>NC_140592.1:269861657-274661657 GCF_964204655.1 Triturus cristatus | reverse complement strand
GACTGACCAAAAGATACTGTACTGTTTCCACGATCCCTGATGGGACAGGGTTGTCATGTTCGATAGTTGCCAGGAACTATTCTCTCCTTACTAAGAGGAGTTCACAGTGACACTGTGAGCTAGCTGGAATATAGGCGTACAAAACCGGGGGGGGGGGTGTCTGGAATCAGTCTGGACACCAATCCCACAGTTTATGTCATCTAAACGTGCAGATCCTATCTAGAGTTATAGCAACTACATGACACACCTCTAGAGCCTTAGAACTGCACATGCCTACAGCCCATAACTATTCCTAAATCGAGGCTTTATATCCTTATTTCTTTCTTTATGCCCCAACTTCTTCAGCTTCTTCCCAAAACCAAATCCCTTTCATCTGCTGATGCCTTGGCTCCCAAATTCAACATACGCCACTTAAGCTACTTTTGCTCTCATTTGTGACAACTTCACAGAGGCCCCAAGTTTGAGCGTAAGGCACATTACTCACATCTGCCAGATGGGATACATTTAGTAGTAAAATATGTCAGGATGAAAATACAAGATAAGTCAGTGGATGTGTGCCTGTTCTAGGTCTATTCGAATAATATTACTTATCAGTCAGCAACTGATTACACTAAAAATCGATAAAAACATTAAAACACGTCACAAACACAGTAAAAAACCTAACATAACATTAAAATATAGCATCACATCTGACCTGCGTAGAAGACTTCATCAAAGACATAATTTACATGTGAACACATCCAACATAATATTATTTGTTAAAATCTCCACAGATTACACACTTCATATAATTACCACATGTCCCACTGAATTGAATACTATTTTTACAACTTGATTAAATACATAGCTCTCATACATCACTTTCTTTGGATCCAGACAGGAACCAGGGACAATACTACACTTCCCACTAAACTGGATTCTTAAATCTCCCAATGAGTAGAACATGCTTTAAGTGTTGTCTGCAGAAATGGTGCTCTAACACCATTGGCCCTGCATGGTTCCACCATCACATGTTGCAGATCCTCATTTAGATCCTTAATAAACAAGTTGAACTGCCCTGGCGCACTGACACAACCATATTGCACATTCTGATTCCTTCAAGTGTTTGCACCCTACCTATCACACATAGTACACAATCACTATCCTACTGAAGCAACTCATCTACTGCAGACGCTGGTAAGAAATTCAGTTTAATCCTTTTCAAGGTAGGCTACAGCTTTTAATAGACAAATGTAATCTATGGGTCATCAAAGGTTAGAAACAGACCTCCCTCAACACCTTGAAGCTAGTCAGGGGATATGCCAAGTGGAAGAACTGATCAACCCTAACCACAACAATCTGAAGCCTTAATCTATCCAATCCAAAGCAACTCTTTCCTACACCTCCTCCATCAACCATTTCGGTAATATGGTTCTATGAAATATTAGTGAGATCCAAGAGGGAAATAAGTCTAAAACCAGTTTATCTTTTTTTCCCTGTTTAAGATTAGGAATAATCAATGTTATTGTGCAAACGTAGGGGTAGGGAAGGTCTGGAGAATTAAGAGGTGGCTACATGCATGGCTAGTCATACCTTAAAAAGTAAAGGGGCTGATATGTGAGTGCTTCAAAGACTGATGCATAATGTATCCTTTTGAGGTAATACCACTTCTGGCACAACACTACTGAGAATACAGCCTAAAATCATTCCTACCTCTGGTCCTCAGGCACAGTCATGCTCCGAAATGGAAAGACCATATCTTGACGAAGATACTCTCCTAGAGAAAATAAACCTGCAAAATGATCCCTCAGAGAGGTAACATCGTTAGGTAGAATCCTTAAAAGTTTGATAATCCTTCTACTATAATGCTTGAATTAGACTGTCTCATTTTCAAATCTGAAAGGCCATTTTGCCAGGCAGACAGCTGTCTAAGAACCTTCTTTTTGCGTTTTGCCTTTTTGCAAGGGCATATTTAGCCTTTTTATACTCACTGTACTATCATGGGGCACCACTACCCTATTTATTTGTTTCAAGAAGCTTTTATTGCATTTTCCACAGAAAAGGAAAACTTTCAAATGTATTCAGTGAGCACAGCCCCCCAAGAACCTCACAAAAACTACAGTTTTGGATTCGTAAAATACCATCCAATCCAACCTGGAATTAATAAAAAAAAACCCTGACATGTTTCAGAGTTATAATGATAGTGAGACATTTGGTATTTAATCAATCGAAAGCTGTAATACAATACCTAGAGTTGTAAAAGGCTTTTGCCATTTTACAGCTCGGCGTAGATCGCAGCATTGTGCTAATCCTATGCTTAAAGACTGCTGTAAAAATGGCAAAAGATTTAGGGCCAGATGTACCACCCTTGTAAATTGCGCCTCGCAATTTGCACTCGATTACAGGTCGCACATTGTGAGGCGCAGTTTACAATGTACTACAGTGTCAGAGACACTGATTGTGAATCCCAATGGGGTTGCAAAATGCGAGACTCATGAATATTAATGAGCCACTCACAATTTTCGACCCCATTGGGAATGGCTGGCCCTCCCAGGGATGGTGGCTTGCTGGGCTCAGCAGACCACCATGTCTGGGACTGCTTTTCAATGAAGTCGTTTTTTTAAAAAATGCAGGGCTGCATTAAAAAAAAAAGAAAAAATTGTTGTTTAATTTTTTAAGGGCAGGCAGTGGTCCATGGGAACCCCTTCCCTTTTGCAAATGCATTACCACCCTCTTGAAGAGGTCGCAAAACATTCATACATGGCTTTGGGGTCGCCATTAGGAAGGGAACGACCCTTCCTAATAGTGACTCGCAATTCCTAAATAGGGAGTCACAAATAAATTGTGACTCGCTATTTAGGAATTGAACATGGCCCTTAGGTATTTTTTCATGCGCAAATGGGTCGCAAACCCGTTTGTGCATGCAAAAATACTTCATACATCTGGCCCTGGGACCACAACCTGCCCCCAAAAAATATTTGCCCCTGCATTTGCAAAGGGGAAGGGGTCCCCTGGGAACCCCTTCCCTTTTGCGAGTGCATTACCACCCTCTTGAAGAGGTCGCAAAACATTCATACATGGCTTTGGGGTCGCTATAAGGAAGGGAACGACCCTTGCTAATATTGACTCGCAATTCCTAAATAGGGAGTTACAAATAAATTGTGACTCGCTATTTAGGAATTGTACATGGCCTTTAGGTATTTTTGCATGCGCAAATGGGCCGCAAACCCGTTTGCGCATGCAAAAATACTTTGTACATCTGGCCCTGAGTCCCTTTCTTGCTTGACTTGGATGACACTGTGCTAATACCATGCAGAAAAACTTTGCTCGCTAAACAGACATTTGAAGTGAGCAGATTCAGAGTATTGCTGGTGTTGGAGGGTGCTCTACACAGGAGCTGCTCTTCACCTACATTTAGGAACTAGCCAGAGTACTCTGCTTATTTTTTGCATAATTTATGCAGCACTCTAAGGCTGAAAGGGTATTGTTTACTGATTGCTCCCTTGTGTCTGAGCAAAGCTAAACCTCTATGAAGAGCTTTAATAATAGTGAAACACGCGTCAGGGGTGGCTTTTATTCATTCCAGGTTGGTATTTTACCAATCCAAAGCTGTAATAATGTGCCTGGAGTAGAAAAAGGCTTTTGTTATTTTACAGCTTGAATGAATGGCACTGTTCTAATCCTGTGCTTTAAGACTTTTCTGTAGAAATGGAAAAAGACTTTGGGCCTGATTATGAGTTTGGTGGATAGGATACACTGTCACAAATGTGAAGGAGATACCATCCACTTTATTACCAGTTTCCTTGGATATAATGGAATTGTAATTTGGCGGAGAGGATAATTGTCGTGTTTGTGATGGAGTAATCCTTTCGGCCAAACTTGTAATCAGATTCTTTGTTCCATTCTAGCTCCTGATATTTGCCAGTAGGTTGTTATAGCTAGGACCTAGTTTCCATAGGAATTTTTTTTTTTTGTTTTACCAACAACTTTGCTCCATTTCCCGAATCTTCATGAAATTTTCAAAACTAGTACGCACCCGAGGTCATCTGCTATCTTCAAAGTTTCGGGATGATTCATCAAGCGGGGAATGAGAAAAGGGGGGTGTCCCAAAACATGTTTTTCCCATTCTATTTCCAATTGAAATTTTAGATACGACTACAGCCCGAACCGCTGAACGGAATTACACCAAATTTAGCAAAATGTTAGCTCTTGGTCTAGAAAGCATGCTTTTTGTGTAAATCCTTTCAGTTGTTTTTGAGACATTAAAGGAAAACCAAATTTGTATATCTAGAGGCGTGGACCATCTGCAAATCTTGTCGATCTTGTGCAGAGATCTGATTGGCTGACAACACTTCAACCAGGAAGTGTTGGGAGCCATCTTAGGACACGTACTCAGCTGAGTCCCAAACAAAAATGTTTAAAAAAAAGAGAAGGTGGCAGGGCTGTAATATCCTGACCCTCGTGTCCTGGTGCTGGGGTTTGCGAGGGTGGTGTGGCCCTCCTCCTGGATCCATTAATGGTCCTGGGAACCGCCACCCCCCAGGGTCGAATCCCTATCTCCCGAGGTGCCGACCCTCAGGAGAAAGCAGTTTGCTTTAACTTGGTGGGAGAAGCAAGAGCAAACTGTAAGTCTGCTCCCGGAGGGTTGGAGCAGGAAACTGCTCCCGCTTGCTAGGAGAGGATTTTTCAAATGTTTTCCCCTGTTTAGATGAAAAAATTGCTCCCATGTGCAACTAAAAAAGCATTTTTGGCTGCTCCCTGCACGCAGGAGTAATGCTGGCTCCCACTGGAGACATGGAGCCGGCAGGGACAGCAGGGGCATTAAAGCTCTCTCTGCAGCTCCAAACACTGGAGACTGGGTGCCCTGAGTGGGCACCAGGGCACACAGAATGAAAAGGCTGGGCCCTGGAGAATTGGGTCCCCTGGGCCAAAATCGTCCAGGGGGCACATGACCCCCTCACCCTTTCATTTTTGGCCTGGCACCGGGGGATGGGGTCCCCGGGGGAGAAATTCCTCTCCCCTTGTATAATACATAAAGATTCCATGGTTCTCCCTTTCAAGTACCCTGAGTATGCAAATGCCCAAAATCATCTACAAGCTCTGCTCGTTTGGCCCCACCCCATTTTCCTTAGTGCTATGCAAAGGTCTTCCCACCTTCTCCCACATTGATGGAAAGTTTACCAAAAGGCTGAGCAGATTTCCAGCTGATTTTGGTGACGCATTCTTAATGCAGATTAATAGGAGGACATCTCCATCCAACAAACAAGCGCTTACTTCATATAGTTAAGAGGAAGTACCTCTGTTTGGTAGAGATTCACCTTTTTGTAGTCTTGACGAGGATTCATGTTATCACAGATTTATGGATGAAGATGCTGCAGGAACAATCACATTGCTGAAATTACATGCACATATGGTCACTGGAGACATTACCTCATGGTCCTTTAAGCAACTATAGTGAAGAATATGCAATAGACATTTACCCATGAGGTAACACTTCCTAAGTAACGAGTAGAAAGTACTCCAGTTGAGTAGACATTTTCGGCAAAACTATGTACTCTTCTTGGAAGAAATGAGGTTCCATTCTGGCCCTGATGCTCATTTCACAGAAATTAAACCTTAGTGGGAAGCACTTACAAATATAAATGAAGCAGGTGCTCCAGTTGAAGCTCCACTTCGGTAAAGCAAAAATGATCCTAACTTCTTGGCCTTCACAAATGAAAAGCAAGTGTGTTTCCTCCCGTATTCCATTTTGAAAAACAATCTGAAATCCTTAATGGAGGTGAGTGCATCGTTCATCTATTGGAGTGCAATCTGATCTGTAGTAACTGTGCTGAGAAGTTTCTTTCTTGTCTTGAGAGCAGAGTCCATGGTTCTCCCTCTTAATCACCCTGAGTATGCAAATGCCCAAAATTATCTGCAAGGTCCGCACATTTTGCCATGCCCCGTTTTCCTTAGTAGTATGCATAGGTCTTTCTGCCTGTTTACATATTGATGGACAGCTTACCAAAAGGCCTCTAAGCGCATTTCACCCGATTTTGGTGACGTGTTCTTGATGCAGAGGAATTTTGAGGACATCTCCAGTAAACAAATAAGCACTTAGGGGCAGATGTATCAATATTGCCAATAGCGATTACCTAATTGCAATTTTCTGTGTACCGCAATTAGGTAATCGCTATTCCTAATGTAGGAAACGCATTAAGTTTCATTTAGTGATTCCTAGTGGGTCAAAAATTGACCTACCTCATGAATATTAATGAGGTATATCGCAATTTGCAACCCATTAGGAATCTCTAAAATCATGGGGAAGGTGGCCTGCTGGGGTCAGCAGACCACCATGTCCATGATTGCTTTTAAATAAAGCAATAATTGTTTTTAAATGAAACCCTTTTTCCTTAAAGGAAAATGGGTTGTGTTTAAAAAAGAAAAACATTCTTACATACTGCTGCGATTTGGTATTAGGAAGGGACGCCCTAAACACACCCCTTCCTAATACCAAATCAGCATGTATTCCCAATTCCAAATTGTGATTCAGTAACATGTTACCGAATAGAAAATTGGAATTCATACATACCAAACTGCATTTGACCAGTCGCAAACGGCACGATTCTGTGAATCGGGCCGTTTGTGACCAGTAAAATGCATAATACATATGGCCTATAGTTCATATTGTTAGGAGAAAGTATCCTTGCGTGGTGGTGATTGCCCTCTCTGTAGTCTGGTTCCTTGTCGGTGAAATGGTGGATGCGTGTGAGGACATCTGGAGTATGTTTGCCTGCTTTATGAAGGGGAACCACTCTATGGGCTCTGTCCATGAGTATGAGGGTCACCTCCTGCTCACACCAGTATAGCCTCAAAGAGACCAGGGAGGTATTTGGAGAATTCCTCATCTGTAACAGAACTTGTTACAACCCTGATGTGAATATTATTACAGTGCAAACTGTTCTTCAGGTCTTCGCATTTTTCCTGGAGGAGGGAGTACTGATCCTCCAGCTGGAGAATTTGTTTTTGGAGGGGCTCACCCTCCTCGTTGAGCTTATCAATAGAGGTTTCGGTTTGGGCCACATTCTCTACAATGTCATCTACATAACGCTGGAGGGTGCAAAGATCATGCTGGAGATCGGCCTTGACTCCCCTGAGGTCAGCTCGGAGCACCTGGAACAGCTGGAGGAGCAGGTCCCTGGTAACCTGCTGTGGCTGGCTGTCTGGCAGGCTGTCAGACCTGCCAACCGTATGTGTGGTGTGGTGATCTGGTACCACCCTGCATCACCATGTGGGAGCCCCGGGCGCGTGGTCTCCATGCTATGTGTGGTAGCTGGGGGATGCAGTAGGTACCAGCTGGAGAGACACAGGTCCCTGCTCCTCATTGGGGCCACGCTAGCCAGCATTGCTTATTCTGGGGGGTCGCTGTTCCACATGCAGTATCCTCATCCAGGGGCCCCAGAAGGTCCCCCCACTGGTGCAGGGGACATCCTCCAGACGTGGGAGAGCCAGTGACAGCTCTCTGGTGGTCTCCCTCAGTGGCCGCCTGTGTCTTGGCACCACTCCTAGGGTTTGCTCTTCAGGTGTCAGGCGTGACTGACAAAGAGTGTAGAGAATGTGTGGGGGGGCAGGTGCAGGTTGCAGTCCTATTCAGGACCCATGCCAATCGGTGCCATCTCTGTGTGGGCACGAATGGTGGCATGCTGTCTTGGTGGTGAGCCCCAGGCCATGCAGTCTGGCGGTCCCTTCTAACACTGAGCCCGCTCTATGAGGTGAGGTGTAGCTGTGGTCTTGTGCCTGGGGCTGCAGTGACCGACTCCTTCAGTGCCAGGAGTGGGCCCCAGTTCAACAGTAAGTCGTCTAGTTTGGGCTCCACTTATAGGAGGCTGGGGCTGAGAGAAAGACGGCCGGGCAGAGGAGCTCAGGCACTACACGTCTTCCATCTTGCAGGGCTTGGCCACTCCCTCACCCTATTTTTTTAGCCTCAAATTAGTGAAACACCACTGCTGCACATATTGAATCTCTAAATGTAGACACTACTTCACTATAATGGCTCTCCACTGGCATAATTCAAGACAAGTGTTATACTATCACCTTCAATTGTTCTGTAATTCACTGATGGACTGACTATCCAAGCTCAGTGAACAACACATGTACAAGTATTGGATCTAAAGACAGTCTTGTCATTGGAATGAGAATTTAGTTTGATACACACAAACCAAATGGGAGGCAAAGACATGTCTGACTATACACTTTTGGATCAACAACCTAATAATCAGCAACTTGCAGGTTGTGCAACAACTAAGAGGTAATCAAATAAGAAGGACGTCTTCTATGCCCTATAAGGATTCCTACGTAGGATGTAAGCCTGAATACAATCATTCACTGATCTGAGACCAAATTGATACTGAAGGACGCACGCAACCTGGGAATCATCCTAAACTCAGAGCTCAAAATGGACCGCCAGATCAACTCCATCTTGTCCTCCTGCTTCCACACCCTCTGCCTCCTACGTAAGACCTTCAAATGGATCTCCCTCAAACACAAAAAGACAGTCATTCACGCCCTGTCACCAGCAGGCTCGCACTTTATGCTGCAATAAACCAAAACCTCACCTGCAAGCTACAGAACATCCAAAATGCTGCCGCAAGACTGGTCCTCAACCTGCCAAGACACTGCCACATCTCCCAGCACCTACGCACACTCCACTGGCTCCCCATTGAAGTTAGAGTCACCTTCAAGATGCTAACCCATGCTCACAAGGACCTCGACGACACCGGACCAGCATACCTGAACAGCCGACTCAAATTTCACGCACCCCAAAGGACCCTACGATCAGCCCAGCTCTCCAACGCCGTGGTCCCCTGCACCAGAAAGATCAGATCGGGAGGCCGCTCCTTCTCCTTTTGCGCGGCCAGAGCCTGGAACGACCTTCCGCTCCACCTCAGACAGACAACATCGCTCCCCATCTTCGCAAGAACCCTCAAAACCTGGCTCTTTGACAGACCCCCTCCTTGATGGACTGGAGCCTGCGACCCCCACCACCCTCAGCGCCTTGAGACCCTTACGGGTGAGTAGTCACGCTTAACAAGCACCTGATTGACCTGAATGATTACTTGTGGATAGACACAGAGAGATATCGAACATTTCATTCTCTGCACTACTACAAACCAAAAACCATCTACATCCTTGCTACTGTCAAGTTTTACACTGATCTCACCAACTCAAGGTGAGCACCCCTTGCTTCCTCTCAAAATGATTACTGCAAATACCCTTCCTCGCTCCATATAAACTGTATGCATCGCACTCTTAACATGAAATGTGATGAAAATATTTTAAAAACAGATGCTGACCTCGTAACAATACATTAATTAAAGGCTTTGAGTATTATAGTTTTCAGTAATAACTGGAATAATTGTACTTAACATTGTGCGCTTCAACACATCAATGACTGTATTCTACTTATAGAATGGACGACACAGTTCTCCTTCTCAGTGCATTGTGTTCAGGCCACATTTTGGGGGTCTGAATTATGTTTCTATTTCAAGATGGTCATGGGCAACATCTTTATGTTGATGAGCAAGCAATTTGTAGTCCTACAGCTATCAGCAGGCATACTTGATGAGCTTAGCTTTTTTGTTGTAAAGGGCGAGTTTAATGCTCCAAATACGTATACCCATTTGATTTACTAAATATAATCAATAACTATTTATTCAAAATGGTTAAATCAGATTGGCTTCTCACTTTGTGTCACTTCCGAAAATTTTAGGAGTTTCAAAATATTATCAACATATAACAAATTAATAGATCAAATCAGGTTATTTAGAGTTGAAATTGAAAGGACATTTCCCTGTGCCAGAGTCCTTCCCTGGGGAAATACAGTGTGTTTTTTACAGACCTACTATGCCCAAACAGTGTGATGGACTTGCTACCAACTAATGTGGGTCCTGAAAATTTTCTGGAAATGTTCATTCACAATGTTGGGTACATTTTCAATAGCCTTGTTGCAAGCATACTAACATGCTTGTTTTACCAGTGGTCTTCTTTGGAGTTGGCACCACCAAACATGTGATAGATCAGTCAGGCAAAATTGGGCCACCTCACAAATGCAATATACAGAGCTCCCACAGATGACTGATGTGAGAACCAAAAGTGGTGCTGGATGTGGTGTCTGCTTTTTTATCTGTCAACCTTCCCCTTCGTTGTAAAAGGTTGTTGGCCACCTCCCAGCAATCCCACTGTGTGGGGCTTACTGGAGGTAACAGGAAGTCATGTTGGCATCTACGGACAATCAGACACTATCTGCCTTTACAAATAAAAATGAATAATGACCTGTAAAGCAAAAATATATTTTGACAACTGTTAACTGTACATTATCTAAATTATAAGTGTTTCCCTAAAAGCTCAGTAGTTGCTAAAACTAACATATCATAGATAAGATACATGTATTCCTATATCATCATTGTAAAACATACATTTTGCAACTGTTTGACAAGGTTTGTATCCACCACCCTCAGACTGGAATTAAATCTTTCTAGTCTACAAACTCTTGGACAGTATGGAAAGAAAGCAAATAGCAATCCAAACACTCATTCAGAGACCCACTAAGGCCCAATATAACAATTAACACTACCTCAATGTGGGTGGATTGCCCAGAGAACCTTCATTTTTAACTGTGACAAAACTCAAAGGGGCATCTGTGGAAATTCAGGTTAAGAAGGAAAAAAGATCCACCATGGAAGATAACCTTCACCCTTGAAACCACATCACCTGTACTAATTCCAGGAGAAGATTGAATAGTCTAATCCTCACTCAAGTTATCTCTGTTAGAAAAAGCAACATTTTCAGAGCTAGGTATGCAACCCCATGCTTCAAGAAGTAAAGAAGATGATGAATACTGCATTATACAAAAACACACGTAAAATACAATAAACAAATGTCTTAGTTTAGATCAATATTTGCACTTAAATAAATCATACTGTATGAGGAGAATGCACTTTGGCAGCCTTGTGAAGGAACTCTGTTCCATGATCCTAGAGTGTGAGTAAATGACGTAGGAATTACCTTAAGTAGACATACAATCTTTAAGTCTCACAATTATATTGGTCCATATTCAGTTTGTCTTCATTACAGAAATCTAACACTGAAAAGAGTTAGCTGTTCTGGTTTAATAGAGTGGGCTATAGAGGGCTGCTCTGTTTTTCACAGTTCTTGAAATGTAAGTAAAACTGTGCACTGCATAATTCATTGATTCATTGAATGTAATGGTGTTCTCTTTGGCATGCCTGCTGTGGAATCTATGGTATGATCACAGCATTATTCCAATAAAGGCCGTAGTGTTCTCTACCTATGAAAATAATTACCAGATGAAAAGCAATCATGCAACACTAGTTGTGATGTGTGCTTGTATCATCCAGACTGCATGTGCAGCAAGACTATTCTATCAACAAAATACAACCCAGAATTCAAATTGATTTAATCAGAGATATTATTGATCAAGCAATTAGTTTGGCTGCTATTGTTAAGCTAGAAACAACTTTTGTTCATGACCACTATTCTGCCACTTCTTGAGTAAACTATCAAGGAAATGAGTGAGTCCATCTGTAATCTTCTCATTTTCACCCAAGAAAAAATCTTAAGTTCTTATATTTCAAATTACATTCAATAGCTCATGAATTCTCAGATGCATTGCTGTTTGCTTTAAAAAACATAGCTAGGATAACTAGTTAAGATCAAAGCTATTAGATTAGCATTTTACACATTACTACCATCCTTTTATGGTGAATGACTAATAAAAGTTGTCTCTATTCAGCTTTCATCATTACTATTGTCTAAATCACTGCTCAACTTCACGCAGTCTATATTCAGGGTTTTACTCCAGGGCCAAAATAGCCTGGGTCTCAATGACAGATTACCAACTTGGATGTATTACATCAGAAGCCTTTACATCAGATGTCACTACGACAGGAATATCATAATACTATTACTTTGGAACCTCACTGGTAAGTAAAAATGAATTTGCATTATCTTCATATGTAATTTTATTCATAACATTTATATATATAAACATGCACAGAAATCCATATCTGTGTGTGTGTGTGTATATATATATTCACTGAAAAAACCATAGGTTTCACACATGTTATAGTTAGCTGGACATTTTACTGATAAAAAACCAATGAAATTCCCCCGTTATAGTTACTGTAGGCAACTATAACTCACGCGACCGCAATCCTCTGCTGATGCTAATACTGTATTTAGACACTTATTTGCCCATATCTTCTTCCATTAAATTTTAGCTATACATATATTACAAATATTTTTTTTTCATAAAGACACATATGTCATCAGCAGAGGATTACGGTCGCGTGAGTTATAGTTGCCTACAGTAACTATAACGGGGGAATTTCATTGGTTTTTTATCAGTAAAATGTCCAGCTAACTATAACATGTGTGAAACCTATGGTTTTTTCAGTGAATTAGCAAGGTTTTTTAAATGCTATTTCCTAACTATAACGTGTGTGAAACCTATGGTTTTTTCAGTGAATTTGTACGGTTTTTTAAATGCTAAGTTACTTTACGCCATTTGTGGCGTGCGCGCCCACTTAACGCAGTTCGTTCCGTGCACGGTTTTTATCAACTTTAATAAGCCCTGTACATTTGGTGGCCTTCGGCCACCAAAAGCACAGGGGGTGAGGTCAATGTGGATAGTGTTTTTTTTATTTCGATTTTATAATTTCATGTTGCCAAAATTACGTTTTTTTTCTCTATTAATAAGCCCTGCACATTTGGTGGCCTGCGGCCACCAAAAGCACAGGGGGTGGGGTAAGTGTGGATAGTGTTTTTTTTATTTTTATTTTTTTACCGTAAGCGTACGGTAAGCTTACGGTAAGCGTACGGTAAGCGTACGGTAAGCGTACGGTAAGCGTACCCCGCGAAATTGCCGAAAAAAAAATAAAACCGTTTTTGCTCTTGGGGGATGTTTGGGGACTCCCTCAACATGACTATGTGGGAGGGAGTTGTCAAAACAGCCCCGTAACATGTTTTTGGCCATCATGTTTGATAAACAACACTCAGTGCGAGAGACAAAATGGCGGACGCCGCTTCCTGGTTTCGGCCGATTCGAATGTTTACTAAGATCTAAGAGCCAATCAGAATCGCGCTCGCGCACGCCACCGTAAGCTTACGGTAAGCGTACGGTAAGCGTACGGTAAGCGTACCGTAAGCGGGCTCAGATATATATATTGATTTAAAGGCTATTTTCTCAGAATCTACTGAACAGATTTACACCAAACCTACAAAAGGCACTTCCTTGACCTAGGGACTACCTCTCTGCCAAATTTCTAGTAATTCTGTTCAGCCGTTCGGGCTGTAGCTCGTTCTAAAGGTCCTATGGAAAAATGCATGGGAAAAACGCGTTTTGGGACCCCCCTTTTATCTCAGCCCCCGCTTGACGAATCCCCCCGAGACTTTCAGGGTAGGAGCGGAGCGGAGCGCCCCACCTATTTTGAGAAATTCGCGAGGATTCGTCGACCGGCGCCAAAGTTATTCAAAATAGAATGTTGAGGTTTTCCTATGGAAACGTGGTCCTAACTATAACTACCTACTGGCGACCGCCAGTAGGTAATATATATATATATATATATATATATATATCCTGGCTCCATTTCCACCTTTGGCGCCCGCTGCACTCTTCTGACGGGTGCAAGTAAAAACGGAGGTGGGTCCATTTTTCAAATATCTGGCTCGAGTGTAAAAACACAATGCACTCGCGGGGTGTATCAAATCCCTTTATTTAAGCACACGAATCATGAGGACGCATTTCGGCGTTCTGCCTTCTTCCAGCTCGCGTGTGCATCATCTAACGCGTGTGGGTGTCTTTGCTTAAAATATCAGAGCTAGATGCTCATTGGCCGCAGTAGCTGGTAGGGAGAGAGGGATAGGTTGCTCAATAGCCAATGTCAAGGCCCCTCTAGCTCACACATCTCCCTATTACCGCTGGCTCAGTCCCCACCACGTCGAACGTAGTCTGAAGGGCACCCCTCGTCAACCACCAAGTTTCATCACATAGCAGCGCTGGGATCGGCATATATCCGATTGTCCTCCAGTCTGTATGGCTGGCGCTTTTCACGACGCTGGTGTTTCCGATGCCCAGTGGTGGTGCAAGACGCTGTATAATCCTGGCTCCATTTTCACCTTTGGCGCCCGCTGCACTCTTCTGACGGGTGCAAGTAAAAACGGAGGTGGGTCCATTTTTCAAATATCTGGCTCGAGTGTAAAAACACAAACACAATGCACTCGCGGGGTGTATCAAATCTCTTTATTTAAGCACACGAATCATGAGGACGCGTTTCGGCGTTCTGCCTTCTTCCAGCTCGCGTGTGCATCATCTAACGCGTGTGGGTGTCTTTGCTTAAAATATCAGAGCTAGATGCTCATTGGCCGCAGTAGCTGGTAGGGAGAGAGGGATAGGTTGCTCAATAGCCAATGTCAAGGCCCCTCTAGCTCACACATCTCCCTATTACCGCTGGCTCAGTCCCCACCACGTTGAACGTAGTCTGAAGGGCCCCCCTCGTCAACCACCAAGTTTCATCACATAGCAGCGCTGGGATCGGCATATATCCGATTGTCCTCCAGTCTGTATGGCTGGCGCTTTTGGTGGAAATGGAGCCAGGATTATACAGCGTCTTGCACCACCACTGGGCGTCGGAAACACCAGCGTCGTGAAAAGCACCAGCCATACAGACTGGAGGACAATCGGATATATGCCGATCCCTGCGCTGCTATGTGATGAAACTTGGTGGTTGACGAGGGGTGCCCTTCAGACTACGTTCGACGTGGTGGGGACTGAGCCAGCGGTAATAGGGAGATGTGTGAGCTAGAGGGGCCTTGACATTGGCTATTGAGCAACCTATCCCTCTCTCCCTACCAGCTACTGTGGCCAATGAGCATCTAGCTCTGATATTTTAAGCAAAGACACCCACACGCGTTAGATGATGCACACGCGAGCTGGAAGAAGGCAGAACGCCGAAACGCGTCCTCATGATTCGTGTGCTTAAATAAAGGGATTTGATACACCCCGCGAGTGCATTGTGTTTTTACACTCGAGCCAGATATATATATATATATACAAAAAGTATTTCCTTCCTCAACCTCCCACCGGCCATGATGAAGGTGCGAACTCCTTTTGTATTTGGCGTGAAATATTTTATTGCTTTTATTATTATTTTATTATTTACAAAGTCATACGCGTTCGGCAGGTAAAACCGGCCTTGCTCACATTATATATATTCACTGAAAAATCCATAGGTTTCAGGGACATTATAGTTAGTTGCACATTTCACTCGTACAAAACCATAGAAATTTGGCCATTATAGTTAGTAGAGCTAATTATAACTCGCGCCCCCGCAATGCACTGCTGATGACGTCACATATGACATATTACATCACTCATGACATGGTCAGTGACATCACTGATGACATCACTGATGACATCTCAAATGACATCACTGATGACCTCACTGATGACATCATCCAGTGAATGTGTGTTTTTGTAAACTTTAAATATATTTTATATATGTTAATGCCAAGGTGTATTGAAGAATGAGTTGGTGTATAATTGTCTGGGTGGAGGATTTAATAGGTGTGTGACTGACTGTATAAGTTAGTGATTAAATGTCTCTTACTGAATGCATGGGTTAGTGACTAAACTGTGTGAATGTCTGTATCAGTCTCTCAGTTGTTGTATAAGCTGCTGCATGGGTTGATGATTAGGTACATGACTGTCTATATGGCTTACTTATTGGCAGCATAAGTATTAGTATGGGTGGCTCAGTGTTTGTGTGTGTATGTGGATGGGCGGTGTGTAACTTTCTGCCAACATGTGTGAGCGGCTAATTTACTAGGTGTATGGGTTCAATAGTGCATGTGGAAATAGCTGTTTCGGTGAGTGTGTGTATGTATCACTGTGTTGGAGAGTGAATGTATATCTCGCTGGTATATGTGTGAGTAACTACATATATGAAAGGTAGTATATGTGAGTGTTGGAGTATATAAATGACTATGTGATAGTGTCTGTATAAATGAGTGTGTGCTTGTGTCAGTGATTGTATAAGAGAGTCAGTATATGTTACTATTTGTATGAATAGGTTAGATACTGAATGTATAGCTGTATAGGTGAGTAAACGGCAGTGTTATAGATTCTTTACATGACTAGCTACGTGTGTCAATAACTCTATGGATGAGTGATGGTGTACGAGTGTTTGTATAGGTGTATGAGTACATATAATAGTGCAATATTGATGAATGACTGCATGTATGAGTTACTGTATGGGTGAATGAATGAATGTGTGTGTATAACTAGGAAGTAGTCAGTGGGTATATAGTAACTGCTATTGATTTGTCTAAGGTTTAGAAAATGGTAGTCAGTATTTTAGAGTGGGTGTATCAAAGGTTTTATTAGGGTGTGAAGAAGTGCATCAAATTATCACGTGGATGATGTCATCAGTGATGTCATTTGAGATGTCATCAGTGATGTCATCAGTGACGTTACTGACCATGTCATGAGCGATGTAATATGTGACGTCATCAGCAGTGCATTGCGGGGGCGCGAGTTATAGTTAGCTCTACTAACTATACCACCTGAATTTCTATGGTTTTGTACGAGCAAAATGTGCAACTAACTATAACGTGAAACCTATGGTTTTTTCAGTGAATTTCAAAGGTTTTTCAAATGCTAATTTGCAACTATAACGTCCCTGAAACCTATGATTTTTTTCAGTGAATTTCAAAGGTTTTTCAAATGATAATTTGTAACTATAACGTCCCTGAAACCTATTTTTTTTTTAGTGAATTTCAAAGGTTATTTAAATGCTAATTTCTAATTATAATGTTCATTAAACCTATGGTTTTTTCAGTGATTTTAAATTATCATTCCATTTTCAACCTGGTGAAAACAGGCTATATCGCCAGTTTTCCAGCAATAGCTTCCGCAAAAAAAAATTGCCACAAATAAGAGCAACAACTAACGCAAATAATGTGCAGAGTAGGCATTCCTGTACAAAAATAACACAGGAACACCACTTCCCGGTATTTTCAACAAGCAGCCAAATCTGTGGTGCTATCCAAAAACTGGCGATAAGGTGCATTAGCAGTAGGAATGTACCATCTGCCTTTTACTGGTGTAAAGTAGGACGACTACCTACATTGTGAAAGGGAGCCCAGCCTAGAATCACATCTGGAGACCAACACATGTCATAGAGCTACTGATCATGCACCTCCGACACCCAAGAAGGCCACAAAACCCACTGACACCACCCTCAGGACCTCCCCCTGGACCCCCCCTACTACCACTGAGGCAGCGCACAACTGGACAGCGGAACTTCCAAAAACGGCATGGCCCCTCAGCCACACAATAGCTGAATGTTGCGAGATGTGGCAACCAAACATGTGTAAAGGATGCAAGTCACCCACCAATAATAATGCCCACAATACCAAGTGTAGCAGTGATGTGCTAGACAGACCTCACTATGCAGAGCACAAACCTCTCCATGTGTCCATGTACTGCTGGTGCTTGTAGTGTTGTGGACAGTGGACACAACCATGTTACCTCAGGCAGTGGGGAAGATCTTGTCATGTACCTGTATTCTCGTCTCCTGTAATCAGAAGCGCAGTGGGCTGGTCCAACATACGCCACTCCAGCGTTGAAATGTGAATAAATAGACCGCGACTCTGGGCGTGGTTCACTTGTGTGAAAGTCAACGCGTCTGACAGAGCAGCGGCCCTCATCCTGCCATATAGCAGCCGCCATATCCACCGGCCTCCTCAACACACGCCCCCTGCGAACACAGCGGCACAGAACCGCAGACTTATGTCTGTACAGACTACTGCCTTCAAACTACACTGCAGACAGCAGGGTTCACAATTCAGATGGAGTGGGGATTGCAGATGACGCAGTCCAGTAGGCAAGACACATTCCTCCCAGTGCGGCCCGCCCGGACCACGCATCATCGCAGGCTGTGTACACGCTGAGCGCCAGAGGTACCACTAACTCAGTGTACCACAACTCAACGCCACATGGCCTTATTAAGGCAGAATTCATTAGACAAAAGACATTGCTACCAGTGCGGCCTGCCCGGACCACGCATCATCGCAGGATGCGCACACACTGAGTGCTTCAGGTGCCACTATCTCAGTACACCACAAGTCACCGCCATGTGGCCTTACTGAGGCAGAATTCATTAGACAAAAGACATTGCTACAAGTGTGGCCTGCCCGGACCAGGCATCATCGCAGGGTGCGCACACGCCAAGTGCTTCAGGTGCCACTAACTCACTGCACCACAAGTCATCACCACGTAGCCTTACTAATGCAGAATTCATTAGACAAAAGACATTGCTACCAGTGCGGCCCGCCCGGACCACGCATCATCGTAGGGTGCACACACGCTGAGTGCTTCATGTGCCACTAACTCACTGCAGCAGAAGTCATCACCACATGGACTTATTAAGGCAGAATTCAGTAGGCAAAAGACATTTCCTCCAGTGTAGCCCACTCGGACGACGCATCATCGCAGGTTGCTTCAGGTGCCACTAACTCAGTGCACCACTTATCATGGCTGGCTGCACACACGCTGAATTGCCAATAGCTGTGCAGCTCTACTGAACGCCACGTGGCTGTGGGCACGTGCTGACCACTGCCTCTGGCCTACACTGCGGTCAGCACGGCTCACAATTAAAATGTAGTGTTTATTCATTAATTACAGAGTCCAGTAGGCAACAAACTACAACGTCTTTGAAAACTAAATAATATCCTTTTAGTATCCTTGCTTCAAGAACTTTTTTTATATCAATTATAGCTTTAGTACAATCACAAAATGTATCTTGCAAGTCCAAAGGAACACTGAATGGCAGTCTACACTGCGGCCAGCAGAGCTCACAGTTCGAATTCAGTCTTCATTCATGAATTTCAGAGTCCAGTAGGCAACTAACTATAACGTCCCCGAAACCTACACATTTCGACAATGTATTCCATATCTATTTCATCTTTTGTTACCTACACTGCGGTCAGCAGAGCTCACAATCTACATTGAGACATGATTTATTAATTGCAGACAGAATTGTACTCTATGTCTTCGGATTTTGTCAAGAGGAAGTGACAAAATGTATTCCTTGATGTCTGTGCTGACTACTGCCTTCCATCTACATTGTGGATAGCAAGGCTCACAATTCACATTGAGTCGCAATTGAAGATGACGCAGTCCAGTGGGCAAGAGACATTGCACCCAGTGCAGCTCGCCCGGGCCACGCATCATCGCTGGCTGCGCACACGCTGAATGCTTCTAATGCCCCTATCTCAGTGCAGCACAACTCATGGACCCTTTCTGATACAATATGTTTTGTATAATTTCACATCTGGTACCCCTACCTCAGTGTACCACAAGTCATGGACCTTTTACAATAGAATCTTTTGTGTATTATTTCACATATGGTGCCCCTACCTTAGTGCAGCACAAATCATTGACCCTTTATGATTGAATCTCTGTGTCTGATCCAATGATTACTGTTCTACTTGTTGCCAGCACAAACCATTCCCGGAGGGCTGGCTTACACTCACCCCACACACATCCAGCACAGACATCACTGGACATGTGACCCTGGTAATAAAAAGGAGTCGAGCGCACATGCCCGTACCCAGTTCCACTATCTATCTGCGTCCGTGTGTTCATTATGTATGCAACATGCTGCCTGTGGGCCCTACCACATTACATTGTACTCTGGACAGCATATGCAACCAACTTACCTTTGACAGTGGGAGAAAACTTTGGTTATGTAACTTTGTCTCGGTCATTGTACAAGTACCTACATAGAGACTGGATTTTTAGAGTACTGCAAGGAGAGTGTACAGTAAATTTATAAGTGCGTGGGGATTGGCGGAGTGATTGTATAAGTTCATATGTTGGCACAGCTTAACTCCGACAACGAGCTTGTCTCTAATTGGCTGCCCTCCATGTCCCAAAAACTGAATTTTGGACTTTGCGTGGCCCAGTATTGCTACAGCTGTAATACTCCACTGAATGTGCAATAAACATTCACATCCACACAGATGTGTCACATCCACCATCTTTCTTGTCTGGAACTATGGATGAATGTAGGGTCAGTGATTCGCCGTACCTTCCATGTCGGCCATGTTGTGGGACTTGGCTCACAGAGTGACACATTGACGCTTGCGACCCGGATGACGGCAGCACTACAACAAGAACACCCACGCATCAGTTGATTCCTGATACAGCTGACGATGGAGCCACGCCCATAGCTCCGGAGTCATTCTTCACAGCCGCACGGAGGACTGGCATACAACAGGCCAGCCCACTCTGCTTACGCTTACAGGGAAGGACAACAACGCTACATGGCCCAGATTTTCATTGTAGTGATCTGCTGGTCACAGGTCTAGTTGTCAGTATGCCACAGACACTCCTTCATGGCTGGTATACACCCACAACACACCCATCCAGCACAGGCGTCACAGGACGCGTGACCCTACTAATAAAAAAGACCAGGCACACGTGCTCTACGCCATTTTAGAGTTGCTCCCACCACATGTACTGTGATGGCCCGTCCCGGTGTTCTGGACACCTCATGTAGGCCTGAGTCACTGAACAGGGAGGCCTTACCCACGTCCGTGGCCTCACTGGTCACTAAGTTAGTGGCACCGCAAGGACTGAGCGGGTGTGCAACCTGCGATGATGATAGGTGCACTAGTATGTCCTCTGCCATGGCAAAATCAAGACGCAGCACCAAATGTGAGGTCTGTTGGCCTGCGGAGTGGGACTGCATGATGTGGAGGGTGCCCTGTCCGCGAAAAGATGAGCAGTGAGGCCTGGGTGCGCAGCGGTGGGCAAATATGTCTGGGGGCGGGAGTGGATACACAAAGGCGGCACAGCGATTTAGGCGTACACAGTCGTATATACTCTCCCATTCCTAATTCTGTACTATGTTTCAGATGAGGGAGCTTGAGTGCTCCACTAGGCCCCAGCATGTGGTTGGAGACACAGCGGTGGCTAAAGGTGAGCTGTGAGGGTTTTGTCACCAGTATGGGCACTCACTGTCCCTCTTCATCTCTTCCTTTCTCTCCTTTACACTCTTTCTCTCTCTCTTCTTCTCACACTGTTTGTCTCTTTCTCTCTCTCTTCCTGTTTCTCACACTCTTTCTCTCTCTCTTCCTCTCTCTCTCACTGTTTCTCTCTCTTCGTCTCTCTCATTCTTTCTCTTTGTCTTCCTCTCACTCTTTCTTTCTTTTTCTCATTCTCTTCCTCTCACTGTTTCTCTCTGTCTTCCTTTCACTCTTTCTTTCTTTTTCTCTGTCTTCCTCTCACTCTTTATTTCTCTCTCTATCTCTCTCTCTCTCTCCTTTGATGGACGCATGATGCACAATCTTATCTTGCTTTTTGTCTTGCAGGCCTGCGATGATGCGTGGCAATCCTGCAATCAACACTTAACCTGAATTGTGAGCTCTGCTTCGCCGCTTGTGCACAACGGGTGAGGAGGTTTCTTCGGCAAGTAGTGGACGCTCTTCGACACACGCCGGTGGTGTAAGGTGAGCAGAGAAGCTTGTTTGTGCAGCGGTGGGCAGTCACCTCCGGGCAGTGGGAGTCGATGGGGTGCAGCAGCCTGGGTGCGCAGAGGCACGCAGTCACCTCTTGGGAGTTGATGGGGTGCAGCAGCATGGGTGTGCACAGCGAGTAGACACCTCTGGGCAGTGGAAGTGGATGGGGTACAATAGCCTGGATACACAAAGGCGGGACAGAGATTTAGGCATGCGCAGTTGTATGTACTCATCCATTACTGATTCCATACTATATTTCAGATGACTAAGCTTGAGGGCTGCCCTATATCTCGGCACGTGGTTGGAGACACACCGGTGGCAGAAAGGTGAGCTGTGACTATTTTCTCCACAGTGTCAACACTCACTCTCCCTCTCCATCTCTTCCTTTCTGTCACTCACACTCTTTCTCTCTCTCTCACTCTCTATCTCTCTTTCTCTTTCTCTGTCTCTTCCTCTCTCTCTCTCTCTCATTCTTTCTTTCTCTCTCTCTCTCTTCTTCTTTCTCTCTCTCTCTTCCTCTCTCTCACACCATTTCTCTCTTTCTCTCTTCCTTGTATCTCACTCTTTCTCTTTTTCTCTCTCTCACTCTTTTTCTCTTTCTCTGTCTTCCTCTCTCTCTCACTCGTTCTTTCTTTCTCTCTCTCAATGAAATTCCACCGTTATAGTTAGTTTAGATAACTATAACTCGCGCGCCCACAATCCTCTGCTCATGACGTCACATATTACATCACTCATGACATGGTCAGTGGCATCACTCTTGATATCACTGATGACATCATCCTTGTGATAGAGTGGCGGTCGCGCGAGTTATAGTTATCTGAACTAACTATAACGGTGGAATTTCATTGGTTTTTTACGAGTGAAATATCCACCTAACTATAACATGTGTGAAACCTATGGTTTTTTAAGTGACTTTGCAAGGTTTTTTAAATGCTAATTCCTAACTATAACGTGTGTGAAACCTATGGTTTTTTCAGTGAATTTGTACGTTTTTTTAAATGCTAAGTTATGTATGTATTATTTTTGTTATATATTTATTTTTCAATAAACTACGTATTAAATGTTTTGGTTTTTTTTAATGGTTTTTCACCGTGCGCGCACGGTGCGCGCACCCCCGCGATTTAAAAAAAAAATAAATTAAATGTTTTTTTCTGCCTTCGGGGTCCTTCAGGGACCCCCTGACAAAGGCTAGGGGGTCAGGAACTCTCTACCCTGCCCCCTTTTCACGTTCGCCACCTTCCTTTTCCACTCTCACACTGAAAACAAACAAAATGGCGGCCGACACTTCCTGATTTCGACCGATTTGAACGTTGACTGACATGTAACAACCACTCAGAATTACGCTCGCGCACGTTAGGGTGCACGCACGGTGCACGCACTGTGCGCGGCTATAGATATGTATGTGCTTTTAACTGCAATTTTCTCAGGAACTACTGAACAGATTGACTCCATATATGCGAAAGGCACATCCCTGACCTGAGGACTACCTCTCTGCCAAATTTCAAGTAATTCTGTTCAGCCGTTCGGGCTGTACCTTCGACTAAAGGTCCTATGGGAAAATGTATGGGGAAAACGCGTTTTGGGACCCCCCTTTTTTCTCGGCCCACGCTTGACGAATCCCCCCAAGACTTTCAGGGTAGGAGCTGAGCGGAGCGCCCCATTAGTTTTGAAAGTTTCACGAAGATTCATCAACCGGCGCCAAAGTTATTCAAAATAGAATTTTGAGATTTCCTATGGAAACACGGTCCTAACTATAACTAATATATATATATATATTAGAAATATATATATTCACAGACAAACCCAAAGGTTACAGCGATAGTTAGGGTCAGATTTTACTCGAACAAAACCAGAGAAATTGAGCTGGTATAGTTAGTTAGCTAACTATAACTTGCGCCCCGGCAATGCACTGCTTATGACCTCACATTTTACATCACTCATGACATGGTCAGTGACATCACTCATGACATCTCAAATGATATCACTGATGACATCTTCCACAGAATCTCTGACGTACCCACTCACACCCCAGATAAACTTTCACACACCCACTCCAACTACCACTCTACCATTCTCAAACCCATTCATGTACACATACTAGTACTTACACACCCACTCACTGATTCATAGATCAAGACACACCCCCACTCACTCAGCCATATAGCAACTCATACACCCACTCACTCACTAATACAGCCACTGACATATCCACTCACACACCCATACAGCCACTCACACACTGAGTTAGTCACCCATACAGCTACACACACACTCCCTCACTTACTCATACAGATACTAATACATACTCACTCACCAATACAGTCACTGACACAAGCATACACCCACCCATACAGTCACTCTCACATTCACTCACTCACCCATACAGTCACTCATATACCCCATCACTCACCTATACTGCCTTTCACATACCCAATTATCCACCCATACACCACTGACACATGCACTCATTCACAACACAGCCATACACACACTCACTCACCCATACAGCCCCGCACACATGCACTCAATAACCTATACAGCCACTGACACACCCATTTACTCATCACCCACCCACACAGACACCTATAGAGGTACTCAAACAACCAATCACTCACCCTTAGAGAAACTCACGTAGCCACTCACACACCCATACATCCACTTAGACACCAACTGACAGACAATTGCAGAAATTCACACAAACAGTCACTCATCCATACATTCACTGAAGCACCGAATCACTCACTTATACAGTTAGTCACTCACCAACTGAATCATCCAATTAGGCACTCATACACCCACTGATTCACCAATATACCTTGACATATATTTTACACTCAAGCGTTTTAAAAACAGTCACCAAATGTTGTGATCAGTGATGTCATTTGAGATATCATCAGTGATGTCATCAGTGATGTCACTGACCATGTCATCAGTGATGTAATATGTGAGGTAATAAGCAGTGCATTGAGAAGGCACGAGTTATAGGTAGCTTACTAACTATAATGGCTGAATGTCTCTGGTTTTGTACGAGGGAAAAATGTCCCTGTAACCTTTGTTTTTTTCAGTAAATTTTAAAGTCTTTTAAATTCTATTTCTTAACTATAACATCCCTGTAAAATTAGCTTTTTTCAGTGAATTTCTAAGGTTTTGTAACTGCTAATTCCTAACTATAATGTCCCAGTAACTTTTGTTTTTTTCAGTGAATTTCTATGGTTTTTTTAACTAGTAGTTGCGTTTGCAGAGTGGTGGAGAAAGCGGGCTGGGCCTGCACCCAGCTCTCAGGAATCCCGCTGTGTTGACTATGTCATGGACAAAGGCTTTCAAGGCCGAAACGCTTTTGTCAGCAAAGGTGATAAAATAAAGTATTTGAACTGGACTCGAGTGTGCGCTGCTTGTTATGTTATTTTAACCAGGGTTTTATAAAGCGCACAGCTACTCTACTGAGTGTCCTGGCGCTGGGTGAGTGTGACTGAACTAGACAGGCAGGGAAAGTGTGCAGAGCGCAAAGTGTTACGTTATTGCTGAAACAACCATGTTTTTAGGGCTTTTCTGAAGGGAAGCAGATCCTGAAGAAGTCTCACATCAGGTGACGGATCATTCCATAGTTTAGCCACTCTCTGCCGGAAGGAGCGGCCTCCAATTCGAGAGTATTTCACCACCGGAGTACAGACTAGCGCCAATGAGGCGGAGCGGAGAGAGCGTTGTGGATGATAAAATTGAACTCTCTTCCTCAAGTAAGGGGCACCATACCCACGTAAGACATTAAAAGTCAGCACCAGGGCCTTAAACTGTATCCACTTATGGATCGGGAGCTGGTGGAGAGAATTCAAATGAGCAGACATCTGGGTCCTGGGGCCAAGAGAAAGAATGGCCCTGGCCACAGCATT
This sequence comes from Triturus cristatus, assembly GCF_964204655.1. Taxonomy (NCBI): domain Eukaryota; kingdom Metazoa; phylum Chordata; class Amphibia; order Caudata; family Salamandridae; genus Triturus; species Triturus cristatus. The sequence continues at coordinate 274,636,209 of NC_140592.1, read as the reverse complement.
TTGCACTACTTGAAGATGGGTAAGCAGATACTCTGGAAGACCCAGATAAAGAATGTTTACGTAGTCCAGCCTAGAACCAATCAAGGCCTGGACCACAATTTTCCTGTAAGGGATCGAAAGTAATGGAAGAAATTGTTTGAGCATTTTCAGAAAGCCAATACACCGACCGGCCACAGTCTGAACCTGTGGCTTCATACTCAGAGAATTGTCCAGTTTTACACCAAGATTTTTTACGGACAACACCGGGGTTAGCGGGAGGGTGCATGTCCTGAGGCCACCAGTTCTGCCATAAGTTGTTAGATGGGCAACCAACAGGTTTTTTGATGCTGTGCAAAGAATCTAAGGTTATGGAATTCAAGATTAAACCCTCATTGCGAATGGGGCAGTAATTCTGCTTGGGACAACTGCCTCAGGAAACATGTTTGCAATCTAGTGCGGTGTATTGGTGGGCAGTTTAAAAAAGTGATTCAAAATTCTATACGTTGCAATGGTGGATAACATATGGTGGTAGCTTGGTAAAATTCATTTTTTTGTCCTTTGAATAAGTTTTCCCTCTGCAAATTCCTCCTGGTTATACCTGGAGAAATCTGCGGGGTGGGAGGAGACTCAGGTTTGAGTGCAATTGTTTTACTGAACTCTGAATCTTAAATTAGAAAAAGACAGTGAAGAGCTATGAAATTTAGACAGAATGAGGAGCAGAGATAAGACAGGGGAGATGTGAGGGATGAGAAAGACAGTGTTCGCCTTCATTGAATTTTGTCATGCATTTTAAAGCCTCAGTGCCTATTTCATCCTCCCTCACTACATATAAAGACACAGAGGAGAGGTTGTTTGAAATATGGGAATGTTGTGATTGTTCCTTATGCACCATATAAAATATGATAGAGCAGGTTTCAACCTTTAGACATCTTTTTAACTATGTTTCTATTGCTTGAGTATATCATGCATTAAGCACATCCTTTTGTGTGACAACATTCTCCTTCCCGAACAGTATATTTTTCTTCACAAAGTATGATAACTTGATTATATTTGATTTTGCATTAATTTGTCTATACATTTAATCTTTTATTTGATTGTGTTTCAATGGGACTATCACCATCAATCTACGCTACACACTTGCACTTTATCACACACAAGGTTAGATTTTTTTGGTTGACTTTATATTCCCACTTTGCCTGGGTAATTAAAATTGTCCATGAATAGTGATTGATTATATTAATCCTTCTTGAACAACCTATTCTAGGAACAATTCAGTGCTGACAATTTCAGAAGAGAACATATCCGTAGCTTCTTTCTGATGGACAAACTCGAGTTCTAATCTGGCACCAGAACTCAACTCACCCAAATGCTGCAGACCATTTAGGACCTGGCAGACAGAATCTTTCTCAGCCTCGCACCCTGCACTCTCATCACATCATACCTGAAGGAGCTCCAGTTGCTCTCCATACAAAAACAAGCACAATTCAAAGTACTCACCCACACTTTTAAGGCATTACAAAACACTGGCCCAGCACACCTCAACAACTGCATCTGTTTTTACAAACCTTCCAGACACCTCAGCTCGTCTGGACTCCTACTTGCACACATCCCACGCATACGGAAAACCAGAATTGACAGTTGAGCCTTTTCGTACATTGTTTCTAAAGTGTGGAACAACCTACTGCTACACATAAGAGCCTCCTCCTCACTTCTTGAATTCTGCAAGAAGCTGAAGACCTTCCTTTTTAAATAGTTGCACTAGGCCCTAGGTTCAGCTAGACTCACACCTGCTCAGCACCAGGATACCTTCTGGGGTGATGGTTTGCTCTACAAATCTGCATAACATAACATATAAATAAATAAATAAATAAAACAAATGTGTTCTTCTAGGCAACCACCTTTTCTATCAATAACTGAGAATGCTGTCCCAAATTACTTTTTCCCATCATATCTTTGTTTCTGGGCTCTCCTAGTCCCCACATGCCATTATTTTCTCTACACCACACCTCATATTTCAGATACACTCTACTTTTCATTGGTGCTAGTTCTGATGTATATCAAATATGTGAAGACATTTACAAAAATCCCTATGGTTCAGCCAGAACAGAATTCTTTTTACCCTGCCCAACTCTTCAGTGTGATTGAAGAAGAGATGTGCCTAGTATTTTACAAATAGAAAAGTCTGCACTATCAGGCTATGTCAGTGGCAGCATGTTGATTCACTTCATATTGAGGAACTTGGCAGACATTTCTAAGGCAGCTGCCAAATAAATATTCAGCTAGCCCCTCTCTTCCTGACATTGAGAGTTTTTAAAAAGTGATACGGACAACAACTGAAGAAAAAGAAGTAGGACACTGCCACTTACCAGGCAGTGATTGGCAAGAGAGGAGAACGCTAGTCAAGCCTCTACAAGCAAGCATGATAGGTATACCAGGAGTAGATTCTGAAGAAAGAGGATTAACAAGCGAGGAGCAACACATTGACTGAATCATCCGGATTACCAGTGTGGAATAAGCGAACACCTTGTTCCACTAATATTTACCATTGTAATCAGGAGTTACAAACAAATTATGATGATCCCAACTGAATGCACATAAAATATTTTTCCTATTATGGCGAGAGAGCCTTATTAGTGCCATATTCTATTGTAATACAGCGGTGGCAGCACAGTCTTGGAGGTTAGGAACATAATAGAAAGGCATTGAGAAGACAATGTAATAAAAGATTGGATGTACTATTATACCAACAATAATTCCATGCATAAAGAGGGCCCAGGTTTACCTATTGTAAGAGCTTTAATCTACGTTATCTAGAAAAATAAAAGTCAGAAAATTATGCTTTCTCCTCATTATGCCACCTCACCTTTGACCCAGGATGCATAATTTGAGAGACGGGTAATTAATGTATCATAGTGCCATTTAGACAATTCATTGATACTACAATAGGTAGTAGGTGGAATGGCTATGAGGCAATGGAAATGGCAAATTCTACTTCTTACTAATGCTTCCAAAATCAGTTTTGTGTTAGCAGCACTCATCACTCTAAAAAGGTACGACTGAGGTACTTTGTGGTCCCTGCCTCTTTATTTGGAAATTCCTATAAATGTTGTTCTATTGAGATATGAAATATCGCCTTTTTCTTTTGAGTCAGCACTGAATCAATATCTCACATTTGGTCCATTTTTGTATCCACTTGGGTAAAATAAGGTTTTAATTACCGAATTTGTAGACTGATCTCTTTTCTAGGGAGTGGGAAAAGGCTGGTTGTTTTCATAGATGATAACTTGCTGATAGAAAAATGAGCACAAGTTTACAGTAGCTCTGACATTTGAGTTACCTTTATTCAGCCCACTCCAGCTGGAGCGAGCCCTCAGGAAGCCTCCGCCATGCACACAGTATGTTCTTGGGTGTGAAAGCAAACCGTATTTGAGTTGGCAGTGACTTCCCTTTCAGAGAACTTTGCTGCCTCGACAAGAAACCACAGCATGAGAGTTCTGCTGTTGAATGTTTCCACTGGCAGGATGGCCTTTTTCCACATTTCCTTGGTTTAAGGAAACAGATTTTTAACTTTTTTTTTTAAAGACAAAATGCCAATGTTTAACAGCTGGGGTTAGCTTGCAATTTATAGATTTTACCATTATGTTCCTAAATAAACATTTTTTAATTAGGATGAAAGTAAATGCGAGAAATTTAATCTGTTAAGCGTTTAAGAAGGCATCGAATGTGCTTTGAAAGATCTCAATTTGCTCGTGTTTCACTGGCTTTACATTTCTAACTGTGTCAACTCCATCTACGTATATGCAGTAAACCAGCTTTTTATGTTAAACTGATTAAATCACCCATCTTCTTTTGAAAATCATCTAAACTAGGGCCAAGGAAACAGTGTCCAGAGCTGGGTCTTGTTTGCAATTGTAGTTAAGGGTTTAGGGTCCTATCCACCTGTCAGACAGTCTGATCCGAGCACACAACCTTAATGTATTGCTGGCGCCTGTCCTAATGTTCATACTCAAGCAAGGCCAACCATAGCACAGCGAAGCTGACAAGAGAAAATGCCTCACAGATTGCATGTAACAATTGCTTTAGAGTGGGGAAACAACTCTGCGAACTATCACAATATCACTGGTGTGATTTTACCTTGCTGCACAAATGTAACCTCTTGTATCCTGATTTTACATAAATACCTTTGCGAAAACTAATACAAACGAAACATACGGCATCAATTAAATCATGTATGCAGATCCACAGTATGCTCCTTATTACTATTGAGGAGGGAGATGAGGGACATCATGACTCACTCATGGCCCCTGTCTACAATGCGTGTACGCATGTGTGTGTGTGTGCATATATGTATTTTTGGGGGGTGTCTAGCGGACAATAGACCAAAAATATAGGGCCAAATGTACAACCGTATTTTGTGGTCGCAAACGGGAAATCGTCCTGTTTGCGACTGCAAAATAGGTCTGTGCAATGTACAAACCCTATTTTGCGAGTTGGTAATTTTGCGAGTTGGTAACCTATTACTGACTCGCAAAATAGGGTTAGCGACTTGCTATTAGGAAGGGACGTGCCAAGGGCGTCCCTTCCTAATAGCGAGTTGCACTTCTATGTATGATTGTTTTGCGACTGCGATTGCGGTCACAAAACACTCACAGTTTGCCACCCATCTCAAAATGGTGGTAAGCCACTCGCAAACAGGAAGGGGTCCCCAGGAGACCCCTTCCCCTTTGTGGCTGGCAGTGAAAATATTTTTTAAGAGCAGAGAGTGGTCCCACGGACCACTACCTGCTCTTAAAAAATGAAATGTTTCATTTTTCTTTTTTTAAATGCATCCCGTTTTACTTTAAGGAAAATGGGCTGCATTTTTTTTTTAAAACTGCTTTATTTAAAAAGCAGTCACAGACATGGTGGGCTGCTGACCCCAGTAAGCCACCATCCCTGTGAGTGCTGGTCATTCCCTAAGGAGTCACAAATTGCGACCTGCCTCATGAATATTAATGAGGCAGGTCATTTGCGACCTCATTGGGAATCGCAAACAGTGTCTGAGACACTAGTGTATATTCCATTTTGCGAGTGGCAGAATGACGCAATTTGCGACTCGCAAAATGGAAGGGTCGTACATCTGGCCCATAGTGATAAATAAATAAAAAAAATTATAAAAGGGGATTGTATCTATATATTTCGAACTAAACGCGTCAGGCCAATTCTCACTGATTTCACCTGGATTGCCTTATATTTGACCAATAAAAAGAGGAGCTGAATGAGAGTGTGTCTTCGTTTTGCTTGCCAAGAGGTGTGGTTTTGGATGTTTCAGCTAGAAGACAGCACCACCGCAGTATGAAGTGCAGGTCTGTGGGGCCTTGAACTATGGCCTCAATCCAGAACCTTCAGCGAGGTTTGATTGTATGGCAAAATCTGGGATGTGTTTATTACTGTGGCTGCCATTGTACTTACCTATTTGAGGAGTGATACGGAGAAATGGTGCCCCAAAACATCAGGTCCCAGGATGCATTTTGATTTGAACAAGTTCACTTGACGCTTATGAAGAGCAGTACGGACATTATGCTAATAAGTACCAATGAATGGGGCACTTTTGAACAAGCAACTACAGGCCTGTGAACAAGAACTTTATCAGTTCAAAACGCGTCAGGCCAATGCTCACTGACTTCACCTGGATTGCCTTATATTTGACATATATATATATACACACACACACTCACAACGTCCTCCGCGCAGGGAGCCCCCGACCCTTCAGGGAGGCCTCAGAACAATGGGCACGGAGAAGCCCATCAACCAACACAGCGTGAACATAAATGCTGAGGCCCAGTTCCGGATACGTGGCATTTAATTTAAAAGAACACAGCAGCACAACATGCTCCATTTTCCTTACGCGTTTCGGCGCTCTTGCGCCTTGCTCACAGGTGGAGATCATCTGCAAAGTGCTTACGTGCATGCTTTAAACAGTCATTTCATCACGTCACAGGTGAGTGCGATGCTGTCTTTTCTATGCAATGCCTTTACCACGAAACCTTTACCATGCAAAGCCTTTGCAATGCAAGTACTTTAACACGCATACCTTTAACTCATTATGCCTTTATCACACATGGTGTGCCGTGTGTGTGTATTTGTGTGTGTATAGCATAATTTAGGGTTTAGGGGTGGATAAGGGTAAGGGTATATGGTGGTTAGGGTGTTTTTAGGGTTAATGGTGGATAAGCGGATAGGGTGTTAAGGGTGCTTATAGGGTTTAAGGTTGGGTAAGGGTATTTTTGGGTTTAGGGGTGGGTAAGGGTAGAGCATGGTAAGATTGTTTTTAGAGTTAATGGTGGATAAGGGTATAGTGTGGTTAGGTTGTTTTTGGGTTTAGGGGTGGGTAAGGGTATATTTAGGGTTGGTAAGGGTAAGTGTTAAGGGTATCTTTTGGTTTTAAGGGTATACGTTGGTAAAGGTATTTTAAGACTTTAGGGGTGCATTAAGGATATAGGATGGCAAAGTTGTTTTTAGGGTTTAGGGGGTAAAGTTATAGGGTGGCAAGGGAGTTAAGTGTAGGGCTGGGTAGGTGTATAGTATAGTAAGGGTATTTTTACAGTTTTGGGGTGGGTAAGGATATAAGCTCACAAGGGTGCTTTAGGTATTTTTAGAGTTTGGGGTGGGTAAGGATATATAGGGTGGTAAATGTATTTTGAGGGTTGAAGGGTGGGTTTGGGTATTGGGTATTGGGTGGTAAGGATTTTTTAGGGTTGAAGGGTGGGTAAGGGTACAGGGTGGTAAGTGTTTTAGGGTTAATGGTGGATGAGGGTATAGGGTGGTAAAGGTGCTTTTGGGATTTAGGGATGGGTAATGGTATAGGCTGGTAAGGGTGTTTTATAGCTTAGGCATGGGTAAGGATATTTGTAGGGTTTAGAGTGGGTAAGGGCATAAGTGGCAAGAGTGTTTAATGGTTTAGGGGTGGCTAGGGGCATAGGGTGTTAAGGGTGTTTTGAGGGTTTAGGGGAGGGCAGGGGTATAGGGTGGTAAAAGTAATTAAAAAGGGGGGCATTAGGGCCACCAAATTGAGAATTATTTTTAATTATTAAAACTCATGGTGGGGTGGTTGGGTGTGTGTGTGTATATATATATATATATATGTATATATTCACTGAAGAAAACAAGGTTACAGGGACGGTATAGTTAGGATCAGCTTTCACTCCTACAAACCCATTGAAATACAGCAGTTATAGTTACTAGACCTAACTATAACTTACGCCCCCGCAATGCACTGCTTATGACCTCACATATTACATCACTCATTACTCTGTCATTGGCTGTATAGGAGAATAAGTGAGGTTATAATACCTGTATGGGTGATATAGTGGTTGTGTGAATGGCTTTATGGGTGTATAAGTGAGTGTGTGATTAGTTGTGTAGGGGAGTGAGTGAGTGGTTGAGTGAGGGCTGTATGAGTGAGTGAATGGGTGAGAGGCTCTATGGATGAGTCAGTGAGTGTATGAGTACTTGTATAGGTTTGTGAATGAGTATTGTGAGTGGTTGTGTGGATGTGTGAGTGGGTGTATGAGAGTTTATATAGGGGTCTGATTGATGGTATGAGCCCTTCTGTGGATGATGTCATCAGTGATGTCATTTGAGATGTCATTGACCATGTCTTCAGTGATGCAATATGTGAGGTCATAAGCAGTGCATTGCGGGTGTAAGTTGTAGTTAGCTCAGGTAACTATAACTGCTGAATTTCTATGGTTTTGTACGAGTGCAATCTGAGCCTACTTATAATGTCCCTTTAACCTTTGTTTTTTCACTCGATTTTGAAGTTTAAGAAAAATTCTATTTCCTAACAATAACGTCCCTATAGTCTTTGTTTTTTTAAGTGAATTTCCAATAGTTTTTAAAGTTATTACCTAACTATAACGCCTGTGTAACATTTGCCTTTTCCTGTGACTGTCAATGCTTTTAAAAATTCCATTTCCTATCTGTAACATCCCTGTAATCTTTGGTTTTTAAAGAGAATTTCTAAATTATTGTAAATGCAATTTCCTAGCTGTCATCTATAACCTTTCAGAGTGGTTGTTTTAGTGCATGCATAGGTTGGTGAGTGAGCGCTTGATTGCCTAAGTGGATGTGTGAGTGGGAGTATAAGTAGCTGTGTAAATGATTGTATGTGTGAACTGAGTGACTGCCTGAGTGTCTTTTTGGATACGATAAGAAAGAAACAACTACTGAGTCCACTTCAATAGATTAACATTGAATTCGCATTCAGTAAGGATTTTAGATTGTTTTTCAACATGGAATATGGGAAGTAACACACTTAGTTTGTCTTCGCTAAGCGCAAGAAATTAGAATCATTTGTGCCTTACAAAAGTGCAGTTTCAGCTGGGGCACTTGCTATGTGGGTATTTGCACTTGTTCCCACTGACGTTTAATTTGTGTGAAAGTGAGAATCAGGGCCATAATGAACGCAGATTTTCTCCAAGAAGAGTCCACAAATTCATTATAAATGTGTACATAATAGTTCATAATTAGTGAGCGCTACTGTGTTGGGTAAATCCCTAGTCCATACTCTACACTACAGGTGCATTTACGGACTATTAAGTAATATCTGCAGTGACCTTGTGTGCAAATTATTTTTATTTTAGAAATTTTTTTCACATTTGTGTGACCTTCTGGAAATTTGCAGGATGTGCTTTTTTATTGTTTTAAAAAAAAAATTGAAACTTTTTTCAAACTGTTCTGATACTTATTTTCCAGTACTGTGGGAACTTCACAAATTTAGCATGATTTCTACAAACGCTGAAAATTATTTATAGGCATATTAAAAAAAATTATGTTGGAAATAAGTAGTTTACTAATAATATTTATTAATTTATGTAGGCATATGTTACTTCATGTTATACACATTGCTATTCGTGGTGACATCACAACGTCATCACGAATACCATGTGACACATGCATAAAGGAATATGATTGGTAGAAATAGTTTTCATGCCTCAACAGAGGAAATGTCCTCCCACTTTTCTTTACTTCTGGGTGTGGCTGTCTTGTTTCACACCTCCATTTAGAGCTGCTGCATCCCTATATTTTTGTGGGTGTATTTTTCCATCTTAAAAATAGCAGCTTCTACTTCTAGTGGTGTCCAAGACTCAGAGAAGCACAGATCTATAGCAGAGGAAAAAAATGAAAGTATTGCTTGGAAATTGTTTACCATCACTTCTGGTGAGAAAAAGGTTGTGGCATGAGATGTGTAGTGCAAGATCTGTTCAAACATACTGCATGGAGGTATGGCTAAAAAATACATCAATGCTGAAGCACCTGCAAACCATTCATCCAACTGACCTCTTCAGAGTGGATAAGGAATGGGAGGCAGCAAGTGCACCTGATAGAGGGGAACTAGCAGTTGGTGACACCATTGATGTCCCTGAGAGAGAAGCCTTCCCTGCAGTAATGCCTGAACTAAAAGATATGGGCACCTTTTGCAGGAAGTGCAACAAGGTCATATCTGTGTTTGAGCAGTCACTTTCTGCAATTCTTGAAGCCAAACGCTGCAATAGATGTTAAATTCTTTTTTAACTTTTTTAGTTTTCAGTTTCAGTTGCCATTTTTAAAAATGAAAACATACACCAAACAAATGTAGAAATAATCATAAACTTAAAAAAAAGTGCTCTAAAAAAAGGTACTTTTTAGAACTGCGTTACCTGGTTTAAAGAAAGAATAACTATATGGTTTTTTTTGCTGGTATATCATTGTAAACATCTTTGAATCATTGTATATGGGTCAGTGAGAGGGTGTGTGAGGGCCTGCATGGCTAAGTGAGTGGGTGTGGGACTGGGTGTATGGGGGAGGAGTAGTTGTATGAGTGGCTGCACGGGTGAGTGAGCTGGTGTGTCAGTGGGTGTATGGCTGAGTAAGTGACTGTGTGAATGGTTATATGAGTAAGTGAGTAACTGAGTGGCTGGATGGTAAGTGACAGTGACTATATGGGTAGTTGAGTGACTGTGTGACCCACTGTATGTGTGATTAAGTGACTGAGAGAGATGTACTATGGGTCTGTTAGTGGGTATGGCAGTGAATGTATGGGTATGTGAATGAGTGTATGAGTAGCTGTATGGGTGAGTGAGTAGGTATGTGAAAAGTTGTATAGGTAGGTGAGTGACTGTGAGTGGCTTTATGGCTAAGTGAGTTTTTGTATCAGTGATTATATGGCTGGGAGAGGGACTGTGTGACTGGCTCTGTGTGGCTGAGAGAGTTGTTCTATGGGTACGTGAGTGTGTGAGTGGCTGTATGGCTCTATTAGTGGGTATGTCAGTGGCTCTATAATGAGTTACTACTTGTGTGAGAGTATGTATATGTTAGTGACTGGGAGTGTGAGAGGCTGTATAGGTGATTGAGTGCATGAGTTAGTTAGTGGCTGTATGGATGAGTGAGTGCATGTCTAATTGCTTCTATAGGTTTGTGAGTGCATGTGTGAGTGTTGTATGGATGTATGAGTGGGTGTGTTAGTGTCTGTGTGGCTATTTGAGTGGGTGTGTGAGTGGCTCCATAGATGAATGAGTGGGTGTATGTGTGTATGAGTGGGTATGTGAGTAGCTGTATGGATGTGGATGGAAGCAGATGCATTAGTAGAGAATGAGTGAGTGTGTGTCTGTAGCTGTATGGATGAGTGGGTGGATGCATGAGCATCTGTATAGGTGAGTGACTGGCTGTCTGAGTGGCTGTATGAGTAAGTGAAAGGATGGCTGAATGGATGTATGAGTGAGTGAGTCGGTGCATAAGTGGTGTATTTGTGAGTGAGTGGGTGTGAGAATGGCTGTATGGGTAAATAAGTAGATGTGTGAGTAGTTGTATGGGTGGGTGAGTACCTGTGTGAGTCACCTTTGAGTGATTGAATGGGTGCATGAGTGCCTGTATGGGTTATTGAATGGGTACATGACTGCCTGTAGAAGTGACTGATTTGGTGTATCAGTGTTTGTATGGATGAGTGAGAGCTCATTTATGTGCCTCTAGGAGTGTGTGAGTGGATGTGCGAATTGTTGCATGGGTTAGTGAATGCCTGTGTGAGTGACTGCATGACTGGATGAGTACATGTTAGAGGCTGCATGTGTGAATGAGACAGTGCACTAGTGGCTGTATGGGTGAGTGAGTAGGTGTGCACGTAGGTGTATGGGTAAGTGAGTAGATGCATGAGTGGTGAATGGGTGACTGAGTGGAATGATTGACTGAGTGATAGGCTTCATGGGTAGAATATGAGTGACTGAGTATGTGTCTCAGTGGCTGTATGGGTGAGTCAGTATGTCAGTGTGTGAGTGTATGTATAGGTAGTATGTGGGTGAATGAGTGGCTGTATGGGTGAGTGAGTGGGAATGTGAGTACCTGTAAGGGTGGCTAAGTAGATGTGTGGGTAGCTCTCTATATGTGTGAGTGGCTGTATGGGTGAGTAACTGCATATATGAGTGGCTGTATACGTGAGTGAGTGGGTGTGTGAGTGCCTGTATGGGTGGGTGTATAAATTCCTGTATGGGTGAGTGAGTGGGTGTGTGAGTGGCTGTATGGATAAGTGAGTGGATGTATGAGTAAATGCATGGGTGAGTAAGGATCAGTTCCTGCAGCACAGTAAAACAGCAATCAATTGCATGGAACTTTTTCAGCATCCCCTAATGGCAAAAGAAAGTAGTGGCAAAGTATATGAAGTGGTGTTTATCTATGAAGGCTCTCTCCACGAGTCTGTCAAAGAAGCATTTCTGTGACAATACAAGGATGTTGACACATCTAAAAGTATATCAGTACAAACGCTGTTGTAAAAGAAAAAGAATAGAAATATGTTAGTATTTGTTTTATAAAATTTCATAAACAGCACACATTGCTTATGCAGTTACAGTATATCACAATACAGTCAAACACTTCCTTTTCCCTTTTTTACTGTTCACAGCCGTCATACTGGTTCACCATAAACAACTATAAAAAATGTGCTCTATGAAGCTTCATCCTTGAACAGTGGGGAAAAAACAATTGTATGTATTGTAGAAAAGAACTGCACAGTATATCACAAAAAATAAGTGACACGATGCATTGCCCTCACTACAATTCGCTATTTAGTTGGTTTACATACACTTACTACACTAATGTAAACCAATGTATTTTAAAACATTTTCCATTAATATTATACCTGGTACACTACTGCGAAAAAATTTAAACAACACTTGAATTTTGAACATCCTTTTATAAACATCAACCCTAGTAGGCCGAATGTTGTCTAAAGCACTGATGATCCATTTAGAAGATATCCAACACATTGTTGTTTTCCAGAAATAGCACGTACAACTTTGGTTGAAGAAACAAACAGTGACAATTTTGTAGTTTGAAAAGGAGTTTTGTTTTCAGTTTTAGGTTGCTGTGATTGCATTATGTCCATCGAGTTTCACTCTTTAATTAGACAGTGTAGTATCAAGATGTTAAATTAACTCCTTTGTGGAAGGAAGACAGAAGGACTCTTAAATTTTGGAGAACTTTTTAAAGACATAGCCCCTGATAGGCAATATGATATCTAAATCACTGACGATCCACGTAGAATAAACACCGTACACCGAAATACCCCGTAAAACTTTGGGTGAAGAAACAAGAGGTAAGAATTTCTTAGCTTAAAAGGCAGTTTTGGTTTGAATTTAAGGTTGCTATCATTGCATTCCGTACATCTGGTTGCACTCTTTAAATAGACAGTGTAGTGTCCAGGCATTACATTAACTCCTTTGTGAAAGATATTAGCTATTATGTAATAAGATCTTCCGGGAATTGAAATTTGTCTAGCTTTGAAGTTTGTAATATGAGTTTCCAGGTTAGATGCATCTGCTCTGCATTGCTGAAACATTAATATGAGGTATTTCCCAGTTCTTTGTAGATGCAACATAGAAATAACATCTGATCTACAATTTGGACAGGACATATTTTGGTTTGCATGCATAATCAATCTCTCAAAAGGCACAGTTTTACAGTCTGGTAGTGTTAAGTACAGAAATCGCTCAGTATTTATTTGAGTGGTGGATGTAAATGAGCAATCTTTACAGTAACAGTACCATTTGTAAGTCAGTCTAAATAAGTCATCAATTTGCACTTCTTCTTCTTCTAGAACTTCAAGCATGATCATTACAAGTTCTTGTGCATTCTGTTGAGTGTTGAGAGTAAATATTAGTCATCCACGACATTTATCTAAAAGGGCTTGAATGCCTGAAGCAGAATGTGATACAGTTCTGTCACTGAGTAAACATTGGAGTAAATGATAAAGTGCACAACACAATCTCTTATCAAGTCATTTTTTAATTTGATTTAGAAGATGTGGTCAATGAATAGGACATTGAGAACATTTGCATAGCAGTTGACACCTGAACTGTTTTCCAACTGGTAACCTACAATATCTCCCTCATTTTTTAGTTTTCCCTTCTTAACGCCTTCTAGCTTGTCCTGGTCTCCTTTCTTTTCTTGAGCATCAGTCAACTCTTTTTTACGCTTCCGTTTTGGACAGATTACCCATTTATCATACATAGGGTTCTGACCTAAATGAGGAGCATATAGACTTCTTAACTGATTGTACTTTCTTACACAGCTTGCATCAGCATTACATTTCCTATCATCAAATTCAACTAAAAACAAACCGGACAATGTTCTAACTCAGGATAATGCTAAATATGACATCCCTTCTTTAAATACTGTACTTTCAATATTATTAAACTCTGTCTCTACATTTAAACCTTGAGATTTATGGATATCTACAGCATATGCTAGAGACACTGGAAACTGTAGCCGCTGCACATATAACTCCTTTACAAGCTAGAAACGTACAATACATCAGCCAATGTGATTCATGCCATCAATCTGATCAAATTTTATGGCTAAGTACTCAACCTCATCCCTATTTAGAAAATTAATGAAATCAATAACTTTACCCATAGCACCATTTCCTAATCCTTCCTCCATATTTAAATTACGCCGCAAAATTATTCACCACTTTTTGCACTGTTGGAGCGCGGAAACCTGGGTATCGGGAATCTAATAAAAACCCTGTACCTAATATCCTCCCTTCGTCACAGGCCAAATATCACATTAACACATTCATTCTTTCAATCAGTGGTGGGGCCCATATCACCAACATTCACACTTCTTTCTTAATGGCCTGCACTTACAGGAGAGATAATTGTTCCAAGCGCTGACATGAAAGGAATACCTTATAACCTATAGGAAGAAATTATTTAAACATCTGTACATTAAACCTTATATCTAAACATCATAAACCTGAAACCTTTAAGATACACCTCCCACGTAATCGATGAATCATTTAGTTGGATTGGTAAGGTAATTTACTCCGGCTAAACACACATGAAATCCTGATCTATCCTCTCTTAATAAATGACCAAAACACATTTGTTTGTTAATCAATATTTTGTTTATCTAAATAATGCAAGAATGTTAGTTCCATCTAGTAAATTTATTAATCATTTTGCAAATCACAAAACACCATATTTACCTATTCTGGCTATCGGTCGTCCTCTAAGTCATCAAATTTAGTCATCAGCACGCTATAGTCCCAAATATCAAGTCAGAGACCAGAGACGTGCAAGTGTCGATCAGTGCCCATAGATTTTGGAAGTCTTTAGTTCATCAAGAATTTGGGCAGCAATTCAGTCTGTCAAAGATTCAGGAATCGCAGCTGTCGCGTAGCGTCACCGTCATCTCCGTCAGCAAAAGAAAATATAAGGAAACAGCGAAGAAAAACAGCCCTCTCTATTCTACCGTCATTTATATAATAGAAATAAGGTCTAAAAGATACAATATAGAGAATTTGGGCTCATCCCATTGGTCGGTTGGGGTCGTCCGGTGAGGTTTCACACAGTTCGTGATGTCATATCGTCAGGCATGATCCATCCGGTTTTATAAAAGCCTATTGTCAAAACTCTTGGCAGGTATCCCGTCGTGACCTTGGTTGGGCACATCGAGTCCGGGGTCATGTCGAGACTACTGGTACGTGTGGTTGGCGCAAGCGCACTTCACCCGAAACCTCATGGAATGGTGGCCATCGCGTCGAGTCAGTCCGACGGCTATCTTGATTTTAGGCCCAAAGGACAACTTAAGCGAAACAAACACAAAAAGTAATTAAAATGTAGAAATAACAAATGAATTGTTAAACCCTCACTAATTCCCCTATGTGCTTGTAATTATCTAGTATATTGCGAAATTTAAAGCGTTCATACTCACCCATTGATGTCATCTGGTGCAACATACGATAATGTCACAAAAGCAACATATATCATGCAATATTCTATTTTTCTAATGTTATTATGCGTACATATGTTAATAATAACAATTATTTAGCCATGCAAAAGGCAAATCCCACGTGTATTTCATACATTAGTAATTGTTGATTAGATTGCACACAAACACATTAATAATATTATAATTAATAGATTATTCTAATTAGTATAAACATACAGAATGGGCGGGTATACAACATTTTTGTACTACCCGCTCCATCAGCACATATGTAAACACTTTTCTAATTCTGTAGTTCTCGATACAGACTTCTCAAAAGAATTTTGATTTTGCTTGTAGTTTCTCGGTTTGTAGTATTGTTACTCCCTGGTGTTTCATTGTATCGATAGCAGTAATTTTCAAAATATCTTCTTTCTCCAGCTTCATTAATTATTCGTTGAAGTTGGAGCACTCTTGAGTTGTAAGCATTAAACAGACTATAGATGTTTCTTTTTCAATAAAATTGTACAATAGTTATGCTGTTGTGCTGTAAGATGCTTATTGTTTCTTGGTAAGTTGACCCTCCAAAGCACATTTCCCCTCTTTTGTCAGAACTTTACTCTAATGTCCTTCAGGATATCTCTCTATTCCACATCAGACGCTTGACACATATTTTTCACTAGTTCCTTGTACATGAAGTTTAACCAAATATTTACATTGCCAATACTTTCCAAAGAATTTCTCGTTTCACTATGGAGAAGTGTGTTGAAAACAGGCTGCCCTTTCACAGGTATGAGTTGCGGTAGGTCACCAAAGACAATTAAATGCTTTCCTCCAAACAGCACATCATACTCTGTTTGTATCCGCTGCATTCTTAAGTGTATGAAGGCTAGCATTACATTTGAAACCAGGCTCACCTTATCGATGATTAAACGCTTCAGTTTCTTCAATACTCTTGACACCTCACGACAAGCTTCACCAGATAACTTCTGATATTCCAGTTTATTGTCATGTTCAACAGGTAGCATAAGTAGTCGGTGTAAAGTAATTCCTTTAATATTGTGTACAGCTAATCCAGTTGGTGCTGTTTAATTCTGTACCACTGATGTATAGTAGTATTGACATAAACGAAGAGCATTCACATTCTGTCTTCTCATGCAGAAATCCATGCTCTATTTTATCTTTTAATTCAATATAAATATATATCTGTTTGTCATTCAGTTGTGCTACTAAGTGTTCGAAATCACCACTTTCATCTCCTGCTTGTTGCATTGCAGCCTCCACCTAGCTAATGGCTATGGCTGCTTCATTTTGAAAAACTGGTTATCCGAGCGGTTCTTGAATCACTGCTCCAGAACTTTGGCTGCTTTGTGAACTCTCTTTATCTACATCAGCAACAATGGTTTCTTCCTGTTCAATCTCACCTTTCAACATTTGTAAGTAGTTTGAAAAGACTGGACACTGAATGCAGTCTTTTACAGCATTGAAAGAGTCTTCATAGCAGTTCTACTCTCCAAGTAGTTCTGATTCAGCATGCCAAGGCTTCAACAGTTGTAGAAGAGCCAAATAGAAAAACTCTCTTACATCTGCAGTTTGGAAACTCAGGGCCACATGTACGACCATTTTTGCATGCGCAAACAGGTTTGCAAACCCGTTTGCGCATGCAAAAACAGCATGGGGAATGTACAAACCCTATTTTGTGAGTCGCAATTTTTTGAGACTCGCAAAATAGAGTTTTGCAACTTGCTCTTAGGAAGGGGTGTTCCCTTCCTAATAGCGAGCGCAACCCTATGTAAGAATGTTTTGCGTCCGCAATTGCGGATGCAAAACACTCACAAATAACCACCCTCTTCAAGAGAGTGGCAATGCACTCGCAAATGCAGGAGAAAATATTTTTTAAGGGCACCATACCTGGGAGGGCCTGCCATTCCCAATGGGGTTGCAAATTCCGAGAGGCTCATTAATATTCATGAGCCTCCCAATTTGTGACCCCATTGGGAATTGTTGACTGTGTGAAATACTCTGTTGTACATTGGAAATAGCTCCTCGCAAATTGCGAGTCGCACAAAACTCGCAATTTGCAAGGCGTTATTTCCACGGTCGTACATCTGGCCCTCACTTATGTGTGGTTAATTAGATTTCCTTTGCTATGTCTTACCAAACAACTGTCACATCCAACTATCATATATTTCTCGTCTTCTATGTTTTCTGCTACATTATTTTTATAGCTGTAGTGTTGAAGTACTACATATACGCACATGTTCTACAGGGGTCGACTCCTCCTGGGATAGTACATATCCAACATATTTGACTTCACAATATATCTGCTTTCTAGTTCAAACTCTGCAGGATTTTGAATTTCTGAGAAAGCCTTCAACACTCTATTTTTCGTGCTTGCAAGGCCTAGACTTACCCAAACAATTCCCCTTGACTTCAATAACACACTGGCTGAGCTCTACCGATCCGAGCACTTATAGAACCCTGTCTCTCTATGTGAAAGCATTTTCAATCTAAGGCTGTACAATTTCTTGGTGAGACTCTTTTCTGCAGAAATCTCCTCCCACATCTCCTTCATCTCTGACTTCTCTGATTTTGTAATGTATGAAGTGTCGTAACGAGCAACAGCAATGGAGTTGTCTGTCACATACTCTGAAAATCTAAAAGTAAGTAGACAACTCTTCTTTCAAGGCTTTTCTGAAGGTCAGTTGGTGGCAGCTTTCCCGTCTTAGGCTCCATACAAACTATAGCCTGAAATGGGTGTACACATTGTATGAGAATGGATTAATAAACATTAAAATCTTGTAATTCTTGAGGAATAGATAGTTTTCCCCGCCTGCCTACCTGGTTTTTGCTTGCTCTCCTGCTGCCTCGCTGCTCCTGTGGCCGGGCTTGGCTCCGCCCTCCCCTGTCAGCACCGTCAGCGGGACGAGGGACTGGCCGGGCTTAGCTCCGCCGGTCCTTGCAACTACTACACCCAGGATCCCCTGGGCCAGGTCGCCAGCTGATCACGCACCAGGAGGTGCATAAAGGCCAGCCTGGTGCAGAGCCCCCTGTTTTCCCCGCCTGCCTACCTGGTTTTTGCTTGCTCTCCTGCTGCCTCGCTGCTCCTGTGGCCGGGCTTGGCTCCGCCCTCCCCTGCCAGCACCGTCAGCGGGACGAGGGACCGGCCGGGCTTGGCTCCGCCGGTTCTTGGAACTACTACACCCAGGATCCCCTGGGCCAGGTCGCCAGCTGATCACGCGCCAGGAGGCGCATAAAGGCCAGCCTGGTCCCTCGCCCCGCGAGGACGTGCACGGGATGTGCCGGGAGAAGCCCGGGACAAGGGCGGGGTCATTTGTGGCCGTTCGAGGCCGGATGAGGCTGGGCTGGGCCACATCATTTACATTTTCTATTTTTGCGTTTGGTTGGCACCTGAGGTAGGAGTGCTTTAGTTTCGACTTTTGTTTGCCCTGCTTCTTGCTATCGTAGGTGCGTTGCGGGTTGTAAAGCACCCCTGCAATGAAGAAACGAAAAACGGGCGACAGGGTGGTCGGTACCCTGGACACTCTCCTAAAAAGAGCGGAATCCGTCCTAATCCATGAAACTGAGGCCACTGAATGAAGACTTTCTTTAGACCCCAGGATTCTAGGGGGGGGGGGGCACGTCATGTGCGCTTTTGCATACCATCCGGTCATCACCTGAAGCAGCTGCTCTGGCCACTTGTACTCAGTCTAGGCTGCCTAGTCCAGTTACTACTAACATTGAGCACCACTCGCCGCCTCCACCAAGCCTCCCGCGCCTTCCTGCTGGAGTAACAACTAGAGGGATGAAAGTGGTGGGGAGTTCGAATAAAGGGCCACAGAAAAAAGCAAGGAAGGGCCGTAGTATTACAAAACAAAAACCTCTTTTTCCATCTACTGCCACGAATGGGGTATTTGTTTTTGGTAGCTCAAGTTCTGTATCTTCTGACAACCCTTCTAAAGCTCCTACAGACCCAAATTACCCCGTGAGTGAACATGACCCTTCTTTTTCTTTTAAGGAGCAATTAGTCGCTTTACTTGAGCCACTCATTAAAAGACTGGACTCTGTAGACCATAGGCTAGCTAGGATCGAGGATGCCTTGGCACGTTTACCTCATGAGGACCAGGCTCTGTACTCTAGGGCAGTCACTACTGGTAACATCCAGGCCTCGGTGGGGGATACCCATAAGGACCAGAGTGGTGCCAAGGTACAGTTCAACCATACGTGGCTGGGGTAGATACAGTTGGAAGTGTAAGGTCCATCCTTCCAATTGAGCTAAGCAATGTTGAGACATCCTCTAGCCAAGGTCCTTCTGTATCACAGTGCCCTTGGAGGTCGAATATTAATAGTGCCGTTGGTCATAAATCGAGGCATTCTTATCTTCACCTGCCCCCTGAAGCGATCCCCTATACGATCATTTTGGCGAATGCTCCTCCCCTTCCCCTGGGCACACAAGAACACTGGTCCTCTCTTAAAAATAAGGCCCTACACTATCTGAATAAAGTGACAGACATTGGGGACGGCTTATTTGAGGACTTCAAAATGGCTAGGCGGATTGAATGGGTTGGGCAATCCGCTAAAACCTTACAAGGGTATTGTGTAGTTTTGTGTTTCAGGCCCCCGGGTTTGGTCCGTCATATTCTAGAGATGGTTGGTCATTCGCCAGTTGAGGGGGCTACTATTGGTATACTCCCCCTTAGTTTCTTTTATCAACAGAGACACAGGGATACCCGATCAGCCCAACGTAATTATCCTAGGCCAGACTTCTCTATCCAGCTCAATAACCGCTTTGATGCCATCTCTTCACTTGAAGATATAGATTGACAGCGGGTGGGTGTCCTCGGGGGAGCAGTGATGGGAGGTCCTGGGACAGGAGGAGCGCTATCTACTACCAGTCATCCTAATCCAGCAGACCTTATGGTCCAAACCTTGGCTCCTTCCACTGCTGTAACAATCCCGGTTAGTCGTTTTTTGGCCCCAGATGTTGTTACTGGGTGCCTGTTTCCTATTCCACAGAAAGAACTTATGATTATTTCTTTGTGGAATATAGCGGGTCTGGAATCAAAAGTTGGGTCATTAGATTGGTCATCCTTCATTAACAGAGTGGACATATGGGCGTTCCAGGAAACCTGGTCAGTGGACAACGTGTTCCATGCGGGTTACTTAAACTTTTCGAAACCGGCTATTAAGGGCGTAAGGGGGAGACCGGTAGGTGGCCTAACATGTTGGGTAAGGCAAATCGAGGGGATAACCGTGGTTGAGATTCCCTCCGACAATCCCGATATCCTTACTTTAAGAGTAAGATCTTCAGGAGGCCTTGATCTACTCCTGTTTAACATTTACGTTAGAGCCCAACCGGGGGGCAGGAGTTCTCAGGTCATTGCAGCCCTCGAGAAACTTTTAGCGGTGGGTGCTCAAAACACCAACTCGATTATCACTGGAGATTTTAATACATGTTTTGAGCCATTGGACTGTGACGATGGAAGGCTTAGCGAGGAGGTGGATTCTCTTTGGGGTGTGCCTCCAACCCATTAAAAAATGGACCGAGTGACCGACCCCCTCCCCCAGCCGTGGGCATGGGGTTCCCCAGTCCCTGATCTATTCCCATCCCCCTCTTCAGAGTTTGGCTGCTGGTTGGGATCCCCCACTTAAGGAGCACGTGCCGTCACTTTGGATGACGGGTTACCTTGCGGGTGTGGCTTTTTGTGTTGTTCTGTTTTGATAAAAGGAAACCGTATTGTGGGCTTGGAGTTATGTGGCCTGCGCGATTGATATCTCCTGATTTACCAATCTGCACCGCCAAGAGACTCTTACTGTATGTATGTCATATGCTTCTGCCACTCTAGCGGCCGGCCGGATGGTTGTAGGCCCATACTTGTAAATTTTTTTTCTAAAATGCAATAAACGGTTTCAAAAAAAAAAAAAAAAAAAAAAATGGACCGAGGCTGCACACCAGGTTAAAGGGTTGTGCCTGGAATGGGGCCTTAGGGCAGTCAACGGCAGGACCAAGTCTGATGCCTTGGGGATGGCGACCTTTGACAACGGCCGCCACAAAAGCAGGATAGATTACATCCTTGTAAAAGTTGAATTTTGGCACCATGTCCTAGACATGGAAGTACAATCTCGCCCCGAAAGCGACCATAATCCCCTGGTACTAACTCTAAAAGGTTTGAGCTTTGGCCCTACTGCCACTTTGGAGTCCGACAGCAGTTCTAACCATGTAATACTGGGAAATGATCTGAGAAGGGTTCGTTGGGATAAGGTGGCTCTCAATGAAAAGAGTGTGCTAGAAATTAGGGCATTAGTGACAGGATCAATGAGGAAAATTAACGACTGCGGCTCGCAGGAGACACTCAAAGCTTTATTGCCAACAATCCATACTGAGCTTTTTAGTAGGCTGAAAAAGTATTTTATAAACACCAAGCCGTCTAGAGCGAATCGTAAGTTGGAACCCATCTCTTGGTATAACGACCTATGTAGGTCTACTCACAAGGCCCTTGTGAAAGCCATTAAATCTAGGAACCATATTGCCATCCAGCAGTCCAGGGCACTTTACAAATCCACCTGCAAAACTGCAAAAAGAGATTGGGACGAGGAGCGTTGGAAGGATCTGTTGTTGGCATGCAAAGGGAGGAATATGACCCAGTTTTGGGACTTGATAAAATGGGGGAACGGGCAAAGGTTGATCACCCCAAACAATAACGTGGATCCACACCACTGGGTTGCCTTTTTTGAAGCTCAATATCACCAGGGTACAGAGAGGGAAATCACCTCCCCAGCTATAAGTATAGATACTCCCTTGACGTTTAGTACCAAGGACATTGAGGTGGTACTAAGGAACATCCCAAGCGGTAAGGCACCTGGGCCTGATTGCATTCCCCCAGATTTATTTAAACAGCATGGTGATCTCTGGGTTCACTACATTACGACCTTTAATCAATTCTCTTGTGGGGGGAACTCCTTTTCCATCTTCTTGGTCCGGGACGGAAATCATCCCGATTTACAAGAAGGGGGACCGTTCCGCTCCGGCCAATTATAGGCCCATCAGCCTTATTGATGCTCTACAAAAAGTCATTGCCCGGGTCCTGCTGCGTAGGATTCAAAATTGGATGACTAATGAAAACATTTTATCTCTCTTACAAGTAGGGTTTCGGGCTCACATGGGGACTCTAGACCAAGTTTTTAGATTTGTCATGCTTTACTGGAGGGAGGTCATTTTAGGTAAGGGCCTGATTTTCGCAGCTTTCGTAGATTTAAAATCTGCGTTTGATCTTGTCCCTAGATCTAAACTGTGGGATGGTTTGTTGGGACTGGGGATGCCCAGGGAATTGGTGGATTTTGTGGTTAAACTCCACAACTCTAACTATGCACAGGTTAGGTGGGGGAAACCAGGTGAGGTCACCGAGAAATTTAGTGTGGGGAAGGGCGTTCGTCAGGGGTGCGTCCTGGCCTCAACACTTTTCTCACTGTTTATTAATGGGGTGGTACAGTACTTTGATAATTTCCCCACAGACGCGCCCATGCTGGATGGCCAAAGGGTACCTTTGCTCATGTTCGCTGACGACACTCTGATTTTATCAAAAACGAGGCAGGGCCTTCAGTTGGCACTGTCTCGTTTTGAGGAGTTTTGTAGCGACCATGAGCTAGCGATTAATGTGGGTAAGACCAAATTTATGGTACTCCATGGAGCGAGGCCTGTTACTGCAAGAGTCTATATGAGCGAGAAGCTCCTGGAACAGGCCAACGTATTCACCTATTTGGGTATCACCATGGGAGAAAAATTGAGCTGGTCCCCTCAGGTAAAGTTACTTGCACTGAAACATTCCCAGCTAGCTGGGGCGCTGATAAAGGAACACAGGTTCTCCCTGACCAAGCCAATAGCCCCTGTTGTAAAAATGTTCAACCTGAAAATCATACCAGCTATTCTCTATGGCGCTGAGATATGGGGTTATAGTAATTTATCCGATTTAAGACTGGCCCAAAATACGTTTTTAAGATCTATTGTGGGCCTTCCCCGATCGACCCCCCATATTCCCCTCCTTCTTGACCTGGGTTGCAATGCAATCGAGGACATTGTTCATTTTAGAATGCTGGCTTTCTGGAGAAGGCTTTGGACGGTCCCAGAATGACTCCCTTTTGCCAATGCTTTACTTGAAATAAGGGGTCTGGACCGTTCAAACAAGATTTTATGGCTCTCCAGAATTAAAATCCTTCTTTATGAGATGGGGATGAGGGACTTATGGGTGTCTCCTGAGTCGGCTGTATTTCCAATGAAAGTATCATATAAAGCAGCCTTCTGGGACTTGATCAAAAATCGGAGGCACTCCACCACGGGTGGTTTCCCACTGACAAGAGCTTTTTTGGACTTCAAAGATGTCCCCCGGATGGAATGCTACTGGGATTTGATCACGAAACCTAGAGATCGCAGGTTGTTTCACCAGTTTTGAGTAGAAACTATCCCGCTTAGGAAGTTCACCCGCAACTGGTCAACCGATGAAGGAGACAAGTGTCCATTCTGCCCAGACCTTGTTGGAAATATTGACCACCTTTTATATGTTTGCCCTGCTTACCGTTTACCCAGAAGCGTGTGGCTTAAACCCCTGTGTAGAAATTTGGGTACGAACTCAGCAATGATTGCTAAAAGTCTACTGAAAAACGGTGGCGACTCCACTATTACAATAGGGGTTGCCAAGTTTCTGAGTTGGTCCTGGGCAATTCGTGAAAAAGAAGGAGGGTGATGATCGTCAAGTCAAGGTCATTTCCAGGATTGTATCTCCGCGTGTCTAAAACCATATGTATGTATTTATGCAAAGTCCTTGGAACTATGAGTTCATTCCCTTGTACTCTGCACTTTATTTCCATGCACTATATGCACTTTAGATCGTGACCTCCTGGCCCGTTATTGGGAATGCCCCCCCTTTTTTTTCTCTCTTTTTGTTTTTTTACCAGTTTCACCCCTCTTTCCGTGCCTTGTTCTTTATAAATGTTTTGTACCTTATAACATATTAGGTCCTAGCTTATTGGTTTGAGACCAGAATGACTCTTATAGGGACTTTGCTCTTTTGCACATCGTTTTTTATAATGTCTTTGTTTTATATCGCTGTATTTTTAGATTATGGTCATAGGGACTGACATCAGGAATACTTTAGCTTCTTTTTTTAACTGTGTAACTGAAATGTACTGTTGTATAATATGATCACTTTTAAGGCATTAAGTTGTCGAATAAAGTATTCTTGAATTGAATTGATACTAATTCTAACTTGTCGAAGCAGTGCTTACATATAACTTGTCATGTGGACAAGTCAAACCATTCCTCTACAAATAAATAAACAGCAAAGTTTTATACCTATCTCTATTCTCCTGTTCAGCTTTTGAGAATACAACTACTTTGCGAGTTTGGCTTTTGCATTGAGTGCATCAACAACAAATACAAACACAGTTTGCTTTCTCATGAGAAACTGTGTTAAGCTTCCTAATCTCTTTTGTAAAGTTATCATCACTAATACTTGTGTCGTGATCCTCTACACCTCCACATAATAACTCCTCATTTTCTCAACACTCCTCTTCATGACCAAAGAAATGAAACTGAACATCTTTATAGACTTTTTCTACCTCTGCTACTGTACCATGCACAAGAGCTCTAATCATTTCTTCTAAACATAGGGCACAGGTTTTGACACAGTAAAGCCTCCTGCCTAACTTTTGCATTGTGGAGTGGTGAACAGCTAACATTCGGAAATGATGAAAGGTGCTTTGGCACATTTTCTTTGAGAGACATACTAGTGAATGTCCCTGTAAATGTGTATACTTCCTTACCTTGCATGGATCTAATCCTTGCAACATACTTATTTTCTTTTTCAGACTTTTGCATGTAAACATATGAATAAAAGTTCTCAATATGTCAATTGATTCCTGCCGAACACTGCACGTACTGCTACAGTTACATTTGTATGGAGGAGTCTGTCTACGCCTTCCCTGTACCTCTTCAGCTATCACTTCATCAACATTCCTAGGTACCATCTCCTCTTTTGCAATGGGAGTCTCATCCTTTATCTCACAATATCATCAAGTTGTTTCAACTGCATGAACTAATGTGTTCTCTTGCAAGTAGCTTTCCTCATTAAAGCAAGGCTCAGTACTGGAAGTATGTTTTCGTTAACCACTGAAAATTTTGCAAAAGTTACTTCCATTTACAAGTCTTTAGTTTTGGCTTCTTTTCCTTATAGACAACACTATTTTATCAAGTGTTCTCATTCTGCTCAGAATCAAAATAAATAGTTTCCTCTTGAGGACAAAGGCCTTATCAACTACAGCCTCAAAACGTTACTTTTGTTTGACTTCTTCTCTTCTCCTTTTATACTGCTCCAAAGTTCTTATGAGATTGTGAATTACCCAACTACGAAACAATCTGACTCCAATTTCTTTAAACTGCCTCTGTTTTCTTGTTAAACTATCTGCTTTCTTATACACTTCTTTACTCTTAATGTCATGCACTTGTTGTCCTTTCTTAGCTGATTCGCAAGTTTACTTTTTATTTACTTGCTTTTGTTCATTTTGTAGTTTTCCATGTACAATTTTAAGAAACTTTTTTGTTTTCTTACCAGCAGCTCTTTTCCCTTTCACTAAATCCTCTCAATTTTGCCCCTTTTGTCTCTAAGTTGTGAGGAGATAGTATCCTTTCCTGTTTCTTTCTTCTTTCAGTTTTTGATGGCATTGTAATTATGTTGTTTTAAGTGAAAGTAAATGTCTGCAAAGAGAAAAAAACAAATGAGCCCATTTATGTTGACATTAGACACTATTAAATTACAATTGTGAAACATTTAATAAACAATGTGAACAGTTATTTTACAATAGTCTAGCCACTTTATCTCTATTTTTTTCCTGTTTACATCTGTATGGCTGCCTGGGTTAGCGTATCCATCAGGGTGTGTGTGGGTATACTACAGTATGCATCACTATAATCCTGAGTGTTAAAGCATATCTGTAAGTGTGTGCTAAATGGTCTCATGGCATGCTTAAATGACTGCTTGGTTGTGATACTATATGGAGAAGTGTGTACCAGCATGTCCGTATCTTCTTCACTGTCTCCTTCGCCGTGCATGTGTATATATTAGTTTATGCGTGGGTGTACTACTATATCCATCAGAATGTACATGGGTATGTCAGGATAAGTTTCAATTTCTGCCTGTGTGTCAATGTAGGTATCAGTATTAACCTTGGTGTGCAAGTAAATGGGTTAGAGTGTGACTGGCTTGTTAGTATGTGCATCACTGTGTCTCAAAGTATCTCAGTGTATGCATTAGTGTATCTGTAGCTGTGTCACTATATGCATCAGAGTGTAACCAGATGTCTTAGTGTATACTTAAGTGTGTGTCTGGATGTATCAGTATAGACACCACTTTGTGTCTATAAACCTGGGTGTATAGTGTATATAAGAGTGTGTGTCTGGCCATGTCAGTGTATGTATCACTTTGTGCCTGGATATCTTACTGTATGGGTGTGTGTGGGTGCCTGTGTCTGTTAGTGTGTGCATTAGTGTTTGTCTGGGTATGTCTGCTTATGCACTAGTGTATGTCTAGCTGTGCCATTATATGCATCCGAGTGTGCCTGGGTGTGTTAGTGTATGCATAAGTGTATGCCTGAGTATGTCAGTTTATGTGTGAGTGTTTGGATGGATGAGTGTATGCATAAATGTGTCCCTGGGTATTTTAGTGTATGCATGAGTGTGTCCCTGGGTGTGTCACAGTATGTATAAGTGTGTGCCTGGATGTCTTTTTTGATGCATGAGTGTTAGCTTCACTATGTTAGTGTATGCATCAATGTCTGCTTGGTTATGCCACCGTATGCATTAGAATGTGTCTTGGTGCATCAGTGTATGCCTACCTATGACTGACTTTAGGGGTGACTGATATGTAGGAGAAGCAGAGTTGGGTGGGAGAGTGGATGTATAACTGGTCATATGAGTCTCCAAAACTTGAAAGCACATGAGTTATCTTTTAAGGACATTGCTCACTCCCTAAGGCCTACCTACAGCCTATCTTAGGAGTGACTTATATGTAGTAGAAGAGGAGTTTAAGGCTTGGGAACATGTTTTGAACGTCAATTCAGGCTAGCAGGAAAACTGCATACACACAGCTCTACAGTAGCAGGACCGAGGCATGTTTAAAGGACTACTTGTCTACATGCGTAAGTTGTTAGTGTCAGTTCCTCAGTACATATCTGAATAAGCTCCTCAGTCCCTATTTGGGTGCATCATTCGATATTTAAGGAAGTATTTTGGTATGTGACTGGCTCTCTGAGTGACAAAATGTGTAATAAGAGGCTGCATGGATTGGCTAGTGGTTGTGCTACTGTGTATTGGGGTATGTACCCTTTCTGCAACTGCCTCCATTAGACCAAGTTACATAAGTGCTGTGTGTGTGTGAGTAAATGTTGAGGTGCCTCTGTCACTATATGACTAGGTGTATTAGTGGCTCTATCCTTTTACACATCGGTATGTGAGTTCCAGTACGGGTAGGAGACTGCATCTATAACTGGGCAAATGGGTCTGCAAGTGCACATGTAACTCAATTAAACTTGAAACAACATGTCTTATCCTTTAAGCTCATAGCTCCCTGTCCTATCGCCTACCTATAGCCTATCTTAGGAGTCACCTATATGTAGTAGTAGAGGAGTTTAAGGCTTTTCAATGTTTTGAATGTTAACTCGGCTTAGGAGGAAACCTGCATATACACGCTCTACTGTAGCAGGCCCGACACATGATTTTAATGGCCTACTTTTCTGGATGGATGACTTGTTAGTGTCAGTTATTCATTGCATACCTAAATGAGTGTCTCAGTGCCTATGTGAGTGTATCATTGGATATGCAAGTAAGTATGTTTATATAAGTCTGGGTCTCTTAGTTACTCTATGGGACTCTCAATCTGTATGTAAGATGCTGCCTGGATTGATTGCTGTCTGTGTTAGTGAGTATTGGGATATTTAACTGTATGTACAACTGCCTCCATGACTGCTGGGTGTATAAGAGCTGTAATTGTGTGTTAGTGAATGTTTAAATCCTGCTTCACTGTGTGAGTAGATGTATTAGTGGCTCTATCCTTTTACACATATGTATGTGAGCTCCAGCTGCACTGTCTCCCACTATACAGATGGCCTTGGGGTTTGACAGAAAATCAGGTTACTTGGTTAACGAAACAAAAACAGAAATCATGGTCTGGAACCAGAGGAAAGATAACCTGTTGTTTAAAAAGGAGATGAAATATATGGGGATTAAAACTGTGGAAGACATAAATAAAATCTTGGAAGTTAATCTGCTGAGGATCCTCAGGGAAACAGGGCAGC
This sequence comes from Triturus cristatus, assembly GCF_964204655.1. Taxonomy (NCBI): domain Eukaryota; kingdom Metazoa; phylum Chordata; class Amphibia; order Caudata; family Salamandridae; genus Triturus; species Triturus cristatus. The sequence continues at coordinate 274,607,670 of NC_140592.1, read as the reverse complement.
TAATGAAGAGCTGGGCATGTCTTCCTCTTACCATTTTTGGCCAGCTTAATCTGATTAAGATGGTGATTCTGCCAATAATCACATATCTATTTAATACCATCCCTTTGAATTTCGAGAAAACAATAATAGATAAAATTCAACAGGCAATACATTCCTTCATCTGGGCATACAAAGGGGTTCAAATTTATTGGGAAAAGCTGTGGAGATGGAGAGAGAAAGGGGGATTATCGTTACCGGACATTCAATACTACGTTTGGGCCTTTCTGATAGGCCAATTCTAGAATGCTTTTTAAAACCCCGGATGATACAGATGTGGGAGTTATGTTTCTCACAATGATAAAAGCAAGTAGAATGGGCACAGGAGGTTTTCTCTCTAATTTTGGAGATCCAAAATTCTTCAAAAAAATTAAGTTAGAAGTACCACAAGCATTTGCCAGAATGTGATATACGATAAGAAGGCAGCTCAAACTAGATTATTATTCCTTCTTAGCGCCAATTTGGAAGTCTCCAGGAACACCGGAATGCCTTAAAGATAAATTGGCTTTATCACTAAGAGAGGCAGGGGTACTTGTTTGGGGTGAGATTACGCAGAATGGACAGCTAATTTCATGGAATGAGATAAAAGACCTTATGGGAGATAAAATCTCTCATTTTAAGTACATGCTATTGAAGAGTTGGGAATGGGCGCGGAAGACACCTTTGCGTGTAGGAAATGATCTGGAGGAACAACTTGCCGGAAAACACCCTGGTGAGAAAGAAGTTTATTTTGGTATTGGAATCTGGAAGAAACAGCGGACGGAGAATTCACTCTGGCAGAAGATCTATGGGGAAGATGCTTGCCGAGCTGCAATTTACAACATATGTGGCAGGTATCGATGCACACACTTTATACTATCATTAAGCCTGCTTTTTAAAAAAGAAACCATTTGTTCTCACTTCATAGGGTATACATAACACCTGAGAGGCTGTCTAAAATGGGGAAAGGAAAACCAACAGCCTGTGCAAAGTGCAGCTTGGAAAAAGCGTCAGATGTACAAGTTCCATCAGTGTACACAGATAAAGAATTTTTGGCAGAAAGTGGAATTGACACTCTCAGGTTTCTTGGGGGTACAGATAGAGGTAAGCCTTTCACAAGTTATCTTTGGTGTGAGAGAAGGTATATCTGGAGCCGCTCGGGATCTGTTTTATGCATTATTACTTTCTAGAAGGGAGATATGCCGCAACTGTGTAAGTGACAGTCCGCAGCAGCATTCAAAGTGGTTATAGTCTATGTTTTACATGTCAAGGATGGACTTGCTAGGGAAGGGGTCCAAAAAGAGGAAAATATTCTGGGACATATTACAAAATTGGGCAGGGGTTAACCAAAATTAATGAACGGATTAGAAAAACAATAAGAAGAACCTACTGTCCAATGATTACACATACATAACTCTCTGTTTTATGGCTGCAACGGTCTCCCAGTATACTGTATGCAGCAGCTGCCGTAAGATCAAATGCATTTTCTGAGAGAAATGTACCAGAAGGAGAATAGTGTTTTTCCCCCCTAGTGGGGGTTCTATGGTCTCGCAGCGTATAAGTCATTAACACCTGAGGTGAATGAGGAAATAAACAACAAATAGGAAAAATAGGTATGTGAGCTCCAGTATGGGTAGGAGACTGGATCTATAACTTTAAATATGGGTCTACAAGAGCTCATGTAACTCAAACAAACTTGAAACAACATGTCTTATCTTTTAAGCTCATACCTCCTTGCCCTATGGCCTACATATCTCAGGAGTGACTTATATGTAGCAGAAGAGGAGTGTAAAGCTTAGCAACATGTTTTCAATGTCAACTCACCCTAGCAGGAAAACTGCCAGTAAAATCCTCACACAAGCTCTGCAGTAGTAGGGCCAAGCCATGATTTAATGACTTCTTGGCTCAATGGGTGTCTAGGACTGACACAGCTTGGCTACATACCTGAATGAGTGTATCACTCCTTCTATGGGTGTGCCACCACATGTTGAAATTAGTATGCCAGTATATCACTTACTGTTTTAATTACTCTATTGGTGTCTAAATGTGTATGCAAGTGTCTCTATGAAGCCTAAATATGGATGTTAAGTGTCTCTATGAAGTACTTGCTGGCTGTGTTAGTGAGTATAGGTGTAAGTATTGTGTCTGCACCTGGCTCCCATACTGCTGGATACATGATTACTGTGTGGGTGTGTGAGTGAATTTATACGGTGCTCTGTCGCTGTTGCACTGGGTGTGTGAGTGGCTCTATGTTTTTGCAAATACCCATATCTGTTCCAGTATAGATGGCAGACTTCATGTATAACTGAGCATATGCATCTGTAAGTGCACATGAACTCTCTAAAACTTCAAAGTGCATGTCTTACCTTCTAAGCAGATACCACCCTACCTATGGTATAGCTACGGCCTACTTTACAGGTGACTTATATGTAGTAGGAGTGAATTTTAAAGCTTGGCAAAAGGATTTTAAATGGCAAATCGACTGAGCAGTATTAGCAGGCCAAGATATGTTTAAAGGGTGTTTTCTGTGGATAGGTGACTTCTTTGTGTAAGTACTTCAGTACATATGTGACAAACTGCATCATTCTGTCTGTGGGAGTGTGACTGAATGTCTACCTAGCTATATTGCTATTTCACTTACTTTCCTAGTATCTCTTTATGTTTCCAAAACTGTATGCAATTGGCTGTATAGATAGCTTACTGGCTGTATTACTGAGTGTAGGGATGTGTAACTTTGTGTGCAAATTACTCTGTTATTGCTACATACATAACTAATGTGCCAGTGTGTGAGTAAATCCCCATGCACCTCAGTCACTGTATGACTGTGTTCTGAGTGGCTGTAGGCTTTTCTAAATAGGTATATCAATGAGTACACAGACAAATGAGGGGATGTTAAATCGGATATACTGCCCTTTAACTGTATTTATAAGTCACTAAAGCTTCAAATTACATTGTTAGCCTTTTAAACACACACCTTCCTCCTCTATTGGCTACATACAGTTTACTTTAGTTTGTTTTAGTTTGTTTTAAATGTAATAAAAGAAAACCTTAGGACTTGCCAACATTTTATAAAAGTCATTCTTACGTAGTAGGCTAAAGTAAAGGCATAGGTTCTGACTAGCACACCTCACATATATTTGAAGGTCTACCTCTCTGGGTAGCACAACTAGATGTAGAAGGCAACTAGTCGTCATAACTCAGTATATATTTATATAAACATTTTCCATATCCACCATTCTCAACATACCTCTGTAATGACTTTGATGTTCTGCAATTTATAATGCATTTTTACTTGGAATTTCTAATTAGGAAAAATTATAACTACTGCTCTGTGGAAAAGAAGCAGTAATGGCAATCTTTCCCACTCTTTTTCAGTGACACTGATGTACTTAACAAATCATAACCTTGTGTATGGTCACTTTCCTTTAACCCTTTCTTAATCTCCTGCTAAGAAGCCCAATCTGGTAGTGTCTGTGGGGGATTCACACATTTGTTGCGAGGCTCAGCGTGTCCCCCCTGTGTAACTTCAAGGCGAATGCAAGAATCTATACAGGAGTCTATTTTTCATTTCCATTTGACATACTATGATAGTGCTAATTTAGGAATTTGTTTTTTTTCAGATAGGTATTATTGCCATAGCAATCTCCTTTGTAACCCTTAACTGTACCGGTAGGTCATAAGTTCACAGCATTTTCAGGCAACACATACTAGCTTCAAGTTCAACTGTAGGAGGTGTGGGTAGATGTTTGAAAATGTTAGGATATCCAAAGCAGCATAACTTCTTTTAAAAATAACCAGAACCAATCACAAATCCACTTTCTTTACATATTAAATCATTACCTATTTTTAGCTACATTTACAACATCCAATCAAATATGTCCTTTTTTTAAGCAGCACCTGACCTTCATTGCAACTGCCTTTCATTTTGAATACTGCCTCATTCAGTTCCAGTCTTCTCCTGAGTGCTACTGTTTCTTGCCTTCAAAATGGTTAGAGTGTGGATTGTGGGTATAGCTATCTGTTTGTGGGCCAGAGAGTATGTTAGAAAGACTGGCATTGACAGAGACATAGATTTGCCTAATCTAGACATTACTTGGGTTGGCCAGAGAGTGTAAAGTGGCATCAATTGCTGCCTTTGGTTGAAAGAATTATGAATTGCCAACATCCAGACTTCTTAATTGTGCACTGTGGTGGCAATGACCTGGGCACACTTACTGGGGTTGGAATGGAAATCCTAATGTAGGATACCTTTCAACAATTTATTACACTTCTCCCTCACTGTGCTTTGGCGTACTATAACATTTGACAAATGGCAGTGGTCAAACAAATTCTGTCCACCGATAGACAAAGCAAGGAAACATGGGCTCCATCTACAACAATATACACTTTGACATGGAATATATATACAAAAGTGACGGAGTACGTTTCTTAGAGAAAGGCAACAGCACATTCCTTAACTACTTGAAAGACTGCATCCTGTTTTATGTGTAGTTATAATCTACACACAATAAACACAATGGGTCTTCTCAGAGTCATCTTTTTTCCAAACACTGGTTCATGTCTTGTTAAAACCTTTAAAAAATATAGGGGGGTGAATTTGTGAATTCACAAAGCAAAATCACACTTCCAAAACAGATCAGCACATTTTGGGATCGGGAATGCGTCTCAAATCCAAAAAGAATAATTGTACATTTAATACTGAACAACACATTTACTATTCCCAACTATGTGATTGACTCTCTCCATGACTATCTGTGTGGATGCATGTCGGAGTGGGTCTGTGACTGGGTGCAGGAGTCTCTGAATAGGTCTGTGAGTGGATGCATGAAGTGCATCTGTGAATGGATGCATAAGTGTCTGAGTGGGCCTGCGAGTGTATGTGTGAGTGGCTGAGTGGGTTTGTGAGTGGGTGCATAAGACTCAGTGGGTGCATGAGTGTTTCAGCAGGTTTGTAATTGGATATGTGAGGATCTGAGTGGGTTTGTGAATCTCTGAATGGGTCTGTGAGTGGGTGCATAAGTGTCTGAGTGAGTCTGTGAGTGGCTGAGTGGGTTTGTGAATGGGTACGTGAGGATCTCAGTGGGTATATGAGTGTGTGCATGAATGAATGGATGTGAGAGTGTCTGAGTGGGTCTGTGAGTGGGTTTGTGTGTGCATGAGCCTCTGAGTGGGTCTGTGAGGGGGTACATGAGTGTCTCAGTGGGTCTGTGAGTGGCTACGTGAATATCTGAATGGGTTTGTGATTGGGTGAATGAGTATCTCAGTGGGTCTGTGAGTAGGTGAGTGAGGGTCTGACTGGGTGTGTGAGTATGTGCATGAGTGACTGAGTGGGTCTGTGACTAGGTGCATAAGTCTCTGAGTGGGTATATGAGTGGGTACAAGTGTCATAGTCATCTGCGAGTGGATGGGTAAGTATTTGAGTGAGTGTCAGAGTCTTTTTTCTAAATTATTTTTTGATAGAATTCAGGAATATTCAGACGTGGAATTAAAAAACCCTTTCTGAGCATGTTCTTCCCACCCGAAGTCCCTCACAGACCCCTATATACCTCCAAGTTGGTCAGGGTACCTCTACCCTGCCCCTTCCATTACATTTTCATATTTTTTTACTGCCAAGGATAATTCCCTGGGGTGTAACATGGCAGATGCAACTTTCTACTCAGGTTCGATTCACGAAGGGCCAGAATCCCTAGATATCCACATTTGGTTTTCTGTTAATAACTCTAAAACTACTGCACAGATTCACACCAAATAACAAAAAACATTATTTCTGGACCAAAAGCTACCTCTCTGCCAAATTTGGTGTAATTCCATCCAGAAGTTTGGGCTGTAGTTGTGTTCAAAATTCATATGGAAATTAACATGGAAAACACGTTTTTTACCATCCTCCTTTTTCTCAGCCCCCACTTCACAGATCACCCTAAAACGTTCCATGCACAACTAGAATCAAGGGAACACTTTTTGGGGGTAATTTTTGGGAAGAATCGTCAAACGGTGCCAAAGATATAGCTGAGTCAAGAAATGCTTTTCCTATGGAAACAAGGTCCTACATATAATTACCTACTGGTGACAAGTAAGTAGGAAATATATATATTATGTCAGCATGAAGGGATCTTTTGAAAACTGAAACTGTTGCAGAGACGAACAAGAGATACTAATCTGAGCATGTGTACTATACACTGGAAGAAGAGGTTAGCCCTGATAGGCTTGGACTTCCATTTGCTTGGAAATCTCCGCAACAGAGCCGTGAACAGCCGCATGGGACATGATGAGTGTGCGTCCTAGGCTAAATTCCCTTTCATTTTCATTTGACCCCACAATTGATTGGGATCCAGGGGTCTGAGGGACCATTGTGGCAAAAAAACTATTACGAGTGGCTTACTAGTAATACTGGAACATATAAAATACCTTGTCTTAAACGGAAGTGGTGCTGGTTGAAAGAAACTAGGTTACACGCACAGACTGTTTAACTGTGAAGTCGGAAAGGGTGAGCAGTAATGCAGTATGTTTGTCACATCAGTATTATGCTATAAGGACGCATTGCACACACTACTCAATGTGACAACACTATTAAGATCTTCAAAGGATGGATATAGGCCTTATACTTCACGTACAACTGTGCGAATGAAGAAAGGGTTTAAATATTAGTAGTATTTGGAGTATAAGTACCAGAATGTCGAGGAGGGTATAAAAGGCATGTGAGCATGCATTGGAAACCATGAGCAGACTTGTGCGCCTTGAGAAAAACCAGAATGGTTGAAACGCATTGGTGGCATTTCAGGTGTAACTGCTGAAGCTAATTAAATGTATGCGAATGAAGCCCCCAAGAGTGCAGCATTTTTTCTTTTTGGTTTACAAATGTTTTGGGATTGGTTATATTCCAACGATTGCACCAGCAGTTAGAGCGTGCTGCTTCTTCGACTGCATTGCCTTTGTAAATATGTCAGTGGCCACGCCCAGCATGAAGGGATCTTTTGAAAACCAAAACTGCTGTAGAGACGAACAAGAGATACTAATATGAGCATGTGTACTATACAATGGAATACGAGGATAGCCTGTATAGTCTTGGACTTCCATTTTCCTTGAAAATCTCTGCAACTGAGCCGTGGACAGCTTTATGTGACATGGTGTGCCCGTGTCCTAGGCAAAATTTCCTTTCATTTCGAGGCAACCCCACAATTGATTGGGTCCAGGGGATTCAGTGACCATTGCGGCAAAAAAGCAATCACGAGTGCCTTATTAGTAAAACTGAAACTTATTAAAAACCTTGCCTTAAATGGAAGTGGAGCTGGTTGAAAGAAACTAGGTTACTGTTTAACTGTGAAGTTGGAAAGGGTGAGCAGTTAGGCAGTATATTTGCAACATCAGCATTATGCTATTAGGACCAATTACACACACTACTTAATGTGACAACACTGTTAAGATCTTCAAAGCATGGATATAGGCCTTCTACTTCTCGTACAACCGTGCAAATACAGCAAGAATTTAAAGATTAGTAGTAATCGGACTACAAGCACCAGAATTCCCAGGAGGGTATTAAAGGCATGTGAGCACACATTTAAAACTGTGAACAGTCTTGGACACCTTGGAAAACACTGGAATGGTTGAAACGCGCTGGTGGTGTTTCAGATGTAACTGCTGAAGCTGATTAAATCTATGTGAATGAAGCACCTGGGAGTGCAGCATTATTTCTTTTTGGGTTGCAAATGTTTTGGGGATATGGTCATATCCCAATGACTGCACCAGTAGTTAGAGTGAGGAAAGAAAAAAAAAATATATATATATATATATACAGGATATTGCGGCATGGATTAGCAAATTTAGTGGCACAAATATGGAAATTTAGCGGCACAAATTTGGAAATTTAGCGGCACAAATATGGAAATTTTGCGGCATTTTTGCGGCACTTTATTGTACTCATAATCAGTCATTTTCAGCCTGAAATCAATGAAAGCTGTTTTAGCAGAGTATTCCACTTTGAAATAGGCATGTTTAAAGTGTCTGCAGCTCTACGGAAGCACAGCTCCAGTCCTAACCTCGTGGGAGGGAGCTGTATTTATCCCTGGGATGTTCTAGTGCCATGTATGCACCCCTGTTGGGGCACCGCTGCCTACGGACCTGAGAGGCAGGACACCTCTTCCTCAGGCACCCTCTTTTGCCACTCACCCGCAATGTCATTCTCCGGTCAGTCCCCTTGTTCATTCTCTCCGTTTTCTCTCCTTCTCTCTCTCCTTTCTTTGAAAGAAAATGTGTTATTTCCATTTCAATCGTTGACTCATTCGTTCTCTCTCTTCGTTTTCTTGCTTTTCTGGTATTTTTCTCAATCCTTGTCGCTCCTCTTCCTTTACTCTGTTTTCATTGCCCCTTCCCTTTCTCGTCTCTTTATATCCTTCCTCCCCTTTCTCTTCCCTCGTTTTCAGTTTTGTTCTTGCTGCCAGTGCTTCTAATCGTTCTCTTTCAAATTATCTTTCCTCCTTACTCGCTCTGTTCCCTTCTTTGTTGTTTTAGCTCTCTTTTTCACTCCAATTTTCTACCTTGGATCTTTTCTGTGCAAGGCTCTTCCTTTCATGTTGTTCCCTCCTACTTTCAGTTTGTCCAACCTCCACCTCCGAACTACTAGCCATTTTCTCTTCTCTCCCCCGGATCTTTCTTCCTCTCCTTCTCTCTCTTTAACTCACCACTCTTATCCCTGCCCTTTCTTATTCCCTCTTCTTGTCTCCTTGGGTTACTTTTCTCCGTCTCCCCACATCTCTGCCTCTCTAGCTTTCCCTCTACCCCTTTTATTCCCCCTCCCAGGAGTCCCTCCTCTTCCTTTCTCTTTCATCCTTCTATACACCGTTCACTCTTTCTCGAGTCCTATTAGTTCTCTTCCCCTCTCCTCTTTATTTACCTTCTGGCTCCCATTCCCTCCGCATCTTTTGCTCCCTCCCTCCGCATATTTCACTTATTCCTTCCCGCCTCTCTCGCGCATTCACTTCCCGCACTTCTCCTTTATCTTCCCATCTCTTCTATCTTTGTTTCTCGTTTATATTCCATCTCCCCACTTCTCCTCCTATGCTCTTCCCTCCTCTTTACCCCCTCCCCCACTTCAGCTCTCAAGCTCTCACCGCCCCCCCCCTCTATTTCCGTTTGGGGAACCTTTTACTCATTCTCCTCACATCTCTATTCTCCTGTCCCACCGTTCTCTACATCTTGTACTCTTTCTCCCTTCTTCTCCCACCTCTTCCGCCCCTCTTTTTCCCATCTAAACCTCATTCTGCCCCCTCAAGGCCTCTCCCTCCCCTCTTTAGCTTTGGCCTCCTTTTGCTCACCTAATTCTTCTATCCAATCTCTCCTTTGCCATCTCCATCTTCCTTCGCACCCTTTCCAACTCACACCTTCCATTTCTTTCCAACCTTCCCCTTTCTAGCTCCTTCACTCTTCCTTCACATCTCACCCTTCTCTCCCCTTCTTGTCTCTTCACCTTTCCCCCTCCTCCAATCTCTCTTCCCCTCGCCTCTACATCCTCCAGCCCTCCACCGTTTGCGTCCTCTCACTCTTTCTCCCTCTCCCTCCCTTCATCTTCCAATCCTCGTCCTCACGTCTCATTCGCAGCTCCTTCAACTCTTCCTTTTCAGCCCCACACCCACACTCTCTACACTGCACATCTTTCCGTCCCTCGCAGTTTGTTCTTCATTTAAATGCCTGCAGTTGCCGATGGTCCCTCTTGGCTGTGGGTTTTGTCAGCTGTCTGTCACATCAGCCCCCCCTCCCCCACAACTCCTTCGCCTGCTCCCCCACAGGATGCTCAGGCTGTCCGAAATCTCGCTTTTCCCGCATCTACCAGAGATTCACCGTGAGGGGGGGCCGCGGTTACTTCTAGGAGTGAAGCGCCCCCTGTTCCCCACGAGGGCGACATGCAGGAATAGACACGTGGGGGCCGACATTCCAGCAGGTCGGGCAAGATCTGCTAAGTAGAGACCTCCCCCTAGCTCCTTAAACATTAGGAAGACATAGCTCTGATACCGAAGCATGTACTTCTCAGCCACTAGAGCATGTACCATCTCACCTGCTGCAGAATTCACATTGTTGTAACATTTATCTGCTGATGCCTGCAAAGGCCTAACCAATAAGCCACACATACTGACATTGCAGACAGCTGTACTGTCAACACAGACCTAATTGGGGCCTCCTTCCAAGAGCTGACCAACCGTTCAAATTTCGCGGGCAGTTTTGTAAAATTCGCTGCATTTTTACAAAACTGCAGATTTCGTGATTTTGTTTGCAAATCGTTAATTCGTGAAATCCAGGAGGGTCTGTTTAGAGTACTTTGAGCAGTGCAAATATGGGGATTGGCAGCTACAGTAGCAACATTCGGTAAAGGCACTTGCTTGTGAATACCATGCATGTAAATAATAAGGCTTGCAAAGGATTTTGGTAGTCAGAGCTTTAACTCTATAGGGAACATTTTATTTAAAATTCCTACGCTCATCTGTACATGTTGTGGGCCATATGGTCCAATGAAGTTGCACAGACAATGTTGTTTGAACAGGAATGTAGCACTGATTATTGGGTTTTAGAACAGACATTGTACTGGAGTAATAATTTGATGTTAGAGCGTTATGAACTGCCCGGGAAGTTTGGGTCGGATGGTGCAAATATGTCGCCAGTTGGGCATGTGCCTGTGATGAGCAAAGAGGTGATTTTAACACATTCAATATTGCTGGCGAGTGTATACCATTTCTTGTTGTAGGCAATGGAAATTTATTTTGAAAATTTTGTACATATTTGCTAACGCTCTATTTCATATTTTATATATTTTACATGTTCTATATATTCTGCATTTCATGTAGCTAACAAGGTTTATTGGTTTTACTCTGTCAATGTCATTGTTTGTAAAGGGTTGCACTGTCACTTTTTTTTCCCTTGTTCTTACTTTATTCACTTTCATGCACTGTCACTTTAAAATTTGAATCTGCTATAAATAGTCAAAAAAATGGCAGCGAAACGGGTTTGACAATGACTGCTTGTGCAGTTGAAACACGTTACTTGGATCAACGTGGCTCGAAAATAAATCCTTTTCAGCTATCCCGAGCATGCTGGGGTCTGTCTCGTATGTGGGAACAGTTGTTTTGATAAAATATATATAGGCAACAAATACTGGAATAAAAATTGCACTATCGATGGTCTGCACTTGTCATTTCTGCGTAAAAGCAGAGGGAAGGTGTCACAAGTCCAAGTGATATATATATATATCTGTGTGTATATATATATAAGAACAGAGTTTTTCACCATCGTCGCAACCACACACCCTGGGTGCCTCCTGTACGCGGTGGTGAGCTGCGTGACACAGCGTTTTACCGTCAAAGACAGAATCAGTGTCAGCCAACAGAAGCAGGAGCACGCTCAAACCAGGTCTGTGAAAAATTATATTTTATTTCATTTAAAACCCTCCCTCCAGCGCTGACAGACGCGTTTCGCCGTTCTGGCTTTGTCAATGTCAGTAACTTTTGTGAAATATCACCATTTTAAAGTAAAAAAAGTGCAAATGAAAAAATAATGGTAAACATAAAAGACGGCACAATACATACGGTAAAACGATATATATATATATATATATATATATATATATATGTATATATATATGTATGTGTATATATATATTGCATACCTACTGGCAGTCGCCATTAGGTAGTTATAGTTAGACCCATGTTTCCATAGGAAAAGCATTTTTTGACTTGGCTATAACTTTGGTGACATTTGATCAAGTGTCAAGGTGGGTTCTATTGTTGTGGAAAGTTTGGGGGTGATCCGTGCAGTGGGGACCATGATTTTGGGGTGCGAAATAAGGTTGTGTTTATAATGTTAATTCCCATAGGAACCTTTAGCCACAGCTGCAGCCAGAACCGCGGAACGGACTTACACCAAATTTGGCATGGAGGTAGATATCGGTTAAAGGACGTGCCTTTTCTCTGGCCGCGGAAATTATTACAAACAATCATTAGAGAAACTCATATAGACATACATTTCATACAATCCAAACTTCCAAACCCCCACATAAAAAGTTAGAAGCCCTCCCCAAACCACCTTGGTTTACAAAAAGAGGGCCCATTATTTATGACATTTTTCCATGTTGCCCAATTGGTCAGAGAACAAGTTCTTTCTCTCCCTGATCCTCTTAATTTGTTTAAGCCACTCAAAGAAACCGGGAACAAGCTAGGATCTCCACTTCTGCAGGAGCAATGATATTGCCACCAGAATCAAAATAAAATTACATTCCTGTTGTCTCACTGCAATGCCCAACATGGGGCAGTAGCCCAAGAGTACAAGAACAGGATTTTGGGGAATTTAAATCTGCAGTTGATTTTCTAAAAAACTAAAAATGCGTTTCTAAAACTTGCCCAGTTCACTGCAGTTCCAAATAATATATGACCCATCTCTGCTATCACACCTAAAATGTTGATTGGGATATTTAACTCATGAATTTTCCACCAAATATCTCTGGCCAATACCACACTTCCCTCTTTTGACCATTTAGTGAGATCCGACCGTAGACAGCAACTTTCTCAGCTTATAGCAAATATTTATTCCAAAACTCTAATTCCTTCATACAGGGAATACTGATTAAATGTGATACCAGATCCTTTGTATCTGATATGATCTAAAGATCAGTGTGCTGTAAGATACCATGATCATGAAAAGCCCTAAATGACCACTGCAACCACACTATCGCTGCTCGTTTGCGATTCAATATCACTTCAGGTTTTCCATTTATCATTAGCCAAAAAATCAGCTAACTTCGCAAAATTATTGGCCTTTCACCTAATTGTGATTGCTAGGTCCATAGTGCCACAATCATCCCATTCGACCTGGTCCAGATAGGTTCCTGAATAAACACAGGGGACATCATAAGTTCCATAAAATTGCGCCCTTTTAAAAAAACATATTGTAGCATCTTGTACCTCACTTTCTTGAGGGTTTTGGTTAGCCTTAAAGTATTTCTAATTTGATTTGTTTCTAATTTCATGCCTATATGATCGTTTTGTAGATGACTATGTAAAGTGCAGGCCTTCCTAAACCTAATGCCTATTGTGAAAAGTGTGCAAAATATTATAATTTTAAGCTTGAATAAGCCAAGCCCCCTTCCTTCGTGCTCCTATGTAAAGTGTCTAGTGCTAATCTTTGACTAGAATTAGACCATAAAAAGACAAAATCATTGATAACATCACTGATGACATCTGAAATAACATCATTGATGACATCACTGTGAATGGCAGGGCGCAAGTTATAGTTACTTGAGTTAATTATATGCTTGCAGCAGATGTTCACATCGGTTGTTTTGGCAGCATAGGGCGTCACTCAACAGGAGCTCTGTGGGTGACCTGGGTCATCTACACCCTGCTGCATGCCCTTCTTTGTTCAAGGGAGAAGGAATAGCAACACAGGAATGACCTTGCAACTATTGAGGTCCATGTGCACCATCACAGTCTTAAACAAATGCCAGACTCTGACTTCTGTCCAGCTGCAGCAAACACTGCAGAATGTGTACTGTGTCAAGTGTAGGTCAGACAGGTGGAGAGTTCAAGGAGTTTCTGGGGTAGGCCCAAGCATGACTGGCTTAGCATCTAATGGAGCACCTTAACATAAATTGATGTAAGAATTAATAAACTCGAATTGTTTTCCTTATACTTCCCCTGTCCTGTGGTGAAAATCTCTGGTTTTGTCTAAAAAGTTATTATTGATAACTTTACGCTCGTTAATCTGGTTTTGGATATCGCTACCCTCTGATTTTACACTAATGGCGAAAAAGTGTCGTTTTACACCAAGATGCAAGACTAAATTTACATATGACTAAATCTACACATGTAAATTTCACTTTTTGAACAAGGTCCATAATTTCCATAGCTTCCTTTCGTTGTTCATTTCAGATTACACATTTTTGAAAGATTATTTGGAAATATAATATATATATATATATATATATATATATATATATATATATATATATATATATATATATATATCCAGATGAAGCACATATGCACTAAGTGAGACGAATGAATTGCTTTTTATACCATATGATATTGATTAATGTATTAACAAAGTTCGATTCAGTTATGTGGATGCATTAGATATAGAAAAAGAAACATGAATGTCACATCAGCCCCCCCTCCCCCACAACTCCTTCGCCTGCTCCCCCACAGGATGCTCAGGCTGTCCGAAATCTCGCTTTTCCCGCATCTACCAGAGATTCACCGTGAGGGGGGGCCGCGGTTACTTCTAGGAGTGAAGCGCCCCCTGTTCCCCACGAGGGCGACATGCAGGAATAGACACGTGGGGGCCGACATTCCAGCAGGTCGGGCAAGATCTGCTAAGTAGAGACCTCCCCCTAGCTCCTTAAACATTAGGAAGACATAGCTCTGATACCGAAGCATGTACTTCTCAGCCACTAGAGCATGTACCATCTCACCTGCTGCAGAATTCACATTGTTGTAACATTTATCTGCTGATGCCTGCAAAGGCCTAACCAATAAGCCACACATACTGACATTGCAGACAGCTGTACTGTCAACACAGACCTAATTGGGGCCTCCTTCCAAGAGCTGACCAACCGTTCAAATTTCGCGGGCAGTTTTGTAAAATTCGCTGCATTTTTACAAAACTGCAGATTTCGTGATTTTGTTTGCAAATCGTTAATTCGTGAAATCCAGGAGGGTCTGTTTAGAGTACTTTGAGCAGTGCAAATATGGGGTTTGGCAGCTACAGTAGCAACATTCGGTAAAGGCACTTGCTTGTGAATACCATGCATGTAAATAATAAGGCTTGCAAAGGATTTTGGTAGTCAGAGCTTTAACTCTATAGGGAACATTTTATTTAAAATTCCTACGCTCATCTGTACATGTTGTGGGCCATATGGTCCAATGAAGTTGCACAGACAATGTTGTTTGAACAGGAATGTAGCACTGATTATTGGGTTTTAGAACAGACATTGTACTGGAGTAATAATTTGATGTTAGAGCGTTATGAACTGCCCGGGAAGTTTGGGTCGGATGGTGCAAATATGTCGCCAGTTGGGCATGTGCCTGTGATGAGCAAAGAGGTGATTTTAACACATTCAATATTGCTGGCGAGTGTATACCATTTCTTGTTGTAGGCAATGGAAATTTATTTTGAAAATTTTGTACATATTTGCTAACGCTCTATTTCATATTTTATATATTTTACATGTTCTATATATTCTGCATTTCATGTAGCTAACAAGGTTTATTGGTTTTACTCTGTCAATGTCATTGTTTGTAAAGGGTTGCACTGTCACTTTTTTTTCCCTTGTTCTTACTTTATTCACTTTCATGCACTGTCACTTTAAAATTTGAATCTGCTATAAATAGTCAAAAAAATGGCAGCGAAACAGGTTTGACAATGACTGCTTGTGCAGTTGAAACACGTTACTTGGATCAACGTGGCTCGAAAATAAATCCTTTTCAGCTATCCCGAGCATGCTGGGGTCCGTCTCGTATGTGGGAACAGTTGTTTTGATAAAATATATATAGGCAACAAATACTGGAATAAAAATTGCACTATCGATGGTCTGCACTTGTCATTTCTGCGTAAAAGCAGAGGGAAGGTGTCACAAGTCCAAGTGATATATATATATATCTGTGTGTATATATATATAAGAACAGAGTTTTTCACCATCGTCGCAACCACACACCCTGGGTGCCTCCTGTACGCGGTGGTGAGCTGCGTGACACAGCGTTTTACCGTCAAAGACAGAATCAGTGTCAGCCAACAGAAGCAGGAGCACGCTCAAACCAGGTCTGTGAAAAATTATATTTTATTTCATTTAAAACCCTCCCTCCAGCGCTGACAGACGCGTTTCGCCGTTCTGGCTTTGTCAATGTCAGTAACTTTTGTGAAATATCACCATTTTAAAGTAAAAAAAGTGCAAATGAAAAAATAATGGTAAACATAAAAGACGGCACAATACATACGGTAAAACGATATATATATATATATATATATATATATATATATATATATATATATATATATATATATATATATATGTATATATATATGTATGTGTATATATATATTGCATACCTACTGGCAGTCGCCATTAGGTAGTTATAGTTAGACCCATGTTTCCATAGGAAAAGCATTTTTTGACTTGGCTATAACTTTGGTGACATTTGATCAAGTGTCAAGGTGGGTTCTATTGTTGTGGAAAGTTTGGGGGTGATCCGTGCAGTGGGGACCATGATTTTGGGGTGCGAAATAAGGTTGTGTTTATAATGTTAATTCCCATAGGAACCTTTAGCCACAGCTGCAGCCAGAACCGCGGAACGGACTTACACCAAATTTGGCATGGAGGTAGATATCGGTTAAAGGACGTGCCTTTTCTCTGGCCGCGGAAATTATTACAAACAATCATTAGAGAAACTCATATAGACATACATTTCATACAATCCAAACTTCCAAACCCCCACATAAAAAGTTAGAAGCCCTCCCCAAACCACCTTGGTTTACAAAAAGAGGGCCCATTATTTATGACATTTTTCCATGTTGCCCAATTGGTCAGAGAACAAGTTCTTTCTCTCCCTGATCCTCTTAATTTGTTTAAGCCACTCAAAGAAACCGGGAACAAGCTAGGATCTCCACTTCTGCAGGAGCAATGATCGTGCCACCAGAATCAAAATAAAATTACATTCCTGTTGTCTCACTGCAATGCCCAACATGGGGCAGTAGCCCAAGAGTACAAGAACAGGATTTTGGGGAATTTAAATCTGCAGTTGATTTTCTAAAAAACTAAAAATGCGTTTCTAAAACTTGCCCAGTTCACTGCAGTTCCAAATAATATATGACCCATCTCTGCTATCACACCTAAAATGTTGATTGGGATATTTAACTCATGAATTTTCCACCAAATATCTCTGGCCAATACCACACTTCCCTCTTTTGACCATTTAGTGAGATCCGACCGTAGACAGCAACTTTCTCAGCTTATAGCAAATATTTATTCCAAAACTCTAATTCCTTCATACAGGGAATACTGATTAAATGTGATACCAGATCCTTTGTATCTGATATGATCTAAAGATCAGTGTGCTGTAAGATACCATGATCATGAAAAGCCCTAAATGACCACTGCAACCACACTATCGCTGCTCGTTTGCGATTCAATATCACTTCAGGTTTTCCATTTATCATTAGCCAAAAAATCAGCTAACTTCGCAAAATTATTGGCCTTTCACCTAATTGTGATTGCTAGGTCCATAGTGCCACAATCATCCCATTCGACCTGGTCCAGATAGGTTCCTGAATAAACACAGGGGACATCATAAGTTCCATAAAATTGCGCCCTTTTAAAAAAACATATTGTAGCATCTTGTACCTCACTTTCTTGAGGGTTTTGGTTAGCCTTAAAGTATTTCTAATTTGATTTGTTTCTAATTTCATGCCTATATGATCGTTTTGTAGATGACTATGTAAAGTGCAGGCCTTCCTAAACCTAATGCCTATTGTGAAAAGTGTGCAAAATATTATAATTTTAAGCTTGAATAAGCCAAGCCCCCTTCCTTCGTGCTCCTATGTAAAGTGTCTAGTGCTAATCTTTGACTAGAATTAGACCATAAAAAGACAAAATCATTGATAACATCACTGATGACATCTGAAATAACATCATTGATGACATCACTGTGAATGGCAGGGCGCAAGTTATAGTTACTTGAGTTAATTATATGCTTGCAGCAGATGTTCACATCGGTTGTTTTGGCAGCATAGGGCGTCACTCAACAGGAGCTCTGTGGGTGACCTGGGTCATCTACACCCTGCTGCATGCCCTTCTTTGTTCAAGGGAGAAGGAATAGCAACACAGGAATGACCTTGCAACTATTGAGGTCCATGTGCACCATCACAGTCTTAAACAAATGCCAGACTCTGACTTCTGTCCAGCTGCAGCAAACACTGCAGAATGTGTACTGTGTCAAGTGTAGGTCAGACAGGTGGAGAGTTCAAGGAGTTTCTGGGGTAGGCCCAAGCATGACTGGCTTAGCATCTAATGGAGCACCTTAACATAAATTGATGTAAGAATTAATAAACTCGAATTGTTTTCCTTATACTTCCCCTGTCCTGTGGTGAAAATCTCTGGTTTTGTCTAAAAAGTTATTATTGATAACTTTACGCTCGTTAATCTGGTTTTGGATATCGCTACCCTCTGATTTTACACTAATGGCGAAAAAGTGTCGTTTTACACCAAGATGCAAGACTAAATTTACATATGACTAAATCTACACATGTAAATTTCACTTTTTGAACAAGGTCCATAATTTCCATAGCTTCCTTTCGTTGTTCATTTCAGATTACACATTTTTGAAAGATTATTTGGAAATATAATATATATATATATATATATATATATATATATATATATATATATATATATATATATATATATATATATCCAGATGAAGCACATATGCACTAAGTGAGACGAATGAATTGCTTTTTATACCATATGATATTGATTAATGTATTAACAAAGTTCGATTCAGTTATGTGGATGCATTAGATATAGAAAAAGAAACATGAATGTCACATCAGCCCCCCCTCCCCCACAACTCCTTCGCCTGCTCCCCCACAGGATGCTCAGGCTGTCCGAAATCTCGCTTTTCCCGCATCTACCAGAGATTCACCGTGAGGGGGGGCCGCGGTTACTTCTAGGAGTGAAGCGCCCCCTGTTCCCCACGAGGGCGACATGCAGGAATAGACACGTGGGGGCCGACATTCCAGCAGGTCGGGCAAGATCTGCTAAGTAGAGACCTCCCCCTAGCTCCTTAAACATTAGGAAGACATAGCTCTGATACCGAAGCATGTACTTCTCAGCCACTAGAGCATGTACCATCTCACCTGCTGCAGAATTCACATTGTTGTAACATTTATCTGCTGATGCCTGCAAAGGCCTAACCAATAAGCCACACATACTGACATTGCAGACAGCTGTACTGTCAACACAGACCTAATTGGGGCCTCCTTCTAAGAGCTGACCAACCGTTCAAATTTCGCGGGCAGTTTTGTAAAATTCGCTGCATTTTTACAAAACTGCAGATTTCGTGATTTTGTTTGCAAATCGTTAATTCGTGAAATCCAGGAGGGTCTGTTTAGAGTACTTTGAGCAGTGCAAATATGGGGTTTGGCAGCTACAGTAGCAACATTCGGTAAAGGCACTTGCTTGTGAATACCATGCATGTAAATAATAAGGCTTGCAAAGGATTTTGGTAGTCAGAGCTTTAACTCTATAGGGAACATTTTATTTAAAATTCCTACGCTCATCTGTACATGTTGTGGGCCATATGGTCCAATGAAGTTGCACAGACAATGTTGTTTGAACAGGAATGTAGCACTGATTATTGGGTTTTAGAACAGACATTGTACTGGAGTAATAATTTGATGTTAGAGCGTTATGAACTGCCCGGGAAGTTTGGGTCGGATGGTGCAAATATGTCGCCAGTTGGGCATGTGCCTGTGATGAGCAAAGAGGTGATTTTAACACATTCAATATTGCTGGCGAGTGTATACCATTTCTTGTTGTAGGCAATGGAAATTTATTTTGAAAATTTTGTACATATTTGCTAACGCTCTATTTCATATTTTATATATTTTACATGTTCTATATATTCTGCATTTCATGTAGCTAACAAGGTTTATTGGTTTTACTCTGTCAATGTCATTGTTTGTAAAGGGTTGCACTGTCACTTTTTTTTCCCTTGTTCTTACTTTATTCACTTTCATGCACTGTCACTTTAAAATTTGAATCTGCTATAAATAGTCAAAAAAATGGCAGCGAAACAGGTTTGACAATGACTGCTTGTGCAGTTGAAACACGTTACTTGGATCAACGTGGCTCGAAAATAAATCCTTTTCAGCTATCCCGAGCATGCTGGGGTCCGTCTCGTATGTGGGAACAGTTGTTTTGATAAAATATATATAGGCAACAAATACTGGAATAAAAATTGCACTATCGATGGTCTGCACTTGTCATTTCTGCGTAAAAGCAGAGGGAAGGTGTCACAAGTCCAAGTGATATATATATATATCTGTGTGTATATATATATAAGAACAGAGTTTTTCACCATCGTCGCAACCACACACCCTGGGTGCCTCCTGTACGCGGTGGTGAGCTGCGTGACACAGCGTTTTACCGTCAAAGACAGAATCAGTGTCAGCCAACAGAAGCAGGAGCACGCTCAAACCAGGTCTGTGAAAAATTATATTTTATTTCATTTAAAACCCTCCCTCCAGCGCTGACAGACGCGTTTCGCCGTTCTGGCTTTGTCAATGTCAGTAACTTTTGTGAAATATCACCATTTTAAAGTAAAAAAAGTGCAAATGAAAAAATAATGGTAAACATAAAAGACGGCACAATACATACGGTAAAACGATATATATATATATATATATATATATATATATATATATATATATATATATATATGTATATATATATGTATGTGTATATATATATTGCATACCTACTGGCAGTCGCCATTAGGTAGTTATAGTTAGACCCATGTTTCCATAGGAAAAGCATTTTTTGACTTGGCTATAACTTTGGTGACATTTGATCAAGTGTCAAGGTGGGTTCTATTGTTGTGGAAAGTTTGGGGGTGATCCGTGCAGTGGGGACCATGATTTTGGGGTGCGAAATAAGGTTGTGTTTATAATGTTAATTCCCATAGGAACCTTTAGCCACAGCTGCAGCCAGAACCGCGGAACGGACTTACACCAAATTTGGCATGGAGGTAGATATCGGTTAAAGGACGTGCCTTTTCTCTGGCCGCGGAAATTATTACAAACAATCATTAGAGAAACTCATATAGACATACATTTCATACAATCCAAACTTCCAAACCCCCACATAAAAAGTTAGAAGCCCTCCCCAAACCACCTTGGTTTACAAAAAGAGGGCCCATTATTTATGACATTTTTCCATGTTGCCCAATTGGTCAGAGAACAAGTTCTTTCTCTCCCTGATCCTCTTAATTTGTTTAAGCCACTCAAAGAAACCGGGAACAAGCTAGGATCTCCACTTCTGCAGGAGCAATGATCGTGCCACCAGAATCAAAATAAAATTACATTCCTGTTGTCTCACTGCAATGCCCAACATGGGGCAGTAGCCCAAGAGTACAAGAACAGGATTTTGGGGAATTTAAATCTGCAGTTGATTTTCTAAAAAACTAAAAATGCGTTTCTAAAACTTGCCCAGTTCACTGCAGTTCCAAATAATATATGACCCATCTCTGCTATCACACCTAAAATGTTGATTGGGATATTTAACTCATGAATTTTCCACCAAATATCTCTGGCCAATACCACACTTCCCTCTTTTGACCATTTAGTGAGATCCGACCGTAGACAGCAACTTTCTCAGCTTATAGCAAATATTTATTCCAAAACTCTAATTCCTTCATACAGGGAATACTGATTAAATGTGATACCAGATCCTTTGTATCTGATATGATCTAAAGATCAGTGTGCTGTAAGATACCATGATCATGAAAAGCCCTAAATGACCACTGCAACCACACTATCGCTGCTCGTTTGCGATTCAATATCACTTCAGGTTTTCCATTTATCATTAGCCAAAAAATCAGCTAACTTCGCAAAATTATTGGCCTTTCACCTAATTGTGATTGCTAGGTCCATAGTGCCACAATCATCCCATTCGACCTGGTCCAGATAGGTTCCTGAATAAACACAGGGGACATCATAAGTTCCATAAAATTGCGCCCTTTTAAAAAAACATATTGTAGCATCTTGTACCTCACTTTCTTGAGGGTTTTGGTTAGCCTTAAAGTATTTCTAATTTGATTTGTTTCTAATTTCATGCCTATATGATCGTTTTGTAGATGACTATGTAAAGTGCAGGCCTTCCTAAACCTAATGCCTATTGTGAAAAGTGTGCAAAATATTATAATTTTAAGCTTGAATAAGCCAAGCCCCCTTCCTTCGTGCTCCTATGTAAAGTGTCTAGTGCTAATCTTTGACTAGAATTAGACCATAAAAAGACAAAATCATTGATAACATCACTGATGACATCTGAAATAACATCATTGATGACATCACTGTGAATGGCAGGGCGCAAGTTATAGTTACTTGAGTTAATTATATGCTTGCAGCAGATGTTCACATCGGTTGTTTTGGCAGCATAGGGCGTCACTCAACAGGGAGCTCTGTGGGTGACCTGGGTCATCTACACCCTGCTGCATGCCCTTCTTTGTTCAAGGGAGAAGGAATAGCAACACAGGAATGACCTTGCAACTATTGAGGTCCATGTGCACCATCACAGTCTTAAACAAATGCCAGACTCTGACTTCTGTCCAGCTGCAGCAAACACTGCAGAATGTGTACTGTGTCAAGTGTAGGTCAGACAGGTGGAGAGTTCAAGGAGTTTCTGGGGTAGGCCCAAGCATGACTGGCTTAGCATCTAATGGAGCACCTTAACATAAATTGATGTAAGAATTAATAAACTCGAATTGTTTTCCTTATACTTCCCCTGTCCTGTGGTGAAAATCTCTGGTTTTGTCTAAAAAGTTATTATTGATAACTTTACGCTCGTTAATCTGGTTTTGGATATCGCTACCCTCTGATTTTACACTAATGGCGAAAAAGTGTCGTTTTACACCAAGATGCAAGACTAAATTTACATATGACTAAATCTACACATGTAAATTTCACTTTTTGAACAAGGTCCATAATTTCCATAGCTTCCTTTCGTTGTTCATTTCAGATTACACATTTTTGAAAGATTATTTGGAAATATAATATATATATATATATATATATATATATATATATATATATATATATATATATATATATCCAGATGAAGCACATATGCACTAAGTGAGACGAATGAATTGCTTTTTATACCATATGATATTGATTAATGTATTAACAAAGTTCGATTCAGTTATGTGGATGCATTAGATATAGAAAAAGAAACATGAATTAACAAGAATTACATCAATGAAGGTGTGCGACGAGTGACCCATCAAACAACAGTATTACTAATGGGCAATATTTTTACGAAATCTTGGACATGGCATTTAAGAAGGTTACTTATTATGCTTTGATGCAAAATTAATCTACTACACTTTAAATATTTCTGCTTTAAGAACTAATGTCTATAGAGCACATAGGAATAATATCTGAACAGACCATGTAAAAGTTGCACTTTAGCAAATAAATGGCTTTGCTGTGAAATGGAAATGCTGATTCTGTTGTATTGAGGGAACTTCTTAGATATTTGAAGAATTTAAAGATTTATATATTTGGGTTCGGGTACCAGGTCCATTTTATGTTAGAAATTATTGTATGCTTTCCAGCCCTATGTGGTCAGGGAAATTCAAGAGTATGCTGCTGGACTTTCTCAATGGAGGGCACTTTATTGACTTACAATTCATTTCCATTTTAGTGAAACATACCAAACTCTTCCTTCTCTTTGTTTACTGGTTTGTATTATTTAAAGATTTCTGCAATAAGCTGAAACAGTGTTGTTTTTTTCTGACTTATTCCTTGGCTCCTACAGCCAGGCCAATTTCCTAGCTCAGGTCTGCCTAGTAGATTTCTGCTTTGCTTAAAACAAATACATTAATAGGTACCCGAGAAGAAGGGGTGGGGGGTTGCTGATTGTCAAAAGCATTCAGTATAATTATTCTCTAACCAGTCTTTCCAACTATCAAAAAGAGTTCTCAGTATCTGACTATGCCCATCTATATCACTGAATCCAGGCACCTTTGTCCCAGTGGTCAAGGAATCTAGCATGCCCGTGTGGGGAGGGGAGGGCAGAGTTGATACTTTCATAAATTGAGATGTGGTGGCAACCGAGATATGGCAGCAGCTTTAAAGTCCTAACCAGTGGTGACATCAAATTTCTAAGAAATACCCTGATCAATATTTTTTTTGTGCAAGTGGGGCATTCCAGGAGGCAAAATTGTATTTTGCCTGCATGCCACTCTCTTAATCCTCTCCCCAGTAGTAGGGAAGAGAGCTGTCCACGGCAGGCTCTGATTTTGTACAACAATGCCATCTCCAATAGCATGCTAGTTTTCCTAGAGCATACTTGTTTAGTGTTTCATGCCTTGTTTAAAGAGGTGCTGTTTTTGTTTCACCCTCCTCAAAAGCTTTTGCAATACTTAAGAAGTGATCAGAAATGTAACCTTATTCTCAGTCAAAAAGGAGCTCAGGAAAAAAAGCAGCACACTTTATCATTCAAACAACAGTAAGTAAAAAGTGGATTGTGCAATCCACGCCCTGCTCTGTAAGAGCAGAGTTCTTCAACGCATGGTTAGGCAGATCAAACATTGTGCTGGTGGTTTCATTTCCGCTTTGACTCTTAAGATCAACAGTTATGTTGTGTTAAAGATTGTGAAATATAATGAACGCACACATTTCAGAAGATTAGCAGAAGGCGTGTTGTAAAATTGTTATCAAAAGGTCTTCCTTAGCAAGTTCCTGCCAGCTGGCAGACAAATGCACAACTTAAGAGAGGCACTGCAATCACTGTGTTCATTCTAAAGCAGAATGTTTTTTTCTTCTAATATATATATATATGTATATCAAGCTCAAGTCTTCGTAAGAAAACGCTGCACTCACGGGGTAAGTTGCACTCTTTAATTTAGCGAGGACGCGTTTCGGCGTTCTGCCTTCTTTTGCTCGCTTTAGTCAAACAGTAAACAGCGTAAGCATGATTGTTCCTTAAACTAGTAGATAGAATCCCATTGGGCGCAGCAGGTGAAAGGAGAGCAGGGATAGGTCCAGCCTCCACCTATCATATTCCCCCTCCGTTGTTCATTCGGGAGACCTCTTGTAAATTGCTCCGGGAGTGAAAGTGTCAGTAATCAAACAGTCTGGATGACAAATACCGTTGTTACAGATTGTACCACGACATGGGCACTCCCAAAGCAACCAATCTATTTCTCCATTCACTGCCGCCAAATCAGTTTGAAGAGCCTCATGCTGCTGTCAAGGTGATGAACTCAAGTATCCCTCGTCAGCCACATGGTTCTGTGATGCACAGCGCAGAGGTCGGTAGATATCCGATACCCCACGAACCTGTATGGTTGGCGACAAAGTCAACGCTGACACCACAATAGCCTGAGTGAGGGTGCAAGGCGCCTTTCAATACTCCGCTCCAGTGTCCACCTTGGCGCTCGCAGCACTCTTGTGACGGGTGCAGAAAAATGGAGGTGGGTCCATTTAAAATATCAAGCTCAAGTCTTCGTAAGAAAACGCTGCACTCACGGGGTAAGTTGCACTCTTTAATTTAGCGAGGACGCGTTTCGGCGTTCTGCCTTCTTCTGCTCGCTTTAGTCAAACAGTAAACAGCGTAAGCATGATTGTTCCTTAAACTAGTAGATAGAATCCCATTGGGCGCAGCAGGTGAAAGGAGAGCAGGGATAGGTCCATCCTCCACCTATCATATTCCCCCTCCGTTGTTCATTCGGGAGACCTCTTGTAAATTGCTCCGGGAGTGAAAGTGTCAGTAATCAAACAGTCTGGATGACAAATACCGTTGTTACAGATTGTACCACGACATGGGCACTCCCAAAGCAACCAATCTATTTCTCCATTCACTTTTGTGTAAATATCAATGTGGTAATTTGTGTAGTTCATTATGTGTTCCTTTTGTGATCAAAGATATTAATTTAAAAAATAAAATAAATAAAAGGCATAAATCATTGCTTAGATAAACGTATTAATTTTCGTTTATCTTACTTCATATGAATAAGTGTTGAAGTCACCAGAGGCATAGGTAAAACTTTTTTCTTATATACAGTACAGTCCAGCAGGACCTTAAAATGAGACAGAGATGTGACTGAATAAGGTCAGAGATCACATCATTACGCAAGGCAACATCGCTTGTTCGCACCTGTGCACCCAGGCTGATGCACCCGACCCTTCCCGCAGCACCGCACTCAATTGCAGCCCCTGTGCACCCAGGCCTCACTGCTCACCTGCTGTCATTGTTGTGTGTCCAAACACGACGGCCAGCAGGGTTCACAATTCAAATCGAGTTTTGATTGCGAGGATGGTGTACACCTCATTGATCCCTTTTTTTTACTGCGCAGTGTGATATGCGACGTGGATGCGGCCATATCACCTGAGGCAGTGTGGAAGAACTGGGACATGTGGCATCGTCATTATCCTATTTATACGTACGCAAAGTGGGCTGGGCTTGCGTACTCCAGGCCAGCGTTGGGGTGTGAATTATTATTCTGTGGACCTGGGTGTTGTTCAGTTCCTGCCTGGCCAGGAAGTGTACTTATGTGTGTGTCCCTGTTGCAGTTTTGATGTCACACAATCCGATGTCATCAGTGATGTCATCACTGATGTCACTGACCATGTCATGAGTGGTGTAATATGTGACTTCATCAGCAGTGCATTGCGGGCGCGCGAGTTATAGTTAGCTCAACTAACTATAATGGGGGAATTTCTATGGTTTTATATGAGTCAAATGTCCAACTAACTATAACGTCCCTGAAACCTATGGTTTTTTAGTGAATTTCAAAGGTTTTTTAAATGCTAATTCCTAACTATAACATCTGTAAAACCTATGCTTTTTCAGTGAATATATATTCCAAAAAATCATGTGAGAAGTTTGATTGCATAAGTATGTGCAAACTAGGGTTCATTTCTCAAAACTATTTCCACATGTACTTACTTATACATGATTTTTGTTTTTGTTTTCACAAACAAGCAAGATCCCTTTTTTCTCCGTTTTGCATTCATAAACCGAGAAAATGGTGGCAGGAATTGAGTGTTACAGTGTAGAAATGCCCACTGTGTTTCTGAACACCCACAAGATCATGCAAAACCCAATCTCTAACATCTACTCACCCAGGAAAGAGATTTATGAATTTGATTCTGCTTTCAGCAAGAGTAAATCTACAATCTAGTCCAACCTACAGTGGAAAGAGGGTAAAAACACTCTCCAAAAAAAGGGGAGGATGAGAAATAAAGTGTAAACGTGCATTTCCATTACTCTGTCTTTTTGCATGTAAAACATACGCCAGTATGTTGCCATATGTAGAAAACAAGTTTTCCAGGAGTCCAACTGCCAGTTTTCTTATAGAAATTGATGTGTGGCATGGTATAACATGAATACCACATAGAGTTAAATAGGAAAATAAAGGTAAAAATATTTTTCTGCTAAATACCGGATATGGTGATTAACGAGGTTGCAGACTGCGAGCAGAAGGTCGATCCCCTACAGTCCGCTCTCAGGCCATACCTATACATATCAAAGTACTGGCTGCACTCCATTTCCTTGCCACTGGAGCTTTTCAGAGGGTCAGTGGGGACACGAAGCAGCATCTCATAGGCAGGCTCATCCCAATGCATGTGAAAGGTACTGAGATGCGTCACCAATGGACTGCAACAGTTTATCGTTATGCCACAGTCACTGGTGGTAAGTCAGTGATTGCCAAGAGAATTATATGGCATTTCCCACTCTCCTTGGGTATTAGGTGCCACTGATTGCAGCCATCTGGCACCCCATTCCCGCCTCCACCGGGATCATAATTTCTACAAAATACACTGCCTGCACTTTGGTTAGATTACATTTTCTTTAATACATTAACAATTGTTATTTTTTTATAAAAACAATATCAGCATCCTGTGTATCTTATTAATCACAGTTACACTTTGTAGAAACTGACAGCCTGATTTTAGAAGCTTCTAGGACAAATTAGTTTTCTTCATGACATTTTAATGGATTGCCACATTTATTATGTTATAATAAATACACGTTTGATTTACACAAAGAAGTAGGTATACGAACTGGTGAATATATGTGTCTTCATTTGCTTTTCAGAAGACTGTCAGAGGGAAAGCAAAGAACAGTAGGCCCAGGGGGTCTCGAAGGGGAACCTCAGTTGCAAGATGGGACAGGTGGAAGAAGACAGAATGCACCTGCCTAGACAATCACTAGATCCCAAGCACAGAGAATTCAGGAAAAGGTGGGTCAGAACACTGAAGGGGATGGTTGATCTGGACACGACATGCCAGGAGGAGGGAAATGATGGTTCTCCTCCAAACCAACATGAAATACCATCTGTTATGTCCCAGGAGCAGGCCTGTCATCATCCAGCCTGCAGCATCCACCAGATAAGAGCCTCCCACAACAAAGGGGCCTCCATCCACACCCACTACTGCCCATTCTACACCTGCAAGTGCTGGGTCTGAAGATCAGTGGCCCTGGGTGAGTTTCGCCCCTGAAATACTTGGGCCCTCACATTCCACCACTGGTCACTAATATGTGACCATGGTAGCTTTTCAGGAGGTCATGAAGCAGGTATTTGCTGGTCAGCAGTTGAAATCTTGGGGCCTTCCTGTGTTTGCACCGGAGGTGACAGCACATTGAGAGATGCAGGCTGTCCAGCACAGAGAGCTGCCTCCTGTCCTTATAGTCTGCAGCCATATCCACACATTTATTTCCTCAACCTCCCCCTACTGATTCATTGTCTACCCTAAAACATCTTGGCTCATCCATAAACCCACCTCAGTGTCTGCAGATCCTCAGGTAGTGTCTGGTCCTAATTCCCTGCCCCAAGAACCTGCATCTTTGTAAGAGGTGCAGGAGGCTGTGGTCTCTAAAGAAGGACTAGACAGTCAGGAATGGTGTCCACCAGTCCAGGAAAAGAGTCCCAGCACCCCCAACTGGATTGGACATTTTTTACTATTATGTAGAACATGAACATTACTTTAGGACTTTTGAACTCTTATTTGAACAGTGTAATTTTAGAGCATGCAATATTTTTTGCCCAATTTTTCCCCACATCCCCACACAAAGCAGATGTAATGTTTTAGTTGCCCCCCTTTAACTTGGATTTACCACATGAATTAAAGATGTAGTATATGATTCACTATGACAGGTGAAAAGTTTAACAAGCAAAGGCTTGAAGATTTATTTTCCGTGTATATGAACATATATTTTTACTTTTTTTCTCTAAAAACCTTGATATTTTCAGATTAAAAAGTAGTTGTGTGCTTACTTTTCTATGTGTGTTTGGAGATACCTATAGATTGTTGGTGAGCGTCACATCAGGTAGGTCAAGGCACTGCATTCTAAAAGAAATATGGATGGTATTTGATTTGGATACCAGTAATTAGAGGCTGTAGTTGACAGGGAACAGGGGTACCCCGTACAAATCAGGACATTTTACTTGCCATCTGACAAGAAATCCATTCATAATCAAGGGGTGGACGGAAGCTCAGTATATTTGTTTGCCCTGCATTTGGAAACATGTATTTGCCCTGAAAGACCCACTGCAACAATGCCTTTACCGTTCAAACTAACAGGACATTTCAATACAACAGTCATTGAGACAGTTTGCTTGAACAGTATTGTGACTAACGGCAGATAAAAAAAATCGGATTTAAGAAAAGTATAGTGTGGCATCAGAGCAAGTCTTGTTTAAGTTATCCACCAACTGAAACTGCAGGGCACTGAAAAAATGTGAATGTATTCTATTATGTTTATTTGGAGCACTGTCATTAAAAAACAAGCACTGGCAAGGTCAATAGGTCTGTCCTTGACAAAGTGGTAAAATGGTTAATTGTTTACAACTTTTTTTGAAGTATATGCCACAAAAATAAAGACAATGCAAAAAAAGAAAGCATGCAATCACTTAAACAGTCCAGGCATATGCTTGCAATAAAATAATTTAGATTTAGAAAAAAGAAAATAAATATTGCATATAATTTTATCAGAAGAGGAAGGGTACTTCTAAAACAATAGGTGCACTTAAAAGAAGTAAAGACACTTTTATAGTTTAACAAATATCACACAAAAATGTGCATAAATTGCCTCTGAATTTAGGTAACGTGAAGAATTAGTTTAAACACAGAAGGATAACAAAAACAATAAAAAAAGGGTAAAGAATCCTAAACGAAAATGAATTAGCAAAATAAATACCCTGCACTGAAGGGCAGTTATTTCTAGGCAAATGATCACATGTGATCAGACCAAATGCCGTCAGTCACAGTGTAAAAGAGTCAATGGCTGAAGTGGGCTGCCCTTTTGTCTTACATTCTATGCTGTGGTTGGCGAAAGCAAAAAGTGAATGACAGCAGAACGGACCAACGGATGTACAGGACTGACCCTATGCCTTTATGTATGTTTTTTATTTTATTTCTTTAAAATGTGGATGTCAAAAATACCCCAAACTGTCCCTAAGCCTGACCTAAAATTTGGCTTAAATTAGCTATTGCAAGATAAAGTAACTAAGGGCCCAATTACGTTGGCGCTGGGACCACTACCATCAGGCTATCGGTTGTGGTCCCACCACCATCGGACCCTGCTGTACCGCCGGCCGCATTATGATAGCGTGTGGATGGAGGGCGGGCGGAGAGACCGACCACCACTCATCCGACGGTCTGCAAACCCTGCAATGGTGGTGGTGCCTGCTCAGACACTGCCGTAGGGAATACAATGTCCTTTGCTGCCGGCCGTTTCATGGCGATTAGCCCGTCATGAAAAGCCTGGCGGAAAGTGACTTTGGGTCCCCTAGTGGCCCCCTTTCCCCGGCCCTCTACCAGGGGTCTTGGGGGGCACATATGGTGCCCCCTACATATTCCTGCACCATATGGCAGGCATCGCATAGTGCAGTGATATGTAAATGTTTATTCTGTACTGCTGCAATACAAAATATACACATTGCAACCACCTTGAAGGCGTTCGTATTGTAATGTGGACAGCGGCACTGCTGGCTACTAGTCGGGCGGTCTTGCTTCTGCCACATTGCCAGTCAGACGTAAGTCTGACCTGCATCGTAATGAGGCCCTAAGTAAGAGCCTATAAATAGAACGAAATTCACACTGTGTATACCCACAAAAGATTTCTAATTTATCGCTACAGTTGCCTGCATCTTGTTTCCACTGTTTATAGAACAATTGCTTAGAACACCCTTATCAAAGGCTATTGCTTTTCAAAACATACAATCTTATCAGCCAGGTGGGTTTTGTTATAATAAAATGTGAGAAAAGTTAACTTTAGTTCAAGTAAAATGAAAATATCTAAAGACAAAAACACCCAGGAGCAATTAATATTTGTATTAAGAAAAAAACACTATGTTCATATTCCCTTCTGACGACATCAGACACCTAGTTCATGCTTCTCACATGAGTGATGCTGTGACTAACGCTCATATCTTTCATCACTCCATACCTTGTCTTGGGGAGGCTGCAAACCATGAAGCCACAGACATACACACGTGTGTGCACGTTTACAGCCCACAATTCTCCAAAGCCAGGTCCCTGCCAATGTCCTTGCAGCCGGTGGTAGCCGGGCCACAAAGTTCAAGTGCACTGCAGCGCGCTGCTACCCTCAACATCTGCTCATGAATGAATGAATTGCTCACAAAATCTCAACACCGGGCAGCTGATGAAAAATTCACCATTTTCCGTGTTGGCACAGTTGTTTTTGTGACTTCTCAAGAGATTCCTGAATTATATTAAGAACATTTCACTGCAACAGCCTATATCTGTGGGAACAGCTGGTGCTGAAAGGGATCTTCTACGTGCGCGTTCTCTCTCAGCTGTGGGACTGTTTTTTGGATCAAGCTACCTTCACTACACGTGTCATTGCCATGGTACTCATGAAACAAATGGGGTCGTATCAAGGAAACTGTTTTGTGTCGGGGATAATTGAAACTGTAGGCGATATTGTGATACATTGTAAACAGGTTTCTGCCAGCTGTATTTTTAATTTTTGTACAAAATGTTGTTGATATAAATATTGGCGGCATGGAGGAAAATTAATTACATGGTCGAAAATGGTGCTAATGTCAAGCATTGAGCAAATGACTGCTAGCAAGTTTTAAAAACATCGACAGCTTTCACAAATTCAAATTGTCTGGCGTACAATGCAGCAGTCTGATTTTTTTTTTAACGCCACACATTTATAAAAGTCACTAGTGCAATAGTGACAGTCTATCTGGAGTTCAACCAGCAATAGAAATATTGTCTGAAAGCATCTATTCTGTACCCGAAATCATTTGTAGAATATGAGGTACACTAGAAAAGCTTATTTGGAAAATCCCTCATTTCAGCAACATCACCGAACAAATCCCTAGCATGTCAATGTGCTGTACAAGGAAATGTTTAATTTGCCGTATTGCTGATTTCAGCATAAGATGGCAGGCACCAGTCTTTCAAGTTCTACACATCATTTCTAACTTCACAATAGACACCCGTGCAGCGATATGCCTCATTTGTAAAGAGGAAGTGGTAGAGTTAAGTCACCACTAAATATAGACCGCTATCAGTACAGCATAAATTTCACTTCTGTGTACTGATGCTAACTTGCATATTTCGCCATGGCAACTATGTAACAAAACCATGATTAGAATACCATTAAAAACATCCTGTTAAGCCACCTGTTGTAATAAGAGTAAAGTAAACCAACAAAAGTTCTCAATTTGGTTTGTTCTTTTTGAAAAATAAGAAAAAAATGTCTGTTCTCTTTCTCAGTGACCTTATAATATGTGCTTCTACATCACTATTTTGTGCCTGCGAGGCTCTACAAGAACGCTGATTCTATGTCCCCAAAACTGAACGCTGAAGATATCTAGACACAACTGACCCAAGACTATTAATGATCATGCAATAGCACATATCAGCAAAACGAGTTAGAACCAAATGTCAAGTTTATTTGGACTATAGTCAATAAAATATCAGAATATAAATGACAATGCGATAATCCATAAAAACATTCAAAAAAATACAATACAACCCTACTTCATTTAACTGTGCTTCAAAAACAAGCAAACCCCACTGAAAAAACACTTATAAGTTATATGATATATTGCAGATTGCCTCAACAAATTTGAATATTTTATAAAAAATAGATTTTAAAAGTCTTATGAATTTAAAAAAATCATAGAAAGTCAATTATTACATGAACTACAATACATTTGTCATTGAATTGAGATGGGCATAGACCATACCTTGCCTAGACCTTGGCACTCCGGTAAGTTATAGATTGGATCACATCCTAAATGGCACTTTAACAACTCCAAACTAACTTGGGGTCTGCTAACACATAAATATATGGGAATAATTTTTATTTGCCTAACGTTTTCACTGTTAAGTAAAGGGGCTTTTATACTAAATATATATATTTTTTTCCAAAGAGAGGATTTTATGCTGATTGTTTTAATTTTCTTTTTGACTGGAACGGTTTCCATGATGTTAGATTACCAAAGAGAATATATTCTTAAAAGTATTTAAGGTCTTTAATAATAATGTAGCCAAAATTCACTATCCAGTTTAGGCTTCTTTGCAAAAAAATAGGATATTTTATTCCACTCTTCATTTAGAAGGAGTTTATTCATAAACCTTTGCACACCAATACCCGCCTGATCAATCCATGATGTTAGGCTGAATTCACATTGTTTGTTCTGAAGCATTGATTCTTTTGGCAAATTTAATATTCGTTTTAAACAAACACTCTCGATGTATTACCAAGTAATATTTGGATCTAGAAACAGTACTCCAGGACAATATAACACCATTGGTGGAATTTCGGTTAAATAAGTTTAAGCCCCCATGTTAGTGGTTACTAAAACCTGTGCATTCAATAATACCAAGATGTTTATAAGTTAAGATGTTCTTTCCAAATTAGGTTTCAGGGAAATAATAAGCCCAGGTATCTGTCGGAGTTAATCTCATGCACTATCTTGTTTTTTTATTGATCTTAAAGCAGCAATGAAAACCTTACAGCATAATACAAACATACCAGAAGGAGTAATATCTCAGATTTGCAAAGTGCTTTATTCAGTTCCTAAATAACAATAAAGTTCTAAAGTCTCGCTTAGGCCCTTTATAATCATATACAGTAGACCGCTGTAGAGCATAAAAAAAGACAGACACAGAAATACATCCTTTAGGGGGGTAGAGAAAAGAGACAATGAGTTTGATCACCCGGACCGTACAATTCCCATAATATTTTAAACAGTTTTTATTGATAGCATTGCATCACATCACATCATATATCTTTATCATATGTATTCTTACATTTAAGTTTCTATATGTCGATGTACTGCTTCCTCCGCAACATAGCGGATCACAATATATTTGCAATGCCCTTTAAGAGTTCTCATAATCATAAATGTAACCAAATGAAACATGAAAAACATGAAACCTCCCCCCACCCCCCCTGGCAGCAGTTGGCATCTCTATTTACTTATCATGTGGGTGTTCAGATCGGCTGGCGTAACTAATTTAATGTGCGTGTGAGAGGGTCGGTATTATTTTCTGTGTTGGGTACCTGTGAAGCATGAGTGGATGTCTGCGTGGGTGTAGTTTCATCATTACCTTGGGTTGTTGCAACAGGAACTTCTGTTAACATTTGTCCCCAATCCATCAAGTCACTCTTGGCATTTTCGTCCACTCTTACTGCCCTGAGGTGGCATTCTTCCGCCACACCCCACTCACACACATCATCTTTCCATTTGTTCAACGTGGGGGGTGTAGAGTGAATCCAATGTATCGCAATCCGTCAATTCAGATAATATGAACAGCAAATAAATTTGAAGACTTTTGAAATAGGAGTTAATAATTAAATAAATGGGCTTATAAGAGTCTAGATCACCCGTCAGTTAGAAATCATACGACCTTAGCAACAATTCTAATTAGCATAATTGTGCATAGTAATACGGTGCGTAAATAAATGCATAGGCTCATGTGAAATTCCAGATTGCCTATCCAGTTATAATTGATATAACATTAGCAGCTAGACTATTTAACATGGCATTTCATATGTTTCATCATACGCTCAAGTGCAAATGCTCGATTGTTACCCAGTGTACCAGCTGGGGGAAAAGAAACAAGGACATCACATTCACACCCCTTCATGATTTTGCATAGCAATACAGTTCGTAGAAAAGAACAAAAGCTCATTTTAAAAATCCATATTGCCTATCCAGATATAATTTGTTAGTAATTGGGTTTCTGGTTGGCAGAAGTATGCACCATATCCAAGAAGGAACCACAATCCTAGTAACGGTAAGTGTAGTACACACTAAGGGCTAATCCAAAAGTTCAGTCCGACCGCGATGGAGCATGGGCCGATACAGGAGTCACCAGCTGACAGTATCTTGGATGCGTCGGGGCTCGGGGACGATGCTTGAAATACAGAGGTGATTCATCACTGTCGCAGGCAATGAGGCCGTTTCCAAGTCAGGCAAAGTCATTGATGCATCGTTGTCAAGAGTGATGTGCGTCAGTTCGGAGCGGTTAATGTTGAACCGCTGGGCTGAAGCGATGCACCAGTTAGAAGCCACGCAGGGCCAAGAATCTTTGGAGTCACTGACGGGGTGTTGCAGATGTTGGCGATGTGTTTTCCGAGACTCATGCGGCAGGTCTGATTCAGAGGCACTGCATTGGCAAAGTCGGGCTGCGTTGTAAGTCGAGATATTTGCATCACGCACTTGGTTAGCGATGTCCACTGCTTCAATTCAGGCAGCGGAAATGCGTTGATTTCACAGTGAATGCGTATCCAAACTACATTTCCGTGTCAATGGGTTGGATACCTGGGTTGTAGCGAATATATGATGTTACAACACATGCAATTACAATGCATGCTTTTACAACGCAGTCTTTACATCGCAACTACCATTACATCACATGATTTTACAATGCATGCCATTACAACGCATTTTTAAACACTACCATCACAATGCATTCCATTACAACACATACCATTACAACGCATATTACTTTTAGGGCAACAGTAGAGTAAGTGTTGGATAGTGTAGGGGTAAAAATTACTATTCTCACTCCAGTGAGTGCAACAGTAGGTTAAGTGTTGGATGGATAGTGTAGGGGTAAAAATTACTATTCCCACTCCAGTGAGTGCAACAGTAGGGAAAGTGTTGGATAGTGTAGGGGTAAAAATTACTATTCCCGTGTACCCCAAAACCCATACCCACCTAATACTAAAAAAATCTCCATTCCTTACCTTATAATGCGTTGTAATGCCATGCGTTGTAATGGTAATGCGTTGTAATGGCATGCGTTGTAGTGACATGCTTTGTAATGGCATGTATTGTAAAGGCATGCAATGTAAAGGCAGTTGCGTTGTAACAGTTGCGTTGTAAAGGTAGGTCATTGTAATGACTGCCTTGTAATGGCTGTTTCTTGTTGCAGCACCAAACACTCACTTCCAATGGCCCAGGACTGGATTTGGCACAACTTGGCAGAGCAGAACTCACAGCAGAGGAGCTCAGGTGCTGGTAGCAAGATGTAGATGGAGTCATTGATATCCCTGCGACTTCAGTAACAAGCCAAAACAAGCCCTTGGAAAACCTTTAGAGATGCAGGATGTAGAGAGTCAAGTCCAGTCCTCTCACACCCAGGCAAGAAACAGCAGGCAGCAGGCCAACACATCAAAGCAAGCAGCAAAGTGGCAGTCCCTCCTGGCAGTACAAAGGTTCTTCTTCCTGGCAGAATGTCTTAAGTCCAGAAGTGTTCTGAGCATATGGTGTCAGAGGTTCAGTACTTATACCCCTTTTAGCCTTTGAAGTAGGGAGACTTCAAATAAAGTTCTTTGTAGTTCCTGGCCCTGGCCCCAGACATGCTACGGGGGTATTGCAGCTCTTTGTGTGAGGAAAGGCACAGCCCTATTCAGGTTCAAGTGTCAGCCACTCCCTCTCACTCTAGCTCAGGAAGACCCATCAACCTGGTGATGAGCCATCAGAATATGCAGGGTATACCTCAGCTCCTTGGTGTGGGACTGTCCAATGGGAATGCACAAACCCAGACGTGTATTCTAGGGACAGGCAGAGCCACAGAATGGTTAAAGTAAGAAAATGGGAACTTTCTAAAGGTGGCATTCAGACCTTCAATTTAAAAACCAACCTCACTAAAAGATGTGTTTTTTAATTGTCATTCTAGAGATACCAAACTTACTTTTCCCATCTTTTCCCAATTGGAAGTTACACTTGTAAAGTGTTACAAGGCAGCTCCAATGCTAACATATGGAGGAGACAGGCTTTGCTGTAGTGAAAAAGGAATATAGTGGTTTTTTACTACCAGGATATGTAAACTCCAACGTACATGTCCAACCTTTTAATGCAGTGCACCCTGCCCAACGGCCTACCTAGGGCCTACCTTAGGGGTGACTTATATGTAATTAAAAAAGGAAGATTTGGCCTGGAAAGTAGGTGAACTTGCCCGGTCGAAAATGGCAGTTTAAAACTGCATACAGGCTCTGCAATGGCAGGCCGAGACATGCTTGAAGGGTTACTCATGTGGGTGGCACAATCAGTGCTGAATTACACGCCCTGGACACATGTAGTACACTGTACTAGGGACTTATCAGTAAATGAAATATGACAATCATGGAGAAACCAAAAGCCATCACATTTTAGACACAGAGCACGAGGAAATCAGCAGTAATAAAGTGCCCAGAGTCATAAAACCAGTAAAAACGAAGTTCAGCACTTAGTCAAAAGCCAGGTCTTACATATAGCATGAGCAGCAAGAGTATTTACCAAGACGTTTAAAATCTTCCATAGGATAAAGTGTGTATACTTGATTGTTACCCACCAGCTGAGGGGAAAAAAGAGACACCACATTCACACCCTTACACCAGCTGCTTCCCTACATGTCCTATGTTCACATGTAGTGCACTGTACTAGGAACTTATCAGTAAATCCTATATGCCCATTGAGGAGAAACCAAATGCTGTTACATTTTAGACACAGAGCACATGCACTTTAGCACTGAGCAGCAGTGAAAAAGTGCCCAGAGTCCCAAAACCAGCAAAACAAAGTTCAGCACACAATCAAAATAGGAGGCCAGAAAGCTAAAAAAACGGGGAAACATAATTCATATAACATTAGCAGCAAGAGTATTTAACATGATGTTTCAAATTTTCCATAGGATAAAGTGCATATACTTGATTGCTAACCAGATTACAGGCTGAGGGGAAAGCAAGACAACACCACGTTCTCATGTTACATGAGCGGCTTATCTCCAGGTCCTATGCTCTCAATCCAATCAGACAATGGGGACCATATCAAGACTCAGTGTTTCTGCAACTTCCAGCCTTTGCTTTCATATAAACTCTTCTCCATATTATGCATTGATAGAAGCCAGGGCATCCATTCTTGAAAAGAAGGAGAATCTGTACTCAGCCAAGCTGACACAATGCACAAGAGGGCTACTGCCATAGCCACAAATATAAAAAAAATCCCTTTTTGGGCACCCTGCCTCTTCGTCGACCCCTATGAGCATCAACTGTGAGGTACTCTCTATTTGAAGATGTAATACCATGCTAATAAAAGCCCTTATTCCTTCAATAAACAAAATTAGCCTTGGGCATGTACAAAACATATGTAAGCCTATGTATTCAATAAAACCCTGATCGATAATGAGTTAAGATGTTCTTTCCAAATTTAGTTTCCGGCAAATAATAAGCCCAGGTATCTATTGGAGTTAACCTCCTGCACTATCTTGTTTTCAACATACAGTTTAAACTTTAATTCTTTTTTATCAGATACTAATATTTAGGTTTTTTCAATATATTGATTAAAAATATACATTTACAAAATATTAGTAAGATATCCACCTTTCTTTATATGCCTATTGCTTTATAATCCAACAATATTACATCATCAGCATAGAGACGTAAGCAAAGAGTAAATTTTACATCGCTTTTGCAAAACTGATCACTTTCCCTTTATGCTTTCCGAAGGGTTGGTTGTGTGGTTTGGGCGGATGACACTAATATCGATTCCAAAATATTGTGGCACAGATATTGTGTCAAAAATATTGTCACTCAAAAAATATAGGGCAAGAGAATATCGAAGGTGACAATATCGTTCTTTAGTATATAATGTTGATTTTAAGAATACTGTTGTATTTAATATCATTTACTTAATATAATTGCTATAAATATCGTTTTATCATTAATTTAATATATATTAGTTAGTATATTCATTTTAGTTGTTAGTATAATTGCCATTAATTTTTTAATATGTAATTTGTAATCAGTGGAGGCTGCCCCTGGGAAGCAGCAGTGGGCCAGGGCGGGGGGAAGAGAGGGAGGAGGGGGATTGAAAAATAAATCATTTACCTGTAATGCAGCCTGGGTGGAGAATATTCATGCGCACTTACATAGTGCCCACCACTCCTCCCCAAGTTTTGAAAGCAGAGCAGATCCGCCCAACCCCGCCACGATGCCACAGCAGGAACAAATAAAAAGATTATAACGTTGAGTTATTATCATTTTATTTTTCCTTTTTTTTACTGCAAAAAGCAGTGGGTCGTTGCTCCTTCACCTTAGCAGAGGAGCTGCCACTATTTGTGTAAATTTAAAAAGAGTAATTCATTTGATTACATTTAATTCGTAATTTTAAACGTAATAGTGTTTTGCTGGGTTTATATAGAGTGGGCAGTTAATTAAGTTATAATTTTTTTAATTGTAATGTTAATTAATTTTTCATTAGACATCTCATATTTAATTGATAACTAATTATGTGTATTGTTTAATTGTTATTTTATCTATTTAGGTTTATTTGTTATTTGTGATGTATATTTAACGTTCTATGATTTTGCTAGTAATTTATATTTTAGTAGGAGGGGGATGGGAGCACACTGCTTTACCTCCAAGCAAAGTTCACCCCTTAGCATTATGGTAAATGCTGTTCACTTTAAACGCTTACTTGAGTTTTTGCTGAAGTGTTTCACCAAAGTTGGTGCAGGTTAGTGCTGTGAATCTCAAGTCACGTGTTTCTGGATATCATCCTTCATCAGTAGAGATAAAAAACGAAATTCATCTGGGATTGCTGAGAAAGCTGCCACAATCCTCTCAGGTATCAGTACCTCTCTCTGGCGCACAGGCGCATCTCCAAAAACTCGTCAGCTCAATGGCTCAAGGGAGCCTTTTCAAACAGAAGGGGGATGGGAGCACACTGCTTCACCTCCCAGCATAGTTCACCCCTTAGCATTATGGTAAATACAGTTCACTTTAAATGCTTACTTGAGTTTTTGCTGAAGCGTTTCACCAAAGTTGGTGCAGGTTAGTGCTGTGAATCTCTAGACACATGTGTTTCTGGATACCATCC
This sequence comes from Triturus cristatus, assembly GCF_964204655.1. Classification (NCBI taxonomy): domain Eukaryota; kingdom Metazoa; phylum Chordata; class Amphibia; order Caudata; family Salamandridae; genus Triturus; species Triturus cristatus. The sequence goes on along the minus strand of NC_140592.1, from coordinate 274,567,543 downwards.
TTCATCAGTAGAGATAAAAACGAAAATCATCTGTGGTTGCTGAGAAAGCTGCTACAATCCTCTCAGGTCACAGTACCTCTCTCTGGCACACTGGTGCATCTCCAAAAGCTCGTCAGCTCAATGGCTAAAGGGAGCCTTTTAAAACAGAAGGAGGATGGGAGCACACTGCTTCACCACCCAGCACAGTTCACCCCTTAGCATTATGGTAAATAAAGTTCACTTTAAATTAATTATGTGCATTGTTTAATTGTTATTTTATCTATTTAAGATGATTTGTTAATTGTAATGTATATTTAATGTTCTATGATTTTGCTAGTAATTTATATTTTAGTAGCCGGCGGTTGGTTATGTAAAGCAATTGAGTGAGAAGGTAATTAAATTATAATTCATTTAATTTTAATGTTAATACATTTGTTAGAGTTAAAGTTAAATATCTAACTTAGCAATAATTATTAAAATTGTTTCATTATTCAACTATTTAATTTAATTCATCTTAAATGTTCCATTTTAATGTATACATTTTATACTTTTGTAGTAATATATATTTTAGTAGCGAGTTATTGTTTTTGTTTGGCAATAGGGTGGGAAGTAATTAAAATTACATCATTTTTAGAAAAAATAATTCATAATTGTAATGACTTGATAATTATGTATTTTTTTAATTGTCTATTATGTAAATTCTGTGTTAAATTGTAATTATTTATTAATTTATTGCTATGGGCCTTATTATGAAGGTGGTCGGACGAACGTCCGACTGCCATTGTAACAGAATGGAGACCGGTCGACAAGTAGTCAGCGGCTCCACCCACCAGCTTATGATGTGACCGCCATGTAGGCAGTCGGAAATAGCCTTTTTTCTATTGTGGATTGTGCTGCCACCCTGAAAAGGGCTGCAGCACAAGCTGCAATTGAAAAAGGGATGTTTTTTAACATCCATGCACCAGGGTGCATGGATGTTTGGAGGGGCACCACATGTGGCCCCCTCTGCCACATAGCCGTGGCCCATGATGGCCGGGGTCCCTGCTAGTGGCCCCTAAAGTCCCTTTCCCACAGCCTTTCCATGGCGTTAGGACCGCTGTGAAAAGGCTGTGGGAAATGGACATCGTAATCCCTACGGCAGTGCCTTTGCAGGCACCGCCCCCATTATAGGGATTACGGTCCGACATCACCTCGATGGGCTCCTCGAGACTGTCAAAGGCAGCTGTGTTTCCCCCCAGCCTCTGCGCTCTGACCGCCAGCATCGTATTTCGGTGGTCCATCTGACATCATAATGAAAGCCTATGTGTTTCAATAATATTTGCAAAAAATATTTTTATTTATCATTTTTTTAGTTTTATTGCTTTGTTTAAATTGTTTTATTTATTATTTTATTGTTGTAATATTTATTTAGTTGGGCTTTACAGATAGTAGTGAATTTAGTTTTACTTAATATGTATATTTTTAAATAGGGTGTTTTTCTTTTTTAGTTTATTTATGTCTTTTTATTTAAAATATGGTTTAGTACATTTCTGTTGTTAGGTATTTCAATAATTTGTAAAAAATGATTATGAGTAGGAATAGTAAATCTAACCCCTTCAAAGTCTAACACTTTCTCTACTGTTGTTTAGACTGGAATGGGAATAGTAAATCTTGCCCATCCGAAGTCCAATGCTTTCCCTACAGATGCTTAGACTGGAGTGGAAATAGTAAATCTATCCCCTCCGAAGTCCTACGTTTTCCCTATGGTTCTTAGGTTGGAGTGGGAATAGTAAATCTAACCCCTTTTAAGTCCAGCGCATTTCCTACTGTTGCTTAATTTGATGTGGGAATTTTAAATCTAATCCCTGAAAAGTCCAACACTTTCCCTAATGTTAGTTAGACTGGATTTATAATATTTTATATTTTTGTCTAATTGATATGTTTCTAAATATGTATTTTACATAGTATTATTATATTTTAAAATATGTATTTTTGATTTCACCTGTTTATATTTATTATATTACTTGAGTATATTTTTGCAAAATATATAAGTTTACTTATTTTTGTTAGTTAATACATTTTTTAAGGTGTTAAACTATTGTTATTGTTCTAAAAAACACAAATGTATATAATTTGTATATTTAGTTGAAAGTATTAATTAAAACAATTTTTATATGTTCAGTATATGTTTGTTTAATATTTTAAATTAGGCTAGAAATTTGTGTTAGTTATTTATCTGCTTGCTTAATTCCAACTTTAGCTTGCTGTTTTTAATTTCAATGTATGTGTTTTTAAAAAAACATATATATCTATATATATATATATATATATATATATATATATATATATATATATATATATATATATATATATATATATATATATATATATATATCCACGAAGACAAATTGCTCCTTCCGGAATCGCTGGGACCCAAGAGAGGTGGTGCACACACCGGCGGAGCACGCCGGTAACGACAATATCCAAATATGAAAGTAAGTAGAACGTGCGCTCTCAGTGAGACACAGACAGCCAGCGGGGTAGTATCGTCCGAGTGTTTAATTCACACAACGCGTTTCGGTACAAAACCTTGTTCACGTGAACAAGATTTTGTACCGAAATGCGTTGTGTGAATTAAACACTCGGACGATACCACCCCGCTGGCTGTCTGTGTCTCACTGAGAGCGCACGTTCTACTTAATTTCATACTTGGATATATATATATATATATATATATATATATATATATATATATATATATATATATATATATATCTATATATATCTATATTGCCCACAAAAGTCTCTCATTCTGGAGCCCCAGACCCTACAGGGCGGCCTCAAAAATGGGCACGGAGCAGCCCATCCTCTATAATTCTCTAGCAACCAGAGGGGTCTGTGTGAGATATATATATATATATATATATATATCTCCCAAGGTTGCCTCTGGATAAAGGACGCACTCCATGGAAAGGTGGGTTAACAAACCATTTATTTGTAAAAAGATGCACAATTCGGTTTTTGATTTCCAAATCCCCTACGCGTTTCGAAGCAGCAGGCTCCTTCCTCATGGGGTGACAAATCAGGAAATGGCAGAAACACCACAGCCATCTTTCTCCATTATTTACGTGCTCTCTCCTGTGAGAGCATGCTGGTAGCTGTAGTCCAATTCTTCTCCGCCAATGGAGTCCGTTCATTTCCCCCAAATTGTCTTTGCCTAATTAGTTCATTTATTTCATTGCCCTCCAGTGGGCTACAGACGTAATGTGCACCTTTTAAATGTAAAAACCTTCCCGCGCCAATTCCGCTTGTACAATGACAGCGTCCAGACCCGTTACCACATTTCAAACGGGCGGTTCATCCTTCGCGGCTGAGGCCGCCGCTTAACACATCTCCCAAGGTTGCCTCTGGATAAAGGACGCACTCCATGGAAAGGTGGGTTAACAAACCATTTATTTGTAAAAAGATGCACAATTCGTCTTTTGATTTCCAAATCCCCTACGCGTTTCGAAGCAGCAGGCTCCTTCCTCATGGGGTGACAAATCAGGAAATGGCAGAAACACCACAGCCATCTTTCTCCATTATTTACGTGCTCTCTCCTGTGAGAGCATGCTGGTAGCTGTAGTCCAATTCTTCTCCGCCAGTGGAGTCCGTTCATTTCCCCCAAATTGTCTTTGCCTAATTAGTTCATTTATTTCATTGCCCTCCAGTGGGCTACAGACGTAATGTGCACCTTTTAAATGTAAAAACCTTCCCGCGCCGATTCCGCTTGTACAATGACAGCGTCCAGACCCGTTACCACATTTCAAACGGGCGGTTCATCCTTCGCGGCTGAGGCCGCCGCTTAACACATCTCCCAAGGTTGCCTCTGGATAAAGGACGCACTCCATGGAAAGGTGGGTTAACAAACCATTTATTTGTAAAAAGATGCACAATTCGGCTTTTGATTTCCAAATCCCCTACGCGTTTCGAAGCAGCAGGCTCCTTCCTCATGGGGTGACAAATCAGGAAATGGCAGAAACACCACAGCCATCTTTCTCCATTATTTACGTGCTCTCTCCTGTGAGAGCATGCTGGTAGCTGTAGTCCAATTCTTCTCCGCCAGTGGAGTCCGTTCATTTCCCCCAAATTGTCTTTGCCTGATTAGTTCATTTATTTCATTGCCCTCCAGTGGGCTACAGACGTAATGTGCACCTTTTAAATGTAAAAACCTTCCCGCGCCGATTCCGCTTGTACAATGACAGCGTCCAGACCCGTTACCACATTTCAAACGGGCGGTTCATCCTTCGCGGCTGAGGCCGCCGCTTAACACATCTCCCAAGGTTGCCTCTGGATAAAGGACGCACTCCATGGAAAGGTGGGTTAACAAACCATTTATTTGTAAAAAGATGCACAATTCGGCTTTTGATTTCCAAATCCCCTACGCGTTTCGAAGCAGCAGGCTCCTTCCTCATGGGGTGACAAATCAGGAAATGGCAGAAACACCACAGCTATCTTTCTCCATTATTTACGTGCTCTCTCCTGTGAGAGCATGCTGGTAGCTGTAGTCCAATTCTTCTCCGCCAGTGGAGTCCGTTCATTTCCCCCAAATTGTCTTTGCCTAATTAGTTCATTTATTTCATTGCCCTCCAGCGGGCTACAGACGTAATGTGCACCTTTTAAATGTAAAAACCTTCCCGCGCCGATTCCGCTTGTACAATGACAGCGTCCAGACCCGTTACCACATTTCAAACGGGCGGTTCATCATTCGCGGCTGAGGCCGCCGCTTAACACATCTCCCAAGGTTGCCTCTGGATAAAGGACGCACTCCATGGAAAGGTGGGTTAACAAACCATTTATTTGTAAAAAGATGCACAATTCGGCTTTTGATTTCCAAATCCCCTACGCGTTTCAAAGCAGCAGGCTCCTTCCTCATGGGGTGACAAATCAGGAAATGGCAGAAACACCACAGCCATCTTTCTCCATTATTTACGTGCTCTCTCCTGTGAGAGCATGCTGGTAGCTGTAGTCCAATTCTTCTCCGCCAGTGGAGTCCATTCATTTCCCCCAAATTGCCTTTGCCTAATTAGTTCATTTATTTCATTGCCCTCCAGTGGGCTACAGACGTAATGTGCACCTTTTAAATGTAAAAACCTTCCCGCGCCGATTCCGCTTGTACAATGACAGCGTCCAGACCCGTTACCACATTTCAAACGGGCGGTTTTGGACTACAGCTACCAGCATGCTCTCACAGGAGAGAGCACGTAAATAATGGAGTCAGCGCCTGCTTCAGATCACAGGAAATCAGGATTGGATCCAATATATATATATATATATATATATATTCACTGAAAAAACCATAGGTTTCACACATGTTATAGTTAGTGGAAATTTTACTGATAAAAAACCAATGAAATTGCCCCGTTATAGTTAGCGCAGGCAACTATAACTCACGCGACCGCAATCCTCTGCTGATGCTAATACTGTATTTAGACACTTATTTGCCCATGTCTTCTTCCATACATTTTTAGCTATACATATATTACAAATATTTTTTTTTCATAAAGACACATATGTCATCAGCAGAGGATTGCGGTCGCGTGAGTTATAGTTGCCTGCGCTAACTATAACGGGGCAATTTCATTGGTTTTTTATCAGTAAAATTTCCACTAACTATAACATGTGTGAAACCTATGGTTTTTTCAGTGAATTTGCAAGGTTTTTTAAATGCTAATTCCTAACTATAACGTGTGTGAAACCTATGGTTTTTTCAGTGAATTAGTACGGTTTTTTAAATGCTAAGTTTTTTTCCCTTATAATAAGCCCTGTACATTTGGTGGCCTACGGCCACCAAAAGCACAGGGGGTGGGGTAAGTGTGGATAGTGTTTTTTTCCATTGTAATAAGCCCAGCACATTTGGTGGCCTTCGGCCACCAAAAGCACAGGGGGTGGGGTAAGTGTGGATAGTGTTTTTTTTATTTTTATTTTTTTACCGTACGCTTACCGTAAGCGTACGGTAAGCGTACCCCGCGAAATTGCCGAAAAAAAAATAAAACCGTTTTTGCACTTGGGGGATGTTTGGGGACTCCCTCCACATGACTATGTGGGAGGGAGTTGTCAAAACAGCCCCTTTACATGTTTTTGGGCTTCCGATTTTAAAAATCTCTCTCAGTGCGAGAGACAAAATGGCGGCCGCCGCTTCCTGGTTTCGGCCGATTCGAATGTTTACTAAGATCTAAGAGCCAATCAGAATCGCGCTCGCGCACGCCACCGTACGCTTACCGTAAGCGTACGGTAAGCGTACCGTAAGCTGGCTCAGATATATATATTGATTTAAAGGCTATTTTCTCAGAATCTACTGAACAGATTTACACCAAACCTACAAAAGGCACTTCCTTGACCTAGGGACTACCTCTCTGCCAAATTTTGAGTAATTCTGTTCAGCCATTCGGGCTGTAGCTCGTTCTAAAGGTCCTATGGAAAAATGCATGGGAAAAACGCGTTTTGGGACCCCCCTTTTATCTCAGCCCCCGCTTGACGAATCCCCCCGAGACTTTCAGGGTAGGAGCGGAGCGTAGCGCCCCACCTATTTTGAGAAATTCGCGAGGATTCGTCGACCGGCGCCAAAGTTATTCAAAATAGAATGTTGAGGTTTTCCTATGGAAACGTGGTCCTAACTATAACTACCTACTGGCTATCGCCAGTAGGTAATATATATATATATATATATATATATATATATATATATATATATATATGCGTGCAAAAGTTCTGTGAAGAGCCGTACACCCTCCTATCGACGCCGGTGCCAGCAGCGGACACAGTTCCGCTAAATTTATTTTCCAAAAGAGGATGCAATTAAAGCGAAAAAACAACGTAAATTTTTGAGAGACAAGAAAGACTATGCGGAAGGGCGTATTTTAACATACGCAAAGAGATTTGATTGGGCACAAAGAAACCTACATGTAATACAGAAACAAAGAGAACAAACGATTGTATCAACCGATTCCAGCTCTGAATTAAGTTCTGATACAGAAGCCAGAAGTATCCCTTTAGGCACAAGACCTCTCACCTTCCTCCACGAGTTTCAAATATTGAAACAGAAGAAGGAACAGGAAGAGAAACCACAAGGAAAGAGGGGAAGAGGCAGAGGAGCAAGAAGAGGAAGAGGCACGTTCAGAAAAAACGACGAATAAGAAATAGAAGAGGAGGCAGAACCGGTTCGATCACCACAGTGGCTTTACTTCCAAGTGTCACGAATCTCTCCGTCATGAATTTATCTTCTAGAGAAATTACAGAACAAGAAAAATCACTATTACAATTAGGTTTGTCATTCTGCCCCAACAGCGATATGGATTTTGTCTCCACACGCATTGACTTATTCTTGTATATACGAAAGCTTAAATTGATGAAGATACATAAAACTGCCATCAAAACTAAAATGCCAAGACTTGGATGCAATCTGACTGAGGAAGCATCTAATTTAAATCTAGTGTTGCAGGGATTCTGCTTATACACAGAACTATGCGTAGAACCCCAGGACCTCAGTGAGTTGTGGTGTACCAGAAACTCACCTCAGAACCCAGAACCCAGTATCCGGCTAGCATAAGTGTCCCATTCGTTATCCGAGATTTAGCTCGGCGGTCCCAATGAAAAGACAACCCAGAACACGCGACTCAGTACATACTCAGGAATGGTGGGAATCGGAAATACCTGTTCGTATATTATTCTCACATCAGTCCACAACAAGAATCAACAGAGACACGGTGAAAATAAAAAGAGTTTATTTTTATAGACCACGTGTCCTAATATGCAGTACTTTGGCTAATACAAGCAGACAGATGATTAAAATCAAAACCATTAACATAGTTACAATTCCATAGAATATAAAAGGGGTGATCATGTTATAATGACAGTGGATACTACCACTTTCCCTTTACTAAGAAGCTAATATTATTATTAGTCTAACAGAAGGTCTCTTAGGCTTGAATAGGGGACCCCATACCTCAAAGATCAGCTTAGTGAAATCACATCACAGGAGCATCAGGAGACTTCTCGCAGGAAGGCTCGTCTTCGGTCTGAATAATAAACATGATGTCCGTGATATTAAAAGCACCAACTTTCAGGTATGTGCAGCTGCTCGTGTGTTATGACTAAATAGTGGGTCGATCAACCTAGAGTGGAAAACATGCATTGTCTAACAACTCAGACTGTTTGTCACATCGTGTGCAGACCAAGGTCGCTTCGCAGAGCTCGGGATGGTAACAACAGATTGCTCTCGTGTGAGGCAAAACTCGAGTCAGCAGTTCGTTTAAGCAATAACATGTAAATGCAGTGTCGTGTGCAAAAGCAGCAAGATGGCTTTCTAACTTCTAACGTGGTTATGCTAACTTAACAATGTATGTACGTATTAAGGGAGTCCTAACTACATGCCCCCTTGATCGAAGCACTACTTAGTATGCAAGAAAAGAGAGAACGCAGAGTTCAAGCGCGACAGAGCAGAACAAGGCGTATCCAATTTAAAAAGGAACTGGTCAGTTCAGGCAAAGTTCGAACAGGAAAAACATCAAAAATAGAGAGAAAAAACAAAAAACCCAAACGTGACGTGGGAGGTAAAAAAATGAAAAAACGCCTCACCGGGCAGAAGTGCAGACGTATAAGGACAGTTCAAGACACGTGAGGAAAACACTGTGGACAAAAGTTCACTCAATCCATAAAAGTATATGCAGCATATGTGGCCACTGCTTCCAGCAGAAAATCATTGGCACGGCCACTGAAGGTTTCAGCCATCCAGTTAAGTAAAGAAAAGGAACATACGTGTTCTTCTATCAGCGGAGCCTCTAGCACCATCAGAGGGCAACCAGCGTGTACTTCCAAGTAACTCATATTCAAGAAGTTATATGCCGCTCTCACGATGTCCCAATTACCCAGGATACCATGTGCCGCACCGCAGGCCATAATCCGAACACCAGAACAGGCAGACTCGTGAGACACTAAGGGCCTCATCAGTCGATCAAAATCCGGGTCCGGAGACACCATGTTGGTTAAACACAAATCCATAGGCCATTCAAAGGGACAATCTAGGCAGTGGAAGACAGGTTGCACGCAGGTGAAGTAGGAATACCGGAAGGATAATCCATATGCCAGGCTCAAAGTCGCCAACGGCAGGACACCATAGTAATCAAGCATCCTGTCATGAAGAAGCTGCAGACGGGACAGGCTGACGTGTGGCACAGAAAGAGCAGCCATTCCGCAAGATGAAAAGTAAAAGTAGCACACCTGCCACTAGAGCCAGAATTAACGGGACACCTCCAAAGACGCTGTAGAAAATAGAATGAAAAAATGCCGGAATCACACCAAAAATAGTTTGGAAAGAGGTCACGAGGCCCGAGCCCACAAGTTTAAAAAAATGAGCCAGGCCAGTCGTGGACGAGGCATTGAAAATTGTTTGGATCAAAGCACCAAAATGCAGGGGGAGGTCAGTATTCAAAAGCGCCTGTACCTCGGTGCGCGTATTTGCTACGTGAAGGACAAATGTTTCCCGGGAGGAAGTCAATGGCACCTCCTTTTGGGACAATAGCGCTCTTATTCTGCTCATTTTGTCGAACTCTGCTTTCAAGGTTGGAATTGAAGGCCAGATAGAAGCATCCAGCCTCCCATGCGGGGGTGGAAACAGGACGTTATTGCAGCAGACAACCCTCTGTGTTACAGTTACTATATACGGGATCCCTACTAACATCCCGCAGCAAGCTTCACTGTTTAAAATTAAATAACTACCGTTTGCAAGCAGCGTGAAAGATGGCGTAATCACTGGTACTGGGATACCTTTTAGGACGCAGGCCAAATTCGGAGCGTGTACATTACAAGCACCGTGCAATTGAATGTGCCTACATACAACAGAATGATCAGGTGACGTTGTACATTCTTCACCCTTCAGATAAACCTCAGTACCGTCCCTTGTACATCTGTACGTAAAGGGGAGGGACCAAACTTCATGTATGAAAGCGGTACCCAGCTGTTCATATCTACCCAGAGCATAGTGCTTCATACAAGAGGTAAACTTAAAAAGCGCAAACGGTAGACTTATCAATCCGTGTAAGAGCCACACAGCGGAATCGACTTCCGCAACTGAAAAAGGTAACGGTTCCAATTTCTCAATATGGAGCAGGGAATATGTAGCATCTTTCATGGACATGAACTGCTGTTTGTCAGTAAGGTTAAAGGGAAGAAATAACGATGTTGTATTCAGATAGTCCCAAGGGACCTTCCCTGCCTTCAATGTTTGTAATGTCCATGCAAACTGCATAACAGAACGCAACTGGTTTTGACCATGATACAACACAGACACATCATCCTGCACAATATCAACAATTGAAGATACAATATTATCTAATGTATAAATGCGAGAAGAAAGAGTGTTAATGCTGTTATCAATAACTGCTAATACCTTTTCCATATTAGCCTGATCAATAGCTCTCAATCTCGAAGCTGCCTCAATTTGCGACAGTTTCCATACTTCGTTGTAAATAGCATACGCCCATCTCTTGGATCTGCCACCCACAGGACCTTTAACAAAATCATTCAAATCTATTTTGTCATGTAACTTTGATAAATGAACTTTGACAGATGCCAAGGTCGAATGTCGCAGCCAGGACTGACATCATTTCCCTACAGAGTATGTAGTTACTGTATGTGACGACTCAAACCGGGGGTCCACTCGATCTTGAGTATACCCCGGTTCCAGTCCCAGAAAACGACGTTGACAGGTATCAGAACTGCTTTGCCAAATTAACCATCCCTCACTATTAAATTTCGAAATGTTGAAAGACGAATTGGAAACCAATAACTGCAAAGCAGGAAGGGACAGATCTGTGTGATTATTCCAATTTGGGTAAGCACCCAGATCCGGCACAGAAGGCGAATTTAGTTTTTTAGAAGTGGCCAATCCGAAACAGGTGGTTTGGAAGATGGTTGCATTTAAAAACAACATATGATTTGGTACTAGACAGGCACGGTGTAAAGCTTCAGTTCCCTGAACCTGCCACGGTTTGGAACCCCAAACCGACTTAAGATCAATAGTAGCCTTCCATAGATCATAACCTTTGATTGACAACTCATCCATAAAGGACTTAGAATATAGCAATTTGGTGTGTGTCAGTCTAACCTTGGAGGCAGACTCAGGCTTAACTTTAAAATAAAAGGAAGCCGGGGCTGAAACACTGAAATCAGTAAAATAAGTAAACTTATCAACTAATGTGTGTGAACTGCCAAATGAGGGGGTGGGACAATGTTCCCACTGGGTAAAATTTACAAAATTTCTAAACGAATTTGATTTATGCAAGAAGTGATTGCCATAATGTTGAAAACAATACTGTTCCGCATAATTAGCCGCATTCTCATACAAATCCTCTGCATCCTCGGCATAATATTTCAAATCTGAAAACAGTGCTTCAATGGCGTGTACATCCCAATCATCAGAACGTATGTTCTGTTTAACTACATCACCCATAGAAACACGAAATACATTAGGCACATTAATGACCTCTGTAGGCCCATGAATTTGAAATTTAACAGCATCCCATGCGATTCCATCCATGACGGGCCAGGCAGTAATATTCACAAAAGTCTGGTCCCTTTTCATGATGTGGGATGAGGAGTGGGGGGCCAAAGTTCCATTGATAAGTCTAATTGTCGATCTCTCTTTGAGATAATGTCCATCCACCAAACGGAAGAACACTACAACAAATCCAATGGACATAAACAAGAAAATACCAAAAAGCACCAACCAGATGTATGTCCAAGGAGCTATCAAAAAATGCTTCTTAAACCAGCTCACAAAAACAGCAATGTTTGATGGGGGAGGTGAGGGCAAAGAGTTAGTGTCAAAGGAAAAACGGGACTGGCCAAGTGCTGTAGATTGTAAAACAGGCGAAGGTCCACGTGTAGGATAAGCATACTCAGTCTCATCGGACAAACCACCAGCCGGTGGTATCAGCAAGGGATCAGTAACTGAATGCATCTCGATTGCAACATCAGACAAGGTGGTAGTAGCAGGAACCATCATCGAATTTCTTTGCATTGTCTGGCATGAAACTGCCGGAGTCATACTAAGAAGTATCGGCCACTCGCTGAAGTTTGACATTGTCAATAGAGATGTACCTGTTTTCTTTGCGACCAGGAAGTGGAGGTAAAATGACTGTTCTTGTACCCTGCACTCCAAGCACTGGAACCGGTGCACGATAAGAGGGGCCGAACTCCTTCTTGTTCTCCACCTTCTCACGGACCAGATCACCAACTCGGGGTAGCCAGCCGACTACCGGAATCTGAACCTCAGTTTCAGACGTGGAGGGCAAATGTTCTTTCGAAAGAGAGTCTCTGGCTTCTTGTAGAGTCTGCAAAACAGCACAGTGATCATCTACGTCAAAGGGTGCGGTCGACGCCGCAATGTCTAGACCATCAAGGTCTGGAACAAACATTCTGATTCCGAAGAGCATCATGTACGGGGTCCGCCCACCCAGAGACCTTCTAGGGAGATTATTTAGTGCACGTTGAACGTTATACAAATGGGCTAGCCAGTTCCGGCCTGTGCCTAAAACACGTGCTGTCAATGATTGCTTTAAGTCACGGTTCATTCGCTCCACCACACTATTACCCTCAGGTCGGTAGGGAGACGAAAATTTGACAAGGACCCCCAAATTTTTCATAGCCTCCTTGTAAGCCTTAGAGGCGAACGCAGGGCCCTGATCAGAATGGAAGGTACCACACGCAAAAGTTCCCACAAAGACACGCAAATCCCTGATGACAGTCCGCGAGTCAGCACTCCTTTGTGGCCACACCCATAGAAAACGTGTGCACGAATCCACTGCAACCAAGATGTACTTGTACGCAGTATCAGAAGAAAAAGGACCGCAGTGATCTAAATAAACACAACCAAATGGCTTATTAGAGATGTACAGCTGTGTCTGTGGTGGGCGCGCAACAGAAGAAGGTTTAATCTGTTGGCAAATGTCACAATCAAGAACATAAGCGCGCGCTTGTTTATGTAAACCAAACCACCAGTAACGTTGTTGTAGCAGAGATATTGTAGCTGACACACCGGCGTGGGCAGACGCCAACCCCTCATGTGCAGCCAAGATCAGTGCTGGTCTGCAGTCCGCGTTGGGAATTATTCTATCACCAACGTCGTTAATCCTCACTAACGGGACGTTATCAGGACTTAAATGATAAATATACCGAGAGGGAAAACCCTTTGGGTAATCTCCTCCCTTCTCTGTAGCAGCAATAGCTGCCAAGATGTCATCATCAATCTTACTTTTGGATCTTGTAACTGCTGCCACTAAGTATGTAGCCACTGCTGTTTTCGCTGCCTCGTCAGCTAAGCTGTTGCCGACAGCATGGACACCAAGCCGCTGGTGACCAAGAGTGTGTATAACACTTACGAGTGGGAGACGTTCTTTAAAGTCTGCCACTCGAACCCAAAGCGTTTTATGCCTAATTGTGCTACCTTTAGTGTCACGGTAATCATTCTGAGACCAGAAGTGTAAATTGTCATTGTAAGACTGGACACAGTAGAAGGAGTCACTCACTATAAGAGTAGTGACTCGGGGATCAGCAAACTCCAGTGCAAGCACTAGAGCCCGGAGCTCCGCCAATTGTGCGGTACAATCACCCAATGACTGCGTATGCACTGCATCAGATTGGAATTCACCATTTACGAATGTACCTACGACAATTGCGCAAGCCGCTGAATAAGCGTGCTTCGATCCAATTGCGGGTTGCGCAGACCCGTCAGTGTATATGACACAATGGTATTCTTCGAGCGGGCACAAAGACAGAGGTGCCGGATGAACGAATTCATACTGCAAGTACTCTTGAGTCTGTAATGAGGCATCAAAGATGTAAGTGACGTCTGGCGACGTCAGTGTTGTAGCCCATTGTATCCACCGTGGATGCAAAGCTTTAGAATTGGGTACACTTGCTTTAGTCACTGCCTCTAAAGCAGGATATGGAGTTACAACCAGAATCTGTTTCCCATGCGACAGTGCGCGTTCCTTGAGGATCGCCATCTGCACAGCAGTCAGAACTTTTTCGACCGTGGAAAAACGTAATTCAGCAGAGGTGTACAAGTGGGATTTGTACGCAATGGGGACTGTGTCGCCCTCATTAAACGTCAAATACGTGAACCCCACGGCGCCTGGTACTATTCTTATTACCAGGTTAGTGCGGTTATCACGTGTCAGCAAGTATTGTGAAGCAAGAAGGTCAGCCTGTAAAGACTGTAAAATAGCAGAGTGTTCTAGCCGCCAGCTAGACTTCGAAAATGAAGGCTGTACCAAGGCGTAAAGCGGCTTGATACGCTGGGCATAATCAGGAATGTACGTACGGCCGAAATTCAGAAAACCCAGCAGAGATTGTAATTTCTTCAGTGTCGTAGGAGCACTCAAGCGTGCACACTTTTCCAGAAAGTGGGGGGCTAACCCCTTACCTTCATTGTTGAGATCGTAGCCCAAAAACAACACCGTATATTCTGCGATGTGTGACTTCGCAAAATTGAATTTGTAGCCATAATCTGCAAAACTCACGACAATATTGTCAACGCGAGACAGATGCGGCATCAGCTCATCATCCGTAAGATAGATATCGTCAACATATGAGTATGCTTCGGGGTCTATTCTTTCCAAAAGAGAAACCACGCGAGCAGAAAAGACGCCAGGGCTATTTTTGTAACCCATGGCTAATCTTGTAAACTGTTTTTGTTTTCCGCCCGAAGTAAACGCTGTCCACTGGCTACTCAGTGTGGACAGGTTGTGGCTAAAAAAGCCATTGGAAATGTCAAGTGTCGTTTTAAATCTTTTACGCACAAGACTGTCGACCAAAGCCGAGCATTGTGTATTTTGTACCGCGCAGGTCCGGCAGTGGGAGTTTAGGTGCCGGTAATCCAAAACTAAACGGTACGAGCCGTCAGGCTTCGTTACAGTGAATAAAGGGTTATTCATAGGGGACACACATGTTTCAATAACACCCTGATATTCCAATTGTTCAAGGATTGCCGCGACGTGGGGTCTCGCTTCACGACGCATAGGATATTGGGGTTGAGGCTGGGGCATAGACCGCAATGGAATCTCATGGCAGGGGGACAATCTGTCCCATCCCACCTGAGTACGATACACCGCCGGCGCAAGCGCCCACTCCTCAGCAAACACTTCAGCTTGGTCCTTAGGCACTGTGTGCGCAAAGGACGGGAGGATTACTTCCTCCCCTCTAGGAGCCTCTAAAATGAAAGCTGGGGGCCAATCTGCCTCCGCTAGGAGGATATCATAGGTGGTGGTCAGATTATCCCAAAAAATCCCTTTTATTGTACGTTGTATGTCACCCTCAATTAATAAGACTATTTCATAAAGTCTATCAGGGGGAGCCACTCTGGTGTCAGCTGTTTCCACGGTAACCGATATATCAGTTGCTGTCACCGCCAGAAATGGACGCAGAGCTTGACGGACTATGGTAATTTCCGCTGCGCTGTCCAGGAGCGTCAGCGCCCATGTCCGGTTCCGAAGCTGTGTCCGCACTATCTGAGGCATACCTTGCCGTCAGAGCCGCCACTTTCTTCTTCTGAAACGGGGGTCTTTGTCGTGCAAATTCGTCCTGCTTGCCTTTACCCTCAGTCTGTCGGGGCTGGTCACGCTGTTGTGGAGCACCCCGACCTTTGCCACCGCCTCCGCCACCGGACTGTGTAGCCGATGTTTCCTGTGAAGAACGAGGAGAGCGCTGTTCAGAAACCTGAAATCTATCAGGAGACTTTATAGCAGCACGATCGCGCAGATCATAAGTGCGTTCACTACTTGACTGTACGGGAGAGGCAGGCCGAGAGCCCTGTTTCTGCTGCTGCTGCTTCCCCTGTTGTTTAACCTGCCATTTTTGTTTAGGAAAAAAGGGCCGGTCGTCCTTACCAGACGTTTCTGCCTTACCCTGCTGTTTTAGATCGGGATTCTTTATGACAGGCTTAACTCCTAAAGAGCTATGACCCAAATCCCGATATGCCCCTGCGATTATCTTCGCAAATTCCTGCGGTTTGTCCTCCTCAGGAATTCGTTTCAGTTCATTACGAACCTGGAAATGCAAAGCATCACCCTTCAGGTTACCAATTATCATGGTAGCCACCAGGTCAAATTGCCCGAGGAGCCGCATCCCTAACTCTATCGCAGACTCCGCACCATGGTTCTCTTGAACTCTTTTGATTACGGAGGGCAGCTGCAACATAGACGGAGTGCCATAGCACTGTGCGTACGTCGCTGCAAAGACCTTGCCCCAATTTGTACAATCATCAATGTGGGGGACCAAGTCCTTAGGCAAACTAATGGTGAGGTTCCTGTGTTTCTCCACAGGTGAAGTATTCGGGTAAACCGCTTCTATTTGGTCAAATTTCTCAGCAAGCCAAAAGGGGAAATCATCCCTAGTTTGGGGGCGCTTGCCCATAACAGAATTGACCATAACAGGACTAATGACCACCGCGTGATGATCAGTAGGCTGTCCCGCAACAGCAGGCGCCCCCGCCTGCATATTGCGCGACACATACTGCACCAACGCCCTATATACCATAATGAGGGCAGTGTGTAGTACACGCAGCTCAGCCACCGTCACCGTGAGGTAACGGGGATGAGGCGTAAATCCGGCTAGTACCGGCCAAGTGGCCCCCGCAATTGATAAAGGGCCCATTCTCGGCGGTATAACCACATGGGGAAGGGCGCCATTAAACCAAATAAGATGCTGCCAAGCAGATATTGGTATTTCCTGTGTCCTATACGGCGCATAGTTCGCCGGCACTGCAGCGGCAGTATAAGAATGAAAGGTGTCATCATCCCCCACCGCTGGAATCGTCACCCAAGAGTAGAACAACTCATAGGGATGAGCCGCATCGGCTCCCACCACAAAGATGACGTTCATACCAGTGTCCGGTACCCCATACTGCGTCAAATGACGTTTCAGAGCCGCACGGCTATGCGCCGCAATATCCACCGACATTAGGACAATACACGTGAAACTATCAGTAGCACAAGGGTTCACTAACCTTTTTAATTATCAAGCTTGAAAGAACCTATATCAATAGACCTAGGTAGGTTTAAATCCGTCAGACTTGTTATCCGGAAACAAGAGTGAGGGTGTTGTGGACAAACGCGAGCACTACTAAGGCGTTTCAACTCATAGACCAAACGTTAGGTGCGCCATGTTGCAGGGATTCTGCTTATACACAGAACTATGCGTAGAACCCCAGGACCTCAGTGAGTTGTGGTGTACCAGAAACTCACCTCAGAACCCAGAACCCAGTATCCGGCTAGCATAAGTGTCCCATTCGTTATCCGAGATTTAGCTCGGCGGTCCCAATGAAAAGACAACCCAGAACACGCGACTCAGTACATACTCAGGAATGGTGGGAATCGGAAATACCTGTTCGTATATTATTCTCACATCAGTCCACAACAAGAATCAACAGAGACACGGTGAAAATAAAAAGAGTTTATTTTTATAGACCACGTGTCCTAATATGCAGTACTTTGGCTAATACAAGCAGACAGATGATTAAAATCAAAACCATTAACATAGTTACAATTCCATAGAATATAAAAGGGGTGATCATGTTATAATGACAGTGGATACTACCACTTTCCCTTTACTAAGAAGCTAATATTATTATTAGTCTAACAGAAGGTCTCTTAGGCTTGAATAGGGGACCCCATACCTCAAAGATCAGCTTAGTGAAATCACATCACAGGAGCATCAGGAGACTTCTCGCAGGAAGGCTCGTCTTCGGTCTGAATAATAAACATGATGTCCGTGATATTAAAAGCACCAACTTTCAGGTATGTGCAGCTGCTCGTGTGTTATGACTAAATAGTGGGTCGATCAACCTAGAGTGGAAAACATGCATTGTCTAACAACTCAGACTGTTTGTCACATCGTGTGCAGACCAAGGTCGCTTCGCAGAGCTCGGGATGGTAACAACAGATTGCTCTCGTGTGAGGCAAAACTCGAGTCAGCAGTTCGTTTAAGCAATAACATGTAAATGCAGTGTTGTGTGCAAAAGCAGCAAGATGGCTTTCTAACTTCTAACGTGGTTATGCTAACTTAACAATGTATGTACGTATTAAGGGAGTCCTTACTACACTAGAAGATGCCAATTTTTTATTAGAGTTACTTCAGATGGAAGAAGATATCAATGACTGCTCTTCTAGAGACAAAAGCAATACTTTGACAGAGCTAGGCTTCCAGCCAGGTGCAACCTACCATACTGGAATGAGACCAAAATCGACTTTTAATCCTAATGTTCCATATGACAACATTGAAGCTTTCAGCAATGTCATGACACAGGAAATTAAAAAAATGAGGGAACAACATGCGACATCAAAATTTGACAACCTATCCATCCCTCAAAGGAATGCATTAAAGACCTTAATGGAAGATAAGAGTATTATCATAAAACCGTCCGATAAGGGTGGCAATGTTGTCATTATGAATGTCGAACAATACAATCAGGAAGCGTTCAGACAACTATCTGATATTCTGTGCTATGAAGAGATCAGCTGGGACACATACAGAATGTCAATTCAAAAGTATCATGATTTGCTAAAGGGCTGGTGGGAAATGGGGATGTTGGACAGGGCTGAATATCTTTTTCTGAAAACGGATAATCCACGCATTCCCTGTTTTTATCTACTCCCCAAGATACACAAACATCCCACTAGACCACCAGGCAGGCCGATAGTATCCTCTAATGGAGGATTGCTAGAAAACACCTCTATCTTTCTTGATTACTTTCTGTCACCCTATGTCACCAGACTAAGATCTTACTGCCGTGATAGCACAGATTTCCTACGCCGGATTCACGACATCACATGGGAGGATAGCTATCATATGATAGCACTTGATGTATGCTCATTATACACCTGTATCGAACAAACTAAAGGAGTAGAAGCATGTTTGTATTTCCTAAGGGAAAGACACATTTCCCTATGGGACCATACACAAATGTTAAAAACAATGATGCTTTACTGCTTGAATGAGAACATCTTTCTGTTTGACAAGATTCTCTATCGCCAGAAAGCAGGCACTGCGATGGGCACATGCTTTGCCCCCAGCTTAGCAAATCTCTTTCTTGGTTGGTGGGAGGAGCGTGTAGTCTGGGTAGAGGCAAATGACAAGTATACCGAACACATCCCTATCTGGATCAGGTATATTGACGACCTGTTCCTGATTTGGGAAGGCCCGATCGATCTGGCTTTGGAATTTATACAAGAACTGGGTAAAAATGATCTCAACCTCAAATTCACTCATTCCATCAGTCAGTCCAATTGTGAATTTCTTGATGTTGCTGTTACTATCGAAGGAGGCAAAATGACTACGAGCCTTTTTCGCAAGAAAACGGCTGGGAATACTCTATTACATGCTGGAAGCAATCACCCTGCCCCCTTAAAAAACAGTATCCCATATGGGGAGTTCCTTCGGGCTCGAAGGAATTGCAGTACCAACAGTAATTTTGAAAAAGAACAACAGATTATGGTAAACAGATTCAGGCAAAGGGGCTATCAATATAAGGTTATTGAAGCTGCCAAAAACAAAGTTAAAGCCCTTACTCGCAATGAAGCACTCTTTTCAGTCAAAAATATGACCACCGACAACCACAGGCCCCCCAGACTAATCACTACTTTTAATGATAGATCTAATCAGTTAAAAAGAGTGATGAAAAAACATTGGGGACTTATAGAGATGGATCCCATTATCGGTCAGGAGGTGGGAAAAGCCCCAGCGATAACTTACAGGAAATCCAAGTCACTTCGGGACCATTTGGTCCACAGTTATCAGCAATCACCCAGCCCTTCCACCTGGTTGGGAACGGCCAAGGGCTTCAGGAAATGCAATTCCTGTAAAGCCTGTAAAAACAGTGGGAATCGGGATAGCTATTTCACAGGTCAGAATAGAAAAAAGAAAAAAGCAATTAACAAATTCATAACGTGTACCAGTGAATTTAGCATCTACGTTTTAGAATGTCCCTGCGGATTGAACTACGTGGGTAGCACAAAATTGCAATTAAAACTGCGAGTGCTACAACACATGAGGGCGGTCACAAATGCAGACCTGAATTACCCAGTCGCAAGACACTTCCAAGAAAAACATCAGGGTAACGCAGATCTCCTCACTTTTTATGGCATTGACAGAATTCTACCACATCCCAGAGGAGGAGACCGAGAGAAACTCTTGCGTATTACAGAATCTAAATACATCATAGATTTGAATACTAAAATCCTATGTGGTATGAACTATGGGGAAGAGTTGGCAACCCACATTGGCCATAGATAATAACATCTATTGTTTCCATTATTCTTCTATTTCCGTATGGTTGTTCAGCTTTTGCTGTTTTATTTCACTGTATCACATTTTTATTACAGAGTAGATTTAGACAGTGACTATCGATGGGTATAGGAGTGTTGGGGCCCATGAGGAATATTGCAGTAGCTGACCCTTCACCCTGTTGATCACACTAGGATTAGTGTAGGAAGTCTGAATGCCGGAAATTTGGTACCTTCAGCTTCACTCACAGTCACTCTCCTTTCTTCTCCACAGAATAGCATCTATGATTATAATCTATACACTTTTTATTTCACCTTGTATACTCCCACACTATAAAATCACCACGAATATTCTCATCTCAAACAGTAGCACACCTTTGCCTTCTCTTTTCCAGGGAACCATTGAGTTTATTCGATGGTTGTTATATGCAACATGAACGGGATGTACCTTTTGAACAATTATTATCTGTTCGTTTATTATGAATTATCCTTGTGTATATATAGAACTATTTAGATACATTATCCATCAGGTACAGGTCCGTTTTTTGATTTAGAATTGAACTGTAATGTTTCTGTTATACCATCCATCGATGATTATTACTATTCTTAATAGGCACTATATATTGGAAACACTTTTTGCACCTATGAATTTATAATTGATACAAACTATTCCCGATATTTAGGGTACATCACCCTTGATTTGTCAAGATATTTGTCACGTGCATTAAGCATGTTTTTTCACGATACATTGATTTATTGGGTACATTACCCTGTATATTTAGACATTATTGCAGTCATCGATTTAATTATTTAGAATTTATAGACATGCTTATCCACATGGACTGTGAGAGAAATGATTGTTCCTGCAATTGTGCATTTGTGATTTCATCTATTTTGAGCTATAGGTTGTGTAATCATTGTTTTGATAAAATACGATTACCGCATTAACCGCAATCATATGGTATATAATCCAGATTGCGCAATTTTTATGTATCGCTTTTCTTTAATTATGAAAAATATGTGCAATGATTTCAGTCTGTTTTCCGCTTGTGCCTTTACCCCGGCAGTATTATTTCTCTGTCTGCAAACCGTAACCCCTATTTCTATGGGGAATTGGGCACAGGTCATTTGCTTGACAAAGGCTTCGCCGAAACGCGTCGCACTGTCTTGTATTTGAGGCAATAAATCTTTATTGAACTCGTCCCTTGGTGTGCCGCTGGGAGTTATTCTGCACTTTTGGAAAATATATATATATATATATATATATATATATATATATAACCTACTGGCGGTTGCCAGTAGGTGGTTATAGTTAGGACCTATTATCCATAGGAAATCCGCAACATTCTATTTGGAATAACTTTGGCGCCGGTTGACGAATCTTCAAGAAATTTTCAAAACTGGTGGGGCGCTCCGGTCCGCTCCTATCCTGCAAGTCTCGGGATAATTCGACCAAGCGGGGGCTGAAAAAAAAGGGGGGTCCCAAAACGTGTTTTCCCCATGCAATTTTCCATAGGAACCTTTAATCGCAGCTACAGCCCGTACTGCTAAACGGAATTACACCAAATTTGGCAAAGATCTAGGCCTTGGTTCACACTGGTGCCTTTTGGTTAAATGGTGTAAATCCATTCAGTAGTTCCTGAGAAAATCAAAAGAAAAATCACATATATATCTGGGCGAAACCTAACCACACATCTCATCGTGAGATCTGATTGGCTGTCAGCATTTCATCCAAGAAGTGTTGGCAGCCATCTTGGGACCAAGTTAATAAATTGAACAACGCTAATGTTGATATAGACATGACTCTACATTTATCTTCTAAAGTCTTACTTGCTTCCAACCTAAAGGCCCAAATCTACAAAACTATATATAACTTATATTACACACCCTTCAAACTGTTCACTTGGGGTAAGATAGCACATGATAAATGCCCTAGATGCACACTAGGACCTGCTAACCTTATACATATGTTCTCGGAATGCCCCAAATTAGAACAGATTAAAAAAAGCATCACGAAGTACTGGGCCGAAATTTCCGGACACGAAATAAGAATATCAACCATTCTGTTTTTGTTAGGGTATGATGATTCCCTAGGCCTTAGCAACTTAGAAATTCCTGCTATTTACATAGGCACTGCTGTTTATAGAATTATTCTTGCAGCAAGATGGAAAGATTCCGAAGCTCCAACTTTCCAGGGATGGCTTAATAGACTATTAGCAATATACAAGCAAGAAGTAGCAATTTATAGAACCAGAGGGAAAAAATCACGGTTATACGGGGAACAAATCTGGACACCAATAGCCAACTGGTATGAGCTGCAAAGGGACTAAATATATGTTCAAGTTAATATAATGTCCATATAAAGGACTCTTTTACTTTAAGTTCTCCACTGTACTTTAGAGAACTTTGTTCTCTTAATGCAATTTCTAAAGGTCTATTATGTTATTGTGTCAATGGAATGAAACCGGAATGTACTATACGTTGACTTTATTACTTGATCGTCTTAAAAATTTGTTGAATGTTTTGCCATCTCGAATTTTGGAATATCTTTTTCTTTTTCTTATGTATAATATATTTTTGCACTATTGTATAGTTCTATATTTTCTTTTGTATTTCTCGAATCTGCTCAATAAAAATTAAAAAAAAAAAAAAAAAGGGACCAATATACATGATAGCACCTCATTAAAAAGCATTGCAGTTAATAGAAGGTTTTAAGACTTTAGTTACATTATAAGTCATTTGTTGATAGTACAAGATTCAGATTTGGGACTTTTCATCGCCTTATTACTCACCCTGACATCAACGACTGGTCAAGGGAACTTTGCTGCTGTCCGTGTGATAACATTTCATCACAAACCACAATACATGCAATTTTACTTTGTAAGCTTTACAATAATGAAAGGCGCAGATGGCTAATTCCTGTATTAAAAGAAGGAAGATGGAGGCAATGCCGTCCTGCCCTGGTATACCTCCAGATGTTGGAAAATTGTTACTGCATTGGTTCAGTGGCAGGCTTTTTAAAGAGTGTGCTGCGGGCTAGGAAATGTCTAACCACTTAATTCACAAAATGAGTAAATGGTTGAAATCAATTTTAGTATTATGGCCTGTCCAAGACATCTTAGATGGTTGATATGCATGTCATGATTCGTCCTTTGTCATTTAAAAATACATTTTTCATTTTTCTATATTACTGATGTAGTATATTTGTTATTTGTGCTGGAACTTTTATTGTTCTTCTTAATATGTTTGCTTTTATGATTTTTAATTTTAAATCGAATAAAGCCTGTATTGATTGATTGATTGATTGATTGATTGATAGTACCATACTCATTTTAGGAATTGTGGTGTGTTCTAAGGTGATTTTACCATGTGAAAAAGCCTTCTGCTGGGATATCATGAATCATGTTTGACCGAAAACTATTTTCTCATGCTTTTCCAGCAAGAGGTCTGGAAGGTGATCTATAAGCTAAACTGAGAGCATATTTTCTGTAAATTCACATTATCTTTCTCAGTCATGTGAGAATGAAGTCTGACATTCTCAGTAAAACATGTACATCAAACAAGGGCAGAGACTGTCAGTTGATTCCTTTGTGTTCTACTGCAGCTTCCCAGAGTGTTCTAAAGAACAACTAGAGCACTAACAGTCCTACTTATGACAAACGTATTGCACACCTGAAGCCATCTTGATTGGAATAAAGTGGTAACTCTTAAAACATTTAATTTAAAAAGGAACAAAATGAGGGGGTTCATTTTGCCATAGATAGTATGATTAGTGCTGCAGAAAGAAAAATTAGGGCACATTTTGAGTGACTTCTCAAATCCTCTTCTATTTCATTAAACAATTCTGACATGCAGACTGAAACATGCACTTTGAATACCAGCAGCAAACTTCCCTGGTGAGCAGTAGCTTTACTACAGTGATCTAATGAACAACTAGAGTGCTTACATTCAGAATTTATGGCAAATGTGTGACACATCTGAATGCCTTTTTGATGGAATCAAAGTAAAAAACTGAAAGTATTTCCTACTGAGGAGACTGTAGTAAATGAGGAAATTAGGAAACTTCATAACAAATAAGTCTCCCACGATGGCCACCAGAGACAAAAGAGCCCAAATGTAGCACAAATATCACCCAGATGTAGCACAAGTATAGCCCAATGACAGAATGTCCCAGAGTGTTCTTAAGAACATCTAGATCGCTAACAGTCCTACTTATGACAAACGTATTACACACCAGAAGCCATCTTGATTGGAATAAAGTGGTAACACTTAAAACATTTAATTTAAAAAGGAACAAAATGAGGGGGTTCATTTTGCCATAGAAAGTATGATTAGTGCTGCAAAAAGAAAAATTAGGGCACATTTTGAGTTTCTTCTCAAATCCTCTTCTATTTCATTAAAAATTCTGACATGCAGACTGAAACATGCACTTTCAGTACCAGCAGCAGACTTCCCTGGTGAGCAGTAGCTTTACTACAGTGATCTAATGGGCAACTAGAGTGCTAACATTCAGAATTTATGGCAAATGTGTGACATATCTGAATACCTTCTTGAAGAAATAAAAGTAAAAAACTGAAAGCATTTCCTACTGAGGAGACTGCAGTAAATGAGGAAATTAGGAAACTTCATAACAAATAAATCTCCCAAGATGGCCACCAGAGACAAAATAGCCCAAAATGCACCACAAATATCACCCAGATGTAGCCCACATGTAGCCCAATGACAGAAGTGTGCAAAACGGTCCCCAACGTTGTATATAGGCCCCAGGGGATGGGTTCCCCGGGGAGAATAGAAATTAGTGATAGGTGCAAATTTCTTATTTTACGGGCAAATTGGGAGTCACACACCCAGCGCGGCACTCAGCGTGGCCCGCTGGTGTGCACACGCTGGGTGCGCGACTCCTAACGCGTCGAACACGTATATGACATCAGGCGCCAGCGCGCGAGCGTCGCGTAAAGTAATACATATGTGTCGCGTATGCGCCTGGAGTCGCGTATCGGTCACATAGCAATCGCGCAGGAAAATACGCACCCATCGCACATCCTACGTGGATCCTACACAACAATCCTAAAATGGCGCCTAGGTTCCGCGAAGCGATAGAGAAAGGTACACTTTGGGTGCGCGACTCCCCCAAAAAATTTGAAAGAAAAAAACAATAAAGAAAATAATATAAATATATTTAAAAAATATATAAACCAAAAAAAAACATTAGAGATTCAATATTTGAAAAAAAAATATTTTTTCATTTATATTAAACATATATAATATAATTTAAAAAATAAAATATGTAAAAATAAATAGTTTAAAAAATGTAGAAAATCAGTATCAAAAAAATAAATATAACTATTACATTTCAAAATTGTCGTTTAAGAAATCTTTGAAATTCACTGAAAAAACCATAGGTTTCAGACATGTTATAGTTAGCAATTAGCATTTAAAAAACCTTTGAAATTCACTGAAAAAACCATAGGTTTCAGACATGTTACAGTTAGGAATTAGCATTTAAAAAACCTTTGAAATTCACTGAAAAAACCATAGGTTTCAGACATGTTATAGTTAGGAATTAGCATTTAAAAAACCTTAGAAATTTACTGAAAAAACCATAGGTTTCATAGATGTTATAGTTAGGAATTAGCATTTATAAAACCTTTGAAATTTACTGAAAAAACCATAGGTTTCAGACATGTTATAGTTAGGAATTAGCATTTAAAAAACCTTAGCAATTCACTGAAAAAATCATAGGTTTCAGGGGTGTTATAGTTAGCTGGACATTTCACTCGTACAAAACCATTGAAATTCCTCCATTATAATTAGTTCTACTAACTATAACTCGCACGCCCGCAATCTACTGCTGATGATGTCACATATTAAATCATTCATGACATGGTCAGTGACATCACTGATGACATCACTGATGACATCTCAAATGACATCACTGATGACATCATCTAGTAGTAGTAATATGCGTAGGGAAATCTCATGGTCCCTGAAATATGATTGTTTGATATCATGGAGTAAAGGAATAAAGGAATTGTTGACTCTCACTCATGAATGCGATCCGACTTCTTTTGAAGTGCTGTTGCTGATGTCGATACTGTGTGGCTCTCCCGTTGTAACAGACCAGCACCGCCACAGACGCGCCAATTATATCCAGCCAAGGGGAGCCGTGTTTTATGTGGATATATATATATATATATATATATTCACTGAAAAAAAATAGTGTGTGAGTGAGTGGATGTTTTTAAGATTGAGACATATATGGATTTTTTTGTATACTTTGATGGTTTAAGAAAAAAATAAAAAAATAAAAAACAACCGAATACAGTTTACTGCTGATAATGAGTGAGTTGATGCATACGTGGTATATGGGTGAGTAACTGGGTATGTGAAAGGCACTATAGGTGAGTGATTGCTTGTATCAGTAACTGTGTAGGTGAGTGAGTATTTGTTAGTATATGTATGAGAAAGTGGGTGTGTGGGTGTAACTATATGGGTAGTGGCTGTGTGATTGACAGTTTAGTTGAGTGAGTAGCTGTGTGAGTATCCCTATGGATGACTGACTCAGTGTGTGAGTGGCAGTATGGGTATATGTGTGGATATGTCAGTGGCTGTATTAGTGAGTAAGTGGTTGTGTAAATGGCTGTATAGGTGAGTGAGTGGATGTGTGTGTAGATCTATGAATCAGTGAGTGGGTGTGCAAGTACTGGTATGAGTCTGTGAAAGGGTTTGTGAATGGTTGTGTGGGAGTGGGTGTATGAAATGTTCTATGGGGGTGTGAGTGGTTGTGTTAGTCATAAGCAGTATATTGCGGGGGCGCGAGTTATAGTTAGCTTAGTTAACTATATCTGCTGAAGTTCACTGGCTTTGTGAAACCTGAGCCTAAATATAACATCTTTGTAACCTTTGTTTTTTTCAGTGAATTTTTAAGGATTTTTTTTAATTCCATTTTCCAATTATAACATCCCTGTAACCTTTGCTTTTTTTCAGTGAATTTCTATGGCTTTTTAAGTAGTAGTCATGTTTGCACAATGGTGGAGAAAGGAGGCTGGGCCTCTGACCAGCTCTCAAGAATACCGCTGTGTAGGACTAACAGGAGTTACCAGCAGGGCTTCTTGGCTCACATGGTCCCTCAGGAGTAAAGTGAACTTCATCCCTCAACCAGCAGTGCACCAGGAGGCACGTTAGCAGAGGGGTGGAAAAAAGGGGCATTGCATCCAAAGACCTCTTAGCAATCCCACTGTGTGGGACTTGCTGAAGGTAACAGGAGGGGCAGTTGGCCCCCAAGGGTGCGTCCTTTGTGGCCAACCACCCCTCCTGTCACCTCCAATAAGTCCCACACAACAGGAGTGCTGAGAGATTGTCGGAGGCCACGTACCCTTTCTCCACCACTCTGCAAATCCACCTCGTGGTGCCCTTCTTGTATTGGGATGAAGTGCCCTTGGCTATTGAGGGCCCTTGAGGGCCAACTACTCCTCATATTTCCTTCAGTAAGTCCCACACAGTGGGTTTGCTGAGAGGTCATCAGAGGACACGCCCCCTTTCTCGACCACTCTGCAAACGTGCCTCCTGGCACACTACTTGTTGGGGAAGAAGTCCACTTTAGTCCTGAGGCCCTCTGGAGTAAAGTGGAATTCATTCTCCAACCAGCAGCATGCCAGGAGGCGTGTTTGCTCAGTGGTGAAGAAAGTGGGTGTGGCTTCCAAGTCCTCTCAGTAATCCCACTGTCTGGGACTTACTGGAGGTAACTGAAGTGGTTTCTGGACCCCAAAGACCCTCAGCATCCAAGGTGACTTCATCCCCCAACCACCACTGTCCCAGGCGCATTTGCACTGATGGTGAGGGGGGTATGGCCTCCGCGACTTGCCAGAGTTTTTAAAATCTTTTTTCTAAATCTTAAATGGGGAGGGCTGCGTGGCCGCCTTTCCCTCTGCTATTTTTGGCCTCGGGGAACCCCCCCTCCCGGGCCAGGCCTTTTTTCATTGGGTGAGGGGAGCCACCTCATCCCCCGGGGTCCAGTCTTTTTGTTTTTTTAAATATATCGAATTTAAAGGGAGGGGGGGCTGAGTGACGCCCCTCTTGAGCCAATTTCAGCCATGCAGCCTCCCTCCTGGGCAGATTGCGGCCCGGGGACTCCATCCCCTGGGGCCCGGCATTCTGTGTGGGGGCCCTGGTCCCACCCAGGTCACCCACTGCCACTGATGGGGACCGATAAGGAAACTGAAGGCCCCTGTGGTCCCTTCTGGCACCCTGCATCCTGTGGGAGCTGGCATTGCTTTTACACATAGGGAGCTGCTAACATGCAGCTCCCTGTGTGTAAAAGCAACTTGTGCTCTGCTTTGAGGAAGCAAGAGCACAATGCTCTTGCTTAATTTGAGACGGTGTATTCTGGTGCTCAGCACCTGCACTTAATTGTCAACACTGGGACTTATGGCAGCCAGCCACATCTGGCACTGTTTGCCTAATTTTGTGAGGAGAACAACAACAGTTGTTTAATAATTCTACATAAATTAAGAATGACTACTACCTGTCACCCAAAGCTATTACAAATAGCTTCGGTGGGCAGGTATTAGTCATTTTTAATATATCAAAAGTCTGAATTCTTATTAGTAGTGCAATGGGTGCTGCACGCAGCAGTAGACAAGGGACATGGCACTTATTTCTTTACAAATGAAGAACTGGCAAACATGTGAAAAATATAAGAACTGAAACTACCCCAACAAAATCACTAAACAGGGACTTCAGAAAGTGACTGAATTGAGGGGACAAATTGCGCGAGCCATGTCAACTTTCCACACTAGAGGAAAGGGAATATACTATGGGATGCTGGTTGATGATGCCGGAAGTAGCTAACGGGTATGGTATGATTGTGCTGGGGCGCTTAAACTGCTATTTCCTTATGCCAAGAAAATGCACCAGTGTCTGCCATAATAGGCAGATGTCTCTAAAAGCACTGTCCCACAGCCACCAAAGCCGAATTAAGCATTTGGCTCTCCTTATAAGTGGCCTCGTGATTCCGATGGGAACAGTAATAGCACTTACTGACCCCATTGAAATTATAGGTTTTTTAAACGTTCACATGGAGATTTCAATTGTTGAAAACTGATAAAATATCCCTTTAAATGTATGAGGAAATAATAAATTGCCAGGAAAATCAGACCGGAATTTCGTGGTAATTCCTCAATTTTTACAGGACCCAACTCATAATGAGCTTTGATTCCCCACCCCTGGAGGTACTGGAGCCCCTGGTATTGTAAACTTCGAGGGAGAAGAAAATCTGTTCATTTTCCAGGACACTGGTAATCAGGGCATTACTCTCCACATGTTTATTACTGTCATTGTGGATGGCCAGGCTTGGTTTCTGCAAGCCTAGCAGAATTATTAAGACAAACCATGCTTGGATGGATATCACCTCTCCCTTGCCACCTGGGTAAGGTTTATCGGTTCAAACAAAGCAGGTAGTATGTTTAGGAAGTTTCTGTTTCGCAGAATTTTAAAATATTTCAAACTTTGCCACCCGGAAAGAAAATAAAATGCTAGTGACCTTAAATTAATTTACTGCGAGCTAGGGTACAAATTACCATGACATTCAGTAAGTGTGGATATGTCACAGTTATTTTATAAATGAAAAAATTTACTTCCATCACAGACAAAATTAAAGACCCACGCACACTGTGTCCTGAAATGCTAAAATGAAGGTAGCAGGGATATTTTTATATTTAGTTGTAAATCATAAACGTTGATTTGAATATGAATCATTCTCTGCCATGGAATAATGCCCTGTATTTCAATACTGAAACCTACTTCAAGTAGATTTATAATCACAATAGGTCAGGTTTGGTGTGAAATACATGACTGACATATAAAATGGTCTATTTCCAGAAATGCCTCATATTAAGACTTTATTATCATAAAATATTGATCAGATTTGTTGTCACCTGATTTTCCCATGAGGTAACGTCTGAGATAAGATCCCTTCACTTCCTTTTGCATAATAAAATTTTAGCATAACATTGGTAAAATCGTCTTTATTAGAACTGTATCTGCTCATCTCAGAAGCTGTGAGCAAAGTACTGTGGGTACTAATTAAACAAAGGACTGCTATTAAAGTATTATGCTTAATGTACATTTTAGGAATGTTATAAAAACTCAAGCATATAGAAACCTTTGCTACACAATAGCAGTTAAATATTTTAATGGATGCATTTGTATCAGGGCAGATGGCAGATATAAACACCCTCAGCAGCTATAAGGGTTCCTCGATTGTTGTAATCATTACTGCCCTTTGCTGACAGGTATTATGACATTTCTTAGCTCCTACCGACCACATTTATATTCATATAGAAACCTACTGCAACATCATACACAATTTAATTGTCCTTATTGGCTTGGTTCATGTGTCCTTCTTTGGTCTAAGAGGAAACTCACATTTTTTCCTGTAAAGATATGCCCTACCTTCTGTCTGTTCATTTACCATTCGTCTTCTCCCAAAATGAACATCTTAGTTGCACTTCTCTTGGGTGGAATTCAGAATTCCAGAGACATATTGGTGTACAATTACAGTGCTTTTGTGTGACTTCTGCTCAATGTGGAAACATCACGAATCGCCTTGTACTCTTCAAAATATAAATTATGACAGCTGATGGCACATGTGTGTGTGTTACAAAGGCTTTGTTCTGCATTAGGCCCTGAATGGTGAAATAGATGTTTAGCGATTAGGCCATTATCTCCAAATTACAAATAAGAAATCTCTATTCCCAATGTAAGAAGTACTTCCATTCCCAAATTGCGATTCCTAGTTGTTGGGAAATCGACCTACCTCATGAATATTAATGAAGTAAGTCACAATTTGCGACCCATGAGGATGGTGGCCTGCTGGGGTCAGCAGACCACAATGTCTGTGATTGCTTTTTTAAAAAGCAATCTTTTTTTTTTTTTAAATGCAGTCCGCTCTCCTTAAAGGAAAATAGGATATGTTTAAAAAGAGAAAAACAAAACTTTCCTTGAAGTTTCATTTTTTAAGAGTATGCAGTGGACAGTAAGAACAGTACCTGCTCTTAAAAAAACAAATTCTAAACATTTTCAGTGGGGAAGGGGTCCCCAGGGGAATGGGTTACCACCACTTTTAAACTGGTGGTACAGTATTCCTGTCTTGCGACTGGAATTCAGTCACAAAATAGTAATAGATACCATATAGATTCCGTATTTGGAGAGGATGCCCAGAAGAAGCACCTTCCAAATACCTAATCGAATTTTGCATTTTGTACATTTGCAAAAGCCTTTTTACAGTAACAAACAGCCCGATTCTGTGGACTGTGAAATGCTTTGTACATATGGCCATAAGTAATCAACTTGAACTGAAGAAACATGCATGGATCTGTCCTAATTATAGACAAGTTAATCCTAAGAAATTTGCCTCTTACTCCACTTGACCTTCTCCAAAAGATGGTCCCACTTATGATCTAGAAAAATGCTCATGTTGCTCTAATGGAATGGCAATCAACACCAGAAAGGGCTGAAATGCCACTAGAGCATCCAGTTGGGGGCCTACCATCTGGTTTTCCATCAGCTCATTCACTAGATCAGATAGCTTCATAAATAAAAAATAAATACATATCTGTTGTTCTCAGTGTCTTGTGCATTTCTATTGGATGCACCACATAATACAGGAAATGTATATGACTCTGTTCTTCTGTCCACAAAAAGGCTACTAATCTCATTCAGACTTCCACAGCACCTCTACTTATAAAAAGCGAACAGACCCAGTACATATCATAACACCCAGGGCTCGATTCACAAAGGTAAAGTTAGACCAAAGGTCTAACTTTCCTACTGTTCAGTATTCATAAAGGGACTTATGAGTAGCATCTTTATGCCTGCAGAAGTTCGCACTCTGGCCCGAGTTTCCGCACTGAGTGTGAAATCTCTGCACTCGGGACGGAACCTCCACACTCAGGAAGGAACCTCAGCACTCGGGGTGGAACCTCTGCCTTTGGGGTGGAACCTCTGCACTTGGGGTTGGGAAGGTGTAATTTATACACCTGCAGACAATTAATGCGACTTGTAACCCATGCATTGCAAACCACATAAAAGCAGCACACATCCAAGGATCTGTTTTTCCAAACCCATTCTTCACCTAGCTACTCTGCACCTTGCCTTGTCTTGCACATAAGGCAAGTGATAGCATGTTGAATGTCAGGAGGAAGACCCAAATGATAGTGAAATTTGTTGTGAAGAACTACGAAAAGCTCCATCTTCTACCTCCATACCTCACCAGTGCAACACAGAAGGAAGCCCTATGGCAGCAGCTGGTTAATGCAGTCAGTGCATTGGGAGGATGTCCGGACCATCACTGACATCAAAAAGAAGTGGCAGTATGAGAGGAGACAGGTGTAGAAGGTGGCCAGAGCTCGCCATGGTAGACATTCCGGAATCCGTCTCCGTCTCACACCACTTGAAAAGGACATCCTCTCCACCATGCACCTCATCTGCTGCATGGGCTGCCTGTGACTGATGACCGTATTGTGGTGTCAGATAAGATCTGATGGTTAAACAATGGGCTTGATTGACAAAGAGCTTCAGGAGTCATAGCGGAGGCATTACACTTGTGGCGGAATCTCTGCAATGAGAAACTTCAGTAAGGAAATTCCACAACAAGTGTGGAACCGCCGCCACAACTGATGAGGCTCTTTGTGAATTGGACCCAATAACGTCATTAGAAAAATGTTTAATATGCAGTGCAATTGTGACTATGGAAGTCACTTCAAGTTTGTGCAAATATTCATGGTGAATTCTACTCTTGTGTTTTATTTTGTCCATTACACTACAAGTCCCAGAATCCTAAGTACTGCAATTTTAATTTTCCAATTTCTCCCTCAGAAACAAATAACAGTCCCGGCTGGTGATTTCACTGAAGTTCTGTGACTGGCACATGAAATTGTGCATGAATTTGAAAAACATCTTTGCATTGTAAATGTCATCAAGTAGCTATGTTAAAGGTTGTACACAATCATCTGATGTTGTATTTGTATGTTAACTTCTTCATTCAATTTCCACATACGTTCAGAGTAAATCCACCCACTGGAGCACAGGTTCCTGCACTTGATGGAAAGCCAACATCATGGGGGCGATCAACCACTACAACCACTACAACTGCACAAACTGGTACATAAATATGCCCAGAAATGGGTTCCATGTACTACAATATTATCAGATAGACTATAGATATTGTTCCTAAACTCCATCATTTGCTTCACACGTTGTAATCTTAACTAGTGTATGTTTGTTTTATCATGTGTCAACTAAAATGATAATGAAATTATACTCACATTCTTTTAGGCCCTGTGAACAACACATGCTACAGTGACCTCTGTTCCACGTACAGGTGTCACAAATGGTCAGGCACCACACACTAGGCGAATGGTAGAGCCTGGTAAGGACACTTACATATAATTTTATATAACACTCATAGTCTAATATATTGGATGACATGTTAGCCGTACGTGGTGTATTTCCCTGTTGTCACTAATCTCCCTATGTTCAGCTATGGTTCATAAGATTATACTACTTCATAACATGTTGGCTAATGAAAGTATGACGTTACAACAAACAAATGATGGACGGAATGCTGACAATGCAGACATTCTCCCCCAGTCAAGAGATCTGGGTTAAATCCATCTTTCTTTTGCCCACTATGCCACCCCAGTTCAGACATGGCCATATGCAAATCAGTCTTGACCCTGTGCCACATGGGAACAGTCCAGCCCGAACGGCCAAGCCATGTCTTCCCTGGACCGGAATCAAGCAACCTAGGACCGGTTTCTGGCTATCAGCCGTCATCAGCCAGGATAGCTTGACTCCAGTGGCGTAGTGAGCACGGGACCCACGTCTGGGCATACCCATCCCACTTAGGGC
The DNA here is from genome assembly GCF_964204655.1 of Triturus cristatus. Lineage (NCBI taxonomy): Eukaryota > Metazoa > Chordata > Amphibia > Caudata > Salamandridae > Triturus > Triturus cristatus. Next base: position 274,533,356 of record NC_140592.1, on the reverse strand, counting down.
GAAAAGCGTTACAACAAACAAATGATGGACGGAATGCTGACAATGCAGACATTCTCCCCCAGTCAAGAGATCTGGGTTAAATCCATCACTCTTTTGCCCACTATGCCACCCCAGTTCAGACATGGCCATATGCAAATCAGTCTTGACCCTGTGCCTCATGGGAACAGTCCAGCCCGAACGGCCAAGCCATGTCTTCCCTGGACCGGAATCAAGCAACCTAGGACCGGTTTCTGGCTATCAGCCATCATCAGCCAGGATAGCTTGACTCCAGTGGCGTAGTGAGCACAGGACCCACGTCTGGGCATACCCATCCCACTTAGGGCGAAAAGCGTTACAACAAACAAATGATGGATGGAATGCTGACAATGCAGACATTCTCCCCCAGTCAAGAGATCTGGGTTAAATCCATCATTCTTTTGCCCACTATGCCACCCCAGTTCAGACATGGCCATATGCAAATCAGTCTTGACCCTGTGCCTCATGGGAACAGTCCAGCCCGAACGGCCAAGTCATGTCTTCCCTGGACCGGAATCAAGCAACCTAGGACCGGTTTCTGGCTATCAGCCGTCATCAGCCAGGATAGCTTGACTCCAGTGGCGTAGTGAGCACGGGACCCACGTCTGGGCATACCCATCCCACTTAGGGCGAAAAGTGTTACAACAAACAAATGATGGACGGAATGCTGACTATGCAGACATTCTCCCCCAGTCAAGAGATCTGGGTTAAATCCATCATTCTTTTGCCCACTATGCCACCCCAGTTCAGACATGGCCATATGCAAATCAGTCTTGACCCTGTGCCTCATGGGAACAGTCCAGCCCGAACGGCCAAGCCATGTCTTCCCTGGACCGGAATCAAGCAACCTAGGACCGGTTTCTGGCTATCAGCCATCATCAGCCAGGATAGCTTGACTCCAGTGGCGTAGTGAGCACCGGACCCACGTCTGGGCATACCCATCCCACTTAGGGCGAAAAGCGTTACAACAAACAAATGATGGATGGAATGCTGACAATGCAGACATTCTCCCCCAGTCAAGAGATCTGGGTTAAATCCATCATTCTTTTGCCCACTATGCCGCCCCAGTTCAGACATGGCCATATGCAAATCAGTCTTGACCCTGTGCCTCATGGGAACAGTCCAGCCCGAACGGCCAAGTCATGTCTTCCCTGGACCGGAATCAAGCAACCTAGGACCGGTTTCTGGCTATCAGCCGTCATCAGCCAGGATAGCTTGACTCCAGTGGCGTAGTGAGCACGGGACCCACGTCTGGGCATACCCATCCCACTTAGGGCGAACAGCGTTACAACAAACAAATGATGGACGGAATGCTGACAATGCAGACATTCTCCCCCAGTCAAGAGATCTGGGTTAAATCCATCATTCTTTTGCCCACTATGCCACCCCAGTTCGGACATGGCCATATGCAAATCAGTCTTGACCCTGTGCCTCATGGGAACAGTCCAGCCCGAACGGCCAAGCCATGTCTTCCCTGGACCGGAATCAAGCAACCTAGGACCGGTTTCTGGCTATCAGCCGTCATCAGCCAGGATAGCTTGACTCCAGTGGCGTAGTGAGCACGGGACCCACGTCTGGGCATACCCATCCCACTTAGGGCGAAAAGCGTTACAACAAACAAATGATGGACGGAATGCTGACAATGCAGACATTCTTCCCCAGTCAAGAGATCTGGGTTAAATCCATCATTCTTTTGCCCACTATGCCACCCCAGTTCAGACATGGCCATATGCAAATCAGTCTTGACCCTGTGCCTCATGGGAACAGTCCAGCCCGAACGGCCAAGTCATGTCTTCCCTGGACCGGAATCAAGCAACCTAGGACCGGTTTCTGGCTATCAGCCGTCATCAGCCAGGATAGCTTGACTCCAGTGGCGTAGTGAGCACGGGACCCACGTCTGGGCATACCCATCCCACTTAGGGCGAAAAGCGTTACAACAAACAAATGATGGACGGAATGCTGACTATGCAGACATTCTCCCCCAGTCAAGAGATCTGGGTTAAATCCATCATTCTTTTGCCCACTATGCCACCCCAGTTCAGACATGGCCATATGCAAATCAGTCTTGACCCTGTGCCTCATGGGAACAGTCCAGCCCGAACGGCCAAGCCATGTCTTCCCTGGACCGGAATCAAGCAACCTAGGACCGGTTTCTGGCTATCAGCCATCATCAGCCAGGATAGCTTGACTCCAGTGGCGTAGTGAGCACCGGACCCACGTCTGGGCATACCCATCCCACTTAGGGCGAAAAGCGTTACAACAAACAAATGATGGATGGAATGCTGACAATGCAGACATTCTCCCCCAGTCAAGAGATCTGGGTTAAATCCATCATTCTTTTGCCCACTATGCCGCCCCAGTTCAGACATGGCCATATGCAAATCAGTCTTGACCCTGTGCCTCATGGGAACAGTCCAGTCCGAACGGCCAAGTCATGTCTTCCCTGGACCGGAATCAAGCAACCTAGGACCGGTTTCTGGCTATCAGCCGTCATCAGCCAGGATAGCTTGACTCCAGTGGCGTAGTGAGCACGGGACCCACGTCTGGGCATACCCATCCCACTTAGGGCGAACAGCGTTACAACAAACAAATGATGGACGGAATGCTGACAATGCAGACATTCTCCCCCAGTCAAGAGATCTGGGTTAAATCCATCATTCTTTTGCCCACTATGCCACCCCAGTTCGGACATGGCCATATGCAAATCAGTCTTGACCCTGTGCCTCATGGGAACAGTCCAGCCCGAACGGCCAAGCCATGTCTTCCCTGGACCGGAATCAAGCAACCTAGGACCGGTTTCTGGCTATCAGCCGTCATCAGCCAGGATAGCTTGACTCCAGTGGCGTAGTGAGCACGGGACCCACGTCTGGGCATACCCATCCCACTTAGGGCGAAAAGCGTTACAACAAACAAATGATGGACGGAATGCTGACAATGCAGACATTCTTCCCCAGTCAAGAGATCTGGGTTGAATCCATCATTCTTTTGCCCACTGTTTTTGCATTGGTCACCCTGAGTGGGATGGGTATGCTCAGACGTAAGTCCCGTGCTCTCCATGCCACTGGAATCAAGCTATCCTGGCTGAAGAGGGGTGAAACCCCGAAACCGGTCCTAGGATGCTTGTTTCCAGTCCAGGGAGGACCTGGCTTGGCAGTTTTGGCTGGACTGTTTCCATGAGGCACAGGGTCAAGACTGATTTGCATATGGCTGGGTTCAAACTGGAATGGCATGGTGAGTAAAAAAAGGATGGATTTAGGCCCAGATCTCTGTACTGGGGTGAATGTATGACATTGTTCTGCATTCTGTCCATCAACTGTTGTTTTTGCATTGGTCACCCTGAGTGGCACGGGTATGCTCAGATGTGAGTCCCGTGCTCTCCATGCCACTGGAATCAAGCTATCCTGGCTGAAGAGGGGTGAAACCCCGAAACCGGTCCTAGGATGCTTGTTTCCAGTCCAGGGAGGACCTGGCTTGGCAGTTCGGGCTGGACTGTTCCCATGAGGCACAGGGTCAAGACTGATTTGCATATGGCTGGGTTCAAACTGGAATGGCATGGTGAGCAAAAAAACGATGGATTTAGGCCCAGATCTCTGTACTGGGGTGAATGTATGACATTGTTCTGCATTCTGTCCATCAACTGTTGTTTTTGCATTGGTCACCCTGAGTGGGACGGGTATGCTCAGACGTGAGTCCCGTGCTCTCCATGCCACTGGAATCAAGCTATCCTGGCTGAAGAGGGGTGAAACCCCGAAACCGGTCCTAGGATGCTTGTTTCCAGTCCAGGGAGGACCTGGCTTGGCAGTTCGGGCTGGACTGTTCCCATGAGGCGCAGGGTCAAGACTGGTTTGCATATGGCTGGGTTCAAACTGGAATGGCATGGTGAGCAAGAAAACGATGGATTTAGGCCCAGATATCTGTACTGGGGTGAATGTATGACATTGTTCTGCATTCTGTCCATCAACTGTTGTTTTTGCATTGGTCACCCTGAGTGGGACGGGTATGCTCAGACGTGAGTCCCGTGCTCTCCATGCCACTGGAATCAAGCTATCCTGGCTGAAGAGGGGTGAAACCCCGAAACCGGTCCTAGGATGCTTGTTTCCAGTCCAGGGAGGACCTGGCTTGGCAGTTCGGGCTGGACTGTTCCCATGAGGCACAGGGTCAAGACTGATTTGCATATGGCTGGGTTCAAACTGGAATGGCATGGTGAGCAAAAAAACGATGGATTTAGGCCCAGATCTCTGTACTGGGGTGAATGTATGACATTGTTCTGCATTCTGTCCATCAACTGTTGTTTTTGCATTGGTCACCCTGAATGGGACGGGTATGCTCAGACGTGAGTCCCGTGCTCTCCATGCCACTGGATCCAAGCTATCCTGGCTGAAGAGGGGTGAAACCCCGAAACCCGTCCTAGGATGCTTGTTTCCAGTCCAGGGAGGACCTGGCTTGGCAGTTCGGGCTGGACTGTTCCCATGAGGCACAGGGTCAAGACTGATTTGCATATGGCTGGGTTCAAACTGGAATGGCATGGTGAGCAAAAAAACGATGGATTTAGGCCCAGATCTCTGTACTGGGGTGAATGTATGACATTGTTCTGCATTCTGTCCATCAACTGTTGTTTTTGCATTGGTCACCCGGAGTGGGACGGGTATGCTCAGACGTCAGTCCCGTGCTCTCCATGCCACTGGAATCAAGCTATCCTGGCTGAAGAGGGGTGAAACCCCAAAACCGGTCCTAGGATGCTTGTTTCCAGTCCAGGGAGGACCTGGCTTGGCAGTTCGGGCTGGACTGTTCCCATGAGGCACAGGGTCAAGACTGATTTGCATATGGCTGGGTTCAAACTGGAATGGCATGGTGAGCAAAAAAACGATGGCTTTAGGCCCAGATCTCTGTACTGGGGTGAATGTATGACATTGTTCTGAATTCTGTCCATCAACTGTTGTTTTTGCATTGGTCACCCTGAGTGGGACGGGTATGCTCAGACGTGAGTCCCGTGCTCTCCATGCCACTGGAATCAAGCTATCCTGGCTGAAGAGGGGTGAAACCCCGAAACCGGTCCTAGGATGCTTGTTTCCAGTCCAGGGAGGACCTGGCTTGGCAGTTCGGGCTGGACTGTTCCCATGAGGCACAGGGTCAAGACTGATTTGCATATGGCTGCGTTGAAACTGGAATGGCATGGTGAGCAAAAAAACGATGGATTTAGGCCCAGATCTCTGTACTGGGGTGAATGTATGACATTGTTCTGCATTCTGTCCATCAACTGTTGTTTTTGCATTGGTCACCCTGAGTGGGACGGGTATGCTCAGACGTGAGTCCCGTGCTCTCCATGCCACTGGAATCAAGCTATCCTGGCTGAAGAGGGGTGAAACCCCGAAACCGGTCCTAGGATGCTTGTTTCCAGTCCAGGGAGGACCTGGCTTGGCAGTTCGGGCTGGACTGTTCCCATGAGGCACAGGGTCAAGACTGATTTGCATATGGCTGGGTTGAAACTGGAATGGCATGATGAGCAAAAAAACGATGGATTTAGGCCCAGATCTCTGTACTGGGGTGAATGTATAACATTGTTCTGCATTCTGTCCATCAACTGTTGTTTTTGCATTGGTCACCCTGAGTGGGACGGGTATGCTCATACGTGAGTCCCGTGCTCTCCATGCCACTGGAATCAAGCTATCCTAGGTGAAGAGGGGTGAAACCCCGAAACCGGTCCTAGGATGCTTGTTTCCAGTCCAGGGAGGACCTGGCTTGGCAGTTCGGGCTGGACTGTTCCCATGAGGCACAGGGTCAAGACTGATTTGCATATGGCTGGGTTCAAACTGGAATGGCATGGTGAGCAAAAAAACGATGGATTTAGGCCCAGATCTCTGTACTGGGGTGAATGTATGACATTGTTCTACATTCTGTCCATCAACTGTTGTTTTTGCATTGGTCACCCTGAGTGGGACGGGTATGCTCAGACGTGAGTCCCGTGCTCTCCATGCCACTGGAATCAAGCTATCCTGGCTGAAGAGGGGTGAAACCCCGAAACCGGTCCTAGGATGCTTGTTTCCAGTCCAGGGAGGACCTGGCTTGGCAGTTCGGGCTGGACTGTTCCCATGAGGCACAGGGTCAAGACTGATTTGCATATGGCTGGGTTCAAACTGGAATGGCATGGTGAGCAAAAAAACAATGGATTTTGGCCCAGATCTCTGTACTGGGGTGAATGTATGACATTGTTCTGCATTCTGTCCATCAACTGTTGTTTTTGCAATGAAAGTATGACAACCTTTAATTTGAAATAATAAAGTGTGTACCTAATTGCTTATATTGTCTCATCTAAAGAGGAGTAGCACTGTGTTGAAAGTGTATACTAATGACACATACATATAAAATAATGCACATCATCCTTTATATGTTACAACTGCTGTCAGGAGTACTTAACTAATCAACATTGCCATCAGTACCTCATCCAGGGAATCTGCAGACCTTCTGACTACAGCAGTCAGAACCACTATTATCATCAGGTAAGTGTGCAATATAATGCTGTAAAGAATTATTTCCCAAAGTGTTCACAATTACCAGTTCATTGTGAAAGTAATTTTGCAGATATAGTCACTTTTTCTAAGTATCTAATGTTGGTGTATGATATGTTCCCAACATAATCCATGATGTCTGTTTTTATTTTGCATGTTCGCTTATTATTCAAGCTGAACATTAATTAAGGTGTCACTTCCTTCTGAAGCTGTTGATCGAGAATCATGTCTTCCACCATACAATCAAGAAGCAAGATTTAGCAGCTGAAATCCTGGGGGATATCAATGCCACACATCTGTAGATGAATTTGGTGAGTGTGTTTTTCCATTTGACATGTTCATTGAATACCTCAATGCTATAGTTTGAGCTGCTACATGCAACATCTCTCTTTCAGGTGCTGGGAACAATGAGTCACTTGATGAAGCTGAACCATCCTGTCCTGGAGGGGGCGGGCAATCCAAGTAGAGACCATGATCCTCCCCCAAGGATTGTACCGCCCACTTCCCTTCTGAGGATTGCCTACTCCCAGCAGTTAGCCAGTACAAAACAAGGTGGTCACAGTGGAAATATACTAATCATTCTAAAAACAAAAAACATCACCTTTAGTAGTTCACTTGCACATTTAATTATATTTGAACATAATCATAACCATGTTTATCAGCAAATGTATTTACATATTCATGCTCAGGTGCTCCAGTGGGAAGGAAAAAGAAGGGAGTGCTCGGGGATGTGCTCAGGTGAAGGTTTGTCAGAAAAGGAAAGGCAATGTGCAATATTTACATCATAGAATAATGATGGCCTGTCCAGCCATATTAAGGACTAAACCTCAACACTGCAAAGCCCTGCATCACAGAGAGCTGATAGGTCCACACCAGAGGCACGGGTGGCCCTTGGCATCTGAGGAGGCATTGGGACAAGATCCAGTGCTACTGGTGGCAGCGACAAGTAGCTCACCCTCACATCGTCGCCGCAAAGCCCAGCGCTCCACGGGGCTGGCAGGATCGCACCGGAGAGAAGCCATCAGACCAATGTACCTTTTCGATTCCCTCCCCCGGTCACTCACCTCAAGGGAGACTCCCTGTCTCCACTCCGCACCTCGCTAGAGGAACCCTGGTCTCCTCCACGCCCATCACCAAACTGAACACTGGATCGGGCAGACTCAAGATGAGACTGCGGATCAAGCGATTCATGGCCCCTGTCGATGCTGCAGTGGAGCGTTACGCTGCCGGAGAGAGGTTTTTGGTTTCTCTTTCACATGACTTGGCATTTTAACCATTGGCCCTTTGAATCTCTGCCATTTGCACCCCCACTGTAAATCAGCTGAACTCCCACCCACTGCTATTCGCTCATCCACTGTGCGGTTTTGTTTGTGCCTCTCTTCTCACTGTAAGCCGTTTAGTCCAGCTGATCTTCCACTAGGTGCCATTTTCTCCCCCACTACACGGCCATTTTGTGCCTCTCATTTGGATCCAGAAATAGAAGAGGCACTCTCCATCTTGTAGTTAAGGATTATGCTGGTGTCACTAGAAATAGAAGATTCACTTGCTCATTTCCCTTGTCCTGAATCTACCCGGAAATACTTTTTTTTCTCCTAGGCCTTAGTAAGAGACTCTTGCGCTCTAACTCTGGTGCCTATCCCATTTATTGTAATGAACCCTACGAAGGAAGTGACCATGAGGTCTAGGAGTCATAGAGATGTTCATTGCCTTTGAGCTCCCTTCGAGCCTTGCCTCTACCCGTTTGCCTATTTATTTGCTTGCCGTCTGAATAATCCTGGGCGATCACTACCTGTTCCTCCATGCTACCATATAGTCACCACGTTCTTAACACTCATGGGCTCACCCTAGCAGGTTCTCGTGGCACATAGAGCTCTGCTCTCATTTTTCACCTGACCCCATGACCCCAGCTGGTCTAAGCCTGATGATGGATCCTAAAGTCTATACTCCTATCCTGTCGAATTTGGAGTCTTCGGGACTCAATGCCTACTCAATTAATTACCTGCCTAACCTAACAAAAAATGCATTCAAAAACTTTAAACACAAACTCCTCAAAACCCACCCAGAAACTCTTATCTCGGATGTCTACTTCTGCATAAATAAAGGTGCGGTTATAAGTGACCTTACCTTCTTTATAAAAAGATGGGCTAAATTAGGCCTGAGCGGTAAATTCCATTCCGCTCGTGGAATTTGCAGAATTTGGGTAATTTTGCGTTCCGCGGAGAACTCGGAATTGCCCAAAATTCCGTGATCCGTGCATTTTTTTGCGCTTTCAAAATGCGTGTTCGCGAACGGGCGGAACAAGCAATTCCTCGTGCTCGCGGAACTTTGCGTGCTCGCAGAGATTTTTTACCGTTTCGCGGAGCTTTGCGTAGCGCGACTACGCAAATTCCGCCCACCCCTAGGCTAAATGGAGGCTGGCATTCTACTCAATGCTCAAAATCGTCACCTCCAAGAAGACCCCTTGCAGGCTCAGACTTACAGTTGCCCCTCTCCTTCCTACGAAATCGAAGCAACCATCTCCCTCTTCAGCAATGAGACTATCCTCATAAAATAATCTGATCACAGCCTGGGCATCTTTGACAACATCATCCCCATCATCAAGATCACTTTGTCTAAGTACAAACCTTCACCCTCCCAAGATCCCCCTTTCCATGCTGGCAACCCCTTTAATCCTCAGCTGGTGCAGTCTCACAGCCCTGACAGTCCATGCGACCCTACCCCTTGCCTACATAGCTCCGCTATAGGCACCTGCGTACGAAATAGCAACTCTTCTAAGACTATAGACAGGTCAGATTACATCTCTCTCTTCTCCCCAAAATTTCCAACAGGATCCTCAACTGCCTAAGCTCTTTGGGGCAGAAAAACTGAAACCAATAAGGCAAACTACCACTTCTCTTACTTCCCCATCCTCCTTGCTCACTCCTATAGTACACACGACTCCCCCTCCACACAGCTTTCATGCCCACTTTCCTGCCTCCCTAACCAGGCCACAAACCCCAAGTACCTCTTCACAACCAGTTACCTCCCCTACCACTGCATGATGCATCCCATATATCTATCCCGACTATGAACCTCTCTAACCTTTACCCCCTCATTGTCCCCCGCTCCCTCTCAGCTCCAGTCCCCAAGAATCTAGGCTTGATGATATCTAACTTACCTTCAACAACTCAAGGCAGCTGTTCAAAGCCTCTTTCTCCTCACATCAGAGCTATTGGTTATTAAGAAGTCTAGGGGTCTTTCCAAGACTGTGCCATACATCTACACACATCCCTCGAATTCCAGTGCTATACTGTCTGTATATCCCATACTAACTATGACCTCACCTCTAGGGGCTCCTACTCGCCAAAGTTGGAAAACATTACCCTTCCCTATTGACCACTCTCGGACTTGCAGAGCAAAAGTCCCACTCCAAGACTCGGATATTAGAACCCTTCTATCTTATGACCCATCATTTGCTTTGAACACAGATATGGTGTGCCAATTTGAAGCAATCCACCCTGACCTGTCTAGAGAACCTACGGCTACCTCCAGATCATTAAATAATAACAACCTCACCATAGTCTCCACCACTATTCTTTCCTCAGATGATCCCAAACCACAGCTTAAATGCATGCTTCTCAACTGCAGATCTGCAGTTCGCCACACTGCAGACATCGCTGCCCTCGTACTGGCAAATGATCCAGACATTTTAGTGCTGACGGAAACTTGGCTTAACGAATCTTCTGTACCAATAATCGACAATCTAATGCCCCCTAACTATAACATCAGCAGGCTTGATAAACTGGTAGGGCTAGGTGGAAGCATTGCATGCATTCATTGTATCAATTTATCAGTTAGACAACTTCATTCTGATTCCCTGTCATCGTTTGAATACCTGTGCTTCGAGGTCTCATGCAACTAGCATGTTTACAAATTCCACGCGCTCTACCACCATCCAAGAGACAATCTCCCTTTTATAGAGTAGATCATGGAAATCATCTCAACGAATGTGGAATGTCATGGCACCCAGATCTTCCTGGGGGACTTTAACCTGCATTGGAATGACCTAAATGACTCATCAGTCAGTAGCCTCAAATCCATCATATCAGACCTCAACCTCACTTAAATATGTGATAGCCCTACGCACATCAAAGGAGCTATCTTAGATCTTGTCATTGCCAAGAGCAGCTCCATTCAACTTGAATCTATCACCCCATGTGACTGGACGGACCACCATTGCATCTCCTTCTTCGTCTCAGAACTGGTGAGAACTATTAAATCTCAGCTGAAGAAACCTAGACTCTGGCAAAGAAATCTGAGGAACATTAACCAATATGCTTTGTCCTCCCTCACAGACAGCATCCTTCCTTCTCCTCCAGACATGTTTACTGTCGGTGACCTCACAGACCACTACAATCACTCGATGTCTAACATACTCGACTCTATGGCGCCACTACAACTAAAAAGAATACCCTCTAAGATCTCCAAACCTTGGTATAATGGGAGCCTAAATATGGAGAGAAAAAATCTAAGACTAGCAGAATGTAACTGGAGATTCTCGCCCTCCATGGACCATCTTACTCAGATGAGATCTCTCAGAAACTTATATAACAAACGCATCAGATGCTCTAAAGCTAGCTACTTCAGGGAAGAACTAGATCAAGCTAAAAATCACCCCAAAAAACAGTCTGAACTCATCAAGCTTCAATCTAATAACCCACCTATTCCTCCCTCCTGAGGACCTTGTCAGTAGCCAAACTGTGAAGAGTTTGCATCCTTCTTCCGTGAAAAATCAACAAAGATTGAACGGGAACTACTGGCAGCCCGTGAGAATCTACCTGCCACCTTTACATCCTCTGGGTTGGAAGTGCCTCCACAACGTCTGATGCTCCCGCCCAAAAACAATGCCTCTTGGAGCCTATTCCAAATCATTGATGAGATCACCATTTGAAAAACTCTGCCTACTCTGAAACCTACCAACCATTTTAGCGACCCCGTACCACCGACCACTTCAAGGAGATCAGATCATCCATACTCCCTCTCTGGACGAAGATAGTTAACGCCTCTCTGCTCCAAGGGTCAATCCCGGATTGCCTAAAGTCAGGGCAGGCCACCCCCATCCACAATTGCAACTTCTCGACAAATTCCAATCCAGCTTCAGGCAAGGTCATAGCATGGAATCTGCTCTTACTCACATTGTGGATGATGCACTACGTATGCTGGACCAAAATTAGTCATTCCTTTTGATCCTCCTTGACCTTTCATCCGCTTATTACACAGTCAAACACGATACCCTCATCGGTCTACTGGAGCACAGGATGGGGTTATCAGGGACAGTGCTTAACTGTTTTTAATCTTTTCTACACAATAGAGCCCAAAGGTTGAAGGTTAATAAGACCCTGTCCAACCCCTTACCGCTCCCTCTGGGGGTACCCCAGGGGTCCACTCTTTCACCCACTCTTTCCAACCTGTTCATGGAGTCTCTAACACAAATCCTGAAATTTTCCAACATCCATTATCACATGTATGCCGATGAGACACAACTGTACCTGAAAATCTCCTCCCCAGAGGATATCAGGTCTCTCAACTCAGTACTTCAGGAAACGCAAAGTTGGTTGATAATCATCTGAAATTGAATGCTCTCAAAACTGAATTCCTCCTGACAAACAGTCCCCAGTCATTGCAAAATGGGTGCACCAACCGATAGCTCTCAACTGCACTCCAAACATCATTGATTCTACATGCTCACTCAGAATAATACTACACAGACATCTGAACTTGCAGAATCACATTAGTGTCCTCACCAAAGGAGCAAACTTCCATTTAAGCATCCTAAGGAAAATAAAACCATTCCTTACCCACAACTACCTCAAGATGGTGGTGCAAGCATTAGTGATCTCTAAACTGAATTATGGTAGTGCAAACTTTTGTGGACTTCCGAGATCGAAGATGGCTCCATTTAAGGACCCACTCAATGATGCTGCAAAGCTCATTGCAGGCTCCAAACATTGTCATAATATTTCGCCTGAGTTAAAAGCTCTTAATTGGCTCCAATGAAGCAAGGATACATCTAAAACTTGCTTGCCTGACCCACAAAACTCTACACTTCAACACCCCACTATATCCTAACAAAAACGTAAGCTCTCAGGAGGCTCCAGATCCTATAAGGGCTCCAGCACCTTACTACTTAAATCACGGAAATTCCATAAAAAGAAAACTTACAATCTAGAATTCTCAGGTATTGCACCTAGAATTTGGAACTCCTTACCACCTGAAATAAGACTGAATAATTCCACAGCTGCCTTCAAAAGGGATGCTAAACAGATTCTGATGACGACATTTCTGGGCAAGTCCCTTAGCTCACCTGAGGACTGGCTATATTACTCTTTTCTCGAGCGAAATGCTAAGATTGTCATTATCTGTTTTGCCCCTTTCCTGTTCGGTTGCGATATTAACTATTGCTCCCTTCTTCAAAAAATCAAAGGGATCTGCCGAAGAAATCACTGGTTAGACCTTCAGTCTTACCCTAGGATTTGCTTTCTTACTCTTCCCTTTTCTCGTATGGTTTGTGCTACTGTCGTTAATTCTTGTAACCTTAACTACCCTTCTGTAAAGCGCTCTGATACCCCCTGTGGTCTTGTCCGCGCTATATTAAACTCTTTAAATAAACACAAATACTAACATACCAACAATGGACATTGTCAAATCCATTCATTTACCATAGCACACAACAGTTATAAGGTCCTTAGTTGACTAGTCATGATTATGCAAGTGCATTCTATCTTAAAAATGAAATTGTAATGAAATTCTAACCATTTGTGTTTTGAAAACTACAAGCCCCAGAATTACTTCAGAAAACAGCATTCCAATAGCTCCATTGATGCAAAGACTTTATAATCTTTGCAGCCATTACTCAGATGAAGTGAAAAGTGACAAACAATACATGATGGTAAATTTCTTTCACCGCTCACATCTTACTTCAATTCACATAATGCATTCCATGCCGTTACCAGCTCTCTGCTGCTTAAAGTCCTCCAGCTGAGCATGGAGGGTTAACCAGGCTGTTTTCAGGACCCTCCTGCACAATGGGCTCATGCACGGCCATTGTGAATGTGGTTGGAGGACATGTCCATGCTGTTCTGGGCCTTGATGCAGGCCCGGCATCGCAGGTCCTCCCAGTGCTGTGGCACATCTTGCCCTGCTGCTGGTACACACCCACTGCATTGCAGCGTGTAGCACTATCATGCAAGATTTGCAAATGCGCTGAATTACTCAAATGTCTATCTAGGCACCCATAAAGCTGAGGGTACTTATCAACCCCCCCCCCCCAGGTAAGGATGCTCAATTCAGACTCACTGAAGGGGGGTGTCTTGTCATCAAGTCCCTCAGTCATGTTGCGGGCAGGATAGATGTACAGAGCAGCAGGGTAGCATGGTCGAGGATGTTTATATAAGGTGAGGATGGCACAGAATGAACACAAAATGGCTGCCTTCAACTTCTGGTATGTAATTTCTTGTATGTGACTTCCTGTGTATTTTTGTTGGTTTTCATCCCGATCGTGGGTTCTCTGCCCCAAGTGCGGAACCTCTGGCCTGAGTGCAGAATTTCCACCCCGATTGTGGAGCAGGAGCTACGCACATGGGCGGAGACACTGCGCTCGGGCCAGAAATTTATAACACAGGAAGTGACATGCAGGAAAGTACATATAGGTTGTGTAAGTTCACCATTTATATCTCAAATAGTGCCATCAAATACACAAATCCAATCAACCTTCTACTTTTTAGATGGGCGCATGAAGGAGTCCCTTTTTGAGCAGAGATAATACAGTTAATTTCTCAGATACACTTGCATCAAGGCATATGTTTGACAGACATTTAGCTACATTGCCAAGGGAGTAGCGGCACACCCAGATACAATATACATGTCCCTACCTGTAAATACATGTGTTTAATGCTATGATTCCTAAACACAACTTCACACAGATACTTGCCATAATGTATTCCGTTCTGTCTGAATACATTACATATGCAACTGGGAGATTTCATGAGTGTGTATTATGTTACTAAAGCATCGTGCTACCCCATCATGATACAATGTTGGTAAACAGTAGATCATGCCCACTAAATTTCTAAATATTCCTAAACTCACTAGGTCTGCATCATGGGCTTCTGTGTAGCACTGACATTATGTTCAAAAACGTAATTACCAGTATGTAGTTTGTGACATTTTGATCATTGGTTGTTCCTCAAGTATACAGTGAGTAGACTAATAAGATGTAATCAGTGTCTGTAACCCCCATATAACATATGGTAGTAAGGGCCATTATAAAAACTACAGTGTGCCACACAGCATGGCACATATGAACCATGGGGAAGGCCTTATTGTTTGCATTATGTGTAACCCAAAATTCAAAAGATGACACTTTGTATCTATATATGTAATCTCATCTCTTTCACATACACCTGTAGCTTTCCAACGTGTACACAATGCCAATCCCCACTCACTCTATGCATAGACATGACTCACTGTGACACTTGGTGCAGACAAATATTCTGATGTCCACTGTCCGGGGAAAATATCACACATGCAGTAACATTTACTCCCCTAGGACAATGGAGTCCTTTGAGACTTTGCCCACACTAATTAAAATCATATGCAAGAAATGTATTGCATGGTGTATCTTTTGACTTTTGACAACAGCTGTTGTTTACATACATTATGTATGGATTACTGAGTAGTCTCAGAATGGAATTTATGGACAGAGTGCTAAATCTCAGCCAATCAACATTGAAAACAGACTGTGAAACAACGTAGCACAACTGGTGGCTCGAGAGAAAAAAGCATCAACCAGCTGATCAGGCACCTACATACCCTGCCCTCTATTTGGGACAATGCCCCAGTTCCCTGGATTCAGACCTTGGAGAGGGTTCAGAGGTATGTGTAAGTCTTGATGTCCTACAATGTTGTGCAAGACACAACAGGCTACTGTTATCTTGCATACAACTTCTGGGGGAGTACAGCAGCACCACCCTCTCCGTACGGTCAGGATATTTGAAATGTGACTTTAGGAGAGCAAAAATGCACTCTATGTGGAATGGGGGACACCCAAGAGTGGCACTGCGGACATTTCAACTAAATCAATATAACTGGGGAATAGCTCTTCCAGACATATGGGCATATTACTGGGCGGCACATTTAATAGTGGTCAGCTCTGGGGCCATTCACCTGGAGATCACCCAACTTATGCATTAGAGAGAACTCAATTTCAATCTCGCTCTTATCTACACTGTCTTTATGGAGGAAGGGGGCTAAGGAAGCTGTTGCCGGCTACTCTGATGAACATAAAAGCCTAGAAAGGGGCAGAGAAGTGGATGAGATGGGATGCCCGGGTTACTCGAGAAACCCCACTATGGGTAGGAACACTCCTAAAGGAAATTGGTAAACTGAAGGGATTGAGGGCATGGGACACTATCAGGATTACCAAGCTGTGGGATCTCCTGGATGGAGGAATGCTGGTCTCCTTCAGCTCCCTCCAAAGAAACTACCAACTAAATGAGGCACAACGCTTTAAATACCTAAAACTTAAACACGCCTGGAGGGCAGAGAAACTTGACATACAAGACATCCCTGAATATGCACCCCTAGAGGGGAGACTTCTCCAGAGAGATATAGAGGAGAAAACAGTCTTCTGGACTTATCATGCAATTAATAACAACATGCCTGACTCATTTAAGAAACTGAGAGCTAGATGGGAAAGCAACATGGGAGAACTGGATGAGACAGCTTGGGAGGCGGTTGTTGCACCTAAGGGAGGTCACAATCAAATCCAGGCTAAGGCTAATTCAACTTAAGAGCTTCAGAAGATGTACTACGACAGGGTCTGCTTGCATAAGTTTGGCAGGGCAGAGTCTCCAAGATGTTTGTGGTGTGGGCCAGAAAGGGGGTAATTTCATACATACACTATAGGAGTGCCCTAGAATACAATGATATTGGGCTGTCATTTTGGTGGAGTTGAACACAGTACTGGGAGAAAAATTTCCCACGTTCGTCCTGTTAGGTATACCCACAGAAGTGGATGTCCTCGAACCAAGCTCCTTTTCAGTAATCTGGGCCTAATAGTGTTAAAAAGAGACATGGCTAAGTATTGGGGTGCCTCAGAGCTGCCAACCCTCTGGGAATGGAAAACAGGGATGGACCTCTACATGGCTGCTGAAAAGGTCCCCTACAAAGCTGGAGGGTGCCTGAAGAAGTTTTACAAGGTATGAGGTCCCTTGTTGAAACACAATAGCATAGATGGGGGAAAGTGGGACTCTGCCCCATCCGACGCAACCCCCATGATGTGTGCTAGACCACCATGTAACGTATTATACTCCTTGATGTGCGAACACTGTGTGTGAATGCATTGATAATATACAGAACTATTGCAAATTTGAACTAACGTTCTTTCACTCTCATGTAATTGTGGTTCTTGGTGCATTGAGCATCATGAATTGTTTGCAGAAAACTCAAATAAAAATATTTATTAAAGAAAATGCACTCAAAGATGGTCCGTGTACAAATGTGTGCCCAATTGTACCTATGTTGCGGTACAGTGATTGCACAACTGTATTTTATGAGAAGATGAGTTGCATATGCAGCATCGCCCTAGGAGGAAAATGACTAAAATAGTTGTACATGTCCCTCTTGCATCTGTGGAATTCAACATATAAGGAATGGTACATGCAATGTCATGTATGTGTCATGAGAATTAGTCATTTGAAATGGTTATGTCTATTAAAACAACATTTATACAAATCAGACTTTTGTGGTGCTTGAGTACTTACCCAGAAGCCACATGTTGCCAAATTCTCCCATTCACAGCCGCCGGGCAGGAGGTGACCTGCTGAATATGTAGCTGTCATGTGTACTGCCTGGGAACAATGCATACACATCAGTAAAGAAATCACTGGCATCACACACACCCTGCACGTTGAGAGAGTGCCAGCGGTGTCTGTTGCTGAAGATGTGTGCATTGTGGCAAGCTGGCTAAAGTGCCACATGAGTGTAATCAATTGCACCTACCGCATGCGGGTAGCGGGAAAGGAGGCAGAAATCCCAAGCAATCTTTTGCCTTACTGCCAGTGTATGTGGCATAACTATGTAGAGATGCACTCATCTATTTATGCAGCTCATAACCTGACGCAAGCACCTGGATTGGCTTTCCTCAGATATGCACACAATGTCACTGGACACACTCTGGAACCACCCAGTAGCAAAGAAATGTAGAGCTGCTAGGTTCTTGACATAGACTGGGTGGCGTGCAAGCAGCATGTAGCAGAATCAAGCTCCTGCTCCCACTCAGAAACCATGTCCAAGATGACATCAGGTTGAAAATGGAATTTGGAGGCAGTGGTTAATTTGAAAAATAAGTGCTGGGGCTCTCGTCAGGAGGCAGCTTGCACCAGCCCATTTCTCCTGTTAGCGCCGCCAAAGACAGAAACAACTGCTAACCATGAAAGTGGGTAGAGGACGTTGCATAATGGCCAGAGCTGCAGTCTTTGGAGCTGGAAAACCAGGTTCGAGTCTCGGCACCAGCTCAACATCCTGTGGTCCTGGGAAAATCATTTAATCTCCCCATAAATGAATGTGTCCTTAACTAGTGCTCATGAAAAGTGCTGTGCTGATGATTAAGTGCTGGTGTTGAGCACCGGAAACCACCAGCTCCAATTAAGCACTGTCTGGATGTAACATCTTGGCTGGACATCTGAAAGAGGTTGATCCTTTGTCTGAAGATCCTCTCGGCTCTCCTCCTCCTCCTCAAATCATTCTCCCTCACTACAAGGGGCAAACCAACAAACACATTCAGCAACATGTTGTAATGTCTGAAAGAGTTTGTTTGTGGCTGCTTATATTATATGTATGCAGCCAAACTGTGATTGGCTGTTGGGCTAACAACATTCCTGTGGACCTGGATGGGGGGAGGTTAAGCACAGACACATGCATGCTTGTGTGTGGTTAGTGTTTGGGAAAACCTTCGAAATCTTAGGTTTGATTAGAGGTTTTGACCTGTGTATAACATTCACATTTGAAATGATTATGGAAGACATTACATGACAGATAAGTAAGTGAAGAAGAAATATTGTAACAAATATACTTGTGATGTTCTTGATGTCACTTTAAGGGTCACATGGATATGTTTAGGTATTGTATCTTACTTGATATATCCACACTATTGTAGAGGTGTGTGTTGGCCATCACAATTACCCCTCCAATACACTCCCTTTAAATCTAACTGGGCCTACTTCCATCACATTTGTTAAACAGCTTTTGTTTTTCACCTCCAAGTAACGAGTGCCCCTCACTCACTGTGTAATGCAATGTTTTAGTAACATGTTATAAAACTCTACTGTTACCTACATATGCATGTCCTACACATACACATATGTAAAATATACTATATATAGCTGTTTCATTTTTAAGTGAGGCATTTTGTACTATGTTGGTTGTGCAACTAGATGTCATATATCTCATGATATGTGAATCTAGGCATATGAGTTGCATTGCTACACATACCAACGTTTGCCCTCTTATTTCATTGTGTTGTGGTCTGCCCTGAGTGCGTAGGTTCTGCACCAAGTGCAGAAACTCTGCCCGAATGCGGAACCTCTTCAGGCGTAAAGATACTACATGTAAGTCCCTTTGTGAATATAAAAAAGTTAGACTTTTGGTCTAAGTTAGACTTTTGGTCTAAGTTAGACTTTTGGTCTAACTTTACCTTTGTGACTCAGGCCCACAATATATAATGACAAAAAACAAATCTAGCCACCAGATCTGGAACACCTGTAGATGTGTGCCTATGGTAAAAAAGGACATTGATGATCTTCAGATCCTCACACCAAAAATAAACCGAAAATTAATGTTAAAGTATTGGAAAATGATTCACTATTGACTACTGACTAGATCTTTGCCACTTTCTAAAACCCTCATCCACCTCAAAGACCCATCTTGATTGATACAATTACTTTTTTCTGTCTTTTGCAGCATAACCAACTGAGCAATATACCAGCTGTTGTAACTAGGGAAATATCGTGTGGCAAAGTCTATAAATTAAGGGGGACAGGAACTTTAACATGAGATGAATCCATCTGTGTAGCTTCATCATCCATTTGGCAATTGCATTTTTGGCTTAACGCTGTAGATTAATAGGTTTGCCCTTGTGCTGGTTAGGATCACATCATTTTTAAATCTGTTTTATTGGGCATTTTGTGATATCAAACACAGCAAATTAGAACAAAACGTCAAACCCATATGATACTGCTTGTGGACAAGGATTAGAAGGAGTCCAGCTGTCCTCCTTCAACCCATTTGGTACCCTCACCTTGAGTTATTCTCTAAACAATTCACCTCGTAAACAAACCTCACTGAGCTAGGTAGCATTCAGGGACATCGCAAACTAGGATAAGTCATTCTCCAGGCCTGACCCATACTTTTGAGGGCATCCCCTTGTCTTATAGATTAGTTCTTCAGCATGCATGCACCAGTCCAAGTTGGATGCCCACATTCTCACTGTAGTGGTTTTTCCCTCCCCAAACATCATAATATGTCTCATCTGTCACACAAAAGGAGGCTGTTCAGGGACAGCCCCCCCACCCCTCCCAATTTCCTGAGGGGTAAGCTCAATTGATTTGTCTACAGCTGATGATAGTCTATGCTGTATGCCTGTCCAGAATTCCCCAATGCCTCTGACATTCCTGAACTGTATACAGTAATGTGCGTCTTTGATTGTACGCTCCCAAACACTTCTCAGGGTGTATGCTGCCCATGGGAAATAACATAGTCCTGGTGTAATAAACTCTGTGAAACAATTTCAAATGAACCAGCTGGAATCCAGCTGAAATTGCTAACTCCCCTGGATATGAACATACTGTGCCCGAGTTGTCATCTTCCAATCTTCCCAGGTCACATTCCCATTTCTCTCTCAGGGCAATTGATGGGGGATGAATCGTATTAAGTAGCATGGTATAGATTTAGGATGTGGCATGTTTGTCAGGCCTTCCCCCAGGACTATTAATTTAAATGGGTTCTCTTCCACTATATACTGAGATGGGCCGATGAGGGTCGCAAGAGTATCTCTAACATTAATTTATTTTTACACCCAAACTTTTGGATTTCTATTCTCCATGTCCTACTCACAATTGCCCATGGGGTCGAGCGATCCATAAGTCTCCACCTACCATACAGTTGCCAGACATAACCCCTTGGGTCCATAGCCCTTCTGTCTGCCATCAAGGATGGCTCTATTATCTGCGAATAACCAGTCGATAGCTACCAACAATTGGGTCACCCATTAGTGTAGGTGTTGGTCAGGGAAGGCTACTCCCCCTTAAAGTGCCTTCTGGTCGAGGTAGATAAAGCCATACTTGGCAAACCTCCATCCCAGAGTAATAATCACATTTTAGCTTTTACTTACCTGGGACCTCATGTTATAGAAAGCAGCCCTTCCTAACAATGATAGAGGGAGCCAATGCTAGTGTCCCATGTTCTGTGTATAGTCTTCCAATATTCCTCCAGGGCTCTTTTGTAACAATGAATACATTTTATTCTGCCAATTAATTACAATTGTTTCAATGAAGATCAAGCAAAGATATTCCACCACTTAGTTACTTCAGTTACAATAGATACATATTTAACCGTTTAAATATGCCTGTCTGATACACGAATAAAATAGATCTAAAAATACTGCATTTAAAAATACAAAACGAATAAAAGCAGTGCATAAGATCAAATATCAAAGCCTTCAATTAGTTCTAATCCCTGATTAAGGCATTGACTTAAAGTTTTTTCACTAATGTGCAAATTTTCGCTCATCTATACAGGTCCAAGAAAAAGGTTTTGTGGCGTCTATGCGGATACATGGTCGATATTTTAACAGCAGAGATTTCAGTAAAGTGTGGCGTGTGAGGCATTGCCTAAAAGTTCTTTCACCTTGTGTGCAAATTTCGCAAATCTTACCAGCTCCATTGGAATGTCCAAGTTAAAAAGAAGTTTCATTGCATCTTGGCAGGTGTGTGTTCCGTATTTTAAAAACAATGGTTTTAGTAAAGTGCGACGTGTCTGTGCCATGCAGTGGCATATGCAAACCAGGTGAGCCATGGATTCCTCCTACTGTTGGCAAAGTCTGCAAGTACTGACTGCCTCTAAAGATTTCCAGCGCATATAAATGTCTTTTATCGGCAGCGCCATGAGTCTCACTGCTAACATTCGCTTTAAAATTGACTTGTTTAAAGCGGCATCAAGATATGGCTGCCTTAAGCGGTCTTCATAGGAGCTAGCTGCTGGAGAGCTTCAGTTCATTCATGTCCTCTTCCTTAGAAAGTAGTCTGACTTGTTTTTTTAAAATTGATTTTAGAGTACCAAGTTGATAAATAAAATCCTGCCAGTTAGTCATGTCGAGGTGTAGTTCAGTGCAGGCAGTGTGCAAGCCATTGGTCCACTAATTGTTTCCTTTCACATAGATTGTTTTTAGAATTGCTTTAATTGTGTGTGGAGGGGCCGCACATACCCCTCAATAAAAGTGCACACTCGAGGCCCAATTCTCGTGACTTTGTTTGTTTAGCCCAAATTCCAATCGTACCAATGTGTTCTGGGCATGAGTTGGCATCTGGAAAATTTGCTTGAATGCTCGACAATTGACGTGTTCCAAGATGTTGCTAAAAGCCGTGGGGAATGATATTTGACCGTATGTGATTGAAGGTAGAAGCATGGCGCATATAACCTTTCTAATGGATTTGATAGATGGGCCACTTAGTTTAGAGCTCAATTTACATAGGGCATACGTTACTGTCTTAGCTTTTGTTTCAATGGAAGCAATGTGTGCAGTGGGCTTCCCATTGCTTGTAAGCCAGACCCCCAGGTAGTTATATTTGGTCGTTGTTGCTATTTTCAGGTTGCCCAGTCTCCAATGTTGTCTGAGTTTATTGGCATACTTCCCAAATATTACCACCTTCGGCTTTCCCGCGTTTGCTCTTAAGTCGTTAATGTTGTTATATCTGTTTAGTGCCTCCAGTGATCTTTGCATTTCTGTTTTGGTGTGATCCAATAGCACCATATCGTCCGCGTACTGCATTAAAAATAATCTGATCAAGCCAATTTTAGGAGGTAGAAGGTCGGCCTTGGATAAGGATTTGCCGAGGTCCGCCGTGTATAAATTAAAGAGGAGAGGCGCCAGTACGCAGCCTTGTTTCAGCCCTCGGTCTGTTGGATCTATGGCCATGGAAATATTTCTGGTCAGGGGTTACATAGACCCCCTAGGTAGGTGAAGTCCTTCTCTTCCCAGAGTAAAGGGCAGGTCCATCCCTCCCTGGATTGCCATTTCGAAAGCGGTTATGCAATGTATTTCCTCTAGTTAATATGAATGCCTGTGAAATTCCCAAAGATTCTAAGGATCTTGTGAACCATCAGAATGGAGTTCTTCGGGCATGCTAGGTATAACAAGATGTGTTCCACGTACAGCGAAATGCCATTCTCCAACTCAAAGTCCCATTGCAGTACCCGGATCAGGGCATCACAGCAAAACCAACTGGCCAGTGGCTCCATTGCCACCACAAACAGCAGTCGGGACAGGGGGTATCCATATCGGGTTCCACTGCCAAACTAAAAATCCACCTAAACAGTGCCATTCACCCAGACTCAGGCCATCGCTTTGAAATAGAGAAGCTATAGGCCATAAAGGAAAGATCAAATTTTAACAGCTGCAGCAGTGCCAGCAGGTAGGGTCACTTCAGAGTCGAACGCTTTCTCAGCTCCAACGCTAAGAGCACGGCTGGTTCCATCACAGCCCCACTGTGAGCCAGGCTGTCATACAAATGCCGAAAGGTTATATCTAGTTGCTCTGTATGGCATAAAGCCAGAGTGATCTGGAGTATTAATGCTGTCTATAGCCTGCATCAGGCAATTCGCCAATATTTTGGTCGATACATTTGTTTCTATATTTGTGAGGCATTGCGGTCTATATGAAGCACTGTCTTCTGGAGTCTTTCACGGTTTGTAAATGAGGACAATAGTAGCCTAGGATCTCTTGGGAGCTCGTTCACAGTCCTTGACTCATACAAGATATCACCGAGTGGTTGTACCATCCAACTCCTCACACATTTATAAGTTTCCAGAGGCAGTCAATTAGGATCTAATTACCAGTGACTGGGAACTAGGGAAACGAAAAAAGGGATAGTCGCCTTGTGCACCACTAGATTCATCTCACTGAACATCGTCTCAATGTGAACATTTTAATAGCATCAGTAAGTATCATTCCTTGTACTTCTGCATATCCTACTGGTCAATCTTTGCAGTATTCAATGAGATGACGAACCAACAATAAACTATAAACTAAGTGAATTACCATTATTTGATTACTGAAATCCGAATTTCTAGGTAATATGTTTTACAAATTAAGCAGTTACACACACATTCTAGCAGTGTATAAGGGAAATATCCTCTTTTTCAAGGGGCTCTCATTTACTACGTGAGTGAGTATGACCCAGGGATACTCCTTTTGAACATGCTGATACTTTTTCATGAACTGAATAATAATGTAAAGAGTTTTCAATACACAGTTGTGCAGAACAGGAACCCTTTCTTTGTGTTTCCAAACTAAACATTGCCACTATGACCTCGAAAGTGACTGGTTAGATATCAAATATACATTACACTGACTGGGAGGGCACTATATTCAGCTTTGATATTTCAAGGCAATAGATCTGATCTGTTTATTAGGAAAGGTTATGAATCAGTTTTTCAACTTTATTTATAGCAAAACACAAAATAAATATGGATAAATACAGATAAAATGGCCCAAAAATAAATATGGATAAATACAGACGGAAATGTTAAAAAACATAAATACCATAAAACCGGGAGCCCTAGTTATGATAAAGGCTGTCGGTCAATGTACAAGGAGGGTACGAAGTTCCTTTAAGTTCCAAGGAAAAAAGGAGCGAGGAGATACTACCGGAGGGGGTAGATCACGTGTAGCCCCACACTGAAGAAAGAGGATGGGGAATTCCCCTTTTCGGAACTAAAAGACAACCTACCCTTTGGCCAGTTTCTGCGCATCAGATGCAACTGCAAGATGGTCACTGATTACAAAAAGGAAGCCTGTATCTTGGCATCCAACCTTAAGGCCAGAGGCTATCCAGAGAAACAAGTGAGGGGCTATATGAACAGAGCTAGAAATAACCCAAAGAGACACTACTTGAGGTACACCAGAAACCTGCTACCGACACACTGACATGTGTCACATCGTTCACCCCTGATTCAGCTAGAATCAAAAAAATCATCTTAAAACACTGGGGTATACTAGGCACAGGCAACCTACACATACCTAAGCCCAGGTTTGCGTACAAGAGGACACGCAACCTAAAACACATCTTGATACACACAAGGCCTAAACAGAACACAACCAACACACAGAGGACCTTGTGGGGTCTCCCAGCAGTTACAGGACACCATCCTTGTGGCTCCTGCACAGTGTGTAAACTCACTGTTGCGACCAAAGAGATATCCCTATTGGCCAATTTCAAATGAACTCTGAAGAAACACACTAATTGCAACACCAACCATTGCATACATATGATTACCTGCCCATGCGGCTTGAAATACATAGGGATGACCATGCGAACAGTCAAGACTAGGATAACCGAGCACAAGAGCAACATACGGTGCCAAAGGGTCACCAATAGGCTTTACACACACTTCAAGGAGGCACAACACCCCCCAGACTCATTACGCTGGACTGTGTTGGAGGCACACCCACAGATTTCCAATTCATCATTATTCAGGATCGAGCAGAGATGGGTCCACAGACTTTCGACACATTTTGATGGGTATTCCTTGGGGCTCCCTCATCTAGATTGGACCCCCTTTGGGAGGGTAATGCTCCACACTTTATGCGCAGGTCAGCACAGGGTGTTGTTAGGACTACACCTAGATGCCGGTACCATACGGATTCAGTACACCCACGGTCGGGAGCCAGATCTAGCATCCCATACACCAGTCCAGTGCTCTCTGAGATATGACACAGGCACTGACTTCTACCCAGCATATTAGTCTTTGTATGCACGGTTCCAGTTCCTCACAAGAATATACACTAACACTCCATCAAGAACTGATAAATGGTACTACAGACATTGATCACCACTAACCATTGGTCAACACGACCTTGCTGTACTTCATAGGTACATATGTGATCTTACACAGTTGTAAGCCTTCGTTTGCTGAAAATGACTTGACTGGAGCAAACTAGAGGTGGATGAAATTTGCGTAGTTGCCCTACGTAAATTATTGCGAAATTGCTCTAAATCTCCGCGAGCATGCGGAACTTTCGCGAAGACGCTGAGATTGCTTTTCCCGCCTGGGCGGGATGTGTTTTTGTGTGCTCAGGGGAAAATATATCTCTAACTTGCCCATGCGGTCGCTAATGGGCGCGGCCATCTTGCTCGCGATGCTTATTTCCTGTTCGAATGACGTGTTCGCAATCGCAAACTCTCGCAGGCTTGTGTGACCAGCTATCAACAATCCAACATCTAGTGGCGTACGCGAACAGATAGGAAAACGAGTCAACGAACGCAGGGATCCGGTAAGTCACTACAGCGCGTGCGAGAACACATTTTTAAAGCGAACAAGAAAATACCTCAGCTTTAGCAGCGGATGGGGGAAGTTTCGACATCTCCGCGTTCTCCGCGGAAATGCCCAAACTTCGCAACTTCCGCGAGCGGTACAGAAAGTTTCGCCCAGTCCTAGAGCAAACACACCACTGAGATAATAACATGGTTACCGTAACTGCTTCAGATCTGAGCCTCCGTTCGCTGTATATTACCTGACTGTAGAAAACACACTACGGAGATAGTGACAGAGTTACCGCAACCGCTTCAATATGACACACAAATTTATTAATTCTCAATACATGCACTGCGACATCAATGCAGTAGATATAGGAACCGCATCACTACCAACCTCTTGGGCCCACACAGGTATTTACCACTGCCCCCAGAGTTGTTACACCATTTACGCCCCTGTATACTTCGCTGTTCTAAGATGGCCGCTACGTCAACAGCTCCCTTTGTCTGACACACATACAGCTACTGAAGTCTTGCGAGACTACACGTCCTCACGCGACCTCTCCCACGCCGACCGGGTGATGGCTGCATTAATGCTGGATTCCCAACACTGTGCACCATCCCGGTTCTGGCCGGAGGGTAGGTCGCACGCACAGCGCACTTGGACACTGGACCCAAATTGGTGTCCATTTCAACCATCGGAAACTGTTGCAAGTACTTACTAGACAACAGTAGAGGTTATTGACCTGAGAACGTGGTATGTAGATTTCACTTAACCACGCTGTGTAGATAGCATTCACTTTGATCCTGAAGAAGTGCCCAGATCCTCCTGACACTGAAGGCACGAAACATGTCGATCAACCGAAAGCAGGGCCCAGACAGCTAGATACATTGCGTCTAGTTCACTGCCACTCTCCACATTTTTAATCAGGCAGTTCAGCTTCTGAATAAATGACTGCTAGGACTAACTGACCTGTTTTAATTCACCCTCTCCCACATCTACACACACTAGGCCCCTCACCCCCACTGCACCCACCAGCAGGAACAAAAGATCCCCGCTACAGAGCCCCGGATTGGGTGCCCGTCAGGTATTGCAGCGCCGACCTGACAAGGGGCAGGCTCATATGATGAAGCATGACACCTAGCTTGCTAGGTGTGTGAGAGCCTTAGTTCCGAAAAGGAGAATTCTCCTCCTTGTTTCTTCAGTGTGGGGCTACACATGATCTACCCCCTCCTGTAGTATCTCTCCGCTCCTTTTTTCCTTGGAACTTAGAGGAACTTCGTACCCTCCTTGTACATAGCCTTTGTTGGGGCAAGTACGTTGGACCTCTTTAAACTTGCCCCGGTGTCCCTCTTTTTGGAATCAAAGGCTGTCGGTCTGACATATTTAATGTGAAAATCATATTTTAAATTCAACAGGAGTTTAAGGGTGGTCTGGTATTACTCTGTAGTAAACCCTAGAGAGATTCATCTTGCTATACAAAATCTCACACTTTAAAGTAGTAAGCAAGGGATTTTGTGTTTGTTACCCCGCTGTGATTGAATTGTGGGGACAGAATATTTGCTCTGTGATAATCCACGTTAGGCCCTCTTAGGAAAGATAGCATTTTGCTTTGCCAAATGTACTTTTGTGTACATTTGTAATTTTGTGACAATGTGTGATGGTGATTTGTTTGAAAGATTATGCTCAGTGCAGTAGGCCTGATTTGTTCATGGTGAGAAGCTAATGATAAAATGGTAGTGGGCTGATTGGTTCACTGGGAAATGTTATGTTTGATGCCATTGGTCTGAACTGTCTAGTTAGAAAGTTACTATAAAAGTAGGAGGTTTAATATATTTAATGTGAAAAGCTTATGTTGTCTCAGTAGGTTGAAAAAGTTAGATTATTGTAACTCTGTATTAAAGCCTGAAAAGAGGTATTTCGTAACATGGAATCTCACAGGTTACCATAGTAGGCAAGTGTTTTCCTATTGATGATCTACTTGAACAAACTGTGGTGAAAGAAAATTTGCACCATGATGATCCTTAGTAGGCCGCAATAAATGTGATTCTATATTGTTTTGGCAACTGTAAATGTGTACATATTTGTAATTTTATCATGGTATACGTGGTGGCTACCTTGTAGGATAGCTTCTATCCACTAATGTAGGTCTTAGTAGTTAATGCTAACAGGCCAATGAGAAAGGCTATATGTATTATTGGGACATTGGAAAAAGGTTATTTAAAAAGCGTAGGTCTAAACATTTTATCATTAAAAGTTACAATGAAAGCAGTAGGCTGATTTGAAACACATATTTAAAGCCAATAGGCCTCTAAGGATTGATTGTTTTTGCACTAAGTTAAAATGTGTTTTGCTAAATGAAAACTAACAGATTACCATTATAAGCAAGAATGTTGGTGCTGTTTACAGCCTTTGACAAACTGTGGGAGTTAAAGACTTGCACTGCAGCTGTTCTTTAAGAATCCTTTGGATGGGTGAGCCCACTTATGCCTTTAGTCTGCATGATGTCATATGTCACTTATATTCTGCTTCCATCCAGGATAGTATTCAGCATGGGGCAAGTGGTTAGCCCACTGAAGCCATTGGCTCTTTTACACTGTGGATAGTGGCGTTTGTCTGATCACATGTGCCTATCCCTTTTAAAATTAGTGTGCTTCAATGCCAGAGTTAGTTGGCTGTCCTTTTTCTTCTTTTATAGATTCGCTTTTTTTTCTCCTTATTCTACTTTCATTTTTATATAATACCACAGCTCCACAGACTGGTGATTTGCTTGCTGATCATTCTATTTGCAGCGCACTGCATCCCACACAGACCAGTGCCTCTAAATCAGGTGACCATAAGAGAATGATGTTGCCCATAGAGTATCATTGTTTTGCCTTTCCAAGATGGCTAACATATAGGGTCTAGTGAGTGGCCTAGTACTTTGAAAGATTACTAGGGCTGCAATCTGCACTGCAAAAAGTATTTCTTACATTCAATTTTGATTTTTTAATCAAAATGATTTTCAAGCAAAATATACATTATCATATGCATATACTTTCATCCTTTTCAATTTTTAACATGAACAAACAAAGATTCACAAAATTACATGTTTTCTGAGCAAAACAAAATATAAATTGACTGAAAACACCCAATGCATTTCGGGACTCTGTGTCCCTTCGTCAGGGGTATGCTGTAAAGAGAAAGCAAAAAGGAGAACATTTCAAGGTCTGCACTTTTGGGATCAGATATGATGTTAAGTGCTATTGTGATTTGTGAGTGCACAACTTATCACCCTAGGGTGTATCCAGGCACTGTGCTTCAGGACTCAGTCGATGAGCCAGGTCTTGAGTCTCTTTCTGAACTGGTTGAGTGAGAGAGAGGTGACAGGTGGAGAGGGAGGTTGTTCCAAGCTTTGGCAGTGAGGTGAGAGAAGGAGCGTCCTCCGGTGCGGCTACAGCAGAGTCGTACAGTCCGTGCGAGGGTGAGGCATAGGTTTTTGGATGGTTGGTGGAAGGTCAGGCAGTGGTTTATGTAGTGTGGTCCCAGGTTGTGGAGGGCTTTGTAGGCGTGGGTTAGGAGCTTGAACTGGCATCTCTTCTGGACGGGGAGGCAGTGGAGGTCCTTCAGGTGCTGGGTGATGTGTGTCCGCTTGGGCAGGTTAAGGATCAGTCTGGCTGCTGTGTTCTGGGTTGTCTGGAGTCTTTGCATGAGTCCGGAGGTTCTTCCAGCATAGAGTGCATTGTAGTAGCCAAGACGGCTGGTGATGAGGGCCTCTGTCACTATTTTCCTGGTTCTGATCTGATGTGGAGTCACTTGAAGATTTTTCGGACCATGCGTTTCATGTGGAAGCATGCCGAGGCGATGCCGTTGACTTGGCGTTTCATGGAGAGTTCGCTGTCTAGTACGATGCCAAGGCTATGGACGTGGTCTTTTGGTGTGGAGCTCAGTCGGCCACCTGGAGTCCTTACAGAGGGCGGTGTGTTTGCCAAAGATCAAGACTACCGTATTGCCTGTGTTCAGTTTGAGGCAGTTGTCTCTCATTCATGTTCACTACATTCTTCATGCAGTTGTGAAGGTTGGTCTTTGTCTGGGTGAGGTTCACTGAGAAAGAGAGGAAACCTTGGGTGTCATCGGCGTGATGATGTTGATGTTGTGTGATCTGATGATATCTGCGCATAGTGTCATGCAGATCTTTAAGAGGGTGGGGCTGAGGGATGAGCCTTGGGGTACTCTGCAGATGGTGTGTTTGGGGTGCAAAGTAAAGGGGGAGACAGACTCACTGGCTGCATCCTGTGAGGAAGCATCCTCTGAGCATATCGTCTGTGATTCCGATCTGGCGAGGTCGCTGGAGTGTGTGGTGGGAGACAGTGTTGAAGGCTGCGGAGAGGTCTAGGAGGATGAGAGGGGCCGTTTCTCCTCTGTTGAATGGGACTCAGATGTATTCTGTTGCAGCGATGAGGTCTGTCTCAGTGCTGTGGTTGGCTCTGAAGCCTGATTGGGATGGATCCAGTAGCTTGTTTTTCTGCAGATGATCGGTGAGCTGGAGGTTGACAGCCTTTCACAGGACTTTGATGGGGATTGGGAGAGGGAGATGGGACGGTATTTCCGGAGATCTCTCTGGTCTACTGACGGTTTCTTGAGCAGGCGCATGACCTCCACATGTTTCCATGCATCTGGGAAGATGGATGTTGTTATGGATGCATTGAGGATGGTGGTGAGCTGGTGGCTGATCTTGTTGCTTCCGAGGTTGAATGAGCAATGGGGGCAGGGTTCGGTGGGTGCCCTGAGTGGATGGATTTCATCAGGGTGGCGCTAGTTGGAGTGCTGAGTTGTTCCCAAGTGGTGAGCGAGTGGTTGGTGGTTGTGGTCGATAAGTTTCTGTGGATGGTGGAGGGTTGGGGTTTGAAGTTTGTGGTTGCTATCTAGTTGTGGAAGTGATCGGAGAGGGAGTCGCAGAGTTCTTGTGATGGAGGGATCGTGTTTTTTGTTGCTGAGTGGCAGAATAAATCACTGGTGATGGTGAAGAGTTCTTTGGTTTGGTTGGCACTGGTATTGATGCAGTGTGTGAGGACCTCCTTTTTTGCGGCTTTGAGCTGGCGGTGGTAGTTGCTGAGGGTTGCTTTGTAGGGGGATCGGTCGGTGTTGTCCTTGCTGGTTCGCCAACTCCTTTCTTGTTGCTTACACTTATTTTTAGCCATGAAGAGTTTCAGCATGTACAAGCTGGCTCATTTGGTGGTTCTGTGCATCTTGGGTGGCTTGCAGGGGGCGGCTTGGTTGGCAGTGTTGGTGATCCAGGTGTTGAAGTTCTCTACTGATTGGTCCAGGTTTGCAGTGATATTGGGCTAAGAGGTGCTGAGGCCAATTGGTCCATTGTTGATGAGTTTCTTTGGTCCAGCTGTGGTAGGGAGCTAGGGAGCACAGTCTGGGATGTGGTTGGTGAGCGGTGCGCCGGTGAGGGTGAATTGTATGATGACGTGGTCCGTCCAGGTGAGTTCTGATGTTTGGCTGTATCTGATTCCCTCTCTGGATGTGAAGACAGGGTCTGGCGTGTGTCCTGCTCTGTGTGTGGGGTTGGTGACAATCTGCTTTAGGCCATCCAGGTAAAAGGTGAGGTCCTCATGGGAGACATAGTGTTTAGATTCAACAGTGAGAGAGGTGATGAATTCAGCGATGGCGTCGCTGAAGCCGCCTAGTGGTCTTGACGGTCTATATGTGAGGGTGCCTCTGATGGTGGTTTTGGCATCGGTGTGGAGCTGGAAATTCATGTGTCCCATAGTAGGCATTGTGTCGTCATTGGTGATGGTGCAGGTGATTGATTCCTTGTGTACGATGACAATGCCTCCACCGTGCCTGTTGGTGAGGTCTCGGCATTGCATCTTGTACCCAGTGGGGATTGCAATGGCGATGTCGGGGCAGACGTGGGAGTGAGCGAGGTTTCGGTGATGAAGTTCTCATCAGGGCAATGGTGGAGATGGTGTCCCAGATTTCGGTGGCGTATTTGCAGAATGAACTGGCATTGATCAGGAGGCAGTTGAGTTGATCCTGTCGACAACTGAGGTTGGTGTGGAGTTGTTTGATGATGTGGTGTTCTGTGATCGGGTGGCGCGGAAACAACAGTGGATGCAGGTCAAAGGTTCCTCTGTGGAACGTGGTGATGAGTGGCAGCAGTAGTTGTTGTATGCGGGATCAGGGCGCAGAGCTCTGTGGCAGAGTTCCTGAGGGAGAGGTGCGGACCAGGTTATTGGCACTGGACGTGGTCCAGGAGCAGACAGGCTTGCCTTTGGCACCGCCGTGCTGCAGCCTCCATTAAGTAGCCCTGGGAGGTGGGAGGGGCTGTCTGGGAGTTAGGAGGGAAAGGGGCTTGGGTATCGGCGGGAAGACACAGCGCATAATCTAGAGTGAACTGGAAGGGGAGAAGAGGAGCAAAGAACAATTCAAGAGCAGAAAAACTAAGTTTAAACAGTCTCACCAACAGAGGAAAACAATATCGTCACAGTGCTGCAAAACAATGGCTTATCACACAAAAACATGCAATGCACAACGTTTCCAATAATACTTATTAAGCAAAAACCACATAATTCACAAAGCATACATCAGGCGAAACAGGGCTCAAACTGCGGCAGTGGTGGCAGGAGGACCGGGACGGTGCCTCTGCACCAAGGGAGCTGCAAGTGGGGGAGCGGCGAGCAAGACCAAGGTGGTTGAGTGCTCTGCTAAAAAAAGGCATTCTGGCTGGGTGCTTTCTTTCTTAGCTTTGGCTGAAGCTATATTATTCTGTACTCTACACTCTGTACTATGTATATTATTTTGTACTCTACTTTGTAAAGTTAATACTTGTACAGCACTTTTGGATAAAAGCATTATAATCAAAAAAAGATGTAAAGTAAAGAATCTCAACTGTATCTAAGCTAACAGACATATTATCACATATATGTTTACACAAAATGTGAAATTTTTTTGTTTTGGGTGGCTGTTACAATAAAATTGAACCTGCACAATAATCTGCATACCAAATGTATAGTTATACAGCATGTGGTAGTCCATGTTTTTCTGCATACAATGAATCGCTTAGCTGCCGATGTCTGTCAAGTTACTGAATCAAACACTAGTTCGGGGGGAGTGGGAGATTTACGGTAGAACCAGATCAGACATCACTACTAGTAATAATTTTCATATCCAAATTCTGAACTTAAATGGTATGACCAATCACGTGCGGATATAAAAGTGATTTACAGAGGGGAAGCCAAAGATATGACCCCCTTTCATTCTCGGAATGAATAATGCCTTAGGTCTATGTAAAGTACGATTATTGGGTAATAGTTGATTCACAATATGTTCAGGGGTGGCTCCTCCACTGAGGTGGAGGAGCGTTGCCCCACTGCTATTGGAGCAGAAAAAATAAAATGATAATATCGTAGTTATCATCCTTTTATTATTTACAGGTTCGGGAGGGCGTAGGGCAGGGCTGCGCTGGAGGCACAGTGGGAGGAGTGGATTGCACACTCCAAGTGTGCATGACTGCTTAGGAAATTTCTTGCGGTGGTATAGTTAATAGGAAATAGGCGCTCTAGGTGGTTTCACTGCATATTAATAAAGAGTTCGCTCATTATTGACGGTGCTACAGGGTGAGGGAGAACCACCCGCCTCCCCAAGTAATTGTGGCAAAAGCGACAAGAGAAAATGATTAGACACCCTAGCACACGTGCTATTCAAAATTATGGTTCTTTTCCCATGTTATTCACAACACAACAATAAAATAATTGGTCGAGTTCTTTTTCTCTTTCTTGTCTTTAATCCAGTAAGATGTTCATAGGCCAACACGTGTTTCGTCGCCTCAGTAATATAATACACGTGACTTGTTCACGGCTGAACAGCAATACTGAGAGCAGTTCCTATTGTGGCGATAATTCCAGGCCACAATACTCCTGTGGCGTGGGGTGTGGGTATTCTCCCAATAGTACAAAAAATTGGTGTTCTCCGTAGTGCGGTCAATAGGTACCTTTTTTCTGTAGTTATGAATCTAGGTTTAGATAGAGGCCTTGTCAGTCTTTGAAGCGTTACCCACGCCGGAAACCTCGAGTACGAGTGGCCTGGCCAAACAGTCAAGCACATTTTGCATGTTCTACCAGAGACTGCATGACACAGCCTAGTGGGGAACATGCATTGGCCCCCAGTGCCCATCTGAGCACAGATCCACAGTGCTCAGACCAATCACAACGCTGCATTGGTGCACTAGGTGCTTCATGTTCGCAAGACGGAGAAGCGGTGGAAAGACATGAAAAAGGTGAGTGGTATTTTTATTTAGTTTGTCCTCCCCACCGCCTCTCCACTTTCATTCCCTACCAGCCACTACTGAATATGTTGCAGGCACTAGCTTGACAGCACAGAATTGCTTTTAGACCTCAATGAACCAAAGTAATTCCCATAAAATTAACTGCAGCAAAAAACACGACCAGCAACTGTACCACCCATATGTAGCAACAAGTAGAAATTATTAAAACAAAATTGTTTTTGTGCCCTTTGAACAATCACAAGGAATTACTGGTTCAATTGGACAAAAGTGGAATAAAAATAGCTCTGCACGTATATGTACAACTAAACAACTATTCTCATTGCTTCAATATTTAAAAGATGTGAGTGAAAAAGAACAACAGATACCTAGCATGGTAAAGAAGTTTTAAAGTCATGAATTCCAATGCATTCCTCCAAGGGCTATGTACATTATTTAATTCCTATAAAAACAATGTCAAAATCTTTGACGTTATGTATTCCAATCTATCATAAGGTATCGATGAAGCCGTGGAAAGGGTAGCCACAAATATTTTGAAAATTCGGGGACCTTGGATGGCATCATCAACTTATACTGGAACGTCATAAATTGGCTGAAATACCATTGGAGGAGTACGAGGCAGGTCACCACCTACTGAGCAGTACAAAGTGGGAAGCAGTAATGACATGCATAGCTCAGACCTTGAAACTTTCAATGTAAAGCATGCATAATTAATATCATCATTGTCATTGCAACCTATTTTGTGAAGCGATGCACATTAGCCATGTTCAATATTGTTACTGACCATATAGAATGACCCACTGTTGCAATGTGCACTGTGGCATTGATAAATGATTAAATCAAAGTGAGGTCTGTTATATTTAAGTTTTCCATAAACTTTGCAATGTTACTTGATCAGCTCATTTGGATCTGCTACTAATTGGATGGGGGCAGACAAGTAGCAATCAAACTGGGCCCAACTCACCAAGAATTTTCTGTGAGTAGTTGTGTCTTTTTCCAGACTGAGTTGTGGCTTACTTGTGAATTTTAAGCAAGAAGGCTTCCTTACTCATGAGAAAAGCCTTGTCAATCTGGCCCACTGTTTTCAATCTAATCATACAAACATTTACAGTATACGAATCCTAAACTTTGAATTAACTGTTTTATGAACTGTCAATAATAATTATTATCAATTGATTTTAGCCCATTATGCATCTTTTCTTGATCAACATAAGGAATGATTGTCACTCATATAATAGTGCAACAATGGCTATAGGTCATAATATCAAATTAAATGTATTAATGTCGCAAGCAGGAACAGGGTGGTTAAGAAAGATTTGGCAAAGGAAAGAATAGGAGCAGTAGAGGACTGACCAGAACACAGGGGCTTCCAGATATTAAGCACTATTAAATATATCTAACAGTAGTTAGTAATACTTATGTCTATTGGCCTATAGAAAAAGGGGTAAGTCAGCCATGCAAGCCTTTCTCCCTCCCAACCAATTGATATTCCAGGTGGCCTCAATCTCTCCATGCCCAATGGACGGCTACTGGGCCATGACATTGAGCCATGAAGGGAGAGGCCAGGTAAAAATCCTTAGGGGTGGGGGGGTGGAGAAGGGAGAGTTCAAATGTATTTGTTTGCACAGTTACTCAAATCCATTACAATAAAACACCAGAGGATAAAACCCTAATTGCATACACAAAACCATGTTACACACGGAAAAATAAAAATTGTTCTCGTGAACAAGGGCCAAATAGGACTATTAAAAGGACATTGCCATAATAGTACTTGGCATAAACTCTAAAAGTCTGCAGCAACGTATTACACAAATGTGAGGATAAAGGTCATACTGGTAAGCAAATTGATGTGTAAAAACTTTAAGAATTATTAAAACCAGTTTGCAATATCAAGAATCAGTGTCATGGGCAGATTCTGCCCCATGCAAAATTAATGAAACCTTGGACATTGACAAAACACCATCATTGTCCGAACCACCATGCTTGACCAGGACCAGTGCTGGATTCAAGATATGATCACCATTCCAGTTCATAGGAGCCTGGATATAGGTAGCACAATGATACTATTCAGAGCTCCTTATTCCTTTCACTGGACGAAGTGCAAAGTTAACTGCTAAGCCCCTTGTAACTGACTTCCATAAACTGGGAACACAGACGCCCGCTGTACACCCCACCTCGGAGCACAAGTGTCAAAGTGTTAAGTACAAGGGATCCTGAGGCAAAAAGTGTCAGATGGGCCTTTTGAGGCTGCAGAGAGTTCCAAGAGCAGGGGATCATGATCCGAAAAGTGCCAAGTGCAAGGCTGTTGCTTTTGTATCAGCGATGGGGCTATAACCAAGACTGCCAAGATTAGAAACCAGGAAAGTCCTTGTACGTAGCTGCTTTCCAAACAGATGGGTACAAAAGACCCCTGCCAGCACCTAGACTTAGGGCCCAAGTTCGGAAAGTACCAAGAAGGGCGAGGGAAAGGATAGAAGGGGAGGGGGTAAGGTCAGTCTTGTAACAGGCCCCTAAATCCTAACCCTTTCACTGTCCTATTGTACCTTTCTACCTCCAGGCCCAGTAATTGCAAGGCAGAGGGTCAGGTAAGGATGTAAATGGGCTAGTTGGGAAAACAAGATGAGAAGGGCTATGCAATGAACAAATAATGAAATGACCTTATTGAATGTATTAAAATGCTAGTTCAATACCTGACAAACATATTATCTATATTTTATATTGACATGAAGAAGATGATATATTATCAGTATTGAAGTAATAATGTGCAAGCCTAACATATCATATCAAGCAATACCTTTTTCAGCTCTCAAAAGCACATTCAACCATTGATAAACCTGCCTGAACTTTGAAATTGTTCTGCACTCTACCTACAGGCAAGCATCTTTTGACATTTTGAATTTACCGAGATTTAGATTAATTTTATTTATAATGCACTACATGTCAGCCATATTTTAAGCGCAAACATGTTTGGGTTTTTGTAAGAAAAAAAAAATCCTAATAGGACTCCATCATTGCAAAAAAGATCTATTAACTTATAACCAATCACTTATGTAGAGCTTAATGTAGACAGTTCTTTGCTAAGGGCTTTACATATGGGCCAAAGTACCCCTGTCATACATTATAACATATTTCAAGTCACAAAGGAGTTCCATGACTATATGAAGAAACAAGACCAAAGGTGGTAGGTGGTTATTGGTGGTCACTGCACTGGCTGCACACAATTTCCTAGTAGAAAGGTAGCAAAGAGTTTGCTTCTGCCTTCACTTCTGGCCTTTGTTGCAGATCGTTTCTTGCATTCTTGGTACCTTGTTAGCCTCATAGAGACCACAAAGCAAACGTCCAATCACAAAATGGCTAGTGTTTTGATTAGCTACTCTTGAGATTGCTTTTAAGAAGTAGCCAAACTGCAGACCATTGATAGTTGCAGGTTGGTTATTCTACAACATTTGTTGGGGATATATATATTATAGGTTTCAATATAAGATAACTCTTAGAATGAGCTAAGTGCAGATGGAAAAAGTGTAGAGATTCTATTGAGTTGTTTGTTATGTTCCTTTAGATTTTGCTAACATTATATTCAAATAATTATCTGAGCTTTTCATAGTGTTTTACCGTTACTCAGAGGGCCCTTCACTTAGTTTATACTAGTTACCTAGCTTGCAGAAGATGTTAAATATTTCTATGATTCACTGGTTGCCTCACAGATGCTACACAGTAATATGCCTTTTTTATCTTGTCTGTTCCTCAATCGTGCCCTCTCCTGTATACCTTGCACATCATATCATTATGGCAGTGTAGCCCAATTCATTCCTTGTTCCTACCATCCTCTATATAATGGTGAAATCCTTGTTGTACCGCTTATTGTATGACTTTTTGTCTTTTAAACTGGACAACTGCGATATAGATTATCTGGTAATCTTCAAGGTGATTTCTGTTATATTGGCTTTATTTGGACAGTGTAGTACGTGTTCTCGATTTAAGTTTATAAAAGAGTCTGATACAGAGGTGAGTCATCTGATTGCCCTGTTAAGAGGATTGAAAAAGAAACAGAGAAGTGTGCCACATCTGGGTATAAATGGCAAGAGTGACCAATTCAATTGTATATGTGATTACTCATTATAGGATAGATTTGTTCGAATATATGATGTTACAACGCAATAATTACAATGCATGCTTTTACAATGCAGTCTTTACAGCGCAACTACCATTATATTGCATGATTTTACAATGCATGCCATTACAACGCATTTTTAAAAACTACCATTACAACACATTCCATTACAACACATACCATTACAACGCATACCATTACAAAGCATAATACATTTAGGGCAACAGTATAGTAAGTGTTGGATAGTGTGGGGTTCCAATTACTATTCCCACTTAAGTGAGTGCAACAGTAGGCAAAGTGTTGGATAGTGTACGTACGGTTGGGTGAACGCATGGATGATGAGGGTAGATCTACGTTGGTGTGGGGCAGACTGGGTACTGATACTGTGACTATTGTCAACTGCTATGGGCCTAATGTGGATACACCTGAGTTTTACACCAAACTGTGGGGCGAGATACTGAATATTGGTTCCATGCATCTCATATGGGGTGGAGATTTCAATGTCACGTTGAAGCCTGGTTTAGATAGATCGGACGGTAGCGCCCAATATAACAGAAAAGCGGGAGAAGTGGTGGAGGGTATAATGAGGGAAGGCGAGCTAATAGACAGTTGGAGGTTTGCGCATGCAGGGGTTCGTGAGGGGACGCACTTCACGGTTCATGCCAGCACTTGGGCTAGACTTGACTACTGCCTACTGTCCCGGGGACTGGCGGTTGATCTGGGCAGGGTGACCCATTTGCCACGGTCCTACTCGGACCATTGTCCGGTGCTGGTGCAGGTAACCATCCCGGGATACGGGGGTGCAGCGTCGCGATGGCGCTTGCAGCCCACGGCACTGTTGGATCCATTATTCCAGGCAGAATTGGGGGAGGAGATCGCGGACTTTTTTCCGCGTAACAAAGGGTCGGTGGCCAGTGTTGAGACCATCTGGGAGGCGTTTAAGGTTACGGTCCGCGGTTTCTGCATTTCTAAGAGCTTTGGAGTATTACGGGCCATACGAGGCACGCTCACCAAGCTAGAGGCTGAACTTAAGGCGCTGGAGACTTCCATGGCCCGAGAGCCGATGGGTCCCCTCCACAAGGAATTCAGAGAGAAGCTGTCGCAATATGAGCGAGAGGCGGAGAGAGAGGCCCACTTCAGGGGGAAACATTGGCAGGCCCGACGTTATTGTGAAGGGGAGAGACCTGGGCGGGCATTAGCGGGCATCACCAGGCAGTCACGGGGCGCTTCGCACATATTAGAGATCCGCACGCAGGGCGGAACTCTACATCGTGACACACAGGGGATCCTACGATAGTTTACTGAGCATTACGAGGGACTATACACAGCCCGCGACGTGGGCGATGTCCAGTTTGGGAACTTCTTAGACGACGTGGCTTTATGCTGGCTGAGCGACGCACACAGGGAATTCCTGGGGGCCCCGTTTGAGCTGGATGAGATACGGGAAGAGATTATGTCTTTGAGTAACGGTAAGGCGCCTGGGCTGGACGGATTGCCAGCGGAATTTTATAAAAGCTACATTGACATAATGGCTCCGGTATTACGGGAAGTGTATGAGGACTCTCTAGAGACGGGCGTTTTGCCGGGATCGATGAGAGAGGTGGTGGTTACTTCCCTGTTGAAACCGAATAAGGCTGCGGAGGACTGTGATTCCTATAGACCACTCTCCCTGATAAATTGTGATGCCAAAATTTTGGCGAAGGTGTTGGCTACGCGGCTCTCACTACTGATGACAAAAATTGCTCTCCCGGACCAGGCGGGGTTTGTCCCGGGTAGATCTACCGCTAGTAATTTGCGTACGCTTTTCTCATTGATTCAAACGATCGCGCCGGACCTGCCTGTCGCGGCGATATTCCTGGACGCCACTAAGGCGTTCGACTCAGTTGAGTGGAATTACTTGTTCACTATCCTGTACCGGATGGGTTTTCCCAAAATCTTTGTCGCTTGGATAAAATTGCTTTATACTGGTCCTACGGCTAGAGTATTGATCAATGGGGAGCTGTCAAAACCGATTTCGTTAACTAGGGGTACCAGACAGGGGTGCCCGCTATCCCCGCTGTTGTTCGCCATAGCAATTGAACCTTTGGCATGTCGTATTCGACAACTCCAAAAGCAAGGTGCCTTCCAGTGTTGTCAACGGCAGATTGATGTGTCCTTATATGCGGATGACATAACGCTCTATGTGGTGGATCCACAGAACAACTTGAATTCGCTGCTCCGCAAATTTGTGGTGTTTGGGGGACTGTCTGGGATCCATATCAACTGGAGGAAATCGCAATTTTTCCCCCTGACGGCTGCGGTTGGGCGATACGCACTAGATTACCCGTTGGAGTGGTGTGACTCTGATCTCCGATACCTGGGGGTTCGCGTCTCGACGAACCGGGAAGAGACTTTACGCCTGAATTATGGCACGGCCATAAGCAAGCTGACGGATGATGTGTCGCGCTGGATCTCGTTGCCGTTGACCATGGCCGGTAGGGCCTCATTGATGAAAATGGTAGTGCTGCCTCGCTTTCTCTATTTCTTCCAGAACATTCCGTATTACCCGGGTGCCTTCTTCTTCCGAACGCTGCGCTCGGAATTGCTGCGCCTGTTCTGGGCTGGTAAGCAGCCTAGACTGGCCTGGTCGACTCTTACCCAGCCATATAGCAAAGGGGGATTCGACGTTCCCGACTTTCAGGCGTACTATGTGAGTGCGCAAGCGCACTTCGCTTATCATTGGCTTGCCCCTACGCCCTACATGCCGCAACTGGCGGTTGAGGACTGGCTGGCGAGACCTTTGCCGCTGCAGGGCCTCATCCGCGGCCCCGTCACTTCGATTGAAACACCGCTCACCACCGTGACGTGCACGATTGATGCTTGGCAGCGCTTAATGCGCAGGATGTCGGCAAGGCTGCTATATGCCCCGCGGCTGCCGTTGGCTTATCATCCGGGTCTCTCCCTGTTGCAGGAAGGCGGGTTTCGTGTGCTATGTGCTAAGATAAAGGTCTGCTGTTGGGGAGATCTCTTTGAGAATGGTCAGTTCAAGACGAAGGAACAATTCTTTGCGGCATATCAACCTACTCCACTGGAGGTCTTTTATTATCTCCGGTTGCGTCAGGGGATGCGACTGGTTATACCGCATTATCCGGAGGAGCCCGAGGTGGTGACTCCGTTGCAGGTTTTGCTTGCGTCTACGGACGGTCGGCACTTGGTCTCTCAGTTATATTGCAGTATTCGAGGCGGTGGTGGAAAAGTCGGCGATAAAGCGCTTCAAGGCTGGACTGTTGAGTTGGGCAGGGACATTACGGAGGCGCAGTGGGCGTATTGTTGTGAGCTCACCTCCCAGATCTTCTCCAGCTGCAGATTGCGTATTATCCATTATAAGTTTTTGCAGCGATGGTACTATACTCCTGTTAAGAAGTTTCGCTTTCGGTTGTCGGACTCTGATCGCTGTGAGCGTTGCCGTTCGGAGGGAGCTGACTTTCTTCATCTGGCTTGGATGTGTGCGGGGGTAGCTGACTATTGGTTACAGGTTCATGCTGCACTTATGGCCATGGTGGGAACTGTGGTTCAGCTTGACCCGCTCGTGATGTTGCTGGGTTATACAGCATCGGTGCCTAAGGAGTACCGTAAATTTGTCAATATCGTGTTGTTACTTGCGAAACGGCGTGTTGCGTGTAGGTGGGGCAGGGGTCGTGCACCTAAGTTCAAGGAGTGGCTGGAGGATGTTCTATACTGTCAGGATCAGAATGCGATATATGCCGAAACGCAGCCTTTGAAGAGTAGGGCCAGGGATATATGGGATCCGTTTAAAGCCTACCTCGCAGCCCAGACTAGCTCCACTGAGGGGGACGGTTAG
Source organism: Triturus cristatus (assembly GCF_964204655.1). Classification (NCBI taxonomy): domain Eukaryota; kingdom Metazoa; phylum Chordata; class Amphibia; order Caudata; family Salamandridae; genus Triturus; species Triturus cristatus. The sequence continues at coordinate 274,491,042 of NC_140592.1, read as the reverse complement.
GTGCTAGGGAGTGTCGGGCGGACGGTTGGGGTATCGGACCTGGGGGGGCTTACTGTGAAGTGGATGAGATGGAGAAGAGGTGAAGGGGGACATACGAGGCGAGGATACCTGCATGCTTGCGCAGAGTGATTGGTGTTTGGACGACCCTAGACGTGCCGCGTGGATATGCTGTGCTCTCTGGTTGGGATGTGTGGACGGTATATGATCCGGGTGGGCTTCCTGGACGCTCCCCCGGGCTGTCCCTTGATGCTGATCTGTCATCCGCACCCTTTGGGCTCGGAGGGGAATTTCTACCAGTGCCACCGGACCCCCGGGTTGTCGGCTGATTGGCTGTGTACACGATGTTTGAACTTTCAATACAGTGTCTCCTAGAGCCGGCCGGAAAGGTTGTAGGCGAGTGGATGTATGGTTGCTGAAAGTTGCAATAAAGGTTTTTGAAACTTTAAAAAAAAAAAAAAAAAAGTGTTGGATAGTGTAGGGGTAAAAAATACTATTCCCATCTACCCTAAAACCCATACCCACTCTAATACTAAACAATTCTCCATTACTTACCTTATAATGCATTGTAATGGCATGCGTTGTAGTACATGCCTTGTAATGCCACGCATTGTAATGGCATGTGATGTAAAGGCAGGTGTGTTGTAACAGCTGCGTTGTAAAGGTAGGTCATTGTAATGACTGCGTTGTAATGGATGTTTCCCGATTCGTTCTAACCTAGGTTAGCTCTAGAACATACGAGTTCTAGGGAAGACTAGTTTGTGTTGTGTGTATAGGGAACTTGACTGATAGTGGTTTGGATCTTTTTTCGGATACCCACTGACAAGGTAAATACCTCCTTTGTATATCTTGTGAACCAATGTCAATTGGGGAGGTGTGAGCTCAAATCCTCAGCCAAGAAGAACTTGTCATAAGCAGGGGTGTGACACAAGGTTGTAATGACATAGGATGTATGGATACTAGAAGATGGTATATCCAGTCATATGTGTAGGGTTTGAGACCAACATTTTTGGGGAAATCCATTGACAAGTTAAAAAGACGCATCAGTAACATCTTCAGAACCAATGACTGCTTGTGACGTGAGCACAAAGGGAACATTCAAGAAGGACTTCTCATTAGCTGTATGCAACAGAATACTTCAATGACATAGGACTTATTTGTGTTCATTATGCACTTTGAGGCTATGTCTTCAAAGACTTTGTAGGATTTTAGGTGGAGTTGGAAGCATGACAGTTCCTTTGTTATATTATATAGTCACATGGGACCAACTCATCAATAAAGGTCACTGAATTATAGCCAAATGGTTTTTCTACAGGGACTAATTTATCACATCATTTTCTCCTGGTTGGTGTAAAGTTAGTGTTGGGTGTTTTGTTGATGTGGTCTCATTCAATTCTCCTTACTTGACTACAAGGTTAGACCAAGACTATTGTAATTTCTAAAAGGGGCACATACTTTTATCCAAACCTGTTTGTTTTTCCATAGACCTCAAATACATCTGTATTAACATGAATTATAACTTTCTTCAAATTCTAGACGTGCATCTACATTTGACGTTTTTGACAATAAGATTATTGCCAACAGTGAAACCTTTAAACATTGTTGTTAAAATCAATCCATTGCTGGGTAAATTGGATAACATGATATAATAAAGTATGATCTTTAAGGTCTTTTATACTCATAAGCTATTTTCCAGTTTTGGAGCACAAAATGATAATCGTAGCTATATGCATTGATTTAAATGTATGCCCACTTAAACCTTAATATATATGCTTTCAAAGTATTGTAATTCTTGCTTATGTGCGAAATATCGAACACCGCTGTGCTGCTTGGGAGTCAATACATTGTTTTCAAGCATATACTTGACTGGCTAAATCTCATTTAATCTTTTATATACGATTTACATTGAAATAAAAAGTGAGCACAGCAATAACACATGCAGCTAATTTGTCATGCTCTTATGAGCAACTATGTCACTCACACCAAGAGGTGTTGGGAGCTTTTCGTTCCGTTTCACATCACTCAATTGAGCCTTCTGCAGAAAAGCTTTTAACAACCACATCTGGTCTTTAATAAATCACTGCACTTTGTCTTCCTGCCAAAACTCCTCCTTTATCTAACTTACATCTTCATGATGAGATAGGAAATCACACATTATGCTGGTGACAAACAATTGTAATTATGTCATTAGTAGCCATTTAGTCTACAAAGGTTCTCAAAAAGGAAATATAATGTACAATAAGAAATATAGGATAATACATTGATCGCAGCTCTAATCCCCTTTTACTTGGCAAGTGTAAAAAGCTGGCATAATTCATTAGCGCAGCAGGCAGTAATAGCGGACCACTCTGAACTCTGTAGCTATTTTATTCTTCCATCTACTTAAAAATAAAAAAATAAAACATTTAATAGCTTGCTTGAGTTATTTGTGTCGCTTTCTGATTATAATATTGGCTTTTAGACTTTTGTAAAAGTGATGTTCCCTGTAATGTACGATAAATGTCTGAGGCATGGGTTTGTGCTGAAGTCCTTTTCAAGGGCCTTCATGAAATGGCCTGGCTGGCGCTCATTGTTCTGGCTGGAGGCCATGTTTAGTCACCGCATATCGAGTGCGGCAAGGCCTGGTCCTTCCTTCCCTGGAGTAGGAAGGCTGCTAGGATACATATCAATGTGTTGATCTGCAGGGATCGCTGCTCCTGATTGCAAACATGTCCTTTTGAGGGCACAGTGCGGGTATTCTCATGTCTGTGCCCACAGTTAAAGAGTTTCATGTTGTAAGGTGGGCTGTTTTAGGTGTACAAAGATCTAATTTGTTTAAACTCGTTGGAGCCTATTCGCAAAGACATTTTGTAATAAGCAAAGTAATACTGTTGTAATACTCTTTAGCAGATTCTTACAGAATTTGCCCCAAAACATCCAACATGGGAATAAAATAAAATCAGCTACAACAACCATAAAGGAGTGTGTCCCCTTTGCACTTTTACTAACTGGGAGTTGGACGTTTTGGGAAGTAAAAGAGTACCTCTGTAGTACACTTCGCATACTCATAAATGCATTTGTGAATAGGCCTCAATGTCTTTTTGGGAAAGCTACATAACTTTCACCCTTCTTTTCAGAAATTGTTTAAAATAATGACAGCATGTACACACTGTAAAGGCACTGGTGCTCTAAGTGTGGTGCAGCTGCCAGGGTGTCTGACACCAGACCATGGGGTTCACGGTTCGATTCCTGGTGCCGGCAGCAGGTTAGCCCAGCACCATGTGACTCTGGGCAATAGCTCGCCTAATCTTCCCGACGGCCCCAGCGCCGGGACACCCCTCCGGAGGTAGCTGTGCGCTTTAGAATTGCTGGTATTATTTATATTTAAGCTGTAGTGTTACTCAAAATGATGCAAAAAGATGTGTGAAAAGGTTGTGTTGATAAATATTATGGCGTGATTTTTGGTTGTGTAACAAGGGGATAGGTAACCTAATTCTATGCATTGTGTCAGTATGAATATGAACACAAGCAATGTGTTAGTGATGTATACAAACCAGCTCTTTCAGTCACATTGTAAAAGTACTGTAGCTGTTTTCCAAAACGGGGCTACACAGTTGGAGGAACAGCACATTCATGTATTGTTAACACCACTCCATGAGGGTGTTCTTCAAGCTTTCAGAAGGTAGTCAATAGTTCTGAAATTGGTGGGGGCTTTTCAAGGCAACTGCCTCCCCCAGGAGGCCTTCAGGTCACCCCCTCAAACGGCGGTTGCCTGCACATAAATTATCAGTAAGACCATACAGACACACTATCAGAATCTTTTCCTCAACTCCAGGGTTGGACACTATATTTCCACCACCCCTCAGTGGTGGACATGCACCGGTGTAGGAAAGTAGGATCTGCTTTCATGGTTACCCCCACTTTTTGCTGGGGTCAGTATGTTTTTTTGACCAAGTCTGACTGGGATCCTGATAATCAGGACCCCAGTCACTGTGCTTCCTCTCTAGATCTGACATGGTAAGTACTTTGGTACCTCCACAATTGGCTACTGGTGTACCCCTATAAGTCCCTAGTTTATGGTACTGAGGTACCCAGGGCATAGGTACACCAGGGGTCACCCATGGGCTGAAGCATGTATTATGCAACCCATGAGAGACCACTAAAACTGTGACTACAGACCTGCCATTGCAGCTTGTGTAAGTTGGTGGTAGCACCACTTACAACAGATATACGTTTTCTTATATCTGAGGTCACTACAGTTACAACCTATAAGTCACCCCTAAGGCAGGCAATCCTGAAGGCAGGGTACTGGGTTATAAGTGTGAGGGTGCCCCTGCATGAGCGGGACACCCTTACAAACCCCGGAGTCAATTCTCCAGGCTTTGTGAGGTCAACCATTTTGATACATATAGTGGCCATCCATCACTACGCGATGGCTAACTATATAGTGGTTGTGCCGAACCTTGCCATGTTTGGTATCAAACATGTTGGAATCATTTCCCAACACCATTACCCATGTTGGAGATATGATTCTATGCACTGGGGGCTCCTCTGGGAACACACCAGTACTCCTGGTAACAGCCTTCCAGGGTCTTCCAGCAAGCTAGTGCTGCTGTCGACCCCAGACACGATTCTGCCCACCTGCTGCTGCCCTGACCTTGAGCAGGGGAAGGTAGAACAATAGGTTTCCTGTCACAGGGAGGTGTGATCACCTCCCAGACAGGACTTAGTGTATAGGGCTGGGGTGGGAGAGGTTGTCAGCGGCACCAGAATGCTTTGAAGGGCACATTTGGTGCCCTCCTTGCATACCTCAGTTGGAACCAGTTCTGGGAGCCCTTGGCTCCTGCTCTGGTGCGAAACAGGACAAAGGACATGGGAGTATCCTCCCCTCTGTCCATCCCCTCCTCTGGAAGGGACCCCTGAGTCATCCTAACCCCTTTCTTAGGGTATAAAAGGGCTTACCTGTGGGTGGGTCCTCAGATTCATCATAGGAAAAGACTCAAGCCTGAAACCATGTCACTCTTCGACTTTCTGGACACTTGGACTTCGCCTGGAACATGACCGCATCAAGGAAGGCTCCTGCTGCTCCTGGTCTCGCTGTTCTGCAAGTCTTATTCATCGTCTGTGTCTGTGCTTCTTCCAGAATCTGCAGGCACAGCAACAAAGTTGACCAGTCTGGTGCTCCTGACGTACCAGAGACTTCGAAAGGCTCAGCAATACAGGTGATAGTTCTGCAATTCCCTTGAGGCCTCACCTGTCCTCTCTGCAATATTGAGGCCAATATCCCTTGTCGGAACCACTGGGACCAAATCCTTGTGCACCATGTCGACTTGCCTTTGCCAAGGCTTGCTCGCTTTGTACTCCAGAATTCTTCGGGCTACAAGAAGCTCCAGCATCTCTTCTTCTCAAGATCAGTGTCCTCACTCCATCCCCTGCACTGTAGACCTTCATCTTTGGTGAGATGCTTGAGGTCCTCTTGAGACTCCTGGATCATTGGACTGTGGGTCCTCTCGAGGGTCTTTACCTACTTCAGTGGGTTTCCCTGCTTGTTTGTGGCCTGCTATGACTCTCCTGCACTTGCTGAATCCCTTGGACCTTGCTTTCCACGCCTGTTGCAACTGTCAAGGCTTGTTGGTGCTCCCGCCGGACACCGAACCCATGATTCTTAACTTCCAACTTGCAACAGCTCATGTTCGGCTCCTTGTCTTCCTCAGACTCGCCTAGTCCTCACAGCTGATGTGACAAGGTCACCGTCATCACTCCTGTATAATCCCACATCGGTGGGCATTGCTCTTCCGTGCCTCCTGGTCACCTCCGAGTGGCATAGACTCTGTCCTCTCTGCTTGCAGGTTCTTCTCTTTTAGAATCCACCCTTGGATTCCACTGGACTCTTGCACAGTCTTAGCCAGCGGCATCGTTACTAAAGCCCTCAACTGTGGTCTACGGTGGTTTCCAACATCACTTCGCACCTAGAGGCGGCAGACCCGTAAGCAGAGAATCGGCCATGGACCAGGGTTCAATTCCCGACGCGGCAGGGTCGTGGACCAGGGTCAAAATGGACTTGATAATTCTCGCCTCGGTACCTACTCTAACCAGGAACACACTCGGCAACTCTGGGCATTAAGCTTGCCTCATCTCTACAACGGCCCCCCACAGACGCCGGGGATGCCTGGTTTCACCTTGGAGATACCCAGAAAGGGACCATCTCACAGGGATAGCCAGGACGGGTTCCCCAGCGGTCCACAGCGCCGGGACGCCCCCGTTGGTGGGCAGCTGTGCGCTTTACAAGCTTACAACACACACACATACCTATGCACTTGGCTTCCCTGGTGTAGATATCCTGGTTTCTGGGGTATCCACGGGTGGTGTGACTCTCCAACCTTCTGTCTTTAAAGGGGTTTCTTCAGGATCCACTGGGAAGGGTCCTTCTTCTTTAAAACTGCAACAGCGACTTTCTCGTTGACTTCTATTGAATACGCGACTGTGTTTCCACTCTTTTCACAGCATCCGTAGGGTTCCTGGGTACTTACCTTGGGTGGTTCTTTGGGCCCTCAGCTCTTCTGAGTCTCCTGGTTCAAGTCATGACTTCGATCGCAGTTCGCCTTCCACTTTCTTAATATATGGTTTGGGCTCCCCCTGGAGACTACTGTGTATTTTGCTTACTTACCTCTTGCAATTGAAGTATTCTTATGTGTTTGTGTTGATATCTCCGGGTAGGAGATATACCAATGTGCTAGTGAGTGTTGTGTAATAAATTAACATATTTGTATAACTACTCTGTGTATTTCATTTTCGTTTAACCTACTCTACTTGATTAAATCTGGTAAAACAAGCCGCTTAACACTCCTTTTGGACTAAGCTAACGGCTGCTCTCCACAGCTACATCTTAGAGAGCTTTTTAAGGTTGTCTAAGACCACTAAAAACCACCATACGGGTTATCTGGATTAGTGCAAGGTGCTTCACTTAGATAAGTGTGCACCATATACTAAGCTAACTTCCTACAACTGGTGTTTCAGTAGGCCAGTTTGCTTCTGTGTAAGCTTCCGTATTGCAAAAACTGCCTTACAGTGGTAAAGGGGGGTTCCCTCAATTACACAGTGAACACAGGTATGCAAATGAGGGAATGCGCTGATTAGAAGGTGTATGAACTGAAACAGCACCGATTGATTCACTATTCTCCTTTCTACAATGCCTAATGTTCTCCACAACACAAAAATGTAATTTCTGCCGGCAACAGTATCGAAGTATTAAGGCCCAGGTGTCCTAGCAAAGTATTAGGAAACTAATGTATCGAAGGAATATATACTCTGTTTAAAGTAACACATTTATTTTTTAAAAGAAGCTTAAGAACCACAGTCCCTACAATAAAAGTCAAAGAGATTAGTGAAAAATACTGCAAAATGACACATGAGAACCATACATTTCAGCGGATAAAACTCACTGTAAATTGATGGTTGCAAAATTGTAGTCAACACGTTGCCATTACTCTTTAATAAATAGACTGCTCACTGGTACCTGAACTTATTTTTCCACCTGTCTTGAACTAAAATGAAGTCTTCCATGAATCTCAAGGGAACTCCATTTTGGAACGTGAACTATAATCATTTTATATGGAAATATACAACTCTGAACTGTCATTTATGCACTAAATTGTGTATGCTATTTTCCTGTCAGAATCGCTTGACGTAAGACGTATGTTGTTTTTACTGTTGTCTAAGTAAACACAAGCAAGTAAAAGCAGACAATTTCAGAGTGACTGTCATTATAGAAAACAATTCACTCAGAATGGCTTTAAAAAAACAACAAACAAAGAGGCATATGACATAAGGAATATTTTAAAGCTAGCTTTTGGAGACAGCTACTGCTAGAATGAACTTTTTCATGACATATAATTGTAAAACTAATTTCTATGCTGGAAGTACTATAAATATGTTTATGCAAATTAGTTCTATCCCATACACCTGAAAGGTGCAGCATATTGGTTTGCTGCTACCTATACATATTTGCTCCTAAAAGGAATGCTAAAGCGCTATCGGGTTTGGAAGTAAATCTGAGATGTTTCCATGAGAAATACCCTTTATTTGGGAGGGCTTCTTCGCCTTATAGCCTGCAAAGATGAGGGCTTTCAATGTGCTTTAAAAGTTGAGAAGATGAAAGAAAAAGATTAAATAAGTCAGCTGGAGATGAAATATCAAAGAGGTTTATTAAACAAATGACAACAAAGCTGATACAATAGCTTTTGTATTGTGCATGTACTTAGAAGAACATCCCATGCAGATCCAGAGCACACAATAGGTGGGAGATGGGGAAATCAATTCAGACAGGCTGCAGCAGTTTCTAGATACAAATTCATGATAATTTCACCGCAGGGGATAAGGGGCCGCACCACACATCTTGTGGTTATACACTTATATACAATATTTTCTTTAGGTTTTCCCACTAACCAGGAAACCACCAAACCTATAACAAAAGAGACTCACGTACCTCCACTCAAGGCATATGAGCTGAGTCTTCGGACCACGAGTTATGTAGTTACCACAGTTGCACTTCCCACTAACTAGGGAACACTGACTACCTGTTGTAAACTAACAGGACAAGATGGACTTCTTCCTTAGCACCTTTAGATAATGCATCTTTTACAACTCCTATCTTGTACATACTCCGCATGCTGACCCTGTCAGTTTCCTGACATATGCAATATTAGATCACGCATCTTGCGCTTCATGTGCTTCTAAGAAACCCATTCCCACTAACCAGGGAATTCACTGATCACCACCGTGATCAGCAGGATGTGAGACTGATTTGGTAACAAATACATCGTACAATGTAGGACAGCTCAAGCCAGTAGTGCACTAGCTGACACGGCAATACGACACTCTATACAAAACCACATATGCCAGCATGCCCCAGCACGGACTCCGTATGTGTCAGCACACGCTACATACACTAGGTTTTAGATTTGCAGATTTGTTCTTAATACGGTGGCATAATCCACATTTTGTATAAACAACTATCCATGTTGCATGCATACAAACAACAGTATTACCGAACTGCACTTTGCCCACTTTAAGATGGAGACTATGTATAGAAACGTACACTTCTCCGAATTGTAATATGTCCGTTGTCTATGTCGATAACTTACAGGAAGTGTATGTAAGTAACTGCTACCTGCTATTCCGCTGTGTGATCAAGACTTTGTGAAGTCGAAACACGTCACGGAGGGTTTATGATGTTAATAAAACCCAATATCTAACTTTGGTGTCCTGCTTGGATTTTTGCAAAAACCTGAGAGCGCAATTGGAAACACAGTTTTGGATATATATATATATATATACATATATATATTATCTACTGGCGGTCGCCAGTAGATAGTTATAGTTAGGACCCTCTTACCATAGGAAATCCGCAACATTCTATTTTGAATAACTTTGGCGCCGGTCGACGAATTCTCGCAAAATTTTCAAAATAGGTGGGCCGTTGAGCTCCGCTCCTACCCTGAAAGTCTCGGGGGGATTCGTCAAGCGGGGGCTGAGATAAAAGGGGGGTCCCAAAACGCGTTTTTCCCTAGGACCTTTAGACAGAGCTACAGCCCGAACGGCTGAACAGAATTTAATGAAATTTGGCAGAGAGGTAGTCCTCAGGTCAAGGAAGTGCCTTTTGTAGGTTTGGTGTAAATCTGTTCAGTAGATTCTGAGAAAATAGCCTTTAAATCAATATATATATCTGAGCCAGCTTACGGTGCGCTTACGGTGCGCTTACCGTACGCGTACGGTGACGTGCGCGAGTGCGATTCTGATTGGCCGTTAGATCTTAGTAAACATTCGAATCGGTCGAAACCAGGAAGTGGCAGCCGCCATTTTCTCTCTCGCACTCTGACAGGGGGTTGAAAAACAAAGTGCAAAAACATGTAAAGGGGCTGTTTAGACAGCTCCCAAGCACCTAGCCATGTCGAGGGAGTCCCCAACGATCCCCCAAGTGAAAAAAGGCAATTTTAATTTTTTTGAAAATTTCGCTGATTACACTTACCATACGCGTACGGTAATAAATAATAAAAAAAAAAAAAAATATCCACATTCTCCCCACCCCGTGTGCAAATGGTGCCCGATGGGCAACATTTGTGCATGGCTTATTACAGCAAAACAAAACATATATTTTACCTGTCACAACGATGCTCATCATATGTCCTCCATGTGCGCACGGTGCGCGAAGCGCATCGTGCGTTCATGGCCCATCTAGCGTAACGTGGGCACGCGGTGCGCGAAGCGCACCGCATGCTCACTGTGCGCGAAGCGCACCGTGCGCGCACGGAACGAACTGCGGTAAGTGGGCGCGCACGCCACAAATGGCGTAAAGTAACTTAGCATTTAAAAAACCGTACAAATTCACTGAAAAAACCATAGGTTTCACACACGTTATAGTTAGGAATTAGCATTTAAAAAACCTTGCAAATTCACTGAAAAAACCATAGGTTTCACACATGTTATAGTTCGCTGGACATTTTACTGATAAAAAACCAATGAAATTCCCCCGTTATAGTTACTGTAGGCAACTATAACTCACGCGACCGTAATCCTCTGCTGATGACATATGTGTCTTTATGAAAAAAAAATATTTGTAATATATGTATAGCTAAAATTTAATGGAAGAAGACATGGGCAAATAAGTGTCTAAATACAGTATTAGCATCAGCAGAGGATTACGGTCGCGTGAGTTATAGTTGCCTACAGTAACTATAACGGGGGAATTTCATTGGTTTTTTATCAGTAAAATGTCCAGCCAACTATAACATGTGTGAAACCTATGGTTTTTTCAGTGAATATATATATATATATATATATATATATATATATATATATTATCTACTGGCGGTCGCCAGTAGATAGTTATAGTTAGGACCGAGTTTCCATAGGAAATCTCAAAATTCTATTTTGAATAACTTTGGCGCCGATTGACGAATCCTCGCGAAATTTTCAAAACTAATGGGGCGCTCCGCTCCGCTCCTACCCTGAAAGTCTCGGGGTGATTCGTCAAGCGGGGGCCGAGAAAAAGGGGGGTCCCAAAACATGTTTTCCCCATGGATTTTTCCATAGGGACTTTAGTCGCAGCTACAGCCCGAACGGCTGAACAGAATTACGTGAAATTTGGCAGAGAGGTAGCCATAAGGTCCATTAAGTGCCTTTTGCAGGTTTGGTGTAAATCTGTTCAGTATTTCCAGAGAAAATAGCATTTAAATCAATATATATATCTGTACACGCGCAGCGTGCGCACTGGGTGCGCGCACCTTGCCGTGCGCGAGGGCAATTCTGATTGGTTGTTAGATCTTAGTAAACATTCGAATCGGTCAAAACCAGGAAGTGTCGGCCGCCATTTTGTCTCTTGCACTCTGAGGGGGTGAAAAACAAATGTGGAGAACGTGAAAAGGGGGCAGGGTGGACAGTTCCTGACCCCCTAGCCGTGGTCAGGGGGTCCCAGAAGAAAATCGCCGTAACCAAACGTAAAAACCAAACGTAAAAAATTCTGCGAAGTGTGCGCAGCGTGCGCGCACTCCGCGATTTATCGAAAAAAAAAAATGTATTTGGCCCTTTGTACGAACTTTGTAAAGTGGCGCAAAGCGCTCCGTGCGTGCACGGCACGAACTGCGAAAAGTGGGTGCGTGGCGCGCCAAGCGCACCGCGTGCACACCGCGCGCGCACCGTGAAAAAGTTTTGTTAAAAAAAATATATTAATAAATACATAACTTAGCATTTAAAAAACCGTACAAATTCACTGAAAAAAACATAGGTTTCACACATGGTATAGTTAGGAATTAGCATTTAAAAAACCTTGCAAATTCACTTAAAAAACCATAGGTTTCACACATGTTATAGTTAGCTGGGCATTTCCCTCGTAAAAAACCAATGAAATTCCCCCGTTATAGTTAGTGCAGGCAACTATAACTCACGCGACCGCAATCCTCTGCTGATGACGTCAGATATTACATCACTGATGACATATGTGTCTTTCTGAAAAAAAAAAAAATGTAATATATGTATAGCTAAAGATGAATGGAAGAAGACATGGGTAAATAAGTGTCTTAATACAGTGATGTAATATCTGACGTCATCAGCAGAGGATTGCGGTCGCGTGAGTTATAGTTGCCTGCACTAACTATAACGGGGGAATTTCATTGGTTTTTTACGAGGGAAATGCCCAGCTAAGTATAACATGTGTGAAACCTATGGTTTTTTAAGTGAATTTACAAGGTTTTTTAAATGCTAATTCCTAACTATAACGTGTGTGAAACCTATGGTTTTTTCAGTGATATATATATATATATATATATATATATATATTCACTGAAAAAACCATAGGTTTCAGGGGCGTTATAGTTAGCTGGACATTTCCCTTGTACAAAACCCTAGAAATTCCCCTGTTATAGTTAGTTCAGCTAACTATAACTCACGCCCCCGCAATGCACTGCTGATGACGTCACATATTACATCACTCATGACATGGTCAGTGACATCACTGATGACATCTCAAATGACATCACTGATGACATCACTGATGACATCATCCATGCGATACATTAGTGCATCTTCTCACACCCTAATATAACCTTTGATACACCGACTCAAAATTTCAGACGGCCATTTTGAAAACCATAGCTACTCCAATACCAATAACTACATACCCACTCATTAACTCTTAGGTCTACATACACCTCCACTCACTCACTTGTACAGTCACTCATACTTACAGTCACTCCGTACAAGACTATCATATGCATTTATACACCTATATAGACACTCACACACCGCCAATCATCCATTGAGGTACTGACACACCTAGTCAGTCGTGCAAGTAATTAAACACAGTCCAATTTACTCACCTATACAGTTAAACACACTCAAGTTCATTTACTCATAAAAATAGTACCACATTCTTACGCTCTTATACAATCATTGATACAAGCACACACTCATCCATACAGCCACTCTCACAATCACACACTCTCACATATACCCACTTATATACTCTTAGACACATATATACTGCCTTTCACATATGTAGTTAGTCACACATGTACCACTGAGATATACATTCAATCCCTAACACACCCATACATACACTCACCCAACCATACAGTCCATCACAGATGCACTCTTAAAACCATGCACCCATAGAATCACCCACTCACACATCTATGCATAGAGTCACACACACCCTACCCACACAAACACTCAGGCATGCATACAGATACTCAGACAACCAATAAATAACCCATATAGACACTCATATAGCTATTCACAAAACCATGCAGCCACTTATACACCTACACACAGACACATACAGACATTCACACAGTTTAGTCACTAGTCTGCAGTAAGATACATTTAATGACTCACTTATAGAGTCAGTTACGCACCCAGAAAATCATCCATTCACACACTTGTACACCCACTCATTATTCAACAGACCTTTCCCTATATATATTAAACATATTAAAACTGTACAGAAACACATACTCACTGGATGATGTCATCAGTGATGTCACTGACCATGTCATGAGTGATGTAATATGTGACGTCATCAGCAGTGCATTGCGGGGGCGCGAGTTATAGTTAGCTGAACTAACTATAACAGGGGAATTTCTAGGGTCTTGTACGAGGGAAATGTCCAGCTAACTATAACGCCCCTGAAACCTATGGTTTTTTCAGTGAATTTCTAAGGTTTTTTAAATGCCAATTCCTAACTATAACGCCCCTGAAACCTTTGGTTTTTTCAGTGAATTTCAAAGGTTTTTTAAATGCTAATTCCTATCTATAACTTATCTCTAAAGATATCATGTTTAATGAATTTGATTGGATTTGTATATTTTTCAAATTCAGTGTGTCAATTTCATTAATTACATTTTTTTTTAAAAATACTTTTTTATCACCATTTTTTAAACTTATTTTTTCAATTAATTCTTTTCAAAATTAAAAATTATTATTTGAACTTAATGGGTTTTTCAAACCTATTTTTTAAATATTTTTTTAACTATATGTTCAAAACTTTATTTTATATATTTGTTTTCCATGTTTTTAGATCCGCGCACCCAACGTGAGAGGAACCGTGCAACCAAACGCGATAGGATGCGCGTACCCAGCACGTATTTTGCCTTTTTTTTTTTTAAAAAGGGGGCCCATGGGGTCCTTCTGGGACCCCCTAAGCACCTCTAGAGGGTCAGAGTATTTCCACTCTGCCCCCTTTATATGTTTTACACACTTATTCCCCTTGCTTCTTCAGCCTCGCTTCTACCGAGGCAGAAAATGACCGCCAACAGTTTCTGGTTTCGAATGTAGAGAGACACTCGACAGCCAATTAGCATTCAGCGCGCGATCGGGAGGGTGCGCGCTCGGTTCGTGGAGGGTGCGCTTACGGTGCATGTAGGGTCCGCGGATCCTCCCCGGCCATAGATATTTATGTACTTTTAACTCTAATTTTCTCAGGAACTACTGAACGGATTCACACCATTTATGCAAAAGGCACGAGTCTGAACTGAGGACTACCTCTTTGCCAAATTTGGTGTCATTACGTTCAGCGATTCGGGCTGTAGCTGCGCCAACAGATCCTATGGGAAATTGCATGGGGAAGACGCGTTTTGGACCCCCCTTTTTTCTCGGCCCCCGCTTGACGAATCACCACGAAACTTTCAGGGTAGGAGCAGAGCGGAGCTGGCCAAAAGTTTGGAAAATTTCGCAAAGATTCGTCAACCGGTGCCAAAGTTATTCCCAATAGAATATATATATTATCTACTGGCGGTCGCCAGTAGATAGTTATAGTTAGGACCGAATTTCCATAGGAAATCTCAAAATTCTATTTTGAATAACTTTGGCGCCGGTTGATAAATCCTCGCGAAATTTTCAAAACTAATGGGGCGCTCCGCTCAGCTCCTACCCTGAAAGTCTCGGGGTGATTTGTCAAGCGGGGGCCGAGAAAAAAGGGGGGTCCCAAAACGCGTTTTCTCCATGCATTTTCCCGTAGGACCTTTAGTCAAAGGTACAGCCCGAGCGGCTGAACAGAATTACTTGAAATTTGGCAGAGAGGTAGTCCTCAGGTCAGGCATGTGCCTTTTGCATATATGGAGTCAATCTGTTCAGTAGTTCCTGAGAAAATTGCAGTTAAAAGTACATAAATATCTATAGACGCACACCGTGCGCGCACCGTGCGTGCACCGTGCGCGTACCCTTACGTGCGCGAGCGTAATTCTGATTGGTGGTTACATGTCAGTCAACGTTCGAATCGGTTGAAATCAGGAAGTGTCGGCCGCCATTTTGTTTGTTTTGGGTGCGACACTGAAAAAGAGAGGTGGTGAACGTGAAAAGGGGGCAGGGTAGAGAGTTCCTGACCCCCTAGCCTTTCTCAGGGGGTCCCTGAAGGACCCCGAAGGGTGAAAAAAACATTTTTTTTTTTTAAATCGCGGGGTGCGCGCACCGTGCGCGCACGGTGAAAAACCTTTAAAAAATATATATAATAATACATACATAACTTAGCATTTAAAAAACCGTACAAATTCACTTAAAAAACCATAGGTTTCACACACGTTATAGTTAGGAATTAGCATTTAAAAAACCTTGCAAATTCACTTAAAAAACCATAGGTTTCACACATGTTATAGTTAGGTGGACATTTCACTCGTAAAAAACCAATGAAATTCCCCTGTTACAGTTAGTTCAGATACCTATAACTCACGCGCCCGCAATCCACTGCTCATGACGTCACATATTACATCACTCATGACATGGTCAGTGGCATCACTCATGACATCACTGATGACATCATCCTTGTGATAGAGTGGTGGTCGCGCGAGTTATAGTTATCTGAACTAACTATAACGGGGGAATTTCATTGTTTTTTTACGAGTGAAATGTCCACCTAACTATAACATGTGTGAAACCTATGGTTTTTTAAGTGAATATAGGTTATTAGTTTGTTTTTTGAGTATCAGTATGAGTGTCTGAGTGTCTGTATGGTTCGGTTGGGGGTATTACGTAGTGCATAGGTGCATGAATGAGTGACTCACTGTTTTTATGTGTTGAAGACAGCATGTGTGCAGGACTGTATGGGTGGATGAGTGTGTGCATGGGTGTGTTAGTGAGTGAATGACTGTTTCAATAGTGTCTTTATGAGTAACTACATATGTTTTAAACCAGTATATGTGACTATTGGTGTATATAAGTGAGTATATGTGAGAGTGAGAGATTGAAAGAGTTCCTGTATGAATAAGTATGTGTTTCTATAAGTGATTGTTTAAAAGACTAAGTATGTGTAAGTTTCTGTAGAAGTAAGTGTGGTGGTATGTGTATAGCTGTATATGCAAGTAAATGGATGTTTGATTCTTTATTAGCATGAGTGACTATGTGTGTGAGTAACTCTATGGATGAGTGGCGTTGTGTAACAGGATGTATAGGTGTATGAGTACATATGATGAGTGAGTACATGTATGAGTGACTGTATAGGACTGTTGGTGAATGAGTGGATGTGTATGTGGATCTTAGAATTACTGAATAGGTTGTTGTAACTGATATTGGTATGTCCATTGTTTTGAAAATTTTAGTGTGTGTATCAAAGGTTATATTAGGGGGAGAGGAGGTCTGCCACTCTATCACAAGGATGATGTCATCAGTGATGTCATTTGAGATGTCATCAGTGATGTCATCAGTGATGTCACTGACCATGTCATGAGTGATGTCATCAGCAGTGCATTGCGGGCGCGCGAGTTATAGTTAGCTGAACTAACTATAACGGGGGAATTTCAATGGTTTTGTACGAGTGAAAAGTCCAGCTAACTATAACGCTCCTGAAACCTATGGTTTTTTCAGTGAATTTCAAGGTTTTTTAAATGCTAATTCCTAACTATAACGTGCCTGAAACCTATGTTTTTTTCAGTGAATATATATATATATCGAGACCCTACATATATACATATGTAGGGAGAGAGAGAGAGAGAGGAGTTAGGAATAGTAGACTTATACTAATGTATCATGCCTTCAAAAGATAGGTGGCACTCAAAATATAGCAGATTAAATTCCTTTACTTAAAAGTAAAGCAACAGATGAACAATAAACAATATGATGTATTTAAACTGCAACCACACCACCAGGACCGACTTCAACACCTGCATGTCCAACGTAGCAAGCTGGATAAAACAGAACTGTCTGGAAATCAACACAGATAAAACTGAAGTCCTGAACTTTGGGAACAAGAGCTCTCGATGGGATTCTATCAGGTGGCCAACAGAACTGGGACCCACACCGCCCCACCGAGCACGCCAAAAACCTCGGCATCACTGTGGATGACCACCTCTCCATGGCCAAACAAGTGAACTTTGTCACCTCCTCCTGCTTCTCAACCCTATGTATGCTCTGCAAAATATTCCATTTGGCTCGCCACCGACACCAGACTCAGGATCACCCAGGCCCTCATCACCAGCAGACTAGACTACAGCAATGCACTCTATATCAGTATCACCAATCAACTCTTACAAAGACTGCAGACCACGCTGAACCCCACCGCCAGTCTCACCCTCAACATCCCGCACACACCATGCCCCATTTCAGAGGGCTACGCTGGGTACAAATTCAGAAACAATTACAATTCAATCTGCTCACCCACACATACAAAGCCCTCCACAATGTCGAACCTGCCTACCTCAACCTCCACCAACCCACCAGGAAACTGTGCTCAGCTTCACTCTACCTTGTGCAAATACCCCACATCTGCAGGAGCAAGGCAGGAAGACACTCCTTTACCTTCATCGCCACCAAATCCTGTAACGACCTTCCACACTACATCAGCACCTCTCATCCCTTTTCAAATTCCACAAAAAACTGAAGACTACGCTATTCGACTAGGAGCTTTATCAGCCTACTCACCTACTCCAGCGCCTGGCTACTCCTCAGATGATAAGTGTGCTACACAAATCGTCTTAACATAACATAACATGGCTTCATCTACATACATTAGAAGATAAACCCTCTGATCCCAATATGAGTTTGTACCTGGGGAACGCAGACTCATATCCCCAAAAAGATTTCACTGTACCAACAGATTACGAGTTGACAAACATTACAATGCTATGCATGTTTCATAATATACACCTTAATTGGGATGCAAGTATAAAGGTACTCACAACTCAAGCAATTTCTGTTCCAAAGATAACATTAATACTGAATAGTCATATGCAGCCTATTTACAGAATTAAAGAAAATCATCATGTCTTTTTTATACGTTTTTTTCATTACGAATGTATCTCTCTAACCATATATCTGCACTTGTTAAATTCATCCAGGAGGCAAAGGTGATTGAGAAATGGTACAAAAACACCCAGGTCTCAATGTCTACACCATTATCAACACTCACAACAAAAGCTATGTTTACTGAGGCAATTGCTTTCCCTTCTATATATTAATTTGGTAACGTATATTTTTTTAGAGTGACAAATTCCTCACACAATATACAACTGTCTATTATTAACTACACACCAATAATATTGAACGAAATCGGCAATAGAGTATAAGAGATAAAACAACACATTCTGGGCTCTATGCCATGTCAAGACCCACATAGATGTGACACAGCTATCTCAATCAAGATTTTGATGATAAAGGATTTCGAACACCGTTCAACAAATGTGCAGATGCAAAAGTTTCAAGGAGCAGCAATGGGTACAAATGACCACAATTTACAGGTTTTCAAATGATATTTTTGCATGGTTGTAATATCAAATTTTGCTTCTTGTACTACATAAACTGTCAGGACAGCAATGCCTACATCATTACACAAATGAAATTTGTGCTCTTAGTATATCAAAATATGTGTTGCATGTTAAATTAACTGCAATAATTGCAAGCTTACTCTCAGCATTTCAAGCTTGTTCAAAATGTTCTAATTACATGTCACAGGTACACGTTCAAATAATCAGATCAATTATGAAATATATTTTCTCTAGCATGCTGCACAACCTGTTTACAAAGGAACAGATGTGGAGAATTACTAAACATCTCCAGGTGTTTGAGTTATTAAGAAAGGCCAACAACCATGCAAACACATGTACAGCTTCACTGCATGTAAATCAAGTTTAGTGAAATGAGCATAATTTGATTAGAACACAGGTTCGCAGAGAAAGAGAAAAATACGATATCTTGAAGAAAAAGACGTTTCTTGTTTGTTTCAAAACGGGCATGGGGTTGTTGAGAGGTTGTAAAGAACTCCAACCAAACACTTCATTAACTACAGTTGACTTATGTAAAAGAAATAGCATATGTTGCCAGTACTTTGCCTCCCATGAATGGCCTGCTCTAAACAGTGTCACAAATAATTTCTCGTTTTATACAGCTTATCGTAATAATCTTGAGGAAAAAAGGCTCATGCTGACTGTGCATACGTGAAATTCACGCACACATACACATACAAACAGACACAAAATTAACACAATTAACATTATTCGAACTCTGTAAACTACATTAAGAGATATAACAACACATTCAGACTTTTATTTCAGGTCACGAGCCATGTGGATGTGACAAAGGTATCTCAATCGAGATATTCAAGATGGAGAATTCCAAAACCAAATTTAAGAAAAGTACAGACAAGCGGACCTTATTTACGAATATTCTTTCCTACAGAAAGTGGCATCACTGCCTGTTCCCTGCATCCATCTCACTGTTTCTCACATGAAACCTCTTGTCTCCTTACTTATCTCAATCGACTCCTTGGGGCGTCCCATTCCCAGGCTGCCCCAAGCTAGATCCAGGCATAGAGACATCTCCAAGTCAATTGGGGCAGAAAGATATTTAACAGTTATACTCTATGATCACACTTGGCACACTGTCTCTGTATGGGAATCAGTGGCGGCTCCTCCACTATGGCGGAGGAGCATCACCCCCGCCAGCAGCAGCAGCTGCAAAACGTGAAAAATAAAACGCTAATAAAGCATGTTTATTAGCGTTTTATTTTTCTCCATAGCATTGAGTCTAGGGGGTGGGGCCATGGGGATGACAGGCATGAGGGGGAGAGGTAGGTGCACTGTTGTCAGTGTGCATCTGGGTTTGGCCGGCCGTCTCAGGATGTAATGTAATGTAAGCTGTATTTATATAGCGCAAACTGTAACCCAACGGGTATCCTGCCTCTGCGAGTTACAGGGATGTTAAAGTGCCAGAATGAAAGACGGCTATCTCCAAGACTAGAAAAGGGCAACGAAAGAAGAAAGAAGGTATGTGAAGATATCCATATCACATCAGCATTTTTGTGTTATTCCTCCCTAGGGAACAGCCACATTTTCACCTTCTTCCTAAATTGAAGCAGATCCTGAGTTTGTCTGATATTGAGGGGGAGAGCATTCCACAGCCGCGAGGCTGCAGGACTGAAAGCTCTGCCTCCTGTCCTGGATCTTTTAAATCTCGTGATATTCACCAGATTTGTTGTTGCTGAGTGAAGATTTCTTGAGGGAGCATACCATGAGAATTTATTCTGGAGTGGTTTAGGTCCCCGACCATGGACTGCTCTGAAGACAATACAAAGAGATTTAAATTGTATTCTCTGATGAACTGGCAGCCAATGGAGATCCCTCAGAGCTAAAGATGTAGAGGACCTCCTCTGCCTTTTTAGAGCTAGTTTTGCTGCAATCGTCTGAATTCTTTGCAACTTCCGTATCAGTAAATTGGGTGCTTCCAAATACAGCGAGTTGCAGTAATCAAGCCTGCTCAGAATTAAAGACCTCACCACTTGTATCCTGATGGAATCTGGTAGCAATGGGAGGATCATTAGTAAGGCTCTGATCAAGGAGAAATATGTGCCGACTACTTTATTGACTTGAGAGTCCAGCTGATGGTTGTTATCCATTAGCACCCCCAGATTACGCACTGCTTTTGCTGGAATTAGTGGTTTGTCCGAAGGAGTAAGCCGAAAGTCAATAGGTAGGGGGCGAGCTATTTTATTTGTAGCACAGTACACAATTTCCATTTTGTCTCCATTGAATTGTAACTGATTGTTTCTGAGCCAATTTGTAATGCTTGGCATGCACTCGTGGAATTTATCGATCGTAGCTGCCCGGCTCCCCTCTAGCGAGAACGCTAATTGTGTGACGTCTGCGTAGTTTATTAATTCAATGCCAAAAGATTTAATGATGGGGGTGAGTGGACGCAGATATATATTAAATAAAATCGGGCTTATTGCTGACCCCTGTGGCGCCCCTTGTTGAACGGCGCTTTTTGTAGATACAAAAGGAGGAATTGTCACTGCCTGCTGTCTGCCCGTCAGATACGACTGGAGCCATTTTAACGCCAGACCCTTGATTCCTATATTCCTGAGTCTTTCCAGCAGAGTATCGTGGGTCACCGTATCGAATGCGGCTGACATATCCAGTAGTACCAGTACAACCGGATTTCCATTGTTGTTGATGGCCAAACCGACATGCGCATAGAAGCTGTCTCCAACCCGAGCTGCGTTGGCGGGTTGGAGACAGCAGGCACAGGCTCCCCACCTCTCTGGGAGTGAAAATCCAGGCCACTCAGGCCAATCCTGCATCCATGAGAACAGCATTGGAATTGGCCGCAGGGCAGTCTGGGAGCCTGTGCCTGCAGTGGAGCCAAAAGAACAGCGATGAAGCAATGCAGCGAGCATTCAGGTAAGTTAGTATTTTTTTGTTGTTTATTTTTTCCCCCTTGTCCCCGCCCCACCACTTTGCCCTGACACCAGCCGCAACTGATGGGTATTCCCACACAGGTACAGTGATGATGCACTGATGTTTGTACAAATAGCGGCTTCTTTGGTTTCCTTACTTGAATTATCAATCAACCACGGTCCTCCCATTAATATCCACGCATGAGTGATTTAAACAAGTTGGCAAGTGCAAGCTCGAAAACATACAGGGGCATAAATTCTTTCTGCTGGCTCTCAAATTAAGAAGTCTGCAGTGCATGATGCAGCATTTCTTGTGAAGTTATCTACACAAGCCTTGACTAGTTAGGTCATTCTGACTCCCTGAGTAGGTACCATTTTAATTCCTAATACACTAAGTGCCAAGGATATGGACAACAGACTTTACCCTGTGGCCTCGATTTGCCCAGGTGTCACTGTCACCCACTGTCCTTATGAAAAGTTAATACTGCAAACATGTTTGAAACGCTGTTGACCCCATTACACACAAATAAATAGGTTTAAGTAAATTGCCAATATAAGGCGCCATTGTAAAATGTAAAGTACTTGTCTATGTATAGCACTGTCATTGTCTCACTTTTATGTGTTTTTGCACTGGTACAACATGCACCAATTTTTTTTATTTTTGTGTAACTGGAACTGTATATAATCGATACACCATCTGAACACCTGCTTCTGTTTTTGTCCACTGTGTGTATATTAAAATCACTTATGAAGATACACTTCAATCATGTATTTTTCATTAACTGTATGTATTGAATTATGTTTCTGCCAAACAATAATTTGTCACAATAAATTTCAGATAAACCACTGTTTTTGACATTGTACATACATCAAGTTCCCACTGGCGTAAGGGTCAAACTTGTTTCTTGTACCCCTTCAAGAGAATCAATCACTACATCAACTCCCAGTCTACCACTCTAATCCCACATTTGACAGGTAGGTGCAATGCCATTGTCCTCTTCTTCAGTGAAAAAATATAAAATATTTGACAGCACACCACCAATAACATGCATACTTCTCTGCCGCCCCAACCTCTGATGGTCCTCCTTCCCTCCTGTGTCTTGCAAATGTCGCCAATATCCAAAACTCCCTCAAAGCCAACTCTTATGAAGATGACATCTTAAGCTCATTTATCCTTCATTAAAGCATTCTCAAGAGAAGCTCTTGCATTCTTAAATACCATCATTGATGATGCACTGATGTTTGTACAAATAGCGGCTTCTTTGGTTTCCTTACTTGAATTATCAATCAACCGTGGTCCTCCCATTAATATCCACGCATGAGTGATTTAAACAAGTTGGCAAGTGCAAGCTCGAAAACATACAGGGGCATACATTCTTTCTGCTGGCTCTCAAATTAAGAAGTCTGCAGTGCCTGATGCAGCATTTCTTGTGAAGTTATCTACACAAGCCTTGACTAGTTAGGTCATTCTGACTCCCTGAGTAGGTACCATTTTAATTCCTATTACACTAAGTGCCAAGGATATGGACAACAGACTTTACCCTGTGGCCTCGATTTGCCCAGGTGTCCCTGTCACCCACTGTCCTTATGAAAAGTTAATACTGCAAACATGTTTGAAACGCTGTTGACCCCATTACACACAAATAAGTAGGTTTAAGTAAATTGCCAATATAAGGTGCCTTTGTAAAATGTAAAGTACTTGTCTATGTATAGCACTGTCATTGTCTCACTTTTATGTGTTTTTGCACTGGAACTGTATATAATCGATCCACCATCTGAACACCTGCTTCTGTTTTTGTCCATTGTGTGTATATTAAAATCATTTATGAAGATACACTACAATCATGTATTTTTCATTAACTGAATGCATTGAATTATGTTTCTGCCAAACAATTTGTCACAATAAATTTCAGATAAACCACTGTTTTTGACATGGTACATACATCAAGTTCCCACTGACGTAAGGGTCGCTCTTGTTTCTTGTACCCCTTCAAGAGAATCAATCACTACATCAACCCCCAGTCTACCACTCTAATCCCACATTTGATAGGTAAGTGCAATGCCATTGTCCTCTTCTTCAGTGAAAAAATATGAAATATTTGACAGCACACCACCAATAACATGCATACTTCTCTGCCGCGCCAACCTCTGATGGTCCTCCTCCCCTCCTGTGTCTTGCAAATATCGCCAATATCCGAAACTCCCTCAAAGCCAACTCTTATGAAGATGACATCTTAAGCTCATCCATCCTTCATTAAAGCATTCTCAAGAGAAGCTCTTGCATTCTTAAATACCATCATTAATAACGACCTCACTTAAGCAATCTTCCAAGAAGCACAGAAAATAGAGCATATACTACCATTCCAGAAGAAACCCTCACAAAACGTATGACTTTGCCAACTACTTGCCCATCACTAACCTACTCTTCATCAACAAGCTAAATGAAAAAGCAGTTTAAGCACAACTTCAAGACTAAATCAATGCCAATCATCTCCTGCATGATTAATCATCTGTCTTCAGATCATGCTGCAGCATGGAGACAGCTACATTACAAATCATAGATAATGCCTTCCTGATTACAGATAAAGTTGACAGCTACCTACCGATTTTGCTCAACTTCTCAGCCGCATTTGATAAAGTTGATCACTACTCCTGCTCACAAACCCTGAAGTCCTGAATTGGTTTAATTAACTACATCCTTCAGAGTTTCCCTCCTCCGTATTTAACCAACACCATCTTGTTCAATTAGGCACCTT
Organism: Triturus cristatus; assembly: GCF_964204655.1. Classification (NCBI taxonomy): domain Eukaryota; kingdom Metazoa; phylum Chordata; class Amphibia; order Caudata; family Salamandridae; genus Triturus; species Triturus cristatus. Next base: position 274,466,661 of record NC_140592.1, on the reverse strand, counting down.
CAGGGCCCAGAAGAATTCCAATTAGTAACCAAATCAAAATTCACCAATAGCCCGACAACAAACAACTCTCCTGCAATCCAGAAATCCAGAGCCTCAAACACTGCTAGCACCACATCAAGACCTGGATATCTAGCATCTACCTTAATTTTAACCGCACGAAGACAGAATTCCCACTATTTGCAAAGAATGTGAAGCAATGACTAGTACAAACCTGTCTCAACAAAATGAACCTGAATGGACTTGAAACCCAGTCTCAAGGAACACACTGCAAGGGAAAACATCATGGCCACTTACCTGCTATCACTACTGAAGAAAGTGAAACAATTCCTCTCAGAAGTCTACATTTGAACAGCTCCCATACTCTCATATCTAGAAGGCGGCAGGACCTTGCCACATGGCCTTCCAGACTCCAAAATGGCCCAGCTAAGGGCATCCTACAATGACTTGAAGAAATATGATGACAATAACGCAACACAGATGGAACTCCACTGGCTCCCTTTGTCAGACCACACCATATTAAAAATCAACTGACTCAGCTACAAAGTCACCACAAGTGCCCTTGCCCATCTATCTGGCTGACAAATACAACAACTCTAGTGACTCTCAATACACCAGCAGCCAAAATACCACAGGCTGGAGATAAAGAAGTGCAAAAAGGAAAACAACAAGAAAACATCACATCTCCAATTTATTTAACCTAGAGCGAGAACAAATCATTGAATACATAAGGTCTACTCGAACCCTGCCCTAATTTATGAAAAACTGAAGAAATACCTCTTCAAGGAACACTGAGTCACAATAAAATCCACTTTCAGAACCAAGCTTCTGCTCCAATCAATGCCTGGCTGTGTATTTGCCTGCACAGCACTATTCAGTTTTGTTTTAGGTTTGTGCTACACAGTACCCCATTAATGCATACATTCTTGGCAATCTATTCTATAATTTGTTAACCTTACTTGAGGACCCATCTAGAGTGCATTGCCTTCGTAGTACATCAGTGCAACATTGACTAATTCTGCCTTGATAGGACCATAGCTTAGGGAGGTTATTTTTTCTGATTCCAGGTGTGGTTTGAAATTGTTAATTAAGTCGGTGGTTACATTTATTCACACCTTGTTTCACTTTGAACATAAATGTAATTTCGTCCTCAAATGCAATTCCTGTTAGGTTCTTTAATAATTGGACAAGAAATTGACACTAAGTATGAGGACCATGGAAAGGAAATACTTCCCTCACCCTTCTACCTTTCCATCATAATGTTTGTTTTTGACGCATTTAGCACAATCTATTTATAATCTTAGACTGAATTTCTGATAATCCGTTAAAGTTGTATATTTACATCTCCGTATGCCCAGTTTTTGTCACCTTCTTTTCCTTTTTCTTTGCCTGAACACTAAATGTCATTCATACACACATAGGCACACATAGGCATACAGTTGCTATCCTTATATGGCAGGGTGATGCCTGCTAGTAGTCTTTTGTACAGGCTGAACATGAAAGGCTACCTTGAGGAGTCTTGAGGGAGAAAAGATGAAAGGATTGCTAATAATATTAATAATACTAATTCTTTATTGTTTGATTACTTACAGTCTTACAATGCGACATTATACATATAATATATACTGTAATATAAAACCACTAAAACAAGATAAAAAAATGCAGCATCAAATTCTGAACCAGTTACAATAAAATATACCAAAAGTGTAAACAAGGTTTCATACTGTGCAAAAGTTTTCTTAATTATAATCTTCCAATTTTGCTCTTACTCTTAATAAACACTTTACCAAAGCAGAATTCATACTTATATCATTAGAATGCAGACACCTTATCCAAGCTTGCCTACATGTCCTTATTCCTCACGCATTAAAATGTAATTCAAGTATAGTTTTTCATTCAGTATGCAGTTCAGGGCAGATACACAACAAATGGACAATATTCTCCTCGCCCGTTTTACACAATCTGCATACTGTATCCCCCTCGGACTTCATCCATGGAGGAAGATGGCATAGTCCAGGGAGTACACTGAATCTTGCCTTTATAAAGATTTGTTTGTTTTTTAATGTCCATGGAATTTCTAAATAAGCTTGAATCTGCTTTTTTGTAAACCCACTAATTATTGGCCATGCGTGTTTTCTTTTTGCCAATATGTCTTTATCTCGTATAATTGATAGATGATTTGTTAATCTGTTGATTGCCTTTTTGAACGATTCCTTGTTTATAGTATTGTTTCAGATTGGCATCACAGCAAATTCCTCCAGCGCTATATTCAAGTATTTCCAGGCTTGTAATTTTCTATTGTTATTTATTTCTTGCCATAGTAATTGATACAATTGGTTGTCATGATCATTTTTTATCCTGTTCCATGCAAAGGATTGTTATGGAGTATGCGAAGATTCTAACATTAGCCTACTGAGATTGGTTCACCAAGAATGATTTGTGTCAACCTATCAATAAGCCATTTATGACAAATCTCTTTGCTTTCATGCACTTAAAACATTAATTAAGATAGTAGTTACCTTCATTATATAAGTAAAACTTGTACTGCACTTTAACCACCAGATGGTAGAGTTCTATAGCAATATTGGCATTTGAAATCTCGCAATCATCTCAAATGCATGTGGGATTTAGCTGAAACAACTTCTAAGAGTATACTCAGTTTCTTTGAATCAAATTCTTTCTTGTTGACATAAATGGTACTAGATAATATAAGGTAAAACAAAAGTTAAATAACCAATGGAGTCATGATAATAGCAGTCATTAATCTGAAATGTACCCTTCAATTTATGCTGAATTCCCTTTTGTTGGCCCTTTACCACTGCTAACCAGTGCAAAGTGCTTGTGCTTTCTCCCTATAAACATGAATATATTGGCTTATACCAAATTGGCATATTTATTTTACTTATAAGTCCCTTGTAGAGTGATATACCATATAATAGGGCCTGTAAATTAAATGATACTAGTGGTCCTGCAGGACTTATTGTGCAACCCACTTAAGTATGTCTTTAAAACATGCACCAGGCCTACCATTACAGCCTGAATGCAGTGTGACACTGTCATCTCGACTTGGCATTCAAGCCCTCTTGCCAAACATTAAACTCTCCTTTTATTCCATATTAGTCACCCCTAAGGTAGGCCCTAGCTAGCCAATAGGGTTGGGTGCTGTGTAAATAAAGCGTTGGAAATGTACTTTCTAGGTTTACATGTCCAGGTGGAGAAAAACTCTTACATTTGTTTTTCACTACTGTGAGGCCTAACCCTCCTATTGGATAACATTGGGGATTCCTTATTACATTTAAGAAGCTGCATTTCTCAATTGGGCGCTGGTAGCTATGTTGTGTTTGGTGTTTTTGGAATTGTAATTATAAGCCCTATTTAATGATAACATTTGGGTTTTTGATTACAATTTTAAAAAATGCCCCTTTTAGAAAGCTGGGGTTTTTCTGCCCTTAGCACTTGAGTGTAACTGACAGACTTTGTGAATTCATCCAAGACAGCCCCACAATAGAAGGATTAGGTGAGCCTGAACGGGCTATCTGCTGGCAGGATGGGGGTAGAGCTGAACACAGCCCCACTTACCTGTAATAACCTGTGTTCTGCCTTCTCATAAAGGGCCTTACAACCCCACATTGTTACTGCAGGCATTTTGGAGCCAGGCAGGGTAGGCAGGAAAGTCCATGCACTTCAAAGCCACAGTCTAGAAAGTTCTCACACATTCCAGAACAAGGAAACCAGGGTATAAAAAGGGGACCTCAGACCAACCCATCAGTGCATTTCTGGACCTGTGGATACTCTGCCATGAAGAAGGACAGCTATGCTGTTGGAAGGACTGCCACTCTGCTGGATTGCTGCTCTAAAGGACTACTGATGTTATGGATTGCTGCCCTGTTTGTCCCGCTGCTCTGCTACCCTCTGTCTGGGGACAAGGACAAACCTGTTCGCCTATCCACCCGAGATGCCTCACAGGTTGGATTGACTTTGTGGCTTCTCCCACTATGTTCTTCTCCACAGCAGCATATCTGTTTCAGCAGTCCTTCGCCAAGGAGGTATCCGACCTCATGGAACTGTTTTCCCCTACAGCCCTTTGCCTTTTCCCACTGGAGATTTTCAACTTTCATTTCAGAGACTAAGTCCAAATGCAGTAATCTTCACAACGGCTTCGACCCAAGCCTATCCGGCGATGATGTTCCCTCCTTGGACACCTCCTGCAGCCTTGCCCCACCCTGCTCAGAATATTTTTCTTGAGAATTTTTCTAAATCGAAGGAAAGTGCTGACAGGGTCCAGTCCACTCCTTATGTCCAAACCACGCACCAACCCCGTTGGCCATACAGTTTTACTTTTACCTAGTCTTGTGCGACTAGATGTCCATGGTTGGCGCTTTGAACTTTTAGGCGCTAGTTTTCAATACAAATTTTAAAAATTCATAACCCCGGATCTACTGATTGGATGATTGTTGCTTTGGTGTTAAATAATTTTTTTACATTTATTCTATTTTCTAAATTGTCGTGGGATTTTTCATGTGTACTGTTTTCACTTTATTACTGTTTGTGTGCTGCATAAATACTTTACACATTGCTTTTAAGTTAAGCTTGACCGCTTTTTGTGCCAAGCAACCCAGGCTTAAGCACAAGTTAATTTAGTGACTTTTTGTGGTTCAACCTGCAGGGGATAGTGGCTGTTGCTTGACCAGGCCTCACATTCCAGTCAACAAACAACCGTATGTCTCACAGACACCATAAACCTTGCCAGGATATCAATAAAAAACAGTCAGTAGCTTCTAGAGTGATTATGTCTGAACCACAAAATGTGATGACAAGTTATAGTAATCATGCAGTACAAACACCACAAGGTTGAGGGTTGGCAAATGGAAGACTGATGTACTATGCCACATAAAAGAAAGGTATTAAGTGTCTGGGAAGAAATTGGGATCAAGCAGTTAGTATTTATTTCACATAATGAGTGTGCATCACCGTTACACACCAAGAGACCTATTAGTGGTGGGTACGCTATAAATGTTAGGAAAGATTGATTGACTATTAAAATTTGCTTTTACTATTGATATACACAACTCAAAGATTTTTAAAAGACTCTCTTCAGGTCAGATGATCAGTCACTATTGGAAACACCTACATGAACCAGTCCATGATTATTCAAGATTGTAAATAATACATATTGTGTAAAAGTGCATTCTTCATGCAACAAACACCCTGAACACATATGAACTGTGATGACAGCAAAGTTAATTCTGTTTATAATAATTAAACACCTCAACAATGACTCACACTTTTACAAGCCTGTCTGCCATGTACAAAATTATTCCAGTGGGATCATGGCTCAATGAATAGGAGACAAATATTCTAATAATGACAATAGCTTGAATCCAATATTTACAGTTTATATAACAAAGTTGTTTGGTTTGCTGATCTACATACACCGTCTTCTTCTAAAGGAAGAATGTTCGTTTCTCAAAGTCTGTCTCTGAGGTAAAGTCTCACATCTTGGCATATTTTGTCTTTGTATTTTCGGCGTAGTCCAGTGATAGCTATGAATATTAAATTAAGATTTTTGTAAGTGCTAAGTAGAGCACAGTATCTCTCTGAATAAACAGGGTCCAAGATGATTGCAGTTAAAAACAATTATAAACTGGGGGAAACATGGCGGCCGCGGCCGATGCTCCCTTGAGTCGTGCCTGGTCTCAACTAGGAGAAGCCCTGGAATTAAATCTGCAATTTAAGACTTGCTTTCTCTTTACTTATATTCCTACCTAAAGTGGTTGCTTCTTTTTGTCCTTTTTTTTCGTTCGTCTTTTCTCCCCTCTGTCTCTTGTTTTCAGCCGAGCGTGGTATATGGCCCCAGAACGTCATGGAGGGTCGCCGGCGCTCTGAGCTTCGCAGTGGGAGGGCGCAGCTCGTAAGTGGCGGTGTAGCGGTGTAGCCTGCTTCAAGGTCTGCGCTATAGGCGGCAGAGTCCGCACCGGAGACCACATCAGCGTGTGACCTGGTTGTAGCGGTGAGAGAGACGGCGTGGTTGATTCGGCTATCCAGGTAGGGCGCTTGGAGAAGGTTTTTGGGTGCAATGTTTGCGGCAAGGCTGGCGTTACTTATTCTCTGAAGGAAGGTAAGAGCTCATTTAGGCTATTGCGGGACTTTCTATCTGGTTTTGTATGTGTATGCCATCAAGAGAAATCTCTCGATATGATTACCCGGATTACTCGGATAACTAGTAAGGAAGAGGGGATTTGCAAGTGTATGGAGACAAGCAAAGTGCAGCAACTCGGTCTTTCTCCACCCAAAGGCTGTAGATACACGCTGCGTGCCAGGGCGGTCCAGTCTTGCGCCAATGTTGATATTGCACAACTAAGTCTGTCTACTTGAGTCTTTCCCCCCGAAGTTGAAGTACGAGTACCAGTGACGGTAAAGCAAGTCAAAATTAAAAGTGTTAATACTGATTTTGCTTCCAGAGCCAAATCTAGAGGGAAAGGCAGGCGTAAGAAAATATCAACCTCAAAAGTGAAAATAACCCCCTCTTTAAAAGTGTTTTATATGGTTCTGTCTTCATCCTCATCTACAACCCTGGGCCTGGACAAGGAAGCTTTTTCTAGCTCCAGTAGGTCATAGTCTGTTACACCACCAGACTCTTCTCAGCTCAAGGCTCCTGGTATGTCGGTCCCCTCGCAATATAATATGCAATCACCAGGCATTTCTGGTTCTCCTGGTGCCTTGAGTATTGGAGCCATGGACCTTGGGAGTTCAGGGAAACCTTTCTCTGTCATCCATCCCGCAGTTGACATCTCAAATAGGTTCACCCCTCTAGAGGTTTGTGACGCAAATGATGGCGAGCAAGATCCCCTCCCCGCGATTGATAAACCAGCGATGCCATCAGGCTCTTTGGCAGAAATGTTACTGTCTCTTAAGGATGAGATGAGTAACAGGTTTACAGTTTCAGACACAAACAAGGCAGTGATTCAGGCATCCTGTGTGGTGTTAGCACAGAAGTTGGAGGAGGTCTCATGAAGAACTGATGGATTAGAACAAAAGATACCATAAATTAAGGAGGCACTCCATACGTCTACAACGGAAATGGTTAAGCTAGCAACCCAGAATAAGGAACTGAAGGAAGATCTTGAGTGTTTGGAGAACCACACTAGGAAGAACAATCTGAGACTTATTAATGTCCCTGAAGCACTAGAAGGTGCAGATATCAGGGGGTTTGTGGTATCCGTGTTAAAAAACTCTCCCAACATCGATCTTGTCCAGGAAATTCAACGGGTACCTCGTGACCCGTTTAAAAGAATTCCAGCTAAACGAAAGCCCAGGAAAATTTGAATCAATTTCCTAACTGTTAGAACTGGGGGTCTCTAGTTGGCAGAGGTAGGTACCTTTGACCAAATAGGGACCCTTGCTTCTAAGTCAGGGAAAGGGATTACACTACTGGATAACCCCTGCTCACCCCCTTGGTAGCTTGGCACGCGCAGACAGGCTTATCTCAGAGGCAGTGTGTTAAGCATTTGTGAACACATACAGTAATACAGTGAAAACACTACAGATGGACACCACACAGGTTTTATAAAAATAAGTATTCTTTATATAGGTTTAACGCAAGACCACAAACAACAAAAATCCACAATACTGTACTCAAAATTGACTTTAAGATGGTAGAATTAGCTTAGTTCAAGTTGATGGTACATGCAACACAGTTTTCACAACCTGGATGTGTAACGCAAAATAAACAAAAGGCTCACAGCGTTGGAGATGTGTCGGTTCTGTGTTTCGGGGGAGACGATGCGTCGTGCCACAATGCTTGCGCAGAGTAGGGGATGCGTCTTGATCCTTACCGGAGAGGAGGTGATGCGCAGATTCTTGTGCTGCAGCCCAGTTGGATGCGGCGAGATGGCGCCTCGATGCGATGTGACAATCCGGTGTGATGCGATAAGATGGCACCCTTGATGCGACGACGTTGATATGATGCGACACGCCCTGGCAGCCTTGCGGCGACTCTGTACTTTGGAGCCGTGACAGGCCCTGCGACATGCTTCTCTGATGATGTGACGGCGACCCTCACAGTTGCGACGCGCTTCTCTGGTGATGCGACAGCAGACAACTGCGATGAAGGCACGCATCTGGGAGATGCGGCGGCGGCACGCTTCTCCGGCGATGCGATGACTACAGCTGCGGCGGTGACACGCTTCTTCTCGTTGCGTCACGCTTCCAGCTCCCAGCGACACGCAGGCTTCTGCAGATAGAATTCCCAGCAAGGAAATTCAGAGGGGAGCTGGTGGTGAAGTCTGTTGTCCCTGAGACTTCAGCAGGAGGCAAGCACAAGTTCAAGCCCTTGGAGAAATATTCTGCAAGATGTTCTGTAAAAGTTCCTTCTCCTCTCCTTGGCAATGAAGACACCACTGCAGGCCAACCCAACAACACAGCACACTGGCAGGGGGGCAGTCCAGCTCCTACAGCTTCTTTTGGTTCTTCTCCTTGGCAGAGGTTTCTTCTTGTTGTTCCAGAAGTGATCTAAAGTCTTGGGGTTTGGGTCCCCATATTTATACTACTTTTCTCTTTGTTCTCTGAAGGCAGAGATGCCTTTGCCTAGTCCAAACCAGTTCTGGTCAGTCCTGGAGCACTTTGTTTACCTGACTCCTTCTTTCCTTTCAGAGTGCAGGGCAGAGACATCAGACACACCACAGGAGGTGGAGCCAGCATTGTGGAGGGAAGGCACAGCCCTATTCAGGTCCCAGGTGCAACTCCTCCCACTCATCTACATGCAGATCTTCCTATTCAGCCCTGTGCTGACTCACCCTCTCCCCTGGAATCCCCTGCCCCTGTCACTCACAGGACCAGACACACAATACACAACCTAGCAGAGGCAGGCTGGGAGAGTTAAGCAAGAAAATACCTACTTTCTAAAAGTGGTATTGTCAAACACAGAATGTTAAAACCAACTTCACATACTAAATTTGAATGTCTACCATGTTCCCTGAGTCAGTTAGGATTATAAGATGTAATAATCAAACTGCCCATTCTAGCCTATAGGGAACAGGTAGCCTTGCAATAGTGAAAAATGACAATGGCTGTAATTCACTATTAGGACATGCCACACACACCAGGGCATGTCCTACTTTATACTTACAATGCACCCTGCGCTTGGGCCTACCATAGGGGTGTCTGATATGAAGATAAGGGAAGGTTTAGGGACTGGCAAGTGGGTGCACTTGGTCAGTCAGAATGGCAGTACCAGACTGCACATAGGCTCTGCAATGGCAGACCTGAGACACACTTTACAAACTGCTTCTGTGGGTGGCACAACCAGTGCTGCAAGCCCACCAGTAGCATTTGATTTACAAGCCCTGGGCAAACATGGTGCAGTGTACTAGGGTCGGACAAGTAAATCAAATAACCCAATCATGGAGTCACTAATCAGTACATCAATTTAACATAGGGAGCACTTGCACTGTGCACTGAATAGCAGTGGCACAGTGCCCAAAGCATCTAAACCAGCAAAACATATCAAAAACAGAGGAGACAATAAGAAAAAATGGAAGGGAGACTCACGCCAATGATACCAGGTCTAACACGTGTCCCCTCCAGCTGAAATATGGGGAGAACTACCCTTCCCCTTGGGAGTTCTCTTTACTAAGGCGGAAAAATCTGGACAGACCATCAGCATTGTCGTCTTCTGTACCAGGGCGGTGTTCCACCGTAAAGTCCATCCCCTGTAGGGAAATGGACCACCTCAACAACTTTGGGTTCTCAGCCCTCATCTGCATCAACCATCTGAGGGGCCTGTGGTCTGTCTGAACCCGGAAGTGAGTCCCAAACAGGTATGGTCTCAACTTCTTCAGTGCCCAGACCACAGCAAATGCCTCACGCTCAATTGTACTCCACCTCTGTTCCCGTGGAAGTGACCTCCTACTGATGAAGGCTACAAGTTGGTCTAGGCCCTCCTCATTAATCTGTGATAGAACAGCCCCCAGACCATGCTCTGAAGCGTCTGTTTGAACAATGAATTCTTTTGAGAAGTTGGGTGCCTGAAGCACGGGTGCTGTGCACATGGCAGTCTTCAGGGCGTCAAAAGCCTTCTGACAGGTGTCAGTCCAGTTCACTTTCTTGGGCTGCTTCCTGGAAGTCAGCTCAGTCAAGGGTGCAACAATGTTGCCATACCCCTTGACAAACCTCCTGTAGTACCCCGTGAGTCCTAAAAAGGCTTTCACCTGTGTCTGAGTCTTTTGGGGTTCCCATGCCAGGATGGTATCAATCTTGGGTTGCAGGGGCACCCCCTGGCCGCTCCCTACCTGGTGCCCCAAATACACCACGAAACCCTGCCCGATCTGGCACTTACTCATCTTGATCATGAGGCCTGCCTTGCGCAGTGCCATCAACACTTCCCAGAGGTGGTGCAGATGTTCTTCCCAAATGGCGCTGAACACTGCAATGTCATCCAGGTAGGCGGCACTGAAATCTTCCAGTCCAGCCAACACCTGGTTGACCAACCTCTGAAAGGTGGCAGGGGCATTCTTCATCCCAAAGGGCATAACCCGGAATTGGTAGTGCCCATCTGGTGTTTGAGAATGCTGACCTCTCTTTGGCCCCATCAGTTAAGGTGATCTGACAGTACCCAGACGTCAAATCAAACGTGCTGAGGAACCGGGCAGCCCATAACTGATCGATGAGCTCATCAGCTCTGGGGATGCGGTGCGCGTCAGTCCTGGTGACTGAATTGAGTCCTCGGTAGACCACACAGAACCTGAGTTCAGGTGTGGCACCAGGCGAGGCAGCCTTTATTTAGTTATTTATTTATTTATTTGAAAGTTTTATAGAGCGCGGACAAGACCCTTACGGGTATCAGAACGCTTAACAGTAGATGAAGTTTTATACATAAACCAAAGGCGAGTTGAAACATCAATACAAAACATGTTACAAAAGCAAGGTGATCAGGTACAATAGGACGCTATTCTCATGCGACAAGCAACAGGCCGATGGGATGTGCAAATTGCTTAGTAGGTCCCTTATCCTAGTCAGGGTAATGGCCGCGCTGTATTAGTTCGTCACAAAACATTGGGCCTTAATCAGGTGAATTTGGCCATGAGAATTGATTTTACTTCCTTTTTGAATGAGACAATAGAGGGGTTAAGTCTGGTTTTGGATGGTAAAGCATTCCAGATTCTTTGTGCCATTCCTGAGAAGGTACGGTTGTATGTTTTTCTCTTGTTGAATCTCTGTGGTTTTAGTAATAGTTTTTCCGCACTTCTGGAAGATCTGAGCCCACCAGAGATAGTCAGCTTCTGTGTTAGATATCTAGGTGCGTTGTGGTGCATGGCTTTGTGTGTTAAACACGCTATCTTCAAATGAATTCTGGCTTCCAGGGGAAGCCAGTTCAGTGATTTGAGGTCTGGTGTGATGTGTACATTTCTTTTAGAACCGGTGATGAGTCTCGCTGCGGCGTTGATTGAGGCTCTTAATGGTGCCGTAGTTGCTTTGGGTAGGCCGCAGAGAGAGACGCTTCCGTAATCCACTCTGGGGATAACTAGTGCTTGTACTGCTTGCTTGAAGTCCTTGCTTGGAAGGAAAGGTTTCAACTTCCTCAGTGTGTTAATCTGGTAGTTAGCTCCCTTTGTAGCATTGCTGATATGTTTTTGCATATTGAGGCTACTGTCGAGAGTTATACCCAGTGATTTGGCTGAGTCAACGATGATTGGTTGAACATTGAGTGCCGTCAGGTGTTTTATCCACTCTTGCATTACAGGGACTTGGGCGGGTGGAGCTATAAGCAGGAATTCGGTTTTTTGGGCATTTAGTTTGAGATGGTGTCCCTCAGCGTTGTGTTGAGCAGTTTGATGTCTTCTAAGGTGTTGATCTTGAGGTATAGTTGCGTGTCATCCGCGTATATGTGGTAGTGCACGTTAGATGCTTGAAGAAGTTCGGTGAGGGGTTCCATGAATGGGTTAAACAAAGTCGGGGATAAAGAGGACCCTTGCGGTACTCCTAGTGTAACTGGTACGGGTTTTGACATGGTGTTGTTGGCCTTGAATTGTTGTGTTCGATTTTGGAGAAATGAGGTAAACCAGTTTAGCACTACGCCTGATAGACCCATTCTATGCTTCAGGAGATCCAACAGGTTCTCGTGCTTGACCGTATCAAAAGCTGAGGATAAGTCTAGCAGGATGAGTAGGCAGGCTCCGTTTTGATCCAGGATTTGTAGCGCGTCATCAATTATGTGTGTCATGGCTGATTCGGTACTGTAACCTGCTCGGAATCCTGATTGGTATTTATTCAGCAAGTCAAAGTGGTCAACATGCCTTGTCAGTTGGAGGTGTACACATTTTTCCAAGAGTTTGGCTAGTGTGGGGATGTTGGAGATAGGGCGATAGTTGTTTAGGTCCGTCGGGTCAGCCTTGGGATTCTTAAGGATGGGTGAGACCTGCCCCATTTTGAGGGTGTCCGGGATGCAGCCTTGTTGAAGTGAACTGTTTATGATCTTAGTCCAGAGGGGCAGAAGTAGTGGTGTTAGGTTTTTAACGGCGTTTGCGGGTAGAGGATCGGCAAAGTGATTGGCAGGGTTCATGTCCCCAAGTATTTTACTTATGGCTTTTTCGGAGTATGTCGAAAAGTATGACCAGTTGGCATCGTTTTTAAGGTTAGGCTGTGATGGGAAGTGGTACGGTGCAATTGGCATTTCCGGGGATGACTTCGTGTGCGGTCCCGTGTGTAGGGTTAGATCATTGAGGAGATCAATCTTGATATTATCTGTCTTCAGGGTGAAGAAGGCAGAGAATTCTTCACAGTTGGGTTGCCGGCTGTCTAAGTGTTGTGACCGATGATTTGTGTCCTTACATTGTGTTTTAATTAGTTCGAAGAGTTTTTTGGGACGATTTCTGGCCTGGTCTAGTTGGTGGCTGAAGAATTCTGCTTTAGTGCGCTTGATCTTTCTGAAATATGCGTTTCTCTTTTGCCTTAGTGTATTTAGGTGGTTGGCTGAAGGAGTTGACCTCCAGGTGCGTTCCGAGGCTCGGAGAGAGCGTCTGTAATTGTTGAGCGTGTCATTGTACCACGGTTTGGAGTCCTTTATGGAGGCTCTCTTTAGTTGCAGGGGGGCTACCTCATTTATTATCCTGGTCATGGAATTAAGGTAGTGATTGGTAAGGTCTTGGACTTCCGACGATCCCGTGGGAGGCATGAGTAGGTTGTAACTGGGCGATGGAAAGGTGTTCGGGTTTATTTTTTTTGTATCTCTTTTCCAGACTTTAGGTCTTGTGGGTTGCACCAAGTTCAGTTTCACTACTTCCTTGATAAAGAAGGTAATGATATGATGGTCGGACCAGTCACAATGTTGGATCGAGTCTAGCTGAGTGCAATCTCTTTTAGAGATTATTATATCCAGTATTGAGCCTTTGTCGTGTGTGGGGCTGTTGCATATTTGGGTAAGCTCTAGGTCCTCTAAGAAGTTTTTGAGGCTATTCACCCCTACATCATTGTGGTCATTCCAATGGAGATTGAAGTCACCTAAGAATATTTGTGTATTTTGGTGCCTGGTGTTTGTTGATACCATGTCCATGATGTGCTCAATGAAGGCCAGATTGTCACCTGGTGGATGATATATCGTGTGTAAGGAGCAAAGTGGTTTGTCATTACTGGTGATGTTGAGGCATATGTACTCGCAGGAAGGGAATATCGGTGTAAGTGATCTGTTTACTGAGATACTACTCCTGTGTATACAAGCGATGCCTCCCCCTGTTTTATCAGTCCTATCCAATCTGATGAGGTCATAGTTAGGAGGTACTAGTATGTCAATGATAGGGGAGGAGGATTCATTTAGCCAGGTTTCAGTAAGCAGTATCAAGTCGAGATCTTGTGAGAGAATGAGGTCGGCTATATCTGCAGCGTGTCTAGCCGCCGATCTACAGTTTAAGAGGATGCATTTGAGGCGGGGCGTGATGAGGGATGAAGTAGGTTCTTGAGTGAGGGGGACTCTTTTTAGGTTGTTGTCAATGACGCCTCTAGTGTTATGTTTGATGGGCCTGTGTGGGTTGAGGGGAATCGTTGGAATGGTCATTGACGAGGGCGTAATAGGGTTCGTGAGGGGAGGGGCATATGAGTGAAGTAGAGACAGTAGATCCAACTCTGAAAGCAAATTGGTGCTTCGGCGTGGGCGGGTTGGATTATTAATGGCGGGAACTGATTTCCAACCGGGTAAGGACGGCATAGAGGTGTTTTTTGGGTGTATCAAGGGTCCGCTAGCATTGGGTTGTCTAGTAATTCTAGAGAGCCATGGTTGTTTAGAAATCAACTCCTTAAATGCTTGGAGTTCTTCTTTGGGACCAAGACCACTGGGCTGGCCCAAGGACTGTTGGAGGACTTAATCACCCTAAGGCAAACATCTTGGAGACTTCCTCCTTGATGTAAGTCCTGACCTTGTCAGTCACTCTGTAAGCCTTGTGCTTCACAGGAGGACTGTCCCCAGTGTCCACATCATGGACGCACCACTCAGTGACACCAGGAACCAAGGAAAAAAAATCAGAGAATTGTCCCAACAGTTGGTGACAATCTTGCTGCTGATCAGGGGTCAGTGTGGCAGAGAGGCTGACACCATCCACTGACCCATCTTGCTCTGTTGCAGACAGGAGGTCAGGAAGCGGCTCTGTCTCCTCCTCCATTCCATCATCCGTTGCTAGGAGCATGCCCACTTTGGACCTTTCTAAGTGGGGCTTCAGGCAGTTAACATGTAGGACCCGCAAGTTCACCAGGTAGGTGACATCACTCTTGCGCTCCACCACCTCAAATGGACCGGTCCACCTGTCCAGGAGCGCACAAGGCTCTACAGGGGCCATGACCCAAACTTTCTGTCCAGGTTGAGTGGCATTCTGATCGTACCACCGCTTCATCTCTTCCTGGCTGGCTTCCAGATTCGCCTGAGCGAGCTCTCTGAATCACTCAGTCTGGTTCCTGAAGGCCAGCATGTAACTGTATACATCCTTGGGAGGTTTCCTGGGAGATTGCCCCCAGCCTTCCTTGACCAGACTCAGAGGTCCTCTTACCGGGTGTCCATACAACAGTTCAAAGGGACTGAACCCTAGGGACTTTTGTGACACCTTACGGTAAGCAAACAGAAGGCATGGCAAGAGGACGTCCCACTTATACCTCATTGGTTCCTCAAGACCCATGATCATGCCTTTAAGGGTCCGGTTGAATCTTTCAACCAGCCCATTACCTTGGGGGTGGTAAGGAGTGGTGAACTTGTAGGTAACACCACACTACTTCCAAAGGGATTTCATATAATTGGATATGAAATTGGTACCATGGTCTGACACCACCTCTCTGGGGATCCCCACATGGGAGAAAATCCCCATCAGTGCACGTCTCACCACAGGGGCCGTCACTGTCCTGAGCGGGATGGCTACCGGGTAGCATGGTCCACCAAGACCAGGATAAACCTGTTGCCCATGGCTGTCTTGGGGTCCAGTGGCCAAACAATGTCAATGCCCACCCGTTCAAAGGGGGTACTGACTACCGGGAAAGGTTGGAGAGGAGCCTTTTGCTTTTTTCCACTTTTCCCACTTGCCTGGCAAGTTTGACAGGTCCTACAATGAGTATCTGAACTATTTCGCATCTGGGGCCAATAAAAGTGGGTGACAAGCCTCTCAAAGGTCTTGTCCTGCCCCAGATGTCCAGCTAAAGGTACATCATGAGCCAACCCCAGTAGGAAGGCTCTGAAGCGCTGGGGTACCACCAGCACACGGGCTGACCCAGGCTCAGCAACCTTAGGCTCTCTATACAGGAGGTCCTTCTCCCAGTAGATCCAATGTGATCCAGACTGATCACCTGCGGCCTGGTTTATGGCCTGTTGCCGCAAACCCACAAGAGAAGGGCACTTCTTCTGTTCTGCACAAAATTCCTCCCTGGAGGGTCCTCCTTCTTTCTGCCAATGGGTCAGCTCAGGCACGCCCCCCAGTTCAGCAACTTGCTCCCCTATAGGTGCCAGGGCATCCCCCTCAAGGTCTGCCTCCTCCTGGCCCGTGGGAACAATGGGGCTGGTTTCCCATGCCCCCTACCTCTGCTCTTTAAGGCAGGTCCATGGGCCATACTTTCAGGCTCCAGGACCTCTTCAACACCCTTACTGGCTGCCATAGACCGAGTGGTAACACACGCCCACTCAGGCAGACCCAACATCTCCAAATGAGCCTTCTTCTCCACCTTAGCCCAAGGGGAGCTCTCCAAATCATTGCCCAACAGACAATCCACAGGCATGGCTGGCCTCACAGCTACCTGAAGAGTACCAGAGACCCCACCCCACTCAAAGGGAACCTGAGCCACCTTGCAGTGGCTCTCTGTGTTGTCAGCAGCAACAACTGGGTAAAAGGCATTGGGAACAACCTGCTCATGAGACACCAGGTGACACTTGACAGCTGTCACACTGGCTCCTGTGTCTCTAAAAGCCTCCACTCTATGGCCATTGATAGTCACCCATTGTCTGTATTTCTTAGTGTTACCAGGCAGTTGAGCTTGAGGGACCACCTCAAAGTCTCCTAATGAGACAAGGGACATTTCTGCGGGACCCCACCCACCTTGGGCACCCTTCTCCTCCACTCCCAGGGCTACACTGGCCATCTGACAGGGGGTGCACGGGTGGCACATACTGACCCTTTTGGGGACACTGGGGATCATACCAACGGTGTCCCAACTGTTTACACTGAAAGCAGGTAACTGGCCCCCTTTGAACAGGTTTACCTGTCAGGGGCTTTGACTTCTTCTCAGGGGGAGGCTGGGAACCCTTCTCTTGGGAATTACTTTGGGGCCCTTTCTGGAACTCCCTCTGTTTACCCTTGTCCCCCGCACTCTTCTGCTGGGGACCCTGCCCACCTTTGGCGGAATCTCCCACATGACCCTTGTCGACCCTGGTACTAACCCAGCAGTCCGCTCCTCAGCAAGCTTCCTAGGGTTAGTTAACTTGCTATCAATAAGGTGCTAAGCGATACCAAAGGGGATGATGGACGGAGCGTTTGAGCTAATCAAACACTCACCCCCAGTCAACTGATCTGGGTTTAATCCATCATCATTCTTTAGCTCACTCCACCACCCCAGTTCAGACATGGCCATATGCAAATCAGTCTGACCCTGTGCCTCATGGGAACAGTCCAGCCCTAACTGCCAAGCCATGTCTTCCCTGGACCGGAAACAAGCATCCTGGGACCGGTTTCGGGTTCATAACCCCCATCAGCCAGGCTATCTTGAATCTAGTGGCAAAGTGAGCAAGGGACCCACGTCTGGGCATACCCTGCCAACTTAGGGCGAACAAAGCGATACCAAAGAGGTTGACGGTCGGAGCGTTTGAGCTAATCAAACACTCACCCCCAGTCAACTGATCTGGGTTTAATCCATCATCATTCTTTAGCTCACTCCACCACCCCAGTTCAGACATGGCCATATGCAAATCAGGCTGACCCGGTGCCTCATGGGAACAGTCCAGCCCGAACTGCCAAGCCATGTCTTCCCTGGACCGGAAACAAGCATCCTGGGACCGGTTTCGGGTTCATAACCCTCATCAGCCAGGCTATCCTGAATCCAGTGGCAAAGTAAGCAAGGGACCCACGTCTGGGCATACCCTGCCAACTTAGGGCGAACAAAGCGATACCAAAGGGGATGATGGACGGAGCGTTTGAGCTAATCAAACACTCACCCCCAGTCAACTGATCTGGGTTTAATCCATCATCATTCTTTAGCTCACTCCACCGCCCCAGTTCAGACATGGCCATATGCAAATCAGTCTGACCCTGTGCGTCATGGGAACAGTCCAGCCCGAACTGCCAAGCCATGTCTTCCCTGGACCGGAAACAAGCATCCTGGGACCGGTTTCGGGTTCATAACCCTCTTCAGTCAGGCCCACTTGAATCCAGTGGCAAAGTGAGCAAGGGACCCACGCCTGAGCATACCCTGCCAACTTAGGGCGAACAAAGCGATACCAAAGGGGATGATGGACGGAGCGTTTGAGCTAATCAAACACTCACCCCCAGTCAACTGATCTGGGTTTAATCCATCATCATTCTTTAGCTCACTCCACCACTCCAGTTCAGACATGGCTATATGCAAATCAGTCTGACCCTGTGCCTCATGGGAACAGTCCAGCCCGAACTGCCAAGCCATGTCTTTCCTGGACCGGAAACAAGCATCCTGGGACCGGTTTCGGGTTCATAACCCTCATCAATAAGGTGCTGGCGCAGCTCTGGAAAACAATTAGTAGATAAGTGCTCCCTGGCAAATCAATCATAGAGCGCTTCAAAAGTATCCACTGTGCTACCCTTCACCCAACCATCCTTAGCTCTGCAAAAGAAAGGCACATATTCTACCCAAGTGGTTCCCTCCAGTTTCTTACAATTCCAGAATCTCTGTCTATAGAGTTCTAGGGTCAAACCATACCTTGTCATCAGGGCTTCCTTCATGTGGGCATAAGACATCCTATGTTCACTGGGCAGGTCTAACAAAGTATCCCTCCCCTCACTCACAAAGCGGCCCCACAACCCAGCTCCCCAATCCTTCTAAGGGACCCGGTGGGCCAACATTGCTATCTCATAGGCTGCAAACCACTGCCCAATATCCTCATGCTTGTGGAAATCTTTGATGACATCCTTGGGAATTTACACTCTGCTTTCTAAAGGCACAGATGGTGCGCTGCCACCAGAGGGATTGATCTCTAAGCCCTTTGCCTTGATCTCTAACTCCCTCAACATCCTCTCATGCTCCATTCTCACTCTCTCTCCATGGACAACTTGTTATTCTCTATTTCCCTCTGACCCTCCACTCCATCTTAAGCTTAGCCATCTCCAGCTTGTGTGCCCTATGTCTCTCCCTGTCTTCCAACTCTCTGGGGGACAGGTCTTTGGAAGAGCTACTACTGCCAGGTGGGGACGGCACCCCTCCCCTGGCTGGAAACACTGGCCTATCCAGTTGCCCATCTGCATCCCCAGCAGGCTCCACCACTGACTCAGGGGCATTTCTTGCTTCTACCTAGGCCCTCAGCGCCTTTTGGGAGTCATCCTTTTTAGAAGTGCCTGCTGTAGCAACTTTCAATTTCTTGCAGAGATGCTTGATCTGTTTCAAAGTGTAGGTTTCCAATCTATTCTCCTCAAAATCAAGATCCATAGATGCAACTGATGCTGGCCTACTCATGGCAGTAAGAATTGGCAGTTCTCAGGAAAAATACCATTCCAAGGAAAAAAATTCTACCCAAAAAGTATGTGGTTGTGTTTGGTCTCCACTCACTAGTAGTGTACACCAATGAGTCACAAATGCAGGTTCAAATCCTCACCGCTGCCACCAATGTTAGAACTGGGGGTCTCTAGTTGGCAGAGGTAGGTACCTTTGACCAAATAGGGACCCTTGCTTCTAAGTCAGGGAAAGGGTATAACACTATTGGATAACCCCTGCTCACCCCCTTGATAGCTTGGCACGAGCAGACAGGCTTATCTTAGAGGCAGTGTGTTAAGCATTTGTGAACACATACAGTAATACAGTGAAAACAGTACAGATGGACACCACACAGGTTTTATAACAATAAGTATTCTTTATATAGGTTTAACACAAGACCACAAATGACATAAATCCACAATACTGTACTCAAAATTGACTTAAAGATGGTAGAATTAGCTTAGTTCAAGTTGATGGTAAATGCGACACAGTTCTTACAAAGTACCTGGATGCGTAACGCAAAATAAACAAAAGGCTTGCAGCGTTGGAGATACGTCGGTTCCTTGCTTCGGGGAGACGATGCGTCGCGCCTCAGTGCTTGTGCAGAGTAGGGGATGCGTCTTGATCCTTACCGGAGAGGAGGTGATGCATAGATTCTCGTGCTGCAGCCCAGTTGCGATGCAGCAAGATGGCGCCTCGATGCGATGCGACATTCCGGTGCGATGCAATAAAATGGTGCCTTTGATGTGAAGACGTTGAGACGATGCGACACGCCCTGGCAGCCTTGCGGCGACTCTGTACTTTGGAGCCACGACAGGCCCTGCAACACGCTTCTCCGATGATGCGACGGTGACCCTCACGGTTGCGACGCGCTTCTCCGGTGATGCGACAGCAGACAACTGCGACGAAGGCACGCTTCTGGGAGATGCAGCGGTGGCACGCTTCTCCGGCGATGGGATGACTACAGCTGCGGCGGCGACACGCTTCTTCTCGTTGCATCACGCTTCCAGCTCCCAGTGACACGCAGGCTTCTGCAGATAGAATTCCCAGCAAGGAAATTCAGAGGGAAGGTGGTGGTGAAGTCTGTTGTCCCTGAGACTTAAGCAGGAGGCAAGCACAAGTTCAAGCCCTTGGAGAAATATTCTGCAAGATGATGAAAGTTCTGTAAAAGATCCTTCTCCTCTCATTGGCAATGAAGACACCACTGCAGGCCAACCTAACAACACAGCACACTGGCAGGGGGGCAGTCCAACTCCTACAGCTTCCTTTGGTTCTTCTCCTTGGCAGAGGTTTCTTCTTTTAGTTCCAGAAGTGATCTAAAGTCTTGGGGTTTGGGTCCCCATATTTATACTACTTTTCTCGTTGTTCTGTGAAGGCAGAGAGGCCTTTGCCTAGTCCAAACCAGTTCTGGTCAGTCCTGGAGCACTTTGTTTACCTAACTCCTTCTTTCCTTTCAGAGTGCAAGGCAGAGACATCAGACACACCACAGGAGGTGGAGCCAGCATTGTGGAGGGAAGGCACAGCCCTATTCAGGTCCCAGGTGCAACTCCTCCCACCCATTTACATGCAGATCTTCCTATTCAGCCCTGTGCTGACTCACCCTCTTCCCTGGAATCCCCAGCCCCTGTCACTCACAGGACCAGACACACAATACACAACCTAGCAGAGGCAGGCTTGGACAGTTAAGCAAGAAAATACCTACTTTCTAAAAGTGGTATTTTCAAACACAGAATGTTAAACCAACTTCACTAAAAGATGTATTTTATCATTCTGAGTTCAGGCATACTAAATTCGAATTTCTACCATGTTCCCTGAGTCATTTAGGATTATAAAATGTAATAATCAAACTGCCCATTCTAGCCTATGGGGAACAGGTAGCCCTACAATAGTGAAAAACGAAAATGGCTGTAATTCACTATTAGGACATGCCACACATACCAGGGCTTGTCCTACCTTATACTTACAATGCACCCTGCCCTTGGGCCTACCATCGGGGTGTCTGATATAAAGATAAGGGAAGGTTTAGGGACTGCAAGTGGGTGCACTTGGTCAGTCAGCATGGCAGTACCAGACTGCACATAGGCTCTGCAATGGCAGACCTGAGACACACTTTACAAGCTGCTTCTGTGGGTGGCACAACCAGTTCTGCAAGCCCACCAGCAGCATTTAATTTACAAGCCCTGGGCACACATGGTGCACTGTACTAGGGTCTGAAAAGTAAATCAAATAATCCAATCATGGAGTCACTAATCAGTACATCAATATAAGATAGGGAGCACTTGCACTGTGCACTGAATAGCAGTGGCACAGTGCCCAAAGCATCTAAACCAGCAAAACATATCAAAAACAGAGAAGGCAATCAGAAAAAATGGAAGGGAGACTCACGCCAATGGTACCAGGTCTAAAACTAACATATACTGTTAAAAAAGCAATTCTTTCCTCTGCTTTGAAGGAAGGAAGTATAACATCTAAGTCCTTCTCAAACCCCTTCTCTTTTTCCATTAGATCTGATGTATTGCACATCACCGCTACAAAACAGTGGGAGCTGGGCAAAAGAATTGAGTTTTAAATAAGATGGGGGCAAAGGCTCAATTGAAGTTTCCTGCATCACTGCGCATTATGTGGAATAACCACATGTATATGTTACGCTCAGTTGAGGAGGTTGATGCTCTCATAGAAAAAATTAAAGGTGGGGTGTAAGTAAGAGAAGGTGGAAGCAAGGAGGGGCCCCTTGTTATTGAGACCTGTGATAGAAGCATTAAGCAATTATTTCCTATATGGCCCAAGGTACTGAGGCCGAATAGGCTATAGCCTAATAGAACGGAGGGTTTCCCGAGGGGGGATGGGGATGTGGTGGTGGGCTGCACCGGGTGGGGAGCAGTGGGTAAAAAATTAAAAAAAATCCTCAATCTCACTTTTATAAGTGATTGCCTGCTTTGGATTTTATTACTGGATGGTAGGTATACCCCCTTTGAGTAGCGAGGTTAAGTTTATCTCGCAGAATGTCAATGGGTTAAGGTGCCCCCGTAGACAACGATTGGTGTTGAAATATTTAGAACTATCCCCTGCTCAAATTTGCCTTATTCAGGAGACACATTTAAGCCATGCAGAGTGTTGTCTTATATTCCCTAAATACTCTTGGGTAAAATAGTTTTGCTCTTCTGAGCAGACAGTTCATAGCAAGGGGGTGGCCATACTGATAAAACAGGGGGCAGGATGCTCCATTAAATCCATTCATTCTGACCAGTCAGGGAGGTGGATAGTAGCCATATTAGATTTTGGAGGCCTAGAGTTAGCATGTGCTTCCTTCTACGGTCCCAATACCGACGACTCAGCGTATATTTTAAAATTACAATCTAATCTGTTTGAAGTTGTTTTGCCAATAATTATAGGAGGTGATTTTAATGTTCTTCTTGACCCCCTAGAAGACATATCCAATCTGAGCGACTATGTGGAGGCACCTCGAGTACGACAAGCTTTGAAAAACATGTTACACGATCTGGAGCTTGTGGACATCTGGAGGGTAAAGATGGGTGATAAAAAGGGATTTACGATCCATAGTAAGAAGCACGGCCATTCTTCAAGAATTGATTATGTTTTAATGGATAGGCCAAGCTTAGATAATATGACCTGTATAAATGTTTTGCCTAGTCATATATCTGACCTTGCCCCGTGTCGTTTTCTTTTGTGGGAAAAAGGCATAATTTACAACCCAGATGGACACTTAAAAGGTCTATGCTGTCAGATGTGGATATAGTGAGGGCTCTCAAATTAGCTACCCTAGACTATTTTTCTATAAATATGGGTTCAACTTCTGTGGATTACGTTTGGGATGCCTTTAAGGCTAATATAAGCGGCCTGTTGCATAGTCTTATATGTTCAAAGAATAGGGCAGAGACTCTGGAGCTAGAGTCCCTGGAGGGGAAAATCCGCTTACTGGAGGATTGAGAGGTCCCGGATCAGCTATGGGAATCCCGATATGCTCTCACTAGCCTAGAGAAATCTGGAAGAAGTCCGTCAGGAGTATTGGGGTAGGTTAGATAATAAATGTGGGGCACAATGGTGGACTAAATACATGCAGAATTTCGAGTATGGAGAGAGGGCAGGTGCCCTCTTGGCACGGAAAGCAAGAGTAAATCGCTCAAAGAATAACATCAATGAATTGATAATAAATGAAAGAGGGGAGAAGTCACGTAACCTGGAGAACATGCAAGCCTGCCTTCTCTCTCTATTTTCAGATCTATACAGGGAAGAGACGGTGCCTAATACTGAATTCTTCAAAATTGGCTTAGAGAGAAATCCCCGCCGACTTTAACTAATGAGGGTCGTGAATGCTTAGATGCTCCAATTACTGAGAATGAAATAAGAGACCAAATAAGTAAGTGCAAAAATAATAAGGCAGCCAGCACCGATGCACTTCCCAGTGAGGTTTATAAACTCCTCCTGGATGAATTGGTCCCGATATTGGGTATTCTATTTAATTCAGTGTACAGGTTGGAAGGACAGGCTCCGAGCTCTTGGAAAGAAGCAACCATCGTACTGATCCTGAAACCAGGGAAAGACCCCCAAAAATCGGACTCCTATAGACCAATCTCCCTGCTGAATGCCGATTATAAGATCTTCATGAGTGTTCTTGCAGGGAGATTGGTCAAGTTGGCCTCTCGGCTGATAAATTCCGACCTAAAAGGTTTTATTCCCGGGAGATATATCCAGGAGCAGACGCACCAGCTAATTGGAAACATCGATTTGGCAGTGGGGCGATTGGATCCCTTGGCCGTAATGGCACTAGACGCGGCCAAGGTGTTCGATAGAGTCTGCTGGGTATACCTCTGGGCGGTACTTAGGGTGATGGGTTTTGGTCCTACTTTTGTTCAGACCTTAATGAAGCCTTATCAAGAAGCCTCCGCAAAAATCTTGTTAAATGGTATGTTAACCTCTAGTTTTAACATCCAGAGGAACAAGACAGGATTGTCTCATTTCCCCGTTGTTATTCGATATTTACATAGAGCAATTAGCACAAGCAATAAGATTGGATGACCTGATTTCCCCCTTTAAATCTCAGCAATATTGTAGCAAGCTGGCTCTTTACGCTGATGATCTGCAGTTATACACCATTGATCCGGGGGCGGTTATACCTAGGGTTAAAGCTTTATTGGGAGAATTTGGTTCAGTTTCAGGATATCTTGTCAATACCTCCAAAACAGAGATGATGTGTTGGAACATTGACAATTGGGAGGTTACCACAAGCAATTAATTTAAATATCTGGGTATTTCTATTGTTAAAAATCTAGATAAAATCCCCCAGCTTAATCTGAATAGGACTATGAAAGAAGTCGAACGGTTATTTGATAAATGGAAAAATCTCTCCTTAACAATTTTCGGTCGGGTCAACTTGGTAAAAATGGTCATTCTACCCAAGTTGACATATCTGTTTAATGCGATCCCTCTTGATTTCCCTAGTAAAGATATTTGTAGAATACAAAGTAAGATCGGAAGCTTCATCTGGGCAAATAAAGGTGCTAGATTGTCGTGGAAAAAGCTGAGACGTAGGCTTACCAAAGGGGGGCTAGCTCTCCCAGATATTGACTGGTACTCTGTTGCTTTCCAATTTAAAAACATCCGGATGTTACTTGTTAAACCAGAAGAGACATCCTGGGGGAAGCTATTGGGGGAAATGGTGAAGGCAGAAGATGGTGGTGGAGGGGAAGGTTTTTTGTATAGATTTGGGGCACCTTGGTTCTTCAAAAGGGTACGCTTGAAAGTTCTGAGGGCCGCCCTTAGTCTCTGGTACAAGGTCAGATGTAGATGGGGGATTGGGTATTATTCAGATTTTGCCCCGATCTGGGACTCCCCGGGGACCCCGTTAAGTTTGAAGGATAGCCTTGCGATTCCCATTAAAAGTGCGGGCATCACTATCTGGTCGGAGCTTACATCTACTGACTGAGTGTACCCTTGGGAGGTCTTAAGAGCGAAGGTTGGCAGTAGCCTGTCTAGATTTAATTTCTTGCAACTAGTTTCCTGGTTCACAGTGGAAAAGGAGGACATACGAGGAGTTTGGGAGACAGAACAATCTTTGCAAGATGTACATCTCAAAAGAAAGGAGGTTTCCATCTGGTATAAGAAGTTACTGGAGGTGGAAGATAGGGAACATCCTCCGCAGCACGCAGTCTGGAATCAGTCTCCCTTCGAGACCTATATGAACCTTCCTTGAAGCTCCTCTATAAATACGTTACACCAGCTAGCCTGAAAAAGAACCATTTCTTTGTTATCAATAGGCTTTATTATACACCTGCAATGATTTCTAAGCTTGCACCACTATCCTCCCCCAAATGTCCAAGATGTAACCTTCTCAACGCTAATGATATCCACATTTTCCATGAGTGCCCCGAACTTACAGCTTTCTGGAGGGGAGTGGGGGAAGTTCTACATGGCATTTTTAAAATTAAAATCAAGGTTAATGTGAGGAATGGTTAATGCCATGGCCCGTCTGGACCAGGGGGGAGAGATTGAGAATGAGGTGAATATCTGGCATGCCCTGGTATCCAGGGGTAGGGAGCAGAGCCTGGTGTAGCCCCTCTTTGGCTCAAACTGGTCCTATAATTACACCAAGCTTTCATCAAAGGAGGCTGGCCCGGTTTGGCCTAAGCGAATGCAGCAGCAACAGGGTACACAGTTTCGAACAACGGCTTCTTTTTAAGAAATTGCAGACGCTTATTGGTGAGAAGAGGACACAAAACAAAAAAACAAAAAAATAAATAAACATACTGTGTCTACATCATAAGAGAAGAATGCTTAAACTTATTTTTTATACATATTAAATAATGCATGTGCATTAGGGTGCCTATGGGTGCCTCACTACAAATATCTTAATTGTTATCCCCCTATTACTGAGGTTACCATGGCCTCTGATATTGTAAACCTTAGCATTGGCAGGAATTAAGAAAGAGTTATACTGTGTACACTGAGGATACCCTCAGCAATTAGATATCAGTAGAGTAATCTAAAATACCATACTTAATTTTCTCAGTAAATCCCCATTTCTCCATGGATTATCACCTAAAGATTTATGCCCATCAGGTATCCATGAAAGGCTACCTAGCAGGTATAAATGCATTTATCACTGCATAGTTGTACATCGCAGCTGAATACCATTTCTTAATAGTAAATCCCATGCAAAGGTTGAGGAGTCGGCTGATCAAGGAATGGTTTGCCTAGAGAGGTTGTAAAAAAAAAACATATGTGTTGGAGGTGCAGGGGAATTGTTTCTTTACAGGGAAACATGTTTTCTTCATGGTGAAATGAAACACCAAAACGTGCCCAAATATACAGTGGGGCTGCCTTCACCCAATACATAATTGTATCTTGACTATAATCATTCACTGGGCATATAGTAACTCCTACAAATATCACATGACATTGCCAGTACTAAGCTTGGAAACCAGTGACTGGGACAGGTTTACTGCTTTTTTGTGAACTGGGCCCACCTGTACAAACTGTTGTACCAGGCAAGAGAAAATGTTTAGACATCAAAAAAGCCAATTTTATTCGTAGAAAAACACCCAGGACCTGTTTGTACTATTTAAATGTTTTACCGAATACACACAAAAAAGCAAAATCCACATTGTAAAGTATAAGCTCTACTCAACAACAAGCAAGATTATTTGTGTACTATTATTCATAAAACACTGTGGAAAATTCTAATAGCACAGATCTCATCTGCAAACTAAATGAATTAGAAAACATGGATGATTACTTTAAGTATTATGACGTAAGGTCTCTTTAAATTGCCATACCAGATAATGACGCTCAAGCTGCAGGAGAACATTAGTTTCTGAAATCAGAGTTATTGGTAGTTAACTTGTTATTTTTATTGCAGGACCAATATTTCATTTTATATTCTAAATACTTAAGAACCAGTGATAAATACTATGTTCAAATATCTGAAACCTCAATGAGCAAAAGGTTTTATGATTGCAAACAAGGAGGATTTCATGTTTCACAAGAAATTAATGGCTTGAAGATATTGTAATATATTATTTCTACATATATAAAACCTTACATGGTTAGAAAAGCTGAACAAAAAAAATGACAATACAAAAATTAAATATTGAACAACGTGTCCTGGGCCGCACCTGTCTACCGAGAGCCGCCCGCTGAATTCTTGATCCGGAAGACCCGCGAGGTGCAGAACCTGCATCTCCCCCGAAGACTCGTCCAAGCACATCGCACGTTCCCAGGTACAGTGAACTCTCTATCGGACTCGGGGTCCGCAACGTTTTGATTTCCCCGTACCACTGTACCCCGGGTGCACTGCGCATCATCGTGACTGGACCGACTCAACCGAGCCCTGTGAAGCGCTCGTGATCGAATAAGTTACCAAAGAAAAGAACAGTGCCTAATTATCATCTCGTGGCTTCCATTTCGCAACCGTTATTGATGGTCTTGTACATGCCTGCGTAACAAAGAATCTTTTATATAAAGCATCCGTATTCTTGATACAACTTACGCCTGGTGTCCATTTGTGGGGGATCATTGTGGTTTACTGTGTGTGATCATAAATGCTTAACTGACTAGCGCCCTGAAGTTTAGCCCTGACTGCTCGCGCCACACTACCTATAGGGTGAGCAGGGGTTGTTCTGAAGGGGTAATTCTCTCGCCCTGAATAGAAGAAGGGACCGCTGCTTGTCCCAAGTACCTACCTGTGCCAACCAGAGGTTCCCCATTCTAACATTGGTGGCAGCGGTGGGATTTCGAATTTGCATTTATGATTTACATACAGTGAATTATTGATCACCACGTAGAGCAGACCTATAACGCAGCCACAGATTGATTGACAGTTGTTGCTAAAGAAGAATCTCCACCTTAAGAAACCATGCCTAGCTCAGTCAATGGAGGCGGAGCGTCCTCTGTATTCTCTGGAGTGGATGACATCGATTGGGAGCCCGAGGCACTGAGGAAGTGCACAAATGATGTCCTGAAGGGATATCTCTCCAAGTACAGAATCATGCAAAGTGGACTTGGCAACAAGGATCAGTACGTGACAGCGCTGAGAGCCTGGCATGAATCAAAGTTCCCCGAGAATGCACGGGAGGTGATACCCCCAGAAGGTGTTTTTGAGCCTAGCAGAGGCCTGTCGCCCGAGGAGATGGCCGACAGGAGTGCTGCACGAGCACATGAGGTGGAGATGGCAAAACTGCAAATGGAGATGGAAAGGCAGAAACTGGCCATGGAGCATGAGGTAAAAATGAGGGAGTTGGATCTCAAGGCCAGGAGTTTAGACAACTCACCCTCTGGTGGCAGCAATTTAACAGAGTCAAGGGTGCACATTCCTAAAGATGTAGTCAAAGAATATTATAAGCAGGATGATATTGGGCAGTGGTTCAGGGCCTATGAAGTAGCCATGTCCTCCCACCGGGTCCCTGAGAAGGATTGGGGAGCGGGGTTGTGGGGAAGGTTCCTGAGTGAGGGGCGGGACACACTGCTAGACCTCCCCTCTGATGTCCACACATCCTATCCACACATGAAGGAGGCTCTTATGACAAGGTATGGGTTAACTCCTGAATTGTACAGACAGAGATTTAGGGATTGCACCAAGAAACCTGGTACCACTTATGTAGAATATGTGACCTTTTTTTGCAGAGCGCTGGATGGTTGGGTGAAGGGTAGCAAAGTGAATGATTACCAAGGGCTGTTTGATTTAATTGCATGGGAGCACTTGTTGGATAATTGTTTTCCTGAGCTACGCCAGCACCTGATCGATAGCAAGCTGTCCAACCCGAGGAAGCTTGCTGAGGAGGCGGACCGCTGGATCAGCACCAGGGTCCACAAGGGTCCCGTGGGAGGCCCCGCCAAAGGTGTTCAGGGTCCCCAGCAGAAGAGTGGGGGGGACAAGGGTAAACAGAGGGAGTTCTACAGAGGGCCCCAAAGTAATTCCCAAGGGAACCAAGGGAAAGGTTCTCAGCCACCCCCACCCCCGAAGCAGACCGGGGCCCCGACAGGTAACCCTGTTCAAAGAGGGCCCCTCAGATGTTACAAGTGTAACAACCTGGGGCACATTTCCGTGGATCCCAAGTGCCCCCTGTATGGTAAACCAGCACCCTCTGGTGCTCCACCCCCCAAGCAGGTGAATAGTGTAGCCTTGGGGAGGGAGATAGATGTCCAAGGGGCGGGGGATCCCGTACAGATGACCCTAGTCTCCTTAGGAGACAGTGAGATGGTCGCTGAGGCCCAGCTGCCCCCCAATACTCAAAAGTATGGGCAGTGGGTGACCATAAATGGCAAGAGGGTGGGGGCTCTTAGAGATACAGGAGCCAGTGTGACTGCTGTCAAGCAACACCTGGTGTCTCAAGAGCAGGTTGTCCCACACGCATTCTGCCGTGTTGTCAACGCCGACAACACAGAGAGTCAGTGTCCAATGGCTCAGGTTCCCTTTGAGTGGGGGGGGGGTCTCTGGTACTCTGCAAGTGGCTGTGAGAGAGGCCATGCCTGTTGATTGTCTCCTAGGTAACGATTTGGAGAGCTCCCCTTGGGAAAAGGTGGAGAAGACAACTCACCTGCGGATGGTGGGCTTACCTGATTGGGCGTGCGTGACCACCCGGTCAATGGCAGCCAGTAGGGGTGTTGAAGGAACCCTGGAGCCTGAGGGAGAGGCCCAGGAACCGGCCTTAGAGAGAGGGCAAGGGAGGCACGGGAATCCGGCTCCTGAAGTTCCCACGGCCCAGGAGGAAGCAGACCTTGAGGGGGATGCCCTGGAGCCTACCGGGGAACAGATAGCCGAACTGGGGGACCTGCCTGAGCTGACCCATTGGCAGCAGGAAGGAGGCCCCACCAGGGAGGAATTCTGCAGGGAGCAGAAAGAGTGCCCCTCTCTAGAGGGTATGCGGCAGCAGGCTGCAGCCCAGGCCAATGGTGATCAGTCCGGAACTCACTTGATCTACTGGGAGAACGACCTCCTATACTCAGAGCCTAAGGTTGCTGAACCTGGGTCAGCCCGTGCGCTGGTGGTACCCCAGAAGTTCAGAGCCTTCCTACTGGGGCTGGCTCACAACGTACCGTTAGCAGGACATTTGGGGCAGGACAAGACCTTTGAAAGGCTTGTCACCCACTTTTATTGGCCCCAAATGCGCAGGAGCTCTGACACTCACTGCAGGACATGCCAGACTTGCCAGGCAAGTGGCAAGAGTGGAAGGAAGCTGAGAGCTCCACTCCAACCTTTCCCTGTGGTCAGTACCCCATTCCAGCGGGTGGGGATTGACATTGTGGGGCCGCTGGACCCCAAGACAGCCATGGGCAACAGGTTTATCCTGGTCTTGGTGGACCATGCCACCCGGTACCCTGAAGCCATCC
This sequence comes from Triturus cristatus, assembly GCF_964204655.1. Classification (NCBI taxonomy): domain Eukaryota; kingdom Metazoa; phylum Chordata; class Amphibia; order Caudata; family Salamandridae; genus Triturus; species Triturus cristatus. The sequence continues at coordinate 274,436,145 of NC_140592.1, read as the reverse complement.
CTCTGAGGACAGTGACGGCCCCCGTGGTGGGACGGGCACTGATGGGAATTTTCTCACGAGTAGGATTCCCTCTAGAGGTGGTGTCTGACAGGAGGACCAACTTCATATCGAAATATATGAAGTCCCTTTGGCAAGAGTGTGGTGTAACCTACAAGTTCACCACACCTTACCATCCCCAAGGAAACGGGTTGGTTGAGCGCTTCAACCGAACCCTGAAGGGCATGATTATGGGTCTCGAGGAACCCATGAGGCGTAAGTGGGACGTCCTCTTACCATGCCTTCTCTTTGCGTACCGCGAGGTGCCACAAAAGTCTCTAGGGTTCAGTCCCTTTGAGCTTTTGTATGGCCACCCAGTACGAGGACCTCTTAGTCTGGTCAAGGAAGGCTGTGAGCAATCTCCCAGGAAACCTCCCCAGAATGTATACAGTTACATGCTGGCTTTCCGGAACCAGACTAGGCGTTTCAGGCAACTTGCTGAGGCAAACCTGGAAGCCAGCCAGGAGGAAATGAAGCGGTGGTACGACCAGAATGCCACTCTGGTTGGGCTTCAACCTGGTCAAAAAGTGTGGGTCCTGGCCCCTGTGGAGCCTTGTGCACTCCAGGACAAGTGGACAGGACCCTTTGAGATTGTGGAGCGCAAGAGTTCTGTCACCTACTTGGTGAACTTGCGGTCTCCTAGGAACCCCTTAAAGGTCCTACATGTCAATCGACTGAAGCCCCACTTGGAGAGGTCCGAAGTGGGCATGTTCTTGGCCACCGATGATGGGACGGAAGAGGAGTCTGAGCCTCTTCCTGACCTCTTGGTAGCCTCAGAGCGAGACGGGTCAGTGGATGGAGTTAACCTCTCCCCCACCCTGACCCCTGAGCAACAGGGTGACTGCCGCCAGCTGCTGGGGCAGTTTCCTGACCTGTTCTCCCTGGTTCCTGGTATCACAAATTGGTGCGTCCATGATGTGGATACAGGAGACAGCTTACCTGTGAAACACAAAGCCTACCGGGTAACTGACAGGGTCAGAGCCTGCATCAAAGAGGAGGTCTCGAAGATGCTTGCTCTAGGGGTGGTTGAGTCCTCCAGCAGTCCTTGGGCCAGCCCAGTGTTCTTGGTCCCAAAGGCTGCAGCGCCGGGTGCCACGCCCGAACTCCGGTTCTGTGTGGACTACCGAGGACTCAACTCAGTCACGAAGACTGACGCGCACCCCATCCCCAGAGCTGATGAGCTCATCGATCGGTTAGGGGCTGCACGGTACCTCAGCACGTTTGATTTAACGTCTGGGTACTGGCAGATCGCCTTAACTGATGGGGCCAAAGAGAGGTCCGCATTCTCTACACCAGATGGGCATTACCAGTTCCGGGTGATGCCCTTTGGGATGAAGAATGCCCCTGCCACCTTCCAGAGGTTGGTCAACCAGGTGTTGGCTGGGCTGACCGAGTTCAGCGCCGCATACCTGGATGACATCGCAGTGTTCAGCGGCACATGGGAGGAACACCTGCAACATCTCTGGGAAGTGTAGATGGCGCTGCGCAAGGCAGGCCTCACGATCAAGGCAAGCAAGTGCCAGATCGGGCAGGGTTCAGTGGTGTACTTGGGACACCAAGTGGGGAGCGGCCAGGTGGCGCCCCTCCAACCCAAAGTTGAAACCATCCTGGCTTGGGAGCCCCCAAAAACCCAGACGGAGGTGAGGGCCTTTTTAGGACTCACCGGGTACTACAGGAGGTTTGTCAAGGGGTATGGCAGCATCGTTGCCCCCTTGACAGAGCTGACTTCGAAGAAGCAGCCCAGAAAAGTGATATGGACTGACACCTGTCAGAAAGCCTTCGACACCCTGAAAACTGCCATGTGCACGGCGCCCGTGCTCTTGGCTCCTGACTTCTCCAAAGAGTTCCTGGTGCAGACGGATGCATCAGAGCATGGTGTAGGGGCTGTTCTCTCACAGATCACTGAGGAGGGCTTTGACCAACCAGTAGCCTTTATTAGCAGGAGGCTACTTCCCCGGGAACAAAGGTGGAGTGTGATAGAACGTGAAGCATTTGCTGTGGTCTGGGCGCTGAAGAAGCTAAGACCCTACTTGTTTGGGTCTCACTTCCGGGTTCAGACCGACCACAGGCCCCTCAGATGGTTGATGCAAATGAGGGGTGAGAACCCAAAACTGTTGAGGTGGTCCATCTCCCTACAGGGTATGGACTTTACAGTGGAGCATCGCCCTGGCACAGATCACGCCAATGCTGACGGTCTGTCCAGGTTTTTCCGCCTTAGTGATGAAGAACTCCCTGGGGTAGGGTAGTTCTCCCCACTTTTCAGCTGGAGGGGACACGTGTTAGACCTGGCACCATTGGCGTGGGTCACCCTTCCATTTTTGTCTGTGCCTCAATGTGTTTGTGTGTTGGTGTTAGCCGCTCAGGGCACTGTGCCACTGCCATCCAGTGCCACAGTGCAAGTGCTCCCTATGGTAAAATGTATTATGTGAATTGACTTCCACATTTGGCATCTTTGGTTTACTGTCAGTCCCTTGTAGAGTGCACCAGGTGTGCCAAGGGCTTGTATATCCAAATGCTGCTAGTGGGCTTGCAGCACTGATTGTGCCACCCACCGAAGCAGCGGGGTAAAATGTGTCTAGGATCTGCCACTGCAGAACCTGCGCGCGGTCTGGTACCGTCGCGCTGACTGAACAAGTGTCCCCACTTGCCAGTCCCTAAACCTTCCCTTAACTACATGTTAGTCACCCCTCTGGTAGGCCCAAGCGCAGGGTGCATTGTAGGCATAAGGTAGGACATGCCCTGATGTGTGTGGCATGTCTTAATAGTGAATTACAGCCCTTTTCGTTTTTCACTATTGAAGGCTACCTGCTCTCCATAGGCCAGAATGGGCTGCTGGGATCGCTACACGCTGTGACCCCAGTGGACTCAGAGAGCATGGTAGAAAGTCATGTTTAGTATGCCTGAACTCGGGATAATAAAATACATCTTTTAGTAAAGGTTATTTTAATATCCTGGGTTTGCAAATGCTACTTTTAGAAAGTTAGCCTTTGCGTGCCTGACCATCTCAGTTCGCCTCTGCTGTGGGTGTGTGTTCTGCCTAGCAACAGTACAGGAGCAGGGCTGGGGGATTCCAGGAGACAGGTTGGCTGCCAGGTGGTGGGTAGAGAGATCGCACCAGGATGGGTGGGAGGAGTACACCCTGACTCTTGAATAGACCTGTGCTCTGCCACCACAAAGCCGGCTCCGCCCCCTGTGGAGCGGCTGATGTCTCTGCCCTGCTGCTGAAAGGAAAGAGCAGAGTCACCAAAACAAAGTACTCCAGAACTGGACTGAGCCAGGCCCAGGCCCCCTGGCGCTAAAGAACAAAAGAATCACTGTATAAAAGTAGGAGCCTGGCTCCTAAGAAATCAGATCCAGATTGAACCACGAAGGAACTCTGCCCGACTAGAAGGACCTGGAAGAAGCTGAATGAGGAGTAACTTTCCCTGACCTGAGGGACTGGCCTGCAGTAGGGGCCTTGCTGAGGAAGGAGAGGAAAAAGACTGAAAGAGACTTTTGCACTTTGTTCTTCAACTATCTCCAAGGGCTTGGAAGAAGAGCTTGCCCCCTGAACTGAACCCCAGGACCAGTGGGTTCACCGTGTCTCCGCTCGTCTGAGAACTCGAGCCGTGTGCTTTCTCCCGCCGGAGTGCTCTGCGCACCTTGCCACCCCTCCTAGGGCCGTGACACCCAGAAGCCTGGCCGCCTCCCCTCGCCGAGAGCCCCGCTCTACCTGAGTCGCTCTGGACCCATCCAGGCTGGCCGCCCCGCTTCCCTGTCACCTGCCTGCCACTGGAGCGTGCCTGGTGCCCTCTCGCCCTCCCGCCGGATTTCGAATTGGGAAGTGAAATCAAGCCTCGGACAGCCGCCCGTACGTCGTAACGTATCCGGCCGCCCCGCTTCACCTCCCAGCCTGAGTCTGACCGTGCCGCCCTCCGCAGTGACCTCCCGCACAGTCCGTGTCGGAGGCCCTGGGCCGCACCTGTCTACCGAGAGCCGCCCGCTGAATTCTTGATCCGGAAGACCCGCCAGGTGCAGAACCTGCATCTCCCCCGAAGACTCGTCCAAGCACATCGCACGTTCCCAGGTACAGTGAACTCTCTATCGGACTCGGGGTCCGCAACGTTCTGATTTCCCCGTATCACTGTACCCCGGGTGCACTGCGCATCATCGTGACTGGACCGACTCAACCGAGCCCTGTGAAGCGCTCGTGATCGAATAAGTTACCAAAGAAAAGAACAGTGCCTAATTATCATCTCGTGGCTTCCATTTCGCAACCGTTATTGATGGTCTTGTACATGCCTGCGTAACAAAGAATCTTTTATATAAAGCATCCGTATTTTTGATACAACTTACGCCTGGTGTCCATTTGTGGGAGATCATTGTGGTTTACTGTGTGTGATCATAAATGCTTAACTGACTAGCGCCCTGAAGTTTAGCCCTGACTGCTCGCGCCACACTACCTATAGGGTGAGCAGGGGTTGTTCTGAAGGGGTAATTCCCTCGCCCTGAATAGAAGAAGGGACCGCTGCTTGTCACAAGTACCTACCTGTGCCAACCAGAGGTTCCCCATTCTAACTGGCACCAATTAATAAAATGCATCCACACAATAAGTTATAGATTGTTGAATTTTGCAGATATTATCAAGCATGAAAGCAACTGGATAAAGTCTTAATAAAGAAAACCTACCTACTGTAGTAACTTATACTATTATCAAGATTTTCACCCACAACTGTTACTAGAGTATATATCTTATTTTCCAATGCTGAGAGTTAAAAGAGACATTTCAATAGTGGACAAAAGAGAAACTAAACAGAAAGTTATGGCTAATTGATCTGAGATTAGAAAATGCCCTCTTAAAAACAAAAGAGTAAATATTGCATTCAGTAAAAGAATAAGTAATAAGAGGTTGGTATTTGCTCATAAATATTCAATTAAAGAATTAAAAGAATAATCAAAAAATGGACACTCGTCCAACAAGATAAAAGTATTTGTTGTCTATAAATGAGTACATAACTTTGTGGGAATTTCAACAACTGGTTTTATGCAATTTCAGTTTCAGTTTGAACGACTTCATCAGGCTAGTCCACGTCAGAAAAAAATCCTTTTTTAATTGGAGGGGTTCCCCAGTCAACCACAACTTCCTTTCACCCTGCATAAATTATTATTAGCATCTTTAATGGGCTTGTTTTCCCCTTTCCCTTGCATCCTTGTGTTCCTCGTGTGACTTGTGCCCCTCAAACCTTATCCCTGTGCCACATACCCTGTACATTGCTCATCTTTTTATTGGGCTTTTTTTTTTTGCTTTTCTTTTTTAACTGTGTTGTTCGCGCAGCGCCAGGATAGCTTGCACGGGAGTGCTCTGTGAGTGAAAAGACTACTGGTTCCAGCAGGCCTGGGGGCAGAGTGACCAGCAGCGGCCCCTCCCTCCTCTCGCACCGGACATAAATTACCTTGCGCCTCCCGCTTCGCGGGACGCGCAGCGCCAGGATAGCTTGCACGGGAGTGCTCTGTGAGTGAAAAGACTACTGGTTCCAGCAGGCCTGGGGGCAGAGTGACCAGCAGCGGCCCCTCCCTCCCTCCCGCACCGGACATAGATTACCTCGCGCCTCCCGCTTCGCGGGACGCGCAGCGCCAGGATAGCTTGCACGGGAGTGCTCTGTGAGTGAAAAGACTACTGGTTCCAGCAGGCCTGGGGGCAGAGTGACCAGCAGCGGCCCCTCCCTCCCTCCCGCACCGGACATAAATTACCTCGCGACTCCCGCGTCGCGGGATCGCGCGCGGGACGCGCCGGGCGAAGCCCGGGCCAAGGGCGGGCCCGTCAAAGCCCATCAAAGACCGGAGGAGACTGGACTGGGCCTCCCCTCTTTCGTTTTATGTTCAGTAAGATTTCAAGATTATGTACATTTTAGTAATATTGCCATTGCAAGTTTGAAACCCTTTTCGTCTGCAATTGTTTTGTTATTTAGTGAATTGTGGTACCTGAGTGGGGTCCCTTAAATATGGTTTCGAAAACCAATTCGCATTGTGTAGGTGTAGGAACTGGCTTAGTGGGCACTATAGATGCCTTTTTCACAAAGGAAGTTACTGCCTTGGAGAAAGAGATAGCATTAACGGAACGACGGCTATCTCTTGACCCCGTGTTTATGAGAAAGTCATCCCTGGGGAAAATCGCTACTGTACCATCACCTGATTCATTATTATTGACCCAGAATTCCCATACACCATGCTTACAACAAGAACTCTCAACTGTATTGGATATAAGTGGCTTTGATGCAAGCCTAGATTCTTTTATGGCCTATCCAATTGTGGAATCAGGCCGGCGGCAAAGTCTCCTGCCATGTAACACTGAGCTAGCACCTGATTGTATCCACTCCGACTTAGTAGAAGGTAACGTTTCTAATTTAAAACGTAAACGTGGTGGAAAGCAGCACAAAGGTGCACGTAATAAGAAGAGTAAATGTACTCTATCTCTGCGCCAGGACAAGGGGGTTACATACAGGGATAAAAATTCTACCCAGGATGATAACGCTGGTTTTATCTATACAAGCTCTATTGTGGACATAACAAAAAGTCCGCCTGTAACTGGCAGAAATACCATATGCTCATTGGATAACATCGAGCATTTAGTTAGGTCTTTAATTTCCCACTGTTAGAACGCACCAGACGGTTAGATGCTCAGATAGAAACACTGGAGAAAATTACGAGAGAGAATACAGTCTTGCTGAAAAAATTAGGGGATGTTAAAACTACAAAGAATAATCCACCTGTACCACTTAAAAATAAACCTGGACAAGATATTAATAATCCGTTATCCCAGGAAGGTGGAAAGTTGGTAATTCATAACCCCACGCAGATTGACAACGCCAGTAAAGATACCAACACAGATAGCCTTAAAACATGTTCAAATAAGGTTTCAGATAATATTGAACCCAATCTGGATAAAACATTGGACACTAAAATTAAAGAACCTAAAAGGAGAATTGATCTTCCACCGGATTCCTACCCCTATGTAATTGTACTTGCAGGGGTTCCGGAGTGGAGACATAATAGGGATGAAACCACGTCTGAACTAAAAAATAAGGTTATGTATTGGTTAGGGAAAAATAGACCTCTTAGACCTGACTTGCGGGGAGAAATTATTAACGTCCGCAGAGTTAATTGGTTGGGGCCCACAGTTAAAGAAATTAGCGGAGATTGCATTATTGTAAACTTTAGAGATCCAAGAGTTGTGCAATTTATTAGTGGCTTTCCAAATTACAAAAACCCTGGTGGAATTTTGTCTTTTGATCTGAGTTATTTCTTCCCACCGGCCCCCTTTGTTGATGTTGCTAGACAGAGATCATACAAAGTACGCTATGAAGATAGGCCCCCAAATATCGGAAACCAACAAAATGTCCATAGGAGGTTTATTATGTATGGTGGCTTTTTGCCACATAACCCCCTTTATTATCAACAAACAAGGGATCAATTTAATGTTCCAACTTACAACAGATTTGATTCTCTATCAGGTCTGGGGGGGGGTGGACTGACCAGCATGAGAACAAGTATCTGACACCCGTGTGGTAACTTTCAACCCCGTTCAAACAAAGGACAGCCAGGGAAAGAGGGTTCTGCAAGATGAAGAAGTACAGAACCCGGTTGGTATCGAACCCGTATTTATTGAAAGGGTGGACGTTGTACAAATGGGGGCCCATGATGAGAAAAAGGGATACTCAGATAATAATATAGTCAATAATATTCAAGCTATACATGATAGGCTTGAGGGAAACTGGACCATTATTTTTTGGAATATTGCCGGACTTAGGGCCAAGCTAGATAATTCGCTATGGCTTAAATTAACTGAATGCCACGATGTTATATGTTTACAAGAGACGTGGGCGAAGGATGTGTTTCATTTGAATGGCTTTAGAACAATTTTTACTCCGGCAATAGGCTCATCATATGGCAGAGCCAAGGGTGGCCTTTGCACATATGTTTCTAACCGTTTTATTTGCAAAACCATTGAGGTTTTTTATAATACCACCTATTAACATATTGTTGGCCTACATATGAACAAAAATTCCTGTATTCTGGTTATTAATCTATACAATAATGTTCCCCCGGCAGACACAGCACTAGTATTTAAAAAGCTTAGTTCTGAAATGAACTCTATCCTTTGTAATAAAGGAAAGGAGTTTGTCGCCATATGGGGGGGTGATTTTAATTGTACTGTTAGAACCGGCGGTCTCTAGTTGGCAGAGGTATACACTTCTGACAAATAGGGACCAACCAACTCTAGTCAGGGAAAGGGGATTACACACTCAGATAACCCCTGCTACCCCCTCGGTAGCTTGGCAGAGCAGACAGGCTTATCTCAGAGGCAGTGTGTTAAGCATTTATGACCACATACAGTAATAAAGTGAATACCCTACAGATGGACACGACACAGAAGTTATTATAAAAATAGTATTTTTATATAAGGCTTAGCACAAGACCAAATAACGACAAAAATATACCACAGTCTTAATAAATACTCTTTGGAAGGAAAAATAATAGTTCAAGTAAGGTTTCTTCTTGGCAAATAGTTCTTTAGCAAAGTATTCTTCTGAGCACAGTTCTTTGGCAACAACGTAACCCCCACAGGAGTCACACGACGTCGAGTCTACAAGATTCCCAAGGTTCGGCGTCGACCGCGAGGAGCGCTACGTCGAGCCTGGAGTCGCACAGACCCCACAAGTACAGTACCTTGAGAAACGAAGAAAACGATGATCCACGGCGTCGAGATGTCGGCGTCGAGGTCGTGCCTCGGAGTCGGGTCAATCCGCAGCGGCGTCGAGGGATGTCGGGCCGGAGCAGCGCTCACGGCGTCGAGAAGGGCGTCGAGTCGATGCGATCAGCAGCGGCGTCGGGACGGGGTTGCTTGGAGGTAGAGCCGATACTCACTCCTCACTGGCGTCGATACCGGCGTCGAGACGGGGTCACTTGGAGCCGGGGCCGATACCCACTGCTCACTGGCGTTGCTGCTGGCGTCGATCGGGCCCGGCGGCGTCGGGACTGCATATTTTCCCTCGTGTACTGGAAACAACACTTTCCAGCAATTCAGCAATTCAGTAGATGGTGAAGTCCTTTGGCCCTGTGACTTCAACAGGAGACTGGCACTCTTCCAGTCCTTGGAGATTTCCTAGCAAGTGTTCAGAGAGTACACACCCAGTTCCTCTCTCCTTGTTCCTTGGCAAAAATAAAGAAGCAGCTTTCAGGTTCCTCCACAGCAAAACAGCACTCTGGCAGAAAGGGGAGGCAAGTCCTTAGATCAGCAGGCTTCTTGTCCTTGGTACAGGTTTCCTTGTCAGAAGTGATCTGAGTTCTTGGTTCAGGGGTCCTTCTCTTATACCCCTTTTTCCCTTTGTTCCCTTTGTCCAAGCAGGGAGATTCCCACCAGCTCAGGTTTGTTGTGGGTGTTGCCAGGCAGAGGCACCTGGCCTATTCACTGAGCAGGGCAGAGTCCTCAGCCGCCCAGCAGGAGGCGGAGCCAGTATTGTCACTGGCAGGAGCAGGGCTATCAGTCGCCCAGCAGGAGGCGGAGCCAGTATTGTGTCAGGCAGGGCAGGCTACTCTTCCCTCACTCTACGTGTAAACGCCCCATTCACCCCACACTGACTCACTCAGACCTCTGGAGCCACCCAGCCCCTGACACACACACCAAACCAGCAGAGACCGGTAGATAGTTGGACAAGAAAATAGCCACTTTCTAAAAGTGCTATTTTCAAACATAGAATTTAAAAACCATCCATCCTAAAGGGTGTGTTATTAAATTCTGAGTTCAGGGATACTAAACTTGACTTGCTACCATGCTCCCTGAGTCAGATAGATTATAATGGAGTTAATAATCAGTCTGCCCAGTCTGGCCTATTGGAGGCAGGTAGCCCTTCAATAGTGAAAAACGAAAATGGCTGTAATTCACTATTAGTTCATGCCACACACATCAGGGCATGACCTACCTTTTACCAACAATGCACCCTGCCCTAGGGCCTACCATAGAGGTGTCTGAAATGTGGCAAAGGGAAGGTTTAGAGACTGGCAAGTAGGTTGCCTTACCAAGTCGACATGGCAGTCAGGGACTGCACGCAGGCGCCGCGGTGGCAGGCCTGAGACACATTTTGCACGCTGCTTCTGTGGGTGGCACAACCAGTGCTGCAAGCCCACCAGCAGCAGTTAACTTACACGCCCTTGGCACACGCAGTGCACTAGACTAGGGTCTAAACAGTAAGTCAACCAAGCCAATCATGGTAACACCAATCAATGTAACAATTTAACATAGGGAGCACTTGCACTGTGGCACTGATCAGCAGTGGCACAGTGCCCAAAGCAATAAACCAGCAAAAACATCGTAAACAGAGGAGGCAAACAGGAAAAAAATGGAGTAGAGACTCATGCCAATGATGCCAGGTCTAACACGTGTCCCCTCCAGCTGAAATGTGGGGAGAACTACCCTTCACCCAGGGAGTCCTCATCACTAAGGCGGAAAAATCTGGACAGACCATCAGCATTGGCGTGATCTGTACCAGGGCGGTGTTCCACCGTAAAGTCCATCCCCTGTAGGGAAATGGACCACCTCAACAGCTTTGGGTTCTCACCCCTCATCTGCATTAACCATCTGAGGGGCCTGTGGTCTGTCTGAACCCGGAAGTGAGTCCCAAACAGGTAGGGTCTTAGCTTCTTCAGCGCCCAGACCACAGCAAATGCCTCACGCTCTATCGCACTCCACCTTTGTTCCCTGGGAAGTAACCTCCGGCTGATGAAGGCTACAGGTAAGTCTAGGCCCTCCTCATTCATCTGTGCTAGAACAGCCCCCACACCATGCTCTGAAGCGTCTGTCTGTACAATGAATTCTTTTGAAAAGTCGGGTGCCTGGAGGACCGGTGCGGTACACATTGCAGTTTTCAGGGTGTCAAAGGCGTTCTGACAGGCGTCAGTCCAGATCACAAGTCTCGGCTGCTTCCTGGAAGTCAGCGAGGTCAAGGGGTGCACAATGTTGCCATACCCCTTGACAAACCTCCTGTAGTAACCCGTGAGACCCAAGAAGGCTCTCACCTGAGTCTGGGTTTTGGGCGGTTCCCAAGCCAGGATGGTATCTATCTTGGGTTGCAGGGGGGGCACCTTGCCACTCCCTACTTGGTGCCCCAAGTACACCACTGAACCCTGCCCAATCTGGCACTTACTAGCCTTGATTGTGAGGCCTGCTCTGCGCAGGGCCAACAACACTTCCTGGAGGTGGCGCAAGTGTTCCTCCCAGCTGGCGCTGAACACTGCTATATCGTCCAGGTAGGCGGCGCTGAAATCTTCCAGCCCGGCCAATACCTGGTTAACCAACCTCTGGAATGTGGCAGGGGCATTCTTCATCCCAAAGGGCATCACACGGAACTGGTAGTGCCCATCTGGTGTGGAGAATGCAGACCTCTCTTTTGCCCCATCAGTCAAGGCGATCTGCCAGTACCCAGACGTTAGATCAAACGTACTAAGGTACCGGGCAGCCCCCAACCGATCGATGAGCTCATCAGCTCTGGGGATGGGGTGCGCGTCAGTCTTGGTGACCGAATTGAGTCCTCGGTAATCCACACAGAACCGAAGTTCTGGTGAAGCACCAGGCGCTGCAGCCTTTGGGACCAAGACCACTGGGCTGGCCCAAGGACTGCTAGAGGACTCAACCACCCCTAAGGCAAACATCTTGGAGACCTCCTCCTTGATATATGCTCTGACCTTTTCAGTCACCCTGTAGGCCTTGTGCCTCACAGGAGTGCTGTCCCCAGTGTCCACATCATGGACACACCACTGAGTGACACCAGGGATTAAGGAGAACAGATCAGGGAATTGTACCAACAGATGGCGACAATCTTGCTGCTGCTCAGGGGTCAGTGTGTCAGAGAGGACAACACCATCCACTGACCCATCTTTTTCTTTTGCACACAGGAGGTCAGGAAGAGGCTCACTCTCCTCCTCCATCCCAGCATCTGTGGCAAGGAGCATGCCCACTTCGGACCTTTCTAAGTGGGGCTTTAACCGGTTGACATGCAGGACCCTTAAGGGGTTCCTGGGAGACTTCAAGTCCACCAAGTAGGTGACATCGCTCTTTTTCTCCACAACCTCAAATGGTCCAGTCCACCTGTCCTTGAGCGCACAAGGTTCCACAGGGGCCATGACCCAAACTTTCTGACCAGGTTGAAGCTCAACCAGAGTGGCATTCTGATCGTACCACCGCTTCATCTCTTCCTGGCTGGCCTCCAGATTTGCCTGAGCAAGATCTCTGAAGCGCCGAGTCTGGTTCCTAAAGGCCAGCATGTAACTATATACATCCTGGGGAGGTTTCCTGGGAGATTGCTCCCAGCCTTCTTTGACCAGACTCAAAGGTCCTCTTACCGGGTGACCATACAAAAGCTCAAAGGGGCTGAACCCTAGAGACTTCTGTGGCACCTCACGGTAAGCAAACAGCAGGCATGGCAAGAGGACGTCCCATTTACGCCTCATTGGTTCTTCAAGACCCATGATCATGCCTTTTAGGGTCCGGTTGAATCTCTCAACCAGCCCATTACCTTGAGGGTGGTAAGGAGTGGTAAACTTGTAGGTTACCCCACACTCCTTCCACAGAGACTTCATATAATTCGAAATGAAGTTGGTGCCCCGGTCTGACACCACCTCTCTGGGGAACCCCATGCGGGAGAAAACACCCATCAGTGCCCGTCCCACCACGGGGGCCGTCACTGTGCGGAGAGGGATGGCTTCCGGGTACCGGGTGGCATGGTCCACCAAGACCAGGATAAACCTGTTGCCCATGGCTGTCTTGGGGTCCAGTGGCCCCGCAATGTCAATTCCCACTCGCTCAAAGGGGGTACTGACGACGGGAAAAGGTTGGAGGGGAGCCTTCTGCTTCCGCCCACTTTTCCCACTTGCCTGGCAAGTTTGACAGGTCCTACAATGGATATCTGAATCCCTTCTCATCTGGGGCCAATAAAAATGGGTGACAAGCCTGTCATAGGTCTTGTCCTGCCCCAGATGTCCAGCTAACGGAACATCATGAGCCAACCCCAGTAGGAAGGCTCTGAAGCGCTGGGGTACCACCAGCACACGGGCTGACCCAGGTTCAGCAGCCTTAGGCTCGCTATACAGGAGGCCGTTCTCCCAGTAGACCCAATGTGATCCTGACTGATCACCTGTCGTTTGGGCTGAGGCCTGCTGCCTCATACCCACAAGAGAAGGGCACACTTTCTGTTCAGCACAAAATTCCTCCCTGGAGGGACCACCATCCTGCTGCCAATGGGTCAGCTCGGGCAGGTCTCCCAGTTCGGCCACTTGTTCTCCTGTCGGTTCCAGGGCATCCCCCTCAGGGTCTGCTCCCTCCTGGACCGCGGGAACGATGGGGGACGGTTTCCCGCGCCCCCTGCCTCTTCTCTTCACGGTTGGGACCTGGGCCATACTTTCAGGCTCCAGGGCCCCATCAACACCCTTACTGACTGACATGGACCGGGTGGTCGCACACACCCACTCAGGCAGACCCAACATTTCCAGATGCGCTTTTCTCTCCACCTTAGCCCAAGGGGAGTCCTCCAAATCATTGCCCAAGAGACAATCAACAGGCATGGCGGGCCTCACAGCAACCTGAAGAGTACCTGAGACCCCCCCCCACTCAAAGGGAACTTGAGCTACCTCACACTGACTCTGTGAGTTGTCAGCAGCTACAACGGGGTAGAATGCATGAGGGACCACCTGCTCTCTGGACACCAAGTGACACTTGACAGCTGTCACACTCGCTCCGGTGTCTCTGAGAGCTTCCACCCTATGGCCATTAATGGTCACCCACTGCCTATATTTCTTAGTGTTACTAGGCAGAGGGGTTGGAGGGGCCATTTCCACGTCTCCTAAAGAGACCAGGGACATTTCTGCGGGACCCCACCCACCGGGGGCACCCATCTCATCCCCTCCCAGGGCTACACTCGCTACCTGACGAGGGGGTGCACGCGGCGGTGCATTCGAATCCTTCATGGGACACTGGGGATCATAATAACGGTGTCCCACCTGCTTACAGGCATAGCAGGTCATGGGGCCCCTGTGAACAGGTTTACCTGTCGGGGCCTCTGGCTTCTTTACAGGGGGAGGCTGGGAACCCTTCCCTTGGTTCCCTTGGGGACTACTTTGGGGCCCTTTCTGAAACTCCCTCTGTTTACCCCTGTCCCCCCCACTCTTCTGCTGGGGACCCTGCCCACCTTTGGCTGAGTCTCCCACTGGACCCTTGTGGACCCTGGTACTGACCCAGCGGTCCGCCTCCTCAGCAAGTTTTCTAGGGTTAGATAGCTTGCTATCAACAAGGTGCTGGCGTAGCTCTGGAAAACAGTTATTAGACAAGTGCTCCCAAGCAAACAAATCATAAAGAGCATCATAACTATCAACCTTGCTACCCTTTATCCAACCATCCATGGTTCTGCAGAAAAAAGACACATATTCAACCCACGTAGTACCAGGCAACTTCTTACATTCTCTAAAGGTTTGTCTGTACTTTTCTGGAGTTAAGCCATATCTCAGCATTAAAGCATCTTTCATATGAGTATAAGACATCCTATCCTCAGCAGGAAGGCTCAACAAGGTATCTCTCCCCTCGTTTGTAAAGCGGCTCCACAACCCCGTTCCCCAATCCTTCTCAGGGACCCGGTGGGCCAATAATGCTAACTCATACGCTTTAAACCATTGGCTAATATCTTCATTCTTACTGTAATCCTTGATCACATCTTTAGGGAAATAAAACCGACTTTCTGCAGGCACGGATGGAGCGCTGCCACCAGAGGGATTCAACTCTAAACTCTTAGTTTTAAGCTCCATCTCCCTCACCATCTTCTCACGTTCAACCGCTAATTTCTCTCTCTCAAAATCTAATCTTTTGCTCTCCATTTCAGCTTCTCTCTTGCTTCTTGCATTCTCTAATTCCAACTGCCCTCCTAATTTAAGTTTTGCCATTTCTAACTTGTACCCCCTCTCCTTCTCCCTATCTTCTAATTCTTCGGGGGAAAGGCTCCTAGAGGACGCACTACTGCCTGGAGATGACACTGGCCCACCTGTGGGCTCTTCCTCTTCCTCTTCTTCTTCCTCTTCCGGTACCACCACCGGATCAGAGGGATTTCTGGCCTCTAACCAGGCCTTCAGCGCTTTGAGGAAGTCGTCTTTCCTTGTGAGACCTGTGGTAGGAACTTTAAACTGCTTGCAAAATCCTTTTAGATCCTTTAGCACGTAGGAATCTATCTTCTCCTTATCAAATTCCCCCACAACATTCTCCACAGGTGTAGCAGCTCCGGCATTCTCCATGGTCAAAACTGGCAGTGTTTAAAAAAATAAGCTCCAGGAAAGCGGAGAACAAAAATAGAATATCCTACCAAAAACAGATTGTGGCTGCGTTATGGTCTGCTTTCACTATGTAGCGTACACTAATCACTGCACATGAGTCATAAATGCAAAGTTCAATCCCACCGCTGCCACCAATGTTAGAACCGGCGGTCTCTAGTTGGCAGAGGTATACACTTCTGACAAATAGGGACCAACCAACTCTAGTCAGGGAAAGGGGATTACACACTCAGATAACCCCTGCTACCCCCTCGGTAGCTTGGCAGAGCAGACAGGCTTATCTCAGAGGCAGTGTGTTAAGCATTTATGACCACATACAGTAATAAAGTGAATACCCTACAGATGGACACGACACAGAAGTTATTATAAAAATAGTATTTTTATATAAGGCTTAGCACAAGACCAAATAACGACAAAAATATACCACAGTCTTAATAAATACTCTTTGGAAGGAAAAATAATAGTTCAAGTAAGGTTTCTTCTTGGCAAATAGTTCTTTAGCAAAGTATTCTTCTGAGCACAGTTCTTTGGCAACAACGTAACCCCCACAGGAGTCACACGACGTCGAGTCTACAAGATTCCCAAGGTTCGGCGTCGACCGCGAGGAGCGCTACGTCGAGCCTGGAGTCGCACAGACCCCACAAGTACAGTACCTTGAGAAACGAAGAAAACGATGATCCACGGCGTCGAGATGTCGGCGTCGAGGTCGTGCCTCGGAGTCGGGTCAATCCGCAGCGGCGTCGAGGGATGTCGGGCCGGAGCAGCGCTCACGGCGTCGAGAAGGGCGTCGAGTCGATGCGATCAGCAGCGGCGTCGGGACGGGGTTGCTTGGAGGTAGAGCCGATACTCACTCCTCACTGGCGTCGATACCGGCGTCGAGACGGGGTCACTTGGAGCCGGGGCCGATACCCACTGCTCACTGGCGTTGCTGCTGGCGTCGATCGGGCCCGGCGGCGTCGGGACTGCAGATTTTCCCTCGTGTACTGGAAACAACACTTTCCAGCAATTCAGCAATTCAGTAGATGGTGAAGTCCTTTGGCCCTGTGACTTCAACAGGAGACTGGCACTCTTCCAGTCCTTGGAGATTTCCTAGCAAGTGTTCAGAGAGTACACACCCAGTTCCTCTCTCCTTGTTCCTTGGCAAAAATAAAGAAGCAGCTTTCAGGTTCCTCCACAGCAAAACAGCACTCTGGCAGAAAGGGGAGGCAAGTCCTTAGATCAGCAGGCTTCTTGTCCTTGGTACAGGTTTCCTTGTCAGAAGTGATCTGAGTTCTTGGTTCAGGGGTCCTTCTCTTATACCCCTTTTTCCCTTTGTTCCCTTTGTCCAAGCAGGGAGATTCCCACCAGCTCAGGTTTGTTGTGGGTGTTGCCAGGCAGAGGCACCTGGCCTATTCACTGAGCAGGGCAGAGTCCTCAGCCGCCCAGCAGGAGGCGGAGCCAGTATTGTCACTGGCAGGAGCAGGGCTATCAGTCGCCCAGCAGGAGGCGGAGCCAGTATTGTGTCAGGCAGGGCAGGCTACTCTTCCCTCACTCTACGTGTAAACGCCCCATTCACCCCACACTGACTCACTCAGACCTCTGGAGCCACCCAGCCCCTGACACACACACCAAACCAGCAGAGACCGGTAGATAGTTGGACAAGAAAATAGCCACTTTCTAAAAGTGCTATTTTCAAACATAGAATTTAAAAACCATCCATCCTAAAGGGTGTGTTATTAAATTCTGAGTTCAGGGATACTAAACTTGACTTGCTACCATGCTCCCTGAGTCAGATAGATTATAATGGAGTTAATAATCAGTCTGCCCAGTCTGGCCTATTGGAGGCAGGTAGCCCTTCAATAGTGAAAAACGAAAATGGCTGTAATTCACTATTAGTTCATGCCACACACATCAGGGCATGACCTACCTTTTACCAACAATGCACCCTGCCCTAGGGCCTACCATAGAGGTGTCTGAAATGTGGCAAAGGGAAGGTTTAGAGACTGGCAAGTAGGTTGCCTTACCAAGTCGACATGGCAGTCAGGGACTGCACGCAGGCGCCGCGGTGGCAGGCCTGAGACACATTTTGCACGCTGCTTCTGTGGGTGGCACAACCAGTGCTGCAAGCCCACCAGCAGCAGTTAACTTACACGCCCTTGGCACACGCAGTGCACTAGACTAGGGTCTAAACAGTAAGTCAACCAAGCCAATCATGGTAACACCAATCAATGTAACAATTTAACATAGGGAGCACTTGCACTGTGGCACTGATCAGCAGTGGCACAGTGCCCAAAGCAATAAACCAGCAAAAACATCGTAAACAGAGGAGGCAAACAGGAAAAAAATGGAGGAGAGACTCATGCCAATGATGCCAGGTCTAACATGTACAATTTGTAACAAAACCGGAAAAGGAAATTGTGGTCTAACCTTGGATAAGGAATCTACATTAATACATTTTGAACATAATGGAAAGGGCGATGTCCTAAATGAGATTCTTTTTGTGAACGATTTAGGGTTTGCAAATACTTTATGTCAACCTGAGGTTTCGTTCTCTGCTACCTATTGTGGCAGGGGACTTTCCTCCGTAATTGACTATGTTTTGATCTCTTCCTGCTTTAGGGGAAGTGTTGGAAAATATGAAGTATTAGATATATCACTCAGTGATCATTTCCCCATTAGGGTGGAAATTATCAATCCTCGTGTCATTCTCGATAGTGTCCCTAGGTTGCAATCTAGAGACATCATTATCTCTAGACAAAATGGATATGCCCTGAAGTGGTCTAAAATTGTACCCGCCGACTTTCTTTCGAACCTAATCAAGACTTGCAACTCATGTTTTAATACTTGTCTGGACATTACGTCCAGGGATTTTGAAGCATTTATTAACTTGACTATAATCTTTCACTGGGCATATAGTAACTCCTACAAATATCACATGACATTGCCAGTACTAAGCTTGGAAACCAGTGACTGGGACAGGTTTACTACTTTTTTGTGAACTGGGCCCACCTGTACAAAACTGTTGTACCAGGCAAGAGAAAATGTTTAGACATCAAAAAGGCCAATTTTATTTGTAGAAAAACACCCAGGACCTGTTTGTACTATTTAAATGTTTTACCGAATACACACAAAAAAGCAAAATCCACATTGTAAAGTATAAGCTCTACACAACAACAAGCAAGATCATTTGTGTACTATCATTCATAAAACACTGTGGAAAATTCTAATAGCACAGATCTCATCTGCAAACTAAATGAATTAGAAAACATGGGTGATTACTTTAAGTATTATGATGTAAGGTCTCTTTAAATTGCCATATCAGATAATGACGCTCAAGCTGCAGGAGAACATTAGTTTCTGAAATCAGAGTTATTGGTAGTTAACTTGTTATTTTTATTGCAGGACCAATATTTCATTTTATATTCTAAATACTTAAGAACCAGTGGTAAATACTATGTTCAAATATCTGAAACCTCAATGAGCAAAAGGTTTTATGATTGCAAACAAGGAGGATTTCATTTTTCACAAGAAATGAATAACTTGAAGATATTGTAATATATTATTGCTTTAGGGGAAGTGTTGGAAAATATGAAGTATTAGATATATTACTCAGTGATCATTTCCCTATTAGGGTGGAAATTATCAATCCTCGTGTCATTCTCGATAGTGTCCCTAGGTTGCAATCTAGAGACATCATTATCTCTAGACAAAATGGATATGCCCTGAAGTGGTCTAAAATTGTACCCGCCGACTTTCTTTCGAACCTAATCAAGACTTGCAACTCATGTTTTAATACTTGTCTGGACATTACGTCCAGGGATTTTGAAGCATTTATTAACTTCAGAGTCATTATAACATGTATTAAGGAAAACCTGTGGGTCAGCTTGAAAAAGCATAACAATAACAAAAGTGATGGTTTGACCAAGAGTGTACCATGGCACACACCAAACTCAAATTGGCTCTGACTGGGCATGTCAGAGATAAGAAGCAGATCAGGGAACTTCGGAAATCCTATAAATTGGCAATTAAGAATAGGAGGGCCAGAATTAAGAGGGAAGCATGGGAGGATTTATTAGATGCTTCTGAGCAAAGAGACATGACAGCCTTCTGGAGGGCAGTCAATGCACCCTATTTTAAAGATGATACTAAGGCGCGGATCGAGATTGCTATTGATGAGGACGAATGGGTAAACTATTTTGAGTCCCTTTATAGTCCTGTTGCCCCTTCGAGTGAACTGAACAAGCAGGATATGCCCAAGATGACCACAAACTTTAAGAGCTTGAATCTCTCTTTCACTCTGTGTGAGGTACTGAAGGGTATTAGCTCGCGTCAGGGGGGTAAGGCACCGGGTCCAGACGGTGTACCGGTTGATGTCTTTAAAAATAACTTAACATTATGGGCCCCCCTACTAACTAGATTTCTAAATGCTGCCTTTAAATTCGGCCTTCCTGATACCTGGTACGAATCAATAATAGTACCTATTTACAAAAAGGGTGATAGGGCAAGTTGTAAATGTTACCGTCCTATATCCCTACTCGACTCAACTGTTAAAATCGTGGGTAGGGTTATTTTAGATAGGTTGCAGTCATGGGCAGATGAGCATAAAATCATTAGCGACCTGCAATATGGTTTTAGAGAAGGGGTAGGGACTGTGGATCAAGGACTGAACTTATCAATTTTATTGGAAAAGTATACCAAGGCCAAGGGTGGTAGATTGTTTTTAACTTTTGTGGACTTAACTTCTGCTTTCGACTGCGTAAATCACAGTAAACTATGGGTAATTTTAACACGATTGGGAGTTGAGGATAACATTATTAGTTTTTTAAGGGAATTGTAAAATGGGGCTAGGGCTACAATTAGATATGGTTTAAAATGTGAATGCACTAGAATGTTCAATGTTGCAAGGGGAGTAAGACAAGGCTGTGTCCTTGCCCCGTTCTTATTTCTAATCTACATTAATGAACTTGAGGATATCCTGTTGAGGGATTGCATAGACATGCCTACAGCATCACAACGTCATATTCCGACATTAATTTATGCCGATGATGCCGTTTTGATGGCAAGGACCCCTATTGCTATGCAAACCATGATTACTTCCTTTTGCACCTTTATGACCAGTTTGGACCTAAAGGTGAATTGCTCTAAAACCTTTTCCATGAATTGTGGCACCAAAACAAAACAGAGGAAAAAAGTTATGTTTATAGACTCTAAACCATTAGACTATACCACTACCTTTCCTTATTTAGGAATTCTGTTTGACTGCTCAGGTCAGTGGAATCTAGCAGTTAAGGTGAGGAATATGTTATTTACTAAGTCTATAATGGCCCTCAAACTTTTTAGTAAAAAGATGGGCAAGAAACCAGTTAACGAGTTACTGCGTATTTATAAATCTAGCTGTGTGGCTGTGGCAACTTATGGTGCGGGAATATGGGGCATCTCAAATGTAACTAGCTTACAGTTGACAGAGAATAGTTTTTTTAAATTTCTCTTAACTACGCCAGAGAGTACCTCCACTTATAACATCCATGCTGAGCTCGGTATGTTATATATTGAGGACATTATTAAAATTCAGCCAGTCCTTCTGTGGTACAGGGTATGGAACGTGAATGAATGTCATTTGAATCGTCTTATATTGAGGGACGTTTTGAAATTGGAGGGTGTGTACCGAGTGAAATGGCTGAGGTACATTAAAACTTTCTGTGACCTTATTAATCATCCAGAATTTTATCTTGACCCTGAGTCTATGGTGAAGATCACAAGAAAAGATCTGAAAAGTCTTTGTATTATGTGCCTTGTGAAATTAAGAGAATATATACTGAACTGTCAAAAAAAACAGTGATGTTCCACCAATTGACCTTAACCTCGCAGGATATTCAACCATATTTAACCCTGAGGTTGACTGAGCATGAAAAGTTTCTACTGATACATTTTAGACTTGGGTTTCTTTTTAGGTCTGTGAGTTTCCCCGTTAATAATGATTGGTCAACTGGAATAAGCAAATGCCCCTGCGACAACATATCCACCCAATCGGACATTCACATTTTATTTTTTTGTAAATATGATTCCATACCTAGGGAAAAGTGGATTAAGCCAACTTTAAAGTATTTGAAACTCAGACAGTGCCGACCTGCTTTTCTGATTATTAGGAAACTCGAAGATATATTTACGGTGGCATCTGTCTCTGTATTTCTTAGAAATGTTTTTCACCTAAGAAAATCAATTATGTTTTAATGTTTTGAGCTTATGTGCTTTTAAAATTTATATTTATTTTACATACCTGAAATCGACTGAAATGTGTAATAATATGTTGTATGTACTTTTATGGTTATCATTGTTTTATAACCGAATAAAGTCTTTTGATTGATTGAACTGTGTTGTTCCTCTATGGTCTCAAGCCACCCACCCACAACTCCCTTTTTGTTTTTGTGGATGGTTCCTCCAATTATCTGTTCCCCTTTATTTCCCTACTCAACTTTTTAGGAACACTGTGTAGCTACTTTCTCATTCTTTCTTATGCCCTGCCCTTCCATTGCCCGACCATTTGACCCTGTGTCCCCATAACCCCGTCCCTAAAGTAATTCTTTAAAAGTGGATTTAATTTTTTAGGTACAATTATATTTTTTCAGTGTTTATTTTAGTCAGAATGAGGTAGCACAATAACAACAACTGAAAGAATACCAGAAGATTTTAGAGAAACAAAAAAAGACAACCCTCTAAACAGTGTACACATTGTTCAAATTTAATAAAGATTGACTACATACATCTCCTAGTAGCAGAGCAACAATTACATTATAACAAAATACTACTGATGTTATAAGATGCACTTCTGGAATGGCACATGACAGAAAACCACTCAAATCAAAGATCCTTTAATTGAATGAATGATGGGATTTCTAAAACGGGTGGCTACTTCGAGGAGTGTCCCGGCGTTACATGGGAAATAAGAGTCAGAAGATTAGGAGAAGAACGCATTAAAAAGAGAAAAGCCAAGTCTTAAGTTGCTTTCTAAATGATTGTTCATTGTTCACTTAGCGAAGTTCAACAGGCAGTTTGTTCAAGGCTTGAGAGCCCAAAAGAGAAAAAGATTTGCCTCCGGATCTAGCTCGTTTTACCCTTGGAACTTTGGCCAAGTGGCCATGCGAAGAATAAGAATAACTTGAAGCATAAGAAGAAAGTAAGGCAAAAGGCATGAAGTCCCTGGTAGAAACACATTTCACAAAGAAACAGCACAACAGCAATCAAATATGTTTTAAAATAATTAAACATATCAAAAGTCCATACACAAAAGTAATCGCAGACTAGCAACAGACATTTTTGATAAAGTATTTGGTAATGAGTACATCAGTATGGATTGAATGTCAGACTTGATTTGACATATTTTACCTAGGAACTAAAACTGGCTTTGAATAGCCACTAAGTGTAAATCATGTATTGATTGGATAAACCAATTAGGAAGTGGGGAAGTGACTAAGGGCCTGATCTATATTTCGGTGGACAGGTTACTCCCATCCGACAAAATATAAATCCTAGAGGATATATTTCTGTGGACAGGATATCCTTCCCCATTGTGACAGAGTAACCTGTCTGCCGAAATATAAATAAGGGCCTAAGTCTGAATCCATAAGGTATCAACAGCTGAAGGATATCTGGGTGGATTTATAGGGCTGATTACGAGTCTGTCGGGCGAACTCGTGATGGCGCAGCAGTTGTGGTCCACCGTTTTGCAGATAACGTCATTCACCGTCGTATCAGCAGTGGACCGCTGGCAGCATCTGGCGGTGGCGCAGCTGTGCTACAACGCAATATGCTGAGCGGGGACTGGTGCAGTCCTGCTCAGCATATTGAGGGTTCCTGCACCGCAAGCTATTTCTTGGCAGAGCCCCTCCATGAAAAAGCTGGAGGTGCAGGTACAAAGGGGGCCCTACAGGGCCCCCATGTCCACCCCACCATGGGGATACATTCAGGGGAGCACAACATGTGCCTCCCTGTCTATATTGCCACAAAGTTCCAGCACGGCACGGACCGCCTGCTATATTACGAGTTGAACTCGTTCAACTCTTAAAAGGGTGGGCGGTCCTTGCACCGGTCGTAATTAGGCCCATAGTTACTTAATAATCCTGGAAAGTGACGGACATAATTGTGAATAATTGGTTTGATGACTGTTCTTTGCATAATCATTTGCAAGTTTGGTTTTAACCTTAGCCTCTTTTAAAAATGGATTTACAGATTCAAACCTTATCTTCAGTAGAAATCAGTCAAAAGCTGCCAGTCGTGGAGAGTCCATGAGCTAAGTGTGCAGCAAGGTTTTTAATTCTCCCAGAGGAATAAAATAAATGCAGAGTATAGTTTATGAATAAGGGAAGTTTGGACATACAGTGGTGCGCCATAAAATATAAAAGTTAGGGAGAAGGATAATTTTAACTTAATTCATACTCCACACCAATGAAAGCAAAATATTGCCCCCCTTTTCCATCAACGTCATGCATAGATTAACAGTCTTCTTACATTTGGCCCGAAAAATTTGAACGGAATTCGCAAGTGTGATCTACAAGCAGTTCTCTGTTGGGATGACACAAGAGGCAATGCACACATGATTGACATTGACTAGGACTTGTGTTTTAGCTTGCTTCAGCAGGAAGATAATATTGCATATCACCCTGCAGTCATTCTTAATACCAATAATGTGTTTGACCACATATCCTGGCAACTACTTAAACAAATCACAAGGGTAAAAATGGACTTCTGACACTGAGAGTATAAACTTTCTAGAGGACACCAGCATGGACTGCTAATTTTGCCAGATGAACCTCCTCTTCTCTCACTCTATCACTGGAGGTATGTCAGGAAGCATGGCTTACTACTAATGGCTCAGCGGACATGGAGGCACAATATTTCAAATCTGTTTACAGCAAGTTAATTTCAGTAAAAGAAAGTCTTGAGACTTGTTGGTTGTTGAGGCTGTCTAGTGAGAGGCTTTATGGACTCAACAATGCATTACGTTCCCCAGGAGGGCTTGAACTCACACATTGTTTGGGGATGGCAGAAGCCATCTTGGGTTATTGGGTATAACTTTCCTTGTTTTTCACACAGTTCTTGCTAGGCTATTAAGCTACATCAATTCAGGATTTTGTTTGCAAATAACAGTTGCTTCTTGGAGAGTTTGCTGGAGAACAGTTTTGTGAATAGAGAGAAGTATGTCCTGTTGAGAAACAAACTTTAAACTATTTTGAAAAATTGACTTTAAGTGTTGCTTAAGACATTAAGAATTGTTTAAATTTCAATTTGGGTTTTGATCATGTGAGGAACAAGAAGAATTCTCTTGTCACGTGATACTATATGTGATTCTGCGTAAAGTACAAACAGTTATTATAAAGATATATATACATTTGTAATGGTAGGATCTGCATAAAACTGATAACTGTTAATAATTTTTCCGGTTGCACATGTGCAAAGTAGAAAATGGGTTTTTCTTTATCAAAAGAACACTTGGTTATAAAGCTTGAAGAAGTGACATCCACTAATAGAGGAGAAGGGTTGATGATAATTTATAAATGTAATATCTTTCTTATCCCATTCCCCTTTCCCCATTTCTGCCACTGGCTATCATCTTCCCTTTGTATGTGATGAGTGGTGGAGGTGTAAAGAAATGGAAGAGTGCATGATTGTACTAGGGTCTACCAAAGAGCAGAATATCACAATGTCATGACCAGAATATAGAGGGATAAAATATCAAAGAGTCAAAGTGCATAGAGGGAAGTATGGATTTACAATTTTGAACCCCTAACTTCGCACCTTGAAGATGTGTGTGTGTGTGTGTATATATATATATATATCTTCACGCTCCTGCTTGTTTCTGTAAGTGAGAGTCACTCGAACACCAACACGAGCTGCAAGCTTCAACTCCTTTATTAGGTACAGAAGACACCGACCCCCTGATTTCTTCTGCAGCCATGTCACCATTACTGCCGACGCGTTTCGAAGTCCATCTTCTTTATCAAGGCTAGTGGTGAGACGGAAGCACAGTCCGGCCACAGTTCTTAAATTCACAAAATTGCACGCCCCCTATGGGCTGTTCTGCATGAATCTGCGCTAAGTGTTATGGGAGCTGAAGTCACGGAAGGGAATGCGTTCCCTTTAAGGTGCAAACATATCCTGCATTCAGCGGGCGGTCTCCTCCTAAATCCTTTGTTGATGCCCCACACGTAGAAGCCAGTAAATATCAACCTCTGTGGCCCCCTGTCATCTCGGGGTGGTGCGCTCTCGGCGGTCAGAACTCCACCTAATATTCACGCTCCTGCTTGTTTCTGTAAGTGAGAGTCACTCGAACACCAACACGAGCTGCAAGCTTCAACTCCTTTATTAGGTCCAGAAGACACCGACGCCCTGATTTCTTCTGCAGCCATGTCACCATTACTGCCGACGCGTTTCGAAGTCCATCTTCTTTATCAAGGCTAGTGGTGAGACGGAAGCACAGTCCGGCCACAGTTCTTAAATTCACAAAATTGCGCGCCCCCTATGGGCTGTTCTGCATGAATCTGCGCAAAGTGTTATGGGAGCTGAAGTCACGGAAGGGAATGTGTTTCCTTTAAGGTGCAAACATATCCTGCATTCAGCGGGCGGTCTCCTCCTAAATCCTTTGTTGATGCCCCACACATAGAAGCCGGTAAATATCAACCTCTGTGGCCCCCTGTCAACTCGGGGTGGTGCGCTCTCGGCGGTCAGAACTCCGCCTAATATTCACGCTCCTGCTTGTTTCTGTAAGTGAGAGTCACTCGAACACCAACACGAGCTGCAAGCTTCAACTCCTTTATTAGGTACAGAAGACACCGACCCCCTGATTTCTTCTGCAGCCATGTCACCATTACTGCCGACGCGTTTCGAAGTCCATCTTCTTTATCAAGGCTAGTGGTGAGATGGAAGCACAGTCCGGCCACAGTTCTTAAATTCACAAAATTGCGCGCCCCCTATGGGCTGTTCTGCATGAATCTGCGCAAAGTGTTATGGGAGCTGAAGTCACGGAAGGGAATGCGTTCCCTTTAAGGTGCAAACATATCCTGCATTCAGCGGGCGGTCTCCTCCTAAATCCTTTGTTGATGCCGCACACGTAGAAGCCGGTAAATATCAACCTCTGTGGCCCCCTGTCATCTCGGGGTGGTGCGCTCTCGGCGGTCAGAACTCCGCCTAATATTCACGCTCCTGCTTGTTTCTGTAAGTGAGAGTCACTCGAACACCAACACGAGCTGCAAGCTTCAACTCCTTTATTAGGTACAGAAGACACCGACCCCCTGATTTCTTCTGCAGCCATGTCACCATTACTGCCGACGCGTTTCGAAGTCCATCTTCTTTATCAAGGCTAGTGGTGAGACGGAAGCACAGTCCGGCCACAGTTCTTAAATTCTCAAAATTGCGCGCCCCCTATGGGCTGTTCTGCATGAATCTGCGCAAAGTGTTATGGGAGCTGAAGTCACGGAAGGGAATGCGTTCCCTTTAAGGTGCAAACATATCCTGCATTCAGAGGGCGGTCTCCTCCTAAATCCTTTGTTGATGCCCCACACGTAGAAGCCGGTAAATATCAACCTCTGTGGCCCCCTGTCATCTCGGGGTGGTGCGCTCTCGGCGGTCAGAACTCCGCCTAATATTCACGCTCCTGCTTGTTTCTGTAAGTGAGAGTCACTCGAACACCAACACGAGCTGCAAGCTTCAACTCCTTTATTAGGTACAGAAGACACCGACCCCCTGATTCCTTCTGCAGCCATGTCACCATTACTGCCGACGCGTCTCGAAGTCCATCTTCTTTATCAAGGCTAGTGGTGAGACGGAAGCACAGTCCGGCCACAGTTCTTAAATTCACAAAATTGCGCGCCCCCTATGGGCTGTTCTGCATGAATCTGCGCAAAGTGTTATGGGAGCTGAAGTCACGGAAGGGAATGCGTTCCCTTTAAGGTGCAAACATATCCTGCATTCAGCGGGCGGTCTCCTCCTAAATCCTTTGTTGATGCCCCACACGTAGAAGCCAGTAAATATCAACCTCTGTGGCCCCCTGTCATCTCGGGGTGGTGCGCTCTCGGCGGTCAGAACTCCGCCTAATATTCACGCTCCTGCTTGTTTCTGTAAGTGAGAGTCACTCGAACACCAACACGAGCTGCAAGCTTCAACTCCTTTATTAGGTACAGAAGACACCGACGCCCTGATTTCTTCTGCAGCCATGTCACCATTGCTGCCGACGCGTTTCGAAGTCCATCTTCTTTATCAAGGCTAGTGGTGAGACGGAAGCACAGTCCGGCCACAGTTCTTAAATTCACAAAATTGCGCGCCCCCTATGGGCTGTTCTGCATGAATCTGCGCAAAGTGTTATGGGAGCTGAAGTCACGGAAGGGAATGTGTTTCCTTTAAGGTGCAAACATATCCTGCATTCAGCGGGCGGTCTCCTCCTAAATCCTTTGTTGATGCCCCACACATAGAAGCCGGTAAATATCAACCTCTGTGGCCCCCTGTCAACTCGGGGTGGTGCGCTCTCGGCGGTCAGAACTCCGCCTAATATTCACGCTCCTGCTTGTTTCTGTAAGTGAGAGTCACTCGAACACCAACACGAGCTGCAAGCTTCAACTCCTTTATTAGGTACAGAAGACACCGACCCCCTGATTTCTTCTGCAGCCATGTCACCATTACTGCCGACGCGTTTCGAAGTCCATCTTCTTTATCAAGGCTAGTGGTGAGATGGAAGCACAGTCCGGCCACAGTTCTTAAATTCACAAAATTGCGCGCCCCCTATGGGCTGTTCTGCATGAATCTGCGCAAAGTGTTATGGGAGCTGAAGTCACGGAAGGGAATGCGTTCCCTTTAAGGTGCAAACATATCCTGCATTCAGCGGGCGGTCTCCTCCTAAATCCTTTGTTGATGCCGCACACGTAGAAGCCGGTAAATATCAACCTCTGTGGCCCCCTGTCATCTCGGGGTGGTGCGCTCTCGGCGGTCAGAACTCCGCCTAATATTCACGCTCCTGCTTGTTTCTGTAAGTGAGAGTCACTCGAACACCAACACGAGCTGCAAGCTTCAACTCCTTTATTAGGTACAGAAGACACCGACCCCCTGATTTCTTCTGCAGCCATGTCACCATTACTGCCGACGCGTTTCGAAGTCCATCTTCTTTATCAAGGCTAGTGGTGAGACGGAAGCACAGTCCGGCCACAGTTCTTAAATTCACAAAATTGCGCGCCCCCTATGGGCTGTTCTGCATGAATCTGCGCAAAGTGTTATGGGATCTGAAGTCACGGAAGGGAATGCGTTCCCTTTAAGGTGCAAACATATCCTGCATTCAGCGGGCGGTCTCCTCCTAAATCCTTTGTTGATGCCCCACACGTAGAAGCCGGTAAATATCAACCTCTGTGGCCCCCTGTCATCTCGGGGTGGTGCGCTCTCGGCGGTCAGAACTCCGCCTAATATTCACACTCCTGCTTGTTTCTGTAAGTGAGAGTCACTCGAACACCAACACGAGCTGCAAGCTTCAACTCCTTTATTAGGTACAGAAGACACCGACCCCCTGATTTCTTCTGCAGCCATGTCACCATTACTGCCGACGCGTTTCGAAGTCCATCTTCTTTATCAAGGCTAGTGGTGAGATGGAAGCACAGTCCGGCCACAGTTCTTAAATTCACAAAATTGCGCGCCCCCTATGGGCTGTTCTGCATGAATCTGCGCAAAGTGTTATGGGAGCTGAAGTCACGGAAGGGAATGCGTTCCCTTTAAGGTGCAAACATATCCTGCATTCAGCGGGCGGTCTCCTCCTAAATCCTTTGTTGATGCCGCACACGTAGAAGCCGGTAAATATCAACCTCTGTGGCCCCCTGTCATCTCGGGGTGGTGCGCTCTCGGCGGTCAGAACTCCGCCTAATATTCACGCTCCTGCTTGTTTCTGTAAGTGAGAGTCACTCGAACACCAACACGAGCTGCAAGCTTCAACTCCTTTATTAGGTACAGAAGACACCGACCCCCTGATTTCTTCTGCAGCCATGTCACCATTACTGCCGACGCGTTTCGAAGTCCATCTTCTTTATCAAGGCTAGTGGTGAGACGGAAGCACAGTCCGGCCACAGTTCTTAAATTCACAAAATTGCGCGCCCCCTATGGGCTGTTCTGCATGAATCTGCGCAAAGTGTTATGGGATCTGAAGTCACGGAAGGGAATGCGTTCCCTTTAAGGTGCAAACATATCCTGCATTCAGCGGGCGGTCTCCTCCTAAATCCTTTGTTGATGCCCCACACGTAGAAGCCGGTAAATATCAACCTCTGTGGCCCCCTGTCATCTCGGGGTGGTGCGCTCTCGGCGGTCAGAACTCCGCCTAATATTCACACTCCTGCTTGTTTCTGTAAGTGAGAGTCACTCGAACACCAACACGAGCTGCAAGCTTCAACTCCTTTATTAGGTACAGAAGACACCGACCCCCTGATTTCTTCTGCAGCCATGTCACCATTACTGCCGACGCGTTTCGAAGTCCATCTTCTTTATCAAGGCTAGTGGTGAGACGGAAGCACAGTCCGGCCACAGTTCTTAAATTCTCAAAATTGCGCGCCCCCTATGGGCTGTTCTGCATGAATCTGCGCAAAGTGTTATGGAAGCTGAAGTCACGGAAGGGAATGCGTTCCCTTTAAGGTGCAAACATATCCTGCATTCAGAGGGCGGTCTCCTCCTTAATCCTTTGTTGATGCCCCACACGTAGAAGCCGGTAAATATCAACCTCTGTGGCCCCCTGTCATCTCGGGGTGGTGCGCTCTCGGCGGTCAGAACTCCGCCTAATATTCAAGCTCCTGCTTGTTTCTGTAAGTGAGAGTCACTCGAACACCAACACGAGCTGCAAGCTTCAACTTCTTTATTAGGTACAGAAGACACCGACCCCCTGATTTCTTCTGCAGCCATGTCACCATTACTGCCGACGCGTTTCGAAGTCCTTCTTCTTTATCAAGGCTAGTGGTGAGACGGAAGCACAGTCCGGCCACAGTTCTTAAATTCACAAAATTGCGCGCCCCCTATGGGCTGTTCTGCATGAATCTGCGCAAAGTGTTATGGGAGCTGAAGTCACGGAAGGGAATGCGTTCCCTTTAAGGTGCAAACATATCCTGCATTCAGCGGGCGGTCTCCTCCTAAATCCTTTGTTGATGCCCCACACGTAGAAGCCGGTAAATATCAACCTCTGTGGCCCCCTGTCATCTCGGGGTGGTGCGCTCTCGGCGGTCAGAACTCCGCCTAATTTTCACGCTCCTGCTTGTTTCTGTAAGTGAGAGTCACTCGAACACCAACACGAGCTGCAAGCTTCAACTCCTTTATTAGGTACAGAAGACACCGACCCCCTGATTTCTTCTGCAGCCATGTCACCATTACTGCCGACGCGTTTCGAAGTCCATCTTCTTTATCAAGGCTAGTGGTGAGACGGAAGCACAGTCCGACCACAGTTCTTATATTCACAAAACTGCGCGCCCCCTATGGGCTGTTCTGCATGAATCTGCGCAAAGTGTTATGGGAGCTGAAGTCACGGAAGGGAATGCGTTCCCTTTAAGGTGCAAACATATCCTGCATTCAGCGGGCGGTCTCCTCCTAATTCCTTTGTTGATGCCCCACACGTAGAAGCCGGTAAATATCAACCTCTGTGGCCCCCTGTCATCTCGGGGTGGTGCGCTCTCGGCGGTCAGAACTCCGCCTAATATTCACGCTCCTGCTTGTTTCTGTAAGTGAGAGTCACTCGAACACCAACACGAGCTGCAAGCTTCAACTCCTTTATTAGGTACAGAAGACACCGACCCCCTGATTTCTTCTGCAGCCATGTCACCATTACTGCCGACGCGTTTCGAAGTCCATCTTCTTTATCAAGGCTAGTGGTGAGACGGAAGCACAGTCCGGCCACAGTTCTTAAATTCACAAAATTGCGCGCCCCCTATGGGCTGTTCTGCATGAATCTGCGCAAAGTGTTATGGGAGCTGAAGTCACGGAAGGGAATGCGTTCCCTTTAAGGTGCAAACATATCCTGCATTCAGCGGGCGGTCTCCTCCTAAATCCTTTGTTGATGGGGTCTTATAGTTAGCTGGACATTTCCCTCATACAAAACCCTAGAAATTCCCCTGTTATAGTTAGTTCAGCTAATTATAACTCGCGCCCCCGCAATGCACTGCTGATGACGTCACATATTACATCACTCATGACATGGTCAGTGACATCACTGATGACATCACTGATGACATCTGAAATGACATCACTGATGACATCATCCAGTGAATGTGTGTTTTTCTGAAAACTTTAAATATGTTTTATATATTTATAGTGAAAGGCCTATGGAAGAATGAGTGGGTGTACAAGTGTGTGAATGGGTGGTTTTCTAGATGCGTAACTGACTCTATAAGTGAGTCATTAAATGTATCTTACTGCAGACTAGTGACTAAACTGTGTGAATGTCTGTATGTGTCTGTGTGTTGGTGTATAAGTGGCTGCATGGTTTTGTGAATAGCTATATGAGTGTCTATGTGGGTTATTAATTGGTTGTCTGAGTATCTGTATGGGTGCCTGAGTGTTTTGTGTGGGTAGGGTGTGTGTGGCTCTGTGCATAGATGTGTGAGAGGGTGATTCAGTGGGTGCATGGTTTTAAGAGTGCAATTATGATGGACTGTATGGTTGGGTGAGTGTATGTATGGGTGTGTTAGTGATTGAATGTATATCTCAGTGGTACATGTGTCAGTAACTACATATGTAAGAGTATATAAGTGGGTATATGTGAGAGTGTGTGATTGTGAGAGTGGCTGTATGGATGAGTGTGTGCTTGTATCAATGATTGTATAAGAGCATAAGAATGTGTTACTATTTTTATGAGTAAGTGAACTTGAGTATGTATAACTGCATAGGTGAGTAAATGGGAGTGTGATTAATTATTTGCATGACTGACTAGGTGTGAGAGTACCTCTATGGATGATTGGTGGTGTGTGAGTCTCTATGTAGGTGTATAAATGCATATGGTAGTCTTGTACAGAGTGACTGTAAGTATGAGTGACTGTACAGGTAAGTGAGTGGAGGTGTATGTAGACCTAAGAGTTAATGAGTGGATATGTAGTTATTGGTATTGGAGTATCTATGGTTTTGAGAATGGACGTCTGAAATTTTGAGTTGGTGTATCAACGGCTAAATTAGCGTGTGAGAAGATGCAGTCATTTATCACATGGATGATGTCATCAGTGATGTCATTTGAGATGGCATCAGTGATGTCATCAGTGATGTCACTGACCATATCATGAGTGATGTAATATGTGACGTCATCAGCAGTGCATTGCGGGGGCGCGAGTTATAGTTAGCTGAACTAACTATAACAGGGGAATTTCTAGGGTTTTGTACGAGGGAAATGTCCAGCTAACTATAACACCCCTGAAACCTATGGTTTTTTCAGTGAATTTCTAAGGTTTTTTAAATGCCAATTCCTAACTATAACGCCCCTGAAACCTTTGGTTTTTTCAGTGAATTTCAAAGGTTTTTTAAATGCCAATTCCTAACTATAACGTGCATGAAACCTATGGTTTTTTCAGTGAATTTCAAAGGTTTTTTAAATGCTAATTCCTATCTATAACTTATCTCTGAAGATATCATGTTTAATGATTTTGATTGGATTTGTATATTTTTCAAATTTAGTGTGTCAATTTCATTAATTACGTTTTTTTAAAATACTTTTTTATCACCATTTTTTAAACTTATTTTTTCAATTAATACTTTTAAAAATTAAAAAATATTATTTGAACTTAATGGGTTTTTCAAACATATTTTTTTATATTTTTCAAAATATTTTTTAACTATATGTTCAAAACTTTCTTTTATATAATTTTTTCAATGTTTTTTGATCCGTGCACCCTAGGCGCACCGTTCTCGATTCCTACGCGTTAGCATCCGCGCATGGTATGCGTCGGGTACGTGGTTAGTGCGCGATTCCAATGCGACCGGTACGCGACTCCCAGCCTATACGCGACACGTTCGATGTACGTAACGAGACGTTTACGCGCTTCCGCGATGCGTCATCTGCATCTATGACGTGGTAGGTGCGCGGATCCCGCGAAGTATTTAACATTTTAA
Source organism: Triturus cristatus (assembly GCF_964204655.1). Classification (NCBI taxonomy): domain Eukaryota; kingdom Metazoa; phylum Chordata; class Amphibia; order Caudata; family Salamandridae; genus Triturus; species Triturus cristatus. The sequence continues at coordinate 274,402,695 of NC_140592.1, read as the reverse complement.
AAAGCATATATATGTATTTCATGTGAATATTAATTGAAGACAAATTCTAAACTAGTCTTAAAAGTAATATATTTTTACATCTAATCCTATAATTTTTTTAAATTCACTTTCGCGGATGCGCGCTGGGTGCGTGCTGCATAAGCGCAGGGTGTGCGGATCCCATTTGACCTGCAAAAAAAGAGATTTGATTGGTTCATTACACTTTCTCTTCTAACTATTGAAAGACCTCACCCATTTCAATCATTCTTCTTTGACCTTCTTTAGAGAACCATCTCTTTGGAGAGAAGAAGATTTTTTAGATTAAGTTTACACTTAGCTCTAACTTTTTTCAACCAAAAATGGCTTCAGGGCAGCAGGCATCACCTGCATCTCCTCACATTTCTGAGGATGAATTTTTGGAGGAGGCACCACCCAAAGAACGTTTTTCTTCAGTGGTGTGGAAATTTTTTACTTTTCCCGAGGGGCAGAATAAGACCAATGCCACCTTGGTCATGTGCAAGATTTGCAAAAGAGTCCTGTCGCGGGGGGATCCTAACAAGAAATACTCGTGCGGCACAGCAAGTATGATGAAGCCCAAGAGGACCCTTCATCCGAACAATCTTGCACGAGAAGAGTGCCGATGGATGAGAAACACTCCTGCTCCTGCGCCTTCCACCTCATCGCAGCCGAGTACATCAAGAGTGCATCCATCAGCCCAAACCTTGGACATCCAGTGCAATGCGACTTTGTGCTTTGGTGAGCAGTCGATCGATATGATCTGCCGCCGGCAAGAAAGTCACATTTGCTATTTATTTTTTATTTTATTTTTTTATTGTTCCCTGAAGTTCATTGTTTGGTTTCTCCTGTTTTGTTTTCTGGGTTTTTTTTGCAGAAAACCCCCCCAAAAATAAAAATTGTTCAGAAAAGTCAAAAAAAATTATAAAAGAAGAAAGAAGAAAAAAAAAGTTCTTGTAAGAACTAACTTTCCTGGTTTAAAAAAGAGCTAAATTTCTTTGTTAGTGTGTGAAAGTTTAGATGAATGTATGTGTAGTACGTAATTGACTGAATGAATGCATTAGTAGCGTATGGTGAATGTATAAGTGCAGAACTATGAGGAAGTGCTGCAGCATCACACAGTAACCTCTTTAACTGCAGTGTGCTGTAGTACTTCCGAAGCACAGGGATGCAACATATGTACATAAATATGTTGCAAATCTATGCTTCTGTCTGCACGGCTGCTTAAACTGCAGCCATGTGGTGACACAGGCACCCTTGCACCATAGTGCAAGGATATCTGTGTCATGTGCTGTTTGTTTTTCTACAGGAAGACACACCTTCCTGCACAAAAACAATGAGAAAATGCATTTTTCTCCTTCAATGTATGCTGAACATTTCAACATGCATTGAAGATATAAAAATGTGGAGAAATTAAAACAATTCTCCTTGTTGTGCTTTCCTACACCAATTTTAGAATGGTGCACCATTCACACACATATCGAGATTTATGATTTATGATAAATCTAGACATGTGTCTTGTTCTATGAGTATTAAGTGCAATCATGCACAACAACACTTATAGAAGACTCTTTCAACACAAAGTGGTCTACATGATGAGGTTGTATTTACATGGAGTATAAAAAGTGCACAGAGTGCCTTTTCCTCTCTTTGTAAATATGAAAGAGTATCTTACACAATAACTACGTTACAAAAAGTGACATATTTCCGTTTTTAAAATTCCTTGCGAATGATTAAAGGTAAGCACAGAGTTTTGTCTGCAAAGATGTTCAAAGAAGAATGATTGAAATAATTGCGGTCCTTCAATAGCTAAAATGGGAAATTTTATGAACCCCTCAAATCTCTTTTTTTGCAGGTCACATGATATCTGATTATGGTCAGATTTCAAAACTACATAGGTATAAACAGAGTGTTTTTAGAAACATGTTTCAACTTTGTAGCTTCTTGCAGACCTCCTCATTCTGCATATTGAGACTTAGTTAAACTTACCTTCACAGTAATAGGAATAAAAAATCGTCCACATTTTTTTCACATTTTCATTCCAATCTAAATTCATAAAAATGTTGGATCTGTGAAAGAAAAGTAAAAAAAAACTTATAACATGTAATAATACATTTTTTACAACACAGCATAATTTCCACAAAGTAATTTTTTTGCCTTTTTTGCTGTTCTCAGAATATATTAAATTTCACTAAAAATAGTGATTTCAATCGTACTCATCACTTAACAGCAGACAAAAAAAAACAATCTCAAAGATTGTTAAAAAAAAAACAACATGCTATTCTCAAACAAAAAAACAAGATACAAATCACAGATATATAAAATGCATACAGCTAACAAAATTTTATAAGTTTAACTTACAAAAACTGTAAATGTTGTCGCTTTAAAATATTCACCGAATCTAAGGATGAATTTTTGGAGGATACACCACGCCCACAACGTTTTCCTTCAGTGGTGTGGAAATTTTCTACTTTTCTCGAGGGGCAAACAAAGACCAATGCCACCTTCGTTATGCGCAAGATTTGGAAAAGAGTTCTGTTACGAGGGGATCCTAACAAAAAATACTCGTGCGGCACGGCAAGTATGATGAAACACCTAAGGATCCTTCATCCAAACAATCTTGCATGAGAAGAGTGCAAACGGATGAGAAACACTCCTGTTCTGTATCTGTAAAAAAGAATCACAAATAAATGTATATTAATAACTTTCAAATTTATACTATTCCATTACTGTACAAACACATTTTATATAAAAACTGACTAAGAAACTATAGCCCTGAACCACAAGTGTGACGATCGTTAAAACACTACATGCATAGTGCATACTACTTTGAAGCAGTTCATGCCCTAAAGCCTACCTCACCAAAAGACTACATGCTAACTGACTAAATGATTACAGTACTATAAGGAGACACACTGGGTGAGTGACAGGGTGTTTGCTAGAAGTGTATGAATACTAACTAGGGAATTGAAGGTGTGAAAGACAACTGTGTAGGTGATTAGAGGACTGCATCCATACTGGATAGGCATTTAAAGCAGTCCATATGCTAAGGCCTGGCTCACTGCATGAGTACTTGGTTACTGACTGAATGATTAGAGTACAGCAAGGAGAGTGCCTAGGTGAATTTATAAGTGGTAGGCTTTTCGCACAGGGAATAGATTAGTACTTGGTACTGAATGGGTCACTAGAGGAGTGCAAAGGGAGTGACAGGATGTTTGCTGGACTGTATGGATACTGACTAGGGAATTGAAAGTGTGAAAGACAAGTGTCTAGGTGGTTAGAAGACTGCATACATAGTGGATAGGGGGTTGAAGCAGTCCTTGTGCTAGGGCCTGGCTCAGTGCATGAATACTTAGGCACTTACTGAATGATTAGAGTACTGCAAAGATAGTATCTTGGGGAATTTATAAGTGTTTGGGTTTTGGCACAGTGAATGGATTAGTACATGGTGCTGAATGGGTCACTAGAGGACTGCAAAGGGAGTTACAGGGTGTTTCCTTGAAGTGTATGGATACTGACTAGTGAATTGAAAATGTGAAAGACAAGTGTATAGTATGTTAGAAGACTGCATGCATACTGCATAGACATTTGAAGCAATCTATGTGGTAATGTATGGTTCACAACATGAGTACTTGGAAACTGACTAAATCATCAGACTACTGCTAGGTTAGTGCCTGGGTAAAACTTTTACATTTTCAGTTCTGGCACAGTGAAGAGAATAGTACATGGTACTGCACTTTAGTGTCAAACCCTGACTCATTTTATCAATGCATAAGCAAAGAATAGCTTCTAAAGCTACTAAAACTTGACAACATGACCGATTTTAAACCAGTTATCTGTCATCAAATACACTATGTTACCAAATGCTTCTCTAACAATCCTTACCCAAATGTACACAGACTCACAGTGTGATTTTAGACACGCAACACTATCCCTAGCAGTTTACCAAAACTCATTCACTAGTCTAGAAGAGGTAATGGTACTGCACACAATCTACATATTTAAGTACAGCACATTAGTGTCAAAGTAAGACTCATTTAATCAACGCATAAGCAAAGACTGGCTTCTAATGCTACTAAAACTTGACAACATGACAGGTTTTAAAAGAGTTATCTGCTAAAAAATACACAATATTACCAAATGCTTCCCTCACAGTGGTTCCCAAATGCACACAGACTCACAGTGTGATTCTAGACAACAACCACTATACCTAGGAGTTTACCAAAAATTATTCACTACTGTGGAAGTGGTAAGGGAACTGCACACAATCTTCATATTTCAGGACTGCACTTTTGTGTCAAAGCCTGACTCATTTAATCAAAGCATAAGCAAAAACTGCCTTCTAATGCTACTAAAACTTGACAACAAGACAGATTTTTAAACAGTTATCTGTCAGCAAATACACGATATTACCACATATTTCTCTCACAGTGGTTCCCAAATGCACACAGACTCACAGTGTGATTCTAGACAAGCAACACTATCCCGAGCAGCTTACCAAAACTCATTCACTACTGTGCAAGGAGTAATGAGACTACACACAATCTACATATTAAAGTACAGCACATTAGTGTCAAAGCATGACTTATTTTATCAATGCATAAGCAAAGACTGGCTTCTAATGCTACTAAAACTTGACAACATGACAGGTTTTAAAACAGTTATCTGTCAGCAAATACACGATGTTACCAAATGCTTCTCTCACAGTGGTTCCCAAATGCACACATACTCACTGTGTGATTCTACACAAACAACACTATACCAAAACACATTTCTTCATCTAGAAGAAGTACTACATTTTAGTATAGAAACATAACATAACTCATTTCACAAATTCATAAACAATGACTGGTTTCTAATTCCACCAAAATATAAAAACAGCACAGTTATCTGTCTGCAAACACATGAAAAACACAAATGCTTATCACAGAATGGTTTCTATATGCACACACACTGTCAATAAGATTGTAGAGAAAAAAAGTACTCCCTACACTTTAGCAGGAGAAATACATTAGTCTGATTAAAATCAAAATAGTCTACATACATCCCCTCACAATTAAATAACTCACCTTTCAAGTTGTTTTGTAGATTAAGAAGTATATCAGTCACACACCAGATTATCTTTTACAGAATCTCTGCACTGTGCACCTCTCAGCAAAAACAAAGAATGGAAAAGTTTCCCTTTCATTTTCCACACATATACATGTAAACATCAAATCACAATCCTTCACACATAAACTCAAAAGCAAACACACATTTCTATTGGTTAAACATTTCAACCATGCACCCAATGCGATAGGATGCGCGCACCGTGCGCGCATTTCGCAGTTTAAAAAAAAAAAAAGGGGGGCCCCAGGGAGTCCTTCTAGGACCCCCTAAGCACCTCTAAAGGGTCAGAGTATTTCCACTCTGCCCCCTTTATATGTTTTACACACTTATTCCCCTTGCTTCTTCAGCCTCGCTTCTACCGAGGCAGAAAATGGCCGCCAACAGTTCCTGGTTTCGAATGTAGACAGATACTCGACAGCCATTTAGCATTCAGCGCAGGATCGGGAGGGTGCGCGCTCGGTTCGGGGAGGGTGCGCTCACCGTGCAGGTAGGGTCCGCGGATCCTCCCCGGCCATAGATATTTATGTACTTTTAACTCTAATTTTCTCAGGAACTACTGAACGGATTCACACCATTTATGCAAAAGGCACGAGTCTGAACTGAGGACTACCTCTTTGCTAAATTTGGTGTCATTCCATTCAGCGGTTCGGGCTGTAGCTGCGACAACAGATCCTATGGGAAATTACATGGGGGAAATGTGTTTTGGGACCCCCCTTTTTTCTCAGCCCCAGCTTGACGAATCACCACGAAACTTTCAGGGTAGGAGCGGAGCGGAGCTGGCCAAAAGTTTGGAAAATTTCGCGAGGATTCGTCAACCGGCGCCATACTTATTGGGAATAGAATGTTGCGGATTTCCTATGGAAAATAGGTCCTATCTATAACTATGTACTGGCGACTGCCAGTAGACAACATATATATATATATATATATATATATATATATATATATATATATATATATATATATATATATATATATATATATATATATATATATATATATATATATATATTACCTACTGGCGGTCGCCAGTAGGTAGTTATAGTTAGGACCACGTTTCCATAGGAAATCCGCAACATTCTATTTTGAATAACTTTGGCGCCGGTCGACGAATCCTCGCGAATTTTTCAAAATAGGTGGGGCGCTACGCTCCGCTCCTACCCTGAAAGTCTCGGGGGGATTCGTCAAGCGGGGGCTGAGATAAAAGGGGGGTCCCAAAACGCGTTTTTCCCATGCATTTTTCCATAGGACCTTTAGACAGGGCTACAGCCCGAACGGCTGAACAGAATTACTTGAAATTTGGCAGAGAGGTAGTCCTCAGGTCAAGGAAGTGCCTTTTGTAGGTTTGGTGTAAATCTGTTCAGTAGATTCTGAGAAAATAGCCTTTAAATCAATATATATATCTGAGCCAGCTTACGGTGCGCTTACGGTACGCTTACCGTACGCGTACGGTGGCGTGCGCGAGCGCGATTCTGATTGGCTCTTAGATCTTAGTAAACATTCGAATCGGCCGAAACCAGGAAGCGGCGGCCGCCATTTTCTCTCTCGCACTGAGAGTGATGATGAAAATACAAAGCACAAAAACATGTAAAGGGGCTGTTTAGACAGCTCCCACACACATAGCCATGTTGAGGGAGTCCCCAAAGATCCCCCAAGGCCAAAAACGGATTTTTTTTTTTTTCGCTAATTTCGACGATTACGCTTACCGTACGGTAAAAAATTATATTAAAAAAAAAATTATCCACACTCTCCCCACCCCGTGTGCAATTGCTGACCGAAGGCCACCAATTGTGCATGGCTTATAACAGATGAGATAAACTATAATATTTAAAAAAAATAAATAAAAAAATAAATTATCCACACTCTGTCCACCCCGTGTGCAAATGGTGCCCGAATTACGAAAAATTAAAATATTACCTTTCAAAATGAAATGCATCATATGTCCTCCATGTGCGCACGGTGCGCGAAGCGCATCGTGCGTACATGGCCCATCTAGCGTAACGTGGGCACGCGGTGCGCGTAGCGAACTGCGTTAAGTGGGCGCGCATGCCACGAATGGCGTAAAGTAACTTAGCATTTAAAAAACCGTACAAATTCACTGAAAAAACCATAGGTTTCACACACGTTATAGTTAGGAATTAGCATTTAAAAAACCTTGCAAATTCACTGAAAAAACCATAGGTTTCACACGTTATAGTTAGCGGAAATTTTACTGATAAAAAACCAATGAAATTCCCTCGTTATAGTTAGTGCAGGCAACTATAACTCACGCGACCGCAATCTTTTGCTGATGACATATGTGTCTTTATGAAAAAAAAATATTTGTAATATATGTATAGCTAAAAATGTATGGAAGAAGACATGGGCAAATAAGTGTCTAAATACAGTATTAGCATCAGCAGAGGATTGCGGTCGCGTGAGTTATAGTTGCCTGCACTAACTATAACGGGGGAATTTCATTGGTTTTTTATCAGTAAAATTTCCGCTAACTATAACATGTGTGAAACCTATGGTTTTTTCAGTGAATATATATATATATATAACCAAAGGTTAAAGCAATGTTAGAGTTAGGTCAAATGTTCAGTGACAGTGTAGCATTTTAAATTTAAAAAAACACGGACACTTACCAGATATAGTTAGAGTTATCTTAGGTAACTATAACTAGTGCCCTAAGGTAACTATAACCCGCACCTCTGCCATGCATAGTTGTCTCATCAATAATTTAATTGCAAATGCTGCAGTGATATTATCAATGATGTCATAGAACATGTCATGAGGGATGTAATATGTGGGGTAATAAGCAGTGCATGATGAGAGTTATAGTTACCTTAGGGTGCGAGTGATTGTTACCTTAGAGCATGAGTTAAAGTTACTTAAGATGATTGTAAGCATAAATGGTGAATTTCTGTGGTTTTTAGAGTTTACAATGTTACCTTTTTATTGAACATTTCACCTAACTATAACTTTACATTCACTGTTGGGTTTGTTCAGTGAATTTCTAGGGTTTTGTCCAACGTAAAGTAATATTTTATCAGCATATGTAAATTCAACCCCCGCCGGGCAAGGCCTACGGCTGTGTACAGCGCGGAGTGCTTGCAGGCGTGGCTGCTCCCATACATAAATCCAAACCCCCAACATGCACGGATGCAGCCAGGCCCTATGACTAACCCCTGCATGCAGCAAACTACCCCAATGCCAACCAATCCCACACTGCACAGAGCCTTCAGTAGTGCATGGCAGGGAGTTGGCCAGAAGGTCTGGCCTGTGGTCAGACCCTGCAGCAAATCCCCCGCATGTAGCAAACATCCATGCTGCATACCGACTTTGGTCGGGCGCAGTAGCAGGGTTGGCTACAGAACCCGGCCGCAAAAGCAACCAGACATGGCCCCAAAAGCAACCAACACTGAGCTGTGCAGTGTCTACAGCAGTACGTGGTGGGCAGTTGAGCCATTGCACGGGTGTAGGAATGGCCCTTCAGCACCTGGGATCCCAACACTTGGGGCCGAAGACAATTAAACAGTGCAAGGAGTGTGTGGCTCCCTTCCCAAGCCTCTTGGGCCCCGGGGACCTCATCCCCATACGGCAAATAAAAAAAAGGCGAGAGGGCCATGAGGCCCGATCCCACGAGCCATATTAGGTCTCAGGGACACCATCCCTAGGGCCCTATGTACTTTAAAGAGGAGGGGGCCACATGACCCTCTCACCCTTGTTTTTTTTATTTGGCCCCAGGAGAGGAGAACCTTTCTCCAAACAACTGAACTGATTTACAAAACACAAAAACACTCTTCTGGACCAAGATGTAGCTTTTTTTTAAATTTAGTGTAAATTCGTTTAGCGGTTTGGGCTGATGTCTAAAGTTCCTATGGAAAATTGAATGGGGAAAACACATTTTGGGACTACCACTTTTTGTTGGCCCCCGCATGACAGTTTGCCCTTTATTTTGGCCGCTAGGACCATAGAAGTGCACAACACACATATGTACATAATAAATAAATGCAATCTTACAGATTCAGATAAAAACAACAATAAAAACATAGACATAAACAGTAGAATAGCCTGGGATATAGGCAATAGAACAGGATCTTGACATGCATGTAATCAGGTGGAGGCCCCTTGAATCTGCTGAGAGGAAAGACACTTCCTTCTTAACAACCACATGCCCCTCTAAGAACTTAGCAACTGCACAGGCAAATAGAGGCTGAGAGTCTGTTTTAATGATGAGCAGAGCACGTGCCCAGCTATTTGCATGCCGGTATTAACCAAAAAGAACAGGGGTGCAAATAAACCGGACATGCAAAGAAAATGTGAGAAACAGATTCTGCCAGTTGGTTACACCCTGGACAAGCAGGTACCTTGATAAACTCGCAGAAGGGCTTGAGACCACAAGATAACTCAAATTCAAGAAATTTGAGAGATATTGTAGAACTGAATGCTTTATGGGTGTCTATGGTTGTTAAACTTTGCCAATACTTTTGTTTTAATAGTTCTTTGGATGGAAAATGTCCAGCAGAGGGCGTCACCCAGAGTGCTGTCAAGCCAAGGGAGAGGATCTGCTCTCTAATGAGCTGTAGTAAGGAGATTTTGTGTAAACGGTCTGCACTAATGACATCCCGTAGGCTGGTGGCGTAGGTGGCAAGTTTGGGCTCGGTCCAAATTCATCTCCAATATAAAAGGGGGTGTAGCCTGGCTGTGCCCTCAATTATTTTCATGCTCAGGTCCTGAAATAAGGGAAGCATGGTAGTGCTGGGGGGCAGGAGGGTGATTGCTTTCATGAAGTTATACTTGGAGATGACCTGGTGGGTAATATTGGAAAATCCCCAGAGTTCAGCCCCATAGAGCGAAGCACCTAAGGCCTTGACTGAGTAGAGCTGGAGGTCACTCGCTATAGGCTTGGAAAAAGAACCAAATGCTCTCTGAGAATAACCCCGGCCAATTGTCTATGTTTAGGTGTAGTCTTGATGATGTGGGGCTTCCAAGACGTATATGAGATAATATATATATATTTATATATATGTATATATATATATATATATATATATATATATATATAGATACATATAATTTAGTTTTATTATCAGGCCCATTGTTATTGCAGAGAGGAAGCTGATGCTTCGCCAAAGAAACTGCATTCATGCAGTATTATGAAGATGCAGTAATTTATTGCGTGCGTGCTACCGAGAACCACCAGCCGCGTTTCAGCTGTCCTGCAGCTTTGCTCACTGATAGTGAGACGTCATTAACCCAACATATTTACAAAAAAATGGCTTGTGACATCACCATGGACAAAGAGAACAGACTTCCTTCCTGGGTGGACGCTAATCACAATAAATGTTTGCATTATTTAATTATTTCATTACAACAAAATGCAAAAATGACCATTCAATTGAATATGCAGTTTTTAGTCACTAGTTAAATTTATTAATTTCTATCTTACTCACTGGGTAATGGTTCATTGCGGCGCGAATTACCGGTTGAGTCAGGAGGTTGCACACTTAATTCATGGTGGGAAAACCTATAACTACATTATTAATCAAGCGGGCATGATTATTACATTCCAATCTAACTAAACTGTGGAAATTATACAATCGATATATGATTACAAAGTTGTACAATCGTGTTATAACAAGCACTAGCTCTGTCTCTAAAGAAAGTTTTGCTCAAGTTGGCTAAGTCACATAATACACGTGGACACATATCTATCCAAGCTGCATTAATATCTAGAATACAGCCCAAGTGGGCTTTGTCATGTCACCTCTTTGAATATATAATGCTGACTGTTACCATTTGTTTCACTTGTTAGCTCGGTCGATCTTACATATTGTCTCCCTAATGATCATTATGGTAATGTGTCCTATGTAATCTACACTCTCCTTTTGTATCTCATGGCATCCACATTCAATGCAATGTCATTCCAACTAAAAACCCTTGTGAAATAAAATCTACCTGTATTGAGTCTCATGTTCTATGAGAGGAATTAGAGTACTATAAATGTGTATGGAGGTCTTCCTCCAAATTAAGCCCATGCAGGGTTTTAGAGTTTAGTTCAACTATATAGAGGGACTCCAGTCCTCTTAGTAATTTCTCCCAGTCGCCTCCCCTGATATTAATGGGGACTGCATCTGCCACAAAATACAAAAGCCATCTGAGTCACTCTGATGTTGCTCATCAAAATGCCAGGTGATAAGATATGCTTTGTCACTATGCTTTTATTGCCCTTAAGTGTTGTAAAAATTATTTTGTGGGCTGGTAGTATTGTGCTGCCAACGTAAAGCAGTTTACATGGACACTGTAAGATGTAAACTGCATGATCTGTTTTACAATGATAGCTTCCATGTATTTTTTTACTGGCTTAGGAAAAGGGTGTCTTATATTGTTTAGTACCGATGCCATGATGACATGCCAGGCTACTTTGAACTAATTCCTGTCACATTAATTTGGCTTTTCTGAAGCTTACTTCTGTTCTGTGGGGGAAGCCACCTTCCTGAGAATAGGATCATTTTTGACAAGATGCAAATGTTTCTAGAGAATATATGATGTTACAATGCATGCTATTGCAACGCAGTCTTTACATCGCAACTACCATTACTTTGTATGATTTTACAACGCATGCCATTACAACGTATTTTTTAAAACTACCATTACAACGCATTCCATGACAATGCATACCATTACAATGCATACCATTACAATGCATAATACTTTTAGGACAACAGTAGGGTAAGTGTTGGATAGTGTAGGAGTAAAAATTACTATTCCCACTCCAGTGAGTGCAACAGTAAGGAAAGTGTAGGGGTACAAATTACTATTCCCATGTACCCCAAAACCCATACCCACCCTAATACTGAAACAATCTCCATTACCTACCTTACAATGCATTGTAATGGCATGCGTTGTAATGGCATGCTTTGTGGTGACATGCGTTGTAATGACATGCATTGTAATGACATGCGATGTAAATGGAGTTGCCTTGTAACAGTTGCGTTGTAAAGGTAGGTCGCTGTAATGACTGCGTTGTAATGGATGTTTCCCGTTCCTGTCTATTAAATATGGTGATCAATCTGAAGTGTGAGTCTGTCTGGGTATATGCTTTAGTTCTTATTTTTATCAAATAGTAACTGTTCTCTAGGTTAAGTTTTAGATTTTTATTTTGCTTGATCACTGCTTCTCCTAGAGTATCATCTCTCTGAGAACCTCCTTGCTACATCCTCTAATGTTTCTCCCTCTTCAATTGCTTCACTCCAATTTTGTTTCACCCTTAGGCTTTCGCCATATGAAATGCTGTAGGTGGTAACTAGGGGTATGGAGTTACATGTTGACAGACGTGGGTTTTCTGAATAACTTTGTCTCAAGCCTATTATTCTTGATATAGACAGTGAGATCCAGAAAGTTAACTTCAGAGCTGCTAATGGCATGAGTGAAATGAAAGTTGAGATTATTTGTCTCAATTTTATTAAGTAATGCTATAGCACTGCTTTCTGTCCCCTTCATCTATGTACCTGCTCCAGTGTATCACATGATCGGTCTAATCAATCTAGTGTTGTAGCTGGATCGCCTGCTCCTCCATGTAGCCCATATGCAAATTAGCCTTGCTGGGGGCAAAGCAGGTACTAATTGCTGTGCTGCGGGTTTGATGGAACTATACTATCTTAAAGAGGAAAGAATTACATTCCAGACTCATCTGGATCATACACAGCAACATTTCATTGTGATTTCATATTGAAATGGGTTCAGCTTACTTGTAGACACTTGCGTTTGTCAGATGCTATATATTGGACAGTATTGTGCTACTGCTGCCTTTTTTGGGACTTTCTGCCTACCTCTTGTGACTCTTCCCCCCCTTTTGTTTCTGGTCCACAGAGTACAGTGCAGGGCGTATCAAAAGTGTGTCCAAGTATAAAAGAATAAATTAAGTTGGAGAAGTAGCCTCCGAATAGCTGAGACCGGTGCTCGGCCACTTTCAAGGTGTTTCCTAAGTGCTGCATTGGCACCCAGGCATTCGATACTCCAGTCATATGAATGCATGCCGATATGCCCGTTCCACTCTGCTCACCTGCCTGCCTGCCATCACACCCTGCTCCTCCCTTTTCTATAAAAATCAGAAATGCGCACAAAACTATCCAAGGCAGGCAAAAAAAAGATATGTCACAAATGTCAAGGCAGACAGCTACACCCGCTCCGGCTCCAAGAGGGGTGCAAAGAGGTCAGAGAAATGCACAACAGAGAATGGAGCAGAAGACTAAGGCATTGGCCGAGAAGTAAAAACAGTCTGAGCAGAGTTTGTAAATTGATCCATCGGATGATGATGAGTTCACCCCGATCTGGAACTGGAGAAGAATGTACGGTTCCATCCACCAGATGGTGAAAAGGGGATGCAAAGCTGTTTAGACCAAAATACGGATGGGGAGATTCAAAGCATAAATACTGAAATTTTGCTTAGCCTTAGACAATACCCTCTCTTTCATAAGTTCCCATCATATCAGACCGCGACTAAGCCGAAAGACTCTGTGCAAACCAGCTCTGAGGAGGAAATCGGTCTAGGCCAACTACAATTACCAACACAAGATGCGATAAATCCCTTGCAGTCTGGTTGCACAGTCGTTCCTTCCACCCAAAGCGAGCAGGGAGCAGCGAAGCCTTCACATGGTACAGTGAGTGGTAGTCCAGGAACCACTGAAGGCTTGATAGAATCGGAGTCAGATTCAGAGCCAAAGTCAGAGTCCTCTGGAGGTGGGATGAGCAGAGATGATTCGATTAAAAAAATGTTAATAACTATTCTAAAAGAGATTAGAGAATTCAAAGTGTCCTAGTCACTGGAAATTGCACAACTGCATGAAAGATTAGCCAAACTTGAAGAGAATATATTCCGAAGAGGCTAGTAGAGGCTGAAAGCCGTATCTCTGATCTAGAGGATAATCTCTCGACCATGCAGCAAGATATGCAAGTTCTGAGCAAAAGCAAAAATCAAATGGAGCTAACACTCCAGGACTTAGAAAATTATAATAGAAGATCCAACCTCCACCTAGTGGGAATCCCGTAAGGCTCTGAAAGTGTGGAATTGATTGATTGGGCTGGGTCACTCCTGAGGAAAGTAATGCCAGAGCTGCAAGGGGACTTTACAATCACTAGGGCTTAGAGGGTCCCAGCACAGAAGCAACTAAACGCCAAATTTCATTGTGTACAATTCTACTGAACTTCTCGGACTATAGAATAAAGGAAAAAATATTAAGTACTGCAATAGCAAAAAGATCGTTCTCCACTACAGCGATTCAACATTTTAAAATATTTTCGGATATGTCTGCAGCTTCAGCACGCAAGCGTAAGGACTTTGTCAAGATGAATGACTTTTTTAAAGGGAAGGGCGCCCAAGCAACAATTGTCCAGCAATCAAAGTCCAAAGTACTGGCTAAAGGGAAATTTGATATTGTCTGGGACACCCACAAGGCTCAATCTCTCCTGGAAGAGCTGTCCGCTGCCCGAGAATAAGGCCTGACTTAGGCATGCAAAAGGTTGAGGTGGTGATAGGCAAGAAGCCGATTAATGCAGGGATCTGTTAGTTTAAGGGTGGACATAGGGCGAGTCAGAGGGCGCATTGGGATGCAACAAGATGGCATCCAGTAAAGAGGGGTGGAAAGGGGGAATTGTGGGTAATTCCGTCCTCCAAGGGTGGGGGGTTGGGGGGAAGTGGAGGGGTGATGCATTCAGAAAAAAGAGAGTCCTTCTATGTGTGCTCAAAAAATCTTTTGGGGGAGTTAAAACATTAGAAAGTGCATAGGTGCTATTCTGAAATGCCATTTATAATGAAGATTAAGTCAACAAGGAGAGCAATGACACGTAAGGCCCCTTTCTGAGAAGTATAATGTTTTTTCAGAAAAGTGTTTTTGAATACTCCATTTGTTAATCATACCAGGGAAATAATAAGCCTGTGGTCTGGGTGGATATGTGTGCCACATTGGCACCTTAGTCCGTTGTTCTTTAAAGGTCCATTTATGTTTTTTTTTTTTTTTACTAGCATGGGGCGCTTTCCCAAAGTTTTTATGCAGGTTGAAAGTACGTTTGCACTAGCCACTTTTGATATCATAAGTACTGTATATATACTGTAAGCACCTTCGTTTTCCAGCAGCTATGGAATTTAATCTGATGCCCGTTTTGTTGTTTTCATCCTTGCTAAGTTTGCACCCTAGACTGCTGTTTTTTAGGGCTCTTTACGATCAAGTATGATCAAGCACGGGGCACTTTTTACAGTTTCGATGTAGTCCAGATATATGCTTGCACTAGCCACTTTAGTCATCATAAGTACTGTATATATTGTGTAAGTATCTTAGTTTTCAGCTGCTATGAACCTAATCAAATATTTTTTTCTCTCTATTTTAAGCTAAGCTACTCTTTCCTTGGACTCCATGATGATCTATCATGTTTAGATTGTGAGCCATGTATTAGGCATAAGTATGCTTTTACGGCTTATGCGTGGGTTTTTGTTTTTCTATGCTAGCACAAGTCACTTTAAATATATAAATATCCTAGCCTCTGTTAAAGCTATCCATCTGCTGTTTTCTTGCACTTTAGTCGTCCATCTCTGTAGACCAAGATATACATTTCAGAATATTTTCTGGCTCTAATGCGAGTAATAGGGCCCTGAGAGAAGCAGGGTCGTGGGTTGCTTCTACAGATTCAGTTTGCAATGTCGATAGGTATTTTCATATAGCTTACCGATAAGTATGAAAAACCTTACAATTCTTTCTTTTAATGCTAACGGTCTTAACAACAAGCGCAAGACCCATGCAATTGAAAGTTGGCTCAGAGGAGATAACCCTGACGCTATTTCATTACAAGAGACCCATTTTCGGAGTGCATTAGATGCAAGCACATTTTTTGAGAAATGGGCAGGTTTTCAGTGTTCAGCAAATGTAGGGTGCGCACAGAAGGGGGTGGGAATATATGTTGGTAAACATGTACAATTCCAAGTAAAAACTATGCAGACGGACCCAGGGGGGAGATGGGCATATGTCTACGTAAAATTAAACCAGTCAAATCGTACCTTGGCTACAATCTATGCACCCATTGCTACAGCTCAAGCAGGCCCTATCCTGTATTCCCGGCCCTATTATATGGGGGGGGGGGGGGGTGATTTTAACTTTCTTCTGGATCCCTCAGTAGACTCCTCTAAGAAGACTCAGAAACAAAATAAGCCACAGGTGTCTATGATTTAGACATAGTAGATCGATGGCGCCTTCAAAACCCGGGAAAGCGGGATAATTCATGCTTCTCGGCAAAGTATAATTCAGCGTACAGAATAAACTTTTTTTTCTCTCACATGACCTCATTATTAACAGGTACGATCATATTTCAAACGCTTTCTCTGACCATGCATTAATTAAAATAGAATTAGCTGTAATGGGCCCGGGGGAAAAGAGCCTAGAAGGTGGTACTTTAATAAACTCAATTTGGAAAACGAGAGCTAGTGTACAGAGATAGCCTATGAGATCAGTGGCTTTTTTCTATCAACACAGACTCTGCACTAATTAATATAGTCTGGAATGCATTTAAGGCTACATTACATGGCATAATTACATCGAAAGAAATCCCGCAACAAAGGGCAAAAAAAGAGGAAAAACTAAAGATTGAGGCAAGACTTTCGCAGGCAACCCTAGAGTGCAATAAGGATAGAAATTTCAATAGAAAACAAGAGTTACTCCAAGCAAAAATACAAATGCAGGAGTATTACTACCAATTAGGGGATGCAGCGAGTATGACTTATCTCCAGACAGTGTACAAAGAGAGTGAATATACAGGGAAGCTTTTAGCATGGCAGGTAAAAGAGAAACAGGTCCAAAATAGAATCGATAGCATCTGGGATGAGGTAGCTAAAATACAACTAACTAGAACCGAGGATATCGGAGATGCCTTTCTGAAGCACTATAGGGAAATCTATCAGTCAGACCATCAAATGCCATCCGAGCACATTATAGGCTTCCTCGATAATTTACCAATCCCTTATTCAAATAGTGAAATCAGAGAAAAATTACTAGATGAATTCACAATAGAAGAACTTGAATTAGTGATCGTCTCTATGGCAAATTGTAAAGCGTCCGGAGAGAACGGACTGCCAGTAGAATTATATAAAAGGTTCGTCTAAACCCTCAACTTACAAATTTTAAAATTGGCTAACCACTTACTGAAAGGAGGTGATCCTCCGACCTCTTTCCATACAGCAGTAGTTGTAAGCGTTCTGAAGAAGGATAAAAACAGGGAAAATGTCAACTCTTATAGACCTATAAGTCTCTTAACGTTGACTACAACATTTTTACAAAGCTTCTCACAAATAGACTTCATAGAATCGTGGGCCCACTTATACATGTAGATCAATGCGGATTTGTGGCTGGGAAGCAGCTCTCTGCCAACACTAAATGTTTAATAGAAGCTTTAGATTATTTTAATAAGAATGTGATAGAGGCTCAGGTGTGGTTTTTAGATGCCGAAAAATCTTCCGACCTGGTATCATGGGATTGTCTTTTTTTAATCCTGGAAATGTTTGGTTTCCTAGAAGGGTTCATACAACGAATTAGAAGCTTATACAGGGCTCACAGGCGCAAATATTAATTAATTCTACAAATGTGGGTACCTGTCGAATAAATAGGGGCACAAGACAAAGTTGTCCCCTATCCCCTATTTTATTTTCCCTTTTTATAGAACCCTTGGCAAGAGCTATCAGACAAACAATGGCATATACTGCCCCCCTACAAGGTATGACTAATATAAAACTTTATGGCAACGATATCGTCCTTTTTTTAAATTCCATGGAACATACTCGGGAGGAAATCCTGGGGATTTTCTCAGAATTCCAGGTGATAGAGGGCTATAAAATAAATAGGGCCAAGAACGAAATGTTGCTATGCAACTGCTCTGCTGATACGCTATTGCCAAATCCTAGGTTAGCATATAATTCTCCGAAGAGATATTTAGGGATTTATGTGACGGAAAAAGTACAAGACCTATTCCATTTGAATTATACACCCTGTTACAAAAGGTTACATGTCTTTTAATGCACTGGAACCAACTCCCACTATTAATACTAGGCTGTGTGGCACTCATACGTATGTCTATCCTGTCTCTATTTAACTTTTAATTGTTGTCATCCTTTTTATGGGCCAATAAGGCACCAAGACTAGCACTAAGCACTTTAAATGATCCTACTGAGGAGGGAGGAGTGTCCCATCCAAACATAAAAGAGTATTATCATGCAAATTGTGCACACAACAATCATAGATTTTATTCCCAGCCAGACCTTCCAGAGGTGGACAATTTTTTAATGGATAAAATGGTAATGGAGTATAAAATCTAAGATCCAACGAGAATAGTTAAGTATCCTAAGAAAGTGCGATATAAGGTACTCTAATGGATTTTTAAACAAAAAACCCAATTGTTAGTATTTTATAGTATTCCCAGGATAAATGGTTTGACGAGGCTGTCCTATCTCTATACTGGGGAGGAAAAATTGCTACACACCGGCATCCTAAGAAAGTGGGAGGAGAACGGATATACGCAAGTGAGAGATTTCCTTAACTCCGACGCCTGGAAAAAGTGGCCAGAGATAGAAATGGGGCTTCTTCACTCAAAAAATGCTCTTAAATGGTCATTTATTAACATAAAGCACTTTCTGGAAAATATTGATGCTGGAATTCTAATAGCAAGTTCAGGCATAAGTGAAGCTCTTGAAGCCCCTGTAAAACGGTCAGTAAGTGCATGGGTGAAAATCTTTAATGATAATAAATCCGTCTCCATTTACGAAAAAATACGAGATAGATGGTGGAAAAAAGAAGGTTTGCAGTTTCCAAGAATAACTTGGAACAGAATTAACAAACTTAACGCTACAGTAATAAGAGGCGCTAATTTTAAACGTATGCAATTTTATACAAATGGTTAATTTTTAGGACTCCACTTTTTCTGCATAATAAATATCCTCAAATTGAGGATAGATGTTTTTGTTGTGCTAAGGAAGAAGGAGGCACTTGGTCACATATTGTCTGGGACTGTCCCTAAATTGGGAATCTATGGGAAGAAATTGAAAAATATCTCAGAATTACCATGGACCATGTCATGCCGTTAATAAGAAGTCATCTTGAGCACTTATGCACTTTGCACTTTACTCTGTATTTACATATTGTATTTTGAGCTGAACTCTCAATAAAAATAAAAAATATTTTTAAAGAAATTCACCAGTGTCTTGGGTTTATGAGGGCAGACTTTTCACAAAGTCACTCAAGACGGAGACATCATACTTTAAAGTATTTTCCCAGGCACCACACAGAGCAAAATGTATCCGGCGCCCTGGGAGATTGTCCTTGTCTTTATGAACTGGGGTGCTCAAATATAAGACTGGGTTCTAGGATGATCCACTCTCATTAACTGATATTCATCATAGCTTGTCACGCCAGTCTGTCAGCTCATATTGTATTCTCTCTGTGTCTGCTTCATAATTGCCACTGATGCTGTTGTGTAACACTGGCTGTTGTTCAAATGTTGATACGCTTCCATCATATAGTTCTCTTTGGACCAATGGAGTACGTTTCTTCCCTTATCTGAATTTCTGATGCTACAGTTTGATCTTGATTTCAGTTTCTAAATTAAGGAGAAGTAGTCTTTCTGTATATTATTAACATGTCTGTTATAATTCACATTCATGTATAGGTTTTTAAATTCTTCAATCACTAGATCACTATAGATATCCTGAGCATCCTTTGCCATCATGGGAAGGAACTTAGATTTGGGTTTGATTTTCGTCAGCGCGTCCCTGTATGTGTCTATATCTTGTTCAGTACCGATCTCTTCAGTTGTGGTTGACTCATTTATTCCTAAATTTTCATTGGCCAGATCTTGTAAGTTTATCATTAATTTCATATCTGCTACTTGCAGTGTATCCTACATATCGCCCACGGTTTGAATGGTTCGAGGCTTTTTCTTAAGTTGTAGCAGAAATAACTTTTTTAATTTTAATTGCCCTTATAAATTTGAAAAAGTTGATCCTTGTTTCAGTGTAGTGCAAGTCCTGAGCGGGGCAGTATGAGAGTCCTTGCTTAAGTATTGCTTCCTCTTGTGGTGACAATTTAATGTCAGTCAAATTGATGATCGCATTGCTGTTATCACTTAATGCCACCTGTGTTACTTCTTGCTCCAATTTGTCTGTTTCCCTCTATCTTGATTTACTTTCTTAGGCCCTGTGCCGCCTTTTCCTCCTCTGCCTCTTCCTCTTTGAGATCTTTGGCTTTGTTGTTCTCAGGGGCACAGGTTGAACCTGGGTTCTTGTCATAAAAAGTCAAGCTCTTCAATCCCTGAGGGTATACTCGAGCCAGAAATTGTGCCTTCCTCCAAATGAGTATCAACTTCTGAGCTTGGGACACTATCTTGTTCTCAGGCTGCTTCCTCTCTAGATCTGTTTCTTTTTGAGAGTCGTTGTCTACTTACATTGTCAAACTTGTTCGTGAACATGAAAATATGCCCATGGTCGTAATCAATTTTATCTTGTTTGAACTTCTGCGCTTTCCTGACTTTAATGGAGTCTTCTTACTTGCTTAGCCTTTCCTTTAATCCGATATTGAATTTTCCAGCTGCTTCTTGGTCAGCTTCTTGATTAATGGAAATTTGAATACTCGCTATTTCTTCTAAGATCCCTTTCCTATCAATTTCAGTGTATTCGGTAAGTACATCCAGCATCCGACTTGAAGATTCACAATTATTATCAGCACACTCCTTCAATATATTAGAGTTTGGATTTTCATAGTTGGGTGCTAATAATATTCTTGGTTCACGGGGTATGCGCCCCACCTCTAGGTAACGTTGGAGGGGTTTATATTTTCACCCCTTGGATATTTCATTTCTTTTAAGCTTCTCCAGCCTTTTTGATCTGGAGGTCAAATCACTGCCATGCAGAGCTGCTTTGCCACTTATGCACATATCTCCGGATGTAATGGCTTCATCATCAAACACTAGTGCTGCCTCTTCTATCTCATGAACCTCAGGAGCAGACATTCCCACAAGCCGTGTAAGAGAATTCATGCACTGTGTTTCAGGCTCACGGTGCACTTAAAGTTCCACAGAACAATTACGTGGCCAATACAATATATGCAAGTTTCTCTTCTCTGGCTGTTTGTTAAGTGCAGCCTTACCTGGGAAGGCAGTTGGTCTCCCAGAGATCCTCCAACTCACCGGCTCCCATTCTCCTCACTTCAGTGCTGAAATATTATGTTTATACTGTTGGGGGGTTCGACAGCAGAAAGCTCACTGCTGGGTTCTGTCGTGCACCACGCTATAGGGGGCATTGACTAGGTAGCAGAGTCATATATATATATATCTATACAGGAAACTCACTTCAAAGAAACGAGCAGAGGACACAGCGGGGAATATCTCGGCGGTCATTTATTCACCATAGCAAAATAGGGCATAATGCATTTCGGCGTTGGCCTTCATCAGATGCCTGGTTGCACTAGGATGTACTCGCTCCCTCATTTAAATGTCACAAAGCACTCCCATTGGCTGGTCCAGCTAATCAAGGACTCCAAATCCCAGCTTGCATCATTCAGGTGAGTCTCAATAGCGAAGCTATGTTATGCTCGTGTGAGCGCTGCTGTGCATGACAAAAGGGGGAGAGGGCTAATAGTTGCCGAGTAGATCCCGCATTACAGGTGTTGGTGGCCGCCTCGAGTCCCCAACGCCTCAACCACAAGTCCAGCTCCAAATCGGGCCGTGACACGGAGATACCGTGATCCCGCGTCCCCGTGCAATCACGGACTGCTAGCTGCAGCGGTCACTTGTCTGTTCTTTCCTCGTGGTGGGACTACAAAATCCAATACCTTGGATATCTGAAGAACAACGGTGCCAATATTTTCGCAAGCCACTTACAAGGCGGGTCCTCTGTACACGCGCTACTGGCCCGCACATGAAGTTATACAGGAATCTCGCTTCAAAGAAACGAGCAGAGGACACAGCAGGGAATATCTCGGCAGTAATTTATTCACCATAGCAAAACAGGGCATAATGCATATATATATATATGTATGTATGTATATTACCTACTGGCGGTCGCCAGTAGGTAGTTATAGTTAGGACCCTGTTTCCATAGGAAAACCGCAACATTCTATTTTGAATAACTTTGGCGCCGGTCGACGAATCCTCGCAAAATTTCCAAAATAGGTGGGGCGCTCCGCTCCGCTCCTACCCTGAAAGTCTCGGGGGGATTCGTCAAGCGGGGGCTGAGATAAAAGGGGGGTCCCAAAACGCATTTTTCCCATGCATTTTTCCATAGGACCTTTAGACACAGCTACAGCCCGAACGGCTGAACAGAATTACTTGAAATTTGGCAGAGAGGTAGTCCTCAGGTCAAGGAAGTGCCTTTTGTAGGTTTGGTGTAAATCTGTTCAGTAGATTCTGAGAAAATAGCCTTTAAACCAATATAGATATCTGAGCCAGCTTACGGTGCGCTTACGGTGCGCTTACCGTATGCGTACGGTGGCGTGCACGAGCCCGATTCTGATTGGCTGTTAGATCTTAGTAAACATTCGAATCGGTCGAAACCAGGAAGCGGCGGCCGCCATTTTGTGTATTTCACTCAGAAAAAAAAGGGTGATAACTTGAAAAGGGGGCAAGGAAGAGAGTTACAGACCCCCTAACATTTGAAAGGGGGTCAAAGAAGGACAGAAAAGTACAAAAAAAACATTTATTAATTTTAAAAAAAAATCGCGGGGTACGCGTACGGTAAGCTTACGGTGAGCTTACCGTACGCGTACGGTAAAAAAAAAAAAAAAGAGAGAAATAAAATTCAGATTTAAGTGTTTAGATATTAGGGGGCTCTAAAAAGAGCCGTTGTGTTTATGAAGTGATTTGATTTTTTAGTGGTACCTACAAGTAAGTACCGATGTAGAGTCTAAGGTTCAAGAGGAAGACTCTGTTCCCTTCATCAGTGAAGTGTACACCATCTCCTCTATAAATGTCTTGCATGTCGTAACGCAAGTTGTTGTGGTAAATGGAACCCATACCATAGTCACGGAGGAAAGCAGAAACAGATTTGTTGACGTGCTTTCTTGCTTTGTCAATCTGTGGACAAAAATGATTGGACCAGTTCCATTTTTGCCTTTGGCATATGTTAGAAAACACAAAGGCAGTTTTAGGGAAAAGTGAAAACAGTTGTGCAAAGGTCTCCTTCATAAGCATTTCCAGACCTACCCCAGTCAAAGTGCCTAGGTCATTGCCACCACAGTGCACTATTATGAGGTCAGGGTGTTGGATTTGCATGAAGGATTTCACCAATGGCATCAATTGGTGCCACTTTAACCCTCTCTGACCAATCCATTTAATGTCTACATTTGGCAAAGCAAGGTCTCTCACCATATCTGTTTTCTCTGCATACTTTTCACTCCAGAAGACATAGCTGTGCCCTACAATCCACACTGTGAACATCTTCAAAGGAGAACTGGATGCACTCAGGAGGTGTAATTCAGTAGAATGGTAAAAAGAAATGAAAGACAGTTTGGAAATGGAGGCATACATATTTTTTTTATAAAAAAAAAGAACTGATTGGCTGTTTCATACCATTCTAGAATAAAAACTAGGCTGTATGTGTAAATTTATAGAAGCATGTTTTGTATTGGTACAGAAAAATGTGTTACCAAAGAACAGTACTATGGATTTGCTGTTAGGTTTGAAAAGTCAAGCACTCCTGCTCTTTGGAAATTAAACATTGTTTGGTGAACTTCTGACCTAACTCTGCACAGCAGTGTTTCAAGAGCTGTTGCTATGGTAGCAGGCAGAAGTCAAGTTGGGGGAAGGGTACTAGGCAGAAGTCAAGTTGGGGGAAGGGTACTTTTGGAAAAGGGTTGGTTTTCAACCAATAGAAATGTGTGATTACATTTGAAAAAAAGGGGGAAGCACCGAGATTTGAAATTAACATGTATATGTGTGGAAAAAGAGAGGGAAAGTTTGCCATTATCTGGTTCTGCTGAGAGGAGAGAGGTGAACAGAACAGAAATCCTGGCTCTGATAATCTGCTGTTTGAGTGCCACATTTCTTTTACAATTAACTAATTTTAAAGGTGAGTTTAGAGTTTGAGAGGGGATGTATATGGTAAATTAAGAAATGAATAATAGAATTGGAATTCCTTTTGTTGAAGTTGTGTTTATTATTTTCTGTTTTGGGAGAAATTAAAATGTGAGGAACATGTAAAATAATATGGACTATGTTTTCACGAAAATTTAAGGTGTACTGGTAAAAATAAGGAATACTTTAAGGGTTTGAGGTTGCACTCAGTAATGCAAATACATTCAGCATCAGTGAGGCTGGTTGCCCTTGCTTGAGTGTAGTGAGTCACCCAGGTTACACATGTTGCTGGTCTCAGAAAGCTGTTTGGTATTGCTCTGGTGATTTTACATTTGCATTAGATGGAAAGGGGGAGTTTTTTTTGTGCAGAAGCAGACTCTTAGCACACAGCCAGCTGGTTATCCTGTGGAATCATGGATAGTATTCACAACCGAGTGGGGTTTGAGGTTTCAGTCAGTAATGCAAATACATTCAGCATCACTAAGGCTGGTTGCCCTTGCTGGAGTGTAGTCAGTCACCCAGGTTACACATGGTGCTGGTTTCAAAAAGCAGTTTGGACATGTGCTGTTTTCAGAATCTGAAAAGTGGATTCAAAATGTGTCAGTCTGTAAAAGAGTTTATCACTTGCCAAAAAAAAGAGGAGTAAGTGTGCTTTCAAATTGGCAAAGAAATTTCGTTTTGTGACTAATGTGAAAACATGACTCTGTGTGCAAATAGGAATTACAGGCAGAGATTTATTGCGTATTGCTCTGGTGATTTTACATTTGCATTAGATGGAAAGGGGGAGCCATTTTTTTGTGCAGAAGCAGACTCTTAGCACACACCCAGCTGCTTATCCTGTGGAATCATGCACAGTATTCACAACCGAGTGGGGTTTGAGGTTTCAGTCAGTAATGCAAATACATTCAGCATCACTAAGGCTGGTTGCCCTTGCTGGAGTGTAGTCAGTCACCCAGGTTACACATGGTGCTGGTCTTAAAAAGCAGTTTGGACATGTGCTTTTATCAGAATCTGAAAAGTGGATTCATAATGTGTCAGTCTGTAAAAGCACTTATCACTTGCCAAAAAAAAGAGTAGTAAGTGTGCTTTCAAATTGGCAAAGAAATTTCTTTTTGTGACTATTGTGAAAACATGACTCTGTGTGCAAATAGGAATTACAGGCAGAGATTTATTGCGTATTGCTCTGGTGATTTTACATTTGTATTAGATGGAAAGGGGGAGGTATTTTTTTGTGCAGAAGCAGACTCTTAGCACACACCCAGCTGATTATCCTGTGGAATCATGCACAGTATTCACAACCGAGTGGGGTTTGAGGTTTCAGTCAGTAATGCAAATACATTCAGCATCACTAAGGCTGGTTGCCCTTGCTGGAGTGTAGTCAGTCACCCAGGTTACACATGGTGCTGGTCTGAAAAAGCAGTTTGGACATGTGCTTTTATCAGAATCTGAAAAGTGGATTCATAATGTGTCAGTCTGTAAAAGTGTTTATCACTTGCCAAAAAAAAGAGTAGTAAGTGTACTTTCAAATTGGCAAAGAAATTTTGTTTTGTGACTAATGTGAAAACATGACTCTGTGTGCAAATAGGAATTACAGGCAGAGATTTATTGCGTATTGCTTTGGTGAATTTACATTTGCATTAGATGTAAAGGGGGAGCCATTTTTTTGTGCAGAAGCAGACTCTTAGCACACAGCCAGCTGCTTATCCTGTGGAATCATGCATAGTAATGACAACCGAGTGGGGTTTGAGGTTGCAGTCAGTAATGCAAATATATTCAGCATCACTAACGCTGGTTGCCCTTGCTGGAGTGTAGTCAGTCACCCAGGTTACACATGTTGCTGGTCAGAGAAAGCTGTTTGGTATTGCTCTGGTGATTTTACATTTGCATTAGATGGAAAGGGGGTGTTATTTTTTTATGCAGAAGCAGACTCTTAGCACACAACCAGCTGCTTATCCTGTGGAATCAAGCACAGTATTCACAACCGAGTGGGGTTTGAGGTTTTAATCAGTAATGCAAATACATTCAGCATCACTAAGGCTGGTTGCCCTTGCTGGAGTGTAGTCAGTCACCCAGGTTACACATGTTGCTGGTCTGAAAAAGCTGTTTGGACATGTGCTGTTTTCAGAATCTGAAAAGTGGATTCAAAATGTGTCAGACTGTAAAAGTACTTATCACTTGCCAAAAAAGTACTAGAAAGTATGCTTTGCAATTGGCAAAGAAATTTCGTTTTCTGCCTAATTTCAAACCATGACTTTGTGTGCACACAGGAATTGTTTTTAGATATTTAATTTGTGATGGTGTTATTGTGATTTTCACTTGTAGGAAAGGGGTACATAGTATTTTAAGATTTGAAAAGATCATAAAAAATGTAGTAATATATTTAAATAAAATAAAGGAATTTTTTTTTAGTTTTTTTCAGGTATTGCTGAAGAGCAGTGAACAAAATTTAAGATGCCTAAAAAATCCAGACTAAAGAAAGACCACAAAAAAAACCTATATTTGAAGACAACTGGAGGACCTAAGTTAGTTGGAGATGCTCATGTTGGGAAAAAGAACAAATCTTCTGGTAAGCAGACAAAAGATTTTTTAAAGAACATCTTCAAAAAAAGGAAAAATGTACAAAATGTCTGTACTGGAAAGAATGTTTTCAATAGAAAAAAACAGGAAAAAATTGAGAATTTAGTTAATGCAAATATACCTTCTGCAACAATAAAGATTAACTTAAACAGAAAAACAGCGTTTAAAGAGATACGTAGAAAAATGTTTCAGAGAAGAGTTATGTCCAATTTGATAAAGGATGTGAAGAAATATAAGCAAAAGGCAAAATATTACAAGAGAAAAAAAGAAATTGAAGCCATTGCAGCAAAGGCATTAGAATTAAAAAGGAAACTATTCATTTTAATTTTGAATAGGATGCGTACATTAGATAAAATGGTTAATGTACTGAAATCACAAAGCAAAAGGAAAAGAGTAGTGAACAGAACAAACTTTTGTAAAGTGTTTTTAGGAAAATGGATGCATAGTTCAAGTAGTGAACCTTTTTTTAATGAAGAGAGTTATTTTCAAAGTAATAGTTTGCTGCATGCAGTTGACACCAGAGGTCGTGCTTATGAAGTGAAAAATGGTTGCATAATGGAGAAGGAGATAATGGTTCCAAGAGATGAGGTACAAGTGATGGCGGATGAGGCTATGGGGAGACGTCCTAAAGCCCCAGTGTACACTTGGAATTGTAGTAGTATTTGCACTGTGCGTCAGGAATCTATTGATACATTTCGTGAGTTTCTAAGAGAATATAGTAAAAAAAGTGTAAAACAGAAGATTAAGGTGCTTCAAAGTCTAGATCCATGCAGAGTGAGAGAGAATACTGGTTTGCAGGGTCATTCTCTGGCTTGTCTATCTAGAAAAGTGTGTAATAGTGTTTTCCATCATTTTAGGATGCTGGCTGTTCATCATACTGAAATGAGAAAGTTTGTGAGACGGTTGTATTTTGCAAAAAGTCCAGCAATAAAGTTAGATGAATTGAATAGGGCTCTGTTCCGTGGATCGGTATCAGATGTAGAGAAGGTTGTTGATGAAATTCAGTTTTGTTACTTTGGTCCTGAACAAAACAGTGCAGAAAAGGACACAGTAAATGAGGAAGAAGTGGAAGAGAATGTAGAACCCTCTGTAAGTAAGACATTTAATGATCACATAACAAAATTTGAAAAAATCTCTAATGAAAGACCAAATATTACTTGTATTTGTTGCCGCAGAACTCATTATAGAAAACAAACTAGGAATGTTGATCTCTACAGAAAGAGTGAAAATGAAGATAATTATAAGTGGAAAGATTTTGCCACATATATATTTCTAGAAAATTGTTTTGAATTGGGTGAAGATCAGCGTATTTGTAAATACTGTTACAACAAGTTAGAGGAAAATAGAATGCCGACCAGAGCTGTACATAATAATTTAGAATTGGATGCTATTCCTGCTGAACTTTCTGAATTAAATACATATGAGTCTATACTTATTCAATGTGTTCATCCGTTCCAGACCATAGTACGTATGGAGCCCAAAACTGGTAAATTACCTCCTTCAGATTTACTGAGAGGTTCAAAAAGGTAGAGTGGTGTATTTGCCCTTGGATTTGAAAAAAATATGGAAACTATTGATGCGGATACTTTGGAAACTGAACCATTAGTTATTCTGGTTAATGGTGTACCTACAAAGAATAAGAAGATTTGGCAGGAGCTGGTAGATGTACGGAAAGTACAAAGAGCAAATTTGTATTTGAAAAGGAATAACAAATGGTATGAATCAATTTATATAGAAGAAGAAGAAGAAGATTTACAAGAAGACACAGAAACATCAACTGGACAAATTGAAAAAGTGGACAAGTCAAAGGAAGAAGAAATTTATGAACATTTTAGCATACATCCTCTTCATTCAAAAGAAGTTATGGGAGACAATAGTGATCTGTTTCAGATGAAGAAAGCAAAAGGAACTCCCGTGAGTGTATGGGAGGAGAGCTTGGAAGCTCGATGTTTTCCCCAGCTGTTTCCTAAAGGAAAAGGAGGACGATACGATGAACGTCCAGAACAGATTCCAGCTTCTGAGTATCGGACTACAAGACTATATGCTGAAGATCCCAGATTTCGACAAAGTATTCCTTATTTGTTCCATCTTTTATTTGAAAGCGACTTGTCTGCACTATCTTAAGCAGTAAATCACATTTTAAAAAGTGGAGTACATTTACAAAATGTGTCTGCTAAGGATTTTATGGAGAAAGTGCAGCACCGAGATGATCATTTGGAAACACAACTGATCAATCTGATGGCTTGTCAGCGTGGGACAAATGAATATTGGTACCGACGCCATGGTGAATTATAATGCATGTTACGGAATTTAGGAACACCAACATGGTTCCTAACCCTAAGCTGTGCTGAGTACGCTTGGGATGATTTACTGGATTTTCTACGAGAGGCAAATTCAAACATTAAAAACATCGAATACAAGACAGCAGGAGAACTGTGCTCATTGGATCCGGTTAATGTTTGCAGATATTTCAATCATAGATTTGAGGCTATGATGTCCTTCATCTGCAATAAAAAAAATCCACCTCTAGGAGAAGTAGTGGATTTCTTTTGGAGAAAAGAGTACCAGGCAAGAGGTGCTCCTCATATTCATATGCTGTTGTGGATCAAGGATGCCCCAAAGTTTGGAACAGATACTGATGAAGCAGTGTTATCTTACATTGAAGAATATGCAACATGTGCTATACCAAAAAGCACAGAAGAGAAAAAGTTAAAGGAGCAAGTTTTACGTTTCCAAAGTCATCGGTGTGTTAAATACTGTCGACGGAAATACAAGAGCAAAGAAAAATACTACACTAAATGTCGATTTGGATTTCCTAGACCTGTTCTTTCAAATGGAAGAGTAAACAGTTTTATGTCATCTGTGAGACATACTATCACAAGAAAATCACCTAAGAATACCTACAACCTAAAAAGAAAAGAAGAATCAAAAAATATAAATGACTACAACCCAGTCATTTTATCCATGTGGAATGCTAACATGGATATACAGTATGTAGCTGACAATTCCATTGTTGTTGCTCGATATGTAACGTCTTACATTACTAAATCTGAAAAAACTGAATTGAAAGAAATGTGGGAAGAGATTTCTCACGAGAAGACTGTCAGTAAGAAGCTGTACAGTTTCAGTTTAAAGATGTTATCGCATCGAGAAATTGGATCCTACGAATGTTCAGATAGGTTATCTTCTGCAAGTCTCTACTCGAAATCAAGAAGAATAATTTGGGCAAGTTTAGGCCTTGCAGCAATGAGAAATCGGGTACTGAAATCTGTTGGAGAAATTGAATATTTGGCCGAGAATGACCCAGAAAGTACAGATATTTTGAAATCAAACATGTTGGACACATATTATCCAAAAAGAAGTCATCATCTGGAGAACATGTGTCTCTATGAAGTGCTGCAGAACTACATTTATTCACGGAAAGCCGCAGAAGACATCAACAATGGAAAATATAAAGTCATTGGTGAGGAAGGATGTTTGGTGAAGCAAACAAAAGGAAGTTTGATAAATCACAGGAAGCTGAGTTGCGACACTACTGACAAAAAGGAATTTTACTACTTGGCTCTTTTACAGCTGTTTAAACCATGGCGTACAGAGGATGAACTACTGGGAGAATTTCAAAGCTATGAAGATTCTTTTAATGCTTGCAAAGACAGCATACAATGCAGTACATTTTCAACTTATCTGCAAATGTTAAATGAAGAAATTGAACAGGAAACTACAATTGCAGCTGAAGTAGCTAGAGACAGTTCTCAAGACAGCCAAAGTTCAGGAACACTCAGTCAAGATCCCCTAGGACAACCAATCGTTGAAAATGAAGCATCAATAGCCATGAATGAAGTGGAAACGGCTATGAATCAAGCTCAAGAAGAATTTATAGACTTACAAAATTTGGAAAGACAACTGAATGAAGAGCAGCAACAAATTTATGAAGAGATCAGAAGCAAAATTGATCACGGATTTCTACATGAAAAAAAAGAGTGCTCATGCACATCATTTCATCCAATCAGGATGTATGTAAGTGGACAAGCTGGAACTGGAAAAAGTTTCCTAATAAAAGTCATCAGAAGCTACCTACAGCAAAAAACGGATTCTACTTTGTCTTGTGTGGTTACTGCTCCAACTGGGTTAGCAGCCTATAACATAAAAGGAATCACCTTACATTGTTTGCTAATGTTACCAGTGGAGCATGAGAACAAAATACAATACAACAAGCTAACTGGAGAAGCATGCTTGGAAGTTTCAAGAGTATTGAAGAAGATGCAAGTTCTCATTATTGATGAGGTGAGCATGGTATCAAACTTAATGCTTGCCTTTGTGCATTTAAGAATGCAGCAAATTCTAAGGACAGACTATGACGTGTTATTTGGTGGAAAACATGTCATAGTTTTTGGGGATCTTCTACAACTTACTCCAGTTAAAGGACAACCAGTGTTTAATACTGGGACACATGAAGACACAAAGAAGTCATTGGGAAGCATCGGTAATGCAAATATTTGGTCCTTCTTTGAGTACAAGGAACTTACTACTAATATGAGGCAAGCAAACGATGAAGAATATGGAAGTATTCTGAAAGATATCAGAATTGGACTACTCACAGAAGTTGGCAAAAAAGCATTACAGAGTCGGCTGCTACATAATTTATTTCCAAAGGAAGAAATAGTTGCAGAGAAGATATACAAGAACATTGCAGAAAAGAAAAGTGTCATCTGCTTAATGCCAACTCTACGTGAATGCTCAATATTCAATGAGGAGCTTTTAAAATTGGAAAAGGAAGATATCAGGAAATTGGAAGCAGTGGACAAAATTGAGGATGGAAGAATTACTATCACATTAACAGGCACACTGAAAAATAAATTGGATTCACTAGAGAAGAACATTTCCAAAACAGCTGGATTAGAAAAAAATCTATATGTTTGCATGAACTGTAGAGTATTTTTAAGGAGAAATTTGGATGTTGAAAAAGGTTTAGTTAATGGAGCTATGGGAAGAGTTGTAGGTTTTATTAATTATCAGAAAAAAGATGGAATTGAATGTTTAAAAATAAAATTTGATCAGATAGAAGAAGTTAAAGACATTTGTCGTTGTTCAGTTCGTTTCATGCTTGTGAAAGACTTATATGTACGTAGGAAGCAGTTTCCGTTTTCGCTAGCATATGCTGTAACTATTCACAAGTCTCAAGGATTGACTGTAGATTGTGCTTTTGTGAACATTGGTTCAACTGTGTTCAAAGAAGGTATGGCTTATGTAGCTTTGTCACGAGTGAAAACATTATCTGGTTTATTCATGATAGACTTTGATGACTCAAAAGTTAGTGCTGATACA
Source organism: Triturus cristatus (assembly GCF_964204655.1). Taxonomy (NCBI): domain Eukaryota; kingdom Metazoa; phylum Chordata; class Amphibia; order Caudata; family Salamandridae; genus Triturus; species Triturus cristatus. Next base: position 274,370,607 of record NC_140592.1, on the reverse strand, counting down.
AATTGTGTAAAGGAGTATAATAGATTAAGAAGAACCTATGCTCCTCATTTAGGTCAGTATCCTGTGTTGGAGAAACGTGTAGTTTCTCGTAAAAGGAGAAATGAGAATAACTGTAATGAAGATGTAGAGAGGAGGAAAAAAAAGAGGAGTGATGTAATTGCAAGCAAAAAGGAAAATGAAGAAGAGGTTGTAGGATGTCATTTTGAAAATAGCTCTGGTGTCAACTGCTACGCTAATGTAGTGCTGAATGTTGCATTTTATCTGGAAAGTGTGCAAGAGCAGATAATAGTAAATCAGAGAAAAAGATTCTGTTATGACTTGAGTCTCCTTTTTCAAAAGCTGAGTAATGATAAAACTCAAATAGAAAGTGCTACTGAAATTAGAAAACTTTTAGATGTATGTTCAGGACGAACACAGTTTTCTCAAAATGTACAGCAAGACGCACAGGAATTCTTGATGTTTTTTCTTCAGGTACTGGAAGAAGAAGGGGTTCCCATTGAAAATTTGTTTGGTCTCTCTTATAAATGGGAACATAGTTGTGAAAACTGTTACAATACATGTGGCTCTAATGTTGATTCTGAAAGGTTTATTTATTTAACATTGCCAGAAAGTAAAACAGTCACTTTTGCTAAATTAGTTAAAGATGCTAATCATAACATGGAATGCAGTGAGTGTCAATCTGAAATGTTTTCAACGTTAATTTTAAAGGAATACGGACAATATGTAATTTTAATGATGCAACGATGTAAAGCTGATGGTTCAAAATTGGATACTTTAATAAAGAAGTTTACAGGACAGCAATTATCAATTTCAGGAAAAACTTTTGTAACAGTTGCAATAATTTTCCATGAAGGACCTACTGTTACTTCTGGACATTACACAGTTTATCTTAAATGTGAAAAAGGCTGGACACTGTGTAATGATTCCCAATTGATTTTCAAGCAACGTTTGCCTTTTGATTTAGCAAATTCCTATCTAATCTTCCTGAAACCTAAAGTTTAGAGAGACTTGACAAGATGTGTACAAAACAATGTTACCATTTTATTGGATTACCATTGGAATCTTCTAAAAAAATGATTTTTCAAATTATCATTTGGCCTAATGGAAAGGTAACCAATTGTAATGTGGACTTTTTAAATTTTTAATGAAACTTTGGAAAACCAAAAATTTAGACAAAATCGGTAACATCTGCACAATTTAAATTTTGGAATGTTATTGGATTGCCATTGGAAATTTATTCAAAAAAGATTTTTAAAATTACTATTTGGCCATGAGGAAAGGTAAACAATTGTATTGTGGACTTATTTAATTATTAATTAATCTTTCGGAAACCAAAATGTTACAGAGAATCGGTGAGATCTGTACAATTTAAACTTTAGAATTTTATTGGATTACCATTGGAAATTTAATCAAAAAAGAATTTTAAAATTACTATTTGGCCTAAAGGAAATGGAACCAGATGTATTGTGGAGTTATTTGAGATATATTTTTGTGATTATACTTCTGAAACAAAAATGTCAGACGGTATTTTAAAGAAATAAGTATTGATATTAGTTGATATTTTTTTAGAATATTATGCATTTCTATAATGTTATGTTTAAGTTAAAAGAGATTCTGGGCTTTTTTTATACAATCTTTGAGATTGTTATTTTTTTTTTGCCCGCTGTTAAATGATGAATGCAATTGCTTTCACAATTTATAGTGAAATGCAATATATTCTGAAAACAGCAAAAAAAAGGCAAAAAAATGTTGGGGAAAAATATGTAAATACGTGTACTGTGTAATATATTGATTTATTAAATATTAATACTTTTTTCTTTTTTTTCAGATTGTGAAAGAAAATTTTCAAAAAAAACCAACCATTTTTTCAAGTAATTTCAATTACATTTTAATTAAAAATTAAATTGTTGGGTGGGACAGGTAACTGAGAAATTAGAAGGTCTCTTTCTTCCACTTTATCTCAAAAAGATTTTTAGTATTTAGTTATTAATTCCTCAAGGATCTTGAGATGTGGTAATTGATTTTTAGTGTTTTTAAAAAAAAAATTACAAAAAATACGCTTACCGTACGCGTACGGTAAAAAAAAAAAAAAAGTTTTAAAGAAAAAATTAAAAAAAGTTGAGAGGTAAGGTTGGCTCTTAAAAGTGCCGTTGTGTTCATGCAGGGACAGAGGAAAGGAAGTATGGGAACATTAGCTGGTTGGACATTTGTGCTGATCTATTTTGTTGTTAATGAGGGAAACACTGGTCTTCCTATGAACAATTAGATCATGGCAAAATGAACACCGCATAGTAACCCTACCAAACCGAGGGTTCGTTTCCAGAGGTTCTGAAAAAGGTGATTGTGCCCCCACAGATGAAGGGCTCAGCTGAGCTTCCGAAGAAGGACTCGGCTGAGCTGCTGTGGATGTGCTTGCTCGACTTACTGAAGGGTTGCCCCTAGTATGTCGTGCATGTGTCCTAGGATGCACATCCTCAAGGTGTCTCAACATAGTGTGATTCCCAAAGGAATACTTCTTGTTGGTATTACCTCGCAAAAGTACACGCTGGCACAGCTTGCAAGTCACCAAGGCAGCATTGACTTTTTTCTCACCCTCTGGAAAACTGAAATACTCCCATATGAAAGAGCTCTTCTGTTTCCTCTTTCTCTGCCTGATGGTGGTGCTGCTAGCCTCACTCTCAGCAGAAGAGTGCTGGTCTGCCATCGTATCACAAAGACAAGTCAGCTCCTTCTCCTAAGGGATCACAAGCAGAAATGAGGGGAATGGGTGTGGTGTAGGAGAGTTCTAGAACTGAAAGTAGTTTCAACCAATCAAAAGTTGTGTTTCATGATCACATGACCCACCGTGCGCGTACGTTACGCTTACGTTACGCTTACGGTGCGCTTACGGTGCGCTTACGGTAAAAGTGCGCATGCGCCTAAAAAAGACACGTGCTCGCGCGCATGCGCAAAACAGTCACTCCACAACACTTCCGCGTAACGTGCGCGTGTAGCGTACACGCCTACGCGCCCCACGCACTGTTCTCGCGGCTACGCAAATTGCGTAACTATACGCAAACAGAGTAGATAAATTACGGACATTGCGTAAACCGTACGCTTACCGTACGCTTACCGTACGCGCACTAAAAAAAAAAAATATATATTTTCTATGTTATACTAATATATCTTACCTGTTTGGTAAAAAAAAAAAGAGAAAACTTGATATATTGCATATTTTTTTTAAAAAAAAACATAGTGTTTTAAGAGAATAAAAAGTTTACAAAAAACTTGTTTTTTTTTTAAAAAAAAACATTTAAGATAAGAATTTATAATAAAAAAATCATACAAAATCAATAAAAAAAAATATGGGAATCACATATGTTATAGGTAAGAATTAGCATTTAAAAAACCATACAAATTCACTGAAAAAACCATGGGTTTCACACACGTTATAGTTAGAAATTAGCATTTAAAAAACCTTGCAAATTCACTGAAAAAACCATAGGTTTCACACATGTTATAGTTAGGGATTAGCATTTAAAAAACCTTGCAAATTCACTGAAAAAACCATAGGTTTCACACATGTTATAGTTAGGAATTAGCATTTAAAAAACCTTGCAAATTCAGTGAAAAAACCATAGGTTTCACACACGTTATAGTTAGCTGGACATTTCACTCGTAAAAAAACAATGAAATTTCCCCGTTATAGTTAGTTAAGCTAACTATAACTTGCGTGCCCGCAATGCACTGCTGATGACGTCACATATTACATCACTCATGACATGGTCAGTGACATCACTCATGACATCACTGATGACATCTCAAATGACATCACTCATGACATCACTGATGACATCATCCATGTGATGGAGTGGCAGACCTCCTCTCACCCTAATATAACCTTTGATACACACATTCAAAAATAGAGACTGAAATTTACAAAAAAATGGACATACCAATACCAATTACAACAACCTCTTCAATAATTCTAAGATCCACATAAACATCCACTCATTCACCAACAGTCCTGTACAGTCACTCATTCGTGTACTCACACATCATATGTACTCATACACCTATACATCCTGTAACACAATGCCTCTCATCCATAGAGTTACTCACACACATAGTTACTCATGCTAATAAAGAATCAAACATACATTTATTTGCATATACAGTTATACACACACCACCACACTCACTTCTATGGAAACTTACACATACTTAGTATTTTAAATAATCACTTATAGAAACACATACTTATTCATACAGGAACTCTTTCAATCTCTCACTCTCACATACACTCACTTATATACACCAATAGTCACATATACTAGTTTAAAACATATGTAGTTACTCATAAAGACACTATTGAGACAGCCATTCACTCACTAACACACCCATACACACACTCTTCCACCCATACAGTCCTGCACATATGCTGTCTTCAACACATACAAACAGTGAGTCACTCATTCATGCACTTATGCACTACGTAATACCCCCCACTGAACCATACAGACACTCAGACACTCATACTGATACTCAAAAAACCAACTAATAACCTATATAGACACTCATGTAGCTGCTCACCAACCCATGCAGCCACTTATACACAAAGTGAGAGACTGATACAGGTATTTACACATTTAAACATTACTCACTTAGCCATGTATTCAATAAGATACACTTAATCAGTCAGTAATACAATCAATTTTTCAAAAACAAATCATCCATTTAGACACTTATATACTCATTTATTCTTCCATCGACCTTGAGATATACATATATAAAACATATGTAATTTTCAGAAAAACACACATTCACTGGATGATGTCATCAGTGATGTCATCAGTGATGTCATTTGAGATGTCATCAGTGATGTCATGAGTGATGTCACTGACCATGTCATGAGTGATGTAATATGTGACGTCATCAGCAGTGCATTGCGGGCGCGCGAGTTATAGTTAGCTTAACTAACTATAACGGGGAAATTTCATTGGTTTTTTACGAGTGAAATGTCCAGCTAACTATAACGTGTGTGAAACCTATGGTTTTTTCACTGAATTTGCAAGGTTTTTTAAATGCTAATTCCTAACTATAACATGTGTGAAACCTATGGTTTTTTCAGTGAATATATATATGTATCAAAATATGGAGAAACTGGAGCCGGTAAAGTTGGGATAAACAAAGCGGGCCAGGAACTTCATCTAATTCGGAGTTTAGCTCTGCAATGGAAAGTGAAACAGAGGCCAGTGACCCCAAAATGCAAAGCAAGCAAATACCGGTGAAAATTTCCCTAGTTGAGGAGGTGGATTTTTTGGTATTCGAAAGGCGCAACACATTGCGCCCAAGAACTCAACAAATAGGCAACAAAAAGTAGATCCACCAAGCGCCGCGAAAGGCGAAAAACAAAATCAAGAAGATTCAAAGAAACAACAGACACGCCAACCCAGACGCAACTGGAGACGTCAATAGAAAAAACAAGCAATTGTAGCCAGTCATTAACCTTACAGTTATAGATCTAAATAGGGCGAAGGAACAGTAGCTAACATTGGGGCTATACTACTGCCCAGTAAGCTCTTTTAACTATCCAACTACAAGGTTTAACGTCTTCAAAAGCATCAGGAAATTAAAACTTAAGAAATATCATATTCTAAATAAAAATAGACTTGCGGAATAAACAACGCAACAACTTAATCCTCAGATGAAAAGTCCCTTGCTCTTCAATTTGACAGCCTCAGACCAGTTACTTCTGGATGATTTGCATGAGTTGGCAAATGAAAACAATGCCCCAGATGAAAATATTGGAAGAGATAATACAGCAGAAGGGGGTATAGAGATGATTAAAACCACCACTCCTTTCATACCTGTTTCCAAGTTTAATCCCATCACAGTGAAGGATTCAATTGATATTTTTCAAGAACAAATAGTAAGGGGCATCAAGCAACTACACCACAAGGTACAAAGAACAAAAAAACACAAAACCAACAGGAAAGAGCTTCAATAGCACCAATTAATGAAGAAACTAAAAAAACAAAGACATCATTATCCACAACGCGGATAAAGGTGGAAACCTAGGTTTGTGGAAAAAGAAAGACTATATAGAACAAGCCATGAAACAACTGGCAGACACAGCATGTTATCGTAGAAGAGACCACCTAGAATTGAGATCTACGTACAGTGCATATAACATGAAATTGGCAACATGAAAAAATGCGGGACTGTTAACCACCCAGGAGTACAAGGTTTTAAGGAATGAAAAACCGGTCACACCGATCTTGTACTTCATCTCAAAAATCCACAAGGATGCATTAAATCTGCCAGGAAGGCCAATAATTTCGGCAAGGAACAGCCTCCTGGAGAAAACTTCACAATATGTGGAATATTATTTGCAGGATTTTGTGCAAAAGTTGCCATCTTACATTAGAGATACCGGAGACTTTCTTTTAAAGATACAAAATATTGAATGGCATCCAGATTTTCTGCTTATTGGGATGGATGTGACGTCATTGTACACATCCATCAACCATCAGGAAGGTCTCTGACCTCTACAACATTATCTAGGTAAAAGGACTCCCGAATTTATACAGCACAACAAGATGCTTTTGAATATGGTCGAGTTCTGTTTACAAAACAACTTTCTTTTCCATAATGTTTTATATAAACAACAGCGTGGTGTAGCCATGAGTGCCAGCTTCTCCCCTAGTTATGCATGTCTGCATATGGGTTGGTGGGAGGAGCTGGTACCCATGAAAAAACACACAACTACAGTGAAGACCAAAATTAAATGCTGGCTGCGTTTTATAGATGACCTGTTTTTAATATGGCAAGGTAACACTGAGGAAGTGGAACAGTTCATCAAGGAGTTAAACACAAATAGTCTCAATCTGCACTTTTTAGCCTCCATCAGTGCAACATCTATTAATTTTTTAGATGTAGAAATTTTTATCAAAGATGGCAAACTAGCGACTAAATTACACAGAAAGCCCACTGCTGGCAATTCACTATTGCTCGCAGGCAGCTTCCACCCACAGCATCTGATTCAAAACATCCCCTATGGGGAGATGCTGCAACTCAAACGAATATGTAGCTGTGAGAAGGATTTGAATTTAGCCCAACGAGCCTGTGCGAACAGATTCCGGGCAAGAGGGTACATTAATAGGGTACACTAATAAATGTATAGAACAGGCCATCATGAAAAGCAATGGTGTGACAAGGGAGTATTTAATGAACAAGGAGTAGAGGAAAAACAGACACAAGGACCCTCCTCTTTTAGATTCATTTTTTATAACCTTGTGTGGAGTTCCTTTTGTAGAGTGCCTAGTGTGTTGCTGCTGTGTGTGTGTGTTGCGCAACCGCTTTACACATTTGCCTCTGAGATAACCCTGACTGCTTGGCAAGCTACCAAGGGGGTGAGCAGGGGTTATTATCAGTGTGTAGCTCCCTTGCCTTGACTAGAGTCGCGGTTTCTACCTGGCTTTGGCGCAAGCCTTAGCCAACCAGAAATCCCATTTCTAACATTTCCCCATAGACCCAAGCGGCGACATCAATTGAGGCAAATTGACACTGAGCAAAGTCAATTGTCATCTAAATCATCGTCAAATAGTGTGTCTGCCTCAGTATACAGTGAAAGTGAGGAAGACAGTTACCCACGTCGAGGAGTACCTCAGAGAAAAGAGTGCATGTTGGACTGGCTTCATGTCAGTCAAAGAAAAGTCGCCATGCCAAAGCACCTAAGTCATACAAACATTGTCCAAAAATAACATTAAAAATAAATGACTGCTTGATACCTTTCATCATCAACAGTGGCACATTGATAAACATAATGCCTGAAGAGAAATATCACAAATTGTCTCCATTGCCTCGACTTACCCCATCAAAAACCAAAGTGTATACTTGGGCTGCATCGATGCCCTTCAAAAGTCTTGTGATAAAGGCCTCTCTCGGGCAATGTTAACTGGTAGCGTAACCAGCACATTTGTTGCTGCATGCCATGTGAGTCGAGAAACCTGATCGCCAGATCGTATGCTCCGGTTGGGTACACAGATCATTGCCAATGATGGGCCTTTATCACGAGACTTGAGTGAACCACAGTTTGAATATAGAATGAAAAATGTTAAAAAAAATTGAATAGATTTGACCGGACATGTACCGGTCCCTTTTGTAAGACTGATATGTAAATAGATAGGATACTATTTAACCTGTTGTCAGACATACCTTCCTTGTATGGATTTGTGAATGTGCCCTCTTTCTTTTCTCTTTTCCCCCCTCTCGCTCTCTCTTTTTTCTTGGTGTCCCTCATACATTGTTGGATTCCATTTTACAGAGTGTGACTATGAAGGATACTACCCTCTCCTTGACCTGCCTGCCGATATCCGCTAAAGCTTAGGGTAAGATATAGGTTTGTAATATTGAGCAGGAATACAAAAAGTAATTTAGGTCTCATGGTTAACTGTGGAAGAATATTGATATTACATACAGTAGATGTAATGAACCCATACCTTTGCGCTTATGGAGCTAACCGCTCCGTTCACTTTTGTGGGGATCCATGACACGAACCACCCGCAGTCACTTGTTTATGTTTCCACCATTGTATGACATGTTGGTTGATTGTTTAGGGGGTCTAACGAACTGTGGTGCAACTATTGAACATTTCCTTCCATCCATAATGAGTATATGTAATGCCACTTGTTTCTCTTTGGTTACGCAGATGTATGCTTACTGTCCTGTTTTCTGGTTTCCCCAAATTAGGTATCTACAAAAGCCAGGATTAGTAGCCCAGGTAGGTTGCATTTGGTCAAATTTAGAGGTGTTTCACACTTCAATATCTAGGGACCCATGGACTCCTAGTCTTATAAGATAGGGATCCACTAGCCCTGATGAATGCCCCAGATCTTTTAGGCTAATTATTGAGGGCAGAAACATGCTGGCAAGAAAGAGAACGGCTTGAGTCATCGTAGTCTGTGATACCCGTCACTGGTTTGGTTTCTTAGTATACCTATGGCCCTCACAAATAAAGGTGATAACTGAGGAATCTGTAGGTATTTTTAATGTAGCTGGATCCCGTTGTTTGTCCAGTAGTTTTTTGGAAGAACTCCCTCCTTTCACCAAGTCTTTGTGGGGTCTGAGTCCGCCCTGGTAGTATCATCTTACCAGGGTGGGGAGAGGATGCCGATGATGAAGCATGACACTATTATGTGTGTGAGGTATCCTCTTCTATTAAGGCTGGCTTTCCCATTTTTAGTCGGCCCTACGATACTTTACATAGGAGATGCTGTACCAGATTCGGGGTCCTATGGTTCCCACCGGCACCCTACCACATTGTGGTTTGTGATTTTTTTTACCTGGAAAACTGTAGGGGTGCCTTTTTCCTTCGTATCTCTCTTTTGTGGTAAAAAATGATTCCTTGTATTCCTGTATGAAAAGACATTTATGCTGGTAACTGATCAACAGGCTTTAGTGACTATCTTCGCTAATCCAAAAGCCAAGAGGTCTCCTCAAATTGAACGGTGGGGACGCCGATTACAAGAGTATGATTACACCATTGTACAGTGTCCAGGGAAGGCTCAAAACCCTGCTGACTACTTTTCCAGAGTGCCTATACAAGGTCAAGGTACTCTATCCAAGACAGCTGAAGCCTACATTCATTTTATTGGGAAGGCAAATACGCCGACTGTCATATCGTTAGCCCAGATCATCAATGTCACAAGCCATGATAGTGACACATCAGTCGTGGAAACAACAGGCTCGACATCTCAACAGAGATGGTGAATACTAAAAGTACAAAAATGTTAAAGATTAACTGTCTTTACCTCAGGAAGGAGTTATACTGCGAGGGTCGAGGATCGCATTTCCAGAGAGTTTAAGACAGAAGAAAATTGAAGTGGCTTAAGAAGTACATCGTGGCATTGTTGCCACCAAGAGAGCTCTCTGAGGTCGAATCTGGTTTACATATTCAGATGAGAGGGTTGAAAAAGAACTCAAGGCGTATCATCTCTTTAACTGTCTCTTTATAAACATTACTCAACATACTCTTACCATATCAGAACCCCCTAAGCATGCATGGGAGAGAATAGCCATCGATTTATTTGGTCCACCCAACAATAGACATCTTTGATGGTAACTGTGCATAAATATTCTTGATTTCTGTTAATTAAGGATCTCTCATCCACAACTCAAGCACGAGTCATTGAGAGACATGACAGTATTTTTGCAACATTGGGCCTTCCAGCCATTTTGAAGTGTGACTATTGGCTTTAAAGTATGGTTTCACAACACACCTAAGAAGGGTTAACAAGGATTATCATATTGAAAATCTACTCCCAGGGTTAACGGTGGTTGCTAGCATAATGACTTATATTCAGACTCCTGTCTCACAGCACATTGCTAATGATCAGATGAGGATTCACTGAGCACGATTAACCAATATATTTGTTGTTGTTGTACATCTACAGAATTGATGGTAGGAATGTTACTCATACCAGATCAGCCACCATACCTAATTCATCACTATACTTGGATCTTCATTTCATGGCCCACGTTAACCCAGGCACATGGAAATTCGGTCACATCACCCATGTTGTTTTAAGTGTGCACTCCCTGTCCAGTATGTTCTTTCACATTATATTTAAACCAAGGAGCATACCATAAAAAGAGTCTTGTCAGTGGGGTTAGCTTGCCTACCTAAGTCCTAACAGGCTCATCAGCAAGGACACTGTGAGATTGGACTTTCCAGAATGAAATGTGGTTAGCTATCACTTGAGAGAAAAGCAGGAGATAATACTGATGACAGAACCAAAGATACTGAGAAAATCACTTTCTTTATTTTGCCTTTCAGCAGAGGAAACAGTCCTATCTCAGGGAAATTCAATAGATGTTTTAGTACATGGCCCTGGAGCAAGAAGGTCACCATCCCTCTGTGGACATTCGGGATGTGATTCTAAATGTTTTTGGCATGGGTAAGTCAGACTTTCTTATATAGACAACCTTAATCATGAGACCAGAGCCTAGGACTCCTAGTTAATTCTGAAAAATGGTTTTTACTTGTATATGGCTAATTCTACTCACATGGGAGGGAAGTGAGCTTGGAGTGGGTGTAACAGGTGGGAAGTGTTAGTGAACTGTCCCACTTTGGAATATGTTAAAGATTTACTTCTGTAAAATGCAGGCATAAATTCCTTTTCGTGGTGAGAAGAGGAAGAAAAAACTCCACAATTTGTGGGGACCTAGCAGAAGGAGCGTCTCTACTTAATAAAAGAAAAAATAACACTGTCGAATGCATTTCACTTTTGCTTCCAATCTTTTCATGTAAAAATTCTGTGTGTATATTTTCACACAAGAATATTTTCCCTGAGTACTCTTGGAATCATGTGACTGTAATAGGCTTCGTGGCATAATTTAGACATCATTTCTGAATTCTAAAAAGTCAGAAATCTGTATCTATGCATGTCTTAGAAAAGCGTTGGTGCAGTTTTCCAAATGTTTTTCTAAAGAAGACCCTTAATGTCATTTTTGTGTACAAAATGCTCTAGTCAGTTCCCTAGTGTCGGAGAGGTTCTCCACCATGGGGGAATTGACTAGAACATTTTGTACGCAAAAAAGACAATCAGGGTCAGTGGACCACTGACCACTGCAGGGTCAGTGAATACAAAAATATAAAAAATACATTTACAGTATTATAGAAGCTGCAAGAATATAATTCACGAAATTAAAAACTATTAATGACTGCATAATGTTATATTGTATTTTAAGGGTATTCATTGATGTTTCCTGGTTTTGAATTCACATTTATATTTAGAGAAAACTTAGAGAACTGTACTAAAAGTGTGCAATGTTGCCAAGCCATTCAGCTTGCAATTCCACGTGTGTTTTAACTAGGTGTGGCTACGAAGAACATCTATCTGTAGTTTAAAAGAGGGAGCTGTTCAGACAACAAGAGGACCTAACTAACACTCTGTCTCTCCAGCACTCACTAGTGCTCTGTGAGACAATGCATCCTGCGTCTGGCAATTCCTGCTTGATGATGTCTCCACAAGGCCATTCTAGAGACAGAACTTGAAGTTGGGGAAGTAGGACAAGTCTTTCCCTCCAAAATTTCCGGCTACTGGAGGCCTCTGGGCGGGGCTTCATCAAGCAGGAAGTTCAGAAGCAGGCTGTACATTTCTCTCAGAACATCAGTAGGTGAGGACAACCAAGGTCATTTTTAATGGCCCGTGGACACAGCTGCAGGGATATTGGGAAAGTTGCCTACTTCCATGGGCCTAAATGTCATAATTGTCCTTTACAGTGCATGTGTTAGCAAACATATGCATATCCCTAAATTGTAAAATACATAGAGCACATTTAACCACTGTAAAAGCATTGATTAAAAGTTGATTGGTAATAAAAAAAATCCCAAACTTTTTGGAGGAACCTCTAAACTGGAAGGAGAATCCACAAGTGGATGCGAATGGCATGATGAACAATATTTTTTTGCAGATGTAACCCTTCTTCAAGTGCTCCACTATCTGTTACCCCCCCATCTCTTAATCAGGCCCAAATCTGCATGCCCTGCTGTGTGTGTTCACATTGAGCGATATGCTCTAAGGCCATCTATTTGTGCGTGGCAATTCATCTCTAAACAAAACAAAAAAAAAAACTGAAATACAAAAAATTCCACTTCCTCCTCCCAATCTAATTTTTAACGCAACCAATAAAGTGTAATAATATAATGTACTGAGTTGGGTAGCTGTGCCAAACCTTCAAATAAATATGCTGGCATTTCGACATGTAGAACGTTAAGTTCTTCCTTCTGCATCTGTTTCAGTTGGCATCTGATCCAAGCCTGCTAATCATGCATTGCCTTCATTATTCGAAAACACTTTCTTAGCTCTTCTCTACCCCCTCCCCCTCCCCATCTAAACAAATAAACAAGAGAGAGAGAGAGCGTGAACGAGTGATGCTTGCTCGCCCACTCATCTGGTGGGAATAATTGCAGACTGAGAAGTGTTTTAATAAGGTGATTACGCTTATACTAACCCAATTTTTCTTACTGTACTAAAGAACCCAAAGGAAGTTATTGTTCACTGACAGGGTAGCTTCAAAAATAAGATAAGAACAAAAAATAGTTGACAAATAAAGACTGATTGTAGCACAAATTACGACTGCGTAAAAAAAAAGTTAAAGGCGAACTAAAGTTTTTAAAGATCATTTTTTCATTCGAAATGCATCTGATGCTGTGCAGCACCTTTTTGCAGTATTTTGGATACCTTGACTTGGATTTACAAATAAATCATGCAACACAACGCAGCAAGTGAAATTGATGTGCTGCTATGCATAAATGAAAGAGCGCAGAACAGTGCCATATATACAGTGGCGTAACTAGGGGGGTAGGGGTTGTGGTCCGCATCAGGCAGCACGAGTTTTGGGGGCAGCGACCTCCCCCCGCTCCTACCTGCTGTCTTGGGCGGCAATAGCAAGCACCTCCCACTCCTCAAACAGAGAAAACTTGCCAGCACCCCCTCCCTGCTCCTCACTGCAGCCGCCGCGTGGCGGCCAGAGGGCTAGATACGCCACTTCATATCCACAAAGATGTGGCACTGTTCTGCTCTCTCCCTACACTGGGGCGCTATTTACTGCCATGTTCCAATGCAGATACCCTTGCACCATAATGTAGTCAGCATAGCTTTTGTGTAGGAAAGGGTCTCTCCCTGCACAAAAATAAGCAGAAAAGTAATTTCCTCTTTGCATGTGTGCTGCAGCTCACATGCAAAAAGGGAAAAAGGAGAAATAAAAATATTTCTCCTTGTTACGCCAGCCTCAGGGAGGCACAGAATTCTGGAGCAAATCTATATCTACAAGTCTTTGTATAAATGAATTTTCTCTAAACAAAAGAGAGGAAGGGGACTAGGAGCAGATAAAGGTCCAGTATCTAAGCTCTGAAAGTACTAATATACCAATGTATTGAGGTACTGTTCCTAAAGTGAAAAGGAGAAAGAAAAGCAAAACTAGGTGGACGAATACTGGAGAATCCTAAGGATTATTTCTTGGTGCACTCACACATCCAAGAGGATGTCATGCTTCATCATTAGGCATGCTCCTCATAGGGCGGTCCAAAAACGTAATGCAAACTCAACACAAAATGGTGGTAAATCTGGGCCATCAGATACAACCAATACAAAACTATGAAAGTTGCTAGTTTTTTCGATTTGCCTATTTAATTGGAGTTCAGTCAGATATACTGGGTTCAACCACCTTGGATCTTTCTCTACGTCAAGCAGGGACCGGCAAACAGTATTTTATACATGTACAGACAAAAATAAATGCATACTTGTTTACTATAAACGTTTATTAATAACAGAGCTCTATTGAACAGAATATATACGTGGCCTTCTGCACTCCAACTCCCGTTAACACTTATTTAAAGCAATTTTGCAACAGGGAAAAGCATTTTCCTGTTGTACTCTGAGTTGGATAACGGGTCATGTTTTATCACCAAATATTTTGGAATGCTACACTGTGATTCAAGTAATTGTATGATCATGTTACAAATAATGAGCAAGACTGATTTGCATATGGTTGGATCCTGTCTGTAATGAAACGGGTGAGCTAAAAAAAATGGAGTAGGTTAAAGCCCAGAGTGATTACCAGAACATTTTCCATCACTTTTTGTACTAAGTGGGTCTCAAGTGTCATAAGACTCAAACTGCACTCCACTGGTGAGAATTAAGAAGGCCGAAAACCAGTCTGGGGTTGCTTGCGTTCTCTTTAAGAGGGAATTTGGCCTCACAGCTTGGTCTGAATAGCGTCTTTTTGGGCGAAGTCAAAACTGATTTGCTTATAGTTGGTCCCTCTCTGCAATGCAACATACCTGCTAAAAATCAGTGCACTAGAATGAGCCCCAGAATGGTTAACAGTGGATGATATTAATTCATATGTTCTATCCATCCCTTTTTGTGCTGTCCACATACAATTACAGAGCAGGAAAGGGATGGCTGAAGAAACATCTTGCTCAAACTAATGTTGTAGGATGGTCCTTGAAAATGATTTACAGGTGTAAAAGGGAGACTATAATATCAAGAGATTTAGGAAAGACATAGGACACTGCTTTTATGAGGCGGCCTAATGAAGTTATGCACATTGCAATAAAGAAGCTCATTTAGTCCAACATTTTGTATTTTTAAGTCTTTGAATGAAGCTTGCCTTCCTGGCCTAGGTAATCTTCATAAAACTGAAGAATACACATTTTGAAGCTGGATATATCAATACCCACAAAGGTAAACAAGATCTATTTGGAAAGCACTGGCTGCGGTCTATTCAGATGGAAAATAAGGAGGCAGTCCAAAACAGCTGATTATTGCTGACAAGTTCAGCTGTATACTTGGCAGTGGTTGTACATTGATGTAGTAATTTGAGCAGTCCTTCTTGTGCCTGAAACCGTTAAGAAAGTTGTAATGTGGGAGAAAGGCTGAAGTATCCCTAGCATTTCATATTTTAATGGCTTGTAGTGATGACCAGTCTGAAGTATATGTCTAGCAGGATGGGCGTAAAGTGGTTAAAGAAGAAAGTATATGAGATAACAGGTTCAGGGGTTTGTCCCAGAAAAGGTCTGAACTTTTAGTAGCAATCAAGAAAATAGAAGTGGTTCCTTCTGGAACATAAGTAAGCCAACTTTAAGACCCAGATGCAACAGGAGAGCATTACAGATAAAGGCCAATTCATTAACCAATGTGTCCCTCAAATATCGTTTACCTGGTCACGCAAATCTAGAATGTAGGGGCATATGTATGAAAGGATTTTGTAGTCGCAAATGCTGCGAATCGCAATAAAACAGCGTTTGCGAATACAAAATCGCTAAACGCGATGTATGAGACATTTTCGCATCGCAATATTAAGGAATCGCTAATTTTGCGATTCCTTAATTTTCGAAGCAACAATCCTGCGAACTTCTGTGCAAATTTTCAAACTGCGGCTTTTCAGCTTGCAAAAATCGCTATTTGAGAATTCGCAGTTAAAGAAATCGCAATGAAATGTATGAAAAAAATCGCAAATTGCGAAAAATGAAAATTTGCATTTTTGCAAATCGCAATTAACACCAAGTACATGCGGGTGGTAACCAGGTGCAAGCTACTTAAACCAGCCCACAATGCTTCAGGTTCTTCCACAATGGCAGCACTATATGTAATAGCAAGGGGGCTGCGAATTCGGGCAGTAGCACAGAGGAGAATGCGACAAGAACGTATCTTCAGACTGCGCGTCACTCTGTTCCAGCAGACTGAAGAGGAGATCCATGAGAAGTACAGGCTGGACCCAAAGACCATTTTAGACCTGATTAAGGAGCTAAAACCCTATCTGGAACACCCAACACGCAGGACCCAAACAATTCCCACCCATGTTCAGGTCCTGTGCTCCCTGCACCTCCTGGCCTCAGGGAGTTTTCAAGGGCTGATAGCAGTGGCAGGTGGGGTCTCATAGAGTGCCCTGTCGCACTTCTTCCATGCCTTCTTAGATGCAATGCTACAGAGGCTACCACATCACATACACTTCCCCAGCACACAACAGGCATTACAGCTAACAAAACTGGACTTCTACCAGATTGCACGTTTCCCCCACGTTATTGGCTGCATAGATGGGACCCATGCGGCCCTCACCCCCCCATCAACAAATGAATATGTCTTCAGAAACCGTAAATCCTACCATTCCCTGAATATACAGGTCGTGTGCAATGGCAAACATATCATCAATGACATTGTAGCTAAATACCCAGGCAGTACTCACTTCATCTTTAGACATAGTGGGATACACAGACGTCTGAATGCTGGCGAGTTTGGTGATGGCTACCTGCTAGGTAAGTGCACGGCACACATCCATCCATACAGTACATCTTGTGAGGGGGGGGACAGTGACTCACCTATTGTTTCTATCCCTGCAGGTGACAGTGCCTATGCAGTGCGGGACTTCATCCTGACCCCATATCTGAATCTAGCCAATGCAAGGGAGAGGAGATTCAACAGGGCACACAGATCTATGCGCTGTGTCATAGAGCGTACGTTTGGGATCCTGAAGAGCTGTTTCCGGTGCCTGCATAAAAGCGGAGGAGCACTCCACTACAGCTCTGAGACCTGCTGTAAAATTGTGTGCAATGCTCCACAACATAGCAATGAAAAAAGGCATCCCAATTTAAGTTACTGATACAGATACGTCGGACGATGATGGCCCAGGTTCCCCTGGCAGACCAGCATCTGGAGTTGGGGCAGCTGCCGGACGTCAGAGACGGGCTGAGATCACACTGAACTACTTCTAGGTGAGTAAAGATGACATGAGGCAACATAATTATTTTAATCAGCTCTGTGTTTATTCATACCTTAAACAGCAGGATGAAAGTGTGTCACACAGTCTGACAAACACAATGACTGTTGCTGTTCACAGCACATTTTATGTCAACAGTGCATGTAGTCCTAAAATTCAGTGGACTTTGTAGGAATGGGTTGCATCACCCATTGGCGCAACTCTATTAGTGAACAACTCAGCTCTCTCGGTGACGGACTGCTGCTGGCCGTTCTTCTGGCTGAGTGCCCTCCGTTGGGTACCTACGTGCTGCACCTTGTCTACCACTGCACCTTCTTGTATCTGGCAATGTTGTTGTGTTTCTACTCCTGCTCGATGTCTCCTCACTCTCCCCTGAGACCATGAGTGCTCTGACACCTGTGTTTGCCGTCTGCATCTGTTCTACAGCACTGGTGACCTGCGCCAGGCCTCTTGCGATGTCGTGGCAGCAGTATGACATCTCTACTTGCATGCTTATGCTGCGATGGATCAAGTTGCTTGTGGTGGTGCACAGGCGGTTCACCGCCTTGGTGTAGCTGGGCAGACGGGCGTTAGCACGTTGGGCAGCCCTGTCCCTGGCTTCTTGGTCCCGGTTCAATGTCAGACACAGGTCAAGTATGGCCCCTGCCATGGCCATGATGCCCTCCCCCAGGTAGCGCTGATTTTTGTTTAATTTGCAGAGCTGTCTATTTATTGACCGTAATGATTTTTGTTGCAGGCGCTGTACCTGCAGTATGCTGTTCTCCAGACCTGCGAAGACTGTGGGATCTTCTACTGTGGCAGTGCTGGTCCTGGCCCTTGACCTGCGTGTTCCAGTTCCTGGCTCCATCAGTTGGGGTGCGTGCTGTCCACACATGTGTGAGACACCCTGCCTTGGCTCTGCTTGTTCATTCTCCTCCCCTGTGGCCTCTGTGTCATCCTCCAATGGGGGCACAAGTGTGCGCTTCCTGCGTGTGATTTGTGTGGGCACTGTGTCGTTCCATGAGTCCCCATCATCAGCCTGGTCCTCAGGATTTACAAAATTCTCGCCCTCTGCAATGTCTTCCACTGTCCTGGATTGTTCTGCGGATGTAAAGGGGAATTCATGAGTTTGGAACAATATCTGCATTTTGCACTCAATAAAGTTTTTACAATTTGTATTGGCTAACTTCTGACACTCTCTTTTCCCCTTTTCACTGATGCACATGTTGCGTTTAATTTGCTATGTCTCATGGACACACTATCATGCATCTGACTACATGTCCCATGATGCATTGCTGGGTGTGCTGTAAGAAGTGGACCGGAGTGACATGTGTAGTTTGGGTTTGGTGCATTCCTGACTGTGTGCATGGGATGGGAATGTGTGCGGCTATATTTGGCATCCATCTTACCTTGGCTGCTGGTTGCAGGGTCAGAGCTGTCTATGTCAGACGGACCACTGACGCTCTCAGGCAGGAGGGTTGACTCCACCAGCTCCTCATGGAGTGTTGGGTCTATTGCTGTGGATGCTCCTCCCCGGTCTTGTTGGCCTCCTTCAGCCTGGCTGCCACCCTCTCCTTTGACCTTTGTCGCATGTCGTATCATCTTTTTCTTAATTCTCCCACCGTGCGATGGGTCACACCAACAGCATTTACTTTTTGCTGGATGTCCAGCCAGATCTTCCTTTTCCTGGACTCAGGGACCCGGAGTGCGTTCTTTCCAAAGAGGAGCTCATGGCTGCACACCATCTCCTCAATGAGCACTTCCTGCTCCTTGTCACTAAATTTGTGCTTCCTCTTCCTTTTTACTCCCTCCTTGCCCTCCTATTGTTTCTGGGACTCCATTGTGGATGTTCCTCTGCTGTGCTCACTCCTTTTACTCTCCAAACAGCCTCTGACTGTGGCTCAGACAATCAGGTGCAGCAAATTACTCCCACTTCCTGGGTGTGTCGTCATCAGGCTGCACTTGTATTGCAGATTCCCGATTTTTGCGATTTCTTAATTTGCGAATTTCGCAATTAAGGAATCGCAAAACGAGTTTCTGAGAATTTTTTGCGATTTTTAAGAAATCGTAATTCATTAGCGAATTTTTATTTACATCACCATTTGCGAATCTCAAAATGAGAATCACCAAAATACGCATTTTGAGATTCGCAACTTGGGATTTTGATACATATGCCCCATAGTCTCATTGGCATCTCAGTCCCAATGTAAACTGGAAAGTATTGTTTTGGACTCTGCAATTTTGAGAATGTAGAGTCTGGTGTAAAAATTGTAATAATAGTTTTTGAACGATATTACCAAGGCAAAGAATAAAATTACTTTTGAGACAGGTGCAAAAGGTGAGGGTCACTCCTTAGCTTGCATAAGTGGTGAAATAGTTATTAGACTGACTTGAATTGCAAAGAATAAAGCTTTTTTGAATTTCACACCCAAATTATAAATGTTCTCGCCTTTCAATAAAGGTGGACTCAAGGAACCAGGTCATACAAATCGGAAACGCAAAGGAAAGTGATAGGGCAGATTTTGGTTTGTAGGCCATTAATCATTAATGTAGAGAAAATATAGCTAAAATCCTTGCTGGTCTATTTTCAGGCACTTTGGCCCTTGGCCGTATTTCCAATATTCCTCTTCTAGGTTAATGGGGATATGAATGATTCTGGTAGCCATTTGGTTTACAGTGTTGTTTGCTTTGTTAACCAGGGAAGCCAACTAGGAATCAAAGTCGCCAGTTCTTGGTGTACCTCTGAAGGTGATGCTTGAGGTTCTTCCGACTTTTATACATATTCACATACATATGAGTGGAACTCCCAATAACTTTGGTCCAGCTTTGCAAGCTTGTTGTTCTTTTAATGAAGCAAAGCATGAAAACTATTAATTTCTTGCAGAATTTAATTTTCTTTGATCCGGACTCATGTTTCTATTTTCACAACCTCTTCAGTGAAAAACCTGTTTGCAGCTTTTAAAGGCTTTCTTCAATATTCGTCAAACAGCATGTTATCGTAAGGGCCACCCCTCCCCCCCTCCCCGCCCCGGTGGGTAGCATTGGCCCAGACCTCAGTTTATACAACAGAAACATTCATGTTGCCAAACTTAAAACAGGGCTGGCAAACATCGATAGCTGTCAGTTGTGGGTTTCTGGTGAAACCTGACTCAGTTGCCCCCATGGTGCATTCTGGTCAGTGTGGTCCAACTCTGCAATCTTGCTGATCCCCCAGTGTGTCAAAGCTAGATAATTATTCAATTATTTTATTTATTTTAATTTATTTAATTTTCTTAGTCCCAGATAAGTGTGTTTGGCTCTTCACAAGCTTTATATTCCCATGTAGTATCCTATTCTAGGATTTTCGCTAAACTGAACCAACACAGTTATATTTTTCTTCTCTTCATATAACAATATTATTACATTTTCCAGGTAACTATGCCTTTAATTATGATAATTTATGCTATCACTTGCTCCACTTACTATTCCACATACTCTGTAAATCTATTACTTTCCCTTAGTTTGTTTAGCTTTAAAATATTCTTGTCTGTTGCCTTGATCATTTACATTAAGTCTCTTGCATAAATAATTAAGAAATATGTACCCACTTGAAATATGGCACAGCATAAACCATTCATTCACTCAACGGAAGCATATGAACTCAGACAACCTAATTTACCCGGTTCATTCAGACACTACTATGGTCATGCCAGTCTTTACACTTTGAAATTCTGCATGTAAGCCAGGTATCCTCAAGTTAAGGGAGGTTTCATATGTTACTTTCTTGTTACTTTTCTCTGAAGAGATTCACAAGGGACACCTGATAGGAACATCTTTTCCATAATGTTCTGGTATTTTGCCACGTGATTCTAATTGAAGCAAGTTCTGGATGCTGACATACCAGAGTTCGTTATAGCATTTTCTGTTCCCAACATATAAACACAAGAATTTCCACAAAAAGCCAGCGTAGAAAAATGTCAGGTGACTAGCAAAAGATTTTGACAGGGGAAATGATTATCCACTTTCTTGGAATCTGAGACAGTCAGATAGATGATGGTGAACTGCTGAGACATAGACCCTGAGAAATGTCTCACGGTTGATGTTCAATACCACTTTCTGCCTCCAACATGGCTGAATTAACCGTTACAGTTCATGGCTACACACAACATTGGCTGGATGGCTAAACCATTGGTTTAATTCATTTCAGCATCATAAAAATACCAAACTAAAAATATATAGAATAATCCGGCGCCGTTAGTATTTTCATTATGTCAATTGCAAATTAATCACTTTCCACAAATCATTTTGGGTGTTTAGGCAAAAAGCGTGAATCATTAATTCTTCTAAACCCATTTTTAGACTGAGATACATCTCTAACATGTCCTGATAAAGACCCAATTGACACACTCACCCATGGGTGTTGAAACGCTGACAAGTGGTGTCTTATGGACTGCCATTCTATGGATTATAGTCCAACTGGTGGAATAAGGCACTGGACACTCTCCCCAACTAACTCTTACACACTTTAGGTAGCCATTTGGATTTTGAATTTTGATTGCACTTGAGTTTGCATTATTTATGTCTAATTTGTTCATAACTCATGGGCATTTCACCATCACACTTCATCTTATATTTTAGAGCACCTATTCTAATGTGGTCTTTTCTGTTTATCGGTAGTGGCCCGTTCCCTACTAAAGTGGTGGGGCAGGCTGGGCAGGAGGATGGGGAGGGGGTTTGGGGGACAAAAAAAATAAAAAAACAATTAAAATAACTTACCTGAACAACCCCGATGATGCCTGCTGCATCACGCTCTTCCTCTGGATCTCCTTGGAGACTTTAACATCCATTGGGATCGAGTGGAGGCAAGCGATACGAGGGACTTATGTGACTCACTTAACTTGGCCCAACTCACCCAATGGATTAGCTCTCCGTCACATAGTGGGGGGCATGTTTTAGACCTGGTCAGTTCCAACTTCCCTTTAGGAGTCAAAGAACCCCTTCAAATATCCTGGTCGGATCATTTTTTGATCCAATTCTCATGGACCATTCGGATCCCGCATTCTACCAAGGGACATCCCCAAAGTAGACCCTCTCCAAGAATTGACCCTTTTGCTTTGTGCAGGGTTCTGTCAGACACACGCCCCTCCGCTGCTATAAATCTGGATGGAGCTCTACAGAGTCTCTTTAACTGGATCTCTCAGGCAGTTGAATACCTATCTCTACCTCTCGTTAATAAGCGAACAAGAAACACCCCTTCGAAACCTTGGTACACTAGCAAGCTTAAGGAGCTAAAACAGTTTTGTAAAAAACTATAACGTAGCTGGAGACTGGCCTACTGCCCTTTGGCTAAAACAGCACTAAGGAAGGCCCAGAGAGAATACTATGCTGCTATTAGGGAGGCTAAAAGCAGCTACTACACTGAACGGATCGCTATATCCAAAAACAATTCCAAAGAAATAGTCTCTATCGTTCAGAGTTGTTTAACTCCCGAAGCTGAGCGCATTGCTCTCCCAGCCTCTATGGCTTGGTGCGAAAGGCTGTCCTGTTTCTTTATTGATAAGATTCAGGCGATCCAGGACAACTTTGGGTCTAGCTTACCTAAGAAGGCAGGGTCCTCCTGTAGGAATTTTCCAGTGTTCATTCCCTCTGTTTCCCCCCTGAGGGGGTTCTCTCCTATTAGATTGCTTGACTCTTTAACCATCCTTAAATCCTTGTAATCCGGTTCCCCGGCGGACCCATGTTTGGCAAGGCTGCTAGCGGCAGCAGCCGAGGTGGTTAATTCTGAAGTCAATACTATTATAAATATGTCACTTCAGACTGCCACAGTCCCACCTGAGTGGAAGCAGGCCAAACTACTATCACTATTAAAAAGGCTTCCCTAGACCCTAACACGCCAGCTAGCTACCAACCCATATCTCCTCTCCCGGCCGTGGCAAAGGTGTGTAAAAAAGCAGTCTACAAACAGTTGGTCACCTTTGTTGAGACATCCGGAGCCTTTCATCCTGCTCAATCGGGATTTAGGGCAACCTTGTCGAAATATTGGAGGCGATAAGAGAATGCTTGGATGCTGGCGGCAGAGCGCCCTGATTTTGCTGGATCTCTCTGCGGCCTTCGACACGGTGCCCCAGCATCAATTACTTGCTCGTCTTTCAAGTATTGGCGTATCTGGTCTAGCTTGGGGTTGGCTCAAATCATTTCTTGAGGATAGAACCCAGCAGGTATGGCTGCCCCCGTTCTCCTCGTCCCCCACAAGGGTGACCACGGGAGTTCCACAGGGCTCTACTTTGAGTCCTCTCCTTTTTAATCTTTACGTTACTCCCCTGATCTACTTAGCAGAGGAATTGGGAGCTAAGATCAGAGCTTATGCTGATGACACTCAGCTCCTTTTTACATGGAAGGAAAACGACTTTTCCCCAGACCAAGCTAAAAACTGTCTTTCCACCGTTTTTAAATGGCTTGCACTTTCGCAGCTTAAGTGCAATGAGGACAAGTCAAAGATACTTCTGTATGGCTCCTTCCCCCCTCATTTTTGGGAGGCACTTTGGCCTACAGAGTACCCCATGTCAAAGTCTTTCAGAAATCCAGCTAAGAATTTGGGGTTGTGGTTCAGCGAGGACCTTCGGTTCTCTCCACAGATAAAGAGACTTGCTGGTGTGTGCTTCGGCATACTGAAATCGCTCAGAAAGTTCCTTCCTCTGCTTCCCAGACCATCAAAGGAGATGGTGACACGAGCCCTCATCTTGTCACGCATTGACTATGCCAATGCATTGTACATCGGCTTGCCCAGATATCAGTTACAAAAACTACAAACAATACAAAATGCTGCTGCTAGAGTTTTGCTTGGCATTTCCGGAAGATCTAGCATGACTTAATACCTCCGGGACCTACATTGGCTTCCTGTGGCCCGTCGTGTCCAGTTTAAAGCCCTCATTCTCGCTCATGGAGCTCTGCATGGATCGGGCCACCCTATCTTAGGAGACGCTTTCGCTTTTACGAGCCCAGGAGACAACTGCGCTCAACTGCACAACGTCTAGTAATGGTTCCCCGCTTTCACCTTAGTCGAATGGGAGGGTAGCTCTCTATCTTTCAAGGCTGCAGAAGCCTGGAATGCCCTATTCTTTGAATTACGGAATATCCAAGACCTCAGGCTGTTTAAGAAGAAACTAAAGACTCTATTTTCTAGTTAAGCTGCGCCACTTTCAGTTTTACTGCTTTTCAGATGGCTTCCGCGCCGGGACACTCTTGAGTAGCCGTGCGCGATACAAATGTCAATAACATAACATAACATAACAAGCTCCCAGATTGCACTGCGGCCAATTCTGATGCTGCATGAAAGCAGCACCGGGATTGGCCTGAACACGGGCAACTTGTGCTCCAAGGCAGACTGGGAGCCTGTGCCTGCTCTCTCCAGCCCAGCAACGCAGCAGGAGCTTGAGAGAGCTTTACTGCGATGGATGGCCAAACCCTCATGTGCAGTGAATGGAGGGCCCACCACTCCCATTCCAGAAGTGTCAACCCCTGGACCCACCCCCAAGACTCAAGGCAGGGGCGCAGGGCGGCAGCGCTCTTCTGCTCTAATGGAGTGCCCGCCGCTGCTGTTTATCTATTTATATCAGTGTTACCACTACTATTTATTATAAGTTATCTATCACATTAACCTTCCAACTCAGTATTCTCTTACAGGAAACAGTATGGAGAAAGTATGTAGATTCACTCTACATAAATTGTTAACGGATACACCTGACAATATCCATATGAACCATTGCATTTTCATACTAATTGCAAATACAAGATAATATCAAACATCCTGTAAAGAAGCAAAGTATTGGAGGGCAAAGTCACCTGGTTTACTGCATAGCTGACATTCAGGGTTCTGGCTGGGTAGGTTACACAATCAGTTCTAACAGACACTGGAGTATACATTCTCATGGCTGGTAGACTACAACAAAAAAGTGGTCCTAATACTCTTTAACAGCAGTATATGGCACAGTGGATCACCATATCATACCTAACTCCATTGATGAATGGATAGGAACTCCCAGAACGGTTCTCCACAATGTATGCCTCTAAAACTGCATATGTATGTGGATACCAGATCCACCCTAGAGGTTTAGGAAATCAGCCATAATTGAGCAGTGCCTTAAGCATTTTTTTCTTTTTACAGAAAAGACTCTTGAAACTATAATGGAACCGAAACAGAGGCTATATTGGTTGTAGTACAGGCTGAGAGGTCAATTACCTCTTCTATGAAATCAACGTTTGGGAGGGCTCCCAGCACAAAAGTTGATGAAGCTGTGAATTCCCTTCCATTTGTCATATTGATTGGCCTAACTGCTTTGATCTGTTCTCCAGCTAGAGAGGGACTTGTTTAGACACACAATTGACCCTAATCTTTACTGAGCCATACCCATGAATTTGGACCAAAATAACTCTCAAGTGCAACTAATGCAAATGAAGATCTAATAACTCACATGAGGACAAACTGGTTTCTTTCTCAGAGACGTGAAATACAACAAGATGTTTATCAACTTTTGTAATGACACTGGAAATGCTTAATGATATCCCTCACAACAAACCAAATTATCCTCAATCTAAACCATGCTGCAGTCATACTCCTAAGTATACTGTTGTAATACTTGACAAAATCTAGAAAGAAATTATATCAGCTAGAATGTATGAATGTTTCGTTGTCTTCTCTTCTGTTCTTCACTTTGCATTCAAGCTAGCTTTGCACTGTTTTACGAACCTTTATAAGATCAACGAGAGGAGAAAGAGGTTTAAATGGAACTCGTCCTTTTCCCCTAGTAAATATGTGTATAAACAAAAAAGGACAGCTCCCAACTGAATCTCCCACATCCAGAAAGTATTGAAAATAAGAAAAATTGTGTTTGTATTATTTGGAAAACTCTTAAGTTTTTTAGAAGAACCCTCACTCACCAACCTAGTTGGTGGCATGTTTCATATATATGGTAAAAACTAGACCCTGCTTCAATAAGGTTCACGCCTGGGACGCAAAGTGCATCCCAGGTGTGCTTCAAAGCCTGATTACAGCGGAGCGGGTACTCGTAGTGCAAAATAGTGAGGAGTTATATACATGTCTTAATATACATTCCCCCCCAATTAGCTCAAGAGAGTTATCATCAAACCTTTGCTAATAGAGCTCTCTTCAGGAGCTGATGAGCATTGTGGGTGGCTTTATCCAAGAAGTTTCCTGAGAGTGCTGCTGGCATTTATGCCCCCGTTTCTTCTGCTCGGGACTCTGGTATACCGGAAATGGCCCTAGAGGCTTGTGCCACATTGCGCACCTGCTCAGTGTGAACTAGGCATACTGTCATTTGCATGAGGACTTAGCTCCAAGTAGAAAAATTAAAGCCTTTGCCCATTGTGGAATGACATAGTTGGGTTCCCTCAAGGATCCTTTGTATTAGAGGGTTCTACCAGGGTTTGAAGCATGCTGGGAACATTCTAACTGTGTCAGTTGCTCACTGGTCTATTGAATGGATGAGGTGAATACACTACATCTGAAGAACGACATTCAGGCCTACGGTGATTTCTTACATGTGGTAAACACCATATCCATATGCCTACATCATATGTAAGATGCAAGAACACAGACAAAAAGGCTGATGGGGCTCACTACCCAGCAATTGACCATCTGGTGGCTGATTGTGGGAATCTATATTGACAACTTATTAACTGGATGACCATTGTAGGTTCTGCTGTAGTGACCACAGAAACAAGTTAGAAAGTGTCAAACTGTGAACTTTATTTCTGTAGCAAGGGTTTCTTTACAACAAAAAGCATGACATAGTCATTTCAGACCATGGGTTATTGAGTGAGAGTCTTACCTGTGCAGTTCTTCGGATGGCGTCTTCTAACCCCTGTCTTCTCACTTCTCTCTAGGCCTTTGTGGATAAACCGTTTGTGGAGGCTGCTACACTCGCAGGAACAAAGGACATACATCAGGAGATCATCTCCATCAGCTCATCTGTTTCCTCTATTTCCTCCTATTACTTTTCTTCTGTATTCTTTCCCTCTTACTTTTCCTTCTTATTAAGTTTCCAAACTTTGACGTTTTTTCTATCGCTCAGTTTTTCTTTTCTTCTTTCTTGTGTTTCTTTTGTTTTGGTTGGTTAGTTTCCATCCCAAAATACAGCTGTTTCTTTTTACAGTGGCAGGTTTAAAAACATAACAGCTTTCTTTTAGCCAGTTTCTAATTGTTAAAATTCCCCACATTTCCCCAGTCTAACCGGTCTTTCCTAGCCAGTCGCTTCCTTTGTTTGAGATTCTTGTAGGCTCTTTTGGCAGCCACAAACTGATGTCTGGCTTCTTAGGTCATTAATTAGTCAATTAAATAAGGCCAATCTAGCCCACAGCAAAACCTAACAAAAACACAGTATTTGTTGGAAGAGTTTCTTTCTTAAAAAACACTATAGGTTACACCATGTTGATCGCAAGGACCTTGGTTCAGATATTTAAGATTAAGAAAGACATTGTCATTTGTGGATCCAATTTCAGATGGCAAACTAGACAAGTTTTGGCATAGCCAATAGGTCTCGCCTTGTTACCTTATAAGTGTTTAGCCAGAGCTATTGGCTTTGCTAATGTCTTTAATCTATGTTGCAAAGCATTGTGTCTGCTGTATAGTATGTTGACTAGTTACAATAAAATAGTTTTCTAAGCATTTTTGTTACCTTATATATAACCAAGAAGACATTATGTTTAACTGAACAACCGTAATAAAAAATGAACTAACATAAAAAATGTGTTCTAGTTTTTTTGTCTTTGAAATGCTGGCAACGTCTTCCTGCTTGTTTTAATGTTGTTTGTTATATATTTTTTTATGGGGGAGAGCCATAGACAATAGGAGGGTGGATGTTGGGAATTAGAATCTGAACTACAACATAAGCAGCGGACGGATATTAGGGGCGAATCTACAGATATATATATCAAATGGGAGTGAGAGGACAAAGTATTTGTGGGGGCTAGTTCGCCTCCCCTAATGAGTACAAAAAGTATCAAGAAGAACTAGTTCACACTCTAGAAGCTAGATTGTGGCATGCTTCATCATCGGGTCCCAACCTCGGGTGTGCTTCAACGCCTGATCTACAGCGGAGCTGGTTTTGAAAGTGATGGGTGTGCAATGGTGCTACTAAAGTGAAGTTAAAAACTGTCCAATGGGCCCCTTTGAATAAAGGTCAGTATTTAATGGTGGGCCCTCTGGCAGTGCTTAAAAAAAGAAGTGGATATGTGTTGAGATTAAATTATGTCTCTAATATCCAATAATAAAGGTCAGGTCTACATGTTTCAGCCAGACTGCGACCTTTGCTGGCTTTCGTCAAGACCTATGTGTTGGCATATAAGTGAAGGGCGTGATGGTCAGATATAGTTATAGTGACCAGAGGTGATGTCGCACTTGTTAAGGTGCAATGAGAAAGGAGGAATTTTCCTCCAATAGTTGCTTAAAATGATGAGATTTCCATCAAGAGCAACATGAATCCCGGGAGGGGGCAGGATCTATAGTCACACTTTCGTCAAAGTTGTCTGCCCGCTTCCCGTACCTGCTTCGGCCTTCTCCTCGGGATTCCGTAGATTCCGTGGTGCTGATTTGCTGCTGAGGTGGGGATGCACTGATGCTGAGGTGGTGCTGAGTGATGCTTAGTTGGTGGTGCTGTACTGATGCACAGGCGGTGCTGAGCTGGTGTTCAAGTGGGGCTGAGTGATGCTGAGTTGGTGCTGTGCTGAGGTGATGCTGCGCTGATACTGAGGTGATGCTGCGCTGATGCTGAGGTGGTGCTGCACTGATGCTGAGGTGGTGCTGTGCTGATGCTGAGTGATACTGAGGTGGTGCTGAGTGATCCTGAGGTGGTGCTGAGTGATAATGAGGTGGTGGTGCTGCGCTTGTGCTTAGGTGGTGCTCAGTGATGCTGAGTTGCTGCTGTACTGAGGTGAGGTGATGCTGATGTGGTGCTGTGCTGATGCTGAAGTAGTGCTACTTTGGTGCTGAATTGCTGCTGAGTTGGGTTTGCACTGTTGTTGAGGTGGGGCTGTGCTGATGTTGAGGTGGGGCTACGCTGGCGCTACGCTGATTCTGAGCTGGTGCTGCAGTGATGCTGAGTTGGTCGAACACTGGTGGGGGTAAACTGATGAGGAGGTGGTGCTGTGCTGATGCTGAGATGATGCTATTCTGATGCTGAGATGGTGCTGTGCTGGTGCTGAGTGATACTGAAATGGTGGTGCTATGTTGGTGCTTAGGTGTGGTGGAGAGATGTTGAGATGTAGGTGATACAGTGCTAAATAAAACACAGGATATTATTGGCAATAAGAATTTGCATAGGAAGATGTTTAGTTCCAATACCAGAGTCGGTGCTCTGGTTAAAAGAAAACCTTCATCTCTTCCAAAAGCAACATTGATTCAGAGACCTTGAAAAGTGACCCTGGGTGTGGTTCGAGGTGATGGACCTGCAAGACTAACCTCTGAAATATGAAAGATATTTACTACTTCTTTAACAGCTTTTACTTTCCATGTGCTTGCATACTGAGCATTGCTCTTGTGGTAGGCCTCCTTGGGGCCTTGAGTATGCTTAAACCATCAAGTAAGAGGCCTAACTCTACCACTGTAAATTAACATCCTCAGTATTCTAGCTTAGCCCCAGCTGCCACTGCCCTCGGGAGCAAGTTAAGGTAAACTCCAGGACACTTCACTGGAGATTGCACTGTTTTTTAGAAAGCGATACGTATTCTTTATAATGTATTTTCAACACCCATTGATCTGGTGGTATTTAATTACACTAACTTCATCTTAACTGAGCACAAAAACACAAGAAAACTAGGGGCTGTATGTACCATTTAAATTTCGCATGGTAACTCTGTGCTCTTCTCCACATATGTCTGCGCATCTATAAGCATCTTTTTTTGGGGTGGTTCAGCTGTTTCACTGCCCCAGGTCTGTCCACAGCATTACAGCCAGAAAAGAAAGTTAAAGGGGTGAAGGATAGAAATAGCATCCCTGAGAAGAAGAGATAAGGAAAAGAGAGAGAGATGTAGTGGTTGCCCTTTTGGGACTTTTGGACTCCACTCCACAAGAAACAGCCCCTTCTCCACCACCCATCCCATGGCTCCCGGGACCACACTGTGACTCTTATGCAGGCTGGCTAACGGAAAGGCAGGCCAGTCAACATCACTGCAATGACTGAGAGATGAAGAAACCAGGCCACTCAAACTGCTGTGCATGTGCAAGGCTCAGGAAGAAACTCGCTATGCGAGTGACCTTCCACTCAAACTAACCCAGCCACATACACTAAGGATGGGCTGCCAACTGCTACCTAGGGCACCTAGGTGCCCAAGCTAGTCCTGAAACTGCACCGGCTGCATTAACCACACTCTTTGCAAGCTAGGATCGCCTTCCGCAAACATTTATACATACATGCATACATATATACATGGAAATATGTGTGAGGGGGCTGATCACTTCCCATTTAGTCTGTTCCCTTCCTGTTGCCTGGACTTTCTTATCGACATGTGTGATGACGAGTCAGAGTTACCACTAAAGAGTTAAATAAGAGGCCAATTATGCTTTGAGGCCAACCCCATTGCACCGAAACTCCTCCATATGAGGTCATAAACTGAACATGGATTATGTCCGCGAGAATATCCCTTTCTGACGTCACACGCAGCCAACAAGATGTAAACAAAGCAATGAATGGTCAATTCAAAAACAGACTTGGAGAGTTTTAAGGCATGTAATGAGTCGTCCACGCTATAGAGAAACTGTGTTTCTTTACAAAGCATCTTGGCATCGCCTCTTCGGAGTCTCCCACTCATTGAGCACTTTTCTCACATACAGCCACCACAGAGTGGCCACTCACGAGGGACAATCTGCCAAAAAACACCCATTAAGGGTCCTGCCCTGACATACGAGAGTCGCCAACAGAGGAACTTGACGTGGGGCAGTGGCAGGACACATCTGATGAGGATGGGCCAGCCTAAAGAAAAAAAAAGAGTATGCTAAAGACACCATAAGTAGGCCAAATAGTATGGGGACAGTAACAGGGGCAGTCTCCTGGGAGGGTCCGAAAGACCAAAAGGCGGGACTAATTAAGCATGTCCACCAATGACATTCAGGCATTTATTGAACGGAAATAACAAAAGCCAAATGAAAAGATGGGCGGTCCTTGAAGCCATATAAGCACTACAGCATGCCTCGCAGAGCAGCACATGCGTGCTGACTCTAGACTCGACCTAATAAAATGTGACTGCATTGATATATCGTCATGATGATCTCAAACTGACAGCAGCTAAATGGCCTAGCCCTGTTTGATTATCTAATATTCTTTTCTGCTCACACAAACCCGGACTTAGTATATTGGAAGTTTGGGTACCACTCTACACACACACAGTACAGGTGAGACATGGAATCATATTAGAACATTTACCTCTGAGGTACTTCACACAAAGAACTTGGATATGAAATACAGTATATTTGATGAAATACTGCTGTCACTACAAGTATGCGTTTTGCTTCTTATTCTCTTGCCTAATTGTAAGATGCTCCGCTGCCCTTCCGAGTTTGGTTTAATCTATACAAAAATACAAATAAATAGATAAAATATATCATCAATATTTTGCAGACAGTGGTTTTCTATATAACTCTGCAAGGATTCTACATGAGAACATAATTCACCTGAATGTTGATTTCAGAAGTTGATTGAGAGACAATAAATTGAATGGTAGCAAGGGGCATTGTTGCTATTGACCCTAAAGTACATAGTTTTACTAGCTGGGTTGCAGCACAAGTCACAGTATCAGAGCTGTGGTCCAGCCAAGTCTTAGCACTGCACCAAGTGTCTCAACACAGCAATCCACAGGTGAGTAGTTCAGAAGGATTTGCAGAAACTATGGCTTATCAGTATTCCCAAAGCATGATTTTTCTGTGGATTCTTGCCAGCAGTTGAAAATGTAGAGCTTAAAGCCTGCAAGGGAGACGTGACCCCTGTGTCAAGATTTGCTCTTGCAATGTTTCATCATTGTGATTCCTTTGCCTTAAGTGGGCACAGATCGTAATGACAAAAAGGGTGTCATCACAAAAGCGACATGTTTTGAAGCATGAAATGCCCGCGGCCTGCCCTGATGCACCTAGTAGTCAGTTGCACAATGTAAGTTAACCGTCACACACTGCTGCCTCTTTGTGAATTATTGCTGATTGGCGGTTAGTAACTAGCTTTTCAATGCTTTCAAACTGCTGGACAGTTGCAAAGCACTGAAATATCCTTGCAAGTAGTAAGGAATGTGATAAAGTGGCGTTGCTGCCCCTTTGACCAGCAATTGACAAAGTGTGCCTTTGTCCAGCGCAGAACCTGCCACTTCCTACAACAGAGACTCTGCCCATGAGGGCCATTAAAAACAATGAACCTTACATTACTTTCATCCATAACAGTTATATCTGATATAAGATAAGAGCACCATATGCATGCACCAATAGCACCAAAGCCCAGAATTATTAACATTTTCTTTTGCAAAACAAGGACTCGCTTCAAAAGGCATACTAAGGAGACTAAGAGGCTGAGATGGGTTCCAGTCATCTCCCTAGCAGCCTTTACTTGACTTCCTCTAGGGCATCTCAGCCTGGGTGTTGAGGCCAAGGGCTAAGAGGAAAAGGGCATTGCCTTTTTGGGCTGGTTAGCAGATGCTGCCCATTTCACAATCTACAACTACACTCCAGGAAACAGCCACAAACACAGCCCTGCACAAACTTACAATAAACACACTCCACTCTCTATCAACAAACAATGGTAATCCACTCTTCACTCACTCACCAAACTCTACCCACTTGTAGAACACATTTCTACATACCATTCTATCCCTACACGTACACAAACCACATCTCTGTACTACAACAAAAACAAACACACATTTTGCTTAGATACCAATAAAGTACATGCCTCACACATTTAATCTCACAAACACCCACCCTTTCCTAAAAAGCAAACACTTACACTACCCTCTGCCTACTCCTAGCATTGCCCTTGCCACCCCTCTGAACACTTACTTCAACCATCTATCATACCTCCTTACCACACAACCAAGAACAATACTATTTCAACACTCTCCTCCACCAACACGGTGAAATCATCCCCCTACTCAGCATACAGCCATCTCTAAAACAAATACCTTCCCACTCTAACACTATACAGACTCTACTCTCACACACAATCTCACCCTCTTCTCTTTCAACATACACAACTCACCTGCCTTCACACTCAAATCCTATACCTTAAGTCACTACCATAATACCATATAATTCTACCCCACAAAAATAAACACACAAAATGTATCTGAACAAAATGTTAGTCATCCAAAAACTCCACACCATCCCAACATACATATGTGCATCCACTCTTTTCTGAATACCAGTATAAATAACACACATTTAAATCAATCTATAACTCACACTCTCCATGCAACAAATACAATAATCACTCAGTGCCACAAATACATAACAACAATCTTGCACATGCCTTTTATCCATTGCTTAATTCAGAGCCATACAACATAACCCTCAAGCTCTACAAGCACCCCTCAGCCATTAACCTTTCACCTTTAACTTACGTAAAAGAAAGCAACTCTGCAGCACTCTTCATAAACTTGCATCCCCTTGTCTCTGGCAAAATAAGCCTACTTTTCACATACAACTTCACAGCCCAACCATCAATTTCAAGAAGACTCACTGCAACTCACACAATCAGACACAAAAATGTTTTCTAAACATTTTGGAGTTAGATGATGATAAACAAAAACAACACGTTCTCTGTCCTCCAATAGATAACACCACCAATAGCACATCATCCACAACTTGAAAGAACAATACTCACTCTCCGGCAGCACAAACTTCCACCACCTCCAAAATAGGTTTATTAGATTACCTAATGATAAATGCTGGCTAGATTTTAAAAAAACAAGTACCAAATATTCGACCTCGGAATCTTACTTACTTTTCATAACTGAATCGTGGCTGGGGGAAGATACGGCACCGGTATTGCATAAAGCTGTTCCACCAGGATATCAAATTGTAACACAAAATTGCATAGGCAAAAGAGGAGGCGCCTTAGTTTACATATCTAGAGACACAACAAATCTCATTAAAGCTGAGGATGTTCCTTTACAAGGTTGTGAGGTCTTCTTTGCCTGATGATACCTAAACAAACATTTTCATGTTATTTTCTCCTGCTCTACATGCCACCACCTAGCAATGAAACATTCCCAGATACATAGCTAGACTCAGACTAAATATCTAACTTTCTTAAAATATACTCAAACCTATGCATCCTTGATGACCTCAACTTAAAGAGTCACAAACCTAATGCGCCACACCTCAGAACCATCCTCACACACACAACCTACAACAGATAATTTCCAAATCCACACATATAACTGGACATCCATTAGATATCATCTTCAGCAACCCACATCTAGTCACGTTCTAAAGCATTACTCCTGTCACCTGGTCAGACCACTACCTTGTTGTCTTCCAGCACAAGACACCATAACAGACCTCAACTAAACTCATATTTCTCTCATCTACATATAGACCCTGGAACAAGCTGAATTTGGAGAAACTACAAAACCTGTTTATCTCAAACACTGATCTGGGCATTATTAATTCTGTTCAAACATTCTTTGGATGGCTCCAAAAATCTATTTATTTCTTTATATCTCTGAAAACATCTACACATAACAAAAGAAAACATGGACACAACAATTAAAAAGGGAAAAAGGTATGCAATTTAAGACGAATCCACAATGCAAAGTGTGCCAATAAAGACATTTATAAAATACTCACAGAATTCCATAAGCAAAAATGCACAGAAGCGACCAATACCATTTCTCAAGCATTTTGTGACAAACTGGCAAATCATTGCACAACTAAATCAAACATGTTTGATTCTTACTTTAACATAAAAAAACAACCACCACCCCAACCCATTTCTGACAAAATTCTCCAGGGAAAGGAAATGGTAAACACAGCCTCTACGCTCATTAAAAGAACTATCCCTGACTGAATTTCTGGATCTTGTCAAAGTACACAAGCCAGTCAGTTGCCCCTCAGACACTTATCCACCTCAAATCTTCAAAAATATTCCACCATTAACTTCAGCTGCCATTCCAGTCAGAACACTCATCAACAACTCCTTAACGACAGGTGTTTTCACAGAAAACATAAACAATACATGTGTATGCCCAATATTACAAAAACCTAACCTGGACATTCAAATCCTGAAAGCTACAGGCCCATAGCAAATTGGCCATTCCTGGGCAAACTTATAGAAAGAGCAGCTTTCGCTCAGATGGCATAGTTCTTTGAAGACAATATCATACTTTATTAATTCCAAACTGTATTTCGTCCACGAAGAGGCACTGAATTGGCCCTAATCTCTATCTCTCATGACCTTAAAAGCACAGTTGACCAGAACGGGGTGGCTGCCCTTCTTCTCTTGGACCTGCCATCAACCTTTGACACAGTGAATCATGACACATAATCAGAGACTTGAGGAAGCCGGAACAGAGGGCACGGCGCTCACTTGGATCACATCTTATCTACATACTCCTTAATTCTCTTTTAAACCATACACCATTAGAGTCCCTCAAAGCTCAATCATCTCACCCATGCTTTTCAACATTTACATAAAATCATTACCAGATCTGATCATTGGTATGGACTTCCCTGCAATAACCACGCAGATGCCATGCAGATACTTCTGAAATTGGAAAGCCCAAAGGACTTTGGAACGTAAAAATTCTTCATTTGGTTCCAGGCCTTTGACCAAGGGATGACATGGAGCCACCTCAAATTGAATGTTTTCAAAATCAAAATACTCACCTGTGGCAACTGGAAAAGCTGTGACCCTCTCAGTGCCTGGACTGATGACAGAGGACCACCAACAAAAATATCTAAGGAAGTAAGAAACTTCACAATTACCTCGGATGCCAAACTGTCAATGAATGCACAGTTGGATAAGGTAGCCAGATCAAGCTTTGTCACAGTGAAAACACTGCGGTGCATCTTCAAACAACCCAACACTGTACCACCGCAGTATACTTAAACATGAGAAACTATGCTTCTCACGGTTGTCGTTATACATGTCATTGTACATTGAACTATGCTTCCTGTTATAAGTAGATACATTTAAATAAGGAAAATAAATGTTTATTGCATCATACGATACATGTGTATATCAGACCCTCTAGCACTTGCTACTTCTATGTACAAGTAGATGCATATATAGATGGGCTTATGCCTGCTACTAACACTTTAAGAAATGCCATGTGTATATGTATGTATAAGTTCATTATAGTAAATTGAAAACAAATTTGTATACTTCACTTGAAGCTCATGTAAATATTGCTCTTTTTATGTACATATGGGTATTTACTACAGCCACCAAAATGTTACCAAGTGTCATGTGTAGATATGTATGAATAAGTTAATATCAGTTTTGTTACATAAACATATCCTCTTCAACCTTCGTCTCATCCCTCCTTTCTCTGACTCATCCTAAATCTTGCTAACATCTATTATGTATCAAACATCCTTCTCAAACTTCCCGCTCCATTTTTTAGCCATGTCATTTAACTAACTGGCCCACACAATCCCTACTTACAGAAACAACTTACAACTTTCCCTTTCAAATCCATTCTTATCATAGCCCTACTCAAAACTCTACTAAAATACACAAGAAATCAAGAGCACAAACCCAACACAAATAAAGCACAAGGAAAAACACACTATTACTAATTTACTAACTAGTAAACTCTAATCTTTGGATCCAGAATATTGCGCTACTCACCTCAAAGTGCTTGTCAGGGTTTTAAAAAAAATGTATTTATTTAGGAGGAAGAAATTCCATTGGAGAAAAGACCATACATTTTCCACCATTCCATACATATGTAATAAATGATTCAACCCAAACTAATAAGTCAGTAAGTCCATCAGCAAGAGATTGTCTGTTGAAAATACATACACAATGGGTTAATACACCAGAAATCATCAATTTATATATTCATCCATGTCATACTGCTACTAAAAAAGCTGCCACCGGCATACCTGACAACAGTTCCCCTCGCCCTTGCCCCCTGCCTTTACATGATAGAGACTTTCCTCAATATAAATCGTCGGCAGCAGTGTGGCTAACCAATGATGAAAGGGGGAAGGGTCCTGGTTCAGCCACAGAATACAGATTTGAGCTGCCACCAAAGTACCAAATATAGGATATAAGTTACGTATATAATTAATAAAATAAGCATCTACCCCTAATTGCATCCGCTGTGGCATGATCCAGATCTGAGTGTTCAAGATCATACTCAAATTCTCACAAATTGTATTCTGAAGTGGTAACAACTTTATGCAGTTATAAAACGTGGACTGTATCAGCCTCGTTGTCCCAAAACGTGGACAGTTTGAACCCTTTTTTTATTTTTATTTTTTTTATTGAAAACCATATACAACAATTAAATTTGAATCCAAATATTCATCCATTAAAATTCATCAATGACATCCGAAAGAGTAATAAACAGCACCAATTAATCAAAAAGCAACAAATCCAGAGATCAATAAGCAGGGGGATCTAAAAAAGCATTTTAAACCGTAAAATAAAAAAACCGCATAATATCTTGAAACTTATATCCACTGCCTCACTTAATACCAATTAAACAAATCGTTAAATTTGAAGTACCTAAAATATATGTAAAATAGTAAAAAAGCATGTAACTTTGTCCTATAAGACTGGTAAAACGACATAAACTATTCTGTACATGTTAAAGTGCCAAACTCTGAGATTCATAAAAGTAAGGACAGATTAGAGAAATACGCCAAGATAAATACAAAATTTCAGAAATCACAGTCAAAATACAGTGCCTAGATCTTCTCAAACTTCTTGAGTCCACCAATTCGTAATGCATAGGCTCGTTCGCTTCTTTTAACCTGTGCCATTTTCCGGACCCATTCATTTTTAGACGGAATTAGATCCGATCGATATCTTGGGAGTAGAAGTGATCTGGTGACAGCCATTCCAATATATAATAGTTTAATCAACTTCTCTGGTAACCGAAGGTCTGGGTCATAGCCCAACACTATCAGTCACGCATTAAACCCAATCGTTATTAAACATTCTGTTGCTAAATAATCAAATATATCATTCCAAAATTTCTGGCTCAAGGTGCATTGTAATATTATATGAGTCCAATTGGCTAAAGTATGAATGTGGCACCAGAAACACTGCCTCGATTGATTGGGATAAAGCTTGGCTACAAATCAAGGGGTTCTATAAAGTAACCAATTGCTGAAAAATAGCATCCTTCGTCAATTAGCCCCTCTAACCAAACTAAAATTTAAGTTATTAACTGTAGACCACATATTTGCTGTAATTTCCAACTCCTCATATTTACCCCTTTTTGTTATGGCCTTGGTCTCAAGATCTATCCCCTTATTGAGGCTAGACATTTTTTCCATTCCCCAGGCTTTTTCGCTGCCGTATCTTCCAGTAAGTCATGTACTAAATGTTTCTGACCAATGATCTGAAGCAGATCAAGTTTGCTAAGGAACTTACTGAGAATATTATATGACCCAAGGAGGAGGAACTCGCTGGGGATTAATTGAGACATTTCACTTATTTTCAGCCATCTATCATCCGAAGAAAGTCGGAGAGTTTCTGAAAACCAGCCTTGGTCCAATTTTGTATAATTAAAAACAAATCTCTAATTCCTGCTGACACAATAAGACCAGCTATCGGAGTTGCGACATTAATTACTGGGATGGAAAAAGGGGATAAAAAAGGCCTGAGGTTTATGAAAAAAACAGTGTACACACTTATATCTTACTAATTTAGGAGATCTAACAATTGATAGTGGGCAGTGGATCTGATTTTCTTTACATATTAAATTCATGAAAAAGGTAATAAAAAGACCCGGATGTGGTCCCTGCCTAAATCTAGACATATATTGTGCAAAATATGCAAAATAGTATTCCCTCAAATTGGGGAGGGCTAAGCCACCATCTTCCAGTTCCTCATATAAGGTGCTAAGTGCAATTCGAGGAACTTTCTTGCCCTACAAAAATGATGTAAACATTGACTCTAATTTCATAAAAAAGGAGTTCACTAAAACACAGGAAATTGCTGAAAAAAGGAAATTAAACAGTGGAAGCACAGACATTTTGATCAAGGCAACCCTGCCGAGAATGGTTAATGGGAGAGAATTCCATCGAGAGAACAAGTCCTGAACTTTTCATAACAATAGAACAAAATTTAAATCATATAATTCCGAAATAAATGGCAAAAAAAAAACACCTAGGTATCTCTTGGGATTTGTATTTAAGCATGGAAGGATATCGGGGTGTAAATCCCTAGATACACAACCACACAAGAATATTTCTGTTTTTCTTTTATTAATTTTGTATCCGCCGAACGACTCATAAAGGTAAAAAATCTGGAAGGCTTTTGCCTGCACTTCCTTCTCCGGCTTTATAATAAGCATAATGTCGTCGGTGTATAATTTAACTTTACCCATAGTTGGAAGCGGAGGGCAGATATCCCCATTATTCCTGATGGCTATCGCGAGGGGCTCAATAAAAAAAGCAAATCACACCGGGGATAACGGACATCTTTGTCTGGTTCCCCTTTTAACTTTTACTTGGCCAACCTCAGTGGCATTAATAATGATATTGGCCTCCGCATTCCAATATAATTTCTCAACCAGCCCCGTGATTTTAGAGGGTATGCCAAATTTCGCTAAA
The DNA here is from genome assembly GCF_964204655.1 of Triturus cristatus. NCBI lineage: Eukaryota > Metazoa > Chordata > Amphibia > Caudata > Salamandridae > Triturus > Triturus cristatus. The sequence continues at coordinate 274,330,595 of NC_140592.1, read as the reverse complement.
ATACAAAATAAAGTCTCCCAAATCACCAAATCAAATGCCTTCTCGGCATCTAAAAAGAGTACTAATGCTGGTATCATCCGGGTCTCAAAATAGTCTAGTGCCTCCACTAAAAAATGCGTATTGGTGCCGAGCTGCCTTCCGGCTATAAAACCATTTTGATTGGGATGGATTAAGTGTGAGGCTATCCCGTTAAATCGATTGGCTAAAAGTTTAGTAACTATTTTGTAGTCAGAATTTAAAAGCGTAATACGACTATATGAATTGGTGTCTTCACTATTTTTGCCTTTTTTTAAAAAAAACTAACTAAATTCCCTTTTTCTGAAAAACAGAGGTATAAACCCACCTTTAAGAATTGAATTTACAATTAAAAGGAGATAATCCAAAATTACACTTGCGAATGTTTTAAAAAACTCGGCAGGGAGGCCGTCCGGCCCACAGGCTTTACCATTCGGGAGATTTTTGATAACCTCCCCAAGCTCTTCTTTTGTAAATGGGCTCGCCATGTTCCTTTTTTCAGAGTCTGATAAGACAGGTAATTCATATTCCTGGAGAAAATCTCCCAAAGATGTCATATCAATAGATTGTTGTTGGCCATATATATTCCTATAATGTTGTATCATTATGTCTCCTAACGCTCCCAAGTCCTCCAAACGAGAACCGGAAGTGTGGCATCTCAGTGCAACTATTTGATTACTTGCAGCCCGTTCCCTTCCCTGCCATGCAAGAAATCTACCTGTATAATTGCCTTCTTCATAAATCTTTTGCCTATCATGCTTGAATAGGGATTCACTTTTAGCATAATATTTTTCGGCCAGGTTCCGCTTAGCCTGATCCAACTGCCGTCGGTTAACAACCGAGTGGCTAGAAAGGAATATGTCGAAAGACCTTTGCACTTTTTGCTCATGTGTTTGCTTATCTTCCTTCCTATTCCTTGAGTTCTCCGCATCTTTACCGATAGCTAGACCTCGGAAAAAGGCTTTGAACGAATCCCAAGACCACATGCAGTGGAGCTGAGCCATGATTTCGCTCAAAGAACTCTCTGATTTCTGTTTTAAAAGCACCCAATTCTCCTCTAATAAATATTGTCGATTTAACAGCCATCTTTTGGAGGTTGTACTACATTCACTAAGTTCTAACTCTAAAATGATCAATGCATGGTCCGAGAACCCATTCTGAAGAATTTTCTGCAAACTGAAAATCAGTCGCCTGGAGATAAGAAAAAAATCAATGCACGAGAAAGTATGGAATCTTCCTGAGAAGCAGGTGTAAGCAATTTCAGTGGGAAATGCAGCCTGCCAAGGGTCGGCTATATCAAGCGTCGAACTATAGCTTTGTACAAATTTGAAAGTTTTTCATTTTAACAGTTTTTTTAATTAGATGAGGAATCAATTTTTGGGTTTATTAACAAATTTAAATATCCCCCACAATTAAATCACCTGATACTTGGATTAATGATTGGAAAAATTCCTCATATGGGGTGGGATTGTCCTCTACTGGGGCACATATACTAGTGAGCATCAAAGGTCTGTGTCCTGGAATACAGATGACCCAACACCATCTTCCACTTTGATCACTTGCGGAATTAACTACCTCAGCCTGAAATTTTTTACTAAGAGAAATCGCTGTCCCCCTGTGGGCTACAGAATATGAAGTGAAACCCCTATACGCTGCCCAGGATTTAAATATTGATAAATCTGCTATTTTCCCCGCTGGTATATGGGTCTCTTGTATGAGGATGGCAGAGGGATTCTCTGTCTTAATCCAAGCCTCAATGGCCCACATTTTCTTATTATTATTGAGGCCATTTACATTGAAAGAAACTACCTTCAATATTTCCTTATTTCCCATTTACAAAAAAAGAGGCAAGCTTCTAGATACCCCAATAATCTGATACAGAATATAGATTTACCACTTCGGAGAAAGGTTTAAAAAAAAGGCAGGCAGAGTAAATTATCCCCCCTTCTTCCCTTTCATATAATAATGGAAGGATGTATTGGAACTTAGAAAATGGATTTTGGTTTTTCCCCCATGCTCCCTTTCCACCCCCGTGGCGCCACCCTTGACCCATTGTCACCCTGAACAGATGGCCCGACCTGCTCAAAATCTGACAACCTATCCCACCCACCCTTCTACTGGCACAATGACTTGGTGCCTAGTGCTGCCGGACAGCCCATCCTCCCCCTACCCTTCCATCCCCTTCTTTAACAAATACGCCTACATTAAACAAAAAAAAAGCAAAACAAAAGAAAAGGAGAAAAAGAAAACAATGACAGTCCTCCATGAACGAGTAGCTCTTTGCCTCTCCAAGAAAAGAAAAGAAAAAACCCCAAACGCATAACTAAAAAATAACATAATGCTATTAGGATTTATCCATGGAAATCTGTTGCAATAATTTCTGTGGGTCTGGGACACTGCAGAAGATGTGGAATCTACCCTTGACGAGCACCTTCAGCTTACTCTGCTGGGCTATCATTGCCTGCGCCCACGTTCCTTAAACAAATGTAGCATTTTGACGAACTCTTTCCGCCTTTTCGCTGCGGAAGCTGACATGTCCGAAAAAATGCGACATAATGGGACTTCTGCTGAGGAGAACTCTCTTTGTTTAATAGCTTTTGATAAAATCTGTTCCTTGACCCTAAAGTCCCCGAAGTTAACAAAGATAGTCCGTGGGAATTTAGCATTAGGAGGGAGATGTGCTGGAACGCGATGGGCTCTCATTATCCTCAGACCACCATTGAATTCTGGGAGGACATTTTTCTTTAGGAATGAATCAACCCATTGTAGAGTCTACTGGTCCTCAAAGCCCTTTGGGATGCCCAGAATACGGAGATTGGAGCGCCTGGAATGGTTCTCTAACTCCTCCAATTTATATTCCAGCGTGGTTCTCTGGGACTGGAAAGTGGCGACTTTGAGATTCATAGTTGACACTTGATCCTCCAATTGCGAAATCCTGGTTTCGGCCTCCGACAGCCATACCTGGAACTGAGCCATATTTTCCTCAATCTTAGACAAGCGAGCATGGATTACTGCAATCTCAGCAGATTGGGAAGCTTTCAGTTCACAAATTTCTTCAAGAATCAAATTAAGAAGACTCTTAGCGTCCCATTGCATGGAAAAAGAGCTACTGTCCAGAGAAGGATTAACCTGACTTGAATTAGTCCTATCATCAGACTGCTAAACCTCTGGATCAGAAAGCACAGACTCCACTGGCATAGTCAAAACAGACACCGCTGGGACCACCGGAATTGATTGATCCACGGGCCCCCCTCCAACTAATGGTCCTAACAAACCTGAAGATGGAAGGGAGGAATGACTACCAATCATGGGATTTAGAGTCTCCGAACATGAGTCCAATGATTTGTCAACTAATAGGAGGTCGTTACCTGACATCTCCTGCTCCACTTCACCCAAGAGCCTACCCGGCTTGGCTTTAAAGAATAGAGGGTACTTTCTAAGATCTTTGGTTTACCCCACTGCTCCGTCAGGTGTAAGAATTTTTAACTTAGTCAAAGCTGACAAAATTGATGTATCAGCCCTTATGAAAGCCAACCCACTAGGGCTAATGGTCGAGTCCAGATCCGCTGAGGCTGCTTCCTGATGGTCTTGTTTAGCGGTCTCAGTGCTTGCCATCTCAACGAATTCAGTAAGGAGGGGCAGGTCTTTTCTGAAAGCGGCTGCGTGATTAGTACGAGGTGCAGCCTGGCCAGCTCGCTTTTTAACCTTTTGCCTCAAATTTGGAGACTCGGACTAGGCAATTCCTTTAGTAAGCTTTCACATAGTGTATTAATCGCAAAGCCCCTCTGCAGTTCACTGGCCTAAATTGCTGCCAAAATTACTTCCTGGGACCTCCCCAGCGACCCTCAACCAAGTGGTATAGGGGGCCCCCATATACCGGTGAGTAATGAAAAAACCTTCACTTACCCCCTCTTGGAGAGAAACCTGGAGTCCCAAAGATGGTCCAAAAACCATGAGTCCGAGGGTCGCAGAGTCCCAGCATCCCAGCGTCCGTGGATCCAGACTGAGACCGAGAGTGTCCTGGCACTGTAGCCCTGCAGAGAGTATTCAGCCTTGCGTTATATACAAACTCTCCAACTCCAGTATAACAGAGGGCATACGGAGTTTTACCGCCCCAAGGAACCTGGATCGGCTTGGCTTGCTGCACCAAGTTGTCACAGCTCCAGAGTCTTCACAAGCAGTCCCAGCTCCTATTCCAGCTCTTCGCGCTAAGAGAAACTGGCAGTCCTGCAAAGCGCAGAAAGAAGGGGGATAGAAACTCCTTTCCTCATCAGTTATAGCAAGGCTGCCCGCTGTTGTATCAAAGCAGGCCTCAAGCTGCTCACTGATATATCAAAAACGTGCCTCTGTGACTCCACGGCTCCATAGCATCGGGATCGTCGGCGGCTTCAGCAGCATCGCGCGCTGCTCCTCTCAACTGTTTCTTGGCGTCTGACATCAAGGGGAAGTGAGGGGATGTTAGTTGTGGCCTCTCTCAGCCGTTCAGCATCGCGCCGGCCTCTCGTGTGGTCAGTTTGAACCGTGTCTTTTTCCCCAGTTACACATCTCCTGTGGAGTTTAACATACGTTTTACATCATCTTATAATGTTGACTTCTTAAACCGGTACATAACAATATCTCCCACCCTAGGTTCAAAGATTGCTGAAAGAAGATGTTATCTGGAGCAGAGTCTAACCTTCTACCCCATTTCTTTTGTTGGGTATTTATAACAGCTGAGTTAAGATCAATAAGTGACTTATCTGCTATTTTGATTTTGGGAACCCGAGGGCTCAAGGACTGAACAACTGCTTTCTGCTCTAGAAAAATGTTGCCATTATCAAGTTCATGAAGGAAATCTCTTAACTGCAGATATTTAAATAAGCTTTGCTTAAACAGTCCATCCTTCTGCTGCAAATCCACGAAGGAACAAATGTGACCTTCAAAAAGGATATCCCCTATTTCCTTATCGCTAAATATTGAAAGCAACAGAGTAGAATGCCAGAGGGAGTATGAAACTATATCGGTCGTGCCCAATTTGCCCCTCAGACTTATCCACATTTTGTGAGCAATTGTCTTGAGCCTAAGTTTTTTTTTAGTGGCTAGGTTCCAGAATTCTTAAAATGCACCTCTTGCTTCTAAATCCCTATAAGGTTAGTTCTTTACTACTTGAAAGAATCTCTGATCCAGGATAAGTTTCACAAGAGCTGATAATTAGAAGTTCCATATGTTGCAACATGGATGCCCAGTAGTAGTATTTAAAGTTAGGTACAGCCCAGCCCCCTTCTAATTTCATAACTAGGTATTCAAGGTTCTTCCTGCCCCTTTATATTCCCAGATGACGTTGTTACAAATACTGTCCATTTTCTTCAAACAATCCTGCCCTTTCTCCAAAGGGATTGGTCTAGATAGGTAAAGAACATTAAGAATTACCAACATTTTAATAACATTGCCTCGCCCAATAATTGGTAAATGAAGAGTGTTTACACGTGCCAGATCTCTCTTCATTTTATACAATGAAGGATTTTCATAGTTTAATGAAATTACATTAGCCACCTTAGAGGTAATGCTAAATCCCAGGTAGACAGCATTATAAATCTTCTGACAATCATGAAAGCAAGTATTATTGCACACACTTTGGGTCCTGCACCTATTTAAGAGGTACCCTGAGATCTGGCCCAAGCTAGGACCTTCCACTTCTACCTCCTGGCTGCCTCCATCAGGATCTGTGTTGACAATGGCAACATCAAATGCATATGCTAGCATCTTAGAAACAAAGCTATTAGTCACCACGGGGCTTATGGCTATGTTATTCATATGTTTAAGCAAAAAAGGATTGAGGTGGAAAGCAAATAAAAGAAGGTAGAAGGGACATCCATGCCTTGTCCCCCTGGTGATCTTGATAATATCCAACTGCATGCCCATCAGTTGTAGTTTTTGATATCGAGTTATGATACATTTTCTGTATAGCTTATTAAACATCAAGCCGCGCCTCTGACCTCATGAGTATCCCCAGAGATTTATTCAGGTGTCCCAAAAAAATACCTTTATCACATCAAGCAGGATCATTGCCAATGGGGCGCTCTTAGTCTCTTCTCTATCAAATAGCTTTATTACCCACCTAATATGGTCTTCCATGCTCCGACCTGGGCAAACCCATGCTGCCACGAAGAGACCAATTTGTCAATGACCCTGCTTAACCGGGTTGCTAACATCTTTAAATAGATTTAGGTGTCACTATTAATAAGTGAAATCGCCCTATATGGTCCAAGATTCAGCTTTGGTTTCCTTTTTTGAAGAAAACCATCATATTGGTGATTGCCTGTGATTCAGGAGCAGGATGTCCCTGCTCATCCTCCAAGAAAGTGGCAACCATACTGGTAGAAAGCACAGAGAAAAAGAGGCAATAGCTTCCCTACACTTGCGCTATATTGATAACTTTCAGCCTTATGTAGCTATTAGTTGTCTACGGTCCTTCTAGCATGATCTTGTGAAGGATTAGTGATCTGCTTACCCCTTCGTAATTATCTTCAAGTGGAGTGATTCCAAGCTAGCCAGTTAATCACACTGTTCCTTAATTTTATTGGCTCTGGTTCTCTGATTATGAATACTAAAGCTGGGCGTTTCTCCTCTGATCCCCACTTTCAGGGCATTCCATTCCACCCCTAAAGGAGCGCTAGCTCTGTTTTTATTTAGAAAAACCATCAACCACTCCTTCATATGGCTGATATAATGAGGATTCAAAGGTAACGCCCAATCGACGGTCCATGAGTGTCATGGCCTTACCCTTACAAGATAGCCTAATTCACAAATCAGAGGGTTATGATCAGAGATGACCCTGCGCCTCACAGGAGATTGTAAGCATTATATAAATACAATTTATAATTTACAAACTAGAGCGAGGCTCGACAATGAGACTAACAATTTCTCTTATACTTATACAACATGGTTCTGCAACAGGAAATTCTTTGAAATCGTAAAAGTAGAAGCGAACATCAAACTCATTTATGAAGTATTTTTAGAATTCACTAAGACTGTATAGATTTAATTTGACAACATAAATACCTCACTGAAGAAAGTGCAACAAGATTCAAAAGAGAGTAGTATATGTTATTTTCGAAATTGTCTACATATGAGGGTATTTTATATAGCATACAGATTACCTTCAGAATCCTACTCAGTATGAATGAGATAATTTGCCCATATACAAGTCAGACATAAGGACCACTTGTCAGTCTAATGTGAACCGAAGAAAACGCCATGACTTCTGACAAGATTGCTCTCTCTTCTCACCCTTTACTGCTTTAGAATGACAGATTTGCATTTCATTTTTGAAAAACAAATTAATTAATTTAACTGTGTTGCAGCTTGTGTTGTCTGTTGTGTTATGAACCATCTGGAAAGATACAGATCTTACAAGAAACTTAATGAATTCTACATATAATCTATTTAGCAGTGCCTTAAAAGGAGTAAAACAACAGGGGGTGGGTGGTGTTGCGGGCTGATCTCTGAGATATTGTGGAGTAGCAGGGGCACAGGAATGCAGCTTTGCATGCAGAGAAATATGTAGCAGTGAAATTCAAGACACTCTGAGCCAGATTCACAAAGTTATTTGTAAGTGTACATTTGCCGTACACCTAGAAGTTTACTTTTCACAAATGTAAAACCACATTTGCTATTCACAAACCATAGTTGTATACTCATACAAAATGCGATCACCGCAGGAAGAATTTCGAATTTGTAACTGTGGTACGCCCACCGATGTACATGTTTGTGGGTATTAGCGTACTTTATGAAATCCAATCACTCTGTAGAAACAGTCAAAGATTTACTCCCATCAAAGGCAGGAGTAAATCTCTTTCCATGGTGGAAATGGGTTGGGAATACCCCCAAAATTGTCAGAGGTGAGGGGGAGGAGTTTTTTTTAAGGAAAACCAAGGTTTTCCTGTTTGGAAAAAAAGAATAGAAAAGTGTGCAATTGCACATATGGGAAGGCTTTTCTCACTGTGCAATTGTACATTCTATACACTTACTCATGTAGAAATGATTCTACATAGTTGTATGTCAGAAATGAAAAAGCACTTCCAGGAATATATGTATAACTGTTCCAAGTGTTCTCTTCAAAACCTTTGTGAATTCCAGAAATCTGCAGCTACACAATGTTCTAAACTAATTAGTGCAGATTTCAACTTTTTTTCAAAATTCAAAAAGAATTGTGCTGTCTGCTTGGAAACGTGGTGCTGTATCATGAGCACTGTGCATGGGTACAGAATGGACCACTTTGTCTACAGTGCATACACTTAACATATACATTCTGGTTGTATGTTATTTCCTTGAAAAATAATTTCATGGAATACCATTACTGAGAAACCATTTTATCTAAACTGTTTAATGGAAATTTTTAGAATGAATGGCATTTACATTTTCAAAGAAACCAATTCATAGAATGTCTTTTTGGTTGGAATTGGCTTTTGAATGCTTATTTTTGAGTGTAAATGCATTGGTTGGTGATCTTACTTTCAGAAACAGTTTTGTCGGGGATATTTATTTCAGTGATTTACTTCACGGGACATTATTTGATATTTATATATTTAACATTGTCAAACAATCACTTGGAGGCTTTTAATATGCTGACCCTTCATCACCCGTAAACACCATCTATGGTTGACCCCCTCAGTCCCGATGGTTACGCCATCAGTCCCTGACCCTTAAAATCCTAACCACTCCAAAACTACACTCATCCCTGAAATCTAAAAGTAATTTCTACCCCAAAAATCCATATTCTCTGAACCATAATATCACTCACTACTCCAATTCCACACATTCCTGAACCCTAAAAACTCCTTTCTGCAGCTAAAACCCACTCATCCCATACCCCTTAAAATACCTCAGCGCACCAAAACTCCACCCATCCCTGAACCCAAAAATACCCTCACTGCCCTAAAACACTAGCCATCCATGACCCATAAGAACTTCTCATCACCCTTTATTTATTTATTTATTTATTTATTTGCGAGTTTATACCGCGCTGGAATCGACTCCCAAAGGAGTATCTCCGCGCCTTTGGCCAACCATAATACAAGAAAAGAGTCCAAGCAGTATATCATGTTAATTTTGAAATAGGTAAGTTTTTAATTGTTTCCTGAAAGGGAGGTGGTCATCACAGAGTCTCAGAGATATTGGGAGGCTATTCCATAGAATTGGGCCAGCAACTGAAAGGGCTCTAGCTCCCTGTCTTGCTTTTTTTGCTCTGGGTACACACAGCAAGGCCTGTTCACTGGATCTCAGAGAGCGCGTGGGTACATAGGGGGAGAATTTGTTGGACAGGTAAGCAGGACCTCTCCCATGTAAACATTTGTGTATAATACAACAGGTTTTAAACTTCACCCTCTGTTTGATGGATAGCCAATGAAGCTTGGTCAGCAGAGGTTTGGAGGGAGTGCGAGGGGGCCGGTTTAAGACAAGACGAGCAGCGGTATTCTGGACCACCTGGAGTCTGGAAATTACTCCTTCATTTGCCAACAGTAATAGTCCATTACAGTAATCCAGTCGACTCAATACTAGAGCCTGCACCAAGGTTTTTCTAGTAGAGTCTGGCAGCAAAGGAAACACTTTCCGCAACAAACCGATGATGTGGAAACAAGAGCCCACCACTTGGTTTCCATGATGTTTTAGGGAAAGCTCCTGGTCCAGTCAGACCCCTAGATTTTTCACTACCTGCTTGGGCTCAGGGACTGGGCCAAGATCTTGAGGCCACCAGTCAGGAGTCCACAGGAGTTTGGCCTCACCGAACAGCATCACTTCCGTCTTGGCAACATTACATTGCAGGAAGTTAGATGCCATCCAGTGAGCCACTGCTTTCATCCCCTGGGCAAAGGAGTTCCTAACCTCAGCAGTGAGGATTTTAAAAGGAAAGAGGAGTTGGGTGTCATCCGCATATGACACTGGGATGAAACCATGGGACCTCATGATGTTAGCTAGGGGGGCCACATAGATGTTGAAAAGAGTAGGACTCAAACAGGAGCCCTGTGGCACCCCCTTAGAGATCCCCAACTCCTCTGACCGATATGCACCCAAGGTGACCCTTGGGTGCGGTCTGTTAGGAAGCTCCTCAACTACTCATCCCTGAACCCTCAACCCTAAACCCCCCCTTCTACATCTAGACTCTACCCATGTCTGAATTCTTAAAAGTCTTCAACACCCTAAACGCCGCCCCATCCTGAACTCTAAAAACTCTTCACCACACCAGCTGCTACCAATAATTGAAACTGAAAAACCCCGACCAGCCTAAATCTCTGCCCATCCATGAACCTTAAAACCTCTTAGCATGCTTAGACTTCAACCATCCCTGAAATCTAAAAACACTCCACACACACCTAAACACCACTCATCTGTGAACCTTACGATACCCTCAGTACCCCTACACTCCACTCATCGCTGAACCCTAAAAACCCCTTTCTATGCCCAAACTCCAATTATGCCTGACTGCTAAAACTACCTTATCACCCTAAACATTAGGCAGCTGTGGAGTGAGCCAACAGGTTTTTGTTTTTGCAAAAACTAAAGCATTTGAATATTTTACGAGGTCTGTTGTCACTGTATAGCTGCTCCGTACTACAAATTGGGCACAAATAGAGTTTGCCTCAACTGGCCTTCTTTCAAATGAAATCAATATATACAATGGTCTCAGACAATAGTGTGTGTTGACTCCAGCACATTTTGATTGTACTAAGTGGATCTGCCTACTTTATTAAGGGAAACCACTCAATTCTCTCTGAAGATGGGATAAATTCACATAACTTGTGTTTTATATGCTGACGACGTTGTGTCATTTTGCAAAGGAAACTGGAGGCACTTTCATCCTATTGTACAATAAATCATGCAACAATTAATGTTGAGAAAACTAAAATTATGATTTTTGGCACAAGGCCACCAAATTGCACATGGCACTTAGGAAATAAAAAGAGTAGGTAAGCATCCTAGAACTACAATTTTTAGGAACTCTAAAATGAGATGAACATTTAGATACACTAAAAAACAGGTGCCCCCTAAGAGTGATTGGGTTAAACAAACTCAATAAATACAGTAGACATTCCTCATTTTTATTAATTAAGGCTTATAAGATCAAGAATTCCCAGTGACCCTATAAAGCTCAGAATTTCTTTATGTATATTCCAAAGCAACCTGGGAATCAAAGATAGCAATTGTTTAAAACAACTATTTCATTTGCTTCAGGAAGTATGATTCAGTGCTGTGAATTAAATGTACCGTCTTGGCCTGCAGTGACAGATGTTTGTTTGTTGACATTTTTTAATAGCCTAAGAATAATAATCTCAACAATATTTTCTGCTCTTGTTTCAAGGAGGCAACTACAAGTGAAAAGCCATTGGCGAGAAATTTACTTTGTCATTTAAAAAGCATTAGATAACAACATTAAATACAGGGAGAAACTATTTCTTCTAAGATCCTCCAGAACTGTTCAGCCTTAAGCCTTTCAATTAAAATTGATGTTGATTACTCGCCCTCATATCATTGATCACTCCTATGCTAGCCTCCCCGGACAAATAACATGTACTACCGTATATATGCAGACTAAACAATGCTTGACTTATGTCGGTGGTGCTCAGATTTAAAATTGCTTGTCACCCACTGTTTACAAAATCTGAATTAAGGCAAATGGTGAATTTGCTCAATGAATATTGCATACTCTTCATTTAGCAATGGAGTGTGTAATCTTTCTAAGCATCACAAGACGTTTTTAAAGCCCTTGTTTTTAATGCACACACCTTTACCACAAAACACAGCATTAAAGTTACTAACCAATACAAATTGATGATGTTGCATAAGGTCTTGGTCGTTTTTTTAAATACTGTTAAAACTATGTATTAAAATGATCATATTTTAGTCCATGTCTAATGTTTCCTTACACAATTTGTCTGGATAAACCTATGATTTAAACTTGAAACCAGAACCTACCCTAATTAGGCAGCATTGACCATCACTAGACTGCTAGGGGAATTGCTCAGTGTCCGCCATGAACATTGAAAAAAACTACCTGTGCATTGCAGTCATTGAGTTTTGTTTTTGTTTTTCAAGAATTACCTCTGTCAGGGTATTTGTAAATCAGGGTATTTGTAAAGCGCGACTAATCACCTGTTAGGGTCTCAAGGTGCTGTGTGGGGAGGGGGTTCTGCAGTTCAGTCTAAGAGCCAGGTCTTGAGGTCCTTCCTGAATTGAGACAGTGATGGTGATTGCCTGAGAGGCAGAGGCAGGGAGTTCCAGGTCTTTGAGACGAGGTAGGAGAAGGCTCTTCCTCCAGCTGGGGTCTTGCGCATCCATAGAATATTGGCTGGTGCCAGTTGGGGGGGAGCGGAGATATCTGGTGGGTGTGTACACGGAGAGGCAGTGGTTGAGGTATGCAGGTCCGGAGTTGTGGAGGGCTTTGTAGGTGTATGTGAGGAGCTTCAAGGCAATTCTTTTGTTGATCGGGAGCCAGTGAAGGTCTCTCAGGTGACTGGAGATGTGGCTGCAGCAGGGGACTCTGGCTTGTTGTAATTGTAAAAAACAAAAACCATTGCCAAGAGGGTGCTTCATGCATGGTGTTCAGTTGGCAAGGCTTCACTGTCTTCACAGGGCTACCACAGCAGAGGCTTCACCTTGTGGGGATATCTAAATCATTGTTGGTCCCTCACCAGGGGCGCACAGACCACAGTTGTGTTGAACCATACTTTGAATCAGCCCCTAATTTTTTGGATACTGAACAGGACAATATCATCCTCATAGTATTCTGCCCTTTAAACTGCCAAAACGTGAGAAAACGCCTGAGTTTATAAACCAAATAATATAAATCAACATAGAGGGGACAGAATTCCAATACATTTTACATATTCATATATAGAAGGATAAAACATAAATTGAATATTAAAGATACTTTAGAAGTTATAAAAAAGTTTTAGATTAGAGTATTTGTGCTGTGCTATTGGGTTCTACAACTATACATAAGAAACCAAATGGAAATCAACTTGATTTTCAAAGTGCTTCGTCTTTAGTTGGCGAGTTTCTGTGTGTCATTGTGAGGAAGAGTGTGCCAACAGAAGCATGCAAGGATGATGAATGAGTGCCTGGATAGACAAAATGAATTAATGGCTGAGTGGAGAGGTGGAAGAATGAGTGAGACAGCGCATGGACGGATGGACAGATAGATGGATGGATGAAGGTCATCCACAGCTGGATTGCTGACACATGGGGCTGGCCTGTGCACAGAGTCTGCTGCTCACATCTAAAGGTCACACTCAGCTTATTCTTAGCATGGGAACTGCCTGACATAGGTGCCCCTACAGGGGTGAAAGCAATTGGAGGTGAAGCAAAGCAAAACATTGGGAAGGGATCACAGAAGGAACTTGGGGTGGGCGGGTGACGCAAAAGCAATATGGTAGATAGCAGGCGACATGGATGCAACAAAGGGGAGGGCAGGGGGCCATGAAAGAAACACAGGAGAGGGTGGTATAAATGCAACACAGAGAAGCATACAGGCAAGCAAAACAGGGAGGAGGACGGGCAGAAGCACATAGGGGCAGGCAGCAGCATGAGTGAGGAGATAAGTACACATGGAGGGAGCTCGAAAACACATGCACTCTCTGTGAGTACTTACACAAAAAGAAAAAAAGTTGTTCCCTGACATCGGGCACAAGCACCAGGCAATAATACACATTGTGAAGTGACAATGCTCTATGGGAGGAAAAACACAAGATCGACAAGCTAGGACACGAATAAGAAGCAAGCAGATGATAGTGAAAGGAATGTCAACCAATTGTAAGCAAGCCCCTCTATGTTCATGTACGACACAATATGCCTTGCAACAGACAGTGCCTCTGCTAGAGTATCCGACCAATAAACATGTATTTCCGTATATGGACAGACTGTGTGATGCTCAACTCAGATCGGAAATGTTAAGATTTCAAACTGATTGTAACCCACTGTTTACAAAATCTGCATGGTATGTGAGTACCATACACTTCTCTCCTGTTAGATGGCAGCAGTTTTGATCTGCCAAATTTTAACAAAGGGTGTGCTATTTAACGCTCCAGTCATTAACTATCAATTTATAAATAGTATTAAATATTAGTGAGATTTATTTAATTAACATTATGTTAATGGCTTATATTAAATATTTAAGAATTACTACTTTAAAATAGCAGTTGCCAGTAGGCAGTTCTAGTTGGAATGTAGTTTCCATAGCAAGAGCGTTTTTTTGTCTTTCCATTAACTTTGGCATCGCTTAACGAATCCTCACGAAAGTTAGTTTGACGCACCATTCAGCTGCTGTCTTGAAGGTTTCAGAGTGATCCGTCAAGCGGGAGCTGAGAAAAAGGGGGGGTCCCAAAACATGTTTTCCCCATGTTAATTCCATCGAAACTTTAGACACAGCTACAGGCAGACCTGCTGAACGAAATTCCACCAAATTTGGCAGGAAGGTAGATATTGGTCCAGGGAAGTTTTTTTTTTGTGTAAATCCATTCAGTAGTTGCAGAGTTATTTAAAGAAATGTCCAGTTGTATATCTAGGGATACGAAGAGTTCACGATTACGCGTTGCTATGCGAAGCCACACAACAGGAGGAGTGCTCTAATTGGCTGGACGCAAGCTGTGGAAAATGTTATGGCCACCATTTTGTGAAGCGAGCATGTCCTGGGGGATTGTTTAAAGGGTATATAAAAATATAAAAGGGGTCAGGGTAGGAGTACCTTGACCCCATAGGTGTAATGTAGGGGTGTTATGGAGATCTCTTTTGAGTTTTAGAATAGTGAGATCATTTTTTTTCATGCTTGGTGGGTCAAGCCTCCAACACAGTGCTCAGTGTGGCCTCTGTGGTGAAGTCACGCACCCCACCAGAATAAATAAAAAAAAAGAAAAGGCTGCCATTCTATGCAGCCGGTGCAGTCTCGGGGGATATATGGGAGTGATAGAAGGGGTCAGGCTAAGGGCACTCTAACTCCAGTATTGTATTGTATGGGTTCTAAAGGCATCCTTTACAAGTTGTGAAATTCGTTTTTTTTCACACGTGTGGAGTCACAGCCCCATTGCGGCGCTCAGCGCAGCCCCCTCATGAAACGTTGCAATGAAGTCACAAACCTCGCCGAAATAAATAAATAAAATATACGTTCAAAGTCAAACTCTCGCTCATGGATTAATGCATTCAAGACAGTCACACATCCGCACAATCTTATACTTACTCAGACACTCATGCACCCACTCACATATCTACTGAAATATGTTTCTCTTAGTCACACATTCACTTAGAAATTGACATATGCACTTCCGGACTTATCAGACTTATCCATCCACTTATTCAAACAGTTAGACACTTACAAACTCGCTTACAAAGTGTTTGTAATATGTATAGTATTTAAAGAATACTTAAAAATGTCAAATGTGTTGTTGTGCTTTGAATTTGTGCTTTTGGTTTACGGAGCCGCAACCCATGCCCCGCAGCCCCAGGGGCCGCCTCCCCGGGGCTTATGCCAAAATGAATGCGGAGGGACCACACAGCCCTCCCACAGCCCCGGGGACCACCATCTCCCCGGGGGAAAATTCAAGCAAGGAGGGGGTCCTCAATAATGGCCCTGGAGACCGCCACCCCTACAGGGTCGGCCCTTGCTATGTCCTGGGGTGCCCACCTCTGGGACAAAGCTATTTGCTATTGCTTGGTGGGAGCTTTGCTGCTTCCACAAGCCGTAGCAAACTGTACTCTGCTTCTAGCAAGCGAGAGCAGAAGAAAATGCTCTTGCTTGCTAGAAGTGGAGCACAATTGCTATGACAGACAGGGAGCTGCATGTTTAGCAGCTCCCTATCTGTCAAAGCATGCCAGCTCCTGCAGGAGGCGGGGAGCCGGCAGGGACTGCGGGCCTTCAGGTCACTGACTATGTCATGAGTGATGTAATATGTAAGGTCATAAGCAGTGCATTGCAGGCCGTAAGTTATAGTTAGCTCAGGTAACTATAACTGCCGAATTTCACTGGTTTTGTACAAGTGAAATCTGAGCCTACCTGTAACATCCCTGTAACCTTTGGTTTTTTAAGTGAATGTATATCTATATTAAGAAACAGTTTTTTTGTATATATTTTAGTGTGAAATGATTTTTTTAAATATTTGTGTACTTACCCTTACAAGAATAGGGAAACTAATTTTTGTAAACAATATTTTTGACACAGTATTTGTGTTACACAATATCGTTGATTCCAATATTGTGTCAGTGATCCAACAATACATTGATAAGGAGGAAGTACGGAATTCAGGTGTCGTTAAGATCCTAATCCCAGACTCCATTTTGAGCCTGTTAAGTTAGCCTCTCTGCAGCATGTCATTACCTTTCAAAGAACTTGTGAAAGTGTAAATTCATCTAAACAATGACTTTGGCAACGTTAAGGTGACACACGTCTGTTACAAGCTCCCTGGTATTTATCAGACAATGAATATGAAAAATAAGCATGTAGTCTGAATTGACGTATTTTCATCATGATGGTTTATATTGGTATGTCTTGAGTTAATGGACGGTCCCGTAATATAGAGGGAAAGTCAGTGGTCAACTCTATATATATCTCATGAACTAACCACTGGATCAGAGAGGTCTTTGCCCCAGGTTATCACAAAACGTTCTGCCAGACTGCTGCAGCATCCATTTCGAAGCTGAGAGCTAATACAGAGAGGAGATGAGCTGAGCCAAGCTAAATTTTGCTTTCCTTCCCAGGGCGCACTCTCTCTTGGTCGAAGTCTGATTATCACAGCTTCTCCACTGTGAACTGGCATGCAGTCTGCTGAATCCTAAGAAACACTAGAAGCAAGTTAGCTACTCCTTGCTCTCGTAGTGCAGCGCATAGAAGTAGTCTTTAGGGTGTTAGGCTGGTAAGAACATTCCAATTATGTTAGAAATGTTCATATTATTCTCGCTTCTACTAACAATTCTAATTACAGTCCATTTGTTTATTACTCATGGACTAAACAACAGGATGAGTTGTTAAAATATACACTTTTAAACATAAGGTCTTTTCATCGTACAGTATTTGTGTGATACTCTTAAGAACAAAATTGGGTTTGAATTGCCACTGCATCAATGACCCTTTACAGGACTGTTACTAACCCAGAAAGAGCAGACACCACACCGGCAGGCATGCCAAATGGGGTTGTGTGGGACTACAAGAACTTGGACTTCCCGCGCTGGTGCACTGAACTCAGTGCAGGCCCCCGTGGGTGAGAAAGCCAAACCTTGTCAAGCTAGGCCAGAGCTCTAGTTTGCGTGATACGAGGATATCAATATACATAGTGAAATTCCAGGTCATAAAACGGTGAATCAACTGAGGAGGTACAAAAAAGACCATACCAAGAAAATTGTATGCCTTGAAATATGTAGATTCTCCCACAAGTGTAGTCAGCTGTGTAACTGTGAAATGTACATACTTTGTTCACCTTACATTTCTTCTTCAATTGTAAATGAAGTTATGAATATTTGTTTATCATGTTTAAATATGTGAGACATACTATTTTGATTTTCATCCAGTGCTTTATGATGGCCAATAATTGTATATTAAATGAAAACCTTTAACATTTGAGCACAGCAAGGTTAGTATGGCTATGCGTTGGAGAGAATGGAAATGGCTTTCCATGATCATAATTAGGCTGAATTTACTCTTCTATTCTTTTCCTATATTTTTTCAATTGTTTATGACTTATTATAATGCCACAGAAGTGGGGTAGCATTTTTATCGGGACAAGTGGGGGAAACCAGGGAGGTAGGATTTTTTTTAATGCTTGTGGTTTCCAGAGATTTACATCAAAGAAATGCAAAGAAAATGTATGATGTTAGTGGACGTTTGAGATTTGCAAGGCATTGTGGGTAATAAACTGTTGTGCGATCCACACAAGGCATTTCATCCTGGACCCCGCCAGATGTCTTGTTTTCTGAAATGCCTGGGTTTGGTAGGTTTACCCACGTAGCAGCTGACCAAACCCCTAAACATGCAGCCTTCAGCATAGAAGTAGGAAGATATTGGGACTGTGCCCCACTCTGCAACCCATATATAAAAAAATATATATTTTTTTTAAATCAAACAGAATCAAAATTTCCACTCTTGCTATAGGGGCCAGATGCTAGTGTACCTATAGAGGCAGAAAGAATCTATTGCCAATTCTCTGATAGGAGTATTGGTTCGAAGTCAGAGTAGGCAATCCAGGCCTTTTGTTTGTTTTGGTGCCACATTGAAATCCCTCGTGTCTAGTGGCCTTTCTGTCACCTGGCGGTACGTTTTGGGTAAACACCCTCAACCCAGCCCCAGATGGCATAAAGATTGATGCACCTGTTCTGGGGTGAGAGCATGGCATGGTGATTGGGTGAGCCACCCCTCCCTCTTTTTTATTTTTTTGGCCTGATGTCTAATGGCCTATCAGTCCCCATAGCATATTTTGGGTGCAGGGGGCAGAGGGGCAGGAAGACTTATGCACCTATTCTGGGGTGGGAGTATGGAATGAGACCCGGGTGAGCTGCCCCTCACACCCTTTTATTTACCAAACAAAAAAACTAGGTGTGTCGGTGCGTCTCACCTAGGCATCATTCCAGGCTCCCACCATAGAAAAGGTGCATCAGTATTTCTGCTCCTTTGGGGTGGATCCCAAATCTGCCCCCGTATAAAGGCCATTAGACACTGGGGGAATAATAGTCCAAAAAACAAAGGGGATGGGCAGCTTGCCCGTGTACTGCACCTTGCCCCAGTCCAGAATCGACACAACAGTTTTTCAGACTTTTTGGGCAGATTGGGGATACCAACTCTCCATACTCTTTTTAATATGGCACAGAAAAACTTCCTGGTGTCTAGCTGGCTTAACCCTTACTGTGGGCATTTTGTAAGTATAAACCCCCTATCTGCCGCCCAGAGGGGAAGAAAGACTGTTGGGATATTTTGGGGGGTGGGAGCTCAGCATGAAGCATGGGTGGGCCACGCCACCCTATACCCACCTTACCCCTTTTACTCATAAAAAATAACTCTTGTATCTAGTAGGCTGCCTGCCGTCTGTTGGGGGCAGGCTGCGGGTAAAGACCTCCTATCTGCCCTTGGGAGGCAGAAAGATGCCCAAGGTAATTTTGGGATTAGCGGCTTGGCTTAATGTCTGGGTAGGCCACTCCTGCCCCAACAGCAATAAAAGAAATCTTCATGGTATTTAGTGGAGGCAGAAAGACCATTGGCATATTTGGTGTGGTGGGCGGTTTGGCCCAATGCCTGAGTAGGCCACCCACTTTCATTATTAAAAAAAAACATTGGCATCTAGTTGGCTTTCTGCCCCCCACCCCCACCCCCAGGGAGACAGATTGGAAGGAATGACCTCCTCCTATCTGCCCAAGGAGGGGCAGAAAAGCTGTTGCCTTATTTGTCGGGTGAGGGTTTGGTGTGATGCCTGGGTAAACCACCCATTTACATTATAAAATAAAATAATCTTTGGTGACTAGTGGGATTTATGCCCCCCCGGGGGGGCAGATTGAAGGCAACTATCTCTTATCCGTCCACGGTGGGCAGAAAGGCTTTTCTGGCTGGAGGCAGGGGTAGTACTAGCCCATTACCAGAAGGGCCACTACTCCTACCAAAAAAACACTCCCTGGCATCTAGTGGGCTTTCTATCCACCGGGGGCATATTGGAGGTAATTGCCTCTAATTCGTCCTGGGAGGCATAAAGTATTTTTGGCCGGAGGGGAGAGTACAGCATTAGCCCATTGCCAGGGTGGCCGCTTCCATCTTCAAATGTACTCCTTGAGGGTCCAGTGGGCTTTCTGCCTCCACCGGGGGGCAGATTGGAAGAAAACATCTGTCCCCAACGGGGGGCAGAAATACTGTTCGGTAATTTTAGGGGGTGGGGGCCATGACTAATGCCTGGGTGGGAAGTCTCCACCCAGTTGTGTAAATAAAACAGAATCCCTGGTGTCTAGTGGGCTTTCTGCGCCCCCCGGGACAGATTGGAAGTAACTACCTCTAATCTGACCCCAGGGTGGTAGAAAGACCTTTGGGCCTAGGAGGAGGGGGGCACTAGCCCACTGCAAGGGGGGCATTCCCTCCTGACTGCATGGAGATCACAATCCCCCAGTTATCTCCAAGCAGGGATAAACTAGAGAAAGGTACCATTGGAAAGGGGAGATTTACAATGATACCTCTCCCATCTGAATTTGTATTTGGTGGCCTGAGATCGGCACCGGGGCACTGAAGATGTGAAAGTGAAATGAGCCAATTGGCACATTTCACTTTCATTTTCAACGTTAATGACGTCAGTGCCCAATGCACACTGATCATCAATCCAGGTTTAAAAAAAAATACCTTGGGTTGCTGGGGAATCAAATAAAAGAAATCCTTCTGGTGCTTACACCAGAGCGATTTTCTGCCACCAGTGCGGGGACGTACTACAGCCATCCACAGCACTCAAGTGCTGCTGCGCTGCACGGCCCCTGCACGTCCTCCGCATGTAAGCAGTTAATGACCAAACAACTGTTTAAGCAAACTTCAGTGTTAAAATATTGACTAATCGCAATTGAATTGCTGATTTTGTGGGCAATATATTTATACTCAGAAATTAATTTATTTAATGAAAACACTATTTATTTTTAGATAAAACATTGCAGGATTTGTTTTGCGTGAGAGCTGCAACAAGAGTTATAGTGCAACTATATCCAATGGGAATTCTTTTATGTCTACCAAAAGTTTGTTATGCCCAATGAGATAATGTTTTGCAATTGAATGAAGAAATTAGTATATAGCTTGGATAGTGCGTTATGATTAAGTCAGATGATGGGTAGAGATTTTCATGGCAAAGCCCATTACGCTAGGCCATTAAGATTGAACAGAAATGTTTTAAGATGTTTTTTAAATTTCAAAAAAGGTATGGCATTTGATACCATATCTTCGGGATAATGATTGATTATGCTTCTCTTGCCTAGGGGTAGCCAATAGAGTTTGCACAAGTGGTTGGAGGTCGAGACCTTACTGTTTAAATTTTCATGCCAAAATCCTCTTCTGAAACTGGCACCCTTTTCATGCTAGAGGTGATCACATACCATTTCTCACAAGCAAAGATGGCAGAGAAATGCTCTGCTATTCTCGGCCACCACACAGAATCAGTGTCCATGTAATTCTTGCAGTGCTTATCCCGCATCTCAAAATAACCTGCCTGGCCCCTATCACTCCTATTTATACTATTGTTCTACTTTCATTGATCTATAACTTCTCTGACCAAAACCTGGCAAGGAAATCACACTGGTCACCAATTTGATCACCCAGACGTACTCCTGCTCACAGTGTAACTCTTCTGCAGCACACCCACTTTTGTCACTCAAAGCAACCAACAAGAGAGTATGAGGTGTTTCCAATCAGTTGCTACCAGTGTTTCATTTACAAAACGTAGGTGCACAGGCCCAAAGTTCTTGCTAGGAGCCAACACTGCCAAATGTCAGATTGCCAAATAAAAAAAGTACCTGGTATCAACTTATCCTCGTGCCACCATTGTCACAAATTAAGCTTTTTGCTGCAAATGGTTGTGAGCACACAGTTCGAAACAAAATCCCATGCTCTATTTTCTAGTTACAGACCATGGGTCACATGTACAAAGCTTTTTTCTGGTCGCAAATGAGCCGATTGGCAGAATCGGCCCGTTTGTGACTAAAAAAAAGCTTTTGGATGCACAAAACCCAAATTGTGATTCGTTAACTCATTACCAACACAATTTCGGTTTTGCAATTCAGTGTTTGGAAGGGGTGTGTTGTAGGCGTCCCTTCGAAATACCGAATAGAAATGTTATGCACTAATGTTTTGCTACTGAAATGCTGTCACAAAACATTCACACTTTACCACCAACTCAAAGATGTTAGCAATCCGTTCGTAAATGGGAAGAGATTCCTAAGGGGCTCCTTCCCCTTTCAGAAAGGCTGGTAAAATAATTTTGAAGAGGAGGCAGTGGTCCCACAGATCACTGTCTACTCTTAAAATAGGAAACTTCAAAGTTTAATCTATTCTTTTTAAATACAGCCAGTTTTCCTTTAAGGAAAACGAACTACATTTAAAAATAAGATTGCTTTATTTAAAAGCAATTACAGACATGGTTTGTGATTACCAAATTGTGAATTGCAAAAACTCGCAATTTGGTAATCGAAAACACTAAGCTTCGCACATCAGGCCCGATATTTCCTTGTTGCAAGGGAGAACATTGCAGAACTCTTGTATGTGCACTGGAAGAGGCAATGAAGGGGTATCTATCCTCTTTATTGTTTTGGCCAGGAGTGTGTATCCATTGCATTTTACCTGCACGATGCAAGGTGCTGAGAACAAAATAATTCCCTTTGATGAATACGAAGATCAAAAGCCCATTTTCAAATGTATGTAATGTGACATTGGAATTTTATTACACAAAAGTAATATTCTATAACTGAAAGTCAAACCATCACTTATTCTTTAAACAGCTCAAGGCAGATGAATGTTAACATTTAAGACAAATGACGTTACATTTACCAAGCAGGTAGCCTGTGTGCCAGCTTAAAAAATATCTCAAATAAATCAGCCTTTATGGGGACCTCTGTTACTACAGACATAAGAGATTGTCACTAGTGGAAGACTGCACCTGAACATGAAGAATTACCTTAAATTTACAATTCCTAATAGCTGAGCAGGGTAAGTTTGGCATTAACTAGCATTTGCACAACAAATTATTGAGTTTTCAGGCTCATTATGTAAAAGGTATAAACCCCACTTCGGTCCTAAGTGTGTTGAGTAGGGTTCGTTAGTCGTTCCATCCTATAAAATTTCAAAGACTGCCATCAGTTCTTAAATTTGCCAAGTATATGCACACTTTACCTTCTAGCATATACATAGGCCACAGAACATTGTTTCCTATGTTTCTTCCCAATAATGCCTTGTAAATCTTAAAATACATTTAATTTTTTCCATCCAACAACACTTTACAAATCTTAAATGGTATTTCCTAATGTTTACATTAACATGTTGTCTTCATGATAAACAATGTATTCATTTTCAGTCTCCAGGGAGTTTCTGTTGAATTAAAATGTGCCCCATCGCTAATTCACATTGTTACGTAATACACAATAAAAGGGTTTTTTATATGATCGGCTTACAGTATGTCTCTGTCGTTATGTAGAATTGGAGCTTTAGTCAGTACAATAAAATGTATTATTATGGGAAATTCTTGAAATCATATTATAGGTTGTTTTCCTTGTGTATTGGGACAATATATAGTTTAGTGTTCACCAATGTAGAATTTAAAGTACAGATTATGTGTTCTGTTGCCTTTTACCTGAAACAATACTGCAAGTCAGTCTGAAATGTGTTTTTACAGTTTAAAGAGTATTTTCCCAGAGAATTTAGATGTGTGGATAAACATTGATATCTTCAACCGGTGTCCCTATTTGTAGTCTGGGACTCAACATACAGTTTTAAAGATTAGAAAAGGTTATGTTGGGTCTTGGTCAAAGTATTTGTTGACAGTTTTTATACAAGCAAAAGAAATACTAGTATTTCTACAAGATGTTAACGATGTCGCCACTTACCCAACAATTTTGTAAAGCAAATCTGACAAGAGACTTTTTTGCATATACAGCTTATAATTCAATATGGAACACGTAAATAGTCTCTTGTGCTCACTGTTGACAATTGTCTGATCTGAAGGTCACAGGTTTGAACCACCCCAAATGTAACTCAGTTGCTTAACCATCTTAAAAAGTATCATAGATTGTTTTAGACTTGGGGTTACCAAGTAGTATTGAATGTATGTATGTATATGGTATTTCTTTAGTGCAAACCTTGCTAAAAGGGAGGGGAGTGCTGTACATGGTCAAAGAAAATTGTATAATGACAATGACTTAGAAATGGCAACAATTGTGGTCCTCGATGTTATGTATTAATCAGGTGATTATTACATTTTATAGCCTTGATGTAGTTCCTCTGCAGAAAGGGAATGACAACAGTAACCTGGGCCTAAGTAGGTATGAGGTTTGCAGCATTTTTACTTTGAAAGCAGCATCTGAAAATCTTAGTAATAATGAGAATTTATTGTGTTTTTTTGAGAAAATATTGGCTATTATTCACTAAATTATATACTAAATTAGATCTTGGTACTGTGGTTTTGGAGCTGATGAATAATGTAATTTCTACTTTAGTATTTTTTTTAAGTCTACTTAGTCTTTTAAATTAAAATGGTGTTACTTAAAAAGTATATTGTATATGAATGATTCAATGGGATTCCTGTTTGTACGAGAGGGCACCTGCACAATTTTTGTAAGAAACCTGAACTTGTATGGACCAATAATAATTTTTAGCCGTATTAGGAACAACTTTATATTTTTTAACTTTGGCATTTATCTGAACTTAGAGAAGGGCAAATGAGCGGCCAAATCATGTGTCAGCCTACTTCTTTAAACAATAAAGACATAGAAACACTGCATATGTTAATATGATCACTATTATTATTGTCCTTATCAATATCATTATTATTATTAGTAGTATCTTTTTGATGAATTAACATTAAACCTAATGAGCTTTTATGTTTTCATGTTCTCATTGTCTATCTCAAGAACTGTTTCAAGTGAGGACAGCCAGTAAATTGATGAATGCAAAGCATCATGTCCAACTCCTGTACCCTTTGATTTTCAGCCCTCGGGGATTACTTTAGCAAAATAGGTGAATGAAACTAAATTGGTTGAAATTCAAAGACAATCACATTTTCAAAGCTTGTCTCGCTTTTAATTGAAATTTGGCATCACAAATAGAAATACTGAATAAAATCCCTCGTCATAGTACAAGTAGATACAACAGATTTAAGGTAACCAAATTGGGCAAATAATGTATAGCAGCCTGGCAATGCAGCCAACTACATTAGTGTACATTCTCAACATAGAATCAGAGTTGGCTTATGGTGTGGCTGTGTGGTGTCCCAGATCACACAGACATATAGAATGGAAGCAAATGCTAAGTTTGCATCCAATGGTAGATGTCTTAAACAACAATTATGGCATGGGAATTCACTTAGCTTAAACATGGTCTACTATTGATCCCTTTGCAAGTAAAGCAGTATTGGATTTTAGTGATAGATTAAGGGCCCAGGCCCAGACAACTCTTACAAATAAGTGCCTGCAAGTAATGTTCGCCTCAATCAGGCCTCTGCATCCCTTCATCATTTATCTACTTCAGAAAACTGGCAAAATACATTTGAAAGAGAGTTTGGCAACTGTCTTTCTAGTCATAAATAAATGAAAGGAAGTTCTGATGAGGATCCAGTACAGCATATTTAAAGGGCTACACTTAGGGCCAATAGTACAAAGGGTTCACACAAAGAGTACTTCGACTTTAACTCGGGTGTCCGAAACTCTTGAGATGACACTCATGCATTGTGAAATGTCTCAAAATGGTTAGGCAGAGGATTACCCTTTACCTCACACAGTATATTTCATGTCTGCTGGCAGATTAACCCGAATCCCTGAGAGACTTACACATTCAAACCCTCTGCTTGCAGCTCACACTGTTGGAGACTGAGCCTGCCCAGAGCGGGAACAAAACTTCATATGCACAATAGTTTATCCCATACTGGGGAGGCTTTGGCTGCCCAGTTGCAGCCCACTGTGAGAATTCAAGGGTGAACGAGGTAGGGTTAAATTCTCTACGAGATGCTAATTATAATACTACTGTTGGGGTTTGATGTTTTAGGGAAAGAGGTGAATGGTCAGTCGGAAGCTGTGTCCATCAACCAAAATACAACAGACTTCATGAAGAAGTAATTGGCAGCTTGGCCAGCCAATAAGAGAACAGTCGGCGTTGAGGTCTTTGGATTCCGCTAATTCAGATTGGCTTCTCAGACTGGTAGTGGAGATCCGCCGGAGAACAGACCACTGAATGACCCTCTCTATCATTTCTGGCTACTCCAACATATATGGCAGAATTATAGGGAAAAAATAATGAGGACTTCTTGTGGCCAGCCAAGGACTGATAAAGCAGGAGAAAGAGGTTGCTCTTGAAGAGACTAAAATCTTTTGTGGGGAAATCCTACCAAGGGAGTGATTATTAAGGACACTGGACAGTTACTTTCTTCTTAGGAGAAAACAAGAACATTCTTATGGATACTGGACAATTTCACAATTCTCATGAGAAAATAGGGAGAAAGATGAGATACAAGTACTACAGTGCACACAGACATTTTTGTGACAAAATAAGAAGGAAATTATATGAGGAGTTGTGGCCAACAGCCCAACATGGTGGCCGCAGTCTAATGAGGCTCCCACATCCTCACAACCTCACTCAATAGTCCACCCTGTATCTGAAGTTATCTCTGCTCAACATGACCATTCAAGGACGTGGAGAGAGACGAACTGTTCGGGGATGCCACCCTGGAGCGCATATCTTGGGGGCACCACTGTTACAGGCCAGCTACAATTTGGGCCCTGGTGCCAGATCGCAGCGCAAAACCCATAGGCCGGTGGCAAGAAGTAAAAGGCTTCATTCAGCGTGGGGCTGAGGCACAATGATCGGGTTGTCGCTTAGGCTCTGAGCGGCTGGAGCCTAGTGCGTGGCATCCTTAGTGGCTGGAGGATCCCCGTGGGACCGGTGACTTTAGAGGCTGGCGATAGCTATTTTGATCATCAGCGGCCACCGCAGACTTGGCCTGAGAGAGAGCTGTCGGGGGAGCCATGAGAACATGGTCATTGGTCCTGCTTTTCCCCCTCCCATCCCACCTGAGATAAAGCATCCAAGGCAGCCTATGGCGGGCCCAAGGCCCTTGAAAGGCATCGTTCTGTGCTGAGGGGACAGAATATTCCACGCTTGCCTACCGCTGTCATTGGCGGCCACGATGGACCTGATCTGCGGGTGGATTTGTGGTTGAGCTGTGAAGTTGCGGAAACTGGCCATGCCTTCCACCCCCTCATAAAATGACATAGAGCATCGAAGGTGGCCAGTGGTGGGCCCCAGAAACTGCATTCTCCTGTGTGGAGGTGAGGCGGGGCATGCCGAGCATGGTACAGAAATGTCTGTGAGGGGTGAGGGCCAGAGCCGAAGTGGGGGAGCAAACAGGTTGTCAGGAAATGTCTTAGGGTGCCGTGGGCCCCCATAGGGACAGCTTAATCAGGTCTGGAGACCTGAGCAGCCTGTGGGGAAATCCTCCCTTGTTTGGATTATGCTAGGAGCTGTGGGTCCCCTTGAGGGACAACAGAGAAGAGTGAGGGCACACAGGGACTATAATCAATGCCAAGGGGGAGTGCTGGGAGCTCCCCTCATCTGTCGCAGGTGGAAAAGCAGCGGGCCTCATAGAGAGAGAGAGACCCAAGAGCCATCCCACACCACAGAATGCTAGCAAGACAGGCACAGACCACACAGAAGACCTTGTGGGCTTGCAAGGCAGCCCAGGAAGCCTTTAACCTGGCTCCAGAGACCGGCACTAGGGCAAGTTAGATTAGCCCTCATGTGGGGGAGTGGTGCACTTCTGCGAATCAACCAATCTGAATAACATTCTGCTCAGTGGGGTGGTGGCGATGTGCATGCTGGACAGCTGCAGGATTGGGGAGTAGCCTGGGGGGCTGCAGCAGTATTCTCCCCCCTTTACTTCATTTTGCCCCTCCATCATCTCCTGGCAGGCAGCGGTGAATGTCGCTCCATCACACATTCCACTGGGGAGGATTCAGAAAAACATGGACATTCCCTCGGTCACCAGTTCACCATGGTGGGTGGCAGAGGGGGAAAAGTGATACAGCACTACAAGATGGACAAATATGCAGGCTTCATGGGCACACAGCTCTGCCCCCAGAAACATTGATGATTGTTTGAAAGATACCGAAAAAAAAGTGACAGAACTCTCTGAGAACACTGCCACTCTGCAAAAGCAACTGGATTGCATGCAAAAAGACAATGCCATCATGCAAGCAAGATTGGAGGATTAAAGGGTAGGTCTAGGTGCAACAATCTCCACCTGGTGGGAGTGCCTGAGTGTGCTGAGGGGCCAAGCGAGGAAAACTTCACTACCAACATCTTCCAGCCCAGGTTTCTCTCAAAGTTCTTCTCTGTGTAGCAAGCCCACAGGATGCCTGTGACTGCGCCAAGGGTGGGATGCTGCCTTGAACTATAATAGCCAGAATCTTTAACCATGGAGATTGCAACATGATACTCCAGGCTGCGCAGCAACAACCAGATCTAAAGTTCCAAAACATCTCAACCAATTTGTATCTGCACTTAAGTCTTAAAGTCCAACAATTGGGGTGCAGTTTTACAGCAGTCAAAAAAGTACTCCGCAAAAAAAGAACTCAAGTATTTGAAGCTTTTCCTGGCTAAACTATGTTTAATTGTAAAGGGAAACATAGCACTTTGACTCCCCTGAGTAGGCTTGGAATGGTTGGACAGCTGGCACCTGGTCCCCAGTGGCAGACAGCATAGAGGCCACCGTAAGACTGAGGGGGCATCAGCAGTGAAACCGAGGGAGGCAGACCTGCATCATCCAGAGGAGAGACCATGGGTATACAGAAGAAGCACGCCGGATAGAACTCAGTGACAAAATTATACTTGACCCCCCCTCTTTAAGACTGACACTGTGCATTGAACAACAATATCATAGGGGGGGGAGAGTTTGTGGACCAGCAAAGTCATGTCAAACATGAAATAGCACCCCCTGAGCGGGGGCAACCAGCTACAAGAATCCTATATGGGTGAGCTATAAGCTCGAATGTCTCGATTGGTGAGACTCATCCCCCCAGTTCTAAGGGTTGCTAACATGTTCGGAGGGGCGGCAGGTGCTCTGCAAGTTGGGGGATGGTGGGTCACTGAGCTCACTAAGCAGGTGGCCGGGGAATAGGGCATTCATTGGGGGAAAGAAGTTCATGTTAATTTTACTTGTGAGTGACAAATCCTATTGTAGGCACAACACACAGGACACTAAGTCTATTGCATGGGGCACACTACAGAAACCAGAATGCAGGAAGCCACCCTGACACATAGCCCTCGTCCCTGTCTGAAGGTCCTGTCCTGGAATGTGAGCGGACTGGGGGACATGCTAAAATGGCCTGGGCAATAATAATGCAATAACTCAAATGGCACAATCCTGACATTGTTATGCTGCAAGCGACTCATCTCTTGGGCAGCTTCTGCAAAGCTATGTTTAGATGGGGGTACAAGATGACTACATATGCATGTTTCACAAATGACTCCACAGTAGTGGAAGTCTGCTAAAAAAACAATGCCCCCTTCACCCTACACAAGACCTGGACCAACCCCATGGGAAATACATGGCCCAATCAGGTACATGGGGGGGGTCTCCCTATCAATCTATGCTCAGTACACATCCCACCAAAACACCGATGGAGTGGCTTCTTACTCCAAATGCTGGAAGGCCTCTTAGTTATGGGTGGGGACTTCAATGTGGTCATGGCTGAGGACATGGATAGGCACTCGCAGGTATAGTCAATCCGCTGCAACCCTACTCTAGCATCCTTTGTGGCAGCGCTGGGATTAGTAGACACCTGGTGCCTTTGTGACCTGGAGGAGAGCCAATACACTTTCCTGTTGGGAGCATACCACAGCTTCTCAAGGCTGGACAACATATTTACACAACACACCAACATTTCCAGGGTTGCTGAGATTCAACATTTAGCCAGGGGCACCTCGGACCACTTGTCTCAATGACTACTCGATTTCAGAGAAATTGAAGAGGCCAAGCGGGCCATTGCCATCAGTTCCTGGCACCTAACAGATAAGACACTGATGCATGAGCTAGGACTTCATATTTTGAAACAAACGAGGGAACAGTCCACTCTCAGCTGACACTCTGGTAGGCGTACAAAATGGTGATCAGGGGTCAGGTTTACTGATTGCTGATGAAGATGAAGAGGGAGAAGCTCGATGCCCTAGAGGCAGAGACTTCAGACCTAGAAACAAAAGCGCATAACACGTAGGCCGAAGGGGACACAAATGCCCTTAGACTAAAACAGAAAGAATACAGGAATCAAATCTGGCTGAAGACAATGCATGGGCATGCCACATACTGACCCAAAGAAGGATATATGAAGTGGGCAATAAGGCTGGAAAACTGCTTGCATGGCGGTATAAAAGAGACCAGGCCCGCAGCTGGGTCCTATGCATAACCATCTATGAGGGGAAGGTGAGGTCTGATCCACAGGGCATAGCAGAGGGATTCACAGACTATTATGAGAGCCTCTACTCCTCTATCCTCTAAGACACACTGTACACCATCTGACATCAAAGTCTTCCCAGATGACATCAAGGTACCTCAGCTCACAGCGGAGCATAGTTGGATGTTGGATACTGACATACAACCTAGTGAGATAGGCCAGGCCTTACATTCCCTCAGCTCCGACAAGGCGATGGGACTTAACAGACTCCCCATTGAGCTCCACAATTGACTAGCCAATAAGCTAAAGCCCTACTTATTAAAGATGTGACTGTAAGCCAAATCTTTGGGTTAGCTTCCAGAGGGTGGGAGGCAGGCCACAATAGTAGCAATCCACAAGGAAGGGACGCCGCCAAACCGATGTGGCTCTTACAGGGCAATAGCCCTCCTCAATGTGGATATAACATTTCTAGCCAAACTATTAGAAAACCAACTCAATCAGGTAATCACCTTCCTTTTACATTCGGACCAGTCAGGCTTCATGCCAAACAGGGGGACTAGGCTCAACCTCCATCGGCTCTACGGGGGCTGGCCGGGTCGACGGATGCTAGGATATCCACCATGGTGTTGCTGATGGACGCCTCAATGCCGTTTGACGTTCTTGAGTGGAACTACATGTTTGGAGTGCTAGTGAAGCTGAGAGGTGGGCCCAAATTCATCGGCTGGATACATCTCCTCTATCAGGACCCCAAGGCCCAGGTCAAGGTAAATGGGGTGGTATCCTGTAGATTTGCTTCGCACAAGGGACAAGACAAGGCTTCCCGATATCCCCACTGATTTTTGCCCTGGCCCTGTAAACTGTGGCAGCCTGGGTCAGACTGGACCCCCTGGTGCGAGGCTTACACTAGGGAGGGACCTAGGATGAGCATATTTCCTTATACGCTGATGATACTTTATTTTATGTCACAGACCCCTGAATTGACAATTCCCAGACTGATGCAGATCCTCCAACTCTTTGGGAAATGTGGGGTGTACATTATTAATTGGGGTATCTCCCCCATACAGCTGATCAGCACCCCACACCCACCTTGCACAAGAACAACCTCATTCCTGTGTCTAACGATGGATTTAGGTACTTAAGGATCTATGTCACGTCTCATCCACAGCTCTTTTATCACAAAAACCTGGCCCCTATATTGGACCGCTTTGCTGCAAACATGCAGCATTGAAAGACACAGACCCCATCCCTTTCGGTAGAGTGGCGATGTTCAAAATGAAAACACTACACAGATGATCTATGCCATCCAAAATACTCCATACCAATTACTAAAGATATTTTTCAATAAGATGGTGGCCTCACTCCGACTTCTGTTCTGAGATATTGGCCCACCCCGAATAGTTCTTCAAAAATTATTGCACTGAGTATTTGATGGGGGGGATTGGTCTGCCGAGCATATGAAAATATTATTGGGCCATTCAGCTAGCGGTGGTTAACGACTGGGTGTTCACTGCATGGGAGGACCCATTGTTCAGGCTGGAGAGACTGGCACCCAAGGAGGGGTCTCTGGGGGTGCTACACAGATCTTCCACCTCAAGACTAATGCTGCTGCATACCCAACAGTGGTGCGAACTTAGGGGGAGGCTACTGTCTTTCTGGGATGGAAGGGGAAACCAACAGAAATTAACTGAGTTTTTGCTTTCTGACCTCCTGATTTTGACTCTGTTTTTGCTGGCTTAGTGTCTCTGTGCACTTTTCTCACTGCTGATCAGTGGTAAAGTGCAAGTGCTCCAGTTGTAAATTGTGTTATGGATTGGTGTTTTCATGATTGGCATATCTGAATTACTTGTCAATCCCTAATAAAGTGCACTGAGTGTGCCAGGGCCTGTAAATCAAATGCTGCTAGTGGGCTGCAGCACTGGATTGTGCCACCCACACAAGCAGCATGTAAACATAACTCTGGCCTGCCATTGCAGAGCCTGTGTGCAGTCTGGGACTGCCATGTCAACTTGGCAAGTGTACCCACTAGCCAGGCCCTAACCTTCCCTTTTCTTACATGTCAGTCACCCTTAAGGTAGGCCCAAGGTACCCCTATGCAGTGTATGTAAAAGGTAGGACATGCCCTAGTGTTTGTGGCATGTCCTGATAGTGAATTACTGCCAGTTTCATTTTTCACTATTGCAAGGCTACCTGTTCCCATAGGACAGAATAGGGAGTTTGTTTATAACATCTTATAAACATAACTGGCCCTGGGAACAAGGTAGAGAAATAAAGTTTAATATGCCTGAACTCAGAATCTAAACATGCAACTTTTAGTGTAGGTGATTTTTACATTCTGTATTTGAAAATACCACTTTTAGAAAGCAGGTATTTTCTTGCTCAGCCATCCAGTAGGCCTCTGCTGGGTTTGTGGATTGACTGTCTTAGTTTTGGGTGAGAGGGTTTGGGGAGGAGCAGTGGCTCCAGATAGTCTAGGTGGGTCAGGAAAGGGCTGAATAGACCTGGGCTGCATTTAGAGTAGGGGGAGGAGATTTCCGATCACCTGAATGGCCCTGGTCTGCCTCTGACAATGCTGTCTCCACCTCCTGCTAGGAAGCTACACGAGAGGACAGAACTGATTCTGGCCGGGCACAGACGCTCTCTGCCTGAGAGGACAAAGGAGATTGGGCTATAAAAAGTGGGGCCCAAACCCCTGAACTTTAGAACTCTTTTGGACCAAGAAGACTGCCAAGAAGAAGAACTGGAGAAGCTGTGAGGAGGAACTACCACTTTGCTGAGTGCTTTGCTGTGTTGGCATGCAGTGGCTGCTTATGTCTTGGGCAGTGAAAGGACTGGACTGAACTTTCTGCAATCTATTTTTGTGAGTTTCTCCAAGGGCTTGTGGTAGAGCTTGCACCCTGTTCAAGAAGTCTCAGGAAACGCAAAGACTTCAAGGTCTTCTGCCCTCAGCACTGGGGACTGTGTGTTTTGTGCTGCACAGAAAAAGCAACGAATGCCGTCTACGACACTGCTGCCGACTTCGTGTCCTGAAGGCACTGCAGAGGGCATTCCGCAACGTCGCACCATGGCCCTGGTCTCACCGACGATGCCTGCTTATGCAACCACCGAGTCGCTGCTTGTACCGAGACCTGTGGGCACCGCACTCTGCATCGCCCTGCTTCACAACGCCGCCTTCGTATCCCCAATGACACCTCTCCACGCCAAAATCTACGCCGCTGCTTGCACCGGCATTCAAGGGCACCGCTCGTAAGGTTACATGACGCGTCACCCTCATCCCGCAATGCCGCCTTTGCCTACTGACGCCGGCACCATCGACTCCAGTTCGTCAGCCAATGACAGAGCTTCAGCAATGATGATGCCATTGCTTGCACTGTGATCTGCCAGCGCTGCAACGAGCAACGCATCACTTCGCACCCTGGTCTCACGGGCCATGCCATCTGACATACCGCCACCGAGCCGCTGCTCGCACCGTGACCTGAGGGCACCACACACCGCACTGCTGCACTTCGCACTGCAGCACCGGGCGCCTGCCGACACCATCCCTCCTGACTTCAACCAAGAGGAGTTCAGCCTGCAATGCATGTGACTTCAAGGGCCCGACGACTCCTGCATCGACCTCTGGAACTGACACCTGCAGACGCCGTGCTTTCAGAAGCTCAACAAGAGGTCGCCGACACCCTGCATTTCTACAGGTACTGTTCTGCGGGTCTTCCCGACACCGTAGCTGGCCCGCGATGCCACTGTCAGCCAGAACAGTTTGGATTTGTTTGTTCACGACGCTGTGATAGCCCCAGACGGAGCTATCAACATCAAGAAACTTTATTTCCAGTTTATTTTGATAACTGAAGATTTCTAAGTACTGTATTGTGGATTTTATCGTTGTTGGTCATGTCTTAAGTATATAAAAATATTGGATTTTTTTCTAAACTGGTGTGGTGTCCTTTTGTAGTGCTTACACTTTATTACTGTTGGTTATGTACAAATGCTTTACACACTGCCTCTAAGATAAGCTTGACTGCTCGTGCCAAGCTACCAAGGGGGTGAGCAGGGGTTATTTTAGGAGTGTAACTCCCTTATCTTGACTAGGAAGAAGGGTCCCTACTTGGACAAAGGTGCAAGCTCTTGCCAACTAGAGACACCCATTTCTAACAGTGCATTGAAGAATTATTAGAGAGGTCCTGGGCACAGTAGTCTCTGACATGGCCAAATGCCGTATACTGCATATTTGGGAGGTCTATCCCCCGCCTAGATTTGGTAAACTCTGGTTGTCCCTGGGTCTGGGGGTGGCCAAGAGTAACACTGCTCAAATGTGGGGAGGAAGAAGTGCACCGGAGGTGATAAATTGGGAAAAAGAAATGGATCTGTGAATGTTAGCAGAACAAAAGACATATACTGGGAGAGGATGCGCAAGAAAATGGGGGAAATCTGAACCCTTTGACGGTAATTTTGAAGGATTGCTGAATTACCATTGGTGGGACTTGCATGCTGATTGGATGGGCCTAGTGGGCTTGTATGTGTTTGTTCCCAGGTATTAATTGTCTCTGATGATTTGCCTTGACTATGCCTCATTGACCAGTTTGGTTGTGTACTGCGCTAAACCTGCTATTGGTTCATACGGTTCTGCCTTCTTATGTTTTGAAAACTCAATAAAAAGATTTAAAAACATTTAAAGACAGAAATTATATGAACTACAGCCTTACACCAAAGAATAAATACTTCCGCCTGGCGAACCCATTGCATAGGTATGTTAACAAAATTAATAGTTCTCCTAGGAGCCCCAACCTGCTCTGTTTTGATGTTATCATGTTGGATGCATGACACATTCTAACAAGTTTTCTCTACTACGTAAGTGTAAATCAGGAATCTTCACTGTGGTCCAATCGATTTTAAGTGCAACATTTCTGACACTCCTGGGGCAAAATCAAGGGGCATTTTCCCAAGTTTAATGATTCACCAAATAAGTGGGATGGAGGTGGAAGTGCCTGTAGCAGTGGTTCCTAATGCTTATGCAATATGAACCAAGTCCAATCATATGTATCTTGGCATTTTTCATTTGTACGTGAATAAAGGAGGACCTATCTCAAATGCTTATTAAATAATGGAACTGGCATATTCGAAGAACATTTGTATTACCATGGATACAACATTGTTATTGACTATAAGGGAAAAAAGGCCCCCCTAATTACTTTTAGGTCCAAGAGGAGGGGGGAAAAAGAGAAATGGCTAATACAAAGTACCTCTGTTCTGACCTATATTGCTTTCAATGTGACCTGGTCAGGTTCTAACTTGCCATCAAACTCACCATTAGTCTACAACACACCCAAATTTAGACAAAGTCGTTTTTATTATTTCTTTTATTGCACCTCTAATATATTTTCTTTAAATATTAGAAAAAGCTTTTTATATAATTTTGTGTCTTTTTTGTATACAATTAGTTGAAAAACACATACATATATACATATTTGTCATTATGTATTCATAAAAATAGCACCAGCAAGCTTGCTAGCACAAAATAATTACTTTAGACACAAATGTTTATAACCCCACAGCAACCACCACCAATTCATTCTCACCACACAAACTCATTCATTCAATTACAATCATACTCATAAAAACCACAGGAGATTCAACCCTGTGAGGGGTCCAAAAATTATTCTGGAGACGACAGTTTAGTGTTGATCCAAACAAGCGTAGCTTCTAAAGGAATTGTCTCTCAGGAACCACTTCTCAGAGGTAGTGTCGGTCTGGTCTACGCGCGTTTCAGTGGACAAGCCACCTTCTTCAGGACCAAGATATAGAAAGGGAATCTCTAACCCAAAAGGCCAGGGGTTATCTGTGGGGTAATAAAAGAACAACAAATGTTTTATAAAGAATGGGGTATGACAAGGGATAATTAAAAAAAAAAATCTTATACTTCATGCCCCACCCATGGAGCCAGTGTGCAGTGTTTTACAACGTCTCAACTAATTTGAGAGACATGGACTTGAATATGCATACTAAGTTCCAATGTATCCAGTACACGCCATGAATAAACCAAATGTACAGTGAAAGATAGAAGTAAAAAGACCTGCACCACCTAATAAAATGTCACGCTAGCCAGGTGTATTCTAGTTTTGAAAGCGTGATTGAAAGAATAACAAAATTGGACAAAGAAGAGGAAAAAGAGAAGCAAGTTCTGTGACCCAAGAATCAATACAAAGGAATTGCTCTAATACATGCAGGCCAAACAGTAGAATCTAGCTCTAATGTACCTGCAACTGATCAATCAGCCAGAATATATTTATTATGAGCCGCGATAACAATTGTGTATCCACAAACACCTAAACCAAGTCTTGTAAGTCAAGGTCTAGAGAATGGAAAGAACTAGGTTATAAAATCTCATCACGTGTACTGGATACATTGGAACTAAGTATGCATATTCAAGTCCATCGCTCTCAAAACATTTGTTGTTCTTTTATTACCCCACAGATAACCCCTGGCTTTTTGGGTTAGAGATTCTCTTTCTATATCTTGGTCCTGAGGAAGGTGGCTTGTCCACTGAAACACGCGTAGACCAGACCAACACTACCTCTGAGAAGTGGTCCCTGAGAGACAATTCTATTAGCAGCTGCGCTTATTTGGATCAACACAAAACTGTTGTCTCCAGAATAATTTTTGGACCCCTCACAGGGTTGAATCTCTTGTGGTTTTTATGAGTATGATTGTTAATTGAATGAATGAGTTTGTGTGGTCAGAATGAATTGGTGTAGGTTGCTGTGGGGTTATAAGCATTTGTGTCTAAAGTAATTATTTTGTGCTAGCAAGCTTGCTGGCGCTATTGTTATAAATACAAAATGACAAATATGTATATATGTATGTGTTTTTTCAACTAATTGTATACAAAAAAATACAAAAGTTTATATAAAAAGCTTTTTTAATATTTAAAGAAAATATATTAGATGTGCAATAAAAGAAATAATAAAAACGACTTTGTCTAAATTTGGGTGTGTTGTAGACTAATGATGGGTTTGATGGCAGGTTAGAAGCTGACCAGGTCACATTGAAAGCAATATAGGTCAGAACAGAGGTACTTTGTATTAGGTACAACATTTGTATTCCCAGGGGTGGAAGAGCCTAATCAAAGTTGCTAAAAGCAGTGCTTCCCACACTTTATAGAACCATGATCCAATTTTCAGAACGACACGTTGGTGACCCACCTAGCTTTAATGGACATGCACGGTGGGGGGGGGGGGGGGTTATTCAATGTAACGAAACGTGTGGTAGAGCGCTGTTAATTACAGACAGTACATTTCCTGTGGAAATGGCCATTAAATTTGCACAGACATACTCTTCACTGATAAAACTATACTGTTAGCAAATGATGATGGGTGGAAATAGGGATTCAGTGAATATTTTCCATTTGTGCATCACCAAGTAAAATGTATTGATTTGTTTTGAACCTATTAAAATGTAGGTATCCATCACACTTCAGAACTACAAACAAATATGCCTCGCTCTTTCTTTTCTATCTGCTGAATGTATACAGTTCATTTACAAGTATTTATATTTAGCTGCGTGTTACAAAAAAATTATGAAGTGACAAGAGTTCGCAAACACCAACCCCATTGTAAACAAATATGCAGCAATTTGTCAGAAGACATAGCCTGGTTTTTGACCTCTGTTTTTGGAGCATAGCAAATGTGACAAGATCAATACAGAATTTAAAGGCATCTTCAATTATTGCTTGGATTTTCGAGATGCACCAAAAATTGGCTTGCAACCCAATGACACACAGTTTGGGAACCACTATGCCAGGTGGTCCTTAGATACGTTATGATGGTGAAAGTATCGTTAGCTATACATTTGCTGGCAGATATAATTGTCAGTAGTGCAGTGCAGTATTACTGAGCATTATCTAGACAGGTTGTCTAACATCCATAGCAGAGATGCCACGTTGCGTGCTCAGAGGATGGACTAGAGTCTAGAGAACTTCTGCATTTGGATGTCTCGGAGTTCATTTGTCATTACTCTTCCCTGATGTCTAATGTTTAAGCTTAACTCTGCTGCTTTGCCACACTGTGAGATCTTGGGAATGAGGGGCACAAAGAAAGTTGTTACTTTATCTTCTTGGATCTCAGTCCCATTATCTGCCATGTAAGGCAGATGCTTATACACAGGCCGAACACCAGTAGCAAACGCTTTATGGACAAGCATTAGCAAAGCCAACAGATCTCAACTATAGCAGGCCGAGCTATTTGTATTGCAAATGCGTTTTCGCCAACCACATGTGAACATACTCATTAGGAGACATGTAAATGAATGGCAGGCTTTCTTGAAAAAATAAGCAATTCCAAAATGGCTGCCAACACACGCATCCATCTTGACACTTGTGCATGCATGTCTTGTGACGCATGGTGGCCATTTTTTATTTATCGTTTTATCATGGATAATGGCCATGGTATACCAGTGAATAAAAATGAAAGGCCTTTTAAAACGTGTTTGCAAAGAGGAAAAAAAGAAGTGAGCAGCCCAGTAATACTTTGCAGCTGCCCAGACATCGTAAAATATATAAATGAAAAAAATATTAAGAATTTGACATGGGAGTAAGATGGGGAGCAGCTAGGGGACCATCAGGGGAAGGGGTAGGAGGGACTGAAAATAGGAGTGCATGTAGGGAAGCAGAAGAAAAAGCAGGAGAGTGAGGCAAGAAACATCTGTACTCTCACTGAGTGCTGAATACAAAAGAAGAGCCCCTTTAAGTATGTAGTGGAAGGGTATCACTCATTTAATCAGATCATTGTCAGGCCGGCATGCTACTGGTTGGGACAATCACAAGAACTAGGTGGAAATCCACTGAATTAGAACAGCCATCTAACGTATAATATAATTCAAATATTAGCAAGGAACTAGCATAACGTATACATTATGTATTAAAAATAATAGGTCTGTCTGCGAACGGCAGAGCTGTCTGTTGATGAGATGTACAAACTCGATATTTTCCTTATTACTACTATGCGACTAGGAGTTGTAGTTTAGATTTGAGTTGGTAGCATGTCCTTCACACATCATTTCTTTTTGCCATTCCCATCACCCATTCGCACATGAAGTGACATCACTGGATTTCTCATCCTTCATCGGCACAGGAAGTGACATCTCTGGTTTTTCACTAAAACCATCTTTAAAAGAAGAAGTCAAGCAAGAGGACTTAATTTCCCATCACCTATATGCACAGGAGGTGACATCACTAGATTTCTCATCATCCATTTACCCAGGAAGTGACATTACTGGTTTCCTGCTCATGGCACACTCCGCTCCTCCTCCCCTCCAGGACACACTCTATGGCTGCTGCAGCATGGAAGTACAGCTGGCGCATCACGGGTGCTCCAAATGCAAGCTTGTCTGCATCTCTATGCACCCGTCAGCACCTGGACCGATCCCAGCACCAGAAACCCAGCTGCCGCACTACCCACTGCTAGCCTGCTGTGCTCCCACATGCTCACATTCCGGTCGGCATTTACTGCACTAAGCCAACCACACCACACAACATGAAAGGAGCATTCACATGCACCTCCTGCAAGTTCTCTTGCACTCTCCCACACCCTATACTCACCACTCATACACTCAAGGCCATGAAAGAATTGCACTGGCTGCCAGTGGAAAACAGGGTCACTTTTAAGGCAATGTGCTATGGCCATCGCATCCTCAAGAAATGCGGCCCCAAATATCTTCATCCTTTACTAACTGAACACACCCCTAGTCGGACTCTGCGGTCCTTAGGGAAAGCCCTGGTGAAGGTACCAAGGATATACAAAGCCAGACTGGGAGCCCGTTCTTTCAGGTACCTGGCAGCTAAAACGTGGAACACTCTGCCTATAGCCCTAAGAACAGAGACATGTGAGAAAAAATTCCACAAACAAATAAAAACCTGGCTGTTCAGCAGTACGGAAATCTCATAGATGCCTAGCAACTACTTTTCTAGATTGTAGCAGCTCTCCCTCTCCTATGTCTCAGCACGGGGACACACGTCTGGTGTAACCAAGAGCTCTATAAATGAAATAAACTAAACTAAATTAAACCAACAGCACCAAGCAGCCACTCATTCACTCTGAAACATACCAGCCTCTCTTTCACAGAAACCAAACACCACCCACACAACATGCCACACTCGCATGTGTGCTCTTCAAAACAAACTGACCAGAGAGAAATGGGACTTACTGCACAACCATGCTCCTTACATGCTCTTCCTCATGGAAACATGGCTAAATCCTACCTGTGCCAGGACATTGCTGCAGCCTCCTCACCGGCTACAAGATCACCAGGCAAGACCATCAGCACAAGCCTGGAGGGGGAGTCACCATCATAT
This sequence comes from Triturus cristatus, assembly GCF_964204655.1. NCBI lineage: Eukaryota > Metazoa > Chordata > Amphibia > Caudata > Salamandridae > Triturus > Triturus cristatus. The sequence goes on along the minus strand of NC_140592.1, from coordinate 274,290,130 downwards.
TCAAATATACCACACTACATACATGGACACCCCCACCAGCTAGATGGAGCACCTCACATTCAAGATATGTATCACAGCCAGTATACAGACCACCAGGGCCCTGCACCAATTTCACCAGCGACATTACAGACTTTGTTGCACCCTTTACCATCACCACTGTCGAAATTGCGCATACCATGAAGGCCATCCACTCTGGGCCCTATCTGACCCTTGCCACCACCATGCCTTGACCAAAGGACTCCTACCCATCAGCGAAGCAATAACACCCATCCTCAAATCTTCCACTGACTCGGCCACATTGCTGTTACCTGGAAACATGCCACCATTACACCTCTGCTCAAGAAACCATCCACTGTCCCAATTATGCTTTTTAACTACAGACACATCTCTCTCCTACCATTCCCAGCATAGGTCTTAGAGAAACTAATCAACCTACTTTTCACCGGCCTTCTCAGCCTCCACCAATTCTTCCCCACAACGCAGTCCAGACGGCATCTGCATGATCGTTGACAGAGGAGTTATGGCAGCCTTGATTCTCCTGGAACTCTTTGCACCATTTGACACTGTCTCACACCCCATCCTCATGAGCTTCCAGCACGAAATTGACATCCAAAGAACTGCTGCCCGCTCAATCTGCTTCTTCTTAATAATGAGAACAAAAGCTGTCAGTCTTGCACCTTACTCCTCGGAAGCCTGCAAATTCATCTGTGATTTCTCAGCCCCACCCTCTTCAATGCATATAAGATCCCTCTGTTCAACTTCATCCGTACCTTCTGCATCAACATCCTCTCCAAAGCCTGTAGTGTCTTCTGTATTATACAGTGCGAGACACCTATGATCCTGAACAGACTCCGTAGTCTAGTGATGTAAGTGATTAAGTGTGGTTAATAAAATCACAATGAAGTATGTGTTACACTCTGAGATATAAAGACATGCAATACCGAGCTCCGTGTGTGGCATAATTCATTATATGCTACCGGGCTGGGGAGGACGCTAAAACTGGTGACGAGTTAGGGGATTCATAAACCCAGCAACCCGAAGAGTCATGAGTGGTCTCTCAAAAAGTTTGCAGAGGTCCAGAAAACTGCTTGTGTGTGCCATCCGTGCCACAGTGAAAGTGGAGAACCGATGGTTGGTGTATCTGGAGTAAAAGCACAACCCCATCCAGTGCGAGACCTTCAAAGAAAGTGAAGCCCACGGAAAGCTTAATTTCTGTTCGGTCAGAACATTGCTAAGAGTGAATCCACCACTTAACACAGAGCTGCCAGTCATACAGTGTGGAAACATCAAGGCATAATCAACCAGGTACAGAAAGTGCAGGTGTAAGAGAATGCTGCGAGCAGTAGTAGATAAGTGTAAAGAAGCACTAAGAGGTAGAGATCAACTGGGAGTAAGAAAGCATGAAGAAACGGCAAGGGCAGTGCACCTCAGTTAAAAGAAATGAGCATCTACTTACCAAACATCTAGAGTAAAGAGAGTCATCCAATCTCAGCGCCAGGTGTAGCAACCCATGGGTAAGCACGGGGGCTGTGCTTGCAAGGCCGTCAAATCCTGCCAAACTGACTAAAGAGTCCATGAGCGGCTGTCAAAATAGTGTAATTTTTCAGCTCTTCCGTGGCTGCTGAAGAGAGCACCTGATACGGCGCTTCAGCCTTCCTAAAACCACTGTCTGCTTTCGATTTGCCAAGAAGCAGAATACTGGCACTAGATGGACTGTGTGGATCGAAGCTTTCGATGATCTCATTGATATGCTGTAAGAAGCAGATGACCAAAAAATCATCAAATATCTCTGAACCTTAGCAAGTGAAAGAGTAAAGGAAGTGATAAAGAATAAATCAAGAGGCGAAGAAACTTTATACCGCCAAATTATAGAAGTGCTGAACACTAAATTCAATCTGATGCACAATGCTGACAATGAAAGGTATATCTTCATTCAGGAGAGACAGAGAGATGGTGAAACAATAGATGAATTTGTTGAAAGACTTGAAATGCTCTAACACTGTAAGTTTAATTAATTCAATGACGAAGAAGCCATTTGTCTCAGAGTCACATATGGTTGCCTGTGTGATTCCTTCAGACAGCAAGTGCTGAGAGAAATGCTCAGTCTGGATTGTGTGCTCATGGCAGCCAGTGCTGAGGAATGTGCTGAAAATCAAGCCTCCAACATGGAGGCTGGAGGAGTGCAGAGTAAATCGGCATTGAGTATAAAAAGAGAGAAAAAACACAAGGTAGAAGGACATAATATGATATCTCTGAAGAAAGGGAAGTTGTGTTTCAAATGTGGATTTTCCTTTCCACATGAAGGTGAATGTCCTGCCATTGGACAGATATGTAAAGGCTGCAGGGAGGAGAACCAATTTGTAACAGTTTGCAGAGCGAGAGCAAACGTGAGTGTGTCACATCATGAAGGCAAAATGGCTACAAGTGCGTTGTTTCATAATTCGATATATCTAAGTTTTACTGGATATATCAAGAGGGTCCAAGGGAGAATATTTATTGACCACTAAGTTCCTAATCCCCTGATAATCAAAATACTGTAACCACAAAATGGGAAACTTAGGGTCTGACCAACAAAATCGAGATGAAGTAGGTAGATACTACAACAAGTGAAAATAAATCCCATCAGCCACTTAGGTAGCCACCCACATCATCTGGGATTTAGGAGCCTTTCAAGTGCCCTTTGTTAGAACAGGGCCACAGAAAGAAAGGACCAACGTGAACCTTATCTTCACTTTAAGATGTTGTATCAACCAAGGTTCTTAACAGTGTGGGTAGTAGCGAGGGAAGCAGTGCAACAAACAAAAAATGGGAATCTTAAAATCATCTACCAGAACAGAAAAGAAGCTTTATTAACTCTGTTCGGGTGACGAAACTAAAACCAGTGCAGGAGCAGTTTGAAAGAATAACCGCTCAAGTCCAGCTCAAAAAGGGTCATGAAGATAATATGGCAGTCAGAAAGTTCCAGAAGAGTTCCAGTCATGCCCATCGAAGTAAATGGCAACATCAGTTGAGGCAAGTAGAAAATGAAAAAGGCCGATTGTCATCTAATTCTTCGTCGATAGGTTCTTTGACTTCACTTTCGAAAGACAGTGAAGAAGATGGGTGAACGATGTCAATGCTGACTACTGAAAAATGTGTGCATGTAGGATTGGCTTCCTTTGAGAAAAAATAAAAGTCGAAAAAGGATCTACAAGTGAAATCACAAAATTCATTTGGGCATTGTCCCAAAATAAAATTGCAGGTTTATGGTTGCTATCTACCGTTTATCAGATAAACATCATGCCAGTCGAAAATGATCACAAACTTTTTCCAGTGCCCGTCTCATACCATCGAAAGCCAAAGTATACATGTTGGCAGCCTTGACACCATTACAAAGTCAAGGTTCATCCATGGCAACCATAAACCAAACAAAGACAAAGGTACAAGCCCCAATCCATGTCCTGCAGGGCACTTCATCAAGTGCATGTTTGCTCAGCTTCAGTACTGCTGCTGACAGGGGACTAATTTCTGTGAACTAAAATGTCAATGCTTATCACAACATAGTGAACCAGGTTCCGTCTTTTCTTCATGCATTAGGAAAAGTTAAGACAATGCAAGTGCAGCTCCACATTAACTAGGACATTCGTCCTGTTGCTCAACTCATCCTCGAATTGCATTTCATCTACAAGAGGATTTGTGTGTTAATTTACAGACTCCCCTATTACATGCCGCATTTTCCCCAGCTGGTGGGTGAAAAAATATCTCACTTAGGGCCAGATGTAGGTGGCCAAATAGCTAGCGCTGAAATTCGCTATTTGGCAGCGTGCAATGTAGGTAAGTTGAAACCTACTAGCAAAATAAGGAATCGCAAAATTGTGATTCCTTATTTTGCTCTTGCATTTAAGTAGCACAAAAGAAAGTGCACTTTAGCTTTAAGAAATCGCTAGGGCATGTATGTGCGCCACATGTGCACACATGCACATTTCAGGGGTGCAACAGGGTGTCCTTTTGGAACCATGGCATACCTTGAAATTGCTCCCGCAATTTGCGAGTGCCTCTTGGTGATTCGCAAATTGTGGGAGCAATTCCTACTCATTCCTATGGGCCTCTAGGCCCATAGGAATTAATGGGAAGGTATTCCTTAATTGCGAATCACAATTTGCGATTCAAAATTAAGGAATATTAAGGAATCGCTAAAAATATTGCGATTCCTACCTACATGGCATTTTGCGATTCCTTAATAGCGATTCCCTAAAAATCGTTATTAAGGAATCGGAAATATGCATTTACCTACATCTGGCCCTTATTAGTTAGCTATGCTAAAATTCTACTAATTGGGGACTTCAACTATTGGGCTAATGATGAGATGGGAGGTTCAAGTTCTCGAGTTGATGCATCTACTTAACGGATAAAACTGTGTTCAACACATGACAGCCCCCACCCACTCAAAAGGCCATACTCTTGTCCAAGTCTGGACATCCAACCTTACGGTATCTAATCTGACGGTCGCTCCATGTACTTGGTCCGATCATTTTTTTATAAAATCTTTCCCTTACCAATTTAACTGCTGCCAAATCCCAAGCTAAAGTGAGCCTCATGGTGAGGAATTGGAGCCGTACTAACATGAATGCCTTTTGTAATCTGTTATCAACTATGTCTCCGATTGAACAGATTATATTCAATAAACATGAAGAAAGTATCAAATCTTGGATAGTTGCCACCAGTGATAGTCATGTCCTCTTTAGGAAAGTCAAAACAGCTAGACACCATGACGCCCATAAATGGTTTTCAGAAGACCTAAAATCCCAAAAATGTACTCTAAGCCATTGTCCAAACTAGTACCTGAACTTGTTCCACCACGGGAGCAGAAGGGCTGAATTGTCGCAAAGCTGAATATTTCCCAACTCCCCAAACCTACTGCACACCAGAGAACTCACAGACTGCAGCAAGAAGGGGGAAAGGGGAATGGGAAGATAGAGAAACTGCCACAGCGGTGCCACTTGGAGGTCCTCGTCAATCTGATCTTCTAGCACCTGTAATCACAAGCAGAACTCTATACTTTACTCAGGCAAGATACAAAATTCTATTATACTTAGTAAAGTTTTTAACTAAATTTTCCCTGTACCTGTATTACACTGCGGACTAGCTTCTCTCTAAAATTAGCTGCCTTCATAAGCCTCTAACTCTCATCCTCTTTCTTTTCTCTTCTAGATGAATGCTGATGGAGTGCTGCGCCAGTAGGGTTGGTAAGTAATAATATCTATATATATATATATATCGCCAAAATTCCTCCGAGTACAGGATTAATTTCTCCAGTATTGGGCCTCAGTTTGCTGCTATATATATATATATATATATATATATATATATATATATATATATATATACCTACTTGTAGTCAAGTAGGAAGAGTGCAGCAATTAATGAAAGTCTTGGTTCAGAGGCTTGAATAAAGGTGAGTATATGCACCTATTTGAAATGCTGTAGGTTTAGTTCTGCGTTATAGTTCCGCAATTAGTATTCAGTATAAGTAGAGTCTTGTAGAGAAATAACGATTCCATGAGTACTGGCAAATTGAGGATAAATACCCAAAAACTGAATCCTCTCTGAGTACTGAAAAGCTAGAGGAATATAGTTCATAAATGTCCAGGACAAACAATAATTCCTTGTATTCAGGGGAAAAAAATATAGTCTGAAAACTCTTGCAGTCTGTCTAGACCCAAGGTAAAAAAAAACTAGCTGAGTGAGACTCAGACCGGGACCCACTCTGTCTCAAAGAAGAAATAGCTTACTTCTCCCACGTCGACAGCTGGGAGGGTGCCGCTACAAACCTCAGAACTTCTCCTCTCAACACTCGGAGAGCAGGGAAAAAACTAACGGGAAGTCCTCAACCAATTCCTGACAAGACTCAGTGAGGAGAACCCGTAAACGCAGCTTCACTGGAAAATTGACAATTGAAGTGCAAGGCGCTTCAGCTGCGCGAGCACGATAACCGGCAGGGGAATCAAAATAGAGGGAAACACTAGAACGCTAACCTAATTAGTATGGCCGCCATGTTGCAATTTCCGCTGCTATAACTACACGGACTTCGAGCAGCGGAATGACTTTGCCACCAACTCCCTCCAGCTTCTTGAAATCTGTTTGACGCCTGGCCCTCCCTTATAATCAGGAACGAGTGAGGAATGCTTCTTTCTGAAAGGGCAATGAGCAGCCTTGACAGCCATGCTGAACGTAACTGGAGACGAAATTACTCCTCAGTAGAAAAAGACAGATATCCGTTAAGCTCAACTCAAACAGTATAAAAGCTCTATTTTATGAACCAACGCTGCTTATTTTTCCAATAAAATATTGAGGTCCACAAACAAATCTAAAGAAATATTTGCTATTGTTGATGAGCTTTCTATTCCGGATAGAGTCATGGCTAAACCTGCTCTGACTCAGGCACTTTGTGACTCACTGAATACCTTTTACATTGACAAAATCAACACCATAAAGACCAGTATACATGCTAACTCCCCTCCAGAAGCTCAGCCAGTTGCACTCAGGAATCTTCACTCATTGTACCAGTTCCCCATTATCAGCTGAGAAGTTATTTGAACCTTCTAACGAAAGTCAGATCTGGATCTCCAACGGACTACTGTCCCCCGCACATCTTGAGGGAAGCTTTTTTCACATGTCCAATCCCCTCTTTCTCTACTGTCTCTACCGTCTCTAAAAAGCAAAGCCCCGCGACAGCTGGTGTGGTCTGATCACTTCCTTGTGCCTGTTTCCTTCAATCTGGCCAATTCCCATTTTTCAGATAGCTCTTGCTATTTTGTGAAAAGGAACTGGAAAAAGCTCACAGCTGAGTTTTTAGGCCCTGTGCTGCTTGACAGCCAACCTGCACTTTCTAGGGACCCCAATGCTGACTCCGCGACCCTTCACAAGTAGATTGCGGAGGCTGTGGAATCCACTGCTCCAGCTAAAACTATGAAATCTTTTAGAAAATAACCCTCTGCCCCATGGTTCTCGGAGAAGCTGAGGAACATGAAAAGCAGATGTAAGCAGCTTGAGAAACAGTGGAGAGTGGATTATGAAAGCTCAGCGAAAGCCACATATAAAAAATCATTAAAAGAAATGCATAAATCAATGAAGAAAGTCAGGAGAGATTACATAGCCAAATGCATTGAGGAGGCCTGAGCCTCCTTCTGTGATCTCACAGAAGGAGGCTCTGGTGGCTATCAAGGGCTGCAAGTCAGGATCACCAGAGGACCCTTGTCCTCTGAAACTATGGAAGGAACTAGCTAACTCCCCCTCTCAGGTGCTGTCTGAAATATGGAACACCTCCCTGACCACAGGCATCTTTCCGGATCTATGGAAGCATGCAACACTCCTCCCTCTTAAGAAAAAAACAAATGTGGATTCAGGCGAACTCAGTAACTACAGACCGATCTCTTTATTACCGGCACCAGCTAAGATGCTTGAAAAAATAGTACAGAAGCAATTGGCCAACTTTACTGAGGGCTACAATATCTTGCACAATACACAATCTGGGTTCCGTGCGGGGTTCAGTACGGAAACCGCGCTAAAAAAGCTGGCAGACTCTAACAGGCTGGAGCTAGATACAGGGGCATCTGTCATGCTGGTGCTCCTAGATCTATCGTCAGCTTTTGATACAGTTGACCACCTCATCCTGATCCAGCGCATCCAGAACTTGGGGATTGAAGGCACGGTTTTGCAGTGGTTTAAATCTTTTCTTAATAAGCGCACGCAGAGAGTGGCGCTCCAACCACACCAATCCAATCGTAAGCCCCTATGGTGTGGGGTCCCACAGGGTTCGGCCCTGAGCCCACTGCTCTTCAACATTTATTTGGCCCCATTATTTTCACTGATTGCCAACTGGGGGTGAAGGCGATTTCTTACGCCGTTGATACCCAGTTGGTATTTCCTTTTAAAGATTTGTCGAGTGCCTCTTTTGAGAATTTTAAGAGCTGCTTAAAAGATATAGCACAATGGATGAACAATAACAAACTTAAGTTGAATGCCGACAAAACGGAGGTGTTGTTCTTCGGGAACAGCCAACGACCCGCCGCAGACCTCTGGTGGCCTGAGGAAATGGGCTGCCCTCCCACCCTAGCAGACTGCGCAAAAAACCTGGGCGTAAAATGGCAGGCGGACCTATCTTTCTCGGCCCAAATTCAACAGGTGACAGGTGCATGCTTTGGCAGTTTGAGAAACTTGCGGAAAATTCTACACCTTCTCCCAGAGAACTGCCGCCGGAAGGTGGTCCATGTCTCAGTAACCTCTCGTCGGGATTATGCGAATGGCCTGTATTTAGGCCTCCCAGCCCACCAGATCAAGAAATTACAGATGGTCCAGAATGCAGCTGTAAGACTGATTAAACACGTCCCATTTAAGCAGCATATCTCTCCGCATCTCAGGGAACTGCATTGGCTGCCGGTCACCAACAGAATAAAATTTAAGGCCCTAACCCTAGCCTTTCGGGCATTCCACGGATCCTGCCCCTGCTATTTGAAGAAGAGGCTTGGTGTATATAAGCAGACTCGTTCTCTCCGATCAGGTTCCTTGAACCTGTTGTGCACCCCACGAGTTAGCAAAGCCCGGTTAGGGGGCAGATCCTTTTCACTCAGGGCTGCCATGCTTTGGAACGCCTTGACAAACTCTTTGCGACAAATCACCTCTGAAACCATTTTTAGGAAAGCAGCCAAAACTTGGCTGTTCAATCAGAAGTAATTCCTTGGACTCTCTGTGTAACGCAGGCTGCCCTGGACACCACCAGCTGCTACAGCACCGGGACACCTCTTAGGAGGCAGCTGTTCGCACTCTACAAATGACAGTATTATTATTATTATTATTATTACTGAATAACTCCCTTATTTAGGGGTGGTCCCTGAAGCTTTTAAAGAAGCTGAAATAGTCCCAATCATGAAGAAATTAGGGGCAGACCCTCTAGCCCTTACAAACTATTGTCCCATCTCTCTGCTCCCCTTTCTAGCCAAGGTTCTAGAAGCTTATGTTGCTAATTGTCTCTATTCCTTCAGAGACCAGTCTCATTTCCTTGACCCCAGCAGGCGGGTTTCCGACATTCTCATTCAACAGAGACAGTTATTCTGACTGTATTAGACAAATTAAGGAAAGAGGCAGATAAGGAAACCACTCAGGCCTGGTGCTGCTCGACCTCTCCGCTGCCTTCGACAGTCGACCATGAACTACTGGTCGACGGATTCAGGGACACAGGGATCCAGGGCATGGCCCTTAGATCGCTCACGTCTTTTTTAGATGATCAATCTCAATCCGTATATCTCTCCCAATTCACTGCCTCTAAAGTCAACTTGACACGTGGTGTGCCGCAGGGATCTTCACTGTCTCTTTACCTGTTCAATGTGTATTTATTTCCATTAATTCAATACTTAGGTGAAAGGAATGTATGCACTTTCCATTATGCTGATGATCTTCAACTGATCTTTACCATTGATAAGTCTGCCGCCTCCGTCACTAACTTTCAAACAACCATGCGACATATAAGCAGCTGGATGACGAGTAATCAGCTGAAGTTAAACCCAGACAAAACAGAACTGATCTTAATTGGAGAGGCCCTAAATCCCTGGAATTCGAACTTCTGGCCAACTGAGTTGGGAAATCCACCCCTGCTCTCAAGATCTACCAAGAGCCTTGGTATCACAATTGATTGTGACCTATTCATGAAATCCCATTTTGGGACGGTGGTATCGGCCTGTTTCTTTCAACTCCGGAAGATCAGAAAGATCAGCACACTTCTCACTCCTGAAGCCCTTACCCAGGATGTGTTGGCCTTAGTGATCTCTCATATTGACTATGCCAACTCACTCTACTTAGGCCTACCAGCAAGTCTATCAAAAAGACTGCAACTGGTGCAAAACCATGCTACAAGATTAATCTATCATCAGCCGAGATGGCATCATGTTACCCCCATAATGAAGAAGTTACATTTGCTCCCTGTAGCTCAACACAGCGCATTCAAGATGAGATGTCTCATCTTCAAAGCTCTCCATAGCAATTGCCCAGAATTCGTATCTACTCGGGTTCAGAGATATGTTCCCCCTCGGGATCTCAGGTCTTCTCACCTTAACCGCTTGGTTACCCCCTCATTTGAACTCAAGAAATTAGGGGGACTAGGATCTGCAGTTCTTGCCCCTCAATTCTGGAACTCTCTCCCTCTGAACATAAGATCTACGACATCTTATTCTCAATTTAAGAAACTATTAATAACCTGGTTATTCCACCAGGCCTATGATTGAATAAATTACCTAACAGCAGAACTTAGTAGACCTCAGCGCCAAGAAACCGTGTGGTGTATGTGCGCTTTCTAAGTATTTTTAACATAACATAACAAGAGGCTGCTGAAAGGAAATTGAGACTTTGCTAAAACATTATATCATTGAGCGCTTGTCATGCCTGTCGCTGATTGTGGTGGTACCTTGAAAGGACAGTGGAGGGCCTGTGTGAATTAGTGTTGACATGCGTCAAGCAAATAAGGCAATTGAAACAGAACGGCATCCAGGTCCACATATTGCCAAAATGATAACCCAGTTCAATAGTGCCAATGTCTTTTCACGCCTTGATCTAAACAAAGGATATCATCAGCTCGAATTGGAAGACAATTGCAGGTACAATACTACCTTTTCAACTCATGTTGGTTTGTTCAGGTACAAAAGATTGAGTTTCAGAGTGTCTTCAGCAGCTAATATTTTCCAAGATGTGATTCATCGCACACGCTTCCGTTACAGTGATGATATACTAGTATTTGGGGCCACACAAAAGCCACATGATAGAGCCCTTACACAAGTGTGCCATCTACTTGCTGATGCAGGCCTTACACTGAATGCTGAAAAATAAGAGTTTCACAAAATGAAACTAAAATTCTTTGGGCATATTTTCTCAGATGTGGGGTTGACTCCAGATACAGCCAATGTTCAAGCTTTGTCATCTACTTCCCCTCCACAAAATGTAACCATGCTTTGTCCTTTTCTTGGTATGGCCAGCTACTGTTCCAGGTACATACGTGACTTTGCCACTGTGAGTGACCCGTTGAGAGAGTTAACAGAATGGCAGGTTTCATTTCAGTGGTTACAGGTGTGTGATCAAAGTTTCAAGACGACCAAGCATGCAATTGAAAATGCTACTGAAATGGCTTATTTTTTATCTGAAATGTCATGCAGTGATTGTTGTGGATGCCAGCCCAGTGGGTGTGGGCCTGATTCTTGCCCAACATAGTGGACATGCAAATGCACAAAGGTGTATTGTAGCCTATGCTAGCCGGTTTGTCACAGACTGAACAAGCTTACTTGGAACCTGAGAAAGAAAACCTAGCTGTTGTGTGGGCTTGCAAACACTTTCATGTGTTTCTGTATGGGAAACATGTTATGCTTGTTACTGATTACCAAGAACTGCTCACTATTTTTGGCAATCCAAAGGCCAAGATGCCCCCTCGCATTGAAAGGTGGGGACTGCAACTACAAGAGGATGACTACACCATTGTGCACCAGCCAGGAAGAGATCAAAACTGTGCAAAATAATTTTCTCAATGGCCACACAGTCTCAAGGTACCTCTTCTTAAGTTGCCATGGCCTACATTAACTTCATTGTGAGATCCAGCACTCCTGCAGCTGTGTCTGTGGAACAAATAAGTGCTGCTACCAATGCCAATAGGAATAAGCTCATCCTCAAAGACATTATTATTCATCAATCCTGGAGAACACATACTAGGCCTCTTGATAACGACAATGAGTATCAGAAATGTGTGTGATCGACAGTCAGTTACAGAAGAAGTGATTATCTTGCGAGGGTTGAGAATTGTCATTCCTGAAAGTCTTCGACAGCATGTCATTGAAGTGGCACATGAGGGACAATGTGGAATTGTCGCCACAAAGCGAGGTATCTGAACTGTGCTTAGCTCCCTCATCTTGATGAGCAAGTTGAGAGAGAGCTCCAGGCTTGTGATTTTTGTAGCTGCTTATCTCCCAAAACAATACATCATCCTCTGAACATGTTGGTTCCTCCAAAACATGTCTGGAATAAAATTGCAGTTGACTTCTTTGGCTCCCTTGAAAATGGTAATTGCCTCACAGTAATCATAGATGAGTATTCCTGGTTTCCTCTGGTGGAAGACCTTTCGTAAATCACTTATGATAGAGTAGTTGAAAGACTCGAAGGCATATTTGCAACCTGGGGTGTTCTGTTCATTCTAAAGTCTGACAATGGCCCGCCATTCAATGGTCGGGAATTCAAAGACTTTCTTACTCATTTGAAAATCAGGCATCAGAATGGCATACCTCTATGGCCACAGGCTAATGGCGTTGTTGAACGTTTTATGAGCACTCTTAGGAAGATGTTAAGCATGCTGCACTAGAGGGGCTTGAGCTCAAGTCAGTTCTTCATTCTACTATTCGTGCCTACAGATCTACCCACCATTCCACCACCGGCAAAAGCCCGGCCACCCTTATGTTCGTGAGAGCCATGGGTACCCAGCTGCCCCAGTGGACCATTGAAAAAATAATTGATGCCAAGAAAGGTTTGACTCACTGATTCAGTTCAAAGGTCCAGAATGAAGACTTATGCAGACAAGCGTCGATATGTTCGGGACATTTGGTTTCACAAATAAGATCATGACCTTGTCAGGCAGAGGCGAAAACGTAAATCTGATACTCCATTTGATGCCAATCCATTGCAAGTTGTGAATAGTAAGGAACACATGACTACTCACTGTCCCAGAAAGTCCAAAATGAGGGATTCCTCACATTTCAAGCACCTGCCTCAGAGTCTGTCAGCTCCAGACATTCGGAATGAGACTCTGTCATCAAGGGCCAGGAGAGCCCTAGGAATGCATCAGTGTTCTGACCACCAGTGCCTGCTGTGGTTTCTCCTCCTGTGTCTCCTCAGCCTCACACCATGAGATCTGGAAAAGTGATGGAGCGCTTCGACGATTCATTGAGAAACTTTGATGTATATATGTTTTTTTTGTATCTACTTTTTATTTAACAAAGGGGGAGATGTATGTCTTGTGTATTATAGAGCGCAGGACCCCTATAGTCCCTTACGGTCTCCATAGTCTAGTCGTAAGTGATTGAGTGTGGTTAATAAAATTCATGATGCAGTACGTGTCAGTTACTGGTTAAACTCTGAGAAATAAAGATGTGTAATACCGAGCCCATATGTGGCATAATTCATTACAAGCTAAGGGGTCTGGGGAGTGTATTGCTGCAATGCCGACAACATGCAGCTCATACTCTCCCTCTCAGAAAAGACCTCCAGCACAAGAAACAGGTTAATCGCCAGAATGATTGAAGTTGGCAACTGTATCAAAGCCAATTTTCTCAAGATCAACACCGACAAGAGGTAAGTAGTGATCTTCAGCAAGAACACCTCGTCATGGGACTCCAAAATGGTCGACGGCTGAACTTGGACCCATACTCACATCGAGCACCCACACCAGGAAACTCAGAATAATCAACATCAAACTGAACAAGACCTCACAAGTCGACGCCGTCGCTGCATCCTGCTTTCACTCCCTAAAGATGCTGAGGAAATGGCTCCCAAACAACATAAGAAAACTGTCACTCACACTCTAGTCACCGCAAGTCGGACTATGGGAATACACTATACTCCAGGTTCACTAGCCAACTCACTAATAGACTACAAACCATCCAAAACTCTGCAGCAAGACACATCCTCAATCTCCCAGAAAGAACTCACATCACACCATACATCTGGGAGCTCCACTGGGTCCTGATTACTTGGCAAGCGCGAGCATGGAAAATCAACCTCCCGGCAAGATTTCTCAACGTGGGTGGTTAGATTTCTCATTGTGAGTGGTTGTGTATGCTCGCGACCGCTTGTGTTGAGAAACCATCCATTTGCGGTGAGAAAGCTGCCTCTTGAGTAAAAATCTACTCGAGCGGCAGAAAGGGAGCAGCACTCGATTGTGCTGTGAATGGTGCCGTTCGCGATGATTGCACAGTGCAGACAAGCACCTGCCTCTGAAAATCACCGCAAACGGCATTTATCTAACGCACTCCGCTGCTCACGGAGCCCCACATGGCAGAGGGGGTTTTTGCACTTTGCGGTGTTCCGTTATGCGGAACTCCGCGAACACAGCCCAGGCTTAGTTATCAAATAAATCTAGAAGTACTATAATGAGCCGGGCAACTGTCTGAGTAGCTGAGTGCCTGCTGCTTACAACTATCGTGTTGTGGAGGCCTTGAGTTAAAATCCCAGCATGGGCAACTCAGCCTTCCATCCTTCCGAGGTGGGTGATTTGAGTGGTATGAATGGCCAAACAAAATAAATTAGAATTAAAGTTAGAGAATTTGCTCCCACTTTCAGAGTAAAAAGAAAAAGCATGACTGAATTCACAATTCATATATTCTCCGCACTTTAAAAAAATGCATTGGCAGCAACGCTCTAGCAATCTCTGAACAGCATCTCAGTGAGGGCTTCTGAGCCGATTATGGGACAGCGCACATCCAACACATGCCGTTTTACAGGGGCTTTCCTCGCCCTGGGGTAGAATTCAGTATGTCCATTCTACTTCGCCTAATTACAGAACCAATAAAACATCTCTTTGAAACTCCCTGGTCTAGAGCCGACATGTGCAGCCAGTAGTCGAGCTTGACATTTCTTGTTGTTTCCGTTACTACTGCCGTAAGCTTTCTGAAAAGCAAGACATCAAAACATACTTTTAGGCTGAAAATAAAAGAGCAAAATTGACGTTTTTGCAAGAACATGATGGTAGACTTTTTCCGACATAGACACAAGGAAGGTGGTAAAGCACACACAAGAGCCTACATGTTGCTTTCAGGAACGGAAGCGAAATAAGATCATATTTTTATGAGGATGGAAAGATTGAAGAATAGTGTTCCTTGTTACCAATCACGAGTAATTAAATAAATGACAGAGGAAGTTTTTTTTAGTTTTTTTATTCAACAACTAGTTACGTACTCTTAAAATATCTATTCTTCCACCCATACACATGTTGGGCGTGTGCATCGATCAAGTAATAGATTAACTGAAATACTTCTTTAGTTTAGCGGGCACAAAATTCATATTGTGCGTCCACAAGAATTTTTTTAAAAACTGCAAGATGCAGTGTTTGGAATTCAAAAAGGCAACTGCAACTGCACATCCGGAGACACAAAACCAAAAGGTGTGCAAACTGCTCTACATGCACATCTCAGCAAAGAGAGATTGAACAATGTGTTGCCTGCTCAACTGGTATGCCTTACTAATTCACCTATCGAAGCGGCCCCAGGGGAAAGCATTCTTCTGTGCTAGGTGAGAATCCCTCCCAGGTAAATGTTTAATGTTCGCGGGGATCACTTCCAGTCAATGTGCACATCCTTTGCAGGGATCACTTCCGGTCTAAGTGCCCTTTTCCACTCCACAATATTGCACCTCTTGCATTATGCATATAATGAGGGCTGTCATAATGAAATCATTTACACTCCTTTAGCATGATTTTACCTTTTTCAAGTTAAATCGAGGAGACCTTTAAAGGTCTGCCCGTTAAATGAATGCTCCAATGTGCCAGGTGCAGGGCTCTGCTTCTGCTCTAAAGCAGGTGAAGGAGCCAATGAACGTGCCAAGTATGCACCCTACCCTTTCATCTTCATGGGCCAACAGGCTGTTTGGAAGCAGCACTGACCTTGCAACCTTACCACAAAATGCAGAATTGAGTGCACATGGCTTTTAAGGTTTAACTTTATATTTAATGGATTTGGTCTGCACACATGCCATCGTCTACATCCAAACAGCTGCAGCGAAATAGTCAGAGACAAGCTGTAATCAAGACCAGTAGAGTAATAACTGCCCCGACACCCTAACCACCCCCCTTACCCACAACCCACCAGGGAAGACGGCCTGGGTACTTGCTAGGAATAGGCGGGTTCTGCATGCTCTGCACGGAGAGGAGCTGTCGTACGTCCTCTGAGATAAGTCGGAAAGCTTTTAAATATCTTGGACATTTGAGCTCCTAAAACTCGTGGGATAAAACTGGATTAAAAGGGTCCCAGGTCACCTCATAAAAGGCAAGGTTATGTTGAATCACCATCACTATCTTTTCCGTGGCTAACATCTCCCAGAGGCGGGGTGTCCAGGCAAGAAATGTGGGTGTAGGTCTTTCCCCATATATTCAGCACACTTTTTGGGATCTCTGTAGGGGTTACGGGTGACCGACGAGGACAACTATAGGTACTTGTGGGACCTTTGTTACAAAAATTCTATTTCATTAAGAACATCCTCCCACTATTCAGTGAGCTTGGGCTCAATGCCGGAGCAAATGTATCAGGGTTCCTGTTGTGCCATAACTGCTCCAACAGCTATAAGATTTTGCCGCAATCCATTGTGCTATCTTTTGAATATGCCAATAGGTTTAAGATTTTACATTGAGTCTCCTGCTGTCATAAATCTGTAGCAAATCTACACCTGTATCATAGTTCTTGTCCCATTCCTTTGGTGTCATTTCGTGGCCTAGTTCCCTTCCCATCACCGCTGACCTGGCATTTTGTCAGTTTTAGTGTAATCTACAAGGAGTAGGTAGAGAATGGAGATCAGGGTCCTGCCATGAGGGCATATTTAAGCCATTTTAAATGTCTAGAGAACAGCCTACCCGTGCTCACTCACATGGTGGGATGGAGGCCCAGTGCCTGAGTTGGGTGTATGCAAACTTTTCAGCCTCTGGGATGCCAAAAGGCTATTTAATGTCTCTCTGTAAACTTCTAGAGAGGGAAGGAAGAGGGAAATTGAGGTTATGACACATCCTCATCATATAGAGCGTTACAATCAAGAGTCAACCTTGAGTCATCCAGGGTGGGCCTGCTGGATATAGGGCAAATATTTTTTTCTTAAAGGAACTCTCACTCACTGAACATTAGCCAGTGACATGCTTCATCATCAAGTTCTTCCAGACATTATGAGGTGGGAGCTGTGTATGTGTGTAGCATGGTATGAATGATTAAATAAACAACCAGCCAGCATTTCCGAAAAGGGTATTAATAGGTACATACTGATCCTGACGAGAGCCACTCAATTGGGGTATGGAGCAGAAACTAATTCATCATACTAAAGGGCCAAGGAGTGATAGTAACTTCAGCTATCCGGTTTTCCTCAGTATTTAACCTTGTCAGACGGGCCATTGAATAAATATTGATTGAGCACTGCCTAGGGATTTTTAAAGTTTACTTCATATAGATCCCACACCTTTTTTTCCTTAAACACACCTAACAAACACTACAAATGCTCAAAATAATCACTAACACCTTTGCCAATTAAGGGACCTAGCCACAATGACATTATGGAGTATTTAAAGTAGTCCTCCTATATCACTCTTTTATGTACTCTCACATGCCTTTGTGAACTGGCCCCACAAAATCTCTATATTGTGAATATAATGGGAATATACAGGGTATATTCACATACAACTAGTACAAATAGAAAGGACTTTACTCTCCTTGCACTTTTACTAATAGGGAGTTGGATGTCTTAAGGCTGATTTACAAAGCATTGCAAGAGTACGTAACAGAGTAGTCCTGTAGTACTAATTCCTTTACTCCCAAGTGCATTTGCGAATCGTCCCCTTTGTCTCTCTAGCTATTAGATACAGTGTTTCATGTGTCATTAAATTTCAAGCATAGTTTCTTTCATTCCGAAGTTCTTTTTGGCATAACTATTCATGGCCAATGATATAATTATTTAAGCCTAATTTATTGATATATCTCATAATGTATTAAAGACTCCAGCAGGTAACATAGTACACACCACAGCAGCATCTCACAATGATTTCCTGCGAGTTAGTGATTAGGGATCTTCACACCGTTTATTACAGTGAATAACTAACTAGTCACAGTGCCTCCAATACCTGGGCTCCTCACTACTCTCACTGTAAACTCATTAACTCAAGTTCATTTATGTAGCTATTAGGCAGGGTTGGAGAAGACCATAATCCTATTAAAACCTACAGATTCCCAAAAGTAAGTTTTCGTCACACCCATTGATCAAGGCATTTTGGGTCTCTTCCAGTATACCAGTGCTACCAGTTTAAAACTGACAGCATTTACCTCTTCCCCAACATAAAACAAAGCTAAAAAATTGAAATAGTAATTGTACTAAAATCTGGATTTTGATCCATGAATGGTGCGAACGAGTTCCAGGCTGTGATATTGTTTTTTGTGATTATGAAAGTATAACAATATAAGGTGATGCTTTTAAATCGGTCCTGATGTAGGGTGAGCAATTCAAAGCAAAATTAATTTAAATGAGTGAATTTCTGGTAATAAGCCCTTAGCAGGGGCCATTTAAAATTGTGGATCAACACAAAGACAAAGTATCAGATATATGATCTAGAGGCTTCAGAAAGAGTGGCTTTTCCCAAATGGAAAGGAATGCATATATGAAGAGCAGTTCAGGGGAGCATTGTATTATCTTTGATTCAGAACCTTTAAAAAACATACAATATTTTTTGTACTATCTTCTGAACAATAATAAATCCACACTTAGTGGCTAGTGTGGCCAGGCTCCAAACAAGATGGCCAAATACATGAAATGCTTCAGTGCTACAGAAAGATAAATGACACTATTGGTTGTTGTAGCGTCTTTCTCAGCCTGGCTACCCACCAGTGACTACGCCACACATGGAACTTAGTATTACACTCCATTATTCTGGTCTGTATAACTGCAAACTCAACATTCTAAAACAAAGTTTCATGGCATTGCGCTCTGACGTTTACGCCACAGCTCTACAGAGTCCATTAGGAGTATAAAGGATTTCATCATAAAACATTGCAAGACACTATATCTCCCCCGCTGTTAAATCAAACATATACAATTACAATAGATATACAATTACAGCTCTTCAATCACCCTTCCTGGTGCTTTAATTATTCAACCTGACCTGATTACTGGAAGTTGGGAGCGGTCATCTTCCTTGTCAGAGATTTGCGAAGATGGTGAAGAAGTAACAGCAGTCACTGATAATTCAGGATCAGTTTTTCCTTCACAGTTGCATCAGAAGACCAATGAAACAAATGTTGAAAGTGAGAGGAGTCACTTTCCAGGAAGTGGGTGGTCATCATATGTCCCTTGGTTGACACTGCATGGAAAGCCTCAGCATCATATGGAGTAGCAGATTTTATTCTTCGCATTTGTTGGACAATCACTAGATCTACTGTCTTAAACTCAATGTTCTGTGCATGTCGCCACTTGTCTGCATAGGCTTTGATTTTTTCCTTGCTAACCAAGTCCTTCGTATGAGTTGTATTCTCATTTCCATCTCTTTTGTTAGTCCATTGAGGTAGCTTGGTTGTCATTGCTCTCCAGAACATCAAAGTTGCAGTACATTTACCTGTGGTCAAGTGAGGTGTTGAGTGATAGGCTCGTAGGGTAGAATTCAATACAGTTGTTAAAATGAGCCTCTCAAGAGTTGCACACTGTACTGCTTTTTTTTAGCATACTCATAAAACACTCAACGAGTCCATTAGCCTGCGGCCACAAAGGTGTACTCTTCTGATGATTTATGTTCAGATGCTCCAGGAACCTGAATTCTTGGCTGTTAGACGGTGGGCTATTATCAGACTTCAAAATGGCTGCAACGCCCCATGTCACAAAGATGCCGTCTTGTCTCTCAATTACCTGTTCGTGAGTTGTGGAAGAGAGATCCTCTATTAATGGTAAATGTAGGTACACATCCACAATTACCATCAGACGATGTCCATTATTGAGTGGCTCAAAGAAATCAATGGCTATTCTCTCCCATGCCTGATTAGAGAGTTCTGACATGGTAAGAGTATGTTGAGCAATGTTTGTAAAACAGCCCTTACATAGATGACAGGTCTTGAGTTCCTTTTCAACCCTCCCATCTAAGTAAATCACACTCCGTCTTGGAGAGATCTTTTGGTGGCAACAATACCATAATGTCCTTTGTGAGTCACTTCAATTATTTTCTGTCTGGAAATAGGATTTTTAACCCTCGCAGTGTAGCTCCTTCCTGAGTTATAGACAGTTAATCTATAAAAAAAAATTACTTTTGGTATTCACTTTCACTGGTGAGAGGTTGAGTATGTTGGTTGCATTACTGTAATTATTTCTTTCAACTTCAGAATGTCACTATCATGACTCATGGTAGTGGTATTATGGGCCACCGAAATGGCAGCTGGTGTATTTGATTTTGCAATGAAATTAATGTAGGCTTCAGCCATGTTAGATGGAGTACGCTGACCTTGTATAGGTACTCTGGTAAAGTAGTCAGCAGGGTTTTGGTCCTTCCCTGGATTATGCACAATGGTGTAGTCATACTCTTGTAATCATAGTCTCTACCATTCAATGAGAGGAGGCATCTTGGCCTTTGGATTGTCAAAGATAAAGCTTGATGATCCGTTGCCTGCATAAAAGCTTTCTCTACAGGAATACATGGAAATGTTCACTAGGCCAAACTTTCTTTCTCAAGTTGGGAGTAAGCAGGTTTTGCTTGGGAGTAAGCAGGTTTTGCGTCTGAGACAAACTTCTACTGGCATATAACACAATATGCCTATAGGTATGGGTTGCCTGTTGTGCTGTGCAAGGATAGCGCCATACCCCGACTGGGCTAGCGTCAACATCCTCTGTATGAAGTTTTAGATTGAAGAAGCCCATTTCAGCAGCAGTTTCAATGACTTGTTTGATTTTCTTGACACTTCTCTCACATTCTGGTGACCACTTGAATAAAACATTTTTCTTCGTTAACTCTCGTAAGGGAGTACTTTTGGTTGCAAAGTCTTGTATGTCCCTTAAACGGTAACTGTCCATGCCAGGAAATGAACATATTATAGAGTCATCTTGTGAGGGATCAGTATTTGACAGAGCTTGCACTTTAACAGGATCAGGTGTCATAAGCCAGTCTGAAAAGATATGGCCAAAGAACTTTAACTTTTCCTATTATATTTTTATTTATTTTACAGAGTTTTATATAGCGCAAACTTGAACCGAAGGTATCGGGTATCTGAGCTCTTTACATAGCACCAGTTGCATTACATGAGGACACATTCATTTTTGTTAGGCACGAGGAGATTAAGTGATTTGCCCAGAATCACAGGATGTTCAGCGTCATTGCTGAGACTCGAACCCAGTTCCCCAGATTCGAGGTCAACCGCCCTAGCCGTTAGGCCAACTCCTCTCACTTGTCTGCATTCCAAGTCAAGCCTGCATCAGTAATAAAACAACATACTTGGGTTAGGGCTTTATCATACTCCTTCTGTGTAGCTCTGAAAATCAATCTGTCATCACTATAATTGAATGCATTCACAAATGGCTGTATGGCACTTCAAATGACATCTTGTAAAAGTTGTGCAGTCGATGACATAGCAAAAGTGAGTCACTTATATCGAAACAGATTGACAGGTGTAGAAAAGGTTGTAAGATACCTACAATCGTCTTCGAGTTCAAACTGATGATAACCTTTATTTAAATCAAGGTGAGGGAAGATCTTTTCACTATTTAATTGCGTTATCATGTCAGCAATATGTGGACCTGAACATCGTTCTCGCTTAATGGCCTGGTTTGCTTGACGTGTATAAACGCATATACCTACAGCTCCTTCACTGTCCTTTTTGGACACTACTACTATGAGAGAAGCCCATGGCATCGGACCAGTTGAATGATCAATAATATATGCTTGAGTAGCAATTCAAGTTCTTTATCAATAGCTTCTTGTAAATGAAAAGCAACTAGTCCATTTTACTAAGCAACAGGACAAACATCTTCATTAATATGTAACTTTACTTTCATAGTCTTAAGCTTTCCCAAACCATGAAACAACGAAGGAAATTGACTTACTATTTTGTGGTGAGCATTTATGTTGTAATTCACAGAAATCCGTCCCATATCAGCAGCGGTACTGAAACTGAGCTGACAGGTACTTGACACTGTAGTAAGAAAAGGGTTAGGTGTGTCCTCCCATTTAAATAAACCGAAACACACTCCTCTCGTTATTTGTCATTTATACTTTTATTTTTCAATGAACTTTTCATGAATTTAACAATGTTGACATATACTACTTAATGTACAAACAGCTGACACGTGTTTTGCTCCCTGTGGCTTATGAGCCTGGGACTTTCTCAAGACTCATTCTCTACTACTGGTGGACAAGTTGCAGATTGGGATTTGACCCAGGACTAGATGTAACCTCCCATGAGATTACCAATAAGATGTGATCTGTACAAGAACAACAAAAGGAAACCAAATGAGTTTCTTTCAACCCTATCAATGAGCTTTGAGAAAAATTTGTTGAAAAATAAAATAATAAATGACAAAAAAAGGAAAGGAATACATTTAATTTTATTTAAATGAGAGGACACACCTAATTCTTTTTTTACTACTATTTCATTGGTGAACGGAAGGTCCAAACCGCTTGGAGTGGTCCACCCACACTAAATATGGGTATCCTAACAACAGGAAGCGAGTGCTGGATCATGCACTTTATCACTACAACAGGCACTTGACGGTGTACTTTGAAGCACATGAATGGGTCCTTGCATCTTCGTTTTCTTGTGCTTCAGTGTCGCTACAAATGAACCTTGACTTTTTATGGGTGTCGATGAAGCCCAGGTATACACTTTAGTTATTGATGGTGAAGTCGGGGCAGTGGAGATAATTCATTGTATTTCTTTTCAGGGATTATGTTTATCAATGCACCACTGTCAATGATGAAAGGTATAGAGCAATCATGTATTTTCACTGTAATTTTCGGAAAATATTTGTATGATTTTGGTGCTTTTCCTTACATGCAGTCAGTCCAACATGCGCACGTTTCTCTGAGGTAAACAATGACATGGCACAACCATTTTTTCTCACTTCACTCGATATTGAGGCAGACCAACTGTTTGACAATGATTCAGATGACGATCAACTTTGCTTAGTGTCAATTTGCTTCAATTGATGTATGCGCTTGGCCACGTGGTTGTGTGTCGAACGTTGCATCTGGAATATTCTGGCCGCCATTTTGTCTTTTTGCCATCAACACTAACTCCAGTATAAGGGTTTCTCCCAGCATTCTTCATCTGAATGAATCAGACAAGCATCCATCAATAACTCTAAGTCGCATAGTTCATCATCATTAAATTCCTTTCTCCCACAGTGTTTAATGAGCGTATTGGGTCTCTCCACAAATTCATCAAAAATTTCACCAATGTTTTGGCATTATTGACTCAAAACGTATCGTTTGTAATCAACGTTTGGTACTGGATTGAACTTTAGATACAGCGTTTCTTTAATCTGAAAATATGCAATTTCTTTGTCAGTTTGTGGCATTTTCTTTTTACTTCTATCATACCATCACCAGCAAGATTTTTGAGATACTTGATAATCTTTTTGTTATCAGTCTCTTCAAGTGCATCAATGAAATCATCAAAGGTCTCTATCTAAATAGTCTATTTATCGCCAATATTGAGCTTTTTTGGGATTTCAAAAGATGGTGGTAGTTTTAGGAACACAACAGTGTTGTAGAGCAGTGTGGAACTTACTGACACTGTGGGTAGATACCTATGACTTGATTTAGGCTACTCATTTGTGAGGCCTTGCAACGTGCAGGCCTCTGACTCATCTTTCATGATAGCTAGAAATGTGACTTTATTCGCTGCCACCTGAGAAATTTCACTATTCTGATAGTTGCTCTCAGCTCCTTATTTTCCAAAAACCTGTGGAATTGCCCTGAGCCCCACTTGAAAACTTTTGTGAATGACCCTCTTTGGTCATGGATGGCCCCGTAAGCACAACCCCAAACACTTCTCCTTGGACCAACTTCACAGAGTGCTGTGGTACAATGACTCTCTTTTGTGTATTCGGTAGACATTTACCTCTTTTCTTCTAAATGTCAATTTACATTTCCTAACACCTGGTTGATCTCAATCTTGCAGCACTTCTGTTCGCAGTGTTATTTTGCAAGTTATATTAATCATCAGCTGCTCTTCGTAAACTGGATTAAATCAGCTTTCAGCGTTAACACTCTGTATAATGGCACCTTTATCTTTTGTGGCAGCGTGGTACATTTATTTATGGCTTGACCAGCAGGTTCTCGACCATCAATGGATACATTCTTTACAACACTTCTGTTGTCTTCAATTGCTTTACAGTGGCTGCAGTTGCACTTTGACTCCACATGCATGAAGCGACACACGTGGCACGAACAAGCAGGTTGCTTGAACCACGGCAAACTCGCTGGGAGAACATGATCATTCCTGCGGTTATTTAACCCATGCTTGTCACCATTTGTAGCATCTTGCCCAGCCTGGGTACCCAGCAATTACTACACCAGACACAAAGCTCAGTAATATATGTCTTTATTTTGCTGCATCTAACTGTGAACTCAACACTTTAAAACAAGCTTCAATGGCATAGCGCTCTGATGCTTATGTCACGGCTCTACGAAGTCCTTTATGAGCCAAAAGGGTTCCATCATAAAACATTGCAAGATACTACATCGGTGAGTCACAGTGGTCAGACAGTTTGCCTTATCTGGCTATAACAACTGTTTCTGTGCCACTTGGTCATTAGAACATTCTGCTGTTTCAAAAGACTGCAAACAGACTATGTTGCCCTGCAGCTGCCTGCCACAGTGACAGAGCTGTGCGTACACCGAACAATAATCACCCATCTAATGGAGTTTGGGATAGAAAGAGCAGTCAGAGTAAATCAGCAAGGAGTGTAACGACATGGTGGCTTTGGCAGCCGGGACCCAGATATTTGCTTACGTGAGGTGGGATGATCCACTCAAGATTGGCTGTGCAATACAAAAGGGATCACATATGGATCAAGGACAGAAGGTTTGAATAAAGCTGTCAGTTTGCTGCAGAACAGTGCCTGAAAATTCTGAACGTTAGTGTGAATTCTTCTGGTTGAAAAGTTCATATACCCGACTTTTTGGCTCCAGCACATATGCTAACCCACCTGTGGACTGTGAAAAAGGGTACAGAGTGCTGATCACCTTGAATAAACTTTTACCTTAAGACTACGTTTTGTTTCGGCTAAGTATTTTTCTTTGTTTGTCACAGTTTCTCAAAATCTCACTGGCACACTAGTACAAGAGGTAAGCAATAAAAAGACAAAACTATCCATTTGAAGAGATGTATCTTCCCTTTTATTTCTCTTTCATGCTTATTTATTTATGAAGAGAGCAGCAAGACAGCCAACACTTTTTTTCACCATTTCTTGGCATGCAGGCCTGAGGATTTTTCAAGACTCTTGACACAATTGAAAAACAAAAGTGCAGAAAAGTGGTTTCCTAAATGCACCATTACATTTATGCTGTCTAAATCCATAGTGTATAAAAAAGTGGTCGCCATCTGTATGGAAAGACCAGCGGTGAGCCCCATCATTTCTTCTTGACCTGTCAGGAACAATGATAATGTTTTTTAAACACTGATTGGAATACCCATGGACACAACATCACTGATCGGCTGCTCGGCATTTGAGACTTGAAAACAGATACGGCAGATCACGCCAGAAGGTACTATACCTTTTAGTCCTTGGAACGAGGACATCCTGGGGACACCTTTTATCCTCTTGTTTTCAATACTAAAGGAAAGTTTGTTTGCTCCTTTGAGAAACACACCCAACCCTGATGAAGTCCTGTTGGATGAAACACATTGGCTGGACTGATGTACGCCTGTTATCAAAACTTCAATAAAGTGGATTTTGAAACAGATGAACAAGACTTCCTGATCAATATATCTGGATGTGATGAGTGGAAGATGGCTTTTTCTTTTTTTTTTACTTTTAGTTTGTCATTTTTAGTAACAGCATACATGAATTCACAATATCTAGATGTACAGATACAGTTCTTGCAGCTTTTGAATAAATGAATAAAAGTTACTGACATCATAAAACATAGATAAGTAAAATTATACATTTCTTCCTTTAGAATGTGCAGTGATCGTTGACACGGGCTACATGGTTCCCTACTATTTCACTTGTGTATGCTTGTTCCCTATCTGGGGCCTATACGGTGTGTTGAGTACAGTTCAATTGCTCTGATTCTCAGTGTGTCCTGGCTCGTTCCTTGTCGTTCCTGACTAGTTGGTGTGCTCTGTGTGCCTTGTAAGCGAAGGAATTCCCGGAGAGGCTGCCATATGTCTTTGGGTCGTGAAGTGGGGGGGGGGGGTTGTAGTTCGGCATATAGGTCTCTTGTAGTGTTGCAATACGACATATGTTTTAGCCAGTCCTGAGCTGTAGGTTTTTGCCTAGTGCCCCAGCGAAGTACTATTTCTCGTTTTGCCAGCAACATGGCCATTGCTGTGAATCTACGCATGTTTTTGGGTGTAGCCCATCAAAGCTAATAATGGGGTAGCTGGTATCCGTATCCCCACCATCTGTTGTAGTAAGCCGTAAATTTCCTGCCAATAAGCATTAATGGTGTTGCAGGACCAGGTCATGTGGAGGAAAGGCACGGCCTGTAAATTGCATGTAGGGCAATGTGTGAAAGTGGTACTTTTGATCCGAACCACCTGCTGTGGTGTGGCATAGGCTCATCTGAGAATATTAAAATGTAATAACTTGTGTCTGTGGTTGCAGGAAATCAACTTGGTCTCTTTCCAAACATCGTCTGTGAGTGGCTGTCCTATGTCCGTGTGCCCAAGCATCTCTGAATTTAGTGTCTCGTCGCGGTAGTAATGCAAGGCAAGTTTTATATAGCCTGGAAGTAATGTGTTCTCCGCTATTATCTGTATTTATTGACGTGAGTGGGCTAAAATCTGCTGGTTCTAGTGGGTAAGTGGGAATCACTTCTCTGAGTGCACTTTGTATGAAGATGGCTTTCAATGCACGATAAGGGTACTGTGAAAATCTTGTGATGCTGTTGATTGTATGCAATGCCACATCCATCTTCCAGTACTTTGCTAACAACATATTTAGAGATGTTCTAGACAGTGGTGTTATGGAATAGCTTGTGAATATCCAGTTTTTATTCAAACAAGTAAGATTTACGCCCAGAATAAATGAAGATAAGGGTGAGCAGATTATTGAAGCTTTGTCTGTTTCCCAAATTAGGAAATTGTGAGTTCAAGGAGGCCATTGTGTACCTGGAATTAGATATCTCAAAAAAAGGGAATAGCATGGATCCTGCAAAAATCAGTGCAGGGAAGAATTCCGTGCATCTTCTACTGTGAAGGAGATTCGGGCCTCTGCTCACAATTACAAACAGTTTTTAAGTGATTTTTCTGCCATTAGCTATCCCCACACTTTTATCAATGAGAGAAGTTCTGATTCAAGGGAGTCAGACCAAAAGGAGGCATACCAAAATGTAAAGAAAACATTTACCATGGATCTCATCTGTAGACCTCCAGATATGGAAGTGCTTAATATCATTAAAACTGATGCCTCACCATTAGCCATTGCTGAGTGCTTGTCCCAGTGGGGCACAATGACCAAAATGCTTCCTCCAGTTGCATATTATTCTCAAATATGCCCAGAAAAAGAACAGACTTGTACCATCTACGACCATGAACTAATGACAACAAAGACGTATTTAAGCATTGGAGGGTTCTTACTGTTTGAATGATCACAAGAACTTGCAACTCCTGAGATCTATGAAACGTGCCCACCCTAGACAAGCTAGGTGAACCCTTTTCTTTTCTCATTTCTAACATGAAGAAATGTATTAAACTGGACGCCGCAATTGGATAGTGGATTTACTTTCAAGATAAAGTAAAACATAGCCAAACAAAGGTGAAAGTCATCTTCCCAGCCAAGCACTTTGGTGACAGACCACATGGAGATCACAGGGACAAATTGTGGCAATTTCTGCAGCATGTGAGGCTCACACAGGGACAAATCAATCCAGTTCAGTGGTTACAACAGCCTGTAGCAGATAGACAATAACAAGGCAACTACTGAATCGTTAAACAATGCCTATAAATCCCCACTGAAGAGTGCCAAAAGAAAATCCTCACAACAGGTTGTGATATTACTGCGACAGGACATCCAGGCGACAGAAATACGCTTGCCTTATTCTTCCATCACTTTTGGTGGCCCTAACTTTGACACAGTGTGAAGAAATGTCTAAAAGCATATACAATGTGCACAGGCTAAGCCTGGTCATAGAATAACTTTAAGACTGCTATAACTCTTGCTGATATGTCAGCAAGCTTAGATTGTCTTAACCATGGAATTTACAAAGAACCTTTTTGTATTGAGAGTTTTAATGGAAATCGATTTCCTTAGGATGTTGTGACAATTCATAGCACTGATCAAGCTACCATCAGCACCTGAGTTAGCCAGACTTTTTCTTAATCATTCAGGTTAAACGTTCGTCCAAAAAAACAAGTGTTACAGATGTAGGACTAAGTTTACTGTAAGATTTCAGGATAGACTCTTATCATATTTGGTTATATATCACTTCTAGTCAATGAGTTACAATCTGCAGATACATAGGTACACAAAGCATTCAAATCAGGCAATAGTACAGTATCTCTGTTGCTTCCTTATGACTCAGCAACAAGACCAACCTGATTCGTTATCTAATAATGAATTAATTTGCAAGTGAAAATTAACTGCACAGTTCCTCAAGGTTCTCACCACTATCTTGTAATTATTGTTTCTATCCTTTTATGTTCCCTTATAGTTTTCTCATATGACTAGTTCCTCTGACAGAACAATTGCTTTCTTTACAGCAAGTGAACTGTTGAGTTGTGTCCCATTTGGTGAAAGCCATATACAAAGGGCATCCAGACCACAAGCGTTCTCCTGCTTCCGATGTGCAGATGGGTGACAATTTGACTTTGTTAACATGCTTTCTGAACTTATTGGGCTCTCACCCTAATTTCATGCCTCACTCTGTAAGTCACGTTCCTGTGTTAAAGATGATGGGTCAGGTAAATCTTAAACTATGACTGTCAGCTCACTATAGAATCCATAGTGTATGAAGTTGATGATGTCCTTAACTCCTGTGTCTAATGATGACAATTACATTATTTGTTCAACTGAAGAGGGTATTTTGCTTCTGAACGTTTCTGGGAGCGACCTCTTTAGTGCATGCTCTTCAAAGTAGCCTGCTTTCATAGACATTTTCCAAATAAGCTGTCTCCCTGTTCCCTTGTGCTGGGAGGGAAATGTCCCTTGCATGACAGGCAGATGTGGTCTTCTGCTTGAGTGCCTAACTGCATATATATTTGGCATCCGGACGTTTATTTTGGCCCTGGAGTCATCCTAATCCAGTGTGTGTGCAGAGACCTAGGCCTGTCCCTGACTATGTGCAGTCCTAGACCTGTCTTGTGACATGGGCGGCACACCAAGCGTGCCATTATTGTTGCCAGTGGATTACTGTTTCTGTATTGGGTATAACACATAAGGACATAAGCACAAAGTACTTAAAGGACTGCTGTGCAACCAGGGCTGATGTCTACATAACAGCTAGTTTCCCAAAGGCGAGAAGACCTTTCACTTTCTGCTGCAGGAGCTCTGGGTCCACCCTGATGAACCTAGAACCCTGCCTGCTGTTGAGAGAGAGGGCAGGATGAGAGACAGTCTGGGAGTCTAGGACTGCCTAGGAGAGAGGGCCAGCATGTCCTGGGTCTCTGAGGGACATTGAGAGATAGGTGAATGCACAACAGCAAGTTAAGGGTGACTTGTTTGTCAACTACACCTGGTCTCTAAACCTGGTCCCTGGTGGGAACCATAACAGCCATGAAACTGGAGGACCAGTTGGGCTGCAACTGCATGATCATCATAGGCTCAGTCAGAGTTGCAACTTAGTGATGATGGTAAGCCCATATAGAAGCTGCACTTCTGTGATCATTGGACTCCCAATACGAACTGCAACTGTGTGAACATCAAAGGCCCGGAAGGAGGCTTTAACTGCTATCATCATCGTAGGCCAAGACAGGGGCTGCAGTTACTATAATTATCTTAGGCCTGGTGTCACCTACCTAATCTTTTGCCAGTCAAATCGGGACTACAACTGCCGTGACAACGTTTGGCCGGGTTCGGGCAAGGACTGTCCTCTGCCCAGGTGGGCAGCATCATTATCTCCATTGGAGACCGCTGTGTTCAGGTTTGCACCTGTGGCAGTGCCATAGACTCATGGACCAAGGACAAACCAAAAGCTGGCTTTCCATGTGACTCAGCACACTTAATACTCACCAAGCCCATGCAGCAGATGCACAGGAGGGTCATTGAGCCTTCAAGGAACGATTGAGGACTTAAACATGCCATTCCACTACCGCAAGGGGGCAAAATTGAACTAGGAGTTTACAATTGATTTTAAGCACAAAAAGGCTACATCTCCACTTAATTCATGATACATTCTTTTTCTTAGAGAGAGTGGAGGACTCAGAAGAGAGGGGTCTACCTGCGAATGGATTAGTAGAGAAGGATGGGAAGAGTGTAGTATCATGAACTTCAATCACATCCAAGGACACTATACTGCATTGCATTGTGTAGAATTTAGTACAACTGTATGATTAAAAGTCACTTCTTTCTTTTAAATGATAAGCAATGGGTTGGACATTGGAGTTATTGAGTGTATTGCTTGATTGTTGATTGCCAAGTGTTGAGTTCAAGCACCCCACACTACCTCTCTGAGAAGCCTCTGGCGGCTCGCTCTCACTGACCTGAGAGTCAAGTGCAGAAAGGATTTCAGCTGGTCCACTTTACAGAGCCATAGTAGGATGGGTCCCAGCACACTAGTGGCACATGGCCCATGCTTGGTGTTCCAGTATACCCTGTCTGCCCTCTGACTTCCCAATTCCCAATTTGGGGATTACACTTTGTAAGAGGAAGAATTCCTTGGGATAGCACTTGGAGGGCTGGGGAAGCACCAAACAGTAATCACTCAACAAATAGGGGTCCATTAGAAGGCAAAGTCAGCTTAAATCGGTACGGACGGTGGGACCTGCACAATCGTGCCCTACACAAGGCTGATGTGCTACAGAAAAGGGATAACTTATTGTGCTATTGTGGCAGGATCTGCATAAAGCCGCCAGCTTCATCTGGAAGAGTGCCAGGCAAATCTGCATATTGTTATGGCTTCTGTCAGCTGTAACTTTAGGCACCCATGCCTATCAGGTTTCCATCCATGCATTGTTTAACTGTGACTTAGCAAAGAGCATTACCACAATTCCAGGTTCTTACATGGACTCTTATCTCTCTACAGATCACATTCATTGTCAATGATTAACATCTTCTTTCTGTGGTTCTTCAAATAACACTATTTGTATGAATGGCAGACTAAGTACAATGACTATTGAAAGGAAGCAAATGGATGCAAGTTAACTTCCTATAAAAGTGGTATCAGTAATGAGGAAAATAGTGCAGAGGGACGGGGAACCGGTACCTTGACAAAACCCTTCACAATAGCATAATTCCCTACAGCCTAAGTCAATTACGTACCATTGCACTGCTTATACTACACGCAGGAAGAGTAATTCCTAAACAACCCACAATTAATGGCAAAACTTCAATCATTTCCCCTAAAAATATTAGATGTTGTAAAAATGAATTTACTGATTTGACCTAAGTTTAAATTTAATTCGATTCAGACGATTAATTAAAATCATGGCAAACATTCGCAATAAAAAAGAGCACCCAGAATTTAAATAAAAACAGCAGCATGCAGGTTACAAAATATACCATTGACAAGTAAAAAGTATGCATAATCGCATGATTAATAATATATAAAAAGATAGTAGCAAAAAGCCCTATTCATAATAGCAACAGCGGGAGATCATGTCACATACAGTTTATAAAAAAATACCAATCGCAGGATAAAATGCACACCGACACATGATTAACAAGATAGCAGGAAAAACCCTACTCACGATAGCAGTCACGGGAGATCACAGGAGAGCTCAGACAAATGCTCAGTATAAGTGCAAGTCATAAACAGAACCTACAGTAGCGAGAGAACCCTTTACCTATATATACTGAACTTAAAGTGCATAATTTGACTTAAAATAATACCAATGTGGTCCAAAATTGGAAACTTTTCTGTGAGTATGGTTCACTTTTTGGGCCCAAAATATCACTTGCTTGATTGCAAATCGAATTCACAAAACATAATTTATCTTTCATTCATAAATCATTTTGTCAGTCTATCTTATCTTCATCTGGACCACTATGATCGTGCGCCCACAAATGTACAGCTATCAATCCAACAAGCCTGCAAAAACGCCCATTTCAAAGTGGGAGTGGTTTATGTTGGATTATATACGAAAATGCTTCCTGGAAAAGACCTCTTAAACGCTTATAATCTGTGGTGCATATTAAAATAGCTTTACAGATCCTGCATGGCCTCACTTTACAGAGATGGATGGCGCATCCATGTCTCCTTCACCTTTGACTGCTGTGAAGCTGGTTTAGCCCAATATTTCACTTTGTAGAAGTTTATAATTTTATCACAAGGCGAGTGGTCAGTTGCGTATTTACTTTTCTATATAGCAGCAACATGTTTCCTTTCACCTCCGAGTCCCGGTGGAGGCACGTATTTGCAATAATGGATTTCAGTGCACCGCGGTGCATTTCTTCATGTTACCACCTTACACCCCTTTGGTGAGAAGACGAAATAAGGGCTAATTAAATAACTGCTTTCTTAATGCTGCATTAAATAGCATGTATTTCTCCAAATGATAGTAAAAAATAATAGTTTAGGGAATGCAACGTTTTGGTGATTCACACAGATATATAAGAGTATATTATATAAGTTTCGCATTATGAATTGTCATGAATCCACTTCAACCAATGAGCTTTCTACCACTGCCTGAGAAACCAACACTGGGCTTCATATGCACATAAACGTACATAGGCTTATATATACAAGGCACGTGGTCACAAGCCAACAGGCGTCCTTGCACAGTGACTGGTGGTCTGAGAGTGACACAGGATTTATTTTACACTACAAAAGATGTGGAGGTTTAATACAGTGCAAAAAAGTATTTCTGTAGGACTCACAGAACTGTGTCCCATTGATATTAAAGAGAGAGGATTCTGCTGGTAATCCTACCAAAGTTTGTATGCAGGGATAGAGGACAGTACTGGCAGCAGATATCCAAACAAGCACCTACATTGCGAATTGGTATGTTTTTTTCTGATTGCAATCCCTGCCCATAAAGGTACAGAGGCTGCAATCAGACAGGAATTGGTATGATATGAAGGACCTCGGGTGGCACGTGCAGCATTCCACTGAATGCCACGTGCTCCCCCTCCAAATGCCCACAAGCCACATCACAACGTGGAAGCTGTCCTTCATTGACTGTTACATTTCCAAATTGATAACCACCTCGTTGGGAGTCTTTATCCAGCAATTCGAATGAGAATCATTAGGAAGCGAGGATTCCCTTTTCATGTCCCCTTTTCCTAATGGTTTATAAGGGGTTGCAAATTGTACTTTGTGCCTTGCAAAGACATTTGCGAACCACACTGTGCCTTTCAATACATTGCATCTTTGGATAATGCAGTTGCTAAGCCAGTGATTTTTCAAATCGCAGGCTTTGCGACCAAAAACTCAACTATTATAATAAGTGCATTTTCTTTACCTTAGACTCTCTATCCCTTGACTGTTTTTGCATCCTAGGAAAGACACTGTGTTCATGCTTCCTGACAGGCTCACAGATTTCATCATTTGAGTCCCACAAAACCTGTCCCTTAAGGAACAAAAACTGCCAGGAGCTCAGTTCACAGAACGAGCACTCAAATGAAATTGATGCAGACACATGACCACAGTTGGCTGACTAAGAAATTCCAGGAAAAGCAAACATTCATGACAACAAATTCCTGCACATCGCTTGCTGGAAACAAGTAGGGGCTATCCCTACTCAGTTGCTTAGAGGTCAAAGAACTTTTATAAGCATGGAGCCTTACTGGATTATTAGGCAAAATGTGGTCAGTGTTCCCTGTTATGCACAGAAATGGGAGGCTGCAAGGAGGCAAGCAATATCTTCTACGCTCATGGAGACCAGATGTCGTAAGATTTCCAGATGACTGTTTGGTAGGTCATGTTTATTTAAAAGAAAGCCAAATAAGTGGGCTTTGCTTACCAATGCACATAACGCTCAGAGAGGAAACTTTGCAGATCTTGATCTTGTTAGCTTCAGGGCCAGTACCAGTATCAACCAAATTCTGTTGTAAGCTTTTCACACATCTCAGATCTTGAAGGCAATCCTGGAATAGAGAAGCATCCAAGCCTTGGCCTGAAGAGAAAGAATAAAGCAAAGATTAATGTTGATTTAAGCATCTGCTAGAAATAAATTGAGATAAATGTTGAGGATTTTAAATTGGGGAAATTAATGCTACATCAATCTCAAGACAGCATTGGCATGAAATAGTAACACAAGAACTAATAGACATTTGTAGAAAAAAATGTCTGACAGAATATCACAGGGTTTTAAAAACCTAACATCAGATCAAGGACCTTCATATCCCTAATGAGATTATCTTGGACTCAATAGTCTAAGTCTGAAAACTTGTACACGGTCTAATTCGCAAAGCTTATCATCTATGCAAAAAACAATACAGATGGTCTTCGCACATAGGTAATATGAGAATAAATATCTAAAATGCTGTTCTTCTGGACGTTTCCCATTCTCAATCGAAACCCTCTTTACTCCTAGGTCTTGAAAGTAAGCTCTTTTGTACTTGTTCTGAATCTGTGCTAAAATCTGGTAAGACTGGCCAACCTTGCTCTCTCCCTGTATCTTAATAGATACTCACATAAAATGGTGATGAACGCCCAGTATAATACTTCTATGAATACACACATTTGGGAAATTGACCATTACCTACTTGATTTGCAAATGATTGTAGATTTCATCTCCAGTTTTGATATTTTCACATGCATGCTTCTTACACCCCATGATTAGCGCATTTATTGGTGCCATGTATCTTTTGCTATGTACAACAACAAATTAACTAGATTCATTAAAAGGTGAATTTTTAAAAGATGGTATGTCCAAAGGTGTTCTTCACTCTAGTGCTGATTTAAATGTCCATGGCAATGTATGCCTGCGAAGAACTATGTGGTAGATCACTTTGACTAGGAGGTGCAATAAGCTCAATGGTATTTAATATTGTTAATATTGATGTTACTATCTGTTTAAATAGGTTTATATTCCCTCTCATCACTTTGAAAATGGGTGTTTATCAACACAAAGTCTAATATGGTTCAAACTGTTTTATGTTCATCAGCACATTTGCTTGTATTAACATATTATTGTGAAGAAACAAGTACACAAAATAATTAGAACACTGCCTCACTCCACCTGTGTTAGACCTGGCACCTTGGCGTGAGTTTCCCTTCCACTTTTTGATGGTGTGCCTCGACTGTTTTTCTGGTGTTGTCCGCGCAGGGCACTGCGCCACGGCTAATCCGTGCCGCAGTGCAAGTGCTCCCTAAGTAAAGTGTACCTGTAATTGATGTTCACGATTGGTTTATTGGATTCACTGTCAGTCCCCAGTAAAGGACACCAGGGGTGCCAGGGCTTGTGAATGCCAATGCTGCTGGTGGGCTTGCAGCGCTGGTTGCGCCACCCACAGAAGCGGCCTTGTAAAATGTGTCTAGGGTCTGCCACCGCAGACCCTGTGCGCGGTCCGGGACCGTCGCGCTGACTGCGCAAGTGCCCCCACTTGCCAGTCCCTAAACCTTCCCTTACCTACATATTAGCCACCCCTCTGGTAGGCCCAAGGGCAGGGTGCATTGTAGGCATAAGGTAAGACATGCCCTGGTGTGTGTGGCATGTCTTAGTAGTGAATTACAGCCCTTTCCGTTCTTCACTATTGAAGGCTACCTGCTCTCCATAGGCCAGAATGGGCTGCCGGGATCACGCCAACGCTGTGACCCCAGTGGACTCAGAGAGCATGGTAGAAGTGTCAAGTTTAGTATGCCTGAACTCAGGATGATAAAATACTTCTTGTAGTCAAGTTTATTTTAATATCCTGGGTTTGTAAATACTACTTTTAGAAAGTTAGTATTTACTGACCTGACCATCTCAGTCCGCCTCTGCTGTGTGTGTGTGTGTGTTCTGCCTAGCAACAGTAAGGAGCAGGGTGGGGGGATCCCCAGAGACAGGTTGGCTGCCAGGTGGTGGGTAGAGAGATTACACCTGGATGGGTGGGAGGAGTACACCTTGACTCTTGAATAGACCTGTGCTCTGCCACCACAAAGCCGGCGCCACCCCCTGTGGGGCGGCTGATGTCTCTGCCCTGCTGCTGAAAGGAAAGAGCAGAGTCACCATAACAAAGTGCTCCAGAACTGGACTGAGCCAGGCCTAGGCCCCCTGGCGCTAAAGAACAAAAGAATCATGGTATAAAAGTAGGAGCCTGGCTCCTAAGAAATCAGAATCCTGTTTACCACAAAGAACCTCTGCCCGACTAGAAGGAGAAGAAGACGCTGGAGGAGCTGGCCTGCTGCTTGCCTTGCTGAGAAAGGAGAGGAAGAGACTTACTGAGAAGACTTTGCTACTTTGTGCTTGAACATTCTCCAAGGGCTTGATCTGAGCTTGCCCCCTGAACTGAACCCCAGGAACAGTGGGTTCTCTGTGCTTTTGCTCGTCCTCCAATTCGAGCCGTGTGTGCATCTCGCTGGAAAGAGACTGCGCCCCTCATCGTCCCTCCTAGGGCCGTGACACCCAGAAGCTCGCCTGCCTCAAACCCGTGAGAGCCCCGCTCCGTCCCGAGCCGCTCTCTGTCCCCGGGCCAGGCCGCCTGCATCCCTGTCACCGCCTGCTACTGGAGCGCGCTGACCGCGCTATCACCCCTCCCGCCGGAAGCCGTCCGACGACTGTGATCTACGCCGGGTCATCCAGCTGCACTGACCGTGCCCTGCGACCCCGCTTCGCTATCCCCGGACATCTCAGGCCGCGCCGCCCCCGCTGTGGAGACCCTCCGGCACCGCCGTGCTAAAGGGTCGCTGGCCGCGCCTGCCTACGTGCCCACACCTGCTGATTGAGGACCCAAGAACACTTCCCAAGCTGAGAGTCGCACCGACCTGTGCCGACTCTCCACATCACGAAAGAAGTTCCAGTATCGGGCTCGGGGCCCGCAACGCCTTATTTCCCCCGTTCGCAGGAACCGATCTCTGTGAGTACTGGAACTACAAGTAAAGAGACTACAAAGTATCCATTTGAAACTACGAACCCAGAACATTTGCCTGCTGTATAACCTGGTGGCCTAGCGAAAACGTTATTGGTCTTGTGATAAGTCTGCTGAGATATATATACCTTATTTTTACATAAAGAATCGTATTTTTATATATACCCAAGGCTGGTGTCCGTTTCTGGGGGGATTGATGTATTTACTGTGTGTATGATTGTAAGTGCTTAACCAACAACGCCTGAGGAATCGCCTTGGCTGCTCACGCCACGCACCTAGAGGGTGAGCAAGGGTCATTCGCGAGGGGTTATCCTGCGCCCTGACGTGGAGGAGAGGGTTCCTGCTTGACACAAGGGCAACCTTGCGCCAACCAGAGATCCCCGACTCTAACATTGGTGGCAGCGGTTGGGATTTCGGATTTGCACTTGTAATTTGCATACAGTGAATTATTAATCACCAGATAGTGAGAGCAGACCAAATAACGCAGCCACAGGTTTGTAATTGTTGAACTTTGTTGAGACATCTGCCATTACTGCAACCATGCCTGGCTCGCACTCCGCTGGGAGGGCCCTCTCTGTGATTTCTGGAATCGATGAGGTGGATTGGGAGAGACTGGAAGGCTACACGATGGAGCAATTGAAAGGCTACAGTGTACAATTCAGAGTCCCCCATGCTGGATGCAAGAGGAAGCCCCAGTACACCAAGGCGTTGAGAGCCTGGAAGGAGTCACGAGACCTACGGAATGCGGGGGACATCGTTCCACCCGACAACCTTGAGGAGCCCAGCAGAGTCCGGTCGCCAGAGGAGCTGGCAGACAGGGCAGCAGACAGGGCGCATGCAATGGAGATGGCAAAGTTGGCAGGACAGATGGAAATGGAAAAGCAGAAGTTGGCCCTGGAGGCACAACAACGCCAAATGGATCATGATATCAGATTGAAGGAGTTGGAGCTGAAGGCGAAAAGTTTGGACACCGCTCCTTCTGGTGGCAGCACTCCACCAGTGCAGGTAGAGTCCAAGGTGTACATCCCCAAAGATGTAGTAAAGGAGTATTTTAGAAAGGATGACATAGGGCAGTGGTTTAGGGCCTACGAGGTGGCCATGTCCTCACACCGGGTCCCTGAGAAAGACTGGGGAGCGGGGTTGTGGGGAAGGTTCCTTGCTGAAGGGCGTGACACCCTGTTAGATTTACCCTTAGATCTCCAAACCTCATACCCCCATATGAAGGAAGCTTTAATGACCAGGTATGGGTTAACTCCGGAGCTATATAGACAGCGGTTCAGGGAGACGAAGAAGATCCCTGAGAGTACGTATGTGGAGTATGTGACCTTTTTCTGCAGAGCGCTGGATGGTTGGGTGAAGGGTAGCAAAGTGAATGATTATCAAGGGCTGCTTGATTTAATTGCATGGGAGCACTTGTCCAGTCAATGTTTTCCTGAGCTACGCCAGCACCTGATTGATAGCAAGCTGTCCAACCCGAGGAAGCTTGCTGAGGAGGCGGACCGCTGGCTCAGCACCAGGGTCCACAAGGGTCAAGTGGGAGACTCCGCCAAAGGTGGGCAGGGTCCCCAGCAGAAGAGTGGGGGGGACAAGGGTAAACAGAAGGGGTTCCAAAAAGGCCCCCAAAGTAATTCCCAAGGGAACCAGCAGAAGGGTTCTCAGCCTCCCCCACCCCCGCAGCAGAACGGGGCCCCGACAGGTAGACCTGTTCCAAAGGGGCCCTTCAATTGTTATAAGTGTGGTGACCCGGGTCACATTGCCTCTGATCCTAAGTGTCGCCTGTTTGGTAAGACCGCACCCACTGGTGCTCCCCCCCGGCAAGTAGCTAGTGTTAACTTTGGGGAGGAAGTAGCAGTCCAGGAGGGTGGGGGTCCCGGGCAGATGACCCTAGTCTCGCTAGGAGACAGTGAGATGGTCCCTGTAACCTACCTGCCCTCTAACACTAAGAAATATGGGCAGGTGGTGACCATCAATGGAAGGAAGGTGGAGGCTCTTAGAGATACAGGAGCCAGCGTGACCTCAGTGAGGCAACACCTGGTGTCTCAAGAGCAGATTGTACCTAATGCCTACTGTAGGGTTGTCAATGCTGACAACGTAGAGAGTCGTTGCCCAATGGCTCAAGTTCCCTTTGAGTGGGGGGAGGTCTCTGGTACTCTACAAGTCGCTGTGAGAACTGACATGCCTGTAGACTGTCTGCTAGGGAACGACCTGGAGAGTTCCCCTTGGGAAAAGGTGGAGAAGACCACGCATCTGAGGATGGTGGGTCTACCCGACTGGGCGTGCGTGACCACCCGGTCCATGGCAGCCAGTAGGGGTGTTGAGAGGGTCCTGGAGCCTGAGGGAGAGGTCCAGGAACCGGCCTTAGGGAGAAGGCGCAGGAGGCGCGGGAAACCGGCCCCCGAAGTTCCCACGGCCCAGGAGGAAGTAGACCCTGAGGGGGATGCTCTGGAGCCTACCGGGGAACAGATTGCCGAACTGGGAGATCTGCCTGAGCTGACCCATTGGCAGCAAGAAGGAGGTCCCTCCAGGGAGGAATTCTGCAGGGAGCAGAAAGAATGCCCTTCTCTCGTGGGTATGCGGCAACAGGCTGCAGACCAGGCCAATGGTGTTCAGGCCAAAACACACTACGTGTACTGGGAGAGTGACCTCCTGTATTCCGAGCCTAAGGCTGCTGAACCTGGGTCAGCCCGTGTGCTGGTGGGACCCCAGAAGTTCAGAACCTTCCTACTGGGGCTGGCTCATGATGTGCCTTTAGCAGGACATTTGGGGATGGACAAGACCTATGACAGGCTTGTCACCCACTTTTACTGGCCCCAAATGCACAGGAATTCAGATTCCTACTGCAGAACCTGTCAGACTTGCCAGGCAAGTGGTAAGAGCGGAGGGAAGCACAAGGCTCCTCTGCAACCTTTCCCTGTGGTCGGTACACCATTCCAACGAGTGGGTATTGATATTGTGGGGCCTCTGGATCCCAAGACAGCCCTGGGCAACAGGTTCATCCTGGTCTTGGTGGACCATGCCACCCGGTACCCTGAAGCCATCCCTCTGAGGACAGTGACGGCCCCCGTGGTGGGACGGGCACTGATGGGAATTTTCTCCCGAGTGGGATTCCCTCTAGAGGTGGTGAGCGACAGGGGGACCAATTTCATATCCACGTATATGAAATCCCTGTAGAAGGAGTGTGGGGTAACCTACAAGTTCACCACTCCTTACCATCCCCAAGGAAATGGGTTGGTTGAGAGATTCAACCGAACCCTCAAAGGCATGATCATGGGCCTGGACGGTCCAATGAGGCGTAAGTGGGACGTCCTCTTGCCATGCCTGCTCTTCGCTTACCGAGAGGTGCCCCAGAAGTCTCTAGGGTTCAGCCCCTTTGAGCTTCTGTATGGTCACCCGGTAAGAGGACCTCTGAGTTTGGTAAAGGAAGGCTGGGAGCAATCTCCCAGGAAACCTCCCCAGAATGTATATAGTTACATGCTGGCCTTCCGAAACCAGACTCGGCGTTTCAGGCAACTTGCTGAGGCAAATCTGGAAGCCAGCCAGGAGGAGATGAAGCGGTGGTACGACCGGAATGCCACTCTGGTAGAGCTTCAACCTGGACAAAAGGTGTGGGTCTTGGCCCCAGTGGAGCCGTGTGCACTTCAGGATAAGTGGACAGGTCCATTTGAGGTTGTGGAGCGCAAAAGTCCTATCACCTACTTGGTGGACATGCAGACTCCCAGGAACCCTTTGAGGGTCCTACATGTTAACCGCCTTAAGCCCCACTTAGAGAGGACCGAAGTGGGCATGCTGCTGGCCACTGATGATGGAATGGAAGAGGAGACCGAGCCTCTCCCTGACCTCTTAGTGGCCTCGGAGAAAGATGGGTCAGTGGATGGAGTTAACCTCTCACCCACCCTGACGCCCGAACAACAGGAAGACTGCCGCCACTTGCTGGGACAATGTTCCGACCGATTCTCCCTGGTTCCTGGTGTCACAGATTGGTGCGTCCATGATGTGGACACAGGAGACAGCTTACCTGTGAAGCACAAGGCTTACAGGGTACCTGACAGGGTCAGAGCGTGCATCAAGGAGGAGGTCTCCAAAATGCTTGCGCTAGGGGTGGTTGAGTCCTCCAGCAGTCCTTGGTCCAGCCCCGTGGTCTTGGTCCCAAAGGCTGCTGCGCCGGGAGCCACACCTGAACTCCGGTTCTGTGTGGACTACAGAGGACTCAATTCAGTCACGAAGACTGACGCGCACCCCATCCCCAGAGCTGATGAGCTCATTGATCGGCTGGGAGCTGCCCGGTTCCTCAGTACGTTTGATTTAACGTCGGGGTACTGGCAGATCGCCTTGACCGATGGGGCCAAAGAGAGGTCAGCATTCTCTACACCAGATGGGCACTTCCAGTTCCGAGTCATGCCATTTGGGATGAAGAATGCCCCTGCCACCTTTCAGAGGTTGGTCAACCAGGTACTGGTTGGGCTGGATGCGTTCAGTGCCGCCTACCTGGATGACATCGCAGTGTTCAGTGCCACCTGGCCCGAGCACCTGCGCCACCTCTGGGAAGTGTTGATGGCGCTGCGCCGAGCAGGCCTCACGATCAAGGCAAGCAAGTGCCAGATCGGGCAGGGTTCCGTGGTGTACTTGGGACACCAAGTGGGGAGTGGCAAGGTGGCACCCTTGCAACCCAAAATTGAGACCATCCTGGCTTGGGAACCTCCCAAGACGCAGACCGCAGTGAGGGCCTTCCTGGGGCTCACTGGGTACTACAGGAGGTTTGTCAAGGGCTATGGAACGATCGTTGCCCCCTTGACAGAGCTGACTTCTAAGAAGCAGCCCAGGAACGTGATTTGGACTGACACCTGTCAGAAAGCTTTCGACACCCTGAAGACTGCCATGTGCACGGCGCCCGTGCTCTTGGCCCCTGACTTCTCCAAGGAATTCCTAGTGCAGACAGACGCTTCAGAGCATGGTGTAGGGGCTGTTCTCTCGCAGATGACTGAGGAGGGCTGGGACCAACCCGTAGCCTTCATCAGTAGGAGGTTACTTCCACGGGAAAGTAGGTGGAGTGCAATTGAGCGAGAAGCATTTGCTGTGGTCTGGGCGCTGAAGAAGCTAAGACCCTACTTGTTTGGGTCTCACTTCCGGGTTCAGACGGACCACAGGCCCCTCAGATGGTTGATGCAAATGAGGGGTGAAAACCCGAAGCTGTTGAGGTGGTCCATCTCCCTACAGGGTATGGACTTTACGGTGGAACACCGTCCTGGTACAGATCACGCCAACGCTGACGGTCTGTCCAGG
Source organism: Triturus cristatus (assembly GCF_964204655.1). Taxonomy (NCBI): domain Eukaryota; kingdom Metazoa; phylum Chordata; class Amphibia; order Caudata; family Salamandridae; genus Triturus; species Triturus cristatus. The sequence goes on along the minus strand of NC_140592.1, from coordinate 274,247,800 downwards.
TATTTCCGCCTTAGTGACGAGGAACCCCCTGGGCAAGGGTAGTTCTCCCCACATTTCAGCTGGAGGGGACACGTGTTAGACCTGGCACCTTGGCGTGAGTGTCCCTTCCACTTTTTGATGGTGTGCCTCGACTGTTTTTCTGGTGTTGTCCGCGCAGGGCACTGCGCCACGGCTAATCCGTGCCGCAGTGCAAGTGCTCCCTAAGTAAAGTGTACCTGTAATTGATGTTCACGATTGGTTTATTGGATTCACTGTCAGTCCCCAGTAAAGGACACCAGGGGTGCCAGGGCTTGTGAATGCCAATGCTGCTGGTGGGCTTGCAGCGCTGGTTGCGCCACCCACAGAAGCGGCCTTGTAAAATGTGTCTAGGGTCTGCCACCGCAGACCCTGTGCGCGGTCCGGGACCGTCGCGCTGACTGCGCAAGTGCCCCCACTTGCCAGTCCCTAAACCTTCCCTTACCTACATATTAGCCACCCCTCTGGTAGGCCCAAGGGCAGGGTGCATTGTAGGCATAAGGTAAGACATGCCCTGGTGTGTGTGGCATGTCTTAGTAGTGAATTACAGCCCTTTCCGTTCTTCACTATTGAAGGCTACCTGCTCTCCATAGGCCAGAATGGGCTGCCGGGATCACGCCAACGCTGTGACCCCAGTGGACTCAGAGAGCATGGTAGAAGTGTCAAGTTTAGTATGCCTGAACTCAGGATGATAAAATACTTCTTGTAGTCAAGTTTATTTTAATATCCTGGGTTTGTAAATACTACTTTTAGAAAGTTAGTATTTACTGACCTGACCATCTCAGTCCGCCTCTGCTGTGTGTGTGTGTGTGTTCTGCCTAGCAACAGTAAGGAGCAGGGTGGGGGGATCCCCAGAGACAGGTTGGCTGCCAGGTGGTGGGTAGAGAGATTACACCTGGATGGGTGGGAGGAGTACACCTTGACTCTTGAATAGACCTGTGCTCTGCCACCACAAAGCCGGCGCCACCCCCTGTGGGGCGGCTGATGTCTCTGCCCTGCTGCTGAAAGGAAAGAGCAGAGTCACCATAACAAAGTGCTCCAGAACTGGACTGAGCCAGGCCTAGGCCCCCTGGCGCTAAAGAACAAAAGAATCATGGTATAAAAGTAGGAGCCTGGCTCCTAAGAAATCAGAATCCTGTTTACCACAAAGAACCTCTGCCCGACTAGAAGGAGAAGAAGACGCTGGAGGAGCTGGCCTGCTGCTTGCCTTGCTGAGAAAGGAGAGGAAGAGACTTACTGAGAAGACTTTGCTACTTTGTGCTTGAACATTCTCCAAGGGCTTGATCTGAGCTTGCCCCCTGAACTGAACCCCAGGAACAGTGGGTTCTCTGTGCTTTTGCTCGTCCTCCAATTCGAGCCGTGTGTGCATCTCGCTGGAAAGAGACTGCGCCCCTCATCGTCCCTCCTAGGGCCGTGACACCCAGAAGCTCGCCTGCCTCAAACCCGTGAGAGCCCCGCTCCGTCCCGAGCCGCTCTCTGTCCCCGGGCCAGGCCGCCTGCATCCCTGTCACCGCCTGCTACTGGAGCGCGCTGACCGCGCTATCACCCCTCCCGCCGGAAGCCGTCCGACGACTGTGATCTACGCCGGGTCATCCAGCTGCACTGACCGTGCCCTGCGACCCCGCTTCGCTATCCCCGGACATCTCAGGCCGCGCCGCCCCCGCTGTGGAGACCCTCCGGCACCGCCGTGCTAAAGGGTCGCTGGCCGCGCCTGCCTACGTGCCCACACCTGCTGATTGAGGACCCAAGAACACTTCCCAAGCTGAGAGTCGCACCGACCTGTGCCGACTCTCCACATCACGAAAGAAGTTCCAGTATCGGGCTCGGGGCCCGCAACGCCTTATTTCCCCCGTTCGCAGGAACCGATCTCTGTGAGTACTGGAACTACAAGTAAAGAGACTACAAAGTATCCATTTGAAACTACGAACCCAGAACATTTGCCTGCTGTATAACCTGGTGGCCTAGCGAAAACGTTATTGGTCTTGTGATAAGTCTGCTGAGATATATATACCTTATTTTTACATAAAGAATCGTATTTTTATATATACCCAAGGCTGGTGTCCGTTTCTGGGGGGATTGATGTATTTACTGTGTGTATGATTGTAAGTGCTTAACCAACAACGCCTGAGGAATCGCCTTGGCTGCTCACGCCACGCACCTAGAGGGTGAGCAAGGGTCATTCGCGAGGGGTTATCCTGCGCCCTGACGTGGAGGAGAGGGTTCCTGCTTGACACAAGGGCAACCTTGCGCCAACCAGAGATCCCCGACTCTAACAACCTGGAAGCTCACACCAACAACAAAATTCAGGGATGAGTACACACCACTTTTTAGATTTATCGTACAGATCAGGAGTAGTGTTAAACTAAGTTTCCTAGAGTTCCGAATAACACGCCTGATGGAAGCAAATCTGCTAGCTGCTGGCATTTAAAAAAAAGCCTCTCTTGATACATTCCGGAACAGTACCCTGCGTGAATGAGCTCATGCAGCCTAACTGTGACCAGACATGCTGCCACACTGAGAGTTTTGGTCCACTTTTACAGGTATGCCAGTAAGCACAAAACCGTTTCACAGATGTTAGCTCATTGTGGTACTTCACACCCTTGAGAGAAATAAACTAGAGTAATGTTTTCCCCTCTCCCTAGAGGCTACAGGGTGGAACATTGTGCCCCAACCCCATTGGGTCATTTATTTAGGGACTTTTGACAAAGATAAGGAGGACAAATTTGTATCTCCTATATTGATGTAATTTATGTTGGGCTCTTATTTTTGTTATATGAACGCATGCTTGTAAACATAAATGTCAGATCTGTGGATTGATTTTAAACAGTTTTTTCCTCTTGACTATGTTAAGTATTTATGTGAATTTATTACAATCATCTTGTAATGGTAAAAAGTATTTTGTGATGAAGTGCCAGTATTAGGTATTTTGTACATGTGCAGTGCGTCTCAAAGCAATTCCAAGTAATGTCTTCTACCTATAATTGTTCTTGATGTTTCCGTCCTTAATTTGTCACGTTTGTTGTGTCTACAAATAAATGTCTTTAGTACATAATTGTTCTTTGTACAGGTGTTGGATGATACAAAACAATTCTTTGAAGAATACAAAATACGTTGTAATAGGTTTCTTAGTGTATTGTTTACTTTGTACGGATCCCGCTCCCTGATTCCTTAACTGAATCACTCCCCGCAGTTGGATTTATAGGCTAACAACAGGGCAGCCCTTCTTAGCTTACCTGAATATAGAAAGCAGTGTGTCGGTTGGGCTGTTCCATATCCTAGAGTTGTACACTGTAGATTAAACTTTACAGTGTACATTTTTTTCTGGGATGATTTAGTTATCTTGGAAATAACCATGTTTTCAAATGACTTGTGAAGTGTCTATGGGCCAGATATAGCAAGCCAAATTGCGATCGCAAACGCTGAAATTCAATATTGCCTTAAGGAATCGCAAATGACCACCAACTTCAAGTTGGTGGTAATTTGCGATTTCCTTTAAAAAACACTTTTTGCTTTTTCAAAGTGCCATGTGGCACACATACATGCCCTTAGGGCATGTATGTGCGCCACATGTGCACACATGCACATTTGAGGGGTGCAACAGGGTGGCCTTTTGGAACCCTTGCACCCTTGAAATTGCGCACGCAGTTTGCGTGCGCAATTCCCAATCATTCCTATGGGCCTCTAGACCCATAAGCATGAATGGGAAGGCATTCCTTGATTGCAATTCGCAATTAAGGAATATCAAAGAATCACAATTATTGCAATTCCTACATACATTCCATTTTGCGAGTCCTTAATAGCTAAGAATCGCTATTAAGGACTCGCAAAACTTATTTTACCTACATCTGGCCCTATGTTCCTGGAAGCTTCGAATCTTGGTTGGGCACTAAACATAGGCTTAGAATTCATAGGCAGAAGACCTAGCATTACTAGTATTAGATTTGTTTTGAAGACATACTCATTATCACAGCTGTCAGTCTTAAGGAGTTCTTTGTTCAAAAGAGCAAATGAATATTGGTATTAGCATGAATGTTTGCAATTAACATGGATCTGAATTTCTGCTTTAACAAGATCAATATCTCATGTATTTCCTCACTCCACCTGCCCCGTGCATGGGTGAAAGCAGGTTTTTTCCCCATCTCCTCTGGGCATTACCTCTCTTTCCATGCATATTCCTTTGTGTAGCAGGCCATCTTCTGATCTGTGAATGTCACCTTCCATTATTCAGGCTCCTTGCTGCCTCTTTATGTGTACTGTGCCCTCTATGGGCTCTATATCCCCCACACTGCTGCCTAGCCTTTGAATGGCAATGGCAATGGAACCCTGACTTTTTCTACTCAAAAGCCTCTGTTATGATCCTGGACATAGGCCAAACTAATGCAAGGCTACCGGTGCATTCGAGTAAGATCAAAGATGACATAACAACATTTAAAAGCTCCTGTTTGCTACAACAGAATTCTAAGAGCTGTTACTTTATATCCAACATGGAAAATGTGAGCTACTTTGTATTTGAGACCATCCAGTGGTTCTTAATAAACACTTAGGGGCCGAATTATATGTTGGCAGTAAATTACACCATCCCCCTGGTGAAGGGACCGCCCACCAAATTTATAAATGACCACCAAGAAGGCTTTCATTTATAAAGCATTTCAAACACAAGGAGATGATAGACGGAGCACTGAAACTTTTCAGACACTCACCCCCAGTCACAGATCTAGGTTGAATCCATCATCGTTCTTTAGCTCACTTCGCCACCTCAGTTCAGACCCAGCTATATGCAAATCAGTCTTGACCCTGTGCCTCATGGGAACAGTCCAGCCCAAAACTGCCAAGCTAGGTCTTCCCTGAACCGGAAACAAGCATCCTGGGACCAGTTTCTGGATAACACCCTTAATCAGCCAGGCTAGCTTGAACCCAGTGGCAAAGCGAGCAAGGGAACCACGTCTGGGCATACCCTGCCAACTTAGGGCGAACAAAGCAAAAGCAAGGAGATGATGGACGGAGTGCTGAAACCTTTCAGACACTCACCCCCAGTCACAGATCTGGATTGAATCCATCATCATTCTATAGCTCACTTCGCCATCTCAGTTCAGACCTCGCTACATGCAAATCAGTCTTGACCCTGTGCCTCATGGGAACAGTCCAGCCTGAGCTGCCAAGCCAGGTCTTCCCTGAACCGGAAACAAGCATCCTGGGACCGGTTTCTGGGTAACACCCTTCATCAGCCAGGCTAGCTTGAATTCAGTTACAAAGTGAGCAAGGGACTATCTATATAGCATTGGTAGGAATAGCTGTCAGCATAATGTGATGCTACAACTAACAGTTTTATTTTTTATTTTGAAAGAGAAAATCCCAAAATGGGATCTATTTTTCAAAATATAAGCAATAATGCGCCTCTCACCTTTCGAGTCATCAGTTGCGGCTCCTCTACTAAGGAGGTGGAATGTTGCACCACTGCTCAAAAGGAAAACTTTAATTATAATAACGCATCGTTATTTTTCCTATTGCAGTCAGTGGCTCTGTTTCATGCGGGGAGGGCGGGCTGGCCAGAGCAGGGGGAAGGAATGCACATCTCGGTCCGGCCAAACAGTCATGCTCACTTTGCAAGTTCCCCACCAGGCTGCATGCAGCCTGGTGGGGAACATGCACAGACTCCCTGTCCCCGTTTGAGCGTTGAACCACAGCGCTCAGACCAATCACAATGCTACATTGCAGGGTTGTGATTGGCTAAGGGAAGCCTAAGAGCATGGATGCTTCCTGCTGCCGGGACTGGAGACAGGAAGATTATTCAGGCTCCTTGCTGCCTCTTTATGTGTACTGTGCCCTCTATGGGCTCTATATCCCCCACACTGCTGCCTAGCCTTTGAATGGCAATGGCAATGGAACCCTGACTTTTTCTACTCAAAAGCCTCTGTTATGATCCTGGACATAGGCCAAACTCATGCAAGGCTACCGGTGCATTCGAGTAAGATCAAAGATGACATAACAACATTTAAAAGCTCCTGTTTGCTACAACAGAATTCTAAGAGCTGTTACTTTATATCCAACATGGAAAATGTGAGCTACTTTGTATTTGAGACCATCCAGTGGTTCTTAATAAACACTTAGGGGCCGAATTATATGTTGGCAGTAAATTACACCATCCCCCTGGTGAAGGGACCGCCCACCAAATTTATAAATGACCACCAAGAAGGCTTTCATTTATATAGCATTTCAAACACAAGGAGATGATAGACGGAGCACTGAAACTTTTCAGACACTCACCCCCAGTCACAGATCTAGGTTGAATCCATCATCATTCTTTAGCTCACTTCGCCACCTCAGTTCAGACCCAGCTATATGCAAATCAGTCTTGACCCTGTGCCTCATGGGAACAGTCCAGCCCAAAACTGCCAAGCTAGGTCTTCCCTGAACCGGAAACAAGCATCCTGGGACCAGTTTCTGGATAACACCCTTAATCAGCCAGGCTAGCTTGAACCCAGTGGCAAAGCGAGCAAGGGAACCACGTCTGGGCATACCCTGCCAACTTAGGGCGAACAAAGCAAAAGCAAGGAGATGATGGACGGAGTGCTGAAACCTTTCAGACACTCACCCCCAGTCACAGATCTGGATTGAATCCATCATCATTCTATAGCTCACTTCGCCATCTCAGTTCAGACCTCGCTACATGCAAATCAGTCTTGACCCTGTGCCTCATGGGAACAGTCCAGCCTGAGCTGCCAAGCCAGGTCTTCCCTGAACCGGAAACAAGCATCCTGGGACCGGTTTCTGGGAAACACCCTTCATCAGCCAGGCTAGCTTGAATTCAGTTACAAAGTGAGCAAGGGACTATCTATATAGCATTGGCAGGAATAGCTGTCAGCATAATGTGATGCTACAACTAACAGTTTTATTTTTTATTTTGAAAGAGAAAATCCCAAAATGGGATCTATTTTTCAAAATATAAGCAATAATGCGCCTCTCACCTTTCGAGTCATCAGTTGCGGCTCCTCTACTAAGGAGGTGGAATGTTGCACCACTGCTCAAAAGGAAAACTTTAATTATAATAACGCTTCGTTATTTTTCCTATTGCAGTCAGTGGCTCTGTTTCATGCGGGGAGGGCGGGCTGGCCAGAGCAGGGGGAAGGAATGCACATCTCGGTCCGGCCAAACAGTCATGCTCACTTTGCAAGTTCCCCACCAGGCTGCATGCAGCCTGGTGGGGAACATGCACAGACTCCCTGTCCCCGTTTGAGCGTTGAACCACAGCGCTCAGACCAATCACAATGCTACATTGCAGGGTTGTGATTGGCTAAGGGAAGCCTAAGAGCATGGATGCTTCCTGCTGCCGGGACTGGAGACAGGAAGAAAGGAGCGGCCAGCTGTTGACAGGTACATTCTTTTTTAAAAGAAAATACATTAACCCCGCCCAGCCCAGCCACCCTGTCCGGTGGCAGCTGCTGCTGCTGCGTGTGACCTCCTATGGTGGGAGAAGCGTTACTTACATTTTACTGTCCCTTACCACCAGGGTTTGCTTGGTGGTGATGAACAGTAAAAAATGGCTAAATGTCTGCCCCTCTAAATTGGACCGACGAACATGCGATCTATTCTCAGACGGCCCTCACTCTGCAGGGCCAACAGAGAAGTTTGGCTACAGCAGAAAACAAAGTAGTCCCCACCATGGACAAACTTATGGGTCACCCGATTATAGATCAGGCAGAGGGACCTTTATGTCGACAGGGAGGGAACTCTGGTGAGTACAGAACGTGCGCCAGCCGATACAAATTTTGCTGGGTGTTTCTATGAGGAATAAAGCCTCATGGATCAGCTGGGGTAGACACAGGAGCATACGGTGCACCAGGAGGTAACTCTAGAGCTTGAGGTCAACATTTTTTTTTTTTTTTTTTTTTTTTTAAAAACCTTTATTCGTGCATCTTAAAAGAACAAATACGGGCCTACAACCGTCAGGCCGGCCACGATACAGTAAAGCACTGATACCCACATTACAGCCCCCGTGCATCAACGGTCAGGATTAACAACAGGTTATGAGTCACATACTGGAGATATCTTTGAAACCCGGGGAAGGAGAGGTGAAGGTTAATTTTAAGTTTTTGATGATTTTATCAGAGAAAAAAGTCAATGAAGGATAAGAGCAAAGGAGATTCGAGTCCACAAGATAGCTTCACCACACGGGCGAGCAGCAACATCAGTAAGAACAACAATGGAAGTAAAATCTCAAACAGTGAGGCGGTGCAGAGATATATCAGGATAGTCACATGAGCAAGTACGCGCCCCTCCAGAGCCGCCCCCACTCGATCCACCCCACACCCGGACCCCGAATCGAAGAGAGTAGAGCACAGAGACATAAAAGAAGAAAGGCCCATAGAACTAATTGAGAACAGAGTATTACCCCCCCACCCTACACCAATGCGGAGGCTACGGCCTACCCCCCCCCCAGCATAGTGCCTGTCGCCCAATGAACCCGAAATATAGAGAAGAGAGAAAGTAGGAACAGAGTAAAGAAGGGAAGAAAACAGAAAAGAAGGTGGGGAGGAGCCCACTGGACACCAGAGCGCCCCGAACCATCAGCCAGTTATGGCCCCCACACACTGAGAGCCCTCTACTCCAAAAAACGGCATGCAAAGATACCATGGCACCACAGTTTAAGCGAAGGGATACAAGTCGCGACGAGTGCGCGCAAAACATACATACAGTTCCAGTCCCAGGCCAGCCCGTCCATAAACCATAGCGATAGAAGTCAGTCTAGCCCTGGCCCGATCGCGGGCTTGGGATTAAACCAGCTCCTGCGTGAAGGCCCCGTGTCCCGAGCAGACAAAGACAAGATGGCCGCTTGTGAGAGGATGGTGAAGTAGGATCACGAAATGGCCACTGACCATCGATTGAGGTCCCTCGTTGCACCACATAAAATCCAAACCTGGCAAGTAAGGTACAGGAGTTCCACAAAAAGGCAGCAGTGGGCCACCGCGGACGGTCCCTCGAAGCCGTCAGGTATCGCTCAGCAGGATAGCCTCGCGAACGCGGTGAGGCAGGGAACAATGAAGCAGGCAGCCATGACCAGGGGGACAAAGTATCCGCAGTTGAGGTGGAGAGCGGTGGACCCTGGGCGCCGGGAGCGCTAGATGAAGGCACCAGTGTAGCACAATCATACACCGCCGTTGCGTCCCCGCAAGAGGACAAGAGCACCGGGAGACCCACGCCCCGTGGATGACAAACAGTGCGCTCACGACCCGCAGCCGACAGTATGGGGTCAAACCGCTCACTCAGCGCCTGCAGGCCAGCGCACATCTGTAGTTGAAAGTCCCGCAGGACAGCCAGAACGGAGCCGCATGTCAGCGGAAGCTGGGCCCCAACATCGGCAGCAATCCGGGACGGCACTGTGGAGGTGGTGTCCGGAAGAGGGAGGGCGAAGTGGGCAGCGGGCGAGACCGGAGTATCATCCCCAGCCGCGAGCAGGCACTCAGCGCCATGTTTTGCCGCTATACGTTGCAATGGCCAGGGGGGGGGGGTCGTGGCAAGGGGTCAATTCCCCTCAGGTCTACGCCGCAACAGGAAAGGCCGACAGTCGCTTCTCTTCTCGCCGGTCCCCCTCGCCGCTGGCTAGGCAATAGGCAAAGGGGGCAGCAGCCTCCCACAGCTCGGTCCTCAGAGCGGGGCAGGAGACCCACCGCACCGGGGCCCACCCCACAGCTCCAGCCCGTCAGGCACAGGGTGCAGAGGGTGTCCGGCCGTCTCTCCCCGGGCTCATCCGGCAACGATCCATGGTGCGAGGCGAGATCGGGACCACGGGGCTCAGGTTAGCGCTAGCTGGTCCGGTAACTGCGGAGCTTCCAGGAGGCCGGCAAAGGCCATAAGGGCGCAGGGTTTCAGTGCCGAGGACAAAAGCACCCAGAACTCGGGCATCCGGGCGGGTTGAGACTCCGGGAAAGCAGCAGCGCGGTCAGCGCGTCTTCGCACACGGTGCACCTCGAGAATCGGCGAGGATGGGCATCAGGATAGTAGTCCGAGGCCACGGCCCGACGGAGCCGGGCGCTCAAGCGTCTGCTCCGGTCGCCATCTTGGCTCCTCCCCCTTTGAGGTCAACATTTAACGTGTAAATGGGTCTATATGACCCCGGTTCTTAAAGGTCCTTACCCTTCTTTGGAATCACCACTATTAATGCTTCCCCAATTGAACACGGAAGAGCTCATCTGTCGAGGGCTTCTGCATAGACCTCTAGTAAGTTATCCAGCAAAGTCTGGGGGAAGCACTTATAAACTTCTGCCAGTGAGCCGTCACTTCCCCTCGACTTTGCAGGTTTCAAGGCCCTCACAGCTCCCTGTAGTTCTTGACTGGAGAACTGATGCTCTAGTTACTCCCTCTCCATCGGTTCTAAAGAGTGAAGTGGGAGCACGTCCAAGTAATCCAATCATTCTTGCGAGGGTGCCACCCAGAGGTACTGCATACATCCTCCGAAAGTGTTCCGCAAAAGCAGCATTAATGGCCTGCTTTGTGTGGCACTTATTGTCCTACGAATCAGTAATAGCCAAGATAGGATGAGGTGCATCCTCAGCCTTTATCAGACGTGCCAACATTCTCCCCGCCTTGTCACCCTCTAGATACCATTGCTGTCTTGCCGTTTTCCTAGTGTACTTTTCCAATTGGTGCCAAAGTTGACAAACCTTCAGTTTCTGGGCTTTCCAATCTTTCTGTGCATAGGGGTTCATTGGTAGCGCATCTCCCAAACTAACTAGGTCCCTTTCCTGTTGCGTGATATCTTCTTCCAAAAAGCGTCAAACCCCCACCGCCGTGGCCATACACACCCCTCTTATCACCACCTTCATGGCATCCCACTCTACTGCTCTGCTCCACGCTGTCCTCCAATTGTCATCAACATACTGGGTAAGTGCAGTAGAAACTGTATCCCTGTACACTGGTTTCGACAAGGCTTTGGCATTCAATTTCCACAGAGTGACCCGGGTTGGTCATCTATCTATGGAGTATGTAAGCGCCAAGGGCGCATGATCCAAGATGTATCTGGCCAAATACTGCACATCTAGTACTCTATAGGAGCTGTGGCGGTTTGAACGAAAAGATAAACATGGCGGCTGTACGTGCCCATAGCCGGGTTGTAGCAGGAAAATGCTAGTGTATTGGGATAGCGCTGATGCCAAATGTCCACTAACTGTAGACTATTCCATATCTGAAGTAGGGTGCTTGTTGCTTGGGGTTTGATCTATCTAAAAGCCCTATCCACCGCACAATTAAGATCACCTGCAAGTATAACCTAAGTGTCCGAAGACACCTGTAGTCTGTGTTGGGTGCGTAGACATTTATCAGACATAGGTCATGAGCATCCAGCATCCCTTCTAGGATAACATGTCACCCCTCCTGATCTCTGAGAACCCAAGTGTGTTTAAATGGGACCCCTGGAGCCACCCATATCAAGACTTCCCAGGCACGGCCAGGGTAGGAGGTGCCAAATAACTGTCCCGTCTAGTGTTTTTTCAAAGTGGCAATACAATCCCCCATGTATGGGTCTTCTGTAGGAGTGCGATCGCCACCCCATATCTCTTAAAAAATTGTTGTAATCTATTGCACTTTTGCAGGTTGTAGATCTCAGTCAGGAATGGGTCAGCCACCTCCTGTGGGGGTCTTGGCCTATGGGCCTCCAGCTCTCTGCAGTAATCAGCAGACACTTGTGAGTGCAGGCTCTGGGACAACCCTCAGCATCAATGACCCAGGGTACAAGTCTGAAGGTCATCTCCCTGGTGGCCAGCCAGTAAAGGAACTTTACAGACTTATCTCCGTGTTCGTACACCCGCTGGGATGTCACTCTCCTATACTGTCAAGCCTCTTCTAATGGGATGTGTTCCACTAATGTCCCTGCCACTGCCAATAGGCAGGTGAGGTCCTCCAAGGCCTGTGTGAGGGCCTGGAGTTCCAGGAAAATGATGCAGGCTTCTAAGGCAGTGATTTGAGTCAGTTTTTGTCTGTCTTTGTCCTGAATATACCCTTTCATTAGCCTTCTAATTGTGGGTTTGCTGGCTACCCAAAGTGTGTCCACCAAGGTCCGCTATCCCTGATTAGTCTGACTGTAGGATTGGAGCTCGGATTCAATACATTCAGAGCAGTAAAGGTCAGTGAGGTCAGGGGTCCAAATGCCACATAGGTCGTTTAGTTGGCTCTCTGAACCCCACCCGTAGAATGAGTGGCGTGTGATCTGGGATCCCCTTTGGAAGGGTGTCAACTACGGACAGCTGCAGGGCATCCGTGGCCGGGAGGAGCAGGAGGCCAATTCGTGATGCCATCTTGTGGGCTGCAGAAGTGTGAGTGGACACATAATCTAGAGCGTGCCATACCCTCCACACGTCAGAGTCCAAGGGAGTTCATCCAGGCATTGATCTGATGGGACCAGGAGTTCTGCCCCACCCTTGAGGGCCAGAAGAATCAAATTCTGGATTGGGACTTCATTATAATCCCCTCCAATAATGGTGATACCCTGCTGAAAACTCAAAAGGATTTTAGTCAGGGAGCTCAATGTGGGGAAGAGCAACAGATTTGGTATGTAGACTGACAAGTTATATTGTTTACCTTCAAACAGACCCTCAATCCCAATGTAAGTCCCCTGGGGATCTAAGTGTGTGTTGGTTACCGCCAAGGGAAACTGCTTAGTAGAATGGCAGTGCCTCGAGACCATTGGGCGAATTCAAAATTATAAACCCTGTCATTTCCATATCTTTGGAGGAATGGCTAGAATTCCCCCATTATGTTGGTCCCGTGCAACATCAGTACAGCAGGGTGAAAGCGCTTGGTGTAGCATATTGGAGAACTGTGCATGCTTCATACAGTCCAGTAAGCCATTTAAATTCTAGAGCATAACCTGGCTCTCCATCATGGGGGTAACAAATCCAACAGGTAGACGCTGATACTGCACAGGTGCATCAGCGCTCTGCCAGATCGTTTGGAACTTCAAACCGCAGGGTGCCAACAGGATCAAATGAACTGGGCATGAGATTGTGGTGTCTCTGAATGAAGGACTGTACAAGGAAACCAATACAAAATAACGCAACTCCCTTTCCCGCCAACTGCCCCCTTCCCCTTACTTCTACATCTGAAGCATTTGTCGCCCTATACTTACACTTAACGCTACCCCAAAGACAAAACTCAACCGAGACATATATTGGGGGACCTCCTCTTTTGTCAGATTACCTGCCAAAACCAGTGGTTATGAATAGCATGTTATAAAAATAGCAACCTAGACCCCCAAAGGGGGTGATTTGACACGGAGAAGGAGCAACAAAATCTTGTGGATCATCATGGTGGGTCCCTTGGATTCTCATACTGGAAGCCAAAGAGCCCTGGCATGCTTGAGGGCTGCGGAGCCCCGTTGTCTCTGTCAGCGACCAGGCACTTTGTATCTGAGCCACATGAGCCCAGGTGAGCGTGTGTATGTGCACGGTGCCTGCGGGAATATATTTGTTTCTTCCTTGGAGCATGTAGGTACAGGCAGAAGGGCTTGTTTGAGCCTTTGACCCAGAGTCTCACTGTTCTCCGGGCAGCTGAGCCTCTCCCTTCTCTCACCCCTTCCCAAGCCTGCTCGGGAGTCTTGAAGAAGTGTGCTGTAGCATTAAAGATCACTTTCAACTTTGCAGGAAAAATTAGCATCTACTGGAGATTAAGGACATGGAGCTTTTGTCTGACCTCAAAGGAGTATTGACGCTGCTGGACAGCCAATGTGTAATCCAGAAAAATCATAATTTGTGAATCCTGGAAGCAAAGGTCAGGCCGATTCCTGACCAGGATGGTGTCACAATAGTTGAGAATCTGGGCAATCAGTGGTTGAGGCTGGGCCCCCCGGAGGTGGCCTATGGGCCAGGGACTGATGAGCTCACTCCACCACAAACCGTGGTGACAGATTGTCTTCAGGGATTCAGGACAGCAGCTATCACTCCAGAAAAGTGAATTGTACAGAAGTGTCTGAGTTCTGCGGGAATCTGTTGAAACGGAAGTTGTTTCCACGTGATCTGTTCTCGGCATCTTCAGCACGTTCTTTAAGGACTGCCATCGCCGAGAGCAGTTCTGAGACCTGATTTTTAAGGATGACCACATCCTCTTCCAACAAGGATACTTGGCCCTTCACTTTTGTGATCTGGTTGGCAATGTACCGGAGGCCTTTGTTCAGAAGCAAGACGCCACCCCAATCTCGCCCAGTTTGGTCTCCACTGCATCCCTGGGAGTCCTTGATGGCCTGAAGAATCGTGGCAAGGTCAGAATGCTCAAGGTTCCGCTGTAAAACTGGAAGAACACCAGTGGCCCCCGCACCGCCAGGGGGAACAGTTGCATATCCATCAGTCTTTGTCTGTGCTTGCAGCGGGCATCTGTCCCTACCCATGTCTCCACCCGGCAGTGGCCCCAATGGCAGACGTTCTCTGGACTGCTTATCCCTGAAGGGTAGCATGACCAGCCAGGGCTTCCCCAAAGCCGTGTGATGGTCCCCAGGGCAGATTCAGAGGGCAGGTAGGCAGAGACAACACCTGAGGACAGATGATGGGTCCACCAGCTGGCAGTCGAAAGGCTGATGATGTTTGTCTCATTAGGTGTGGCCCACTATCAAGGGACTCCCTGCCCCACAAGGGAGGGTCGCAACTGTGCTGTCTGGGTCCTCTGTGTTGGCGAACTGGTCCAGGTCTCGGTGGGGTACCTCATCACAGCCCTCAATTACCCTGGTCCCTGCCGGGCTTACGGGCCAAAGACTCCGCCCAACTCCCAGGGGTGCACCATTGTAGTTCACCGGTGGATGGGGGACATCCTCCTGGCAGAGGCATCCAGTAGGGCACCTGAACAGGATGATTCACTCACTGGGAGGCCCATGAGGCTCACACAGGCAGCGGGTCACTCACCTCTGCTATCCCGCAGTCATTGTGGCCCTGTGTATGCTCCAATCAGCAAACGCTTCGCTCCTCCTCGGACTACGCAGCACTTCTTCCTGCACTTCCAGGCAGAGGCACAGAGGGATCCAGTGTTTTCAGCATCAGCGCAGCTACATATCCTCCGAAGCCCACAATCCACAAGCTGCCATTTTACGCAAGGCGTCCCTGCAGTTCAGGCTTCTCAGTGATCTGCCACAAAGAACAGCCCAGCAAATCATATGGCATAAGTTAGCCCAAAATAGAGGAGATGCCAGGGTTATGGGTGGGGGTTTCAAAGGAGAGTGGTGGCAGCAGATGACAGCGGATAGGCAAGAAGTTCTAGAGCGGTTTCAATTTGCAACCGCCAACTTGGCTTACTCTGCAGTCTCCAAGATAAGCGGGAGGGCTGGTTGTGATAGCTTTGTAAATAATGCCACTGGTTTTGAAAATGGCAGGCTGGCAAGGGGAGCTAATAGAGTGATCACAGGGTGGGGTGAACATATTTCTTAAGACCACGGATGAGACATGCTGCAGAATGTTGGATGCACCTGGGGATGCCATAGTACAGTCAGGGAGGCCATGGAGTAGGGCATTACCACCATCCAGATTAGAGAGTGCAATGGCATGAACAGCATGTCTAAAGTTCTGCTTCAATGTGACAACCCAACGCATATGTAGGCATTTCAAATTTGTGTCAAGAGCGACGCATTGCACATGTATTATAGCATTTGGTGGATGGTAGGGGAAAGAGGCTGCGTTAGCAGATTATGTTGTTAAAGGTGATAATGTTTCTAGGCAGAACCTACCCTTTTGTCTGACCTTAATTATTGCTGATTAGATGGCTTATGACAGCCAGGTGCAAAGATCTCTTAGGTCATTGTGCCCTTGTTTTGCACACTCTTGCCTAGAACTAGTATTAGCATTACCTGCTGTGAAAGCTATCATCTTTCACACAGATTGTGTCTGCACTACAGTCAGAAAACCACATTTGAAAGGAAACCACCTCATAACAGTTCCAGACACTTAGACAGTAGATCTACATACCCTTCCTGGAAAATTAATATAATAACCTTGCTTTGTTCCAGTTCCAAGTTTTTTTTTACCCAGGAAAGGACTGTTCCACAGAGGACGTGAAGAGCTACTGTGTGACCATAGCTGAGTTCTGCCTGGCAGCCACCTACCATGGGTGAAGGGATATATCTGGAGTCTATGTACCTTCTTGGAGAAGGTGTGGGTCCGGCTAGTACATAAAAGCCTGGTTAACTCTTCAGAAAAGGAAGGAGAGTTCCTGACTCTGCAGGAGGAGAGACTGTCCAGGAGGAGATGACCAGCCATGTTCCTGCTACGAGGAACACCCAGACAAAACCAACTTGACAGTGTGAGTGGACCAAGTGATGACCTAAGATAAGAGAAGGCCCCTTCCTACTGGACTCCCTGTGTGGTGCATTTAGCAAACTACATGAAGTGGCATTAACTTTCAACATCAGTGTGCTATCTGACATCTCCACGTTGGTCTCAGAAGATTGGCTTCCACTACCAATGAGCTGTGTGTCCAGACGTCTTCGCCGCTGCAGCTAAGGACTTTCCCACTGGCCCAAATACCGATACTGCTAAGGAGGAATGTCAGCTGATCCCATCCTTCAGTTCAGCAACTACGACATGACCCAAGAGACAGGGCCACCTCTGTGAACCCACTCCCTCTACTGGGGAAATGCTATAATAATGTGACTTCAAGTGAGGTGATTCTTGCCTGTAATTCCCCAAAAGGAAATTCCTTCATCTACAGGTGGGGACTACACCTGTAGTGTGGTAGCGCTGTGGTAGAGCAGGATCACCACTTCAGACTAGAAACCCCCATTGGTGTGGTTACTATTTGCCTTGATTACAATCCATAATAATTTGAAGAACCCTGTAACAGAGCCTAATACTGTTTCTAGTATTTCATTTGGTTGTGCTATTAAAGTACTTCCCTTTTTACAAGAAAAATACTGGGCTGGACAGCATCTTATTATGTCTGATGATTGATTATTAAGCTGTGATGTTCTTGAAAGCCACACTACCTCCCTGAGAAGCCTTTGACTGCTGGCCCTTGCTACCATGAGAGTCAAGCATGGAAAGAATCCGCTTGTGGAGTCACAGTAGAGCAAATACCAGAACTCAGTCTTCAAATTTCAGATTCTCTACCTTTTACTAATAATCTGCCAATAATCAAGTATAATTACTTTTTTAAGTGTGCATTTGTTTAGTTTTCAGACAAATGCAATTTGTCCAATTTTAAATGTAGGGCAACCGTTAAACTGTAACTGTTAGGGACACCTACAGGCAGCTTTAGGTGTTTACCAGAGCTCATAATATCTACACCATAAACATACCTATTGAAGGGTATTGAGGCAACTTGCTCTGGCAACTGCTAGAAGAAAGTGCCATTAACCTTTTGGATTAGATCAGAGTAGTATTTCAGGGAGACTGGTAGGTGTCTTAGTCCACCTGCCTAAAGACTGCTTCTCAAGGCGTATGTCAACAGTGAAGCGAAAAACCAATGCATTGAATTGGAGGCACATTTGTGTTTCTAAAAGTATTCCAGCACCCCTACTGATTTTGCATCTAAACGTGATTTTGCTTGTAAATGTTAAATACAATGCTGCTTACTTAGTTAGCATCAAGGATAACTTAGCACCGAAAGTGATTTTGCACTTGAATGATTTTACACCTAAATGTGATTTGTGCGTGTAAAGGCTTTTCACACTGATACTAATGTTGTACAAAGAGCAATTTTGCACCTCTAAGCGCTGTCCACCTAAGGCCCTAGTTAGGGCTCATCAGCCAGGCATAGCTTGGTCCAGTGACAAGGGTGAAACCGGCCCTGGGTTGCTTGTGTTCCGGTTTAGGGAGGACCTGGTTGGCAGTTTGAGATGGATTGTTCCCACTGGAGCAGGTTTGAGACTGATATGCATATAGATGGGTCCAAACTGAGGAGGCATTTTGTGAAAAATAACTATGGATTGGAATGCGGCCTAGTGTAATTATCAGTGGCTGAGGTTAATTCATGCATTCTATCCGTCACTTTTGTATGCTTTAGCAGGTCACTCTAAGTGGGACAGGTATGCCAGACATGGGTCCTGTGCACACTGAGTCACTGGAACCAATCTATTTCCGGCTGATGAGCTGATAACAAGAGTGAAACAGGTCCTGGGCTGCTTGTGTTCCATTTCAGGGAGGATAAGACTGGGCATTTCGGGCTGGACTGTTCGCATTAGAGCAGGGTCGCAACGGATTTGTATATAGCTGGGTTGAAACTAAGGTGGCATGGTGTGCAAAATAACGATGGATTGGGATGTGGCCCAGAGTAATTATCAGTGGCAGAAATCCATTCAAGTGTTCCAGCCATCACTTTTGTATACTTTAGTTTTCATGCACCCCCCTGCTTTTAGAAAACCTCTGGCCCTGCAGTGGTCTGGCTGTTGTGAACATTCCTACAGTTTCCAAACCTTCTCATGTAGCACAAAAAGAGAGTATAAAAAAAACGGTATTTTATTAGCAATCGTGCAGGCTGGTAACCTAGGGATTACGGGTTTTCAAACATAAAATGAGACACGATCCCTTAAAAACGCATTAACCAAATATATTCGAATGCAATGGGACCAGGCAAATATTTTTCAAAACTTGAAACCCGCAAGCTCTGGAGAATTTAAGCACAATGAAAAACGATCAACATACAATCTGCGCTTGTTATACAAACAGAATGCATTCTGTGTTGAACTGAGCTGTGTGCTTTTCCCACAGCAATAAGGAAAAAAGCCTCCATCACTCACTGGTGGTTTACTAACTTTCAATGTATCCGATCTGCTTAAAGTGATGGGATAAATGCAAGTCATTCACACCCAATTCAGGTTTTCTCTTTCTATTGCCTGCTACTCAGAAATGATTTGCATCATTGCAGAGCCGCTGTAGCATGAAACTCGATGCAAAATAGGATCATTCTGCAGAGCACATAATACGTTTTAAATTTTCCATACCCTTAGAACAAATACATCAGGCTCTAATATGCTGCTATCAGATAAATAAACGAGGCAGACATTCTGAGGCCCTGTTAGAGGCGTCTGCATACAATCCTTCCCCGGCCTGCAGAACACACACAACAAATACTACCACCAGGAAAAGGGGTTGTTTTTTAAATATACGAGATGAGCCACATGTAAGAGATAGAATATGAGCGTAAATAAGGTCTGCGAAGGTCGAACCACATAAAAGGTCTTCTGCAAATGGGACAAACAAAGGTGCCAGTAAGCTTGAGTGAAACAGATGATTGGTTAGGTAGACGGATGGATGTTTAGTTGGATGCGTTTTCTAGTTTGTAGGTGGCCTCTCATCTGTGTTTTACCATAATATGGCATTGGTATTGCAATGAGGATACTGTAATACGTTGGCGAGGTAAGTGTACAAGATAATACAAAGGAAACAACATAAACATATATCGAGTTAAAGGCAAGGGTAACCAGAGAGATGCACAACAAATATGGTATGAGACAGTCGCAGAAATAAAGGGCCAGACGTATCAAGGGTTTTACCGGTCGCGAACGGGCTGAATCGCAGAATCGGCCCGTTTGCAAACGGTAAAAAGCCTTTTGGGATGTATCAACCCATAAGGCATTCGCAAAATAGGTAATTGCCAGTTTTGCGATTGCCTATTTTGCAAAAGCAGTTAGCGAATCGCAATTTGCGATTCACTAAATGCAATGCAAGAAGCATTCTCAGAATGCGACTTTGCATTAGGGAATCGCAAATTACCACCAACTTCAAGTTGGTGGTAATTTGCAAATCCTTAGAAAAATGAACAAAATTGCATTTTTCTAAGTTCCATGTGGCGCATACACATTCCCTTAGGGCATATGTGAGTGCCACATGTGAACACGTACCTTTTTTGGAGGTGCATCAAGGGGGCCTTTTGTCCCCCAGCACCCTATCAATTGCATTCGCAATTTGCGATTACCTATTTAGTAATCACAAATTGCGAATGCCTTCCCATTCATCCCTATGGGCCTCTAAGCTTATAGCGATGAATGAGAAGGCCTTCCCTAATAGCGAAACGCAATTAGCGATTTGCTCTTAGAGAATATGTGGGAATCGCTATTTTGTTTGCGAAATCTACATACATTGCAGTTTACAATTCCAAAATAGCGAATCTGTGAAATTCGCTATTTTAGAATCACAAAATGCAATGTTGATACATCTGGCCCCAAGCCCCCAAAGAGTTTGAAGCAGTGCAGTACCTCAGAGCAGCAAAGTGCAAAGCCAGACTCTGGATATGCATTGCTACAGGCTTAGCATCCCTCAGATTCACAATACTGCATGCAAACTGAGATAATGTAAGAATTCGTGGCTATTGTGTAATTGCTAAATTAACATGTTACAAATAGAAACAAGCCTTGTCAAAGTCAATATGTCTAGTTTTTGTATCTGTATGGATACAGAGACACACAATATATTAGCTAGCATGCAGAAACAGAGCAACACACTCTTAAAAGTATAATGGTGGCACTGCAAAGACTGACGTCACAAAATATTTGATCATATTCAGTTTATTGTCTTGAAATTATAGTGCACCCGTAATGGATGGAAGAATGCATGCATGAGTGCAGCTTGATGGAGAGATGACTGCATTGGTGACATTGGATTATTTATGGTAGATTGATGGATGAATGGGAGGGTGGGTGGATGGATGTATGGAAGGGTGATTGAGCAGGTTTAAGAATGAATGGATGAATGAATAAATGCATGTGTGGGTGGCCTCATTGATACTTGGGTGGATTGAATGCCTGATGGATGATGCATGAGAGAAGGAGTGTGACAGAGAGAGAAATAGGGAGTGGGTGGATAGAATAATTCCTTTGAATGCTTGCACACATGAATGGATAGATAGATGGTCAATGAATGCGTGGGTGTTGGTTAATGGAGTAACACTTTTTTTGCTTTGATGGACAAATACAAGGATGTGAGTGACTGGATGGGTGAATGCATTGATGTATGTGAATGGGTTTTTACCCGTGTGGATGGAGGGGTGCATTTGTGAGTGGGAGAAAGGATGGAATGAAAGGGTGTGGGTACAAAGTTGAATTAATGGATGAAATAAAGGTGTGGGTGGATGCATTGATGCATGGTTATGGAATTCTCATACTCCTAGAGACTACCCATGAGCAGGATGGTTAAGTGCTAGTTCTCATAATCTATATCTACTTTGTTACTGGGACTAATATGAAAATTCCTTAGCTCTAAAGTGTAGGGACAATATACAACAGTCAAGTAGACCAGCAAAGCCTGTAACCGTGAAAAGAAAACTAAAGTATCTAAATGATTAGGACAGTGAGCAAAGCTACAAAAAACACAATGTTGCCAGGCAAGACAGGGTGTGTCAGGGTAGGTTCAAATTCTGATCTAACCCATAGTTATCCAGATATAATACAGCATCATCTTCTTATGTGCCAGTTTTCTTGGCTCTAAGGAAAATGACTTTTGAAGGTCGGAATCCAACTGTACAAAATCACAGTATGATAATGATTCTGACCAGACATTGGATTGAGAGGAATAACCAAATACCACAAATGGATACCACGTCTGTGGAAAAATCAATAAACCAGAACATGAAGGTAATGCAGAAAAATGTATACCCTGACAAGAAGCATAATAGCTATTTCAGTTAATTCATTGGAACCTAAACGTCTCAATGAAATGGAGGAATTATTCTGCTTCGTGAGACTTCACATTAAAGAGTTTGAAACCAGCCTTGATCACGAAAAAAACACAAAGTAAATGCAGTATTGGATTACTTTAAATAATAAGACTCTCAAGGAATACTGCAAGCAATATAAATGAAATACAGATAGTGAATGTGCAATGTGAGCGGATTTTTAAAGCTCTGATTTTGGCAATTTTGGCTGCACTTAAATCACGACCCTCTCTATGGCACAATAGTACTTTGGTATCCCCAGAAGCCTAGCATACAAAGTATGAAAAAGGATGACTGAGTATGTATGGAAATAACTTTTTCTTCAAACAGAGGGGGCCACTTTGGTGACATGCTCTGAATGCAATACACATAGACTTACAAATTACCCACTTATCACATGGTAACCAATGCAATGTCTTCACAGCAGTTAATGCAGAGGTGTACCTAGGTAGCAAAAGAGCAAGATGCGCTGTAAAATTATGAATACGATGCAGATGTTTCATCAGACCAAAATAAGTCCCTTAGAATAGGGAACAGTAGTCTAAATTACTCAAAATTGTTGCCTGGACCATTATAGGACAATTATTTTGACGTCCAACTCAATTATCAATAAGGAGGGTCAGTTAAAAGGAAGGGAGGAGTCCTGGACCATTACTGAAAAATGTGAACAAGTAGGTTTCGTCAAGTTCTCAGTCTATAGATTTATTTAAATGTCAAACTAATCATTACAGAAGGTATAACGTTAGCTAGAATCAGAGGCCAATTCATTAATAAATGCAATATTACAATGTGCCTTTAAGAAATGAAATACCTACAGCAAATACGGCATAGTCAAATTAATAACAAGCCCTAATACAAAAGGACCACACACATCTAGACCTCTCTATTACAAAGCAGAACGAGTGAGAGTTACCGCCTCCACAAGTAGCATATTTTATAATGTGGCAGAAAAAGACAGCACATAATTTCATAGCAAGACATTACGTAAAAAGGCAGCACCAAAATGTTACATGCACAGCACCAATCAAACTGCTAGCTTCTAAAACACCTCAAATAACCCCTACTTGCATATGAATTTCATTGGACATTAACACAGGGCACCGAGGAAATAAACGAGAAATTAAGCTTTACACAATGGAGTCTTCCACACACCAGACAACATGGCAATGGAGATCTCAGCTTATAACCTTGAAATGTTTCAAAACACACTCAGTCAGTCAGTCAGTCAGTCACACAGCTTTATTCAATCTTTTTAAAACGGATCATAAAAGCACAAGTTATCTAAAAATTCCAAACCAATATATACACATTTAAAATAAGAATTAAACAGTTTCAGTGATCCGAGTAAATTCATATAAAAACGATTATGAAAAAAGCAATTCAGAATTTAAAATTAATTAATTAGTTGTTGCTACAAAAATGTCGTCCCACCTTTTTCCTCTTCCTAAAACAAGTCCACAAAAATGAGGCAACAGAACAGCATACAAATGGATCCGGTAGAGTTTTTAAAAAGTACATGGCCACCCGGCACTGCCTAAAATTGTGGTACCTCAGGATTGTGAGTATGAATGTTTTCCTTTCCTCTGTATAGGTCTTGCAAAATAATACAATGTGTAGATCTGACTGTACTGCGTAGTTGTTACAGGGACAGGGTAAGAGGTCTGCTAATTTATATTTATTTTGGGGGTATCCCAGGAGTAGCAGGATCATGTTCATGCGGAAACGCAAAAGGAGAAATCTGTGTTGCGCATTATTTATGCATGATAAATACTGAAAACCTTCCCCCGATCTTGGTGGTACCACATCATAAAGAATGGAGGAATGATGAATATGTTTCTTTTCTCTTCGGGCATACTTTGATCTCTTAATGAATAAATCAGTTATTCTTTCCTTTGAAACCCTTTTGCAGGACTCAGGGTCCTGAAATAATTCTCCCATATCTAACGCTTTCAGATGGACCTCTACGTAATTTAACCATCCAATTCTTTTATAATAATCTAATTTACAACAGTCCTTGATAATGGTTTGTGTCAAATCCACTGTAGACCTCCGCCCTACTGATAGCCACAACAAGACTGGAGGCAGTCTTATGTTGTCGCTCAAATAAGGAAGCCCCAATTCACAGTGTAAAATATGATTTGGGGCTGATTGCGGTAAGGACACACGGTTTTTAAAAAAGGAGTCTTCTATTTGTTGTAGCGGTGCAACATTAGCCATACCCCACACTCCTGCCCCATATAGTGCAGCGGACTTTGTTTTAGCTGAATATATATTCTTAATTGCATCCTTCGTAGCAAATCTTTTGACAGCGTTAACACTCCTTTGCATGCCTTGCTGCCACTAAATTAGACCATGAGTGGTCTTTATCAAAAAGCACTCCAATGTATGAAAAGGAGTCGACTGTCTCGAATTTCCTTGCCTGCCAACTGGAAATGAGGATGTTTCTCACCTCTTGCGGCTCCAGATACGATTATAAGTGATTTAGAGTCATTGACCTTTAGGTCAAGAGAGGCCATAAAGGCGGAGTAGGCTGTGATTAGCGTTTGTAGGGCTAAGCCCGATCTGGCCATCAATACCGCGTCGTCAGCGTACGCCAAAATCGGAAGGGGGATACGATCAAATTTAGGCACATCCACCGGTAGAGCAGACAGGGCGGACTCTACCCCGTTCGTATAGATTGAAAAAAGGAACGGGTAAGAACACAACCCTGTCTTACTCCCTTTTTGACTTTAAAGAGGCGAGTGCACTCCCCCTTCCTGCCATACCTTACACAGGCAGTGGCATTGGCATACAACTGGCGTATGAAACCAATTATTGGTGGATCGATACCAATGCCCTCCATCATGGACCACAACCTCGGGTGTGACACACAGTCACAGGCCGAGGTTAGGTCCATGAAGGACATGTACAGTTTTCCGGCTTTTGCCTTAGTGTATTTCCCTATAGTTAGGGAGAGGTTTAAACACTGATCACCGTTCCCCACTCCTCTCCGAAACCCGTATTGAGCCTTCATAAAAATATTGTGCGATTCGGCCCAGTCCTCCAATCTAGCCAAGAGTACCCGTCCCATAGGTTTGGCAGTAGTGTCAAGGAGGGATATGGGACGATAGTTCTTTGAGGATCCCCTGTCACCTTTTTTAAAAATGGGCACAATTAGACTCTGATTCCAAGAGAGAGGCGGGCCTACTATCGGGATGCTATTAAAAATGTTTGTAAGTAAAGGCACCCACATATTATAATTCTGCTGAAAGAGGTCAATTGGAACTGCATCTGGCCCAGGAGCCTTACCTGTGGTGCAGGCTTCCAACGCCTTTCTTATCTCTAATAGAGAGAAAGTTAACCCTCCCTGTAGTAAAATCTCTGGGGAGGATAACTGTGAAGTTGGACAGGTTGCTAAACCAAATATTTCTTCATAGTGCCTCACCCATGTCTCTTCCTCTACATGCACGTCTAATGTAGGATCATTGATGTCTTTAAAATGTGGGGGATTCACGATTTTCCAGAAATCTTTACTACTGCCCGACATAGCTGCTTCCTCGAGATCTGCCCATGCCTGTGCCCTAAGACCTTTTTCCCTTGCCCTCCTCGTTAATTTATAATCTTTGCGTAGCGCACAGATTACTGAGCAATCTCTAGGATGCGTGTTTAGAGCTTTAACAAGGGCTTTTTTTGCTGTTGTGCAGGCTGTATCAAACCACCCCATTTTGACGGTAGCATTAGCGGACTTAACCTGTGTGAGTGCTTGTTTTCCTTTTTCCAAAAGAGCAATAAACTGGCTGACTAAGAAATGAGGTGATGAATTCTCTTCCAGACAGGCTAATGTTTCCTCCTTTATTTGAGCTATAATTTCAGGGTGTACATTTAATCTTTGTGCTTGTGACCACTTCAGCTGATAACCATTTTTTCTAGACATATTTACACCTTCTACAACCTTATTGTACTCTTTAGGTTCAGATAAGATACTTAGGTGAATTTAATGATAATGAACTCAGTAATATTGAAAGTGATATTGTAAAATTTTTAAAAGGGTGTTAATGTTTTATTGTCAAATGTACTTTTATGGTCTTTTGCGGCCGAAATAAAGTTTTTGGAATGGAATGGAATGGTAAATAGATAACATGGCGTGATCACTATAAGAAGAGAATCGGGTACTCGTATGGACACACTCCTTCAGCCAAGGAAGCGAATAAAATGTTACTTTATAGGCACATTCAGAGTAGATCCTGGCTGCAGCTGAAAATTTATGATTTTCTGAAAAGCAATTGAAAAATAATGCTTGAACACAACATTTAAACATGCACTTTAAATGTGCCCTAGTGAAGCCTTGCTATGTAAACTGAACAAAGCCTATGTTAACATAATTTTTCTAATGAAAATTAATTTTCCACATGTAAGTACTGGAACATCGGGTAAGAGCCTATGCAGAGTCTTCGTAAAAAAAGCAAGAGGAAGATGGCTTGGTCACTTGTTCAGAAAACAAGAGTCATGATCTAGGTATACACCAAGGTTCCTAACTACCCGGCACTGTAGAGGTTGCAGACCACAATTCCAGAATGTCATTAAGTACTTTGGGTACCTTTGCACCCGGCACCAGTAACACCTCTGTTTTCTCAGAATTCAATTTGATTGCATTGTTCCCCATCCATTCTGCGATACAGTATATGCAGTAAGGGAAATTAGGAGAAATAATAGAGGAGATTTTGTCTACCGAGATCAAGATTTGGATATGCTTTGCATAACACATGAACATAAACCCAAATGAGAACCTCGTTTCTTCCAGGTGTATAGAGATATTAAATAAAATAGGGTTACACAAACAGACCTGCAGTATCCCATGAGCAAGTGGTTTGAATTTAGAGCAATAAGCGAACAGACACGTCTCTTGAGGTCTTTCAACAAATAAGATTCCATCCAGGGTAATACATGGCCCTGTACAACGTCCTTAAGACAGAGCAACAAACGTTTGTCAATAGCCATATTGAATGTTGCTGACAAGTTTGGTATCACCAGGGCAGAAGAAAAGGCCCTAGTCTGCAACTAATCACAGATCAATTAAAATAGAACTCAAATCTGATTTAGTAATTTGAGCTGGCCTAAGACAAGGCTGGGAGGCATCCAAGATGTTTTTTTCTTTCAAGACTCATGACAACTGGTTGTTGACTGTTTTTGTTTTCAGTATTTTAATTGGAAAAGGTAACAGTTGGATGGGTTGATAGTTTCTTGGAATGGAAAGGTCAGCTGATTACTTCTTTCAGCAACAGGATGACCAAAGACTGCTTTCATATTTTAGGTACCCCTGCCAGAGAAAGTGATTTGTTACACAGAGTAAGCAGAGGCTGTAATATGGAAATGGACTCCTTCTGCGTAACAGAATTCAGACATGGATCCAGTGGAGAACCTGAATGAATAGAACTAAATCTTGAAATGTTAACAAGTCAATTTTGATTTAAATCTTTAAAAGTGAATATGTCAAAGTAGAAAAAAGTAGGGTTTGAAGAGGATAAGCAACTCAGCTCCTCAGAAGAATTAATCCTATTCATAGGGAAAGCACTCCAGCCCGCATTTATGTAATCAGCAAAAAAATCGATAGATTCTTACTATGTGCCCAAGAGTGTTCATTACTTAAATCAGTGAAAGACACAGCAGATAAAGAGTTACTATTTTGAAAACAAGCTTCTTTTGTGGTGTTACAGCCAGTTAGGATCTTCTAAGCATAGCAATTGCCCGTGATCATCATGCTCTTTATAAACCATGGGAATGACCTTCAGCTTTATCTTAGCCTCAAAGGTGTTAGTGGATCTCAAATACTTGATGAGTTTAAGTTTAAAATATAACATTATGTTGTGCAAATAATAAATGAATACCGGCAATCGGACGTCAAAGCCAGAAGCTTGAAATCAAAGTAAATGTTGGAACACAACGTTTTGGGTTTATATACAAGACTGGATTACCGGAATTTGGACCATGAAATGTGAAATAAATCGAAGCTGATGCTGAACCTGTTCTCTGCAGGTTAACAAGAATTGACTGAAACAGTGGAGGACATTGAGGCAAACCAGGCACACACGTTAATGCAATCATACGTGCACACATTTAACATTTTTTAAAAAGGAATCAGGAAAAATTATTTTACTTACCTATTATTTTATTGAAGCATTGACTTTCATTGAAGTTAAGGTAATTCCAGGCGGGGAAACAGCTAAAATAAATCCAGTTTTATGTTTATAAAGTCTTCAACCTGAACTGGGTGAGTTGGCATGTTGTAGGTGTAATATAATTAAAATATGTTCTGTTTGATTAAAATTAACTCTCAGATGCCGTTTCTATGAATGCTGAATTGTATTTCATTGTGAGCTAAATAGGAATATTTTAATTACTACCAAGAACAAACTGGTTTTTTCCATAAAAAGCCATGCATATGCTTTAATGACGAAATTGTGATTAAATAGACTGCCATGAAAATATTTAAAACAATTTTTTATGTTCATGATTGAATGCACAATTATTAGTTATTTGCTTATATTTCATTTCGTTAAACTGATTTTTTTCCAGTATGGAAACAGTATAGAAATTTGATTTAGTTCGGAAAAAACGATTATCCCCCAAAAAATAATCAATGAAATAATGGAATAATGAAAAATGAAAAGACGCAGGAAAATCAGCAATTTAAAGTATAGATAATAAAGTGGACTTGACCTGCCTTTTTACTATGAATGCATACATTTCCAAGACTGCTGTCCTTGGGTATATTAAGTGATCACATTTTCTATGCCATATTCTGACTGCTTATTCCTGCGGGCTTTACTAAAACCAAAGCAAAATATAGATTAAGTATATGTACTTACTTTCACTTCTGAACAACAGTATGATGGTGACGTCTTGATTTGTTAATGTATGCACAGCACCATGTTTTGGTATTCATGCTTGAAAGGACACAGCAGCTGCGAACAATGGGTTAATGCATTGTGGCTTGATGGGTGGTTAAGGGCTATTGATGGATCCACAGATCAAAATTAGTAATAGTTCTGAAGCCTCAGGATCATTAATTGTAGTCTGGACTCCCTGGTGTGACAATTTGGTTTCTTACATTTCCAATTTGTGTAGGTCGATAGGAGCTCTGGACACTTCTGTGTCCAGCTCAGATCAGAGCTTCTGCGTCTCTAGACTTCTCTCCAATAATTGCAAAGCTTTTCATACAGGGGGAGATTTACTGATTGTCAAGATGTCTGTAATCTTCCCTAACTACAGACACTGACATGGCACACCAATGAATAAGTTCCATTTATTAGATCATGCCTACAGACAGCTTTTGCAAGAGACCTCTTGATGACCATACCAAAACTTACGGTAGGCCTATCACCAACCCATGGCTTATTAATAGTTGGCTTTATTGTTACTCTTATTTTCTGTAAATGGCTTGGTATCATTCCTCTGCTCACATTCGGAAACCTACTTTTTTCTTCTTTCTTCAGCACTCCATGAGAGTGTGTGTGTTTCCTTGCAATTTCCCCCTTGACTAATCCCATCGCAAATACCACAATCACCTGCTTCATTCCATGTCGTTCCCTCCTCCCCTTGATCACCTCGTCTATTACCCAGCCTTTTATGTTTTGATTTTTTTAAATGTATTCAGTCCCCTCAACTCAAGCTTCTCCATTGCTCCTCTGTGTTGCCTCATCTGTTTATCCATAGCACACCCACACCCTCCATTGCATTCATCAAAAAATATGTTGTTTTTTGGGGGGTTTTGGAGGGCACAGCAACTAACATAAGGTGCTGGACTGCTCTGTTTTGAAAACACACTTTCACTAATTTTTTTTAAATTGTTTTTTAAAAATGTTCTTCTCCTAGTAGCATCTGCCATCTTAGAAATAAAATGGTACATGCATAATGACTTATGCGCACATGTAAATGCTTACTGCACAGCATTGGCAAAAGGCATCTTTGCTGATGCTGAATACCATTGGTTAAAATATACAGGTAAAAGACATTATTATACTGTCAACATCACTGCATATCTATTTGCCTTATTGTGGGTAAACGAGCCTTATCAAATGTTAGGTCCTACATAGGTTAAAAAAAACAAAATTTTGCAAACTTCACTGGATTACATAGTTGCACAAGGTCATAGGGCATCCAAGCTGTCAAACAGTTGTTAAAAGATCTTGATTCTTCTGCCTCATTAGATAATGAAGATCCTTATTTAGATGCAGATAGCTAGCAGGAGCTTTTTTGTTTTCATCACTATGGTCCTCATTACTTTTATTGATTGACTGGTCAACATGAAATCTATAATTTTACAATGTGGGGAATTGTCAAATACCTTTGGTTGACAGTGCCCGGACATTTAAAAAATCTTTTATATATTTCAATATCGATAACAAAGTTTACCCTGTGGCTTACTACTAAGAAAAACAAATGCTGAAAATAAATGGTTTTAGCTGATTTTCTTACATCAAAATACTTGAATAGAAAACATATTTATTCCTTATTGATTTACAAAGCCATACAAGAAAGTGTAGCCTATTCAGCAAAGGAAGCAGCTGGGCAAAAAGGGGAGGCTGACAGAGAGGTAGCAAACTACCTTTAAGATCTAAGATAATAGTTTTCAAACTCCAGCTAAACACACCGATACTATCTCTCGTATCTCTGCTTCTTCTGTTTCAAGTGCATTTAAGAAAGATGTTATTTCTTTACAACAGGAACAAGCTGAAAGGTGTACCTAACATAACTGAACTGGGCATTACAAACACTTCAACCTCACAAAGTGTCCTGGTCTCATATTAATGAGACTGCTTTATTCTGCTTTATAATCTCACTGGATGACAGCAGCGTATCTCTATGAATGAGGCATCCTACATTCTTCTCCCAATTCAACAAATAGAGAGTGCATCTTGTTTTCTCCACATTTGATCTACATTTATTGTGGTTATTATATGGGGTTATTTATGTACCTATTGCTGTATTCCATTTTTTTGGGCTGCCAAAGACAAATTTCTTATGGTCTCATGAGCCTATACACAATACATTTCTCCCAAAGTATGGCATTTTCCATCTAAATTATTTTGTCTTTCTAGTTGCAATCCTGTTTTCATTGCTCATGAGCCTATACACAATACATTTCTTCAAAAACATGACATTTTCCTTTTAAATTCTATTGTTTTTTCCATTAATAATCCTGCATTGATTGGCTCATTGTTATTATTATTGTGTTTTATAAAGTGCTCGGCTACCCCATGGGGCTAATATTGCTATACATAGCTCTTATAAACTTTCTACGCCCGAACTTGCTAGCCAATTACTTGTTGCACCTGCATTTTTTATTCCCTCCTACCATGCTCTTTTAAACAATTTTAGCTATTATTATGTCAAATGTTTCATGCTGTGGTCTCACTCCAATCTTCCTTTGTAGAGAATAGCAAAATGCAATAAGAGCTTCAGGTGTTCCTCAATTGCCAAGAATTAATCTTACAAATATGCGCTATGATAAATTGAATAAGCTACTGTTAGTTTTAACACAAAATAGGTTCCTTTAGCCTCAACAGAAGACACTTTTAACTTTCAGAAGGCACATTATGCTGAAAAATATAGCATTTTTTAAATACATGGCTTCTAACTCACTTTGCTGATATGCTTAGTGCGGTCTTACATGCCTCCACAATCTGTGCAACCAATGTTAAACAATTGTACTGAGTTATTAACTTGCCTTAAGCCTATGCTGGAACCATTCCTGCATTTTTCTGTTAGCTGTTTTCAAACCCATTAAATGGAATTTCAACAACTTTAATCTTTGTAGGTGTTGTCATCTTACTAATACTCCTTCTAAGCACTGAATATGATAATGCTGCATCCTTCCGAGCCAAGTTATAGCTTTCTACTTGGGAGTAAACTTGCTTTCCAGCTTGAGTGAGTACTCAACTTTGTGCTTCGGAAGTTACATTGAGAGCTCTCTTTCAATGCCTGAGACTGTTATCTTGGATATTCTTCTGGAAAAATGCCATGTGCTTTATGACGAGAGCTGATCTGACCAATGGTGCAGCATAATTTGTACTGTCGTGCCATGCAGCAGCCCATGATCATGTCTACTTCATAAGGTTTGTTATCTGTGCCACAACAATCAAATGCTAGAAGCTACATTAACTCTGTTGTTTCCTTATTCAAATGAGTCTAGCTCACTGGCGCATACATATCCCATCATGGTTTATGCACCACAGACTATGATGCAAATCTGATCCTTATTCATCTTCACCATCTGCAACTTCACTCTTCGGTCACCTGTTGGCGTCTTCATCTTCTTCATTGATCCTTTAAGAGGAATTAGTGCTTCTTGTGTTTCTGACTTCTTCCAAGTCTTGCCTTTCTTTGTACCATCAAGCTCAGATGGAAATAAACTCAGTAACAAAAAAAGAGACTAGTGATCAGTTTGTGCTAGTGTTTCTTGTGTAGTCTTTGTAATCTTTTTGCTTTTTAAGACTTTTTATCACATTTTGTGCACTATTCTGCACAGTCAAGTAAGACACTTTATTTACTTAATCATTTATCAACACATATTAAAGAATATTTTTTCATGTTATTCTGCCAGAATATTATGTAAGAAATATTGTGAGACACAATTATTGTGTTAAAATTATTGTGATGTCAAAAATATGGTAGGAAAAAAAATAGAAGGTAAGAATACTATTTGTTAGGTCTTTTATTTTACTTTTTAGATGTTGTATAAAAGATTGCTTGTTAAATATTTATTTGGGATTCAGTTTCAGTGTTAAAAATCCAGCAGAAAGGGATAGGAAAAAAACAAAATGACCCCCACTGCCTGGAAGAAAACTTCCAGGGTCTAAAGGCCAATATTTGTTTTCCTTTTTATTTTTCAAAAACATACTCCAACTTTGGAAGTTTGCGTTTGAAAAACAAAAATAAAAGTTGGAGAAGTTTGAAGGCAAGCCATTATATTTGACGGTACCGTCTGTCAAACTATTTGTAAATTGACAGGAACTTCCATGATGACAGCTCTTGTCAATAGAAAGTTGTCCACTGGACCAGGGATAAATCTGAGGTGGCAGAGGAATTGTCCTCCACCATCCTGATGGAGATAATCCAATTCCAAAGTCTAAAACAGGCTCTTCGTTTGCTAAAGAGAAACATTTCTTCTCACTCTTTCATTCCTTTATTTTTTACTGCTCGTTGGTCCTTCTCTATTCCCATCTAGTCTCATCTTTCTTTAGACAATCTTGATGCTCATTTTTCCATGAAAATGAAACTCAGGTTTTCTTCATGCCATTATGTATTTACATCTATCAAACTTAATTTTAGAGTTGCAAGTTCTTTCTCATCTGAATTATTGCTGTGTTCTTTACATTAGTCTACCTAAGCATACTAAGGGGCGATTTTGTTGTCGGATGTACCGGAGTCCGTCCGACATCGATTCAGTTGACCAACCGGAATGCATGCTCTCATTGCAAAGAGTTGAGGTGCAGTTCATCCCTGCACCCCGTGGCAGGCACCTCAAAGTGCCTGCCACGGGGTGCAGGGATCTACAGGGGGGCACCTTAGGTGCCCCCTCAGCCACAATCCAGAGGCCATGCACCTGTGGGACCCCGCTGGGGGCCCCCAAAGTTGACTTCCGACAGCATTTCTATGTTGGGAAGGCCAGCACAGAAATCCGACATCGAAATCCCTCAGGTGGAAAGAACCCTTGGGATTACAGGAGACTCTCCAAATGGCAGACAGGCTCTCTGAGCCCATCAAATGCCATGCGGAAATCCAGTTTGGATTCCTTTCCGACCGACTCCATCTAAATGGGTCAGTCGGAAACGAATCCGAACAGACGATTACAATGCCGTATGCCATCGTAATCGGCCTCTAAGTATTACTTTTCAGTAAATTTTGCAATTAGCCAGAAATATTTTTCAGACATAAAGAGGAAAAAAGCCATGGAAATTTGTGGATTAAACAAAGGGTTTTAAATTGGCATAGTTTTCGTACTATAGAGAAACAAATCCTGACATTGACAGTTTTCTCATGTAATAACAAAAGAAGAATAAAGAAGGGACATGCATATAAAATACAACCCAATTAAACAAAAAAACAAATAACACCCCCCACCCCACACCCCATCACACAACCAGCCCAGCAAAATCATGTCCAAAAGACACCATGCTTCCCAACACGCGTATGTTACATGCCCCCCCAAGAAAAGGGAGGAAAAGACCGCAACCCACCCAATCCCTACGCTGGAATGGGCTCTAAATCCAATCCCCTGTAATCCGCCCAGCGCTTCCAGATTTTATAATGTTTACGCGGGCAGTCTCGTGCTATAAAAATGGGGGCTTCAAGGCCCATACAAAAATCCAATCCTGCCTTCCACACTGAGACGGAGGGTGCGGCCGTCGCCTTCCAAGCCCTCGCAATTTCGCGCTTGGCAATGGTAAAACCCAGGAGCATCAGGTGGCGCTTGTAGACATTGCCTCCTATATCATCCATAACATGCAGGAGTACTAATGTAGGAGACCAAGGGAGATCCCAGCCCAGAACCTCTGAGAGGCATGCCAGTACACCCTGCCAAAACCTAGTCAGCACAGGACATTCCCATATAGTATGTAGTCCCTTCGTTATGCAAGCAGCGAAGGCAATTCGGGGATGCACAAGACCAGCCCTGTACAGTCTGACTCTAGTAAAATATACTCTATGAAGGTATTTAAACTGGATAAGTCGAAGGCTCACAGCAATAGCTGCCCCACGTGGGGAGGCCAGGGCCTCTGTCCAGTCCTCCTCCTCAAGTGAGCCCACATCCTCCTCCCATGCCCCGCGGAGACGCTGTAGAGATGGGGAGCAGTGCGTTACCAGGGACTGGTACATTTTGGATATCTTATGGTCCCGCAGGTCCCCCATGAAAACTTTCTCCTCTACCGGACTGAAGTCGGCCAGCTCCCCCAGACCCACCAAGCTAGGAGAGAGAGCATGCCGGAACTGCAAATATTTTTAAAATTGTGTGCGCTGCATTTGAAAGTCCTGAAATGATTTCAGGACAGGTCCCCTCATGACATCACCCAGGGTGGAGATCCCAATCACATCCCAGTCATGGAAGCCGGGCAAGGACGCCAACTGCGGCCGACGCCCATTATGCCAAAGCGGCGTCTCACAAGTTAGGCGATTCCACCAGCCCATCCTCCGCAACGCCTGTCTCCAAACCTGAAACACCAACTGTGTCGCACTCGGCAAAGAACGCCGCAAGGGCGCAGAATAGAGAAGCGTATGTAGAGAGTGATCTCCCATCAAACGGCGCTCTAGGGTATACGCCGGATCCGACCTGTCGCCATACCACCATTCGTTAAGAACCAACAGGTGTGAGGCCATATAGTACGAGAGAATGTCGGAAGTCGCGAGACCCCCACAGTATGTGGATTTAAAGCAAGTACGGAGAGCCACCCTAGCAACACCCCCGCCCCAGAGAAACTGGCCCAAGGCAGCATTGACCTGGCGGAACCAACCCGGGGAGATAGGATATGGATGGTTTTGCAGCTGGTACAGCAAGCGAGGAAGAGAGACCATCTTGAAAATGGCCATATATAGATAGGGGCATGTGGGACCAGACTCTAAGATCTTCACGCACCCTGTTCCACACCGGCACCAAGTTCCTTTCCCAGGAGATCGACCGCGCATTTGAAAGAAACACACCCAAGTATTTCAGTCCCCCACGCGCCACCTGCACCACGGAGGCACAAGTACCCGGGTCAGCCCCTCCACCCAGGACCCACAGGGTAGACTTACGCTCATTCATATAAAGGCCCGTAGTCTCCCCAAACACCTGCATGATACGCAGCAACCGCGGGCCAGTCCTATCCAGCTGAGTAAGAAAGAATAGTACATCGTCCGCATATAAAGCTATACGATCCGACAGTCCGTTGGCCCATTCAAGCCCTGACACCTGCGCATCAATATGCACCCATGCAGCTAGGGGCTCCATTGCCAGGGCGAACAGATAGGGTGACAGGGGGCACCCCTGCCTGGTGCCTCGACCAATGGGAAAGACCGACGAGACAGAACCCGCCACGCGTACAGACGCTGTTATGTCCATGTAAAGTAGCGTCAGATAGGAGAGAAAGCGGGGTCCTAGATTCAATCTGCGTAGGAGGGCGCATAGATATTCCCAGCTCAATGAATCAAAAGCTCGATCCATATCCGCAAGCAATAAGGCCGCGCGCACCCCCAAGCTCTCGGCTGCCGCGATTGCTGTATGAGCTCTACGAATATTGTGACGGGTCGCCCGCTGAGGCATAAACCCCGCCTGGTCCGGATGGACAATAGACGAGACATGGGGACGGAGGCGATTAGCAAGCGCCTTGGCCAGAACCTTAGCCTCGACGTTGAGAAGAGAGATGGGACGGTAAGATGCATGGGCGCTGTGACTGTTTTGCCACTTTTCCTGTTAAAAAGAGAAACCACTCATCAAGCGAAGCATTTCTATCAAAATTCAGCCTGAGCTGTAACAAAGATAGTGTGTTCAAAGTAATCAATGGTACGGATGAAGGTCAGTTTATTGTGACTGAAAGTGAACACACAATGTGGTGAAGGCACACGTCATGTTACTTTACTGCTGATCTGAAGGCAATTAGGAGTAGGCAAAGGTAGTAGATGACGGGCATGGCTTACGCAGCCCGACAAGATGGCGACATCCTGCTGAGCTCCGTCCGGTCACGGGTCGACGGAAACAAATTTTGACTTCATTGAGACCTTGCCCAGCGCACTTAAAGCTGGTCTCCAACATTGCTTTGTCTTAGCAGCCTTATGAGTTAGTAGGAACGTGGTTTTGCCCGTCTTCTATCTCATTTAGTTAAAGCACAGCTTTCTCCCATTTACGAGCAGCTGTCATTTTGTGCAGTGCGGTGCTCGCGCTGTGTTTTTTCCTCAATTCCTTCATGTGACAATCGTTATTTAGTGAGCTTCTCTTCTTTTTCATTGTGGTTCAGCGATATCGATACATTTCTACTGCTGCCATGTCCTTTCTTCAACCTATTGCCATGGTGCCATTTTTTATATGACTTTCTTCATGCCTGCAACTCCTTTTGCTTCTAGAGTTCTTTCACCAATGATCTGCTATAATGTTTTGGTTTTACTACTCTAAGCACGTGCTATTGGAGTTTGTATCCTATTGGTGCCCACTTGTAAGTTAATTTAAAACTGGCTTTTTATTACCTGTACTAACCATTACACACTCCTCATAGTCTAAATTACATAAGTTGTGGTGGGACCATTTCTACCCCTACTTTTCCTTGTGATATCTCATGATGTGTTGTTAGCGTGTTTGCACCTACAGTGTGCTGATTTTTTACGACCTATGTCATACACATTTATGGGCTGACTTTCTCCTCTTAAAAAGCCTACTCAACTTCATGCACATATTATTAAAATGTCTACAGATCCGTTCACCTCCTCTAAGGCCTCCTCTTCTGGCAGCAAGCCTAAGAGAGTCAAGAATGACCCTCCTTCTCTGATTCAGTCATCCTCAAATCCGGTCCTGGATGCAATTCTGGATGAATTGCATGCACTCAAACCATTCATGAATGCCACCAACGAAAAACTGCAGTTGATTGAAGACAGATGCATCAACATGGAAGACAAAATCACTGAAATGGAACAACGTGTGGGCCTAGTTTAAGACTTGACGACCAAGATTCCTATGTTGGAGCAAGAAATCCAAAAGCTTAAGCTTCACACGAGGACCTTGAAAATTGCAACAGAAGGAACAATCTGCGTATCTATGGTCTTCCGGAAAATATGGAAGGCCCTGATCTCTCATTCTTGAAGACATTTTTGCCTCAACTCTTAAGTCTCCAATCTTCTGTTCCTCTAACATCCAAAGAGCTCATCGGCTTGGCCGCCCTCAACGTCAATCCACCATACCACATGGTATCATAATGCTCTTCCTTGAATTCACTGACCTCATGCACGTTCTGAAATGTGCTAGAGAGAAACGCCACCTTGTCTGGTCCAGCCACAACATCTTTATATCCTAGGATCTTTCTAATGCAACCAATACTCGGCGAGAGGAGTTTTTGGCACTTCGTCCTCAAATGAGATCTCTGAACATCCACTATGGTATACTTCACCTGGTATACTTCACCCTTGTCTCTGCAAAATTACCTACAAAGGTATCTCCTGTTCATTTGAAGACCTGATCAAACTGAAATTATTCTTGCAATCCATCACCAGGTCATCTATGGACATACATGTATAATGTTCTTATTCTGTTTCAATGCGTATAATGTTCTTAAGCTGTTTCAATGCGAATATTAACTTTTTAGGTTTCTAGTTTTGTTCCCTATTTATATCCCTGCTCATACTACTTACGGGGTCGAAATGTTTTTTCTTATACACTATCTTTTATCTTTCTTCGATGTTGCTCTTGTTTTTGGTTGTTGACATGCCTGTTTCTCTTTTTATTCTCTTTTTCTCTCAGATATGGCTCATTGTTCTTGATCTGTCTCTTCTTTTTCATATCTTCCTTATTCTTTTCTCATTCCTTCCTGCTTTTTCCTATCCCTTCTGTTCACCTTGTCCCTCCTCACCCACTTTTTCCTTTTGTTATAACCTCATAAGGGTCTTGATGTTTCAATTCTCTATGTTTTTTGTAACCTTACTAACCCATTTTCTTTATTTCCCTTTATCACACTTTTTTCCTTTTCTTTTTCTTTTTACAACTTCATATGTGTTTTTCTTCTTCATCCTTTCATGTTTGTTTAGAACTCATCTGTGTTATTTTGTTTTTGGTAATTGGCATCTTTTTATTCCCACTGTTGTTTTTGCAGTGTGTTATCATTGTTTCTATACCCTGGTCTTTAACGTGATACATGCTTAATGTTGTGCAATGGAACGTTTGTGGTCTGGGTCACCCTGTCAAAAGCCAGAAGGTACTCTCTCATTTATCAAAATTAAATTGTAAAATTGCTTTTTTGCAGGAAACCCACTGTAATGCTATTGAATCTCTTAAACTTAAACACCAATGGGTGGGTCAAGTTGTTTTTTCATCTGCGGTTAATCGTAAGGGTGGCGTTGCAATCTTTTGTCATAAATCTCTAAACCTTCAAATGTTGTCTTCTGAATGTGACACAAATGGACGATGGGCAATACTTCAGGCCAAGGATCATAATAAAACCATCACTTTCTCCAATATTTATGGACCTGTTAAACCTGATCCTGATTTTTGGAATATGATTACATTAAAATGATCCTCCATTACCAATCCCAATATTATTGTTGCTGGAGATTTTAACAATTGGCTAGATCCTTTTTCTGATAGGAAATCAACTTGCAAAAGTCTCATAAAATGTTTCAGTCTGCTATTGCCTCTCGTCCACTTTTTGATGTATGGAAGACCTTCAATCCTGATAAATATGAATTTACATTTTTCTCAAATGTTCACCAACCTATGTCACACATTGATTATATTTTTGTTTCAAAATCCCTCCTGCCCTCGGTTCAATCTTCAGAAATTGGATCCATCTTTATTTCTGACAATGCCCCTGTCCCTTTGTCATTTGATCAAGCCCTTACCGACTCCAAAAATGCCCGGTGGAGATTTAACAACTGACTCCTGTCAGACCAATCCTATATATCTGAGGCTACTTCCTTCATAAATGATTTTTTTCTGTTCAATAAAGCTAGCAATACTTCTCTCCACAACAACTGGGATGCCTTTAAGGCATCCTTTAGGGCTTTCCCCATTGCATAGATGGCCAAAAAGAAGAAATCTTTGAATTCCCACTATCTTTCTACCATTAAACATATCAAATCTCTTGAACACTCTTTCTTCACATCTAAATGTTCCACACTCCTCCGAGACCTTATTAAGGTGAAGTCTGATTTAAATAAATTAATCTGATGCTTGCAATATTTTACTTAAAATAAAAAATATCACGGGGTCAAAATAAAGCAGGTAA
Organism: Triturus cristatus; assembly: GCF_964204655.1. Taxonomy (NCBI): domain Eukaryota; kingdom Metazoa; phylum Chordata; class Amphibia; order Caudata; family Salamandridae; genus Triturus; species Triturus cristatus. The sequence continues at coordinate 274,208,237 of NC_140592.1, read as the reverse complement.
AATGTTAGCCAACTATTTAAAAATCAAGACGGAAAAGAAAACCGTTGGTCCTATTCACAATGCTGCCACTAATAACCTACTTCATTCTGATTCAGATATTATTAATGCTTTCCAATCCTATTATCACTCTCTATATATGGATGATACACATCCCTCTGGTTATGATACTCAGTCTTTCTTTAATGATCTTCCCTGTCCCCGCTCTGTACCGGATGATATGTCTCCCCTTGAAAAAGATATATTTCTTCAAGAAATCCTTGATGCCATTAAATCTTTGAGAAGGGCCAGGGCTCCTGGTTCAGACGGTTTTTCTATTGAACTAATCTCTTCTTCCTCTTCTATGTTTGCCCCCTGTCTATTTGAACTTTTTAATTCCTTTATATCTAAATCAAAACCTGAGGGATCTTTTTTAGATGCTCTTATTATAATCATCCCTAAGCCAGATGAAGATCATACCCTATGCCAAAATTATCGCCCAATCTCATTAATTATGATTGTAAAATATTTGCGAAAATTCTTGCCCCTAGATTGGATAATGCTATACCCCTTCTAATCAGGCCTGATAAATCCGGTTTTATTAGAGGTCGACTTACTTCTGATAACGCTAGGATGTTATCTAACATTCTTTCATTGGGGGAAAAATATCCTCATCCTCTAGCTGCATTATCCCTCGATGCAGAAAAAGCATTTGATCGTATAAATTGGCCATTCATGTTCAAAACTCTTCATTGGTTTGGTTTTGGTCCCAAATTTATTTCATTTATTAAATTATTATATTCTGATCCCTGAGATTCTGTTTCCGTCAATGGTCTTTTGTCCCCATATTTTAATTTACATAGAGGTACCAGGCAAGGTTGTCCACTTTCTCCTCTTTTATTTCTTTTGTGCCTTGAACCTTTCCTTGAAAGCATTCGTCATAACCCCTTAATAACTGGATTTAAATATAAATCCCACAAAATCAAATTATCTGCTTATGCAGATGATATCTTGATCTCTCTCTCTAATCCTCCTTCCTCTCTACCTCCTTTTTTACAGGAAATTGACTTATATACCCTAAAGCTCCGCCTGTTATCAGTTCGTTTTCTGACACCAATTTCAAATGGTGTCCTTCTAAAATTAAATATCTGGGTGTATGGTTCTCCCCTAATATCCCTCATACTCTTTATACAATTTTAATGCACTAAAACCTAAGATTCAAAATTCATTTAATTCTTGGTCCCCTCTTTTTCTATCTTTTTATTTTTTTTTATTTTTTATTGAGCAAGGCATTAGGTACATCAAAATACATAATCTACTTCAGATCAATAAAAACAAACATTTTAGTAAATCAGATACTAAAGCTTCTAATTAGCAATATGCAAACTAAGTAGCCTAAAGTGCAGCCACCCACATGGTTGCAAATGGTTCTAAAGTGCAATATCCATTAAAGTGCAAGTGCATTTTTATCACAAATAACAATTATCATTCCAACATCAATATCGACCCTTTTTTTTTTTTTTTTTTTTTAAAACAATATAACTGAGACAACTGTTACCCTCCTTAATCCAAAATAACCGTAAGTCAATCATCTAATAAAGTGCAATAGTGAAAAAAGTGCAAATGCATCCAAAATACAATGCCAAATGGCTACAATATCCAAAATATAAAACCAGTGTTAAAGTCCCTCTTTTAACTTTTCTAAATCCATAAAAAACTTCCAATTTGTTTCAAATTTTCTAATGGCCCCGATCCGTCTAGCATAAGCTTCTTCAAATTTTCGAGACCACTTCATTTTGTTGAACCATTTCAAATGAGAGGGGGCTTCACTAGATTTCCAATTCTGTAAAATTAAGGAACGGGCTACCGTACAAGAAATGAATAAAAAAGCTTTCTCGGCCCCTGTTAACCTCACTTTGTCCCCAGAACATCCAAATAGAGCTGCCTCGGCCTCTACCATAACAGTCTACCCGATTATTAACCTAATGTCTGCAAAAATTGCCTCCCAAAAGGGCCTCAACCGTGGACATGAAAAAAAGATATGGTGCCATCCGCCTTCCCCATCAGCCTGGCAACGGAAGCACTTATTCTCCACTCCTGGAAATCTTTTTTTTAAAGCAGCCGGAGTTAAGTATGAAAGCCACCGAGATAGGAAGGACATCCTTTTAAAATTAGCAGCACGCAATGATTTATTTCCTAAAAGACACAGAGCCTCCCAATCATTCAATGAAAAAGTACATCCTGTCTCACGATCTATTTTAGCCAAGTGGCTCTCTAGGACAGACGCTTGACCCTGTTTATGTAGCAACCGGTACCAGTTCCCCACACCACTCACTCTGGCCCTATAAAGGGCTACCACTAGTTGGTTTGGAGCATCAAAAATGGCACTCGTGTTTTTTAGAAAGTGAGCAATTTGCAGATATTCAAAGAAGGAGGGTTTCAAATGGCTCTCCGCCCTACCCATTACCTCTGACCAGGAAATCACACTGTTTTGAATTATGAAATGTCTTAGTTCAGATAGTCCACAGCTTTCCCACTTATTAATGTGTCTTAATCGAAACTGGAGGCCAAAACTAGAGGCTTCTCTCAACTTTAAATACTGGAGACCAGAAGAGCCCGTCTTTTAAAAAAATGACTGAAGTCTAAAAGCAAGATCCTTCAATGTCTTGTACCTAGATTTTTTTAGGAAATTTGGAAGTTTTTAAAAACACTTGAGTTTGTGAATCCGATTCTTGAATCATACTATCTAAAAAGAAGCTATCTTTAGTACATTTAGATCCCATCAGTCCAGACACTAAGTCTAGAAAAGCTGCTTCATAGTAAGTTCTCAAATGAGGCAAAGCTAACCCCCCTTGTGCAATGGGTAATTGGACCACTGTCAACTTTACTCTTGGCACTTTCTTTCCCCAGACAAATTCTCTAAATAAGGTTTCTAATTCACTAAAAAAAGACATATTTATTTTGATTGGGACATTAGAAAAGAGAAATATTAATAACGGAAGTATAGACATTTTAATTAAGGAAACTCTACCCACTATCGATAAGGGGAGTATCAACCATTGTTCCAAAAGTTTCTTAATGTTCTCCCTCATTCTTAAATAATTCAGTTTATATAGCTGTTGGTACTGGTTAGACACATATATCCCAAGATATCTGATGGGATCAAGGTTAGTTGCTTGCCTTCTTAAACAAGTTGGAAAAGAATTTACATTTGTATTAGGAGCGAGGACTTCGGTTTTATCTGCATTTATTTTATAACCGCCAATTAACTCAAAGTTCTTAAATTCGCCTAAAACAATTTCAAGGTTATCTATATCCGAAGACAAATATAAAATGATGTCGTCAGCGAAAAGTTTCAGCTTAGGCATGCCACAAATAGGTGTTTGAATGGCAGGATTGTTTCGTATTTTAATTGCAAGAGGCTCTCTAAAAAAGGTAAAAAGCAAGGGCGACAGCGGACAACCCTGCCTGGTCCCGCATTTTATTTTTATAGTCCCTGCTTGTTTCGAGTTTACAATTACCTGGGCCGTGGCCCCCTGATAAATATTGCGGAGCATATTAACGACCTGGGCTGGGAAGCCAAACCGTCCAAGGGCAAAAAACAAAGTACTCCAATTCACTAAGTCGAAAGCCTTCTCCGCGTCGACCAAAACAATACTTGCCGGGATAAAATTTGAATTGAAATAGTCAAAGGCATGTATCAAAAACTGTGTGTTTGCCGTCATAGATCTACCCCCAATAAAACCAGTCTGATCACTATGAATTGTCTCTTGAGTGGCAAACAAAAAGCGCCCAGCCCACACTTTCATTAGAATCTTATAATCTGAATTTAAAAGACTGATGGCCTGTAGGAATTAACATCAGCTGGATTTTTATCTTTTTTAACAAAGGATACAATTATTGATTGTTTAAAACATGTGGGAACCAAGCCTCCCTCTTTTATATAATTAAATAAATTCTTCAGGGGCATAATCAATTCTCCTAAAAAAACTTTATAAAATTCAATAGGGAAGCCATCCTGTCTACATGCTTTCGCCCCGACTGTTGCTGTAATGGCAGCCACGATCTCGGCTGATTCCACATCAGATCCCACTATACTAATCCGGTTATCTGATAGTTTAGGGATGTTCATATTCATAAAGTATTCCTTAATCTGCTCTTCCTCCACAAGGTATTCAGTCGAATAAAGTTGATGGAAATGTGTTAGGAAGACCTGAGGGATCTCGGCCCTAGTAGCTACAACTCGACCAGTCTGAGGATCGAGCACTTTCGATATAATGGCTGCTTCTTGTTTTTTCCTGGTTGAATTGGCCAGAAGTTTACCAATTAGTTGACTTTCCTCGTAAACTTTTTGTTGAAATATTTGTGAACTACAGATCTCCTCTAGAACAAAAAAAACCCTCAATGCCATTCTTGCCTTTTCAAGCTGATTAGGAAGTGACTGGAGTTGGAAAGCGTATTCTTTTTCAACTTCCACTTGTAATTCTGCTATCTTAGACCTCCGGATGTTTGATTGGGCAGCCGTAAAGGCAATTATTTGGCCGCGGGCCGCTGCCTTAAACCCACCCCAAACTGAGAAGGGCTCTGCTGTATCCTCATTAATATTAAAATATTCGGAGATCCATTTTCTAAAATCTTTCACCCAATCCTGATCCTGTAAAAGGATCCGGTCCAGCTGCCACCTAGGCCGTTCCCTACTCCCTCCCCCAAGCATCATTTCTAATGTAACATAGGCATGGTCCGAAAAAGGATTACACCCAATATCGGCCTTTACGATCTGGAGGATCTGGATATAAGAAAAAAATCAATCCGTGACGCGGTCCGAAACCGATATGAATAGCAAGTATAAAATTCTTTATCCGGATTAGTTTCCCTCCATGGATCTATCAGTTGATATTCTTGTCTGATGGCTTCCACTAATTTTTGGGTATTTGGTTTTAATTGTTTTTTGTTTTTAAGGTCCTGAATAAAATTGAAGTCCCCTCCATATATAATCTGGCCGGGGGCTCCTATCAGTAACTCATTAATTTGATTCAGGGCTGAAATGTCGTCCAACACTGGACCATAATAATTTATAAAGTTCAAGATCTTCCCTAGTAGCTTAGTAACCACCCATATCCATCTTCCATGCACATCCCTGTGTATCTGTAAAAATTCCCAAGGGAGTTTTCTGGAAAAATAAATAGCCACTCCTTTCATGGCTAAACCTGCTGATGCAAAAAAGGCGTTAGAGAAAAACCTTGGTATAAATAACTTAGGGGAATTACATTTTAAATGTGTCTCCTGTAGAAACAGCACCTGGGGATTGAATGATGTCAACCATCTAATAAGAGCACCATACTTCTTAGAATTTAAAATTCCATTAACATTGACTGTAAGGATCTTACATTTACTGATCTCTATTTTAAGATCTTTAAAGCTTCACGTTGTATATTATTTGTACCTTTTGCTCTTACTCTTTTTTCTGCTATAAACCTAATCCCACCCCTAAAAAAATACCCCCCACCCGCGGGATGTGACAAAACCCCTACCAACCGCGCTATCCACATTCCGCCCCTCCCCTCTATCCTCCTGGGTGTCATGGAATTACACCCTTAGTGACCCCACTGACCCCAACACCCCCACGGCAATACAATTCTTGTTGCTTTATCTCAGTCCGATAAATAACAGTCTAGCTAGCCCATCTTAACAAAAACTGTGCCTTTAAGCCCTAGATCCTTGCGAGATCTCCTTTAATAGTGCCTGAGCTTCTTCCAGGTCAGAGAACATAAAAAATTTCCCCTTAACTAAAACTTTCAATTTGGATTGCTGGGCGATTGATGCTTGAGCACCATTTGCTTTAAACAAATGGAGGATCTTAACAAACTCTTTCCTTCTACGCGCAGCAACAGCAGTCATATCAGAAAAAATACGACATTTATTAGTTTCATTTACTGGGAACTGTCTCTGCTGAATAGCTTTTGTCAGTATTATTTCCTTCACTCGAAAATCTGCAAAATTTAGCAGTATTGTTTGCGGCATCGTAGAGTTGGGGAAAGGATGGACTGGAACTCGATGAGCTCTGGTAATGGTAAGATCTCCTTCATACTCAGGGAGAACTTTCTGCTTGATAAAAGAGTCAACCCAATGCAGGGTGTGAGAGCCTTCAATGCCTTCAGGAACCCCAACTATTCGGAGGTTGGATCTCCGAGAATAATTTTCAAGCTCCTCCAATTTGTTTTCCAGATAGCTCTTATTTTTTACTGCCACTTTTACTTCACCGATTACCGTGGTCATCTGATCTTCTAATACTGAGATTCTGGCTTCCGCCTCCTGAAGTTTGATTGGAAAGCATGACATTGCTTCTTCGATTTTCCCTAGCCGTTGGTGAAGAGAGGCAATTTCCACTTTCTGCGTACTCTTCATCTCGCGAACCTCATCCAATATTAAGTTCAACAGATTCTTAATATCTAATTGATATTCACCCGCTGTCTCCATAATTAGGCTAGGATCATTTTGAGCACTATCAACACCAGGAGGGCTATTTCTGACCATATTGTCATTATAAGACTGCTGGCTACCTGGCAGTATCAAATCCTGTGATGCCAAACGGGATTGTAACTCAGATTGAAGGGTTGTCGTAACTACGGGGGTATTCATTGCGGTCTCTCTGCTTTTGTCCAGTGAATCCTGTAGTCGGGGCTCACTTGTAATTGGAACGATCGCTTCCATTCATGAAACTGCCTCATCAGGACTAGAATCTTGGCCCATACGAGCCTCCAAAACTGCCATGCGTTCTGGTTCCAAATTGCATTGAGATTTCTCCTGATTGTGAGATGCCAAAACTAAAACTGGTACCGGTACTGGTATTGGCAGTGCTGGTATTTCTGAAGAATCTTTAGAGAATTTTGGAGCTAGACCGGAACTTGGACTTAGGAAGGATGATGGTAGGGCAGCTTTCTTCAGGAATAGCGAAAATTGCTTTGCCTCTTTTTTTTCCCTTGCGACCTCTGCCAGCGGGTTATCTTGTTGGGGCTCGATTAACATAGCTGCGGTTTCACTCATATTTGTTTGATTATCACAAGATTCAGCCTGATCCGGAGGTGTAACTGGAAGCGGGCCCTCTTCCGTACTCTCAAGGGAGCTGTCAAGACCACATAAGTTGATGTTATCTTCCTTACTAGGTAACCGGGCCAACCTGGCTACTTCTTTTGCTTGGGCTAGTCGTGTTTTGGTTTTAAGACGGGCAGCGGAATCGGTTTTGGCAGCCGCATTTAGATGCTTCAGAGGTTTACCCATTTTCTCAGCCTTTCCTGTTCTTAATTACTCTTAATTGTTTCTTAATTGTTTCTGGCTGTGATGTATCTCTCCTTATCTTCTCCTTTTCCTTCTTCTCTTTTTTCCTCCTTATTGGCCCTCTTATAGCCATTAGTTGCTTTTCCCTGCTTTTATTAGCCTTAATTACAGCTCCCAATTCTATCGCAAGAGGCCCCCCAACTCGAGATAGCCTATTAAATCATCCGCTCCGTGAAGTATGTCCGTCTGCCAAAAATCCAAAGGATTCACCAAAGCGTTTTATTTGTCCCCCTAATATGTTCAAAACAGCTTTCCCTGCTATGCCTCCTTCAATTAATTAATTTTTTTCCCCTTTCCGTTTCTATGAGGCAATCTAGAAGCAATCCAGAGGCATTACAGGCGGGAGGGAAACCGGCAGCAATTTCATTCTCCAGCAGCCAACAGTTCAGAGTTCCTCGGTCCCTCAACACCGCCTCAACACAGCCAAACACAGTAGAGAGGCACCAGAGCCTGCAGAACACAGGAGCAAGACAAGGCAGAAGCAAAGCAGCCACGAAGGAGGAGAAACAGCCACAGCCCAAAAAAGCCGGTGTCCGCCTCAGCTCACCTCCTCCGCAGCGCGACAGAACAGCTGCTCCGCGCTCCAGGACTCTCCATGAACAGCGCCGTCCCGTCAGTCCCGAAATCGGCGGAAATCGGCGAAATCCAACGCAACTCTAGCACCTCAAAGGTAACGCGGTGAAAACCTCCCGGACGAAAACGCCGGCCCTGTGCGAGCAGCCATTGCCGGGGGTGGGATCGCTAGTCACATGTGGCTATCCGGAGGCGTGGTTCTCCGTAGCCATCTCCCAGTGCACCCCCTCTTTTTCTATCTTGATGTGGTAGATTGGACACTAGCAAAATAATGATTGTTCCTCTCATTCTTTTCTTACTTTCTATGTTACCATTTAAAATTCCCAATTACTATTTTAAACAACTGGACTGTCTCTGTATTAAATTCTTGTAGAATAATAAAACCATCCCGTATTTCTTTATCCAAATTAATTAAACCAAAACTGAAGGGGGAGTGAGATTCCCTAATTTTAAATTATATCATACTGCTTTTTTACTTAGACAATTTTATGCTTTAAACAAGCAGGATCAAGACTCACCGATACATACATGGATTACTTTTGAGCGCTCTTTATTACATGGAGTCTCCTTCTCCGACATTTGCTCTATGTCTAACTGTACCTTCATCTCTCAATACCCCATTTTAAAATATTCCCAACACTTGATACATTCACTTTTTAAAGATGGTGCTAGCTTTCAACAAGCATTTCTTATCTCTGCCATTTGGTATAATAAATTCATTAAGTTTCAACACAAATCATTCTACTTCAAGCATTGGAAAGAAAAGGGTATTTTTTATGCCCATCAACTAGTATCCCATAACTCTGTCATACCCTTCACTGCATTACAAGAACGTTATAATTTACCTTTATCCTACTTTCCCCAATACTTACAAATATCAAATGCTCTACAGTCATTCTTGTTATCCAAAATATTTTCTGATGACCCCATTTTATTTCCATCCCTAACCCTTTTGAACACAATTCCACCTGACTCTACTCCTAAAGCTTCTGTTATATACAAGCTTTTGTCTACTCCCTTATCTGATAGACCAAAATCCATCATAGAATTAGTTTGGGAACAAGACCTCTTTATATCCCTTTCTACTAACAGATGGAACAAACTATGGCATAAAATGTTTACTACCTCAAGAGCTGCTAATATTATTCAATCTTTATTTTTCCTCTACAATTGAGCGGTATGCACCCTGGTTCATATTCATAAGATTAATCCCTCTTCCTCTCTCCTTTGTGGGTCTTGTCTCTCCTCTGATGGCACACTGGTACATTTAATATATTACTGTCCCAATGTTCTTAAATTCTGGGAGTCTATTTTGTCTACATCCTCTAAGATATTTCATTTTACTATTTCATTATTTATTCAAAATGTATTTCTTGGATCCATGTCCGATGATTTTTCCGACACCTCATCAAAGTTGAATTTGATTGATATTTTTATTTTTCTTTCATGTAAAACTATTTTAACTTGTTAGAAAGATCATTCTAAAGTTTGTACGTTAATGTGGTGGAACCTTATTTGTAATGAACATTGAATATCTACTGTCTCATCATCAACATTATCTCAGAAAATTAAATCTGACTTATTTTGGATTCCCTTTACTACTTTCCTATCTCCACGCCCATCTGTACCTTAATTACTTATCTAATTTTTTTCCCCTTCCCTCCTCCTCTTTTCTTTCCTTCTTGTTTTCCTTCTTCTTTTCACTATTTTTTCTTTCCTCATTTCTTATTCTTAAATATTTATTCTACTTCAATCTGATTTATTATGTATCCTTAACTTCTCTTACTTATTGTCACCCATTAGATGGCTTCTTTTCAATTTTTTCTCTTTCTTTCACCCTAACACATTGTTCCTTACTATAATATCTTCTGATAATATATGTTTTATTATTCTATTGTTTTATCTTATGCTTCACTGTAACTTTGGTGCTTTATTGTTTATATCAATAAAAATCATTTAAATAAATTTAAAAAAAGAGTTTGACTGCTTCCATTTAGCAAGGGTCAAGAAAATAACCAAAAGTTGTTTGAGTAAGTTTGTAAAGAATCATGCCTTCCTCTACTAATGAAAAATTGTCAAGACTACCATTATTAGTAGGATAAACAGTATTATCAGATATCTTTCTACTAACTGTCATTTGTTATGCACATTGGGCAATAGCTGTACATAATTCCTTTAAATAAAGAAATTAAACAAATAAAAAGTGCACTCTGAGCCAAACATACTATACCCCTTATTTGGATGCCTTTCATAAGTGACTACTGATGTCATCACTGACATCATCTGAGATTACATTTAGGATAGTGCCATTCAAAATGTCTCTTTCACAATTTCTAGTAAAAAAAATTACAAGTTAAATTGTTAGGAAAGCCAGTTGGCCTTCAAATGTTAAATTGTCTGCAAAGCCAGTTAGTCTTCGGGAAAAAATAAATATATTTTTGTAGTTTTGTACTTTTTAAAGGTACAAGTTTAGCAACTTGTATTTATTGCTGTTCTATCCTTGTGTCGGTCGCGACAAAGTCGCCAGAAACTCAGCTTTAGTAGAAGAGAAAGGCCCTTAGTGGTAGTGCAGTGTGTAAGTTAGGTGAGCTATAAATTGCAATGGACAGGAAGGAGAGGGTCCTTAAACCCACAATTAATTGAGCATGTAGGCTAGCCCATCAGGGAGTTGCCTGTTAAAATGATACAACCACACCCTCATGTTTTCTGAGACAATTGTGTGGGGGATGAGACAGCTTGCCTCTCCGGGCAGCAGCTAGGAAATATATTGTAATAAAACCACGAGGCCCTGGTTTCGGCTGCATGAATTCTGACTACAACCTTGGCACTGGGATGCAAATGATTGCCTTTTACAGGTCCCTAAAATATTTCATTGTGACTGTTGAACAACGTGGGAGTTGTAGAAAGAGCCCGCGGACAGCAATGATGTAATTAAAAGTTGTGAGATGAAAAGAATACGGTAATCCCATTCTTCACTCTAACCGAAAAGGATTTCTATCACAAAATGCTTTCCGCAGATGTACACAACACTGGGCCCCAACTAACTAGCATCTGCCAAGTTTGACTATTGAAATGAACCCACCAAGTCCTACTCACACAGGTAAATTTGTTTCCAAACAAAGGTGTCTGACTGAATTTTACCTTTTTTAAGCCTGCTAGGATTTCACAAAGGGATTTCTGGTTGCATAAATGCATTCACTATAGCGGATTTCAACGCCGCCAGAGCAGAACAATCTGCAGAGGGTACTAAAGTGGGCATTCTAGCAGTGGTGTGCTTCCAAGTTTGAGAATGCATTTTCAAACTGCTTTCCTACCGCTTCCCACCGAGGAAATGGTCAGAAATGTACTCAAGCCAAAGGCTGAAGTAACTCACCCACCAGGATGGGAAGGGTAAACGGATCAAACCAAGATTTTGCTGCAGGTGTATGGCAAAGACTTTCTTCATAAGGAATAATGCTTTGCCCAGGAAGAGATAAAAAGTGCATTAGCACAGTGGCCCCCTTCCCCTGTGAGGAATTCTCTGCCATGAAGAACTCAGCCAAGAGGGAATATGAGTCCTTGAAATAGTCAGCCAGCATTCCCAGCAGTACATCAGCAAACCTACAGCTGGCACAGCATGACAGGTCTTCCAGGTGCTCTATAGAGTTTATTCTTAAATAGGAAATAAACATAAACATAGGTTCAGGCAGGGGAGTTAATCTTCGCCGGTATCTGTTGACTATTTTCATGAATCTGACCTATTGTCTTGAACTGATGGTTCCTGGGAACAATTACTGTAGTGAGCTTCACTGATGTCCTTTATTGGCTTACAATGCCCATCTCCAATACATTTAATTTAATGTCACTTTCATTTATGCAATGGCTTATTTCAACATTCAATACAGTATACTTGTGATAACAAGGCAAGCAGCATACCATAATAACATATATAGCATATTTGTAGTCCAAACTTGCACTCCGGGCGGTTGTTTGAGTGCTATTGTCTGATAACAGATGTTTCTAGTTATCCGACTCAATATAACTTATATTATCGACCACAGAAGGAGGAAAGCCTGAGTGGACATCCAGGGATTCCATCCTGTGAAACCCCACATGATAGTTATTGCTATCAAGCAGAGGGTGCAAAGTCTGTTGATCGCAGGCACTGAAGGAGATGTAATACACCAAGTTACAGCCAGACTTTCAAAGGTATTAACAAGTGTATGAAATCCCCTAGTTATGGACATAAATGATTCTGCAAGGACACATCCTCGGTACAAGCCTCTAGGGCATTCCACCACTCATGGTCACCCAGGCCAGATTGAGCGATAGCAACGCTTTCCTTTCTTCTCTTCTTTTCAACTCCTCAACATTACTGCCCCAATGTTTAGCTTGTTGATTGAACTCGATACACACATGCCCAGATAGGTTATCGTACCACAGCGTCGGAGGGGTTTTGACACCTAACAAGACATGCTGTGAGTTGCTTTTGACGACACATCTGTGCAAATGAAGACATGTAAAATAATTTTTACACAGGCATATACTCCCTAAAACTTTCTCCAGCATGGCAACTGTTGGGAGAAGGTCTATCAGCCAGTTCAGGACCTCCTTTAACTTCAAGGATTCTCGCACATTGGCGCGTGCCCTCCATGATTTTAATATTTACCCATACTCAATCTCCCAGATTTAGAAACAAACGAGTAAACCTGTTTTTGTTCAGGACAGATCTTTCACAGAGCTCCGCAGACTGACCTAAGCTCAGTTCTTCACTACTTTACTGAACTTCAACCCTCAAATGTCAGCATAATTCTCCCACATGAATACTTGTTGTATTTACTAAATATTGAGCCTTTTTTACAGCCCATGAGCTTCCATTTGTATATTTCTAATTTTGTAGATGAATTACCCAAATATATGCCTAGGCTGTAAAACTGTGCATTCTGCATTATGTTTCCATTTTCTCAATGTAAAGTGTCAATCACAGGACACTGCGGTTAGGTGGCAGTTTGTCTAATTTGTGAATCTTCAAACTTCCTGCCAATGTTTTGTTGTAAGAGAGAATTCAAAAAGAAATACAAACAACCTTATTAAAAAGAGCAGCACTGTAGCTATTGCGCACAGTGATGTGTGCCCTGAAATTAACCATTTTACAATCGTTATTTCATCTGGAAAAAAACATATTCTTGTTTTATATTTACTGTAATTTATCTCTTGGTAAACATTAGAAGTGTTGAGACATGGTTGTTGGATCTGGGACAACAGTAGGTAAACATCATGATGGTATTGAATCTCTGGAGCGCCAGAAGCTCATCTAGCAGAGGCTGCTCGAGGCCGATACTGTAGAGAAACGTTTTTAATAGGTGAGGTAATGCTGAATTTAGTCATGAGAAATGTGTCATTCAGCTTTAACTGTGACAGTTTGTTGGAAGGTTGGATAGTTGAATTAGACCCTCAGGCAAGGAATGTGCCCCTGTGGTAAGTCAATGGGTAAGCGGAGTAGTAGCTCTGGGGATCCGTTTAGCAGTAGAAAGTTCCATTATCCATATGAGACCATGGTGTAACCCAGAGCAAAACATGGCATACACCTGGGATTCCAGACAGTGCCCAAAGGTTTCGCCCTACAAGGTCACCCAGCAGCAGTAAGGGTGCAACCTTAGGAATACTGAAAGAACACTACAGTAGTGAGCCTATGAGGGATTCAAGAGTGGCGTGGGTGCAGCCAGAGAACATTTAATACACACAACTATCATGGGCATATAATGAGAATAATTGGTGCAGTTCTGCAGAAATTAAACGTACACTACAGTAGAAGGGCTATTAGGTCAAGCTAGAAGCAGTAAGCTGGCCACCCATGGAAAACTTAAAGACAACAAAGTCCTGGGCATGTGAGGGGAGCCCAGGAGAAAGGTTGGATGCACCTCCCAAATATTAAATGAACATCACAGTGTTGGGCCATACAGAATAGGAGTATGAGAGCGCCATTGAAAATATTATATAAACACCACAGTAGGGAACCTTTAAGGTTCACCGAGCAAAACAGAAGGATACAGCCAGGGAATGTTAACTAAAACCCTACAGTAGTTGGCTTGTATGGTTAGCTGAGGAGCACTATGGGTGCAGTCCTTGGAATATTTAATAGACACCACAGTAGAGGGACTATCAGGCCAGCATAGGGGCAGATAAAGTCATACTAATATCTGACCTGGATGCAGCCCTGAGGATACTTAGTGGGCAATAAAGAAGTGGATCGGTGAGGGCAACCCAGGAGAATTATGAGTACAATCCTACGATCATTACATAGATTCATCAGCAACAGGACTATGAGGTGAGGTGAAAGTGGCCGGGCGTTCTACAGTGAAGAAAGATATGTATGTGTATATATGTATTTCCCCAGTTGCACCGCCCCACCTGGAAGTGTCCCTCAGAATGCACTGCCTGGGTTCAAAGTGGCAAATTTAATCAATGGAATCCGAATTTCAAATAACGATGTTTCAACACATCCTTTATTGTAAGCTGTTTTGGTATGCTCTCATTGAATTCATGACTTATTCAAAAACTTCATGTAAATTTAAATCCATAAAGCAAGCGTGCATTAGCCCCAATGCATTTCGGGCAGGTGAACCGCCCTTCTTGAGGGGGTAATTACCTAAAAGAACCAAGAATGAATGAATGAGATGACAAAATTCCGATAAAAAGGTAATTGATTGTTTGCTCGTGTGTCATGCGTGACATGCAAGCTACATTTCTAGTGTCTTTTAAGTATCCACGTGAGCACTTTCTGCTGAGGGATTGGAAAACGGTGTTGCGACAGTGACAACTATGATTAGCCGGTGATACAAAGCAAGAAAACAAGTCGTTGTTAGCAGGGAAAAACACAAATGTGCGGAATACTAGCCAGTGATTCAAGGTGTTATCAACACAAGAGTACCGGAAGTTACTGCAAGAAGTAACGCACGTTGCAGTGGCTGTGTCGGTACGAGCATTAAAGCATAAAAAGTGGATAAAAGTGAATATTCACGCTGGCATGCATACAAAGCTATAACGAACAAGGATGTTAGTGATTTACACTACAGACATTTCGCTTTAACTTTTTGAATTCAAAGGAGTGCGCGATCCAATACCTATATATATTTCGCCAGTAGGTAGTTGTAGTTATATTTAGGACCTAGTTTCCATAGTAAGAGCGTTTTTTCATTTGCCAATATCTTTGGCGTTGCTTGACGAATCTTCGCAAAATATTTAAAACTAATAAGCCACTCAGCTGCTGTGTTGAAAGTTTCAGGGTGATTCGTCAAGCGGGGGCAAGATAAAGGGGGGGTCCCAAAACGCTTTTTCTCCATGTTAATTTCCATAGGAAACTTTAGACACAACTACAACTCGAACTGCTGAACGGAATTACACCAAATTTGGCAAAAATGTAGCTCTTGGTCTAGAAAGCACTCCTTTTGTTAAATGGTGTAAATCCGTTCAGTAGTTCCTGACAACTTTGAACATTTCTCAGATATACAACTGTTGCCACAGTAGATCCGTGATCTCTCCCGATCTCGTGCCTGAGATCTGATTGGCTGCCAACACTTCATACCAGGAAGTGTTCGCAGCCATCTTGTGACTCGGTTGAACCAAGTCACAAGAAAAAAGGTGAAAAAGCAAGAAAAGGGGACAGGGTAGAAACACTCTGACCCCCTGGGCCTGTTCAGGGGGTCCCACACGTTGAATCTGCGGATCCTGCTGACATTTTTTACAAAACAAAGTGTGGTCTCCTGCGCTTCCTTTAAATAGGCGCCCGGGTGGCCCAGGTATTGGGGCAATTTAATTAATAATACGTGGGCCCCGGGGACCATCACCTCCCTGGGGCTAATTTATTGTAATACGGGGGCCACACAGCCCCCTGCAGCCCCAGGGACTGCCACCTCCCCAGAGAACAAATGAGGTAAAGAAGGGGGTCCGTTGGGGACCCCCAGTCCCGGGGACAACAACCTCCCTGGGGCTACAAAGTAGATGGGAGGGGGGCCACGTGGCTCCCCTGGAGGAGCCCTCCATGGCCCTGGGAACCGCCACCCCAGGGCCAGCTCCAGCAATGTCCCGTGGTGCCCGCCCACGGGACACTGCAGTTTACTATGGCTTGGCCAGAGCAATACTCCCACCAAGCCATAGCAAAATCTGCTTCACTAGATGAATGTGGAGCAGAATTGCTTTTGGGCAGAGGGAGCTGCATGTTTGCAGTTCCCTCTGCCCAAAAGCAATGCTGGCTCCCGCAGGAGGCAGTGAGCTGGCAGGGGCCATGGGGGCCTTGAGGCTCCCCCCACAGTCCCCAACAACATGGCTATGCCCCGCTGTCCCCGGAGCAATATCGGCCTGGGTCGAGGGGTCACGCAGGCCCCCCTACCCATTCATTTATGTTTTTTAAAGGATAAGGCCTGGCCCTGGGGGATTGGGGTCCCGGGGCCAAAATTGGCCTCAGGAGGGGGCCGCATGGCCCCCCTCCAAAATTTTGCATATATATATATATATATATATATATATATATATATATATTCACTGAAAAAACCATGGGTTTCACACACGTTATAGTTAGGAATTAGCATTTAAAAAACCTTGCAAATTCACTGAAAAAACCATGGGTTTCACACACGTTATAGTTAGGAATTAGCATTTAAAAAACCTTAGAAATTCAATGAAAAAACCAAAGGTTTCACACATGTTATAGTTAGCTGGACATTTCACTCGTAAAAAACCAATGAAATTCCCCCGTTATAGTTAGTTCAGCTAACTATAACTCGCGCGCCCGCAATGCACTGCTGATGACGTCACATATTACATCACTCATGACATGGTCAGTGACATCACTCATGACATCACTGATGACATCTCAAATGACATCACTGATGACATCATCCAGTGAATGTGTGTTTTTCTGAAAATTACATATGTTTTATATATGTATATCTCAAGGTCGATGGAAGAATAAATGGGTATATAAGTGTCTAAATGGATGATTTGTTTTTGAAAAATTGATTGTGTAACTGACTGATTAAGTGTATCATAGTGAATACATGGCTTAGTGAGTAATGTTTAAATATGTAAATATCTGTATCAGTCTCTCACTTTGTGTATAAGTGGCTGCATGGGTTGGTGAGTAGCTACATGGGTGTCTATATAGGTTATTAGTTGGTTTTATGAGTATCAGTCTGAGTGTCTGCATGGTTCGGTGGGGGTATTACGTAGTGCATAGGTGCATGAATGAATGACTCACTCTTTGTATGTGTTGAAGACAGCATGTGTGCAGGACTCTATGGGTGGATGAGTGAGTGTATGGGTGTGTTAGTGAGTGAATGACTGTCTCAATAGTGTCTTTATGAGTAACTACATATGTTTTAAACTAGTATATGTGACTATTGGTGTATATAAGCGAGTATATGTGAGAGTGAGAGATTGAAAGAGTTCCTGTATGAATAAGTATGTGTTTCTATAAGTGATTGTTTAAAAGACTAAGTATGTGTAAGTTTCCGTAGAAGTAAGTGTGGTGGTGTGTGTATAACTGTATATGCAAGTAAATGTATGTTTGATTCTTTTTTAGCATGAGTGACTATGTGTGTGAGTACCTCTATGGATGAGTGGCATTGTGTAACAGGATGTATAGGTGTATGAGTACATATGATGAGTGAGTACATGTATGAGTGACTGTATAGGACTGTTGGTGAATGAGTGGATGTGTATGTGGATCTTAGAATTACTGTATAGGTTGTTGTAACTGGTATTGGTATGTCCATTGTTTTTAAAATTTTAATTTCTATTTTTGAATGTGTGTATCAAAGGTTATATTAGGGGAAGAGGAGGTCTGCCACTCTATCACAAGGATGATGTCATCAGTGATGTCATCAGTGATGTCATTTGAGATGTCATCAGTGATGTCATGAGTGATGTCACTGACCATATCATGAGTGATGTAATATGTGACGTCATCAGCAGTGCATTGCGGGCGCGCGAGTTATAGTTAGCTGAACTAACTATAACGGGGGAATTTCATTGGTTTTTTACGAGTGAAATGTCCAGCTAACTATAACATGTGTGAAACCTTTGGTTTTTTCATTGAATTTCTAAGGTTTTTTAAATGCTAATTCCTAACTATAACGTGTGTGAAACCCATGGTTTTTTCAGTGAATTTGCAAGGTTTTTTAAATGCTAATTCCTAACTATAACGTGTGTGAAACCCATGGTTTTTTCAGTGAATTTGCAAGGTTTTTTAAATGCTAATTTTTTTTTTTCTTCTATTTTTTTAAACATATTTTTATTTTAATTTTCTATCCTTTTTTAAAGACTATGGTTAAATTTTTAAAATTCTATAATATGTTTTTTTAATATATTTTATAAAATAAACATGTAAAATTTATTTGCAATACATTTTTTCCTTTTTTTTATTTTTTTTTTAGTACGCGTACCGTAAGCTTACGGTAAGCATACGGTTTACGCAACGCCCGTAATTTATCTACGCTGTTTGCGTATATTTACGCGATTTGCGTAGCCGCGCGTACTCCGCGTGGGACGTGTACGCGTGTACGCTACACGCGCACGTTACGCGGAAGTGTCGGGGAGTGACTGTTAAGCGCATGCGCGCAAGCGCGTTTCTTTTTTACGCGCATGCGTACTTTTTCCGTAAGCATACCGTAAGCGTACCGTAAGCGTACGGTAGGTCATGTGATCATGAAACACAACTTTTGATTGGTTGAAACTACTTTCAGTTCTAGAACTCTCCTACACCACACCCATTCCCCTCATTTCTGCTTGTGATCCCTTAGGAGAAGGAGCTGGGTTGTCTTTGTGATACGATGGCAGAACAGCAGAGCCCTTCTGAGAGTGAGGCTAGCACTAGCAGCACTACCTTGAGGCAGAGAGCGAGGAAACAAAAGACCTCTTATGTATGGGATTATTTTACTTTTCCTGAAGGCCAGCAAAAGGTAAATGCACCCTTAGTAACTTGTAAGCTGTGTAAGCGTGTACTTTCAAGAGGTAATCCTGACAGGAAGTATTCCTTTGGGAATCATACCATGATGAGACACCTCAAGGATGTACACAGAAGGACACATGCTCGACTTACTGGAGGTAACCCTTCAGTAAGTCAACCAAGCACATCCACAGCAGCTCAGCCTGGACCATCATCTGCAGGGCCGAGTCCTTCTTCTGCAGGTCAGGTGAGCCCTTCATCTGTGGGGGGAGCATCTCCTTTTGCTGGCCCTCTGGAAATTAACCCTCGATTTCTGAGGGTTGATATTCGATGCGCCTCTTGTCATGATCTAATTTGTCATAGGGAGACCAGTGTTTCCCTAGTGAACAACAAAATAGATCAGCACACTTGTCGCAGAGACTAATTTTCCCAATCTTTCTTTCCTCTGTCCCTGCATGAACACAACGGCTCTTTTAAGAGGCAACCTTATCTTTCATCTTTTTTTTATATATGTTTTTAAAAACTTTTTTTTTTTTTTTTTTACCGTACGCGTACGGTGCGCGTAATTTTTTTTTTTTTTTTTAAAAACACTAAAAATCAATTATCACATTACAAGGTCCTTGAGAGACTACAATTAAAAACTGAAAATGTGATTGTAGAGAAGTAGAAAAAAAGGAACCATGATACTATTGACTTACCATACCCGCTCAAAAAAATATTTATTCATTTGTTTTTTTTAAAAATTGCTTTAAAAATGGTTCTAGGTTTTGAAAATTTTCTATATCAATCTGAAAAAAAAGAAAAAAGTATTAATATTTTTTAAAACATTTTATAATACAGTACACATATTTACATATTTATCAAAAAATAATTTTTGCCTTATTTTTGCTGTTTTCAGAATATATTGCATTTCACTATAAATTGTGAAAGCAATTGCATTCATCATTTAACAGCGGGCAAAAAAAAAATAACAATCTCAAAGATTGTATTAAAAAAGCCCAGAATCTCTTTTTACTTAAACTTAACAATATAGAAATGCATAATATTCTAAAAAATATCATCTAATATCAATACTTATTTCTTTAAAATACCGTCTGATATTTTTGTTTCAGAAGTATAATCACAATATTATATCTCAAATAACTCCACAATACATCTGGTTCCATTTTCTTTAGGCTGAATGTATTTGCATTACAGACTGAAACCTCAAACCCCACTCGCTTGTAAATACTGTGCATGATTCTACATGGAAAGCAGCTGGGTGTGTGCTAAGAGTCTGCTTCTGCACCAAAAAATCGCTCCCCCTTTTTCCTACTAATGCAACTGTGAAATCACCAGAGCAAAACGCAATAAATCTCTGCCTGTAATTCCTATTTGCACACAGAGTCATGTTTTCACATTAGTCACAAAACGACATTTCTTTGCCAATTTGAAAGCACACTTACTGCTCTTTTTTTTTGGCAAGTGATAATCACTTTTACAGACTGACACATTATGAATCCACTTTTCAGATTTTTTAAAAAGCCCATGTCCAGACTGCTTTTTCAGACCACCACCATGTGTATCCTGGGTGACTGCCTACACTCCAGCAAGGGCAACCAGCCTTAGTGATGCTGAATGTATTTGCATTACAGACTGAAACCTCAAACCCCACTCGGTTGTGAATACTGTGCATGATTCCACAGGATAAGCAGCTGGGTGTGTGCTAAGAGTCTGCTTCTGCACCAAAAAATGGCTCCCCCTTTTTCCTACTAATGCAACTGTGAAATCACCAGAGCAAAACGCAATAAATCTCTGCCTGTAATTCCTATTTGCACACAGAGTCATGTTTTCACATTAGTCACAAAACGAAATTTCTTTGCCAATTTGAAAGCACACTTACTGCTCTTTTTTTTGGCAAGTGATAATCACTTTTACAGACTGACACATTATGAATCCACTTTTCAGATTTTTTAAAAAGCCCATGTCCAGACTGCTTTTTCAGACCACCACCATGTGTATCCTGGGTGACTGCCTACATACCAGCAAGGGCAACCAGCCTTAGTGATGCTGAATGTATTTGCATTACAGACTGAAACCTCAAACCCCACTCGCTTGTAAATACTGTGCATGATTCTACATGGAAAGCAGCTGGGTGTGTGCTAAGAGTCTGCTTCTGCACCAAAAAATCGCTCCCCCTTTTTCCTACTAATGCAACTGTGAAATCACCAGAGCAAAACACAATAAATCTCTGCCTGTAATTCCTATTTGCACACAGAGTCATGTTTTCACATTAGTCACAAAACGAAATTTCTTTGCCAATTTGAAAGCACACTTACTGCTCTTTTTTTTTGGCAAGTGATAATCACTTTTACAGACTGACACATTATGAATCCACTTTTCAGATTTTTTAAAAAGCCCATGTCCAGACTGCTTTTTCAGACCACCACCATGTGTATCCTGGGTGACTGCCTACATACCAGCAAGGGCAACCAGCCTTAGTGATGCTGAATGTATTTGCATTACAGACTGAAACCTCAAACCCCACTCGCTTGTAAATACTGTGCATGATTATACATGGAAAGCAGCTGGGTGTGTGCTAAGAGTCTGCTTCTGCACCAAAAAATCGCTCCCCCTTTTTCCTACTAATGTAAATATAAAATTACCAGAGTTGTACACAATAAATCTCTGCCTATATTTCCCAACATGTGTAACCTGGGTGACTGCCTACATTCCAGCAAGGGCAACCAGCCTTAGTGATGCTGAATGTATTTGCATTACTGAGTCCAACCTCAAACCCTTAAACTATTCTTTTTTTATACCAATACACCTTAATTTATCGTGAAAACATAGTCCATATTATTTTACATGTTCCTCACATTTAAATTTCTCCCAAAACAGAAAATAATAAACACAACTTCAACAAAAAGAATTACATTTCTATTATTCATTTCTTAATTTACCATATACATCTCCTCTCAAACTCTAAACTCACCTTTAAAATTAGTTAGTTGTGAAAGAAATGTGGCACTCAAACAGCAGATTATCAGAGCCAGGATCTCTGTTCTCTACACCTCTCTCCTCTCAGCAGAACCAGATAATGGCAAAGTTTCCCTCTATTTTTCCACACATATACATGTAAGTTTCAAATCTCAGTGCTTACCCCTTTTTTTCAAATGTAATCACACATTTCTATTGGTTGAAAACCAACCCTTTTCCAAAAGTACCCTTCCCCCAACTTGACTTCTGCCTAGTACCCTTCCCCCAACTTGACTTCTGCCTGCTACCATAGCAACAGCTCATGGAACACTGCTGTGTGGAGTTAGGTCAGAAGTTCGCCAAACAATGTTTCAATTCCACAGAGCAAGAGTGCTTGACTTTTCAAACCTTACAGCAAATCCATAGTACTGTTCTTTGGTAACACATTTTTCTGTACCAATACAAAACATGCTTCTATTAATTTACACATACAGCCTAGTTTTTATTCTAGAATGGTATGAAACAGCCAATCAGTTCTTTTTTTTTTGAAAAAAATATGTATGCCTCCATTTCCAAACTGTCTTTCTTTTCATATTGCCATTCTACTGAAAGACACCTCCTGAGTGCATCCAGTTCTCCTTTGAAGATGTTCACAGTGTGGATTGTAGGGCACAGCTATGTCTTCTGGAGTGAAAAGTATGCAGAGAAAACAGATATGGTGAGAGACCTTGCTTTGCCAAATGTAGACATTAAATGGATTGGTCAGAGAGGGTTAAAGTGGCACCAATTGATGCCATTGGTGAAATCCTTCATGCACATCCAACACCCTGACCTCATAATAGTGCACTGTGGTGGCAATGACCTAGGCACTTTGACTGGGGTAGGTCTGGAAATGCTTATGAAGGAGACCTTTGCACAACTGTTTTCACTTTTCCCTAAAACTGCCTTTGTGTTTTCTAACATATGCCAAAGGCAAAAATGGAACTGGTCCAATCATTTCTGTCCGCAGATTGACAAAGCAAGAAAGCACGTCAACAAATCTGTTTCTGCTTTCCTCCGTGACTATGGTATGGGTTCCATTTACCACAACAACTTGCGTTATGACATGCAAGACATTTATAGAGGAGATGGTGTACACTTCAATGATGAAGGGAACAGAGTCTTCCTCTTGAACCTTAGACTCTGCATCGGTACTTACTTGTAGGTACCACAAAAAAATCACTTCATAAACACAACGGCTCTTTTTAGAGCCCCCTAATATCTAAACACTTAAATCTGATTTTCATTTCTTTTTTTTTTTTTTTTTACCGTACGCTTACCGTACGCGTACCCCGTGATTTTTTTTAAAATCAATAAATGTTTTCTTTGTACTTTTCTGTCCTTCTTTGACCCCCTTACAAATGTTAGGGGGTCTGTAACTCTCCTCCTTGCCCCCTTTTCTTGTTATCACTCTTTTTTTTCTGAGTGAAACACACGAAATGGCGGCCGCCGCTTCCTGGTTTCGACCGATTCGAATGTTTACTAAGATCTAAGAGCCAATCAGAATCGCGCTCGCGCACGCCACCGTACGCGTACGGTAAGCGTACCGTAAGCGTACCGTAAGCTGGCTCAGATATATATATTGATTTAAAGGCTATTTTCTCAGAATCTACTGAACAGATTTACACCAAACCTACAAAAGGCACTTCCTTGACCTGAGGACTACCTCTCTGCCAAATTTCTAGTAATTCTGTTCAGCCGTTCGGGCTGTAGCCCTGTCTAAAGGTCCTATGGAAAAATGCATGGGAAAAACGCGTTTTGGGACCCCCCTTTTATCTCAGCCCCCGCTTGACGAATCCCCCCGAGACTTTCAGGGTAGGAGCGTAGCGTAGCGCCCCACCTATTTTGAGAAATTCGCGAGGATTCGTCGACCGGCGCCAAAGTTATTCAAAATAGAATGTTGCGGATTTCCTATGGAAACGTGGTCCTAACTATAACTACCTACTGGCGACCGCCAGTAGGTAATATATATATATATATATATATATATATATATATATATATATATATATAAATAAATATATAATACAGGGTGAGGCCCAGGGGGATGGGGTCCCTGGGGCTGAAAACGGCCTCAGGAGGGGGGCCGCACAGCCTCCCTTCCTAAAATAAAAAAAAGATGCGAAGCTGGCAAGTCACCGAGACCCCGCCCCCTTTCTCCACTATTCTGCACATGTGCCTCCTGGCACGCTCTTGGTTGAGGGATTAAGTCCCCTTGCCTCTTGAGGGTCCCTGGGAGCCAACTAGCTCTCCTGTTATCTTCATTAAGCCCCACACAGCTGGATTGCTGAGAGGTGGTCAGAGGCCACACCCCTTTTTCCACCACTCTGCAAACACGCCTCTCAGCACACTGCTGGCGTGTTGATGCGGTCCTCTTGCGTCCTGAGGGCCTCAGGACTAAAGTGGACTTCATCCCCGCAGCAGTGCATCAGGAGGCGTGTTTGCAGCGTGGTGGAGAAAGGGGACATGGCCTCTGATGACCTCTCAGCTATCTCACTGTGTGAGGCTTACTGGAAAAAACAGGTGGGCTAGTTGGCCCCTAAGGATCCTCAGCAGCGAAGGGGACTTCATCCCCCAACCAAGAGCGCGACAGGAGGTACATTTGCAGAGTGGTGGAGGAAGGGGGCGTGGACGGTTATCAGAACTCAGCAATCCTGCTGTGTGGGACTTACTGGAGGTAACAGGAGGGGTAGGTGGCCCCCAAGCACATCCTTGGGGACCAACTACCCCTCCTGCTACCTCCAGTACGTCCCACACAGTGGGACTGCTAAGAAGTCTTCTGAGGCTATGCCCTCCTTTCTCCACCACTCTGCAAACGCACCTCCTGGTGCACTACTGGTTAGGGGATGAAGACCACTTTTGGGGGCCAAGAAGCCCTCCTGGAACCTCTTGTAAGTCCTATGCAGAGTAATTTCTGAGAGCTGGTTGGAGCCCCCTTTCTCCACCACTCTGCAAACGTGACTGCTAGTTAAAAAAACCTTTGAAATTCAATAAAAAACAAAGGTTTTAGGGACGTTATTGTTAGGAATTAGCATTTAAAAAACCTTAGAAATTCACTGAAAAAAACATTGGTTACAGGAACGTTATAGTTAGGCTGACATGTCAGTCGTACAAAACCTGTGAAAATCAGCCGTTATAGTAACTCGCGCCTCACCAATAACTGCTTATGACGTCACATGTTACATCACTCATGACATGGTCAGTGATATCACTGATGACATCACTAATGACATTTCAAATGGCATCACTGATGACATCACTGATGACCTCATCCACAGAATCTCACTCACACCCCCATATAACCTTTCATACATGCACTCCAACTTTCACACCACCCTTCTCAAAACCATTGACACACCCATAGCAGTACTTACATACCCACTCACTCATTTATAGATCTACACACACATCCACTCACTCAACCATACAGCCACTCATACACCCACTCACTCATTAATACAGGCGATGACATATCCATGTGTGCACCCATATAGCCACTCATACACTATCAGTCACTCATAGAGCTACTTACACACCTACTCACTCACCCATAGAGTCAATCACACTGCCACTTACTCACCTATACAATTATACACGCACCAAGTTGCTTATTCTTTCAGATACTAACACATACTTACTCACCTATAGTCACTGACACAAATACAGACTCAACCATACAGCCACTCACAATAACTCACTCTCATATACAGTCACTTATATACTCCAACACTCACATATACTGCCTTTCATATATGCAGATACTCACCCATATCCCACTGACACAACCATTCACTCACTGACACAACCATATATACACTCAGTCACCTATACATCCCTTTACTTACACACTCACTAACCCATGCAGCCACTGACTCACTCACTCACTCACTCACCCATGCAGGCAGTCAAACATGCTCTCACCCACCCAAACAAACAGTCACCCATACAGGTACTAAGACAACCAATCAGTCACCCATAAAGCTACTCACATACCTACTCACCAACACATACAGCCACTTACATACCAGCTGACAGACTGATATAGATATTCACACAACCTAGTCACTCACCCATACATTCACTGAGACACATATAATCACTCACTTATACAGTCAGTCACGCACTCACTAAATCATCCATACAGGCAGTCATACACCCACTCAATACACTGTGGTATATATATATATTTAACACTCACAAACTTTTTAGAAACACTCACAGTCACTGGATGATGTCATGAGTGATGTCATTTGAGATGTCATCAGTGATGTCACTGACCATGTCATGAGTGATGTAATATGTGATGTCATAAGCAGTGCATTGCGGGGGGTGCACGTTATAGTTAGCTCAGCTAATTATAATGGCTGTATTTCATACGTTTTTTATGAGTGAAATGTCAGCCTAAATATAACGTTTACGTAACCATTGTTTTTTTCCGTTCATTTTTAAGGTTTTTTTAAATGCTAATTCATAACTATAACGTTCCTGAAACCTCTGTTTTTTTCAGTGAAAAAGGTTAAAGTAACGTTATAGTTAGGTGAATGTCAGTGACAACATAAACCTTTTTCACTAAAAGAAAAAACACAGAAATTCACCACTCCTACTTAGCAGAGCTAATTATAACTTGCGTCCCCACCAGGCACTGCTTCTGACCTTACACATTACATCACTTATGACATGTTCTATGACATAATTTATTACATCACTGATGACATCTCAAATAACATCATTGATGACATCACTGATGACATCATCCAGGCTTCTTTTGTGGACATTACTCTATAAACTAGTATGGAATTAGAGGCCTGAAAGTAAGTACATATTCGCTCAGAATAACAAAAAGCATCATTAATGCCATCACAGATACAACTCCCTTTGGTGTAGCGAGCATGTGTTATGTGCAACACTGACCCTATATCATACACTTAACGGGTGGCCTATTCCACATTAACAATCAACCACAGATATATGGGGACCCTCATACACACGGTATTCAATATGTATACAACTGTTCAGATAAAGCAAGTTCCTCAATTTACTCAATGTCTGTTCAAAAATTAATGCCTAACTATGGACAGCTTTCATCTGTATCAAAACCCTCACAGTCATTGAACCTACATTGAGAAATTACGTTGATATGAGTAGAAAAGTGGATACTGTAAACTGAGTTTACTCTATGGAGAGAGGTTACTCTGTAACACACTGTTTGCAAACAGTGAAACTCTCATGATAAATACACCACAGAGTATTAAAAATAATCTACTATGAACAGTGTACATTCTATGCAATGGTTCTCAAACCAGACACTATTTGCTAAAGATAACCAAGATCTGAAGATGGTAAAGATCATACTACCTGCACCCTTCATACTGTGGTGGAAACTTTAGAGACTGCCTTTCATCTGAAGCAAAACAAGCATGTGTACATTAATCAATACAGATTTGTAATGCACAGCTGCATCACCTGTGAAGGTCTCGAGTCGGCCTGGGCGGTAAACATTGATCCACTTGCGGAGTTTGCAGAGTTTTTTCCACTCCGCATAGAGCGGGGAATTCTGAAAAATTTATCAGAGTGATGCGGAGTGGAGTTTTTCCTCTCTCGGGGCTCGTCAATGTTAAGTTGGAGTGCGAGAATGAGGAAAAACCAACGCTAGACTTCCTCCCATTGAGATTTCTCAGTGCGGGCAGTAGCGGCTTGAAGCTACCACTTGCATTGAGAAAACTGCCACTCAAATTGAGGAACTGCCTCTCGGGTAGAACATTTATTCGAGCGCCAGAAAGAAGCTGTGCCCTCTTGTGCTGATTTTACTGCACAGCAAAAATACCTAGTGCTAAAAATCAGCACAAGCAGCACAACTTTTCTCACTCCGAGGAGTGAGGTGGATTTTTTCTGTCACTTTTGCGGAGTATACGGAAGTCCGCAAACTCGCCCAGGCCTAATCTCAAGGTGCTGGGGGACCATGCTCATGATGCCTTTCATCCTTTTGGCCTGAACATTCAGGTTTAGAGGTCTTTCCTGAATTGCTGGAACAATGGTGAGGCTCTAAGG
Source organism: Triturus cristatus (assembly GCF_964204655.1). Lineage (NCBI taxonomy): Eukaryota > Metazoa > Chordata > Amphibia > Caudata > Salamandridae > Triturus > Triturus cristatus. The sequence continues at coordinate 274,180,384 of NC_140592.1, read as the reverse complement.
TGCAAGGGGAGATTCTTCAAAATAGTGTACACCCTATGTAACACTTGTAAAAAAACTACACTATTCATTTAAAATAACCAAGCTCTGAAGGTGCTAAAAGTCACATTACCTGCAGCATTCATAGTATGGTGAAAACGTTACAGATAGCCCATCTTCTGAAGCTAATCAAACCCATGTACATAGGTTAGTACCTGGTGCACACAGTATTCTGTTATGTAGAAGATGTCAAACTGAGACAACTGTGTCTAGTAACTCAAGGCTGCTTATACAATTCTGTCTATCTACTATGCAGAAACGTTGCCCTGCAGAACCAAAAAACATGTGTGGAACATACTGGATACAAGTTGTCAACTGTCGTGCACACAGAGTTATTTTTCAATATAAAGATTTATAACATGTTCAATACCTCTACACACCTATGATGCATTAGGAGCACATGTGTTTTTTAAAAACTTACACCCATTAGCTGGGCTAAGGCTGTACACAATTAGGTAAAGAAGTAATATGGCAGTTACCCACAACTATGTAAATTATAAAACAAACTAAAACACTCATTGGATGATGTTATCAGTGATTTCATCAATAATGTAATTTGAGATGTCATCAGTGATGCCATAAATTATGCCATAGAACATGTCATGAGTGATGTAATATGTGAGGTCATAAGCAGTGCATGTTGGGAGCACAAGTTATAGTTAGCTCTGCCCTACCATGTCCCCTTATATCTTTGTATTTTTTTACAAGTTCAGGACAGGTGAAAAAGTCCCTGAGTCCTGTAATGGCTGTCAGCAACATGTTTCTGATGTTTCTGGAAGCCAATCAGAGTGCCCGAACCGTGGGAATGAATTGGCCGAAGGGAAATAAAGCTACCTGTGCTAATCAGAACACTCTATTTTTAAACTGGCGCTCCCGCAAGAGTCTCTCAAGCCTCTCGCAGACCCAACCGTTCAGCTATACAAATACTTTTGAGCTTTAATTTCTCCAAAACTGAGTTTCCTACGAAAACTGGTGTAATTTAGTTTAGCAGTTTATGCTGTAGCTCTGCCTAAAGCCGTCAATGGAAAATCCATGGGGATTTTATTTTTTGGTATCCCCTTTTTCTCATCCCCACCTGCTGGATCACCCCAAAACTTTTCAGGCACAAACTGGTACAAAAAAGAACACTTTTGGAGGCAAATTTCATTGAGATTCATCAAACGGTGCCAAAGTAATTAGCAACATAGAAAATGTATTTCCAGTAGAAACACTGACTCAACTTTAAGTACCCACTGGCGCATCACCACTGAGTAATTATATAAATATATATATATATATATATATCAACCACCAACTCCAATCTTCGACAAAAGAAAGGACACCGACACCAACGACTTCACTGAATTCACAGGTTTAATGATCTCACTCCATTGCTACGCGTTTCTCATCACCTGCCTTACTCATGCATTTCTCAATGACAGTGTTTTAAACTTAAAACACACAGAAATTCAGCAGTTGCAGTAAGCAGCACTAACTATAATCTGCACCCTGCCATGCATTGCTTATGACCTCAAATATGAAATCACTCATGACATGTTCTATGACATTATTTATGACATCACTGATGACATATCAAATGGCATCATTGATGACATCACTGATGGCATCATCCAATGTATGTGCAAGTTGTTTTATATAGTGGTGAGTAACTATCATATTAATTCTATGTCATTTTGTACAGCTTAGGTGCATCTAATGGCTGTAAGTGTTTACAAAATGTGTGTGCTCCTAATGCTCCATAGTACAGTAGAGGTATTGAACACATTATAAATGTTTTCATTCAAGAATAACTCTATGTGTAAGTGACAGTTGACTTATATCCATTATGCTCTACACAACTTTTTGGCCCTGCCATAAAGGTTTCCTAGAAGAGAAAGATTTTACGAATTAAATACTAACTTTTGTATGCAGCCTTGAGTTATTAGAGAGAATCGTGTCAGCATAAATTTATACTTAACATGGAAGAGTGTGTGCAGCAGGTACTAACCTATGTACCTGAAGAAGCCATCAGCAGACCCAGAAGAACCGGAATACTACAGACCCATCTCCCTGCTACCTTTCCCAGCCAAGGTCATCGAGAAAGCCATCAACATCCAGCCTACTAGACATCTGGAGAAGCCCCAACCTTCTGGACCCCTCCCAATCCGGCTTCAGAATCAACCACTGCAAAGACACAGCCCTAGTCGCGGTTGACATCAGATTTCTGCTAGACCACGGAGAAACAGCAGCCCTCATCCTCCTCGACCTCTCAGCAGCTTTTGACACTGTATTCCACCACACACTGAGAAACAGACTAAATCAGATTGGAATCCGAGGAGCAGCCCTCAAGTGGATCGCATCCTACCTCACAGGAAGAACACAGAAGGTAATCCTCCCTCGCTATGTCTTGTTCCCCAGGAACATAAGCTCCAGCGTACCTCAAGGCTCATCCCTCAGCCCAACCCTCTTCAACGTATGCATGACACCCCTGGCCAACATTGTCAAGAACCACAGACTCAACATCATCTCCTCTCGCCGATGACACCCAACTCATCCTCTCCCTGACCAACGACCCAACAACCACCAAGGATAAGGTCAAAAGATGCATGAAAGGCATGGCCGTCTGGATGAACAACATCTGTCTCAAACTCAACACCGACAAAACAGAAGTACTCATCTTCGGGAAAGGGAAGAATAGCCTCTGGAACAACAAATGGTGGCCACCTGAGCTGGGCCCAACCCCCAAATCTACCAAACACGCCACAACCTAGGCATCATCCTCGACAGACAGCTATCCATGAAGAAGCAGGTCAGCTCCATGTCCTCCGTTTGCTTCCTCACCCTCCTACTGCTCAGGAAGGTCTTCCGATGGCTGCCATCCAACACCAGGCAAACAGTCATGCAAGCACTCATCACCAGCAGATTAGACTACAGCAAATCCTCTACGTAAAAATCACTGCCCAACTCCTGACTAAACTCCAAATCATCCAGAACACAGCAGCCAGACTAATCCTCGACCTCCCCAGACAGATGCATATCATCCCTCACCTCAGGAAACTCCACTGGCAACCAGTCACGAAGAATGCCAGTTCAAGGTGTTCACTCACACACACAAGGCACTACACAACGAAGGACTGGCGTACATCAACAACTAATTCAATTTCCACCAACCCACCAGGAAACTTTGCTCTGAATCCCTCTTCCTAGCAGCCACTAGATGCATCTGCCGATGATCAGTGGAGGCCGCTCCTTCTCCCACCTGGCGGCCAAGGCCTGGAACAACCTCCCCCTGCACCGCAGAGCCTCCCTATTCTTCCAGCAGTTCAGGAAGGACCTCAAAACCTGGATGTTCGACCAATAGGACAACAGGCAGCATGAGCATGGTCCCCCAGCACCTCGGGACTAGGCCTAGGCGGAGTTCATGGACTTCCGTATACTACGCAAAGTGATAGAAAAACTCCACCTCGCTCCACGGAGTTCTGCAAGTGAAAGAGTAAGAAACGTTGTGCTGCTGATGCTGGTTTTGTGCGCCAGGCATTTGTCCCATGCAGTAAAATCAGTGCAAGAGGGCGCAGCTTCTTTCTGCTGCTCAAGTAGATGCTCTACTCGAGTGGTAGTTCCTCAACGTGAGCGGATGTTTTCTCAATGCAAGTGGTAGCTTCCTGCCGTGACTGCCCACATAAAGAAATCTCACTGGGAGGTGGTCTAGCGTTAGATTTTCCTTGTTCGCGCTCGCCAACTTAACATTGGCGAGCCGCAAGAGAGGGAAAAACTCCACTCTGCGTCACTCTGGTGAGTTTTTCGGAACTTCGCGCTCTACGCGGAGTGCGCTCTACCCGGAGTGGAGGAAACTCCGCAAACTCCGCAAGTGGAGCAGTATTTACCACCCAGGCCAACTCGAGACCTTCACGGGTGATGCAGTCGTGCTTTACAAATCTTGATTAACTGATGTACGCGTGCTTGTTTTGCTTCAGAGGAAGGGCAATCTGTAAAGTTTTCAACACAGTATGAAGGGTGTAGGTAGTATGATCTTCAGATCTTGGGTATTTTTTAGCAAATAGTGTCTGGCTTGACAACCGTTGCATAGAATGTACACTGTTCATAGTAGATTATTTTGAATACTCTGTGTGTTGTGTATAATGAGAGTTTCACTGTTTGCAAACAGTGTGGTACAGAGTAAATTGTCTCCAGAGAGTAAACAGTGTTAACAGTACCCACTTTTCTACTTATATCCACTCATTTTCTCATTGTATGCTCAGTGACTGTAAGGGGGTTTGATACAAGTAAAGACTGTCTGTCAGGACTGGGCAACGCTGTTCCAAGTTTAGCCTATCTTATCCCTGTTCTAAGGTTAGACATCAGAGATGGTTGAGGAAATCACCTCTCACTTGGAATCAGCTAGTGGCACAGAGTTTTCAGCGGTATATTGAGTGATTTACTTCCTACCACCCTCAGCAGAATTCCAATATGGCGGCCACCTATTGCGCAGTAGTTAACGTTCTAATTGTTTAAAGAAAGGCAGAAGTGTTACGGTTATCGCGCTCGTGCTCTTAGCGCGCTGCACACTTCAACCGTCAATTGATGAGGAGAAGCAGTGTCAGTCTTCAGCGCTTCGATTTTGACAGGATATTCTGTGAGGAGTAGCTTATGCTCCTTTTGTCTCAGCATACCATAGTTTGCTGATATTGAGGTCGGTATTCCGGTGATCTGAACTGTGAAGCCTCACTGGAAATTTCAGGTATTTCTTGGAACTAAAGGATTCTCATCTGTTAGGAGGAATTTCTAGTTGCTCATGTCATCCACAGTCCATGAGCTAGAGTATTGAACTTTGAGTTGAAACTGGTGCTTAGAACCTAGGTGTTTGAGGACAAGTTATTACAGTCTAAAACCCTTCATAAGTCTTGTTGAAAGAAGTAATTAGTGATTGAACCCAGGAATACTGAAAATAATTCTGAGTTGAAGATACTAATCAACTAGAGCTTGTTTTGCACTCAGGTCTGCACTTCTTCATCTAGCTGCGCAACTAAGATTTTAACAACTACTAACAGTACTAGTCTGCACAGCAACTTTTCTAAGTAAATATAAATATATATATTTGTACTTACCAACATTAATCTCGGATCATCTGCACGAAATTTTGCAGCATCATCTATAAAAAGAAAAAGAGACTATAAAGGCTAAATGAACCAATATGAATAAATATACATGAATATGTAAAGAAAATTGCTTATGGTCTAACTATATAAAGAGAAGTAATTCCACCGGTAATTCAGGTAATAAAACAGTTTAGAACTACAGAGGTGTAAGAAAGTGTGGAAGGAAGTCAACGGGAGAGGGAGGGGCAGTGTAAAGTAGTAATTTTGTGCTTTGTATTTACAGGTGCTAGAAAGACCCAGGTCTGGGAATCCCGTTGGAAGAGGCGCCGCAGTGGCAGTCTCTCTTTTTTCTCCCATTCTCCTTTGCCCCTCTTCACTGTGAGCAGATTCCAATCTCGGCTCGCAGTGGAGTTGGGGAGCTGGGAAAAGTTCTTCTGATCCTGTGGAAGTTAAGTTCTGGTACAAGGCTCTGACACTGTCCATAGAAGGGAATTAGTTATGTATCAGGTCGTTAATATCTAGAGGAACTTCGTTTTCCCTGAACAGATGCATAAGGATTGAACACCGTGTGCAGGATAGGTTACCCTTTCATCTGTGGTTCATAGTCAACATGAACCTGGCTACCCATGAAGTGTATGGTATAGGGTCAATGTTGCACATAACACAAGCTTGCTTTACCTATGGAGGTTGTATGTATGATAGCAGTAATGATGTTTCCAATTATTCAGAGCTATTTTACACTTACTTTCATATCTCAAACCCCATACCCATTTACAGGGCATTGTGTACAAAAGAAGATTCGAAGATGTCATGGGTGACGTTGTCAACGATGTCCTAGAACATGTCATGAGGGATATGATATGTGAGGTCCTGAACAGTGCATGGTGGGGTGCAAGTTATAGTTAGTGCTGCTAGCTATAACTGCTGGATTTCTGTATTTTTCTAGTTTAAAACATCAACATTGTCAATGAGAAATTCACCTAACTACTGAATTTCAATGGTTTTGTATAAGTGAAATCTGAGCCTAATTATAACGTCCCTGCAACCTTTGGTTTTTTCAGTAAATTTGGAAGGTTTTTTAAAATTCAACTTCCAAACTATAACGTACCTGTAACCTTTGTTTTTTTCAGTGAATTTCTAAGGTTTTGAAATGCTATTTCCAAAGTATAATGAACCGTGTAACATTTTGTTTTTTAAATAAATTAGTATTTTTTGTTTGTGTTAGTTCCTAACTTTAACGTTCTTGTAACCTTAATTTTTTTAGTGAATGGTTCTGTAAGGGGGTGCATGAGTGTCTGAGGGGGTCTTTAAGTGCCTATGAGAATGTATGACAAGGTCTGTGAGTGGATGATTCACTCTCTGAGTGGGTGTGTGCTTCCTTTGCAGAAGAAGTGTCTCAACTGGGGCACCTGCTATGATGGAGTGCATTTCTCTGAGAAAAGCAACATGATATCCCTTAATAATTTGAAAGACTGCATTCTGTTTTATGGGTAGTTATCATGTACATACAGTAAACCCAAAGGCTCTTCTAAGAGCTACCCTATTATCAAACTGTAAATAATGGTTATGTTAAATTTTCTATTTTTTTTATATATCGTAGTCATGACTCCACCGTGAATCCACAAACCAAAAGTATGAATTCAATGCACAAGACCACATTTAAAATGTATAACTCTGAGTTTGACTCTGCATATGACAATGGTTCTGTGAGTGCTTTTGTGAGTGTGTAAATATGTGTGTGTAAGAGGGTGCATAAGTCTGCCAGTTCATCTCTGAGCGAATACGTCACTTTCTGAGTGGGTGCATGAATGTCTCAATAAGTCTGAAACTGTGTACCTCAGTGTGTGTGTGGATGAGTGAGTGTATGAATCTATGAGTGGGTCTGTGAGTTACTGAATGAGTCTCTGAGGGACTCTGTGAGTAAATGCATGGCTCTGAGTGGGTATGTCAGTGGGTGCAAGAGTCTCTAAGTGGGTCTGTGAGTGAGTGCATGAGTATTTGAGTGTGTATGTCAATGAGCTCAATAATCTCTGAGTGGGTCTGTGAGTGGGTGTATGAGTCTCTGAGTAAGTCAGTGAGTGTATACATGAGTCTCTGAATGGCTCCGTGAGTGGGTGCATGAGTGTCCGAGTGAGTCTGTGAGTGGGTGCCTGAGCTCCTGAGTGGGTCTGTGAGTGGATGCATAAGTGTCTGAGTGGGTCTGTGAGGGGGTGTGACTGAGTGAGACTGTGAATGGGTGCATATGTCTCTGAGTGGGTGGGTAAGTCTTTGAGTAGCTCTGTGACTGGGTGCATCAGTGTCTGACTTGATCTGTGAGTGGGTGCATGAGTCTGTGAGTGGGTGCATGACTCTCAGTGAGTCCGTGAGAGGCTGCAAGTGTATCTGAGTGCATCTGTGAGTGGATACATAAGTCCTTGTGTGGGTGAGTGAGTGTATGAGTCTCTGAGTGGCTCTGAGAGGGGATGCATGATTTTGAGTGGCTATGTGAGTGGGTGCATTAGTGTCTGAGTAGGTATGTGACTGGGTGTATGACTCTGAGTGAGTCTATGAATGTCTGAGTGGGTCTGTGAGTGGGTGCATCAGTGTCTGAGTGTATCTGTGAGTGGGTCAATGAGTCTCAGTGAATCTGTGAGTGGGTGCACAAGTCTCTCAGTGGGTCTGTGAGTGGGTGCATGACTCTCAGTGAGTCTGTGAGTGGCGGCATGAGTGGGTCTGTGAGTGGATAAATATATCTCTGAGTGTGTGAGTGAGTGCATGAATATCTAAGTGGTTCTATGAGTGGATGCATGAGTCTGTCAGTGGGTGCATCATGATCTGAGTGAGTCTGTCAGTGGGTTGATGAGCCTCTCAGTGGTTCAGTGAGTGCATGACTATGAGTGGGTCTGTAAGAGAGGGTATGAGTCTCTGAGTGGCTCTGTGAGTGGGTGCATAACTCTGAGCGAGTCTGTGAGTGGGTGCATCAGTCTCTGAGTGGGTCTGTGACTGGGTATGTCAGAGTATGAGTGGGTCTGTGAGTGGGTGCATGAGTCTTTCAATGGGTCTGTGAGCGGGTATGTGGGTCTCTGAGTGGGTGGCTGCTTGAGTGGCTGAGTGGGTCTGTGAGGGGGTATTTAAGTCTTTGAGTGGGTCAGTGAGTGGTTGCATGAGTGTCTGAGTGGGTCTGTCAGTGGATACACGCTGTGAGTGGGTATGTGAGTGTCTAAGTGGGTCTGTGAGTGAGTGTGTGAATCTCTGAGTGGGTTTCTCAGTGAGTACAAGAGTCTCTGAGTGGGTCTGTGACTGGGTGTGTCAGTTTCTGTGGGTCTCTGAGTGGATGGATAAGTCTCTGAGTGGGTGAGTGAGTGGCTGCGTGAGTGGCTCTTTGAGTAGGTGCATGAGTCTTTGGGTCTGTGAGTGGGTGCATCACTGTATGAGTGGGCCTCTGAGTGGGTACCTGAGCGTCTGACTGGGAGCATGAGTGGCTGAATGAGTGTCTGAGTGGGTCTGAGAGTACATGGATTACTGTGCAAATGAGTGTGTGAAAATGTATTTTTTTGTGTTTCCGGCAAGTTTTGTGACACTGCCACAATGTTACATGGGGGGGCTGCGTTGAGCATTGTGATAGGTCTGCAACTTCAACCATGTGAAAAAAATGTTTGCCCGCATTTTGACAGTTATAAGGGGTTCGTCAGAGACCCCTACAATGCGCCCATGGGGTCTAGGTACCCCTACCCTGACTCCATTTACAGTTTCTAGCCTTTATTTTCATCCACCATGTCCTGTATCGTAAAATGGCAACTGCAACTTTTTCCACATGTAAAACAGGGAAACCTGCTCTCGCTTCAATGAAGCAAAGCAGATTGCTTTTCCACATGGGGAGCAGCATGTTAGCTGCTCCCCATGTGGAAAAGCAATTCCGGCTCCCACAGGACACGGGGAGCCGGCTGGGACCGTGGGTGGGATTGGGAACCCCCCACGGTCCCCAACGGAGAGGGCTAGCCCCGGGGGATGGGGTCCCCGGGGCTACAAGTGCCCCGGGAGGGGGGCCTCGCAGCCCCCCTCCCAAAAGTGATTTTTTTTAAATAAATAATAAGGCCGGCCCTGGGGGATGGGGTCCCTGGGGCCATAAGTGGCCCGGGAGGGGGGCCACGCGGCCCCCCTCTCCAACAGTTCAAAAATGAAAAAAATATAAAAAAAGGAAAAGGCCATGCCCCGGGGGATGGGGTCCCCGGGGCCGATGAAGGCCTTGGGAGGAGGGCCACGCGGCCCCCTTCCACATTTTTAAAATGGCCAGGGCCCAAAAAATAGAAAAAGAAGGGGGGCTACACAGCCCCCCTTCTTAAAAAAATAAAATAAAAAAAAGACCGGCATCGCGCTGGAGGCAACGCCCTCTCCTTTCATCACTCTGCAAACGTGCCCCCTGGCACGTTTGCAGAGGGGGAACGAATTCCCCTTGAATATTGAGGGTTCCTGGGGGTCAACTAGCCCACCAGGAACCTCCTGGATGCGCCAGGGGGCTGCGTTACAGAGAGGTGGTCTGAGGCCACGCCCCTTTTTACATCTCTCTGCAACGCAGCTCTGTGGCGCTTACTGGAGGTAGCTGGTGGGCTAGTTGCACCCCAGGGACCCTCAGTATTCAAGGGGAGTTAATCTCTCAACTTAGACCGGCCACAGGGCGTGTTTACACAGTGGTGAAGGGAGGGGACGGGGCCTGAGGTGATGTGTGCAAACACGCCCTGTGGCGCGTTTTAAGTTGGGAAAAAAATTCCCCTTCAATCCTGAGGGACCTTGGGGGCCAAGTAGCCCACCAGGTGCTTCCAGGAAACGCCAATGCGATGCGTTGCAGAGAGGTGGTGCAGGCCGTGCTCCTTTTTACATCTCTCTGCTACGCAGCTCTGTGGCGCTTACTGGATGTACCTAGTGGGCTAGTTGGACTATAGGGACCCTCAGGATTGAAGGGGAATTATTTCCCCAACTTAAAACGCGCCACAGGGCGTGTTTGCATAGTGGTGAAGGGAGGGGATGGTGTAGGAAAGTGGGTCTATATATACTGGAACGAAGTAAAATCAGCCGAACTACGAATTCCGATTTACTCACCTGTTATCAGGAGAGACCTCAGTGCTGCATCTTTGAGCCCAGTACTGATCCTGAAAAGTAATTCTAACCATACTTACCAGTAACTTGAATTGCCTTCCATAGGCCAACATTGACTGGTTTTACTTGGAAATTTTTCTAAGTGTGGAGTTTTGGAACTTACAAATATTCCTCTAAAATCAGCCGTACTACGAACTCCGATTTACTCACCAGTTATTCAGGAGAGACCTCAGTGCTGCATCGTTGAGCCCTGTACTGATCCTGTAAAGTAATTTTAACCACACTTACCAGTAACTTGAATTTCCTTCCATAGGCTAACATTGACTGGTTTCACTTGGAAATTCTTCTAAGTGTGGAGTTTTGGAACTTTAAAATATTATCCTATAATCATCCAAACAACGAATTCCGATTTACTCACCTGTTATCAGGAGAGAACCCAGTGCTGCATCTTTTAGCCCAGCACTGACCCTGAAAAGTAATTCTAACCGTACTTACCAGTAACTTGTATTTCCTTCCATAGGAATCCATTGTCTGGTTTTCACCAGAAAAGTTTCTAAGTGTCTATTTTCACAAACAACAAATATTCCTTAAAAATCACCTGTATGACTTAAACGCATTCTTTCAACTGTTTACAGGAGATACACCAGTGCTGGATCCAGGATCCACCACTGAGTAAGAAAAAGTAACGATAATACTACTTACCTGCTAAGTGAATTCCCTCCCATAGGATAACATTGGTGATTCTCTGTGAAAAAGTTTCTAAGTGTCAACTTTAAAAATACAATAATATTCCTTAAAAATCACTACTGTAACCAAAACGCTTCTACTCAACTGTTTACAGGAGATGTCCCAGGACTGAATCTAGGATCCAGTCCTGTGGTTAGAAAAGTAATCCATAAAGTAACTAATTGCATTTAACTAGAAATTCACATTGAGCTGAATGTTGCATTGTGTTTGAAATTGTGTTGCCCATTGCAACAACTGTAACTACTGTACTTAAAAGTCTATTGCCTATTTGCAAAGTATTTAAACTAAAGTAATTTAATCTGAGAAAGTATATTTTGTAATGCAATGTATAATGTAATTATAATGTAATTTAAAAAATAAAATATCTAAAAATAAATAGTTTAAAAAAATGTAGTAAATCAGTATCAAAAAAACTAAATATAACAATTAATACATTTAAAAATTGTCATTTACAAAACCTTTGAAATTCACTGAACAAACCATAGGTTTCAGGGGTGTTATAGTTAGCTGGACATTTCACTCGTACAAAACCATAGAAATTCCTCCCTTATAGTTAGTTCTACTAACTATAACTCGCGCGCCCGCAATCCACTGCTGATGATGTCACATATTACATCATTCATGACCTGGTCAGTGACATCACTGATGACATCTCAAATGACATCACTGATGACATCATCCAGTGAATGTGGTTTATTTTGAAATTTAAATATGTATTATATATATAGCAATCTGCATTGAAGAATGAGTGGATATCTAAATATAAATATCTGGATGGACGATTTAGTAGCAGTGTGATTGACCGTTTACTTGACTAATTTATAGTGTCTCACTAAATATATTGGATAGTGACTAAACTGTGTGAATATCTGTATCACTTTGTCAGTTGTTGTGTAAACTGCTGCACCAGTTGGTTACTAGCTACGTGAAAGTCTATATTAGTTATTGATTAGTTAATTGAGTATTTGTATGGGAGAGTGAATGTGTGTGTGGTTCGGTGGAGGGGGTGTGACTGCCCAAAGATGTGTGAATATTTGATTCAGAAGGTATATGAGGTTAAGACTACAAGTTATAACAGTTGTTTGGGTGAGTGAATATATTTATGGGTGTGGTGATGAGCAAATATATCTCTTAATGGTACATGTCTAACAAACTAGAAAAATAAAAAGCAGTGTATGTGACAGTTGTTGTATATAAATAAGTATACATAAGACTCAGTGATTGTATGAGTGACTGTATAGATAACTGTATACTTGTAATAGTGATTTTATAACACACTAAGGGGTCGATTCCGATCCTGTAAAAAGGCCCTACGAATCGTCGTACGGAGCGTTTTCTCCGTACGACTCGCACCCGGTAAATTGTCCCTACAACCTAGGAAATACGATTCGTACAGAAAGCCTATTTCCGTACGAACCGTACAGAAAAAATACCTATGATTCTGATCCGGAACAGCTTGTACGCGACGTCTGGACGTATTCGGGCTGCGGTTTCCGGCCCAGCAAGTACGATTCGTCCCTACATCACTCCGTACGGCCCTTTTTTTACGGAAGTCAAACACAGCCGGAAAAGCAGAGTTCGACGCGAACCGCTACGCCACGGAGCCCCGGTACGCGACGTACACGCCATGAACCCCATCGTACGTGTCATCCCGGTCCCCTTGGCCTACGACCTGGTGCACCGCACCCGACGCACACGCCGCAGAAGGTGAGAACAACACCCAGGGGCCGGGGAGGGGTGAGGGGCAGGAAACATACCCCATACACAAACCAAAACTTATAATATGGAGGCCATACATTACCAACAAACAATACAGTTCAAAGAGGGGGATCTAAGGGAAAATTTAATGACCACCACAAGACTTATTCCCCATGACATATATCAAAAAACAGTATGAAATCTTGGGGTCAATGGACAAACTATTCAACGAAGTATGTAGGTACTATTAAAAAATGTAACAACCTTACAGATAGAGACCAATGACGATACCTCACAGAAATAAAACTGTGGGCATATCCCTTTAGAGGACGAATTCCCTCACTCACCATAGGTGACATGCTTCATCATTTGGGAATCTCCTCCCAGAGGAAAAACCTAGTTCCTCCGGGGGCTACAACCTCCTCTCTAAGAGGAAGGAGCTCAGGGATGTTTTTATATATAAGTGGAATAGACTAAATCCACAAACGATGAGCCTAATGAATGTGAGGATGGACGCAGCGCAAAATAAACAGAATGTGCAGGGAGTACAATTAAAACTAGTTAGAGAATGTACAGCGGAAACTTTATTCTAATACATCCCTACTAGGATTAAGAAAAACAGTGCACCAGCAGTGTAATTTCAAACTGCTTCGGTGGAATAGAAAATAGTGGTCGACATGTTTCAGCCTAACGGCCTTTGGTGGGCATAGCTTTCATCAGGACCTAATAATGGTGCTGCTGCATAAATGTGTAGGTGATAACAACTGAAAAGGATATGCGAACAGGAACTTGAAGTAGTCTTTCTGTTCTTCTAAAAATCAATACCTACATAGGAGACAATAAATAATGCACGGCATCATATACAAAACATCTCTAGCTCTATTATCAAATGCCAAAGGTCTAAACACTGAAAGTGCTGCTACAAAAGGAAACAAGGCTTACCCGCATTAAGCTGGGTAACCATTTCACCTCAACCTGGCAACAGCTCAGGATGGGGCACCGCTCTAAAAAGAAACGATGTGAAGAACTTTGTTAAATTGACCTACATAAAGGTATTGGAAAAACATTCTTCCTATTTTAAACCTCATGTGGTTGGTAGTGTAAAAGTAGGGGAGAGAAACACGCAAATGCCAAATTAAAACACACTCCATCCAACTAGTGGCATTGTGTGTCCATGGGTAGGCATAGAGAACAATTAATGTACATAAAAAATCGCTAGAAATAGATGTGCATCTCAATAGAATATTCTTTGCTTAACGATGTAGAGGAACCACTCTAAAGATATTATGTATAGTGGCCACACGCAAAAAAGATAGAGGCTGTTGCATCAATTGCATTAAACTGGCCAAAAGCCACACCGCATGTATCTGAAAGACATGCATAACACAAGGATTACTTAAACGTTATGCTAGGTAACCTTTTCACATATTGCCAGTGTTAGACCTGACATCCTTGGCGTGGGTTTTTCCCCTATCTTTTGCCTCTACTACCTGGATTTTTGATGCTGTGCTGGATTTCGTTTTTGCTGGTTTAGATGCTTTGGACACTCTGCCACTGCTAATCAGTGCCAGAGTGTAAGTGCCCCCTGTGTAAAATATCATATTGATTGGATATACCTGATTGGCATATCTGTATCACCATGAAGTCCCTAGTAAAGTGCACTGTGTGTGCCAGGGCTGGTGATGACAGATGCTACTAGTGGGTCTGCAGCGCTGATTGCGCCGCCCACCTGTGTAGCCCTAAAATGGTGTCTCAGGCCTGCCGCCGCAGGCCTGCCTGCAGTCCCCGGACTGCCATGTCCTCCTGGCCAGTGTCCACACTGGCCGGGCCTAACCCTTCCCTTTTTATACACGTCAGTCATCCCTATGGAAGGCCCAAGGTACCCCCCTGGGCAGGGTGCAGTGTATGTAAAAGGTAGAGCATGTACTAGTGCAGGTAACATGTTCTGGTAGTGAACAACGGCCATTTTGTGTGTTCACTGCTGCAAGGTTATCTTGCTCCATAGGCTAACATGGGGGAGGCTGGTGTTATGTTATACATTTATTTTTATAGCGCACGGCTACTCCAAAGGAGTGTCCCGGCGCTCTATCGAGGCAGCTCAAAATAAAAAACATAACACCATACAGCGAACAACTGAAAAAAAAAAAGAACAGCAGAAATACTAAAGGTTAAAAAGCCAGGTCTTCAGGCTCTTCCTAAAGTGAAGCAGATTAATAGAGGACCGTAGGGCCAAAGGGAGGGTGTTCCACAACTGAGGGGCCCTCAGACTAAAGGAGCGCCCTCCAGAGCGTGCCTTCCTAATTCAAGGAACCACAGCCAAGAACAGAGATTCGGATCGCAAGGATCTGGCAGGGCGGTAGAAGGTGAGCCTGCGTTGAAGGTATTTCGCGCCCACGCCAAAAAGCGCTTTATGCGCCAGCGTCAGCACTGGGTTGTCTCCTGATAACAGGTGAGTAAATCGGGATTCATTGTTCGGGTGATTTTAGGTGAATATTTTAAAGTTCCAAAACTCCACACTTAGAAGAATTTCCAAGTGAAACCAGTCAATGTTAGCCTATGGAAGGAAATTCAAGTTACTGGTAAGTACAGTTAGAATTACTTTTCAGGATCAGTACTGGGCTCAAAGATGCAGCACTGATGTCTCTCCTGATAACAGGTGAGTAAATCGGAATTCGTAGTTCGGTCCACTGTATATAGAGCCACTTTCCTACACCATCCCCTCCCTTCACCACTGTGCAAACACGCCCTGTGGCGCATTTTAAGTTGGGGAAATGATTCCCCTTCAATACTGAGGGTCCCTAGAGTCCAACTAGCCCACTAGGTACATCCAGTAAGCGCCACAGAGCTGCGTTGCAGAGAGGTGTAAAAAGGGGCGTGGCAATGCAGCTCCCTGGTGCATACTGGAGATACCTGTTGGGCTATTTGGCCTTCAGGGACCCTCAGTATTGAAAGAGAATTAATTCCACAACTTAAAACGTCACAGGGCGTGTTTGCACAGTAGTGAAGAAAGGGTGTGTGGCCTGAGCTGACATGTCTGCAAACACGCCCTGTGGCGCGTTTTAAGTTAGATAATTAATTCCCCCTCAATCTTGTGGGTCCCTGGGGGCCAACTAGCCCACCAGGTACCTCCAGTATGTGCCAGGGGGCTGCGTTGCAGAGAGGTGTTCAGAGGCCACGCCCCTTTTTACAACACTCTGCAACGCAGCTCCGTGGCGCTTACTGGAGGTACCTGGTGGGCTAGTTGGCCCCCAGGGACCCTCAGGATTGACAAGGAATTAATTCCCTAACTTAAACCGCGCCCCAGGATGTGTTTGCACTCATGTGAACTCAGGCCCCGCCCCCTCCCTTCACCACTGTGCAAACGCGCCCTATGGCGCGTTTTAAGTTGGGGAATTAACTCCCCTTGAATACTGAGGATTCCTGGGGTGCAACTAGCCCACCAGCTACCTACAGTAAGCGCCACAGAGCTGCATTGCAGAGAGGTGTAAAAAGGGGCGTGGCCTCAGACCACTTCTCTGCAACACAGCCCCCTGGCGTATACTGGAGATTTCTGGTGGGCTAGTTGGTCCCCAGGGGGTAAACAGTCATAATATTGAGAAAAAAAATATCGAGTGGACAGAATATCGAGTTTTTAATATAGAATGGACAGAATATCGAATTGCCAAAATATAGTGGTGAAGAATATCGAAAATCAGGTAAGAAATATCGATTTACATAATATAGAAGTAAGTAATATCGACAGTCATAATATAGTTGTTAAAAATATTGATTGTTTTTATAGTGTTTTAAGTGTTAGTATATGTGTTAAAAGTATGTATCAATTTTGGAATGTATGTTTGAATATTTTTAAAGTAATGAATTTTATGTTATTTAATTTTTGTGTAATTTAATTCCATAGCTGGTTGTGGATTTATTTTATTTTATTTTTTTCCTTTGTAATGATTTTAATTAATCAACAAATAAATTAATACTACTATAGGGGATTAGGGTGGGAAGTAATTTAATTCTAGTACATTAAATAATAATTTTTATGAATTATTAATTATTTTTACTTTAATTTTGCGTTTTACTTCTGTAGCGGGTTGTGGGTTTATAGGGGAATAGGGTTGGAAGTAATTTAATAGTTATTAAGTAATTATTAATTGGTATTGATAATTAATTTATTGTAATTAATTATTCATTGGTAATTAATTTTTAATAATTGGTAATTATTTTGTATTAATTGGTTAATTGATAATTATATTAATTGTATTAATTTATTATTCGGAGCGGGTTGTGGGTTTATAGGGTAATAGGGTGGGAAGTAATGTAATGATAATTATGTAATTATTTTTGGTATTAAAAATTAATTGGTTGTTTATTAATTATTAATTGGTAATTAATGTGTATTAATTGGTAATGAATTTGTATTAATTGTTTAATTGATAATTATGTTAATTGTATTCATTTATTTGTAGCGGCTTGTGGGTTTATAGGGGAATATGGTGGGAAGTCATTTAATTGTAAATAATTAATTATTGAAAATATTTTTGTATATTGATAATGAATTTATTATTAATTAATTATTAATTGGTATTATTTGTATTTATTAATTTGTGGTATTGAAAATTAATTGGTTGTTAATTAATTATTAATAGGTAATTAATTAAAACAAATATTTATTGGTATTTATAATTAATTAATTATTAAAGATTGTGTGATTGTAATTAATTTTAATACTTTTTTATTAGTGTTAATAATTAATTTATTTTTAATAAAATATTAAATTATTATTTCCCTACTATTGCACTCACTGGAGTGGGAATAGTAATTGTTGCCCCTACGCTATCCAACGCTTTCCCTACTATTGCACTCACTGGAGTGGGAATAGTAATTTTTACCCCTACGCTATCCAACGCTTTCCCTACTGTTGCACTCACTGGAGTGGGAATAGTAAATTTTACCCTCCCGCTATCCAACGCTTTCCCTACTGTTGCACTCTCTGGAGTGGGAATAGAAATTTTTACCCCTACGCTATCCAACGCTTTCCCTACTGTGGCACTCTTTGGGGTGGGAATAGTAATTTTTACCCCTACGCCATCTGACGTTTTCCCTACTGTTGCACTCACTGGAGTAGGAATAGTAAATTTTGCCCTCCCGCTATCCAACGCTTTCCCTACTGTTGCACTCTCTGGAGTGGGAATAGTAATTTTTACCCCTACGCTATCCAACGCTTTCCCTACTGTTGCACTCTCTGGAGTGGGAATAGTAATTTTTACCCCTACTCTATCCAACGCTTTCCCTACTGTTGCACTCTCTGGAGTGGGAATAGTAATTTTTACCCATACGCTATCCAACGCTTTCCCTACTGTTGCACTCTCTGGAGTGGGAATAGTAATTTTTTCCATCCCGCTATCCAGCACTTTCCCTACTGTTGCACTCTCTGGAGTGGGAATAGTAATTTTTACCATCCCGCTATCCAACGCTTTCCCTACTGTTGCACTTACTGGAGTGGTAATAGTAAATTTTACCCGCCCGCTATCCTACGCTAAAAATATTGAATATTTTTTATTAATATTATGTTAATATATATATGTATTATTATTATTTTTTTTTTACTTACATTAATTATTTATTAATTGTAAAGTTATTTAAGTATTTTTAAGTTTATTTTAGGTAATTATATTTATTATTTCATTAATTTTACATTACTTTTAAGACATTTAAAAAATTCAATATTTTGACCAACTATATTTTTTACATCGATATTTTGGATTCAATATTTTTGTACTTACCTGTTTGTAGATAGGGACCCCATCCTCCAAGGCCTGCCCACTAATTTTTTTATTTTTTTTTTAAAATAAAAAATTCCGGAAGGGGGCCGCGTAGGCCCCTCCCGAGACCATATTTGAACCCGGGGAGCCCATCCCCTGGGGCATGGCCCTTTTTTAAAAATTATTTTTCATATAGGAGGGGGGCTGCCTTGCCCCCTCCTTATGCCATTTATGCCATTTATGGCCCCGGGGACCCCATCCCCCGGGGCCAGCCTTTTTTCCTTTTTAATTTACATTTTGGGGAGGGGGGCGCATGGCCCCCCTCCCGGGTCACTTGTAGCCCCTGGGACCCCATCCCCCGGGGCCAGCCTTTTTTCTTTTTTTTTAATTTACATTTTGGGGAGGCGGGCGCATGGCCCCCCTCCCGGGCCACTTGTAGCCCCGGGGACCGAATCCCCCGGGGCTGGTCCTCTGCGTTGGGGACTGTGGGGGGGTCCCTAATCCCCCCACGGTCCCGCCTGCTCCCCGCCTCCTGCGGGAGCCGGCATTACTTTTCCACACGGGGAGCTGCTAAGATGCAGCTCCCGCTGTGGAAAAGCTATTTGCTTTGCTATTTGGAAGAGAGAGCAGGTTTCCCGCTCTCTCTTCCAAATAGCAAACTACAGTGTCCCGGGATGGGCACCCCGGGACACTGCAGGAGCCGGCCCTGGGGGGTGGCGGTCCCCAGGGCCAAAACAAGGCTCCAGGAGGGGGGCCGCGCGGCCCCCCTCCCATATTTTACAAAGCCCCGGGGGGTGGTGGTCCCCGGGGCTGGGAGGTCCGTCACGCACCCCCCAATTTGAATCTTTAGTGCCCCGGGGAGGTGGCGGTCCGCAGGGCGTGTGGGGGGCTTGAGCCCCCCACACAGGATATTTATTTTAAAACAGCCCCGGGGTGGCGGTTCCCGGGGCTGCGGGGGGCTGTGTGCCCCCCCGCAATGTTAATAAAGTGGCAGTCCCCAGGGCTCGGGGGGTCTTAGAGGCCCCCACATCAAACTATTAAGCCCCGGGGGTGGCGGTCCCCGGGGCTGCGGAGGAGCCGTGTGCCTCCCCGCAATTATTCATACTTTACCCCAGGGGTGGCGGTCCCCGGGGCAGTGTGGGGGGGATTGGGCCCCCCCACACTTTATTTTAAAATGCCCTTGGGTTTTGGCCCCCGGGGGCTAATTAGCATTGAACCACGGGAGTCCGCACTTCGTGTTTGTTTTATCAGCAGGATCCATGCACCCAGCACGGATTTTGCCGATTTTTGAAAAAAAAAATTACAAAAATTGGGCCTTAAGGGTCCTTGTGGGACCCCCTGAGCCGGCCTAGGGGGTCAGGGTGTTTCTACCCTGCCCCCTTTTCGCGTTTTGTGCGTTTTTTTATTAGGTTTCTTGTGCCTCGGTTCTACCGAGGCAGAAGATGGCTGCCAAAACTTCCTGATTTGAAGTGTTGACAGCTAATTAGAATACAGCTCGTGCTCGGCAGGGTGCGCTTAGGGTGCACGGATCCAGCGCGGCCATAGATATAGATGTGATTTTGATTTTGATTTTCTCAGTAACTACTGAACGAATTTACACGATCTAAGCAAAAGGCACGACTCTGAACCAAGGTCTACCTTTCTGCCAAATTTGGTGTAATTCCGTTCAGCAGTTCGGGCTGTAGCTGCGACTAATGGTCCCTATGGAAAATTGCATGGGGAAAACACGTTTTGGGACCCCCCTTTTTTCTCGCCCCCCGCTTGACGAATCACCCCAAGACTTTCAGGATAGGAGCGGACAGGAGCGGGCAACGAGTTTTGAAAATTTTTTGAAGATTCGTCAACCGGCGCCAAAGTTATTCTAAATAGAATGTTGCGGATTTCCTATAGATAATAGGTCCTAACTATAACTACCTACTGGTGACTGCCAGTAGGTAATATATATATATATATATATATATATATATTCACTGAAAAAACCATAGGTTTCACACACGTTATAGTTAGGAAATAGCATTTAAAAAACCTTGCTAATTCACTGAAAAAACCATAGGTTTCACACATGTTATAGTTAGCTGGACATTTTACTGATAAAAAACCAATGAAATTCCCCCGTTATAGTTACTGTAGGCAACTATAACTCACGCGACCGCAATCCTCTGCTGATGCTAATACTGTATTTAGACACTTATTTGCCCATATCTTCTTCCATTAAATTTTAGCTATACATATATTACAAATATTTTTTTTTCATAAAGACACATATGTCATCAGCAGAGGATTACGGTCGCGTGAGTTATAGTTGCCTACAGTAACTATAACGGGGGAATTTCATTGGTTTTTTATCAGTAAAATGTCCAGCTAACTATAACATGTGTGAAACCTATGGTTTTTTCAGTGAATTAGCAAGGTTTTTTAAATGCTATTTCCTAACTATAACGTGTGTGAAACCTATGGTTTTTTCAGTGAATTTGTACGGTTTTTTAAATGCTAAGTTACTTTACGCCATTTGTGGCGTGCGCGCCCACTTAACGCAGTTCGTTCCGTGCACGGTTTTTATCAACTTTAATAAGCCCTGTACATTTGGTGGCCTTCGGCCACCAAAAGCACAGGGGGTGAGGTCAATGTGGATAGTGTTTTTTTTATTTCGATTTTATAATTTCATGTTGCCAAAATTACGTTTTTTTCTCTATTAATAAGCCCTGCACATTTGGTGGCCTGCAGCCACCAAAAGCACAGGGGGTGGGGTAAGTGTGGATAGTGTTTTTTTTATTTTTATTTTTTTACCGTAAGCGTACGGTAAGCTTACGGTAAGCGTACGGTAAGCGTACGGTAAGCGTACCCCGCGAAATTGCCGAAAAAAAAATAAAACCGTTTTTGCTCTTGGGGGATGTTTGGGGACTCCCTCAACATGACTATGTGGGAGGGAGTTGTCAAAACAGCCCCGTAACATGTTTTTGGCCATCATGTTTGATAAACAACACTCAGTGCGAGAGACAAAATGGCGGACGCCGCTTCCTGGTTTCGGCCGATTCGAATGTTTACTAAGATCTAAGAGCCAATCAGAATCGCGCTCGCGCACGCCACCGTAAGCTTACGGTAAGCGTACGGTAAGCGTACCGTAAGCGTACCGTAAGCGGGCTCAGATATATATATTGATTTAAAGGCTATTTTCTCAGAATCTACTGAACAGATTTACACCAAACCTACAAAAGGCACTTCCTTGACCTAGGGACTACCTCTCTGCCAAATTTCTAGTAATTCTGTTCAGCCGTTCGGGCTGTAGCTCGTTCTAAAGGTCCTATGGAAAAATGCATGGGAAAAACGCGTTTTGGGACCCCCCTTTTATCTCAGCCCCCGCTTGACGAATCCCCCCGAGACTTTCAGGGTAGGAGCGGAGCGTAGCGCCCCACCTATTTTGAGAAATTCGCGAGGATTCGTCGACCGGCGCCAAAGTTATTCAAAATAGAATGTTGAGGTTTTCCTATGGAAACGTGGTCCTAACTATAACTACCTACTGGCGACCGCCAGTAGGTAATATATATATATATATATATATAGCTATAGGGTGATAAGGGTTGTTTTAGAGTTTAGGGTTAAAAAAAAAAATTTGGTTTTTTACAGAGTTTTATATGGTGCGAACTTGACCCGAATCGGGTATCAGAGTATTTTACATAGCACCAGTTGCATTACATGAGGACACATTCATTTTTTTTTGTTAGGCACCGGGAGATTAAGTGATTTGCCCAGAATCACAGGATGTTCAGCATCAATGCCGAGACTCAAACCCAGTTCCTCAGATTGGAGGTCGACCACCCTAGCCGTTAGGCCAACTCCTCTCCCAGGAGAGGTATTTTAAGGGTTTAGGTTTAGGTAAGGGTATGGGGTGGTAATGGATTTTTTAGGGTTTAGGGGTGGGTAGGGGTATAGGGTGGTAAGGGTATTTTTAGGGTTTTGGCGTGGGTGGCAGCATGGGGTAGGGGTGGGGAAGGGTCTTGGATTGTAAGGGTGTTTTTAGGTTTTTTGGGTTGGTAAGGGTATTAGTGATAAGGGTATTTTAGGATTTAGGGGTGGGTAGGATATTGGGTTGCAGAGGTATTTTAGGGATGTGTTGGGGTATAGGGTGGTAAAGGTATTTTAGATTTTAGTGGTGGGTAGGGTTACAGGGTAATAGTATTTTACGGTTTAGGGGTGGGTAGGGGCATGTGGTGGTGTCCCCCCAATAAAAATACAATTTTAATATATATTTTTTTTTAAGTGGGGAGCTTGGGTGTCTCGCCCCCCAAAAAACAAAGTAAAATTATATACATACTTTCAATACCTTATTTGTACTTACCTGCATTGTAAAGGTATATGTGGTAAAGGCATATGCATGGTAAAGGCATGAATGTTAAAAGCATGTGCTATAATGTCGTACAATCGGCACAGACGGGCCTTGGATAGAGTGTGCCCTGTGATTAACAAACATCAGTGAAAAGGAAAAAAACAATTGAAGCCTCTAATACAAAAGTCCTAGGACTCACCAAGAAACGCACTGTTCCCCCAAACACACACTCATTCCATGGGCCAGTCTGCTCCTCTGTTTTAAAAAGGTGCACACAGTAAAAACACATGAATATTAGTCAGTTAAGGTGGGCGTCTACAGGGGCCTTCCCTGTGATAAGCAATTATCTCCCACCACAAGCTTTCCCATATCTTCTCATGGTCAGAGACTTTGCTTTAAATAATGACCGAGAGAGACCGTTTCCCTCCCTTTTGTTTTGGGTAATCGCTGTCCGGTGTGCTCCATGCCTAAGACCTGAGATCTTGGGGGTACGCCACAGGCAGCCCGTGCACAGAGCCATTTCCCCCATATTAAGCAGATATTAATTTTCTACATTAGAGGTGGACTGGGCTGGGCTCTGTTCAACAGTATACCCAACACAGGAATTTCCTATAAAGCTGTATTAACAAAACATTCCAAGCGCAGGCTTGTTAAACAATATTTCTCCAAACGTATTCTCTAGCCTCAAACAATCAAGTTGCTTGTTGTCTGTTTTTTTTTTTGGAGAAATGATCAAACCGGGGGTGGGGACAGCACATCCTGCGTGAAACCGCATCCTGAACAAGCATCACCACGATTCACTGTAAATAAATACTCTCTCCTTGCAGCACTTCCGTCAACTGTCACTGCCTTGGCTCCAATCACCTTTCAAGTCCAAACAGGAAAGCAGCGAAAAGCGAGTGAGATGGCAGATATGAGGTTTAATTTGCTTTTCACTGCAGTTTTCATTGGCGGTGCGCTTCCGATTCGCCGGGATTGCCAGCTGCCTGGAATCACTCTTGGGCCCAGTCTTTTCCTGTTAACCTTCATAATTGTATTATTACGGGCAAGCCCACATAGCCGTGTGACAGAAGCTACAAAGGCTGTGCGGCTCGTGCCCCGCCTCACGCGCAGGCTGCCAGGGCTGCACACAAAATGACAACACTGAGGTTTCCTCGTCGCCAAAGATTTTATATAACTGATGACTAAAGGCTCACAAAGGAAGGATGATGTAAAGATGTTGAGCTGTCTATTATGGGAAAATATCTGAGGTGGAACACTTTATTAAGTAAATTACAGAAATAATCTTTAACGTTTTTTGGCGTGTTACTCCCCTGCGTTTACCTAAAGGAAGTGTCTGCACGTGAACTCCCTTCTTTCCTTTCTGCCAAACCGATTAGCTGTCTTTAGAGTGGGGATGAAAAAATGAAAAATGTAGGGAACCCAACACTTAGGAAACCGGCGGCTTTCAAAAGTCTAAGTACATGACAGACAGTTTAACATTGGTCCAGTGCCTATGTCAAAGAGGGACATGAATACAGCCTGTGCTATTGTTCTTTCTTTTATGTCTATGCCCACTGTGCCAGGATAAGAACATATTCAGGCTTTTGTGATGTTCCCCTTGTTTCTTTTATATTCTGGCTTTTGTGATGTTTCCCATGTTAATTTCCTGGGTGCCTTGCACAGTTCATGGACACAGTATCCAAGAAGGAGAATAATGGATTATAATAATACCTTCTTTCTCTACAACGCTACAAGCCACCTTTGGCAGTATCAAGCACAGTAAATGATAGATCCGGCTATTACATTACATTAGTAGCCACCATATGTAAGGTTATCAGCAGTGATCACATCAGTGCATCAGGCACAGATGCCTTCAGTAATGTAAACAAGCATCGGCATAGCCAATAGGTCTCGCCTTTGGGACCTTATAAGTGTTTAGCCATGCAACAGTTGCATAACTAAATACTTATAAGGTCCCAAAGGCGAGACCTATTGGCTATGCCAAGCGAAAGTAAAAGTGATCGGGATAACGATCAAACATCAAAGCGGCCAGGCGGCCGCAAAAGTGAAAGTAATCTCGATAAAGCGCGACGCGTGCACCCGCGCACATGCACTGTAGCTCTAGGCTGGCCTGGTAGCCCTTTTTGGAGCCCTCTCAATAAGTCTCGCCAGACCAGCGCATGCGCTGGGTCAGGCGAGACCTAAAAATGGGTTGTCAGTGTGGAAGGCCTCTACATGGGTAATACATAACAGCCATAGATGCAATGCGTTGGCACGAAGATACTAATATTAGTAAGGAGTCTCCCCAAGGCTGCATTAATTACCGCTCAAATATCAGCTTTAAGTACATATTTGGGATACTGTATAGACTGGCTCTCAAAAGTGCCTCAACAGTGAGCCCGAGCGTAGTTGCAGTGAGCTCCCCAAGTGTACGCTTAAAGTATGTTATGAAGGATATCTGTGGATTGGACTCTGAAAGGCAGATTGAGGCAACCACGCTGCAGAGATGTTAATGGCTTCTTTTTCTGATAGTCCACTCCTAGGTCCCAATGAAGGAAAGCTGAATTTGAGTCTCCATCACTCTTCCTGTTATAAGAATAACTACAGCAAGGCTACTCCTAACCAGGCTTGTCTCATCATGGACACACCTAGAACAATAGCCTGTCCATTGCTCAAGAAAAATTGTTGAAAAGCAGATTCTATCCTTAAGTTTAACATAAACTACATTCCTACTTCTGGTTCTGGAGAGACATCATCAGATAAACACTCAATCACATAACATATACGATAGCCTGCAGTGATGGCAAAAGCATTCGGAATTGGTTAAGTTGTTTTCTATATATTGTGAAGAGCAGACGTCAGTATAAATTACGTGGTGCTGTATTGAGAGCATAAATGACGTGGTGCTGTATTGAGGGGGGATTACTTCTGAGAAGGCCTGTTAGAAATATTAGTGGGTTGTCGATTTAAGTGGTTATCTTATTTAGATCAGTTAGGACAAACGCTTGGTGTCAATATATACAGCAAGGGTTTCGGGCCACTTGAGGATTGTGAGCTGAGAGTGGTTGTTGGATCTTGGGCAGTAGTCAGTACCAAGATCACCTGGCTGCTTCAGATAAGTCCCTCGAGCAGCATAAGCTCATCTACCAGAGGCAGCTAGAGATTGACAGTGTAGATATAATGTATTATTAAGTGAATTTAGTGACGATTAGTGCATCGGTCAATATCAAGGGATATTCTTTCTCTGTGACTTCCGGGCATTAGATTCTTTAGCACGGTATGCTAAAGCGGGGAAAGTGAGCACTTTAGTTTTATCTATTGCTGTTAGAGCCAATTGATCTTCTGGTATGGAATAAAGCCACAGTAGCGGGGCGAACTTTTCTGTTCCCAATGGGATACTCAGAAACATATCATTTGTGATGGTGAAAGAGAGAGCTAATGGTGAAGACTATGAATATGTGGTGTGCAGTTACTTCCATACCTTACCCCCTCTCCCTGAACAAACTGAACAGAACAATGTGCCTTTACCTGATGCTTTAGAACACCAACCACGTCATATCATCATCTAGTCATCAAATCAGTGTGTCATACACTCACAAATAGAGAACTACAAAAAGTATCAACTACAAAATATCGACTACCACATTACCCTCAGGTTAAGTATATATGGAAAAGAATAGATTTACTATACTTAACTCGTTTATATATTTTGATGATACATGTTATCTATGAATATCCTGAAGGTCCATAGATGTGGGGTTAACAATAGTAAATCTATAATTTTTCACACATTGACGATATGTGATAGTCCATAATCTGGAGTCCATATTTTTGTAGACTGAGGTGGAAAATGAAGCATTCTAGAAGTGCACCACACTGATAAAGTCCTAATGGCTCCACACATCTGGCGTAGAAGATAGTGTTGTCAGATTGTCATGCGAACTCCCTGGATTTTTATCTCTTACCAGGCTCACCATGCTCCCAAGGGTTTCTTGATGAATAGACTCATCCTTACCTGGAGGAGTGTGGCTCAATGGTTAGAGCGGCAGACCCTGAAGCAGAGTTCTGGCCAGGGACCAGGGTTCGATTCGCGCCTCGGCGGGGCTCGGGCTCCATTTCCTCGGACCTGTCTATTCTCGCCTCGGTGCCTATTCTAATCACGGGCCCCACGCTGCAACTCTGGGCAATAGCTTGCTTAGCCTCCACACCGGCCCCAACAGCGCTAAGGATGCCTGGCTTCACCCTGGGGGCGCCCAGGAGTGGACACTTCACAGGGAAAGCCAGGAGGGGTTCCACAGCGGTATGAGTATCAGCGCCAGGAAACCGCAAAGGCGACATCGCAAGGTGGCCGTCTGGTGACAGTGCGCTCTATAAGTACCTTGACATTTACATTTACATTTACCTCTGGGCACACTCACCAGCCAAGATACTAGGGAACAATCTGCCACAAGGATGGGTGAAATCATACACACCAGACAAAAAGTAGGGAGCTAGTCCGCACCACCCAACCCACAAGTTTGGTGGCCCTATTGGTGACACACAAATCTAGCTACCCAAAGATTTCCTCTTGGGAACATTAGCACTGCATCACCGGTCAGATCTGGGGCAATTTGTCTTTAGGAGTGAAGGAGGGGATGAGTACTCTCCAAGGAGTCAACCACTCTCCTAAGATCCAGTTCCAAAATGGGAGTGACTCTTTTGAGGCAGCACTTTTCTCAGTAATGCACATTACAGAATACAGAGCTCTTACCTTGCTCTGCAGCTTCTCACTCACACCCTGTCTTCATATCTCACACTAGGCCTCTGAACATTATGACCCAGGCAGCTTTCAGGTACACCTGTCAATTTGCCTTTATCCCACCAGTCACACTGGCAGCCAGGCCCTGCCCATGGAGACTATCAGACCATCCTCCTGTTGCTAGTAAATACCTGCCTATTATCCCGCACAAACTAGGTGATGAACAACACTGCCACCTTAATGATGAATATGAGCATGCACCTAAGTCATGTTCACCTTCCAATTCAACTTCTTAATAAGCCTTAGCAAAGCCAATCGGTCTCACCTAAGCAAAAATATTGACTTTGTCAATGTCTTTTAGCCGTGTTATACAGCAGCATGACTGAAGAAAGAAAAGTGTTGTTTCGATTGTCTAAGATAGTGTTTTGCTTTGCATTCTGGACTGCTAGTCCTGATTATATAATGGGGTAAATAGGACTATGAATCACAGAATGCAAAGCAAAAACGACCTGGAAAAAATGAGAGATTTGCAATATTTTTTGAATGACAACATGCCTCCCCTTCGAATCAGATTGGCAGTAAAGTGAGTAAGGGAGACGTAAAGTCTGCCGTACAATATGGAGACATGTGAAAGGGAAAGTGCTTTATATTGGTTAATGACATTAATACACAAAGGTGCCGATCACGATCCGGTAAAAACCGGGTACGAACCGTCGGACGGAGCATAATCTCCGTCCGACGCGTACCCGGTCGTCAATTTTTACAAACAAGGAATCACGATTCGCACGGGTACACCATTACCGTACGAATCGTAAAAAAGCCCGACCGAACAAAAAAACACCTACCAATGCGATCCGGGAAAGCGCCGACCTGACGTCGGGACGCTCGCAGCCAGCCATTCACGACCCAGGAATCACGATTCGCACCGACGTCAACCCGCACGGTGAATATTTTGCGGCAGCCAAAAACTGCCGGGAAATCAGGACGACGCGAACAAGGACCACCAGTACGCGACGGACAGACGACGATGCGAACAAGGAGGACCAGTACGTGATGGACACACAGGACGACGCCACCAAGGAGGACCCGTACGCGACAGGACGACGCGATCAAGGAGGACCCGTACACGACAGGACGACGCGAGCAAGGAGTACCAGTACGCGACGGACAGACATGGACCCGAACCTACGAGTCATCCCTGCCCTCATAGCAGTCCACCTCCTCTACAGGTTACGACGCAGACGCCGCAGAAGGTCAGAATAACTAAGGGAGGGGGGAAAGTGGGGTGGGGTGGGGGTGGCAGGACCAGGGCAGGCCACAAAACAACCACATAAGTCACACACCACACATGGCCTGGACATACCTGACTCCCATGCCCTGGTCACCACGAGGGGGTGGGGGCGTGTCCTGATAAGCCAGCGACCGCCACAACGGAAGTCCGTCACCACGCGAACCGGCAACACAACCAGACAGGTACGTCCCGTACCCACGCCTGAACAGCGTGGGTACGAGTCGGACCACGCCCACACACGTCACCCCAACAATGGCGGGACGGATCGCACCCACGTGGCAAAGGCCTGGGTACGGGCCGCACAAACATCACATAGCGTGGGGACGGATATGTACGGACCCTACCCCCACCCCGTATGCAAGGAGCGTACCCCCCACCCCAACAGTGAAAGTATGACCCGTACCCCCACCCGCGTATGCATGGAGCGCACCCCCCATGCCAACAGTGTAAGTACGACTCGAACCCTCACCCGCGTATGCAAGGAGCGTACCCCCCACCCCAACAGTGAAAGTACGACCCGTACCCCCACTCGCGTATGCATGGAGCGCACACCCCATGACAACAGTGTAAGTACGACTCGAACCCTCACCCGCGTATGCAAGGAGCGTACCCCCCAGCCCAACAGTGTAAGTATGACCCGTACCCCCACCCGCGTATGCATGGAGCGTACCCCCCAACCCAACAGTGTAAGTACGACTCGAACCCTCACCCGCGTATGCAAGGAGCGTACCCCCAGCCCAACAGTGTAAGTACGACCCGTACCCCCACCCGCGTATGCATGGAGCGTACCCCCCACCCCAACAGTGTAAGTACGACCCGTACCCCCACCCGCGTATGCAAGGAGCGTACCCCCCAGCCCAACAGTGTAAGTACGACCCGTACCCCCACCCGCGTATGCAAGGAGCGTACCCCCCGGCCCAACAGTGTAAGTACGACCCGTACCCCCACCCGCGTATGCATGGAGCGTACCCCCCACCCCAACAGTGTAAGTACGACCCGTACCCCCACCCGCGTATGCATGGAGCGTACCCCCCATGCCAACAGTGTAAGTACAACCCGTACCCCCACCCGCGTATGCATGGAGCGTACCCCCCACCCCAACAGTGTAAGTACGACCCGTACCCCCACCCGCGTATGCAAGGAGCGTACCCCCCAGCCCAACAGTGTAAGTACGACCCGTACCCCCACCCGCGTAAGCATGGAGCGGACCCCCCAGCCCAACAGTGTAAGTACGACCCGTACCCCCACCCACGTATGCAAGGAGCGTACCCCCCAGCCCAACAGTGTAAGTACGACCCGTACCCCCACCCGCGTATGCAAGGAGCGTACCCCCCGGCCCAACAGTGTAAGTTCGACCCGTACCATCACCCGCGTATGCATGGAGCGTACCCCCACCACACCAGTGTAAGTAGACTCGTACCCTCACCTCGAATGCATTGAGCGTACCCCCACCGTGTATGTTCCAAGCGTACATATCCTGAAATCGGAGGTGTGTGTGCAGAGTCCACCCAGCAGTGCCCTGAGACAGGAGGGGTGGGTGCAGAGTCCTCCCAGCAGTGCCCTGAGACAGGAGGGGTGGGGGCCTATCACTCACAGCAGTGCCCTGAGACAGGAGGGGTGGGTGTGGAGTCCTCCCAGCAGTGCCCTGAGACAGGAGGGGTGGGTGTGGAGTCCCCCCAGCAGTGCCCTGAGACAGGAGGGGTGGGTGCCTATCACTCCCAGCAGTGCCCTGAGACAGGAGGGGTGTGTGCAGAGTCCTCCCAGCAGTGCCCTGAGACAGGAGGGGTGGGTACCTATCACTCACAGCAGTGCCCTGAGACAGGAGGGGTGGGTGTGGAGTCCTCCCAGCAGTGCCCTGAGACAGGAGGGGTGGGTGCAGAGTCCTCCCAGCAGTGCCCTGAGACAGGAGGGGTGGGGGCCTATCACTCCCAGCAGTGCCCTGAGACAGGAGGGGTGTGTGCAGAGTCCTCCCAGCAGTGCCCTGAGACAGGAGGGGTGGGTGCAGAGTCCTCCCAGCAGTGCCCTGAGACAGGAGGGGTGGGGGCCTATCACTCACAGCAGTGCCCTGAGACAGGAGGGGTGGGTGTGGAGTCCTCCCAGCAGTGCCCTGAGACAGGAGGGGTGGGTGCCTATCACTCCCAGCAGTGCCCTGAGACAGGAGGGGTGTGTGCAGAGTCCTCCCAGCAGTGCCCTGAGACAGGAGGGGTGGGTGCAGAGTCCTCCCAGCAGTGCCCTGAGACAGGAGGGGTGGGGGCCTATCACTCACAGCAGTGCCCTGAGACAGGAGGGGTGGGTGTGGAGTCCTCCCAGCAGTGCCCTGAGACAGGAGGGGTGTAACACATGTGTGTGAGGCCAGAATTATCCACATGCATACTGGCTACAAGGGAACATGTCCCCATGAACTCATGTCAACAGACTCCACACACAAGTACAGTGATCACCAAGGATGCCACGATTGTTGCAGGTGGAGACATGGCCCTGCATGCATGGCCAAAGTAGAAGGGCTCCGTCACACACACAGCTCATGTAGACACAGCTCTGCGCTAAACATTGGGAACACCCTGCAGGGAAGAAAGCTGGGTACACAGAGGAAGGAATACACCCTGGGACAAGTGCACCATGCAGTAACTGCTTACATGAACAAAGAAAGTTAGCCAACACCTTGTGATGGCACACAGATCACAGGGTCCCACCAATGAGCAGTACACTACTACATATCCCACACACCCAAACCCTTACACACCACCCAAAACCATGTAGCAGCCCCACCAACACCAATACCAGCATAGCAGTAGTGTGATAATGAAAACAAAATTAAGCTTTATTCAGCATGAGCACAATGTCCGTGGATCGCAGGCAGTACAATCTTCACAAAGCCCATAGGGCAGTCAATGATTCTCAGCTGGATGGGGGACACAGTGGGATGCATGTCCCCTACCTTGCCTGCACAGTCAAATGGCATCGTCTTCCACACTGGTGAGGGCATCAGGGGGGGGGGGGAAGCAACAGGCACCGCAGGGACATCAGGGCAAAGGGGCGGCGTTGTGGGTGCAGGGATGGAGGACTCCACCACAGGGGGTGGGTCAGTGCCAAAGGCGGAGGCCAGGATGGCACTACACACCTTTGCAAGGTCCTCCAGGGAGTCCCCTGCACCCGAAGGGACCTCAGGCCCCAAGGAGGGGGGGGGTCAGAGGGATGGGTCGCAGCGCCACCGGGGGAGGGTGGGGACAGGGGGGGAGACTCAACCACCCTGACCGGGGACCTCCTTGACCGCTTGCGTGGTGGTGTAACTGTGGGGCTCAGGGACAGAGCGGCCATGAAGGAGTCCTTGGGGGAGATGTGGCCAGGAGAGCTGAGGGGAGGGGATTTGGAGGG
The DNA here is from genome assembly GCF_964204655.1 of Triturus cristatus. Lineage (NCBI taxonomy): Eukaryota > Metazoa > Chordata > Amphibia > Caudata > Salamandridae > Triturus > Triturus cristatus. Next base: position 274,148,292 of record NC_140592.1, on the reverse strand, counting down.
AGTGGACTGGGTGGAATGCGGACTCCCACTATGGCTGCGTGTCACACGTTTGCCCCCCGACCCAGTGGGTGTGCCTACCTCACCCTGTGTGTGCGTGTCAGGAGGAGTGCGGTGGACCTTCCCTGCTGGTGTGGTGCCCGTGTCCGTTGATGTGGGTGCATGCCGACGTCTGGGTGTACGTGGGACAGGCTTGGGAGTGGGAAGTGTGGATGGGGCAGGGGTAGGTGGGGGGAGGTCGCGCTGCAGGAGACCCACTGCTGCAGTCAGTGTGGAGTCTATGGACCTCAGCAAGTTGCGTTGGTCAGCCTGCGATGAATGAATGCCCTCCAAGAAAGCCTCGATGTTGGTGAGGGTTTTGCCGTGGGCATGGAGGACATTAAGGATCGCAGCCTGACCAACCTGCAGTTGCCGCTGGATGTCCACAGACTCTGCATTGGCGGCAGCAGTGGAGACAGGGGCAGGGGGTGCGGTGCCTGGCAGGAAGGAGACATGCTGTGACCGGGCACGCTGGGAAGGGACACGAGCAAGTGGGAGGCGGCTGGTGGAAACTGAGGGGGCGGTGCGAGGTGTTGTTCCGCTGTCAGCTGCTGGTGCAGCCTCCGCCCACTCGGAGACATCCTCCTCGGACCTGTCAGCTTCGTAGTCTGATGTGCCAGTCGACAGGTCCTCGGCCACACTCTCCTCCGCCTCTGTCCCACTCGATGTGCCAGACCCGATGTCACGGCTGGCACTGGTGCTCGGTCCCTCCGCCTGGTCTGTGTCCATGTCTCCCTCTGTGTCCCCCGACGATGCTGTGGGCAGGGTGGAGAGACAGAAATTAATCAGACACCTGTACACATCTGTCACATGAGTCCAATCTACATAGGTAACATTGCATGGCCTGAAAAGGAAGATCCCTAACATCTACTGAACAGGGTACCGATGTAGGGCATGAAACACACAGTTGGTTGAGCCACCATGCCACTGAAATACCATGGAGAGCATGACACAATAGCTAAACACAGGAAACGGAGTCTGACATAGCACCCAGGCCCTGGGGACAATCCAGCACTGCATCTGCACCACACAGCGTTGGCGAAAATACCGATGACCAGGGAGCATATCCATGAACTTGAGACACATGCTGCATAGGTAATGCTGAAAACATGCACAACATGACTCGGTCACTGCACCTTGCGTGTGTGTCCAGACACATCACACACTGCCCAGACCCAGCAAGTGGAAATCAGGAGTTAACACATAGGCATTGCCCGCCCCAACAAGACCCTACATGAGGCAAATTGTTGAGACACAGGTGGCACCAACATCTCATAGTCTGGGTGATACACACAGGGGCAGGCAAAAAGCAAGATTGGACGCCAAACAGCCAAGGTGCGCCTGTACAAATAATGAGGTACCAGTGCCCATCCTCAGATGAGTATAAAAAGACACACAGGCACTGGCAACTGTGAGTATGAAGAAGGACAATCAGGTCAGGCTGCACAGTGGACACCTGTACAAAATAGCACGTCTATATACATGGTGACAGGGGACAATGGCACAGAGCACAACCTACACTGTAGACACTGAGATTGGCCACGTTTATGATGACACATACACCACTGAGGAAAAGGTGCCCCAGGGGACAGTAGTGGGCACGCAACTACATGCTACTGAATGGTAATGACTGCAACACACGTCACCATCCCTGCACTATGTGTATCGCACACTCATGCACATCATGTCACAGGCCACTACATAGGACATGCGCGCTGTAAGGCATGACACATGAGAGACCAACTCCCATGTCTGGAGTCAGCATCAGTGGCAACTGACATGGAACCCACATGCAGTGAACTTGACAGTGCACAGGCAAGGTCCCACAACCTGTTACACACCACCCCCACACATGATGCTACAGTCATTGTTCTCGTGGACAAAGCGCCAGCCTACATTACCTTGTGAAGGAGTGACTACACACAGACCAGGGAACACATTGCAAGGAGGGGAAGGGTGGCAGGGGCACAGCGCTATACTGGGGCAAACAGGATCTGCACAGCACCTTTAAACCCTGCCAGTGAATTCATGCTACTGTGCCCTTACAAATGCCGGTGACACACAACAAACACACATGTACCTACCCCCTTCCGGCTGCTGCATCGCCTGTAAGCGCCTCTCCAGGTCTGGAAAGACCACCGGCAGCACACGCCTGTGGAGGTGGCTCAGACGGCGGCGGCCGCGGTTCTTGTGGCTCTCAGGTGAGTCCCCCAGCAGGAGCCGTGCAATCCTCCGCGTCCAGCACCGGATATCCTGCCAGCGTTTCCTCACCTGGGGCAGGCTCTGCCTCCGACCATCCACACCCCTCACGGCACTGACGGCGGTCAGCCAGATCTGCTCCTTGGCAGTGGCGCCTACCTGTGAGGAGGAACAAGTGACACCACATCAATACACCAGCCACATGTCACAGAGAGACATATGGGTACAAATTATCTGGTTACAACAAGGCATGTCATGCAGCCAACGCATTGCACCTTTGTCATAGGGACATCATCCCCTGGTGAGGGAAAAAGCTGTATGTGCCACAGTGGGTACACAGGTGGCATGATGGCAATGTCACAATCAATGATCAAGGCTCACACTGTGCATCACACCCACCCCTCCTGTCTCAGGGCACTGCTGTGAGTGATAGGCCCCCACACCTCCTGTCTCAGGGCACTGCTGTGAGTGATAGGCCCCCACCCCTCCTGTCTCAGGGCACTGCTGGGAGGACTCTGCACACACCCCTCCTGTCTCAGGGCACTGCTGGGAGACATCAGGCACCCCCCCCTGGGACCCCCCCGACAGTACATGGCATGTGTGTTACACCTGGACGCAATGGCAGAAGTCACAGTCACAACATAGGGACAGTCTGTGGCAGTGGCCTATGCACTCACCTGATACCCTGGTCGCCCATACAGCATGGAGTACTGTGGGAGGATCACATCCAGCAGAGCTATGTTCTCCTCCAGGGTGAATGGCTGTGTCCTCTCCACAGCCCTTGACATGGTTCCAGGGAATCAGTAGCAGCAGCTGGGTCGACGAATGCAAAGATGTGCAGGCAAGTGCTCCCTCATGGGACCTGGCTGCCTTATATGTGCCCTTCTGCCCAGTCTCATGCACAGGAGTACAGAGTGATTGGTCACTCACATTTGCATCCTATGTTTCCACCAATCCCTTCAAACCTAGCAGTCTGTGGGTTCTCTATCGGTTTCATTCTCCTGCATGATGTCAGCCCCACAAACACATTGCAACAAAGTAGAAGAATTCCAACTGACTTCTGCTGTGCACCTTCCAGAACAATTTCGAAATTTGAACTTGGTCTCCATGACAACCAGCATGCATGTAGGCCTTAATACTTGTCCCCTATGTAATTTGGAGCATCACACACAGGTACGGTGCGTTTCGGGGCCCTAGGGCACCCCAAATGCATGGCAACGGCCCGTACATGCATGCCTACGTTCACTATCACTATGGGTCTGCACGCGTATGCGTACTCGTAGTGGTAGGGACCGTACACACGCATGTACGCTCACTATCACTATGGGTCTGCACGCGTATGCGTACCCGTAGTGGTACGGACCGTACACTCGCATCTACGCTCACTATCACTATGGGTCTGCACGCGTATGCGTACCCGTAGTGGTACGGACCGTACACTCGCATCTACGCTCACTATCACTACGAGTACGCATACGCGTGCCGACCCATAGTGATAGTGAGCGTAGATGCGTGTGTACGGTCCGTACCACTACGGGTACGCATACGCGTGCAGACCCATAGTGATAGTGAGCGTACATGCGTTCGTACGGTCCGTACCACTACGGGTACGCATACGCGTGCAGACCCATAGTGATAGTGAGCGTACATGCGTGTGTACGGTCCGTACCACTACGGGTACGCATACGCGTGCAGACCCATAGTGATAGTGAGCGTACATGCGTGTGTACGGTCCGTACCACTACGGGTACGCATACGCGTGCAGACCCATAGTGATAGTGAGCGTACATGCGTGTGTACGGCCCTATCACTATGGGTCTGCACGCGTATGCGTACTCGTAGTGCTACGGACCGTACAAATGCCTGTACGCTCGCCATCACGATGGGTACACATACGGCAGCACTCCCACAGTGATTTTGGAACATGCACAGGCCCTCTCAGCAGCAGTACGGCGGTTTTTACACATCACTGTGGTGATAGGCGACACACAGGTAGGAATAGGGCGGACATACTTGTCCATGGATGGACATACTTGTCCATGGATGGACATACTTGTCCAGGAATGGACATCAAGGCATCGTCTGTGCATTACTACATGTGTGGGGCACAGGTGTCACAGGCTGTGATGTGGAACATGCCTCCTGAGTGGAGAAGGCACCAGATGTATGATGAGATGTGTACAGGTGTACTGTGTGAGGGTGCAATGTGTGCCAGGCATGCCCTTGACTCCTTTGACATGTGTGCATGTGGGACTGCGCACTTGGGGTGAGCGTCACTGGCATGGCACGGACACCAACACACGGAAGTGTCCCATGATGCCCGGTACAGGGGTCATGACACATGACTTGTCACTACCCACAGTGCACAATGTGACTATGTCATATATGTGTCCGGGATTTACATCAGGTTGATGTTGTAGCACCCTCAAAAGCTGCAGCCATTGCAGCAACCAACATGTGGCTGTGTGTAGATTGTCATTGCACACTGTTCCGCACACCATGCCACATGTGTTATCGGATGTGAGGTGCACATGTATGCATGGGACACGGAGTAGCGTGACAAGGCCATGTCAGCATCCTCACAAGGAATGTGTGGTGAGTCATGACATGTGCACCTTCATGGCAAGGTGTGTGGGCTGGACTAGTGTAATGTCATGTGACCTGTGGCTCCAGTGTTCCGCTACCAGTCTCTGCAATCGGCATCCCACTTCTGCTGATGTGTGGGTGTATGTCACTCCTGTCTTGCGTCGGGCTGTGCACTTGCACTGGGACACAGCTATTTCCATGGCGTGGCATGGGGAGGTTCTCAATCACCGTGTGTAGCTGGGTCTTGGAAGGAGTGTCACCTTGCATCCATACGTGTCCTGGGCATGTAGCACATACCTGACTCCCTATGTAGCATGTGTGTATTGCCAGATTTACATGTGCTCAGTAGACATGAGTTGTTCTCGTAGTGCACTCACTCTTCGTTGTCACTTCCAAATTACTGCAGAGCGCCGCCTCTTGCCCGAAGAATTCCAGACTTGGCTACCATGCAGGAGAATGACAGGATCCGGCTCTACCGCTTCACCCAACCGTTGATTCTGGAGCTGACGGCGAGACTGGCACCACACCTGCAACCGCAGCACAGGTATCCTACGGCACTGACACCCCAGCTGAAGGTAATGGCTGCCCTACATTTTCTTGCCACGGGTACCTTCCAAAATACCATAGCTCATGTTGGTGGCATGTCCCAGAGCATGTTCAGCGGTGTGCTGCATGATTTCTTGGAGGCCATGTTGATTCACCTGGATGACTTCATCAAGTTCCCAACCCCTGAACAGATGACTGAGGTCAAGCGTGGATTCTATGCCCTGGGAGGGATGCCCCATGTCATTGGGTCCATAGATGGGACACATGTAGGTTTGGTACCACCACACGCACGGGAGGTGGCGTACCGCAATCGGAAGCACTACCACTCCATCAATGCCCTTGTGGTGTGTCTGTCCAATATGGTGATTTCACATGTCTGTGCTCGTTTCCCAGGGTCAGCACACGATGCCTACATCATGAGGCGTAGCGGGATGCCTGATATGATGATGCAGCTGCGCAACGAACGGGCATGTGTTGTTGGTGGGTACAGTCTGTCTGTCCTGTATTCTGTATAGCCGACCAGCACGACCGCTTCACCAGTTCTAACGATGTCCATGTGCTTCCCATGTAGGGGACGCTGGCTATCCCAACATGCCTTGGCTGCTGACACCTCTCCGCAACCCCATCACGCCGGCCCAGCTCCGCTATAACACCGCCCATGGCCGGACAAGGCGAGTGATAGAGAGGACGTTTGGCATGCTGAAGAGCCGATTCCGGTGCCTCCACAAGACCGGCGGTGCACTCCCTTATGCCCCGGCGAAGGTCTGCAAGATCTTCATGGTCTGCTGCATGCTGCACAACATGGCAGTTGAAAGAGCTGTGCCACTCATCCTGAATCAACATGACGAGGACCATCCACCCGTGGAGGACGAAGGGCTTGGCAATGGGGCTGGTGATGTGGAGGATGTGGAGCCGCAAGAGGACATCCGGACTCGGCTCATACGCGACTTCTTTGCTTAGTGGTGAGTACCAGGGTCTGAGTGTGCACGCATTGGTCCCCGTGTGGCATGCGTTGTGATGTGTGTCTCCACCTGCATGTATGGCACGTGGGTCAGAGGTGTGTGTGGGTGTGTCACTGGAGTGATGGTGGCAGTGATGGTAGTATTTCCCCAGTCATAATTGTGACCTAGCATGTTGTCATCCATACATGTGTCGAGTAAATGCACATGCAAGTGGCTGTGCTTTTTGTGGCTGACTTCTTGTGTGTCTCTCTTCCCCAGGTACCTGCGCATGCCGTTTGCTGGTTGCATTGTTGTGGCACTGCTATTCCTCATGGACATGACATCGTGGGCTGACTCAGCGTTACAGGCACGGACACGTTTGGAAGTCTCCATGGGGTAAGGGATGCATCTGGGGTGTATTGGGTGTGGCAGTTGTTCACGATGTGTGCACACTGCCCCGGTCGGGGTTTGGTTCCTCTGCAGTCATGTGGCATCCCCATGGGACACGACATGCAGCTGGGTACACCTGAATAGATGGGCTGCCTGGTTGTCAGTCATCAGTGATGGGATAGTGGATTGTGATGATGGCATCAATGTGTGTGACACTGCCCTCGGACACATACGGTTGACATTGTCTTGACATGGTGTGGGACTTCCACATCAGCGGATCTATGGTGTATGTCAGGCTCTCCGTGTGCAGCTGTGGGTTTTAGCTGTTAGCCGACACTTGTGTGCCAGTTCCATGGCTATCACGCATTTGTGCTGCAGAAGGGGGGTGCCAGTGTTGGACCCACATGTTACTCCACATGATGTGTTCATGTGTACTTCAAGTTGCCTCTGCAATCCCAAAAACATGACTAATAAAGGTGTCCCTATGCCTCCAAGGTGCCTCTTCTCAGTCAATGCTGGTGTGTTGGCACGGTGCATCCTGCATGTCTGGCATGGTATTCCCTGATTGTGGCTATGTGTCAATGTGTCGAGTGGCAAGATGCAAGCTGTGTGTGTGTGCTGAGACTGTGTATTGGGCATGATGTCCATGACTGTGTGGGTATTGTGACATGTGCCATCCCCATGCATCCAACGTTGTCCATGACTCCATTCTCTGCATCCACCGGACTCAAGCTTGCAGGACATGGTTCTGCCACCTGTCTACACATACCTGGGTGCCCCCCAGGACACTGGCCAGGATCCCTGACCTCTGCGCATGACTGTTGCTGTACTCAATGTGTCTGTCAGCACGGTTGTTCGGCCACCCCCTCAGCTGGTTGTGCCCATCACGGGTGTGTATGGTGCTCCATGTCTGTCTTGCCTAATAAACTGTGACCCATGTGTCCTGTGCCAGACTCAGGCCCCAGGGTGTGGATGGTTGAAGTGGACAGATGACTCAGGCATGTTTAGACTGTACAAGACACATGTTAGGTAATAATGCTACCAGCAGGCATCTACTCTTAATAGTGTGATTTACTATTGGGGGGGGGGGGGGGGGACAAAGTGAGGGGCTTTCCGGGATTAGGGAATCCAAAGTTCAGTAGGGGAGTTGGTGTCCTTGCCATTGGAAATCCTCAGAGTCCATGCCACAGTCTTTGTCAACATTGGTCAGCCAGTGACCAGCAGGGCCATGTGGCAGAGAATGTCTCTTGATGCTGTGATGCTGTTGCTCCAGTGGGCCAGGTGCCAGGCCAGGTGTCCTGGGAGATGGTGATGTAGCAGCCACCCTCACGGTCCTTTCCGTGGACGACCCGGCTTCCTGCGGGGAACCTCAGCAGCAGGCCGTGACGACGTCTGGGATGCTCCGTCGGATGTTTCCTCCTCCTCCTCCTGATCCCTCCCTGTGGGTGGTGATGTTCTCCGCCTTCTGGCACAGCGAGGGTCGGCCATGGTGTCGGCCATCCGACGGAGTGTAGCGTGAATCCCCTGGAACGCCGTCACTTGCTCAGCCTGTCTGTCCTCCATCCTCCGTTGGTGTACCTGTAGACAGGCTATTAGCTCCGCATGTTGCTGGGCCTGCTGGACCTTGATCCCCTCGAGGACGGACACAACCTGGGCCATGCCCGTAGTGTCCTGCCGGTATGAGTCCAGGATGTTACGGACATGGGAAAATACCGGATCCCCAGCCAACTGGTCAGGCTCGCGCCTCCGCCGTCCTCCACTCCCACCACCCCTGCCCACTTGCGTCTGGCCTGCACTTGTGGGCACATCGGGTCTCCGGGACCCCTGAGGGGTGGCATTGGCGTTGTCGCCTGCCTCCTCCTGGGTGCCCGGGACACCGTGTCCCTCCTGGCGAGCCTGGCTGCATTGTGGTGTTGGGGCAGGGATCCTGGGTGTCTCCTGGGATGTGGCAGGAGTGGGGGTGGTGGTTGGCACGGTTGTACCTGACGCAGGTGCTGCAGGTGGTTGGACACCAGAGGGGCCAGGTCGGTCGGGGTCGTCCGCAGAGTGGTGAGAGTGGTCGCTGCCGGTGGGATCGGTCTCCTGCAGATCCGGGTCCTGTGAGTGTTCCCCCCCAGTGTTGGGGGGTGCAGCACGACATTGACCTGTGTGTGAGAGAGAAAATGTTAATTTTGGTCCATGCAACATCCATGTTTCATCCGTTTCAAAGTTGGCACATTTCCTCTTGGAATTAGGATCTGTCTTGCATTCCACTCACAGTGCACTTGTGCATGGGTGTGTCCCTTGGGCACCAATTTGGCCCCTTTAACTATGTGTGGCACAGTCTTACTTGCTGCGTCAAGTGTGACTGCAGTCAGCAGTGGAGTGTGCAGGTGTGGCGAGCCATGCATTTGCGCCTTCCTTGTAGCACTGTACATGTGCACATGGAGTGGATCCACACACTTATATGATGCAGGTGGCTGTCCTTGTGCTCGTGTACAGGTTGTGACATGGCCCTGCGTTTTGCCATGATGAAGAGGGGGGGTTCTGGCACTGGCCACCCTTGTCTACATGCACGCAGTCGACCTGCTGACGAGCAGACATTCCCACACACCAAAGGACTGATTTGCTATCCCTGTGTCTCCCTCCTTCTCTGTCCCCCTCTCCCTCCCTCTCTGTCCCCCTCTCCCTCCCTCTCTGTCCCCCTCTCCCTCCCTCTCTGTCCCCCTCTCCCTCCCTCTGTGTGTCAGCCTCCTCCCTCTGTCCGTCTTCCTGTGTCTCCCTCCCTCTCTGTCCCCCTCTCCCTCCCTCTCTGTCCCCCTCTCCCTCCCTCTGTGTGTCAGCCTCCTCCCTCCCTCCGTGTGTCAGCCTCCTCCCTCTGTCCGTCTCCCTCCCTCTCAGTCCCCCTCTCCCTCCCTCTGTGTCCCCCTCTCCCTCCCTCCGTGTGTCACCCTCTGTCACCTTGGCCCAGCTTCCTGGGCACACACTGTTAGCAGATCTTTGAGTGGCCCTTGGCCTGTTGATGTGAGTTTGTTTCTGATCTCCAGGCACCCATTTTGTCTGCTGTGTGTCTGTGCGCTGCTGCTGTGGTGGTGTGTGCTGCCACTCTTTCACAATGTTGGCTGTTCATTAGCTGCTGTCATGTGCAAAACAGTGCCTTCACCCCCATGTGTTGATGCAAGGCGTCCGCCATTTGCTGGCAAGTCATTCCTGTGTTGGGACACAGTGTTTGTCTGGCTGTGACCTAGGCCATATGGGCAGAGGGCATTGTTGTCTGCTTTGGAGTCGCACTATGTGATTTTTGGTGCTCAGCCTCCCGCCATCTGGGTTACCGTGTCATGTGTTGTTGTCTTCTGTGGCCTGTGACTTGACATTGTCCAGCTGGGTGCATGGGGCATGGTGGCAGCAGTGGCATGTGCCTGCTCATGGAGTGTGGTTGAGTCATGCGATGGCTTGTGGTGGTTGCGTGCCTGTTAGTAATTTTGGTTGTGGTTGCAGTTCCCCCCATGTGAGGTGCGTTGTTTGTGTACTCACCCGGGTCTCGGAGTCCTTCTACTCCTTCAACTGCCTCCACCGGCAGTATGGCCATCACCCTCTCCTCCCAGGGATGGTACTGTACGGCTCTGCGGGAGGGCCCTCCTCCGGTGGCGTTGGCCTGGTCGTGTTCCTCCTGCCTCTTGGCTCTGACCCTCCTCCGCAGATCGTACCACCTGTTCTGGCAATCCTGCTTGCTCCTCCTGGTGTCCGCAACAGCATTCACAGCATCGACGATGGTCTGCCACATGGCTGTTTTGGCTGCCTGGCTGGTGCTTCTGACCAATGTTCCAAAGATCTGTGGCTCGACTCTGAGGATTTGATCAACAAGGACCTCCAACTCTCGGTGACTGAACTTTGGATTCTTGGTAGTGGGCATGGTGAGGGGTGTGGGTGGGGATGGTGTGGGTGTGGGGGGTGTGTGGATGTTGGGGGGGGGGGGTGTGGATGGTTGTGTGTGTGTGTGAATGTGATGAGAGGGTGTTTGTGAGGGTGGTCGTGTGAAGGTGTGCAAGTGTAAGGTGTGGTGTAGCTTGTAGTCTGGATCTGTGGTGTCTGGCAGCAGTGAGTCTGTTGCAAAGGCTCATGGTTTGTGTGTGTGGGCCCCTTTTATTGGTCCATGGGTGGGTGTGGCAGTTTTTGAATTTTGGGTGGGTGTGTTATAAGGAGTGGTGGTGTATTGGGCCTCTGTTTGTTTTTGGCATTTGCAGGTCAGTGATTGTGTTATTTTAGTGGTTGTTGGCCATGTTTAGTGGCTGTGTGCCTTTCGAATGGTGTATTCTTGTGTTGTTTTATTTTGTCCTGGTTGTGTACGTGCGTTTTGAGCGTGTGTACGGTTTGTACATGGGCCATTTGGTTGTACGATTATGTCCTTGTGTGTGGCTTTGTACGACTCGTACATGCGGTTGTGATGTTGGGGCATGGGGTGCGCTCCGTACTTAGGAGGTTGTGTTGGGGGTGCGCCAGGAACTACTGGGGTGTAGGTTCACGGTGGTACGACACGTACTGGGGTGGGGGTACGACTGGAACGTACTGGGGTGTAGGTACACGGGGGGTATGACACGTACTGGGGTGGGGGTGGGGCTCGAACGTACTGGGGTGTACATAGACGGTGGTACGACACGTACAGGGGTGGGGGGGTGTACATTGACGGTGGTACGACACGTACAGGGGTGGGGGGGTGTACATTGACGTTGGTACGACACGTACTGGGGTGGGGGTACGACTGGAACGTACTGGGGTGTAGGTACACGGGGGGTATGACACGTACTGGGGTGGGGGTGGGGCTCGAACGTACTGGGGTGTACATAGACGGTGGTACGACACGTACAGGGGTGGGGGGGTGTACATAGACGGTGGTACGACACGTACAGGGGTGGGGGGGTGTACATTGACGGTGGTACGACACGTACAGGGGTGGGGGGGTGTACATTGACGTTGGTACGACACGTACTGGGGTGGGGGTACGACTGGAACGTACTGGGGTGTAGGTACACGGGGGTATGACACGTACTGGGGTGGGGGTGGGGCTCAAACGTACTGGGGTGTACATAGACGGTGGTACGACACGTACAGGGGTGGGGGGGTGTACATTGACGGTGGTACGACACGTACAGGGGTGGGGGGGTGTACATTGACGGTGGTACGACACGTACAGGGGTGGGGGGGTGTACATTGACGTTGGTACGACACGTACTGGGGTGGGGGTACGACTGGAACGTACTGGGGTGTAGGTACACGGGGGGTATGACATGTACTGGGGTGGGGGTGGGGCTCGAACGTACTGGGGTGTACATAGACGGTGGTACGACACGTACAGGGGTGGGGGGGTGTACATTGACGGTGGTACGACACGTACAGGGGTGGGGGGGTGTACATTGACGGTGGTACGACACGTACAGGGGTGGGGGGGTGTACATTGACGTTGGTACGACACGTACTGGGGTGGGGGTACCACTGTAACGTACTGGGGTGTAGGTACACGGGGGGTATGACACGTACTGGGGTGGGGGTGGGGCTCGAACGTACTGGGGTGTACATTGACGGTGGTACGACACGTACAGGGGTGGGGGGGTGTACATTGACGGTGGTACGACACGTACAGGGGGGGGTGTACATTGACGGTGGTACGACACGTACTGGGGTGGGGGTACGACTGGAACGTACTGGAGTGTAGGTACACGGGGGTATGACACGTACTGGGGTGGGGGTACGACTGGAACGTACTGGGGTGTAGGTACACGGGGGTATGACACGTACTGGGGTGGGGGTACGACTGGAACGTACTGGGGTGTACATAGACGGTGGTACGACACGTACTGGGGTGGGGGTACGACTGGAACGTACTGGGGTGTAGGTACACGGGGGTATGACACGTACTGGGGTGGGGGTACGACTGGAACGTACTGGGGTGTACATTGACGGTGGTACGACACGTACTGGGGTGGGGGTACGACTGGAACGTACTGGGGTGTACCTAGACGGGTGGGGGTATACATATACGGGGGGTACGTGTCAGACGTACGGGGGCTGGGGGGAGTGTTGGGCGCGTATGCGGGCACATGTCTCCATGGTTGCTATAGGTGTTCGGTGCGGACGGTGTTTTTTCCATACGGTTGTAGGCTCGGACGCACGGGATGGATCGTGATTCCTCGGTCGGACTTGGATTTTTACGTTTGTAAGGTAAATCGTCCGAGGACGTGTCGGACACATTTTCCGACCCGAGGACGTGTGGGGAATGATTCCCAGTGCGGTTCGTATGGACTTTTTACCATGCGAATCGTGATTGCCAGTTCGTACGGCACTTGTACGATTCGTACGGTAAAAAGACCCGATACGAGTCGTACGGGGACATTTTTTACCGGATCGTGATCGGCACCCAGGTGTTTTACTCTAAAACTCGTGCTCTAGGGACACCTGTTAATATTTAGGTTCTTACCCATTACCTTTGCAGGAGGAGTCGAGCACGGTCTTTTCAGTCTTTCATGGTGGAGTAGCGAAGTTGCCGAACACGTGCTGCAGGGAGCGTGTCTGCTTTCTTTAATATCTTTTTATTAAAACATTAAACACAGTTACAGTCTGCATAAATTCCACTGTTAAAAACTGTTTTGCCAGCTCATATTTCCCCTCCGTCCCATCCCTGACTTTGCAGATTCCATACATGTTCCACTGACACCTTGTGCTCAGTCGGAACCCATCTCTCGTCAAAGATGTTCACTGGTACAAATAAATGCCCTTAGGTATTCCAGGTCACCCACATTTTCTCCAATTTCCTGGGGCATCCTCTACTTTCATAGACCATTCATTCCACCAACATACACCAATCTAAATCACATTTCCATGCATCAATATCTGGTGGCTGAGCGAACCCCCAGCAATGTTACTCTAGGCCACTACTAGAGCCCCCAGCATCAATATTCTAGATGTCCTCCTGGCATCTGTATTACCCCAAATATTCAAAATACATTGCTTGGCTGACAGATCAATGCCCCAACTCCCAAGTGCCCTCAGGCAGTCAACAACCACCACCCAGTACCTTTGTATAAGCGGACAGTCCCAGAGGATGTGAAAGAAGAGGCCTGTCTGCCTGCATCCCCGTAAGCACTCTTCATCCCTTGTCCGCCCCATCGATACCATCGTCGTCCTAGCATAGTAGGAGTGGTGTAGGATTCAGATCTGAATCAAACTAAATCCATAACGCATAGCCATCTCTTTAGGGGCTGCCGGGGCCTCCTCCCACTCACCATCCTCAAAAGCCCCTACATCACACTCCCATTTCCATTTTAACCGCTGCATGACATCTGGTGAGTTGTTAACCAGTTTTTCATAGGTCAGCGAGGTTGCTTTTTGAGGCATATACTGATCTATAAGTTTGTCCTCTAAGGGTGAGGATTCTGGAAGGTCTCCCGGACTTGGGCGGGCTACCTGTAGTGCGTGTCTCACTTGTAGGTACCGGTATAACTCGCAGGGCATTAGTTGGTACTCCTATTGTAGCTCAGACCAAGGGATGACATCCCCCTGTTTCAAAAGATCGCCCACCTTGGAGATCCCCATGAAGTCCCACTTATCAACACCCTGCTAGTCCTGCGGTGTCTTCAGGATTTTGGCCTCCAACACGGGTGTTGCCCGTGTGATAGTGCCCTTCCACCCCAGAAATGCCATGGCTTTCTTCCAATACTATCTTGCCATCAAGTGACAGCACTAGCCTTGGTTCTCTCAATTTAGTAGCTTGTCCCAGCACCCCATAAAGGTGTTGGAGGTTGAGAGTGGTACTACTGTCGAGCATAAACCCCGTCTGGTCTGGGTGGACCAGTGTGCTAATCACTTTGATCAGGTGTCGGGCCTACAGTTTTGCCAATATCTTAAAGAGTTTCTTCTTTTTACACCAAAATCAATTAAATCAATTGGAAGTGTGTCCCACTCAAAGTGGGCTATAAGTTTATCCAGGAGCTTGCATAAAGAAGTAAAATGGAGCTGGGTGAGATGGCAAGCAACAAAGCGGCAGGAAGGGGGCAGTGGGCAGCAAGTTGGAGTGTAACAGGACAAGCAACAGTCAGGGTTGAGTGGCACATGAATCTGCTATCCCGGTATGTGTGTCGAATCTAGCGATGTGAAACCAAGATCCTCCCAAAGCCATCTGGACTGACTGGCAAAATGAAACAAGCTACCATCATTGACAAATGAAAAACAAAGAAATTAAAGTGACTAGGAAGCCAGTCAATGGCAAGTAATGGGTGTGCTCTAAGCTCTTTTTAGATTTTTCTTTAGAGAACAATAGATCTCGGTGACATCCATGCACTGTCTCAGGCAAGACCTAAAAATGGTAGGCACACTAAGGCCCTCATTATGAGCAGCCTAGTAAAGTGTGTGATATTTATTGCACCTGATAAAATCCAACACCTCTGTAACGAAATTCATCATGTACAAAAAATATCAATCAATTACGGCTTTTTGGGACATAACAGACTCACCAATTCCCCAAGTAATTTATTATTAATAAGGGTACTATTATAGTCTGAATTGTAATCCTCTAAAACTCTGAACCCCTGAGTTATCAATGCCGCAGGTATCAGTAACACTGGGTGTTTGGGGTGGGCAGCAACATAACATGGCTGGCACCAGAGCACTGGTAACAATGCCTCACATAAATTAAAATAGTAAATGGGAAATGATTAGCAAAAATGGAAATTAGAGCTTCTTTTTTGACTCCCATTATCAGTTGCAGAAACATGGCTTCTCAGTGGCAGGACATGTGGTGTAATGACTATGCACGCTTCTAAATAAATATCCTGGGGGAACTACAAGTAATAATAACATTATTATACAGCCATACATATCCCATTTCTGTTGATTTTAGGTTGCGTGTATAACACACTGTTCAACAAAATGGTAAGTTAGGCTTGAGTTAAACTGAAAACCTGCACATTACAGATATTAGACATACACAAAGGTGTTTAAATACCCCTCACACACCAAGAATGACCAGTGGTGTCATGCTTCATCATAGGGGTCTTCCCGCCCCGCTGCGGGACGGGGCGTGCTACGACCTACGAATACGTGGGAGCACTGATAATAAAGTGCTATGTGTAGTGCAGTGGGAGGGTCTGGGATAGGTGTGAATGTGAGTTAAAAAGGACCTGGCCCCTAGGACAAAAAAACTTTAATAAGTCGGAGGGGGCTGGTACTAGTAAAAGGGTGGTGCGGAGACTTCCTACTCAATGTGTGGTGTTCTCCTAGTATGTTGTCGACATGTTTCGATGCTAGGCATCTTCTTCAGGACAGGGTTAAGATCCCTCCTATGTGCGCATATTGGTACTCATGATAAGTTTATCAATATAAGAGAAAACATGCGTGAGTATACAGTACCTAATGGTATTCGTATTTAATTCTGTAAGAAAAATAATAAAGCAAATTACTCGTTCAGATTCCCAGGAATTGTGAACATCGTACCTGCAAACAAAAGAAGTGTGCCACGAAGGTGACAAAAAACGTGATAGTTTTAGCCATAACTCTAAATGGTTGCAGAAGAAGGTGCAGTGACCTGTAAGAAAAGTAGAGACATACACGACACTACAAACAAAAAACAGAAAACACACACTCTAAAAATAATGGACGTTACTCTTATTAGGATATGGAACCAATGGTGTATTGAAAACATACTTAAGTGTATGTGAGGTATTGCCTCATGGACCTTAGGGTTGATGGAAAAAGCAATAAGGAGCCTCAATGCTGAAAGAGATAATAAAAAAAGGGGAGATGCCTGTTATCTACTGACTACTCCTAGAGAAACGCCGTTATCGGTGTCCTCCAGCGGCTAAGCCGTACTCACGTATCCTTTAGCAGCCAATCGCTACATGTGCATCCATCCCGATGTCCGGTCGTACTGGTATTTGAAGTGGTACGATCACATGCGCCCACTGGTAAATGTAAAAAACAAATAATAAATCAAAAAATGAGGATAGAGGTCTCCCAAGTGTATCGCCTCAAAGCCTGTTTGACGGATCAAAGAGGTACGTGCTGGACTTAGTGAGAGCGAGAAGCGTCTCTCGTATGTCGAGAGGTGTGATAACTGAATTGGCTCTCGTGTGTCGAGAGGTAGCTGAATTACAACGGGGAGAGAAAGAAAAGGGCCAATGCTGAGAGGAGGTGGGACTGATCCGAGGGCGGGGGTAAAAGGGTGTCAAAATATGAGGATTGACACATGGTTTAGTAATCCATCCGAGCCCTTCCTGTCATTTAACAAAGACAGAAGAAGTTCTTCTGACGGTAGAAAGGATGCTTGGGTGGTTTGTTGTGAATACAAGTACAAGCATCCAAATAGTGCCAGGAAAGGAGTGTCATAATTGATCTCGTTGGTCATAACTGACATTGAAAGGGGTGAGGCAAGTCACTATGACAGCTGTGACCATGGTATGTCATCGTTCAGACCAAACACGTGAGTGCCCAGACGGAACACCCAACGTTGTTCTTTCTCGAAGAGTCCATGCTCATTCTGTAGTTGCTCTATGACCGTCCATCTGAGATCGTCGACCCCATGATTCTCAGTCAGGAAATGCGTCGCCATCTTGGTCGTGCTTTTCTTGCATCGAATGTTACTCTTATGTTCGCCCATTCGCACCTTTACTGGTCTGGTGGTCATACCCACATATTCCATTTTACAGGGGCAAGTAATAAGATACACAACGTTTTTGCTGTTGCAATTGGTAAATTTTCTCTGTTCCCAGACTGTGCCGTTGGCAAAAGTGATGCTGGTACTCTTCTTAGTGAGTGTGCAAGTGCTGCACATCCCGCAAGGATGGTGCCCTTTGACAGGTGGTAGAATACCTCTTACGATCTGTTGGGCAGGTGGTTTTCGTGGTCTGGTGTGAACCAAAATGTCCTTTAAATTTCTACCCCTTTTGTGAGAGAACATGGGTTTCGGTAGATTGAGGCCTCCACAATTTAGAATTTTCCAATTCTTATTTATTATCTTGGAAACCTGGTTTGAATGTGTATTATAGGTTGTGACACAGATAGGCCTGGTTTCCTCTTCCTGTGGTGGTCGATTTTCTAAAAGAGAATCCCTATTGTTGTTCCTTGCTCTCTTGAAACCCTTTTTGACAACTGCCTCTGGGTAGTGTCGATCCAATAATTTCTTCTGCAGGTCTTTTGCCTGGGCCTTGAAGTCTGTCAATTCTGAGCAGTTCCTACGTAGACGTAGGAACTGGCCATAGGGGAGATTATCACGAAGGTGTCTGGGATGGAAACTATCATATAGTAACAGGCAGTTCTTGGCCGTTGGTTTAAAGTGTGTGCTGGATTTCAATCTGCCTTCATCTGCATAGATGTTAAGGTCTAGGAAAACTAGGTTGCTGTTGGATGATGTATGCGTGAACTTTAGAAAGGTATTTTGTTCATTCAACCAATTCATGAAGGTGACGACTGAATCAGAGTCTCCTTTCCAAATCACTAGCACGTCATCAATATAACGTTTCCACAAGATGATGTTCTGTTGAAACGGGTTGTGAGGGTTCAGTATCTTTTGGGACTCCAGATGGTGGACATATAATCCCGCTAAGCTCGGCGCAAAGGTACTACCCATGCTGGTACCGTGTTTCTGGAGGTAGTGCACATCATGGTACAGAAAATAATTTTTCTTAAGGGCCAGGGTAATACATTCCATCACGAGGTTGCGAGGGGTATGATAGTTCCAAGGGGTGGAAAAAAGAACCTCCTCAATGATATCCAAGGTGTCGTTGTGCGGTAGACTAGTATATAGGCTTTCCACATCCAATCCTATTAATAGGTGTTGGGTAGGGTCAAAAAACAGATTTTCAAGAAGTTGTAATACTGCTTTTGTATCTTTTAGATAGGTATCCGTACCTTGGACTAGTGGTCGAAGAAATGCATCCGCAAATTTCGACAAAGGCTCTAATATTGAGCCAATCCCAGATACAATGGGGCGTCCAGGGGGATGTTCCAGGTTTTTGTGGATTTTTGGGATTGTATAGAAGTAGGGAGTTCTAGGTGCCTTCTGTACTAGGAAGTCCGCCTCCTTTCGAGTGATCCAATCATGTGCAGTGGCCTCTTCCACCATCCCCATTATGTGAACCCGAATGCTCTCTGTAGGGTCATCATTGAGGACCTCATAGTTCCTCTGGTCACTCAATAGTCTCTTACACTCATTGTCATAGTCAGTAGTTGTTTGTATAACCGTTGCTCCGCCTTTATCGGCCGGCTTAATGGTGATGTTAGTGTTGCTGGCTAGTTGTTGTAGTGCTTCCTTTTCTGCTCTAGTCACATTCTGGAATGCCTTGTGATCCTTCTGGAGTACATTGTTAATATCCTCCATTACTGCTTTCTCGAAAGTTAATAGTTCGATGGGTAGAGTGGAGTCCGCCGGGGTAAATGTGGATTTGGGTCTTAATCCCGTGTCAGATACCTGGGTGGGGACTGTAATTTGGTCAGAGAAAAAGACTTTGAGTTTGAGTTTACGCATGAACTCCTTTATTTCTAAACAAAGCTTGAATTTATCAACTTTGTTGGTGGGGACAAACCCCAATCCTTTCTCCAAAGCTGTCATTTGTTGATGAGTTAGGGAAATAGTTGAAAGGTTGACCACTAGTTGTCCTTGCGGCTGGTCGATGGCTGGTTCGATGCTGCTGTCATACTCCGTGTTGATACCCTCGTTGGGTCCTCTTGGTCGCTGCTCCAATGGACCTGGTTGCCTCTCCGGTTTTTTCCTCTTTGTGGTCCTGGACGCATCCCTAAAAAAGGAGGTGGGCCATAATAGTTGTAGTCTTGTGGAGGGGTATTCCAATGTTGGAAAGGTACTCCCATAGGTGGAGGTCCAAAGGGATATTGGGCATATAGTGGTGGGCCCTGATAGCCACCCCAACCTCTGCCTCTTGGTCTGTAGGGTCTCTGTTGATAGCCTCTTCCTCTCTGACTTCTTGGACCACTGTTTTTACTGGAATAGGAATCGTTGGACGCCGTGTCGGAGAGATCACTGTCCGTGTCCTGGTCGCTGCCTGTTTTGCGTTGTATGTAATCATCCCTGATGTATGGGTATACGCGTTCATGGCTGAAGGCTGCGGTGTCTTTCTTCAGCTTCTTATACTTGCTCTGTTTCAATGAGATTTCATACTCACTCATTTCTTGGTTTAGTTCCTCAAGTCGTTTTTTTAAGACAGAGGTTGATTGATAGCTCTTCAGTTGCACCTCTATCTTCTGTATATCAATCTTCAATTCCTGAGTGAGGCGCGTGGCTGTCTTAATAATCAGGACTAACCAGTCCCTTGTGCAGTGCCATGATATAAGGGACCAATCTTTTTTAAAGGTTTTGTCGTGCTGGAAGATAAATGGTTCATTACGAACTATCAATCCTCTAGGCGCTGTATTGGCCCTGAGGTATTCCGTCATCAGGAGACCGTGTAACGCTGTCTTGATCTGTGTTCTCCGTAGGTTCACCAATTCATCCCAATCGGAACTATTAAGTCCAGGGTCTGTATTGCTCAAGCCCTCGAAAGGGTTGAGGGCTGCCAGGATCCTGTCGACCTCCTCATCATCAAATGTAAGGCCCGCAGACTCAGCCATTGTTGTGAATTGCTGGGGTTGTGAGTGTAAAAATAAAAATAAAACTAAAGGTAGAGAGTGTATGTTTTGCAATGTAATCTGTATGAGAGTGATTGCTAGAACAAAAAATTTTTAATTAAAGAAAGCACACTGGCTTTTTTATCCCACAAGGGGCAGGAAAACTCCCACAGCTGTACGCTGTCGAAATAGCTACTAGTAACAAGATTGGGGAGTGTAGAGGGATGGCCCTTCATGGGCTTCAGAGATGGATGCGTCCTCCACTTCAAATTATTTACTTAACAAAAAGATCCATCTCTTAAGGGGAGAAAAGAAGGAAATTCCAACCTGGGTTACATGGGTGTAAATGTCCCACAATGGTTGGACATACACAAAGGTGTTTAAATACCCCTCACACACCAAGAATGACCAGTGGTGTCATGCTTCATCATAGGGGTCTTCCCGCCCCGCTGCGGGACGGGGCGTGCTACGACCTACGAATACGTGGGAGCACTGATAATAAAGTGCTATGTGTAGTGCAGTGGGAGGGTCTGGGATAGGTGTGAATGTGAGTTAAAAAGGACCTGGCCCCTAGGACAAAAAAACTTTAATAAGTCGGAGGGGGCTGGTACTAGTAAAAGGGTGGTGCGGAGACTTCCTACTCAATGTGTGGTGTTCTCCTAGTATGTTGTCGACATGTTTCGATGCTAGGCATCTTCTTCAGGACAGGGTTAAGATCCCTCCTATGTGCGCATATTGGTACTCATGATAAGTTTATCAATATAAGAGAAAACATGCGTGAGTATACAGTACCTAATGGTATTCGTATTTAATTCTGTAAGAAAAATAATAAAGCAAATTACTCGTTCAGATTCCCAGGAATTGTGAACATCGTACCTGCAAACAAAAGAAGTGTGCCACGAAGGTGACAAAAAACGTGATAGTTTTAGCCATAACTCTAAATGGTTGCAGAAGAAGGTGCAGTGACCTGTAAGAAAAGTAGAGACATACAAGACACTACAAACAAAAAACAGAAAACACACACTCTAAAAATAATGGACGTTACTCTTATTAGGATATGGAACCAATGGTGTATTGAAAATATACTTAAGTGTATGTGAGGTATTGCCTCATGGACCTTAGGGTTGATGGAAAAAGCAATAAGGAGCCTCAATGCTGAAAGAGATAATAAAAAAAGGGGAGATGCCTGTTATCTACTGACTACTCCTAGAGAAACGCCGTTATCGGTGTCCTCCAGCGGCTAAGCCGTACTCACGTATCCTTTAGCAGCCAATCGCTACATGTGCATCCATCCCGATGTCCGGTCGTACTGTGGGGAAATCCCTACTGTGCCCAGTTTAAATACAGCCAGCTTTCACCAATTTGCGGGGAAACTAGTTGCACCTGGTGAGTTTCAGAAGACTTCCGGTTCAAAGGGTGCCGGTAGACTAGACCGGATCGAGTAAAAGATCTATGTCAACCGGAAGTGAGGACCCAATACGGGTATTTGAAGTGGTACGATCACATGCGCCCACTGGTAAATGTAAAAAACAAATAATAAATCAAAAAATGAGGATAGAGGTCTCCCAAGTGCATCGCCTCAAAGCCTGTTTGACGGATCAAAGAGGTACGTGCTGGACTTAGTGAGAGCGAGAAGCGTCTCTCGTATGTCGAGAGGTGTGATAACTGAATTGGCTCTCGTGTGTCGAGAGGTAGCTGAATTACAACGGGGAGAGAAAGAAAAGGGCCAATGCTGAGAGGAGGTGGGTCGTCACCTTCATGAATTGGTTGAATGAACAAAATACCTTTCTAAAGTTCACGCATACATCATCCAACAGCAACCTAGTTTTCCTAGACCTTAACATCTATGCAGATGAAGGCAGATTGAAATCCAGCACACACTTTAAACCAACGGCCAAGAACTGCCTGTTGCTATATGATAGTTTCCATCCCAGACACCTTCGTGATAATCTCCCCTATGGCCAGTTCCTACGTCTACGTAGGAACTGCTCAGAATTGACAGACTTCAAGGCCCAGGCAAAAGACCTGCAGAAGAAATTATTGGATCGACACTACCCAGAGGCAGTTGTCAAAAAGGGTTTCAAGAGAGCAAGGAACAACAATAGGGATTCTCTTTTAGAAAATCGACCACCACAGGAAGAGGAAACCAGGCCTATCTGTGTCACAACCTATAATACACATTCAAACCAGGTTTCCAAGATCATAAATAAGAATTGGAAAATTCTAAATTGTGGAGGCCTCAATCTACCGAAACCCATGTTCTCTCACAAAAGGGGTAGAAATTTAAAGGACATTTTGGTTCACACCAGACCACGAAAACCACCTGCCCAACAGATCGTAAGAGGTATTCTACCACCTGTCAAAGGGCACCATCCTTGCGGGATGTGCAGCACTTGCACACTCACTAAGAAGAGTACCAGCATCACTTTTGCCAACGGCACAGTCTGGGAACAGAGAAAATTTACCAATTGCAACAGCAAAAACGTTGTGTATCTTATTACTTGCCCCTGTAAAATGGAATATGTGGGTATGACCACCAGACCAGTAAAGGTGCGAATGGGCGAACATAAGAGTAACATTCGATGCAAGAAAAGCACGACCAAGATGGCGACGCATTTCCTGACTGAGAATCATGGGGTCGACGATCTCAGATGGACGGTCATAGAGCAACTACAGAATGAGCATGGACTCTTCGAGAAAGAACAACGTTGGGTGTTCCGTCTGGGCACTCACGTGTTTGGTCTGAACGATGACATACCATGGTCACAGCTGTCATAGTGACTTGCCTCACCCCTTTCATTGTCAGTTATGACGAGATCAATTATGACACTCCTTTCCTGGCACTATTTGGATGCTTGTACTTGTATTCACAACAAACCACCCAAGCATCCTTTCTACCGTCAGAAGAACTTCTTCTGTCTTTGTTAAATGACAGGAAGGGCTCGGATGGATTACTAAACCATGTGTCAATCCTCATATTTTGACACCCTTTTACCCCCGCCCTCGGATCAGTCCCACCTCCTCTCAGCATTGGCCCTTTTCTTTCTCTCCCCGTTGTAATTCAGCTACCTCTCGACACACGAGAGCCAATTCAGTTATCACACCTCTCGACATACGAGAGACGCTTCTCGCTCTCACTAAGTCCAGCACGTACCTCTTTGATCCGTCAAACAGGCTTTGAGGCGATACACTTGGGAGACCTCTATCCTCATTTTTTGATTTATTATTTGTTTTTTACATTTACCAGTGGGCGCATGTGATCGTACCACTTCAAATACCCGTATTGGGTCCTCACTTCCGGTTGACATAGATCTTTTACTCGATCCGGTCTAGTCTACCGGCACCCTTTGAACCGGAAGTCTTCTGAAACTCACCAGGTGCAACTAGTTTCCCCGCAAATTGGTGAAAGCTGGCTGTATTTAAACTGGGCACAGTAGGGATTTCCCCACAGTACGACCGGACATCGGGATGGATGCACATGTAGCGATTGGCTGCTAAAGGATACGTGAGTACGGCTTAGCCGCTGGAGGACACCGATAACGGCGTTTCTCTAGGAGTAGTCAGTAGATAACAGGCATCTCCCCTTTTTTTATTATCTCTTTCAGCATTGAGGCTCCTTATTGCTTTTTCCATCAACCCTAAGGTCCATGAGGCAATACCTCACATACACTTAAGTATGTTTTCAATACACCATTGGTTCCATATCCTAATAAGAGTAACGTCCATTATTTTTAGAGTGTGTGTTTTCTGTTTTTTGTTTGTAGTGTCTTGTATGTCTCTACTTTTCTTACAGGTCACTGCACCTTCTTCTGCAACCATTTAGAGTTATGGCTAAAACTATCACGTTTTTTGTCACCTTCGTGGCACACTTCTTTTGTTTGCAGGTACGATGTTCACAATTCCTGGGAATCTGAACGAGTAATTTGCTTTATTATTTTTCTTACAGAATTAAATACGAATACCATTAGGTACTGTATACTCACGCATGTTTTCTCTTATATTGATAAACTTATCATGAGTACCAATATGCGCACATAGGAGGGATCTTAACCCTGTCCTGAAGAAGATGCCTAGCATCGAAACATGTCGACAACATACTAGGAGAACACCACACATTGAGTAGGAAGTCTCCGCACCACCCTTTTACTAGTACCAGCCCCCTCCGACTTATTAAAGTTTTTTTGTCCTAGGGGCCAGGTCCTTTTTAACTCACATTCACACCTATCCCAGACCCTCCCACTGCACTACACATAGCACTTTATTATCAGTGCTCCCACGTATTCGTAGGTCGTAGCACGCCCCGTCCCGCAGCGGGGCGGGAAGACCCCTATGATGAAGCATGACACCACTGGTCATTCTTGGTGTGTGAGGGGTATTTAAACACCTTTGTGTATGTCCAACCATTGTGGGACATGTACACCCATATAACCCAGGTTTGAATTTCCTTCTTTTCTCCCCTTAAGAGATGGATCTTTTTGTTAAGTAAATAATTTGAAGTGGAGGACGCATCCATCTCTGAAGCCCATGAAGGGCCATCCCTCTACACTCCCCAATCTTGTTACTAGTAGCCATTACAGATATTAGTCAAAGCAGTGCAATTTTGAATGAACGTAGCTGGCTGATAGATATTTAACTGAATGGCTAAATTTAGGAACAAGGTGGAAGGATTTGTTGCTGCCCATTCGTCCCACCACCAGCTGATGGTACTTCATGTGGCTGTCTAGAACTATCTTACTCTATCTAAAACTAGGAAAGGGGATAATAAAGAGTAATAACACTTGCTTTACAAGTTCTTTAACAAGGATGTTCAAGGTGTGAGAAAGGACTAAGAAGTGATCTCTCCGCAGCTTTTGACACTGTCTCCCAACATACACTCGTTGATCGTCTACCACAGACTGGAATCACAGACAGTGCACTCATATGGGTGGCATCTTTCAACAAGGGATGACCCAGGGTATCCGCATCCCTCCCTTCCTCTCGCAACCCAAGCACACCATCTATGGATTACCCCAAGGCTCATCCCTCAGCCCTACCCTCTTCAACATCTACATTCGGGTCCAAGATGGCTGATGGGTAAGGAGCTCCAGTCGGGAGCTCCCCAGTTTGGGATTGTCTTTTAGCACAAATCCCTGGTTAAAACCCGCGATTGGACCACCGCCACCACCAATTGACCTCCTCCACCACCGGTGATCATTGGACCGATTTTCCATGATTTCCAGGGCTGTCTAGTTTGGCGGTTCATGACAGCCTAAGATTTGTTTAGCTCCACCACCGCGGACCTTTACAGCATGCTATCCCACCACAAAGACTGGATCCGATAACATGCTTACCAATCCCAGTTTCCAGAACATCTACAGAACGGAATTATGAGGGGCCAACACTTTTCCAGCGTATTGGTGACTTTTCTCGATCACGGTCTGCAGAGATATAGCTGTCCTCAGTCCATCACTAACAACATAGCTGCTGTCTCGACACAACAGTGGTCACACCGACTGGAGCGCTTGCCAAATAAGCATCCCTAAGGGGTTCTGTGCTTTATCTGATGATCGATTGGCATTGTTCATCTCACCATCCAAGAAAGGTTTGACGAGGGGCTGTGTTATACGGCGAATCCCTGCAGAACTCCTTCATATCCTTTAGCTGTTTCGGCCTGACTCTAAAATGGCGCCCACACACAAGGGGATTTGATCAGACTTGATCGGATACAGGCACATTGATCGTAGTTGTTACCAATTCTCTATCTGAGGTACAATTGGCATTGTTCATCTCCCCGGCTGAGAGGGGTATACCGTGGGGGCTATGTGGTCTGTCGAAAGCCCTGTTGAATCTAATAATGGAAAGTGAACCATGCATCCTGAGCATATGAGCATGCCTTTCGGACCTCGCGGCTGCCACTCCTCTCCCGGGGCTGCAATCTGGGCCCCCTAGCCCTACAAGAATTTACAGAGCCATTACAGAGCCTAACCCCAACTGACAGCAAACTGCAAGGAGTTTATGTGGAGCAAAATTCTGAAATACTCTCCCATAGCAGCTAACTAGGCAATAAAAGCACTCACTGTGTTAGCGACTTAGCAGGGCAGAACAGAGAGCACATCGCAAAGCAGGTGGTACTTGGAAACGGATACCGCGATCTCCAAGACGGACACCGGAGGGAGCCTGAAACAAGTCCCAGTACCTCCACCACAGAAATACTAAAATGAAAAAGGAACTATCTCGAAGTAAGAGGCACATTTTCTTACTTTTCATGGTTCATTAGGTATCACTTGTGAACAACCTGACTTCAAAATGGCCACCAAAAATGCCCTCAATGCCTTAATTACTACTAATGGCCGGCCTGACCTTAAGATGGCGACTAACAACGGATTATTTGTAACAGAATCTACAAAGGGTCTGAAAATGATCTCCTGATCTGACAATCTCAATAGACTTAAAGCATTGGAAAAGTCTTGAATTAAAACAATTAAAAAACGACCACAATAGGAATTGATTGGCTGAGGAAGTGACGATGCCCCCTGGGCGGAAACCATATATGTTGTACTTGACCGCTGAGACCGAGCAACATGGCCGATGTCCGGTGGAGCTGTTTAGGCAGCTATAGAGGAGATTGGCTTTGTTTTCGCCCCCGCGGCCGTCACCTCCCCAGCAGGACATTGGAAATAGTTCATACTCGTGTCTCAGCTGTGTTTCCACCCCCGCCTCCTCCCTTTGTTTTCCTGTGCTGCCTCCCCCTTCTAGCCTGTCTGCCTGACCCGATCTGCATTCCTTACCCCTTTTTACCGATCCCCCTCTACCTTCCATGCCTCATTGAACATGTGTCTTGGCTATGCTATGCGCTAATAACTCATGTTATTGTTTTAATCACTGTTTTTCTCCTATGTTATACTTGGTTCCTGACACTGATGTAATATTGTAACTCGTAACTCACTGATCCTCATGTAAAGCACTCTGATACCTCCGGGTTTAGCCAGCGCTATATAAAACTCTGCAAATAAATAAATAAAAATAAATACATGACACCCTTCGTAGACATCATCAGATCCCACAATTTCAACATCATCTCCTACGCAGACGACACTCAGCTTGTTCTCGCACTCGCAGCGAACCCCAGCTTCACAAAGACTAACTTCCACAACTGCATGAAGAATGTCACAACATGCATAAGAGACAACTGCCTTAAACTCAACACTGACAAAACAGAAGTTTTGATCTTCAGCGGACACACCGCCCTATGGTACGACTCCTGGTGGCTAGCGGAGCTCGACCTACCTCCGCGCCGATAGACCATGACCGCAAGCTCACCATCATACTGGACAGTGAGCTCTCCATGAAACGGCAGGTCAACGCCATCACCTCAGCCTGCTTCCACATGATCGGCATGCTCCACAAGATCTTCAGATGGTTCACCATCAGCATAAGGAAAACTGTGAAGAAGGTCCTCATCCCCCGCCGGCTAGACTATTGCAACGCACTCTATGCAAGCACCACCACCAAACTCACACAAAGACTCCAGACCATCTAGAACGCAGCAACCAGACTGATTCTCAACCTCCCCAAGATGACACACATCACCCAGCACCTGAAAGACCTCCATTGGCTCCCCGCACAGAAGAGATGCCAGTTTAAGCTCCTTACCCACATCTACAAAGCCCTCCACAACCAAGGACCCGACTGCATGAACCACCCCTTGGTCTTCCACCAGCCAACCAGAAACCTCCGCTCCGTCTACCTCGCCCAGACACCACGTATCTGCCACAGCTGCTCCAGACGACGCTCCTTCTCCTATCTCGTCGCCAGAGCCTGGAGTATCCTCCACCTCCATGCCTTACCCTCACTGAAATACATTAGGAAGGGACTCAAGACCTGGCTCTTCAACTGACACCTGCAGCACACCACCTGGATACACCCTGGGGTAATGAGCCGTGTTCTACAAATCCTATATAATTGATTGATTGACTGAGCGTCTAGTTTGAGGATTTAAATATTTTTGATGGGTTGATGAGGGGAAAAGGGCAGTATATGTTATTGTGACTCACTGTGTGATTTTACCCCCCCCCCCCCCCCCCCCCAAAAAAAAAAACAAGCTTGTGTTACAGGTTTGGCTGGGCCTTTTCTTTTTTAGTTTTGCTGTTTTTTACTCCAGCAAAGAATCAAACAAAGCAAATAATCGGCACTGTTTTGATTGGTTGAAAGATTGGCCGAACAGAATGCTGTAAAAATAGCAATCTGACTGGCCACTATTTCATCTAATCAAATTTGACCCTATTCACTATTAGTGTAATAATAAAATGGAGAGAAAACAAAGAGAAAGGTGCCCAGCCAACTTCCATAAGGAAGTGCTGCCACTGTGTTCCTGGCACTGATGTTGCCACCTCTGAGGATAGGGGTTGCAAAGACAGTGCCAGGGTCACAGGGGCCAAGCCAGGGGTCGCAGCTGCGACAACAACCAAACTGGATAAACAGCGACACAATTGCAGCTGACTGTGCACATCTAAGTACGGTATGCATCTCTGATAAGACGATTGAATGTCTGCCATTATTGTCGGACAAGACCAAATGATAATTGCTCTACAAAATATTTTAAACACTGCAGTCCAGGAGATTAATTCCAAATCGTGTGAAATCTACATTAGGAAAAGAAAATCCGTTTATCGCCATTCAAAGAAATTTAGGAAAATGGAAACCAAAAAGGTAAGTGATGAAAAGAACGTGCTATGGTAATTAAATTGCTTTAACAATATTTCACTGATAAACAATTATCCCCAAACCTAATTTTTTTTTAGAGCCTGTGGTGGACTCAATTCCCCTTAGGGCCATACTTATGTTTGCGATAAGGCTATTTCAATTCAGCAGCACCTTTTGCAATAATCCATCTTCTTTGGATGAGAAAGCTTCACATGAATACAACTTTACAGCACTACAGGCATTTAGCCCCTCGACTGGCGTTCCTGGCCTGCTCACTTCTGCAATTCAATCAAAATCAAATCTCAAAATCCCCTTGTCAGCCGGCACTGCTTTCACAGAGCCAAGTCTTGTGCAAGGGTAACTGCATCCAATCTTTCCCCCAAGCAGTGCTTATATTGTTTTATTACAGTTCAATGAGCGGAGTTCAAAATTACAAGCAGCTGCCTGCTACTGTGGTCTGTCTGTGCTACGCATGGACGCAAGTCCTGCCCACCAGGCTTGAAATCTTTCACTTACTGCTCTGGCAAGAAAGGCTGTGAACGCTGCTTTTGTGTGGAGGAACATCCTGTCTGTTAGATCTTAAAGAGGCTGATGTTGGCGGATCAGTCCCTTTATAAAAGGGATTCTCAAAGCCCTCTGAAATGCAACTCGGAGGCGCTCCATGTTAAGCACGCGGCTTCTGCTCGGAAAGGCCCAGATAAACCGCGCCGCGCGCCAGCCCTTCTGACGGAGCTTGTGAAGAGAGATAAAGCGCGCGGCATAATGGGCATCTTATGGAGTTTTTATATGTTTTAAACGATGGACGTTCTTTTTCAATACATTTTGTGCTTTGAAATAATGCAACCCTGGGCCCTTCGTGACGGCGGGAAACCGTGCGAGATGCAGTGAAAAGGAATTCCTGCCTGGAGTCTGTTCCTCCCAATGGTTTCAATTCATTGACCAATTCTCAAATTTGAAGTAAATGCAAAAAGGGGGTATGGGCATGGAACTAAAATGATAAAAAAAAATAGTGCACCACTTAAAAACGGGCTATTTTTTGTGCTGCAAACACTACGGGCCTCATGTAGGTAGCCAAATACCGGTCGGTAACGGCCGATTTTCGGTAAATATGCCGTTACCGACCGGTATTCAGACAAGTGAGATGTAGGAGTCCAAAAACCACTTTTCGGTAAATATGAGGCGGTAAATACCGATTCATATATTCCGAATTCTAAAATACCGATTCAAATTTACCGAATACAAAATTAACGAATCGGTAAACATGAAGTGGTAAATATGAAGTGGTAAAATTTTAAAATGACATGTAGGAGCACTCGGTAATTAAGAAATCCTGTAAATTCGTTAAATAAGAGTCGGTAATTAACACGGATGAAAAGCAGGTGGTAACCATCAACAATGGATAAATGCAAACCCAAAATGCTACAGCGTGGACAACATGGCCGCTATGTACGTCATTGCAAGGCGCCTACGTCTACAGGCAGCAGGACTGAGGGTGTGGCGACGGGAGGAACAAATCTACAGACAGCGCATCACACTATTCCAGCTGACTGATGCAGAGATACATGAGAGGTACAGGCTAGACCCCGAAACCATCATGGACTTAATCAGGGACCTACACCCACGCCTGGACCAGCCAATAAGAAGGGCGCACGCCATACCCCCACATGTGCAGGTGCTCTGCAGCCTACATCTGCTGGCATCCGGCAGTTATCAGGTGGTGATAGCTGCGGTGGGTGGGGTATCCCAGAGTTGCCTGTCACGTTTCTTCAGGAAGTTTCTGGATGCCATGATGCAGAGAATGCACCACTACATCAGCTTCCCCAACACACAGGCTGCACTGCAGAAAACAAAAACAGACTTTTATCACATGGCACAGTTCCCCCATGTCATCGGCTGTATTGATGGTACACACATCCCAATCTGTCCACCAGCTGATACAGAGCACATCTACAGGAACAGGAAGTCCACCCACTCCATCAATGTGCAGGTGATCTGTGATGCAGGGAACATCATCACAGATATTGTTGCAAAGTTTCCTGGGAGCACCCACGACTCTTACATCTTCCAGAATAGTGGGATATACACACGACTGAGTGCCGGAGAATTTGGAGAGGGATACCTGCTAGGTAAGTAACAGTGACGCCCCTTGAAACCTGCAAATCATAGTGTCATGAGGCATGTTACTGATGGTTCCCTTTCACTCATCCAGGCGACAGTGCATATGCATGCCGGTCATTCATCCTCACTCCCTACCTACACCCATCAACCCAGAGTGAGAGACGATACAACGTGGCACACAAAACAACACGCAATGTGGTGGAGCGCACGTTTGGACTACTGAAGAGCAGGTTCCGCTGCCTGCACAAGAGCGGAGGCGCACGCCAGTACAAACCCATCACCTGCTGCAAGATTATTGCCACTTGTGCAATGCTGCACAACCTTGCCACGAAAAAAGGGACAGATGTGGAACTAACATATCATGAGGACAACGAGGATGAGTCAGGCCAGCCAGAGGGCAACGCAGCTAGAGTGCCAACTGCAATCGATGGGAGAGAGAGACGGGCAGAGATCACAGCCAACTATTTCTGAGTAAGTAAGGGGACACAGCGAGTTGTGAGAAGTCATGACGTAGTTTTAATGTGGCACCACGCCATGAACACATGAACAGGCCACTCTGGCAATATACCATCTATACAAGTAGTATGTCCAGGGTTACGTCACCCAATGGGAAGTGGCAAAGCAGGGCAACATCAATGTTTGCGCATACGCGCTGCAGTGGTGGGTTGCACGGCCTGTGCATCCTCACTAGAGCCAACCCCAAGCCGCCTGCTGCTCCTGCGTGCTTCTGGGACGGGGGGTGTGATGCTGCTGCTGGTGTCGATGCTCTCCGCAGCATCCCCTGCAGCAGTTGTCGACGCCTGACTAGGCAATAGCACCCCTAGTGCACTTGTCACCTGCACCATCCCCCGAGACAGGTCGCTGCAGCACTGTGTGAGGCCCTCCTGCATCGTCACAGAGCGCCGGCACAGTAGAGAAGTCGCAGTTGCCAGACGGTTGAGTGCCCTGCTGGTGGTGTCCCTTCTCTGGCGTTCCCGGCGCCGTGCTTCGATGTCAGCATCTAGTTTGCTGCACAACTGCTGGATAGACTGGGACATGTCCCGAATGCCCGCAGCCATGCCGCTAATGTTAGTGTCCATGTTGACTAATGTTGTCGTCATCACCCGCATGTGCCTCTGGACTGACATGACTGCCTTTGATTGCAGGCGCTGTTGCTTTAACATTTGGCCCTCGAGCCCCAAGAAGACACCATGGCCGTCAGTGGGTGCTGGTGGACTCTGGACACGCGACCTGCGGCGCCCTCTTGCTTCCGTCTGTGCTGCCTGTGAGGTGTGGGGCACAGTGGCATGGCTCCCTTCCTGGGGCCCGGTGCGGTCTTCTGGTCCCATGCTGTCGTCTGACGAGGTGTCTAAGGCTCGTAGCCTGGCTGCTGGACGCCTCCTCATTCTCACGCCTGCAAGCGGGGATGTGGCTGGTGATTCGAACATGAGTGGCGATGCTGGCTCTGGTGGTGGTGATGCTGGCTCTGGGTGAGGTGATGCTGGCTCTGTGTGCGGCGAGGCTGGCTGTGTAGGTGGTGCGGCTGCCAGTGGGCCTGCTCCCTGGTCTGAACATGTGCTGGCTTGCGGCGATATATGTGGCCGGTGTGCCGTCTCTCCTGCAGCATGCCCTGTCCTGCATGGTGTCACATCTGTGGACAGAAATACAACATTGGCTCAGTGTCCCCGAAGGGCTGCATTGCATGCGTCACAATGAATCATTTCACATTCCAATATGTCCCCTGTCTCCTTGTGCCTCGAGTGCGTGACATGCCTTGTTGCCCTGTAACATTTACGTCATGGTTAGTGTTGCCCTGACTACATCTCCCGGAATGCATTGCCTGTCTGCACTGACACGTGTGGACTGCAGTGTGATTCTCGATTCACAATTGGGGGATGTGGGATAGGGGTTGGGGGGGCTACATTGCTGTGCTTTCGTCTTACCTTGGTGTGTTGCGGCTCTGGCAGAGCTGTCGGCGTCCCCAAGTCCCACGACGCTCTCTTGCTCGATTGTGGCCGCCACCAGCTCCTCCAGTTCGGTGAGGGCAGGTGCCCTGTTGGTTCCACCTCCGGTCTGGCTGGCCTCCTTCTGGATGTCGCCCATCTTCCTCTTGGTTACAATCCGGAGGTCATACCAGCGCTTTTTGAGTACCTCAATGTCCCTGTGGGTCACTCCCACAGCATTGACCTGCGCCTGGATGGCCAGCCATATGTTGCGCTTTTCCACCTCAGGCACTTGCAGGGATTGCCTTCCGAACAGCTTGTGGTGCTGCTTCACCACCTCCTCCACCAGCACCTGGAGTTCCTTGGGGCTAAATTTCAGCTTCCTCCTCCTTTCCCCTCCGTCTTTCTGTGTTCTCTGGCTGGACATGCTGTTCGTTTACCCGCTCGCACATGCAACGGCTCCTTGCCTCTCCTCTGCACTCCAAGCCTCTCCAGGGTCGGCTGATTATGTACACCTGCCTGGGTGTGGCCACTTCGGCTAATTTTGTACACCTGCCTGGGTGTGGCCTGTTCCTTGTTGGGTGGGCTGTCGTTGCACTTGATTAGCTGTTTCGTCAAGTCATGTGATTTTCTTTACCGAATCCGTACATGCCGATTCGGTATTTTCCGATTCGGTATATACCACCTCGGTATTTTCCGAGTCGGTATATACCACCTCGGTATTTTCCGAGTCGGTATATACCACCTCGGTATTTTCCGATTCGGTATATACCACCTCGGTATTTACCGATTCGGTCATTTCCGATTCTTAATTACCGAATGTTACCGATTCGGTAACTGTTACCGAATTTTTACCTACATGTAACTTACCGATTCTTATTTACCGATTCGGTACGGCTCGGTATTTTAGAACCGGTAAAATTTATTTACCTACATGAGGCCCTTCATGTCTTCTTTGAGAAGAAATCCACCACATTGGCCCTAGTTACGAGTTGCCCAATAGAAATATCACTCTAGACATATACAAGTTGTCCTGATACACCAGGCCAGATTCCGCTGGACGCAACTCCACATCTGACAAAATCAAAGGGGTATAGAGGGTGCAGGTTGAGGGACAGCCGGGCCCCACCCCCTCTATCACCAAGGGCAAAGGGGCACTGCTCCCCTATAAATACTCCCAAGCCTTCCCACAACACAAAGGCCCTTCCCAGCCCCACCCAACACCCGTACCAAGCACACCAGTCATACTCATATATTTTCCACTTGCTCAGAGCAGGTAGGAAATATCTGAGTTAATGTCTCGGCATCGGGAAAAACCTGCACCAAAGACCCAGTAAATCGAGATCCAGCAGGCTATTTCTCATTGTCAGGACTTTAACTCATAATCCCTGTTAATTCACTAGGCCATACAGTTCAGAAAAGATAATTCCTGCCTTAGTAGCTCTCCATGGAGTTAACCGGGACCTTAGAATGATAGCCACAGTATGATCTGTGGCCAGATTACATGCAGTGTGCAAAAATGTATGCAGAATGGTGATTAATGTTCCACTCCCTTTAATGCCACATATCAATGGTGTGGAAAAATCTGGTGTCAAAGACAAATAGAATATTGATTGTCCAAAACCATTGACAGAGGTAGAGTGGACCCGGGCTTGCATTAATTGTAAAAACTTTTCCAACAATGCTATTAATTTATTCCCATCCGTCATCTGAGTTTTAAGTACCTAGGGTTAGATAGATCTACAGTGTCAGACCTCATGCATTGACAATCTCACACCCCTGTTTAACAAAACCAAAACAGACCCCCAGAGATGGTCCTAACTGCCACTAAATACACCAGGACGGGTTGCCCTGGTTAAAATGATGGTGCGATCCCGTGGCCTGCATGTACCACAGAATTTTCCCGTCTCAGGTCCCTAATTCTTGGTTTACTGGGCTGGCAGCCTTGATTTGGTCCTTTCTTTGCAGAGATCGACCTCCTCGTATTTCTATGGTAAAAGTGCCGTAGATCAGTTTAAGATGGAGGAGTAGGCGTCATAGACATCAGGCTTTATTACTGGGCTTCTCAACTCCTAATTATCAATGATTGGATGGCTGGGGGATGGAGTGACACGACATACCAGCTAGAGTTAGGAATTTTGGGACTCGACAAGGTGTTGCATTGGTTAAATTGTGGCCCCATTCCGTTGTGCACTCTGGAGATTATGAAGATCGTTATTTTGGCCTGGCGCACAGCCTACTGATTCACGGGTGAACCCCCTCTGGAATGGCTCCTGTTAGTGTCAGGCTGCCTGGCCGGAGGGCTTTGAGAAATGGGTCAGAATAGGAATCACCACTCTGAGGACATCTGGAGTGGCTCACGCATGAAATCATTCTAAGTCCTACAAACCCAGTTTTGGCTATCCCACACACAGTTTCACAAATACTTGCAGCTTCACCACCCCTTGGCTAGCTACCAACCACAACTCTAGCCCCTCTCAAACTTCAGTCTGATGGAGGCCAAGCTACTGATGGGCCACCTTGGTCGGGGTGGAGTTTCCCAGATATACCACTCACTGGTCTGTAATGCCCCTAAACCTTGATGGAATCTTATAAATAAATTGAAACAATGACTGGGTACTCTGGAGGATACTGAATGGAGAATGGCATGTATGACCCCTAAGAAACTACAATCTCTTCACGGCTGCGACTGGTTCCGCTCCATCATTTGCACATGACTTACCTCCCACCAAAACATCTTTGGCATGCAGGCATCCTTGCCATACCCACTTGCTCCCGCTGCAGGTTTGTGGGAACTGATTTTTTTCACATGGCATTGCTTACACATTGCCACACACTGGAAACAGATAGCCAACATCCTTACACAAGTGATGGAGAGGCCAATCACATTATTGCCCAGATCGTCTTTGTGGGTCTCCTGGAGGACTTGGAAGGGAACATGGGGTGACCGTGCACTGGTGGGTATGGTAACAATCATTGACAAAAAAGATATCGCTCGTAGATGGATCCCTCCCAACCTGTCTTCCCTGACTGACTGGTGGGCAGCTATGGATTGGTGGACTAAACAAGAAGATCTGATACATACTGCGAGAGGCTGTCCCTAGAATTATCACATGATATGAGGAGAAGGTGGAGATTTTATGGACTGATTAGTATATTGGGAAATATACTATGATGCTGGGGGATGCTTGAGAAATATGTGAATTGGAGAAGGTGGGATGGATGCAGCATTCTACTGTTTTACGCATGTACACGTTTCAATTAAAACCAATAAAATGTGACTATAAAAAAACTGAGTAATTTAATTCCTTGCAAAAACACACATGACTGTCGGAAACATGCTCCAAAATAGTTTGTCCCCGTTACCTCACCAAATTCCTCCAAGACCCTTATCGCCTTCAGCTACACTGTGCCTCCAACCTCCACCTGACCCTTCGATCTCTGTTGTGGCCACAAGTTCTCAGACTGCTGCTGGTTCTAGGAGCCCTGGATTATGAGCTGGCAGGGATGCCCATTGGGTGCTTGGGCCTAATTCATGTCATGTTTAAAGTAAGGGGCTTGGTTATAGATTGTCCTGTGTTGTGGGGCCAGAAAGTGTTTGGAGGGGTTGTTGGCCCACAATATCTTGGACTATTTGAGATATCTCACAGCATTTGGTGACCATCTTGGATCTCATGGGATCTTGGTACTCTTACAAGATCTCGTGGTCATCCTCTGTGGTGTCATTGTGTGAAAGGTCAATGAAGAAGAAGGCCAGAGCACCAGGAGAGTAGCTAATACGATGAATGGACATTGGAAATCATTTAATAACTGAGACAATGCTGCAGTAACTGAGTAAGAGTATTGAGAACAATTGAAGCCAGTGTTTTGTATTCCATTCTTTTTAATAGGCATCTAACTATAAGTAACCCAGTATGAAGGAAGGAATATCTTTATTGTATGATTACTTGAAATCTTTTACAAAAGCAATAGCATTAAAAAGACACTGAGTATAAAACTATAAAAGACAGCATAAATTATGCCATAAAATTATACCATATAAAAGGTTAGAGGTGTTGTAGCGTTTGACAGCAAGCAAAGTTAACAGCCACCCTAGGTGTGCGGTCAAAGGTGATTTGTATAGCGAGTATGGGTTGAGACGACACTGCGCAAGGCCAAGAAAATGGAGTTCAGGGGCATGGAAGCATGCATGGGGTTAAGTTATGCAGAGCGAGTGTCAAGGTTAGTGCAACAAATAGAAAGCGATATTCTGCCTGGGTCGATAAAAATCTAATATTAAAATCGGCAATTGCATGCTCTGTGAAGTGTCGGTCTATTTGGTTCATGAAAGTGCAAAGGGCATCGCCAAGAGATTATGTATGGTGCTAGATGGAAAAACAGAATCATATGCGGGCCCCTGAAGTGGTACGTCCTTCATCCGTGCCAATGTGCGCCTGATCTTAAAAATCTCAAATTGCATGCTCTGCAAGGTGTTGGTCTATTTGGTGCATGAAAGTGAAAAAGGGCCCGCCAAGAGATTATGTAGAGAGCTAGATGGAGAGTCAGAACCATATGCGGGCCCTTAAGTTGCTGGCTTTTATCTCCGTTACTTGGGTAGTTCTTATAATACTTGCTGCTTCTGTGTGGAATTTGCTGATTTGTGCGAGGGCCATCGGTTCCGTGATGGTGAAAATAAATGTTAGGGCCTCTTTGCATGTTCTCATGCCATTTTGCAAGAGCAGAGTTCTTAGATATAGGTGCCTCTGTCCCAGCAAAACTGGGCAGCAGCAAATAATTTGCTCGGCTGATTCTGTGTGATATTGACACAGGCAACATCCCTTGTTTCCAGGCACTCTGTGTTTCCAGTGGGTCCTGAGGTCCCGAATAGGCAGAGTGAGGAGCCTGGTTCTCAGTATGTTCTGTAGGGCTGTTCTCCCCAGCCCTGCTTTCAAATAAGGTTGACTTACTGTGGTTTTGTGTGAGTGGACAAGACCCTCAGCGCCAGGGATGTGACTGATTCGTTCGAGGTCCTGTAGCCTTGAGATGCATTTGCCCGGTTTCTTTAGCAGGTTTTTCAGGCTGGCCATTGTGGGAGGTGTATCGATTATGGTCCCTGGGGGCCTGCCTAGTGTCTCATTAGTCTTTAAGAGGTACCTAGCTCAAAGGCTGTTGTTGTCCTAGAAAACTACTTTTAGTGCTTACCTGATTGTGTCAGAACCCGCCTTGGTCACCCTGTAGTGCAGTTTAATATCTTTTTTGAATTCGATCTCCATCGTTGAAATGTTGAACTCCAACTGAATCAGTGTGCGCTTAGTTGAGTAGGGAAGGGTGAATACCTTTTGGTAGGCCATTGTGTGTAGTTGCTCCAGTTTTTCAGTTAGTTGGCCCAGGAAGACAAGGTGGCCGTAGCTCAGCGTAGGAATCAGTTTAGCTTGCATGACCCTTCGAATACCCTCTGCAGAGTGACTTTGGAGCTTGTGATTTAATTTACATAGCCCGTATGTAACCTTAGCTGCCTTTGCTTCGACTGCCTTGACCTGTGAGTTCGGTCTCCCATTGTCTACAAATTGTATTCCCAAATAATTGTATTTGTTAATGGTGGTGATCCTTAACGGTCCAAGGTGACATTCTAGCAGGTATGTTTTGGGTTTGTGACCGAAGACCAGGACCTTCGTTTTTGTGGCGTTGGCACAGAGTTGGTTATCCATATTGTACAGATGTAGAGCCTCTACTGCCCTTTTCATGCCAATTCTGGTATTGTCCAATAGTACCTGGTCGACCGCATATTGCATGATGGGGAGTCTAAGATGGTTTAATTTGAGTGGGAAGATGTTAACTTTCAATAGCGCCTCACCCAAGTCCGGTGTGTATAAATTGAACAAGGTGGGAGTAATCACGCAACCCTGCTTTAGCCCTTTGTTGGAGTAGATCTTGGCTGTCACATGAGTCTGTGAGAGCTTGGTGGAAACCCATGCGCCCGTGTGGAGCATCATTATGGCCGCAAAAAGTTTCCTCGGGATGCCCCACTTTGTGAGCTTGGCCCAAAGAATGTTACAATCTATGTTGTCAAAGGCTGCACTGTAATTGACAAAGCAGGCGTAGAGTGGTGGGGAGGTGACTTCTGTTGCTCATGTTGCCAGTTAAGACAGGGTGATGGCATTGTCCAGCATGGATGAGTTGGACCGGAATCCTGTCTGGTATTGGGGTATAAAATGATTTTTGTTTATCCAGACCTCTAGTTCTTTCAGGAGCACTTTTGCGAACGCCTTCCCATCAGTATCCAAAAATGCAATCAGTCTATAGTTCTCTGGTTGTGATGCAGCCCCCTTTTTGTAGATGGGTTGCAAGATGGAGCCTTTCCAAGATTCCGGTACTGTCAAAGTAAGAAAGCATTGATTACACAAGATGTGCATATAAGGGGCCCAGAATTCTCAGTCTTCATTGAAGAATCTGCCCGGTAGGCCATTTGGTCCTGGTGCCACATCCTTCTGGATGCCCTTTAGAATAAAGAGGGTTTCTATTTCTGTTATCACGATGTGGGCTGCCTCGGGTTCGCCTGGGTGATTGCCCTCTACCTCCATGGGATTATCCAATGTTTTTCTGGATCAACATAAAGCTTTGTTGCATGAGCTGCCAAATTGTTGGCAGGTACAGCATTTTCTGTGTGGACTACGCTGTGGAGGCTGATGACATATCTCCCAAACTCCCTATTTTTATTGGACGCTAATAGATGTGTTTCCATTTTTCTACCAAATGGTTCTGTTTCAACTGTAAGTTTTTTAATGCAATTTTCTAACAGTTTGTAGATTTTGTTTTATCCATGCGCACTTTTTCATCCTATGCTGGGACTCTGCCAGACGGCACCTCTTTTTGCTCTTGTCGAACTCCTTGCTGTCATAGAGGGGATGGGCCCCTTTCCAGTGTGTCTTCCTTTGTGTAAGGGTACACTTCCTGCGCTCACCGCATTAAATAGTGAAACCATTGTTTCTGTCCAACTGGTCCCAATGCCAGTTATGGATGAAGACTTCTTCCGTTGGCTATAGCTGGCCCGGCAGGACAGTCCCCATTTGATTATTTTTATTGGTGCAGAGTCAATGGTTGCAGCGATCATTTGGCCAGCCGGAAGATGCACCTCATGCATTGTGGCGCTTAGATTTACAAGAATGGATAGTGGACGATGGTCACTTGCTGTAGAGTGGTACACTTTATATTCTTCGCACCTCATCAGCAAGACTTTACGCAAAAAGATGTAGTCAAGCGTGGCAATGTTTTTAAAGGTAGGTTGAGTTTTGCTATTCGAAGGTCCTGTTTGGCTCACGCTCCCCAGCTTAAATACATTGATGCAGGCCTTCATGATTCTACGCCCCCTCTCCATTTGTTTTTATCTAGGCAGAGAAGGTCTCTCAGGTTAAAGTCCCCATTCATGAAGATATTCTCTGATCAGGTCTGGGATTATCTTAATGTTCTTCACTTTTTCTTTCTTTTTTGGATTAACATAAGGGTTAATTACTGCAATGGTATTTAGTATTCCATTTAGGGGCAATCCTGTAATATTTATAATCTGGACATCTTACGAGTGCGTAGGCCACTCCTTAGCTCGTACTTGCAGATTTAGTTTTATGTGGATCGAAATCCCACTGGTAGGTCTTCCAAAAAAGGTTTTTCTTGTGTGCGAGAGTATGAAACACCTGAAAGCCATTAACCAAGCTTGGTGTTGTCAACCATATTTCCTGTAGGCATAGGATTTCTCCTGTTTGAAGGAGTTCCATTGCGTCTTAGTCGGCTGTATTTGTTCTGAACCCAGCAAAATTCCAGCTTATCATTCGAATCCTAGATCTTGTAGGCTGTTCCGTTGGTCCTTTAA
Source organism: Triturus cristatus (assembly GCF_964204655.1). Lineage (NCBI taxonomy): Eukaryota > Metazoa > Chordata > Amphibia > Caudata > Salamandridae > Triturus > Triturus cristatus. Next base: position 274,107,445 of record NC_140592.1, on the reverse strand, counting down.
TGCTGGTTGTCTGTGCATCCCTCGAGATCTGGTGATGTTGTTGTCCATAAGTCGTCGGGTGCTTTCCTATGCTAGGACTGTGCCCTCTAGTTTGTATGCAGTGCTGCTGAGATCCAGGCCCAGTCGTTTTATTTCCTTTGTTCATCGGTTGCATATGAATCTGTGCCATATCTGATTCCGCCATTCTTATGAAGCTGGATTTTGAAGTTATTCTCGAATCTATTATTTGGGATCCATTTAGTGCCTTTTAATACTCATTTCCAGCGTTGTAGTGCCTCTTCGGTTTGTGACTTCTGCAGTAGGATGTAGGGGTATTTCTCCATTGTGCAATTGTCTACACGTATCCCCTACTCCTTAAGTGTGTCTTTTTCTACCATGATGTTTTGAGTGTCGATCCGGCTTGTCCATTTTGTCAGGGTTGAATCTCTGTGGCTTATCCAAGTATAGTTCTTAAAATGCATGGATGCTAATTAGGCTGTTGTTACGTAGGCCAATGAAGGTATGCTTGACAGGTGGTATAAAATGGTTGACCGGTTAAGGATATTACCTGGACCTCTTGTTTCAAATTCGGGAGTGAAGATCACTGTGAGCTGTGAATTGGCCATAGAGACATCTTCTATTTCTTGTTTACCTGGTCGTTGTTCGTATGGGTTTGTCCCCATTTGGCTGTTGCAAGGTCTTTGCCAGAGTTGTTCTGTTTCATCTAATTTAAAGCTGGGAGGCGCTTGGCCATCTGAAGGTGTGTCGTCACCCATGCTGTTGTTGTTTGCAAACAGGCTGTGTTTAGGCCTTAGCGTTTTGCTTCTGTGGGCGATGTTTGTGGCATTCCTGTGCCAATTTCCCGTTTTGGTACCGGGGGCGGCAGCACAGGCTGTTCGCGTTGTTGCGTATCCACAGGCATGTGAGCTGTTGTATGAGCTGATGGGCTTCTGCTAGCCTTGGGTAGTCCCTTTGGTTGCCCAGAAGGTTCCAGGCTTACTGCTCCTTTTGGTGCACCACTGCTGTTGAACTTTACTGCCTCTGATTAGGACTTTACCTGAGGGTTGGGGGCAGAGCATGGAGTAACAGAGGTAGAGATCGCCTTGTTTCGGCCAACTGTGTTTAATGAATTAAGGCTGTTGACTTTTATTTCCTGGCAGTTTTTCGCCTGTGCCACTTCGTCCGAGGTTCTGGGATTTGTTCAGAAGATCGAGTAGTTTGCTGGACCCCTGAGGGTACTGTCTGTTTGGGTCATTGGCTGGTTGTAGACTGGGTTTGGTGGCTTTTCGAGCTTCTTTTGTACGAGTGACAAGCCCTTTCTCCTTTTGCTTGTTTTCTGTCATTGCCACTGTTTTTTCTTTTGGCGTCTGGAGAGCTGTCCTGCGGTTTCTTTTTGACCTGTTGTTCTGCTAGGATGGTCGTTGTCCATGCTTGTTTTGGAGTTGCAGCCTACATCCAGGAGCGTAGTACTAATGGAACCTATGGTATCAGTAGGATCAATGGGATCGCATAAATCCGTTATTGCCCCGATGGCCAGTTCCACATTTGCAATGGTTTCTTGCTTTGTTGGCTGTTTGTCCACGCTTCCCTACATTGATTTATTAAGGTGGATAGCATGTCTGGCAACGTCGTACATTTTTCAACTATTGCTTCACATGTGTTGTTTGCTAGGCCTGCAGAGGCCCCAGAGCCTTTTTCTCTTTGGGTTCACAGGTCCAATTTGGAATTGAGCATGTCCACTTTTTTATCGATAGTAAGTATGCTTTGTGCCAGCATATGTTCCACTTGCATCTCTAATTTATGAGGTGGCCAAATGAGTGCCTTCACTGCTGCCAGCAGGAAAGAGTTTATTGTGTTCAAAATATGTGTTGGACCGACCTTATAGTTGAGGACTGGGTTTTGGGAGCAAGTACCAGATAGTTCATCCATTGAGGCTCCATTTAGACGGCAGCTGACAACGCGCTCCGTGAGGCCCCGAGAAATTGACATAATAACTATATGGTCGTTTCGCAAGGAGTACTCATAGAAGGAGTTCTGTAGGTGACCTCAAAAGTGAAGCTGGTATACAAAACGTTGGCTATCTGAGGTCTTCCATAACGCTGTGTCCAATATGGGTGCTTTGATGAAGTGCTTTTGGCCCTGATGAATTTTCCTAAATTATTGCGGCAAAGAAACATGGTGGCATTTGAAAAGGTATGCATGAATGGCAACCTATTCATTTTAATTTGATAAAAATCACTCAGTAAATAATAAAGGATTGCTTTGTGAGTATTTTCTCAATTCTAATATCACACTTGGTTACGTCAAGGGATGTGACCTATTTCACTTCACCGCACTTGATTTGTATAAGTTTTTGTTTGGACACTTTTTCGTTTCCTTTTTAACAAAATGACCGCCAATGATGATAAAAGTGGGCACAACTGGTGAGTACCAACCAGCTATGCCATTGGTGGTGCGCACGTGAGGGGTCATTTTGTCTTTCCACATTTTTTGTATTATTTCTCACAGTTTGTGATTGCGGGGTTTACATCAGGCTAGTTTGAAGAAACCCTATTATTGTAGGACTGTCTGCTGTAAAAAAAAAAAAATGTTAAAAAGAAAGACGACTACATGGAGTGTGACTACTATAAAAATATATATAAAATAGAGTAGTACAACTGAGCAAATGGCAGTAATTCACACACGTTGATGAAAGTTGGAAGGTTAATAAAAAGTGCCTTAGAAACCTGGTTTGGTTGTGTTGATGCTCCTTTAGATGTGTCTGTCCTTGTTAATGGGTCACTGTCTGTGTCCACAGGTGAGTTTTCAGTGAGTCTGAGCCTAGATCTTGGGGTCGCTCCTGGGACATGGGGTACTGTTTAGGAGGTACTAGGGTCACCAAAGTCACTGAGTTGTTGTTGCGATTGCGCTCTTCCTGATTTGATTGCTGGAGTAGAGCAAATCTAGCTAATTCCCTGGATACTGGGGTTGATAGAGTCATCCAATGTGTCGTGTTCCTGGTTATTGATGTGATGGAAGAGGGCCTCTATTTCGAACATGCACTTTTTAAAAATGGAGCCCATGGGTTTTTGACCTTGAATTTTAGCTGAGACATCGCCGTCAATTATTGTTGATGATGCCTCGATGATCTCAGTTATCACTGGTAGCACAGTAGCATTTTCAGGCATGCTGTGATTGTGTTGATTGTTGGTAGTGCTTTGGATGCTGGAGATATCCTCAGGCATGCCTGCTGTGTCTGCCATGTCTGCGAGTCTCTGCGAGTAATGATTCTTCAGGGCTACTACAGGATATGTTGTTTGGGGTATGGGTGAGGGCCTCTCTGTGGCGTGGCAACTTGGCCAGCCATTGCATGGCCAGGGACTGGTCTGGGGTCTGCCACGGGTCTCACATCCCCCCTTGCATGTTCCCGTTGTTTCCGCCTTCAACCTTGTGAAGTACTGATGTACCGGGATGCTTGCTGGGGCCGGGTTTCGGGACACAACACCGCTGGTGGTGCTTTGGGTGTCGCCTCCAACTGCTGCTATGGACTTGCTATGCACTTTGGAGTCCGTCATGATCCACCCGGACTTGCTGCCCTGTCTTCTCTGTAATTCACCTTGAGGCCTAGCACTTGAATCGGCTGTTCCTAATTCTGTTGGATGCACTCTAGTGCCTGCCCTCCTCACTATTCTCACTTTTCTGATGATGATACTATTCCTGCGGGCCTTGAATGCCCTATGTGAGTGCTTTCAGTTGGTGTGGAATGCAGAAGCCTGCTGTCTGAGCCTGCAAGCTTGTTCTCTTATCCGCCCTCTGGACTTTAACTGCCTGGTATGGCTGTACTGAGTGGTTATATGGGCTGTTGGAGCTGGCACAGGCTGTTCTGCATGGGATATTAGCCTCATTGGTAGGTGGATAGGTAGTTCCCCTTGCTGTGCTTGAGTTCTTAGTGTCTATTGCCTCGTGGCTATCTAGCTGGAAAAAGGTGGCTGGAGAGGGCAAATGTGGGCTGTGTCAGTTGTCCCCTTGCTACATAACACTCTTGCCTTCTGGGTCAAATCCCTGGCACAGCAAAACACAGCCACAGCCGCTCGCCCTAGTGGTGAGCCCCCCCAAAAACAAGGTATGTGTTTAAAGAGCCCTGAAATCCCTCAAAGTTAGCTACCTCAGTGCCAGAACCTGTGGTCAAGTTCGGCGTGGTTCGGTCTGGGTGCTCAGCTCCGCTCTGACGGCTCTGTTCTCCCTTGTCCAACCCGGAGCTGTGCTAGCTTGGGCTGCTGTGCCCCTCTATGTACACAACAGAGCAGTCAGTCCGGCTCCTGCTCCTGCTGGGGGCCTACAGCTGTCCCCCACCCGCTGCATTGTCAGCTCTGTCAGCTCACTGCACACTGCTCACTCCCTCTGTTCTCTGCTCCCAGGTGGGAGCTGCGATCGCAGCAAAGGTGAGTGTGGGATGTTGCGCTAGCGTCAGCTGGTGGTATGGTGATGCAACGATGCCAGTGACCCCCCCGCGGGTCTCTCATAGGTCCAGTGGGCAATGGCCTGGGTCTGCTGGTTGGAAATCAGTGGATGGCGGTTAGGCGTTGAGGGTTGAGCGGCCGCTGCTGCTGCAGTGCGTCCCTTGATCACGAAAACCCAGACCGGAGTAGAGAAACCTTGTGCAGTATGAATAACCGGGAAAAGCTACATCACAAAAGTATAAGTAACCCTTTCTCTCTCTTACCAAAATTAGCCTGGCAAATGAATTGGCAGGTCTATCTCAGCCTCATGGCAATGCAGCCTAAATTACCAGTTAGCACTGGTACTAATTCATATTTGAGTTATTTACACATATAATCCAGAAGGTAACAGAATCTTCTATTCTACAAGATCTATTTCCCATGCTCCCTCCCTTAACATCGTCTGTTTCATTTTTAAGGTGGTCACCCTTTGAGACTATTTTGTGGCTACTACGCCATGGTGAGGGTGGCGAGAGGTTAACATTCTGTCCCCATCATAAGTATCTGGGCCCTGCCAATGACTCTCCAAAGGTACTTAGTCAGATATATACTGAACACACCTTAGTGTGCCCTAGGTGCAAAAGAGAGAATGCTGATTTTATCCCCTTAAAATGACAATGTTCGTAAATATAGATTGTTGTTGGAAGACATAGTGACCCTATTACAGACAGTGGATGACCAAATTATCACTTTGAAACCCAAAAAGTACTAAAATGCTTGTGAACCAACCTCACCTTGCCCAAACTGGGACAGTGACTCAGGGTTTTTCAGGATTGGGAGCTGGCTGAACAGTCATACATGATGGAAACTAGGATGACAGATACATAGTGCTGGGCCGATGAATCTCTCTCTAGTGCCCAGGATAGGCCTGTTGGGACAAATACTGCAACTAAAAGGGGAGGCAGTTACACATGATTTTAATAATGTATTTCATTTGGCAAAGAGGGCAATAGAGATCATTGGCTCCAACTACAGAGACCCAAACTGGAACAATGACCCAAGGATACTCAGGAAAGAGCACATGTTGAAAAGATATGCATTATAACAACTAGAATGGACAAACACCAGCAGAAGATCTGGCAGATTTGAAGGGGCATCTCCATGCTGTTGAATCCAACAGGTAACATACCATCTTGTACGTGTTATAGTACGTGAATGATTAGGATATTTGTCTGAGAAATGGTCACTCAGAAGCATCTTAGGCGCATGTTCATAAAAAAGATAAAATTCAGTCTAACAAAGAAAATGAAAGGTATTTCACAGATTCTAACATCGCTGGACGTTGAAACGAGTAGAAGATATGTACTCAAATTTAATGTAAATTAATATAACATATATTACTAAATATTGTACAAAAAGGAGGCTCCAGGACAAGATGATAAAGGTTAGAGTGTTGGGTATGTATAACTATAAGAAAAATCATAAATTAAAGATATTGTTATCTGAATTCTGAATGTGTGCCTTTTAAGACTTATTTGCCAGTTTTTCTTTTGGTTCAGTGTGTTCAAATGTATGATCTTCGTGCTTTTAACTGAGCCTTAAAAAATGATTAAGTTTGACAAATATAATATACCAGTAGAGTTCCCAAATAAATAATTTCCCCCCTCTTTTTGGGCATGCCAGGCAGCAGTCTTTTCTTAACTAATGCGAATGAGTCAGGCAGAGGCCACGAAAGAGTAAGACATAGATGAAGACAGAGAGTGAAGGTGGTAGGCGAGGTGAAGAATGACTGGGAAAGACAGGAAAGGACTGTGTTGTCGAAGATAGAGAGGATGTGGAGTGCCAATACATGGCAGCAACACTTCAGACATGTATCAATGAGGAATCAAATGCAGCAGGAGTGGATGGGGAATGGGTTGTAAAACATAATGGGGAGAAATAAGCATGACTCTCAACACACTGAAGTATGGTGCTTTGGCAGTAGAGAAGAATGTGTAGGGATGAATATAGCACTGGATAAGTCAAGTGTAGCACTGGTTGTGTTGTAGGAAAAGCAAGAAGCAATGCATCAGCAGTAAATTAGGGCCAGGTCGCAGAGACATAATAAAGTATGATACTGATCATTATTTGGTAGGTGCATCTACTGACTACTGATAGTGATGGTGTAGTGATGGCCAGCATGTGTGTGGGTCTGTTCTATTCCTTGCTGAGAATGTTTGGGGTGACTTTCTCTAACACGGTGCCTGAACACTATGTGCTATGACCTGACATTTTCGGAATTGTCTCTTCTGGCAGTGAGGCCACTGATGGTTCCAGTACATCTATTTCTAGCCTCCATTAAATTGTCATGATCATGCAAATGTTGACTGCAGCCAGGAGACTTCAGAGTGTTGAGAGTAAGCAATGCACTCCAGTAAAAGATATTATAGTCATGCAAAGTTTACACCTGTGTATGTGTCAGTGATGCATTATGCAGGCTAGTGTAACTCTTCTTTTTTTCTCAGTGGATGTCTAAAATGCTGATGTAGTAGCAGTAACTGCTCCTTGCCTTACTGGATTTGGTATTGCTCCTGGTGGGACTGTATGTGATAGTCCAGGGTTGAGAGTTGTCCTATGATTGCCGTGTTCTGTAACATGAGACAGACCTGTAGTAGGCCCCTGATTCAGTCCATGGATTTAACCTTGAATTATTCATATATGAAGGTATATGAAAGGCTATTTCATAACCTTAAAGGCTCCTTCAAGTGCATGCTGTATCCAGTAACCAGTAACGTATGCTGTTGTATTTTCTATGTACTCTGGTAGTTTGATTGTGGTATGGTTTAATCAGCCATGTCCTTAAGCTGCAGCCATGGTCACATCTGTGGGATCATGGGAGGGTAGGGGGCAGAGCCGGACTGGGAACCCAAAGCAGAACATGCACATTTGTAGGAACAGCCCCCCTAGCCCCTCCAGGGGAGCAGGGGGTGGCAAGTTTGAAGCACTGCTGCTTTTGTTACTGGGAGTTGATATTGCAACACTGCTGCAAAAGCAGCCCCCACCCTTCCAGCCTCCCAGGAAAACGCCCGCTACGGCCAGTTCGGCCCTGGTAGGGGGAACAGGAGAGGTTGGAGTAGAGTATTGATGTGCAGAATTGTGTCATGCTCTGTGTGCAGTTTACCAAGCAGGACACAATTCTGATATTGAGAATGCCGAATTTACACTGAGAAACTAATTAAAGTTCAGGAAGCCTGCCAGAGAGTTTGAGCTCTGTAGTGTAGCTTCAAATAGTAACTATTTGTTGATGATGGGGGTCCACATTCCAATTGTATTGTGCAAAGGATTGCCTGTTAGGTTAAGCAAGAAAGTTTATTATTAATTGGGGTGGATGATAGTCCACCACCAGTCATAATGTCACTAACCTGCAAGGTCTAGACAAGGATTTCTATCATTCAAATGTGAGCTCAGCCCCTGGTAGCTATGGCAGGGAGCAGACAGTCTTAACCTCGGGGAAATGTGTAAAACATTTAGAAGTACCAAGGCAGTTAAAAAGTAATAAAACGCACAACAATAATAACCCATTCCAATTTATAAAACTAGAGACAAATGTAAAAATGGACACCAAAACAACAAAAATCCATTGAGATTAGAGGTATGAATTTTTAAAGATTTAAGTAAAAATACACCAAGAAAAAGTAAAGTGATAACCAGTAGTTACTATTTGTGGGTTGACTCGGACTTTGCTGAGATTTCAGGTCAAACTCGAGGGAGAGCAGGTCAGATACACCAAGCATGTTTGTCCTGGTCAGAGATTTTACCTCCTGACTTACTCCTGAAAATGGAAGTTGAAATCCTCCAGCGGAGCAAGGGTGCAGGCTGTATCCACCAAAGTACTCTTGAAGCCAGATAGCTGCTGGATGAGTTCCTGCTGAAAATGTTGGTTTTGCTGTTGCACTTTATCAGATACAACTTCAGGCTTGCCCTACTGAGGTTAGGAATCTTTTTTTTTTTTTTTTAAATTTTATTGAACAATAAATCAATTACAAGCATGGGCCTACAACCACCAGGGCCGGCCGCTAGATTCAGAAAGGATCATACAGTTGTTAAGGCAATAGTCGGCTCCCGGGGCACAGCCCCGTACATGGCTCCGGATAGTCTTAGGGAAGCAGGATACATAGGATTAACATAAATAACAAATAAAAAACAAAAGGCGAGGCATAAGGGCAAAAAGTGTGGGTAAGGCTACACCCGGGGGACTCTACTTCAGACCTTCAAATAGCTATCAAGAGGGAGGAGTACTGATAGGTCGGGGGGGGGTCACGGGAGAGGAACGTCTATATTCGGTTGTTCCTAAAGTCGCAAGGAACCATCAAGGGTCAGGGGGACAAAGCAATATCGGTGTCCACTAGGGGGGGAGTACAGATACCCCCACGATACGCGTTCCATTGCCCCCAGATTCTACCCCATGCCCCCGGTTTACCACGAGCCACATACACAGTCTTCTCCCTGAACATGCACCAGTCCATGTTCTCCTTCCATACGGACACGGTGGGAGGCCGCTGGGAACCCCAAAGCTGCGCTATATCTCTCTTGGCAATCATGTTCCCCAGGGCCGCCCACCGAGTCTGAGCCGCGTTATAATCATTGGGCTCCCACACATTCAGGACACAGCGACGCACCTCCGGCAGAAGCGCCACCCCGGTGACCCGGCCCATGACCACATGAACCCGGTGCCAGTATTCCGCCACCTCGCGGCACTCCCAGAGGATATGGAGAAAGGTGGCACTGAGCCCACATCCCCGCTTACAGAGCCCGTCTTCAGAAAATCCCATCGAGACCAAACGGGGACCCGTCACATACACCCGGTGGAGAATCTTTAGCTGGACCAGGCGGAGACGGGCTGGAATGGCCACTTCCTTGGGGGACGACAGTGCGGACTGCCAGTCCTCGTCGTCCAGTTCCACCCCATCCCCTGTCCACGCCTCCCGAAGGCGCACCAAGAGGTCAGCCCGATTATTGATAAGTTTTTTATAAATTAAAGAGATAGTACTGTCGGGGACATGACCATCGAGTATGCGGTCCTCGAGAGGCGAAGAATCCGGGATCTTGGTCCCCTCCCCAAAAACCGAGAGCAGGGCATGCCGAACCTGGGCGTAGCGAAAGAACTCCCTTCCCGTAAGTTCGTATTCGCTCTGGAGCGCCGCGAATGTTTTAACCGCACCCTTAATCCATAGGTCTCCCACTCTACTAATACCAATCGTGTCCCAACGGTCAAACCCCTTCGTTGTCCAGAGGCTTCCCAGTCGATCGGAGGCAAACAGAGGAGTAGCACACGTTAATCGCTCACTCCAGCCCATGGCTACATTGGCCGCCTTCCAGATCTGTACCGCAATCTTAGTAGGGCTCGTAAGGGTCCGTCCAGCCGATCTGGAGTAAAGTGCCCTGTTATAGTTTCCGCCGGGAAGCAGGAATTTATCCATCCCATACGCCGGATTCAAGCCGGGCGCATACGTGGCATGGTTAATGGCCGATAGCTGTGAGGCCCAATAATACCTGCGAATGTCGGGAAGCGCGATGCCCCCGTCGTACCAGGGGAGAGTAAGCTTTGCCAGAGCGATACGCGCCCGTCCGTCCCACACCAGTCTCCTCTGCAGGCTCTCCACCTCCCGAAAGTAGGACACAGGAATGACATCGAAGGAGTTCTGAAGTGCATAGAGGAATCTGGGAAGGGACAGCATTTTAAACAGTGCTGCCCGACCCAGCGGGGACAAGGGCAGCTTACACCACCGAGCCGTGTCCTCCCTCAAACGCCGAAGTGGAAGCAGGAGATTCTGCTCATAGCGAGCCACCGGGTTCAACGAGACGTATATCCCCAGGTATTTGAAGCCGGACAGAGATAATTGGATCGGAAGCCGAGGCGGCAAGAGAGGAGGGTCACCGGAGATAGGATAGACACAGGATTTAGACCAGTTGATCGTTAGACCCGAATTTCTCCCAAAGGAAGTCAGAACATCAAAGAGAACATTAAGCGACCGCCGCGGCGAGGTGAGATACAGGAGAATATCGTCCGCATACAACGAGACCCGATCCTCGAAGCCCGGGGCCCACCGGATTCCTCTGATCGTGGGCTCCCAGCGGAGCCAAGCAGCGAGCGGCTCCAGGGCAAGAGCAAAGAGCAGAGGGGACAACGGGCACCCCTGCCTCGTACCCCTACCGAGAGCGAAGGGCCGAGAGACCCGCCCATTAACCACCACCTGAGCCATGGGTCCCGTGTAAAGAAGCTTCACCCAGCCAAGAAATCCTTCCCCAAAGCCGAATTTGGTCAAGACAGCCCAGAGGAATGGCCACTCGATGGTGTCAAAGGCCATCGTGGCGTCTAAAGAAACCAGCACGGCTGGTTCGGAGAGGTACTCCGCCCTGGCGAGGGCGCCGTGAAGACGCCGCAAGTTAAGGGCGGTGTTACGATGAGGGATGAAGCCGCATTGATCAGGATGAATCAGATCGCAGATGACGCTCAACAAACGATTGGCAAGGACTTTAGCCAGGATTTTAGGCTCTGCGTATAGCAGTGAAATAGGCCTGTAGGAGGCACAGCGGTCTCGTGGCTTACCGTCCTTGGGGATCACGACTATCGTAGCCAGACGCTGGTCGTCAGGAAGGGAACCTGCCTCAAGGGACTCTTGAAACATACGACGGAGGAAGGGCGCGAGTTTGTCCGGGCGCAACTTATATAATTCTATAGGCAGACCGTTGGGACCCATCGCCTTGCCCGAACTAAGGGACCGAATCGCAGTTGCTATTTCATCTACAGACAAGGGGGCGTCCAGCTGCTCACGGTCGTCGACGGACAGGCAAGGCAAAGCAATATCCCTCAGCAGAAGGCGAGAGTCTTCTTCATCCCTATCAGTCACCGGGGAGTACACGGCCCGGAGGTGGTCAGCGAAACATTCCACAATCTCACCAGGCTCAGTCACACACACTCCATCCGAGACACACAGCTCCGGGACCACACGATTAACTCTCTCCTTCTTATCCAGCCACGCAATCAACTTTCCCGCCTTGTCTCCGGCATCATACAATGGACCCTGCTGCTCCCTATACATCGTTTTGGCAGCGTCAGTGACAAGAGACCTGTATTCAAACTGTTTCAGGCTGAGGGCATGTAGCCCGTCCGGAGTGACACCAGTCTCCAAGGCCGACTCCAGCCCCGAGATGTCAGTCTCCAGCTTCACCACTGCCTCACTCTTGAGCTTCTTAGCCACCACTATCTGGGAGAGGGCGTGTCCGCGGATTACGGTTTTAAAGGCTTCCCACAGGGACATTGCGGACGACACCGACCCCTCGTTTTCAAGGAAGTATTGGTCCATAGCCTTAACCAGGCTGTCGCGAGTCGTAGGGTCTCGCAGGTACCACGGGTTAATGGGAGCGATCCGCCCTGCAGACCGCGACTCGGTGTCAAAGAGCAGCCACAACGGGGAATGGTCGGAGATACCCCGCGCCAGGTGCCTAACCTCTCGAATCCGACCAGTCTGCGCCGCGGGCATAAGGAAATAGTCTAACCTAGAAAGACTCCCATGCGCCCCGGAGTGAAAGGTGTACTGACATTGGGTCGGATGCATTAATCTCCAACTATCTACCAGGCCGAAGGTCTCCAACAGTCCACCAAGCCATGCCTGGGCAGCGGGGAGGGCCCTGGGTGGGTGACGATCCAGGTCACCCGAAACCACTGAATTAAAGTCCCCGCCCATAAGCAAAAGACTCTCCGGAAGTTCAAGCAGCATTCGACCCAGGTCCGTGAAGGTGGAGTTCTGGAGGCCCGGGGGGACGTAAACTGAGACCAGGGAAAGGGGCTGCCCCTCCCACCTCCCAGTCAGACACACATAGCGCCCTCTGTCATCCGAGACTACCCTAGTGATATCCAACGGAAGTGAGGATCGCAGGAGAATGCCCACCCCCCTGGAACCAGTTGTGTAACCAGAATGGGCCACGAGGCGGTATCCCCCCCTGTTCATTGCATGACAAACATTACCAACCAGATGCGTCTCCTGGATAAACACCACATCAGGAGTCAGACGATGCAAATACTGCAGTACTACACCCCGTTTGATACGGTCCCCCAACCCATTGACGTTCCATGACATCAGTCTCAACCCGTCCCCCCCCATCCCCTCCAATAGATCAAAGGCCCCCCAGTCAGTAGCACAGTTCCCGAATCTGGACAAAAATCAATACCTCGCCCTGCAAACAAAAAACACACAGCAAAACAACCCCTCCTTCCCCCCAACCCCCCCCCAAATCCAACTCCCCCCACCCTGCACCCCTGCGGGCCAAAAAACCCCCCCAACTTGCAGTGTGCCTGTCGCCCTACTAACCCCATTCTACGAAAAGACCCCGGAGGAGGAAAGGGACCCGTCCCCGCCCGCCCCCCACACAGGTCCTAGTGAGACAAAATAAACAAAAGAAGTAAAACCCAGCTGAACAGTGCAAAATGGCAAAACCAAGGACCAAAAGTCACTCCAAAGGGGACCCGTCACCTTCGGCGCCTGCAGAGGGCCCGGGACGGCCACCTCTGTCCGGCAGCGAGTCCAGCCAGTCACTCACGGCCACAGGAGAGTCAAAAAAGGCAGTCCGATCCTCATGTTCCACTCGGAGTTTTGCAGGGTAGAGCATAGAGTACTTGAGGCCCAGTTCACGGAGACGACGCTTCACCCCCTGGAATCCCATCCGCTGTTTCTGGACAAGTTGGGTAAAGTCCGGATAAAAGTTAATGGATGAGTTCTCATGACGAACCGGGCCGTGGACCCGTGAGGCCTGCAGAATCGCATCTCGGTCTCTATAGTGGAACAGTTTGGCCACAATAGGCCTCGGGGGGGCCCCCGGCCGTGGCCGACCGCCCGGAACTCGATGGGCCCGCTCCACGGCAAAGAACTTACTTAGGCCTGCAGGGGTCAACTGTTGGAGGATGAGTTCCTCGACCAGGAGGTCAACCGGGCGGTTGTCGGAGGACTCCGGTACGCCTATGACACGGATGTTGTTGCGTCGGGCCCGTCCCTCGAAGTCCTCCAGCCGCCGGGCCATCTGATCGTTGATCGCCTTGATGTCACCCAGCGCGGCCTGCAGGTCCGACACATCCGCACCAAGGGTGGAGGTCCGCGCATCAAGAGCCTGAACCCTCTCGTTAGTTTTGGAGAGATCTGCCCGGATTAAGGTGACATCGATTGCCACCGTGTCGATTTTACGGGCCAGGGCCTCGTATTGCGTGGCGATGGTTTCCCTGATGCCGTCAATGGCGCCCATGATGTCCTGCAGGGAAAGCTCCGGAGAGACGGTCGTGCCACCACCGGCGGCGTCCGGGGGGGGGGGCGGTCGCTCCAGGGGACCCTCTGCCCTGAGTGTAGCGGTCCATGTTGTTGGCCTGGACCGGTCCCCCGCGGAGGGAGGCCTTAGTCTTATGCCCCTCGGGGCCCCCTTTGCCCCCCATGTGGTCACGGACACCGAAGAAGACCGCCGACCAAGAGTCGTAGGGGCAACGGCACCGCAAACCAGCGCCGCACCAGAGACCACAATATAGCGGTGCGGGGGGACCCAAGGCGATGGGCACACTAGTGGCAGGTGGAGACAAAGCCTCGCGCAGAGGCCAAGGAAACACCCCGCCACATCAAGTGCGTTCGCCGGCCAGCCCCCTGAAGTCCGAAAGTGAAACCGAAAGTGGTAGAGCGGCCACTGGCACCGCACTGCAGCCGCTGTTGTTCAATTACGACACGGCTCCACGGATCACCTTCGCCCCGGGCACCTCCGTCAGGTGGGTCCCAAAAGTTCGAACAACGACAACTCAGGATTCCCAGGTCCGATTCGAGTTCTGAAAAGAGATATGTGCTCAGCCGGTCTTCATCTGCCAGATTCCATAAACCACATCAGGATATTCTCAGGATAAATTCCGAGGAGCAGCAAGGGTCCGGGGAGCCCTGTGCTCACGCGACCATCTTGGATGCGCGCTAGGCTCCTCCCCCCCGAGGTTAGGAATCTTGACAGGCAAGATGCAAAAAATATCTGCCCAACGTGACAACTTCATCAGCGGCAGAAATTAAATTTCATAGGTGATAAAGTTGTTGCGCCAGGTGGATGCTTTTCGCACGTCAAGATTCGTAACTTCAGACTTAGGGGCGGGTTATGATGGTGGTCGGACGAGCGTCCGACCACCATCCAGTCGGGAACGGGACAGCCGACAGGGAGTCGGCGGTCCCGCCAGGGAACGTACGATCCGACCGCCGTGGAGGCAGCCAGAAACATGCCTCTTAGTCTTGAGTCTTGTGCTGTGGGCCAAAAAAAAAGGCTGCAGCTCACTTCTAAGAGATAAGAGATATGTTTGAGAATATCCCTGCACCATGTGGCAAGCACCTGCCACAGTGTGCAGGGATGTTTAGGGGAGCACCATAGTTGTCGCCCAGACTCCACTAGAAATCCATCAACCCCATCAAACTGATCTCCACCTCTAAACCCGCATCACACGCCCTGGATCCTATACCTGCCCAACTAGCCAAAAAGCTCAAACTCTCCCTAGCATGGCTCTGGACCAAGATCATAAACAGCTCCTTGAGAACCGGAGTCATACCTGACTGCCTCAAAGTTGGCCAAGTCACGCCATTACTGAAAAAACAGGGCTTGGACACCAACGATTTGAACAACTACAGACCCATCTCCAATCTCCCTCTCCTTGCTAAAACCCTGGAAAGGTGCGTTCTCCTTCAACTGACTCAACACATGGACAGCATCAACCTTCTGGATCCCCACCAATGAGGTTTCAGAAAAGATTGCAGCACAGAGACAGCGATCCTTAATGTCATAGATGATATACACAAGTCTCTCGATACAGACCAATGCTGCCTACTCATACTCCTGGACCTATCGGCAGCCTTCGACACGGTGGACCATAAACTACTCATTAAGGTACTCCAGAAAGGTTGGGTGCCGAAGAGGTAGTGTCACTCTGGTTCGCCTCCTTTCTCCAGAACCGCACCCAAAGAATCAAAATCAAAAACTTCTCGTCGGACCTACATCCCATCAGCAGAGGTGTCCCCCAAGGACCAGTTCTCTCCCCGCAACTCTTCAACATCTACCTGGAACCCCTCACCACCATACTAAAAAAATCCAACATCCCCTTCCACCTCTATGCAGACGACACCCAGATCTGTCTTGAAACCTCCTCCATTGATGACATTCAGAGAGTCAATGACACTCTAAGGGAAGTCCAACACTGGCTTTCACTAAACCACCTGAAACTCAATCAAGACAAAACAGAAATCCTCCTCATTTCCAACAAAAAGGATAACCCCCAAGTCCTAGAATGGCTAAAAGCAATCGATGCTCTTAACTGCAATCTCACCTTGGCTGACTCCGTAAAATCGGTGGGAATCACCCTGGACCCAAAATTAGACATGGCCAAACACATCAACACCACCACAAAGAGCACCTTCCTCAACCTGAAATTACTAAACAAAATAAAACCCTTCATCCCACCCAACGACCTCAAAAAAGCTACTTAATCCTTGGTGCTATCTAGACTAGACTACGGGAATGCAACCCTCACAGGCACAGCAAAATCACACTTAGCTCCCCTCAGATCAACTCTTAATGCAGCAGCAAGAATGGTCACTGGAGTAAAACAATACGAACACATTGCGCCCGCACTCAGACAGCTAAAATGGCTCCCAGTTGAAATGTGTGCCAATTTCAGAACTGCCTGCCTCACGCACAAAGCCCTGCACACAGGGAAACCCGCCTACCTGGCCTCCAAACTCAAGAAGGCCGGTCAAACAAGGAGCCTCAGGAGTTCCAACCAGCAGCGGTCTGTGGAGGGAGTTCCGTGGGGCGGAAATGAGGGGCGGGGGAGGGGCAGGGTGGGGGGTACTAAACACCGGAACATGGATAATTGGAGGTAAGTAAACAATTAAATAAATAAAACGAATTTCGTAGCGCGCGCTACACCGCATTTTGTGATGCAGGGCATGCTACGAAATTCTTTTTATTTATTTAATTGTTTACTTACCTCCAATTATCCATGTTCCGGTGTTTAGTACCCCCCGCCCCACCTTTCCGCCCCACGGAACTCCCTCCACGGACCGCTGCTGGTTCCAACACTCTACTCCTCATCCATCCGAAAACCCGCAAACAAAAAACCGCATCCTGATCCTTCTCTGGAAATGTGCCCCAAATCTGGAACTCCATCCCAGTCCATATCAGGTCCACCCCCTCCTTTCCAAAATTCAAAAGGCAGCTCAAAGATCTCTTTCTCAATCGTTCTCTCCCGAAAGGCTAGCTGCCGCCTAAACGCACAAGCTTGCACACTGTTGCACACAGACACTTTGACATTAAGACCTCTACCTCATTCCTATCCCAACTCCTTCCTATCTCCTCCCCTCTCGAAGGAGACATGGCTCGAGTCACTGTGCACACTACTACGAGAATATGTTGACTCCTTTGCTTCTATTGTTGTACAATGTGTGAAGAATTCCGTCTGGCTCCTTGAGTCCATCGGATGTGTGGCGATCTGTCTCTCCGCCATCCCTCTATCTGCCCGCCATCATAATGCGGAGGGTGGTCCTGCAGCGTCAGAAAGGTGGTGGGACTGCCACTGACGGCCTGACAGTGGCGGTCCTACCGCCATCATAATCAGGCCCTTCGTTTCTTTATGGAGCTTAAAATTCCTCAGCGGGGCAAGCCTGAACCTGTATCTGACAAAGTCACATCGAAATCGTACACCTCTGCCGCAAGGTCTAACTGATGCCCCAGAGGGCTTGGAGTCCAAAACCTTTTAGAGCTTATGGAAGAGTTCATATTGATGACTTCTAAGGCTCCTAGGACCATAGGTATTGTAATTAGGTGTCATGACTCACTCCAGCAGAGAGCACAGCAGCATCCAGCTCCATTCCAGTTGCTATTGCTCAGCTGGACACTTCAGGAAAAAGACCACTTGCAGCTTTTTGTATATCTGTAGCCACACATGAGATCAGTCAACTGACCCTTAGAGTTCACTTGTTAGTCTTGGTTACCAGAAGGAGCAGGTCTAGCCCGCCATGTCTCCACATAGGCCTCTAACAGCAGGTTCAGTCCGCTTCTGTCTGTTGCAGAGAGTGTTCTGGTGAGCTGTGACTAAGGTACCAGCTTTGTAGGTTGCACTAGGTAGTGGTTGGGGTGGCGTCTTTAAATTTGCAGTGACAACCATTTTACACTTTTGCAGCACATCTTGTTTGTCTTTTTGCCAACTATACTGCATCGTACCACTCTAGGGGAAATCCAAAATGGCACAGGCCATCTACCCTGAAGAGACACTGTGGGCCAGTCAGTGGTATATTGAGGGAAATGAGCATTACAGTCTTCCTCAGCTACCCCAAGCTGGTTCTAGGACCAGCTCTCATTCCCACTGGGTTGGTGCCCAACTAGCTACAGGTGGTGTAAAGAAGAAAGGCCTTCTCTACCTAGAGTCCTGACCCCTTTGAAGTAAATTAAAGCCCTAAACCTTCCCAGCTGCTCTTCCTGGGTTGACAGTTTTCACATTTCTCACTCCCTGCCCATCCGACCCAATAGGCCTGAGCCACGGTCCTGCTCTAGGAGCAGATTTTGCCCCCATAAAGGTCAAGTACTGACAAGGGCAGCTGCAGGCAGTCTAATGCACATTAACCTCGAGGAACATCAGGCAGGGAAACATTAACTTTCTAAGGGTTACTTTTCCTACATATTTAGTAAAGATCTAAGTTCACAATTGAATTGTATTTTTAATAATTATTAAAAATAGTGGTTGAACCATTTCTATAGCTTGTTCCAAACCTGAGATAGCAAATGGATAGATTAATCTGCATTCTATATTTCGAAGAAGGACAGCCAAAGCCTTCCACATTGACAATAAATTCCTAGGGCTTGTCACTGTAGAGCTGTAACAACATTACATTTCTATATGTGCCACTTGTAAATACTAGAAACACTAGTCTGTTGTTGCAAGGCTTACTTAGGAGTGACATTAAAATTGAAAAGGTAGGGGTTTCTACTGTCAAAAGGGTTATTCAGACAAGCAGGACTCCAGGTTTAAACTGCAGCAGTCAGGCTACATTGGTAGGACTGGTGCCACATTTTACTTGTCACAGTAGTGTAGGGCACAATAATTGCTGAAGTTTACAGCGGAATTTAACTTTTCATGCCATGGGTGACAGCAGGTCGGAGCCTTTACGGGCCATATTGTGGCCTTTTCAGGAGAGTTAAATATACGAATGAGGGATTAACCCATATTTACATGTTTTAGGGGTCAGAGCACACATACTGGGTACTAAACAAAAGTGCCCCTGTGTGCAACAGAGTCTAAAACCAGCAAAAAAAGTCTGCCAAAAAATGTGGTGACCATTAAAACAGGAAAACTTTCTCCCAGTTTATTTCTTCACAAGATATGTGCAACTGAAGAGGGAAGTTCCAGATGTCACAGAAATTCCTCTGTTCTTGTCATGTCTGCAGTGTTAACTGAAGGAAGGTGGAAAGTTTTGCCACAGAAGGTTTGGGTGAGAATACATTGTGAATAGTGGTGGTGTTGCAGGTTTATATATTTAGTGGTATACGGCTCCTTTGAATTTTGCCTTCCCTTGATTGCGACATACACTCATGCCCTACATTGCATATTATTCTAGATAGGTGTTTTGCTCAAAATAATTGCCAATGTTTCTGCTCTCTTTTTATTATGAATTTCTTTGTAGTGATTGTCTTTTGTTTGGGTTGGTTTGTAAACATACTATTTATATAATTAAGGTTTCTGTTTGCTTAATTATAGTGTTTGCTTTTGTTATTGGGTGTGGTGATGTATTTATCTAGACTTTGACTCCTGTTTGGCCTGCTAATGACTACGTACGCAGGTATTTCTGCACTGATGGTTCATGTTAGCTTTCAGTGTGTGATTGCAGTAAAGTTTATGACTATAGGTGCCATTTACCTTTTAGTGGGGCAGATGCCTAACCAATAGGGCAACTAAAGCCCTTGCTTTGCTCACCCACCTGCGGTTCTGGCAGGGAATTTCAGGGAAAATCCGCACTCGGAGGCCCACCCTAAATAGGACAGAGGCTCTATGATTGTTCTCAACTCTCAACCAGGCGGAGGAGTCATGTTTGTGTGGTGGAATGAGATATCCAGCAATTTGTGGTGGATATCCTCTCCCACCACACTCTAAATGTGAAGCATCTTAACAGTGTACAATTGAACATTAATGAAATTCTGTCCAAAGTAAAACAGAGCCGAAGAGTTATTTGGTAATGCGCTTTCAAAACATTGAATATATCAATTTGTTTTCTATTGAAGATCAATTGCACTTTGGGCCAAACTGTTAGCACGGCAAGATGTTGCAATGCTACCGTAAGTGAAGAAAAGACAATGTGTAAACATATCAGGGACTCATTCCAGACAGGTTATTAAACATTTATAGCCTGAAATAAAATCATTGTTTATGTGAGGCCGTGTTAAATATGAATAGGCTCTTGAGGAAATACATAGGAACCGCTTCAGGGGATCCAGTAAGCTTGCTTTGCATACAATTTTACAAATAAACAGTTGGAAAGGGTTAATCTAGTTATATGAATATTCCCACGATAAACTGGTAAACAAAAACATGAATTCTGTCAAAGGCTTGACATATTAATTGGCACACAATTATCTACTGTAATTATTCTTTGAGACTTGGCACTCCCAGTGCAAATCTGCTGTGTAAGATTTCCTGTCAAAGCATTTGAATTGCATCTTAACATAATACCATATGTATTAGAGCACTTGGACTTGTATACGTTGTGAATTGCACAGCTAGATAAATTCAAAATGGGCAACATGTTGGGCTCAAATCACACTCTAAAAGTCTATAAGCAACTAAAGAAGACATTAGCATTCTAAATATCTGAATTAACCAATGAAGTTGACTTCTTGAAGGGGTATGCAAAAGAGCAGCTTTAAACGCATCACAGGAAAATGGAGGCACTATTGATGTGAAGCAATGCCAAATGGATGCTTGAAATATTTGTAATATTTACATGCTTTAGTATGAGATACATGTAAGTCCAAGTGCAAGTAAAACATCTTGAATGATTCTTGATTCAAACTTGTCCATTCTCCTCCTGTCATAAACACATGCAAAAAGATTATAGTAAGTAGTTTCAATGTGGGATGTTCTGCCCCACCTACCTAGGCACTGGTTTATCTCACCTCTCCAGGATATGGATTTTACATTGGTGGTTTCACCAGTTCAAGTCTTCACTTCTTTACACTGTACACATTTATAACAATAAGCTGCTTACATTTATGTTGGATGACCCCCTTTACCAGAACCATCATGACCCTCACAATGGCAGGGCAGCTGCTGACCTTTACCCTGGGCTTGCTGTTTTCAATGGCCCTGCTCTCCTGCTGTAATAAATAATTAACAAAGAAAATGCCTGTCCTGCTCATTCATATGCTAACTAACATTGCCTTGACACGTGGCGGCAATAAGTCCAGTCTTTTCTCTTTCTCTGAAACAGTTTTTTTCTGTTTACAAAGTAAAAGCTAGAAGGGCTGTGCAAAAGCTTTATTGACCAGGACTCTCAAAAACGTCTGCAAGTTTTTACCACTTAACCTACCTACACCACCATTAGAGTTTGCTTCTTAAGATGGCCTTTATCTAAGCAGACGATTTCCTAGCCTACAAACTTGTACCTCCCCCTATTTCTGCCTGTCGGGTAATCTGATGTGCAAAACTGACTTTAGCATAGTGTCTACAGGGCCTAGTAGTATCTTCCAGAAGGCATCCTAGGCCTTCCAAGTCACAGGATATTTAGGATTATTTCCTCACATCTTCTTTTTTAATTCTATGCCCTTTCAAGGTTGTGCCTCGTCTTAACACTCCATAACACATATTTCTGGTGTTATGAGCTTCTCTGACTAAAGAAGTTACTGAAAACCATGGCCACTAAAACATTTATAATTTCAGCTTATTAACTCTAATTACTGCAATTTTTCTTAGGGTTTTTTTTCGATGTCGGACCGAATTCCTTCCGCCCGACACCGACCCGGTCCCGACTGCCGCATTAGGATGCGACCTAACACTATTCGGTCGCATTCCTATATTTCACTATCAGAACATGCATCATGGCCGTAAACCAGCCGTAATGCATGCTCCCATAGTGAAATGGGAGGTGCGTGTCATCCCTGCAGCCCGCACAAGGTGCAGGGATCATCAGGGGGGCACCATAGGTGATCCCTCGGCCTCCAAGCAGAGGCTGTGCACCAAAGGGGGTCCTGATGGAGGCCCCCAAACACGCTTTCTGACATGGTTTCCATGTCAGACAGGCTTGCATGGAAACCATGTCGGAAAGGAGGATCGTAATCTCAAGGGTGGAAAGACCCGCCTGTCAGATTACATGCTGTCTTCCAACTTGTGGACAGGCTCTCCGAACCCGTCGGAGCTCAGCCCGGCACGACCGGCAGGTTTACTTATGCCTCATTATGTTGGAGGCGGTCGGAAATTAAACCGACGGGCCCATTAAGATGCGGCCATAAAGGCTCCGACAGCAGGTCGGAGCCTTTACGGGCCATATCATTATCGACCCCTAAGGCTTCCACTTTTATTCCTTCTCCTCTCAAACTGCATGTTTCACCTTCATCATGCCTATTCAATCTATTTAGTTTTTAAAGATTACAAATATTGTCCTGTTCTTTCTTCTACTGACTTCATCAGATGGATCTGTAATCCCAAAAGAAGGGAAGGCACAAAGACCTAAAATGTGACCTTAAGAAAGTCAGGACCAATAAGTTAAAGGTGGATATAGTTTGGAGCACCTAACACTTTCACTGTCACTATTGCTGCTCCAAAGATACAGGTCCAGATGTACGACCATTTTTGCATGCGCAAACGGGTTTGCGAACCCGTTTGCTCATGCAAAAACAGCATGGGGAATGTACAAACCCTATTTTGCGAGTCACAATTTCTTGCGACTCGCATAATAGGGTTTTGTGACTCGCTATTAGGAAGGGGCGTTCCCTTCCTAATAGCGAGCGCAACCATATGTAAGAATGTTTTGCGTCCGCAATTGCGGGCTCAAAACACTCGCAAATTCTAGGGACCACTACCTGCGCTTAAAAAATGAAACAAAAACATTTCATTTTTCTTTTTTAAATGCATCGGGCTGCATTTAAAAAAACCTGCTTTATTTAAAAGCAGTCCCAGACATGGTGGCCTGCTGAGCCCAGCAGGCCACCAAAACTAGGAGGGCCTGCCATTCCCAATTGGGTCGCAAATTGCGAGAGGCTCATTAATATTCATGAGCCTCTCTATTTGCGACCCCATTGGGAATCGCTAACAGTGTGAAAAACACTGTTGTACATTGGAAATAACGCCTCGCAAATTGTGAGTCGTAAAAAACTCACAATTTCCGAGGTGCTATTTCCACGGTCGTACATCTGGCCCACAAAGAACAAGATCTTCGATCTTTGACCCCCACATCCGCCACTAAGTGAAACATATTCATCAAGTAAGAACTAAGGTAATATGCCCAGGATTGTCAACATGATGGTTATGAAGAATAATTCAATTGTATTTCTTTAGAGAAATATGAGTACAAAAACAAGTTGACATTCAGTTAGAATAATCAGTTCTTGTACAGGTCCTTAAAAAGACTCATATTGATTTAAAATAAGATACACCAAAGCATCATAGGATTCTAAGCTAAACTTCAGAAGGGGCCCCAACTATATTCATATAACAATACATGCTTTAGCATAGGAAAGAAAGCCTCTATGCCCACATACACACTACTTTTATGAATTTTCTATTTGAGGCATCATTGTAATAAATATGACATGCAAACCTTTGTGAAAAGGACTATGGCCCAGATGTATCAAGCTCTTTCGCAAATGGTGCGAATCGCAAAAATCGGCCGTTTGCAAACGCAAAATGGCCTAATGCAATGTATAAAAGCATTCACAATCTCAAAATTGATAATAAAAAAAAAATTAATTCCAAATTTAAGGATCCCAATTTAACGAATTCCAAATGTATGAAACATTCGCAAATTGCGAAAGACCCCAACAATCACAATTTTGCACGTGCAATTTACCACCAACTCAAGTAAGGTGGTAACCAGGTGCAAATTATTTAAACAGGCCCAGAGGGCCTCAGATTCTTTTACAATGGCAGCACTGTATGTCATAGCGAGGAAGATGCAGATTCAAGCAGCAGCACAGAGAAGGAGGAGGAGACAGGAACGCATTTACAGAGTGCATATAACCCTGTTTCAGCAGACAGAGGAAGAAATCCATGACAAATATAGACTAGACTCAGCAACAATACTATATCTGATAGCTGACCTACATCCAATACTGCAGCACCAGACCTGCAGTACCCAAGCCATTCGCACACATGTGCAGGTCCTATGTTCACTCCACCTACTAGCATCAGGGAGATACCAGGGGGTGATAGCTGCAGCAGGACGGGTGTCCCAAAGTTGTGCTTCACGCATCTTGAATGCTTTCTTGGATGCAATGTTATAGAGGATACACCATTACATCAGATTCCCCACTACACAACAGGTATTGCAGCAGACCAAATTGGATTACTAAAAGATAGCACAATTCCCACATGTAATTGGGTGCATTGATGGGACACATGTAGCCATCTGTCCCCCTCAGATAATGAGTATGTGTATAGGAACAGGAAATCCTTTCATTCACTCAACATCCAGGTCATATGTAATGCCTCACACATAATAACTGACATAGTGGCCAAATATCCTGGTAGTACGCACGATTCATTCATTTTCAGACACAGTGGAATATACACACGTCTCACTGGGGTGAATTTGGTGAAGGATACCTGCTAGGTAAATGCATGTTACTCACTCTGATAAACTCATTGGATCTGTAGAAATAGCACAATGATTAATCTATTGCCTTTCATCCTGTAGGTGACAGTGAATATCCTGTGTGCTCCTTCATACTCATACCATACCTTAATCCTGAAACTCAGAGTGAAAGGAAATACAATGCTACACACAAGTCGACAAGCAATGTCATAGAGCGGACATTCGGCCTACTGAAGAGTAGGTTCCGCTGTCTACACAAAAGTGGAGGTGCACTGCAGTTTAGGCCAGAGATCTGTTGCAAAATTGTGGCCACTTGTGCCATGCTGCACAACCTAGCAACAACCAATGGCATACCATTGGACCTCACAGATTCGGAGTCTGATGAAGAGGATGAACCACGTCCACCTCACAGAGCAGCATATGGCGCAGGTGCAGCAGATAGCAGAGATGTGATGAATTAACATGCAAATATTTCTAGGTGAGTAATGATGAGACAATGCACCTCATGACTTTGGACCAACAGTGTTTTTATTCACCTGAACATCAGGTAAACTGTGTGCTCACAGCCATCAACTCCTTTCTTGTGTGTGGCTTTTGTAGGTCAACATGGGTCACCTCACCCATTTGCATACCTCGGTCACACCACTGAATACTTCTTACGGCCACGCCCAGCACTAGAACGGTCAATGTGTACACTGGCCTCCCTGGATGAGGCCTCGGATGCCGTACCTTGCCTTGCACATCGCCGTCTGGGCTCAGTTACCGGTGGAGTAATGCTGCTGATGCTGGAGGCCTCCTCACTGTCCCCTGTACCTAGTATACCTGTCCCAGCTATAGTAGTTGTCTGTAGCTGTTCAAAAGCAGTGGTGATCTGCACCAACCCCCTGGCAACATCATTACTGCAGTGGTCCATTTCCACCCGCATTTACACAGTGCGTCTGGACAGGACAGCTGTGGCATTGCACAGACGGTTAAGTGCCTTTGTGTAACCATCCAAACGGCTAAATAGGTGCTGCTTTTTGCGGCGTTTGGAGGCATGCTCCCTCAGCATGGTGGTACAGAGCTCTTTAATCGCTGCTGTCCTGTCCCTTAGACTTTCTGCATTTGCCTTATGGCCCTCTGCCACTGTGTTGTTCATCTCCCTGATGCTGTCCTTAATGTCAGACATGTTGTGATTCAGACACACCAGCTGCCTTTGCACTGACCGCATGCTTTTCAATTGCAGCCACTGCACCTTCACCATAGTGCCCTCCAGCCAAGCAAAGACAGAGGATCCCTCTCCTTCCTCAGCAGCACTGTGTGCTCTTGCTCTGCCTCACCTGCGATTGGTGTTGCCATGCCGCACAAGGGACTGATCACATTGAGGATGTGCCTGCTCATCTGGCCTTGACTGTCTCTCTTCTTGGATGTCCTTCCCTTCTAACTCCTGCAGTGGAGCCACAGTGTACCTGCGTGGTCTTGGTGCAGGTGCTGTTGGTGTTGTGGCGTCTGACTCTTCTTCCCCAGCCTGTTCGTGGATCACCGCTGGCTCATCTATTGGTGTGTCTTCACCCTGTGGCGGGTGTATTTTAGCATGCATCCTACCTTGGCTGGTGTTGGTTGTGGCTGAGCTGTCGATGCCTGCTATGCCACTGATGGATTCAGGCTGTAGGGTGGACTCCACCAAGTTCTCAAGGGGGTTGGATGTCGGCTGTGTTGAAGGTCCTCCACTGGTCTTCTTGGCGTCCACAAGTCTGCTTATCACCTTCTCTTTTGCCCTTGAGCGCAAGTCGTACCAGCGCTTGCGTAGGTCTTCTATGGAGTGCTGTGTGACCCCTATGGTATTTTCTTTTGCTTGGATGTCCAGCCAGATCTTCGTCTTCTCAGACTTGGGGATGTGTAGGGATTTTTTACCAAAGAGTTGCTCATGGCTCTTCACCATTTCCTCAATTAAGACCTGCAATTCTTTTTCACTAAACTTTTGCTTTCTCTTGCGTCCTGCATCCTTCTTTGCCTTCTCCTGTGAAGCCATGATGTGTATTTGTGCCTGTCTCTGCACTCTTGATGTTGTCCTGAGTGGTGTGCTCCTGATCTCAGCCTCTTAAATAGCCTCAGGCACTCAGAAACAGCATGGGGAAACACACTTCCTGATTGTGATGTCATCGAACAGCATCGAATAGCAGATTCGATAATATGCGATTTTTTATTTTGTGAATTCCCTATTACAGAATCGCTAATTGAGAATCTGTTATTGCGAATATTACCGAATTGCTATTTTTTTGCAAATTTTTTCCTACAATGCATTTTGCAGTTACCAAATAGCGATTCGGTAAAAATCTCTATTTGGAAATCGCAAAACCCTTTTTTCATACATCTGGCCCTATATCCACATTTTTTGCATCCTGCACATGGTTCGCAAGATAGTTCATTTAGCTACCCAGTACTGACAGCACCAACAGACTTGCACCCCTGTGGAACGCTGCATGATTTTCTTTGTCCACAAAGCCAGTACTTACTATCCTGCGACCAATCGTATTACTTTGAGTTCAAAGACAATATAATTAATTGCAGGGTAGCAACAGTAATGGCCAGGTTGCTTCAGTGAATTTGATTAGCCACCTGTTGACCAATCAGGCATACTGTTCATTTACACCATCCTTCCTCAACTGGAGCTGAAGGTTGGCAATGCCGTGGGATGACTTGTGTGAGGCAAAAGGCCAGCGGGCATCTTAGAGGGGTACTATTACCTTTCATCCAGGAACAGTGTTTGAACTCCGACACCAAAGGTAGAATCCAACCAACTGTGAAATACTTTAATTACTGTGATGTTAGCCTTTGCCGGCTAAAATTCTTGGGTTCTTTCGTACTAGAGCGCCACAGTCACACAGAAGCCCTCATTATAAGTGGTAGTATTTCACCTGGAGCAATAACCCCTCAAGGACTTCTGTACCCTGCTACTAGCAGTGGCCTGGCGTTTCCAGGTCTCGGAATTCAGAGTCTACTTACTCTGGATATAAGAATTCTGGGCACAGACATACCAGGGGCCATATTACATATATGGCACACTTTCCCTGTTTGTGCTACGGTGCACCTTTAAATAGGTGTGCCATGCGCAAACAGCTAAAGTGCGCTGTATTACAGTGAAAGTGCTTCGCCCAGGGCAGCTGCGAACTCATGCTGCCCTGAGGGCAGCGCATTCAAGTGAAATACAGAGTGGTTGCTTCAAAGCCACTTCGTGTTTCACTATGCAGACAGCCAGCTGCCTGGACTTTTAAGAGGGCATTGAGATTCCCTTGCAGGCAAAAGCTGTGAGTGACTGCACCTGTCATCAAGGGGATGTCTGGGGGTCCAGAGAAATACCCCTTTCTCCCCTCCAGTGGGCTGCCTTTAGGAGGTGCAGTTTCAGTGCGCCACCTTTTGTGGTGCACGTTTAGTGCACCTTCTAAAGGCATGTTTGCCTCTGCACCCACATCCAAATCGGAGATAACCTGTAGAGGCAAATAAATTCCCTCATTTGCATGGGGCAATGCACCCATGCAATTGAAGGAATCCCTTCTTGAGCTAGAGCTAATGGTACATGTGCATCAGCGCTAACTGTATTACAGAAGGGGCCGCAAAAGCGTCTGTGGCCCCATCTGTTATACCAAAAACCTCCGGGGTGCGCAAAGAGAGTGCACATGTCCGTTGCGCCCTTGGGACACTTTTTATAATACGAATCCAGGTCCTATTTCACCAGGTGCTGAGTCATTGAGTCATATTTCATGAAACACTGCAGGGGCAAGAGCAAGAGTCATGGAACAAAGCCTGGCCCCTGCCTAACCCCTGCACCATCACAGGGGAAGCATCTAATGGTCCACCAAGTGTCTCCTGGCTCTCCAACACTGCCCCAGAAGAATTAAAACCCTGTGTGCACCAGCCTCCACCACTCCCCCTGCCCAAAGCACAACTAGGGAGAGGCAGAAAATACTCCAGTCATAGTTCCCTTACCCCGCTTTTATCCCAGATCCAAACTGACCCACATGCCAACAATTTCCACCATCTGGGAGCAAGTGGAAACTGCATGTGGATTGGTACCTGGGAAAGGAGAAGACTACAGGGTGAAGGGACCAGTTTTCCTAGATATGTGTGGTTAATCTACATTCTGGGAAACAATGCTTGGAAAAGCTGAATTTGGGGTTGGGGATATGGGTCAGGAGAGGAGATTCCGCTACCCCCCAGTAGCCCTGAACCAAATTCTGGCAACCCCTAATGTGGGCCAGAAAGTCAACAGCGATATCCTAAAGCTAGAAAATCGAAGCTTCCCTTATTAACAGACAATTTTCTCCATAACCATAATAAAATATTTATTGAAAACGTCAGATAACGAAAGTACCTTTCAGTAAAAGTGTAAATAGCACCTTTAAATCTTTCAATCTTGTGAGCTGAGAATCAGTTACCAGACAAGGCACAGGGATCAACTGCCGGTAGGCTGGGTCCCTTCACCAATCGGGCCTGTGATTATTCTGCCTAGTTGCACTGAATTTGATAAAGGTCTCTAGCTTATTGCAATTGCTCAAAGCCAAGGATTTGATTACTGATTGGTCTTCTCCACAAGGTACTGGGTACAAACGTTTTCTTTGTCTGTTTCTGCTGAATGGGTTTCAATGGTCCATATGATAACTTTTTACTTACAAATGGATGAAGCTCTGAGTGAGGCCACACTAATAAGAGCATTTGAGGGGAACCCTGAGCGTGTGAACGAACATTCACAGCTGTAAATCAGAATCAATGAGGGGGGTTTGTTTGTCCCCCTGCATCATGCCATATCCCACTACAGTCGCTGCTACCCCTGGCATCAGAACTCTTGAAGGTGGGGGCAGACACAGAAAGTAAATTGTAATTTAAGAGCCATTTAAACTTGTTAATTTCCACTATTTGACCTTCCTTTAACCTGTCCATATCAAAAAGGAGGCTGTAAAATGGGAAAGAGTAAGAAATGTTTTCAAACATGTGATGTCATCAGGAATTAGAGTGTGTATAATGTCACTTTCGCTACCCCTGGCATTTTGGTGAATCACTGTCCACAACTTCTGTGCTGCTCATGAAAAGGCAAATTGTCCCAGAGAGGCTCCACCTCAAGAAACTCAAGCTCCAGTGAAGCATGCATGAGTTATACCTCAGATTTCTTAAAACAGCAGGCAGCAGCATACAAAATTAATTCAAAATATATTTTTATATTTCTCCACTCCAAAAAGGGATAATCTACCATAATAGACACAATAAAAAGACCACCACCACCCTGGGAACAAATGTTTTTTTTTAAAGGGAGAGGGGCCATGCACACCCCTCCCGGGCCACATTGGGCCCCAGGGATGACCACCACCCTGGGGATGGACCTGAAAAGTAATAGAGGGGGCCCTCCTCCTGGAGCCATACATGGCCCTGGGGATGACCACCTTCCAGGACCGGCTCCTTCTATGTTCTGGGATGCCTTCTCCCAAGACATAGCTGTTTGCTTTGGCTTGCCTCCTGGTTCACTACTTGTTGGGGATGAAGTCCGCTTAGATGCTGAGGGTCCTTGGGGACCAAGACCTGTCACCTCAACCAAGTTCCACACAATGGGATTGCTGAGAGCTCGTCATATGGCTCGCCCCCTTTCTTCACCAATCTGCAAACGCACCTCCTGGCGCACTACTGGTTGGGGGCTGAAGTACCCTTGGATGCTGATAGTTCTTAGGGGCCAAGAAACCCCCCTTTTTACCTCTAGTAAGTCCCACACAGCAGGATAGTTGAGAGCTTGTAGGTCCCACCCACTTTCTCCACCACTCTGCAAACTTGCCTCCTGGTGCACTAATAGTTGGGAAATGAAGTCCCCTTTGAGGCTGAGGGTCTTTGGTGGCCAAGAACTCCTCCTGTTACCTTCATTAAGTCCCACACAGTGGGATTGCTGAGAGCTCATAGGCCTGCCCCCATTCTTCACCACTCTGCAATACGCCTCCTGGGACACTACTGGTTGTGGATGAAGTTCCCTTGGATGCTGAGGGTCCTTGGGGGCCAAAAACCTCTATGTCACCTCCAGTAACTTCCAAACAGTGGGATTGCGGAGAGCTGGTCAGAGGCCCCGCCCCTTTCTACACCACTCTGCACACGCACCTCCTGGTGCAAAACTGGTTGGGGGATGAAGTCCCCTTGGATGCTGAGGTTCCTTGGGGGCCAAAACCCACTCCTGCTACTTCCAGTAAGCTCCAAAGTGCTGGATTGCTGAGAGCTGGTCAGAGGCTCCACCACGCAGCAAATTTGCCTCCTCCCACACTACTTTTTGGGGGATGAAGTCCCTTTGGATGCTGAGGGTGCTTGGGGGCCAAGAAACCCTCCTGTTACCTCCAGCAAGTCCCACACAGTGATATTGCTCAGAGCTCGTCAGAGGCCCCACTCTATTTCTTTACCCCTCTGCAAACATGCCTCCTGGTGCACTAATAGTTGGGAGATGAAGTCCCCTTTGAGGCTGAGGGTCTTTGGCGGCCAAGAACCCCTCCTTTTACCTTCATTAAGTCCCACACAGTGGGATTGCTGAGAGCTCATAGGCCTGCCCCCATTCTTCACCACTCTGTAATACGCCTCCTGGGACACTACTGGTTAGGGATGCATTTCCCTTGGATGCTGAGGGTCCTTGGGGGTCAAAAACCCCTATGTCACCTCCAGTAACTTCCAAACAGTGGGATTGCGGAGAGCTGGTCAGTGGCCCCGCCCCTTTCTACACCACTCTGCAAACGCACCTCCTGGTGCAAAACTGGTTGGGGGATGAAGTCCCCTTGGATGCTGAGGTTCCTTGGGGGCCAAAACCCCCTCCTGCTACCCCCAGTCAGCTCCAAACTGCGGGATTGCTGAGCGCTGGTCAGAGGTCCTGCCACCTTTCTCCACCACGCAGCAAATTTGCCTCCTCGCACACCACTTTTTGGGGGATGAAGTCCCTTTGGATGCTGAGGGTGCTTGGGGGCCAAGAAACCCTCCTGTTACCTCCAGCAAGTCCCACACAGTGAGATTGCTCAGAGCTCGTCAGAGGCCCCACTCTATTTCTTTACTACTCTGAAAACATGCCTCCTGGTACACTACTGGTCGGGGGATGAAGTTCATTGGATGCTGAGGGTCCTTGGGGGCCAAGAACCCATCCTGTTACCACCAGTAAGTCCCACACAGACGGATTACTGAGAGTTGGTTGGAGGCCTGCACCTTTCTCCACCACTCTGCAAATGCACCTCCTGATGCACTACTGGTTGGGGTATGAAGTTCCCTTGGATGCTGAGGGTCCTTTGGGGTCAAACCCCCCTACTGTTACCTCCACTAAGTCCCACATAGCAGGATTGCTGAGAGCTTGGAGGCCTGCCCCTTTTCTTCACCACTCTGCAAACGCACTTCCTGTTGCACTACTGGTTGGGGGATGAAGTCCCCTTGGATGCCGAGGGTCCCTGGGGGCCAATAACTCCTCCTGTTCCCTCCAGTAAGTCCCACACAGCGGGATTGCTAAGAACTCATCGGCGACCCTGTCCCCTTTATCCACCCGCTGTACAGACCCATAAAGCCACTCACAGACCCACCCATACAGCTTTTTACATACCCACTCACAGACCCATACAGCCACTCACACATCTACTCTGAAAGGTTAGTGGTTACAGTTAGGAAATAAAATGTAAAAAAAACTTTGAAATTCACTAAAAACTAAAAACATCTACTCACAAATCCATTCAGCCACTCACACACCCACTCACACACCCACTCAGACACCCACATAGCCACTCACATACCCAGTCACAGACCCATACAGACACTCACAAACCCACTCACTGACCTATACAGCCACTCACATACCCACACTGAAAGGTTAGTGGTTACAGTTAGGAAATAAAATGTAAAAAAACTTTGAAATTCACTAAAAAAACAAAGGTTACAGGGATGTTATAGTTAGGAAATAGAATTAAAAAACCTTAGAAATTCACTGAAAAAAACAAAGGTTACAGGGCCATTATAGTGAGGCTCAGATTCCACTTGTACAAAACCATTGAAATTCAGCAGTTACCTGAGCTAACTATAACTTACGCCCTCACATTGCACTGCTTATTACCTCATATATTGCATCACACATGACATGATCAGTGACATCACTGATGACATCTCAAATGACATCACTGATGACATAATCCACAGAACCACTCACACATCTAACTACAAACAACTCATACCCCCACTCAAACACCCATTCAACCACTCACACACCCACTCACTGATCCATAGAGCCACTCACACACCCACTCACTCGCCCACACAGCCACTCAAACATCCATTCACTTACCATACACATACTCACACAACCACTCACTCACCCATACAGCCACTTAGTCACTGATACAGCCAGTCATATATCCACAGACAGACCCTTAAAGCCACTCATACACCCATTCACTTATCAATACAGACACACACCCACTCACTCATCCATAGAGCCACTCGTACACCCACTCACTCACACATACAACCACTCACACAGCCACTCACTCCCTCACACAGCCACTCACACACCCACTCACTCACCAATACAGCCAATTACACAGCCACTCCCACACCCATGCAGGTACTCACACATCCACTTATTCACCAACACAGGTAGTCACACACCCATTTATTCACCCATACAGCCACTAAAACACCCACTCACACACTTATACAGTCACTCAGACATTCACTCACACATGGATACACACAGTCACACAGCCACTCACGTTAGAAATAGTATCATTCGTTAGTAGTACATTAAGTATAGTAATTTAATTTCTGTAGTACCTTAGTATATATGTTTAACACTCATACACATTTAGAAAACACTCACCATCAGTGGATGATGTCATCAGAGATGTCACTGACCATGTCATGAGTGATGTAATATGTGACGTCATAAGCAGTGCATTGCAGGGGTGTAAGTTATAGTTAGCTCAGGTGACTTTAACTGCTGAAATTCAATGGGTTTGTAATCTGAGCCTAACTAGAACGTCCCTGTAACCTTTGGTATTTTCAGCGAAAAAATATATATACATATATATACATATGCACACGCAATCCGCTGCAGTACTCCATTTCACCAGTTCTGAATAAAGGACGGTACGGACCCAGGTATAGGTTCTTATTTGTTTATTTCTTTAAACCCGCACTGCCGCCATGACGCGACACACACATATATACACACACACACACATATATATATATATATTCCATCAATCATGTCCGCAGGGAGCATGGACCTCAGCAGGGCGGTCTCGGTGTGTGGGGGCGGACAACCTCCATTCAATTCCAACAAACAGAAACAGCCTTTTTAGAAGTCCTTACGCGTTTCAACAACATCGGTGTTTCTGTTGGAATAAAGCACCTGTCATTCCTGAAATCTGGTCCGGTGCATTTCTTTCTCTCCGGATTTGGAAGTTTGTTGGAATTGAATGGAGGTTGTCCGCCCCCACACGCCGAGACCGCCCTGCTGAGGTCCATGCTCCCTGCGGACATGATTGATGGAATTAATTGTGAAAAGGAGCAGGACCCGCCCGCAGTGTTCCAAGCAGCAAGGAACGGAGAATTCCAGCCCAGCATTCTTGAGGAAACACCGTGAGGCAAGGGAGAGTGAACGGACATTGGTCCCTCACAACGTACTTCAGAATCACAGGTACTGCCATGAATTGGGAATTAAGTAACAGCCGAAAATACAGAGCAAATTGAATACACTTTGAAGGGACTCAGCATATTTACATTGTCACTGTGTTAATACCTGTGATTGCCTACACAAAGGAAATATGAATACCAGTGATGCATTTAGAGTATGAGACTTTACCTTTGAAGTGCATGTTGGGAATTGCAGTATGTTAGGACTACGTAACAACGTTGTAGTCCGTGAATGGCGTATAAAGCACGCAGCCACACGGCAAATCCAGTAATACAGCTCACCTGTGAACAAGACTACCGATGTAGTTGAAACGCGTAAGGACTTCTAAAAAGGCTGTTTCTGTTGGAATAAAGCACCTGTCATTCCTGAAATCTGGTCCGGTGCATTTCTTTCTCTTCGGATTTGGAAGTTTGTTGGAATATATATATATATATATATATATATATATATATATATATATATATATATATATATATATAGCATACAACAAACCACCACTGCCCCTTCCACTCACCCTGGGTGCCTCCTTGCGTGGTGGTGAGCCATGTTTGCATACAGGTACCGCCTTGGACCAGAATTGTGTCAGCCGACACTAACAGGAGCACACACAAGGATTCGTGATAAGAGCTTACTTTAATCAAGTGTATCCCCCCTCAGCGCTGACAGATGCGTTTTGTCATTACGGCTTTGTCAATGTCAGTTTATTCATAAAAACAACACCATTTTTAAAGTGAAAAAAGTGCAAGTGACTAGTAATAGACATAGAAGATGGCCTAATACATACATAATGCGTTGATTCAGTGGCGGCCATCTTAAAGCCTGTTGCAGTGCCATAGAAAATATTAAATATACATTTAAAAACCATAATTCACGATGTCTCTACATTACATTGATATATTATTTTTCAACCATTATACATGACAATCAAAATAATCTCCAATAGTATGTGAAAGTAGGCTGTTATACAAGTCACATATCAGCAATTGGGCATTGAAAGCCGACATAAATGAATTGTCATAAGCTTCTCTATTTATATGTCATGCCCTTGGCTTGCGGGGCTTATGCATTGAGTATGCATTCTGTTTTTGGTTGAATAATATCGCCCTAAATGGGCATATGATTCTGTCATGTGGAGACTGGTAATTATATATCTGCGCGACAAGAGTATGCATTTTTGATTATGTCCCTTTTTTTCTCCCCTCTCTCCCGTTCCTAACTAAGCCCTGAATGGGTGATTTATCATATTGTTACAGGAGTAGACACAAGTCTGAATATTTTCCTAGGAGAAAACATGCTCCCTACCATTAGATCATAATTTTTTCTCTCTCTCTTCTCTCTTTTCTTCACATTTACACACATGCTAGATATATTTCATTAGTTTTCAGGGGTGCAATTTAGCAGTAAAAACCATTAGTCCAAATGTGTCCATAACTCTTCGTCATTATTCAAGCCTTGTGGAGCCATTTTACCAAGCTCTATAATGTATTTGGACTCCAATGCGTTTAATTTCCTGACTCTATCACCTTCTCTCTAATTTTGGGGAATTTGATGAAGGCAATAGAATTTTAGCAAATCACGATTACTCTGATGGACAGTCTCAAAATGACGAGCCACTGGATAGGAGGCTGTCCTTTTTTACTATTGCGCGCATATGCTCTAGAATACGCTTCTTTGCAGGGTGTATAGTACTCCCAATGTACTTTTTTTGACAGGGACACTCTAAGCAGTATATTGTAAACTCAGAGTTGCAATTAAGCAAACGTTTTATTTTCTCGGTTGATTTACACCCATTCCCCTGCGTCTCACAGGTACTATTTTTATTACTAAATTTGCAGGCTTTGCAATTTAAACATGGAAGAAATCCCACGATTGGCTCTTCTCATTGTACAGTGGATGCATAATGACTTGAGACTAAATGATCTTTGATGGATTTTGCTCTTCTGTATGTAATTAGTGGTTGCACCGAAATTACACTTTTCATGACATTATCCGTTTTGAGTATATGCCAGTTTTTCTTAAACATCTGAAAAATCTTAGAAGATTGAGTGTTAAAGCGTGTTATCATACGTACTGGCTCTACTCCTTCCAAAGTGTCATCAGTCTGCTTAGTTTTGGGAATCAACAATTCCAGTCTAGGTGTCTTTTGTACCCCGTTTTCTGCCGTGTGGAGGATATTATCACAGTAGCCTCTAGTTCTAAATCGATTCAGTGCTTCCTTCTTGGCTATTTCATATTCCTCATCTGCTGCACAGTTACGTGTAATACGCGGCAATTCCACATAGGGGATATTGCTGACAATGCTTCTAGGGAGAAAACATTTGGCATGCAACACGGCATTACCGGCTGTAGGTTTCTTATAAGGCCGGATTATGATTTTCATGTTTTCTACATAGACTTCTAGATCTAAATACACAACTTGGGAATTGCTGATATGGCCACTGAATTTTAGGTTGAGATTATTAGTATTTAAAACTGATATATATTCCTCAGCCGAGGAACGTGAGCCCTTCCACACTATAAATAAATCATCGATATAGAGGGCCCAAAATATCACTTTGTCCAACCATTTTTTTGGGGTATCCATCCAAGCCTCGTGTTTCTCCCACCAGCCCACGAAAAGGTTCGCTTAGCTGGGGGCGAAGCCCGTGCCCATCGCGGTTCCCCGGTCCTGTCTGTACAACTGTCCTGCAAAAATAAAGATGTTATTTTCTAAACAAAATGTTAACATTTGCAGAAGCATTTCATTAGGTTTTTTAAATTTAAGTGGACGCTTCTCTAGGAACCATTTTCTAGCATTGATTCCTTGAACATGATTTATGCAGGTGTACAGACCTGTAATGTCCAACGTGATTAACAACATATCAGATTCCCAATTGATTCCATCAATGGACCTTAAAAAGTCCTGTGTGTCTCTAATGTAGGAGCTTAAATATTTTACCCAGGGTGCCAAAAAAGAGTCCAAATAGATCAAGTAATTTTCAAGTAAGCTATTTATTGATGCAACTATAGGACGTCCCTGGGGCCAGTGAATGTCTTTATGTACCTTGGGGAGGTAAAAGTCGGTACAATGGGGTACTCACAGAATAAAAAATGTATTTCACCCGCATCCAACATCCCCTCTTCTCTCCAGGTTCGCAAAAGTTGGTGAAAAGTTTCAATACACTTGGAATAGTCCTTTCTTGTTGTCGGGGCATAACAGTTTCTGTCCTCCAATTGATTCAAGGCCTCCCTTAGATATTGTTCTTTAGGAAAAACAACTACATTCCCCCCTTGTCCGAGGGTTTGATAATTATTGAGTCATCTTGTTTAAGGCTTTGAATTGCCTGCCATTGTCTCTGTGTGATGTTGTAATATTTATCAGTGTGGGTTTTAGTTTGGAGTTTTTTTAGATCTTGCATTATGGCATCATTAAAGACATCTATGGCATCATAGGGCATCTGTGGACTAATTCTGGACTTTCTCTTGAGTCCACTATTTCCACTTGCTTGTTCAATTCCAGCATATTGTGGATCGGTTTCACCCATTTCTGAATCGTCTTGGAAGTTAATGCTTCCAGATGTTTCAAACATTTGCATAATCATCAGAGTGTCCAGATCATTACCAGTGAGAAGATCAGTATCACTGGAGAGACCCGCTTGCTCCGTGTGTCTCCTTCTTTCTGGATGTGTGAGATGTATTTTTTGAAATTTGAACTTCCTGATAAATTTATACAAGTCTATCCTTCGTTCCACGTAGTTGAAATCTGCTGTTGGGAAGAAAGTTAGTCCCAGTTGGAGTACCTTTAGTTCATCTTCACTTAAAATCCGGTTGGACAGATTAATGACACTTCTTTGATTTAACGTTTGCCCCTGTTGCCCTTGCTGCGTGTCACTCTTGGTGTGGGTGTTTCTTCTCCATCTATTGCCACGCCTTGTTTTGCATTTTTTCTTTGGTTTGGAGGATGCGTTCTCGGTGCCGGTCTTCGCGAATTAGCTGGAATTCCTGAAAAAACGTAGGTTCCTCGATTCTCTCTTTAGCTTCTCCACTTGTTCCTTGCTCACCCTCAGAGGTTTCTACCTCCGAT
Source organism: Triturus cristatus (assembly GCF_964204655.1). Classification (NCBI taxonomy): domain Eukaryota; kingdom Metazoa; phylum Chordata; class Amphibia; order Caudata; family Salamandridae; genus Triturus; species Triturus cristatus. The sequence continues at coordinate 274,069,495 of NC_140592.1, read as the reverse complement.
TCCGAGGTTTCTCTATTGAGAGACACACCATTTCTTTTTTGGTTCATTTGTTTTCTTTGCAGATCATATTTCCGGCAAAGGTCAAGACGCGACCTGAGAAATAAACTTGCTCATCACGTTGGAACTTTGTTTGTTTGCGACGCCGTATCCCGTTTTCATAGTCCTTTAGTCTGTTTTTCATAGCCAATCTAAGTTCTTCACTCTGTTTTGTATCCTTGTCCTTGCTGATCATTTCTTCTAAATTTTTAATCTCCTCTAAAAGCTTGTCCCGATCACTCCATGCATATTCAATAAGAATTCTTATCATCCCTTTGGCCGATTCTGTTGTATATTCAGACCAATCCTTCAATAGTTGGGGGTTTGGGTTTTCGTAAAATGGAACTATGAAAATGTGGAGGCCTCTCGGTATGCGTCCTACCTCCAGATATTTTTCTAAGGAGGTTCCATTTCCGGATTTGTTTTCTATTGCTTTTTCAAGGGTTTGATAAAGTATTTTTAAATTGCTCGGAGGATTGCTAGAGGTAGTTGCATCTTGTGAACTGCTTTTCCCTTGTGTCCTCCCTTCTTTAAAGACATCCACAGCAGCCTCTTGTCGGTCAGAGACTGAAGACATTATGGCACCACAGATTGTAGCACATAAAGTGGAGGGGGGTACTGCTGCTTATCGTAATGATGCTCTCAGGGCTGATGCTAATACATGTGGATTTAGAGACAACACAAATGAAACCCGGACATCGCTTACCGGCGGTTCTGTGTGGAGGACGCGGGTCCTTCGATCCGTGAGCTCTTCAGTTCTCCAACCGGCGGCGTGCCTTCGTTCCGCTTGGCGTCTTCCAATATCTGTATCTTGAAAATAATTCGCCCAGCAATCCAAAGCGGACGTGATTGTCATGTATAATGGTTGAAAAATAATATATAAATGTAATGTGGAGACATCGTGAATTATTGATTTTAAATGTATATTTAATATTTTCTATGGCACTGCAAAAGTCTTTAAGATGGCCACCACTGAATTAACGCATTATGTGTGTATTAGGCCATCTTCTAAGTCTATTACTAGTCACTTGCACTTTTTTCACTTTAAAAATGGTGGTGTTTTTATGAATAAACTGACATTGACAAACCGTAATAGCGAAACGCGTCTGTCAGCGTGGAGGGGGGATACACTTGATTAAAGTAAGCTCTTATCACGAATCCTCGTGTGTGCTCCTGTTTGTGTCGGCTGACACAATTCTGGTCTACGGCGGTACCTGTATATATATATAGCCACAATCCTGAAGACGATCCCAATTACGGTCTCAAAGCAGGTACAGACAACGATATGAAAAAACGTTTCTTCTTTATTTAATGCAGATTTTTAAAGTGGCTGTGTAAAATCTTTAGAAAGCAAGTGCCCAGCCTGACGCGTTTCGACTGCCCGATGGCAGTCTTGATCACATGACGCGCTGGACCTATCAGTGCGAATATATAGTGGAACTTAACAACAGCACATAATCACATGATACTTTTGATCTAATTAGTTTTAAAGACACAGTGCAAATATAACCAAAGGGCCACCGACTCAAATACTTAAAAATAGAAATCTCATATATGCTTTTCTTAATATTACATTATATATATACAAATATTCACTAACAGGGACGTTCTAGTTAGGCTGACATTTCACTCGTAAAAAAACAGAGGAATTCAGCAGTTATAGTTAGCTGAACTGCATATGCGAAAGGCAGTATACGTGAGTGTTGGAGTATATAAGTGACTGTATGTGTGAGTGAGTGATTGTAAGATTGGCTGTATTGGTGAATATGTGCTTGTGTCAGTGACTGTATAGGTGAGTAACTATGTGTTAGTATCTGTATGAATACGTGAGTTGGTGTGGGTTTAACTGTATAGGTGAGGAAGTAGTAGTGTGATTGACTCTATGGGTGAGTTAGTGGGTGTGTGAGTAGCTCTATAAGTGTCTGACAGTGTGTGAATGGCTGTATGGGCATATGAGTGGATATATCAGTGGCTATATTAGATGATGAGTGAGTCGGTGTATGAGTATCTGTATGGGAAAGTGAGTGGATGTGTGTGTGTAGACCTATAAACCAGTGAGTGGTTGTGTACGTAATGGTATGAGTGTGTCAATGGTTTCGAGAATGGTAGTGTGAACGTTGGAGTAGGTGTATGAATGGTTACATTGGGGTGTGAGTGGCTGCGCCAGCGAGTTTGTGAATGATGTCATCAGTGATGTCACCAGTGATGTCAAAAGTGATGTCACCAGTGATGTCATCAGTGATGCCACTGACCATGTCATGAGTGATGTAGTATGTGAAGTCATAAGCAGTACAATGTGGGTGTGCTAGTTATAGTTAGCTCAGCTAACTATAACTGCTTAATTTCTCTGGTTTTGTATGAGTGAAACGTGAGCCTAACTATAACGTCCCTTTAACCTTTGTTTTTTTCAGGAAGTATCTAAGTTTTTTCTATCCTATTTCCTGACTATAACAGCCCTGTAACCTTTTTTCCAGTGATTTTCTATGCTTTTTTAATGCTGATTCCTAAATATAAATTACCTGTAACCTTTGATTTTTTCATTGAATTTCCATGTTTTTTTACGTAGCAATGGTCTTTGCAGAATGGTCTGGAAAGGGGGGCATGGCCCCTGACCAGCTCTCAGAAATCCCACTGAGTAGGACTTATAAAAAGAACCAGGAGGGCTTCTTGGTCCTCAACGTCCTTTAGTATCCAAGCCAACTTTATTCCCCAACCGTTAGTATGCCAGGAGATGTGTTTACAAAGTGGTGCAGAAAGGGGTTGTGGACTCCGAAGGCCTATTAGCAAACTGACTCTGCGGAACTTGCTAAAGGTAACAAAATGAATACTTGGCCCCCTAATACCCTCAATAGCCAAAGAGACTTCATCCACCAACTAGTAGTATGCCAGGAGGCGCTTTTGCAGTGTGATGGAGAAAGGATCGCCTTGATGATTGCACATGTAGTGCCTGTATGATTTTATTAGTGCCATTGCCAAGGACAGGCTGCGAATACTGGGTGTTTTTTACACATATATAGACATATCTTACATAAACTTTCACTGTAGCTATTTACTAAGATACTAAGTTAACTTTCCCCTTTGTATACAAGTGTCGAAGAAAAAACAAACATTTTCCTTCTCCATAGCAACACCGAAGGTCGCAATGACATCAGTAGGCACAAATACAAATGACAACATGTAAAACAGATATTTGAAAATGTTTAGTAACATAACTGTTTAACTTTAGTTTAACAAAACATTTAATTAACAAAAACAACAATTTCACCGAACTTTCAACACCTGAACTCACGAATAGAACATAACTACAAAACACCCATAGAACTACCCATTTTTACCCACACGCAATAGAAATCAAGAACTGCTAAAGAATGCACACTCTGAGAAAAAATCCACTGTAGAGAGACCAATAAAAAATATTCATGGGGGATAAGGTCTATGGTGTACTATCTTACAACCTAACATAGAAAATATCTCTAACTGGCAATCTAGCAGAGGGAAGCTAATGGATCATCTACTTCAGTGGCAGCAGCAACAATTCCCAGCCACACATTCCTTTTAGAGGTACAGACTACTACAACAGATATGGCTCAGGAGTTTTCAAGAATAGCCATGTATTGCATGGACTGTAGTGTTGTAATAACAGCTGGTAAGCAGTGTGTTACAGCTATTCACAATGCTGCCAAAAATCCTACATGGTAATTATTTACCCCCTTTAAAAAAAAATTGCATTCTTAATAGGACAAGTTCATAGTGAGCAGAAACAAGGCAACGCAAAGCTGAAGGACCCTCAACTTCAATAGCAGCACAACAACACCTAAGCAGAGAGTCCATTCAAAAGTCCAATCTCAACTTAAAGATTTGGCACAACAGTTTTCACCTATGGCATCATACTGCATGCATTTTGGAGTTTAGTGAGTGCTGGAGAGCAGTTCATAAAGGCCTTTCGCAATGCTGCAAAGAATAATAAATGTTGATTTATTTATTATTTTTGGACCTTCATAGTTTTTCTACATTAGCAGGCATTTTATTATCTTACAAAATGAGTATCTAATATCTATGTGTTGTTCATTTTATTATCTTCTAATTTATTGTAACACTACTTACATATAATTTGCAGTATAGAGAAGTTAAACGGTCCCTCTACAAATAAATACACAGGTAACATTTGCCAGTTGTTATAAATATTTGTCAACAGTCTGTGTTTAAATCTTCTAGTAAGTGCATTGACAACATTTACAAACATACTCTGTTTTTTTAGACAACACTGTGTTAAATTTTGTAATCACTTCTTCAAAACTATCAACTGTAATATGTGTCTTGTTCTGCAACTCCTCCTCTTAACAACTCTTTATTTTCCCTAGAATCCTGCACAGGACCAAAGGAACGAAACTTCCGTCACCATAAACCTTTTCTACGTCTGCCTAAATATGAAGCAGGAGTTTTCACATACTAAAGCCTCATACCTAAAGTTCGCATTGTTTAGTGGTATAACTTATTTTGAGTTTTAAACTTCATCTTGGAAAGATATGTAGGCAATTTCTTAATATATCGCTGGATTGCTGTCTAATACTAGAAACACTACTTCACTTCCTTGTACCTCTTCCGCAATAACTCCTACATTTCTAGGTACCATCACCTCTTTGGCTATAGAACTACCATTCTTCATTTCATAACTTTGTCCTCTTTAATCAATACCATGAACTAATCTGTTATCCTGGAAATAGCTTTCTTCATTAAAGAAAGGCTCTCTACTAGAAGTATGTATCTACTCTCCACTAAAAATGTTACAACAGTTACTTCTATTCACTAATATTTTCATCTGGTTTTGTCTCCTCATTTACAACACTAATTTGTCAAGAGTCCTCATTCTATTTAGAATCAAAATTAAAAGCTTCCTCTTCAAAGCAAAGGCCTTATCAACTACTCTCTAAACTTGTTCTTTTAGTTTCACTGCATCTCTCCTTCTTCTACAGTTTTTATAATTTCTCACTAAATTTACAAGGCTGTAACTATGCAATTATTATAACATTTGTGCAGAACCTATGCAGCCATCTAAACACCCACTTACAACCCATGCAGTCATTGAAATACTGAGGCACACACATGCACTGATGAAACATTCCGGCTCTACTCATGCACTCATGTAATTAAGTAGAGAATACCATTGTAGTAAACTTATCACCCATACTGTCTAAAGACTACATATTCCTCAGTAAAACTTGTAAATACATGGGTTTGCGGTTGAATGCATCAATACTCTCTGGATGATTGAATGAGTGCATAGGTAGTGCCCAGGTGATTCCCTGAGGATACAAGTAGTGCCTAGATGATTCCCTGACTATGTCATAACTCCATGAGTCATTCCATATCTGCATACATACTGCCTGCGTGTTTGCATGAGTATACCATTATTTTGTGGGTATTTGGATGAGTGCACGAGTAGACCCTGAATGATTTGACAAGTGTGTGACTAATGCTTCAATAATTTAATACATGCATAGATACCAGAAGGATGATTACATGAGTGCAACTCTAGTACCTGGATAATTGCAAGGGTGCATACATAGTATATAGGTGCATGGATAGTGCATACATGATTGTTGAAGCCCAGATATAGCACTTAGCCTATTGGATGAGTGCATAAATAGTGTTTCAGCAATTGTATACTGTCCATTTCATTTTGGCTGACTGAACAGGTAGTGCCTGGATGCTTACATACCTACATGAGTAGTGCCTGGAAAATTGAATAAGTGTATCAGTAGTGCCTACCTAATTAGATGAGTGGATGACTAGTGTCTGAGTGACTGCATGATTCCATTGTTAAAGCTTGAGAGATTGGATGAAAGTAAGTATACTGCTGGGGTGATTGTATTAGTGCAAGAGTATTCCCTTAGTAATTAAACAACTGCATAGGTACTGGATGAGTGATAGGTTTACTACAATTGTACTCTCTAAGAAATTACATGAGTGCATTAGCATTTGAATGACTGCATGGGTTGTAAGTGGATGTTTAGTTGGCTGCATAGGTTCTGCACAGATGTTATAATTGCGTAGGTGATTATATGAATGTATACGTTGTGCCTTCATACTTCAATGACTACATCATTTCTGCCTGCCTGATTGCAAGAGTGTATGTGTAGTATCTGAATAATTGAATAACTCCATGGATAGTGAATAACTGATTTGATGACTGCCTGAGTAGGGGCTGGGTGATTCCACGAGTGTCTGCATACTGCCTGACTGAGAAACCACCTTCATTGGTGTTAGATACATAACAGTTGTCACTATATCTCTGACTCATTGGTTTTCTCCTTCTGTCGGTATCAATCTACCTGTTTTACTGTATACATGCTTTTCTTCTGAACTATGTGTGAGTGAATTCTGGGTATCGCACTTGATATATAATTGCATACATGGCCCTCGAGAAAATACATTGATTTGTTACTGAGCATGCACATACATCAGTAAGAATCTAAAACGGAATACAACGTTTTGAAATTTTTCAAAGCACAAAACCTTTTGCGAATGGCATACCTACATAATTTCTTAAATACTTCTTCTGCTTCTAAAGCATATATACAGCATATCTCAAACAAAAGTTACACTCAAAATGAAGCTTGCACAAGAATTATTTAGGCATTCTCCACTATTAATCCTTCTCAATTTTAAACAATGCATGTTTAAAGAAAAACACTACCCTCACCATACACATGAAATGTTCATCAGCCTTACTGAACACAGATCACCATGTAAACATATATGTGATTTCTGAATAGATGAACACCTTCAAGCCATCTTCCCAAAATATATACCTCTCTGCATCTTTAAGCAAACTCAAAAGTCCCACTGTATATATAACTATGTGCAAGCACAAAAACCATATCTCACCATCTAAGCATATGCAAAGGGGTCTTATAAGTTGAAAAACACATTGACAAACAATTCCCAATACATACTAACAAGAATTACTTGTTTCTAATTATACAGGCGGACAGCATGTTCTCATCTTTTATTTCTACTCTGCCTGTTTCATAATATTACTAAAAGTACTACAACTCCCAGAATGCAAATAACAGAGGTATCTATTCTGCACATGATGTTTAGACATTTAAACCTTTCTTAGCTCCTCATTGCAACTTTCCACAAAACGATACCCTTATTTTTCAATAAAATACACAATGTAATAAAGAGGTACTAATTCATTCTTCCTAAAATATTCACCAATAAACTCTTAAACACATACCCTCTTATGCATACAGTTAATTTGATAAATGTGTTCTCATCACTGTGATACTCCTTTTAATCAAACTCCCATATACATCTTAATTTCTAGTGTACATTTTATAAAGTATTAAAAAGTAATGTACATACAAGTGAATTCAGTCTATAGATTATATTTTTGTTTTAGATCTTTGTGGATAGTTTTGACACTGTTAGGATGTGTAAAAACTAAGCAGAAGAATGGTACACCACTCTCATATAGAGCAACCATAAAATGGCAACCTCTTCAACTTTGTACTCTGTGAGACCATGAGAAAGGCAGCAAATGAAATCATGTCTTTCATTTTAGACTACACTATCTCCACTTGTGAATGGTTATTATCTGTTAACCCTTTCCCTCTCTTTCAAAAAGAAATTCCTGTCTATGTGTGTTCACAATGTATTCGCGTAATTCTGCCCTGTGGTGGCAATGACCTAGGCGCATTGACTGGGGTAGGGTTGGAAAGCATAATGAAAGAAACCTTTGCAGAACTGATGTTGCTTTTCCTTCACACTGTCATGGTATACTCTAATATATAATGTCACTACAAGTACTCCCTTGATTAACCAGTCTGCCATCAGAAGGTGTGGCTAACTAGAACAGTATTTTGATGGTGAAATGATGGTGTGCCCTATTTGAAGTATTTAACAACACCTATGTATGGGGAAGGAGGCATAGTGACATAGTGTTAACCCACGGGAGGGTGTACTCCCTCACAGAGTTCCTCTCGTCGGACCCTCACCAAACAAGGAATCCTTCCTTGTAAGGTATGTGAATTATACTCTAATATATGCCAAAGACAGAAATGGAAGTGGTCAAATCAATTCTGTCCACAGATTGACAAAGCCAGGCAACATGTTAATAAAACTATTTCTGCATTCCTCAGACCATCGCATGTGCTGCAGCTATAACAACAATCTTCATTTTGACATGCATGAAATTTATAGAAATGATGGAGTGCACTTTACAGATGAAGTAACCTGAAACTCTGTCTTAAGTGTAACAGCCATATACACACAACCAACACAACAGCTCTTGTCAGAGCCACCCTAGTACCCGAAATATTGTGAAAACAGAAAACAAAACCAGACATTTAATAGCCACCAACACATCCAAAAATAATATGTAAAAACATCCATTCTGAACATTGCCCTACACACATTACTATATACACACTTCTTTCACAGCATGTTTAAACTCATATTTTTGTATTAAGTTTCTTTAAAAACATCTTTCAGACCTAGTTCCCATTTTTCCATTAATTCAAGATGTCACGATGACGTCGTTAACCGCAACGATCGCGCATTTTCCATAAAGTCTAAAACACACATACTACAGTATTTCAGTATTTTACACAATAGGGGTTTATTACTGTACACTTAAAACTCATGTTTTTCTAGGGTATTTCTAGAACAACCATTTCTAAAACCTATTTTTATTTTCACGGTGAGGCCAGAGATCGCGGTGATGACGCTCATCGTGATCCCCGCGGTTACGTCTCGAAAGCAGAAAGCAGAAGCAGGAATTCAATAGCCACCACCACATTACAAAATTATAACTACATAATGAATACTAACCATCACAGTAGATAACTCACTATATAAATAACTCTATAAAAACATTTATCAGAATCTCAATATCTCTGTAACAATGTTTATTAATGATTCACTGATATTCTTTTTATATTTTCACCAATATTCGTAATGATGTTGGAAGTCACAACGTCCCTGCGATGGTACGGGGGAGTGGTCACGCTAGCGTTGGCAGCGTCATCGTCAATATCTCGCACGATTAAAAAGAGAAATTTTGGACACATAACTTGTGTCACTAACACCTCCCTTTCTCAGCCTTGGGGTCAGAGTATCTCCACCCTGACCCCTTATGTGGGCTTTCACACAGATTTTCAGCCCCTGCAACCGTTCCCGATAGATAAGAAGGCGGCAGCAACTTTCTATTCAGACTGCGTCCAGCCAATCAAAGCAATCCTGTTGGCGCGCGCATTCACGATTAATCACAAAACCACCACGAAATATCTGCGGCCAGAGATATCACTACAATTTTCATCTTACATTTCTCAAAAAACTACAGAACAGATTTACACTAAATAAGCAAAAGGCACTTCCTTTAACCGACATCTACCTCCCTGCTAAATTTGGTGGAAGTCCATTCAGTGGCTCAGGATGTAGAGGTGGCTAAAGGTTCCAATGGGAATTAACATTTTGAAATGTACGGCATTGTCCCTCTTAACAATACCATGCGTTGTACTTCAGCAATTACCCACATGGGTACGCTAGTGGCATTCATACATTCTGTAAATCCCAAGTTTGAAAAATAACTGTTGAATTTATTGCTAAAAGCACTTTAAAACAGGCTTTCTATGTTTCTTGATCTTGTATTTGGAGTTCTTGTTTCTGCCATTACAAGAACTGTATAGCCCAAAAACCACTGCAGGACCAATGCAGCTCCTCTCAACCTGGATTCCCTAGTGTAACCATTATTAAGACAATCATGGTATAGGTAGATCTCCCTAGGTGTAGAGTCACTCCAGGACAGAAAAAGAATGCATTTCCCATCTAGTATAAAGGTGTTGAGACAAAATATTGAGTTGGAAATATGGACTTGCAGAATTATCAAATTAATAATATCGTGACATGGAAATATCATCATCAAGAATATCGTGGTGAAGAATATCGATTTTAAAAGGTAAGTAAAATCGATTTTTAAAATATCACAGTCATTAATATTGATTACAAAAATATAGTTGTTTATAATATCGTTTTTTGATTATTGTTAAGCTTTTTGGTGTGTATTTTAAATGTATATGATGTAATTTTATGTTTTTTAATGCATTTGTAATTTTTTTAGTTGTTATTACATTTAGGTGCCGATTCCGATCCGTTAAAAAAAATTACCGTACGACTCGTATCTGTAGTTTTTTACGTACGAATCGTACAAGTCCCGTACGAATGGCCAAGTACGATTCTTATTGGTATTCTGTTACGTACGAATCGTACAAGTCCCGTACAAACGGCCAAGTACGATTCGTACCGTAAAAATACATACGAATGACCTTGGGAAAAGTGTATGACACGTCCCCGGACAGTTTTACATACAAATCGTAAAACTGAAGTCCGAGCGCACAAGTACGATCCGTACCTGCGTTCCGAAGACACATTCGTATGTAAAACATCCCGTACGGAGCGAACTGTGTACCACCCCTACCATGGGCACACCTGGGCGAGGGGTACGAGTCGTACGGCCGCCCCCAGCCTCCCACCCCTCCCGCGTACATCTGTACCGTACCCCCAGCCCCCCCACCGCATGTACGCACCGTACCCCCCCACCGCAGGTACGCACCGTACCCCCACCGCATGTACGCACCGTACCCCAGCACCGCATGTACGCACCGTACTCCCAAGCGCTGGGAGTACGGTGCGTACATGCGGTGCTGGGGTACGGTGCGTACATGCGGTGCTGGGGTACGGTGCGTACATGTGGTGGGGGGGTACGGTGCGTACATGCGGTGCTGGGGTACGGTGGGTAAATGCGGTGGGGGGGTACGGTGCGTACATGCGGTGCTGGGGTATGGTGCGTACATGCGGTGCTGGGGTACGGTGCTGGGTACAGTGCATACATGCGGTGGGGGGGTACGGTGCATACATGCGGTGGGGGGTATGGTGCGTACATGCGGTGCTGGGGTACAGTGCGTACATGCGGTGCTAGGGTACGGTGCGTACATGCGGTGGGGGGCTGGGGGTACGGTGCGTACTTGTAGGGCTGGGGTACGGTGCGTACTGGGCCCCCTTTTCCTCACGCATCGCGCCGTACTTAGCTTTTCAGGCACTTTTTGGCTCCCGTAAAAATATTGCCGTGCGGAGTGCTGTGGGTATGAATCGTACTTGCTGGTCCGTAAAACGCTGCCTGACTCCGTGCGAATGTCGCGTTCGCGCTGTTCCGGATCACATTTGTACGTGTTTTTCAGCCGTACGGTCTTTTCTACGATTCGTACGGAAACAGGTTTCCGTACGAATCGTACTTGCTAGTTTGTACGGTTTGTTTACCGGGTATGAGTCGTACGGAGAAAACACTCCGTACGACGATTCGTACCCGGGTTTTACCTGATCGGAATCGGCACCTTAATGTGAGTCATTTTTGTTATTTTAGTACCTTAGCGGGTTGTGGGTGTTTAGAAGCACAGGGTGGGAAGTAATTTAATTATAATACATTATTGATTACTTTTTAAATATTAATAATTTTTCATTAATTATATTAATAGTTTAATTTTTTTAACTTACATTTTATGTCTGGGTTGTGGAGTTTATAGGGGTAAAGGGTGGAAAGTAATTTAATTTTAAGTATTTGATAATTAATTGTTAATTAATATTAATCATATAATTGATCATTCATTATGTTAGTAGGGTTAAACATATTTTTTAAATATACATTTTATGTGTGGGTTGTGGGGTTGATAGGGGTTCAGGGTGGTAAGTAATTTAATTTTAACTAATTCATAATTCATTGTTAATTAATATTCATTATTTAATTGTGTAAATATTTTTTTTTGTTTTAGGTGTGGGTTGTGAAGTCTATAGGGGTACAGGGTGGGAAGTAAATTAATTATAAGTAATTATTATTAATATGCTTGATTTAATAATGATTATTTAATTTATAATTAATTATGTTAATTGTGTAATTACATTTTTTAACGAATATTTTAGGTGTGGGTTTGGTTTTTTGGGGGGTATATGGTAGGAAGTAAATTACATTTTAATTAAGTTAGAATTAATTGCTTAATTGATCATTATTAAAACATGTATTATGTTAATTGTGTAATTATTTTTTTTATTAGATTTTAGGAGTGTGTTGTATATCTTGTGGGGGTATATTGTGGAAAGTAAAATTCATGTATTTAAATAATTAATTTTTAGTTATTGATAATTAGTTTGATAAATATTTACGTTAGTAGTGTAAATAATTAGTTTTTTTAAGTTAGACATCTCACCCAATTCGACCTTAACAACATCACAGGAAGAGACATCACATGACCTTTGACTCTGAATCTTCCCATGACAATAAATGACATCACTAACGCACCATAATTACTGAAGGATTAATATAACAACACAGCACAATTGTCTGTTTTAGAAGACACCAATATTAGGGTGTTAACATGAAAGTAGTGGAGGGGGAAATACTTGCCCTGAATTGTAGCAAGCGAGTTGAATGAATGAGCCCGACCTTTATTATGGAATTTGGGCAGGGGAGGGTTCTCCCTATGAGAAGTTTTTTTTTAATGGGGCCAAACAGTGGATGTTTGAAGCACAATTTTCACATACATTTGCTACAAAGGTCATAGGCTCTGAAGGGGCACTCATTTAAGTATTCAAGTCCTTAATGGTTTGCCAAGATAATGAAACCTGATGCTCCCCATTAGCTGACCCTAGGTTTTTTTAAATGTACTATGGAAAAGTAAAAATTGACCATAATTGTGCCAGGACCAGCATTTTGTCATGGATACTCCCATACCAAAAATGTATACACTATGCCAGTGCTAGAATTCTGCAATTAAGGCCATCCATATATCATGGGTGACACATACCTAATATAATATGGCAGGACTAGCAGTTTGTCATAGTTTCCACAGTTATATTCCATTATGCCAAGAATTTACCTCCAATGTGCTACCCCCGTCATTCTCCAAGGGTGCCAATATTTTCTCTCAGATGATTGTAATGCCTGTGGTAAATATTTCTCCTTTACCGGGACTGAATTTGATACAGGAACATTATAAAGTAGCTCAGTAAAATGAGAGGCAGAATCCGTGATACTAGAGTTTCAGAATGGGCTTTATTCCAATAAGCGATTATAATCGGATGCTTCAAGTTCCATCACCACGGGAGTTCAGGAAGTGAAGTACATACTTTATTGACAAGCAGTAACTTTTATAATACATACATCATAATGAAGTGAATACAGTAGGCGTAACAATTGATAAGGACATTGACGTTTGGTTCTACGTAACCGAAAATGGGTGTAATAATGAGTAAAAAGGAACATGATTGGCTATGATGTAATACATAGGTGGATCTATAAGATAATACTTGGCATTGATGCGCGCGCAGCAGTCTGACGTGTAATTGACGTGTAACTAGGGGGTGACGGGGACTTGACATTTAGCTCTACGTGTGGAGACAGGAAGTCTGGGGGGTCAAGTCAACCTAATCCCAAATCATATCTAACATCCTATGTTTAAAGAACTATGTTATCCACAAAAGAAGGACTCTCGGACAGAATCTATTCTATACTGGCTGTGCGTGCGTGTACAAGCGTCTAGGTGTCTACACTGAATGCGAGGGGGTAAGAATATTCCATGGTAACAGGGCTATGAATTACTTGCATGAGGACAGAGAAGATGGGCCTTTTTGCTTGGTAACTGGAAGAATGTTTACTTAAGCTACTAGGCAGGAATGCATCGGCTGAGGGGGAAGCAGATAATTCGAAGGTGAAATACAGTTCTTGGCAGAGAATAGGCTGATGTCAGGCTTCGTGAGCCGCGCAGAGAATGAGACAAAGTTCATGGTCACAGATGCAGGCTTGAACTGGAGCTTTCAGAGGCAGAAGGGAAAAGGAGTTCGATGACAGAATCAGGGCCTTCTTGCCTGGACTGTAAAATGGCATAAGTGAACCATATAAAGCCGGTGGCCTTTCATATTTAGGAATGGAATATCCAGCCCATTTATGGCGGATCTGACAGAGGACATGTTGACGGTGGACGCACATGTGTTTGCGTCATCATTGCTGGAACTGGAGGGAGCATACATGTACTTGTGACATGCTCATAGAACCGTTGGGGTCCAAGATAGGGGACATAACTGACCAGAAAAATCCATATTTCCACATTCCCTCCTTGTCCCCTTCTTGCCCTTCAAGAGATATCAATCTTCATCAATCCATTGATCTGTTCATATAGCATCATTTGTTCTTCTTTCTTCTTCCGGGATCTTGAATGAAAATCTTGATGTGGAATGCACGATGTGGCACATAGACCACAAATTGCTGGTCCACATTGCAGACATAGACAGCAACTGAATAGTATGAGAAGGCCAATACCTAGGAAGGATAAAACTCTCCATCCCCAGGCTGATACCGTATTCCAAAACCAACTGGACCAAGTCCAAGTGCCTGGGTTCTGGTGTATCTGGCTTACTATCTTATGAAGGCGAGTGATGGCTTTATATACGGATGGCGAATTTTCTGGTATGAATACGCAGCAGCTTGATCCGATGACCCTACAAGCTCCGCCTCTATCAGCCAGGATGACGTCAAGGACAAGACGATTTTGAAGCACAACAATCCGCATAGCAGACTGCTCTTCCGTTAAATTGCCTAAGGCGGAAATAGTTTCATTCACTACTGCTTCAAGGGTTCTAGTTAATCTACGTATTAGCTTACTATTAGTAACAGTACCTATATAGGGAAAGATGCCTTTATTAAAATCTACATACTTGTCCCATGCCGTCTCAGTGTAATCGACAATGGGGAGATCTCTCCGTTCTCTGTTGTGTACTAAATGAATATTTCTGTAATAATCAGGAGGAGCTAGGAAAACAGGTGGCAAAAGGAATGCTATGTAGCAGGTACCATCCCAATCTAGAGGTAGACGCATATATGCAGTCTGACCACATATAAAGTAGGAGTGGCGGGAAGCTCTGAATGAAGATTTGCCTTGATCACTGAATTCTACTGTAGTAGTGCATTTACTATGGCCCATATGTATAGAACCAACCTTTCTTACACACAATTCACCTTTTGCTGGGAATACTGACATGGTGGGTAAGACTAGCTCAACTTCGGATACGACATTTAGAATCATGAGATTAGGTGTAAAATTACCTAATCCATATACTTCATTTTCTAGATCAGTTCCTGTTCTTTTGGGGCGACCCTCCTTGTCAGGGTAGCAGATTTTGAGTAAAACTAGGTTCAGGTTTCCCCATATCCAATGGTCTTGGTAAACTGCTGTGTCTGAGTCTATGGAATTAATTAAACTAAACCATGCTCCACAGGAGCCATTATGTGTAAATGGATGCGGAAAGAAAGGCAGGACTCCTTCATAATTCTGATAGGGAGGGAGTCGGCCACACACCCAACAATTGGTGGCGTTACTAGTCTGATGGGAATGATGTAACATACTAATGAAAGTGTTATTGCGCAGCGCAAGTCTGTAAGACAATTCATGCGGAGGTAAGTCACTAAAAGAATGTTCAGCAGCAACATTATAAACATGTCTAGAAATAGGGTAATATATGTGCAACAACATACTTGTAATAATTATTAAAAGACTCAATAAAAACAAAATTAATAATGTCACTATGCAGTGGCTACGCAGTGATTTACAATACGCCTGTCGTTTCAACATTTTTCCGGTATTTCCTCTACTTAGGTCCAAGGGATACATGTCAGAGACAATTCAACCGCTTCACCTTGGAGAGGACTTAAACAATCAAATTGCTCGACTTGGTGGGCCTAAGCTTTAGTTTGTAATTTTCAGATTTGTTAGGTTCAACAAAAGGGAGTTTTGTATCAGTCTGGGAGGGAGTGCAGGGCGTAGTGTCTATATCCGAAGGTAGTCCATGAAATTTTTTTATGTGACTTGAATGAATCCAGCCCTTGCGGCCCTCGATCTTCACGGCTGTTCTTGTGGTCAACAGGACCAACTTGGGTGCTTTCCACCTGGGCTCCAGTTGAGTTTTTCTGTCGAAATTTCTCACAAAGACAAGATTACCCGGAACAACGTCATGGGGTTTCACCTCAGTGTTGTCGGGAAAGGCTGCAGCTACCTGTGAACGAGAAGATTGTAGTGCAGACATCAAGGAAGCCAAGTAATCTGTCAGCATATTACAGTCAATATCAGTTATTTTGCGTGGTATGGGCGTCCCCCACATATTCGGTGGTCTACCGAAGATCACCTCATACGGGGATAGCCCTGTTCTAGAGTGTGCTACCATTCTCATGTAAAAGAGTGCAACTGGTAATGCTACTATCCAGTCGACCCCTTTCTCTCTGCATATTTTGGACAGTCTGATTTTCAGTATCTGGTTATGTCTTTCTACGAGACCTGCTGCCTCGGGATGTCGGACACAGTGGAATTTCCACTGATAACCTAACAGAAGTGAAACGTGTTTCATTAATTCGGATGAGAACGGCTGGCCGTTATCTGAGTAGACAACACGTGGTAAACCGTATCGTGGGAAGAATTCTCGAACTAACTGTTTGGCAGTAGTCGGGGCAGTGTAATCTGAAACCGGGTACGCCTCTGTCCAACGGGACAGAGCGCAGACAACTACGAGAACATATTTGAATCCTCGACATCGTTCCATCTGGATATAATCCATCTGTAGGACTTCAAAAGGGTGATCAGGAGGCTGAAATCCACCCTGTTCTACGGGAACACTTTTTCCTGGGTTGAACTGGCAACAGATCATACAGGTACGGACCTTTTGTTTGGCTGCTGCTCGTAAATGCTTATTAAACCAAATGTGTTGAATGCTGTCTAGCATAGCTTTTTCTCCTAGATGTGCTGGACTATGTATAGTGTTAATTATGACTTGGACCATTGAATCAGGGAGGAACCACACAGACCTTTCCTTCATCATCCATCCTTGGTCCGTTTGGATCCCTCCTAATTCAGTCCATTTCTTTATTTCGTCCGGTGTAGCATGTGTCTGTATGTCAATTATGTCAAGAGTAGGATCTTTAACTGTCATACAATGTGTCGGTGTCGGGACTATTGTCTTTGTCATATCGGGGGTTTGAGTTTGAGCAGTCAGTTTAGCTGTTCTGTCGGCTAGATCATTGCCTTGGGAAATGGTATCAGTAACCTTTGTATGGGCTTTACATTTCATAATTGATATTGCAGTGGGTAGATGTATTGCATCTAATTATGCATGAATGAGGGGTCCGTGCTGAATGTGGGCACCGTGAGAAGTTAAATAACCTCTCTCTCGCCACAGCACGCCGAAGTCATGTACAACTCCGAATGCATAACGTGAATCAGTGTATATGTTGACTTTTTTATTCGTGGCTTGAATACAGGCTTGTGTCAGAGCGATGAGCTCTGCGGCTTGAGCTGACAAAGTATTTATACGATTAGTTTCAATGACTTCAGTATCGGTTGTGACTGCATAAGCGGCTACTAACTCTCCTGTACTTGTTCTCATGCATGAACCATCGACATAAAATGTCAGGTCTGGATCTGACAATGGAACATCGGTCAAGTCTTGTCTGGGTTTTGTCGTTACAGTAATAACTTCAATACAGTCATGGGCTAGTGGGTCTGTTCCGATTACTGGCAAAAGTGTGGCAGGATTCAATGTGTTACAGCGTCTTATTTCTATATGTGGCTGAAACAATGTAAGTTCATACCCTGTAAGTCGTGCTACGGTCAAGTGTTGTGTTTGTGTTCTATTTACAAGAACCTCTACTGCGTGTGGTACTTGAACTGTTAATGGATGTCCTAACACTATGGCATCGCTTTGTCTGATTGCTAAGGCTGTTGCTGCCACTGATTTCAGACATGCAGGCAAAGCCTGAGCTACGGGATCTAATGTACTAGAAAAATAAGCACATGGTTTGTGTGCTCCTGCCTGTTCCTGTGTGAGTACTGACAAAGCAGTACCTTCGCGTTCTGTAACAAAGAGTGTAAAATGTTTTCTGTAACATGGCGTTGCTAAAACTGGTGCTTGACATAAAGCTTTCTTTAGGTTTTCAAAAGCTTGTGTGTGTTCCTGAGTCCAAGGGAGAACAGTCGATGTGGCTGCCTCCTGGGTTGTCAACTGAATGAGTGGTTTTGCTAGGAATGCATATTGCGGGATCCACTGTCTACAATATGAAGTGAGGCCTATGAAAGCCCGCACCTCCTTTTGTGTCTTGGGTATTGGCATGTTAGCTATCAACTGAATGCGGTCGGGTGTAAGCTGCCTTCCCTCCTTGTCCAGCGAGTGTCCAAGATAAACAACTCGTTGGACACAGAATTGCAGCTTAGAAGGGGACACCTTGTGCCCCTTTTCGGCTAGAAATTGTAAAACTGTCAGTGATGCTTTCTCACATTCAGGTTCACTTCTTGCGGTGATCAGCAGATCATCGACGTATTGAAACAGAGCCGTGTTAACTGGCATGTGGATACTGTCAAGTTCTCGTTTCAATGCTTGGCTATAGATGCTGGGGCTTTCTGTAAATCCTTGAGGTGCGCGTGAGAATTTAAAGCTACGTCCATTTAAACTAAATCCGAACAAATATTGGCTTTCCGGATCTATTGGGACACTGAAGAAGGCATTCTTGAGATCGATTACAGTGAAGAATGTCGCTTCGGAATCAATAGCTGTCAGTAATGACGAGATATCTGGGACCACAGGGAATTGTGGCACAATGCATTTGTTTAACTCGCGCAGATCAATAACCAATCGATATACTGGCGGGGCCTTCGGATCTGTTCGTTTAAGAATCGGTATTATCGGTGAATTACATATATTGGAGTCTGTTTCCACAACTACTCCTTGGGCAATGAGCTCGTCAATGATTTGTAGTAAAGCCACTACAGCATCTGGTGGTAACTTGTATTGTCGCATTCGTGGTAGCACCACTCCTGCCTTTAGTGTGACTCGATATGGTGTAACATTCATGCAACCAACATCAGTAGGGCCTTGTGCCCATAGATGTGTAGGTAAAGTCTGTAGTCGGGGATCCATGTCTCTAGATACATAGTGACCTTTAAAATCACGTAAAAACAATCTTACTCCTTCCGGAGAACAACATATTATGGCTCCTAGAGCTTTTAACGTTTTTATTCCTAATAAATTTTCTGGACATGATTTAGTAAGCAGTAAATCTGTAGTTCGGGTCAGAGGTCCTATCGTGAGTGGAAGAGGCTGTGACACTTCATTAACAATAGGTTTGCCTGAAAAACCCAGGGAAATATTCTGTGAGCCTGAGAGGGGTGCCCCTGGAACTTCACTACGTTTTATAGTTGTTCGACTTGCCCCTGTATCGAGTAAAAATTTTCTATCTTGACCTAATAATTTACTATGTACATAAGGTCCTTCTTGATCTACAGGAATCTCGATAAGGGGTAAGTCAACTTCCCTCTCTAGGCTAGTTCATGCGTAACGCTGATACTCGGGATATTCATACTGTGCGGTCTGATACATTTGTCGTGTTGTTGTTTGTGTGGCAGCAACAGGCAATGGGGGTGCAGCTGGCACAAACTGTATTGGCTGTTGTGCGGCTGGCATTGCCTGGACATGCTGTATAGCTCCTTGTTCATTCTGGTCTTGTCTGAGTGGCCGTGATCTTTCTTGTGTTTTACCTATGGCGATATTATGTTTTAAAACTGGACAATCGTGTACGTAATGGCCTGGCTTTTTACAATAATTGCATGTCCCTTTTACAGGTCCTGCTGAATCGGAATGTGTCATACCCTTTTTATGTCCTTCAGCTGGAACTGTCTGGGAAACTAGCATTTTCATTTTTGTGTCTTTCATGCGTCTGTGTTCATGTTCTTGTTCCTCTTTAATTCTATTGTGGTGGTACTGTAACATTTGTAACATTTGTGTTGGAGTGTTACCTTGCCAGGTACTTTCGAATTTTAATACTCTATTCTTTACTGGAGGCAGAGCATTTTCTACTAATTTTGTTACAAACAGATGTGGATAGGATTCGCTACTTGCTTTTATGCCACTATTTATACCAAAACATTTTTCAAAACGGGCATAGTAATCACTAGTGTCTTCATCTTGCTTCTGTTTACAGGCTGAAATTGTACCCCAATCTTCCTTTTTCGTGGTTAATAAACGTGGCAGTACCTGTACTAGTAGTCCTGGTAATGCCTTAGTTTTGTCCCCAAGCCCCGAACCTGGACCTCGGGCCCTTTCTTCTGCTTCTAATGCTGACCATTCTATCTTTTGATCACCTACCTCCCACTCTTTTTCTTTGAGTTTCTCATAAATGCCAGCAGGCATCAACACCTTTAATATTGTCATAATGTCGGGGTAGGTATACTCTCCCATGAGTAACATGTCTTTAATTTCTCGGTGAAACCCCGCTGGGTCCTTGTCATGACTGGGTACTACTTTCTTCATTTCTAATAATTCTATTTTCGATATAGGCGTATATACAAATACGCGTTTAAACTCATTGTCCTCACCCTTTATTGGGTGTACTTCTCGTAAGGGATTCTGTCTATCTATGTGATACGTAGTTCTTTCCTTGACGGACAATGGAACATGTTCTGAACATACGAAAAGAATATACTGCTTTCTTGATTCTAGAATTTCTTTAATTAATTCAGTACCTGGACCTCTCCATTTATTCATAAGTAATTCAGTCAGTATGTCAGGCAAGGGACCAGGGTCCGAATGCTGACTCCGATATAGTATAATGAGTTGTTGGATCATATAAATCCCAGCTAACCTTTGTTCATCTGGGGTAAGATTCAAAAATGTGCGTACTACTGTATCATCACTATATTTTCCGGCACTGTCCACCCAATGGACAGCTGCCCTGGCTAAATCTTGTTCATCCATAGAATCGAGGAAATGATAACCCCTTCGTTCTCGGAGTAGTTTGTCGGCGGTTTGGAACGAATGCTCGTTAGACCTTATATTAATTATAGGTATTTGAAAATTCCTGTTATTATCTGGACACGTCGGATGTATTGAGTCAGTATGATATCTAGTCTGATTCCTATTACAAGATCTTCCTCTACCTACATAGGCTATGGTGTCTGACTGTCCTGTGGGCAGTCCTGGCCCTTCTTCCTCGTTTTGTTCGAACTCGTCTGTCTCTAATCTCTCTTCGTGTAGGCGTTCTATTTCTTTACGGATCTTTCGGCACATGGCTATTATACAATTTTGTTTATCATGTCTCCCTTCTGATATATTCTGGCTCCATCTTGTAAGAATTCTCATGGCTTCCGGGTCTACCCCCGGTCGGTCTTGATTTCTGATCACACAGTTTATGAGGAAACGTAACAGTTCCCCCTGTATCTCTACTTTCTGGTATTCCATAGCTCTGTAAATACATTCTGGATCTCGCCCTGTTTGGACAAAATGATATATATTATCTAGATGCGCAGTCATTCCTGGTAACTTCGCTAAATACACTGCGGCTCGTCTGATACGTAATGATGCTAGGGTCATTTCGTCCTCTTTTCCAGGCACCGGGTCATATCTACAATCTATAAGAAGTTCCTTAAGCGTACGGGTACTAAGGAGTTTGGGTGTACGTGAATGCGCTGACTCTTGAAAAGTAAGCTTATTTATTCTGGGTGGCGTAGAAAAGACATTGGTAGCTCCTCCCGCGGCTCCATCTGGGGCGTCGGGTGTAAAAGGATTCGTTGAACGTGACACAGCAACTACAGGTGTGGACACAGCCATAGAAGTAGCTGTAGAAGCGGATACAGAAACAGATGTGCTTGCCGGAACTTGTGACTCGATTTGTTGCTGTAGGGATACGGGTACTGGATCTTGGCGTTGAACCTCCCTGGTATGCGGTCTATGTGGGGCGGAATTGGCATACTCGGGAGCTGCGTCATCTAAATATGAGGAAAGAAAAACATCTTCTGCGGTTCTAGGATGCCCCTTAGGATGTACCTTTATGGGGAACAATGGGGTTGGCAAGTCTTTTGGCGTTTCCGGAGTAGCCTTAGGTAATCCTTCGGCCAGAAGGGGATACATACCATTCATAAGGGCATTTCTTTGTCTGTCTACTTGTTCTGATTTCACTCGGATACCTTCCTCAATTAATAGATTCTCTCGAACTTTATTGGAATTCTCTTTACTCTTCTCTTCCTGTCTACGTGCTTTTTCTGTTCGTCTATGTGATTCTTTACGCCATAATTCAACGGCGTCTTTCTGTGACTGTCTGACTTTCCTTTTCCATAACTCTTCCTCGACTTTCATGATGCACTCTGCATCCCAGGTCCCCGCTGTGGGCCACCTCTGACTTTCTGGTAATCCCTTGGTGTAGTCTACCCATAAGTCAAGAAATAATATAGCGTCTAAGCCATGTTTGTGATACATAAAATGCCCTGGAGTGTCCCTAGGAGGAATAGGGACGGCTTCTTCGAGAACCCCTTTTCTGGTAGTGATTTGTCTTAATTTCTAGAAGAGCGGCATATTGAGAACTGACCTTACACTTGATTTTGACCTGATACTTGAATTTGAACAGACTTAATACAATAAACACGATAATGAACAGTCATTCATACCACGATATACTTAAACACTTCAAACATTAAACATTAACCCTTTAACTGAAACAACAATGATGATCGTCTGCATAACTAATCACCAAGCTTAATTCTCGACAATAACTAGACAATAACTAGACACTTCGGAATACTTCGGAATACTTGATATACTGCTAAACAGTACAGATACACTGCTAAAACAGTGCAGACCGGATTTGTGTACCCAAACCCGTCTTGACCGGCACAACCTATGTGCACGTCAGAAAATGCCTCCCCAGCAATGGTACTCACCGGGTAGCTTCGGAAACGGAAGGCCTCAGTAACTTGAACTTGACTCGGATTGGACTGGACTCGACTCGACTCGTCGAACACTGGCTTGACGTCGGACTGGTGGGTCTCTGTATACCTCGGATCTTGCTCTCTCAGCTAGGCTCTGGTCGGGATACTTCGCACTTCTCACCGCCTCGTCTGGGTGTTGATTGCAGTCTCAGTCGCCCCCACTTGACCGGAGGGAGATACAGGAAATCCTGCTGGTACGCGTTATTGTCCGTCCAGCTGTGGCAGGAGACCGGGCCTGCAACGCACCGCCGGCGCGTGAGATGAGAAAGTGTCCCTGTTCGGGCGCCATCATGTGGTAAATATTTCTCCTTTACCGGGACTGAATTTGATACAGGAACATTATAAAGTAGCTCAGTAAAATGAGAGGCAGAATCCGTGATACTAGAGTTTCAGAATGGGCTTTATTCCAATAAGCGATTATAATCGGATGCTTCAAGTTCCATCACCACGGGAGTTCAGGAAGTGAAGTACATACTTTATTGACAAGCAGTAACTTTTATAATACATACATCATAATGAAGTGAATACAGTAGGCGTAACAATTGATAAGGACATTGACGTTTGGTTCTACGTAACCGAAAATGGGTGTAATAATGAGTAAAAAGGAACATGATTGGCTATGATGTAATACATAGGTGGATCTATAAGATAATACTTGGCATTGATGCGCGCGCAGCAGTCTGACGTGTAATTGACGTGTAACTAGGGGGTGACGGGGACTTGACATTTAGCTCTACGTGTGGAGACAGGAAGTCTGGGGGGTCAAGTCAACCTAATCCCAAATCATATCTAACATCCTATGTTTAAAGAACTATGTTATCCACAAAAGAAGGACTCTCGGACAGAATCTATTCTATACTGGCTGTGCGTGCGTGTACAAGCGTCTAGGTGTCTACACTGAATGCGAGGGGGTAAGAATATTCCATGGTAACAGGGCTATGAATTACTTGCATGAGGACAGAGAAGATGGGCCTTTTTGCTTGGTAACTGGAAGAATGTTTACTTAAGCTACTAGGCAGGAATGCATCGGCTGAGGGGGAAGCAGATAATTCGAAGGTGAAATACAGTTCTTGGCAGAGAATAGGCTGATGTCAGGCTTCGTGAGCCGCGCAGAGAATGAGACAAAGTTCATGGTCACAGATGCAGGCTTGAACTGGAGCTTTCAGAGGCAGAAGGGAAAAGGAGTTCGATGACAGAATCAGGGCCTTCTTGCCTGGACTGTAAAATGGCATAAGTGAACCATATAAAGCCGGTGGCCTTTCATATTTAGGAATGGAATATCCAGCCCATTTATGGCGGATCTGACAGAGGACATGTTGACGGTGGACGCACATGTGTTTGCGTCATCATTGCTGGAACTGGAGGGAGCATACATGTACTTGTGACATGCTCATAGAACCGTTGGGGTCCAAGATAGGGGACATAACTGACCAGAAAAATCCATATTTCCACATGCCCAAAAGTTGCCTCCAGCATCCCAGTATTAGTATTTTGCCATGGGTGCCTGTATAAGCCAAGAATGACCCTCCATATGCCAGGACTAATGGTGGACTCACCACCATTCACACTCATGCATTCACACTCATTCTACCTCACTCATACTCAGTCTCAATCATTCCTTTTCGCTCAATGGAACTCACTTCTTTATTCTTACTCACTTACACTCAGTCGCACATTCACTTACTAATTTACACTCTTATGCACTCACTTGCTCTCAATCATTGACATTTTTACTCACTTATACTTTCTCACTCATACTTACTTGCACTCACACAATTTCAACCGTTAATTTGTACTCATTCTGACTTCCCCATTCCACTCATCCATTTACGCTCACTCACTTTCATGTTTCTGCTGACTAATTCATACCTCCACACTTACAATCACTTGCACTCTTTCTTATTCATTTGCAGTCCCTCTGACTCACTCATTCTCACTCACAGATGCTCTCACTCGTTCTCACTGACACTTCCTAATACTCCTCATACCCATTCTTACTCATTAGTTTTCAGTCGCTCATTTTCTCACACGCAGTCATTCTTAATCCCATTCACTTATTCTCACTCACTCTGATTCACTCACACTCAATGACAATCAGTCTCACTCATTCTCACTTACTGTGACTGACTCCCACATTCACTCAAACAAACATACATGTTCACATATATACCTGCTCTCACATGCACACACTCTCTTATACAAACATACTCTCACTTGCAAACATACACACAACATACATTTAAAAGCATTTACCTACCACAGCTGCTAGGTAAGGTCTCGTTCCAGCTCCAACTGCTCCACCTTATATTACACTAATAGTGAAAAATACAATTGTATTAACTATTAGTGTAATAGAAATGGGAAGAAAACAAGGGGGTTGGAACCTGTAATGTCTGCATTCGTGGCAAGGTTTTGGCACCTATAAAACCAGGGATCGCAAAGGCAGTTCCAGGGGCTGCTTGGGGCAAGCCAGGGGTCACAGCTACGACTCTCAGGACCACTAAATGACATTCATGAGCTCCAGGGATAGACGTCCTACCCACAACAGAAACTGCAAGAATCATCACGTTTTACATCTGTATGACGACGATCACAAGGAGGTGGCAGATGGGCATAATGGCCCAGGCCTCGCACTCTTGCAGTTCTTCAAGGCCCACCCTCCCACAGAAAAATGAATATATAGTTTTAAAAGCTATTACTCAAGAGCAGTGGTTACCAAACTGTGCGCTGTGGCTTCCTGGGGAGCCGCCAAACCTCTGACTCACTCATTCTCACTCACAGATGCTCTCACTCGTTCTCACTGACACTTCCTAATACTCCTCATACCCATTCTTACTCATTAGTTTTCAGTCGCTCATTTTCTCACACGCAGTCATTCTTAATCCCATTCACTTATTCTCACTCACTCTGATTCACTCACACTCAATGACAATCAGTCTCACTCATTCTCACTTACTGTGACTGACTCCCACATTCACTCAAACAAACATACATGTTCACATATATACCTGCTCTCACATGCACACACTCTCTTATACAAACATACTCTCACTTGCAAACATACACACAACATACATTTAAAAGCATTTACCTACCACAGCTGCTAGGTAAGGTCTCGTTCCAGCTCCAACTGCTCCACCTTATATTACACTAATAGTGAAAAATACAATTTTATTAACTATTAGTGTAATAGAAATGGGAAGAAAACAAGGGGGTTGGAACCTGTAATGTCTGCATTCGTGGCAAGGTTTTGGCACCTATAAAACCAGGGATCGCAAAGGCAGTTCCAGGGGGTGCTTGGGGCAAGCCAGGGGTCACAGCTACGACTCTCAGGACCACTAAATGACATTCATGAGCTCCAGGGATAGACGTCCTACCCACAACAGAAACTGCAAGAATCATCACGTTTTACATCTGTATGACGACGATCACAAGGAGGTGGCAGATGGGCATAATGGCCCAGGCCTCGCACTCTTGCAGTTCTTCAAGGCCCACCCTCCCACAGAAAAATGAATATATAGTTTTAAAAGCTATTACTCAAGAGCAGTGGTTACCAAACTGTGCGCTGTGGCTTCCTGGGGAGCCGCCAAACCTATCCTGGGGAGCCGCGCACTAAGCACCTTAATGCACTTAATTTTGAAGGGTCTGTTGGCTCCAGTTAAACTAATTAGACTTAAACGCATGATGTTGATGGTCTGTAAGTGACATGCCTAAAGCTGTAAAGGTGGTGCTTGATTGATGACATGTTGAGGGAGATGACCTCCATATTTCACTAGATTCCCAGGTTCCAACAATCCCAAAGTAAGCGGAAGATGCCTGATTAATTTTGTTAGACTCGTTAATAGTTTTTTTTTTTTTCAAAAGCATTTTACACCAATGCAAGTTATCAGGAAAGTACAGTTGTCCTGTCTATTAAACACATTACATTAAGTATTATTAAGAATTGACAGTTGTACTTGAACCATGGGTACTTCCAGTACATATTTATTTCAGTACACACACATTTGCAGACAGACCAGCTCTTTCCTTGAGCACAGGGAAGTAAAACACCATATACAGCATAATGCCAACATTTGGAAGCAAGAAAGAGGGACGTTTAAACAAAACAAAAACAAAAATAGGGGAATTTATTTGGCTTGCATTGATTTGGAGGCAATTTTAGGGAGGAGACAGAAAAAATAAAGCTGTATGTGGTTTAAAAAATCGTGAGTCACCCTGCTGAGACCGGTTTTGGCATGTATGACATGGGTAGAATGGAAGTGCATGCAAATGTTCTTCAAGCGCAGAAACACTTTGGGGCCTACATGCATAGGGGTGCTATCTAGCACTGTACGTGGGCTAAAAAAGTTTGAGAGGGTACTCTAAAAAAGTCATGGGCAAAGAAGTGTAACTAGGAATGGCACCGCCTTAGTAATACGAAACACAATCAATCAATCAGGGGTTTGTTAAGCGCGACTACTCACCCGTGAGGGTCTCAAGGCGCTGGGGGGGGGGGGGGGAAGGATCTATTCCATCAAGGAGGGGGTCTGTCAAAACACCCTCCGTATATGATTATAATACCTTCATCAGCTTCATCCCAATTATTTTCAGGGAGAAAAATGCAACTACTCCTGAGGTCGGGCTTACATCACCCCCACCCTCCCAAAAAAGTAAAAGTGGGGAGCAATGGACAATGGGTCAAGGGAGCCGTGGGTCAATAAAGTTTGGGAACCACTGCTCAAGAGCAATACAATCACTGCTGTGCCACGATGTGGTGCCAGCTGCTGGAGCATCTATATTTTGAAGGATTATGTTTTTTTTTTTTAATAGTAAGAAGCAAGATGACCCAAGACCGCACAAACATCTAGTAAGCCTGTGCAGCTGAGTGACAATCTGTGTCTAAAAGCATTAGAATAGGCTGTGGTTTTGGCTAGCTTGTCTTCACTGAAATATGACCATATACAGATAAGTGGTATCGTTTTTATGGGTGTAAAGTGTGCTGTATGATGGCATGGCATTCAGAGGGCAGAAAGGTGAATGAAAACTTGTGTGATCAACCATATACATACCTCTTGGGTACCATAGGGTTCCCTGGATGCCTGCCTACCTGTGGACAAAAACGCAAACCACACATCCCACTTGTCAGTAAAATGTGTGCCTAAAGTTCCCTCAACCTGATGACATGTTTCACTCCCATGCAAACTGTACATCCACCAAGTTAACTGCCTGTTTTAAAAATGTACATGGTTGGGTTGGTTTCTCAGGGACTGAGTTGACCTAAACCATAAATATACACAAGCATACCAATTGTAAAATATCTTGAGAAAAACGTCTGCTCAAACTGGACAAAGGTTTGGCCCGTTACTCCGATACACTATATACATGCACTCATGTGGGGTAGAATTTCCATTAGAAGCCACAAGAGTTGGGTTCAGGATTAACCTGGATGTAAGTGTGAAATATAACGTATTTTACCAATATCTGTAGGCATTATGCAGGGGTATACTGCAGGCCCCTGAAAGCCTTGCAGTGCTGAGGGACACCCAATCCTTCAGGGTCCCACCAACCCTTCAAGGGGCCCCCACTCAGCCAAAAGTCAATGAAGATCTATGAGATATGGGAGACTCAGGAGCTCCTCCTTACACTCTGCAGGGGTGGGGTATTATTTTGTGTTACATTACTGGCATTATGGTAAAGGACATCTTGCATTATTTAAGCAAATATATTTTTAGATTCCCCTGGGCGTAGAGGATACTGGCTGGTATCGCCCATTAAATTAGTGGAAATAACGAGCTAAACTCCCAGAATGGGAAATAACCTGCCTGATACAGAATTACTGAGTCCTTTCCCAGATTCTGGGGAGTTTAATGTTGATATTTACTGCCTGCTTCTAGCAGGCAGTAAATATTAGTGGTAGTCCAGATTGGGTCGGGGGAGTTGGGCGGGCGGGGGTAGGTAGGGTGTTGGGGGTGTGGGGAGGGGCTGTGGCCTCTTTAGGGGAGCATTTTCTGCTCCCCCTTGCAGCTGTAGGAGATGGGCAGGGTGAAGTCTGGCTGTACCTACTATGTCCCAGCTCCTGCCACTCTGAATCCTTGGTTTTAGAGTGTGTTGGTCTGCATCTGGTAAACCTGGTCTGCTGTTTCCAGATCTGGTAATTTCCGGTATAGGTACACCAGACCACTGATAGTCACCCATTGATATGCCTTAGAGGCAACTCGTAATGGGGACCTTAATATTACATAGGTACTTTTGTATTTGAGCCACATGTATTGTAATATTGCAACACAATGACACAGTATGAAGAGAATCCTAGAATTGTGAAGTAAAATAAAAAATGAACTGTCTTTGATGTTTGATTGTTGCGTATGATGCAAAATGCAGAGTTTCGGTTAATACTCATTTTTCTTTTTAATGGTAACAGAAGGGTGGTATATGCAAAGTGAAAATATGAGCCACAGCTCAATGTTTTCAGAAGAATTATGAAAACTGAATGTCTTTGTAGCCAGAAAAGTTCAGTGAACACAGTAGAAACTTGTTTTCATAGAATGGCTTTGTTTAGAATGCTATTTTCCTTTCTAGCTTGGGTGGGTATAGCAAACAGTTTGTACTCTATACTTACTTAAACTCGCCTTGTTTCAGCCTTCTTCAGCCATTAGCTTCTTTTGTCTTGAAACGTTTAGGCACTGGCTTGAAATATTGTCAATCACAACTTGAATGAACCCGCAGGAGTATTTTACTGAGAACACATTTCTATTAGCTCTTTGGGTGTGTCCTTCTGCTTCTATGTTGGCCTGGTCTGTCAGGTACTCTGCACAGACAGATCGGCCAGCTTAAAAGAGACAGTTTGCGGGTTGTTTTTTTAAGTCCAGTCAAGGCCCACTGAACCCAAAAATATATAGCCTTTACATTGGCCTTTTCGAACTGGCCCATCTGGCATTGCCGGAGTGCCCGATAGGCCAGTCCAACACTGTTTACAGTCTGAGAGTGGCCTAATGGCAATTGGGAGAAATCAGTAACAAAAAATTGATGCAACAGAAAAAAGGGGCACTTTATTTTCTGTAGCATCCTTTTCCAGATGCTTTTGTCGGTGGTCACTGACCAATGCTGCTCCACAGCTCCAACTAACTATAAACATAATGGCCATCTTGAAATGGTATTCGACATACTCCATTATTGTTTTACAAGTCCAATATTGCTATAAACCAGTTTTGTTTCACCTAGAGAGAGCCTGAAAGAAATCAAATCTTTTGGGAAATTCCAAGTAAAAATGAAGAATAACTAGGGGAAATCTGACAGGGAATTACTGGCTCTCCTGGCAAATTTCTTATTTTTCAGGAGAGCCTCAGGTTTCCACCTATAATCTGTGGTACTCCTGCATCCTCAGAATTACTATTATTCCTGGTATTGATAACTCTCTGAACGTGCAACAGATAGCCGACTGGGAGTATAGACGATCATGTCTACAGCTAGGTAGCTGATCATGTGTCAAACTAGCAGTATAAGTGTTTATCAAGAGGAATTTGTGTTGAAAAGAGCTACAACTCCTATAATGGCAATGACAATGTCTGTAATATTGGGCTTTTGAAAGCCTGATGTTGTTTAATAGTCACCTGTTCAATATTTTGAACAGTTTTTACATAGATGCCCAAGGAGAAGCATAATTCAATGAAGAGCATACAGGAAAATGTTTAGCAAGCTCCTCGCAGAGACAGCAAAGCTTTCCTTTGGTCCATTGGATTCTATCCTGCCGACCTTCAGACATTTCTCTTTTGCTAGACTGCCTTATCTCTTTCTCCCCCTCAGGTCCCCTTCTCTCCTCTCACCAATCTTAGCCTCTGACTCTTCTCCCCCCCATACCGCTCTCTACCCCTTTTGATTTTTTATTTCTCCGTTCACTCTGTAAATATGTAATATATACTTGTCCAAGCCTAATCACTGGCAAAATGTTATCCTGAGAAAATCTACAATTTGTATATATGCGCAAGGGCACATTGGGAACCATATATATATATATATTCACTGAAAAAACCATAGGTTTCATGCACGTTATAGTTAGGAATTGACATTTAAAAACCTTTGAAATTCACTGAAAAAACCAAAGGTTTCAGGGGCGTTATAGTTAGGAATTGGCATTTAAAAAACCTTAGAAATTCACTGAAAAAAACATAGGTTTTAGGGGCGTTATAGTTAGCTGGACATTTCCCTCGTACAAAACCCTAGAAATTCCCCTGTTATAGTTAGTTCAGCTAACTATAGCTCGCGCCCCCGCAATGCACTGCTGATGACGTCACATATAACATCACTCATGACATGGTCAGTGACATCACTGATGATATCACTGATGACATCTCAAATGACATCACTGATGACATCACTGATAACATCATCCATGTGATAAATTAGTGCATCTTCTCACACCCTTTGATATACTCAATAAAAATTTCAGACGTCCATTCTCAAAACCATAGATACTCCAATACCAATAACTGCATACCCACTCATTGACTCTTAGATCTACACACACATCCACTCACTCACCTGTACAGTCACCCATACTTACAGTCACTCAGTACAGGACTATAATATGCATGTATACACCTACATAGACACTCACACACCACCAATCATCCATAGAGGTACTCTCACACCTAGTCAGTCATGCAAATAATTAATCACACTCCCATTTACTCACCTATGCAGTTATACACACAAGTTCACTTACTCATAAAAATAGTACCACATTCTTAAGCTCTTATACAATCACTGATACAAGCACACACTCATCCATACAGCCACTCTCACAATCACACACTCTCACATATACCCACTTATATACTCTTAAACAAATATATACTGCCTTTCACATATGTAGTTACTCACACATGTACCACTGAGATATACATTCAATCACTAACACACCCATACATACACTCACCCAACCATACAGTCTACCACAGACGCACTCTTAAAACCATGCATCCATAGAATCACCCACTTACACATGTATGCAGAGAGTCACACACACCCCACCCACACAAACACTCAGGCACCCATACAGATACTCAGACAACCAATCAATAACCCATAGAGACACTCATATAGCTATTCACAAAATCATGCAGCCGCTTATACACCAACGGACAGACAGATACAGACATTCACACAGTTTAGTCACTAGTCTGCAGTAAGATACATTTAATGACTCACTTATAGAGTCAGTCACGCACCTACTAAATCATCCATTCACACACTTATACACCCACTCATTCTTCCATAGGTTTTTCCCTATATATATATTAAACATATTTAAAATTTACAGATACACACACTCACTGGATGATGTCATCAGTGATGTCATTTGAGATGTCATCAGTGATGTCATCAGTGATGTCACTGACCATGTCATGAGTGATGTAATATGTGACGTCATCAGCAGTGCATTGCGGGGGCGCGAGTTATAGTTAGCTGAACTAACTATAACTGGGGAATTTCTAGGGTTTTGTACGAGGGAAATGTCCAGCTAACTATAATGCCCCTGAAACCTATGGTTTTTTCAGTGAATTTCTAAGGTTTTTTAAATGCCAATTCCTAACTATAACGCCCCTGAAACCTTTGGTTTTTTCAGTGAATATATATATATATATATATATATATATTCACTGAAAAAACCATAGGTTTCATACATGTTATAGTTAGCTGTACATTTCACTCGTAAAAAACCAATGAAATTCCCCCGTTATAGTTAGTGCAGGCAACTATAACTCACGCGACCGCAATCCTCTGCTGATGCTAATACTGTATTTAGACACTTATTTGCCCCTGTCTTCTTCCATTAAATTTTAGCTATACATATATTACAAATATTTTTTTTTCATAAAGACACATATGTCATCAGCAGAAGATTGCGGTCGCGTGAGTTATAGTTGCCTGCACTAACTATAACGGGGGAATTTCATTGGTTTTTTACGAGTGAAATGTACAGCTAACTATAACATGTATGAAACCTATGGTTTTTACAGTGAATTTGCAAGGTTTTTTAAATGCTAATTCCTAACTATAACGTGTGTGAAACCTATGGTTTTTTCAGTGAATTTGTACGGTTTTTTAAATGCTAAGTTACTTTACGCCATTCGTGGCGTGCGCGCCCAGTTAACGCAGTTCGTTCCGTGCGCGCACGGTGCGCTTCGCGCACCGTGCGCGCACAGTGAGCACGCGGTGCGCTTCGCGCACCGCGCGCCCACTTTACGCAGTTAGTGCCGTGCACGCACGGTGGTCACGCGGTGCGCTGCGCGCACCGCGTGCCCACGTTATGCGGGATGGGCCATGTACGCACATGGGGGACATATTATGCGCATCTTTGTGAAATGTATTTTTTGTTAATTTCATAGTTGTGATAGGCCATGCACAAATGGTGCCCTGCGGGCACCATTTGAACACGGGGAGGGGAGAATGTGGATAATTTTTTTAAAAAAAATTTTTTACCGTACGCGTACGGTAAGCGTAATCGGCGAATTTCCGAAAAAAAAAAATTTTTTTTTTTGGGCTTGGGGGTTGTTTGGGGACCCCTATATCAATCCTGGGTGGTTAGGATCTCAAGAAACTGCCTCTTTACACATTTTTGGGCTTGGTTTTTGCTGCCCAACTCAGAGAGCGAGAGAGAAAATGGCGGCCGCCGCTTCCTGGTTTCGACCGATTCGAATGTTTACTAAGATCTAACAGCCAATCAGAATCGCGCTCGCGCACGCCACCGTACGCGTACGGTAAGCGCACCGTAAGCGCACCGTAAGCTGGCTCAGATATATATATTGGTTTAAAGGCTATTTTCTCAGAATCTACTGAACAGATTTACACCAAACCTACAAAAGGCACTTCCTTGACCTGAGGACTACCTCTCTGCCAAATTTAAAGTAATTCTGTTCAGCCGTTCGGGCTGTAGCTGTGTCTAAAGGTCCTATGGAAAAATGCATGGGAAAAACGCGTTTTGGGACCCCCCTTTTATCTCAGCCCCCGCTTGACGAATCCCCCCGAGACTTTCAGGGTAGGAGCGGAGCGTAGCGCCCCACCTATTTTGAAAAATTTGCGAGGATTCGTCGACCGGCGCCAAAGTTATTCAAAATAGAATGTTGCGGATTTCCTATGGAAACGTGGTCCTAACTATAACTACCTACTGGCGACCGCCAGTAGGTAATATATATATATATATATATATATATGTATATATATATATATATATATATATATATATAACTCTAACCACTAGTATATGTAGTAGACCTTTGTACTCACTACCATTCCTATGTGATTCTTAGAGTTTATCCGTTTGTATCTCTTCCTTGAGTGACTTTACAACTTGTACATTTGCAATTTTTTCTGTTTGTATCTCTTCCTCGTGTGACTTTAGAACTTGTACATTTGCAATTTGTTTCTGTTTGTATCTATTATGTAACTCATGTAATCCTAAATCCTTATGTATTTCAACTGGTTCTTTTGTAAAGCGCTCTGACACCTTCGGGTAATGTTCGCGCTATATAAAATCGCATTAAATAAATAAATAATTAAATATAGCCAGAGCCGTCTTTATAGCTGGTGGCGCCCCATGCAACAATTCTTTTTGGCGCCCCATGTACATTTAATTAGTTTTAAAGCCCTGGCAAAGGCTGGCTTTACTAATGCACTCAGCTATCAACATAAAATACAGCTCTATTCTTTGAAGCAGGCATATTAACCCTCTGCGCTACTTTATGACGAGTGAAAACAGCCACTAGACAAAAACTTGGATGTTTCTCTGTAGCAAGAACATTAATCCCAAGGGTTATTTATCAAGACATGTATTTGTATTGCGGCATGAAAGCTGGACGCACAAGGAACTCTGCAGCAGGTGTTTTTAAATATTAAGTTATTGCTAACACAGCCTCCTTCCCCCTCCCCCCTCCCAGTTAGTGCCCCCCTTCCTGCTCAGGTCAGTGCCCCCGTTCCGAGTCAGCACTGCCCTAAAGCCGGCCGTGGCTACAGCAACGTAATACTCTTCCTTTCCATTATAGAGTAATGACAGTTACCTTGGGTCAGGGGGCTTGAGATTTTTGTATTTCTTTTGTATTACAATAAAAATATATGGAAGAAGGGTACTCCAAGTACACAGAATTAATTAGAAAGCCTAAACAGGGTACTACAGAATTTTAAGAGAGGAGCGGCCTACATTTTAATATATTAAAACTGTTTACAATGTTGAACTGATAGAATACATTTGTTAAATGAATGTCCAATTTTAAAAATACAATATTTTGCTACCACTTTTACAGGGATGTGATCATGTAAATTTAAAAGAGCGAGCAGCACTGATATTGCACAGAAGCATCCTTTCTGAAATGATGAATGCATAGAAAAACATTGTACTTTAAAGTTTCTGATACAATAGTAAGGGGCCTATTAGTAGTAGTGCAGGGACCGGCCGCCAGTGGTGCGGCGGTCCCGCACCGGCAATTAGGATGCCACCGCCACCGTGGCGGTGGCATCCTCTATTCCCAGCATTGTGGCGGGCGGGCGGTGCTCACAGCACCTCCCGCCACAATGCTGGGAATGCACGTTGTGCATTCTCATGCACAAGGTGACAGGCACCGCGCGGTGCCTGCCACCTTGTCCGTGACAATGTAGGGGTGTACCATAGGTACCCCCCATGTGCACCCCCCAACCCCCCAATACCCTGGGGGCTCACAACAGGCCCCCGTAAGCACACTCCGCATGGCTTTCCATGGCAGGGTCTCCGCCATGGAAAGCCCTGCTCCGCTGCCCATGCTAATATGGATCGCGGTGTCTAGCGGTCTTTTACGTCCGCCGGGGTCCCCCGCCAACTAATATGGTGGGAGGAAATGGATGACAGGCGGGTTATGATGTAGGGTGGATTGCCACCGCCATGCGGGCGGTGGCGATCCGCCCAACATCATAATAGACCGCTAACAGGCACATGCATCAAGCACAAAACCGGTCGCAAACAGGCAGATTCTCAGAATCTGCCCCTTTGCGACCGGTATTTTTGCATTTGGGATGCATCATACCAAATGCACAAATCGCTATTTAAGGAATCTCAAAATAGCGATTCCTTAAATAGCGATTGCATTTAAGGAATCCCTAATTGAGATTCCTTAAATGCAATGCATTACAGTTTTAAAAATAGCGATTTCGCTATTAGCGTGAGCAAATTACCATGAAGCTGGACTTCATGGTAATTTGCGAAAACTTAGAAAAATGCACTTATTTGCATTTTTCTAAGTTTCATGTTGTGCACACACATGCCCTTAGAGCATGTGTGTATGCAACATATGTGCAGAGTTAACATACATGGGTGCAATAGGGTGTCATTTTGACACCCTTGCACCATCGAAATTGCGGGAGCAATTTGCGAGTACCTACTGGTACTCGCAAATTGCTCCCGCAATCTCCAATTCATGGGAAGACATTCCTTAATTGCTAGTCGCAATTAAGGAATTTGTGGGAATCGCTATTTCTTTAGCGATTCCTACATGCATAGGGTTTTGCTATTCCTTAATTGCGATTCCTTAATAATCGCAATTAAGGAATCGCTGAACCCTATGATGATGCATGTGCCTGTATGTCTTTTTCAAACTTCAAAGCACTTTTAATACACAATTAACCAAACAAAGTATATGTTGATTGACGGTGTTTAGGACACTAGTCCTATTTCTTTAAGGTGGCCTTGATCATGATGGGAGAGGACACCGCCAGTACATTACTTATCGTCAGGTCAAGGAATCTTGTGATGCAGCCATGAAAAGGTATAGCACTCATCTGGTGAAGGGTAAACAAATAGCCCAGAATTTGCAGGCCTACTGCTAAGTCAACTATGTGTCTTTCAGTGGATTGGCCACCAAAAGGATCTTGTTTCTCTAGAGTGAAATAATTTTCCATTTCATAGGCAAGTTTAGAAGGGCACTTGCTACTGGTTTTTGGAGACGAAGTTGTCCAGGGTGGCACATGACTCACAAAGGTTTTATTAATACTCACAAATCTTTGTGTGGGTGTTCACTAATGTTTGCAACTTCACCATTGCCCAAAAATGTTAACTGTCCTTCCCTTGTAGCAAAGTTACTACAACAGATATTTTGTATCATTGGCAGAATGTCCGCTGTAGTAAGTTTGTTGTGCAGATGGAAATATACACAGAAAAGGGAACAACAAAGAGTATAAGAAAAAAGTGGGAAAGTGAGAAAGCAATGGTGAAATTTAACCTGAAAAAGTGAGATAAAGAGAAAGGAAGGGTAGAATGGTGGAAGAAAAAGCAAGAAGTGGAATCAAGACTAGGTTGCCTTCGTTTTCAGCAACCCTGTATTCAGCAGCATCAGCAATGGGGTTCTAAGAAAAACTCCTAGCCACAGCATTTATTTGCCTTTGTACAAATTATACAGTGCAACAAATGTTCTCTTTTACTTATTAGAAATTAAGGGTCTGATTTATAGTTTGACGGATGGAGTAAAGTCTGCTAGAGTGGTGGTCACATCAGTATACTGAAAAGAATCTCCGTAATGGCAGTTCCTTTCAATGTACAAAAGGTCTGCTGAACATTCACTGTCAGTTTTGATGGCTGTCCATTACACTTTTACAAAATTTTATTTTTTCAGAAACAAACTCACAAAGAGGAAGTTTGTTTCTGGAAAATCAAAAAACAAAAGATTCCTGCACCCTCTTATCATTATCCCAGCATGTGCTGTAATTTTTAGGTCTTGCCTGAGCCAGCGCGCATGCACTGCACTGCGAGGCTTCTAGTAAGGACTTTCAACTCAGAGCACACGCTCGTGCGTGTGCTTTTTTTTTTTTAGCTCACGCACTATTGGCCTTTGCGTGCGTCTTTCTAAGAAAGACAGCATGCAATTGGCCAAAGGCGGGTGCATGTCCCGGCTTCTCTCTCCCCTGGCCTAGGGAGCTCAGGAGCCGGCTGCATACCTCACATTCCTTGCAGTGCACGTGCACCACGCTTGTTTAACCACAGGCGTCAATTAGGTATAGCCAGAGGCCGCAGTTATCTGGCTTATTGATGATGGAAAGCCCTTGGTCATGCTGACCTGCGGGTCTTGAAGGCAGTGGTAGAAACAAAGAAGTACTTGAGTATGTTACTCTCCTTGTCATTCCGTCTGCCCTGCCCTTCAGCAGCACATATGAGGCTGTTGAATAACACTAGTGGTCATCCCGGTAATGTCATTGTTAGCTATAAATGTGCACGTGACGTAACTACCGCTCCCGGTATTTTAGAGCGTAAACGTAAATACTTTTAATAGCACCATGCCGTTATTTCATGCACATTTTAAACTGGACCTGGCAGCGCCAGAAGCATTAGATGGGGTTTCTTTTCATTGATTTGCATCAGTAATTAAACATGCTGAAAAAGCTAGGGTGGCTTGTTTTAGAGAAATTGCATTTTGGTAGGTTCTCGTGAAACTCAGCTTGAACTCTGAGGCCTGAAAGACGTCACTGGAGAATCGTCCCTTCTGTTGCCCTATATTATCTTCAGAAAATTCGAGCCGGCTCCGGCTATGCTGACATTCCATAGGTCAGCAGAGGGATCTTCCACACAGAGCAAAGGGGGTGTCTATACAGCGCTGCATCAAAACAACCATCAGATGAGCATCCTGTGAGTGTGAACTTCCCCGCCCTCCCTTCAGCTTCCTGTCAGATTCTCACACCTGCGATTCCCCATGCTGCTGACGACCCACGACAACCCCAGCTCAATTACACAGCACAATTAGTGTCACTAGAAATCTGCATGCCACCTTCCACATATTAAAGGCTACATACTGGGGGTGAATGTCCCCGCCCCTCAACGGCGCACACATTGAATGAGGCACCGTCAACCGTTGTGTTAGCCTGGAACTAAGGTAAATGTGCAGGTGGTGTCTGCGGGAGAGGACTGTACTGTTTATCGCCTATAATGAAGCTGGCCAGTGTTTGGATTCACTGCGGAATTACTAGACGGTATCAGCGGCGGTTCCACTATTCTCTGAAGAGGGGTGTCCAATGCCTGTCTGGGAAGGCTAGACCCATGCCACAATTTCAGTCTGACCACTGTCCATATAAATGATTTCTTTTTAGATTCATTGTATCTAAGTAATGTTATGTGGATATCTGGAAAATCTGTGCTCTGTGGCCTTCCTGGACTTATGTTGGACGCCCCTCGGCTAACACTATTACAAAAATGCCCCTTTGTATTAGAGACTCGAGGTTGTGCATTTTACGTCTCATAGCTACAGTAGCATGAGCTTTGTGAGTTCCCCAGCCCTCAGTGAGTGACGCACTGGAGCGTGAGACCTCAGTGGAGAGTCACCTAATGTAAATGCTTCTCTCCTTTCCTGTGACATCTCACTTCTAATATGCCCTGTCGGAATGTGCAGCACAAATATGCAATTGGTATATGGCTCTGAAGCACTGAGATATCTGGGGAGTGTGCTCCTGTGTAGATGCGGACTTTGGTGTAGGTTAGAGTCTGAGTAGCAGAATACCTTCCTTCTTTTTTTATAATGACTCCCCAAACACTGTGCTAAAGAGGCTCTTACAATAAGTGCTTCTTTGTCCCAATGTTTCCGTCCCGTGTTTCACTGCAACCAGTGTCATCTACTTCCTGTCCGAGTGTCATTCTATTCCTGTGTCACTGCCATTGATTCCCTGACCCTGATTCAGTTTCCTCATGCCCATGTCAATATTTAGATACCAACCCAAGTGTCTGTGTTGTCCTTTCTCAGTTTCTATCCTAGTGTATCCATCCCCGCTCATTATCCATCTACCATGGTGTCCATATGAGGCATATTTCCTAAGTCACGACAATTTTATACAGTGAATGCTACAAACTGGTCTGCCCTGATGTGCTTGAATAATAGATGGTATTGTACCTTACTCGTTTCATGGGCCCGTGAAGAATGAAAGGCTGAGCAGTTTCCGTCGGTATTTGAACTTGCAGTTTAATAGATATTGTTGGCGCGCGGTCTCTGGTACTCATTTATCCTCGTAAAATGAAATGAATGGTAGGTAGCTCTTGCCCATTTGATCTACTGACCTGTTGAGCACCGTGGAGGCCGGCGGTCACCTGAGAAAACGAGCGTGGCGTGTTTCTGTTAAACTGCCACAGTGGGTGAAATTATTGCATTTTTTGTAAATGTATTTTTTTAAACATAGGCTGCAATTTGACTTAGGGACTGTAAATTAAAGCCTACATAGCCCGTAAATTTATCTTGGCTCCCTGGCTCTGACAATGAAAGCCTCACAAGTTAATAATGGGCTTTATACAGCACATTCTGCCAATAGGTCTCTCCTTTGGGACCTTATAAGTGTTTAGCCATGCAACAGTTGATGTTGTTGCAACAAGGATATTGTGCTGGATAACTAAACGCTTATAAGGTCCCAAAGGTGAGACCTATTGGCTATGCCAATGCTTGTTATTCTTTTATGTCTCTCACAGTCAGGTTTATCCTGGCAATGACAGACAGGAAAAAAAGATTTTACAACGTCCAATCTAAATTGGGCGAGTGGTGTAATGTCTTCTCTCTGATGGCCCCTACTCTGCCGGGCTGTCAAAGGAAATGTTCCATCTACAGAGCCAGCAGAGGCTTTGTCAGAGGAATACATAAATGCAGTGGGCACACAGAGGGTTTCGCAAGCAGTGTACTCTGTCATGTTTTCAATTGAGCACCCTGTCTATCAAAGTCTAAGGGGCCGATTACGATTTTGCTCGGAAACTCTTCATACCGAATCAGTTTCGGAATTGTTTCCGACCAAATCGGGTACTGCGAGTCCGACTCACAGATTACGATGCTTTCCAAAATCCTTCGGTCGGACTTGCATTGACTTCAATGGGAGCCTGTGTTCCAAACGAGAACACAGGCTCCCATTGAAACAAGGGGTGATTTGGGAAAACCTTACACCCTGTGGCGGGCACGTCATGGTGCCTACCACACTGTGCATA
Source organism: Triturus cristatus (assembly GCF_964204655.1). NCBI lineage: Eukaryota > Metazoa > Chordata > Amphibia > Caudata > Salamandridae > Triturus > Triturus cristatus. Next base: position 274,028,671 of record NC_140592.1, on the reverse strand, counting down.
GTTGCAAAGAGGGGTGCCTTGTGTACCCCCACATGCCCCATTCGGAAGGCTCTGGGTGAAGGGGGGCCTGCTACGGGCCCCCAAAGTTAGATTTCGACAGCCAATCCGTGTCGGAACAACCGATTTGGAAAGGCCGTCTGAATCGGACATCGTAATCGCTCGGTTGGAAACACGGTCCATTGACCTGTATGAGTCGGCTCCAAACGACTCAGTTCCTCCGAATGCCATACGGAACCGACTAAGGAAAGTCTGAGCACTTTCCGAAAATCGTAATTGGTCGTTCGGAAAGCTTTCCAAATCTGTCAGAAAGACGGGCTCCGAATCGGGTTCAGCAGACCCGAATCCGATTCTGATCCTTTCCGAATGAAATCATAATTGACCCCTAAGTCGGGCCCTATGATCTCCTTTGCTGTGAAGATATAAGCATCGTTTTTTAGGTCTCGCTGAGCCCCAGCGCATGCGCTGGCTCGGAGAGACATTTTGTAGTTGGGATTTTTAAAGTGCTGCCTGTGGCCTAAAGCTTGAGTGCACGTGAGCGTGCATGCGCGCAGCCGCCAATCACTGCTGCGCGCGCACCACTCGCGTCCTTGCCACACAGCGCTCCCCTCCAAGCGATCGCGATCACTTTCGCTTTGATCGCGATCGCTATTACTTTCGTTTTCACGGCGGCGCAGCCGTTAATTTTACGGCCGCGCGGCCGAATGCTTGTCTTTCAATGTCCGCTTGTCCCCTTGCCCCGTGTTGCCGTCTCCCTCATGCAATGTTTTTTTCCCGTCTCGCCCCATCTCGCCCCCTTCTCTTCTTAGCCATCCTCCCCTTTGCCTTCTGTTCCGTGTGTGCTTCCTCTGGATGCCCACCCCCATGTTCTGTGTACTTTTCACCCACCTCCCTCACGCTGTGTTGTTCTTGCCAATGTGTACCTCTCCCCTGCTTCCCGTGTTGCTGTCACTTTCATGTGCTGCTCGCTGTCATGCGTGCTTTACCCCTGCGCTGCATGCTTTTCTCTCTCCCGCTCCCCTGCCTTTGTTCTGTGTTCCTCTTTCAATGTCCGCTTCCCCCCTTGCCCCGTGTTGCCGTCTCCCTCATGCAATGTTTTTTTCCCGTCTCGCCCCATCCCGCCCCCTTCTCTTCTTAGCCATCCTCCCCTTTGCCTTCTGTTCCATGTGTGCTCCCTCTGGATGCCCACCCCCATGTTCTGTGTACTTTTCACCCACCTCCCTCACGCTGTGTTGTTCTTGCCAATGTGTACCTCTCCCCTGCTTCCCGTGTTGCTGTCACTTTCATGTGCTGCTCGCTGTCATGCGTGCTTTACCCCTGCGCTGCATGCTTTTCTCTCTCCCGCTGCCCTGCCTCCGTTCTGTGTTCCTCTTTCAATGTCCGCTTCTCCCCTTGCCCCGTGTTTTCGTCTCCCACATGCAATGTTTTTTTACCGTCTCTCCCCATCCCGCCCCCTTCTCTTCTTAGCCATCCTCCCCTTTGCCTTCTGTTCCGTGTGTGCTCCCTCTGGATGCCCACCCCCATGTTCTGTGTACTTTTCACCCACCTCCCTCACGCTGTGTTGTTCTTGCCAATGTGTACCTCTCCCCTGCTTCCCGTGTTGCTGTCACTTTCATGTGCTGCTTGCTGTCATGCGTGCTTTACCCCTGCACTGCATGCTTTTCTCTCTCCCGCTCCCCTGCTTCCGTTCTGTGTTCCTCTTTCAATGTAAGTGACAATGCCTTTTATTTATGTGTTAATTAGCAAAACATATAAATAAAAGGCATGGTCATGTATAATGCCAATAGCTTAAACTCTAGCAAATGCGAGACCTATTGCATTGCAAATGCTTGTCATAATAATGTCTAATCAGTAGTTTGAAACACAAATAGGATCTTTTTTAAATCGACACCCAGCACATGCTACCATCTAAGATGTTTCTCCCTCGCAGCAGTTTGCACAGTCCCTCTGAAGCAGATAAACACACAGGCTGGATCACACACTCCTAGCATTGGTTTCACAAATATAGAATACTTCTGGAAAAGGGAAAATCACTGACTGTACACACATACACACCTGTCTGACCTCTAATGTACTGCACTTCGCTGCACATTAGCACAAGCAGCATCTATCGAAATTTTGACTGTGCCAGTCTGAAGGTGAACTGATCTCAACCCTAAAGGTTTTCTACATTTGTTAGTCTCTCTCTGGGGCAACTTTTCTGAGGAAACTGCTTCCCATCGGTCCAACATTTACACCAAGCTTTCCTACCGTAAGTAGATCTTAGTGATACAGGATAACTTACTGCTCATAGCAAAATAATCTATACATTACTGTACTGAAGAAAAATAGCATTAAAACAGTGGCGTGACGAAAGTTGAGAAGGCCCCCCTGGAGCTCAGGCTCTTGTTACGCCACTGCCTTTATTTCTTTGATCTAGTAAAAAAAAGGAGATACTTTGTTTTAAACAACACAAGTGCAAAATACAGCACAGCATTTCTCGTGATTGATGTCCTGTGAGCTCATACTCGAATTAAGTACCAGAACACATACATAATCATGAAATGTGGTAGGTTTGTTGCATCGCACTTGCTTCCAAGGACTATCACTGACTACAGGCACAGGGAAAGTCGAAAAACAGTGTATTATAAATAATGGAACAGAATAAAACGTTGGCTCAGCAGGAAATTATAGCTTTGAGTTAATAGAAAACCCAGCTTTTCAGTCACTGGACCACGTCTCAATCCTTCAGATAAATACCAAATGGGCAAAGGCATTTCAATAGAAACTATAAACAAGCGCTAAGCATTTCTCAAATGGGAGAAAGACAACTACATGCCCCTGCATTAATTAAATCCCAGATCAATTTACTGTCACCCAAAGCAAACATTGTATTGCGATCTGGATTTCTTTAAATTCACAACTTCCCTTTTGCCATCCTAATTCTGTTCTTGTATATCAATCCCATCTAGACTTCACATATTCTTTATTGCCAGGTTGAAAATGTTAAGAATTTGAGACTATTACATGATTCAACCTTTCAACTTGCTCACAGTTATCCTAATATTCACAGAGGTATGCATTTATTTATTCAGATTTATACATATGAGACCCAAATCTCAGGGTATCATCAAGCTTTGCAAGGAACAAGTAAAGTAAGAACATGATGTACAATAAAGCGCTACAAAAATAGAGGATAGATAGGTGGGTGAACAGCCTGTAAATACGACAAGAGTTATTTATAGCAGTGCAATACTACCAATTGCTGAGTATTGGAAAGGAAATGCAGAGGAAAGAAATTCCACAACCCAAGGCATGCTGTCGAGATATCTTGCACAGCCATTAGCTAGTGTGCATAGAGTTGTAAATAAAAAATTATGCAGTGAGTGTAGAAGAGTCCACCTTAGACACAATGCTTGGGCGGTAGTTGACAATTTCTTTTTTTGTGTACAATTTTATTACTTACAAGGTGGTGTAGTGGTTTTGAATGTATTGCAAAATGCAATAGATAGTACATGGAGCTTAAAGAAGGAAAGATCACATTTCTATAAACTAGAGATGAGGCCTGAGGAGGACAGAGGGTGTGATTTAGAGTTTGGCAGATGGGTTACTCCGTCACAAACGTGACAGATATCCCGTCCGCCGTATTGCAAGTGCAAAAGAATATATTGCACTTGTAATAAGGCGCACAGGATATTCATCGCGTTTGTGAAGGAGTGAAGGCTCAGCCCATATCCCCTGCTGGTAGGCACGATTGTGCCCTCTCCTTCAGCCCGCATCCGTTTCCTGAAAGCGGAGAGTAGACACCGCGTGATGAACGCCATGGCAGCGTGGCGCTGCACAGCTGAATAACCGGCTGAAATACGGAATCAGCAGCTCTTGACAGCATTGTGCAGCAGTGACGGTCAGAAGTGGTTTCCCGACCAAAATAAGGGTTTTGTTACGATGAATGTGCTCCAGCAACATCCAACACGGATGTGAAAACAGTATGCAGCACGGAGAGAACCGCCAGGTTTCACATCGTGGGTACGTTTTTGGCTGCCTCCTAGTCATTTGAGTGTTGACCCAGTTGTGGGTCGCTGGGCAGGATTTTCCCCTAAATATTTTAGGCGCTACTATCCTGGTGTGGCTATCATCAATCTGAGGTTAGCACTTGAGAATGGTTGATGAAAGGAAAAGAGCAAAGGCCACTACAAACATGAGGAATCATCTAAAAGCTGCCAATTGTATGGTAAATATAGACCTTGCTTCAACTCTGGCCCATAGAGTGAAAAAACGTGCTGCACAAGTGAAATCCACGTCAGCAAGAGCAGATCGCAGCTTTCAGTCTCATTACGGGTCAGGGTTGGCAACAAGTGCATTGAACTCAGAAGAAGATTTATTAGCAATCCATAAGAAAAGAGAGTTGGGAGTCACAGATGCCCCTCAGGAGATGGGGGAAGAAGGCGCGGCCCCAGGGGCAGCCTCCCCTATAGGGATGGAGGTGGGAAAAGAGAACAACTAGAGAAATAAAAAGACTGAGAACAAAGAGAATCTGAATGACGTCAAAAACAATACACCGCTGGCTGGCACAGTAGATGCTACAATGAAACAAATCATAACAAAAGAGTATTCGCTGTTTATGAGAGGGAAAGCAGTGTCATCGGGCCACCAGGGGTCACTTCAGCCCTCTGATATCAGTGCACCAGTAGCTTTGCAGGCTCTTGCTTTAGGCTCATCTGCAGGGTCACTTCAGTCACAGGAGATTGATCTTCAGCAATCTCAGTCTTCTAGTCCAGATCCTAACTCAGAGGCACTCTAGCAAGTGCAGCCTCAGACTGCAGTACCATCTCAGTCCCCGGAGATGCAACCTCAGAATGTACAGGATGACGCAAAAGTCTCTGCTCAGTGGGATATAAAGAGAAAGCTCAATGTCATCTTGGACAAAATCTGACAACTCAAAGTATCACAGTCAATTAAAATCGCCAGGTTAAAATTGAAGAGCAATAACACATTTTCCAGAACGGCTGCAGGAAGCAGAATCCAGAATGTCACAGCTAGAGGATCAAGTCAACTCAATTCAGGAGGAAGTCAGCCTTTTCAGGAAGCAAAATTATTCACTGCAATATAAAATCGAAGAGTTGAAAAATCACTTGTGCCTCTCTAATCTACCCTTTGTTGGTATTCCAGAGGGTTGTGAGGGCCATCAAGTCCTTCAATGGGTGGACTCTTTTATTAAGACGCATGTTTTGACAGAATACTAAGGAGATTTGACAATAACACATTTGCATTGCATCCCGGGTCAGTCATTTTCAAATTAGAAACTGCTATGACTATATTAGTGAACTTTACTGACTATCTTGTTAAAGAGCATAAATTAGCCAGGGCCATTGAGAAGAAACAGTTTTCAACATCAGAAATACCCCACTGTCATAAACTTTCAGTTGTGTCAGCCGTGTCAGGCCGCCGCCAAAAGGAGTTTCCTAAGATGCTGTATTTGTTTAAAGCACAGGGTGCTCAAGCAACAATTGCGCAACTATCAAAGTTAAGAGTCTTGGACAAAGGACAGTTCCATATGTTTACTAATTTAGCAGAGGCTCAGGAGCTTCTGCAAAAGATTTCTAATTGAGTGCAAATATGAATTGTATGATGACTGTCATTCTGAGTGGTGAATTAGGCTTATGAAGTTGACGATGTTAAAGGGGTGCTGGGTTGGGGAGGGTGAGTCGTGTCCACAAAGGTGCAACAACATGGCACTCAAGGAGGGCAAATGCCGCAGCGAGAGGGGTATTGTGTGCGATACATCTCCCACAGGGGCTGGGGGCTTTTTTTGGGGGGGGGGCACTGGGTGGTCTTAAGCTTGGGGGGAACCTTGGGTGGTGGGGAGCATATATAGCAAAAATGAGCAGAATTATATTAGATTATGAATTTTTAGCAACTTACTGTATAGGGAAGTCACTATCTAGAGAGAGATATCAAGGTAATGGGTCTTAAAGCCAGATTTATTTCTTGTCAATGGGGTGTCTAATAAACAGAAGTATGGGGGTTAATTAAATGGTTTACCTTGTTTTTTCCAAATGTTCTATTTCTACTGGAGACCCACCTTAAAAGTAATTTGCTGAAACTTTATATCCCTAAGTACTATTCAAAGGTGTATTTTGCCTCAGATGGATTGGCTGTAAAGGGAGTTGCAGTGTACCTAGGTAAAATAGTGAATTGGATGGTCTATCAAGTTATTAGAGATCCGAAGAGAGGTGAATTTGGCTGAAAGTTAGTGTAAATGATAATCCTGTAAATTTGGTTAATTATTACGCCCCAGTTTTTGATGAACCAGATTCAGTAAAACAGATCTACAATGTGGCAATGGAAGCAATGGGTCCAATAATTTTAGGAGGTGATTTTAATTTTATCCAGGATTTGGTGTGGGACACATCCAATAAAACTAAAAAACAACAAAAGCCTAAAACCCAAAAAGTGGTAGATGTGCTGAAGCACAACTTCCAATAGATTGATCCGTGGCATAGCAATCACTTGGGAATGGCACAATATACTTGTTTCTCACACCAATTTCATACAGCTTCCTGTATTGACTACTTCCTAATTTCTCACTCCCTTAAATAGGTGGGCTCAAATATTAGGACCAACTCATTTTTGGATCATTCTCTGGCCACTACTGTTGTGGAGTTTAATGCAATCAGAGGGGAGAGGTCCAGGTGGCGGATGGACCGGAACCTTCTCACCAACCAAGATTGGTTAAAGAATATGAGAACATTCATTCAGGATGTTTTTTGGTTAAATAAGGATACGCATCACTGTTTTCGGTCTGGGGTGCCTTTAAGGTTACTGTTCGGGGAAAGATTACTGCTTTTATGGCTCAACAATCTAAAAGGCATTTTACTCCCATATATTTCATACCCAGAAAATTTACCAAAAGACTTCAAACCTCAAACAAGGTATAACGTTTTCTATATTCGAGGTATGCAGCCTTAGGTCATCAGCATATAAGGCAATTTTTCATGAAATTCGGGGGCAGATTATTGTTTTTATGGCTCACCGATCTAAAAGTCATGCGGAATGAATAGCTGAGCCCCAAGCGGCAGTTGATTCAGCTCTTCAAATGAGGATTAGGCCCCAGGGTTCACAAAACCCTATAGAGAATCAGCTGGGTAAAGCTAAACATGATTTGAGAAATTTTTCTATTTTGGAGGAAATCAATAGCTCGAGTGCTTTTGAACAGAGGGTGTATGACGAGAGTCAGATGATTCACAAATTCCTTGTCTGGTCAACGCTGGTTAAACAGGATACAGCATTGGTTACCGAGCTACAGAATCCAGGGACTGGGGAAGTTATTCCTGTAGAGTATTTTAAAGCATTGCAACCTATTGGACACAGTTGTTTAATGTCGTTATGAAGGGTGGGGAGATTCTCACAGCTTTTAATGAGTCGCGGTTGTTAGTTTTTTTAAAAAAAGGATAAGAATCCAAGAGTAGTCAACTCATATCGACCAATCTTTTGGAATACAGATTACAAGCTTTTAATGAAAATATGGCAAATTTAATTTCTCCGGCAACTCAGGATGTAATACATAATGATCAGACAGGGTTTGTGGGTGGTCGGGTGATGTCAGCCAATGCAGGCAATTTAATGCACGCTCTGAACTACTTTGCGGTTAACCAGACTTCGCAGCTATAATAACGGTCGATGTAGAAATAGCATTTCACTTGGTCAATTGGGCTGCTCTTTTTTATGGCTTGATAAGTTTTGGCTTTCCTGCTCAGTTCTTCATAAAGCTGCAGAATTTGTATCAAGGGACTCAAGCAACCCCCTCTCTGTCCCCCCACTGGTCGCCACTCTCACTTCCTTCGTCTTCTTTTTCCTCTTGTTCCCCTCCCTCCCCCATCCCACTGCCCACCTTCATCCCCCTCTCCCCAATCTGATCGCCCCCCCAACCAGCACTCAGTTGTGTAGGCCGACACCTCCCATTTCCTACCCCCTACCCACCAAGGTTGGCCATCACCCTATTTCCAAAAGCTGATACCTTAACTCTTCCTGTGGGAATACAGACCACTCTGCCCTTTTTAGCAGTGCTTCACTGCCATGCTCACTTAAATGTGCAGTCGTATCACTCCTCCTCCTGATATATTGTACAACCGCTCCCTCATCTTACCGACTACCAACACCACCTGATATCTGCAATATACCCCACACCGGGACTAGATCAGGGACTGGCCCTTCCTACTCCCCGTCATTCTTTACCCTCCTGCCCTTCCCCCAACTCCCTTCCCCACCCTGCTTGTTAACCATCTCCACCAAGAGATATCTCCCCTTTTCAGCCTCAAGCATACACTGCCACGATCACAGTACAGATCCTACTGGATGACATCCGCTAGGCAATACTCATGTAGCATGCTGTCTTCAACCAGAAGCTCACCACCCACCAACTGTTCTGAGTTGCTCCACAGTAGATACTGAAGATGTTCCCATCTGTTCAGGTCCTTCCATTCTCCGCCCTCTCCCTTCTCTCCGCCCCTCTGCATACCCCCTCAACGCCTCTCCTCCCATCAACACACGGAGGTATCTGTCATGTTGTGGCTGGAATTATGTACCATGATGTACTGCTGTATCATTGTTTCATTGCCATGTTTTCCCCTCCCGTGAAATCGAATAAAAAATGATGACACAAAAAAAAGTAAACTTACACTTTGTAGTAAGTTTACTACTGTTTTGGTATTTCACAAACTACCAGTGTAATTTTACAACTGCAGAGTCTCTGACACAAATGCAGTGTTTTTGCAATCATGAATCTGGCCTTATATATTTTGGCCAAAGACATATGTTATGTGAGAATTATAGATGACTAGTTCAATACATAACGCATTTTTTGTGTGTGTATTTATGTAACTATTTCAGTTTTAGATGTCAATTTCACCTGAATATCCTGGTCTGCATTACGAACAGTTTTCTGTAAGCTGTTGTGTCTTACTCCAGGCTCATTTGTGGCTTACACATGTTTTTCCAGAGTTGTAAATCTCAGAACATTTTCCCTGACTAAGCATTTGTATGGCTTATTAAATGCAGAAGAAAGTTGTAAAATTATAATAGGGATAGGTGCACACAAATCAGATATTATCTAGAGTGATTTAAAATCAGCTATGGCATGACATTTTTAGAAGTATAATTCAACCCATGGCATGAAATTCGGAGTACCGGAACTGATTCAACAAATCCCAAGGGGTGGTGATCAAGAAATAAACTTGAAATGCCTAGAAAAAAAGGGACTCAAGCAAATGTGTTTGTGAACGCTAATCTCGCAGGAGTGGTAGATATAAACAGGGGAACACGCCAGGACTGCCCTCTGTCTCCAGTCTTAATTGCTTTCTTTATAGAGCCTTTGGGTGTGTGGATTTGGGACAATGAGGGGATTGAGGCCCCTGTAATAGGAATGTCTAAATTAAAAGTTATTTGCAGACAACATACATCTTTACCTTAGGCCAGAAAAGCAGATTATCCAAAAGCTAATGCAGGAGTATGAGCAGTTTTAAATGATTAGGGGATATAAATTTAATCAGAACAAAACTGAACTGCTTCCATTTAATACCTCAGTTAATAATTTCCCTCCTTCTCTTCCCTTCCGATGTGCTACCTAGGGATCTATGTAACAAATAGCTATTCCCTTCTCTATCAATTAAGTTATGTGGTCATGATGAAGAATATTAAGGAATTGTTGGATAGATGGACACTCCTTCCCCTTACACTAGTAGGTAGGGTAGCCCTTATTAAAATGTCCATTTTACCTTTGTTGATTTTTTTTCAAATGTCCCTATAAAAGTTAATAAGAGCTATTTTAAGGAACTTGATCTACTTTTCCAGTGCTTTGTGTGGAATACGAAGGCTCCCAGGGTTAAACTCTCTATACCTCAATTAGACATCAGATAGGGTGGGATGGCATTACCACAGATGCACACCTATTATGAAGCATCTCTTCTAGATGCGTTAGTAAGATCAATTAATGGAAAGAAGACGGTCAATCTCTTTTTTGTACACAGAATGATTCAGGAAGTGGGATCTAAGTTCCTGGTCTTTATTAAGACAGCCAAACTCCCAAAGATAACAAGATATACAATTGTACAGGAATTCAGTGCCAGACTTCAAGCACTTTATCTATCTAAGCTTATTCCAGTAGGCTAGGAGTATCTGACAATAAAGGAGTGTAGATATGTTGGTCAGAGATTTTCACCTAGCCAGTTAAGATTTTGGAACACTAATGGTTTTAAAGAACTGGGACATTTCTTGTTGAGGGGTAAATATATCACATGACAAGAATTCCATGCTAGGTGTGGTGATTGATGTAAGTTGTTTTTTCTGGGGTTTCTGCGGATTATCTTGTTTCTGAAGAAGCACTACCCAGAATGCAGCTCAATCTTCCACCCAGTAATAGGCACACTTTTAAGATCGGGGCATTTGCAGCACTTACCTGGTGGCACACACCTCTTGGCATTCTTCCTGGGACGGCAACGCTGTTGGTCTCCTCCGCCGCCATTACTATCGCTGGCCGCTGTGGGGGGAGACTACAGCTCCCAGAGTCCTCGGCAGGCACTTCCTGGTCCCGCCTACCAGCGCGCCCGGAGGCGCTTAAAGCAGAGAGGCTCCCTCGGTGGAGCGGGGCATTTGCAGCACTTACCTGGTGGCACATACCTCTTGGCATTCTTCCTGGGACGGCAACGCTGTTGGTCTCCTCCGCCATTACTATCGCTGGCCGCTGTGGGGGGAGACAACAGCTCCCAGAGTCCTCGGCAGGCACTTCCTGGTCCCGCCTACCAGCGCGCCCGGAGGCGCTTAAAGCAGAGAGGCTCCCTCCGCGTCGCGGGACGCGCGCGGGCGGCGCCGGGCTAAGCCCGGGCAAAGGGCGGGCCCTCTGAGGCCCTCAGAGGACAGAAGAGACAGGACTGGGCCATGGACTTTGTACGTATGTAATGCAGAACTTGTGCAGTTATTATACGGTGTTTTGTAACGTGGTTAACTGTAGGTGCTACCTGAAGTTAGCTGTTTGGTATAGTCCCCGGTAAACGTGCTCTGACCTAAGTATTACTGTTAGGGTTGTTAATATGGCCAAGGTCAAGATGAATAAACCCTTCATGGGGGCTGGTTCAATGGATAACTATCTTGTGCAAAAGGTGACCCAAATTAATAATACCCGTAGAGCTTCCTTAGGGCGAGGCAATGACTCTGACGTATGTGCCGAGCTATCGTCTCCTTTGGTGTTTCCAGCTCCTATAGATGGACAGGATGGGGGTAGTGGGGCTGTTGTAACTAATTCAGCACAAATACATGCAGATCAGATTGTAGATGACTTAGAATTAGTATCTGAACTAATAGAGGAAGAGTCATCACTCTTATCGCCCCACCATAGACCAGTGAGACTGTGTAGGAAGGTACAAGCTAAGCGCGGTGGCAAGAACTGAAAGATTAAAACAGGGAGGGGTCATAGAGTCTCTAATAGTGGGGTACTGCAAAAGGATCTAGAAGAGGGTAGTGGCATGGGTGGAACCAGCTCTAACATCGCCCCAGAACCACTAACCCTCCTACTTCACTCCCTGGAGGGAAAAATAGAGGCAAAAATTGCTGAGTTGATGCAACCTTTGCTAGCCAAATTAGATATAATGGCTTTGGAAGTGGAAAGATTAGGTGGGCTGCTAAAATTGCACCTGCTCGGAGCATCAGGTAAATCAGACGTAGCAAATAATAATTTAACTGTGGAGGATCTGGGAACAAATAAAGGAAATTTACCAAATATTTTATCAAATAATAGGCAGATTAATAGGCAGAATACATTGGCTGTTGCTGAACCTGTCCTATCGGGTCCCAAGATATTAATTAGGCAGAATACCACTGATTCTGGAACTTTTGAGGGAAAACTGCCTTACAGCCATGTACAGAAAAGTCGTCATGTAAATCTTCCACCTGAATGTGCACCTTATGTGGCTGTACTCACAAATGTTCCACCCATTCAGCCTCAAGCATATCAGGTGTCTGAAGAAAATCATGATTCATTAAAGAATAGGACGGTCTTTTGGCTTAATAAGAACTGTGGGTTTCCCGTTAAATTTGCCGATCAAATATTAACAACAAGAAGGGTGAGTTGGATCGGACCATCTAGTAAGGCAACAAATGGTGACTGTATTATCATCAATTTTAGGCATCCTCAACATGCTGCCACAGTTTTACTTAGAGCTGCTGCATTGGCCAACATACCTAATAGTATTTGTATACGCCCACTGGGGTTTTTTTACTCCCACTTGATTAGAAATCCACCAACCCCTGGCCCTCTTAGATCACGTATACTCTCACAGTCACTGCCTCCCAATGGAGAATATGTACACAATGTGGGATTACAGAGAGGTAATGGCTTTAATATTGTAACTCACAACAGATTTGATGCCCTTTCGGGATTAGAGTTGTGTGACTGACATGAGGTATCCGCTGGGCAGGCAACTCGGGGCTTAGAGGATCAGGAACGTATGGAAAGTATCTCGGCTGTCAGAAACTCCAATAATATAATTTCTTGGAATATTGCGGGTCTAGGTACCAAAATGGGGGATTGCAACTGGATTGAGTATATTAAGAAGTACCAAGTTATCTGTTTACAGGAAACTTGGTCAATCGATTGTAATTACTTCCTGGAAGGGTATAAGGCCTATTATGTCCCGGCAGTAGCAACTACTAGGGGCAGACCTAAAGGGGGCATGGTTGTGTTTATCTCTATAGTACTATGTTGTAAGGTACGGAGAATCATAACAAACCACACTGGCATTATTGGGTTAGTTTTAATTGGAGATAACTGTATGGCCGGCCTGGTCAATTTTTATAATGCCACTAACTGTAGCACTAACTCTGGTCAGATAGGAACACTGAATACTTTTATTAGTAACTCCATGAAGGACTGTATTCATAACCTCATGGTGGTCGGGGATTTTAATATCCATCCCTGTGGAGACCCTCTTTTTAAAATGATTACGGAACTTAATTGCCCGTACTGTGAGAATTTCCATTTTGAGCACTCAATTGAGGGGGAACACCTCAATGATATGCTTAATGAGTTAGAATTAACTCCTATGATGGCGTTGATGGCCCCGAATAAGTGCTTTGATACCCCAACATTTAAGGGGAATGGTAGGGCAACTTTTATAGATTTTATTCTGTTAACACCTGTAATGCAGTCTTTTGTGGGATTCTTCTCTATTGAAGTCAGTGAATTTAGTGACCATAATCCACTCACTGCTCTTATGAGGGGTCTACTGATAGTTAAAGAAAGAGTGGAATCCCTTATTGGTAGGGTGAATACCACAGATGGCAGACGTCGACTGAGATGGTCCATGGTAACCCCTGATCGGCTGTACAACGAAATTAAAACCACTTGTGCTGACGAAATTACGTTATGCACACAAGAGGGTGCACTCCCAAACATTGTCCTAAATGCTTTCAACTGTCTAGCGGTGAAGGTATCTCAGCTACTATCAGTACCTATCAAAAAATCGGATTCCAAAAAAGGTCCTAGGTGGTTTAATCAGGATTGTTCAAAAGCCGCCAGAAATTTAAGAGTAGCATTGGCGTCTAAACCTAGGATAAAAGCTGATGTTCAGCAGTGTAGAAAGACTTACAAAAATATTATCACAAGACATAAGGAATCTCTCAGGGAAGAGGCGTGGTTAGAGATCTTAGATCCTGCCACACTTCGAAGTAGCACAGCATTCTGGGCCTTGATGAGGAAACCATTCTTGGCACAGGACCCGGGAGATGGTACTGAAAGCTATATATCTAAGGAGGAGTGGGAGGTGCACTTTAAGAAGTTGTACCGCTGCACAGGGGACATGGATACGACTTCTGTCTGTAGCAATACTGGTGCACAGATTGTTTTTAATAGAGGTGAAGTATTGGAGGGCATACAGGGTATCACAGGCGGAAAAGCTCCCGGCCCGGATGGGATTCCCCCTGATTTATTTAAACCTGATCCTAGTTTTTGGGCACCCATTCTAGAGTCTGTTTTTAATGCTGCTGCAAAAGAAGGATGCCCACGATCATGGGGTGATTCTACAATTGTCCCGGTTTTTAAAAAGGGTGATAAGGGTAGCCCACACTGCTATCGACCGATTTCTCTAATAGACTCTATGGTCAAGATTGTAGGAAGAATTGTACTGCAAAGATTGTTAGATTGGGTGGAGGAAAAGAACATTATGTCTCCCTCGCAGTACGGTTTCTGTAAAGGCCGATCGACAATCACTCAATGCCTTAACCTCTTCCTGATCTTAAGCACATATACCATAATACAGAAAGGTACCATTCATCTTGCCTTTATGGACTTGTCCTCCGCGTTTGACTGTGTCAACCGGGGAAAGCTGTGGCAGTCCATGAGGTCGAAAGGGGTTGATAGCGGTTTGGTTGATTTTTTGGTTTCCCTACACTGTAACACCAGTGCCAATGTGAGATACTCCCTGGATCTGAGTGTATCAAATGATTTTAGTATTGGAAAGGGTGTCCGGCAGGGTTGTATTCTGGCCCCCTTTCTTTTTAACTTTTACATTAACGACCTAGATGGTGTGTTACAGGATGTTTGTGCTGACTGCCCAAGAGTTGGCAGGCGTGGAATTCCAATACTTCTTTATGCAGATGATGCAGTACTTATATCTAGAACAGAGAGGGGACTTCAATCACTGTTAACAGCATTTAATTCATTTATGAGAGATAGAGACCTCTTGGTAAATAATACTAAATCTTTTGTATTACAAATTGGTCAGCAACCAAAAAAACCCCGTCCTTTTTAGGATTGGTGAAGAAATAATCCCCCTAACTAAAACATTTTCTTACTTAGGAGTTCTCTTTGATACAAAATTAAACTGGGAACCTCATCTTGTAAGGAAAAAAGGAGAAATGGTGAGGGTTAACGCATCTATTTTTAATTTTGCGACTAAACTGGGGAAAAAGCCTATTTGTGCTATGTTGAAATTGTACAATGCTAAGTCTGTGGCAACTGCATCCTATGGTAGCGAAATTTGGGGGTATGCCAATGGGGAGCAATTACAGATTGCTGAAAATCGATTTATGAAGCGTCTTTTGTGTGTCCCCACTGGTACGGCTAACCTCGTTGTACACGAGGAGCTGGGGTCTCAATATCTATGTGATTTGCTTTCCTTACGCCCTGTGATGTTTTGGCTTAAAATTTGGCTAAATGAGAACATACCCCTAACACATTTAATTATTAAGGATTTCTTGTCGCTGGACAAAGCATTGAGCTCTCCTTGGCTAAGCTATCTAAAATCAAATTTCGACAAACTCGGTCGTCCTGAACTTTTTGCCAACCCACAACTAATCACAAGGGGAGATCTGGAGCCCATTAAACAAGCATTTTTGCTGGACAGGAGGATTGTGAGAGAAGAAGTGGAGCTTCAGAAACCAAGTGTGAGAAAGTATGTTATGCTAAAGACTACTGCGGCCATCGAGCCATATTTGGAAGGGTCTTTGTCCTCACATGAGAAATTTTTACTGACCAGATTTAGGTTTAACCAGTTCCATCCCCTGCTTATTCGACCTAAGTGTGACATTTTTAATAAATTGGCAGCGCCTTGCCGCTGCGACGGAAAGTCTCCGCAGGATATGCTGCATTTTATCTTTTTATGTAAATTTTATGAACTTCCACGCAAACAATTTTTAGTGATTCTTTTTAAAAAACTTGGTTTTAAACAAATCAGGCCGGCACTTTTGTACTTGCAGCTTTTGCACAGCGACAGTATCCTCCAAATCAAGGAGTTTTTAAAATTATGTATTAGACTGAGAAACTGCCTGGACCAGTGAAACTATGTCCCACTTCTGTGCCTATATTTTCAAAGTACTCTCTTCTTGCACTTGCATCTGATGAAATGGTTGGTGCTTCTGTGATAATGTATTGTATATTTTATGTGTCTTTTATGGTTAGCAAATAACCGAAATAAAGTTTTTTTTGATGATGATCGAAAATTAGGGGGATTGAAAATTGTTATAGACTACTATGGGACCAAGGGGGCTGTCAGCAGGTGAAAAGGTTTTTAGATAAAATTAGTCTGTCAACACAATGCACTTTTTCGGAGGTAGAGTGGCAATCTATCTCACTATTAGGCCACAAGGTGTTTAGGGCAGCAAATTTCGGAAGGATGTCTTTTATATCTCGGTGAATGGCATATTACACTCCAATGGCTCTCCACAGAATGTATCCAGCAGTGGAGGATCGCTGCTTTCGCTGTCGGCAACAGGGGATGGGATATTGGTTTCATATTTTTTTCACCTGCCAAATGGTGGCACAGTTTTGGAAAATTGATTTTCTGCTCCTAGTCTTGGTTTCCAGATTAAGATTGATCCAGAGGCTAGTGTGGCACTCTTCGGGTTACTAAGCAAGAGTTTGAACAATGGGATTGGCAAATGGAGCCAAGTGTTTATAGCGATAGCTTCTTTATTCCCTCACTTATTGATCCTACAGAACTGGAAAACATCTAGAGTGCCAACATACCAAGAGTGGCATAATAAGAAGCTCTGGATGAAAAACTTTGAAGAGGCGTATGCAAAACGGTTAGGGGATGTAAAAAGATTTAATGCTTTGTGGCAGTTTATGGAGGCAATAGATAAGGTGGACCCATATGTAGCAGTAGTGTACCAATTCTTATGGGGGGGGGGCGGTAATAAGGCACAATGGCACTTTGTCTGTTGGCTGCTGTTACACGAGTACTGTACAATACTTTTGCACTTTTCCATATGGCTGCTACTACATGTGTACTGTAGGAATACTTTTTTTTTTTACTACAGTGTGTATAAGCGACTGGAGAGGTTGCGAAGCTAATTGGGCACGAAGGCACTTTATTGCAGTGGCGGCTGGTGGATGGTAAAAGTGGTGAAGCGGAATGTACCAACCTAAGTAGAATATGCGAACGAGTACACTGAGCAAGCCGGAACTGAACAGAAGAGGGTGAATTGGGATCTGCAGAGTGATGATGAATTTCACAGCATACATTTGTATAAAACTTAATAGGAAATTAAAGAAAAGGGGTTCAAATGGTGCATTTTACAGCCAAAAGATTCCTTAGCCATTATCCCCAATTTGTCTTTTTCCAAAATTCCCCACAAACCCTAGGCCCAGCCTAAATCTACCCAAACAAGCACAAATAGTGTTTCCTACCTGTAAAGCCTGCTCTGCATGTTCAGATTAAGTTGATCTCCATTCAAAACTAAGATGGCACAGTTGAGTTGCTGTATCAGTGAATTTGACTCAGCAAGCAGTCTCACTCTGTCCCTTTTTTCTACCAAAGTACTAACCACTTGGTAAATGTCACTCCCCGGTCCGCCCTCGTCACAAATGTTTACACTATAAAACAATGCTTCGTTTTTAAAAGAAATCAAAGGCGCTCGCTGGGGTCCAGAGTTCTAGGAGTCTGATGTTGGGGTTGTGGAATACCGAGGTTGCCTAGTTTTAATTTCTCCCATGCCCCAGTCTACTGTAAAACTAATGCATGGATACAGTGAGGTGATCTTCTCAACATTTTCCTCTGTAGCTTATTACAAACTTTGCTGTGCATGGTAGCTACATAGTTCTATATAATGCAGTGATCTGACAAGTTCAAGAAACTCTGCACATATTTATACATATTTTATTATTACTTTAAATGGATTGACTCCATTTTAAATAGTTTATTAAATAAGTGACTGGAAGCAGAGGGTTGCTGAAATAAAAAAAGTTCCGAATTCCAACCCTTGCAGATTGAAGAGAGGGGAGTAAGTCGAAATGCGCTGCACGGACACAGTGCTTTGTTTAAGAGCGGAAGAAGCAGCGAACCTCTTGAGGAAACAGTCATCGTGATTTTAAACAAGAGAAAGGTTACATCGGTGTTTCCATTATCGTACATGGCAGCGCCTGGGGTGGGGGGTTATATACCGCTACCACTGTTGCCATTTCTGATTCTTAATTACAGTCATTTGTGGGTTTTGATCCCTACAAATACAAGTACTTACTTAATATCCATCAGGCTAATTAAAAACTGAAAAAACACAAAAACATAACCAATGATAAAAGGTGGAGCCACAGCAGAAAAGGTTGGTGTTATATCGTCAAAGTCGTCCAATATCAATTAATATCAACCAGCTAGCGAGGCGTCATGATTTCATGATGATTTCAAATTCATGCTCTAAGTATATGTTCCATCATCTACTCTTGTTTGTGTAGAAATCCCTTTCCAGAAAAATACAATGCAGACGACTCAAATAAACCCAGATTTACTGTGATTAGATAGATATTTGACCACCCCAGAGAGTTCTACATTTGTGCACTTTCAGGCAGGAAGCTCTTACCTGCTGAAGACACTGGCTTCCCTCTGCTCCGCCACACACATTCCTAGACCCTGCATCCTACTGCAAAGTCCGATACGAAATATGGGGTTAGGCCCTAAATATATGATAAACTTTAATACAGGTCACGGCGACCTGTTAATTTGTACGTAGCAGCATGTGTGAGAGTCCCTCGTGATATGCAAGGGGCACAAATATGACCAATCACTGTGTGGCTTCAAATTAAGCCACACAATGATAGGCCTTGGTCTTTCAGATGCCGCCCCTGCACTGCCTTTGAACGTCGGGCTGCGAGGATAGTCAAAACGTAAGCTCCGTGATCACAGCCAATCCTTGTGTTGCTACCATGCTATTTACAGCAGTAAACAGCATGAGAATCACACAAGGATTGGTTGGAGCAGGTGAATCTAGCGCTCGGAGGGAGACTAGGTGGCTGCGCTGCCTTTACCCTAGCTTCCCAACACAGCACAGGTTCAAGGGGCTGAATCCGCACGCCAGGCTGGACACTTTAAGAGCCCCGTCCTACCTAACATGTGCACTTGACTTTATCCTAAGCTTGCAGCCTGCCAATCAAAAGGGAAGGCTAAGGCTATGTCCTGCCCAAACAGCGCCGTGGATGAGGTATTTAAAAAAATATAAGAACATAAACAGTACAAAAGGCATGTGGCAGCTCAGAGGGGGCAATGTGCCATCCTTGAAATTATGATCAATCATCAATTTTTATATTTTCTGTGGATAATATGAACTGCTATTTATATTCCATTTCTGTGTTATGTCTCTTCCTATAGGAGTTATGATTATGCTCAATAAAAAAATAACGCCTGTGAAGGAGTAACCCGCCCGCTAAACTCTAAATCAGGCCATAAGTGACACCTCGTGTAAGAAATGCTGTAGGGATGCCAGTCAACAATGATCTGTTTTTGTCTAGTGTGGCGATGAGTATACATTGGGCTACGGAGAGCAAATAAAAAATGCATGTGAGATGTTTTAACTCGGTAAAGAACCAAGGAAAAAAACACAGAATTAGCAGTCTGAAGAAAGAAACTGCCTGGCATTTATTTTTCTCTTTCTCTGTCACAAGAGAAATGATTTATCTGCTATGGTTGTTTAAGGCAATGTCATTAGAAGAAGGGATGCAAGGATGGAAAACTGATTGGTGAACCATAAGTCCTAGATGTTGTCTTATGATTCTCAGTGATGGTGAAGATACACTGGTGGTTTATTGGGAGTTGTTCATCATCAAAGGAATGTGGGTGTTTGTTGATGCTTAAATATTCCTCCCAAGGCTTGAACTGAATAGTCCAATGTACCACCAATGACAGCAGAAAGCATCACCTAGCATACTGTCAAATCAACATGAGTAGCACTTGGTGGACTCTTCCCACAAGCCCAACACCCTGCTATGCTCGGTTAGGATAGCGGACTACCTACAACTCTAAGGCAACCATGGGGTTCATACAACTTGTTTTTTCTGCAGACTACTCCAGCCTCCCCCTCCTCCTAGGCAAGACAGTGTTTAAGTGGTGAATATAGTTGGCATGCTCTTTCCTATAAAATGCATAGATTTGGGACCTATTTCCTGGTTGATGCCTTTTATTGGAAGTAAGTGCATGTTTCTGAATGTTCTTGAAACATACATCAACCAGTTTGTATGTTCCTGATTACACTCCTAATGATCATATGTTACTAAAGTGCATCACCACTAAATTCAGTTCCCTCTTAAGTTGACCTCTTTAAACAGTGCTGCAAGGAAACCAACAAGTGCAATGAGGTATTAGTGTGGCTCTTGTGGCTGCTCCTAGGTTTCCCTCTGTCACAACATATGTCTACCAATGCCCTGATTTGGCTGCAGTTACTGCTTTAGCTCTGTTGCTGAGCAGTGCCACAATCTCACCCACCATCTTAGTGCCAAGGACTGTGATTAGCAGACACTATACATTTCCAATACAAAATATGTAACTCCGTGGCCACAATGGCAAGTCCCATAGACATTCCTGTGCTCTTTGCATTCAAACTTTGTCTTCATCTCCCTGGTAAATGATAGCAAATTGTGGCTCATGAACTACACCAGATGGTCCAGGCTACGTTGAAGGATGATAAAAGCACAGCCTTCCATAAAAGAGAGGTTGCACACTACACTGAGTGTGGAGCTTATTAGGAAAGAGCTGGGCTCTGTTTGCGAGCACAGCTCAGTTCAGCCAATAAAGAAAAACAACACAAACTAGCACAATGACTACAAATTAGCACAGTAAATTAATTCTATCTAAAGGCTGAGTTCTGTTTAAACTGTAATAGCTTGAGATTAATAAATTTCCAAATTCAAGCACTGTCCTTTTCAACTAAGGTACAGTGTTAAGTGCATGTATACTTAGGAAAACTTGGCCTGCCCAGAAAACGAATACATTGCAATGCAATACTCAGAAACAGATATATATTAAAATAACACAGTAAAGAAAATCCACATTTTCTAATTTCAGGAGCTTTTAAATGTTCAAACATCCTGAGAACTGTAGGCATACCTACCCTCCTAACCTCTTTTGTAACAGACTGCTAGATCACAGATCACATCAGATACAAAAGAAAGAAGGGCTGGGAGTAGGTACCTGACATCAGAGAAGCTCTGAATATCTCAAAACGCATTTAATTCCTTGGACCTCCATGAACCTTCTAGGGGATATTCAATAAGGTAGAGGCAGTTCGAAATGTGTATTATTAAAGTGGGCTATATCTATCAAATACTTTTACAGATACCAGGAAAATGGTTCAAAGAGTTAAACACTTGCTGCTGACATCTGTTTTAGCTGCAGGTCACACTTTTGAAACCTTGCAAGGGTCAAACACAGTTCCATCATTCTGAGGTAAGTAAACTGAGTTATATTGTATTTGGTAAGTGTAACACCTGTTATTTTCAGTAAATGGAGAGCGCAAAACTGTAGCATGACTCGCTAAAGTTATCAATATAATTAACATTACATTAACCCGAAACCTAATTATATGTTGCACTGTACTATTGTTGGAACAGAAAGGGGAAGGGACATTTTGCCTATTGCTTTGGAGATGCACATTCAAATGGTACACAATTACTTGCAGGGCCCATTAAGTTGTTGGCCTCTTGTTTACGCACCTAAGGGACACAAAAGCAGGACTTCTGACTCCAAGAGAGCCCAGCTGATCACTGAGGATGGGACTGTGCAGGAGACCTGCCTTGAGAGACACCTGGTGCCCAGAAGCTTATCCTGGAGAGGTGGCAGAACCGATTAAGAGTAACTTTTCCAGCACTCTGAAAAAACTTGAGACTTAGCTAATTTATTTTACCTCTGGAGAACTGGAAAAATGTGCCGAGGCCTGCCCAAGGAGGTCACAGCCAAGGCAAGCAAGAAAACTAGGTTTGCTCTACTCCGAGAACTTCTGCTGGACAGTGGGACCTCATAATGAAGGTATTTAGCCTTGTGGAGCCTTGTCCTGCTGGAGCATTTTAACTTCTGAAAAAGAGATTCATTCTGATGGTATAACCTTGGATCTGGGGATGCAGCAAATCTATATGACCCACAAGTGGCCTTGGCAGTTAGTTATGAAATCTAGGTTTGTCTCACTTGAAGCTTTGGTGCCTCAACCAACGGTTTAAGTGTGAGCTCGAAATTGACACATCTGACTTTAAGGGTTACTCTCTGGCCTCATTATTAAACCTTGCCCCGCTTGAAGATTTTTGACTTGCATTTCAGAGACTAAGGGCCTAATATAGAGTTTGACGGACCTGTACTTCGCATCAAGCATGTCAGATATCCTGTACGCCTATTAAGACATTGGTGACAGTACTCATTCACCAAACTCTAAATCAGTTCCTAGGTGTGAAGCTTAAACCTTTGACTGGGACAACCTCTTGGGATATGTGACCTTCATTCCATTGCAGCCGACCTGAAATCACACTATGTCCCAATCACCGACAAACAAGAACTTTACTATTTCTAAAACTTAAAAAAATCATCTCTTTGGTTCCCCTTAACCTATTTAATTTTTCTTTAATTTTAAGGTCTGATGTTCTTTACTTTAAAATTATTCGTACATTTTGTAGTTAACACAAAATTCTCTGTGGATTACCTGCTGCTTGTGCATTAGCGATGTTAAGCACAGATTCTCTCAGAACTGTGTTTTGACGTAACTACGGAGGATTTATTAAGATGGTAATGATATCATCCTCCCAAATGAATAACCCCTTTCCTGACAGATACTTCTTTGATAATCAAGATGAAACTGCACTAAACCATTAATAACTTTTTTGTGCAGTTGATGGTACAGATAGGGGAATGTGTCTCAGTGTTTTAGGAATATAAGAAATTCTTTACAGTGCATGACATTATGGCCAGCATGTTGAGGCTCACCTTTTTAGGTCGAGCCTAGCGCAGCGTGTATGCGCTGCTCTGCTCGACTTTATGTAAGGGGCTTCAGAAAGCTCACCACATGCTCGTGCGTATGGTCAGCTTTCGTTACAGGCTATAGGGCTTTGCAGCACGCAATGGGGCAAAGGCGGGTACATGTCCCGCCTTTGCTCCGTCCACGGCCTATTGCTTGTGGTTACCCGCACGGCCCACATCTGTTTTCAATTATCGTGCCCAGACAAGGGCGCGATAATTGAAAACAGATTGCTCGCTGTGGCGCACGCACGCGCACCACCCGCGGGCTTGTTTTCAGTGACTTTATCGCACATGATGGCGGAGATGCTTTTGCTCACAGCTAGAGTAGCGATGCAGCCCAGCAGCCATGGCTGCACGAGCACGGGAGCGCCTTCCACTACAAAGGAAATGAACAGCCCCCCCAGGTCTCATGGCGGGCATCGCCTCGCAGCCCTGAACTCGCTAAAACCAGCGATCTGCACTTCCGATAACAAAGCCTCCTCCCAGAAACAAACTGCGGGGTTCCTTCGTCGGTGACTGCTGGCCCATGCCACTTGACTTTCTTCTGAAGGTTGTATGCCTCAGCTGCTCACCTGTTCAAGTATTTAATGATTTTTTCACATCCCTCCTTCTGCCACCGTCTCTAAACAGTTTTTGGGTAAAATAATCCAAAACAACCAAATGTGTGAATAGGCATATGAATACAAATGGGGCTCCGAATTTTATCCTAGCCTAGTGTGCAGGTGCAGAATCCGAAAAAGTATGGTAAATGTGGATATGTTTATATGTAGTCCGCCTGGGTTCGGCTATCGGCAGAGAATGGGACAGAAGTCAGAACTGGTAAGTGGAAAAGCGCAGAATCACTCAGTGCCAAAGTACGGCAGCCGTGATTAGCAGCCAGTCTCGGCTAGTTTCTGTGTTGGGGTGCCAGCAATGGTCCGGTGGGTCAGGAGCCCCCGCCACCGTGTCTGATTCATGTCACGGGCGTGCTGCGAACTCCGCCACTTACTTCTACCACCCCCTCCCACATCTCTTATACAGTTATATTCACAGAAACGTATCACTATTAATATTTTCAGCAACGACTGACTCTTTAACGCAGGGGTGGTTGCTTTCGGGTGTGTGTGGATCATGAACAGCTCATTCTTTCATCATTCCATGAACGGATGTCTCGAGGTGCGGATTATAAATGTGTGGGTGAGGTGAGTGCACAGCTGGACGGAAGGTTGGGGTTTTTCTGTGTGCCACTGGCAGAACCCGGTGGAGGGTATTTCTGCCGCATACATTGTTGATAACACCCATGCCCGATAGAGGGGTGGGCAGCGAGGGAAGACATTTAAGTGGCGCGTCATGAGTCTAAACTACAATGCAAATAACTGCAATGTGTCAATTCATAAATCTCATCCATGGTACAGCTCGAGTGTAAAGTGAGTATAAACGATAACACCTGGCACATAGGAAGCAGGCCTGAAGAAACATGAACTGAACAGCAGAAGGGACAGGGCCCTAAAAACGGAAGGGCACCCCATGTGAGATCAGCATGTTACCGCAGAACACGAGCATTATGTTCACAGAGACGGACCCAATGATAATGTATCACTAAAGACCCACCAACTCTCATCCCTGGCTGCCCCTCACTTTATTCCCTCAGTCACGATCCCGCTCCTCAGAGTTATAGCCGCGCCCACTCCCACCTGTGCCCCGCCCAGGAGGCTGCTGTGCTCAGTGCCTGCCAGCCCTCACTTTATGCCCTCGGTCATGAGCTTATACCCACACCCACTCCCACCTCATCCCTGCCCAGGAGGCTGATGTACTCTGTACCCTGGGCCCCTCATTTTATTCCCTCGGTCACAAGCCCACTCCACAGAGATATAGCCACTCCCACCTGGGCACCGCCCTGGCGGCTGCTGTACTCTGTACCCTGGCCAGCCCTCATTGTATTTCCTTGGTCACAAGCCCACTCCTCAGAGTCATAGCCACGCCCACTCCCACCCAGCCCAACCCTTCTTCCAGCGGTTTCTACCCGGCATTGAGGATGGGAGGAAGAGATAGTTTTTGTGTGTGAAGGATGAGTGATAAATGACTGGGGCCTTTATCCTGCGGGCTTGTACGGGTGCTTTGGCAAGCATGAAAAAAACACACGATGACCTCCCCTGCCAACGGTGACTAGTAAAATACAGTCATAGATGACGTGCTGTGCTTTCTCCCCACCTGTCAGAACATGGTCCCCGTTCCACTGAAACTTCAGCACCAATAACCTCCAAGTCCGGCCTTTCGCACACTGCACATGCGTGTGAAATTGTAGCTTAATACCTTCTAAGGTGGTCGGTGGTAGGTGGGCACTTAGACCCCGAAGAGAATATGCCCTACCTCAAGGATAAAGTGAGGTTCCAGTTTAGACGTTTTATAAAGTAGTACAAGTGGGTGTTGAAAAATGAACTCACCCTACAACACCTACTGTTCTTATAAACAAAAAAAACTTTGCCATGTACTAAAGAAATGTGCAGCGTTCACTAATTGGCGATGGACTGAATGAATCCATCAGACGTTGTCTCAAAAGTATCCCACCCAGCTTTGTTGTTCTGCTGCAGAAGTCACAGTTAAAAACAAATCAAGAAAAGTCATATTCCCACCTTAAATTCAGTGCTGAAATTCACATTTTCGTGACAGTAACACTGTTAAAGCGCATTGTATACAGGAGTCCTTCTTGGGTGATTCCCCATGTTGAAAAGGGCTGAAGGGGATACTGTGTGTGACAGCCTTTAAGTAGCTCACGAAGTGTGTAGGAGGGTGATTACTTCATTACAGTGATAGGGCACACTGTAGGTCCCAGCTTTTAACTGGCACACTGTACATGGGTGACTGTCTTCTTGGACTGTTCACCAACGAGGAGGTCCTCTGATGTTGGAGAACCATATTTAAGACATTAGCCACCTTGTCTTCTGCTTCACTCTACATCACATTATGCCTAATAGACACGCTTGAACATTTCAGGAAATATATATTTTCTTTCCATTTTGTGTTCGGGGATGCCCTAAGTCTGTAGTATTAAAATTAGTATTTTCCAACTATCAATATAGTTCCATCTTTAAATTTTTGGTAGTTAAGCAGGGATGACCTTTGGCACTGTGCAGTTCTTGTGATAAGTATTGCTGGTGTCCTTGGAACAGAAACAAGCATTGGCATAGCCAATAGATCTCACCTTTGGGACCTTATAAGTGTTTAGCCATGCAACAGTTGACGTTGTTGCACCAAGGATATTGTGCTGGATAATCAAACACTTATAAGGTACCAAAGGCGTGACCTATTGGCTTTGCCAACGCTTGTTATTTAATCTATGATGAGGCCTGAATTTTTTTAGTGATGCTACGGATATGGGACACATGGACCATAGAGTTTTATACTATGGAGGTGATTCTGCATTTGTAAGCAGAACCTTTGTCTTGTATGACACAGTTTTATGACATTTACTTATATTCATCATCTAATGATGCACAAACATTTTGTCATTTAGAGTAGCTGCCTCATTTCCGCTGATTGTATCTAAAGCATCACTTCTTAGTTATACACAAGCTGGAAATTATCTGCATACATGCACAACTTGACCCCCACCTTCCCATGTTTGCAGCACACCAGGCAAGAGCTTCATATACCTTTGAACAGAAATTGAAAAAATGATCCCTAGAGGATGCCCCTCGTTGGCTTGAGAACCCTTGAACTGTATGGAGAAAAGGCTATCATTTGTGAGCATCCAGTTATCTAAGATTGCAACCAATCAAGGATTGTGCGTTTGAACGCTTCATGGTGCAATTATTGAGAAAGAGGTTGTGGTTGATGATGTAAAAGCTCCAAGGCACATATGGGTGAATACATTTACTGGCAAGTTTTACATATTCAAATGTGTGTCAGTCCCACAGGCTTGGCCCTGGTTGCATCATTATTTGTCATGTAACACAATTTTGGAGTACCATTAGATTGCTTACAAGTGCCAGGAAATAATTAATGGGCATAATATAATTGATATGGCAGCAAATCCCTATTTTCCTTAGTGCTGTGATCAGGCCCTCTGGAAGACGATGATGAATGAAGTTCAGTATTAACCTTGTTTAATGTCCAGTACTTGGACTCATAAATGAGTATGTATTTGTATTATTTTATTTGTCTACAATAATAGTCTCTGGGAATGTTTTTAGATGTTTTAATTCCTTGTAGTGATGTCTACCTTTCATAATCCTGTTTTGGGAATTATTCACACAATACTTTGACATTCAGCTCATAAAGTGAATCATCGAAGCTATCATTTATAGACATAATTTAGCTATTAAGTAGTCCTTTTTCTAAGGGCTATTCAATAAAAAACAAATTGATGTATCTGAGTACTTGAATGACACTAAGAATAATAATTAGGTTTTCTTGACATATTTGCACCTACTGGCAAAGTTTCACCTGAGAAAAGTCTTTCCTAAAGAACACCTTTTCATGACAAAAGAATTCCAACTTAAAAGTTTTACTCATAAGGGTGTAAAGAAAACCAAACATTTTTTAATGATATTTAGTAACCTATAAAAAAGCAGGAACTTTACCTTATCTAAATTTTGTAAATTCCAATACTCTGTTACAGATGATGTTTGCCACTAATGTAAATGGCAGAAAAATAGGTTGAAACACTTTAGTACATAAAACACTAATAACAGTATGATATTGAATGCCTTTTTGCATTATGTTGAAAAACGCGTTGAAGGGTAAAATAGCTGGATTGAGCATATATGTGGGTATTGCACTAGAATATCAACAACAGAATACTATGGAACCAAAATATAGTGGCAAAAATATTGAGGACAAAAATATCTTGGAGGTATGTTTATATAGGTAAGCATAGGTTTACTATACTTAACTCCACATATACGTACCTTAATGATAAATATATCTTCAAGGTAATTTGATGCAGAGATCATAACAGTAAATGTATACTTACTATATGAGCACTTACTTTATCAATATTTTGGGCCTCCATATTTTTAACACAATTTGTGGCCCCACGATATTTTAGTCCTTGAAATTCGGTCATATATCACATATGTGATAAAAATAGCAACTTGTGATCCCCAGTGGCAAGACATTCTGGAGAAGCGAAGCATATTATCATTCAAAAATAATTTCAAATAATGGGCACAGTCAAAAACCTAACATCGGTGGACAGACTTAAGAGAAGGTTGCCTCAAATGTTTAATTTAATGAGAATACAGAATATCATCAGTCTGCTGGGACTTACTGAATGTCAGGATTAATCATTAATCAGAACCACAATTTATAAATAGGGACTTGAAACTAAATAAATGTGGTTTTACTGGGTATTGCAGCACAGCAGCATCCTTGAAAGAGAATAATACAACTAAATGAAGAACTACAAAAGATCTTGAAAACAAGACACATAAGTAAGAAAGAAACAGCAGATGTAATAATATAAGTCAGCAGAGAAACCATTAGTAACATAATTTATAAATAGTACTTTTGGTCACTATTAAGATCTTTTCTGGTAAAGCTGATGGGCCTTTGAGATGCTGTTTCTATGTCAGAAGAATGAGTCACATGGACTTTCAGATTTTGGGGGAAATGTAATTGATGACATACATTATTGAAAGTAACGGGATATCGGGTGAGTGTGAATGCCTTTTATTTAAAAACAATCTTGTAAACTGGATATACAGTCTCATGAAAAATATGAATTGTTCAAATAAAATTGCGAAACACCACAGTATATCAATAATGTCGGAGATCAAAAGGGTAAAATAAAGTGACACTGAAAATATGAAAACTGGTGCCTTTAGTTCTTGGAGAAAACTGTGTGGACGCTGGGAATTTTATACAGTGAGGTCATTTGTCAGGTTGGAGTTAGCAAAACAACGAACTGGAATATACGGATAGAAAGAGTTTACAGCATCATCCTAAACCTAATGGGAAGTTAATTTTAGGATAGTGGGTGAGCAATTTATCAGACTGAACGAAGTAAAATAAAGTTTGGTATTGATAGTACTGCAATAGCAAACATAAACACAAACCTCATCTTGGAACTGTTGAATGTTGATAAGTAGTGGTTCACGAATAAGAGTTAGTTGAGTATTTTATTGTAGAGTTGGCTAGACCTTCTCCTGTTGATATTCAAGTTGTAATTTGCAAATGACAGCTCACACATAGGCTTTTTTCACTCACATCTTTGCCACTGAACAGTCCCTTGACATACCACATAGTCAAGCCATCTCTTTTCTTAGGTTCTTCACAGTCCTCCTCTTGGCACAGCACTGATCCGGCTACCATGTTTCCAGCCGTGGCCCATGCAGGTAAGAGCGGTAGGGCCGGGTGGGTGGAGGTGGATTTTGACAGACGTCCACGAGGGAAAAATAAATAAATATTTATGTTTCCCTCATGGTCGTCTGTTGAAATCCACCCCCACCCGGCCCTACTGCCCCACTGCTCTTACCTGCACGGGCCGCCGCTGTATGTTTCCCATAAGCCCTGCTTTGCACGAACAATTGGTTTAGTGACCCTTGAGCGAACGTTTCGGTCTTTGCAGAAGGAAATCAATGACTTGGTCATCAAGCATCTGTTATCGAACTGTGTTTATGGGTCTGTCTTCCTTTACTTTGCTTTTGTTTCATACAGGGAGTCGTCCTCTTGCTGTTGTAGGCCATGATGACAATTCAGTTCTCAAAACCCAAATTCACAGTGTCTGCACAGAGCGCAATAACGATGTGTCGAGGTTTCACAGCCACTGCACTGCACTGCAATAGTATTTAATCAGTTTTCAAATTCAACTTACTCTGTAGCTGTGCTGCCAACATTTAAAGCTAGAAGAGTTCTAGCTGTATATTTTAAAGGCTGACATATCCTTATGTTAGATGCAAAGCTACAACGCTCCACTTTACTCTCAATGGGCCCCTGGGCATTTTTAGGATTAACACTTCTACCAGCTTGTAAGCAAATAACATAAAAACGAACCTAACATCTTTCCGCACACATACAACGAAATATGTTTCCCTATCACTTTCCTTCTGCTGGCAAAAGCCCAAACTCCCGCATTACAGCAAGCTCGAAGCAATACCCCGCAATGGCCTGATTTCCGCATTCGACTATTACTTTCCCAAATTACATGGGTCTAATTATTTTGACAATATAATGAAAGGAAAATGGGATTTGGACACTGAGGTTTATCTAATAATACTTATTTCTTGCCAGACTTCACAGCATTGACAGTCACAAAGAGCCTTGTCCAACGCAAAGGAAATATTTGATTTACTGTAGGGACATTATTTATTTTCACCTAGTTGCTATCATCGGAAAGGATATGATAGCTGAATAATAAAAATGAAAATTAAAAAATTCTGGTGTTTCAAGTCTTTAATTTTTTTTCCTGCTCTCACTTTTGACATTTCCTTCCCCTGGAGAGACAAGATAAAGTGCTGTCATAAATGGGTGACTTTTCTTGTCAAATGACAGATTTGATTCTCCATGGCAACCACAAATCAAGGTGCAAGTCTGAATTACAGCTTCTCTTAAAAGGTTTCCTTATGTTTATAAATGAATTTAAACTAATTGGGTATTGCTTACAGTTTCTGCTTCGATCAGTTTGTTGACTTGGAGTCCCTGCGAGGCTTTTAACATATTTGCATTCTGCGGAAAGGCAGCATATTGTACCGGCAGATGCACAAACAAAGCAAGTCAAGGGGTCAAGCGACACACACACTAGTTTACAGTATCATGAATGGCTATACAGATGGACAGCAGGCGGTTAAGAGGCACTTAATGCCTGGAAAAACACAGACACTACCTATGGGGTAACAGATGAAGGAAATCTCTCACTCAACGCAACTATTTTTTTTTCTGTCGTGAGTGCTAATAACAGAACATAAAATCAAAACAGAAATAAGATGGTCCTGAAAGCACACAGTTAACACTGACATCAAATACCAGAAAACTTTGATTCAGTACAACTCCACCAAAAAAGCGAACTGCTCTTCTATTAAAAGCACAAAATATAGAGCACAGTAAATCTAAGGGCAAGGCAAAGAAACATACATGGCCAGCACAGGCCTCTTTATTTCACTTTCCTTGAAATCACAAGAACCACATGCAGGCTGGGCATTATAGTGCCTCGCTTGTCAGCTGTATTTGAATTTCATGCACACACTTTTAAATATTGCTTTGCTGCAGTTGAAAGACCCACACGTTTCAAACCACATCTTTGTAATGAAAAGTCCTCTTTACTGTTTTGTAGTCTGGATAAAATGGAAGTGAAAAGTTATAAATCTTCCTTGAACTTTGTGTGAAAAATACATTCTGCCTGACGTTATGGCTCTTGCTACATACTGTAATAAAACGCTCCAGCTATTTTCCTCATCTTGTACAGAAAGTCACACAGATGGAACAAGGTAGTTGCAAAGTACTTTCCCAAGAATACGGTCAGCAGCCAATTTCACCGAACTTTTTAGAAATAACTTTGTCCAGCCAAACGTTCTAAAGGCGTCCTTTGAAAGAATGCCCAAGAGAGGAGGGAAAAGCCAGTGGCAGACTGGCCTCTAAGCCATGTGATGTGGAAGTGACCATGGCAGATGAATGATCTAGTGCCTGGATAGCACATGCACAGCTTAAATTACATGGGCAAGAATCACAGAAGTAGAGCAATCGCCCACAAAAGCAGTAAAGAACAAGAGAGGAAAATCAATGGTTAATTGGCTGATAAAGCTGTCCGAACAGAAAAATGCACTCCTGCTCACTAAACACAGTCCTGGAAAGTAAATTGAGCAGCTGTGGAATAAACTTCCTATCGTCATTGAAAAGGCCAACCATCCACACCTCAACAACAAAAGCGTAACTACAGTCAGAGGCAGGACACACCAGCCTAACAGTGCTTACATCCTATTACTGCCTTGCCATGGAATTTTTTTTGTAATTTTATACAGCGCAAACTTGATCCAAGGGCATTAGAGCGCTGTACATGAGCACCAGATTGCATTATGCAAGGTCAGATTTTTTTAGGGTGCCGGGAGATAAATAGGTTGTCCAGAATTAAAGGATGTTGTTCTGACGTGTGGATTGTAATCTGGTTCCCCGGCTGAAAAGTCGGAAGCTCTGGCCATTAGGCCATATCTCCTCACTAAACGTGTTACCGCAAAGTCTTACTTCTCCCAACCTTGAAACAAGATCAACCCGCGCCATCTTTCTAGTAGCTTAGCTGCAGGAAATGGGGTACGCCAGTGTAGCCAGGTGGAGTATGTCAGTGTAGACAACATGAGCACAGGATATGAAAATGGACCAAAAAGGAACCCTCCCATTTAATAAACAGTCTGTTTTGTGGAATATTATGGAGTCTTCCATCTTAAGAAAGGAAGCAATACATTTGAGGCAGTGAAGAGTATTAAATGGTAGACTCTCACAACTCAGGTGATCCAAGCCATAACAGATATAATCAACTGGTCTCTTAATGAAGGCCTTGTAACGTCAGCATTAAAACATGCCATAAAGGGTGACCTGGCCTGGAAATCTGAGAGCGTTGGGCATCCTCGATAAACGTACAGGTATAGTGGACCTTTGGCAATATAACAATATAGGATGATTCCCCACAAGCAAAACAGCAGAGACTGGTTGATATTAGGCAACAAAGGCATAGGAAGGGAAGGAGGTGGTGGGGGGTTTAAAAGGGGTAGAGAAGGGTTAATTGAGTAGGGGCAAAAGCCGAGTATGCCAACCTGATGTTGTATTGCTTAACTTTCTCAAAAATCAATAGAAATGATTGAAAATTAACACATGCCATAGTTACCCTTTTATTAAAAGAAATGGCATCCATGCCTGACAAGCCACTCATTTTTTACCCATTTCCTATTTGACAGTGGTATGAAAGGAATGTACAGTGCATTAATACCTAAATGTACACAGGGGTAGTTTTGGAACTACTGAACACCACCCTGGTGGGACTTGGTCATCACATGGGACGGAGAGGCGATATAGTGAGACTATTGCTGCGGGCCAAAGATCAAGAACAGCAATAATCTTACGTCAGGCATCTTCACTATGAAAACAATTCCTCCTGCTCAGTTTTAAGCTCTGACTGATGTTCTCAGGAACGTCTGCCTGGTTGTGTGCCTCATCTTTTCTAGAGTCCATTGTAAGTAGAAGGTACACCGTTTAACTTTTTCTTTAAAAACAATTTACTTTTTTATTTTAAAAGTCACCCAATATTTACAAACATATAGTGACACTAATGCTGGCCCAGAAATACTTTATATTGTTACATGCCAACACTTGTTATCCCACTTTGCAAATTGAACGTTCCCCGACTAGCCCATTTCGTTTATTCAGATACATTTTAGTGGTAGGTTGTCTTGTAATCAGATGCATGCGGCCAGCCGTACAGAGGCGGGGAACTAATATTTCTATCTGCAGTTTCTGGGTTTGATGGTCCCTTCTGCTCCAACACTTTCTCCTCCTATGTATTGAGTGGTGTCATAAAGGCACATAATTGTGAGTTCCAAACATAAGCCAATGCACCCCGATGAGGAAGCAAAGGAGGTAAGTTAATACAGTGCCCTGCCACCTCAGGTATATAAAGGATAAGATTATGGACCTTATTACGACAGTGGTGGTCCTCCTGCGGCCCTGCCACCGCACCATCCGCAGGAGGACCACCAAAGCCGTGGTGCGCCCACCTGCTGGATTACGATTGTAATCCATGGTGGGCGGGCGGTGCTGCGGCAGTCTCATGGCTGTGGGCTGTTTGGCTCATAGGAGAGCCTAGCATGCTGCCTGCCGCCGTGACAGCGCCTGCAGCACGTTCCTGCACCCTCAGGCATACATGCCACACTGTGCAGGAACAGGTTTGCCATTCCAGGGCAGCACAACATGTGCCTCTCTGCATGCACTTCCATGCCAAGGAGTGGCACAAGGGTCATGTTAGGGACCCCTTAGTTGCATCTCTGCCACCATTTTCATGGAGGGCTCACTGCCATGAAAAGGGCGGTGGACTGGCAACTCAGAATATGCTTAGTGGTGCCACAGCGGCACAGCCGTCATATTCCTGCTCCTGACCACTGCGCAACTGCCGCAGGATCCTTGATCTCCGGCAGATGCAGCGGTCCTGTAGCGGTCCGATCACCACACTTATAATATGGCGGGCGGGCCCGCAGTGTGGTGGTGGTGGTGGTCAGATCGCCAGTGTAAGTACAGCAGTCCTATGGACCACTGTACTTGTAATAAGGCCCAAAGGAAACCTGAATGCTCTTCCATTTGACTGCCTTTCATGATGACCAATGCCTCCTTAATCATGGTGGCAGTTAAGCATTTGGAGACGACCATGGTATAGCTATTCTCCCATGTGGTTGAAGTGTGTAATTTGAGCACTTGTGTTTTTGCAAGGCTTGACTGTGTAAATTTAATCTACGAAGAACTAACAGTGAAAACTTTCCACAGGCGTCAAAAAAGAGCATGATAGAAAAGCCAAACCTGTTTTGAAGATGAAAATCCTAAACCAAGCATCTCAAAATCAGCCCAGAGTCTGCAAGTTACCAGTGATAAATAAACATAAATTTCAAATTCTATGATTTGCACACAGTTTATTTATTTTGTGGTGATTTAGAAACCACTGAATACCATCTCACAATATCTTCAAGGGACTGAGAGACAGGAAAGAGCAATGTAAGAAACAAAGCATTCAGACTGGTGACTATCATACCATTACAATCTATCAGGGTAAGGGTAGTGGCACTATGCAGCGTTATCCGACATTTTTAGCTGTGGCCCTGGAGAGAATCTTCAGACAAATGACATAAAAAGTTAGTTTTCAACCTTAGTTGACAACTGAGTTTAATAGGCAATACTTCTAAGACCACTGAGATCCAGTCACCCACATGTCCAGCATGTCACAGCCACCCAAAAATGGAACAAGTCGAGATAAAAGTGGACAACCTATGGGAGGCTACTGTGGTGGCCTCAAGAACTACATACCACAGGATATCTGAAACATTTAAATAATGTGCAGTTCAAAAAAGAGAAAACAGCCCTTTTACTACTGCTTTCCACTAGTGGTATAGGGCATTTTCTGTTATGTCAGTCAGTCTACAGGCACACTCCTCACTCAAGGTAACCTTTGGATGTAACGGTGCATGGTATACACATTTCATATCACATAATATAACAAAAATGTAAGCAGTTCTTCTCCATGAAGTATGTTTTTCTCCTTTTGTTTTAACATTTATGCTTAATAAACTCCAGATTGGTTTCCAGCTAGAGCACCAATTGCAGGACTGGCAAATACCCTGAATTTGTGTTCTCAGATAAAAAGGAAATATAATGTTGTTCTGGTGTTTAATCATTTAGTGCTATGGTGTTAGAGAAGACAAATCCAAATGGGTACAATTGCCCATGCAATATACCACAACACCTGCTACTACTTGAACATGCCCTTTAACAAGATGGGAGCTTTAATTCAACATCAACAGTCTGTTGACAATGGACAGGTTTTACCTCAGCAGAACTCACACAAGACAAGACACTGTGATCACTAGAGGAATGGTTCAAAAGCAAGTGGACCTGCCAAGCCACTGTACAGTAGCTCAGATGCCCCTGATCAATTTTCCAGTAAATGAGATTATGAGATTTCACTATACAATATGATTGTACCCATCTATGTCAGAACTGGGTGCCAAATAGCTAAACAGTTATTTTTATTGTTATGTTATCAATCATATTGTACTCTATCTTCAAAGGCCTTTAGGTGCATGATTAGGTATTGGTGGAAAACAGAACAGTTCAAAACTGTGTTCTTGTTTCAGTCGTGAGGTTCAAAAAGCTGGGCAAAAAAGCCAGGTTTTTAGATAGTCCTGAAACTCTATGAGTGAGGATGACAACTTTAACTGCATAAATGTTTATTATGAGCTGGTGGTTGCCGGTGACAGCCACTGGCACACATTTTTGGGGACCAGCACTTATTTTTTCTCATCAGACTCTTCCCAAGAGCAAGAGAGGAATACCATACAAGGGAAAGGGAGAGAAAGACATGAAAATGGCATCAATGGGAGAAAACAGGAACCTGCAAGAGCGAGATAAATGGGCAGGGAGTGTCTGGTAGTTGAGTAGAGAGGCATGTGGTGAATTCAAGTCTAAGTAGTGTTGATTAGCACACTGACATTTAATACCACCGGCTGTGGGTTCCTGAGCAGAGCTTTGGGGACCGGCACTCATTCTTTCACAAATTAAGCACTGACAGCATACGGAGAAAAATCCATACTTTGTCTGCAGTCATTGAGAAAGATCGACCACCCTGTTATTGTTTCTCAATTTTGTGAACAGAAAGAGAGTCCATCAGAAACGGGTGTTCTGGAGGGACTGTATCTTTTAAAGCAATTGCTATCCAGGTCACTAATTTGGGTTGTAAGGCTTTTAAGACAATACGGCAGACTTCGAAATGTATGCATTGCCAAACTGGTAACCAAATGAGTTTATGCAACAGTGGTTTCACATGAGTGTTGCACGTACTTCCAAAAATCAACTGTGCATTGGTATTCTGAATAACATTTCTTTGCAGTGGTCATGCTGGTAACTCCAGGTAAAGTAAATTAGAGTAATCCCCAGGTACACTGAGTAATCCAGACAAACCCCGAAAGGGGCTCGAGCTCTATACATTACAGTCCTTCGAAGAAGGGGAAAGATTTTCAGTTGAAGCTGGTGGGCATATCAGGGGAGGACAGAGAGGTGTTGGGAGGACCGGTCACTCAGGGCGAGATTAGGGAGGCCATATGGGCCTTAGTTACAGGAAATTAGCTGGGGACAGATGGTCTCCTGTCAGAGTATTACAGCACATATGCGGTCCACCTGCCCCCTCAGACTGGTCGAGATGTACGTAGCCACAAAAGATTGTGGGCCCCTGCCCACATCAATCAGAGAGGCCCTGATCATTTCCATCCCCAATTCTAGGGGAACACTTCAGAGGTAGCATCCTACAAGCCACAATCAATGTTGAATCTTGATTACAAGATTCTCCGGAGGGTGCTAGCCAATCGATTAAAGCCACATCTTCCCACACTGATCCGTGGTGATCAAAATGGCTTCATTAGCTTTGTAATACTTCCCTCAATATCAGGAGACTATACAGAATACTAACAGAGACTTTAATTGGAGATCACCCTGAAGCTCTGGTACTGTCCATAGAAATCCGTAGGGCACTTGATACTCTGCACTGTGGATAACTCAGAGCAGTGATACAGTGCATGAACATGGGCACAGGTTGGGACAGTTGGATATATTTACTGTATGCAGGCGCACGTCAAAAACGGTCAATGTATATCTGAAGCTTTTCCAATCAGTAGCGGAAAAAGGCAGGGATGCCCACTTTCCCTGATGTTATTTGCTCTGGTGATTGAGCCATTTGCCAGAAAAATAAGGGTGGTGGAAAGAGGGAAGGGAATCCTTTTGCAGGATGCGGAGCACCTTATCTACTTATAAGCATAGGATGTGCTGCTGTACCTGGGGAATGCAGACACGGGAGTCCCATGGTGTGTCAACATCTTAGAAGCGTTTCCGGACATATCAGGACTGGAAAATAATTGGGAAAAAACGTGTGTCTTCCTACTGGCACAGGACCAGGTGCGGACATTATAACGAGGCTGGGAATCGCACAGGAACCAAACGTTTTTACATATGTAGGAGTCACATCTACCACATGGTCAGAGGCATAGTGGAGGGGAACCTGGGGAGCGCATTGGGAGCACTGAAGGAGACCATCGCCTTCTGGTGCACCCTGAAGATATCCATCATGGCCAGGGTAGCCCTCTCTAATATGATAGTTTTACAGCAGTTGCTGTACTATTTTGCCTACCTCCATGTGTGGGTGGGCAAGCCCTTGTCAGGTCTCTCAGTATTGTTCTCAGGCAACTTATCTGAGATGGAGGCTGACAGAGATTTTCATTAACTATCGACCTACCATAACAGGGGGCATTGGAGCCCTGAAATATGAGCTCATTTTCTGGTGGAACAGCTACAATGGCTTGCAAAGTGGTTGGCAGGTTTTTACAGGGAAGAGCTGGGGGCTGTTGGGTCACCGAGATATGAGGGCACTGTATCAAGGAGCTGAATTATCCAGTGGGATACTCCAACATGTTTGACATTACTAGGCACGAATAAGAGGAGGTTAGTGTGCTAGAAGCCAACACAGATGAAGGTACCCAGAAGCAGACCAACTGGAAGGTATATGAAACTCGAAGTCCGGGAAAGGAGAGAAAGTGTGGGAGCCTGTAGGACGTGAGGAACAAGGAGAAGATTAACGAGCAGGATGGAGTTCCAGGGCAGGTGAGACAAGAGCGAGAAGGTGAGAGGACTGGGATCAGGACAGACAAAAGGGGAATCAAACTGGAGACAGGAGGCAGAACAAGCAACACCCGAAGCCCAGAGACAAACCACTCTCACCCAGTGGCCTTAGGAATGAAGGCGCTGTGGTCCCAGATGCCACGGTCCTTTCCAGGGCGGTGCCCAGATGTATGTGACACAGGGGAAACTAATGGGGCACAGGAGTAGTGGGAGGAAGAAGGTGAACGGGGAAAGTAGTGAT
The DNA here is from genome assembly GCF_964204655.1 of Triturus cristatus. Taxonomy (NCBI): domain Eukaryota; kingdom Metazoa; phylum Chordata; class Amphibia; order Caudata; family Salamandridae; genus Triturus; species Triturus cristatus. The sequence goes on along the minus strand of NC_140592.1, from coordinate 273,990,373 downwards.
ACAAGGTTGTAGTGAGAGACACCGATGAGAAGAATAGTGGGTCACAGAAGTGGTGAAAACTGCACAAGTAAAGAAATAATAGAGAAGCACAAACTGGTGATGGGTTCACATGGTTCAGGCGAATAGTTAGATTTATATATATTAAGTTCATAACAAATACTCAGAGGTGTCCTTTTGTTTTTTTCCGAGGACCCATCCCTTCCTACAGATGTCACTGGGAACAACCTGGAGTACAGATGAAGTATCAGGAGAGGAACAGGAGAGAAACTTAAGAAATTGCACTCTTTACTAGTGGGACAATAAACACTAAGCATTTTCAAAACCTCCTGGGCATTGTCATGATTTGCAGCATGTTACAGGCACCCTGCTAGTACTAATGATGGGGGCTTGATTACCCCAACTGAAGCAGACCAGACTGCTGGATGTAGAGCTCTACTGCTGGAAATCAGTAGCCAAAAAGATGGCAGGAGGCCCACTATATGTGCTGGTCCTCCTACTGACAGGTAGGCCCACAGCATGGAGTGGAATCTTTACACGGAGATGGATGTAGGACTGGAGCGCTATTGGGTTGGAGACGATTGTTGATTGTAATGCTGAGGGTGTGTTTACAGACTTCTGGAAACACATGTCTGGACAGTTTCCCTACAGAAGTACCGCTTTAGTGTATAATTCCAAAAGTCTGGGGTTTTACACCTGATGCATGTGCCTTACGGGCCATCACTCCTAACCTTTTACATATTTTGTAGCTTTATTTTTCCTGCTGGAGGAAGACGGTTTACACAGCGCCCAATTCCTGGTGTTTGGGCACTAGACAGTGTGATTTAACTCTTATGGTGTGCAGGACCCCAGGAGCCACCCACAAATGAGTTCCTGCAGGTACTACTGACCTTTGGCAGAGGTAGGCCACTGATCTCATGGTTATACTTGACATTACTAGGAGGGTAACCGGGGAACTGCTGTTGCTGCATAAGAAATGGAAAAAAGAGGCCAAGTGACAGTTTCAGAACAAGGAATGGAGAGGGTTTTGGAACATGTCCACCAGGTGTCCAGAAACACAGGATTCCAGTACACACACTTTAACTACTTGCATAGAACGTACCTCACACCATACCACATAAACATCATGGTACAGACGGAGCTACCCTAGGTGTGTGCTGGTGAATATAAGGTTCTTGCACATAGTTTGGAGTTTTCCAGTGTTAGTGCTGTACTGGCAGAATGTTATAGGTACTATGGAACAAACCCTAAATCTACTTCTACTTATTTCATTAGAACTATGCTAGGTTTGTATGAGCACAAGCCCCAAAAACAATCAGCCAATAGATTCTTGGATTTGGCACTGGTTGTGGCTCGTAGGGACATAGCTATGGATTGGCGGTCCCCTGAAGGATCACCACACAGCAGATGGAAGATGAAAGTGGAGAATTTGGCCACTATGGGGGAGGTAGTGCTGCAAGAGAAGGATTGCAGATGTAAATGTACAAAAAGCTCTTGTCGGCCTATGGAGGGAGGTACTTGAGGCTTCCCAAGACTCAGTCATTTAAGGTTGCTGCTTGCTTGCCAGGTGTACAGGGAACTGGACATGCCCTGGCCCTCTTGAAGGAAAGTCTAATGAGACTGTGACACAGCCCACAGCAGGGACAGAAAACGAATGGTGAGCAATTACAGAAAACACAGTACAGAACACACAGGGTTAAGGCGGATATGTAAGGCAGTGAGTTAATGCACTACTGTTTCATGTTTATTGTTCTGATGATTAATTATGATTAATGGGTATATGAACTGTGGGTCAGTGACTAACCAGCAACTACTAATGTGCACAAACTGATAAGTGTTTCACTGTTAGATTGTACTGTGTACAATGTATCCTGCACAGCACAAAAACTATAAAAAACATGTTTAACAAAACATCTTGGTCTAGTGTAGGTTTCTTTACGAGTGGGAGGGTCTGGCTTGCTTTGAAAGCCTCTGGGAAGATGCCTTGTGTGAGAGAGGCATTGACAATGGTGAGCAGGGGTGAGAGATCCTCCCATAGAGAGCTTTGATGAAGGACAAGGGGGAGACACCCCCTTCCTAGGAAGTGGCTTTGATGTAACTGAGTATGTTGGGGAGACCTGCCAGAGATAGGACTTTGAAAGATGACTATTGCGGGATTCTACGGGGAAGAGTGGGCGTAAGAGATGAAACTGGCTTGGTGTTGTCAACGTGCAGTTGGATTTTCTGTACTTTTTCACTGAAGAAGAGGTTGACAGCACTTGGTCTGACAGGGGATGGATATTTCTCCAGTGCCCATCTTAAATTCCTACTTCTATTAAACCCCAGTACTCCTGTTTCATGAGCCAGAGTTACCACCTTTGTGTTCAGGTCAGGCAGGGCTTCTCTTACAGCCACATAAAAAAAACCTTATTCCCTCATTTTAATTCACCTATCTTTCATTATGTGATGCCCTTCAATGCCATCCAGTGGTTTCATTTGTAGTATGGGAGCTATTTATACTAGCCTTGCTTCACAGTACTTAGTATCCACTCTCCCTCTATCATCCATCAAAGACACACTTTTCCACCTGGCCTGTCACTGGAGTTCTGGAGTATCTCCTCTCTCTCCTCTCTCTCCCTCTCTACCAGGAACCAGCTTGTAGTGCACTCTCTATTCCTTGGTCATTGTGCTAGGTCGTCATTCCCCAGGATCCACCTTCAGGTGCCTTGTGGTCATCTCTTAACTGTCTTGTCAGGAAGGCAGCTTAGAGCTTCCTCATCCACTCTCACCTTTCAGGACTTAGAGATATGTAGATCAGGGCAGAAGACCATTTAAGGCATGCCTCTACTCCAAATCCCAACGGCCCTCTCCTGAACCAAACAATCCTTCCCACTGCTCACCGTGGTACCATCTTGGCTGTGCACTGAGGCCCACCCTCCAACCTTGCTTTTGTTTGATGCAGTGGATCACTGGTGCGGAGCTACCAACAGGTCGAGTGTTCTGACAGTCGTCAAGTGTCTTCCGCGCTCTAATCTTGTTTCCCTGTCAGAAAACAGCATAGAAGATGCCTCTTTCACCATGGGACTGAGCCATCAGTCACAGAGCAAAGAAGAGCAAGTCCGCCATCTAGACACAGCCCTCACAAAACGTTTTGTTATGTGATGTTATTGCAATTTAGATAGCGCACTTATACCCGTGGGTGTCTTGGCGCTTCCGGTTCTGCATACTGTGCCAGGACAATTAGTTTCTAAAAAAGCCATGTCTTGAGTTGTTTTCTAAACTCAAGAAGGGAGGGAATCTTCCTAAGATGTAAAAACGTTTGAAATCTAATCATCATAATTTTACTTTGAGGATATTTTGGTAGATTTTTTACCCTTGGAGAATTTAAAAATACTTAGGAGCAATAATGCATTTTATGGTTTAAATGTTTTTATTGATTACTGAGTAGCAAGCTTCAAAGAAAACCGCATACTCATAGCGATCATTATGCACTTCTGTGTTATAACCACTGTTCTAAATAACTTTGGAGCTTCATCGTAACAGTGTGCACATAGCTGATTAATAACCTTGACAAAAAAAAACAATAAAGTAAAAAATAAGAGAAGAACTCCCACAAGCCCCCTCCCCTCCTCGTGCTCCACGTCCATTCCCAAAGCCTTCCTGAACACCCATCGGCCCCTTCAGCATCCCTCCCCCCGCGCCGCTGTGAGGCGCAACAGCCGAAGATATCGGGGGCATGTGACTTCTCTGAATTCAACAGCCAATAGCGACAGGAAGGGCTGCCACAACTCACCATATTTGTCCCCCTCCCCCGCCATAGTAAGTGCTAATTTCTCCATGACCAGGATGTACCACAGATGGTGCAACCAGCCTGTGAAAGTCGGGACGTGGGGGGTGCGCCAGTGTGTAAGAATGTTTTGTGTAGGCGACCCTAAGGCAATGGCCATATGTCTGCCTCTGCGAGATCGTAATGGGTAGGTCAGAGGGTTGGGAAGACCTAGTAGTACATAGGCTGGAAAGCGCGGTATCTCAGTCCTAAAGTGTTTGTCTACTTCATCCAGCACCTGGGTCCAATAAGGTTGAATGTATGTACACTCCCACAGCAAATGGACTAGGCTACCCACCTGGCCACAGCCCCTCCAGCATGTCGCCTCCCTAGATCGGTCCATTGCTTGTAAGCGTTCTGGAGTATAGTACCAATATGTCCCAATCTTCGTAAGTGTCTAAGTAAGTCCCATGTGATATGCCGAGTGCCGGGCTCTATAATAAATGCCCTCCCATTCTTTGTGACTAAGTGTTCTGCCCAACTCCCGTGCCCATCGCTCCCCACTAGGATTGTGTGAGTGCTTGTATTTAATCTGCAGCATCTTATAGAGATCAGAGATGAGATTTTTGTCCGACATGAGTGTGATAAGCCATCTTTCATAAGGGGAAAAACGTCTGTTTGCCCCAGAACGAACCTGTGGCTGAAGCGCCCAATGCCACACCTGCAAATATCTTAGCCGCTCTGTCTCCGGGAGACCGAATTCCCGCCTAATCTGAGCAAACAAGTTGACCCCCTCTGCGCCATAGACATGATATAGAAAACGACAGCCAGCCGTCCTACAGCCTATGAAGGCTGCGTCCGCCAACCCAGGGGTGAAATCAGGATTGCCAATCAACGGAGTAAGCGGAGATGGGAAGGAGGTGAGCTCATGTGTGAGGTTGGTGGCATCCCACACTTCCAGGGGGACTCGCGTGATATATGAGGCATATAGATTAGGGGGCCTGTGGGGTTTATGCAGGAAGTGGATTTCCTGCAAGGGCCGCGCTGCCACCGCCTGATCTTGAAACAAACAGTGCTTCTCCGATTCTCATCTGCTCCACTCCACTAGGTACCGCAATTGAGCTGCCTGATACTAGAGTCTAAGATCAGGAACTCCAAGCCCTCCATCGTCCGGCGGCAACGACACTAGTGTCCAGCGCATATGCGGTTTCCGACCATTCCAGATAAACTGGGCTAGGTCGGATTGCATCTTTCGAATCCACCCAGCAGGCGGCCGGAGAGATATAGTGCGAAAAAGATAGAGAATCTGTGGGAGAATGGTCATTTTGACCGCTGCAATCTTACCTAACCAGGAGAGGGGGTAGTGTTTCCACCGATCGAGCTCTCGGCGGATTCTTCCGCGCAGTAGTGCATAATTAGTTTGGACCACCTCTGGAAGAGAGGGGGCCAGCTGAATCCCCAGGTACGGAATTGTGTCTGTCGCCCAACGGATGGGGAGCAGGGTTTGCAAATATTCCCGGGTGGGGCGCGACAGAGATAGATCCAGAGCTATGGATTTTTCTGCATTCATCTTGAAACCGGCCGCTCGAGCAAAAGAGTCCAGTTCTGCTAAACAAGTCGGAAGAGCGTTCGTTAGGTCAGCAAGTGATATTAACACGTCATCTGCGTATAGGCTAATCGTGTGGACAAAGCCCCCAAATGTTATCCCCTTGATCTCCGGGTTCTGCCGCAGCCTCTGAGCTAGGGGCTCCATGTAGAGGGCGAAGAGAAGGGGGGACAATGGGAACCCCTGTCTCGTGCCCCGTTCAATATGAAATCAGGAGGATGTATAGCCGTTCACTCGAAGCGTAGCAGTGGGAAACTTATAACAGTTAAGGACATACGTGCGGAGCCGTTCTCCTATCCCTACCCTCTCTAACACCTGCTCCAGATAGGGCCAGTGCACCCGGTCGAACGCCTTTTCGGCATCGATGGCCAGCATCATGAATTCCCCCGGAACCCGGGTAGCCTTCTCTATAAGATGTAAAATCCGTTTGTTATTATCCGATGTTTGGCGTTCAGGGATGAACCCCGCTTGGTCCTGGTCAATGAGGCAGGGCTGATGGGGGCCAAGACGAGTGGCAAGAATCCCTGTGTATAATTTAAGATCTATATTAAGGAGGGATATTGGACGATAAGCTCCGCAGTGTGAAATATCTTTCCCGGGTTTGGGGATGACCGCTATAGAGGCCTCTAAGAGATCACTCGGGATCGCTCCTTGATCAGCAAAGGAGTTAAACAGCCGGGTGAGGATCGGGGCGAGCAGGGAGCAAAACTTCTTGTAAAAAATGGCAGAGAAGCCTTCCGGACCGGGGGCTTTCCCCAGCTTGAGACGAGATATAGCGGATACGACCTACTCCAGCTGAATGTCTCTATCCAGGTATTCTGCCTGTGCCGTAGTCAAAGCTGGCAGAGTGACAGAATCTAAAAAAGCCGACCCTTCAGAACATTCTAACGAGCCCCCCGCGTAAAGAGCGGCATAGAAATCACGGAATGTCTCAGCTACAGCGCCATCTTCCGAAACGCACGTACCGTCCGCCCGGGTGATCGCTTTGATTCCGTGTCTCTGACGGACCTCTCTCAGTTTATCGGCAAGGAGACACCCACACCTGTTCCCCCTTGCATAGTATGCATGCCGCAGTCGCAGCGCTGCAAATTCTGTCCTATCCTGATCGAGTGCCGCAAACTGTTTGCGTGCGGCTTTAAGCTACCGCCACACTCTCGGAGCACCCGTCCTCTGATGCATCCGCGGTGAGTCCGCGGTGTGAGCTCCTCTCGCTTGCACCCGCGATCCCTATTATCAGCCACCGAGATTGAAATGAACTCCCCCCTAATAACCGCCTTCAAAGCCGCCCATTGTGTAGCAAGTTCGGTGTCCAGGTTTGCGTTATGCTTAAGATAGTCGCCTATGGAGTGCTGAATGCGCTTAACCACATCCTCTCGGTGCAGAAGGGTGTCCCTAAGGCGCCACACTCTAGCCGGTCATGACATGGGTGGCAGGGTGAGAGTGGCAAGTACTGGAGCATGGTCTGATAGGGAGGCTACCCCTATGTCGACCGCGGTCGTAAGCACTCGCACTGAAGCGGATACTAAGTAGTGGTCCAGTCTAGCATAGGTCTCGTGTGCATTAGAATAAAAGGAATATTCCCTATCTAGAGGATGAAAGCTGCGCCAGAGGTCGCATAGCCCCAGGTCCGGAAAGTGCGCGAGCCCCTCCGCTGAAAGTGCCCCCGTCTGGTGAGTGCGCTGACTGGATCTGCCCTTGATGTTATCGAAGACCAGGTTTAAGTCGTCCCCCAAAATGATATTGCGATCTGGTGTAGCTGTGGCTTCGGTGAGAGCGGAGTGTTGGAACTGTTCCTGACCTTCATTCGGAGCGTACAGGGAACTAATTGTGAACGTCATTCCCCCATAGCAAAGCGGTATGTCAAGAGCCGTCCTTTAATTTCAGCCACCTTGTGCAGGACCTCCCCCCGAAACTTCTGGGCCACCAGGATCGCCACCCCCGCTGTTTTAGTAGGGCCAGAGGAGAAGAATTGAATGGGAAATTTCCGGGTTCTAAGACGATGACAGTCTCGCGGCAAGAGGTGGGTTTCCTGCAGAAGGCAGAGATCTGCTTGTGAATTCTCTAAACAGGACAAAACAGCCCTGCGCTTCACTGGATTATTAAGGCCCCGTACATTAAGGGTTAAGATCTTAAGTGTGGTGGGGGGCATGGTATGTAGCAACTAGAATCCGACATAGCAAGAAGGTGACACGCAGTGTGTTGCCGGTAAACACGGTGATCAGCCGGCCCAGGGACTCGTGGACATGGGGGATCTTACTAACTCTGAAGGAAAAGTGGACGCGGAGCACTGAGGTCCCTCCCCAAACATCCCCCCAAAAAAACAAAATACAAAACAATCTGCAAAAGTAACTGAAAACACATAGTCCATTACTTGTCAGTGATCGGTGAGGAAACATTGGGTTATGTCCACCAGCGGTGAAAGGAAGCCCCTCTCCCGCCAACGATCTGAACAGTAGTAAAGCAGTCACTCGGGTACAGCATAGCGTTTCCAGTCAACCAGTGTTGGAACCAGAGAGGTCTGCAGAGACTGCCCCCAGAGCCGACTGCCGGCCCCTAGTAATCTCCCCAGCCGGGGGCTTCCTGGGGCGGCGTCTACAACCCTGCTGACGCCAACGGGGCCTGGAGTCATCAGGCCCAGACTTTGGGTCCTCCTCTCCACTCTCCTCCTCCGGGAGGTCCACACCCAATAGTTTGCTAGCCTCGGACAGGGGGTTACAACAAACAAATGATGGACGGAATGCTGACAATGCATACATTCTCCCCCAGTCAAGAGATATGGGTTAAATCCATCGTTCTTTTGCCCACTACACCACCCCAGTTTAGACATGGCCATATGCAAATCAGTCTTGACCCTGTGCCTCATGGGAACAGTCCAGCCCGAACTGCCAAGCCATGTCTTCCCTGGACCGGAATCAAGCATCCTAGGACCGGTTTCTGGCTATCAGCCGTCATCAGCCAGGATAGCTTGACTCCAGTGGCGTAGTGAGCACGGGTCCCACGTCTGGGAATACCCATCCCACTTAGGGCAAAAAGCGTTACAACAAACAAATGATGGACGGAATGCTGACAATGCATACATTCTCCCCCAGTCAAGAGATCTGGGTTAAATCCATCGTTCTTTTGCCCACTACACCACCCCAGTTTAGACATGGCCATATGCAAATCAGTCTTGACCCTGTGCCTCATGGGAACAGTCCAGCCCGAACTGCCAAGCCATGTCTTCCCTGGACCGGAATCAAGCATCCTAGGACCGGTTTCTGGCTATCAGCCGTCATCAGCCAGGATAGCTTGACTCCAGTGGCGTAGTGAGCACGGGTCCCACGTCTGGGAATACCCATCCCACTTAGGGCAAAAAGCGTTACAACAAACAAATGATGGACGGAATGCTGACAATGCATACATTCTCCCCCAGTCAAGAGATCTGGGTTAAATCCATCGTTCTTTTGCCCACTACACCACCCCAGTTTAGACATGGCCATATGCAAATCAGTCTTGACCCTGTGCCTCATGGGAACAGTCCAGCCCGAACTGCCAAGCCGTGTCTTCCCTGGACCGGAATCAAGCATCCTAGGACCGGTTTCTGGCTATCAGCCGTCATCAGCCAGGATAGCTTGACTCCAGTGGCGTAGTGAGCACGGGTCCCACGTCTGGGAATACCCATCCCACTTAGGGCAAAAAGCGTTACAACAAACAAATGATGGACGGAATGCTGACAATGCATACATTCTCCCCCAGTCAAGAGATCTGGGATAAATCCATCGTTCTTTTGCCCACTACACCACCCCAGTTTAGACATGGCCATATGCAAATCAGTCTTGACCCTGTGCCTCATGGGAACAGTCCAGCCCGAACTGCCAAGCCATGTCTTCCCTGGACCGGAATCAAGCATCCTAGGACCGGTTTCTGGCTATCAGCCGTCGTCAGCCAGGATAGCTTGACTCCAGTGGCGTAGTGAGCACGGGTCCCACGTCTGGGAATACCCATCCCACTTAGGGCAAAAAGCGTTACAACAAACAAATGATGGACGGAATGCTGACAATGCATACATTCTCCCCCAGTCAAGAGATCTGGGTTAAATCCATCGTTCTTTTGCCCACTACACCACCCCAGTTTAGAAATGGCCATATGCAAATCAGTCTTGACCCTGTGCCTCATGGGAACAGTCCAGCCCAAACTGCCAAGCCATGTCTTCCCTGGACCGGAATCAAGCATCCTAGGACCGGTTTCTGGCTATCAGCCGTCATCAGCCAGGATAGCTTGACTCCAGTGGCGTAGTGAGCACGGGTCCCACGTCTGGGAATACCCATCCCACTTAGGGCAAAAAGCGTTACAACAAACAAATGATGGACGGAATGCTGACAATGCATACATTCTCCCCCAGTCAAGAGATCTGGGTTAAATCCATCGTTCTTTTGCCCACTACACCACCCCAGTTTAGACATGGCCATATGCAAATCAGTCTTGACCCTGTGCCTCATGGGAACAGTCCAGCCCGAACTGCCAAGCCATGTCTTCCCTGGACCGGAATCAAGCATCCTAGGACCGGTTTCTGGCTATCAGCCGTCATCAGCCAGGATAGCTTGACTCCAGTGGCGTAGTGAGCACGGGTCCCACGTCTGGGAATACCCATCCCACTTAGGGCAAAAAGCGTTACAACAAACAAATGATGGACGGAATGCTGACAATGCATACATTCTCCCCCAGTCAAGAGATCTGGGTTAAATCCATCGTTCTTTTGCCCACTACACCACCCCAGTTTAGACATGGCCATATGCAAATCAGTCTTGACCCTGTGCCTCATGGGAACAGTCCAGCCCGAACTGCCAAGCCATGTCTTCCCTGGACCGGAATCAAGCATCCTAGGACCGGTTTCTGGCTATCAGCCGTCATCAGCCAGGATAGCTTGACTCCAGTGGCGTAGTGAGCACGGGTCCCACGTCTGGGAATACCCATCCCACTTAGGGCAAAAAGCGTTACAACAAACAAATGATGGACGGAATGCTGACAATGCATACATTCTCCCCCAGTCAAGAGATCTGGGTTAAATCCATCGTTCTTTTGCCCACTACACCACCCCAGTTTAGACATGGCCATATGCAAATCAGTCTTGACCCTGTGCCTCATGGGAACAGTCCAGCCCGAACTGCCAAGCCATGTCTTCCCTGGACCGGAATCAAGCATCCTAGGACCGGTTTCTGGCTATCAGCCTTCATCAGCCAGGATAGCTTGACTCCAGTGGCGTAGTGAGCACGGGTCCCACGTCTGGGAATACCCATCCCACTTAGGGCAAAAAGCGTTACAACAAACAAATGATGGACGGAATGCTGACAATGCATACATTCTCCCCCAGTCAAGAGATCTGGGTTAAATCCATCGTTCTTTTGCCCACTACACCACCCCAGTTTAGACATGGCCATATGCAAATCAGTCTTGACCCTGTGCCTCATGGGAACAGTCCAGCCCGAACTGCCAAGCCATGTTTTCCCTGGACCGGAATCAAGCATCCTAGGACCGGTTTCTGGCTATCAGCCGTCATCAGCCAGGATAGCTTGACTCCAGTGGCGTAGTGAGCACGGGTCCCACGTCTGGGAATACCCATCCCACTTAGGGCAAAAAGCGTTACAACAAACAAATGATGGACGGAATGCTGACAATGCATACATTCTCCCCCAGTCAAGAGATCTGGGTTAAATCCATCGTTCTTTTGCCCACTACACCACCCCAGTTTAGACATGGCCATATGCAAATCAGTCTTGACCCTGTGCCTCATGGGAACAGTCCAGCCCGAACTGCCAAGCCATGTCTTCCCTGGACCGGAATCAAGCATCCTAGGACCGGTTTCTGGCTATCAGCCGTCATCAGCCAGGATAGCTTGACTCCAGTGGCGTAGTGAGCACGGGTCCCACGTCTGGGAATACCCATCCCACTTAGGGCAAAAAGCGTTACAACAAACAAATGATGGACGGAATGCTGACAATGCATACATTCTCCCCCAGTCAAGAGATCTGGGTTAAATCCATCGTTCTTTTGCCCACTACACCACCCCAGTTTAGACATGGCCATATGCAAATCAGTCTTGACCCTGTGCCTCATGGGAACAGTCCAGCCCGAACTGCCAAGCCATGTCTTCCCTGGACCGGAATCAAGCATCCTAGGACCGGTTTCTGGCTATCAGCCGTCATCAGCCAGGATAGCTTGACTCCAGTGGCGTAGTGAGCACGGGTCCCACGTCTGGGAATACCCATCCCACTTAGGGCAAAAAGCGTTACAACAAACAAATGATGGACGGAATGCTGACAATGCATACATTCTCCCCCAGTCAAGAGATCTGGGTTAAATCCATCGTTCTTTTGCCCACTACACCACCCCAGTTTAGACATGGCCATATGCAAATCAGTCTTGACCCTGTGCCTCATGGGAACAGTCCAGCCCGAACTGCCAAGCCATGTCTTCCCTGGACCGGAATCAAGCATCCTAGGACCGGTTTCTGGCTATCAGCCGTCATCAGCCAGGATAGCTTGACTCCAGTGGCGTAGTGAGCACGGGTCCCACGTCTGGGAATACCCATCCCACTTAGGGCAAAAAGCGTTACAACAAACAAATGATGGACGGAATGCTGACAATGCATACATTCTCCCCCAGTCAAGAGATCTGGGTTAAATCCATCGTTCTTTTGCCCACTACACCACCCCAGTTTAGACATGGCCATATGCAAATCAGTCTTGACCCTGTGCCTCATGGGAACAGTCCAGCCCGAACTGCCAAGCCATGTCTTCCCTGGACCGGAATCAAGCATCCTAGGACCGGTTTCTAGCTATCAGCCGTCATCAGCCAGGATAGCTTGACTCCAGTGGCGTAGTGAGCACGGGTCCCACGTCTGGGAATACCCATCCCACTTAGGGCAAAAAGCGTTACAACAAACAAATGATGGACGGAATGCTGACAATGCATACATTCTCCCCCAGTCAAGAGATCTGGGCTAAATCCATCGTTCTTTTGCCCACTACACCACCCCAGTTTAGACATGGCCATATGCAAATCAGTCTTGACCCTGTGCCTCATGGGAACAGTCCAGCCCGAACTGCCAAGCCATGTCTTCCCTGGACCGGAATCAAGCATCCTAGGACCGGTTTCTGGCTATCAGCCATCATCAGCCAGGATAGCTTGACTCCAGTGGCGTAGTGAGCACGGGTCCCACGTCTGGGAATACCCATCCCACTTAGGGCAAAAAGCGTTACAACAAACAAATGATGGTCGGAATGCTGACAATGCATACATTCTCCCCCAGTCAAGAGATCTGGGATAAATCCATCGTTCTTTTGCCCACTACACCACCCCAGTTTAGACATGGCCATATGCAAATCAGTCTTGACCCTGTGCCTCATGGGAACAGTCCAGCCCGAACTGCCAAGCCATGTCTTCCCTGGACCGGAATCAAGCATCCTAGGACCGGTTTCTGGCTATCAGCCGTCATCAGCCAGGATAGCTTGACTCCAGTGGCGTAGTGAGCACGGGTCCCACGTCTGGGAATACCCATCCCACTTAGGGCAAAAAGCGTTACAACAAACAAATGATGGAGGGAATGCTGACAATGCATACATTCTCCCCCAGTCAAGAGATCTGGGTTAAATCCATCGTTCTTTTGCCCACTACACCACCCCAGTTTAGACATGGCCATATGCAAATCAGTCTTGACCCTGTGCCTCATGGGAACAGTCCAGCCCGAACTGCCAAGCCATGTCTTCCCTGGACCGGAATCAAGCATCCTAGGACCGGTTTCTGGCTATCAGCCGTCATCAGCCAGGATAGCTTGACTCCAGTGGCGTAGTGAGCACGGGTCCCACGTCTAGGAATACCCATTCCACTTAGGGCAAAAAGCGTTACAACAAACAAATGATGGACGGAATGCTGACAATGCATACATTCTCCCCCAGTCAAGAGATCTGGGTTAAATCCATCGTTCTTTTGCCCACTACACCACCCCAGTTTAGACATGGCCATATGCAAATCAGTCTTGACCCTGTGCCTCATGGGAACAGTCCAGCCCGAACTGCCAAGCCATGTCTTCCCTGGACCGGAATCAAGCATCCTAGGACCGGTTTCTGGCTATCAGCCGTCATCAGCCAGGATAGCTTGACTCCAGTGGCGTAGTGAGCACGGGTCCCACGTCTGGGAATACCCATCCCAAGCTATTCTGGCTGACGAGGGCTGAAAGCCCGAAACCGGTCCTAGGATGCTTGTTTCCAGTCCAGGGAGGACCTGGCTTGGCAGTTCGGGCTGGACTGTTCCCATGGGGCACAGGGTCAAGACTGATTTGCATATGGCTGGGTTCAAACTGGAATGGCATGGTGAGCAAAAAAACGATGGATTTAGGCCCAGATCTCTGTACTGGGGTGAATGTATGACATTGTTCTGCATTCTGTCCATCAATTGTTGTTTTTGCATTTGTTACCCTGAGTGGGAAGGGTATGCTCAGACGTGAGTCCCTTGCTCTCCATGCCACTGGAATCAAGCTATTCTGGCTGACGAGGGCTGAAAGCCCGAAACCGGTCCTAGGATGCTTGTTTCCAGTCCAGGGAGGACCTGGCTTGGCAGTTCGGGCTGGACTGTTCCCATGGGGCACAGGGTCAAGACTGATTTGCATATGGCTGGGTTCAAACTGGAATGGCATGGTGAGCAAAAAAACGATGGATTTAGGCCCAGATCTCTGTACTGGGTTTAATGTATGACATTGTTCTGCATTCTGTCCATCAATTGTTGTTTTTGCATTTGTCACCCTGAGTGGGAAGGGTATGCTCAGACGTGAGTCCCTTGCTCTCCATGCCACTGGAATCAAACTATTCTGGCTGACGAGGGCTGAAAGCCCGAAACCGGTCCTAGGATGCTTGTTTCCAGTCCAGGGAGGACCTGGCTTGGCAGTTCGGGCTGGACTGTTCCCATGGGGCACAGGGTCAAGACTGATTTGCATATGGCTGGGTTCAAACTGGAATGGCATGGTGAGCAAAAAAACGATGGATTTAGGCCCAGATCTCTGTACTGGGGTGAATGTATGACATTGTTCTGCATTCTGTCCATCAATTGTTGTTTTTGCATTTGTCACCCTGAGTGGGAAGGGTATGCTCAGACGTGAGTCCCTTGCTCTCCATGCCACTGGAATCAAGCTATTCTGGCTGACGAGGGCTGAAAGCCCGAAACCGGTCCTAGGATGCTTGTTTCCAGTCCAGGGAGGACCTGGCTTGGCAGTTCGGGCTGGACTGTTCCCATGGGGCACAGGGTCAAGACTGATTTGCATATGGCTGGGTTCAAACTGGAATGGCATGGTGAGCAAAAAAATGATGGATTTAGGCCCAGATCTCTGTACTGGGGTGAATGTATGACATTGCTCTGCATTCTGTCCATCAATTGTTGTTTTTGCATTTGTCACCCTGAGTGGGAAGGGTATGCTCAGACGTGAGTCCCTTGCTCTCCATGCCACTGGAATCAAGCTATTCTGGCTGACGAGGGCTGAAAGCCCGAAACCGGTCCTAGGATGCTTGATTCCAGTCCAGGGAGGACCTGGCTTGGCAGTTCGGGCTGGACTGTTCCCATGGGGCACAGGGTCAAGACTGATTTGCATATGGCTGGGTTCAAACTGGAATGGCATGGTGAGCAAAAAAACGATGGATTTAGGCCCAGATCTCTGTACTGGGGTGAATGTATGACATTGTTCTGCATTCTGTCCATCAATTGTTGTTTTTGCATTTGTCACCCTGAGTGGGAAGGGTATGCTCAGACGTGAGTCCCTTGCTCTCCATGCCACTGGAATCAAGCTATTCTGGCTGACGAGGGCTGAAAGCCCGAAACCGGTCCTAGGATGCTTGTTTCCAGTCCAGGGAGGACCTGGCTTGGCAGTTCGGGCTGGACTGTTCCCATGGGGCACAGGGTCAAGACTGATTTGCATATGGCTGGGTTCAAACTGGAATGGCATGGTGAGCAAAAAAACGATGGATTTAGGCCCAGATCTCTGTACTGTGGTGAATGTATGACATTGTTCTGCATTCTGTCCATCAATTGTTGTTTTTGCATTTGTCACCCTGAGTGGGAAGGGTATGCTCAGACGTGAGTCCCTTGCTCTCCATGCCACTGGAATCAAGCTATTCTGGCTGACGAGGGCTGAAAGCCCGAAACCGGTCCTAGGATGCTTGTTTCCAGTCCAGGGAGGACCTGGCTTGGCAGTTCGGGCTGGACTGTTCCCATGGGGCACAGGGTCAAGACTGATTTGCATATGGCTGGGTTCAAACTGGAATGGCATGGTGAGCAAAAAAACGATGGATTTAGGCCCAGATCTCTGTACTGGGGTGAATGTATGACATTGTTCTGCATTCTGTCCATCAATTGTTGTTTTTGCATTTGTCACCCTGAGTGGGAAGGGTATGCTCAGACGTGAGTCCCTTGCTCTCCATGCCACTGGAATCAAGCTATTCTGGCTGACGAGGGCTGAAAGCCCGAAACCGGTCCTAGGATGCTTGTTTCCAGTCCAGGGAGGACCTGGCTTGGCAGTTTGGGCTGGACTGTTCCCATGGGGCACAGGGTCAAGACTGATTTGCATATGGCTGGGTTCAAACTGGAATGGCATGGTGAGCAAAAAAACGATGGATTTAGGCCCAGATCTCTGTACTGGGGTGAATGTATGACATTGTTCTGCATTCTGTCCATCAATTGTTGTTTTTGCATTTGTCACCCTGAGTGGGAAGGGTATGCTCAGACGTGAGTCCCTTGCTCTCCATGCCACTGGAATCAAGCTATTCTGGCTGACGAGGGCTGAAAGCCCGAAACCGGTCCTAGGATGCTTGTTTCCAGTCCAGGGAGGACCTGGCTTGGCAGTTCGGGCTGGACTGTTCCCATGGGGCACAGGGTCAAGACTGATTTGCATATGGCTGGGTTCAAACTGGAATGGCATGGTGAGCAAAAAAACGATGGATTTAGGCCCAGATCTCTGTACTGTGGTGAATGTATGACATTGTTCTGCATTCTGTCCATCAATTGTTGTTTTTGCATTTGTCACCCTGAGTGGGAAGGGTATGCTCAGACGTGAGTCCCTTGCTCTCCATGCCACTGTAATCAAGCTATTCTGGCTGACGAGGGCTGAAAGCCCGAAACCGGTCCTAGGATGATTGTTTCCAGTCCAGGGAGGACCTGGCTTGGCAGTTCGGGCTGGACTGTTCCCATGGGGCACAGGGTCAAGACTGATTTGCATATGGCTGGGTTCAAACTGGAATGGCATGGTGAGCAAAAAAACGATGGATTTAGGCCCAGATCTCTGTACTGGGGTGAATGTATGACATTGTTCTGCATTCTGTCCATCAATTGTTGTTTTTGCATTTGTCACCCTGAGTGGGAAGGGTATGCTCAGACGTGAGTCCCTTGCTCTCCATGCCACTGGAATCAAGCTATTCTGGCTGACGAGGGCTGAAAGCCCGAAACCGGTCCTAGGATGCTTGTTTCCAGTCCAGGGAGGACCTGGCTTGGCAGTTCGGGCTGGACTGTTCCCATGGGGCACAGGGTCAAGACTGATTTGCATATGGCTGGGTTCAAACTGGAATGGCATGGTGAGCAAAAAAACGATGGATTTAGGCCCAGATCTCTGTACTGGGGTGAATGTATGACATTGTTCTGCATTCTGTCCATCAATTGTTGTTTTTGCATTTGTCACCCTGAGTGGGAAGGGTATGCTCAGACGTGAGTCCCTTGCTCTCCATGCCACTGGAATCAAGCTATTCTGGCTGACGAGGGCTGAAAGCCCGAAACCTGTCCTAGGATGCTTGTTTCCAGTCCAGGGAGGACCTGGCTTGGCAGTTCGGGCTGGACTGTTCCCATAGGGCACAGGGTCAAGACTGATTTGCATATGGCTGGGTTCAAACTGGAATGGCATGGTGAGCAAAAAAACGATGGATTTAGGCCCAGATCTCTGTACTGGGGTGAATGTATGACATTGTTCTGCATTCTGTCCATCAATTGTTGTTTTTGCATTTGTCACCCTGAGTGGGAAGGGTATGCTCAGACGTGAGTCCCTTGCTCTCCATGCCACTGGAATCAAGCTATTCTGGCTGACGAGGGCTGAAAGCCCGAAACCGGTCCTAGGATGCTTGTTTCCAGTCCAGGGAGGACCTGGCTTGGCAGTTCGGGCTGGACTGTTCCCATGGGGCACAGGGTCAAGACTGATTTGCATATGGCTGGGTTCAAACTGGAATGGCATGGTGAGCAAAAAAACGATGGATTTAGACCCAGATCTCTGTACTGGGGTGAATGTATGACATTGTTCTGCATTCTGTCCATCAATTGTTGTTTTTGCATTTGTCACCCTGAGTGGGAAGGGTATGCTCAGACGTGAGTCCCTTGCTCTCCATGCCACTGGAATCAAGCTATTCTGGCTGACGAGGGCTGAAAGCCCGAAACCGGTCCTAGGATGCTTGTTTCCAGTCCAGGGAGGACCTGGCTTGGCAGTTCGGGCTGGACTGTTCCCATGGGGCACAGGGTCAAGACTGATTTGCATATGGCTGGGTTCAAACTGGAATGGCATGGTGAGCAAAAAAACGATGGATTTAGGCCCAGATCTCTGTACTGGGGTGAATGTATGACATTGTTCTGCATTCTGTCCATCAATTGTTGTTTTTGCATTTGTCATCCTGAGTGGGAAGGGTATGCTCAGACGTGAGTCCCTTGCTCTCCATGCCACTGGAATCAAGCTATTCTGGCTGACGAGGGCTGAAAGCCCGAAACCGGTCCTAGGATGCTTGTTTCCAGTCCAGGGAGGACTTGGCTTGGCAGTTCGGGCTGGACTGCTCCCATGGGGCACAGGGTCAAGACTGATTTGCATATGGCTGGGTTCAAACTGGAATGGCATGGTGAGCAAAAAAACGATGGATTTAGGCCCAGATCTCTGTACTGGGGTGAATGTATGACATTGTTCTGCATTCTGTCCATCAATTGTTGTTTTTGCATTTGTCACCCTGAGTGGGAAGGGTATGCTCAGACGTGAGTCCCTTGCTCTCCATGCCACTGGAATCAAGCTATTCTGGCTGACGAGGGCTGAAAGCCCGAAACCGGTCCTAGGATGCTTGTTTCCAGTCCAGGAAGGACCTGGCTTGGCAGTTCGGGCTGGACTGTTCCCATGGGGCACAGGGTCAAGACTGATTGGCATATGGCTGGGTTCAAACTGGAATGGCATGGTGAGCAAAAAAACGATGGATTTAGGCCCAGATCTCTGTACTGGGGTGAATGTATGACATTGTTCTGCATTCTGTCCATCAATTGTTGTTTTTGCATTTGTCACCCTGAGTGGGAAGGGTATGCTCAGACGTGAGTCCCTTGCTCTCCATGCCACTGGAATCAAGCTATTCTGGCTGACGAGGGCTGAAAGCCCGAAACCGGTCCTAGGATGCTTGTTTCCAGTCCAGGGAGGACCTGGCTTGGCAGTTTGGGCTGGACTGTTCCCATGGGGCACAGGGTCAAGACTGATTTGCATATGGCTGGGTTCAAACTGGAATGGCATGGTGAGCAAAAAAACGATGGATTTAGGCCCAGATCTCTGTACTGTGGTGAATGTATGACATTGTTCTGCATTCTGTCCATCAATTGTTGTTTTTGCATTTGTCACCCTGAGTGGGAAGGGTATGCTCAGACGTGAGTCCCTTGCTCTCCATGCCACTGGAATCAAGCTATTCTGGCTGACGAGGGCTGAAAGCCCGAAACCGGTCCTAGGATGATTGTTTCCAGTCCAGGGAGGACCTGGCTTGGCAGTTCGGGCTGGACTGTTCCCATGGGGCACAGGGTCAAGACTGATTTGCATATGGCTGGGTTCAAACTGGAATGGCATGGTGAGCAAAAAAACGATGGATTTAGGCCCAGATCTCTGTACTGGGGTGAATGTATGACATTGTTCTGCATTCTGTCCATCAATTGTTGTTTTTGCATTTGTCACCCTGAGTGGGAAGGGTATGCTCAGACGTGAGTCCCTTGCTCTCCATGCCACTGGAATCAAGCTATTCTGGCTGACGAGGGCTGAAAGCCCGAAACCGGTCCTAGGATGCTTGTTTCCAGTCCAGGGAGGACCTGGCTTGGCAGTTCGGGCTGGACTGTTCCCATGGGGCACAGGGTCAAGACTGATTTGCATATGGCTGGGTTCAAACTGGAATGGCATGGTGAGCAAAAAAACGATGGATTTAGGCCCACATCTCTGTACTGGGGTGAATGTATGACATTGTTCTGCATTCTGTCCATCAATTGTTGTTTTTGCATTTGTCACCCTGAGTGGGAAGGGTATGCTCAGACGTGAGTCCCTTGCTCTCCATGCCACTGGAATCAAGCTATTCTGGCTGACGAGGGCTGAAAGCCCGAAACCGGTCCTAGGATGCTTGTTTCCAGTCCAGGGAGGACCTGGCTTGGCAGTTCGGGCTGGACTGTTCCCATGGGGCACAGGGTCAAGACTGATTTGCATATGGCTGGGTTCAAACTGGAATGGCATGGTGAGCAAAAAAACGATGGATTTAGGCCCAGATCTCTGTACTGGGGTGAATGTATGACATTGTTCTGCATTCTGTCCATCAATTGTTGTTTTTGCATTTGTCACCCTGAGTGGGAAGGGTATGCTCAGACGTGAGTCCCTTGCTCTCCATGCCACTGGAATCAAGCTATTCTGGCTGACGAGGGCTGAAAGCCCGAAACCGGTCCTAGGATGCTTGTTTCCAGTCCAGGGAGGACCTGGCTTGGCAGTTCGGGCTGGACTGTTCCCATGGGGCACAGGGTCAAGACTGATTTGCATATGGCTGGGTTCAAACTGGAATGGCATGGTGAGCAAAAAAACGATGGATTTAGGCCCAGATCTCTGTACTGGGGTGAATGTATGACATTGTTCTGCATTCTGTCCATCAATTGTTGTTTTTGCATTTGTCATCCTGAGTGGGAAGGGTATGCTCAGACGTGAGTCCCTTGCTCTCCATGCCACTGGAATCAAGCTATTCTGGCTGACGAGGGCTGAAAGCCCGAAACCGGTCCTAGGATGCTTGTTTCCAGTCCAGGGAGGACCTGGCTTGGCAGTTCGGGCTGGACTGCTCCCATGGGGCACAGGGTCAAGACTGATTTGCATATGGCTGGGTTCAAACTGGAATGGCATGGTGAGCAAAAAAACGATGGATTTAGGCCCAGATCTCTGTACTGGGGTGAATGTATGACATTGTTCTGCATTCTGTCCATCAATTGTTGTTTTTGCATTTGTCACCCTGAGTGGGAAGGGTATGCTCAGACGTGAGTCCCTTGCTCTCCATGCCACTGGAATCAAGCTATTCTGGCTGACGAGGGCTGAAAGCCCGAAACCGGTCCTAGGATGCTTGTTTCCAGTCCAGGAAGGACCTGGCTTGGCAGTTCGGACTGGACTGTTCCCATGGGGCACAGGGTCAAGACTGATTTGCATATGGCTGGGTTCAAACTGGAATGGCATGGTGAGCAAAAAAACGATGGATTTAGGCCCAGATCTCTGTACTGGGGTGAATGTATGACATTGTTCTGCATTCTGTCCATCAATTGTTGTTTTTACATTTGTCACCCTGAGTGGGAAGGGTATGCTCAGACGTGAGTCCCTTGCTCTCCATGCCACTGGAATCAAGCTATTCTGGCTGACGAGGGCTGAAAGCCCGAAACCGGTCCTAGGATGCTTGTTTCCAGTCCAGGAAGGACCTGGCTTGGCAGTTCGGGCTGGACTGTTCCCATGGGGCACAGGGTCAAGACTGATTTGCATATGGCTGGGTTCAAACTGGAATGGCATGGTGAGCAAAAAAACGATGGATTTAGGCCCAGATCTCTGTACTGGGGTGAATGTATGACATTGTTCTGCATTCTGTCCATCAATTGTTGTTTTTGCATTTGTCACCCTGAGTGGGAAGGGTATGCTCAGACGTGAGTCCCTTGCTCTCCATGCCACTGGAATCAAGCTATTCTGGCTGACGAGGGCTGAAAGCCCGAAACCGGTCCTAGGATGCTTGTTTCCAGTCCAGGGAGGACCTGGCTTGGCAGTTCGGGCTGGACTGTTCCCATGGGGCACAGGGTCAAGACTGATTTGCATATGGCTGGGTTCAAACTGGAATGGCATGGTGAGCAAAAAAACGATGGATTTAGGCCCAGATCTCTGTACTGGGGTGAATGTATGACATTGTTCTGCATTCTGTCCATCAATTGTTGTTTTTGCATTTGTCACCCTGAGTGGGAAGGGTATGCTCAGACGTGAGTCCCTTGCTCTCCATGCCACTGGAATCAAGCTATTCTGGCTGACGAGGGCTGAAAGCCCGAAACCGGTCCTAGGATGCTTGTTTCCAGTCCAGGGAGGACCTGGCTTGGCAGTTCGGGCTGGACTGTTCCCATGGGGCACAGGGTCAAGACTGATTTGCATATGGCTGGGTTCAAACTGGAATGGCATGGTGAGCAAAAAAACGATGGATTTAGGCCCAGATCTCTGTACTGGGGTGAATGTATGACATTGTTCTGCATTCTGTCCATCAATTGTTGTTTTAGCCTCGGACAGGGAGCGCAACTGGTACAGTTTGTTATCTTTGCGGAACACCAATCGGAAGGGATGGCCCCAGCTGTAAGGGACAATAATGCATTTTAGCACTATTCCTCTGCTGATTACTTACTCATCAAGTCTAAGTAAGCTAGCCATAATTGTCCATTATCTCATGATACTTTTTTCTTTTTTGTTTATAGGGCAAGGTTTGCCTAAGGAGAAATCCTGTCCCATATAGCCATTACACATATGAGTGCTCTCTTCCCTTTCCCAGCCTGGAATCCTCCTTACCTAATACTTTTTTTGTGGAACACTTGTGTATGCCTCAAGAAAGGGAATGACCATGCAAAATAGCTATAAACACCCACAAAGTTATGAATTTGAGGATGCTTGTTCACTTTGCAATTCCAGCACCAGGAGAGCACCTTTCTTGCCACAAACCTTGAATTTGGTTCAGCGAAAAGTCCAATATATTTTTCTTACTGCTAGATTTAATTTGCAGATATACAATATCTGCAGATACTGATTATATGAATTCGGCTTTAGGAATACTTGACCACAGAAGGCTTTTAATACACCACTAAGTTTAGGCTCTAAAAGGTTTGTGAATAGGTCTCCTAAGATATCAATATTTATAAGTCACTTTTCGAATCTTATTTTTCCGTGTATAGCCGGAAATGCAAAAGCTAAACCATATTCATGCTAAAATGATCTACAAGTCAAGTGTCTTGTTTTGAAAAATTTATATTTATCACCTAAAGGCCATGGTATTCTCTCCCAGCTGGTTAAAGAAGGTCATTTTCAGGTTTCATTGATAAAGATATACTGCCAAACATAGAGCTTGTTAAGAGAATCATCCTGTTAAGAGCACTTATTTTTTATTTAAAGCTGGACTGTGCAAATTTTATCTAAGAAGAAATATCCATGAAGCTATCCAAAGGCTTCGGACATTGCAAGAGAGAACTGAGAGATCTGTTTTTAAGATGAAGAGTTGAGAGCAAGCATCTATAACTCAGGCTCCACTGGTTGCCAGCTAGAAAGAGGATATATTCCAAATGTCTGTGCTTTACGCAAAGGGCATTATGGGCATATTTATTTTTTGTAGATGTTATCTTCATACAACCCATTTCATAAAAAGTTTGTTTTTAACTCTAGTTGAAAACTGCTTTTCAGAATCCAAAACTTTAAGATGTTCAATGCCTGTTACATGGCAGTAAGTGAAAGTGATAATTTTTGGTTGCTAGTGCTGGCTGAAGAACTGATTTAGGTTGATAGGCAAGTCCAAAGTTGCAGTGTAGTGATGTCCCTTCTGGGCCCACTTTAGTGCTCCTTAGTTTTCGTATTATATGTTTTAGGCTGCCTCTGCTTTGCACAGCCACACATACTATATTTGTTTTCATAACATCATTTTAGGAATACACCGTATATGTTGTTTGGTAATTAGTGATTCTTCTTGGGAGTCAGTCTACTCATTTTGTACAAGGTTGCCTGAAATACATAACAACATGGTGTACTGTATTCTTTGCTCGATTCAGCAACAGCCTCGAACGTTTTAGACATAACACAGTAGCACAGCTGCAGCTTTCCAGCACAGTAGTTTTTATCATATAAACTGTGTATCGTCCCCTTGGGGGCAGAGCGGAGAATTCCGGCAGAGAGACTTTCCCTGGAACGAACACACACAGAGCCTGACATGCAGCCTTGCCTAAACTGAGTTTACACTCATGATGCAGACCACCTAACTATATACACCAGGTATGGGCTCTATTGCCAATCCCAAAGATCACTTATATATCCCTGTGTCCTCACAGTATGGGTAGGCCTAGACAGATAGATAATTTGCCATGGTGGAGATGTTTATTTTATACAGCATGATAGTAATGCTAATTACTTTGTTTAGTGTCATCTACCTAGTGATCATAGCACATTTGCTTTATAATAGACAACGATAGTTTCAATAAATGTATTGTAAACTTTCTTCATGTCTTTCCTATGTTTACTACGGGCATGCGTGCGTAAGTGACGAAAGGTGAGGATCTGTTACCATGATTCCTTTGGGGACAAAAGGGTAATTTTCTCGGCTGCCAAAATCACCTGCTACTCTGGGAAGGTTAGGAGTGTCATCCTAAGGCACAGTTCTGCTTTACCAGCAGAATCCCTGCGACATGGTGCTACCAACATTGATCAGGTACTTATTTTACAGGTCTCCAGAGTAGTACTTGTGTGTGTCCATAATACCCTTACACCGCCTCTGTAGATATCAGTGGTGCTGGAGATTAATCCTCCACAGTATTTGAGGAAGCACATATTTTTTTCTGGTGGTTGTTAAAGCTTTGCATTTTTTTCCATTACTGTTTTAGTAATGGCGGTGCAACATCCTATACCTATAACTGACAATTGCAGACCTGCAGCCCATGCACATTTTAAATTACATGGCCTTGGCAATGCCAGCGGTAAAGTAATCTTCATGGTAGAAACCCATGATGCCTATCGTTTGGAAGTTTTTTTATTCTTGGGTCAATTTTCCAGTTGTGGATGCTAATACACAGATATTTCATTAATATACTGATGTTGCACCACCACAACAATATAGAGCATATCAGCTCTTAGAAATTGCACTTTCCCATTTGGAACATCAAAATTGGTTCTGAGGGGCCCCAATACATATGTTTGCTCCTGTACGCGTGGTCTCCCTTAGTAACGAAAGGGCCATCTGACCAGCACTAGCTGGTTATACACCATACCCTGACCTACGAAACCTCATTGATAATGAACTCAAGCAGTCATAAACTGGTCTAGTTAGACTACATAGACGATTAACTCAGTACGTTTTGTGCACCTTGATGGCTTTCCCAGCAAGGGCAGCACTAGCAGGACAACCAGTCTATACTATCACACATGGCACACTGTCTATGCTAGTCTTGCCGGAAATGTTAAAACAAATACAAAACGAACACCAGGCAGCTGCTGTCCTGGATTTAGGGATAAAATTAATGGGAAACATTCCCAAGGAATCCTCAATAATTCTGTCAAACATAAAATACAATGCATCATCTTTGGCTATACGCGAGCGGGTTGCGGAGGTTGCACTAGTCAACCAGGAACGTGACCTACCTATAATTATTGCTGAAGTATAGACTTCTATAGGTCTCATTAATGTGGGAGCCAGACCCAATAAACCACAACTTGGCACACCTGGTTCCGACAAGGACACTGCCAAGCAGAACCCAGAGTTTGTTAAAAAAACGATGGGATAAACCCAAACCTATAGAAAAGGCTAGGTCTCAAGGAGGTTCTGCGCCATTGGAGCCCTCTTACAGATGCTATAATTTGTGTGATCGCACACAGTTGAAATCACCACATAGGTATCAGCATTCTGATACTCATCCTTCTCGTTCTTTGCAGGACTCGGCGGAAAAACAGTACGAGAGAGGAGGACATTCTGAGTGGAGACAGGAAGAGTACGTGAAACCGAAAAAGGGCTTGCAATGCTCATTGGACATGAAGATAAAAAAAGGAAGTGACACTCCCACAGTTTAAACCCCAATTTCAGAAAAAGAAGGTTCAGGCTTTATCTGCAAAATATGCCACTAACACAGAGAACCCTCCTCCTGAATAGGAGTTGGGCAGTGACTCTCATCGACAGCGTGGCAGTGGTCACTATAGTGCACAGAAATCTCCAGGAGTTTAGACAGCGAAAGCATCTGATCAACATGTTACAATGGAAACCCCAGACAGGAGCGTAGCCCCTCCAGATAGATTATATGATTTGGATTTACAAAATGAGGGTGACATACAGCGCACCATTTGTGTAATACTCTGGGAAAATTTCACATTATCATATGACATTCTCTTAGTGGAGGTTGATTGGACTCCAGAGTTTGTACGAACATCCTCACAAGGTGAGGATGTTATACTACCATCAGATTCTGCGAGTGTCCTTGATGAGGTCAAACAAGCCTATGCTGCAGAATGGGCTCTTGCACAAGCCCCATCTTTAAAGCGCAATCACATCGGCTGGGATAAGGGCTCTCCTTATCATGTTATACCCATACGATCCAGCCCACAAGTGCAGCTACAATACCTGATAAAATGGGATGTTAAAGCACCTGTTAGAGAAATACTCTCACAAGTAGGAAGTAATTTCTCACAGGAAGTAATTTGCGTCTCCCAAATGAATAACCCCCTTTTTCATGTCTTAAAAGCGGATCATTCATATCATATAGTCTTGGACTAGACACATTTAAATAGACATGCAAGTACAAGTGCAATACAAAATACACACTGAAGCATCCTTCCCAGAATGTAGACCATAGGTGATAAAAACATTACACAAACAGAAAAGCAATGTCATGCAGTTCAGATCGAAGAATATGGCCTTCAGTGGGTCTAAATACTGAAAGGTACATTCCATCTCTTTCAAAGGATTTAAAGAATATCAAAAGAAAGATTTCCTGCTTTATGAGAAAACGTAGGGAAGACATTTAATATGTATCCACACCACTAATTTCTCCTTCTGTAAAAATGAAAAGGGTTCCTTTGAAGATATCTATTGTGATTCCCTTAGTTAGTGAGCAGACATAATTGTCAACAAAAAAGCTGACTTCAAGGTCACAAATTTGTCAGCAGTTAATAAATTGTGGGTAAACAGCATGCAAATGAGCACAAATAAACCAGCATTTTCATTTCTAATGTGACAATGTTTTGGAGCTATGTATGAAGTTTTCATTGCCTGGGCAGCTGATGCTAGACGTGAAATAAATGAAAGAACAATCTCCGATAAGTGGGTAGAGGTAGTACTGCAGATCACTATTATTATACTAGCCGCTAGCAGAGTGCTTCTTAGCGGATTAAATAACTCCAATGTCCCCATTGGAAGGATCCAAGTGGTCATATATGAAAGGTTTCCACTGTTAAGACAAACAATTGGTTCAGGGACAATTACAAAGGTTCTGTCGCAGTCCGTTTCAGATTGTCTGAAAATGAAATTATGTCTTTATGCTTGAGCTCACTTAGAAGATATTGAATGGGGAGCTCTCGTGGCATTTGTGAAGCACTTCAGGGAGCAGAGAAGTGGGAGGAAACACATAAAGAAACACCCATAGCCAACTGAGACAGAGACCATATCTCTGGATATAACAATATCCCTGCCCATCTTCATGATTTTGAGATCTTATCTGAGTTAAAGAGAAACCATTAGGCTTAACGATTGGTGACAGAGCAGACCCAAGATCTTTTCCTGATGAGTCAACTTGAGAGCGGTATGTAATTGTTTACTTCGCTTGTATGGCAGCATGTTCTCTATGACTGGAAAAAGGTTTAGAGAAATAGATATGGTATCCAGAGTCTAAAATGCATCTCCCTTCCAAGTCTGCACAGTGAATAAAAGAGAGTTATACCAATTTACATTACATACCTTAGTCAAAGTTGTCATCAGTAAAAAACAACCAATTTCTTCGCTAAATATTCTTAAGAGAAAGGGTTTGGCATGAAAAACACAGCTTTCTGCTCCAAGATGATCATATGTAGATTTTTGTTTTCCAAGTTCACATAATGGCAAGTCATTGTTGCTCTTAAATTATACTCAAAGGCCTTTGATGTAAGTAGTGGCCATTTTTTCAACTAGTAGAAGAAAACTCTAGCCTTCCGATGTGCTTTTTTGATCTCCCACTACAGTTTGCCTGCAAAGGTAACTGAGCTTGAGGTTGCAAGGGAGGTTGATAGGATGTGGCAATGGAGTGAGAGGTGGCAGAGAGGAAACAAAAGAAACTGAAAATGGAGTCTGCAGAGCTACCAGTTGCACTGGGTATTGATCCAGATGCTGAGTGAAACAAAGTCATAGTGAGGGTGGAACAATCTAGGTTCATGGTTAACAGAGCCAATCAGATCTTCAGTCTTCCTAGGCTTTCTGATTCACTCACAGGTAGTAGGTTTGAGGCTTTTTTTTCAAACAATGCAAATTAAAAATGTTATAGTCGGTTCCAAGGCCTAGAGTCTTGACCTCATGGATGACTGTAAGGTCACAGTGAAGCAGCACAGAAGATTGTGGTTTGATCAGATGAATCCATTTTTTGTTTCTTTTATGTGCTATGCAATTTCTGAGAGTACTCATTCAAAGGAGGTCTCTTTAAGTTGATTGTAAAAGATGTGCCTATAATGTATTGGGAGGGTACAAAAGAAATTCCTAGGGTTTCAACTGGAAATTTGGAAGGAAGAAAGTCCTAATTGCTCCAGACTTAAAAGGGAAACCAGTCCTCTTGGTAGATAAATATATGGGCTAAAAGCACATTGGATGTATAGATAGGGTAATGAGATGCCTGGTAACAATCTGTGTGGCTAGTCCAGGCTTGGAAACAATTTTCAGAGATATTTCAAATTAAGAGGCTTATCTATGTCTGGTAGAAGCCCAGGTGTGGTAACAGAGTTAGATGCACGTAAAATAAGTTAGGAAGCCCCTTGCAGAAAACTGTTTAAAGAAATTGTGTGATCACATAAAGAACCAAATCTCCATATCAAAGCTTCTGGAATAGTCATTCATTGTCATCTAATGGCAGAATTAAGCAGTGCTTAATTTATATATAAATAATGAGTGTCAGTGCCCAAAGCTCTGCTCAGAAGCTTGCGGTTAGTGCAATTAACTCATTGGGTGGAATAACAAGGCTGCGTAGTCTTAAATCTACCTCATACCTCTTTAATGCACTACCAGACACTCCCTGCCACTTTATCTCACTCTTGCTGGTTTCTGCTTTCTCCATCAGTAAAGGTTTTCTCTTCCTCCGTCTTTCTGCTTTGCATGTTTTCCCTCTCTTGCTCTCTGTAAATGTCTGATGTGAAGTGCCAGTCCTCACAAATGAGTGCCGATGGCCCCACTAGCAACCACCTGCTCAAATTAAGCACTGAAATTAAGTGTTCAATGTCACAGAATGTTGAAAATGTCTTGGCAGTAATACATATTAATCATTTGAGAGGAACACATTCTATACCGCTAACTGAGCTATGTACAAAATGTTGCCAGCTGCATTGACCACAAAATATATGTCCAGGCAGTTCAGATACCAGAGAAGCTGAATATGGCAGCTGATTTGGTTTCAAAACACTACTGATGAATCATTTATTGGCGGTAGTACCAGGTTTTTTGATCGGATTCAAGACAGGAAGGATTATGCACCTCAGTTTCAAGACAGGAAGGATCATGCAACATGCATCTTGATGCAGTCAGTTTGAACACTGAAATCCTCAATACATTTGTCTCATTAATCACTATTCAGCCGGCAACACAGGTTTCTGGCCAAAGGAGTACAAGATGTGTGAGAAAGCTAGAACAGGCAGAATACATCTGTGGAAAATTATGTGGAATGCAAGAAAGTTGTGGAAATTGTGGGTATTCCCCTTTACCTACACTGAAATTCAGAATAGTGCTGTAGTACCAATACACCCAAATTACTATGCCACACACCATCAGGAATTCCTTATGTAGTATTGCCAATAAGGGTTACCTATTATCACCTTATAACGCGTGTTTTAGCAAATTCCGTTCAATTGTTTAAAGTGAAATTTGTAGGGACCAAAAAATGGTATCCTACTAAACTGAAGCTGTGGCCCATTTCAAGCCTTTCTTCATTTTGTTTGAACTCCAATTACTCTAGCTAAACTGTTGGCTAATGACAAATATTTAGGGAGGGGACTCTTTATGCATGTTGTTGAGGATACACACTTTTGCTGGTATTTCATGGGCCTGTATTCAATGGGTCAACTAGTGCCTTCATCGCCATCAGATGTAAGATACAACTACATTCCTGGTGGGAAGGATAAATAAGGTGCTCTTGTAGCCAGATGCAACTTTTGCACAAAACTGCCCCTTTTGTGGAAATTCTAACATGCCAGAGAGACCCAATGCCTATGGTTATTTATGGCTTTTGGGGCTATCTGATGAGATAAAACAAAAGTTGTATCCCCTTTGCATCTAGTTCTAGATTTTCTAATCACGTGTTTCAGAAATTGTATTTATGTATGTGGTGTCTTGGTTGTGCAAGTGTGCTTCATTTCAGCAGTCCAATGTGTTTGGCCAATTACATTGGTCTAAAGTAATTCAAGTTAAGATATACACATTCAATGTTTTAATTGTCAACGGTCTTCCCTGGAGCATGAGAAAATAGTCACTTCCTTTGCTCACTTATAAGCCAAGTTTCTTTATCAATCTGAAAATGCAATGGCGATATCTCACTTCTACGTGCTACATATATATGTAACTGAAGGTCCAAAGCAAAAGTAGATTTACAGCTAAGAAATTGCATTTGGCATTTTCACTACTCTTGGATTAGAGGCAAGGCTGATTGTTCTGACTATTAAAGCAGCCCTTCTTCCATTCTTTTACAAAGAAAGAGAGAATTTTATTTCAAAGATCTCTTATGCATACATAGTGGCCAAAGAAGGAACTAAATATCAATATTTCTTACATCCTAATGATTACATATACTGAGCCAAAACAAAATAATTTATTAACAAGAAAACCTCCACTGAAGGCATATACTTAGCATTTGCAGCTTCCACCTAAGACATGATAAACTTTGTTTCTTAAAAGTTTTGAATGCATATATTCAATTACGAAGGATAATATATTGAAGAATTCTTGGTGGGTTTCTTGTCCCTCACAAAAGAGGGCAGAAAGGAATATTTGAGAGAACACTCATGCACTGAATTTCAACCGATCACCTCAATATAGTGGGAAATGAAAGAGAGTACATTTAAAACGTACAAATAGCTTTGTTCCTCGGTGAGCATTTATGTAATGAGCATTCTAAATATCTTTTTAAGGACAGATGGTAATCTATTTAGACTCAATTGTGTTTTAAAGAGTTCCATGTGACTAAGACCTTTTGCCTTTCTTACTGCTGATTTCTGCAGAATATGCTTTCTTTGTGAAGTGTCATATAATTCATAAATCTATTAATTCTTCTTATTTTAGTAGACTGACGCAGGTGTCCCCTTCTAGGCCTTGATTTGAAACATCACAGTAAACATGGCGGTAACGGCAGTAGTTGAAACAGCTTGATCGGCGACCATTACTTAACACCGTATTTAGTGAATAGCTGACAATGACATTGGTACTGTTAGTCATTTTCACCCCTCCTCTCTGGCAGAGAAAGACAGAAACACTGCTGGTAATTAGAAGGAGGTTTGTGGTATTTCTCTCTGCCTCTAGTAATTTCTGGATATGCTGAGAAGCAACAGAGCAGAACAAAACGCATGGGACAACTTCCCATACTTTTCTGCTGCTTCACCATCATTCAGAATGCTCTTATTGAGAGGGTTACGTTGGTTAATAGTCTTTCTACCGAAGCACCTCCAGACATAAATGTGTCCTAATAATACAGGGTGCCTGCAAGAAAACAATTATCTACAT
Organism: Triturus cristatus; assembly: GCF_964204655.1. NCBI lineage: Eukaryota > Metazoa > Chordata > Amphibia > Caudata > Salamandridae > Triturus > Triturus cristatus. The sequence goes on along the minus strand of NC_140592.1, from coordinate 273,959,088 downwards.
CATTTGATTCTCATGTTCCACTTGTAAGACTAGTCTAACTCTTCCAAGCAGTCTTCAGCTATATGGCAGCAAGTTTTGCAGTACATGATGCTTAAGAAAGACTTGCATTGTATACTTTCAGTATGATGAATTAAAGTTAGGGACATGTTTGGTAGCCAGTACTATTTATGTTCTGTGTTCATTTGTAGGGTGTGTAGAGCTTTCTAGATCTAGATGGGCCATGATGTTGAGTAAGCATAGAGGGCTGCAATTTTAAAAAGAAACTGGCAATGTCAATAGGAAAAGATCTAGTATTATATTCACACATTTGTGTTTAGGGCATGTCATGCAATGCCCCTATGACCTGAAGGGTGAGGCATGTTGTGCTCCTGTACGTTTTAATTTCCATCTTCTTGAATACGAATACTCAAAAAGCCATGAGGATCAATTAGGTGTAAGTGTTGCTTGCCTTTTGGTACCCATGGCATTGCCCTTGCTGCCCATGGTTACATAAGTAATGAAGGCCGCTGCATGAACATATGAGTAAAGAGGGAGGACCAAAGAGCCCTATTTACTTTCTGCATTGACCAATCTTTGCCCTTCCTCATAACTTTCAGTATCAAAAACAGGCCATTGAGAGGATACGTTTGGGAAAAAGGATCACAATTCTAACGTGTTCAGTGGTCAAAGGGTGTATGATGTAATTTCCACTACCTCTGTGTAAAACAAAATGGTAATGGATTAAATGTGTGAGATAATCATTGTCAGTATTCATTAATTGCTTGGGGCTACATTGCTATTCATATGTTTTGCTCAGTGTTCCACTGCAGGAAAAGCTCAACCTTCTAAAAACCTGCCTTGATCCTGCTCTAATAGGAACAGCTAAGCCTCTAACACATAGGTGATATCCATTCAAAGAGCTCATCTAGGTATGGCCAAATTCATCAATGCTGCAGGTTCCAACATTGGGCACAGTGAGAATGTCCTCTACACAAAGAGCATTTACAAATGAATGCAAGTAACTGCTAAAGCATTAAAGATGTACGAATAAATGAGCACTTACCTAAAGTATGACGGGATCCACAATAAAAATGAGTATGGACTGAAGCACAGAAAACATTCTTTCTTCAAGGCAAGAGGGTAAGGCTGTGAGGGACTGTTGTAAAGCTGTGTTTACTGTCTGTCAAATAACTGGAAATCCTGCATAAGGGCCAAGCAAGGAAACAAATGATAAAGAAATGTTAGCATAACTTAAACACAAACACAAAAAAGAAAGATGGCTTAAAAAACAACTAATATACAGAAAACTAATTAAACCACTCAAATCAATAATGTATGCAAAATGTGTTTTGAAAAGATTCATGTATTTCATTTATTGAGGATGTAAACAGAACGGTATGAAAATGTAAACTAAAAATAACAAAATAAATGCATTAATTTAGCCTTCTCATAGTTTCATTTTTATTTTAAGTTGCATCTTACAATATTCATGCATTTGTTTTCATAAGCTGTCCATTCCAATGTATGGCTTTCCTAAAACAGAACATAACTCAGTGCACAACATGAATGGGAGCTTTATGGTTTTGTGAAACGTTAAAATCTGAATCTCTCATTTTCTTAATTTAGCTGTGCTTCATTCATACTCACCTTTGATCTGTTTTCAGCCTGATTGTGTCCCTGACGCTACCTGCATAAACATTAGGTCACAAAGCTAAAGTTGAGACATTGTAGGCTGCGTAAACATGCAGAGTCAGCTTGCTCGGAGATTTTCAGGCAATAGTTAATCCTTAAGTAAAGTCTGCTCAGAATAGCACATTTTGTTGCTTAGCCTTAAAACGTAGAAATTGCACAAAACACCAAGGCTGTCAGATTCTTGCCTTAGCTCATTTCTGTGTTCTTTCCAAAGTTCTATTTACCTCTGGGTGTTCCTTGTTTGTCATCTTCCCTATAAAAACCCATGTAGCTATTGTTCAAGTGTGCTCCTTTCCTTGAGTAACTCCATGGTGCTCGTTGGATGGAGACCCATTCTGAATGCTTAATAAATTACCTATGGTTTGTACTTCGCTCCACTGTTGATTCCTCCTTACTTGATAAGAACCCGTGGCGAAGTGGTGATCCCTGCACCAGCAGGTTATTAATTAATCTGCTCCACAAATTGGCGTCCAACGTGGGGCTCCATCAAGCGCTTGCAGTCGGACCAGGGCAGGAGATCAGGTTGGTAAAATGAACTTCGCTGAGGAAGCGCCCCACCTGATGAGATTAGTGTTGCTCGTGGTCCAAGGTGATTTTTCTGCTCTCCAACTCTGATCTTCCTGGCGGCTGCTAGCCTTGACTGGGGCCTTCGGTTGGTGATTTTCTTTGGATCAGGGAGGATCGACAGGTGGGAGGTGAAGACTACGCATGAGGTAAATCTGTATTGAACCGGTTCATTTGTTCATTTGGTTAGGATTTGTTTGGTATTTGCTTGACTTGATATTCGTCTTGACTTGGTATTTGTTTGGTAACCCATTCGGAATTGGTACTCCGTTCGGAATCTGTTTGGAATTTTGAAACCTAGGATCAGTTTGGTATTTTGAAACTTAGACTCTGTTTTGGAACTTGCTATTTGTTTTTGCTAACATTTTTTCTTACAGGTAATGTGGGAATATTTTTTATTTCTCTGTTTATAAGTCTTTGTTAATCTTATATAACATGCCTGTGATTAGCACCCTTTGGAAGTTTTGTTGTTGCTGCTGCGATAAGCAGAGCATTTTGGAAGCAAGTTAGCCGGCGCCACCAGAAGGTATGCCAAATTTTGAGATGTACATCAAATAAGCTATTTGTTCCATCATGTATAAATGCATTTTGGAACAAATATATAAAAGGGGATCCCCAGTTAAAATGGCCATTAGAGGGAAACATGGACCCTCACAAACTCGAGTATTTAGAGAATCAATTGTTTTTGAAGAAAGTTAGGCCGGCTATGTTTGACAGTTTGCGTATGTGGAGAAAAGAAGTGAGGGAGCGGCAGCTCAAAGCAGAGAAGGTACAAAGGAAACAGGAAAGGAAGACAGTATCAGAAGTATAAGGAATTGAAGGATAAGGAAGTTCAGGAGAAAAAGTAATGTTTAGATAAGGAGCACAGATTATTAATATCTAAGGAATATATAAGTAGACCAATTGTATCAGTTCAGGTCCACCAAGGAGATGTGGATTCAGATATTGATAGGTTGTTGATAGAACGACCCCCACCCCCAGATGTACCTTTAACACCTCTTCCCCGTACACCATTGAATGTTGTTCCCCTTGTACCCCCGGTTCCACCTCCTTTGCCTGCGGTTGTTCAGCCCCTTATTTTTAAACCAGTGCCGGTACACTCTTTACCCTCTCCAACTTAGGCCACTGCACCCCCAACCCAAGCCACTGCACCCCCATCCCAAGCCTCTGCACCTCCACCTCATGCCACTGCACTTCAAATTTCTAATGATTATGTACTTTCTGCATCTGTTCTAACCCCTCGAGTTCTTCGCTCTACTGTACCTCAGTTTCGTCAGGATGCGATAAGATTGATGGTATTAAATTGGTTAAGTGATTTTGAAATAGAAGTAGAAGACATGATAAACCAGATTCAGGATTTTTTCTGAAGGTGAGCTTATTTGTCTTATAAATAAGCTCTCTCATCAACTTATGGTTCGATGGGAGATGACTACAGGGCGAAATGGCCTGGATGATGTTAGAGCAATTAATAGACAGTGTCAGATAGGGGCCTTCCCTGTAGATAGAATTAATAATGCTATTGCAATGATAATTGGATAATTTAATGAACTCTTTTCCTCTCCTTGAATAAAGAGACCTATGAGGGAAGCTGCGCCACAGTTCATTCCTGGAAGAGGGAATGAGGATAATGATGACCCAAATAGTCCTTATGCTAGAGCCCATTTTTTACACAATTGGATATATACGCCCTGGAAAAGGATGGATGTACATACTTTAAAAGCCTCCTTACCAGACATAAGGAAAAATCCTAGGGGATTTATGATCATGTATAGGCAGCCATTGATTCCTGTAGCATGACTTTAGCGGATATCGATATTATTTTTGGGGTATGATCCTGCCACCAGATATGTGGCGACTTACCTGGAAACAGGATCATGCTGTTGATTTGGGAGGAGATTGGACTGCCATTATAGCAGCTGATAGAGATAGGAAACTTGGTCAGAAACCTAGTCAGCTCATTCTGGATCTACCATGGTAACATACTTACTTATATAAAAATGATGGTTCCAGCTAGGAAAACAGATTGGACACTCCTTACTGCTTGTAAACAGAAACAGGGAGAGGCCGTCCCCGATTTCTTTACTCGCTTTAAGGCAGTTTCCTCTAATGTATGTAATAGCCCTATTCTTCCTGTCCTTAAAAGGGGGGATGAAATACAGGATACAAGTTTATCAATTTATGATTGATTTGAGAAAAAAGTAACAAGATAGTAGTCCCTCAATATCCTGTTGTTTCTCAGGTAAAGTTAATACACCTATGGGATTTTCTGACATCCCCGTTCAAAGCCCTATTTCACAACAACTTAATGTTAGTAAAAGGGTCCCAAACATTTTCTGTGACAAAAGTTACTAGTAATGTAAAATGAGCACCCCATTCAAGAGTATCAGCAGTGATCACATTGGTGCATTAGGCAGGGTTTTCAGCAGTAATGGAAAAAAAAGCAAGGCTTTGACAATTTAAACTAAAGAGCTGCATGTGTAGTGCATGCAGACCATAGCTACAATACCCCTTGCACCAAGGTATACAAATGAGTAATAAACCTCTCCAACTGAAATAATAGTTTTAAACACATTTTTAAAATGTTACCTATTTTCTCTGTAGGCATCAGTTTATGAGTTGTGAAAATATAAAAGAGATGTTGTTTTGAATGCCAAAGTTTTATTTTTTTAAATACAGGTTGGACCGTACACTGGTAAGCTACTCGTTGGAGACATAGCAATACAGCAGAAGGTTTGAAACAAGTTACAGTGAAATCATTACATCACTTAGTATCCTTGGGACATAAAGTATCTCTTTTTCAATAACAGTATTATCAACAGAAGATTACCTTTTTAGGTCTCTCGTGTCAAAGGGGGGGGTGAGACGATACAACAACATAGGATATAATTGGTGCAGAATTTGCAGAAACCACTGACTCAATCTAATATCTATGAGTTTATTACCAAATTTTTCATAAATTGCAAACCCCCTGCTTGCCTTAACATTAAGGCACGTATGCATGCCGTTTTCTTTGGACTAATCAGTGTGAAGCTGTCTTTTTGCAATTTAGAAATGCTTTATGTAATGCTCCTGCTTTAGGTAAAACTTGATTATTACAAATTTTTGCATGTAAAATATGGTTGCAACTTGGCACGGTCCCATGTAAGAAGGAATAGGTCATGTGCATATTTCTCCTCCACATTGGACCCCACTGCGATAAAGCAATCTGAAGTGTATATTTAAGATCACAATTTGAACAATTATAGTACCACATTTAGTGGATATCTAAAAAAATTATTCAGACCCAGCACCTGACCAGTGCAATATTAACAGGGTATGAGTTGATACTTTTTGCTCCAAAATATCACTCTGAAATGCTGTAACATTTTGAATCCACCCACTGTACTACCCCTCTTGGAGTCCCAACAAGATGAGAAGAATGATTGCATATTTTATTACTGAGAAGGAGACTAAGGGACGGGTAGACCTGACGCATACCTAAATATCTGATCCACCAGGGGAACTGTCTGTGGATGGTGCTTGTTAAAAACTACCTGATGGCTCTATTACAGCGGCGTATACAGTTACTCCCTTGAAATCTGTGGCTGAGTTATGTAAAATACAACAAATGTCAACGCTTTTGAATTAATTAAAGATTTGACTGTAAATATCAATATATATACCTTTGGAGATGCCCTCTCATTCGGATGACTTTGAAGGGAAAAATAAAAAAAAGAGGTTTTATTTTATCTTGCATGGTGATAAGATAGAGTTTGGGGAATGAACAGTAAAGATACTGGATACCTTGATGTTACCAAAAAGAGCTGCTATTTTTAAATATTTTGTCCACAAGAAAATTATAGATGAGGTAATACAGGGAAATACTTTTGCCAATGAAACAGCTAATCGATCAGCCTATTTAGAGTATAGTTTAATGTATATTGTAGGGACAGTTAGATGGACACAAGAAGTGACTATGTTTAATCAAACTCTAGATTTCATTAGGGAAGTACAGGTAGAAGCTACGGAGGAACAGAAGGAACAACGTAAAAAATATAGGCGCCAGGATGCAACAGGATGTTGGATAGATCTGTCAGGAAAGCAAAGATGAATGCTTCCAAATTATTATGTGAATGTTATTGTTATCATGGCCCACAGTTCAGCCCATATCAGTGCTAAAGGAATAGTGGCCATGTCAGATCATGTATGGTTCAATAATCTGATTTCCAAGTTGGCAGAGTTCTATGCCAAGAAGTGCATGATGTGCCATACTTATAGCACAGGAAAAGGTACCCCATTTCAACAGGATATTTTGCACCTCCAGATCTGCCCTTTGAAGGTCTTGCAACCAGTTGAGGTGGTTATGGGGATGTCAGCAAATGTATAGGGTGTACCAAGATCAAGGACAATCTGACATTGAATTTACCATTCTTGTTGATTACTGTGTTGACTAAAGATCTGCATTTGATCCATTCACAGGTGAAGGCCAGTCTCTCTCCCAGTCTTAAAGGTCCAGGTCACAAGATGAGGCCTAGAGACGGTGTCTTTACCCAACAGTTTCAGAGGCCAGTGCATGTTTTCTTCGCCATCCAGACTGCTGTTAAGCGCACAGGGCACAGGCACCAGCTCCATGCCAGTGATGTGGAGAAAGAAGCGCCACTCCCTTTGCCATATGATCAGTGGATAACAAGAGGAATACCTGAATATAATCAAATCTCTCAACAAGTGCCTTTTGGAGATGCTGATCTTTTTTTTTTTAAATGGTGAAGTGGTGTCATTGGAATAATAACTTGTTGCCATCATGCCTGACCCAGATGAACAGATTCTGTTTGAACATCCTGACATTTTCAGCCCTGATACAAAGTGTGGCCAAGGGCCGAAAAGAACTATAGACTTTGATTGAAGAAACTATCTCTGGAGAGATGGCAACCCATGCCGGTGGTCAAGACCGCCAACGTCCGGACCAGTACATAAGCTTGCAAGTGAAGCTTTGAAGCAAAAGACTCTTGGGACTTAATGCTCTCTGATAGTGTAGTGAGGAAATTCTGGGAGAATTGAGACTACATTGCTCTGTTTCTGGCTGATCGTTACGCTACTCTTTGTTATCTTGGCAATCAAACAACAAATACTACACTAAGAGGAAGGAAGGTTAAGAAACATACAGGTTGGATATAAAAGATCAGTATAGGGAATAGTGTTAGGTGTTCTTCTGAAATAGGTATTTGTATATAGATTACGTTGAAATAGGTAGAGTTGTCGGTCATTAAGGCCCTTTAGGAAGGTGCCCGCTAAAAGCCGACAGTTTTGGATTAGAAAGAGAAAAATAGGGATATTTGTATGTTTTCTATTGTTAGTATTGGGATTTTTCTTTGGGTCTATTTTTGAGGCTTAAAACATATTACCCTGTTCATAGCCTAGTGCCTCCTACTTCTACCGCATCTGAACATTATCACTTCACCTTGTTCTCTCTTAAGGATTCACACTGTCAAATACATAAAACGCCCTTAATGTTAATTGAGCCACACAAAAGCTTCATCAAATAACTGCAGAATTACACCAGGAAAAAGGAACATGGATTTGGTCAGAATGGTTTTGAGGTATTGTTTCTGCTTGGGGCTGGACATAATTAAAGGGAATAGTGATTATAGGAGCCATCTTTCTCACTTGCTGTTGCTGCATTCAGCATGCCCCTGTGACATGTACAGCTTATATAGCTACCTATAACAGTATCAAGCCTTCCCCAATTAATGTTCATGAATTAAGTAGAGAAATGATGATACAACTTGAAATTGATGAAATAATGAAAATGTATATATGTACCTTCCTTATGTATTCAGCACAGCTGAAAAGGAAGGACTGTGAAACCTTAAAATCTGAATCTCTCATTTTCATAATTTAGCTGTGCTTCATTCATACTCACCTTTGATCTGTTTTCAGCCTGATTGTGTCCCTGACGCTACCTGCATAAACATTAGGTCACAAAGCTAAAGTTGAGACATTGTAGGCTGCGTAAACATGCAGAGTCAGCTTGCTCGGAGATTTTCAGACAATAGTTAATCCTTAAGTAAAGTCTACTCAGAATAGCACATTTTGTTGTTCAGCCTTAAAACGTAGAAATTGCACAAAACACTGAGGCTGTCAGATTCTTGCCTTAGCTCATTTGTGTGTTCTTTCCAAAGTTCTATTTACCTCTGGGCATTCCTTGTTTGTCATCTTCCCTTTAAAAACCCATGTAGCTATTGTTCAAGTGTGCTCCTTTCCTTGAGTAACTCCATGGTGCTCGTTGGATGGAGACCCATTCTGAATGCTTAATAAATTACCTATGGTTTGTACTTCACTCCACTGTTGATTCCTCCTTACTTGATAAGAACCCGTGGCGAAGTGGTGATCCCTGCACCAGCAGGTTATTAATTAATCTGCTCCACAGTTTTGTCTAAGACTCAGTGATACCCTGTTAAGTAATCACGTCTAAACTGAAGCAGTGGTCCAAAGACTTGCTCCTGTTAACATGCACCGGCTCAATGGATGCCCAAAACAAATCTGCGTTAAAAACATTTCACAGGATTCAGTTGTGACCACCTATAGCATGGGAATGTTTATGTGAAAGCCACAACAGAACGATGTATCTGATTAACCTACAATAAATGGTCAAACAACCAGTCCTGATGAAGGCATATTACGCTGTTTATGAGCTGACATATATTAACAATTTGTTTGGGGCACTAAGACAAAGGTTTTATATGAAACCGTGGTGAACAGAAATCAAATTCTGGAAAACAACTGTCATTGTATCTATCAAACTCCAAAAAAGATTAAGAGCCAATGTGCAATTCAAAATGTTGTGTACAATAACTAAATAAGTATTACACAACGCTTTTCTAACTATTGTTTTACTTGTTAAATCATACAAAGATATAAAGGTTTATTACATGCATTCAGATGGAAATAGATCACCACAGTGACAAAAGTGTATAGAACTGAAAACATTACTTCTGAAATATTCAATGTATAATAAAATATTTCAATGAACCAAGTAAAAAATGTTAGTGTCAAATTCTAACAAAGCTGACTACGAAACACTATGAGAGATACTTATAGACTTTTAAACAGCAATCATTCTGGGTTTCTGTGTCAATGAACTCTTAGATACAGGAACAACTCTCACCACGAGAGATTCTTATTCTGGAGGGACTTTGGAAGAGGAATGTCACTCTCATGTAGGAGGACAATGCAGACAAGAGGAGCATTTTGATACAGACTGACGCTCCTGTACAGCCATTCACCCACACAGGCACAATGCAGAGATGGGACACAGTTCCCAGTTGGGGGCTGTTCAGATACAGCCCTGTGAAAACATTCTCCTCTTTGATTAATGTCAGCGCCAGTAACTTGTCGGCGCCAGTAACTGCTTGATACTATGCTCCTCTATGGCAAGTGTCCTTTCTGTCTGATCTGCTCTGGGGTTGGCCATGCAGCTGATCATGAGTTTTTAGTAGACTGGAAGTTTGGCAGTGCTTTGCTATCCTTCCAAACACCATCTCTTCAGCATAAAAGCACTCCTAAAGGTGGGGAAGTCAGACCTTAACAGGATGGAACGGGGCGAAAAGTATCAAATAACAAATATGAGCCATTCATCTTCTAACCTCAAACCTTTCTAAAATAATTTCAAGCAGATATTACATTAGCAAGGTATAAAGGTGTATTTTAATAATGACATGTCTTTGTCTATTTACTTGGTAGCACTGATTTTGTTTTAAGATGTATAGATCTGTGTGAATTCACACCGCTACGTATTAGAATGGGAAAATGTTGTTAAATTTGCTCATAGGCGGAATAACGTGATTTGTACGCTAAGGGGAAGGGTGAAAGTTGCAGTCACAGGATACAGTATGTTGCTGGGAAAAGCGTGGAGACAATTAGGCATGAAATAATAGCGCAGGAGATGCTGGATTAGGAAAAGGCAATTAAAAAAAATCTGGAGACATGTTCTACAGTTTATAGTAATACATCACAACAGCCTGACATGCTCTAGTAGGCTGAGCAGCCTTTGACTCCTACCTACACAGGATCAATAGTGGTTTTCTAATCGGAAGTGAGGATGGCATATTGTGTATGGTTGTGGTGAGGACTTGCCTACAACCAGGGGGACCACTAACCCCAAAAAACAAACCCTATCATATCTAGTGGGTGGATCCATATTTAGGGATTGCTGTCCAGCAGCAATCCCCAAGCAGGGATAGACTTGGGAGAGGTGCTGCTGCAAAGGTTTATTGTGTTCCTCCCACTGGTACTTGTCCAACGCTGATCAATGCCCGATGGACAGAGTTATGCCCCCCAAGCACTTATCAAAGTGAAAGCAGACCGCGCCTAATAGCACAATCAGCCTTTACTTTGGTTTGCTGAGTTGTCAGCGAGCTGTGCGTGCTGCACCTCACACTAAGCAAAAGGAAACCAAACTCAGAATGCAAGGGAAGACTTACCTTTGCGTCCCAACTTGCAAACACCATAAAGATTTTCCCAAGAATACAGTGGATAAACTGTTGATGTCCACTGCACTACAGCAGTATTGTGGTGGATGCCAAGTTGTCCTCCAACGTATTCAAGTGTTTAACCATTGCCTTTCATTAAATCAGAAAACTCCTAATGCCAAAACATTCAGTTCAATCCCTGGTCCATTGTAAGCCAAACAATTGAAGGAGAAGCTGCAAAACCACTCACGCTTGTAGACTATGGGGTGGTAAGACTAGGCTCCGTATTAAAGTTACCAGTAGGTATTAACACCTCATTTCCCAGCCATTACAAAATGGAGACCTATAATGGTGATTATCATGTCAGTTCCAGAATTACAAGGCCATTCTAGCTCATATTTTAACAGGTTTAGTCAGATGAAATATGTGTCTCAAACCAAACGGTGGGTAACTGTTCCAGTGAGGGTACATAGTTGTCCACAGAGAAAGACAAATAGAAAAAGGAACAGAAAGGAGTAGGTCTAAACCCCACAGGATAGAGGCAAGCCCAAGTCTTGCCTCTTGATGCCCTCACACATCCCAAGGGATGTCATGCTTCATCATCGGGCGTTGCTTCTCGACAGGCCGGCGCTGCAATGCCCTACGAAACCGAAGGGTCCCTTTAGCGGAGATCTTTTGATAATGCCGTATGATGAGTGAGGATGTGAGATTGAGGGTTCGTAAGAGAGGGTGAATGAGTGAGTGAATGATTAAAACTGGCTACAAGGTGGCCTATGCTCAATTAGTGACCACTCTTGTTGCGACCTATCAGTAAATTGTGGGTCGCTCCATAGGCTAACATGTGTTCGCCCGCACCGTAATGGGGGTTGTCGTCAGGTGCACTGCCTTCCAACACCTACCCCTTGAGCTTAGGCCACCTTGCAGCTTGTCACAAGGGAAACCGCCTATTTCTCTTTAGTAGGGTTCTTTACCCATTCACGGTTTTATTCACTTCATTGGTCCTGAGTAAGCGCCAGGCATCTTTACGACCATTTAAGGGCACAAAACATGTCAACCAAAGAGTTACTGAGGCACATTATTGCCTAGTCAGTAAACGCACAACCTATGGGTTTTTTAACCTGTCAGGGGGAACTCACACATTAAACTAATTTCGTTTTGGTATCCCCTAGACAGTTTTAATCATTCACTCACTCACTCACCCTTTGTTACGAACCCTCAATCCCACATCCTCACTCATCATATGGCATTATCAAAAGATCTCTGCTAAAGTGACCCTTCGAGGGGCCCGTAGGACATTGCAGCGCCGGCCCGATGAGGAGCAATGTCTGATGATGAAGCATGATATCCCTTGGGCTTGCCTCTATCCTGTGGGGTTTAGACCTAGTCCTTTCTGTTCCTTTTTTTATTTCTATTTCTATGTGGACAACAATTGTGCCCACACTGGAACGGTTACCCACAGTTTAGTTTGAGATTATTAAATGGAGCACGGGAACTGGACCATAAGTAGCTCCTAGTCCCCCCCTTCTTTTTGATTCAGATTAAATATGTGAGCAGATGTGCAGTTGATATTACCAGGTGCAATTGTGGAGTAGGCACCTGGACAACTAGCTTGACATTTGCCTGTGGCCGCCAATTCCTGCTTGTTCCAGTCTAATACTGCAGCTGCTTGGGCTTTCCTGCTGGGGTTTTCCCAACCAGGTTTTCCCACTCACTGTTCTTCCTGGCAACTCCAGGACCTACTTTAAGCAGGCTGCATTGCCACCGCACAGTGGATGCAAGCAATGGCTGCGCCACTTGCGTGCCGAAGATACGCCAAAGGTAAGCCTGTTTGCACCCGTCCACGCCTGGACCATGCCCTGCGCAATGACCCCTACCCCTCCCACCCCCCTGAAGATACACCATCGCCGAGCTCTACACCCTTGACCCCGGACACCATTCAAACACTGCCACCATGCCGACCCACGCGCCACAGAAGGACCTTTCACATGCACACATTGCCACTTTTCCTGCCACTGCACACACACCAGTCCATGGACCAGCCCCACCCCGAACACACCACAGACACCACCTGAACAAAAAAAATCAACTTGCATGCGCCCTTCTCAATACACGCTGACTATGCAAGCATTTCACTTTTATGGGGCCTCATCACCACCCTCGTACCCAACATAGTCTCCCTCACTGAAACCAGGCTCAAACCCACATCCACCCCAGACATTGCCACAGCAATCCACAACAGATATAAAAACACTCACCGGGACAGCACCAACAAGCCGGGAGGAGGAACAGCCATCATCTACCACCGACAATACCACCATCCCCATGGATCATCTCAACTTCAAGCTCCACACACACAAGACAACCATCAGAGGCCTCCACACATACCGACCCTCAGGCCCACGCCGTAGACTCTAAGGACCTAAAAACGTCAATGCCTGGTTCACCAATTGTACAAACAGCATCATCCCCATCGAGAGCAACATCCAGAAAAAATCCTCCAAAAAGGCCAGCTGGTACACCCAAGCACTCAGAACAGCAAAACGATCCAGCAAACAGTTAGAGATGGGATGGCTCACCAGCAAGGAAAGGTCTGACAGGGCTGCCCTCGAGACCGCCCTCAACCTTTACCACTGCCTGCTGAGGGCAACAAAGAAGACAGCCTTGCTGCACACATCAAAACCAGCGGCAACAACACCAAGGAACTTTTCAAAATTGTTTAGGAATTCTCCAACATGGCTGCCAGTGAAAACAATATCACGCTCTCACAGGAGCTGTGCGACAACCTTGTCTACTTCTTCCACAGCAAGATCTCAACCATATTTAGAAACTTTGAAAACCAAACCACACCTATGGACTTCCTTTACAGATGCACCCCCACCGTTACTGACACGAACCACACACTGACCACCTGGAACATCCTCTCCACCCAGGACACCGCCTCCACCATAAAATCTATCCACTCAGTTGCTCCCACAAACCCATGCCCACACCACATGTTCATCCTCGAAAACCAAAGCATGGGCCAGGAACTCAGTACCCTACTCAACACCTTTATCACCACCGCAACATTTCCCGACACCTGGAAACATGTCGAAGTCAGATCACTACTCAAAAAAACCCTCCGCTGACCCCAGCTAATCCAATCTCCCTGCTGCCATTCCCAGCAAAGGTACTGGAAAAGATAATCAACAATCAACTCATGACACACCTGGAGCAGAACCAGCCACTCAACGCCTCCCAATCTGGCTTCCGGAGCAATCAAACACCAATGCAGCCACTGCTGACATCCAAACCCTCCTCGACTGAGGAGAAATAGCAGCTTTGACCCTCCTTGACCTGTCGGCAGCCTTCAACACCATATCCCACCACACACTGATCGAAAGAATCCACCACATTGGCATCCAAGAGGACGAGCTCTGATGGATCACTTCTCACCGGAAGAATCCAGAGGATCCACCTACCACCTTTCACTTCTAAACCCAAGGAGATCACCTGCGGTGTCACCCAGGGCTTATCCCTCAGCCCCACGCTCCTCAATGCATATATGACCCCGCTGGTCAACAGCGTCAGATCGCACGGTCTCAAGATTATTTGCAAAGCAGACGACACCTAACTCATCCTCTCACTTACCAATGACCTCACCACCACCAGAACCAACTTCCACAGATGCATGACATATGTGGCTGACTGGATGAAGAACAACTGCCTGCAGCTGAACACTCACAAGACAGAAGTACTGACCTTTGGCAACAGCAGCAACACATACAAAGACTCCTGGTGGCCATCAGACCTAGGACTCGCACCCACTCCCTCCAACCCACCAGAAACCTCAGAATCATCATTGACAACAAGCTCACCATGAAATCACAGATCAATATTACCTCCTCCACCTGCTTCCTCACTCTGCACATGCTATGTAAGATCTTCAAGTGACTACCCCTACACAAGAGATGCACTATGACGCAAGCCCTCATCACCAGTCAACTGGACGACAGCAATGACCTCTACATAGGAATCGACACACACCTTCTACAGAGACTTCATACCATACAGAACACCGCCGCTAGACTCATCATGGCCTTCCCCAATGGACCCACATCACATCTCACCTCAGGAGACTCCACTGGCTCCCTGTACAGAAGAGATTCCAATTTAAGCTGCTTACCAATGCACACAAGGCTCTACACAACCAAGGACCTGCCTACATTAACCACTGCCTGAATTTCCAGCAACCATCGAGAGGACTACGTTCTGACTGCCTTTCACTTTAAGCAGAAGTAGAGGATGATCCTTCTCCCACATCGCAGAAAAGATCTGGAAAAGACTCCCCACGCACCTCCGGATCATCACCTTACTTCCGGAATTCCAAATGGACCTCAAGGCCTGGCTGTTCAAATAAGCCTCTGGGGCCTGCAGCACCTGGCTACCCTTTCGGGTGATTAGCTGCGCTTTATAAATCCTGAATGATTGATTGCGCACCAGCTAAAACTTCTAATCGTGCAGGTCGGTAGTTACAAAGAGAACCTGCAAAATTACCACTCCACATAATTTTGAACATGGCCTAAATATGCTTTTGAAAATGCAAAACTATCTTTACTACACTTCCACCAAATGGCCAACATAAATAAGCATCTTTTCTATTTTAGAGATGGCCACTAGAATAGTACTAAATTCAATGTACTGCTTTAATATACATTTTTCTGAATGAAAAAACACAATGTATGCCACATAAACCATGTAATGTAAGACATTTTTGTAAGTATGTTTTGCCCAGAAGCCCATGGCCATACCTAACGACGGGCAGAGTGCCGAAAACCAAGACTGCACAGTCTTGACTCCACCTCATGCCTCTTTAATCCACAACCACCAATCCCTGCCCCTTTACCTCACTTTTGGAGGTATCTGCATTCTCGCTTTGTCACAGTTTTTCTCTCTTACTCTTGCTCTTTCTTCCCCCGTGTGCGTTTTTCTCTCTTGCTCTGGCTCAAGGTCCAATGAGACAAAAAGGTTTCGGTCCCCATAAATGAGTGCCAGTGGGCACCGGCTCAAATCAAGCAGTAATACTTTAATTGGATGGTAAACTCACCTCTCACTGCCGGGACTGTGATAAACAGAGAGCCTGCACTAGTAACTTTCCATTTCAACCACTAGCTTCCCTTGTAAAGGATTAAAAAAAAGCGAAAGCCTAATGCACGATGACGCCGTGCCTCAACCCAAGAGTGACAGGTGTTTACTCGAATTGTAACCTGATCAGAATGTTTGGGCCGCACACAGCCACCTCAGAGCTGTAGAGTAGAGAAAGCAATCGGGTAGAATTGTTTGATTTTGTAAGTTTTATTAAATATGGTTAACTTCAAACAACACCTACAGCTTAACTGTCGAAAATCCGAGGATTTTCCGCTGGCACAGCTCTTAACACTCTGGCTACAGAGCAAGGCTTGTGCGGGTGTAGTCTTACCGCAGTAAAACCCGGCCACCTTGAACTTTACAGAACGCAGCAATTACAAAAAGAAACAAAAATGGCTTTGTAACGTGTGGTTCTCTCCCATTAAATGTTACATTCTAGTGTTACCGATCACTTGCAATAAAATAAACTCTCAAGGTTTGTCTGCCCAAATGTAACCAATGAAGCACAATTCAAACCATCCTAGCAGCCATAGCATGCTTTTGATTTCTGCCTGGTATGTCCCCATATGGTGCAAATTAAAGACCTCAGAACATGTGATTCACTTTATAGCTAGTTCAATGGTAAAGGTGACAAAGATGGTTTAACTTTGGTAATTTGCAACCAGCATCTTGAAAACAAGCTCTGCTATTACCTAGCAATGTCCTTTTTTTCAGGGTCAGGAATTTAAAAAAAACACTGTCCAGTCAGTGGTAAAGCTGGGCTTTATTTTGCAGAGTTAAGTAATGCAGAGTGATTCCTTACAAAGCTTACTTATATAATAGTTCCAACGGTGCGATTGCGGAACCAAGAGGGTGTCATAGATTACATAGGAGCATGTAATACCGGTTTTTCATGAGGCACACCCCGCCCTCTCTTCAACTGTTTCTGTGAATGAGCCGTTCTGAAGAACCTTTCAATGCATTTGAAAGATGGTTACAGCCCCTAATATGCGGTGAGGGTCCAGTGCTGCTTTAAGCAACTAGACTATTGAGTTCCTAGAGGGTCCATTAGGGGGTGGAATGCAGACAGTACCTTCTGTGTGATGGACACTGGGAATGGCCACTTGGCCCTATTTGCAGGGGTCATACTACTGAATATTGACACCAACATCGAGAAAGAAGAATATCGGCAATAAAATATCGAGGGACACAATATCAAATCGTCAGCAAGTACCTATTGGGAAGTATGGATTTAATACTCCTAACTCCACATCTATGTACATTGAAGATATATGTACCACATAGGTACACAGATGTGGAGTTAGGAATACAAAATCTAGACTTGGGAAGTGGATGCAGCGGCAACGATGGCAGCCAAAACCTAACTGCCCCAATCTACCAGTATCCTGCCTTCATATGTTCCCTCAATGATGCGGGGCAGTTCTGTGGAGTCCCTTGGCATCCCTGCTCCAAATGATCAGAGGCTAGACGAGCGTGCGCTGAGGGGTGGCAGATGCAGACCACAGTGGTGGCAAGGATCTTAGGCACACATGGCCTCGGCAGACTTCAGCACCCGGCTACGAAGGTAGGTGAAGCACCCACACTCTCTGGGCATTTGGTCATGAATCAGGATGTGTGAACAGGTATCTAAGTGATTGTGTGGTTGTGTGAGTGAGTGTGTGAGTGCTTGTATGAGTGAGTGAGTGTCTGTGTTGAGAGGCTATATGGGTGGGTGTTTGAGTGACTGTGTAAGTGAATAAGTGGGTATGTGAGTAGCTGTACGGGTAAGTGAATGGTTGTGTGAGTGGCTGTATGAGTGAGTGAATGGGTGTGTGAGTGGCTCTATAGAGGTGTAAGTGGGTGAGTACTGGTATGGGTTTGTGAATGGGTATGTGATTGGTTGTGTGGGTGTGTGAGTGGGCATACAAGAGGTTGTATGGGAGTGCAAGTGAGTGTGCGAGAGGTTCTGTGTATGATGTCATCAGTTATGCCATTTGAGATGACATCAGTGATGTCACTGACCATGTCATGAGTGATGCATTATGTGAGGTCATAAGAAGTGCATTGTGGGGGCTTAGGTTTTAGTAAGCTCAGGTAACTATAACTGCTGAATTTCACTGGTCATGTAAGAGTGAAATCTGAGCCTAACTATAATGTCCCTATAACCTTTGGTTTTTTTTTAGTGAATTTCAATGTTTTTTGCAAATTCCATTTCCTAACTTAGTTTTTTTAAGTGAATTTCTAAGGTTTTTTAAATTCTATTTCCTAACCATAACGTCCATGTCATCTTTGGTTTCGTAAGTGAATTTCTATAGATTTTTTTAGCTAGTAGACGCATTTGCAGAGGTTGGAGAAATAGGGGAAGGGCCTCCGACCAGCTCTCAAGAAGCCTGCTGTGTTGGACTTACTGGAGGTAACAGGAGGGCTTCTTAACCCCCAAAAACCCTCAGCATTCAAGAGGACTTCATCTCCCAACCAGCAGTGCACTGGGAGGTGCGTTTGCAGAATGGTGGAGAGAGTGACCATGGCCTCTGAAGACCTCTCAGCAATTCCACTGTGTGGGACTTACTGGATGTAACAGGAGGGCTTGTTGGCCCCAATGAACACTCCAGAGCCAAAGAGACTTTATCCCCAAACCAGCAGCGCACCAGGAGGCGTGTTTGCAGAGTGGTGGTGAAAGGGGGCGTGGCCTCCGAAGACCTCTCAGCAATCCCGCTGTGAGGAAGTTACTGGAGGCAACAGGAGGGATTGTTGGCCCCCAAGGACCGCCTAGAACCACGGGGGCTTCTCCACCCAACCAGGTGTGCGCCAGGAGGCTTGATTGCAGAGTGGTAGAGAGAGGGGGTGTGGCCTCCAAAGTCCACTCAGCAATTTCACTATGTGGGACTTACTGGAGGTAACAGAACGGCTTGTTGGCCCCTAAGGACACTCTAGAGCCAAGGGGACTTCATCCCCCAACCAGTTGTGCACCAGGAGGAGCGTTTGCAGAGTGGTGGAGAAAGGATGAGCATCCTCCGAAGTCTTCTGAGCAAATCACATTCTGTGGACTTACTGGAGGCATCAGGAGGGCTGGTGGGCCCCCAAGGACCCTTTGCAGGCAAAAGGACTTCATACCCCAACCAGCTGTGCACCAGGAGGTTATTTAATAAGGGAGAGAGCCACAAGGCCCCCTTCCCTGGACCGATTTTGGGCCTGGTTTCCCATCACCCGGGTCCAGGCTTTTTGTGAAGGGAGGGAAGGGAGCCATGTGACCCCCCCTTCCCGGGCAAACTTCGGCCCCAGGGACCACGATCCCCTGGGGCCTGGGCTTTATTTGTTTTAATTACAGGAAAGGGGCTGAGCGGCCCCCCCTCCCCGGACCTCTCTCAGCCCAAGGGCCCCATCTCCCAGAGCCAAGCCTCTATACTGGGTGCCCTAGTCCCACCCAGGACACAAGTTACTTTTGTGGGGGACCACAGGGGGGCCTGTGGGGCCCCACTGTCCCTGCTGGCACCCAGGGACAGTGGCAGTGACAGGGGCACTGGCATTCCTTTTACACATAGGAAGCAGCTAAACAGCTGTGTAAAAGCAACAAGCTTGGCGGGACATAGCAGGAGCCGGCCTTGGGGGGTGGTAGTCCCCAGAGCCATGTATGGCTCCAGGAGGGGGGCTGAATGGCCCTCTACTTTCTTTGAATTTGCCCCGGGGAGGTGGTGGTCCCCAGGGTTGCGGGGGGGCCACGAGGTACCCCCACATTAAATTTGACAAAAGCCCTGGGACTGTGGGGGGGTCCAGACAACCCCCTGCATCAATTAAAATTAATGCCCCGGGGAGGTGTCAGCCTGTGGGACTGCAGCAGGGTTCACGCAGCCCCCCGCATTCCTTAAACACTAAGCCCTGGTGAGGAGGCTGTCCCTGGGGCAGAGGGGGTCCAAGAGGCCCCCCATTGTTAAATAATTAAGCCTACAAGGAGGTGGTGGTCCCCGAGACAGTAGGGCCTCCCCGCATTTTTAGTTAAACTAGCCTGGGGAGGGCTGGTCCCTGGGGCATCAATAAGCCCCAGGAGGGGTGGTCCGAGTGCCCCCTCCTTAACTAAAATGCCCCAGGACCTTGTGTCGCGATCCTCTGTGGATTCTGTGGGGGCGAATGAAGTACAAGAGTTCCACCTCCCGACGTCCCCGGCTCTGAATGTGAACACAGAGTACCAGGGCAATCAGGCGAGGGATGGGGAATTAGGAAGGGAACAGCGGGGAATGGGATACCTGTAACAGAAGGAAATCATAATACATAGTACAACCACACTGGGCAACCTACTCTCATTAGGTCTCACTATGTCTCCTCAATGTGTCACCTCATACACAACAAAACTCCAAGAACATTGCCGAAATCGCCACCAGTTACAACAAGAGGCTTCCTCCTTTCATCTCACACACCCCAGGTCGATTATGGCTCTCTGGGTTCTGTTCCCCCTGACTTAATGCTCCTTTGAGGTGGTAGCACCCGATATATTTCTGCAGTGCTTCAATACTAAACGACTCAGTGACTATAGTCTTTCACTGACACCCTTCCTAGCCCTTTAGGTGAGGTAGAGTTAAAGTCACGCACACCCCCTATACACCAGGCTGGTGGCGTCGTCGGAGTCAAGAAATGTCCCGCACAATGCAGCCCCTCCTTAGAACGACTCTACCTTGCTAGTGGCAGGCTGCGGCTCCGGCGGGGAATGGCACCGCTCCGGCTTCCACGGAGGAAGCGTCCGCTCCGAGTGCCTCTTTTGGTCCGAGGCTTAGATATCAGTCCCGAACTCCTGGAACGCGGCGGCGCTTGCGTCAGCGTCCCGCGAGTGGTCCTTCACCTTTGGCAAATCCGGGATTCGAAGTAACGCGGTAACGCTTGGCTTCAGCGTCCCGCGAATAAAGAGTGCTCCTTCACCTTTTGGCAAATCCTAGGTTTCGAAGTAACGCGGCAACGCTTGGCATCAGCGTCCCGCGAGTGGTCCTTCACCTTTGGCAAATCCTGGGTTCAGAATAACGCGGCAACGCTTACTCCAGCGTCCCGCGCTGGCGAGCTTCAGCAGTTCTTCGTTTCGTTCGGAACCCACCGAACGGAATTCAAGTGAACAGGATTACGCGCTCCGATTGGTCCTCCTCTCCCGTACTAAATAGCGGAGGACACGCCCTCTACCGCCAAGCTTTCTGGAAGTTGTGGTCTGGTTACAGTTTCGGTAGGCGCACTGGATCAGCGCCTGACAGTATGCTCCCCTCCCGCGCGCCTCCTAGAATCAGGCTTGTCCGGGAAACGGGCGTGAAACAACTGCACCGCGGTCGGGGCGTGCACATTCGAAGACGGAACCCAGGAGTCCTCCTCAGCGGTGTACCCCTTCCAGGCTATGAGGTACCACAGACGACCCCTCCGGAACCTGGAATCCAACACCTTACGTACTTCATATTCCAAATGACCATCTCTGAACACCGGCGGGGCGGCCACCCTCCGAGCCCCCAGCGCCGGTTTTAGCAGACTGCAGTGGAACACCGGGTGGATGCGCAAAGAGGCAGGTAACGCCAATCTGTACGCCACGGCACCCACGCGACGCACCACCAGATACGGACCTATGAAACGAGGATGGAAGATGCTGCGCAGCTTGAACCGGAGGTGTTTCGTGGATAACCACACTCTGTCGCCCGGTTGATACCGGGGTCCATACTGCCGATGTCGGTCCGCCCACGCCTTGTACAACCGCTTGGCCCGATCCAGGTTGAGTTTCAAGCGGCCGTGCAGCCTACTCAACTCCTGTAGATGAGCAGAAATGGCAGGTTGATCGCGCACCTCCGCGGGGAAGGATAAAGGGAGCACCTTGGCATGATATCCATAGTTAGCCCGAAAGGGGGACTCCTTGGTGGAGCTGTGCCACGCGTTGTTGTAGCCGAGTTCTGCTAACCAGAGAAGCGACACCCACGACGTACTCGCCTCTGTAGCATAGCACCGGAGATACGTCTTCAGCGTCTGATTCAGACGTTCGGTCTGGCCATCCGTCTGGGGATGGAACCCTGTGGACGTGGCCGCTTCCACTTGTAGGGCCTTACACCATGTTCTCCAGAACCTGGCAACAAACTGCGGGCCCCTGTCCGAGATTATGACTCCTGGAAATCCATGCAATCGCACCACGTGAGACAACAACAACTGGGCTGTTTGGCTGGCTGAGGGTAGATTCCTGCACGGGACGAAATGTCCCATTTTGGTGAGACTATCCACCACCACCATAATCGCATCATATCCCTGATCCAGCGGTAGGCCCACCACAAAGTCCATGCTTATGGTTTGCCAGGGCCCCGCAGGAGTCGGCAAAGGAACCAGCTTGCCCTTAGCCTTCGAGTGATCTCCTTTCGCTCGAGCGCATACCGCGCACTGCTGTATCCAAAGACGGATGTCCTGGTTCATGTGTTCCCACCAGAAGTGTCGTTGCATCAGGTGCTGCGTTTTCGTACAACCGGGGTGTCCTGCTATCTGGGACTCATGGCACCATGCGAAGGCCTGCCTTTGTAGCTCCATTGAAGGCACGAACAGTCGATTCTGATAAAAGGGCAAACCCCCTTTTATGCGCCTGTCCGCCTCCTGTTCCTCCCATCGGAGCCAGTCCATTAACGTGCGGTGTTTTCTGACGGAGTCCAGAAACGAGTCTGCCCGTACCGCGCATATCACCTTCTCTGGGGGTATGATGGCCTCAATGACTTCAGAGCGGTGTTCTTGCCCCCCGTCTTGTCGTGAAAGCGCATCCGCTTTCCTGTTCTCTGACCCCGGGCGATACGTGATGATGAACTCGAAGCCAGCAAAAAACAGCATCCATCGCATTTGCCTTTGCGTGAGATGCCGGGCCGTTTTTAGGTACTGTAAATTCCGGTGGTCGGTGAAAACAGTTACCGGATGTTTGGCCCCCCACAGATAGTGCCTCCATTCCTGAAACGCCTTCCTGATGGCCAAGAGCCCCTTTTTGGCGATCGTGTAGTTTGCTTCTGCTGGAGTCAGTTTCCGGGACAGAAAGGCCACTGGATGCAACTGTCCTGTTAGAGCTTCCCTCTGTGACAGCACGGCCCCCACCGCTATGTCGGAAGCGTCTGCTTCTACTATGAATGGGACTTCTGAGCGAGGATGTTGCAGGATTGGGGCAGTAGTGAAGGCCGTTTTTAAGTCACAGAACGCCTGCATGGCCTCCTGAGACCAAGAGAACGGATGACCTTTGCGTAGCAAACGAGTGATAGGCGAGACGAGCTGCGAGAAGTGAGAGATGAACCTTCTATAATAATTAGAAAATCCCAGAAAACACTGCACATCTCTCACGTTCTTCGGTATAGGCCACTCCTGCACTGCAACCACCTTTCTCTCAGCCATACTCAACCCTAACGGACTCAAGACCACCCCCAGGAATTCTACCTCTTCTACGTTGAATTCGCATTTGCTCAACTTGCAAAACAAATTGTTCTCTTGTAGTATGTGTAGGATTTGTGACACGTGCGTGATGTGCTCTTTGGGGTCTGAGGAATATATTAGTATATCGTCGATATATACTACTGCAGTTTTATCAATATATTCCTTGAGAACGTCATCTAGGAAGTATTGGAACGCGGCCGGGGCGTTGCACAGCCCAAACGGCATCACCCTGTACTCAAATAGCCCGTACCGCGTCTTAAATGCCGTCTTCCACTCATCGCCCTCTCTTATCCGGACCAGGTGATAGGCCCCTCGCAAATCCAAGCGAGAGTAAATGGACGCCTCCTTCACCTGGTCTAGTAAGACTGGGATGAGAGGAAGAGGGTAGCGGTTGCGCACTGTGTTTTTATTCAGTACTCTATAGTCGATGCACGTTCGTAATTCACCATTGGCTTTCTTGATGAAGAACAGTGGTGAAGCCGCTGGAGAACGTGAAGGTCTAATAAACCCTAACTCAACGTAGTGGTCTAAGTAGTGTCGCAAATGTTCTGTCTCCGGCTCTGACAAGGCGTATACTCGACAAGACGGCATGGGTGCCCCTGGGATTAAGTCAATTTGGCAGTCGTAAACGCGGTGTGGTGGCAAGGTTTCCGCCTTACTCTCGCTGAACACCTCCCTGTACTTGCCATAGGCTGCCGGGAGAACCGTCTCTTTCTCAGCTGCGGTACCGAGGTGAAAACCGTGAGTGAGGGCTAGAAGATGGGTTCGATGCGCCGTGGCGCACTCCTCTCTACAGTACTCGGTGTTGAACTCCACCGATTTCTGCTTCCAATCGATCGTGGGGTTATGGGTTGTCAGCCAAGGCATTCCCAATATCACTTCGTATTGCGGAGCCTCGATGATGTTGAAGGCCACCTTTTCCACATGATCCCCCAGGAGTCCTGCTTTGGTCAGGGTTAGAGATTCAGTGACTTCTGTGATGGGCCCTGATTTAAGAGGCTTCCCATCCACCGCCCAAACTATCTCGGGACTGGTTCTCGGAATGCGTTTTAGTCCTAGCCGCTGTACTAACCCACTATCCACGAAGTTCCCGGTGGCCCCGGAATCAATCATCACCCCTCTCTCGTACTCGCTAGTGCCCGCGGTCAATCGCATGGTTAACACTACGTGAGATTCGGATGCAACCGACTCTATCACGGCCAAAGAAGGCAACCGCATAACCCGAGGTTCGGTTGTCGTCTCCAGTACTTCGGGGGTTTGCCTACCTGAGGGCAACGCCGGCAACGAAGCCACTGCCACTTTCTTAGCCCCGGCATACCCGCTCTTCTTGGGTTTAACCGGACACTCTCGAACATAATGGCCTTTCTTCCCGCAATACATGCAGAGACCGGCGAGTCTGTGACTTTCTCTCTCGGCTTTAGATAACGGGGCCCTGATCGCACCCACCTCCATGGGTTCTGCCTGAGACTCCGGAGATACCCCTGTGGTCCTGGGTCCTCTCTCCGTTTTATCTACGTGGCCGTACCCCCGCTCTCCCTTCCGCTCAGCCAATCGATGGTCTAACCGTAACGTGAGGTTCATCAGGTCTGTATAAGTTTTAGGCTGTGGATCGATCTGCGCCAGTACGTCCTTCATATCATCATGTAAGCCCTGATAATACAGGGACATACGCTTTTCCTCTGGCCACGCCGTCTCGGCTATGAGCCGGTTGAACTGGGTTAGATATGTCACTAACTCATGTTTGCCCTGTCTGAGTCCCAATAACTCTCTGTCCGCCGAAAACGTGGTGGCCCTTCTATCGAACACTCGCTCGAATTCGTCTCTAAAGGCGTTCCAATCGGATAACAGGGGATCATCGTATTTGACCAAGGGAACTGCCCAATTGGCAGCGTCCCCCGTCATATAAGATATCGCAAACGCTACCCGCGAATGATTGGTGGGGAAAGAAGCGGGTTTGCATGAAAAATGTAAAGCTATTTGTGTCAGGAATGTTTGGATCTTGTGGGGGTCACCCGAGAACCTCTCCGGGCTCGCCAGGGTGATGGGCGGTGATACATTCACATGTATAGGCGATATTGACGGCGAGGCATCAAACGGGTTGCGCCCCTGTCGTTCTACTCTATCCTTCAGGGCGGCTGTTTCTATCTTTGAGGCAGCCAATTCCTGTTGGACCAACAGGAGGGCTTGCAATACATCGTCTAGGGAGGCCATACTTGTGCTTGACTCGAACCCACAGAAATAATTCTTGGGCGCGTAATTCTGTCGCGATCCTCTGTGGATTCTGTGGGGGCGAATGAAGTACAAGAGTTCCACCTCCCGACGTCCCCGGCTCTGAATGTGAACACAGAGTACCAGGGCAATCAGGCGAGGGATGGGGAATTAGGAAGGGAACAGCGGGGAATGGGATACCTGTAACAGAAGGAAATCATAATACATAGTACAACCACACTGGGCAACCTACTCTCATTAGGTCTCACTATGTCTCCTCAATGTGTCACCTCATACACAACAAAACTCCAAGAACATTGCCGAAATCGCCACCAGTTACAACAAGAGGCTTCCTCCTTTCATCTCACACACCCCAGGTCGATTATGGCTCTCTGGGTTCTGTTCCCCCTGACTTAATGCTCCTTTGAGGTGGTAGCACCCGATATATTTCTGCAGTGCTTCAATACTAAACGACTCAGTGACTATAGTCTTTCACTGACACCCTTCCTAGCCCTTTAGGTGAGGTAGAGTTAAAGTCACGCACACCCCCTATACACCAGGCTGGTGGCGTCGTCGGAGTCAAGAAATGTCCCGCACAATGCAGCCCCTCCTTAGAACGACTCTACCTTGCTAGTGGCAGGCTGCGGCTCCGGCGGGGAATGGCACCGCTCCGGCTTCCACGGAGGAAGCGTCCGCTCCGAGTGCCTCTTTTGGTCCGAGGCTTAGATATCAGTCCCGAACTCCTGGAACGCGGCGGCGCTTGCGTCAGCGTCCCGCGAGTGGTCCTTCACCTTTGGCAAATCCGGGATTCGAAGTAACGCGGTAACGCTTGGCTTCAGCGTCCCGCGAATAAAGAGTGCTCCTTCACCTTTTGGCAAATCCTAGGTTTCGAAGTAACGCGGCAACGCTTGGCATCAGCGTCCCGCGAGTGGTCCTTCACCTTTGGCAAATCCTGGGTTCAGAATAACGCGGCAACGCTTACTCCAGCGTCCCGCGCTGGCGAGCTTCAGCAGTTCTTCGTTTCGTTCGGAACCCACCGAACGGAATTCAAGTGAACAGGATTACGCGCTCCGATTGGTCCTCCTCTCCCGTACTAAATAGCGGAGGACACGCCCTCTACCGCCAAGCTTTCTGGAAGTTGTGGTCTGGTTACAGTTTCGGTAGGCGCACTGGATCAGCGCCTGACACCTTGCCCACCAGGGCGCTAATTAGTAAAGAAGAGCGGAAGCCCACGCTTTGGGTTTTTTCAGTTTTGCCGCAGATCCACCCACAAACTCGCAGCAAAATGTAATTTAAAAAAATGGTTTTAACCCCCAGTGGGGTCCCTGTGGGACCCTCCCACCATATCTGGGAGGTCAGGGTATTTATTCCAACCCTGCCCACTTTTCTTTATTTTTGAAATTTTTTGTGGGACTCTGCTTCAAGCCGAGTCCCAAGATGGCTGCCAACCCTTCCTGGTTAAAGTTTTGGCAGCCAATCTAATTTCAGCATGGGGACTTTGGATCTGCGTGTCCACTCCATAGATCCCTGTCCCCAGATATCTATATGATTTAACCTTAAATATCTCTAAAACTACTGAATGAATTTACACCAAATCACAAAAAGCACGCTTTCTGGGCCAACATCTAGATTTCTGCTAAATTTAGTGTGATTCTGTTCAGCAGTTCAAGCTGTACATGTTCAACATCCCTATGGAAAAATGCATGGGGAAATGCATTTCGGGACTCCCCTTTTTTCTCAGCCCCAGCTTGTTGGAACACCCCAAAACTTTAAATACAGCAGCTAAATCGAGTTTTGAAATTTCGTAAAGATTCATCAAGCAGCATCAAAGTTATTGGCAAAACAAAAAATGATCTTCCTGTGGAAACTAGGTCCTAACTATAACTACCTACTGGCACCCCCCAGGAAGACCGATTGAGGGCACAATAGGATCCCTAATTGAAAACACATCAAGATTTATTTATATTTTCTTGTTTCCTTATGAGGTGAATCTCCCCTCTTAGATAAGGGACTCCTTGGATTTCTTGAATCAAATTAACTATACTCTCTGGAACTCTAAGTATCTAATGGCTACTTTTGATGTGGTTTCACTCTATACCTCAATTCAACATCGAGATGGGATGGAGGCATGCCAATGTTTTTTGAAATCTCGTTCCATATCTCTTTTGGAACACTCAAATTTGTTGTTAGAGATGATGGATTTTTGCCTAAATCATAATGTTTTTGTCTTCAATGAAGAGTATTTCCTACAGGTACAGGGAACAGCAATTTGGACATCATTAGACGTGACCTTTGCAAATCTCATAATGGGAAAATGGGAATCTGAAGTCACATGGAACAAATGAAATTTATCTTACATAGAAAGAATAATACTGTGGGTTTGCTTTATCAATGATCTTTTTATTATTTGGGAAGGAGAGAGAGATCTGGAAAGCTTCCTTAAATCCCCAGATGACAACTGACAAGGGTTAAGATTCACATATGAAAAAAGTGACAGGGAAATAAATTACCTGGATATAGGAATATACATAAATGACAACAAAATCTGCCCCAAGATACACAGAAAGAGGACAAGTACCAACGGCATACTACATGCAAATAGCGGACACCTTCACAGTTTAAAATGGAGCGTACCCTATGGGGAATCCCTTTGTACTAGAAGGAATTGCTTGGAGGAGGAGCAATTTGACAAACAATCAAGGGAGATGTATGATCGCTTCAAGGTTAGAGGATGTCTGAACAAAGTATTGGATAATGCACTCGACAGAGCTAGGATAAAGAAAAGAGAGAACCTTTTAGCAGTAAAGGCAAAAGTGGAAAAGTATGAGGTAATGCGATACATTATGGACTATGACACTTTCAATTTTGAGATCAAAAAGCTATTAAGGGACAACTGAAAAGTCCTTTGAATGGATGAAGACCTGAAAGATCTATTGCCAGGGGCCCTAAATATCACCTATAGAAGAACATCATCATTAAGCGACCTTTTAACAAGAAGCTTTTATGACCCTGACAAATCAAGAAAGAGAACAGAAATTTGGAATTGGTTATCTAATATGAAGCAGTGGTTTTGGAAGTGTCAAAGGTGTAATGCCTGTGCCTTTGGACTCAATGTAACTGAATTTGAAGCTGTGCAAGGGTGCCACAAGAACATAACTGAGTGGATCACATGTGAGACAAACTTTGTGGTTTATGTTTTACAGTGTTCCTGTGGACAAAAGTAAGTTCGAAGTACAGTGAATAAAGTCAAATTACATGTAACATGTATGGCCGATACCAAATAAAGACTTCTTGTACAAGATGGCAAAGCATTTCTGGGAGGTACACAATGGAGAGATACATTACTATGTAATTTTATGGAATACAATATGTGCATAAAAAGATTAGAGGTGAAAACAAAGAACTGAAAGTACAAAGAGCTGAATCAAGGTGGATAATATTAATGGGCACGGAGCACCCCAGAGGGCTAAATGCAGATGCACAGCTCCATGTCCACCTGTAACGATGTAACGATTTCTCCACTGGACTCCCGATTACCATGGACATTTAGTCCTGAACTGAAATTAGTTAGATGTCTTGCCTCATAAAATCTATTTTAAATGTCTTTTAAGTATTTAAAAATGTATTAAATATTTCAAATTGAAAGATTTAATTTGATATTTATGCTCTGCATGAAAAATGAATGAATGAAGGGAGGCCTTTTGAGCCAGGATGCACTGTAATGCACTAGCACTTTATACCTTGTACTTTATTGAATCCAATGGATGAGAAAAAGATAGCAGTTTATGGTATCAAGGGACTGACTGTATTGCACTTGCACTTTGAGAATGCTTTTTGTAATTCTATCATTTATTACGTTAACCATATGTCTTCCTTTGATCTTAAAAGGAACATTCTTAAGTCGACCCTATGTAGGGAAAGAGGAGATGGGGAATTAATGTACAATCAAAAAGGATGAGAATTGAATGATGAATTAATGTATGGGAGGACTAAAGTATACAGCCAGAGGGAGTGATTTGTATCAATATACTTTTTAGTAATATTTTTATATCACCCTCTAGACTGAATTTTTTTCTCTTTATCTCTCACCCCTGTCCTGCTCTCTTCACCTATCTCCTTTCCATATCCTCCACTGTCCTTTTCACCCTAATGGATTCCCCCCATTTATTCGAAAGTATTTTAGAACTTGCACTTTTTATGTGAGTGAAAAGAAGCAATGAAAGAAAAATGAGAGTTAATATGAAGAATATATTGAATGTCTAGTAAAATAATAGATATTGAATATGTGTAGTACAGAAAGATACCTT
The DNA here is from genome assembly GCF_964204655.1 of Triturus cristatus. Lineage (NCBI taxonomy): Eukaryota > Metazoa > Chordata > Amphibia > Caudata > Salamandridae > Triturus > Triturus cristatus. The sequence continues at coordinate 273,929,384 of NC_140592.1, read as the reverse complement.
GCAACAGAAGATGCACTAGTATAGAATTCATCGTACTGGATGGCTTAAGGAGTTGAGTATTGAGCCTTACAATTTTCCGGGTACTTTATCGTCATTTCTCATGAAAACAACTAGAAATACAAAGAAATGATGAGAAAATATAAGAATCAGATTTAGAGGAATAGTACCTCGAGATCTGGAGAAGTTGTTTTGTCTAATGATAGTCTATAAAAATATATGAAAATAGATGCCATAAGAAGTGCTATTCAAGTAACTCTACTGCAGAAGAGGATCCGTGTAGAGTATGAAGCTCACCTGTTGAGAGAAATAGTGATGAATGTAAATCTTGTCACTCAGACCATAAAGAGAATTACAGGTAAATGTTCTAATGACATGCTGTATTTTAATTGGTGGTGGGGGAGGACACTCCAGTTGAAAAACTCAATGACCCTATTGAAGGCTCATGCCGAAATGCGTAGGACACTTTGTTTTGCACCATATGGGAGACTTATATATATAAAAAATAAATAAAGATCCTGGAAACTCCCAATCCTGTGCCGCCTGCTTGTCTATCCCACCAGAACGTCCACACGTGCGGGTTTGGGAGAAGCAGTCAGTTGCATATATACACATACATATATATATATATATTTATATTGCCTACTGTAGTTATAGTAAGGACCTAGTTTCCAAAGGAAGAGCATTTTTTGTTTTCCCAAACACTTTTGCGCCGCTTGGAGAACCTTCACAATTTTTTTTAAACTTTTACTTTTGTATATATATCATCAGCAAGTCCCGTAGCGGTTCCAGGCAGCAAAGAACACACAGTCACAGACCACAGCTGCAGGTGAAATAGTGAGATTTATTCACAAGTTAAACAGGTCCACACACGCAGCAATAGCAGAAGGGAAAGGCCAAACAGGCCCAGAGCACAAACCGGATCCGTGCTGCACGCGGAACAGGAAAAAACTGACATAGGCGAGCCGAGGTGGGACTTATGTGGCCTCGCTGACGTCACGTGCGCGGACGACACCTGGGCGGAGTCGCGTGGTGCCGTCCCCCCGGCGCGCAGGGATGCTGGGCCCAATTTTTTCTGGATCCAGTCTCACGCCTGGGGATAATTCTACGTGAAGGAATCTGTGGCTAGTAGTCTCTATCAGAGCACATGAACACGCTACGTACCAGTAGCAACTTTATAGGCAGGTAGGTGAGTTGCATTACGTTAAAAGTCACAAATGCATATGTTTTACGGTAACTGTAAAATACAATGACAGTGCAAACTGGTTTACTGTAGTGCATGACATGCACAATCACGGCAGTGCCCCTAGTCATGGATAGATATCCAATGACGAAAAGAGAGAGGTTCCGAGGACAGTAAAAAACAGAAAGAAATGAGAGTGGCGGCGCGGTGCGGGAATAAAAATGAGAAGGAGACACGTGGCTTGCCTGTAATCATACAAGAGTATGGCGAGTGTGGAAGGTAAAAGCCATTAAAACGCTGAGATGCAAGTGGGATCTCAAAGAAAAATTACCTAATAGCGCAGTGCTGGTTGAAGGAATCCCACAAGTTTAAGCACCGTGGCTTATATGAACAGGCTGACGCGCAATGTTACCCCACAGAGCCATCCCAACTGAAAAGAGTCCAAACGGAAACCCAACAGGTGACAGGGCAAGCTGTGCTATGACAGCTGAGCGTGAGTGGACAGAGTTAAAACATTTGGAATGTGGAAAAAATTTATATCCAAGGGGTTGGTGGGTTAGACAGCAATTCTAAATGCAAATCAAAAATAATGCAAGCAAATGCTTGCTACAAATGATTTTTAAAAATGGCACGGTGCAACAAGTTACTGTGTAAGAAAAACTAAAATAATGTGCCCATAAGAGACAAAGTTCAGATAGGAACAAGGCTCCAATCCCAGCCGAGACAGAAAAAATACTAACCGCTTAATGCGCGAATGATGATTCCATAGTAGGAGGAATGAGGGAAAAATTACCCTCAGAAAAGCTTATGGAGTAAAGATAGAAGTACAATAAAGATTAGATATAGAGAAACATATCAAATACATTCAGCTGTATAAATGACCAGAACTAGTATATATCTAAGCAAGTGCAGACAATGGCTCTCGGTTAAACCAGTGGAAAATGCAGATTGACACAGATCAATCATAACAGGCTAGACTAAGGAGACTCAAAACAGGAGAGGTGGTGCACAGATAGACAAGCTAGCTCATTGGTAGTTGTATAGATCCTCACTACTGTTAAGGTCGTTAAGTGCCTTAGTATCAAGCTCAAGAATATAGCGTCTTTCAAGCTGTCTGAGCTTCTTCTCATGGTTACCCCCTCGCCTGAGAGTAGGCACCCTGTCAATCACAAAATATTGGAGGTGATCGAGGTTGTTACTATATACCTCCTTAAAGTGCCTAGCAAAAGGATAGCTCGGATCATTGTTGACAATCGCCCTGAGGTGTTAAAGAATCCTCATATGTACCTGGAGTTTGGTACTGCCCATATATTTGAGATCACAACTGCATTGGAGGATGTAAACTGCGTATTCTGTCCTGCATGTGTATTTATGTTACAGTACTATGGGCTTGTTGCAGAGACTCGCAGTGACCTGAGTAGTGTTAACGTCAAATTTACAGGCTCTACAGGTATAACATTTGCGAATACCCTTAACATCAGATAGCCAGTTAGTTTTAATCATGACCTCAGGGCTGCTCTTGACTAAGGCGTCCCTCATAGAGAAAGCCGCCGATAAGTGATGGTGGGTTTGTTGGCATCCAAGGGTCCTGGGACTGGGTCAGATTGGACAATGCGCCATTGTTGGTTGATGATGGAATTAATAGCCTGTTCCTCTCTACTGTAGGTGATGATCAGGCGGGTATCAACCGTGCTTTGAGTGGAGGTTACGGAGCGGCTACTGTCGTCAGTGAACTCACTGGGAGGGTTGGGAGCCAGGAGAGTGTCTCTGGGTATAGCATTGGCTCTAGTTCTGGCTTTCGCTATGGAGGTGGTGCTGTAACCTAGCGATGAGGTATATATATATATATATATATATATTACCTACTGGCGGTCGCCAGTAGGTAGTTATAGTTAGGACCCTGTTTCCATAGGAAATCCGCAACATTCTATTTTGAATAACTTTGGCGCCGGTTGACGAATCCTCGCGAATTTCTCAAAATAGGTGGGGCGCTACGCTCCGCTCCTACCCTGAAAGTCTCGGGGGGATTCGTCAAGCGGGGGCTGAGATATAAGGGGGGTCCCAAAACGCGTTTTTCCCATGCATTTTTCCATAGGACCTTTAGACAGGGCTACAGCCCGAACAGCTGAACAGAATTACTAGAAATTTGGCAGAGAGGTAGTCCTCAGGTCAAGGAAGTGCCTTTTGTAGGTTTGGTGTAAATCTGTTCAGTAGATTCTGAGAAAATAGCCTTTAAATCAATATATATATCTGAGCCAGCTTACGGTACGCTTACCGTAAGCTTACCGTACGCGTACGGTGGCGTGCGCGAGCGCGATTCTGATTGGCTGTTACATCTAAGTAAACATTCGAATCGGTCGAAACCAGGAAGCGGCGGCCGCCATTTTCTCTCTCGCACTCTGAGGGGGGGGCTGTAAACAAAGGCAAAAAACATATAAAGGGGCTGTTTAGACAGCGCCCATGCACATAGCCATGTTAGTTGAGTCCTCAAAGATCCCCCAAGGCCAAAAACGGTAAATTTTTATTTTTTGAAAATTTCGCCGATTACGCTTACCGTACGCGTACGGTGCGCTTACGCTAAAAATTTTAATAAAAAAAAAAACACTCTCTGTGCATTGCATATTATTGTCATCACTTACAAATTAAATTTAACAGATTACCTATCACAAGGAAGCGCATAATATGTCCTCCATGTGCGCACGGTGCGTAACGTGGGCACGCGGTGCGCGTAGCGCACTGCGTGCCCACCTTGCGTGTACGGCACTAACTGCGTAAAGTGGGCGCGCGGTGCGCGAAGCGCACCGTGCGCGCACGGAACGAACTGCGTTAAGTGGGCGTGCACGCCACGAATGGCGTAAAGTAACTTAGCATTTAAAAAAACGTACAAATTCACTGAAAAAGCCATAGGTTTCACACACGTTATAGTTAGGAATTAGCATTTAAAAAACCTTGCAAATTCACTGAAAAAACCATAGGTTTCAGACATGTTATAGTTAGCGGAAATTTTACTGATAAAAAACCAATGAAATTCCCCCGTTATAGTTAGTGCAGGCAACTATAACTCACGCGACCGCAATCTTCTGCTGATGACATATGTGTCTTTATGAAAAAAAAATATTTATAATATATGTATAGCTAAAAATTTATGGAAGAAGACATGGGCAAATAAGTGTCTAAATACAGTATTAGCATCAGCAGAGGATTGCGGTCGCGTGAGTTATAGTTGCCTGCACTAACTATAACGGGGGAATTTCATTGGTTTTTTATCAGTAAAATTTCCGCTAACTATAACATGTCTGAAACCTATGGTTTTTTCAGTGAATATATATATATATATATATATATATATATATATATATATATATATATATATATATATATATATAATTTATATATATATATATATATTTTTTTTTTTACAAAATCCTCTCACCCACGTTCCGGCGCAGAAACGAGCCACTCCCGTTGCAGTTTTTGATGCAAATCGAATTTAATCGGGCACAGATATGACGCGTTTCGACTCCTTACAGAGTCTTGGTCACATGACCTTAAAAGGAGTTCCCATGTTAAATAACATAAACGTCCTACCTGATGCACGTTGAACACTGATAAACATAAACCACATTCTGCCAGCATTCATCTCGATGACAGTTGCCCTTGTTTATAATACAGTCAATAATGTGAACATGATCCGTCTCATGTTTAAAATAATAAGAATTGAAAACAAACGATAATTGTCATAAAGTGACACCAATATTTACAAAACTGACAACATCAAACATGATATGATACAGTGCTAGCTGCTTAATGTATGCAAATTGCAGTCAAGTACGGTATTTGAAAACAAAAGTGGCATTGATACAAGCAGTATTTGTTTGAAACGAGGCATTTGTGGGTGAAGTACCCAAATTGACATAACCCTTGGAGAGTTAAAATTTTAGTGTGTACAATTGTTGCATATAAAAGTATATTGCCACAGGTAGTTGCAGAAAAATACCACACTTGAAGTAAATAATGGCATTGAACAGTGTTAGTTAGAAACATGGATGGGTATGCAACTACCTGTGGTAATATACTGAGAGGATTTTGTTAAATTATTGGTGTGGTGGTGTCCGCACAGCTCAAGCCCCTACCCCGCCTGGAAGGGTGTTCCTTGACACTTTCAGATCACAAATTAGCAGAAACAGGCAAAATAAGGTCAGACAATAGCAGAAATTTTAAAAATAACAAGCAGGGAAAGGCAAAAATAGAGGGCAGAAAAAGGTAGAAGAACGAGCAGAAAAGAGCAGAAAAGAAGGCAGAAAAGAACCAAAAAACAAGCAGAGGAGGCACAAACATAAGGCAGCAAAGGGTAGTGGACTCCAGGCAAGTTGGACAGGAAAAATGCCGAAGGGGGAGCTAACACAAACACCTGCTAATAATTGGCCGGTCGCCAGTGGATGGGTTTTCCAGGGCTGAAATTGGCATGTGGGGGGGGGGCTGCATAGCTCACTCCCCTTTTAATTGGCCAGGCCCCGGGGGATGGGGTCTCCAGGGCCAAAATTAGCCTGGGAAGGTTTCCCCCTTCCCTTCTAATAATTGGCCCGGCCTCCCCATCCACCTTTGCAGTATGCAAATGTCTTCCTGCCTTTTTCCAGGAGGATGGACAGCTTACCAAAAGGCACCCCAGTGCATTTCCCGCCAATTTTGGCGATGCGTTCTTGATGCTGAGGAATATGAGGACATCTCTACCAAACAATGAGCGCTTACTTCATATAGGTAAGATTGAGGTCCCTTGTTTGGTGGAAATGTATCTTTTCGTAGTCTCACTGCCTTCTCTATAAGATGATTCATGTTATCATAGATTTCTGGATGAAAACATACAAGGAACAATCACATTGTTGAAATGCACTCAAGGTCACTGGAGACATTTCATTGTGGTCCAGTACACAGGTGTAGTGTAGAATACGCACTGGACATTTACCCAACGAGATAGCAGTTACTAATTAACCAGAAAAAAGTACTCCAGTTGGGTAGATATTCTGTGCAAAACTGTGGACTCTTGTTGGATAAAGGGAAAGGTGAGGTTCCATTCTGGCCCGGTCACTCACACAGCTACTGACACACCTACACAGACACTCCGACACACACTCACACACCCACTTACAGACACTCACGCACCCACTGACAGACCCACTCAGAGACTCACACACCCACTTAGTCATTCACATACACACTCACAGAGCCACTCAGACACTAATGCACCCAGTCACAGACCCACTCACACACTCATGCACCCACTCACAGACCCACTCAGACAAACATGTATCCAAGTATATAGACCCAGTCAGCGACTCATGCACTCACTCACAGACACACACAGCCCTCATAGACTCACACAGGCACTCATAGACCCACTCACAGACCCAAATGACAGATCTACACAGGCACTCACAGACCCACTCACTCACCCACTCTCAAATGATACAAGTTACAGTTAGGAAATAAAATTTTAAAACCTTTGACATTCACTTAAAAACCAAAGATTACAGGGATGGTATAGTTAGGAAACAACATTGAAAAACCATAGAAATTCAACGGAAAAAAAAGGTTACAGGGACGTTATATTTAGGCTCAGATTTCACTCATATAAAACCATTGAAATTCAACAGTTATAGTTACCTTAGCTAACTATAACTTATGCCCCTTGCAATGCACGGCTTATGACCTCACATATAACATCACTCATGAAATGGTCAGTGACATCTCTAATAATATCACTGATGCCATCTCAAATGACATCGCTGATGACATCACTGATAATATAATCTACAGAACCACTAATACACCCACTCATACCCCCAAACAACCTCACATACACCTACACACTCCTATACGATTAGTCACATATCCATTCATAGACCCACTCATACACCCACTCACTCATCTATAGTCACTCACACAACCACTCACTCACCCAGAAAGCCACTTACACAGCCAGTTTTGCATCAATACAGTTACTAACAGAGCTACTCACTCATCTACAGCCACTCACACACCAATTTACTCACCAACACAACTACTTACATGCCCATTCACACATCCATACATTAACTCACACACCCACTTATTTAACCATACAACCGCTAACAATGACATGTACTTTGCAATACAGCTACTCACACACCCACTCACTTAACCAAACATCCACTCAAATAGCCACTAACTCACCCATACAGTCACTTACATACCCAGTCGATGACCCATACAGCTACTCAGTTACCCATACAGCCACTCACACAGCCACTCATCCACCCATACAGCCACTAGCAGTTACTCACCCATACAGCCACTCACGCATCTACTTACTTACCCATACAGCCAGTCATACAACCACTCACTTAGCCCTACAGCCACCCACACAACCACTCAGTCAACTAGCCACTCACACAACCAATCACTCACCCACACAGCTTCTTACACAGCCTCTCACCCAGCCACACAAACTCTTACATACGCATTAACACATCTATACTCCCACTCACCCACCTATACAGCCACTCAAAGACACTGACTGTGCAATACAGCCACTTGCACACCCATTCACTTACACATACACCCACTCAAAGAGCCACTAACTTCAACATCCATTTGCACACCCAGTTACTTACCCACAGAGCCACTCACATAGCCACTCAGTTACCCACACAGCCCCTCACACCTACTCACCCACCCATACAGCCACTCACACAGCCACTTACTCATCCATACAGCCACTCACACAGCTACTGTGTCACCCATACAGTCACTCACACACTCACTAACCTGTGTCTTCTTCTTACTTTAAAAAAATCGAAATGGTATTTTATGAAGTATATTGAAGTTTACTTTCCTAGATAATGTAATCAGGGATGTCATTTGAAAATGTCATCAGGGATGTCATTACTGATGGCACTAACCATGTCATGAGTGATCTAAGATGTGAGGTCATAAGCAGTACATTGCGGGGGGCATGTGTTATAGTTAGCTTAGGTAACTATAACTGCTAAATGTCAATGGTTTTGTACGACTGAAAACTCAGCCTAACTAATAACATCCTCGTAACCTTTGGTTTTGACCGTGAATTTCTAAGGTTTTTTTTAATCCTATTTCCTAACTATACTGTTCATGTAACCTTTAGTTTTTTTACTGAGTATATATATATATATATATATATATATATATATATATATATATATATATATATATATATATATATATATATATATATATATAAATTCACTGAAAAAAACAAAGGTTGTAGTGATGTTATAGTTAGGTGAAACTCGCCAGATATATGGTTATCTCTAGTAACTATAACGTGTGCTCTAAACTAACTAACTTGCGACTCACCATGCACAGTCTTGTCATCAATTATGTCATTTCAGATGTTGCAGTGATGTCATCAATGGTGTGATAGAACATGTCATGAGTGATGTAATATGTGAGGTAATTAGCAGTGCGTGGTGATGGCGCAAGTTATAGTTACTTGAGGGCACAATTTATAGTTACTAGAGATAAATATAACTGGTGAATTTCAGTATTTTTTCAGTTTAAAACGTTGGGGTGTTACTGAAATTTACACTTAGCTATAACATCACTATAACATTTGTTTTTTTCAGTGAATATATAGGGTTTTTTAAATGTAAAGGACTATTTTATTATCACACGTAAAGTCAAACCTCTGCCATGCCCAGCTCTACTGCCTGAGCCTGGAAGATCTGTCTAATCTAAGTGGCAGCTGTTCTGTCTAACACCTGCAAATGTGTGGAACTCTCTAAATTCCCATTGCCCATCCTTTCTCTTCTACACAGACTTTTGGTTATTTTGTATGACTTACAGAATGGGAAAATTAGAGAAAGGTAAGCGTAGATGGGAAGGAAGATGTTTTATACTTTTTACAATATCACACAGATGTCATACCCAGATGATTTTAAAGGACTGTATGACATTTTAGTCAATTTAGTAAGGCAGTTGTGCCATAACATACATATTATTTTTCTAAACTTGCTCGAGAGAAGCACTGTCTCCAAGAGCTGACCCAAAACTATTGGTTAATGAATATTCTATTTGAGAGAATCATTGACTGAGGGCATTACATGCCTGCAGATCTCTCTATGGTCCATGTAGAGCTTTAAGTGAATCCCCTAGAAATTCCTTGGTCAGAAGCTGGTAATCTATTTTGGTCTTAGATGCTCTATTTACCAGTGTTTGGGAGAATCTTCCCATTCCAATGATATCACATCCCAGTGAGTCCCTGCCACACAAGGGGTCCCATTGACCTTGGTTTGATCCTTTCCATTTGTGGTCACTAGACTCAACCACACATATGGCGCAGCGTTTTTATCGGCACAAGTGGAGTGATGCTAGGTGGTAGGAATTTTGTGGATTCCAGAAGTTTCCATCACAGAAATGTAAGGAAAATATGTGATTTTATGCAAAGTTTGAGGTTTGCATGGCATTGTGGATAAAAAAACCTCATTGGATCCACACACGGCAAACCACCCTGGACTCCCCTAGTTGTCTAATTTATTAAAAATGTACAGGTTTCCTACACTTCCCTAGGTGCCACCTGAGTTAGGGCTCAAAATCCACAGCTACCCACATTGCAAAAAATGGGTCTGCTTTGAGTGAGAAATGTGATGTATCCATATTGTGTTTTGGGCCGTTTCCTATTGCGGGCACTAGGCCTACCCCCACACGTGAGGTACCATTTTTATCAGAAGACATGGCAGAATGCTGGATGGAAGGGAGTTTGTAGCTCCCCACAGATTCCAGAACGTTCCATCACAGAAATGTGAGGAAAATGTGTCTTTTAGTCAAAGTTTGAGGTTTGCAAGGGATTCTAGGTAAAACAATCTAGCGAGAGACATGCAAGTCACCCCATCCTGGATTGCCCTTTGTATCTAGTATTTAAAAAACGTACAGGTTTCTAGGTTTCCTTAGGTTCCGGCTGAATTAGGGGCCAAAATCCACAGCTACCCACTTTGCAAAAAACTGGTCAGTTTGAGTGGAAAAATACGATATATTCATGTTGCATTTTGGGCCATTTCCTGTCACAGGCACTATGCCTACCAACACAAGTGAGGTACCATTTTTATCAGAAGACTTAGGAGAATGCTGGGTGGAAGGAAGTTTGTGGCTCCCTGCACATTCCACAACTTTCCATCACAGAAATGTGAGGAAAATGTGTAACTTTAGTCAAAGTTTGAGGCTGTGTAAAACAACCTGGTGCAAGCCACACAAGTCACCCCATCCTGGATTTCCCACGGTATCTACTTTAAAAAAATGTACAGGTTTGCTAGGTTTCCCTAGGTACTGGTTGAGCTAGGGCCCAAAATCGACATCTACAGAATTTGCAAGAAAAGGGTCCATTTTGAGTGGTACAATGTACTGTATCCATGTTGCGTTTTGGGCAGTCTCCTATCCACACATGAGTTACCACTTTTATAAGAAGACATGTGGGAGCATAGAATAGTACGATATTTGCAATTACCAATTGCATTTTGCTGAATTTGTACCTTTCAAATGTAAGCCAGTGTGTAAGAAAGAAGACATTTTGAAAAATACTGGCTAAATCATATGCTCTTACAGGTACCCCCAAATTCAGAGATGTACAAATAACTACTGCTCCTAAACTCCAGATCATGTGCCCATCTCAGAAATACATCCCTTGATACCTATTTTTAACACCACATACTTCACCATAAGAATTGAGCTATACTTAGTGCACAATGAAAAACCATTGTACGGCCGAGCTCAGCTGTTGGTTCTGGGTACCTTGGGTTCTTGCAGAACCTATGAAGCCTATATATACCCACAACAAAAAGGGTCTAGCAAACGTAATGCTGCATTGCTTTTGTAAATCGGCCACCGTGACAAAAAGTTACAGATGACTGTTTTTTCCTATTCAATTTCAATGTGTCTTTATTTCAACGGTCAGATCCTTTGGGAAAACCTTGAGGGATCTACACACATGACCCTTGGCTGAGTTCGAAATTACGTCTATTTTTCAGAAATATATAGCTTTACTGGATCACCCATGGGTTTCACACTGTTTTCTACCACAAACTGGAAGTAGGTTGAAAGCACAAAAAATAGAAAAAATCGGCTATCTCTTTAGAAAATGACAAAAATGTGTTAAAGCATCGCCTTTATGATTCAGCTCAGCATGTTACTGAAAGCTGGGTAGAGGGTGACTTTAGTGCATCAAACTGTTAATTGATGCTATTTTAATGAAAAAAAAACATATGTCCCTAAAGACTCTAAATGTAGCCTTATTTCGACAAGTTTCTCGGTCCCCTCTAGGGGAATCCACAAATCCTGGGTAATCTTTAGAATCCCCAGGATTTTGGAAAAAAAAGGAACCAAAATTGACGTAGATAGCATACATGGTCAAAATGTTATAGAGGCCTATGCACAAACTACCCCAAATAGCCAAAAAAGGGCTGAGCCTGGGGGTGGTGGGCCTGCAGTTAAGGGGTTAAAATAGTGGCCATTTATTTTGGCTGCACTTCAGATATCCAGTTAGATGGTGATTTATGTACTGTCTCCTTTTTAAAGTTGCTGTTATAAAGTGTTTAAGTGATATCGTGAAACTGCAGCAACCTCTAGTTTAAGTGCTTTATTCGGTGAGAATTTCTTCTAGTTGCCTTCACAACAAAATAACAACACAATGCAAGGCAAGGCCTGGTCTTTTAAAAATTAAAACCACTAGAAAAGCTACCCCTGCGAGTGTATCTTAACTGTAACATTTTTGTTTATGGCACCTGCTTTTAAGTAGTGGCCTGTTTCCTTTGATTTTCCCTTTTTTGTATTATATGCTTGCAATAAACAAAAAGTAAAAAAACAAATCGTTTACTTTGCACAAGCATGCCAAGGGAAGACCTATTGGCTTTGCCAGTGCTTGTTTGCTATGTTTACTTTATAATACAGTTTACTGTAGTGGATGCACTGTACGTCTGTCTTATTTGCTCGAACAAAGGGAGAAGAAGTGGAGGGGGGAGCCCATAGTAGGAGGTCTCTGTGCAGGCACATCAGGTCAGCGAGTGCACTGTCAGTCTGTTTTTTAAACTGACAACCACTTTCTCTGATCATACCTAGTGAACAAGAATCCTACACAATATTGCTGAAAACAAACATAATAGGAAAAAGCCGGTATGTGTTACAACGAGAGAGCAGTAAACACACGCACGTTAAAAAGTTAAAAGGAAACTGAAAATGAAAATAATTAAGGTCATTATCACAGTGAACACATTAACACAAGCCGGGCCTGTCATTTGTGTTTACAATGTACTTAAGTGCACTGCAGAGCAAAACAACTTTAAACTGTAAGGACCTCAATCGGTAAAACACGTGTCTTACTTGTGAGACTCACAAGATAACCTCTTCACACCTGAAACTCGAAATAAGCATAAACATCTAAACTAGAAAGAACAGAGCAGGGAGACATGGGAAAAGTTGAAGTCAGAGGATAAGCAGAGCATGTCGAAAGAAGGACAAACTGAACATCAACGTCTGAGTAACAGGATGGGGGGGGACAATAGTAGAAGAACATATGAGAACTGCACTTTATGTGATAGAGGTTCATTTCCAGCAACACTCTTTTCCTCAAGTTTTCCAATTGGCTGATGATGTTGTGTTGCATATGTTGTGAGAAGCATTTATGTTTCTTAACATGTAGCAATCATGTTTCTTCATCAAATCAATGAACATACTGCCAACATATGACAATCAATCCAAGAAATGCATATATTAACATTCTAAGGGAAATATTTACTTTTTTAATTACATTATACAGTGGTTTAAAACATTCCCAGTAAGGATCAATATACCTCAAAACGGTAATTTATCCATCCATATAGGGTGCCCAAGACTGAGACACATTAAAAAAATGTCCGTATTTACATTTTTACTTTAAGGGCCATTAATGATTCCAAGCAATAGTTTCTGTAGTTTCCCCGTATTTTATTTTTACACAACATACTATGTAAAGTGAGCTTACACAGGAATTGCTTCTTTCTGTGTATAGGCTAAAAATATATTTCCACCAAATGTTAATAAAGTCTCAATGCTGCACACAAGATTCTAATTCAGACGAATTTCAAACATAGCATTGAGAGTGATGTCCACAAAGCCTACACACACTGGCAAGGTCAACAGGGAGAAGGGTGGACAGGATTCTAAAACATTTGTTATACAAAAAATAGTGTCTAGAAAAGAGCAGCACAGAAAGTGGCAGCACCATTTTTCTGTCTGGCGTTAGCCAAGACCTTTTGATTTTCAAAAAATATATGTACCATATACTTAGCCAGCTTTCTTCATCCATTGGTGTGTTGGTGTGTCATTCATGTTTTGCTTCCACCCACTACAGCATACAGCATGGGGCAGGCGGTCAGCCCACCTCAGCCACTGGATTACTTTACTTTGAGTGATTGCATTTTGTTCTTTTGCAAGGAGAAGGTCCACACACAAACTAATTCTCTTTTGTGCCATTTTTTCTTTTTTTAATTTATTACTTTGATGTTGCCTTTGTGTTTAGAGTCTGATGTGATTGCAGGACCCTAGACCAGATGTGAGCACCGGTCACATTCTACGACTTATCAGTTCCTGTCTCCCGCAAATGCTGTTGTAAATTCCTTTTGGAGTGTCCCTTGTTTACTGTTTGACTGCTGGTATTTCACAGCATAACAGATTGCATCCATTTGAAACTGTTCTGTATTACGTTTTCAGCACCTTTAATATTATATATGTGAATTCATAAGCAGCCAGTTCTTTAGAACAGGTTTATTCCGAACTCAATTTCACCAATGGTTCTTTAATAAGCTTTGCCTAGGAAGAAAATCAGCCTTTATCATGTTTAATTAACAGCACTTGTAATGCTTTTTTTTATTGTCTTCTTTCTTTCCTTCTTCCTTTTTTGTTTGTTTCTTTCCCTCTTTCTTTAAGTCCTCTTTCCTTTTTTCTTTCATTCATTCTTTCATTTCTTCTTTCTTTCCTTTCATTCTTTCTTTAGTTTTTCATCCATTCATTCCTTCTTTCTTTTTTTATTTCACTCCTTTTTTCTTACCTTCATTTTTCTGTTAATTATTTCATTTCTGCTTTCTTCTTTTCCTTTTTGCTTTTATTCTTTCATTCCTTATTTTCTTTTTTCTTGCTTACATTTCTTCTTCCATTTACTTTTTCTATTTCCTTCATTCTTTCAATCTATTTCTTTCTGTCTAGCTTTCATGTTTCCTTTTTTCTCATTGCTTCTTCTTTCTTGCTTTACTTCTATCTTGCTTTTCTTTTTCTTTCATTCCTTATTTCTTGCTTTCCTATTTTCATTTATTCATTATTGCTTTTAATCCTTTTTCCTGTTTTCTTTCTCTCTTGCTTTATTTCTTTTCTTCTTTAATTCCTTCCTTCATCTTTCTTTCATTCTCTCTTGCCTTCTTTCTTTCCATCTTTCTAGCTTTCATTCCTTCTTTCTAGCTTTTGTTCCTTCTTTCCCTGTTTTATTCTTTCTTTCTTGGTTTTATTCCTTCTTTCCTCCCTTTTTCCCTTCCTTTTCTATAGTCTTTCTTTTTCTTCTTTCTTGCTTTCTTTCTCTTTCTTTGTCTTTATTTCTTTTTCTCTGTTTTCATTCCTTGTTTCATTCTTTCTTACCTACCTTCCTTCTGCCTTGCATTCTGGTTTTGCTTCTTTCTTTCTTTCCTTCCTTTGAGCTTTCTTTCCTTTAATCCTTCTTTCTTTCTTAAATGCAATAGGCTGACATCCAATTACACATTTGACTTTATATGTCTTTCTTAGCCAAGACCTTTTGATTTAACTAGACTTATGTGCATGACATAGTTATTCATAGGGTTTTTCAGTACCCTTCATCCATTTGTCTGTGGTTATATCATTCACATTTTTCTGGAACCCACTCGAGCATTCATCAATGGGCAACATTGAAACAGGTTCTGCGCACACGTTTTAGGATGTAAGTAAATGGTGTAAAACCATTGTTTTGGTTGAGTTGATAATAGTACACAAAGTTAGGGTCAACAAGCCAGGCTGGTTGTTTTCCTATCAATCTATTTGAAGAAACGCATTATAAACTTTCACTGAAAAGACATTTCTGGTGTTGACCCTAACTTTGTGTACTATTATCAACTCAACCAAAACAATGGTTTTACACCATTTACTTACATCCTAAAACGTGTGCGCAGAACCCGTTTCAATTTTCTGGTGGGGGTCTCCTACCCTCAATCTCGCAGGGGTGCTTTCAGCCAGGGTTTGTTTTCCCCTGATCTTGCAGCACCGTATTTACTTTTCAACTCGACCTTTTGTGTGATATGTTTGAGCGCCATTCTTCCTTTTCAAACTAAACCCCTCACCGAACCCATTCTATCAATGGGCAACATGTCACCCCACTTCCGTCACTGGCTGACTTCACTATGAGTTACGGCATCTTTAGTCAATTCGTTTTGTAGATTGACAAACTCAAAGCAGTTTCCCAAACAATAACGTTTTGCAAAAGGCATGACAGAACAAAACAAGAATTGCAAAAAGGCAGCCATCGCCTAGCTGCTATTGGCCTTGCCAGTGTTTGTTAGTTTTGCTGACACAATGACACTTACAGCATTCTTACAAAATTATTTCAAAATATGAGGAAAGAGGGACTTGACTTTCCCATGCAGTGTTGTAAGCTGCATGTGGGAGACGTTTCAACTGCTTTGCATGAACTGTGGAGTTTTCGTGTTGCCCTATGATTAAATGGCATCAGCTATTTTGCTTGTCATCACTGTTTGAAAACATGTTTATTGTTCATAGGAACAATTCAGGATCCATACATTTGTAATAATGGCCTGTACATATAGATCACTGCATTGCCTGAGTCAAATAAATCAACAATTTCAAAGTGGAGTCAGCTTTCTCATATCTCATTAGAAGAATATACTGGAGACCACATGCCTTGAAATATCGGCCAAACTGCTCCCAATGGGAGCCTCGTGATGAAACCCTGGCACATGTCTCAGTATCAATCAATTCAATGGAGAATATCTTTATTCGATCTTTGGATAAAAATCTTAAAACTGCAAAGTACGATAAATCACAACTAAGACTCATCATAAAAACTTTTAATATTATTTCAAATATGATTAAATCGTGTTTGGTACAAAATGAACTGCTACAGCGCTGAACATCGATATACAAGAGGGTCATAGGGAACATGGCGGCCGACAGGTAGTGCCGGTCGTGAGCTCCGGCATACTGGGTGAAATTATATATCACTTACTGGCGCAATGTCTTTTTTTGTGCGGCCAGGGGTGAGCTGTTTCTCTCTGTGACTGGGATCCCCTTCTCCGCCGGTGTGCGGGTGTCGTCCGTTGTTTGAGAGCTTCCTTTTACCGGTATACATCGGCAGCCCAGCGCGGCTGGCGTGGTTGGCGCGGCGGTCCGGACGCATCGCGGCGGTCCGGACGTATCGCGTCTGCGGCGCTGGGGGTGCCAGGACGGACTGGGACTCAGAGGGAGCTCACCACAGCAGAGACCGGGTCCCGGAGGTGCATTGAAGAGGAGACTCGGCTGGAGGTTTGGAGGTTTTTGTAGTGGTATTCGGGTGGCTCATTATTTCGCTGTTCTCCTGTGTTGTTTAGGTCCGAGGAAGACGGCGTCCCATCGCTGTGGAGTTTGGGAGGAGGCAGCTAACCAGCTCAGTTTGGGTCGGCGTGTTGCTGCCAGAATAGGACTTAGAGGTGGGGGAGGCGAGGGGTGCTGCTCGCTGGAGGGCAATCAATATAGCTCTGAAATATTCAGGTGCCTCTCAGCGGGGAGGAGAGACAGGAAAAACAGCAATCTTCCGGCGGAAAAACTGATGACTCTGGTAAGAGGGGGAAAGGGTCATAAAAGTAAAGCTAAAAATGGTTTAAGTCAACTTAAAGATACAACTGATAATACAATTGTCAGTTCCACCGACAGATATACTTTAAGGAGCAGTGAAGCAAGGATAAAAAAAAACCCTGTATTACTGCTGCCTCTTCAAAAAGAACCTAACAAAGAAAGTTGTTTTTGAACAGCCCCTCTAGAGAAAGCAACAAGGGATCCCTTGACTTCCAGACTAATATTAGAACCATGGTCGGAGGTCAAGAAAAGGCGCAATAAGAATAGTACTGACTGTGTCAAATTTACACCATTACTTCGATTGTACTTTAAAGTTCAGACCCAAATTGTGCATTTAACCCCTCCCCCTTCTATTACCCTGAATCCCATACCTGTATCTTTAGCTGAGACAAAAAAATTGGACTGCACAACGCTTATGCAAACCATGGATGGTTCTAATACCAAAACTAGTAAACATACGGATAATACCATAAGCTTAGAAAATAGATTCGGTCCTCTAGGGGTTATATCAGAAAACGAAAAAAACGCATCAGCTAAAGTTCAAGGTGGGGCAAACTCAGTAGGTAATAATGGCTCCTGATAACAGTCATTGCAGACCCCGCAGCGATGGAGTCGCCAGACAAATTAATACAGTCCACTCAACCTGGCATTGAAAAATTAATATCTACGTTATTGACAGAAGTTAGAGAGAAATTAGCCACTTCACAGACAAATCAGCCAAAGATCCAACTTACTTGTGAAACATTAGAAAATAAGTTAAACAGCTTGATGGAAAGAGTTGGAGTAATTGAGAGTTCTTTGATAGAACTCTCAGAAAAAGTCGACGAAAATAAAAATGAGATTGCTAAGTTAAAGGAAAACGATAAAGACTTGCGGAACCAGCTGGAGGTCCTCGAAAATAATGCCAGGAAAAATAACATAAAATTTTTGAATGTGCTAGAGGGTTTGGAAGGGAAAGATATAAGGGGCTTCATAACTAAACTGTTGAAAGAATACAACATGGATATCAATGAACATACTTTAAAAGAGGATATCCAAAGAGTTCACCGAGATCCCTACCTCAAGAGACCAGGAAAAAAAAACCCTAGGAAAATTCTGGTTAATTTTAAATCCTATTCACTGAAAGAAAAAATTCTATCAGGGGGCCTCAAAGCAAACATCTATAAGAAAGGTGACTGGTCCTTTAAGGTGAGATCCGATATTTCCCGTGCAGCCCAAGATAAACAGTGGGAGATGGGGAAGTTTATTCCTGAGTTGAGAAGTCTGGGTGCCACCGCTAATCTACGTTTTCCAGCTGCCCTCAAAGTGATGTGGGATAACAAAATGCATAATTTTAGAAATCCAACTGAAGTCCGCAAGTTTATCGAACAAATAAAGACACAACATAAGTAAAAAGAAAAAAAAATGTTTTTATATATATACCGCTATCTTCACCCGGTGTAATGGAGTTCAAATAGGGGGTAATCCTTAAGATACCTCTAGTAGTAGTAGGAGGGTTCCCTAGGGTGGGTATGGGGGGGGTGGGAAGAAGGGTCACTAGCAAAAAATAAAAAAATAAATGTTTTAAGCGCACATATAGGGGAGGGGAGCATAAGGATAAAAAAAGAAAAAACCTCATTAGTCAAAATGATTTAATTAAAATTATGCACAATTCCGTCTACTTAAAGATATATAATAATTTGCACTACACCAAAATTGTTGGAGTTATATGGCCAACTTAGACAGATCAAAGAAACTAAAAGTTCTATCGTGGAACGTTAATGGTCTTAGAGTAGCCTCAAGAAGGAAGAAGATTTTAGAATTCTTGAGACTTTCTGATAGTGAAGTGTTTATAATACAAGAGTCCCACTTACTGAGAGAAGAATGGTCCGAGATACTCAAAACACAAAAATGGGTAGAACATTATGCGTGTACCACTCAAACATGCCCGACTAAGGGAGTTGCTTTACTGTTTAAATAATTCAATCAAATCACTCTGGGAGAATGGAGGGCCGACTCTCTGGGCAGATGGGCTATAGCCACAGTTAAAATACAGGGGTCCTGGTTGACTTTTGTGGGATATTATGGCCCCAACATAGATGATTCTGCCCCTTTAAATCTCTACTGTTGCAATTGGTAGATATCAAAACCCCCAATATACTTGGTGGTGATTTCAATGTGGTTTTAGACCCAATCACAGACACTACTTCAAAAAGAAGAGGGGCGACTCACGAGATGAGGAGAAGCTTAATGCAATTAATGTCTGACTTGGGCCTCATAGATATATGGAGGTTGATGAGAACTAGAGCCCAGACATGTGGGGGTGACTTCACTTTTCATAATAAAAAGTATGACCATCGATCTAGAATCGACTTTTTTCTTGGAGATAACTAGATTAGTAAAATAACAAATAATGTGACTCACTCCCCAGAACATCTCTTGGATCATTCAGCAGTCACTCTAGAGGTAACACTGAAAACAAGATCACTCCCTAGTAGGTGGACAGTAAATAGATCTTTGCTATTAGATCAGAGGGTGGTAGAACAATTAAAAAAGGCCACTAACGAATTATTTTTGTTTAATAAGGATTCAGCCCCACTTGGGATTTTTTGGGATACCTATAAGGCCTATATAAGAGGTATGGGAATGTCCTTATCGTCTGAGCACAACAAAAAGGGCAAGATTGCTATAAATAAACTAGAAAATACTATCCAAAATATACAAGATCAAATTGAACAAAACTTGGGTGATTCCAGCATGGCACAGTTAAAGATAAAATTGCAAGAAGCAAAATCGGAGCTCAGCGAATATTTTGAAATAATCTTAAAAAAAAAATGGGAAGCCAGTAAAATATCAAATTATGACTATGGAGAGGGATGTGGTAAACTATTAGCATGGAAAGCCAAAGTTAATCAGAAGGGAAACCAAATAAGATATCTTAGATGTCAAAACTCGGGTGATATAATCTCGAATGAAGAGGAGATTGAGGACGCATTTGTCTCCTTTTTTCAAGACCTTTATAAAGAAGATGTCAATGCCGAAAATAAAAAAATCTAAGAATATTTCAACGATATTGATCTTCCCCACTTTCAAGAAATGGAAAAAGAGAGACTAAATAGTCCTTTCAGTTTGGAAGAGATCACTTTAATCATTAAGGGTCTAAAAAAGGGGAAAGCTGCAGGACCAGATGCCATCCCTAATGAAATCTACTCCTTGCTTAAAAAAGAACTTGCTCCGACTCTATTACAGTTGTTTAACTCTATTTTTTTGGACGAACAGAGTTCTCCAGCGTCTTGGAATATGGCCACAATAAACATACTTTTAAAACCAAATAAAAATCCGAGGGCATGTGAATCCTATAGGCCAATCTCTCTCCTCAACAGTGATTATAAAATCTTCAATCAGGCTTTAACCAAGAGACTGGACAAGGTGCTAGGGTCTTTAATTCACCCTGACCAAAAAGGTTTTATACGGGGAAGGCAGCTTCATGAGCTAACCCATGAACTGATAGCTACCATCGACTTGGCGAAAGTGAGTGGGGAACCCCTCACAGTAATGACATTGGATGCGGCCAAGGCTTTCGATAAACTCAGCTGGGTTTTCCTGTACAAAACAATAGAACACCTTAACCTTGGGGAAAACTTTTTAAAAACAATTAAAGCAGTATACGACAACCCAGTCGCAAAGGTGTTGGTAAATGGGAACCTGACTAAACCAATTAAAATTGAAAGCGGGACTAGACAGGGTTGCCCTCTTTCCCCTCTTCGTTTTAACATGTATATAGAGCCTTTGTCTTGCAAACTGAGGGCAAATCAAAACATCCACCCTTTCTCCTGTAACGGATGGTCAAAAAAAATCGGTCTGTATGCCGATGACCTAATGATCTTTACAAGTGACCTCCCCAATTCTCTCCCAGCTATTTGGGAAACTTTAGATCGTTTTTCAGGCGTTTCGGGATACTCTGTAAACCAACAAAAAACTGAGCTGATGCAATGGAACATACAACACCGTAATAGTCTGGCAAGGAAAGAAATAAAATATGTGGGGATACAAATCGTCCAAAATCTGGAAAAGTTAGCACAGACAAACTTTGATAAGTTAGTAGTTTCAGTAAACAAGCAACTGCAGGCCTGGGAGCTGTTGCCATTGTCTTTTCTTGGCAGATCTAATCTTTTAAAGATGTCTGTGCTTCCGAAATTTTCCTTCCTTTTTAATACTTTCCCCTTGGAGTTTAATAAAATATGGTTTAAAAAAATTCAAGGTGCATTTACCAGGTTTATTTGGGGTAATAAATGCCCTAGAATTTCCTTCAAAAAACTCAGGAGGAAGAAAGAGCAAGGTGGTATAGCTACTCCTGACCTGTACCAATATTACCGAGCCTTTAACTTAAAGAATTTTCGTCAGTTGTTAAATGATAGTTCCTGTCTAACCCCCTATTTAAAAGCACAAGCAAAGGATTCCAAAGCGCAAGCTGAATTCTTTCTTTGTAAATTTGGCCACCCCAAATTCTTGAAAAAGGTTAAATTAAAGATTCTTCAGCATGCAGCTAAGATTTGGTACCACATAAGACTTACCCTACAAATACCCTATTATAGTGATTCTGCCCCTATCTGGGACTCCCCGGGTACGCCAGCCTGCCTTTTGGACTCTTTAGCAACTCCGCTTCGAGAGAATGGGTTTAAGTTATGGGGTCAACTTTTGGAAGATTTCAACCTAATTCCATGGCAGAGAATGTCCGAGACAACCAATAATACTGTTTATAAATTCAAGTACTACCAACTAGCTAGTTGGACAAAGACAATAGAAAAAAAGGGTGACCCAAATTCGGAGGTGGAAACAAGAATAAAATCACGACCCAAGGCACCCAAAGAAATAGCAGAATGGTACTGGACACTTATTCAGGAAGAAGAAGGGCCCCAGAAAGCATTGATGGAAAGCTGGAAGAGGGAACTGCCGGGAAAAGACCAAGAAGTATTGTGGCAAGTATCAATGGCTTACTTATGGCGCTATGTGAGATCTGCCCCATTAAGAAAAAAACATCTTTTTACTGTCCATAAGGCATACTGGACTCCCCGAAGGCTATCAAAGATGGGAAGTCGGTCAGTAAGAAAATGCCCGAAATGTGGTGAAAATAATGCGAATGAAGCACACATGTTCTGGCAGTGTCCCTCGATCCAGTTCTTCTGGGAGAAAGTGGGTAAGATCATATCAGAGGTAACGGTGAGGTGAGCCTAGATATTGTTATTTTGGGGGTTTTAACAGGATCGGCTGATAATGGGAGCTTTAATAACTATCAAAAATCTATTATCTTCGTTTTAATACTGTTGGCAAGAAGGGAATTGTGCATTAAGTGGATACTTCCATGTCCTCCGACAGAGGTGGAATGGATCCTTTCAGTACAAAGAGTGGCTAGTCTTGATCGAGCAATTAAGTTAAGTAAAAAGACAAAATTCTGGGAACTATGGGATAAATGGATAGGAACCTATAGAAATTAGATAGACTGTAGACATGACCGCTATCAAATTAGAATGCAGAAATAAGTATTGGATTCTGGACAATCTTTCTCTGCTGTCATCTATTTTTTTCCTCCTCTGCAAAATCATTTGGTCCTATGATTAAGAATATGCTGTACAGACTTGTATATTTTTCTGCCTGTACCTCAATCTTTGCCGGTGTCAGCGAAGTTAGCCTTTTTCGACCGGGCAGGGGGGAAAACCTTTTTCAGGCTACCCGGGATTATCTAGATCATCTCCTCCTTACGGAGTGACTGGGTACCTCTGCCCTAGTAGAAATGGACTCCTTTCCTGATGGTTCTTGCATATTGACAAATGAGGACAAAAAAAAAAAACCCCAAAAAAATGAACTGCTACATCAAAATGCATTAACTTAGCCTAGTGATACCACCACTGCTGTTACCCCTCTCTTTGTATCCAGCCTTGTATGGAACAGTGTGTGGAATGCAATTCATCACAGTTACATAAATACACATCATGGCTAAAACATTAATACAGAAACAATATAAAGGCATAGTGAGGTGCAAAGTGAGCTGTTATGTAAAGTGCATATACAAAGAGATAAGCTAATTCCATTTCATTTACGCCTCCATCGATTTCCTACTACGAATGGTTATTTTAAGGAAGCAACAAACACTGAAACAGATATTGGGGCTACCAAACAGCTGAAGAAACGTTAGAGCCTCCCTAAATTTCTTAAATGCAAATGAGTTCAGAATATGCTTGGGACAGAGTTGAAAAAAGCTGCAATCAAATTTGCAAAAAAATATAAAAAGCAACAAAGATTGCTCAGCCAGTCCATTGCAAGGGCATAAGTTGCTGTCCCACACTTTCACCCCGTCAGAAAAACACAAGACGTCAAACAGTACCTGACCTGAATCTAAAGAGGAGAGACCGCTCCCATTGTGCATGCTCCAAAGTGAGATAGAATGCAAATTCTCCTGTCACTAGTGTGATAAAATAATTGAGAACAGAGTGTTTACTGAAAACCTCCTCCATTCTTTGGGATAAAGTGACCTCTGCATGGCGGGACTTAACCATACTCTTATTTTGCTTATTTAGTATCCCAGGAGCGGTAAACATTTCGGGGAGACCAATGTCAGTGAAGGACTTACTGATGTAATTCAGCCAAGGAATACAAAGACACTTATCCAAACTAAGGTAAAAAAAATAACTTCTGTATTAAAATTTACTTCAATATTAGCCCACACGCTCACTCAAAGTAGGAGCGGGCCAATTTAATTCTGTCTGAGACATATTCTAAATTAAGTTCGGGATTCAGAATGCAACGGGGGCTGGATAGCGGGAGATTTAATAGCCGCTACAGATCCTGTTTACTTCTACCTCTATGGAGAAAACATTGTGGAACCCTCGCTCCATATGTAGCTGTAATTACGGACTGCAGATTATAAATCTTGAGGTAAAGGCAAGTAGTGCCCCAGCCTTCCCTTCGGACAAGATTAAATAGGGACCCGGCCGCCCTACTTAATTTCAGGCATGCTTAACACACTCCGGGTTGCCAGGAATTAGTGGAATCAAAGGTAACACCCAAGTAAAAATTCTGTACCATGCTCAGGGATTGTTCTTGCAGGTTTATAGACGACATATTTCTCCTGCCTGGTCCACATGCCATTATGTATGATTTCCAAAATTGCCACCCCTGCATCAAGTCTCTTTTCCGAGAATACAGCCACCATAGGTACTTCAATTAGCAGGTTTCCAGTGGAAGGTTTTGACTGTCAATCTACTTCTGATGGAATTTAGAACCAATTCCCCACTGGTATGTTAAAACAATTGTTGAAGGGAACAAAAGAGGAAACAATGGGTCTGGGTGGTAAGGGGACTGGTCTCAGCCCTAGCGGAACATCAAGCCCTCGCACACACATTGCCAAGGACTGAGCTGTCGCAGGGTGTTCACATGCAAAATGTGGTTTATGAAAAAAAAACAAGGGGAACATGCACAATGGAGCTTAATGGAGAGGAGGTGTTTGAATTCCTACCAAGTATAGCCCATTCCATAGATGAAGATCTAAGGTTAATAATAAATGCTAGCCATGGTTGTCTCTCCTGCAATTTCATTGATAGCAAACCTTACACAGAATTTGGATCTTTTTCTTGATGACCTGTTTGATTCAGCTGCCAGAAAGTTAATTTTGAAGGTAAGATAGGGTACTCTGTCTCTATGTACTTTTTCTGGAAAATGGAAATGAAACACTGCTATAAGCACCATCTGTCCGGTTTGTCAACCGGCAGAAGAGACTGTTACACATATTATCTTTTTCTGTCCTGGCTATGCCAGGCCTAGATTTTGCTGGATTAATCTGTTATGTAGACAGCTAGGTGGTGGTCATTACCTTCAGATGCTCAGACCTCTGTGCACAGAAAAAAGAGAGGTGGTAGCCTGTGCTGTTGCTAAATATCTCCAATAGAGTTGGGCCATAAGAGCTAAGATCATGGACACCTCTGATATGACACAAGGAAATAGTAAGCCCTAAGCCTGCCCTTATGCCTCTTATTTTCTAGTAAATGCTGCTTTTGAAATTCATTAGACTATCCTGAAAACGAATTGTGGGATGTACCTACTGGATAAAGGATTTTTATTTGTCATGTTTTTTCCATTGTTGTGTTTTTTAAATATATGCTATTGTTTTAAAAAGTTTGCAATTTAGTGGATTTTATATTAATCTCTATAGTTTTGAGATAGTTTATATCTTTATTCTGTATGTTATGCATTGTCCTTTCTGTGCTTTTATGGTTGAAAAAAACGACTAAAGCTAAATGATGATGATGATAATAATACAGTCACCTTGAGAGGGAATAGGGCCGGGCCCAATTCCAGCCAATCCTACGAGTAAACAGTATTTTGCCAGCAAGAGCAAAGGGGAAGTCTCTGTGTCATACCAACCAGTCCAGAACCTTATTGCACAGCTATCCAAATGACTCCTCACAGTTTTCCTGTAGGAGAAGTACACCAGTCAGAACCACAAGCTAGGTATATGCAGCAGGGGGAAGATTTCGAATGAGCTAGTTAGGAAGCAAATCGTTAATAGCTTTATTTTACGTGGGCCCCCTTACCATAGGGATACTCACTAGTGTTGAGGAAGACGAGGCACCTGATAAGCTGAATGGGAAGCACCTCTTGGTGGGGGAGCCCCTGCCAGTGATAATGCCTGCTCATTAGAGGGATTTAGTTGTCGAGTTGGGGCGATAAAACTGGTGGTAGTCTTTGAAGAGTTTTGCAAGGGCAAAGACTGTGCAGCCTGAAGGAAGTGACCCGAAAGAGTCACCCGGGTTACTGAAAATCACCTGCTATGCCTTCCCAAGTAATGAAGAGTCGGTCAGACAGTAGAGAATACAAACAAGCATTTATTAGTAATACTCAGCAGAAGAGTCCAATCTGACCTGCACCCCAAGATGTCTGCCGAGGGACTGGCCCCCAACAGTCTGCAACGCATAACCATTCCTCCAGGAACCCCCAACCACGGCCACAGTGGGAGTTACTGGCTCAGGCAGAGCGTGAACAAAGGAGACACAGAAGGATGGGCTACCACTTGCTAGATGGGTACACACTATCATAGTTTCAAAGTTGCTGTGCCGGGTCTCAGCGTCTTCTAACGTGGGAGCAGAGCTACACACATGGATAGGTATGCAAAGGCGGAATGGCCTATTCATTAGTAAGTCAGAAGGCAACCTTGAACAGAAGAGAAAATAACTAAATACAGTGTTCAACTGTGACAAGCAAAATGAATAATGGGGCCTAGTTCAGACACAGCCTAGTGGGGATTGCGAAATACAAAATGGAGTCACACTCGCTAACTGACACTCGCACATTACAAGGATAACTCAGTGGGTTGCATAACGTGAATACAAATGGGATCTAATTTAGCCACACACTGCTAACCTAATATGGCACGAAACAAGTATATAATGAGAATGGGGTTTTTCAAACCTAACAGACCCTCCTTTTACCAGTGGAGGCTAAATGCTTTATTGGCACTATTCGGTAGGGTCTTTACAATTCTAAGCAGGGAAGAAAATAGGGCACCTGTTTATCAGACATCTTTAATATTCGGAAATGCCCTCATCTATCAACATTGTATCCTGTATTTCTTCCATAATCATAGTGGAGACTTTATTATCATGTTCTGGCGATTTAGGGGTAGGGGTGAGCTTGCTCACACAATAGGTACAGCATGCTGGAAGGCAGTTGACACAGAGACAGCACATAAAGATGACACCTGCTATAGGTACTAGAAAAAGAAGTATCTTCCAACCCCAGGATGATATCAGTCCCCAGAACCACCCTGTCAAGGACCATGAACCATTATCCTGATGAATATCAGATGCAGGCCTACGTAGCTTCTGTATAGCAGAATATACATTAGGGTGTGGTCAGGGTTGTAAACACAGTAACTGCTACCGATGATGCGACAAGCTCCACCCCTATCTGCAAGGATGGTGTCTAAAACCATCTGATTTTGAAGAGCAACGAGTCTGGTAGCTTGGAGCTCAGCTGTAATGTTAATGAGTATACCTGCTGTAGTGTTGATAACCCCTTCCACGACTCCGGTGAGGCGACGAAGGTTAAGACTGTTACGCATAGGTCCCCAGAAAGGCAGAATACCCTTCTTGGCATCCGTGAATTGCTGTAAAGTAGTATCAGTCTGATCAATGTCTGCTGTATTGATAACTCTCCTTACTCGGAACAAGTGAGCACTCCTTCGCTGCAGCCTATGGTCGCTGTGATAATTGGATGGTGCAATGTGAACTGGAGGTAGAAGCAAAGAGAGATAACACTGGCCAGACCATCCTCTAGGGAGCCAGGTAGAAGCGTGTGCTCCACAAACAAAGTATACATTAGGGGGTGTGAGTAAAGGTGGGCTACTATTGGTGTTCAATTTATATGTGTAATTACAGCTGCTTAGTCTCACTGGAATTTTCCAAGAACATTCAACACAGAAAGTAGCTGCGGTATGGATGAGAGGTACAAGCATAATTTCATTTTCAGTGGTATTTCATGCATGGAAACATTTAAAGTGTTCAGTAACATTGAATCCCTGGAAGTCCAGCATTTCATCTTGCAGCCATGTGACATTTCTGTTATTCTCGAAGACGTTCATGCAAGAATCGGGAAGTACCCTCCTTTCCTCCTATCCCGGGAGTATAACCCTGGTGTACCACTACTTACTCTAATGCAGCTTGATAATCAGACTCTGTCATATCCACAGCGTCAGCATGATAATGAATTTACACCATAGAAAGCAGCTGGAACCATGCCTCACAGCTACCTAGGTACAAAAAGGGTAAAGGCACCAGTAAATCATTCTTGTGCACAACAGAGGGGAGTAACCCACACAACCAGCAATTTGTGGCATTGGTCGTGTTGTGTTCCTGATGAAGCATTTGCACAAACGCATTCTCAACGTATGGCTGTCCATGTCTCTCCTTGTGCGGAGCCAACATACCAAACAGATGCTCAGGTGGAACCGGGGGTAGTCCCTATCAGAGTGTGTGCTGGATGGTATTCTTCTAAATACCATACGACCCTGAACATTGTGATCAAGAGTATGAGAAAGAAAATCACTACTACTATCTTACTCCGAGTGGACCAGCTAGACCAACCAGGACTACTCTGCCCTAGTGGTGGGGCCGATAGGGGCTGTTCTTCTTCCATAACAGCACGCCCAAGTGGATGCATTTATAAAATCGTAGGAGCAACTTATATTTATCAGAGGACAAATCACAAACTGGAGCCATTAACACTACAACAGAACCAGAGGGGCACAAGTTACCCAGTGTCCTTCAGAGCCTCACTGGTAGACTCCTATTGTGAATCAACGACAGTGCTATGTAGCACTCCCTCGGGGGAGTTGCATGATCGCAGCCCTTGCTGAAAAAACAAATCCTCTTCTTTCAGGATAGGGCACCCTCCCTCCTGGGAAGTCACCCTCAACTATTCCTGTCCAGTGTCCAGGCCAGTGCAACAATCTCTTTTCCCCATTCTTATCACTGGTACCTTAGACATGGTACCTACAACCTGGTCTCCAGCCCTTCCCTAACTTCTAGACTGTCCCCCTGATGCACTGTCCTTCCGCTGGTGACTCCAGGCACTGTCTCATTAACAAAAAGGGGGAGAAACTCAGGGTCAGGTGGACATTGAGACTCACATTCTTGTGAATCAGAAACGGGAGTATCTTGGGCAGCCCTTATCTCTGGGGGAACCGCCTCAAGCAAGGCAGCTTCACTTTCTTCTACCGTCTGCGCCCACCTCAATCGAGAGTCAGAGAAGGGAGCGAAACGGGGTATCCGCTCCCCCTCCTGGTCAGCATGCCGTCGAGGACCCACTTGTCATAGGGAAGTGGGAGAGGGACCTTCTTGACGTACGTCCCATGCACCCAGTGCTTCCAGCCGTCGAGCTTCACGGCAGTGCGAGTGGCAAGGAGGACCAGCAGTGGCCCTTTCCAACCAGGCTCCAGGCAGCTCTTCCTCTGGAAGTTTTTTACAAGTACGTAGTCACCGGGCTGTAGCTGATGACCGGGCCCCTCTGGTACTGGACGCAGCGTGTCCTGAATCTGTTGACGGATAGAATGAAGATATTTAGTCAATTCATACAGATAATCCACAAGCAAGGGGTACTTTATCTCGGAGATGTACTTGGGTCTTGGAACGCCCCAGACATTAGCCAGGCGACTGAAAACCACTTTGTAGAGGGACAACCCTGTTCTAGAATGCGCTGTCACCCTGGTAGATAACAAAGCCAAAGGTAGAGCATCTGGCCACTGCAAACCTGTACTTTCTTGTATCTTTGCTAACTTCAGTTTGAGGGTCCCGTTGTATTTCTCCACGAGACCAGCTGACTGGGGGTGGTTAGCTGCATGGAACTTCTGTTTAATGTGCAGACCCTCACACGCTAATTTTATGACCTTTGAATTGAAGTGACTTCCGTTGTCACTCCAAATCAAACATGGCAATCCGAAGCACAGGAAGAACTCTATTAGGAGTGCCTTCGCCGTTGCCACATCCGTGTTCTCTTTAGTTGGGTAAGCTTCAATCCATTTACTGAATGCACAAATAACAACCAGCACGTACTTCAAATTGTTCACTCATTCCATTTTGATGAAATCCATCTGGAGGACCTCGAAAGGGAAGGAAAGCGGTGCAAAGTTACCAGAGGGTGTAGGAGAGCCTTTCCCAGGATTATGTCTCATACAAATAATTCAGTGTTTCACTAGATGCATGGCTACCTTAGAGATACTATTCCTTTAGCACTAATGTGTGCTGGGCCGTGGGCCATGGTAACCACAGGGAGTACTTAGGCGTTAGGCGGCAACCATCTCTGTTTTCCGGACAGGGCAGTCCAGCACCCATCCTCATCCAAATGCCCTGTACTTTCCTCCCATATTGCCAATTCGTCTAGGGTCACCTCAGCCTGTATTTCCCTGACATTTTCTAATGTGTCCTTGAACATTCCATTGTCTGGGACCCACCTAGCGGGACCTGCCACGAACATCTTTTTCATCTTCAATCTAGCTGTCTCCTTAGCTGTCTGATCTGCAAACACATTTCCCCTCCCAGCGTCGTCTGTTATTGCTTTGTGGGCACTACATTTTATTATTGCTAACTTATCTGGAAGGGTCAGTGCTGACAACAGTCTATGTATCAATGGGCCATTCTGTATCCACAATCTGTGCAAGGTCAAGAACCCTCTCTCTGCCCAGAGGCGCCCGAAATTATGGGCCACCCCAAAGGCATACTGGCTGTCGGTATAGACATTGACAGTCAGTCCCTCACTCAACTCACAAGCCCTAAGGAGGGCAACCAACTCTGCAGCTTGGGCCGATTGGTATGGGATACGGGATGTCTCAACTATAGTGTGTAACAATGTTATTGCATACGCTGCAGTGGTAGTGCCATCTGGTAGTTCGAAACAAGAGCCATCGACATATAGTTCCCCTTGGGGGTCAGGTAAAGGAACATCAGTCAGGTCTACCCATCCCTTTGTTTCTTCTTCAGTCTGAAATAAACAATCATGGACATCATTGTCCTTTTCTTCCGAAGGGAGGTGTAGTAAAGTGGCTGGGTTCAGAGTAGCACATCGTTTGATGGTAATGTGCGGAGCAAACAAGGTCAATTTATATCGAGTCAGACGTGCACAAGTGAGGTGTTGTGTCTTTGTCTTATTCAAAAGCGTATCCACAGCATGAGGTACCATTACTGTAAGATCAGTATCAAGGACGAGCCCTGCCGATTGTCTGATAAAAACTGCCACCGCCGTGGCAGCTCTTAGGCAGCTCGAGAGGGCTCTGGCGACGTTATCAAAAATAGCAGAGAAGTAAGCGCAGGGTCTCTGCTTACCACCGAAACCCTGTGTTAGAACAGAGAGCGCACAACCATCTGCCTCGTGTAAGTAGAGCACAAAAGGCTCCTGGTAATCAGGAGTACCAAGCACAGAAGCAGAGCAAAGCGCAACCTTTAAAAGCTCAAAAGCTTGCTGGCATGCAGATGTCCAAGGCAAGGGCTCATGCACTTCTTTGGTGGTCAGGTAAAGGAGGGGTTTTGTTAGTAAGGAATAATTGGGAATCCAGTGGCGACAATATGAGGTTATACCAATAAAGGCACGCACCGTGCGTTGGGTGTTAGGAACAGGCATATTGTGATAACAGCTATGCGTTCAGGTGTTAGTCTGCAACCCTCCTTCGACAGTAGGTGACCTAAATAGGTGACCTCCTGTTGACAATATTGACATTTTGAAAGAGACACCTTGTGTGCGTGATGTGCTAAATGCAACAGCAATTTAACTGTGGCATCTTTACAACCATCCTCAGTATCAGAAGCCACAAGGAGGTCATCAATGTACTGCAACAGCATGTTACCAGGGGGAAGTTCCAAAGTATCCACATGAGTTTTTAAAGCTTGATTATAGATACTAGGGCTTTGCTTGTAGCCTTGTGGAGCACAACAGAATCTGAAGCTCCTGCCGGCTATTGCAAATCCAAACAGATATCTGCAAGGATCGGAATGCTGAAGAAAGCATTCTTCAAATCGATCACAGAAAAAAGAATTTTGCTGATGGGGGAATCATTGTCAAGATCATGGTAATGTCTGGAACTACAGGATACTGGGAACAACTATTTTATTAACCTCTCTAAGGTCAATTACGAAGCGATATACATCAGGATGAGCATCAGAAGAATCCAAGGGTACCTTCTTAAGAATAGGGAGAATAAGGCTATTACACACATTCGCCACTGTCTCCTCAACCACACCAGACTTAATCAGATCCTGTATTATTTGCAATAAGGCCTTTTCTCCTGCCTGTGATTTCTTGTACTGGGGAATACGTGGCAATACGGCATTGTCTTTCATCTGGATAGAGATCGGTGGGACCTGGAGTAACCCCACATCCGTGTCTCCTGTAGCCCACAATGTGCGCGGCTCATCTTTAAACTCAACGGGGAGGGGGGCAACTTTTGCAAAGCATTGTTTTGCACGGGCCACCTTTGGTCCAATAGTCATGTAAACGCAGTTTGGAGAACAAAAGATTGTCGCATGTAATCTTTTTAACAAATCCAATCCCATCAAATTCTCCCCGCAATTTGACGTTAACAAAAATGGCGAATCAACCGTAAAGGGGCCAATAGTAAAAGCAAGAGGTTTGGAAACGGGGCTAACAACCGGCATGTCTGAAAAACCTACCGACACATTATTTTGGCCAGACAGAGCTGCCCCAGGAACCAGCGAACGAGAAACAGAGCTATTCATAGCACCCGTGTCAATCAAAAATGTATTAGCCGTGCCTTGCAGATACGCAGTGATATAGGGTCCGTGTTGATCTACAGGCACCGGAACTGGTCCCTCGCCCTGTCCTTGGCTATCCTAGCTGTGGGACATCCCAGTCACTTTGTCCATGTCATAGTCATCATGATAGTACTGCCTTCCTCGGAGGTCGTCAAAATAGTTCCTGCTCTGTCGAGAAGGGTGCCAGTTTTCCAAGAATCAAATCACTCACCTGGTGCACTCAGGTTTAGCAAGGTTATTCTTCACTGACCAAACGGTCAAATCCAAGGTTTCGCCTTCTCAGGACCCCAGCCGGTGACCACTAGACGAGGAGCCGCCTGATCAGATGGGCGGGGCAGCCAAGAGATCCGGGCTCTTATCATGTGGGGATCCCCGATCCACCTGCCCGACCAGACACAACCCCGACCCCACAACCCGATTATGGGCGAGTCGGGTCACCATGCGGGGTCCCTGTTTGGGCACCAACTGAAGGAAGTGACCCGAAAGAGTCACCCGGGTTACTGAAAATCACCTGCTATGCCTTCCCAAGTAATGAAGAGTCGGTCAGACTATAGAGAATACAAACAAGCATGTATTAGTAATACTCTGCAGAGGAGTCCAATCTGACTTGCACCCTAAGATTTCAGCCGAGGGAATGGCCCCCAACAGTCTGCAACGCATAACCATTCCTCCAGGAACCCTCAACCACGCCCACAGTGGGAAGTTACCGGCTCAGGCCAAGTGTGAACAAAGAAGGCACAGCAGGATGGGCTACCACCTGCTAGATGGGTACACACTATCATAGTTTCAAGGTTGCCGTGCCGGGTCTCAGCGTCCCCTAACATGGGAGCAGCGCTACACACATGGATAGATATGCAAAGGCGGAATGGCCTAATCATTAGTAAGTCAGAAGGCAACCTTGAACAGAAGAGAAAATAATAAATAAATACAGTGTTCGGCCTTGTTCGGACACAGCCTAATGGGGATTGCGAAATACAAAATGGAGTCCCACTCGCTAACTGAAACTCGTGCATTACAAGGATAACTCAGTGGGTTGCATAACGTGAATACAAATGAGATCTAATTTAGCCGCACACTGCTAACCTACTATGGCACGAAACAAGTATATAATGAGAATGGGGTTTTTCAAACCTAACAGGCCAAAACAGGACGTAAGCTGGGTTTCGAGAGCTTCTAAGCGAGCAGAAATTGGAAAAAGCTCAGTTTGTATCAGGGCTTTTATTTTTGCGACATAATCATCAATAGAAAGCTCCTTCTGACCAGAGTCAGGCATGTGTGTGAACGTCTCTGACTCTGTGATCTCCGGAAGCTGGGCTACAAAATTCCCTTTAGCCTGCACTGATACCTTATCCAACTCCATGTCTGTGTGAGTGGCTACATCAGATAGTCGACAGCGATGGTGCTTCTTGTTTTTTTACTCTTGACAATTGCCTTATGCCGTCCAGTATGGAAATTAGCAGCTATTTCTGTCTATGGTAAATTGACCTTGGTGCAGGTGGCTGGGGAAAAGGTGAAAGATCCTGAGATACTTCGTTCACAGGTACTGAGTTATTACATGAGCCTAGGGACAGTCTTGTCTCGGTGAGAGCAATTTCCGTACTTATGACCTTCACTGCTCTCTCCAACATCCGATCAATTGAGGTGCACTTCATAAGGTGGGCAGAGGCAGGCAAGACTCCAGAAACTTTCCTTTTTACCATAGTGGAAGATAAGTTTGCACTAACAGAAGGAACCAGGAGCCAGTAAGGAATAAAGGGACACCACTTTGTTCTCCCGCTGTGACAAATATACAAATCAGGCTGCCAGATTACCGCATCTTGCAGTACTAGAGGCAAGCACTCTAGTAGGCACTTAATGAAGCCCAACCCCTCAACACAGGAATTTCTTTGAAAGTGAGGGTTTACAATCCTCATCAATGGTATCAATAGGGAAGATGGCTGAGTCACCCCAGCAAAACTTCGGGGAGAAAACACAAACGGAGGCCAACATTGAGATGTACCTGTGTGGAATAAAGGTTCATTCCAGGGCACCAAAAAGTGTCTTACTGCAAAGCCAAGAGGGGTGGCCCTACCCTGCCTCTTCCTGGTGCTGCTGGGCACAGGATAGGCCTGCCCTTGGGCCAGAGGTTTTGCCCATGCATGGCCCGTGCCACGGAAATAAGCACCGCTTTAATAGAGCTGGTCGGGGCGGGCAGGGAAATGCGGCCTCTCCTCCTGATGGTCAGAAAGGTGCAGGGTGGGATATAGAGTTCCCCCTGTTCTAGAGAGCATCTAATCAGAACAACCTTTAGTAGTATTCAAAAACATGTAAAATAAAACCTGCATGGTTATCAACAGAAAACAGAGATAGACATAATAACAATAAAATGGGCAGTTGGAAGGAAGATGAAATGTATAGAATTTGCAAAGTGAGATAAACAGCATTACCCAAAGCTAGAGTTCATGATTTCCCTGAGCAAGCTGGGACATAGTAATCCATTAATATATAGAAAGTAGGCCTGGATGGAGTTTGCGCAGTTCCGCGAAGTGACCAAAAAACACTGCTCAGCGTCGGAGTGAGTTTGGTCATGCCATGCGCAACACAAGAGGGCACACCTTCTATTCTTGCCGCTCGAGTACATTTTCTACCCAAGCGGCAGCTTTCTCGATGCAAACGGAAGGCTTCTTAACGCGAGGGGTCGTGACAATCCGAGACCGTACGCGTTGAGAAATCTGACCACCCACGCTGAGAAATCTCGCCGGGAGGTGGATTTTCCCCACTCAAGCTTGCCAACTTGACATTGGGGAGCGTGAGCAAGAAAAAACTCTGCTAAGCGGAGCAGAGTTTTTTGGAACCCCGCATGCTCGCCGGAGTGTGGAAAACTCCGCAAACGGAGTGGAGTTCACCACCCATGCCTCTCCTCACTAGACATCCCCTGGATAACAGCCACAAAAGGACCCTGTGAAAACCAAAGTACCTTTTATGCAAAACCTCTAGCTTCTGTTAATTTAGCATCCATGGGAACCTGATCTTTGTAGGCTGGCTAGACAATTGATTCTGGCCTACTCAGAGAACAACTTATGTCATTTTATCTTCTGACTGGGAGGCTGCTAAGGGTTATAACTGTATGGAGTTTAAGAGCTGCTTCAGCTTTGGTCCTTGCAGCTTAATGGTGAAACAACATGTGTTCCTCAATTATGAAGGGTTTTGGTCACACAAGAGATACTCCTTCTGAGTGTATCACTTGGCCTATCTCATGGAAAATAAGGTCTGCTGTCTAGGTCCCTGAGCACTATACTGCATGTCAAATACCTATCCCCAAAAGGTAACCCATGATCCTGGTACAGGAAAGGTAAAGAACATGACCTCTGCACTCTGCTTCTCTCACTCATTGCCTCCTTCTCATGGGTAGGTCTTCTACTTGCCTGAACTGACTCAGAAACTAATTTGTGTACATGCTGGATGCCTACTCTTGTTTAACCTCTAGACAAACTCCTACTAAAATTAGATTAAAGTTCACATTTATTTAAATTAATGAAAATATTTCTAAATTCCAACCTTAGTTTCACCAAATTACTCCTTCGCCCTTGTGGTTACATTTATGAACACTATTTTACCAATTACGTACCAATTACGTAATCATTGTAATTTCTTTTTTAAAATCTTCAAACATTAAATATAAGTAAATTATATTATTTTGCATACAAAATCAAAATGCAGATTTCTCCAATTGCTGCCCAGTTTTCATACGTTTGTGTTGGTCCAGTTATATTCCACAGTTCTATACATATTGGTTAAATCCAACTGTGGTTGCTTTAATATGCTTAAAAAAAAAAAAAGTGGAGAGCTGAATTCGATTTTTCACTGTCTGGACTACGGCACATGTCCGAGCATACTATGATTGCATGTCATAACAACCAAGAGCGAAACAAAGAATGTATGTGACATGCTTGTATTCTTTAATGCTGCAAAATGTACCCGAAATAAAAGCAAGTTAAAAAAAAAATGCAGATTTCTAGAATAAGCAAAATAAACATACTCAGCACTTACTGTATTATAATAATAAAAGGATAACGTCAATCTCAAATGAAAACACAATGGATATCTGCAAAAACTGAAATAACAAATACTTAACATGGGAGTTTGAAAAATGTTGATCACTTAAAGGAAAGACTGTTTAAAAACACGATTAGTTAGGGACGTTGAGGGTTTTTTTTTTTTTTTTTTTTAAAGACAAATTGTAACAAACCTACCATATAAGAAGGTAACCTGAAGTGGCTTTGCAATGAACCTCGTAGTGGGCACGTGCTAGTTTCGCTCTGAGGAGTGTCGAGTCCTCATGCAGCATTTTCGACATCTCACATTTATTTACATAACACGTCAAAAGTTTCCTTGCCAGTAAGATGCACGGGGAGCTGGGCGGGGCTCTTAATTTTGATTTAGGCCTTTTTTCAGACACATTAGTATAGGCAAGGAAACCTCTGGAGAACGGGGGGGGGGGGGGCTGAGGGGGTGTTCTCCTAGCGTTCACTCTGTTTAAGCTCCCCATCTGTTATTGTCCTGCCACCTGTACTGAAAATGTTAACATTTTTTATGCAAGCTCTTACATGCCTCCATTTTCAAACTACAGTAACTTTCCTGAAGGGTTTGAGGACTACAATTACAATAACAAATTATCCTCCTCGAGCTGGAGGATTGGAGTTAGACTAGTAAATGTTCCTTTCTGTCCTTGAAAATTTGGGCGTAAGTATGTGCCTCGCCACCGACTTTCAGGGGAAGCATAGAAAACACTAATTCCAGAAGACACAGGCAGATTGGGGTACTTTAATGGTTAGAAACAAACTGCATACTTACATATTATGTAAAAAGATACAGAAATAAAGAGCTATGAATCCATCTGACTGAACCTTTTTATATGCAAGAGGGAGGGGCTGCAGACAAGGAATAAGGAGGACTACTAGGATTACACCCTTACCCCAGTGCTTAATTTGAGCTGGTGGTTTCCTTTGCTCGGCACCAGCACTTAATTGTCAACTGTGGCTTTTGTACAGTCTGCCACAAGTTGGCGCTATCTGGCTAAATCAGAGATAACCACAGCAAAAGTTAATTATTAATTCAATATACATTAAAACTGACTATTACCTGCCTCCCAAGCCATTCGTATAGATTTGGGGGCCTGAAATACTCCAAATTGTCATTCTTGTAGGAGTGTGATGGTTAATAACTGTGTTGTTATTATCATTGGCAACATGGCAGGGCAATGTGTGGTGCAGGCTGCAGTGGCCTCCTGGTGAGAGCCCTGGCACTCATTTTTTTTCTCACAAATTAAACACTGCCTTACCCCCTTGTTTAGTTCGGTATCTAAAATAATTTTGCTGGAATAAATTGAGCAACATATTAAATAAATATGCAGATTACTTCAAATAAGAATAGTTATGGAACACATATGTTTTAAAGGCAATACAGACAAGACTCTTTAAAATCAATATTTTAAAATCTAAATGTGTAGAATTATTTTTATGAAGATTGTACATTTCGGATAGTACCCATCACACGTTGTATTATATTGATAGAATCCACTTCCACATTACAGATCATTGGTTTAAATTATGTTTACAGATGGTGGTATCCAGAAACATAAATACCTGTGTCTAATAAATGAAATCTGATCTTTAATCTGGCTTGACCAGTCCCATACTAAATCAACATTTTCATTGCACTGGTAAATTGCAAACAGCTTTCAGAAATAATTCCAGGCAGCCTGCCTATAATGCACTCAGTCAAAATGCAAGATGGCCTGGTTAGTTTTGTGTACCATATTTTCGTTGACAGCTGTTCTAAAGTGTGAAATAAAAAATGGTTTGCTTGAACAAAACGGTTTTCAGACGACTTCAGTCCTAACTTCAAAGGAATAGCGAACTTCCGCTCAGTTAGCAGAGGAACGTATCTCAGCTTGTAGCCATTTAGTGGTTTCTTCCAGTAATAGTCTAGGTCTGACAGAAAGAGACTGTTTCAAAAGAATAAGCACAAAACAAGCAAATGGTAACAAAAATATATTTCAGCATCAGACTTCCAACAAATATCGGACCAGAGTAAACAGCAAGCCTTCTTCATTCACATTCTTAATGTTTGAGTGGATCTTACTTCAATAGTGATTATGTCACATCTACAATTCTAAGGGAGACATTTAAAATGTTAAGGGTGGAACACCAACCCACTTGGAAAGTACTGGCCCTGTCTCCTCCAGCCATGCAGCAACCCAACCAATAAAATTCTGAGTTCCATACCTTGTTGACTGGGGATTTTCAATGAAACTGCTTCAACGGACATGGCGTGAGCACCTTTGGCAAAACTTCAATGCTGGCGGAACCACTATGTCTTAGTGCTTAAGTCAGCATTGTTTTTGTTTTCCAGAAACATATCTTCAAAATGGTGTTTTGTTACTGAAAAACAAATAAGCAACACCCCTGATGCACTAGGAATTT
Organism: Triturus cristatus; assembly: GCF_964204655.1. Lineage (NCBI taxonomy): Eukaryota > Metazoa > Chordata > Amphibia > Caudata > Salamandridae > Triturus > Triturus cristatus. The sequence continues at coordinate 273,890,565 of NC_140592.1, read as the reverse complement.
TCTGCTGTTCTCAGTCACTGTGCATTACATGGTGATTGAGAACAGGAAAAAGACAGATTATCGGAAAGCTTGCCCAAATGGGCAGGACTTCCAGCACTGTGACAAGTGGGGTCGTGCAGTGGCGGGTCTACCGCAAAAGGTTTTCTGGGGTCCAAACCTGCTGAGGTGTTAATGCAGCAGTTCAACCATCTCAAAATAAGGGAGGGTAATGAAGAGTAGAGCTGATGTAGCAGCCATTAATTAATTCTCTGTGAGCCCCAAATGTACAGCTTCTCTCAATCTGATTTTCTCAGGGTTCTGACTGGCTGGGGATATCAGCATTGCATGTGATATCATTTTACTCATTAGTGACAATCCCATCGACATGCTAGGGGCTTTACCAGCCTTTTTGATGGCATTAGATCAGAGGATGATATCAAAACTTCCTAAGACTGAATCATGCCAAGACACAGATCATGTAGGTGACAGCACCAGCTTCAGCAATGCTGAGGGAAATCCGCCCCTCATAGCATGTTCCTTCTCTGTGATCTAGTTGATAATCTCGCTGCTAGCAGCCAATAAAGTGCACTTATGGGTACACATCTTTCCATTGCACCCCAGATACCAGGTTTTACCATCTATATATTTTATAGAGGACCTTTATCTCTCTGACATTCTCTCATCAAGTTCCAACAACTATGGGCCTTAGAGTTTGGCCGATGGGATAATCTATTACAAATGTGCAACTGTAATTTCCACCATATTACAATTGCATAGCTATTGAAGACCCCATTGTCCTTCTTTGGTCGGATCATTACTTGATCCCATTTAGTTAGAACAAGGGTACAACCACTATTGGCTCAACATAGAAAGGGCTGTGATATTGTCTGTGCCTGGAAAAAATGGGCTCTGCTAAGTTCACAGAATTACTATTAACATCTCAACAGATGCTCTTGGGTGATCTGGAACATGAGCTTGAGTCAGAGAATTGCTAGCTTCATGAGGCTACTGTTTCCTTAGCCCCTATTAAGACTGTATACTTTTCCTCTGTTACCTTTGAAGAAGAGATTCCTGCTCAGAGTGAGGAGGGAGGGAGCTCATGAAATCCAGCTTGACCCCGCTTACCCTGGTTTAATCTGCTAGTAGCAATGAGGATAGACCAGGGATGGATTCTCCCAACAGTACCATCCCCTCTGGCCTTTGTCAGTCTCTAGCCCAACTCTCTAATAAGGATCAAGATTCTGTCTCTTTCTCAGCCCAGGCCTCTAGAAGACTGTCCACTTGTTCTTTCTATTCAAGGCACTGGTTGTCTTTTAAGAGGTGGAATGGTGCGCAGATAGAGAGTTCCCTTCTCGTTCTACTACTCTTCCCCAGAGTCTGGACTTTCTCCAGGATGACTGTCCTTTGGGTCTCGGTTCCTCTACCCTTAGAATCCAATAGGCTGACATCAAGACTTTAAAACTCTTTGAGGTAATTTATAGGAGGATCAGGGGCTGGTGCAAAGTCTTTTCCAGGGGTTTGTTAATTTGTCTGGCACCTTCTCCTACTTGTCCAGCCTAGGATACTCCATTGCTGTTGCAGGTGGTAAAATGTCCTCAGTTTGACCTCTTTATTCAGTGAACAATAAGATCCTTACTATAAGAAATTGGGTTATTTGTTTAGAGGGGTGGAGGTCCCAGTCCAACAACAGCAGCAGCTCCTCCGCTATGGCAGAGGAGCGTTGCCCCACCTGCCAGCAGTTGAAAAAATTAAAAATAAAACGATAATACACCCTTGTTATTATTGTTTTATTTTCTCTCTGAGCTGAGGCTTGGGGGTGGGGACAGGGTGATGACAAGCTGAAGGGGGAGTTTTGGGCACTGCTATTCAGTGCGCATGGCAGTCTGGCTAGCCGTCTCAGGCCGGCAAAACTGTCATACGCATTGATGCTCTCTCCAACATCAGCTGCGCTGCCGGGTTGGAAAGAGCAGACACGGGCTCCCAGTCTAGCTGGGAGCACAAATCATTGACGCTCAGGCCAATCGTCATACTGCTTTCAGCAGCATGAAAGCAGCATCAGGATTGGCAGCAGTGCACTCTGGTAGCCTGTGTCTGCAGAAGAGAGGAGCACGGTGCGGTGAGCAGGTAAGTGTTTGTTTTATTTGTTTCCCCCTTCTTTCCCCTCAATCCTTGTCATGGTGAACCACAAAAGTTACTAAATTAATCTGTGCTTAACCCTCTGGTAGCATTGCATAAAAACAGTCAGGCTTAACTTAGATGCAATGTGTAAAGTATTTATGCAACACACAAAAAGTAATCAAGTGAAAACACAACACAATCCCAAACCAATTTAGAGAAACAGAGTAACTTTTAATGAACAAAATGATACCAGAATGAAAAAAAAAAAACAACAGAACCAGAGATAGCCACTTTTAAAGTTTTAGGGAAAGTAGTGCCTAATAGCACAAAACACCAATTGAGGGTATCTGGTCACGCGGGACCAGGACAAAGTCACAAGTTCAGGCTGTCCGTGATGGAACGCAGGCTGGGCAAAGGTCCAAGTTTGGCCTGCTGGGAGTTGTACCTTATGTCCTTGGAGTAAGTTCAAAGCGGTAAAGCTTTGCGTTTGTTACCATGAGGCTTTTAGCTGTGCAGCGAGGTTTTATGTGGTTTTGTGTTGCTCCACCTTTAGTGTCTATGAAACCTTTGGTTAGGCAGACAGGAGTGCTCTCTGATGTCAAACAATATCCAGGACCTGGGGGGCACTTCTTGGGGATCAGGACTGCCTCCAGAAGAGGTCAGTAGCAGGACTCAGGTAGGGCCAGTTGCAGGTACAGGCAGGTCTATTTGCAGCAAGTCAGCTGGGCAGTTGCAGGGTGGCCTCCGTAGCATGTTGCTTCCCTGTAGCTCAAACAGGAGGTCAGCCAGCTGACCCTTGGAGTCACTCAGGCAATCCTGGGATGAAGGTAATCAGGTCCAGTCTTCCTTCTCCGACAGCAAGGCAGTCCTCATGCAGCAGGGCAGTCCTCTGGCAGCAAGGAAGTCCATTTTCTGTAATGTCCATAGGTCCAGCAGTGGTCTGAACAGCGGCTATGGAAGTGCAATAGTTATACCTGGAGCCAGCTTTTGTGTGGAGGATTCCCTATACTACCCCCATATCTGGTTCTAGAAAGTTCTTCCCCTGTCAAGGCTCAAAACTGTCTGGGTTGACAAAAGACAGAGCAGGCCGGGTGTCAGATCCTTTTTATATGGAAGAGCAAAGCCCTCTAAAATGTACGTGGGTTGAGTATAGCCCCTTCCTGTGACCCTGCAAAGATGGTCATCCTGACCACACCTAAGCCTCCTTTTGCAAAACTGTCTGGTAGCAATACACAAACGCCCAACAGCAGAGATATTCAGAGTCCTGTGACCCAGGACACTGGCAGAAGGTAGAAATGATTGGAACAAGAAAATGGCAACTTTCTAAAAGAGAATTTTTCAGAATTGTGATTTAAAATTCAACTTTAGCATTAAAGAGTACTTTAAACTACAATTCATTTACACTTAAACACCATATCTATATCTGCTCCCAATCCAAAGTCATCACTTATTAATTGTAATAAAGTAACCCAGTGTTAGTCAATGGGAGAGATATACCTTACAACAGTGAAAAACGACTTTAGGAGTTAAAACTTTACCAAAAGAACACCCTACTTTTTAAATACAATGCATCCTGCAATATGACCAATTGAGGCCGACCTTAGGTGTGGATTATAAGTATTAAAAAGGAAGGTTTAGGCCTAGCAAATGGTTTATTTTACTAGGTCAAAATAACAGTTTAAAACTGCACTACAGGCTGCCGTGCCAGACCCAAATCATGTTTTAAAAGGCTACTTTAGTGGGTGGCACAATGAGTGCTCCAGGCCCACTAGAAGTATTTTATTTAGAGGCCCTGGATACATGTGGTACCATTTACTAGAGCAAACAAGTAAATTAAACATACCAATCAGGTAGATGCCAATTATACAATGTTTTTAAGGAGAGAGCACAAAGGCCTCACTACTTAATTATTCAACGTGAGAGAAGTTTGAGTAATGCAATTACTGATAAGTAATTGAAGCATTACCTCCAACTATCTTGGAGTTGGTGTACATTTTGTAACAATAAAGCTTGGAAACACAGGGCCATAAATGGTTTTCTGTGTTTCTGAGCTCTGCATTCAGTAAAACGTGTACTAACTTAGAGTTATTACGAGTTAATGTATGCGCTCAAGACACCAAAAAGAAATGCACAAAAAGGGGATCGTGATATGGCCCATGAACTTTAGGGAAGAGATCTAGATATGGGGTTGAGAAGTGACATTTTGGGGAGACAGTTCAGAAAGACAGAGGCTCAAATTAAGATTTGAGGGAAGAGGGATACTGCAAACGAGCGACAAAAATGAGGCAGGAAGATGTGGTGCTAAGGAGGAGATCGAGGCAGATGAAGAGAAGAAGGGGCTTGTGACTTGGATGAAAATGTAACAAAGCGGAGGAGGTGAGAGAGTATGAAAAAAGTAGATGATGGAGACAGATTAAAATAGGAAAAGGAAGTGAATGGGGAAGCTACAAATGGGGGTTAAAGTGGTTGGGGCTAGAAATAGAGGTGAGAGATTTTGAGAGATAAAGACAGTGAGGGGCAAAGGTTGAGATGGTGAAGCACAGAAGGATAGAGGAGATGAAGTGAAACCGGCGGGACAGGGCGAGATGGCATGTACAAGGTATTCGTGATTTAGAAATGCACCTTGTGAATGTGCAAACCGGTAAAACGGAGCAGCATTGCCTTCGATGTACTTACCATCTTTGGGGAGGGCACATACATTTTAACTTCCACTAATTCCCAGCCTCACCATAAGCATGTGTTTCTAGCCCTAAAGAAGATTTGCATGTGCAGGGGCATTCCTAGGCGGGCATGTCAAAAAGAACAAAAAGTAATCTTCGAAACAAAAAAGAGAAACACGGCACATCACCCTTTCGACACGATTTGTAATTCAGTTACACAAAGAACATAGTGGAAATAAAGCACAGTGCAAAATAGGCAGCCAGAGAACCTGACCGCCACTAAGGTAACCCACAGTGCACGTATTCCAGTGAGTTGCTTCATACACCTGTATAACACCAAATATTTAATGACAGATTTAGAGAGGTGCTGTCTTTGCTGGATCAATGACAGTGATGAAATGCAACACACTGCAAATCCATTTTCTGGCAGGAAAATAGTGATATCCTTTAGGAATGCGAGGGTCCCTCCTACGGACAACAGTAGAGGAAACTAGCACTGGCAAAGCCAATAGGTCTCCTTTGCTTTTTGAGTGCTGATTAAAACATCAAAAAGCCTGCTGCAGTGAATAAAAAAACAAAAGGGGTCGTTTTCTGTACACAATGCATCTATGAGTTAAAGACTTTAATGAATGTGTGATTATGCCAAAGGCACAAGAACTGGAGAGGCTGGAGGCTGTGGCCAGTTCAGAGGAACTGTTTGCACAGCCCAACTGGAGAACATGCTCAAGTATGGCTTGCAGATACCGGCCAGGCCCTGCAGCTGCTGCACACAAGGCATAACATTAGACTATAGTCTTTGGATAGTACTTATAGGGTACACACGTAGGCCACGCCCTTGCCTATTGCACAGAGGCTATGACCACACTGTGCACTATGGCAACAGAGCACCAAACTTCCCACTCAAAGGGCACAGCCACATGCGTTTCCGTATGAATACCAGAGAGCATCTAAAAGACCTGTTCATACTTCACAAGGGTAATGCCACAAACAGAGTCTTAAGGTTGCTTCACATGAGGCCTGTACACAGGCTGTGCAGCCTTAACTCCAAAGACATAACTGATACAATCAGTGATATAATTATCGAAAATAACACTACACTCACTATTTTACTTTCCACTTGTTTTCTATTATAATGATCTTTTAACCCCACTCCTTGGTACCCTGCACTTGCAGTGAGCCCAATGTTCATTTATGAAAGTGACTCAGTTACATGATCTCTAATTGGTTAGTTTGGAACCACAAACTCTGCGCAATACCTCTGCGGCATCTTGCCCCTGGGCTGTGGTCATAACAATGCTACAGAAAACCACCTGAACCTGATTTAAGAATAATGAGACCTATCACAGATGTGGTGTTGTAAGAATGGGACAGAGAGTGAGCCACTAAACCTCATTTTATAAATTATGAAGAAACAAATTATGACCTCATCTATCAAGACTGAGGGGAAAATAAAAATCACACAAAGCAAGAGGATGAGAGATGGAAATAGAACACAAGCCAATCACACAGGTATACTGAAAAAACGCAGCTTTCATTGAACACACCTTTTGGGCAGCAGAGACAGAACGTTCAAAGCTATACATTGTCCAATCACAAACTGGTATCTGTTTAATATGAGGTTTTTCAGATTAAGTGCCAATAGCGCCACATGAACAAATGAAGAGTGCCTGCACAATCACAACCCATCTCTTTTGCAAAGAGAGTTAGAGGCCCCCAGAAAGGTAGAATAGCTCTCATGTGGGTCATTAACATCTCCCTGTCCACAGGGAGGATTAGTTCTATTGCCCAAAGCAGGGAGTGTCTGCATTGGGCTTATTGATACAAAGGAGGTCATTGATGTGAGGAGTGAACCCAACCATGCAGTCTCCAACAGTCACTGAGCTTCATGTACAGCAATCACCCCCACACCAGCCATGTGTGCACTGACACGGGTGTGTCTTGGATGAGCAGCTGAAGATCCTTTGTTATGGTTGCACACAGGGAAAACTGAGGGTCTCGATGCATTTCTCGGGATGCACACCATATACAGACAGCCGCATCTGTTGTTAGCAATAAATGCACTCTGTACTCCTGAATTTGGGCTCAAGTAAGAGCTGAGAAACAGAATCAGGGAAAGATCCTTCCATGTGGCTTTAACTGGAAATTGTAAAACTAGTGGTCTTGCCTGGGGCTGGATAGCTCACATACAGAAAAATATTATTCTTCATGGCGGTGTCTTTAATGGCATTAATCCTCCTGGCACAAATTGTAATATGAATTCTATCTTATGGCACATCTGAGGAGTAGTATGTGCACGACCTAATAATTTTCTGTGATCTCAGTTATTGTCAATGGTTTATGGACAGAATCAGACGATGCCAATTTCATTAATGTTGGAGTGTGTGTCCTCCGATGTCATATGCTGTGATTTCATCAGCTGTGCCTTTTTTTTTTTGATAAGCAAACGTTATTGATTTTAAAACACATAAAACAATTCAGCCAATACACGGAAATCACGAGTTTGAATCCATTCACAAAAGCGATGTAACCCCAATCACGAACCCTATAAAAGATGTGCCTTTTAACATATTTTCAATGCTACCACATTTTTGCCTCCCAGGGTTGAGGGCCTTATAAAAAGCAGTGGGTGCTCAGAGACACACAAAAAAAAGCAATCCACTGAGATCACAGTTCCTATTAACATGCATACTCACATATGAAGACTTATTTAGGCATGTAGGTCTTGCGCTCTGAGGGAACGCATATATACCCTATTACGTACCTAAACATCTGATGACACGAAACTTCTTTCTCAGAGAGAGCAAGCCCATAGAGGAAAATGGACAGAAGGAATGCTTAATTTGTATGAATTTGTATAAAAGTGAGTTCTGGCCTCCACATTTCTTGGGACAAGCCTTACCTTCCTTGCGTTTTGTTCAGCAGCTGCAGCACTACTACCTGCTGGAGCCCTGCTGTAATAGCTAACTGCTGATGAACACCACACACACTGCCTGGGAGTGTGAAAAGCAGTCCGTCTTTTATTTTCATTGTAACTTGTAGAAATAGGCTAAATGGTAAATGATCACTGTATATGAGGTCCTGTTTCCATGGACTAAATACAAATATAGGAGCGACTGATCTGTTGCCATTTGCTCTGCAGACATGCACTGGACTGGGCAGTGAAGGTAGAGGCAAGGAGTACCAAATTCTGGAATAAGAGCTAGTGGTGGAAAGGAATGGTCAGGAACGATCAGACTGCCTATTCCATTGTCCATGCAAAATAAACTAAGAAATGTCGGCTATTAAGATCTAAAACAGGCATACCAACTTCAGCACATTGAGGTTCAAGACACTGAAAAAGCTGGAGTTTCCAAAAGCCCTAATTTAGTTTCGTAAGAAAACCACCTGGGATGCTTGCAATCTCAAAACGGAAAACACACCAGGAGTGAACTTTCTCCACGGTTACATAGCCTTGATCTTCCTAATCATGTCCCTGCAGTCAGCCATGCTGGCCAAGTACACCATCTTGACACTGCTTCGCTTGGCTGCACCAATCATTTTGCATCATTATCTGACCTTCATTGTGGAGTCAAAAATGGTCTGAACCAACCCCTACCTTGAGTTATTTGCCTTCACATGTGTCATCAGACATCAGAAACCCTGTTGATGCTGTAACACCTCATTTACTAATCTAGCTCCTGTTAGGTTCTGTGAATTCAGACCTGCAAACTCACATGGTGCCACCATGCACACAATTTCGACTCTCTTCACACAGTCACACGGTAAGGAGCAAAATCACACCGTGGCTCAGAAAACTAGCTGGAAACCACTGCACAAAGTTGATTTGCAGCTTGTCTGAGGACGGTCTGAGCAGCCGCTCTCCATCAAGTAGTTTGAAAACACCCCATGACATTGGTGACAGCCTAAGTAGTGACCCTTTGTTTTTTTCGAGTTAGTAGGGGGGCTTGGTGAGGGGCAGAGTGAATCTAAAGTACCTCCTGGTATGAGCCTCTGATCTCTCTCCAAGACCCCATCCCCTACTCACAAGGTGAAATAAATGTATACGTATAGGTCTGTGTATTTGTAAAGCGCACTATCACCCGCAAGGATATCCTAGAATATTTTGGGTGATGGAAATCCAAGCAGTTGCAGTACTATATACATGTGCTTCCTATGTAAATGATATATAGATGTATATATATTTGTGTTTTCTCTGAGACTGGAATTCTTGTATTGCTTGTGCACCCATTATTAGTACATGTAGATGGTTATTTTGATCACTTATGAGAGGCAGCATCGTTATTGATTTCTTATATCATACCATATGTCACAAAATTATTAAATGGTATATAGGAGTTTAATGACATCCAGGGTAATACTGCAGGCCCCTGTAGTACCTGCTGTGCAGGGGGCCCCAACCGTTGAAGGGTCTGTCTAACGTCGTTGGCTATTGGTGAGCTACAGGCGACTTGGGACCCATCGACACATTCTGCAGCTGGGCACCACTGTGGTGTGTTATGACACTGATGACTCCAACAACCTTTGAACATGGCCCTGATATTGTTTATTATATATAGGGTTTAATCAGGGACTTAAGAATTACATTTTTCAAGAAGTTTCGGTCATGACCTGAGCAGTAGACGGATTTCTACCTTTCTAAACTGGAAAGGCGCAACCATTGGCTCCTGGAAGATCAGATGTACCGACAGATGTATCCTCATGGCATGATATTATCACATGATTGTGAAGGACAACCAGAGGTCCATTAAACCAAACATTGATTGTAAAAGTATATGAAGAGGCTATGTGGATGAGACAAAGAGGTGAGGTGTCAAAGGTAGGAAATATCGGTGAATTTCGCAGAGAATAGGACAATAGTTCCACCATGTGGAAGGAAAAAAACCCTTGTGAAGCTGAGCTGCGATTCCAAGAATACATCCGACTTTGCCGCTTCGTCGTCTGCATTAGAGCATCAGATTCACACTTCCATTGTTATGGTTCTGACAGGCCCTCCATTATGAACCCCACTTCTAGGGAGTTAATATCTAGGTTGCTGCAAATGGCATAGCCTTGAAAGCTGCCACTCATGCTGTCAGGAAGGATGCAATTTTAATTTTGAAATGTCGACTCAAAACCATTGTCTTAGTAGTAAGTGGGTACATGTAACAGACATTTGTATCTTGGGTATGTTGCTTTTCTGATCATTTAGGTACGTTTAAAGAGCAAGCAAATTACCATAATATTATGAACCTAACGTGGCCCTTTTTATGGAAATGGGTCCCTGTCAGGTACTTCCGTGATGGATTCATGAGGCGAGTTTCACCCTCTCTGTCTTCAAAAACACAAAGGGCTCAAAGGGGATGATCACGTGTTTTATTCTGGTACTCGCTTCCAGTTTCACTTGCTGTTTAATTTCAGAACAGGATGTCTGTCAGTCCTGTTGAGATACTGGCAACAAAAGTAAGATTTTCAAACTAAAATAATTTTGTCCCCCGATCAGAGTTACCTTTAAAAATAATGCTATGTTTTTTTGGGATGCAGTTTTAGCATTATTATGTAATAGTATTATTATGTAATAGCATTATTATGTAATAGCATTATTTTTCAGAACATTTACAAGAGATCCGAGCAAATAATCTACAGGGTCTATTTGAGGAAGAAACGATCAAGAAAAACCACAAAGTTAAAGCAACTCACTGCCATACATCAACGACCAGCTGCGTAGTTTAAACATGTGGAACAGACATAAAAGCAAAATGCACAATAGCCCTTACCAGTTTCTAGACAAGTGCGTGTCCCATTTGAATTTTGGGGTTCAAAATATCATGGACAGTGCTAAGGACTACTGTTGCTGGGAATTTCCTGAGCCAACAGCATACTGCCAAGAGTGAAGTCTCCAAAGCGCTAGAATTTGCACTAAGAATGTGTCTGGTCTGCACTGTGAAACAGATTTTACGCTGACAATTCAGAACGTTGGCCGTAGTGCATTTGGCATTTTAAGAAACATGAAAAATATGTAGTAAGCAATCACTTAGTTGCAGCTACCAAAACAATACTTCCTTCTCAAATCAATGAAACCCAAACGTGGGCATGGAACGCCACTTCCGCCCTAGGGTATATGGTGAGGCTTTTTATTAAGAGGGCATTGTGAACAAAGATGGGGTATGCAACTACATGTACGGCAGATGGAGGTATCTTCAGCGGTGCCTGGACTTTTCACCCCAGTGCAGAGAATGTACTGGTGTTTCGTATTCGGATAATGGGTATTTTCAACATACTTTAAATATAATTAAAGTACAGCACCAAAGGGTGTGATGCATAATAACATATGCATTTATTTGATTAGAAAATAAACAACTGCAGAGCAGATGTCAACGTGGACATGTTAATAGGATTCAATACATTTCTGACTGCCTCTCTAACAAGTTAAATAAAGCATATCACTTGTTGCTGGCTCCATGCAGAAATTATGCAATGTTCTAATATTGCCCTACCAAATGAATAAAAGCTGTATTATATATTCAAAAATAATTTTACATTCTCATCGCCTGTCTACTGTTCAGTGCTTGCTTCTAAGAGATATTACATTTGTAAAAAATACATTTGCTTTACATTTAAAACTTCAGAAGCTAAGAGAGTGCACCCTCAAGCCAGTGAACTGGCTAATTCAAGGGCTGATTTTCAAAATTATTTTCACGTGTAAATCTGACTTACATGTGTAAATAGTCTTAATCTTAACTGCAAAAACCCTTTGTTTATTTATTTTTTTATTTTAAATATTTATAGGATTTTGTCAAGGTATACAAAAAGCGTTTCGCAGTTTACGCCAGGTTATCCCAGGCAAAGATTTAGCAAGCACATGAATCACGTGAGGGTGGTACCCTTAATGGTTACCACGCGCCTAACCCAGCGCCCATTGGTGGCTGATGAACAGGGCAGGCAAAGGAAAGGGTAAAGGAAAGGAAAAGAAAAGAAAGAGGAGGAGAGGCAGGATCCATGAGGAGCTTTGTAAAGCTACGTTGTCGGCCCCTCTGAGATGGATGATCCAGTTTAGCCAGCTCTTGTAGGACGTCTTGCTTGTGTCCTTCCAGTTGGCAAGAACCATTTTTACTGCCGAGGTTATTAAGAGGTCAAAAAGGTCTCTGCCAGCTTCATTTCTCCATTTTGTACTTATGCAGGCCTTAGGCAAATTGAAGGTGTCCCTGTCAAAATTACTTTTAAAAGCAGAAAGTTGGGTTTGCACTCATAAATGGTTTTACTCATATAAAGCTTTTCAAGTGATTACATTTATATTTAGGAGGGGAGTTGGTGTTATTAGGCAGTAATACACTGAGTTTGTCAACGCCCAGAAACTAGCCTCTGATCCCTTTCTACCCTAGAAAAGGTGAAACATGTACTAGTAGTACATTTCTTGTTAGGGTGTGAAGTGGAAGGGAGCATCGCCAAAATTGGTTGGGTGGTAGGGGAAAGTGTTTCTCCACTGGAAAAAATATCTGTACAATTGTGGGGGAAAAAGTTACCCAGCGCATTTGCACTTGTGGAGTTGATGTTGAGCCACAAAATAAGTCTTTTTTTTAGCTCCACCTTATGAATGTAAGCTCACATGATCTTTAAAAACAAATTGTGACTAACTCAAGAAGGGGGCGTGGCTATCTCGAGTGAGACGGTGGACGCAATGCGAGTGTATTCCCAGCCATCCCCTATAATCCATTGTCATCCGTGTCACCATGTGCAGCTCGGTGGTTCGGAGGACACTAGTTGTGATCCCAAGGATCTGCTGGCCGTGGGCTGGAGCTGTCTGTGCATAGAGGTTTCCTGGTGGCCTGAAGATCGGGCGCAGCCTGCGGACGGCGACAGATGCCTGCGCCCACTTTCTGGATGCCGTCGCGGAAGAGCACCGAAACTGAGTGACCACTGGCCACGGAGCAAGCTGAGCAAGTTGGGGGAGGAGGATGGCCTGGCCGCTGCAGTGATTGGAGCAAGCCACTCAGCGGCCATCAAGAGGCCTGGTATTGGCCCAGGTTATACTCGCCTGGTGGCTGGAGGTGAGACTGGTGCAACTGGCTGCAGGGCGTGGGACCCCCCCCTCGGGCTAGCAGAGAGACATGGTGGGCATTGGTGGCCTGACCAGCCGGGGAACAGGATGCGGGACCTGTGCGGAGGAGGTGTCATGTGTCGCCCCTTCCTTCTGGAGGCCACACATTGAGGTGGAGGTGAGGGTAGCCTGGGAGTTGCCCAGCTCCCCGCCCTTTATTCACAGTAATAGCGTTGAGAGTGATGGGTTGGGCACTGGCTCTACCAGTTTGACGCTTAGAGGGATGCAGTGACTGCCCAAAGCACCTGACAGTGCACGGTGCACCCAGGGGGACCGTGATCATCAGTGGAAGGGAGCAGCTCTTCATGGGAGTGTTTTGGGGACCTCCCACCTTGTGGAGTTCAATGGCCCTGACAGGCGATCTGGAATGCCTGGATCCAACTGAGGAAGCCTATCCGGAGAGAGTGTGGAGAGTGCTTAACTTGCAGTGTTGGCTGACCTTGTGCTCTTCCCTGAGCTTTTTATGGCTATCTGAGACACCCGGGGCACCGTATTCAGAGCGAGCACATGTCGCGCTACACGACGCCATCAGCAGGTCAATAAGCCCGCCAGTACCCTCGAGGATGCCTGCAATAGGGAATTTAAGTTATAGGTACTTTTGACTGATTACAACTATTGAAGATTAGTAAGTCAATGACCTACCTTCCTAGGCTGCTCAAATAGCAACCTCACTTATACACAGGTCCTGAAGAAAGCCCCCCGACCTGGTTGGGCAAAAGAAGGGCTGAAACATGTTGACCACTCACATGGACAAACAAGTGCGATAGATCAGTAACTCCTCTATATACACACTACCTTGATTTTACTTTGCCCCATCTATAACTGAATAAAGTTTTTTCGAGTCTGGAGATGTAGGCAACTTAAACTCACTTCACTCAACCACGTTTTTTCATCACTGATCACTACTGTTATTAGCAGTTGGTCTACCTTCGGGTGGAGGAAAGCATATTCTCCCCAAAAAAACAATGATGATGCTTTTCACGTTGAAATATAAGGCAGATAATCAAGATATACCGCCCGACCACCTTTGTACGTTAATTAGGGTTTTTAAGACGGTCACCATACTTGACGCTGGTTACACAGGTACAAGTGATCCATTCCCCTATGATTGTTGGTTATCTGAGACTGACCTCATGTGCCCTTTGTCACCCTCCCTGGTCTGACCCCTCTGCAGTGTATCAGCCTGGTGGTGAGCCGTTGGCTCCTCATAGTAGGGATATCGAGAATGGTTCCCCTCTGATGCTACTGGTGCACATGGTGTGGGAGTGGCATTGCGGGGCCTGTGAGCAGATCTTTTACTGACTGCGTATCTTGCTCAATCCCATGCTTAGGAACTGACGGAAATTGTGGACACTTGGAAAATCCTAGAATTACTCCTGGCTGCTCGTGCTGTCCCACTTGGCGGGGGTAAGCGGGTGAGGCAGCAGCTACCTCAGTAGCATTACCTAGATCTTAACTCTGAACCTCCGGCCGGACGCCACCACATTCAGCGCCACGTGGAAGGGCAAAGGATCAACAACACATACGCAAACCAAGATGGATAAAATCGTAACCTTTCCCAGTGGTGCCACGGGTCGCTCAGGAACAAACCCTGCTCAACTGAACCCACAACCCTAGTCGACATACTGCAGGCTATCCAGGCCTCCCAAGAGGCAGTTGACATTAAGATAGGGTAGGTCAAGGTCGATATCACACTTATACATAAGGATTTACAAACAAATGGCCCACAGAGTCACCAAAGCAGAAGAGAGGATCTCCACTGTGGAGGACACCCTGACCTCCCTCAAAGCAGAAGTGGCCAAACTCCTGTCCCTCACCACCACACTTGAGAAAAGGGCTGAGGATACACAGAATAGATCGAGGTGCAATAATTTGTGATATATGGGCTTTCCAGAAGGATTGGTATCATCAGACCCTGCAGACCTACTGTGAGACTGGTTGGAACTATGGCTACCTAAGAGCTCCTTATCTCAATGGTTTGTCATAAAGGGGTTGCATAGATCCCTGGCCCAATACCCACCACCGGGGCACCCCATGCTCATTAATTGCCAGATTTCTCAATTACCGTGATAGGAATGCTATCATATGCTTGGCCTGCAAAGCTGGTTCACTAACTTTTCAAGTGTCATGGATTAGGATTTTTCCGGACTTCACCCGGAAATTCAACAGCAACTGCAGTCCTTCGATAAAGTGAAGCAAAAACTCAAGCACCCCAGAGGCTTTGTGGGCAACCAAAAGAAATCCCAGTGCAGCCCTAATACTGCCCGACATATTTCTGAAATGAAAGGCCTCCACACAACCTAAATCACAGAGACCTACATAGTGCTGGCATGCTAGAGCCCTCAGGACATGTACATGTTCTGTGGGATCCCCAGACTCATCCAACGTTGTGGCCTATGGACATAGAGAGGGATGAAGTCTGGCGATGGCAGAGGAATCAGAACAGGGCATTGACATGAGGAAGGACTTATTGACTGACCTGCCGTTGACCCAGGAGGGCCACTCACAGGTCATAAGTACCTGAGCAGTGCAGGTACACTATACACAGATCTGTCTACATCAGAGAAGCCACCATTAGCGATACCCCAGACGTCTTAGATTTTTTGCATTTGTATGGTTTCATGTTAGAGTTGTGGGGTTTAGGGCCACAGATGCTTCAGGGGGGAAGTATTGAGTGGGAGAGTTGGGGGAAGGGAAGTTTGGTGGTTGAGATGGGATATTCCATTTGTTTTCCTTCGTTCCTTTTTCTTATTGATCTGACTATCTTGCTCAATGGCTGGATGCCACACACATTGCACTCCAAGAAAGAGACCCCATGGCGCTCGATACAGTTAAGCCTATAATAGTGCACACGGCCTTGACCTAGAAAGTGAATGGACTCGTAGACCTCATGAAGTGTACAGCAGTCCTCAGTAACACTAAGTGCCTTCACCCCTCCATCGTACTGTTGCAAGAAACACATCTCCTGGGTTCATACTGCCCTTTCCTGAAGGGATTCGGGTATGATAGGCTCTATCATGCGGGCTTCGCTAGATACTCTAGAGGTGTGGCATTCTTTTACACAAATCCTTCCCACTCCTGATAACTTGTACGGTCACAAATCATACGGTCACAAACTACTGAATAGGTACGCCATGCTGGAGCGTCTACATAAGGGGCACCCATATAATATCATGAATATCTACGTTCCGCCTCATATATGCACCCAAACATATGTAGCTCTCACAGAGGTGATTTCGGCCTTCCCTGTAGGCACCACTGTCATAGGTGGTGACTTTAATGTGACATCATATACAGAAATTGACACTACTGGAGCCCTCACAGCACACTGTGAAACACAGGTGAGACAGCTATGGGAGGGGATGGACTACCTAGGTTTGCCTGATGTCTGGTGGGTCTGGCACCCCGAGGAAGAACCTAGACACATATGTTTGCGGCACATAAGACACTTTCTTTTTTGCTACCAGTGACTCATGGCTACAAGTTACCCTAGTGAGAATCCTTCACAGAGGCACATCCGATCACTAACCGATTGAATTGCAAGTAGGTAGTCTGACACGCACACGACACCCTATGTGGCATCTCAATGCCTGGTTTCTACAGACAAGAGATGCACACCATTTCTCGGCAAAGCATTGCAGGCCGAGCCTACAGATTTCAGAATGTTTTTATGTGGGGAATGCTGGCGCAATGCAAGGAGTAGGATAGGAGGGCAACCTGTGTATGGTGGAAGTGGTGGTCCACAACGTGGAGGTTGTGGTGGTCCAATTGATCCAAGTACAGGGATCGATATTGCGATGTTGAAGCAATTCAATCCATGTCATTATTGTAACAAGTTGGGGCATCGGAAGTAGGAATTCCGCTTGAATCCCATTCAGGAGTTAAATGATAATTAGGTGCCAAATATGAACAACCTGCAAATGCTTGGTGCAAATACCGAATAATCCAATACAGACAAGGCAAAATCCTAATACGTCTCAAGCCCCAATGATGCAGGTTCTCCAAGGCCCAATCTCACAACAGAATGTGGGGAACTTAAATCAAAGTTCCTGAGGCAGTTCAAACCCTTTTTCAAATAAAGGTGCTTTTCAGTAATTTCCTGTTTTTGATTCTTCAGCGGGCTATGGCACTGATCAATCAAAATGATGGTGCTTGAGAGGGGAGGAAGATTGCATACTTGGGCAGTCATAGAGGTAGATCAGAGTTGTCTATTCGTAGAAGGTGCAGTGTATGACCATCAAGTGCCCTTTTTTATCGACGCTGGTGCTACCTGTTCCACTGTGAGAACAGTGGAAGTTCCAAACCTACCCCTTTTGGGAAAACATAACCAAGTTGTAGGAGTTGTCAATTATCAAATCATTAACACTGCCTCACAAAAAATACCCGTAAAGATAGGGACATTTGAGGAAGACCATCAGTTTGCAATATGTGATTCTAGTCTTGTGAAGCTGCTAAGACGAGATTTATTGTGCAAGTTAAATTGCACTATATACAGCACACTGGATGGTGTTGAATTTCAAACACACAAATAACATGTTTATTTCAAACTGGCTACATATGCGACAGCTGTTAGTCTGTATCCCTTAATGACTGTGAAGATTTGCCCTTAGATCTTAGGAATACTGTGAAGCTCGAAATCTGGGACTTTTCAAGTGACTACATTAGTCTCATTAAAGGTGTTGAACATTTTCGAATAACTATCAAACCAAACGTTGAACACCCTAGGACTCAACAATATAATCTCACCTCCAAAATGATAGGTGGAATTACTCCAGTGATTGAGTCAATGATATAGCAAGATATTCTAAAAGAGATAATGGGAAGTTCATATGACTCACCCATTATGAACCTGCAGAGACCAAATGGTACATACTGGGAGGCTTATTTACAAGCCCCTTGAGGCGCGGGTACATCACTTTTTCCCATATTAACAGTGATGTACCGGTGGCGCAAGAGGCTTGTAAATAAGACCCTGGATCTTGAAGGACCTGAGGAAAAGTAATAATACTGTTGTTCCCTGTTGTGCTGTGGTATCAAATCCAGTTGCAATATTATTCGGGATACTATGTGAGGCTGGGTGGTTCACTGTTGTCAACTTGTGTCAGACATTCTTCTCTATTCCATTGCCTGAAGAAAGCCAGTTTCTTTTCCTTTTGAATTCAAAATATGTGTTTGGCATGGTGCTGAGTCCCTCAGGAATATACAGAGAGCCCCTCAATCTTTAATTAGATCTTAAAGAAGAACCTTGAGCCCACAAATTTGCTGTGTAATTCGATTCTTGTGAGGATAACATTGTCTTGTTCAACCACTTGGTGGAAAAAGGACACCAGATGTCCACAAGTAAATTACAGTGCTGTTGGCAAAAAGTCCTATACTTTGTACAGAATATTGAGAAAGGAGCGAGGTAAGTGTCACAGGAGAGGATGGCTGCCATTTTGGAAATTAATACTACTACCACGCAGAGAGAAGGTAGGATGTTCTAGGGAATGGTGGGCTACTGTAGACAGTGGATGCCCAACTTTTCCTTAGTGTCCAAACCTCTACAGAGGTTAATTCACAAAGATGTGCCTGATCCACTACTATGGGACAATGGCTGCTTGATTGCATTCCTAGAGCTGAGAGAAAGTCTCCGTGAAGCCCCGGCACTAAGAATGGCAGATTATAACGAAGCTTTAACACTCTTTTGCAATGAAAGGGAGGGATGTGCTCTCTCAGTGATTACACAAATGCATGGGGATGTTCGAAGACCTGTGGCATATTTTTCTGATACCCATGACCCTTTAGAGGCAGGACTGCCTGGCTGTCTTAAAGCTGTTGCAGCATTAGGTGTCAGAATTGAAAGGTGCGAATGTATAGTCATGGGACATGCTCTAACACTGATGGTTCCTCATTCTCAGGGGATAGTACTGACCCGCATCCAAATACAGCATCTAACAAATAGCCGATTAACAAAGTATGAACAAGTTATATTGGCTGCTACAAATATTACTTTAAAGAGGTGCTCATCACTCAGTCCAGCTACACTGTTACCCTTGCCTGAAAATGAAACGATTGAGGGGGAGGTTGAACGCGATAGTCTGGATGTCATAGAATTGTCCACTAAGCTGAGACCTGATATTAAAGATGAATCCCTTGAAGAATAGAAAACTGTTCATAGGGGGCTCCTGCTTGAGGGATGTTGGAGGGAACTTGAGAACTGCTTTTGTGGTCTGCACTGTTGAAGATGTAGTAGAAGCGTTATGGCTCTGTAGAGTTACTTCTGCACAAATGGCTGAGTTACTCACTTTTACGAGAGCTTGCAGTGTCTCAGACAAATTGAGGGTGACTATTTTCACCAACAGTTAGTATGCCTTTGGTATTGTCCATGACTTTGGACAGTTGTGGTTACAAGGGGGATTTGTGATGTCTTCAGGATCCAAGCAGTGGAACCACCTCCAAGTAGGACGGAACGAGGGGCAGGACCCTTGATGGCAGTTTGACTACAGGGCTACCCCACAGAGTGGTGAGGTTCCACTAGGAGTTGAAACCTCTCCAAAAACGGGATGGAGTGAATACATGAGACAAACTTGTCCAAAAATAGTAAGGAGCAGCTACCTGCCCTTATAGAAAGTAGAATAGGGAAATTCTCTTTACTACTCATACCAGGGGGCACACAGTCTCGCCTTGAAGAAAGTCCAGCACCTTTTATGGGGCTAACACGGACTGAAACATGTTGGCTATAGGGTCTTAGGACCATAATATCCCTACTGACCCTATCTTTATATTTTATTATTACCCCAGGCACATCCAAGAATAAAGGGAAACTGGGATCTGTTGGTGGGCTTTTAATCTTTTTCCCCCTGGCCCAAAACGTCTTCCTAAGAGCTCCCTGAAAGATGGTTGAGCCCACCCTGACTTCTAGGTGTCAGGGTGTCCCGATGATGAAGCATGACATCACTAGGGTGTGTGAGGGAATATAAAACAAAAGGATTTGCCTCCTTTCCCACTCAATAGTGGTGTTCCTTTAGCAGCTTCACGTAGGGATTTCCACGCAGTTAGAGTTTAGGGATTGTTCTAACAGACCCAACCACTTAACAGTGATTGGGTTATTGGGGAGTACATTTTTGGTAAAGCAGTCTTCAGGATCCCCCATTAGGAATGAGAAATATGTTATGAGACTGTTGTAGGCATTACAGATGCCTTGAGAAATTGCAGTGGTTAAATGTGCAGTGCACAGGAGTGGAAATGATTATGTAAAGGCTGGTAACCAGTATGCTGACGAAGTCGCTTGGTACAGCGCTCATGTGTCCTGTGCATTTATGAGACCAACTCAAATCTTTTGTTATCTGTGGCCGACACTTGGGAGGAGTTTGAAAGATTGAAGGAGGAAGGGCCAGAGACCGAGCAATAGGGTTGGATCAGTGCAGGTTGTGTTAAGAATTAGAATTGGATGTCACCTGATGGAAGCCCCGTGTTGCCTGATAGTCTTTTGTTTCTGATGACTAAACATTTCCATGGTCCCGCACACATAGGGAGAAATGTTATGCTCAGGCTGTGTCGACAGAATTGTGTAAATCCCCGGTTTAGGTTAATGGCTGAAAATGTATGCCATCAATGTAGTGTGTGTCAGCAGATGAATGTAGGGAGAAGTACCCCCATGACAATGAGTCACATAGGTAGATCGGGAGGTTCATTTAACAAGATGTAGCTGGATTTTATCGAAATACGTGTGTAATGGGCTGTGATATGCTCTGGTTACTGAGAACATTTCCTCCTGATGGGTCTGTGGAAATATGGATTTTTCTGGTCAGTTATGTCCCCTATCTTGGACCCCAACGGTTCTATGTGCATGTTACAAGTACATGTATGTTTCCTCCAGTTCCAGTTATGAAGACGCAAATACATGTGCGTCCACCGTCAACATGTCCTCTGTCAGATCCGCCATGAATAGGCCGGATATTCCATTCCTAAATATGAAAGGCCACCGGCTTTATATGGCTCAGTTACTCCATTTTGCAGTCCAGGCAAGTAGGCCCTGATTCTGTCATCAAACTCTTCTTGCCTTCTGCCTCTGAAAGCTCCAGTCTGAGCCTGCATCTGTGACCATGAACTTTGTCTCATTCTCTGCGCGGCTCACGAAGCCTGACATCAGCCTATTCTCTGCCAAGAACTGTATTTCACCTTCGAGTTATCTGCTTCCCCCTCAGCCAATGCATTCCTGCCTAGTAGTTTAAGTAAACATTCTTCCAGCTACCGAGCAAAAGGCCCGGCTTCTCTGTCTTTATGCAAGTAATTCATAGTCCTGTTACTATGGAATATTCCTATCCCCTCGCATTTAGTGTAGACACTTAGACGCTTGTACACGCACGCACAGTCAGTATAGAATAGATTCTGTCCGAGAGTCCTTCTTTCGTGGATAACATAGTTCTTTAAACATAGGATGTTAGATATGATTTGGGATTAGGTTGACTTGACCCCCCAGACTTCTTGTCTCCACATGTAGAGCTAAATGTCAAGTCCCCTTCACCCCCTAGTTACACGTCAATTACACGTCATGTTGCTGCGCGCGCATCTATGCCAAGTATTATCTTATGGATCCACCTATATGTGACATCATAACCAATTACGTTCCTTTTTACTCCTTATTACACCCATTTTTGGTTACGCAGATAAATCGTCATTTTCCTTATCAATTGTTACGCCTACTGCATTCGCCTCATTGTAATGTATGATCTATAAAAGTCATTTCTTGTCAATAAAGTATGTACTTCACTTCCTGAACCCCCGTGGTGATGGAACTTGGAGCAACCGATTATAATCGATCACTGGAATAAAGCCCATTCCGAACCTCTAATACCACGGATTCTGCCTCTCATTTTACTGAGCTATTTTATTATGTTTATATATCAAATTAAGTCCCGGTAAAGGAATTTTATTTACCACATGAATGGCGCCCGAACAGGGACACTTTCTCATCTCACGCGCCGGCGGTGAGTTGCAGGCCCGGTCTCCTGCCACAGCTGGACGGACAATAACGCGTACCAGCAGGATTTCCTGTAGCTCCCTCCGGTCAAGCGGGGGCGACTGAGACTGCGATCAACACCCAGACGAGGCGGTGAGAAGTGCGAAGTATCCCGACCAGAGCCTAGCTGAGAGAGCAAGATCCGAGGTATACAGAGGCCCACCAGTTCGAAGTCGAGTCCAGTTTCCGACGAGTCGAGTCGAGTCCAGTCCGGTCCAAGTCCGGTTTCCGAGGCCTTCCGTTTCCGAAGCTACCCGGTGAGTACCATTACTGGGGAGGCATTTCTGACGTGCACATAGGTTGTGCCGGTCAAGACGGGTTTGGGTACACAAATCCGGTCTGCACTGTTTCAGCAGTGTATCTGTACTGTTTAGCAGTATATCAAGTATTCCGAAGTATCTAGTTATTGTCAAAGAATTATGCTTGGTGATTAGTTATGCAGACGATCATCATTGTTGGTTATTTTAAAGGTTAAAAATATTTAATGTTTAATGTTTAATGTTTAATGTGTTAAACGTCCTGCATATTGTGGTATGAATGGTTGTTCATTATTGTGCTTTTGTACTAAGTGTGTTCAAGATTAAGTATCAAATCAGTTCTCAATATGCCGCTCTTTTCGAAACTAAGACAGATCACTACAAGAAAAGGGGTACTCGAAGAAGCCGTTCCTATTCCTCCTAGGGATACTCCAGGGCACTTCATGTATCACAAACATGGCTTAGACGCTATATTATTTCTTGATTTATGGGTAGACTACACCAAGGGATTACCAGAAAGTCAGAGGTGGCCCGCAGCGGGAACCTGGGATGCGGAGTGCATCATGAAAGTCGAGGAAGAGTTATGGAAAAGGAAGGTCAGACAGTCACAGAAAGACGCCGTTGAGTTATGGCGTAAAGAATCTCATAGACGCACAGAAAAAGCACGTAGACAGGAAGAAAAGAATAAAGAGAGTTCAAATAAAGTTCGAGAGAATCCATTAATTGAGGAAGGTATCCGAGTGAAATCAGAACAAGTAGATAGGCAAAGAAATGCCCTTATGAATGGTATGTATCCCCTCCTGGCCGAAGGATTACCTAAGGCTACTCCAGAAAAACCGAAAGACTTGCCACCCCCATTGTTCCCAATAAAGGTACATCCTAAGGGGCATCCTAGAACCGCAGAAGATGTTTTTCTTTCCTCATATTTAGATGACGCAGCTCCCGAGTATGCTAATTCCGCCCCACATAGACCGCATACCAGGGAGATCCAACGCCAAGATCCAGTACCCGTATCCCTACAGCAACAAATCGAGTCACAAGTTCCGGCAAGCACATCTGTTTCTGCATCCGCTCCTACAGCTACTTCTATAGCTGTGTCCACACCTGTAGTTGCTGTGTCACGTTCGACGAATCCTTTCACACCCGACACCCCAGATGGGGCCACGGGAGGTGCTACCAATATTTTTTCTACGCCATCCAGAATAAATAAACTTACTTTTCAAGAGTCAGCACATTCACGTACACCCAAACTCATAAGTGCCCGTACGCTGAAGGAACTTCTTATAGATTGCAGATATGACCCTGTGCCCGGTAAAGAGGACGAAATGACCCTGGCATCATTGCGTATCAGACGAGCCGCAGTGTATTTAGGGAAGTTACCAGGAATGACTGCGCATCTAGATAAAATATATCATTTTGTCCAAACAGGGCGAGATCCAGAATGTATTAACAGAGCTATGGAATACCAGAAAGTAGAAATGTTTTGGTATAAATAGTGGCATAAAAGCAAGTAGCGAATCATACCCGCATCTGTTCGTAACAAAATTAGTAGAAAATGCCCTACCCCAAGTAAAGAATAGAGTATTAAAATTCGAGAGTACCTGGCAAGGTAACACTCCATCACAAATGTTACAAATGTTACAGTACCATCACAATAGAATTAGAGAGGAACAAGAACATGAACACAGACGCATGAAAGACACGAAAATGAAAATGCTAGTTTCCCAGACAGTTCCAGCTGAAGGACATAAAAAGGGTATGACACATTCCGATTCAGCAGGACCTGTAAAAGGGACATGCAATTATTGTAAAAAGCCAGGTCATTACGTACACGACTGTCCAGTTTTAAAACATAATATCGCCATAGGTAAAACACAAGAAAGATCACGGCCACTCAGACAAGATCAGAATGAACAAGGAGCTCTGCAGCATGCCCAGGCCATGCCAGCCGCACAACAGCCAATACAGTTTGTGCCAGCTGCACCACCGTTGCCTGTTGCTGCCACACAGACAACAACACGACAAATGTATCAGACCGCACAGTATGAATATCCTGAGTATCAGCGTTACACATGAACTAGCCTAGAGAGGGAAGTTGACTTACCCCTTATTGAAATACCTGTAGATCAAGAAGGACCTTATGTACATAGTGAATTATTAGGCCAAGATAGAAAATTTTTACTCGATACAGGGGCAAGTCGAACAACTATAAAACGTAGTGAAGTTCCAGGGGCACCCCTCTCAGGCTCACAGAATATTTCCCTTGGTTTTTCAGGAAAACCTATTGTTAATGAAGTATCACAGCCTCTTCCACTTACGATAGGACCTCTGACCCGAACTACAGATTTATTGCTTACTAAATCATGTCCAGAAAATCTGTTAGGAATAAAAACACTGAAAGCTCTAGGAGCCATAATATGTTGTTCTCCGGAAGGAGTAAGGTTGTTTTTACGTGATTTTAAAGGTCACTATGTGTCTAGAGACATGGATCCCCGACTGCAGACTTTACCTACACATCTATGGGCACAAGGCCCTACTGATGTTGGTTGCATGAATATTACACCATATCGAGTCACATTAAAGGCAGGAGTGGTGCTACCACGAATGCGACAATACAAGTTACCACCAGATGCTGTAGTGGCTTTACTACAAATCATTGACGAGCTCATTGCCCAAGGAGTAGTTGTGGAAACAGACTCCAATGTATGTAATTCACCGATAATTCCGATTCTTAAACGAACAGATCCAAAGGCCCCGCCAGTATATCGATTGGTTATTGATCTGCGCGAATTAAACAAGTGCATTGTGCCACAATTCCCTGTGGTCCCAGATATCTCGTCATTACTGACAGCCATTGATTCCGAAGCAACATTCTTTACTGTAATTGATCTCAAGAATGCTTTTTTCAGCGTCCCAATAGATCCGGAGAGCCAATATTTGTTCGGATTTAGTTTAAATGGACGTAGCTTTAAATTCTCACGCGCACCTCAAGGATTTACAGAAAGCCCCAGCATCTATAGCCAGGCACTGAAACGAGAACTAGATAGTATCCACATGCCAGTTAACACTGCTCTGCTCCAATACGTCGATGATCTGCTGATCACCGCAAGAAGCGAACCGGAATGTGAAAAAGCATCACTGACAGTTTTAAAATTTCTAGCCGAAAAGGGGCACAAGGTGTCCCCTTCTAAGCTGCAATTCTGTGTCCAGCGAGTTGTTTATCTTGGACACTCGCTGTCCAAGGAGGGAAGGCAGCTTACACCGGACCGCATTCAGTTAATAGCTAACATGCCAACACCCAAGACACAAAAGGAGGTGCGGGCTTTCATAGGTCTCACTTCATATTGCAGGCAGTGGATCCCTCAGTACGCATTTCTAGCAAAACCACTCATTCAGTTAACCACACAGGAGGCAGCCACATCGACTGTTCTCCCTTGGACTCAGGAACATACACAAGCTTTTGAAAGCCTAAAGAAAGCTTTATGTCAAGCACCTGTCTTAGCAACACCATGTTACAGAAAACAGTTTACACTCTTTGTTACAGAACGCGAAGGTACTGCCTTGTCAGTACTCACACAGGAACAAGCAGGAGCACACAAACCATGTGCTTATTTTTCTAGTACATTAGATCCCGTAGCTCAGGCTTTGCCTGCATGCCTAAAATCAGTGGCAGCGACAGCTTTAGCAATCAGACAAAGCGATGCCATAGTGTTAGGACATCCATTGACAGTTCAAGTACCACATACAGTAGAGGTTCTTGTAAATAGAACGCAAACACAACACTTGACTATAGCGCGACTTACAGGGTACGAACTTACATTGTTTCAGCCACATATAGAAATCAGACGCTGTAACACATTGAATCCTGCCACACTTTTGCCAGTAACCGGAACAGACCCACTAGCTCATGACTGTATTGAAGTTATTACTATAACGACAAAACCCAGACAAGACTTAACCGATGTCCCATTGTCAGATCCAGACCTGACATTGTATGTAGATGGTTCATGTATGAGAACAAGTACAGGAGAGTTAGTGGCCGCTTACGCAGTCACAACAGATACTGAAGTCATTGAAACTAATCGTATAAATACTTTGTCAGCTCAAGCCGCAGAGCTCATCGCTCTGACACAAGCCTGTATTCAAGCCACGAATAAAAAAGTCAACATATACACTGATTCACGTTATGCATTCGGAGTTGTACATGACTTCGGCGTGCTGTGGCAAGAGAGAGGTTATTTAACTTCCCACGGTGCCCACATTCAGCACGGACCCCTCATTCATGCCTTATTAGATGCAATACATCGACCCACTGCAATATCAATTATGAAATGTAAGGCTCATACGAAGGTTACTGATATCATTTCCCAAGGCAATGATCTAGCCGACAGAACAGCTAAACAGACTGCTCAAACTCAAACCCCCGACATGATAAAGACAATAGTCCCGACACCGACACAGTGTATGACAGTTAAAGATCCTACTCTTGACGTAATTGACATACAGACACATGCTACACCAGACGAAATAAAGAAATGGACTGAATTAGGAGGGATCCAAACGGACCAAGGATGGATGATGAAGGAAAAGTCTGTATGGTTCCTTCCTGATTCAATGGTCCAAGTTATAATTAACACTATACATAGTCCAGCACATCTAGGAGAAAAAGCTATGCTAGACAGCATTCAACACATTTGGTTCAATAAACATTTACGAGCAGCAGCCAAACAAAAAGTCCGTACCTGTATGATCTGTTGCCAGTTCAACCCAGGAAAAAGCGTTCCCGTAGAACAGGGTGGATTTCATCCTCCTGATCACCCTTTTGAAGTGCTCCAGATGGATTATATCCAGATGGAACGATGTCGAGGATTCAAATATGTTCTCGTAGTTGTCTGCGCTCTGTCCCGTTGGACGGAGGCATACCCGGTTTCAGATTACACTGCCCCGACTACTGCCAAACAGTTGGTTCGAGAATTCTTCCCACGATACGGTTTACCACGTGTTGTCTACTCAGATAACGGCCAGCCGTTCTCATCCGAATTAATGAAACATGTTTCACTTCTGTTAGGATATCAGTGGAAATTCCACTGTGTCCGACACCCCGAGGCAGCAGGTCTCGTAGAAAGACATAATCAGATACTGAAAATCAGATTGTCCAAAATATACAGAGAGAAAGGTGTCGACTGGATAGTAGCGTTACCAGTTGCACTCTTTTACATGAGAATGGTAGCACACTCTCGAACAGGGCTATCCCCGTATGAGGTGATCTTTGGCAGACCACCAAATATGTGGGGGACGCCTATACCACGCAAAATAACTGATGTTGACTGTAATATGCTGACAGATTACTTGGCTTCCTTGATGTCTGCACTACAATCTTGTCGTTCACAGGTAGCTGCAGCCTTTCCCGACAACACTGAGGTGAAACCCCATGACGTAGTTCCGGGTGATCTCGTATTTGTGAGAAATTTCGACCGAAAGACTCAGCTGGAGCCCAGGTGGAAGACACCCAAGTTGGTTCTGCTCACTACAAGGACAGCCGTGAAGATCGAGGGCCGCAAGGGCTGGATTCATTCAAGTCATATCAAGAAATTTCATGGACTATCCTCGGATATAGACATTGTGCCCTGCACTCCCTCACAGACTGATTCAAAACTTCCTTTGGTTGAAAAGACTAAAACCGAACTCTATAAAGTAAAATTGAGGCCTAGAACGTCAGACAATTTGATTGTTTAAGTCCTCTCCAAGGTGAAGCGGTTGAATTTGTCTCTGACATGTATCCTCTAGACCTGAATCATGGACAGTCGCGGAAAATGTTGAAACGACAGGCGTATTGTAAATCACTGCGTAACCATTGCATAGTGACATTAATAATCTTGTTTTCCTTAAGTCTTTTAATAATTACTGCAAGTATATTGTTGCACATATATTACCCTATTGCCAGAAACGTTTACAATGTTACCGCAGAACATTCTTTTAGTGACCTACCGCCGCATGAATTGTCTTATAGACTTGCGCTGCGCAATAACACTTTCATTAGTATGTTACATCATTCCCATCAGACTAGTAATGCAACTAATTGTTGGGTGTGTGGCCGACTCCCTCCCTATCAGAATTATGAAGGAGTCCTGCCTTTCTTTCCACATCCGTTTACACATAATGGCTCCTGTGGAGCATGGTTTAGTTTAATCAATTCCATAGACTCAGACACAGCAGTTTATCAAGACCATTGGGTATGGGGAAATCTGAACCTAGTTTTATTCAAAGTCTGTTATCCTGACAAGGAGGGTCGCCCCAAAGGAACAGGAACTGATCTAGAAAATGAAGTATATGGATTAGGTAATTTTACACCTAATCTCATGATTCTAAATGTCGAATCCGAAGTTGAACTAGTTTTACCCACCATGTCAGTATTCCCAGCGAAAGGTGAATTGTGTGTAAGAAAAGTTGGTTCCATACATATGGGCCATAGTAAATGCACTACTACAGTAGAGTTCAGTGATCAAGGCAAATCTTCATTTAGAGCTTATCGCCACTCCTACTTTATATGTGGTCAGACTGCATATATGCGTCTACCTCTAGATTGGGATGGTACCTGCTACATTGCATTCCTTTTGCCACCTGTTTTCCTAGCTCCTCCTGATTATTATAGAAATATTCATTTAGTACACAACAGAGAGCGGAGAGATCTCCCAATTGTCGATTACACTGAAACAGCATGGGAAAAATACACAGATTTCAATAAAGGCATCTTTCCCTATATAGGTACTGTTACTAATAGTAAGCTGATACGTAGATTAACTAGAACCCTTGAAGCGGTAGTGAATGAAACTATTTCCGCCTTAGGCAATTTAACAGAAGAGCAGTCTGCTATGCGGATTGTTGTGCTTCAAAATCGTCTTGTCCTTGACGTCATCCTGGCTGATAGGGGCGGAGCTTGTAGGGTCATCGGATCAAGCTGCTGCGTATTCATACCAGAAAATTCGCCATCTGTATATAAAGCTATAACTCGCCTTCATAAGATTGTAAGCCAGATACACCAGAACCCAGGCACTTGGACTTGGTCCGGTTGGTTTTGGAGTGTATTATCTACCTTTGGATGGAAGGTCCTATCTTTCCTAGGTATTGGCCTTCTCATACTATTCAGTTGCTGTCTATGTCTACAATGTGGACCAGCGATCTGTGGCCTGTGTGCCACATCGTGTATTCCACCACCAAGATCTCATTCGTCACGGAAGAAGAAAGAAGAACAAATGATGCTATACGAACAGATCAATGGATTAATGAAGATTGATATCTCTTGACGGGCAAGTAGGGGACAAGGAGGGAATGTGGAAATATGGATTTTTCTGGTCAGTTATGTCCCCTATCTTGGACCCCAACGGTTCTATGTGCATGTTACAAGTACATGTATGTTTCCTCCAGTTCCAGTTATGAAGACGCAAATACATGTGCGTCCACCGTCAACATGTCCTCTGTCAGATCCGCCATGAATAGGCCGGATATTCCATTCCTAAATATGAAAGGCCACCGGCTTTATATGGCTCAGTTACTCCATTTTGCAGTCCAGGCAAGTAGGCCCTGATTCTGTCATCAAACTCTTCTTGCCTTCTGCCTCTGAAAGCTCCAGTCTGAGCCTGCATCTGTGACCATGAACTTTGTCTCATTCTCTGCGCGGCTCACGAAGCCTGACATCAGCCTATTCTCTGCCAAGAACTGTATTTCACCTTCGAGTTATCTGCTTCCCCCTCAGCCAATGCATTCCTGCCTAGTAGTTTAAGTAAACATTTTTCCAGCTACCGAGCAAAAGGCCCGGCTTCTCTGTCTTTATGCAAGTAATTCATAGTCCTGTTACTATGGAATATTCCTATCCCCTCGCATTTAGTGTAGACACTTAGACGCTTGTACACGCACGCACAGTCAGTATAGAATAGATTCTGTCCGAGAGTCCTTCTTTCGTGGATAACATAGTTCTTTAAACATAGGATGTTAGATATGATTTGGGATTAGGTTGACTTGACCCCCCAGACTTCTTGTCTCCACATGTAGAGCTAAATGTCAAGTCCCCTTCACCCCCTAGTTACACGTCAATTACACGTCATGTTGCTGCGCGCGCATCTATGCCAAGTATTATCTTATGGATCCACCTATATGTGACATCATAACCAATTACGTTCCTTTTTACTCCTTATTACACCCATTTTTGGTTACGCAGATAAATCGTCATTTTCCTTATCAATTGTTACGCCTACTGCATTCGCCTCATTGTAATGTATGATCTATAAAAGTCATTTCTTGTCAATAAAGTATGTACTTCACTTCCTGAACCCCCGTGGTGATGGAACTTGGAGCAACCGATTATAATCGATCACTGGAATAAAGCCCATTCCGAACCTCTAATACCACGGATTCTGCCTCTCATTTTACTGAGCTATTTTATTATGTTTATATATCAAATTAAGTCCCGGTAAAGGAATTTTATTTACCACAGGTCAAGGCATACTCGGCTAGGAGGAATGTCAGACTCACAGTCGCAAAGTTGTTGCTGAGAGAGTTGATACCCCGTTTCGGATTCCTGACTTATTTGGAATCAGACATGGGCTAATTTCAATAATGAGGTCTTGAAACTGTTATGTGTAGTATTACAGGTGGAACACTGCAGTTACTGACCGAAGGCTTCTGGTATTGTGGACAAGGTCAATGGAACTTTGAAGTCTCGACTAGTGAAAGTGTGCATGTCCAAATCTCTAAAGTGGCCGTATGCTTTGCCTTTGGTTCTAATAAATCTCCACAGTATTTCAGATGAGAGGACAGGACTCTCACCCCATGAAATCCTAATGGGTCGAGCAATGAGACTGCCTTCTGTGCTTGCAAATGTACTTGTAAATATCACAGATGATATGATTCTCGACTACTGTAATGGATTGGCTGATGTGGTCCATTCTGTGTCTCACCAGGCTAGAGTTGTTACCGCTCTCCCGCACCAAGAGCAGTGCCATGACATTAGTCCCGGAGATTGGGTCTTGGTGAAGAAGCATGTTTGGAAAACATCTGGAGCCTCACTGGAAAGACCTTTTCCAGGTCATTCTTGTAAGCAACACAGCCGTCAAGTGGGGGGCTCCCTAACTGGGTTAATGCATCACATACTCAGGGAATAGAATGCCCCCTCGAGGATGTAACAGTGCCAATCACCGAAACACAACCGGTACCTGCTGGATACCCTGAAGTACCAGAGGTGGTTGGAAAGAACAAACGAGAGCCGCAAGATCCACTGGCAGCCCGAGACTCCAAAGTATTGTGAGAAGGGATTAAGGCGACCCTTGATTCAGCTGTGGTTGAAACTAGGGCAAATGACAGCACTTGGTCGTTGGCACCGGTGGAGATCGACCTTGATCCTGATGACGAGCCAAGTGGTGTGACAAGCAGAGGACAAGGTAAAGATGAATGGCCATAGAGACATGCAGGCATGAGGCCAAGTTTATCTGTTGAACACATACATGAAACGGTCACAGGGGAAACTGAAACCTGTGAGTTGAGTGGCAGTGAAGACGAACAGCCAGTACTCAGGAGATTGAAAATAGCATGACCACCTTGCAAGAGGTATTCCGCTCTTGACTGGATGCAATATATAAATGATGACATTGACCAAGCCTTTTAGGATCCTGGTAGTAACAGTACAGTGCTGACAGGCCCTCTGTAAAACCGAAACCTGACACGGACATTCCTTTTTGACTTTGATTGCACAATTAAATAAGTCAGACGACCAAATGTATTTCCGATTAACATTTTGGAACTGAACTTTGACATCCTAATGAACTTTTGCTTATTGAATTAAGAAGAGTCCCTAGGAATAAGGCTCCAGAAGAAGAGTAAGGTTGTAATTTTAGAAGAAGAAAGAGTAGGGATAGGGATAACTCATGAAGACTGCTATATATACGACTTACCACACTACATCATCAAAATCAATTTTTGTGATTTGCACAAGTAGAAACATTACAGAGAAACTCTGTTTGCTGCTATTTCTACTTTAACAGTCAATTTTAATTTTAAGTAGCTACACAAGGTTGCTTCAAGGTAGGACTGGTCCTCCAATGCATATTTTAGGTTGCTTTATGACTAGATGGATACCATGGATGTTAAGAACTACTATGTTTGCACTCAATCGCCTGCTTCAGGAGCTGACGGTATTACATATCACCCTATTCCCCTCACTTACAGAATCACCTCTAGTACTTTGTATAGTCTTCTATATTGACATGGTCACTTTGAACATTATCTTTCAAATTATGATTTAGTCTTTTCAGAAGTTCTGATGTACAAACACTTGAATTCACACCCTTATGCAAATAAGATAGAAAACGTCTGGAGTTTCTTTCGGCCTGTAACTAAGCTTAACATTATTTATGCACACAGACATAATTTGACCTCTTCCAGGACTTCAATTGAAAATAAACTCTTTGATAAGTTGGTGGATAGGTGATTGAAGAGAGGAAGGAAATGGTGAGAGATTTGTGTAAAGATAAGTGGACAAAGTACGAAATTAAACACAAAGAGTTAGGAATTCAACCCAATGTTAACTTTAGGTTAGCAAAACAGAGGCAAGTTATGTGCATTTAGGGGATTAAATGTAGTACATGGCAAATTCATGGGAGAAAGCAAATGTGAACATACATTTGAGGTAAGTGGAAAAACAGAACAGATCATGGGAGGGAAGGTCCCCGTTACTCCTGGGGTCTATTACATGTATGGTCCATATGCATATTTTGAATTATCCAGAAATTGTTATTTAGCAGTAGTATTTCCAAAAATCTATCATGTAGAAAAGCTAGATGAGCCTGAAATGGGTTTCTCTGTTAAGCCAGAGAGTAGTAGCAGTGCCTTTGAAATAGTTGGAGACATTTCTGGCACTATGATTCCTTCTGTAGGGGTTGTTTTAAAATACCTCAGGATCCTGGACCTTTCTACCTTAGCAGAGAGATTTACAACTAGTTCTGCTGGATCATTGTTAGTGAATGACACTGAGATGATAGCTATTAGGTCTATGGTTTTACAAAATTGCCTTGCTCTAGATATTCTGCTGGCAAAGAAAGGAGGAGTCTTAGATGTTGAAAGTGCAGCAATGCTACACTTACATACCAGATAAGAGGGAGGCGATAAGAGAGTTTGTGAAAAACATCTCTGATACTGGACAAAATGCAAGACTGTGCACACGTTAAATTTTCAGTGTATGAGGCATATTAGCATTTGTATCCAAACAGAACCATACAACAAAACAGTTGGGAAATGAGGGACCACAGGAGGACAAGGTATATTCAGTTTTTCGTTTTTATGATGAGTTTCAGAATATTCCAGCCAGCCTCGTCATGGGGCACACACACCCCCGACTTGACACTCGTAATCACACGCGGAGAGTACCGGGCGGTGACGGATGGATGTACTCGTCTTCTGAGTGTGAGTGATTGGAATCGGCGTCACTTGAACGAACGGACTGGTTTGGATTTTACTGTGATCATATACTTGTAGCGTCGAATTACATTGGTTCCGTCATAGTCATAGGACCTACTGGGTCGGAATTATCACCAGGTTTAAGGTCTGATATATTCGCCATACTAAAAGAAGCCCTGAAGAAGTCGGGGGTGTTTGGCTTATTCGGTTTACTATCAGCCCCTAGTAAAGTGCACCAGGAGTGCCAGGGCTTGTAAATGCGAATGCTGCTGGTGGGCCTGCAGCGCTGGTTGCGCCACCCACACCAGCGGCCATGTAAAATGTGTCCTGGGTCTGCCACTGCAGACCCCGCGTGCAGTCCCGTACTGTCACGCTGGCCGGACAAGTGCACACACTTGCCCGCCTCCAAAACCTTCCCTTTGCCTCATGTTAGTCACCCCTCTGGTAGGCCCACGGGCAGGGTGCATTGTAGGTGTAAGGTAGGACAAGCCCTGAGTGTGTGGCCTTTCCAGAGCTATGCCAACACCTGTGTGAGGGTGAGTTCTCTGACCGCAGAGAGCCCACATTGGAGGCAGACCCTTTGACGGATTCCAGAGGGTCTGGAGAGGCATTGGGGAGTGACCCCGTGGGGAGTGGCTCAGGTATCTTCCAACCCAGAATGATGGAAGTGGTGCAGAGTAGCCCAGCTGGGTCCCCTGGTAGTGGGAGGGGTGTAGGGGCTTACGTCCTGTCTCAGTGGAGAAGGAGTGAGTGCGGGGCTGCATGCCCCCAGGTGCCCAAAACCCAGTCTCAGAGCCTGGATGGTTCTTTAAGGGAACACCAGGCGGGGAGTCTAGGCTGTCCTGATGGGCCGCCCGTTGAAGGGGATCCCCTAGTGTCTGGTGAGCTGGGCCTCCATCAGTTCTGGTGTCTGGCAGTACCGCTCCAGTTGGGAGGGTGCAAAGGTCCAGATTGAGGGGTGAGAGGGGGAAAGAGTCCCCAGTGGAAGAACCAGTGGGTCAGGGGCCAGCCAGAAGGGCTGCGTCCCCCGTGAGTGACCATGGTGACACCACTTCTGTCCTGGGGGATCTTCAGGCACTGTCAGATGGACAGGGGTCGGGAGATCAGCGCCAGACAGACTGTCACACGACACAGGAGTTATGTGTCACCCTCAGGGGGGGCATGCGTACTCCCCGGGAAGTCCTGGTGCGCCAGGCGAGCGTTCAACCGCATGGGTTGGTCCCAGGGTTGGGAAGCCAGGTTCAGGTGTTGTCTGACCTGAAGGGTGGGACTACTGTAATCAGTGTCCTGACCCATGTTGCTTCAGGGGGTACCACGCCAGTTGGGAGTGGGCAGTACTCTGGAAGGGGGTGCAGAGTGAGGGAGTCCTTGCCTCTGACCCCGGCTCAACTGACGGGTTTAGACCCTAGGTTGGAGGGCCAGGTTCAGGGTGTCCCCCCGGACCTGGACGCCCAGTTGCAGGATAGAACACCTGAACTGGTGGGCGAATTGCGCAGGACACCTGCCCCAGGTGCCCTGGCAATTCTGGAAGGGGGTACCACTCCAGGTGGGAGGGTACAGAGCCCCAAGGAGAAGGACCGGGTGTGGGAGAGGCCACCCCAGTCTTGGGTCCAGCCGCCGGGTACGTTCCTGGGGCTGGTGGGTCAGTGCCAGGATGTCATACCTGACCTGACAAGGGGGAGAATGGACAAAGGGTGCCAAGCACCTGGGGCTACTGCCCCCCGCTCCCTGGCGCCACAGAGGATTGAGAGCCCTGAGAGGCATACGGCCTGGGTCTCATCCCTGACTACTGTCAGTGGCCACTGTAGCATTTTGCTGTTTGTCTGTTGGGACACACCTGTGGGCCAGTTAAGGTTAGGTGCTGCACAGGTGGTGTCCACAGGTGAGGAGAAGAGTTCCCCATGGATTGGCTTGGTGGGCCCTGAGACTATGGACAGAGGGAGTCCAATAGGTTCAGATTGGCCTAGAACTGGATTCTGCCCCTGCAGTTGCGGGCCAGGTCCTTGTTCTATGGCCCCAAGCAGGGAAGACCATCACGGTGGTGATTGGTCTACCCTGCGTTTTGGCTGGAAGGGGGTTGTGTTGGACTTGGCCCTTTTTTCAGGGTCATCCCTAAACTTTTTGCCTTCCTCCTGTATTTTTTCTGACCTGTTGTTGGCTGTTTTATGACTCTGGGCACCTTACCACTGCTGACCAGTGCTAAGGTGCATATGCTCTCCCTTTGGTAAAATGTATACATTGATTGGTGTCCATGTTTGGCTTATTCAGTTTACTATCAGCCCCTAGTAAAGTGCACCAGGAGTGCCAGGGCTTGTAAATGCGAATGCTGCTGGTGGGCCTGCAGCGCTGGTTGCGCCACCCACACAAGCGGCCATGTAAAATGTGTCCTGGGTCTGCCACTGCAGACCCCGCGTGCAGTCCCGTACTGTCACGCTGGCCGGACAAGTGCACACACTTGCCCGCCTCCAAAACCTTCCCTTTGCCTCATGTTAGTCACCCCTCTGGTAGGCCCACGGGCAGGGTGCATTGTAGGTGTAAGGTAGGACAAGCCCTGAGTGTGTGGCCTGTCCTAGTAGTGAATTACCGCCATATTCGTGGTTCACTATTGCAAGGCTGCCTGTTCCCCTTAGGCCAGATGAGCTGCTGGAATTATTACATTCTATAATCCCAGCAGGCTCAGGGAACATGGTAGAGAGATATGTTTCGTATGCCTGAACTCGGAATGATAAAATACTTCTTGTAGCCAAGTTTATTTTACTATCCTGGGTTTGTAAATACGACTTTTAGAAAGTTAGTATTTACTCGCTTGACCACTTCAGCCCGCCTCTGCTGTGCGTGTATCTGACTGTCTGGGCTATGTGAGTGACAGGGCTGGGGGGATGACAGGTAGCGAATGGCAGGAGGACACCTTGTTGGGAGGTGGGAGTGTCCCTTGGACTCTGAATAGGGCAGTGCTCCACTACCACAATGCTGGCTCCGCCCCCTGGGGAGCGACTGATGACTCAGCCTGCACCTGGCCCAGGACGGGCGAAGCGCTGTCCACAAGGTGCTCCTGCAAGTACTTGCCCCCTGAATGCCGGCTCCACCTCCTGTGGAGCGGCTGATGTGCCTGCCCCTCATACTGAAAGCAGAAGTCAGAGTACCCCCAACAAAGTGCTCAGGACTGAGAACGGTTATGCGAAGGCCCCCCTGGCCTGAAAGAACAAAAGAAATGTGGTATAAAAGTAGGAGCCCTGCTCCTTGCAAATCAGAATCCTGTTTACCACAAAGAACCTCTGCCCGACTAGAAGGAGAAGAAGACGCTGGAAGGACTGGCCTGCTGCTTGCCTTGCTGAGAAAGGAGAGGAAAAGACTTGCTGAAAAGACTTTGCTGCTTTGTGCTTGAACATTCTCCAAGGGCTTGATCTGAGCTTGCCCCCTGAACTGAACCCCAGGACCAGTGGGTTCTCTGTGCTTTTGCCCGTCCTCCAATTTGAGCCGTGTGTGCATCCCGCTGGAAAGGGACCGCGCCCCTCATCGCCCCCTCCTAGGGCCGTGACACTCGGGAGCTCGCCGCCTTAACCCCGTGAGAGCCCCGCTCCGTCTGGAGCCGCTCTCTGTCCCCGGGCTAGGTTGTCTGCGCCTCTGTCACCGCCTGCCACTGGAGCGCGCTGAAAGCGCTGTCACCCCTCCCACCGGAATCCTTCCGACGATCGTGATCTTCGCCGGGCCACCAGCTGCACGGACCGTGCCCTGTGACCCCGCTTCGCTATCCTCGGAACACCTCAGGCCGCGCCGCCCCCGCTGTGGAGACACCCCCAGCACCGCCGTGCTAAGGGTCGCTGGCCGCGCCTGCCTACCTGCCCACACCCACTGATTGAGGACCCAAGAACACTTCCCAAAGCTGAGCGTCACACCGACCCGTGCCGACTCTCCACACAACGTTGCTAAAGGAGTTCCAGTATCGGGCTCGGGGCCCGCACCGCCTTATTTCCCCGTAAATCCTCACCGCACCGCACGCCCGTCTCACCTCCCGCTGCCCCGGAACCGCGGGGGGGGGAGCTGTGCACGGCGCAGGCGCGCCCACGACAGATGCGTGAGCCGCGGTAGGCCTGAAGTAAGTCAAGACTGGAATCCCCCAAGTGACATTGGTAAAAGACTAAAGAAGCATCCGCTTAAGGAACCGTTTGCCTGCTTTATAATCTGGTGGCATAGAAACAACGTTACTAGTCTTGTGATAAGTCTGCGTATTGAGATAACTATTTTTATATAAAGAAGCGTATTTTCACATACCTAAGCCTGGTGTCCGTTTCTGGGGGAGATTAATGTATTTACTGTGTGTGTGATTATAATTGCTTAACCAACAACGCCTGAAGAATCGCCTTGGCTGCTCACGCCACGCACCTAGAGGGTGAGCAAGGGTCATTGCAAAAGGGGTTATCCTTTGCCCTGACGTGGAGGAGAGGGTCCCTGCTTGACACAAGGACATCCTTGCGCCAATCAGAGATCCCCGAGTCTAACATTGGTGGCAGCGGCTGGGATTTCGGATTTGCATTTGTAATTTGCCTACAGTGAATTATTAATCACCAGATAGTGAGAGCAGACCAAGTAACGCAGCCACAGGTTTTCATTTTTGAACTTTGTTGAGACATCTGCCATTATTGCAACCATGCCTGGCTCACTCCCTGCTGGAAGAGCACTCTCTGTGATTTCTGGAATAGATGAGGTGGATTGGGAGGGACTGGAAGGTTACACAGTAGAGCAATTGAAAGGCTACAGTGTAAAACTCCGAGTTCCCCATGCTGGATTCAAGAGGAAGAACCAGTACACCAAGGCGTTGAGAGCCTGGAAGGAGTCAAGAGACCCACAGAATGCGGGGGACATCATTCCACCCGACAACCTTGTAGAGCCCAGCAGAGTCCTATCCCCAGAGGAGCTGACGGACAGGGCAGCAGACAGGGCGCATGCAATGGAGATGGCAAAGTTGGCAGGACAAATGGAAATGGAGAAGAAGAAGTTGGCCTTGGAGGCACAACAACGCCAAGTGGATCATGATCTAAAAATGAGGGAGTTGGATCTCAAGATCAAGAGTTTAGACCGCTCTCCCTCTAGTGGCAGCAATATTGAGTTTTACAGTGCTGAGAGAGTAGTACGCACACCCAGAGATGTGGCGCCTGACTTGAAGGAGGGGGTTAACATACACCAGGAGGTTCAAGGGCATGAGGTAGCTCCAGTAGTGCGCAGTATCCCTGAAGGGAATAGGGTAACTGGCGCAGGGGTTCATAGTCCTAGTGGAGGGAGGGACACTCTACTGACTCTAGCTGAGAGGTACAGGGAGAGGGGTTCCCCCAAAATTGAAGTCCTGGTGGGTGAGTGTGAAGACCGCCCAGAAGAGTGTGGGTTGTAGGACAGAGACAGTCAGATACTGTCTTGCCAGTCTCAGGAGAGTGGTGTGGAGTACGTGTGTGAGGCACTGGATGGTAAGGTGAAGGATAGTTTGGTTAACCCTGCTAGGGGGCTGTGTGATCCAATTGTGGGAGAGCATATTGTAAGTCCCTGTTTTCCAGAGCTATGCCAACACCTGTGTGAGGGTGAGTTCTCTGACCGCAGAGAGCCCACATTGGAGGCAGACCCTTTGACGGATTCCAGAGGGTCTGGAGAGGCATTGGGGAGTGACCCCGTGGGGAGTGGCTCAGGTATCTTCCAACCCAGAATGATGGAAGTGGTGCAGAGTAGCCCAGCTAGGTCCCCTGGTAGTGGGAGGGGTGTAGGGGCTTACGTCCTGTCTCAGTGGAGAAGGAGTGAGTGCGGGGCTGCGTGCCCCCAGGTGCCCAAAACCCAGTCTCAGAGCCTGGATCGTTCTTTAAGGGAACACCAGGCGGGGAGCCTAGGCTGTCCTGATGGGCCGCCCGTTGAAGGGGATCCCCTAGTGTCTGGTGAGCTGGGAGTGTCTGTAAGCAGGCCTCCATCAGTTCTGGTGTCTGGCAGTACCGCTCCAGTTGGGAGGGTGCAAAGGTCCAGATTGAGGGGTGAGAGGGGGAAAGAGTCCCCAGTGGAAGAACCAGTGGGTCAGGGGCCAGCCAGAAGGGCTGCGTCCCCCGTGAGTGACCATGGTGACACCACTTCTGTCCTGGGGGATCTTCAGGCACTGTCAGATGGACAGGGGTCGGGAGATCAGCGCCAGGCAGACTGTCACACGACACAGGAGTTATGTGTCACCCTCAGGGGGGGCATGCGTACTCCCCGGGAAGTCCTGGTGCGTCAGGCGAGCGTTCAACCGCATGGGTTGGTCCCAGGGTTGGGAAGCCAGGATCAGGTGTTGTCTGACCTGAAGGGTGGGACTACTGTAATCAGTGTCCTGACCCATGTTGCTTCTGGGGGTACCACACCAGTTGGGAGTGGGCAGTACTCTGGAAGGGGGTGCAGAGGGAGGGAGTCCTCGCCTCTGACCCCGGCTCAACTGACAGGTTTAGACCCTAGGTTGGAGGGCCAGGTTCAGGGTGTCCCCCCGGACCTGGACGCCCAGTTGCAGGATTGAACACCTGAACTGGTGGGCGAATTGCGCAGGACACCTGCCCCAGGTGCCCTGGCAATTCTGGAAGGGGGTACCACTCCAGGTGGGAGGGTACAGAGCCCCAAGGAGAAGGACCGGGTGTGGGAGAGGCCACCCCAGTCTTGGGTCCAGCCGCCGGGTACGGTCCTGGGGCTGGTGGGTCAGAGCCAGGATGTCATACCTGACCTGACAAGGGGGAGAATGGACAAAGGGTGCCAAGCACCTGGGGCTACTGCCCCCCGCTCCCTGGCGCCACAGAGGATTGAGAGCCCTGAGAGGCATACGGCCTGGGTCTCATCCCTGACTACTGTCAGTGGCCACTGTATCATTTTGCTGTTTGTCTGTTGGGACACACCTGTGGGCCAGTTAAGGTTAGGTGCTGCACAGGTGGTGTCCACAGGTGAGGAGAAGAGTTCCCCATGGATTGGCTTGGTGGGCCCTGAGACTATGGACAGAGGGAGTCCAATAGGTTCAGATTGGCCTAGAACTGGAGTCTGCCCCTGCAGTTGCGGGCCAGGTCCTTGTTCTATCGCCCCAAGCAGGGAAGACCATCACGGTGGTGATTGGTCTACCCTGCGTTTTGGCTGGAAGGGGGTTGTGTTGGACTTGGCCCTTTTTGCAGGGTCATCCCTAAACTTTTTGCCTTCCTCCTGTATTTTTTCTGACCTGTTGTTGGCTGTTTTATGACTCTGGGCACCTTACCACTGCTGACCAGTGCTAAGGTGCATATGCTCTCCCTTTGGTAAAATGTATACATTGATTGGTGTCCATGTTTGGCTTATTCGGTTTACTATCAGCCCCTAGTAAAGTGCACCAGGAGTGCCAGGGCTTGTAAATGCGAATGCTGCTGGTGGGCCTGCAGCGCTGGTTGCGCCAGCCACACCAGCGGCCATGTAAAATGTGTCCTGGGTCTGCCACTGCAGACCCCGCGTGCAGTCCCGTACTGTCACGCTGGCCGGACAAGTGCACACACTTGCCCGCCTCCAAAACCTTCCCTTTGCCTCATGTTAGTCACCCCTCTGATAGGCCCACGGGCAGGGTGCATTGTAGGTGTAAGGTAGGACAAGCCCTGAGTGTGTGGCCTGTCCTAGTAGTGAATTACCGCCATATTCGTGGTTCACTATTGCAAGGCTGCCTGTTCCTCTTAGGCCAGATGAGCTGCTGGAATTATTACATTCTATAATCCCAGCAGGCTCAGGGAACATGGTAGAGAGATATGTTTCGTATGCCTGAACTCGGAATGATAAAATACTTCTTGTAGCCAAGCTTATTTTACTATCCTGGGTTTGTAAATACGACTTTTAGAAAGTTAGTATTTACTCGCTTGACCACTTCAGCCCGCCTCTGCTGTGCGTGTATCTGACTGTCTGGGCTATGTGAGTGACAGGGCTGGGGGGACGACAGGTAGCGAATGGCAGGAGGACACCTTGGTGGGAGGTGGGAGTGCCCCTTGGACTCTGAATAGGGCAGTGCTCCACTACCACAATGCTGGCTCCGCCCCCTGG
This sequence comes from Triturus cristatus, assembly GCF_964204655.1. Taxonomy (NCBI): domain Eukaryota; kingdom Metazoa; phylum Chordata; class Amphibia; order Caudata; family Salamandridae; genus Triturus; species Triturus cristatus. The sequence continues at coordinate 273,848,994 of NC_140592.1, read as the reverse complement.
GGAGCGACTGATGACTCAGCTTGCACCTGGCCCAGGACGGGCGAAGCGCTGTCCACAAGGTGCTCCTGCAAGTACTTGCCCCCTGAATGCCGGCTCCACCTCCTGTGGAGCGGCTGATGTGCCTGCCCCTCATACTGAAAGCAGAAGTCAGAGTACCCCCAACAAAGTGCTCAGGACTGAGAACGGTTATGCGAAGGCCCCCCTGGCCTGAAAGAACAAAAGAAATGTGGTATAAAAGTAGGAGCCCTGCTCTTTGCAAATCAGAATCCTGTTTACCACAAAGAACCTCTGCCCGACTAGGAGGAGAAGAAGACGCTGGAAGGACTGGCCTGCTGCTTGCCTTGCTGAGAAAGGAGAGGAAAAGACTTGCTGAAAAGACTTTGCTGCTTTGTGCTTGAACATTCTCCAAGGGCTTGATCTGAGCTTGCCCCTTGAACTGAACCAGGACCAGTGGGTTCTCTGTGCTTTTGCCCGTCCTCCAATTCGAGCCGTGTGTGCATCCCGCTGGAAAGGGACTGCGCCCCTCATCGCCACCTCCTAGGGCTGTGACACTCGGGAGCTCGCCGCCTTAACCCCGTGAGAGCCCCGCTCCGTCTGGAGCCGCTCTCTGTCCCCGGGCTAGGTTGTCTGCGCCTCTGTCACCGCCTGCCACTAGAGCGCGCTGAAAGCGCTGTCACCCCTCCCGCCGGAATCCTTCCGATGATCGTGATCTTCGCCGGGCCACCAGCTGCACGGACCGTGCCCTGTGACCCCGCTTCGCTATCCTCGGAACACCTCAGGCCGCGCCGCCCCCACTGTGGAGACCCCCCTGCACCGCCGTGCTAAGGGTCGCTCGCCGTGCCTGCCTACCTGCCCACACCCGCTGATTGAGGACCCAAGAACACTTCCCAAAGCTGAGCGTCGCACCGACCCGTGCCGACTCTCCACACAACGTTGCTAAAGGAGTTCCAGTATCGGGATCGGGGCCCGCACCGCCTTATTTCACCGTAAATCCTCACCGCACCGCACGCCCGTCTCACCTCCCGCTGCCCCGGAGCCGCCGGGGGGAGCTGTGCACGGCACAGGCGCGCCCACGACAGATGCGTGAGCCGCGGTAGGCCTGAAGTAAGTCAAGACTGGAATCCCCCAAGTGACATTGGTAAAAGACTAAAGAAGCATCCGCTTAAGGAACCGTTTGCCTGCTTTATAATCTGGTGGCATAGAAACAACGTTACTAGTCTTGTGATAAGTCTGAGTATTGAGATAACTATTTTTATATAAAGAAGCGTATTTTCACATACCTAAGCCTGGTGTCCGTTTCTGGGGGAGAATAATGTATTTACTGTGTGTGTGATTATAATTGCTTAACCAACAACGCCTGGAGAATCGCCTTGGCTGCTCACGCCACGCACCTAGAGGGTGAGCAAGGGTCATTCCAAAAGGGGTTATCCTTTGCCCTGACGTGGAGGAGAGAGTCCCTGCTTGACACAAGGACATCCTTGCGCCAATCAGAGATCCCCGAGTCTAACAGGGAATAAGGAGGAAAAGGAGTGATATAGAACTGGAGGACAGTCAGTGTACGTTTTATGATGAAATGAAAGAACTGGCCCATGTTCAAAATATTAAGAACAACAGGTTTCTGAGGGGGTCTCAAGAAATATTAATTTGCCGTGTGATGGCTATACTAGCTATCAGAGGGGCAATTGGAGCAGGGTAATTTTAGGCTCCACCTTTTATATATCCTTTAGATGCATTTACGTGTGATTCATATATTCAAAGTGTGTCTAACTTCATTAATCTGCATGTTCCACTCCAACAAAAATTGTATTAGGTCACCACTTCTTAGCCTGTTGAAAAGGTAAACTAAGTTGAATGATAATCAATGTAACCATATTAACTGAATGTAATTTTATGTTAATACTAATCATTGATTGCTAAAAAGTTATAATATTGTAATGTGCTCTATTTTGATTTTCGAGCTAACAGTTTGAAGTTGGGTCTTAGCTGAGTATTTCACACTTTAAGTTTGCCTATATGCTGTTTCTCTTTCCTCAGCAGGTGTGTTATCGGGTTCCTCATTAGCTAGAGAAAGGTTTATTGTTATGTATTAGACTGAAAGTGCGGCCTGGGAAGAAAACTGGCAGCAGATGTGAAGGGATGATGGTGAAAGCAGTCTCCTGTATCCGGCGTGCTAGGCAGATGCAACTCTCAAGGACAAGCAGATGTGTACCTAAATGCGTGAGAATGGGAGTTTGGGAAGTGTACCGGTTCTCAGCAAATGCCACCATGGGATCGGTCTTTGACTGTGGGAGCAAGATATGAATTTTCTGGAACCTTGGATTGTCTTTTAATTAGTTTTACATAGTTAGTTAGGTTCAGACCCTACCCTAATCTACAAAAGATCAAGCATTTCTGTTGGGGGTTTTCCCTGTGGAAAGCTTTATGCTAGACACTCTTTCATTTCCTCTGAACTTCTATTGAGGCTGGGTCTAGTGGCTTTTAAAGACTAATGCATCCACTGCAGGGGCCTGTGTTAGACCTCATGGTCACAGGTTCAAATCTACTCGCCTTTCATCATTCTGAGGTCAATAAAATGAGTACCACTGACTTGTGTAACAATAAACATCTGTTATGTATTTCCAAGATGTCCATGGGTGAACCTGTGCTTTACAAATACACATTATTTTATGTTAGGTTCACAGAATGCTGACGCTTTGTTCTCTTCCTCGTTACAAAATTCCTGACTTATCTTTAATTTAGACACTGTGGGTTTTTCTATGGAACACATTATTTGGATATTTTGCATTCTTTACATATTGTGCGTTGCTATTCTGTATTTTATAATAATAAAATTTAGAAAACGTGAGCATCTGAATATTAATATACTATCCGAACCACTGCCACATTTGCTGATTGATGATTGACTAATAACCTATAAAATAAACCTTATGTTAGCTCCATTTCAACACTTCAACTTTCAAACGCTGACACACGGAGAACCTTGCACTGACCTGCTCTCAGACTCTCGACAACAGGGCGGCAACACTGTTAGTCTCCCCTGCCGCCGAAGGACACCACCGGCCGCAGTCGGGGGAGACTACAGCTCCCAGGATACCCAGCAGCATCGGAGCACTTCCGCCCACCAGCGCGCCCGGAGGCGCTTAAAAGGCAGAGGCTCCCTCGGTGGAGTGGGGGGAACTTTCAAACGCTGACACACGGAGAACCTTGCACTGACCTGCTCTCAGACTCTCGACAACGGGGCGGCAACGCTGTTAGTCTCCCCTGCCACCGAAGGACACCACCGGCCGCAGTCGCGGGAGACTACAGCTCCCAGGATACCCAGCAGCATCGGAGCACTTCCGCCCACCAGCGCGCCCGGAGGCGCTTAAAAGGCAGAAGCTTCCTACGCGTCGCGGGACGCGCGCGGGTGGCGCCGGGCGAAGCCCGGGCAAAGGGCGGGCCGTCCGTGGCCGTCAGCGGCAGACAGAGGCAGGGCAGGGCTACCCCCCTTTCCACCCACGAAAAGAAACAGCGAGAAAGAGGTACGTTATATTCCAGGGACTAAGATTTCGATCGCTTCTCCACCTCACATGGACTGGCTGTGACCATCCATCTGAAAAGACACTTATTAGTTAACATAACTGAGTCGGACTGTGTAGTCTGTGTAACTTGTTTCTATTTTAATCTCTGCTCCAAACATGGAAAAACGCAAAAGCGCTGTGGCCACTCTAGACGCCTATTTATTAAGAGCAGAATCCTTACTCGAACAGGAAATACAATCCACTGAAAGGAGGCTCTCGATAGATCCAACCACCAGAGTAATTAGAATTTCTGATGTTTCAAACCCATCGCCACCGACCAAATCACCTACTCTGATACCTACCTCTGACTCCCTAGCCTACCCCCTTCTAAAATCCCCGGGGTGTACAGGAGCATTGCCAAAAACCACCCCCCCACAATCGAAAGGACCCCTAACTCGAGGGAAAACCAAAACAAAACCGATTGCCGGAAGGGGGGCACACACAAAAGGTCGCCCCCACAAAGTGGGGAAGACCTCAACCCATCCAGTCTCCTGTGACATAGGCACACAGACAGAGGAAAACAATCAAATTCCCTCCGTCCAACTAGATACCCTCGGTGCAATGATAGAGATGACAGCTAAGCAAAGTGAAAAGGCAATCCAAACAGCAGTAAACCAAGGCATAGAAGAGAAATTGGGCGAAATGATCTCCATAATCTCTGCTGTCTTCGAAGACAAATTCGCTCAATTAAGGAAATCGTTACTTGAGGGCATAACACGATCAAACTCGCTTAGAACACAGGCCGTAAATAGTCAATCCACCTCTTATGAGGCACACTCTTCATCTTCTGCAACAGAATATTCTAACAACCCCACCGTAAACACTCTTATCCTCCCCTCTACAGCTATACCGGTAAATAACCAGGGTACCAAGGGGGAGATTAGACCAAATGTAACAGTGGAACAATCTTCAAGAGCTTCAGAAAGTTCCAAACAAGATAAAACGCCTGCTCCTAAAACCTTTCCAACTGTAAATAAAGAGCGCCTAAACTTACCGCCGGCTGCTCGCCCATATGTCCTAGTCTTAACAGGTGTCCCACCCTTAAATAAAGACTCAACCGAAACATGGGTTTCACTTAGAAACAAGGTTACGGACTGGCTTACTAAATACACCTATTTTCACCCAAATCACATAAATCAGATTTTGATGGTCAGAAGAGTGGGTTGGATCGGGGATTCTCAGAAAAGGTGTTCTGGAGATTGCATAGTTGTAAATTTCAAATCACCAGGTCTAGTGCGTTCCCTCCTCAGGATTAATAGGGGAACAATACACGAAAACACAAAAATTAATTTGGTGTCACTTGATTTTTTCTACCACACTGAGCAAACAAATGACTACAGAAGGAATGGGTGCATCTTCTCACAAAATATATTTGAACAACTTGCAACACCAGAGGAGGTGGACTGACAACCAACACCCCCAGACAATCCCGCTCCCCCAAACGTTACCCAGACTCTTCCCACATCAAACGAACACCTTGAGTCCAATTATGGTCACGGCAAGAGTACGGCACCTTCTATTTTCAGCTTCCCGGTGCTCCCAGTCCAAACAGGGTTTTCCCCTATCTCTAAATCCACCAGCGTGCCTGAAAATATAGCCCCTTTGACAGATAGATCACGCAAGGAGGACAACATCAGCCCACCCGTGGACCCTTTAGAAGCCAAATCAAATGCTCAAAGGATCCCCATCAGTCTTAATAAAACTTCCCCGAAGGATTCAGATTTAAACATAACTTTCTGGAACATATCGGGCCTTCGATCAAAGATCCACAATGAAGGGTGGATGAATTTGATTAAAGAAAATGAAATTGTCTCCTTCCAGGAGACATGGGCAACCACCCCTATTCATATAAACGGCTACAAAACCTTTTTCAGTCCAGCCCTGGCCTCAACATCAGGCAGAGCAAAGGGTGGATTAGCCACCTATGTCTCAAATCTAATCCCAACTTTGGAAGTTCATGCTCTCAAAAACGAGATATATTATCAGATATTACGAGCAACCGTAAGTAGAATGTCACCCATCCTGATAGTCAATATTTACAATAATCTCACAGACCCTAGGTTTACGGAGGTTACGAAAGAAATTCGACACTTTTTACAAGAACAAACTATCCATAGCAAAGGGAAAGAACCAATAATAATTTGGGGAGGTGACTTTAACCTTACACTATGCAAGAGCAGACATAATGGCAAATGTGGTTATATAGACCATCTAAATAATAACACCAAACATTTTTCGCACTCTCAAAAGGGGTCTTTCTTGAACGAGACTATGACCCTTCTTCAATTAGCCTTCGCAAATGAACTTATTGAGCCTCCAGTTGTCTTTGCCCCAACCTTCAATGGTAGAGGATTATCTTCTTGCATTGATTTTATCCTGGCAGGAAACATTCCCTCAGAGCTGATCACTGCAGTCACTACTCACGATTGTGCATTTAGCGACCACTTCCCATTGTCCATCACCATTCAAACCACTGCTCCACATAAAAAGGCACAAACATTATATCATGAAGATAATATCTCAATGCCCCGTCCAAACGGCTACGTACTCAAATGGTCTCATATCGATTCCACCGTTATTTTAGAAACTATACTTAAAGTGGCACGTCCAGCCTTTGCAGTATGTCTAACGGAGATGTCATCTCCCATTGAGATTGTAGCCAACTAAGAGAAAATAATTTCTGAAGTAAAGAATGCCTTGACAGTGCTGCCCAAAGGGCAGAAAACCCCAAAGGATAAACCTAAGTTTCGGTGGTTTAATTCAGCCTGTACTACAGCATATAAATTCCTTAAAAAAACCAAGAAATGTCACAGAGGTTTCACAAGCCAGGAAAATAGATAACAAAACAGTTACATCTAGGAAAAAAGAACTAAAAGAGGCACATTGGACTGCCTTACACGATAGCTGTTACAACAAAGATTCGGTCACCTTCTGGGAGATCGTCAATTCGTCCTTTCTCGCAGGTCCTAAAGAATGTGGCACACTCGAAACAACCATCACTGAACAAGAGTGGACCACCCATTTCTCACAAAAAAATTCTATCCTAGAAGGGATTAGTCGACAGATCCATATTCCTCCAACGGATCGGATTATTCCACCAGACATGGGCTTCAACCTCGCCGAGGTGAAGATGGCCCTGAACGTAAGTTGATCAGGAAAGGCCCCGGGACCCGACGGTGTCCCTATGGACCTCTATAAATCGAATATCGATCTCTGGGCCCCCCTGCTACTTAACGTTCTAGAGGCAATGGGAAAGGTAGGATTACCAATTTCCTGGTCAGACTCGATCCTAGTCCCCATTTTTAAAAAGGGTAACAGGAACAGCCCAGCGTGCTACCGACCCATATCCCTATTGGACTCTTTAGGAAAAGCAGTAAGAAGAATCCTTTTGGCACGCCTACAAAACTGGGCAGAGGCAAATAATATTCTATCCGATCTTCAATTTGGCTTCAGGGAGGGAAGAGGCACCATTGAACAGGTCCTTAACCTCACACTTCTGAGAGGGAAGTATGTCCAGGCAAAGGGTGGCAGCCTCTGCATGGCATACGTAGATCTATCCGCAGCCTTCGACTGCGTAGCCCACAACAAGCTGTGGAGTATAATGACACAAATGGGAATCGACACTAACCTGGTTAATTATATCAGGGAAATTTACTCTAACACGACCACAAGAGTAAGATATGGCTTAGGGGGGCAGCTAACGTCATCATTTGGAGTTGAGCGGGGAGTCAGGCAGGGTTGTGTCCTGGCTCCCTTCCTTTTCAACCTGTATACAAACGGCCTAGAAGCAGCCTTGTTAAAGGGTAGCCAGGACCAACCATATGTTCAATCGCGCCCGATCCCCGCCCTCCTCTATGCGGACGACGCAGTTATAGTCGCCCGCACCCCCCTGGAGCTACAACGGGCCCTGGACAGATACAAAAATTTCATGAACCTTTTGGATCTAAATATTAATGTCAAAAAGACCTTTATAATGACATCAGGTAATCAATCTCGAAAAATAAAAAGCATCTACCTAAATGACATAAGAATAGAACATACTACCACCTACCCTTACCTGGGAGTTGTAATAGACAACAAAGGCACTTGGAAAAGCTCAACAGAAAATAGAAAACTACAATTTCTTAAAGCAACAATGGCACTGACAGTGTTTGCTCGGAGACTGGGCAAGAGAGCCGCCAAAGAAATGCTCGACATTCATAACTCAAAATGCCTTAGCACGGCAATTTATGGGGCAGGGATTTGGGGTAACGTACGAGTCGATTCAATCCAAAAGGTAGAGAACACTTTTTTGAAATTTTTGCTGGCAGTCCCGTCGTCCACTTCAATTTTTAACATCCACAGCGAACTGGGCCTCCCATATATTACAGACGTGGTACGAATGCAACCAATTCTCTTATGGCATCGCGTCTGAACCACACCGGAATTAAAATTCACGCAGGCACTTATCACCAATTGCATGAATCTGGATCACGGGTCCCAAATCACTTGGCTATCTTATGTTAAAAACTTTTTATCTGATTTGGGACTCGACCATTTTATCTCTAATCCCTACAAATTAAATTTAATTCCAAGAAAGAAACTACGAGACATGTACTCAAGCCATCTAGCAGACCTGCGTCTGGTTTTCGAATTAAGTAAAAACTCTGTACAGCTCTTTCTTCCCATTCAGACCACAGACCAAATGGAGCCTTATTTGAATTCAAGTTTAAGTAATTTTGAGAAATTCTTACTGACAAGATTGCGACTTAATATGTTCCATCGGCTAATCACCTTTCCAACGATAAACGATTGGGCACCCCAATTGACCCTATGTCCTTGTGACGATCTTTCTGCCCAATCGACTCTGCACGTAATCATGTTTTGTAAATTTTATACCGAACCAAGAAAGTTATATCTGATCCCTTTATTGAAACAGCTGGGCCTAAAGCAATGTCGACCAGCCCTAATGGTTCTCCAAATGTTAGAAACAGAACTATTGGCAAAAAACATGACAAAGTTTTTTAAATTCTGTGTGCGACACAGAACAAACCTTTAAACGGAAACTTGTTCCCCTTCCAAATATCTAAAAAGACGGTCATCATTAATAAATTAAAACATACCCTACGATGAATCGGGATTACCCCCCTATGCATCTTAAATCTGCTACCGGGGGGTTTGTTTTTGTTCCGTCTTTTTAATTTTTAACACCTATATAATTCCATCTATTGATCAATGGCCACGAAAGGCACACGAATATTTGATTGCTAATTTGCACATATTCTTATACTGTAGGCAAAAAACTAAATCCTTCCTTTTTATAATTAAATCTTTTAATACTTTTTAAAATGTATTTTAAACTGATGTCTAATGTATAAATGTAATTGCTTTTTATGTAAATGTTTTTATGGTCTGTAATTGCCTTACCGAATAAAGCTTTTTCATCATCATCAACACTTCAAGTCGACAACCAAAAGTCTTTACGACCACTGGAGGATTTGGTTTGATGATTTCACAAAGAGATTGAGGTTTAAATGCCCCCACTCCACCAAGTCACTTTTAGTAGCTGCACAATATAGTATAAATATATGCAATAGTTAGGTAATGTTATAAGATCTTAGCTTACATTAATAAAACTCTTGAAATTCACAGAAAAACACAAAGGTTCAAGTAACGTTACAGTTAGTCGTGGACATGAGATAAAAACTAGCATTTAACAACAAATAAGACATTGAAATTCACAAGTTATTGTTTACTGATCTAACCATAACCTGCACCCCTGCCATACACTGCTTTTGACCTCACATATTACATTACTCGTGACTTGTTAAATTATATCATTGATGATATCAGCCAACTCCCCCTCTGCACACGGTTGGGCTGCAGAGCCTGGCCTCCAGCCTGGTCCTGCATCCAACACCCACCCCTCCGTGGGCAGCCAACCCCCTCCTGCGCACACGCGACCTAAAGTAAACCCTGCCACTGACATCTGCCCCCCCCCCCCACAACACTGCAGGCACCCAACCTGAATTTTCGGTGTACAGTATGCCTTGTGCACTGTGGCGGGATGATTGTTCCTGAGTGGAGTGGATTTAGTAACAAGCCAACATGTAGACATCGATACTTGCCATACGTTTGTACTAACAACCAGAACCAATTTGAAACCTCTTTGCTTTGGGGCGATCTTCCTTGTAATTCATCTTCCCAAATACTTTTTCCTTTCCTGTCTCTTTTCCTAAGCCCGTGCTTGCCAGTTGATAATACTTAAACTTGGACAGGTTACCCTCCGTAAATTCCAACAGGTTGTCCCAAGAGATCAGACAATTGTTCTTTATAATGTCACCCCATTTATTTACTTTCCGTTCCATCAGAGAGGTTGACAGCTTATCTTGAAGGCTTTCAGATGTCCCTGGAGGGTTCCACATTGGTGCAGAACTACTGTAGTAAGGTATTCCTAAGGGCCGTCTGACTTGATACCAAAGCTTGCATGCGGCCTCCAGTACAATCAACTTAACTTTTTAAAAGTACTTTGGGTGTCCAAATTTGAAAAGGAAATAGTCCCCCTCCATGGGCTAGCTTTTCGTCATAGCTTTGAGCAATAGGCTAAAAGAAAGAATCTTATATTCATTAGTCGAAAAGCCCTACAGTATTGGTAAGAATTTTGATTTGCAATACCCCCATGTTCTTTTTTTCGATGTCGTTTTTTCAACACTATTCTCACCCCTTTTGAGTACCATATAAAATGGCTCAGTTCCCCCTGCAACTTTTTACACCACTCTGACTTAAATTTTCTCTTTGATCGAGTAAGTTCTAAAATTAATCAGTATTTGCCTTGGATTCTTTCTATCTACTCAGTTTTTGAAAGGGTTACGATGAACTCTGTGAATATCCTCCTCCAGAACACTGGAATCTACAACAGGGATAAATTCCTTTATTAGGCTGATCACAAAACTTTTAATGTTTTTCCCCTCTACCCCTTCTGGAATGTCCATCACTCTGATATTATTTCTTCTTGCGATATTTTCAAGTGACTTAATTTTATCACACAATTCTTTTTCACCCATTTTTAAGTTTTGTATTTTTTCATGATTAACTTCCACCTCTCTATTAAGCTCCTTCAAAGAGGCTTCCATAATTGTGAAAATTGTGACTGGGTTCGTCAGAGCATTCATTTTGGTTTCCACAACTTAACATGTCTCCTGAATCTTTTCCAGATTTTTCTCTGAGGTTGCAAATTTCCCTCTCATTTCTTCTATTACCGTTACAAGAAGACTTTCTATGCCGGACTGAGCTTCCTGCTCCTGTGGTTGTGCATTGGAAGTCAGTGGTTGGTGACCCGGAATATGTGATTGGCCCGGGGTTAACACTTGAAATCGATTACAAGTTTCTAGTGTCTTGCCACTTCCCCCTGTCTCCCCAAAGCTGTTAATGCAAGCGATGTTATTGGTCTTTACAGAAACTAAACTGCCAATTTGAGGTGGTTTAGGGGTCAGGAGGGAGCAATTCGCTTCTTTCTTTGACTGGACTTTGAAAAAAGAATGTAAAGAGAGAGTAAATGTAATTCTTTCCATGGTTCTAATGCTTTGCCTCCCTCCCACACTCCTTAGGGTTAATTCCACAGAATGATTCCATGACCTGTTTGAGGGAGCTGCTAGAGCACCCTTAACGGGAAAAAAAGAAAATGTTCCTGTTGTATTCACTCGTGTAGTGACAGGTGGAATGTTTCCAGTCAAACGTTCTTATTCCTTATTGGGTACCTTACATTCAGGGTGTCACAAAAACTCTTCTCCTAGCCTCCCAGATCCACCCCAGAACTCGATGGAATTTGCTTTTTATCTGCTGCCTCTTTTCTTTTTGCAGGTGAATTAGAGGCTTCCCCTGGATTTTTTCTTCCACGCCCTGGCCTCTTACAGCAATCATATGTGGCCCCTTTACTTTCTCCACTGCCAGGAGCTCTGCTGGCATCCCTGCATGTGTCTCTCTGCCTGCCTCATTGCCCCATGGAACACCCCAGAAGCAAATGCGTGCCGAGGTTCGCCGATCCCTGGTAGGTCTGGACACTGCCTCAGTCCACACTCCAGCACCACAGCGTCGACTGTCTCTACCCAGCGAGGTTTCAGACTCGACTTGAATCCTCTCTTCCACCATAGACCAGGAACACAAAACAGGTTGGCAATCCTGCAAATCAGAAAGTCAGGTAACGAGGGACCTCCACAGAGTATTATTATGCTAGCACACTTTAATTTCATAGCGCCATTTGCCTGGGGATACGGGTGCTCCCGACCGGCACTCTCAACTGGCCACCATATTCTCCCTCACTATAAAGTCACTTTAACCTTTGATTTTTTAAGTGAATTTCTAATGTTTTTTTAGACAAAAACAGATCTTTTTTATCACACCTAACTATAACGTTACTTTAAAATTTGATTTTTACAGTGAATATATTTATTATTTACTGGCAGTTGCCACTGGAGAGTTATAGTTAGGACCATTTTTCCAAAGGAAAAGCATTTTTTGACTTGTCTATATCTTGGCGCTGTTTGACAAATCTTCACAAAACATTCCCCAAAAAAGTGTCCTAGTGAGTCTTGTGAAAGTTTCGGGGTCATCTGTCAAGCGGGAGCTGAGGAAAAAGGGGAAAGGGGGGGGGGGGGTGGAAGTGAGTTTCACATGTTAATTCCCGTAGGAGCTTGGAGCACGACTACAGCCCGAGACGCTGGATGGAATTACACCATATTAAGCAGAAAGCTAGCTTTTGGTCTGCAGATTGTGCTTTTTGTTATTTGGTGTAAATCCGTTCTGTAGGTGTTGAGAAATTTAAGGAAAACCAAATAAAGATGTCTGCACTTGCTTTGAAAAGGTCCCCCGGGTGGGCCAGGTGCTGGAGGCATGTGACAATTTTATTTTTAAAAAAAAGGAGGGGCACACAGGGCCCCCCTCCTAAGGCTCTTCCACTGGTTTTGCACAAGTGAAATCTGAGCCTAACTATACTGTCCCTGTAACCTAAGATTGAGAGATAGATAGATAGGTGGGTAGATAGATAGATAGATAGATAGATAGATAGATAGATAGATAGATAGATAGATAGATAGATAGATAGATAGATAGATAGATAGATAGATAGATAGATAGATAGATAGATAGATAGATAGATAGATAGATAGATAGATAGATAGATAGATAGATAGATAGATAGATAGATAGATAGATAGATGGATAGATGGTACCTATGTAGTATGGCACAATATGTTCTGGTGTCATCGTTAACCACGAGGCCAAAGGCTTAGTTGTTTCTAAATGTCACCAGGAACCCGAGATGGCAATATAGGATCACATTACACAAGTTACCTGTTAAGGGTCTTTTAAAAATACCTCTTTATTTTGGGATAGTTGCCTTGAAACACTGTTGTATTCAAAGTACAGCTACAAGTGGCAAGATCACATCGAACTGGATGATAAACTTAAACTACTCAGGATCCAATAACTTGGCCCTGATGCCTGCAATATTCTAGCAAAGGAACATTATAGCAAAATCCTGTGGATAAATCTCTGCTTCAATAGGGTGATTAGTCATCAGTGACCTGCTAACATTGGGGCCAGGGGTTGGAGTGTCTGGGTGTCAGCCATTGTGATCAAGGTCTGTCAAGGAGAGACATCTCTTAGAGGTGGCAACACATGATTTCTCTGTTTCCCACATCACCGGAGGAAACCCTGCTGTATGTTGGGGTTGTAAATGCCTGAAGAAAAAGCAAGCAGGAGAAAGTTAATACCCACATCCGAAGGATGCTGATGTTTTGCACTGTGGATCAGACATCTGGCCAGTCTGGGTGACTTACAATTGATTACTACGCAGTACTTTTTCAGGTTTTTAACAGCCAGGACAACCCACCCAACCCTTCTCACAAATAGTATATCCCTGTATTTGCTGATGTTAAAATTAGAGTTACGACACAACCAGTGGCATACTTTGTTTTTAAGGTGGGTGGTAGATTCCTCGATGTTAGGAGTAGAATGAGGACAACACCCTGTGCCCAGTACTAACCCTACCTCAGAATGGCTAATTGGAGCCCCCTGTGGCAGTCTCCACTAGTAGAGGAGGGCCAATACATCTCCAATGGGTAAGGGGGTGTCTGAGGAGTAGCGATGTCAGCTTGTAGGGTACTTTAATCAGAACAGGCAGTGCTTTTGTGATAAGACCTGCCAGTACCCCCAGGGATAACAGAGGAGGCTGGTTGAACCACACCTGCAGAAGAAAAGACATTAGTGGTGGTGGACATTTTGGTCAAGGCAAAAACAGCAGTTTCTAGGTTATTCAATCTCTCCTCCAATGAAGAAACACACTGAACAATAACGGATTTAAACTTGCCTCAAAAAATCCCAGTCTAAGTTGGGTGCTTCAAAGCATTCTGGTGATCCGCTGGTGGTTCTCGATTACTTAGGATTTGTGCCAGGAGTCTAAAGTTGGCAATTAGCTTAGGTTGGCGCTTTCTTTTGGCTGAAGGGGTGCAGTCACTACTGTTTAGGATTTTGTGCACTTCATTCCCTAATAAAGGCCCGTGGTCAGCAGGCAACGTACTAGGGGGAACAGACACATCCACAGGATCAGAGCTGGAATTAGAGTTTTGTTGGGTAGGAGGTGGGAGACTAAAGTCCTCCATTGCACCCAAAGATAACTGCTGCTCCACGAGGTCGATGTCTTTTGCAATCACCCCACCACACGAGCAAAAATAGAGTCTATGGTGGTGTCATGAGATGGCTTGTTGGAAGCGTCTTTGTCCCCATTAAGTTTATGCTTCTCCATACTGGTCACCTATTAACGCTCGAGTGACTGAGGTGAAATGCTTGCTTGGATTATTTGAGAAGTAGCACACCCAAGGGAGAAGGAGGGAAACCAAGCCAGACATGAATAAATCAAAGTAATGCTCACCACTCATAGTTAGAAATATCAGAGCCAAAGAGGGGGGACGGGTGACGGGTGATGATGGGCCTGGTCTTTGACTGGGCGCACGCCCAGGCGTGCCCTATGCGTGCCCCACGCTGTGGAAGGAAAGCTGGCAATTTCAAGTACACGGCTGGTGCTCAGTACGGCCCCGCCTTCTCCGCGGTGCTCTGGGGCTTATAATCCTGCCCCCACCTCTAGTGAATGCGACCCCCAACGATATTTAATACAACACTAAAAACAATATTTTAACCTTCGATATTCCTGTTGACTATATTTTTGATGTCTTGATGTTCTTCACACAATTTATTTCAATATTCTGTGTAAAAACCATCTTCTCAAAGTTTGGAAATTTATTTTCACAAGTAGATAACTTTTCAGTGAGTCATGTTTTGTGCACATCCTTCTGGGGAAGGTAAAAGGAGGCAAAAAAGTTGTATGTATGTGTTATTCAAAGTTAACAGCAGTCTAAGGGGCACATGCATCATTGTTTTTTGTGGTCGCAAAGGGGCAGAGTCTGAGAATCTGCCCCTTTGCGAACGCAATGTTTGCATTTGGTATGCATAATCAAAAACAAATCTGCAATTTCACTTTTAAGAAACGCAAATTACCATCAATTTACAGTTGATGGTAATTTGCGAAAACTTTGAAAAATGCACAAATGTGCATTTTTCGAAGTTCTATGTTGCACACAAACATGCCCATGTGCAACATGTTTTTTAATTGCACTTTCAGGGGTGCATCAGTGTGTCCTTTTGGCACCCTTGAAATTGCATGCGCAATTTGCGAGTACCTTTTTGGTACTCTCAATTTGCGCATGCAATTACAATTGATTCCTATGGGCCTTTAGGCCCATAGGAATTAATGGGAAGCCATTCCTTATTTGCGATTCACAATTTGCGACTCGCAAATAAGGAATGTGTAGGAATTGCAATTTTGTTTGCGATTCCTACATGAATAAGGAATTGCGATTCCTAAATTGCGAATAATTAAAAATCGCAATTTAGGAATCACAAATCCTAAGTTTGATGCATGTGGCCCTAAGTGCTCTCCTTGCACTTTCTATAAATGGACTACAGACTGCATCATTCCTTTCTAAAAATATTGGTGCTATAATGCTCCCATCAGAAGAAGGGGTCTGACTCAGTGATATGGCAGAGACTGAGTTGACCTGAGATTTTTTCAAACGTCCTAAGGGCTATAATTAGGATGTTAAAAAATAATACAACTTACAATAAAACTAGAGATGTCATATCTTGTTCTCTGCACAAAATATATGGTTAATGTCAGGGGCAGCTCCTCAGGATGGGGCAGGGCCAGCGCTGCCAAGTGGCAGCAGCAAGGAGCTGTGTGTTTTAAAATGTGCATGTCTGTTTGGCCGGCCGTCTTGGGATGACCAGCTTATTCATGCACATTTTAAAGTTCTTTAACCTTAGCCAGCCGGGTTAGAGAAAGCACAGGCCTCCAGTGCTCTTAGGAGCACCGGGAGAGCCTGCTCTATCCAATCCTGGCACTGCTTTCATGGTGTGAAAGCAGCGCCAGGGTTGGGTAGTGCAATTCGAATAAAGATTTCTTCCCTGCGATGGTGGTGAATGTTTGGGTGAGCGTGCATAGAGGTGGTTTCCACTCAGCCCTCTGCTCTTTTTGACCCTCACCCAACATCAACTTTCAAGTTACACTTACCTTTCCTCTGAAGTTACTTCAGCCAAACAATGCAATGACTCCAATACATTCATACTGCTTCATGAATAAAATTCAGTGATTCACCGGAAATATTCTTTATCATAGGAACTGCCTCTCATCAGGACCTGCAGCCTCCCCATCCCCACAGCGCCTTGAGACCCTCATGGATGAGTAGCAGCACTGATTGATTGACTGATTGATCATCAGCTGCAATCCTAATGAGGAAGGAGACTTGGTTTACTGAAACCCATCTGAAGCTTCAGGAGGGCTTAGGTCAGGCCCTGGATCCAGCCACTGCTGCTCATGGTCAAAGGCAATAGGTTGAGAGCAGCAGTGGTTGGCTTCTCAGGAGTTGGATAAAGTTTGTAAAAAACAAAGAAATCACAGAAAAAAAGTGTGTAGTAGATAGGTTATGGGTTAATCTATTGCTAAGACTTAAATGTGTGTTTTAAAAAAGCCTTCATAAATCCCCTGACAAAAACACAAACTAATGTTATGATTATGAAATAATGCCATAAAATTACTGAAATTGGCCAGGTATGGTTGGCTAAGCCGCCATACATTGCTCATGACCTCACACATGGTATCACTGGTGTAGTCTCAAATGACATCATCAATGGCATAACTAATTACCTTGCTGATCTCTGATTAGCTCACATACGACAGTTAAGGAGATTACAGGCTTTTTTGAAATAATAACCCTTCCAGAATATGTATAGCAAATATAGGAGATATGGATTTGTCAAAATTGAAAGGGTATTTATTCTAGTCACAACATTTTACAGATTTAAAAATAAAATACTGTTGAGTACCAAAGGTGAATAAGATGAGACTGTTAGGGAAATTATTGGCATTCTAAGTGGTCAATGTGGTACCTTTTCTGTCTGGGATAAATATTTGATCTTGTCTGGAGAGGTGCCCTGTCTAACCATAATGGGATGACTGATGACATGTTGAGTTATCTTTCCGCTTTCAACAGACCCATTTAAGTTGTGCACCTTTCATTGGCCTGAACATCATGATATTAGATGGAGCAAAGGATAGTCAATCAATAATGGGAAGGATTGAATAGATGAAAATCAATTTCTATTGGACTCATTTATGAACAATCTACATCGAAATAGTTTGGTGTTGAAATCTTAAATTGTTACAAGGAGGATGTTCAATTGACACTTACTGTGAGATTGATCGGACAATAGCAGGGCCGGACTGGCCGTAGCGTGCACTGGGTATTTCCCGGGTGCGCAGAAGGGATGGGGGCTGGTTTTGTGGCCGCGGGCCACTTTTCTTACAAGGGGACGGTTTTGTAGCAGTGCTGCAATATCGCCCTCCCCGCTCTCAGGGCCAGTCGAGCATCAACCTGGCTGGTTGCCATTCCCAATCCGGCCCTGGACAATAGGAAATAAAAAAGTGTATCATGTGTCATCTATTCCTAAATTATAGATTTCTTTAAATAAAATGTACATCCACATAGAAAATGAGAGCAAAAATTAGACATAAGAGACAAATATGAAAGAAATTAGGAAGATCACCTAGCAAAGAAAACCTGAGAAATTGTGGCACTTCTATAAAATAGCTGTGCAGTATTATCTAATTCACTAATGATAGAATGATTTTACCCTGCTATATATGTCTGCAGTATTTCAGAATTATGGGGAGTTTGGCCCATTTGTTTTGGTGACAACACAACTGTATAGTGCATAGGTATCCGGATAGCTTGGAAGTACAGTGTTAACTAGACAATTTACATTCCAGCTGTCCAATAGTTCTTATAACGTATAATAAACTGTTTAGGTTTACAGCATGAGAACAAACCTCAGCAGCCAAAAGCACTGAATTACCAAAGAGGCTCTACAGATGACATGTATTGAAAGACTTGATTTGAAGAAGAATTTTAACTTGCTACTATCTGTAATATGTAATATAATCCAGATCTTAATGAGATCTTTTTGAAGAAAATTTTAAAATGATAGGAGTGGTGGTACTTTGCTATTAGTATGCCTGAGCTGTGTGATTTTGTGTTTTGGGGTGGTTGAGGTGAGGGAGTAAAGGTGAATTGGTTAGATTAAGTTAGCCGCTGTAAGGTTGACTACATTGTGAGGGAAAAAAATAATTTGTTGCCTATATTGTGAGCAGCCGCTGTCCGTGCAGGTAACAGCGGTGGGGCCGCATTGGGGGCATTTCGAAGTACGATGCAGAGGAAAAATGCATTATTTATTTATTTATCCCTCTGCATCGTCCCTCGAATTCCCCCCAACGCGGCCCACCACTGTTACCTTCACGGACCGCGGCTGATTGTGAGGATGTATTATTCAATAAGAAGGTGTGTAAATTAGAGCTGCACAGCCTGGGAGTGTTGCACCATATATAGTTACTAGTGAATTACTATATTTGGGCTTCTTAGCATGACGGGTCACTCTTTTTAAAGTATATTGAAATTTATGTAACTCAGAATTGGAAATTGATTTAGTCTGAATGTGTATATTTAAAAAATATAAAATAAACAAATGCATCATCATCATCATTCAACTTTATTTCGGCAATAAACAAATACATAAATAAATGTACATTTTGCAGATCTGTGAAAGTCTACATTTAAGTTCTCAAATCTTGCAATAGCCGATGGGATTTGTTTTAAATCTTGCCAATCATATTTTTTCTATTGAAATCTTGTTTCACTGTCAACCTAGTGCTTTTTTTTCTTCTTAGAATGTTCCGAAATGCCTTATGAATGCTTACATATGTGCATTGTTTCTAGACTAAAAACTCACTGAAAAACCCACATTGTTTTATATATCAGTAAAGGTTTTTGATCCATACATGTGCAATACGAACATACATCTGAGAAACGGTTATCCAGGCAGGATGTGATCAGAAATATTCTCCGTTTCTCGTTCTTTATCCAGAAACACTACTGGCAGGTTATGACCAGCAAGACATAGGAATACATGACAGAAAATCATGCTAAAATATTTATGAATAGCCTTATGTATTTCCAGGTCGCAAAATTGAATACACTACTACACTTTTACATGCAGAGACATGTATTTCAAATATGTACCTTGCAGCTATGTGTGCAGACACCTAAATTCCAGAACTCAGGAAGGGTTTAGAGATATTGCCAATAACGTACAATAGTGACAGGTTTTCAAGAGTGCTTCCGAAAATCTTTGCTTAATTTCAACGTGTATTTCTGCACGTGGAATTGTACATGAAGTTTAATTGTGCCTTTGCAGGAGTACGTACGTTTTATTTTCTTATTTTCCTCGTGGAGTAAATATATTTTCACATGGAGAAATCCCTTCCCGCCAATTTCGCACACATTCCTGGTCCCACCTCACATGCGAAAGAGGCCTTGCGTGGAGTAAATACCATTACAAAGAAAAGAAATGCATTAACACCATTCTATAACTTCACCCACCTTCTTTGACATCACTACAATGCCTTACAAATAGCTATGCAAGTTTTCACTTGCAAAAATTAGAAACTGAAAAACTACAAGATGAGATCAGAGAGCCCACTTCCACCATACTCCGGAAAGCGTGAACGGAAAAACATATTCTGAACGTACAGCACGAAAATTACTGTACAATCTCAAGATGTGCCATGCTTAATTTGTGCCGGTGGTTGCAGGTGAGGCCCACCAGCACTCATTTTGGGGGTCGGCACTATTTTTCCTCATCAGACTTTGTCAGAGAGAAAGGGAGAAAAACACAAAAGGGCGAAAAAGAGGAAGATGAAAAAATTGTAGACAAGAGAGAAAGCAGGGATGAAAAATAACTTTCACGTGTGAGTTAAGATGCAGGATGGGGGGTCTGGTAGTGGATAAAAGATTAATGAGATAGAAGCCACACTATATTTAACCTTTGTACTTGCCTACCCCCACCCCCTGACCCACTTCCCCCACTTGGCTCACCCAACCCCCAATATTCATAGCACCAATATCAGGCTTCTAAACAAAACTTTGTGTCCTGCAGCTTATTGATTTACAGATTAAGCACTGAAGATTTGTATTTGTTTTCACTTGTGACATACAGCAGGAAATATACTAACCAGACACACACACACACACACACACACGTCCAGACGCACGCGTTAATTAAATAAGCACAACAAACGCAGGTATTCCAAGAATGGAAATGTCTTCAATTTGATACCAAGGTCAACAGAATTGCAGCAGGGGCAAAGATTCGATTACCGAAAAAAGAGAAGCACTATCAAATAACCGCTTTTGTATATAAACAGCTTTATTGTGAAAATGTAAACTCTTAGGAACATCAAAAACATACCTTCATCCCAAAAACCAATGACATCTCTCAAAACAACACATAGCAACTCCAAAAAGATGCTAGTCGTCAAAGGATTGCAAAAGTGTGCTTCCAACAATCCGATCACATTTCTGCCAATTTAGGGCGAACAAAGAGATGCCAAAGGGGATGAGGGCGAACAAAGCGATACCAAAGGGGATCTTTGGTATCGCTTTCTTCGCCCTAAGTTGGCAGGGTATGCCCAGACGTGGGTCCCTTGCTCACTTTGCCGCTGGATTTAAGATAGCCTGGCTGATGAGGGTTATGAACTCGAAACCGGTCCCAGGATGCTTGTTTCCGGTCCAGGGAAGACATGGCTTGCCAGTTCGGGCTGGACTGTTCCCATGAGGCACAGGGTCAGACTGATTTGCATATGGCCATGTCTGAACTGGGGTGGTGGAGTGAGCTAAAGAATGATGATGGATTAAACCCAGATCAGTTGACTGGGGGTGAGTGTTTGATTTGCTCAAACACTCTGTCCATCATCCCCTTTGGTATCGCTTTGTTCGCCCTAAATTGGCAGGGTATGCCCAGACGTGGGTCCCTTGCTCACTTTGCCACTGGGTTCAAGATAGCCTGGCTGATGAGGGTTATGAACCCGAAACCGGTCCAGGGAAGACATGGCTTGGCAGTTCGGGCTGGACTGTTCCCATGAGGCACAGGGTCAGACTGATTTGCATATGGCCATGTCTGAACTGGGGTGGTGGAGTGAGCTAAAGAATGATGATGGATTAAACCCAGATCAGTTGACTGGGGGTGAGTGTTTGATTTGCTCAAATGCTCCGTCCATCATCCCCTTTGGTATCGCTTTGTTCGCCCTAAGTTGGTAGGGTATACCCAGACGTGGGTCCCTTGCTCACTTTGCCACTGGATTCACGATAGCCTGGCTGATGAGGGTTATGAACCCGAAACCGGTCCCAGGATGCTTGTTTCCGGTCCAGGGAAGACATGGCTTGGCAGTTCGGGCTGGACTGTTCCCATGAGGCACAGGATCAGACTGATTTGCATATGGCCATGCCTGAAATGGGGTGGTGGAGTGAGCTAAAGAATGATGAGGGATTAAACCCAGATCAGTTGACTGGGGGTGAGTGTTTGATTTGCTCAAATGCTCCGTCCATCACCCCCTTTGGTATCGCTTTGTTCGCCCTAAGTTGGTAGGGTATACCCAGACGTGGGTCCCTTGCTCACTTTGCCACTGGATTCACGATAGCCTGGCTGATGAGGGTTATGAACCCGAAACCGGTCCCAGGATGCTTGCTTCCGGTCCAGGGAAGACATGGCTTGGCAGTTCGGGCTGGACTGTTCCCATGAGGCACAGGGTCAGACTGATTTGCATATGGCCATGCCTGAACTGGGGTGGTGGAGTGAGCTAAAGAATGATGATGGATTAAACCCAGATCAGTTGACTGGGGGTGAGTGTTTGATTTGCTCAAATGCTCCGTCCATCATCCCCTTTGGTATCGCTTTGTTCGCCCTAAGTTGGTAGGGTATACCCAGACGTGGGTCCCTTGCTCACTTTGCCACTGGATTCACGATAGCCTGGCTGATGAGGGTTATGAACCCGAAACTGGTCCCAGGATGCTTGTTTCCGGTCCAGGGAAGACATGGCTTGGCAGTTCGGGCTGGACTGTTCCCATGAGGCACAGGGTCAGACTGATTTGCATATGGCCATGCCTGAACTGGGGTGGTGGAGTGAGCTAAAGAATGATGATGGATTAAACCCAGATCAGTTGACTGGGGGTGAGTGTTTGATTTGCTCAAATGCTCCTTCCATCATCCCCTTTGGTATCACTTTGTTTGCCATAAGTTGGCAGGGTATGCCCAGACGTGGGTCCCTTGCTCACTTTGCCACTGGATTCAAGATAGCCTGGCTGATGAGGGTTATGAACCCGAAACCGGTCCCAGGATGCTTGCTTCCGGTCCAGGGAAGACATGGCTTGGCAGTTCGGGCTGGACTGTTCCCATGAGGCACAGGGTCAGACTGATTTGCATATGGCCATGTCTGAACTGGGGTGGTGGAGTGAGCTAAAGAATTATGATGGATTAAACCCAGATCAGTTGACTGGGGATGAGTGTTTGATTTGCTCAAATGCTCCGTCCATCATCCCCTTTGGTAACGCTTTAAACATGGCAGGCATATGGTGGCACAAACAAAATTGAACATAGCAGCTAGTGCCCGTCTTGAAACGTACTGTGCATAGCGTATATTTGTTTTATATTTACAGCATGGCCACCACATTTAAAACCAATGTGTTGTCCATATTAGCATGATAAAGCAATGAAATATTATGCACAATACCAATAAGTGATGGCTTCATGATAACTACTAGCTAGCACTGTCTGGCAAACTGCAGAATGCTCTAAAAATCATAATAAAAATAGAAGGAAATAAATGAAAGGTGGCATATAAAAGGGAAACATGTCAACCACCTCTGACATCTGAAGTGCACTCATTTTCAGGCGAATGTGCGTACATGCTCAGACAAATGTCATCACTTACAGGGCAAAGGAGCCACTGGCTGAAATGAGTTGACCCACTGGCCCATGCTATAAACTGAAGTATGCAAAAAAGTGATGATGTAATGTTTACATTAATCTCAGCCACTGGTAATTACTTGGGACCGCAATCCACTCCATCATTATTTTGCATACCATGCTACTTCAGTTTGCACCCAGCCATGTGCAAATCAGTCTTGACCCTGCTCCAATTGGAACAGTCCAGCGTAAACTGCCACACCAAGTCCTGCCAGAACCAAAACACAAGCAACCCAGAACTGGTTCTGATATTTCTTGGATAGACTTTTCAAAAAGAAGCAGGGTTGGTACTGATTTCCCTAAGGCAGGCCTTTGCCTAGCTTGGCATGGTGGGTGTAAAACTATGGTTTGTAATGCTGCATGAGTGATTGCTAGGTGTGGAAATTAATTTAAGCATGCCATCCATTGCATTGTTGTTGTTGCAGCTGATGCCCCAAGTGTGGGAGTATGCCAAGACATGGGTCCGTGCTTACTGTGCCATAGGATTCGCGCTGTATGTAGGAAAGTAGGTACTGCTTTTATGGTTAGCCCCACTTTTTGAGTCCTGTGTGTGGCACGGCATGTCCGTGTCACAAAGTAGATGCACAGCAGTACGCACATGTGACGTAAATATTCATGCGTACTCCATATTTTTACCAAGTTTGTCCAAATTTATTCCAATGTTTAGTCAATTTTTCACCATCACGTCAGAGACACAAAGTTTCTGTATTTTATGCATCTTAAATACTCTGACAATGCCCATCCAGGCTTATCCGCAGGCAATTAGTTGAAACTTCATGGTTCCCAAACATTTAAATCAACCGAATGCATTTCGGTCCAAGCGACCCTCTTCAGGGGTATTCATGGTATTAAAAAACGTTTCAATGAATGTGTACACAGAACAATTCTTATGCACATTAACTTTACCAAACTTTACAAAAGCCATTTAACCCAAACATCCCTTTGTGACCTTCAAAAGTGTAACTGAATCGTGTGTGTAGCTCTTAAACATGATGTTCACTTCCCCATCCTACAATTTGAACTGCCCCAGTTCATATGACCCATAACTACATGTGCCCTCCTTGTCAACGTCGCGCTTAAGACTCTTTCAAAAATAAGAGATAAGATCGAACTACTGTGACCCCTGCTCCCTGACGAATATCCTCTCAAAGTTACCACCCAGAGTACCTTCTCCCTTAAACAAACACTAAAAATCCCTGTGCGTACCTGTTTTTAACCTTATCCACCCACCTGTGTTTGAAAACGTGTCAAGTGCTATCTGTGCCTCTCCTTATTTCTTAAAGTGCCCCTACCACTAAACCCCCCGTATCACTGAAAATTAAACCCACCCTGCCATGATCACGTCGTTCCCCGTGTTCATCATTGCTCAAAAAAATGATAATGTAAATAACTTCATCACTCCCCACAGTCATCACAAATTAAATAAACATAATTAAACAGTGTATTACAATTACATGACCTGAAAAATTACTCAAAAGACCATTGTAAAATTATCCAAAGTTAGTACACCTTCACGTTCTGAGAAAAAAGTCTCTGACGTGCAAAAGTAGCTGTAACAATATTTGCTCTATGTTCGTTTTTTCAGCGGGGTGCTAACAGGATTTGGAACGGGAGTTACTGCAACTAAGTCGACCGGTCTGCTGATCCTGAGCTCCTTCGGACTCCAAAAGGTTCTGAAAGACAGGTGGTGGTTCTCCACAGCTCTCGAGGCCTGCCACCAAGTTTGAGGCCAGTATACCTCGTGGGGGCTGCAATAACCAAACCCTTGTGCACAGAGTTAACTTGCAGTTGCAAAGGCTTGTTGGCTTCCTTCCAAGAAGATCTTCGGGCTGCAAGTAGCCCCAACCTCGAGCACCTCCAGTGACCAGTATCTTCGGCCACACTGCATTGTGTGCATCATGGCCTGCATCTTTTGGTGAGCTGCTTGAGGTCCTCTCGTGACTCCAATGCCTCCGGCCTGTGGGTCCATTTGAGGGTCACCTGTACTTCTGTTGGGCTCCCCTGATTGCTCTGGGCCTGCCATGACTAACCTGCTTGTGGTGAGTCCCCTGGACCTTCCTGGTCCCGACACTACACTTTCTTCGACTTCTGCGTGGGTTGCATTTCCCAAGGCTGGTTGGTGCTCACGCCAGACACTGACCCCTCAGCACTCGACATCCAATGTGGGATAGCTCATGCACGGCTCATGGTCTTCCTCAGCATCACCTGGGCCTCACAGCTGCAGAGTCAAGGTCCTCGTCAACTCTCCTGCAACTCCCGACATTGGTAGGCATTCGTCTTCCAGATCGCCTGGTCACTCCTGAGTGACATAGACTCTGTCCTCTCTGCTTGCAGGTACCTCTCATCTAGAATCAACCTTCGGATTCCACCGGACACTTTCTCCTTCTGTCAAAGTATCTGGATCTCCACAGAAGCAGAATGAAGCTACTTCCCAATGCCCGCTACCAGGTACACACCGTCTTAATCAATACGGCTGCACCAGAAAGGGGGAAAGGGAATGGGGACTGAGAAGAGACAACTCTGGCTTCGACCTGCACTCTCTCTCTCGCTTCTGCTATGGAGTCTTCCCTCTTCCCGACTCTGCAATCTATTCAGGAGCGTACCTAATGCACAGAGGGAGATATAATGTAAACATACACTCTATACATTCCTCTTTCTCTACAAATGATTGTGGCTGACTAAATGCTAAAACCTTCCCTAACAGGTGTCGAAGGAGTTAAAGCTTCTCTTCTATAATAGTGAACAGAGTGAAGTAATTATGATCTGTGTTCAAATGAAGTTATAATTGAATTTCACGTGTTTCAGCTTAGCCAATGTCTTTCACAGTAATAGTTTCTTTTTCTACAGATTCTATGAAGGTTTGTTGAGCTTGCTTGGTTCCAGACAGTTCGGACTTCCAGAAGTGAGCGCGCAAAAAGGAACAGGGAAGGAAAAGAATAGGGAGGAAGGAGTAGGAAGGAACGCTAGGGAGGAAGAGGCAATGATGAAGCACTGACTAGGCGCTCTAACTAGTCTGCCAGAAGTCGCTTGCAGAACTCTCTGAACACGATACCTAAACACTGGAAACTACTGGCTTACTTGGATGCTGGACCGATGAGTTCGAGGTTTGAGAATGCCTTCCTCAAACCCTCAGGAACGGGAACTCTGAAGATTCACCTACTAGTGCTCAGGAAACTGTTGACTCGGAGGAGTTCAGAAAGGTCACTTGAGACGGCTATGAGGTAATGCTGACTGAATTCACTGGCACAGTGAACATACTGCGGATGGAAGTTCCGGAACCTCCACAAAGTACTGCTGAGAAGATATTAACAATTTGGAGGTCCGGAGGAATGTCCACTCAAATACCACAATAGCCCCGGGATGAGATATGAAGTCTCCTGGATACTAGGAGCAGCAAAAATCAGACCGCTACTCTTAAAAGGGAATATACGGAGGAGCGGCTCAGAAACGAGTCTTCTTCCCTCAGACTCAAAATGAAGTGCGCAGATAAGTGGGCGCTCTCGAAACTCAAGATCACAAAGATCGCGAGATCATACAACACCTTTTACTATTTACAGAATGCCGTGAAAACACGGCGGCCATCTTGTAACGTGTCTTTCCTCTACTAGATGTCAATCCACAGATTGACACAAGAGGGTTTAACTAAAACCCTGTCTTTTCGTGAGTTTCCTTTCACCACTGTCCTTTTCCAGAGAAATAGTATTAATAAGATTACTGACATTCGTCAGCAGCGGCACTTTCCTGAAATCCTCCATTGGGTTCGACGGCGGTTTCCGACACCACTTCACACCTATACACCCGGCTTCCCTGGTGTAGGTAACATGGGGACTAGGGTATCCATGGGTGAGGTTGCTCTCCAAACTTCTGTCCTCCAAGGGGTTTCTTCGGGGTCCACTGGGAAGGGTCCTAAATCTTTAAAAATCCAACCGCGACTTACACATAGACTTGAACGGAGCACGAGATCGTGTTCTCACACTGCACATGCTCTCCGTGGGGTTCCTAGTCACTCGCCTCAGGTGGTTCCTTGGGTCCCCAGCACTTCTACATCCTCTCGACATTGTCTTGACTCAAGTCATGGTTCTTATACCACTTTCTTAGTATATGGTTTGGTCCCCCCTGGGGTCGACTGTGTATTTGTGCTATTTACTGTGATTGATATGCAAAGTTTTGTGTGCATTGTGCCTATCTCCGGGCAGGAGATATCTAAACGTGTTAGATAGTATTATATAATAAATACATCTTTTTATAAATACCTTATGTGGTTCTTTTTCACTTAATCAATGCATAAAAAATTGTGTTCTGGTAAAACAAGCTGCTTTACACTCCTGGACTAAGCTTGAAGGCTGCTCTCAATAGGTACCACATATAGAGCTTTCTATGATTTTCTAAAACCTCCCAGGTCACCATAAGAGTTATCTGGACTGGCGCAGGGTGTCCACTTACATAAGTGTACATCATATACCAGGCCAGCTTCTCACACTGTACTTCACTGATGAGACCTATGTAGGTCGAAACCAGTCTGAGGTGCTTGTAGTGCTTTCTGGAGGGGACCGTGCCTTGCAGTTAAGGGCGGACTGTTCCCAGGAGGAGCACGGTCAGTACTGATTTGCATATTGACGATTGATTGGAATGCGGCTTGAGCGATTGCCTGTGGCTGACATTAATTCAAGCATTCCATTCATTATCTTGTTGTTGTTCCATGGCAGTAAGCACACATGGATGGAAGAAGAGTGTAAATTATGTCACAGAGACCAATTGCAGAAGAGGGCTGAGCAATATCCCTTCTATCTATGTAAGTATATATTTTTGTAAATGTATGCATGTATTTTATTTTTTTTTAATTACGAGATGCTGGTAAACAAAAAAGCCTTATTTTAATTAAAAACAAGATAGAGACGGTGAGGAACTGGAGCCACTCTTAGACCCCCTGGTAAGTAGTACAAAAACAACAGAAGAGTGGGGCCCGAGCTAATGACAAAACGGCAGAACTAGTCACTCTTATTTGTAAAAAAGAACCCTCACTCACCAACTTAGTTGGTGACATGCTTCATCATTGGGTGCTTTAATGCCTGGTTACACCTTAGTGAGTGCATACCGCCGTGGCATAAGGTCCTGAAGAAACCCTCACTACTGGCACTTTAGAGGCTGAAACATGTAGACCATTTCTACCTAGCATGCAGTGATGTGACTGGCCAATCTACCTGGTCTAGCATACACCTCACTTTTTAACCTTGTCTTACCACTCCACTAATTAAAATCTTTTGGATTGGTAAAGACAATTTTATCTTATCACATTTTCACATTTTTCACTGTCACTATCAAAAAAGCCCGCTCCGCTGTAGCCAGGCGTTGAAGCACACCAGAGAGGCACTCGGCCTCTCTGGTGGGAACCCAATGATGAAGCATGTCACCAACTAGGATGGTGAGTGAGGGTTCTTTTTTTACAAATGAGAGTGACTCGTTCTGCCGTTTTGTTAAACAACAAAGCCTGTCAGCCTTCTAAATGGATTCTAGCAAGAATTATTACAGTGGAAATCATCTACCCCTAGGGTTTATCAAAGGGGGCAATCAACACCAAAATCGGTGTTTACAAAGGTAATCTGTGAGATTACATGTAACGAAACAGAAGTCTGCAGTCTTTAACAACCCACCCTTAAAGGTCTATTGAGTTTAATACAAGTGTTACATAATAAATAAATCAAGCCTACTGCCTTTGAAGTAACTTCTCATAATATACGTATTAGACCTTTGGTATAACATTTCCCAATAAAATGAACCTATCAGGCTACCAGCCATTATCATTTGCTTGCACCATACCTACTCGGACCTGGTGTGTTAAGCATAATTTTTCACACAAGGCAACCATCTGGCAGACCATAATAAAAATTACAGTTGTCCTAATAATAGAAAATCACTCCTAAGAAGGCCTAATAAGAATTACTATAAAACAATTCTTCTAGCCACAAAGTTTGTTGCAGTGGGTTACCGGTACCAAAACCCTTGTCTACCACAGTAATAACTGAGAATCCTTGCAACAAATATCTGCCTACAGGCCTTAGCGCATGTACTACCAATCCATCCTAAAAAGCTTTTTGCTGTTAACACTTAATTTTCACAATAGGTATGGCAGGTCTGCTGGCTTTGTTATAAATTTTTATAATAAATAGGTCACACCTATGGAATCCTAGATAACTGTTCTCAATAAACCAATACGGTATATAGAATTGACTGTTAATTTTGAACCATAACAAATTCAGGCATACTGAAATGTACATAATTTGGCACCCAGCCTGCATACATTTATACATTTAGAAATGTATACATAAAACAGGTGGCAAAAGAATATACATCGCCTCTAAAAGGGCCTGACACAGATTATCACAGTAAAAATCTAACCTGAGGATTTGTCAGATATGGCGTTGAACGGCAAAACCCTTGCCAACTATAGCAATCTGTGAGATTTCATGTAACAAAATAAGTATCAACGGCCTATAATATAGTGGGTTAAGAATCCATTGTTAAAGGCATACTGTCTTTAGTATATGCATTTCACAATAAATTAGCCATGCCCACTGCCATAATCATATCTTTTTAAAATAAACAGATCAGACCTATGGCATCGGACATAACTTGAACAAATCAGTCCATTGCCCTTTTCCCACAATCCAACTATAAGGCATACAGTCATAATACTACTAATTTATAAACAAATTACAGTTGGCAAATCATCATCATCAAGATTCTTTATTCGGTAACTGTAAAAGATGACCATAAAAGCTCAATACATAAATCAAGACAATTAAAACTCCTT
Organism: Triturus cristatus; assembly: GCF_964204655.1. Taxonomy (NCBI): domain Eukaryota; kingdom Metazoa; phylum Chordata; class Amphibia; order Caudata; family Salamandridae; genus Triturus; species Triturus cristatus. The sequence goes on along the minus strand of NC_140592.1, from coordinate 273,819,180 downwards.
AAAATTATATAAACACAGTATTGTTAAGATCACATCAAAATTGATTTACGGTGTCTAAAAACATTTTTTTTAAAGACAATAACAGAGGCAATAGTAAATTCATTATCCAACTGCTGCAGGGTCAAGAATGCTGGGTGACATGGTCTTAAACTTGATCTTTTTAGAACAGGGATAATCCATCTTCTTCTAGGGATCGAGTAAAATTTACAGAAAAACAATATATGTATCGTTGATTGTTCGGCAACGTCAACACACAGGCTTTTACCTAGAACTCTCGACCAGTCATTTTGTACAGGAAAACTTAAAGATCTGTGTCAAGTATTCAGTCTAAAGCGTGTTAGCAAAAACCTTTCGTAATCGTAATTTATTAATGCGATGTATGGTTGCATGGATGGAGTCGCCAGGGCCATGTAGTGTGCTTGAACCGTTGGTTTCTTAAATTCTATTATAGTCCCGGTTTCGCCCAAATAGCTCATACAGCTAGCTTTTAGATCTTTCCTAGACACGTTACACATGGTATATGGATCTTTATAGTATTCGGGGTGGCCTAGTTGAAACAAAAACATTTTAATATATGCTAACCATCTTATATGTTTGACCCCACCGATCGCCAATGCGTCTTTCAGAATGTGACAGTTAAAATCTGTCTCATCTGAGGTCCAGACACTATGCCACAAAAGGACTGCCTGCATCTTAATTATGTCCTCTAAATATGGCATGCCCAGTTCTCGATGACATATGTAAGTAGAGGTACTGTCTGGGACTGGCAGGAGAGATCTAAGAAACATGTTTTCTGCGGACTGTAATGAGTTTACCCCTGCATAACCCCAGATTCCAGCTCCGTAGGTAGCAATAGCCACACATTTTGCCCTATTAATCTGTAGCAATTCCGCAGGGGGACGTCCGCCTACTTTTCTGCTAAAATTTAATAATGCCATCAAAGATTTAATAAATAACAGCCTTCTTACTTTAATCGCCTGGCTCCAAGTGCCTGATTGGTCGAATAAAATCCCTAGATAAGAGAAAGTTTGAGAATGCTGTATTGCCTTTGAATATATCAAAAGAGTATTAGTCTTCTTTTTTGGTCCTGCCCCACAATTCATGACAAATGTTTTGGACCAGTTGACAGTAAGATCCAAATTTGACATAAAATTAACAAAAACATTAACGACCTTTTGAAGTCCGATCGGTGTGCGGGCCATAAGGACCGCCTCATCCGCATACATGAGTGCCAGGATGGGACGAGTCGCTGCAGCTGGTAATTCCTTACACTACCGAACCAAGACGGTTTCTAATTCATTTATATATAATGTAAAAAGGAACAGGGCGAGAATACACCCTTGTCTAACGCCGCTCATCACTTTTAAGTCTTTGGTGCATTCGCCCCCCCTCCCATAGCGAACCCTGGCCCTTGCCCCAGAGTACAGCTGCCTTAAGAATGTAACTATTAGAACGTCTACACCCAACCCCTCTAAAACAGACCACAACTTATCATGAATAACACAGTCGAATGTCGCTTTTAGGTCGATAAACGTCAAGTACAGCCTTTCCCTTGGTATACTTGTCTAATAAAATATGTAAGTTTAGGCCCTGTTCTATTGTGCCCAAACCCTTGTGAAAACCGTATTGTAAGTCTCTTAATATTTTTCGATCCTGCGCCCAGACCTGTAGCCTATCTAGCAAGACTCTTCCCACAAGCATAACTGTGGAAACCAACAATGAAATTGGGCAGTAACAGGCTGGATTTGCCCTGTCACCTTTTTTAAAAATGGGTACAATTATTGAGTCATACCAAGTCAACAAAAAGCCTTGTGAACAGTATGCATTAAAAACCTGCATTAAAAGTGGCCCCCATAGTGCTAAATTAGATTGAAAAAGGTCTACCGGAATGCCATCGGGCCCTGCAGCTTTCCCCCTCAGACTTAAATTAATGGCTGTATTGACCTCGCTAAGAGTAAAATGTAAGGGTAGGTCTATATGTGTTGGAAAATTCTCGGTATCAGCGACGGTTGCAAAGGTTCCCTGTTCGTCTATCAATGGATTGTTATATAACCTTGAGTGGTGTAATATCCAATCATGTTCGGTAATAGCAATCTCTAATGTTGATTTGTCATTTTCAGCTAAGAACGGGGCGTTAACCGCCTTCCAGAAAGCAGAAGCGTCACGATTCACTGATGCATCACGTAGGGCTTGCCAAGGTTCCTCTTTTAAAGCCATCTTTCTTACTTTTATTGCCCTCTTGTATTTGTTTCTTGCTATTCTGATATTTTCCCGATTTTTTACTTTGGCGTGTAATACCTTCTTAAGCTTAGAATAAGCCTTTGTACAATTATTGTCAAACCATCCTTGTTTATGTATTGCTTTCTTTCTTGCTTTCACATAGAGTGTTTCTTTTATGAAGCTTGAGATAACAGAGAAATGTTCTAGGATTTCCTGGTGGGATGACTTCTCATCTAAACAAGATGAAAACATATCTTTACAATTCGTAACAACCTTACCAATAAATGCCTCCTAGTCCACATTTACCCATTTGAGTGCATAGCCATTTTGTCTACTCAGGGTAATATTTTCCACAGAGTGGGTGGAATTACCTCTAGTATTAAGAGTATTGTAATACACCATCAGATCAACACTAATAGGAAAATGATCGCTTAATGCGATCTCGTGTGTAATGAAATCCTTGATGCGGGTAGAATATCTGCTTGATGCTAATACAAAATCTATAGTTGAAAAGGTGCCTTGGCCATTAAAAGTGGGTTGAAAAGGGACCGTAGGGGAAGATAAATCATTTGCAAAACCTATATCAAGTGCAAACATTATGTCATTTACAAGGGCGCCAAAAAGTGTATGGGAAAAATGGGAGAAACTAGAACCCTTTTCATACGTTATACTGCAGACCCCTTTATTAGCATGCTGACATATGGGAGAATTAAAGTCCCCGCCCCAAGTAACACAGGTCTCTTTGAATGAGCAACATTGTAAGTTATGCAATTCACCGCTTACTTGTCTCAAAATTCCCTCAATCAGTTCTGGGGGAGCATTATTATAAAAATTCAGTAAAACTATTCAGAATGCTTTACCTATGTGGAGGCTAATGATTTGATAATACTGGTCTGAGACATTTAAAACAATTTTTCCTATATCCAAATAACTTGAAATATATGTGCAGAGACCGCCTTTAGCTCTACCATGTAATTATGGAACTGCTGGAGTGTGGAGGGTTTTATATCTACTGATGTGGATGGGCTCTATCACCCAAGTTTCTTGCAAACTAAGAATGTCAAACTTGCACACAAAGTCAAACCACATTTTGTTTGTCACCTTTGATTTTAGTCCAGCCACGTTCCAGAACAAGAACTGATATTTGTTTTTTTTCCCTGTACAAAACCTTTCCCCCCACTTTCATCTGGGACCGTTGGTATGTATCCTGATTGTGTGGTAGTGGAAATAGTAGAAACAGCCATGGTATTTGAATCTGTTTCAATGGGGGTCTCTGCGTTTGTTGTCATGGCGTCATCGTGGTGAGGAATATTTTCACTGCTGACTGGGGTTGTCAACAGACTCGCTTTAAGAAGAACCTTCTCTGTACCAGATGTTTCAGACTGCTTGGAAGCGGCCGTTTATTGTCAATCCACTGTCTCGAGATTGGCTAGTGCGTCAAAACGATTATTAGTTGGGAGGTTTGGCCAGTACCTATAGTGCATGGTTGGTAGTTCCCGATTTATTGGGGCAATGTGAGAAATGGGCTGGTAAAAGTAGCCTAATGGAACTACGTTGACGCCATGCCCTAGGGTGGAATGGTTTCCAACTCTACTGAGAATCATATGTACTAAAAAGGGAGTTTTAACCCCTTCGACGCTCATGACGGAACGGTTCCGTCATGAGCGTCGGTTGAGCTGTGCTCATGACGGAACCGTTCCGTCATGACCACGCCCGCGCAAGCAGCAGTCAGCACAGCGGGGGAATCCGCCCCGCATGGAAGGGGTTAAAGGTCAACACTATGCAGTCTCCCTTTGGCAAATCAAAATACTATCTTTCCCAAGAAGGCCTAAGAAGGAGCATCACAGTGCAAATCTTCTGTGCCGGTAGTTTGTCAGAGTGGGTAACCAATACCAAAACCCTTGACTATTACAATAATCTGATTTCCATTTAACAAAATAACTCTCAGCGTACTTTATTAGAGAGAAAGAATAATCCATCGTGAAAGCCTTTATGACATATGCTTTTTATATTAAATATGTCAGGCCTACTTTCTTTATTATACATAAACAGATTAGGCCTATAACCTCGATCCCGGCCTGGCCACCAAAACCAACACAGTCCTGATATGTTCAGCTTAAGCTTTCCCAAAAGTCATAAAGCTCAATACAAGCACTCTTTTTCAATGGAAGCATTCCATTTCTGCCAATTCAAATTATGTACTCAAGGACACCAACATGTGGGTGGAGCCTAATCCTCTCACTAAGCAGTACTTCAGAAAGCTCTTTTCTATTGATCGTATAAAGTCTGTGCTGTCATACCTAAAAATGAAAAGGTGGCCGAGTAGCCTAGACGCACAAAGTCCGGCCAATGAAGGACATTACTTTACAGGTGCTTGTATAAATGTAACACAGCAAAATGCCATCACTAAAAGTACAAGACAGCCGGTGGAGGCAACCCACTCCCTATGCTGTATGCTCTAGTAATCAGAAGCAAAATTTGACAGACACTTTAACATGGCAAAGAATTAAGAGGGCTAACTAAAATCTCCTGTGTGCATCTATGTATATATGTATGTATTTTAGATATGATTTCTTTTTCCAGGACTGGACATTGATGAAACAGCTGAAGCTGTCTACACGCAAGCCCTAAAAAGACAGCTGACTACAGTGCCTACAAAGATAGAGCTAACCAAATGTCAAACATCGGTCTTACTGTTAAACTCCTCTAATGGGAGAAATCTCAACAATATGTCAAGTCAGATGTAACATCTACTTGGTGCAGAACCGAAGAAGAAATGCCAATAAACCATTTCATTTAAAACCTCAGACATGTATACCCAATGGCTGCATGCCTAAATACAGAACAAGCATTGGCATAGCCAATAGGTCTAACCTTTGGGGCCTTATAAGTATTTAGTTATGCAGCACAATATCATCGGTGCAACAACATCAACTGTTGCATGGCTAAACACTTATAAGGTCCCAAAGGAGAGACCTATTGGCTATGCCAATGCTTGTTTGTTGGCTGCCCTTTTTAAGTACTAAAAACCATAGATAGATAGATAGATAGATAGATAGATAGATAGATAGATAGATAGATAGATAGATAGATAGATAGATAGATAGATAGATAGATAGATAGATAGATAGATACTACTAACACAGGCACAAACAGAAACGTGCGCTGACAACATTGATATACTGCACACTATTAGCATACACGCACACACGCAGCACCCATCTATAGAGATGTAGAGAAGACTGAAATTTTCACAGTCCAGCTAGAGGAAAGGAGAAGAAGACTGAGCAAAGCAGGGGGATAAATAGGAAGAGAGGTAGAGGAAGAGAAGACAGAAAAAGAACAGAGAGTGCAGTAGAGAAAAGGAAAGACAAATAAAGAGGGAGTAGAAAGGAGGAGGAACTAGAGAAAGAAAATGGGGGATAAGAAGAGAAAGATAGAGGAAAAAAACAAGGGGAAGGGTGCAAGAGATAGATAAAAAAGAGGAGAGAGGAGAACAAGGAGAAAAGAAGAGGACAGCGAAAGGTTAAAGAGGAAGATACATTGAAAGGATGGAAAAGAAAAACGAGAGAGAGAGCGAGAGAGAATGAAAGAGAAAGAAAAAAGTGAAGTAGTGACAATTATGCAGAGAGGAAGAGAAGGGAAGGGAGAAGAAATAGAGAGAATATGAAGAGATTGAGGGAGGGAAAATGAGAAGGGGAGGAAAGAGAGGGAAAGAAAGGAAGAATAAATCAGAGAAGGAAACTGAGAGATAAAATGATTGAGAGGAAGACAAAAAGAATGTGCGAAAATAAAGAGATGGGTCCGATGGGACCAGGGCAGCAGCAGTGAGAAAGACCCCAGACCAAGTCTGCATCTTGTCCACATATGTTCAGCAGACATCCAAAGTGGACCATCTCCCTTGGACCTGTGATGAATGTGCAGGGTAACTTCGGTGGAAAAGCGCCTAGAGTCAGACTCCATTCATTGACCTCAACCTCTGGAAAATTTCCCCGTTTGCCAAACACAGGAGTCGCAGTGCTCCTTTTGGCTAAAGACACTTATTGATGCTGTGCCCCCAGATTTATCAGCACCCTGAACAGCATTTGTGAAAACAATAATTAATACAGTGGTTTCATCGAAAGTATTGCACATAGAATATTTGCATATACACTTACGTACAATCATAATTGGCCCGCATTTGATTCAAGTTGGAAAGATGACTAGCTGAGTCTGACGGCTCAAATTCAGACCTGCAAGTTGCAAATGCGCCGTAATCGCTTCATCTAGCCTTCAACCTGCTGTGCTATCCTACTGGCACATGTGCAGCTGTAGGAATGTTCTAAGCTCCCGGCCACAGAACTTTCGGCACTCTCCCGTCCTCGCATGGAGTGGAACCCCTTGGGCAGTGTGAGCGTCGCACTTGTCCCGAAGGAGCTATTTTCTCCCTCTGTCCGCTCTGCTCTGTGACCTCCCGTGAGGCGAAGACCATGCTGCGGCTCAAAGGCAGCGGGGGGTCCTCAGGGCGCTGGGCGCTCCTCTGGCTGGCGTCAACCCTGCTGCTGCTGCCTGGAGAGGGCTCGCAGCTGGGCAGCACCAGGTTTAAGGACAATTCCATCAAGTCTATGCTGATGGGGCACCTCCCCACCCCGGCTGTCTCCAACAAAACCACTGGCGTCTTCCACGGAGCCACGCAGAAGAAGGTCAAGAGCCTCAGCCAGGTAGGTGAACCACTGTCACCACCCTGCCTTGGAATGCAGACTACTGCCGTAGAAGCAATTCACTGCAGCACCGTGAAACCTCGAGTGTGATAGTAGGCGCTATATAGAAAACAAAAGTAGTCCTTATTAACAACTTGTGTAATATTAGTTACGTGGTAGTGGTTGTACTACGAAAAGAGCAGCAGAAGTACCAGTAACCGTAGTAATAGTAGTAGTCGTATGTAGTAGTCATACAATTAAGAATAGTAATATTAACAGTAGTAATGGTGTCAGCGAAGTCGGCGACAGAAAAATAGTAGCACTAATTGTAAAAATAGTAACACTAATGACAGTAGTAGTAAAACAATAGTAGAGGCCCAAGTTCTAACAGTCATATTAACAGTAGTAATGGTGCCAGTTGCAGTAGTAACAGAAGAAAACAAGGGGGCGCGCCTCGCGCTGGCAGCAGGGGGAGGGGAGAGAGGAGGGTGCCTGCGCCTGTTTCCCTTGCGGGAGCGAGCTGGAACCATCTGTTAATTACAAACAGATGGTTTTAAAGCTCGCTCCTGCAAGAGAATCGCCAAACGTGCACGCGTTGCCATTGAAAGCAATGCAACGCGTGCACGTTTTTGCCTGCAAAAGCGAATCGATTGCTAAAGGTCTTTTTCCTATGCAACACATGCGCGCTGCGTAGGCGAGACCTAAAAAGTGACACCAAAAAGTCCAAATTAATATCAGAACCAACGCAAAAGAAACATAATCCACTGACCATATAACAATGTTAAAAGGAACAATTGTACAGGCACTGTCAGCACACTAGAGGTGCCTACATAGTGAATGAGTTTATGATACTTGGGTCTCCAAAAACAGTATGTCACAAATGTTCTTGTGTGTATTTTCCCCAACTTTGGACGACAAAAGTGGATTGAAAGAAATTGGTCACAGAGAACAGTGCACCACAGAATTGTTAAAAAAATAGACGTAGTTACAAAATTGACAAACTGTGTTTTGTTTATAACCATACTAGTGTGTGTTTCAGTCCACTGCTATTGTTGTGTCATAATATGCTAATCATTTAATAGTTAATGTTAGAACAAATAAAAAATCAATTATAACACTTACAACTCCGGTCTAGTTGCTCAGCGGACTAATCAGGGCTTAATTTCTAAAAGAAATAAGTGCCATGGTCCTCGTCAGGAGGCCACGGCAGCTTGCACCACCAATTGCCCCTGCTAGCGCTGCCAATGACAGCACCTACACTACTACTAACCATAACACGTCTACAAGTATGACTTTTCAGACTGTTCGAGACCCCCAAAGCTATAAGAATGGCTTTTGTGCTGGTATTCATTGTTTTTGATGTATATTAAATTAATAAAGAACTGTTGTTCTGTTCATCTTTTAACTGCACAAACAATCCACCATGAGGCAGGTGTCATGAGTGACGGTGTTGAAAATGAAGTGCTGGTGCCAAGCACTGGAAACCACCGGCTCAAATTAAGCACTGGGAGTAATGGACCTTCAGAAACCTGTGTTGGACGTCATAGCCACAGGTTCACATCTCTGTGGCTCCACTCATCTTTCATCTTTCGTTCGAGGTTGATAAAATGAGTACTACTGGCTTGGGTAACCATAAACACCTGTAATTCATCACAAGAAGCCACTGGGTGAACTTTCACTTTACACATACACGTGTTGTGTTAACTTTACAATATACATTCTACAGTCAAGTGACACAGATCTGCGTAAGTACATATATATATATATATAACAGTGTATATGACACCCATTTGAAGTACTCTCTTCCTATATGAAAGGTGAGATAATTTCCTGCAACGAGAAGGTGCAGTTAGAAATAATGTATTCTAGGAGGCAAAGAGAAACTGCTGGTCACCTGAGAAATATAAAGGAAAATATATCCTATAAAATATTCAGAAGGGGCGTGATTATGACATGGACCAATGCAGGCATGATCTCATCAAGCTCCTGGAATGGTACCCCCAATGTGGCTTTATGGTTCAAATCCTGAAAATTGATCTACTAGTGCATTACCGAGCAGAGGAATGGTTAGACACTTCAGCAGCAGACTTCTGACTGTCTTTAGAGCCCTTGATGGCACCTAGCAGGGAGCTCAAAAGCGTAACATCAGTTGGATTATCTGAATGCATTTTCTGCAAGATGGCTGCGATGGGCATTGGCAGGAGCGAAGACTGTGAAGGGCCATACAATGATCTTGCCAGTTGCTTGGGGAGCAGCACAGAAACCTGTGACCCAAATCACCAATCACAATTGAAGGCTCCTAACAAAGATGAATCCCAACTGAACTCTAGAAGACCGGATGGCCAAATACGCATGTAAGCCAAGATAGGAGTGAGACAGAAATGGTGTGAGAGGCAGTGCGGAAATTGCCTTTTCGGAGGAAGGTGCACCTGGGTTTTATCCCTCCAGCTAGCTGAGAAAAGGAGACAGACTGTCTGGTCACATTACTCATTGAGATAAGTTGCAATAAAGATCTACTATGCCTCTTGTCGTGCACTATCATTCTACAAGAGGGGGACAGGTTAGAAGAGGCATCCCACCAGACAAAGAGAAGGCTGAAGGGCAGCGGAGGGCCTCCAGGGTGAATGGCAACATCTGCCAGCTGAATTTACAAAGCCGCCTGAAAAGAAAATGCCCAGATACATCATCAGAGAGTGCAGAAACCTCTCTTCCCCACAATGGTGCACAATAATTGAGGAGATCCAGCGGGCTGGGCAACGTCCTAGGAACGGAGATGTTTGCCAGTTTTGCATAGCTTGAGGTGATGCAATACCAATGAAGAGGCAGGCAGTGAGAAGTGAAGGCATGCGGCCTAGAAAGGGGGCATCTAGAAGGTGGGCACAATAGGCTCCTCCATGAGCAGTACTACAAGGGAATGCTTTAGGCCCCAGGAAAGGGGATTTGTGACTTACTGGCCCATCCCACTGACCAATAAAAAGCCAATTGAAACTCCAGATGACTGGGGGTAATTGCACTGTTAGACTTACCAGGATGTGTGCACTTGTCCCGACCAGGGAGTCACGGACGCACCCAGTGATAGAATAAACAGGCCCTCCCTCCCTGATTTGAAGAGGTGCAGATAGCCCAACCAAAGATGGTGACATACAATGTGGCACTAGAGTTAGCCAATCAGTGACCTTTGAATGACACCTCGATAAAGAAATGCTTCTGATCATGGCAGCAGCCAGAAGCAAATCATCCATGGGTGACAACATTGACATGCTGACTATTGCCAAAGGTCAGCCTAAGCAGACTAAATCACAACCAGAACCTGCCATGGATGCTCCTAGTGGTGAGAACTTGGTCAGAACATCCATGAAGGGAGCTATTCAACTATTGATACCATTATTTAGAAGAGATAGAGATCCCCGTGAGACAGGAATTCAGTAAAACTGCATCTGAACTTCACCACGTGATTGCGAGAGTACAGGCACGAATCGATCAACAAGAAAAAGGGACAGATGAAGGGGGGCTACTTTTCCAAATGGATGGGAAACTATCTATATCTAGTATAGAAGAGGCTCTCAATACTGATAAATATTGGCACAGGAGAGGAGCGAGAGAGAGGATCAACAAATAAATTAATGCTAAAGAGGCGATATCAACGTTTATAGAGATCTAAGAGGAGGGTTAGGAACAAACTTCGAGGTGACAAAACGTGGGTAACAGAATCTTCATTAAGGAGCAAGTGAATGCTGTTTCCTAAATGGGACATTACAGGGATCAGCACTTGTGTATTTGATTATGGATGTGGGGAGGTAGTGCCACAAATACCAAATGCATGACCGAGAACCGGGGATCCAATCAGAAAGAACTGAGCCTAACCTAGACACTAGACTAAAAATGAGTTCCTGCTAGCTACTTGACTGTTACCTGAATATGATGATCAGAGGCCTATATAGATGTGTCTAACTGACTGAAAGACCTAATGAATGATCGAGTGCGTAATCCAATTTGAGTGGCAAAACTCTGCCTGGCCGACTCTAGTCACACATGGAGCATATGACATGACATATGCTGGGTGCCAAACTGATGATTTAACATTGCATTTTGTGCAAAACTTGAGTGGGAATAACTGACAGCTGCACTTTGCCCTGCTGAAAACCCTGTTCCACACAATCCATTTTTCGAGCAAAATTGAGGCCTTCATCCTGAGAAAAGAGTTCTGTTCACAGTATTTTAGGCTAAAATACATTGATGCAGCACTCATAGTAATAACAAATCAAGCTGTTGTTCCCTTTCATGCTTTTAATACTGCTTTGCATTTTATCGTGACAGCTTCCCTTTTTTAGCCACTGCGCCTACATGTATAACTGGAAGTCATTTGGGGATCTAAATTTGAGATTTTTGAATTAAAATTTAACATATTGATTCCACCATTCTTTCTCATTAACCTTACTGCTCACTAATCTAAAGATAATTTTCCATAAATTCATATAATAATTATCCAAGCGAAGTGTTGACTTCATTACTGTATTCTTAACATTGCACTTTCATTGTATATGTACTTACTTTCAAGTAAAGAACAGTAAAGCCTTTATGGGAAGGGGGGTTGGAGGGGGCATATACCACAGAATATTGTACAAGGGTAGGATTACCAGATTCTGAAAAGCAAAGACCAGACTTAAAAGTAGGACCAAAAGTATAATATATATATATATATATATATATATATATATATATATATATATATATATATATAAAGCATCGCATCTCTACCACAGAGAACAGAGACGCACTCTCCTTAAATGCGTATTTTAATCCAATTGAGCAGCAATCCAGGTACATAATAATCAATGCAGGCCCAACGCGTTTCAAACTAACACGGTCCTTGATCACCGGCCATTTAAGACACTGCGAACATGCCACGCTTTATAGTCCCTCATTTGCATATCTTCAATCATGCTCATGTGATCGTCGTACTGCATTCTTGGACCATGAGTCTGCGGCAAGGAAATCACTCTCAATCATCCTGAAATAGGTAAGTATAGTGCTTAATCCATAGGCATATTTACCCAGACCGTATCTGCAGTGAGAAAAATCACGTACACGCTACATTCTGCGATGGTGCTGTCTCCCGGCTGGTGACCGTTTTATATTAAGACTCACATCTCTACCACAGAGAACAGAGACGCACTCTCCTTCAAAGTGTATTTTAATCCAATTGAGCAGCCAGATATATATATATATATCAAAGCTCCTGGTTCTACACCCCAGTCCATGCACTCACGGACGTGTGCACCTTCGCACGGGGGTGTGACCGTGCCAAAATAAACGCTTCAGTTACCCAGTGACAAATACACATAGATTGATGCACTCTCGGGGGATGAGTTCATGAAAAGTTAATTCAAACTCTGCAGCAAGCAAACAGACACGTTTCGGCAGTCTCCTTCATCAGTGTCAGGCCTCACGCGTTTCGGCAGTTGCCTTCGTCAGTGTCAGGTGCGCCGGAAACGGTCACAGTTTTAACATTTTTGCGAGCTACAAGGAAGGTGCTCATATCGACACATTGGCCAGCGCCATCTTGGAGTGGTGAATATTGCCGCAATGCTAGTATGAAAGCATTTTCCAATTGCACTTAATGATACATATCATAAATGGCATTTCATTGTAAATACAGATTCGCATATTGGAGATAGAATAAATATAAATATAGATGTAAGAAATTCATGTGACGATAGTGCCCTGGATGGGCTTATCAAACGCATAGACATAAACAAAAGACTTCCATCTAGAAATAATGGCATTGTATACGCACACTGTTTCAATTGTCCACATCAAAATCAACATTATATCAGTTGATAAACACCCACAATATTGCCCTGGATGGGCCAATCATTCCCTTTTCCCACATCTGCCTCCCTATCTCCAAAGCCCAAGTGAAGCACCTCCTCTGTCCCCTACTTCATGTGTCCAGTCAACAGTATAATTGAAACAGAAAGATATCTATATTTAAATTTAAAAAGGAAGTGAAAAAAAAAGTATTATATTCTTAAGTCATTGGTGAATAGCAGTTAATCAAGAATCAGTGAAGTATTGTCCGCTACCAACCCATATTTGGTACTGGCTAAGAATCAACTATACAGCTATTAAATCACTAATTTTAGCAGACCTGTGGCCACAAGTTTCAAGAAAGCCAATTCCTCTAGCTACCTTCTCCTAAGTGGACCGACAGCTCCTCATTGCTATTCATCCCTTTCGGACCCTTGGTCTGTACATCAAAGATATATCGTGACTCCAACCTTCTGAGCCTTAAAATGTGATCCCCTCCCCGAGGATTGATGGCTACATGATCTAAACAAAATATGCCAGAAGGTTCCTGTTGCTATCATGATGTGTGCCTAGCAACCAGGTAGGTTGAATCTTTCTTCGCAATTTCCCTCATGTGCTCCAATATGCCGACCTTTGTGGGATGCATGGTACTCCCAATATACTTCAGCCCACATGGGCAGACCAAACAATAGACTGGATACGGTGTGCTGCGTGTTAGAAATGTACTAATTCTTTTGGGTTTATCCAGTCCTGGTAAAGTGTAGGTAGTGGTTTTCTTACTATTGTGGCAGGCTTTGCACTTCCCACAGGGGAAGAAGCCGTTGAGATCTTTTCGAATTGTGCCGGCCTTTTCCTTGATGTAATGACTACTCACCAGACTGTCCTTTAGAGACCCTGCGTTCCTGAAGGTTATCATAGGTCTCAAAGGTATATCCTGTCCTATGATGGCATCAGTGCTCAACGTATGCCAGTTCTTGTTCAAGATTTTCCTCAATTGATCAGAGATACCTGAGAAGTTGGTAATTAAATTGAATTTCCCTATTTCTTTGCTGATGTTAGGTTTGTCTTTAAGTAACTACCCCCTTGGTACCAGGCTAACCTTCCTGTGTGTTTGATCCACGATCTTGCCACCATATCCACGATAGCCAAACATCCTTATACTGTCTTGCGCTGCCCTCTGAAAATCACAGTCTGTAGTGTTATTTCTCTTAATCTTCAGGAGCTCTCTATAAGGAATGCTCCTGATCAGACTACGTGGATGACTACTGGTAGTGTGGAGTATAGAGTTTCCCCCTGTGGGCTTTGTGTTGGGCTGAAGACCCGTTTTCTTGGTGAATCTGTTTCTATTCTTCCCAGGGTTGTCGGCTGATCGAACTATGTGATCCTACCTCTAGTAGGATTTATATTTTTTGATTTTGGGCTTCCTCTGCCTCTTCACTACACTCTGGTTGCTGTACCACACGTGTGCAAGTAGTGTTAATATGCGTTTATACTAATTCTGTAGTTATGCATTAAAGAAAGAATCCTGGTCCCATGGAGCGCCACCTCCCAGGCGCAGGTCATACAATATCCCGGGGTGTGCAAGCACGGGACATTTATGTTTACTATTACAGGGCGGGAGCATTGCTTGCACCCTGTGATAGTAAATTCTTGTTTGCATCGTTGAAGCGAGAGGAGGAAAACCTCGTATTGTTTCAATAAAGTAGAACCGGATGGTAAAAATGGAGAAAAAAAAAATGAAGCGGGGTCTCACCCGTTCATTTAAATGGGCCCACTGGTGGGTAATGTTCCGGGGCCAATCCTATTATTATTGCGGGGTCTCTGCAGCACTGGGGATCTTAATCTCACATGTAAATTAGGCACGGGACGGCACAGACACGTTTTGCAGACTAGGGGATCGACACCTCCCCAGGTATTGTTTCCGAATTGTTCGGGGGGCTTTGAGGCCAACTCAAGACCGGGGAACGGCAACCTCCAGGGCTTTATTTAAATATGCAGGGTGGGCCTCGTAAGTCCTTGAAGCCTCGGTGGCCCTAGGCAGTGCCTTATTGGTTCTGAAATCACACAGGCAGTACTCATGGTGTTATAAAGTGAGACACTCATAGAACTCTTGCCGTTGTACAATTACCCAGGCTTCATTTATGTAATAGTCAGCTGGTTTATATTTGGTAGGTGCACCGGAAAATTAAACAACATTTCCCTTATAACCTACTGTCAACTGCCGATTTTCACAATAAACTACAGACAAGTGTCAGAAAAAGAAGACCCATACACTCAGTTATTTATTGGTAAAAAAAAATAACTTTTATTAACACAACACAAATAAATGGAAATGTAACTTTATTTGAACAACAGTAAAACATGAAAGAAGTGGGTGGGACTCCTCCGGAAGCAGCGTACAAAACCTGCAAGACGAAAAAGAAACATAAGTATGTGTGCCATGTCTATGAGAAAAAAAAAGGTAGTGAGAATGAACGGAGGAAAGTGAGAATGGGACAGAGAGCGAGTGGGGAGCAGGGGAGGGAGAGTGAAAAGAACAGAGGGAGGAGGAGACAGAGCGCCGGCCTACTGCACCAAGCCCTCACTGTTCACCTCCCATCACCTGTGTGTCTGGGACACTGGGGTCCGCGAGAAAGAGTGCGGTCCACCAAGTCCTTAAAATGAAACAGAGATATGAATGAGGCCAGAGATTACATTATTATCTATGGCAACATCGATTGCCTGCACCTGTGCACCCAGGCTGCTGCACCACAGCCCCTTTCTTCGCTCTGTGCTCAATTGCAGCTCCTGCGCGCCGAGGCTTGACTGCTCACCTGCCACAACCGGTGTGTCCAAGGACGTGCCGGTGCAAGCTCCAACTGCGGGGTGCCACAATCAGGGTGGCCCAGCAGGTCTCCGGTCGGTGACGGTGTCTTGATACCACGGTGGAAGGCGTCAGAACGCCCAGGGCATCATCACGGGGTGAGCACCCGCTCCGCCCATTTTGGCTCCACTAACCCAGTGTCTGAAAAGGGAGAAAAAATATAATGTTGGAAACGTCTTGAGGTAAATGAAGGTTTCTTTCAACGTTAATAGAGAACACCAGTTGAGTGCATCCTTCCTTCTTGAAGTACGATCTTCGAACTGTTAGTGATAATCGTGGTTCAAAGAGGAGTTGGAGTGCACGAGAATTCACAAGGTTAAATAATAATATGTTATGCCAACGTTCCCATAGAAAGGAACAGAGCGCATGGTAGAAGCATAATGTGTGGGTGTAATGCAGTGGCGCAAGCCTGTGTGCATGTACACTTAGTAATCAGCTCATTACAGTACCCCAAAAACCAACGCCACGTGTCTGTAGGGCAGCGCTGCCTACTGGCTCAGGCCTACAGAACGGTCCAGCAGGTCCTTAAAATGAGACAGAGTTGTGACTAAATGAGGTCAGAGATCACATCGGTACGCAGGGTAACATTGGTTGTTCGCACCTTTGCACACAGGCTGATGCACACCACCCCTCCCGCAGCACTGTGCTCAACACGTGTCTGTAGGGCAGCGCTGCCTGCTGGCTCAGGCCTACAGTACGGTCCAGCAGGTCCTTAAAATGAGACAGACATGTGACTGAATGAGGTCAGAGAACACATTATTAAGCAGGGCAATATCGCTTGTTTGTACCTGCGCACCCAGGCTGATGCACCCCACCCCTCCCGCAGCATCGCACTTAATTGCAGCCCCTGTGCACCCAGGCCCCACTGCTCACCTGCTGTCATTGTTGTGTCTCCAAACACGACGGGCAGCAGTGTTCACAATTCAGGTGCAGTGTTGATTGCGACGATGGTGTACGCCTTATGGATCCCTTTTTTCATTGCGCATTGTGATATGCAAGGTGGATGCGGCCATATACCCTGAGGCAGTGTAGAAGAACTGGGACATGTGGCGTCGTCGTTATCCTATTTATACGAACGCAAAGTGGGCTGGGTTGCGTACGCCAGGCAAGCGAAGGGGTGTTAATAATAGTTCCGGGGACCTGGGAGTTGTTCAGTTCCTGCCTGGCCAGACAGTGTACTTATGTGTGTTTCTGTTGCAGTTTTGACATCGCAGAATGCGCAATTTACATTAATGTAGCATGTACCGGGAAGGCGGCATATCGCTAATGAGATGCTGTTCAAAAACATTGAATGGCAAACATCACATGTCGTTGTCAAGGTTGTGGATATGAGCAGACACTCATGTCAATGGTGTGCGGTATTATTGAAAGTGTTGCTATCGCGATGCGCCCACATGTGAATGTGCTCGGATGGAGGGAGGATAAGCAGTGAGGCTATGTCATAAATAGTGATAACGTTCATTATAGTCAAGCAATGCATGCCAAACGTGAATCTGAAAGTCTCACATATGACACACTACTATACTGGTAAAGCCTGACAACAGAGAATACAGCAATACAAATGTACACATTACTGTTTACTGTTTGTCACATGTGATCTAGGATGTGCACTCTGCCCATGGCTGATGTTACCACTTTGGGCCAGCAATACCCAGGCCAAAAGGCAGCACAATAATGTGCACACACACACACACCAGGGGCATCGTGTAACACATATTTGATTTTTGATGTAACGTTTGAGATGCATGGCCATCACACGTGGAAGGCTAATGTACAGACCATGAATATTGATCAAGATGATCGTTGCATGTTGTGTTTAGTGGAAGATATGTGTACACAGCAAAAAAACTTTTTTAAAAAGCTCTCTAAGCAGAAGGCATGTGTCTCATCAAACGCTGTAGAGAGAATGACTAAGATGGGTGGGGTCCTCCAACTGTTACAATGGGAAATGTTATGAACTAATCAAATACTTTTTTTTAAGGTCACATGGCAATCGCACATTGAGGGCACAAGGAGGTCGCACCTGACAAGATTTTGAGAAAATATATTTATCTTAATATAAGTTTATTACAGTTAGAAATATATAAATGCTTAAAATATTTTAGATTATCGCTTGCTCTCATATACAGTTTAAAGTTATTTAGATATAGATTTGAGACATAAAAAAAAAAGTGAGGGAATGGCGGACCCGGCGCAACACCATACGTCTATGATGTAACACAGGGCCTGGCTGCGTGCACTCATTGCATACGCAACGCGCAGCTGGCGTGACCCCATACGTACATGACGTAACGCGTGGCTTGGTACTGCGTACCCGTCGGATACCTATGTAGCAGCTGGTGCAAACTCATACGTATATGATGTTACGCGGGATACAGTGCCACAAATCCGTCGGATACGTAATGCGCATCCTTTACGAGTTTAGCAATATGGCGGATAGGATTCGCGTGGTGATGGAGCTTGCTACACTACCGGTATGGGAGTGCAGTTTTCTCATATATATATATATAATATATACATATTTTTGGGGGAAGATATAAAACATTACTTAATTTTTAAAGTTAAAAAAAAGTATAATTCATTACAAAAAAAAAGAAAAAATATAGGTTTTATAAACATTAAAATATGAAATTAACATTTCAAAAACCTTCGAAATTCACTGGAAAAACCATAGGTTTTACAGACGTTATAGTTAGGAATTAGCATTTAAAAAACCTTTGAAATTCACTAAAACCATAGGCTTCAGGGACGTTATAGTTAGTTGGACATTTGACTCATATAAAACCAGAGAAATTCGCCTGTTATAGTTAGCTGAGCTAACTAGAACTCGGGCGCCCGCAATGCACTGCTGATGATGTCACATATTACATAACTCATGACATGGTCAGTGACAGCACTGATGACATCTCAAATGACATCACTGATGAGATCATCCACGTGATAATCTGATGCACATACTGATGCCCTAATATAAACTTTGATACGCCCATTCTAAAATGCAGACTACAATTTTTGAAACTATACACATAACAATGCCATATACTACATACCACTTACTGTTTCCTAGGTCTACACACACAGATCCAGTCACTTATACATGCAGTTACTCATCAATACAGTAGTATAATATGCACTCATACATCTATACATGCAGTCACACTCCGCTGCTCATCCATAGAGTTACTCACACACCTAGTCAGTAAAGCAAAGAATCAATGACAGATCCATTTACTCATGTATACAGTTATACACACCAAGTCCATTATTTATAGACACACCATATCACTTATTTGTAGAGATACTAACACATATTTACTGTCTTATACAATTACTGATACAAGCAGACACTCATTTATACATGAACTTTTCAAATAACTTACTCTCATGTATAGTCATTTATATACTCCAACACTCACATATAGTGCCTTAAAACATATGTAGTTAGTCACACATATACCACTGAGACATTCATTCACTCACCAACACACCCATACACACAGTAACTCATCCATACAGCCCTTCTCAGATGCACTTTTGAATCCATACAACCAGTGAAGCACCCACTCAGACATCTACGCGCATACACCCCCCCACCCACCCATACAGACAGTCAGGGATGTATATAGATACTCAGACAACAAATCAATAACCCATATAGATACTCATGTAGCTATTCAGCAACCCATGCAGTTGCTTACACACCAACTGAGAGACTAATACAGACTTTCAAACTGTGTAGTTGGTTTCATATGAGTCAAATGTCCAACTAACTATATGTCCCTGAAACCTATGTTTTTTTAGGGAATATATATATATATATATATATATATATATATATATATATATATATATATATATATAATAGATAGATAGATAGATAGATAGATAGATAGATAGATAGATAGATAGATAGATAGATAGATAGATAGATAGATAGATAGATAGATAGATAGATAGATAGATAGATAGATATGAGAGAAAGCGGTTCACACAGTTTGTGGTAGTGAGCTTCAAACACTGAAAACTGCTTTAACACTCTTGTTCTTTTGAAGGCTTCATATACAAGGATACAGTTGCATAACATTACCTATGGCAGGACCACCGCCCTGTGCCAAGGCCTTTCTCCCTGACCCTGCCCACCTCCCTCCCAGGTCACCCTTCGTTGGGAGCGGCAGCTGAGGTCCTCCGGTTCTCCCTTAAAGAAAAATATAAATTACTTAAATAGTTTTAGACTTTAGAGGCACCTTTGAACCGAGAGCATACATTTCAATTCTGCTTTTCAGGGTGATTTTACCTTTGTCCCAAAAACCGGGACATCTACAAAAAATGGAGGAAAGTATTGGGACGCTAGGACAGTCCTCTAAAAACTGGCACTGCCTGGGGAAATTCAGGACATCTGGTCACCCCATACAAGGGTACAAGGGTAGTTATCAAGCGGCATCTTAGACAACACAAGCTTTACTCTTGCTGTCTATTTCTTATCATTTAGAACCGCTGGGTTGATAACAATCCCTGTATTGACAGCTTCCTGCTTATAACTCTAACATTGAGTGGCCCAGACTGCAGGGGCAGTAATTACCTGTGATTCCCAGTAACCTGGTAACTCTCATTACTAGCTGAATCTGCTGACTCTTTATAAGGACCTATATGTTTTACTTTTTAATTCATAGGCCTAGTTTCCAAGGCAGCTGGACACTCACAGTAAAACACAAAATTCACTCTGCACATTACATATTTATTAAAGTGTTTCTGGTATATTACATACAGACACAGGTCTAGTGAAACCGACCCCTCTCCCTAAAACGTGGAGACATCTGCTCCAGCAAACGTGTGTGTGCCAGATTTGAAAAACAAATCTGACATAAAAATCGCATTGCATTTTTTGTGGACTTTGCTCTCCTTTTCAATTGTACCTGAAAGACATTAAGTCTTCTTCTTCTGTACAATAGCAAGGCATGAAAAAACATTTGATTGGGGGAATAAACCTTTTATTGTGAACATGTCTGCCTGGACAAGGAAAGAAACGTCTAGTCCTTTTTGATGCAACTTTTTGGTGTCTTCCACGTGTAAGATTATTTTTGACAATATATTCATTAACGAGATCCCATCTCAGTTATTACATGATTGCCAATACACATTTGGGCCATCGTTTTTACTTTTAAGCTTGTGCCCGTGCCACAAAATAACTAGAATGCATACAAGCAAAATTAGTTAGTTAATACTTATTGCAGCTGGTGCAACACTCCATATCCAAGCAAAAGTTATGGATACAGAAATGTAAAAAAAAATCAAACTTGAAACAGATGACACTTTGCAGTCTGTTGCCATCAACATGAAAGCATAACAAGTATTTATATTCAGTGTTTTCCAATCTAATCAAGCCCAAGTGCGTGAAAGACATGTTCAGTGTGCTGAGTCGCAGAACCCTTATTGGCTTGTAAGAGAATCTGGATCCCCCTTCTTTGAATCAACAAATGTCTCTTGACCTAAGGCTTGACAATACATACATTGAGCAAGATTACTACTAAGATTCACCACTGTCCATCTTCTTTGTTAACATCAAAGAGCAGAGAATTCCCTAATCCTCTCATACTTAGCCTGCTTGATGTTTTGATAAAAGAACTCGTATTGCACTAATCCAACTTAATGAGGACTAGATATTCTTCCAAGTTTAACTAAAGTTGATCACAGTTGAAAGAACAAACTATCTTTGTTGGGTCACTGAACGCAATGTAA
This sequence comes from Triturus cristatus, assembly GCF_964204655.1. Lineage (NCBI taxonomy): Eukaryota > Metazoa > Chordata > Amphibia > Caudata > Salamandridae > Triturus > Triturus cristatus. The sequence goes on along the minus strand of NC_140592.1, from coordinate 273,797,871 downwards.
AGTTGCCTTTATTTAACGAAAAAGGAATGGAGTTCATCTCCTTATTACGAAGTCACAGAATGACTTTTTAATTTTTTTTTAATGAAGGCCTTTATTCATGTTTGCTCACAAAACCTGTTGTGAAAATTACAACCACTTCTCGTCAATCTCGTTTAAATTGAATTTCGGTTTAGAAAAGTAAGTGAAAAAGTGCTTTACTATATAAACAAAAGTCTTAAGTAACAGAAATCTTCAAGAGGACACAGAGGCGAGGACCAGAATTTCCCAATAACCACCTTCTACTCCTCACTGAGGGAAAGTCATGTGCCCCCCCCCCCCCCACCCACCCGCTAATAATCAACTGTGGAGTTTCTTTCTTACTTGGATAATTTCCAAGGTCGTAGGTCCTGGTCCAGCTTTTATGAATCATTATTTTGAAGATGTGATAACTGGTCAGCCTGCAGCACTGAAAACTGGCATATAGAAACCTGAAATACTGACCAGAAGGTACCTCTCCGGTACGATGGGAAAGGCCTGCATGCTTCTTATTGTGAAAATAATCTTGAAGATAATATTTATGAAACTGAGCTGCTTCATTTCTTCCTTTGTTGACCAAGGACTAGTTTGTAAAATGAATAGAACACCTGGCACCGTAATTACATTTACATTTTACAATGCCATCAGATAGGGATTAAAAAAGGCATGTTAAGAGGTGCATTTTATTGTTTTTCATTAAGTACTTGTGTGCTCTATTGCTTCTTGGCTGATTTGTTTGTAGTGGGAGAAATTATTAGCTGAGAATACCGCTTACTTATGGTGCCACGCTGGGACAAGGTACTATCTTTCATCCACAATGTGCACGAAACCATTTTTTACAACATAGAAAAAAGGTGAAAGTTCAGAAGATGCAAAAGTTAAGCCTCAGCTGCAAAAACCGAAGAGCATGTAGGAATAAACGCTCAAGAAAAAGTAATATTGATTAACTTTGGGCCTATTTTAATGCTGCGGGCCTAATTCACAAAAGTAAATGTACATGTTTGTATACATTTACGCTTTTTCAGTGTTCACAAAACTGCATTTTAATAGTAAGGTTATGAGAACGGAGACTCTGCAGTCAGGGCGGAGAACTCCGCACATAAAAAAGATAGGACAGGTCCATCTAGTTATTTGCGGAGTTCTATGACCCGACTGCGGAGTCTCCGTACTCGTAAACTTACTATTAAAATGCAGCTTTGTGAACATTGAAAAGGCATGAACCTGCACAAACGTGTAAGCTTACCTTTGTGAATCAGGCCCTGAGTGGCTGATTTTAACTTGTTACTTTGAAATGCCTGAAAAATAGCATAGGTAAGTGAAAATATCTTATAATCCACCAAACTGGGGAAAACATAGTGGGCCCGATTCACAGAGCCTAAAAAATAGAGTCCAACGTGTCGAGTGATTCATGACATCTCCTGTAGCCGTAGACCAGTAGTATACTTAGGGGCACATTACAAGTCAGGCATTTTTCTGGCCAATATCCTTCTTGGTCTGGAATTACAAATACTGGGGTCGTTGGTAACTACGGACGGGACAGGGTGGAAATACTCTGGAGAATAACATGCAACAAAAGGTATTTTCAAATGTGTTTACTTGGAAATTTACCCCAATGTTTTGGCTACTTTCAGCAGCTGAAGCCTCCAGGTGAAATAGTCTCAATATGCACTTTTCCTGCAGATCTCATAATTGTAGTGGAGCCAATGACTCCTGTTATGGGCCTCACAGGGCTACGGGGTTACTTGGAATAAGGACCATAAAGGCAATATGTACTTGTGTGGATTTTCCACCAAAGCAAAATATTTTTCTCTGTGGAGAAATACCTTCCACTGCTTCACCTATAAGTATTGATACTTTTCCTTCCATTTCCGAGCCTAGAAAGGCACATTAGCCTCCTGCAGTTAACATAACTAGTTTCATTTATGTTTCCAGGATTGAAAGTGTCAGGAATCCGGTTAGTAATTTGGGAGGCGACACCCCTACCAATTTAATAAATCCTCTCTAGTTAGGTAAAAACATAGTCCTAGAGAATCTCTGCTTAAACTCTGGTAGTTGTGACACAAGCAAAAGGCAATCCCCCAAAGAAATGCAAGTTAATTCAAGCAGCATCAACAGTTCATAAGTAAACAAAAATACACAATACAATGTTCAAACCAATTTTCTAAAAAAAAAGAGCGAATGAGTTATGAATCTTTAATGTTTTAAGGCAAAATGCACCAAGAAAAAGTAAAGCTCCAATCAACAGTCACTGTTCACAATTGACCGAGACCTAGGTGCTATTTCAGGATTACTGTGAAGTAGCAAAGGTCAGATTCACCAAGCAAGTGAACCCCCCAAAAGGTTTTTATCTTCTAACTTATGTCTGAAATGAAAGTCAGAATCTTCCAGCGGAACCCGTTCTAAGTCTGTGGCTGGCATGGTTTCTTTGAAATCTTATATGTTGTAATTGACCTCCCTCTGACATTGTCAGGTTTGGCATCAAAAGCGGGATTAAATGGATTTGATATGCAATGAAGTTGCTGCACTGGTTGGATAGATTTGCCGCCTAGCCATTGGTTCAAGTTCTTACCTTCAGACGTATTCATTTTTGTAGCTTAGTCAGTTTTGTAGAAGTCCAAATCTTGCAGCCGGGCATGGCTGGAGGCTGTAGGTGGGCAAGGCTTTACAAGACCAGATACATTTTTTGTGAGATCCAGAAGAACCAGTTTCTACAGCAAAATTCCCTGAGCAGGACAAATCTAGCTTTCATGCCTGCCTAAGGTATGACCTTGCTGGGCAAGCCTCTGCACCTTTTCCAATTCCTAAGGAGGTGGAAAAAAATTACTGAGGTCCACTTTTCTCCAACTGCTGGGAAGGCACTAAGGGCCTGATTCTAAGTACCAGATCACTTTCCAGCCATGGCTGTAAGGTCCTGTCATCTGTGATCAGCCATTCCCTCTTGGAGTCAGGGGTCCTTGCATTTTTTGTGTGCCTGGATCAGCAGGTCAGCCATCTAACCCTTGGGGAGCAGTTCTGGTTGCTCGGGGCAGAATAGGTCAGCAGTCAGGGGTTTTCTTTCTTGCAACTGTAGTTAGGAGTCTTTGAGTCCTTTTCTCCCAGCAGAGTCAGAGTCTTTGAGACCTTTTCCTTGTAAGAAGGCTGCCTTCTTCAGATGTAGTATTGCAAGGTCCAGGACTGCTCTGAGGAGCTGGTGGTTGAGGTACTAGATTAAACCTGTGCGCTCACAGCCTCCCACCTCCTTTAGCAGCATTTCTTCTTTGCCATTTGGTACAATTACCCAGAACCCCCCGTTTCAATATGGCAGAACCCTTTTGCTCTAGGAAGGCCTTTCTTCAGATTCTTAGCCACTACCCTATTAAGAGGACCTCTTCTCCCACCAAACTGGTTCTTTCCCTGACTATGATTGGAGCCTAGTGCATATGAGGGTCCTAGGAGTGAATATGAGCTTCCAACACAACACCAAGACAAAAGAATTAGTGCAAAAGTTGCTCTTTCTTCTGTCAACTGTTCCTGTCCATTCTTAGATAGCTAATCCCTACTAGAAAGTGAGCCATTAAGACCCATCAGGTTTTCCTGGGCTGACAGGTAGACTGTTGTACTCTGATCCATAGTTGTTAACTCTAGCAGCCAATGATGTGTATTCAAGCTCTGGAGGAGCTGAGTGGCAAAACTGTTTTTGGACAGCTTTTGTTCAGGCTGCACAAAGTACATTTTTATAAAGTTACCTTTCTATTGCACTTATGAAAATTGGATTTCAAAATTCAATCGGGTTTTGAAAAATAGGTGGAAAATAACTTTGAAGCATTTTTCTGGAATTTCTAAGAAATACAGGTTTTAATTCCATCTAGGCTGTTTAAGGGAAAAGTCTAGCAAAGCCTGCACAGTTCAATAGCTTTTGGGTTTTATTTCACTGGGAGAGCACAGCAACTCCAATATGTAGTGTGCCCTATTGTTGTGTAGTAGAACCCTGCCTTGTGAGTTTACAAGGCAAGTCTTATGAAGTAACTTATGAATGTATTTAAAAAAAGGTTTTTTCTACATGGCAAATGCATTTTTCCTCGCCACTTGTTACTAAAGGGCATTATAACTGCAGGCCAACCACAGCACAATGGTGCTCTTCAGATATACTTTTGTCATATAATTTTGTCATATATGTAGGCGGTGTAAATGCACACTAGTCCCCACATGACATTTAAACTCCGATAGAATAGGTTCTTTTTAATCACCATTTACAGTAGATTTATAGGGAAGTTAAATAGGCCAAACAGGGAGTTCCAATGCACTTGCTTCGGGGGCAGGGTGCGTGGGCAATGGCGCATTACTGCCTTACTTCTTTGTAGAGTTCTAAATCAAGCAAAATCAGACAGTATAAAATGGTAGGGTAGGTGTGGCAAAAATTAGGTAATTTCGTACAAGAAGCTAACTGCAAAACATTTATCAAAATCTAAAACTTATACATTTGTGAGTGCCCACCACATTTAGTATACTTCTTTGTCCCTTTAATGCTCTGTTCTTTTGAGATATGTTCACATTCACATAGGTGCTTGTTTTATACAAGCATCCTTCTCTGTGGATTGACACCAGGATATAGTGTGGCTCAAAGTTTGGCATTTGAGACCCTGACATTCATGACATTTCTCTTTCCCATTGGTTGCCATCACAGGAGCCCTATAAAAGATGATGTTTCACTCAACGTTGGCTGAAAAAAAGGTGGTGTGCACTGCTCTCACATGTGGGGTGGCAGGCATTAATGCAAGGCCAAGGAGCCAATGCAGCACTCCTCTTCTGAGGGAGAGGAGCTAGAAAGTAACCACATTGTCAGGCCCTTGGCACAAGGGAGCACAACCCTAATGAGGAGGGGAAAGGCTCCCATAAGTACCAGTCGAAGGAAAAGGAGAAAGTTCAAGCACAAGCACTTTCCTCATTTCTCACTATATAAAGAGCAAGCAATCTAGAGGCGGGCAGGTGAGGAGGTTCTGGAACTCCAAGGAGAGTCCTGGCCAATGCATACATTATTGCTCAGGCAAGTGGGACTGAGTATAAAGGAAAGAAACAGATTGGGTGGGGTAAAATGAAAGGGGGTGGTTTGGGAAAAAGATTCAGGAGGAAGTTGTGGAAGTCCAAGAAGAGACTATATCTGTGTATTCTCTAATCCTTGTAAAATGGACACTATAAACTGGAACCCAAATAGAAGCCAGAAAGGCACTGGTGATGGACTAGAAAGCCCTTGAGGGTATGTGAAAGAACAGTACTTAGAGGGCCATGATGTAATAATCCTTATTTTCGCAGAAGGATTTATGTGCATAATAAAACCTTCAATATGTTAGCCCGTGCATACTTGACTTTTTACATATATTAACCCCTAACTCTCCATGCTTAGGTTATGCCGCTGCTGCTCCAAAACAGAGGGTGCGTTGTCTGGAACGGACCACCCAAGCAAGGTCCGGTATAATATTCAATCACCTCGTAGCAGGGCCGGACTGGGAACCAAAACCAGCCCTGGCAAAGTGCTCGGCCGGCTTGGGGGTGCCGCCGAGCTCTTTGCCAGGGCTGGTTTTCGGCCGATTTTGTTACAGGGACCATTTTGCAGCTATGCTGCAATCAATCAATCAATCAATCAATCAACAAAATTTGTATAGCGCGCTACTCACCCGTAAGGGTCTCAGGGCGCTGAGGGGGGGGGGGGGGGGAACGCTACTGCTCGAACAGCCAGGTCTTGAGTTGTTTCCTGAAGGAGAGATGGTCCAGGGTCAGCCGTAAGTGGGTGGGGAGGGAGTTCCATGTCTTGGCCGCCAGGTAGGAGAAGGATCTTCCTCCGATGGTGGATTTGCGGATTCGTGGGACGGAGGCGAGGGCGAGGCTGGCGGAGCGGAGTTGGCGGGTGGGTGTGTAGAATGCAAGTCGGCTGTTGAGGTACTTCGGGCCCTTGTTGTGGAGAGCTTTGTGAGCGTGGGTGAGGAGTCTGAACGTGATCCTCTTGCTGACGGGGAGCCAGTGCAGGTCTTTCAGGTGGGCAGAGATGTGGCTGTGGCGGGGGATGTCCAGGATGAGTCGTGATGAGGCGTTCTGAATGCGCTGGAGTCTTTTCTGTAGTTTGGCTGTGGTTCCAGCGTAGAGGGTGTTCCCGTAGTCCAGACGGCTGGTGACGAGGGCCTGGGTGACCAGGGCCTGGGTAACGGTCTTCCTGGTATCGGTGGGGATCCATCGGAAGATCTTTCGGAGCATGCGCAGGGTGTTGAAGCAGGATGAGGAGACGGCGTTGACTTGCTTTGTCATCGTGAGGGAGGAGTCCAGGATGAAGCCTAGGTTGCGAGCGTGGTCCGTTGGCTTGGGTGCGGTTCCCAGGGCGGGGGGCCACCAGATGGGAGATGGTCCGAGGATGAGGACTTCCGTCTTGTCTGAGTTCAGTTTAAGCCGGCGGATCTTCATCCATTCCACGACTTCTTTCATTCCTTCCTGGAGGTTGGCTTTGGCGGAGGCGGGGTCGTTGGTGAGGGAGAGGATCAGCTGGGTGTCATCGGCATAGGAGATGATGTTGAGGTTGTGTTGGTGTGCGATGGCTGCGAGAGGGCTCATGTAGACGTTGAAGAGGGTGGGGCTGAGTGAGGATCCTTGCGGAATGCCGCAGATTACTTCGGTGGCCGAGGAGCGGAACGGGGGGAGGCGGACTCTCTGCGTTCTTCCGTCGAGGAACGAGATGATCCACTCCAGGGCCGCTCCTTGGATTCCGGTGTTGCTGAGGCACTGTATCAGGGTGCGGTGGCATACGGTATCGAAGGCTGCTGAGAGGTCCAGGAGGATGAGGGCGGCAGTTTCCCCGTTGTCGAGCAGAGACCTGATGTCATCGGTGGCTGCGATGAGGGCGGTCTCGGTGCTGTGGTTTGCTCGGAAGCCGGACTGTGAGGGGTCGAGGGATCCGTTGGTCTCGAGGAAGGCGGAGAGTTGTCTGTTGACGGTCTTCTCGATGACTGGCTGGAAAGGGGAGGAGCGAGATGGGGCGGAAGTTCTTGAGGTCCGTGGGGTCCGCGGTGGGTTTCTTCAGGAGGGCGCTCAGCTCTGCATGTTTCCAGCTCTCCGGGAAGGTGGCGGATGCGAAGGAGCTGTTGATGATGTTCCGGAGTTGGGGTACGATGATGGAGTCGGCTTTGTTGAAGATGTGGTGTGGGCAAGGGTCGGTAGGGGAGCCGGAGTGGATGGAGTTCATCAGGCGGGTGGTGTCTTCAGTGTTGATCGGGGTCCAGGTGCAGATGGTGGTGGTGGGGGGCGTTGGTTCGGTGGTTGGGTCCGTGGTCTGCGCACCGAAGCTGTTGTGTATATCGGCGATCTTGCGGTGGAAGAATGAGGCGAGTGAGTCGCAGAGGTCTTCTATTTCTATTTCTATTTAAAATTATTTGTACAGCGCACGTACACCAGCGGTTTCTTGGCGCTAAAAACTGAAAGAGGTCAGAGAAGAAGTCCCGGGTTAGGGGAAGAAAGAGAGACTAAGGTATTAATTAAAGGATTTGGCAAAAAGGTATGCCTTGAGTTGTTTCCGAAATAACAGATATGAGGTTGAAGCCCTGAGTTTTGCAGGCAGAGAGTTCCAAAAAGTCGGGGCGAGAGTCGCAAACTTCGAGCCTCCCCATTTCTTTCTTCGGAACCGTGGGACAGTGAGAAGGGATTGGGAAGATGACCTCAGTTCCCTAGATGGAACGTAGGGAATGATCTCCGAGGAGATGAAAGCTGGCGCCGTGCCCAGTCGTGCTTGGAAGGTGATAGATGCAAGCTTAAACTGGACATGGGCCCAGACGGGAAGCCAATGTAAAGCTTTCAAAAGGGGAGTGGTGTGGGAGGATTTAGGGAGTTTGAACACCAGGCGTGCCGCCTGGTTCTGGATCTGCTGCAAACGCCGAAGACTATATGCAGGGATACCTGCATATAGGGCGTTGCCATAATCCAGGCGGGATACGACCATGGCAAGAGTGATAAGTTTTAGGGCATCAAAAGAAAAGAAACGGGACACCTTGCGAATGGTGCGAAGAGCCAGAAAGGAGGAAGAAACCACAGAGCTCACCTGGGAGTGAAGGGTGAGTTGTGAATTGAGCTTGATGCCTAGGGTTTTAACCGAGGTGGAGGGAACAGGTGGGGCACCAAGGGAAGGGGGCCAGAAAATGGGGGACCAGGGGCTGGATGAACCACCCGTCAACACCAGCTCAGTCTTATCTGGGTTGAGCTTAAGATGGTTGTGGTTCATCCAGTCTCGGATGTGAATCATGATAGTTTGAAAGTTGGAGACAGAATCGGGGGAAGAGGAGAGGTTGAACACAAGCTGGAGGTCATCCGCATAATTAAATACGGTGACCTCCATTTGTTGCAATGAAAAGATAAGGGGGGAGATGTAAAGATTGAATAAGAGGGGGGAAAGGGAGGAACCTTGGGGAACCCCGCACTGAACGTCACGGAAGTCTGCAGTGAAGTCACCCAGGCGGACAGCCTGGGTGCGATCCCTCAGGAAGGAGGATAACCAGACCAACGCGGTACCCCCGATCCCCGCCGCCCTGACACGGGAAAGTAAGATGGAGTGGTCCACCGTGTCAAAGGCGGCTGAGAGGTCGAGGAGAACCAGGGCCTGAGGTTGGTTGGTATCCATTCCCTCCCTGAGGTTATCAAGGACTGAGAGCACTACCGACTCCGTGGAGTGTGCGGGGCGAAACCCGGCCTGGCGGGGGGCAAGAGCCCCGTTCTTCTCCACGAAAGAACTCAGGGCGTAGGTGACGTGACGCTCGAGTACTTTCGCCAGGAAAGGTGTGATGTCGTTGTTGCAGGCGCTGGGGTTGGAGAGCTCTTTGACGATGCTGAAGAGTTCCTTGCTCTTGTGGGTGTTGTTGTCCAGACGTTCTTTGAAGGTTGCCTTCTTGGTGGTGCGGATCAGCTGGTGGCGTTCTTGAGGGCGGTCATGTGTTCTGCCGTCTGGTCGTGGCGCCAGGCTTTCTCGAGGGTGTGGCAGGTTTTCTTGGAGTTCTTGAGTTCGTTGGTAAACCACGAGGCTTTTCTGCTGCCGGGTCTGCTTGGAGGATTCTTCAGTGGTGCGAGTTCGTCGGCGCAGTTGATGAGCCACTGTGTGAGGTTGCGGGCTGCTTCGTTGGGGTCCGTCGTGTTGGTGGGCGGGTTCTGGCTGAGGGCGGTGGTGAGCTGGTCGGTGGTGATCTTGCTCCAGCTTCTGCGGGGAACCTGTTGCGGATGGTGGTGGGTCGTGGTTCTCCTGAAGCTGAAGTGGACGCAGCTGTGGTCTGTCCAGTGTAGTCCGGTTGAGTGGCTGAAGGAGATGTGCTTGCTGGAGGAGATGATGGGGTCGAGCGTGTGGCCGGCGTAGTGGGTGGGGGTGTTCACCAGTTGCTTGAGTCCGAGGTTGGCGAGGTTCTCCAGTAGGGCGGCGGTGTTGCAGTCCTTGCTGTTCTCCAGGTGGAAGTTGAGGTCCCCTAGGAGGATAAAGTCTGTGGAGGTGAGGGCGTGCTGACTGATGAAGTTGGCGATGGCTTCGCTGAATTGTGTGCGAGGTCCCGGGGGTCTGTAGATGAGAGTGCCTCTGAGGGTGGTCTTGGGGTCGGTGTGTATCTGGAAGTGTAGGTGCTCGGCTGCAGTGAGGGTGTTGTCGGAGTTGGTCGTGATACGGATGGTGTTCTTATGGACGATGGCGATGCCTCCTCCAGTTTGGTTGATGCGGTCCCTCCGGATGATCTTGTAACCCTCCGGGATGGCTATGGCGATGTCGGGTGCTGAGGAGGCGTTCATCCATGTTTCAGTGAGGAAGGCGACGTCTGGAGATGTTGAGTCGAGGAGGTTCCAGAGTTCGACGGCGTGCCTGTGGATGGAGCGGGTGTTGAGCAGGATGCACTTGAGGTGGTTGTTGCTGGTGCTCGGCTTGGCGGGTGCGGTGCAGGTTCGGAGGCAGGTGAATTTGCAGACTTGGCAGGTGAAGGGCCCGTGGGTGCGTTTCGGGGTGGCTCGGTAGCAGGCGGGGTTCCGGCCGGCGTTGAGAGCGAGGAGGGTTGCGGCGTCGTAGGTTCGTCGGGTGCGCTGGCATCGACGAGGACCAGGGGTTCTGGCGCTGGGCGCGGTCCAGGCGTGGACGGGCGTAGACGGGCTTGCCTTTGGTGCGCCTTTGGCGCACCCGCTGCGCGTGACCGCTGCGTGTACGCGCGGTCTCCATTTAAGACGAAGTGGGAGGGAGGAGCAGCTGGGAGGCAGGAGCGGGGAGGACACAGAAAGAAAAGGGGGCGGGCCGCGATGTAACAGCGGTGGGAGGCGGGGAGCGAAGGGGGGGGTCACACCAGGGGAACAAGCGGCAAAATCGCTAACCTAGTGAAAAAATAGAGAGTTACAGTGTAATACAAAAACGAAGCAAAAAATAGAGAGTTACAGTGTAATACAAAAACGAAGCAAAACAGAGGCACAGGAGGGCAAAAACAGAAGGAAGAACGAGCAGCAGCGAGGGGGCACCGAGGTCAAGGGCGGACCTGAGGTGCTGGGGCACAGACTCGCCTACAGCTGGAGGGACGTGTGGCGTGGGGGTGTCCTGAGGTCAGGTCACACTCACCTGCGCCGCGCGGTCTCCATTTAAGGCCAAGTGGGAGGGAGGAGCAGCTGGGAGGCGGGAGCGGGGAGGACACAGAAAGAAAAGGGGGCGGGGGCGCGATGTAACAGCGGCGGGGAGCGGGGAGCGGGGAGCGGAGGGGGGGTCACACCAGGGGAACAAGCATCAAGATCGCTAACCTAGCGAAAAAATAGAGAGATACAGTGTAATACAAAAATGAAGCAAAAAATAGAGAGTTACAGTGTAATACAAAACGAAGCAAAACAGAGGCACAGGAGGGCAAAAACGGAAGGAAGAACGAGCAGCAGCGAGGGGGCACCAAGGTCAAGGGCGGACCTGAGGTGCTGGGGCACAGACTCGCCTACAGCTGGAGGGCCGTGCGGCGTGGGGGTGTCCTGAGGTCAGGTCACACTCACCTGTGCCGCACGGTCTCCATTTAAGGCCAAGTGGGAGGGAGGAGCAGCTGGGAGGCGGGAGCGGGGAGGACACAGAAAGAAAAGGGGGCGGGGCCGCGATGTAACAGCGGCGGGAAGCGGGGAGCGGAGGGGGGTCACACCAGGGGAACAAGCGGCAAAATCGCTAACCTAGTGAAAAAATAGAGAGTTACAGTGTAATACAAAAACGAAACAAAAAATAGAGAGTTACAGTGTAATACAAAAGCGAAGCAAAACAGAGGCACAGGAGGGCAAAAACGGAAGGAAGAACGAGCAGCAGCGAGGGGGCACCGAGGTCAAGGGCGGACCTGAGGTGCTGGGGCACAGACTCGCCTACAGCTGGAGGGCCGTGCGGAGTGGGTGTGTCCTGAGGTCAGGTCACACTCACCTGCGCCGCGTGGTCTCCATTTAAGGCGAAGTGGGAGGGAGGAGCAGCTGGGAGGCGGGAGCGGGGAGGACACAGAAAGAAAAGGGGGTGGGGCCGCGATGTAACAGCGGCGGGAAGCGGGGAGCGGAGGGGGGGTCACACCAGGGGAACAAGCGGCAAAATCGCTAACCTAGTGAAAAAATAGAGAGTTACAGTGTAATACAAAAACGAAGCAAAACAGAGGCACAGGAGGGCAAAAACGGAAGGAAGATCGAGCAGCAGCGAGGGGGCACCGAGGTCAAGGGCGGACCTGAGGTGCTGGGGCACAGACTCGCCTACAGCTGGAGGGCCGTGCGGCGTGGGGGTGTCCTGAGGTCAGGTCACACTCACCTGCGCCGCGCGGTCTCCATTTAAGGCCAAGTGGGAGGGAGGAGCAGCTGGAAGGCGGGAGCGGGGAGGACACAGAAAGAAAAGGGGGTGGGGCTGCGATGTAACAGCGGCGGGAAGCGGGGAGCGGAGGGGGGTCACACCAGGGGAACAAGCGGCAAAATCGCTAACCTAGTGAAAAAATAGAGAGTTACAGTGTAATACAAAAACGAAGCAAAAAATAGAGAGTTACAGTGTAATACAAAAACGAAGCAAAACAGAGGCACAGGAGGGCAAAAACGGAAGGAAGAACGAGCAGCAGCGAGGGGGCACCGAGGTCAAGGGCGGACCTGAGGTGCTGGGGCACAGACTCGCCGTCAGCTGGAGGGCCGTGCGGCGTGGGGGTGTCCTGAGGTCAGGTCAGCCCTGTAACAAAAACAGCCCCCAGGGGCCCAAAACCAGCCCCCACCCGTGTGGCGCACCGGGGAATTGCCCGGTGCCCGCTACAGCCAGTCCGGCCCTGCCTCGTAGACCAAGGAATGACAACGCTGTGTTCTGGCCAAATTTAATTTATTAGTCGGCTGATAGGACGCATTTCGCCTGTCCAGCAGGCTTGCTCACCAACAATTGACCCCTAAATATACAATACTGAAAACCCACCAGTATGTCAGATTCTCCACCCTCACAAGTGCACTTTACGGCATGAAAATGTGACTACTCTTGATTATGTGAACCAGGATGAAGAATTTTAAAGAGGCAAAATGTTTTCTTTGGGCTCCTAAGTTGCACATAAATTTGGAAGAAACATCGTGAATAGAGCCTACAGGGGGTTAGACATGCTAATATTTTCAACCACTTCCATTTGTGACGGAAGTCCGTCTTCTGTGGCACTGTTCTTTATTCTGCGGTTCCAGCTGTGATGAAGATGTACAGTTGTCATACTCTTTGTTTGTTCATTATTCCCTGACAGTATATTACTTTGTTTTAGCTCTTGATATTTCGCAAGTGCAATTATTTGTCTGTAATCATAAAGTTTTTCCCTGGAAGTTGCCAGAATGTAGGTTATTTATGGGTTCAAATAAGAAGAAAAGCAGGAAGGAACGGATGAAGGCAGCAGGGAAGGCAGGCGGGATGCGTGGAGACAACCAGGCCTCACAGTGAGCTGCATTATGCACAAGTTAAAAAATAAGTAGAAAAATAGCATCTTGAACAAAATGGCAGCCTAACTACTTAATATACTGTGCCTGCCCCCCTCCTCAAGAAACACCATAACTACATTTAAGCTGGAACGTAAACATAATGGTGTGATACTTTATCATTTCACACGTCTTGGGGCAACTTTTGTTACCACCAGCATATGATTTCTTTATTGCTATTCGAGTTTAATAAAATAATGTGCACAGTTTTGAGTGCAAAGCTGTTTTTATCCCGCTTGTGTAGGCTTCCTCAGGTCGGGTGCTTACCCTTACGCTAGGGCAGGTGTTTACAGTTGTATGTAGTGTGTCCTCCCGAAACGAGGGCCTGCGCAGCAATGAAAACAGAACAGTATTTAGAACCTCAGCGTGGGGAGTTTTAAAGTCTGAGTCAGAGACAGGAATGCGATTAAAGTGTTTATTGGTTAAACACGGCACAGCAGAGAAACGCCTCCGCTCTCTCCTCGACACTGCATCCACGTCCCACGCTCTAGAACTTCCCGTCGCGTGGAACAGTGTAGCGAGGACCATAAGGAGAACGCTAGACTAGTACACAACAATAATCAAATCATAACATAACACATCTTCCCCTTACACAATAATCAAAACAAAACAAACAACAACAAAAAACACATGCAAGGGTCTCTTTTTCAATTACGGAAATGTTTTCTTCCGAAGGGGACAATGCACGAGAAGCATAACAAACGATGTTCTCATTTCCATCAGATCCTATTTGAGATAATACACCACCTAAACCCTTGTTACTAGCATCTGCTGTGACAATGTTGTCTAAGTCAGGATCAAATCCCCTTAGAGCCGGGGCTTCTACAATGGCATGTTTGATATTATCAAATTCAGATTGACATTCAGTGCTCCATAAAAACTTTACTCTATTCTTGAGGAGTTGTCTAATATAGAACATTTTTGCAGAATTTTTTTTTACAAATCTAGAATAAAATTCAGCTAGGCCCAGAAAAGACCGAATTTCCTCCTTGTTCCTAGGGTTGGGTGCATCACGAATAGCCTCGATTAAAGAGCGTTTAGGAGAAATACCATCTTTACTAATAGTATGACCTAAGTAAGTGATTGATTTCACAGCAAACTTACACTTAGAATGCTCAACAGTCAATCCTTTAGATTCCAAAATAGTAAGGACCTCATTAAGGACTCTATCGTGTTCATTCCTGTTAGCTCCAAACACAAGGATATCGTCTTGGAAACATCTTACATTTTTGATTTGACCAAATAAATGATACATCAATCTTTGAAAAATAGCAGCCGCAGAGGCCAAGCCAAAAGGGAGCCTTTTATATTGAAAACACCCGAAAGGGGTAATAAAAGCTGTTAGCTCTTTGCTCTCATTCGCAAGTGAAATCTGATGATAAGCAGCAGAAAGATCTATAGTGGAAAACCATTCTACATTTTTCACTAAGGACAACATTTCTGAGATTTTTGGAAGAGGAAATTTATCAACTATAATATTATTGTTTAGATGTCTATGGTCAACACACAATCTTAATTTTCCGTTGCTACGTCTTGCAACTACAATCGGAGAAACGCCTCCGCTCTCTCCTCGACACTGCATCCACGTCCCACGCTCTAGAACTTCCCGTCGCGTGGAACAGTGTAGCGAGGGCCATAAGGAGAACGCGAGACTAGTACACAACAATAATCAAATCATAACATAACAGGAGTGTTGTTTATTTATTTGATTAATATACCTTGGAGTACGGGAGCACCATTTAATGAGCCGTGTTTCTCATTGTATGCGAGCCTCTGCAAGCTCATTATTAATCTCAGCAACGGAGTGTGGATGTTTTATTGTTTCCCCATCAATCTGGGCTTCCTCTGCGCGTCTTACAAATTCTCCAAGCGCTCCTCCTGGAAAACTCCATCATGCTCCCCTTTCCTTGAAGTGACACCTAACGCCAACAGGAGGTTCTGCCAGCTATACCCCAACACCCTAAAACCTGGGCTACATATTCAAAATCAAAATTATTGATAAACCCTGGCATCTGTACATAACTACATTCTGTCACAATTTATACCTATCCCCTAGTCGCTCAAAACATAGTGTCCCAGATTACGAGGTGGTCGGTATATTCCGAACCATGTTTGCATGAACCATATCCTCCGGGGCAGAAATGTATAATAAAGGGGGGTGCCACATTGAGCTTTAAAAATACCCCAGGGACCCCCAGGCCCTGTAGCCAACGTCTTGCTGTGCATGGGCAAAGTCTGTGCACAGTGTGGGGTTGATAGCCTGAAGGGTGTTAGCCACACGGCCTGGATGCAGGTTAGGCCTTGCGGCCAACCTCCGCAGCATGGGGTTGGCTGTCTGCGGGTGGTTTGGAATTTGTATGTATTTTTTATTTATAAAGCGCATAAAGCCAACAGGCATCGAAGCACTAACACTGGTTCGAAACTGCCAAAGGGAAGACAGCAAAGGCATCAATAAGAATGAGAAAATAACCAAGTTTTAGGATGCCTACAAAACACAGAGCAACCGTTCAAACTTGCAATATGTATAGAGAGCAAGTTCCATAACCTGGCCGCGGCCACTGAAAATGGGTGGCAGCCCCATCTAGCTTTCTGAAACCTGGGGATGATCACCTTTCAGGACCACCAGTGCGGCTGCATTTTGGGTGACCTGGAGTTTATTTAGAGATTACTGGTTGGCATTTAAATATAAAGTGTTACACTAGTCAAGATGACCTAATTAGGCTCCAGGAGGATGGGGTGTGCAATCCCCTCCCCTTTTATTATACAGATCAGCTCAGGAAATGGGGTCCCTGAGACCTAATTAGGCTCTAGGAGAAGGGTTGTGCGTCCCCTTCCTTCGGTTTTTTACCACAGGCCCAAGGATGGTGTCCCCAGGGCCTCTCAGATGCTCAGAGAGGGGGAGCAACACACCCTGTCCCAAAAATAAAAACCTACCATCGCACCTGGGGCCCTGGCACACCCCGGGGGTGTTTGACTAGAAGCAGGAGACCACGCTTTTTAAAACAATTTTGTTGTGTGTTCGCAGATCCTCTGCAAATACCCATCAAAAAATGTTTTAAAAATTTTTGGGGGCCCCAGACAGGAGTTCAGGATGTCCCTCACCTGCCCACTTAAGTCTGTTTTTACCCTTTTATTTATGACACGGACTGAGTCCTGAGTCCTAAGATGGCTGCGGCAACATTGTTGTTGATGTGGTGGGAGCCAATCAGATCTAAGCTTGAGATCTATCAGGTCTGCAGAACCTCTGCCAAGCATATGTGGCAAGAAATATACAACCTTTTTTCACATTAATTGCTCAAAAACTCCTGAAATGATTGACACTAAATCACAAAAGCACTCCTTCTGGAAGAATATCTAGCTTTCTGCCAAATCTGGAATACATGCTTTCAGTGATTTGGTCTGTAGCTGAGTGTCAGAATTTCCTATGAAAAAATGAATGGGAAAAATGTATTTGGGGGCCACTTTTTCCCTGCCCCCGCTTGACAGATCCCTAAACATTTCCCACACAAACTAGTCAAAAAGAAGTACTTTTCCAGAAAGTTTTATGTAGATTTGTCAAATGGATTTTGCCACTTGGTAGTTCTAGTTAGATCAACATTTCCATAGGAAATGTCATTTTTGTTTTGCTGACAACTTTGGCGGCATTTCACAAATTTCCACAAAACTTTCTAAAATGTTTCTCTTCTTTCTCCAGTTTGTGCATGGAAAGTTTTGGGGTGATCTATCAAGCGGGGACTGAGAAAAAAGGGGGTCTCACAACGCAAAATCCCCATGCATTTTCCATAGATCTTTTTGACAAGCGCTACCGCCAAATATGCTGAACCTAATTACACCAAATTTGACAGGAAGCTTGATCTTGGTTTATAGATTGGGCATTTTGAGATCTGGTGTAAATCCGTTCAGTAGCTTTGAGAAATTAAGGTTTAGAAATATTTGTATATCTAGAGTTGGGTCAGAGGGAATCCTGTGAGAGTCTTGCGGGAGCACCAATTTAAAAATAGTGCACCTTGATTGGTCAAGGGAGCTTTTTTTCCCTTGGGCAAATTCGCTCATGAGAAAAATGTTATTGGCAGGACTCGGGAACGTAGTCACCTGTCTGAGAGCTGAAACAAAATAATAATATAAGGGGGCAGGGTAGGGATACTCTGCCTCCCTATGCCCTGTGGGGGGGATGGAAAGGGCCCCCGTTCGGGCCAAAATAAATAAAAAAAATCATCAATTTTGGGTGCGATCCCTTAGGACTCCTGCGGGATCATGGAAACAAAATAAACAAAATGATGAGCTGCCAATTTTTTATAAAATATTTGGGGAGTGGGTGTGAGTGGGCCCTTTCTCCAAACTCATTTTGGGCCCTGAGGACCCTATCTCTCAGAGCCATGTACCTTTAGTGAGGGGAGAGGCATACACGGCCCGCTCCGTGGTACCCCATTCCTGATATAGAAATGCAGATAAAAGAGGATGGGGGCAACACACTTCCACTACTGAAGCTTTTGCAGGCCCCGGCGACCCCATCCCATGGTGCAATTTATATTTTAAACAAAAGGGAGGGTGGGCCACGCGGCACTCTACCGCACCCCTTTTAAAAAATAAGCCTACCGTGGCCTAAAGGCCAACTGTATTCCACTCTAGCCTGCGGGAGGTTGGCTGCCTGCAGGGCTGTTGAGAATGGGGACTGGTTGCAGGCCAGGTCTTGTGGCCAACCCCTGACTAAGTACTCAGTGTAGGGTTGAATGCAGGGCCTGGCTACAAGTCAGGAACTGCAGCCAACCCCACGCAGCGCATGACCACAGACCGTGTGTGCCATGAGGTTGGCTGCCCCTGAGGGGGTTGGCTGCAGGTCCAGGCCGCATGTTCTGTACCATAAATTCACCATTTATAGTTATGATGTCATTTGTGAAATCATAAATGATGTCACAGAATATATCATGAGTAATGTAATATGTAAGGTCATAAGCAGTGCGTGCATAATTTATGACATCACTGATGACATCTCAAATGACATCCCCGATGACATCATCCAACAAGTCTGTTTGTTTTATAGTTTACATAGTGGCTGGTAACTACTACCATAGTACTTCCCAACCTAATTTTGCACAGCCTGTGTCCAGATAATGGGTGTAAGTGTTTACAAAACTCATGTGCTCGTAATACACCACAGCTGTGTAGAGGTATTGAACACATTATACATGTTTGCATTCAAGAGTAACTCTGTGTTCAGGTGACACTTGACTTGTATTCGTTATGCTTCACACAACTTTTTGGTTCTACAGAAAAAGTGGAGAAAGATTCTATGTATTAGATACTAACTTTTGTAAGCAGCCTTGAGTTTTTAGAGAGAATTGTGTCAGCATGACATATTATACTTAAAATAAATGAGTGTGTGAACAAGACTAGCCGATGTACGTGTGCTTGTTTTGCTTCAGAAGAAGAGCTATCTGTAACATTTTCACCACAATATGAGGGGTGCAGGTAGTATAATCTTTAGCACCTTCAGATCTTGGTTATTTTGAGCAAATAGTATCTTTTCTGACAATTACTGAATAGAACATACACTGTTCCTAGTAGATTCTTTTGACTACTCTGTGGTGTATTTCTAATGAGAGTTTCGGTGTTTGCAAACAGTGTGGTAAAGAATAAACTACCTCCATAGAGTAAACACTGTTTACAAAAGTCAGTTCTCTACTGATATAAACTTCATTTCTTAATGTAGGTTCGATGTGTGTCCGGGGTTTCATAACGATAAAAGGTATCCATAGTAGGACATTTGTTTTGTATTGGGCATTCGGAATTTTGGCTTTCTGTGAAGAGTTGTATACAGATTGAACAGCATACTCAATTAGGGTTTCCCATATAAATGTGGTTGATTGTTAATGTGAACTATGCTACCTGTAAAGTGCATGCCATAGGGTCAATGTTGCACATAATGCTGGTTTTCAACACCTAAAGGAATTGTTTATGTGTTGGTAGTAATGATGCCTGATCTTTTCCTGAGCTATTTTGTACTTACTGTCAGACCTGTAACGCCATAGCAATTTATACAGCAATATGTGTGTGAGAAAACAAAGCTTGGATCATGTAATCAGTGATGTCATTTGAAATGTCATGAGTGGTGTCATAAATTATGCCATAGAACATGTCATGAGTGGTGTCATATGTGAGATCATAAGCGCTACTTGTGATCAGTGATGTAATCAGTGATGTCACTGACCATGTCATGAGGGATGCAATATGTGAGGTCATAAGCAATGCATTGCGGGTGTGCGAGTTATAATTAGCTCAGCTAACTATAACAGATGAATTTCTCTGGTTTTGTGCAAGTGAAATGTCAGCCTAACTATAATGTCCCTGTAACCTTTAGGTTTCTTCGGTGAATTTCTAAGGCTTTTTAAATTCTATTTCCTAACTATAACATCCCTGTAACCTTTGGTTTTTTCAGTGAATTTCTTAGGTTTTGAAATAAAATGCAAATTTCAGAGAATTTCTAAGTTTTTTAAATTCAATTTCATATCTATAACATTCTTGTATTCTTTTTCTATAATTAGATATTGATTCTACAATTAGATAATTGATTTAACTTTCCCCTTTGTATACATTTGTCAGTGGGTGTGTGAGTGGGTGCATGCACATCTGAGTGAGTCTATAAGTGGGTGTGTGAGTCTCTGAATGTATGAGTGAGTGATTGAGTGCGCAACTCTCTGACAGGACCTGTGACAGAGTGTGTGAGTGACTGTATGGGTGTGTGAGTGGGTGTAGGAGTGTCTGAGTGGATCTATGAGGTGGTGTATGAGTGTCTCAGTGGGTCTGTCAGTGGGTGTGTGAGTGTCTCAGTGGTCTGTGAGTACATATGTGCGTGAGTGTGTAAGTAGGTGCGCAAGTCTCTGAGTGGGTCTGTACATGGATGCGTGACTCTATGAGTAAGTCTGTATGTGGGTGCATGAGTATCTGAGTGGGTCTGTGAGTGGGTACATGACTGCCCAGGTGAGTCTGTGAGTGGATGTAAGAGTCTCTAAGTGGGTATGAGAATGTGTGCATGAGTCTATGAGTAGGTCTCCAAGTGGGTGCGTGAGTCTTTGAGTGGGTCTGTGCATGGATGTTTCACTCTTAGAGTGGGTGCATGAGTACCTGAATGGGTATGTGAGTGGGTGCATGAGTATCTGAGTAGGAATGTGACTGGAAGTATAAGTGTGTGAGTAGGTATGTGAATGGGTGTATAAGTGTCTGAGTGAGTTTGTGAGTACATACATGAGTCTGTGACAGTGACCGATGAGTGTGTTTAAATATTTATATATTTTCTTTTAGATTTTTCAACAATATTCACAATGTCACTGCGATATTCACGCTGTCCCCGCGATGGTACATGGTGGCCACGTCGTTGTCGCGTATATCATGTGTGATTAAAAAAATCAATTTTGAACACTAACACCCCCATTTCTCAAACATGGGGTCAGAGTGGCTCCAACCTGACCCCTTATCCTAGCTTTCACAGACATGTTCAGCCCCGGGAACATTTCCCGATCGATAGAATGGCGGACGCAACTTTCTGTTCAGGTTCAATCTAGGCAATCAGAACAATTCCGCTGGCACACTTTAACGATTTACCTCGAACTTGTCACGATGACATCGCGATCACCTCAAAACAGCTGCAGCTTTTTGTTCAGGTTGTATCCAGCCAATCACAGCATTCCTGCTGGTGCGCGCTTTCGGGATTTACCTCAAACTTTTCACGATATACCCACGACCACCGCGAAACAGTTGCGAAACATACACGACCAGAGATATCACTATATTGTTTGGATTTACTTTCACAAAAACTACTGAACGGATTTACACCAAATAATCAAAAGGCACTTCCTTAAACCAACATGTACCTCCCTCCCTGCTCCACCAACCTCGCCCTCGCCACCGTCCCGTGCATTCACAGGACCTTCGCCGGCGGCAGATCCTACACCTGCCTCGCCGCCAAGACAAGAAATACCCTCCCCACACAGCTGCGACAGACCCAGGACCTGCTGACCTTCAGGAAACTTATCAAGACCTGGCTGTTCGAGCAGTAGCTGCACCCCCCCCCCCCCCCCCTCAGCGCCTTGAGACCCGGGTGATTAGTGCGCTCTACAAATGATTGATTGATTGCCAAATTTGGTGTAAGTCCATTCAGAGATTCAGGCTGTAGGTGTGGCTAAAGGTTCCTATGGGAATTAACATTACAAACGCACACAATTTCTCAGTGGCCACTAAATGGATCACCCCTAAACATTCCATGAAACATAGAACCTACTTTGACACTTTTTGGGGAAAATTTCATGAAGATTGGTCGTACAACGCCAAAGCTATAGCCTAGTCAAAAAACGCTTTTCCTATGGAAATGTGGTCCTAACTATACCTATGCCAGTAGGTAATACACACATATATATATATTTTTGCCATATATATATATATATATATATATATATAGTAAAAGACAAGCATTATTTATTTTTATGCACATTGTTTCAAATCATGATAAATCCACCACTACCCCCAGAATTTCTTAAGCTTCTGAAGACCACCCGGAGCTTGATATAGATCGGTTCCTCTTGCTTTGCATATTGGTCCATTGCCCCATGCCACTTCACCAAAGACAGGGGAGTTCCAGAGTTCCAGTAGTTATAGATATCTCTTTTAGCAATTATGGTTCCAATCCCAACCAAGGTACGGCCTCCATGACTTTCATCTTCAATAATATCTAATAATGCAGTTTGGGTATAGGGGTCTATTGGCCTCCCAAAGTGTGAAAAATTGGGTTACTGGTTGAGGGGGGTGAATCCCTGCTCCAACAGCAACCACAATCCTTGTCAGGGTGAGGCACAGCAAACCCCAAATTAACCTGTGCTCAACCCTCTGGTAGCTTGGCACAGAGCAGTCAGGCTTATCATAGAGGCAATGTGTAAAGTATTTATGCAAAACTTCAAACAAACACAAGAAATATCTCACACCAATTTAGAAAAACAGAGTAAAATGTAATAAATAAATCAAGACCCAAATGACAAAAACTCCAATCTGTAGAACCGCAGATTTGTAATTTTTAAAGAATTAAAGGTCTGATTACGATGTTGGTCGGAAAGATTTCCGACCGACTCTTTGATGGAAACGGTTCCGACCGACCGATTATGTTGCTTCCGAACACTGTTCGTAAAGTCTCCCATTGACTTCAATGGGAGCCTGTGTTCCGACCGACAACACAGGCTCCCATTGAAAAAAGGAGTGGTTTTGGAAAACCTTGCACCCTGTAGCGGGCACCCCATGGTGCCTGTCACACTGTGCATGGCTCTATAGGGGGTACCTTGGGTTCTCTTACGGCCCCCAACCGGAGATCTATGGATGAAAGGGGGGCCTGCTTGGGGCCCCCAAAGTCAGTTCGCCACAGCCTTTTTGTGTCGGACGTACCGAGTTGGAAAGGCTGTAGGAATCCGACATCGTAATCGGTTGGTCGGAAACGCTGTCTATTGAGCTGTATGAATACGCTCCGACCGACTCAGAGTTTCCGAATGCTGGTCGGAACCGAGTCAGAATGACCGAACGGCTACCTTTCCATTATAATCGGTCACTTGGAAATGTTTCTGACTCGGTCGGAAACATAGGTTCCAATGCGGTTATTGGAAAGTCTGAATGCCATTCAGAGCCTTTTTGACCTACATCCTAATCAGGCCCTAAGTGAAAATTGCACTAAAAAGCTGAAATAGCAACTCATGGCTATCTGGTTGTGTGAGACTAGGAGAAAGTCACAAGTTCGGGCCAACGCGATGGAGTGCGGTCAGATAGAGGAACCAGGTGAGTCCCGCTTGGAAGTTACCTTCTCAGTCCAGCGCAAAGAGTCCCATTTGGGGTGGAGCGGGCAGCATGGAGAAGGGAAGCGTCGCAGACAGTCGTCGATGTAGCTGGAAGGGCAGGCCTGGCATCATGGACAGCCGTCGCTGTAGTGCAAAGATCCTGCTGTCATCACGAACTGCTGGTGCTGTAGCGCAAAAAATCGGGTTGACAGAACTTTGCTTTGTATGCAGTGCAGGCAACAAGGTTTTGGAGCCAATTGGCCCGGTTGTGGCTGAAAATAGGCCACTAAGGTCCAGGAACTGAAGGACACCACTTTGAGGGTCAGGGGATGGCTCCAGCAGGATCTGGGTGGCGGTTCAGGTGGCTGGGAGCCCGTTATATCCCTGTGGCTCTGAACAAAGACATAATGGGCTCCAGCTCCCTCTCCCTCGCACAGACCCCCCACATCCACATAGGAAAGAGTGGCAGATGCTCTTTCTCCTACCTAACCACAAAGACCTGGAACAGCCTCCCCGTTCACCTTCGCACCTACCCCTCCCTGCAGGAATTCTGAACCTAGATATCCTCGCTGGTGATTAGCAGTGCTCTACAAATCCCAATTGATTGATTAATTGAGTCTCCACAGGTCCAGAAGTGTACTGAAGAGGTGTCCGAGGTCCAATATATTCATGCCAGGTGCCTCCTTTGAAGTGAGGCAAGCTTCTAGAGGTTTGAAGTGCGTCCCATGCCCTGGCTCTAGACTAACTATGGGGAGCATGCAGCCCTAAGTGTGGAGGCAGGACACAGCCTATTCAAGTATAAATAGAGCTGTGTCCAGCCCCTCCCTTCCATCCTGCCAATTATGGCCCATCCAGGAATATCTAAGCCATCTATTGTGTGTTGCTGTCTAGGAGGAACACACAAAGCCCATCTGTCAGCTATAGCCAGTCATATGACCCAGAGAGAGGCTGTGGGTACTAAATGGTTAAGGCAGGGACATGCCACCTTTCTAAAAAGGGGCATTTTCAAAATTGTAATTTATAATCTGACTTTACCATAAGAGAGGATTTTTCATTACAATTCCAAAAACACCAAACATGAACTGGTTACCTATTCCCATTCACGAGTTACAGCTTATAAAATGTAACAAAGTAACTCCAAAGTTATCCTATGGAGATGTAGGCCTTGAAGTAGTGAAAAATGAATTGAAGGGGTTTTCACTACCAGAAAATGTAAAACCTAAATGTACATGTCCAACTTTTTTAATACACTGCACCCTAAACTCTGGGCTGTCCAGGGTCTACCCTAGGGGTGACATGTCTGTTAAAAAGGAAGGTTTGTTTCTTCCAAACTGTTTATTTTGCCAGCTAGAAATAGCAGTTTAAAACTGCACACACAAGCTGCAATGGCAGGCCTGAGACATGTTTAAGAGGATTCTTAAGTGGGTGGCACAATCAGTGCTGCAGACCCACTAATGGCATTCAGTCTGCAGACCTGGGGCACAGGTAGTGACACTTTACTAGGGATTTACGAGTAAATTAAATATGCCAGCTGGGTGTAAGCCGATTCTATCATGTTTTAAAGAATGAGCACAAGTACTTTAGCACTGGTTAGCAGTAGTAAACTTTGCAGTCCTAAGACCAGCAAAAACAAAGTCAGCAAAACAGGAGGGGTGAAGGCATAGTAGGAAAACCACGCCAAGTATGCCAGGTCTAACAGAAGGACTCTCAAAAGCAAAGTAAAGGCCCTCTGCCAATACACTGCAATAACAAGACAGTTTCATATCATATGGAAGAAGTCACCTTCTCTCTCTGGGCAACAGAAGCGTGTGGATTCAGGCAGCGGTGATGATTCTAATAAACTGTTGCCTGTTTCCTACTTCTTAAAACTGGGACCTAAAGAAGGGGAGCTAAGGACTCGGGAATCTGTTGCCTGATCCCTTACAATAAGTACTACCGAAATATTGAGATCAGCTTCTATGATGTATCCACATGCCTATGAGAAACAGTTGAGGGCCTGATAGGCCACTCAAAGGCTCAAAAGCTCTGGTACCTTGATAATCTATTTTTGGGCAGCAATCTTTCTTTTTTGATCAAACATTTTTTATTTTCAAAAGTATAACACAAAACAGAAATAAACCGATACCTAGTGGAAATTATTTGCACACTACAGGGTAAGGTATAGAGTAGCATAGCATATTGCTGGAAAACAGAGTTAGAATAAGAAAAATGCAGTATCTGGGGTAGAATTAACAATAATGAGGATGACTTAGGGGTTACCAATGGTAGAGGTGAAATGGGATCAAGTATGGGTGGACCATGCAGAAGTACCCAATGTTAAAGGAGAATAAAGTGAAGGCACTCTAATTGGTGTGGGAATGAAATACCAGAGTGTGCAGGAAGTTAGAATAAAAAATAAAGAAGAGAAAGATAGAAGAGAGAGAGAAGGAGAGGATGGGGAGGACAGTGGGAGGGAGGGGAATGGTCCCCTGGTGTGTGTTGAAGTCAGGTGGGGTTGCGTGGAGGTAGGTCTGTAAGGCAGAAGACGTGTGGATGTGGTATAGCCCTGATATTTGGGAGCCATGGAGGGTCCACTTTTTGGAGATAAATGTCAAGAGTGTCGCATGGGCCACGTACGCGTGAAGTATTGTGTACTTTTTTATACATGATGTTGTGGGTGCTTCTGGTGGCACATATAATGGTCCACCATCTCTTGAAGGGGACTACTGTGGTGGATTTCCATTTTAGTACATCTGCTTTTGTACCTAGGGCTAGCATGAGGTTGAGTAAAAGCGAATCTTGTGAGGATAATTTGGTGTTAGGGTGGTGTGCCGCTAGGCCTGAGTGTTGAAGTCAGTAGGGTTGGGGAAAAATTGATTTTAAAGATGTCTTGAATGGTTTGTTGTATCTTGGACCATAGCGGTTGGACCATTTTGCATATGAAGACCATGAATTCAATTGTACCAGGGGAATGCACACAGAGCCAGCATTCGTCAGATTATAGGAGCCCCAGTTTGTGTAGCCTCGATGGAGTCCAGTATGATTTGTGACTCAAACAAAATCTGGATTGTGCGACTGCCAGTGTGATTTTCACTAGAAAAGGAGAATGCCAGATTCTATGCCAGGTAGAATCTAAGAAGTGTAAGATCAGGTTTTCTGGAATATGTGACGGACATTTATTTTTAGTTTTTAATGAGATGTAGTCTTGGAGGTTCTAAAAGTTTATAGATGCGACATGCAACATGATCTCTTTTGAGTTTCCTTAGAAGGTCAGTGAGGTCTGGATTGTGCAGTTTCATGAGCTCCTAATTGATCTTTTAAGTTTTAAGCAGATGTAAAATGCGATTGGGGGGAGGTCATATTGCAAACTCAAGTCAGCAAAGAGGATGGGGTTTACTGTTGTACCTAGGTCTCCAATGAAGTTAACTCCTCTTTCGGCCCATTGGTTCCAGAATAGGGTTCTGCCTTCTAGTTTGATTTTATATTTATGCCATAGAGAAGCTATGGTAGAGTCAGCGAGATGGTTGGACAGGGTTTTGTCAAAGTGTAGAATGGCTGCTACTGTAACCGCAATTATAGAGAAAGAGTGGGCGAAAGGTAATTTTATGAGGCCGTGGATAGCTAGTGTGGATTTTAGCGGAATAGGGGAGAGTACTTTGTGATTCAATTTGCAGCCAAGGGGAGGGAGAATCCGTGGTCTTGTTAAGCCACCAATTACCCTGAGCAGCTAGGAAAGCCTATTGATATCTATAGAAGTGAGACATATTTAAGCCACCTCTGGTTTTGTCCACTTTTTGGTGGGGACCGGCGACCCTAGCCCGGTTTCCTTTCCATATGAAGTTTGAAATAGCCTTGTCTACCGCATTAAAGGAGTGCTTAGATAGGTTTATGGGGAGCATGCTTTTAAAAAAGTTGACTGGGGGAGCTATCATCATTTTTGAAGTGTCACCTGCCTCACCAGTTTGGGAGACCAGACGGATAGTAGCTCATTAATTTTAGAATGTGTTATACTCTTGTTGATTGAGATGCACTCATGTAGGTATTTGCAAAACCAGATGCCTAAGTCTTTGAGCACCTCAGATTGCCACTTCAGGCCGGAGTCACCAAGAATCGTGGGATACAGTGGATATTCATGGTAAATATTTCCATTTTGGAGCAGTTAAGAGTGTATCCCGATACCCTAGAGTAATTATTGATTTCTGTCATGATGTGTGGGATGCCTTTGTCTGCATATTCAGTGAAGATCAGAACGTCATCGGCGTAGGCTGCAACTAATTGCCTGCCCAATTGGAATTGGACACCTTTGATGTCGACTCTTGCTTTTAGAGAGCATAAGAGGGGTTTGATAACTTGTCTGGTGCTATGGGCTAAAGGAAATGAGTTGGGTAGGCAGCCGTTTATTCAGACTTTTGCCACTGGAGTTGCATAGAGGGCCATCACTATTCGGATGAAGTTCTCACCTAATTGGAATTTGATGAGTGCCTCATATAGGAAGGTCCAAGAAACCTTATCAAAGGCTTTTTCTGCCTCGAGAGCCATTGCCATGGTGGGCAAGGATGATGACGGAGCTTTTTCAATGGCGTGGCAGAAGACAAGGATGTTGTCGGAGGCCAGCCTGCCTTTTAGAAATCTAGTTTGGGTTGCGGCGAGGAGTTTTAATAATACCTTCTCTAGTTTTTGTGCCAAGATTTTGGTATATATTTTATTGTCAATATTGATTAGCAATATCGGCTTATAGTTTTTGATGTCCTATGCTTCCTTCCCTTCTCTTGGGATAACAACTATTGTGGCCTTGGAGGCCGAGCCAGAAATGCTGCCGGTGAATGCGTATGACTGGAACAAGGCAAGTAGAGATTCTATTAGGATGGCGGGGAATGTTTTGTAGAAGGTCACTGTGTACCCGTCCAAACCTGAAGCCTTGCCTGGCATGAGGGATTTAATGACCGAGTGGATTTCGTCAGAGGTAATTGGAGCGCTGAGCAGGGATCTGTCCTCTGCTGAGGCTGATGGGAGTGAGCATGTGTTCTGGTACGAAACGCAATCTGTTGGGTTGATTGCATTGCTTTGAGTATAGAGGTCAGAGTAAAAATTCCGGAAGACTTCCAGAATATTCGTAGGGGAGGTTACTGTTAGGCTCGATTTCTTTTTAAAGGCTGAGGTGATGGCTTTGTTTTTGGATTATTTCAGATAATTGGCCAGAGCCTTCCCAGCTTTGTTTCTAGTGGTTGATTTTTCTGTGTTGGTGTTGTACACCCATTTCTGTGCTATAATACTTAGTATATTGGTTGTCCACATATTGTAGTTTGCGCAGCTAGTTGTGCAGTTGGGAGCCAAAGGATAATCTGATGGATTTGTTTATGGAATTGATCTCAGATTCGATAGAATCAAGACGTTTGTTCACGGATTTGTTTCTAAAAGCAACTAGGTTCATTAAGGTGCCCCTGAGAGTGGCCTTTAGGGCGTCCCACCTAACCAAGTCTGTGGTGTCATCTGCTCTGTTTTCTTGCAAAAATTGATGGATTGTTTCACTAATTTTGGATTTGGATAGGTCGTCCTCCAGGAGTGCATCATTAAGGAGGCAAACTTTTTAGGGTAGGTGAGTATCTGTGAGTGAAAGCTCAAGTGATATGCATGCATGGTCGCTAATTAGTATGGGCTCAAACTTGGGGTTCTGTGCCGCAGTGACCAGAGACTTAGAATGCAATCTATTCTCATGAAGGTATGACGTGGAGAGGAATAAAACGTGTAGTCACTACCACTCTGGTTAAATAGTCTCCATGTGCTGATTAGATTGTTGTTCTTGCAGCATAGTTTCATCTGTTTGTGAGACCTGCTGCCAATAAATTTGTGTGCGGAGATTCTATCTAGGACACCATCCATTGGAAGGTTGAAGTCCCCCCCATGATGATGCTAATGTTACCTAGGATTTCTGAGAAGCGCTTATCCAAGTCCGACTGAGTTATCATTAGGAGCGTAGATATTTACTATGGCCAACTCCCTGTGTTCCATTCAACAGATTTTTCCTCATGTGGATAAGGATTAATTAGGGGTGGTGATAATGCAATGGTTTAAAGATCATTGTTCTTGGGTGAATGGAATGACCAGGTGCGGAGTTGGGCAGATTGCACGAAGCGATCCTGTGTGCCCGTTCGATTTCAAAGTCTTTGTTGAATTTGAGGCCCAGTGTGAGGGGCATCCAAAACGTCTTACAGTCGAGTTGTTGGAATTTTCCATGGAGCTAATTCTAGACACTGCAATGGTGAGTCTGCTGGAGAGACCACTCATGTCATCACGAGGAGCCAGATAGCTTGTTGTAAGAATTGGAGCACTCAGGCTCTGAATGATGATTTCAGTGTTGGTGGACATATCCCTTTGGGCTTAATTGGAGACTCAGGGGTTGGTGGATCAGGTTCTGGTTGCTTGTGAGGTGCCTTGCTGTCCTTGTGCTCTTTGGGTCTTTTAGCTCTTTCCCCTTATGATCAACCTTCTTGAGAGAGATGCAGGGTAAGAGCTAGGGTATAGTTACACAAACTGGTGTGTGGGAGTACTGTGAGGAACGTAGTGGTTGGTGAAACTACCTGACTGTTTCCTAGTTGCCTGTTTGCCTGTTGTCGGTTGTCTAATTGCCTACTGGGGGGGATTCTGGTGGTTCTGGATCTGCCTGCCATTAGCGGTGCTGGTGATTCCAAATTGCCTTTTGTTTATTTGCCTGGCTTGTTGGGATATCTGGGGGGCTTCCCGCTAGGTTGTCCGCCCGCCAATTGACCGCTGGCCTCAGAGTTGCCTTTCTGATTGTTTGAGTGATCACACTGGTTGCACACTACTATGAAGGCAGCATCAATGGAAAACAGGCAGAATGGGATCGAGGGAGGTGGGTCCTGTATAGATACTGTGGATCTAGGAGGCAGATTCAGAGTAGGCAGAGGAACTCAAACTATTGGTAAAGTAAGCACAGACTGAGCTAAGTCTGAGCTAAGGCTATTCTACAATATGGCAGCCATTTTGATATCAGGCATCCGGTGTTGCACAGCCAAGCAGCTGCTCAGAGAACCGGTAAGGATTGGTGAGCCTCCATTTCTCACAGGGCCATGGTGGACCATATTTCATGAAGTTACTGCAATTGGCTGGATCTGGCAGGCCTCAGTGGCCACGCTGAAGGTACTGCGAACAGCGTGCCATAGCTTTGTAAAGAAGTGCTGGTCTCTACTGCCACGTGGCTGATGCGACAGCGCACTCACTGTTGGGTTGGGGGGGAGACAAACACCAGGTGTGCAGTGCCATGACACACTGACGGGAGGTGTAAGTGAAGAGGTGCTGGATTAAGATGAATACGTCACTTACAGTGGGTTTGTGGGCCCACTACTTATCTGGGGCTGAGCTGCCGATGACATGCAGAAGTGAGGTCTGTCTGCATTGTGGTGGAGTGTCGGTAGTGGCATAGATCCTTGAAGCCGGAATGCCATCTGGATGCAGTAGTAGGTAATTGGTCGGTACGATCAGTGCTGACTATGATGCCAGCCTGGGGTAATGCAGCAGCCAGAGAAGGTTCCCAGGGGTGGCGGATGCCATCTTGGGTGGTAACGCCGTCAGAGGCCTCAGGAGATGAAGGTGGGTTTCGAGTCAATGCGGCACAACAAATCCTACTTTGCTACGTTTGTCCGGTTTCTGACTGGGCCACTTCATTTTCAGGATGAGCTGTATGAGGGTATGAAGTGAAAGGATGGAGCACGGAGCCAGCAGTATAGGCAGCCATCGCTCTCTGGCGCAAGCCACGCCCTCCCAGCGGCAATCATGACAGGAAGCCCCTCATCTGGGAAAACTGATGATTTATAGGTTCCCAGAGTCATGTGTGCCCTGTGCAAAGCATAGCTGTTGTATATGCATGGACATACGATCATCTGATCATGCACAAAATGCTAACTTGGTCCATTTTTCTCCAGTGTTATGGTGGCACTAGAAGGTCCTTGTGCCTCTGATTGCTAATTTAATCGTATGGTGGTACACTGGCTTATGTGTGGTAGTGGGATATGTGGTAGTAGCTCATAGGGTACAGAACAGTGAAAATGTTTCGGGGAACATTAGGAGCAGGGACAACACCGCTCAGCTTTTCCAGGCAAAATAATCTGCAAATGGACCTTGAAGTTTCACTCAGAATCAAATTCAGGAGCTAACTAGGGATCACACTCAGAAATAAGCACCATAATATCCATGAATCGTGATTAGATGATCAGTTTCCTATGTGCCTTTTAGAATCTTTTTCATCTTCTGACATGGCTGCCTGGCATCTAGTAAGATGTGAGCCTTGACAGCCTATTAAAGTAAGGGATTAATGACTTTTTTGTGCCTTGTTTACTCACTTTTAGATGGGTTTCGGACATGGGCCCATATAAATAAATAAATAAATTATATATATATATATATATATATCATAGACTGCTCACTCTATAACTCCATACCACTCCGCTGGAACAAAGCGAGATAGGACCCAAATAGGTGCTTGATAGATTTTATTCACAAGCCACTCTCCACCATGACGCGTTTCGGCAGCTTCTCTGCCTTGATCACATGACAGCGCTAACACGGGAGACATTCGTTTTTAAAGTGATAGTGCAAGGTCACATGATACATTCAATACCATCAACATAGAAAACATACTGTAAAATTACAAGTGTATAATTTAAAAGAAAGACATCAGGAATTGCTTATTTGATCGCTAAATGCCACTCATTATAACAGGACCTGATTGTCATGACTGTTGTTGATGTAATGTTTCAATATTTGTATACCCAACATGTCACTTCAAAGGTTAAAATAATGGCCTAAATGCCAAAAGCCTTTGTGTTTTCCGTTTGTTGACTGATTGTTTTGCATAGGACCTTTGTGATAAAAAAGATGATTAAACCCGTGTATCCAATAAATATTAAAAAAAGAAAATTTTAAGAAATTAGCAAGAGAACCGGTGTTGAAATTTTCGTAAAGTGCAAGTGCTTAAAAGGTAATAAAATAGTGTGCGCGGTGGATTGGTTATTAATATATAACCTCCCAGAATGTGCAAATGTAATAACTACAAGGATGCTATCTAGTGTCACAGACAAAATGTCTGAGCTATAAGTTCTAAAGAAATATATATCGCCGACTGAAATCACCTATATGCCGTATGCTCAATTAGAATATTAACTTTTACCTCATGGACTGACAAATATATGTTGTGGGGGCTTAGATAATTACTGGACATTCCTAGCTCTAATAGACCTTTATAAATAATGGTATAAAATGTTTTAAATACATAAATACATAAATATAAATAAATTCTTAAAACATCCACATATAAGATCTATAAAAACCTCCCCTAAAAAAGTAGGTAAAATACCAACATTGTAACATATCATTATTGTCTGTGCAAAGATAAATTAATTAAAAGATCTCAAATCATAAGACAATTGAACAATTTATGATTAAAGAAGAGTTACGGTTCAAAAAGTGATAGTGAGGTGTGACAAGCATATAATATAAGATATGTTAAAAGAAGGATTTTTGTACTTAGATGTTGGTATATACAATCTTAAAATTATTCTTCCACATAAATATCCAATTCTAGCATATCACACCATCATCCCACTGAATTCTATTCATCCCTGGCAGTAATTAGGAAATAAAGGAAAGGAACCTGATGCCATTTATACAGCTGATAAAAGTATGTCTAGTCAAGGTATGTGTACAGATCCTCGCTAGTATTAAGACCTCCTGGATTCTTGGTGTCTAGCTCTAAAATGTAGCGTGTTTCAAGGCGCCTAAGTTTTTGTTCCCGATCTCCCCCTCTGTCTAGTGGAGGTATCGTATCAATGACATAATACTGAAGATGTTTTAAATTATTGTCATGTTGTGTCTTGAAATGCCTTGCTACAGGGTAGGTTGGGTCGCTGTTGGTAATGGCTCTAATGTGCTGTAATATACGCTTGTGTACTTGTAACTTGGTGCTACCTATATACAATAAGTTACACGAGCACTGTAACACATATATAGCAAAGTCAGTGCGACAGGTCAAGTGATGTTTGATTTCTCGGGTCGTACCATTGAACGCTGTCTGGTAAGTAGTTCTATTTGAAGCATAGTTACAAGCTTTACAGACAGAGCATTTGAAAAAACCTTTCCTAGCCACCAGCCAACCCACTTTCTTACTTTCCTCAGGGTTTTTCCTTACTAAAGCTTTTGCCATTGTGGCCGCTCTTCTGTATGTAATGGCAGGTTGTTTAGGCAAAAATGTACCAATTATAGGGTCATCATGAACTATTGGCCAATTCCTTCTTATTATGGTTCTTATCTGTTGTTCCTGCTTGGAATATGTAAGGATGAGTCTAGTGGGCTCAACTAGAGTCTCTCCCTTGTCCTTTCTCTTTGTCACATTATTTATAAGCTCATGTCTCGCGAGCCTTTTTGATTTGTCAATCGCACTCTGGATGGATGCATTTGTATAACCCCTGTCAAGGAATCGCTGTCTGCATTCTTGCTGTTTATTGTTGCAGTCCCCATCCTCACTACATATTCTGCGAATTCGAAGCATTTCCCCATACGGAATGCTGTATATCAAGTGTGGAGGATGTGCACTCGAAGCATGTAACAGAGTGTTCCCTGCCGTTTCCTTACGATGCAGTGAAGTGTTCATGCAATTGTTCACTATGTTGACCTGAACATCTAGGAAGGTTATACTGGTGTTGCTTATGTTGGAAGTGAACTGTAGATTTACATCATTAATATTTAACGATTTGACAAATTCAATGGCTTTATCCTGGGTTCCCTGCCATATAATGAATAGGTCATCTATATAGCGTAACCAGCATACGATGTTGTCTTTGTATGTCACCTCATACGTTTTCATGAGGACCAGCTCCTCCCACCAGCCCATGAAAAGACAAGCGTAGCTGGGGGAAAAACTGGCCCCCATAGCAACGCCTTGAATTTGCTGGAACATTTGATGTTTGAACATAAAGTAATTGTTCTCTAAACAGAAACCCAACATGTCCATTATCAACTTGTTATGCTGTGCATAGTATAATGGTCTATTTGCCAAAAAATAGTCAACTGCCCTTAGACCATCCTGGTTCTTGATGCACGTGTATAGTGAGGATACATCCAAGGCCAGGAGAAAATATCCTTCTTGCCATCTGATCTTGTCAATTTTCCTGATGAAATCCCCAGTGTCCTGCACAAATGATTTCAATTCTTTCACATGTTCTTGGAGGAAAAAATCAATATAGCGTGACATGTGCTCTAATGGTCCATTGATGGCAGCGATTATTGGTCTCCCGGGGGGCTTGTGAATGTTTTTATGAACTTTAGGAATAAAGTACATAGATGGAGTTTTTGGGTGTTCTGTTTTTAAATATTTAAACTCTTCCATACTCAAAAGCCCCACACTCTTCCAGGCCAATAACTTAGAATGGAATTGATTTATCATGGCTTTATACCTTAGTACAGTACTTCTACGGTAACATTGCACATCATTCAGTTGCAAGTAGGCTTCTTCCATATAA
The DNA here is from genome assembly GCF_964204655.1 of Triturus cristatus. Lineage (NCBI taxonomy): Eukaryota > Metazoa > Chordata > Amphibia > Caudata > Salamandridae > Triturus > Triturus cristatus. The sequence goes on along the minus strand of NC_140592.1, from coordinate 273,763,604 downwards.
TCATTCATTGGCCATAGTACAATGTTCCCCCCCTTGTCGGAGTTTCTGATGACTGTTTTGTTTTCTTTGTTTAATTTTGTCATCAATTGGTTATATTGTCTTTCATGATTAGTTACTTTCCTTTTTTGTTTGTTGATTTTGATGTTAAGTTTCTTAATTTGTGCCACGACCTGTTCATTGAAGACATCGATGGAATCACGCGGCATGATGGGCATAAATTTAGACTTCACCTTAAAAGGAGTAATCGGTTTCGTGTTCACATTGATTTCCAACAATTGATCTTTGGTACCTGGTTCGAAAAGCCGGCTTTGACTTGATCTGTTTGTAGATGAGTCAGATTCATTCGCCAATTCTTGTAGGTTTCTCAGGGCCTCTAAGTCTGCCACTAGCAGTTCACAGGTGTCACTTGTGTTTGTCATCATATCCGTACTTTCAACTCTAGACCGTGATTTTAATTCATGGAACTTTTTAAGTTTTAGCTTACGGATAAATTTGTAGACATCTACACGAGTTGTTGGATAATCAAAGTCAGACTGAGGACAGTATGATAATCCCAATGACAGTAACTGTTTTTCGTCTTGGGTCAGATCGATATTAGCCAGGTTGATTATTGTTTTGGCCGTCGATGTCGTTGAAGGAGGATTATTTACTGTCTGTTTCTCCATCCTCCTCGTCGTCCTCTCCCCCTGTTCGAATGCTTGTTGTAAGTTGCGTTTCCTTGCTTTTCTCCTTTGTCTTCTGGACGTTGTTCGTCGTTTTTTGCCGGTTGATTACGCGGCCTCAATGTTTCCCGTCTACTTCTTCTCATGTAGTCTAGTTCCTCCCCCAAGGTAGGTTTGATGGCATTTGAATGTGTTCGGTTTGGTCTTCCTTCAGCTTCCGATTCGCTCTCCACAGCTGAGCTTAGATCTGAAGTTGTATCATCTTGGATATTGGGTGCTGGGGCGGTTTTGTGCAGTTGTCCATGTTCGCCTGCCGCCTTTGATCTGTATACATCAAATTTACGTGAGAAGGTGAAGATCTGTCCACTCGCATAGTCATCCTTGTCCCTTTGGAACTTGAACGCTTTGCGTTGTTTAATTTTATCTTCCTCTTTGGCCAACCTATTAATCATTTCCTCGTGTAATTTTGTTTGTTGAGGATCCCCTAATCCTTTTATTTCTGATTCCAGGGCGTCTATTTTGAGTTGTAATGCCTCACGGTCTATGATAGCATATTTTACCAGTACTTGGACCAATTTCCTTGATGATTCCAGATTTATTTCCGCCCACTCGGCCATCATTAAGGGGTTTGGTGTATCGTAGCTAGGGGCTATCATGATGCGCAACCCCCTCGGTATTCTGCCCACATCCAGATATCCCTGCAGGGATTTTGATTCCCACCATTTTGATTGTTCTTGTCGCATAAGCTTCTCCAGTATGCGATATTTTTCTTTTAATCCTTGTTCATGGATTGTTTCCTTATTTGTCCCTCTGATTATTTGGGACTGTGATGTAGAGGGTGTGTCTGAAAACATCCCTTCTGCAGCCGATTCCCTGCTGCGTAGCGCTGCGGTGGACATAGTGCGCTTGTAAAGAGTAATCCTATGATGTGACCCGTAATGGAACCTGCCCTCTTAGGTTTTTTGTCAGGAGCCAGTTCCCCGGGTGCACGCCTCCCCACCTGTGCTCAATCACAACGCGGTTCCGTACCTGCTTCGTTGGCAGCTCAAAACGCCGTCACCTCCTCGCTGGATTGTGATCCACTCGAGACCTCCGGTTCGGCGTTGTTCCGCTCGTATCAGGTAGAATTCAAACCGCTTGTTGTTCCACAGGGGGCTCCGTGTTTCCGCTACCGGACTCACTGCAGTTGCTTCCGGGTTACCGTCCTCCTCGAGGCCTCGGGGATGGTCAGCTGACCCAGAAGCTTCTAACTTTGCCGTCCACGGAGCCAACTCAAAGGGAGGGGGTCCCGAACACCGGGGAAAGTCAAAGCCGGCGAAAATATCATAGACTGCTCACTCTATAACTCCATACCACTCCGCTGGAACAAAGCGAGATAGGACCCAAATAGGTGCTTGATAGATTTTATTCACAAGCCACTCTCCACCATGACGCGTTTCGGCAGCTTCTCTGCCTTGATCACATGACAGCGCTAACACGGGAGACATTCGTTTTTAAAGTGATAGTGCAAGGTCACATGATACATTCAATACCATCAACATAGAAAACATACTGTAAAATTACAAGTGTATAATTTAAAAGAAAGACATCAGGAATTGCTTATTTGATCGCTAAATGCCACTCATTATAACAGGACCTGATTGTCATGACTGTTGTTGATGTAATGTTTCAATATTTGTATACCCAACATGTCACTTCAAAGGTTAAAATAATGGCCTAAATGCCAAAAGCCTTTGTGTTTTCCGTTTGTTGACTGATTGTTTTGCATAGGACCTTTGTGATAAAAAAGATGATTAAACCCGTGTATCCAATAAATATTAAAAAAAGAAAATTTTAAGAAATTAGCAAGAGAACCGGTGTTGAAATTTTCGTAAAGTGCAAGTGCTTAAAAGGTAATAAAATAGTGTGCGCGGTGGATTGGTTATTAATATATAACCTCCCAGAATGTGCAAATGTAATAACTACAAGGATGCTATCTAGTGTCACAGACAAAATGTCTGAGCTATAAGTTCTAAAGAAATATATATCGCCGACTGAAATCACCTATATGCCGTATGCTCAATTAGAATATTAACTTTTACCTCATGGACTGACAAATATATGTTGTGGGGGCTTAGATAATTACTGGACATTCCTAGCTCTAATAGACCTTTATAAATAATGGTATAAAATGTTTTAAATACATAAATACATAAATATAAATATAAATAAATTCTTAAAACATCCACATATAAGATCTATAAAAACCTCCCCTAAAAAAGTAGGTAAAATACCAACATTGTAACATATCATTATTGTCTGTGCAAAGATAAATTAATTAAAAGATCTCAAATCATAAGACAATTGAACAATTTATGATTAAAGAAGAGTTACGGTTCAAAAAGTGATAGTGAGGTGTGACAAGCATATAATATAAGATATGTTAAAAGAAGGATTTTTGTACTTAGATGTTGGTATATACAATCTTAAAATTATTCTTCCACATAAATATCCAATTCTAGCATATCACACCATCATCCCACTGAATTCTATTCATCCCTGGCAGTAATTAGGAAATAAAGGAAAGGAACCTGATGCCATTTATACAGCTGATAAAAGTATGTCTAGTCAAGGTATGTGTACAGATCCTCGCTAGTATTAAGACCTCCTGGATTCTTGGTGTCTAGCACTAAAATGTAGCGTGTTTCAAGGCGCCTAAGTTTTTGTTCCCGATCTCCCCCTCTGTCTAGTGGAGGTATCGTATCAATGACATAATACTGAAGATGTTTTAAATTATTGTCATGTTGTGTCTTGAAATGCCTTGCTACAGGGTAGGTTGGGTCGCTGTTGGTAATGGCTCTAATGTGCTGTAATATACGCTTGTGTACTTGTAACTTGGTGCTACCTATATACAATAAGTTACACGAGCACTGTAACACATATATAGCAAAGTCAGTGCGACAGGTCAAGTGATGTTTGATTTCTCGGGTCGTACCATTGAACGCTGTCTGGTAAGTAGTTCTATTTGAATCGTATGGTGGTACACTGGCTTATGTGTGGTAGTGGGATATGTGGTAGTAGCTCATAGGGTACAGAACAGTGAAAATGTTTCGGGGAACATTAGGAGCAGGGACAACACCGCTCAGCTTTTCCAGGCAAAATAATCTGCAAATGGACCTTGAAGTTTCACTCAGAATCAAATTCAGGAGCTAACTAGGGATCACACTCAGAAATAAGCACCATAATATCCATGAATCGTGATTAGATGATCAGTTTCCTATGTGCCTTTTAGAATCTTTTTCATCTTCTGACATGGCTGCCTGGCATCTAGTAAGATGTGAGCCTTGACAGCCTATTAAAGTAAGGGATTAATGACTTTTTTGTGCCTTGTTTACTCACTTTTAGATGGGTTTCGGACATGGGCCCATATAAATAAATAAATAAATTATATATATATATATATATATATATATAAACTTGTCGAAAACCGCTTGGTTAATCCTGCCGCGTCTCCAGATCAAAGGGCGCGTCGTCTTGTCGGACCAACCCCGCAAGGTCCGTAATGAATTTCCACGAATTCCCTTGAGAAGGATTGACGACGCCGTGTCTTGTGCTGCAAATTAATTTTATTTGTCAGCTGCTGGACGCGTTTCGCCTGACCTGCAGGCTTGCTCACCAACATTTTAAATAAAGTTTTTTCACCAATTTAAATGTGCTCTAAACAAACGGAAGTCACATGATGGACTACAAAAACAGTACAATGGAAGAAAGACTCGTATTTTTTTTGCAATCGAAATAATTATACATTGCTTTTCTCTGCACACTCGATATTTCAAACATCAATCATTTGTTTATGATAGTTCATTGTAGATATTTTTAAATCTTATGAATATTCTAATTCCGCCCTAGTGGGCTTTGCACCTCGAAAGTTTCTGTATTGAAACCAATCAACATAATTACTGTTGCTCATGCCTGAAAATCAATGTTTGGTGTATAACACTTGAAAATTGCATTTCATTTACTGAACAAGTGTTCTTTACTTTTTATATTGTATTAAAATAAAGCCCTAGTGGGCAAAAATTAATGCATTTATCTACAGTCTTTTTTATACTTGCAATAATATGTGACTTTCCTCTAATACAAATTAACCGTGCTCAAATAATAAAAAAATGGTTAAAAACGAAGAAAAGGAGTGATGCATTTTTAATATCTATTCTATTTACAGATGTGTGTATAAATCTTCTTCCACATTCAAACCTGCGGGGGTTTTGCAGTTTAATTTTATTATGTATTTGGATTCCATCTTCCTCAACTGCTTCTCCCGGTTTCCCCCTCTCTCATTAGGTTTCACAGCATCTATTACATAATAGGTTAGGCCCGTTATGTTTTTTTGGTGGTATCGTTCAAAGTGACGTGCCACAGGGTACGTTCTGTCTCCATTTTTGACTGCTCTTAGATGTTGCAACACTCTCTTATGGACTGGTAAGATCGTACTGCCCACGTACCTCAGTCCACACGGACACTGAAGCACGTAGACAGCATGGTCTGTCTTGCAGGTATAATAACCTCTGATTTTGAATTCCTTGCTTGCTAAATTTGATGTATATTTAGTGGTGTTGATCCCGTGGATGCAAGCTTTGCATTTTGTGCATTTGACAAAGCCTTCTTTTTTGTTTAACCACATTTTAGATGATTTACTGGGCATCTTTTTCATTACATTACTAACTAACATTTCTTTGAAGCTTCTTGCTTTTCTGAATGTTAGTTGAGGCCTTCTCTGGACGATTTTACCCAGTACCGGATCATTTTTGATCAGATGCCAGTGCTTGGATAAAATGTTTCTCACCTGTGTGTGCTGTGTGTTAAACGTGGTTATCATCCTGCATATATTCACATTTAGAGTTTCTTTTTTCTTTTTCGTGTTGCTTGTCTTGAATAGAATATCTTCTCTGGTTCTTTTTTTAGCTTTCATAATGGCTGAGTCTATACACTGATCTGGGTACCCTCTCGCCTGAAAACGTTTATGTAAAATTTTCAACTCTGCATCACAGTTGTTTTTGTTGCTACAATTACGAATTGTCCTGAGGCTTTCCCCATAGGGAATACTCTTAATTAAATTCTGGGGATGAAAACTTTTGGCATGTAGCAACGTGTTGCCTGCCGTAGGTTTACGGTACAACACTGTTTCTACTTTGCCCTTATCAATGTAGATGGTAAGATCCAGAAAATTGACTGTGGTGTCACTGATGTCGCTGGTAAATTTTAAGTTCAGGTCATTGATTTGTAAATGCGCAACAAAGTTTATAGCAGAGTCTCTGGAGCCTTTCCATACGATGAACAAATCATCAATGAATCTGCTCCAGTGCATTACATTGTCTTGCCAAATTTCCGGGTACATTTTTTGGATCACCTGCTCCTCCCACCAGCCCATATGCAAATTAGCAAAGCTGGGGGCGAAGCAGGTGCCCATCGCTGTGCAACATACCTGATGGTATAGTTCACCGTTGAAAAGAAAGTAATTATTCTTTAGGCAAAAAGCTGTCATTTCCATTAACATCTGGGTGTGTGCCCAGAATTTTACTGGTCGATTGCCCAAAAAATGTTTGACTGCATTTAAGCCATCTTCATGGCGAATGCTGGTGTATAAACTTGTCACGTCTATAGTTACCAATAAAAAATCACTTTCCCATGGCATATCATATATTCGTTTCAAAAAATCCCCTGTGTCCTGGATGTAAGATGAAAGACATTTTGTTAGGGGGCACAAAAATGAATCTACAAACTTAGAAGTGTTAGCTAGTGCACTACCAATTGCCGAAATTATAGGACGGCCTGGAGGGTTCAATTGATCTTTGTGTATCTTCGGTATTAAATATAACACAGGTGTTACTGGATTATTAATTTAAAAAAAATTCATCTCCTCTTGTTTCAATAGACCCCTTGTGTACCAATCTGATAGCATACTGTTATACAAAACATGACTATCCTGCATAGTTGATTCGGATATTTTTACATAGTTCGAGCGATTGTTCAATTGTTTGTTGGCTTCTAGTAAGTATTTCTGTTTGTCCCAAAGAACTACATTGCCGCCTTTGTCAGCATTCCTCACAATGCAGTTCGAATTCATTGATAATTTGTTGACTAATGCAAAGTATTCATGTTGTTGTTTTGATGCAGTTTCTTGTTTAGACAAAGTTTTAGTACATAGTTGTTTTAAGTCATTGACTACCAATTCACTGTAGATATCAACTGCATCTTTTCCAGTCATTGGGATAAATTTGGAGGTAGGTTTGAAATGCGTTGGATCATTACTGATGATGTTAATGCCTTCACATTCTGCCAGTAATACTGCTCGATCAATGTCCGCACTTGCATTTGTGGATGGTTCAGAGGAACATGGTTGAGAAGAACACGGTTGTTCCTGCAAATTGTACAAGTCTAACATTAAATTCATGTCCTCTACTACTAATTCTGTGCTTGTAACCACTGTAGAGGTGTCTTCATTTGGTAGTGTCATTTTAGCCTTGTCACTGAAATATTTTTTCAGTTTCAATGATCGAGTAAATTTGAAAACGTCGAGTCTTGTTTGGACGTAGTTGAAGTCTTCTTTAGGGCAAAAAGAAAGGCCTAATTTTAGAATTCTTTGTTCTTTTTCAGATAGTTGTATATTAGTCAGATTTACAATTGTAGCCTTGTCATTCTCTGTTATTTCCTTTTGTTCTTGGGCTGCTCTGCGCTTTCTGAATAATTTTGTGCCCTTCCTCCTCTGTTTCCTCTGCCTCTTCCTCTTGGAGGCTTTGTGTATTGGATTAATTGTCTTGGCCGTAGATTGAATCGTCTCTCTTGTTCTAAAAAACTAAACTCATCCAATACTGAAGGGGTTGGAGCAGTCTGCCCATCAGTTACTTCCTCCGCATCCGTGTCGACTTCTGAGCTTGGGACACTGCTTAACTCTGACTGCACTTGGCCTGTTAATTTGCCTCCTTCGTTTAATTTTTGACGTCGTATGTTTTCAAATTTTTTTGCAAATGTGTAGATCTCATAATCCTGTTTGTCCCGTATAAACTTCTGTGCTTTCCTTTCTTTTATTGAATCTTCCAATTTACGCATTCTCTCCATCATCCCAGTCTTAAACTTGTTGATAACTTCTTGATCTTTTTCTTTATCCAAGACCTCAGTAATTTGCTGAATCTCTTCAATGATCTTTACTCTGTCTATTTCGGCATATTTTATCAGAATTGCTAACATTCTAGCCGATGACTCATGATTGTTTTCTGCCCACTCACGTAGCATGTTGGGATTCGGGTTTTCATACGTGGGGGCAACCAGGATACGTAATCCTCTGGGGATTCGTTTGACTTCTAGATACCTTGTCAATGATTTAGTCTCCCACCACTTTGAAAGATCTGCTCGCTTGAGCTTTTCCAGTCTTTTCAGCCGTACACTGACATCATCTTTGTCGATACCTTTTGTTGCATGTTTATTTTTAGATTTGACTGATACATCGTCAAAGATACATAATGCTGCTTCCTCCCTTTCTTTAACTTCCTCAGCCGACATGTTGTATTTGAATCAATTAATCCTTAAGAGTGAAATTTACTCGCTCCCACATGAACCGCCAGTGTCACAGCTTGTAATTCAGCATAGGCTTTATTTTAATACAATATAAAAAGTAAAGAACACTTGTTCAGTAAATGAAATGCAATTTTCAAGTGTTATACACCAAACATTGATTTTCAGGCATGAGCAACAGTAATTATGTTGATTGGTTTCAATACAGAAACTTTCGAGGTGCAAAGCCCACTAGGGCGGAATTAGAATATTCATAAGATTTAAAAATATCTACAATGAACTATCATAAACAAATGATTGATGTTTGAAATATCGAGTGTGCAGAGAAAAGCAATGTATAATTATTTCGATTGCAAAAAAACTACGAGTCTTTCTTCCATTGTACTGTTTTTGTAGTCCATCATGTGACTTCCGTTTGTTTAGAGCACATTTAAATTGGTGAAAAAACTTTATTTAAAATGTTGGTGAGCAAGCCTGCAGGTCAGGCGAAACGCGTCCAGCAGCTGACAAATAAAATTAATTTGCAGCACAAGACACGGCGTCGTCAATCCTTCTCAAGGGAATTCGTGGAAATATATATATATATATCCACCAAAAATCCCTCCAGTCGGAAAGAAAACGGGATGCACTCTTGAACAACCTTTTGTGCGCTTTATTTTCTTTGAAATTTCACTGCATGGGGTACAGGCAATGAACGCTTTATCTTATCTCTTTATCCCCTCTGGTGGAGTTTAATCTTATGAGTGATGAATCCTTTAAGGTCATTGGTTACCATTTTATTCGATTGATTCTGCGATGTTTTTATCTCTTGACTGAATTTTCTTATGTTTTGCTGTTTTCATGTCCATCTCTTCTTTTTTATAGATAAATGTAGAGCTCTTCTGACTGATTAAGGCCATGCGGATATAATGTACGTAATTTTAAAATGTACCTTGACTCCGTCTGTCGTAATTGTCTTTCTCGATCTCCCCCACGTTCTTTCCTTGGAATGCTCTCAATTCCATAGTATTTTAGTTTCTTCCAGTCTCCTTGATGGACCTGTTCCATGTGTTTTGCCACCGCATTAGATTTGTCCTTATGTATTGTTGCTCTTATGTGCTCCAGTATTCTTTTTTTCAATTCAAAAATGGTACTCCCCACATACTTCAATGGGCAGGGACATTCCAATACATAAATCACATATTGCGTTTTGCACGTTATTAATTGGCGAATCTCCCAGATCTTGTTATTTGCCATCCTTATGTTTTTTGTCTGTTGGGCAATTTGGCAGGCTTTACACATGTGACATTTTATAAAACCTTTTGTCTTCAGCCATGTAGATTCCTTATCCTTTCCTTTGAAATGGCTGTGGATTAGATGGTCCTTCAAATTCTTCGCTCTCCTGTATGTTACCGTCGGATGATTTCCCACTATTTCCTTCACAGTAGGATCCAACTGTAGTATCTTCCAGTTTTTTCTTAAGATGCTTACTATTTGTTTGCTTTCCAATGAATAATCCATTATTAACCGTATGGTCTCAGGTTCTGTTTTCTTTGATTTTCTGGATAGACAATCCTCTCTCGTTTTACTGTTAGCTGTTTCCCAACATTTTTTTACTGTGTTGGTATTGTATTTTCTTTTTTTGAATCTTTCCATTGTCTTTAGCCCGTGTCTCCGCCATTCATCTTCTTCACTGCATATTCGCCGAATTCTCAAGAACTCCCCATAAGGGATACTTGAGATGAGGGTTTTTTGGTGGAAGCTTGTTGCTTCCAAGGTGGCATTGGTTGCTGTACTTTTTCTGTGTAAAGTTGTTTGTATATGGCCATTTTTGATGTATATTTCCGTATCAAGGAATACCACTCTTTCATTACTGATCTCATATGTAAATTTTATATTTGTTTTGCTGTTGTTTAGTAACTCGAAGTATTCCTTGAATTCCATTTCCGTGCCATCCCAGATGATGAATAGGTCATCAATGAACCGTTTCCAACTGACGACCTTACTCACCATTCTGTCATTACTTTCACACCATGCAACTTCCTTCTCCCAATATCCCATCGCTAGACATGCGTAACTGGGACTAAAAGAAAATCCCATTGCAGTCCCATTGCACTGGCGATACACCTCATCTCCGAAAACAAAGATGTTTTTGTTCAAGCATATTGATAACATTTCGAGGAGCATCTTATTATGTTCACTGTATTTGATGTTGCGTTCCTTCAAAAAATAGTCACATGCCTCCAGGCCCATGTCATTTTCAATGTTAGTGTATAAGGATATGACATCCATTGTGACTAGTTGGTATGTGTCCTGCCAGGGAGTGTTTTGCAGTAGCCTTAACAGGTCTGTTGTGTCCTGTATATAGGAGCTGAGTTGAGTTACGTAGGGGTTTAAGAAAAAATCAATGTAGTTGGCCATTGGTTCTAACAATGAACCTTTCGCTGACAAGATAGGTCTGCCCGGTGGTTTTTTGTGATCCTTATGGAGTTTTGGCAAGAAATAAATTGTGGCTGTAATTGGATGGGATACTGTTAAATATTTACATTCTTCTTCATTTATTAGTTCCCGTCCTGTCCACTCTTGAAGCCTATTATCCACTTTTTCTTTTATTTCTAGGGTGGGATTCTTTCTCAATTTTTCATAGTAATTTGTATTTCTTATTTGGCGGTGTGCTTCCGCTGTATATGCTGTTTTGTCCATTATTACTATGTTTCCCCCCTTGTCTGCCATTTTGATTTCGATCTGATCATCCATGGTCAGATTCCGTAGGGCTTCTCGTTCCATCTTGGTTAAATTGTCAGTGAATGCTGGTCTTTTTATTTTGTAAAGGTCTTGGATAACCGCTTCTTGAAACAGATCTATTTTGTTTCCTGGTGTTAATTGAGGATAAAATTTGGATTTCGATTTCATCCCGCTTAGGCCTGCTCCTCCTTGTGTAACTGCCATACTTAAAGGGATTTCCTCTCCCTCCATTATATCCAAATTTAGTAGTGTCAAAAATCCTTCTGTATCTTTCACTTGCACACTAGGTATTTTTTCTTCCGATGTTTTAACTTTACCATACTGTTTTTTCTCTCCAAAGAATTTGGCCAGTTTGATTTTACGTATGTATAGGTACAAATCGATTCTTACTTGTGCTAAGTCCATTTTACTTGTAGGGCAGAAGTTTATCCCCCTTTTTAGTAACGAATTCTCTGTGTCTGAAATCGATCTTTTGGATAAATTCACTACTTGTAATTCATCCTTTACTTGTTCTTTCTGCGCATGCTCCTTGTTTCTGCTCCCGTTTTTTCCACGGTAACCCTTGCTTCTGTTGCTCCTTCTTTTGGGTTTCTGTGGGACCAATTCCGTCCTCTTCCTCTCCCCCTTTGTTTCTGAAATGTGGGTCGATTTTGTTCCCATTGCCTCTGTTGCAATACCAGGCGCATGTCCCCTAAAAAAGATAACTTGCTCCTATTTGCTTCAGATTGTTGTTCCCCATCACTGGGCTCATTCGAGATAAGGGAGGAGGCACTACTTGAGAAACTTGTTGCAATGTTCCAGGTTGCTTGTTCCTTCATTGCATCAAATTTGCGCGAAAAAGTAAAGATACGCCCCTCAGCGTAATCATTTGCATCCCTGATGAATTTGGAATGTTTTCGTTCTCTTACTGAATCTTCATGTTGATCGATTTGTACTTCCAACTCTTCCTTAAATTTTACCATTTCAGTGGTCATCTTTAGTGAAGATAATTCCTTCTCTGTTTCACACAGTTGTTCCTTTATTTTGATAAGGCCAATTTCTATATGCTTTACCAATATTTCAATTAGGCCTAACGATGATTTCAAAACAAAATCTCCCCATTCCTGCAATAATTCATTTGATGCGTCTTGATGATTGGGCATCAACATTATTCTCAGCCCTCTAGGGATTCGTTGTACTTCTAAATACTTTTTCAAAGTGATTAGCTCCCAAGATTTATTTATCTCTTTGCGGCTTAATTTCTCCCATACACGTATTTTGCTTTTAATGTCCTCACTTTTAGATGGGTTTCGGACATGGGCCCATATAAATAAATAAATAAATTATATATATATATACATACGCAAGAGGAATGCCTGTTTTTTATAGAGTGATATATATATAAATATATATATATTTTTGTGTTTCCAATAGTCCTGTGCCGATTTCCACAACACCATCAATCATGATGTGCAGTTAAATTTCTTCGTGCTTTATTTCTCCAAAGTCAGCATGACGCGTTTCGGCTGTACACACATAGCCTTGATCACATGACCCCCCGGTGAAACACATGACTAATTTATAGTAGTAGACTGGATGTTCTGGTTACGTAGCGTTTGGTTAATTAAAAGAGCTAAACAAAATACTTCTATTGCGAATGTATATGTTGGATTCATAAATATATAAATAACTTTATAAAAAGATGTCATAAATATAAATACAAAAATATATATATTGGTAATGTGCAAAACAATTATTCTTTTAAATAAGTTTTTCTTATAAAACCTAATACAAGCTCATGATTGTAGCCAAGTGGCTAAATCAATGCTACAATTTATGAATCTAGCCCACATTAAAATTCCTCTTCACGCAGTAACCATAAAAATAATAAAGTGCTAGTGCTAAAATCCTATATTGTGCAAAATTGTGCAAATAAATTATTCATCCCTCTAAAAGATATTAAATTCATATCACATCCAGAATACCAATTGCCTAAAAAATGATAAATATAAAATTACAACCTAATGTGTGTGAGCAATACACTCGTCGATGCTTAAATCTTTTAGCTCCAAATTATGTATAAATCAAAATATTATTTAAGCTAGAATATTATTATAAATCAATAGCCACTTCAAAATGTCATAATTCAATATTAATTCATCGAGATATACAGAACCAAGCCCACATTGACCATTTCATTATAAACTGATACTCTAGTACAATAATGCACTCACGCTAAGAAAACTATTCATGTAAAATTCTTTTAGTCCCATTATTAATAGTCTTGAAGAATGCCCAGAACCAGATTAAAAAATCCTCAAATGGAGCTAACTTCACTACTTGGGTGAAGTTACACTTATCATACGTAAAGATTCAGAGAGCAGAATTTGGATTTAAAATTTAAAATTACAGAAAATTATGGAGATCCTCTCCTGTATTAAGCCCTTTCAGAATTCTAGTGTCCAACAAAAGGATATATTTAGATTCCAATTGTCTTAGCTGTTTTTCTCTGTTTCCGCCTCTCAAATTCTTTTGCACAGAGTCAATGATGAAGTAGCTCAAGTCATTCAAATTTTTATTATGTACCAATTTAAAATGACGTGCTACCGGATAACTATCGTCTGAATTGACTATTGTCTTTAAGTGTTGCAAGATACGATTGAATACCTGTAATTTGGTACTTCCCACATATTTCATTTTGCAGGTGCATTCCAAGACGTATACTGCATAATCTGTGCGGCACGTAAATAAACTTTGAATTTTAACAGGGCTACTATCAAATGCACTCCAATATTCTTTAGTGTTTATGACAAATTTACAGGCCCTACACAAAATACATTTGTGGAAACCTGTTTTAGTAGACAGACAATTTCTAGATTTTATCACCTCTGGGCTTGATCTGACAAGGGCATCTCTCATTGAGGGAGCTCTTCTAAAGGTGATAAGTGATTTCTCTGGTAAAAGTGGGGCTAAAGTTATATCAGTCTTTAATAGAGGCCAGTGTTTATCTATGATCCCCCTAACTTTCTTTTCCTCCACACTAAACGTGGTTATAAGTCTGATCTCTCCTTGACTTACTTGTGGATCCTCACCGTTATTCTTTATTTGTTTAGTTTTTGATTTAGCAGTGGTGTTTAAACACTCCTCTCTCGTATGACTGTTAGCCCTAATTCTGGCCTGTTATAACTCTTTCAAACAGTATCCACGAGCAAGAAATCTTTTTTGGGCCTCTTCTTGACATCTTTCTAAATCTTTCTAAATCTGTGTTGGAACTACAAATGCTGCGCATACGCAAACATTCTCCATAAGGAATGCTTCTAATGAGGTGACCAGGGTGGGCACTACTTGCATGCAAGATAGCATTTCCAGCCGTTTTCTTTCTATGTAGTCTTGTTTGAATTTCATTGTCACTGATGTAAATTTCAACGTCCAAGAATTGGACAGAAGATTTACTGATATCAGCAGTAAATTGTAGATTTAAATTGTTACTATTAATGGCATTCAGAAAATCACTAGCTGATTCCGGTGTACCCTTCCAAATCATGCATATATCATCTATAAATCTCCAAAATCTTATTACATTGGAGTCAAACATCATTTTATGAGTGCCCCTGAGGACATGTTCCTCCCACCACCCGACATGTAAACAGGCATAGGTTGGGGAAAAACAAGCCCCCATGGCGACTCCTCTCTGCTGCTGGTAAATCTCTTTGTTAAATAGAAAATAATTATTTTCTAAACATAGTTGTATCATTCGTAGAATCATACCATTGTGTTGGCTAAAATTCATACTACGTTTGTCTAGAAAATATTTTACAGCTGTTAGCCCATTTGCATGATGACTGCTTGTATAAAGGGTACATATGTCCATGACCACTAGTACATAATCCTCTTCCCATTTAACATTTTTTAACTTTGACAAAAATGTCCTGTATCCTTAATGTAAGAAGGAAGATTCTCTATTGATTCATGCAAAAAATGATCCACATATTTTGACATCGGTTCCAGGAGGCTTCGTTGGGCCAAAATAATAGGCCGTCCTGGTACTGGCATAGTTTGTTTATGAATTTTCGGAATGAAGTAAAGTGTAGGTATCACTGGGAATTCATTCTTTAGAAAACTATGTTCTTGCTTACTTAACAAACCTTCCCTTTTCCATTGATTTAATTCTTTGAAAACAGTCTCTTTAAGACATTTAATGTCATTGAATGATCCTTTCCTGTAACAAAGGTTGTCCTCCAAATGTCGATTTGCCTCTTCTAAATACAATGTATGTGGCCAAATGACAATGATACCTCCCTTATCAGCTTTGTTAATAATGAGGTTAGAGTTCCTTCTTAATTTTTTCATCAGCTTTGCATATTGTATTTCCATGTATTTGTATCTTTTCTGTTTTCGAGATGATACAACTTGCAATGTTTTCAACTGTTCAATTACAATGTCATTAAAAGTATTGATAGCATCTTTTGGCATAAGAGGTATGAAAGTTGAAGGTGGTTTAAAATGACTGTTGCATGGAAGATTGCTCACTATGCCCATAGATGCCAAATCATCCTGTGTTGAACCAGTAATGCTTTCTTCATTTGTTGATAAGGCATGTATTATTTTTAAGAGACTGGTATCTGCAACTTGAAATTTACTGGTGGAGCGTTCTAAATTGGATATAGTTCTTGCCTGACCTTGTGCTTAATTTAGTTTCAAGTGATTTTTCAGTTTGAGCTTTCGTATAAATTTAAAGACATCTATTCGAGTCTGTACATAATTGAAACTGTTCCGTGGGCAAAAAGACAAACCCAGTGATAAAAGTTGAGATTCTGCTTTGGTGGGGGCACTGTATCCGATAGGTTAACCACAGTATTGTCAGGAACTGTGGTCGTTGGAATATCACTCACCATTTCTTTCCCCTGCCTCTCTTGGCGAAGCCTCGCACTCTTGCACTTCCAGCCAAGCAGCTGCTCAGAGAACCGGTAAGGATTGGTGAGCCTCCATTTCTCACAGGGCCATGGTGGACCATATTTCATGAAGTTACTGCACTTGGCTGGATCTGGCAGGCCTCAGTAGTCACGCTGAAGGTACTGCGAACAGAGTGCCATAGCTTTGTAAAGAAGTGCAGGCCTCTACTGCCACGTGGCTGATGCGGCAGCGCACTCACTGTTGGGTTGGGGGGAGACAAACACCAGGTGTGCAGTGCCATGACACACTGACGGGAGGTGTAAGTGAAGAGGTGCTGGATTAAGAGGAGTACGTCACTTACAGTGGGTTTGTGGGCCCACTACTTAGCTGGGACTGAGCTGCCGATGACATGCAGAAGTGAGGTCTGTCTGCATTGTGGTGGAGTGTCGGTAGTGGCATAGATCCTTGAAGCCGGAATGCCATCTGGATGCAGTAGTAGGTAATTGGTCGGTACGATCAGTGCTGACTATGATGCCAGCCTGGGGTAATGCAGCAGCCAGAGAAGGTTCCCAAGGGTGGCGGATGCCATCTTGGGTGGTAATGCCGTCAGAGGCCTCAGGAGATGAAGGTGGGTTTCGAGTCAATGGTGGTGGTTGGAGCTCCGGTGACAGCCCATCAACTCCCACGGCAACAAGGGAGGCGGAATGCGGCAGCCGCCGGCAGTGTCCCGGCGTTCAGGTCTCGGGGATCGGCCTGCGGCTCTGGAGGGCCTATCCCTGAATCTCCTTGGGTGGACCTGCGGCGGAGGTAGATGGTGGTGCCTCGACTGCCGGTTCCGGACAGTGGTGTGGGAAACGGCCCCCCCCCCATCACTGTAGGTGCTCTCCCCCGACTGGCGCTGGCGGCGCGATTCACAGCACCTGCAGGGTGAGGCCTTCCTGGTGAAGGCGGGAGGCCCGGACACCACCCCACGCTGGAACCTCTGGAGGAATAGATAGGTGCTTCCCTGAGGCCCTCTGGGGCTGTGGTCCCCTTCATCTGGCCGGACCCGCTCCCGGCCTGCCGTGCCGGATTGGTGGAGGCGTCCGAGCCTCGGGAGCATCGTGGGACTGGCGGGGCCCTTCCAGAGGCCTGCTGGGGCTGCGGGCGATCTTTCCATCATCTGCCCTGGTCCCTGGAGGGGCCAATGCCTGGTGCCATCTGCAGTCTTGGACCGCTGGTGAGTGGGGCAGGGGGTATCAGCCACTGTGTTGGGTGGCAGGTGGTGGGGGGCCTAGGTGTTCTTCCTAACCCTCCCCCCCCCAGGGCCCCGTGCTTCGCGCTTCTTCTCTGGGGGCGCTCCCCTGTGCCTGTGGACCTGAGGGGGGCTCTGTCTTCAGCTGCTTCGCAATACCTTCCCTCTTCGCTCGGACTGGTGGTGAAGCGGCGATCCCTTCGTGCTGCGGACCTTCTGAGGGTACTGGTGCCTGGTGGGGCCTTGTCCCCCGGACGGTGGAGGGGCAGTGATCGGCCACTGTGTTGGGTGGCGGGCGGAGTGATGGTTCCGCTGCCGTGGGAGGCCTTGGACCTGCCTGACCTCTCTCTCACTGGGCTCCAAGCACCCACCGCTGTCGCTCTGGGCTGGCCGGGGCATCTGGCCCTTAGGGGCATCTGGTTTGGCTTGTGTCCTTGGAGGCTGCCTGCCGGCGTGTGGGCTGGTTTCGCCCATCATAGTCGGGTGGCAGGTGGGGTGGTTGTGGCAGCCCCACCCCCCCCTCTTCTTGCTGCCTCCCTTGGCTTCTGGTGTCACGGTTCCTTGGGAGGGGCCTCTTCGTGTTTGCTGGCTGGGGGTGCGTTGGCCCTTGTGTCTCCGGCCCAGCATTTTCCATCTTGAGTCGGAGTTCTTCCTGCAGTTGGTGTCTCCACGCCATTCCGTCAGTCTCGGGCTGTGGCTCTGTGTGGAGGGTCGGCTCGGACAGACTGGAGAGCACCCGGACCTGATTACCGACGGTCTGGGGGTTGATCTCCTCCTCCTGCTGGTCTTCCGGCCGTGCCCTCTCTCCCGATCTGCTCCGACGACACTCTCCACTGGTGACGATGGGTAGAGTCCGTAACACGCAGGCGGTTGCCCAGCCAACCCAAACCACGATGGACCAGTATACTACCAGCGACTGGGACCCGGGAGAGGGAACTGTGGTGCCCCCCACTCCTGCTGGGGGTGACCTGGACACCATCCTACAGGTCATCAGAGCTTCCCAGGCCTCCGTCGAGAGCAAGATTGGTGAGGTACGGGGTTGATGTGGCCCTCATTCGCCAGGATCTCCGGAACGCCACGGCCCGGATTACGGAAGCGGAGTCGCGTATTTCCACAGCAGAGGATGACATAGCCCAGCTCAAGACCCATGTGGCTCAGCTTCAGAACCGGACTTCCGAGCTCCACCGCCGGGTTGAGGATGCGGAAAACAGAGCACGGAGGAACAACCTGCGCCTGGTTGGATTTCCGGAGCGAATACATTCATGGAGACCTGGGTGCGATCCTGGATGCCCAAGGACCTCCTCTCTCCTTGGTTTGCGGTTGAGCGCGCCCACCGCTCTCTGGCTCCTCGTCCCCCGCCCGGGGCCCCTCCGCGACCCATCATTATGAGGATCTTCAATTTTCGAGACCGGGACACTATCCTTCAGGCGGCGAGGTTGCAGGGGCCACTGCTCTTTCAAAACAACAAAATTATGGTGTTCCCGGACTATACCAGGGAGGTGCAGGCCCAACGGCGCACCTACGACGATGTTAAAGGGAAGCTTCGTGACCTGGGTCTTCGGTACGGTCTCCTCTTCCTGGCCTCTTCTTCTTCAATACCCCCCAAGAGGCTTGGACCTGGCTCACAGAGGAGCACCCGCGTCAGGCGCATCTGGCCCTCCTTCCCGGTGGCGGTGGCCCACGGCCCTCCCAGCCTCCTCCGCCTAAAACTCAGAGACGCTGCAATCGCTCCCGCAAGAAGAACGGCCGGCAGGGTGGGGTCTCGCTATCCCCAGTGGCGAGGTCTCGGACACCCCCCCTCCAGTACCTTCTCGGAGCCCTGATCCTCTTAGCCTGACTGGGTCATCGGGGGGTTGGGCCCAATTTCGATCCCATCGGCGCCGCTGCGGCCCTACCTGTCGGACTCAAACTTATCCCGGAGCCCCGTGCTTCATGGATCTGCCAACGGTGATGCGGATTGACGCCTGTGGCCCAGCTGAGTGGGGTCCAAATTTGTTCCTAATTGTTCCTTGCAGCGGTTAACCCTGATGTATCCGTCTATATGGAGGGGTCCACCTTTGCCAAGACACTGCTTGACTTGCTGGTTGTTGGGTACCCGGAGTACTTTGTGCTTGCTCTTGGGGCCCACCCTGATACGCTCACGTCCTGCTAAGCGTTTTAGCTTAAGAGTTTGAGTCTTGTATTGTTGTTTTAGGTGCTGCTTCAGTGCGACAGATGCTTCATGTTTGGAAGTGTAGGGTGGGGGGAGTTTGGGGGGGGAAGAGGGGGTAGACCGTTGTCTCCCACAGGTTTGTTGTTTTCGGCTGCTCACGAGCCGCTACTGTTAGTTGTTTTTCTTGGTAGCTTACTAAGTATGCACGCCACCGACATTGACGAGAGCGATGGTAGACCACGTGGACCTTACTCTCAGGCCCCGCATGCAGTGGGGGGTGGGTGAGGGAGATTGGTTGGAGGGACACCATGTTGTTGCCTACATGTTTATTGTTTTCGTCCGCCTACTGGCCGCCATCCCTGGTCCCCTACGGCGCTTCCCTGAGTATTTGGGTGTCTGGCGGGGACAGGGGCCTCACTCGGCCGGGTGATTCTTCCCCCACCCGTGCTCCACCTTTGGCTAGTCCACTCCAGTGGAGCCGGGTCTCCCTCCGCGCGGCCCTCTACTCACATTGTCCACCTTAATGATGTCCGTCCTGGGTAGACCCCTCCACATCCTATCCTGGAATGTCAATGGCCTCTTAGATCGCATTAAGCGCACTGCTGTCCTCTGTAGCACCCACCGTCAGGGCCCAGATATCTTATTCCTGCAAGAGACGCACCTGCTGGGCACCCACTGCACTTTCCTTGCCCGCTATGGGTTTGACAGGGTTTGACATTCGGGCTTCTCGCGGGGTTCCAAGGGGGTGGCCATACTGATCCGCAAAGGTCTTCCCTTTATCTTGACACGAGCTGAGACGGATACATAAGGCCGCTATGTGGCCCTGTCCGGCAAGATCGATGGCAAATTGGTGCCGGGGGCGGATATTCTACCGCGTGGCATCTCGGATCACTCCCCGATCTCCCTTCGTCTCGGGACTCAACTTGGTGGCGTCTGTACGACCTGGCGTATGAACGCTTGGTTCTTGCATGACAAGGACTTCGTCGAGGCCCTCAAACAGGAGCTGCGGCAATACTTCCGGATTAACACAGGCTCGGTCGCCTCGCCGGCCACGTTATGGGAGGCTGGCAAGGCGACGCTGCGGGGGGTGGCTAGAGGCTTGGTCCATGCACGTCACGCGGCTCAGGCCGCCCGCCTAGTGCAGCTGGAGGCCCAATGCGTCACTGATGGAGGCGGCCCAGGCCGATGCTGATACTCCTGACTACTCCTGAAAACTTGCTCTAATATGAGTAGAAATTAGTCAGGTTTCCTTGGATTCAGCCAAAATGCTTTGGCGTTCATCGGTGGCGCGGGTGTACGGCTGGGGTGACAAAAATAGCGAATTGCTCCATAATTTAATCTCATACCCCAAGGCGGACCGTGTCATCCCGGAGGTCTGCGATGTAGCCGGCCGTCACCATTTTACCTCCAGGGCCATTGCTCAGGCCTTTGCAGGGTACTATGCCAAGCTGTATGCGGCCGGGCCTCCTACGGGCTCTCAGGCAGCGGTGCTGTCAGAGACCGGGACCCGGCTGTCCCGCCTCCCCCAGGACGTTTCCAAGACCCTAGATCTTCCCCTTTCCCCAGAGGAGATCCATGGGGCCATTTCAGTCCTACCCTCGGGCAGGATGCCTGGGCCAGATGAGTACCCGCAAGAATATTACGCAACATACCGAGACCTCCTGGTCCCCCCTTTGACAGTGCTGTTCCAGCACATGGTGGACACGGGATCCTTTCCCCCTGAGACAGACGTGGCCACCATAGTGGTTCTCCCGAAGACACGCCCGCCCTCCCTTGCCTGTGCGGACTATCGCCCCATTTCCCTCATCAATACCGAGGTGAAACTCTTTGCTACCATCCTGGTTTAGCGGCTCCATCCCCACTTACACACCCTGGTCCACCCGGATCAGAGTTGTTTCATGCCGGCCCGAGGCACTCGGCACTGCATATGTCGCCTCCATCTCGCTCTTGCGCACCGCCACCTCCTCCCCCCGTACCTGGCCCTGCTTCTCCTTGATTTCGAGAAAGCGTTCGATACGGATGCCTGGGGATATTTGGAGGACGTGTTGTAGTAGATGGGGTTCTGCCTTCCATTCCGGCGCCTTGTCCGAGTCCTTTACTCCAGTCCCATGGCGAGGATCCTGATCAACGGGGTGCTCGCAGAGACATTTCCCATCCGGAGGGGCACGCGCCAGGGATGCCCACTCTCGCCGCTCTTGTTTGCGCTGGCGATCGACCCCTTGGCAACTCTTGTACGCCAAGACTCTGGTATCAATGGGTGGGCTTGGGACCCATATCAGGTCAACAAGATCGCTCTCTACGTGGATGATGTTCTCCTCTTTCTGGTGGAGCCGGAGAGTTCCGGCCCGCGTTGTCTAGCGGTCCTTTCCACATTTGAGCAGGTCAATCCGGCGAAATCCACCCTGGTGCCTCTTCATCCAGCACGTGACTGCTTTGATTGGCAAACGAGTATGCGCAGGCTGTCCTTCAAATATTTGGGTGTATGGATCGCACTCCTCCCGGAACTCGAATGGGCTTTAAATATTACGCCTCTGATTAACAAGACAAAGGCGGACCTTCGGAAGTGGCAGTCCCACCCGCTCAATCCCTTGGGCAGGAGTGCCCTCGTTAAAATGATGGTACTTCCCCGGTTCTTATATATTTTACAAAACGTCTCCCTCCAGCTTCGGGGGAGCTGGTTCCGGGAACTTGACGGTATCCTTACCCGGTTTCTCTAGGGGGTGGGAGACCACGCATGTCCCTGGTGCATTGCCGTATACCTCCCTACGACGGGGTATGGGAGTCACCAATCTCCACCTGTACTACCTGGCCACGAGACTCATAGTGATCCATGATTGGTTCGCGGGCGGCTGGTCCGACTGGGCGTACCAGGTGGAACTTAGCTCGATGGAGTTCCCTCAACTCCAGACTTACTTATATGGCGCTCCTATACCCCAGGATCTCCCCCCGGTCACCAGGACAGTTTTCCTGGCTTGTCGCACGGTGTTGCGCCACACGAAGTGGGAATGGAAACTCACTAGACAGACGCCTCTGTGGTGTGGTACGTGGCTATGGGAGACCTCGTCTCTGTCGGACTTTAACCGCTGGGACAACATTGGGATCTCGCTTCTCGGCGACCTCTGGGTGGGGGACCATATCAGATCCTTTGAGGACTTGCAGCAGCGCTTCTCCCTCCACCCCTCCCAAATATACAAATACTTGCAACTCAGACATGCGCTACGCGTACACATTCCGTCTCCCCTCTCTCTCCCGGAATTCAGCCCTTTGGAAGCCCAAGTGATGATGGGGAATTTGGCCAGAGGTGGGGTGTCTCAGATCTACTGCTCTTTGGTGAATAACGGTCCCGCTTCGTTAGACTTCCTGCGTGGCCGTTGTGAGGGGTGGTTGGGCCTCTTGGAGGACGCGGACTGGAGGGACACCCTTATGGCTCCTAAAACATTGACGACCTCCTCTAAGCTGAGGTTAGTCCAACTCTATTACTTGCATGTGGCGTACCTTAGCCCTGCGCGTCTCTTCGGTGCCCGCCTGCGGTCCTCCCCCAATTGCGCACGATGCGATCATGCTCCAGCAGACTTCTACCACATGGTCTGGCTATGTCCGGTCCTGGCGGCGTTTTGGGCAGGGGTGGAGCTGAAACTTACACTGACCCTGGGGTGGGAAGTCCCACATGACCCGGTGCGTTTGCTTCTGGGGGTGTTTGATGGCCTGGATGGTTCCCGAGCAGATAAGCGCTTTCTCGGCACGGGGTGACGGTGGCGAAGCGGGACATTGCGGCACTCTGGTCCCAGGCCCAGTCTCCTAGTGTCAGGCGGTGGAACCGGGTGGTGGACTGGTGTGGGACCCAAGAGGAATCCCTCTTTGAAGCCCGTGGCTGTCCTGAACTTTTCTAGAAGGTGTGGGGAAAGTGGTTCAACCTGGTTCCCTAAGAGAGTTGTGAATGTGTAGGCTTTGTGTCCCTTATGGGAATTACTTTACCCTGCTGTATGCCTTATGCTCCTTTGTCCTTAGTTGTGTGGCTGTCGACTCTCGTCTTGATGTATTTGATTCTGCTACCAATGTACTGTTTTGGTGGGATTTTATCTCAATAAAATTGATTATCAAAAAAAAGCAAAAAAAAAAGAAAGAATGCTATAGTTACCCATTTTCTCTCTGGCATGCCAGAAAAGAAAGTATGCTAGTCATAAGTTAACGTACGGTGCAAAGCGTGAGCAGTTGAGACATAGTACCACTTGCTATCAGCAGTGGCTCCTCCGCTAAGGTGGAGGAGCATCGCCCCACTGCTCTCCCTTGGCAGTGCAAAGGAAAAAATAAAATGTTAATAACAGAATGCTATTATCATTTTAGTTTTAGTATGGAGCTTGCAGCCAGGTTAGGGAGTGGCTGGGCTCGCGTGACACCAGAGGGAGGAGGAGTGGTTGATGCTCCATAAGTGGGCATGAAGGTTTGGCTGGCCATCTTCAGCCGGCCAAACTGTCATGCACAGTTAGCATGTTCTCCACCGGGCTGTATTACACAGCCTGGGTGGAGAACATGCTCAGGCTTCCACTGTCTGTCTGAGCGCCGAACCATGGCACTCAGACCAATCATGACGCTGCTGTCATGCTGGTGCAGCAGCGTTGTGATTGGCTATTGGAGTCTGTGAGCCTGGGTGCTGCCGGGAACCAGGAAACAGCAAGGACGGAGGAGAGGCGGCGGCTGGTGACCAGCAGGTAAGTCTTCGCTTTCTTATTTTTCGTCTTCATTCTTAACCCTCGCCCACCCCTCACCACCGTTCCCTACCAGCCACCACTGCTTGCTATTTCTTCAGGGGTGGATCTAGTAAAAAAATCAATGTTCCTCCTCGTCCACATTGCCATACCTTTCTGAAAACAAGTCATTGGGGAATTTCAGGGAAGCATTATACCATTTCCTCATACAAGGTCTGCCTAACGCAGGTGGCTCCAAACTAAGTTCCTTGGGACACTCTAGAGGGTTTCAAACAGAGTTGTTTGTTGTGAAATTCAAAGATTGACTTGATGCTGCTTGACACAATGTTGCATGACGTGGAGAATGTCGTATTAAGGCCCCTTCATTACAGAACTATGAAGTGGTAGCATTTTAAGAAATGTGTTCGTCGGACCCATGATGAATATGTCCACTCCCTTATTGCGGCAAATGAGACGCCGTAATCTATTGCTACATACTTTAGAACATATTTAAATGTGGTATAAATCCATTTAGGGTCAATCATACGATAATGCCATCAGGGATTGCAGCATAAGTTACTTGAAAATTCCACTACTGGGCCTTTATTTGCAAATTTCCTAGATGGCACGCGCCACTTCACGTCCCTGTAGGCATTTTCTGCCGTTCAACATAATTCCTCAAGAATATAATATACAAGACAACATGTTTCACATTAGCCAATGCGTTTTACCCCCGCGTACCTAGCATAAATGTATTTATGTAAACTGGCACCTTCGCCGCGATTAATTAAAACAATGTTTCATCTTCGTTACTTAATGTAATTCTTTTAATTGAAGTTTAATCGTACACAATATTTGGAAGATTTTTAATTGACATTTGCAGTAATTAATTAGCCAGCATTGCCACTTTGTCTGAGGAATTAAAAAAAATAATTTTGATGTTAGAGATTGGCCAACCTCTGCTGTGAAGTGCCTGCTGGGAGCATTTCATCATCCTGCCGACCCCTCCTGCTGATCAGAGCTCTGCCTTGTGAGGTGCGGGAGTGGAGGGGGGGGGTTGGGAGAGAAGGGGGGGGGCTGATGGACTTGTTCTTACAGTCGTGAATCGCATTCCTAATGTATTCCATTACCACCGAGCAAATGTCATGTTAATTTCTGATCATCATCAAGCCAGACAATGGTTTCCATGCTGGCACCGAGCCAATTAGCTATGCGGAAAAACAGCCAGCCAATTATAGAACCTGAGCTAGGTTAGGGACACAAAAGAAAGCAAAATAAATGCCTCGAAAAGACTTGAGCGACAAAATGTAACTTGACGCTGTCTTTATGTGCTGCTCTCAATGTGATACCTCCTGATAGGCAGCTGCCACCATAAATAACTGTTTATTAAATCCAGCCTTTCTTCTGGGGAAGCTGCTAAGATCTGCACTTTACCAATATTAGGTTCAGTCGCTTATGAAAAAGACCAAAACACTTTGGATCACGCACCCCGATGATAAAACGCATTAAGTAGTTTATTAAATTGGTAGAATTTGGTTTCCCCCCCTAAAGTATAAACTTCATAGCAGGAAAGTTTGAGGGAAACTCATTTCTTGTCGGTGGCTGGTTATCTGCAGCAGTGGGCAGTAAATGGACCGTTCTTTTTACCCTTGAAAAGCTTAGGCATGCGAAAGGATAATCAAACAAACGAAAGCGGTTTAAAACCCTCGTGTGTCTGCAAAGTGGGGACGGTCATTTATAACAATATTACCCGAGCTTGGAGTACAGCATGTAAAGACGAAATATATTCAAATACCAGCTCCTGTAAAGTGGTAATACGCAATAGGCAGTTCTTCAAACTTGAATATTAAATGCTAAACCATAATTCTGATTTGTTCTGTCTTTTAGTCAATTTATTGTGCAGGCATGGTTATCTCCAATTTAAAATGTATACAGCACCAATTTCCTGACTTTAAATATTTCAATGATGAGCAATTTGCTCAGACCTTTTATCTCCAAGTCTCATTATTTTCTTACATGTTGCAATCAGGCACTTCACTGTTCTGGCTGCACGCCCCAGTTGACCCCTGCCTGCCATAAAAGATACATGTACATTCTGCAGATGAAGGCTGTGTGTTTGTACTCTAAAAGACAACGAAATTCTAGATTAAGGGACAAAAAGTGCACAGTAAAGGCAATCGTCTATAAAGCTTTAAATATGACGAGGCAGCGACTTCATTATTGGTTCCATCTGCACAGCAAGGAATCGTTCACTCCCACAGAAATACCTTATTGCTGCTTTAAGTAAAAAAAGAACTTTAGGGCAGATGTCCCAAGAATCTATTAGTAAAAAATTGATTCGATAAAAAGTGGTGGCAAGTTGTGCACTTACCTTTTGTGTACCGATGTGGTAGTCCAACTAAAGACCCCTGCAGCTTCTTAGGGCCAGAATATATGCCAGGCGGGACAGGAGGTGCACAAGATATGGGCCTCTATCTGCTGCTGTCAACAGCAGCCAGGAAACTTGGGGTGCACCAGCTGTAAGGACTGTGAAGCAGTGTGATCTTTACCCTTACACTCTCGCACTATGTAGCCTGACTTTGTGCAATAGGATGGGGATGAGTCCCGCCTTGTCTTTTTATGCTTATGGTTAGGCTTCAACTTACCAGAAGACTTTGAGCAGGAATAGCCCTGAGAACGAGATTGCAACCTTACCCGCGACTTGGCAGTATGATTGTGGACCTGTACTTCGAACGCAACTTCTTTTTGTGCTCAGTGACAGAGTTTAGCCTCCCAGTCTTAGATGGCATATGGGTGCAGGAAGGCTCACTTGTCATACGATTTAGAGACTTGGGCGGTTTGAAAGCACCAGAGGCAGACCTCGTGTGGGTTCGTGACTGAAATCTGTTTCCTGCCGTCTAGGTACCGCTAGAATACTGTCATTTTTGGTAGGGACATCATTCCCTAGCACACTGTGAAGTAATTTTGATCTGCAGTGAAAAGCACAGAAAAAAAAGGAACTGACGTCAGCATGCAGGGGAGGCACTTTTATGCAGCTCTCTTCCATTATTTCTGGGGTGGTACAGAGTCACTGAGGAGCTAAATGGCAACACCTACTAGTGGGTGAGCATTGCTGTAGAATTCTTAAGATCCAGGTTAGTGCCTTGGGATATTCTAAAGGAGAGGAATCTGCAGTTAGAAGTATCCATAAGACATATAAACAATATGCCTTTGTGATGTATTCTTTGTTATAATCATTTCTGAATTTCTATCTTTTTTTTTAAACTATCTTTTGATTAAAACATGTATTCGTTCCACCATTATAATTAAAGATCATAGAATAAAGATATTTGAGCAGCATTCGGGACATAAAATACTGTGTTACATACACTTGGGAGGGGTCACAGGTGTAGCACTTGACACATCTTGTGTTTGTTCTTCTGCTATGCCCTCGCATTTGTGCCTTTCCCCCAGCTAACCCATGTATTTCCCCAAGGAGTCCAGATTTTTTCCCATTTCTTGGTGCAGCCTCTACTTTTATATACGGCTTGCTCTGCAAGTCGACACCAGTCCATATCCTGCTTCCAACTATTAAGCTTCGGTGTATCCTGAGCCCCCCACAGCCTTGCTATATTTCGCTTCACCAACCGAGGCCAGTATGAGATAGGTTTTCAAGTGTGTAAGCCATCTGGTCCCCCCTGTGACTCCCAGTAGGCGCCAACGTGTGTCTAGATGTCTTTGTAGACCCCAAACCACGGACATCTCCCCAGCCACTTCTGACCAGTAGCGCTGGATTTTGGGACACTCCCAGATAATATGGAAGAAGGTGCCTACATCCACACACCCCCTTGCACAGTGGTCTGTGTCTGATATTCCTAGTCTGTGATGGAGCGTTCAAGGGGATGTATGACCTGTGCAGGACTCTAAGCTGAATTAGTCTGAATCTTGCCCGTATAGCCACCTCTCTGGGGTTTTGGATCGCTTTCTGCCA
Organism: Triturus cristatus; assembly: GCF_964204655.1. Lineage (NCBI taxonomy): Eukaryota > Metazoa > Chordata > Amphibia > Caudata > Salamandridae > Triturus > Triturus cristatus. The sequence goes on along the minus strand of NC_140592.1, from coordinate 273,735,754 downwards.
ATCACTGTCTTCTAGCAACCCCAAGTCTGATTCCCAGGCTTCTCTCAGCGGGGTCAGGGAGGTTGTTCATTATTTTTTGGAAGGTGAGGGAGACTGCTTTATCAAGCATAGGGTCAAGTGGCAGTCAGTCCCCCAGCGGGGAATAGTCGGGCAGCAATTCCCCTTCTGGCACGTGACGTCTTAGTGCATGTCTCAGTTCTAAATAATGAAATTGTTCTTTGTCGGTCATTTATCAATCTGTTTGGAGTTCTTTAAAGGTGATCATATTCCCATTCCTCCATATATCCCCAAGGGTGTCTATGCCTTGAGGCTCCATCTGCAGAATCCTTGCAGGTGCCACACGCCGCCCAGTATGTCGTTTTCCCATAATGGCGTCTGCTGAGTTAGTCTAGACTGCCATCCCAGCAGTTTAGTGACAGCTTGCCACGCTCGCACCACAGTTTGTGTATGTCTGGATAGAGACTGTTCCCTGCTTCCGCGATATAGGGCTACAAGATGCCCTCCATTTCCCATCATGAATCAATCTACCCGGTATGCCGGTTCAAAGTGTGGTGCGAAGCCCCATTGTTTGACATTATTTAAGTTGGGCCGCTAAGTAATAACTTTGGATGTCTGGGACCACCAGTCCTCCCTCAAAGACCCCACGTTGAAGTTTGCGTAATGCAATGCGTGGTTTGCCTCCCTCCTACAGGAGGTTGCATTGTTCCCCTTCAATGGCCTGAAAAAAGGTATCCGAGATCTTGTGTGATTTGTTCTGCAGGGCGTAGAGTAGGCGCGGGAGGTTCAATATCTTAAATAGCACTGCCCTACCCATGAGGGAAATTAGTAGTCGTCGCCAGTGTGCCATGTCTTTGCGCAGTCTCATCAGTTGGGAGTTTATCTTTAGGTGTAGGAATTCCTCAGCTGATTTCATGATCCATATGCCTAAGTTTTTGAACTTGTCATGCTGTACCATGGTAGTGTCGTCAGCTGTAAGAAGTGGGAGCTCCCCAGATAAATTAGGTATTTGTCCCAGTTTATCTGGTACCCTGAGTAGGTGCAGAAGAGTCGGAGTATATTGAGGAATCTGTGGAACGTTTGTCTTGGTCTAGATGCGTATAATAGCACGTCGGCGGCATCCAGGGAAAGTCATTCTTCCCATCCCCCCCCAATGTCTATGCCTCGGACCAGAGGGTCTCCACAGATCCATGCTGTGAGTGATTCAAGCACCATTGGAAAGATTATTGGGGAGAGTGGGCACCCCTGTCGTGTGCCTCTGTGGATCGCAAATGACATAGAGACCGATCCGTTCACCTGCACTCGCCTGCACTCGGGCTCTTGGATACCAACACAGAAGGCGGGCCCAGGCACAAACGTTTGGCCCAAAACCTAGCCTGGACAAGACCGCATGCAGCTAGGGCCATTCGATACTGTCAAATGCCATGCGAGCATCCAGTGACAGTAGTTCAGTTGGATTCGCTGCCACGGCATGCATTACGCCATAGAGGGGCCTAAGGTTCAATCTAGTGCTTCTTTGTGGCCTAAATACTGATTGATCTTGATGGATTATGATGGAGATGAGGGGAGCAAGTTGGTTTGATAATACCTTTGCTAGAACCTTAGTCTCAAAGTTAAGTAGGGAGATGAGTCGATAGGAGCTGCACAACTCCGGGGGGTTTACCCTTTTTTGGAATGACTACGATTGTAGCTAGTCTCAGGTCTTCAGGTAAGCACCCTTCCTCCAATGAGGCATGGAACATATCTAGCATTGGTTGTGCCACCACTGTTGCAACACATTTAAAGAGTTCTGCGGGTAGCCCGTTCGTGACCATGGCCTTCCGGGACTGTAAATCCCAGATGGCCCCCTCCACCTCCTCCTTCACCAATTCCTGGTCGATGGTTTCCATATCTTCCTTCGAGAGGGTCGGCAGAGAGAGAATATGGCTCATTACATCGCAATGTATTACATTGCGTGCTTTTACAACGTGGTCATTCAATGACCACTTTGTTAGAACGGGATGCATTTACATCTCAAGTCATTACACCGTCTTGCACTAGGGGAAGCGCTAGACTTAGGAATAGTATTAATTACTATTCCTACTCTAGTTTGCGCAACAGTAGGGAAGGTGTTGGAATTAATTTCCAATACCTCAGCGCCCCCCTAGTGCAAGTCGTTGTAAGGACTTGTGATGTAAATGCATCGCGTACTAAAAACGCGGTCATTGTAACGACCTTGTTGAAATAGTAGCGCGATGTAATGACAGCGTTGTAAATGCTGTTTCCCACAGAGAGAGATCTCTGAGCAGTTCCTTGCTCTCATCCTCTGTTCTGGCCGTCACTGATTGATATAGTGATTCATAATATGATGCGAAGGCCTCGGCTACGTCTGCTCCAGTCTTATGTGACGTATCGTCATTCGTTTGAATTTCCGCTACCCAGTTTCTATATCTGTCTCTTTTCGCAAACCATCCAATAAGCTTGTTGGCCTTATCCCCTAAGTCATATAACCGTCTCTGTGTGGCTATTGCGTGCTGTCGGGCTGCGTCTTCCCCTAAATCCCTGAGCTCCCTCTGCTTAAGGCGTATACTATGTCTCAGCTCGGGGTCGTCCGACTCATTATAAAGTATTAAACGCAAGGGTGTTGATTTCGTGTTCTATCTCGTCACATATACAGATTGCGAACCTATATCTGTTGTCCAGTGATTGATGTCTGGACTCCCTTCCCCACCCCCCTCCCTATCCCTCCATCCCTCAGCTGTTTCCCAGAATGCCCTACCTGAGGTGCTGATTCAATGATTGGATCGTACAAAACATATATCAAACCTAACATTAAGCTGCTTAAACTAATGCCCTTTGTGTAACCCCCTCGCGCTGCCACACTGCACTGTAGGTCTAAAACTACCCACTTCCTCAATTTGCAGAGCACCCGTCACCCAAATAGAACCATTATACTATAATCTAGGGTTGGCCGGTGCCGCCATCTATGCACCTGCAGCAGCCCTCCCGCCCTCTTATCCTCTTTTAATTAAACATGTCTTTCTGTGTATCATTGACATGTTCCCTGATCCATTATCATTCTCAACCAAAGTCAGAGTCACTTTTCCCTGCATCAGCATTCAACGTCGCTGTCTTCTCACTGATCGGGCACAGTTTCAAGTTCTTACCTTCGTTATGAAGGGTGTCCCTGCACCCCCCATCCCACACAACTCATTTGGGTGAGTCCGAGGGGCCCTCCTCCTGTCTGCTCAGCGAAGGGTCCACGTGGGGACACATCCCTCCAGTCCCTGCATCGCCGGCCGTGTCCCTGTCGCTGCTGTCGATGGGCCTTCCTCAAGCCACTCCCAAACCTTGTCAGGTGATGTAAAGTACCATAACAAGTCCAGCACTCTCAGCTTGGTTGGGCATAGCATCATATATTTGAGGTTTTCATCTCGCAGTGTTCTTTTGACCTCGTCAAAGGTGTGTCATTGGCGCTGGACCATGAGGGTGAAGTCCAGGAAGAAGAAAATTGTTGCATTTTCGTAGGGTATGTCACCCTTGGTTCAGGCTGCTTGTAGGATGGTGTTGCGGTCCCGGAAGTTGAGGATCCGTACAATGATGGTTCGTGGTGGGACCCCACATTTTGGCGATGGTACAGGTGCTCGGTGCGCCCTCTCTACCGAGAAGAAGTTTGACAGACACTTGGGTTGGAGGTCTTCTATGAATAAATCCACACTGGGGCCATCCGCCCCCTCCAGCACCCCCACCACCCTAATGTTGCTCCTGCGGGCCCATCCCTCTTGATCCTCAAGTTTTGCCGCCATTATCTTGTGGTGGTGCGTAAACTGTTGTATTCTTTCTTCCATTTTTTTAGCAGCGGTTTGTAATTTGCTAATATTTGTTTCAGCCACAGCGACCTTTTCTGAAGTCTTGTTCATGTCCGTTCATAGGAAATTCACCTCAATGGTGACCTTATCCATTTGGACTCTAGCTTGTTCCAAGCTCCTGGATAGCCACCATAATAGCCTCCAAAGAGGGCTCCGTCGTCTCCTGTGTTCCCTGTGTAGCTGCACCCTCAGCCATTGTCACCCTGGGCACCACATATTTGTCCAGTTTGTTATTCTGTGCTAGAGGGGCACCCTTGGGTCGCATTGTAATTCCTCCTTCGAGAGGGGGAGGTTTTGGTTCCCTCGTGTTCCAAATTCAACCTGTGCTGCAGGCCCCAAAGTCTTTGTCCAGGACAGTGATATCTGAAATCCCCTTTCACCGGGTCGTTCTAATGGCCTGTTGGGTTAATGGCTCCATGCTGGACTGGGGGACTGTCCAATTTATAGTGTGTCTGCCAGGTCCAATAGGCCTCCGCACGTCATGACTCTCGGCCCCCAATGTCTGCCCCACGCAGCCTCTTGATCTCCCTCCAGAGGGCCCCCCAGCCCGACACAGTGGCGGGCTCACAGCTTTCAGCCAGACTGCCTTGTGCAATCCTCCCCACCGGGTGTCTCCACACCCCACCGTGAAGGAGGGGGAAGGGGGAATCCTATCCAGCCCCCTCCAGCTTCAGCCACTGGGCCTCCACAGGCAGTGACCAAGAACAAGCCCCGCAGTTCTTACAACTGCACTGGACCTGCTTTCCTTATCTCCCAGTTTGGGCCGTTTTTCGCTGTGTTGTGCAACGGGTGCCCCAGTGGCAGCCTCGCCTCCACTCCAGTCGCAGGCCTTAGCAGTCCGGGCAGTCCAGTGATTTCCGCCCCTCGAGTTAGGGCAGTGTATCACCGCACATCAACAGAGCCAGAGGGCCGTCACAGAGCCCTGCCACCACGCAGCTGTCCGGGCTCCAACACCGGAGCCCTGTGAGCAACAGCCAGCGCAGAGGACTGCTGCCTCTTACAGTTGCGAGGGACCTCTTTGACCGGTGTACAAGCCGAGCTGCTCCTCGGTCTGGTAGGCCCATGTGACGATGGGCCCTCGGAGGCACCATCCACAGCTTCACTTCGGCCCCAGACCTCTGCCACAGCCCGTATGGAGACTTTGGCGATTCCTGCCGGTCAGGATCAAGTGAATGATTACTGGATTTCGGTGAGGACGGGAAGGCCACCGCAGAGCTTTCTCACTGCGCAGCCATCTTTGCCAGCGGCAGACCACGCCCCATTCTGAATTTCTTTCTTAAACACTTATTTTCCAAAAAATTCATTACTTTAAAGGTCAGTCTTTGAATCAGACTTTAGTCCACAATGCATTTTGAGGTTAAACACCATCTTCCTCACATCCCTATTTGACAGAAATGCTTTCCTGAAAACCTATAAAAGCAAAGAATAGAGGCAGTTCATCAAGTTATACATACTAGAGCCTCTATTTTACGTCTCGCGATTCCCCAGGCTTCAAACATGTTTAGTGCCCTCAGCTACACATATTTGTTGTCAAACGTCTGCTATAGTCAAACCTCTGCTTTATGTCTCTTAAAGGTAGACACACTGGTATTTCCTTAGCAAGTTTGTCAGACCCTGTTCGGGAACCGGGGGCACGAGGCAGGCAAGAGCTACTGGGTCTCAACCGTGGAGTATGAGGTAATTTGCCACTGGTGTCCTTAGGACTGTACTACTATGGATCTGAAACGGGATGAAATGCACCCATTCTATACTTGACTGTCAGTGGCAAATAGTCACAAACTTCTCAGGGATGTAGTCTGGGGTGCTCAAGCTCAGAGCTGAGTAATCAGCCAACAGCCACAATAAACTTATGTCAAGACCAGTACTTATCTTTGCAAGAAAGAGTACTTTAACCACACAGTTGTACTAAATACTAAACACGTCAATAAACATGCACAAGTCAGTGAATCTGGGTGCTAACTCATGTAGGCTCTACACCCACTGCTCCATGTATATTCCCTCTCAGGCGATCTCGCCAGCTTCCAAGCTCCACTGTGGTTAAGGGTAATTAGGTATACAATGAATCAGGCTCAGGTGCAGTTTTGGTTACCCACAGTTCAAACATGAACCCAGTCTTTATCTTACCCCTTTCACGGGATAGGTCAATCAATCAATCAATCAATCTGTCAGGGGTTTATAAAGCACACTACTCACCTGAGAGGGTCTCAAGGCCCTGTGGGGGGGGAAGGGTGCCGCTCCGGATCAGTCAAAGAGCCAGGTCTTGAGGTTCTTCCTGAAGGTGTGAAGAGAGGGGGAGCGTCTGATGTTCCAGGTCTTTGCTGCGAGGTAGGAGAAGGCTCTTCCGGCAGCCCTGGTTCTGCGGATTCGTGGGGTCTCTGCCAGGGCGAGGTCGGTGGAGCGGAGGTTCCTACTGGGTACGTGGAAGGAGACTCTTTCGTTGATGTATTTGGGTCCGATGTTATGGAGGGATTTGTAGGCGTGGGTGAGTAGCTTGAAGGATATTCTCTTCTCAATGGGGAGCCAGGGGAGGTCTCGTAGGTGCAGGGTAATGTGCTTGTGTCGTGGGGTTCCGAGGACAAATCTGGCTGCGGTGTTCTGGATGGTCTGGAGCCTGTGAAGCACGGTTTTGTTGATTCCGGCGTAGAGGGCATTACCGTACTCCAGTCTGCTAGTTACAAGTGCATGTGTGACGGTCTTTCTGCATTCGTGGGGGATCCATTTAAAGGTCTTGAGGAGGATGCGGAGGGAGTTGAAGCAGGTCGAAGCAACGGCGTTGATCTGGCGGGTCATGGTGCGGGAGGAGTCTAGAATGATGTCAAGGTTTTGGGCCTGGTCTGTCAGGGTGGGTGGGTTTCCGAGGGCAGGGGGCCACCAAGAGCTGTTCCACGCCATGGGGGATGGACCAAAGACAAGTTTTTCACAAGTCCTTCCTGCTGCCCCCTCGCCCCTACTATCCACCAAATAATCATCAGCAACATTTTGCTAAACAAAAGGCACATAGAAATTCTAAAGCTCTTTCTCCATTCCTCACTTCACTGCCTGTCTCTTCTCCCTTCATATACATGAATTCCAAAAATACATTTCAATTGTCTGGGAACACAGAGCTCACCCTCCATTTTGTGCTCTCCCAAGTGAGGGTTGTGCAAAATAGATACTACTGACTTCCATTACTCTGGCTTACTCACACCATGCATTTATTACACTTGCCTCTCAAACACACTTAACTCACACTCAATGTAAAAAATTGGGTTACTGGTTGGGGGGACCCTACTCAAGCAGAAACCACAATACTTGTTGGGGTGAAGTCACAAGCAAACCCTAAATTAACCTGTGCTCAAACCTCAGGTAGCTTGGCACGGTGCAGTCAGGCTTAACTCAGAAGCAATGTGTAAAGTATTTGTGCAACACTTCAAACAGTAACACAGTGAAGACACACCACTAAAGGATCCTGCACCAGTTAAGAAAAACAAAGTAATTATTAATAAATAAAACAAGATCAAATGACAAAAATCCAACCAGCAGAACCGGAGATATGCAGGTTTAATGATTTTAGTGACAATAGTGCCAAAAAGAACAAAGCACCAACTGTGGAAAGTCACAAGTGCAAGCCAATCGTGATGGAGCGCGGGCCGGCTACATGGACCCAGTTAGGCCCGCAGAACAAGAGTACCATAAATCCTGATTGCAGAGTGTTACTGAGGTCCCACAGTGAGGATGTGTCAAGCAGCCAAGAAGGTGTGTCAGGTCTGAGTAGTTGAGAAGGTAATTGAGGCTCGCGTCCACGAGGGCTTGTGACGCGAAGTCTGGCAACAGGGATGCATTGCGCAGTCAAGGTGATGTGTCGGTTCCGAAGAGGCTCATAGAATTGCTAAAGGTAGATGTGAGAACCTGCGTCATCAGTGACGTTGCTTTTGATGAGACATTTGTGATGTGAGGGTCTGCAGCAGGACAGCTTTGCCCAGGTGGCGGGCCCCATGCAGGCTGTGTGGTCGATGCGGAGTCCTTGCTCTAGAAGAACCCTCACAGCAGAGGTGATACGTTGGTTCTGCTCAGGATTACACCACACTGCAGAGAAGATGAGTCAGTTTTGCTGGGTCCTCAGAAGGGCTGGCAGCGCACCTTTAAGCTCACTTTCAAGGTTCCAGTACTGAGGTGGCACCACTTGTCAGGGTAGGACTCACAGATGACAGAGTCCAGGTGCTGGGTTCAAGATTGCTGGAGCCTTCTGTCCCTCTAGTCTCTAGTCAGAAGGCCAGCCAACTAGCCCTTGGAGTCACTTTGGGGTCCTGGGTTTAACAGGTGGAGTCTTTCTCACCTAGGCAAGAGGGCAACAGAGCAGTACAGCACACCATGCTGCAGTCCTTCAGAGCAGCAGTCCAGCAGACTGGCAGTCCTGTCAACAGCACAGCAGTCCTTCTTTCTAACAAGAGTCTCCACAGGTCCAGAAGTGTATTGAGGAGTTGGTTTCCAAGGTCCAATATTTATACCAGGTGCCTCCTTTGAAGTGGGGGAAGCTTCCAGAGGTTTGCCTTTGACGTGCATAGGTTCCCTGCCTTTGCTCCAGACTAACTACGGAGGTGCAGCCCTATGTGTGACTGCAGGACACAGCCTGTTCAAGTGTAAGTAGGGCTCTGCCCAGCTCCCCCCTTATCCTGCCAGAAATGTGGTCAATTCAGGAACACCTAAGCTCTCAATTATGCGTGGAGGAATATACAAATCCATTGTCAGCTACACCCAGTCATGTGACCCAGGGACAGGCTACAGACACTAAAGGGCTAAGGTAGGAAAATTACAACTTTCTAAAAGTGCCGTTTTCAAATCAGATTTTACAATCAGAGAGGATTTTTTATTACAATTCCAAAGACACCAAACATCAACTGGCTACCTGATCCCATTTGAAGTTACAGCTTACTAAATGTATTAAGGTAACTCCAATGTTATTCTATGGTGGTAGAGGTTAGCCTTGTAGCAGTGAAAAACAAGTGAAGAGTTTTTCACTACCAGGACTTGTAAAATGCAAAATTACACGTCTTACTTTTTAAATACAATGCACCCTGCCCTCTGGGCTGTCCAGGGCCTTACCTTGGGGTGACTTACATATATTAAAAAGGAAGGTTCAGGGCTTGTCGAAATGGCAGTTCAGAACTACACACAGAGGCTGCAATGGCAGGCCTAACCTGGTATATAATAACTCGGTATTTGTAACTAATCACCCGTAAGGGTTTCAAGGCGCTGGGGGCCGTCATGGAGATTAAGTAAGCTATTGTCCAGAGTCACACGATGCTGAGCTGCCTCCGGTGCTGGGGATCGAACCGTGAGCCCCACACTCTGGAGTCAGCCACCCTGCCCGCTGCGCCCTGGCCGCTGTGTCCTAGCCGATGTGCCACACCTCTCTCCTAGGACATGTTTAAAGGGCTACTTACGTGGATGGCAAAATAAGTGCTGCAGGCCCAGTTGTAGTATTTAATTGACAGGCCCTGGGTACATGTAGTACCACTTTACTAGGGATGTATAGGTAAATTAAATACACCAATTAGGGATGAGTCAATGTTACCATGTTTTAAGGAGTGAGCACATGCACTTTAGCACAGGTTAGCCATGGTAAAGCGCACAGAATCCTAAGGCCAACAAAAAATTAGATCAACAAATATGGTGGAGGGAAGGCATAAAGTTTAGGGGAAGATGACCTTAAGGCTGACAGGTCTAACACCAAGAATATTAGCACAAGGGTTTGGGCAAGCTCACAGAAGTAGAACTTTATACAAGTGGGTCAGAATACCTCAACGGAAGTGACCCAGATAAAAAGTTCTGAGAACACTATTAATTTTTTTCTAAATGGTATGCTGCAACCACCGCTCGATGCGCTATTCTCATGACAGGGACGATAAGTGCTATTAGTAATGAGAGCATGCTTGGGACCTCTTTTAGTCAGAAACAAGCCTCAATCTCTGCTCACATGCTTAGATTACTGTAACACCAGGACCAGAGCAAAGTTTAGTACTCAGGGCAGGGGAACACACCCATATAGCAAGCAGGGGACATTTCTATCCCAGCAGTGTAACACATTTCATGTGCTGCTATACACATATAGACATGATGCTTGGAAAAGTTACATTTGCTTGATTAAACCCCTCTGTATAAATACCCATATCTATCTACACTGAAGTGGGAATATTTACATGGTTTGCTCTTCACATTTATCATGTGGCACATATTTTATGGTTTCAGATAACTGTAATTAATTTATATATACATAACTATACACATACCGCTTATTGTAGTTTTTAATAGCAGGCAAAACCCTCTATATATGCGCCTATATGTAGCTAGAAACAGCAATTTTGACATGCTCTGATATGTATCTTGCGGTGTAATACATAGTTTTCCCCTTATATAGATGTATCCACATATAACAGGAGGCATAGTTCGAATTATAATGACGTATATCAGTGCTTAATTTGAGCCAGTGTTTTTCAGTACTCAGCACCGGTACTTAATTGTCAATACTGGCAGTTATGACACCCCACCACATGATGGCACTGTTATTCTAATTTTGTGATGAGTACTACAACAGTTGTTTGTAATTCATCGTACATTAAAAACAAGCATTGGCATAGCCAATAGGTCTCGCTTTTGGGACCTTATAAGTATTTAGTTATGCAGCACAATATCCTTGGTGCAACAATATCAACTGTTACATGTCAAAACACTTAGAAGGTCCCAAAAAAGCTCAAAGGGATTACCATGTAATTCTATAGGACCTAAAGCAATTAACTAAAAAGTGGTAGTACTTCTTGGTGCAAATGCCAACAAAACCAGCAAGTAAATGACAGCTGCCATAAGATGTACTGCCTGCAGGGACTTTAGTAGATCCAGGTGAGATCAGGACAGTCAAAAACACACATTACAACATGTTGAGTTTCATCAGGTAAAGCACAACAGAAGTGAGCGGCCATGTGGTGGTGATCTGCCAAATTGTACAGGGTGGTGTTTGCTTTTAAAGGTTCGCTGGTTGGAAAGAAGATAACGCCCCTTTCACACCACAGAAACAGCACTCAAGCTAAGCTTTTGCAACAGCATGTGGGACAGCCAGATGAACGGAAAATAAGTCCTGGGACAGGTTGAAAACTTCATGATCAGGACTGCGTTAGCCAATGGCTACCGTGTCAAGAACTTTGACCTCGAGACAGATCTAAATTATATATCTCAACGTACGAAGGTTGTGCAGTAAGTGACTGGAGGTTCTAATCTCACTGCTGTGTGGATAACCATTATGGAATGATTCCGCTCAGCATGCCTTGTGCGGTGGAAGATGCACCACCAATGTCCAGCACAGATCTGTGGCGGGCACATTTCTGCGCCCCACGTAGATAAAACCGGGCTGGATGCGTGCACGCAGAAAACCTGCATATGGAAAACGTACTCTTCCGAGAGACAGCAATTTTCTCTGGCCGTGTTAAATCCTAAATGGCGGGGTGATAAAGCGAGTTTCAATGACCAGGCTGGCAGCCTTACAGCTAGCTCACTCTAATTCATGGACACGTTCTGCATGTCCTCTACAATGCATAAACACAAGGCTCAACAGGGGTACGCCGGACTAACACCAACTACCCCTACATAAATGTACACACGGCACCACACCAACATATTCTCTTCTGGTAGAGAGGAAGACCCTGAGGCCCGAGATGGACTGGTACTAACCAGTCTGCACTGCAAACAAAGGCAGCTATTACTTGGATCTGGAACAAGCTGAGAAGCTAACTGGCGGAGGTGGCACCGATACACACTGCAGGACAAGAGGAGGAGATACACCAAGGCCTTGCAGGTCACACCAAACCACAAGAGGAGAGGTCGCAAGACTCAGGTGGCTCCCTCGCCAATACACACTGCAGGACAACCGAAATACAATCTGTTGCGGAGGTCTGTGGGGCGGGAGGCATAACCGAGATCTTATAGGACAAGAAGCCATTGATAACAAACCCGAGGATGAATCACAAGACCACAATGAGAAGCTGTGAAAGAACAAGCTGGCACCAGCGCCAACACATGTGAGGAGACTCCGCAAGCGATCGGCCTAAGAGTCTCGCTGACACCTTGGACTCCATGAGGAGTTAAAGGAGACGAAAGATGGCACCTCTGCTAACAGGCAGTTGCCCCCTAAGAACTGTGAATATAGGGCCATGAACAAGATGTTTATTGCAGCACAAAGAGGCCATTGCTAAAACCACTGACCAGGAGCCCATCATAAATGAAAGCTTTCTCTGAACACGGTTTCACTAACGCACCATAAACGACTGAAAGCAGGGGTACGAGCGCACGCGCAGCGTTAAAAAAAATAGACGGCAAAAGTGAAAACAGGGGTGCGCGCGTTCCGGCAAACGCGAGTGGTGCACGTGCACCACAGCCAAAAGTGAAAGTAATCACACTCCAGATGGCGCCTCGGGCACTGAAAGCTGGCAGCTGTGTATGTTCACGCTCGCGTGAACGCAAGCTTTAAGCCAGCAAAAGCCGGTGGGTAGCACTTTGAAAACCCACTTACTAAATGTCTCGACTGAGACAGCGCATGCGCTGGCTCAGGCAAGATCTAATTACTAATACTGACCGCCTAAGCTATTCTTATAGCTTTGGGTGGCCTGGAATAGTCCAAATTTTCACACTTGTAGGGTGTGATGGTTAGCAGTTGTGTTGGTACTGTCGTAGGAAGTGCTGACAGGGCAATGGGTGATACTAGCTTCAGTGGCCTCTTGATGAGGGCCCTGGCATTCTTTTTTTTACAAATTATGCACTCCATATACTTGTAAAATGACAGCTCTTTTTCGTAGAAGTGAGAAATATAGTTTGTCTGAGTATTCTGCTGAGGCATATTCTTGAGTTGTGAGTATGGTTGTCATGTGAGGAAGAGCCAGCTTTTGACTAATCTTCTGAAGTGGAAATGGTTGTCTGTGGATCTTATGTTTGAGGGTAGGGATCACCATAGTTTGGCTGCTTGAACAGAGAAAGAAGTTCCACCAAAGTTTTTTTCTCTTGGATGTAGGAATTATAAAGCAGGGAACCATTCTTAAGCATAGGTTCCCTTGTTGTATGTATTTGTTGATTTTTTTCCTGATGAAGAGTGGTCCTGTTGGAAATGGCCCTTTCTAGGGTGCTTTCCCTCGACTTTTTGCTTTTCTCCTTCCCAGTTTTCTGCTGCTCTGGATGCTAGCCTTAGGATGCAAGCGAGTTTGGCACTGCCGTGCAATGTCAAAGCGTTGTGCTCATCATATACATACTGTGGAGTGTTGTATCTATTATGGGCTGATTCGAGTTAGCTGTAAGTCTCTTGTCACGTGATAGTACCTATAGCAGGGGCATGTATCTTGAATGTGCCTCTGGGGGCCTGCAAGACATGTTGTGTCATCCACGGAGGTAGCTCATCGATTGTGCCACAGGTTTGCCCTGGTGGAGACTGTGTGCACGTGTTACTGTTACTCGGTTTGGCATTTAAAAAGCTAAGTGCCAAGGTTCTGCATGCCTCCTGCTATATCGGAGTTCTCCCTGGTGACAGGGTGCGGTGTTAGGAAGAGGTTGGGCGTATGTGTCTGTGCGTTACATGCAAGAGTCATGAATGGCACCGGGTGGTGTGTTCTGTATAACAGGGCCCGCTTCTCGGATTGGATTAGCCTGAGGGGGGTAGGAAAAGGCTGTTGAGCATTATTTATTATGGGCAGAATAATAACAGTATAGTGTTTGGTATCAATGAGTTCGTAATGGCGAATCCTCTCTGGTAGTATGATTGGGTCCGACATTACTGAGATGGAAATGTCAGTTTGGGAAAGTGGGCATATTTTTATGTGTGTGGCTCTGAATGCCTGTCGGCCTGTCTCCTAATTCACAACTGGGTGCTAGGGGGACAACAACAACTGTGCATTCCTGATAGAGGGCCATAAACTAGGAGTTCACAGGAAACTGCAGACCTCTGAGGGGCTTTTCTGGGATGGTTACATGGGAGTGCAATTGGCACCTGCCTTCCAAGAGGTAGGGTCTTGGCCCCACTAAATATTGTGATCAAACCTCCAGGGGTAGGATGGCAGACAGAACAAAATTTAGAGAGGGCCTGCGCATTTCAATGATGGCCTTTTGAAGTGATCGTATTTTCAAAGGCCATGGTGGGTATAACTATTTCAGCCTCCAAAAGTAGAGATACGTTTGGATTGGAACCATACTACGCTGGTTTGATACTGGGACAATGACACGAGGAATCACTAGGGCAGGAGGGACTATCTGCAACTGGACTATCTGCAGACTTGTGATGACTTGGAGCTTGTCGTGCTCCAGGAAGGGGACCATCACTTGGTGGATGTTGCCTGGACGTTGCTGGCACCCATCATTTGAGATAGTATATATTTTTTTACATCTACTGTCTAAGTGCCCTCATTAATGTGTTGACTGTAATGAGATTTCATGAATACGCCAATTCCCTCAACAGGGGCTTTGATGGAAAGTACTATTATGTTCATCTGTGGATGAACCATAAGTGCCATTTCAGGGAGGATTGATCAGGACTTTGTATGGGACTCACTGGGAATCCCCATGCGTAGTTAGTTGTCTTCCCATAGGTCAAGCACTTGGCCAAATGGCATTATGTAGCAGTCAAGCCCTGCATGGCTGCAGCTTGGCACTTTATACATGTGCTGTTTGAAGGCTACTTCAGAGCTTATGCTGCATTTTCGGCATACATGCCGGCAAAGGGTTACAACTGTTAAGATATTTTCCTCTTGTGAGAATACTTGCAGCCTTGTTGAGGTGACTGGCACATATAAACTACAATAAGCAGATACATCTGCACTTCTTAAATATGATTAAACCACACACGGGAGCAGTGTCCCTTGCCGATCTGCAGAAATACCACCAAGTTCCATTGAACAGAGGAAACAGCTATCAGTCACATAGAGATACATAACTCTCCCTCTCTGTAGAAGCCACTTCCAGGTATTGGAACCAATACCCACAAAAATAAGGATGAGTGAACACATGCAAGAGCAAAGAAACAAAAGAAGAACTCCCGATCACAAACAGTGTCACAAGTCAGGCTCAATTCTAAGGTTAAGGGCCTACCTAAGGACTATCCATAGACCCCAACAAAGGTTATGAACTTTCAGAAGTGAAGGGCACTTATACTTTCAATACTAGATGTTTACAGAAAGAACTCTCAATGCAAAGAATTGCTAAAGGAATCTCAGATTAATTTCAAAAGTCTAAGGATCTTGCATTTGTGAACATTACAACAGGAATCTAGTTCTCTGGTGACACTATGCATGGTTCCGTACTTGAAAGTTTAGATTTTGTTTACCCGTTAATTACAGCAGAGTATCCCTGCTGCTCTAAAAGCATAGAAACTTGTGGTGAAAAATCAATGAACTGAGAAATTGAGCTGCTATGTCAAACTCTTACACTAATGGATCCTTGCTAAATGCCACCTTAGCTGGATTTGCATTTGAGATGCCTGGTCTTGTCAGAGACGTGGGGCCAGGTGTACGACCCTTTTTAGTGCTCGCAAATGGGAGATCGGCCTGTTTGTGACCGGTAAAAAGGGAAATGGCATGTACAAATGCTATTTTACGAGTCACTGACTCACAAAATAGCGTTTGCGACTCTCGATATTAAGAAGGGGCGTCCCTTACTAATAGCGAGACTCACTGTCATGTACTATTGTTTTGCAACTGCATTTGCGGCCGTAAAACACTCGCAGTTTACCACCTACTTCAAGTAGGTGTTAAACCACTCACAAACGGGAAGGGGTCCCCAGGGGACCCCTTCCCCTTTGTGAGTGTGTGAGAAAATATTTTTTAAGAGCAGGCAGTGGTCCCAGGGACCACTGCCTGCCCGTAAAAAATGTAACTTTTCAGTTTCATTTTTCTTTTTTAAATGCATCCTGTTTCCTTTAAGGAAAACAGGCTGCTTTTCTTTTTAAAAACTGTTTTATTGAAAAAGCAGTCCCAGACATGCTGGTCTGCTGATCCCGGCAGGCCACCATCCCTGGGAGTGCTAGCCACTCCCAATGGGGTTGCAAATTTCGCTTGCCTCATGAATAGTGATGAGGCATGCAATTTGCGACCCAATTGGGAATCGGTAACAGTGTCTGTGACACTGTTGTACATTGCATTTTGCAAGTCGCAAATTGTGAGACGCAAAATGACGTAATTTGCGAGTCGCAAAATGTAAGGGTCATAAATCTGGCCCTAGGTAAGGTTCTGGAGTGGAAGCATGGGAATAATACCATAGATAACGTGTTGCTCTCTAGAGATCCAATGTATTTACTGGTGACATATGCCGATATGGTTTTGAAAAGAGGTCCATGTAAATTAGTCAGATCTTTCAAGACCTTGGCACAACGGTATAGGAACAAAACTATTATTAGAGTTGCATTTTCGGCATCATAATGCTCATCCAAAAGCTTTATGCAGGGTTAGAGAGCGATATGAGATCTGCTACTGAAGGTATGAAAGATGGCAATTTATACAGATGGATAAAGAACGCAAGAGAACTAGTGAGTGCAAATTTGGCAATGTTTTAATCTCTGAATCATCATTTGCAATATTAAAGTCAGCAGTGCTGCTGAGAGATGACTGAAACAGGTCAAATGCCTGCTGGGGGAAACTATTCACTGCTAAGTAAACAGGAGTACACATACTACATATAGGTGTCTACAGTAATAACAAATCTTCATCCGTCTCTTTGAGATGATTCACTACTAAAACATGAAGGCAGCATCTGACAATTTTGTTTAACAAAAAGGAAGACACTCTTTATTTTCTCTCTGCTTATCACGATCAGATGGATCTAACTATTTCCAGCAAGTGTTTAGTACCAATCATTATTGTGTCTCGTTTAGTACTCATAACGCGTGAAATTAGAAACTTGCAGTCTGATGGTATGACTCAAATTATGAAATCGGAAGACAGCTAACTGTTCACACTTTCATCCCAACGCCTGTGATTGAACCTCTTTGCTTCCAGCATCAGAGAATGGAAAGGAAGATTATCATTATGGTGTTGTGGGGTTTCCACACAAACCCCTGATAAAATTGGAACATATATGCACACACCGTAATAAAAGCCCTATTCATCTTCATGCTTCTAAAGAAGACAGCACACCTTCCATGGCCTTTTCTCCTAACTGGTCCCTTTTAGGGGCCTGATGTGTTAAAGTGTTTTACCCATTCTGTGTTTACAGGAAAATGCATTTGTACATGAAGGCCAAAGTCCTTTGGCAAAGGGTCCGCAGGAATTTGTGAGTGGGAAATGTAAAAGTATTATATGGCAAAGCTACCACACAATTACTAACTTAAAACCACCCAAACCTCTTCTGGGAAGCACAACTAAGTACTAAGCAACAACCTATAAACCAATCAATCGTTGTATGTGTGTTTTTGAAAGTAGGTCAAAGCATTTAGTCCCTGATCTCAGGTTATGTAGTCTTTTCATACTTAATTACTTTTTGAAAATAGGACGTTTGATTCAAATTCCAAAATCCTTCCTGACATAGTTTGTTAAGAGAAAAAGGTAACAAAAATAATCACTACCTACAGTTGTGAACACAAACACTGTCTTTGCAGAGATGAGAGACATCTCGAGATGGAAATACATGTTCTCCTTAAATAAACAGCTGTTGAATATTTAACACAATTTGGCCCATGCTGTGGAAAGTTACCTTTTGTTGGAAACGGGTAGCGTGGTGCAGAGCGGGCGGGCCAAACTCTGGAGGAAATGTGCAAAGCATCCACGCAGTACACACAGGCAACACACAAGGCAAACTACAAAAAGAGACACTACACCGGTTTAGGTAAAAATAACTTTTGTATTGTCCAAACACAGTATGTCAGGTAATCTCTACACTGCGCCAACTGGCGCTCGGTTCAAATTTACAGGGGGGGAATTATATACAGGGCAGGGCCAATCGGGCCCCTGCCGGAATCATTGCAACCTTCAGATAACATAAATGTACGTGAGGAATAAAGGGAAAGTCCATCAGCCTCAATTCTGCAATAGAATACCTCAGGGCATAACATTAGGCGAAGATCCGGAACACCTGTAATAAAAACATCCTGACATTCTCTTATGCATCACCAATATGAGTGACCCCTGGGCCTGAGGCAGAAATTAAGGTAGACAGTGCATCAACACATCAAACCCTGGCATCTCAACACAGCGCTGCACATAGCAAGTAAACAGCGCTTACAATCCAGGGCATGTGAACATAGCGCTGCACCTAACAATTGACTGGTGCTTCCAATCAGGCCTTTAACATAGCGCTGCACATAGCAATGCGATAGCGCGTTAAAACAGTACATTTACCATAGCGCTGCACAAAGCAAGGCATTAGCGCTCAGAGCATGGCAAATAAACAAAGCGCTGCACATAGCAAGGCATTAGCGCTCAGAGAATGGCAAATAAACATAGCGCTGCACATAGCCAGGCATTAGCGCTCAGAGCATGGCAAATAAACATAGCGCTGCACATGGCAATTTAATAGGCCTCCCAAAAACATGGCACTTAAACATAGCGCCGCAGAGCAATTCATTAGCTCTTCAAAACGGGGAACACCAACTACAGGGGACCCTTAGTATCCTCTTTCAAATGCCCAAGGGTGGCAACTGCCCACTGTCCGGCGGGGCAGTTGAGTCCAGGTGCACCCGTCTGGGGCGAGGTCCCACTCTCTGGGGCTCCAAAGTCAGGCAGGCCCCTTTGTTGCAGCTGCCTGCTGTCAGGTGGGGCAGCTGTGCAGGGAACCAATGCGGCACTCCGGAAACCGGGGGCGGGCACCGGCAATGTGCCCCGTTGCCCTCCACCCCTCGACTCCTCACGGGGCCCAACTCACCGGCAGTCCTCGAGGCGGTCACTGGGGGTCTGCAGGGAGCCGCTCTTCTCCCTCGGCGTCTCCTTCCCGCCGATTCAGCAGGCGGGGTAGCGGATCGAGGGGCTCCCACTGGCAGCGGAGACCCTCCCGTAACGATCGGGACCAGCTCCGGGCTTCGGTCGCGGGAACCAATGAGGGCGCAGCTTCCGGCGAGGTGCGGCCGATGACGCGGCCGGCACCCCGGTCACCTGGCAACGCTCCGCCGACACCCCCAAGGCCTAGCACCGCCCTCGTGAAAGCCGTGGCGGCCCTCCCTGGACCTCGGAGCTGCGGCGACCTCCTCCACCAGGGCGCTTCTCCTTCCCGTGGGCCCGGGCGGCGGTGGTGATCTTGGGACACAGCAGCGCTCTTTCCGCCCGGCCACACTACCGGAGAGGTCCCGGCCAGCGGCGGTGAGTTCTGGTCAGTTTCTTCTTGCGGGGGCAATACGGGGTAGGCTCCCGTGGAATCGGCATCATGACCACGGGGTGGGCTCCCGCTGGTATAAATACAAACACCGCGTGGCGGCACACACACGGGGTGGGCTCCCGCTGTTGTGAATAAGCGCCGAGGCAGTGGGCACTCGCGCCGACGGGCGGTATCACGCGGGGTGGGCTCCGCTGGCGTCGATTTACCATCCATATGGCGACAGCACAGGGGAGTGGCCAGGCAGCGCCCCCCAGCAGAACACAGTCAATTAGACATGTAGCGCTCACCAACTATAGCGCTCTCCTTCCACGGGCAGCTTGTAAATAGCGCTCTCCTTCCAGGGGCAGCTTGGATATAGCGCTCCCCTCTGCAAGCAGCCTGTAAATAGCGCTCTCTGGTTCCTACCCCTTGGTTGAGGGTTTCTTGAGGGGGGGGTAAGTTGCGTTGGTGGCTGAAGGCGGACTAATTAGTCTCTGCCTGTCGTCCCTGGGTTCTCCTCTCGCCGGGCCAGATCAGAGGGTAGTTCAGGATCCCTCACTCACTTGAAAGGCAGCACCTAAGCCCTGTCACTTTCAGAGGCATAGGTCCCTGACTAAACCCTACCGCCTAAAACTCCTGCGAAGGCTACTCCAGGTCTGCGTTGCCCCAACTATAGCTTTCCCTCGCCCTGGGGACAGTAGAGGGGGGGTAGGTAGGCTCAGGGCCCAGCACACAGGCCCATGTAGCGGTAACCCCTGGCAGCAGGTCCCCTCTCTCTCAGGTCCACCCTCTGACTGACTGAGCCCATGGCAACCCAGCTCCGCCCTTTATACGCCCCTCACCCCACCTTCCAGACAGTGCCAGAAGCTTCTAGAAGCGTCTGGGGAGACTGGCACTAACTGGCCTAGGGGGAGGGGTAGAGCACCCTGGGTGCCAGGCTTCCCTCCAAAAGCTGGGGTTGCTGGGAAATAATAACTAGACTGTTAACCCAGCTCAGTCAATTGGCACAACCACACAGCCATGGCATCCATTTTAAATTACATTTTTAAAATGGGAAACTCAGTCTGCACACATTCAGTCTTTGCATTTACACATGTGGTTTCCCAGAAAAGCGAAAAATTTCTGGAAAAAGGGCCAAGTTCAACACCTTTACTTCACATATTTATCTGCTTCACTTACAAATATTCCCATCAGCCCTCCAGGATTCTCCATTATTTCCGATCTACATCACATGAATGTACAAATGAGTCCTTCCTTATTGGCAAGTATTTTGCAACTATATTGTGCTTTGAAATTCTCATTCTAGGGTAACGTGCCCACTCTTCACACAACCCCTCAAATGATGTTCTCCATCCTATTTGCTATCTGGCCCAATTCATCCTTTCTACCCCACAACTCTCCAACCAACCCACCCCTGCCCATGTAATAACTACTTTATTCATAGACCCTGCTTGAATCTTTTTCACTCAATCCAAATAATCAAACTCTTCTGCACTCACATCACCCAGGACATTCTTAGATCTCCCCCCAACATTCATGTTGGTAATCTCGAGCCTATTTCCAGCATCAACAAAGATAATAAAATAAAAAGACAGACTGTTTTATAGTCATGTAAGTTTCATATGAAGGTGACTTTCCCTTCTACTACTGGGTTTTTATGAGCAGATGTGGCAGACACTGAACACATCTATCACAATATTTAGGGATATATTTGTAAAGAATTTGAAATCCCCATCCTTTCATCAACACAATAAATGTGGAATAATCAAAATTTTCACAGTCAACGCGTTTGACGCAGGGGCGTAACACAGGCCCCTGCAGCCCCGGGGTGCGGGGGGCCCTTGAGCTGCAGAGGGCTCCCTCAGGTTGTGTGCGACCCTCGCGCTGAGTAGAGTTGCACTGCATGAGCCTGCACCCCAGTGGCCGGGCCGGCAAACCTGCGCTGCTCTTATTTATCTTGTATTCATGTTAGTCTGCACCGGAAAAGTTACAGAGTTTGAATAGGCACGCGCCGCAAGACGTTACGTTGCGTGACATACTGCTGTCACCGGCTGCAGTTAAGCTTGTGGGAGGCCAGCAAATCATGGGAGCGCTGGGCTACTCGGCGATAAATTGAAATGAATTGACCCCTCGACCTCCGTACCCAACCCCGCGGACCCCCGGCGGCCGATGGAGCCCACACTGTACAGCTCAGCTGTTCCTCCTGCTGAGTCTGATGCCTGGCCGGGAGCCTGGCACACGTTTGCCGAGGGTGTGACGGACCCGTAAACCAGAATTGCCGTGGCTCACGCGTAAGTGTCAGTGAGACAGTGCCAGACTTACTCCGCATTTAAATGTTGATCTAATTTGCTTGTAAATGAAGTGCTTAGCGTGATCAGCTACATGCTGGGCAGTGTAGTTTTGCCCTTGTTTTGCCTAGTTTTGACCTTGTCACTGAGCACACGGGAACTGGGGGTTTGGCGCTGCAGTTATTCTTTTATATTCTGCCAACAGATCTCAAGTTGGGTAAAAGGGTACTGCTTTGTTAAAACCACCCTTCGGTGGCACTCCTCGGAGCTCAACCAGATACCAACTATTTAGTACCTACACAGAGCTAAATATGAATGGTGAGCTTAATTTCAAAGTTCATCACTCAAAGCTTACGTAATCTTGCCACTTTCACTACGAGCTGTGCCTGCTCCACAGGGTCACACCTCTTTACTGTGTCATTAATTTTACACCCAAACCCTGGTTATTTACACACTGAACGGTGGGACGTGCGCATTTCCACAGAGAACATGTATAGTTAGACAACAAAGTTAAGTTGATCAGCGTCATTACTCTGTAAAGAAAGCATTACCTTCAAGCCCTGCCCACTGCTGTACAACATTTTGGAATTCTTAAACTGTTACCATCTGAAGTGCAGCATATTTTTTTCCCTCTTTTTGTAAATTATTTAAATAGTCTAACGCTTGTTTTGCCCATATTCAATGCCCAGGTAATCTAACCGGCATCATGGACCATCTAGAGTTTGCACTGAGCATGTCCCTTTCACCACAAGGTAAACTGGCTCCAGCACATGCCTTCCTATAATGTTTTGCATTTTATTTCTGCTAGCCGGAGGTACTATTTAAAAATTGAAATATTGGTATTTTGCAACCTTAAAATGCCTTTTTAATAAAGTTAAAAATATCAAGTTTTGAAGGATCTAACACAGATCTAACCTGTCACTAAAACAGCCATAAAAACTCTGTAGTTTGCCTGCCAGCCCCCTTTTTCTCATTTTCCCCCACCCCATGCTATCAGGGGTTACAAGAACCCAAGCTTCCCCACCACACCCACACTCTTTACTTCCCTCTCCATGCCATAAACGTTCTGCAGTGAGCTCAGGGGTTCTGCTAACTCAGACTGATCACAGCGCTGTCATAATATCTATAACTGCTCTCTTGTCTTTCTTTTGTGTCTGATGATAGTGCTTAGAAGCAGGCACTCTAGGTCATATGCATTGTCCATTCTGCTCACTCTTTCCACAAGGGAGATGGAATGCCTCTTTCCCACTCAGGATGCCCCTTGCCACCACTTTACTTCCTAAGTGCCCTTCCATTTTGGTGCATTAAAATCTTCTTACAGTTTCTCATGGCTCAAATGGGTGTAATTTCCCCTTATTCATTGCTTGATTTTGCTCGTGAGAAAATGTCACTCATAATTATACTGAAATTATGAAAATGTCACATATAGCAATCTGAAACCTTGGCAGCTAAGTTTGCCTGGCCGCAAGAAGGCCGCTTTGAGAGGAGGCTCTATCGGTTGGAACGGACATCTGACATTTATTTGCAGCCGGATGCAACATTGTGGCAAATATATAATTGCTGCCTCTACCAGACGCCCCGCTGAGCCCGGTGTGGCCGCCCACTGGTAGTTTTGATGCCGGAGTGACCGAATTGTGGTCCCCAACCTGGTAGACTGCAGCTGCTGCTGGTAGCGTTGGCGCTGGGAAGGAGACGCCCGCTGCTGAACCTTGCTCCGTGGATGCCCTTGAGCGGTGGGCCCGCTGGGCAGTGCCTCTGCAGAGGCGGTATACCTTCGCTGGCTTCTGAACCGCCCCAGGGCGCGATCAGAGGGAGAGAGGCTCTGTGTCGCTTGGGAATATGTCCTTCTCCCCACCCTCCCCCCCCCGGGCGACAATGAGCTGCAGTGACATTGGGGCCCCCCTCCCGCCCACTGTTGCTGGGCCCCCGTTGCCTCCTTCTGATTTCTGTGGTGCTGGGGCCGGCCGCCCAGGACTTCAGCTGTAATTGTGGCTGGGCCGGATTCTTCCTTGGCATTGTTGGGCCCTCAGCTGGGCCATTTGAACTGGACTGTGTGGGGCACTCTACTCCTACTAGATTGTTGACTGTTTGGGGCTGCTGCGGGCTTGCCTGCCTCTCCCGCGGGCCTCTGTGGTGCTGTTGGACACTTACTGTTTACTTATGGCTTCCCTATGGGGCACCCTGGATGTTTGACCCCCGGGGGCTCGCTACCAGCCTTGTTGAGGAACTCTTGCATGTCGTGGCATGGACACTTGGGGCAGTGAGCTGGAGTGAGGTGATCCAGCATGCTGCCTCCGCCCACCACCACTCGGTCTTCTACCCCCATGGCCATCTCCACCTCAAGTATCCCTCCAGACCCAAGACCACCACCGTGAATGCAACAGTACCTGAAGGCCAGACTGAACACGGCAAGAATTTCATGCTCTGTAAATATGTAGTATATAATTGTCCAACCCTAATCTCCTTTTAAAATGTAATCTTGAGTGAATTTCCAACTTGTGTATGTATATATATCTATATATATCAATATATATATATATATATATATATATATATATATATATATATATATATATATATATATATATTCACTGAAAAAAACCATAGGTTTCACACACGTTATAGTTAGGAATTAGCATTTAAAAAACCTTGCAAATTCACTTAAAAAACCATAGGTTTCACACATGTTATAGTTAGCTGGGCATTTCCCTCGTAAAAAAACAATGAAATTCCCGCGTTATAGTTAGTGCAGGCAACTATAACTCACGCGACCGCAATCCTCTGCTGATGACGTCAGATATTACATCACTGTATTAAGACACTTATTTACCCATGTCTTCTCCTATTCATCTTTAGCTATGCATATTTTACATTTTTTTTTTTCAGAAAGACATATGTCATCAGTGATGTAATATCTGACGTCATCAGCAGAGGATTGCGGTCGCGTGAGTTATAGTTGCCTGCACTAACTATAACGGGGGAATTTCATTGTTTTTTTACGAGGGAAATGCCCAGCTAACTATAACATGTGTGAAACCTATGGTTTTTTAAGTGAATTTGCAAGGTTTTTTAAATGCTAATTCTTAACTATAACGTGTGTGAAACCTATGGTTTTTTCAGTGAATTTGTACGTTTTTTTAAATGCTAAGTTATGTATTTATTAATATATATATTTTTTTTTAAATTTCACCGTGCGCGCACAGCGCGCGCACGGTGCGCTTAACGCACCGTGTGCGCTCGGTGGGCACGCGGTGCGCTTCACGCACCGCGTGCCCACTTTACGCAGTTTGTGCCGTGCGCGCACGGTGCGATTCGCGCACCGTGCGCGCGCGGTGGGCACGCGGTGCGCTTGGCGCACCGCGTGCCCACTATACGCAGTTTGTGCCGTGCACGCACGGTGCGATTACACAGTTTGTGCCGTGCGCGCACGCTGCACGAACTTCGTAGAATTTATTCCGTTTGGGTTGTGCGCGCAGGGTGCGTGCACTCCGCGATTTTTCGAAAAAAAAAAATATTTTTGGGCTCTTGGGGGTCCTTCTGTGACCCCCTGACCAAGGCTAGGGGGTCAGGAACTGTCCACTCTGCCCCCTTTACACGTTCTCCCCCTTTGTTTTTCACCCCCTCAGACTGCGAGAGACAAAATGGCGGCCGCCGCTTCCTGATTTCCACCGATTCGAATGTTTACTTACATCTAACAACCAATCAGAAGTGCGCTCGCGCACGGCCGAGTGCGCGCACCCAGCGCGCACGCTGCGCGCGTACAGATATATATATTGATTTAAATGCTATTTTCTCTGGAAATACTGAACAGATTTACACCAAACCTGCAAAAGGCACTTCATGGACCTTATGGCTACCTCTCTGCCAAATTTCACATAATTCTGTTCAGCCGTTCGGGCTGTAGCTGCGACTAAAGTCTCTATGGAAAAATCCATGGGGAAAACGTGTTTTGGGACCCCCCCTTTTTCTCAGCCCCCGCTTGACGAATCACCCAGAGACTGTCAGGGTAGGAGCTGAACGGAGCGCCCCATTAGTTTTGAAAATTTCGCGAGTATTCGCCAATCGGCGCCAAAGTTATTCAAAATAGAATTTTGAGATTTCCTATGGAAACTCGGTCCTAACTATAACTATCTACTGGCGACCGCCAGTAGATAATACGTAACTCTAACCACTAGTATCTGTAGTAGACATATGTACTTACTACCTTTCTTACGTGAATTTAGAGTTTATCTGTTTGTATCTTTTCCTTGAGTGAATTTGCAACATGTAAATATGTAACTCTAACCTCAAGTATCTGTAGTAGACTTCTGTACTTACTACCATTCTTCAATTAATCAATCAGGGAATTGTAAGCCTGCTACTCACCCGTGAGGGCCTCAAGGCACTGAAGGGGGGGGCATAGATCTGTCTAGCCGAAGAGCCAGGTCTTGAGGGTCTTACTGAAGGTGTTCAGGGAAGGGGCTCGTCTGTTGTCTGGCGGTAGCTCATTCCAGGTTTTGGCTGCAAAGTGGGAGAAGGATCTTCTACCTGCTCTGGCTCTGTGGATGCGTGGGGTTTCGGCCAGGGCGAGGTTGGAAGATCGGAGGTTTCTTTTGGGGATGTGGAAGTTGATTCTGTCGTTGAGGTATTTGGGTCCGGGGTTGTGTAGGCATTTGTAGGCATGGATGAGGATTTTGAAGGGGACTCTTTTCTCCATGGGGAGCCAGTGGAGTCTTCGTAGGTGATGTGTTCCTGCTGGGGGATGTCAAGAACGAGTCTGGCGGTGGTGTTCTGTATTATCTGGAGTTTGCGGAGTAGGGACTTGTTGATGCCGGCGTAGAGTGCGTTTCCGTAGTCCAGTCAGCTGGTGATGAGTGCGTGGGTGACTGTGTTCCTTGATTCAGGAGGGATCCACTTGAAGGTCTTGCGGACGATGCAGAGGGTGTTGAAGCAGCTGGAGGTGACGACGTTGACCTGGCAGTTCATGGTGAGTGATGATTTGAGTACAATGCCGAGGTTCTTGGCGTGGTCTGAGGGATTTGGTGGGCTTCCAAGGGCTGTCGGCCACCATGTGCTGTCCCATGCTGAGGGGGTGGTGCTGAAGATGAGGACTTCTGTTTTCTCGGTGTTGCGCTTTAGGCAGCTGTTGGTTATCCAGACTGCAACGTCTTGCATTCCTTTCTAGAAGTTGAGTTTGGTGGTGGGGGGATCTTTGGTGAGGGAGAGGATGAGTTGGGTGTTGTCAGCGTAGGATATGATGTTGGGGCTGTGTTGTTGGACAATGGCTGCAAGGAGGGCCATGTAGATGTTGAAGGGGGTCGGGCTCAGTGATGACCCCTGTGGAACTCCGCAGGTGATGTTCGTCGGGTCGGAGAGGAAGGGCGGCAGTCCAATCCTTTGCCTTCTTCCGGTGAGGAAAGATCGGATCCAATCCAGGGCTGTTCCTTGTATGCCTGCGTCGTGTAGTCTGGTGGTTAGTGTGCGGTGGGAGACGGTGTCGAAAGCGGCTGACAGGTCGAGTAGGATGAGGGCTGTGGAGTGGCCTTGGTCCAGGAGGGTGCGGATGTTGTCTGTGGCAGCCAGTAGGGCGGTCTCTGTGCTGTGGTTGGTTCGGAATCTGGATTGGGATGGGTCGAGGACGGCGTTCTCTTTGATGAATTGTGTCAGTTCCTTATTGACTGTTTTCTCTGCGACTTTGGCGGCGAAGGGGAGGAGCAAGATGGGCCGATAGTTCTTGAGGTCGGTGGGGTCAGCTGTGGGCTTTTTGAGCAGAGTTCTGACTTCTGTATGCTTCCAGTCATCTGGGAAAGTGCCTGTTTTAAATGTGGTGTTGATGGCGCACTGTAGTTTGGGTGCGATGGTGGCCATGGCTCTGTGGTAGATGTGAGGGGAGCAGGGGTCGGTGGGGCCCCCAAGTTGATGTCTTTCACGGTCGAGGCAGTGTCTTCAGCCGTGATTGGTGTTCAGCTGGATATGGTGTGCTGGCTGGTATCTTTGGGGGGAAGGGGGCCGTCTGTGGCGCCTGGTGGAGGGTTGACAAAGTTGTCGTAGAGGTTTTTGATTTTGAAGTAGAAGTAGGTTCCAAGCTGTTCGCAGAGGTCTTGGGATGGGGTGACGTCTGTGGCTTCGCTGCGTGGGTTGGTGAATTCTTGAATGACGCTAAAAAGTTCTTTGAAGTTGGTGGAGTTGGCGAGGATTTTGTTGTGGATGAAGTTCCTCTTAGTGGCTCTGATTTGGTTGTGGTAGTCCGTCATGGCGTCTTTGTAGGTGGTGTGGTTTTCAGTTGTCTTGGTGCTTCTCCAGTTCTTCTCCAGGCATCTGGCTTCTTGGAGAGCGGTGGTGAACCAGGTGGCTATCCTGGGGCGTTGTATGTTGGGGTTGCGTAGAGGGCAGACTCGTCTGCACAGTTGGCTATCCAGGTGTGGAGTTCTTTGGCTGCGTTGTTTGTGTCAGATGCCCAGGTGTTGTTGTCTCGGGTGAGGGTGGAGTTGAGTTGCTCGTCGGTAACCTTGCTAGAGTTCCTTTGTGGTGGGCGTGGGGCTGGTTTGGGTGCCTTGTGTTTGTTGACGGTGAAGTGTACGCAGCAGTGGTCGGTCCATGGCGGTTGCGTTGTGTGGCTAAAATGGACGCTGTTACCTGCCGTGAAGATGGGAACAAGGGTGTGTCCTACTCTGTGGGTCGGTGTGTTGCCGAGTTGTTTAAGTATGATACTGGCGAGGTTGTCCTGGAGGATGGTGGAGTTGGGGTCGCTGGGGTTGTCGAGGTGGAAGTTCAGGTCTCCAATGAGTATCTAGTTCGTTGAGGCGATGGCGTGGGGTGCGATGAAGTCGGTGATGGTGGTGGAGAATGGTGTCCGGGGGCCGGGGGGGTCTGTAGACGAGGGTTCCTCGGAGTGTGGCTTTGGGGGAGGTCTGGATCTTATGTGAATTTAGAGCTTTTCTGTTTGTATCTTTTCTGTAACTCATGTACTCCGAAGTCTTTGTGTAATGTAACTGGTCCTTTTGTAAAGCGCTCTGAAACCTTCAGGTAAAGTTTGCGCTCTATAAAATCGCATTAAATAAATAAATACTCAGGCCTGATACATCCGGGCCCCCTCTGTGTACCTTGCAGGGGGGCCCCTTCAACTTTCGTTACGCCACTGGTTTGACGACCATGAGTCCAGTTCAAAAAAGCAAATTGCATTTGTAGGTTTGGCTTGCAATGCCAAATCAAAAAAGGAGGGTTAATGCTTCTAGATAAATATATTAACATGAAGATTTTCCCATTAGTAAATCGATTTCCAGGAGTCAGAATCAGGCATTCCAAGGAAGAATTACCCACAAAAGTGCCTGTTTGTTAGATGTGCACAAACGTTTCTGTGACTCATTCTACAGAAGAAGGCTTCATCTCACACTTCCAGTTGAGTCTGAAAGTATTTATTGCTAAATTAGTAGTCTGTGAATCACAAAGTTACCAGGTGAGGGGAACCCATACCCTTCAGATGTGAAGCCAGGCTTCCTGAGACAAAGCAGAACTCAAATATGTACTCTATTAGAATATTAGAATGTTGAGCACTCCATTGCAGACAAAGGATTGCTCTGGGCTTCTACAGGCCGGTACCTCTAGTTTGGTATCTCAGCCTCTCTCCGTTCCTCTGCCAGCCTCTGCTTGTGACTCTAGCTCTCTGCCCAGTGTCATCTCAGGATTTTTGGGGCCTTAGGAACAGACATATTTCAGCTGTTTTATTGTGGACCAGTTTCAAAAAGTTTGCTTAGCAGGAATCACACAGGCATGATTTGGCAGAAAATGGGTAATAAAATTTGAAGTTGTTCTGAGCAGTGCCCCACTAAATTTTCTTGTCCGGGGCCCCAATAAACCATAAACATGACACTCTAAATCACAAGACAATATTCTCACCGAGAAAACCTAGCTGAGCTGATAAGAATTTACAGATGGGCGCATCATATCGGAGACTTGTATATCTAATAAGATTAGTTGGAACGTGCAAGAAAATGTGTCAGGAGTGGGTTACAGTCATGCTAAGACAGGCAATATGAGTTTATATGTTCTACAATCTGTATCCTTGAAAAAGGAAGTACTTAATCCACTTTCAGAGACAGTGAGAGTGGGAGACGACACCCCCAAAATATGTTAGACTGTTGCGGATGTTGTTTATCCATGGGGAATATAATTTTACGTAAGGTTAAAAGAAACGCAAAAAGAAAGTTAACAAGTGCATTTACACTTGCTTGGGAATTTACACAAGAGATGATAAACGGCTATTTTTGTTCATGTGAAAATGGAATTCACAAAAGGATCAGGCCTGGGCACAAAGTGACAAAAAAACTCTGCGGCGTTCCGCAAGTGGTGGAGTGCAGTGCAAACGTCTGATTTCGTTGACCTTCCTTCCGCTCGGGTAGAAATATTACCCGAGCGGCAGCTCGCACTCGCCAATTTACCGTTCGCTATTGCAAGCGGTGAAAAAACTCCCCTGCACTCCGCAAGCTCCGCGGAGTGCAGAAGACTCTGCAAACTCCGCGAACAGAGCGGAGTTCACTGCCCAGGCCTAAAAAGGATATCAAGAGTAATACTGGGGTAACTGTGACAGTCAGGGGTGCAAAAAGTACTCCTGGAACCCAATGTGAATTCTAAACTAAGAAGAACCCAGCACGAATAGATTTATGATTTATTTGGTCAACTGGTCCCCATTTCTCTAAGCGTTGGGAGACTTCTGGCATACAGAATACTAGTAATTCTTTCAATCTTACTGGATTCAGCAGGTATCAACTTATTATTTGTGTTCAGGAAAATGATTTCTTCAAACATATCCAAATGTGTTCATGTTGAAAAATGTTTGCTTAAAAGGTTTCATGCAAATAATACAACTAATAGATTTCTCAAGCTTGATCATAACAAGGAATATTATGCTACTGTGATTTAGGGTTCAAATTATTATTTATCTTTCTATGTTAGTAACAGTAATAGTGGTCCACAAGAGCTGCAGTCCAGAACAGGAGAGTTGAGACTTTCAACGTATATTATAATAAGTTATTTGATGCCAGTGAACCCCTCTTGCAGAGATTGCTGTTATACCTGGCATCCTTGGGTGGTCTTCCCTCGAAAGTTTTGCCTCCTCACCCCCTCCTTTTGCTGTATCTTTTTGTTGACCTTAAGACTCTGAGCACTTTACCACTGTTGACCAGTAGCTAAAGTGCATGTGTGTCTCCCCTAAAACATGGTAACATTGTATACACAAATTGCATATGTAATTTACTTGTAAGTCCCTTGTAAAGTGGCATACCATATAGCCAGGGCCGGTAAATTAAATGCTGCGTGTGGGCTGCAGCGGTAATTGTGCCACCCACACAAGCAGCCTTTCAAACCTCTCCCAGGACTGCCACTCAGGGCTTGTGTGTGCAGTTTCGTGCCACTTTGACTTGGCATTTAAAACCCTCTACCAAGCCATAAGCTCCCCTTTTATTACACATGAGTCACTGCTAAGGTAAGCATTAGGTAGGCCAAAGGGCAGGGTGCTGTGTAAGTAAAAGGCAGGACATATACTTTTCAGTTGTTCAGGTCCTGGTAGTAGCAAACACAAATTCATTTATCACTACTGTGAGGCCTACTCCTCTCATAGCTTAACATTGTGAATTCCTGAATACACTTTTAAGATGTGATTCCTGATTAGAAAGGAGCAGCTGCCTCACGTTTCATATAATTGGAATGGTAATGATAAATCCACTTTACTAGTAAAGATGGATTTAACATTACTATTTTAGAAATGCCACTTTTAGAAAGTGGGAATTCTTCTCCCCTTACTGTGTGCCTGCAGCCTGTCTCCAATATACGTCTGGGGTGGGTGACAGCTTCACTTTGTGCATTCCCTCTAGACAGCCACAACCACAGGAAGATTAGGTGTGTCTAAGCACTCATCTGCATTCTGGTGGTCTTTCCTGGGCAGGAAGGGAGAGGGGAGCTGTCACTTGCAGCTGTATAGGTAGTGTCCTGTCCCCACACAAACAGCAGATTACCCCTCACTGATAGTCTTGAGCCAGGTTTGGGAATAAAGGGCTTCTGTGCACTTCAAAGACCCTTCTTTGAAGTCACCCCCACTTAAAAGGCACACATGGTTATAAGTACTGGGCCTCAGACCCTACCAGGTCAGTACACTACTAGACCTGTGAAGAACTCTACCAGGAAGAAGGACTGCTCTGCTGCTACAAGGGCTGCCACTCTGCTGGACTGCTGCTCTGGAAGAACTGTTTTTCTGCTCTGTAGTGCTGCCTGTTGCCTGCTACTTGCTGCCCTCTGCCCTGCTGAGGACAGAACTGGACCCATCTCACTTGAACCCAGAGTGTCTCCAAGGGTTTGCTGGCTTGCCCCCTGTTCTGAAGTCTCAGGGCCATCAGAGACTTCCTTCAACCCTGCAACAGCACCTGGACTCTGTCATGTGTGAGGCCTGCCTTGGCAGGTGGTGCCAACCCAGTCCTAGGCCCTTGGAATAGAATTTTCGGTGCTGACCCAGCAGAATCCGAGCATCTACGACTTTGCGCCAATTCGAATTGATGCATCTCCCTTCGACGCCGAAGCAGCTGCTGCTCGATAACATTGCTTCAATGGACTGCGTGGCTCAACGATGGTAGACTGCCCGGCTCGATAAACAAAGATGCATTACCTTCATTGCAAAGTGGTTCATCAATGAAGTCTCGCTGAGTGTGCTGATCAGAACCACGGCATTGCTTCCATCAATGTAATAGATGACGATGCATCACCTCCTCTACTCCTTGTCACAGCTCATTGAAGTCAAAGCTTTGTCTAACCAAGATACTTTTTCAGCGGGAACTGCATGCGTCCTATAGCCGGTCTGCGCTCCATCGCAGTCGGCCTGAACTTTGGCTTTATCCCGGTCTAACTCGACTAGATGTCCCCGGTTGGCACTTTATGACTCTATGCACTATATTTTTTATCATATTTAAAAAATCATAACTCTAGTTCTACTTGTTGTATTTTGGTCGTTTTAGTCTTGTTTTACTCTTATAAATACGATTTATCTTTTTAACCATAGAAGGATGACAGTGGTTTAAACTGGTGCTAGCACATACACAGTTTCAGGAAGTTATTTGTGACCACTTGTACAATTAAGTGTGCTCAATGAAGACAGGTAACACTATGTCATCCCAATAGTGTAAAGTATAAGGGAGAAAAACCCCTATATACAAAGAGTATCAAACAAATGTCCAGAGCACCACCACAATAAGTTGTAAAAGGTCCGTCACTCTAGTGGTTCCGTTTCAGTAAGGTGAACTTCAAATAAACATAGAGAAAGTATAGAGAACCGATAATTCCATTCGTTTTTATTCCATATTCTTGTGCAAATAAATTCAAGCAACAGCCGACACGTGTTTCGTCGTACTTGACGACTTTTTCAAGGCTCTGAAAAGTATACATGACTCATCCGAAGGATAATTTAAAAAAAACGAGTCTTGGCCATCGGAACCCGAGGGCTACAGAACGGATGATTACTATGCAAAGGGAGTCAATCCCGATAACATCCAATCATAGCAACAAGGCCCTTGATAAGTCCAGGTCTCTGCAAAACAAACGCCCAATTTGTGTTCT
Organism: Triturus cristatus; assembly: GCF_964204655.1. NCBI lineage: Eukaryota > Metazoa > Chordata > Amphibia > Caudata > Salamandridae > Triturus > Triturus cristatus. The sequence continues at coordinate 273,702,762 of NC_140592.1, read as the reverse complement.
GGGTACAACTATATATATGTATATAGCCACTAGGTATTTATAGTTAGGTCAGCTGTTCTATAGTAAAACCGTTTTTGTGTTGCTAATAACTTTGGCAGTTTTGGACGAATCCCCGTGAAACTTTTCTAAAAGGTGCAAAGTTTTGCCAAGTTTGTGCCTGGAAAGTTTGGAGTGATCCAGCAAGCAGGGACCAAGAAATAAGGGGGGGGGGCTCAAAAAAGCCAAATCCCCATGCATTTTCCATATACTTCTTTAGACAAGGCTACAGCAAAAACTGCTGAACGGAATTACACCAGATGTGGCAAGAAGCTAAATCTTGATGACCAGATTGTGCTTTCTGTGATTTGGTGTAAATCGTTCAGTAGTTTTTGAGAAATTAAGGTGGAAAAACAATTGTATATCTGGACTGTTGGGTTCGCGAGAGTCTCGAGAGACTGTTGCAGAAGTGCCAGTTTAAAAATACAGCATTCTGATTGTCACATGGAGCTTTATTTTTCTTGGGTCATTTTGCTCCCATAGGAGTCAGACACCCGCGGGAGCAAGCACACTGATTGGCTGCCAGCAACATGAGAAAAACGTTTCTGGCCGCTAATACCAGACTCGGGATTCCTCTGTCCTGAACCTGTTTAAAAAAATAAAAAATAAGGACGCAGGGTAGGGATACAATGACTCTCCAGGCTCCATAGCGGAGACCCAGAGACCCCCACCCCCGCCGGGGTCAAAAACAAAAGCAAAAAATCACCAATTGCTGCGATCCTACATGACTTCTGCGTGAATGTACAAACCAAAAACAAAATGGCAGCTGGGGCTGCTTGGTTTTATTATTGTGATTGGGGCGCACAGCCTCTCTCACCTAGAATATTACTGTAAATGGGGGGGGTGGCCCTGAGCCATTAATGGCCCCAGGGACCGCACCCCACAGGGCTGGCTCACATGCTATGTCCCAGGGAGCCCACCCAGGGACATAGCTGTTTCCATGCCCTCACTGACTTGATGGGAGCATTTTTAAATCTCCCACCAAGCGGGATCAACCACAAAGACTGCTCTCAGCTGGCAGGAGCTTTAAAAAATGCTTCCGCCGGCTGAGAGCAGACTTTTTATCTGATCAGGGAAACAGATCAAAATATTGCTCCCACCCGGAGGGAGCAGCATTAGAAGTTCCTCTCTTTGGGCGGGAGCAATACCGGCTCCAACTGCATGCAGGGAGCCAGAAGAGGATGCAAGGGCCTTGGGGCACCAGGGTACCCACCTTTAATAGTGCCAGCCCAGGGGAATGGGGTCCCCAGGACACGAGCCCCACTCCCCTTTAATTAAAATAAATGGGTGCGCTGCCCTCTCCCCTTTATCTTAAGTAGAAGCCCTGGGGAATGGGGTGCCTATGGCCTAACAAGGCTCGGGAAGGGGGGCCACATTGCCCCGCCCCTTTCGTTAAAAAAAAGGCCTTGGGGGATGGGATTCCCAGGACCTAATAAGGCTAGGCGAGGGGGGCCACAAGGCCCCCTCCTGTGTCATTAAAGAAAACAGCCCTGGGATATGGGGTTCCCAGGGCCTAATAAGGCTTGGGGAGGGATGTCATGTGGCCCCCTCTCATTTCATAAAAGAGACCCTGAGGGGTGGGGTCCAAAGGGTCATATAAGTCTTGGGGAGGGGGCCCCGTGGTCCCCCTACCCTTTAATTAAAAAACAATGGTCCTGGGGTATGGGGTCTTCATAGCCTAACAAGGCTTGGGGAGGGGGGCACATGGTACCAAAATATTACTTTAGGTTAAAAAAAAATACAAATTCACTCAAATAAACACTCACTTAAATAAAGAAACGTTATAGTTATATGTGATAAAAAGATCTTTTTTTTAAAGAAAAACATTAGAAATTCACTGAAAAAAATCAAAGGTTAAAGTAACATTAAAGTTAGGTGAATATGTCAGTGACAACATTAACGTTTTGAACTAAAAAAAAACACATAAATTTACCAGTTATAGTTTACTGAGCTAACTACAACTTATGCCACTGCCATGCACTGCTTATGACCTCACATATTACATCACTCATGAGATGTTCTATGATATAACGTAACTTTAACCTAGTGCGTAATTTGAGCTGGTGGTTTCCAGTGCTTGGCACCAGCACTTAATTGTTAACACTGGTGCTTGTGACACAAGGTGGCACTGTCTGGCTAATTTAGAAATGACCACAATAGGTATTAATTCAATATAAATTAGAAATGACTCCTACCTGCCGTTCAAGCCATTCTTATAGCTTTGGGGGCCTGTAATAGGCGAAATTGTCACAATTGTAGGAGTGTGATGGTTAGTAGTTGTGTTGTTACTATCTTTTGCAGCGCGGGCAGGGGCAATGTGTGGTGCAAGCTGCAGTGTGCTCCTGACGAGAGCCTTGGCACTTTTTTGTTTTCCTTTTGCAAATTAAGCACTGCTTTAACCTTTTTTTTTCAGCGAATGTATGTGTGTGTGTGTGTGTATATATATATATATATATATATATATATATATATATATATATATATATATATATATATATATAAAAGTTCACAATCCTGGCCCACCGTTCTCCCGATGAGACAATCCAGGTACGGACCACCAGATGCCAATGTCTTGCAAAATCAAAATAGTGCTTTATTTCATCAGTGGCAAATCAGTCTATTCCAGGCTAGTGCCTGCCATGACGCTTTTCGACCGCTGGGATGCGGTCTTGATCACATGACATGCGGCAATTGAATTGACATTTAAATAGTAAAACAACACCCACCAGTGCACGAAACAACAAAGCAATTCTCATAAAAACAGACAAAAGACTTGATAATATATTCAGCAGATGATGGCCTCTTGAAACAACGCTGGACAAATGTTAATTAGTCTGGTCGAAAAGGCCACAAAAAATGGTTTGTAATACAATCACTAGATTCAGACTTCCTATTTTAAATAAAACATAGGTTGAAACATCATCACTCGTCCTTTATACAGTGATAAACTAAACCTGATGATATCTGTTAAAAACCATCGACATATCAATATTTATATTAATATATTCATTGAGACATGAAGTGCTAGTGCTGAAATGTACACAAATGGCCTAAACCAGATCGCATCATAAAATCAAGCATATCATATCGACTATCAAGCCAATCAACAGAAAGGGGCCCCCAAAAAAGCAAAAATAGAGGTAGAGACAATGGGGAGACTAATTCAGAACAAACGGAGAAGAACTCTACCCTATTTATCAAGAAGGTACACAGTATCAAAAAATATCTTTAGATGCCAGCTAGAGACACACAAAAGAAAAGAGGAACAAAAAACATACAGTTGTGAACATATATAGGACCACACACAGCAATAATTGAGATTTTTTACAAATATTTATTGCATTACTTTAAATAAATGTTGTAAATAGATATAATACATTAATGGCTATTTAATAAGACAAATTCAGAGAAACGATACAAATGCAAAAGAACAGATTCAAAAAACACAGGTTCCCACTTCAAGGAAGGAAAAATCTAATCATATACACATTCATTCACACCCAATCACACACATTCATCAAGATATATATAACTGTGCTGTTAATGCAAAAACTGAATGAGTGGTAAACACCAAGGACCCAGCCCTCAAGGAGGTCTTCACAGAGTTACTCAAGAACACAAATGAGTATGGAAATTCTAGATGGAATAAGGATTTCAGAGGAAGACGATATGTCTGAATATTAGGTCCAATATCAACAATCAAGGGGGCGGGGCTCTTGGGAAAAACGCCGACGCGCGTTTCGGTGAAACAACTCCGAGGAGCGGAGAACCACCTTCTTCAGGGCCAGAAACAGAACCACACAAATCAAAAACGGGACCTGAGATAAAAACAAAAAACAATGTATGTACATAAGGAAAAACAGAAACATACAAATGAGAAACAATTTCAGTGTGTGATTCTCACAAAGAGTGTCTCTACTGCATCAAAGGAATGATATATATAGTAATGCTATTAAAATCAGGAGATTAAGCGTGCGCACTAAAGATAAGAACAAAAAATTGAAAATGAAACAAATGAAACATAAGAGGCTGAGAGAAAAAACAGGAGAATATATATACAAATCAAATGAAAACAGAACAAAACTTCAAAAGACCAATGTGCAGACAAACATATGATTAAAGCAGAAAGATTACCTGCGTTGATAGAAGAAACAAAAATCCAGAAGGTGAGCTTTACAAGATTTAGGATGATTTTAGCGATTTGCAGGCTGGACCAACAAAGAAATAAAAATAAATGTAGACAGCGTATATATATACTGACGGACTGACAGAGGAATGAATACTGAAGGTATTTACCAGGAAGAAATACAAATCCAGGAAAGTGCAGGGGTAATAACAACGCTAGATAATCTACACGCCAGGAGTTTCAGAAAATCGATGCAGGCGGAAGTGCTGCAGCGAAGAAACCTGTTGCTTGTTGAATCGCCGCTAATATAGAAAAAAGAAAGAGAAGAACAAGATAGAAAAAATCATAAGGTCAAAGGTAAAATCCAGGTCTAAAGGATCGGGAGGGTCTGTACTCACCTATATACAAAACACACCAAAGAGCGTCATTATACTCCGTGCGGGAGAAAGCAGAAATACTACACGGTGTAAACCAGATTCAACGATGGATGCGTGAAGCTGGTGGAAAACGGCCGAGAACCGATGATAGACTAAAAAAATTAAAGCAAACAAACACAGATCAGGAATATTACACAAAAAGCCCTCAGAATGCTAACGCTACGCAAAGCGGCAGAGAGGAGCTAACGGAGCAGGAATACCTCAGTCCTTCGGCGGGCGTCCCAAACGGATAGACCAACGTCTCTGAAGCGGCGTCCGGAATAAGGCAGTCGCTAACGAGTGAGAAAACCGGCAAAGATCAGGTAATTTAAACCCTCCAATCGGAAAAGCATCAATTGGGGGTGTGAACAGAAAGACTATGGCCTCAGATTTAAAGGGGAAGGATTCCTGACAATCAAAAAGATAAAGATAAAAAACGAAGAAAAAAAAAAAAAAAAAAAAGGAAATACCAAACAAAACCAAACGTACAGAAGAAAAGATAAAAGCGGACAAAGGACTAATTTAAAACAATTAGAAACCAAAAAACAATAATAATAAATGGATAAACAACAGGTTAAAGACACCAAATTTTGCGGTTAAAGCAAAATTTCACACATGTAAACTCCAGAAAGTACAGTTAATGAATAGAGAAGGCCAGATATGGTTACAGAAGCGCATTCTCCCATGGAAGGGACTCATTAAGTCCCCTTTCCTTAGTATTAAGGATAAAAATCCAAAAAACTTCGCGTTTTTTGCGAATGCTATCTGGGTTATATCCCTTTTGGGGATGAATTCTTTCAAGGATAGACCAACGCAGCTCGCTTTCTGTATGATTTTTCTCCATCCAATGGGTCACAATAGGTGCAGTATGCTTGGAACATCTTATATTGGATTTATGTTCCCCTATTCGGACCCTGACCTCTCTAGAGGTTTCACCCACATAGGAGAGTAGACAAGGACACTGAATCACATATATGCAGTTAGATGTTCTGCAATTAGTCATCTCCCTCAAGTTAGCGGTATAGCCATTAATGCATATGGAGGTACCAATAATGGCATTAATGCATGCATGGCAGGAGCCACATTTGTGATTGCCTTTTACAGGTGATGGACCATCAATGGATTTTTGTATCCAGGTGTTTCGATCTGAATCTTTGGCTCTCACCAACAGATTTCTGAGGTTTTTGTTTTTGCGAAATGCAAAGATCGGTTTCGGGATAGGGGTAGTTTGTTCACCCAAATTTAACAAATGCCACTCTGAGTTAATGATTTGCCTTACTTTGTGGTAAATAATTTAATTACCGGTACTTAATTTGATGCGGAAAACTAATAAGAACAGCTCAGTAAAATAAGAGGCAGAATCCGTGGTATTAGAGGTTCGGAACGGGCTTTATTCCTATACAAAGGAACATAATTCGAATTATGGGCCTTCTATTCCATCACCACGAAAGTTCAGGAAGGAAGGAACAATACATTATTGACAGATAGGCAGTTTTATAGAAAATACATTACAGTGAAACAGATGCAGGAGGCGTACCAGTTGAAAACAGAGATAAAGGCATACATGCGTAACTAAAATGGGTGTAACTAGGCGTAACTAAAGAACGTCATTAGGTATGATGTCACAAATGGGTGGTTCCATGAAAGAATTTCGCAATGTCAGCAAAAATACTTGGCAGAGATGCGCGCGCAGCAGCATGACGTGTGAGTTGACGTGCAACTAGGGGAAGAATGGGACTTGACATTTAGCTCTACGTGTGGAGACAAAAGTCTGGGGTTATGTCAACCTAATCCCAAATCATATCTAATATCCTATGTTTAAAGAACTGTGTTATCCAAAAAGAGAGGTCTCTTAGGATAGAATCTTATTCTATACTGACTATACTGACTATACTGACTGTTAGTGCGTGTACAAGCGTCTAAGTGTCTACACTAGATGCGAGGGGGTAGGAATATTCCATGGTAACGGGGCTATGAATTACTTGCATGAGGGCAGCGAGGCCTGGCCCTTTGCACGGTAGTTGGAGGAATGTTTACCTAAACTGCTAGAAAAGAATGCATCGGATGAGGGGCGGAGGAGATAATCTTGAAGGTGAAGTACAGTTTTCTGGCAGGCTACGGGCTGGATCAGGCTCCGTTAGCCGCGCAGGGAGTAAGACAAAGTTCATGGTCACAGAGGCAGGCTCAGACTGGAGCTTTCAGAGGCAGAAGGCAGAAAAGGCTTGGTGGCAGAATCAGGGCCTACTCGCCTGGACTGTAAAATGGGATAAATGAACCATATAAAGCCGGTGGCCTTTCATACTTAGGAATAGAATATCCGGCCCATTCATGGCGGATCTGAAAGAGGACATGTTGACGGTGGACGCACATGTGTTTGCGTCTTCATAACTGGAACTGGAGGGAACATACATGTACTTGTGACTTATACATGAAACCGTTGGGGTCCAAGATAGGGGACATAACCGACCATAAAAATCCATATTTCCACATTCCCTCCTTGTCCCCTACTTGCCCTTAGGAGATATCAATCTTCATCAATCCATCGATCTGTTCATATAACATCATTTGTTCTTCTTTCTTCTTCCGGGATCTTGAACGAAAACTTGGATGTGGGATACACGAGGTGGCACATAGACCACAAATCGCTGGCCCACATTGTAGACATAAGCAGCAACTGAATAGTATGAGAAAGCCAATACCTAGGAAGGAGAGCATTCTCCATCCCCAGGCTGACAACATGCCCCAGAACCAACCGGACCAAGTCCAGGTGCCTGGACTCTGGTGTATCTGGCTTACAATCTTATGAAGGCGGGTTATGGCTTTATATACTGACGGTGAATTTTCTGGTATGAAAATGCAACAACTTGATCCGATGACCCCACAAGCTCCGCCCCTATCGGCCAGGATGACGTCAAGGACAAGACGATTTTGAAGCACAACAATCCGCATAGCAGACTGTTCTTCTGTTAAATTGCCTAAGGCGGAAATAGTTTCGTTCACTACTGCTTCAAGGGTTCTGGTTAATCTACGTATCAACTTACTATTAGTGACTGTACCTATATAGGGAAAGAAACCTTTATTGAAATCTGTGTATTTTTCCCATGCTGTTTCAGTGTAATCGACAATTGGGAGATCTCTCTGCTGTCTATTGTGTACTAAATGAGTATTTCTATGATAATCAGGAGGAGCTAAGAAAACAGGTGGTAGGAGGAATGCTATGTAACAGGTACCATCCCAATCTAAAGGTAGGCGTATATATGCGGTCTGGCCACATATAAAGTAGGAATGACGAGAAGCTCTAAATGTAGACTTGCCTTGATCACTGAATTTTATCACAGTGGTGCATTTACTATGGCCCATGTGTATGGAGCCATTCTTTCTTATGCATAGTTCCCCTTTAACTGGGAATACGGACATGGCGGGCAATATTGGTGTAGCTTCAGATTCAACGTTCAGGATCATGAGGTTAAGTGTAAAATTACCTAATCCATATACTTCATTTTCTAGATCAGTTCCTGTTCTTTTGGGAAGTCCCTCCTTGTTAGGGTAGCAGACTTTAAGCAAAACTAAGTTCAGGTTTCCCCATACCCAGTTGTCTTGATAAACTGCTGAGTTTGAATCTAAGGAATTAATTAAACTAAACCATGCTCCACAGGAGCCATTGTGTGTGAACGGATAGGGAAAGAGGGGCAAAACTCCCTTATAGTTCTGATAGGGAGGGAGTCGGCCACATATCCAACAATTTGTAGCATTGCTAGTCTGATGGGAATGATGTAACATACTAATAAAAGTGTTGTTGCGCAGCGCAAATCTATAGGACAACTCATGCGGGGGTAATTCACTAAAAGAATGTTCAGCAGTAACATTGTAAACATGTTTAGAAATAGGATAATATATGTGCAACAATATACTTGCAGCGATTATTAAAAGACATAAGAAAAACAAAATTAATAACGTCACTGTGCAATGACTACGCAGTGATTTACAGTACGCATGTTTCTTGAGCTGCATTTGATTATTTCTTTCTCTATTCCGGTCCAGAGGATACATGTCAGAGACAAATTCAACCGATTCACCTTGGAGAGGACTTAAACAATCAAATTGTCTAACTGACTGGACCTCAATTTTAGTCTATATAGTTCTGAGTTCGAATGCTCAACCAAAGGGAGCTTTGAGTCTGTCTTTGAGGCAATACAGGGTTTAGTCTCTATATCGGATGGTAGTCCATAAAATTTCTTGATATGACTCGAGTGTATCCAACCTTTGCGACCTTCGATCTTCACGGCTGTCCTCGTGGTGAGCAGTACAAGTTGAGGCGATTTCCACCTCGGATCCAGCTGAGTCTTCCGGTCAAAATTACGCACTAACACCAGGTCCCCGGGAACTACGTCATGGGGTTTCACCTCGGTGTTGTCGGGAAAGGCTGCAGCTACCTGTGAACGACAAGATTGTAGTGCAGACATCAAGGAAGCCAGGTAATCTGTCAGCATATTACAGTCAACGTCAGTGATTTTACGAGGTATAGGCGTCCCCCACATATTTGGTGGTCTACCGAAGATCACCTCATACGGGGATAGCCCTGTTCGAGAATGTGCTACCATTCTCATGTAAAAGAGTGCAACTGGTAAGGCTACTACCCAATCGACACCTTTCTGTCTACATATTTTGGACAATCTAATTTTCAGAGTTTGATTATGTCGTTCCACGAGACCTGCTGCCTCGGGGTGTCGGACACAGTAAAATCTCCATTGATAGCCTAACAAAAGTGAAACGTGTTTCATTAGTTCGGATGAGAACGGCTGGCCGTTATCTGAGTAGATAACACGTGGTAAACCGTACCGTGGGAAGAATTCTCGAACCAACTGTTTGGCAGTAGTCGGGGCAGTGTAATCTGAAACCGGGTAGGCTTCTGTCCAACGGGAAAGAGCACAGACAACTACGAGAACATATTTGAATCCTCGACATCGTTCCATCTGGATATAATCCATCTGGAGGGCTTCAAAAGCGTGATCAGGAGGCTGAAATCCACCCTGTTCTACGGGAATGCTTTTACCTGGGTTAAACTGACAACATATCATACAGGTACGAACTTTTTGTTTAGCTGCGGCTCGTAAATGTTTGTTGAACCAAATGTGTTGAATGCTGTCTAGCATAGCCTTTTCTCCTAGGTGCGCTGGACTATGTATTGTATTAATGATGACTTGGACCATTGAGTCAGGAAGAAACCATATAGATTTTTCCTTCGTCATCCATCCCTGGTCTGTTTGGATCCCTCCTAATTCAGTCCATTTCTTTATTTCATCTGGTGTAGCATGTGTCTGTATGTCAATTACGTCAAGAGCGGGATCCTTAACCGTCATGCAATGTGTTGGTGTCAGAACCATTGTCTTTGTCATGTCAGATGTGTGAGTTTTATTCTGAGCAGTCTGTTTAGCTGTTCTGTCAGCTAGGTCATTGCCTTGGGAAATGATATCAGTAACTTTCGTATGAGCTTTACATTTCATAATTGATATTGCAGTGGGTAGATGTATTGCATCTAATAAGGCATGAATGAGGGGTCCGTGCTGAATGTGGGCACCGTGAGAAGTTAAATAACCTCTCTCTCGCCACAGTACGCCGAAGTCATGGACGACTCCGAATGCATAACGTGAATCAGTGTATATGTTGACTTTCTTATTTGTGGCTTGAATACAGGCTTGTGTCAGAGCAATGAGCTCTGCTGCTTGAGCTGACAAGGTATTAATACGATTTGTTTCAATGACTTCAGTGTCTGTTGTGACTGCATACGCGGCCACTAGCTCTCCGGTACTTGTTCTCATACATGAACCATCTACATACAACGTCAGGTCTGGATCTGTCAATGGGACGTCTGTCAAGTCTTGTCTGGGTTTCGTCGTGATAGTAATAACTTCAATACAATCATGTGCTAGTGGGTCTGTTCCATTTACTGGCAAAAGTGTGGCAGGATTCAATGTACTACAACGTCTGATTTCTATGTGTGGCTGAAACAATGTCAATTCGTAACCGGTAAGTCTTGCTATAGTCAAGTGTTGTGTCTGTGTGCGGTTCAAGAGAACTTCTACTGCGTGTGGTACTTGTACTGTCAATTGATGTCCTAACACTATGGCATCGCTTTGTCTGATTGCTAAAGCTGTCGCTGCCACTGATTTCAGGCACGCAGGCAGAGCCTGAGCTACGGGATCTAATGTACTAGAAAAATAAGCACATGGTTTGTGTGATCCTGCTTGTTCCTGTGTGAGTACTGACAAAGCAGTACCTTCGCGTTCTGTGACAAAAAGTGTAAACTGTTTATTGTAACATGGTGTTGCTAGGACAGGTGCTTGACATAAAGCTTTCTTTAAACTTTCAAAGGCGTGTGTATGTTCTTGAGTCCAAGGGAGGACAGTCGATGTGGCTGCCTCCTATGTTGTCAACTGAATAAGTGGTTTTGCTAGAAATGCATACTGAGGGATCCACTGCCTACAATATGAAGTGAGGCCTATAAAAGCCCGTACCTCCTTTTGTGTCTTGGGTATTGGCATGTTAGCAATTAACTGGATGCGATCTGACGTAAGCTGCCTTCCCTCCTTGGACAGCGAGTGCCCTAAGTAAACAACTCGCTGGACACAGAATTGCAGCTTAGAAGGGGACACCTTGTGCCCCTTTTCGGCCAAAAATTGTAAAACCGTCAGTGAAGCTTTTTCACATTCAGGTTCGCTTCTAGCGGTGATCAGCAGATCATCGACATATTGAAGCAGGGCAGTGTTGACTGGCATGTGGATACTGTCAAGTTCTCGTTTCAGTGCTTGGCTATAGATGCTGGGGCTTTCTGTGAATCCTTGAGGTGCGCGTGTGAATTTAAAGCTTCGTCCATTTAAACTAAATCCGAACAAGTATTGGCTTTCCGGATCTATTGGGACGCTGAAAAAGGCATTCTTGAGATCAATTACAGTAAAGAATGTTGCTTCGGAATCAATGGCTGTCAGTAATGAAGAAATGTCTGGAACTACGGGGTATTGTGGTACAATACATTTATTTAATTCGCGCAGATCAATAACCAATCGATATACTGGCGGGGCTTTTGGATCAGTTCGTTTAAGGATCGGAATTATCGGGGAATTACATACATTGGAGTCGGTTTCCACAACCACTCCCTGGGTAATAAGCTCGTCAATGATTTGCAGTAAAGCCAATACAGCATCTGGTGGTAACTTGTATTGTCGCATACGTGGTAGTACCACTCCTGTCTTTAGTGTGACTCGATATGGTGTAATGTTCATGCAACCAACATCTGTAGGGCCTTGCGCCCATAAATGTGTGGGTAAAGTCTGCAGTCGGTGATCCATGTCTCGGGACACATAGTGCCCTTTGAAATCACGTAAAAACAATCTTACTCCTTCCGGAGAACAACATATTATAGCTCCTAGAGCTTTCAATGTTTTTATACCTAACAGGTTTTCTGGACATGATTTAGTAAGCAATAAATCTGTAGTTCGTGTCAAGGGACCAATCGTAAGTGGAAGAGGCTGTGATACTTCGTTAATGATAGGTTTTCCTGAAAAACCAAGGGAAATATTCTGTGAGCCTGAGAGGGGTGCCCCTGGAACTTCACTACGTTTTATGGTTGTTCGGCTTGCCCCTGTATCAAGTAAAAAATTTCTATCCTGGCCTAATAGTTCACTGTGTACATAAGGTCCTTCTTGATCTACAGGGACCTCGATAAGGGGTAAGCCAACTTCCCTCTCTAGGCTGTTTCATGAGTATCGTTGATAATCAGGATAGTCATACTGTGCGGTCTGGTACATCTGTCGTGTCGTTGTTGGTGTGGCAGCAATAGGCTGCGGTGGTGGAGCTGGCATAGACTGTTGTGGAGCTGGCATGGACTGTGCATGCTGCGGGGCTCCTTGTTGGTTCTGATCCTGTCTAAGTGGCCGTGGTCTTTCTTTTGTATTACCTATGGCGATATTATGTTTTAAAACTGGACAATCGTGTACATAATGACCTGGCTGTTTACAATAGTTGCATGTCCCTTTTACAGAACCTGCTGAAACACTGGACTGTGTCATACTCTTTTTATGACCGTCAGCAGGAACTGTCTGGGAAACTAGCATTTTCATTTTCGTGTCTTTCATGCGTCTTTGTTCATGTTCTTGTTCCTCTCTAATTCTATTGTGATGGTACTGTAGCATTTGTAACATTTGTGACGGAGTGTTACCTTGCCAGGTACTCTCGAATTTCAATACTCTATTCTTAACTTGGGGCAGGGCATTTTCAACTAATTTTGTCACAAACAGATGTGGATACGATTCGCTACTTGCTTTTATTCCACTATTTATACCAAAACATTTTTCGAATCGGGCATAAAAATCACTAGTGTCTTCATCTTGCTTTTGTTTACAGGCTGAGATTGCACCCCAGTCTTCCTTTTTCGTAGTTAATAAACGTGGCAGTACCTGTACTAGTAAACCTGGTAGTATTTTGGTCTTTTCCCCAAGCCCTAAACCTGGACCTCGAGCTGTTTCTTCGTTTTCTAATGCTGTCCGATCTATCTTTTGGTCTCCCACCTCCCAATCCTTTTCTTTGAGTTTTTCATAAATGCCCGCAGGCATTAATACCTTTAATATTTTCATAATGTCGGGATAGGTATACTCTCCCATGAGCAACATGTCTTTAATTTCACGGTGGAAACCCGCTGGGTCTTTGTCATGACTGGGTACCACTTTCTTCATTTCTAATAGTTCCATTTTAGATATGGGTGTGTATACAAACACACGTTTAAACTGATTGTCATCACCTTTTATCGGGTGGACTTCGCGTAAGGGATTCTGTCTATCCATATAATACGTCGTTCTTCCCTTGATGGGCAGTGAGACATGTTCGGGGCATACAAAAAGAATGTACTGCTTTCTGGATTCTAGTATTTCTCTAATTAACTCAGTACCTGAACCTCTCCATTTATTCGTGAGTAATTCCGTTAATATATCAGATAAGGGACCAGGATCGGAGTGTTGGCTTTTATATAATATAAGGAGTTGTTGAATCATGTAGATACCAGCTAAACGCTGTTCATCTGAGGTGAGGTTCAAAAACGTGTGTGCTAGTGTATCATCACTATATTTTCCGGGACTGTCAACCCAGTGAACGGCTGACCTGGCTAATTCTTGTTCGTCCATAGAATCGAGTATATGATAACCCCTTCGTTCTCGGAGTAATTTGTCAGCGGTTTGGAACAAATGTTCGGGGGACCTTATATTTATTATAGGGGTTTGGAAATTTCTGTTATTTTCTGGACGTATTGGACATATCGGATCAGTAAAGCATCTAGTATTATTACAAGATCTTCCTCTACCTACATAGGCCATAGTTTCTAACTGTCCTGTGGGCAGTTCTAATTCTTCCTCCTCCTCGTTTTGTTCAGGCTGGTCTACCGCCAATCTTTCTTCGTGTATTCGTTCTACTTCTTTGCGGATCTTTCGGCACATAGCTACTATACTTAGTAGTTTATCATGTCTCCCCTCTGATATATTCCGACTCCATGTGGTAAGAATCCGCATTTCTTCCGGATTTACCCCTGGTCGGTCTTGATTTCTGACCACACAATTTATGAGGAAACGTAACAGTTCTCCCTGTATCTCCACTTTCTGGTACTCCATGGCTCTATTAATACTTTCAGAATCTCGCCCTGACTGGATAAAATGATATATATTTTCTAAATGTGTAGTCATTCCTGGTAGCCTCCCTAAATATATTGCAGCTCGTCGGATACGTAATGAGGCCAGCAGCATTTCATCCTTTTTGCCGGGCACAGGGTCATATCTACAATCTACTAGAAGTTCCTTAAGCATGTCGGGAGTTACTAGTTTGGGCGTACGTTGGTGGGCTAATTCTTGAAAGGAAAGTTTATTTACTCTGGGTGGCGTGGAAAAAATGTTTGTTGTACCTCCTGTAGCACCGCCTGGGGTGCTGGGTGTGAAAGGATTCGTTGAACGTGATATAGCAACCATAGGTGTGGGTACAGCTGTAGAAACAGATGTGCTTGCCGGAACTTGTGTCGGAGTTTGTTGTTGCGGAGGTACAGACGGAGGGTCTTGGCGTTGAACCCCCTCGGCAGGCGGTCTATGTGGTGCAGTATTAGCATACTCTGGAGCTGCGTCGTCTAAATAAGAGGAAAGGAAAACATCTTCTGCGGTTCTGGGATGCCCTTTGGGATGTGATTTTATCGGAAACAACGGAGGTGGCAAGTCTTTGGGTAACTCCGGAGTAGCCTTAGGTAACCCTTCGGCCAGAAGAGGATACATACCATTCATAAGGGCATTTCTTTGTCTGTCTACTTGTTCTGCTTTTGCTCGGGTACCTTCTTCAATTAATAGATTTTCTCGGACTTTATTTGAATTCTCCTTACTCTTCTCTTCCTGTCTGAGTGCTTTTTCTGTACGTCTATACGATTCTTTACGCCATAATTCAATGGCATCTTTCTGTGATTGTCTAGCTTTCTTTTTCCATAATTCTTCCTCCACTTTCATGATGCAATCTGCATCCCAGGTCCCAGCTGCGGGCCACCTCTGACTTTCTGGCAATTCCTTGGTGTAGTCTACCCATAAATCAAGAAATAATATGGCGTCTAGGCCATGTTTATGATACATGAAGTACCCTGGAGTGTCCCTAGGAGGAATGGGAACAGCTTCTTCGAGTACCCCTTTTCTAGTTTTGATCTGTCTTAATTTCGAAAAGAGCGGCATATTGAGAACTGATCTGATACCTAATTTTGAACACGTTTAATACAACAAAACACAATAATGAACAGTCATTCACACCACAATATGCAGAACGTATTTAAAACATTTAACATTTAACATTTAATGAACAACAATGATGGCCATTTAGGGAACTAGTCACTAAGCATAATACTCGGCACTAACTAGGTAATTCTGAATTATATACTAGACATACTAGATATACTGCTAAACAGTACAGATACACTGCTGAAACAGTGCAGACCGGATTTGTGTACCCAAACCCGTCTTGACCGGCACAACCTATGTGCACGTCAGAACGCCTCCCCGGCAATGGTACTCACCGGGTAGCTCGAAACGGAAGGCCTCGGAACTGAACTGAACTGGACTCGAACCGGACTGGACTCGACTCGAAACTTCGGAACTTCGGAACCTGGTGGGCCTCTGTATACCTCGGATCTTGCTCTCTCAGCTAGGCTCTTGTGGAAATATGGATTTTCCCGATCAGTTATGTCCCCTATCTTGGACCCCAACGGTTCTATGTGCATGTCACAAGTACATGTATGTTCCCTCCCGTTCCAGTTATGAAGACGCAAATACATGTGCGTCCACCGTCAACATGCCCTCTGTCAGATCCGCCATGAATAGGCCGGATATTCCATTCCTAAATATGAAAGGCCACCGGCTTTATATGGTTCACTTATGCCATTTTACAGTCCAGGCAAGTAGGCCCTGATTCTGTCATCAAACTCCTCTTGCTTTCTGCCTCTGAAAACTCCAGTTCGAGCCTGCATCTGTGACCATGAACTTTGTCTCATTCTCTGCGCGGCTCACGAAGCCTGACATCAGCCTATTCTCTGCCAAGAACTGTATTTCGCCTTCGAGTTATCTACTTCCCCCTCAGCCGATGCATTCCTGTCTAGTAGTTTAAGTAAACATTCTTCCAGCTACCGAGCAAAAGGCTCGACTTCTCTGTCCTCATGCAAGTAATTCATAGCCCTGTTACCATGGAATATTCCTACCCCCTCGCTTTCAGTGTAGACACTTAGACGCTTGTACACGCACGCACAGTCAGTATAGAATAGATTCTGTCCGAGAGTCCTTCCTTTGTGGATAACATAGTTCTTTAAACATAGGATGTTAGATATGATTTGGGATTAGGTTGACTTGACCCCCCAGACTTTTTGTCTCCACATGTAGAGCTAAATGTCAAGTCCCCTTCACCCCCTAGTTGCACGTTAATCACACGTCATACTGCTGCGCGCGCATCTATGCCAAGTATTATCTTATAGATCCACCTATATATGACATCATAACCAATTATGTTCCTTTTTGCTCCTTATTACACCCATTTTTTGGTTACGCAGACAGATCGTCATTTTCCTTATCAATTGTTACGCCTATTGCATTCGCTTCATTATAATGTATGTACTATAAAGGTTACTTCTTGTCAATAAAGTATGTACTTCACTTCCTGAACCTCCGTGGTGATGGAACTTGGAGCAACCGATTATAATCGATCATTGGAATAAAGCCCATTCCGATCCTCTAATACCACGGATTCTGCCTCTCATTTTACTGAGCTATTTAATTATGTTTCTGTATCAAATTAAGTCCAGGTAAAGGAAAATTATTTACCACATGAATGGCGCCCGAACAGGGACACTTTCTCATCTCACGCGCCGGCGGTGAGTTGCAGGCCCGGTCTCCTGCCACAGCTGGACGGACAATAACGCGTACCAGCAGGATTTCCTGTATCTCCCTCCGGTCAAGCGGGGGCGACTGAGACTGCGATCAACACCCAGACGAGGCGGTGAGAAGTGCGAAGTATCCCGACCAGAGCCTAGCTGATAGAGCAAGATCCGAGGTATACAGAGACCCACCAGTTCGAAGTCAAGCCCAGTGTCCGACGAGTCGAGTCGAGTCCAGTCCGGTTCAAGTTCAAGTTACCGAGGCCTTCCGTTTCCGAAGCTACCCGGTGAGTACCATTGCTGGGGAGGCATTTCTGACGTGCACATAGGTTGTGCCGGTCAAGACGGGTTTGGGTACACAAATCCGGTCTGCACTGTTTTAGCAGTGTATCTGTACTGTTTAGCAGTATATCAAGTATTCCGAAGTATCTAGTTATTGTCAAGAATTAAGCTTGGTGATTAGTTATGCAGACGATCATCATTGTTGGTTATTTTAAAGGTTAAAAATGTTTTAATGTTTAATGTTTAATGTGTTAAACGCCCTGCATATTGTGGTATGAATGGTTGTTCATTATTGTGCTTTTGTATTAAGTGTGTTCAAGATTAAGTATCGGATCAGTTGTCAATATGCCGCTCTTTTCGAAATTAAGACAGATCACTACTAGAAAAGGGGTTCTTGAAGAAGCCGTCCCTATTCCTCCTAGGGACACTCCAGGGCACTTCATGTATCACAAACATGGCTTAGACGCTATATTATTTCTTGATTTATGGGTAGACTACACCAAGGGATTACCAGAAAGTCAGAGGTGGCCCACAACGGGAACCTGGGATGCAGAGTGCATCATGAAAGTCGAGGAAGAGTTATGGAAAAGGAAAGTCAGACAGTCACAGAAAGACGCCGTTGAGTTATGGCGTAAAGAATCTCATAGACGCACAGAAAAAGCACGTAGACAGGAAGAAAAGAATAAAGAAAGTTCAAATAAAGTTCGAGAAAATCTATTAATTGAGGAAGGTATCCGAGTGAAATCAGAACAAGTAGACAGACAAAGAAACGCCCTTGTGAATGGTATGTATCCCCTTCTGGCCGAAGGATTACCTAAGGCTACTCCAGAAATACCGAAAGACTTGCCACCCCCATTGTTCCCAATAAAGGTACATCCTAAGGGGCATCCTAGAACAGCAGAAGATGTTTTTCTTTCCTCATATTTAGATGACGCAGCTCCCGAATATGCTAATTCCGCCCCGCATAGACCGCATACCAGGGAGGTCCAACGCCAAGAGCCAGCACCCGTATCCCTACAGCAACAAATCGAGTCACAAGTTCTGGCAAGCACATCTGTTTCTGCATCCGCTCCTACAGCTACTTCTATAGCTGTGTCCACACCTGTAGTTGCTGTGTCACGTTCGACGAATCCTTCCACACCCGACACCCCAGACGGGGCCACGGGAGGTGCTACCAATATCTTTTCTACGCCACCCAGAATAAATAAACTTACTTTTCAAGAGTCAGCACATTCACGTACACCCAAACTCATAAGTGCCCGTACGCTTAAGGAACTTCTTATAGATTGCAGATATGACCCTGTGCCCGGTAAAGAGGACGAAATGACCCTGGCATCATTGCGTATCAGACGAGCCGCAGTGTATTTAGGAAAGTTACCAGGAATGACTGCGCATCTAGATAATATATATCATTTTGTCCAAACAGGGCGAGATCCAGAATGTATTAACAGAGCTATGGAATACCAGAAAGTAGAGATACAGGGGGAACTGTTACGTTTCCTCATAAACTGTGTGATCAGAAATCAAGACCGACCGGGGGTAGACCCGGAAGCAATGCAAATTCTTACAAGATGGAGCCAGAATATATCAGAAGGGAGACATGATAAACAAAATTGTATAATAGCCATGTGCCGAAAGATCCGTAAAGAAATAGAACGCCTACACGAAGAGAGATTAGAGGTAGACGAGTTCGAACAAAGCGAGGAAGAAGGGTCAGGACTGCCCACAGGACAGTCAGACACCATAGCCTATGTAGGTAGAGGAAGATCTTGTAATAATAATAGACGTCTTACTGACTCAATACGTCCGATATGTCCAGATAATAACAGGAATTTCCAAATACCTATAATTAATATAAGGTCTAACGAGCATTCGTTCCAAACCGCCGACAAACTACTCCGAGAACGAAGGGGTTATCATTTTCTCGATTCTATGGATGAACAAGATTTAGCCAGGGCAGCTGTCCATTGGGTGGACAGTCCCGGAAAATATAGTGATGATACAGTAGTACGCACATTTTTTAATCTTACCCCAGATGAACAGAGGTTAGCTGGGATTTATATGATTCAACAACTCATTATACTATATCGAAGTCAGCATTCGGACCCTGGTCCCTTACCTGACATACTGACTGAATTGCTTATGAATAAATGGAGAGGTGCAGGTACTAAATTAATTAAAGAAATTCTAGAATCAAGAAAGCAGTATATTCTTTTTGTATGCGCAGAGCATGTCTCATTGCCCGTCAAGGAAAGAACCACGTATCACATGGATAGACAGAATCCCTTACGAGAAGTGCATCCAATAAAAGGCGAGGACAACGAGTTCAAGCGCGTATTTGTATATACGCCCATATCGAAAATAGAATTGTTACAAATGAAGAAAGTGGTACCCAGTCATGACAAAGATCCAGCGGGTTTTCACCGAGAAATTAAAGACATGTTACTCATGGGAGAGTATACCTATCCCGACATTATGACAATATTAAAGGTATTGATGCCTGCTGGTATTTATGAGAAACTCAAGGAAAAAGAGTGGGAGGTAGGAGACCAAAAGATAGAATGGTCAGTGTTAGAAGCGGAAGAAAAGGCCCGAACTGCAGGAGCAGGACTTGGGGATAAAACTAAAGCACTGCCAGGTTTATTAGTACAGGTACTGCCACGTTTATTAACTACGAAAAAGGAAGATTGGGGTACAATTTCAGCATGTAAACAGAAGCAAGATGAAGACACTAGTGATTACTATGCCCGATTTGAAAAATGTTTTGGTATAAATAGTGGCATAAAAGCAAGTAGCGAATCATACCCACATCTGTTTGTAACAAAATTAGTAGAAAATGCCCTGCCACCAGTAAAGAATAGAGTATTAAAATTCGAGAGTACCTGGCAAGGTAACACTCCATCACAAATGTTACAAATGTTACAGTACCATCATAATAGAATTAGAGAGGAACAAGAACATGAACACAGACGCATGAAAGACACGAAAATGAAAATGTTAGTTTCCCAGACAGTTCCAGCTGAAGGACATAAAAAGGGTATGACACATTCCGATTCCGCAGGACCTGTAAAAGGGACATGCAATTATTGTAAAAAGCCAGGTCATTATGTACACGATTGTCCAGTTTTAAAACATAATATCGCCATAGGTAAAACACAAGAAAGACCACGGCCATTTAGACAAGAGCAGAATGAACAAGGAGCTCTGCAGCATGCCCAGGCCATGCCAGCCGCACAACAGCCAATACAGTTTGTGCCAGCTGCACCACCGTTGCCTGTTGCTGCCACACAGACAACAACACGACAAATGTATCAGACCGCACAGTATGAATATCCTGAGTATCAGCGTTACGCATGAACTAGCCTAGAGAGGGAAGTTGATTTACCCCTTATCGAGATTCCTGTACATCAAGAAGGACCTTATGTACATAGCGAATTATTAGGCCAAGATAGGAAATTTTTACTCGATACAGGGGCAAGTCGAACAACTATAAAACGTAGTGAAGTTCCAGGGGCACCCCTCTCAGGCTCACAGAATATTTCCCTTGGTTTTTCAGGAAAACCTATTGTTAATGAAGTGTCACAACCTCTGCCACTTACGATAGGACCTCTGACCCGAACTACAGATTTATTGCTTACTAAATCATGTCCAGAAAACTTGCTAGGAATAAAAACATTGAAAGCTCTAGGAGCCATAATATGTTGTTCTCCGGAAGGAGTAAGGTTGTTTTTACGTGATTTTAAAGGTCACTATGTGTCTAGAGACATGGATCCCCGACTGCAGACTTTACCTACACGTCTATGGGCACAAGGCCCTACTGATGTTGGTTGCATGAATATTACACCATATAGAGTCACATTAAAGGCAGGAGTGGTGCTACCACGAATGCGACAATACAAGTTACCACCAGATGCTGTAGTGGCTTTACTACAAATCATTGACGAGCTTATTGCCCAAGGAGTAGTTGTAGAAACAGACTCCAATGTATGTAATTCACCGATAATTCCGATTCTTAAACGAACAGATCCTAAGGCCCCGCCAGTATATCGATTGGTTATTGATCTGCGCGAGTTAAACAAATGCATTGTGCCACAATTCCCTGTGGTCCCAGATATCTCGTCATTACTGACAGCTATTGATTCCGAAGCAACATTCTTTACTGTAATTGATCTTAAGAATGCCTTTTTCAGCGTCCCAATAGATCCGGAAAGCCAATATTTGTTCGGATTTAGTTTAAATGGACGTAGCTTTAAATTCTCACGCGCACCTCAAGGATTTACAGAAAGCCCCAGCATCTATAGCCAAGCACTGAAACGAGAACTCGATAGTATCCACATGCCAGTTAACACTGCTCTGCTTCAATATGTCGATGATCTGCTGATCACCGCGAGAAGCGAACCGGAATGTGAAAAAGCATCACTGACAGTTTTACAATTTCTAGCCGAAAAGGGGCACAAGGTGTCCCCTTCTAAGCTGCAATTCTGTGTCCAGCGAGTTGTTTATCTTGGACACTCGCTGTCCAAGGAGGGAAGGCAGCTTACACCCGACCGCATTCAGTTAATAGCTAACATGCCAATACCCAAGACACAAAAGGAGGTACGGGCTTTCATAGGCCTCACTTCATATTGTAGGCAGTGGATCCCTCAGTATGCATTTCTAGCAAAACCACTCATTCAGTTGACAACACAGGAGGCAGCCACATCGACTGTTCTCCCTTGGACTCAAGAACATACACAAGCTTTTGAAAACCTAAAGAAAGCTTTATGTCAAGCACCTGTTTTAGCAACACCATGTTACAGAAAACAGTTTACACTTTTTGTTACAGAACGCGAAGGTACTGCCTTGTCAGTACTCACACAGGAACAAGCAGGAGCACACAAACCATGTGCTTATTTTTCTAGTACATTAGATCCAGTAGCTCAGGCTTTGCCTGCATGCCTGAAATCAGTAGCAGCGACAGCTTTAGCAATCAGACAAAGCGATGCCATAGTGTTAGGACATCCATTGACAGTTCAAGTACCACACACAGTAGAGGTCCTTGTAAATAGAACGCAAACACAACACTTGACTATAGCGCGACTTACAGGGTATGAACTTACATTGTTTCAGCCACATATAGAAATCAGACGCTGTAACACATTGAATCCTGCCACACTTTTGCCAGTAACCGGAACAGACCCACTAGCTCATGACTGTATTGAAGTTATTACTATAACGACAAAACCCAGACAAGACTTGACAGATGTCCCATTGTCAGATCCAGACCTGACGTTGTATGTAGATGGTTCATGTATGAGAACAAGTACAGGAGAGTTAGTGGCTGCTTACGCAGTCACCACAGATACTGAAGTCATTGAAACTAATCGTATAAATACTTTGTCAGCTCAAGCCGCAGAGCTCATCGCTCTGACACAAGCCTGTATTCAAGCCACAAATAAAAAAGTCAACATATACACTGATTCACGTTATGCATTCGGAGTTGTACATGACTTCGGCGTGCTGTGGCGAGAAAGAGGTTATTTAACTTCCCACGGTGCCCACATTCAGCACGGACCCCTCATTCATGCCTTATTAGATGCAATACATCTACCCACTGCAATATCAATTATGAAATGTAAGGCTCATACGAAGGTTACTGATATCATTTCCCAAGGCAATGATCTAGCCGACAGAACAGCTAAACAGACT
Source organism: Triturus cristatus (assembly GCF_964204655.1). NCBI lineage: Eukaryota > Metazoa > Chordata > Amphibia > Caudata > Salamandridae > Triturus > Triturus cristatus. Next base: position 273,679,790 of record NC_140592.1, on the reverse strand, counting down.
GCTCAAACTCAAACCCTCGACATGACAAAGACAATAGTCCTGACACCGACACATTGTATGACAGTTAAAGATCCTACCCTTGACGTAATTGACATACAGACACATGCTACACCAGACGAAATAAAGAAATGGACTGAATTAGGAGGGATCCAAACGGACCAGGGATGGATGATGAAGGAAAAGTCTGTATGGTTCCTTCCTGATTCAATGGTCCAAGTTATAATTAACACTATACATAGTCCAGCGCATCTAGGAGAAAAGGCTATGCTAGACAGCATTCAACACATTTGGTTCAATAAACATTTACGAGCAGCAGCCAAACAAAAGGTCCGTACCTGTATGATCTGTTGCCAGTTCAACCCAGGAAAAAGCGTTCCCGTAGAACAGGGTGGATTTCATCCTCCTGACCACCCTTTTGAAGTCCTCCAGATGGATTATATCCAGATGGAACGATGTCGAGGATTCAAATATGTTCTCGTAGTTGTCTGCGCTCTGTCCCGTTGGACGGAGGCATACCCGGTTTCAGATTACACTGCCCCGACTACTGCCAAACAGTTGGTTCGAGAATTCTTCCCACGATACGGTTTACCACGTGTTGTCTACTCAGATAACGGCCAGCCGTTCTCATCCGAATTAATGAAACATGTTTCACTTCTGCTAGGATATCAGTGGAAATTCCACTGTGTTCGACACCCCGAGGCAGCAGGTCTCGTAGAAAGACATAATCAGATACTGAAAATCAGACTGTCCAAAATATGCAGAGAGAAAGGTGTCGACTGGATGGTAGCATTACCAGTTGCACTCTTTTACATGAGAATGGTAGCACACTCTCGAACAGGGCTATCCCCGTATGAGGTGATCTTCGGCAGACCACCAAATATGTGGGGGACGCCCATACCACGCAAAATAACTGATATTGACTGTAATATGCTGACAGATTACTTGGCTTCCTTGATGTCTGCACTACAATCTTGTCGTTCACAGGTTGCTGCAGCATTTCCCGACAACACTGAGGTGAAACCCCATGACGTAGTTCCGGGTGATTTCGTGTTTGTGAAAAATTTCGACCGAAAGACTCAGCTGGAGCCCAGGTGGAAGACACCCAAGTTGGTTCTGCTGACCACAAGAACAGCCGTGAAGATCGAGGGCCGCAAGGGCTGGATTCATTCAAGTCATATCAAGAAATTTCATGGACAATCCTCGGATATAGACATTGTGCCCTGCACTCCCTCACAGACTGATTCAAAACTTCCTTTGGTTGAAAAGACTGAAACTGAACTCTATAAAGTTAAATTGAGGCCTAGAACGTCAGACGATTTGATTGTTTAAGTCCTCTCCTAGGTGAAGCGGTTGAATCTGTCTCTGACATGTATCCTCTAGACCTGAATCATGGACAGTCGCGAAAAATGATGAAACGACAGGCGTATTGTAAATCACTGCGTAGCCATTGCATAGTGACATTAATAATCTTGTTTTTCTTGAGTCTTTTAATAATTACTGCAAGCATATTGTTGCACATATATTACCCTATTTCTAGACATGTTTATAATGTTACTGCTGAACATTCTTTTAGTGACTTACCTCCGCATGAATTGTCTTATAGACTTGCGCTGCGCAATAACACTTTCATTAGTATGTTACATCATTCCCATCAGACTAGTAATGCCACTAATTGTTGGGTGTGTGGCCGACTCCCTCCCTATCAGAATTATGAAGGAGTCCTGCCTTTCTTTCCACATCCGTTTACACATAATGGATCCTGTGGAGCATGGTTTAGTTTAATCAATTCCATAGACTCAGACACAGCAGTTTACCAAGATCATTGGGTATGGGGAAATCTGAACCTAGTTTTACTCAAGGTCTGCTACCCTGACAAGGAGGGTCGCCCCAAGAGAACAGGAACTGATCTAGAAAATGAAGTATATGGATTAGGTAATTTTACACCTAATCTCATGATTCTAAATGTCATATCCGAAGTTGAACTAGTCTTGCCCACCATGTCAGTATTCCCAGCGAAGGGTGAATTATGTGTAAGAAAGGTCGGTTCCATACATATGGGCCATAGTAAATGCACTACTATAGTAGAATTCAGTGATCGAGGCAAATCTTCATTTAGAGCTTATCGCCACTCCTACTTTATATGTGGTCAGACTGCATATATGCGTCTACCTCTAGACTGGGATGGTACCTGCTACATTGCATTCCTTTTGCCACCTGTTTTCCTAGCTCCTCCTGATTATTACAGAAATATTCATTTAGTACACAACAGAGAGCGGAGAGATCTCCCAATTGTCGATTACACTGAAACAGCATGGGAAAAATACACAGATTTCAATAAAGGCATCTTTCCTTATATAGGTACTGTTACTAATAGTAAACTGATACGTAGATTAACTAGAACCCTTGAAGCAGTAGTGAATGAGACTATTTCTGCCTTAGGTAATTTAACGGAAGAGCAGTCTGCTATGCGGATTGTTGTGCTTCAAAATCGTCTTGTTCTTGACGTCATCCTGGCTGATAGGGGCGGAGCTTGTAGGGTCATCGGATCAAGCTGCTGCGTATTCATACCAGAAAATTCGCCATCTGTATATAAAGCCATCACTCGCCTTCATAAGATTGTAAACCAGATACACCAGAACCCAGGCACTTGGACTTGGTCCAGTTGGTTTTGGAGTGTGATATCGGCCTGGGGATGGAGAGTTTTATCCTTCCTAGGTATTGGCCTTCTCATACTATTCAGTTGCTGTCTATGTCTGCAATGTGGACCAGCGATTTGTGGTCTGTGTACCACATCGTGTATTCCACCACCAAGATTTCGTTCATCCCGGAAGAAGAAAGAAGAACAAATGATGTTATATTAACAGATCAATGGATTAATGAAGATTGATATCTCTTAACGGGCAAGTAGGGGACAAGGAGGGAATGTGGAAATATGGATTTTCCCGATCAGTTATGTCCCCTATCTTGGACCCCAACGGTTCTATGTGCATGTCACAAGTACATGTATGTTCCCTCCCGTTCCAGTTATGAAGACGCAAATACATGTGCGTCCACCGTCAACATGCCCTCTGTCAGATCCGCCATGAATAGGCCGGATATTCCATTCCTAAATATGAAAGGCCACCGGCTTTATATGGTTCACTTATGCCATTTTACAGTCCAGGCAAGTAGGCCCTGATTCTGTCATCAAACTCCTCTTGCTTTCTGCCTCTGAAAACTCCAGTTCGAGCCTGCATCTGTGACCATGAACTTTGTCTCATTCTCTGCGCGGCTCACGAAGCCTGACATCAGCCTATTCTCTGCCAAGAACTGTATTTCGCCTTCGAGTTATCTACTTCCCCCTCAGCCGATGCATTCCTGTCTAGTAGTTTAAGTAAACATTCTTCCAGCTACCGAGCAAAAGGCTCGACTTCTCTGTCCTCATGCAAGTAATTCATAGCCCTGTTACCATGGAATATTCCTACCCCCTCGCTTTCAGTGTAGACACTTAGACGCTTGTACACGCACGCACAGTCAGTATAGAATAGATTCTGTCCGAGAGTCCTTCCTTTGTGGATAACATAGTTCTTTAAACATAGGATGTTAGATATGATTTGGGATTAGGTTGACTTGACCCCCCAGACTTTTTGTCTCCACATGTAGAGCTAAATGTCAAGTCCCCTTCACCCCCTAGTTGCACGTTAATCACACGTCATACTGCTGCGCGCGCATCTATGCCAAGTATTATCTTATAGATCCACCTATATATGACATCATAACCAATTATGTTCCTTTTTGCTCCTTATTACACCCATTTTTTGGTTACGCAGACAGATCGTCATTTTCCTTATCAATTGTTACGCCTATTGCATTCGCTTCATTATAATGTATGTACTATAAAGGTTACTTCTTGTCAATAAAGTATGTACTTCACTTCCTGAACCTCCGTGGTGATGGAACTTGGAGCAACCGATTATAATCGATCATTGGAATAAAGCCCATTCCGAACCTCTAATACCACGGATTCTGCCTCTCATTTTACTGAGCTATTTAATTATGTTTCTGTATCAAATTAAGTCCAGGTAAAGGAAAATTATTTACCACACTCTGGTCGGGATACTTCGCACTTCTCACCGCCTCGTCTGGGTGTTGATCGCAGCCTCAGTTACCCCCGCTCGGCAGGAGGGAGATACAGGAAATCCTGTGGGTACGCGTTGTTGTCCGTCCAGCTGTGGCAGGAGACCGGGCCTGCAACGCACCTCCGGCGCGTGAGATGAGAAAGTGTCCCTGTTCGGGCGCCATATATGTGGTAAATAATTTAATTACCGGTACTTAATTTGATGCGGAAAACTAATAAGAACAGCTCAGTAAAATAAGAGGCAGAATCCGTGGTATTAGAGGTTCGGAACGGGCTTTATTCCTATACAAAGGAACATAATTCGAATTATGGGCCTTCTATTCCATCACCACGAAAGTTCAGGAAGGAAGGAACAATACATTATTGACAGATAGGCAGTTTTATAGAAAATACATTACAGTGAAACAGATGCAGGAGGCGTACCAGTAGAAAACAGAGATAAAGGCATACATGCGTAACTAAAATGGGTGTAACTAGGCGTAACTAAAGAACGTCATTAGGTATGATGTCACAAATGGGTGGTTCCATGAAAGAATTTCGCAATGTCAGCAAAAATACTTGGCAGAGATGCGCGCGCAGCAGCATGACGTGTGAGTTGACGTGCAACTAGGGGAAGAATGGGACTTGACATTTAGCTCTACGTGTGGAGACAAAAGTCTGGGGTTATGTCAACCTAATCCCAAATCATATCTAATATCCTATGTTTAAAGAACTGTGTTATCCAAAAAGAGAGGTCTCTTAGGATAGAATCTTATTCTATACTGACTATACTGACTATACTGACTGTTAGTGCGTGTACAAGCGTCTAAGTGTCTACACTAGATGCGAGGGGGTAGGAATATTCCATGGTAACGGGGCTATGAATTACTTGCATGAGGGCAGCGAGGCCTGGCCCTTTGCACGGTAGTTGGAGGAATGTTTACCTAAACTGCTAGAAAAGAATGCATCGGATGAGGGGCGGAGGAGATAATCTTGAAGGTGAAGTACAGTTTTCTGGCAGGCTACGGGCTGGATCAGGCTCCGTTAGCCGCGCAGGGAGTAAGACAAAGTTCATGGTCACAGAGGCAGGCTCAGACTGGAGCTTTCAGAGGCAGAAGGCAGAAAAGGCTTGGTGGCAGAATCAGGGCCTACTCGCCTGGACTGTAAAATGGGATAAATGAACCATATAAAGCCGGTGGCCTTTCATACTTAGGAATAGAATATCCGGCCCATTCATGGCGGATCTGAAAGAGGACATGTTGACGGTGGACGCACATGTGTTTGCGTCTTCATAACTGGAACTGGAGGGAACATACATGTACTTGTGACTTATACATGAAACCGTTGGGGTCCAAGATAGGGGACATAACCGACCATAAAAATCCATATTTCCACAGAGTGGAGAATGTTTAGTGACACAAACAAGTTTATCAACTCTGTTTTGTGGTTTAGGTTCAAACATGGCATCGCGGTTGTAAAAACGCGCCCTTTTGGAGGCATTTCTCACCATTCTGGGAGGATAGCCTCTACTAATGAACTTAAGCTTCATCGTTTCCGCATGGATAAGATAATCTTTGACGGTAGTACAATTTCTGCGGAGGCGCAGAAATTGACTAAACGGAATCCCATCTTTTTGACTCCTAGGATGGAAGCTTTCAAAATGAAGCAAGGTGTTTCTCGCTGTGGGCTTCGTGTATAGCGATACAGTAAGCTTACAATCATGATGTTCAATCCAGATGACGAGGAACTCAAGCTTGGTAGTGCTGACATAGGCAGTGAACCTGATGTTATGGTCCGCTGCATTCAGCCATTCAATGTAGTAATTTAGAGATGATTGGTCGCCTGTCCAAATGAAAAAAACATCATCAATGTAACGCGACCAATGTCTGACGTTCTCGAAAAAGGGGGCTACTTCGTTAAAGATGTTGTTCTTCTCATAATCGCCCATGTACAGGCATGCAACGCTCGGTGCACAGGCAGCGCCCATGCTAACTCCCTGCACCTGTTGGTAGAGTTGCCCGTCAAAATCGAAAAAGTTTTCCTCCAAAACAATCTCAAGGCAAGGATAAAAATCCAAAAAACTTCGCGTTTTTTGCGAATGCTATCTGGGTTATATCCCTTTTGGGGATGAATTCTTTCAAGGATAGACCAACGCAGCTTGCTTTCTGTATGATTTTTCTCCATCCAATGGGTCACAATAGGTGCAGTATGCTTGGAACATCTTATATTGGATTTATGTTCCCCTATTCGGACCCTGACCTCTCTAGAGGTTTCACCCACATAGGAGAGTAGACAAGGACACTGAATCACATATATGCAGTTAGATGTTCTGCAATTAGTCATCTCCCTCAAGTTAGCGGTATAGCCATTAATGCATATCGAGGTACCAATAATGGCATTAATGCATGCATGGCACTTACGATTAAACCCTGTGACAAGGGAGGTTGCATTGTCATTCTTGACACTATTAGGTATAAAGAAAAAATGCTTGACCTCCTTGGCTCAACAAGACACTACTGTAAGATTCTGACGAACCCTGAACCCAGGATCAAGCGTCGTATCCTGCGAGCAGTGGAACAAGCGGTTGAAAAAGGTGATATTTGCTTGGCAGAGGCCCTTTTTCTCACACCGACTTATACCCGTATACCTATTATCTATGGTCTACCTAAAACCCATAAGAACCAACTTGACCCGCCCCTGAGGCCCATTGTCTCTACGATCAGCTCGGCGACGGAACCTCTGTCTAAGTATTTAGATAGGTTCCTTCAGCCGATCGTGGCAAGTTTACCGTCTTATGTGAAGGATACCGGTCATTTTATATCTAAGATCGAGGGCCTTGATTACGACCCAGAGCGAGATATCCTTGTCACTCTGGACGTCGAATCACTTTACTCTAATATTCCCCAAAGGGAGGCCTGTAAAGTGGTTAGCAACATCATTGCCACCGATTCTTCTTTGGTAAACGGCCTTTTTCTGACACAATGCCTTGAGATTGTTTTGGAGGAAAACTTTTTCGATTTTGACGGGCAACTCTACCAACAGGTGCAGGGAGTTAGCATGGGCGCTGCCTGTGCACCGAGCGTTGCATGCCTGTACATGGGCGATTATGAGAAGAACAACATCTTTAACGAAGTAGCCCCCTTTTTCGAGAACGTCAGACATTGGTCGCGTTACATTGATGATGTTTTTTTCATTTGGACAGGCGACCAATCATCTCTAAATGACTACATTGAATGGCTGAATGCAGCGGACCATAACATCAGGTTCACTGCCTATGTCAGCACTACCAAGCTTGAGTTCCTCGACATCTGGATTGAACATCATGATTGTAAGCTTACTGTATCGCTATACACGAAGCCCACAGCGAGAAACACCTTGCTTCATTTTGAAAGCTTCCATCCTAGGAGTCAAAAAGATGGGATTCCGTTTAGTCAATTTCTGCGCCTCCGCAGAAATTGTACTACCGTCAAAGATTATCTTATCCATGCGGAAACGATGAAGCTTAAGTTCATTAGTAGAGGCTATCCTCCCAGAATGGTGAGAAATGCCTCCAAAAGGGCGCGTTTTTACAACCGCGATGCCATGTTTGAACCTAAACCACAAAACAGAGTTGATAAACTTGTTTGTGTCACTAAACATTCTCCACTCAATAACAAAGTAAGGCAAATCATTAACTCAGAGTGGCATTTGTTAAATTTGGGTGAACAAACTACCCCTATCCCGAAACCGATCTTTGCATTTCGCAAAAACAAAAACCTCAGAAATCTGTTGGTGAGAGCCAAAGATTCAGATCGAAACACCTGGATACAAAAATCCATTGATGGTCCATCACCTGTAAAAGGCAATCACAAATGTGGCTCCTGCCATGCATGCATTAATGCCATTATTGGTACCTCCATATGCATTAATGGCTATACCGCTAACTTGAGGGAGATGACTAATTGCAGAACATCTAACTGCATATATGTGATTCAGTGTCCTTGTCTACTCTCCTATGTGGGTGAAACCTCTAGAGAGGTCAGGGTCCGAATAGGGGAACATAAATCCAATATAAGATGTTCCAAGCATACTGCACCTATTGTGACCCATTGGATGGAGAAAAATCATACAGAAAGCGAGCTGCGTTGGTCTATCCTTGAAAGAATTCATCCCCAAAAGGGATATAACCCAGATAGCATTCGCAAAAAACGCGAAGTTTTTTGGATTTTTATCCTTAATACTAAGGAAAGGGGACTTAATGAGTCCCTTCCATGGGAGAATGCGCTTCTGTAACCATATCTGGCCTTCTCTATTCATTAACTGTACTTTCTGGAGTTTACATGTGCGAAATTTTGCTTTAACCGCAAAATTTGGTGTCTTTAACCTGTTGTTTATCCATTTATTATTATTGTTTTTTGGTTTCTAATTGTTTTAAATTAGTCCTTTGTCCGCTTTTATCTTTTCTTCTGTACCTTTGGTTTTGTTTGGTATTTCCTTTTTTTTTTTTTTTTTTTTTCTTCTTCGTTTTTTATCTTTATCTTTTTGATTGTCAGGAATCCTTCCCCTTTAAATCTGAGGCCATAGTCTTTCTGTTCACACCCCCAATTGATGCTTTTCCGATTGGAGGGTTTAAATTACCTGATCTTTGCCGGTTTTCTCACTCGTTAGCGACTGCCTTATTCCGGACGCCGCTTCAGAGACGTTGGTCTATCCGTTTGGGACGCCCGCCGAAGGACTGAGGTATTCCTGCTCCGTTAGCTCCTCTCTGCCGCTTTGCGTAGCGTTAGCATTCTGAGGGCTTTTTGTGTAATATTCCTGATCTGTGTTTGTTTGCTTTAATTTTTTTAGTCTATCATCGGTTCTCGGCCGTTTTCCACCAGCTTCACGCATCCATCGTTGAATCTGGTTTACACCGTGTAGTATTTCTGCTTTCTCCCGCACGGAGTATAATGACGCTCTTTGGTGTGTTTTGTATATAGGTGAGTACAGACCCTCCCGATCCTTTAGACCTGGATTTTACCTTTGACCTTATGATTTTTTCTATCTTGTTCTTCTCTTTCTTTTTTCTATATTAGCGGTGATTCAACAAGCAACAGGTTTCTTCGCTGCAGCACTTCCGCCTGCATCGATTTTCTGAAACTCCTGGCGTGTAGATTATCTAGCGTTGTTATTACCCCTGGGCTTTCCTGGATTTGTATTTCTTCCTGGTAAATACCTTCAGTATTCATTCCTCTGTCAGTCCGTCAGTATATATATACGCTGTCTACATTTATTTTTATTTCTTTGTTGGTCCAGCCTGCAAATCGCTAAAATCATCCTAAATCTTGTAAAGCTCACCTTCTGGATTTTTGTTTCTTCTATCAACGCAGGTAATCTTTCTGCTTTAATCATATGTTTGTCTGCACATTGGTCTTTTGAAGTTTTGTTCTGTTTTCATTTGATTTGTATATATATTCTCCTGGTTTTTCTCTCAGCCTCTTATGTTTCATTGGTTTCATTTTCAATTTTTTGTTCTTATCTTTAGTGCGCACGCTTAATCTCCTGATTTTAATAGCATTACTATATATATCATTCCTTTGATGCAGTAGAGACACTCTTTGTGAGAATCACACACTGAAATTGTTTCTCATTTGTATGTTTCTGTTTTTCCTTATGTACATACATTGTTTTTTGTTTTTATCTCAGGTCCCGTTTTTGATTTGTGTGGTTCTGTTTCTCGCCCTGAAGAAGGTGGTTCTCCGCTCCTCGGAGTTGTTTCACCGAAACGCGCGTCAGCGTTTTTCCCAAGAGCCCCGCCCCCTTGATTGTTGATATTGGACCTAATATTCAGACATATCGTCTTCCTCTGAAATCCTTATTCCATCTAGAATTTCCATACTCATTTGTGTTCTTGAGTAACTCTGTGAAGACCTCCTTGAGGGCTGGGTCCTTGGTGTTTACCACTCATTCAGTTTTTGCATTAACAGCACAGTTATATATATCTTGATGAATGTGTGTGATTGGGTGTGAATGAATGTGTATATGATTAGATTTTTCCTTCCTTGAAGTGGGAACCTGTGTTTTTTGAATCTGTTCTTTTGCATTTGTATCGTTTCTCTGAATTTGTCTTATTAAATAGCCATTAATGTATTATATCTATTTACAACATTTATTTAAAGTAATGCAATAAATATTTGTAAAAAATCTCAATTATTGCTGTGTGTGGTCCTATATATGTTCACAACTGTATGTTTTTTGTTCCTCTTTTCTTTTGTGTGTCTCTAGCTGGCATCTAAAGATATTTTTTGATACTGTGTACCTTCTTGATAAATAGGGTAGAGTTCTTCTCCGTTTGTTCTGAATTAGTCTCCCCATTGTCTCTACCTCTATTTTTGCTTTTTTGGGGGCCCCTTTCTGTTGATTGGCTTGATTTCCCGGCCCTGTGCCGTGGGGTGTTCGTTGTTCTTTCCCCTGGAGACTTCGTGCTAGCACTTATTATTGTTCTCTACCTTGGTTGTTGCACCATCTGTTCTTGTTTTCTTGTCACATCTCTCGGATTCTTCTTACTTGTCTTTTCTTGATTACTTTATTCTTTGTTGAAAATTACGTGTTTTTCGTTTCAATCTTGGGAACACTTTTGTGTTCCCTTTTTGTGATTCTCTGTTATCTTAATTTGTTTCATGGATAGCATTAAGACTTTTGGATTCTCCGATGAGGACTTTGCCCGCCTTTTAGGTCAAACCCTAGAGGGTGATCGCCCGCTTTCTTCTTTTTCTCTATTGCAGGGCCCGAACGAGGATTGGTCCAAACTTTTCAATCTGAAAAAGAAAACTAAGCGTACAGAATCCCATGCCAACTTTATGTTGGAATACCTCAGAGCAGGAACTATCCCTATCGGTCTCCGTGTGAAGAATATACCAGGACTTTTTGTTGACATCAGAAAATTCCTGGAAAAGTGGGCGCTCATTTCTAACAGGTGCTCCAGAGATTGGATGATCCTCATTATCGAAACAGCTAGAGAGGTCACCCAACTCTTAAATAAAGAAATTCAAGAGCTTGAAGAAAAGTTGAAACAGCTGCACAGTGTAGAGGTTTGCAAGAAGAAATTGGAAGATATTACCACTGAACTTAACTCTTTCAGTGAGTACCTCCTTAAGAGAAAGACCGACAAACTAAGAAAGGATATTCGTAATTTCTCTCAGGAGCGTGTGTATCCTTTTTTGATTGAAAACTTCTATGCAAATAGTGGCGAAAATACATCTACCAACAACTTTTCGAATTGGGGCAACAGACGTGTCACCACTTTCTCTGACACCACAGATTCAGATAGTGAGGGTTCCCCGTATGGTAATCCGCCACAAGGACCGTCTCTTGGTAATCCTGAACAGGGACAATCTTTTGAACGTCCTCTGCAAGGCAACCGTTTTTTAGGCAACCGACGGGGCAACTATCGCCCGCGATACCAAAATCATTTTCAATCCCGCTCTCAGGGCTTTCAACAGAGAGGTCAATACCAGGGCCAAGCTCAGCCTCAACGATATATTCAAACCCGCCAGCACCAGTATTGGAGGACATGAATACCATCCCTATCTTCAATCTGTCGAAAAGAATTATGGACTATCCTGTTGTGACTCTTCTCACTAAGGGTTTGTCCTTTATTCCTTCTACTACCATCAACAAATTCGAACTTTTTAAAGACTTACATGCATTTTTCCGTAAAGTGCGTCTTAAAAAGTTTTTTATGAATGAAGAACCTAATACTAATCAAGATAACCTGTCTGGGTTGAGGCCTCCGTCCACTTTTACACCGTCCTTAGAGACTGTAGGCACGGAAGTGAACCTTTTTGAGAGGGCTGTCCTTAATAAAATCCAAAAGGCAGTTAAATATGTTCCTAAGCCTGCATATAACACCACTCGGGAAGAAAACCTCGCTCTCAAGGCACTGAAGAATGACAAAGCGCTTACGATTAAACCCTGTGACAAGGGAGGTGGCATTGTCATTCTTGACACTATTAGGTATAAAGAAAAAATGCTTGACCTCCTTGGCTCAACAAGACACTACTGTAAGATTCTGACGAACCCTGAACCCAGGATCAAGCGTCGTATCCTGCGAGCAGTGGAACAAGCGGTTGAAAAAGGTGATATTTGCTTGGCAGAGGCCCTTTTTCTCACACCGACTTATACCCGTATACCTATTATCTATGGTCTACCTAAAACCCATAAGAACCAACTTGACCCGCCCCTGAGGCCCATTGTCTCTACGATCAGCTCGGCGAAGGAACCTCTGTCTAAGTATTTAGATAGGTTCCTTCAGCCGATCGTGGCAAGTTTACCGTCTTATGTGAAGGATACCGGTCATTTTATATCTAAGATCGAGGGCCTTGATTACGACCCAGAGCGAGATATCCTTGTCACTCTGGACGTCGAATCACTTTACTCTAATATTCCCCAAAGGGAGGCCTGTAAAGTGGTTAGCAACATCATTGCCACCGATTCTTCTTTGGTAAACGGCCTTTTTCTGACACAATGCCTTGAGATTGTTTTGGAGGAAAACTTTTTCGATTTTGACGGGCAACTCTACCAACAGGTGCAGGGAGTTAGCATGGGCGCTGCCTGTGCACCGACCGTTGCATGCCTGTACATGGGCGATTATGAGAAGAACAACATCTTTAACGAAGTAGCCCCCTTTTTCGAGAACGTCAGACATTGGTCGCGTTACATTGATGATGTTTTTTTCATTTGGACAGGCGACCAATCATCTCTAAATGACTACATTGAATGGCTGAATGCAGCGGACCATAACATCAGGTTCACTGCCTATGTCAGCACTACCAAGCTCGAGTTCCTCAACATCTGGATTGAACATCATGATTGTAAGCTTACTGTATCGCTATACACGAAGCCCACAGCGAGAAACACCTTGCTTCATTTTGAAAGCTTCCATCCTAGGAGTCAAAAAGATGGGATTCCGTTTAGTCAATTTCTGCGCCTCCGCAGAAATTGTACTACCGTCAAAGATTATCTTATCCATGCGGAAACGATGAAGCTTAAGTTCATTAGTAGAGGCTATCCTCCCAGAATGGTGAGAAATGCCTCCAAAAGGGCGCGTTTTTACAACCGCGATGCCATGTTTGAACCTAAACCACAAAACAGAGTTGATAAACTTGTTTGTGTCACTAAACATTCTCCACTCAATAACAAAGTAAGGCAAATCATTAACTCAGAGTGGCATTTGTTAAATTTGGGTGAACAAACTACCCCTATCCCGAAACCGATCTTTGCATTTCGCAAAAACAAAAACCTCAGAAATCTGTTGGTGAGATCCAAAGATTCAGATCGAAACACCTGGATACAAAAATCCATTGATGGTCCATCACCTGTAAAAGGCAATCACAAATGTGGCTCCTGCCATGCATGCATTAATGCCATTATTGGTACCTCCATATGCATTAATGGCTATACCGCTAACTTGAGGGAGATGACTAATTGCAGAACATCTAACTGCATATATGTGATTCAGTGTCCTTGTCTACTCTCCTATGTGGGTGAAACCTCTAGAGAGGTCAGGGTCCGAATAGGGGAACATAAATCCAATATAAGATGTTCCAAGCATACTGCACCTATTGTGACCCATTGGATGGAGAAAAATCATACAGAAAGCGAGCTGCGTTGGTCTATCCTTGAAAGAATTCATCCCCAAAAGGGATATAACCCAGATAGCATTCGCAAAAAACGCGAAGTTTTTTGGATTTTTATCCTTAATACTAAGGAAAGGGGACTTAATGAGTCCCTTCCATGGGAGAATGCGCTTCTGTAACCATATCTGGCCTTCTCTATTCATTAACTGTACTTTCTGGAGTTTACATGTGCGAAATTTTGCTTTAACCGCAAAATTTGGTGTCTTTAACCTGTTGTTTATCCATTTATTATTATTGTTTTTTGGTTTCTAATTGTTTTAAATTAGTCCTTTGTCCGCTTTTATCTTTTCTTCTGTACGTTTGGTTTTGTTTGGTATTTCCTTTTTTTTTTTTTTTTTTTCTTCGTTTTTTATCTTTATCTTTTTGATTGTCAGGAATCCTTCCCCTTTAAATCTGAGGCCATAGTCTTTCTGTTCACACCCCCAATTGATGCTTTTCCGATTGGAGGGTTTAAATTACCTGATCTTTGCCGGTTTTCTCACTCGTTAGCGACTGCCTTATTCCGGACGCCGCTTCAGAGACGTTGGTCTATCCGTTCGGGACGCCCGCCGAAGGACTGAGGTATTCCTGCTCCGTTAGCTCCTCTCTGCCGCTTTGCGTAGCGTTAGCATTCTGAGGGCTTTTTGTGTAATATTCCTGATCTGTGTTTGTTTGCTTTAATTTTTTTAGTCTATCATCGGTTCTCGGCCGTTTTCCACCAGCTTCACGCATCCATCGTTGAATCTGGTTTACACCGTGTAGTAATCTCAAGGCATTGTGTCAGAAAATATTCAGACATATCGTCTTCCTCTGAAATCCTTATTCCATCTAGAATTTCCATACTCATTTGTGTTCTTGAGTAACTCTGTGAAGACCTCCTTGAGGGCTGGGTCCTTGGTGTTTACCACTCATTCAGTTTTTGCATTAACAGCACAGTTATATATATCTTGATGAATGTGTGTGATTGGGTGTGAATGAATGTGTATATGATTAGATTTTTCCTTCCTTGAAGTGGGAACCTGTGTTTTTTGAATCTGTTCTTTTGCATTTGTATCGTTTCTCTGAATTTGTCTTATTAAATAGCCATTAATGTATTATATCTATTTACAACATTTATTTAAAGTAATGCAATAAATATTTGTAAAAAATCTCAATTATTGCTGTGTGTGGTCCTATATATGTTCACAACTGTATGTTTTTTGTTCCTCTTTTCTTTTGTGTGTCTCTAGCTGGCATCTAAAGATATTTTTTGATACTGTGTACCTTCTTGATAAATAGGGTAGAGTTCTTCTCCGTTTGTTCTGTATCATATCGACTATGTCATATAATCATTGGGCAATAAAGTGCCAGTGCAAGAATATTGTTAAATGGTCTATTGCAGATGAACTCAAAAGATAGAACATGTTATTACATCCATGTTGCCTGATCATTGACCGAAGCCTGACATAGTGCCTATCGACTCTAACATTCAGAATATGTATCATCTCATTCTAGTGGCAAAATAAAGTGCTAGTGCATAATAAATAACTTATAATGTAGAGCCGGACCCACTTATGGCATTAACTATCAGAAGTTTGTAAGAAAAAAGTTAATCTGCCTACCACATACTTTAATCCATAAAAACTATGATATGGAGCATGTATGGATTAAATATTACCCTCTATATCAATCAATCAATCATTGTACTTATAAAGCGCTCTACTTACCCGTGAGGGTCTCAAGGCGCTGAGGGGGGGGGGGGGTGCTGCTACTGCTCGAAGAGCCAGGTCTTGAGGAGTCTTCTGAAGGTGAGCAGGTCTTGGGTCTGTCGTAGGTGGGTAGGGAGGGTGTTCCAAGTTTTGGCGAGGAAGGAGAAGGACCTGCCGCCGGAGGTCGTTCGTTGGATGGGGGGGACGGCAGCGAGGGCGAGGCTGGCGGAGCGGAGCTGGCGGGTGGGGGTGTATAAGCTGAGTCTGCTGTTGAGGTAGGCCGGTCCGGTGTTGTGGAGTGCTTTGTGAGTGTGGGTGAGCATCTTGAAGGTGATCCTCTAGTCGACGGGGAGCCAGTGAAGGTCTCTCAAGTGGGGGGTGATGTGGCTGCGGCGGTGGACGTTGAGGATCAGTCGGGCGGAGGCGTTTTGGATGCGTTGCAGTCGTCGCAGGTGTTTGGCCGGGATTCCTGCGTAGAGTGCGTTGCCGTAGTCCAACCTGCTGCTGACGAGGGCCTGTGTCACTGTTCTTCTTGTCTCGGTGGGGATCCACTTGTAGATCCTGCGGAGCATGCAGAGGGTGTTGTAGCAGGAGGAGGAGACGGTGTTGACCTGTTTCGACATGGAGAGGGAGGAGTCGAGGATGATTCCTAGGTTGCGTGCGTGGTCGGTGGGTGTCGGTGCTGTTCCCAGCGTGGTCGGCCACCAGGAGTCTTCCCAGGCTATGGGGGTGGATCCGAGGATGAGGACCTCCGTCTTGTCCGAGTTCAGCTTCAGTCGGCTGCCTCTCATCCATTCGGCGACGGCCTTCATTCCCTCGTGGAGGTTGGCTTTGGCGGTGTGCGGGTCCTTGGTGAGGGAGAGGATGAGCTGGGTGTCGTCAGCGTAGGAGATGATGTTGAGGTCGTGCTGGCGGGCGACGTGAGCGAGGGGGGCCATGTAGACGTTGAACAGCATCGGGCTGAGGGATGAGCCCTGGGGTATGCCGCATATGATGTTGGTGGCTTCGAAGCGGAAGGGGAAGAGGCAGACGCTCTGGGTTCTGCCGGAGAGGAAGGATGTGGTCCAGTCCAGGGCCTTCTCTTGGATTCCGGCTTCTTGGAGGCGTGTCTTTAGTGTGCGGTGGCAGACCGTGTCGAAGGCGACTGACAAGTCCAGGAGGATGAGGGCTGATGTTTCGCCGTTGTCTAGTTGGAGCCTGATGTCATCTGTGGCGGCGATGAGGGCTGTCTCGGTGCTGTGGTTTTTTCAGAATCCGGACTGGGATGGGTCTAGGATGTCGTTTTCCTCGAGGTAGCGGGTCAGTTGCGTGTTGACTATTTTCTCGATGACCTTCGCCAGGAACGCGAGCAGGGAGATGGACCAGAAATTCTTGAGGTCCGCCTTGGGCTTCTTGAGAAGGACGTTTATTTCGGCGTGTTTCCAGCTTTATGGGAATGTAGCTGTTTCGAAGGAGATGTTGATTACTTTCCGTAGTTGGGGTGCGATGGCTGCGTCTGCTTTGTTGAATATGTGGTGTGGGCAGGGGTCTGACGGTGATCCTGAGTGGATGGAGTTCATGGTCTTACGTGTTTCGTCGTTGTTGACGTTGGTCCAGGAAGTCAGGCAGTTGATGTGGGTGGTGTTCGTAGGGGGGGTGGGGTCTGACGATGTCGGGGTGGTCGTGGTGGTGTTGAAGCTGTCGTGGATGTCAGCGATCTTGCGGTGGAAGAAGGTGGCCAGCGAGTCGCACAGTTCTTGTGAGGGTGGGATGTTGTTGGTGCTGGGGTTGTAGAGTTCCTTCACGATGCTGAAGAGCTATTTGCTATTGTGTGCGTTGTTGTCCAGGCGGGCTTTGAAGGAGGATCTCTTGGCTAATCTGATGAGATGGTGATGCCTGCGGGTGGCATCCTTGTGGGCTGCGTGGCTGTCCGGTGTTCGTTCGTGGAGCCATTTATTCTCCATTGTCTGGCATGCTTTTCGGAAGTCTGAAGTTCTTCGGTGAACCAGGTGGCTTTCTTGCTGGTGCGGCTGTTGGAGGGTTTCTTGAGCGGGGCGAGGGTGTTCCACTGTCTTGAATTGTAGAGCAAAGCTATATATATAGGGAAGGGGTGTGGCGCCGTACCCAGGACGACTGACTCTGGAATCTGGGGACCACGGTTCGATCCCCGGCGCCAGCGGCAGATTAGCCCAGCACCATGTGACTCTGGGCAATAGCTTGCTTAATCTTCCCGACGGCCCCCAGCGCCTAGAGACCCTTACGGGTGATTGTTTGCGCTTTACAAATGTGGATTATTATTATTATATACACACCAGTAGGTAGTCAAAGTTAGAACCAATATTCCATAGGAAAAGTGTTTTTTGAATTGGCTATTTCTTTGTATCTTTGGCGCCGGTTGATAAATCTTCACAAAATCTTCCAAACAAAGTGTTCCAGTGAATCTAGTTATGCATGGAAAGTTTTGGGGTGGTCAGTCAAGCAGGGGCCAGGAAAAGGGGGGGGGGGGTTAAAAAAGTGTGTTTCCTATGTTAATTCCCTTAGCGATTTTGAACACAACTACAGCCCGAACTGCTGGTCGGAATTACACCAAATTTTGCAGAAAGGTAGCTTTTATCCACAAAGCACACTTTCTTTTATTTGGTTTAAATCCGTTCAGCAGTTTTAATGTTAATAAAAAAAAAACACATTTGTATATCTAGGGATGAAGACCCTGTGCGAATCTTTTGTAATGCTTCGCGAATCCATACGCCAACAGCACAGTTATGATTGGCTGGATGCAACCTCAGTAGAACATTGCGGCTGCAATTTTACACACCAGGGAATGGTCCCATGCAGCAAAAAAATATGAAATGTAGTGAAGGGGGCAGGGTAGAGGAACCTTGACCCCCTGGGAGACATAGGGTTCTGTGAGGAACCCCTGGTGATAAGAACATGCCCAAAGCAGTTTTTTTTCCACATACGAATATTCGTGAATCAATCGAGATGCTCAGCACAGCCCCCTCCTGTAACTTTGTGACAGATTCACTAAATCTACCGAAAAATAATTTTAAAAGGGGGGCGTGGCCTGGGCGGCCAAGATGAAGAGCTCTGATTTAGTTCCTGTCACCCTAAATCCATCTGCTGCCATCCTGCCTGACAACACTGGCCCGGTATCCAGCGGAGACAGCTTCAAGCCCTGGGAGGTCCCCCTGGGAGTGAGGGCCATGGTGTGAGGCTGCGACAAACTGTCAGGCCACAGGAGAAACGGCGCACTGTCACAGACACCCAGAGCCCAGCGGTGCTGATTCTCTCATCCTGCTGGTGCTGGGGTAGTCCCTGAACTCGGACCATCAGCCAGTAGTCCAGAGGCGAGTAGCAGAGATGGGCCCCGCCCTCCTGGTCTTCAACTGGGCCCTGCAATGGCCCGTAGTAGATTCAACCGCTTGGGTCTTGCTGTACCTGTGCTTGGCAGGGCCTTGACTGCCGGAAATCAGGCTAGGTGGCGGTGGCGCCTGGATCCACCTACCAGCATTGGGTACCCCTTCGTTGTCCTGGCAGTGCTGGCCATGCTGGCCTGAGAGGAGGAGAGGTCACAAGCTGCGCACCTGGCATGGATGGTGAGAGCCCCTCCTTTTGTGGCCCAGTGGCGTGGGGGCTCCGGTAGTGGTGAGGTCAGCCTGCCAGCCGGGGAGGCCAGGGAGCAGAGGAGGCAGAGGCGGTGGACCAGCCCTGCCATCGGGCTGCAGCGGTGGAGTCGTAGTGACAGGTGCTGATGTGCAGGCCGGGCGCAGCAGCGGGAGAGCAACTGGTGATTGCGGTGATGCCCAGTGGGGTGACCTGCGACGTTCTTGGAGGCGCTGACAGAGAGCAGAAGATGCTGAGAACACATCGCAGTGTAACAATATCCACCTTGTGGGTCTGCCTGAGTCCCTGGAGCAGCGGGGCCTCGATGGGGTGCTGAAGGGCTGGGTCAGGGCATGGGTGCCCGAGAAAAAACTGTCTGTTTTCTTAGTCATTGAAAGGGACACCGTTCCCTTCTGCTAAGGCCCCCACCTGGAGCCTCCCTGCGGTCCGTTATCCTGAGGCTGCTCAACTTCAAAGACAGAGATGTGATCCTGCAGGAGGCCCGCGCCTGCCCAGATCTGCGATTTGATAACTCCAAAGTCCTTATTTTCTTCGGTACTACTCAAAAGCGGTGCACAGTGGCGACACTCTTTCACTGAAGTAAAGCAAAAGCTCTGAGCTCTAAACTTGCGCTACATGGCCACCTTAACATTTTCTTCCAGTGTTTCACCATCTTTTTTGACACACTTCGGAATGGGTGACTGAGCAGTGGCCTCTGCGGAGATCGTCCCCTGATTTGCACCGATCTGGAGGCCCAGTGGAAAGTGCTCAGTCACTGCCCTGTCGTCGATGGAGGGGAGGCTGCTTCCACTCAGAATGCAGTGTGCCGCCTCATCGAGTGCAAGTTGCAGGCTTTCTTTCATATTAATACAGGCTCAGTGTCATCGGCTGCGACCCTCTGGACAGCCAGTGAGCCCGCCTTGAGGGGTCATCTTAAGGGCTACGTGAGCCGATCAGAGACGCAGCATGTAGCGTGGGCGACTGATCTTGAGGGGCAAATAAAGCGCTTGGAAGCTGCCCTGCGCTGTCGTGACAACAATGACACTCGTTGTCGTCCGCACAGAGTTTTGACAGGTCTCCCTTGAGGAGGCCAAATAGTGTTGGATGGCCTCCACTCATAGGGTGTACGCATCTGGCGACAAATCGGGTAAGCTACTGTATTGGCTGGCAACTCGCGGTATCTCCGATAGGGTAGTCCTGGGGATCTGGGATTTGTCGGGTTGCCTTTGAGAGGAGCTCCTGGCTATAGCCCAAATCTGCCACCCTCGGAGGTTGTGCATCCACTTTTGGATGATATTCCACTGTCATCCATACCGAATGCACTCACCCAAGAGTTGGATCTGGATCTTACACTGGAAGAGGTGAACTCTGTGGTGGTCATCCATCAGGCCAGCAAGACGGCAGGCCCAGACGGGTATCCCATAGAGTACTACAAGCACTTCTGTGATATCCTTTGTCTCCACCTTTTGAATTTTTGCGCAGCTGCTTTGCGGCAGGGGTCCTTTCCACCGGACTTGGACTGTGCTATAATTGTGGTCTTGCCCGAAGAGGAGCTCCCTTGGGACCAGTGCTCATCTTATCATCCAATTTCTATTATCAACGCTGATATTAAGATCTATGCGAAAGCTCTTGCGACCCGCTTGGCCTGTGCGTTGCCACACTTGGTCCATCCGGACCAGAGTGGATTTATGCTAGGCCGCAGTACGTGTCATTGCATTAGGAGAGTCCACGCTGCTCTGTCTAGGACACATGACCTCGATGGCACCCTGGCCCTGATGTTAATTGATTTCAGTAAGGCCTTCAATACAGTGGCATGGGCTTTCTTGGACAAGGTTCTTCAGCGGGCTGGGTAGGGGTTCCGTTGCATGGTGCATCTTTTCTACAATGCCCCATCCACATGGGTCTGAGTAAACGGGGTTCTTTCTCTCCTGTTTCCCATTGAACGCAGTATGCGCTAGTGGTATCCGCTTTTTCCCTTGTTATTCTCTGTTGGACTTGGCTTTTCCAGCGGGTTTACCCCCAGACTTTTTTGCTTTTTGGCCTCCTGTTTTTGACCTTGTTTTTGTTGTTTTTAGGACTCTGGGCACTTTACCACTGCTAATCAGTGCTAAAGTGCATATGCACTCCATGTAAATTATATTATGGATTGGTGTTTCCATGATTGGCTTATTTGATTTACTAGTAAGTCCCTAGTAAAGTACACCAGGTGTGTCAGGGCCTGTTAAATACTGCTAGTGGGCCAGCAGCACTGATTGTGCCACCCACACAAGCTGCCTTTCAAAGGTTTCTCAGACCAGCCACCGCAGCGTCTGTGCGCAGTCTCAACTGCCATGCCGACCTGGCAAGTGCACCCACTTGCCAGGCCCTAACCTTCCATTTTATTACATGTGA
This sequence comes from Triturus cristatus, assembly GCF_964204655.1. Classification (NCBI taxonomy): domain Eukaryota; kingdom Metazoa; phylum Chordata; class Amphibia; order Caudata; family Salamandridae; genus Triturus; species Triturus cristatus. Next base: position 273,658,398 of record NC_140592.1, on the reverse strand, counting down.
GTCACCCCTAACGTAGGCCCAAGGTACCCCTGTGGGCAGGGTGCAGTGTATGTGAAAGGTAGGATATGTACTGGTGTGTGTGACATGTCCTGATAGTGAAATACAGTGTATTTCGTTGTTCACTATTGAAAGTCTATCTGCCCCATAGGATAGAATGGGAGATACTTTGTAACATCTTACAAGTATAACTTCGGATTGGGACAAGATGGAGAAATAAAGTTTAGGCTCTCTGAACTCAGAATTTAATAACACATCTTTTAGTAAAGATGATTTTTATGTTTTGTGTTTGAAAATAAAACTTTTAGAAAGTGGGTATTTTCTTGCTTAGCCAACCTGTGTGCCTCTGCTGGGTTGTGGATTGACTGCCCGGCTTTGGAGTGACAGGGGCTGGGGATGTGCATTCACTGTAGACAGCCACGGGGGGGGGGTCGAGGTGTGTCCTGCCTTTCCTGGATGAGTCAGGGCTGGGCTGAATAGACTTGGGCTGCATTCAGAGTAGAGGGAGGAGTTTCATTAGCACCTGAATAGGGCTGGTCTGCATTTAGAGTGGTGGGAGGAAATTTCCCTTGCACAGAATAGGCCCTGTTTCCCTTTCACAATGCTGTTTCCACCTCCTGCCGGGAAGCTGGCCGAGAGAGGACAGAACTTGTATGGGCTGAGCAAAGACACTCTCTGCCCAAAAGAACAAAGAGAAACTGAGTATTAATATTGGGCCTAGACCCCAGAACTTTAGATTACTGCTGAACCAAGGAACCTGCCGATAAGAAGAGCTGGAAAAGCTGTCAGGAGGAGCTACCACTTTGCTACGTGCTCTGCTGTGTTGGACTGCTGCTTGCTGCTTCTGTCTTGGGCAGGGAAAGGACTGGAATGTACTTTCAGCATCCTGCTGTTAGAGTTTTCTCCAAGGGCTTGAAGTAGAGCTTGCCTCCTGTTGGAAGTCTCAGGGAGATAAAGACTTTAGAGAACTTGCTGGAATCAATGAACCTGCCAAGAAGAAGAGCTGGAAGAACTGCTAGGAGGAGTTCTTCTCCGTTGCTGTGTTGTTGATTTGCTGGGTTGGCCTACAGTTGCTGCATCTGCCTTGAGCAGTGAAAGAACTGTACTTAACTTTCTATACCTGTGTTGAGTATCTACAAGAGCTTGAAATAGAGCTTGCCTCCTGTTCAAAGTCTCAGGGACAGCAAAGACTTCACTTACCTCTGGGTACCGCCTCTGGAACTGTGGGTTTCAGTACCACAGAGGGAGAAAGCAACCGATATCGCTGCAGGCTCCATGTCCTTAAGGAATCACAGAGGGCACCACTGCACTTCGCACCACAACCCTGGTCTCACTGCCGCCACCAACTGCCGCTGCCACCAAGCCGCTGCTTGCACTGTGCCCTGTGGCCACCGCACTGCGAACCGCCTCGCTTCACTCTGCTATCCTGGTCCAACGACAACGTCGATGACCGCGACACCCATGACCGCACCGTGGCTTTGGGGCACCGCTTGTAAGCAACACGATGCATCGCCCCGTCCCTCACCGCAGTCTGGGCCGACTGACGCCAGCTCCCATCAACCATAACTGATGCTTGCACCGTGACCTACCAGCACTGCAGGGAGTACTGCCTCACTCTGCACCGCAGCCCTGGTCTCACTGATGCCACTGGACGACCGTCACCTGCACCGCAACTTGAAAGTACCGCAGGTTGCACCACTATGCTTCACATCACAACCGCGACTATTGCCACAACCGGTCCACACCGACGCAGTCGGCCGGAACCAAAGGTACTGTTTACGAGTTTGCTGACACTAAAGCCGGTCCGCACCAATGTGGTTGGCCAGAACTGTTGAATTCTGTTGTTTTCAGCACCGTGGTAGCGTAGCTACCGGCTTCAAGGAACTGCATTTTTAAGTCATACTTGCAAAGTGCCTATTTTTGATTACTCTATGTTGGTCTTTTATCGTTTTGGTCTTGTTTTCACAGATAAATATTGGTTATTTTTCTAAAACTGGTGTGGTGTCCTTTTGTAGTGTTTTCACTGTATTACTGTTGGTTATGTAAAAATGCTTCCCACACTGCCTATGAGATAAGCCTGACTGCTCGTGCCAAGCTACCAAGGGGGTGAGCAGGGGTTATTTTAGGAGCGTATCCGCCTAATCCTGACTAGAAGGAAGGGCTCCTATTTGGAAAAAGGTGCAAACCATTGCCAACTAGAGAACCCTACTTCTAACATTTGCTTTAGCTGGTGGAGGTGAAGGGTGATGCATTAGGTCAGAGTTGGTGCCCCAAAATCCCTACCCAACACAATTCTTTTAAATATGTAGAGATTCAAGTGTCCCACCTTCTGGCACCTGACATGGGCCTTTAACGTTCGAGGGCTGGCCCAGGCGCTCGAGCAGGATTGGGGCCGCTGGGCCAGTCTTCCGCTAAATTCCATGGTGTACATTGCCGTTTGTAAGATGGTGTGCCTGCCACGCTATTTGTACATCCTTAGGAACTTTCCTCAATCCATCCCTTGCCAATGGTTTCACTCTCTGACAGCCAGGGTCACTAGGTTTGTGTGGGCCAGAGGCAGGCACAGGGTAGCCTTTTCGACACTGCTTAAGTCCCCTTTTGATGGCGGACTGGGTCTATCAGACATTTACCTTTACTACCCCGCAGCCCACGTAGTACCAATTAACAAATGGTTCATTGGTGGGTGGTATGACCCGGCGTACCATTTAGTAATTTATACGGTGAGCCTAGATGGGCAGCTTGACCTTCTGTATGGGACGTGATTGTCAGCCACACTCCTGTCCTGAACCTGGTTGTCTTTTCTCCTACTGGTGGGCAGCTCTTCGGCTCACTGGAGAAGTGTGGCTCAATGATTAGAGCGGCAGACCCTGATGCAGAGGTCTAGCCCGGCACCAGGGTTCAATTCCCCGCCTCGGCGGGTCTTGGGCTCAAAAAAATTCCATGGACCTGATAATTCTCGCCTCGGTGCCTATTCCAATCATGGAGTCCCACTCTGCAACTCTGGGCAATAGCTTGCTTAATCTCAACAACGGCCCCCACAACGCTAAGGATGCCTGGCCTCCACCTTGGGGGTGCCCAGGAGTGGACGCCTCACAGGGAAAGCCAGGATGGGTTCCACAGCGGTATTCGTACAAGCGCCTTGAGACCCTTGCGGGTGAGTAGTGCGCTATACAAGTATCAAATTTACAATTTACATTTACTGGCTGGGACTGCTGCCTCGCTGAGATGACACCCCTGTGGCGGGGAACCTGGCCTTGTCAGCTTGCTAGTCTGGATGGATTTGTTCCTTGGGACCGTATCGGGATCACTAACCATGGGGATGTTTGCAGGGAAGGTAGCCTCCGGATGTTCCAGGACTTCAAGACCCATTACGCCCTGTCCAACTTGCAATTCTTCTGCTACCTCCAACTCCACAGTGCCTTGCGGGCCCACGAGCTCCCAGACAAGCCGTTGCCTGAGTACAGCCTGCTGGAGGTGAAAGTTTTCTTTGGGTGCCTGGGCAAGGGGGCTGCTTCAACGATCTACTGCTCTTTGGTCATCGACGCCCCAGACAGCCTAGAGTGGGCCAGGAAGAGATGGGTGACCTGGGTGGGAGACCTGGATGAGGATGAATTGAGAGAGGCATGTATGGCGGCCCGAGAATTGGCGATTTCATTACGGCTGTGTATGGTCCAGCTTAACTACTTACACGCAACCTATATCACCTTGCAGCCCATACAAAATTTGCTCTCCAATGGCCCAGCCACATGCGTGTTCCCGGCTGCAGACTTTTTTCATGTCACGTGGGATTTCCCAGTGTTGGAGCACTTCTGGGAGGGGGTGGGTCAGGTGCTTTCCTCTGTCCTAGATCGAATCCTAGACCTAACTCCCTGTAATGTACTGCTGGGGCTGGTGGAGGAACAGGGAGGACCCCACGCTGAGAGGGTTTTTGTGTGAATGGCTTGTTTGGTTACCATGGGAGATATGGCCCGCACTTGGAAACAGCAAGCACCACCAACCATCGGTTGCTGATGTAGGGGGTGGACTGGTGTGCTCATCAGGAGGAGCCGGTCTTTGAGGCCCGTGGCTGTGCCCATAAGCACAGTAGAATATGGGGGAAGTGGACAGCTATTACAGCCAGTTGTTATGAACTTACAATGCCTTATATCATTGTTGACTGGGACTCTTGTACTCCTTTATACACACAATCCTTTAAATTGTCATATACCGCTAAGTGTCTTGCTGAAAATATTTCAATACATTTGGTTATAAAAAAAAAATAGAAAACACTCAAACACTCACTCAGATACTTATGCACCCATTTATAGACCCACTCTGACACTCATGCATCCACCCACACACCCACTCAGAGACTCATGCACCCACTCACAGATCCACTCAGACATTCACACACCCACTCACACACCCACTCACAGATTCATGCACCCACTCACACACCCACTCAGACACTCACATACCTACTCAGAGATCTACTGAGACACTCATACACCCACTCACAGACCCACTCAGAGACTCAAGCACCCACTCAAACACTCATGCACCCAGTCACATACCCACTCAGACACTGACGCATTCACTCACAGATCTAGTCAAAGAACAACGCACCCACTTACAGACCCCGTCAGACAATAACATGCCCACTCACAGACCTAATCAGACACTCAGGCGCCCACTTACACGCCCATTCAAACAATCATGCATCCAGTTACAGACCCACTCAGACACTGACACACCAACTCCCAGACCCACTTAAACACTAGTGCGCCTACTCACAGACCCACTCAGATACTGATGCACCTACTCACAGACCCACAGGCACTGATGCACGCACTAACAAATCCATTCAGACAGTCATGCACCCACTCACAGCTCCACACAGAGACTTATGCTGTCAGTCACAGACCCATATCACAGACATATGCACCCAGTCACCGACCCACTCAGACACTGATGCACCCAGTCACAGACCCAATCACACATTTGTGCACCCACTTACAAACCCACTCAGACATTAACATGCCCACTCACAGATCTACTCAGACACTCCTGCGCCTACTTACACACCCATTCAAACAATCATGCATCCAGTTACAGACCCACTCAGACACCGATGCACCCACTCCCAAACTCACTTAAACACTAGTGCACCTACTCACAGACCCACTCAGATACTGAGGCACCTACTCACAGACCCACAGGCACGGATACACACACTCACAAATGCATTCAGACAGTCATGCACCCACTCACAGCTCCACTCAGAGACTTATACTGTCAGTCACAGACCCATATCACAGACTCATGCACCCAGTCACAGACCCACTCCGATCAATTACATAGTTGTGAATACTAGATGTGTTGGTCTGTATTGAATGTATATTTTTACTTTGTGAATTCAAGACGGATTCGCAAACCAAAAATGTGCTGTTGTGTATTGAATGTGTGTTTTTGCTTTGTGGATTTGAGCAGGATTTGCAAATCCCCCCAAAAGATTTTGTTTTAAACGGATTTTGACTGAAAATAAACCGTATTTGGAAAAAAGGTGGCTCTGAGAAGAGCCTCTGTGTTTAAGGTGTGTAGATAACTATACATACAAAAGGAGGTCTTTCAAGCTGTTAAGGAACATTTTGGCTTTCTCTGAGAAATGTACTCTGTCACTTCTGTATATATGCTCCATGTCAAAGTGTATATTGTTGTAGAGGGAGCCCATGTTGTGGTCTCTGAGGAATGCAGAAACGGTTGTATTAACATGTTTCCTAGCATTGTCTATCTGTGGACAGAATTCGTTTGACCATATACCTGTCTGCCTTTGGCAAATGTTGGAGAACACCAAGGCAGTATGATGGAAAAGTACTATTAATTGACCAAAGGTATCCTTCATTAGGATTTCCAGTCCAACCCCAGTCAATGTGCCTAGATCATTGCCACCACAGTGCACAATCATGAGGTCTAGATGTTGGCAATCAACAATGCTTTAAACTAGAGGCAGCAATTGTAACCCTCTCTGGCCAACCCAAGTAATCTCCACATTTGCCAAACCCAAGTCACTGTCAATGCCATTCTTTCTAGCACACTCTCTGGCCCAAAACACATAGATATGACCCACAATCCACACTCTAACCATTTTGAAGGCAAGGAGCAGGAGCACTCAGGAGAAGGCTGGAGCTGAATGAGGCAGTTTGCAAAATGAAAGGCAGTTGAAATGGAGGTAAAGTTCTGGTTTAAAAAACATATTTAATTGGATGCTGTAAATATGTTGTTAGCTAAAAATAGGTAGTGATTTAATACGTAAAGAAAGTGGATCTGTGATTGCTTCTGGTTAATTTTAAAAGTAGGTATGCTGTTTTGAATATGCTAACATTTACAAACACTCAACCATACCTGATACAGTTGAACGTGAAGCTAGTATGCTGCTGACTGAAAGTGCTGTGAGCGTATGGCCTACTAGTAGAGTAGAGTATTGGAAAGGAGGTTGCTATGGAAACTGAGGTAAAACAGTGTGGGAGAAGGATCATAATGCACTGTGCTTTCAAACTAGAAAGGAGAGTGGCTAGTACCTATTCCAAAATACACATTTCCTAAATTAGCACTATCACAGTATGTCAAATGGAGATGACATCATCCACACACATACTCACACCACTTTACAACCTCTCATATACCCATTCACTCACGCACCCACACAACCACTCGCATACCCATTAACAAACCTATACAAGCACTCACACAACCACTCACTCATCCATAGAGCCACTGACATACCTACTCACTAACTCACACAGCCACTCATACACTCACCCTTATACCTACTCACAAAGCCACTCACTCACCCATACAGCTATTCACTCACTCACCTATTCACCCACACAGCCATTCACATCCCCACTCACTCACCCAAACATCCTCTCAACAGAGTGACTCACTCACCCATACAACCACTCACATACACATTCAGACATCTGTACAAGTACTCACACGTCCACTCGCTCATCCATACAGCCCCTCACACAGACACTCACTCTCCAATACAGCCACTCACACACCCATATAGCCACTCACACACACACACTGATACAGTCACATAACCACTCAGATCACATATTTTAGAAATTGTATCACTTATTAATAGTTCAGAAAGATAGTAATTTAACTCATGCAGTAAGTTAGTATATATCTTTAATTCTCAAAACGTTTATTAAATACTTAAGAGTCACTGAAAAGGTAATGGTTAAAGGGATGTTATAGGTAGGAAATAGGATTTAAAAAAACAAAGGTTACGGGGATGTTATAGTTAGGAAATCGAATTTAAACACCTTAGAAATTCTCTGAAAAAAAACAAAGGTTACACAGACATTATAGTAAGGCTCAGATTATACAGGCACAGAACCATAGAAATTCAGCAGTTATAGTTACCTGAGATAACTATAATGTACGCCCCCTGCAATGCACGCCTTATGACCTCACATATTACATCACTCATGACATGATCACTGACATCACTCATGACATCTCAAATGACATCACTGATAACATCATCCACTGAACCACTCACACCACATACAACCTCTCATACATCCACTCACACACCCAAACAACCACTCACATACCCATTCACAGGCCCATAAAATTACTGGCACACACCTACTCATTCACTCACACAGCCACTCATACAGCCACTCACACACCCACTCACAGACCCATATAGCCACTCACATACCTACTCACACACCCACACAGCTACTCACACAACCACTCACTGACCCATAGAACCACTCACTCACCAGTACACCTACAAAAGAGCTACTCACTCACCAGTACATCCACTCACACATCCATTGACTCATCCACAAAACCACTTACATAGCCATCCACACATCGAAACAGGCACTAGTACTACTGGACAATTATTACCTTCTATAGACCAACAGATCTATTGGGAAAAGAGGGAGTGGTGTGGCAGAAGCCATTAAAAAGCATCTGTCCTTCACCGCTCTGTCCCCAATAGGGATTACATTAGCTGACAGTATAACGATTAAGCTGGATTCCCCCACTTCTGCCTTGGTGTGTGTACTTATTTATAGACCGCCTAAAGCAATGTTGGAGTTTCCTAAACACCTGGCAAATAGCATTGCCACACTGACTGTTGACTATGCAAAAGTTTTAATAATTGGAGATATGAACTATTGGCTGAATGAAGGGGCGGGGCAAGGATTCCAGGGAACTGACTGACATGCTACAAAACATGAATCTTGAACAGCATATACATGTGCTTACACATATAAAAGAACATACACTAGACCAGGTTTGGTCTATTAACCTTACTATTTCTAATGCTGTCATTCACCCGTGTATATGGTCAGACCATTACTTAATAAGCTTTACTTCAATAGACATTATACTACCCAAATCCATGGCCCGTTCAAAAATAATGGGCAGAAACGTGCAACACTCTGGCATCCAAACAACCAGCCATGACACATAATGTGGACAAATTTGAGGAAGAAAGCTCAAAATGGCAACGAATGGCCACTAACATACACGGCCCTCTTCAAAATAAAACTAGTCATGCTCGTCGACACGAGGCTTCCAAATGGTTCTCGGCTGAGTTAAAAATAACCAAATTGAGAACGCGCAAGGCAGAATGGAAATGACGTAGAACATATTCACTAGAAAGCAAAAAGCTATTTATCCAAAACATGACAGCCTATAAAAATGCCATTCTAGAGGCAAAATAACCCCTTTTCACTAACAAAGGCATAAACACTGGCAATAAAGCTACATATATTTTTAACATAGTGAGGGAATTATCAAATCCTGAACGAGTAATACTTCCAATCACCCCTTCACAGAAACTTTGTGATTATCTCAATTCCTTTTTTCTAGACAAAATAAAGAAAATACAAGAATCCATTGTTCCTAGCTCACAAGAAACAAGAATCATACCAGAAAACAGAAACCCTATCACTATCTCTTCCTTTCCCTGTATTAGCAAAGAACGGCTCACAGAATTACTAAACAAAGTGAAATCAGGCTCCCCTAAAGATGTGTGCCATCCCCAAATACAAAAACAATTTTTTACTTCTTTCCCTGAAAGCACTCTCTCCTTACTGAATCTACTCCTTATGCAAGGATATGTTCCTCTAGCATTCAAAGAAGCAATGGTTATTCTGCTACAAAAAAAACTTGGTAAAAACCCTCAGCGGTTAGTCAACTACAGACCCATCTCTCTTCTACCCTTCTCCGCAAAAATTGTAGAGGTGCATGTATCAAAACAGTGCCCTTACCTGTTGTACTTGTTCGTCCTTATTTTTAGAATAAATAAAGATGCCATCTATATAGACGACCACACAGATGTCAAGAAACTCACTTAATACCTCATTTATGATGTGCTGAAAAGCCGCAGGGGCGTTACACAAGCCAAAGGGCATGACGGTGTACTCGAATAAACCAAAGTTGGTTTGAAATGCTGTTTTACACTTGTCGTTCTCTTTGACCCGTATATGGTGGTATGCCCCGCGCAGATTCAATTTCGTGTATATGGTAGAATGGCGTATCTGATCCAAAAGAACTGGAATTAATGGTAGTGTATATTTATTTTTAATAGTAGCTTTATTGAGTCTGCGGTAGTCAATACACACCCTTAAGCCACCATTCCATTTTGGGATTAAAAAAAGTGGTGATAAAACAGGAGATGTTGAATGGCTTATAAAACCTAGATCTAATAATTCATCTAAATATTGGCGTAGATACGGTGTCTCATCTTTAGTAAGTGCCTATACTCGAGTATTAGGGAGTGTAGCACCTGAAAGTAAATCTATACAGCAATCATACGATCTATGTGGGGGTAGTGCAGTTGCCTTTACAGGATCAAACACATCCTTGAAGTCTTGGTACTCACTAGGTATGATTTCAGAAGGTTTTATGGTGTTGGCACAATGCAATAATGTCATAGAGTCTGTCTGTGCTTCCTGATAACAATGTGTCCGACAATGTAGTGAATCTAGAGTCACAGTTCTTAATTCCCAATCTATAAGTTATGGACCATTAACCATGGAACACTTAAAATGATTCCAAATGTGGGTGTATCTATCAGATCAAATTCTGTATGACCATTCTGACAGACCATTGTAATGGAACTTGTCTGATTGATCATCAAACCTGAGGATAATTCAGATCCATCCACTGCACAAACTGGTTCTGGGTGTGCTTTATGGACTGTGGAAATACTTAATGTCCGCGCTAACTGAATGTCTAGAAAATTTCCAGTGGCTCCTGAATCTAATAATACTGAAACCACATGCCTGACTTGTGTTGTTAAAATAAGTGTTACTTGAACAGTGAAATGTCTTGGTATAGGGGCTACAGTATTTGCTAGGTGTTGGGATATCTGTAGAACCGTACTTCTCGCCAAGGTGATTTCCTTTCCTGGCAAGATTTTTAGTTTTCCTGATATACATTAGTTGGAACCACAACATTTACCTTTTTAGAAACGTTTGGTTTTATTGTACAATCTCGAGCAAAATGTCCAGATCTGCCGCATTATAAACATAAATGTAGTTTACGCCTCCAATCTTTTTCTTCAGCAGACAACGGGCCTTTGATACCCCCTATTTGCATTGGTGCGGGTTCTGGTAATTTATTTTCTAACTCCTTTCTTTCAGATTTAATAGGAATTATTCTTGTATCAAATCTAGACTTTTCTCCCTAGGCGATGATCTAACTTGAGTACCAAATCTACGAAGTCTGAATAATCATCTGGGAAATCGACAATATGGGCAAGAGCATCTTTTAAATCATCGCACAAACCTCTATAAAATAAAGAAGTGCGTTTTGTCCTCTGGCCATTGTGTTTCTGTTAATAAACGATTGAAGGTTGTTAAATAGCTTAGTAAATCTTTATTTCCTTGTTTAAGGCTAAAACATCCATTATCGCTTGCTTGAACATATGTATGTTTAGTAAAGAGTTTAGTCATGGTTATTTTAAACATTGGCCGATTGTACAAAAACAGGATCATTTTTATCTATTAATGGAATGGGCCAATTAGCTGCTGTTCCTCCCAAATAGGAGAGAACAAAAGCTACTATAGATGCATCTGTGGAAAATGCTTGAGGTTTACAAATAAAATGTAGTTGGCACTGACTAATAAAAATATTACATTTAGCACTATCTCCCAAAAATCTTTCTGACACTGCCAGGGGCACCACATTAGGAACTGCTACAGTTACATGAACCGGGGGTGAGGAAGAGTCGGAAAACATATGTGTAGATGGGGTTTTTACCTTGGTACCAATTTCAGAAGATGTTTTAAAAGCTTTAGGAAAGGGGCCCTCCCATAGATTTTCTCTGGGTTTGTAACGTATCAACTCACTGCGCAACTCAGCATTTTCTTCTTTTAATTGCTGCATTTCTAAATGCAAATTATGTAACAGGTTTCCTAGAGTCTGTTCTTTGCTAGTATCATCACTTAAGGCCTGGGCCATATCACGAACATCAATATGCTCCTGATCTAAGTCCATGTCTCTCAAAAAGAACTTTAATTTTTGTGGAGGTAAAGAGGCTTAAAGAGCAGTAGCTATGCACAAGGCTGATACTGAAATGGGCATGTTTTCATATAAGTGCATTGATTTATCTTCTGCGGCTGTTCATATCACTGAAACTTGGCAGGCATTCAAGCAGAACCACATATTTATTGGCTAAATAATTGTGGAAATATACCAGTTTCAGCTTCACTTTTTTCACAAAACCCATAAAAAATATGCATAAATACAGATAAAGTTGACAAAAAATAAATATTGATAAATACAGACGGAAATTACAAAAAATAAATACCATAAAACCAGGTGCCCTAATTATGATTCAATGCTCTTCCTTGGTCTGATCACAACGGAGTCCATTTTTACATCACGGCAGGATTACCAGTACCCCCGTCCTGCCCAAAGCCGGCGAAAATGAAAATTAGACAATGGTCCAAAGTGGATGCGGATAGTCTAATCGTTGCGTTGGGCCACTCACACCCTACTCTCAGTGAGGATAACTCCGAGGCTGCACTGCTTTTTAATAAATGGTTGGCGGCAGCGGTCGATGAAGTAGCGCCTGAGAAGCTGCGAGGAGAACTAAACCATCTGCTCCCTGGTATAGTAGGGAACTTAAAGTCCTGAAGAGCACGTGCAGGAGGGCCGAACGCCTTTGGAGAGTGAACTATAGTGCCGATAACAAAGTTGGGTATAATTGTGCTCTATCAGCATATAGAGATGCAATAATCGCAGCAAAAAGCTCTTTTTATCCGATTAGGATCAGGGATGCAGGGAATTCGGCCAAGGAGCTCTTTAAGACAATAACCGCTCTCTCTAAGCCACCCCAGGACAATACTTACCGGCTGGATCAAGAAATGTGTGAAAAGCTCGCCTTTTTCTTTCAGGCTAAGGTTCAGCTAATCTATAAAATTTTTATAAATCCGTACCCGAACTCTGAGAGTTGTGGGCAGCTGTCAATAACTAGAACCAAGAGCCATTCCGGTCTTAGGAATTTCTCTCCTATCACAAGAGAAGAGACCTGCAGACTGATCACCGTAACCAAATCAGGGTCACCTAAAGATCCCTGCCCCCCTTCAATCATGCACCTTGCGGCAGATGTGATTGCTGGAGAACTATCCCCTTTAATCAATCAAGTACTTGAGTCTGGTAGCTACCCTTTAAGTTGGAAGATAGCTACAATCAGACCGCTGCTAAAAAAAACGCACTGGACCCTCATATACCAAAGAATTACCGCCCTATTACTGCACTGCCTATTGCAGCCAAAATTCTGGAGAGAGAGGTAAATAGATCATTGACAGAATACCTAAACTCCTACAATCTGCTGGACTCCACCCAGCACGGTTTCCGTGCACAACATTCAACGGAGTCAGCACTACTTGTGGCAGCAGAGGAAATTCGCAGTATAGTGGATAAGGGAGGCAAGGCGATTCTTGTGATGTTAGATCTGTCGGCTGCCTTCGACACCGTTAACCATGCGGTGCTGATTCAAAGGCTTCAGGAGATTGGCATCGAGGGCTCCACGCTGTCCCTTCTCTCTTCTTTCTTGGAAGGAAGGGAGCAAAGTTTGTTCTGCGACGGTCTACAGTCGGACAGCTTTCATCTGCCATGTGGGGTTCCGCAGGGTTCAGCGCTGTCACCTGCGCTGTTCAATATTTATGTGACCCCTCTGGCCAAACTCATCAGGAAGCATGGCTTTACTATAGTCTCGTATGCTGACGATTCCCAGCTCATAATTTCTGCGGGCAAACAATCTAACGACATGGCTTTCAAATTCCACAACTGAAATTATGACCTGGATGCAGGAGAGCTTCCTGAAGATCAACACCGAGAAGACTGAGATCATTGAGTTTGGCCAGGGGAATCCCCTGTGGAACAGCTCATGGTGGCCGTTAGGGGCCGGGGAGTGCCCCTGCCCCGTGCCCAGGGTGAGAAACCTGGGCGTGCTGTCTGACAGCCAGCTAAATTTATCAGCCCATGTTAACAGCCTCGCGTCGTCTTGCTCCTTTTTAGTAAGGACTCTGCGTAAGATTTTCCCTTTTATTAAACTAGAGCTGCGCAAGACCGTTGTGTTATCCAGATTGGACTACTGCAACGCTCTACTGTTAGGGATAAATAAGACGCAGATAAAAAGGCTGCAGACTCTGCAGAACGCTGCGGCGAGGTTACTTCTGGACGTCCCCAGAGATCAATCTGTCTCGGGGGGAATTAAAACATTACATTGGCTCCCAGTCCAACAACGTATAGATTTCAAGGCCATATGCTTAGTGCATAAGGCTGTTTTTGGTGGTGGAGCCAAGGACATCCAGAAATTATTTATCCCTTATACCTCTGGCCGTGTGCTAAGAACTAGCACCCGGAGTCTTATCAAGATCAATAGGATTAGGAGAGTCAGTTGGGGCGGCAGAGCTTTCTCAGTCCGTGCTGCTGGACTCTGGCACAAGCTGTGTTCTCTAAAACTAGTGGATAATCATCAATCCTTTAGGAAATTGTTAAAGACACGGCTCTTCCAAGAGGATCGCACCTGAGGACCATGTATCCCTCTGTACTTACCAGCGCCAAGACGCTTCGGCATTCGCGCGTTATATAACACTATATCCTATCCTATCCTATGACAAATAATTGCAGAGTATGTTTTCGATACGTCAAGGATCGGAAAAAAAAAAAAAAAAGGATCGAAGGAAATGTTCACTCAAAAGCATTTGTGTGGGGAAGTATAACCGATTCGTAAATCAAAGTCATGCCAATGTCAAAGAAGCTTTTCTGTAATTAAAAAATTACCTTCTCAAGTTCTGCGATGCTGCCTTCACAAGACGCGAAGGGAAGGAAATACCTTTTTACTTGTCTTTTCTTTCTTTTTCAGGACTGCTGCTAGAAGGGGAAATCTCTGGAATTGACGTGGGACTACGGCGTCGCCAGGACAACACAGGATTCCAGGAAGAAATGGGGCGTGACCGAAGAGCGATGATGAGGAATCCGGAATGCAACCTACTCCACTGGCTACTGCGGCTGATTGATTTCCTCACCTCCCTTATTCTTTCCCTTCCCACACACAACATGCATGGCACTCCCTGTACGTCCAGACATGTTACACGCTTTCGGATATACTTGCACTCCGCACACCGGCAACACAGGCGGGGTGGGTGGCGGGTCTGCCGTTTCCCTGGATCTTAGGCAAAGTAAACCCTACTCTACGACAGCACACACTGCATGGCATTAAAGGAAGTAGCACCAGGTCACGTTCTCTGATTGGATCATGACTTATATCCTCCCAGGTCACTGGATGGGTCAGTAAGGTGCAGAGTGACATTACTCCGGGCTCTGGCTGCACTCTATAGTGGGATACATTACACTGCAGCTCTGCACTGAACGGTCCTTTACGCCACATACTGAGTATGGTGGACACATTCTGGGAGAGAACAGATAATTTTGAACTTACCGGTTGGTTATAAAAGAAAAAAGAAACCTCAAGCATTCAATGTTCGAATACACCTTGCTGATATAACTGCTCAATAATGAATCCTTAAACAGCTTTAGTTACATTACTTCGCGGCCGGCCCATATGGGTTGTAGGCGACATGCTGTGTTAATCAGTTGATCCTTTCCCGCGAGTACTTCACGACTATGAAACTGCATGTTGTTACTGCCGGCCTGTTAACCCAGGTTGTAGGCGAGAAGCTGTGTAATATTTGTTGGTTACCAATAAAGGTTTTGGAAAAAAAAAAAAGATGGATCGAAGGAAATGTTCACTCGAAATCATTTGTGTGGGGAAGTATAACCGATTCGTAAATCAAAGTCATACCAATGTCAAAGACAGCTTTTCTGTAATTAAAAAAATTACCTTCTCAAGTTCTGCGATGCTGCCTTCACAAGACGCGAAGGGAAGGAAATACCTTTTTACTTGTCTTTTCTTTCTTTTTCAGGACTGCTGCTAGAAGGGGAAATCTCTGGAAGTGACGTGGGACTACGGCGTCGCCAGGACAACACAGGATTCCAGGAAGAAATGGGGCGTGACCGAAGAGCGATGATGAGGAATCCGGAATGCGGCATTCACAGCAACTGGTGTCAAGTAAGTGGGAACGGAGCAATGAGACCAAGCTCGTTTCGTTATTCCCGGGTTCTATTTATAGGTACCAGGTGGGTGGGGTAACACGTGAAGCCGCTCGAACAACTGACAAGCGGTAAACACATGCAACACATGACTGACTGATTGAACGTGCACAACAAGTGAGAAGCAGCAGACACGTGCAACACATGGCTAACAGTTTTAACGTTGCACAAATACAAGAGACTGAAGTTTCTTTGAGCAGCACAATGTTGAATAACAAGTATGTGTTCAGAAGCATATATTATAAGTCAAATTAAACGTATCTTACTGCAAAAGTGTTTTAAACAAAATAAAACTGCAATCTCCGGATAGTAACTTAGAAAACAGAATTACAAAATGTGTTACAGTAAATTCAATGTACTGGCCTTGCTTAATACACAATATGAGTGCTAGCCACGCTCAATACACGACTCCTAACATCAATAAATCAACTAATACAGTTAATATAATCACAGTTTAAAGCATTTGACCACAAAGTGTAATTTAGTAAGATAGAGTTATCACATCAAAACTGTTACCTCTCTACTGTTTGGAATGAAACACCTACAGAAAATTGTTAGTTACGGGGCATTCGAGACTCCACAACCCTCGGCTATGCTGGTGCTACTTGATCTCTGTAAATGATCAAACACCATGGCCACAAGGTACTTCTTTGGAGACTCCAAAGCATGACTGAGCTCAGAGTAGGGCTGGACTGGAAATTAAAATCCCTGCCCAAGCAAAAATGTTCAAAGCAGCCATACACTGCTCTTTAAGAAGCCCAGAGGCCTGCAACCCACAAGGAAAATACTAGAGTGGCACAATGTCCAGTTCAATTCTGATCTCAGGCACCCTTTTCAACGGTCTATTCTATCTTTGATCAAGATTGACAACCATGAAACAGGCAGATTTTTCAATGATTTTTAGCTTGACTAAATCTTCATTTACCCCTTTATTAGGTCTCTCCTGGCGTTAGCAGCGCGAATGCGATGTCTCGCCATGCAAGGGCCTCTTGGAATCAATACGGTTTCCGAAGATTTCAGGAGCGGACTTGAAGCCCCGCCCATCTTTTTAATTCGCTGGCGTCATCCTCCATGTTAAACGGTGGCTCACGATTGGAAAGGAGGCTTCTTAGTCCTTCCTTGTTACCGCTCTGTCCACTTTTGCATGTGGCTTACTGTCCGGAGGTGTGCTGTGAGTGTCTGTTCTTGTTTTACAGTGGCTGCTTTCAGTGTTGAGGAATCTACCACGAAGTTGAGACCGGACAGTTGGGATCTCTCGGCATATGTTGCACAAGGAATTTAAGGAGCAGGCTCTACATCACTTGCAATGGTAGATGCTTTGGCTCGCATACGTGCATAGTTGGGATGTGTTAATGTCGACTACATGAATGCACTGTTGTGATCTACTGTCATGCAGACCTTTGTTGGGTTTTACAACTCCATAGTTTGGCAGTGATTTAAGACGATTGCTTTGGGTAGGTTACCTTGAGTTTGCTGACGTCTCAGATTATGCCAGAGTAATTTTACTCAGATGGCAATTGCATGACAAGAATTGTGTGAAATGAGGCTTTCCTTCATGCTGGATTGAGCGCACTTCCCCCCATGTTTCAGTTGAAAGTAAACTGGCCAACGTTCTCAGGCTGCAGTTCGCACACTTCCTCTGTGGAGGCATTGCCAAACCATTATAGTATCCAGTTACCCGTTGTTGTTTTCCTTCACTTTTAACTTGTTCCTGTGGGGTAATTGGGTTAATCCATTAGTTTCTCCCGTTGCTGTCCTCTTCGTGACACGAAGTTGACACAAATTCCCTGTCGGCTTGAATTCCGAAGGAGGCCTGCTCCTTTTACGAGCCTCACCCCTGCTTCTTAAATAACAGCCGCGCTGTGTGAAGTGAGGCCTGGTGGGCAGGAATAGCTGGAAAGCCGCTTCTGCCTGAAGCAAGGGGCATAGTGTTACTTCTGGATATTTGTATTGAGGAAATGGCCGCCGTAGACCTTTTTTGTGATAAATATGTTGTCTGTGGCGCCAATAGGCCTCTTAGGGTGTGCTCCCCAATTACGTGGTAATATCGGGCTACAGCAGACCTCCCAGGTCTGGCTGGAAAGTATTCCCTTATCTCTACACCATGATGCTGCTCTGGGTGTTTTCCTGCTACTGCGCAGATACCATTCGTGCTGATAAGCACATAGGAACGTGTATTCTCCGCCCCCCCTCCCTCCCTGCCTGGCGTGTGTGAATGGAGCCCAAGGTATGAATAATGTGTAAATCTCCTGCCGATGTTCTTGTTTTACACTGGCTACGCACTCTAAATTGTATTTTTTTAAATTTCTTTAATGAGCGCGGCGCCCACTAGGGACACAGCGCTCACTTTATTTATTTATATTTTCGTGGCGTCCACTTCAGGGACACCGCACTCTGTTTTTTATCTTTTTACTTTAAAACTGAGCATGGTGCCGCTTGAAGGACACCGTGCTCGGTTTATTTATATAATTCTTAACTTTAACACTGAGCGCAGCGCCCGCTTCAAGGACACGGTATACAGTGTTAAAGTTAAAAAAGAAAGAAAACGAGCACTGTGTCCTTCAAGCGGGGCCGCGCTCAGTTTTAAACGTAAACATTTGCCATGCAATCGGACCGATTGCATTGCAAATGCTTGTCTTTATTTGGAACTCAGCCGTGTGGACCAGTACTGATACTGTGACCCTGGCATGGGATTCAATTAAAGGAGCACTGTTATCGATAAAAGCTATGGCCTCCGAAAACAAGCATTAAAAATGCAATATGTCTCGCCTTTCATTAAGTTAAAGCCATTAGCTTTGCTATACAATACCATTAGCAAAGCAAATGGCTTTAACTTAATCAAAGGCGAGACCAATTGCATTTTCAATGCTTGTTTCAAATGGTATGATACCAGAATATCATAGACAGAATATCATCTGAAGCACATACGTTTCTTAAATTAAGTTAAAAATAGAAAATCTACACTTGATTAGACTATATATTTGTAAAAAAAAAGAAATTAGGACATGATATTTATGTCAGGTGATATTTCTGACTGAGACATTCTGACAAACAACACTATACAGCACCCACATGTGAAAGAAAGCTTTGTCAATTGGTCCACCTAAGTCCCTGCTGCATACCACAACCCTATTTATTTTAATTGTATCATCCGAAATGGCTCAAGATTGTACACTCTGCTCTCAAATAGTCAAAGGGTATTATTACATGGGCTGTGGGATGCCATTTTCAGGAGTGGGCCAACATCAGCTAAAGCAACCTGTGAGTCATTACTGACTAGGTAGATTGCTTTGACACTATGGACAAAAAAGAGAATAAAGGTAATGATGCTTATTCCAATCTAGTAACTAATTTACATGTATGCCCCTTTATATCTGCAAGACAAAATGATTGTTTAAAAATCAATAAGACAACTCAATGTCTCTGGAAAAAGACCACTAACCCAGCGTCAACAGGCTGCATTTTTTCCCATTAATTAACTTAAATAACTTAGTCACTGCTCAGCAGATTTCTGGGATTTTTTGCCACTTTCTGAAAGACACTGCAAATGTTGGTTCTTTAAATCTTTTTATTTTTACATAAGACCCACCTGCCAAGTTTCTTAAGCTTTTGTTCTCCACTCCCCACCCTCAAATTTAGGTATGTGTGGTCTTCATTACGACTCTATTGATAATGCTGCTTTTTCTGTTTTGCTGATATATGTTAACGTCTAGGGCGCTCCACAGAAGTGTTCTACAAGGCCTGGCTGTATGTGTATCACAATTAAATGCATCAATAAACAGCATAACCTGAAAACAAAATTAATCTAATCCGAGATGGGACTATATCACATGTTCTGAAAACAAAATTAGGTTGATCCAGGATGGCACTGGATTATGATGAGTTCTAAAAACAGAATTTGTATGATCCAAAACAGTACTGGGATGGATCACTTTATCTTTTATCTAAGAGAGATAAGTCGAATTATTCAAGATCATGCTGGAGAACAGCCATAAGGTTCACATTCTTTTCTGTCTTGCTTAAGCGTAGCAAGAGTGCAATGTATGAAATAATAGTATCATAGGCCAAACGATCACTGCACAAATACCCAGATATCGCTGGTTTTCTTAGTAACAGACTATCTATGCGCACACATCTTAAGGATTCCCTTTATCATAAGGTTTGCTGAAGATACCACTTATTGAATCTTATACGTATTTACCACTCAGTAAAATAAAAGTGTACTTCATTTACAATATATAAAGTGGTAGGCTCAAAACATGATTAATAAACCTACAGATTCTTTATGTTAGAAACAGTGCTGCTTTAATGTACTTCTTGTACATAAATACAAGCCAAGTATTTTCCGTACTACCCCTGTGTTGTATGCTGTTGCTCTATTAAAATGCAAGTAACATAACTCAAAACACAAGTAATGCAAATATATCAAAATAAGTTTACAAGCTGCAATTCTCTGGTATTCTCTCTTTCATAGAAGGCTAATTGACCTATACACTAGGGTATATCTGGTCAAGTGAGGTAAGTATGTGCTAATTAGACTACTCCAGCATTTTTATATAGCTATTTTGTTCAGGACTAGAATGTTGGTCCATTTCCACTTGAGCGCTCTTAAGAAATATATGAAGCTTATATAATCTGTGAATCCCTTCGATCAGCAGATTAACAAAGACGTATTCCCGCCAAAAAGTGCATGGAAAAAAGCAAGAGGGAGGTCAAGGCGCTGAATAGACTGTGTTGCCACAAGTTCTAAAATATACTAAGAAGCTTCAATGATTTAGTTCAGAAAATAATAAAACCCATTAGTTTTAGTTATCACACTTTACAAATATAATGATTGGTTGATGCACCAAGGTATTCTTCTGGACGTATGTGTGGTCAACCTACCCCTATAAGTCCATGCACTCACTGTCCTTCTACACAGGAAAAAATAGTTAACAGGGCCAGTTAGTGTAGCCTAGGAGGACTTCTGACATTTGGGCTCTGTTTCTGCAAATAAGGAGTAGCCCCACTGTTTCTTAGGTTTAGTGGCTTCCGTGCGCATAGCAGTTTCCATTTCCTTCTTGTAGTTTGGATGACTCTCTTTGATTATTCATTGACTGATTGAGAGCAGTTCAGAGTAGGAGGCTAGTACACTGTTGGACTTGTGTCTGTGTTTGAGAGGATATCACTAACTCTCATGATGGGTGTTGTTTAATTGGGGAGTCCACTAAAATGACTGGTTTTCTTGCGCTAGAAGGTGGCACCATGAACTTGCCTCAAAATTGTAATAAAAGCTGGCATAGGTTTCCAAAGCCAGTCTGATATTATCAAATTTCTTCAACCCAATCAACCTCTAGGTGCCTTTTCTGCATTTCCCACAGTAGATGTTCATGTCCTCCATGTACACTCACCTGCACTAGCACAATTTTGACATCAAAAGAAATCTAGTGATATACACCCAGCGGTGATTAATTTGTGCAGGTTGGTGCCCATGAGCCTCTAGTGGCACTTATTGTAGGGGACCAGAACTATATTGATCCCTCCCTTAGAAGGAAATACACAGGCCAGATGAAAAAACTGCTTTTGGAAAGTCCAGAGTTTTGTAAACAATGCAAGACTTGTATTGCACTATTTGGGCAATAGTAATGGGCTTTGTGACATGCATGCTGACAGAGAGAACGTGTGTGGTGTGAGGGAGAGAAAGAGCATGAGACCCTAACTGTGTGTGAGCCAGAGCTTCATGTGACCCCTATGCTCAGCACCAGCAGTATTCAAAACAGACTTTGAAAATGGCCGCAACCGGGCCCTGTCTTTTAAGTCCTTAACTTTACAAGAAAACACTAATAATTCTTTCTCGACAATGTGTGCAGAATATTAAAGTCTGTTTTATAAATAGTATGTAGTAAAGGTGGCTTTTATAAAGTTATCTTTTACCTGCTTCTACATCCAGCTTTATTACAATGACAGTTGTTCTGTCAGTGATTGCCCTTAATGAGGTATAAAAACTGCTCCCAGGGCCATGACAATTGCATTGGTGTGGGAAAATGTGTTTTGCCCTCCTGCACGAATATCTGTTAGGGTTGAACTTGGAACATCATTAACTTGTAGAAGTGCCTACCCTTTCAAAACTAAATGGCAGATGAGACCTGGAGATTAAAAGCGTTTGTCCCCCAGCCAGGTTGGCAGCAAACCTAGTGCAAGGGAAATATAGGAGAGTCGATTATTATTTGGGGTGGACGGTTACCCACCTCAAAGACAAATAACACTAACTTATCTGGGTGAACTAAAATTCACAAAATGAACCTTAGCTCATCACCAGTAGCTATGGAACAGAGCAGACAGGCTTAACTTAGGGCAATGTGTAAAGGTTTTATGCAGTACACAAAACTGTAAAAAAATCCAAACACCAAACAATAAAAATCTCAATCCAATTTAGAGACACAGAGTTAAATTTAATAAACAAAATGACAACTAAACAACAAAAATCCAATAAGGAGATTAGATTTGTCCACTGCTGAAGGTCCTCCCATCTTTTCCCTTCAGAGCATGATGCGTCGCCTATAGACCCCCTAGTGGTGTACTTGCCTGGAAATGGCCCACCAGATTTTCTTCCGATGATGCTGTGCTACAGAGAATAAGAGAAAAAAACACCCAAAAAGAAAAAATCGGTATCTGTTGTTTGTGAGAAAACAAGTAAAGAAACAGATGAATGCCTCTATATGTTATTTCATTTATTTATTACTATTGTTGTGGAGGATTTCCCATCCACCTTATTACAAGTACATTATATCCCATGGCAGTTTTAATAAGGTGGACAGAATATGCGCCACATTTGTGACATAGTTTCCGTCTGCCAAACTCTAAATCAAGCCCCTGGTCCTATAAATGTAAACAATTTGTTTGAAAATGATGAACAACACAGATGTTTTGTTTGTGAAAGTATGTCTGAGCTCGATTTAGAGTTTCCCAGGAGAGTACTCCATCATAAATGTGATGCATATTCTGTTGTCCTGATTACGAATGCCTTAATTTCTTATGCTAACAGAAGAAACCTTGATGGCAATTAATAAATAATTTTAACTTTCCTAATTGTTTAAATTGTTTCAAATTCATTACTGATAATGGAGAATCTTAATGTAAACTTAATAAGGGTATTCTTATAACAATTAGAAATCACTTATAAATCAGTAAAGTAAATAATGTCAGAAACACATAGTTATAATACTTAGTTTTTTACTCAATTTTGTTAGCATGTATTTCATTTAACAATGAGAGGCTGGGTGGTTGCCCTGGACTCTATGTTTTTAACAGGTTTTAAGTGTAATTGCAGGCTCAGCAAAACAGAAAACGTATATCAAACATACAAAGGGTCAACATTACTTGTCAATTTTTAAATATCTTTGATTATAATTTAGATAAGAGCCAAAATAGGATTATAATAGCAATCACTTATGGTAGATGGAAGTATTCTAACATTAATTTTTATTTTGGTAATCCGATCACAAAATTACATAATTGTGTTTTTTAAAATTGCATTGCATGTTTGGTGCTTACCTGCCTGTCTGCAGCATCACATAGATGGCTGTAGATTGTCAGGGCCCCCGGCAGAATTATTTCAAGTTGCTCTGGAGTGCAGTTGCGGGCTCTGTCACAGTTGTTTTCAGCTGTGATGGGTCTCAGCAGAAGAAACTGAGCAGGCTAAGGTGAGAAAGTTGCTTCACTTGATGGATATGAGGCAACTGACAAAATAGCCCTTAAAACGTGTACTCAACATGACTGAAAATTATGACAATGTAGGCGCACATGTCAAATGATGGATTCCGTCAATAACAGACCATTGCAACCAATATCAGATTGCGGATGATGGAAAGGTGGGCACAGACTATTCTGTTTTTCCCTCATAACATATGGTATGTTTAACAATATGGGGGAAGGGTATTGCATATTTAATGCATCCATGATGTAGTTTCAATCAGTAAAAACAAGAACATCTACAATAATACGTTTACACGTACACAGTATGTATGTAATGTATGGCATACTTTAAAAAGTATTGAAACGTACACATACACAACATACATACAAGAATAAGGCATTAATAAACAATAATAAACAATAAAATATGAAAATAAAATGTGGTACATTTTTAGTGAACTTAGTCCATCATTATATTAGGTTGTGGGTGCATACTTAAAAGATCACTCATGGAAATAGAAGAAGAATATTTAATGATAAAACAAAGAAATTAGATATAAAAAGAACATTCATTTAAAAATGTACAGAGCTTTTTAGATCAACACATGACTTGCTAGTGCAACCCAACACCTCCCTATCACAACTGATGGCAGACCTTGCACAAAGGAGGATCTGTCTTGTTGGTAAGTGTTATATTTTGGATTACTGTGTGAATTTGTATGTGCAGCAATGCTGGTGAAGAATTAATTTAAATAATGTTTACTTTTATCCCTATATTTTCCAGAGAACTCAGTCTTTGTTACATTTCTAGATGGTTTTGCCTATGGAGAAAGTCACATAGTTGATTGTTTGAATTATGATGTTTGGACCATCATATTAATATGTCTGTTTATTCCTTCCTAGGTCATTTCATCCTGTAATCCGCTGGGGAAATAGCAGGTCATTAGTGGGTACTGGGGTTCGAGAGATCTCTAGTGCACATTGCCTGAACATTGGTGGATTTGTTGTGAAATTAATATGGATACACTTGTTCTTATTCGTGGAGTTATATCTATTTAACTGAGGTTAATGCATGCTAACTGATGCATATAGGTATCACCAAGGGTAGAACATTTCCTTGATAAGGTAATTTTGTAGCATATCTGTAGAGTGTGGATGTATGTTATAAGTATGCCTGAGCCTAATTATAGTTGGAAATAAAAGGACACTCAAATGTGAGGCTGTCAGCTCTCATTGATGTAGCATATATACTGTTTGGCTCATTAGTTCAGTAATTGTAACACTGATGTGTTATCTTTAAAATATGTTATTATCTTTATAATATCTCAATGATATTTTCCATGATTTCATTTAGACGTCTGTTTATTTCTCATTATTTTTCTTCATATTTATTTTTCCTGTACTTCCTAATGATGTGTATTCTTTGCATGGCTTTCAGTTTGATAAATGTTTGTACACATTGTTGACACATCCTTTCCCTTTGCTTAAATGTTTTATTTTTACTAAATGTATTCCAAAAAATAATTAAAAAAATTGTATAAACCAATAGAAAACAGGGATGTTCATAATTGTATTTATGTTTAGTTTAAAAATATGTTAGATGTGTATGAAATAAAACATGTTATCAGTGTTGTGATTTGTAATGTTTTATGTATATATTTATAACAAAACAAAAATAATTTCATTGTTTCAATAAAGTGGCAACTCAGGAATGCATTATTAATTTTTTTTATTAAATTTCACAAAATATTTAGCACATTATAGATTCTAAGAAAATGAGTAAGTTTTTTAGGTGTTTGAGAAAATCAAAATGAGCCATCAGTTCCTAGGAGTCCTTTTACAGACAACAGTCCACGAGTGGATGGGAAATGTGTGAAGAGAAGCTGTAAAGGTGAAAAGTCAGGGTGCTTACATTAGGCCGTAGCTTTTTGCAACTTTGGGTGGTGGGTTGTTGGGTGTTGTCCTCAACTGGGTCAGATGGCTAAAACCTTTGAAGGACCACTGAAGCCGCCTGAGTGACAATAGGTGAAGTGTTGACAGGTGATTTCATAGGCAACAGCGCCTCACTTTCAATGGAGCTGCCTGTGACCTAGTCTGGGTGACCACTGGTATAATATGTTTTGGCTACACAGCAGATGTTAAGAGTGTGATCGAGACACAGGAGCCAGGATAGGGTTGGCAACAGGTATTGGGGTGTGGGGCTACAGAGGACTTGTGGGGCCAGTGATGTAGACAAATAGGACAGTACTCTCCTGGATGCAGTTGGTGTTATGTCCTGAGGGAAGTGGAGAGGCATTGGGAGCTGGCCACACAAGCTTGACAGGCCAGGCTTTTCTTCGAGATGTTCATCATCGGCAGGAGGTCAGTTGCTATTTAATACTTCAGGTATTCTGTCCTCGGGCACAGTGCCAACAAAGTGGATGATGTAATCTCTGCATTATTGTAAAATAATTTATATTTTCATGATACTGATTACATATCGTGGGGCATGATATAATGTTGGTTTCATGGATTAGTTTTTTTAAAAAAATAACATCTTTCTAGCAAAGATCCAATCGAGTGTCCTTACACATTAGAACCTTCACAATACTGTGAAATGTTATTAAAATCAACTTATTTTCCTACACCTATCATGAGAATTCTAATTTCAGATTTTGGGCCTGTTATTTTGTTGTGCATGTTATCTCTCACATTTATTCTTTTTTCACTCAGCTGTCCCAGGGTTCAGGGTAATATACACTACCATCTGACTGTCAAGTACAGGCTTTAAAACTGTTGTATGTTAACCTTAATAATTAATGCTTAGCCTAGCCTTTTTATGGAGTGACTCAAGGACACAGACTTTTATATGATTCCTGATTGATGTTATTTCATATTTAATAGCTGAAATTGGAAAATGAGTCACTTTGAAGCTAATGAGAATTAACGTTATCTTTTTTTGAAAATAAAAATGTCTAAACAAATATCTATGTGTGAATGAAAGATATTTGTGTTACATGATTCTCTGCTACTACAACTATAACATTTAGTATAAGTAGTTTTAATCATTATACACACAGTCAAGGTGCAGTTGCTGAGCTATTATTTTTTAAACTATATATAATTTTATATTTGACCAATAAATTGAGTCAAATGAGACAGCTGAAACACTCTGGTTAGCAGGCACATGTAACTTTAAAGTGGTTTGGAGATACTTATTAGTAAAAATAAAAATTTAAAAATGAACCGCTTCTATGTGGATGATATTATCTATGTGTTAAATGTTTGTTCTTCTAATAGAATTAACCCTGGATTATAACACAAACCAATTAATCATTGTTATGTGGATGTATAATGTCTTTAAAAAACAGGGTTAGTACTTAAACCAAAGGGATATATATTTTTCAGATGTAACTTTAACATCTATTTGCTTATATTGATTATACTATCGATTTCTTTATGAACAACATGACTTAATTTCGTTTAAATATAATTATGCAGTGGGATGGTATTCCCAAAACCAGGACTGGAATATTGTAGTCCTGGAACATGGATTTATGTAATTTAAGTTACATTACCAGAATGTTTGACTAAAAACTGTAATATAAAAGGAAAATTATGTTGGATCTAAATTAGATTAATGTTGTTAGCTGTTACATTAGAACTGTTAAACTGATAATGCATATGTTACATAGGGGATGGTATGTCTAGTGTAAACTTTAAACGAACACCTGTTCAGATATTTATCATATATGATTTTAGGCTACAAACATGGTCTAACAGAGTGATGAAATGGTAGACTGGTATTACGTTCTGGATGTAGTGAGTTGTAACAGATATCATATAGCAAACTTGTGTAAACAGGTTAACATTAGTGTAGAAATGTAGGTTAGGGAAGAGTGGGTAGAGGGTGAAAATGTTATTGATAGAGAGGCAATGTTTGTTCTTAACAGACTTGACCCAGCCTGGAATTTCAACAATGACTTCAGTCTGGAGTGCAGACAACACCCTCTCCTCCTAGGTCATGAATCATTACCAGTTTCTAGAACATCTTGGTGTACCCTAGAAGCAAGGGAACGAACTTACCCTCTCAGGTCATTTCACAGCTTGAGGATGTCCGCTTGAGAACATCTGGTCTTGGAGACAGCATTTACCTTATCCAACTTTCTGGTGCATATTTTCCTTCCCTGGCTCATGGTTGTTTTCTGTACTAGTCTCCAATTAACTGTGGTTCTACTCTAATAATCTAATTCACCCTAAGAGTTAACTCATTTTCTGAGAATCTGGGTTGCCTTATTCCAGCTCTCATTTGGTGGTTGTAGGAAGGAGCTGTGCTGCTGAATGTTGAGTGATAAATGTTTTGTGAGGTTTAAGTGGGGTCTTTTGTAGTGGGAGCTGCAGGTGTGGTTTATTAGTTAATTTAGAGCATGCATGGCTTGACGGACACGTCTTTTAATGTTGATGGATGGGTCTGCTGTCAGAAACCCTGTCCACCATCGCTATTGTCCATCTTGAGGGTCCCTTCGTACCACTCTGACGGTGGGCAACTCTAAATATAGTGGATGCATGTTAATTTTGATGGAGTTGTATTAATCGAAGGTGGAACCGATGACATAGGATTGGGAATCAGCCGCTGGACAACCCTCAATCATGACGGATGCTGATCCCTAAGAACAAACTCTAAATATGACATGTGGAAATTTGCCAGCCTGACACACAGATCAGTCTCTCCACATTGGAGGAATGACGGTTCGTCCACCAAATTCTAAATTAGGCCCTGACTTACTCCTAGGCCAAGAACAGGATGGGTGCTCATTACAGAGTGACTGTGCTAGTCACTCTGTTATCAAGGTGGTCTTACTACCTGTTCATTCAATCCTTTGCCTCTCTGTAGAGTGTGTGGAGCGAGGGTCGCATATGTGTCAATCGTACTTATGATGTTTGATAAAGTGTGTGAAGGAATTACACAGCTTTACATGGTATGCATTGGGGTAAGATTTTCTTGAGAGATGAATACCCCCCTTGTGAGAAGCGAGTAAGCTCACTTCGCCTGCTCTCTGCAATCTAGCTATGGTGTTCTATATGCAGGCATGTGGGCAATACCAGTGATGGAAGTGGGCTGTGTCAGTGGGAGGAAATGGGTGGAGTCCATTTAAGACAAATCACCTGCACTTATCTTTTTTTTCCAAATTAAACACTACCACTCAGAGACATACTATCATCAGGGTAGGTGGAAGTAATTGCTCGAGATAAACAGCTCCCTTCCCATATATGAATTATTGAAAGATGGTAGAGACTATGATGAACAGTTTATTTAGTGACATGTGATGATTTCTGAAAATGAGTGGAGGGCAGCCAGTGGCTGTGGGGAAGTGCAGTCACTAAATGTCTGCCATTGGATGGACAATGCTGCTGCTAAATTGATAAATGAGTTTGGAAAATGTAGAATATATTTGACTGTATAAAAGAAGTGCTCCTCAGAAGTGTTCCTCTGCTGAACTTTTTTTCACTTTAATATTCATTGCAGAACTTTCAAGCGTCAATGATGATATCCACTTACTGCCATAGTGTCCATGCGTAACAGAGCAAAATCTTAACTGTGGCTACTAGGTTGGCTATATGCACTGTAGACCAAGCATTGATACTGTATAAAAAAAAGTGCACATCCCTACATCAGGGAAAGTGGAATGGTTGCAAACTACAGTAATATAATTTCCTATGCATGTTCCACAGTAACAAAGTCTTTGTCATTGAAAATGTAATTACAGGGGAGAAATGGCTATATTACCCAGCTTTAGGCAAATTGAAACCTTACCATTTCTATGCTGACCAGCCATCGCATGACAGAACAATCAATTAATTTGCCCTATCTTCAACTTACCTGTGCCTGCATGTCCATTTATACATTCAGACTTTCTTTATTACATCTATACTTTTCTCGTCCCACTGAAAATAATATTTAAGACTGACTGTGATTATAGAACTGTCCCCATTTCTAGTATGTGAGTAGCCCAGGTACCCTGACTGCACCCTCCATACCACTGTTGGGCTCTGTGACTTAGATCGGACAGTCACTGAAATAGAAAGACTCATGGATACCATTTGTTTTGCCAGCAACATGGTCACAGCTTTTAACCTGACCTTCTGCTGAGCCAATCTGCTGTGCCTAAAACAGCCCAGAAGACAGGCCTCTGGAGTATTTGGTAACCTTTGACCAGTCCATGTGCATACCCTGGCTGTCTCCTCTTCCCAGTTGGTCTGTGGATCATACAGTACCATAATATATGCATATATATTCGGTTTCTTGGAGTATCGGCAAAGGCGGCGACCAGAGTGCATGCTAAATCTGCTTTGCAATTGAATCAGATAAGCTTGATGTTTGAAACTGAATTGAATAAGACAAACACACATTTTTAACCCTTCAACTACATACCTTGTTCCTCTTCGTATATCTGCCTTGCCATATTGGCTGCCCTTCTGACCCTCAAATGTGTAAATGGTGGCCCTATGGCTTCCGGTATTTGGTCATACAAAGTCAAGATTGACCTCCTAGTAACTCTGCAGTAAGCTGGTGTATTTCTGGCTGCAAAGGTCTGTTACTATTAATGCCTCATTGGGGAAGCAAAGAGGGTCTGGATGGAATCACCAGATAGAGTTCATGGCCAAGCTGATAAGAACAGGGAACTTGTGCATTGATTGAGCTGAAACACTGAAGACACTCTGCAATCCACAAGGTGGGAAAGAACCAAATGTGCTATAATACTTCAAAAATAAAAGGATTTATTTTAAGAATCTGCAGTGCTTAATTTGACCCAGTGTTTGCAGATGGGGCCCACTGGCACACATCTTTGGAGACCAGCACTTATTTTTCCTTAACAGAGTTTGATCCAGACCAAGAGCGAAAAACCACAAATGAGGGAAAGAAGAAAAGATATGGGCAAAGCAAGAAAGCAGGGATGAAAAGGAATCTGCATGAGTGAAATAAAGAGGCATGGAGTCTCTGGTGGTGGACTGAAGAGGAAGGCTGTGAAATCAAGACTACAAAGCATTGGTGTTTGGCACCCAGACCTTCAATAGCACCTGCACAGGCTTTTGAGCAAAACATTGGGCCCTAACACTTATTCTTTTACAAATTAAGCACTGAGAACGCCACCTTCTGTGACAGTTAAATGTGCTTCTGAATAGACCACGCTCGGTGACAACTCATGGTTCATAAACGTACTTCTGAGTAGAACACCACCCTCTATGACACCTCTTGGTGCCGGAAGGTACTTGTGAATAGAACAGCAACATCTCATGGCTTAAAGTTTAAGGTACTTCTGATATGAACACCACACTCTGTGACATCTCATGTCTTATTAAGGTACTTTTGAATGCAATACCACCCTCTGTGCCATCTGATGGTCACCCTCTTTGAGGGGGCAACGAGCTGCAGTTGAGGAGGTGAGGCTTGAATAGGTTGTTTTTTTAAATTCATTTACTCAGGGATGTTATTGAATATAATTTTGCCCTTCTTTATCCTCTCTGAACATTTATTTGCAGACACCTCTGTTCAGACGTCATCTAGATATTGGGGTTCTCTAGTCTGCTCAATGCACAGCTTCTTGAATTGTAAGACTACCCTCTACTACAATGCAACCACAGTTGTTATGAATAAAGTCATCATAGGTATGATGGAAATGAGCTGCACTTGTTGATCTACTTTTCGTAGGCAACTTGCATTTCTAACATAAGACAGCAGCAGTTCTGACATGTCACACTGCAGGTTTTTAGGCATGCATTAGAGTAAACTGAGCTCCAGTGTCACAGTGTGTCTCACAGAACTGACATGATGCTCACAGGCCATGCTGATATGTCAATTCCATGGACGCATGGCCAGTCTAATGAACATCTGTATGAATACTTAATTCTGAATACAAGTGTGACCTTCTGAGAGCTATACTAGTTATCAGCCTTTTGTTGTGAACAATGTTTGGGTTACTACATTTTTGTTGGCAGGTTTCATTTGGCTAAATTCCTCCACTTTAAAAAGATCAGGCATAGTACCGGCATTAGAGAATATCTCAGAGGATCTGGTATTCAACTTTCCATGACAGCGAATCATCCTCATATTAGCTCTAGTTATCTTCTCTCATTGTTTGATGTTCACCATAATAGTGCCCAATAGATCTGAAGCACCACGTGGCCCTAGTGGGGAGCTTTGTAGCTCTATTTAGCAATGCGCGGGTTGGGACACACTCAAACACCTCAGAGAAGAAGAATTCAAGAAGTACAGTTTCACTCTGTGAAACAACCGAGAGTCTCAGCACTATGACTTTGATAGCCCTTGCAGAATATTCAATATCCTGCATTTTTCAATCCATACTAACCACAGAAGGAAAAGAACAGTCTCTAAATTTCTTCAGGAGACCAAGCTTTCAGTTGTGCCACTGGAATCGACTCATGAAGGAGATAGAATTTGCAGGCCCTAGACATCTTTCTCTGTATTGATCACTCTGGTTTGCACCTATGTAGCCACCTCATCCTATGAAGAAAAGTTATCTACCGCTGTCTAGTAACATCTGTTTCAATAGTCTAATTCCCTATTACGGGATTGTTAAGACATCAATTGCAAACCTCCCTGCTATCTTATTGGGACTCCAATGTTGAGGTCAACCTGGGTTCTAGAAAATCCGAGGTCTTTCTCATTAATCATTGTGCTGACCATCACATTAGTGGTGGAAACATGCAGGACAATGGTATAATAACTACAGCCTCTATTAAAAGTGAATTGTTATTTTGCAATCCCTGCACCAATCCCTGTTTCAAAAGGTACACATATTAAAACATACACTAATTATTGGGTGTGATAAAATCAACATGCCAGACTAAAAAATGCCCAGTAAATACCTAAATATGCATAGTTTGGTGTGTTAATCAACAAAGCCTGCATGCTGACCTCATTATTAGGGGTACCCTTGAAATAGATGCTAATTATACTACTCAATAACTTCCAGTCCCACAATTTTCCTTTTGTCCCCAGATGTATTATCTCAAACCCAGGCAGTAAGTGTGGTGAGAGAAAACAATTAAGCATGGTTAATCATTTGATTTAGTGTAATTATTTTATGTTTGTTTTCAACAGCAGCATCTTTAATTCGATAACTTAGATTAACCACAGCCTTGCATCTGAACTAACAAAGTGACATAAAAATACAATACAGACACCATGAACAAAGAAAGATATAAGCTGCTGAAGTTGTGGCATTAAATAATAACTACATGTTCAGCTTTATTTTGCATAAAAGTATATGTTGAAAGAAATGTTATAGTTATGTTAAGTAATGTTGCATTAGTGAAGCTATTCTTGTATGCTAGTTCAAAATGCCTATAATTACCACAAAATGGAAGTATATAAGTCTTAGATTCCTGTTGTGAAAACCCTTACTAAAGGGCTTTGGCCGCATTCAGTTCAGAACAGACTATGTACAGCTGCAAGCAAAAAGTATTATAACCTCATGGCTTAAGCTGTGGGAGTCTGATTCAAAGTAACTGTGAGTAACTGTGAGACAAGCTATTCGCATATAGAAAAACAACCATACATTTCTCAAATAAAAGGAATATCGAGGCACTTCTTTTCAAAAACACTTCAAGCCCCCCTTCTTATATCAGAATATATACATGATAGGAACTTAGGGCCTGATTCAGAGTTTCGACGAGGGGTTAGTGCATCACAAACATAATGTATATCCTGTCTGACTTATTACAAGTGCAGTATATCATATGGCACATGTGCTAAGGCCGATGGGATATTCGTCGTATTTGTGACAGAACAATCCATCCACCAAATTCTAAATGAGACCCATAGTTATTGGCAGGTTCTAGTCTGATTTAGGAAAAAACTGAAACATTTGAATTTTGGACAAATACAGTGCTCAAAGTTGTTGTGAATTGTGAAATGTTACATACTTTTAAACAAAGTGTCATGCTGTTTTGTTTCAGCTGAGGGGGGCCTAGGGTGTAGCTCCAGGAGGAGTGTTTGGGGTGTGACACTCCCATAATGAATGGATTCTGGTGTGAGCAGTTGGGGCCTGGGGCCTCCAGTCAGGCTAGTAGTACCTGTGGCTGGGCTTTCACAGCACATTAGCAGCCCTCAAAGCACAGAAACGCGTCTTTATGAAACTTTGTAGAGCTTGTATAGACCCACCCCTCCTCTTCCATGTCACACAAAAAAGGGCAAGAATAAACAAATTACTAGATGACCCTTTACAGCTGATCAGCATCCCACCAAACATAACAAATTGACCGTTTGTGCATCCAAAGACATCACTGCTACTACTTTAGAGAAAACATAACAAAAAAAAAAACAGAGGACGTGTTGCATACACGATTAATCAGGATTATGCATAGTAACGTGTACTGCAGTTTGTTCAAGCTTAACCTCTTCGATGCCGATGACGGAACGGTTCCGTTATGCACGCCGGTTGGGCTGTGCTTATGACGGAACCGTTCCGTCATGGCCCCACCCGCGCTCAGATCTTTCAGCACTGCGCGGGAATCCGCGCAGCGCTGAAGAGGCTAATCATGAGTGGGCTTGTCGAGCATGTTACTTACTTAAAATATTTTTGAGTAACAAAAATTGCGTTAGCTTTAATTTTTAGGCTTCCACAGGGTTACATAAAGCAACATATAACTTTCACCACACATGAAAACATACCAGTGAATACAGGTAGTATCGGTTATTGTAATTACAGTTTGATTCAGAAAGGTAATTGCTGTATGAGCATCCTCTCTGACACTTAGGAATGACTGTAAGCCACTGAAAATTTACAGCAGTCAGCACTGCGACAGCAATCCTGGGCTCAGGGA
The DNA here is from genome assembly GCF_964204655.1 of Triturus cristatus. NCBI lineage: Eukaryota > Metazoa > Chordata > Amphibia > Caudata > Salamandridae > Triturus > Triturus cristatus. The sequence goes on along the minus strand of NC_140592.1, from coordinate 273,624,258 downwards.
GCATGGGTGCAACTTTGTGCATTAGGTTCTTGTCCCTGGTGCTGCATGGCGGCAGTTGGCTCCGGGTTGAAGACTTTGGCCTGCCAACTTGCCCAGCAGGCTTGTTCAGCTGTTGTTTCCCTTTGTTGCAAACAGAAGGCCAGTCAGCTGGAGTCTCTTGGCTTTGGCTGGGCTCTGGAGATGGCTTCTCCTTGAGCAGGACACAGTAGGCATAGTTCCTCTCCTTTGCTAGCCACCAGGTGCAGCTGTTACAGTCCACAACGGTGCAGCTTCTCTTTGCTGGTCCCATGGTGCAATAGAGCAGTCGTTCCGTGGTCCTTCTTCGAGTCAAGTCGTGAACTGAGTTTGGCAGTCTCTCCATCAAGTGTTCTCCATCAAGTGTTACCCATTTGGCGCTTCTCCTTTGAAGCTCGCCTTTTGAGCGAACGCCTGTGTGACTTCCTGCAGGAGGGAGGTGAAACCTTCCTCCAGAGCAGGCCCCTATTGTATCTTTCCTGGGAGTCGTTAGCACATCTACCCAGGAGAGCAGAAAGCTGTCTCGTTGACAGGACCCTTAGTGCAACCAGGATGGGCCCTTGGGCCTAAAGGCAATAATGTGGCAACTTTGCAAAAGTTGTACACTGGAACTTGTCACAGTAATTTCGCCCTGGGAATCAAATTGGGCTTAATGTAACAAGTTGTTTGATACTTTGGATGACCCGGTTTGGTTGTACCGTTCCAGAGATTGCACAGCTGAGGGGTCAGTATGTAACTCTGGACTCGTCAGCTGGGCAACAAAGCCTTACCACAGTAAAAACAGTTTCACGTTTTAACTATTCGAACATGTAAAATTACATGTTCTGCCCATGACATTTGTTGCACCCTGGTTTTGGAGTCGATAGGCTTGCAATAGGGGTGACTTGCACGTATCCACAGGGAAGGTCTAGCTTGGCATTACTTTAAATGGTAAAGTTGGGACAGTAGTTCAAACTGCTCTTCCAGCCTGCAGTGGCGACCTGGGAATGTTCTACTCATGTCTCACCCAGGGTGGCGCAACTAGTACTGCAGGCACTGGGATGACCCTCTAACTTACATGCCTTGGGTATCCTGGGTACCATTTTCTAGGGACTTACAGGCAAGTTAGCTTTGCCAATTGAGTATGAGCAAATTCGACATACCAGTTTAAGGGTAAGGGAGAAGGCACTAAGGGCTAGTTAACAGGCCTCAGTGCACTTTCAGAGTTGTCGAAAAACCATCAGCATCAGTTCAAATGCTTCAGGGTGATCACATGTGGGAGGGGAGAGGAGATTGCGGGACAGTCCATTAAAGCCTGTATTTCATCTGTTCTTTATTGGATAACCACCCATCAACTAAAATGTAATGCAGACAAGACTGAAAAAGACTATTAATTGGTTTCAATGCCCCAGATACATGGCAGACCTTGTGGCCTAAAGATGGCCCACCTCCAGGCCCTCAGGGGGTACTAGTTAAGAATGTGGGCGTTAAATTTGACAACTCCCTTTCTTTTCAACCACAAATCAAGTCAGTGGTTGGGATATGTTTTTGAATTCTGCGGATACTTACAAAGTTCTTACATGTCCTTTCTTTCTCTGCAAGAAAGGCGTTATCCAAGCACTCATAACTTCCAGGCCGGATTATGAAAATGCCCCATATCTGGGTCTCCTGGACTATGCTCAACAAGCTTAAGGTGATTCAGAATATGGCAGCCCACATTCCCCTTAGCCTGCCTCCAAGAAAACATGTCCCTGCACCTGCATGCCCTTCATTGGCTTCTGATAAAGAAGAGAATTTGCTTCAAAACGTTAGGTTTGGTCCATAAAGCACTACACCATACCGGTGCAGGTTATCTTAGGGGTAGAATCAGTTTCTTCTATCTTTGAACAACAGCATGGAACAAACACCCTCTTGAGCTACGCTCAGGAGATGTTACCTCACAGTTCAAGTAAAGGTTTAAGATCTAACTCTTCCAACGAGATTAGATGACTGCACTCTTTAGATGACAGAAAAGCACAGCACCTGGACACTCCATGGAGCAGTCGTGCACTCTACAAGTTGCATTTCATTCACTCATTGATACAAAAAAAAGGCATTTCCTTACAGTAACCGTAGAGTCTGGTAACCTAAATAGCTGAATACATAGAAAAGGCCTGAACCAGGGATGGTTCGCTGACTCGAGAAGTGTATTTATTGATATCTAGTGACATTCTCCTTAAAAATTACTGGAAAAAAGAACCTGTGAATAATTAAAGAAAAATCTCCAAAGCATGGAGGGCCTCTTTAGGGGACCCAAGTCTTAAGGGGAACAAATATCCTCGTTGTGTGAGGTTACTATAAGGAGTGGAAAATATAATTAAAAGAAGTGACAAAGCTGTGGGGATTTTAAATAGTATGGCATTTACACCTTTTGTGTTACAGACAAATTCATACGGTAAAATAAGAGATTTTAGGGTACATAATTACACTTAAAAGATGAATTATGTTCACCAAAACTCTGTTCAATATGGAGAAATATAAAGTTTTAGATTCATGTGTGAATTTTGCGTTTAGACTGTCATCGTCCTACTTCAGTAAGGAAGATCGTCATAGGCATTTAAATTCCAATTTGTTTGGCTGATCTATAGCCACACTACATTCTTGCACTCATGAATGCATAGACCATGTGCACATTCACACAGATCAATACATGTATGTTAGAAATGAGGGGGCTCTGGTTGACGCAGGTGTGAACCCACAACAAGCAGGGACCCTTTACTTCTTGTCAGGGCGAAGGATGACTCCCCAGAATAACCCCTGCTCACCCTCTAGGTGCGTGGCGCGAGCAGTCTAGGCTAAGTCTCAGGCGTACACGGTTAAGCAAATGCAATTACACATACAGTAAACCCCTTGCATGCACCACAAACGGACACCAATCGGGAAGTATATAAAAATAAGCTTTTATGTAGATTCAGCAGATTCAAATACAAGGCCCAGTAACGTTGAACTGATGGGGCCACAATTCTTGGAAATACGGTAAAGTTCTCTCTGTTTTACGGAAAGTTCTTTAGGCAGGCACAAGGTAACTGTAGGCCTCCGCGCACTTCGTGCGGAGGCAGCGCCCAGGAAGCACACAGCAGATGACAGGGAAATAAGAACGTTGCGGACCCTGGATCCGATGCGAGCTCGCGGTCGAGTTCGTGAGTACAGTACCTTGTTTCTTGACGCAAAGGCGGGTGCGGGATTTCAGCGGCCCTTCGACAGAAGGGCGAGGCGGCGTCCGAGGCTCCCACACTTCACGATGGGGGTCTGATCTTCAGGCTCACGACAAGAGCGGGGTGTTGCAGGTGGCGGGTGAACAAAGCGGGGCAGCCGGGCACGCAGATACGTCCGGGCCGTCCGAGGCTTGGAGATGCTCACAAACGCCGATTCCGGCGGGAGGGTGAAGGTGCGCAGCGAGCCTCCAACGAGCGAGGTGACAGGGGCAGCCCAGCACAGTGTAGGGGGAGCGGCTCCGATCGAGCGAGGCTCTTCCCAAGGCGGGGGCGGCTAAGCAGTCCTGGTCACGGCTCAAGGAGGGACTGGGGCACGAGGGTCACAGCTCCGGCGAGGGAAAGGACACCACAGTCCAGCAGCAGGCGAGTGAAGATCAGGTAGAGCCCAATGGTCCTGGGGCTCAGTTCAGGGGGCAAGCTCAGTTCCAAGCCCTTGGAGATCGTTTTGGAAAAGCACAAGTCTTGAAAGTAAAAGTAAAGTAAAAGTCTTCAGCAACAGTTTCTCTTCTCCCCTTTGGCAGCAAGGTCACCACTGCAGGCCAATCCCCCAGGATAGGGACAGTCTCCCTCCTACAGCTTTCCCGGTGCCTCCTCCTCAGGCAGAGATTCTTCTTGGTCAAAAGCGGATCTAGTTTCTTAGGAGCAGGGCTCCTCCATTTAAACAGCAAATCTTTTGTTCTCCCAGGCCAGGGGGGCCCTTGCCTAGTTCAGTCCGGTTTCTGAGCACTTTGTTTACGCGATGCAGGCTTCTTCTTTCAGAGTGCAGGGCAGAGTCATCAGACGCTCCACAGGGGGCGGAGCCGGCATTGAGGTAGCAGAGCACTGTCCTATTCAGAGCCTAGGAGCACTCCTCCCACCCATCTACCTGTCGATCGTCCTATTCATTACCAGGCTACCTAGCCCTGCCCATCTGGGTTCCCCCAGCCCTGTCACTCATACCAGCCAGACATCAGATACACATCACGCAGAGGCGGCTGAAAGGTTTAGGCAAGCAAAGGCCAACTTTCTAAAAGCGGCATTTGCAAACCCGGAATATTAAAATAAACCTTGCGAAAAGATGTACCTTATTATTCCGAGTTCAGGCATACTAAACTCGATCTTCTACCATGTTCCCTGGGTCGGTTAGGATCATAGGGTGTAATAATCCAGGCCGCCCATACTGGCCTATGAGAACAGGGTAGCCTTGCAGTAGTGAACAACAAGATGGCGGTAATTCACTACTAGGACATGCCACGCATCCAGGCTTGTCCTACCTTAGGCTTACAACGCACCCTGCCCGCGGGCCTACCAGAGGGGTGACTAACATGCAGCTAAGGGAAGGTTTTAGGGACCGGCAAGTGTGGGCACTTGCCGGCCAGCATGTCAGTACCAGACTGCACGCAGGTTCTGCGATGGCAGACCTCAGACATATTTTACCGGCCGCTTCTGTGGGTGGCACAACCAGTGCTGCAAGCCCACCAGCGGTGTTCGCATTTACATGCCCTGGCGCCCCCGGCGCACTTTACTGGGGTCTGACAGTAAATCAAACAATCCAATCATGGAATCCAACCAACATATACAATTTACATAGGGAGCACTCGCACCGCGACACTGGTTGGCAGTGGCACAGCGCGCTGAGCGGCCAACACCATAAAAACACATGAGGCACAGCGACAAAAAGAGGAAGGGAGACTCACGCCAAGGTGCCAGGTCTAACAATGTACAAACACTCATTTTCACTAAATCCAACAAACATATAGACTCCCATGCAAACAGTCAGTCATACCCAACTACGTGCAACAGGTGGCACTGGATGGTTTGAATCAGTGGAGGATGATGTGCCATATGATGTTCTTTTCATAAGAAGGCACAGGATTATGTACAGTAGAGGACGACAGGGTGATATGCACCAGGGGAGCACAGAGTGATGTGCCCAGGGAGCATCAAGGTTGCCCTTGATGAGGGCATCGTGTGAAGTGCTGCAGGAGAGAACTGGGTGATGAACCTGAAGGGAACACCGAGAGATGCAACTCAGGGGAGTACTGGATGAAACACCTTAGGAAAGCACGGGCTGATGTGGCATGCAGGAGCTCAGGGCTATGTGCCTCAGGAAAACACTTGGTTCTAGGTGCTTCAGATGATCACTTGGTGTTATGCATCAGGAGAGTAATGGGAGATGTAAAATTTAAGGGCAGAGGGTTGTTTGTAGTATTGGTCACAGGGTGATGAACAATAGTTTAAACTCTTCTATGTATAGTGTGTGGGCTCAGGGTGATATCAGAGAGGTTTCAGGTTATCCCAGGATAGTCCCATGCAGTGATCTAGTCCTGTGGTTTTTTTCTTAACATTCTGGGAATACTATTTTATCCAATGCAAATCCAGGACTGCAAGTTCAAAAATGTAAATACTAAATATGGTGATGATATACTACTCCCTACACATGTTTGTTTTCTGGATGAAAAATAAGGGCATTATCAGTCTTCCTAATGTATTTTAGTGATTGTTTACGAAGGGTGGAAGCTATTTCTGAATAGATACTAACTTTGAAAATGGCTGAATTGTACTGTGGCACTTCCATTTATACATATTATAATAAAATGTCATTTTCTGTGTGGTAACACCCCATTTTTGCTGGGTTTTATTGCTGGTGTATGGATTCTGCTCACTGGGGCACGGCCGTCCAATGCCCAGTGTATGTCCCCAAAAACATGCAGAATTGGAAAATCCCTGATTGGCATATTTAACATACCTATAAGTCCCTGGTATGTGGTACTCCGTGTACCCAAGGCCTCTAAGTTAAATGTCACTAGTGTACGGGAGCACTTATTGTGCGACCATTAAAGTGATGGCCCACCATTGCAGGCTAGCTGGGCTGTTTTCAAACTGCCATTTCGGCCTGTCAATATCTCCCTTTTGATGGACCAAACCCTTCCTCTTTAACGTCTATAAATCACCCTAAGGTAGACCTAAAGAGCAGGATGCATAATATTGATACGCTGCACATGGGTATTTTATGTTTTACCTGTCTTGGAAATGAAAAATCTCTAAAGTCATTTTCACTGCTGAAGGGCTGGCGCTCCCATTGACTAACACTGTGGTACACTATAATCCTTATAACTAAGTTCAGTTTGGGAATAGCTAGAAAAATACTTCAACCACTTCTTTTAATAAATAAATCATATCCACTTTAATGCCAAAGTCTGATTTGATATAACTATTAAGGAAAAGGTGACCTTAGAAAGTCACCTTGTTCCATCCTAAAGCCTCTAGTAGCCTTTCTGAGTTAATCTGCAGCTGTCACTTGGCAGCCCGATTTCCCGATGCCAGGAGGTGTGAATGTCTTCCAGATAAGGGAACGCAAGGGCCTTATGTGAGAGGAGATGTGACCTTTTCCAAAAAGGATAGCCAGAGGGATGTGCCCACCACCTGCACAAGCTAAAAAGTGGTATCCCCTGTTACAAGCTGATGTCACCCACACTTAGGCCTGCCCTTTCCATTGTCCAGGTAGACCGGATGGCACCACTCCAAGTAGGGTGGAAACCTGTTTCAGAACTCGTTTGCAGGTAGAGTTTCTAATTTCCCAAGACACACCTCAGGGGCGTGTCCAGAGCTCTACCAAGGGAAAGAAATGTTCTGCTCTGTTGGAGTTTTGTGGAGCAGTGTACTGTGGTATTGTTTAGAGCCAAACTACCAGGAAATTATGTCAAAGTGTGTAGGGTTGCCCCTGGGAACTTATTCCCTATTGGGGGGAAGAGTCTCCTCCACCCACAAAGTAGTGCCGGGCACAAATGGGGCACCCCTGGATACCTTTTTCAGAACACCTTTGTACCTGTGTTTACAGAAAAAGGACTGCACCTGCTGTTGAACTTGTGGAGCTAGAGCCCAAGGGTTTGACCTTCTCCCATTTGTACCCAGTACAAGGATGTGGACTGCAAAGGTCAGCTGGCTGACCTTCTGTTAGGCTACAGGGACACAATCAAATCTGTAAGAAGCCCACATTCCTGAAGAGCCCAGCTGACCAGTACCATCTGGACCTACCATGAGAGTGGATTCTACTGGAGTGAGCTCTGACCACTAAGTGGTGTCTCTACCATCCTGGGGCCCTTAAATAAGTGTCAGAGTCTACGTCTCCTGACTAACCCTAAAAACTAGGATGTAAAACGTTTTCAAGGAATTTTTCCTAGAGAACAGACATAAGACCTTGACAAACCTGCCAAAGTCAATCTAACAAGAAGGTTTGCCACTGGGAATAGATAAGGGTGCTCCCGCTTTGAAGGTAGAACTTATTACCAGGTGAAGGCACCAAAAGTATCCAGTTGACTAGGGGCCTTCCATTGGCGCAGAGTTTGAATTTCCCCTGCCCTGAGCTTTCCTGCCGAAGGTCAACAGCATCACCTGAACTGCATCCGACTGCTCTCTGGCTTTGTGGAATCCATCTCGGCCACAGCCTGCTGTCTTGCCCCACTAAGGATTTTAGACTTCCATCTCAGAGACCCAAGTCAGAAGGTAAAACTTCCAACATGGTCTCTATATTCCCTCTGCATTCCATTGCTGTCAGCCTTAACTTGCGCCTAGGTCAGAGGCGGTTTCTCTATTAGGGCTGACCCTCCCTGAAATTCCTCCACATTTACATTAAAAAATTACATAGATTGATTTATTTAGAGATCCGATTATATCTCCAAACAAATCATTGTATTTATGTCTGTCCCAGGCTTCCTGCCCCGCCTTGCTCTGAAGCAGGAAACGGAAGCCAGGCAGTATATCAACTTTCTGCACTGTGACCCAATACGCAGGGCTTACCTTTCTAAAGCCCTTCATTGCTATTGTGGTCTATGGTGGTATCCACTGTAGGCCAGTGATGCTATCAGCAACACGGTTTCAGGCGTAGGAGTCTGCATCTCTGAGTGATACCCAAACGTCTGTCATCTACAGGCATAGATCCACCCTTTCTAATTCATTGCAGGCAGGAGTGAATGCAAGCATGTGTGATTTGGTGCCTTGTCCTCTGTAATGGCCAATCAATCAATCAATCAAGCATTTATAAAGCGCGGCAAATCACGGATGAGGGTCATGAGGCACTGGAGAGTTACCTCTTGTGTGGTTGTTTATTCAATTGAACATCCAGGTCTTGAGTTCTTGTCTGAATTGCTGAAGCAATGGTGCGGCCCTGAGGTACAGAGAGAGGTTGTTCCATGCCTTGGCTGCCAGATACGAAAAGGAGTGCCCTCCGCTGTTGGTTCAGTGAATTCGTGGGGTGTCTGTGAGGTAGAGCGAGGTGGATCAAAGATGTCTGGTAGGATAGGTGGAAAGTTAGGCGTTTTTTGATGTATGCTGGTCCTTTGCTGTGCAGGGCCTTGTACATGTGGATCAGCATCTTGAAATGGCATTTCTTCTGAATCGGGAGCCAGTGCAGGTTCTTAAGATGGGGTGTTATGTGGGTCCTTCTGGGGATGATGAGCTGCTGAGTTTTGTATTGTCTGGAGTCTCTTGAGGAGGCAAGCAGTGACTCCTAAGTAGAGTGTGTTCCCATAGTCCAGTATGCTGGTGATGAGCGTTTGCCTGACTGTCTTTCTGGTGCTGACTGGGAGCCATCTGAATATCTTACAAAGCATACGAAGGGTGTGGAAGCAGGCGGCTGAAACTGCATTGACTTGTTTCTTTATGGACAGCTTGCGATCCAGGATAATTCTGAGATCCGGGCGTGGTCTGTCAGGGCTGAAGTTGGGCTGAGGTCTGTGGGCCACCATGTGTCATTCCATGATGTGGTGTTGTTTCCAAAGATAAGGACTTTCATCTTGTACATGTTGAGTTTGAGACAGTTGTCCTTCATCCAGTCAGCGACGTCAGTCATATTTCTGCGAAAGCTGGCTTTGATGGTGGAGGGTTCTTCGGACAGTGAGAGGATGAGCAGGGTGTCTTGCAGCAAGGCAAGTTAGTTATTTAGCTTACATCTCGCTTACCGACTGGTGACATCACAGTCCTCCAATGTCCCACTTTCTGACACCATTCTGATGAGGAAATACTGGCACCCTCCCAGGAGCAAATGAATAAAACTCAGCAGACATAGCAGGTTTGCTCAGAAACCGAGGAGTGAAATGTATTTATTGGTACCAAAAGCATGCATCATTGCTAATTAGCAAGGAAGAAGTCAGATCTGCCACCTTAGGGGCTCTCAGACTGCTTCTTCCCAGAGTGACAGGTTTCTAGGTGCTATATACTTTGTGTACTGACATTTCAGTGGAACTAGAATAAGGCACCAAGCCAAATATGGCTAACAGGGATGTGTAACATGGCAATCATAAATGGCTACATATTGGTAGACCAGAAAGGCTGGCTCGGCACTGTGTAAGCAACTTGCACAACCAGATAAGGAAACTAATGATGACGTCAGGACAAGGAAAGTGACCTCTAAGGCTGATTCAGAATAGTTGCTGGAAGCTTGTCCAGGCAAGGTCAGATAGGAAGCCCTTTGGAGCTCTGGGCCTCATGTTAGTGTGAGTGCATACATATGAATTTTAAATGGAAATACATATATATTTTGCAACATCATTAACGTAGGAGATGATGTTGAGCCCACGCAATCTGAAGGTGTCAGCCAGGTGGGTCATGTAGGCGTTGAAGAGGGTGGGGATGAGGGATGATCCTGGGGGGGCACAACAGATGATCTTCTTGGGTTTCAAGCTGAACGGTGGGAGATGGATCCTTTGAGTTCTACCGGTGAGGAACAAGGCGATCCATCTGAGAGTATCTCCCTGGATCCCGATGTGGTAGAGTCTGTTGATCAGGATGTGGTAGGAGACAGTGTCAAAAGTGGTGGAAAGATCCAGGAGGATTAGGGCTGTCATTTCTCCGTGGTCTAAGAGGGTCCTGATGTTGTCGGTGGCTGCGATTGGGGCGGTCTCGGTGCTATGGTTAGCTAGAAATCTGGATTGGGATGGGTTCACGAGGTTGTGGTCTTCTAGGTCTTGGGTGAGTTGTTTGTTAATCTCTTCTCATGGACTTTTGCAGGATAGGGGAGCAGATAGATGGGTTGGGAGATCTTAGGCTCCGTTGGGTCGCTGGAAGGTTTTTTGCAGGAAAGGCCTTACTTCAAAGTGTTTCCTGTCCTCAGGGAAGAAGGCCGCGGTGACGGAGGTGTTGAGGACCATTCTCAGCTCGTCACCGGGTGTTTGCTGTCGAGTTTGAAAACGTGGTGGGGCAGGGATCCGAGGGTGCTCCCGAGTGTGTGGAGTTTTATGATGAAGATAGTGTCTTGCGTGGTGATGAAGTCCCAGTGGGAGAGCCATTGTTCAGTGTTTGTGTTAGGGGGTGTAAACTGGTTGCTGTCAGCATTGGAGGGTTGTTGTTTAAAGTTTTCATAGATGGAAAAAATCTTGTCATGGAAGAGGTCAGCAAGGTTGTTGCACAGGTCCTGGAATGGGGTGATTTTTTTCTCTGTGACTGAGGAGTTGGAGAACTCCTTTACGATGGGGAAGAGTTCTTTGGTGTGGTTTTCACTGGCTTTGTGCTGGCTTGAGCTGGGGTAATGGTAAGTGTTATACTGCTAATCTTGTGGTATGTATATTGTGCTGAGACCTCTCTTCACACTAACCTGCCCCACTGCGATGCCCCAGGCCCTGGCTGCAAGTTGCTGGCCCCTTTAGAAGTGGAGCTGCTGTATTTGTTCCCTTGTGAAATTGATCCAAAAGACGAGCAGGGTTTTTGTTCCCTTGCGAAATTGATTCATATATCCGAGTCAAGAGCAAAGCGAGAAATATGTGCTTACACTAAAGACAGTTATCTGCTTTATGGCATTAAGACTGGCCCTTTCTTCATGACCTTAACATTAATGCCAAAAACATGGATTGGTTTACAAACAACGAATGTTAAAAATGTTAAAGTAATGCATGTCAAAGATTTAGTTCCTCTCTTGTTTTACCTAATTTTGCATTCCGTAAGAGAGTTAGCTATTTCATCATGGTGTGTTTCTGTATTTTTTTTTTCCGGGCATCTGATTACTGTTGCATTGTGCATACTTTGAGTTGTATTTGTGGTGCTGAGTGTCTAATTTTCCTGCTGTCTTTTTCAAAACAGTCATATATTTCAAATGACTTCTATTTTGTTTGAGTCAAGGTTCCTTAGTACTGAATAAATTCCAATTGATTTGTTTATATTTTTAGGCTTTTTATTGCACGTTTCTTCACACACATCCTGTTTGTAGATAGAATTGTAATTTCCAATAAAATGGTTCATGAAACCTCAGTACCTGTTAGCCAATACGGGTTTCATAGCATACATAGCCTGTGAGGCTTGGCCTTTTCTAGGCTTGTCAGTTATAAGGATGTTAATACCAAGTCCTGTATTGTGTCTTTCATATATTTGATATCTTAAAAGATGTCTGCAGTCCTATTGGCCTAATCTTTCAAGTCCTACCGTGCTCGAGGTTTCAGAAAACATATTATTGGAAATGGCAATCTGCAAACATAATGTGTGTGAAGAATCATGTGCAATAAAAAGCCTCAAAATATAAACAAATCATCTGGAATTTATTCAGTACTAAGGAACCTTGACTTGGAAAAGAGAAGCAAATAGAAATATATGACTGTTTTGAAAAAGACATCAGGAACATGAGACACTCAGCACCAAAACTAAGTATACCTGTGAGGAGGAGTTGGCCCAACCCCTAAGGAGTGTCATAGAAATTTCCACACATAAATAAGGATATTACATCAAAAACAGAAACAAATTAGGCATACCAGTTTGGGTGAGGAAAGGGTCGGACCTGCAAAACGCTGCATAAACTATACTTTGAGTTGTGCCAGGTATTTATGAGGGGCTTTGATTGAGAGCGCTGACGCTGAGGCTAAAAGCAAAGCAGAGTGCCTGTTAATGGGTTAGCGTCTCAGCAAGGCACACAGAACAATGGTCATGTATTCCAGTTACAATTAAAATTCTGTGTAAATGTGTGTGAAGGGGTACACAGATATCAAAGTATTTACAAGGCAGAAGCAAAAGGAAATAAAGTGCTTAAATGTGAGGGAGTTCAGTGTATATTTGGGGATAGTGAAATGAAGGAGATGCGAGTAAGTGCATTTGGGGAGAGTGAAAAGAAGGTGTTGAAGAGGAAAGTGAGGAGGTTGAAAATGTGCAGATGGATGAAATGTGCAGAGAAAAAGGGCATACATATCTAACATAAAGCACACATAACTGAAGGCTTACACAGGTCTCAATAATATTTAATTCACAATCTCACAATTTTAGAATTGAAACATTTCCAATGTAAATTATGTATAACAAATCATTGTTGTTACTCATTCATCTTAAACAGCTAACAACCATTGACAAAGCCAAATGTACTGACAGGTTTTAGGTGTGTTTCAGTTGTGTTATATATCTGGATGCAATAACATCTCAGAGAGAAACTAAAATATCGGTCAGATGGCACACTATGGGAATCACAGAAATATATTTGACATGTTTCCTTTCAGAGAGCCCCCACTTTTTTCATCCCATTTAAAGACAAGTCTGCACATAGTTCTATATGACTGATTGCAGCCAGGAGCTGTGGGAGCTTCCCGAAGTCTGGTTAGAGCATTTTCTTCCAAAGTTGATGCCGCATGCAGAGCAAGACACTGGGCAAGTCCACACTTTAAAGAGCCTGACGTTGTTGTGCTGAACAGTTTGCACATTAAAGTAACTGTTGAAAATATTAATTCAGTAACATATTGAGCAGTTTTAATGTGTTTAATATGTCAAGACTATATGTTACTACTGCTTTATAAACCTTGCTTTCTCACTAAATGCATTTGCTCTCAAATGCATCATTTTTCATTCTTTTTCAATTTTATCTCGGGAGGAGGACCCACCCTGGACCGCACGTTTGTCTATTAAGCTTGCTCACTTAGCTCGCTACATAAAAGTCATACCCAACTTTTACACCCCCACTACTTTCAAATGTCACCAGCTGCCACTGGCCTAGATAATGGCAAGCGCAACCAGATGACTTCGGTTCCCACATAACACTTTTTAGTGCTATTTTTATTTACATTTAAAAAAATCTTATGTGTGGATCCCTTTATACCATTTTTGTTGTTTTGGTGTCTATTTATTTATTAAATGTTACTCTATTTTTAGAAATATGAGTGGGATTTTTATTGTGTATTTTACCTTTTAACTGTATTAAATATTTATTTATTAATTTTATAAGATGAACTCTTGAAAATAAATAGAATTGATTTGATTTACTTTTTGACTGTTTTGCTACTAATAAATGCTTTACACATTTCTCTCAAGTTAAGCCTGTCTTCATGGTGCCACAGCTACCAAGGGGTGGGTTCAGGTTTCAGTCATTGAGGCCTAACTGGACCTAGTAAGGACTAGTGTCATTATTAGTTGAAGAGAATTACCACCCACTTCAACTAATAATCCACATTCTCACACATGTGCACAAATGACATATGGGGATACATGCACACCAGTATAGGTACATGTGGCCCAATATAATGTACAGCACCTTTAGTCAATCTTGGGCTTTTGGTTGGGGACACTTGGCACATTTATATTTTAAGTCATATACTTGTTTAAAAAGCATAACTACAGGTCCCAGATATATTTGTGAATAAAAATCTAAAACGAGGTGACTGTATTCCTAATGTCTGGAGTCCCTTGCCAGATAGGCACATGGGAGGCAGATGGAAAAAACATGTATTCCTTATTTATTACTTGTAAATGTTTTGCATATTTTTTGGATCACTACTTTAAATTTTCCTCTTTTTCCAGAGTCAGTATTCTGAATAAAAAGTATTATCAGTAACAATTTTGTTAGCCCTTCTCATCAAATGTTTTTTTAGCTTTTGTTTGCTTTTCAATTGAAGCACACAAAATGCCCCAAGCAATGATCCATTAAAGTGGTATGTCAAAAGAAAACACGCCTACAACACCTTGGTCAGTCAATGCATTGCCTTGCTTGAATGATTTCAGTAAAGGTGTAACTTGTTATCTACTTCCAAGACAAATGAGCATTGCACAGCTCCTATTTTAAGCATTAGGCTTTATCATAAACGAATTCCGCTTTGCGGCATTCATAAAGCCAAATATACAAGGGGTTTGCTACTGATCGACGAGTTTACAATTTGATTCACCCAAGCCCCCCCCCCCCCTCCCCCAATACATAAAGCAGACAATTGTTTACAACAGGATGAGCTATTCCATCTCCAAATACAGCTTTTCCCCCGTGGTATTTTATATTTTACAAGCAATGGCCCATCTGCTTTTCCCAGATGCTAGACCGCTTGTGAATATCTACTTATTCTTTGAAAAGATGCACACAATGTGACAAATGCACATCTACAAAAGATATGGAGCAAAACGTTGCAAAATGTACAGAATTGTGTTTTGAATCACACTGGATCAAATAAGCAGTTTATTTTAATTTGGTTGAGGATAAATAGCGCAAAGGCATCATATCAGAAATCGCAAGTTACAATTTGAAATAAGTATACACATAAGTAGATGACAATTTTTCTGAATAGGTAAATAAACATAATTTCCCTTACGATTGTTACTAAGCAAGTATGATTGTATTTTCAAAGCTGGAGACAACCACACGGAGGGAGAATGCCCTTACAACGCAAAAAGTCCAGATGCTTGGCTCCGAAGCAGTTGTTTTCTTAGATACGAAGATTTCACAAAAGATGTAATTTCCTGCCAATGGGGCTTAAAATAAATAGAAGGGACATACGTGCCCAAATGGGCAATGGATTGTGTTTATTTAGGATAATACAGGTTTCACTACTTCTTAAAGGTTAAAGACATCTGCAATTGTTCACCTCTGTGACCCAATACAGTGTGGCAAAATAGCAATCCAAAATAAAAATAAAGATAAAGGCATACTGAAAATTAAGGTGAAAAGGCTTATTTTCGTATTGCTAATATGCTGAATGTGTTGTACACCTATTTTCAAATATGGTGCAGAATAATATCATTTATGATTGTGTAAAATTACATGTGGAATGCACAAAACCTGAATTTATACTTGCAAATTGATTTATCCCCGCCTATTATTACACCAGTAATGATAACTATTACTTGAGAGTAGTATGTTTCTAGAAAAGGTATATGGGTGCTCTGCTGTAGGAATATATGAAGTTGAACAGATAAACTTGCGAGTTTCTTGATTTACACACATTTTTGGTGGTCCATACAATACCACTACAATTAGTGGTTAGGGGCCTAAAGTACAAACCATTTTGAGGTGGTAAACCCTGCGATTTGCAAGATCACAGAGTTTGTAACCGCAAAGGCGCTTTTTTGCTGTCTACCGAACCCATTTTGCAATAAGGTAGAGCCTTCCTGAATTGCAATACAGGGTTTACCCACTCATTCCAAATTGCAATTAGGAAGGGACGTCCCACTTACAAACCCCCAAAGTCCCAGAGATGAAAAATAAAATGGTGATTTATTAACATTTTATTTTTCATGCCCAGTCCCGAAAAAAGCGTTGGGACTGGGCGGGTTGACTGCTGAGTGACAGCAGCATGTCAATCAGCAGGGAGGAGGGTGGGCTGGCTGTGCACTGCTTCCACAACCTTTAACGTCAGAAATGTCAGTACCCAATTGACAACTCTTCCCCTTTTAAGATGAGTAGATGAAACTGCGGTAAAACACAAAGAATACTATCCATGGCCAGTAAACGAAGATCAGAGTATCCATCAATTGGAGTGGAAGTTAAGGACATTCTAGGTAAAAAGTACATACGTACTTGTTTTTTTTTTGCCATGCCAAATAAGCCTATAGAATGGAATCTCGAAGTCTAGCAAGTAGGCCATAGGGGGAACAACCTTTACAACGCAACTTTTACAACGCACTACCTTTACAACGCATTTTTTACAACGCATAATCCATTACAACGCATGACATTACAACGCATGACACTACAACGCATTTTTAAAAACTACCTTTACAACGCATTCCATTACAACGCATACTACCATTACAACGCATACCATTACAACGCATAATATTACACTACACTATCCAACACTTACCCTACTGTTGCACTCCCTGGAGTTAGAATAGTAATTTTTACCCCTATACTATCCAACACTTACCCTACTGTTGCACCCCCTGGAGTTAGAATAGTAATTTTTACCCCTATACTATCCAACACTTACCCCACTGTTGCACCCCCTGGAGTTAGAATAGTAATTTTTACCCCTATACTATCCAACACTTACCCCACTGTTGCACCCCCTGGAGTTAGAATAGTAATTTTTACCCCTATACTATCCAACACTTACCCTACTGATGCACCCCCTGGAGTTAGAATAGTAATTTTTACCCCTATACTATCCAACACTTACCCCACTGTTGCACCCCCTGGAGTTAGAATAGTAATTTTTACCCCTATACTATCCAACACTTACCCTACTGTTGCACCCCCTGGAGTTAGAATAGTAATTTTTACCCCTATACTATCCAACACTTACCCTACTGTTGCACCCCCTGGAGTTAGAATAGTAATTTTTACCCCTATACTATCCAACACTTACCCTACTGTTGCACCCCCTGGAGTTAGAAAAGTAACTTTTACCCCTATAATATCTAATACTTACCTTAAATGCAATTTAATATTATGCGTTGTAATGGTATGCGTTGTAAAGGTAGTATGCGTTGTAATGGAAATGCGTTGTAAAGGTAGTTTTTAAAAATGCGTTGTAGTGTCATGCGTTGTAATGTCATGCGTTGTAATGGATTATGCGTTGTAAAAAATGCGTTGTAAGTGCATGCGTTGTAAAAGTGTGCGTTGTAACGTCATACATCCAGGCCATAGTACTCAGTATACACTACTCTGGGGCATGACGCTTAGTTTAATCTATCTCCCCAGTTTGAACTGCAATAAGATGAGAATGTGATAGTGAATTATTGTAACTGATTGCAAATTACTAGAGCACCATGGCGATAAATCACAGGGAGCTAGAGAAAACAGCACTTTTTAGGTCGAGCCTTGCGTTGCAACACATGCGTTGCTCGTTCTGCGAGGCATATTGTAGTAGGGTATGTTGTGGAAGTGCAGTGGAAGCCCCGCCCATATTTTACATTGGCTGGTGGCATTGTCTTTGGTAAACGCTGGGTACTGATTGATAATGAGGCTTCTTAGTCCCTCTGTGTTACCACCCTGTCTACTTTTGTGACCGCTCATCAGGACACTTGCAGCATTACACTGTCTCCTTCATTAGTCGGTAAGCACTTTCTTTTTTCATTTGACTTTGGCAATGGCAGCCACATGTTTATTTTTGCATCGCCCTTTCATTTTAACAATAGTTGCCGGCCAACCCCGCAAGTGCTGTGTGGGGCGGCAGCTATTGTTAAAATGAAAGCGCAATGCATATATAAACAAGCGGCAGCCTTTGCGCAATGGCGACAGCTTGTTATATATTGCCATGTAAAATGCGTCTCTAACGTCCACGACATTCCTGAAAACATTGCTGTGTGGTGTCTCCTCTAATATCTGCTCAGAATGAAACACAGATGTACAGCATTGAAAACGAGATATAAAATATCCAAGATGGGAGAAGTAAACATCTGAAGAATGGATGGAAAGCTCCGAGCATTCCTCGGATGCGGAGGTACCCTTGTGGTGGGACGATGAAGGGATACACACCCTCCTCGTCAAGCTCTGTCCCCTGCTGCCCACTTTCTCAGGATTGTCTCTGCCCTGCGCCCGTGCCTGCCCCTTCCCTGCCCCCCCCCCCATCTCCACTGCCCGGGTCTCTCTGAAATGATCATTGCGCCCCCTCGGAGCAGAAGTAGCCCCCGTCCATCAGGGGATCCCTGGACTCAAATACAGGCCTACCCGAACTTTGATGACTCTAGCCGAGAGACCCCATTTTTTACCCCAGAGTCCGCATCCCGCAGCTCTCCCTTGCCCCCCAGCTCCACAGCCCCCAGCTCCACTGCATCACAGACCCACTGACGTGCCTCTCTGATATCATTACCATGATCCACTAACTGCAGCCTGCAGGGAGAGGCTCCGTAATTCACTCACTGTGCCCTTTTTTGCTACTTCTCTGGCCACATTTGGGGACAAATAGCGCCTTGTCTTCAATCAAAGGGACTCGAGGCGGAGACGGCAGCCCTGCGGGGGTTACCTACCTCAGCTCCTAGCTGGAGCTGACGTGTGTGGAGAAGAAGCCCCTGGTACAGATGGGAGGGGCGAGAGAGTGGTGCCGTTATTTTCATTTTTTAATTAAAGGGTGCACTGGGAATGTTTGTAGGCACTGTGAACACACAGGTGCGTCACTGCGAGGTCCGCGCGTTATTCTAACAATATTCTCCACATCTTTTCTTTTAAGCTATTCCCGGTTTCAGTGACTATGTAAAATACGGTAACCCCTGAAGAAATATTTTACCTACATCAGAACTACGTGCATGTGTGTCTGTGTCACTCCCATTTCACTTAATCCGAAAAGAAAGGAGGCCACTTCTACATGCCCTCTTTCTCTTTATTAAACAATTATCAAGGTGAGGTTCTCCTTTAAATCACTAAAAAGCCTTCCTATAGATCAAATAATGCTGCAAGCATATATAAATTATGCAGCAAAATATGCAGCATACTCTCTGGCAATATAATGTCATTCATTGGAGGCACAAATATTTTTTGTTGAAATTTGGAAAATCTGTGGTCAAGTCGTTAATGCAGATAAATGCTGCAGCCAAAGACATGCATACATTCATTTGTCCTCACCAGTGTTCATTGCCTTATCAAGAAATAATTCATAAAAGGTAAAGAGAACCAAACTTTCTAATGCCAATCTGTCCTCACTGTTAGCTGCATTTTGAGAAAACAACTTTTTCAATTAACTACCAAATAATATTCATGTATGATACCAGTAATTCATAAGTGTGACCTAATAAAACATGTTACTTATCAGCTGGCTCAAGGGCAGTTGGACACAGAGATTCATGTATTTGTTATTGCTGAAGAAAGTGTAACAGGAAACCCACACTTACTAAATTGCAGAATCCATGTTACAATCACATGCAGAGAGGCGGAGTGCAGACTGGATATATATAGATACACACACACACAGTGCCACAGGAAGTTGCTGAATTTGCCTTTTCATGCCACATGATTTAGATATCCATGCCGCATAATTCAGTCCTCCCTTGTTAACTAACCTGACAGCCACATTTGTAGTTATTTATTTTACTGTAAAAGAATCTACAACTGAATTGGCCTCTCTTCTCCTTTCTTCTGCTGTCTGAAATACCCACCATCCTATATCTTCATACTGTCACCTACTGTCTGACGAACTTTGTCGTCCATTTCTCACCTTTCACCTGGCCCCTTCTAGATCTGGCTCCTCGGTGCCTCCCTGGTCTGCTGTCTCTTACAAGTTTGTCCATATCAGCATCAACACAGCAGCACCTCCTCAGTACATCACCCCCAGCTCACACCATCTCAGCATCAGCACAACACCATCTCAGCATCAGCACAGCACCAGCACAGCACCACCTCCTCATCAGTGCACCAGCACAACTCTACTTCAGCACCAGCACAGCTCCACCTAAGCAGCAACTCAGCACCATTTTACCATCAGCACCACCTCAGCAGAAACAATATAATCAGATAACAGATATAATCAAACAGAACTGGTTTTGATTATATAAATTGCTTCTGAGCTTTGGCTCATCAGAGGAGCACTTCCATGGATAATCCTGGGCTTTTGCCTGTGACTGATTGCCAGCTCTACCTACTTCCATCACTATCCTGCAAAGGATGGCGGCCTATTCCAAACCAGACTGGCTTACGAATACATCACACAAACAGGTAAATGGGGAGTTAAGCAGCTTCAAGAGATCTGGCAGAATGCACTTACTATGCTCTTCATAGTATACTTAGTGATAGGTAGGATTATCCTTATGATATATATTCGCATACTCATAGAATTACAGCAACGTTATAATGGTTGAATTATTCTTCTCCTTCACCATTCTTGTAATGCTGGTAACAATGTGTGGTAATTGCCTTTGCATTACGCATCACACCCTTCATCGCTCCTCAGCGTCTTGGTTACCCAGCAACCAACTTGTCCTTCTATGCTGTGTTTTTTTCCGTTGCCTGACAAACACCTCAACGCTTCTCAGCATCTTTGTTGTTCAGCTGTTACTAAGCGACGCCTCACTAACAACGCGCTGACATGCACAGCTATTTCTACGCTGTGCTGACACGCACAGCAATTTCACGTCTTCCGACGCTGCTTTATTGTTTATTCTCGAAGTCTCTTGCCTCCTTGACAACGCGCTGACGCGCGCAGCTATTTCTACACTGCGCTGACGCGCACAGCAATTACGAGCTTGTTTCACGGTGTTGGGTGCTGTTTATTTCATTACCTAAAAACAGCGCTAATGTCCACAAGTTATTTAGTAATTCTTGCAGCTAATTACCGGCAACAATAAATTTGCGCTGACACACACAGCATTACTAAGTGGAATCTTTGTGTCAACTGTGATTCTGCGCTGATAAACACAGCTTATACTTCATTTCTTGGAACATTTACTACTTTATTAAGCTGGAAAACACTAACTAATCAGCTACTTACTATATATTCAAGATTTGATTACATTGAATTTGAATTTAAAATAGGGGAAAAATACCTGGAATATTTACTTGCTTGTATACAATTACAATTTTACTTATTTTACAATTGTTTTGATACAATATGCAAAATGTAACTCCTCCTCCGTTTTTCCTATCTATCCCTGGCGATCCAAATCTACGTTGGTCAAAATGGAAAAAAGGTTTCCTAAATTATGCAAGGATTTGCGGAGTATCTCTGAGTGCTGAAAGAAAATCAGCATTACTTTTACACTGTCTAGGTTCGGAAGGACAAGAGGTGTTTGAACATCTTGCGAACCTGACTGACGAAGAGTCAGATAACCTCAATGAGTTTGAAATCTGTCTTAAAAAACTTGAATGGAACTATCTCCCTAAGGTTAGTACCATTCTCGAACGCTACCATTTTGGTAAGCGAGTACAAAAATCTGATGAGTCTGTTGAAGCATACATTACTGCTCTGCGTAAATTAGGTGCCACATGTAAATTTGATTATTCTCTCGAAGAACGCATACGTGACCGATTTATGCTGGGTTGCTCTGTTGAGAAAATTAAAGATGAACTTTGGCAGAAGGATGATCCAAAACTTGATGAGGTTGTTATAATAGCAAAAAGCATAGAACACTCTCTTGCTTGTGTAGAGGTTATTAAAAAAGAAAATTGAGTTTTGGAAGAAAAGGTTCACAGTCTCAATTTAAGGGTAACACAAACATAAAATGTTACCGTTGTGATATGTTAGGTCATCTTCCCAATGACAAATCATGTCCTGCTCTCACATCCAAGTGCAAAAACTGTGGAAAAGTTGGACATCTATCCAAAGCTTGTAGAGCTAAAAAGAATAAGTCCAATAGGCATGTCAAAGAAGTTTTGTTTGAGAGTAGAAGTGATTCTGACTCTGATGACAATGAACTACATTGTGGGAAGGTTATTACACCATTAGTAAAAACAAGAGTAAGGGCCCCATCGACGTAGTCCTAGTGAATGATTGCAACATTAAGATGCTCTTCGACTCTGGGGCAAAGATCTCTCTCATTCCTAAGGAGTTCTTTGATTTGAAACTACGTGGGAAAGTGAAAATTTAGAAGCCGGATATAAAACCCTTAGCCTATGGTGGTCAACCCATGAAATTGTTTGGCCACTTCTTGAATAATATTGAATACAAAGGCAGGTAGACTGCGGGGAAGATATATATTTCTTGCAGAGGTGATAGCATAATCAGCTGGTTTCACCAGGCCGATCTAGGTGTATCTTTGGTCCCTGGTGGTGATCCTTGCATTGTTCTTAGAGACATCTCCTCACAGTCTGATTCTTCAAAACTTGTCCTAAGTGAGAGCTGTACAAGTGTTATTTCTAGTGTGAGTGATTCAAGTTGTGTTCTACGTTCTGAATTCAAAGAAGTCTTCTGCGAGAAGTTGGGTTGTCTTTCAGGCTACACGCACAAGATTATATTAAAAGAAACCTGCTTCTAAACCCATCACATGTAAAGTACGCAGTGTTCCTTTGGCTATGAAGGAGTCTATGCTCAATGAGCTTGAGAAATTAAAGAAAGAAGGTATTATTGTTGAAACAGAGGCCAGTGAATGTTTGGCTCCGGTGGTTTCGGCATGCAAAGCCTCTGGCAAGGTGCGCTTATGTGTGGACCTTCGTGCTCTCAACCGTGTGGTGGTCGCTGACAAGTACCCTCTCCCAAACATAACTGAAATGTTAGCTTAGCTGAGGGATGGGCGCATCTTCTCCACTTTAGATCTCCGTGCGGCATATCATCAGGTCAAAATTGATGAAAAGTCCACGGACCTGACTACCTTCATAACCCCTTTTGGAACATACAAGTTCACACGTCTTCCCTTTGGCTTGATCTCTGCTGCCTCAGTTTTTCAGAGAGTCATGGAAGACGTGCTGAGTGGGGTGGAAGGAGTCAAAATATACCAGGACGATGTTTTGATCCATGGCAGGTCTCAGAGCAAACATGATGCAAGACTGAGATGTGTTCTTGAACGTTTCGGTGAGAGAGGTCTAACTCTGCGTGAGAATAAATGCAAGTTTAATCTTTCAGAAATCTATTATTTAGGTCACCGTTAGACCAGTGCGGGAGTTAGGCCCAGAGATCGTCCTGTGAAGACCACTGAGGAACTTCCCATCCCGGAGTCCAGGGATGAACTAGTAACCTTCCTGGGTATGGCGGAGTACTACAATAAATTTGTTCCACGGTTTGCCTGTCGTATCTGTGTGCTCAGGTCTCTCTTAAAGAAAGGTGTAAAATTCTCCTGGTCTTCTCAGTGCCAGTTGGAGTTTGAGGGAATCAAGAAAGCTCTTTGTTCTGCTCCCTCTCTACAGAGCTTTGACACTTCTTTGAGCTCCATTCTCGTCACTGATGCCAGTTCACGAGGTTTGGGTGCCGTTCTTAAACAGATTAGGGATGGCAGGGGAGAAACCATACTGTTTCTTTCAAGAGCTCTTGTTGGTTCAGAGCTTCAATATTCAGTGATCGAAAAAGAGGCGTTGTACATTTTCTGGGCAATAAAGAAGCTCAAGAAATTCCTCTGAGGTACCTCTTTTGTTGTTCATTCAGATCACAAGCCTCTAAAGGATCTGTTCTGTAAAAAGTCATTAGATGCTGTCTCCTCACGGATATGTAAGTGGGTCATAGCACTTCAAGACTTTGACTTTGTTGTAAAATACATTCTGGGTGTGGACAACAAAGTGGCAGACTGTCGTTCTCGCCTGGTTCCAAGGCAAACTGATGAGATCTCTCTTGACCCGGAATATACCTGGGAAATTGATGACTCCAAAGTATGTGAGGTGGTTGAAGGAGTTGTTTCTGAGTGGAGAGACTCTATGAAAAACTACCAGGACTTGCTAAATGCATGCAGATTCATGTCAGGAGGGTGGACCGGTATCAGGAGTTTGACTGAAGGTGTTAGAAAGTTCTAGAATCTAAGGAATGAACTTTCGTTGAAGGATGATTTATTTTGGAGGGGAACGCGTCTTGTTCCTCCGACTTCCCTCAGACAGAATATAGTCCGTTTAGCCCATCTGGGACATCAAGGCATCTCCAAAACTAAGGAGAGGGTTCGTCTACATTTCTGGTGGCCCGGAATTGATATGCACGTAGAACGCATGGTGAGAGATTGCATGGAGTGCAATGCCTGTGATAAAATTTGCAAAGCTAGAGTCCATCCTATGATTATACGAGCGGCTCCTACACATTGTTGGCAGCATGTGGCCTTAGATCTGTTGGGTCCGCTGGCCTTAGATCTGTTGGGTCCGCGGTCACCTCCAAGACGGATCAATCTTATTTTCTTGTGTTAGTTGATATGTACTCTAGATGGCCAGAGATCAAAGTCACACAGAGTATAGGAACTAAAGATGTCATAAAGTTCTTAGAGGACATTTTTTGCAGGGAGGGTCTTCCTGAATCTCTCCTGACAGACAATGGTGTACAGCTGGTTTCAAGAGAGATGGAAGAGTTCTTGGCCAAGAAAGGAATTGAACACAAGCATTGTTCTCTCTATCATCCAGAAAGTAACGGAATGGTAGGGAGATTTAACTGAGTTCTGAACAAAGCAATTCAACTGGCCAAAGAACAAAACTGTAACTGGAAAGCTGCTATAGTTGAGCGAGTTATGGTATATCGCTTAACTCCACATTCTATCACTGAGAAAGTCCCATTTGAGTTGTTTAGAGGGCGCACTCTTAATACATGTTTCAAACTTGGATGAGAGGGAAAGGTGCTGATAATGACAGTGGTGAGGACGCTGAATAGCGTGCCCATCAGGATCTCAAGTCAGCTAAGAGAGAGGTCGACTTTGATACCAGACATGTGGTTTCTCGCACCTTGGTTAGTGTGGGTGACCGTGTGAGGGTACGTATTCCCCAGAAGTGTGGTAGTGCAAAATTCTTCCCTCCCCGCACTGTGACCAAACTATTTCTTAATGCTGTTAAACTTGATGATGGCCGTATTTGGAATTTGAATACAATTTCTCATGTATGTTCTTGTGTTCTTTTTGACAGAAATAATAAACTTGTTTCTCCTAAAGAAGTTTCCCCTCTGCGTAGGAGCACTCGCACTTGTTAAACTTCAAAGAAACTACTCAGCTACGTTTTGAAGTCAATGTACCTACTCAGTTATGTTTTGAAGTGAATGTACCTTTTAATTATTCCTTATGTTATATTTTGCATTGGGGGAAGGTGTGTGGTAATTGCCTTTGCATTACTCTGTATTAGTGAGCTGCTCTCACATAGAACACACTATCTTTATGGATCTAGAATGTATTGAGGGTTTGCTTTGGTTGCCTAGGACTGGGAGTCAGTTGCTGCTGGCTGCCCTGTGGCTAGGACGTTGCTGTACCTTATACTAAAAATAAAGACGATCTGTTCATCTGTTATCCTGCTTCCTCATAATTCTTCACACAATGCTTTGTTTACTTCTACTGGTAATTGCAGCTCATGTATTTTACACAAGAATCCAATTGCTTCAATAAATGATTGAAATGCCAATGTGTGTATTTCTTGTATCTCCCTTTGGGCATGACTAAGGTAATAACAAAAGGGTAGATCTGTTTCCACGATTTGCTAGGGGGAGTTAGAGTGGTCATGTTCTAAGGTTGCAGACATCATCGGGTAACCTGTCAGGTTTAGGGGTCCAGATGGCACACTTTGAGCTAGCCAGGAATTGGGCCAACATATTCTGATAATATGCATGGACTCAGTCACCATGTATTGATGCACATGTTGTCCAGACACACAGTCTTACTTGATTAGTAGGAACCGTATGACAGTATGCATGAATTCTGTAACAGCATAGACTTCAGACTCCACAAGCAACTTGGTGAGGTATCCTTACAGAGTGTTTGGGATTTGTATTATTAAAGCTGATCCCAAAGGACCAATAAGAGACATTTCTGATGACCCATATAAATGGAGACAGGAAAGCAGATGTTCTTAAGACAAATTCAGTCACCTTTGTGGATTAGTACATGCCACTGTGCTAGGGACAGCATCTTTACCTGCATCAGAAGAGGGTTAAAATAAATTCAGTTTGATTTGGGTTTATTCCCCATGGTTGGAGAATGCTAAATGTACTTTTGAAAAACACTTTCTGATCCACAACCCTCCCTGGCTAGTTTTTCTGGGAGTGAGTCCATTAGCAGGAGGAATAAGCCCAAACCAAACTGAATATGTGATATGGCTGTCACTAATAAGTTAGGATGTCCTATGATCTTCATTGGCTTGGGCTTTTCAGTTGAAACAAAAGGTGATCAAAGGTAATGGTGAGGCACACTAGTGACAGAACCGAAGTTCTTTAATTCTCTCTCCTTGCCCCGCCTCTTAGCACTGGAAAAACACTTAAATAGGGGTTTCAGAGATTGCAGTAACCATAGTTACCAAGGAACAGCGAGCTCTACTGGACTGAGAAAAGCTGGTATTCTCAACTATACAGACAAACACTAATGAATGTGCTAACAATGAATTTGTGCAGTATTTAGAGAACATACCATTCTAAATGTCTGTTCTCCTCAAGCTTGAGAACCGGTCTATATGCACTAAAAGATCTACTGAAACTACCATGGCTTGTTCTCAGCTTGATACAAACTTTTTTAGTGATTAAGATAGTTATGTTGCTCTTCTTACTCATGGCGAGGCCTTTCTCTTGATCATGATGCGGGTAGTGATAGCTGAACCATAACACGTTGGCTATTCTGTTTACCATTGGTGTAACAGGCACTAAGGCACTCTTGTACTCATATCACATTACTAAGGGCCAGCTGTACAAAGAAAAGATTTTGCAAATGTTGCAAATTATGTACTGACTTATCAAATCCACTCTGTTTTTGCAAACCACCTATGTACTAAGAGGGCATTCTCAAAAAACCTATACGCAGCGGGTGGCCATCTGACCTACTCATGAATATTAATGAGGTAGATCGCATATTGCAACCCACTATGAATTGGAGCCATCATATCACGGGATGGTGGCCTGTGACAACTATGTCTTTGATTGCTTTTAAATGAGTCAATTTTAATTTTAAATGCATCCTGTTTTCCTTAAAGGAAAATGGGATGCTTTTAAAAATGACATATGGAAAGTTTATGTAACATTAGACGGTGGTCCGTGAGACCACTGTCTACTTTTAAAAAATGTTTATTGTTGACATTCAAAAAGGGGAAGACGTCCCTTGAGGACACCTTCCCATTTGTGAATGGCATACCACCCCCTTCGAGGACCTGGTAAAATATTAATGTTTTTTGACCGGATTTTGGTCATAAATTACTAATGCATCCCATACCGAATTGGTATTTGGAATGGACACCATAAACAGGACCCTTCCAAATACAAATTTGGAATTTGGACTTAATCACAAATTGTGTTTCAGTAGATTCAGTAACGTGTTACTGAATCTCAATTTTTGTTTAATACAAAAATAAAGTGTTTGTACGATTGCAAATGGCCCGATTCTGTGAATTAGACTTTTGTGAAGGTAAAAATGCTTTGTACATCTGGGCCCCTAGTTACTCCCTCTGTACAGCTACTCTTTTTGTACACATAACGCACCAAGGATAGCATAGATGAATAATCAAGGTTTACTTCTGACAGTGGTAGAGGGGTTAAAAGTTCAAATACTGCTTGGCACAAAATATCACACACAGAAAGCCCAATGTCTAATCTGAGCTAAGTCTTTAAAAGAAGAACAGGTATTTCATGTATGCATAGGAAAACAGCAGTTAAAGTAAGCAAATAACATACAACCTCTTTGAGACAGCATCCTTACAGTTGGTCAGCCAACATAATAGAGTTTGTCCTTGACGTCCAGATGAAGTGTGTGGTATTGGCTCTGTGGGTGTGAGGGGCAGTATTTAAACATCTTTGGCGGTACTGGAAAAAACTCCAGCTTTGTTTGTGTGTTTCAGGAAGAGGCTGACCAGCCATTCCAGGCCATGTTTCTAGGGCAAGGTGATGCCCACCAATATACAGAAGGAATTGGAACTCAGGTACTGTTGTTGGGCAGAGGTCAGGGCCCTGGCAGGATAAGGATGTATGTTTGTGACATCCTGAAGACATTTTGTTGGTCCCAGATCCATGACTACAAAAATGACAAGGACAGCCTGCACTATGCAACATTCAATATTTCCTCTTACAACACTATTTTCATATATCACACAAAGCCTTAGTACATGTGCACACACACACACATATGTTCACACAGGCATACACACTCTCCCTCTATCTTTTGTTCTTTATCTCTTACTCTCTCTCCCTAATGGGCACAGTACAGAGCCCAGTTATAGTGGAATAAATGACGTTTACCAGGGAAGGCTAACAGGCCTGCTTCCCCATCAAAAGTGCAGATAAAAAAGCAGATGGCCCTCAACCTAGAATCTGCTGCCACTGTCAAAGGCTGGTTTGAGGGGGATAGAGTCACTATCAGCTATAGATGAGGGTACATAATCGGTGCATGCGTCTCCAACAGAGAATGGCACTTTGTTGGGCTATGCAACATATACATTGAGTACCTCAAGCTGACACAGCCTGTTGAGTCCACTGGTCGAAAAAGATGCAGGGCAGGCTAGAAGACGTCAAACAGAGGCAGGCTGGTGCGCCTTCCCTTGTCCTGGAAGGACTTTTATCCCTACACACTCCTATCATACACCACTTGATACACACAACTTTTGAAATATGTAGTAAACACGAACACAAAAAAAACTGAGCTAAAAATGACTTGCCACCTAACATTTACATTTGCCAAAGTCCTTATAGGAGAATGCTTCATCCTTTGTTATGCATCATGACTTCCCATAGTTAACTCTCCTTCTCGTCCGTCGTCCCCAACCCCCTCATGCCCTCCTTGCCCCTTGCTTTCCCGTGCGCCAGCCCCTCATCTCACGTATATCTCTGTTGCTTTTTCGCCAGGTGCGCGCTTTATACATCTAGATACATCCATATGTTCCCCACTAATAATTAAAATATTTTATCATTCAACAATTTTGTCTGACACTGCGTACACTGCTTCTTTCTAGAAGGTGAATCCACAAAGGGATTCCACACATTGAAAAGTGAATTAAAGTATCCGACTCTGGCTAAACACTTCGCCCAAACACCATTTATCAGTGCGAGTTCAATGACGATAAAACTGTCTCCGCTGATTAAGCCACATATATGTCCCTACGCCATATTAAAACTAAGCAAGTAGCATAATAAATTAAAACATAAAATATTTTAGAGAAAATACTGGAAGTGCTGAAACATTAATTGTGCTATGTACAATCTGGTTTCACAGAGATTTAAAAGGGAATATTATTGCCCAGGGTACCATCAACAAGGATAAAACCCTCATCCTTTCTTATTTACATATTAAACTGCATATGTATTCCGATCAGATGACATCCTGCCTGCTAACATGTGGGTCTGCTCAATTCAGTGCGATCTGCTGTTGACACTCCAAGTTCAAAACTCAGTTCTGTCTCTTTTTTTAAAACTTTTTTAAAGATTAATTGGTGAAGGGCCTCCGTGATAAACAACCAATACTTGTAAACAGGTACTTGTCTTGGCACAAATGCTTACTATTGTCAGAAGCGGGGGTAGAGAGCTCCAATTCTCTTTATTTTTTCTTTCAGCAAACCACAGTTTGCAGAAAGTGTCTAAAGGGAACAGGAATGGAACAGCTGCAGTTTCCCCAAAGGCTAACTCCTAGTAAACAGCCTGTTTACCAAAAAGCTTTGCAGTATTTCAAAGACGTATAATTAATTACTATAAAAATAACAGGTCCAAAACAAGTAGTACGATTAAAAACGCAGGAGACATCCTTCAGAAAAGCCAAATCAGGAGACCTGTCTTTTAAAGATTTCTCAAAATACAGTTTTAGAGATTTCAAATGTTACAAATAGAATTTTATAACACACTGGAGGAGCCTTTTCTTTATCAAAAGGGTGCATACTTTACAGCAGATACTAACAGCAGCTAGAGGGCAGAAAACAACGATATTTCATTAAAGCCTGCATTTGTTTATGTATATGTTGCTTTAGAATGATTAAGTCAGAGTGCTGGATTTAGTAAGGTGTTTCATGGACGCCAAAAATGGACACGGCAACAGGACAAGCCTCAGTGTGAAACATAACTCTTACCAACAAATCAAGATGCGTTGAGAATCACGATGCACCCTACCCTACCAATACAGACACAAACCAATCAAAGTATATCACCAAGCCAGGGGATGTGTTCAGCAGTCACAGTCCGATAGAAGCTCACAACAGATGCTTTCCTGTAGGAGGTGTGGCAGATGCAGGGCTAGAGTGGAAACCAAAATCAGCCTGGGCAAACATTTTCAAACCAGCGCCACAGTGCAGAAAGATGCGGCTACAATGGGGCCATGGAACATGGAAGCCTTGTTGGGTCAAGGCAGCTTGTGCTGATCTGAAAGCAGCTCCATAGCTCGCAGCGTGCCACATAAATGCCAGAGTGGTAGAATGGCCTCTTTGGGTCTGGGTGGAGGAGCCAGACCACAGGGGTGAAGTAAGAAAGAGCTCCACAAATAAATATTTTCCAGAATAATCTGCAATCTTTGAAACAAAGGGGACCAGACTGCAAACTATGGTGGGCTGTTCCATAAAGACCACATACAGAGACAAGCTGATTCAAGCAGGCTTCCATATGTTAGCTTTGTCATAGCTGTGGCTCGAAGCCATGTTCTGACTGGTGATAACTGATGTACTTGCTGGTCTGATTTGTATAGTACTGAGCCTGGTGCTGGCTAGGTGTATCTAGCAATGGGACAATAGGAATTGGGTTTTAAATCGTGAACATTTCTGCACTGTGAAGTGATTCCAAAATCTTGATACCTAAGGTCAGGTTTTATATTAATATATAATAACCAATTTTATGGTCCAAATCCGGAGTTTGCAAATCTTGCTATTACAAAATGCACAGAAAGGTTGTGCTGTATAAGGAGTAGGCAGTAAAAACTAGGACGTGTGTGAGTATTCTTGTCTAGAATTGCTTATCAAAAGATAAGATTGTTAGTTAACATATCATCCTTTATCTATCATGAAGGTGTAATGCCAAGTGCAAAATGGTATAAAAAGGGGTGGTGATGGACGGAGCATCAGAACCAATCAAACACTCACACCCAGTCAAGAGATCTGGGTTTGATCCATCACCGTTCTTTAGCCCACTCTGCCACCCCAGTTCAGACATGGCCATATGCAAATCAGTCTGACCCTGTGCCTCATGGGAACAGTCCAACCCAAACTGCCAAGCCATGCCTTCCCTGGACCGGAAACAAGCTTCCTAGGACCGGTTTCTGGCATTTCAGCCGTCTTCAGGCAGGCTTGCTTGAATCCAGTGGCAAAGTGAGCAAGGGACTCACGTCTGAGCATACCTTGCCAACTTATGGCGAACAAAATGGTATAAAAAAGGGGTGGTGATGGACGGAGCATCAGAACCAATCAAACACTCACACCCAGTCAAGAGATCTGGGTTTGATCCATCACCGTTCTTTAGCCCACTCTGCCACCCCAGTTCAGACATGGCCATATGCAAATCAGTCTGACCCTGTGCCAGAAACCGGTCCTAGGAAGCTTGTTTCCGGTCCAGGGAAGACATGGCTTGGCAGTTCGGGCTGGACTGTTCCCATGAGGCACAGGGTCAGACTGATTTGCAAATGGCCATGTCTGAACTGGGGTGGCAGAGTGGGCTAAAGAACGGTGATGGATTAAACCCAGATCAGTTGGCTGGGGGTGAGTGCTTGCAATGTTCAACACTCCGTCCATCATTTCCTTTGGTTTTTGTAATGCCAAGTGCAGACATCAGTATTCCTAGCAGTGGGCAAAGTTGTAAACCAGAGAAGTGAGGGCAAATTTTGAAGTACTCCCTTTAGGTTGTAGATTTTGTACTCTTAATTCTATTAACATATAAATAGACGCTTGAGAAGCGTATAGAAAACTATGGTCACCAGTAAGTTCAAATATGCATATGCGGTTTTCCAAAAATACTGTTGGAATCTGTCCACAGTTCACTCTTTAGATATATATACACAGTTAAGAATGCCCCTTTCTTCCTAACCTTTTGCAGCCCTTATAACCCCTGCGGTCTCCCTATCTTGGTGCATGCCAATGTTCTACAGTCAGTTGGTATGACAGTTGATGTGTTGGACGACAGCTGACTGAACAGCTGTTGTAGCTGATGGAAGCTGTCCCTTTAAGAAAAGAAAGACCTTTGAAAAATCTTCAGAATCTGTTGTTTCTCTTTTTAACATTGGCGACGATCTGCAGGCGGGGGACAGCAGTGACAGCCTTTCCCCTAAACTATTGAAGAAGCCACGGTATATGTGCAAGCTACAGCAATGCACCTTGTCCTCTATACCTTCATCCTTATAATGTTTTATGGCCCATGAACCAAAGGTTCGGAGCTGAGGGGAGATGGCTGACCAGGCCACTTAATCTACGTTTTGGAAAACCTTTTGACAAGCGTGATGGCTTTTAGAATTGGACATTGCAAGTCCAGTATTAGTTTATGTGGAATCATCACAAAATGGGAGGCTGGCCTTAATTGTAACTTGGTATCAACTGTTTATAGGGTGACCCCTCAGAAGTTAAAAGGGGATATCAGACATTTAAAGACAACCGCCATGAGAATTCTGTGGAAGCATAGCTCTTGGTCTTATTTGAAGGAGGGAATCACAGAGGATATTTCTGGCCCCCTTATGTGGGGAGGAAATGTATACTGTTGAGCACGTAGACTGACACTGTGGAGGGAAGCACTGGTCGTCTGGACGAGCACCGCAGAAGGATCGGTGTTTGTCTCGCTGGCAGGCACAGTTTGTGAGAGGATGTGTACGAGCCTCTGTTGTCCTCTAGTACACCGTATTGGCAGCAGAGCACTGCCGTGCAGTGAGTGTCACAATGCCACTCGGGGCGTTGTACCCTTTCATATGTAGGGGCACCTAGGCATTGGATCCTGTCATGCTGATAGGCCACGAGCAGCTGAAAAGCTGTACGCTGACAGGCACAGCCTCTAATCTAGTCTGTCACACTGACGGGCACAGCAGGAAGTAACAAGCAGTGCAAAAAGCAGTACATTGATAGGCACAGCCCAAAATCCAGCCTGTCACACTGACAGATTCTAGTAAAGTAGCGAGCATAGCATTTTTATGCTGAAATATTGAGTGGGAGCTGACTGTGAGCTGCTAAAGTTGTACGCTGACAGGCACAGTTTGAGATCTAGCCGGTCAGTTCATTATCTGGGAGCTGACGTGTGTGTTTCATCAGAGCCTTAATCTGACCAGCACTGCTCTTAATTAAACCAGTAACAAGATAGTTGTGCCTCATTCTCTAGTCGTTCTGATCGTACAGCTGCCAGATTTACATGTATGTGTACTGAAACGCACAGCAATATCAGTGTCTTACCTACAATAGTTGTTCCTCGTGTGTGTTACAGGTACTTGCTAGAGAGTCTTTATCTTTGTCAGAGGAAACAAGAAATACTGTTGGGAAGGTAACACCGCCATAGGAGCAAAAAACACTGAAACAAAAATAGGACTGTGTTAAGTCACTCTTAGCCTCCATCTAGAACTCTAGTGTGCGTTTGTCTGCATAGTTGTGTGAAACTTATTTGAACAACAGGATAACTGAAATGTATTAGGCTTTGTCAACTTCCCTAATTTTATAATGGCAACTACAAATGTGAGCCAACCTCCACCATTCCTTGATGAGGTGGTTGAATCATTGATACCTTGGAAAGACTGGGAAAAGTTATTTGTATCCTATCTTATCGCCATAAGGAGTGAAAACTTTTCGTCTTTAAGAAAGCAGCATATTCTTTTACACAACATTGCAATTCAAGGGAGGAAAGTGTATGAAAACCTTGCAGATACAGAGAGTGAATCGGAAGGAGAAGAGAGCCAAGAGTATTTGTATTTATCAGCTCTATGTAAATTGGAAAAATGAATGTAATGAAGAACAAATCTAATACGGAATTATAAGTGAGCAAAGGGGGAGATAGTAAGAAACCTGGTGATTTTCATGTTTGGAAACATTCAGAAGACAACAGAAGAAAAAGACTAAAGTGTTTCCATTGTGGGAACTGTATTCACTTAGCCAACAACCCCAACTTTCCTGCACATTCTACTGTGTGTAGGAAATGTAACAAAAGTGGGCATTACGCCAGGTTATGTAAAGATGTAAGCATGGAAAGGAGGAATGTGCATTCTACAAGAGAATGCAAATGAGGGGGAGAACAAGTATGTATTCCAGATTGATAAAGGTTCTACTGGGACGCAGAACAACTATCCTATGTGTAACATAACTTTAGATGCAATAGAATTTAAGGAAAAATCACTACAATAATATGACGAAGAGATCATGGAAAGAAAAGAAAGACAATTCACTAGGGACAGGTTGGACTACCCATATGGCCCTGTGTATACTTTGGCAAGGGAATATGACAGGTTAAGAGCAAAAGAAATGGTGCGGCCTCAATCGAAAGGCAATTTGAGTGGGAGTGAATTGAGCTCGGAAGCGGGATCCAGTGCTGACGAAACATTAAGGATGACTACGCGACAAGGAGCACGGGGCAAACAAAAACCAAACTACGAAAAAGAAACTGCAGAATGAGAAGGGGTAAAAAGAAGAGGACGGGGGAAAAACAAGTCCCGCAAGTAGGACTGATGAATGAAGATACCAATGAGAAGCCACTTGTAGTGAATATCTGATCAAAAATTTAGAATCCAAACCAAAAACGATTACTAAATTTGGGCTTAACATATCACCCAACAAAGCAACCGGATTTTAAGGACTCTAGAATAGACATCTACAAGTGCATCAGGAAGCTAAAATTACATAAATATAATCAAATGAAACCTAAAAAAGTTGATCAGGAAGGAAAAACATGAAAGTGCCCCTCTTCATTTCAAATTGTGGATATCCCTAATCTCCTTGATATACATGCACTGGATTCTGGCAAACAATGGATTCATTGCAAACTAGTAAGGATGGTGACAGGAGCATCAGTGGCGTCATATGGGAAATGCCATTAGGAAGCACATTAAAGGACACAGGCGTTGAGATGGACCATCGTGTTGAGAGGAATGTAAAACAAAGCAGTAGATTCTGCCCCCAATTACCACCCAGCAATCGTATCGACCTGTTCCAGGAACTTGTGACAGAAGATCTCCTGGAACTTCGCAGGAAATGGCAAGATGATAAAAAGAGGAGTAACTTTTCCTTTAAAGATTGGCAAGATATCAATGAATTAAAAAATGACACCTCATTGATTTTAAAGCCCTCTGATAAAGGGGGAAATACTGTCCTAATGGATCGACACACATACACCTCAGAAGTTAAGAGACAATGAATAATGGGGCACACTATACCCATCTAACAGAAAACCCTATGAAGGCTTTAGAGGAGGAGTACCATCTGAAGTTGAAGACTTGGCATGATTTGAACTTACTGGTTCGGGAGGAATACCAGTATTTGAAAGTGGAAAAGTCTAAGATCCCCACCATATATCTCCTACCCAAGATACACAAGAGTCTCAAAAATCCACCAGGGAGACCAATAGTTAGGTATAGTGGCACCTTATTTGAAAATACCTGAAGATATATGGATCTGATCCTGCAGGAATATGTGATCAGTTTACCTTCGTTATCAAAAGGACAGTACAGATTTCTTGAGAAAACTGGAAACAAGACTATTTGATGGTGACACTGGATGTGGTCTCCCTGTATACATCTATAGAACATAAAAAAGGTATCTTGGCATGCAAATATTTTTTGAGAGCCCGCCCCCTGGAATGGTATGACCATATGCAAATGATATTGGAAATGCTGACTTTCTGTCTCACCCACAACACCTTCATCTTTGATGGCAAGTATTACCTTCAGGAACATGGCACGGCCATGGGCAATTCCTTCGCCCCAACCTATGCTAATCTTTTCATTGGGTGCTGGGAGAAGGAGGTGGCCTGGGCCCAAGAGAATGATATCTACACTGAAAAGATCACCATGTGGACGATTTATTCATTTTATGGGAGGGCAGTGAGAATTAATTTGAAGCCTACCTACAAGTTTTGAATCTTAATGAATTGAATTTACAAGTACTCGGAGTCGCACAAAATGTGAATTTGTAGATGTGGCCCTGGAAGTGAAAAATGAGAAATTAACAACAAGGATACACAGAAAGATCACAGCAACAAACTCCTTGTTACACGCTAACAGTGGACAGCCACGTGCCTTGAAATGGAGCATTCCCTACAGCCAGAGCGGGTATGCTCAACAAGGGAGTTACTGGACAGCAAATTAAACAACATGGAAGAGGGGATATACCACTAATGTCTTGAATGACGCAAGGAGCAGAGTCAATGAAAAAACAAGGGATGAGTTATTGTTCCCACACCATGATGGATTAATGGAACAGAAAAGTATGCCAAACAGAGTGTTTTTGGAACATAATGCCGCCCAAAATGGTATCAGGAAAATTCTACAAAAGAACCAGCATGTCCAAAAGAAAGATGAACATCTAGTGCACATTGTGGGTATGGGCCTGCAGATTACATCCAAAAAGTTAAATCTTTGGGAGACATCCTGACATCTTGCTACTACTATGCGAGGAATGAAACTAGAAATTGTTTTTCACTAAATACAAAGGGCTTTGTAAAATGTAATTCGTGCAAGGCATGTAAGTATGGAATAAATTGTAATAACTACCAAACATTTGAGGGACGAGAAGCACAAATTGATGAACGCATTACCTGTAACATGTATCATGTGATCTACGCCCTCAGATGTGGTTGTAACAAACTATATGTAGGTAGCACCATCAACAAGTTGAAACTTAGAATATTAAAACACATAAGAGTCAATAAAAAACAGACACAAAACATACCCTATGGCTTGTCACTTTGAACAATTCCACAACCAGTCTTTATCCACATTTGGTTACTTTGGTATTAAACATAATAGGGCACACCCAAGAGGAGGAGATCGAGTGAGAGAATCAAAGAAGCAAGAACCTCGATTGATCCCGTCAATAGGAACTGTGATACCTTGGGGACATAATATTGATGCTGAATCATATGTACAAGTTTGATTTTGGTAATATATTGGACACCATTGCATTGTTTTAGGAACTTTTAAGGGAAACTGACTGAATTTTAGGATGTTTGATTTCCTGGTCTCTAGGGGGGAGAGGAGAAAATGTATTTAATATGGTATGGGAGCACCACCATGTGGGCGCTCTCATATTGACATGCACCTCTGAAGCACAAGGCACCTTATACATGCATGGAATGTCAATATATTATTCTGGATAGTAGTAGAAATGTATAGAATGCTATTTGTGATGTTTAATGAATGCACTCATAGCTTACATGTAATGCCCCTAGAATGAATTGACACTTGGAATATATGGAGGTATACGGTTGGAAACTTATGGGGAGGATGGTGGTCCACAGATTAATTTGTACTTTATAATTGAGCAGCTTCCACTACGTGAAAAATGCCTATCTCATATAGTGAGAATAATCAGGATAATCAGGATTATGGGATAAAAAATTGAGAGGAGAAAAATACTATGCACTTTATTAATGAGATGCACTTTATTTATGTCCTTTCCATCTTAAATCGGATCTTAGGAAAACACTCATGCACTTTATAAACTGGACCAATTTGTAGCGAAGATAGTGGCTCATTAATCGAATTGTACTTTATAATTGTGTAATTTGCACTGTAAGAATAAACAGATATTATGGGATAAACTCTAGGGAAAAGGAGCATCATGCACCTTATGAATGTGCTTACTTCAATGAAATTGTCATCATCTTAATTGGATTTTTAGGAATACACCCATGCACTTTACCTGTGAGACTGAATTTTATCTGTGGGTTGGATAAAAACAGAAATAATGTGCAAAAGATATTAGAACCTTATAAAAAGAGAGTGATTTGATGATTAATTGTACAACACATCAGTGCACTATCTGAGTACAGAATAATTGAACTGTTTATTTAATTTGCGGTGATTACATATCTTTGACATAGGAAAAATTAGGAGTGCCTTATAAATTGCCTTACAATCATTTTTAAAGTGTCCCCTGTTATCCTCCACCTTCACCTTAATTGACAAACTATTTTGTTTTTTGAAACTCTTGCCGTTTGTTTTTTGAAACTTTATTTGGAGGAATGCGCAATCACATGGACCTATGGAGGATGTTCTGTGCAGATCAAATGTTTTGAGGTCAGCGTTTCAGTGTTCATGTGGGTCATTGAAATAGAAAAAGTGTAAATGTTTAAATGAGTTGATTACCCCATCAACCAGGAGACCCTGTTGAAGGCGGTTGCCGAAACGTGTCAGTTGTTGCAATTGTTGTAGATCACACCATTCTGACTAGCATGTTTGCTGAAAGTCAATAAAAGACAATTTTTGGTCGAAAGCCCTGGAGAATCCTGGATTGTCGTTCTTCGTCTGTGCCGCTGCATGGTGGGCTAAGTCTATTAAGCCTCTGTGGAGTGATTGATATATATATAAAGTGCTTCCATGGACTTTCCCCTTTGTGGCCTTTACTCTTTCGTAAGGAGGAGTTGTGTGGTGATATTTTCTGCATTGGCCAGAGACGCTGTACAGAGGCCCCCGCTTTGAAAGTTGGGCCGGACTCCACTGGCTCTGTTTTGGCAGCTTTGTGTGCTCCAAAGGATTAGATTGGCCTGGGCCTGGGTGTTTGGGGAGAGACGGGGCGGTTGTGAGGTTAATAACCTCATGCTGGGCGGTTTGTATTGCCATTACTGCCCCCACCGAGTTATATCCTGAACTTTGTGGCTGAAGCGGTGCAGGGACCCGAGGAGGCACTTTGAATGTCAAGCAGCAAAATTGGTCTCTTGTATATAGCAATCCTGCATTCCGCCTAACCATTTGGGTTTAAAATATATTCCATGCATCACCTACCTGGAACCAGAACTCTGCATTCTGGGTGTTGCAGTCCACCAAAACTTCGTGAACTGAAACAGGTGAGCTGTAATCTTCGAGGGCGGAGTCATCTAGTACTTATAAGAAGACAGCAGGACTTACTTACTGTGATGACGGAAGCCTCCTGAATACTTGGGCGCTGATGAAGGCAAACTTACTCCGAAATGCATTCGCCATTAATTGTTCAATAAAGTGCTTCCATGGACTTTCCCCGTTGTGGCCTTTGCGCTTTCGTAAGGAGGAGTTGTGTGGTGATATTTTCTGCGTTGGCCAGAGACGCAGTACAGAGACCCCCGCTTTGAAAGTTGGCCCGGACTCAACTGGCTCTGTTTCGGCAGTTTTGTGTGCTCCAAAGGATTGGATTGAGATGGGCCCGCCACGGCGTTTGGGGTGAGACGGGGCGGTTGTGAAGTTATTAACCTCATGCTTGGCGGTATGTATTGCCATTACTGCCCCGGCGAGTTATATCCTGAACTTTGTGGCTGAAGCGGTGCGGGGATCCGAGGAGGCGCTTTGTTTGTATGTCAAGCAGGAAAATCGGTCTCTTGCATATCACAATCCTGCATTCCGCCTAACCATTTGGGTTACATATATATTCCATGCATCACCTACCTGGAACCAGAACTCTGCATTCTGGGTGTTGCAGTCCACCAAAACTTGGTGAACTGAAACAGGTGAGCTGACATCTTTGAGGACGGAGCCATCTTGTACTTATAAGAAGGCAGCAGGACTTACTTACTGTGATGACGGAAGCCTTCTGAATACTTGGGCGCTGATGAAGGCAAACGTACGCCGAAATGCATTCGCCATTAGTTGTTAAATAAAGTGCTTCCATGTACTTTCCCCATTGTGGCCTTTGCTCTTTCGTAAGGAGGAGTTGTGTGGTGATATATATATATATATATATATATATACTCAGTGAAAAAAACTGACGTTATAGTTAGAAATTAGCATTTAAAAAACCTTGGAAATTCACTAAAAAAACCATAGGCTTCAGGGACGTTATAGTTAGTTGGACAACTGACACATATAAAATGAGAGAAATTTGCCTGTTATAGTTCGTTGAGCGCCCGCAATGCACTGCTGATGTTGTCACATATTACATCACTCCTGACATGGTCAGTGGCATCCCTGATTAAATCTAAAATGACATCACTGATGACATCACTCGTGACATCATCCAGTGAATGTGTGTTTCTATAAAATGTAAATATGTTTTATATATATGCCAAGGTGTATTGAAGAATGAATGCATTTACAAGTGTCTAAAGGAATTATTTCGTATGTATGTGACTGACTGTATAAGTGAGTGATTGAACGTGTCTTACTGAATGCATGGGTTACTGACTAAACTGTGTAAAAGTCTGTTTTAGTCTCTCCATTGGTGTGTAAGCAACTGCATGGGTTGCTGAATACCTACATGAGTGTCTATATAGGTTATTGATTTGTTGTCTGAGTATCTGTATGGGTCCCTGAGTGTCTGTGTGGGTGGGTGGGTGTATGAGTCTGTGCATATATGTCTGAGTGGGTGATTCAGTGGTTGTATGGATTAAAATGTGCATCTGGAAAGGGCTGTATGGGTGAGTTAATGTGTCCATGGGTGTGTTGGTGAGTGAATAAATGTCTCAGTGGTATATCTGTGACTAACTACATATGTTTTAAGCCACTATATGCAAGTGTTGGAGTATATAAATGAGTATACGTGAGACTAAGTTATTTCAAGAGTGGGTGTATAAATAAGTGTCTGCTTCTATCAGTGATTGTATAAGACAGTAAATATGTGTTAGTATCTGTATAAATAAGTGATGTGGTATGTCTAAAAATAAAGTTGGTGTGTATAACTGTAAACATGATTAAATGGGTATGTGATTCATTCTTTGTATTACTGACTACGCGTGTGAGTAACTCTATGGATGAGTGGCAGCGTGTGACTGCATGTATAGATGTATGAGTGCATATTATAGTCCTCTATTGATGAGTAACTACATGTATAAGTGACTGGATGTGTGTGTAGACCTAGGAAATAGCGAGTGCTATGTAGTATATGGCATTCTTCTGTGTATGGTTTCAAAAATACTAGTCAGCATTTTAGAATGGGTGTATCAAAGTTTATATTAGCGCATCAGTATGTGCATCAGATTGTCACGTGGGTGATATCATGAGTAATGTCATCAGTGATGTCATTTGAGATGTCATCAGTGATGTCATCAGTGATGTCACTGACCATGTCATGAGTGATGTAATATGTGACATCATCAGCAGTGCATTGCGGGCGCGTGAGTTATAGTTAGCTCAACTAACTATAACAGGCGAATTTCTCTGATTTTATGAGTCAAATGTCCAACTAACTATAACGTCCCTGAAACCTATGTTTTATTAGTGAATTTCAAAGGTTTTTTAAATGCTAATTCCTAACAATAACGTCTGTAAAACCTTTGGATTTTTCTGTGAATTTCAAGGGTTTTTTAAATATTAATTTCATATTTTAATATTTATAAAACCTATATTTTTTCTATTATATTTTTAAATATTTCGAACTCTATTATACTTCTTGTTTTTAACTTTAAAAATCATGTAATGTTTTATATCTTCCCAAAAAAAATGTATATTTTTTTTTGGGGGGGGGGAGAAAACTGCACTCCCATAATGATAGCGTACCAAACTCCATCACCACACGAATCCTATACACCATATTGCTAAACTCGTAAATGATGCGCATATCGTATCCGACGAGTTTGTGGCACCGCGTCCCGCATAATATCATATACACATGAAGTCACCCCAGATACTACTTTGGTATCCGACGGGTACGCAGTACCAAGCCACAAGTTACGTCATGTAAGTATGGGGTCACGCCTGCTGCGCGTTGCGTATTTGACGAGTACACGCTGCCAGACCCTGTGTTACGTCACAGACGTATAGTATCGCGCCGGGTACGCCATTTCCTTTTTAGGTCTCGCTGGTGTTGCAGCGCGAAGCGCTGCCGCCAACGAGACTTATTGTTGTCGTGTTTGCTCCCAATGGAGACAGACCAGGGCACGTGCAGAGATCGGGGTCTGAGAACGCGCTTCTGAGACGCGCAGACGCACACGCACAGACACACGCGCGCGCACACACCCCGCCGGTGCCGACCCCCCTCACCGCATCCGCGGCTGCCTAACGCGCGCGCACACACCTCGTTGCTGACTTGCCTCGGAAGTGGGACAGGAGATGGGCACGCGCAGGGGCGATTGGAGCCTGTGAACGCGCACGTATAGCCAGGCGGCGTGCACATCTCCTGTCCCCCTTCTGTCCTCAGCAGCCTCATGCACTTTCCATTCCGCCCCCTCCCCCCCCCCATCCGCTCCATGGAGACAGCTTGTTCGGTGGGTTGGGGCACATTTAATGCACATTCTTCATGCTCTCGGCGTGCGCCAAACGCAATGTCACCTCTGATTTTGTCTGCTGAGTGCCCTTATTTTATAGAATTGCACCGAGCCAAGCCCCACTACGTCCTCAAACTGCATTGGGCCCCCTCTGATGTTCACTTGGCCCCAACGTGCACAACACTTGGATTACTCGTTTCCATTTACTTCGTAATGTGTCCTTCTAAAGATTATAAGCGCCACCAACCTATATGTATTCTCGGCTACTTTTCAAGTTTTTCGACTACTTTCTTTACATTACGAATTACATGCTCCAGTCATGCTAATGTACCCCGATTCTTAGATACCCCATTTTGCATGACCTCCGAGGTTTCTCGCACCCCCTCCACGCCTCCAATTTCAAATGCCCCATCTCCTGGGAATGTCGCAGCTGTGCTTAATTTGCAATGCACTGTGCACCTTTCCCTATATCGGAGCCATGCGCGCGCCCCTCAAACTCTCTCCCGACGGCTGTAGCCTGTGCTGCCGTGGGCCTCTGTGAGCTCAGCACAGTCACACCAACTTCAAGTGCAGCTAAGGAAGGTGGGACCAGGCGCGGGTCGGACGGGGCTGGCCACGTAGAAGCAATATTAACCATGCGGGGTACTCTCTTGCTTCCCAACGTCTGTAGCTCACTAGAAGCTCCCGCTCTGGCACCCACCTCACCTGGATCCCTTTGCAGGATGGAAGAGCTCTCGGCGGCCGGACTTGTTTTTCTCGCTCCTTCAGCCACGTCTTGGCCCGGGAGAGCTGAGCCTGCCGGGATTGGTCTGTTTGTTTCTCTTGCCCCCCGCCCTTTGTCTGAACAGACTTTGTGAATGGAAACCCCTGTGCAAGACGCCTGAGCCAATGGGAGGGTAGGCCTCGCCTGGGCGGGCTGTGTTGCAGCCAGTCACCGCGTGTTATTATTACAGCCAAGCAGAGAGTTGCATCACAGCTGTGCTATGGGACAGATGCACGCGAATTCTCAGAATTAACAAGTGAAAGGGACAGACTGTTCGAAAGCCAGGGAATGTGTGTTGCTCTAACTAAAGTGCACCTATAAAGAGGGCACTTCTCGGAAAGTCTGCAGTGCATACAATGAGACGGTGTCAGCACTTGTCAGGAGATCAGCTGTACTGCATGAGAGAATCAGCACTTCTCACTGGGGCTGTTGTAATATTATTAGTACATGCCTGCATTTCCCAGAAGGGCTGTTGTGCTGTAAATTGCATTACACTCCCTATGCTTTTTATAATTATCATGACAAGAACTTCTCTTTGGTACTGACTTTTAAAAGGAGAATACCAAAACCTCTTAATAGTGCTGCTATATTGAGTGACCATTGAGTCTGAGCTCACCTCTTGCCCACCTGTTCAGGTGTGTGATGTACAGGTAAGGTGTGCACACGGCCTCTTTTGGAACCTTTCTCAAACCACATGTGAAGTTTAGTAAGCCTGCCTTAC
Source organism: Triturus cristatus (assembly GCF_964204655.1). Taxonomy (NCBI): domain Eukaryota; kingdom Metazoa; phylum Chordata; class Amphibia; order Caudata; family Salamandridae; genus Triturus; species Triturus cristatus. Next base: position 273,580,635 of record NC_140592.1, on the reverse strand, counting down.
CTGGTCTTCAGAAGTATCAGGACTGGGTTGGGAAGGAGTGGCTGCTATGACCCATCATATATCCTTAATCCTCAATAAAAAGTCCTTGAAGCGTTGCTGTGCTCAGTTTGAAACTCAAACAACCATTTGCATTGCAATAGGTCTCGCATTTACATGGGTTTAAGCTATTGGCATTGTAAATGACAATGCCTTTTATTTAGGTTTTAAAAAACAAAACAAAAATAATAGGCAGTGTCATTTACAATGCCAATAGCTTAAACTCACGTGAATGCGAGACCTATTGCGTTGTAAATGCTTGTTTTTTTTGGCTCCAAAGTATATCTAAATAACTTTAAACAGTATATGAGAGCACGCGAAAATCTAAATTATTTTAAACATTTATATATTTCCAACTGTAATAAACTTATACTATGATAAATATATTTTGTCAAAATCACGTTGGGTGCGGCCTCCTTGAACGCTCGGTGCGCGATTGGCATGTGACCTTAAAAAAAAGCATTTGATTGGTTCATAACATTTCCCATTGTAACAGTTGTACGACAACACCCATTTTACTCATTCTCTCTACAGCGTTTGATGAGAGACACCTCTTCTGCTTAGAAAGCTTTTTTGAAAAGTGTTTTCCTGTATACACATATCTTATACTACACTCAACATGCAACGATCATTATGATCAATATTCATGCTCTGTACATTAGCCTTCCACGTGTGATTCCCATGCATCTCAAACGTTCCATCAAAAAACAAATATGTGTTACACGATGCCCCTGGTGTGTGTGTCTGCACATTATTGTGCTGCCTTTCAGCCTGGGTATTGCTGGCTCTAAGGAGCATCATCAGCCACGGGCAGACTGCACATCCTAGATCACATGCCATCTCATTAACGATAGTTTCCGCCCTCCCGACACATGCTACACTAATCTAAATTGCACACTCTGCGAGGTCAAAACTACAAAACAAACACACATAAGTACACTTGCTGGCCAGGCAGGAACTGAACAACGCCCAAGTCCCCGGAATAATTATTCACACCCCTGCGCTGGCCTGGCGTACGCAAGCCCAGCCCAATTTGCATACATATAAATAGGATAACCACAATGCCACACGTCCCTCTGCTTCCACACTATCTCAAATGATTTGCCGCATCCACCTCGCATATCACAATGCACAGTAAAAAAAAGAAATGGATCTATGAGGTGTACTCCATCCTGGCAATCAACACAGGCTCTAAATTGTGAGCCTTACTGCCCGTCGTCTACGAAAGGGATCCATGAGGTGTACACTCTCCTGCAATCAACACTCCATCTGAATTGTGAGCACTGCTGCCCGTAGTGTTTGCTCACACAACAATGACAGCAAGTAAGCAGAGCGGCCTGGGTGCACAGGGCCTTCAATTGAGCGCGCTGCGGCGAGAGGGGTGGGGTGCTTCAGCCTAGCTGCGCAGGTCCGAACAAACGATATTGCCATGTGTTATGATGTGAACTTTGACCTCATTCAGTCACATCTCTGTCTCATTTTAAAGACCTGCTGGACTGTACTGTAGGCCTGAGCCAGCGGGTAGCGCTGCCCTACAGACACCTCTTCAGCGCGGTGCTGCGGGAGGGATGGGATGCATCAGCCAGACTGCGCACGTGCGAATAAGCGATATGGTCATGTGTTATGATGTGATCTTTGACCTCATTCAGTCACATCTCTGTCTCATTTTAAAGACCTGCTATACCATAAGGTAGGCCTGAACCTACGGGCAGCGCTGCCCTACAGACACCTGTTGAGGGCGGTTCTGCGGGAGGGGTGGGGTGCATCACCCTGAGTGCGCACATGCGAAAAAGCGATGTTGCTGTACGTAATGATGTGATCTCTGACCTCATTCAGTCACATCGGTCTAATTTTAAGGACCTGCTGTACCATACTGTAGGCCTGAGCCAGCGGGCAGCGCTGCCCTACAGACACGTGGCGTTGGCTTTTAGGACACTGTAGTGAGCTCCTTACTAAGTGTACATGCACACAGGCTCCCGCCACTGCATTACATGCGCACATTATGCTTATAGCATGCGCGCTGTTCCTTTGTATGTGAACGTTGGCATAACATATTATTTAACCTTGTGTATTCTCGTGCACTCCAACTCCTCTTTGAACCACGATTACCACTAACAGTTGGTAGATCGTACTTCAAAAACGAAGGATGCACTCAAATCCTATTTTCAATCAAGCTTGAAATAAACCTTCATTTTCCACCATTAAAGTATTTCTCCCTTTTCAGACATTCCATTGATTGCCACAAGAAGGGCGGAGTGGGAGCTGACCCCACAATGATGTCCTGGCATTCTGACACCTTCCATCGTGGTATCAAGACACCGTCCCCGACCGGAGACCTGGTCTATCGGACAAACATACCCCTGGACTAGGAGCTTGCACCAACACGTCGTGGGACACACCAGTGGTGGCAGGTGAGCAGTGAAGCCTCAGTGTGCAAGACCTACAATTGAGCACATTGCGGGGGAAGAGGTTGGGGTGCAGCACCCTGGGTGCACAGGTGCATGTAAACGATTTTTCCGTAGCTAATAATGTAGGACTATATTATCAAACTTATTGCCGCTTTAGCAGCAGGAAACTGCCGCTAAAGCAGCGATAAGGGGTTGATAATATGCCCTTGTGAATTCCCTTAGAAGCCCTGGTTACTTCATAATATGGCCCATAATCTCTGGCCTCATGTATTTAATTTTAAGGACTTGCTGAACCTGACACACAGTTTGGGCTCACGCTTTAATCCCCGACTCCGGCAGCAGCTCAGCTTAGCAACATGAGACTCTAGACAATACTTCACATATATTCCATACCAGTACGGGTCAGTAGTTCGTCCTAGTAGTTATAAACACATCCGGTCACTACTTCCACAACTGTAGTGCAGCGGCCACGGCACATGACTTCACAGCATAAGACACACTATTTGGGCTCACGCTTTAATACCAGAGTCCAGCACCAGCTAACCTTACCCGCATCAGACTCTATCCAATACCTCACTTAATTTCCATAGCCCACCACTTACACACCAGTAGGGGTAAATACGTCACTTCGCACCCCCTCTATAGCACACCCTAAACATCCCACAGAGGTTACAGTGCTCCTACCCTCCTATTTCCCACTTTTTCCCCCTTTTTTACCCTTTTTTCACCTTACTCGCTTCAACGGAATCACAAAATGGCGGCCAACACTTCCTAGATGCAACCGCTCGCACCGCTCGCAGCCAATCAGCAACAAGCTCGTGCTCGTAACGCCTCAGCCAATCAGATGGCAGAATTCCCAAATATCGATATCTGTAAATTTCGATATTTCTCAAAAACTACTGAATGAATTTACACCAAATAAACAAAAGCCTGCTTTCTAGACCAAGATCCTTCTCCCTGCCAAATGAGGGGTAATTACCTTCACCCGTTCGACCTGTAGCCTTGTCTAAAGTTTCCTATGGAAATTAACATGGAGAAAACAAGTTTTGGAACCCCTTTTTTTCTCGGCCCCCCCTTGACTAATCACCCCCAAACTTTCAACATAGGAGCTGATCTCAACAAAGAATTAGTTTTGAAAATTTCGCGAAGATTCGTCAATCGGCGCCACAGTTATTAGGAATAGAATGTTGCCATTTTTCTATAGTAACTAGGTCCTAACTATAACTACCTACTGGCGACCGCCAGTAGGTAATATATACATATATATATATATATATATACACACACACATATATATATATACACACATATATATACACACATACATTACCTACTGGCGGTCGCCAGTAGGTAGTTATAGTTAGGAACTATTTTCCATAGGAAATCCGCAACATTCTATTCCCAATAAGTCTGGCGCCGGTTAACGAATCTTCGCAAAATTTTCCAAACTTTTGGCCGGCACCGGTCCGCTCCTATTCTGAAAATTTACGGTGATTCGTCAAGCGGGGGCCGAGAAAAAAGGGGGGTCCCAAAACACGTTTTCCCCATGCATTTTCCCATAAGACCTGTTGACGCAGCTACAGCCCGAACTGCTGAAGGGAATTACACCAAATTTGGCAAAGAGGTAGTCCTCAGTTCAGACTCGTGCCTTTTGCTTAAATAGTGTAAATCCGTTCCGTAGTTCCTGAGAAAATTAGAGTTAAAAGTACATATATATCTATGGCCTCAGAGGATCCGTGCACCCTCCCCGCACCCTAAGCGCACCCTCTGCGAACCGTGCACGCACCCTCCCGATCACGCGCTGAATGCTAATTGGCTGTCGAGTGTCTGTCTACATTTAAAACCAGGAACTGTTGGCAGCCATTTTGTGCCTCGGTAGAAGCGAGGCTGAAGAAGTAAGGGGAATAAGTGTTTAAAACATATAAAGGGGGCAGGGTAGAAATACTCTGACCCTCTAGTGTTGCTCAGGGGGTCCCCAAAGGACCCCCTGGGGCTCCATTTTTATATAAAAAAAAAAATCGGCGAAATGCGCGCAGGGTGCGCGGTTCCGGATGAAAAAATTTAAAAAACCTGAAGCGCGGGCTTCCGCGCTTCGTTAATAATTAGCCCCCGGGTGGGCCAAATCCCGGGGGCAAAATGTTTATATATTAATAGGGGAGGGGAGCTGCGTGGCCCCCCTCCTGGAGCCCTCAAGGGCCCTGGGGACCGCCACTCCCTAGGGCCGGCTCCTACAGTGTCCTGGGGTGCCCACCCCCAGGACACTGTTGTTTGCTATGAGAGGGCGGGAGTCTCCCGCCCTCCCATAGCAAACTTCGTTAGGATTTTGAAAGAGAGAGCAGGTCCTGCTCTCTCTTTCAAAATCCAAACGATATTGCTTTTCCACAGGGGGAGCTGCATGTCAGCAGCTCCCCATGTGGAAAAGCAATGCCGGCTCCCGAAGGACGCGGGGAGCCGGCTGGGACCGTGGGGGCGTTGGGGCTCCCCCCACGGTCTCCAACGTTTTTTTATAAGGGTAATAAAAATTGGTGATAGGGGCTATTTTTTTTTTACGGTAAAATTAGGAGTCGCGCATCCTAATGCGTTGGGTGCACGGTTCCTCTCACGTTGGGTGTGCGGTTCCTAACGCGTTGGGTGCGCGGATCCAAGGAAAAAAACCTAAAATTTTTGGAAGATAAACATCTAGCTTAAGTGTTTTGTTCTTGAGTGGCTCTAAAAAGAGCCGTTGTGTTCATTGAGAGTTTTTGGTATTTATAAGTAAGTACCTATACAGAGTCTAAAGTTGTTGAGGAAGACTCTGTTTCCTTCATCAGTAAAGTGTACTCCATCTCTCCTATACATCTCTTGCATATGAAAGCGCAGATTGTTATTCTAAATGGACCCCATTTTATAGTCTCGGAGAAAAGCAGAAACAGATTTATTCACATGTTTCCTAGCTTTCTCAATCTGTGGACAAAAATGATTGGACCAGTTCCACTTCTGCCTTTGGCATATGTTAGGATACACAAAGGCAGTTTTGGGAAAAAGTGAAAACAATTCTTCAAAGGTGTCCTTCATAAGCATTTCCAGACCTACCCCAGTCAAAGTGCCTAGGTCATTGCCACCACAGAGCACTATTATGAGGTCAGGGTGTTGGATATGCATGAAGGTTTTTACCAATGGCATCAATTGATGCCACTTTAACCCTCTCTGTCCAATCCATTTAATGTCTACATTTGGCAAACCTAGGTCTTTGTGAATGCCTTTGTTTGTTTTCTGCATACCTTTGGCTCCAGAAAAAATAGCTGTGTCCCACAATCCACACTCTAAGCATCTTGAAGAGAGGTCTGGATGCACTCAGATGGTCTCTGTAAATGAAATGGCAGTTTGAAAAGTAAGATTTTTCTAAAATGGTGGCTAAAATGCAGTTTTGAAAAAAGACAAGAAATCATTGGTTGTTTGACAACCTTCTACACTGAAAGGTAGGGTGCATGTTTCTGTTTTTTAAACGCATGATTCTTATTGGTTAACAAAAAGTGCGTGAAAGGAACATTATATATGATAAGCTGATATGTTGAAAAGTCAAGCACGCTTGCTGTTTTGATTAGCAACATTGTGTGCTGAACTTGTGACCTGTGTGCTCAGTTCAGTGTTCCATGACCTGTTGCTTTGGTAACAGGCAGAAGGCAGAATGGGGTTTGGGTTCAAATTTAAGTCATTTGGAAAGGGTTGAAATGTTTAACGAATAGAAATGTGTGCTTGCTTTTGAATTTATGTGGAAAGGAATGTGATTTGATGTTTACATGTATATGTATGGAAAATGAGAGGGAAACTTTGCCATTCTTTGGTTTTGCTGAGAGGTGCACAGTGCAGAGATTCTGTATAAGAAAATCTGGTGTGTGACTGATATCTGGTGTGTGACTGATATACTTCTTAATCTACAAAACAACTTGAAAGGTGAGTTATTTAATTGTGAGGGGATGTATGTAGACTATTTTGATTTTAATCAGACTAATGTATTTCTCCTGCTAAAGTGTAGGGAGTAATTTTTTTTGTCTACAATCTTATTGACAGTGTGTGTGCATGTAGAAACCATTCTGTGATAAGCATTTGTGTTTTTCATGTGTTTGCAGACAGATAACTGTGCTGTTTTTATATTTTGGTACAATTAAAAATCATTCATTGTTTATGAATTTGCAAAATGAGTCATGTTTGAACACTAAAATGTAGAACTCGTAGATTAAGAAATGTGTTTTGGTAAACTCCTAGGGATAGTGTTGTTTGTCTAGAATCACACTGTGAGTCTGTGTGCATTTGGGAACCACTGTGAGAGAAGCATTTGGTAACATCATGTATTTGCTGACAGATAACTGTTTTAAAACCTGTCAAGTTGTTAAGTTTTAGTAGCATTAGAAGCCAGTCTTTGCTTATGCATTGATAAAATGAGTCAGGCTTTGACACTAAAATGCAGTACTTACATATGTAGATTGTGTGCAGTCCCTTTACCCTTTCCACAGTAGTGAATGTGTTTTGGTAAACTCCTAGAGATAGTGTTGCTTGTCTAGAATCACATTGTGAGTTAGTGTGCATTTGGGAACCACTATGAGAGAAGCATTTGGTAACATTATGTATTTGCTGAGAGATAACTGTTTTAAAACCTATCATGTTGTCAAGTTTTAGTAGTATTAGAAGCCAGTCTTTGCATATGCATTGATAAAATGAGTCAGGCTTTGACACTAAAGTGCAGTACTTAAATATGTAGATTGTGTGCAGTACCCTTACCTCTTCTAGACTAGTGAATGAGTTTTGGTAAACTCCTAGGATAGTGTTGCTTGACTAAAATCACACTGTGAGTCTGTGTGCATTTGGGTCAGAATTGTGAGAGAAGCATTTGCTAACATTATGTATTTGCTGACAGATAAGTGTTTTAAAACCTGTCATGTTGTCAAGTTTTAGTAGCATTAGAAGCCAGTCATGGCTTATGCTTTGATTAAATGAGTCAGGCATTGACACTAAAGTGGAGTCCTGAAATATGTAGATTGTGTGCAGTCCCCTTACCCTTTCCATAGTAGTGAATGAGTTTTTGTAAACTCCTAGGGATAGTGTTGCTTGTATAGAATCACACTGAGTCTGTGTGCATTTGGAAACCACTGTGAGAGAAGCATTTGGGAACATCATGTATTTGCGAACAGATAACTGTTTTAAAACCTGCCATGTTGTCAAGTTTTAGTAGCATTGGAAGCTAGTCTTTGCTTATGCTTTGATCAAACGAGTTAGGCTTTGACACTAAAGTGCAGTACTTAAATATGTAGATTGTGTGTGGTCCCCTTACCCCTTGCACAGTAGTGAATGAGTGTTGGTAAACTCCTAGGAATAGTGTTGCTTGTCTAGAATCACACTGTGAGACTGTGTGCATTTGGGAACCACTGTGAGAGAAGCATTTGGTAACATCATGTATTTGCTGACAGATAACTGTTTTAAAACCTGTCATGTTGTCAAGTTTTAGTAGTATTAGAAGCCACTCTTTGCATATGCATTGATATAATGAGCCTTTACACTGAGGAGAAGCTAGATGACTCCCAGAGTGAAGAGGTTGTTGACAATGGCCCCCGCTTAGGGGACTCATTAAGGGAAGAGATAGAGAGGGATATTAATGGGAGTGAAATCGCGGCTGCCTTGCATGAGTCAGCTACGGGCAAGGCAGCGGGTCCTGACGGGATCCCCTTGGAAGTTTATAAATGTCTGGAAGCAGAGATCACACCGCTTCTCATTGATCTTTTTAATGGTATAATCGGCACAGGAGTGGTCCCAGAATCATGGAGGGAAACTAATATAGTTGTATTTCATAAAAAGGGAAAACCTAGCGAGAAACCGGGATCTTACCGTCCCATCTCGTTAATCAATGCGGATACGAAATTATATTCCAAAATCTGGGCTAAGAGGCTGGGCAGGATCATAGGCGATCTTGTCTCCCCATGGCAGCATGGATTTGTACCTGGGCGAGGTACTACGGACCATATTAGGAGGGCAATAGCTCTATTTGATGCTCAGGCTGCGGTGGGGGGAGAGATGGCCATGATCCTGCTCGACGCCGAGAAAGCTTTTGATCGTATGGCTAGGAATTTTTTTTGGCAGATTTTAATTGGAAGAGGTTTTGGCGAGAAATGCATCAAAGCACTTAGAGCAATGTATGTCGATCCAGTGCCGCGGATTGTGGTTATGGGTGAGTGCTCGGAAAAAATCTATATAAATAGAGGTACGCGTCAAGGGTGCCCCTGTTCCCCTATCCTCTTCGCCCTTTATATCGATCCACTTATTCGGAAGATATTAGTGAGCCCTATGATAAGTCCTGTGGTGTGTAATGGCTATGAAAATAAGATTATGGCGTATGCAGATGATTTGGCAGTGATTACTACTAATCCTCAACAGGCACTCGTGGTTCTGGTCCACTTGGCTAAAATGTACGGTCGTCAATCTGCGTATCTGTTAAATGAATCTAAAACGCAAATCATATGTACTAAAAATATTGTTAAATCAGATCCCAGATTCATGGACTCTGCAAGCTATTTGGGGGTTAGAATTAATGCGTCAGTTGATAAGATTGTAGAGGAGAATTTTATTCCATTAGGCAAATCTATAGAAACCGATTTGAAAAGAATTGATGTTCTACATTTATCATTGATCGGGAGGGTCAATGTCCTCACAATGACAATGTTCCCTAAGATTCTATAATTGTTTCGTGCTATACCTCTCTTAGTTGAGGAGAAAGTTATTAAAAATCTGGAATCAATTTTTATAAGGTTTATATGGCAGTATGGGAAAATTAGACGTTCTACGAATTTACTGTCACTCCCGAGGGATAGGGGTGGGTTGACCCTACCTAATCTAAGGCTTTATCATTGGTCATGTTTGTTAACTGAAATGTCCATTCTCTTTCAGTCAACGCCATATCATAACTCAGCAGATAGAGATATACAGATGCCACCATCTATTTATCAGCTACTAGTTGGAAGAAAAGCATTAGGTCTCTTGATGTGTGAAGTTGATCGCAGATACTATAAAAGGGCTCGTTTTAAGATCTTGGAAGGAGAATGGGGGGTCTGGAGGACTATATCCAGGCTTTGCAAAATCCCTAAGATATATGCGTCTGTCCACCTCTGTAATTCTAGCTTATTTTGGGGAATGGGTTTAGATAGAAATCTTCGGGTTTGGAAGGAGCAGGGAATCAAGACGCTAGGGGATATAGTCGGCGAAGATGGGATAAAGGGCTTCGATGTTCTCCAGCGCAGAGCCGGTATCCCCTCAAGTCATTGGCTCTCTTATGTTCAACTGGTGAGCACATTCAAGGCTTTAAGACCAAGGTTGCCACTTATGTTAGAATTCCCCTTGATTGATATGCTGGCAAAAGGGGGTCTGAGAATTAAAACTATTTATATGTCCTTATTGGGTGAAATTAAAGATGATGTTGAGAAAATGGAGAATACTCTCGCACTAAAACTAGGGAATCCTGATGTTGATTTGGATATGGCTCTTTATTTGAACAAAAAACTATTTCGCTCTACAAATTTGAGGGCTCAGCACTACAAGACTTTGTTCGATCTTTATTATACCCCCGCAAAGCTTTTTGCATGGGGGGTCAGGGATAATGACAGATGTCCTAGATGTAATATGGGACATGCAGATCTGTTGCATATGTTTTTTAACTGTGGTTCGCTATCAGTCATCAGGGAGAGATAGTAAAATTTGGGGGGGAATTATTAGGTCAGAGGATCGATTTATCACCTTCGCTGATGCTACTGGGCATAGACCAAAGGTTAAATCTTGGAAAAGCTGAGGAAGCCCTGGTTTTCATATCCGTAGCCGTACTTCGGATCTTAATCCCCTCAGGTTGGAAGGATACAAACGCTCCCTCTTTTCAGATATGGCTATCCAGATTATTGGGCATACATAATATAGAGATATCTTTGTATGCTCAGAAAGGGAAGAAAACTGGGGATTTTGGTAAAACGATTTGGTCTCCCATCTCTGACTGGATTGCGGCGAGACCGGGAGAGTGAGAATATATAGCACTGTGAAATGTATATCTATTCTGCCTCTTTGACTTATTCTTTCTTTGATGGTTAAGTTTTGTAAAGAGGAAGAATATCTGTAATGCTGTTAATATTTGCTTTTGTTTGTTCTACCTAATTATATCCAACTGCATAAATAAAATTTTTTTTAAAAAAAAGATAAAATGAGTCAGGCTTTGACACTAAAGTGCAGTACTTAAATATGTAGATTGTGTACAGTACTATTACGCCTTCTACACTACTGAATGAGTTTTGTTAAACTCCTATGATAGTGTTGCTTGCCTAAAATCACACTGTGAGTTAGTGTGCATTTGGGAACCACTATGAGAGAAGCATTTGGTAACATTATGTATTTGCTGACAGATAAATGTTTTAAAACCTGTATTGTTGTCAAGTTTTAGTAGCATTAGAAGCCAGTCTTTGCTTATGCTTTGATTAAATGAGTCAGGCATTGACACTAAAGTGGAGTCCTGAAATATGTAGATTGTGTGCAGTCCCCTTACCCCTTCCATAGTAGTGAATGAGTTTTGGTAAACTCCTAGGGATAGTGTTGCTTGTATAGAATCACACTGTGAGTCTGTGTGCATTTGGGAACTACTGTGAGAGAAGCATTTGGGAGCATCATGTATTTGCTGACAGATAACTGTTTTAAAACCTGCCATGTTGTCTAGTTTTAGTAGCATTAGAAGCCAGTCTTTGCTTATGCTTTGATAAAATGAGTTAGGCTTTGACACTAAACTGGAGTCGTGAAATATGTTGATTGTGTGCAGTCCCTTTACTCTTTGCACAGTAGTGAATGAGTTTTGGTAAACTCCTAGGGATAGTGTTGCTTGTCTAGAATCACACTGTGAGTCTGTGTGCATTTGGGAACCACTGTGAGAGAAGCATTTGGGAACATCATGTATTTGCTGACAGATAACTGTTTTAAAACCTGTCATGTTGTCAAGTTTTAGTAGCATTAGAAGCCAGTCATTGCTTATGCATTGATAAAATGAGACAGGCATTGATAGTAAAGTGTAGTACTGAAATATGTAGGTTGTGTACAGTACCCTTACCCCTTCCACAGTAGTGAATGAGTTTTGGTAAACTCCTAGAGATAGTGTTGCTCGTCTAGAATCACACTGTGAGTCTGTGTGCATTTGGGAACCACTGTGAGAAAAGCATTTGGGTACTTCATATGTTTGAATATGCATAACTGCTTTAAAACTTTCCTGTTCTCAAGTTTTGTTAGAATTAGAAGGCAGTTATTGCTTATGTAATCACCCAGGAAGTGTCCTTGCAATACTGTAAACATTCAGTTAATATTCAAGTAGTAACTAAGTGAGGCAGGCCTTAGCATATGCTTTGATTCAAATGCTTATCCACTATGCATGCAGTCCTCTAACCATCTACACAGTTCTCTTTCACATCTTTAATTCCACAGTCAGTATTTAAACACTTCAAGCAAACACTCTGTTACTCCCCATGTACTCCTCTAGTGACCCATTCAGTAGCATATACTAAACCATTCACTTTGCCAAAACCCAAACACTTATAAATTCACTCAGGCACTCTCTTTTTAGTACTCTTATCATTCAGTCAGTATCCAAGTGCTCATGCAGCGAGCCAGGCATTACAACATGGACTGCTTGAAACCCCTATGCAGTATGCATACAGGCCTCTAGTCACCTACACATTTGTCTTTCACTTCTTTAATTAACTAGTCAGTTTCTATATACTTCAATAAACATCTTGTCACTCATCTTGCACTCATCCAGTGACTGATCCAGTACCATGTACTAATCTTTTTACTGTGCCAAAACTGAAAAACATAACAGTTTTACCCAGGCACTCTTCTAGCAGTAGTCTAATGATTCAGACAGTTTCCAGGTACTCATGTAATGAACCATGCATTACCACATAGAGGGCTACAAATGTCTATGCAGTATGCATGCAGTCTTGTAACACACTATACACTTGTCCTTAACAGCTTCAATTACCCAGTCAGTATCCATGTACTTTCAGCAAACATCCTGTCACTCCCCTTGCAGTGTTCCAGTGACTTATTCAGCACTATGTAGTAATGCATTCACTGTGCCAAAACTGAAACACTTGTAAATTCGCCCAGGTACGCTTCTTGCAATAGTCTAATCATTCAGTACTAATGGAGTGAGGCAGGCCTTAGCACATGGATTGATTCAAATGAGTTTCCAGTATGCATGGAGGCCTGTAAGTACCAACACAATTGCCTTTGAGACGTTCAATTTCTCTGTCAGTATCTATAAACTGCAATAAACACTTTGTCACTTTAATTGCACACCTCCACTGACTCATTTGGCAGTAAGTACTAACCTATTCACTGCACTAGAATCCAAAATCTTAAAAAGATTCACTGAGTCACTTTTTTTGTAGTACTCTAATGATTCAGTCAGTAGTCAGGTAGTTTCGCAGTGATACAAGTGTTACTCTATGGACTGTTTCAAACGTCTATCCATTATGGATGTAGGTCTCTAGCCACCTACATACTTGTCTTTCACACCTTCAATATCCCAGACAGTATTCATACAGTTCCTGCAAATACTCTCTCACTCTCATTATACTACTCCAGTGACCCATTGAGCACCATGTACTGATCCATTCACTGCACTGAAAGGCAACCACTTATAAATTCACCCAGGTAGTCTCCTTGCAGTGCTTTAATCATTCAGTCAGTATCCAAGTACTCATGCAGTGAGCCAGCCCTTAGCACATGAATTTCTTCAAACGTCTATCCAGTATGCATGCAGTCTTCTAACCACCTACACACTTGTCTTTCACATATTTAATTCCCCACTCAGTATACATATAGTGCAGCAACCATCCTATCACTCCCCTTGTACTCCTCCAGTGACCCATTCAGCACCATGTACTAATCCATTCAGTGCGCCAAAACCCAAACACTTATAAATAAGGGTGGGCGTAGTGGGCGTAGTGGGGCTACGTGAAGCAGCACGTAGTGTGCCCAAATCTACGCACACTACGCGCTTCGCGTAGCCCCACTACGCGCCACCCGCCACCCACCCACCCTACTTTTAAAAGATTAAATTAATGTGTAATAAAGCAAATTAAAGGCACTTACCTGACGCGCGGCGTCTCCCGGGGCTCCCTCTTCCTGTTTTTCAATTTTCCTGACAAATGCGCATGCGCGGACGCCCGCGCATGCGCATTTCTTGCGAGAAATGAGCATGCGCGGGCGTCCGCGCATGCGCATTAGTCAGGAAAATTGAAAAACAGGAAGAGGGAGCCCCGGGAGACGCCGCGCGTCAGGTAAGTGCCTAATTTCCTTTATTACAAATTAATTTTTTCTTTTAAAAGTACGGCGGGCGGGAGGCGGGTGGTGGGCGGCAGGCAGCTACGCTTCGCCCACGTAGTGTGCGTAGGCGCTGCCTGCTTCGCCTACTTCGAAAACTGCGAAGCAGGCAGCGCTACGTACACTACGTGGGCGAAGCGTAGTGTCGCGCCCAGGGTTACTTATAAATTCACCCAGGCACTCTCTTTGCAGGACTCTAATCATTCAGTCAGTACCCAAGTACTCATGCAGTGAGCCAGGCCTTAGTACATGAATTGCTTCAAATGCCTATCCACTATGCATGCAGTCCTCTAACCACATACACACTTGTGTTTTATACCTTCAATTGCCTAGTCAGTATTCATACACTTCTAGCAATTGCTCTGTCACTCCTCTTGGAGTCCTCTAGTGACCCATTCAGCACCATGGAGAAATCCATTCACTGTGCCAAAACACGAACACTTATAAACTCACCCAGGCATTCTTCTTGCAGTACTCTAATCATTTAATCAGTATCCAAATAGTATTGGAGTGAATGGATTGAAACATGTGTCCAGTATGTATGTATGTCTCTAATCACCTTCACACTTGTCTTTCACACCATCAATAACCATGTCAGTATTCATACACTTCTAGGAAATACCCTGTCACACACCCGGTTTGTTTCCTAATAGTATTGTAATCATTCAGTCAGTTAGCATGTACTCTTTTAGTGAGGTAGGCTTTAGGGCATAAACTGTTTCAAAGTAGTATGCACTATGCTTGTAGTGTTTTAACCATCGTCACACTTGTGCTTCATGGCTATAGTTTCTTAGTCAGTTTTTAAATAAAATGTATTTTTACAGTAATAGAATAGTATGAATTTGAAAGTTACTAATATACTTTTATTTGTGATTCTTTTTTACAGATACTGTTTTTCAACGTTAAAATTGAGAAATCATGCCTGAAAAAAAAAGAAAAAGAAAAGAACAGAGACAGGAGAATTACTTGAAGAAAAGTCAAGCACAAGTATTGAATGTACAAGATAATGTGGCTAAAAAGAAAAAATCTTCTGGTAAGATCACAAAGCAATTTATTAAAAATGTTTGTAGGAGGAAACAGAATGTACAGAACGCTGAATCCACTGTGAATGTTTCAACTAGAAAAAAAATTCAAAATAAGAGGAAACGCAAAAAAACAAATATTTAGTCAAAGGAGACAAAGTGTGCTAAAAGAAGGCAAAATCAGTATAAGGAATTACGAAAAAAAATATTTTACAAGAGAGTAGTACATAATTTGCTGAATGATGTGAAGAAATATAAAAAGAGAGCTCTGTTTTATAAAAAGAAGAAGCATATTGAAAACATTGTTGAAAAGGCTTTAGAAGTAAAAAGGAAACTATTCATTTTAGCATTAAACAGAATTCGATCACTAGATAAACGAATCAATTTAATGAAGGCCAAAAGTAGGAGGAAAAAAGTAATTAATAGAAAAAAAAATTGTGATTTTTTTTGGGAGAATGGAAACACAGTTCCAGTTCAGAGCCTTTCTTTAATGAAGAGAGTTATTTAGAGAATAAAAAATTACTGTTTGCAGTTGACACCAGTGGTAGAGGTTACGAAGTTAGAGATGGTTGTCCAATTCAGAAAGAGAAAATGGTTGAAAGAAATGCAGAAGAAGTGATAGCTGATGAAGTTCTAGGGAGACGTCCTAAACACCCTGTGTATACATGGGATTGCAGTAGTATTTGTAGTGTACGACAGGAATCTATTGATAAATTATGTAGTTTTTTACGAGCATATACTAAAAAAAGTGTTAAACAAAAGATTAAAACTATTAAATGGGCCCTGTGACTTTAAGACAAAATCTCGAGTAGGGAAAGGCCATAAACTCAAAAGCAAGGCTCGAGCCAAAAGAGGCCGCAAAACAGTCTTATTAACCCGGCCCCTTATAAACAACATTTTGGACCAAAAAAAGGCTTCTGTGAACAAAAGTCCCCTAAGAAAATGGATTGTAGCAAAAGGCCTAGTCAAGAACCTGTCACAGAGACTATCTGGGGCCAGCTTAATCGAAGCTTCCGAGCCCTCAGACTCTTCTATCGTATTAGCAACGCCTCCCCCTTCGGATACTCTTGCTTCAGCAGAGAACAACGCCCTAACTGCTCCACCTAAGTTGTCACCAGTTGGGCTAACAAGTCAAGAATCTATTCTGACTCAAATACCCGGGGTCGACTCTCTAGTGAGCACAGATACAACATCTAACTCAACTTCGAATTCTACGTCAATACATCATACTCTGCCTCCTTCCACTGAGAGTCCTTCTGTTACCATCACTTCCGCCCCTCCTCTATCTCACCAAATGGAACACTCAGGTGCTTCTCCCAAAAACAGACCCGGGCCAGGGCACACGTCAGCGGATTCCGCCTCAGTAGACACTATATTACAGATACTGAGAGACCAACGTGCTGAAGCTAAAGAACACTATATTCAATTGAGGGAGGATAACAGCAAAATGCATACTTCACTACAAGAACTTGCTTCCAAACTAGGTGGGATCACCCAAGACATCGCGGGACTCCAGCAACATGTGGTTGAGATTGAGGAGACCAATTTAATCACAACCGCTGTAACAGAGAAACATGACACCCAGCTGCTGGCACTACAATCAAAAGTTGAAGATTTGGAGAATCGACAAAGACGGTCCAACCTGAGACTTTCTGAGGGGTCTGACCCGAGGTCTTATTTAGTGGGGCTGCTTCAAAAGGCTTTTCCAGATCTAGCAGACTGGGACTGGGATACACATATCCAACGCGCCCATCGTCTTCCCTTGGCAATGAGAAACAGAAACAGAGAAAACCAGCTCCCACGGCCCCTTATAATCTTTTTTGGCAACTTCCTATTACGCCAAGCTGTCTGGCAGAGAGCCCGCCCTAATGCCCCTGTAACCGTAGGGGAGCTTTCATTTTTTGTCCGATCAGATCTATGCAAAGAAACAATGTACAGGCGATGGATGCTACGCAAACTGATAGATCCCATTAAATCTTGCGGGGGCCAGGCATTTCTACAGGAGCCGGCTCGCCTCAAGGTTATCAAAAATGGCCATACTCACTTTTTTAACGATGCCAAAGAAGCTGAAGCATACATTTCTAGATTCGGCACGGTTTAGATCCTGCAATGTCTTAGTAAATTTGTCGGCACCTGGTGTGCCTCGTTTTGTGTAGAAATGTTGCAGGCTACACGGCAAAGCACTGGGAAATATTGATTATGCTACCCCTTTTTTTTTTTTTTTTTTTTTTGGAGAGGGTTCGGGTGGGGGGGGGTACTCCTAGGTGTCCTGTTTTGTGCGCTGCCCTTCCAGCGGCAGCTGTTACTCAAGGGCGGTTCTTCCCCATTGGGGGCGAGAATCAGGGTGGGGGGGAGTGGGGGGTTTCGGGTGGGTTAAAATCAATAAAAATATGTTTCAGGCTGCTGAGGAAGAGTGTTTTAAGGACAAACCAGTTTTGGCCCTCTGGCCCTTATATATGACCTCATATACAAGTAACAACGAACACTTTAAGATGCCCGTCTTTAGGTTAAAAAATCTAATTACTTACAAATGCATGAAATAAAGATCTTGGCTTGGAATGTAGCAGGGCTTAACAGCAAGAATAAGAGAATGCTGATCTCAGAAGAACTCAAACTACATAATCCACATTTCGTCCTTCTCTTAGAAACGCACATTGCCGGCAAGGACAAAAAACTACTTAAACAACTGGGCTACCACATTCTGGTTTGCTCTACTTTTGGACTGTCTATAAGAGGGGTGGCTATCCTTACAGATAAAAGATTCAAATCTGAAATATTACAGACTTTTCATAGTCAAGACGGAAGATGGGCGATGGTCCAACTTCGTTTCGAAAATCATACATATGTCTTTTGTGTAGTATACGGCTCTAATATAGACGATCCAAGCATCTTCGATCTACTGAACATAAAACTCTTGGATTGGGACGGAGAACCCATTATTATGGGGGACTTCAATTGTATAATGGACTACAAAATAGGCTCAACTCATCCAGGAAGTTTTCATAGGATGCGCAAAACCAGGTCATCCATATCCGACATCTGTCGTATTCACAACATTAAGGATGCTTGGCGATATCTACACCCGAACACACCTGGATAAACGTATTATTCGGCACCACATAGATCTTGCTCTAGGCTGGATCTGGCATTAATTAGTGACAATCTATTAAAACATAGCACGATGATCCTATGCCCTCGAATCTCATCGGATCACAACGCGATAATCTTAGCAATCACCACACCACATATCAGGATCCCTCCCAGACCATTTTCCTTCCCCAGGCACTTACTCTCAGACGCACAATTTGTGACACAGCTTAAATCACACTTGACTGAATTCCTGTATATTAACATCGAATCTGCTCCTTGCTTTACGGTCTGGGACGCCTGCAAAGCGGGTATTAGGGGTTTTACCCAAGCATATGTGATCAGAAAAAACATCGAACACAAAAAGCACAAGGCACAGATCATCTCAAAAATTGCAACTCAAGAAGAAACTTTGGCTTCTGCACTTCGATCAAATTCACCTGGGATCACAGAGATTAGCCTTAAACTCTGCTCACTCAAGAACGAGGCTAAAAATAAATTCATCCAAAAGAGCAGCGCAAATATTCATAAATATAAGATTTCACAATATGATAGTGGAGATAAGATTGGCAAAATCCTCGCGTATAAGGTTGCCGAGGATAGAGCCCATACACTGATCACAAGCATCCGGGGTAGCAATGGTAAAATATTTAATCAACAGACAGAAATAGTAGAACAATTTGCGGATTATTACAGTACATTATACGCTCCAGAAAGCATTACCAATTTAGAAGCAATCCAAGACTACGTTGATAAGTTCTTAACCAATCCAGAGTCTAACACAATGCAAGAATCGATGTCAGATATTATTACAGGAGCCGAATTACACCAGGCAATAGAATTACTACCAGCAGGGAAAGCCGCAGGGGAGGACACAATCCCTTTGGAGATTCACAAAATCTGCATAGCCGAATTGGGACCTTTATTACTGGAGGTTATACAAGCTGTTGGTCGTAACGGAAAGGCCCCAAAATCATGGAACAGGGCAAAAATAATATTCTTTCTGAAAAAGAACAAACCAAAGGAGGAGAGAGGATCATACCGACCCATATCATTGATCAATACTGATGCCAAAATATTTGCTAAAATATTAGCTATAAGACTGTCCCCCTTCCTGCCTTTAATTGTTAACCCTCAACAACATGGGTTTATAATAGGGAGGGACACAACAGCACACGTAAACATGGCTATTACGGCATTTGATGTAGCAGAGACAGAATCCACCCCACTCGGCATGATTTTATTAGATGCCGAGAAGGCTTTTGACCGAGTGGGCTGGGACTACCTTTGGTGTGTCCTCTCTAAACTGGGCTTCGGGGGGCAATTCTTACGAGCTATACAGGCTTTGTATGATAACCCAATAGCCTATACATCCTATGGGGGCCTGTCCTCTCAAGAGTTTCCAATTTTACGAGGTACCCGCCAGGGCTGCCCTCTCTCGCCTCTTTTATTCGCCCTCTCACTGGAACCATTCTTGCATGCTCTCCAGTTACAAACCCAAATCGCTCCTTTTAGGTCAGGCACCCAAACACTAAAAATAACTGCATATGCCGACGATATCGCGGTCTACTCACAGGATATTGTGGCGGCACTTCAAGGCATTGCTTCTGAGGCTGAAAAATTCGGGACTGTTTCCGGTTATAAGCTTAACCTACAGAAGACCCAAATCGTAGCCAATTATACTCCCGCCGTCACAGTTCCTGAGATATGCAAAAGCGCCACCTATTTAGGAGTTAAGCTAACGGCTAAAATCCAAGAAATCAACAACATAAATTACAATGCACTAGTTAAATCTACGATCTCACTATTAAAAAAATGGCACAGACTACCACTGAATATTATCGGCCGAATTAACTTAATCAAGATGAAGGTACTACCTAAATTTGTGTACTTATTCCGCTCCATTCCGCTGGCCTTAAATAATTTGTTTTTCAAACAGCTAGACGGTGCATTTAGTAGCTTTATATGGGGCTATAAAAAAGCGAGGAGGTCATTGAACTCTTTGAAAAACAATACAAACTTGGGAGGGCTTAACTTTCCCGATTTTAAACTATATTTTTGGTCTGCTTTTGTTTTTCGTATTCGCTCTTTATTAAACCAGGACGGAGCATTTTTTTTTCATTCTTTTATGTTAAAACATGATGCTAATATGTTTTTACTACGAGTCAATGACCCCAACTACTTTAAAAGAGTAAAATTCAAGACCGCAAGAGACATAGCAAAGATCTGGGATAACATACTCACTTTTTGCAAAACTACTTTTTTTCATCCTAAACTACCGTTGTGGGGCAACCCGGGTCTTCCGGGAATCTTTAACGAACACAGCTCTCAAAGCTGGGCAAGACGGGGTATTAGGCATCTAGGGGACTTATACGGCACGCAAGGCCTTTTAGACTTTAACACACTTAAACTGCTTTATGACCTCCCCGAATCTATGAGATTTAAACATCGACAGATACATGATTATCTGGTGAACAAAAAACGACTATTCGAGATTACTGACTGCGATATTTGGACTCACTTTTACTCTTCAACAACTAAATCAGCAATAAGTAACACTTATAGTCTTTTAACCAACTTTAAACCAAACGATTGTTCTAAATTAGCTGCCAAATGGGGTAGGCTGTTAGGCACAAACGTCACATCGAAAGATATAGAACGCTCCCTATCTAATATTAACAACTGCGCCCACTCTTCCAGTCTGAGGTTACAGCAATTTAGAACGACTTGCATGCTATATTATACACCGGAAATCATCTCCAGATGGTCTCTTAACAACTCTGTTAATGATCACACTAAATGCCCCAAATGCTCTGCCCATGTAGTTGATCTGGTACACATGTTGTTTTCTTGTCCCACTCTTAAGGATTACTGGTCAGACATCCGCAGGGTTCTCGAAATCAGGTCAACCCAGCTCCCTCTATTCTCTGCCTCCTTTGTTTTACTAGATATCCATCCCACTCCTTTTTCCCAGGCTGCTCTGGCTTCAATTCTCATGTCTTGTGCTAAACTAACTCTGGCCAGAGCCTGGATTCGCCCTGACCCACCATCGGTGTGGGACTGGTGGACATTGGTAACTGAGATTTACTCAATGGAGGCTGCACTAGCCAATCTTAGGGGGACCCGGTCTTTGACGAAACACGGAAAGAATTGGGGTTCATTTATGGAATAGTGTTGCTCCTCCTCTGTGTTTAATTTTGTTTATCGGGTTGGTTTCTCTTTTCTTTCCTCCCCTCTTGTAAACAAAAACATGTATTAATGTATGTTTTACTCACCAGCCTGTTCAATAAAAATATCTAAAAAAAAAAATTAAAAAAAAAAGATTAAGGTGTTGCAAGGACTAGACCCTTGCAGAGTGAGAAAAAATACTGGTTTGCAAGGTCATTCTCTGGCTTGTCTTTCTAAGAAAGTTTGTGAAAGTGTTTTTCACCATTTCAGGATGCTGGCAGTACATCATACTCAAATGCGGAAGTTAGTGAGAAGATTGTATTATGCGAAAAGTCCAGCACTAAAGTTAAATGAGTTGAACAGTGCTCTTTTACGTGGCACAGTATCAGATGTGAAGAAGGTTTGTGAGGATATTGAGTTTTGTTACTTTAGCCCTCAGCAAGAGAGTGGAGAAACTGTGACATTAGTAGAAGAAAATGTTGAAGACAATGTAGAACCTGTGATTACAAAAAAATTTGAGGATGAAATCACACAGTTTAAGGTAATTTCAGGTGAAAGACCTAATGTTTCTTGTATTTGTTGTAGGCGAACTTACTATAAAAATCAGACTAGGGGTGTCAATCTGTATTTTAAAAGTGAAATAGAAGATAATGATAAGTGGATGGAATTTGCAACTTATTTGCTGGTAGAGGATTGTTTTGATTTGGGATCTGAGCAGGGTATTTGCAAATATTGTTATAACAAATTAGATGAGAATAAAATGCCTGCTAGAGCAGTTCATAATAATCTAGAGTTGGTTGCTATTCCTCCAGAGCCGATAGATTTAAATACGTATGAGTCTATTCTCATTCAATGTGTTCACCCGTTTCAGGCTATTGTTCGTATGGAGCCTAAAACAGGTAAATTACCTCCATCAGAGTTGCAAAGAGGATTGAAAGGAAGAGTTGTGTACTTACCGTTAGACTTAAGGAAATATATTGAAACTATTGGTGTAGACCATGCAGAAAATGAGCCACTAGTCATTCTAGTTAATGGTGTTCCTACTAAGAATAAGAAAATCTGGCAAGAGTTAGTGGATGT
Organism: Triturus cristatus; assembly: GCF_964204655.1. NCBI lineage: Eukaryota > Metazoa > Chordata > Amphibia > Caudata > Salamandridae > Triturus > Triturus cristatus. The sequence goes on along the minus strand of NC_140592.1, from coordinate 273,558,461 downwards.
TAGAAAAGTGCAAAAGGCATCATTGTAACTGTTAAAAAATAATGAGTAATATAGAAATGTGTTTGTAGGAGAAGAAGAAATAGATTTAGCAGAAGATACTGAAACATTAAGTGGACAAATTGAAAAAGTGGACATGTCCAGATGTGAAGAAATCTATGAACATTACAGTGTACATCCACTTCATTCTAAAGAGGTGATGGGGAATACGATTGAGTTGTTCCAAATGAAAAAAGCAACAGGAAGTCCCATGAGTGTATGGGAAGAGAGTTTGGAAGCTCGTTGTTTCCAACAGGAAAAGGTGGACGATATGATGAACGTCCTGTGCAGATTCCTGCATCTGAATATCGGACAACAAGATTATATGCAGAAGATCCAAGATTTCGACAATGTATCCCTTATAGGTTTCATCTTCTGTTTGAAAGTGACTTGTCTGGACTTTCATATGCAGTAAATCACATTTTAAAAACTGGAATGCATCTGCAAAATGTAACTGCTAAGGATTTTATGGATAAAGTGCATCAGAGAGGTGATCATTTAGAATCTCAGTTGATTAATCTGATGGCATGTCAGTGAGGGACTAATGAATATTGGTACCGTCGTCATGGAGAACTGAAATGTATGCTACGTAACTTGGGAACTCCTACATGGTTTGTTACACTAAGCTGTGCTGAGTATGCTTGGGATGATTTACTTGAATTTCTTCGAGAGGCAAATTGCAATATAAAAAATATAGAATACAAGACACCTGGAGAATTATGCTCATTGGATCCTGTTAATGTATGCAGATATATCAATCATAGATGGTGCTCCTCATATACATATGTTGTTATGGATCAAGGACGCCCCCAAATTTAGAACAGATTCAGATTAAACTGTTTTGTCTTTCATTGAAGATTATGCCACATGTGCTGTACCCAAAAGCAAAGCACACAAAAACTTAAAACAACAAGTCTTACGATTCTAAAGCCATCGATGTGGAAAATACTGTCGACGAAAGTACAAGTCAAAGGATAAGTTCTATACCAAATGTCATTTTGGATTTCCACGTCCTGTATTATCCAAAGGAAGAGTGAACAGTTTTATGTCAGCTGTGCGACATACTATCACAAGAAAGTCTCCGAAAAATACCTACAACTTAAAAAGAGGTGAAGAATCAAAATACATATATGACTACAATCCAGTTATTTTATCCATGTGGAATGCTAACATGGATATTCATTATGTTGCGACAATTCCATTGCTGTCGCTCGGTATGTAACGTCCTACATTACTAAATCAGAAAAGACGGAATTGAAAGAAATGTGGGAAGAGATTTCTCACGAGAAGACTCTAAGAAATTATACAGTTTCAGTTTGAAGATGTTATCGCATCGTGAAATTGGAGCATATGAATGTTCAGATCGGTTCTCATCTGCAAGTCTATATTCAAAAAGTAGAAGAATCATTTGGGTGAGTCTAGGTCTTGCAGGAATGCGAAATAGGGTACTGAAATCTGTTCAAGAAATTAAATATTTAGCAGAAAAAGAACCAGAAAGTACAGATATTTTGAAAACGAATATGTTGGACACATATTACCCGAACAGAGGTCATCATCTTGAGAGCATGTGTCTCTATGAAGTGCTGCAAAACTACACTTTTAAACGGAATACTACAGAGAACATCAATGATGGAAAATATACAGTTATTGGTTCTGAAGGATGTCTGGTGAAACAGAGGAAAGGACATTTAATTAATCACAGGAAACTGAGTTGCAACACTGATGATAAAAGGGAATTTTACTATTTAGCCCTTTTGCAAATGTTCAAACTATGGCGTTCAAACTGGAATTACTTTGAGATTTTCAGAGCTATGAAGATTCATTTAATGCTTGTAAAGATAGCATACAATGGAGTGCTTTTGCAAATTATGTGAAAATTTTGAATGATGAAATTGATCAAGAAGCTACAATTGCAGCTGAGATTGCTAGAGACAGTTCTCAAGACAGTCAAAGTTCTGCTGCACTGAGTCAAGATCCACTAGGACAACCAATTGTTGAAAAGGAAGCAGCAACTGCCATGAATGAGGTGGGAACAGCAATGTATCAAGCTCAAGAAGATGTAGCACAGTTAGGAAACTTGGAAGAACAACTAAATGTTGAACAGAAACAAATATATCAACAAGTGAAAGAGCAGATTGACCATGGATTACTTCATGAAAAGAAAGGGTGCTCATGTACATCATTTCAACCTATCCGAATGTATTTGAGTGGTCAAGCTGGAACTGGAAAAAGTTTCTTAATTAAAGTAATTACAAGTTATCTGCAAAAAACAACTGAGTCGCATTTGTCTTGTGTTGTCACTGCTCCAACTGGGTTGGCAGCACATAACATTAAAGGAATTACTTTACATCGTTTACTAATGCTACCAGTAGAGCATGAGAACAAATTGGAATACCACAAGCTATCTGGAGAAGCTTGTTGTGGAGTTTCAAGAGTCTTGAAGAAAATGAAACTTCTCATTATTGAAGAGGTGAGCATGGTCTCTAACTTGATGCTTGCCTGTGTGCATTTAAGAATGCAACAAATTCTTAAAACAGAGTATGACGTGTTATTTGGAGGAAAACACCTCATTGTTTTTGGAGATCTATTGCAACTTACTCCAGTAAAAGGACAACCGGTATTTAAAACACTTGCACATGAAGATACCAGAAAGTCTCTTGGTAGTGTTGGTAATGTGAACATCTGGACTGATTTTGAATACAAAGAACTGACAACAAATATGCGACAGGCAAATGATGCTGAATATGGAAGTATTCTTCAAGATATACGAATTGGAATTCTTACAAAACATGGCAAACAAGCTTTGGAAAGTCGATTACTATGCAATGTCTTTCCAAATGAAAATGTACTTCCTGCAAAAGTGTACATGAAAATTGCTGAAAATAAATCAGTGATCTGTTTAATACCAACACTGCGAGAGTGTTCCATATTCAACGAAGAACTATTGAAACTGGAAAATGAAAGAAATTATAAAAATGGAAGCCATCGATAAAATAGAGCATAAAGGAATTACTATTATTTTGACGGGAAAGTTGAAAACAAAACTAGATTCTTTAGAGAAAAAAATATCTAACAGCTGGTTTAGAAAAGACACTGTATGCGTGTGTAAACTGTCGGGTAATTTTAAGGCGAAATTTGGATGTAGCAAAAGGGTTAGTTAATGGGGCAATGGGTAAAGTGGTATATTTTGTTAATTATCAGAAAACAGAAGGAATTGAATTATTAAAAATTAAATTTGATCAGATTGAAGAAGTTAAAGAAAGTGGTCGTTGTTCAGTTTGTTTTTTGCTTGTTAAAGATTTATATGTCCGTAGGAAACAATTTCCTTTTTCTCTGGCATATGCAGTGACTATTCATAAATCTCAAGGATTAAGTGTCGACAGTGCATTGGTGAACATTGGATCTACTGTATTTAAAGAGGGTATGGCATATGTTGCTTTGTCGCGAGTCAGAACATTATCTGGTTTGTTTTTGATTGATTTTGATGAGACAAAGGTTACTGCAGATGCAAACTGTGTAAAAGAGTATAATAGGTTAAGAAGGGTGTATGCTCCAAATTTAGGTCAATATCCTGTATTTGAAAAGCGTGTGGTTAGTCGAAAAAGAAGGTTTGACAGTATCTGTTCTGAAGGTGTTGAGAAGGGAATAGCACAAGATAATGTTGTGAATGCAAGTAAAAAGAAATTGGACACTGTTGAAGAGGTTGTTGGTTATCAGTTTGAAAATAGTTCAGGTGTCAACTGCTATGCTAATGTAGTGGTCAATGTTATTTTTTATCTTGAAGGTTTGCAAGAACAAATTATGCAGAATCGGCAACAAAGATTTTGTTCTCTGTTGCATTCTGTTTTTGAAAAATTGACAACAGACACAAGTAAAATACAATCTGTTTCAGATGTTCGTAATCTTTTGGATGTGTGTTCTGGTCCTACACAATTTTCACAAAATATCCAACAAGATGCTCAGGAATTTTTAATGTATATGCTTACCATTTTTGAAAATGAAGGTGTAGAAATAGAAAATATTGTTGGCCTTTCTTACAAATGGGAACATTATTGTGAAAATTGCATGTATACATGTAGCTCCAATGTAGACACTGAGAGATTTCTGTATTTAACATTACCAGACTGTAAATCAGTGTCTTTCAATAAATTAGTTAAAGGTGCAAATCAAAACATGGAGTGTAGCCAATGTAAATCAGAAATGTTATCCACATTATTTTTAACAAAATATGACAAATACATAATTTTAATGATGCAACGTTGTACAGCTGACGTAAGAAAAATGGATATTTTTATAAAGCAATTTGTAGCAGCACAACTATCAATATCAGGAAGGACTTTTGTAGCAATTGCTATAATTTTCCATGATGGCCCTTCCACCACATCTGGACATTACACTGCCTATCTAAAATGTGACAAAGGCTGGACACTTTGTAATGATGCCCAGTTGGTTTTCAAACAACGTTTGCCTAGTGAATTACCAAATTCCTACCTGATATTTTTAAAGCCAAAGTTTTAGGAAGATAATTCACTCTCTGAGAAATGTATTATTATAATTTAATAGGACTACCATTGGACAATTTACATACAAAAGGAGTGCAAAAATACCATTTGGCCTCAAGGAAAGGTATATGTTTGAATTATGGACTTTTTAGTGGTCATTGATTCGGTGAATATTTTAAAGTGGCAACATTTACAGTTTATATAAGTTAAACTTATATAATTTTGTTAGCAGTAAGCATTTCATATATGTGTGATTTGTATTTTACTGAGAATAGCATGCTGTTTTTTTTTTACCAATCTTTCTGATTGTTTTTTTTTTGCCCGCTGTTAAGTGATGAGTACGATTGAAATCACTATGTCTAGTGAAATTCAATATATTCTGAGAACAGCAAAAAAGGCAAACAAATTATTTTGTGGAAATTATGCTGTGTTGTAAAAAATGTATTATTACATGTTATAACTATTTTTTTCTTTTCTTTCACAGATCCTAATTTTAAAATAATCAATTTATATCAATTTAGATTGCAAAGAAAATCTGAAAAAAATGTAAACCATTTTTTATTTCTATTACTGTGAAGGTAAGTTTAACTAAGTATCAATATGCAGACTGGAGAGATATGCAAGAAGCTACAAAGTTTAAACAAGTTTTTAAAAACACTCTGTTTATACCTATGTAGTTTTGAAATCTGACCGTAATCGGATATCATGTGACCTGCAAAAAAAGAGATTTGAGGGGTTCATAATATTTCCCATTGTACCTATTGAAGGACCACAATCATTTCAATCATTCGTCTTTGAACATCTTTGCAGACAAAACTCTGTGCTTACCTTCTATCATTCGCAAGCAATTTTAAAAAACAGAAATATGTCACTTTTTGTAACATAGTTATTGCGCAAGACACTCTTTCATATTTACAAAGGGAGGAAAAGGCACTCTATGCACTTTTTCTACTCCATGTAAATACAACCTCATTATACACACCACTTTGCGTTGAAAGGGTGTTCTATAAGTGTTGTTGTGCATGATTGCACTGAATACTCATAGAACAAGACAAATCTCTAGATTTATCAGAAATCATAAATCTCGATATGTGTGTGAATGCTGCACCATTCTAAAATTGGTGTAGGAAAGCACAACAAGGAGAATTGTTTTCATTTCTCCACATTTTTATATCTTCAATGCATGCTACAATGCTCAGCATACATTGAAGGAGAAAAATGACTTTACTGATTGTTTTTGTGCAGGAAGGTGTGTCTTCCTGCACAAAAACAAACAGCACATGACACAGGTATCCTTGCAATCAAATCTCTTTTTTTGCAGGTCACATGGGATCCGCACACCCTGCGCTTACGCAGCACGCACCCAGCGCGCATCCGCAAAATTGAATTTAACAGGAATATAGGATTAGATGTATAAATATATTGCTTGTAAGAGTAGTTTAGAGTTTCTCTTCAATTAATATTCACATGAAATATATATATTTTTTTAAATGTTCAATATTTAGCGGGATCCGCGCACCCACCGCGTCATACACGCATGTGACGCATCACATAAGCATCGCGTAACGTAATCGTACGTGTCGCGTATAGGCTTGGAGTCGCGTACCGGTCGCATTGGAATCGCGCATCAAACACGTACCCAACGCATACCGTGCGCGGATGCTTTCGCGTAGGGATCGAGAATGGTGCGGATCCCAAAAAAATGAAAAAAATAAAAATAAAGTTTTGAAAATATAGTTTAAAAAATATATTTAAAAATATAAAAAATATTTTTAAAAACCCAATAAAAACAAATCATATTTTTTAATTTTTAAAAGAATTCATTGAAAAAAATAAGTTAAAAAAATGGTGGTAACAAAGTATTTAAAAAAAAGATAATTAATGAAATTGACACACTGAAATTGAAAAATATAGAAATCCAATGAAAATCATTAAACGTGATATCTTTAGAGATAAGTTATAGATAGGAATTAGCATTTACAAAACCTTTGAAATTCACTGAAAAAACTATAGGTTTCATGCACGTTATAGTTAGGAATTGGCATTTAAAAAAACCTTTGAAATTCACTGAAAAAACCATAGGTTTCAGGGGCGTTATAGTTAGCTGGACATTTCCCTCATACAAAACCCTAGAAATTCCCCCGTTATAGTTAGTTCAGCTAACTATAACTCGCGCCCCCGCAATGCACTGCTGATGACGACACATTTTACATCACTCATGACATGGTCAGTGACAACACTGATTTTTTTTTTTTTACACTTTATTGGTGACTGCTGTACATTCTTATGTTTACAACATATAACCCTTCAAAATATAGTCTTTTGGTTTTTCCTCCCCTCCCATGTCCTTTATCCCCTCAGATAATTACAAGAATCCGATGTCTCCCAACGTATCTGAGAGGGGAGTCCTGCATATTGCAGCAGTGTCCGAATAATAGTGCGTTTATGAAATTCAACCCCCAACTTACCCCCATCCCCCCCCCCTTATCCCACCCTAGCGCTCTCCTGGTCGGTCGTACTGTCGCCGTATCCTCACTAACAGGGAAAACATTATGAGAACTATTGCTTCGGGGGTATAACGTACTGATCTAGGTCCCAACCTTCCAATTTCTCCAGTCGTACCGCCATAAATAGACTCGCCCTGATTATTTAACAATGGCGGGGTGTCCGGTATGGGGGTCAGATCTATTGCTTCCAGTGCTATTAGTGTGGCCTCCCATTCTAGGGAAAAATGTCGCTTCCTCAGCCCTCTCTCCTCCTCCCTCCTGATGGCCACCCCCTCCGCCCTGCCCCACTGCAGCATGTCCGTCTGCCATACCGTAACCGCGGGGCTTCTGGGGGATTTACCACCTCATAGTGATCACCCTGATGGCTAAGATGAGGGCGAGGTCCACAAACCTTATCTGCACCTTCTGAACTTTAGGACGTTTGCGAAGGCCCACCAGGCAATACAGGGCATCATCTGGGATTGGTAGGTGTGTCGCCGTGGCCAGGGAATGTCGTACCCCTCCCCAATACTCCCGCAGTCGGGGGCAGGTCCATAGCATATGGAGAAATCCCACCTTGTCTTCCCAACATCTGGGGCAGCTATGGGGTGAATCCGGAAACATACGATGAAGTCGTTTTGGTGTGAGATACGATCTATGTAGCACCATTGTTTGTATGAATTTAAGCCGCACGTTACGCAACACCTTTTTGGGATGCTCCAGGATGCATTTCCATGTATGGTCGGTGAGTTCCATACCTGCGTCCGTCGTCCACTGCTCCCTAAGGGCGGTGAGGGCTATCGCCGCGTGTGTTCGCACTCCAGTATACAACCATCGCACTAAGTGTCTCCCGGGTCCCATATAGTAAAGGAGGTGTACTAGGTCGTGCTGCGAAGGCTCAGTCCGCTGTGGGGCCCAGGTATCTCTAATATAGTGTGTGGTAGCAGCGTGTAGGAGATACAGTCTTGACGGCGCCCCCGTGACTTGTAGGAAAGTGTCGTGGTCCATCAGTGTGCCATCCCCCAAAAAAACTCCCTCCTCCTCTATCCCGCTATCCGTCCATGCCTGGAGTCTAGTCTGTGTGAGTCTTCCCTGTGGCGTAGGCAGGCCTAAGAGAGGTATGTTCCCAGTGTACGGGGTTGCTACTGATGTGTATGTCAGAGCCTTCCTCCAGCAAACCAGGGCAGTCCTCAACAGAGGGGGACAGTCAGGGGGGACACATGCTCTTGGCAATAATAGGGCGTGTAGTTCCCCTCTGTGCAGTCTCTGTGGTGTAAACCCGATCTCGCCGAGGTTCCTCCCCGCCGTCCAGTAGGATAACCACTGTAGTTGACTAGCGTAGTAGTATCCTCTGAAGTCTGGGACCCCCAGGCCTCCGTTCCGCGTCCCCAGCTGGAGCTTCCGTAGACTTATCCGTCTCCAACCCATACCCCATATAAGGGTGAGTAACAGGCTGTCAAGCGACTTAAAAATAGATTGTGGGAGGTTCACCGGCAAATTTACAAAGTAGTAAAGCAGCCGAGGCAGCATCACCATCTTAGCGATGGTAATTCGTCCCATTACGGAAAGGGGCAGGGAGGACCAAAAGCCCACACTGGCCCGGAGCCCCGTTATTGCCCGTTGTATGTTGCCATCTATCTGGTCCTCCTGCGTTCGATACACCTGTATGCCAAGGTATTTAAATGTAGTGGGAGCCACCCCGAAGGAGTGAATGCCAAAACGCACCTGCGTCGTGTGTGCTGTTTCTTGGAAGAAATAGCATATCGATTTGTCAGGGTTGATAGCCAGACCTGATAATCGCTCAAACGCCATGAATGCGTCCGAGAGGGGGGTCGTATCTGCGGTAAGGTCCCGCAAATATAGCAGCATGTCATCTGCATAAATAGACAACAAATGGTACACTCCATCGATATAGATACCAAGTTGGCCAGCCGATCGCCGGAGTGCCAGGGCTAACGGTTCTAATGCCAGCACGAACAGCAATGGGGACAGAGGGCATCCTTGCCTTGTGCCGCGATGTATGTTGTAGGCCTCAGAGATATAGCAGCCCGTACGGGCCATGGCCTTCGGAGACGTATATAATATATGGACCCATTGTAAATATGTGTCCGGAAACCCAAAGCGGCGGAGCGCTGCAAACATAAAATCCCACCACAGGGAGTCGAACGCTTGTTTAAGGTCCAGCGCAATACATCCTGCCCGGCGGTGTGTACTTGGGGTAGCCGCCATAACCGCGTGCAGCCGTCTGTTATTCAGAGAGGTGCTGTGGTTTGGGAGGAAGCCGCACTGGTCACCGTGTATAAGTGCGGGAAGATGTGACTGCACGCGGTTGGCTAGGGCCTTACTCAGTATTTTGTATTCAGTAGCCAGCATAGACAGAGGTCTATAGTTTGCCATATCCAACCCGTCTCTCCCCGGCTTGGGTATGGACAGGACCAGCGCCTGCATCGTGGAATCTGGTAATCGTCCCATCTCCATGGCCACCTTATAGACAGCCTCCAGAGTGGGCACCAGGGATTCCGCATATGTAAGATAAAACTCAACTGGTAGCCCGTCAAGTCCTGGCGTTTTATTACGGTTTAAGCCTTTAATTGCAGTTCGGATCTCTTGTTGGGTGATTGTCCGTCAATGCTTTTCCGTACCTCCTCCGGGAGGGTCGGAAATGGGAGGTCTCGGAAAAAGTCGGCAAGCGAGGAATCGTCTGTCGGGGGAGGGGGTCCATAAAGGTCCCCAAGGTATTCTCTGAAGGCAGTGTTTATGTCTGTCTGTGTGTGGACTATTTGGCCCGTCCTAGTGCGAATACTAGCTATAATCGGCGGATCAGGTCTGTCTCTGACCATTCGGGCTAGCAGAGTACCTGCTCTGTCCGCCTCTACGTGTCTACGCTGCAAGTAAGCTTTATGGTCTATTACTCTCAGAGTTTCTAGAGTTTCCGCATGTTTGATGTGGGCAGATTGCAACCTTTCTCGCTTATCAGGGTCTGATATCACATCCCTCTCCAGGGCATGTAACTCATTCTCAACGTCCCGCAGCCTCTGGTGTGTCTCTTGGCGGGCCCCCACCAATTGTCCCACAGCCGCACCTCTAATCACTACCTTCAGCGCGTCCCATTCTATCAAGCGCGATGTCGCAGTATTCCAATTATCAGTCAGGTAATTAGTAACCGCGTCAGAGAGAGTCGTGCGAAAAGGGGCGTCTTCTAGTAGGTGTGGGTGTAGTTTCCAGGTGGGTACCGGGGTAGGTACCGCACCCCACTGAAGTGTAAGTTCTAAGGGGCTATGGTCAGAAAAGGTCTTGGCTAAGTATGTGGAGCTGTGTATTTTCTCCATGAGTGGGCTGGAGCATAGAAACCTGTCAATTCTAGTGTGCAGGTCATGTACCGGGGAGTAGAAGGAGTATTCCCTGTGAGCCGGGTACAGACAACGCCACGCATCTGAAAGTGTCCACCCACCTACCCACGTGGTGAAGCAGTCCGTGATCTTGCTAACGGTCGTTCCACGGAGGGGGGGTGTGATCTGTCTCGGCCAATATCGAGCACTGCGTTCCAGTCTCCACCCAGCACCCAAGGGATTCCTACCCAATCAGCCAACACTCCACTCAGTCGATCTAGGAAGCGGTCCTGATCAAAATTAGGGGGATAGACACTTCCAAGGACCAACAAAGACCCATCTAGTGTTCCCTTTATCAATATGTACCGCCCCTGATCATCTATCTGTCGTTCCAGTGGGACAAAGGGAACCCCATAACGTATCCAAATGGTTGCCCCTCTAGAAAATGCAGAGTAATTTGTGGAATATAGGGTCCCTCTCCATTTTTTCCTCATTTTCTGTGTTTCCGAGTCGGTGAGGTGAGACTCTTGGAGGAATGCTATTTGAGTCTTACGTCTGAGGAGGAATGCATGTGTGCGGTGTCTTTTCTGTATTGCCCCCAGTCCCCTTACATTCCATGTCAGCAAATTGTACGACCCTATTCTAGCAGCAGTTTCCAGCATCGTCTCATGTAAGAGCGGATCATATCACTGTGAGGTCCCAGTAAGGCAGTACCGACCAGGAGACCCTTTTTCTCAACAACCTGAACAGAACGTGGCACAACGTCTAAACTGCGTTGGGCCCAACAAAAGTGCACAAATGGTACATAACGATTAACAGTGCATACGCCATAGGGGGGGTCGCCAACTCTACATCCAAGCATATTTCCTTAGATGGACCCGTACTCAGCGGCTTAACGGTACTCCTTCTTCCGGTGGGGGAGGTGAAGGAGAAAAGGAGAGAAGAGAAGAGAAAGGGGTTGTAGGTTCAGTGGGGTGCCAACAGTAGCATGTGTAGGATATGAGTACATGTCATAGAGTTCCCCGGTGAGCATCAGACACCTACGGGTATCCTCTAACTGGACGGATACTGTGGCAGCGCCCATGGTCGCCAACCCTCCGCTCCATCCCCAACCCCAACATCTCACCCAACAAATTATCAATTTAGTAAAGGATATAGTAATTGTTTGGCCGTCGGGTGCCATCCCGCCTTGCGTCAAGGCACCATCAGAAGATTCAACAGTCAGTGTTCCAGTTACTCTCCTCATTCATCCATCAGATCGTCAGCTGCTCTCGGCGTGAAGGTAGGGAAGAGTATCACACTATTGTCAGTGTCAGAATTGGCCGTGCCTTCCTCCGAGTCCGTGGCGGCCTTATTCAAATCCTCGCGGAAGGAGCCAGCCACCGATAGCTCTCTCCGCTGCTGCTCACGTGAGGGTCCCGCTCCGCCCTTCCCGTCTTCAGTGCTTCGCGATCTTCCAGAGGTCTGTCGTCGGTGCTTTTCCGAGTCCTGCGAGGAGCTCTCCCCACTAGTCGCCTGACTGGGACCGATTCCCACGACCTCCATCCACTCCTCCACATCTGCAGGGCTCTCAAAGAAGTGAGTCTTCTTATTGTGCATTACCTTGAGACGTGCCGGGTAAAGGAGTGCATATTTGAGCTGTGCAGCCTGCAGCTTTTTCTTTACTATCTGGTAGGACGACCTCTGTCTCTGCACCATTGCAGTGTAATCCGGGTATAAGGAGACACGTTGGTTTTCATACTGTATCGTGCGTTCCCTAGCCTTCTGCAGGAGCATGTCGCGGTCTCTATAATTGAGGATTTTAACAATTAGGGGTCGGGGTGGTGCCCCAAGCCTCGGCTGTCCCGTCGGTATTCTGTGTGCTCTTTCTACACAGAAGTAGGGTGAGAGTCCCTCCGGGGCTACATAGTCTCGGAACCATGATTCCATGAAATCAGCCGCCTTGTTCCCCTCACTGCGTTCCGGCAGTCCTATGACGCGTATGTTGTTGCGCCGGTTTCTGCCTTCCGCGTCCTCCACCCGGTCCAGGAGCGAGGTGACCTGCTGTTGTAGCCGTTGTAGGGAGGAGGAGTGTTCCGCCACCACAGGAGTAAGGTCCACAATGGATTGGCCATGGTCCTTGACTGTGTCCGCCAGTTTGGCGTGATCTGCCTTCAGCAGCTGCAACCCCGTGGTCAGCGTACCCATTTGTGACTCCATTGCGGCCCGTGAGTCCCGTATCTCCTGCAGGATGAGGTCTATTAACCGGCGCGTCCGGCGCGGTATTTGCCGCAGACCCTCCCCGTGAGGGAGGGCCATCGGTCCGGGCCGCTGCCATGGGGGGGGGGGGGCAGGTATTTCGCTGATTCTCCTTAGTCTTGGTCCTGCCCATTACTTCACACCTCCACTCCCCTACCTCGTAGTTGATCCTAAAGAGCTTCTCTCGCACTCCCCGGCCAATTACTACTCAGTCCTGCTCCGCTAGTGGGTATCAGCGGGAGGGGGGAAAGGCCCCCGACTCCGTTCCGGTTCAGCCACAGGCTCCTGCTCGATCACAAAGGCGCCCACCTCCTCAGCAGGCCACGCACCACGGTCCCCAGGGCCGGCCAGGACTTCTCCCACTCGCTTCTGAAACTTCCGTTTTGCCGCTGTTCTCGTCTCCTAGGCCGTCCCACCACAAACCAAAGGGTTTTGTCCGTTATGACCCCGGGGGGAGGGGAAGAAAGACGCGGGCCGGATCACCCCTCCAAGACCCCTGCTAGCTTCATACTTGTGTCTCCGGATAGAGCAGGGGGGGGAAGAAGCAAAGGGGGGCGAGGGTAGAGAGGGGGGGACCCCTCACGGAGCGGCACACTCTGGCCCGCGCGATCCCCCCGTCACACCACGGCCCACTCCCCCTCGTCTCTCAGGCACCCACTTCTGCTCCTGTGGTGTCCGGTAGTGGCTCCTGGGGTAAAGCGTCGTGTATGTGGCCCTCAGATTTCCCGTGTGCAAGAGGCCTCCTCCCGGTGCCCTCCAGCGCCGCTATTCCAGCTCTCTGATTACTGTATGCGGTGCAGGCCCAGCGCCGTAGTCCAGGCCGATGTCGGGGAGTGGGTTTTACCGCCCCAGTCTCTATCTCAAAGGGGGGGGGTGCACGACCCGGAGAGATCCAGTCCGGCCGGTCTCGCCGCTCACCCCCGCCAGCCGTCGTGCTCACCTCCAGAGCTCCCCGCCTCGCTCCGATCTTTTTCAGGCCCCCGCCAAGAGCCCCCTGTCATCCGGCGGGGCCCCCGTCATCTCTCCGGGTCCAGTCGTCTCGCTCTGCGTCTCGCACAGGGGCACAGGGGATCAGGTCTCTGCCTCCAGGCGCCTTTGGGGCTCAGCGGCGCCGCTTCAGTCGGCGGCCCGCTCCGTACTCTAATCCCCGGCACTCCGCAGCGTCACTGGTCAGGTAGGCCTGCGGCTGCAGCGGCTGCTCTCCCGCCTCTCAGCCACCCTCCCGTCGACGTCAGGGGTCAGGGACATTCACTGCTGCAACCCCCTCTCATGTGGAGCCGTGAAAACGGCTTTGAATTATCGATTCCCCCCGGGAGGGTCCGGAGCACTACTGAAGTAGGTCCGCCATTGCCAGCGGTTAGCCATGCCCCCCCTGATGACATCACTGATGATGTCATCCATGTGATAAATTAGTGCATCTTCTCACACCCTTTGATATACCCAATGAAAATTTCAGACGTACATTCTCAAAACCATAGATACTCCATTACCAATAACTACATACCCACTCATTGACTCTTAGGTCTACACACACATCCAGTCACTCACCTGTACAGTCACTCATACTTACAGTCACTCAGTACATGACTATCATATGCATTTATACACCTATATAGACACTCACACACCACCAATCATCCATAGAGGTACTCACACACCTAGTCAGTCATGCAAATAATCACACTCCCATTTACTCATCTATCCAGTTATACTCACACAAGTTCACTTACTCATAAAAATACTACCACATGCATAAAAATACTACCACATGCTTACGCTCTTATACAATCACTGATACAAGCACACACTCATCCATACAGCCACTCTCACAATCACACACTCTCACATATACGCACTTATATACTCTTACACACATATATACTGGCTGTCACAGATGTAGTTACTCACACATGTACCACTGAGATATACATTCAATCACTAAGACACCCATACATACACTCACCTAACCATACAGTCTATCACAGATGCACTCTTAAAACCATGCACCCATAGAATCACCCACTCACACATAAATGCAGTCACAAACAGACCACCCACACAAACACTCAGACACCCATACAGATACTCAGACAACCAATCAATAACCCATATAGACACTCATGTAACTATTCAGAAAACCATACAGCCACTTACACAGCAACAGACAGATACAGACATTCACACAGTTTAGTCACTAGTCTGCAGTAACATACGTTTAATGACTCACTTATAGAGTCAGTCACGCACCTACCAAATCATCCATTCACACACTTATACACCCACTCATTCTTCCATAGGCCTTTCCCTATATAGATTAAACATATTTAAACTTTACAAAAACACACAGTCAGTGGATAACGTCATCAGTGATGTCATTTGAGATGTCATCAGTGATGTCACTGACCATGTCATGAGTGATGTAATATGTGACGTCATCAGCAGTGCATTGCGGGGGTGCGAGTTATAGTTAGCTGAACTAACTATAACGGGAGAATTTTTAGGGTTTTGTACGATGGAAATGTCCAGCTAACTATAACGCCCCTGAAACCTATGGTTTTTAAGTGAATATATATATATATATATATATATAAATTCACAGAAAAAACCATAGGTTTCAGGCACGTTATAGTTAGGAATTAGCATTTAAAAAACCTCAGAAATTCACTGAAAAAACCATAGGTTTCAGGGGTGTTATAGTTAGCTGGACTTTTCACTTGTACAAAACCATTGAAATTCCCCCGTTATAGTTAGTTCAGCTAACTATAACTCGCGCGCCCGCAATGCACTGCTGATGACGTCACATATTACATCACTCATGACATGGTCAGTGACATCACTCATGACATCACTGATGACATCTCAAATGACATCACTGATGACATCACTGATGACATCATCCAGTGAATGTGTGTTTTTCTGAAAATTAAATATGTTTTATATATGTATATCTCAAGGTCGATGGAAGAATAAATGGGTATATAAGTGTCTAAATGGATGATTTGTTTTTGAAAAATTGATTGTGTAACTGACTGATTAAGTGTATCATAGTGAATACATGGCTTAGTGAGTAATGTTTAAATATGTAAATATCTGTATCAGTCTCTCACTTTGTGTATAAGTGGCTGCATGGGTTGGTGAGTAGCTACATGGGTGTCTATATAGGTTATTAGTTGGTTTTTTGAGCATCAGTCTGAGTGTCTGCATGGTTCGGTGGGGGGTATTACGTAGTGCATAGGTGCATGAATGAGTGACTCACTGTTTGTATGTGTTGAACACAGCATGTGTGCAGGACTGTATGGGTGGATGAGTGTGAGTATGGGTGTGTTAGTGAGTGAATGACTGTCTCAATAGTGTCTTTATGAGTAACTACATATGTTTTAAACTAGTATATGTGACTATTGGTGTATATATGTGAGTATATGTGAGAGTGAGAGATTGAAAGAGTTCCTGTATGAATAAGTATGTGTTTCTATAAGTGATTGTTTAAAAGACTAAGTATGTGTAAGTTTCCGTAGAAGTAAGTGTGGTGGTGTGTGTATATAACTGTATATGCAAGTATATGTATGTTTGATTCTTTATTAGCATGAGTGACTATGTGTGTGAGTAACTCTATGGATGAGTGGCATTGTGTAACAGGATGTATAGGTGCATGAGTACATATGATGAGTGAGTACATGTATGAGTGACTGTATAGGACTGTTGGTGAATGAGTGGATGTGTATGTGGATCTTAGAATTACTGAAGAGGTTGTTGTAACTGGTATTGGTATGTCCATTGTTTTGAAAATTTTAGTCTCTATTTTTGAATGTGTGTATCAAAGGTTATATTAGGGTGAGAGGAGGTCTGCCACTCTATCACAAGGATGATGTCATCAGTGATGTCATCAGTGATGTCATTTGAGATGTCATCAGTGATGTCATGAGTGATGTCACTGACCATGTCATGAGTGATGTAATATGTGACGTCATCAGCAGTGCATTGCGGGCGCGCGAGTTATAGTTAGCTGAACTAACTATAACGGGGGAATTTCAATGGTTTTGTACAAGTGAAAAGTCCAGCTAACTATAACACCCCTGAAACCTATGGTTTTTTCAGTGAATTTCTGAGGTTTTTTAAATGCTAATTCCTAACTATAACGTGCCTGAAACCTATGGTTTTTTCTGTGAATTTCAAAGGTTTTTTAAATGCTAATTTCTAACTATGCCTACAGAGATAGGACATGTGAAGAAAGAAGAAAAAATGCACAGAAAGAAACAAAAGAAGTGCAGAAAGAAGCAACAGAAGTCCTCAAATACGAAGATAAGTGCAGGA
This sequence comes from Triturus cristatus, assembly GCF_964204655.1. Lineage (NCBI taxonomy): Eukaryota > Metazoa > Chordata > Amphibia > Caudata > Salamandridae > Triturus > Triturus cristatus. Next base: position 273,541,559 of record NC_140592.1, on the reverse strand, counting down.
AGAAGGATAACGTGCAGAAAGAACAAAAAGAAGAGCAGAAAGAAGCCTTGTTGCAAAATCATCCTGTACCCTCAACTTTTTCAGACGGATACTGGTGGTAACTGAGTCTGACTAGCCAGTCCTAGAGCCAGTGCTATGTTAAAAGACACTTAGAATACAGTGAAAACACCTACATACACTAGGGAACATTATGCGTTGGGGTCCCCCTGTGATTAGCATGACCTCCTCTGTAAGCCCCTAGTACATAATAGGGCATGGGGATTAAAACTACCTCTTAAAACAGGCCACAGGGCGTTTTTGCACACGTTAACTCAGGCCCCGTCCCCTCCCTTCACCACTGTGTAAACACGCCCTGTGTCCATTTTTAGTTGGGAGATTAAGTTCATTTGAATCCTGAGGGTCCCTAGGGTCCAACTAGCCCACTAGGTACCTCCAGTAAATGCCACAGAGCTGTGTTGCAGAGAGGTGTAAAAAGTGGCACGGCCTGGACCACCTCCTTGCAATGCAGCTCAGTGGCGCTTACTGGAAGCACTTGGTGGGCTAGTTAGCCCCCAGGGGCCCTCAGTATTGAAGGGAAATTATATCCCCAATTTAAAACGTGCCATAGTGCGTGTTTGCACACGTCACCTCAGGCCCCGTCCCCTCCCTTCACCACTGTGTAAACGCGCCCTGTGGCTGTTCTAAGTTGAGAGATTAAGTCCCCTTGAATCCTAAGGGTCCCTAGGGTCAAACTAGACCACTAGGTACCTCCAGTAAGCGCCACAGAGCTGCGTTGCAAAGAGGTGTAAAAAGGGGCTTGGCCTCAGAACACCTGTCTGCAGCGCAGCTCCCTGGCGCATACTGGAGATGCCTGTTGGGGGCGCGTTTGCAGAGTGCTGCACGGAGGGGGCATGGCCTCCGGCACGATGCCAGTCTTTTATTTATTTTAATTTTTTAAGAAGGGGGGCTGTGTGGTTCCCCTTCTTATTCTAATTTATTGGCCCTGATGACCCCATCCCCCAGGGCCTGTCTCCTAATTATATTTTTTTGACCCCAATCCCTAGGGCCGGCCACTGTTTTTTATTATTTTAAAAAAATATTTATTTATAGACACACCTAGGACATGCTGGACAAACCGTACGTACCTATCACCATGACGATTTGCGGGATATTCATTAAAAGGCGACTATGCATGCAATGAATCCACGTGGAATGTATTTACACTACTAGTGAAGCTCTGACATGTCTGATGCCCTACCGTGCCTAATCCCGGTAGACACCCTTGTCGTTTATTTATACAAACATGGGTAGCTATTGACGGGCACATTTAATACACATGCACACCAAGCCATTCAAAGGGGATTCGACAAAAATTCGACCAAAACTATGCAAGAAACCCCCCTCACGGTTAATAAAACACACATCCACTGCCGGATGTGTAATACTTTTTATTTTACTCTCTGGAAAGGGGACGAACATCACTTGAGAGTCACAGCGCGCTCCTGACAGAGCCCAATGCTGTGTTACACCCACCATTGCCTGCCGAGTGCCACACACCTCTGTGTTGTATTCCACTAGCTAGTGCATATGCTATGACACTCTCTAGCCCATGTGCACTGTAACACCACCCCGTGAATATGTCATGCCACACTTGTCTTCGCACGGGTTATATTGCCCCATCTAACGTGCCTTCCTCGATGCCTATGTTATAACGCACAGTGCTATGCCATACATATTACAATCTGCGATCCATATCTGTGTCACAGTGCATATGCAACGTTACACTCCCCAGCACATATTTTATATTACAACTTTAGAGACTAGTTAGGTTACACAACACTGCCCTGTGCATATTACACTCCAAGGCGCATATCGCATAGCACGCGCTAGTGCCTGTGCTATCTCGCGCTCTCCAATGAATCTGTCATTGCGCACAATGTATTGCATATTATATTTCACGCCCGGTTCATCTTATATCACACTTTTTGGTGCATAGTTTATACCATACACTATATCTAGTTTTCATTTTCAATCGTGCTCTCAGGACTATGTTCTATATAACACTGTGTTCACCTACCCTTTTCACGGGCATTACATTTTGCGATAGGGGGTGGAGGGTCAGGGGGTGTTTCTGCCAAGTGAGCCCGGAGTCACAGTCACAAACGTCCTCTTCTTCCTGAATAAAAGTGAGATTATGCTGCATACTTGTTCATATTTTAAGTAGTTCGCACAGACTCAATGTTTTAAAAACAATAAAGTTCCTAATACCCGCCTTCTCTGAACAGTTAGCTTGCTGCCCCATCCCCCTCCTCCCTATCCTCTGTTGTGTGAATCCATGGAATAGCCTCCTCCCTCCTGCCATGCATGGTCTGATGTGCTGCCACTGCCCTCAATTTAGTATGATGTACCAGTCCACTCCTCCTGCCCTCCATTGCCCAATTCTATGCCCCATCATTGACCTCCTGCTTAAACTCTGTGCTTAGCTTGCTGCCCCTATTCTCCTTCCCCCTGCCCTCCGATGTCTTTGTGCATGCCCCTGCTCCATCCTTTTTGCCCACCATGTCCCATGGACCTGCCACTCCTATCTACTCTGAGTGTTCTGTTGAGCTGCCACTCCCCTCCCACCTGCCTAGCATTGTCAGATGACTGTAACCTGTCCCTGCCACCTCCACCCTGCCTGTCCACATGCCATGCCCCTATCCTCTTCCTCCTGTCCTACATGGTCCATTGTACTGCCACACCCTTCTGCCCTCCCTGGTCTGTTGTGCTGCAACTGCTCCTCCTGCCTGCCCCGTGTGGTCTGTTGTGAGGTCCCTTCCCCTGAACTTTCTTGTCTGTGCACAGGTCCTGACCCTCCCTTCTATCCTCCATCGTCCTTTGTGCATGCCCCTGCACCCTCCTTCTTGCCCATCATAGCCATTGGTCTTCTGTGCTGCCATGGCCCCTCCCACCTTCCCTCCATGGTCTGTGTGTATGCCATCACAGTCTCACTGTTGCTCTTCATGGTGTGTCTTGCTTCTAGTGCCCATCCTGCCTGACCTCCATGGCTATCTTGCTACTCCTGCCCTGCCCCCTTGCCCCCAGCCCTCTGTTTACATGTGAAGACCCCTACTCCCTCCCTCCTGGCTTGTCTGTTCCATTGTAATGCCCCTGATCCGTCCCTACTGCCCTTTATGGTCTGTAATGCTGCAGCTTTCTCTCCTGTCTGTCCATTATGGTCAGCTAGCTACCATTGCCTCTTGCCCCTCTGTTCTCTGTTGTCCATGTGCATGGTCCTGTCCCCTCCCTCTTGCTTTCTATGGATTGTTGTGCTGCACTCCCGTCCTGCATGCCCTGTGTGGTGTATTGTGCTGCTGCAAACCCTGATGCCTGCCCTGCAGGGTCAGTTTGGTGCACCTCTCCATGTCCCTCTTGTCCTCTGTTATCCAAGTCCATGTCCCTATCCCATTTCCTTCCATGATCCAATGTACCATACTTGCGAACATTTTGAACTTGGTAAGAGGGAGATTTTGAAAAAAAACTGGGGTATTGATTTTCCCCTTTGAGTTACATTGAAAAAGAGGATATTGTAGACAGGACACAGATCAAATAAAGCCCATTTGAGCTTAAAAACATTGGACGTTTCCTGGCTGAATCGGGTCTGTTGGCATGTATGGTTGTACTACCATTGCCTCTTCCTTCTGCCCACAATGGTCTATTACATTGCCACAGCCTTGAAGGAGGGTAGATTTTGTATCACAGGGGGCCCCTGGCCCGTTCTGTCCACACCTGAAGTATGAGACCCTTGTCCTTGCCCTGCCAGCCGCATTTGTAGGCCGTATTAAATTGACCAGCGGGTCCTGTGTTGCTATATAATTATCCTGAGACATCCTTACCACTCAGCCAGCATAAAGTGTAGGCCTCTTTGTTAAATTGACCATAGCTCTGCAATTTTAGTGTATAGCAGTCTGAAGGCAGGTCTGCGAGGCCTTCTGCTCCAAACTAGTAGCCCCCACCCTACCCGAGTGCTCCGTGCTCGGTATCAAAGTTCAACATCCCACTGAAGCTGTCGACATACAGTAGGCTGCATCCTGGACTGGTACTTGCTTCCTGGGCAGGTTTCCCGCTTTTAAGGAAGTGGCAACCGCAGAGCGTCAAGTTAGGAGAACTGAGGAGATTTTGTACATGAATATATTGAATTCCCGTACAATACCCATTATTTTCTGCTTGCTCTATGGAACTTACGATAAGCGATTGGCCTGAGAGACTGACCTTTTCACCCAGTCCATTGTCAGCATTAAGTGGGTAAATGACGAAATGTCTGGTAAAATCTGCAGACGAAGCTTTTGGGTAGCATACGTAGGTAGATGTAGCGTGCAAAGGAGCCCACAAAATGATATAAAAAGGGAGCACCCACAGATATCGACGGACTACCTCGCCGTCTGTATGTAGGTTAACAGGCTGTGCAGGTTTTCCCCAAGAGCTGGGAGCTCTTGTCTTCCTTTGCTTAAAATGTCTTGCTCTGCTTTGCTTGAAGTATCTTATTCTATTTTACCTATATGAAATGTCATGTTATGTTTAACCATTGTTCTCTTTACTTTTGCATTTAAAAGATTTTGTATTGTAATTGCAGGAATGCTTGCTCTAAGAGTAAACGTGAGTGTTCCTAGGTAACATTTTCCTTGGTGTAACTTGTTTCTCATGATGCATTTATAGATGTGTTTTCTCTCTCTCTCTGTCAGTACATTAATTGAGATACAGAGAATATCATGACAGCTGTATGATTATCTGGATTCTGTATTTTGTACTTTATGTCTCTATTCTGCGGTTTCTTTGAAGTTGTATCTTCTCATTAAACTGCCATTGTATTCTGCCACCAATTCCATGTCTCATATGTCTGTTTTCTTCATTTTTGGAGCAAGCGTTCCTAGGCACCCCGGCTCAAATTAAGGTGCCCCTTTTGTCCCTGACTCACTCTCCTGCTCAGTTCTGTGGTGGCTCCCGGGGCTCTGGGGACCGCCTCTAGCTTCCTTGACCCGTAATAGATCTTCCCTCCAACAGCCTCTCTTGCAAGTCCTGTATTGTTGGTTTGTTGCCCCTGCCCCCCTTTCCACTGCCCTCCATAGTCTGTTGTGCTTCCACGGCCCTTCCTGCCTGCTCAGTGTGGTTAAATTGTTGCCTTTGCACTCTCCTACCTGCCTTCAATTTTCAGAGTCCGTGCCCCTGGCCTTTGCCTCTCAACAGTATCCCAATGAACAACTAGATTGCTAACATTCTATATTTATTACAAAAGTGTGGAACGCCTGACATCATCTTGATGTAATCAAAACTGTAATACCTAGAGCATTTCCTTTAGAAATTACATATATGAGAGGGTCTTATTGGCATCAAAATTATGGTTAGTGCTCTAAAAGACTAAAATAAGGACATTTTGTCTGAGTTTTCAAATAGCGACAAAGCACTTTTAAATTATTTGTTATCTTTATGTTTTTTTATCCAGTTGACCACTTGATTCAATGTTGCACTTAGGGGAGAGGATGTGGTGTTACTTCCAGAACTGCAGACTTTGCAACTGGGGAACCAGGTTGAAGTTTCTGCTTCAGCTCGACATTCTGTGATTCTGGTCAAATCACTTAGTCTCCCCATGTCTACAACCAAAATGAATATGTGCTTGTGTGATGTAACCAATGCTCATGTAAAGCACTCCAATACCTGACAAGTCTGCACTATATAACACTGCAAAAACACTAAATAATAAGTGTTTTGCACACCTCTGTCATTGGGCTGTATTTGGGCTACATCTGGGTGATTTTGGGCTACATTTGGGCTCTTTTGTCTCCGGTGGCCATCTTGGGAGATTTATTTGTTATGAAGTTTCCTAATTTCCTCATGTACTGCAGTCTCCTCAGTAGGAAATGCTTTCAGTTTTTTACGTTGATTCCATCATGAAGGTATTCAGATATGTCACACATTTGCCATAAATTCTGAATGTTAGCACTCTAGTTGCTCATTAGATCACTGTAGTAAAACTACTGTTCACCATGGAAGTCTGCTCCTGGTATTAAAAGTGCATGTTTCAGTCTGCATGTCAGAATTTTTTAATGAAATAGAAGAGGATTTGAGAAGTCACTCAAAATGTGCCCTCATTTTCTTTCTTCAGCATTAATGATAATTTCTATGGCAAAATGAACCCCCTCATTGTGTTCCTTTTTAAATTAAATGTTTTAAGTGTTACCAGTTTATTCCAATCAAGATGGCTTCAGGTGTGCCATACTTTTGTCATAATGAAGACAGTAAGCGCTCTAGTTGTTTTTAAGAACATTCTGGGACATTCTGTCATTGGGCTATACGTGGGCTACATCTGGGTGATATTTGGGCTACATTTGGGCTCTTTTGTCTCTGGTGGCCATCTTGGGAGACTTATTTGTTATGAAGTTTCCTAATTTCCTCATTTACTGCAGTCTCCTCAGTAGGAAATACTTTCAGTTTTTTACTTTGATTCCATCAAGAAGGCATTCAGATGTGTCACACATTTGCCATAAATTCAGAATGTTAGCACTCTTTTTGCTCATTAGATAACTGTAGTAAAGCTAATGCTCACCAGGGAAAACTGCTGCTGGTATTGAAAGTTCATGTTTCAGTCTGCATGTCAGAATTTTTTAATGAAATAGAAGAGGATTTGAGAAGTCACTCAAAATGTGCCCTAATTTTTCTTTCTGCAGCACTAATCATACTTTTTATGGAAAAATGAACCCCCTCATTTTGTTCCTTTTGAAATTAAATGTTTTAAGAGTTACCACTTTATTCCAAGCAAGATGGCTTCAGGTGTGCCATACGTTTATCATAGGTAGGACTGTTAGCGCTCTAGTAGTTCTTTGGAACACTCTGGGAAGCTGCAGTAGAACACAAAGGAATCAACTGACAGTCTCTGCCCTTGTTGGATGTACATGTTTTACTGAGAATGTCAGACTTCATTCTCACATGACTGAGAAAGATAATGTGAATTTACAGAAAATAAGCTCTCAGTTTAGCTTATAGATCACCTTCCAAACCTCTGTGGTAAAAGCATGAGAAAATATTTTTCTCTCAATCATGATATCCCAGCAGAAGGCTTTTTCACATGGTGAAATCACCTTAGAACATACCACAATTCCTAAAATGAGTATGGTACCATCAACAAATGATTTATAATGTAACTAAAGTCTTAAAACCTTCTATTAACTGCAATGCTTTTTAATGAGGTGCTATCATGTATATTGGTCCCAAGATGGCTGCCAACACTTCTTGGATGAAGTGCTGACAGCCAATCAGATCTCAGGATGAGATGTGTGGTTAGGCTCCGCCCACATATATATATGCTTTTAAATGCTATTTTCTCAGGAAATACTGAACAGATTTACACCAAACCTACAAAAGGCACTTCCTTGACCTGAGGACTACCTCTCTGCCAAATTTCAAGTAAATCTGTTCAGCCGTTCGGGCTGTAGCCCTGTCTAAAGGTCCTATGGAAAAATGCATGGGAAAAACGTGTTTTGGGACCCCCCTTTTATCTCAGCCCCCGCTTGACGAATCCCCCCGAGACTTTAAGGGTAGGAGCGGAGCATAGCGCCCCACCTATTTTGAAAAATTCGCGAGGATTCGTCGACCGGCGCCAAAGTTATTCAAAATAGAATGTTGCGGATTTCCTATGGAAAAGGGGTCCTAACTATAACTACCTACTGGCGACCGCCAGTAGGTAATATATATATATATATATATATGTGTGTATTCAGATTTCACTCATACGAAACCAGTGAAATTCAGCAGTTATAGTTACCTGAGCTAATTATAACTTACTCAGTTTGTTATTGGTATAGCATCGGAGCATAGGCTAAGAACTGCTGCTCTAGGACATACATGCATGCATGGTAGCTTGTGTGATGTACTTCTGAGGGACAGCACTGTTATTCATGATATTAGAACATGAGTTAAAAGGGACTACATTTTCAACCCTTACTCTCTTTTTCTCTCAATAGATAGATAGATAGATAGATAGATAGATAGATAGATAGATAGATAGATAGATAGATAGATAGATAGATAGATAGATAGATAGATAGATAGATAGATAGATAGATAGATAGATAGATAGATAGATAGATAGATAGATAGATAGATAGATAGATGTATATGTATGTGAGAATGGGCCAGTGAATAGAATATCCTGCATCCCAGCCAGAACAGGTTCAGAGAGCAGCTGGGTACAGTGGAACAGTGCCTGAACCTGCATCTTATTGTGGGGAAATATACCACTGCCAGGCATTGCCCACTATATCTAGCATTAATGGACGTTACCACTGCTTTTGATAACGCGAACCACTAAGCTGAGGAAGTTGTTGCTGGATTTGGGTCAGGATGCTGCTTTGGTACATTTTTTAAATATCCTTCAGGAGAACCTGGTGGACAGGGTATGGTTTGACCCTAATGTGGAGTTCACAGAGAAATGTAGCCTTGCTTGCAGTGTTCTTCAAGGTTGCTTGCTGGCACCACTGCTGTTCATCTTATGTACTGATAATCTGAGCCCTGTCTTATCAAAAGCTTCAAAGGATTCCCAGTAATAAGTATGGTGGTTATTACGGCATTTGTGTATGTTAATGGTGCGGTCCTTGTGGCCCAGATGCCTAATGCCTTAAACAAGCTGGTTGACTCTTTTGTCAAATTTATGAGCAACTGCGACTTATCAAACAACTTCAGCAAATCTAATATCATGGTTTGTGGTCTCAAGAAGCACCGGGTGGCCTCACTAGCTTTGAGGAGTAAACAATTAATCAGTGTGCATAAATTCCCCTACTTGGAAGGCACAATCTATTGCGTGAGCAGTTGGGACTTACACATCTCTGCCAACACTTTAAAATGATATAGCACAGCAACAGCACTTCTAAATCTTCCCTAGCCGGCTGGCCATAAGAACCTGACACCCGTTTGTCTATTTACAAGTGCTAGTTATAATGTGGGAGTCTGGAGCTAATCTAACACCCATCCCCTACAGCTTAAGGAAAACCATATATATGCAGGTCATTGTTTAATCCACCGCCTACTAGCTCACACTTTATTTCTCATTGCAAGCTCGGATTGCCCTCCCTGGAAGACCTTATTAAATTGGCTCACATTTTGTAATGTTTCTCGATTTGAGTCAATCCAGAGACAAGTCTGAATAGGGAAATTATTAAAAACTGTTAATTGCAAGACAAGGGTACACCTATTCCCTTGATCGCTTATGTTTAAGAGATCTTGGCCACCTTGGGTTATTTCATTTTTCATCACTGAGTGATAAAGAGGATAAGAAGGTAGTAAAATCCCTCTTTCTGGAGAAAAGGTGAACCTTAAGCGAGGGTGATAAATTTCATAAAATTACACAGCAAAATTATCTTAATTTGAAAGAAACTACTTGCAAGGAGACCTATTTATCATAGGTAATGGGAGTATAAGAAAGGCGCTCTTATTTCGCTTTAACGCAGCAAGTGCCCACTGTCATCTTAGTTTTTCCTTTGGATACAGCAAAGTATTTCCCCATGGTGCCTGCCCCTGTGATGGTCCCTGGTAGAAATGGGTGTCTCTAGTTGGCAGAGGTAGGTACCTTTGTCCAAATAGGGACCCTTGCTTTTAGTCAGGGTAAGGGGGATACACACTTTAGATAACCTTTGCTCACCCCCTGCGCAGCTTGGCACAAGCAGACAGACTTATCCCAAAAGGAATGTGTAAAGTATTTGTACTCAAAACATACAGTAATACAGTGATAACACCACAAATGGACACCACACCAGTTTAGAAAAATAAAGTATCTTTATCTAAAATCAACAAGACCAAAACAACACAAATCCAATGTGCATGTAATAATAATATGACTTTTCAAAGATTTCAAGTAACTGGGTCCATAGAAAACTATGGATGCATGATTCTACACAAAGTACCGGTACCTGCGTAAAAATTAACAAGGGCAAATAGCCGCAGATATGGGAAGCGTCGAGAAACAAAGAGATGCTTCAGTTCCTGAGTCCTTGGGGAGGTGATGTGACAGTTCTGCTGCACGCAGGAAAATTGGTGCGTTGAATCTGGACTGTAGGGGGAAGTGATGGTTCTGGTGCACGGGTGATGTGTCGGGAAAACTTGCCGCATAGGTACGATGCATGGAAATCCGGGATGCATCGGCAATTGATGCGGCAGCAACAAGCAATGTTGTGACGGTTTCTTCAGCTGTGATCCCATGAAGCACTGGTTCTTGCAGCTGCGACATACGCTGCATTGGTTCGGCAGCAGCACAGTGATGCATGGAGATTCTTTTGCACGGCAGTGCTGCGTCAGGAAAACAGCCGCAAGAAGAGCAATGCACCAATTTCTTCAGTTCTTTAGGTTTTTTCCAGCTCCCAACAGCAGGAACAACGTGCAGAGGCCCAGAACTGGAACAGACACCTCCTTGCAGGTCAGAACTCTCAACAGCAGAGTTCAGGGGGGCAGGGGTGAAGTCTTTGTGTCCCTGAGACTTCAGAACAGGAGGCCAGCACACACAGGCCCTTGGAGATCTTCTTCTAGCAGGTTCAGAGCAAAGTTACAGTCTTTGTCCTTTCCTTGGCAGAAACAGCAACTGCAGGCCAACCCCACAAAGCACACAGCAAAGGGGCAGTACTCCTCCTCATAGCTCTTCAGATCTTATCATTGGCAAAGGTTCCTCTTGAATCCAGAAGTAGTCTAAAGTTCTGGGATTTAAGGTCTACTAATTATACCCCGTTTTGTCTTTGTTCTCTTTGTGCAAGAATCTATGAGCCCAGTCCAAACCAGTTCTGTCCTCACTGGTGCAGTATGGCCACAGGGGTTGGAGACAGCATTGTGCAAGGGAGACAGGCCCTATTCAGGTGCAAGGAAAACTCCTCCCACTACTCAAAATTCAGACAACGTCTATTCAGCTCAGCTCTGAGTCATCCAGGCAGGGCCAGATACAACTCGCCCCCCCTAGTGGCTGTCTACAGTGAATGCACATCCCCAGCCCATGTCACTCCAGAACCAGACAGTCAATCCACAAACAGGCAGAGGCACACAGAAAGGTTAAACAAGAAAATGCCTACTTTCTAAAAGTGGCATTTTCAAACACATAATTTATAAACCACCTTAACTAAAAGATGTGTTATTAAATTTTGACTTCAGGGAGCCTAAACTTTATTTTTCTATCTTGTCTCAATGGGAAGTTATACTTGTAAGATGTTACAAAGTACCTCCCATTCTATCTATAGGACAGATAGCCATTCAATAGTGAAGAACGAAATTGGCAGTATTTCACTATCAGGACATGTCACACACACACCAGTACATGTCCTACCTTTCACATATACTGCACCCTGCCCATGGGGGTACCCTGGGTCTACCATAGGGGTGTCTTACATGTAAGAAAAGGGAAGGATAGGGCCAGGCAAGTGGGTGCACTTGCCAGGCCAACATGGCAGTTAACAAACTGTGCACAGACACTGCAGTGGCAGGTCTGAGATACCTTTTCAGGCCTACTCATGTGGTTGGCTCAATGGGTATTGCAGGCCTACTAGTAGCATTTGATTTACAGGCCCTGGCACACTCAGTGTACTTTACTAGGGGCTTACCAGTAAATCAGATATGCCTATCAGGGAGAACCAATTGTAATAAAAATGTACACAAGGAGCACTTGCACTTTGACACTGGTCAGCAGTGGCAAAGTGCTCAAAGCATCTAAGCCAGCAAAAACTAAATCCAGCACAGCATTAAACAATACCGGAGGTAGAGGCAACAAGTCAGGGGAAACCACGCCAAAGATGCCAAGTCTAACAGTCCCGTAGAGCAAAAAGTCATCCATTTTATTTATTTGTTTTTAGAAACTGTTAACTGATTTTTACTAAACAGCTTTAGATATCGCTCTTAAGGAAATGTTGCCTGGTCCAATGCAGGGTGGCTCTTTGCAATTATTAATTAATGAGAAATCCTCCCATAGAGTCAGCTCCTATTTGAACTTAGCTGTGCACTCTAGGAAAAGTAGATCTTACTGAATTTCTTTTATGGTCTTAACAGTGATTTTACTAATATAATGTTGATTTTTATATTTTTAACTTGATGACTTATTGTATTTATTGTATTTCTTTGTATTTTAACTAACTTTTATGTATATCTCCAGTATGTGAATAAAGACATTTGATTGACTGAGTATATATTTATATACATGAACACCTAATATAATGTGTAATTTGAATACTAACTGAATGGAATATAAACATAAATCAAAAATAAAGTCTAACCCCTAACCTGAAGGGTTAAAAAGATACACTTAAATGTAATTGCAACTGAGAAACAAGAGAGTTCATTGATAACACAATTGTGAGATCCTACAATATTTAATTTCACCAACTACTCTTTGAGGTTAACATCAACAAATTCCAAAATACCGTGCAGTGGTTTGATGGATCAATGATTTAAGGGTCTGACTTGATGCTCACAGATTTGAAACACAACAAGGCCTTTCGTTAGTGAAAAGCACCGGCACAACATTAAAAGAAACTGTGGCAGAATGTGCTATATAAAAAGGTTATTATATTCTAATCAATTGGCCCGATTCACAAGTAATCTGAGACAAAATCCTAACTTTACGACTTTTGGTATTCACAAAGGGCATTTAGGAGTAGTAAAGTTAGGATTTTGTCTTAGTTAAACTTAAGTTTTACTTAAGTTAAACTTAAGACCAAAACTTACTTTACTTTTGTGAATCGGGAATGTTTTACTGGTGGTCTTAGTGGAAAATACAGACATTTTCTGTGAAGGTGCATTCTAAACCTTAAAAATCGTCCTATAAAATACTGTGCAACCAAAATCCTGGTCAGTGGAACTTTTCTACTCTACAATAACTAAGATATAAACATGCTCTTTAGTAGATGTTTTTTCTCTTGTGGCAAGAGCCAATGTAAAATAGTAAAATAAAAAGGCCCCTTCAAGAATCAACAGCCAAAAATCAGACGCAAGACAATTTGAAAAGCGTCATTGTAATGAAATTGGAATAGAATAGAGCCTTCCATATTTAATTACGATCCTTTTTGATGTGAATGATATTGTCCAGATAAATCGATTAGGAGATCCCATAAAGTTCTCAATAGGCTAACTATATAAAAGTCTAATTGGTGACCTTGATGAAAAGGTAAATTAATTCTCTACAACCCAATTTTGAATGGTACTACACAGGCTCAGACAGTAATCAATGTCCTAAAAAAACTTTGAAATGAGTGATAGATAATTATCTAAGCCAATACCATAGTCCTGTAAAAAGGGAGTCTCAGACTGTTTCTAATCCACAGAAACATGTGTTGAAATTGTTTAGTGGAAATTCACTGATAGTTGGCTAAATATTAACAAGGAGATAGATAATTTATTATTATTTATTTTGCAGTTTTATATAGCGCGAACACAACCCGAAGGTATTGCAGCACTTACAAGGAGCACCAGTTATGTTACACAAGGACACATTCATTTTTGGTAGGCACTGGGAGATTTGGGGCCAATTATGAGGTTGGCACCAGTGGTCCGGCTTGCTACCGCAGTGCCTGAGCGCAGTTTGTTAACTGCCATGTCGACTTGGCAAGCGCACCCATTTGCCAGGCCCTAACCTTCCCTTTTCCTACATATAGGGCACCCCTATGGCAGGCCCTAGGTACCCCCCTGGGCAGGGTGCAGTTTATGTGAAAGGTAGGACATGTACTGGTGTGTGTAACATGTTCTGATAGTGAAATACTGCCAATTTCGTTTTTCACTGTTGAATGGCTATCTTGCCCCATAGGACAGAATGGGGAATGCTTTGTAACATTTTACACGAGAAAAGGACAAGGGAACCTAATTCACTAAGGAACCTGGGTAGGTAAATTATTAACAAAAACAGTGGTTTCTGTGGAATAATAGAATCAATGTAGATAATGGAATGCACAATCGCAATGAAAGAGTTAAAATGATGTCAGAGGATGAGAAACCACATACACCTATGGTTTTAGTTTGATAAAATCGTTTTTTATATTTTCCAAACAAAAAAATAATGTTATATCCAATGAAAAAGAGAATGTGCGTAGTGTCCCCAGAGAAAAACCGGAACCTAAAGTATTGGTGACATAATTGTGACAATGTTTTACAAGGTTTCCAAAATATTCAAAAAAGTTGACCATTTAACAATCAACATATAATACACAGCACCTATATACAGTAATACGAGCTGTTAATGGTTTGCTTTCTTTAGTTGCCGACGAAGTTTCGACCCTCTACGTGATCTAGGGTCTCATCAGGACCTAAGGATTTTAGGGACATCTGATGGGTACAGTGTGCAGCCGCTTGAGGTGTATGTGCCAACAGTGGGTGATAGCGAGAAAGTATGAGATACTCACAAGGACACCCAGCCGGGTACCCAGTGAGTGTGAAGGCTGGCACTCAGTGGGTAGCTGAGCATGGTTACTGTAGTGATGATACACAGAGGTGTGTATGAGGATGGTAGTGAGGAACTCTGGAGTCATGTAAATCACAGGCGGTGCTATTGCGCTGACCTGTGGATCACGAATATTCAGTATGGTGATTTGGCCATTAGCAGACAGACGAACGCTGTTGTGCTGCCCGCGCTGTGGATTGTCACGCGCTGTGAGGACTGCATTAATGGAAGGATTCATCTTTATTGAAAAACACTCGCTCCCATGGATTGGTTTCACACCACTTTTAGGTGCGGACCACCACACTGAATATTCGTGATCCATAGGTCAGCGTAACAGCACCCTCTGTGATTTACACTCAGTATATAATAACACATCTTTCAGTAAAGATGGTTTTTGAATTGTGTGTTTGAAAATACCACTTTTTAGAAAGTGGCTATTTTCTTGTTCAACCATCCTGTGTGCCTCTGCCTGGTTGTGCATTGACTGTCTGGCTTTGAAGTGACATGGGCTGGGGAGGTGCAGTGGCTCCAGGAGTCTGGATGAGTCAGCGCTAGGCTGAATAGGCCTGATCTGCATTTGGAGTGGTGAGAGGAGTAGCACCTGTCCCTGAATAGGGCTGTGCCTGCCTTCCACAATGCTAGATCCGCCCTCCTGTGGTGTGTCTGGAGCCAAGGCTCACACTGACAATGGATGTTGTTGTGCACTTGCCGAGTTCCCCCCAGAACTGGTTTGAACTGGGCTCAGAGACCCTTGCACAAAGAGAACAAATACATTTTGGAGTATAAGTATCAGACCCAAAACCCCAGACTTTAGATCATTCCTGGAATTCAAGAGGAACCTTTGCCAAGGAGAAGAGCTGGAGAGACTGAGGCAAAGTACTGCCCTTGCTGTGTATCTGGGGTTGGCCTGCAGTTGCTGTTTCTGCCAAGGAAAGGAGCAGGACTTTGCTGTGTGCTGTGTCCCCTGCTTGAAGGAGATCTCAAAGGGCCTGAAGTGAGCTGGCCTCCTGTTCAGAAGTCTCAGGGACAAAAAGACTTCATCCCCCAGCTCCGCTGAGCTCTGCTGCTGCGAGTTCTAGCCTGCCAAGAGGTGCCTGTACCAGTTTTGGTCCTCTGGAGGTCGTTGATGCTGTTTGGGAGCTGGAAGAAAGAAGAAACATGAAGAACTGCTAAATCGATGCATCGCTTTTCTTGCGGCTGTTTTCTCGATGCATATCCACGGCACGAGAAGTATTTCCACGCATCGCCGTGCCACTGCGAGAACCGTCGCAGTACCTGTCGCAGCTACAAGAATCGACGCATCGAGGGATCACGGCTGAAGAGGACCGACGCGTCGCCGCTTGACACCGCTAAATCGATCGCTGTCACATCCCGGATATCCACGCATCGTACCTGTGTGGCACGCTTTTCCGACGCATCACCTGCGAACCGAAACCGTCACCAAGAATCGATGCATCACACCCCATACAGACCGGATTTGACGAAACTCATCCTCTGCGTGTCGCAGAACTGTCGCATCGACTCACCAAGGTCTCAGAAGTGTCGCATCTCTTTGTTTTCCGACTCTGTGGCTGTTTGGCTTTTGGAACTTTGACGCATCTACAGGTACTTTGATGAAAAGTCACGCATCCATAGTTTTCTATGGTACAAATTCTTGAAACGTTTTGCAAGTTATATTTTTAACTGTGTATGTTGGATTTTTGTCGTTTTGGTCTTGTTTAGTTTAGATAAAGATACTTTATTTTTCTAAACTGGTGTGGTGTCCATTTGTGGTGTTTTCACTGTGTTACTGTGAGTGTTGGTACAAATACTTTATACATTGCCTTTGGGATAAGCCTGTCTGCTCATGCCAAGCTACCGAGGGGGTGAGCAGGGGTTATCTAAAGAGTGTATCCCCCTTACCCTGACTAGAAGCAAGGGTCCCTATTTGGAAAAAAGGTACATACCTCTGCCAACTGGAGACCCCCATTTCTAACACTTACTAATGGAGGCACCGCTTTTCTGTTACTTTTTTTTTAAAATCTAGCACGAAACTGACCGGAAGGTATTGGAGCGCTTTACTAAGCATAAGTTCTCCAGTTCCAAAGTGGCAGCTCGCTGTGCTAACACTTTCCAAGGACATTTGTATTATAATCAGCATGACTGCTCTGTGCACTAATATGAAGCGGTGTTTAATATCACTTTGCAATTAGGCATGCACAGTTGGGAGCACTTCGGTGTCTACGCACACTAACAGAGGCACCACTTTCTCATTATTTTTTTGCAGTTGTAGCGCGAAGCTGACTGGAAGGTATTGGAGCACTGTACATGAGATCCAGTTCTCCAGTTCCAAAGTGCCAACTCACTGCACTAACATTTTCCAACCAGGACTTCTGATGGCATTAGGTTTACTAGTCTCACTTGCTGAAAACCATGACTTCAACAAATGGCTCTTACCCTCACTTTTCTTACCTTGATTTGTTCCCCGGTGAAATGGATCCAAAGTGAAGCCTCGGAACATAGAGGAAAAAACAAGGTTCAAAATACGAAAAGTGGCCAGATTGGTTTCATTCACAACCAAAAACATTAGCGACACTTTACAAAGTTTGCCAGTGTAGCGCTACTTTCATTTTCTCTTCTTTCTTTCAACAACAGTGTTCACTTCTCCTGCTGCAGCTGCCCCTCCCCCTATCTCTTTGCTCCTCTTCCTCTTATTCTCTCTCTTTCTGTCTCTGTCTCGCTCCTCCTCACTTGCTGAGAACTATGACTTCAACAAATGGCTCTGACCCCTTCTTTTCTCTCTTTTCCTTTATTTGTTCCCCTGTGAAATTGATCCACAAAAACAAAAACAAAATGTGGCTGCCAGTGTCATCTTTTTCAGACTTTTTCTATTCGGAGGTGCAGCCTCGGGAGGGAGAGAAAAAAATGGTTTAAAATATACGAAAAATAAAAAATGAACACTAAATAAAGCAAGACAGAGTGGTTGCAAAGTGGACAGATCGGTTTTATTCACAACTACACACATTAGCGCCACAGATATTGGCAGTGAAGCTCTACTTTCGTTTCTCGTCTTTCTTAAAATAACATTGTTTTTCCCAGGTGAGAAAGTACACCATTCCTAGAGGTACTGCACTACCTTACTGATGCATACAGTGGAAAACATTTGTTTGTTCCTCAGCTCGTCCTTGGTTCAATAGCAATAAAGCCAACCGATTGCATGCATTTATCTGCCTCACCACAGTGTAGGGGCCCCCTTCTAAATTTGATGAACCCCACCCCATCACCACACTAATCTCCCACAGCCCGCTTCCCTATCGTGTTCACTTCTGCTCTACCCCCCTCTCTTTCTTCCTCTTCCTCTTATTCCCTCTTTCTGGCTCTGTCTCGTTCCTCCTCATTTGCTAAAAAACATGACTTCAACAAACAGCTCTTACCCTCTCTTACCTCTCCTTTACTTTATTTGTTCCCCTGTGAAATGGAAAAAAGAAAGTAACACTTTTGCTATAAATGTTCTTTTTTCCTGATATTTTTCTATTCCAAAAAGCAGTTTCTCTATTCCAAAAAGCAGTTTCTCTATTCCAAAAAGCAGTCTTTCTATTCCAAAAAGCAGCCTCGGACAGAGAAAAAAAACACTAAACAAAAAAAACTAAATAAGGCAATACAAAGTGGTCGCAAAATGGCCAGATTGGTTTTATTTACAACCACACACATTAGTGCCACTTTACAGAGTTTGTAAGTGAAGCGCTACTTTCGTTTTCTCCTCTTCCTCTGAACAACATTGTTTTCCCCAGGTGGGAACGTGCACCATTCCTGGAGGTACTGCAATACCTGGTTGATGCTGATGGAGCGGAAATTTTGTTTTCATTTGTAAGGGTGCATCATAATCACGTGTAGAGTGCACCCGCATATAATCTTGCAATTATGTATACATGAGGTGTTAGAATTGTGAAATGTAGTAACGCAATTACGTGACATATTTTAGGTTACTGACAAGTAGTATGGAGAATTGACGTAGGAAATTAATGTTATCAGCAGAAAACGTTAACATGAAAACCTATGCTGTGAAGTTGACACTACTCATATACTAAATGTGATTACCATGTTATTTCTAAAATTTGGTAAGATGTGTTAGTCGAAACGCTAAAGAGTTATGCAAATCAGTAATGCTTTAAGTGATATATTCTTATGTTAGCTAAAATCCTACGCCTAAAATGCAAGTCCCTGAAAAACACTTGCTTTAGAATTAATGGTTTGAGTTTCATGTGCACTGTAGACTCTCTTCTTTCTCACGTTTGCATTGCAGTTGGAGAAGCATTCTTTTAGGAAAAGTAATGTTTTTGTTTTAGCAGCTAGGCAAGGAGAGAAGATGTTAGTTACATGGTTTGGAAGTTGATAAAGACGGAGATGGATTCACACGGGAGAAGGCAACCAAGGACGAATTGTTACGAGGGATGTACATGGAGAACGTTGTGGAAAAGTACTCGCATGACTGTGCCCATTGTGAATTATGCAAAAACAACAGTTGATGGACAGAATGCAGAACAATGTCATACATTCACCCCAGTACAGAGATCTAGGCCTAAATCCATCGTTTTTTTGCTCACCATGCCATTCCAGTTTGAACCCAGCCATATGCAAATCAGTCTTGACCCTGTGCCTCATGGGAACAGTCCAGCCCGAACTGCCAAGCCAGGTCCTCCCTGGACTGGAAACAAGCATCCTAGGACAGGTTTTCGGGGTTTCACCCCTCTTCAGCCAAGATAGCTTGATTCCAGTGGCATGGAGAGCACGGGACTCACGTTTGAGCATACCCGTCCCACTCGGGCTGACAAATGCAAAAACAACAGTTGATGGACAGAATGCAGAACAATGTCATATATTCACCTCAGTACAGAGATCTGGGCCTAAATCCATCGTTTTTTTGCTCACAATGCCATTCCAGTTTGAACCCAGCCATATGCAAATCAGTCTTGACCCTGTGCCTCATGGGAACAGTCCAGCCCGAACTGCCAAGCCAGGTCCTCCCTGGACTGGAACCAAGCATCCTAGGACCGGTTTCGGGGTTTCACCCCTCTTCAGCCAGGATAGCTTGATTCCAGTGGTATGGAGAGCACGGGACTCACGTCTGAGCATACCCGTCCCACTAGGGGTGACAAATGCAAAAACAACAGTTGATGGACAGAATGCAGAACAATGTCATACATTCACCCCAGTACAGAGATCTGGGCCTAAATCCATCCATTTTTTTTCATTGTGAATTATGAGCAAGCTGTGCATTATTCACCGCTACATGGGAATAGCAGATTGTTGGAATTAGGGACAGTGCCCATTTCTTTCTTGCCTTCAGGGAGAAAGCATCTCAGAATTAGCTCTTTCTTTGCAATAGTGGCTTCATGCTACATAACCCACTGATGGTGGAGAGGCTTCTTAGGAAGACTCCACATAATGACACTTTTTTCTATTCACTGGAAATTCATATGTAGGGATGTCACCTTAGAGCTTGAGTAGGGTTAGATTAAATGTTTTTCGCCCATCAACCTAAATGCAGAGAAATGTGGACACATGCTTTCTGATTCTCTGTATTCTACTTCTTGAATTAATAGTTTTGTTCATGTTACAACATTTAAATTGAATGCATAGATTTAGCTTCATATTAATTCCTTTGAATTTTTATACCCTTGTGTTGAGGTGTCTCTATGTCCAGTTATTATTGGCTTTGTAATAAATTAACTAACTACATATAGTGGTCCGTGGATTATTATGTATTAAGGAGAGTTATTGACTAATTGAGTGGACTAACATTCTTCTCCCCTTCACACTTTCATGCTGCAAAAAAGAACCATTGGAGTGTGTCTCTAGAAAGGAGTCTAGAACTAATGGGCCAGGCCCTTTCAATCCGTAAAGTGGAAACTATTTAATTTGATCCTATTTTATTTTAGTTTATAAAATGTTTACTGCTGCACTGTGTTCAGAGATGTGGTCTTTTTAAACCATACTGCTTACGTTTTGTATGGATATAAACAATGGACATTGAAACAGGTCCCTGTAGTCATGTTCTTAACATTTCAGGCAAAAACACTCAATGATTTCTGAATAATAAATGCAAAAGCGTTTAGGTAACTATGTTGTTCCTGCTTACATTTCACATGCTTTACTTAATCAAGCCCTCCCTATGAGTGTTTGCTATTTCTAGAATATTACTTTCTTTTTCAGCCAGCAAATTACTCTTGTCTCCCCTCCCTCGTAACCTATTTCCCATTTTCTGGTTCTCCAGCACCGCTAGGTCATACAAAAGGCAATAGCGTTATGCAAATATCATCACTCCAATGCAGACAAAAACATCAAAGCAAAAAACATAATTTTCAACACCAAGAGCTCTAACTTTCACAATTGCGAAACCGAGTGCATAGCAAATACTTGTATATAAGTCCACTCCACTCCAAACCAGAACACATGGGTAAAAGATATTGGGGCATATGTATCAAACGATTTTGTATTCGCAAACGCTGCGAATCGCAAAAAAACAGTGTTTGCTAATACAAAATCGCAAAATGAGATGTATGAGGCATTTCAGCAGCGCATTCTTAAGGAATCGCTAATTTTGCGATTTCTTAAGTTTGCGTAAGCATTTAAGAAATCGCAAATTGCGATTCCTTAAATGCTATGTAACACGCACCCAAGTTGTGCGATTTCTCCTTAAGAAATCGCAAATTACCACCAACTTCAAGTTGGTGGTAATTTGCGATTTCTTTGAAAAATGCACTTTTTGGCATTTTTCAAAGTGCCATGTGGCGCACATACATGCCCTTAGGGCATGTATGTGCGCCATATGCGCACACATGCTGATTTCAGGGGTGCATCATGGTGTCATCATGACACCCTTGCACCTTTGAAAATATTCTCAATTTGCGATTAGCAAATAGCGATTCGCAAATTGAGAAAGACTTCCCATTCATTGCTATGGGCCTCCTGGCCCATAGGAATGAATGGGAAGGTATTCCTTAATTGCGATTTCGCAATTTGCTAATCGCAATTAAGGAATTTTAAGAATTCGCAAAATTTGTGCAAATTTTTAGATACATCCCGTTTTGCAATTCTCAAATAGCGATTCTCAAAAAATCGCTATTTGAGAATCGCAAATGGAGATGTTGATACATATGCCCCCTTGTCATTTACAATGCCAATAGCTCTAACTCTTGCAAATGCGATACCTATTGCACTGCAAATGCCTGTTTTAATCTTGGAAGTGCTATGTCGAGGTTGTCTGACTGTGTGCCTGTCTTGTGCTATTACTATCTGAATAAGCTTCAGGTGTGATGTGTGTGATTGTACTTCCTCTTTCACTTATCTTCCCTTTACACATGTGTATGCTACTCACATCCTCTGCACTGGGCTCTCTGAGGCACATGTAAGACCTGTGCCCTTCTGTTCAACTTTAGGTTTGAACAGATGGGCGTGTTGGGTGTTTGCACCAGTGGGCAAGGCCGTAAGGTCTCCGGCTACATTTTTCCATATTCACCTCAGGTATGTGGTCTATGTGTGACTGGCCACCACCTACCACCTTCTCTGGCACGCTTACTTCATTTACTCTGAGCCTGCTTTAGTCAGCTGCTTTCCAACCTCCCTGTTTCAGTGGCTTGTAATTTGCTGCTTGTAATTTGGTGACCACTTCTGTATCTACAGTCCGCTCCGCTTTGTTGCAGGGCAAGGCTTAAAGTCGGTGCCACCTGTTCAAACATCACGGTAAATATATTTCTAAACTTGTTAACCGGGCCTCCTCTGAAGTTTACCTCAACTGCATTTCATTTCTCATGCAGAATGTAGCTCTAAGCCCGGACTGTTGACACTGTGGCATGCCTTTGCGCTGAGGACATGGAGGCAAACCTTTTCAAGATGGAGTATGTGGCTGTGGGTGTTGTGAGCAGCGCTGGGTGAAATAATGTTCAACTTTGGCTGGCTCTTCCAAAACGTGCAGAAATTTCCACACCATTTTTACATCTACAGAGGAAGCAGCGGTGCTTTATTTGAGCAGGTGGTTGCAGGTAGGGTCCAATGGCCCTGATTTTTGGGGACTGGCACTTAATTTTCCTCATCTGTCTTTCACCTAGAGCAATAGAGAGAAAAAACACAAAAGGGGAAAGAACGACAAAAGAAAAACAGTGACAAAGTGGGAAAGCATGGATGGAAGAGAACCTTCAAGAATGAGATAAAGAGGCAGGGAGGATCTAGTGGTAGGTGAAAGTGGCATAGGGTGAAATCTAGACTACGAACCCTTGGTCTTCAGCATCCTCAATATTGGTAGAGTTGGCATCGGACTTCTGAGAAAAACTTTAGGCCCCCTTCACATATTGTTTTACAAACTAAGCACTGGGCAGCAAGTAGATGTTCTCAGTTGGCTGAGAAGGTGTGTAAAAAAAAAATCACTGAAAAGCAAATTAAGAGCACAAACTGATCCAGGATATGAAGGACTCAGTAAAACTGTTGTAGAAAGGGACCAACAGGAGCATGGTGCCATTGGCTAATGACTTCTGCTCTGCCACATTCGTTAAAAATTAAATACACAGGATACTGCGCAGTGACGAAATGGAAGACGTGTGCTTTACCAACCCGTTAACTAACTTATTGTCTAGCCATAGGATTATTCCAACTTTTGATGAGCATGTGTTCAAAGGCATAGGAAAATATGAATGTGTGGCAAGTACCGATATTTCCTCCTAATTGAACCATAAAATATGTAGAGTAATATACGCAAACTTACAGCAGCTAGACCTGTTAAAACATACCATGACATCAGACAGTAAAGCACACCTAATCATTAACGTATTCAAAAAACCTACGCAGCCATTAAAACACATCTACAATTTATTACACTTTGTTTGAGCCAATTTCTTTTTTTAGTGTTCCTTTCTAGCCACTGTCCAAATCAAATAATGTGTTCTAAATAAGCCCTCGAGGCACGACAGCAGCATATGTTGTACATGATGTAAGAAAGCCTGCATATTTTGCTATTGAAATCCTTCAGCTTTAAGGATGATGTTTTATGTTCCCCTGTAGTGCGCGGGGATCCTGCTGGTTTGGCCAGACTACGAAAATAATCTTCGAATGACCAAAAGTAACTACAACTTTAAAAGTAGGAACCAAACCAGACACAACAAACCACAGAGCAGCCAGGGTAACTTGTCGTAATTCATGTGTGTGGAATTCGACTGTAGCAGTATTTACAGAGTGCTAAATTTCCGCCACTGGCACATTCCATGCAGAATGTCAAACTCTGAAAAAGTGCTGATAAGGCATTCCTGATGACCCGTCTTCGGGTCCTGTCATTAATCATAACAACATTTCATCAGAAGGTACTTACAACCTTGCCTGCAACATGCAAAGTTTGTGCTAGTCACACCAGTTTTAAAGTGAAAAATCCAACCCAGGTTTTGAAATGGTAGGTTTAGTCGCTGGCAGTATCTTTTTGCCACGTCACATCAGAATGCCTCAATTCCGCCGAAGAGCCAGCATGGATAGGTACCTCAAATCGGGCCTAAACGTCAGGTTAATCTGCAGTCCTTAAACTCGGTCTCTCTTCCTTTGAGGTAGGATGGTACTCAGTACAGACACATCATAAACTGAAGGTCAAAGGAGCAAGCACTGGCAAATTCAATAGGTCAGCCCTGAATTTTAAGCCCTAAATGTAATGTTTTAAAAAGCCTACTGGGTTGAAAAGCAAAACAAATAAACATTTGCAAAGGCAATAGGTTTGCATTTAATATGCTATTTTATGCAGTGCTATCACATTACAGCAAGACTCATAGAAGAAAACCCACAGGAGTGGACAAAGAGGGCTAGAGTTATAAAGTAGTCACTCGTGCAATTCAGTATGAACGGAGGAGGGGGGATACTTCAAACAGCCTACAGCATTATTTAATAAATGAATACTACACTGATTTGAGCCAAGTCGTGATTGACAAAGCCTCCAGTGAATGGCTGAAAGAGGCTGGTCAAAGGAAGGCTATGGTTGAAAGGGGCGGATCAAAGCCCTGCCCACTCAATGTAAATTGCTAGCAACACGTCTATTTGACAGCTATACTGTCAAACACCAGATATAAAAACAACTACTTTCTGTGAACGATGTATACTCGAAATAAAAAATATTATGGGTGATGGGTCGCAGGCAGGTCGCTTCCCACGCTGCTGCACGGCTCTGCCTACCTCTGCCTGCATTGTTTCAGCTTAACTTGTATTATTCCTCTGTGCCCATACTTGTTTCTCGTGCCTCATCTTGTTTTTCCTTCCTGTGCCCATACCTGTTTTCGTGGCTAATCTTGTTTTTCCTTCCGGTGCCCATACTTGTTTTTCATGCCTAATCTTGTTTTCCTGCCGCTGCGTCCCTGCGGCCCTGCCCCCCTGCACTCCCATTCGCCGTCCCCCTCCCGCCTCCCATCTGCTCCTCCCTCCCACATCCCCTCATTTGGAGGCCGCGCAGCGGTGAAAGGAGCGACCTCTGAACCTGCTCGCAGGCAGGTCGCTCCCCACGCTGCTGCACGGCTCTGCCTGCATTGTTTCAGCTTAACTTGTATTATTCCTTTGTGCCCATACTTGTTTCTCGTGCTTAATCTTGTTTTTCCTTCCTGTGCCCATACTTGTTTTACGTGCCTAATCTTGTTTTCCTGCCGCTGCGTCCCTGCGGCCCCGCCCCCTGCACTCCCATTCGCCGCCCCGCTCCCGGCTCCCAGCTGCTCCTCCCTCCCACATCCCCTCCTATGGAGGCCGCGCAGCGGACGCGCGCAGCGGGTGCGCTGCTGGCGCGTCGAAGGCATGCCTAAGGCAAGCCCGTCTGCGCCCGTCCACGCCTGGACGGCGCCCAGCGCCAGGACCCCTGGCCCCCACAAATGCCACGACACCCGACTCTGCTACGACTCCAGCACCCTCCACGCGCTCAATGCTGGACGATCACGCACCTGCTGCCTGGCCGCCCCGAATCGCACCCAAGGACCCTTCTCCTGCCGGAACTGCAGCTTCACCAGCATCCGGCCCGCCAACCCACCTACCAAAGAACCCAACCACCTCAGATGCATTTTTCTCAACACCCGCTCCGCCCGCAAACACGCCGTTGAACTCTGGGACCTACTCGACACCCACGCCCCAGACGTCGCCTTCCTGACGGAGACCTGTCTGAACCCCTCCTCGGCACCCGACATCGCCACAGCCATCCCGGAAGGCTACAAGATCACCCGCAAGGACCGCACCAACGGGGCGGAGGAGGAATCGCCATCGTCCACAGAAACACTCTCAAAATCTCGACAGACACCGACGACACCCTCAGCACCGCCGAACACCTGCACTTCCAGATCCACACCGACCCCAACACCACCCTCAGAGGTACCCTCGTCTACAGACCCCCCGGACCGCAGTTCTGCGACTCCTTCGCCGACTTCATCAGCACACACGCCCTTGACGGACTACATCCTCCTCGGGGACCTGAACATCCACCTCGAGAACAACAACGACCCCAACTCTTCCACCCTGATCGACAACCTCACCAACCTCGGACTCAGACAACTCGTCACAACACCCACCCACTCCGCCGGCCACACGCTTTACCCCATCTTCTCAGCAAGCTCCCATGTCTTCTTCAACCACACCACCGAACTCCACTGGACCGACCACCGCTGCATCCACTTCACCTTCCGGAAACCCACCACACACCACCGCACCCAGCAGATGCCTCGCCGCCACTGGAGCAAGGTCACCGAGGACCAGCTAACCACCGCCCTCGCCCAGAGCCCACCTGCAGACCCAACCGACCCAGACGCCGCAGCTCGCAGCCTCAGACAATGGATCGATGACTGCGCCAACACCCCCCGCCCCGCTCAAGAAGCCCTCCAACACCCACACCAGCAAGAGAGCCAGCTAGTTCACCGAAGACCTCCAAGCGAACCTGCCGAAAACTCGAACAAAACTGGATCCGCGAATGAACATCGGAAAGCTACACAGCCCACAAAAACGCCACCCGC
This sequence comes from Triturus cristatus, assembly GCF_964204655.1. Taxonomy (NCBI): domain Eukaryota; kingdom Metazoa; phylum Chordata; class Amphibia; order Caudata; family Salamandridae; genus Triturus; species Triturus cristatus. The sequence continues at coordinate 273,515,171 of NC_140592.1, read as the reverse complement.
AGACACCACCACCTCATCAGATCGGCCAAAAGGACCTCCTTCAAAGACCGCCTAGAGCACAACGCACACAACAGCAAAGAGCTCTTCAGCATCGTGAAGGAACTCTCCAACCCCAGCTCCAACACCAACGACATCCCACCGTCACAAGACCTGTGCGACTCGCTGGCCACCTTCTTCCACCGCAAGATCGCCGACATCCACGACAGCTTCGACGCCATCACCACCCCGGCAACCGCTGAGACCCCCGCTCGCACGACCACCACCCGCACCAACCGCCTGCTCACCTGGACCAACATCAACGATGACGACACAATCAAGATCATGAACACCATCCACTCCGGATCCCCGGAAGATCCCTGCCCACACCACATCTTCAACAAAGCCAGCAGCACCATCGCACCCCATCTCCGGAAAACCATCAACATCTCCTTCGAGACAGCGACCTTCCCAGAGAGCTGGAAGCATGCAGAGATCAACGCCTTACTCAAGAAACCCAAGGCGGACCCCAAGGACCTCAAGAACTTCTGACCCATCTCCCTGCTCCCATTCCCGGCGAAGGTCATCGAAAAGGCTGTCAACAAACAACTGACCAGCTTCCTCAAGGAGAACAACATCCTGGACCCGTCCCAGTCCGGGTTCCACAGCAACCACAGCACCGAAACTGCCCTCATCGCCGCCACCGACGACATCAGGACCCTGCTTGACAACGGTGAAACCGCGGCCCTCATCCTCCTGGACCTGTCAGCCGCCTACGACACGGTCTGCCACCGCACACTATGAACACGCCTCCACGACGCCAGAATCAAAGAGAAGGCCCTGGACTGGTCCACCTCCTTCCTCTCCGGCAGAACTCAGAGCGTCCACCTCCCCCCCTTCTGCTCCGAAGCCACCAAGATCATCTGCGACGTACCCCAAGGCTCATCCCTCAGCCCTACGTTGTTCAACGTCTACATGACACCACTCGCCCATGTCGCACGAAGGCACGATCTCAACATCATCTCCTATTCCGACGACACCCAGCTGATCCTCTCCCTCACCAAAGACGCCCGCACCGCCAAAAGCAACCTCCACGAAGGAATGAAGGCCGTCGCCGACTGGATGAGAAACAGCCGACTGAAGCTGAACTCAGACAAGACGGAGGTCCTCATCCTCGGATCCTCCTCCTCGGCCTGGGATGACTCCTGGTGGCCGACTGCACTAGGAGCACCCCCCACACCCACCGACCACGCACGCAACCTAGGGGTCATCCTCGACTCTACCCTCTCCATGACGAAGCAGGTCAACGCCGTCTCCTCCTCCTGCTTCAACACCCTCTGCATACTTTGCAGGATCTTCAAGTGGATCCCCACCAAAACTAGAAGGACGGTCACCCAGGCCCTCGTCAGCAGTAGACTGGACTACGGCAAAGCACTCTACGCAGGAGCCCCGGCCAAACTCATGAAACGGCTCCAACGCATCCAGAACGCCTCCGCACGCCTGATCCTCGACATCCCTCGCCGCAGCCACATCACACCCCACCTGAGAGACCTGCACTGGCTCCCCATCAACAAGAGGATAACCTTCAATCTCTTCACACACAAGGCACTCCACGACACAGGACCAGCGTACCTAAACAGCCGACTCAGCCTCTACACCCCCACATGCCAGCTCTGCTCCGCAGACCGCGCCCTTGCCACCGTCCCCCGCATCCGAAGAGTGACCGCCGGCGGCAGATCATTCTCCCACCTCGCCGCCAAGACATGGAACACCCTCCCCATCCGCCTGTGGCAGACCGAAGACCTCCTTACCTTCAGGAGACTCCTCAAGACATGGCTCTTCGAACAGTAGCAGCGTCCCCCCTCCCCTAGCGCCTTGAGACCCTCACGGGTATGTAGTGCGCTTTATAAACGCTATAATTGATTGATTGATTGTTTAAGTGTACTTTTGAGACTTAAAACATCCCTTCAGGCATTGCACTGCAAGTAGTTCATATGTATTGTATTGTAATTGCATTTATATAGCGCTTACTACCCCTGACGAGGCATCGAAGCACTTTTTCGGTGAGTAGCACGATACTCCAGAACCCATAAAGGATTAGTTGTGAATTAGTATAGTGAAATATTAAAGAAATTTGAGTGGTGGATATGTTAGTCAGTTATTTGGATTGAGAAGGATATTGGAGGGATAGAAGAGGGAAGAAAGGTTTGCATTTATATAGCGCTTGTTACCCCTGATGGGGTGTTAAAGTGCTTTTTGGGTGAGCAGCACGCTACTCCAGAACCCATAAAGGACTAGTGGTGAATTAGTATTGTGAAATATGAATGTAATATTTGTTGTGGATATGGTAGATAGTTATTTGGATTGAGAAGGTTAATGAAGGGATAGAAGAGGGAAAAAGGTTTGCATTTATATAGCGCTTGCTACCCCTGATAAGGTGCTGTAGTACTATCTCAGCGAGTAGCATGCTACTCCGGAACCCATAAAGGATTAGTGGTAAATTAGTACAGTGAAAATATGAAAGTAATTTGAGTGGTGGATATGTTAGTCAGTTATTTGTATTGAGAAGGATAGTGGAGGGATAGAAAATGGAAAATGTTTGCATTTATATAGTGCTTGCTATCCCTGATGAGGTGTTGAAGCACTTTTTCAGCGAGTAGCACGCTACTCCAGAACCCATAAAGGATTAGTGGTGAATTAGTATAGCGAAATATGAAATTAATTTGAGTGGTGGACATGTTAGTCTGTTATTTGCATTGAAAAGGAAATTAGAGGGATAGAAGAGGGAAGGATTTAGAATAGTTTTTTTTGGACCTCACAGCAGTAGGAGGAGGCTTGGGATGAGTAAAAGGGAGGCACGGCTCTGCCTGCATTGTTTCAGCTTAACTTGTATTATTCCTTTGTGCCCATACTTGTTTCTCGTGCTTAATCTTGTTTTTCCTTCCTGTGCCCATACTTGTTTTACATGCCTAATCTTGTTTTCCTGCCGCTCCGTCCCTGCGGCCCCGCCCCCCTGCACTCCCATTCGCCGCCCCACTCCCGGCTCCCAGCTGCTCCTCCCTCCCACATCCCCTCCTATGGAGGCCACGCAGCGGACGCGCGCAGCGGGTGCGCTGCTGGCGCGTCGAAGGCATGCCTAAGGCAAGCCCGTCTGCGCCCGTCCACGCCTGGACCGCGCCCAGCGCCAGGACCCCTGGCCCCCACAAATGCCACGACACCCGACTCTGCTACGACTCCAGCACCCTCCACGCGCTCAATGCTGGACGATCACGCACCTGCTGCCTGGCCGCCCTGAAGCGCACCCAAGGACCCTTCTCCTGCCGGAACTGCAGCTTCACCAGCATCTGGCCCGCCAACCCACCCATGCAGAGATCAACGCCTTACTCAAGAAACCCAAGGCGGATCCCAAGGACCTCAAGAACTTCTGACCCATCTCCCTGCTCCCATTCCCGGCGAAGGTCATCGAAAAGGCTGTCAACAAACAACTGACCAGCTTCCTCAAGGAGAACAACATCCTGGACCCGTCCCAGTCCGGGTTCCACAGCAACCACAGCACCGAAACTGCCCTCATCGCCGCCACCGACGACATCAGGACCCTGCTTGACAACGGTGAAACCGCGGCCCTCATCCTCCTGGACCTGTCAGCCGCCTACGACACGGTCTGCCACCGCACACTATGAACACGCCTCCATGACGCCAGAATCAAAGAGAAGGCCCTGGACTGGTCCACCTCCTTCCTCTCCGGCAGAACTCAGAGCGTCCGCCTCCCCCCCTTCTGCTCCGAAGCCACCAAGATCATCTGCGACGTACCCCAAGGCTCATCCCTCAGCCCTACGTTGTTCAACGTCTACATGACACCACTCGCCCATGTCGCACGAAGGCACGATCTCAACATCATCTCCTATGCCGACGACACCCAGCTGATCCTCTCCCTCACCAAAGACGCCCGCACCGCCAAAAGCAACCTCCACGAAGGAATGAAGGCCGTCGCCGACTGGATGAGAAACAGCCGACTGAAGCTGAACTCAGACAAGACGGAGGTCCTCATCCTCGGATCCTCCTCCTCGGCCTGGGATGACTCCTGGTGGCCGACTGCACTAGGAGCACCCCCCACACCCACCGACCACGCACGCAACCTAGGGGTCATCCTCGACTCTACCCTCTCCATGACGAAGCAGGTCAACGCCGTCTCCTCCTCCTGCTTCAACACCCTCTGCATACTTTGCAGGATCTTCAAGTGGATCCCCACCAAAACTAGAAGGACGGTCACCCAGGCCCTCGTCAGCAGTAGACTGGACTACGGCAACGCACTCTACGCAGGAGCCCCGGCCAAACTCATGAAACGGCTCCAACGCATCCAGAACGCCTCCGCACGCCTGATCCTCGACATCCCTCGCCGCAGCCACATCACACCCCACCTGAGAGACCTGCACTGGCTCCCCATCAACAAGAGGATAACCTTCAATCTCTTCACACACAAGGCACTCCACGACACGGGACCAGCGTACCTAAACAGCCGACTCAGCCTCTACACCCCCACATGCCAGCTCTGCTCCGCAGACCGCGCCCTTGCCACCGTCCCCCGCATCCGAAGAGTGACCGCCGGCGGCAGATCATTCTCCCACCTCGCCGCCAAGACATGGAACACCCTCCCCATCCGCCTGTGGCAGACCGAAGACCTCCTTACCTTCAGGAGACTCCTCAAGATATGGCTCTTCGAACAGTAGCAGCGTCCCCCCTCCCCTAGCGCCTTGAGACCCTCACGGGTATGTAGTGCGCTTTATAAACGCTATAATTGATTGATTGATTGATTGTTTAAGTGTACTTTTGAGACTTAAAACATCCCTTCAGGCATTGCACTGCAAGTAGTTCATATGTATTGTATTGTAATTGCATTTATATAGCGCTTACTACCCCTGACGAGGCATCGAAGCACTTTTTCGGTGAGTAGCACGATACTCCAGAACCCATAAAGGATTAGTTGTGAATTAGTATAGTGAAATATTAAAGAAATTTGAGTGGTGGATATGTTAGTCAGTTATTTGGATTGAGAAGGATATTGGAGGGATAGAAGAGGGAAGAAAGGTTTGCATTTATATAGCGCTTGTTACCCCTGATGGGGTGTTAAAGTGCTTTTTGGGTGAGCAGCACGCTACTCCAGAACCCATAAAGGACTAGTGGTGAATTAATATTGTGAAATATGAATGTAATATGAGTTGTGGATATGGTAGTTAGTTATTTGGATTGAGAAGGTTAATGAAGGGATAGAAGAGGGAAAAAGGTTTGCATTTATATAGCGCTTGCTACCCCTGATAAGGTGTTGTAGTACTATCTCAGCGAGTAGCATGCTACTCCGGAACCCATAAAGGATTAGTGGTAAATTAGTACAGTGAAAATATGAAAGTAATTTGAGTGGTGGATATGTTAGTCAGTTATTTGTATTGAGAAGGATAGTGGAGGGATAGAAAATGGAAAATGTTTGCATTTATATAGTGCTTGCTATCCCTGATGAGGTGTTGAAGCACTTTTTCAGCGAGTAGCACGCTACTCCAGAACCCATAAAGGATTAGTGGTGAATTAGTATAGCGAAATATGAAATTAATTTGAGTGGTGGACATGTTAGTCTGTTATTTGCATTGAAAAGGAAATTAGAGGGATAGAAGAGGGAAGGATTTAGAATAGTTTTTTTTGGACCTCACAGCAGTAGGAGGAGGCTTGGGATGAGTAAAAGGGAGGCACGGCTCTGCCTGCATTGTTTCAGCTTAACTTGTATTATTCCTTTGTGCCCATACTTGTTTCTCGTGCTTAATCTTGTTTTTCCTTCCTGTGCCCATACTTGTTTTACGTGCCTAATCTTGTTTACCTGCCGCTGCGTCCCTGCGGCCCCGCCCCCCAGCACTCCCATTCGCCGCCCCGCTCCCGGCTCCCAGCTGCTCCTCCCTCCCACATCCTCTCCTATGGAGGCCACGCAGCGGATGCGCGCAGCGGGTGCGCTGCTGGCGCGTCGAAGGCATGCCTAAGGCAAGCCCGTCTGCGCCCGTCCACGCCTGGACCGCGCCCAGCGCCAGGACCCCTGGCCCCCACAAATGCCACGACACCCGACTCTGCTACGACTCCAGCACCCTCCACGCGCTCAATGCTGGACGATCACGCACCTGCTGCCTGGCCGCCCCGAAGCGCACCCAAGGACACTTCTCCTGCCGGAACTGCAGCTTCACCAGCATCTGGCCCGCCAACCCACCTACCAAAGAACCCAACCACCTCAGATGCATTTTTCTCAACACCCGCTCCGCCCGCAAACACGCCTTTCAACTCTGGGACCTACTCGACACCCACGCCCCAGACGTCGCCTTCCTGACGGAGACCTGTCTGAACCCCTCCTCGGCACCCGACATCGCCATAGCCATCCCGGAAGGCTACAAGATCACCCGCAAGGACCGCACCAACGGGGTGGAGGAGGAATCGCCATCGTCCACAGAAACACTCTCAAAATCTCGACAGACACCGACGACACCCTCAGCACCGCCAAACACCTGCACTTCCAGATCCACACCGACCCCAACACCACCCTCAGAGGTACCCTCGTCTACAGACCCCCCGGACCGCAGTTCTGCGACTCCTTTGCCGACTTCATCAGCACACACGCCCTTGACGGACTACATCCTCCTCGGGGACCTGAACATCCACCTCGAGAACAACAACGACCCCAACTCTACCACCCTGATCGACAACCTCACCAACCTCGGACTCAGACAACTCGTCACAACACCCACCCACTCCGCCGGCCACACGCTTTACCCCATCTTCTCAGCAAGCTCCCACGTCTTCTTCAACCACATCACCGAACTCCACTGGACCGACCACCGCTGCATCCACTTCACCTTCCGGAAACCCACCACACACCACCGCACCCAGCAGATGCCTCGCCGCCACTGGAGCAAGGTCACCGAGGACCAGCTAACCACCGCCCTCGCCCAGAGCCCACCCGCAGACCCAACCGACCCAGACGCCGCAGCTCGCAGCCTCAGACAATGGATCGATGACTGCGCCAACACCCCCCGCCCCGCTCAAGAAGCCCTCCAACACCCACACCAGCAAGAGAGCCAGCTAGTTCACCGAAGACCTCCAAGCGAACCTGCCGAAAACTCGAACTAAACTGGATCCGCGAATGAACATCGGAAAGCTACGCAGCCCGCAAGAACGCCACCCGCAGACACCACCACCTCACCAGATCCGCCAAAAGGACCTCCTTCAAAGACCGCCTAGAGAACAACGCACACAACAGCAAAGAGCTCTTCAGCATCGTGAAGGAACTCTCCAACCCCAGCTCCAACACCAACGACATCCCACCGTCACAAGACCTGTGCGACTCGCTGGCCACCTTCTTCCACCGCAAGATCGCCGACATCCACGACAGCTTCGACGCCATCACCACCCCGGCAACCGCTGAGACCCCCGCTCGCACGACCACCACCCGCACCAACCGCCTGCTCACCTGGACCAACATCAACGATGACGACACGATCAAGATCATGAACACCATCCACTCCGGATCCCCGGAAGACCCCTGCCCACACCACATCTTCAACAAAGCCAGCAGCACCATCGCACCCCATCTCCGGAAAACCATCAACATCTCCTTCGGGACAGCGACCTTCCCAGAGAGCTGGAAGCATGCAGAGATCAACGCCTTACTCAAGAAACCCAAGGCGGACCCCAAGGACCTCAAGAACTTCTGACCCATCTCCCTGCTCCCATTCCCGGCGAAGGTCATCGAAAAGGCTGTCAACAAACAACTGACCAGCTTCCTCAAGGAGAACAACATCCTGGACCCGTCCCAGTCCGGGTTCCACAGCAACCACAGCACCGAAACTGCCCTCATCGCCGCCACCGATGACATCAGGACCCTGCTTGACAACAGTGAAACCGCCGCCCTCATCCTCCTGGACCTGTCAGCCGCCTACGACACGGTCTGCCACCGCACACTATGAACACGCCTCCACGACGCCAGAATCAAAGAGAAGGCCCTGGACTGGTCCACCTCCTTCCTCTCCGGCAGAACTCAGAGCGTCCGCCTCCCCCCCCTTCTGCTCCGAAGCCACCAAGATCATCTGCGACGTACCCCAAGGCTCATCCCTCAGCCCTACGTTGTTCAACGTCTACATGACACCACTCGCCCATGTCGCACGAAGGCACGATCTCAACATCATCTCCTATGCCGACGACACCCAGCTGATCCTCTCCCTCACCAAAGACGCCCGCACCGCCAAAAGCAACCTCCACGAAGGAATGAAGGCCGTCGCCGACTGTATGAGAAACAGCCGACTGAAGCTGAACTCAGACAAGACGGAGGTCCTCATCCTCGGATCCTCCTCCTCGGCTTGAATGACTCCTGGTGGCCGACTGCACTAGGAGCACCCCCCACACCCACCGACCACGCATGCAACCTAGGGGTCATCCTCGACTCTACCCTCTCCATGACGAAGCAGGTCAACGCCGTCTCCTCCTCCTGCTTCAACACCCTCTGCATACTTTGCAGGATCTTCAAGTGGATCCCCACCAAAACTAGAAGGACGGTCACCCAGGCCCTCGTCAGCAGTAGACTGGACTACGGCAACGCACTCTACGCAGGAGCCCCGGCCAAACTCATGAAACGGCTCCAACGCATCCAGAACGCCTCCGCACGCCTGATCCTCGACATCCCTCGCCGCAGCCACATCACACCTCACCTGAGAGACCTGCACTGGCTCCCCATCAACAAGAGGATAACCTTCAATCTCTTCACACACAAGGCACTCCACGACACGGGACCAGCGTACCTAAACAGCCGACTCAGCCTCTACACCCCCACATGCCAGCTCTGCTCCGCAGACCGCGCCCTCGCCACCGTCCCCCGCATCCGAAGAGTGACCGCCGGCGGCAGATCACTCTCCCACCTCGCCGCCAAGACATGGAACACCCTCCCCATCCGCCTGTGGCAGACCGAAACCCTCCTTACCTTCAGGAGACTCCTCAAGACATGGCTCTTCGAACAGTAGCAGCGTCCCCCCTCCCCTAGCGCCTTGAGACCCTCATGGGTATGTAGTGCGCTTTATAAACGCTATAATTGATTGATTGATTGTTTAAGTGTACTTTTGAGACTTAAAACATCCCTTCAGGCATTGCACTGCAAGTAGTTCATATGTATTGTATTGTAATTGCATTTATATAGCACTTACTACCCCTGACGAGGCATCGAAGCACTTTTTCGGTGAGTAGCACGATACTCCAGAACCCATAAAGGATTAGTTGTGAATTAGTATAGTGAAATATTAAAGAAATTTGAGTGGTGGATATGTTAGTCAGTTATTTGGATTGAGAAGGATATTGGAGGGATAGAAGAGGGAAGAAAGGTTTGCATTTATATAGCGCTTGTTACCCCTGATGGGGTGTTAAAGTGCTTTTTGGGTGAGCAGCACGCTACTCCAGAACCCATAAAGGACTAGTGGTGAATTAGTATTGTGAAATATGAATGTAATATGAGTTGTGGATATGGTAGTTAGTTATTTGGATTGAGAAGGATAGTGGAGGGATAGAAAATGGAAAATGTTTGCATTTATATAGTGCTTGCTATCCCTGATGAGGTGTTGAAGCACTTTTTCAGCGAGTAGCACGCTACTCCAGAACCCATAAAGGATTAGTGGTGAATTAGTATAGCGAAATATGAAATTAATTTGAGTGGTGGACATGTTAGTCTGTTATTTGCATTGAAAAGGAAATTAGAGGGATAGAAGAGGGAAGGATTTAGAATTGTTTTTTTTGGAGCTCATAGCAGTAGGAGGAGGCTTGGGATGAGTAAAAGGGAGGCAGAGGGGGAAGAGTCAAAGGGAAGGGTTTAGAAAGGCTTGTTTGGGACATCTGAATAGTAAAGAGGTATGAGATGATTCTATGAGAGGTAGAGTAGGGAAGAGTCTAGTAAGGTTTATTGGGGGATCATAGTAGTGGTATGGGGTTTGGGATGAAAGAGAGTGGAGGTAAAGGATATATTGATAGAGGTATAGGGTGAGAAATAGGGTAGTGCATTGGAAAGAGTAGTAGAATGAGGTTTGAGATTGGTCAGAGAGTTGATTCAGAAGATATATTGAGAGCGGTATAGGGTGAGAAATAGGGTAGTGCATTAGAAAGAGTAGTAGAATGAGGTTTGAGATTAGTCAGAGAGTTGATTCAGAAGATATATTGAGAGCGGTATAGGGTGAGAAATAGGGTAGTGCATTGGAAAAATCTTTGGGGCATTCCAGTTGAAGGTGTATTTGCATGTAATCTGCATAGCTATAACATTTGAGTTGAAATTGATTGATCAGTGTCGGTATAACTTCATGTAGATGTTGAAAAGCATGGGCGATATGATAGAGCATTGTGGGACCCCTGCTTTCATGAAGTATGTTTTGGATGAGAAAGAGGGGTATGGATGATATTAGTTCTGTTGCGAAGGTAGGATGTGATCCAGTCTAGAGCAGTCCCCTCTATGTCAGCTTTGTAGAGTCTTTGCATCAGAGTGTCATGGTCAACCGTGTCAAAGGCAGCCGTGAGGTCCAAGAGAAGTAGCGCACCAACCCCGTTGCAGTCAAATGTGTTCTTCAGGTCATCCCAGATGGCACCGAGGGCAGATTCTGTGCCTCTTCCTGGATGGAATCCCGTTTGGAAGTCTTTAAGTATGGCATTAGCTTCAATTAATTGTGACATCTGAGTGAATGCTGCTCTTTCTATCAGTTTGCACAGGAAAGGTCCATTTGTAATCGCTCTGTAACTGTCAGGGTTCAGCAGGTCCAAGTTTGTTTTCTTCAGTAATGGAAGTATGTATGACTTTTTTAGTTCTTCTGGAACTTTTCCGGTAGTTAAGGAATTGTTGATGATTGTTCTTACTGGTGTGGCAGCAGAGGTTGATAGAAGAATTGTCTTGAAGGTTTGCGGTGGATACAGGTCAGAAGGGCTGCCACCAGGCCTGGGTACTTTGACCAGGTCTATAAATTCATAGTGTGAAATGTGTTGGAATGAACGGAGAGGCTGGGTTAGTGTATTCTTGGATTGTTGTTTTGCAAAAGGGTCAGTGCTGGTGCTTTGTCTTTGTTGTAAATATGAGTCCAAGTGTCTTCTTTGACCGTATAATGATTTGCCAGTTTGATATGCGGCGGAATGATACACCAAGCAGCATATACCATGAGGTGGCAGTGAAATACGCATGTGGGTAGAGCCAAAGACCACACTATGTATTTTAAGGAATTGACAAAAATGATTCGCCACACCGCTGTTTTCTCAAGCCAGAACTAAAAACAGTAACACTGGTTACTGCCTGGTCACCAGGCAATAAGAACTGGGGAAAATTCTATGACCACTAAACTGATGGCGTACACAAAATCACTCGCCTCCAACATATAGCTTTAGGACAGACAGTCACATGAACATGTCTTGCAGTGCCCGAGGCGTTTTTGCATCTCAGCGCTGAAAAGTTTTTATTTTAGGTTGAGATTGTGTGATGTGTGTCTTCCACATACTGTCTTCTAGAGTGAGGTAAACACACTTTGGGCCCAATGTACAAAAAAAAAATCAGTTGCAAACCCTGGGCATCCCAAAATCACAGGATTTGCTACTGAAAAAGAGTGTCTTGTGATAAACCAGTTCGGCCGGTCAGAAAAGTCTTTTAGATTCCCAATAGGCATTCAGCAACTCACTTCAAGCCGCCCTAATAGATGAGCAATAACATGTATCATTGCCTTTTGTCCCAACTGCTATCACAAGCCATTGATGAGATAAAAAAAGTACCCAAGCTGGGGTTTGGAAAGGGGAAGCTGTGCCTTTGTGAATCCTTATTAGAGACAAGAGTCTGCGAGCCAGAGCTTCAAAAGTGAAACTTTTCGTTTTTTAAACAGCACCCATCTCATTAAGGACATGGGCTACTTTAAAAAACGTTTTCCGTTGGGAAATGAGAAAGCATGAATGGAGGTCTGCTGTCCCTCAGAGGCCACAATTCCAGTGTTTACACCAAATCACAAGGGTTAGCATATTTGTAGTTGCCCAATCAACATTCATTTACCAGGTCATTGTGCATCCCTCTGCAAATGAGCATTTTACGAAATTAGCTACTAGTACCTAAGTCGAATTGCTAAAGTTATGGGCATGTCGCAAAAGGCCGGTGCTCAATTTGCACTCACTATCTGTGGCCTGCCAGTACAAATATTGGGCTCTTCTTTATTAAAGTTCAAGATGTGGAATTATGGTACAAGATCTCCTTCTGAATCCCCAATAAATGAATGAGAGCTTGTAGTTGAAAAGAACAGAGTGTTATGACGCTAGGCTCAGGTTTCTCCCGGAATACTCTAGCTGCGCTTGTAAAACTGAACGCCGTGCTTACCTTTGGAAGATGGATTTCCCGTTTTAGCTTTTAGTGCTTACATCACACCATATGCTTTGTAGTTCGCAGGGAGCGGGATGAAAGTACTTCCACTGTCGCTCACTCAACATATAAGAAACTTAGTTCACAGGAAAGAACAACCAACAGGAGAGTCGAGCGGAGTGCAGATTTTGGTGCTTGATTTTAGAATCCTTGTTGAGCAAACTTTACGCTCAGACTTTAAATCTTTCCCCACTCAATGGGAGAAATGGGAAAAACATGCAGTCTTAATATGTGGTTAAAACACAGTTATTTGCTATACCCCTTTCTGATGTCAAAGCCTGCATAAGGTGAAACCACAACTGTGCTGTAGCTTTCCCTCCACTGGAGAGTTTTGACCCTCCAACAATTGAGGCAATCGAAATAGCCTTTTGGAGGGTAGCATTGAACCAGTTTCCAGCATAATTTATGAGACATTATCATAAAAGTCTTCAGCTTTTATTAGACAACAACAAGCAGCATAAAGGTATACCACAGACTAAAACTGTGCCTCATCTTGCCATCCCCCAGAATCTTTAAATTTGTTAGCTTTGACATAATCAAGTTGAGATACTATTTCAATAACAAGAAAATTAGCAAGCTTTAAAAGAGGAGCAAAAGCTAACTAGCACAAACAGCTATTCCCGATTTAAGTTTCAGAGCTGAAAATGTGGAACAATGCACACAAACAGAACTTGCACTTGAACCATGGATTGCACTAGCAAGTTCAACCAGGTGGCATCTGATGGGAACAGTCTATGCACAAACAGGCATGAGTTTGTTTTTGGGCTCAACTCTTTGTAAGTGCCGAAGCTAAAATGGGAATACATTACATTTGCACCTAGTTTCGATCTAGTAGATGGGTCAAAATACCCCATAAGCATTTACTATTGAAAGCAGTTATTGTTGCTATTCAACAGGATAGTGAACATGTTGACTGCAATATCATTTTAGATATTTGTTCTAGGCACACAAATACCCATTCACCACAGTACATCTGGTGTTATCATAGCTATATTTAATTATTTCCATCATCGTAACATGGATGTGGCCTAACGGCTACAGCGGTGGACTGAGTTAGAGTCTCGGCAGGGTCTCGGCAGGGACGCTCAACATCATGTGATTCTGGAAAACCACTTAAACTCCCCGTGCCTAATAAAATTAATGTGTACGTCTGTAACGCAACTGGTGCATATGCAAATTGCACTGATGCCTTTGGGTAGAGTTTCGGGCCATATAAAACAAAAAACAAATAAAAACACGCCTTTCCTAATTCTTTAATACAGGGCCTCAAAGAGAGGGTCCTCCTGGGCCGCACACCAGTCCACCCCCGGCGCCACTTTCGTTGGGTAGGAGGTTTGGCCTGTGCCCAGGCCGCCGCAATATCTCGCTTGCCCACCGCAACCGCCGTGCCCAGCAAGTGTTTGTCGGCTCCAGAGCCGTCCAGTCCATCAAATACCCCCAGAAGAAGGCGCAGGGGATCGTGGGGATCCTGCCAACCCAGAGTCTGCGTAAGCTCAGATTCCACTCCGGACCAGAACGGGGTAAGGTCCGGGCACAACCAGACCATGTGGTAAAAATCAGCCGGAGCTTGGACACATCGTGTACAGTCTGCGGAGGGGCGCAGTCTTGCCTTGTGAAGGCGCACAGGAGTAAGGTAGGCCATGTGGAGATAGTAAAAATGAATGAGGCGGAGTTTAGAGGAGGTTGTAAGGGTTTTGAGAGCCATAAGGGCATTGCCCCAATCTGCCTCTTCTAGGGGACCCAGCCATCCCTCCCAGCGGGTCCGCAGCGAGTCCAGGGTAGTGACACCCTTCCACCACCCAGATTTTCCATCATAACCTGGGCTTCCAACGGGCTAAACTCAGCCAGTGACGTACCTGGTGGAATATGTGCGGTAAGGGCGTGGCGGAGTTGTAAATACTTATAAAATTGGGAGGTGTGAAGGGAATGATGCTGTTGTAGATCGGGGAAGACCCTAATGTGATCTCCCACCCAGACATCCCCAAGGAGCGAGATCCCGACATGATCCCACTGCCGAAACCCTGCAAGTGTCGATGCCTCTCGCAGCCACGTGCCATGCCACAGAGGTGTATGTTGAGTGAGTCGCTTGTCCCAGTGCGTGTATCGCAGGGCGGAGAGCCAGGCCAATAGGACCGCTCTGGTGATAGGTGGGATCGCCTGTGGAATGAGAGCCCCGTATATGTAAGTTTGGATTTGCGGGAAGTCCATGGCTCTAAGTTCAGTCCGTTAGGCCGGGTCAGGCCACCCCCAAGTGAACCAATTATGGATGACAAGGAGTCTGGTAGTCAAGCAATAGAGGTTGAGATTTGTCATACCCATGCCTCCGTCAAAGGGCGGGATCCAGCAGCAGGCCAGAGCAATACGCGACCTCCCACCCCCCCACAGGAACCTTGTAATCACCCCATCAAATTTTCGGAACCAACCACCCGGGAGATGAGAGGTGGTATTCTGAATGATGTATAGGAAGCGGGGGAGGATCATTATTTTAAAAAGTGCCCCTCTTCCAAGGGGGTTGAGTGGTAGGGTTTGCAAGCACTTAAGGTCGTTTTCAGCTTTCGTGACCAGGGGTGTAATGTTGAGCGCCCATTCCAGCTCCAGGAGCAGAGTCACCCAGATCCCAAGGTATTTGAACGATTGTCTCCTGATAGGGATATTAGATTGCCAATCAAATCAAGCCCTTGAAAGAATGGGGGGAATCAGAGTGGACTTAGCTGGGTTGAGTCGTAGGCCTGAGACATTCTCGAAGGCCTGGAACACCTACAGGCAGCGGGGGCCGGAGCATTCCGGGTCAGCCAAGAAAAGCAGGATATCGTCCGCGTATAGGACGATTTTGTCCACTTGGTGGGGGTCCCAGGACCAGTCTCGGATCTGGGGAGTAATTACGTATGAGGCAGGCCAGAGGTTTCATCGCCAAAGTGAATAAAAGTGGTGAGAGGGGGCACCCCTGACACGTACCCCTTCGGATTTGAAATGCCTCTGAGAAGGCACCGTTGGTAAGGACCTTGGCTTTGGGGTTGGAATACAGGACCCGGATGAGGCGTCAGAAATGGGGGCTGAATCCCATCATCACGAGGACGTCCTCCAGGTATTTCCAGTCAACCGTATCAAAGGCCTTCTCAAAATCTATAAGTAGCAGTGCCAGGTATGTTGTGTGGCTGTGGCGGTGAGCCAGAGCGAGATGGAGGCACCGTATGCAGTGCCAAGTGCAGCGTGCCGGCATGAAGCCACATTAGTCCGGGTGGACCAGTTTGTGCAAAAGGGGACGCAGACATTGGGCCAGGGCTGTGGCAAAAATTGTCATTTCAGTGTTGATTAAAGAGATCGAACGGTAATCCGCACAGCAGGAAGAAGGTGGTTGGGTCTTCGGGATGATCACGATAGTAGCCACGTCAGTCTCAGGGGGAAAGGAGCCCTCCACGGCCACGTTTTGGAAGAGGTCTACCAAATGAGACACCAACAAATCTCTATAAGCCGCGTAATACTCCTGCGGGAAGCCATCCAGCCCCGGTGTCCTCCCCGGATTCAACAAGGAAATGGTCCCTTGTATCTCCTCTGGGTTAAAGGGGAGGTCGAGGGCCGTTGATTCTGCCTGGGTAAGGCAGGGGAGCCGGACATCCGCCCGCCCCAGCAAGTCGAGAGGCCCCAGGGTGACGAGCTGAGTACAGTTGGGCATAGTAGATCGCAAAAGCCTGGGCAATAGCCCGTGAGGTTCAGTGGTGGGTTCCAACGGTGTCCCGGATTTCAGGAATGATTCTGTTGGCCTTGGGGTAGGAGACCAAGTTGTGAAGCAGCTTCCCATTTTTGTCACCCCATCCGTAAACACAGGCCAGAGAGGAGCACCACAGCATCTTGGCAGAGTCAAGGGAAGGGCACTTAGTCTCCGCAATGGTTTTGTCAGCAGACCTAGTCCTTTCTTCATTTTGGTTACTCGTTTGAAACTTTATCAGTTACTGTTATTGATGTGCACTTTACACGTGATCAAGGCTGTTCTAGCCGAAACGCGTTGTGTAATAAACTTGGACTACTGACTGGTGTCCTGCCTTTTGTCCTGAGAGCGTACGTTATTGGACTGCTGTTTTGGTATATATCTCTATATATATTTTTTTTAATGCAATTTGCTTGTGGATAGGACTTAAAGGCAGAGCTTAATCTGAGCTGGTGGTGGCAGGTGGGGCCCGCCAGCATTCATTTTTGGAGACTGGTACTTATTTTCCTCAACAGCTTTCAATCCAGAGCAAAGGAGAGAAAACCACAAAAAGGGTAAAGAAAGAGGAAGAGATAGATGGGAAACCTGTGACAAAGGGAGAAAGCAGGGAGGATAAAGACACACAAGAGTTAGATAAAGAGGCAGGGAGTGTTTAGTCTTGGACTAAAGATGCATGAAGTGAAATCCAGGACTATACAGCCCTGGGATTCGGCACCTTGATCTTCGAAAGTGCTGGCCATAGGCTCTTGACCAAAACTTTGGCACCAGCAGTTACTGTTTTACAAATTAAGCACTGCTTAAAGGTAACACACATCACTGAACAAATTTCAGAGGTCAGGCTGCAATAGACTGGAATACAAAAAACAAAACATTTCCACTTCTGAATGTTTAGCTTTGCTATAAGAAAATTATGCTAACGGGAAATCATCCTGATGCTCATTAATAAAAGATTTCAACTACCACTTAAGTGTTCTTCTTTCAACTTTCCTATTTGACTTTGTCAAAAAGCCAGAATAAAAATAATAATTTTTAGAACTTAATGGTTTGTAAAATGTTATTTTAACTGGGTTCCTCTGTCACTCATAGCAAAGTTGGGATTTTCACAGCAGCAGCACACCTCTTTACTAACAGACAATACTATTTTAATTAAGTTAGTAAGTCATATCAGGAAATGCTGGGTAATGGGAGATCTGTAATGACATCTAAAGCCAATAAAAAGGTAGGTTTCAGTCAGAATGTCCAATGGCATCAACAAATGACCAAGGTTTCTTTGACACTTTAGGCCACTGACAAATCCTACAAATCTAATAACTACTATAGAATATGTTTGTTACACTAGAACACCAAACCACCACAACATCAACTTTATGATCTTTGTCTTCCAAAATGATCTGTAATCAGCCCGTTATGCGGACATTTCAATATTAGAAAATGCACAATTTTTGTTAGAAACACACAAGCATTACATCCTCTAAATCAAATTTCGTTGTGCTTGAAATTTTGTTGGTATAATTGTTTAATAATATCAATGTTTCACACTATTTTTTCATTTTTTTTTAATTTTTTTAAAAACCTTTATTTCTTCAAGAGTCTGGACACAGCTATTCAGCCGACAACCCGGAGGTTCGGCAGCTTCGGTAGAGAAGGACAGAGAAGCGTCCACATTGCATTAAGGAGCAGTGAAAAGGTTCCATTTTTAAATAAGCGCAAACACACAACAAACCCCAGCAAGGCAAGAACACTGAATGCCCATGGTGATAGCCCCCCAGGGGAGGCCGGACCCCAATCATCTAACAGTCACAGTACTGTGATAAGAGGAAGAAGGGGGACAGCAGAGGCCCAAGAAGTCAATTAACCATCACATCTTATATACTGAGCTGGAAAGAATGTCAAGAAGAAAGCTGTTCCTCGGGGGGATCCAAATCAGGGGCAAGACATATTCCCCCCCTGTATTGATTCCACCGCCCCAAGATGGCGTGCCACTTCCGAGGGCGGCCTCTAGCGCAATATACTGTCTTTTCCCTGAGCATACTCCAGTCCATATTTTCTTTCCACGCGGTCAATGTGGGGGGCCCCACGGAGCCCCACAATCGCGCGATATCTCTCTTAGCGACCATGTTACCCAGAGTCACCCATTGGGTCTGTGCCTCATCGTGATCAGTGGGCCCCCAGACATTCAGGAGACAACACCGCGCTTCCGGCTGCATAGCAATGCCCGTCACCTCCCCCATCACTGCATGGACTCTCCTCCAGAATTCCGTGATGACACCACATTCCCAAATGATATGCAGGAAAGTACCCACCATACCACATCCCCTCCTACATAGGCCTTCCTCAGAGAATCCCATATGAACCAGCCTTGGCCCCGTCACATACACTCGATGCAGTATTTTGAGCTGCACCAGCCTCAGACGCGACGGGATCGCAACCTCCTTGGGAGAGGAAACAGCAGACTGCCAATCCTCGTCATCCAACTCGAGTCCATCCCTAGTCCACGGGTCCCGCAGCCCCAGAAGCATATCCGCCCGGACATTTATCAATTTCTTGTAGATGAGCGAGATCGTGCTCTCAGGCATATGGCCATCAAGGATCCGGTCCTCCAAAGGAGAGGACTCAGGCACCTTCTCACCCTCCACGAGCACTGACCGGAGGGCATGACGCACCTGAACATAGCGGAAAAACTCGGATGTCCCCAGCTCATACTCCTTCTGCAACTCTTCAAAGGACTTCACCCTCCCCTTAATCAGCACATCTCCGACCCTGGAGATGCCGATCAAGTCCCATTTATCAAAACCTTTTGTATGCCAAAGCCTACCCAATCTTTCAGATTCAAACAACGGGGTAGCAAGGGTGAGCCTATCCTTCCAGCCCAGCGAGTCAGTTGCCATCTTCCACACACGCACCGCCACCCTAGTGGGCCACGTGAGGGACGAGTCCAGGGACCGCGAGTACAACGCCCTGTGATAGTTACCACCACGCAGCAACCACCTGTCCATGGCATAACCAGGGCTGAGGACAGGGCCATAGAGACCATGATTAATCGCGCTCAGCTGGGCGGCCCAATAGTAGCGTCGGATGTCTGGAAGCGCAATACCCCCATCATACCATGGAAGCGTCAACTTAGCAATTGCTATTCGCGGCCGCCCGTCCCACAACAACGTTCGTTGGAGGCTTTCGACCTCCCGAAAGTAGTTGGCCGGTACCCAATCTAGAGTATTCTGCAATGCGTAGAGGAACCGGGGAAGAGACATCATTTTGAACAAGGCGGCGCGCCCAACGAGGGAGAGCGGCAGCCTCCGCCAGCCCTCTACATCCCGCCGCAGGCGCGCCAGGGGGGGGAGCAGGTTCCTCTCATACCGCAAAGCGGAGTCCGTGGAGATAAAGATCCCCAGATACACGAAGCCCTGCTGAGTGATCTGGATCGAACAAGTTCGCGGGATCGGTGGAGCCTCGCCACTCAGAACATACAAATACGATTTACTCCAGTTGATGACGAGACCCGAATTCCTACCGAAAGATGTAAGAACGTCACAGACCACTATAAGTGATTTCTTGGGCGAGGCAAGATACAACAGGATGTCATCAGCATATAGCGAAATGCGGTCCTCGTGCTCGGGCGACCATCTAAGTCCCCGTATATCCGGGTGCCAGCGTATCCACGCTGCCAGCGGCTTAAGGGCGAGGGCGAACAACAATGGCGACAGGGGGCAACCTTGCCGAGTACCCCTCCCAAGCTGAAACGGAGTCGATGCCCGGCCATTTACCACCACACTCGCAAGGGGTCCCTCATACAGCAACCTCACCCAGCTCACAAAACCATGGCCAAAGCCGAACTTGGCCAGCACAGCCCACAAATATGCCCATTCCACCGTATCAAAGGCCATCGTGGCATCGAGAGACGCCACAATAGCTGGTTCACGCAGCGTGCCCGCCCTGGCGATTACACCATGAAGGCGCCGAAGGTTTAACGCAGTGTTACGATGCGGAATAAAGCCGGATTGATCTGGGTGGATCAAGTCTCCAAGTACCCTGACCAATCGGGCCGCCAGGATTTTAGCCAGAATCTTCGGCTCGGCGTTAAGGAGTGAGATAGGCCTATATGAGGCACACTTATCTCTGGGTTTACCATCTTTGTGTATAACAACAATTGTCGCCAGTCGCTGATCCAACGGGAGGGTCCCACTCCCCCGCGCCTCCACGAACATGGCGCGCAGGTGAGGGGCGACCCTATCCGGAAACAGCTTATACAGGTCAACCGGCTAGCCATTCGGGCCCGAGGCCTTACCCGAGTTCAGCGCGCGGATAGCTCCCGCCACCTCATCGTCCGTTATGTCACCATCAAGATCATCCCTATCTACGTCAGAGAGACAGGGCAAAGCGATATCACGCAAGAGGTCACGCGAGTCCTCGGGCGGCCTATCCGACACTGAGGCATAAACCATACGGAAATAGTCAGAGAAACACTGTACAATCCTCTCAGGTTCCACAATCACCTCTCCCCCCTCTCCCGTCAGCTCCGGCACTACTCTATTAACCCGTTCTTTTTTGTCCAGCCAAGCTAGGAGTTTCCCGGCCTTGTCACCAACATCATACAGGCGGCCCTGCTGTTCCCTACTGAGGGTCTTAGCGGCATTCGTCACCAGGTCCTTATACTCGGCTTGCTTCAAGCTCAGCTCATGCAGTGAGGCCTCTGTAACCTCCTCCTCTAGCGCTCCCTCCAAAGCCACGATCTCCTCCTCAACCTGCATAACCTCGCCATCTCTCCGCCGCTTGGCCGCCACTACAAGGGAGAGAGCCTCCCCTCGCAGCACGGTCTTAAATGCTTCCCACAGCGACACAGCCGAGTCCACGGATCCCTGATTTTCCTTGAAAAAATTATCAACTGTCTTCACCAGTGCGCTGCGCATCTTGGGGTCTCGAAAGTACCAAGGGTTAATAGGAGCCACCCTTCCCCCTCCCTCACGGCCGACATCCAGCCTGACCCACACTGGCGAATGGTCCGATATACCACGAGCCATGTGCCTGGCCTCTGACACCAATGAGGCGTGCGCAGCCAGAGTGAGCAGGTAATCAATCCTAGAGCGGCTACCATGCGCCCCGGAGTGGAAGGTGTATTGGCTCTGTGTGGGGTGCCGGAGCCTCCAGCAGTCTATCAGGCCGAGTGTGTCTAGAAAGTCTGGAAGCCACTTCTGAGCCCCCCCTGTGTCTCTGGGCGGGTATCTATCCAGCAGCCCAGAGCCGACAGCATTGAAGTCACCCCCCACCACAAGCATACCCCCCGGGAGATCCAGCAAGGCCCTACCCAGATCTGTAAACGTGGAGGCCTGCAGGGCCGGCGGGACATAAACCGAAACTAAAACCAAAGTTCTTCCCTCCCACCGCCCCGCCACCGCCACAAACCTCCCCCTATCGTCAACAATGGTGGAGTCCACCTCAAATGGTAACGAGGCTCTGACTAGGATGCCCACACCCCTGGACCCAGAGGAGAATCCCGAATGAGCTATGAATTTATAACCCTTCCTATTAAGAGCATAGCACGTGTTACCTATAAGGTGCGTCTCCTGCAATAGGGCGACCTCCGGCAATGACTGTTTCAAGAATTGCAAAACAATCCCGCGCTTAATGCGATCCCCCAAACCATTAACATTCCAGCTAATAACACTTAAACCCCTACCCCCCATCCCCACACGTGAAGAGGCCCACCCCACCCCCGAAGAGCCACCATGGAACAGTCCTGGAAATAATCACTACGCCTTGCAGAAACGAACCCCCCAACAACAAACCCAAAATCCCAACTATCCCCCCCACCCTGCACCCCTGCTGCAGCTTACAAAGCCCCCCCAACTTGCAGTGTGCCTGTCGCCCTACCAAACCCAAAATCTACAAAAAGTACCCTAAGGGAGGAAAGAGCTCCCCTCGTCCTCCCACAACCCTCCGTATTTACTGCATTCTGTTCAAGTCATTAGCTAGAGTCAAATCGAGTCAGTCCGGTTCCGGAGACATCAACCTTGTTCATCCCGGCCACTGTCCCCGTCTGCGGCAGTGACCTCTCCCGTCCGTTGTCGGGGCAGAGCGTCCAGCCATTCATCGGCCATGACAGGCGACTCAAAGAAGAATGTTCGGTCTTCGTACACCACACGTAGTCTGGCAGGGAAGAGCATGGCATATTTCAGTTCCCTCTCCCGAAGCCGCCTCTTCACCCCCAGGAAGCCCTGCCTCTGCCTCTGCACCTGCTGGGTGAAGTCAGGGTAGAAATTCACCGACGCGTTCTGGAAGGGGACCGGGCCCGTCACCCTCGACGCTTGCAGGATAGCGTCCCGATCTCGAAAATGAAAGAGCCGGGCGACAATCGGCCTCGGTGGGGCTCCCACCTTGGGCCTCCCACCCGGCACTCTATGGGCCCTCTCAACTGCGAAAAACTTCCCAAGACCCCTAGGCTGCAGATGGTTAAGCACCAAGTCCTCCACGAGCAGGTCTACAGAAGTCTCGTTCGAGGACTCCGGGACCCCAATAACGCGCACGTTGTTGCGCCTGGCCCGGCTCTCAAAGTCCTCCAGCCGACGGGCGGCGAGATCACTCTCGGTCCGCAACTTACGGACCTCGGTCTGTAGTTCCGAGACTTCATCAGCGAGGCCCGTGGTCCTGAGGTCCAGGGTTTTAACTCGTTCATTTGTTTTGCCCACATCCGCGCGGATCAGATTAACGTCCACCAAGATGGTATCCACTTTGTGCGCCAGGGCATCAAACTGTCTCCCAATCGAAGTCTGCAGCCCTTCGAGCGCGCCCATGACATCCTGCAGCGAGAGCTCCGAGGCCAAGGGTGAGGCAGTCTTCTGTGTATCCGGCGACTGGCTCGATCCACCCGGTGACCCCTTCTGCTGGGCATAGCGGTCCATATTATTGGCTTGAGTATAGGCTCCCCGCCTGGTGGCCTTAGGCTTCAGCCGATCCACCTCTGCTTTGCCCGACATGGTTGGTTCAAGCAGGTCGGTTCAAACAGGACGGCCCTCTCTCAGCGAAAGGAATCAGGAGTGCTCAGTCCTGCGATGGGCCGCCAGAGTAGCGTGCAGAGCGTCCAAATGATAATAAAGCAGCCGAGAGCACTCCCTGGGCAGGGCAAACAAAGGGCGAGAAAGTGAAAGTGAAAGGATGGGGACCCCCGTCCGGTAGTTCACACCTCGCCTGGCCGCTGTTGTTCAATTAGAGGTCGGGCATCCTGCCAACTCTAGCCCCTGGCATCCCTCGGAGATAGGCCTCAATCCTCCGCCATGCGTAACTCCGGTTCCCGGTGGGCGATCCGACCTCGGGTAGCATCAATCGCCTCCCTGACAAGTCATCTGCACGATGCCATGCATACAGACAGGATTAGAGACAGGATAGTCGACGGAGGGCACGAGGGTCTCGGGAGCTCAAAGCTCACGCGGCCATCTTGGTCAAGCGCTAGGCTCCTCCCCCCAATGTTTCACACTATTGCATCATGTTTAAAATGGTATAACAAAAATACATCTAAAAAAGTACATCATCCACTCTGCTTTTCACCAAGTCACACATTATGCATTCTTGCGATAAATTGGATTGCAATGGTATGTCAAGATTTGAAAAGGGGCATAAATACCCTCAAGATATTGTCTACAATTGATGAAAGCCTTTTTTTGTGCCACTAGTTAACTGTCATTATTTTATAATCAGATAGTTAGACAATACTACTCCAATTCCAATTTTTAATTAGCTGTTTTAACATGGGGTGAGGTTTAGGAGAAAATGCTATTTTCAACCGTAACAGTGCCTCTTCTTCTTGATATCCCCTTTATAGGTCACCCTTTTTCGAGTCAGTTTATTTATGTATGAGTTCAAAGTAGAATATTCTACAATAAATTGCCTACAGAATCTGACATACCTAAAAAGGTTCTTAATTTCCTTAAGACTGCTGGCCTGTACCGTAGACTTATCTATGACTATGTAAGAAAACAAATCATAAAAGCCAAACTGCTAAATGTGGAAATCACACTATTACAAATGAACATATAAATTGAACTCTGGTAAACACTGTAAAACTCCTTCTACACAAATATCAATGCTTTGTAAATTAACTAAAGTGAAGATCTCTACATAGAATCTGAAAATCACATCCACAAATTGCTAAAAAGTATCCAGGGCATTAAATGCACTGAAATGTGTCACTTTATATTCAAAGTAAACCAACCTGGTAGTAAACATAGTTTTCCATTAATCCTCTTCTCTAATTGCCTCCATAAATAAAGGGCTCCTACAGATCCAATTTACTAAAGACTTTTGCCTCTTAAATTAGGCAAAGTATTTGTCCTTAACTCAATCCAGTAAACGTCCTTACACTTTTACTTCGACTGCCAAGAAAATGGGAAAGTGCCATAACCTCACAAACACTGTGCCTGAAGCGGGCCTGATTCACATAGATAACGTGCACTTCTGAGTAAGTTTACACGTTTGAGTATGTTTACTACTTATCAGTACTCACAAACTGCACTTTTGTAGTAAATTACACTTTTGCCGTAAGCTCAGCACTACATACGACCAACCACTAGCACTTTAATATCCAGCCATGGAAAATAATGGAGGTAGGGACTTATTACAAAAGTGTAAGTTAGTACAAAAGTGCAGTTTGTGAATAATGAAAAGTAGTAAACGTATGCAAAAGTGTAAGTTACCACAAAAGTGTAGTTTGAGAATAGCACTTGTTAGTACTACACAATTTACTACAAAGTGCAGTGTGTGAATCAGGCCCAGTGTGTTTAAAGAATACATTACACCATATAGAAAATAGGCAAGAACAGCCTTCTTACACAGTAGAATGTGACAGCGATGATGGAGTAGCTCACAAACAGCATAACAGAATAAAGTTCAAAACATACAAATATCACAGCTAATAGGTATGTGAACACCATGAAGTGTTAAAACCCAAAACTAAAATGGCCCAAAGAGTTCTGATGCTATTTAAAATATTTCAATGCACTTTCATAATTGTAAATCAGGCAATGTCACAAAAATACCTCAAACTTTTACTATCAGAATCCGTGGGCCCTAAAGAAAATGATGGATTCTGGGCTACATTTGAGAAGCAGTTTGGGGTTTTCAAAACCAACTCAGCTACCAAAATAATCTGAGTCTTCGTCGGAGTGAATCTCAAAAAGTATGTCTACACACACATTAACACATATATGTTCAAGAAATTTTAAAAAATAAGGATGAAAGTGCACAATTTGAGGATACACATTTTCAGGCCTTGTCACAGCACACTCAGACAGCATTATCAAATGAGTAAATTAATTGAAAATACATGTCCCTTTGCAAATGAAATATAGGAAATTGACCTAAACATGAATAATCAAAGAAAAATGCAAAAACAAACACAGAGCATAAACCACACCAGTCATTGAAAACACAATATATAAGACTTGAACCTCAAAACTGGTGCATCAGAAAGGCAGATTCAAAACTTAGAAAAGCATATCATAATGACAGAAGAAATGTTGATAGTAGCTCTACAAACCCCTCCATTACCTGTGAGTAAGAATGATCAGTGTAATCTTCAACTCAAAATTGCTGCTCGTGAGAGCTCCATGTAAGTAATTTTATAGAAACCCACAAGATATTTGTGTCTTTATCGACTAGTGCCAGCTATATTTCTTATAGTGACTGAAGCATTACATAATGAGCAATCCAAATTTGCCTTAGTCCTGTCCAACCTGGGAAACAACATGCCTACTGGTCAGTTTCCTTAGGAGAGCAGGGCAATCCATTGTTGTACAATTTTAGACTCTTCAAAGAGAAAATAAGTAAGGGTATGTAACTGAACCCCTTATTGACCTTTTTCTATTCTTTTGTTTTCCATCTTGGATCAATGGGAAATCAATAAAAATTGTTTAAAAAAAAAAAAGAGAAAATAAATAAAATGCTTGAAAGAAGACCATCTACTCAGGCAGAAGGTAATGAACTACCTGGCTTACATTAAGGGTGTTATATTCTCGAGGTAGGCCCATGTAGTGAAGCAGCTCATTTCTTACATTGTCATCACCCATAACATTTCCAGCTGTGACATTTGACACATATTTGCATGCACCATTCATACCAGATTCAACTAATATCACCAAGAGTCCTAACTATATTCAATATGCAAATGTATTTTTCTTTCATAAAAGCCAGTAGAAAATATAGGTCACAATTACAAATAGTGCATTCAATGTGACGAAGAATACGTGAAGGGAAGCTGAGGAGACCGAAGGTGGTGTTTGTCCCAGTTCCAGTCGAGATTTAGAGCATTTGGTCCATGTAATTACTCGTTGAGAGGAGCCATTGAGTGGAGAATATTTAATCCCACAAAAACTAAGCATAAGGAATAGGAATATGTTGAAGCCTTGCAATGAAATAGGTTTATCTTGAGGAAACATTTGAAGAAAGCTGTGGGTGGCATTTGATAACGAGGAGCTGACCCTAAAGAGCTACAGCCCAACAGACAACTTATATTTATTTTTATTATGGTTTTGAAGGTGTGGGATAAATCAATGACAGCTCCTGAAGAAGGTGGTTGGGCCAGGCACCCACTGAAACGCGTCAATGCCAAGTTATAAAAGCACTAAATCGACACAGCTTTGGTTGAACAAAGATTCTTTTCACCAGAGTAGTTTGACCAATGATTGCTTTATTTGAGTAGTGTGGTGAAATTACAAAAATGTATGTCTGGGATATTCTCCCCTTTTTTAATATTATGAAAAATTGTTTTACAAGCTCCTGGAATGATTGCTTTGTGATTTTGTTCTCCGAACATCCCGGGAGGGATCTTCTGAACTTGATATAGGACTGTTTGTTGTGTCTATTTTTATTGTTACATTGAATGCACTATTTGTAATTGTGATATATATTTTTTACAGTTTTTTTTATGAAAGAAAAATTAAGTTGCATGTTGAATACAATTAGGACTCTTGGTGATATTAGTTGAATCTGGTATGAATGGTGTATGATCTGCCATTGGGCTTCGTTGAACATATCCAGAGGGAATTTGTTGAATTTAGACTTATGGTCAATTTGGTTCCCTGTCCCTTTGATGTTGAGGGGCCCCTCTCTTGTTATTTTGAAACATTTGCATGCACAAAAATGTTGGATTTGTTTCTCCGAAACTAAACTTGTTTTTACATCTAGCTTTGCACAACATTATCACAACTCCCTGAACATCATGTACAAGGTCTTGTTTCACACTACGTACCAATGTCATCACTATCTTCATCATGGGCAATAGGGCTATCAATATATCCATAACATCACTAATTTATGCGTATATTGCAAGGCTGCTTTCTATTATAAAAGATGAGCATTCCGATAGATTAGTAAAGGAAGTACTATGCTGACACCGAGGGTCCTTGTCTGCTGAGAAATCACCAAGCAGCGGTCTAACATCTTGTGAGGGGTGTCCAGTTTGTGACCAAGATGAGGTCCTTCACTCTATCCCATCAGGTAATGAGGATGGATCATCCCTTGGGGGGATTCTTGGCTCTATACCTATACACACTCCAGGTATTCTTAGAGTAGGGTGCGAATAGTAGGAGTACGCTAGATTACTGCCTTGTTTATATGCCTGCATATATACATTGTTTAGCATTATGGCAGAACTATAGCTACTATTTACGCTTTAGGTGATCACATTTATCTGCTTCTGTCTATTAATCATTGCAGCACATGTATTTTATGCTAGAATAACATTGGTTAAATAATTATTGAAAACGTTCCACTGTGTATTCTCTGTTTATTTTTCTGAGGATAAGTAAACGCAAGTGACTGAGCAAAAGGTTCTGTACTGTTTCCATGATTCCTGAGGGATTAGGGTTGTCATGTTCAGTGGTTGCCAGAAAACCATTCGCTCCCTGGTAGGTTAGGGGGGCTTACGATGGCACTGCGAGCTAGCTGTTCTATAGGCCAACATATCCTGCGGGGGTGTCCAGAATCAGTCTTGACACCAAACCCTTAGTTTATGTTGTCCAAACATTGCGCAGGTCCTACGGGTTGGTAGGAACTACACGACAGGGGATCACAACTACAAACCTACTTAAGCCTTTAAACAGGATAATTCATTAATTCTTTTGGATAGAGGAAAAGAGGGCCTCTAACCTTCACACAAATTTGAGAGATGAGATCACACCTGTCAAGGCTCAAAAGATGAGCTCTCAACACCTGAAATAAACCCACTAAATTTTAGGCACCCGACCCGAACGACAAATTGTCCGATAATGCAGCAGAACCAATGCAATAGGGGGACTTGGCACTACCTTGAACAGGGGTGAAAAAAGAAGAAATCAGTAACAGTTTATCCCATTATATGTTATCTCTTTCTATGTCCTGATGGTGGGCATGCTTGTTGTTATACCCATTTACTCCATAAGGTTTGCTATCTCTCTCTGATCTAATAGTCTGTCAGCTCCCACATCACAACTTCATGTTTTGGCAAAGCATGATCTGCTGTACCCGCTGATTCTACTCCAATGCACTATTTGACATCATTTTGTGTCCAGGCTCTGACAGTATGTTGCTATGTCATACTTTCACCATAATGTGTCCTGTCGCCCTCTGGCCTGATAGCATGTCATCTTACCACACCTTGGCTTCTTTTTTTTTTGTGCTTGACCTGCTGTGCTCCTCCTTCCACGTTTTTCTGCCCCCCAGATTCTGTGGATGCCCTTGTCTGGAGGGCCACCTCCTGCCCATGTATTGTATGCACTCTCTGCTCATTTCTATCCCTACCCTGGTCCATTCAAGTAAATGACCACAAAAGCTTATCTCTGTCATTCTGCCTTAGGGCATCCCGCCGAACTAACTAGGCCGTCAAACAACCACAGTATTTTTCTCCTCCACCTTCTCAGCTTTGCTTGGATATTCCCCCTTTTTAGGCCCCTTCTTACTCCCCTTTAGTTCCCCTTACTCTCACCCACATCATGGACCTAACCGAGGACAGAATGTTGAATGCCTTGCTATCCCCATCAGAAATTACTAGTTTATAATAAACTACTCCCCAACATATCCAGAAACGCCAAGAGATATCTCAAACATAAAATACTTAACCTCAAGAAAGAAACCCTTTTCACCGACCATTACTTTTGCCACAACAAGGGTACCTTAATAAACAACCTCATTTTCTCCAACAACCGGCGGGCCAAATGGAGGAATGTTCTCTCTTCCTTATTCAACACCACCATAACCAAGAAAATCCTATATGGCCACAAACTCACTATCGCGCCCTCCTCGCTTTACCACTGCAACGCCATAATTTTCATCTACAACTGTACTCAGTCAATCTTCTGAGCACAACCTGGAACTCTTCAGCAACCTCTTCTCCTACCTCAAAAACAAACTAGTCACAACTACTCCTCTTCTGACTCCCTCGCCTCACCCCCCTTGCTAAACCCCTCTCCCCTTTTACCCTGCCAGTTCACCATTCCTACCGCTAACACTTGGTGGTCACCCAACTATCCACAGATTCCACCGCTGCCCTTTTTACCCCCCCAACACCAATCCCGTCCTCTTCAATCCTGTAATACACCACCACTCCCTACCCCCTCAGCACCCCCCACATCCACACTCCCATTAATAGGCTCCACCATGACACCTCCTCCACTCAATCACCCAATTTCAAGGCTCCGTTGGTGAACTTTACCAATGCCAGCTCCCTCTATCGCTCCCTCATCCCCCTACACTCCAACGCTTCCCGCAACCTGGGACCCCTCAGAAACCTATCCCATGACTCTATAAATTCGAACCTATATCTGATCCGTGCAGACAATCTCCAGCTATTTCCCATCACCTCCAACCTCGGACTCAAGTTATCCCCACATTTTGCTCAACACTTATCTAACGACAGCCACGTAATTTCCAGCCACTACTCGGACCTTTTCCCTGCCTACACATGGAGCACCCACTCTGGCTACATGACTCCACCTGTCCATAATCGCTCCTCCCGACCAAATAGACTAGTCAGACAGATATCCAAAGATGACCTATTTGACCTCCTAGAGTCCTATAACCCTTCCCCGGCTGCTCTCACCCAAGCCACCACCAAAATCGAGACTTTTATCTCCCACCCCTTCAGGTCTTCCTGCACCAAAACTAGGTCTGTAAACAAATCGAATCCCACTCAAGTTCCCTTCTCTCATACACCCTCCGATAGGTCCACCTCTAATGCATCCCTGAAATGCGCACAACTAACCTGCTGCTCAGCCGTGAAACACGAAGCCGACATAGCTGGTCTTATCCTCAACCTGGACCTTGACATTCTCATGCTTACGGAATCCTGGTTAAAGGATTCCTTTGGGCCCACCTTGGGCACACTGGTACCCCTAGTTATGGCATTATTAGTCTAGACCACCCAAGATGTGCTGGGGTGGCCTAGCCTGTTTATAAAGAGCCTCGCTCTCTGTGAAATATGCACACACCATATCTCTGTCCACCTGTGAATATCTCTTGATCGACATCTCCACTTCCAGCAACTCCCACACTTTCCACCACTCCCCGGCAGTAATCACACATTCACTGAATGAGTCATAGAAATTATCTCCTCCAACAATGACAATCATTCCAACCAGGTCTTCCTGGTTTACTTCAACATTCACTGAAACAATCCCACTTACCCCCGCTTGTGAACTGCTTCAAATCCTTTCTCCATGACCTCAACCTCATACAAGCCTGCAATAACCCAACACATACAAAAGGGGCCACCCTTTATCTGATCATTGCTAAAGAGAATACCATACAAGTTGATTCCATTCTCCCATGTGACCGGACTGACCACCACTTTGTCACCTTCTCCCTAAAGATAGAGGCAATCACCTCTAAAGGCCAACCATAGAAAGCCAAACGCTGGATCCGTGACAGTAGAAACATTAACTCACACACACTATCAACTATCAATAAAGAGACCATGCTCTCACCTCCCATCATGACCAGTGCCCAGGACCTCACGGATCACTATTTCAATTCAATGTCCAAAATGATGGACACTATAGCCCCATAGCAATTAAAAAGAATCCCATCCAAATGATCCAACCCTTGGTTCAACAGTAACCTTAACGAAGAACGGCGACACCTCAGACTTGTTAAAAGAGCATGGAGACACACCCCCTCCTTGGCAAACATCATACTCCTACGTCAAAGGCACAGCGCCTACAACTAGATACTGCCTCTAAAAGGCCCAAGAGCCTGATTGAAATGATCAGAAACAAATCTTCTTGCAGGAGTGACCCTTCTTCCTCCAACAATACAGCACCCCCTGAGTGTGAAACCTTTTCCTCCTTCTTCATTGAGAAAACATCGCAAATCACCAAAGACATCCAGATCACTCTCAATCTTCTTCCGCACCAACCCCTCTATCACTCTTCCACAATGGTTAATGAAGCTTGCCCATACAATCACGCTATCTCACCCAAAAATAACTACCCCTGGTCTAGCTTCTCAACCCTCGATGAGATTGGCACTCTCAATCTTTTGACCTTCTCGAAATATTCAAACCACTTCTCTGATCCCCTCCCCTCCAAACTCCTTAATGAGTCCATTCACCTCCTACTCCCACTACGGACCAGGATAATCAATGCCTCTCTCACCCAAGGCTCCCTACTCGACTGCCTCAAACCTGGTCAGGTTACCCCCATCCTAAAAAAAAACAATCCGACCAGTCCGAACCCAACACCTACCGTCCAATCTCCACCGTCCCTACTGTGGCCATACTCCTAGAGAAATGTGTACATTGGCAGCTCCACAATCACATTGAACAATTCCTACTCCTCAACCACGGTCAATCCAGCATCTGTTCAGGTCATGGCACCAAAACTGCCATGGTCCACATTGTCGACGATTCCCTGCTCTCACTTGACTAAAATTATTCTTGCCTCCTGATCCTTCTGGATCTGTCTGCAACCTTTGACACCTTCAACCATGCTACCTTAGTTGACCTTCTAGAACACTGAATGGGCCTCTCCGGCAACATACTAAAATGGTTCCCCTCCTCCTTACATAACAGATCGCAGCGCTTCCTAATCAATCACACTCTTTACGAGCAGTCTCCTCTATCGCTGGGGGTCCCCAAAGGCTCTATCCTCTCCCCGAAACAGTTCAACCTCTATATGGAGCCCCTTACTGACGTCCTCAAACTATCCTACGTCTCCTATTATATGTATGCGAATGATGCACAACTCTACATGAGAATAACCTCCATCAAGGAGATCCACACCCTAACAAAAACACAACAATGGCTAACTCGTAACCACCTCAGATTCAATGCCCTTAAAACCGAATTCTTACTGATCGCTCCCACTCCCACCCCTAATGTTAATGACTGTCTCCCTCTTCTCTCTGCCTTGAATTGCACTCTACATATCGTCGACTTCGCCAAATCCCTAGGTATAACACTAGACAAAAACCTCTCCATGCAAAAACACATCAGCACCATCACTAGTGGTTCTACCCATCAGCTGCATATCATCAGGAAACTTAAAACTTTCCTCCCCTTGGCCGACCTCACAAGCGCGACTCTTCCACTTGTGCCCTCAGAGCAGACTACGGTAGGTCTACCCTTGTGGGCCTCCCAAAAACCTCACTTGCACCTCTGAAGGCTGCCCTCAATGCTGCAGTTAGAATCATCACAGGTTAAAAAAAAAAGAGTGATCACATCACCCCTGACCTTTGTGCATTGAATTGACTTCCCTCCGAGGCCAGGATGCACTTAAAAATTGCCTGCATGACCCACAAAGCGCTGCACCACAATACACCCCCCTACCTGTCCCAGAAACTGACCCTATCGGGAGGAAATAGATCCTCCAGAAGCACGAGTTCCCTACTTCTCAAGCCACAAAAATTCAAGAAAAAGAAAACCTACAACCGTTCCTTCTTTGGAATGGCCCCTAACATTTGGAACTCTCTACCCATGGAGATCAGATGCTACCCATCCACATCCCTCTTCCGGAATGAAATGAAAATGTTTCTATCCAACAAATTCCTCTCTCTCTAAGACTAGGCCACTGGTACCCCTTCCCAAACCCCCGACTCAACCAGTACACCACTACCTCGGGGAAAACTATGCCTCTACTATCCCCACCCTGTAACTCTTTCCCTCTTCTACCTCAGAACATTGCGTTCACATATTCTACTGTAGATTGTGTTTACATCCTCTATATTTTGTTACTTTTTATTTTTATTTATGATTATGTAACCCGAGTAATTGCTGCTATTTTGCCTACATATCCCAGTATATATTGTTTACTCTTTTTTACCATTACTTTGTACTTTTATTTATTCTTTATGTTCCTCGTGTTATTTGGTTGTGCTTACTCTGTAAAGTGCTCTGGCACCTTCGGGTCATGTTGACGCTATATAAAACTCCTCAAATAAATAAAATAAATAGATCAGGACATTTTATGACAGATTGTTCTATAAGGCTAGAGGCCCTTGAGAGGTCTTAGATCCATACAGAGGACAAATGCAAATCAAGGAAACTCCAATGCCCAACAAACAAGCTGCTCTTCCAAGCACAGATAATATGAAGACTTATATATGTCTACCTATCACCAGCTTTTTCTAATTTAAAATACATTATAACCCTTAATTATACGACTTCACAATCCATCTTGTGTGTTTTTGAAACTGCACAAGAGTACAAATTATTAAGTAATTTGTTGATCAATTTTAGAAATAGAGATGAAAGGGTGGTCTAGATATTGCACACTTTTCACTCCCCTTCAGTAAGAACCTGAAGATCATCATCTCTAAGCAACCTTCTATGTACTTCTGATTCATAAGAGGATAGAGATCTTGTGCAGTTTGCATTGATTCCCTTATCTCTTTCCTCTGTGCTCTTCACCATACACTGATCATTGCACAGTGTTTGGGCTATAAATATTCGTATTAAAACATGCATGTGTACTAGACTAATCGGCAGAATTATTTTTTTTTTTTTTTTTTTTTTAAAACCTTTATTCGTGCATCTTAAAAGAACAAATACGGGCCTACAACCGTCAGGCCGGCCACGATACAGTAAAGCACTGATACCCACATTACAGCCCCCGTGCATCAACGGTCAGGATTAACAACAGGTTATACGTTACATACTGGAGATATCTTTGAAACCCGGGGAAGGAGAGGTGAAGGTTAATTTTAAGTTTTTTGATGATTTTATCAGAGAAAAAAAAAAGTCAATGAAGGATAAGAGCAAAGTAGATTCGAGTCCGCAAGATAGCTTCACCACACGGGCGAGCAGCAACATCAGTAAGAACAACAATGGGAGTAAAATCTCAATCAGCGAGGCGGTGCAGAGATATATCAGGATAGTCACATAAGCAAGTACGCGCCCCTCCAGAGCCGCCCCCACTCGATCCACCCCACACCCGGACCCCGAATCGAAGAAAGTAGAGCATAGAGACATAAAAGAGAAAGGCCCATAGAACTAATTGAGAACAGAGTATTACCCCCCCACCCTACACCAATGCGGAGGCTACGGCCTACCCCCCCCCCAGCATAGTGCCTGTCGCCCAATGAACCCGAAATATAGAGAAGAGAGAAAGTAGGAACAGAGTAAAGAAGGGAAGAAAGCAGAAAAGAAGGTGGGGAGGAGCCCACTGGACACCCGAGCGCCCCGAACCATCAGCCAATTATGGCCCCCACACACTGGAAGCCCTCTACGCCAAAAAACGGCATGCAAAGATACCATGGCACCACAGTTTAAGCATGGGATACAAGTCGCGACGAGTGCGCGCAAAACATACATACAGTCCCAGTCCCAGGCCAGCCCGTCCATAACCATAGCGATAGAAGTCAGTCTAGCCCTGGCCCGATCGCGGGCTTGGGATTAAACCAGCTCCTGCGTGAAGGCCCCATGTCCCGAGCAGACAAAGACAAGATGGCCGCTTGTGAGAGGATGATGAAGTAGGATCACGAAATGGCCGCCGACCACCGATTGGGGTCCCTCGTTGCACCACATAAAATCCAAACCTGGCAAGTAAGGTACAGGAGTTCCAGAAAAAGGCAGCGGTGGGCCACCGCGGACGGTCCCTCGAAGCCGTTAGGTATCGCTCAGCAGGATAGCCTCGCGGACGCGGTGAGGCAGGGAACAATGAGGCAGGCTGCCATGACCAGGGGGACAAAGTATCCGCAGTTGAGGTGGAGAGCGGTGGACCCTGGGCGCCGGGAGCGCTAGATGAAGGCACCAGTGTAGCACAATCATACACCGCCGCTGCGTCCCCGCAAGAGGACAAGAGCACCGGGAGACCTACGCCCTGTGGATGACAAACAGTGCGCTCACGGCCCGCAGCCGACAGTATGGGGTCAAACCTCTCACTCAGCGCCTGCAGGCCAGCGCACATCTGTAGTTGAAAGTCCCGCAGGACAGCCAGAACGGAGCCGCATGTCAGCGGAAGCTGGGCCCCAACATCAGCAGCAATCCGGGACGGCACTGTGGAGCTGGTGTCCGGAAGAGGGAGGGCGAAGTGGGCAGCGGGCGAGACCGGAGTATCACCCCCCAGCCGTGAGCAGGCACTCAACGCCATGTTTTGCCGCTATACGGTGCACTGGCCAGGGGGGGGGGGGTCGTGGCAAGGGGTCAATTCCCCTCAGGTCTACGCCGCAACCGGAAAGGCCGACAGTCGCTTATCTTCTCGCCGGTCCCCCTCGCCGCTGGCTAGGCAATAGGGAAAGGGGGCAGCAGCCCCCCGCAGCTCGGTCCTCAGAGCGGGGCAGGAGACTCACCGCACCGGGGCCCACCCCACAGCTCCAGCCCGTCAGGCACAGGATGCAGAAGGTGTCCGGCCGTCTCTCCTCGGGCTCATCCGGCAACGATCCATGGTGCAAGGCGAGATCGGGACCGCGGGGCTCAGGTTAGCGCTAGCTGGTCCGGTAACTGCGGAGCTTCCAGGAGGCCGGCAAAGGCCGTAAGGGCGCAGGGTTCAGTGCCGAGGACAAAAGCACCCAGAACACGGGCATCCGGGCGGGTTGAGACTCCGGGAAAGCAGCAGCGCGGTCAGCGCGTCTTCGCACACGGTGCACCTCGAGAATCGGCAAGGATGAGCATCAGGATAGTAGTCCGAGGCCACGGACCGACGGAGCCGGGCGCTCAAGCGTCTGCTCCGGTCGCCATCTTGGCTCCTACCCCAAGATATGAATCGGCAGAATTATTAATTGCAATTAAATGAATAATGAATGTTCACATAATCTATAGTTTATGGTAGTAGCCATAAGAGAGGGAGGGTTGAGCACTGGCAATGTATTTGTCTAAATTTGCTTTTCCTATGACTGAATATTTTCTCTTTCTCTTGCCCCCTCATTTATTGATTTAAAAATTGTGTTTTGCTCCTTTGTGCTTTTTGGATCAATTTCACCATATTGTTACAATCTTGGTTGGTCCGTCTCCATTCTTGTGCTCCAACCTTTCAAATTCGATGAAAATTCACCCTTGGTGCAACATTAGCAGAAGTATGAAAACACATTAAGGAGCACAAATGAAATATAGGAGAAAAAAGCTAATTTAGGGGTACAATTACCCATCGTACAACATCAAAAAGAGTGTGAAAACTCTTTTAGGAGCACAAACCATGTTTAGGAGCAAAAACATAATTTGCACACATATTCACCCATG
The DNA here is from genome assembly GCF_964204655.1 of Triturus cristatus. Lineage (NCBI taxonomy): Eukaryota > Metazoa > Chordata > Amphibia > Caudata > Salamandridae > Triturus > Triturus cristatus. The sequence goes on along the minus strand of NC_140592.1, from coordinate 273,478,427 downwards.
GTGCAACATTAACATGTCAGGCAGAGTGTCATGCACTCACCTGGTCCCAACCACAGTAACGACACTGGAGCTGATGCTGAACTCCCATCCCACCTGAGGACAATGCAAGTCAAAATAAAAAAAGAGAGGGTTGCGGTACTGGATCTACTCAGCGGCTGTGCAAAACTGCGTAACAGGATTTGTCACTTCTGAGACAATCTCCGTTTGCGAGGTAGATGTGCACTCAGCAGCTCGGCGTGAGAGCAGAATACCAAAATCACATATGGAGTGTAGCACTCCTAGGAATAAACTTGAAATATAGATTGGAGTTATTGGCAGTCCCCAATAGATACTCGGAGCAGAGGTGAGAATTATTGCTTTCCTAAGGATACCCCCGGAGCAAAGGTTGAAGTGACTTGCACTCCTAAGGATACACTTAGAGCAAAGGTTGGAGTGACTTGCATTCAGAGGGATACACTCAAAACACAGGGTGGGATATAAGGTTGTTGCATATATCAAAGACTCTGAAGTTGTTTCTCTCGGTACTACTGTTAATCAGAGAAACACAGGATTAAACTCTTTAATCCTTGAGTGGTGACAGTTCTACCACCAACGTTGTAGGGGGGAGTCCAGAGTATAAACACACAAGAAGCGCTTGAGTAAATCACGGAGTAGAAAAGTTTATTGTCTTTGAAGACAGGGATACTCAGTCCTGTTATACTACTGTAGGAGGTTTAGTGCACACTAACCTGATATCAAGCACTTAACCTAGTTCTTCAACTTGTCTGAAGTTCAAAGAAGACCTTGAAGCCTTGACTCAGGGAGAAGTGGGGGTCAGGAGTAGCTGTGGAGGAGGGAGCTAGGAGGAAGACGTCGATGGAGCTGGTGCCACAAGAACCACTGGTTTGGATGGACATGAAGGAGACTGGAGCGCTTTTTGGTTACTGCACAATTCTTCAAGTGAGTGGGAAGGGTGAAGCTGGTTCTGCAGGGAGCAAGGCAAAGCTACGATTCTGGTTTTGGGCGGGGTTTATATACCCTCTGGGACGCTCAATGGATTTAGCTAGATCACGTGCAGCACGTGGGGCACATGGCCATCTGGAAGGGTATCGAACTTTGGGGAAAACATGTGTTAGTACACTCTCCTTGACCTTACAGAATGGGCAGGTGCAACTTGTTGATTGGAACAGATAACAGAAAACGAATGAATTGTTTTTGCTTGAATGTGCATAGGGAAAACACCAACAAGACCCCAGTAACAGTGAGAGCATGGCTTGCAATTGGCTCATGGGATTTTGGGGGAAGCTTGCGGGAACGCAAGTGTGATGGAATTGCGGGTGCTAGGGAAGCATCGGTCATGAGGAAGCAGGGGGAACACTAGCCATGAGGGATGCTGGGCGTGCATCAGTCACGAGGGTGCTGGGGGAACACTACCTAGGAGGGATGCTGGTGGCACATCAGTCATGACGGAGCAGGGGGAACACTAGCCGTGAGGGATGCTGGGGGTGCATCAGTCATGAGGGAGCAGGGGGAACACTAGCCGTGAGGGATGCTGGGGGTGCATCAGTCATGAGGGAGCTGGGGGAACACCAGCCATCAGTGATGCTGAGGACGCTTCAGTTATGAGGTGGCTGGGAGAACATCAGTCATGAAGGATACTGGGGAAACATCTGCCATGAAAGTGTTAGTGGGAACATCAGTTATAAGGGTGCTGGGGGAACATCAGTCATGAGGGACACTGGGGAAACAGTCATGAGGGTGTTAGGGAGGAAATCAGTTATGAGATCATAGAGTGCTATAGTGCCCATATGGATATACGGCTAAAACAACATGAGCCCTGCGCGCTGGACCACTACGCAGAGGACGCAAGAGGGGGTTGTGACAGAGAGGTAGCAGGAGGGGGTCGTGACACAGACTAATATATCTAGGTAGCATACTACTCTGCCTGATTGCAAGTGCCACAGGGAGTCCCACACCTGGAATTTCAGGACGCTGGAAAATCTGGCCTGATTTTACCGACCAGCAAAATCATGTGCAGATCGGGCTGCAAGGGAAGCCCAGCCCTATCTTTTGCCATGACTAAACCCTCTTAACTGGCCCAGGGGGAGCAAGGAATGTTCCCCATCTGCCAGCTCACAGCCTTGCCTGATGCCTTCTCCACCCACTTGAGAAACCAGGTCTCCCTTGCTCCAATTTACCGACTGCTCGAAGCAAATGGGAACAACGTGAGTGTAGAAACATATAAGAGCAAAAACACATTTCAGGTTGAAAATTCACATCTAACTGCAAAATGAAGTTTAGTTCCAAAATCTCATTTAAGTTTAAAATCACCTTTACATGCACTATCACACCTGGGGCAACATCAACACGCAAAATCACTTAGATGTGATTTGTGAGCACAAATCACATGCAATTGTGAAAACACTTTTAGATGCAAAATCACCCTTAGCTCAAAGTCATTAGGTATGTATTATCCCATTTTGGTACAAAATTCACTAAGTACAGGGAGAAAATGTGTAGCAAGATGTCATATAGGGTATGCACGATCACATTTGGTTGAGAGCAAATTGAGGTGCTTAGTTATCCTTGATGCAAAATTGTTTTTAGCGTGGAAAGGTTCTAGTACTCAAATCCCATTCATGTGCAAAATCATATTTATATGTAAAATCACTTTGAGATCCAAATTCAGCTTTGATTAAAAGTCAGCAGGATAGTGCTTTAGGAGCAAAGGGTAAAAAAAACAATTGATGGACAGAATGCAGAACAATGTTACACATTCACCTCAGTACAGTGATCTGTGGCTCACTGACAACCCCCGTGACATCCCCATGGCCAACGTCGTCACCAATCCTATAAACTCGTCCCCCCTATTATCACTACACGCTCCCCCTCCGCCGTCGCACACCCACATACACAACCTGCCTCCACCGCTAATCTCATTGACATTCCCCGGAACTCTGACTTCTTACCTAGAATCTCTCTCCCTCCTCACTTGGACAGTAGACCCTCTACTCCTCCTTTGAACTCCTTGAATGGGAGCATTACTAATCCGGCTCCCCGCGTCCAACCTCTCCCCTCTCCTAATCCCACTGAATCCGTCCAATCCCCGACCCCTGTCCACTCTCCCTCCAAAGACACAAGTCATTCTCGGCCCCTGCCTAAAACCTTAAACTTTTTCAGCTCAATAGCTCAGCAACTGAACAGAATGGAGCTGAAAATTAACTGCCTTGCTGCGGATTTCCTATACTTACAACAAGATCTTCTCAACAGGACCAAGCCGCCGTGCTCCCTCTCCCCGGGTAGATTTCCTCCCACCCCACTCAATACCGCTCTCTTGGCCCCACAGCGCACCCCTCGTCCCTCCAGTCCGTCAGCGAGTCAGGCACTTCGACCCAACTGGGATCGCCAACCCTTTTCGATACCTAAACCTGATGAGATCAACGACTCTTACCTCGCTTTGAGACAGAAGTCAGCCCCTTTCCCCATCCCTGTTATTATCGGCACTAACAGAATCCCTAAAAATGTCCACTCGCCTAGACCTCCCGCTCAATACTCCTCTATCCACCTTACTCCCCCCATCATCGAGGCTCCCTGTTCTCTCTCTTGCATGCTCCTCAACTGCATGTCAGCAGTACAACACGCCACAGACATTGCTGAAGCTCTACTCGCTGAAGAAATTGACATCGCTTTCCTCACTGAATACTGGCTCAATGTCCACTCCACCCCCATTCTTGACATTCTCACCCCTCCAGGATACACCATCATCAGACAAGACAGACCGATCAAAACGGGGGGAGGACTAGCCATCATCCACAAGGCAGGAATACAGATTACCAAACTTAAACCTGCAGAATACCTATCGTTTGAAAACCTGGGTGTCGAACTCACTGCCAAGGGCACCTCACCCATCAAATTCCACACCATCTACCATCCTCCTGGAGAGCATACCCTTTTCTCTGAAGAACTAACAGACTCCATGACAGACACTAAAGAAGTGTTCCTGGGTGACCTCAATATCCACTGGAACGACCCAGAGGACTCCACTGCCCTGAACCTATCCAACCTACTTGAAATATATAACCTCAAACAACTCTGCAATAAACCAACTCACATCAAAGGTACAACACTGGATGCGATCATTACCAACAATGATCTGGTCTCTCTGAGAGCGATTTCTCCCATTGACTGGTCCAACCACCACCTCATTCTGTTCAAGATTGATGTACTTGTCTTCCACCAACCTATTCGTGATGACAAACCTAAACACTGCACCAGAAATATCAAAGCAATCCCTTTATTCGAACTTGAATCCAGGATTCATGCCCATCTTCAACTCCAACCCTCATCATCGACGGCTGATGACCTCACTATACACTTTAACTCAAAAATGACAGAGGTTCTAGACCAAGTAGCTCCTCTCAAACTCAAACAATTGAGGCGAACCAAATCTAAACCCTGGTTTAACGTGGATCTGAATGAGGAAAGGCGTCAACTCAGACAAACGGAAAGGTCTTGGAGACTAAACCCCTCGACCTTACACCTAGCGCAACTTAGATCTGCTCGGCAAGCATACAAAAAACACATTTACAGTGAAAAGGCGTCTTTCTACCGCAGCCAACTAGATCTGGCGATAAACAGACCAAGAGAACTCTTCAACATTGTCAAAAGCCAAACTAACTGCACTCCCTCTCAAGAAATCAAAGCCGCCAATGAGCGTTGTGAAGAAATTGCCACCTTCTTCACTAATAAAGTCTCGAAAATTGATCAATCCTTCATCCAAACCTCTAACCCTCCTTCCTTCTTAACCTGCCCCACTCTAACCACCCCATATCATTCAGAAAGAGTTCTTACCAAGGACAAACAGGTCTGCCTTCAGCTAAAAAACAATGCGCATTGGTCCGACTTTGAGCTAATGTCAGAAAATGAGGTTTTCAGTATAATTTCTAACCTCAAACCTTCCTCCCACACTATGGACCCCATCCCATCCACAATCATAAAAGAACTTAACCACACCATTTCCCCTTTCTGGACAAAAATCATCAACGCCTCTCTCACCTCAGGCTGTGTCCCTGACTCCCTTCAACTTGGACAAATCACACCCATTCTCTAAAAACCAGGGGCCGACCCTAATGATCTCAACAACCTCAGACCTATCTCCAACCTCCCATTCCTTGCAAAAACATTGGAGAAATGCGTTCTCCACCAACTCAACAAACACATTGATGAGTTCAACCTCCTCGACACCTTTCAATCAGGATTCAGGAAAGGCTGTAGCACGGAAACAGCTATGCTCAACGTCTCTGACGATATTCACAAGACTTTAGATGAAGGTGATGCCTTCTCACTCATCCTTATTGACCTATCTGCGGCTTTCGACACAGTAAATTATCCAGCGCTCTGGAGACCTTGTCGAAGCGCTCCGGCATCAATGGCTCAGTACTAAAATGGTTCACCTTCTTCCTTCAACACCGCTCGCAACAAATTAAAATCAACTCCTGTCTCTCGAAGCCAACAAAAGTCACACTTGGGGGCCCGCAAGGCTCGATCCTCTCCCCGGCCCTCTTCAATCTTTTCATGGAGCCTCGCACAATCATCTTGAAAAAAGCTGGAGTGAATTACCACCTTTACGCTGATGACACCCAAATCTATTTCAAAATCAAGTCTCCCAGCGACATCCAACACCTCAATGCCACTCTAACCGAGATCCAAACTTGGTTCAACGCTAACCACTTAAAGCTCAACCCAGATAAAACAGAACTAATCCTATTCTCTCCAAAAAGCAACCATCGTCCAATCCAAGAGTGGCTCAAGAATCTGGTCACCCTAAACTGCCCCATCGTCCTATCCGACTCAGTTAAGTCTCTAAGCATCACCCTTGACAAGAAATTATCTATGAAGGCCACATCAAAAACTCTGCAAAAAGTGCTCTTTTCTCTCTAAAACACCTCAGGAAATTGAAACCTTTTCTTCCCCATGATGACCTAAAAACAGTAGTCCAATCTTTAGTTCTCTCTAAATTCGACTACGGGAACGCCATCCTAACAGGGACTCCAAAAGCTCACCTAGCCCCTCTAAGGGCAGAGTTGGACATGGCCGCTCGACTCGTATCCAGAGTAAAAAGATTTGAACACATCACTCCAGCTCTCAACTCCCTCAACTGGCTCCCCATGGAAGGGAGGTGTATTTACAAACTGGCCTGCATCACAACCAAAACCCTTCACTCTCCGGCCCCTAACTACCTGAACAACAAACTGGTTAGAGCAGGTCAATCCAGAACGCTGAGAAGCTCCAACTCACTCCTTCCTATTCCTCCGAAACTGAAAAAGAAAACCACACAATACCGATCGTTCTCTGGCAACGCTCCCAGGATGTGGAACGCTCTCACTAGAGTCCTCAGATGTAACCCTCCTTCTCCTGTTTCAAGAGGGACCTGAAAATCCATCTCCTTAACAAATACTTTCCTGACCAACGTCAACTAACCTAGACTTCAATATCCGAGTTTACTCCTCTCTCTTGACATTCAAGGATAGTCGGTGACCGGACTGTGTTAACCACCTTATCTTCCATGCTGTATTATTTCTATCCCTGGTTTTGCTTCCTTACTGCCTGTCTACTTTGTAATGCAATTACCGTCTGTTTTTCTTTACTGTATGTATGTAAAGCGCTCTGATACCTACGGGTCAAGCTAGCGCTATATAAAACTTTTAAAATAAATAAATAAAATTAAAATAAATCCATCGTTTTTTTGCTCACCATGCCATTCCAGTTTGAACCCAGCCATATGCAAATCAATCTTGACCCTGTGCCCAATGGGAACAGTCCAGCCTGAACTACCCAGCCAGGTCCTCCCTGGACTGGAAACAAACATCCTAGGACCGGTTTCGGGGTTTCACCCCTCATCAGCCAGGATAGCTTGACTCAAGTAGCATGGAGAGCACGGGACCCACGTCTGGGCATACCCGTTCCACTCGGGGTGAACACTGCCTGCTTTTAAAAACTGCTTTTACAAACATTCACAACGGGGAACAGGTCCATTGGGGACTTCTTCCCATTTGCGAATAGGTTACCACATACTTGCAGTAGGTGGTAATATGCTAATGTTTTGCGACTGCATTCACGGTCACAAAACATTCAAACATACCGTTAGGATTCGGATTTGGAAGGGACGCCCTAAACACGCCCCTTCCAAATTCCAAATCGCAAACGCTAATTTGTGATTCGGTAACAGATTACCGAATCTCAAATTAGGGTTTGATACATGGCAAGAGCAATTTTTGGGTTCCAAACAGGCTGATTCTGAGAATCAGCCATTTGCGAATGTAAAAACTCTTGATACATGTGGCCCAAAATCACATTTAGGTGCGAAAGCACACATGGTGCAACATCATCAGTCAAATTTAGGAGTAAAACCACATCACTGCGGTGTAAAATCAACAGGAGTGACGAAAATCTTGTAGGAACAAAAATCACAATCAGGTGCAAAATCACCCTTTGTACAAAGTCACCCTTGGTGCAAAAGCAGTATGAGTGAAGGAACATCGTTATGTGCCAAAACATATTTAGGTGCAAAATCACAATTATATGTATAATTGCCATGAGTACAATTTCGACAGAAGTATGAAAACACTCAAAAATCATATTTAAATGCAAAAGCACATTAAGGCGCAAAATCACCTATGTGCCGCGTCATAAGAAGTGTGAAAATACTTTTAGGTGAAAAACACATTTATGAGCACAAATATGATTAGGTGCAAAGGCACACTTAAGCCCTCATTATATGCTAAGGGCTAACATTCGATATCTGATAATGAAGAGTTTGCAAAGGCATTAGAATTACGAGTTGTATGATAATTATCACACCTTCGTAGTTTTCAGCTGATAAGATTCAGGCACAATTTACCATGCGAAAAGGCCTATTAAAATACAAAACATGTGGAGTTTAGTGTGCTCAACACAATTCTAGGTGTTATGCCTAATTTTGAAGCTGAAAACGTGGAAGAGGAGTGATTTACCACACAAGGTAAATACCTCACCCTGTGGTAATACATATATGGTAAGAACTATGGTTCCACCTAGAGGAATCTAACACACCTCTCACATCATGTTATTAGCTATCTGGCGTATCATTCCACCTTCTAATAAGTGCTTCTATTGAACTACATGAGGGAATATTTTACGACTGATAAGAACTCAATCATCACTCCGATTGTCAAATTCAATTCTTAATCATTTATATACATTGTATACAGAAAACAATCCTCCTTGGCTACGTTCGTTTTCCCAGCACTGGCAAAGCCAAAAGGGCAGGCTTCAATGGGATAAATAGCATTTGTGCGTGCAGCACATCTAAACAGCATTTGTGAATGCCTTTGTTTACATGCTTTGGCACATGAAAACCAGACCCAGTCGTTTAAACAGATAAAAGTGTAGGTTTCCTCTTCCTGTATTCGCCTTTCTAGTTCTAATAACTGTTCTAAGGGTGTAACCGGAACTGTGGGTGCTGCGATTTTTCTAAGTTAGCCTAGTTCATGTTTCTAAGACTGCATTTCCCCTTTCATGTTTCCAGGAGTTCCATGCCAGTCTGGCTGTATTGTTTTCAATGTATCGTTTACATGCCTTTTGCCGTGAAGAAGGACTATTCTATAAAATACCCGAGTTAGGGATTCAGTGCTGATTAACAAGCAACTGGGAACGAAAAATATGGTTCACATATTCGTCTTTCTTTATTCTGAATGTTAATATATTCGCTTCTGACAAAAGCCAGTAGAATACGTAAAATCTATGCCTTCACGTCTTTAATAAGATTACTATTTTTGTGCACAATTAGCCAAGAAACTCAGTATTAAGACAATATCCTAAAAAAAAACATTTCTGAAATCAAAGCTGAACTGCAAGTGAATAGTTTCCGGTGCAGACTGGTTAACATGCTCTTCCCCGACTGAATACAAATACTTCTGAACAATAAAAATAGCTAATTAGGAAAGAAGTGGTTTAAGATGAGAGTGTTAATTACAAATGTATTATTCATAACTAATTAGCAGGACTGAACTTCTCACTGAAAAATATGAACCTGTTTACACACAGTAGGGGCAGACACTTGCAAGATGCTCGTACACTCGTGTTAAAACAGAATGACGGCACAAAATTCACCACAACATACCCCCTAAATTTACAGCTTGCAACCTGTGTGGCAATGGCACATGTTTAACCTTTGCTATCTATCTGACCGCAAGTAAATGGAGGCAGACTTGGCAAACAATTCTATACAAAATGGCAGACAAGGTCATGGGGTCAAATCCAGGCTGAAACAGGTCACTTTGCAGCCCACTTGGGGACAATTACTTCTGGTCACGGCTAAGTGGTCACTTGATTGAATGCCACGAAGACAGCTCACAAGCCACGGATAACAATCCTTATAGCGATTAAGCATTAAAGCCCCGATGATTCAGCCTTTATTACCCAAATGAACTAAGTATTCCATAAAAATAAAAAAAAATCTTGGTATGCGGGTGATACGAGGGCTAAATTGAAATGCCACCTCATTAAACAATAATATCTAATTTTATCTAAATGAATTTTCTCATGAAGTACGCCACACAGAGCGGGATATCTAAAATAAATTATCACAAGTGATACATAATTTCGGGAAACTGCGGTTGTAAAAAAATAGGCTGCAAAATTAACGCCAAACAAATGTGGAGCAAAACATGCATTTTTTTTCTCTCTTTCTCTGCATATAATGCTGTGACGGTGAGCAAAGGCTTAACAAGGACATCTTACAGTGTTTGGAAATTGTGTCCTAAGCGGGCAAGCAATGAAGAAAGTGCGAAACCTCTGATAGCCACACTTCAAAGTTCAACGTTTAATAATTTTCACAAATGAAATATTCCAAAAAGACATTCACGGTTGAACTGCTTTTGACTTCTAAAAACGCGTTGCTGCTTTTTTTTTTATTGACATCATAGTAGGAAGGAATTACTCATAACATTTTATAAACGATAGCAGCCATTAACATTATTATCTCCCACTCCACTCCATTGGAGACGCCTGTCAAATGGATGTTTCTCTCTGGCTAGCCGTTTTATTGTTTTTTTTTCCTTTCTGAACAGTAAATATGATTGCTCCGATTTCCAGGAGCCACTGCCGTCAACATCGCTGCTGGTTGAGCATCGTATCCTCCCTTCCGCAATGCCGTCGGACTAGTATAAAAGACTGGCAAATTGAACTTTGTTTTTTCACTTCTCCGTTTCCACATCACCAATTTGTGATCGGCGCGGAGATGATTTCCCCTTTATCATCCAGATTCACCTCAAATTACCAGGGCTAAACGGTAGTATGAAGCAGAGTGTTGAAGCATTAGTTTGCAGGGCGTACAACCGTACATGTGACGTATTGCACACCCTTTTGCAAGGTGAGGAAGCAAACATTGAGATGAAATTGCAGAGCGGTTTTAAATAGTACCTTTCCTTCAACCCCTGGGATTGCACCATAATAGACACTTATGTCTCGCTCAATCCTCCGCTTATAATTCTGCCTATTACTACTTACCTACTCACTGTTAGTTCGCCGACCAGATTTCACTGGGCGAGGGTAGGGTGGTGCGTGGAATGCACAATATCAGTGATTATCATTGCACCTCATACATTAACTGGTAGAGATATGTGAGTTATTGTGGGCACATGTTTATGTCTTGGGGACTGACAACTTATAATAGCAACTATGTAGCTCATGTTGCAGGACATTAACTTTATTTCGTTTGCTGTTTTTATTTTTTATTTTATGTAGCGTGCTGCAAATCTCTTTCGGTGTCAAAAGTACTCATAGGACTACAAACAGGATCAGTCAATACAAAACAGCGGCAGAGAAAAGCTGTACATCTAATAATAATTCTTTTGCTGACCTGTTTCTGGGATTACTTCCGAAATCCCACAAGCAAAGGGCTCTCCTGTTTTATGCAAATATTCCCAGGTAGGCTTACCAACACCTAGCAAACCCTGTACCCCTGTAAGCAAGCCAGATTCCAGCAACTGGGACATTTCAGGAGCCTCAGCCTCCCTTCCCTCTTTATCAGCAGCGATGGCCTCCATGGTGACTGGCTTACCAGAGTCTAGCCTTTCCTGCAAATTTCCTAGTCCTGGTCCCTGCAAATCAGGGATGATCCCAGCCCCACTCTGAGACTGTTGTGCAGCCTGTGCTCTGGTCAACACAGCTAATGTTGTTCAGGCCATAAAGACGTCTGATCCTGGTACCAAGCCAGGGGCAATCAAATCATTGAGCTCAATCTCAACATTGGCAAGCAGATACCTCATACCTTCTCCACAGGCAACTAAACCTGCATGCTTGGTCCCAGGAAGAATCTCCTCGGGCTTAAGGTACTTCCTCTCAACCATAGCGCAGAAGGCTCCAGTATCCCTCAGGGCAGGCCTTTCCTCCCATTGATACTAACTTCCTGCACAAACCTTGTGTTAGCATGAATGCGCTTCAGAGCATTTGGGTCCCTCTCCCATATGTCAATAGCTACTAGGATGAGAGCAACAGGGCTCTCACGTTCCCTTCACCCACGTGTAACATGCTTGCTATCATGGGTGCTGCTGAGTCAGGGTCTTTCGCCTGACAATCTCTCCTAAAGTGTCCTACCTTTTGGCACTTGAAGCAAGTCACCAACCTGGACTTGGAAGTACTTCCCTGTCCTCCCTTCTCAGGATGCTACTTCCGGGACACACCATTACCATTCCTATTTTTCCAGGATCCTCCTCGAGTCCCATGAGAATTACCCTGATCCTTACCGTCTGCTTTCGAACCAGTCTGTGAAGAGTTCTTCTACCCCTTTGGCTTAGAACCATGCTGCTTTAGCCCTTTGTGAACCCTGTTAGCTAACCACTTGTCAGTCAACACAGCAAGTTTCTCTGGTTTCTTCTCTGTCAAATAAGACAGGTGTCACCTAATAGGGGTAGAGCACTCCTCCTTGAGTCGCTCTGTCACCATCAGCTGGTCAAGGAAGTGAAAGTCCTCTTATCCACTCATTTCAATACCGCAATACAACATGAATCCACATTTCAAATGCAACACTATCCACTCTATTGGAGTCCTGGAATCTCTGAATGTACTCGCTAGCTTTAGCCCAGACCAGCTAATCAGAGCATTCTGCATTCTCTCATAGAACATCCGGTCTGCCACAGACATTCTCCAAATAAAGGCTGTCCCTTCCAATAACATGACCCCCATTAAGGCAGCTGCCTTAGACACCTCTTATAATGCCTGTGCCTTACAAGCAACTTCAAAGCTCACAAACCACTCCAAAATGGCTGACCTTCCACAAGCACAAGGTCTTTTGGAACCTTGGCCACAATTTGCCCTGAACTGGATGTAGAATCACTTATCCCAGATGCAGCTGTCATTGCTGACACACTAGGTCTCCATCTCTCATGGGCTGCCCTTTACCGATCCAGCTCGCCTTCCTTTTCCTTCTGTTTCTCCTCCCACTCTCTCTGTTTTCCTCCCTTTCTCTCTGTTTCTCCTCTCTCTCACAATTTCTCCTAGCGGGCTCATTCCTCCTGTCTCCTGCGCTGCCGCCTCTCCTCTCTCCTGTTCTTGTGAACTAGTTTTAGCTTCTTCCTTTCAAACTCTCTCGCTTTCTCTTTTTTCTCAGCCTTAGCATTCTAAAGAGGCGCATACAAGCTCATGGTCTCTGCTAGGCTCAGCCCACCCAAGGGATTTATTCCTGGAAGTGGTGACAGTGGTATCCTAGAAATTAGAGGTGGTGTACACATCGGAGGTATTCTTGAAACTAGAGGTGGTGTTTTGGTGAAACTCTGGAAAATGCATTAGCAGGTGCACTCTGTATGTGTCTGGGACAAATCTGTCCCGTGAGAATCCTAGAGCCTGTATCTATGGTACTATCTTACTGGGTTCTTAACATGGTCCCTCCCCAGAGTCAGCTACAGCCTCATCTCTTTCATCCAGAGTCTCAAACTGGTCCCTAATTAAATGAGAAAGGACCTCTTTGTCACTACTCCTGGAAATCCTCTTACCCTCTTTCACTATATAAATCCTTCATCTGATTTCTGGACATGGTGCTGAGGTCTATTCCCAACCCTGTGTTTTCTATTGTCTGGGCATGTTGCCTTTGTACATATAACAAGCATTTGCAATGCAATAGGTCTCGCCTTTGAGACCTTATAAGTGTTTAAGTATGCAGCACATTATTGATCAGATTGAATTAGATATTAAAGATATTAAAGTTTGTGGTAAAATCGGTGCATTTCAGACCCGAGACAACACATTAACAAGCTTTGGTAAATACATTAGATTTCGCCTATCTGATTAATATTTTATATTTTGTTTTAAGATTTCGCTTGGTGAGCAGTTGTGCAGTGTGGCAGTGGAGTGTGCAGCACCAGAGGCGGGACTGCGGTGTGAGAGTGAAGAGTGCAGCATTGGCGGCAGGGGTCCAGTGTGTGAGGAATTTGGCGGGAGTAACTAAATGTTATTGATGTGCACAGTGTTGAGTGTGGAATCAAGGGCAGTTAAAAAAATTATTTTTTAAACATTGTGGAGGGGTAGGAGAACAACCTGGAAAGCACATGGGGATGGGAGTGTTAAGTGCGAAGTGGCATATGGTAGCGAGAGGGCAAGAAAACACTTGCACTCTCATAGAGTGCTAAAAGCAAAAGAAAGTAGCTTACACTTTCAAAGGTGCTTATAGAATGAAGCAGGTTAGAGGAAGATCAGTGTTTTGTTTTTTTTGCCGTTCGCTATAGTGCAAACTTGACTTGAAGGTGCTATAGCACTATACATAAGCACAAGTTACATTACACACTGTAGCATTCATTTTCTTTTTAAGGGACAGAAAGATTACGTGATGCGTCAAGAATCACAGTGTTAAGCCGACGCCGAGACTAACCGCATCGAAAGCGTTTTAAAGAGAGGAAGCATTGAAAAGCTATGTTTGTTTATAATCTAAGCCCAGCTACCCTGAGGGGTCTTATCAGCAGAAAGCAAACGTGTAGCAACACAACCGCACTTGATATAAGTACGGTTTGTGCAGCGTGCAGGGTGTGTGGGTGAGAATTATGTAATCTTCTGAGTGCCCTGCTTCTGCTCCTTTGTGTTGACGACCCTAACACAGATGTCCAGAGCAGAGATGGCAGTGGGAAGAAAAGATCACTGCGCACGGATCCCACCATTAAATAAAAACAACAAAACCCGTGGTGTCTTTTGCAATTTTGTGTAGCGATACGTGAGTAAATACCAGGGGAAGATATCACCAATCCATCTTGATCCGCACAGCTCTTCTGACTTCTAAGACAGACTGTCACGCTGTCAAGTCCAGGGGTTAGCGCCAGCAAAGATCTCTCAGAATCACTTGGGCCCCACAGTTTATGAAGCAGCAGCATGTTTTTTTTGAGTTTTCAAAAAAATTAACTCATGTCTCAGTTTAAAGAGAGTCAAATGAAAAAAGAAAGGGGCCAAGTTTTCATGTGTGCCAGACAGTGCAGAAGTAGTTAGCTACCCCAGCAGAAAGGCATTTAGTGACAGAGATGATGTCATGTTTAAAGTTGCCTTTAATTCTTCTTAGGCTTAGTGTCTCTCGGAGTGTGTGCTAGTGCAGTTTGTTCAGCCATTCGATGTAAACCTGAAGTCCTACTTCTATGTTTTTAGCATGTCCCAGGTGACAGAGTATACATACTGTGTTTCAGTAGAGAGGGACCCTCGTGTCCCTTCCTATGGAGGCGCCTCTGCTAACATGGGAATGTCAGCTCGCCCACGTACACTCACTCCAAACACCCACCGTGCCCTGCACAGGTTTGCAATGCCATGACGAGATATCCCATGGGAACACTTGGAAAACGCACTACTAAGGCATGCCCGTGGAAGGTCGGCTGAGCCCTATGTCAGGCGCTGACCCCTGTAAATACCGGTGCAGCTATTAGGTAACAAACCGCCTCTTATAGAGGCACCGCGGATACTTAATCTTTATGCATCGTTTAAAGAAAGAATCCCCCAGCAGAATGGGGGTGAAGCCAGCAGCCCGGTCAAATACAGAGGGCGCATAGGAGGGCAGGGCTCATTCTCTCCCGTCTCCGGCTGTGATGGCCGACTCATGTTTGAGGGATGTGGTGCTGCGAGTGTCCGTGGTCTCCGGGTGGATGGCGGCCACCGTGGTCATAGGAGTGGTGCTCATAGTTATCGCGGGTGCCCTGCTCTGCTTCTTCGTGTTCCTGCCCCCTTAAAGAAGTGGCAGTGAAGGTTACGACTTTCGTGCACAAGCTCTGTAAACATTAAGTGTATTTATGAGCAAAGGCGACCTGTAACAGGGCCAATCGCCACAACCTTAAAATAAAAACACACCCAAAGGAGTTGTAGTTCACTACCAGCATGCAAAGCGCACACTTGACGATTCAATCGCCACAGCAAAAGCTATTAGTAACGCCTGGAAAGCAACGGCCGGTGCTTCCTCATTGCGGAGATGCTGAAGAGATGAACCCCGGAGTGCAGGCAGAGGCTTACATCAGCATTCAGGCATGTAATGCCACACGCAAGCAGCATTGTGATCGGTTTTCCCCCGAGGATGATTTTAAACAGCTCTCGCCAACTAATTTCCATAATGCGCATTTCTTTAGGAACGGTAAAGTTTGCAAACACAAACAGCGACATCAGAGTTCTGCACTCCACGAGAGGTTCACTAAAACAACAAGCCTAGTGAAGCACTTGTGCTTGTGTTGGCATCCACAAGAGCGAGCAGCGGTGCGCAGGCTGTTTGTTTTCAATTAGCACGCGCGCAGCTGCTCGCTCCCGCAAGGTGGATGCCAGCACAAGCACGAGTGCTTGAAAAGAGCTGGCCAATTTCTAAAGGTCATCTCCTAGAGCAGCGCATGCGCGCTGCCTAGGCGAGACCTAAAAACGGGACTGATTGTACTACTGGCGTAAATTGGAAATTGTCAATGCCACTCCTGTACCCAGGGTCCTAAATGTTAGGCTCCCATTGCTTGCTCTCACTTGTCAGAACCTCTTTCAGTGGGCCACAGGGCAAGCAGGAGTTACTAGGCCCAGCTGTTGGAGCTGAGAACATTTGCTCCTGATATCCTGTGGCCCGGTCTACTATGGACCTTAAGCAATTGGGTCAAGTACAGCTTCAGGACTTGAATATCAGGAATAGCCTGGTCCGGGCAGTCGAGGCTCCCTTGGGGGAAGGTAGATAGAGGGGGTGAACAAAGGACACACAGCAGCAGCAATAAATTATTGTCCAGCCAAATACTCAATTTATTTTACTGCTACTAACACAAAGATAACCATGACATTCACATACAACTACACAGTCCCCCTGAGGTCGTGGCTCTAATGTTTCATAGGCAGTTCCCTGTGTTCCACTCCCTCTTCGCTCTAGTGATAGTGATTATTCCCCATTCACTATAGGCAACATCCAGGGTAAGCTCCACTAGTAGTCTGAGTCTCAAAAGGCCACTCCAACTCTGCATTATAGTCAAATGTGTTCTTGCACCAAAGCGCTTTCTAGCAAGCAAGCTCCCCCAGGGCTGACTGGCCGGGAATCAGTCTTACACACACATACAGGGTCAAAGCGACCAGAGTCCCTGAGCATGTCCACTCTGCAGGCGCTGGAGCAGCAGTAGCTGGTTCTGGTCATTCATTGCACGCAGCTAGGAGAGATACGCTTACAGGTCCTTGAGTGCCTCACACACCGTTGTGCAAACACAGCGACTAGAGGTTCTTGCAGCTCCTCCTGGCAGGGTAAGCCTTTTGTCAGTCCCTCTGTGGGGGGAAGTGGTGCAAAGATCAAGATGCTGATCCTGCATCCCCTTGTAGGTGCCTAGGGATCCCCACAGTGGCCTCACTCCTCTGGTTACAGGCCTGATCAGGTTACACTTAGTGCTGGTCTCTACTGCATACAGGCTACGACATGATCAGAACAGCAGATTACTTCACATCGCCCCCTCCTGGCATACTGCGTTGCTGTCTCTTCACTGTGCAAGGGCTGCGGCTTAATACACATGGCAATTTACCCACAGCGGTTCCACCTGGTATATGGGGTCACCAATCCCTCACAGCACACAGGCTCTAGTCCAATTGGCACAGCAATGATCACAGTTCCCCTTTGCGTCAGCCCCTCCTGGCATACCGGGGTCACGACTTCTCACTGTAAACGGGCGATGACCTGTTCAGCATAGCGATGTCCACAGCTTACTTCATGGCAGCCCTTCTCTGGAATACGATGGTTGATGACTTTTCCCTGCATACGGGCAACAACCCGATCAGTGCAGCAGCCGTCACCTCACACCTCGTAAAGGTAGTCCATTCAACAGGATTCCCCACTGGACCTCACTCACTCAAAAACTCTCCTCTTCCTCTCAGGGTACCCTGGTCCTGGCAAGCAGGCAGGCACTGGCGCTCCAGGTTCCAGAGCAGGTGGTCTTGGATTCCCTGTGAGATGTGCCCTCGCCCAGGTCACAGACTAGCAGGCTTTGGTCCCCAATCCTCGTCACAGGCTGAAGCCTTGCAAGAGCTTCTCCTCCTCACACAGGCCGGATGGCTGCTTGATAGTTGACAATTTTTGATGTCTCAAGCTCCCCTTCTTATAGTCCATTTCTAGACCGAATGCAATTTAGAGTCTGGGTCTCTGAAGTTTATGTTGGGGGTCGGCTTCCTTTTGAAGTGCCCATCTCCTTTGCCCTCTCTTCCTCTAAAAAGCTGTCTGTTACAGCAGGAATGTCTCCAAAGCTGACAGCCCCACAACACAGGCACTGCGAGTGACTAGAGTTCACACCTGGATGTCAGCCACAGTGATATATTTATCAAAGGGATAGCCAACGGCCTCAGCCCTACTCTTTATGATTAAGCTTATCAAACCCATCTCCTTCCTGATACATGCCCATGCCCCTTCCTTATGACCTCACTCTGAATCAAAGAGCACCCTTTGGTGTTTACTGGGGGAGCATGGCTTTCCCTTCTACAGTGTGTCCCACTAAGCTTGCAGGAATGCAGCAATACACAAATCTGTCTGGGA
The DNA here is from genome assembly GCF_964204655.1 of Triturus cristatus. Taxonomy (NCBI): domain Eukaryota; kingdom Metazoa; phylum Chordata; class Amphibia; order Caudata; family Salamandridae; genus Triturus; species Triturus cristatus. The sequence continues at coordinate 273,460,426 of NC_140592.1, read as the reverse complement.
GGATTCCTCTACCTCCTTTCCTCATGGTTCACCATGCAGCCCTGGGTCTCCCAAAATGGGTCCAGAGTCTATGTGTTGTACTCTTTAAAGACACACATACACTCAGCACAAGACCACATCTCCCCTGCCTTGAAAGCCCTGCATTGGTTACCGGTTGCCAGAAGATCCACATTCAAGCTGCTTTGTATCACCCACGAAGCGATACATGGAATGGGAACGCTCTTCATCATAAATAAAATCACCAAAAACGTTCAACAAAGGAATCTTCGCTCTAGAGTGGCACCTTGCCTCCAAATCCCAATGTAGAAGAAAAAAATCATGGGTGGCACATCCTTCTCTGTTCAAGCAGCCAAAACTATGGAACTCGTTGCCCCCAACATAAGATCCACATATAACTACCTTTTCTTCAGAAAACTACTCAAGAATTGGTTCTTCCTCCACATAACCACCACACGCAAACAGAAATATAAAGCATATTCCTCTGTATATGAGCATTTATTTGGACAGTAGATATGTACCTATATATGTGTATTGCTCTGTATAAACGTTTATAATAATTATGTTTTTAAAAATGTAGATATTCGTTATTTCTGCTTCACAAATGTACATAATACTGATAGTTACATTTTTCTATGTTTTTAACATGTATATAAATGGCTGCATAAATATGTAAATCTTTTATCATAACTATTTATCTACAATTGCTTCACTATTGTATTAAAAAAAAGAAAAATCTATATATTTATTACTTTTCTTCTAATTCAGCAAAACCAATGAAGTACCCTATATCTCACCCTATAACACCCTCAATATATCCTGTACCTCAACTCTCATTAAAACCAAACCACATACCACTACTATGATCCCCAAAATACTCATGTAAAACCTCATTCTACAACTCCTTCCAATGCACTACCCTATTTCTCACCCTATACCTCTATCAATATGTCCGCTGCCTCCACTCTCATTCAAACCAAACCCCATACCACCACTATGATCCCCAAAATAACCCTCCCTAGACTCTTCCCTACTCTACCCCTCCTTGCATCATCTCATCCCTCTTTTACTATTCAGATCTCCCAAACAAGCCTTTCTAAACCCTTCCTTCTGACTCTCCCCCCTCCACCTCGCTTTTACTCATCCCAGGCCTCCTCCAACTGCTATCAGCTAAACATAAAATCGAAATCCTTCCCTCTTCTATACCTCCGCTATCCTTTTCGATCCAAATAACAGACTAACATGTCAACCACTCAAATTAATTTCATATTTCACTATACTAATTCACCACTAATCCTTTATGGGTTCCGGGGTAGCGTGCTACTCGCAGAAAAAGCGCTTCAACACCTCATCAGGGGTAGCAACGCAAAATAAATGCAAACCTTTTCCCTCTCCTATCCCGCCACTATCCTTCTCAATCCCAATAACTGACAGAGCCTGACATTTGACCTCTGTCTTTGAATCCATAACAAATGTGACAAGATAAGAACAAGATTTAAAGGCCTGTTTATAGTACTGGTGGAAGAATATAGAAAATAAGACCAAGCTGGACTGCCTAAAACAAACTGAGCCAGCAAATAGAAAGCAAGCAAATGTGAGTTACAAACCACAAAGGTTTCTGAATGTCCTCAAGATGTCATTAGCATACCAGACAGCGTGCACTTCAACCTAAAAGTAGGAGCAGGGCCACTCTACCCCCCCCCCCTAGCCTTAGCAGGCCCTCAGGGCCCTATCCCCTTGGGTACAAAAGCATAATTAAAGTGAGGGGAGCCTGTGCCCCCCCTCTCCAAGCCTCATTAGGCCTTGGGGACCCCATCCTGGGTGCCCTGGGCCAAAAGCACTTAAAAAGGGGAGGGAGCTGTGCATTCCACAAGCCTCATTATGTCATTTAAAAGAGAAGGGGCCTCTTCGGCACCCCTCTTCGAGCGTTCCTGGGCCCTGTGACCCCATCCCCCAGGGCCCAGTGCACTTAAGAAAGGAAAGGGAAACATGGGGAATAGGGTCCCCAGGGGCGACATTGGCTTGGGAGAGGGATGTGTGACTTTGCCCTTCATTAATATATGTCCTGTGGGATGGTGGTCCATGGGGCCCAAAATGCACGCAGGGAGAAGGCCCTACTCATGCCCCCCTCCCCAGATATACAATTAAAAAAAATATCGGCCACCCGATTTACAAATATTTTTTTACCTTCATTTTTCAAAAGTTATTGAACAGCTTTACACCAAATCCCCACAAGCTCATTCTGCAGATCATGATCTAGCTTCCTCCCAAATTTGGTGAAATTCCATTCAGCAGTGTTTGTGGTAGCGCTGCCTAAAGAAGTCTTTGGAAAATGTATGGGGATTATGCATTTTGGGACCCCCTTTTTTCTCTGCCCCCACTTGACGGATCACCCGGAAACTTTCCATGCTCAAACTAGGCAAAAAAGAGGACTTTTTGGGAAAATTTCGTGAAGATTTGTCAAACGGTGCCAAGGTTGAAAGCAAAACATGAGAGGCATTCCCTATAAAAACGCTTACATAACCAATATATATATATATATATAATCCACTGGTGGTCGCCAGTAGATAGTTACAGTTAGGACCTTGTTTCTATTCAAAAAGCGTTTTTTTCTTTTCCCAATAACTATGGCGCCGGTTGACGAATTTTCGCAAAATTTTCAAAACGTTGGTCCCGCTCCGGTTAGTTCCTATCCTGAATGTTTCGGGGTGATTCGCCAAGCGGGGGCCGAGAAAAAAGGGGGGTCCCAAAACATATTTTCTCCATGTTAAATCCCATAGGAAATTTTAGACACGACTACAGCCCAAACTGCTGAACGGAATTACACCAAATTTGGCAAGAAGGTAGCCCTTGGTTAAGAAAGAGACCTTTTTTCTAAATGGTGTAAATCCGTTCAGTAGTTTCTGAGAAATTAAAAAAATAGAGGTTGGAAAATCATTTTTCCCATAGGAAACTTTAGACACGGTTACAGCCAAAACTGCTGAACGGAATTACACCAAATTTGGCAAAAAGTTAGTGCTTGGTTCAGAATGTGCCCTTTTTAGGTCTCGCCTACGCAGCGCACATACGCTGCCAGGCAAAAGACCTTTAGCAATCGCTTTGGCTTTTCAGCCAAAAATGTGCACGCGTTCCATTGCCTTCAATGGCAACGCGTGCACGTCTGGCGATTTACTTGCGGAAGCGAGCGGCTGGCGCCATATGTTATCAATTATCGCAGCGCCAGCCGCTCGCTCCCGCAAGTGAATCGTGCAGGCCCCCACCTCTCTCCCCTCCCCCTGGTGCCGCGCGAGGCGCGCTTGTGCTTGTTTTCTTTCCCTTCTCTTTCAGAAATACCGCTCTCACTTTGCTCCAACCGTGCCACCCGAAGGGCTGCTGCCCACATCGTGTTTTGGGTTGTGAACCTGTCGGCGCGAGCCGCCTGCCGCCGCTCCTCGGGCCTATCATAATGCTGATCATGGTTAGCAGCCTTTCCCTCTGCTGCATATATAATGCAGGTTTCTGAAGAGGCGCTGCACTGGTATCACATCGCGGCGGAGGCTACACATGTTCCACCGTCCCTGCTGCCTTCACTAATCACCGTCCTCAGCCCAGCATGTTCCTCTGACAGGCGAGCAGTGTGTGTGTACACGAACAGCTTGCCTCCGCCGAGAGTAGCAGTAATTGAGCACCTACCCGTTAGCTAGAGTAACCGCAGGCTCGTACGGAGGCCCGAGTGGTCACAGCGGGGGAGGTGTGCCTTTGTCACTGCTGTATCTTGAGGACCACCCCACGTCATTTGTGAGCCTCAAAAACAACCCCCGAAGGCTGTTCTCACAGGAAAGGAGTCAGCCATGGACACTGTTGCCTGAAAAGCAGGGCACAATTTCAAAGGAAAATATTGGGGAACTAATTATCAAATGCAAATCACACTGATGTCAAGTGAATTGACGTCACAAGAAGTGATGTCATACTTTTATAATAATTTTCACTTTAAAGGTCAAGAGCCTATTTTACGAGAATAACAAATTGACATCATCAACACATAACATGACAAGAACATTTTGGTTTACTATTTATGCATCATATAAATTACAAATAAAATAAATGTCCAGTCTTTTCCCACATATCAAATTGTAACTGAGCTCGGAAGTCGCTGAAAGTGGCAATATTTTATACACATCAGAAACTTGAAATTACATGTTTGAAATGTTTTTAGTGATTAAAGAAAATGTGCTTGGGGTGTTTTTAAAGATTCAACTTGCTGTTAATGCATATTTGTTTCTTCTGATGTTCTTTATCCACCTCCAAAGCACAAAAGTGTTTTACATTTGCAGTTAGTTAGACAATAGACAGGTTTATTTTGTCAAATTATGTGCTCCTCAGATGAGAGATTAAAAGTACCATTCTCACAAATAAAAGTGATTCTGCCAGTGGAATGGAGGTTTAGAAACGTCCTGAGGCCAGGTCACACGCATCCTGTGTATGAAAATACAAGCAGCTGAAGAGCCTGTATACAAGGCTACATGTCTCAGCACTGGGCTAAGGGGAACGGAGGGCTGACTCTTAACAAGCATTGGCATAGCTAATAAGTCTCGCTTTTGGGACCTTATAAGCGTTTAGCCATGCAACAGTTGATGTTGTTGCACCAAGGATATTGTGCTGCATAACTAAATACTTATAAGGTCCCAAAAGTAACACCTATTGGCTATGCCAATTCTAGTTTTTAAATAGTGTAAATCCGACGAATCCGTTCAGTAGTTTGAGATATTAATGGAAAAAAGCCTTTATGTATCTGGGTGGGACCTAACTACACAAGCGCGAGCTTGGCTCTAATTGGCTGCCAACACTTCAATCCAGGAAGTGTTGGCAGCCATCTTGGTGCAATGCTTTTTAGGTCTCGCCTAGCGACACAGCGCATGTGCTGCGCACTACACAAACACCACTGCACTGCCCTAAACCCTAAAACACTAACCCAGCACGACCCCCTACACGGCACGAACACCACTGCACTGCCCTAAACCCTAAAACACTACCCCAGCATGACCCCCTACACTGCACGAACACCACTGCACTGCCCTAAACCCTAAAACACTACCCCAGCACGACCCCCTACACTGCCGGAACACCACTGCACTGCCCTAAACCCTGAAACACCACCCCCAGCACGACCCAATACACTGCCCGAACACCACTGCACTGCCCTAAACACTTAAACACCACCCCCAGCATGACCCCCTACACTGCCCGAACACCACTGCACTGCCCTAAACCCTGAAACACCACCTCCAACATGACCCCCTACACTGCCCGAACACCACTGCACTGCCCTAAACCCTGAAACACCAGCCCCACCACGACCCCCTAAACTGCCCGAACACCACTGCATTGCCCTAAACCCTGAAACACCAGCCCCACCATGACCCCCTACACTGCCCGAAAACCACTGCATTGCCCTAAACCCTGAAACACAACCCCCAGCATGACCCCCTACACTACCCAAACACCACTGCACTGCCCTAAACCCTGAAACACCACCCCCTGTACGACCCCCTACACTGCCCGAACGCCACTGCACTGCCCTAAACCCTGAAACACCACCCCCAGCACGACCCCCTACACTGCTCGAACACCACTGCTCTGCCCTAAACCCTCAAACACCAGCCCCAGAACGACCTCTACACTGCCCGAACACCACTGCCCTGCCCTAAACCCTGAAACACTAGCTCCAGCACGACCCCCTACACTGCCCGAACATCACTGCTCTGCCCTAAACCCTGAAACACCACCCCCAGCACGACCCCCTACTCTGACCAAACACCACTGCTCTGCCCTAAAACACCACCCCCAGCACGACCCCATACACTGCCCGACCACAACTGCTCTGCCCTGAACCCTGAAACATTAGCCCCAGCACGAACGACCCCTACACTGCCCAAACACCACTGCACTGCCATAAACCCCGAAACACTACCCCCAGCATGACCCCCTACACTTCCCGAACACCACTGCACTGCTCTAAACCCTGAAACACCACCCCCGCACGACCTCCTATACTGCCCGAACACCACTGCACTGCCCTAAACCCTGAAACACCACCCCCCTGCACAACCCCCTACACTGCCCAAACACCACTGCACTGCCCTAAACCCTGAAACACCAGCCCCACCACGACCCCCTAAACTGCCCGAACACCACTGCATTGCCCTAAACCCTGAAACACCAGCCCCACCACGACCACCTACACTGCCCGAAAACCACTGCATTGCCCTAAACCCTGAAACACCACCCCCAGCATGACCCCCTACACTACCAAACACCACTGCACTGCCCTAAACCCTGAAACACCACCCCCTGTACGACCCCCTACACTGCCCGAACGCCACTGCACTGCCCTAAACCCTGAAACACCACCCCCAGCACAACCCCCTACACTGCTCGAACACCACTGCTCTGCCCTAAACCCTCAAACACCAGCCCCAGAACGACCTCTACACTGCCCGAACACCACTGCCCTGCCCTAAACCCTGAAACACTAGCTCCAGCACGACCCCCTACACTGCCCGAACATCACTGCTCTGCCCTAAACCCTGAAACACCACCCCCAGCACGACCCCCTACTCTGACCAAACACCACTGCTCTGCCCTAAAACACCACCCCCAGCACGACCCCATACACTGCCCGACCACAACTGCTCTGCCCTGAACCCTGAAACACTAGCCCCAGCACGAACGACCCCTACACTGCCCAAACACCACTGCACTGCCATAAACCCTGAAACACTACCCCCAGCATGACCCCCTACACTTCCCGAACACCACTGCACTGCTCTAAACCCTGAAACACCACCCCCGCACGACCTCCTATACTGCCCGAACACCACTGCACTGCCCTAAACCCTGAAACACCACCCCCCTGCACAACCCCCTACACTGCCCGAACACCACTGCACTGCCCTAAACCCTGAAACACCAGCCCCACCACGACCCCCTAAACTGCCCGAACACCACTGCATTGCCCTAAACCCTGAAACACCAGCCCCACCACGACCACCTACACTGCCCGAAAACCACTGCATTGCCCTAAACCCTGAAACACCACCCCCAGCATGACCCCCTACACTACCAAACACCACTGCACTGCCCAAACCCTGAAACACCACCCCCTGTACGGCCCCCTACACTGCCCGAACGCCACTGCACTGCCCTAAACCCTGAAACACCACCCCCAGCACAACCCCCTACACTGCTCGAACACCACTGCTCTGCCCTAAACCCTCAAACACCAGCCCCAGAACGACCTCTACACTGCCCGAACACCACTGCCCTGCCCTAAACCCTGAAACACTAGCTCCAGCACGACCCCCTACACTGCCCGAACATCACTGCTCTGCCCTAAACCCTGAAACACCACCCCCAGCACGACCCCCTACTCTGACCAAACACCACTGCTCTGCCCTAAAACACCACCCCCAGCACGACCCCATACACTGCCCGACCACAACTGCTCTGCCCTGAACCCTGAAACACTAGCCCCAGCACGAACGACCCCTACACTTCCCGAACACCACTGCACTGCTCTAAACCCTGAAACACCACCCCCGCACGACCTCCTATACTGCCCGAACACCACTGCACTGCCCTAAACCCTGAAACACCACCCCCCTGCACAACCCCCTACACTGCCCGAACACCACTGCACTGCCCTAAACCCTGAAACACCACCCCCTGTATGACCCCCTACACTGCCCGAACGCCACTGCACTGCCCTAAACCCTGAAACACCATCCCCCGGCACGACCCCCTACACTGCCTGAACACCACTGCTCTGCCCTAAACCCTCAAACACCAGCCCCAGAACGACCCCTACACTGCCCGAACACCACTGCACTGCCCTAAACCCTGAAACACTTGCCCCAGCATGACCCCCTACACTGCCCGAACACCACTGCTCTGCCCTAAACCCTGAAAAACCACCCCAGCACGACCCCTACTCTGCCCGAACACCACTGCTCTGCCCTAAAACCTAAAACACCACCCCCAGCACGACCCCATACACTGCCCGACCACAACTGCTCTGCCCTAAACCCTGAAACACTAGCCCCAGCACGACCCCTACACTGCCCAAACACCATTGCACTGCCCTAAACCCCGAAACACTAGCCCCAGCATGACCCTCTACACTGCCTGAACGCCACTGCACTGCCCTAAACACTGAAACACCACATCCAGCAAGACCCCTAAACTGCCCGAACACCACTGCCCTAAACCCTGAAACACCACCCCCTGCAAGACCCCCTACACTGCCCGATCTCCACTGCACTAAACCCTGAAACACCACCCCCTGCAAGACCCCCTACACTGCCCGAACACCACTGCACTGGACTAAACCCTGAAACACCACCCCTGCACGACCCCCTATACTGCCCTAACACCACTGCACTGCCCTAAAACACCACCCCAAGCACAACCCCCTACACTGCCCGAACACCACTGCACTTCCCTAAACCCTAAAACACCACCCCCAGCATGACACCCTACACTGCCCGAACACCACTGCACTTCCCTAAACCCTTAAAACACCACCCCAGCACGACCCCCTACACTGCCCAAATACCACTGCATTGCCCTAAACCCCCACCACCAGCACGACCCCCTACACTACCCGTACACCACTGCACTGCCCTAAACCCTAAAACACCATCTCCAGCATGACTCCCTACACTACCCAAACACCACTGCACTACCCTAAACCCTAATTCTACCCCAGCACAACCCCTACACTTCCCAAACACCACTGCACTACCCTAAACCCTGAGACACCAGCCACAGCATGACCCCCTGCACTTCCTGAACACCACTGCACTGCCCTAAACCCTAAAACACCACCCCAAGCACGACCCCCTACACTACCCAAACACCAATGCACTACCCTAAACCCTAAAACACTCCCCCCCGCACGCCCCCTTCACTACACAAAAACCAATGCAATGCCCTAAACCCTAAAACACTACCCCCAACACGATCCCCTACCCTACCCAAACACCACTGCACTGCCCTAAACCACTACCCCAGCACGACCCCCTACACTACCAAACACCACAGCACTGCCCTAAACCCTAAAACACTACCCCCAGCATGACCCCCTACACTACAAAAAACACCACTGCACTACCCTAAACCCTACACCCTAAAACACTACCCCCTCCACTACACAAACACCGCTGCACTACCCTAAACCCTAAAACACTACACCCAGCACGACCCCCCACACTACCCGAACACTACTGCACTGCCCTAAACCCTAAAACACCACCCCCAGCACGATCCCCTACACTGCCCGAACACCACTGCTCTGCCCTAAACCCTGAAACACCACCCCCAGCACGACCCCTACTCTGCCCGAACACCACTGCTCTGCCCTAAAACCTAAAACACCACCCCCAGCACGACCCCATACACTGCCCGACCACAACTGCTCTGCCCTAAACCCTGAAACACTAGCCCCAGCACGACCCCTACACTGCCCAAACACCATTGCACTGCCCTAAACCCCAAAACACTAGCCCCAGCATGACCCTCTACACTGCCTGAACGCCACTGCACTGCCCTAACCACTGAAACACCACATCCAGCAAGACCCCTAAACTGCCCGAACACTACTGCCCTAAACCCTGAAACACCACCCCCTGCAAGACCCCCTACACTGCCCGATCTCCACTGCACTAAACCCTGAAACACCACCCCCTGCAAGACCCCCTACACTGCCCGAACACCACTGCACTGGACTAAACCCTGAAACACCACCCCTGCACGACCCCCTATAATGCCCTAACACCACTGCACTGCCCTAAAACACCACCCCAAGCACAACCCCCTACACTGCCCGAACACCACTGCACTGCCCTAAACCCTAAAACACCACCCCCAGCATGACACCCTACACTGCCCGAACACCACTGCACTTCCCTAAACCCTAAAAACACCACCCCAGCACGACCCCCTACACTGCCCAAATACCACTGCATTGCCCTAAACCCCCACCACCAGCACAACCCCCTACACTACCCGTACACCACTGCACTGCCCTAAACCCTAAAACACCATCTCCAGCATGACTCCCTACACTACCCAAACACCACTGCACTACCCTAAACCCTAATTCTACCCCAGCACAACCCCTACACTACCCAAACACCACTGCACTACCCTAAACCCTGAGACACCAGCCACAGCATGACCCCCTACACTTCCTGAACACCACTGCACTGCCCTAAACCCTAAAACACCACCCCAAGCACGACCCCCTACACTACCCAAACACCAATGCACTGCCCTAAACCCTAAAACACTCCCCCCGCACCCCCCTTCACTACACAAAAACCAATGCACTGCCCTAAACCCTAAAACACTACCCCCAACACGATCCCCTACACTACCCAAACACCACTGCACTGCCCTAAACCACTACCCCAGCACGACCCCCTACACTACCAAACACCACTGCACTGCCCTAAACCCTAAAACACTACCCCCAGCATGACCCCCTACACTACAAAAAACACCACTGCACTACCCTAAACCCTACACCCTAAAACACTACCCCCTACACTACACAAACACCGCTGCACTACCCTAAACCCTAAAACACTACACCCAGCACGACCCCCTACACTACCCGAACACTACTGCACTGCCCTAAACCCTAAAACACCACCCCCAGCACGACTCCCTACACAACCCAAACACCACTGCACTACCCTAAACCCTAAATCTACCCCCAGCACGACCCCCTACACTACTCAAACACCACTTCACTAACCTAAACCCTTAATCTACCCCAGCACGACCCCCTACACTACTCCAATACCACTGCACTGCCCTAAACCCTGAAACACCACCCCCCTGCTCGACCCCCTACACTGCCCAAACGCCACTGCACTGCCCTACACCCTGAAACACCACCCCCCTGCATGACCCCTACACTGCCCGAACGCCACTGCACTGCCCTAAATCCTGAAGCACTGGCCCCAGCACGACCCCTACACTGTCCGAACACCACTGCACTGCCCTAAACCCTGAAACACTAGCCCCAGCACAACCCCCTACACTGCCGGAACGCCACTGCACTGCCCTAAACCCTGAAACACCACCCCCAGCACAACTCCCTACACTACCCAAACACCACTGCACTGCCCTAAACCCTGAAACACCACCCTCTGCAAGACCCCCTACACTGCCCGAACACCACTGCACTAAACCCTGAAACACCACCCCCTGCAAGACCCCCTACACTGCCCGAACACCAATGCACTGGCCTAAACCCTGAAACACCACCCCCTGCATGACCCCCTACACTGCCTGAACACCCCTGCACTGCCCTAAACCCTAAAACACCACCAACAGCATGACCCCCTACACTGCCTGAACACCACTGCACTGCCCTAAAACACCACCCCAGCACGACCCCCTACACTGCCCGAACACCACTGCTCTGCCCTAAACCCTGAAACACTGGCCCCAGCACGACCCCTACACTGTCCGAACACCACTGCACTGCCCTAAACCCTGAAACACTAGCCCCAGCACAACCCCCTACACTGCCCGAACGCCACTGCACTGCCCTAAACCCTGAAACACCACCCCCAGCACAACTCCCTACACTACCCAAATACCACTGCACTGCCCTAAACCCTGAAACACCACCCTCTGCAAGACCCCCTACACTGCCCGAACACCACTGCACTAAACCCTGAAACACCACCCCCTGCAAGACCCCCTACACTGCCCGAACACCAATGCACTGGCCTAAACCCTGAAACACCACCCCCTGCATGACCCCCTACACTGCCTGAACACCCCTGCACTGCCCTAAACCCTAAAACACCACCAACAGCATGACCCCCTACACTGCCCGAACACCACTGCACTGCCCTAAAACACCACCCCAGCACGACCCCCTACACTGCCCGAACACCACTGCACTGCCCTAAACCACCACCACCAGCATGACCCCCTACATTGCCCGAACACCACTGCACTGCCCTAAAACACCACCCCCAGCACGACCCCCCTACACTACCCGAACACTACTGCACTGCCCTAATCCCTAAAACACCACCCCCCAGCACGACCCACTACACTACCCGAACACCACTGCACTGCCCTAACCCTAAAACACCACCCCCAGCACGACTCCCTACACTACCCAAACACCACTGCACTACCCTAAACCCTAAATCTACCCCCAGCACGACCCCCTACACTACCCAAAAACCACTGCACTACCCTTAACCCTAAATTTACCTCCAGCATGACGCCCTACACTACCCGAACACCACTGCTCTGCCCTAAACCCTGAAACACCAGCCCCAGCACGAACCCTACACTGCCCTAAACACTGAACTACTAGCCCCAGCACGATGCCCTACACTGCCCTAACACCACTGCTCTGCCCTAAACCCTAAAACACCACCCCCAGCACGACCCCATACACATTCCGAACACCACTGCTCTGCCCTAAACCCTAAAAAACTAGCCCCAGCACGACCCTTACACTGTCCGAACACCACTGCACTGCCCTAAACCCTGAAACACCACCCCCAGCACAACTCCCTACACTACCCAAACACCACTGCACTGCCCTAAACCCTGAAACACCACCCCCTGCAAGACCCCCTACACTGCCCGAACACCACTGCACTAAACCCTGAAACACCACCCCCTGCAAGACCCTCTACACTGCCCGAACACCACTGCACTGGCCTAAACCCTGAAACACCACCCCCTGCATGACCCCCTACACTGCCTGAACACCCCTGCACTGCCCTAAACCCTAAAACACCACCACCAGCATGACCCCCTACACCGCCCGAACACCACTGCACTGCCCTAAAACACCACCCGAGCACGACGCCCTACACTGCCCGAACACCACTGCACTGCCCTAAACCACCACCACCAGCATGACCCCCTACACTGCCCGAACACCACTGCACTGCCCTAAAACACCACCCCCAGCACGACCCCCTACACTACCCGAACACCACTGCACTGCCCTAAACCCTAAAACACCACCCCCATCACGACTCCCTACACTACCCAATTACCACTGCACTACCCTAAACCCTAAATCTACCCCAGCACGACCCCCTACACTACCCAAAAACCACTGCACTACCCTTAACCCTAAATTTACCTCCAGCACGACGCCCTACACTACCCAAACACCAATGCACTGCCCTAAACCCTAAAACACTACCTCCCGCATGACCCCCTTCACTACACAAACATCAATGCACTGCCCTAAACCCTAAAACACTATGCCCAGCACAATCCCCTACACTACCCAAACTCCACTGCACTGCCCTAAACCCTAAAACACTACCCCCCGCACAACCCCCTACACTATCCAAAGACCACTGCACTACCCTAAGCCCTAAAACACTATCACCGCACAACCCCCTACACCACACAAACACCGCTGCACTACTCTAAACCCTAAAACACTACCCCCAGCACGACCCCCTACACTACAAAAAACACCACTGCACTACCCTAAACCCTACACCCTAAAACACTACCCCGACACTACACAAACACCACTGCACTACCCTAAACCCTAAAAAACTACCCCAAGCACGACCCCCTACACTACTCAAACACCACTGCACTACCCTAAACCCTAAAACACTGCGCCCAGCAGTACCCCCTACACTACCCAAACACCACTGCACTACCCTAAACCCTAAAACACTACCCCAGCAGTACCCACTACACTACTCAAACACCACTGCACTACCCTAAACCACTACCCCCAGCACGACCTCCTACACTGCCCAAACACCACTGCACTACCCTAAACCCTACCCCCTACACTAACCAAACACCACTGCACTACCCTAAACCCTAAAACACTACCCCCAGCACGACTCCCTACACTACCCAAACACCACTGCACTACCCTAAACCCTAAATCTACCACCAGCACGACCCCCTACACTACCCAAACACCACTGCACTACCCTAAACCCTAGAAAAGAAACCACCACCCCATGCCCAATCCCCCTTACCTCTCACTCCTCGTGGTTCCTCACTCCTCATGGTTCCTGCTTCATGTCGTCTCTGAGGGGCGGTGCATGTCATTGTGATGAAACGGAACAGCCTCTGTTTCCTTACAACGACGTGGATCATCTACATTTTTTTACAACTCATGGTCATTTACCATACATACCTTTACAACAAAATTTGTTGTAAAGGCATGCATGGTAAATGACCATGCGTTCTAAAAAAATGCATAGTAATGACTTTGCGATGTACAACGCATGCGTGGTAATGCATGGTTGTAATGGTATCGTGAAGTAAAAAAGTCATTGTAACGGCTATTTACCGATCGAAGCTGGCCCCTGTTCTTCAGTGAGTCGTTTATTTGATAAATTAGGAGGAAGGAATGTGTTTTTTTTACTGAAAAAGTGCATTCCCGGCTGTTGTATTGTGAAAGTGTCCGCGTGGCCTAGTTTCACTTCCGGTGAGAGAATGGAAGAGTCTGTTTGGATCTAAAGGGGTTCTGCTGTTGGACGGGGCCGGTGCGACACGTCATCAGAAAACACAGCTAATGGAAAGCGTTGTCCCCGAAGTGTGGAGCAGTGCCATGAGAGGTCAATGAGTGTGCGTCCCACCTTAGTATGACCGTACCGCGTGACCCATGTGCCGCCTCCAGTGTACGGAAGGCAGAAGTGGCATCCATCGCAGGTCCTCTTGAAGACCGTTGTAGCACTAATTCTACATTTTGGAACTAGGGCATTTTAACCTTGTTCTTGCCAGATACAAAGAGAAGATCCTCTGTTATTCAGTGCCCTTGTTACCTTTTCTGTGGGTAGTGGTGCTTGTCACTTCGCTGCCCCGCCGGTGCACACGACTGGGCTCCCCACCTCGTGTGCCATCTGCAGGGCCTCTGCCCTCGGATCACTGGTTTCGGTTTCTGGAGTGGCAATATAAACAGTTGCTCCCAAAGGACTAGCCTGAACACTTAGGTGAATATCCCCTGCGCCAGCATTCCGCGGAAATTCTTTCCTAGCTCTGCCACGTCGATGACGATGTCATAATAGCACGGCTCCACTCGCGACACTGTATCACGTCATAGGAGCCATAAGAGGACCTCGTCGGCGTGCCGACGTCAGTTCCACCCATTTTTTCCGTGCCACCGAGGTAAACAGGTGGACCGACACATTTTCACATGTATACATAGTATACTAAATATATAAATATATATATATATACAAATGCATAACCAATAAAGGCATAAAGAAATAGCAACAGTTTAAGCATTTCTCACTGTTAAAACATAAGCATGATTAAGACATATTAAAAACATTCATGCTAAACAGTAAAAGCATCTTATGGTAGAAACAGGTGGACAACGGGGAGGTGGGTGGGACAGTGAGGAATCCACAGGCAGATACTGTTTACACCAGAAAAAGCGTTACTGAAGGTAAGTAACTTGCTCTTCTGATGGATATTTCTGCCTGTTGATTCCTCACCTTTTGAATAGAATCCTCAAGCCGTACCTCACCCGGAGGAGGGTGTCCACCTGACTAGACCAAAAAATCTTGCAAAACAGATCGAGCAAAATGGCCATCCCTCCTACCCTCCGAATCCAATAATAATCGAAATGATATTGAAAATAATACTTTTAAAATACTTGTATTAATAAATTTAGACAAACACTTACAGGAAAACTTTTATTTATAATTAATTTAAAGATATTTCATACTTTACAAATTACGCTGAAGTCGCGACCCCAGCGCGACTTTTCAAAATGGCTACCGGAATGCGCGCAGCCATTGTGTAGGGTGCGCAAAGGGTGCGCGACTTCTGTATAATATTTTTTTTTTAAAAAAGAATGAATATAGTTTTCCTAACTAAAAATTATTAATTTTTTTTAAATATATATATATATATATATATATATATATATATATATATATATATATATATATATATATATATAATAAATAAAACATAGGATTGAGGTAAATTAGACTTACAATTTTCATTTAAAAAACCTTTGAAATTCACTGGAAAAACCATAGGTTTCAGGCACGTTATAGTTAGAAATTACCTGAAAAACCATAGGTTTCATCATTTGAGACGTCATCAGTGATATCACTGACCATGTCATGAATAATGTAATATGTGACGTCATCAGCAGTGCATTGCGGGGGCGCGAGTTAACGCCGGAATTTCTATGGTTTCGTACGAGTGAAATGTCCACTAACTATAACGTTCCTGAAACCTATGGTTATTTCAGTTAATATATATATATATATATATATATATATATATATATATACATACATATATATATATATATATATATATATATATATATATATATATATATATATATATATGAAATAGGTAAATTCCTCTTTGTTTTTAGATAGGAACACTCAACATTCCAAGCATGCAATTTTTGGCCGATGGTAAGCACAGCAAAATAATGCAGAAGAAAAAGACATTATTTGTAGGTTAACAGGCCAAATAATGATTACGATTATAAGCTCCTAATTATAATATAAGTTGGAAATTACAACAATAAAAGAGAAAAAGTTTATGAAACAGTATTACTGTTCAAGAAAAGAAAAGTCTCATTTACACTCTCAGGACACGTAATATCTAAAATATGTCCTGTATATTTGTTACTTGAGTACAAAGAATCTTGAAAAAAACAAGAGAAAAGAGGTGTTTGGAAAACAGGAACAGTTTGTTTAATTAAACGTAGGGTTCAGGAGAACAGTTACAGGCACAGGGTCTGAGGACTCTCTCAATTTACATTCAGTTGGCATCCTTCCTAAATACAGTTTTTATCAGGTTGTAAAGTTCTCCAACTAACCATATATGGTGAGTAATGTTGATTGCTGCCTTAGAGTCATATATGAATTGTCAAATGGTTACTACCTGTGTTCTGATCATGTTTATGTTCCTAACTCATGTGGCATCTGACTTTATGATGTTTTAAGAGAGCGTGTACCACCTCCAGCCATGTGTGCTTTATTGGGGTCATTCTTCCTTGACCATTGCAATGTTGCTGTGTCTATCGGTGGGAATGATCTAGGGTATTCTGTTTGTGCACTTATCTGCCAGCTACACGGCATCCCACCTGTGACCTATGAATTTGTAGCCCAGTGCCTGGGTGTCAGAGCTTTCCTATGTATTTGTGAGTCAGGGGTTGATGCGGAGTTCACAACAGGCGATTTCGTTAATAAAGACATGATTTCAGTTTCATAAATAAATGTATCGTTTTACATATTAACACTGTAGTTTTCCATATTAACATTCCCCCCTAGTTAATACTTCAACTAGACTATCTAATTTAGGCATTTGTACTATTATTTTATTAGGCTCCTGCTGTTCCCCCTACTCTCTTTGACTATGACAACCTTCCTAGTTACTTGCATTCTACCTAATTTGAGGACTAGGTTTTTACAGCAGGTGATTCCCAATTGTACAGCCCCACATGTCAATAGAAGCACAATGATAACCTGCAACAATGAATTACTCAATCCGGATACCCATTGTGGGAGCAAGGAGAACCAATTGGACAACCACTCCTGCTTAGGGGCACCTCCCTCCTCACGCATGTCTCTTTGTAAATTGAGCAATGGATGGCAAGTGTTAGGATACGGTGGTCTATGTCATTCCCTTGGATAAAGGTGCAGCATGCAGAACCGATCTTGGCACACCCCCCTCCCTCCATTGCGGTCACTATGTCCAATACATATTGGTGCTGCATCACCATGCAGCGGATTGCTCGCAGTTCTTCCTTGATCGAACTGAGGACGAGCTCCATGCTATTTTTCATTTTAAGCATTTCTCACCTGGTGATTTGTAGCCAGCGGGCATTAGCTTTTGTCTGCAGGGAAAAGAAGGGTATTGACCCTCCTGCTGATACTTGCACGTCTGCGAACAGTCTGAATTCTTCCTGAATGCCTTTGAACTGAGCCCAGCCAAATATAGTCCACAGACCTTTTGTCAAGCGTTTGGTGCAGCAAAGTTGTCTTTTTCTTTAACAGGTGTTGGTACAAGTCATATAGTTCTTCCCCAGGAATGATCAGGGTTTGGGTGTGCATGGTTACTAGAGAACAGAGTCCGTGCCATCTGGGGAAGAGCTGGCAATAGGCAAACTCGCCCCATTGCCAATAGTAATCCATCAGGGTGGAGGTGCCCAATCACATATCCTGAATGTGCAATATCACACTGCAGTTAGCATTCGTGCCCATCAGCAGCGTTCCTTTACCTCTGAAACATAAGGAATACAGTGGTAGCTTCCGAACAATCAGGGGTTGCCCTTTCCCTTCTAACCAAGTGTACTCCCAACTTCAGTGTCCCATATTTCCTGACATGGGGTGAATATACTGTCATTCAACCCTCCCCTGTGTGACTCAGTCCCCTTTTTATTCTCAAGCTGGAAAGCCCTACACAAGAACTCCATGTTGGGAGACCACTTGTTGTTAAGAAAGATAGCCACAGATATGTTAAGGGCCAACCTTGGTACACAGATAGATGCAGGAGTGGACATGTTCGTACACGGAGTTGGGGGTTTTGCTACCTTCAAGAATCTCTTCTCTGGAAAGTCTTGGGGACAAAAGTGTCTTCTCCGGTTGTGCCCTTTCTATGCATCCTGTCCAGCTCAGTTTGGATATCATTAGGTTCAGTCAAGACGTATAACGCTGTTGGGTTTGTGTCGTATTGGGTCAGGTTTAGAACTACCCTGTGAGGTTTTATGCTGTTTAAGTGAATCTTGGCCTTTATCCACCATACCTAAAGGTGAATAAGGCATTTTGTTTTTTCAGCGGCTACCTCTTGGGACACGTAAAACCTATCTATGCCTACCGCATGTGGGATCAGCGAACATACATAATATGACCTGGGTGATGCTTGGGAGCCGCGACTAACGTCATGTGTTGGTACCAAGTGTTATGTAGGAGGGCGCTATGCAGTGCATGTGGTATGCTAGTGTTCAGAGTAGAGTAACTGTAGGTGACATACAAGAGATCCCTACTAAGGCACAGTGGTTGCCCATTTGTCAGTCCCTTTTGAACAGACAGTTCCTCAAATGCAAACAAGTGAGGGGTTACCCATAGTAGACAGAGAGTACACATACACAAAAATATACATAACTTTTGTCATGATATGGTCGTTCGAGGTGGAATTCCCTTTGGAGCCATCGGTGGCTTTTGCCCAATTGGAAAATGTTAGCAAAGGTTAGCGAAGGGATGTCATCACCATGGAAGGGCTAACTACACAAAGGAATAGTGCACCCTCTTGGGTGTTAAGCAGGCTGTGTTTTCTTCCTCCTTCCATTGACTTCAGTGCGGAAATGTTCTTTTTTCCCTTTCTTGCTAAGTGAAAGTTGATGACACGTCACATTGGTGCACTCTTGTTGTCTTCTCTGTTTTTGAAGAAACACGGTTGATAGTTAACTCAGAAAGCTTACATATGCTCTGTAATTAATGGTTTTCTGATTCCTTGTATTTTTACCCATAGGGTGTGATCTCCACACTCCACCAGTCGTGATCTAGTGAGGCACTGGAAGGTGACCCCTATTGGGCATGTTTTAGTGATTTCCGGGAGTAAGGTTGGGTATTAGTTATCTAGACAGATTAGCCCTTTTTATAAGCCATTGAGCCCCCCCCTCCTCTCCAAACGATATGCTTAGATTGGTTCAAAATCTGTTTGCGGGGTGGTATAATGGGCATTGGAACGGATAGCATCATGTTTTAGCAGGGGTTGCGTGGACGTCACTAGTTGTCAACAAACGTGTTTGCCTGGTGCGTGCATGAGAACGCTATTGCTGTGAGTTGCGTTTTTTAGCCCACATGTGCAGGGGAATATGTTATGAGGGGGCGTGTCACTGCTAACCCTAGGTGTAGTTTGCGTAGGAGCGCTATGTGTAGCTACGCGAAGTGCACTTCGCACTACGGGAGATACACGTAGCACTACGCGAACTGCGTAGTGCGCTGTTCGCGATGATTGCACAGTGCCGGATCCTTGTCCGCACTGTGCAGTCATTGAAATGGCATCTTGCACAGTGAGAGCTGTCGTTTTCTGCCGCTCGAGTAGATTTTTACTCGAGCGGCAGCTTTCTCAACGCGGACTGGTAGTTTCTCATTGCGAGCGGTCACGATCATATGCGACCACTCGCAATGAGAAACCTGACCTCCCCGCGTTGAGAATCTCGCCGGGAGGTTTATTTTCCACACTCGCGATCTGCAACTTGATGTTGCTGATCGCAAACGAGGAAAAAGTCTCTCCGGGATGTTATTTTGCTCGCTCGCGGTCACCAACTTGACGTTAAGGACCGCGAGCGAGCAAAAAACTGGCAACTACGCTACGCGATTTTGCACTGTGCTACGTGCAATGTGCCTAGCGCGAAGTAGCACAAACTACGCAAACTTCGCGAGCGCAGCATAGTTGTCCGACCAGGGTTAGTCACTGCTTAGTTCTGCTGGTGTTTGCAATGAGCCGCGGGATCACTTGTTTATGTATCTCTCTGTTCCTGGCATGCAGTGTGCTGTGGCCATCCCTAATGTCTTCCAGGTACCAGGCTTTGGCTGATCTGGACACCGCCTTGGTATCTGGAACCTTTTTTTTGGGCTAGCTTTGGGTGGTTTTCCCTAGTTTCAGGCATTTCCCTAAATCTCGCAAAATCTATTGCTTTGCTTGCCATTTGAGGGAGAGGGTCAGGGCTGCTCTGTGCCCCATTTCTCCTACCCATGCATCCACATGGTGTCTGAGGTCAGAGCCAACTGCCTTCCCTCAACGGACCCTGCAAGGTTTGGAGCACCGTCAGTCGCTATTCTTGGTATGGAGGTGAACGCAACCAGTGCCCTACATTAATCTGGAGCCAGAGTGGAGATTTGGAATCCCCCCTCTCACTCGGACCACACCACACTTCCTATCAGTGCACTGGTGGGCCTGCTGTCCATAGTTTGTGACTGGGGTCTCTACGGTCTTGTTTGCCTAGTGAATTTTGGAAGGGTGTGGCAAGGTGGCTGGACTTCAGAAATCAAAAACGGTAAAGTTAAAAAAAAAAACACAGAAGAAGGCTGGCCACGTCAGTCACTCGCCCTGCAACATCAAAACTGTGTAACCTGCAACTACCGACCAAAAATTGCAAAGACCTGCTGGGTGATGACAGAAAAAACAGGACTGCTTCCGCAAATCTGGGACGTCTGGTCATCTTGGTGAAAATCCCCCTCTCCACACCTGGAGACTTGGAATCAACATCATGTTGCGGACTTGCCACTTATTGGCTCCTTGTGTGTGTTCACTGAGGAGTCTCTTGGGGCTTCACCATCCCAGGCGCACGGGAATCCTGGTTTCTGCCACCAAGGATGGCTTCATTTTAGAACTGAAGGGGCCTCCACTGGTGTGGAGGCTTCTAGCTTTTTGGAGGGGCTTTTGGGACTACACGTCACCGAGTAAACATTGGCCCTGGACATGGTGCTCTGGTTATTGGAACACGTCCCTTTTGACTTTGGCCGCGGGATCTGAATGTCTGCTTTTTAAAGACTTTCTGAGTACCGCCCCACTCCCTCGTCAGACAGCCTTCCCCCTGGAGCATGGCCAGCCAAACCCGCCCTGGGGGATCAACAGCAGAGTGGGGCATTAGCTCCCAGAGACACCCAAGGCACCTGCTTATTCCACGCTCCTGTGGGGTCGCTATTGATGTCGAACTTTAGTGAGGATACCCGGTCAACACAGCTCTCTGTCGTTCTAAATTTCTGGAAGCAAGTAAAAATTTGAATTACGACTTCTATCGTATTAGTCCTTTTTTGGTTTGGTAAAGGTTTTGGGGGAAGGAGGGTAAGTGATGCTAGTTTTGAACTACTGGGTTTTAAGTTGTTGGGGGAATTCCTATTTATGTTGAGAGTTTATCTTGTTGTACATTTTGGCTCTGTGGTTGCATGAAGGCACTACTTCCCAAAAGGGTGCATTCTGATACTCCTGTGCTTGGTGTTGAGGAGGGACATTCATGGGGTTTTGTGGTGGCTGACCCTTGCTCATCGATCTCTGCTGTTTATGCTGGTCATGGTGTGTCTTCAACTTGCATCTCTCTGCCAGGTGACACGGCCTACGGCAATAGTAGCACTCCCTAGGGTCTGATTGCTGCCTACCTCCCTGGCCTCTACTGCCATAGCCAGTTTGGAACCCTGTGGGGATTTGCGGTGGAGCCCTCATTGAGACTGGTGTCATTTGCACGGTTGAGCCTATTGTTGTCTTCTTGAGGGCAGTCCTTTTCAATTTGTGTTGAACCAGTTTGCTGTGTCTCTTTAGGCCTGCTCCTGTTTTTCTCTGTCCTTTTCTTGCTCTTTTTGTGGTAGTATAGTATATGGGCTTGTATCTCCCGCCAGAGTTTGGTATTTAAACCAACTTCACTGTCCAGCCCACGCTGTAACTCGGTGGGTAACCCATTTTTAAGAATATTGTAGAAAAATTCTACTTGTTGGCCCCTATCGGTCCACAACTATATGTTTTTTGTCCCCATCGTTCCCTCATTCTACTTAGGAATTCTGTTATGGTTTCCCTTGTCTTTATGGTTTCTGCCATTAACCCTCCTACATTTGGGCGATTAGGGAATATATTTCTCAGGGCTGTCAATGTCTGGTGCCTGTTAAATTAAACGCGGCCCGTTATGCTCAGTTTCAGTGTAACTCTTGGAATGTGAGCTTGGGCAAACACCGTCTTAGTCTGCTCCTCAATAAGGCTACGTAGCAGGCTCCTAATATAATCTATCGCTAGGTCAATATCTGCGGTGTTCTTCTCGAAGCATGAAATCCATTTCCCTGCCCCATCCAAAAATGACGATAAGTTTGTTCTCGACCCCTCTATGTCCATCTGGACCCATGGCACATATACAATTTCCACTGTACCACTCTGTTGTAACAGGTACATCCTCATTTCACCTGACTCTATGGGTTTATCCCCAACATAGCGTTCCCATCTTTTCAGACATTCCTCCATGTAGAGGGAGTTCCACTAGGGATCTCCTCCTCCATGCCGGATGCAATCTTCTGCCATAGCCATGTCCTCTAGCCCAAATTATCCTAGCCTCAGCCAAAGCCTATCATATTGGTCCCTCTCCATAGTCCAGTAGGCTAACAGATTGCAAAATGGTTACACAAAACATTTGCATTCCTACTATGTCCCTGGGGGTAGGTCTAGCCTTGCCGTGCACCCATGTGGAGAAGAGTGCATCTTCACCACTGCCTCCCTCGTGTCCACGCAAAGGCGCCATCCTATTTTTCCTGCTTCTCAGGTGGGTTAGTACCAGGCTGACTTGGTGTTTTATTTAGTTATTATCGTATTAGTCCTTTTTAGGTCTCGCCTGACCCAGCGCATGCGCTGGTCTGGCAAGACTTATTGAGAGGGCTCCAAAAAGTGCTACCAGGCCAGCCTAGAGCTACAGTGCACGTGCGCGGGCGCGCGCGCTGCGCTTTACCGCAATTACTTTCACTTTCGCGGCCGCACGGCCGCTGTGCATAGCCAATAGGTCTCGCTTTTGGGACCTTATAAGTATTTAGTTATGCAACTGTTGCATGGCTAAACACTTATAAGGTCCCAAAGGCGAGACCTATTGGCTATGCCAATGCTTGTTTGGTTTGGTAAAGGTTTTGGGGGAAGGAGGGTAAGTGATGCTAGTTTTGAACTACTGGGTTTTAAGTTGTTGGGGGAATTCCTATTTATGTTGAGAGTTTATCTTGTTGTACATTTTGGCTCTGTGGTTGCATGAAGGCACTACTTCCCAAAAGGGTGCATTCTGATACTCCTGTGCTTGGTGTTGAGGAGGGACATTCATGGGGTTTTGTGGTGGCTGACCCTTGCTCATCGATCTCTGCTGTTTATGCTGGTCATGGTGTGTCTTCAACTTGCATCTCTCTGCCAGGTGACACGGCCTACGGCAATAGTAGCACTCCCTAGGGTCAGATTGCTGCCTACCTCCCTGGCCTCTACTGCCATAGCCAGTTTGGAACCCTGTGGGGATTTGCGGTGGAGCCCTCATTGAGACTGGTGTCATTTGCACGGTTGAGCCTATTGTTGTCTTCTTGAGGGCAGTCCTTTTCAATTTGTGTTGAACCAGTTTGCTGTGTCTCTTTAGGCCTGCTCCTGTTTTTCTCTGTCCTTATCTTGCTCTTTTTGTGGTAGTATAGTATATGGGCTTGTATCTCCCGCCAGAGTTTGGTATTTAAACCAACTTCACTGTCCAGCCCACGCTGTATCTCGGTGGGTAACCCATTTTTAAGAATATTGTAGAAAAATTCTACTTGTTGGCCCCTATCGGTCCACAACTATACGTTTTTTGTCCCCATCGTTCCCTCATTCTACTTAGGAATTCTGTTATGGTTTCCCTTGGCTTTATGGTTTCTGCCATTAACCCTCCTACATTTGGGCGATTAGGGAATATATTTCTCAGGGCTGTCAATGTCTGGTGCCTGTTAAATTAAACGCGGCCCGTTATGCTCAGTTTCAGTGTAACTCTTGGAATGTGAGCTTGGGCAAACACCGTCTTAGTCTGCTCCTCAATAAGGCTACGTAGCAGGCTCCTAATATAATCTATTGCTAGGTCAATATCTGCGGTGTTCTTCTCGAAGCATGAAATCCATTTCCCTGCCCCATCCAAAAATGACGATAAGTTTGTTCTCGACCCCTCTATGTCCATCTGGGCCCATGGCACATATACAATTTCCACTGTACCACTCTGTTGTAACAGGTACATCCTCATTTCACCTGACTCTATGGGTTTATCCCCAACATAGCGTTCCCATCTTTTCAGACATTCCTCCATGTAGAGGGAGTTCCACTAGGGATCTCCTCCTCCATGCTGGATGCAATCTTCTGCCATAGCCATGTCCTCTAGCCCAAATTATCCTACCCTCAGCCACAGCCTATCATATTGGTCCCTCTCCATAGTCCAGTAGGCTAACAGATTGCAAAATGGTTACACAAAACATTTGCATTCCTACTATGTCCCTGGGGGTAGGTCTAGCCTTGCCGTGCACCCATGTGGAGAAGAGTGCATCTTCACCACTGCCTCCCTCGTGTCCACGCAAAGGCGCCATCCTATTTTTCCTGCTTCTCAGGTGGGTTAGTACCAGGCTGACTTGGTGTTTTATTTAGTTGTCAGCCCCTCTCCTTTGTTGTCTGAGCAGTGGGGCTCTGATCTGTGCTGGAAGCCTCTCATTCATTTCTGCCTCTGAGTTTTTCCAGCTCTGCGCTCTGTACTTACTCCCACTTCCCTCATATGACGGGCGCACTGCCCTGTATTTTTGCTGTACTTTCTGCATGCGTGCTCACTCTCTAGCCTCAGCTCAAGATGCTCTTCCTTGCCACGTCTGGCTTGCCTCCTTCGCCCTGAGCTGTGCGCTGCTCTTTTTGGCCTGGCTTGGTGTTACATTCTGGCTTTTTATTGGCTCTGTATATTCCTTTACTTCATTTCCTTAGCCTGGAACATGGAACACTGTACCTGCGTTGTATGTTTGTGGTTCCATGTTCCAGGATCGACAGTTGAACAGTACATCAAGGATTTTGTTTCGTGCTGTGCCTCCTTATTATATCTCCAATAAATGTACTCGCTTTGTATACATTTCGCTGCAATTATTTAACAAATTTGGCGACGAGTGGAAGAAGACTCTACTTACCACGTTTTAAGAGGCACAGGTCAGCTAGAGTTTTCCGAACCCGATTTCATCTGCAGACGAGGATTTTTTGGCAAGATTTTAATGAATTTTGACGATTTCCTGCAGTTTACCGATTGCGAGGACGACATCACCTTCCCAACGGGGCTGCTCGGACACCACTAGTGACGCTCTACATCTCGACACCCTATTGGCTGTTTCACACGGCATCACGCAGACGGCCATTTTGAAGCAGGAACACGAAAGAATTAGTACGTGTGTTCTCTTGTAGCAGCAGGAATATTTCACGTCAGAGAAATCGTCGAGCAAGGACAGTTGTGGATCGGCGAATTCTTCAAGCAAGAAAAATTGCGGAAGGACATTCGTCACACTAGGGTAAAATTTAGTTCATTTACAGCGCTGACTTCACTGCCGCTGCCTTCCATTTCTGTATTTAAATAAAGCGCTTCACATCCTGGAAACATTACAATTGGCAGTTGAGCAGGAGATTTTACTATAATCTACAGTTATTTACTGAAGTAATTCTTGAAGAATAACAGCGCTGACTTCACTACTGCTGCCGAACATATTTGTTTTAAACAGAGCGCTTCACATTGTGCAACCATACATGCTTGGTGGTAGCGCAGAAGAATTTGCTACAATCTACAGTCATCTTTAATTTAATTTAAGCATATTCTCTTTGTGAAGGTTTCGCTTAGATATACTGTGACTAACTAGATTTTTTTGCTATTTGAACTATGTGACAGCACCTAACTGTATAGTTTTTTTCTTACAGTGCCAAACTATACCTTTGTATATATGCTGTATTCATGGTTTTAAGTACACTGCATAGCTAAGTAACATCTTACGTGTATATGGGAACGTAAGCACTCTAAGTATATTTTAAGAATTAATTTACAATTATCATCATTTGGTGTAGCATATACTTTTAAAGTATTGTAGTATTTATATTGTATCAACAATATATCTTGTAAAGAGTATTAATTTCTTCTTTTCGGTGACAGGCACCCCTGGATCATCAATATTTTATGGAGACATAAGTAGACTGATATTAATATTAGCTGTTGAGT
Source organism: Triturus cristatus (assembly GCF_964204655.1). NCBI lineage: Eukaryota > Metazoa > Chordata > Amphibia > Caudata > Salamandridae > Triturus > Triturus cristatus. The sequence goes on along the minus strand of NC_140592.1, from coordinate 273,433,683 downwards.
TATAGTTTTTATAATTGTTACAATGCAATTTGACCCACCTTCCAAATTCTTACAGTCCAAAGGGGAGCCACCTATTCCGTGGACAAGATGGAAGGAGGAGTTTTTCACGTTTCTTAAAGCCATTGATGGTGAACTTCTGTCAGCCGAAAGGAAAAAAAATATTTTCCTCCATTCTCTAGGTTCAGAAGGTCAACTTGTGTACAGAACTCTTCCTCCAGTTAGATCTGGTGGGGACTATAATGTTTATGATGAAGCTGTTCTACGCATAGAAGGTAGATTTAAACCTACCACTAGTGTAGCACTCAACAGGTTCAAATTTTACACCAGAGCCCAAGATAAAAATGAAAGCTTTGATGAATTTCTTACAGCCCTGCGTGCATTGTCCCTAAATTGTCATTTTGGGTTGATGACAGACGAAATGATCAGGGATCAAATAATTGTTCATGTCAAGAGTAAGAAGGTTCAAGAGCAGTTGTGGATTTTGGGTGATCCCAGTTTGGAATTGGCCATTAGTACAGCAAAGGCTTTAGAACAATCTGATAAATGGATTAAATCTCTTAACAAGGATACCAAGCCTAGTACATCTAGTGAGGTTAGTGTTGTTAGTCCTAATACTGTTGCAGGGAACCCAGGACCTCAGTGAATTGTGGTGTACCAAAAACTCACCTCAGAACCCAGAACCCCTATCCGGCCAGCATCAGTGTCCCATTCGTTATCCGAGATCTAGCTCGGTGGTCCCAATGTATAGACAACCCAGAACAAGCGACTTAGAATATTTCTCAGGAGTGGTGGGGATCAGAAATACCTTTTCGTAATTATTCTTACATCAGTCCACAACAGAATAAACAGAGACGCGGTAAAAGTTTAAAGAGTTTATTTTATAAACCTCGCGTTCTAAGATGCAGTACTTTGGCTAACATAAGCAGACAAATGGTCAAGATCAGAACCATCAGCATTGTTACAATACCATAGAAAATGAAAGGAGCAATCATAATAAAATGACAGTGGCAATCAGCCACCTTCCTTTCTCTAGCAAACTAATATCATTATTATTATGCTAATAAAAGGTCTCTAGGCTTGAATGGGGCACCCCATACCGTAAGGATCAGCTTAGTGGAATCACATCACAGGATCAGCAAGGCTCTCTCCTGGGAATGCTCTTCTTCTGAATGAATCTAAAACATGCTGCACTGCAATATTAAAAAGCACTCGTCTTTCAGGTATCTGCAGCTGCGTGCGTGTTATGGCTAAATAGTGGGACGATCAACCTGTACCTCACAACATGCACCGTCTAGTGACCCAGACTGTTTCTTTACACAATGTACAGACCAAGGTCGCTGCTCACTGTTAAGGATGTTAACAACAGACAGTTCTCATGTCAAGCAAAGCCGAGTAAGCATTTCTCAAATAATAACATGTAACTACAGTGTTGTGTGCAAAAGCAGCAAAAGCAGCAAAATGGCTTTCTAACATTTTCGCGGTTGTGCTAACTTAGCATTGTACATAAGGAGATAGTAATCTTCACTACACCCCCCCTTGATCGAACCACTAACCACTAGGGGCGCACTTGCATGAAGGCATAGTACAAGTTCGAAAGAACGGAACCAAGGGCCTGAATCGTGAGTCCATATAAGGTAAGCGGAAAGTTCGAAGAGAAAAAAGAAAAAAGTTGAAAATGTGTTGAGAAAAAAACCCATGTACAGGGAGAACAATCTCATTGTTGGATGTGCCATGAATCGAAGGGAAAAAACTCAATCCATCAATGTAAATGCGCAATAAGTCGCAACAGCTTCCAAGAGGAAATCATTGGAGCGGTCCGCAAAATTAACTGCCATCCAGTTCAGCAAGGAAAAGGAACACACGTGTTCCTCGACAACCGGAGCCTCTAGCACCACGCGAGGACAACTGGTGTGAACTTCAAGATAGCTTCTTGCTAAGAATTCAGATGCAGCCATTCCGATGTCCCAATTCCCAAGGACTCCATGTGCGGCTGCGCAGGCCATAATCCTGACGCCAGAACAGTCCAACTCATGAGCCACTAAGGGGCTCATCAGCCGATCATAATCCGGGGCAGGAGACACCAGGGACGACAGACACAAATCCAGAGCCCATTGGAACGGACAATCTAGGCAATGAAAGATAGGCTGCACACAAGTAAAGTAGGAAAACCGGAAGGACAATCCATAGGCTACTCTTAAAGTCGCCAGTGGCAAAGTGCCATAGTATTCAAGCATCCGGGTGCGAAGATGGAGCAGCCGGGGCATGCGGTCTTGCAACGCAAGTTGTGCATCCATAGTGTAGCACGCAGATCAGTAAAAGTACTCCAGCTACTAGGGCGAGGAGTAAAGGGAGACCTCCGAAGACGCTGGAAAAAATAGAATGAAAAAATGCCGGGATCACACCAAAAATAGTTTGAAAGGAGGTCACGAGGCCGGAGTCCACAATTTAAAAAAAATGAGCCAGGCCACTTGTTGATGAGGCATTAAAGATATAAAGAAAAAACAATTGGTTATAGGGTCTCAGGGAATTTTAAAGACCTGCGCAGACGAATCCCCAAATCACTTGAAATAACACAACAAGTAGAGTCTACGGGTCTAACCAGTCTATCAAAAGAACAGAGGTGACACAGCAGCACGTTCAAACATGAAAAAGTCCTCATAAAGAGGGCCAAGTCCCATCACCCACCGAAGTGGCATGCTTCATCATCTGGGAACTCCCATAACCACACCTGGTGTAGTTATAGAGCTACAACTCCTTAGATTACTGTAACAAGGAGGAGCTCAGGGATGTTTTGATTCCTATGGTCGGGAGGATAAATTATCTCAGGATAAGAAAGACTGCCATAAGTGTGGTGAGTCTAAATGCAGTGTGTGAAAACGGGAAAGTGATTTAAAATTGATTAGCATTGGAAAATTATTTTATTCAGTATCCAATGGCATCAAACTAAAAACAGCAGAAATTGTCAAGGGAACGCGTCCACAAACGTTATAGAGACACGTCCTCGTGGGTCAACATGTTTCAGCCAACCTGTGTCTACCAAATGACAGTGGCTTTCGTCAGGACCATAAGGTAACACTACTGCAACAATGTGAATGAGTGATAAGTGAAAAAAGGGAACAATACAACCTACCAAAGTACCTACTTATCTGTAAATATGTGGCACCGTAGGAATGTAACTTTATCACCCGCAATTAGTCGGGGATGCGACCTACACTCCTGGTTACAACTCAGGGCGTGAGGCAACGCTCTGTCCGTCGTTACCCCGGACCTTCTTCCCGGTTGTACCGAGTGTTTTTTCATGTTTGAAGGTGCTGCTGTGTCACCTCTGTTCTTTTGATAGACTGGTTAGACCCGTAGACTCTACTTGTTGTGTTAGAGGCATTAAAGATAGTCTGTATCAGGGCCCCAAAATGAAGGGGTAGATCAGTATTCAAAAGCGCCTGCACCTCGGTGCGCGTGTTTGCTACGTGAAGGACAAATGTTTCCCGGGATGAAGTCAACGCGACTTCTTTTTGAGACAATAGAGCCCTTATTCTGCTCATCTTGTTGAACTCTGCTTTCAAGGTTGGGATAGAAGGCCAGATGGATACATCGAGCCGTCCATGCGGGGGTGGGAAAAGGACGTTATTACAGCAGACTACTCTCTGTGATACGGTCACTATGTAGGGAATTCCCACTAACATCCCACAGCAAGCTTCATTATTCAACAGCAAATAACTACCATTAGCAAGAAGCGTAAAAGACGGTGTTATAACTGGCACCGGAATCCCTTTCAAAATGCAAGCCAAATTAGGAGCGTGCACATTACATGCACCATGTAACTGAATGTGCCTACACACCACTGAATGATCTGGGGTCGTAGTGCACTCTTCACCTTTTAAATAAACTTCCTTGCCTTCCCTCACGCATCTATACGTGAAAGGGAGCGACCAAACTTCGTGCAGGAAGGCACTTCCTAGTTGTTCATACCTGCCTAGGGCATAATGTTTCATGCACGAACTGAACTTAAACAGGGGAAACGGTAACGTGGTCAACCCGTGTACAAGCCACACAGCGGAGTTTAATTCAGCAATGGAGAAAGGCAAAGGTTCTAATTTTTCAATGTGCAGCAATGAATATGTAGCATCTTTCATGGACATGAACTGTTGTTTTGCAGTTAAATTAAAAGGAAGGAACAAAGATGAAGTATTCATATAATCCCAGGGGACTTTCCCAGCCTTTAACGTTTGCAAAGTCCATGCAAACTGCATAACAGAACGCAATTGATTTTGACCATGATACAATACAGACAAATCATCTTGCACAATGTCTACAACAGATGAGACAATATTATCTAATGTATATATTCTGGAAGACAAGGTGTTAATGCTATTATCAATTACAGCCAATACTTTTTCCATATTGGCCTGGTCAATTGCTCGTAATCTGGATGCAGCCTCAATTTGTGAAAGCTTCCAGATTTCGTTGTAAACCGCATACACCCATCTCTTGGACCTGCCAACTGCAGGACCTTTAACAAAATCATTCAAATCTATTTTGTCGTTCAGTCGTGATAAATGAAGTTTAACAGACGCTAAGGTGGAATGTTGCAGTCATGACTGGCATAATTTACCTACCGAGTAGGTAGTAACTGTGTGAGAAGATTCAAAACGGGGGTCCACTCGAACCTGAGTATACCCCAGAGTCAAATCCAGAAACCTATGTTGACATAAATCCGAGCTCGTTTGCCACACTAACCACCCTTCAGGATTCAATGCAGAAATATTGAAGGATGTGTTGGAAACATATGACTGCAACGTAGTAAGGGACAGATCTGTATGGTTAGCCCAATTAGGATAAGCACCCAGATCCGGGATAGAGGGAGATTTCAATTTTTGAGAGGTAGCCAATCCGAAGCAAGTGGTCTGAAAAATTTAGGAATTCAAAAATAACATATGGTTCGGAATGAGGCAGGCACGGTGCAAAGCTTCTGTTCCTTGTACCTGCCAAGGTTTAGAACCCCAAACCGATTTAAGATCGATAGTAGCTTTCCATAGGTCATAACCTCCAATAGCCAATTCGTCCATAAAGGACTTAGAATGCAACAATTTGGTGTGTGTCAGTCTTACTTTGGAAGCAGACTCAGGGGCAACCTTAAAATAAAAGGAGGCCGGATTAGACACACTAAAATCCGAAAAGTATGTGAACTTGTTCACCAACGTAGTGGAGCTTCCAGACATAGGGGCAGGACAATGTTCCCATTGTGTAAAATTTACAAAATTTCTAAACGTATTTGCTCTGTGTAGGAAATGCGTGCCATAATGTTGATAGCAAAACTGCTCATCATAATTTGCAGTATCTAAATACAAATCTTCAGCATCAAATGCAGCATAATATTTCAAATCAGAAAACAGTGCTTCTATGGCTTGTACATCCCAATCATCCGATTGGATGTTCTGTTTAACGACATCACCCATAGAAACACGAAATACATTTGGCACATTGATTACTTCAGTGGGGCCATGAATTTGGAATTTTACAGCATCCCAAGCAATCCCATCACGCACAGGCCAGGCAGTAATGTTCACAAAAGTCTGGTCCCTCTTCATAATGTGCGACGAGGAGTGGGGGGCCAAAGTTCCATCAATTAATCCAATTGTAGATCTTTCATTCAGGTAGTGTCCCTTGATTAGTCTAAAAAACACTACCACAAAGCCAATGGACATAAACAAAAAGATACATGTGAGCACCAGCCAAATGTAAATCCAAGGAGGAATTAAAAAATGTCTTTTGAACCAGGCAACAAAAATAGAAACTTTGGACGGGGCACTGGAAGTCATTGAATTAGTGTCAAACGAATCATGTGACTGGTTAATTGCGGTGGATTGCAAAAGAGGCACCGGGACATCCGCAGGATAAGCGTACTCAGGATCTTCAGGTAGACCATCAGACGATGGCGGCAATAAAGGACCAGTAACTGTGCGCATCTCGATGGCAACATCAGGCATGGGGTTAGAAGCCGGGGCCACAACAGAATTTCGCAGTATAGAAGGACAAGAAATCGCTGGTGTCATACTAAGAAGTATCGGCCACTCGCTGTAGCTTGACATTGTCAATAGAGATGTACCTGTTATCCTTGCGACCAGGAAGTGGAGGTAAAATGACTGTACGTGTACCCTGTACTCCAAGCACCGGAACTGGTGCACGATATGAGGGGCCGAACTCTTTTTTGTTCTCCACCTTTTCTCGGACCAGGTCACCAACTCGAGGTATCCAGTCGACTACCGGAACCTGCAGCTCTGCGTCAGGCGAGGAGGGTACGTGTTCTTTAGCTAGAGTGTCTCTGGCTTCTTGAAGATTCTGCAATACAGCACAGTGATCATCTAGGTCAAAGGGAGCGGCAGCCGCGGCCATGTCTAGACTGTCAAGGTCTGGGACAAACATTCGAATACCAAAGAGCATCATGTATGGGGTCCGCCCACCCAGAGACCTTCTAGGGAGATTATTAAGTGCACGTTGCACGTCATACAAGTGGGCTAGCCAGTTCGGGCCAGTACCTAAAACCCTGGCTGTCAAAGATTGCTTTAAGTCACGGTTCATTCGCTCCACAACACTATTGCCCTCAGGCCGGTATGGAGACGAAAATTTGACTTGGACCCCCAAACTTTTCATTGCTTCTTTGTACGCCTTAGAGGCGAATGCAGGGCCCTGATCAGAATGAAAGGTACCACATGCAAAACTTCCAACAAAGACACGCAAATCCTTGATGACAGTACGGGCATCAGCACTCCTTTGTGGCCACACCCACAGAAAACGTGTGTACGAATCCACTGCAACCAAGATGTACTTGTACGCAGTATCAGAGGTAAAAGACCGCAGTGATCTAAATAAACACAACCAAGTGGTTTATTAGATATGTACAACTGAGTTTGTGGTGGGCGCGCCGCAGATGAAGGCTTTATCTGCTGAAAAATGTCACAATTAAGTACATAGGCGTGGGTTTGTTTGTATAACCCAAACCACCAGTAACGTTGTTGTAATAAAGATACAGTAGCCGCAATGCCGGCATGCGCGGACGCCATGCCCTCGTGGGCTGCTGATATCAAAGATGGTCTGCAGTCCGCGTTCGGAATCAATCTGTCACCAACGTCGTTAATCCTCACGAACGGGACGTTATTGGGACTTAAGCGATAATGGTAACGAGAAGGGAAACCTCTCTGGAATTTCGTTCCCTTCTCAGTAGCAGCAATAACTGCCAAGATGTCATCATCAATCTTACTTTTGGATCTTGTAACTGCTGCTACTAAGTATGTTGCCACTGCGGTTTTTGCTGCCTCATCAGCTAAGCTGTTTCCGACAGCATGGACGCCAACTCGTTGGTGATCAAGAGTGTTAATAACATTCACAAGGGGCAGACCTTCTTTAAGTTCTGCCACTCAAACCCAAAGCGTTTTATGCTTTATTGTGCTACCTTTGGAATCACGATATTCATTTTGACTCCAGAAGTGTAAATTGTCGTTGTAAGCTTGTACACAATAGAACGAGTCACTCACTATAAGAGTAGTGACCCGAGAATCAGCAAACTCCAGTGCAAGCACTAGAGCACGAAGCTCCGCCAATTGAGCGGTACAAACACCCACTGACTGCGTATGCACGACATCGGACTGGAACTCACCGTTCACGAAAGTACCGACAACAATAGCGCAAGCCGCTGAGTAGGCATGCCTCGATCCAGTAGCCAGTTGTGCAGAACCGTCAGTGTAAATGACACAATGGTAATCCTCGAGCGGGCGCAAAGACAGAGGAGCTGGATGAACGAATTCATACTGTAAGAACTCCTGAGTCTGTAATGCCGCGTCAAAGATATATGTGACATCAGGCGATGTCAAGGAAGTAGCCCATTGTATCCACCTTGGATGCAAAGCTTTAGAATTTGGTACACTAGCTTTTATCACCGCCTCAAGGGCAGGATACGGTGTTACCACCAACATGTGTTTACCCTGTGATAGCGCTCGTTCTTTCAGAATCGCCATTTGCACAGCTGTCAGAACTTTCTCGACAGCAGAAAAACGCAGTTCAGCTGAAGTGTACAGATGTGATTTGTAAGCAATGGGGACGGTGTCGCCCTCATTGAACGTTAAGTACGTGAAACCCACTGCTCCCGGCACAATTCTAATGACCAGGTTGGTGTGGTTGTCACGTGTCAGTAAGTATTTCGAAGCAAGAAGATCAGCTTGCAATGACTGCAAAATAGCTGAATGCTCCGGCAGGCAACAAAATTTGGTGAAAGTAGGTTGTACCAAGGCATAAAGCGGCTTGATACGCTGGGCATAGTCAGGAATGTAAGTCCGACCGAAATTCAGAAAGCCCAGCAAGACTTGTAATTTCTTCAGTGATGTAGGAGCACGGAGGCATGCGCATTTCTCTAGGAAGTGCGGGGCCAACCCACGACCTTCGTTGTTGAGTTCGTACCCCAGGAACAACACTGTGTATTCTGCAATGTGTGACTTCGCAAAGTTAAATTTGTAACCGTAGTCTGCAAAAAAAACAATTATGCGATCCACACGACTCAGATGCGGCATCAACTCGTCATCTGTGAGATAAATATCATCCACATACGAGTACGCATCAGGGTCTATCGTCTCTAACAGAGAGACAACACGAGCGGCAAAGACGCCAGGGCTGTTCTTATAGCCCATTGGCAATCTTTTAAACTGTTTTTGTTTGCCACCCGAGGTAAACGCCGTCCACTCACTACTGAGAGAGGACAGGTTATGGCTATAAAAGCCATTGGAAATGTCAAGTGTCGTTTTAAATCGTTTTCTCACGAGACTATCGACGAGAGCCGAACTGTGAGTATTCTGTACCGCGCATGTGCGGCAATTGGAGTTAAGATGCCGATAATCCAAAACTAGGCGGTACGACCCGTCAGGCTTCGTCACAGTGAATAGAGGGTTATTCATTGGTGACACACAAGTTTCCATTACTCCTTGATATTCCAATTGTTCAAGGATAGACGTGACGTGAGGTCTTGCTTCGCGACGCATGGGGTATTGGGGTTGTGGCTGGGGCGTGGACCGCAAAGGAATCTCATGACTGGGAGACAATTTATCCCATCCAACCTGATTGCGATACAACGCAGGCGCAAGCACCTGAGCCCACTCCCCGGCGAACTTATTAGCTTGGACCTTCGGCACCGTGTGCGCAAAGGACGGGAGGATTACTTCCTCTCCTCTCGGAGCTTCTAATACGAAAGCCGGGGGCCAATCAGCCTCTGCCAATAGAATATCATAGGAAGTGTTTAGATTGTCCCCAAAAAACCCTTTAATTTTACGTTGTATGTCACCTTCAATACAAAGGACTATATCATATAGCCTATCAGGGGGAGCTACGCGAGTGTCAGCAGTTTCAATATTTACAAATGTATTAGTTGCTGTCGCCGCCAGAAATGGACGCAGTGCTTGCCGCACTACTGTAACTTCCGCCGCGCTGTCTACCAGCGTTAGCGCCCATGTCAGGTTCAGAAGTTGCGTCCATACCATCTGAGGCATACCTCGCTGTTAGAGCAGCCACTTTCTTCTTTTGAAAAGGGGGTCTTTGACGTGCAGACTCATCTTGCTTGCCTTTGCCGTCAGTCTGACGGGGTTGCTCACGACCTTGGGCACCCCTTCCTTTCCCATGGTCTCCGCCACCGGAGTATGAAGCCGATGTTTCCTGTGAAGAACGAGGAGAGCGTTGTTCAGAAACCTGAAATCTATCAGGATACTTAATACGAGATTGATCGCGCAGATCATATCTGCGGTCGCTAGACGACTGAACGGGTGAGGCAGGACGAGACTCCTGTTTCTGTTGCTGCTTCCCCTGTTTTTTAGCTCGCCAACTTTGCTCTGGGAAATTGGGCTTTTCGTCTTTAGTAGACGAACTCACCTTAGTGTGCTGCACTACATCAGGAATGATTACGGTGGGTTTTACGCCCAAGGCGCTGCGACTCACCTTCCTGTAGGCTTTCGCAATTATTTTTGCAAATTCCCTGGGCCGGTCGGCCACATCCACGAGTTCCAGCATATTTGCTACTTGGAACTGCATGGCATCTCCTTTGAGGTTGCCCATTACCATGGAACTCACCACATCGAAGCTGTCGACCAGCCGCATTCCCAATTCAATAGCCGCCTCCGCACCATGATTCTCCTGAACCTTCTTGATGACGGAGGGTAGTACAGACATAGACGGAGTGCCATAGCACTTCGAATAGGTCGCAGCAAAGACCTTGCCCCAATTGTCACAATCGACAATATCTGGGACCAGGTCCTTTGGCAAAGTAATGGTGAGTATCCTGTGTTTCTCCACAGGAGTGGTGTGCGGAAAAACCGCTTCTAGTTGATCAAATTTCTCAGCAAGCCAGTAAGGGAACTCATCCCTACTCTGGGGGTGCTTGCCCACAACCGAATTAACCATAACAGGACTAATGACCACCGCGTGGTGGTCAGTCGTGTGACCCGCAACTGCAGGAGCCCCCGCCTGCACGTTGCATGATACGTACTGCACTAAAGCCCTATGGACTGTAATGAGGGCTGTGTGAAGTACCCGTAACTCAACCACCCCTACCGTCAAGTAGCGGGGATGAGGTGTAAAGCCGGCTAGCACCGGCCAAGTGGCCCCTGCAATCAACAAAGGGCCCATTCTCGCCGAAGCAACCACATGGGGAAGGGTGCCATTAAACCAAATGGTATGCTGCCAGGCAGTAAGAGGAATTTCCAGTGTCCTATATGGGGCATAGGCTGCAGGGACCTGTGTGGCAGTATAGGTGTGGAACGTATCATCGTCTGCGTCCACGGCCGGAAAAGTCACCCATGAGTAAAACAACTCATACGGGTAGGCTGCATCAGCACTGACCACAAAAATAACAGTCATCCCATCATCAGGCACCCCAAACGTCGTCAAATGACGGCGCAGAGGGGTCCGACTATGTGCGGCTATATCAACCGCCATTAGGACACTAAAGAGAAACAACGATATGTACAGTAGCACTGGGGTTCAGAAAAAATAACCTTTTTAATGATCAAGCTTGAAAGAACCTATTAGTCGAAACCTAGGTAGGTTAACCCGTCACTCCCGTTATCCGGAAACTAGAGTGAGGGGGTTGTGGACTGATATAAGCACTACTAAGGCGTTTCAAATCAAAAGACCAAACGTTAGGTGCGCCATGTTGCAGGGATTCTGCTTATGCGCAGAACTATGCGCAGGAACCCAGGACCTCAGTGAATTGTGGTGTACCAAAAACTCACCTCAGAACCCAGAACCCCTATCCGGCCAGCATCAGTGTCCCATTCGTTATCCGAGATCTAGCTCGGCGGTCCCAATGTATAGACAACCCAGAACAAGTGACTTAGAATATTTCTCAGGAGTGGTGGGGTTCAGAAATACCTTTTCGTAATTATTCTTACATCAGTCCACAACAGAATAAATAGAGACGCGGTAAAAGTTTAAAGAGTTTATTTTATAAACCTGGCGTTCTAAGATGAAGTACTTTGGCTAACATAAGCAGACAAATGGTCAAGATCAGAACCATCAGCATTGTTACAATACCATTGAAAATGAAAGGAGCAATCATAATAAAATGACAGTGGCAATCAGCCACCTTCCTTTCTCTGGCAAACTAATATTATTATTATTATTATTATGCTAATAAAAGGTCTCTAGGCTTGAATGGGGAACCCCATACCATAAGGATCAGCTTAGTGGAATCACATCACAGGATCAGCAAGGCTCTCTCCTGGGAATGCTCTTCTTCTGAATTAATCTAAAACATGCTGCACTGCAATATTAAAAAGCACTCGTCTTTCAGGTATCTGCAGCTGCGTGCGTGTTATGGCTAAATAGTGGGACGATCAACCTCTACCTCACAACATGCACCGTCTAGTGACCCAGACTGTTTCTTTACACAATGTACAGACCAAGGTCGCTGCTCACTGTTAAGGATGTTAACAACAGACAGTTCTCATGTGAAGCAAAGCCGAGTAAGCATTTCTCAAATAATAACATGTAACTACAGTGTCGTGTGCAAAAGCAGCAAAAGTAGCAAAATGGCTTTCTAACATCTACGCGGTTGTGCTAACTTAGCATTGTACATAAGGAGATAGTAATCTTCACTACAATACGTCTAAACCTGTTTCCAGTTACAAAAGTAACAACATATCTAAACAGTTCTATTGCTACAGATGTGGTAACCCTGATCATTTTGCGTCTTTGCCACATTGTCCTGCGATGGGTAAGGAATGCAATAAATGTGGACGTACAGGACATTTTTCGAAAATGTGTAAAAATGTACCTAAATTCAGCTTAACAAAAAATCCTCAATCATCCTTATCTAGTCTTAATAAAGGTAAAGTTTCTTATATATCTCACAATAGCTCTGTACAGGACCAGTCTCAAAGTGGCATAGAGTCTGGCATTGTGGTTTCCATTCAAAACAATCTTGAGGTTTCTGAGATTGACACTATCCCTTCGCCCAAGTGCATTGTTTACATTATGGAAAGAGAGTTAGAACTTATGGCAGATTCTGGTTCCCCTTGCACCATAATGACACTGGATTATTGCACTAATTGCCTAGGAGAGTTAGTTGATTGTGATTCTCTTTGCAAACCAAATATTATTGCGTTCAATTTTGATGGTTCCAAAATTGATTTTATTGGGTTCAAGGTTGTACCTATTAAATTTATGTTTAAAACGTTTTTATTGAAACAAAACAAACCATGGGGGAGGGGGGTAGGAGGTTAGGGTACAGTTAATACAATCAAAGAAAAAAGGTGCAACTCAAGAGGGTTGGCGATGGATAGCTCGATGGGCTAGGGGAAAGGCACAGTAAACGAAAGGCTAGAAATGCAAACTGTGGAATCCCTGCGTGCATATCCAACACCCCAAATCTGAGCAATGAAAGCCAGCAGCAACTCGACAAAGCACAATCCACCCCCCCATCCCCCATCCCCCCAGTAAAGAAAGGAAGAAAGAAAAAACAATACCCCACCCCCCCCGTCCTATGGTCCCGCGTCAGATTAGTCCTCCCCAAAAAGCCCCGCACCCCCCCCCCCCCCCCGGAGGCCTCTGTCTCACATGTGATCTAGTCCGCCGGGATCACCGGCGGCGTCAGCCTGAGAAGCCTAAGATACCTCGGACAGGTGAGCTCCCGGAATTCGGTGGACAGCAGCGCTAGAAAGGGTTGCCACAGCTCTTCAAATTGGTCTATTTCCCCCGCCACCGTGAGCGACAACTTCTCCATTCCCAGCACATGCCAAAGCCTTTGCAACCAACCCGTGATGGAGGGAACAGTGTTGGTGCGCCAGTGGATAAGGATGTTCTGGACCGCAGACCCCAGCGCAATCGCGATCTGCCTACCCCTGCGGGACTTCAGTGGGTACATTAGGTCATTGGGGAGGCCCAGCAGAACATACGCCGGGAAGCGCGGCAGCTCTATCTCAAAGTGCTTATCCACCTCGTCCAAAACTTCCTTCCAGTAAGCGGTCAGCACGGGGCAATCCCAAAGAATGTGTGAGAGGGTACCCTCCTGCCCGCAGCCCCGCCAGCACCCCTTGTCAGTGTGTTTATGCATTTCATACAGTCGCTCCGGGGTGTAATACCAATAAGTGGACACCTTAATGAAGGTCTCCGTAAGGCCCGTGTGATATGCAGAGTGCCGTGCCCGATACGCAATTTTGTCCCATTCCTTGTGGCTGAGTGTCCTACCCAATTCCCTGTGCCAGCGCTCCCTCCCCGGGTTGTAATAGTGAAACGGCGGGGGTTGTAGGTACTTGTACAGATCGGTAATTAGCTTAGCGTCGGAGGTCCGGGTAGCCAGCCACCTCTCATACGGTGTAATTTGACGAGCAGCGGTGTCACGCACCTGGGGCTGGAGGGCCCAATGCCGAACCTGCATGTTGCGCAATCTGTCCAGCTCCGTCAGGCCGAACTCCTGGCGGAGTTGCTGAAACGGAATCACTCCCTCCGGGCCATAGATCTGGAAGAGCGCCCTGCAGCCCGTCTGCACCCAATGGGAGAAAACTCCCGGCTCCATCCCTGGGGAGAAGTCCGGGTTGCCCGCTATGGGTGTGAACGGCGAAGGGAAGGTGGTGAGGCCCCGAGCCTCACAGACTGCGTCCCACACCCGCAGGGGGACCCGCGTAATAAAAGAAGCGTAAAGGTTAGGGGGGCGGTGCGCGCGGCGCAAGAATGGAACCTCTTGTAAAGTGCGGCCCGCCACTGCCTGGTCTTGAAAGAGCCAGTGTTTGTCGGACTCCCACCTGCTCCACTCCACCAAATATCGCAGCTGTGCCGCCTGAAAGTACCTACGGAGGTCCGGAATACCGAGGCCCCACGCCTCCGGAGCAAGCGTGGAGAGGACCCTCTTCATTCGTGGCTTGCGGCCCTGCCAGACAAAGCGGGAGATGTCAGCCTGCATTTGTCATATCCAGCCCACCGGGGGCTGGAGAGGGAGGGCCCGGAAAAGATACAGTATCTGGGGCAGCACCGTCATCTTAACCGCCGCGATTCGCCCCAGCCAGGACAGTAGGCCTTTGCTCCAGCGACCAAGCTCCTCCTTGATCTTCCTGCTGAGGGAGGCATAGTTAGCCGTGACCATCTCTGGTAATGTGGGCGCCAGCAGAATCCCCAGGTATGGCACCGTGGAGGAGGACCACTGCATGGGGAAGAGTCGCTGAAGGTCCCTCCTGGTGTCCGCAGCCAGGGACACGTCTAACGCCACCGACTTGCTCATATTCATTTTGAAGCCGGCCACACAGGCAAAGGCGTCTAGTTCCTAGAGGCAAGCAGGCAGCGACCTCCTAGGGTCATCCAAGGTCAACAGGACATCGTCCGCGTAGAGACTGACAGTGTGGACATACTGGCCCATCCGGACCCCAACCGCATCCGGGTTATCGCGAATCCTCTGAGCAAACGGCTCCATGTAGAGGGCAAACAAGAGCGGCGAGAGGGGGCAGCCCTGCCTTGTGCCGCGTTCGATGGCAAACCCACCGGAGCTACACCCGTTGACCCGCACCGACGCTGAAGGATGCTTATAACAGTTGAATACCATGGTGCGGAACTTATCCCCGATTCCCAATTTCTTGAGAACCAGCTCGAGATACGGCCAGTGAACTCTGTCGAAGGCCTTCTCCGCGTCGACGGACAGCAACATCCGCTCCCCCGGGATCCGCGAGGCCTTCTCCAGAACATGCGCCACCCGCTTGGTATTATCAACCGTCTGTCTGCCGGGTACAAAGCCAGCCTGGTCCGCCTCCACCAATCCGGGGAGGTGTGGACCCAGCCTGGACGCTAGAATCCCTGTATACAACTTGAGGTCGACATTTAAGAGCGAGATGGGTCGATACGAACCGCGGAGGGCCCGGTCCTTCCCCGGTTTCGGAATTACCGCGACCGTCGCCCTCAGGAGATCCGGTGGGATGGCTCCCGGTTCGGAAAAGGAATTAAATAGCCGAGTAAGGACAGGGGCCACAGCCGTGCTAAAAGTCTTATAAAACAAAGACGTGTACCCGTCCGGGCCCGGGGCCTTACCATGCTTCAGCCGCGCGATAGCGGAAATCACCTCCTCAACATGGATATCCCGCTCCAGGTGGTCCGGATCCAGCACCGGAAGGGTCACCGACTCCAAATAGCCTTCGGCGTCCTGTGGCGAGGAGGGTTCCTCCGCATACAGCGCTTCGTAGAAGCCGCGGAAAGATTCCGCTACCTCCGCGTCCCCGGAGACGACCACCCCGTCCGTGCCCACCAGTTCCTTCACGACGCCACGCTGCTGCGTGACCCGGAGCCGGTGTGCTAGGAGCTTGCCACATTTGTCCCCCCCAGTGTAGAAGGCGTGTTTCAAGAGCAAGGCGGCATACTCCGCCCTATCAAGATCCAATGCCGACAGGAGCTTCCTCGCAGCCTTCAACTGCCTCCACACCCTTGACGCCCCCGTACGGCGGTGGACCTGCTCAAGCTCCCGGACCCGAACGGTCAGCTCGTCCCTCTTCCGTTGCCGCTCCCTGTTTTCGGCTGCGGAGATAGAGATAAATTCCCCCCGGAGGACTGCCTTCAATGCCGCCCACTGTGTCGCTTGCGAAGTGTCGGTGTTGCTATTGTGAGTTAGGTAGTCCTGTATGACCTCCCCAATGCGCTGGACTACAGACTTTTTGTGTAAAAGGGTATCCCGGAGGCGCCACACCCCCCGAGAGGGGGAGGCCGCCGGCCACTGGAAAACGCCGGTGACTGGTGAATGGTCAGACAAGGTCAGGACCCCGATGTCCGCCGCCGTGGCAGCGGCATGCATCGGTCCACTCACCAGAAGGTAATCCAGCCGTGAGTAGGTTCGATGTGCATGTGAAAAGTAAGAGTAGTCCCTATCCGTGGGGTGCATGGAGCGCCAAAGGTCGTGTAAGTCCATTTCCGCAATCCGGGCCTTCACAGCCTGGGACAGTTCCCCCGTCTGCGGGAAGCGCTGCGCCGATCTGTCCATCACAGAATCGAAGACAATATTAAGGTCTCCCCCCAGAATGACGTGGCGGTCGGGGGAAGCAGTGACATCCACCAACACGGAGTCTAGGAAACGCTCTTGGTGGTCGTTTGGGCTATAAACGGAGCCAACCGTAAACGCTATGCCTCCTAAGCGCATGCGATACGCAAGAAGCCTCCCCTTCTGTTCAGCACACTTATACAAAACCTCCCCCCTAAAGGAGCTCGCTAGAAGAATGGCTACCCCCGCCGTCTTGTTCGCTGCCGAGGAGAAGAACTGGGTAGGGAACTTAGCAGAGCGCAGCCTATGGCAATCCCGGGACAATAAGTGGGTCTCCTGTAAAAGGCAAATGTCCGCCTGCGTCCCCTCCAGCAAAGATAAGATCGCTCTGCGCTTCACGGGGTTGTTCAGACCCTGAACATTAAGGGTCACTACCTTTAGGGCCGACATTCCTCTCGGGGATCGGGAGCGCCGTGCAATGGGCAGGGGCTCAGCGGGTGGGGCGCGCGGGGCAGCCGCGCAGGACAAGCCATAACAGACCAAGCGTGGGCATGGACAACGTCGGACGGGACCTCCCCAACCCCAGAACAACCCCTACACCCACCCGAAACACAACCCTGGCAACTAGCCAAACGCAAACTCAAACACCCCATTGTCCCAGTCAAGCCCCAAAACGGGCAAGTCCGTAGAAAGGAACGAAGTGGACGTCCAGCCACTCACCTCCAGCCGCTCCCCCCCGACCCCCCGCCCCGAACCCAGCATTTAAAGAAGCTAAAGGCATCTCCCCCCGGAGTGAGTGTTAGGCCGTCAAGGCCACGCCGGTGGAGCCGGCCGAGTCCCTGGCCGCCGCCCTCAAAGCGTCGGCCATGTCCGCCCTGATGGTAGGGGAATCAGGACGCCCTGCGCTGGCCGCTGATCGTCGCCTCGCCGACCTCCGCCGGCTCCGTCTCTCCGAGGCCCTCCACGACGGTGTAGCTCCTTCCTCCTCCGCCGCCGTAAGCCCCAGGACTCCACAAATGTCCTGCAAGGAGCGTAGCTGGTGTAGCACCCCGTTCCATCGGAAGATCAGGCGGAAGGGATGACCCCAAGAGTACGGCGTCTCGTGCTCGCGCAAAAAGTCAGTGGCAATCCTGAAGGACCTGCGTTTCTGCAGCGTGATGGCGGAGAGGTCCTGGTAAAGCGCCACCGGCCGCTCCCGGAAAGTCAGGGGCTGTTTCCTGCGGGCCTCAGTCATGATGCGTTCCTTCAGCGGGAAATCGGGCAGGAAGGCCAGAATGTCCGGTGGAGGTGCCGATGATTGGCGCTGCCGGCCAACCCTATGTGCCCTATCAATGCTAATGGGGAAGTCCGCAGCCTCCCCCAGGATCTCTCGGAACAGGTCCCGCAGGTAGCTCCCCAGATCGGAACCCTCGTCTGCAGTCGGCACACCACGCACTCGAATGTTGTTCCTCCGTGATCTGTTCTCAAGGTCCTCAGAGTGGGCCTGGAGCTCAACACACTGCTCCCGGAGGCGGAGAACGTCCTGTTGAAGATGGACTATCTCCTCCTCCCGGCGTTGGGCCTCCGTCTCCACCGTTTCAACGCGCTCACCAAGGCCCTCCACTTCCCTGCGCACTTCCCGGACCTCGCTGGCCACCTCCCGCTTCAGTGTCTGGAAGTCCTCCCTGAGGGAGCTAAACAGTTCCTCCATAAAGGTCCTCGTGACGGGTGGCTCCCCCCCAGTCACGTCCGCCGAGGCCCGGGAGGTCCCCGGCGAAGGCTGTGTTCTGTCCCGCAGTTGCTGGGCCCTGCCAAGCATGTCCGGCAGGGTGCGGTCCCCCTTCTTCGAGCCTCCTCTTCCAGACATCGCAAGCACTGTGGTCGGGCACTGGTCCAGCCGCCCCAGGGGTGCCCAGCTGCTGGCAAGCGCTCGACGTGGGTGTCCCCCACAAGCAGGGTCGCTGCGTCACAGGTGACAAGATGGCGGTCCAGCCCGGTCACCACCAGCCGCGGGTGCCCATCCGAGACAGGAATGGAAGCTACAGTGGGGGGCTCCTCATCAGCACATCCCCCAAAAAGTCAGCCCGGCAGCAGCGGCGGTCACATACATCCACCAGCAAGGGCTCCGGTGAAGGCCAACACCACTGATCCCACGGGGACAAGATGGCGGCAGGGCGAGGCAGGGCGGAGCGACCAGGCCCGGCGACACCACCGGGGCCCCCAAAACGCACAGCAATCAAATAGGTTCCACCGCCGGTTTCAGTCTATCACACGCAGGGGCCCAGATGGTCCGACCCCAACAGAGAGTCCGCCGTACCTCGGCCAAGGGACAGGGGCCTACACAGTGCGAAGCGTCGCCGACACAGGTCTGAGTGCCAAAGCACCCGTCCGAAGTCTTCCGCACCGTCGGGTCCCCTCCCGCAGGGCTCCTTCACCCTCCGTCGAACGACGGGCCAGATTCCCTCCAGATCGCAACTTTCAGCACCAGGCCCAGCCGAGGCGCCCGGACAGCACTCCGATGCGCTCCGCCCCTCAGGCCCTCCTTCGCTCCTCGAGCTTGATCGGACTTTTTGGGGGCTTCCCCCGAGGCGATCAGAACCAAAACGGCAACAACGTGCGCACCAGGTGCTCCGCCACGCTCCTCTTCCACGCTGAGCCTCAGCGGGGGGAGAAAAGCATAAGAAAAGGGCTCAAGCTTGGCCGGGCCGGAGGAGCTACGGGAGGAAGCGTCCGCTCACCCCGCCATCTTGGCCACGCCCGTACCTATTAAATTTAAAGGCAATTCTGCGGTCATCAAATTATATATAGCTTTCAAAGGTGTAAATGTTTTAGGTTGGCGTGACCAAGCTAAATTAGGGATTGTTTTGAATCCCAGAAACAAAGAACCAGTTTCAGTACTTGCGTTATCAATATCCGGAACAGAGATTACAGATTTATATCCTCAAGTATTCTCAGATGAATTAGGTAAACTTGAAGGTTTTAGCCATAGAATTAAAGTCAAGTCAAATGCTGTTCCGGTAAAACAAAAGCTAAGGGGTGTTCCCATTAGTGTTAGAGCAGAACTGAAAGACATTTTAGACTCTATGGTCAAAGATGATATCATTGAAGAGATTGAGTCATCTGAATGGGTTTCTCCCATCGTTTTGGCCCGTAAACCTGACAATAGTATTCGGCTATTTATTGATTTGAGAGCATTAAATGCTAATTTGATTACTGATTGTCATCCCCTTCCTAATATCAATGAAATGATATGTATGTTAGATGGTGCTTGTATTTTCTCTACTCTTGACCTTCGGTCTGCTTATCACCAAATTGAGCTCACCGGTGATTCCAAACATTTCACGGCATTTATCACACCCCATGGATTGTTTCAGTTTAAAAGAATGCCTTTTGGCTTAGCTTCAGCAGCATCTGTGTTTCAGAGAGCAATGTATCATATTTTCAAGGATGTTAACATGTTTGTTAAGTGTTTCCAAGATGATATTCTCATCTTTTCAAAAAATGTGAATGAACATTTTCACCACTTAAAAGAGGTATGTTCTAGATTATCTATATCTGGTTTAACACTTAAAGCTTCTAAATGTATTTTTTTGTGCAAATCAGTTGAATACCTAGGGCATACTCTTTCTGGTGAAGGTGTTGTACCAAAAAAAGCATTAGTTGATGCGATTATAAATGCTCCAGAGCCTGACAATAAGGAAAAACTTCTTTCTTTCGCTGGTTTGTGCGAATATTACAGTAAGTTTATACAGAACTTTGCTACTAAAATGGAGCCTCTCAGAGAGTTAACTAGAAAATCTTCTGAATTTATTTGGTCTGATGTACAAGAGATGGCATTTAGGGAAATCAAAAGAGAGATTGTCAATGCACCTACTCTTAAATCCTTTTGTCTTAATAAGAAGTGCATCATCACGGTGGATGCCAGTCTTTATGGACTGGGTGGTGTTCTTAGCCAATGTTCTGGGAGAGATGAAAGGTGTGTAGCTTTCGCTTCTAGAACTCTTTCTGCAACAGAAAGGAGATATGCGGTAATTGAGAGGGAATTGCTAGCATGTATCTGGGCTATTGAACATTTTCACAATTATATATGGGGGAAGTAGATTCATACTCAGGACTGATCACAAGCCTCTTGTGGGAATTATATCCCCTGGAGGTGTTTGGAATTCCACTGCCCGTATAGCCCGCCTCACTTCTCTTTTACAAGAATAAGACTTTGAAGTGATATATGTACCGGGCAGGAGCAATATCACTGCTGATTTCCTCTCTAGATTACCATGCTCTGGAGAATGTGTGTCCACAGTTACACAAGATGGGGATATCATTACTACTGTAAATGATTTTGTTTCCAATGAATTTAAGAAACTGTCTGAAAGTGAGTGGTCAAGGGAAATGAATGATGATGTTTTGTGTCAACAGATTTTTGAGTACATAAGAAAAGGGTGGCCCAAGGAAAGACTGGTTGCCGCTGAAATTGCTCCGTTTTGTCATACATCTTCTGAAATTTAAGAAGATGGTGGCTTACTTTTCAAAGGGGGTAAAATTATTCCTCCTGTTAAGATGCAAAGAAAGATTTTGTCACTTTCTCATCAAGGACATTTGGGTATGTCATCAATGAAACTACTCATTAGAGCAAATTTTTGGTGGCCTGGACTTGACAAGATGGTAGAAAAAACAGTCAGGGAATGTCCAGAATGTATTAGTAGTGACAAAATGCTCCAAGTTTCTTCTGCTCCTCTCGATCCAGTCACTTGGCCTACTTATCCTTGGCAGAAAGTGGCTTTTGATATATCTGGTCCTTTCAAACATTTGCCTTTAAATGCACGCTTTGACTTAGTCATAGTGGATTACCATTCTAAGTGGCCTGAGGTCAAGTTTGTAGCAAGTGCTTCATCTCAAGTAATTATCACCTTCTTCAAAGAAGTTTTTGCCCGTGAAGGTGCTCCAGAAGTGATAGTAACTGATAATGGAGTTCAACTCATTTCACAAGAAATGAAAGATTTTCTTCTAGTGTGTAATATTAAACACTATACCACATCACTTTATGAACCAAGAGAAAACGGTCAAGTAGAACGTTTTAATCGTGTTCTTAACCCCTTCAGCGCGGCGCGGATTTCCGCGCCACGCTGAAGGTTCCGTGCGCGGGCGGGGCCGTGACGGAGCGGTTCCGTCATGCGCACAGCGCGACCGTCGCGCATGACGGAACCGCTCCATCATGCGCGTCGAAGGGGTTAAGGACAGCATTCCGTCAGCTAATGGATCTTCTGAGCTATGGATGGACACAGTGAGGAGAAAGTTATGGATGTATCGCATCACTCCACATTCTGTAACCGGTGTAAGCCCTTTTAGATTATTAAAAGGGAGAGAACCTTCTTCTGATCTATGTCCATGGTGGATAAAGAGAATCAATTCTAATAATGAAACTCTTGACATTAATATGGTTGCTAAACGTGTGGAAGAAAAACAAGACAAAATGAAATTAGCATTTGATTCTAAAATGAAAGTTAAAACTCATGATTTTGTTGTGGGAGAATGGGTAAGAATCAAAAAACCTGTTTTTTTGGTAAAAGGTTATTCCAAATTCTATCAGCCGATTAAGATTGTGAAAGTGTGTAAGAATAGTGTTATTACCCAAGATGGTAGGGCTTGGAATCTGAGAAGAGTTGATAAATGTAAAGCTTTAAACAGTGATGATTCATCTTTCTTAAGCAGTTCAGAGAATGTTTCCTCTGATATTTTTGTATCTACACCTTCTGTAGCTTCAAGAGTCAAAAACAATGCTCGTGCAAGAATATTACCTGGTAGATATTTAACTTGATTGTTTGGGTTTATTTTGTTTTGTGTTAGAGGTGAGATGGGTTACATTCCGGCTTTTTATTGGCTCTGTATATTCCTTTACTTCATTTCCTTAGCCTGGAACATGGAACACTGTACCTGCGTTGTATGTTTGTGGTTCCATGTTCCAGGGTCGACAGTTGAACAGTACATCAAGGATTTTGTTTCGTGCTGTGCCTCCTTATTATATCTCCAATAAATGTACTCGCTTTGTATACATTTTGCTGCAATTATTTAACACTTGGCCTTTAAACTCGCTTTCTGTTGTCTCCTCGGCTACCTGCGTGAATCCTGTAGCCTCACCCTCCTCATCAGTTACCAGGTGACTGGAGCTCATTTCCTCTCCCCAACTTGCTGTATTACTATTAAGAACTGCCACAAATATCCCTGTCACTCGAGTATGTTCACCTGAACTAGTGGGAGTGTGTGTTTTTCTTGTTGTTGAGGTCCTATCTGTTGGAAGTGGTAGACGGGGGGTCAAGCATTTGGGGACCTGTTCAAGGAAGTTGGGTTTCGTTGGAAGAGTCTGGGCTCGCTGGATTTTTATTCTCTCATGCTTGGGCCTAACTTTCTTCCTTTCGGTGGGGGGCTCGTCAGCTTCTATTCTTATTGGAGTTGAATATCCTAATGTGGGGGGAGCTGGCGTGAACACCTCCATTCCTGCATATGGTGTTGGAGGCGATGATGCCTTGCTCGCTACAGACATTGTTGGGCTATCTCTCTATGCCTCTTTGAAGATGGCCCATAATTCTAATAATGCCTCTCTCTTGTATACCTAGTTTTTATATGTGCTTTAGTACGCTCAATTATGTTGGTGTCAAATATTCCCTCCTTAGGCCAGGGAATTGTGAAGGTCTTTGTGTTTGCGTGCCATTCTCAGCAAAACATATTAGGTTTCTTTACCTGTGTGGGGAGCCTGATTTCCATGTGCTTTAATGGGGAATCCATGACAATTTAAGTAGTTTTGTGGACAAATACAACTCAAATATTTTCTTTTGGGAGTTTTTGTTTGTTCTAATTGTGGGGGTAAACATACGTAAATTTACATGCTATGAGCTCAGAACTGACAGGATAAGACTGCATACGAAGTATTGTAACTCATGGCAAATATATAATAGGTTAGCACAAAATCTGCATCAATTCTGTCGCAATACAATTTTCAGTGACAATAAATGCAATGATATCGCACACAATAATACATTTCATCAATGATCGATATAGAAAAAATTACTTTGTCCGAAAAATGGATATGTTTCAACACATTTTAACCTCTAGCAAAAGAAGACTAGCGTGGAACATGTTCCTAAATGAACTGGATGATCTGCCATTATCTACTCCTAGACAAAGGTGGTAGTCACAGACACCAAAGAGTAGCAACCTGTGAATCACTGGCCCTTCCTGGCCACACACAAGTTAAGCCCAGTTTTCTGTGTCCAAGTTTTCCTAAAGTCTGAATCACACTCTGTGTCACACCCAAGGGTCAGTTATTAGAGACAGCAGTCCCTTTCAAGAAAGATACATAATCATAGCCACAAATCTCAATCAGAATTGGGTCTACTCCTATCCAAATGGACAGTATTAGGATTTATTAAACTAACAAAATAAAACATGGAAACAATACATTAACATAAAGTGAGCAAGAAGTAACAGGGTTTCTGGAAATCAACTGATTTCCTTACCTCAGGCATGTAACTTTAAAGTGACTTTTTAGTGAGATGAGAAATAACAATAGTCACAATAAAAAAAACATCTTGTACTCCGCATAAATCATAAATAATGGTTAGAGTTAAGATGTGGTTGCCGACGATGTTTCGATCCCCAAACAACGGTTATGGGATCATCATCAGGACTAGTGAATCAGAATGCCTGAGAAGTTGCCTGGATAAGGTAGGCGAGAGAGGAGAGAAGGGGAGGGAAGGTAAGGAGAGAAAGAATTATTAAAGAGGCAAGGCGACTGTTTGGAATCTCGCGCTTAAAACAGTGGGAGCAATATTAAAATTAAATGTGGGTGGCACACCGCATGCTGGGGACCCATGGTGATAGGTTTGAAGCAGCTCAGTCTAAACTCATATGCAGGGTTAAGTGAAAGTATAAGTGAGATAAATTACGCATGCGCGACCAAATGGTGATGCCTATATTCTGCATTATAGTGATAGATAGATGGTCTTACTATAGATGCAGGGAGTGGAACAAGAATCTAATGGAGAAGAACAGTGTCCCATCCAAGGCTGCTTGTTTGTGCGCGGACTGCAAAATTCCGAGTAGATTGTACTAAGAGAATCAATTAGGCGTAATTAGGGAGATGGCAGAGACACCAAAGGAAACACAAGGAGATGATGGACGGAGCGCTGAAACTTTTCAGACACTCACCCCCAGTCACAGATCTGGGTTGAATCCATCATTGTTCTTTAGCTCACTCCGCCACCCCAGTTCAGACACAACTATGTGCTAATCAGTCTTGACCCTGTGCCTCATGGGAACAGTCCAGCCCGAACTGCCAAGCCATGTCTTCTAATGTTGTGCAGATAACGAAAAATAACAATGTGGTATAGAACCAGTACAAAGCCTACCAATTTGAAATAGAACATTGGCATATAAATACAGTTACATTCAGCATAATTTTGCGAAACAACGTCGGTGTTAAGCATGGTGCATTAGCCGTGTTATCATAAAGTAGAGAAAGGAAGTCATTCTACTTAGATCAAATTAGTCGCAGTCATTTTTTCTTTAGATCAGATTAGTCCAGTCCTCCATGCAGTTTAATCCAGTATGGAGACTATTTGTGCGTAAAATCCATTTGAGTTCCTCCTTTTTCAGGATACCACTGAGGTCAGAGTTCCGGGGTGGTGATTGGATCCCATTAATTACTTGCCAATGTAGGTTGTCTTCTGTATGCCCTTGGATAGTGAAATGTTCCAGAAGTGACGCATTAGGTGTTTGGCATTTCAGGCGGCTCTGGTGTTGACATATTCTGATCCTGATATTTTAAAGGGACTTCCATGGGCGCAGTTTTTGCACCCAACTTTGCCATCCTATACATGGATTGGCTGGAAACCAACAAGATTCTGTAGCCATTTAACCCATTTGCCCTGAACGTATTGGAGTGGAGAAGGTATATAGATGATATCTTTCTAATTTGGAAAGGATCTGAAGAATCCCTTTTTCCGTTCCAGGAATGGATGAATGCCCATTGCAATGGTCTCAAACTCACTTTAACACATGGCAAAAAAGAAGTGGCCTTTCTTGGCCCATTAATCATAACAGACAATGATAGGCTTTACACCACCCTCTATCACAAGCCAACTGAGAAAAACATGCTACTTGCTTACCATAGCCATCACCCACGGGCATTGCAAGATTCCCTAACTAACTCACATTTCCTGCGTATCAGACAGCATTGTTTTCTTAAAAGGACTACTTCAGGGAAGCACAAAATCTCTCAAAGACGCTGACCAATAGAGGCTGTCCCCGCAAACTTGTCAAGAACTCACTGAAGTGCGCGTGGTACTGTCCTCGCGAGACACTCCCGACCGCCTAAATCTAAAAACACTGATGATAAGACGGTATGTATCACCAGATACTCGACGATTTCTAATTCAGTCAAGAAATGTATTTTAAAATACTGGCCTGTACTCAATGCTGATAAATTGAAACTACAGCGGCCATTGTTTGCCTTTAAGAAGAATAAGAGCATAAAAGATCACTTAGTCAGGGCACCTCTGACCACCAAGAAAACCACGCAGACACTCACAGAGATATGGAGCCTCCCTCCAACACGGAGCCACTATAAATGCTGTGGTTGTAGTGTTTGTCATTTAACAATTGATACTAAGAAATTTGGGTATGCAAACAATGATGTAACCTTAACCAACTTCTCCAATTGTAATACTCAAAATGTTATATATGCAATTACATGCTCATACAATCTAATCTACATTGGGCAAACCATGCAAAAAATCAAGATCAGAATATGTCAACACCGGAGCCGCCTGAGATGACAAACACCTAATGCGCCACTGGTGGAACATTTCACTATCCAAGGGCATAAAGAAGACGACCTACATTGGCCAGTAATAAATGGGATCCAATCACCCCCCGGAACTCTGACATCAGTGGTATACTGAACAAGGAGGAACTCAAATGGATTTTACGCATGAATAGTCTCCATACTGGATTAAACCGCATGGAGGACTGGACTAATCAAATCTAAAGAAAAAAGGATGGTGACTGATCTGATCTAAGTAGAATGACTTCCTTTCTCTACTTTCATAATAACACGGCTAATGCACCATGCTTAACACCGACGTTGTTCCGCCAAATTATGCCAAATTACTACCAAGCAGCGCACATCGCCCACCGTTAGCCAAAACCTAGTTGAATGCCGCTCTAGCTATTGCGTAAACGCGCATGCGCATTATCACGGCTTGATATTTAGTCTACACATGGTGTACGCACTTGGCGTTCAGGCACCTCCGGACCGTGACCCTCACCGCCACTGTTTATGTAAGCTTGCTTACATGGTATCCTGTTCCTAACCTTCCTAATACCGGGATTGTCTTGAGGACCTCGCGCCTCACCTCAGCGAGCGCTCTCACCTCAGCGCTCTCTCTCCCTTTTTCCTACCTCCTTTAGGCTTCTCATCACTTGGATTAATTCCTACCCTGTAGCGCAGCGGATAAGAGACCTTGAGCTCCTGAGCGCCGAGCGTGGTAAGTATAACTCGTGACCATGTTCCTCGTTTCCCTATCTAGTCCTTCTAGCTTTGCTTGCCCTCATGTACTGCCAATCTGTTTTTCAGCTCTTACGCCCTGCCAGCACCAATTCATACCTACGCCTTACAGTTCATATTCACGGAGCTAGTTGGGGTTGAGACCTTGTTCTCCACCACGACCTTATCCCGGTAAGCACTCATGCGGTTCCGTTGCAATTCAGTTTCTGTGACCTTTGGTGTCTCTGCCATCTCCCTAATTACTTCTAATTGATTCTCCTAGTACAATCTACCCGGAACTTTGGAGTCCGCGCACTAACTAGCAGCCTTAGATGGGACACCGTTCCTCTCCATTAGATTCATGTTCCACTCCCTGCATCTATAGTAAGACCATCTCTCTGTCAATATAATGCAGAATGTAGGCATCACCATTTGGTCGCTCACGCGTAATTTATCTCACTTATACTTTTACTAAACCCTGTATATGAGTTTAGACTGAGCTGCTTTAAACCTACCACAATGGATCCCCAGTATGAGGTGTGCCACCCGCATTTGATTTTAATATTGCTCACACTGTTGTAAGCGCAAGATTCCAAACAGTCGCCTTGCCTCTTTATTAATTCTTTCTCCCCTTACCTTCCCTCCCCTCTCCCATGACCTTCTTACCCCTCTTGCCTACCTTATCCAGGCAACTTCTCAGGCATTCGGATTCACTAGTCCTGATTATGATCCCATAACCGTTGTTGGGGATCGAAACGTCATCGACAACCACATCTTAACTCTAACCGTTATTTATGATTTATGCGGAGTACAAGATGTTCTTTTTATTGTGGCTATTGTTATTTCTTATCTCACTAAAAAGTCACTTTAAAGTTGCATGCCTGAGGTAAGGAAATCTGTTAATTACCAGAAACCCATTCACTTCCTGCTCACTTTATGTTAATGTATTGTTTCCATGTTTTATTTTGTTAGTTTAATAAAGCCTAATACTGTCCATTTGGATAGGAATAGACCCAATCCTGATTGAAGTTTTGTGGCAATGATTATGTATCTTTCTTGAAAGGGACCACTGTCTCTAATAACTTACTACTACCCTTGGTCCATTCTGACTAGAAGGGTTCCCTTGTTCTGTGTTTATACACCCAGGGGTCAGGCATATGCTCTGTGTCACGTCCAGAGGTCCAAGCTACCAACACCTCTCGCTCCTTTCAGATACTAACAGTGTTAAGAAACCTAAAAAAACTATGAGACCGAGGTGCCAAATCCACCCTTACAGGATAGCTGTATCACAAACATAGCATCCAGGGATCCATAAAGGGCTATATAAATAAATAAATACTAATCTTTACTAACGTGCTAACTATAAAAAAAAGGTGACTTCCACAGGGTCGCCTCTGAGGTCACCTCACGACTAATATAGTTGGAACATATAAAATGGGTAATATGCCAGACCCTGTCAGTGACAGGGCGCTCAGGTTATCTTTTTACGCTTCTCTCTAGTTTGCCATATGCCAAATGCTTATAAAAACACGCAGTGTTTCAGGATTGGATGTAGTCTCATACCCTCTGTGACAGCTGCTTCAGGACAGACCTCTGCTCCACGGATTCAGCAGAACTTCCAAGCAATTGCGGTGTCTATCCACCTTTTCCGTTGTGCGATGTGAACCTGTCTGGGCGGGGTCACCTTCCTTCGGCTAAAGTCAGGTACGAGGTCCCAATCCCTCCTTTCTGGCTCACCAAAATGTTACTTAAGTATGAAATACCTTGAAAAAACAAGATACAAGAGGCGTTTGGCAAAACAGGGACAGCTTGTTTAATTAAATGTAGAGGTCAGGAGAAGAGTTGCAGGGTCTGAGGACACTCTCAATTTACAGTCAGTTGGCTTCCTACTTAAATAAAGTTTTCATCAGGTTGGAAAGTTCTCTTGTGAACCATATATGGTGAGGAATGTTGGTTTCTGCCTTAGAGTCATAAATTATTGGTCACATGGTTACTACAGGTGGGCCTCCACCTGGCGTGGACAAAATGTGGCCAGTGGGTAATGTGTCCAGATGTCCAGCATGGGGAGCGTACGATCACAGCTTGTGCTGTGTTCTGATTGGTTATATGTTCCTAAATCATGTGGCATCTGACTTTATGATGTTTTAGGAGCGCGTGTACCCCCTACGGCCATGTGTGCTTTATTGGGGTCATTCTTCCTTGACCATTGCAATGTCGCTGCACCTATCGGTGGGATTTATATAGGGTATCCTGTTTGTGCAGTTATCTGCCAGCTACGAGCCATCCCACCTGCGACGTATAAATCAGTAACCCCGGGCCTGGGCCTCAGAGCTTGCCTGATTGCATTTGCGAATCGGGCTTGATGCGGAGTTCACGACGGGCAATTTTGTTAATAAGGACGTGATTTCATTTTCTTAATAGAGCATATCGGTTTCCATATTAACACTATCGTTTTCCATATTATCATTTTTATTTTAAAAAAGTGCCATATTTTGACCCAATATCTTCCTCAGATACTTTATTCTATCACCCTGGTAATGTTAAAATAAACACCAAAATGCAGCCTATTTTTCCCAGCAATTGGTCTCAAAAACTCAGCAGGACAATATTTCTAGTATGTTCGATAAAACCTTTTTGTCTCTAAGCAACCCCACCTTTCCTTCGCCTTACTGGTTCTCTCTGGCAGAGATTTCAAGAGCCCCCTGATGTCTCCCAAAACTGACACCTCAGTTGTGAATGCAATATGTGTCAGCAGGCTGTGGATGGGAATCCCTGCCATGCTCCCTACTCTCCCATTCCTTATCCAATTTCCCTAAGCCACTGCTCCATAGAACAATATGGCGACCAGAAGAGCAACCTCATCATAGGAAATCCACTTCTGGCATCAGGCCTTTACAGCCTTATGTTGCACAGTAATAATCAAGGGAACAGTGTTGGCTGGGGAGCAGCACATTCATCAGGCATATCATTGCTTAGAGTGTATAACTAACATAACATAGCGCTAACATAAGTATGGCATCACATGATCCGAAACAAATTTATTAAAAATGTATTCCTTCCACTAGCAATACCAGACCCTCAGGAATGTATATAGAGGGCAACAGTTTGGTCATTTGAAGTCATACATTTACAAGTCTAAGTGGATGTTTTCTCTCCTGCACTGCAGAATATTAGGAGGGAAACTCATTTAACAATCTATGGAAACATGCATATTAACTCGAAATTATATATTTTACAAATTTATTCAGACATCTTTTGCTCAGAATGTTAAATAATAATTATTTTTCCAAATCCAATTCTACTTTAAGTTGTTTTTTTTAATGCCATACTCCAATGCTGTACTCCTCAGGTTATTTCTTAGGTGATTCATAGAGAGTAATGCACCAAAATGAATATTACAAGGATGTGAGATTCTTCTGTACAAAGTGATAGCAACATGATCATTGCATAATCACAGTAACAGGTATTAAAGATGAAGTAAAAATACTGAAAGTTACAGAAAGATTGTATGACTGTTAAAGTTCTGCAGACAATTTAGAAGATGGAGGGTAGCATCACCACAAGTGGCAGTGATAAGCCAGAACCGCCGGCCCCACTTCACTAGCCCTCAAGGCTGTATGTAGCAGGAAGATCAGAAAGAGAGTTCGGGGGAGCTCATCCTTGGACCACAGG
This sequence comes from Triturus cristatus, assembly GCF_964204655.1. NCBI lineage: Eukaryota > Metazoa > Chordata > Amphibia > Caudata > Salamandridae > Triturus > Triturus cristatus. Next base: position 273,403,012 of record NC_140592.1, on the reverse strand, counting down.
GCATGATTAGACCCTGCAAATGGAATGATTGTCCAAGTTGGACAGCCCATTGGATGTTTACACTGCAGAGGGTTGAGTTATTTGTGAAAAGTACTTATACTTGTCTCCTGATACCAGCTAAGAAACACACAAAAAGACCAGGAGGGAGAGGAAGGACTTCGCTATCCCAAGACCTCAGTCTGAAGCATGCACTGAGTGATACGGAGGCACAACGGAAGAAAGATTCACTCATATGTGACTTTGCAAAGCATTGAACAAAAGGCTATATTAATAGAGGAGAACTTGGCATCTATGGCTAGGCATATGAATAAGATGAAATCATCTATACAGTGGGTGTCGGTGAAAGTGGTCTTTGAAGACCTTGATTGCAGATCTTGCAGCAGAGAGTAAAGCAATTCAGGAGTTTAAAGACTGTGCCATGCCTTCCATGAGATAGCCAGAGACACAGACTGAATGCATCGAGAATCCTGACTCAGCAGCTGGGCATACAAAGTATACCTGAGGACTCCTCCTTGTTAGTTGAAATACAGAGGTTCCTAGATGAGTAAATGCTCTGGGTTGATGCCTTCAACATGTGGTACTTACATTCCCATCTAGGTGTAAGAAAGAGACACACCACAGGAGAACAGTAATTGCTATAAAATAAATCAGAGACGGATTTGATCCTGAGGAAGGCAAGCAAGAGGTGTGACATGTTCTTAAAAAGGAGATGGTACTAATCATATCCGACTAGGAACACTATGGAGAAGTTACAGCTACATAAAAGTGAAAAAAGTGCACCTTAATTGGAGGTTATACGTTTTGATGTGGCATAAGGCACTACAGAGAAGTTAATTGGGTGCCATAGGTGTTTTTACTCAAAAAGGTGTCAGAAGCCTTTTAAGTTGCTAGAAAAAGCAGGCGCACCTCAGAAGCATAGAGGTGCCTATAAACCGTCTATGTGGGGAGTGAATCTTGGGGTGGCCTCTTTGTTGAGCACAATAGTTAGCTCTACATGTTTGAACATAACACAGTGATGAACGCCGGAGTTGCATAATTTTCTAGATGTTTTCAACATTGGAGGTGTTGTTTATTAACAGTGTCGTTTGCCTCTGTTCCTCTCCCCAGACACCTGCTTGTTGTTCTTGGTGGTGGATGTAGAGATGTCTTTACTTACAAGATTACAAGAGTGAAGTGGCTTGTGAAAAGTAAAAAAAAAACTCTGCTCTATGGCTGCTGCTATATTTGGTATCATTTTTAATAAAAAACTATTTAAACTTTGTATATGACAGGATGATATATTACTTTCTCAGTTGTGCAAAGTAAGATCACTACTTATCTTTTTTTACTTCAATTTTCAGCTTGGCAAGTTCTGGAGAAAAGAAAGCTATTTCTTTTGTCTCGAACGTTTGTAGATTTGCTCAAATATTTTATCAGTTGTTTTGTAGCCAAAGAATTGGTCAAATTGTCATGCAATAGTTTAAGAATGGCTCACTTGTGATTGTGGTATCCCAGAAGAGCAGGTCATGCCGGGGTAGCACTGCCCATCAGTTTAATGAAGCACAGGGCAGAAATGGTTAGTAGGATATTAAAACGTTCCCTCTGCTGTATATGACACTGATTTTTATATACATCCCCATCTTCCTTAGAATTACTACCTGATGGGAACATTAACCACCTGCCTCAGTGGTCAAAATTGTTTAGTTTTGATGACTTATGACTACTAGTGTTTATTCCAGTAAAATCAAAGCACTGAGGTGATCCAAAACCAGGAGAATTGCTTAAGTAAGATACTGATAGAGGTGAACCTGAGAAATTACCACAGGACATTCAGCTGGGAAGCTTGACCAGTCAATGGCTCATCCTGAAAATATTTTAGAATGGTGCATAGGTAGATGGAGCAGCGGAATTTAGGCTCCACTCTTTATTTATTACAATTTGCAATTATATACTCATAGCTGACATTGTATTTACAGTGTGTCTTAACTTCCTTAAAGTGTGAGAAGTATTTAAATGTATTAATGAAATGTAATCATTGTAGGGATGAGAGATTTATATAAGAGTGCACTGTAATCATGTAATCATGTCCTCTTTTGTTCATGTTTTGCACTTATTCTGAAAGTTATACTTGTGTATGTATAATCATGTATTCGAAGTTCATATTGACTGCTAAGTTAACTAAGCCTGACTACAGACCTGCAAATGCATTTAGCTTCGCCAGTATATTTTTTTCTTATTTTTGTAGGTGCATGATCATGCTTTTTGTTAGTTAGACAAAGGCATATTGTTTATATTAGACTGTTGATAGTGAGGCCTGAAGGGAGGACGTGAAGAATTAATGGTCAAAAGAGGCCTTCTGTTCATCATGTACCAGGACAGCAGCATGTTCAAGGGTGCAGTTTACAACCCCAGTTTCGGTGTGATGGGAAACTTTAGAGAGGCTGCCCATGTTCCTCTCAAGTAACAATTTGGTTGGTTCCTGGTGGTGTGAGAGGCGATAAGGATGTTTCTGAAGCTACTGTTATTTTAATTGGTGTTCCCACAGTTAGATAGTAAGACTCCTTTTAGACTTGGAGCGGGACAGACCTCTCTGCTTGCCTTTTCCTGTAAGTGTGAAGCTCTATGCTGGCCACATATTTCCTTTTCCAAGACTTCTACAGAAGTCTATATTGTGCTGACACCTTCTAAGTTCCCTAAATAGAAATATTGGATAGATGGTCCTGTAGTCGATCTAGGTTTAGAAGAGGAGAGAAGCTTCTTTATAGAACACCTATTTACTTAAATCTGTTTCATTATTGTTGTGGCTGCCACTATTCTTTACTTCATTTTATTATGGCTCAATCTACTGAGATATTTCAGTTTACCTGCTGCATTGTTGTAGCTCTTGAACTTATTTCACCTGCTTATATATTGGATTGATTAGTATCCTAAAATAAAATCCATGTAACCATATTTGTTGATTCCTGGTCCTTATCATGGAGTCACATTGGCTTCACAGGCTTCAAGTCAACTAACAAAAGTCCATACGACCAATGGGGAAAAATCTTTGACAACTTCACTCAAAGATTGCAATGTAAGCACAAGTGCGCCATGAAACACTAACCCTTATGTACTACAACTGCTGTGCACAGTACTTAATTTGGAAAAAAAGAAAATAAGTGCCAGGTTAGAAGGTACTTCACAGCCGGTCACTGAAGCCAGTGTAACGTGCCAGCGCTCCCAAATACCAGTGCCACCTTTACCTTATACCAACTCACTCCAATAAAAGTGAACAGTTTGGTACCATGTCATCTAATCTGCAAGTAAGGCCTGGATGATTTATTGCTATTTGTGGATAAGGTCTGCTCAAAAATAGACTCACAGTGCCACCATGTGGTAAACTGTCAGAAATAAGGGCCTCATTACAATGGCGTTTGGACGAGCGTCCGACCTCCATTGTTACGGGCACGAGACCGTCCGACAAGGAGTCAGCGATCCAGACAGGTCAATTACTAACGACTGCTGTGCAGGTGGTCATAAAATGCTTGTTACTATTGCGGCTTGTGCAGCGGCCCAGGAAGAAGGCCGCTTAACAAGCCGTAACAGTAAAAAGTATTTTGAAAAGTTCCATGCACCGTGTGCCAGGCCCCGTGTGGAGCCTGGCGCCCGGTGCATGGATGTTTGGGGCGGCACCACATGTGCCCCTCTGGCCACTTAGCAGTCGCCCACAGGGGATGGTGGCCCTGCGGTGGGCCCCCAAACCCCTTTTCTGACAGCCTTTTTCATGGTGGTGTGACCACCATGAAAAGGCTGTCGGAAACTGACATCCTTATCCCTACAGCGGTGCCTCCACATGCACCGCCTCCATTGTAGGGATTAGGCTCTGAACGCCGCCTCAACAGACTCCTTGAACCTGTTGGAGGCGGCGGTCTTTCCCACGCCCAAATTGCTCTGATCACAGGTATTGTAATCTGGCTGTTGGACCGATACCCTGGATGTTGGGAGGAAGGCCACTGACCGGTTTCAGTGGCGGTCTGCCCAACATCGTAATTGGGCCCTAAGTACAGCTGTTGAGAAATGAGTGCCAGTGCCGAGCACCAGAAAAGACCACCACAAATTAAGCACAAGTTGTACATATCTGTAGAGTGATGCACTGTGGTTATTTTTCGATCAGTCACTCGCATTAGACCAGTTATTTGCTTCGAAAATATATGCAAATCAAGCCTGAATTTGGAAGCTGATCTCGATCTTGCTAGGTATCTAGTCAGTGTAATTTCAGAACCTGTGGCAGCTCACTGCTAGGTGATGAATCCCTGACCCAAAATTACTCTCAAAGAAATTTGATTCAGAATCTCCAGCACTGGAGGAGGTAGCCAACAGGTCAATGGGTTACAATAAGAGATATTTAGCCCCTGAAGTTTGAAAAATAAATCTCCTTTCAACTTATTAGAAGTATTATGGGGATGTTGGTTTTCAAACACCTACAGTGCTTTTTAGACGGAGAAAAGTTCTACAATGACAACCATTCCAGGACCATGCCTGTCTGATATGTGTTTGTTGTAACCTTCTTAAAGCATGATTATGTCTGGTTTCAGTCCTCATTATGTAGGATCTTTCATCCCAAGTTCAACATAAGTGACCCTGAGGTAAAGCTGATCTGAACGAGAGTCCTTGCAGGAACAACACAAGCTCTAGGGGTGAATAAAGGGCGTCAGATGCAGGAAAGAATAATATTTCAGTCTTAGATAGGTTTCAACAAAGGTAATGAGAAATCATCGAGACTTCAATTGCAAATGATAGGTAGATAGGCAGAAAGATAGGAAGAAAAATAATGAAAAAGGGAATGGAAAGTTGACTTGAATGGCATCTGCATACAAATGTATATGGAACCCAAAAGAAGAAATACACAAAGACAGTGAATGGTGTAAGGAGTAAGAGACCACAAAGAGCTGTAAAAAAACTAGGAGGAGCAGTAAAAGTTATAGAATGTTTACATAATACACATAAAATAACTGGAGAAATATAAGAAAACTGAACCTGGAATACCCAAGAACCTTACAAAATATATATGAGAAGAGTGATCAACAGTATGAAAAGCAGTGGAAGTATCTAAGAGTACCAGAGTAGAGGATAGCTTGTGAAGAATATAATCAAAGAATTAAGTTAGCCACAGTCAATAATGTAATCTGAGTTGAGTGACCTGGAGAAACCTGGACAGAAACAGAGGTAGTAAATTATAGAAAGAATATGAGATAAAGGACTATATTCACTACATTCTATAACTATAAATGGATACTGCCTCAGGGAGCTAGGGCACCAATTAGAGGAAATTGAAACATCTATGAAATGTTGTTTGTCTGCAGAGGAATCAGAGTAACTGATGGAAAAGATGGAAAAATACAGGATATCAGAAAAAGTTTACAATCTAATAACCTAACGTAGTGGTCTATACTGGCCATTAAAGACCCACTCTGGTATTATGGGCTAGAACCGAAGGTTTCTAAAAAAAGAAGAGGAACTTGAATGGCTGTTAAAGCTTGCTATGGTGGCCTATATGAGGTTCAACTGTCATAATTTTAAATAAAAGCTTCCCAGAGATATAGGGGTTTCAAAGTCCGGTAGCTCTGAAGTTTCTAAGCCTGTCACAGCTCCTACGGTTGTTGCAGTGCACTCTACTGTGCCAGAAACGGAAAACATCAACCAGGGACAGAAGGAGCTATGAAAGGTGGCTAAAGTCAGCCCCTTGTTTTCCATTGGCTCTGACAAACTGCTTTTCTTTATTTGGCTGTTCGAAGGGAAAAATCCACCCTCCTTGCGTCCATGACTCCAGTGTCACGCTGAAGCATGAAATTACAGTCTCTGCCTGTCTCTTTCCCCAGCAATATACATATTAGAGAGACCGGAGAGACGAAGAGTATTGCATGTTGACAGCAGCGAGTCCATACCAAGGGTTACACCCCACTGCTGCTCCATTGTCTTCAATCTACCTGTCAAGATTCCATTGTTGGTATTATTATTATTATTAACAGTAATATTAATAATTTATTAAGCACAAACTGTTACCTGAAAGGCATACTAGCACTGACTAGGCTGTCGTAGATAATAAGCTAGCTTCTTAATAACCTAAAGAGTGTAGTGGCAAGTTTTAATTGGCTTACAAAAGCTCAGTAAATCTGGATGGAGGAAAAGGAAAATGGCAAGTTATCCCATAGACAAGAAACTGAACTGTAAAAGCTCTGCCTTCAATTCATATGCGTTTGTACTTAGGAATGACCAGAAGATTTGCATCAGCAGAGTGCAGCGGTCGGTCAGGATAATAACAAACATTTATTTTGAAGATATCTGGTTTCGGTTGACCCATACATAGTTCTGTGTTGTAATAAAACAATACATTGTGATGTTGAAGAAAATGTTAACAGGTAAGGTGGGCTTGTCTCTTGAGCGCGTCAACAGAAACATTTTGACCCACGTTTTACATCATTGGGAGTCGTGGGTAGAGACTGTCAATGAAGTAAATATGGTTGTGGGACCTTCGGCAAGGCCCATTTACCTTTCCTCACAGCAGATCAAAGCACTGGACTTCAATCCTGTCAAAATTTGCATCTATTTAACCCCAAACCATCACACTCAGTTGCCAAGAGCAAGGTAATCAACAGGCTATTCACTAAAAAAATGCAAAGATAAGACATCAACTGCCACATAAAGCAAGAAACCATTGCACCAACAATCCCCTTTTATAATGTACCCAAATGGAACCTTCACTCACAGGCACACACAGAGACAAAATGCCGCTTCTTAGAAGGATGACATCACCCCTTTTCACGAATCCCGATGTGGGTGTAGGCCTAACCCTCACACCTTCAACATACTAAATACCTCCTGGACAGATCCTACCACTGCTGAAAACATCTGACCTTTACACATATAACTTTACCTTTTACACATCTTTGTACATGCACCACTTTTGAGTAATGAAATCTGAAAGGTAGTTATCAATCAACAGAACAAAAACATTACCACCAACTCTCTCCTATACAACTACCAGTCACTGGCCAACTAACCCTTTTATTATGGACCATTTCCCTACCATTTGCCCCCAGACTCTCTTAGAATTGCTGGCTCGGGTCAAATCTGGTTCCCCTAATGACTGCTGCCCTCCACACATTCTAAAGGACGCCTTGTCCACCCTTCCTCACAGCGTGCTTCCCTTCCTTAACAAATCGCTTCTCCAAGGTAAGGTTCCCACCGCCTTCAAGAACGCGATAGTGGTTCCTTTATTTAAAAAATCAGGGGCTAACCCACTGAATCCCTCAAACTACTGCCCCATTTCCCTTCTACCCTATCTGGCCAAGATTCTTGAGGCCCACATCGCTAAGACCCTCTCTAATTTTGTCGAACTGTCTGAACACCTAGAACCTAATCAAGCTGGCTTTCGACCCGCCCATTCCACTGATTCGGTTATCCTCGCAGTACTGGACACCTTGAGAGCAAACGCAGATAAGGGCGTCCCTCAAGCCCTTGTACTTCTGGATCTGTTGACCGCGTTCGACACGGTCAACCATAACATTTTGTTGGCCCGTGTCGAGCAGGCCAGCATACAGGGCTCTGCATACAATTGGATTAAGTCCTTCCTCGACGGCAGAACTCAAGCAGTCCGCCTTGGCCCTTTTACTGCTTCTATGATCGCCACCTCTTGCGGTGTCTCCCAGGGCTCGTCCCTCTCCCCCCACCTATTCAATCTTTACCTAAAGCCCTCGATTAACTCCTTAAAAAGCAGGAAGATAACCACCTTCAATTATGCGGATGATCTTCAACTTGTCTTTACATTGGATTCCCCGGACTCTGCCCTAGAATTCCAAGCCACCATGCTTCACATCCAGCGATGGATGAACCTTAACCATCTTAAACTCAACCCTGGCAAGACAGAATTAGTCTTGCCGGGAAAGAGCCAGATCGAGTGGGGCCCACACTTCTGGCCTACGGATCTTGTACCACCCCCCACTCCGTCTTCTGCAGTGAAAAGCCTGGGAGTCACTCTAAACTCCGACCTCTCTCTCAGGGGACAGGTGGGGACAGTAGTCTCCTCGTGCATCTTCCAATTGAGGAAAATAAGAAAAATTGCCCACTTGCTGACTCATTCGGCCCTTGTTCAGGCAGTGATAGCCCTCGTACTGTCGCGTCTTGATTTCTCCAACCCCATCTATCTCGGTCTGCCTGCGATCCTGCTCAAGCGTCTACAAATAGTACAAAACCAGGCAGCGAGACTGATATTTAAACAACCTAAATGGAAATCTGCCAGCCCCCTGTTAGCCAAATTGCACTGGCTACCCATCGCCCAACGTGCAGCTTTCAAGACCGGATGTTTGATTTTCAAGGCCTTGCACTGTAGGAGCCCCAAATTCATCAGTCACTTGATAGTAAAACATGTCCCATGTCGTAATCTACGGTCTGCCCATCTTAGACTCCTAACTATCCCGGCCATCAAACTCAAACGCCAAGGAGGATGCAGGTACTCCTACCTTGCCCCGAATTTCTGTAACTCTTTACCATTGGACATCAGGATGCAGGATAACTTGATGGGGTTTAGAAAGGCTCTCAAGACCTGGCTGTATGCGCAAACCTACGAATAGCTCTTCCCGCTGCAATATACTAAACGATCAGCGCCATGAAACCTTTTTGGTGACCGAGCGCTTTATAAGCTCTTATTAACATAACATAACATAACAGTCAAGTTTCAGACTACCATGCAGCACTGAGATGGCTACAATCAAGTTTGTAGATGATACAGTCATTAAATACTATAAATACCCTGAAACCCCAACTTGTAGTGTTAAGAAATAAAACAAAATCTACATCTAAGTTCATGCTGGGAGAAGGAACCTCAATGTTGTCCCCACCACACAGATCTTAGGAATTGAGTCAATTAGAGTGCCTATTTTGAAGGAGTGACAGGGGATGCATGATAGCTTTGAATGGTTTGAATCATTTTAACTCCTGGTGTGATGGCTATTCATTGTGGACAAAATTAAGGCATACATCCAGAAGGTAGATTGGATTGCATTGTTTGATATGCCCCCTGTCATTCAAGATTTCGACCCAATTACAATGCATTTGAAGAGAGATGCTGGAAAAGAACCAATTTTTTATCTCTAATACAAACATATTTGTTTGGAACTCAATCTTTGTAGGCCAAGCAATAAGGCCAAATTTCTAAGTCTAACATTTATAGGCAGACTGGTTAATGAACAAAGACTATGGGTAGCAGGTATCGTATCGCCTTGGAGGTAATTATCGAAAGAGGCAGCTTTGGTTCAATACCTTAGAGAAGTCGTTATATGGCCTTCTGAAAACGATGTATTGGACTCTAATTAGCACTATGGGAGAGATATGAGGTATACGTGGATTGATAACTATCAGGGGAAGTTCATGAATGAGCAAAAACTATTTTGACAGCAGTTTAAACAATATTGCTAGTAAACAGCCTTTAGAAAGTCTCATGCACTGAAAAACAAAATTAACAGAGCAGCTACATAGGCCCTCATAACAAGCGGACCGAAATTTTCAAATCCATGTACAAACTCCTCTTTTCACAGTAGCTGGAATTGTAAGTTATGCCAATGGTATCATACTCAGAATTAGCTGTGAGGAATACGGTTTTAATACATGGTTTAATTTCAGATGGTCACACCTGTTGCAATTTAACAGGGGGAAAATTGCTGATAACTACAGGAACATGCAGAGTTTGGTGCAATAAGCAAAATGTTATTCCCCATTATTGGGGCTTTGCAATAGGTTCCATTTATTGCACCCCCATAAATTCCGACCCATCAGATTTTATCATGTACAATAAATATTGCCAGCACCTTCAGGCTACTAATAAAAAGGGCTGTGGCACTGGCGCCAGAATGTTCAATGTGCTGTTTGAGGCTTATGCTTAGATTAGGCTTGTTACCAAAACCCATGCTTCTTAAATATGAAAGAGGTCCATAGGAAGGCTGTGATGATTGTGGCTGTAAAGTACTTAATGAATTCATTCTTACATTGTTGGTACGTCCAAATCTTCAATACACTGGCTGTGCATCTCAAAACTGTAGGTAAGAAGTACGATATTGCTTGTAAGACTATGAAGTTTGATTTATTTTTTACAATGCAAACAGATGATGAGGTGCTATCTGGGTATAATGTTCTAATAATGTGTAATTGTGAAAAAGTTTTGTTATTTTAGCATTTAATTGGACTGAATTTGAACCAGGCCACCTGAATAAGTTAGGTAAATCTAGAAGGCAGCAAGTGGAAAAGAGATGTTCATTGCCACTAAGTAAAGTGGTTATATTTTAGTGCTGTAAGAACAAAACTGTTAGTTTCAAGGGACACTTCCCCCAGATGGAAGTAATTAAAAATCCCAGCAGGCACTGGGATAGATTCTCTTTAGTCTGAACTGTGCCAATGTTATCACCATGACCTTGGTACTAATTTTTGGAACTGATGAAAGGCCAAAGGGAAACCTCTGAAACTGGTCACATGGCGTACAGACGATGAAACCAACAAATCGCTTGTGAAAGGGGTGGACAAGTGAAAGTAATCATTGTATATTTTTTAACATTTTGTTTTATTTAATGCTTGGTATAGCGATGGCAGAACTCAGAGTTGTTTTTTTTTAACATACTCTCCAGAAAATGTGTAGGGAGGTAGATCGCAATAAATAGTATTTCAAAGGGTAATGTGCAAAACAAACTGTGGCAGTAGGTCATTGGAGAAAGCTGTGTTGGAGTGAAAGTGCCTGTCTGCAGAGGTGAATCTTAGTCATTCCCCAGTCTTGGGAAATTATCGTTGGTGACAAGGGATAAAGGAAGCGAGTTCCACAAGAGCTCCTTCAGGCCTCATTGTTTTGTGGTTCTCTCGCATGAGTTATGGCAGTTAAGGTGAGATATGATTAACATGTTAAATCACCATTCCAAGTCATGTCAAGTCAAAGATGATACCTGGTGCAGATCTGCTGGCGTAGCAAGCACTTTGGCCCCTGTGTTTGCCGCCTCGTTGGGCTCAAATCAAAGAGCAGGGGTTGTGCTGGCGAGACGTTTTGCATTTGACGCACCTTGCGGCCAGTTGAAGAACGGGGGGCGCGGTTGCCAGCCGTAGATGGCAGGTAAGACCGGGGGAGGCTGCCGCCCCGAAAACTCATACCGTCTGTGGTGCACCGCTGAGCTACGCCACTGTGCAGATCATTTTAATACAATAAAGTATTTAGAAAACTTCCTGATTTTAGGGAAAGAGCTTGTCATCTACCTTTGAGTTTAGTGCTAAAGATAAATACTTCGAAAAAGGAGCACTTCCAAAAGTGTTTGCTCCAAAAAAGTACTGACGTAAGGACAGTGTGAAATGGATTTGGGCTTTAAGGATAGTGGATAAAAGGTATAGGGTAAGGAACAGGGTTACGAATGTAGGTTAAAGGTGTATGGTTAAGGGTTTGAGGGCTAGAGTAAAGTGTTGGGGGTTAGGAGATTGGGTTAAATGTTTGGGATGTAGAGTTAAAGGTATGTGATATAGGAATTAAATGTATAGGGTTAAGGGTTTATCGTTAAGAGTATGAGGGTTAAGTTATTGGGTCATGTTAATGGTTAATGGGTTCACCGAAAAAGGTATGTAAGGTTACGTTTTTGGGTATAGGCTATGGATTAGGGTAAAGGGTTAACCCTTATGAAAACATTTTTTGTGTCACGTTGGAAATGTGTTTAAGGTGTGTTGATGATTCTTAATTATTTGTAGTCTATCTGTTTTAAAAAAAAAAATCAGTTTTGCTTTTCACAGTCACATTGACCTTAATTCACTTCCATGAATGCAAAATAGTACAATTTCGAGGTGTTGTAATTAGACAGGTTAAAAACGAACAGATGGTATTCCTCAGTAAAATATTGGCATTAACAAGTTACAAACCCCAATACAGAAGACTGAGTGACATTGAAAAGCTGTTTAAGAATGGTTAAGTTGGAGAACAGTTTGCATATAAAAAGAAATCTCTGATCAACTGTAGGATCCTTAATGTTAACTTGTTAAAGAACAGAGCCTGATCTACCACTGGTGAGGTCTGTTGTACCATCAGTCCTGTACAGAGAGAATATATGGCTGAGCAGAAAGCCGCAGAAGACACATTTCCCCCTTATTCAAACCCAAAGTGTCATCAATTGTCCTCAAAATGGAATCTAGTGAGAGTTGTATAACAGCTTGGTAGTAAACTGCTTATTTCTTCATGTGAGTTTAGGTTAGCGGTTGTGGATAGTCAATATAAACAACCTATTGCTCAAACTAGAAACAGAGAAATTTATGTTGTGTAAGAAGTGAAGGGCCCATCCAGTGGCACCATTTTTCCTCACTCCCCTAGCACACAAAATCTGGTTAACAGTGTTGATCTTTGCTAACACGATACTATTTCTGCCTTTTGTGTGTTTCAAGTCTTTTAAAACAATTGCTATTTTTGTTTCCACCAATTTAGCTATGAGCTTGTAATGTTTTTGAATTGACCTTTCCCAGAAAATATTTTCTGCTACTTCTGAGCCTGTGCCATATGTTTATCTTGGCTGAGTATGGATAATTACTTTTATATAGTTGTTTTTCTATCATGAGTTCTAACTTCACAAGTACTCTTTAATGGAATGGTGTAAGTCCTTAGTTCTTGGTTTACTTCCTTTTAATGCTATCCCTTCTTTATTCAATTGTATATGTTTCATTCCTTAAGCAGTGCCGTCCATAAAGTGTCACTTAAACCACAAACTATTTGGCAGCCCAATTATGGACTATTTCCATCTGTCATTGCTTTTCGGAAATAGACTCTCAATTTCAAATGAGGGATAACAACTAATGCACACAATGGTTACACAACCACTTCTTCTCTGCAGATTATATATCTGCTTATGCATTCCAGGAGTCATTTAGTTCACTCCACTAATTTGCACAATGTTTAGCTTTGCTGACGTCATCTGATGTAATAACCCCATGATCACTCTTTTGTTTAGTGGCCTTTAATAACACATCTTGTAAACCTGGTGACCTTGAACCCAAGTATCCACACCACAGACTACAATTGAAGTGTTGCTAAATAAAGTCACATTTTCTTGCTGCTCTATGGCATTACTATGATGACAGAGCTTCCTACCATCTAAAGGAAGGCATACCTTAACACCCAATTATTGCAGCATATCAATGAGGAATGCACTGTAAAACACCAGGGGCTGTATTATGCAAAGAGCCCCGGGGTGCAACGGACATGTGTGTCGGCTTTGAGCGCCCCGGGACACTTTGGTATTACAGAAAGGGTCACACACGTCTGTGCAGCCCTTTCTGTAATACAGATCTCACTGGCACACATATAGCGCCAGCGCTATAACCCGAGGGTGTTCCCTCATTTGCATGGGGTAGTGGGCGATGGGGGTGAAGGTGGATAGGGCAGCAAGCTAACTATTCATGGCAGGCGTTAAGGGCAGTGGCAGAACAACGGCCTCACAGGGCTGTAATGAGGGAGCAGGGGCATGGACTTTGATGATGGATGGCAAGGAGGAGGGGGGCCGGAGCAGCAAGCTTGGTTGGGGGCAGCAAATGGCAGGCTAGGCCCTGCATCCAACTCCCACCCTGCCACTGTGCATTGAGCTGGTAATTTTAATTATTGGTAAAAAAAAAAACGTAGAAACTTACTGAAAAAAGGTTACAGGGACGTTAAAGATAGGAAATAGAATTTAAAAAAACTTTGGAAATTCACGAAAAAAACAAAGTTACAGGAACGTTATAGTTAGGTTCAGATTTTACACGCACAAAACTATAAAATTCAGCTGTTATAGTTAGAGTTATATCAAGTAACTATAACTTGTGCCCTCGCCATGAGCTGCTAATTATCCCATATGTTACATCACTCATGACATCTTCTATGACAACATTGATAATGTCACTGTAACATCTGCAGTAAAATTATTGATGAGAAAACTGTGCATGGTGAAGGTACGAGTTATAGTTACCTTAGGGCATAAGTTATAGTTACTTGAAATAACTCTAACAGTTGGATTTCTATGGTTTTGTGCATGTAAAATTTGAACCTAACTATAACAATCCTGTAACCTTTGGTTTTTTAGTGGATAGATAGATAGATAGATAGATAGATAGATAGATAGATAGATAGATAGATAGATAGATAGATAGATAGATAGATAGATAGATAGATAGATAGATAGATAGATAGATAGATAGATAGATAGATAGATAGATGTAAAAAGGTTGGTATTTTAAGATGGATATTAACTTGATGTTTACCCAACCTCTTTGTTAAAGTACTTTGTGTTAAGACAGTATTCCTGTTATCTCTCACTAAGGTAGCACAGATAACTTTTCCCTACGTTGGGTGCTTTAATGTTATCCCTAATATACAGAGTTTAGCCAGTGCAGATGATTAATTAAGTTCTCTTCGCTGTACCCTGATTTTTCATTTTCTAATGGATTTACATTAACTCACTAGAGTTAAGTGATGATGGCAAACAATGACATAGGCTTCTTATTTTAAGGATTTTGTATTGGAGAGGGGAAATATATTAACAGAAAATATCCTGGATAAACTAGTTTAAAGCCTGCTTACTCACCAGAACTTTCTAATTTTAAACTTTGGTATGAGGAGTTCTGCAATGCACCCTATGCGAGTGGCTGACATGAGGACAGAAAGATCTGTAAAGATGGTACCAAATGGTTATAAATTCTCTAATCTATAGTGAAGGTCCCCTCCTTTTGAGGGAGTTTAAAGAGTTCATGTTGCTTGTATTTAACTATTCTTTTTGATAGGTTCCACAGAAGGCAAGACGAAAGAAATTACAAATCTTCATTAACAAAGTAAAAATACCTTAAACATTTTAAATAACGTAAACCAGGCATTTACTCTCATAAGTGACCAAATGCATTTTATGGCTTCTTCAACCACAGTACAAATGGTTTCCTGAAAATAGGTTCTAAACAATTTTGCCGTATGATTATTAATTAGGTTCTAAATAATTTTAACATATAATTATTAATTTCAAAGAAAAAATACATGAATTAAGTTCTGAAATCAAGTACTCCAAAAGTTTCACAATTTATCTTGTTTTGGAGTTTATCTCCATGTACCCAAGTTCAAAGTTCTTGCTACATGATCTATACAAGGACTGAGAAAGAACATGGCATCCATACACAACAGAACAAACTGATGACAGCTGCAATATTTCCCTACAAACGTTTAGATTGAATCTAAAAAATTGTTTACACATTAGATCCTTTAAACAATGTTTTAGAGATAATTTTATTGCTCTGCTTGTATTTCTTGCAGAGCAACACAATGCCTTTTGTATCAAACATAAACAAGGATACATAGAAATTCTTTTGATGCAGATCAACAAACCATGATAAAGCATTTATGGTAAAGCATCAGAAATACTGACAAATCAAATCAAGTTTGCCATATATTTGCACATAACCTTTATATCGCAAACTAACTAATCCAAGTCTCTCAGTCTTCACATATATACTATACTAGACGAGGCCTTTATAAAGCACAAGGCTACTGTTAGACCTGGCACCATTGGCGTGGGTCTCCCTTCCATTTTTTTGCTGTTGCCTCATGTGTTTTTGCTGGTTATAGATGCTTTGGGTACTGTGCCACTGCTGTTCAGCGCCACAATGCAAGTGCTCCCGATGGTAAATTGATGAATGGATTAGTGACTCCATGATTGGCTTGATTGGTTTACTTGTCAGACTCTAGTACAGTGCACTGTGTGTGCCCAGGGCTTGTAACCAATGCTGCGGGTGGGCTTGCAGCACTGATTGTGCCACCCACCGGAGCAGCTTGTAAAGTGTGTCTCAGGTCTGCCATTTCAGAGCCTGTGTGCAGTCTGTGTGCCATGCTGACTGGGCAAGTGCACCCACTTGCCAGTCCCTAAACCTTCCCTTTTATACATATTAGTCACCCCTATGGTAGGCCCAAGTGCAGGGTGCATTGTAGGTAAAAGGTAGGACATGCCCCGATGTGTGTGGCATGTCCTGATAGTGAATTACAGCCATTTTTGTTTTTCACTATTGCAAGGCTACCAAATCCTAACTGACTCAGGGAACATGGTAGAAATTCGAGTTTAGTATGCCTGAACTCAGAATGATAAAATACATCTTTTAGTGAAGTTGGTTTTAACATTCTATGTTTGAAAATACCACTTTTAGAAAGTAGGTATTTTCTTGTCTTACCATCCAAACCTGCCTCTGCTAGGGTGTTTATTCCTTGTCTGGAGTTTGAGTGACAGGGGCTGGGGGATTTCAGGAGACAGGCTGAGTCAGCACAAGGCTAAATAGAGAGATCTGCATCTAGATGGGTGGGAGGGGTTGCACCTGGCACCTGAATAGTGCTGGGCCTTCCCTCCACAATGCTGGCTCAACCTCCTGTGGTGTGTCTGATGTCCCTGCCCTGCACTGTGAAAGGAAAGTAGGAGACATGTCAACAAAGTGCTCCAGGACTGACCAGAACTGGTTTGGACTACGCAAAGGCCTCCCTGCCTTCAGAGAACAAAGAGAAAAGTAGTATAAATATTGGGGCCCAGACCCAAGAACTTTAGATCAATTCTGGGAATCAAGACGAACCTTTGCTGAGAAGAAGAACCAGGAAGCTGAAGGAGGAGACTACCCCTGTGCTGTGTGTTTAGGGGTTGGCCTGCAGTGGTTGCTTCATTGCCAAAGAGAGGAGAAAAGGATGGAGTGTGCTTTCTATCAACTTGAAGAAGAATTTCCAAGGGCTTGAACTAGAGCTTGCCTCCTGCCTGAAGTCTCAGGGACACAAGACTTCACCAACCAGCTCCCCCCTGAATTCCCTTGCTGGGAATTGAAGTGCCTGCTGTTGTGCTGGGACTTCTGAGAGACTGCGTGTCTCAGGGAGTTGGAAACACAACGCAACAACGAGAAGCGTGTCGCAGCCACAGCCGCTGTCATCGCATCGCCGAGAAAGCGAGCCGCCACTGTCATCATCGCATCACCGAAGCGCGGCGCTACGCCGGAGAAGCGGGACGCTGCCACATAGGTCATCGTCGCATCACCGGAGAAGCGCGTTGCAGGGCCTGTCGCGGCTCCAAAGATCATCGAGTCGCCGCACGGCCGTCGGGCGTGCACGCATCACACCAACGCTGTTGCATTGCAACCAAGACGCCATTTTGTCGCATCGCACCGGAGATGAGTATTGCATCGAGATGCCAGCGCGTCGCATCACACCGGAGAGCAGTAAGAAACCAACGCATCAACTCCCCACACATTATGGAAGCGAGCATCAACTCCCCTGCGCAGCAGTAAGGAACCAACGCATCCACTCCCCTGCGTGTAAGGAACCGACGCATCACCTTCCCTGCAACCCTTTTGTTTTCTATGCGCTACACATCTAAGGTACATTGAGAGTAAAGTGTTGCATTTACAACTTGAGAGAACTGAGCTATTTTATAACATTTGAGAGACTATTTTGGAGTACAGTATTGTGGAATTTTTTCGTTTTGTCTTGTGTTAAGTTTATATAAAATACTTATTTTTATAATACAACCTGTGTGGTGTCCATTTGTAGTGTTGTCACTATTACTGTATGTGTTCACAAATGCTTTACACACTGCCTCTGAGATAAGCCTGCCTGCTCGTGCCAAGCTACCAAGGGGGTGAGCAGGGGTTATTTTAGGAGTGTAGCCCCTTACCCTGACTAGACGCAAGGGTCCCTATTTGTCACAGGTACCTACCTATGCCAACTAGAGACCCCCAAATCTAACATTGGTGGTGAGCAGTGAGGATTTGGACTTGCATTTGTGATTCATATACAGTGATTGGTGTACACTACTCGTGAGTGCAGACCATAACGCAACCACATACTTTGAGAAAAACATTTCTTGGAACTTCTTTTCTATTTTTGATTCCTGAGAACTGCCAGTCTTTTTTGCTACCATGAGCAAGTCAGCATCCATAGTAGACATTGTGTTGGAAGAAGAGAGAATTGATACTTACACTGTGCCTCATCTCAAAGGTTTGTGCAAGAAATTTAAAATCTCTGTGAAGGGCATTACCAAGAAAGAGGAATTCCAAAAGGCGCTGAGGGCATGGGTGGAATCTAGGAATGCCACTGAGCATCCTGAGGAGCCAGCAGTGGAGGTAGAGGATTTAAATGGGCAGCTTGAGGGGCCAGTGGGCCTAACTGGAGGGGAAACACCTTCAGGGGCGGACAGCAGTGTTTCTTCCAAAGGATTGTCCCCGGGAGAGCCGGAGGACAGAGCAAAGGAGAGGATGCATAAGTTGGAGCTGGCTAGGCTCAAAATGAATGGTCAGAAAGACAGAGAGCAAGAAAATAGAGCTTGGGATGGAATTAGAAATGAAGAAGTTATCCTCAGAGGAAAAGAGGATGCATTTTGAGCATGAGAGAGGATTGAGGGAATTGGAACTCAAGGCCAAAAGTTTAGTGGTTCCTCCCTCTGGTGGCAGCATACCACCAGTGCAGGTAGAAGCAAGAGCTTACATCCCCAAAGATGTAGTTAACGATTTCCACAAGAATGAGGATATTGGTCAGTGGTTTAGGGCTTATGAAGCTGCAATGTTGGCCCACCGGGTCCCTGAGAAGGATTGGGGAGCGGGGTTGTGGGGCCGCTTTCTTAGTGATGGGAGGGACACTTTGTTGGATTTACCTACAGAGTAGCAGATGTCCTATACCCACATGAAGGGAGCCCTAATGTCCAGATTTGGTTTGACCCCAGAGTTATACAGACAAAGGTTTCGAAATTGCAGAAAACTGGAGTCTACCACTTGGGTGGAGTATGTGTCTTTTTTTTGCAGAGCATTGGATGCTTGGGTGAAGGGTAGAAAAGTGGATACGTTTGAGGCGCTCTATTGGCATGGGAGCACTTGTCTAATAACTGTTTTCCAGAGCTATGCCAGCATCTTATTGATAGCAAGCTAACTAACCCTAGGAAGCTGGATGAGGAGGCTGACCGCTGGGTGAGCACCCGGGTCCAGAAGGGTCATGTGGGAGACTTCGCCAAAGGTGGGCAGGGTCCCCAGCAGAAGAGTGGGGGGACAACAGAGGGAGTTCCAGAAAGGGCCCCAAATTAATCCCCAAGGGAAAGGTTCCCAGCCTCCCCCTGAGAAGAAGGCAGTGGCTCAACAGATAAACCTGTTCACAACAGGCCCAAGACCTGTGTTAAGTGTGGTCAGGTAGGCCGCTGTTCTTATGACACTAGATGTCCCTTGTATGGGAAGACAGCACCCACTGGTGCACTAACTCGGCAGTTGGCTAGTGTAGCCCTGGGGGAAGAGATGGGTGCCCAAGATGGGTGGGGTTCCACAGAGATGTCCCTTGTCCCTTTAGGAGACTGTGAAGTGGTCCCCAGGACCCAGCTGCCTGATAACACTAGGAAATACAGGCAGTGGGTGACCATCAATGGCAAGAGGGTGGAAGCTCTTAGAGACACCGGAGCCAGTGTGACAGCTGTCAGTTGTAAGCTGGTGACTGAAGAACAGGTAGTCCCAAATGCATTATACCCAGTTGTTGCCACTGACAACACAGAGAGCCACTGCACGGTGGCACAGGTTCCCTTTGAGTGGGAGGGGGTCTCAGGGACTCTTCAAGTAGCTGTGAGGCCAGCCATGCCTGTTGAATGTCTGTTGGGTAACGATCTGGAGAGCTCCCCTTGGGCTAAGGTGGAGTGGAGAGCTCATTTAGAGATGTTGGGTTTGCCCGAGTGGGCCTGCGTGACCACTCGGTCTATGGCAGCCAGTAAGGGTGTTCAAGAGGACCTGGAGCCTGAGAAAATGGCCCAGGTACCTGCCTTAAAGAGAAGAGGTAGGGGGCATGGGAAACTGGCCCCTGAGATTCCCACGGCCCAGGAAGAGGCGGACCCTGAGGGGGGTGCCCTGGAGCCTACCGGGGAAGAGATTGCTGAACTGGGAGACCTGCCTGCGCTGACCCATTGGCAGCAGGAAGGAGGTCCCTCCAGGGAGGTGTTCTGTGAGGAGCAGAACAAGTGCCCTTCTCTTGTGGGTTTGCAGCAGCAGGCT
The DNA here is from genome assembly GCF_964204655.1 of Triturus cristatus. Classification (NCBI taxonomy): domain Eukaryota; kingdom Metazoa; phylum Chordata; class Amphibia; order Caudata; family Salamandridae; genus Triturus; species Triturus cristatus. The sequence continues at coordinate 273,382,996 of NC_140592.1, read as the reverse complement.
GCAAACCAGGCAGCAGGTGATCAGTCTGGATCACATTGGATCTATTGGGAGAATGGCCTCCTGTATAGTGAGCCTAAGGTTGTTGAGCCTGGGTCAGCCCGTGTGCTGGTGGTACCCTAGCGCTTCAGAGGCTTCCTACTGGGGCTGGCTCATGATGTGCCTTTAGCTACACATCAGACCTCCCAGTCCTGAATGTCATGTTCGTTGCACAATAGCTGTGGAGTCAGTGGGCTTAGTCAAATAGGTGGGTGTGTCTTAAGTAGTTTTCTGAAGTTGGGTTCTTCCTTGCTCATTCTCAACGAAAGAGGAAGAGTGTTCCCAAGTTTTGATGCTACAAAAAAAATGGATCATCCCCACTTCTGGCCTTCTTAATCCTGGGTACTGTAAAAAGTTTCTGTTTAATGGATCGTAAAGGTCCATTGGGCACGTAGGAAGCAGGAGCTGCTGTAGTAGTGGAGGGCTCTTGCCATGCATTGTCTTGGGGGCCACACAGAGGGATTTAAATTTGATTCTTTTAGATATTGGGAGCCAGTGAAGGGCTGCGAGGGTGGAGGTGGCAGAATGATGCATGGGTATTTTTTGCAGCATGCATGCTGCAGCATTCCAAACCACTTGTAATCGGTTGGTTACATATGCTGGGCATACCAAATAAACTGAGTTCCCGTAATCAAAACAGGACAGTACAATTCTAGAGGTGGCAGGGGGGAGCCAGGTCCAAGTCTTCCTCAGCAGTCTGAGTATGTCAAAGCGACTGGCAGCCAGCTTTCTAACTGGAGGCTCCTTTGTCAGAGGGCTGTAAATCCTGAAGCCTAGACTTTTTATTTCATTTTTACAGGGAGAGAGGTGACAAACATAGCTCTGTCCGGAGATATGGGTTGTTACTGACCACCAGGACCTCAGTTTTGGCTCCATTTAATTTTAGATTACTATTTGACTTCCAGTCATTGACGTCTTTTAAGCAAGCGTTAATTCGACTGGAGAGTACTGCAGTGTCTGAGGTGAGATGGATAATTATTTGGGTATCATCCGCCTATGATACCATTGACAATGCATGTTCTGTTAGGATATCTTAGTAATGACAAAAACTCCTAGGCAATATCAATAAAGTAAACAAATTACACAATATCTACGACAATAAGAAGACTAAGGAAGACGGAAAAAATATGTTCAAATTTGTTACTATTTTAATAATTTCTTCTCATATTATTTAAACAAATTATATTTATACAAAACATCTAAAAAATGAAACAATATTTAACACATTACATTTAATCAATATGTATACATAAAAAGTTAAAAAGTGGCAATATCTTTATTGTAATTTGTTTACTTTATTGATATTGCCTAGGAGATTTTGTCATTACTATTCAAGTCCCTGTCCTAGGAATTGAACTATCCATTGTTCAGGGGGGTCCTTGTTTTTTCTCATCTGTTAGGATATCTTCCAGTGGTCGAACATAAACATTGAATAGTGCAGAGCTCAGTGACGAGCCCTGTGGCACACTGAATTCCGAGGTCAGGGGGTCTGAACAGAATGTTTACTCCCATACTTGGAAACTTCTGTTGCTTAAGAATGAGGTCAGTACCTTTAATCCCTGCTTCTTCTAATCTTTTAATAAATACTAGGTGGGAAACTGTGTCGAATGCGGCACTCAAATCTAGAAATATGACTGCTGCTGAGCTGCCTGAATCTAAGATTTTTTTAAGTTCGTCAGTCATGGCTAACAGGGTGGTTTCTATGCAGTTTCGTGCTCTGAAACCAGTTTGAGTAGGGGGATGCATACCCTGTTCCTTCAGGTATAAGGAGAGATTTTTATTGACAAATTTCTCTACAATTTTGCTAGCACCTGGGAGCAGGGAAATAGGTCTGTAATTTTCTGGCCGAGTAGGTCCCAGTGAGGGTTTCGTTAAGAGAGGTTTAAGTGTGGCATGTTTTCCAATCCGGGGACATTATGCCATTCTGAAGAGAGTGGTTAAGCTCACTGGCTCCAAACGGGATCCTGATTTGATAGAGATAAGTAGGCTTTCGATGTCTTCTGCTCTAATCTTTGGGATGGTTGAAAAACTCTCCTTAGCCTTCCGTAGCTGGTGCATTATTTTGCCACTGACCCTGAATTCCAGGCCCCACAGCAAGGTGGCACAGATTGTATTAACCTTTTCCACAAAGTACCTTGCTAGCATGTTGCATCTGGCTTTAGACGTTGTCAGGTCACCTGACAAACAGGGTCTCATGCATAGAAGCTTTTTGATAAGAAACCCGCAGTTCTTTCTAATTCAGTAAATGCAGGGTTCAAAAATCTGTTTAAACCATTGAGAAGAATTGGGGGATTTTTGCTCGATAAGCTATCTTTAATGACTGGAAATCAATTGGTAAAAGATAAGGAAGAAGATGTTCCTTTCCTCTAAATCCAACATATCACAAACCTCTATCAGCTATGCAATCAATAGGCTATGCAGTGCAACACAGAATTTTCAAAACATCTGTAGATAGCTAGCAAATTTAATTATCTATGTGTACATTTGCAGTAGCAGCTGTTTTGTGTCTGGAAATCAAGGAAGAAATAATACTCTCTTTCTGAGGTGCAAATCTATGCTGAGAAATGTCTCAAACACTAATAGCAATGGCCCTGAAGCATTCCAAATATATTGAGACTCTTGTCTGCACTCCTGGCAGTGGATTACAGTAAACAGGTGTACAGAACTGGTATGTGCCAGAGCACCCTTATTGGGTGCGCCAGGTAAATTCCAGGACTATGCACTGGATTATTACAAAAATGGCCTCACCCAAGGAAAACAATAAAAGATAGTTGTGGCTTCAAACCACCGCTCTAAATTTCAATGCCAGTGAATGGCCTGGCTTCCGAGAGCAGGTAGGGAACTCTCATAAGAAGGTGTAGTCAGGGCTGTCTTTAAGGCAGTGCAACTGATGCGGACACACTGGGTGCTGACCTGTGGAGGGGGCACCAACCTTAGGGGGGGGCTCTGTGTTTAGCAATAGCTTGTGACTGGAGAGATATGGGGCATTTTTTTACCCGGTGGTAGTGAGAGAATCCAAGGAGGCTGTCATGGGGTGGCAAAAATAATTGTCCCACCGGGCGCCACCAGCGCTAAAGCCGGCTTTGGGTGTAGTGTGCAACTGCACCAGCAGGTGGAGAGGTGTCTAGAGGAGCCCCCTTACAAAAGCTGCCTTAATAAGTACACAAACTCTGCATCACTTATGAACTGTATAGATTGTGTTCCAGCACAAGTGTGTATGCCCCTATGCCTCCACCTATAATGGGGAGTGAGCTTAAGGACAAACGTGATCCCTCTTCTGCAAGGTGCCACATTCCCATGCAAATAAAAGGACCCCAACTTGAAATTATGCAGGTGCATAACATGCATCTGCGTGATGGGTATTGGTCACTGATATAAAACAGGTATGCCCAGTGGATACAAAAAGAAGATGCAAACATCCATTGCGCCCCCAGGAATGCCTGAAATACATTTACTGGTCCTTGTAAAGAGGGAGACTAGATTGTGTGGCTGCCGTGAACGTATAGAGTAATATTATACAAAGGATCCAGTTAAAACAGGGCAAGAATGAGTAGGCTAAGCGTAGTAAACCCACTCTGTTACAGGTGGACCCTGAAAAAGGCCCACCTAAAGCATTCAGACACATGGGAGTTGTTGCAATAAATGATAGCCCACTCTACAATCTAGCAGAAAATTGTTCCGACCTCGAAGATTTCTTTGAACCTAATATTTAAGAGCATAAGCAGGCCCCAGCCTCAGGGGCGTTGGGTGGGGAGGAGGGCACCTAATTATTGCAATTATTGTAGTTTGCAAGCGTGTGGCAAAATACTAGCAAATCACATTTTATCCTGAAGCACAGAAGAGGGTCCATTAACAGAAAAAGACACGTGTGACCTTCTAAATGTAATGTCTTCTACCTGATCACTTCATGAACCTTTAAATGTTAGCTGCTTCCAGGCCACAGTGATATGGGTGACATGCAGTAGTCGAAAGTAAAGAAAAAAAGAGGTATGAAATATTGTTCAAACGCCTTTACATGACCTCCTAAAGTTAGAAGGCCGTGTTTGAACAAATTGAAAGATATCTACAATGGCTTTAAATTAACCTGCATTGGTTCAGCTTTAGCTGCAGAAATCAATTTAGCAAAGGTCTCGTTTGGTAGTTTGTATACCTTGGCAAATACATGGGAACAGGTCAATGTATTTCTACATGGTCCATTGCACACTAATCAATTCGTGTAAAGTGTGATGTGACGGCGCCATTTTATTGAGCATAATGGATTCTCCAAAAACGAATTAGAAAAAAGAAGAGATGATTCCTGCACACGTATTAAAGTATCAGATACATTTAATTGTGAGGGATTATATATATATTTTTTTATCCAGTTTGTAATGAAGCAGCTTTTCCAGAATGGAAGTAACTTTGTTAGCAGAGCACAGTTGCTTAAGAGGTTTCATATTTATTCAAGTACAAATGAAGCACAGAGAGATAAACAATGCAAGCTTCCACAGTATCTTCTTTTAACTGTACCAGGAAATATGCCTTTTCTTGGAACTCTGTGCAGGTAACACTAGTACTGAATCACCCCAAAGTCCTTTTAGCCGACCACTGGCAAAATACTTTACACACTGGCTATTTGTCTGTCTCTTTGGCATTCTACTGGAAATCCTGCCATGCCACATTTTGTATAATGTTGGAAGAGGCACAGGGGAAGGACATTTTATGTCCAACTACGAATTTGTGTGACAAAGGGGGCAGGATGTCACAACTGGGTCGTCGCATACTATACATAGAAGAAGACATAAAAGGCCACCGCCACCACCAAAACAACCATTAAGTCCTGGGTGTCACACACACGATTCAACATCAACAAAAAGCACTTCAACTCCACTGACCCAGCTTCTTGCTACCATTTCCAGCATTTAACTTATTTAGGATGTCCATGTGTTATCCCCTCTTTATAGCTTTCTCTTGCACGTATACTGCATCTTCAACCAACGAGGCACAACACCACCCACAACCTTGTTCACAAGCCGCTGGGTCACGACGTTCAAGTGGCTGAAACAACAACTTACCATTATGAGGCTATTTGGAGCTAAATTTAGCGAGGCATCAGATGAGCGGGATGTCTGTTAAAAACAACAACAAAAGGGTATCAGTTTAGGAGGTTTTGGAGACACCCATTGCACAAAGATTCTCAGGACCTGGATTTTACAAATCACAAGAAGCTCTGGGAAGTGAAGCATTGAACCACTCTGCAAACACACTGTATGTTACGGCATGAGTGGGAGAAACATGCATCGTTGCTGCCCACCACAGCAGAGCACAGACATTTATGTAGGTGTGGGTGATCATATGGCCATAGACATGCAATGTGGACAGACAAACATCAAGTAAGAGATACCAAAGTGACAGTTTGTTAAGTGGACACAATTTAGCGCACATACACAGCAAACATTTGCTTGCACCCATAATGGCATGTCTATAGCCCTAAAAATATGTGTCACCTCACTGAAGCAAATGCTTCCAAAAAAGGACACTCACATTGCTTACTGATAGTTTGTCTTGCAACATGGTATCTCAAGATCTATATTTTATGCCACACTGAAGGCCTATAATGTTTATTTCTACTGACTCATTTAAATTATTCCCAGTGATAAGTAAAAGCTTAGGGCCTCGTTTAAAGGAGTGCAGAAACTTGAATTTTGCCAAAAATAGGCTGAAGTTCTGTCCGTCCTTCTTTCTGTTCATTCTGAGTGTAGAAATGTAGTTCCCAATGACAGAGCTGCCACTAGTTCCGTCATATGAAGATGAATCTGCCAGGTGTGATGCTCCCACATGTGGCATTCAACAAGATGTTCCTTGTAGGGTTGTGGGCTGCCACCATTTCTCAGTAGCGGCTGCTACTGGACCTAAGTGGTTGTGCGGGGGAAGTGGGGGACGATGAAAAGAGAAAAAAAAACCTTACCTGTAATGGCCGGCCACTGTCTCTCTTCCGTCCTCCGTCTTCCGTCATCTTCCTTCTTCCTGCAGTCCCGGCCGGCAGCAGGAAGCACCCGGGCTCCCAAGCTCATCTGAGCCAATCCCAATGTTACAATGCAACGTAGCGATTGGTCTGAGCGCCATGGTTCGCCGCTCAGAAGGGGAATGGGAGGCTGGGCATGTTCCTCACCAGGCTATGTAATGCAGCCTGGTGAGGAAGATGCAAAGTGTGCGTGACTGTTTGTGCGGTCCAAAAGGGCTGGCCAAGTAGTTGTGTGCACTTAGGGAGTGTAAACCACTCCCCCCAGCTGCTGTGCACACCCGGACCCGAGAGCCACTTTCTGCAATAGGAAAACTAAAATGATAATAACAATAGTTATAATCATTTTATTTTTACTTTTGTTCAGCGGGGCTACACTCCTCTGCCTTAGCGGAGGTGCCCACACTGCCGTTTCTGATTGTGTCACTTCTGCACAAGACTGTCATGTAAATGAAGAGAATCTTGCAAAGAAATCCATCAAATGGGCTATGAGAAAATGTCCGGCATGTCATGGACATTTGTAATGTGGATACAGGAGATGTACTCCAAGTTTAAGGGTGCATTTCAAATATGCACATCTTGAGAATATTTACACCATGTACAACATGCATGGTGGAATGGCCACGTGTTAGAGCTGTCATCCTTATGGTGGTCTTCCCTCCAGTTTTTGCATGCTTCCCTCCACTTTTTGCTGTATCTTTTTGTTGGCCTTAGGACTCTGAACACTTTTTCACTGCTGACCAGTGCTAAAGTGCATGTGCTTCTCCCTTAAACATGGTAACATTGATGTACACCTGATTGGTATATTTCATTTACCTTTGAGCCCATTGTAAAGTGGTATACCATATACCCAGGGCCTGTAATCTAAATGCTACTAGTGGGCATGCAGCACTAGGTGTGCCATCCACACAAGTAGTCTTTCAAGCCTGTGTCAGGCTTGCCATTGCAGGGCCTGTGTGTGCAGTTTACTGTCACCTCAACTTGGCATTTAAAACCACTTGCCAAGCCTTAATCGCCCCCTTTTATTACACTTAGGTCACCTCTAAGGTGGGCCCTGAGGGACCCTAACAGAAGGGTGCTGTGCAACCAAAAGGCACGACATATAATTTTAAGTTCTACATGAGCTGGGCGTGACAAACAGATACATTTGTTTTCACAGCTGTGAGGCCTACTCCTCTCATAGGCTAGCATTGGGGATTCTTAAAATCATTTTTTAAGCTGTAATTCCAGATCAGAAAGTACTGGACACATCATGTTTCATATTTTTGGAATGGTGGTGATAAATCCTCTTTAGTGGTAAAGTTCGATTTGACATTACCATTTTAGAAATGCCACTTTTAGAAAGTGGACATTTCTCTGCTCTTAACTTTGTTCTGTGTGCCTGCAGTCTGTCTCCAAAACACGTCTGGGCTGGGTGACAGCTACACTATGTACATTCCCTCTGGACAGCCACAAACACAGAAGGACTGTGTGTGACAGATGACTCATCTGCATTCTGACAGCCTTCCTGGGCAGGAAGGGGGAGAGGTGGCCCACATCTGAAAAGACAGTGTCCTGTCCACACACAAAGAGCTGATTATCTCTCACACATAGCCTGGCAGGCAGGACTGGATTAAAAGGGATTGCTGTGCACTTCAGAGAGTTCCTTTGAAGTCACCCCCTACATCAAATGTCATTTTGAGTAGAAGTACCATGGCTCGGAGACTACCAAATCAGTACACTACTGGACCTGGGAAGAATTCTGCTGCAGTAAAAACAGCTGTGCTGTATGGATTGCTACTTTGCTGAGACTGACTGTTCTGAGGAACTGCTTCTCTGCTTTGCTGAGCTGCCCTGCAGCCTGATGACCTCTACCCTGCTGAGGACAAGGGCTGGGCCCATCTCACTTGAACCCAGAGTGACTCCAAGGGCTTGCTGGCTTGACTCCTGTTTTTTTGAAGTCTCAGGAACACAAAAGACTTCCTGCAATCCTGCTGGTGCTGCTGGACTCTGCCATATGTGAGTACTACCCTTGCCTGAGTTCCTCCCTCCAGTCCTGGGACTCAGAAGTGGGTTTTGCAGCGGATTACCAACACATTGTTTGAACTGAGTGAGAAATTCTGCTGCATCACTCTTCCACTCCGACGCAGAGGTTGCTCAATGACATTGGTTCCACTGCCTGCGCCGCTCGATGACGATTCTCTGCAAGGCTCAACGATGAAGCATTGCATTCACTTCAACGAAACTCGATGACGACACAGGGCTGCCTTCGCGTGGCTCGATGATGATGCAGTAGGCTCTTGATGTAGTCAAAAGCTCCATCCAAGGTATTTCCTCAGTGCGTCCTGTCTGGGTCCTGTAGCCGGCCTGCCCTCTTTTGTGGTCAGCCTGAACTTTGAATTTGCACTGGTCCCTGGCGACCGCAAGCAACCTTTGACTGTTAGTGACTATTAAGCACTGTTTTCACATTTAATCTTTAAAAATATATATATCAACTTCTACTTATTGGATGTTTGTCATTTTAGTCTCTATTTTTCTACACTTGTGTGGAGTCTTTTTGTGGTGTTTTCTTTGAGTTACTGTAATTTAAGGGTTGCCCAAATACTTTGCACATTGCCTCTTTAGAAAAGCCGTACTACTCTGTGCCAGGCTAACAGAGGGTGAGCATAGGCTATCTTTTAGTGTGCATCTAGCTCATTCTGACTAGCATTGTGGTCCCTACTTGGACAGGGTCCATACCTCCGAATTTAGGTCTCTAGTTGGCAAACACAGACCAATGGATGAAAAGAGGTAGCTGAAAGGCCCTTTAAGTAAATATATTATACATATACATTTTGTAAAACAAAAGGTCTTGGCTAAAGCCTGAACTGAAAACATCTAAAGTTTGCAAAACTGTACATGAGGCTCCATGACATCAATACTATTTTCACCAGCTAAGGAAAATGTATTGTTTTGCTGAAACCAACCAGGGCAGGACTGCAGGACAGTCTGGAAGTGTCAAAAGAGCGGGTCTAGTAGGTCAGTTAGTGGGCTGTGACCTGTTTTATGGTCGGGCAGTTTTTATTGTTAATTTGCCAGGTAGTACCACAAACTTTGCCTGCATAAAGCAGAAATGAATGCAGTCTCCCATACCTTGTAAAACACCAATACAGTGAATCCTTACAAGATCAAACTGCCCTGATTTGCAAATGTGGGCCACTTTTTTAACTATCTGATTCACTGATGGGGCCCACTTTTATTTTGGTGCTCCAGCCAAATTTCTGTCCCAGTGTGACTGAGAAACCAACACCCAAAGAGGGAGTCTGTTTCAATAAAATAAAATGGCAATGGCCTTGACACAAAGGGTTTTTCTCTCTGCATATCAGAGCTACAGTTTGTTATTGCTGCCTCAGACCACCATGCCTCATTGTAGATGTCACTATTTGCTCACTAGTACTCTGTTTCACTGCCCTGTTTTCAAAAGTTCATGTAGTTAACGACACAAATATGAATTTGTGAGATGAAAAAGAAAACCTAATTTTAAACTTCAAAACTAAATAGATTTTAAGAGCCATATAGAAACTAGGGGCCTCATGTACAAAGATTCTATTTAAGGAATCATAAACTGTGACAAATAACGAGTTGCAATTTGAGATTCCTTAAATGAAATGTACAAAATAGGTTTTTTAGAAGTGGTCACAATTAGCGCACCAACTTCTAACTAATCCAATTGCTATTTTGAGAACAGACCTATGTTTTAATAGATTGGATCTCAATAATTCGAACTACCTCTTTAGTATGCATTTGGTAGGTCGTACGTTGTGACCTACTGCGATTGGCTGCAATCACAAGCACGGTGGCCTGCTCGGGTCAGCAGACCACTATGTCTGTGTCTGTTTAAAAAGCAATATTTTTTTTTATGCAGCCCACTTTTGAATTGCTTTGAGAAGGTGGTAAAATAGTTTTGTTTTGCGATTGGATTTCAGTTGCAAAACATTAATACATCCCTGAAAGAATCGGTATTTGGAAGGGGCGCCCTTAACACGCTCCTTGAAAATACAGATTCGGTATCTATTTCCCAAACCCAATTAGCGATTCTGTAAGATTTGGTAACATATTACTGAATCGCTATTGGGGTTTGGTGAATTAAAAAAGGCAATTTTGAGGTCAGAAAGGCTCTGATTTTACGAATAGGAACCTTACCAATCGTTTAATGGAATGATACATGAGGGCCTAGACTCTGTAATAACAACTGGGGGCTTTGAAAATGTTTGATTTTAAAATGATTTCAGAATAGTTTACAGATATGAAGCCATATATAGCTGGTCTCATACACTCCACGTGTAGTAGCTTGCCACATCAGTAAAATATATGTTTTGGAGATGACAAGCAGAATAACCACACCTTGGACTGTTTGCCCCTTTTTCTTTTAGTCTACATAACTCCCATTCCAGATGCATTTGATGATACACCATTCTATATGCATTCTTTATTGAATAGCACAAGATTTCAAGTCTCTTCTAAAATACAGAGCTGATACTGTAATCCATAGCACCAGCATCACCTAGCATGCTTTTTTCATTACACCACCAAAGATTCTAAACATCTTTCTGCCCTTAGAGGGTATGCTACTGAATGAACTTCTGGAGTACCTTTGCAATGGTGCAGAGTAACATGACATTTAGTAATGCTCCTATGACATATATTTTTTACTTTAATCTTCAAACTCGCCTTTTCCACTTAAGAGTCTAATTTCAGGAAGGTTTCAATTCAGTGAGTTCATCTATGGGGCCCCTAAACTAAATACGCCAGTATTTGAATATAAGGTTAATGCAGATTCTGCAGAAATTGGTGAGTAAACATGCAGGACCAGTGATCAAATCCTGGTGTTGCTGACTTAGCCTTTCATCCTTATGATGTTGATAAAATGAGAAGCTTTAAGTTGGGCAATAGTAACACATAACACTCGCACCTATACGAAGGTGCAAAAAGAGTACAGTGATCTGATTAGCCTCTAGAAACAGACAGCTAGGGATAACTGTACACATCACTAAAAATCGTTAGTGCCAACACTGTACAAAATGAGCAAAAAAATGGCAATAATGTATTTGTGTGCTGCATGTATGTGTCATCCTGCATGTGCACATATGTATTATGATTCTACGGTCGCACCAGTGGGATGATATACATTTGGCCATGCGTCACCACACATACATGCTAATACATCATGAGACCGCCCGCCATTTTGTATTTTTTTTTACAGTTCCAAAATAGCAGATGCCATTGACGAGTGGCAACAGTGAACAGAGAGGTGAGGTTATTTTAAAAAAGATGAGCCAGTCCAGGAGGTATGGGGAAGAAATGGACAAGGTGGGAGAAGGGGGAACAACATGAAGAGAACCAGGGTGGTCTGGGTGTAAAGGTGGAAGCAGCACACATTGCAGAGGGGGCATTGCAATAAAATAGACTCCCATTGAATGCTAAAAGCAAATGAAAAAATAGTTTCCTGAATGTAAGTAGTAGAATGATACAAGACATTCGATTGAAGGGATGGTAAAGAAACTCAGCTCCAGGGAAGGGGCAAATACAAAAAGAGTTTTAAAAAAAACATTTAGTAAGAAGCAAGCAAATGAGATTGACAAGAAAGCCAGTCAGTGATATGTAATGAGCTGAACCTAAGCTCACAGTAGGTATTGGTAATGCCCATAATAGGTCTTTCTGCCTGTTGTGGGCAAGACCAGAACCAGGAATTCTCCATTTAGGGACCCAGGCTTTGGAACAACATCCCCACTGACATCAGAACAGCCCCTCCCCTTCTACAATCACAAAACAAGGATCAGCAAAGCCAATAAGTCTTGCTTTCGCAAGGTATTCGCTTTGTTAATGTGTTCTAGCCATGCTGTACAGCAGCCCTGCTGCGGAGTACCCTGGTTGAAAGTTTAAAGAAAGCTATGAGACACAGCCAGTGCTGGCTAGATCATGTTCCTTTCATGTTTAATGTTGCTGGGAGGGAGGGCAGGAAGCAACACCGACAACAGAGGGTGTGGGGAAAAAAACAATATGACATGGATATCAGTGGGTGAGTCACCACGCTTTTTTTTATTGAGGGTTGGGAGGACACAGAGGGAGGGGGAAGCAACACACAGGGCAGGTGGGGTAAACATGCTAAGACCCCCACCCTGAGGTATCTGCGTCAGAATGCTTTATGTTGTTGTGGAGGGGGGCAACACGGACAATGGAGGGAGGGGCAACACAGACAACTGAGGAAGGGAAAGCAGTTGAGGGCAAGCAACATAGAAAAGGGAAAGACGGCAAGCAAGCTGGACAATGGAAAAGGGAGGGCGGGTGGAGCCAAGCAATACGGACAATGGTGGGAGGGAAAGAGGGCAGTTGGGGCAAATAACATGAACAATGGAAGGAGGGGTCGAGGGCGTGGGTGGGAAAGCAACATGGACAACTGAAGGAGAAAGGGACGGCAGGGGAGAGCAAGCAACATGGACAATGGAAGGAGAAAGGGACGGCAGGTAGAGGCAAGCAGCACAGGTGACGGAAAGAGGGAAGGAGGGCAGGTGGCGGCAAGGTTTGTATGATCTTAAGAACAATACATCTAGGAGAGCGGTGAGCACATTTAAATTAGCAAGCAAGGGAGAAGCCAAGTGTGTTTGTACCACTCCTTGTTTATTCTGCTGTTGCAGCAGACAAACCTGGAGTAAAATATGTACCAACTTTTTGTGAAGCAGAACGAACAGCTACATGTTTTATTAGTAATGGCCACAACTAGCATCCAAAGGGGCAAAGTCATCCGGTTCCATAAATATCGTAAGAAGGAATGCATCGCATTACACATATGAAAACAAACTGTTTCCAGTAACAGAACGGCGCTGTTCATGTGAGATGATTTATTGTACTGGGAAAAATCAGAAGGCAGCGCTTCATGAAAATAAGAAACGCTAATGCATTTCATATGCAAACAAAATGAGCAATGTCTTCACATTTTTTCCATGGGTAAAACAACAGACTCCTATATGGACATCACAGCTGCAGACATGTTTTATGCACATTTTCTAGGTTTATATTTTAACGCGTTTCAGTCTCTCGAGAACAAAAAGTTTTCAAACCAACATATTCAACTTCTTTCGCGTATTATATTTTATGTACTACTTTTCTAAATGCAAAAAGAATGCATTTTCAACGGCTATCCGCAGTTATCTTGAAGTAATTAATATTAAATAAATATCCACTGAGGGTAAATGAAAGCCAGAGTCCTGTAGGCTGGGCCGCTTTATCGCTCTGCTTAAAAAAAATAATTTCCATGCTGTTGTTTCCATCAGGCTGCTGCTGCGGCAGATGTTGGCTGTTAAACTGTGCAGACGACATAGTTCATGACTTCTCGGGAGACGGCTGCGTGCCACATCTGTAGCTGATGAAATAGAGTGCAGAAGTGTGGCAGACGAGAAGAAAGTGCGAGAGAGACAGACACAGCTCGGGCCAAGTAAATTGTCTTCAGCGCCATGCTAAAAATAGGCCAGGCGCTCTTGCACTTGTGCAGTCTCGTCCAGCAAACACTTGAGGCCTGACTGCCTGGCCTATCAGAGGCCGCGTATCGGCGAGGACTTCCCGCGCGCGCAGGCCTTCAGCTCTGGAGAAGATGAGAGCATCCAGGAAGCAATGTGTTCACACAGAGGAAGCAAGCTGTGACAGCATTCCGAAACTGCAGCTTCTCTCGAAGATCCTCGTCGGCTGGGCCTGCATCCAAGTTCACGCGAGACCCGGAGAAAGACAACGCTTGTGTTTAGACCACACAATGCCGAGAGAACATTAACAGATTTATATATGCAAAAACTGCGAAGCAACAGGCATTCCCCCTCAATTGACCCCCAGCTTGTAGTGGCTGCCGAGTTATTTCCTGCTTAGGTTCTGTAACCAAGTGGGCGTCATGCGAGGACCATCTGGGTAGCACTTATTTAAAGCTGGCAGCCTTTCTGTAATAGGCAAGCTGGCAGTGGGAAGGAGGGGGGATAAACTGCATCATTTAGTTAACATCCACTTGCTTTGAGGCTGTTAAAAGCCCATGACTGAATAATAATTTGGTTATTTAATTTACCAGAGGTTGCAGTCGGCCAAGAGGCACCATGAGCCCCATAAGAAAAGGCTGCCTGTAAAACGCCTACTTAAAAATAAAGCATAGCATTTAGAGAGTTATGTGCACCTAGAGAAGCTATAGAATGTTGGCAATTGTTTTCAGAGCATTCACATAACATCCAAATATAATTTCGAACACTGTAATGATTGCAGAGGCGCAGTCTTTCACAGCAGGTTCTTATTGCAAACTATTCAATATATAGATATAATTAGGACTAGTAAACAAAAAAAAAAGCTTCTCCATTGTACCTTGCAATACATGTATAGGTGCTGTTTCTTGTATCATCATCAATTTGAATGGAGAAATGTCCCCTGTAGTCTGCTTGAAGCGTGTAATGCGGCAAGGCTGAATTTTAGTCCGCTGCTTTTTGTACTATATATTAATGACCTCTGCCCTCACTTGACACTAACCCCTGTAGACACGCCTAGAGTTGTTTTTACTCCGGTGCCAGCATTGCTCCATGCGGATGACGCTGTTCTCCTGGCCCGGACACCAAACGCCCTGCGGGCATGGGTGGACCGTTTTGTCCATTTCATTGGTAGTCTTGACTTGGTTACCAATTATGGCAAGTCCCAGATCATGGCCTGTGGTTTAGGTAGGATTGCCACCTGCAGGCTTGTTATCATGGGGCAGTCACTGCATGGCGTAAATAACTTTAGCTACTTGAGAGTTATTTTTAATACTTCGGGGTCGTGGCAGCCCCAGCTGAACAGTTCATGTCTTAAGCCGAGTAGGTCAGCTGGGACACTTTTCAACCTGCCATGCACGAGGGGAAGGGGAACCATCTGGCCACTGATGACGCACAGTGTGTCACAGGTGCCACGTATGGGGTGGGGGTTTGGGGATGCCACAAAAGTGCCCTTCTCCATCTAGAGGAAAATCGTATATGCCGGAGGCTTTTACACTTCCCGCCCAAAGCCTCCTTTCATATCATGCACCTGGAGCTAAACCAGTGATACATAGCCAACAGGGTTCAGTTAGCTTCACTACTAATGGGGCCGGAGTGTGGGCTAATCCGCACTCTCAACTCTGTAGAGACATCAGCATGGATTGTCTCAGTTTGGATAATGGAGCACCATTCTCTGGTTAAATTACATCTTGCGCACATTTCAGGAACTGAGGTTGGTTTCTCTTTTTCGTCCCCAAAGAGTATTAAAAAAGATGAGAAATCATTGGTCAAGAGCCACTTTTGGGATTTTTGTGAAACTAGAAGGCTGCAAACTGAATTAACGAAAAACACGGTGTTGGTTTTTTACAGAAACTTTGCAATTGCAGAGCCTGTTTTTTATTTGACACTTTGCCTCTCTCTATGGAAGAGTTCTCTCCAATTCTGTTTTAGGGCTAGTACAGTTTGGCGGCTCATGAGCGCAGGTAACCCAACTGAAATGCTAGGGGGACATTTTTAACATGTTCCTGCGATGGAGTCTCTGAACAATCGCTATTACACTATATGTTTTTCTGCAACTTTTATTTTAGATACCATCGCGGACTTTTGCTCAAACCTCTTTTAAAATCATTGGGCCATCGCAAATGTAGAGAGGCTTTTTGCAATTTGCAACTATTGAATACACCTGCTAATTGCTTCAGGGTATACTCTTTTCTAAAAGCTGCAGTTAGACCTAAGAAAATCATGGAGGGCCCGCTCTGTTGAAACAATATTTATCTGATTGTCGCTCTAAAAATTCTGAATTTTTACGCTTATCATGAATTTAATACGTTTTGCCTATTTTATATGGCCCCCTGCACTTTATGTTGTCTAATGCCAGATGGCTTTGTGTGTTTTATGGCCAAAAATTGGCCAAATAAAGATTAATTGATGATGATGATGATGATGATGATGATGATATAATTAGGACTAGTAAACAAACAAAAGAAGCTCCTCCACGCCACCTTGCAATTCATGTACAGGTGCTGTGTCTTGTATCGAACATTATGGTAAACGAGATAGCCATCAAATTGAGCCAGTGAGCCTTCCTTTGGAGCAAGGGGTGCGGGTGGGAGGGAGAGTAGGTACATATCTATCTATCCTGTTCTCCAAAATCAACCTTTTACAAACGTAGCTACAATTTCTTCTAAAGTCATGTGCCTGAGACTGAAAGACTTACATTTAGGATATTGCTTTGGGACCATAGTAGTAAAGGATTGTGGTTGCATTTATTAAGGTTAATCTCATTCTCTCGGTAATGGCCTGGACCACTGGAAATATGCAGCAGGGGAGGGCCAAATTATGCGGCCGGGTTGGTAAATTATGCATCAAGAAAAAGCAAATTATGCGGCATAAAATGGAATATGTTTACATAGCATTACTTCCTTATTTTGTCATTTCTACACTTAAATAAAGTCTGGGCATTGGCTGTACCTCATTAGTACCTTTTTACCACCCAAATATAGCAATAAGCAACAGAAAGGTAACCAGTACACCATTGTAAAGGGCCTGCTTCTGCGCAGCAACATGTGTTGCTGCGTGTTTAGTAACTTTTTAACCGTATGAACTATAAACAAACCTTTTTGTGTGGTTAACAACTGCAGATTATGCAGCAGATGATGGATTATGCAATGTTAGAAATGGGGGTCGATAGTTGGCAGAGGTAGGGACCTTTGTCCAAATAGGGACCATTGCTTCTAGTTAGGGTAAGGGGGATACACTTCTAAAATAACCCCGCTCACCCCCTTGGTAGCTTGGTGCGAGCAGACAGGCTTATCTCAGAGGGACTGTGTAAAGCATTTGCGAACACATACAGTAATACACTGAAAATACTACAAATGGACACCCAACCAGTGTAGAAAAATAAGCAATCTTCATCTAAAACCAAACAAGACCAAACGACAAGAATGCACAATACAGTAATAAAAATATGACTTTCAGATGGTAGAAATAGTTCAGTTCAAAGCAAATTGCAGATGCAACAACTTTCACACAAAGTACCTGGAATGAGTCACACAAACAAACAAAACAGGCTGCAGGGAAGGTGATGCGTCGGTTCCTTACTGCTGCGCAAGGGATGTGATGCGTCGGTTCCTTACCGAAGAGGAGGTAATGCGTTGGTTTCTCACTGCGTGGGGAGGTGATGCATTGGTTTATTACTGCATCCTCTAACGATGCGACAAACTTGGTGCCTCGATGCGATGCGACGATCTGGGACGATGCGTGGATTCTTCCAGCTCTCTGCGGAAAACAGTCTCTAGGGGTCCAAAACAACAGCAGGCACCTCTTTGCAGGTCAGAATTCTCAGCAAGGAAGTTCAGGGGAGCTGGTGGTGAAGTCTTTGTATCCCTGAGACTTCAGAACAGGAGGCAATCTGAGTTTCAAGCCCTTGGAGATCTTCCTTAATCAGGGGACACAGCAAACAACAAAGTCCTTTTCTCCTTTCCTTGGCAGCAAGTATCCACTGCAGGCCAACCCCAGATAGCAAACAGCACAGGGGCAGTATTCTTCCTCAGCTTCTCCGGCTCTTCTCCTTGGCCAAGGTTCCTCTTGATTTCTCAGAAGTGATCTAAAAGTCTGGGATCTGGTCCCCTCTTTAATAACCCAAAATCCTTTGTTCTCTGAAGGCAGAGAGTGTCTATACCCAGCCAAAACCAGTTCTGTGGGGCACTTTGCAAGTGCATAACAACCTCCATTGTCAGTGTAAGCCCTGGCTCCAGACACACCACAGGGGGGCGGAGCCTTCATAGTGGAAGACAGACACAGCCTTATTCAGGTGCAGGTGCTACTCCTCCCACCACTCCAAATGCAGACCAGTCCTATTCAGCCCAGCCCTGACTCATCAGACTTCAGGAGCCACTGCCCCTCTCCAGCCCCCGTCATTCAAAAGCCAGACATGCAATACACAAACCTAGCAGAGGCACACTGGATGGGCAGGCAAGAAAATACCTACTTTCTAAAAGTGGTATTTTCAAATTCAGAATGTAAAAATCACCCTCACTAAAATATGCACTTTTTACATTCTGAGTTCAGGCATACTTTAATCTCCTACCTTGTTCCCAGGGCCAGTTATGTTTATAAGATGTTATAAACAAACTCCTCATTCTGTCCTATGTGAAGAGGTAGCCTTGCAATAGTGAAAAACGAAATTGGCAGTAATTCACTATCAGGACATGCAACACATATCAGGGTATGTCCTACCTTTCACATACACTGCACCCTGCCCACAGGGGTACCTAGGGCCTACCTTAGGCGAGTCTTGCATGTAAGAAAAGGGAAGGTTAGGGCCTGGCAAGTGGGTGCACTTGCAAAGTCGACATGGCAGTACCAGACTGCACACAGGCTCTGCAATGGCAGGCTAGAGTTACATTTACAGGCTTCTTCTATGTGTGGCACAATCAGTGCTGCAAACCCACCAGCAGCAATTGATTTACAGGCACGGGCACACACGGTGCACTGTACTAGGGACGGACTAGTAAATCAAATCAAATCATGGAATCACCAATCCATAACAGTAATTTACAAAGGGAGCACTTGCACTTTGGCACTGAACAGCAGTGGAAAAGTCCCCAAAGCATCTAGACCAGCAAAGAAAGTCCAACACATATCAAAAACACTGGCGGTAAAGGTAAAAAATGCAAGGGAAACCCACGCCAATGGTGCCAGGTCTAACATGCGGCAAATATATAATTATGCGGGAAAACTATGTGGTCGCAAAATTGCATATTTCCAGTGGCCATGGCTATGGCAAAGCCTTCTCCAAGATCCAACAATAACGTACCAGCCACATATCCTCTAGTCATTTAACAGCATCATGGTTGGTCCAGTCCAAACAACATTTAGCGTAGTAATCAACTTTGGCAATTTTTTAAAGAAAAATGAAGAAATGGATGCAAATACGAAATTAAAATTAAACTAACTGTTTTGTGCCAGAACAGAATTGTACCTTTGGCTCCTCCTGTATATGGTATGTCTCTGTGCACCCGGTGAATGCAGAAAACATATTTTTTTTAAACATCTGCAGCCCAGTGATCACTGGTGTAGCCAATGTATTTTCTTTTTTTCTTTGTCAAAATTAGAAGGACTCAGGTTTTCAAACAGCCATTTCTTTTTCAAAGGCAAGCATTTTCTTCTTTGAAGAAAATTTGCCACAAACATTTGGCAACAGGTTGCCAACAAGTAGCTAAGTCGTCACTCATGGTCAGTCTTCTTTAACAACAATGGTCAGAGAGTATTTCCCTGGACATAATGGAGTCAAGTGAGAACTTGCAAATTACAACAGTTTTAACCTCTGAAGGACAGCACTTGTATAATCAGAGGAATATGAACTGGTCCACCAAAACATAGCACTGCCCAGATACTGTGTGAATCAATACTTCAGACATACTGGGTTCAGTAATACTGACCCATCATTCTTGTCCAACAATGGAAAACACTGCTCAGGAAATCCACTTAGAAAACTACGGCGTTCACCTGGCTACTAATGAAATAACTTATTAGGAACTGAAAACTCCTAAACAGTAGACCTTCTCCATGAACTCAGCCATACTACTAGCAACACCCGGTGAAGCAAGGCCAGTAGGGGACATATCCCCCAACTGACTGAAGGATGTAGGAGAAGAGGGGCTTGGGATCCCACCACAGTGGATCCTACCTGGGAAACCAGATGCCTGACAAGCATTACAACAATTAACTAAATCAACTAGACACTGTCTGCGAGATGACTCCACTCCTGGCTAGATGAACACTTGACCATATCCATCCTGAGTGATCTTGAAGATCTAGAGACAATGAGAAAAAGCACACCTGTGTTACAGCCCCATGCACAAATCTGCCATTTAATTTTCCATCACTCATTCTGTGCATTCAGTTTTACAATTAACCCACCACAACCATCATTCGAAATGAACTGGAAGACCAAGCTCGCGCACAGTGACATGCTTTTCTCTTACAGACTTTAATCTGTCAAAAAACTGGCAGAAGATGAGAATATATAGTTATTTTGGTTTCCCAATCGAAGTAAAGCTATACCAAGGATTGTTCACTTTGAAAAGACAAGAGAAGAATAGTGCAACCTGCCACTGGCAACAGTGGTCAGCCATTAAATTCCAGCCCAAATTGCCATCTTTTAGTAGCAAAACAAAAGCACATGGGAACCTCCATGTCGGAGCATATTAGATCAATCCTCAGATCCAGGACCGGTAGTGATCTGGAATGGAGTCTCTGGCCAATAAACAGTACTTTGTTCCTCAGAAGTGCCTTCCAGACATATTGACAAGATAGACACTGTAGGTTTTCCAAGTGCTAGGCCTTGACAAACCAAAACAGAGGCTCTAGATTCTAGTCACTCTCTGAGAGAGATATCCCAACGGAAAAGCAGACCAACTACAAATTGCATCATGACAAACTTCGCACTAATTTCCTACTACACTGGCTGCAACACCAACAGCTGGCAATCAACCAGAGAAGTTTTTATACAGCACCCATCCTAAACTGATGTATTTCAAGGTGCTCCAGGAGGGTTCACTCACTCAGTAGGTTTTTTTCTCATCATTTAGTTCCTTAGTTTACCAAGAAGCAGACCTCTTCCTTTTAATTCTGTTTTCCCCACAATAGAGCTGTGTCATTAACAACTTCAGATAGAAAGGATTCTGAAACATTTAGACAACTCCCCAGCCTCTCTGTCCCTGTCCCTGTCTCCTCTCTCCTACCCTCCACAAATTTTCTTTTCTGGCTCACACTCCACTCTCTCTTTTCACACACACACACTCATTTACAAAAACTACTTAAATCAGTTATTTCTACAATGTCATATTGTAATATTGCTACAATTATACATGTTGTCATGATACAGTACTTATAACTGGTTTTATTTCAGAAACACCCAAAATGTTCTTGGTGTAGTGTTATAACATGTCACCCCTCTTGCTAGCAAGGATGTACAGCAACCTTACAGCAGGGATAAATAGAGCGAGAATAAAAGACTGCAAGAGACATAGTCTGATGGCAATGAGAAATTACCTAAAGAAGAAAAACAGAATAAGTCCTCGGAAATAAATGTTGCAACCAGAAAAAAGAAACTGCTTGTCTTATGACAGAATATGAAAGTCAATAAATCACTCATCTGCTATGATAGGTAAAATTAATAATGTTCTGGCACTATACCTTATGTAACCACATTCTCTAGGTTCATAGAGAGACACTATTATTTCTGAATGAAAAAAACACAAGTGTTCTATTTCCTAATGCTGGGAATTCTATTGCTACAGTCCTTGATGAACATCTTAAATAAAGTTTTTTTTTTTTTATAAAGCGAATTAACGTCTCCCTTGGAAAAGCTTTGGTGGCTTCCTTAATATTTTGGAAAGACATTAGCTCCACCGTCATGAATTCTGCTGCAAACTAAAGTTTCATTTATACAAGTTTAAAATTATGTAAATGTAAATGTAAATGTAAATGTATGTGTCTTGTAAAGCGCACTGCTGCCCTGAGGCGTCCATGTATGTTTAAAAATATTCAAGAAGCTATTTTATGGTTTTTAAGAGAGATCTACACATAGGAGGCTGCTCACTAAGATAAGAGTATGTCCAGATCCTTTTGTATCCCAGAACCAATATATTTCTTTTACTTTATTATTCGTATGTCATGAGCACAGGCATTTAAAAAAAGACATAATTTTAAATATGATAATAAAACAATAATATCAGTAGAAACACAGAAAAATGTTGGCCAAATAATCGACTAAAAATGGAGTACAATGCGTAATATGTTTTCTAAAATATAAATACAGTCGAATCTTAGAAAACATTATGAAAGTATTTTAGAAATAAATGTAAGCACTTCAAGTCCTACAACTGACAGACTCAATGAAGGCCATAAACTGCCAGAAATACCCTTAGTCAGCATAGGATACCTAGAAATGTGGAAGTGTGTAAAAAGAAAAGTGAAGAAACAGCATCTAGTTTTCTAAAGAGTAAAGATAGGCTTTCTTGAGGTTGGCTAATGCTCCTAGGACTAAATCTTTCATAGGGAAAGAACTGAAAATGTGTCCTAATTTAGGATAAGACTCGTCTAAGACAAAACTGAAGATTTTTTAACAATAAGGCTATCTTCCCATTTGGTGAAGCTGATCAATCAACAGTCCAAAACCATTCATATGAGACAAATGGCTACTCCAGCAAGACGATTTACAAATATTGATGGGGCAGATTTTCTCATATGCTGCAGAACTGAACAGCAGTTATCATCCCTTGAGAAAGCAGATATATGTCTGTAAATCTGTCTCACTAATATTTATATGTAGATTCATCATATAGATGACCAATGTGGAAATATTGAAATGCCTTGCATCTAAAGATCAAAAGATGTACTTTATCGAATATGAGTTTTTTTTGCAAAGAACCACCTTGATGCTGAATGGGTGGAGGTACCATGGTCATCTTTACTAAAAGTCAATATAACCAGTAGATACCTTAGACTTTTTGTAAAGGACATAGGTTGAGTAACTCAATTTTTGAGAGGATCTAGAATGTCAGAAAAGCCATGCCCTCGTCTGATACCATCAGAGTTTTGGATAGCATCACTGATGGTACAGTGATGGAGCGTTAACTGAACTTATTTGAAAACGTGTATGAACAAAGTGTGTAATACTTACCTTACCACTGGGATGTTTGCTAGAATGACAGTGGTTGCTTTTTAGGTCTCGCCTGACCCAGCGCATGCGCTGGTCTGGCGAGACTTATTGAGAGGGCTCCAAAAAGTGCTACCAGGCCAGCCTAGAGCTACAGTGCATGTGCGCGGGCGCGCGCGCCGCGCTTTGCCGCGATTACTTTCACTTTCACGGCCGCTTAGATGTTTGATCGTGATCGCGTTCACTTTCACTTTCGCGTCCGCACGGCCGCTTTGCATAGCCAATAGGTCGCGCTTTTGGGACCTTATAAGTATTTAGTTATGCAACTGTTGCATAGCTAAACACTTATAAGGTCCCAAAGGCGAGACCTATTGGCTATGCCAATGCTTGTTACATTTCCCTGAAGCTACATACATGAGGGCATGTCCTCTCCTAGTAGAGCTCTGAAGCTCTGGAACATCTTTCAGCAATCAGTAAGTTGTTTGTACCAGAATTTCAAACCATTTTAATAAATGGTTAAGACACCTTTGCAACGTCTTACAATTTAAAGCTTGAAATTAGCAATTCTTTCACTGATGCAAGAATTGATTGTAAATTGTAATTCATCTGTAGCCGCAGATCAAAGGAGATGAACTTGAAGAACATCTCTCTACTTATGTGATGTTTGAAGGCACGTATGAGGAGATCTGTAAGGGCTGTGGCCCTCAATCTGTACTTTTAAAAAACCATCTACCTCCTTTTTGGGTTATGTTTACAGTTACAAAGACATTTTCAGGTGAAAACAGAGGGTTAACCTTTCCGCTATAGATGTCCTTTCATCCTCCCATATTTGATGTTAGTAAATTAATCCAGCCATCAATAGCCTTTAACTTGCATATAAATGCATATAAATGCAGCCACTGAATTACCGGTACCTGCTTGAAAACAAAATATACGTTTGAAAAACCCTTTATATACAGATTCCAAACACCTGCATTTAAAACAGTACAAATAATTCTACCTCCCACAAACTCAAATCCTCTCAGCTTTTTGAGTGCTGTGCTCTTCACTTACATCCATTTCTTAAGTACCACAAGAATAGCTGCAATTCTGAGTATCTCTAACCTTTTGAGTCAGGAGGATTGTGGGTACTTTAGGGTGGATGAGCTTGGTGGCAGTGCATGTACTGAAATATGTAATTACAGTATACTCTGCCATTCATATTTATTAAAACATAGAATGAAATAAGAGTCCTATGAGGAATGCCGTGATGTGGAAAATATCAGAAGTCCTGAGATACGTGGAGGTGAAGAGTTCACCCTTGACATTAGTGATGTTGTTCTCTCCCTTCCTTATTCTAATTTGAATACATACCATACAGCTTGTTCTGGATTTTTGAAAAATAAAAGAGAGTAATCTGCAACTGAATAAAAGAAAAGTTAAGTTTCCCACTTAATGATTGGGGTTTGAACAACTCTGAAGTCTAATCACACCGATGCAGGTTGTAATAATAGTCTATTTATTTAAGACTTCATTCAGAATGTCTCGATATTCAACAAGATTAAACTACTATGTTGGATTTAGAGCCCTGTTTTGATTTAATTGTAGCTTAATAAACATGTTGGATCAGGTAACTATTTAGAGGAGGATGCAATACCTACGCTTTCCTAATCTGTTGAAAGAACACAGTTTTGATTTCATGTTAGAGTATTTTTGATGTATTGTTACCTCTTTCAATAAGAGGTGTGAACACAATAACATAAAATGAAGGTGAGTGAAATATATCATATACAGGTTTTTTTAGATCATTGAAAAATTCCAAGCAAGAAACAAAATGAGGTACCAAGTTTGCTCCAAGACACAAATGGAAATAGCAACTTCGGGGGAGATGCAGTGCATAAAATAAGGGCACTGTTGACCGGCTATAAAATATGTGCATTGGCTTAAATAAAAAGTAAAATTAAGAAACAGCCATTTTCAATAGCCATTGTCTTGCTACTCTTTGAGCATGCATGCGTCAGAGTTGTGAAAACATTTGTATCACTCATAAGACTGGCACTGGACATTGAAGGCTGTTCTTTTTGCACCCTAACCACAATGGCTTTGCGAAAGCAAACTACAAGTTTATTATAACTACAGTAAATGTGTTTTAATTATTTCAAACATTTTCAGGATGGAATGGTTTCTCGTGAAATGTTGGTCTATACGTGATAATGTGCAAAAAAGTTTGTCAAAATGTCCATTAATATTTTTAGGTCTCGCGTTTGGCAGCACATGCGCTGTCTCAGCGAGACCTTAAATAATCTGTATATGTTGGAAAGCAGCCGGTAGTTTCTCCTGCTGCTTGCCATTGGCTTAGTGTTGTTCTTGCATTTCTTACCTTTGTTTTCAGTGGCTGTTCTGACTTCCGTGTAGTCCGGAAGCAGCGGCCACCAACTACAGTTTTAGTCCGCTCTGTTTGGACTTTTTGTTTGTCTTGGCAATCGCTGCCTGACCTAAACATGGCAGCAGCACATGCGCAAGGAGCCGGTGTGCGCGAGGGGTGGGCAGCGCATGCTGCTTGTTTATTGTTATTCCCCACCCGCTCCCCCTCACTCCCGCGAGCATGCCACCCGCGAATGTGTGCTTCGGGGAGTAATATGACAGCAGGGCAAATTCAGCATCAGCATACGTCCATGGGGATCCGGCCCAGATATTGGTACTAGAACCAGTTTCCGGCGAGTTTCCCCTACTTTCCAGCCCTGGTTACCACCCTCCTGTTGGTGTCGAATGTGTGGCTCGGGGAAGGAGAGAAACAGCTAGCGCCATGCACGGTGAATCTTTCAGAAGATTCCCAAACAGGCCGCTTTCGTGAACATGCCATGATGTATCTGAAGTTCATGTGTAGACGAGTTCCTCCAATACCACTGGAACTATCTGGAAAGTTCATTTAACTGGCAAGTGTTGCTTTAATCATTTCACTTTCTGAGGCATCCTCTGTTGTCAGCATTGGAACTTCTCTCTGTAGAAAACATAAAATAAATCTCTCGAGTGCATGTAAAAGCGCCTTCGTGCACTGGAGCCGTGCTGTGAAGGTGTGCGTGTGTGTGTGCAGCAGTGGTGTGTACACGTGCCTGCCTCTCCCTCTGTATACGCCCTCGGGTGTGTGTATTTCTCTGCATGTTTCTGTCTGGGTGTGTGTGTGCATGTTTCCAGGAGTGTTTTGTGCGCACCAATGTATAAATATGTTTTGTGTGCCTTAACTGCATGTGTGTAAGTGTCTGCTTGTGAGCGGTCCTTCGTCTTCTGGGTGTTTGTGTGCCTTTGTGTGCTCGTGGGTCCATCAGTGTGTGCATGCATGTGTGCGTGGGTGTGTGCATTTGTGCATGTGTGCGTTCGTGCGTGTGCCCGCACACATCCCTGTCTCTGAACCAGGTAGCAGCATTTCATCTCCCAGCAGCCAGTGTGAAATTATGGGATGCCTGACGTAGAAACAGACGTTCATGGGGCACAGCTTGCACTGTCAGCGCCAGGTACGTGCCCCGCGCCCAGTAAGTACACAGACACCTCTGGTGCCAGCAGCTGCAGGGCACAGGTGAGTGCCCGGGTCACGTGCTGCAGACAGACAGATGCCAGGGCTCACAATAAAGCCAACCCTACGACGGTGCCAGGGACTTCTTGCACGAGAAGCCACCAGTGCACGGCGGTGGCACACGCAGTGCTGCTGAATGGTGCTAAACCTGGGCAGAAAGGGTCACATCTGCACAGAGAGGCCCCCATCTCAATGCATGTGCTTGATGGCACGTCAAACGAGCCTGTGCTGTGCACCTTGAAGCACAGAGCACACAGGGGGCACCGTTGGTCTGGAAACACCAGTGCAATACCGTTCCAGTATCGTGAGCAGGGGTTTCAAAAAGTCTCTCACTGGACCTACGGCCCATTACACCTCCAAGAGAGTCTCAGTGCTGCAATCTCTGCTGAGCATCACACCCAAACACCGCCGTGACTCGGTACATTACCAGTGCCTCACTCCCGCTGAATGTCTACGAGGGTCTCACTGCTGCAACCTGTGTTAAGCACAAATTCTACATGTGTTTAAATCTAATATTTATAGGTACCGATGTGTGTTTTCAGTATTCTACGTTATGAACTCCTTTTGCGGAAAAAACAATAACAACATTTTAATAAATATCTGACATGATGTTAACATGCCTCTTGTTCTTTTTGGTTAAGCACTCCATGAGGGCGCATGCGTTTTCCAACTGCGTCCCTTGTGCACTTCTATTCTGAGGTGCTCCGTGTTGACTTGGTCATCATGTGCTTTTCCCCACCCTCTCGATGTAGCACTACTCCTTGTGTACTTCCCACCCATGCGTTCACACCTGTGCACTTCTCCCTGCCTGCTTGAGGTTAATTTTTCACCCAATGTTTCTCCTTCTCACCCGCACTCTCCTCTCTTGCCCATTGCTTCTCCACACCCCTGCGACGTCTCTACTGCCCGCTTCACATTGCTCTGTCCCATTGCTTCTCCTCATCCACTTTAAAAAAAACGCTTTCACTTAGATATTTTCATTTTAATTACTGATTAAAACTCGGATCAATAACCAAACAGAACAAGCATTTGCAGTGCAATAGGTCTCGCATTTGCAAGAGTTTAAGATATTAGCATTGCAAATGGCAATGCCTTTTATTTATGTTTTAAAAATCAACACATAAATAGAAGGCATTGTCATTTACAATGCCAATAGCTGAAACTCTTGTAAATGCGAGACCTATTGCATTGCAAATGCTTGTTTATTTAGTCAGTAGTGATGACCATATGTGAAAGACTCAAGTCTAAAATCCCTAATACAATTGCATTTCAAGTTTACCTGTGCACTTCTCATTTCCCCACTGCTTCTGTAGCTGTATGTGGCTTCCTTTCAACTTTCTTAAGCTTTGAAGTAATCAGAGGCTTTTACTGAGCAGAAACCTACTGGAAACTGCTGAAAGACAAACAACCTTGTTCTTGAGAGTTTGCAGACATCGCTCTTTCCTTGAGAGTTTTTGCTTCAACACGTGTACAGCTCCTATCTTCTTGTGGCTCTGCCTTGGTTGTGAACATTTCTTGTACCTTCTGTGTTTCTCAGGTAAGGTGGGTGGGGTAAGAAAAACGGCCATACTAGCGCTCCCTTCAGTACCAACATCCAAAAATACTAGTCTTTTTACTCACTTGGCCAAATAAAGAAAGTCAACAAGAGTGTAGCACATACTGGCCACCTATCAATAGGTGATAGGTGAATATTGACCTACAAGGCCCAGATATTGTCCATGATCTTCACAGATCAAATTTGTGGGCCATTGACAACTGCATGTGACACAATAAATTCAGGAGACGTCAATCAGTAGACGAATATGATTTTAGCATGAAATGTGCACCTGGGATCTTCCAGTGTTTGCTAAAAAATGAGCTAAAAGAAACTAACAATGATGTTCTTGATTTGTTGCTGAAAGAATAATGTTAACCAGAGACTTGGAATCAATAAATATACCAAGCTCTAGTGACCTGTAACTCCGAGTTCTAAACACCTCCTCTTTTCCTCTTACATTTATCATGTCTGCTTCCTCTCGGGAAAGAAACAGAAAACGTGTTTCCGCAGTAAAGACATTTGTAAAGCCTGATGGCACATCTGGCAGCGCACCATGGCTAAAACCATTAACCCTAATGCCATGATCAGCATCACCTGTAAAGTTTACTTTCTATGTGAATAACCTTTTACCTTGACGTATTCACCAGCTTGGATTTTTCTGGCGGAATCTGTTAAAGCTTAGTATGCTTTTATACATTAACCACTGTAATGTCCCAATTTTAAACTTGGCTTTATCTTGATGATTTTTTTTAAATAAAAGCCTCATTAATAATATTTGAATTTACTTGACACGAAAGGGTACTTTTTATAACAAATGTAATTGCACTGATTGTCAGGACACAGAAACTTTCAAGAGAGATCCGAGAACAAGTAGCAGTAAGAGGATTACTAAATTCAATGGACTAGGATTACAGAAGTCACTTTGCTAAGTAATTTATGTTTGCTTCATCAGTCTCCCCATTCCTTTTACTCATTGGAAGATTGGCAGACATAAGTACATGCTATAGTCGCCAACTGGACAATCCTGGAAATTTCCTGCCACAGACACATATCCAGGCACCTTAAAGACCTCCACTGGCTCCCAATCAACAAGAGAATCACCTTGAAGCTTCTCACACACACCTTCAAGGCCCTCCACAACATCAGACCAGCATACCTCAACCATCGCTTTGTCTTCTACACTCCCACCAGACAACTTCGCTCCACCCACCTGGCCCTGGCCACCATCCCACGGATCCACAAAACTACAGACGGAGGAAGATCCTTCTCCTACCTCACTGCTAAGACCTGGAACTCTCTTCCTCTTCATCTCAGGCAATCACCCTCACTGCCTCAATTCAGGATGGACCTCAAGACCTGGCTCTTTGACTGAATCGTCCATCCAGCTCTTGAATGAACTGCGGACCTTCCCTCAGCACCTTGAAACCCTTACGGGTGATTAGCCGTGCTCTACAAGAACCCTGATTGTTCGATTGAACTGTCATAAGATGATGGAGTCCATTATAAGCTTTTTAGTCATCCCACATCACTATTGTCGTACCTGAACCTTCAGATACCGAGGTGGATAGCAGTCATTTTGGTGGAAGATGGAATACCTATTTATAACAAATGGTAACCTGGCTCTTCCTTGAGTAATCAGAAATTAGGGGTGGATAGGTATTACTGTGTCTGATTCCCACAGTAAATTCATTCCTGGGAGTTTCACAAGCTTTTAAGTGGTACAATCCAAGGGGAGGGTGAGGGCAACAGCCAAAATGAGGTATTCACACACAAAATGTTATTCTTGTAGTTTACCTTTAGTGAGAAACACCACCTCCAGTTCCATCGTTTTATTACCCCAAACTCAGATTGAGTATCAGAGGGCCTGATTTTGAGTTTGGCAGATGGGTATTCTGTCATAAACATGATGGATATCCTGTCTGACTTATTTCAAGTGAATGATTTCCCTTGGCACTTTTAGTAATGTGGATGTAATATCTGCAATGTTGCTGACAGGGTACCCTTCTGCCAAATTCTAAGAGGCTGATTTGGACTTTGGTGGAAAGGGTTCTCCATTGCGCCAAACTCAATGTCCGCTTGCCTGCTTGCACATGGGAGAACTATAAGAATGTTAGCAATGGAGATTACTCCATCTCTGTCACTGCCATACTGGCCATTTTTCACTGCCCCTTAATGTACGGTACCATCAGTAAAACCTGTAATACATTGACAGGAACTCTGGTTCCTTGCAATGTTAAGAGATGTTTGCTAGGGCAGTGGACATCTCTAAAATTGATGTGCAGAGGATCCTCAGTATCAGGGACGTAAAGTACTCCACCATACCAAATTATTTACGTCTGTCAGCCCAAGTCTAAATCAGGCCGTAAGACTTCGGCTGAGCCAAGATGTTTCACACTTAGGCCTAACCAAAGTAAGTACTTACTCCAGAGCCAAAAACGAATGCACAATTCATAGAGCAAATGTGAGGAGCAGATCAAGTGGCAGTCTTGCCAGACACTTATATAAAATTGTGCTTTGGCCATATTCAGGTGCATGTATAACCATACACTCTTTACAGTGGACACCGCCAGTAATAAGAAGAGACAGGTCAAGGAACGACCCTTCATAGGGATCAAGGGGTACCACGTACTCAGTCATCTGGAGTAAATGATTTTATACATGTCTAGAAGTAGCTGAGGTCCTCCAGTATGTACAGACTAATACGAGTTATTACATTTCCAACAATGGATGATCCACAAAATAAGTAAGTGGAAAGTATCTCAGCTTATTTATTTATTCATGTATTTATTTTATTATTGAATGAATGAATTTATTTGTTTCAATTAATAAAAATTGTTACAAAAGGCAGTGCATGATGTGTCCTTCACGCGCCTTCTTCGGTCATTGGTAAAAACAACATTGTATCCTTTCATTTAGTACATTTCATACAATTACACAAGGCATAAAAGTAAGAGTCCATAAAATTTGATATGTACCCACTTATTTGGGCCTTTGGTCTACCTTTAGACAGAGGCTTAGTCTTTGCTTATGAGTTTTTTAAGTTGAAGTGCAAATTTCACTAGTCTAGCCAGTTCCATGGAGGTCTCTAAATTAGAAAGAAGTTTCATTGCATCTTGGCAGGTACGGGTGCCATATTTTAAAAACAGAGGTTTCAATAAAGTGCAGCGTGCCTGACTCAAATGAGGGCAGATACAAACTAGGTGAGCCAAAGACTCCTCGTGCCGATGACACAATCTGCAAGAGGTGAACGCTTCAAGAGATTTCCATCAAATGTTTGTCTTTTATTGACATGACCATAAGTCTGACCGACAAGATTTTATTATTGTTTGCACACACTCTGAACTAACTTGACCATATATGAGTGACAGATCAGTAAATACTTTAGAGACAGAAATAAAATCAAATTCACAAGTGCTGACTGAAAACAAATATGTTTTCAATGCTTTTTGAAGAGAGAAAGAAGAGTTACTTCTGAGTGCATTAAGTGAGTTTATTTCAACCTGGACTTAACTCACTCTACTCAATTAAGTGGCAGTACAAACAAACTTTAGGAAGAAAGTAAGAGTACATCCATGAGTCCACTATCTTGCATAAGACTACATAGTACCTTAGTAAACAATACCTGCAATTTGCTTACCTTGTAAGCAAACCAGTAAGCAAACTAGGAAGAAGGGCTTTCTATGTAACTGGTTTAATACCAGTGGAGGCCGGGTTCAATGGGCTTATAAAACCAACACTAAACAATTCAAATCTTGCATGGCCTCGAAAAGTTGATTCTTAGCTGTAATCCAAGTCGCCTAAGACTCCGGAAAATCTGGGCCCTTTTAATGAATGGATGGCTGCTTGTAATTCTGATTGCACAGACATAGTGCAGTTTTCTCTGCTGAGATTGTATTATTAGCTTGTTTTCTCTTCGCCTTCTCTTTTCTTACTTCGCAAGAATGAAAGACTAGGTACTTTTATCCCCTGGATTGTCATCCTTTAAATATTTCATGAATTGTGATGGATAATAGTATTTTGTGTTTTTCTGATACATTCCTAATAAAAAATATAAAAGAAAAACAATTGAAATCACAAACTGGTTGGGCTCTTCAAAATGAAAGGTAAGGTACCAGTGAAATAGCCACCTAAAAGCGCTTTAATGATTTTGTTACGAGAAAAGAAACATCTCTGGAGTTACTGAAAGCTACTACTGCGGATAGGTATGACTCAGCGAACGTCAGCAGAATGCCAGACTTTCATCGGTGAGGCATGAGGACAACACATTGTTCAGAGAGTAGGCCTTTTGGTGTCCCTTACAGAGAAATTAGCATTTTCTGCAAAACATCCACACTCCTGAAACCTTTCCTTGAACAATTAAGCCACCTGGTAGAAAAGTTTGGCCAGCAGAGTTTAAAAGGTCATCAGAATCGGGTCAAAGATTGCCTGTGTACTCTACAAAGCAAAAGAGTTACAACTGCAAAGGAGGTAAAAGTGTTTGGACAATGTCATAGTGAAATTTTATAAACATCCAGCACTGTCGATGCTCAGATATTCTAGCAGAAAAAGTGTTAGCTGAGTAGCATAAAGCACTGAGCTAGCTGCAAAAAACAAACAAGCATTTTCAATGCAATAGGTCTCGCATTATTAAAGTTTGAGCTGTTGGCATTGCTAATAATAATGTAACACCAATAGCAGCCCAAAGATTCAGTAACGTGAGACCCATTGCATTGCAATAGTTTTTTTTAGTTTTTTTTATATAGCACAAACTTGAGTGAAAGGTGTGTATTTATGTTGCACTGAGTACAGTGTAATTATGTGTTGTGTTATTATGTGGCACAGAGTGGTATTGTGTGGAGTGTATTTATCTTGAATTAAGTAGAGAGTAATTATGTGGCGTGCAATTATGTAGTACTGAGTGGTATGTGAAGTGTATTTATGTTGTATTGAATACAGTGTAATAATGTGATGTGTAATCACACAACCACACCCAACCACACTCACACACAACTACACATACAACCACAATCACACACACACAACCACAACCACACACACAACCACACACAGCCATCCACACACACACACACAACCACACACACAAAACCACACACAAAACCACACACACAAAACCACACACACAACCACACACGTCTCATTATCCATTCCTACCTTTTTGAAAGAAGATGTTGCACTCAAATGATGTACTTGACGATCGTTTAATTAATTCTCCCTTCCCTTATTTTATTCCTTTAAGATTAAATGTAAAGAAAATTGTTGTTTGTTCATTGTAAAGTGCATTAACCCAATTTCACAGGTAGAGTGACACTATATAAAATGTAAAATTAAAAGAATTGCACTGGCTGACTACCACTAGTTTTTGGCTCCCCAAACACCACAAGCAGCCTGGTCTTCATGTGATTTACAGAAAGGTATTTCCCTTGAGATTATTTGTTTAGAGTCGGTCCAGACTTCCTTGAAGAGCCAAAACCATAGGTTCTAGGTCAGCTCAACTTCAGAAGCGAGGAATCAACTTAAACTGATAGTTCACCTGCATAAATCACAAAGAGGATCAGTGCAATAACACAATCTCGACTGCTGCCTTGCTAGGCTTTTAACTATAGTGCCCGCTCAAGTATCTAGGCCAAAAAGATTCTCCTACAATGCACTGGGAATGCCAGTCAACCAGGAAGGCCTTGCCATCTTGGCCAATAAGCATCCTCTCTCTCCATCGTCCAGTGATTCTATCCCCTGCCGAAAGCCTGTCTAGGCCGAAGAAAAGATGCCTAGGGTGTGAACCCATTCAAGGAGATGCTGGGTAAATCTCTCAGTAAAGATCGCTGTTAATATATGGTTCTCATGTAAAAACACAAGGAATAGCTCTGGTCCTAAGAATTTCGGGAAAAAAGTATTTAACATCAAATAGTCAGCGTCCCTGCATCTCTGAAGCCCTTGTGTGTCAGATTCTTTCAGATAACGGACAGCAAGAGAGAAAAGAACATTTCACCAAAAAGGATTGGTGGGAAAGGGGTCTTAAATTTAAAGGAAAGTGAGGCGATTCCAGACAGAGATCCTGCTGCACTTTCTGTGATAACTCTGAAACTGTGTCACACTTGGAAAAATCTCATTGATCCTTTAAGGGAAATAAAAGTCCCACATCTCCCACGAATGTGAGAAAATCACAGCCAGTATATAAATGGAACAAAAACTAGAAACATAACGATCTAAAGCATCCTGATCAACTATTAAGCAACAGAGTGAGAGCCTTCCGTGTTCTCAGGTTTCCATCTTGGGATCTACAAAAAATAGCAGGCCAAGAGCACATTCAAAGTGCTGGTGCACCTCAGTTTAGGTATTATAAACTCACCAACTACACATACTTCTATCTCTGTCTGACTCTAAGAAGTGGTGGGGGGACCGGGGGGACAAGGATTGTGCCCTGATGTCCTGTAAATTCCAGGTGGCTCTACATACTATGTGTACAAGAGGCGTCAAAGACCCCGGTATTCGCAGCCAGTGACACTGAATTCACACCATTCAAGCACTCCAAAGCCCCCATCCCCATTTTCAAACGCGCTCAACACTCACTTTGCTGTCCAGCAGATTCCATCCCGGTTTCTTGTTCACCAATTCTGATGCAACATCAACCAAACGGGTCTGGCTAGAATCAGTGATTTCGACCCTCTGCATCATCCAGAACATGATCAGCCCTTACAATTAGCTTAAGCAGGTGCTCCTTCCCTCCTTGTAGCGCATTGATGGTTCAGTGCTATTGTCTGCTCTCCCCTTTCTTTGATGCTGGAATACCCTAGCCGTAGGCTTCTAACTCATTGTCTCTGTTAAAGATGTTTTGACTTAGGACAGATCGCCAGTACGGCCCCAGTGGTTTTATACCTCTTGTTAGAATGGCTGGTCGCTCTTTATATGCTATCTTTAACACTTGCTTTCCACTAATTCACTCACAATGTACCAAAGACCATCCACATGGCAAATTTTCAAAGACAATAGTAACACAGAAAAACAGGAATACCTGTTTATAAAAACATTCCCTCCTGAAGGTATGACTGTGGAGAAGTCATATGAGGAGATTCTTTTTCAAGTCACCAATTGTCAGAATAATAACAATGAAAATATCATTGGACTTTCTAAAAAAGATTCATTACAATCCAGAGTTACCTTAAGTATTTAATATACAAAATACATATAAAAAGCATTGTCTGATTATAACCTGTAAGAGTAAGCAAAGATGGCTGTTAATAATAAACTGTGCACTTCTTAAGGTCAAGCAAATTCGTAATAGAACTTTCAAGAGTGCCAATAGGAGTAAGAATGTAATACTCCAACCTATGACACTTCGCACTGCAACAGGTCAACTACTATACACGCAAGCAAAACTACATGCAGAATTAACCAGGCACTACAGGGCACTCTACACGTCCAAATATACACCTAATGACGCACTGCTTGCCACTGTTCTCTCCCAACTAACGCTCCCAGTGCTGGACCAAGCACAAACCCTAGAACTAGACGAACCCATCACACCTACGGAGATTGGTGTTGCGATACGAGCATTGGCGTCGGGTAAGACCCCGGGCACAGGTGGTCTCCCCTCCAACTACTACAAGACTTATGCGGGTGTCGTGACAACGCACCTTCAACAGCTGTGCAATACAGCACTGGATACAGACATCCTCCCTCCCTCTATGCGGGAAGCACTATTAGTATCATTACCCAAACCAGATAAAGACCCGACCGGCCCTGGATCATACCGACCATTGGCCTTGTAAAACATGAACTACAAAATATTAGCCAGGGCACTGGTTGATCGCCTGGCCCCGCTGGTACCATTGTTGGTGGGCACTGACCAGAATGGCTCTGTCCCGGCACGCAATACGTCCCTAAATATTTGCCGTTTCTTTAGGGTTGCCACCTATTCCCTGTGCAATTGGCCGCACTCCGGTTGCCTAGTGCTGGACCTGGAGAAGGCATTTGACTCCCTGGAGTGGCCTTACTTATTTGCAATATTTAGCAAACTGGGAATCGCAGGACGCTTCCTCCGCCTGATCCAACTGCTGTACACACAACCAACAGCGAGAGTGAAGTCAGGCCCTTATATCTCCGAACCCATACCGATTGGTCGCGGAACTCGTCAGGGGTGCCCCCTCTCCCCACTGTTGTTCGCCCTGGCGATGGAGCCACTGGCCGAGTTGCTTAGAAAGCAGGGTGCTGAATGGGTTGTCCCACTGGGAGACGGCATACACTGTTACGTCTGTAGAACGCTAGCCGCTAGCGAACTACGAACGGGGACGATCCCCGCTTTGGAGCATGCGCAGGAATCAGCCACAGAACACAAAACGTTGCCGCCCCGGAAGGAGAACGCTTCGCGTTCAAGCTCTGGGACGGCATAGTGCGTTTCCGGGTCCTCTCCAGTGCTTCCGAGTCGGTGTGTCTCCACGTCTCCTGCCTCTCTCTCGTCGTGGTGTTCGCTGGCACCGATTCCTTCGTTTCTGGCTCCCGCTCGCAATTTCAAGAACCTCACAGCATTACGGTATGGGTTTAAACCCCCTGTTTAGGACTTTATTGTTTTTCTGCCTCTGAACTTCCTTGAGAGGCATATCTGAAAATGTAGTAATAGAGAAGGAAAGCTATTCTCTATTGGCAGACACATTTTTGTTATTATGTTTGGGATGCAAATAAAATCCCTAAAATACTTAACTGAATGAGACCTTGATTTGCAGAGGTCTTAGTTTTCTTTTGTTTGAGGTTTCCTGTATTAAGGGACACAGTAAAGGTTTAGTTTAGTTTTGCCAATACCAGGATTCTTCTTAAAGCTGTTCCTGCACAACAATAGGTAGGCTATCTTATCACACTTCTGAGTATATACTTCCCACTTAAACAGGACAATAGTTTATGTATCTCTGTTTTTTGTGTTTAGATGTCTATGTTCTCCCACTCACCCCAGTTAACAGCACACACGGAAGAAGGGAACACTAAAGGTAGACACTGTATCATATGAAAGGAATAGTAGTTAGAACACTGTGATACTTATCTCTTCTTCTGTTCTTTTCTACAGACCATTCTTTTGGCATAACCGCTTTCACACAGACTGGGGTGCGACGTGGGGCCTTTGAGTTTTTTCCCTTCTTGTTTATTCCCTTCTTTCCCTGGTTACTGTTAGTACTTTGACTACGTTGGGTCCAATAGATGATCTGGTGACGTTGTGGATCTTCTCATCGTTTGCACAATGTTCATGCAGTATCATTGTATGCTGAAGACATCATGATATATCTTAAGGATGTCCACACCCTCCTAGTTGCACTGATGAACACCCTGACGACGTTCGCTAATTTGTCGGGATTGAAGATAAATTGGAGTAAATCCTGCCTATACTCCTTCAGGCATACAGAACCGGACCCCGAACTTCGTTGCGGCGACATAGGTATACCCTGGCGACCTGAAACATTCAGCTACCTTGGAATCCGCATATACCACAGTCAGGAGGACCTGCTGGAGGGCAACATAGGTAGAGCAATTACAGAGTTGTGTTTGCAGATGACCTTCTGGCGCACGCTCCTGTTTTCAGTTGCAGGCCGAATTGCACTGGTGAAGATGGTGGTGCTCCCCAGACTATTATATCATTTCACAAACCAACCCGTCTACGTGGCCCCAAGCATATTCCAGAGATTTTAAACTGTTCTAAGGAAATTTATATAGAATGGTTTCCGTGTGGCCCTCGTGAAGCTTTACCTCCCAATTGACAGGGGGGGCCTTGCGGTCCCCAATATGGAGCAGTATAATCTAGCTTCACAACTCCAGTGGGTGGCCAGGTGGCCGGCGGGGCTACAATTGGCTGATACTGCAGCGGTGGGCCTGCAATGGTCGGGTGGGGACATACTTTGCTTATTCCATCCGTGCGCCGGACGCCGTCCACCTAATCAACTACTACTACAGACTGCATACAAAACTTATCATAGGAGCCTGTAGATAACACGAGCAATGACACCATATGCACCAGTCTTAGTGCTTCAGTGTATGCCTATCAGAGATGGCCCACTGACAGCTGCGAAGTTAGCGAGCTGGCTAAATGAGGGGGTGCAGACACTAGGGGACTTCTACCAAGACGGGGAGCTCATGCCGTTTGAGGAGCTGGCGTAAGCATATGAAATGTCACCTGGTCAGATCCTACTCTACTCAATCCTGGCAACGCTGAGAGGCAGTTGGGGAGATATGATTGCGGAACAGCCCATGTATTATACTATACAATATTTGCACATTATGGGAAGGGGCAATCATCACACTAGCTGGTTTGTGGAGTCACTCCTTCTTCACACAGCAGCCCCAATGACATCTGTTAGGCAGAAGTGAGAGACAGATAAATGGTGGCCATTTACAGATAAGGAATGGTCCGAAATGCTACTTAGTCCCACGTACATCCCGCGTAACTCACCCTTCAAACTCATACAACACTACATAATCCAGAGGGCCTATCTCACTCCCAAGAGAATTAATACATTTTATGTCCAGACAGATGGGGCATGCCCTAGATGCAAACAAGTGGGACTGATTTATTACACATGCTCTGGCACTGTACCTCCCTAAATGCATACTGGAGATGGGTGTGTGAATTACTAGGGGCGTCTACAGATCGCCAACTAGAATGCACCTGGGAGGAGTGCATACTGCACCTCTACCCTAGGGGTAAGAAACTAAGGGCAACTTCCTGTTTCCTGGATCTGGGTATGCTAACCACAAAGCGTCTGCTAAGAGGTGGAAAAGGCCAGACCGGCCGTCGATACCAGCATAGACGCAATCATTCTTAGTATGGGCTAGGGCAGACGGTAAGGCGCTCCACGTAGAAGAAACCCGGGCCTCCGCCAAGTGCTCATAGCAATGTAATGGGTGGTCATGGTGCAAGAATTATATGGGTTACTGGAGGATGGTGACGGGGATCCAATTACCGCTTCCCCCGGAACCGTCACATTAGGTGTGAACGCACAACCAGTGACTCCCGCTAGAAGATGATAGATTGGAAGGGCCTCCTCTCCTCTTTGTATCTGTATCTGGTCGCTTGAGCTCCTGCACTTGTGGAATCGTTGGGGAGGGTAATCATGGAGTGACCCAAGTCTCGACAATACGAATGAATATTTATTTGCAACAATCACTCACAGCTCCAAAGAGCATAGTGGCAAAATGTGGGGCTCCTACTGTAAAGGAAGTGCTACCTATCCCCCACTGTATAATGTAAAAAGGAAAGCAAAACCTATCAGAAATGTATTATATAGGAAATATTAGAAGCCACACCTGTAATGCCGCTACAGCACTGTGCACATGTAACGGGGCACAAGCAGTTTAGTACGAACACAATAGTATGCTCAGCAGTTTTCGTTATATATGTTCAAATCTGTTGCACACTCTCTAACCGGGGGGGGGGGACCGCGGTGGACGGGAAGACCGTCCGCCGCTTTCCCGCCCAGTCGAAGAGTCGACCGGGCGGAAAAGGGTTTAATATGGTGGCGGTGTCTACTAGACAGCGCCATCCATATCAGGATGCAGGCGGAGGGCAGCGCCGCCACGGAAAGGCATGCGGACTTTGAAGCTGGGGGCCCGT
Source organism: Triturus cristatus (assembly GCF_964204655.1). Classification (NCBI taxonomy): domain Eukaryota; kingdom Metazoa; phylum Chordata; class Amphibia; order Caudata; family Salamandridae; genus Triturus; species Triturus cristatus. The sequence goes on along the minus strand of NC_140592.1, from coordinate 273,343,629 downwards.
TGTGGGCCCCCAGGATGTTGGGGTGGTGGAGGGGCACATGGGGGGTACCTATGGTACCCCCCTGCATGTGCATGCATGTGCATGCACAACATGGAAGGCACCGCGCAGTGCCTGCCAAGTTGTGCATGCACATGCTCAACATGCATTTCTGACATTGAGGAGGGTGCTGCTGAAAGCACCGCCCGCTGCAATGCCAGGAATGCGGTATGCGCCCGCCAGTATGGCGGGGCATCCTAATGCCCAATGCGGGACCGCCGCATGCATAGCGTGCGGTCCCATTTCCCGGGCCTATGGCGGGTGGACAAAGTCCGCCCGCCTTACTAATGAGCCCCCTAGTGTCCAGAACTACTTACCGGCAAGCTCAATGAAGTAATGCACAACATGTACAGTGGGTAGACAAGAACTGATATGAATGGCTGTACTAATGCTTGAATAACAAAGCTGTTAGAACCTTGTATAAGTATGAAAATGTAATTTATTTAATATGTGAGCAGATGATTATTAACAAAACTTCAATAAACAGATGTTTTAAAAAAAATATGAGTAAGAATTTTATACACCAACTACAATCACTGGCAAAGCGAATAGGCCTAGTTTGCATTTCGAGTCCTGCCGAAAATATTTTTAAAAAATTTGTTTTCTGTGTACAATGCATCTGTGTGAAAGAGGAATTCAATGTGTGAGGATTCAGTGACTTTTTGGGGTAAACTGGCCCATCGTGTAATACAGTGCCAGAACATCATAGGTCAACCCAATAACCCTAAGAACCAGGGTGATAATGTTTATCCAAATAACTACGGTTTACTCGGGGCAGCATCTAACTCATAGAGTGATTGTTAGAAATTGAGTCTCTAGCTGGCCGAGGTATGCACCCTGTCCAAGTAGGGATCATAATCCTAGTCAGGGTAAGTCACAACACGATCCTAAATTATCCTTTGCTCACCCTCTGGTAGCTTGGCGCACAGAACGCAGGCTTAACTTATAAGGCAATGTGTAAAGTATTTGTGCAATAACCCATACAATGACACAGTAAATACACCACAAAAAGACTCCACAACAGTTTGGAAAAATTGAGAATATTTATCTGAGTAAAATAAGACCAAAATGATCAAAATTCAAGTAGAAGTTGAGATATAGAATTTTGTAGAAATAAATGCAATGAAACGCTTAGAAGCAAGTAACTCTAAAAAGGTTAGTTCAGGTCGCAAGGGACCAGTGCAAATTCATAGTTCAGGATGACCACGATGGAGCGGGACTGGCTACAGGAACCCACTTGGGCCTGCTGAACACAGTACCTTGGATCTTAGAGCTATGAGAACTTGGAGGGGCCACCTCCGGCATAGGTAGGTCTCACAGAAGTCAGAGTCCAGCAGCACTAGCAGAACTGCAGGAAGTCTTTTGTGTCCCTGAGACATCAGAAACAGGAGGGAAGTTAACAACCCCTTGGAGATCACTTTGGAGGGAAGGCAGTGTCCAGCTCTTCTTCCAGCAGAGTCAGGAAGCAGCAGGCCAACGAGCAGGAAAGCAGTCCTTCCAGAAAAGCAGTCCAGTTGAGTCTGATGAGAAGCACCACAGCCACTGACAGTGGTTCAGCTCAAGGTCCAGAAGTGTCTAATTTGATAGGCTCAAAGACCCAGTACTTACACCCAAAGATGCCTTTGATGTGAGGGAAACTTTAAAGAGTGGTTTTTAAGTGCACTGTAACCCTTTAAACCCAGCCCTCCCTCCAGACTACCAGTGGGGGGTATCAGTCCTTTCTGTGGGGTCAGGCCACTACCGTTTGTAGTGTCAGGGTGAGCCCCTTCTGCCCAGGAAGACCCATCGGAATGCAGATAAATGCAGGTGGTGCTAAATAACACCCAGCCCTTCCTGTGTCTGTGGCTGTCTAGAAGGAATGCACAAAGGGAACGGTAACCTAGCCTAGACGTGTAATCAGAGACAGGCTGTAAGGCACACAAAGCAGTAAGAGCAGAGGAATGTCCACTTTCTAAAAATGCAATTTCTAAAATAGTAATGTTAAATCCGACTTTACCAATAAACAGGAATTATCATTACCATTCCAAAGATATGTAACATGAAAATACTACTCCTTTCTGATCAGGAATTACAGCTTAAAGGTATTTGTTAAGAAATTCCCAATGCTAGTGTATGAGAGGAGTAGACCTCACAGCACTGAAAAACTAATGTAGCTCTTTGTCACTACTAGGACGAGTAAAACATTAAAGTACATTTCCTACTTTTTACTTAAGTACATGTCCTACTTTACATACTTTGGATTACCAAGGGCCTTTCAAAGGGGTCACATATATGTAATAAAAGGGGAGTTTAAGGCTTGGCAGGTACTTTTAAATGTCAAGTCGAAGTGGCAGTAAACTGCACACACAGACCCTGCAATAGTGGCCTGAGACATGGGTAAGGAGCTACTTAAGTGGGTGGCACAATCAGAGCTGCAGGCCCACTAATAGCATTTAACTTATAGGCAATGGGCACATGTAGTGCACTTTACTAGAGACTTATAAGTAAATTAAATATTGTAATTGGGTATGAGCCAATGTTACCATGTTTAAGGGAGAGAGCACAAGCACTTCAGCACGGGTTAGCAGTGGTAAAGTGCGCAGAGTCCTGAAGCCAGTAAAAGCAAGTACAGAAAAATGGAGGGAGGCAGGTAAAATTCTTGAGGGAAGACCCCCGAAGGCTGTTAGGTCTAACTAACAGTTATGCTATTAAAAAATAGAAAAACAACATTTGAAAATCAAAATTTCAGATAAGCCTAAAAACAAACACCCACAAGAAAAGTGATGATCATCTCTTATACAATAATAAAGCAAACACCGATCATAATTCAAAAATATTCATTCAATGATACAAAACAGCAAATATATGACAAACGAAACAAAATACAATGCAACACAAGGAGACTGATATGTACTATACAGGATAGTAGCGGGCCACTGTTCATAACAGAGCCGTCTAAACCCGGGTTGAGTTATACCAATTCGGACCGCGAGGACGCAGTGCCTGGAATCGGTTGCTGTTTTATTCAGCTTGCTGGAGGGTGTTACTGCGTACATGTACCCTCATTTTTCCAGTGTTTCGGTATTTGGCTTGCTCATCGCCCTATCGAAGCGGGGGTTATTGTAGTTAAGGCTCTCTGTGCTCCGGGGCAGACGCATGTTGCCTTGCACAGCGTGGGCAGCATGGTAGAATCTTTACATGTTGCTTAAACATTTTAGACTACTCTGTTTTGAACAGTGGACCGCTGCCATTGATTGCCTTCTAAGCTGTTGGTCTTGTTTTTTGTTGTTTGAAACGACTCCAAGTAGCACTGGTTTTTCAATTTACGTGATGTATTTATATCATTGTTTCGAGTCTGATTTCCGCTTTTCTTGTTCTTTACCTATTTTTCTCTTGCGACACTTAGTCCTGATGATGGCCCTGGTCAAGTTTACCATTGGGCTGAAACGTTGACTGGTATTTACACAATATGGACTGCTGAAATTGACCTAATCTGTGTTTGTTGTTGGATTACTGTATGAGCCTCTTTCATTTCCGATACAACTCTTTGGTGTTTTGATATACACTGACAGCCTACAATCCTGTGCAGTAGATATCAGTCTTGTTGTGTTTCATTGTATTTTGATTTGTTGTATATTTGCTTTTTTGTGTCATTGAATGAATATTTTTTAATTATGATCTGTATTTGCTTTATTATTGTATAGGGGATTATCATCGCTTTTGTTGTGGGTATTTGTAGATAGGCTTATCTCAGATTTTGTTTTTCAAATGTGGTTTTCTATTTTCTAATAGCATCACTCTACGAGTTAGATGTTGCCCGAGTGAACCGTAAGTTATTTGAATACAGAACTTCATAGGTGGCAGAATGATTCACCACACAGTTAACAGCATGAGACGGGAGAATTATATCCAAGTCTTTGTATAAGGAATTGATAATAATAAGTTCGGCCAGCGGCACAGTCCAGCAACGTCTAAAAATGAACATGCCGTATAACAATTTTAAAGATTACTCTAAAACACATAAACAGATGCATCTAACAAAAACTGGTATGATCCGCATCCAAAGATTGCACATTTATTCTCTATGACAAAGGCTCCTTTTCAGCTTTTGGCATAGAAGGTTATCTGTATATCAGTACTTTAACTTCACTACAAGAGGCGGCTGCCTACTAGCCACGATTTTTTAAAAATGCCCTTGTGAATTATGTGCTGAAACCATTTGAATTTATTTTACACTTAGCCTCCGAAGAAATATGCATGTAATGCAAGAACGGGACAGGAACGGGACACTAGTATCATGAAGCTACCCATGCACAATTTTAACTCAAATGCCTGAAAATCGCATGTTAAACATGTTATCTTATCAACCAATAATCACGTACTAAAAACACGTCTACTACATACTATATCATAATACAGCCAGCAATGTTTATACATGAACAAGGTTTCACTAACATCAAAAAAAAAAATGCAATCTTTTTATCACGTCAGTATTCCCTTTTTGGCAACCTTAAGTTTAGTTATTGAATGTGGGCTGTTATTATTTCAATTTCTTTGCCTAAACTAATCCACCTTGTCCCTGTTTTACTGGGAATAATATGTGACGTGCCTTTGGTGACAGCCAATTACCTCGCCTGCTCTTTAGCACTCATCAAAAGAAAAGAAACCATTGGAATTGCATCAACTTTTTATTTATTAACCAATATTTCAGCAAATTATCTGGAAAAGTCAATTGCTATGGCTCTTATGGAGTAAAAAGATGTTCTTATGCTTCGCTAGTCTTCAGTAAGTCACAATAATGGAATAGAGCATAGAGTGTAGTAGTGCAAACCCTCCCCACACAGCATGTAAACTTAATATTTACACACTGCATATACAAGACAGCAGCAGTGCAAGCTCCCCTCGCACACAGAAAAACAAGGCAGCGGTAAAACAGTTTTCTTTCCCACAGCACAAAGGTCCAACAGAGGCAGCAGTACCAGACAAAGTGCACAGATAATGTCTTATTATCGCTTTCTGGTGATTATAGTGTGGTAAATATTTCATTACCGATACTATTTTTTATGCGGTAAAATCTGTCAAGAATAACTCAGTAAATATAAGAGGCAGAATCCGTGGTATTAGAGTGTTTTAAAAGGCTTTATTCCTATAAAAAGGGAGACAATTCGAATTGTGGGCCTTCTATTCCATCACCACGAAAGTTCAGGAAGGAAGGAACATATATTATTGATAGTTAAGCGGTTTTATAGAAAATGCATTACAGTGAAACAGATGCAAGAGGCGTGACAGCTGATAACTCAGATAAACTGTACATACGTAACTAAACATGGGTGTAACTAAAATACGTCATTTAAACATGATGTTACAAGTGGGTGGATCCATAAAAGAATCCTGCAATGTCAGCAGAAATATATGGCAGAGATGCGCGCGCAGCTGCATGACGTGTGATTGACGTGCAACTAGAGGGTGAAGGAGACTTGACATTTAGCTCTACATGTGGAGACAGAAGTCTGGGGTTATGTCAACCTAATTCCAAATCATATCTTATGTTTAAAGAACTGTGTGATCCAAAAGGAAAGGTCTCTTAGGATAGAATCTTATTCTATACTGACTATACTGACTGTTAGTGCGTGTACAAGCGTCTAAGTGTCTACACTAGATGCGAGGAGGTAGGAATATTCCATGATAACGGGGCTTATGAATTACTGGCATGAGGGCAGCGAAGCCTGGCCCTTTGCACGGAAGCTGGAACAATGTTTACCTAAACTACTAGACAGGAATGCATCGGATGAGGAGCGAAGGAGATAATCTCGAAGGTGAAATACAGTTTTTGGCAGGCGACAGGCTGGATCAGGCACCGTTAGCCGCGCAAGGAGTAAAACAAAGTTCATGGTCACAGATGCAGGCTCAGACTGGAGCTTTCAGAGGCAGAAGGCAGGAAAAGGCTTGATGACAGAATTCGGGCCTACTCGCCTGAATCTGTGAAATGTGGAAAGTGAACCACATAAAGTCGGTGGCCTTTCATACTTAGGAATGGAATATCTGACCCATTCATGGCGGATCTGAAAGAGGACATGTTGACGGTGGACGCACATATATTTGCGTCTTCAGAACTGGAGCAGGAGGGAACATACATGTACTTATAGCATGCACATGGAGCCGTTGGGGTCTACGATAGGGGACATAACTGATCACAAAATTCATATTTCCTCATTCCCTCCTTGTCCCCTTCGGACCCTTAGGAGATATCGATCTTCATCAATCCATCGATCTGTTCATATAGCATCATTTGTTCTTCTTTCTTCTTCCGGGATCTCGAGCGAATACTTGGATGTGGGATACACGAGGTGGCACACAGACCACAAATCGCTGGCCCACATTGTAGACATAAGCAGCAACTGAATAGTATGAGGAAGCCAATACCCAGGAAGGATAATATTCTCCATCCCCAGGCTGACAACACGCCCCAGAACCAACCGGACCAAGTCCAGGTGCCTGGACTCTGGTGTATCTGGCTTACAATCTTATGAAGGCGGGTTATGGCTTTATATACTGACGGTGAATTTTCTGGTATGAAAATGCAACAACTTGATCCGATGACCCTACAAGCTCCGCCCCTATCGGCCAGGATGACGTCAAGGACAAGACGATTTTGAAGCACAACAATCCGCATAGCAGACTGCTCTTCTGTTAAATTGCCTAAGGCGGAAATAGTTTCGTTCACTACTGCTTCAAGGGTTCTGGTTAATCTACGTATCAGCTTACTATCAGTGACTGTACCTATATAAGGAAAGAAACCTTTATTGAAATCTGTGTATTTCTCCCATGCTGTTTCAGTATAATCGACAATTGGGAGATCTCTCTGCTGTCTATTGTGTACTAAATGGGTATTTCTATGATAATCAGGAGGAGCTAGGAAAACAGGTGGCAGAAGGAATGCTATATAACAGGTACCATCCCAATCTAAAGGTAGACATATATATGCGGTCTGGCCACATATGAAGTAGGAATGATGGGAAGCTCTAAATGTAGACTTGCCTTGATCACTGAATTTTATTACAGTGGTGCATTTACTGTGGCCCATATGTATGGAACCATTCTTTCTTATACATAATTCCCCTTTTACTGGGAATACCGACATGGCGGGCAAGATTGGTGTAGCTTCAGATTCAACGTTCAGGATCATGAGGTTAAGTGTAAAATTACCTAATCCATATACTTCATTTTCTAGATCAGTTCCTGTTCTTTTGGGAAGTCCCTCCTTGTTAGGGTAGCAGACTTTAAGCAAAACTAAGTTCAGGTTTCCCCATACCCAGTTGTCTTGATAAACTGCGGAATTTGAATCTAGGGAATTAATCAAACTAAACCATGCTCCACAGGAGCCATTGTGTGTAAACGGATAGGGAAAGAGGGGCAAAACTCCCTTATAGTTCTGATAGGGAGGGAGCTGGCCACATATCCAACAATTTGTGGCATTGCTGGTTTGATGGGAATGATGTAACATACTAATGAAAGTGTTATTGCGCAGCGCAAATCTATAAGACAATTCATGTGGAGGTAATTCACTAAAAGAATGTTCTGCAGTTATATTATAAGCATGCTTAGGAATAGGGTAATACATGTGCAATAGGATGCTGACAATGATGATCAAAAGACTTAGGAAAAACAAAATTAATAATGTTACTGTACAATGACTACGAAATGATTTACAATACGCTTGCTTTTTCAGCTGCTTTCGCTGATTTCTTTCTCTATTTCGGTCTAGAGGATACATGTCAGAGACAAATTCAACCGATTCACCTTGGAGAGGACTTAAACAATCAAATTGTCTGACTTATTAGACCTCAATTTTAGTTTATAGATTTCTGAGTTCGATTGCTCAACCAAGGGGAGCTTTGAGTCTGTCTTTGAGGAAATACAGGGTTTAGTCTCTATATTGGATGGTAGTCCATAAAATTTCTTGATATGACTCGAGTGCAACCATCCTTTTCTTCCCTCGATTTTCACGGCTGTCCTTGTGGTAAGTAAAACTAACTTCGGTGACTTCCACCTAGGATCCAGTTGGGTCTTCCGGTCAAAGTTCCTGACCAGCACCAGATCCCCAGGAACCACGTCATGGGGCTTCACCTCAGTATTATCGGGAAAAACTGCGGATACCTGTGAACGACAAGATTGTAGTGCAGACATCAAGGAAGCCAGGTAATCTGTCAGCATATTACAGTCAACGTCAGTGATTTTACGAGGTATAGGCGTGCCCCACATATTTGGTGGTCTACCGAAGATCACCTCATACGGGGATAGCCCTGTTCGAGAATGTGCTACCATTCTCATGTAAAAGAGCGCAACTGGTAAGGCTACTATCCAATCGACTCCTTTTTCTCTACATATTTTGGACAATCTAATTTTCAAAGTTTGATTATGGCGTTCTACGAGACCTGCTGCCTCGGGATGTCGGACACAGTGAAATTTCCATTGATATCCTAATAGAAGGGAAACGTGTTTCATTAGTTCGGATGAGAACGGCTGGCCGTTATCTGAGTAAACAACACGTGGTAAACCGTACCGTGGGAAGAATTCTCGAACTAACTGTTTGGCAGTAGTCGGGGCAGTGTAATCTGAAACCGGGTAGGCTTCTGTCCAACGGGAAAGAGCACAGACAACTACGAGAACATATTTGAATCCTCGACATCGTTCCATCTGGATATAATCCATCTGGAGGACTTCAAAAGCATGATCGGGAGTTTGGAATCCACCCTGTTCTACGGGGATGCTTTTACCTGGATTAAACTGACAACATATCATACAGGTACGAACTTTTTGTTTAGCTGCGGCTCGCAAATGTTTGTTGAACCAAATGTGTTGAATGCTGTCTAGCATAGCTTTTTCTCCTATGTGCGCTGGACTATGTATAGTGTTAATGATGACTTGGACCATTGAGTCGGGAAGAAACCATATAGATTTTTCCTTCGTCATCCATCCTTGATCTGTTTGGATCCCTCCTAATTCAGTCCATTTCTTTATTTCTTCTGGTGTAGCGTGTGTCTGTATATCAATTACATCAAGGGCGGGATCCTTAACTGTCATGCAATGTGTTGGCGTCGGAACTATTGTCTTTGTCATGTCAGTTGTGTGAGTCTGATTCTGAGCAGTCTGTTTAGCTGTTCTGTCAGCTAGGTCATTACCCTGAGAAATGATATCGGTAACTTTTGTATGGGCTTTGCATTTCATAATCGATATTGCAGTAGGTAGATGAATCGCGTCTAATAGGGCTTGAATGAGGGGTCCATGTTGAATGTGGGCACCGTGAGAAGTTAAATAACCTCTCTCTCGCCACAGTACGCCGAAGTCATGGACGACTCCGAATGCATAACGTGAATCTGTGTATATGTTGACTTTTTTATTTGTGGCTTGAATACAGGCTTGTGTCAGAGCGGTGAGCTCTGCTGCTTGAGCTGACAAAGTGTTAATACAATTTGTTTCAATGACTTCAGTGTCTGTTGTGACTGCGTAAGCGGCCACTAGCTCTCCTGTACTTGCTCTCATACATGACCCATCTACATACAATGTCAAGTCTGGATCTGACAAAGGGATATCTGTCAAGTCTTGTCTGGGTTTCGTCGTGATAGTAATAACTTCGACACAATCATGTGCCAATGGATCTGTTCCGCTCACTGGTAACAATGTGGCAGGATTTAACGTATTACAACGTCTGATTTCTATATGTGGCTGAAACAGTGTTAATTCGTAACCAGTGAGTCTTGCTATCGTCAAGTGTTGTGTTTGTGTGCGGTTCAAGAGAACCTCTACTGCGTGTGGTACTTGTACTGTCAATTGATGTCCTAACACTATGGCATCGCTTTGTCTGATTGCTAAAGCTGTTGCTGCCACCGATTTCAGGCACGCAGGAAGAGCCTGAGCTACTGGATCTAATGTACTAGAGAAATAAGCACATGGTTTGTGTGATCCTGCTTGTTCCTGAGTGAGTACTGACAAAGCAGTACCTTCGCGTTCTGTAACGAAGAGTGTAAACTGTTTACTGTAACATGGTGTTGCTAGGACAGGTGCTTGGCATAAAGCTTTCTTTAAGCTTTCAAAGGCGTGTGTATGTTCTGGAGTCCAAGGGAGGACAGTCGATGTGGCTGCCTCCTGTGTTGTCAACTGGATGAGTGGTTTTGCTAGAAATGCATATTGAGGGATCCACTGCCTACAGTATGAAGTGAGGCCTATAAAAGCCCGCACCTCCTTTTGTGTCGTAGGTGGTGGCATGTTAGCGATTAACTGGATGCGGTCGGATGTAAGCTGCCTTCCCTCCTTGGACAGCGAGTGCCCAAGGTAAACAACTCGCTGGACACAGAATTGCAGCTTAGAAGGGGACACCTTGTGCCCCTTGTCGGCCAGAAATTTTAAAACCGTCAGTGACGCTTTTTCACATTCAAGTTCGCTTCGGGCGGTGATCAGCAGATCATCGACATATTGAAGCAAGGCAGTGTTAACTGGCATATGGATACTGTCAAGTTCTCGTTTCAATGCTTGGCTATAGATGCTGGGGCTTTCTGTAAATCCTTGAGGTGCGCGTGTGAATTTAAAACTTCGTCCATTTAAACTAAATCCGAATAAATATTGACTTTCCGGATCAATTGGGACACTAAAGAAAGCATTCTTGAGATCAATTACAGTGAAGAACGTTGCTTCCGAGTCAATAGCTGTGAGTAATGAAGAGATATCTGGAACTACGGGGTATTGTGGCACAATACATTTATTTAATTCGCGCAGATCAATAACTAATCGATATACTGGTGGATCTTTTGGATCCGTTCTTTTAAGAATCGGAATTATCGGAGAATTACATACATTGGAGTCGGTTTCGACAACCACTCCTTGTGCAATGAGCTCGTCAATGATTTGCAGTAAAGCCACTACAGCATCTGGTGGTAACTTGTATTGTCGCATTCGTGGTAGTACTATTCCTGATTTCAGTGTAACTCGATATGGTGTAATGTTCATGCAACCAACATCAGTGGGGCCTTGTGCCCATAAATGTGTAGGTAAATTCTGCAGTCGGTGATCCATGTCTCTGGATACGTAGTGACCTTTAAAGTCACGTAAAAATAGTCGTACTCCTTCCGGAGAACAACATATTATGGCTCCTAGAGCCTTCAATGTTTTTATACCTAACAAGTTTTCTGGACATGATTTAGTAAGCAACAAATCTGTAGGCCCGAATTCTGTTGTACGTGTTAATGGACCTACTGTGAGTGCAAGAGGTTGTGTTACGTCGTTAATTATAGGTTTTCCTGAAAATCCAAGAGAAATATTCTGTGAGCCTGAGAGGGGTGCCCCTGGAACTTCACTACGTCTTATAGTTGTTCTGCTTGCCCCTGTATCAAGTAAAAACTTTCTGTCTTCCCCTAATAGTTCACTATGTACATAAGGTCCCTCTTGGTCTACAGGAACCTCAATAAGGGGTAAGCCAACTTCCCTCTCTAGGCTGTCTCATGAGTATCGCTGATAATCGGGATAATCTGTTTGTGCATACTGATACATTTGTTGTGTTGTTGCTTGAGTTGCAGCAGTAGGCTGCGCTTGTGGTGGTACTACAATTTGTTGTGGAGCTGCCTGTTGCGGGGCTAATTGTTGCGGGGCTAACCTAGGTTGTGCCTGCTGAGGCGTCTGTTGTTGATTCTGATCCTGTCTAGGTGGACGTGGTCTCTCATGTGTTCTACCTGTAGCAATATTATGTTTCAGGACTGGACAATCGTGTATATAATGACCTGGTTGTTTACAATAGTTGCATGTCCCTTTCGCAGGGCCTGCGGAATCACCCTTTTGATGACTATCAGCTGGAACTGACTGTGCAACAAGCATTTTCATTTTCGTATCTTTCATACGTCTTTGTTCGTGTTCTTGTTCTTCTCTAATTCTATTGTGATGGTATTGTAACATCTGTAGCATCTGTGATGGGGTATTACCTTGCCAGGTACTTTCGAATTTCAATACTCTATTCTTAACTTGTATCAGAGAATTTTCAACTAATTTTGTCACAAACAGATGTGGGTATGACTCACTACTGGCTTTTATGCCACTATTTATACTAAAACATTTTTCAAATCGGGAATAGAAATCACTTGTATCTTCATCTGGTTTTTGTTTACAGGCTGAGATTGCACCCCAGTCTTCCTTTTTCGTAGTTAATAAACGTGGCAATACCTGTATTAGTAATCCTGCTAGTGCTGTAGTCTTATCCCCAAGCCCTGCTCCTGCAGCTCGGGCCTTTTCTTCGTTTTCCAATGCTGTCCAATCTATCTTTTGGTCTCCTACCTCCCATTCTTTTTCTTTGAGTTTTTCATAAACACCTGCGGGTAATAGGACTTTTAATATTTTCATAATGTCGGGGTAGGTATACTCTCCCATGAGTAACATGTCTTTTATCTCACGGTGGAAACCTGCTGGATCTTTGTCATGACTGGGTACTACTTTCTTCATTTCTAATAATTCCAGTTTAGTTATAGGCGTGTATACAAACACACGTGTGAAATTATCGTCGGCACCTCTGGTCGGGTGCACTTCGCGTAACGGGTTCTGTCTATCTATGTGATACATTTTTCTTCCCATTATGGGAACTGAGACGTGTTCTGGGCATACGAAATTTAAATATTGGTTTCGGGATTCTAGTATTTTCTTAATCAAATCAGTACCTGACCCTCTCCATATGTTCGTGAGTAGTTCTGTCAATATGTCAGGTAAGGGTCCTGGATCGGAGTGTTGGCCTTTATATAATATAAGGAGGTGTTGAATCATGTATATACTAGCTAAACGCTGTTCATATGGGTCTAGATTCAGAAACGTGTGTGCAAGTACATCATCATTGTATTCGCCGGGACTGTCAGCCCATTGTACTGCTGACCTGGCTAATTCTTGTTCGTCCATGGAATCGAGCACGTGGTACCCCCTTTGATCTCGGAGTGATTTATCAGCGGCTTGGAATAAGTGTTCAGGGGATTTTGTATTCAGCATAGGGTTTGGAAAATGTCTATTATATTCTGGACGTATTGGACGTATTGGGTCGTTAAAACCTCTGGTATTATTATGGGGTCTTCCTTTACCTACATAAGCTATCGTGTCTACTTGCTCTGATTCTTGCTCCTCCTCCTCTCTGTTTAGATCAGCGGCGTCTACCTCTAATCTTTCTTCGTGTATTCGTTCTACCTCTTTGCGGATCTTTCGGTACATAGCTACTATACATAACTGTTTATCATGTCTTCCTTCCGATATATTCCGACCTCAAGTGACAAGTGTTTGCATTTCTTCCGGATTTACCCCAGGCCGGTCTTGATTTCTAATTACACAGTTTATGAGGAAACGTAACAGTTGTCCCTGTACCTCCGCTTTCTGGTACTCCATGGCTCTACTAATACTTTCAGGACCTCGCCCTGACTGGACAAAGTGATATATATTTTCTAAATGTGTATTCATTCCTGGTAACTTCGTTAAATATATTGCAGCTCGTCTAATACGTAATGATGACAGCAGCATTTCGTCCCGTTTACCGGGCACAGGATCATATCTACAATCTACTAGAAGTTCCTTAAGCATGTCGGGAGTGGCTAGTTTGGGTGTACGTTGGAGGGCTAAATCTCTAAGGGAAAATTTATTTCCTCTGGGTGGCGTAGAAAAAATGTCTGTCGTACCTCCTGTAGCACCGTCTAGGGTGCTGGACGTGAAAGGATTTGTTGAGGGTGAGACAGCAACCGTCGTTGTGGGAAAAGCTGTAGAAACAGATGTGCTTGTCGGAATGTGTGTCGAAGCGCGTTGTTGCGGAGGTATAGACGAATGTTCTTGGCGATGGGCATCATCGGCAAGCGGTCTATGTGGTGCGGTATTAGCATACTCGGGAGCTGCGTCATCTAAATAGCGGGAGAGGAAAACATCTTCTGCGGTTCGGGGATGTCCCTTGGGATGTGCTTTTATCGGAAACAATGGAGTTGGCAAGTCTTTTGGTAGTTCCGGAGTAGCCTTAGGTAACCCTTCGGCCAGAAGTGGATACATACCATTCATAAGAGCGTTTCTTTGTCTATCTACTTGTTCTGATTTTACTCGGGTACCTTCCTCAAGTAATAGTTTTTCTCGGACTTTATTCGAATTCTCCTTACCCTTATTTTCCTGTCTGAGTGCTTTTTCTGTACGTCTATACGATTCTTTACGCCATAATTCAATGGCATCTTTCTGTGACTGTCTGGCTTTCTTTTTCCATAATTCTTCTTCTACTCTCATGATGCAATCTGCATCCCAGGTCCCCGCTGCGGGCCATCTCTGACTCTCTGGTAATTCTTTGGTGTAATCTACCCATAAATCAAGAAATAATACGGCATCTAGGCCATGCTTATGATACATGAAGTACCCTGGAGTGTCCCTCGGTGGGATGGGAACAGCTTCTTCGAGTACACCTTTTCTAGTTTTGATCTGTCTTAGTTTCGAAAAGAGCGGCATTTTTAGATCTTGTTTCTAGAACACACTTTATACGAGAAAACACAATAATGAACAGTCATTCATACCACAATATATAGAACGTATTTAAAACATTTAACGTTTAACAGTTTTACGGATAATAATAACTAATAGAAAACTGGTTACTGACATAATACTGACACTAGATAATATTTTTTTTATATGCTTGACATACTATATATACTGCTAAACAGTACAGATACACTGCTAGAACAGTGCAGACCGGATTTGTGTACCCAAACCCGTCTTGACCGGCACAGACTATGTGCACGTTAAATGCCTCCCCGGTAATGGTACTCACCGGGTAGCTCGGAACGGAAGGCCTCGGAACGGAACTTGAAACTGGACCGGACTGGACTCGACTCGACTGGACTCGGAACTTCGGAACTTGGCGGGTCTCTGTATACCTCGGATCTTGCTCTCTCAGCTAGGCTCTGGTCGGGATACTTCGCACTTCTCACCGCCTCGTCTGGGTGTTGATCGCAGCCTCAGTCGTCCCCGCTTGGCCGGAAGGAGACACAGGAAATCCTGCAGATACGCGTTTTTGTTGTCCGTTCAGCTGTGGCAGGAGACCGGGCCTGCAACGCACCGCCGGCGCGTGAGATGAGAAAGTGTCCCTGTTCGGGCGCCAATTTATGTGGTAAATATTTCATTACCGATACTATTTTTTATGCGGTAAAATCTGTCAAGAATAACTCAGTAAATATAAGAGGCAGAATCCGTGGTATTAGAGTGTTTTAAAAGGCTTTATTCCTATAAAAAGGGAGACAATTCGAATTGTGGGCCTTCTATTCCATCACCACGAAAGTTCAGGAAGGAAGGAACATATATTATTGATAGTTAAGCGGTTTTATAGAAAATGCATTACAGTGAAACAGATGCAAGAGGCGTGACAGCTGATAACTCAGATAAACTGTACATACGTAACTAAACATGGGTGTAACTAAAATACGTCATTTAAACATGATGTTACAAGTGGGTGGATCCATAAAAGAATCCTGCAATGTCAGCAGAAATATATGGCAGAGATGCGCGCGCAGCTGCATGACGTGTGATTGACGTGCAACTAGAGGGTGAAGGAGACTTGACATTTAGCTCTACATGTGGAGACAGAAGTCTGGGGTTATGTCAACCTAATTCCAAATCATATCTAATATCTTATGTTTAAAGAACTGTGTGATCCAAAAGGAAAGGTCTCTTAGGATAGAATCTTATTCTATACTGACTATACTGACTGTTAGTGCGTGTACAAGCGTCTAAGTGTCTACACTAGATGCGAGGGGGTAGGAATATTCCATGGTAACGGGGCTTATGAATTACTGGCATGAGGGCAGCGAAGCCTGGCCCTTTGCACGGAAGCTGGAAGAATGTTTACCTAAACTACTAGACAGGAATGCATCGGATGAGGAGCGAAGGAGATAATCTCGAAGGTGAAATACAGTTTTTGGCAGGCGACAGGCTGGATCAGGCACCGTTAGCCGCGCAAGGAGTAAAACAAAGTTCATGGTCACAGATGCAGGCTCAGACTGGAGCTTTCAGAGGCAGAAGGCAGGAAAAGGCTTGATGACAGAATTCAGGCCTACTCGCCTGAATCTGTGAAATGTGGAAAGTGAACCACATAAAGTCGGTGGCCTTTCATACTTAGGAATGGAATATCTGACCCATTCATGGCGGATCTGAAAGAGGACATGTTGACGGTGGACGAACATATATTTGCGTCTTCAGAACTGGAGCAGGAGGGAACATACATGTACTTATAGCATGCACATGGAGCCGTTGGGGTCTACGATAGGGGACATAACTGATCACAAAATTCATATTTCCTCAATAGAGTAACAAAAAAAGTACAGTGATTCAAGAAAGATGGTTAATTGGTGAACAGTCAGGTCTAGAGGAGTACCATTCAGTACCTTAAGCATAACAAGAAGGGCTGTGAACTTAACACACTGAGCCACGGAAGCTGTCTGACACTGGTGACATGTCCACATTGTCTAGTGCATGTAACTACTTGCACCTCATCATTTTCCAGCCTCGAAAGCTGGACCAAAGGACACTTTTGCATTCTCAGATTTAGGCCACCACAATATCTCAATCTATATGAGATGGTGGCTGCCACGTGTAAGTATTTCAAGCTCATTCCAGCAGAAAGTGGAGCAAATGTGCCCTCGGAGGGCACTTAAAGTCTCTGACCAGAAAACAACCAACTATAGGCTCTTGCCTAAAACCTCCAGGGCCTGTCTCTTTCTTCCATTTTTTTCTTTATCCTGCCATGAACTATGGAAGGCAAGAGTTAAAAACGGAGGTGATTGTGGTTGGTGGTGCTGATGTAATATTTCTCAGAATAAATGAACGGTTGAAGGGCAACTCACTGGGAGTGTTCTGTTAGAAATAAGGACGTTCAAGCTAATGCATAGTCATCTGCCATGAGCTGAGTGAGGTTGTGTTAGATGAACAACAGTCTTGATTGAAGTACCAAAATAAAGTGCAATACAAATACAATAAATGCATTGCCACCTTTGCCATCAGCTACCCTGCACAGTCCATCACTGAGGGTTAGAAGGATGGATTCTGCTCCATTCTTCTAAATCTAGCCTAGTTAGCATTCAGGTTAATATTGTGGGTGCATGGAGTACTAGGAAGCGACAGGGACAGGATGATGACGTAGTGAAAGAGAGATGTAGATGGCAAAGACACACTGCACTTACTGACAGCTGCAGGAAAATCAGCCGGATTCAATACAGAAGCATCTCGACTGAGACAGGCGACTGAGATTAATGGGTCAGCGCTTTGAAGTGATCATTCACTGAAGGAACTTTAATGTAAGAAGATTTCCTTCCCCTTTTTTAACAAGAGGACAGGCGACTGAGATTGAAGGGCCAGCGCTTGAGTGATTATTCACTTAAGGAATCTATACTTTGGAAGATTCCTATTGCAATAAGAAGACACAATTATTAATCAGATATACTCTGATAAGAAAGATTACAGTCCAGATATATTCCTTTTCATTCAGCCTACCAACCACATACTGGATCCTACATGGACATATGTATGCATTGTACTGTCCCCAGAAATACCATCCTGAAGAGACCCCGTATCTAGAGTGGGTCGAAACGCAGTCGACAACATATAAAAGAGACAGCTTTGACTAAATTATTGTAAATTGTATTAAGTCTGTCCTTGTATAATTTTCCAATAACCGTCCAAGTCTTTTTTTCACCTTGTCACATATTATGACTATAATAGGTTATGGTTTTTCACTTGGGGTCACAAAATCACTACAAATGTTAAGAATAAATTAATCTTTTTGTATATGTATTTTTGACAACAAGTCTGTGATACAGACGACAACTGTAGATTAAAAATACCTACTTCGGCTGAAGTTAGGTATATTACGAAAGGAAAAAGGTTTTGTGTGGGTTTATTATGAATGCTATTGTTATATGATTGATGCTGCGATTTATTATAAGGTCATATTTGAAATAGATGATTGTGATTAATTCAGAGCGACGACTGAAGTCGCAAACTATAGATCATTTATTAGAAATGAGTTCCTTGTGAATATTGTTGTGTACTTTGTACTTACCCAGTTCACAGGGACATATGGGTTGCTCTTGTTACTTAAAATATGGAAAATCTTCCCTGACACACACAAGATGTACCAAATAGGGAGCAGCAGTTGATTCCCTTATCCTTGTGCTTCTTGGAATTCTCATATTCAATGGTCTCAAAGTGATTAAACAAATATGACAAATCTGCTAAGAGAAAAAGAGGCCATTTGGATTTGAGGAGGAGGCCAACAAGATACTAACAGTTGCAATTGCCTTACTACTAGTAAGGCATCATCTTGAATGTTGTGTTCAGTTCTGAAGGCTTATCAAGAGTGCTGCACCAAATTGTAGTCCCACAGCTAACATATGGTGCTGAGTTCTGACAGTCTCATCTGAAGAGTAGTGTCCAATTCTGGAGATCTCGTGTGAAGTGTTGTCTGCAGTTCTGGGAGGGCATTCTGAATTGTTGTGTCCAGTTGGGGAAGACATTCAAGATGCATTGTGTACAATTCGGAGTGCTCATCTCAGTATTGTATTTGGTTTTGAAGGCTGGTTCAAGGGACCTTATCTTGAGGATTGAGTCCAGACATGGGTTTTTTATCTGAAATATTATGTACAGTTCAGGAGGCCTCATCAAGAGTATATGTCCAGCGCCTCTTCTAGAGACCTTCTGTGTTGCAGTGTCAAGGTCTATGACCTCATCTAAAGGTTCTCATTCAGTTTGGGAGGCCTTATCTGGAGAAGTGTATCATGTAAAGGAGGCCTCATTTGGAGTGCTGGCCATTTCAGGAATCCTTAAAGTGGAGGACTCATCAGGTGTCTTATTAGAAGAGGGAGACAGGGTGACTCAATGGATGCATAGGTAAGTAAATGAACGGGTGTACGAAGGACTAGAAAGGTGAGTTGGTAGATGGGGAACCATGAATGAAAGAGTTGGTGGAATTTGTTATCAAGGTGTAAATACAATGGTTGCTGGTCTAACTTTCAGAAACATTTTTGTCGCAAGTATTCATTTCAGCACTTTACTTTAGGGGAAGTTATTTTGAATTTATATCTTTTACATATCAAACAATTAGTTTGGATAATTTTAATTCAACATCCATCCCTGTCCCCCTAAAAATCCTCCACCATGCCTAAACTCCACCCATTCCTGACCCTTAAACTCCACACATCCTTGAGCCCCAAAAGGCATTTTCCTACCCTGAAAATCCACACATCACTGAACCCCAAATCTACTCACTAAACCTAACCTGCACCCATCATTACCCCTAAACTCCACCCATCCCTGAACCCTAAAAACATCTCTATCTCTAAACTCCAACCATCTCTGAACACTTAACCTCTCAATACTCTTAACCACCATCCATGCTTGAACCCTAAAATCCCTTTTCTACCCCTACACCCCACCCTTCACTGACCTCTTTAAATCGCTCACCACCGTTAAACTGCACCAATCCATGACCCCTAAAGACCCCTCACCACCCCTGAACTCCAACCATCCCTGCACCCTAAAAATCACTTTCTACATCTAAATTCCACCAATCCCTGAACCCTTCAATCCCCTCACCACCCCAAACTCCAGCTATTCCCGAACCCTAAAAATGCTTCACCACTCCTAACCTCTATCAGTTACTGAACCTTCAAAAAACCTCAACAGATCTAAAAGCACTCTTCCATGAACCCTAAAAACCCCTCTACACCCCTAAATTCCACCCATTCCTGAGCCTAAAAACCCCTTAAAGTTGACCCACTCCTGAAACCTAAAAACACCTTTTTATGCCTGATCTCCACCCATCCCTACCCCTAAAAACCCCTCATCACCCCTAAACATCACCCATCCCTGAACCCAAACAACCCTTCCTACCCATAAGCTCTACCCACCCAATTTTAATGTAATTTTGGACTTTTACATTAAAATGTTTCCTTAAATTTTCGCTTCATTTGTGTTAGACCTGCCATCGTTGGTGTGGTCTTCCCCCAAACATTTTGCATTCACCACTCCAGGTTTCTGAATTTCGTTTTTGTAGGGACTGGCAATCTGTACAACTGCTAACCAGTGCTAAAGTGCTAGTGTTCTCTCCCTAAAACATGGTACTTTTGGTTTACAGCTTATTAGCATATTTAATGTACTTATAGGTACTTAGTTTATGGCACTACATGTACCTAGGGTCTGTCAATTAAATACTACTAGTGGGCCTGCAACACACATTTTGGAATCCACTTAAATAACAATTTAAAACATGTCTCAGACCTGCCATTGTAGCCTGTATTGCTGTTGTAAACTATCAATTTGCCCTGGCAAAATAAACCTTTTGCCAGTCCTAAACATTCTTTTTTAAAACATACAAATCACCCCTAAGGAAAACCCAAAAAAGCTCATAGGGCAGGGTGAACTTTATTTAAAAAAGTATGACATATGTATTTAAGTTTTACATATCTTAGTAGTGAAAAACTCTTACATTTGTTTTTCACTACCGTAAGGCCTATCTCTCTCATTGATAACATTAGGTTACATTAAATAAATGCTCACTTTTGATTGGGAGCAGATAGGAAGGGCAAGAGTGGACTCAAATGAAGTGAAATTTTAAATCCCCATTAATAGTGAAGTCTAATTTTAAGCCACAATTCAGAAAATGCCACTTTTAAAAAGTTTTAATTTTTTTGTCCTAACCATTCAGTGTCTGCTGCCAGTGTCCAAAATCACATAACTGTGAATAGCTTTGCAGTTGGCCTGTGTGTGTTCCTCCCAGAGAGTGAGACGAAGGGGGACTAGATGTTGGCAAGATGGGCCATCTTACCAGGATAGGTGGGGTAGAGCAGTTTCCTACTCCCACTTAAATGTTAAAGGGCTGCTGCCTCCGGCGCGCACGTGCACACACACACACAAACCTGACACCAGTCTTTTTCATTCCAGATTTTTTAAAGCATTGGTAAGGAAAAGGGAAGAACTTTTCAGAACCAGATGTGGGGCGAGCCACGATGTCACCTCCACTTTAAAGACTGGTATAAATATTGTGCATTCTGAGCTACTCTTCAATAAACTCCTGGACCTGTGGGAGACTTCAAAAGGACTGCCTTGTACTCCAGAGGAGTTCCCTTCAGCTTGAGGCCGGCATTGTTCCTCAGAGGAATGCCCTGCTGCTACCAGAGGACCACCTTGCTGCTTGAAGCCTGATTTGTTCTTCTGATGCCTTCCTTGCTACTTGAAGGAGAAAGGACCATCTCCTTAAACCTAAGATTACCTGAGTGACTCCAAGGACTAGCTGGCTAGCCTCCTGTGTGAGCTACAGGGACATAAGTTCCAGAGACATTGAACCCTGAACCTTGCCTCTGCTGGAGTGAGTTCTAACTCCCCAAGTGGTGCCCCCTAGGTCCCGGACCCTTGAAAGTGGAGTTAGAGTTGCTCTTCTGCCTAACCCTAAAATTTGTTACTTAGAAGGTTTTTCACTAAAAGTGCCCTGAGAACCAAAAGAAGACATGAACCTACCAGTCAGCTGATCCGCCCAAGGTGCATCGCCGGTCGGCCTGACTTCACGGTAGCTCCTGCTACATTCTTCCCTGCAACAGCAAATCCGGTTAATCGGGACCTCTCGGCAAAGGTATCCGGCCTCGTGGAGCCCTCTTTGGCTACAGCCTGCAGGTTTGTCCCGCTGAAGATTTTTGACTTCCCAAAAAGTAAAAATCTCCTCCTTGGATGCCTTCTGTAGCTTTGCCTGCTGAACTCTGCCTTCTCTTGAACCTTTCTTCAAAATGTCTTCTGAGAGGAGCTGATGTAGCCTTAGTAGCCTTAGTAAACAAGGACACTTGTAGCACAAGGTAGAAAACCTTGTCCTGGGGGTTCTCCTCCTCCTAATTGAAAAATCAATGTTTTCCCTGATGAAAAAAATTAGAGAAGAAATGTAATAGTTAGGAAAAGATCAAGGTGTGTCACAGTAAGAAGTGTCTCCTAATTAAGTTTAAAAATTCAACCATGTGAGAGTATAAATCATTTTGTTAATTTACCATAAATATTTGGCTTGGTTGAGTCCATAGGTTCATATTCATTAAATGTACCTCAGACCATTGTAAAGAGAGAACTCAACATTGCCTGACCTCTTCACAGCCCACACTCTGAGGACCCATCTAACTTTGTCAAAATGAACAGCTGGCAACTAGTCAATGGAAATTGATATAGTGACTGACCGGAACTCTGTAGAAAGAAGATTTGAAGAATACTTGCTCGAAGCCCTAAAACACTAGTGAAGAGAGAACTTTACAAATCAGGCCATTGAATCACAGCTGAAGAATAAAAGCATATATGCGTGTATAGCTATGGGTCGCTCATAGCTCACCAGGCAAGAGTAAGAGCAAAGTGTATGTATTATTGACCCAAATCAGGCTATCAAGTTGCTTCTCCCCAACAGCCTACACTCTTCAAGCAATTTATTTTGAACTATCTAATAATATAACAAATTCTGAAATAATTAAATGGCCAGTTCAGAACTAAAAAACTGACCACAGAGGCATGACACAACGAAACGCACAGTTAAACAGTAATTCAAAACAAAATTTTTGGAGGGTTCACTTATAATTTCACATACACACAGAATTTAGAGAAAGGCAAACCTCCAACCTAGCACTGGCAATTAGTAATTTGCAAATTGAAAATAAGCACAAGGGCAGAGTGCAGAGCCACCATATTGGGTGTGAGCACAGCAGAGTGTCTTTGCAGCTGCGCACATGTGCATCTTAACTGTCCCAGTACAAGTTAACAGACCAAGGACGTACTAAACACTAGGGTCTGGTTGTAGCATGCACATTGGCAAAATCTCTTTGATCCAGCCAGACTGGGCTGCAAATATGGCTTGTCGATGTGACCCAGGATATATGCTAGCTAGGCTGTCCATCTGCTCCTGCCACAAAGGAGCACCAGTAAGCTCCTTGTTAGGTGAGAAACTTGGTACAAGTGGTTCCTCAGATGGTGTAAAGTAAATGGAAGTACTGTCAGATGATCGACGCCTATTGTAGGTAGCAACTGTACAGCAGGCTGGTGAAAGGTACACCAGATAGAAGGGTGGGGTGCCTGCCACACGAACACTGAGCACAAGCACCTGCCTTTGTAGAGATGGGTCTATACTGTATAACGCAAATTATATTTTCACACGTCTACCCAATATACATAATTGAGCGCATTATCTTTTACTGAGTACCATGACAGTAAGGTTATGTGAAATAGCTTATGCTTTATCAGGTGCTATCAATGCTCTCTCTTTAGTGCGGCTGGTATCTCACACCATCAGGAAAGTTTCTACACTACTGTTATCACAAGAAACACGAAATACAAGGATCTCAAGAAAATGAACCTCATGTTAGTATTACTATTACAATTGCATGTTAACAATTTTAATAACTGCCAACTGAAGTTACAGAATCAGAAGATTATCCGAACATCTGGGTAACCACTCGCAACGTCCCGTTTTACCACAAGGGTTGGTGGTACTGGGACTCTACCAATCGAAATATATATTATTTTCAGCTCTACTGTTCGGCCTTTCCATGCCTTAGAAACGTACACAGCTTAGTGAACACTGGGAATATATGTAATTTAAGACAAGCAAAGCTCTACTAACAGAATTTGTATGGACGTTTGCAAATCATGAATCAGCCACTCACTACTGAAGTTACAACATGGCTAACAAATCAACCGGAAACAGAGGACAGTTTCCAGGTTCACGTGATAACAATCAAAAATCTTGCGTAGATTGAGAGCAGCCGAAATAGCATAGGAGAGCAAATGGGAAGCACCCTTTAATTGGGTCTCTAGTTGGCAGAGGTATGCACCCTGTCCAAGTAAGGACCACCAATCTAGTCAGGGTAAGCTAGATACACACTAAAAGATAACTTGTGATCACCCTCTGGTAGCTTGGCATAGAGCAGTCAGGCTTATCTAAAGAGGTATTTTTAAAGTATTTGTGCAACACACACACACATAGTCTGACAATGAAAACACCACAAAAAGACTCTACACAGATTTAGATATCAAATCCAACTTTATCAGTAAAGAGGATTTGTCATTATCATTCCAAAGAAATAAAACATGACACAGCCACTCCTTTCTAATCAGGAATTACAGCTTAAAAGTGTATTACATAGAACGCTGCAGCCAGACTTACCCTGGCCCTCACCAAATGAACCAACTTCGCCCCCCACCTGAGAGACCTCCACTGGCTCCCAGGCCAGAAAAGATGCCAGTTCAGAATCCTCACGCACGCCTAAAAAAGCCCTCCCTTACCTAGGACCGGCCTACCTCAACCATCGTTGATCTTATCTAAAAAAAACAATAACTTCTGCCATAAATTAACTATAACTTGCGCCTCCGCCATGCACAATATTCACATTAATAATTTTACAGCCAATGTTGCAGTGAAATTATCAATATCATAGAAGATGTCATGAGTTATGTAATATGTGGGGTAATTAGCAGTGCACGGCGAGGGCGTGAGTTATAGTTACCTTAGGACACGAGTTATAGCTTCTTGAGATAAGTATAACTATAACTGCTGAATTTCTATGGTATTGTGTGTGCAATTACATGCCCCCTGGAGTTCAACGCCTCCGCCGTGCGCGGACGCTTTCCTTCCCGCTGGAGAGGCGGGAGGCGTTGCAACGATATTCCGAGGGCGGACGCTTTCCTTCCCGCCTCGGGGTACGGATTACTACCCTTGGAACTCTGGGAATCCAAAACCGAGCCATCCTGTGATCCCGGATCAGACCCTTACCGGGGACGCAGGTAAGGAGCGTGAAGTGCGTACTTCAAAACGCTCTTTGAATTCTCGCTCCTAAGTGATTATTAGCGCTAGGCGCTCTATTTGCTCCTTTCGCTAGCGCCCTTTATTAGGTGATTAGGTCTCCTTGCCTTAGAGGTAGTGACTGGATATACGGCACAGTAATAAACAAGCAACACGCAGGCTGTGGTGTTAACAGCCGGGTGACTCAACTGCCGCTAAATCACGTACTTCTTTGGGGCTCAAGACACTCGCTATTTCCTGACCCTTGGCACAAAGAACCCTTTGAAGAGAGTGGATTCCATTACACCCTTGCTACCAATATTCAGGTTCCATGTGAGTGTACTCAATTATCCCTGCATGTATATTCTTACCCTTGTTTCGCGACCTTGTTTAATATTGATCCATTTAATTTATCCATTCACAGTCTGATCTTCGAAGAAAGGTGCAAAGACCTTCTCCCCACGAAACCACATCCGTCCACGGCTGTTTTCTCTCTTCCCTGTTCCCCGGGGTGCTGCCTTCCATACGAGTGCAAGCTGTTTGGTGGGAGGTAGGATCTGGGCGAATAGGGAGGCCTCTCTACATGTTGTCGTCCCCGCTGGCTGTTCGAAAAGGTTAGTGGCCTGCCCGTTTGTCTTGCGCTGCTGACAACCTGACAGATTGTCAAGCCCAAGTTAAAAAGATCGGCCTGGACGATGGATACCAACGTGGTCTTATCATCCCTGCTGGAGAGTCTTACGGCCCTGCAGCAGGAAGTGCAGACCTCCAGGTTAGAAAACCAGGAACTTAAAAAGGAAATGAGCACCTTGCGTAGAGAGGTGGCGGGACTGTCACGTAGGGGCACTGGGACAGGTTCCTATATTAGAGAAGCCACCCTTCCTCCCCCAGGGCCAGTAGTTCCCCCACCGGCACCAGTCACTACACGTGAGGGTGGGTTTTATGTAGTACCTCCTGTTCCAACATCTTCCTCAGGCCCAAACCCTACGGTACACGTGATCCAAAACACAGGGATTCCGCTGGCCCCTCCCGAACGATTCCACGGAGACCCTAAGAAGTTTGAAACCTACCTCAATCAATGCAGGCTCCACTTCCTGTGTAAACCGACAGTATTTCAGAGTGATGTTGCGAAAACCGCATTCATGATGTCATACATGGGAGGCAATGCTGCCAGTTGGACCATACCGTTGATGGAAAGAAACGATCCTGTGTTGCATTCATTCCCTGACTTTTGTGTGGCAATGAGGAAATTGTTCGACCGCAAATCTCACATGCTATCCTTAGACCGAGAATTACTGACCCTTCGACAAGGATCCCAGGATTTGTTGTCGTATATAACCTCGTTCAACCGGCTGGTGGTGGAAACCGACTGGCCCCAGGATAAAAGAACAACTCTGTTTTATCAGGGTTTGAGGGGTGAGCTAAAGGACGTGCTAGCTCAATTGGTGCAGTTGCCTCCAACGTGTGAGGAGATGATAGACCTTACCGTCAAGTTAGATCACCGGTTGCAGGAAAGGAAAGGAGGCAAGAGTAGAGGTGAACCAAGGGGGTGGTATCCAAAACCGAAACAGTTCCCGGAAGAACACCCTAAACCTGTGGAAGGGGCAGAACCGATGCAAATTGGAGGCATTCGAGGACCCCTCACTACCGAGGAAAAGGAAAAAAGACGCAAGATTAAATTGTGTTTATATTGCGGTAAAGGTGGGCACTTCATCCGAGAATGCAGGACCAGAGCGCTACTGCCAGAGCGTACGGCTTCTACGAGATGACAAGCAGTGATGGGGACACAAGAATCGGTGGAAAACTGAAGAGCCCGAGTCAGAGGGAGATGACTGGGTCGGGCGAACAAAGAACGTCGATCTCTTCAGTTCTGGCTAACACCCTGCAACCAGCGGTGGCTCATCTCTGTGTTAATGTTACTCTGTGGGTAGATACGGAAAACCCACGCGAAGTGGATGCACTGTTAGATTCGGGCGCAACAGGGAATTACATGGATCGGGGGTATGCCTTGACCATCGGAGTTCCTTGGGAAATGAAGATAAAACCCGAATACGTGAAGGCGGTAGACGGATTTGCACTGACCTCGGGGCCAGTCACTTCACATACTATTCCCTTGTTAATGCATTTCAACGCATGGCACCAGGAATACATCCAGTTCGATCTTATAGATGCACCACAATTTCGCCTCATCCTCGGCATGCTATGGCTGACACTCCATGATCCCACAGTGCGATGGGCGGCAAGGACGATTGCCCTAGAGTCCACGTACTGCACCAAGAACTGCCATAAAGATCCAACCTCTCAGGACAAATCCTTGAATCCCCAAGCCTGTCTACTGGCCATAGCTAATGCACAAGTGCTGGACTCTGACACCCGAACACTACCACAGGAGTATGAAGAATACCAACCCCTCTTCGATAAGCAGAAGGCTACGCGGCTTCCTCCTCACCGGGTATACGATTGCCGCATTGAATTGGTACCGGGAGCGGACATTCCCTGTAGTAGAGTGTATGCACTCACGGAACCAGAGACACTTTACCTGAAAAACTACCTGGAGGAGAACCTAGCTTCTGGCTTTATCGTTCCGTCCTCTTCGCCGGCCTCTTCCCCACTTTTCTTCATACCGAAGAAAGACTGTGACGAGCTTCGACCCAGCATAGATTATCGAGCTATTAATAGCATAACCATGAAGAACAGATACCCACTACCGCTGATTCCGGTTCTACTGGATCAACTCAAAGGAGCCCGTTATTTTACAAAGTTGGATCTCAGAGGCGCATATCACCTAGTCAGAGTCAAAAGTGGGGATGAATGGAAGACAGCCTTCCGGACGAAGTTTGGACTTTTTGAATATAGGGTAATACCCTTTGGGCTCTGCAACGCCCCGGCAGCCTTCCAATAGTTTATGGACGAAGTGTTGAGAGGATTACTAGATACCATCTGCGTGGTGTACATAGATGACATTCTCATTTATTCCTCTTGTCTACAAGACCATGTGAACCAAGTGAAAGAAGTCCTCAACAGACTACATCATCACGAGCTATACGCAAAACTGGAGAAATGCTTCTTCCATGTCCAAGAGGTTGCCTTTTTGGGGTATATTTTCAACGCCCAGGGCTTCCAAATGGAAACCGGAAAAATCAAGGCCATCACCCAGTGGCAAACCCCCCAACATGTGAAGTCCATGCAAGGCTTTTTAGGGTTTGCCAATTATTACAGGCGTTTCATTAAGGATTTCTCTAAGATAATACACCCGATTTCATGTCTCTTGAGAAAAAACACGCCTTTCCTTTGGAGCGAGGAGGCTGAACGTTCATTCCAGCTGCTAAAAACTCGATTCACACAAGCCCCCATCCTTAGACATCCAGACACGCAACTCCCTTTCATAGTCGAGACAGATGCCTCTCATCACGCGCTAGGAGGAGTGTTGTCCCAAAGACATCCTAAAACTGGACAAATACATCCTGTGGCGTCTTTCTCGAAGAAACTCACCCCTAGCGAAGTGAATTACTCTATCGCCGACAAGGAGTTGCTGGCGATAAAAAAGGCTTGCGAGGAATGGAGACACTACCTTTTGGGGGCCCATCATACAGTCGAAATTTATACTGATCACCGTAATCTACTGTTCTTGAAAACAGCCAAGGCCCTCACCCCTCGCCAGTTGCGATGGACTCTTTTCTTCTCAGACTACGACTTTGTAATAAAGTACCGCCCGGGGCCTCAAAACGGCAAGGCAGATGCCCTTTCCCGTAGTATGGCTACTGAGAACGAAATGCCCTTGGACGGACCAGAAACTCCCTTGATACTGGCAGAAGGAGTATTCAGGAATCAGTCCATAGCGCTATTAACATCAACGGACTTTGTGGAAGACGTCAGGTCTGCATTAACAGGAATGGATGCACAATCCTGGCTTAAAGAAAACCCCGACCATAGGACCATGAACCTTGGGTTACTATATCATTAGCATGCCTTATATGTGCCCATCCCTGACCTACAACTCCAGGTACTAAAGTGGGGACATGATTCTAGGTTAGGAGGACATCTAGGGATCCGCAAGACGATCTCCTGTGTTGAGCGAGCCTTCTGGTGGAAGTCGCTGAAGGAAGACACCAAGGAACACGTACAAGGCTGTTCTGTGTGTGCGCAAGGAAAGGCTAAGTATGAAAAACCAACAAGAATGCTTCACCCTATACCTATCCCTCCTAGACCATGGCATACAGTGTCCATGGACTTTATTGTGGAAATGCCACCATGCCAGGGGTACACAACGATTCTAGTCATCGTGGACAATTTGACAAAAATGGGACCTTTCATACCATTGGTAGGACTACCTACATCCTCGGAACTAGCCCTTCTTATCCTACAGCACGTAGTGCGACCTCATGGAATTCCCAACGTCCTCATCACAGACCGGGGGGCGCAAATCACTTCCCGTTTCTGGAAGGCCTTGTGTAAGGCTATGGGAATAGAAGCATGCCTTTCTTCCAGTTACCATCAAAAACAGAGCGCCTCAACCAAACTCTGGAACAGTACCTCCGGTGTTTTTCTCTACAAAACACAACCAATTGGGTAACGTTGGTATGGATGGCGGAGTTCGCCTACAATAATGCGGACCAAGCCACGTTGGGGTGCTCCCCGTTCTTTTGTCTCACCGGCCACCACCCAAACATGCTTCCCTTTGAATGGCCGATTTCTACCAACCTTCCTAGCATCCAAGAGCATCATGCACACCTTAAGGCAGTCCTCCTTGATGCCAAACAACATCTCATTACAGTGCAGGCAGCACAGAAACGCTTTGCCGACAAGAAAAGAACACAAGAGCCTGAGTATAAAGTGGGGGACAAGGTATGGCTAGCCACAAAAAATATACACTTAAGGGAGTGGGCAAGTTAAAACCCAAATATATCGGTCCTTACAGCATTGAGAAGGTTATTAACCCTGTTGCCATGAGAATAGCTTTACCCTCGGCATGGCACATTCACCCGGTATTCCATGTGTCCTTGCCACAACCCTGCCCCCCTACAGTGAGACTACCAGACAGACCTCCACCCATAGATATCGAGGGCCAAGAAGAGTATGAGGTCCAACAACTCTTGGACTCCCGACTGGTGCGGGGAAGAGTACAGTATCTAGTAGAATGGAAAGGGTATGGGGTGGAAGACAGGACCTGGGAACCCCTACAGAACCTCCACTGTCCGGACTTGCTAGAACAGTTTCATAGAAACAATCCAGGTAAGCCTGGTCGCCCGCCAGGTCGGCGTTCCTTGAGAGGGGGTTCTGTAGCGATACTCCGTTGTGAAACCCATGCCCCGGTCCGTCCTCAACCCTATAAGACCTTTTGCGCTCATGGACAAAGACGAGAGTGGTGCAAAAGCATGCTGCACTACACCTCCCACAAGGCCATGGGGCTCTGCCAAGATCAACGCGGGAACAGGAAGCATCCCGCCTCACTATAAGCACCGCCTCCACAGAAGGTGAGTGCTTGACAATCCAACCTTGACCCTGACCTGTAGCGGACGCATCTTTGCCGCAGTCGCTGTCGCAGTTGCGTCGTCCTTCAGTTCTGCGGACGCTTTCCTTCCCGCTCAAGACCGGATTACATGCCCCCTGGAGTTCAACGCCTCCGCCGTGCGCGGACGCTTTCCTTCCCGCTGGAGAGGCGGGAGGCGTTGCAACGATATTCCGAGGGCGGACGCTTTCCTTGCCGCCTCGGGGTACGGATTACTACCCTTGGAACTCTGGGAATCCAAAACCAAGCCATCCTGTGATCCCGGATCAGACCCATACCGGGGACGCAGGTAAGGAGCGTGAAGTGCGTACTTCAAAACGCTCTTTGAATTCTCGCTCCTCAGTGATTATTAGCGCTAGGTGCTCTAGTTGCTCCTTTCGCTAGTGCCCTTTATTAGGTGATTAGGTCTCCTTGCCTTAGAGGTAGTGACTGGATATACGGCACCGTAATAAACAAGCAACACGCAGGCTGTGGTGTTAACAGCCGGGTGACCCAACTGCTGCTAAATCACGTACTTCTTTGGGGCTCAAGACACTCGCTATTTCCTGACCCTTGGCACAAAGAACCCTTTGAAGAGAGTGGATTCCATTACACCCTTGCTACCAATATTCAGGTTCCATGGGAGTGTACTCAATTATCCCTGCATGTATATTCTTACCCTTGTTTCACGACCTTGTTTAATATTGATCCATTTCATTTATCCATTCACAGTCTGATCTTCGAAGAAAGGTGCAAAGACCTTCTCCCCACGAAACCACATCCGTCCACGACTGGTTTCTCTCTTCCCTGTTCCCCGGGGTGCTGCCTTCCATACGAGTGCAAGCTGTTCGGTGGGAGGTAGGATCTGGACGAATAGGGAGGCCTCTCTACATGTTGGCGTCCCCGCTGGCTGTTCGAAAAGGTTAGTGGCCTGCCCGTTTGTCTTGCGCTGCTGACAACCTGACAGTAGCTATAGTTAGGACCCAGTTTCCGCAGGAAAATTGTTTTTCGACTTGCTTATGACTTTGGCGCAGTTTGACAAATCTTCACAAAATGTTCCCAAAAAAGTGACCTCCTGATTCTAGTTGTGCATGAAACGTTTTGTGGTGATCAGTAGAGCGGGGGCTGAGAAAAAGCGCAGCAAAAAAAGTGCGTTTCCCATGTTTATTTTCATAGACATTTTAGACACAACTATACCCCAGACCGCTGGACGGAATTACACCAAATTTGGCAGAAAGGTAGCCCTTGATCCAGAAAGAACGCTTTTCGTGATTTGGTTTAAATCCATTCAGTAGTTTTTGAGATATTAAAAGAAAAACAAATTTGTAGATCTAGAGAAGCGAACCATCCGAAATTAGGAAATACAGTTTTTTTCAAATTCATTAAAAAAACAAAGGATACAGGAATGTTATAGTTAGGAAATAGCATTAAAAACATAGAAATTCACTGAAAGAAATAAAGGTTACAGAGACGTTAAAGTAAGGTTCACATTTTACACACACAAAACAATAGACATTCAGCAGTTATAGTTACCTGAGTTAACTATACCTTATGCCCCCAGAATGAACTGCAATGTCACTGATCATGTTATGAGTGATGTAATATGTGAGGTCATAAGCATTGCAATGCCGGGGTGCAAGTTATAGTTAGCCCAGATTACTTTAACTGCTGAATTTCTATGGATTTGTGTGTGTATAATCTGAGCCTAACTATAACGTCCCTATAAGGGTTGGTTTTTGTTCAGAGTACTTCTAAGGTTTTTTAAAAATTCTATTTTCTAACTATTACCCCTCAGGCCTGGTGCTGGGGTCCCCTAGGTTCCCTGCCGGGGTCAAAAAGCATTTTTTTTCAGTTGTGTGGCATTTATATATTTATATAATCACAGCCACAGGTCACCATCACGCTGTGTCCCAAGGCTGCAGAGGTTTCAGATGTAGGGATTCACCTGGTCCCTCTTCCTCGTCACAATCCTTATAGCAAACAGCAACATAGAGCTCCGCGGAGGCAGCATGGGAGCCGCGACAGCAGGTAGTGAGCGCGCGGGCAGGAGCCACAGCACCAAGCCACACACACACTGACTGGTGCCTGGTAAATGCTGGGAGGCCGCACAAGGTACGGGGAGATGGATGACAGGTGGGGGATCCAACTAGGCCAGTGTGAGGGAGTTGTAAGGGGATGCTAAGGCACACATTGGGGTCAAGGGGTTTCAGGAGCACAAGCAGCGGCAAAGCAGGCCCTTTGCGGGTGGTACCACCTAGAGCTGCCTTTGCTCTTCTCTGTCACCCACTTGAGCTCTTGTGAATAACCCATTGGCTGTGTCTGTGTACAGGTTATCCCCGCAGAGAGGCAGACCCAGGGTGAGGGCTGCTGGTATATCTATACATCCGGTGTTGCGGGTCCCACACGCTAGCCGTGTTTTGTTAAATCCAACAAGCAGAAGAAAGTTGTGGTTGAGGGCCCCGGCCTGGGAAAGGGAGCCGATAGCCTGATGGGTGCTCCTCACGTGGTCTTGGTTGTTGTGGAACAAGTTGAGCAAAGTGTGCGTCCTTGAGATGGGAGGGGTTGGGTACTTCTGGAAGTTTAAAAGGACAGAAACTGGTGTATATGAACACTGATAAACATTGCTCAGTCTGGTTCTCGACGGTCATTAGGGATTAGTATCAGGGACTATGTCAATCTCTACACATAGCTTCACTGGGCAAGTGGTCGTGCTCCATGACATCGTATATCTTCCAAATGGTAAGGTGAGGTGGTAGGGAGCCTTCTTCCATGGTGGGAAGCCAGCGCATGTTCACTATTCAGGTGATTTCAAGCCATTAGTCACTTTTTCCTTAGTTTAAGTGGGGAGGGGGATGCTATCGTATGTGCATTGATGATCTGTCCTGTCTATCCGCACTCCCCCAGGGCAGGCACTAGCTAAGGGGCGAAAGGAGCTATGGGCAGCAGCGATCCTATGAGAGGGGTAACACCTTGCTAAGGGGATCTCATTGCTAATCATCTCAAGTGGGGTGCTCTACCTTTTAAACTGGTTCTCGCAGCCCCTTCCCAAAGCAAGTATTTATAACAATGGACAAAGGAAGAAAGAAGCAGCTCTCTGTGCCTACATTTTCCCAGCTGGATGCATCCAAAAATAAACCAGTATATATTCCTTCAGGGCTGAGAGTTGACAGCTATTTTTATTTAAACTGGCTTCCCAAAATGACCAGAAGAGGGCAATTTACTTTCAAGTAGGTTGAACCCATAAATGTGTGTTTGTGTAGCTGAATGCTGCCTGCCAGGCCGCAGCAGGGGTACCTCTAGTCAGGGGGTTCCTGTCAGCATGCTCCCACATCCCCATACTCCCAGACTTGCATTTCTCTCTGCCTAGATCTGTGTCAAAATGAAGATAATTGCCACATAGGAAGTCAAAGGGAAATTCACCTTCCTGTGTCTTGCTGTGTATGACAAGGTTATGTGTTTGTTTCCTTGCACAACAGAAGCTCTCCAACCTGTAACCTAAAATGGAAGCTCTAACTTAACTGTGATCCATTCATTGACAGTGATCATACACAGGGTCTGGGACATACAGATTGGCTCTGAAGTGGGAAGAAACTTTCAGGTCATCCGCTCCCTGTATGATTAACAGATTTTCATGTGCTTTCTCACTCACAGACCCATATAGCCATTCACACACCCAGTCACAGACCCATACAGCCACACACATACCCACTTACCGACCTATACATCCACTCACAAACCCACTCACACAACCTTACAGCTATTCACATATCCACTCACAGATGCATACAGCCACTCACAAAACCATTCATACAATTAATCACAAACCCATAAAGCCACTCACAAACCCACTAACATACCCACACAACTACTCATACACCCATTCACTGACCCACACACCACTCATACTCTAATTCACACACCCTCACATACCCACCCACTCACAGACCCACACAACTACTTTCACACCCACTCACTGACCCACACAGTCACTCACACACCCACTGACAGACCCTACACAACCACTCACACACCCACTCACAGATCCACACAACCACTCACACACTGACTCACAGACCCATACAACCACTCACTGACTCACAGAACCCCTCACACAACCACACAAGTACTTACATGCCCACTCACAGACCAAAACAGCCACTCACACACCCTTATAGCCACTCACACCAGACCCATACAGCCACTCACACACCCACTCACCGACCCATCAGCCACTCACGCACCCATACAGTCACTCATACCCCCACAAAACCACTCACACACCCACTCACAGACCCATACAGCCACTGACACACCAATTCACACATCCCAAAAACACTCACATACCCACCCACAGACCCATACAGCCACTCATACACCTACATTACCACTCACATACCCACTCTTAGACCCATACAGCCTCTCACACACCACTTACACACCCAGTTACTCACACACCAACTCACACACAGAGTTACTCACACACCCACTCACAGACCCATATAGCCACTCACACGCCCACTCTCATAGGTTACAAGTTATAGTTAGGAAGTAAAATTTAAAAAAACCTTAGAAATTCTCTTAAAGAAATGAAAGGTTACAGGGACATTGAAATTAGGAAATACAGTTTTTTTCAAATTCATTAAAAAAACAAAGGATACAGGAATGTTATAGTTAGGAAATAGCATTAAAAACATAGAAATTCACTGAAAGAAATAAAGGTTACAGAGACGTTAAAGTAAGGTTCACATTTTACACACACAAAACAATAGACATTCAGCAGTTATAGTTACCTGAGTTAACTATACCTTATGCCCCCAGAATGAACTGCAATGTCACTGATCATGTTATGAGTGATGTAATATGTGAGGTCATAAGCATTGCAATGCCGGGGTGCAAGTTATAGTTAGCCCAGATTACTTTAACTGCTGAATTTCTATGGATTTGTGTGTGTATAATCTGAGCCTAACTATAACGTCCCTATAAGGGTTGGTTTTTGTTCAGAGTACTTCTAAGGTTTTTTAAAAATTCTATTTTCTAACTATTACGTCCTGTAACCTTTGTTTTTTTCAGTGAATACACACACACACACACACACACATATATATATAAACACAAACACATATATTTATATGCTTGCACACACACATATATATATACACACACACACATATATATATATATATATATATATATATATGTGTGTGTGTTACCTACTGGTGGTCACCAGTAGGTAAGATAGGACCCAGTTTCCATAAGAAGAGCGTTTTGGGTTTTGCCAATAACTTTGGCGCCGCTTAATTAATTTTCAGACCTTATACTTTAGTGGGTCCAGCTGCCGTGTGGAAAGTTTTGGGGTGATCCGTCAAGCAGGGGCAGAGAAAAAAAGGGGGTCCTAAAATTAGTTTTACATCATGTTAATTCCTTTAGGACCTTTGAACACAACTACAGCCTGAACCACTGGACAGAATTACACCATATTTGGCAGGAAGGTAGATTTGGTTACACAAATCACGCTTTTTGTGATTTCGTGTAAATTTGTTCAGTAGTTTTAGAGCTATTAAAGGGCAAAAAATATAAATGGGCCGCAAATTCTTGCAGAGAATTTATGGATCCATGCTGAAATCTGATTGGCTGCCAACACTTAAACCAGTAAGTGTTGGAAGCCATCCTGGGAATTGGGTTGAAGCCGAGTCCCACAAAAACAGATTTAAAATAAGGAAAGGGGCCACGGTAGGGACACCCTTCGCCCCCTGGCTGTGGTGCAGGGGTCTAGAGACCCCACCATGGCTAAAAAGCATTCTTTGAAACGAAAATCTCAGAAAAATCAGCAACCGGATCCGCACATTTTTCAGAGATTTAAAAAAAAAAAAAAAACATGGTCTCCTGTGCATTTACTTTATTCCCCCCCACCCCGGTGTGCCAGGTCCTGGGGGCAATAAGGAGTAGAAAAGGAGGGGGGCCCTGGGACCAGCACCTCCCCAGGGCTTTATTATAAATGAGTGCGGGGGCTGTACGGACCCCCCCACAGCCCCCGGGGATGGTCACCTCCCTTTGGCCTTAATTGAATACAGTGAAGGGGGCCGCAAGGATTCACCCTCCGCAGCCCCAGGGACCGCCACCTCCCAGGGCAAATAATATAAAGAAATGCGGGGGTCCCACGTGGCCCCCTGCAGTTCCAGGGACTGCCACCTCCCCTGGGCAAATATAATAAAATGGCTCCTGAAATGTCCTGGGGTGCCCATTTCAGCCCTCCCTGTAAGTCTTAAAAACACATTTTTTGGGGGCCAAAATCCCCTAATAAAAAAAAAGAAGGACTGGCAAGTTGCCGGGGGGCCACCCCCTTTATCTATCACTCTACAAACGCACCTCTGGGCACACTACCGGTTGGGAGATATAGCCCCCTTGGCTGCTGAGGCTCATTGGGGGCCAACAAGCTCTCTTGCTACCTCCAGAAAGTACCACATAGTGGGCTTGCTGAGAGGCATTGGGAGGCCACGCCCCCTCTCTCCACCACTCTGCAAATGTGCTTCCTGGCACACTGCTGTTGGGGAATAAAGTCCCCTTGGCTCCAGAGGGTCCTTAGGGACCAACAGGCCCTCCAGGTAACTCCAGTAAGTCCTGCACACTGTGATTGCTGAGAGGTCTTCGGAGGCCAAGCCCTTGTTTTCCAACACTCTGGAAACACACCTCCTGGTGCACTGCTGGTTGGGGGGCGAAGTCCCCTTAGATGCTGAGGTTCCTTGGAGGACAACAAGCCGTCCTGTTACCTCCACTCAGTCCCACAGACCACGATTACTGAGAGGATGTCAGAGGCCATGCCTGCTTTCTCCATCTCTCTGCAAATGCACCTCCTGGCACACTGCTGGTTGAGTGATGAAGTCACCTTGGCTCTAGAGTGTCCTTGGGGCCAACAAGCCCTCCTGTTACCTCCAGTAAGTCCCATACAGCGGAACTGCTGAGTGGTCTTCGGAAACCACACCCCCTTTCTCGACCACTCTGCAAACGCACCTCCTGGTGCACTGCTGGTTGGGGTATGAAGTCCTCTTGGATGCTAAGGGTTCTTGGGGGCACAGAAGCCCTCCTGGTACCTCCAGTAAGTTCGACACAGGAGGATTCCTGAGAGCTAGTCTGAGGCCCTCCCCCTTTCTTCACAACTCTGCAAACATGACTACTGCTAAAAAAATTATAGAAATTCACTTAAAAAAAACAAAGATTACAGGGAAGTTATAGTTAGGAAATAAAATTTGAAAAACCTTAGAAATTCACCTAAAAAAGCAAAGGTTACAGAGTTGTTATAGTTAGGAAATAGAATTAAAAAAAACTTAGAAATTCATGGAAAAAAACAAAGGTTACAGGGACATTATAGTTAGGCTCAGATTTCACTTGTACAAAACCAGTGAAATTCAGCAGTTATAGTTACCGGAGCAAACTATAAATTACGTCCCCTCAACGCACTGCTTATGACCTCACATATTACATCACTCATGACATGGTTCAGTGACATCACTCATAACATCATTAATGACATCCCAAATGACATTACTGATGAGATCATCCACAGAACCACTCACACCCCATACAACCTCTCATATGCCCACTCTCACACCCACACAACCACTCACATACCCATTCACAGACCCATACCAGTACTCACACACCCACTCACACCTCAATAGAGCGACTCACACACCCACTCACTCACTCATGATACAGCCGCTCATGCAACCATTCACTCACCCTTACAGCTACTGATACAACCAGTCACTCATCCATACAGCCACTTACACAGCCACACACTCAGCCATACAGCTACACACACACACACACACTTATTCACCTACACTATTACTCACACACCCACTCACTCACCCATGCAGCTTCTCAACACAGCCACTCACACACCCACAAAATCACTTACATAACCATTCACACATCCATACAGCCATTCACAGGCACTCACTTTCCAATACAATCCCTCACACACCAACTCACTTAACCAAACACCCACTGAAACAGCCACTCACTCACCCATACAGCCACTTACACACCCAGTCACTCACTCATACAGCCATTCAGACACCAACTCACTCACCCATAGTCACTACACACCCAGTTACCCACCCATAGAGCTACTCACACTGCCACTCACTCACCCATACAGCCACTACTGACACACTACCTCACTAATACAGCCACTCACACACCATCTCACTGACCCACACAGCTAATCACACACCCACTTATACACCCACACAGGCAACTCACACCCCCATACACACAAGGATACATTTAGCCCCACGGCCATTAGCATAATATATGTTCAAAAAAATAACATCACACAGTAGTGGTGCACCTACCATTTTAATTTAACTTTTGTAGTAGGTGGAGGCATTAAGACAAAAAGAGCTTGTCACCTCTGAGTCAGGATCAGACAATTACTCTTCAGAAAGGGAGGAGGAAACTACGACATCTGACAAAGGTGCTCTCCCATTTACATCCTTGGAAGAATACTGTTTGTAACAAATGAATTAGACTGTATGGGGAAAGCCACCAAGAGGAAGAGGAGGAAGCAACGCAAAAGGAAAAAGTCCAGAAGAGGGGGCGGAGAAATCCAAAAGCACAGTGCCGCATGGGAGATCAACAAAGCAGACAAAGAGAAAATGATGAGATCTAGAAGAATGTATGTGGAGGAGACAGAGAGAAGCTTAGAATTTTGGAGTCTGAATATATTATTTTAATCAATAGCAAGTCCCCAGGTGGCCTCAACAAGGATGAAGAGCTTCATGTACACATGTATTCATAATAGAACACAATAAGGTAAAACGCTCATAGTGTAACCCAAAATAACTTTGTCTCGCATCAGAGCAAAATTATGCATGCGCAGGTGACAAGCAGGTGACATATTCCCTGTTAACGAGAAATGCATTTTACTTTTAATTTAAAGTGAGTTAACTTCAATATTACAGCTAATGTATAGAAAAATACAGCTAATGTGACACAATATGATTTGGGTTTTGTATTAAGCTAAAGCAGCTTTGCACTCACCTATAGCATTCTGAACACTCCTGCAAATGTATCTTCTATGTATATGGTTTTGATTCTGTTTTAAATAGTGATTGACCAAATTGATTGTGTACAAGGCAGTGACGAAGACCCTGTGTGGTTGAAATGCAGAGCCGAATAAATTGGTGGAGTTGAACAGAACGTTGAGTGCAGATCTTCCTAGTGTCGAAAGCTAGCACAGAGTCTATGGTTCATGTTCAAAGGGATCTGCACCCATTTTCCCACACCAGCCCTGCTTTTGTGGGCGTGGCAGGTTTGTTGCAGAACTTCTGTGATCTCAATTAACATATATGTACATAAATATATGCATGGCACTTACTGTGGCTTTTAGTAGTAGGAGTAACCCTCTATGTAAAAAAAAGGAGCAACCCCGACATGGCATGAAATACACATGCATCCTGTGATGTAATATACAATTTTCCCTAATATAAATGTATCTACTTATAACAGGAGGCACAGTTCAAATCACAATAAATTGTACTTTTATAACGTTTTCCACACCCTGGGAAGTATAACTTGTCATGTCTGACTATACTGTTGTGGTATATTCTTGAGTTGTGAGTATAGTTGTCATGTGAAGAAGAGCCAGCTTTTTACTAACCGTCTGAAGTAGAGATCGTTGCCTGTCAATCTTATGTTTGTGGTTAGGGAATTCCATAGTTTGGCTGCTTGAACAGTGGAAGATTTTCCACCAATTTTCTTTCTTTCTTGTATGTATGAATTAAGAGCCATTGTTGAGCGTAGGTTCCTTTGCTGTATGCATTTGTTGAGTCTCTTCCTAATAAAGAGTGCCCTTTTGCAATGTTTTGCTTTGTGTGTGATACAAAGCAGCTTGAAGGAGGATCTTCTGGCAAATGGTGACCAGTGTAGCACCCTTAAGGCAGGAGAGATGTGTGTTTGAGCTTTATATGTTGTATTCATAATTCTCCCAGCCCTGGATTTTTAGCCAATAGCATGTTGAATCAGAACTTTGTACTTTATGTTTAACATTTAGATTGAAATTGAGAGTCTGCTTCATATCTCTTTCCGGGTGGAAATGTAAGTTTGATCCTGAATCAGGATCATGACTGGAGTAGAAACACCTATACCTTCAGCACATATTTTTAGCCATCTAGAAAAAGGTACTAGCCAGGGAACAGTGCTTGCAATGAGGAGATAACAGTGCACCGACGTCTGCTGGTAATAACTCATTGCCAGCACTCAAACTTCTAATATGGAGGGGTCCCAGCGCCCAGCAATTATGAGCACTCCCAAATGTTGGTGATTACTGGGTGTGGGGTGTTCCAAACCACTTCCTGGCTAACATCCTTATGATGACCGAACCGAAGTATAGGCTTGAACGATCCAGCATTCAAAGTTTTGTTGTAATAGCTGGAGGATTCATAAATGACAAAGGGCTGCTTTGCAAATATGTGTTTCTATGCATATGGACTAAAAAAAGTTACAAGGTGGAAATTTATGAGAACATGTCTTTAAACTGGGCTAAGCAACCAAATGATAAATGTAAGGAGATGCACTGAAATATCTATGTATAATAACTGGCTGCAAGGCATCTGAGAAACCCAGTTAATAAAAAACTTACAGTATTTTTATTTTGTTCATGCACCATCAAATAATGTCACAGAAGTCCAACAGATATAGTTTCTTGCCGTCTGTGTCTGATATATATTAAACAATTTTAGATGGGTAAAGCCATTAGCCCATGGAGATGCAAACCCATCCTTCGCTTTCCTTCTAAATTACAAAAGATTATTGTTTCAGCCAGCAATGACCCTTATTAAATGGGATCTTTATGCGTGAGAATTAAACAAGTTCCATCTGCTGAAAGCGAACAGTGTGCTATTTATCTCTGATATGTAATGAAAGAAACGGCTAACTTTCCCAGATTATACCACTGATTTCTTCTGGGGATGCTTCGTTGATTCTGCTTGTCATTAGCGTTGTCACCGTGCATAAACCCTGGCTTATGCTGCAAGTTTGATAACAGACGCCCAAATGCACAGTGCTGTCAGAAATAGTTTTACACACACGCACGCCCACACGCAGAGACACACACTTCGAAATATCACTATTTAGGAATGAAAAGACGTAGATTCACTCAAAGACGTACATGTGATTACTGAATAGGCTAGCAACACCAAGTCGCAAGCATCAGCAAAGGCTGAAGGTCTGGCCTTGGAAAACATGCAATTGATTTTTTATTTAGTTAGCTTTTTGCATTCATATAGCAATAAGGAAAAAAATAGCAAACAATGTAAAAATAAAGGCACATCCTAGCAGCCCAGGCACAACCACCCTGGCATCGAAGTACTATATTTCTTTTCAGGCAGCTAAGCAAATTTGATGAGGCAAAATGATATCACTCAGTTCAGCAAAAGACACACAATTGATGGACGGAATGCATAACAAATCAAAACATTCAACCCCAGTCAAGAGATCTGGGTTAAATCCATCATTCTTTTGCTCACCATGCCACCCCAGTTTAGACCTGGCCATATGCAAATCAGTCTTGACCCTGTGCCTCATGGGAACAGTCCAGCCCGAACTGCCAAGCCATGGATTTAGGCCCAGATCTCTGTACTGGGGTGAATGTATGACACTGACCTGCATTCTGTCCCTCAATAGTTCTTTTTGCATTTGC
Organism: Triturus cristatus; assembly: GCF_964204655.1. Taxonomy (NCBI): domain Eukaryota; kingdom Metazoa; phylum Chordata; class Amphibia; order Caudata; family Salamandridae; genus Triturus; species Triturus cristatus. The sequence goes on along the minus strand of NC_140592.1, from coordinate 273,301,605 downwards.
CACCCCGAGTGGGACGGGTATGCTCAGACGTGGGTCCCGTGCTCTCCAGGCCACTAGAATCAAGCTATCCTGGCTGAAGAGGGGTGAAACCCTGAAACCGGTCCTAGGATGCTTGTTTCCAGTCCAGGGAGGGCCTGGCCTGGCAGTTCGGGCTGGACTGTTCCCATAGGGCACAGGGTCAAGACTGATTTGCATTAGGCTGGGTCCAAACTGGAATGGCATGGTGAGCAAAACAACTATGGATTTAGGCCCAGAGCTCTGTACTGGGGTGAATGTATGACATTGTTCTGCATTCTGTCCATCAATAGTTCTTTTTGCATTTATCACTCAGTTCAAGCAGCCAATGGATGAAGTGGCATTACACACTGTCCAGTGATGTTTTGTGTGGTGGGTGGAAGCAAAATGTGAACGACAGCTGAGCAGATCAATGGATGGAAAGGGCAGACCAAAACATTAGGTAGGTGAGAGTTAGGTTGTCTCTAGGTTAAACCTTAAAAACCACAGTACAAATAAATACTGCAATTGCTTCATTTATCATAGCTCTAAAATCACACCTGCGACTGTCTAGGCTCGACCTAAAAACGCACACACACACAGTTTCCTTAATGAAGGGCCCATCTAGAGGATAAAATAAGCAATTCACCAACATCCTGTGAGGTACTAATATCAGACAAGTGTAAACTTTGCATGAATGAGTGGCATAAATATCAAATCAGTGTATTGTGTCAAAATGGAGTTAAAGATTCACACTGTAATTCTTGCTAGAATCTCTTCGGAGGGACGAAAAACACTGAATGCTGAATGATTAGAGCCTGAGACAAGGGAATAAATAATTACTTTTCATGGTGCAAGTTAAACTGAGTGTACTAGATTTGTGAAATGATAACCAGCAAGATAAATTAACTTTTTATTTCATTCTGAATACATTTAGGCGTTTAACGTTATTTTAACAAAGGTAATTTCGCTCTGCATCAATAGTGTGATCCCACCTGTTGCCTTACACTTTAGAAAACATTTGTACAGCTAATATGAAAACAGTGGTTAAAGAACACATTTGGCATGATTCATAAAGACAGGTGTATAAGTAAGAATGTCCAATTCTTGTAGTTGTCCTGGCTTACTCTTGAATTTCAGAAGTAAGCCAGTAGCACCCCTCACTTACCCCTGGAATTCAAAAGTATTACAAGAGTAAGTCACAACACAACATTCGTATATCTGACATACTGTATATATTTATTAGACATTATCAGTTAAATTAAAGCAACCTAATTAACTCTTTGTACTAAGGGTGCCTACATTTTGATACTAGTAGCTATAAGCACACGCCTACCAAACTAAATAACAGCATTGGAATTGATGATTCAATAGGAGTGTCAAGGGATAGGCATAGGGGTCGTTCCTCTAACTCTTGTAGACTCTGAAGAAAGGGCTACTCCTTGAAGCCGCACTGTCTGTCCCGGGTGGAAAAGTGATTACAGAGAAGACGCCTTCTGGAAATTGGAAGAAAAATACAAAAGGCTCAAAGCATCTCCAAGGTGCTGGGTCCCAATTGTAGGACAGTTCTTGCAAGGCTGAAGTTTTGGATCCTGATAAGATCAGGACTGGAACAGAGCTGCAACTGGAAACACTGGAGCTGAGATTAAGCTGGAATTGAAGCACATTGGACTGGAGCAACGCAGTAGCAGAAGCCGAGCTGGAGCAGAGCCGGAATTGGAGCAGAGCAGGAGCTGGAGCTGGTAGGACTGGAGCAGAGCAGGAGGGAACATGAGCAGATGTGTTGCACTGGTACACTGGTGAGAGGCTCTATATATACTAGTAGAACAGAACTGAAACCACCTGTCAGGAACTATGCGAGTACTCACCTAGAGTGACATTTTCCCTTCACAAAAGATTACATTTGGGAAGTTGGCACTTCCCGGCGTGGCCACAGGGCATGGCGCTTTTGGTCACCACAACAACTGAGATATCACAACAGCACGTTCTACACTGACCAAAACCAGAAGTCCCTGGTAATCGTCTCAGTGTCTTTCCTAATTCAATATGAAGGTGTTGTCATAAAACATGAAAGTCTTCTTCCCTTTCCAAGATGTGGATACCCTTTCAAGCAGGAACTTCCAGATCTGGACCGGCATCATAGGTAAAAAGACTGTTCAACCTGAACTGCAGTTTCTGGCAACTGTGCGTCTTGCTGAGGTTTTTTCGCTTCTCATTTCAGTTAACACCCACCTTTTGTTTTGTTCGTCATCCCCTTTGGTACTTATCTTCTCTCAAGCTTCAGGCTACATTCTTATTTTTACTGTCTCCTGTCTATCGAATATTCCTGGGCCTCCAGCCTTACAGCTGTCTACTCATTCTATCCCTTGGATGGCCACTATTGTCCAACTTGTAGTGCACGATCTTTAACTGGCACAGTGTTCCTCTATTACCTGCCTCTTCTTCTCTGTGACAGTTACTTTGTGCCTGCCTATTATTCACAATGGTTCCCTCGGAGGAAGTTTAAGCCTAAACTTCCTAGCAAAGTTATAGTCACAAAAATGTAATTGAGATTATACAATTATTTTTATTAAGTAAGTAAGTATTATGCTTGTAGAGAGCACGAATGCCGAGGCGTCTTGGCGCTGATGGAGGATACGGGTTTAGCACGGGAGAGGTAGCATTACTTCTGCCAAGCAAATAGCCACGTCTTCAGCAAATTCCTGAAACGAGGTCTGGATGGTTGGAGTCCGATATCGTCAAGTAACTCATTCCATAGTTTGGAAGCACGGTATGTCAGGCTCCCTGGTTAGAAGAGGCATACCCTGAAGCAGAGATCAGACCCGGGACCTGGGTTCGATTCCCGACGCGGCAGGGTCCAGAGCCCAATCGTCCACGGACTCGATAATTCTCGCTTCGGTGCCCACTCTAAGCACGAGTTCACACTATGCAGCTCTGGGCAACAAGCCTGCTTAATCTCCACAACGGCCCCCCGCGGCAGGATGCCTGGCTTTCACCTTGGGGATGCCCAGTACGGGTTATCTTACAGGGAAAAAACAGGACGGGTTCCCAATGCAAGCGCCAAGATGCCCGTAGGGTGATAGCTGCGCTCTATAAGTACATCAATCAATCAATCAATCAATCAATCAATCAATCAATCAATCTACCACCCCATCTAGCTCTATGTATTCTGGGAATCTGGACTAGACCTTTGTTGGCCGATCAAAGGTTGCGCCGAGGAGTGCACTGTAGAAATAGTTTCTGTAAATCCGTCGCTCCTCCCCCAAACTGGGTTTTATGTTCCAAGCACAAAGCTTTTTTAAAAAAAAAATGTTATTTATGTTTATTCAATTTCCAATGAGCATGGTAACATACTTGAGGATACACCTCAATAAGCAACAATCAGCAAGGAAGAACAAATCCCCCCCGTATCCCACCCCACCGGCAGTCAAATGTAATACATAAATGATTTGGTGAATCTAGAACAGATCAGACATGCATGCGTGGCATAACATATACATATTCAAAAGGGATGGACACCCAGTGTAAGAGAACAATGTCCGAGCAAGAGTGGCGCATGAATACTAAATTATGTCAGATCAGGATTATTCAATAGATATACAGTTAATGGGGCCCAGAAATCCTTGGGCCGTGATGCCTCTGGCAGCTCATCCGCGTGGACCTCCAACTGGTCTCTACAGTAGAGTAGATCCCGGATCCATTTTTTGACAGTTGGTGTGGATTTCGCCCCCCAGCATTGCGCTACAGCCCTTTTAACCAACAAAGTGGAGACCGCAACTATATGTCTGTTGCAGGGTTTCAAACACTCCCAAGTAGGCAGATCTCTGGTGCACAGTGCACAGGTTCCAGCACAATATCAGTTAGCACACTCGCCACCTTAGACCAAAAAACAAAGATACCTGCACATAGCCATGCTGAATGTAGAAAAGCAGCATCTGCCTGCCCACATCTAATACAGCACGCAGTCTCACGCAACCCAAATCTACAAAGTTGCAATGGGGTATAATATAATTGATGCAAGTACTTAAAGTGAATTATGCGAAGGTTGCAATTCGCAGTGAGACGGCCCGTTAGCGCGCAGCAAGACTTCCATTGCTCGAGCGTGAGCGTGGATCCCAGAGCGGTTGTCCATCTAAGATAAGAGGGGTGTTCACCCGGCTCTCGCTCCCGCAGAGAAGCATTGTATAGCCTGGTAATCAGACCTTTTCTCTCTGCTCCTGCTAGCACCGCCCGCAGCACCAGCAGGGTTCTAGGTTCCGTCGGGAAGTCCGGGTAGATGTCTCTTATCACCTGCCGTACTCTGACATATACAAAACCCAGCATAAAGCCACGGTTCCGGCCACCCTGTACATCTTGAAGGGACCTAAATCCCCCATAAGAGTGATACCGACAGTTGCCAATTCCTTCAGTGCAGATTTCTCCCTCGCCACTGAGATATCAGGATGTGCAGCCAGTGGTAGCGGCGGGGCGTATAGATAGGGAAGCTGTGCTCCTACAGCTAGAGTCCTCCAGGTCCAGGCCGTACATTGTACAGGGTTAATTTCAGTCTTGGGACCACCCATGCCCCCGAGAGAGTCGCCGCCTGTAGGGGCATTGGAAGAACAACGTCCGCCTCGATAGCAGTGTGAGGTTGAAACCGCTGTGGAAAATGCCAATAATGCGCAAACTGCGCTTGAGTGCACAGATTGTATAACCGCAGATCGGGAGCCTCAAAGCCGCCACGGTCGAATGGCTGCACCAGGGTGTCCCAGCTGCATCTGGGCTTCTTACCACCCCATACAAATGTAAGGATTGCCGATTGAAGTGTCTTTTTTTTTTTTTTGTCCTCATACTCAGCCCATTAGGAACCACCCAGGCTTTGGAGAGAGAAAAGAGAGTAACACCGCCTCAGTACACTGGATTTGTAAACTTTATCAACGGACAAGCTTACCGGTGCTTCTTTCACTCAAACACTGGCCAAAGGCAATATCCACTGAGGGGCCCATTGCTCAGCCCAAGAGGCAAAAGCAACTCATCCATCCCCTACATTTAGGGAAGAGGAAATCTGTCTAGGCAGGAAGGGCAATGTAATCCTTGGACAGGGGGGAAAAAAAAACACCCCTATCTCCATTTCATAAGTTTCCAAAATTCTTGCTTCTTCTTACTTCCTGGTCTTGTAAGGTCCATCTTGGATATCATTAAGAGAGAAGCCTGCCAGTCTAGGAATTCCGGAGGTTTAGGGTCTTTCCATTTGATACAAATCTCTCTTCTTGCTATTAGAATGGAGTAGAATAGCAGATTCCTGGGTGGGCCAACCAGGTTGGGTATTAACCCAAAGAAAATCAAGGGTAAGTCAAAAGTAATAGATATCCCTAAAGAACTGGACAGCACTTTCCCCACTTGGTACCAGAAGCTCGATAGGAGAGGGCAAGTCAAAAACATGTGGACGTCTGAAGCAGCCTCTTCTCCACATCTAGCACAGCACACTGGAGGACCTTCTGCGAATTTAGTAAGCCTCTGTGGTGAAAAGTAGGCTCTATGGATCGTGAAGATGTGATTCCTTCTTAACCAAGCAGGTTTTACAATATCCCACAGTGTCTTACAGGAATTAAGCCATAACAGCTCAAGATCAACCTGTGAAATGCAACTATTCCACAATGAAGATGGGAGTTTAAAATCTCCATCGATCTCGTCAAGGATAGTACGATACCAAACTCCAGCCTCTTTTCTAAACGGAGGTTTCTGCATGGCCTGTGTCTCCATCTGTGTAACCCTGCCTAAGATGTAATTACTTTTATTAGCATAGTTTGTGGTGGCCCAGCTAGAAAGTTGGAGATATTAGAACCTAGAGAGAGAAGAACCAGTGTTTTCCCGGAGGACCTCCCAGGGGATCAGTGAGCCTTCCACAAAAAGTTCACCCCACCTCGCTATGCCAGCTGCCCTCAATGGTAAGGACAAACTGTCTTTTAGGCACTCTGGTGTCCCAGGAGAGTCCCAGATTGAAGCTAAGCTGGAGAAATACCCCATCTTCATTGTGGCACGCATTTTGACCCAAGTTTTTAGCAGACCCCATAATACCTTTAATCTGACTTTTTTTTAAAACTTGGGATCTCCATATTTAAGAAGAAAGCCGTCTTCAGAAAGGCCGCTAACTCTTAGCATGGACAGGAACATCAAACCCATACCGCTACTTGTTGGCCTCTTTAGTAGCATCCGCGAGTGGGCAAGTTGAAAGGCCCAAGCATATATTTGCAGGTCTGGAGCAGCCAGACCGCCCTTCTCTCTACGTCTTCTTATTTTCTTCCAGGCGATCCTAGACCCCCGAGAAGCCCAAATAAAAGTATTGAGTTCACTCTGTATTTTTGCAAGAAGAGCACTCTCAAAAAATAAGGGAATAGAATCAAAAAGAAAAGTAAACCTTGGTAAGATTGACATTTTGATCAGATTGACCCGACCCAACATAGACAGAGGTAGGTTGGCCCAGTTTTTCAATAATTTTCGGCTTTCTTTTATGATTAATAGTAAATTGTAAGAGGGGATCTTATCGATTTCATGAAGAACATGGATACCAAGATATCTTATATCAGTTTTTAAGGAAGGAAGGTGAGAGTCTACGTGCATATTCCAGGCCATAATTTCGGTCTTCAAAGTGTTGATCTTATAGCCTGAAACCGACCCAAATTTCTGGGCAAGCTCGATGACAGCTGGAAACGCCATGTTCAAGTTTGCTGTCAAAATGAGGATGTCATCGGCATATAATGCCACTTTCCTTTCCCACTCTCCATGTTTAAATGGAGACACCCTGGTATCGTCTCGCAACATCTGTGCGAAGGGTTCAATATATAAATTAAATAGTAAGGGGGTAAGAGGGCATCCTTGACGCGTGCCCCTTGTTATCGCAAGGGATTTTGTGAGGGAGCCGTTAACCAGAATATTAGCCGATGGATTACAGTATATGAGAGAGATGACTCGTCTAAATTTATCACCTAATCTGAATTTGGCCAAGACCTCCGACATAAACAGCCAGTTGACCCTGTCGAAGGCCTTCTCCGCATCCAGTGTCATCCCTGCCAAGGGGAGAGACCATGCTGAGGCCATGTCGATGGCTCCAATAAAATCATAGGTTAAATCTGACAGGTGACGGCCCTTAACAAAACCCTTTTGGTCTAGATGTTATAATTCACCTGCGACTCCTCCAAGCCTACTGGCCATAATGGACACAAAGATCTTATAATCGGCATTCAAAATTGAGATTGGCCTATAAGATTCGCAACTTGAGGCCGATTTCCCCGGCTTCAATATCAATGATATTGTTGCTTTATTCCAAGAGGGAGGGAGAGGAATACCTTCTTGTAAGATTTCATTAAACAAGATAGTCAGAAGTGGAGCAATCTCTTTGGCCAAACATATATATATTTCCGAAGGAAGGCCATCCGGCCCGACTGCTTCCCCATTTTTTGAGCTCATTATAGCCCTAAATACCTCGTCATAGGTGATTGGTGTATCTATTTTTGTTTGTTGGTCTGAGTTTAACTCAGGAAGATTTATACTATTTAACAAGGACTGTGCTTTAGCAGGGTCAGAATATCCCTCTTTCCTATATAAATCTGAGAAGAAGGAATAAAATTGTGCTTTAATATCCTCATCAGAGGTGTACGATACCCCGCATTTAGTAACTGAGCTGATGTAGTTCCTTGCCCGGTCTGATCTAATTTTCCAGGCAAGAAGTTTCCCAGCACCTTCCCCGTACTCAAAATGGGCGATCTTACTAGATTCCCATCTTTGTAATAGTCTAGAGTTAAGAACAGACTCCAGGTCCCCCTTCAGGGACCGCAGAGTCTCTTGAGCAGCCTCGATACTATCTCGGTCGCCCAGATCAATTACTACTTGGATTGCTTTGATCTTACTCTCAATATCCGCAATGTCCGCCTTGTACCTCTTTGACCTATAAGAGGAGATACTTGTCATATGTCCCCTCAAATAGGCCTTAAGAGCCTCCCATATAGTTACCGTTGGAGCAGTTTGGGCATTTCTAACTAAGAACAGTTCCGTTTCTTTTGAAGGTCCACTATTGTCTCTTCCAGCATAAGAAGAGCACGGTCCATTGACCATATCCTCTCTACTGGGGTGCCGGTTTGTTAATGAATAGGCTAACCGCAGAATGGTCAGAGAGGTGAGACGGAAGATAAGAAATATCCCCCACCCAACTTTTTATTGATTGACTCACTAGAATAAAATCAATCCTAGATTTGTGCCTGTATTTATAATTGCAAAAAGAGTACTCTCGTTTAGAGCCAGCCTTTATCCTCCATATATCCAAGTAACCCATTTGTTTCATAAAATCGATAAGACATGTTCTAGTTTTGTGGGATGTAGGTGCCCTGTACTGTGAGGTCTTATCTAACAGGGGATTCAATATCATGTTAAAATCTCCTGCCAAAATAGCTGGGCTAGAAAACGCTATTAAAGCAGATGTCATGCTGTTAAAAGGTAAAGGGTCATCCTGATTTGGACCATAATAACCAGCAATTGTTATTCTTACATCCATTACTTGACACTCTGCTATGGCCCATCTACCCCCTGGGTCCACAACTTTAAAAAGAAGTGTTGCATGGGCCGATTTTTTGAACAATATAGCCACACCCCTGGTGTTAACTGATTGAGTTTCACATAGGAGAGGTCACAAAAGCGATTGAAGACTCTGCAGGAAGAAAGGCCCCTGGACCAGATGGAGTCCCTACCGATATGTATAAAGCCAACCCTTTGTTCTGGGCCAATATACTGACAAATGTATTCAACCACTCAGCTTGTATTGGTTTCCCTAAATCGTGGTCCCGGTCGGTCATAATACCGATTTTTAAGAAGGGCCAAAGGGCAGATCCCAGATGTTACAGGCCCATATCCCTGCTGGATTCCTCGATAAAAATCTTGGGGAAGGTCATCCTAGCTAGGATAACCCGGTGGGCCTCTGACAATAACATCCTTCCAGATGCCCAATACGGTTTTCGAGCTGGGCGGAGTACGGAGGACCAATGTTTGAATCTTCTACTAATAACAGCCAAATACACCAAGGCGACCAGGGGCTCCATTTACCTGGGTTTTATGGATCTATCCACAGCTTTCGACCTGGTCAATAGGTCAAAGCTATGGACTATGCTCCTGGAAATGGGACTTGACGGATCCCTCGTGCACTTCCTCGCCGAGCTCCATAAAGACCTGAATGCTTGTATTAGGATGACGACCGAGGGGAAATGCACGTCCAGCTTTAAGTCTAGTAGAGGGGTACGACAGGGATGCATATTAGCCCCTATGTTGTTCACATTATACATAAATGCCCTGGAACAAAATTTGCTGGCAGCAACGCCGGACATTCCGCGCATGGGAGGTACCCCGATTCCGGTCCTCCTGTACGCGGATGACGCCGTTCTCCTGGCCAGGACCCCTCTGGCCCTGCAAAGATTGGTGGATGTGTTTGGAGCCTTCATGAAAAGTTTGGATTTGGTAGTTAACAACTGCAGAGCCCATGTGATGTCACTGGGCCCAACAAAGAATAATGTTAAGGCCTTTTTTTGTGGGGGAGAAGAAATTTCGAGAGTGAAGGCATTCACCTATTTGGGAGTAGTCTTCGATGATAAAAGCTCGTGGTCCCCTCAGCTTTCACTAAAGGTTAACTCCGCGAGAAATTCTTCTGCCGCAGTTCTTGGTTTTGCAAAAAGACTGGGTGGAAAGCCGGTCGAGGCTATATTAACCATTTACAAAGCAAAAACCATCTCTATTGTAAGATATGGGGCATCTATCTGGGGATATATCAAACATGATGTGATCCAGACGGAGGAAAATACATTTTTGCGCTCTCTTCTTGGCCTTCCACACTCAACTGCTTCCTATTCAGTCCATATGGAACTTGGGATTGGATATATAGCAGATGTAATTAAATTGGCACCTTTACTGCTTTGGATTAAAACATGGTTAAACCCGAATCTCATCCTTAACCACAAAATCCTGTTGGACTGTATGAGATTAGATAACAGGAATAAAATTCATTGGTTGGCTAACATAGAGATGTTAGCTGCATACTTGGGGAGACCAGATATTTTTTCCAACCCAGAATCCCTTTGTAAGGCTGACTTAGAGTGGGTAAAATCTAACTTTATTAAATTAAAGGAGGCCGAGCGGGAGGGAGTTGAGCTATGTAAATCTTCGGTTAGGGGGCACGTTTTATTAACTTCGTCTCCAGGGATGTCTCTATACCTGTCAACAGTCTCCAAACCCTTCCACAGATGGTTATTGACCAAACTGCGGTTTAACCAAATACATATGGTCCTCTGGGATGTGGAGGGCTGGAGTATACCGGAAGATGTTGCACCTTGCAAGTGTGATGACTTCTCCTTTCAAGACACCATGCATTTTGTATTCTTTTGTTCATTTTTTAAAGAGGCTAGGAAAAAGTTTATCATTCCATTGATGAAAAACATGAACTTTGTTCAGTGTAAGCCAGCCTTAATGTTTTTAGCTCTATTAGAGTGTCCATTAACCATGTTCTGTGTTGCCAGCTTTTTAGCAGCGTCTGTTAGAGAGAGGAGGGTCAGACTAAAAACTGTTCAAGACACTGACCCTGCCTAGTTACTGACAAATGAATTTACATTATTTGATTAAATTGGCCATGGTCGACTATACATTTTTTTAATGTTATTGGAATAGTTTTTTATCTGTATATTTGTTATTATCAAGATTTTTTAATACTCTGTACTTGTATAGCTTACTTTTATGATTTTAATTAATCGAATAAAGTGGTTTTTGACTTGACTTGAACTGATTGAGTGGTACAAACAGCAAAGTCCAACCAGCCCAACCTCTTAACCAAAACAGATAATTCTGACTCAGTTAAATGCGTCTCCTGCAGTATAATGATCCGCGCACTACTATCCCGTAAATATTGAAAAATCCGATGCCTCCTGGAATTAGTGCGCAGGCCATTAACATTCCAGGAGAGAATATCTAAACTATTCATATTACCGAGTCATCCTCATCATGCAAAGAAAATCCTCTTAACTGGAGACCCCACACAGAGCTTATCATAATTCTAACTCCAAAGAAAAAAACAAAAAGGAGTATAATAAAGAGAATGAGGACTTTTTTTCCCCCCTTTTTTCCAATGCAACACCCACCCCAATCACCCCCCAGTGCCCTGAACCCAACCCCTACCACCCCTGACCACCCACCCGTGGAAACTCTTGCCCCAAGAATCTGGACCTGGTCCAGAATTCGGCACCTTGGCTGCATAGTGCAAAGCACTCGACTGTATTGAGCTTCATGCCTATACTATTCTTTTCTTTTCTTACCTTTTTTTTTTTTTTTTGTCATCCAGAGAGCCAAGGAAGTAAAGGAAAAAACTCTTTTTTTTTTTTTTGAGTTACCTTCCCCTAAGTTGTTGAAGAAGCACATCCGTTGCCTCCACAGATCTAAGATTGTACATTTTATTGCTGTACATCACTCTCAAGGCAGCGGGAAACTTCAACTGGGCCACAGCACCTAGCTTACGGAAGTCTTCCAGTCTTTTGCCTAACTCCCATTGTCTTTCAAGAGTAACTTTTGAAAGGTCTGATCTAATCTGGAAAGTGAAGCCTTTAGCTGAGAGTGATTTCTGTTTGAGAGCCAGAGTTAATAACATCTCCTTAAGGGTATATGTCATGAAATTAATTAGAATTTTCCTGGGCTTCTGTCTTTGTGGGGATTTGCGAAATGGGTCTCTATGGATCCTTTGTATATCCTGCAATAACTCCTCTTCCGATATATCTGGACCCAGAGCTTCTTTTAAAAGGGAAACAATAAACTGCTTGATATCGCCCCCTTCTCTTTCCTCCGGAACATTAAGAAGTCGGAGGTTGTTCCTTCTACTATTGTTTTCCAGGGCCTCCATTCTCTCAGCTTGGATAGCTTCTCTAGCTTTTAAGAACTCTATTTTATCCTCAGCTTGTTGAAGACTCGAGGTTAAATTTGTGACATTACTTTCTAGTGTTGCCGTTCTAGTATTTAGAAGATCAATTTTTGTCTCCAGAGACTCACAAAAACTCCTAATCTCCAACTGATTAGCAGTTGAGGCCTGAAAACCTAATTTAATGTCCTGAGAAAGTGCCCTCAGCATTTTCCCAACAGAGTACTCTTGATGTTCATCTATTGGAGGCAGAGGGGGCTCCCCACTGGGAAAGGACACGATTGTACCATTTTGCAAGTCAGTTATATCGGATATAGCAGTTATAGCGTCCCCGCACTGAGACTTAACCCCCTGTTGAGATTGCAAGGGTTCCCCAAGAACCTGGTCATTCTGAGAAGAACAACTTGGTAGTTCCAAGGAGCATGGGACAGGGAGGTCTAAGGAATCCTGCATTGAGCTAGTGCAAGAAGTTGGACTTTTAGGAAGTGCCAAAATCTGAGGTAATACCTTAAAATAGGACCTCAAGGATGGTGTAATTTTGAGAGCCCCCCCCAGTTGGCTTCTTCGCTTCTGTTTTAAGGTCCGTGCCTTACAGGCCACTGGGCTGGCTGCTAGTACAGAAGGTACAGCAGGTGCAGAAGATACTGGTTCTGTAGGATAAGTGGCGTCTGAGAGGACTTCTGAGCTATCCGTCTTACACTGGCCAGATAACTTACTTGTAGAACCCGTCTTCTGCTGTGGTTTCCTAACAGTGGCTTCAGTAGCAACAGTGGTAACGATGTTTTTGAGTGATTTAACTACACTCCTTTTCACCCCCTTCCTTCTATTTTTAGGGTCTTGTTTATCCTGGGCAACCACCTGCCCGCCCTGGCGTTTAGAACTTCAGGTGGCACAGGCAGTCTGAACTTGTTTAACATTTGCCGTTCCCCCTAATGGGCTTACCACCTCGCACACTTTGTTCTCAGTAACCAGCAGCTGCTCAGCCGCCTTTGGGTAGCTTCCTGTGTCTCCCTCCAGGATGATGCCTCTCACGAAAACCGAGTTGAGCGTCCAATCCTGCGTCCGACCTCGCGTAAAACACAGCAGTCCGCTCCTCGCTCTCCGAAGCTCCTGTGACGCCCGAATCCAGCGAGGAACGCCAGGGAGAATCAAACGCTGCAGCGAGAGCCCGGACGGGAATCCGCACATTGATGGAGTGTGGGGGCTGAACACCACGGTGCAAACAACGGCGGCGACTACGGTAGCAGTAACCCTCCCTAGGGCAAGAAGGTAAGAAAAACAAATCGCTTCGGGCTCTCAAACCTCCCAGTTCAACGTATAGGCATCGTGTTGGTTCAGTTATGCCGAGCGCCAGGCATCACACAGATTCAGGTGCCGCGACCGCTAACTCGTGGCCGCCATGTTTCCTTGTGACAAGCAGTGGAAAAGCCACGCTAGCACCGCCCGCAGCACCAGCAGGGTTCTAGGTTCCGTCGGGAAGTCCGGGTAGATGTCTCTTATCACCTGCCGTACTCTGACATATACAAAACCCAGCATAAAGCCACGGTTCCGGCCACCCTGTACATCTTGAAGGGACCTAAACTGACCCTGTTTATACAAATCCCCCATAAGAGTGATACCGACAGTTGCCAATTCCTTCAGTGCAGATTTCTCCCTCGCCACCGAGATATCAGGATGTGCAGCCAGTGGTAGCGGCGGGGCGTATAGATAGGGAAGCTGTGCTCCTACAGCTAGAGTCCTCCAGGTCCAGGCAGTACATTGTACAGGGTTAATTTCAGTCTTGGGACCACCCATGCCCCCGAGAGAGTCGCCGCCTGTAGGGGCATTGGAAGAACAAAGTCCGCCTCGATAGCAGTGTGAGGTTGAAACCACTGTGGAAAATGCCAATAATGCGCAAACTGCGCTTGAGTGCACAGATTGTATAACCGCAGATCGGGAGCCTCAAAGCCGCCACGGTCGAATGGCTGCACCAGGGTGTCCCAGCTGCATCTGGGCTTCTTACCACCCCATACAAATGTAAGGATTGCCGATTGAAGTGTCTTAAATAGCGTTACATTCAGCTTAATAGGGAAATTAACAAAGATAAAGCAATTTGGGCAATATAGCCATTTTGATCACCGCTATGCGGTCTGCGAGCGAGAGAGGTAAGCGAGCCCACCGCTCTGCCTGCTCAGTTATCCGTGTGATGACCTGGCCATCGTTCGCAGAGACAACCTGCTCCGGGTCCCTGTGTAACCATATCCCCAAGTACTTCACTGGATCCTGAGTCCACGTCAGCGGAAAGTCAAGCGCTATCTCCTGCGTACCAGCCGTCAATGGAAAAACCTGTGACTTTGCCCAATTGATCCCTAAACCGGAATATCTCTCGAACTTAACGTATTCCCGGAGCAGTTCCGGTAACTAAGAGTCTGGCTCCCAGACATATAATAGCATATCATCAGCATACAGTGAGACCACAAGTGGTCTCTGCCGAAATCACAAGGCGGCCGCCGCATGTCGCTGCCACAGCTTACAGGCAAATGGCTCCAGTGCCAGCGAGAACAGCATGGGGGACAAGGGACACCCCTGACGCTTGCCCCTCTCTATAGGAAAGGCTGTCAACACCCACCCGTTTACATGCACTCAAGCTACTGGATCTGCATATAGAACCTTTATCCATTGGAGAAAAAAAGGGGGAAGGCCCATCCTGGTCAGGACCGTGAACATATATCCCCATTGGAGGGAATCAAAGGCCTTAGCTGCGTCGAGCAGCACAGCCACTACTTGGAAGTCTGGATCAAAGTACTGAAGCGTGGAGAATACTGTTCATAAGTTGTGTGCTGTGGATCTAGCGGACACAAAACCTGACTGGTCTGGAAGGAGCAGGAGGGGAACCAACGGCTGAAGTCGAGTTGCTATCATCTTTGCCAAGATCTTGGCGTCGATATAAATAATGGAGAGAGGCCTATAGGAATCGCACCTATTGTCAATCTTGTCAGGCTTCAAGAGAGTCACTAACAGAGCTTCTTTGAGAGTGGGTGGGAGTCTCCCCTCCTCGTATGCCTCCGCATATACTTCCAGAAGCCTAGGGACGAGATCATCCACATAGGCTTTGTAGAACTCGCTGGGGAGCCGGGCGAGTCCTGCAGCCTTACACGTAGGAAGAGACATTATCGCCAATTTGACATCCTAAACATCAAAGGGCTGTGTAATATATTCCCTATGACCCTGTGAAAGCCACCCCAGTGCGACATCATCAAGATAGGAATGTATCTCCTCTGGGGGTACGGATCCCCTATTGGCATAGAGTTTAGTATAAAAGTTGAGGACTATGTCGCTGATCTCGGATGTTGTGTAGTGTGCCACTCCATCATCATCCAATAATTCAGTGATGCACTCTTGGCTTCTAGGTGCTGCCGTCTTTTGAGCTAAAGAACGGCTAGGGAGTTCCCCCTCCCCATAATAGCGAGCCGTACTGCGTCTGGATAGGTGAAGCAGCTCCTGGTCAACAGTGTTGTTATGCTCTGTGACAAGATCTCTGATTTCAGCCAACTCAACAGGAGAGGGCTGCTTCTCATACGCCCGCTCAATGTGGAAATATCAGCTGCCAGTTTCTTTATCCCGCAACACACCTGCTTGCGCGCTGATACATGCACCTCTGATCGTCACCTTAAAGGCTTCCCATAGCACTCCAGCACTCTCAACAGTACCCTCATTCTCCCGGAATAATTTCGAAGGGCCTCCCCAATAGTTTACCTGAAAACCGGGTCAGTTATCAAAGCCTGCTGCAAACACCATGCAAAGGGCAGCCTCTAACATGCAGGAACCTGCAGTTCCAAAATCACAGGAGCATGATCTGAGAGCGTGTGGGCCATGTGACCAACTTTCAACACCCATGTACACACAGCCTCAGAAACAAGCCAATAACTATGCGAGACCACGTCCCGTGAACAGAAGAAATGAAGGTACTCTCCCTAGCCCCAGGGTGTTGCAGTCTCCAGACGTCATGCAGATTACCTGCATCCAGTATCCCTAGTAATATCTGACGCCTGCTTGGATCTCGCTACCCCACTACTCACCCGATCAAGGGCAGCATCTAGACAAATATTAAAGTCACCTCCCCAGAGTATCTCAGCTGGAGGAAATACAGAGATGTGGCGCCACACATCTGAGAAGAAAGACGGGTCATCAATATTCGGCCCATATACATTGACCAGTAACACTCACACCCCCCAATTGACCATCGCCACTCACCCAGACTTGTCAGTTTCAGCACGATTTACAGAAAAAGGGACCCCCTTCTTAACTAGAATCAACACCCCTCCTGAATAAGTAGAGTACGAGGACGCAATTCTCACTCCTGCCCAACGTACACCTATTTTTTGTTCTGAGGCCTTAGTAAGATGTGTTTCTTGAAGAAACGCCACTTGCACATCCATTCTATCCAAGTATGCCAATACAGATCGCATTTTTTTAGGGGTGTTGAAACCCCTCACATTCCAGGTCAGGCATTTCACT
The DNA here is from genome assembly GCF_964204655.1 of Triturus cristatus. Lineage (NCBI taxonomy): Eukaryota > Metazoa > Chordata > Amphibia > Caudata > Salamandridae > Triturus > Triturus cristatus. Next base: position 273,285,200 of record NC_140592.1, on the reverse strand, counting down.
TTACCACTCATGTGATCCATACCTTAGCAAACTGTGAATGAAGCAATATTGCCTCGCACTGACATACCGTATCTCGAAGACCCACTCAGCCTGAGATTCACCATAGAAAAACAATACCGGCTCCTTCCCCCTAATCCCACCCCCACAAACCCCCACCCACTTCAGCATCCCCAACTCGCCAAAGCCATCCCAAAATAGTAAAACCCTTCCCCAACAGAGAGTGGAACAAAATAGATCCATATGGGGTACACCCATTGGGGGGCGTCAGAGTGCTGCTAGCCTCCCAACTAGTAGGAGGTGGCTAAGAAAGTCTATCAATTGTTCCATCATTCTAGAGTCAACCTTCACACCACACTTCATAACATGAGCCCCGAAGACTCAGGAGAGGACATTTGATGACGTCATACGGCGAACAGAACCATGACTTAACAGTAATACATGCCCTTTATACCTATATGATGAAGATAATGCAGTTACAATAAGACAGTTCCATTGATCGTGTCAACACTGCCACTGCCCACCACCCCAGCACACCACAGGACATGAACCCACAATGACCTGGAAGCAGATAGGGCTAATGCGGCACCTGGGCTTATCTATACCAACAATATGAAATGTACGTTAGAATGATGAATGAAATGATAATATGACAGTCATCAAAGTATCAACGCATCCCACTACTGTTCCTCATCGTCCTGTGTAGCACTGGACTCCCGTCTCTTACGCTTCAACTGTTTAGCTTGTTCCAGAGCAGCCTTGGGGGTTGAGAAGATTTTAGAGTTCCCATCTGGGCCTATACGAAGGCGGGCAGGGTATAACATTGCATACGGGACCCTTACTGTTTGCAGAAATTTTTTCACTACACCAAATTCCCTTCTGCCCGCTTGCACCGCCACAGTGAAGTCCGGGAAAAAGGCCAGTGCGTTGCCCTGATAAACTAGATTACCTCTGTCACTGGCCATCCGCAAAATGGTGTCACGGTCCCTATAGTTCAATAGTCGAGCTATAATTGGGCAGGGAGGGGCTCCCAGGACAGGTTTGGCAGCAAGAGAGCGTTGGGCACGTTCGACAATGAACATATTGGAAAGCTGCTCGGCAACAAAGATTTCTTTAATGAGGTTCTCTATGAAGGTCTCCATTTTCCCCACATTGGTGGATTCTGGCAGCCCAGTGAGTCTGATGTTATTGCGCCGGGACCGTGCTTCTAAATCCTCATTCTTGGCCTGTATGAGGGCCAACACTGTCTCCATATTGAGCGGCTTCCCCGTGATTTTACTCAGGCCATCCTCCGCTGCAGACACCTGCTGCTCCACCTCCCCTATGCGAGTATTTTGTTTTTCCAGTTGTGTAGACATATGGTTGAGTCAGTGGTTCACCGCCGCCATTGTGCCCTCAATTGATTGAAGGCTGCGTTGCATTGCTAGCAGCGTGGTTTCGTGTGTGGGAGGATTGTCATTCTGGGTGTCCGCCTCTGTCATCAGATGCTGCCTTCTGCAATGATGTTGTCGATTTTCGCACCTCAAATGTAAGACACGTTGGGATTTGTCAGTTCTCCCCATCTCCACAGCCCCAGAGAACGCCACTGATACTAGCTGATGAAAACGTACAATAGAGCACAGGACTCACGCTCCTTACAAGCCTGTACAAATCGGACGGCAGGGCAGATAAAAAGAATCCACTGCGTACCACAACAAAACGAGACACTAATCCAGGAACACTGTCGCACCTCCCCTCTTTTACACGTCAATATACATGGTGCATGGTAGGGTCAGTACTGCACCCACTTAAGAGGCACGTATCACTCAGCCCAATGCAGAAATACTGGAACCTCCACAGTTCACGTGCACGGAGCGAACAGAGCGCCCTAAGGACCAGCAGCAGAAAGAATTGACTGGCATGCAGCTAGGCCCAGCCGGCCGACCGCAGCGCTGTTAAGTCCAACACAGGCACAAGCACGACGAGTGCACATAGGGTAGGCTCCAAGGTCATAGGGCACACTTATTGTCCTGGACTATATTTCATGGGAGGCAAGGTGTCATACTTGGTACTAGGCAGCCGTGTACCAAAACACAGTAGTCCCAGGAATTCGCACCGCCTTGCCGATCAAAAAGAGGATGGGAGCAGCCCATGAGATAACAGAGGCCGGCAGTCACCTACCGCATGCGTGCAGCCGCCAGGAGACTCAGCGGAGGCAAAGGCAGCGGCGAGCAGCCAGACGAATAGAGGGCCCAATCGCAAGTGAAGGTCACCGGGCAGAGGCCCCGCAGCAGTAATGGAATATTTCAGGGAGAGCAGGCACACATTCACTCACAGCGATCGAGCTCCAGAGGCTCTAGCACCTCAAATCCAGCGCTCGACTGGGCTCAATTATTACTTGTCAGGATATAAACCCACGGCCTCCACTCTCTGACCCGCTAGCTCCCAGCCACAGTCCGTAGGCCGCAACCCGCTCCCAGGCCTGCACCCGCCTCCGCAGCCACCAGCCTGGGCTGAGCCGCACCCCACTCACATTAGCGTCAGCAAGCGCTTTCGATGTCGGGCGACGTCTCCTTCCACTTCGGCATGGCTATTTCCCCAGGTGTCCGGTCGCTGTGACCAAGTCAGGGCTTCGCGTCCGCCAGCTGGAGCCTGGCACTCCGCCCGCTACCTCGCCCAGCCGCCGTCAGCCCCGGGGATCCTCAGGTCGGCAACTCCGACATCTCCACAAGCCCCTCAGGAGCTAACGCAGCAGCGGGCGTGTACCTCCAGCAGTAGGGGCAGCCGGCAGCAGTAAGCGAAGGCCGCACTCAAGGCCTCGCATCGGTGGCCATCTTGCAGCAGCTCCACCAGAACGAGACGACTCTGCGAAGTACCTATTTCAGCAGCTCCCAGCAGCGCAAACCACATTCAACATGCGGTGAAGGGCTTCACAGCACCATACAGATGCTGTAGAGGCACGGATGCAGCTGTAGATGGACGGATTATGGTCGGATTAACGCTCAGCCAAGCAGAGCCTCACTAGGGTGCAGCCATCTTGCTGTGCGCCCTCTAGCGCCCCCACCAAGCAAAATGCTTTAAACTCAATTCACTGTTGCACCTGCAGCCAGTGAAGAATTTTGATGCTGCCAGATTTAAGGTGGAACTTAGGAATATTCAGCATTCCACCTGCAGCATTTTGAACGCACTGCAGTTTTGACAGTTGATGCTTATTTATGCCCATGAAAAGGACATTACAATAGTCAATCCTAGAAAAGATCAAAGCGATGACAACTGATATCTGTAATTCCGGAGGGATAAACGGGAAGATTTTTCGTAGGGCTTTCAGCGGGAAGAAGCAAGCTGATGTAAGCTGGTTAATTTGGCCTAGGAATCTCAGCTGATAGTCCATTAAGATTCCCAAGTTCCTGACCTTTCCTGCGGGTACAGGGCAATTTCAAGCCTCTACCGGCCACCAATCCTGGTTCCAGAGTGGTGTACCAGACCCAAACTCCATCACTTCAGTCTTTGCGGTATCTAGCTTGTGATAGTTCTGGTGAATATAGTCCATGATATGTTTTAGACAGCCATGGAATTTTCCCGCAATGGTGTCTGTGTTAAAAGAGATGGAAATGACCAGTTGGGTGTCATCGGCATACGACACTAGCGAAAAGCCATGTCCCCTGGTTAACTCAGCCAGAGGTGTCACATAAATGTTTAAGAGTGTTGGGGACAGTGCTGACCCCTGGGGAACTCAACAGGGGAGGGAGAACCTCTCCGATTGGTGATTGCCCCAACATACCATTTGTTCCCTATCCATGAGGAAAGAGACCAGAAGACTGAGAGCCATCTCATTGACACCTATTTCCTTCAGCCTTTGAATCAATACCTGATGGCTGACAGTATTGAAAGTGGCTGAGAGGTCTAGGAGGATTAGGATGGCCTTACCTCCACTGTCCAGTTGCCTGCATATCTCCTCCGTGGCCATAATCAGGGCTGATTCGGTGGAATGGTGTTGTCTAAAGATGTGTTGAGAATGGTCTAAGATGTTATTAAGCTCTAGATAGCCCATTAAGTCTTGGTTCATGGATTTTTCCAGTATTTTTGCCGCTAGTGGCAGACAGGAAATGGGCCGATAGTTTTCAATCACGTGGGGGTCCAGAGATGGTTTCTTTAAGATTGACCTGATACATGCCTTCTTCCAAGAGATGGGGAAGGTTCCTGAGCTGATAATATTGTTGAGAAGTGGGGCAAGTTGGGTACTAATTTTATTCGAGACCAAATGTATAATCGCCGACGGGCAGGGGTCTGTTGGAGACCCAGATTTTGCTGCTAATAGCAAGTCATTTGTTATTTCCGTAGATAGAGGGGAGAAACTACTCAGCTGACTTGACTGGGACAGCCTAGCTACGCTCACTAACTCCTGCGTGCTAGTGTTACAGGGGCTTGGAATTTTTCCTGCCAACTCGTCATAGAACAGTTGTGTTTTGCCCCCTCTGTTTTACTAGTAAAATACATCTTTTTTGCATTTAAAATGGATCGCTTGTACTCTTCTAAGGCAAATTTGTACGTCAATTTATTCTGTTCACTGTAGTCTGTTCTCCAGGTCCTCTGTAACTACCTGCACCTGATTTTTATGGCTTTAAGGTCTGGATTATACCAGGGGGCAGAGGCCCTTTTTCGCTGTTGTGTATTTGATCTAAGCGGAGCTAACTGATCAATTGCCGCTTGGAACCATCCATATTATGAGCTGCCTCATTAACATTCGCCCCTGGAGACGGTGGGCTAATGTCCAACAACTCTATTAGCTTGTCTTTCCCAATTTTATGCCAAGGCCTGGATTTAACCTGGGGCAGGATCTTAGGTTTGAAACTGTCACTCTCTTTGTAGGAAAGTTTGAAGGAGATGATATTGTGAACCGACCAAGTTACTGGAAATATTTTTCTTAACTTAGATATTGGGGTTATTGGTTTAGATACCATCCAGAGAGTGTTGGGCCTTTGTGTAGGTTCTGAGACTAGTTGTGTCTGCCCAAAACCTTCTACGTTGTCAACCAGTATGGCTGTATCTATGTTTTTGTCTGCTTCCAGGTGGAAGTTAAAATCAACCAGTATAGTAAATGCTGGGAAGTCCAGACATGATTCCATGAAAGTCTGTAAACCCTGTAGGAAAAGCGTTTTTGGGCCAGGGGGACGGTATAGGAGCAGGCCAGGATAGGAGGCAGTGTTGGGAAATTTAATATTAAAATCCATGGCTTCTGCTCCTGGTAGCTGGCAGGATGCAAAAGTGGCCTTGAAAGCGGACCGATAGATAATTGCTATGCCACCCCCTTTTTTCCCTGATCTTTCAACACTGGCCAGGGAGTAACCTGCTGGTGTAACAATAGCCCAGTCAGGCTCCGAGCTGTCCGTAGCCCAGATTTCAGTCAGGAAAGCTACGTCCGGGTCTAGGGTCTGAAGTAAGAGTTCTAGTTTGTATTTATGCTTAATAGCCGATCTTGTGTTTAGCAGTATAGCATTTAGACCTCCCAAATTTAATTCGCGATTAGTATTGTTGTTATTTACTACCCTGTGTGGGGAGTGCTGACCTAAGGTGGTTTTAGTAGTAGTATCCTTCCCAGGGTTTGGTAAGTTCTTGTCTTTGATCAACCACCAGGAGTTTGGCGTGAAAGTGGGCGCAATGGGGTCCTTTAATGAGAAACTGCACCCCGTACACTGATATCCATCATTATTATTTCCCCCAAGCCACCTGACTGAGTTGCAACACTTACTATTATTAAATGCTTGTAACTGCATTGCTAAAATATGCCCCGGGAGCCGGAACCAGAAGTGAGGAACCGGAAGTGCAAGAAAATAACTGGACCGCCAACTTCTATGATGGGGGCCCGGTTTAAGAAACAGGAAAGTGAGGCAAGGTGGGGCTCTTTCCGCACAATCGAGGAGAGACCTCGCGGCGGACAGAAGAGCGAAGTAAAGGTAGGGAAAAGTGCTCATTAAGACAAATCCACAGGTCAGCGGTTTAAATTACACAATCAGAATTGAAAAGGATTAAAAAGTTAAAATGTAGCAGCAATAAGAACAACGTAAGTAATTAAAAGAGATGCTTTAGTGCAGAAGAGCCAGAGTAAGTATGCCACACCGGTATTTGCACCCGTAAGCGCCTTACTTCAACCTGCGTCAATGTATGAGCAGTTTATTCGTTTGGAAAATACACATTTTATCATATTGCATCCCATTACTGGTACTCCACCATAATGGTGCAGAGAGGGTGAATAGTGATGTTTGGGAAAAGTCATGCAATGGTGCTGTACACAAACTATATACAACATATATACAATAATAGGGGCCGATAGAAAATATAGATTTTCAACATGACTCAAAATAAGAGTACAATATGTACATCATTATAATTCATATCTGAAGTCCTGTCCCCAAATAGAGTGTTCATGCAATCTCCACAACATCGCTTTAGCAAAGAGGCAGGGCTGACCTGGAAGCATTGTGTGGGTGCATAAAAGGCACCTGGCAAGCTCTCCACACTGGACACTTTTCTTGAGAACAGGACTTCAAACCCCACAACACCAAATTAACAAAGAGGTGGGGCTAACCTGGAAGCACAGTGCAGGTGCATACAAGGTGCCTGGCAAGCCTGCAGTGTGGGACACTCTTCTTAGTGACAGGATTTCAATCCCCACAACACCACTTTAGCAAAGAGGCGGGGCTGACCTGGAAGCGTTGTGCTGGCGCATAAAAGGCACCTGGCATGCCCACGAGGTGTTCTTCTTGGGGACAGGACCAAATCAGGCAGGCACTTAAAAGGCAACTGGCAAGCCTGCAGTGTGGAACGCTCTTCATGGGGACAGGATTTCAATCCCCATAACACTGCTTTGGCAAAAAAGGCGGGCCTGACCTAGAATGTTCCAATCATTTACCTTTATGTTCAAATGTAACAACAAATTATCCAGAGGCTTGTCACAACATGTGTTTCACCTTCATCCCCGCAGGAACTCCCTGTGTTCTAATATTACATTTAAGTAAGATAGAAACTTGGTGGTATTTGAACAATAAGTCTGTTCATTGGTTATCTCAAAGGGTTGGCTCAATGCAGGGTTTATACAATGAAACTGTGAAGGTGAGGAGAGTAAAGTTGGTAGATAGATTTAGGAAGTATACCCCGGCAGATTGTATTGTTATTAATTGTGACCCCCCATTTAATAATTACCTGCTTACAAGGCTCCTTTAGAATCCCTAGGCGATATCGATTGACTACAAACAAAGGGATCACATGCTTATATAAATCGTGACGATGGACATTTGGACACTATTAAACATCAAGATACTGGGGATAGGTTGTGCTCAGGCAAAGAAACGTATGTTTTCCAATAAGTTAATTAGTGATGTAGCCATTTTATCATGGAATGTGGCAGGGATAGCAGGTAAAATATCTACAATACATTGGCAGATATATATACCACCTGCTATTTGGATCCAGGAAACATGGTCCATTGAACCAATTTTTAAATGAGGATTTTGTCTCCGTGGCTTTACCCTTTACTCCATCAGTGGCAGGAAGGGCAAAGGGTGGTCTTGTTTCAGTTTCCTGTGAGAGTTGCCAAGACCTTTACAACTTCCCCCTTTTATCAATTTGTTTTATTGGTGGCCTGATATTTTGATCATAAACTTTTCTAACAATACATTTAACAATACACAAATTAATTTGGTATTAGCGCTGGAAAAAAATCTAGACACCCTCTTAAGATAAAAGACAAAGGATCTGTTTTTAGTGGGGGCTGGGAAGTTTAATATTACTACATGTCCTTATCCTGCAAAGGAAGTGTGTGGAGTTGTTAATACTGAGGGAGATGGATGTATTCACTTCTTGCACAATTCTTATGGTGAATCCTTGAATACATTGCTGGCTAAATATAATATAAACCTTATAGAGCAACGCTGTAACTATTTGGCATTTCCCCAGCATACATTCATCAGGAGGGATGCTGGGACAATGATCAACCATATCATGAACTCATATGATTCATTAAATAAAATCTCCTACCCAAGGGTGCAAAATCTTTATTTGGACACAATAAATATCCATAAAAGCACAAATCCAGAAATCACAGCCTATAATAATAATACATAGGTCCAATAAGAGGGGAGACAATTAAAAATAGAACAGATCATAACAGAATTGATTTCTGATCAAGCATCAAACAAATACATCATCAATTTTGTTACAGGTTAAAAATAAAATATATAAACAGAATTTGAAAAGATGTATCTACAGTATAAAATATAGAATTAGCAAAGACAGGTTTCAAAGGGTACACATTGAATTACGAGCACAAGCTGCCGCTTTCAAGAAGGAACCTACTCGGAAGGTTAACTCCTCATCTTCCAAAGTACCGATATGCCTTAAGGTTGCCTTATAATCAATCAAGGGTATAGTCTTAAAAAATTGCATCAAAAACCATTTAGTGTATTTTAAATAAAAGCTGCAGAAGAATAAAAAAGTGCAACATTGATTGTTTACATTAAACATTACAAGGACATGGAAGATGATCAAGATTAGAATTGTACCCCAGAGGAAAACAGAGCAGAAATTTCATAGAGTCGACCCTTAATCGAAAGTGGGAACCCCTCTCCCAGCGGCCGATAGGTTTTAAAAGGTATCTAGATGGTAAATGGGAGGTATTTTCGATCATCATGTATCTGGCGACTGAGGATTTCTGTATCTCTGTTTCATATCTGGTTTTACTGTAAACAGAATAGAGTGCCTTCTGTAGGCTTTTTTTACTTATACCATCGGAGTCGATAGGAATTAAAAATATTTGCTCAAGATTTACACTGATCAGGCTCTTCCTGACAGCAGCGAGCCAGGGTATTTCCCTTCCCTTATCAAAGTTGAGGCAGTCTGTTATTATTTCCCTAGTTAAATGCGCTGCAGGGTTCTTCCAGACCGCACGCCAAAATATAGCGGGGCGGGCCTTAATATAATCTTCGATGTAGGGCAGTTTCAGTTCACTGTGACAAGCATACTGTGGTGAAGAAATAGGGGCACCTAGTAGTTTACGACAAAATCTATTTTCTTCCCCCTGGATGCTATCACACTCTCTAAAACCCCAAACTTCTGCACCATAAGTAGCAGAGGGGATACATTGCAGTTTAAAAAAATTTAATAATGGCAGAAACTACCTCTGTCTTTCTAGGTTGGGGCAGGCAGAGTATGTTATTAATCGCTTTGGAAAACCTTTTTCTACTATGCGCCACATGCTCAGCCCACAAACCATTCGCTGCGAAAACCAACCCCAAGTAGGGAAAAGTGTGAGTACTCTGTACACTATCTGAATCTACAACGATAGTATTATTAGAATACTTTTTCGACCCACAAGCCATCATAAACAAAATAAATTGGTGCATCGGTCCAAACTAGCCATAATATCAACAAAGCCCCGCACCAAGACGCGTAAAGCATTTGGTGTGCAGGCCATTAGGACCGCATCGTCGGCATACAGTAGGGCGGGGAGCGTATTACCGTTAATACTAGGAACATCAGAAGTAAGTGATACCAACGACTCATTCAGGTCATTGATATAAAGGATAAAAAGAAGAGGGGCCAGGACACAACCCTGCCTGACCCCTCTACCGGCCTTGATGTCTTTTGATACCTCTCCGCCCTTACTGATCCGCACCCTGGCATACAGGTCCTTATGTAAATAAGCTAAAAAGTGTACTAAGACGTCATCCAAACCGTATTTTAAAAGGATGGACCAAAGCCGGGACCTGTTGACAAAATCGAAGGCCGAGGTAAGGTCCATAAAAGCCAGGTAGATAGGAGATTTTTTAGCTATTGTGTATTTATCAATAATCAAATTGAGGTTAGGCACTGCTCAACAGTGCTGATTCAACTTCTAAACCCACAACTGACAGGAGTGTAAAATATGGCCCTCCTCGGCCCATGTCCTGATCTTGTTAAACAGGATCCTCCCTGGAATTTTCAATGTATTGTCAATCAGGGAGATCGGGCTGTATCAACTTGGGTTGGAACGATCATCCTTTTTTAAAATTGGCACGATGATGCTAGTTTTTCTATGTATTTGGTATTGATGAAACTGTTAAATTATTAAAAACGTTCAGTAAAAGAGGCGCACAGAAGTCTGGCTGGTTTTTGATGAGATCAATAGGCAAGCCATCTGGGCCTGGGGCCTTATTGCCCAGGCTCTGTTGAATTGCTTCCTCCACTTCAGAAAGAGTTATCTGAACCCTGGTGTTAGAACTGGGGGTCTCTAGTTGGCAGAGGTAGGTACCTTTGACCAATTTGGGACCCTTGCTTCTAAGTCAGGGAAAGGGGATTACACTACTGGATAACCCCTGCTCACCCCTTTGGTAGCCTGGCACGAGCAGACTGGCTTATCTCAGAGGCAGTGTGTTAAGCATTTGTGAACACATACAGTAATACAGTGAAAACACTATAGATGGACACCACACAGGTTTTAGAAAAATCTGTATTCTTTATATAGACTTAACACAAGACCACAAACGACAAAAATCCACAATACTGTACTCAAAATTGGCTTAAAGATGGTAAATTTAACTTAGTTCAAGTTGATGGTAAATGCGACACAGTTCTCACAAAAGCACCTGGATGCGTAACGCAAAACAAACAAAAGGCTCGCAGAGTTGGAAATGGGTCGGTTCCTTGCTTCGGGGGAGACGATGCGTCGCGCCTCAATGCTTGCGCAGAGTAGGGGATGTGTCTTGATCCTTACTGGAGAGGAGGTGATGCGTAGATTCTCGTACTGCGGCCCGGTTGCGATGCGGCAAGATGGCGCCTCTATGCGATGCGATAAGATGGCGCCCTTGATGCGACGATGTGAAGACGATGCGTGCACGCCCTGGCAGCCGTATGGCGAACTCTGTACTTTGCAGCCGCGACAGGCCCTGCGACACGCTTCTCCGGTGATGCGACAGTGACCCTCACGGTGGTGACATGCTTCTCCGGTGATGCGACGGCAGACAGCTGCGACGAAGACACGCTTCTTGGGAGATACGACGGCAGCACGCTTCTCCGGCGATGCGACGACTACAGCTGTGGCAGCGACACGCTTCTTCTTGTTGCGTCGCACTTCCAGCTCCCAGCGACACGCAGGCTTCTGCAGATGGAATTCTCAGCAAGGAAATTCAGAGGGGAGCTGGTGGTGAAGTCTTTTGTCCCTGAGACTTCAGCAGGAGGCAAGCACAAGTTCAAGCCCTTGGAATAATATTCTGCAAGATGATGAAAGTCCTTTGAAAGTTCCTTCTCCTCTCCTTGGCACTGAAGACACCACTGTAGGCCAACCCAGCACACTGGCAGGGGGGAAGTACAACTCCTACAGCTTCCTTTGGTTCTTCTCCTTGGCAGAGGTTTGTCTTGTTGTTCCAGAAGTGATCTCTAGTCTTGGGGACTGGGCCCCCATATTTATACTACTATTCTCTTTATTCTCTGTAGGCAGAGAGGCCTTTGCCTAGTCCAAACCAGTTCTGGTCAGTCCTGGAGCACTTCGTTGACAAGACTATTCAGGTCCCAAGTGCAACTCCTCAGCCCATCTCCATGCAGATCTTTCTATTCAGCCCTGTGCTGACTCACCCTGTCTCCTGGAATCCCCCAGCCCCTGTCACTCAAACTCCAGACAAGGAATACACAACCTAGCAGAGGCAGGCTTGGATGGTTAGACAAAAAAATACCTACTTTCTAAAAGTGGTATTTTCAAACACAGAATGTTAAAACCAACTTCACTAAAAGATGTATTGTATCATTCTTAGTTCAGGCATACTAAACTCGAATTTCTACCTAGTTCCCTGAGTCAGTTAGGATTATAAGATGTAATAATCAAACTGACCATTCTGGCCTACGGGGAACAGGTAGCCTTGCAATAGTGAAAAACGAAAATGGCTGTAATTCACTATTAGGACATGCCACGAACACCAGGGCATGTCCTACCTCATACTTACAATGCACCCTGCCCTTGGGCCTACCAAAGGGGTGTCTGATATGAAGAAAAGGGAAGGTTTAGGGACTGGCAAGTGGGTGCACTTGGCCAGTCAACATAGCAGTACCAGAATGCACACAGGCTCTGCAATGGCAGGCCTGAGACACACTTTACAATCTGCTTCTGTGCATGCCCACCAGCAGCAATTGATTTACAAGCCCTGGGCATACATGGTGCACTGTACTAGGGTCTGACAAGTAAATCAAATAACCCAATCATGGGGTCACTAATCAATACATTAATTTACCATAGGGAGCACTTGCACTGTGGCACTGAATAGCAGTGGCACAGTGCCCAAAGCATCTAAACCAGCAAAACATATCAAAAACAGAGGAGGCAATCAGAAAAAATGGGAGGGAGACTCACGCCAATGGTACCAGGTCTAACACCTGGTAACCACTAGATTCTCATTGGAGACCCTGTTTTGAAAAAGAGCTGAATAAATCTTCGAAAAATTGGCCTCCTATGTCTCGCTGGTGATATTGCAACTGATCAGAGACAGGGGATGTCCTAGGGACCTCATGTCTTTGACAGCCGACCAAAAGCTGTTCCCGTCCTTTAGCGTAACGGCGCATACTAGATTGTCCCAGCGCTCTTTAACTATTTCCTCCTTTCTTAGCATGATGACTGCCTTATAGCGTTGTCTAGATAATTTAATGGCAGCCTGATCTCTGGGGTGTTTTGCAAGTTCCCTGCGAAGATCCCTGTTAGCTGCAGAGCAGTCACTATTAAACCATCTATGAACAGAAAATGTTTCCTTAATGGGTCTAGATAGCATAGGTTTGATACCCTCAAATAATTGCGTGAAGGCACCAACTACTGCGGGATTATATTCTTTAAAAGACAAATAAGTGTCAATACAATCCGAATGTTCTCTTACCATCTTGCCAAATAAAACTGTATTGTAGACACTGCGCCAGACCAATCGAAGATTATCGGTAGAGGGGGACAGATCTCTTGCACCACACTCTTGACCATAGGTTGGCCTAGGGGCAAGTCTCAGAGTTTAGTTAATGGGGTTATGATCTCCATAAACTGTGTGGATAACCTCAGCTTTTAGCAGACAATCTTCTAATGAGGGGGATATAAAGACATAATCGATTATAGAGGCACTGCCCCTGCCTCTGTATGTTGGTATAATATGATTATCCCTCTTGGATAATGCAGCGATCTCCATTACATCCAAGAGGTTGTTGGTACACAAATGGTCTATTAATTCAATCCCCCTGTTACATAGAGGTATCTTGCTAGTAGAATGGATAGCTGTATAACTTCCGCTGGATATCTTTGCATTAAAATCGCTAAACAGATCCCTGCAAAATTAGCAAAACTCTTTTGATTCTGTATGGTGGAAATGAATTTAAGCAAATTATTAAAATTCATATTTGGTACATTCTGAAAATCATTGTTATAAAAATTGATAAAACAAATAGAGACCCCTCATTTATAAATGATTTGCTGAAACTTGTCATTATTAGTATCAAGGACCTTTACACTCCCACCTGCAGAGATATATACCTAGATTGAGAGGCCACCTGACGGGCGACCTAAGTTTGGGATAGGAACAACAATGTTAAAGCACTCAAACCCCTCTAAAAATAAGTCCCTAGTAGCCCATGTCTCCTGAAACATTAAAATGTCCTGTTTTTGGACTAGTTCTAACCAGTCTGGTGAATTTAATTTGGAAGCCAGATCAGCGACATTCCAGCTTAGTATTTTTAAGTCAGAATCGGACACAGTTGGGGTTCAAGGGCCACAAGATAGAGACTCAATTGATAAAGAAATGGGATCAGGTGACTCTGCTAAGGGAGGTAGTCAATCCTGATTGTCCAAATCAGACAATGGTAAAAACCTATGATATGTAGGAAAGGGAGGAGCATCAGTTTTGGAGCCCCCAAGAGTGGCTTAAAGAAATAGCCCAGGGGCAAAGCCCAATTGTGGGTGGGGATGTTGGAGTTGGTCTCCTGAGCCATTACTATAGATTTAACCAAAGACATGTTACGGAAATTGATGACTATGCAGTCTCCCTAGATGTTATTGGGAGACTGTCCTACCCAACCAACTCTACGTGTCATGATGATATTATTGATAAATGACACCCTAAACCCCTTATGTTTAGACAACCAGTCAACACTTTTGTTACGTAATTGGACCCATGTTTCAACTTGGCTTTCTTTGAGGAGAGGTACACCTGCCAAAACCACAACATAGGGACAGGCGGCTGGTGGTAAATTGAGTGTCTCCCTGCTAGGGTTTAGAGTGCGCACAGAGTCTAGACCGCCCTCAGCTGGTTTACCGCCCCCAGAAATAAGGATGGCCAGAGCACCAGCAGAGGCAGTAGGAGGATTACGAGGCAAATGCAAGTTTTTAACTGACCGGCTATCAACACTACCAATATCAGCAATACTATTTTGCACCCTACAAGACTCTGGTACAAAACATTCCTTAACTTTGTTGCAGGTCACACAGGAACCAGTAGGTGGGGTGGATATTGGTGCGCTTGTCAGAATATCAGTGTTAGAAGTATGAGCATTATTCATTGTCATGTTCAGCTTTGCCATCCCGATCTTAACAGGCTTGATAGAATAAATCTGAGAATTTAAGTTAACACCAAGCATATCTAACTGATCCAGTCGTTTCCTCAAGATAGCAAAATTGTTATCTAATAAGTCTCTAATACGTCCATGCACAGTGTCCACAACAAGATTGATAAAAGATTTCCCTTGATTACAGCACTCTGAGAAAGAAGAACCAATATCAGACTGGGCGTCGATGGAATTACCAGGTTCCTTATTTGGAATGTGCACAAGAACTTCAGAGGTCTTGGAAGGGGCAAAGGCATGTATCCATGAGCTCAATGCAGTACGGGATGAACTTACGCGATGAACTTATTACGTGAGTGGGTTGTTTCCTCTTAGCGCGAATAGGTTTGGTGGGCCCCAGGAGCTGCCTCAGAGCCTATGGAAATTGAAGAGGGGGCCGGATTTAATGGAGGTGCTTCTGTGTTTACACCGTCATTTGACTCAGCAGGAGAAACCTCGGTGTTAATGTTAGAATCATTATTAAGGCCATTGAGCAAGGGGACATTCAAGTTATTGCCCATCAAATTGCAAGGAGGGGATGTAATTACACAATCTGCCCCTATTGTGGGGCCAATCAGAGAAGCCCCGATACCAAGAGAAAGGCGCCTCTCAGTTAATTCAATCTCATTGGCCATGATGCTGATGGACCTTTCCAGCATACTGTCAATACTGGATGTAACAGGTCATTGTGGGTGTAACCTCCCACGTTTCCCCATGTAGTGCAGAAGAATAAAGAACTAATATGTGCACACTCACCTTGATGGGGATAATCAATTAGCAGGCGTAAGGGTGTGGCCCATCCCAATCTCATTCGGTCGCTGACGGGCGCGGACGAGCCCGCCCGGGCTTCGCAACATCGCATTAGCAAAGAGGCAGGACTGACCTGGAAGCATTATGTGGGTGCATAAAAGGCACCTTGCAAGCTCTCAGCACTGGACACTCTTCTTGATACTTTATCTGCTTAACGTTCTGAATTCATATCATAGGTACATACGTTCATGCTTTTGCCTAGGTTTAGTACATCACTTGGTGGCATTTCCACATATTAGATATTAGAACAAGGATACTCTCCCATGACCCTGTGATGGGATATCACTGCAATCCACATACACTTTGTATTATTTTGTATTAATCTTAGATGCAACCACGAGGAGATGATGGACGGAGCGCTAAAGATTTTCAGAGACTCACCCCCAGTCACAGATCTGGGTTGAATCCATCATCATTCTTTAGCTCACTTTGTCACCTCAGTTCAGACCAAGCTATAAGCAAATCAGTCTTGACCCTGTGCCTCATGGGAACAGTCCAGCCCGAAATGCCAAGCCAGGTCTTCCCTGAACCGGAAACAATCATCCTGGGACCGGTTTCTGGGTAACACCCTTCATCAGCCAGGCTAGCTTGAATCCAGTGGCAAAGTGAGCAAGGGACCCAGGTCTGGGCATACCCTGCCAACTTGGGGCGAACAAAGCAAACACAGGGAGATGATGGACTGAGCGCAGAAAATTTTCAGACACTCACCCCAAGTCACAGATCTGGGTTGAATCCATCATCATTCTTTAGCTCCCTTCGCCACCTCAGTTCACACCCAGCTATATGCAAATCAGTCTTGATCCTGTGCCTCATGGGAACAGTCCAGCCCAAACTGCCAAGCAAGGTCTTCCCTGAACCGGAAACAAACATACTGGGACCGGTTTCTGGGTAACACCCTTCATCGAACGTGCACGAGTAGGCTGGCACTCGGATGCCACACTAGTTTGCTTTCTTATTGGATTTTAAATTATTACACTGCACTGATCTGTTCAACTGTTTTTAAATTGCTGAGATTGCACTATTGCTACTTCTTATCGATTCCTTACTTTACTTGTTGCCTCTCCCCGGTCCATCGCAGGATTCTCCCGTTTGTGTGGCGGGAGAACAGGCCGACTTGTGGCTGTTTGGGTGGTTGGCGGTCTAGCCATCCAGCCCCCTCCATAAAATCGGATGCAGGACGGAACGTGCAGCGGACACGCGCAGCCGGCGTGCTGGTTGCGCGCTAAAGGCAAGCCCGTCTGCACCCTTCCATCGCCAGGACCCATGCCTGTCTCATGTAAGATCGAGATTTGGGCACTATGCTGACTTATTCAGGTACGGAACTATTGGACTTAAGGGAAGGCCCACTGTCCTGGTGCCATCCTTACTCGCGCTACCTGGTTGACCCTATAAGTCCTCTGGAGGGCGCTTTTTCCTGTAAGTCTTGTCGGTATCAGAGCATTGAGATAGAAGCTGGTCAGGAGCACAACCACTTTAGGGGTTATCTTTTAGACAGTCTGCTCGATACTTTTACTGATACTATTCCCTCCCCAAAGGATACAGGGCAACCATTAGACAATTCCAGCTATAACTGGAAAGGCTTCTTAGGTAATGTTAGATCCCTGCCAAGGCATGCAATTGAGATATGGAACCTGCTTACCTCTGAGAACCCGGATCTAGGATTTTTGACAGAAACTTGGCTCAAACCTAGTTCCACCCCTTGTATCTCAATAGCTATCCCGGATGGCTATCGGATTCAAAGATTAGACAGACAGTCTAAAGTGGGGGGCGGGATAGCCATAGTACACAAAGATAGTATTAAAGTCACCACACTTGAGCAAAGATGTAATCACAAGATTGAAATCTTAGTCTTCCGGATAGACCTACTTCCACAATATAGTTGGAAGGGTGCCTTAGTTTACCGGCCTCCCGGTCCCCTTGCTGACTTTTCACTTCAGCTTTTGGAACTGATAGCACCTCATGTTATTTCCACTAAAAACATTCTTTTGCTGGGAGACTTTAACGTACATAGCGAATGTTTGGACAATTCAGAGGCGGCGTCACTCTTGGCTGATCTCGCCTCTCTAGACTTAGCCAAAATCAATGAAGGCCCAACACATGATGCAGGTCATACATTGGACATTATTTTTACCAATTCATCCTATATTCTATGCAAAGCACCCCGGTCACTTAGCTGGTCTGATCATGCACTTATTGATTTCCACATCCAGGGCCCCAGAAATCATGTGATATCCTGCCCAGGTCCTAAGCGTCTCCACAGACAATGGCATAAAATCACTCCTGCTTCCTTTCCACCTGCCTTCATATCGCCTTGGGATGTAGAACCCAAGACTATCGAGGATGGTCTTGCCTCTTTTAACGCCTCGACTCAATTAGCTATTGATCAGCCTGCCTCCTTAAAAGCCTTACTCAGCAAGGACAGGCACCCTCAGACAGGTTGGTTTAAACCTGAGCTTTGAAATGAAAAACGACAATGTAAACATTTTGAGAGGTGCTGGCGTTGAACCCACAAGGGGAATGATAAAGAGAGATATAAGATCTCTCTTGCCCAGTACCATAAAAATATAAAAACGGAACAGAAAGCCTTTATCGCCCAACAGTTAAATCAGGCTAGGAATGCTTTTAAAGCTTTATTTCAGATTTTACAATCCTTTACCAACCCTAAAGCTTGTGATCTGGAGGAGGCCCCGTCGCAAGCTCTCTGTGATGCAATAGGCGGACTATACTGCAGAGACTAGCTCCCTAGGAGAAGACGAAGATGATGGGGACATAAGAGCCATCTCAGTTTCACCTAATGCAAGTGTTGCTACAGTTAAGAGACGTAAAAAGAGGGGGGTCTCATAACCGTACCCTCACCAAACCTATTGTAGAAGGCTCCGAGAATACTGCGCCAGATTACGTAACCAGGCCTGATATTCCTTTAGAAAACAATCTAGTGGCAGAAACTGGGACTGCAATTGCAGAGACTTCTGCTAATTCTGAAGGTTGAAATAATCTTGTTGAAACCCCCACTGAAATTACGTTAACTATCATCTATAACACCTTGATGGCGCATCGGGCAGAAAGTAAATCTGAAAATCTTCGTACTCAAGCCACCTGTACCAAAATGAAAAAATACTATTCGTTGAGCAATTAAAATTTCTGCTGAGACTGCTGATAGAGTAACTGAAGCTGAGGCACGCATTCTGGCTCTAGAGGAAGAGTCTATGTCCCAGAAGCAAGAACTCGAGAATGTTAAAGCCCATAGGGACGACCTTTCCTACAAGTTAACGGGCCTAGAAAATCAGGCCCACAGAAATAACTTACGATTTCTTGGAATACCTGAAAAGAAGGAAGGGACTGCTGTTAGACAATTTGTTATTGGACTTTTAAATGAGGCTTTTCCTTACTTAAAATCATGGGACTGGGCAAAAGAAGTCCAAAGAGCGCATCGTTTCCCCTTTTCTATTAAGAAACCTCGTCAGGGTGAGACAGATTATCCCCGGGCAATCCTTGTCAGCTTTAACAACTTCCTCGCTAGAGAGGAAATTTCAGCCTTAGCCAGACCCGAGAAAAGAGCAATTGCAAAAGGATGCACATTTTCTGTGCGGCAGGACTTTTGTCAGGCAACGGTGGCCCAGCGGTGGCATCTTAGACAATTAATACCTAATTTCCAGAAAAAAGGGGCCACCGTTTACCTCCAGAACCCAGCCAAACTAAAAATCTTGTGGAAAGGGCAAACAAAATTCTTCTTATCAGAGATTAAGGCTAAGGAGTTTCTACATACATTATAAAATTTAGATCGTTATTAGGCAGGATATTATGTTTTTATCTAGCTTGTAATATCATTATACCAAACTCAATTCTTAAGTCACTAGGGTTATATTGGATTCTAATTTTTTGTCTGTTTCTCCTTTTTTCCTCTTGTGGTGTGCGGAGCTGGAGGGACGCGGCACTCCATACTTTACAGGAACTGAGAGCTCCTGAGCCTCATGTGTGGGGGAGGGGGGTGGGTGGCTGGTCTCGGACCAGGGGGTGGAGGTGGTGCTGGTGGGGGGTGGGGTGTAATGCAGCAACAATAGTTAACCCGGGCATTATAAAACAGATTAGTTGGACTTTTATAAGCCATAAGAGTATTAAGAATCAATTAAAAAGATTATTGTTCATCGTGTTTTTCAAAATTCTAAAATGGGGAGAAAAATTAAAATCTGTTCGTTAAATATCAATGGCCTGAATGATTTTTAAAAGTTAGGGATTTTGCGGCATTTGATTCAATCTTTGCAATTTGATATTCTGTGCCTACATGAGACACATATTCCATGGTCCAAGAGGAGTTTGTTGAAAAATGTGGGTCTTGAGCTTCTAATCTGTTCCAAACAAACGGGTGTCACAAGAGGAGCTGCTGTTCTCATAAAACAAAGGATTGGGAAATGTGTTAGAACTTTAGACGATAAATGGGGGAGATGGGGGACTAGCGGAAATTGTTATTGAAGGGACTACATTTACTGTTGGCTCTATATATGGTCCAAACCTAGACGATAAGGAAGTATTTAATCTAATTAATTCTGAGTTAGCTGATTGGACTCAACGTTTAATTCTGTGTGGAGATTTTAATATCAACATTGATGCTAATTGTAATACCAGGAATACTTGGAATTACAAAGGTCGTAAGATCCAAACCTTTAGAGCCCTCAGGGAACTAATCTTAGGGAACGGACTGATAGATGTGTGGAACAAGCTAAGACCCACGGAGCCAGACTTTACTTATTTTTCAGCTCCACACCAAAAATTTGTTCGTTTAGATTATTTTTTTATTTCTGCAAAGTTTACTGAAAATATAAGTATAGATGTTCTACCACAAATCGTCTCCGATCATAACCCTATTGTACTAGAATTATTACTTTCTCCTCAGGATTATTTTCAAAAAAGGCAATGGTCATTTCAAAGAAATCTACTGTTAGACCAGGACTATCTAGCTCATATGGATATGACTATAAAGGAATTATTTTTGAGCAATAATAATACGGCATCGATTCAGACCGTTTGGGACACTTTTAAATCGATTATAAGAGGTGAAACCCTGAGCTATTCGAAATACCGTTTTAAAAAAAAACAAGCCGAATTTAAGGCCGCCTTGGACAAAGTAATTCAGGCGGAATAAAAGCTAGCCTCTTGTATCAGATTTGGTTCTGGTGTACAGGAAGCTCAAAAAGCTCTGTCCTCTGAGTGGTCAGCCGTCTATTTACTCCTGGCTGAGCAGGTAGCAGTGAAGTACAAATTATTTTAAAAAGAATGCTATGAATTAAGTGAGCAGACGGGCAGAATACTAGCGCAAAGATTGAGGCAGAAAGCAGCTATTACTGAAATAATTAAAATTACTGATCAAGATGGTGTAAGTCAAGAGTCTAGGTCTGGTATATTGAAGGCATTCCGGGATTTTTACCAATCTCTGTATAATAAATCGAATGATGGTACTAGTGTAAGGAGCGATGCATCCAGTTATTTTTCAAACTTAGATTGTTCCTCTTCTCTTACTGAAGATCAAAGAGCAGCGCTATCTGCCCCAATCAACTGGGAAGAGATAGAAGGGGCTATTCTTGGACTAGCTCCTGGTAAAGCAATGGGTCCGGACAATATTCCCTTGGAATTTTACCGTATGTTCCGTAATGTTCTGAAACCAGAGTTTCTAAAAATCTTTCAAGAAGCATTTCATGGCCGGTCTCCTCCCTCATGGTCATTAGCAACTATAGTTGTATTTTAAAAAAAAGGAAAAGATTCTATGGATCTTGGGTCATATAGACCAATCTCTTTAATAACTTCTGACAGCAAGATCTTTTCTAAAATTTTAGCAAATAGGCTAAACGATCTGATGCCTAATTTAGTAGCTAAATTTCAACACGGCTTTAAAAAAAAGAGAGACACAACGGATCACATAAGAAGAATTATTGCCCTCTTGGATTGGGCGCAGGCCTCGGGATCCCCAGTCGGAGTGGCCCTACTGGACGCCGAGAAGGCGTTTGATAGGGTCGACTGGGGGTTCCTTTGGCGTGTTCTGGCTTGGAAGTACTTCCCCGTGGAATTTATAACGGCCTTGAATGCTTTATATAGTGAACCCAAAGCCGTAATCCGAATAGCTACCGATACTTCTACCACACTATCAATAACAAGGGGGACCAGGCAAGGGTGCCCCTGTTCCCCATTGTTATTTGCGCTTTACATAGAACCATACCTGCAAAAACTCACAAATGAGGATAGCATCCCCCCGGTTATAATCCATCAAACAGGATATAAAATTTTAGCCTACGCTGACGATGTTGCGATCGTCACATCGGATATCAGTTCGGCATTCCCTAAGATCATAGAACTAGCTCGTGAATTTGGCCTATACTCCGGTTACAAATTAAACATTGCAAAAACACAGATAATCCACTCTGCTGCCGGTTCACCAGCCGGTTTGACACTATCAACTACGGCTCTTTACCTAGGTGTGAAACTGTCCGCTAAGGTAGAAGATATTCTAGGGCTTAATCTTGATCCATTACTTGCTTCTACTAATAGGTCTCTTGAAAGGTTGAAAAACTTACATCTCTCTCTTTATGGCCGTACTAATGCTGTCAAGATGCTCTTTTTTCCTAAATTTCTTTATTTTTTTCGGACTATACCTTTATTGTTCCCCTCTAGCTTTTTTATAAAACTAGATAGAATAATCTCAAGATTCTTATGGGGATACAAAAGAGCTAGGAGGTCTCTCAATTGGTGTACCCTACCTATGCTTTGAGGAGGTTGGGGAATGCCGAATTTCCGTCTATACTATCTGGCGGTCTCGCTCAGGCTCATGAGTGTTCTAATCTTTCAAGGGATAACTATAGATGAGCCCACATATCCATCAATTTATGTAATGATCATTGGTACTCAAGCACGACAATGTCTAGTACGTTTTACCGAACCAAGCTATTACAAAAAAACAAGATTTAAAGTCATGCTAACGGCTTTCCAGATATGGAAGCAATTTAAGATAAGATTTTGTTTGAATAGCAATTTTAGCTACTACACACCACTATCTGATAATCCGATGTTGCCAACAATATTCACAGATCATATTGTGCAGCGCTGGCAAAGTTCTAACATATCCCGGTTAGGGGATCTTTATCAGGAAGAACAATTCGCAACATTCACGTACTTACAACAACAGCATAATCTGCCCAAAACCGATTTTTTTAAATATCTGCAAGTACGCAGTTTTCTAAATACAAAAAATGTATTGAACACTAATAAAATTAAGACAATTGATGTATTGGAATGCTGCTGGAAACAAAATAGAATCGGGGTGATCTATCAGACAATGATAAATCGATTAGAAGACAATCTTGAACTATTTAACATAAAATGGCAAAGGGATTTGGGTATAGAGAGTATTAATGTATCTGATGCATTGGCATTGTCCGATCAAGTCTTGTGTAATGGATCTTTAAAAAGCCAATTCTTTATGAGCATATTCGACCTATACTATACCCCTGCTAAATTATTGAAGTGGAAAGCCAATAGAGGTGACAAATGCAGCCGATGTGGATTTCTTGGTGCAAATTCTATTTACATGGTTTTTTTTGTCCTAATCCAACCCAATTTATTTCCGAAATTCAAAAGTTTTTAAATAACATTATGAACCCACCAGTAATACTTTCTGCCGAACTCGTAATACTTGGTATCCAATCAAATCCTGATAGGCTGCAGACAGGTGCTGAAGAAGGTTTTTTATTTATATCTATGTCTATTTTTAGATATTGTATAACCTCTCATTGGCTTGATGCTGATCCCCCTTCATTTTCTCAGTGGCAATCTAAATTGTTAAACATTTATCAACTAGAGAAAGCTGTGTATTGTCTAAAGGGGAAGAAAAAGAAAGCCTTTGGTTTAAAAATTTGGGCCCCTATTTATAATTGGATTCAATGCTAAAAGTCTAATCTGTCTACTCATGTCAACGCTGTTAAAGTGATGCTCAGTTCTATTTATTCTTTATTTTTATCATTTGTCTGATCTGTAATGCTCGGCTAACTATTTATCTGCTGCTATAAAAGTTAATAAAAATATTTTTTAAAAAGTGATGCAATAGCACAGTACTTCACACAGAAAATTGAACTCATCTATGACAAGATCATTTCAGCGGAAAGCCTGCAGCAGGCCGCTCCAACCTATAATCCTCTTATTTGTACAAAGAGGCAATCGTTGGTGAGCTTCCCCTTCTTGACCTGTGAGGATGTGGAAGTTTTACTATGCACTGTGAAGTCAGGATCCCCTCTTGACATCATCCCAGCCAAAATCTCCTCCTCACATTCCAAACAACTATCTGCACCCATCTGTTTTCTTCTCAATCTTTCCTTGAGGGAGGGACATCTCCCTTCGGAATGGAAGGCGGCACAGGTTACCCCTATTCGTAAAAACACTAAAGTCTATGGAAGTTCTCTCCAACCTACGGACTATTTCCTTACTGCGTCTCCTGAGCAAACTTCTGGAAAAGTACATCAATAAACATCTGTCAGACTATGTCGAATTCTCGGGGAGCCTCAACTCTTCGCAATCAGGCTTTAGGCCTAAATACAGCACAGAGACAGCCCTGCTGGCTTTTACAGACAACATCAGGTTGTCCTTAGGTAGTGACCAACCCACACTTCTCGTGCTGATAGATCTCTCGGCCACATTCGACACGGTCAACCACCAGATTTTGCTCAGGAGACTGGAAATCGGAATTGGAGGATTAGCCCTGCGGTGGATGACAAGCTTTCTCTCCAACCGCTCTCAGACTGTTAACCTTGGGCCTTATCGGTCCAAAACTATTAAACTGACCAAGGGTGTGCCTCAGGGCTCATGTTTAAGCCCCACGTTGTTTAATATCTATATCGCCCCCTTGGCCAACCTATCAAGGTATTCCAGGTTTACTCCAATCTCATATGCTGACGATATGTAGCTTATCTTCTCATTCAATAAATCTACTCTCTCTGCCCAATCCACCTTTTCCTCAGGCATGATAGCAATATCTAATTGGATGAGGAGTAACTTCCTCCAACTCAACGTAGGGAAGACCGAGATCATGCTCTTTGGAGAGGCTCCGCTAATGTGGTCACCGGACTGGTGGCCAGCAGATCTCGGTGCCCCCCCCTGCACCTAAGACCGTCATCAAAAATCTTGGTGTACGCCTAGATCAGGCACGGACTATGAAGGAACATATGACCCACACATTCGGTACCTGTTTTTATGTGCTCAGTTTGTTGAGGCGAGTTTTCCATTTCATTCCTGACTCTACACGGAAAACCCTTATCCAGGCTTTGGTAATAAGCAGACTGGATTACTGCAACGCTATGCCGGCATCAGCTAATGAGTCTTCATTGGGAAGTCTGCAGGTAGTCCAGAATACCGCGGCATGTCTGGTCCTCAATGTCCCCTTAAGAACCGCCTCTCTTCCTCTTCTCCAACAGCTTCACTGGCTCCCGGTGCGTAAACGCATTAAGTTTAAAGTCTGCTGCACGGTCCATAAGGCGGTGTATGGCATGGGTCCTGTCTACCTCACCGAGAAATTCAATCATTACACCCCCACTAGGGATCTACGCTTGGAAATAAAATCCCTCCTTGTGGTTCCCCGGGTTAAGAAGTCAAGGATGGGTGGGAAAGCTTTTTCGGACCTTGCTCCTCTGTACTGGAATCAGCTTCGCACCCCGCTGAGGCAATGTCCGGATCATCTCCAATTCAGAATGGTCCTTAAACTGTTCTGTTTTAGACGTATGTGTCAGATTACTCCTGCATTTCTGCAGCGCAGAGATACCCCTTTGGGGTGATTCAGGCGCTATACAAAACTCACAAATAAATAATAATCAGTCAGGCTAGCTTGAATCCAGTGGCAAAGTGAGCAAGGGACCCATGTTTGGGCATAACCTGCCAACTTAGGGCAAACAAAGCAAACACAAGGAGATGATGGACAGAGCGCTGGAACTTTTCAGACAATCACCCCCAGTCACAGATCTGGGTTGAATCCATCATCATTCTTTAGCTCTCTTCGCCACCTCAGTTCAGACCCAGGTATATGCAAATCAGTCTTGACCCTGTGCCTCATGGGAACAGTCCAGCACGAACTGCCAAGCCAGGTCTTCCCTGAACCGGAAACAAGCATCCTGGGACCGGTTTCTGGGTAACACCCTTCATCAGCCAGGCTAGCTTGAATCCAGTGGCAAAGTGAGCAAGGGACCCACACCTGGGCAAACCCTGCCAACTTAGGGCGAACAAAGCAAACACAAGGAGATGATGGACGGAGCGCTGAAACTTTTCAGACACTCACCCCCAGTCACAGATCTGGGTTGAATCCATCATCATTCTTTAGCTCTCTTCGCCACCTCAGTTCAGACCCAGCTATATGCAAATCAGTCTTGACCCTGTGCCTCATGAGAACAGTCCAGCCCGAACTGCCAAGCCAGGTCTTCCCTGAAGCGAAAACAAGCATCCTGGGACCGGTTTCTGGGTAACACCCTTCATCCTCTAATTGAGGTGGCGAAGTGAGCTAAAGTATGGTATGGACGGACCATACCTCCCTTACAGTCAGTGAACTGGATTTACAAAGTAGATGTCAAGACCATTGCAAGAAGGTGGTAAGCCAGCTTATTATGCCACTTTACTGTTATTACCGGGTTACGTGGCTGAATCCTAGTAGGGCTAACTTAGCTGTTGGACATTCTGAGGTTGATCAAATTAATCTTTTTAATATGTGTAACAATAACAAATTCTTGCAGTACTTAGATAGGTCAGCCTTAAAGTGTTATGAAATAGGACTGTATAATATTTTACCACGGTTGTTATTATGTTTTGCACTGGGCTTAGAAAATGTGCAAATTACCTCTTTGGTGCCCCTGTTAGGTTGCAGTTTTCAAAATCGGAGTAGTGTGAATTTACTTGGCTGCTGGCATCAACATTTACCAAACCTACATCTCAATGGCGGGGTGCCATCTGTGAAAAATAGCTCTGTTTATTTTATCTTGCAATAAGTCTTTTACTGTTCATTTGCTTTTAACCTGCAATTCTGCAACATAACAAACCATGTGCTTGCCAATGTACTGTGCACTGTATTCTAAAGCACAAAATGCTTACTATACAGATGCATTTCAGAGCACAGGAGTGCAGTCGGTGGCATGTGGCGCTTTTCAATGATCATCCAGTGAATTGAAACAAGCCCTTCCCGCAGCCTGTTTAATTAGTAACCAGCGAGCCCGTTATGACGTGTTCCTGTTTTTTATAACTATCTAAGGGGTGTGGTGGGGAGGTGAGAATGAGGGAGTGAAGGGCAGCTGAAATGAAGGTGGTCACGTGACCTTGCAAAGCAATGGAGACCATGGAGGGGATTGCTGATTTTCTCGCTCTCTCCCTGCAAATTACCTCCTGGTAATTAAAAAAACATTCTGTGGCTTGAAAAACAAGAGAAGAACATGATTTACAGGCCTGTTCCATTAAGTTGGAGAAGCACAGGGCAAGCAGCCCAAAGGGAGTGGGAGGGAGCAAGTGACAGCAGAATGAGGGTGATTGGGGATGGGATAAGAAAAAATGCGGAGTGGGGGAGAGCAATTTCACGATAGTCGGAGAAGCATAGGGCAAGCAGACACAGGGGCACGGGATGGAGAAAGGGACTGTGGTAGGAGGGTGATTGGGTGACGGGACAAGACTCACCATTGTTTTCACATTCACTAAGTGCAAGCTGGAGGACCAGGCGGCCAACGCTGCTTCGATAGAATTATGACGTTGCCCCCTGGGCGGAATCCAGAATTGTTCGGACTTTTCACGGAGCTAGTGTAACGTTTGGTTGATGACTGGTGGAGCTATCACATGTAGCTATAGAGGAGCTTGACTCTGGTTCACCCCCCTTGGTTGGCACCTACCCTGCTGGATATCAAACATTGTTTTCTTCCTCATCTACCCGTTATGTTCCTTTTCCTTCCTCCATCGATCTTGTTTTTCTATGTTTACTGAATGCTCTAGCAACGAATTTAATTGTAATGTAACTATAAGTGATGTAACGCTGTAACTCGTCTTAATCCTCATGTAACGCGCTCTGATACCTCCGAGTCCAGCGTGGACTTCCTCGTCACCTCGCCATGTCTCCTACCCCCTCCCTCACCTCTACCCTCCGTCATTCTTTGCTTGCCTCCCCTATCCCTTTCCTCTTTTCCCTGAATCTCTTTCCCCCTCCATGCTTTGTTTATCCTGTGCCTATGCTCCGCTCAATCTCCCTCCCTGTCGCCCTTTTTTACATTATCCCCTTACCCTCTACACGCCATGAACCAACAGATGCAACCCGTAATTGACGCACCTTTTGTAACAAAGGGTAATTTGTAACCTATGTAACCCTACAGCCTGACTCCCTAAAACCGCCCCCTTAAGTATGCCCTTGTCCAAAGCACTCCTACTCCCCTTGTTGGGGATGGATCCAGCATTTTCACCCTGGAGTCTCAGAGACCCTTCTGAGAGAGTCCACAGTGACAAGGGAGTCTCACATAGTAGAGGACTGGGATTGACCCCTTAACTCTGGAAACTGTCTCCTACCTGCCGGAAGTCGGACACTGTGTTCACGCTGGGGTTTCTACTCCCTCCCCCTCCTCTTCCCTCCTTCATTCTTCTAAGTGTGCCCTTGACCAAAGCACTCCTCTCCCTTTGTTGGTGAGGGATCCAGCATTTATGCCCTGGAGTCTCAGTGCCTATTCTCCACTTAATCTCCCTCCCGTCGCCCTTTGACATTACCCCCTACCTTTCTACACGCCATGAACCAACGGATGTAACCTGTAATTGATGTACCTTTCAGATTTAACTTGAAATTGATGTACCTTCTGTAACAATGTGTAACGAGGAACCTATGTAACTTTCCTCATGTAAAGCGCTCTGATACCTCCGGGTCTAGCCAGCGCTATAAAAAACTCAAGAAATAAATAAATAAAATAAATAAGACTAGCTATGAACATGATTTACACTTCAGAAGCAAGTGAAAACACGACCGCTCCTGAAGTGGGCTCCTAACCAAAGAAAAAATGTTCCTAAAATGGCCATTAAATTGGGGGAGTGGATGGATAGCAGTAATTGGTCCCTGCTCTCGGGATGGCTTAACACAGGACAAATGGGGAGAAAGATCAGGAGAGCGACGATGGAGCCAGCACATGGGAAGACTATGGGTGGGCTGATGCCTACAAAGTATATACAACATGTCTCTTTCGAGACAGCACACGCGCTGTTAGAACCATGACCTAAACATTTATTCATTCACTGCGAAATGGAGCCAATGCAATCGGGGTAATGGCTGCGACACTGTCCATGCATCCATGATAGCATTCAGTATGGGACAATGGGTCAACCACTTCAGACTTTGGCTCTATTGCCCTATGGAGTGACTGCATTTTTATGATCACATGAACAGCCACCTAAAAATAAGTGTGCTTCAGTGCCGAAATTGGTCCGTTAATTTTCCATGTTTTCCTCTACCATCATGCTTACTTGCCATTCATTTAATCTGCAGTGCCCCATACACAGTGAGGCCATAGTGTCTAGCAAAGCTACTGTCATGGAATGGTATTGTTTGTAGTTTAACTATTTTACCATTGCATAACAGGCAAAACATACAGTCTAAATGTGGTGGCCATGCTGTAACATCAAAACAACAAACAACATTTGATACCAAGACGGCAACCTGCTGCTATGTTTAATTTAATTAATGCAAGCATATGCCTGCCATGTTAAGGCAACATGTTTTATTTCTACTTTTATTGTTTTAATGTATCTTGCATATGTTGTTGAGCTTGTGTGTGAGTTTATTGTGGTTGTGTAAGTGTATAAACGCAAAAAATAGTGGGTGGAGGAATGGATGCATGAGTGCTAAAATGAAGGGAAGAGTGCATGCATGATGACTAATCGAATGGCTAAACTCAACATTGACTGATAAGGCACTTTCATTTAAAGGCCACACTTTTTGGCGTAGCCATTGCTTATTGTTCTTGTATTAGGGAGGTAGCAAAAACATTTTTTTAATCTATCGCAAAACACATCAAGTGAAAAAACACATCACCACCTGATAATTAGTTTACTAACTGAGTATGTGGTTAGGTTGTTCGCACTTAAATCAAGAGATCATCTTCAGCCCACTGCAAACCATTACTCACAGTGAGAGGTGGAATAAATAATGAAGAAAGCCAACTCGCATGGGAGAGAGTGCAACATTTTTTCTATAAAACGTTCTAACTTTATAATATCTTAAACCAGAGAAGTTGCTTAATATAAACCATGCAACACATTATAAAAGAACAGGACATTGCCCATTCGCTCTTTTTTAATGACCACGTTATTCTGATGTTCTGATATTTGTGTGATGAAAGCAAACAGACAGATTCCTAGCTTTTAAAATAGCCATAAAAATCAAAGAAATCAGCGTAACCGATTTTTGCAAATAAAAAAATAGCAGAAACGCATTACTAGTGGTGGGCGAAAACAGATTCGAGTTCGATTAGTCACAGACAATGGTAACCAGAAGTAAATCATGTCAGGTGCACAGAGGGCAACATAGGAGAACATAGCTCCACTCCGATTTCCAGGGAATGCCAAAGGATACCAGGATTCACGAAATTTGTAAAGTAAGAACATAGGATAAGCAGTAGGAGGTTTATATGGTATTAGGAGTGTGTGTGTCTAATGGAGGGGGCATGGCAGGGCTTTCCATTGATGCTAATAATGACTATTTTTTAAATAGCGCCTCATACCACACTTCAGCTGTTTCCAAGCACTGTGAATAACAGGTGGTACCTATTATCCAGTTTAATTGTAATTTTAGGTTTAACTCACAAAGCCATCCAGCCACAGGTGAGAATCGAGAAATTGAAATGGCAGACAAGGCCAGAATGACAATTAAGCCAAACAGGAGTTAGGAAGGTGGAAGGGTAGGCAGCTAAAGCTGGACTGGTGAGGAGTTTTTGTGGTTGAAATTTTTAAGGTTTAGGAAGGAGATATGCATAGTCTTTCAGAAAACATTAAAAAATAGCCCTAGTTGCTTTAAACTGCCCGGCTCTAAGATATTGCTGTCCACTCGGTTCCTCTATACAGCTGAATGGTTTTCTTAAATAATGAAACAGGGAATAGGCTGCCTTGTTCTTAATTTCAGCTTGCATGACTTTGATCACTCATGAATTCCCCAGCCTAAAAGTAAAATATCCCTTTGAAATCAATGAGTGTTTATCATGGTTATTTTAATGAAAATGTCCCAAAAATGTATATGTTATCGGCTGCAGTCAGCTAGGCAGCACTACACAATGCACATTCCCACAGAAATATCATCCTGTGCTCCATACAACTGCAAATGTATGGGGGGGAAAGTGTGGCTCACAGTTACTAGCCGCCACCGCCCCCATTTAAAAGCACTCTGATGTCTGCTGGTAGTATTACAACATTGTAACTGGACCTTTCCAGTGACCAGAGACAGTCTTGGGCTAGAAGTTCAGCAAAGAAGCGGAAACAGAGACACCTAATGAAACGGAGATCACTCATAATTGCTGGCAAGTACATATGATACCCTTTATCTAAAAAGGTTTCCAGTGGGTTTAGCACAGGAACTCTAGGCCGCTGTCATGAACAACTTATCAATGGTGTGCCTAAGCACATTTAAGCAGCACCCTCTCTGATGGCAACTTCATCTTAGCTGTGTAATTTATAGTCAAGAACAATAGAAGCATTGGTTATTTTAGAGTGCTATACTGCAGTTTACTATGAATTATTGCATTTAAAAAAGTTTTTAAAAATCAATAAAGATTAATAACCAAACATAAAGCCTCATGTGAGTTCCTTTAAAGAGTTTGTATCACACCGGTAAGTAAGAAGAT
Organism: Triturus cristatus; assembly: GCF_964204655.1. Classification (NCBI taxonomy): domain Eukaryota; kingdom Metazoa; phylum Chordata; class Amphibia; order Caudata; family Salamandridae; genus Triturus; species Triturus cristatus. The sequence goes on along the minus strand of NC_140592.1, from coordinate 273,253,965 downwards.
TGAGGTGAGTTTTTCACTACCAGGACGTGTAAAGCTTAAAAGTGCATGTCTAACTTTTTAAACACAATACACCCTGCCTTATGGGCTGTTCAGGCCCTAGCTAAATCCTAACTAATACTATTACATCTGAAATAATTTATGAAATCAGTAGTTATCATTATAATCTAGCATGGATTAGGCCTCCTGGTTTTATACTGACAAACCAGGTTTAGACAGTATTGTTTTGTTTTGCATCAAAACTTTGCAAGGCACTGGAACTGCATTCTGTATCTCCCCGATTTTTTTAGATTGTTCAAATTTTGGAGGTGGCAACTTGGCACATTTCCATAACCAGATTAGACATAAAGTTTCCTTTACTAACAATGTTTTACCAAAGTTATTAATTCCAGCATTTGCATAGAAGTTCCTGTAAGCTCTTTACCTTTCCTGGCCCCTTGTGTTTTTAAATATCTCAAGGACATCTTTAAACATCTGGAAGGGTGAAGTGCAAACGCTATGAAGCTGACCTTAGAATGTTACCTCACTATTTTCATAGCATAGTTAGAAACCAGAGAATCAACTCAAAATATCTTAATTTAAACAAGGCTTACTAGAAGCAAACGTAGCATGATGACATATGCAGATTCTCCAGCAACTCATGAATTCTATTATCTATGTCTAGTTCAACAGCATCTACAAAGGAACTTCAGGAGTACTGGGTATGCAGCAGAACATGCTAACCGGATATAAACATGTGTTGCTGCCGACTTGCATGTGTCAATAGGGACGATAAAACACTTCTACTAACGTTCTATTCTACTTATAGTTACATACCACAACGAAAGAGAAGATATCAACGTTGTTCTGAAATTAATTCTTAGTCGTGTCCATAAAAACAAATCAAGATTTAGAATTATGATTTAGGTCAGCCATACTGCTGCATATGGTCTATAGCTATAAACCTGTGCCATCCAGCTAAGAATTTATATAAATAAAAAAAAAGGATAATATATTTTTACGTTGAAACTACGTACTTGTCTAACCCCAAGACACCTTTAACCTCCTTTTCTGCTCTACGGTCCGCAACCAGTATGTGGTTCTGTATTTCGACAGTGCCACACTTCACATAAGGTGTCTCTCGATCACACCCGGCTCATTAAATCAGGTTAGTCCTTCCCCCTTATCAATACTTCTTCACATGGGCCAGTGTGAACCTTGCTCTTTGTGTCTGTTGGTGGATCAGCATGATTGCAGACAGTTTCAGCTCAGTGGAAGTTGTACATACTGTGTCAAATATGTACTGTATGTTGATACTTAAATGTGTCTATTACCTAGCACAAAGCCTTCTTGTAGGCGAATAAGGTGGTCGGGAGGCAATTCTTACTAGCCAGTCACCTGGGAAAGGGTCTACTTAATAAAACTGCAGGGTATTAAATCTCAAAGAGGCAATATGGTTAATTGTTGCCCAAGAAAAAATGTAGAAGTGGAAGACAAGAAAAGAAGGGGAAAAACACAGCAGAATGAAAATAGATTTCAGCACTGTTGATAGCATTTAATCGAGTTTTCTTGGGAGTGACAAAAAAGTTTTTTAAAAGAGCATTAATTAATACTAGGTGTTATATGCATGTAAAAAGTGAAAAAGAACCTATTACTTTGGGTTGGAAATTGGGTTACCAGTTGAGGGGGTTGAAACCCCAACTCAAGCAGCAACCACAATTATTGAAAGGGTGAAACAAGCAAATTTCAAATTAACCTGTGATTCACCCTCTAGTAGCTTGGTACAAAAGCAGTCAGGCTTAATTTAGAGGCAATGTGTAAAGTATTTATTCAGCACTATAATGAAATAATACAATATTAAAGTGAGAACATAACACACAAAAAAAAACAATTTCTGAAAATACACTATGATTTAATAAATTATTTGCGACCAAAAGAACAAAAAAATCCAGCCAGTAGAACTGGAGATATGCAATCTTAAAGATTTTGATAAAAGCAACGTCAAAAGGCGCAAAGCGCCAACTGAGGTTATCTGGTCATGCTGGACTATGACAAAGTCGCAAACTCAGGCCGATCAAGATGGAGCGCAGGTCAGATACAGGGAACAAGTTAAGCACGCTGAACAAAGTCATTAAAATCATGGTTGCGGAGCATTGTAAGGTCCTGTGTCGAGGATGCTTTGCACAGCGGCAGTTCAGAGGTGCTGCGATGTGAGGTCCTGTGTTGACGATACATTGCGTAGCAGTGGTTCGAGGAGCTGGAAGGTCCGACATCAGGAATGTGTCACGTGGCGGCAATTCTGATGCGTAACTGTGATGCAATGCATCGCGCTGTGTCGGCTCTGCTAGGACCACAGTTGGGCTGGCAGAGCACCTTGAGGCCCACTTCCAAAGGTTCCTTGACTGGTCTGGCACCACTTGGGGGTAGGACTCTCGGTAGGCAGAGACCAGGTGCAGGGTTCAAGGTGGTTGGCAACATTTCTGTCCCTGATGCTCTGATCATGAGGCTTGCCAAAAAACCCAACTCTGGAGGTGCTGGGTTCAAGATGCAGTTTCAGTTCTTCTCACTGAGGCAGAAGGCAGCAGAGTAACAGTCCTTCTTGCAGCAGAGCAGCACAGTAGTCCTCCTTCTGAGTCCACTGCAGGTCCAGATGTGTACTAAAGTGTTGGGTCTGAGGGTCCACTATTTATACCTGGTGCCCACTTTGAAGTAGGAGACGCTTCTTGAGTCCTCCCCCTACAAAGGTGTCTGGAATTTCCGGCCTCCCTGCCCTGACCCCAGCTTGTCTGAGGGCACAAAAGACTAGTGTGAAAATCTTTGTGAGTGCGCGGAGACAGAGTGTTTATGATGTGCAAGTGTAGCAGGTGATCGCTATCAAGTCGGAGATGGTCCATTCTGCCAACATCTATTCCCCCTTTGTCTCATTGTCTGGAAGCAATACACTAAGACCAACTGCCAGCTACACCTAGTCATGGGACCCAGGTTATAGACTGCAGGCACCAAATGAGTACGACAAGAAAATGCTAAAGTTCTAGAAGTGTCATTTTCAGAATGATGTCTTAATATCCAACTTTACCATTAAAGAGGGTTTTAAATTATAATTCTCAAGAGACCAACCTCAACGTTCGTACCTGTTCCCAACTAAGGGTTATCACTTATTAAATGTAGTAAGATAACCCATTGTTATACTATGGGAGAGGCAGGCCTTGCAGTAGTAAAAAAATAATGTAGGAGTTTTTCACTACCAGGACATGTAAAAGTTAAAAGTACATATTACAAATTTTAAATACACTGTACCCAGCTCTGTGGGCTGTTTAGGGCCATCCCTCGGTGTGACTTAATTGCATTAAAACTGAAGGTTTTTGCCTTGCAAAAGGTTTATTTTGCCAAGTTGAAATGGCAGGTTAAACTACACACAGGCTGCAATGGCAGGCCTGTGACATGTTTAAAGGGCTACTTAAGTGTGTGGCACAACACATGCAGCAGGCCCACTAGTAGCATTTAATGTACAGGTCCTGGGAACATGTAGTACCACTTTACTAGGGGCTTACAAGCAAAATAGATAAGCCAATTGGGTGGAAGCCAGTGTTATCATGTGATAAGGAGAGAGCACATTAGTACTGGTTAGCCGTGGTAAAGAGTACAGAGGCCAAGAAAAACAAATTCAGAAAATAAAGAGGGGTAAAGGCAAAAGGCTTGGGGGTGACCCAGCAGAGAAGGTGAAGTCCAACACTTTGTGTTCCACGAAAATTACAATACTTTTATATATGAAAAGATGTGGGTCTTCCAATGACCATGTTCAAGCACAGCTTACTAAAATGATTATGTTTAATCAATACCTCAAAGTTGCAAAATGTCTCTAAAATAATATGGGTACTGGAAGTAACATAGCATGCTCTTTGTTTCTAAAGATGTCAAAGAAAGTGACATTCAATATTATTTTGATAGTAAGGGCATCAAGGAAGTTGCATCACACAATGTTTGAACCTGATAGCATCACATAAAGGAACATAACTGAAGTGGATACAAATAGTCTACATAAAGTGTAAAATCTCACTGAAGCAGATAGAAACAAGCATTGGCAAAGCCTAAAGGTCTCACCTTTGAGACTATTGGCTTTGCCAATGGTTTTTACTGAAGCTGTAATCACAAACATTTTCCCAGCGGCCAAACGGTCAATGTCTGTGGTGCAGCTGAGGGCTGCATTGATGCCAGAAGGGTGGGGGTCTTGGGACAGGTGGATGTAAGGTGGATGTAGGTGAAGTGAATGATATACATTGTGTGGAATTTGAGTCGTGGTGATATTTTTAGGGCCTATTTTCATAGTGCCCTCTACATTACGGTCTTAGTCTCTACAAGATATACACATTTGTTCATACTGTGCTATGCTGTATCTGAGTACCTGTCCCTATGCCACACCCTGGAGTTTGACTTCTCTGCTTGCTATCGCTACCTTTAGCAAGTCACATGTGCAAAGGAAATAACTTGGTTATTTAATTCGATCACAATTTTCTTATTCCTACAGTCTTTTATCTGTAAACATTAGGAATGATTAGAATCAGGCCCAGTTAAGGTTGCAAGTGCTATAAAAACACATGCTTTGTCAAGACTTACACTATAAGTGTTGCTGGTAAAGTAGCATACTGGTGGTTCTCCCAATTGTCATTTGTTATGTCCATGTACACACTTCCTTCATTGCTTTAGATTATATCACTGTGTAGAGTTAGTTTCTTGTGTAAAGTCCTCTGAATGTGTTCCCGCACGTTTGTCAGTGGATCCTACTAAAATCTGTTATAAAATGTTGTTGAGATGCAAATTACAAATAATACAGTAACCTGAATATATGCTTTAGTGATGAAGACCAATCTTTTTCAGCACTGGTGTGTTATCACTCAATGCTGAAGTAAAAGCTGAGAAGTGTGCACCAGTTATTTGAGCAAATGCTATCACTACTTCCTTCAAGACCTGCATAGAAACAGGAACGTTTAAAAGAAGTGTACCAACAAAGGCTCATGCGTGAATGACATTTCTCAATTGACATACCATACAATGAACAAGTGTAGCAAATGTATGCAACAGGAGAGTGGTAAGGCTGTAGTATGTGGCTGGTGGTACATTTTGGAGCATCTTGTCGTAAATAGATTACTAAACACAGTGTGGTAGTGCACTGCCAATTATAGACAACACATTTTCCATTGAAATGTCCATTTAATATGCACAGGCATGCAAATTTACTGATAATACTATACAGCGCACCAACGATAATGTGTGGAAATCTGCATCGCCAGGTGTACTGATTTGTTTAGATAGAATTAAAATCTTTGTTACCGCAACAGTTCAGCATGTCAAAACATTTGCTTAATTTGTGGTTTCCTAACTTCTTACATATTTTGAAATATTTGCACTGTTCCTTTAAAAGCTTTTACGTTTTGTTGTGTGATAGATAAAGTACATCCTGCAGCTTGACTAAAATAAAGAAGCTCATAGAGAGAACATTGTTCCTCACAGGCATGCAAGACTGATGCCCTGGTAGTGCCAGAGATAAGTAGAATCAGTCATGCAGAAAAACACGTGTAGGGCTTTGTGTGCGTGGGTGAGGATACGGAAGGTGATTCTCTTGTTGACGGGGAGCCAGTGCAGGTCTCTCAGATGTCCGGAGATGTGGTTGCGTCGGGGGACGTCGAGGATGAGTCTGGCTGAGGCGTTCTGGATCCGCTGGAGTCTCTTCTGGAGCTTGGCGGTGGTTCCGGCGTAGAGGGCGTTGCCGTAGTCCAGTCGGCTGGTGACGAGGGCCTGGGTGACCGTCTTCCTAGTCTCGGAGGGGATCCACCGGAAGATCTTCCGTAGCATGCGCAGGATGTTAAAGCAGGACACGGAGACGGCGTTGACTTGTCTGGTCATGGAGAGGGAGGAGTCCAGGATGAAGCCCAGGTTGCGTGCGTGGTCTGTCGGTTTGGGTGCGGTGCCCAGGGCGGGGGGCCACCATGAGTCGTCCCAGGCGGAGGGCGAGGAGCCCAGGATGAGGACTTCCGTCTTGTCTGAGTTCAGTTTCAGGCGGCTGGTTGTCATCCACTCGGCTACGTCTTTCATCCCTTCGTGGAGGTTGGTTCTGGCGGCGGCTGGGTCGTTGGTCAGGGAGAGGATCAGCTAGGTGTCGTCGGCGTAGGAGAGGATGTTGAGGTTGTGTTGGCGTGCGATGGCCGCAAGGGGGCTCATGTAGACGTTGAAGAGGGTGGGGCTGAGCGTGGAGCCCTGGGGAACGCCGCAGATGACTTCCGTGGCTGCAGATCTGAACGGTGGTAGGCGAACTCTCTGTGTCCTTCCAGCGAGGAAGGAGATGATCCATTCCAGTGCCTTCTCCTGGATTCCGATGTTGCTGAGGCGCTGCACTAGGGTGTGGTGGCAAACAGTGTCGAACGCCGCGGAGAGGTCTAGGAGGATGAGGGCCGCTGTCTCACCGTGGTCCAGCAGGGCTCGGATGTCATCGGTGGCAGCGATGAGGGCGGTCTCGGTGCTATGGTTGGCTCGGAAGCCAGACTGTGAGGGGTCGAGGGATCCATTCGTCTCGAGGAAGGCGGCCAGCTGCTTGTTGACGGTCTTCTCGATGACTTTGGCTGGGAACGGGAGGAGCGAGATGGGGCGGTAATTCTTGAGTTCGGTGGGGTCCGCTGTTGGTTTCTTTAGTAGAGCGCTGAGTTCGGCGTGTTTCCAGCTCTCAGGGAAGGTGGCGGTGTCGAAGGAGGTGTTGATGATGTCCCTCAGGTGGGGTGCGATGACAGCGTCGGCCTTGTTGAAGACGTGGTGGGGGCAGGGGTCGGTCGGAGATCCGGAGTGGATAGAGTTCATCGTGCAGATGGTGTCTTCTGTGTTGATCTGGGTCCAGGCGCTGAGGGTGGTGGTGGGGGGCGTTGGTGCGGTCGTTGGGAGCGTTGTTTGTGGGCTGAAGCTGTTGTGTATGTCCGCGATCTTGTTGTGGAAGTAGGAGGCGAGGGAGTTGCAGAGGTCTTGCGACGGGGTGATGTTGTTGTTTCCGGCGGGATGTGAGACCATCGGGCAATGGAGGGCAGCCCATCATAAAAGAAGATTCTTGCAAATAGAAACACTGTACAGTTAAAACCATCAGTAATGTATATAGAGATCAATACTCACCAAAGCCAGCATCACTAACCAGACTACACTGGTCACACCTACAATGCTGTGCCTGAAAAATGTGCTGCACACTATGCCAACCGACATGAAGCGGCTATGCGCACTACATTTTTACATCCCTGGATCCTATAGAGAGGCACCGGAGACAGCACATACCAAGTATCACTATTATCCATCGCCATGACAAGATGACAAGTTGCAAAAACACTCAAACCCTGTGTGGCATGCCATTTTACATCCCCCTGAGAACCACTGAATCAAATAGGACAAGCACAGAGGAAATTTACAACATGTGTAATTTCTTCCAACATGGGGTATAACTGCTACACATGCCTTGCCATCCATCAAAAAGCCACATAGACACTCCTCCATCTTCGACAATAACAACAGATGCATCAGAGTTAATATACATTTGGAAATGAAGCACCATGATGCTTCATAGCATACTCAAACTTCTTCCTGGGTTGTATTGTACTATATTGTAGCATTTATATATTGCATTATACCCCTGATATGATGGGAATGTGCTCCAAATTACATTGGGTGTCTTTGCATCAAACACTGTTCAATTGGGTACTTTAAAAGGGTGCCATCAGTAACATATAAGAAATGTTAGGTGAAGTGCAGGAGATTTAGAGACATGCTTATAAACATGGGTGCTAGAAAAATATGAGAATATCCCAGGAGCACATACAGTAACAAACCCCTTTAGTTCGGAGATAACTAATTGTGTAGGAAGAACTACGTTGTTGATGCTCTCCAAAATTTGAAATGGTTGTAAACTACTCTCATTCTAGCACAAAGTGAGTTCCGTATCTGGTGCGAGATTTTGTGAAGGAAAGGATGGGCAGTATGTGCTGAAAGAAGGGAGTTCAGAACCAGGAATGGCACAAAGAACAATGCACATTTCTTTGAAAGTGATATGTTTATCACAGGAATCCAGGATAAAGACTGAAAGGCATGTGATATGCTAGTACAGATACAATGCTCGAGAAGCTGTCTCATAACTACATTCTGAACTTCCTGTGGTTTATGAATGACATATTCGGATGTGACATGGTTTATACAGTTTTTAGGTCTCGCCTAGCGACACAGCGCATGCGCTGCACGCCTTGGCGAGATCTATTGTTGTGGGTTTCTTGGCCGAAGGGGGACAGGATATGTACACGCGAGTACAGAGGACTAGCGATGTGCACGCGTATGGCTCATGCGTTCAGCACAACGCACGCATTGCGTGCTTTCACTTTTCCTCGCTCACCGTTCTGGAAGCTCCGGTTGTGCACGCACTCAGTCTGTCTCCCAGAGGTTGCAGGATATGTTATGTTAAACTTTATTTGTAGAGCGCACGTACACCAGGTTGGATTTTTGGCGCTGCTCTGAAGGTGTTAGACTAAGGTGTTACTAGTATGCTTGTTTAAATAGCCATGTTTTTTGGAGTTTGCGGAAGCTCATGAGGCCTGTGCAGGATCTAATCTCCAGAGGCAGGGAGTCCAGTATTGTCCCCCCAGCGCGTTTTAGCCTGAATGAAGGGATGGTCAGGAGATGCATATAAGCAGATCGTAGGTTGCGGGTTGGAGTGTACCTGTTGATCAAGCTGTTAACGAATTTTGGGTTTTTGCTATTCAGGGATTTAAAGATGATGCATCCCACCTTGAAGGCGTATCCAGTGCAACTTCTTCAGAAGAGGGGTAATATGTTGGCGCCTGTTTTCTTGGAAAATCAGCCTGGCCGCCTGGTTTTGAAACATTTGAAGGCGGTGGGTAAGATAGGCTGGGATGCCAAAGTATAGTGAGTTGGCATAGTCGATGTGGGATATCACCATAGCGAGAACGGCCTGTATTTTTGCTTCCTGTGTAAGGAACCTGCTGATTTTTCTTATTTTCCTTAGTTGAAAGCAGCATGTTGAGATCACAGATCCAATTTGATTTTTCATGGTAAGGTCATTGTTGATTATGACTCCCAAGGTTTTTGCAGATGTAGAGGGGACGGGGGGCTGTCCCAGTTCTTTAGGCCAGAAGTGGGAGCTCCAGGGGTTCAATGAGCCTCCCGTGAGGATCACTTCCGTTTTGTCCGGATTTAATTTGAGATGGTTGCTGTTCATCCTGTCACGGATGAACAGCATTGTCGTCTGGAATACGTGGACAATGGTAGGGGAGTCATTTATAGGAAATATTAGTTGGAAATCATATGCGTAGTTGAAGGTTTGGATTTTCCTTTCTTTTAGTGCATGGATCAGGGGGAGGAGGTATACATTAAATAAGTGAGGGGAGAGAGAGGAGCCCTGGGGAACACCACAAGTGTTTTTAATCTTGGGGGTTGTGAAGTTTCCCAGGCGAATCGTTTGATAACGGTTTAAGAAGGAGCTTATCCATGCGAGGGTTTATCCTTGGATTCCTGCATCCATGACGCGGACGACCGGGATGTTGTGGCCGACCGTGTCAAAAGTGGCAGAGAGATCCAGCAGCACCAGGGCTTGGGGGGATCCTCCGTCCGCTTTCTCTCGCAGGGAATTCAGGACTGACAGTATCACTGATTCTGTGGAGTGAGCTGGGCAGAACCCTGCTTGATGAGGGTCCAGATAATCTGACTGCTCCAGAAAGGCAGATAGGCTTTTGGCTACGTGGGCTTCGAGTAGTTTGGCCAGGTAATGAAGCAGTGAGATAGGTCGGTAATTAGTAAGGGTTCCGGGATCAGCTCCTGTCTTTTTCAGGAGGGGGATGACAAACGCCTCTTTAAAGGCATCAGGTACGTGACCTTGGGATAGCGATTTGTTTAAGAGGGCCATGGCTGGGTCTGGGCAGTACGTGAAGGCTTCCCTTAGGATCCAAGGGGGGCAACAGTCCCTAGGAGAGCCAGATTTTACTTTGGTCAATAGGTCTGTGAAAACTTCTTGGCTTATCATTGGGATCTGTTCTAGCCTGTGTGGGTTTTTTGGTTTACTTTGACAAGTGGGCCTTGGGCATATGGGGATGCTTGCTTTGATAATTTTTATTTTGTCAATGAAGAAGTGCTTCAGGGAGTCACATAGGGATTGCGAAGGTGTGGTTTTTAAAGCCACTCTGTTAGGGTTGGATAGATCATTAATTGTTCTGAAAATGTCCTTTGATCGGTTTTTGATTTTAAGGGAGAAATATTCGGCCTTTGTTGTCAGAATAGTTTTTTTGTAAGTTCTAAGGGCTGTTAGATAGGTGCTTTTGTCGTCAGGTGAGTATTTGCTTCTCCATTTCCTTTCTGCTTGGCGCAGAGCAAGTTTTAATTCCTTTAAGTCAGCGGAAAACCATTTCTGGGCTTCGTGGCGACGTGCTCGTTGTATTTTCCTAAGTGGGGCATGTTTATTGCTAGCTGTCAAGAGCCAGTCCGACAGGTTTTTCTCACTCTCATCTATAGAGGATTGGCTGATGGGGATTGTATTGGCCACGGTTTCTAGGAATTGACATTTGTCGATGGTGTTCCAGCTCCTAAAGTATCCAGGGTCAGGTAGGGGACTTTTAAGTTTGGTAAGGTTATTTATGGAAAATATGATGAGATGGTGATCGGAGCAGATACAGGGAGTTACATCTGGATTTGTCATAGTCAGGTTTGTAGACCACACCTGGTCTAATGTATGCCCTTTAATGTGCATAGCGGAGGTAAGTCTGTTAATTTAGCCGAGTGAGGTCCACCTTTATGTAAGTGTTCCCGAGCATATGGCGTTATTTCTATAATTATTGCGTAATTTCTAGTTTTAGGATACTCTGGCTGTTTCTCTGGCCTCAATAGAGCGAACACGTTGGCTTTCTTGTCTCTGGGTCTTGTGTATGTTTTCCCTGCGAGTTTTAGAACCAGGCTTTGTGTGTTCTTAGGCGTTGCGCATGCCTGCCCCGACTCTTTGTAATGTTCTGTGTGCGTCAATGTGTTAGTACGTGCATCTTGCTGGTGGGTCTGTGTGTGTGCAGTGTGCTGCTGCCCATCTCTGGCAGCAGGCTCTCTGGGCACTAGAACACCCCATCTCCGCCGCCGTCTAGCCAGTGACGGGGCTCAGCTGGCCGCACCCACGCACTTGTGGATGAGATTTGTACCAGCAATAAAGCGCCAGGAGGCCGCTGATGAAACTCGTGTTTATTGCTCCCCGCGGGCACCTGCACCCCTTTCCTCTGCCTGGTCAGAGCAGGGTCAGGAGCCCGCCTGCTCGGAAGTAGGCCATGCTGCACCGCCTTGACTGCTAATGCACCCGCTGGGGATGCGGAGCCGTGCTTGTAGCGCTTGCTGGCGTGGGAGGGGCTGCCGAGTGCGCAGTACAAGTTCCGCCTGCATGCCGGGCGGGCACAGACCTAAGCAGGTTAGCGCAGTGCCATTGACTGAACCAGAACACTTGTTTCACAGCAGGCTCCGTGTCTGTCTCTCCCCTCCGGGTGGTTGGTGCACTCTCTTCGTCTGTCCCGAGAGAAGTTGTCTGTTTGTGTAAAGCTGTGCAGAATTTATCTTTGTTGTTGTAAGGATAAGATCTGTACCACCCATCTGTCCCATTTCAGCATGTTTTCAGGTCGTGTCTGCAGATGGGCTTTAGCTGTCATAGAACTGCTGTGGACCGTACCATTATTTACAGGGGGCCTGAGTGAGCCTGTTGCTTCTATCGCCTGGCTTTCTTGTCAGTCTTGCTTGGTTCTTGATCAATGACTTTCCGTTGGTATTAATGTCAGATCATGAATACAGCAGTTAGTCTTATGCAGCGGGCTGCTGGGGAACATGCATGCTACATTCGGAGGTGCTAGCAAGGAAAGTATTTCCTTCATTCCTGTGCCCAGCATCAGCCCCCCAGCAACTCCATAGAAGCGACCAGAGTAACAGATAAACATCACCACTTCGGCTTTTGTACCGGGTGTATGTGGCGGAGATATGCTTTGAGTCTCGAGGTTACCCTTCATCAGTTGAAGATGTTTTCACCCCTGTAGGAAGCAGGGATGTTTAGTATGTTCACGTGTAAAAAACTAGCTTCTATTCGGGCAAACATGATGTCTCGAAGTCTACCATTCAGTAGTGTGGAAGTGAGATATATGCTACTTCATAAAATGTGTGTTCTTAAAAATCAAGAGGTATTTGATGATAAAGCAAGACCAACACTACAAACATTAAATCAGTCACTGCAGAGTTGTAGCATTTCAAAGTACCAGACGTTCCACGGTAGCTCCTCCATTATGCTTGAACAGTCAATGAAAGTTCCGTGTTTTATATGTGTATATCTGTGTATGCATTTTCTTTTGTTGTGTGTATGTTTGCAAGTTATATTTGTGTAAAATTTCTTCCAAAATGGTGTGCTAGCCTATTTCAGTGATGCGTTTCTGGTTCTGCTTATGCTGTGTTTGAAAGATGTGTGTGAGGGTACTTTGCATGTTATCTAAGCTGTGTACTGATTGTGTTTTAAAAATTAGCTGTTATATATTTATTTATTTTTGTCATCATGACCTTCAGCTAGAGTGTCAGATCGCTTCATATAAATAGAAAGGCAAGCATTTGCAATGCAATAAGTCTTGCATTTACAAGAGTATAATCAATTGGCATTGTATATGATAATGCCTTTTATTTATGTGTTGGCTTTCAAAATGGATAAATAAAAGGCATTATCATTTACAATGCAGAAAGCTAAAACTCTTGCAAATGCGAGACCTATTGCATTGCAAATGCTTGTTCTATTCTAGATGGGAGAATACAATGTTGATGGTGGCTTGTATCCTTTAACCGAAACCAACATATGGGAAAGACTGATGGAGTCCTCTGATTATGTGAAAGGATCCCCTTGTAACTTGAATCACTTGAGGAATCAGGGGACAGTGTGTATCCATAATCATACCTAGATTCCTTACTTGGTGTGAAAGAGGTGGGTTTTGGGTCGAGCTTTTTTTGTCATGTGGTGGACAGCTGAAATGTGGCCTAGTTACCACAGGGTAATATTTCCGTTTTCGTTTTTTATGTACTTAGAAAGAGATTATTTATTTTAATCCAATGGTCAACAGATAAGAGGCACTGGCCGATGGCACAGGCCTCGTGTATAGATGGATCCATAAGTTTTATAATAATTTGAGTATAATCGATGTCATTATGACAGTTGAGGTTGAAGTAGGAGATGAGTTTCAGTAGTGAGCTAAGGAGCAGGGCAGCAAAGGTGAATCATCTAGGAAGTCTTGATATAAAGGGAAAAGGAGTAGAGCAGAAAGGTAAAGTGATAGCCAGAGGGTTCTGTTCATTAGAAAGGAAACAATCCAGCGAAGAACCATGCCTTGTAATTCTATAGCGCTGTATTATCAAAGCCAATTGATAAGATAAACTGTATCAAAGAAAGCAGAAAGCTCCAATAGCAGACTTGCTGCTACTCCTTTTCAGACCACTATTATCTTGATGCCATCCCATTTCACAATGTAGGTTCAAAATGCATTAAGGACAAGCATAATTATGGAACCATAATTGTACAGAAAATGAAATGTGGGTCTGTAAGCAAATGAATTACCGCATACAAAAATTACTTAAAAGTTACAAAAGAAAAGAATAAGAATAATACATTGTACTAATCATTTTGGAAAATATAAAGTCTTTATATATTGTTGCTCTGTTTGGTGTTTTGCCATAAGCAACTCGCCCATGTTCTCAAATGTCCATCCAAGGAACATTACTGGGTCCCTTAATGATGTGTGTGATATGTCTAAAACATTTTTGTGTTTGTGTGATATGTGTATTGTTCAATGGTGTTTGGTAAATTGTACAGTCCATTTCAGCCCCTGGTTCGTGCTGCACAATAAGGTGGCTTTCCTTTAGGAAGGCTGACCATGCCCTTGATGGACATTCTTTTCTAGCTTGTGAATAGCCCTTCTTTGTGTACCTAATGGGTAGGAGGAGGCAACCAGAAGATTCCTTTCTTAAGTTTAGGTTTAATCCGCTTGAGTGATAGGCACCGACGCTCCTTCATCCTGTGTTGTTGCTTGTTCTGAAAACAACGAAAACTAATGTGGGGATTTGGCGGAGCACAATCCACAAACTCATCAGACCTGTAACTCATGGATTCAGAGTCTCCAAAAACTAGGTAACAAATGGAAAATTCACTTCTCAAGAAGTGTGTGACCTTTTGAATAAACCAAACCGCCTGGTTGCCACTGGCTTCCCAACTTGGCCACAAGAGAAATATAAGTACTGTTCCTTCTAACGGGTAACTGGTAGATCATTTGGACACTGGGAAAGCCTGCACACTAGTTTAGGCACTCATACCTGATTTAGAGATGAACCTTTCCTGGGTTGCGTTTTTCTAGCTCCTGACAGGAAGCCTGGAGAGCTTGTGTGAACCATCGCAATGATAACTTCTAGCAGGATGTAGGGCCTAACTACTCACTAACAGAAAACAGACAGCCCCAGGAAAACCAGCATAGTCCCAGATAATTTGTGAATATGTCAGGAGCATGACTTAATGGCCCAGCACCTTGAGACCCTTAAGGGTGAGTAGTTGTGCTTTACCAACCCCTGATTTATTGACTGACTGATTGAGGTTGCCCAGGAGCCATGAGCTCCCAACAGCCCAATTGGGCAGGAGAAATAAACAAGAACATTATATGGGCCATATAACTGCTACTCATTCATCACTGATATAATGAGTCTACAAATATCCTGGTCCACTGCCTAGTTCTAGGGTGATTCTATCTTCTGTCCCCAATTCCAAAATGAAGAGATTGTAGTCTGCCTCAAACCCCTAGTATAGGGTTAGGTCAATTGGCACGAGCCGGTCCTCCTGACCCCTGAACCATTTGAGCATTCTTCTAGACTGTATGGCTCTGGCAATATTGGCTTTTAAAGACATATTGAAGCCCTAACCCTAAGCCCAGTTTCAAGTTAGAAGTGCAGTGGGTGCCTCGGGTGCTATAAGAGCCCTTTCACCAGAGAAAGTCAGCCACGACTATTATATCAGAGATATAATAAGCCTAACATTTTAGATACCCTTGGTATTCCAAAATGGGAATTGGCCACTACTACATATGTTCAAATTAAATAAATTATAGGATATTGAAAAAATGTTACTTGAATACCAAGCTCTTATTTACTAAAGTCCCCACAAGAAGACTGTCCTGAATACCAATCATGAGGAACAATGGAAGATTTGTGTCTTGACTCACCAACAATACCAACCATCCTACAAAGCTCTTTCAGATACAGACATCTACACCGACCTCAAACACTGCCGAGATTTTGCATAATTACAATATTCTCAACCTGTTACTCCTAACAAAAAGTTGCCTGCATGAATCATCAAACACAGTAATAGACTATAGCATCCCTCTGGAATTCTCAATATGAAGTCATGAATGAGAAAGTAAAATAGGAGATGTGGTGGCACCTAGTCACAAACATTCACTTCAGTGAAAATGTTTAAGAACTGTTATTAGAGTAGAAGGGGAAGGCAGGCTACAAAGAAAATTGAATATTACGGAAGGTACTGTAGATCTTAGAAATCGCATATTTTGTGCATGTTTTATGTTTTTGTACGACTAAATGTTTTAGTTTTGTGTGCGTATGTTTTTGTGTTGCCTTACTTATACAAAAATCTCAATGATTTTTTTTTTTAAATACAAAAAAAAATGCGAACAGTTCTGCATCTCCCAAAGCCTGTCAGTTGAAGCAAAATATGCAGCCATAAAGCAAGCCCAATTTCATATCATTTAGCACCCCTCATGAGATAACATTCTTGTTGTAGAACAGTTGGCATAACTCATTGCAGAACACTTTTTTTCACATAACACCCGCCTAGAGGATTTCAATCTAGACTGGGAAGACCACACTGACAAGGCGGTGTCAAAATTATTGATATTACTTTTTATGTTTCGCCTGCATGAAATCTGTTGTATTTAAAATATCTTAAATGGGGGCTCTTACCAGTTCCCAATGGCAAATTACTGAGTTAATTCGCTTTTGTGTGGAACTGTGTTTTTTTGTTAACTTCAATTGGCTTCACGCATTTACGATACTTTGACGAAAGCTGTTCATACTGTTTAGGCCCCATTCACTGTCAAATTAAGATCTCTTCCCACGGAAAAGACAGACAGCTTCTAACAGTATGCTGGAATTTATTTATTTATTTTATGAGTTTTAAATAGCGCTGGCTAGACCCGGAGGTATCAGAGCGCTTTACATGAGGATCAGAGTTACAGTTTACAAGTTACATTTGTTCCAAGAGCAAAATCAAACATAGGATAAAAAGCAAAGTTACGGAACTTCGTCAGGGGAGGGTGAGGAATGGGAGAAAACAGGGAGATGGGGAGAAACTGTGCCCAATGTCCGGCTGGGTTGGTGACGGCCGAGGGGATGAACCAGGGCCGATCTCCTCTATAGCTCAACAAGGCAGCTCCACCGGGCATCGGACATAATGCTTGGACTCCGCTGTCAGGATAATGATCAGGAGCAATCTGAGAATGTCATGATAAAGCGATGGAGTTGGAGAGATGAGAAACCGCAGTCTGAACATAATCCAGACGTCATCTTGAGGTCAGGAACTGTCCTGAGGGGGCTCTGCAAAGAATATTTTTGCTTCGAAAAATGTCCCCGGGCCAGATCGTCAAGTCAGGGGGGTTCCCAGAGATGCCTCCACGGCTATCACATAAATGATGAGATGTGACACAGCCGAGAGGGGAACTCCCAATCCGGACAGGCAGAACTCCACCATTGGATCGTGCAGTGCCCGGAGGAAACCAAGGGAGGACGCCAGGCTTCGGGACCCAGCTTTGTATGGGGAGGTCATGCTGCCTTTTCTGTCCCACTTTTTTCTTTAGAACCATTGACTGTGCCTTCCCTCCGATGGACAGTCCTCCCCTTGTCACAGACGTCTCGTTGGTCGCCATTTTAAAGTCAGGCAGGTCGTGTTGGTGCCTTGCTGCATGCCTGGGCACTGTGTGGGGCCCCAACCTCCAACACCATTTCCTCCCGGTGCGGGTGCTGGCCTTTGCGCCCTGACTCACCGTAAAACACTGGAGAACAAGGATCCTTTCACTGCCGCGTCGTCCCGATCCCCAAGGGTCCATTGCAGCGGCACTCCGTATGCTGTTTGCAGGAAGTCACTTTCATATAGCCACACCGGCTCACTTCTGTGCACACCGGGGATGCAGAGGGGGCAGCTCTGGGACACGCCGGTCCTCCGACGCAGTCTCCAGGGGGCCCACTCCTGATCACGCGGCCCCCGCTCAGTTATATAATTGCAGCGAGTCAACTAAGCCCCAAGCGCCATTTTCAGGCGCGATCGCCTGGCATGTTTAAAGCCGATAACACGGCAACGAAGGAGTTAGAAGGAAAGGTGCCCACAGCGGCAGACGCATCCAATGATCCGATGTCAGGAGATAGTTTTTCCAGCTCATTTTGGTGCGGTGAAGTACCGCGCTTGGTTGCCGTGGCGTTGGGATACCACGGAGCTTCAGCTCCGAGCAGCCATGATGGACCCGGCCAACCCAGATTGAATGCTTGCTTTTTATTACTTAGTTGTGTAAAGGACACGCTTTAGTCTTAGAACGTTTGGGGCTTTTTCTATTCATGCCTCAGTACCTTCCTTTGCACTTTGTAGGCATTATTGGATTGATTTTTTCAACTTAATCTATTTGGTCATTATGATCAAATTCTAAATGTTGTAATAAACAATAAACATTGCACGTTAAAAATAAATAAATTTTATATACAAGAGCTATCTCAATTGCCATGGCCACCCTCCCCAGGACTGGAAACACGCAGACAGAAGTCAACGACCTACTAAAGAAACCTTTGGCAGACCCCAGCGAACTAAACAACTACCAACCGGTCTACCTCCTCCTTTTCCTTGCCAAAGTAATAGTATAAGCTATCATACAACAACTCTCCTCACATCTGGAACAGAACCTCCTACTCAACCCCTCCCAAGCCAGGATTCCACAACAAACACAGCATCGAGACAGCCCTCACTGGGGCTACCGATGACATCAGAGCCCTACTCAACCGACGGGAGACTGTGGCTCTGATCCACCTGGACCTCTCAGCAGCCTTTAATAACGTCTCCCACTACACACTCATCACAAGGCTGAACAGCATAGGCATCTAAGGAGCAGTTCTCAGATAAATCGCTTCTTTCCTCACCGGACAAAAGCAAAAAGTCCACCTTCACCTCCAAAACTAGGAAAATCATCTGCAGAGTACCCCAAGGATCCTCGCTCAGCCCCATCCTCTTCAACACTTATATGACACCTCTGGCCAGCATTGCCAAAACCCATGGACTCAACATCATATCCTACACTGATGACACACAACTTATTCTCTCCCTTTCTGAAGTCACCACCAACACCAAAACCAGCTTCCACAACTGCATGACAGATGTCACCATCTGGATGAAGGACAACTGCCTGAGCTCTACATGGATAAGACAGAGGTACTGATTTTCAGAAACAAAAGCTCCCCATGGGACGCGTCCTGGTGGCCCTGAGTACTTGGACCTACTCCTACCCCCACTGACCATGCTAGGAATCTAGGCATCATTCTGGACAACAAGCTAACAATGACTACTCAAGTCTATTTTAGAGAACATGGGCAATGACGCGGGGCTGGTTTTATTTTTAAGACTTCTTTACTGTGACCTTACGGCAATAGTTAGTTATGGTTGTGCCGGTGAATGTACAGTACCAATAGCTATTAAGCGGGGGGGGGTGCCAAGGATGCGTTCTGCTCCAATTCTTTTTCTCCTTTACACGAATGATCTGCAAAAACCCTGGTTTCTGTTGGGGCAGACGTACCGTGTGTGGAGAAAAAGCCGGTTCCAGCACCCCTATATGCTGATGATGCAGTGCTCCTGGCAAGGATAGCCAATGGTCTCAAGAGGCTTATTTCCAGCTATGTTAGTTTCATGAGTGAGCTGCGTTTGGAGACTCACCTTAAGAAACCCTTCACCATGGTTTGTGGTCCCAGGAACATTAATAAACACACTCTCAACATTGCTGGTAAAATATTAGACAGGGTTAGTTCCTTCCCTTACTTGGGTTTGGACTTCTTTGATGGCTGCACTTGGTCTACCTGTATTAAAAACAGGATAATGTGTTTTACCCAAGCTGTTGGCACTAAGTCCGCGCTTGCTTTGTCCATTGGCAAAAAAACTATTACGCCGATCGTAGAGATCTATAATAGAAAATGTTTCCCAATTCTGACATATGGAATGGGTATCTGGGGTTCTAGGGATGCCCTTGCTTTGCAGACAGAAGAGAACAGATTTTGTCACCGGCTACTAGGTACCCCTCCATCAACCCTGCATTTACCACTGCATCTGGAGCTAGGTTTGGGATGGGAAACAACCTTTACAACGCAGTCATTACATCGCGCTACCTTTGCATAGCAGTCATTACATCGCAACATCCTTTACATCACATGTCAATACAACGCAGCCATTACATCGCATGTCACTACAACGCAGGCATTACATCGCAAGTCATTACAATGCATACCATTACAATGCATAGTACCCTTACACTATCCAACACTTACCCTACTGTTGCACTCACTGGAGTTAGAATAGTAATTTGTACCCCTACACTTTCCAACACTTACCCTAATGTTGCACTCACTGGAGTTAGAATAGTAATTATTACCCCTATACCATCCAACTCTTACCGTAAATGCGATGTAATGGTATGTATTGTAATGGTATGCGTTGTAAAGGTATAATGCGATGAAATGGAATGCGTTGTGAAGGCAATTTCTGAAAATGCGATGCAATGGCATGCGATGTAAAAGAATGCGTTGGAAAGGATGTTGCGATGTAAAAACTGCGTTGTAAAGGCATGCACTGTAAATGTATGCATTGTAATGTCATACATTAGTTTGGGATATGTTCAAGACACTATTAATGCCACACTCGTGGCTCTTTGGTGTTCTAGCGGGTACAAGAAGGAAGCTGAATTCAATCAGGCAGTCATCATAGATTGTTTATCTTGCGACCCTGGTGCGGCCATCCCATGTTTAAAATGTATCAAAAAGAGTTTCTCGGTGCTTGGATGTGCATGAGCATCCCGAGGCAATTGTGAAGAAAAATAGAAAATGGGTCCAGGACTGTTTTTTAAGCATATACAAGCAACTAGGGAACAAACGGAAGTGGCCAAACCTGCAGTCCGAGATTACTGCATTATCCAATCGGTTCCAACTACTGCTCCATACCTGTTATATGTGTCCAATGTGTATGAGAGAACCCTGCTGGCAAGGTTCAGGTTAGGCTCCTTCCGTTTGTTAATCCGTTTTCCCCTAGGTCAGTATTCCTTGGATTCAATTTGCATTTGTCCATGTAACGAGCACTCTTGCCGAACAATTTTACACTTCGTCTTCTTTTGTCAATTTTATTTGCCATTCACAAGGAATTTTTTTTACCCCTGTTAGGCAGTCATACATTTTCTAAGTGTAAAGCTGCCCTATATTACCTGTTGCAACTTAATGACCCCTATGTGAAGAAAGTTACCCGTTTAGGGTCACCCGGGTCACTAATGACCACCTCTCAGCCTTCTGTACCAAATGAAGAGTTGGTCAGACAGTAGAGAATACAAACCAATAACTGTTTATTCATATACACTCAGAGCAGAGCCCCATCTGCCCAGTCGCTAGGAGTGCTGCAGAGGGAACTGAAAGCACCAAGCACAAAGATACATTATGTGCATTTCATAATCGGGGGAAAACACACCCACAGTGGAATTTTCCAAGCAGGTGCAGCTAAACAGTGAAATACAAAACAAAATGGTTCCAGCGCTCATATCTTTACACAAAGTAACAGAGTCCAAGGTCGTTCCATCCGGAGTCCGCCACCATAGAAGGGGGAAAGGGCCCCTATCTAGTGAGAAAACGATGTGCTAACATGAACAGTGTGCTTATTGCTAAAACAAAACCCAAGTGAAGAAACGAACCCCAGAGAGGAGTATTTCTCGGAATTGAACTAGATCAGTTTCGAACAGCTTAAAATGGCGCCCAAGTATAAAATGGCGCAGTGAATGCTAACTTACAACGAACACTATATAAGCATGCCGATTTCTATTCTAACATGTGTATGTCACGCAGTCCCCAGCTTCTTGAAGTGTGTCTTAGCCAAAAGAAGGAGTATGCTGTTTTGATAAAATAGTTTTTATATTCTTTTTAAAAAGCATTGTGGGTCCTGTACTGTAAAGTGCAAGTTTGTCCCTGGCGTTTTACCTTCCTTATTTTATTCTTTTATTAGATTTGACGTCCTCGGACTTAAAATGTATGCACCGTCACTTTACATATTGCAAATTATCATCATTTTTAGCTTTTTTTATTTTAGCATACATGTTTTAAATAGCATGTTTTTTCCTATTGTATGTAACTTTTTATGATCTGCCCATTGGAAGATCTAATAAAGATGACAATGATGATGATGATGACTACTCAGGTCAAATCTGTCTCCTCCTTCTGCTTCTTCATCCTTCTTAAGATATTCAAATGCTACCCCAAAGCTCAAGACGTATCATCATTCAGACCCTCATCTCCAGCTGACTGGACTATGGCAATGCTCTCTATGCAGGGATCGCAGCTCACCTCCTCCTCCCACTACAGACCAGACAGAACACCACAGCCAGACTCATCCCGGATCTCCCCAGACAATTCAATATCATCACCAACTTCAGGGAACTCCACTGGCTCCCTGTACAGAGAAGATGCCAGTTCAAGTTTCTGACCCATGCATACAAGGCTCTACACAACTGCGGAGCCGCCTACTTGAACCCCTGCCTGAACTTCTATCAGCCCACCAGCCACCTCCGCTCCGCATCTCTTTTTCAACCCGCACCCCCCATTTCCGACATAGCAGATGCTGAGGTCGTTCCTTCTCCTACTTACAGTGAAGACATGGAATGAGCTACTATTTTATCTATGTACCTCCCCATCTCTCCCAGAGTTCCGAAATTCCCTTAAGACCTGGCTATTCACCTAATCAACTGGACCCTGCTAGCGCCTGGATACCCTCACGGGTGAAAAGTAGTGCTCTACAAATCTACTTATTGATAGATTAAATGTTCAGACATTGCTTGGAGGATGTAAATAAATAATAAAAACATTGAAAGGCAAAGCAGCATTTTTAAGTACGTCGCCTTAGCTACAATATGCCCCATATAATTATTTGAAACGATCAGGCAAAATACAACCCGCCTTCTTTCCACCACAGTAGAGATAGACAGATGTCAAGTTTGTGTATTCGCTGAAGAAAATTACATTCACAGTATGAAAAAGAAGTTGTGCACCATTATTATGGCCACTGAAATGATTATGGCTAGTAAAAAGACAGTACCACAAAATCCCAGGCTACCCAAAGACTGCAAGAAAGGAATGTTATTGACAAAACAGACACCATGAGATGGTATTTTTAAAAGATAGAGACATTATTCTGGGATTAGGAAGATTGTGAATCAAATGGTTAAATGAAGATATAAAGATCCTTTAGACAACAAAAGAGGGACAGTAAAATATTGTAGTAGATCCCTCAAAGAATGTTGCTTATATCCTACACTCACTCTATAT
The DNA here is from genome assembly GCF_964204655.1 of Triturus cristatus. Lineage (NCBI taxonomy): Eukaryota > Metazoa > Chordata > Amphibia > Caudata > Salamandridae > Triturus > Triturus cristatus. The sequence continues at coordinate 273,231,318 of NC_140592.1, read as the reverse complement.
AGCCCATAAAACAACACAAATATAAAATCTGACAAAACTAGCAGAGGCAGGACCCCAATGATAACAAATTCCTCCATAGACACAAGCCTCAGGTAGATCTCTGGAAATCAGGTGGAGGAGTAAAAATTAACAGATATTTCGGGACAGGAAAGGCTTAGTTAGGAGCTAGCACAGGAGTTAGGCGATAATTCAGGGAGAGCAGGTTCCGCTGGAAACCAGGAAGCAATCAGGACCTGACACTGTAGGGATGTCAATGCGAAATGCCTGGATAAACACAGCAGACAAGAAAGGTCAGGGACAGGTGATGTCAATTTAACTTTCAGAGCATATCAGTGAAGCGCCATGTGCCAGTCACACAGCATCACAAAAACAAAAAATAAGGTGCTACTAATGTGAAGAGAAAGCTGTGGAGCAATGAGACAAAGGAGCCCTAATTTTGTAGGCTGTGTTGACTCTGTGTTACTTGCATCATTGTGTTTCAAAGAGAGTTGTAGTCCCACTGGGTATTTTCTGTCGTATCATGCAAACCACCTGGACCCCCGTAGTGGCCAACTGGAGAAACTCACTTTCAGTATGGGCACGCGCAGAAAGCACGTCATAACATAGAGAGGAAACAGCTGGATTGCGCAAGTATCCTATCGCCCAGCTATGGGACACCATTCAAGCTGACTTGATATGTGTAGATGGGACAGAGGGGATCAGCTACTCGCAGGAGGCTGATAGGCAGGACCCGGTTGTGAGTCCCCGGGCGCACAAATCCCCTGGTCTGAGTGACGATGAGATCCGGGATGAGGATGATGGGCATACCCAAGACATACACATGAGTTAGGGTAGGAGAGCTGTAATCATTCAGTTCCTTACACATTAGGGGGGCGAAACGAAATATACGCAGTGGGATGACTGGGTTGATGAAATATTTCTGACCTATATTCTGGCCAAGGCGTGACATTAAGACAATGGTTTTCTTTATGTTTGTTTGCAATGAGAAAAAAACGGTATCTGATTTTGCCTCAATTTGTCACTGAACGGATGGCCCAGTGTAATTATGTATATGTACAACTTCTTTTATCTGCCCGAACACTAGAGAATATATTTACAAACAATTGCTGCATAGGTATTGTACTAAGAAGGGCATTCATGGCCGGCGGCCTGCTGTACAATCTTGCAGTTTACTATAAGGAACAAAAGTCCCGATAATAACAACTGTACCTTTTATTGCATTTGTAATGGTCATCCGTTCCATACCCAACCCGAACCCCTTACCCTCCCTTTCCCTACCTTTCTTTTCCCTTGAATGCCATATGTATGTTTGACAAAATGCAAATAAAGATATTTATTTTTTAAAGGAAGAAAATCATGCAAACCACCTGGAGGAGGCAGGGAGAATTCAAAACATGGAGGCCAGCCCTACACCCTTTGGCAACCTTCTCTCCACATTGCTTGAGGTATCTGGCCATCCACCAGTTTATATGTAGCCAAAGGAAGAAGGGGTCTGATGATACAGCACATCTGTGTACACATTCAGTTTACGACAAGCTACATAACTCAGCAGAACAAGTAGCTGGGAAGTGTGGTGTGACCTGGCAATAATACCCACAGTAGAAATGGCCCCTGTCAGGGTACAGAAGTCCAGGTTTAACAGGAAAACATACCGGGAAGGCAAAACAGTCCTAGGAGTGTGACCAGAAAATGATGGTTCCCAAGAGTGTCTACTAGACTGTAACCAAGGAAATCGATCAGCTCTGCATATCCCCACTGATTACTCAAAGACCATCACATATATATTTTTTTTGATAATCAAGTTTATTGAATTTTTCGGAATAAAAAACATATTGGTAGCACACATACACATTATACAAGTACTTTGCAATAAGCGAGACCCAATTGGCTCAAAAACACTTGTCGGTGAAACCCTGCTCACGCCCGTTGCTCAGCACATACACTACCAGTTGGACCTTCACACTGGCGATAAATTAAACCATTTGCCCCATATTTTGCCAAAGAGGTCTGGGCAGCCTCGAGCCTCGAAGAGGGGCTCCTCTTGGGTACCACACCAGTCCACCCCCCGCCTCCAGGCCCCCATGGTGGGTGGCTTGGCCTGGGACCAAAGCGCAGCAATATCATGCTTTGCCACCGCCACAGCCGTGCCCAAAAGACGCTTATCTGCACTTGAGCCATCAAGGCCGTCGAACACTCCCAGGATCAGATGCAGCAGGGGACCCACCCAAGAGCTTGCATAAGTTCACGCTCCACCCCTGTCCAGAAGGGGGCAAGAGCGGGGCATTGCCACACCATGTGATAGAAATCGGCAGGAGAGTGGGTGCAGCGCAGGCATGCTGGAGAGGACAGCAAGCGAGCGCTGAACATTCATGCCGGAGTGAGGTAAGCCATGTGAAGGTAGTAGAGTTGAACTAGACGCAGCTTGGAGGTGGTCATCAGGGTCTTAGGTGCCATAAGGGCGTCCTTCTAGTCCGCGTCTTCCAGGGGGCCCAACCACTCCTCCTACCAGGCACGGAGCGAGTCTAAGGATGCTGGGCCATTATTCACCAAGGAGCGGTAAATCCGGGACACCCCCCCTCTGCCCAGGTTTATCACTTGGGCCTCCAGGGGACTAAATTCAGGAAGGGAGGTGGGGGCCGGGATATGGACTTGGAGAGCGTGCCTCAAATGCAAATATTTGTAGAATTGGGAGGTATGGAGGGAGTGGTGGTGTTGTAAGTCTGCAAACAATCTGACATGGTCCCCCACCCAAACATCCCCGAGCTGCGAGATCCCGATGTGGTCCCATTTACGGAAGTATTGGAGGGACGAGACCTCTTCTAGCCATGCCCCACTCCACAGAGGCGTCTGCCTCGTGAGTTTCTGATCCCATTTAACATACCGTAAAGCGGTAAACCATGCCATAAGCACCGTTCTAGTGACAGGGGGGAGATCCTGGGGAACTGGGCTCCCGTACAAGTATGCCTGGAGTCGCGCAAAGTCTGTCATCCAGAGCTCCACTTGGTACGCCAGGTCAGACCAGACGCCCGCGAACCAATCGTGGATCACAATCAACCTCATGGCCAAATAGTAGAGGTGGAGATTAGTCACCCCCATTCCTCCATCGTAGGGGGGTATGCGGCAATGCGCTAGAGACACACGTGTTCTCCCTCCACCCCATATGAATTGGGTGAGGACTCCGTCCAGCTCCCGAAACCAACTACCCGGGAGATGAATGGTCACATTTTGCAGGATGTATAGGAAGCGGGGGAGAACCATCATTTTGAAGAGGGCACTCCTTCCGAGGGGATTAAGGGGAAGGGTCTGCCATCTTCTGAGGTCCGCCTTGGCTTTAGTGACCAGGGGCGAGATATTCAGGGCCCACTCGAGTTCCGGGAGGAGGGCCACCCACACCCCCAGATACTTGAAGGATTGCCTCTGCAGGGGGATGGTCGTTTGCCAATCGAAGCATGCCCGAGAAGAGTGCAAGGGGACTAGGGTGGACTTAGCCGGATTGAGCCTGAGGCCAGAGACCCCCTTCGAAGGCTGAGAGGACATCCAGGCATCGCGGGCCCGAGCTCTCCGGGTCCACCAGGAAGAGGAGGACGTCATCGGCGTACAGGGCAATTTTGTCGACCTGGTGCGGGTCCCAAGCCCAGCCGCGAATGAGGGGATCCTGGTGGATGAGGGAGGCCAGGGGTTCCATTGCTAGTGCAAATAGGAGCGGCGAGAGCGGCCAGCCCTGGCGGGTGCCCCTCCGGACAGGGAATGCCTCAGAAACCACGCCATTTATGAGGACCCTCGCCTTGGGGGTGGAATAGAGGACCCCGACGAGGCGTCGGAAGGAGAGGCCAAGCCCATCCTCTCCAGCACGTCCCCCAGATAACCCCAATCCACCGTATTAAATGCTTTTTCATAGTCTAGGAAAAGCAATGCGAGATACGGGGTGAGCAGATGATGATGCGCAAGGGCGAGGTGAAGCCGGGGGGGGGGGCTGATGAGATGAAGGGAGACGGGTGAGTGGTCTGAGACCCCCCTGGGTAAGATTGTGGACCCGGACATCAATTGACAGTCCAGAGCCGACAGCAGAAACAAGTCGATACGAGAGTGAGTATGGTGAGCCGCCGACGTGTGGGTAAATTGGACCTGGCGGGGGTTCCACAGCCTCCAGGCGTCACAGAGACCCAGGGCCGAGGACCAGTCAGATAATCGTTTTGCAGAGGCAAGGCAGGCCGCCGATGGGGTACCCGTTGTATCACAGGAGGGTTGTAAAATGGCGTTAAAGTCGCCTCCTATCACCGTCAGGCCTTGTGGAAAGGAGGAAAGCACCAGTGTGAGGCAGCGGAAGGCCGGGACCACGATGGCGGGAGGGATATATGTGCATAGGAGATTAATGGGATGGCCCTCAATCCTACCTGTCAGGGCCATGTAGCGGCCTTCGAAGGCTGAAAGGACATCCAGACATCGCGGGCCCGAGCTCTCCGGGTCCACCAGGAAGAGGAGGACGTCATCGGCGTACAGGGCAATTTTGTCGATCTGGTGCTGGTCCCAAGCCCAGCCGCGAATGAGAAGATCCTGGCGGATGAGGGAGGTCAGGGGTTCCATTGCTAGTGCAAATAGGAGCGGCGAGAGCGGGCAGCCCTGGCGGGTGCACCTCCGGACAGGGAATGCCTCAGAAACCACACCATTAATGAGGACCCTCGCCTTGGGGGGTGGAATAGAGGACCCGAACGAGGCGTCGGAAGGAGAGGCCGAAGCCCATCCTCTCCAGCACGTCCCCCAGATAACCCCAATCCACCGTATCAAATACTTTTTCAAAGTGTAGGAAAAGCAATGAGAGATACGGGGTGAGCAGATGACGATGCGCAAGGGCGAGGTGAAGCCGGCGTATACAATGTCGGGTTCCCCTGGCGGGCATGAAGCCGCATTGATCGAGATGCACCAGGTCTTGTAGGTGGGGACGGAGCTGTTGGGCCACCACGGAGACAAAGAGTTTAATTTCGGTATTAATAAGGGAGATGGGACGGTACTCCTTACACTCGAGGGAGGGCGGCTGCGTCTTCGGGAGGACTACTATGGTGGCCACATCCGTCTCTAGTGGGAAGGCCCCCACTTCAACTACCTGCTTGAACAGGTCTTGTAGGTGCGGAACCAATGTGTCTCGGTAGGCCGCATAATACTCTTGGGGGTAACCGTGGGACCCGGGCGTTTTGCCGGACTGCAACAGTGAGATAGCCCCATGTATCTCCTCCGGGGTGAATGGCCCGGTCCAGAGCCTCAGAATCTATCTGGGAGAGGCGGGGCAATTGAGTCCTGGCCTCTGTCTGGAGGGCGGGCTGCGTAAAGGGTTGCGTAGTAGCCTGCGAACATCTGGGCGATGTCTTGGGATGTGGTGTTTTGAATTCCGGTTCCATCCAGAATCTCAGGAATAATGCGATTGGCTCTAAGATAGGACACCAGATTGTTGAGAAGTTTGCAGTTTTTGTCACCCCAACCATACACCCGCGCGATAGAAGAGCGCCAGAGCATTTTAAGGGGCTCCATGGAGATCCGCAGAATTTCCTCACGGATCAGGGTGAGCTGACAGGCGGAGTCCTCACTGTCGGTGGTAGCCTGGGCCTCCTCCAACTGCGCCGCCTGGGCTTCTAGCTGTGTAAGCCGGGCAGTTTGTTCCAGGCGTTTCGCATGGACCAAGCTCCTAGCCACCCCGCGCATCACGGCCTTGCTGGCCTCCCACAGTGTGCCCGACGAGGAGACCGAGCCCGCATTCAATCGCCATACCGTCTGAGCGACGCCAGTGTGAGGCAGCGGAAGGCCGGGACCACGATGGCGGGAGGGATATATGTGCATAGGAGATTAATGAGATGGCCCTCAATCCTACCTGTCAGGGCCATGTAGCGGCCTTCCGCGTCTGTGTCGGCGTGTGTCAAGGTAAAGGGCAGCCCTTTCCGGAGTAGTATGGCCACCCCCCGGGAGCCCCTCGTGAACCCAGAGTGCCAGACCCTGTCAAACCCATACCGGGAAAGATAATTACATTGTGTGCCCAGTAGGTGCGTTTCCTGCAGGAACAGGATATCCGGTGCATATCGGTGGGCGCTTCGAAGGACCGCGGTGCGTTTTATGCGGTCTAGGAGGCCGTTGACATTCCACGAGACTACGTGGAGAGCCCAAGATAAGGTAGACGCCATCTTTGGGAGTGGTATAAAAAGAGGGAGTTGCAAGCGCAGGCAGTGTCTGGTCCCAGTGTGAACAAGTTCCCCTGGCCGGGACCTCGGGACACGAGGTGCACTCCGAAGTGAGCCATGTGTCGTCGCGGGCAGCGCGTTTGTGTGTGGAGCTACCAAAAGGAACAGAGAACAGCGGCCCGTAGGCGGCTAAAAACAACAAACAAACTGGAGACAACAGTCTCCCTCCCCCTTTTGCCCCCCATTTCCCCCCACCCTACACTTCGGAACATGAAGCATCTGTCGCCCTGCAAAGGAAAACAAGTTGAAAAACAAGAGACTGGTTGCTAAACTAAAACCATTAGCAGAACATAGCTATGGCAGAGATGGACCCCCCTTCATGAGTTTGGATAAGCAAATCGTGAACAGCTACAGCTATACGTTAGGTCCATAAGCAACAAAGAATGTATGTTGAGTCCATGAAGTGAAGGAGGGAATAATTCCTGGAGTCGTCGGAATCAAAGAGGTATGAACGGCCCCTCCCTGGGAAGTTCACAGACGGTCTCCCCCGGGGCGCTGCAGAAAGTGTGGAAAAGTGCACTTGTCGTGTGTTATCGTTCAGGTGACCTCCAAGTCCCCGGTTCCGTGGAGCAACGGGCTCCTAGACAGGTCTGAGTCGGAATGGGCCTGGCGCAGACTGGTCGAGGGACCCGGGTGGGCACTCAGGTCATTCAGTGAGGAGGTTGGGCTAGGAGTGAGAGAACCTCGGACCGAGGCTTGGGACAGGGGGTGTGGGGACGGCGCACCCGCAGAGCGAGGCGTCCCCCTGCGGCGGACTGTCTTTCTGCGGGACCTCGTCCAGAGCCTTTGGGGTTTAGGGAGGACCCGGTCCAGCTGCTGGGAAGCCTGCCGGGGCGGGGGAATGGGCCGACCGGGACAGGAGGGGCCTCTCCTCCATGAGCCAGGTCCACGCCGCCTGGGGGCTGTCAAAGAAAAGAGTCTTATGCTGGAAGATGGCCTTGAGCTGGGCCGGGAAGAGGAGGCCGTAGCGGAGGCCCATACTGCGAAGCTTCTGCTTGACCTCATCGTAGGTCCGGCGTTGGGCCTGCACCTCCCTGGTGTAGTCCGGGAAGACCATTATCTTGCTGTTTTGGTAGTGTAGCGGCCCCTGTGCACTAGCTGCCCCAAGAATGGCGTCTCTGTCTCGAAAGTTGAGGACTCGCAGAATTATAGGTCGGGCGGGGGCCCCAGGTGGAGGCCTGGGCGCCAGGGATCGGTGAGCCCGTTCAACAGCAAACCACAGTGACAAGGCGTTCTTGGGCATCCAGGAGCGCACCCAGGTCTCCACAAAGGTGTCGGCGTGTCCCTGCTCCACTCCCTTGGGAAACCCCAGGAGGCGCAGGTTGTTCCTCCTCGATCTGTTTTCTTCTTTCTCAGCCCTACGGTGGAGCTCCGAGGTCTGGGTCTGGAGGCAGGCCACCTGGGTCTTAAGCTGGGTGATGTCGTCCTCCACCGTGGAAATCCGGGACTCCGCCTCCGTGATGAGCACTGTGGCGTTGCGCAGGTCGTGGCGAATGTTAGCCATATCCACCCTCACTTTGCCGATCTTGGATTCCACGGAGGCCTGGGAGGTGCGTATCGCCTGCAGGATGGTGGAGAGATCTCCCCCAGCCGCTCCCGGCGTACCAGGTGTCCCGCCCCCTGGGTCCCGGTCTGACGTGGTAAACTGCTCCATCTTCGTTTGAGTTGAAGGGACTGGATTCTGGGCAGGCGGCTTCTGCCCATCTCGGAGTAGGCGACGGAACTGCTGACACCCAAGCCTTCAATGCTCGGGCCCAGGTGTCCAAGTCCAACCCCTCGGGTCCTAGGCGAGGACGGGAGCGAGTCACAACCTGAAACCACCCGCAAGGCCGAGCAGGGCTCCTCAGCAAGGGGCACCCCCGCCAACCACCCGGCCGGACCCGGGCCTTCCAGCGGAAGCAGCAGCTAACAAGCGACGGGGTCGCAGTCCATACGTAACACCCGGCGCAGCCCCAGGGGCCAGGCACCCCCGGGGCTGGTGGCCCAGCAGCAAGAGGATGCCTCTGAGGCGCTCCAGTCACTAGCACCAGGTAAAGTGCTCAGTTAGGTGTAGGAAGGGAGTCAGTCCAAGGCCCTGTTGTCCCAGGCCAGTGAAGTCACGCAGGCGCCCCTGGAGGGAAGCGGGCGCGGGGGGCCGGAGCGTCGTCCTTGCCCCGCCTGCCACCCGACAGGGTGGCCGATCCCCACCCCCCGGTACGACCACCACCCAGGCCGACCACCCGGCTGGGCGCCCCCGGAGCACAGGGCCCCCGAGAGGCCAGCCGCCCCCACCAGGCCGAACAATCAAAGGGCAGTAGGAGACAGTCGGAGGAAGCTCGCCCAGCAGGGCCCACCACGACACCACCACCGGAGGCACCCCCGAGGGGTAGGAAATGGGGAGGGCCGAAGCACAACCCTGTCACCCCAGCCGCCACCCGATCTAGTGGCCGGTCCCCCCCACTCACCGTCTGTGCAGGTCAGAGGGCGGTCCCCAATGTCCCAGCAGACACACAGCTGCTGCCCCGAGCCCCAGGGGAGGACACAGCAGCCAAGAACCAGAGCTGCGCTCCCTGCGGGCCGCAGGGGGTGAAGGGCGACCCCCTCCCACTTGCCGCAGAGACTCCAGCAGCTCCAGACCAAAATGCCACACTGGGTTCAGGCACGGATCCCAGAGGACAGCCCCCACCCCGCCGGCCCGCCGAGCAGCAGAATCAGCTGCGGGCCCGAGCGGGCGGGAAGCAGAAGCCCCGCTGTCCGGCAATGACAGCCGAGGCGCGGCAGGCACAGACAGGACCAGCACCACTCCGCCCCCAGAGGCACCAGCTCAGGCCCCGCAGTCCCCACACTCCGCACCGGAGGAGCGCGGGGGTGCAACAACCATTAAGAAGGCTCAGGCGGCGGGGGCAACAGATGCGGCCGCGGCAGGGGAGCGCCCGTCTAGGCGTGGAAGGTCGCCGGGGCCACCATCAAGAAAGCAGAGGCCGAAAATAGGAGCCCCGCCGGCCCGCCAAGCAGCAGGATCCACAGCAGGTCCGAGCGGGGGCGGGAAACCAAAGCGCCGTTGTCCGACAATGACAGCCGAGGCGCGGCGGGCTCAAGCAGGTCCCGGCACCGTTTTGCACAGCGGGGGCACCGGCCCAGGCCCACCGCGGTCTGTCCCAGCACAGGAGGATCGCAGAGGTGCCCCCCGGAGGATACGTCCAGCAAACGGCTCCAGCAGCAGTTTGACAGGTGCGGCCGCGGCCGGGGAGCACCCGTCTAGGCCGCCATTTTAAGTGCCAGGGCCGAGAGAGGGAGAAGGACGAATCTCGGCAAGAAGAGGTCCGATCTGCATACGAGAGGGACTGGACCGAAGCTAGCAGTATGGGGAACCAGGATCTGCCCCTGGACACGGTAAGCTGCAGCTGAGGACAGGCGGATGCCAGGCAGATGACGGAGGGGGTCCAGAGCACTCTTAGAGTGCGTCCGCCATCTTGACACCTCAGGCCACGCCGACCATCACATATATTAAGACCCTATTTGTTTGAATAGACAAATGTTTTGCCACAAATGTTGATGTTCGGCAATGCTTTAAAACTTCAGTTTATACTTTGAGCTGCAAAATTGTCAGGATCCCTGCAAGAACAAAGGGATGCAAACAAAGTAGGAGGGCAGTGAGACCGAGCTGTAGCATACGATCACTTAGTCCAAGACAGAGAGTGATCAGGTGGAAGAGGTGGAAGGCCTGTCTCTGGTGTCTGGACACATAGGCATGGGCGGCTTTCTGGGGCACAAAGAGAAAAGCCTCGGTGTCTAGTCAGAATACATTTAGCCAGAAAAGAGACAAACACTTCATGGGCAGTGTAAGAAGAAACAGTGGGAATAACATGCACCTTTCAGTGATTATATGGTCCCCTCTGCTATTGGTGTTCCTCTCAACATTTAGTTTGCTTTCCATTTCCACGGGTCCGGTTCTCCTTGCATTTTTCGATGAAGTCTACCTTACCTATGTTCCTTCTTGTAACATGCCTCATTGTTTACTATGTTTGTTCGGAGAGATGTACTGTGATTCCTCAATTTCATTCATTTTAATGGCACTCTTACAGCACCTTAAAGAACATTGCTACAATAATACAACAATCTAGAATTAGAACACCCTCAATCCATAAAATATCCCCACACAGAATGTTCATCCTCTTGAGACAGATAAATATAGCTTAATATGTTATTTACTTTTGCCTTTGTGTGTTTAGATTGAGAGGAAATATCTGGTGAATATTCGCTTCTAATATATAGAAGCTGTGTGGGTGATTTTCATGAAGAGTGCTTTTTTTATTGTTAGAATATTTTAGTTCGGATGGCTGAAGGTAAGTCAGGAATTTAGTGAAGGAGGCATTCAGGCAAGCAGGAGCTTTTTAAGAAAGTGAATTCACTTAGGAGTTAGGTTTTTAAAGTAGAAAGAGAGGTTTGTGAAGTTCAGAGAAAAGAGATGCACTTATGCTTACTTCGCACAGGAGGTTTGCAAGCTCACATCAGCAGTAGAAGATTAGGGCCACCATGTTTTATTCACTTAGATGCGTTCTATGCACTGTGACGTTTTTACAATCACGCTGGTTCTCGCTTGATTTGGCAGCCATTTTGGTTTGGTTAAGGCCTCATCAGGACTCATTGCGATACGTCAGTGTTTTTGTCCGTCATGGAGACCGTGAAGTTGCAACTGTCAGATACGGCTTATTAGAACAGAGCCAAAGTTTTTAGGATTGGATAGGTGGTGATTAAACATAATTAAATTGAGTAATAACAAATTACGATCTATGGCTTCAGAGCTGGAGGATTTTGTGGAAGAGATTCCTGACAGCAGAGTCAATCTGGAAATAAATAAAAAGATGATTCAACAGGAAATGAAGTCTATGGTTAAGGATGCTACTGAATCAATATTAGGGAAGAAAAGAAAGGATCCAGGTCCCGGGGAGGAGCTTTGGTATTTGTCTGATGAGGATGGAGGGAACTATGAGATGAAAAGGAAGAGGCTTAAGAAGGCTAAGCAGTTGGAGCAAACACATTTGAGCAAATCAGGAAAGTATGGATTATAATCCATTATAAAGAAATGTGGCATTGGTGGCACACAAGGGAAAGGTGTCCAGAGTGACACACATGACAAGTTAGATAATTCATTTTTTTGGTACAGATGTAAGTGACTGTTCATTGTCAGAAGTTAACCAGGGTTAGATTACTATGCATTGTATTTACAACAGGATAATGATTTGAGGGGGGATTTGGAGAATTACTTACTCAAAAGAAGTCATTAGAAACCCTTTGGGTAGGGAGATGCTTTCTCCTTATGACATTCAGCACACTAGGAGCGCAGACTGGTGACCAATGGAACATGGAACATGTAATGTAATGTAAGCTGGACTTGTATAGCGCACTGTCATCCAACTGGTATCCTGGCGCTGGAGATTACTGTGTAGTAATTGTGTGCATTAAACGACCAAACCAGAGGAAAGGGGAGGGGAGGTGTCATGTTGGGAAATTTATAAAGGACTTGATAAGGAAACCTTTAGAAAAAGAGGTGAGAAGTGTTTTGTTCCAGACTAATCATAGATGAAAATGCTTGTTGTACTCCTAATCTGGACCCAGAAATGATTAATTTCTCATTTAAATTAGGATGAGACCCATGCAAAGGTCTAGAAAGGTCACTGAAACAGTATCAGGACAAGTAAGTTGATGTGTTAGGTCCTTTGGCATGTATTTTGGACATGGCAGAGGAAGCTCAATTAATTGACATGCTTGGTGATTTGAAATTATTAAGAGGTTGGGTTTAAAAAGCATTCGTTTTTCTGGGCAACGCTAATGCTAGATTCATAGCACAGAGTAGGAAGGCCATTTTAATGAAAATAAGCACAAAGGTGGGAGCTATTGCAGTAAAGGAAAATGCAAAAGGCTTGCTTTTTGAGTAAGGTTTGGTTAAAAACCTAGGTAAATATGTATCAAAGTTTACAGGTTTAGATAAAGCACAGTCTAATATAGGAACGTGTTTGGAGAAGGTGTTTTTGCAAGGGCCGTCAGATGGGGACTTTCTGCTGGCTGAGGACTACAAAGGTCTCAATACAGTTATCAAGGTAGAGGATATGGATGGGGCTTCCAAGCAGCGGCAGGTTTCTACCCTCAAAGAGGTAGGGCAGGAAGAAGAAGAGGTTTTGTGAACAAAGCCAACCCCCTTCAGGAATCCAGTCTGAGTGTGGTGATTTCTATTGTTTTTTCCCCAGGAAAAGCAGATGGTCGTCTGAGCTTTTTGTGAATGTATGAAAGAAAATCACAGGATCCATGGGTATAGAAAACCATTCAGGGGTTTGAAATAGAGTTTGTGTTATCCCCAAAACAAAAGAGGGATTCAAGAGAGTTGAATATGAAAAAGAAGGTTGTGGTGGATGGCGAAATAGATTCAATGATAAAGAAAGGAGCGATTCGCCCAGTGGAGGACGATGCCAAAGGCACTCTAAGTACTCTTTGTATAAGAGGAAAAAGAAGGACAAAGGCTGGAGATCTGTGATAAATTTGAAGGTCTGTGAACAAATACTTGACTGGCACTGATCACTGATGAGACGCTGCTACCGAAAATCTACTTGACTGACAGACATTTGAAGATGGAGGGAATCCACCTGCTAAGAAATATGTTGTTAAAAAATAACTGGTTGGTAAAGTTGACCTAAAGAATGCTTACTTTACAATTCCAATGGGGGGTAGAAGTCACATTTCCCTGCAGTTCAGGTGTAGAAATCAGTTTATCAATTTCTATGTCTTCTTCCTGGACTATCTTCCGCTCCATGGTAATTTACCAAGGTGATAAGAGTGGTGGTAGCATATTTTAGAGAGAGAGAAAGGGTTTCAGTTAATTGTGTATTTGGATGACATTTTACTGATGTCTCAGAATACATAGGAATTGAAGGATCAATTGTTGATGGTGAGGAATCTTTTGGATAGTTTTGGCATTTTAATAAACAAGGAGAAATCTATAATAGAACTATCTCACACACTGGAATTCTTAGAATTCCAAAAAGATACTGTTAAGGTGATGTTGTTACCCTGAAGAAAGGGAACATGATCAAGAAAGAGATTGTGCATGTGTTAGGGAAATGTTTGTTGACTTTGAGAGATTTGGCGAGGATGAAAGTGTTGTTATCATCCTCAATCCAAGCTATTTTACCTGGACCACTGCATTATTAGGCATTGCAGAGAGTGAAAACAGTCGTTGAGACAAGGTTTGTGCTATGGCAACAACATTCTTTTGAGTCAGGAGGCAAAGGAGAAAATTACGTTGGTGGATTGACAATCTGGAGGCTTGGAATGTGGGAGCCATTTTGGCTGTGTGCCAGATTTTGTCTTGGAGACGTAAGCAAGTCTGTAAGGATGGGGAGCTCATTTAGTAGGGGAGAAGACACATACAGTGCTTGAAATTATCAGCAGGCTTGTATGTTTTAAAAGGTTTCAGGAGGTATTAAACTGTCAGTCAGTATTGATGAGGATGGACAATGTATCTGCGATAGGATACTTAAATCAATTAGGAGAGAGCAGGTCCTGTTTGTTGGATTTGGCAAAGGAATTGTGCATTTTTTTGTTTTGGGGGAGCACAAAATAAGTTGAGAATGGAGTATCTGCAAGGCCAAATAAATACTATAGCAGAATAGAATTTGAGGAATCTAAAGGACTTCAGAGAATGGAAGCTGGATCAGGACTTTCTCAGGAAGAGAAACATGAAATGGGTGTCTCTGGAAGTGGAACTTTTTGCAAGCAGATTAACTTTTCAGAAAGACACGTTTTTCAGTTGGATTCCAGATCCAGGAGCATCCGCAGTGGTTTCATTCCAGCAGAGTTGGTCAGAAATGCAAGCCTATGATTTTCCCCTGTGTGCAATGATTCACAGTGTTCAGCTCAAGGTGATACGAGAGACATGTTAGTTGGTTTTGATGACTCCTTTTTGGTTATCCCAGACTTGGTTTAAAATGGTAATGGAGTTGGCTTGCGAAATTCCTTATCTGATTCCAGCATGGGAAGGATTATTAAGGAATGGAGAGCAAACATTTTTTGGTGCTGACCAAGGCTTTGAACCTTTTTATGTGGAAAGTGTCTGGAGATCTGCGTATTTCTCAAGTCTTTTGAACAGGGCTGCTTGAAATATCATGGGCACAAGGCACAAGACATAGATATAACGAAATTTGGAAAGTGTGGGTTTGTTGGCACCTGGAGAGGAGTATGGATCCTGTGCAGGCTCCTATTGTAGAGGTAGGGAATTTTTTAGTGCAGTAGTTTGAAAAAGGATTTAGTTACAGGACATTGAAATGTTATAGGACGGCTATGTCAGCTGGGCATGCTCAGGTTGGTGGGAAGTTTGTAGGATGATATGCTATGATGTGCAGAGTTCTGAAGAGTATGAGGTTGAGGAGACCTACTAGAGCGAGATATAATGTTTTGGGGGATGTGAATCTGGTGTTGAGTTTGTTTCAATCCTGGCCGGGTAACAATAATTTAGATTTGAAAATGTTTTCAATAAAGTTGGCCTCCTAACTATGTGGTTGATTACGATGGCGGAGAGACTGCCACCGCCAGACATGCAGTGGCGGTCCTTCCATACGCCGACTGCGAGATTCCCCCCGCCAAATTAGGATGGCAGGGGGAATCTCACCGCGACTGTGGCGGCCGCAAAGACCATCTGCCACGGAACCGCCACACGCAATCCTGGCGGAGCGGTCTTCACCGGTAAAATGGCGGCGTGCCTAGCAGGCGCCGTCCGCCAAATTACAATGATGGCAAGAGACAGCCTTTCCATGGCGGTGGAACCTCCATGGAAAGGCTTGTGGAGATTTGTGACGGTGGCCCCCCCATGTGTAGGGGGAGGTGAGGGTGCACTGGGAGGTACCCATGGTACCGCCTACATTTCACAGCACCGCATGCCTGCCACGTAGTGCTGATGAATCCATAACCCGGCATTGACGCATCACGGCGGGGGCTGCTTTCAGCAGCACCCGCCGCAATGTTAAACTACAGAATGCGTCCGCCATGGTGGCGGACGCATCCTGATTTGTGGTGCGGAACCGCCGCATGTCTGGCGGACAGTCCCGGTTTACACCAGGATGGCAGACGGACTCCAGTCTGTCTGCCATCCTAATGAGTTCCCAATGTTTGAACTCTTGTCAAAGATTATCGGATGTAAAGGGTTTGGAGGTAAATAAAAGTATTTATGGTCCAGATCAAGTATTATTTTAGATCTGGAAAAGGATCAAAACTATGCCTGAATCAGTGTTTTATCTACAGTTTGATGAGTGTAAGAAACTAAGGGCCCCATTACGATGCCACAGTAGCGGAAATCGGGACCGACCGCCAGAGGTGCGGCGGTCCCGCGGGGCAAATTAGGATGCGACTGCCACCCTTGCGGTCACATCCCACATCTTTTACATTGCGGCGGGCGGTGCTGTAAGCAGCACCCACCGCAATGCAAAAGTTGCATGTTGTGCATTGGCTTGCACAACGTGACAGGTACTGCACGGTGCCTACCACCTTGTGCATGCCAATGAAGGGGGCTACCATTGGTACCCCCCAAGTGCAGCCACCCAACCCCCCACCACCCCGGGGGCCCGCAACGGGTCCCCAAAGCCATTTACTGTATGCCTTTCCATGGCGGAGTCTCCGCCATGGACAGTCATACAAACTGCATACATCATAATATGGATGGCGGTGCCTGCAAGGCACATCCACCATATTGTGTGCCTTTTCCGCCCGGCTGGCAATCCGACTGGCGGAGAAGCGGCGGACGGCCTTTCCGGACGCCGCGGTGCCCCTCACCATACTAATATGGCGGGGGTGAAATAGGGACATTTGGCGGCCAAAGTCCGCCCGCCATCATAATAGGCCCCTTAGTTCTTTAAAATTTTGGCCCCAAACTGTGGAACTCTCTTCTGTTACAACTTAGGTTGTGTCATTCGCTTTTAGCCTTCCATATGAAATTAAAGACCTTCCTCTACAACTAAGCATAACCCACTCTGTGCTCCTTCTACCGGAATATGTCAGCCTTGTTAACATAATCATATAGATCCCTCCATGATGGGACCAATATTCACATCATGGAGGAGTCTATATGATTATGTTAACAAGACTGACATTCTCCGGCCCTTGTTTTGTTTGTACTAATTACACGCTTCAAAAAAGCAAGAATAGGTGGACGTTCTTTTTCGGTGCTGGCGGCAACTCTTTGGAACTCTTTGCCTGCCTCACTTCGTTCCATCCCAGACCTGCTCCCTTTTAGGAAGTCATTAAAAACCTTCCTATTTTCCACAGCTTAGTCTCTTTCCCTTCTGGTTATCTCTGTTGTGTTGTGTTTTATCATCTCCAAAAGCGCCGGGACGCCTCTTGGCTGCGGCATGTGTGCGCTATATAAAATAAAATAACATAACAATACTTAGTTTTTTCCTGAAAAATAAAAATAAATCAATGATGAAACAGATGAATGTAGTTTTTATGTTTTCTGTGTTAGGAGGAATCTCTCTATTTTCTTCTCTGAACTAGACTGACAGATTGTTGTCTCAAATGAAACTTGTAATATTGTGAGTGCCAGGGTATTCTTTGTAAATAAATAAGGTGCTTCAGGAGTGACATTAAAATTAAATATTATTATGCATAACGTTAGCATCCGAGTCTTTCATGAAATCTTAATTCTCTTCTCATAACAATTGGAGAAACGACATTCTCGCTGATCATGGAGCAAGATTTATGGCACAACCTGGGATTTGTCAATTGATTCATCTGTAAAGTATGAGGTGAGAATATTGCTCTATGCAATGCTAATCAACTGTGCTTTGTTGAAATTATTACCCATATTTAGTTTCATGACACATATGGTTACTTAGATGTAGAACACCACAGAGTGGATACAAGTATTCGCTGCTACCCTTATCGCTGAATCGGATACAATTATGCCTTTACATTTGGTGTTCTAAGGGCAAATCACAAAATCCTCCAAAAATCTGCAAAGACACCTTTGCAAGAAACCCCCTGGTCTCCTGGCTGACAAAGGGATAGAGGTCCAACAGTATTCTAGTGATACTCATCTCTGCCTGAATGAATGTCTACTCTGTGAATAACATCAAGCATTTGAAGAATTTCATTGCCACAATCTAAGGCTGGTTATTGAAGTCCTGCAACAACCACAACTCTCAGAAGGTAGACATTTTGCTTTTTGCCAGCTACTAAACAGCAAAGTAGACCCTCAATAACGAAACCTAACAGCATCCTGGTCATTCCGTAAAGACATTAAACTTAGCTTCAAACCCACATTGCAAGCAACACAAGAATTGCCTTTCACCAACTCTCTCAGATGAAAGAACTACATTCCCAAAATGTGGATGAGTCTCATCTTTATGGAAGCAATGGCTAGCTCATTGGCATTCAGGTGGCACATGTGCGCCCGGTGAAGAGCAGTATCCATTTTGTAGTCTGCCTCCTTAAATTTCTAAATAAGTATTATAGTATCACCAATACTCTCAGAGAACAACACTGGCCACCTCTACTGCCCACATCACCTTGAAAGTCCCCTGCATCATCTCCTAACTGGCATACTGAAGAACTCAACCACATCTGCAAAGCTAGAGCAACATTTCTAGTAAATCATCCAGAGCAGCTTCATCTGCCATGAGAACAGAAAGAGCAGGAAGACGTTGAAATGATACTCCTTCTTCGGCTATGTACTAAGAATCTGGAAGGCCATGCCAACCAGATCAAGCCCCCTTCCTCCTTCCTGTAGTTCCAGCAGGATCAGAAGTTCTATTGCTCCCAGCAGCACCATGCCCTTTTAAAACGTCCTGCTTACCTGACTACCTCTGATATTTCTCATCATCTCCCTCTAGCCTGTTCCACATTTAGGGGTCCATTAGTATGTCGGGCGGATCGCCACCGCCCGCATGGCGGTGGTGATCCACCCGACATTATCCCCCGCTCGCCTCCCATTTCCCCCCGCCATATTATGATGGCGGGGGTTACGTCCGCCGCTTTTCCGCCCAGTCACCTCGTCGACCAGGTGGAAAAGGGTTGCATATGGTGGCGGTGTCTGCTAGACACTGCCATCCATATTACAATGGCAGTGGGAAGCAGCCTTTCAGGAAAGGCCTGGGGTCTTCTCAGTTGGGGGCACGTTACGGGCCCCCAAGGGTGTTGTGGGGTGGGGGTACACATGGGGGATACCCCCCTGCATTTGCAGGTACAATGTGGCAGGCACCGCATGATGCTTGTCACATTGTGCATGCAAATACACAAGGTGCATCCACAGCATTGTGGCGGGCGGTGCTGTGAGCACCGCCTGCCACAATGTTGTGGATGGGGGATGCCACCGCCACCATGGCGGTGGCATCCTAATTGCCGGTGTGGGACCGCCCCACTAGTGGCGGGCGGTCCCAGCTCCGCTAGGGTGGCGGGTGGACGAAAGTCTGCCCACCATTTTAATAGGCCCCTTAGTTACCTTTCCTTTCTTAATCCTTCTCATTATTTGGAACCCTCTCACTGATTTATGCTTTTTATGGTTCTCATTTGTGTGCAGCTAGGTTTGCACTATGAAGTCACATATATGGTGCAGAGACAGAAAACCGAGTACAAAATATTGAGTTGCACAAATATTGAGTCATTAATATCGTGGGTCAGACATACTGACAGAAAGAATATCGCGGTCAAGCATATCGATTTAAGGTAAGTAATATCGATTTTAAAAATATTGAAGTGTTTAATTTCGTTTTAAAAAATACAGTTGTTAAAAATATTGTTTTTTATTATTATGTATTTTAGTATATATTTTATATGTATGTGATGTATTTTTTTGTATAAGAATGGTTTGTATTTTTAATATGTGTTACATTTTTAGTAGTTATTACATTTTTTATTTGAAATTTGCAGTTCCGTAGCAGGTTGTGGGTTTATAGGGGAATAGGGTGGGAAGTAATTTCATTATATTAAATGTATTCATTCTTTTTTATTTGAATTTTGCGTTTCTAGTTCCGTAGCGGGTTGTGGGTTTACAGGGGAATAGGGTGGGAAGTAATTTCATTATATTAAATTTATTGATTCATTTTTATTTATTAATGTTTGCTTAGTTGAGATGTTATAGTGTTAATTGTGTAAAGTAATTTATTATTAATTCATTATTGGTTGTTAATTTTAATTATATAATCGGTTATTAATTTTGGTAATTGTGTAATTATTTTTAGGTGTGTTGTGGTGTTTATAGGTGTATAGGGTGGGAAGTAATTGTTTTTAAATGCATGAATTAATAATAGGTTGTTAATTAATTTTAATGAAATAATTTGTAATTAATTTGGGTAATTGTGTAATTAATTTTAGGTATGTGCTGTGGTTGTTATAGGTGTAAAGGGTGGGAAGTAATATTTTTTAATTGATGAATTATTAATTGGTTGCTAATTAATTGTAATTGATTAATTGGTAATTGATTATGGTAATTGTGTAATTAATTGTAGGTGTGTGTTGGGGTGTTTATGGAGTAAAGGGTGGGAAGTAATTTGTGTTTAATTAATTAATATATAGTTGTTAATTATTTGATATTTATTTTGGGTAATTTTTTTTTGGGGTGTTGTTTTTACTTTTAAAGGAGTAAAGGGTGGGTATTAAATACATTTTACTTATGTAATAGTTGTTAATAGTGATAGTTTTTAATTTTAAAATAAGTTTTAGTAGTGTTTTATTATTTTATAGTTTAATTTAGGTGTGTGTTGAGGATATTATAGTGTTAAAGTTTGTGTAGTCAATAAAAGTTTTTTTTTATTGATTATTAATTAGGTTAATTATGTAAATACTTTTTATTAAAAATGTTGAAGTGTTTTATTATTGGTGTAGTGTTATAGGGTAGGAAATAAAAATACATTTATGTTTTAATGAATGTGTTGAAATGAAGACACTCTGAAGTGGGTAAAGTTCAAGCGTCTTTATTCTGTCATCCACTCTCCGCCACTGACAGCCTGTTGAACATTCCAAGGTGAACTCTGAAGGATCGTTCCAAGAGGGAGGAAAGGCGGGGGAGGACAGGAAGCTACCACTAGGAAGAGAAAAGGAAAGTCACCTCAGGGAAGGAACAGGGGAGAAGGAGGGAGATTACAACAGAATGTTTTTGTTTGTAAATATTTTGTAGTTTAAAAGAATTATTTTATGTAAATGTATTTATTTTTTATATTTGTTGGTTTTTGTTATATGTAATTGATATTATAATATGTGTTCTTTTAATATGTTTAATATTTTTTATTTTTTAAATATTGTTTATTTATTTTTATTATTTTATTTTATTTTTGTTATATTTTTACGTGTTTGAGTGTGAATAGTAAAAATAAATTCTATGCTATCCAACACTTTCCCTGCTGTTGCACTCACTGGAGTGGGAATAGCCCTTTTTACCCCTCCGCTATCCAACACTTTCTCTACAGTTACATTCATTGTTATGTTATGTTAAGCTATTTATAAAGCGCAACATATACCCAGAGGTGTCTTGGCGCTGAGAATGTAGGCAGCGAGAGAGCAATAAAAAAAAAGGACCTACTGATTAAAAAGCCAAGTTTTTAAAAGTTTCCTGAACTGGGGCACGGAAGGAGCTGACCTAAGATTGAGTGGAAGGAGATTCCAGGATGTAGGTGCTCTCACAGCAAACCTGCTACCACCCCATTTCGATTTTTTAAATCTAATAGCATTTACTCGGAGGGAGCTTGCTGATCTTAGGTTTCTTATAGGAGTGTACCATGATAAGGCTTTCTCCAGAAAGGAAGGTCCTGAATCATGGAGGGCTTTATAGGTCATGCATAGGACGTAAAATGTTATTCTGTTTTTGACTCTCAGCCAGTGAAGATCCTTAAGAGCAGAGGAAACAAAGTGGTACCTAGGCAGATCCAATAAGAGTCTGGCTGCCGAGTTTTTTAGAATTTGAAGTTTGTTCAGGTATTTAGCTTGTAGGCCGATATAGAGGCCGTTACAATAGTCGATCTTGGACAGTACCAAGGTGGAGATAACTGACTTCCTAACAGAGATCGGCAGAAAGGTTAATATGTTTTTGAGTATTCTCAAGGTATTGCACAAGGAGGAGACCACTGCGTTGATTTGATTGCCCTGAAGTAAATGATCATCAATCACAACACCCAGGCTCTTGGCTTTCCTGGTGGGTACAGGAAAAGGGCCCATGTCACCTGGCCAGCACGAGGCAGTCCAGAAATTGGGGTTATTGCCAAGTAGAATCACCTCTGTCTTTCCAGCATTGAGCTTAAGTCGATGTTTGTTCATCCATCCATTTATAAGTTTCATACAGTCGTGGATGCGAAGACGAGTGTGGTTGGCATCATTGGAGGATGATAGTACAATCTGCGTGTTGTCCGCATAGGATATGAGGGAGAACCCGAATGATTTGACCAAAGGAGCCAAATCAGTAACATATATATTAAAAAGAGTAGGGCACAGAGAGGAACCCTGCAGTACCCCGCAGGGCAGGCGGAATGAGTTTGAAGGGAAGGCATCAATGTTAATTGTGTTTTCTCTGTTTGATAGGAATGATGAGAGCAGCTTTAAGGCAAGATTTTTTTACACCTTTTGCTTTGCATACAGTGGGTTAGCGTGGAATGATCCACCGTATCGAATGCCGCAGACAGGTCCAACAGTTTAGGGCGGCTGAACCCCCCTCATCCAAGATGAATTTGAGCTCATCAGTGGCCTTAATCAGGGCAGTCTCCATACTATGTTCTGATCTGAATTGAATAGGATCCAGACATTGAGAGGCCCATTAGGATGGCGGCCGGACTTCCGTCCGCCCGCCACCCTAGCAGTGCTGGGACCGGCTGCCAGCGGTGTGGCGGTCCCGCACCGGCGATTAGGATGCCATCGCCACCGTGGCGGTGGCATCCTCCATTCCCAGCACTGTGCCGGGCGGTGCTGTGAGCACCGCCCGCCACAATGCTGGAATGCAGTGCGTGCATTGTCATGCACAAGGTGACAGGGACCGCGAGGTGCCTGCCACCATGTCCATGACAATGCAGGGGGGTACGTGCACCTCCCACCCCCCTAATACCCTGGGGGCCCGCAACGGTCCCCCGGAAGAGAATTCCGCATGCCTTTCCATGGCGGCAACGCCGTCACGGAAAGGCATGTTTCCGCACCCATGCTAATATGGATGGCGATGTCTAGCAGACACCGCCACCATATTAAACCCTTTTCTGCCCAGTCGACTTGTTGACCGGGCAGAAAAGCGGCGGACGGTCTTCCCGTCCGCCGCGGTACCCCCGCCATACTAATGTAGCGGGGGTAAATGGGTGGTGGGTGGGGAAGAATGTAGGGCGGATCGCCTCCGCCATGCGGGCAGAGGCAATCCGCCCTACATCCTAATGGGCCTCTTAGAGTCCATAATAAATTGTTTTAACTGGGTGATCATCACTTTATCTACTATTTTCGCAGGAAAACAAAGTCTGGATATAGGTCGATAATTGGCTGGGTCTTCAGGGTCTAAATTCGTTTTTTTCAGTAAAGGCAAAATGGACGCTCACTTCCATTGGGATGGAAAGATGCCTGTTCTGAACATGTTATTGAATATACTTGAAAGGTGGATTGCAACAATGTCGGGGACCAGCCTAATGATTGAGGGCAGACAGGATCGTCTGAAGAGCCTGACTTAGTGGTTAGGATAAGATCTTTTATTTGGTCCTTGGAAACGGGAGAAAAAAACTCAAAGCTATTTGAGGACAATTCCTTCTTGGAAACTGCATTGACATTATCTTGACTGGTGGCAGACAGAGTTATCACAGTGACTAAAAGAGTAGGAGATAAAATCGATTTTACCCCTGAAGTGTGAAGTAATATCATTGCATAAGGACTGGCTAACACAATCTCTTTTATACTCTGGGTGTTTTGTTAGTTTATTGATAACTTGGTAGAGTTATTTTGCTGAGTTTTTGGCAGATTCAATTTGCAAAGAGAATTAAGCTGCATTTTCTGTAACCAATAGGGCTTTGTATTTGGTTAGCGAGTGTTTATAAATTTCTCTCTCATTAGAGTCATATTGGGCTCTCCTTTCCGTCTCTTGGCGTCTACAACCTTCTTTTTTAAGCCGAAGAGACTCTGAGAACCAGGGTGCAGACGGACGGGTCCTGCTTAGGCCACCTGTTTTTAGCGGTACTAATTGCGAAAAGGGAGAGTTAAGCCAGGAGTCAGTTGCGTGCTCATGATTGTCTACCATCATTGGATTTGAAATAGTCAGTAGTTGCTCAATTTGGCTTTGGTCAACTTTTGACCAGGATCTGTGCTGGCAAACTGGCAACCTCTTGTTCGGGGCAGTATTAGTTATGGGGCAGTTTATCTTGAAAAAGATGGCTGTGTGATCGAACCAGATCAGTGGAAGTGCTTTAAGATTGGAGATATCTTTGTTATTCGAAAACAGCCCATCAAGCGTATAACCACCTTGATGAGTGGGATCTGTGCTACAAAGTTTGGAGGTCGAAGGCCTCCATGATTTCAATTAATGTAACTGTACCCTTATCTCCTGTTTGCTCTAAGTTAAAATTGAAATCCCCGAGGACCGTAAAATTTGCGTTGCAGATGTCTGCCTCAAGAGAAGAATTAATAGCTTTAGGGCCAATAGATTAGAGAGCCTCGAAATGTATAATTATTTGTGAGCTTGAGTTTGAAGGAGAGTGCTTCACATTCCTCAGACTGTATAGTTGTAAAATTAGCCTTATATTTATCACAGTAGATAACCGCCACTCACCCCCCTCTTTTAAGTGGACGGTATTGTCTGTGCAACTGATACCCAGAGGGCATGGCTGCAAGCAGTTCAGGCATTGAAGTTTAGGTGGCCCATGTTTCTTTGATGAGTAGGATGTCCGATTTATGAGAATCAATAAAGTTGGCTACTTTGAATGCATGTTTTACTAGGTAACGAGTGTTGATTAAAGTGCATAGTGTAGTCGTGTTGTCCTTTTTTTCAAGTGATTTCTGTCTGGAGTCGAGAGCTGACAGGGGCGGGAGGTCCAGGCAGCGAGAAACCACAGGAGGAGCAGGTACCCTCCGAACCCTGACAAAGACCTAGAGTATTAAAACGGTGACAATTAACCTCCTGTTTGTTAAAATCATGGAGTTCCTTACTCGAGAAGGAGATTTCAGTCATGGGGTCGGAGGCAAAACCGACAGGGGGACCGGCCCTGGGCACGGTCCAGGCACGGATGGGCGCAGACAGGCTTGCCTTTGGCACACCTTCAGCCCGCCAGCGGCGCGCCCTCTGTGCGTCCTTGCACACATGCCATTTATGTAGTGTGTCAGCTATACTGGCCGGAAATGAGGGAGCCAGGGGGAGGAGTCTCGTCCCTCCACTCAAATGGTAGGAAGTGCCACAGCGGACCGGGGACCAGCAGAGGCAAGTGCAAAGTGCAGAGACAATAAAAGCAAGGTAACTGTTAAAACTTTAAAATATGCAATCAGCGATCAACACTTTTAGGCAAAGTTAAAATCTTGCAGGGTAACCCTTCGGCGTGCTGCTGACTACATACTGCGCATCCGTGCACACATGCTGTTTATGTAGTGTGTCAGCTGTACTAGCCGGAAATGAGGGAGCCAGGGAGAGGAGCCGCGTCCCTCCGCTCAAACAGCAGGAAGTGTTGCGGCAAATCGGGGGCCAGCAGAGGCAAGTGCAAAGTGCATAGACAATAAAAGCAAGGTAACTGTTAAAACTTTAAAATATACAATCAGCGATCAACAATTTTAGGCAAAATTAAAATCTTGCAGAGTAACCCTTTGGCGCGTTGCTTACTACATGCTGCGCGTCCGTGAACACATGCCGTTTATGTAGTGTGTCAGCCGTACTAGCCGGAAATGAGGGAGCCATGGGGAGGAGTGGCGTCCCTCCGCTCAAACGCAGGAAGTGCAGTGGAGGACCGGGGACCAGCAGAGGCAAGTGCAAAGTGCAGAGACAATAAAAGCAAGGTAATTGTTAAAACTTAAAAAAACTATACAATCAGCGATCAACAATTTTAGGCAAAATTACAATCTTGCAGAGTAACCCTTCAACGCGCTGCTTACTACATGCTACATTTCCATTGGAGTGGGAATAGTAATTTTTACCCCTCCGCTATCCAGCACTTTCCCTACTGTTGCACTGACTGGAGTGGGAATAGTAATTTTTACCCCTCCGCTATCCAACACTTTCCCTACTGTTGCATTCACTGGAGTGGGAATAGTAATTTGTACCCCTCCGCTATCCAACACTTTCCCTACTGTTGAATTCACTGGAGTGGGAATAACATTTTTTACCACTCCACTATCCAACACTTATCCTACTGTTGCATTCAGTGGAGTGGGAATAGTAGTTTTTACTCTCGACTATCCAACACTTTCCCTACTGTTGCACTCACTGGAGTGGGAATAAAAAATGTTACCACTCCACTATCCAACACTTATCCTACTGTTGCATTCAGTGGAGTGGGAATACTAATTTTTACCCCTCCGCTATCCAACATTTTCTCTACTGTTGCAGTCTTTGGAGTGGGGATAGTAGTTTTTGCCCCTAAACTATGCAGCACCTTCCCTAATGTTGCTCTCACTGGAGTGGGAATAGTAAATGTTACCCCTCCGCTATCCAGCACTTTCCCTACTTTTGCACTCACTGGAGTGGGAATAGTAATTTTTACCCCTTTGCTATCCAACACTTTCCCTACTGTTGCTCTTACTGGAGTAGGAATAGAAATATTTGCCCCTCCGCTATCCAACACTTTCCCTACTGTTGCACTCACTGGAGTAGGAATAGTATTTTTTTCCTCTCCGCTATCCAACACTTTCCCTACTGTTTTTCTCAGTGGACTGGTAATAGTAATTTTTACCCCTCCGCTATCCAACACGTTCCCTACTGTTGCACTCTTTGGAGTGGGAATAGTAAATTTGACCTCTCCGCTATCCAACACTTTCCCTGCTTTTGCACTCACTGGAGTTGGAATAGTAAATTGCACTAATTGTATTGGGCAATGTAAGTAGAAAAAAAATCATAATGTTTTATTTTATTCTAGAATGTTTTTATTTATATATTTTATATATATTTTATTTTTATTTAATTTTCAAGTTTTAAAATAAATTAAAGATAGTTTATTAATTATGTTAAAGTAAATATATATATATATATATGTATAAATTATTCTGTTTGTGTGTTTTTTTAATTAAGTTCATTTGTTATATTTTGTAAAAATGTATATTAAATTTAATTTATTTTGTTAAAATTAATATTTATATTTAATATATTAAATTTTTATTTCATATATATATATATTTAAATCCATATAGTTTTACATCAATATTTTTTGTTCAATATTTTTTAACTTACCTTTTTAAGTATAGGAGTCGTTATTTTTGCTGTCTATATTTTTTAATCAATATTTTTTACATCGCTATTTTGTACATCAATGTTATGCCAGTGAACCACATATATATGTAACATAGTAAAACCAGGCCTGCAGGTGATGTGATCGCAGAACCCAAGGTGACAATTTTTGAAGAGTATATAACACTATCACTTAGCTGCCTGGGCCTCAAAGGAAACAAGTGCGAATAAGAATAAAAACTGCATTGTCTAAACATAGGATATTAAAAATAAGCATTGTCAAAGCGTTTGAGAGACATTCTCGAGGCTGTGTGTTTAGTTGAATTTCAGGGAGCTGCTAACATTTGTTTTTGTATTTTTGCACTGCCTGGGGGGTATCTTGAATTTGTGAATTCACCTGGTTAATAACGGGGGTTTTAATTATTTGCGACTTCTTTGTTTTTAAAAGAAAAATAAACTTTGACCTTTTATTAACATCCTAACTGATTGCTGTTGGGAGGTTTTAGCAGCATTGTACTTGCTTTTGCCTGATCCTGCGGTGTCCGTCTTTGAGCGGAACCGCCATTTTTTAAGGTTAGCGGTCCAGCTTTCGGGCCCACATTTGCATAAAGGAAACGCTGGCGCGAATGTGCAGCGGGCGCGCTCAGCGGGCGCGCAGGCAGCACGCCGAAGGTGCGCCTAATGCAAGCCTGTCTGCGCAGCTCCATGCAAAGGACGCGCTCAGCGCCAGCCATGCTGCCCCTGTTTGACATCCCGTGGAGCCAGCCGATTTTTAAGATACACCAGTATGGAATTGTGTACCATTGGTGGGGCTAGAAGGGGTAGGGGTGAATTTACATTTGAGGAGACTGCTTTCCCTACTTTAGCATTTCTAAAACAGGGCATTCTTACCTGCGGGCTGCTTAATGTAAGATCATTACCCAAGCATTGCGTGGAAATTCTGTTGCTGTTGGAACTCCAAGAATTTGATGTATTACTCATGACAGAAACTTGGACCCACTCAGAGTGTGAGGTAGATCCAGGCTGGGCCTGTCCACCTGGGTATAAAATTTGTCACAAACCTAGATTGAGCGGGAGGGGTGGAGGAGTCGGTGTGATCTACAAAGCTTCCTGGAATTTTGCTACAATAGATATTGATGTAATTGAAGGATTTGAATTACTCGGTTTTGCTATTAAGGACGCTCATGGACATATTTTAACTGGGGTTGTCTGTTATAGACCCCCGGGGGCTTTGAGTGTGCAGCAGCAGCAGTCACTGATGGAGACCATTACCAATATGGCTGCCACTCACGCTAGATTCGTGATTTTGGGGGATTTTAATCTTTGGTTGAATGGGACCCTTGATTTTGGCGATAATAATGTCCTCCAGTCTTGCGAAGGCCTTGGCCTTTAACAGCGGGTGGCCAAGACAACACATAGGGGTGGACATACACTTGATTTAATCTTCTCAGGGGATCAAGTCTTCAATATCGTGGACATTTTGCCTATGGACTGGTCTGACCATTTTTTGATTAAATTCTTAGTGCATAGTCCCAGCTACAATATTCAGGTAGCTAGTACCGTGAGCAATTATGTTAGCAGGGACTGGAGGACTGTTTTTCGCCAGATAAGCAAGTGGAGGAGAACTATGTATCCCTCTGCTCACAGATTACCTCTGTATTAGACTCGACTGCCCCACTAAACCATCATAAGAGAGGGGGCAGACCTTCGGCCCCCTGGTTTAATGATAAATTAAAAAAACTGAAACTTGATTGTAAACAGGCAGAGAGAAGGTGGAGAAGGGGATATGATGATAAGGATAAACATATTTGGAAAAGTCTAATTGTGTGTTATAAGAAAGAAAGAAATATGGCCAAAGCAGACTATTTTTCCAATACTATCCTGAATACTCATAATAGATCTAGATGCATTTTTAAAATATTGAATAATTTAATTAGTCCCGACTGCACAAAGAATAAGACCCCCTTCCCAAGATTTATGTGATAGTCTGGCAAGATTCTTTCATGACAAAATTAAAACCATTATTGCTGACCTGGGTGGGGATTCTCGGCATTCTGAGTTAGAAATTACTGAAATCAACGGTCTCAGTGGCTTCTCTTTGGGTGGTAATGAAGTCATACCTAGAGGCTCGGAGAGTCAGTCTTTTAATAATCTAACTGAGTTTGCGATACTTTCAGCAGAAGACTTTGGTAAGGTGGCCCTAGGGATTTCTTTGGGCTCACCTTTGGACTCCCTGCCACAGAAAATCTGGAAGGAGTTTGAAGCAGAGCTGTTTCCTACACTCCGGCTAATCTGTAATCAGTCTCTCCTTAGTGGTGTGGTCCGGTCCCAGTGGAAACAGGCACTGGTGACTCCTCTGTTAAAGAAGTCCACTCCGGACCCTGCCAGTCCCAACAACTATAGGCCTATCTCCCTCTTGCCTTTTCCGGCCAAAATTGTAGAAAGAGTGGTTGGAAGCTACCTCTCAAAACACCTCGAAATGAACAAAATCCTAGAAGATGTATAATTTGGCTTCCGGCCTGCGCATGGCACTGAGACGGCTCTGGTGACCGTGATGGATGAGCTTCAGATGCGGGCAGACAGAGGGCAGGCAGCAGTTCTTATTCTGCTTGACCTGTCTGCCGCATTCGATATGGTCAACCATGTCATCCTGCTGAGGAGGCTGAGGGAAGTAGGGGTGACTGGCCTTGCTTTGAGTTGGTTTCAATCCTTTCTTTAAGACAGGAGTCAAGCAGTGGCTCTTCCCCTTACCAATCTGCCTTTACCAACATCACGCATGGCGTGCCCCAGAGTTCCGCAATTAGCCCTATTTTATTTAATATTTACATGTTACCCCTGATTGCTGTCATTAGGGCACATAATATTAATATAGTAAATTATGCCGATGACACGCAACTGATTCTCTCCTTAGAGGGAGATCAGTCGACTTCTTATGAAGTG
Organism: Triturus cristatus; assembly: GCF_964204655.1. Taxonomy (NCBI): domain Eukaryota; kingdom Metazoa; phylum Chordata; class Amphibia; order Caudata; family Salamandridae; genus Triturus; species Triturus cristatus. The sequence continues at coordinate 273,201,822 of NC_140592.1, read as the reverse complement.
TTTCATGGCTGCCTGCGGGCTATGGCTCACTGGTTGAGGGGAAACTCTTTGCAATTTAATGCTGGAAAGACCGAGGTCTTTTATTATTCAGTCGGGAAGGTTTCTTCTGTGCTGCCTGTAAACTTCTGGCCTTTAGATACACCTACCACACTGCGGCCGGTGGAGAAGGTTCGGAACCTGGGCGTTATGTTTAATAACAAATTAACGTTGGGGGCTCAGGTTAACCAAACGGTGGGAAGTTGCTTCGCCATTATTCGAACTCTTTGAAAGATCTTTACCTTAATGCCTTCCCAGGCGCGAGCGCTAGTAGTATAAAGTACTATACTAAGCAGATTAGATTACTGCAATGCGCTGCTACTTGGGTCCCCGAAATATCTTTTAGATAGACTTCAGAGGATTCAGTCAACAGCAGCCAAGTTAGCATTAGGCTGGCCTAGAGATTCCTCATCCTCACTGGCTACGGCGGAGCTGCATTGGCTCCCAATTAGACAAAGAATCCGGTTTAAATCTCTCTGCTTAGTGTTCAGGGCCCTGCATGGGATTGGGCCCGTCTCCATGCAGAGAAAGTTTGAATGGTACATTCCAGGAAGATGCTTGCGTTCCTCTTCAGCTAGACTGGTTAAAATACCGAGAGTCAAGAAAGTTAAATCAGGCGGCAGAGCCTTTGGTGCATCAGCTGCCAGACTATGGAATGAGCTTCTGCTGGAACTGAGACAAGTTAGGGACCTTTTCCCTTTTAGGAAGAGATTAAAACCTGGCTATTCCCCAATATCTAGTTTATTGTCAGCTCCTCTGGGTTTACCCACAAATTGTGCACTCTTGAATGTCAGCGCCAGGATGCCTGTTAGGTGATAGTGCTCTCTACAAGTGAGATAAATAAATAAATAAATAAATAAAGCTTTTGATTTTGTCAATGCTTGTTTTTGCTTGTCATGATTTTTGTAAAACTTTATTGTTGAGAAGCATCTGGGCCATTGACATTGTAAAAAAAATGTCTTAAAGCAAAAATATTTTTGTTCTCATGCAATGCCACATTAACCCTGGCACAGAGGGGATCTTCTTTGAGAGCAGATGTGATCATTGAGCAGAATGCTGTCATACACAGTGAAGTTACTCAATGGCTAAATGGGCTGACCCATTACCTAATGCGGTATGGTGTACTGGGTAGATAAAAAAAGTAAATGACACAGCAACACACAAGAGGATGAAGAGGGCTTGCTGAAGGCCCCTCCCTATAAGTAAGTGCATTACATGTAGAATTTTAGTAAAATCAAAAGGTCTTTGCTATCGCTAGACCTAAATAGTGTACTGACATTTTAGGGTACACACTTCGCTTTTTTAAAAAAAACAAAGCAAAATTGACAACAGCTATTACCTTGAACCTACTGCCCTCTTCCTCATCTTCAATTCACTCAAACAATATGAAACACTTTATTCTGTCAATGTAAGAAAATATTTTTCCTTTTCTAAATGTGCATCAAAAATAATGATGTGTTAACATATGGAGCCAAGAATATTATCCGATGAACAAAACAGTTTAATTTTTTGCTCAACTGGCCTTGGCTGCTTATCTATTCATTTTCTGTTGAACCAAATACATTGCTTTATGACCAATTCAGAAAACTTTGATATTTTCAATCAATGCTTTGGTTTGCTGGTTATATCTGGAAAAGAGATAAGGAATCTTGTAGAACTTTAATATGTTTTGTATTTTTATAATGTTAAAAAGGTTTGCTGAATCAGGCCCGGCTCATGGATTAGCGCTTGCACAAGGTTAATTTGTGTAGGTTTTGGGCACCATTACCTATGTGGGGGATTTGAACGCATTTACATCATCAGACTTTGACTCAAGTAAGAGATAGAAAAGAAGAAAAAAGATAAAGCAAGGATACAAAAATCAGAAAATAGTGACAAAGACAACAGGGATAAAAATTCATTTTCAAGTATGAGCTAGACTGGAAGTGTTTGATGGCGTGAGACAGAAGCGTGAGGTGGAATTTAAACTAGTTCTAAAAAGAACTTTCCACCAACTGCATGCCCCAAGGTTTTTCCAAAATTAACAAAGACAGAATAGACCAATGAGGGGGAGCTGTAGCTATCATTCATATGGACAACATCGCAATCATGGAAATGGACTCTTGCAAGTACAACGCCTTTGAATGTCTTACCGCCAATATAAAGACTAAGGATGATGGAGCACTACTCTGCCATCTTCTCTACCACCCACCAAGCAACACATACGCATTCGGGAAGCATTTGTCCGATATGATTGCTCACTGCGCGCTCGGGAACGCCAACAACCTAATTCTTGGTGATCTAAACCTTCGGTGGAATGACGCGAACAACCCGCTAATACAAACGTTATCCAATCTTCTCTGCGACAACAACTTAGCCCAACACTGCTCAGAGGAAACGCACAACAAAGGAGCAACCTTGGATGCCATTATCGCTCAACGAGATGCAATTATGATCGACCACATACTCCCCGTGGACTGGTCGGACAATCACATGATCTTATTTCACATCAACCAAAAATGCTTTCCCAGCCACCCATGCAAGACTCCCCCAAATGGGCTAGAAACCTCACCCAGATTCCCATGGTAGCCCTAGAAGAAAGGATAAACTCGCTCCTTCCCAGCGCCAACGACCACCTCTCCACAACCGAACTCACCTCGCTTTACAACTCAAATTTGGCGGCTATGCTTGACCAACTAGCTCCTCTAAAGCTAAAATAAAGCTGAGTCATTCCGTCCAGATCATGGTTCAACACTGACATCAACTCCGAAAGGAGACAACTAAGAGCCATAGAAAGAAGCTGGAGGAATAACCCTACTACCACCCTCGGCGAACAACTCAAAACAGCTCGTAGGAAGTACAACAATCACATCAAGAACAAGGAATCCACGTTTTTTCACACCGCGCTGGACAGCGCAAAAAATAGACCCAAAAAGCTCTATAACATCATCAGGCAACAAACCTCCAAGCCCGCTACTTCCTCAATACAGACATCCAAAGAACTCTGCGACAACTTCGCCAACTTCTTTAAAGACAAGATTACTAAGGTCTAACTCTCACTGGACACCAACAATACCCTCCCCACAAAGAGCAACACGTCCGGGGCGTATGATATTGCCCCTTGTACCTCTACCAAATCCTGGCTAAGCTTCCGCTCCATTCAGTAAACTGAGATAATCAATCTTATCTCCACCTCCAAACCCTCATCTCATGTCCTAGACCCCATTCCCCCCCAACTAACCAAAAAGCTGAAGCGCTCCCTAGCACCGCTCTGGTGCACGATCATAAACAGCTCCATGAAAAACTGAGTCGTTCCAGACTGCCTTAAAGTGGGACAAGTTACGCCTTTGCTGAAAAAACCCAGCCTTGACATAAAGGATTTGAATAACTTTTGACCTGTCTCTAACCTTCCTCTTCTGTCCAAAATCCTAGAAAGATGCGTACTCCAACAACTAACCCAACACTTGGACAACATCAACCTCATTGACTTCCATCAGTCTGGCTTCAGAAAAGGCTGTAGCACTGAAACCGCGATCCTCAACATCATCGACGATATCCACAAATCACTAGACTCTGACCAATGCTTCCTCCTCATTCTCCTAGACCTATCGGCAGCATTCCACATGGTAGACCACAAACTCCTCATTAAGGCGCTCCAAGAAAGAGACGGACTTGGCGAGGTGGTCCTCCAATGGTTCTCTTCCTTCCTACACAATCGCACTAAAAAAATCAAAGTCAAAAACTTTGCTTCTGACCTTCACCCAGTCAACAAGAGAGTCCCTCAAGGCTCAGTGCTCTCCCCGCAACTCTTCAACATCTACATGGAACCTCTCACCAAACTACTCAAAAAAGCCAACATCCGCTTCCATCTTTATGCTGACGATACCCAGATCTACTTGGAAACCGCCTCCATCAGAGACATTCAAAGACTCAATGACGTACTTAGAGATGTTCAACACTGGCTGTCATGTAACCACCTTAAACTAAACCCTGACAAAACCGAAATACTCATCTCGAACAAAGAGAACCCCCAAATTGCTGAATGGCTAAAAGCCGTCGATGCGGTCAATGGGAACCTCACCATAGCCGACTGTCAAATCACTAGGCATCACGCTAGACCCGAAACTCGACATGACCATACACATCAAGAACTCAGCAAAAAGCGCTTTCCTTAACCTAAAGCTACTGAACAAAATAAAACCTTTCATTCCGCCCAGTGATCTTAACCCCTTCCCCGCTCATGACGGAACCACTCCGTCATGAGCCACGGTCGCGCTGTGCTCATGACGGAGTGGTTCCGTCATGCCGCGACCGTTGCCGGCCGCTCCTCCCACGCGGCACTGTTTCCCCGCCTGTGCGGGGGGACAATGCAACTGAGCGGAGTCATGACGGAACCACTCCGTCATGAGCACAGCTCAACCGTGGCTCATGACGGAGTGGCTCCGTCATGAGCACAGCGCCACCGCGCTGCCCCCCCACACCCCCCAGCGCTGCGGCGGAATTCCCGCCGCAGCAAAGGGGTTAAACAGGCCACCCAAACATTGGTGTTGTCAAGACTGGACTATGGGAATGCAGTCCTCTCAGGAATAGCAAAATCACATCTGGCTCCCCTCAAAACAACCCTCAACGCGGCAGCCAGAATGGTCACTGGAACCAAGAAATTCAATCATATTTCTCCTGCACTCAGAGAACTTAAGTGGCTCCCAGTCGAAATGCGGGTTAGCTTCAGAACAGCCTGCCTCACACAAAGCCCTGCACACCAGTAAACCCGAATATTTGGCGGCCAAACTCAAAAAAGCCGGTCAGGCCAGGAACCTCAGAAGCTCAAACACCCTCCTACTCATCCCGCTGAAAACTCAAAAACAAAAAACTGCAGCACGATCCTTCGCCGGGAGCACGCCTAAAATCTAGAACTATATTCCCCTTCACATCAGAACTACTCCCTCTTTTTTAAAATTCAAAAGCAAAATCAAAATCCTGTTCCTTGACCGCTCCCTAGGGAACCGATAGGAGCAGCCAGAGCAGAGAAGCAGACACCTCGCACTGCTTCGACTCCTTGTCCCCAAGACTTCAAATCAGATCTCCCCACCATTGACCAGCACTGTTAATGTTTTATGTGATTCTCTGCAATGTATCTGTTGTAAAGCGCTCAGATACCTTCGGGTCAGGCCAGCGCTATATAAAACTTTTAAATAAAATAAATAAATAAAATTCAGTCTTTGTATGCGTCAAACCCTGGCATTCAACAGTTCAAGCAGAGGGCTTCTAATGAAAACTTTGAAACCCTACATTCTTTTTTTCACAAATTATGCACTGAGAGGAGTGCAGAGGTGAGGAAGTGGTTTGTTTTGAGTGATGTAGACTGTACAATGTTAGTCACAGACATTTAGAAACCGGAGAGTATTGCCACTTTGAGACTTTAGCCCATCATCTGTTCTTAGTGAAAGGTTATTTACATAGTTTTTGTTTTTCAGCGTTTCCAGAAAACTGAGGGGTCCATTAGGAAGTCCCCCCGCCATCCTAGCGGTGCTGGGACCGGCCACCAGTGGTGCGGCGGTCCCACACCGGCAATTAGAATGTCACCGCCACGGTGCCGGAGGCATCCCGCATATATTGCATTGTGGCAGCACCAGCACATTGGCATGCACAACGTAACAGCCACCGCGTGGTGCCTGCCACCTTGTGTATGCCAATGTTGGGGGGTACCATGGATACCTTTCAAGTGCAGCCCCCCACCCCCACACACCCCTGGGGGCCCGCAACAGGCCCCCAAAGAGAACTCCGCATGCTTTTCCATGGCGGAGTCTCCGCCATGGAAAGGCATTGAAAATGCCAGATACTAATATGGATGGCGGTGCCTGCAAGGCACAGCCACCATATTGCAGGCCTTTTCCGCCCCGTAGGCAATCGTGACGATTGCCTACCAGCGGAAAAGCAGCGGACGGTCTTTCCGTCCGCCGCGGTACCCCCGCCATGCTAATGTGGGTAAAAGGCCGACCGGCGGGGTGTTTTGGTGTGCGGATCGCCGCCGCCAGTAGGGCGGGGGCGATCCGCACGCCATCCTAATAGCCCCTAAGTAATTTAGCTTTGCTCTCCGAGAAAGGCAGAATTTGAGAACCTTGGACTCTCTACTGCTAATAATCTGCATTACTTGATTTGGATTTACAAAGTATTGTTTCCTGTCTAGTATTTAGAGGGTTGATAGTCTTTGCAGCTATCCTAGGAATTTAGGGATACTTCAGAGGACTGAGTTTAATTCTGGGTTCCACTAGAACCCAAGACTGTTTTCATTCCATTTCTAAGCACTTTGTGATATTAGCTGATTTACCTCCGAGAAACAACACACGTTATGTAAAATACTTTAAAATAACCAATATTGAATATAAAAATATGTGATTTTCTATCACTTCCTAAAATATGTTTAGCACTTGAAAAATGGACTGCTACAACGATATGGACACTAAACAAATTATTTTGTATGCACTGGTCGTAGAGTCGGCAAATCTCTTTAAAAAGAAGGAATGTTGGGACATTAGGTGCACTAATCCAGATATAAAAACATAGAGTAAGAAAAGCAACAGAAATACAGGCGATGAAAACTTAATTATTCAGACACAAGAATTTGATTCAAGATTATAAATGTTGATGCGTAAGGTTCAGTCATGTGATCATAATACAACCGATTCTCTGAAGAAGACAAAAACACCAAGTGAAAGAGATAAAACCTACTTATACCCCCTAACGAAAAGGTCTTCAACAACATGTCCCAAAAAAGGCAATGATTTCAATGAAAAAGATTTTCATTAAGATTGTCATAATTTATTAAATGCAACTGTGCCGAATTTGGAATGAATGCCAATATTTGTATGGTTTCATTTACATGAAAAAAACAGTAGACCAACCCAGGACAATTCTAGGGAAATATTATATATATATATCATGGCAGACTAAAATTAACCAGCTATACTGCACCTATTGTGTGATCCGTGTCTGTTTTGCCGAGGGGTGGCAGAAGAATCGGATATATATATATATGGGTCAGTGATGAGGGCTGTGAATGGGGTAAAAAAAAAAATCACAGTCTTTGTTACTGAAACATTTGACAGTGTTCTCTTATTAAATGTATGGTTGTCTCTTTGATTGTTGAAGACACTAATTAAGCAGTGAAATTATTGTTTTTTATTTACATTTTGCTTTGGCCTCCCATTAGCTGCAGAACCAGTGGAATGTTAGATCATCCCTAGTTAACCCTTTCCTGGGATGGTGATCTTCCAGCAGTGGTTGATAAAAGCACTCAAAGTTTTAAAGCATAGAAATCAATAACAATAACATAAGTAAAAAATCGATCAATACAGACGTAAAAACATCAGTAGATCACAGCTGGGAGAACCCAGATGAACAACGAGGCATACTCATTTTAGTAACCTCTGCAGACCATGGAGTATTTTGACTCACCAGTGACATCACCCATGGAAAAAACAGCTCCAAATCGATGTTGCTACCTACATGTCTCAAAAACACAACAACATTTTATACTATCGTATTTCATAACTGCTACATACTGGACCGTGCAACACTTTTCTATTCAGAAAGTTGATATGAATCACAGAGGTGGAAAAGTACAGGCTCACATATGAGTTGGGAGTATTGAATCCAGGTTGAAAGGTTGAAGCAAAGGAGAAGGCCTAGACTGGAGAACACAAGAGATCAGAAGATGCAGTTAGGCTACAGAGCATGTGCAATAGGCAGAGGAAAATGTGAGGTATGAAAGCTTATGTCTATTTCAGAATGATCTTTGCAATTGCTTGGTAGAGGCCTATTAAGTGAGTAGAGAAGAACTGATGCAGTGTCTGTATGGTGAAGGCCATGCACCTTTAAGACTCAAGGATTATACCGCTATGAGAATTACTGAATAGAAGAAGAAACTCATAAAATTGAAGTGTTCTCCTCTTCAGAGGTGGCATTTGGTCCCTCATTCACTGCTGATGTTTGAAGAGGGGGTACAAGGAGAAGATAAAGCACAACCCTTATCGACTCAATGATGCTTGAAAGAGGGGTGCAAACAGAAGTCCCCAACATTGCAGCCACTGAGAGGATATTTTCTCCTTTGGCGAGGTCTCGTTAGCCGGTGCTTAATTTGTAAAATATGAAGTGGCAGGGCTCTGACCAGGAGGCCACTGCAGTTTGCACCACCGATCACCCTTGTCAGCGCTGCCAAAACAACTACCAACCATCTCTCTCGAAAGGAAATGCAACAGATCAGATTATTTCAGTACCCCAAAGCTAAAGGAATCTTTGGGGAGGCAGAGATTAGTAATGTTTTAATGTCTATTGTTTTCCTAAACAACTGTTATACTGCTCATCTCTAAATTAGATGAGCAGCGCCACCTAGTGGCAGATTGCCCTAAGAGTGGTGTTGACAATTAGGTGCCAGTACCGAGCACTGGAAACCAATTAAGTGCCGGTGCTCAGCACCGGAAAACACCGGCTCAAATTAAGCACTTTGGTTAGCTGGATTCACGATGAAGAATTCTAGTTTACCAGCAATTAGTGCTTGATCTGGATGTACCCCCATCACTCATGGGCTCTGGTTTGCTGTCTTCTTTCTGGTTATGGGGCCAAGTCCCATTGTCTACAACTTTTCCATTTCATCTCCTTTTGTTTCAGAGCTGTACCTACTGTGGCTTAGTTGTTCAGATTCAGACTTCAGCCTTGCTACCTCATTGTAATAAAGAAGATATCTATGCAAGATAAGTCCTGACAAAAAAAGAGGTTCCATTCTTAAAAACTAAGAAACAAATCTACATCAGAAATTCAAAAAAGAAAAATTCCATAGCACCCAAGGCATTCCTACTCAGTGGGTACAAAAAAGGAACTTAGTGGGCCCACAGGGAATGTTGTGGAACCGAGCACAGAAAGCATAGTAGGGGAGCGCTAAGTGCATTCCTTACTCACTGATTACAAGGGGGCCAGATAATTCCACCCTCTGTGCTAACCTTGTGAAAAGTGTACTGCACCGGTTATTACCAGGTCCAGTAAATTCTGCACCTTCACAATTTCTCCAAAATATACATAAAGAGGTAAAACTTGCCTATTTATACAGGAGAAAATGGCCAGTAAATAGTAGGAGCAGCAAGACAGAGGTGTGCTATGCACAGATTGGCAAGTTATTTTGAAGGGCAAAATTTCTAATTGTAGGTAGTTATCACACAACAAATTCGAACCCCAGGGTATCAAATCTCCCTCAAAGTATAATTATCGCACCCCCTCCACTGCACCTGCAATCAAGGCCTTTTTCTCACAGCTGGTTGAGTGATACAAAGTACAGAGGTTCTCCGGAGTTAGGAGTGGAATTAGTTCCAACACACGAAAAATATAACAGAAAGAGCAGGCGCGGTGTGTCCATTGGGGCGTTGCCCCCCCCGCACCCGCCCGCGCCCGCAGCTCCCTCCTCGGTGTCTTTGAATTTAGTTTACTTAAGTTCAGAGACGCCGAGGGTGGGGAGAACTGACAATGCATGTCAGTCAGCATGACGTCGGACCGTGGGCGGTCCGGCATCATGTTGACTGACATGCATTGTCAGACAAGCCAGGGAAAGGCAGCACTGCAGCACAAGTGCGCATGAGCGGGCATGGAGAGTAATTTTTAGCCCGTGCCCAGTCATGCGTACTTGTGTTTTTACTGCCTTGCGCATGCCCATTAGGAGCCCCTCGGTCTCCTAATGGGCAGGCGGCGGGCGTAGCGTAAGCTGTGCCCTCAGCCAATCCTGGCGCTGCAGCAGCGCCAGGATTGGCTGAGGGGTTGCCACTCCAGTGCTGACGTGGTGTTCCGGTTTGAAGGGGGCAGAGGCGCCAACGCGGACCTGGAGCAGAGGCGGTCAGGTAAGTTTTGTTTTAATTTTATTCAGTTCTCCCCTTTTATTTGTTTTTATTTAGAAACTATCCCCCACCCCCTGACACATACACCACCAGCACCACCTTGTGTTGCAGATAACACCAATATCGATTAGCAGAAGTAAGGATTATGCATGAGTAATAGCCCAGGTAATAGAATCGCTGGTGTCTGTTAAGTCTGGCTGTCACCATCGCTGTACTAGCAACTTTCGAAGAAGCCGACAAAAGCAACTCACAGAATAGGACACGTCTGCCTCTGGAAGTAGGGGTGCTGCATATATCTCTGATGCACCCCAGGTCAAGAATTAACAATCACGAGGCCTACAAACGGTGTCCTGACATGCAGTTTCGTGTGACAAAGTGCTGCTAGTTATTTTAGCATGGGTTGCTGAGTTTACTATTTCTTTCTCCCCGTTTCCGGTATTTTGTAATTTTCACAAGTTTTACTCTTTCAAGGGAATTGCTGAGCGGAGAAGGTCACAGTGTTCCAGAGATTTGCAAGCACATACAAATAAAGACATGCTTGATTTACAAAGCAAGTCAGGTGATGTCATGACCAGCACCCTCACTCCGAAAATTGTTCCAGCACCGCTCCCTGCACTGAACACATCCCTGACAAAAAGTACCAAGTTGCAAGCTTCACACTGCCTCATACGAGACGGTGAAAGCTGGTCTGGGAGGGGGGCCAAGGACACCCCTTCGCTCAGACGCCAGGGCCTTAGGGTTTCACTCTGAGTCCAAGAGTGATTCATTCATAAGGACCACGGAAAGAGACCAGGAGTCCTTCTGTGTTGTCTGCCTAGGGCACCTGGCCTCCCTTCAGCTGGCATCTTCTCCTGTTGCCTCTTCTTTCTATGACTCAAAGAGGCCCTGAGCCTTGAGATGGTTTCCTGAGAGATACCAATGCTGCCTCGAGATGTTTAGTCCTAAAACCCTACTGGAAGTGGACACATTTTCGCTGCCTTACACAGCCCTAGTTGTTTGTTTACATGATTCCCTACACCTTGTGTGCTATAGGTATTTATAGTGCTTACTACCACAGACTAAGCGCTTAATCAGTTTGAGAAGGTTAACATTTTACTCCTTGGCAGGCCAGTGTTGGTGATTTAGCCATGCTTGATGGTTATGATTTGCGATGGTATGTTATGGTATTTTAAACAATTTCGTGCATTATTTACTGATGGAAGTTTTACAGAGAGGTTATTTGGGCAATAAGATGTTTAGTTACATGGATAATTTTACACTTAGTTGTAGTTTTTGCACGTGGATATTACCGCCCTGTTGATTAAAGTTTGTTTCTCATGCTCTTAACCCCTTCAGCGCGGCGCGGATTTCCGCGCCACGCTGAAGGTTCCGTGCGCGGGCGGGCCATGACGGAGCGGTTCCGTCATGCGCACAGCGCAACCGACGTGCATGACGGAACCGCTCCGTCATGCGCGTCGAAGGGGTGAACTAGAAATTTTGAAACAGTCATTTTTAGGTTGTGATTCAGGATTAGGTAAAAGTGAGACCTCAGTCATTGGGGAAGACGTGTAGGTTGTTCCGGCTCGCTCGCTACGCTTGCTCGCCACAGTGCAGTATTTACGCCCTACCACTTTCAAATGTCACCAGCCGCCCCTGAGAAAGAGTCTTGGGAAAGAGGTAAGCTAGGGATAACTGAGAAGTGGAGGGAAAACCATAAAAGCAAAAGAACAAATTAGGCACAGTTTAAGTGCATAGTGAAGGGGAGTGACAATGGAAAAGTGGTAATGGGATTTTAGAGAATGTGCTCGAATTTACTTGAAGAGAATTTGGATGAATGAATGAATTAATATTGAAAATATATTTATATTACGCACTGATACCCATAGACCGAATGTTTAGGAGCTCACTCTTGAAGCCATTCCTGTCCGGACTGCGGTGTAAAGCAGGCCCCTTCAGCGCAGGAGCTCATACAAACCTTCAGGGGACCCCCATTCAGCCCAAGGGCAATCAATAATTCTGAGATATTAGGACACTCAAGGGCCCCTCATCACGTCACTGTCTCTGGAGTAGGCAAGGCAGGTCGGAATAGAAGTAAAATATGAAGAGATGCGTTTTGAGATGTGTGCAGAACAGGATGAGATTGTTTTTATTACCTCGTGTGGAGGTGGGGTGGCGTTCCAAGCTTTAGGGGTGATAAATACATTATCACGGCGTCCCAGACATGTTTGAGCCCCAGAGGGCGATTTCTTACTTCTATGGAGTTGAAAACCTGCTCTTACTTTTGATTAAACAACTGTAGCTAGATTCGGCGAAACCGTGTTGCAAATATCCATTTCCAAGCATTAGTCTTAAGTGTTCTCCTTTGCTCTTTCGTAAGCAGTTAAAATTCCTTATGCAGCCGGCACTGTCTCTGTGTATTTCTCCTCAGCACACTTTAGCATCATTGGCTCGCCCATCTAAATCAATAACGGTGCATGTCCTATCACATAAATCTACAAAGACTTTTCCAGGGCGCCCTGGGAAATGTGACTACTTCAGAGCACTGATGTGTTAATATGCTTAAACTACTAATTAACGAATAAACAGCTCTAGCTAGAAAACCGCGTAGGCCCTCGGAGGGAGAAGAGGAGAAAGCCCAAGGAAAGAGATTTGAGCCTAATAACAAGCAACAACTGGACAAAATAAGTAGGGGAACTGTACAGTAAGAAAAATAATTCCGACTGCTGGATTTAAATACTGATTTATCATAATAATATTAGATTGTTTTTATATGTTCACGACCAGGCCACGTCCAGACCTCACGCACCACGACAAATCCTATTCTACTTACGTGTGCATGCTACAACCACGTACTCACCAACCAAACATGCTTCGAGTGCTACACAATACGCTCTACAAAAGGTATATAATAGAATTTAAAGCCCTTCAGACCACACTTCTGCCGTTCATAAGCGCTGTAAATAACAGATGTTACAATTGCCTCAATTTAAAATCACAAAATTTGCCGTCCCCAGAAGAATGATTAGGACTCATTACCTGCGAATCACTTTATGTTTCAGAGGCAAGATTTGAAATCAAAAAGCCATCCTGCAGGTACCTCGTGGATTTTTTTAGAGCACGATCTACAAGCCACCATTTACTAAACAAAAAACCTCTCTGAAGATTAAGGGGAGCATGGTCTCAAGAGAGGGTCTGGTCCTCATTAGTAAAACTCTGCATTAATAAGAACCAAAGCAGTGTTAGGTATTAATGCTATTGTCTATATTTTATTCCCACAAAAGAGAAGGAATAATTTAGAAAGTATAAATTACTTGTTAATGAAGGGTTCGTGAAACTCTTAAATGTGTGACGATATGGAATTCCGTCAGACAAATGCAATAAAGCAAACATTAATACACACCTGTGCCTCTGTTGTGTAACAAGTTAACTTCGTTTTGTTAGATATATTTAGAAGTACTGTTATGTTTAAAGAAAGAACTACTATGTCCCTATCACTGAGACCAGTTCCTTTCACTTAAGTCGCTATACCATATACTACGAATACGTCATCTAGCTTGCAAGTGTGTACTTATATATTATCTTCCTAACTACTGACCCCTACCTTTCACATCAACAAACTCCTTATTGTCTGACACCTCTCTCAACTGGGTGATAAGTACAGTGAGAGTTTCTGCTGCCAAGAGTGTCAGACCCCTATAGGGTTTTATCTTGGTTAAAAAGCTCACTATTTGAGCAAAATGACTTCGTTACCTTATGAAGAAAGCACACAAGTTAACATTACCCGACAGATGAAGGCTTAATTTCGTAAAAACTGGACCACAAAAACGTTGGTGTTCGAGGTAGAGCAGGGAAGAAAAGAACATAGAATAAAACGGACAGGAAGTAGTGAGGTATCAAGTTAAGGTTGATGTATGTGGTAAGCGAAGGTTGAACGTAATAGGAAGGCGGAACAGTTTAAGGGAAGAAGGACTTATGGAGCTCTTCCACGTTCTTCATCTGCTGGTATAAATATTATTATTTTTTTAATAGAATTTCATCACGAATTCACACAATCAATAATCCAAGATTTAAAAAAAACTGGACTTATTAAGCGACCCTATAGATGGGTTCAAATCGCACCCGCCTGGCAGATCCTGTTCGTGGGCTTGTAGACAGTCAAGAAATTCAGTTCTGCCAGGTATCAATAAACGCAGACGTTGGCACTAGGGAATTCACTCTTAAAAGGAAAATGTGCCACCCCATTTTCCAGTGACAGGCAGGCGACAGGCTGGCACCGCCTAATGCCACAAACAAGGCCAGTGTATTTATCTACTCCATGCAACCCGCTCGCCATGGAAATATCAGCGCGGGCATGTATACTCGTGAAAAAGTAATTAAACCTGAATGCACGTAACAAATTGCTTTCATGCGACAGATTTCCAAAATGCATAATGGGAAATGTCATTGTTGTGGTAGACCCGACTCTGTAATGTATTCACAGTTCTGAATGCTGTCGGTTCTTCTTTGCACTTCCCTGCTTGCTTCGCTGCAGTGTATCTCCGTGTTACAAAACAATCACATCAACAAACGCAGGACTTGTCAATTGAAATGTTTACCATCAGAATCAAAACATGACAGCAAAGAACAGCAACATCTCTCGATACTGGAGAAAGGTCCTCCTTTTCGCTGTTTTACCCTACATTGCTCTTGAGGGCCGAGACGTATTACTAAACCATCAAGAAAAAAAAAATATAGAAATAAACAATTCACAGGCATTGATTTTCAAGTAAACAAAAAAACTCCAGAAGGACTGATAGACTTGGTAATATTGCTCCGTTATATTCAGTGATCAAGAAGTATTGTTAAAATTCCTTTCATTGGGTCAAATGTGAAAATTTTATTAGGATAAAAGTTCTAATTAAAAATTATGAGGACTAATTAGCATACATAAAAATGTCACAGGAAATGACGCAGTAGAAAGTGAGGTCAAAAACACTATCATGCCCTTCACTTTATTAGAAGTGGGTCCATTTTGCGGTCTACGACAGCCTAAAACTCTATGTATTAACATAGGTATCATTCTCAGTAGCCACTTAGATCAGAATATATTTAGACATATGTGGCGAGTGGATCTATAGATGCACCTATGCTGGAACAGCCAAATTTCTTTTTAAAGTGATATAAGGTATTAATAGTAGCTGCTTTTAATATCACTGTGGTTTGCACGAATAGTTTCTACAGGGGTACTCTCTTTACGTTTTTGTACTAGGGTAATATTACAAGTTAGTCCGGAGGAATTTAAAGTACTTTTTATTGTTTCAAACAGTGAATATAAGGCACACAAGTGACACGTTTTGCTTGGCATACTTTGCTAAGAGCTTCATGAAAGCAAATTATTCAGTCCAATATTATATGGTAAGGCACAGCGTAAGGGATTGTGTCATATTGGCATCAGTTGTTTGCTTTGCTTCTGTGAAAGTGGTGAGCTGTGGTACAAGCTTATTTTCTGAGTTGTGAACCAAAGTCCTGTGCACACGTATAAGAATTCTTGATGAGAGTTCATCAAATCATGTGAGCATCAAAGTCATTAAACTTCTAAACGATCTGTTTTTTGTCTTTTATGCCATGTAACATCAAAAAAGCAACCAGCCAACACGTGTTTCATCACAATGGGAAATACCCAGTGACTTCTTCAGGGCTGGGAATGATACAATAAGTTGTGTGTAAACAAACAATACTACATGGAATTGAAAATGGGAGGAATTGCACCTCTCATCACATGGAGTGAATGCAAGTCACCTTTAACGTGGAAACCCTAAACAATTATTACCACCGTACGTGACAGTTTGATTGCAAGACAGACCGAAAGGGCAAGGATAAAAAGTGATGTGTGAAGTGCCACACATATAATGTAGTGAATACCATATAACCCGCATCAAAATATGCCATGCCATTGTTGTTACATCTAACAACAATGGCATGGCATATTATTATATGTGTGTGAAGGATCCTTTCCTTACCATACGTAGGGGTTATAGGGTGTTTCCCCTACCTGTTTGCGCGGTACTTACCAGACATCTAGCACACCATACACAGAAACTGCAGGGCGCCATCACTTCCTATACCACCAACACCCCACATTGTAGTAACAAGCTTATTTTCTGTGCGATTCACACACTGGCCTATATTATATAACCTTTGATAGATTATGACACCAGCCAGAATAAATTGTATTATGCCCTAGATAATTCAAACTATCATAACAATACTTAGTTGGAAGTGCAAGTATAAAATCACCTAATTTGGCTGCTTTCCACAAATGTGGGTTTAATGTCTACAGAGGCCTGGCCAATAGATTAAGAAACTATATGAAGACATAGTGCCAGATGTATAATTTTTATGGGTGCGAAATCTGGTCGCAATTTGTGACCAGTATGGAATTTTGCGAAACAACATATGTAATAATAGGCCAGTTTGTAAAATTCCGATTCGGAGTGGTTCACAGTTCAACCTACCTCAAAAATATTAATGAGGTAGAGGTAACTATATACACACGGGGGGCATGGAGCTAATAAAGGTCCAGTACCCACGTTAAAGAATACGTTATCAACACAACAAGAAGTTACTGTTCCTGTAGGAGAAGAAAAGGGTAAAGACAAGGCTGGAGGATCCAGGGGGATCCTAATGATGATTTCTTAGTGCCCTCACACATCCAAATGGATGTCATGCTTCATCATAGGGCATGCTTCTCATAGGGCTGTCGCTGCAATGCCCTATATGCCCTGCGAAAGAGGTCTTTATCAGAGATCTTTTTGTTTTAGCCGAATGATGCATCCATGTGTGGGGACGTGAAATGTGTAGGGTGGAGTAGGTGCAAAATGGGGTGTAAGATTAATCAAAACTGTCTAAGGGATACCAAACTGTTTTAATGTGATGGTTCCCTAGACAGAGTTAAAAACAATGAAAGGAGGCCATCATAAGGGCTCAATGGACTCTCTTTAAAAGCATGAGCATGTTTACCATGAGGAGGCGTGAGCAATAAGACTGCTACTTGAGAAGCACCTTTTTCATAGATTATAGGTAACTGGTTTTATAATGCCTTTTCTATATTTTATCCAGGTTAGACAATCAGACACCAAGGTATTTTTCTAAAGGTGAGTACCTGCACTATACCTCACCATCTAGGTGTGGGGCAGGGATCTTTTTAGGTCCTGAAGAAACCCCAGGGATACCGATGGACCACTAGGCGTGAAACATGTCTACCTGATAGCACACACATGTTAAGGTCCATTGAGCCCTTATGCATTGTATTAGGATCCCTGGGATTCTCAAACCTTGCCTCTTTTCTTTTTTCTTCTCCTAAAGGAACAGTACCTTATTGTTTTAGTTATTAATGAGGTAGGTCACAAACTATGACTCACCCTGATTGATAGCCATCACCTGGATGATAGCCAGCTAGGGACAGCAGACCACTATGTTTGTGAATGCCTTTAAATAAAATAAACCTTTTGTTTTTTTATGCAGTCCATTTTTCTTAAGGAAACGGGGCAGCGTTTAAAAAATAAAGCACACTTTTTGTAAGGTTAAGAACTGGCAGTGGTACCCTGGACCATTACCTACTCTCCAAAAACGTCTCTTTAAACATTCACAAAGAGGGAGGGGTTCCCTTTTGGGAATGGATTACCACCCATCTAGATAGTCAGTAATTTTCAATGTATTGCAGCCAGGTTTCAATTGCAAAACATTGACTATTCTCCTACAGATTCAATATTTGAACAGGAGACCTACAATATGCCCCTTCCAAAAAAACAATAGGTATGGAGTTGCAACCCCATTTTAGGAGTCTCTAATATTTTACAGACTCCTATAATGGGTTTAGTACATAGTAAACAACATTTTTGAGGTCACAAATATGGATTCAGATTGTTTTCGACCGTAAAAAACATTTAATAATTCTGGCCCATAATTCCTTACAGAACAAAATAATACTGCCCCTGTGAAATGTAAGGGCAAAAGCATAGCAGGTGCAAAATCTTTTTGCTCAGAGTCACAGTTTACAAGCAATACATTTAAAGGTTAGTAATACAAAAAAAATGTTTTTGGTCACCGGAGTTGCTCGATATTTTTTATATCAACAGGTAAATGTGCCTACAAGGGCTTATTTACATGTTTTTAGGAATCATCTGTAATAAGCTCTAAACACTAGCTTACACTGAATTATTTCGAAAGCTTAATTACTTATTCAGAACATGAACAAATCTACAACAAACTGTAAAGGAACAAAACACTTCTTGAAGCACAAATTTATGTTGAAACAATATTAAAGGGTACAAAAAATACTACAAATATAAACATATATAAACATACAGTGACCGAGATTTCAAAGTTTTTTGGTGCTGCAGTTATCTCATTGTCACTAATGTGGTCCCCCATTCCAAACAATATATACATAAGGAAATTGTAACTGACTATACAGAAAACTAAATCCTTTAGTGTGAAAAAATCACAATGAAAATGGGTGCAATTGTCAACATTTCGGTCTATGCAGTGAAGGCATCTGCTAGACCATCTTCAGGACGGTAGTTTCATATATTGAATGACCCTGAGGAAACTACAATGGTGAATTATAGTAGTTGATGTAGTCTGGTCCGTTGAAATCATATCAAGAATGTGGAAAGCACACGGGGCAATCGCTCCTCCAGCGGTCCACCAAAATAAAGTATTTCAAGTGTCAACGTGGCCAATCACTTCATTGAGTGTCCGAGGACGGGCACTGCACCGTACAATGATCTTCTGCACACACGGAGCAGTATGTACTGTATCATGTGGGTTTTTGTGCATTAATAGTAATTCGCCCGAAACTTGTAATTGGTGCTATTTATCTCACCTGATAAATAAAGAACCCAGAGGTATCGTTATTAATCAGATGTGATAAATAGCGTCTAAACTTGAATCTGGGCCTAAGACTCAAAAGAAGTGGTTCTTAACCTGTGGCCCGGGGACCTGTGAGGTTCAATGAAGCCTACTCAGGGAGTCTGCGAACTCTTGGAAAGTTAAATAATATTAATAGATTATTGAAATGTATATAATTAAATAAACAAGATCAAACATTTTAAAACATTATTGAAATTGGAGACTAAAAATTATGTTGGTATCCTTAGATTAATTTGTGCGAGCAGTTCAAGTGCATCAAGCTCTTTTCAGGAGCGAGCACAGCACGGACCTGGCCCTGATTACTGCCAGAGAGAAGATCAGATCTGCAGTAGACAAGGGAGGTAATGCGCCCTGATTTTTTTAGACCTCCCCACATGACTCGACACAGTCAACCACCAATTGCTTATAGATCGTCTTCAAAATCTTGGCATCAGCGGTACAGCTTTATCTCTCTTCAAATCATTTTTGACTGATAGAGAGCAAGCCGTAGAAATAGGCAACTGTGTGTCTCCTTCATTCAGCTTATCATGCGGTGTGCCAAAGGGCTCTTCTCTTAGCCGTTCTCTATTTAATTTGTACCTCACCCCTATGGCACAACTGATTTAATCCTTTGGATTTGCCATGGTATCATACACCGATGACATCGAAATTATTGTCTCAGTTACCATTAACATTCACGATACAGCAAATAGATTTCAGCAAGTGGATGCTGGTAAACTGCCTCAAATTAAACTCCGGGAAGACTAAGGTCTTGCTTTTTAGATCTAATGTTTCCTTTTGGTCACCCAACTGGTGGCCTCAGGAACTTATGAATCTCCCCTGTCCTACATCAAAAGTTAAGAATCTGGGAGTAATCTTTGACACATCCCTCTTCTTCAAACACCAAGTTAATTCTGTTACTTCTGCGACCATTTACACGCTGAAAATGCTGCGATTCTTCCCTATCTACCTCAGGCTCTTCAGAGAACAGTTGTTGCAGCACTTGTCCTTCGAGGCTGGACTACCGTAAAGCTCTATTTATGGGCATTCAGAAAGGTCTTCTTGCCAAACTCCAAGTCCTACAGAACGCTGCTGTCCGTCTCTCGCTGAAAACTCCCAGACAGCAGTCTGTAAATAATGCTCTACCCTCTCTTCACTAGCTCTTCACTAGCTCTTAATGAAGAAAATAATTGATTTCTAGGCCTTATGCATTGCCCTTAGGGGCCTTCACAGGTGCGGTCCTGACTATATCAAATAGCGGTTCTGCTGGTACAACCCACAAAGAAACTTCAGTTCTTCCAATGCCAATTTGGTTAGGGTCCCAATTTTCCGCCTATTGAGGTGGGGGGTAGGAGCTTCATCTCCTCCACTTCCAGACTGTGAACACTCTTCCGACACATCCAAAGGAGGTGACTAATCTGCTTTCTTTTAGAAAAGCTCTTAAAATGTGGCTTTTCACTGGGGAACCACCAGCGTTCTGACAGCAGAACGTAGGCTGAATATGATGTCAGAACAAACAGGCCATGCCACACAAAGCTGCTGATTTGTGTATGTTGAAAGGCCCACCATATTTAGAGTGCAACCTCCAATGCACACTTTCCTTATTGAGACTGCCATGCAAGGCAGGAGAGACCTTGGCAGGAAAAATAATCGCTGGCACTCATGCAAGGGACCAGAAAGAAACCCCCAAATCAGGATTTCGTTCTGAGACCGAGAAAAATCACTCTCAGGAGCGTCACCATGGCATATTGTCAGAAGGAGCACTTTCCGCCAGAGGGAAAGGTTTAAAATATGGAGGGCGGTCTGTTGTGAGACGCATGGAGGCAGTGGCCTAAGGAGTCCCGGAAGGCTGCCATGATGTGTTGGCAGCAGTACTTTTGCCTCTTTACATATCTTTACAAACTCTCCAGGATCAAGTGGATGTGTTCCATCAAAGGACACAAACGTTAGTCCAGTTTAAAAAAATGCATTACCTGTGAGGAATACAATGCAACCATGCGCATGATGGCTGTTGACGGATTTTTTGTAATAATAATTCAATAAAATAATAGTTGCATATGTAAATATAAGAAAACCAGGCAGAGGGTAGCTCCCTCTCGGTAAGTGGAGAGCCTGGTTCCCCTCAATAAGCAAATCTACATCATCAGCGACTCTAAATCTGGCAAATTAAAATGTCTCTTAAAGTGAAGGAGAAGTTCAAGAATAAGTCAAACAGCTTCTAATGGGTGTGTCAATATCATCAGTGCTTAGTGAAGAAGTACAGCATTGTCTATAAGCAGCCAATATAAGTCAAAACCACAAGCTTGCATGCCGGGGGTGCAATATTCATTATGCAAAACAAGTTAGGAAACTAGATCATTTCCTGCTTTCAGGTTGAGACCTCATCCTTCTCAAGTAGTGCATGTTCAAAACTAATAACATACTAATTCTTCCCACTACAAGCATACGTTTTTGTTGCAATATTTTGAAGCACAAAATCATTAAATTGACACATCCTATAGACAATTTTGAAAACATATTTCAGCACATGATTAGCAAGAGTGCAGTCTGCTGATTTAGAAAATGTCAAAGGCATTTTATCATTCAAGGCATAGTTATACTACCATCTAGGTCATGCTGGATTAGGTAAAAGTAGCTTCTGACAAGGGTTGCACTGTCATTAGAGCTCATCATAATCGAAGAATATCTTTCTCTCTGCAAAAGGGGATACCCGGTATAAGTCGCAAACACCTACTTATAAGCCAAGGGTGCTGCATGCGTTAAGTAAATTGGGTTAGGGAAATCTGGGTAGTTTGCAGTCTTTAGGGTCAATTCTGCACCTTCTCACCACTTTGGAATGCATTTTGGAAACAGCTCTCAAATTATTCATAAACTCTAAAAATTTACAGATATGAGACTAGGCACAGTGTTGCTTAGGACTATGCACAACCAATTCTTATACCAAAAGTATACTACAAAAAAGAAATACAAAATCTTTGTTAAAGGTAAGCTCTTGTTCTTTTCTCAGATCAAAAAAATGCCATAAAAACTATACAAATGGATACAATCTAAAACCTAAAACTAATGGAATAATGACCTCACACATGATGTCACAGTTGCCACCCATGACATCAGTGGTGCCATCCCATATCACATTACCATCATTGTCGATGTCTCGCTCAAAGTAAGCAAAGAGCCGGGATTCACAATTTGGTATCCCTACATAAGAAATGTTGTTGATGGTCTCAGAAATAAGGTAACCTGTGATTAGGAATTAATTAAATTGGCTCGGTCTATATGTGCATACATTAGGGCTACATGATTCATGAGATATGTTTGAATTAAATTATTGGTTCTTTACCTACTTTGTTTTGTTTTTGTTGCTTTATAGATGCACAAACCACAAAAAGAAGGTGCACTGGCAGCAACACTTAAATGCCCTTATTCTTAGGATGAAGGAAGAGTATTATAAGATGTATGTCCATGTATACCACTTGCATCAGAGAGGTACACTAAGGGCCGAATTAGAGTGTGGCAGAGAGGGTCATTTTTGAAAAAACATTTTTAAATGAGCTTTTACATACAACAACACCTGAAAGTCTGAATTTTTAACTATCAATACTTGCACATATGGAACTGTATACAAGTTATATCTCTATTATTTTCCTTATACGTGTACACCCTTTCTATGTATTTATGTACCTGTATTTTTATTACTTTACTCCTAGTGCAGGAAGAGAGAAAAAGAAAGCGTTTGTCAAGTTGTAAACAAAAAAAAAGAAAATTGTAAAAGCGCCCCTTGCGGCACTTTCACTTTATTGTCGGCCACGCTCCTTTATTTAAGGGCTCATCTAAAGAAAGGTGTGGCCGCCATTAAAGTAAACAGGTGGTATATGGGGCTTTAAAAAAAGCATTTGTCAAGCAGCACAGCGTGTGCAGAAGTGCAGAGCTGTGCAGGGAGCATTATTGAAAGCTAAAGCGCAGCGTCCATAATCAGGCGCTGCGCTGTCATGAAAACAGGGTGGGTTAGGGAGAGCCTGTCGTGCCTGCAAAAGCAGCTTGATTAAAGACACTAAAGAAAATAGTGCTCATAGATTGTAGATAAAAAAAGGCTGTGTAACAACACAATTAAAAAGTCCAGTCCTCATGGGAGGTTACAAATGCAGACAAGGCATTACTAAGGAGGGACTAACAAGCCTATTAACAAATCAGAAGCAACCATTTAGAAAGGACAGTAACAGGAGCCAATTGAAAAGATGAGTTGGTGGAGCGTTAAGTCCATACATGAATACAGCATGCCTTTCAGAGTAGCACATGCGCTGCCCAGGCTTGACCTAAAAAGGATTAACAAGTAATTCCATAATAAATTATTCATTTTAATTATACAATTAAAAATAAATTTTATAACTCAACATAAACATAACATTAAACCATAATCTATCATTAACGTTTCATAAATAAGAAATAAACTGACAGAAAAATTCAAACACCACCAAACCAACCAATAAAATTCAACTTTAAACAAAGTAACCAATACAAACAATGTAGTAATTAAAGTAATACTATAAAAAGAGCACAAAAAACAGCTTTACTTTGCAACCAGAAATGCAAAATCTACATGAAAGTGACATTGCCAGATTTCAGAGAGAAAAAATAAGTGTCCAACCTTCAAATAAGCCACAATACACTTAAAATATTAAGTAATATAAATCCACTGATCTAAACATAAATTATGTCACTGCTAAACTCTTAACATAAAAGCAACCACTAAAATATTTATTTTTCTTTATATCTCCTAACTACAGTTAATGTAAGATGGTTCAACACAAAAATAAGAACTAGCAAAACAGAAACACCACCTTTCCAAATGACAAACTCAACAAATAAACGTTTAAAAGTAAGTAAATGCAATTAGATAACAGACAACTTAAAAAACATCAATGCTGAAAATAAAACTAACACAAATCTAGCCCTAAAACTAAGTAGTACCTTTTATAAACATTTAACTAAAATAAACATTTTATTTCTGACAGGCAAACCATCACCACCTGTCCCTAATCTCCACAAATTTCAAGTAAACCTAAAAAAAGAATCCTACACATTAAAATGACAAACGTAAATATAAAATGAAAAACATTTTAATATTTTTAACATTAAATTAATAATAATCAAACCTATTAACTTACAACCACTTAGTAAATCTCCAATTGTAATATTTACAGATCTAGAGACAGGAACAGCCACTTACATCATCCCCCAAAAAGAAAAACAGTTATTGTAGCACATGGGATACATCTATAGTAAATGAGCACTAGCACAGAAAATAACATTTGTAAATGTGCAAAATACTATGCAAATGTATGTAATGGGAGGGCTTCTACAATAAAGGATGTTGTAATTAACGTTTGAGAGCATAATCAATCTTCAAATATTGCTGAAATATAAGGGAGAAATGTTTTGTCCAACCTTTGAGAAGTAAGCACTAGTTCCCAAGAATCAACAGAATAACTGCCATGGATACTACATTTTAAAAGAATAGCATGCTACAGAAAGGCTACAACAGAAACTCCTGGTGTTGTAAGAAGATTCCACAACAAATATTACTAAGAATGTAACCACTACAAATAATGAGGAACCCTTCCTCCAGCACAAAAATAACAGGAGAGTAATAATCGGTGCAACAGACAGTATCCTTTTTAGACTAACCCAAGGGTGAACATGGCTGATAGATTTCACTTTTAAATTGTGCCATATACCATTCAAGTACATTTAAACCATACTTTGGTGAGTATCATAGTACACATATACCTTTAGTGTATGTAATGCTTCCTAACAAACAAAGTGCTAAACCCTCCGAACTACTTACCCAAATTAAAAGCAAAACTTACCACTACTACTCCCCAAAAATATCATTAACTTTGAACAAGCCATTATAAACACAATATTAAAAATCTACCCTCACACAGCCACACAGGCTGATATTACCGTTTTAAGAAGAGCATTTGGAGACACCTCCAAAAAATGTACACTAAGTGAAGAACATGCAACAAATGTCCAATTCACCTTTGAAATGATGAAATGAAATTAAATGAAAATAAAACTTATAAAGCTTTCTAACCCCAAGGGTATAAAGGCGCTGCGTCCAGAAATTCCGAAACCACCTCAGGGGAAGCCCGACCCCGAGTAAAATTGAAACAAGCATTTGCAATGCAATAGGTCTCGCATTTGAAAGAGTTTAAGCTATTGGCATTGTAAATGGCAATGCCTTTTATTCATCCATTTAGAAAACTAACACATAAATAAAAGGCATTATCATTTACAATGCCTATAGCTTACACTCTGGACCTCGGAGGGTTGGTGGGAGGAGCAAGTGGGAGGGGTGATGGTTTTGGGCACGGCATAGGAGATCCGGGCGATAAGGGAGTACGGAGTACTAGCTAATGATTAGTACTCCGATAAAACAAAGGATGGCAACCGCTATAGTCAAAGTGGACCGCGCTGGCAACCTAAAGAAAGAAAGGAGCACTGCCGCTATAGTTAAAGCGGACTGCGCAGTGAAAGTAAATAAAGAAAGGAGCACGGCCGCTATAGTTAAAGGGGACCACACTGTCCAAAAATGTTAATATGGATTAAAAGGTGCAAGCTGGTTGTGTAACTATGACGCGGCCGCCATTACGCCAATACTAAACAAGCTGGTTTTCTAAATATGATACGTCTGTCTTTACTATTAAAAGCGGGCTCCGTGCTGTGTTATAGGAAAGCAAGTCACGGGCACTTGGCCCACCCACAGAAGTGAGACTGTTTTTTTCAGGAGATTTGGGTGAATGCTGTGTGGTAGCTTGCAGATTTCAGGACTATTCGTCCCAAAAATGCAAGGAAAATATGCTTTTTAGGCAAAGTTTGAGCTTTGCACAGGATTCTGGGTAAAAAAAAAAACCTGGTGAGAGCCATTTAAGTCACCCCACCCTGAACTCCCATCGGTGTCTAGTTTTCTCAAATGTGCAGGTTTGGTAGGTTTCCCTAGGTGCTGACTGTGCTGGGGCCCAAAGTCCACAGCTAGTTATCTTGTAAAAACACATGCATTCTGCTGGGTGAAATATGATGTCTCCTATGTCACGTTTTGGGGTGTTTCGTGTCGCGGGCACAAGCCCAAGCCAGACAAGGGGGGCACCACTTTTACCAGGAGACATGTGAAATACAGAATAGTAGAACATTTTTTATTACCAATTGAATATCTCTGTTTGTGCCTTTCAAATGTAAGCAAGTCTGTAACACAGAAGACGTTTTACAAAATTACCTCTGAAACACGTCAGTATGAGTACCCATAAATTCAGATATGTACAAAACAACCATTGCTCCTAAACTCAGTATCTGGTGTACATTTCAGTAATACAGAGTTTTCCTTCACACCCTTTTTCCATTCTTTAAAATTTACCATATGAATTGCTGTATAGTTGGTACACAATGAAAAACCATTGTAAGGTGCAGCTCGGTTGTGGGCTCTGGGTACCTTAGGTTCGTAACGGTGTCTTACTTTAAAAAATCTGCTGTAGTAAGAAGTTACAGTTGAAAATGTAGACACAAATGGCTGTTTTTTTCCAACTCCGTTTCAATATTTTTTTATTTCAAATGAGCCGTTGTTGAATTCAGATTTGTGTCTAGTTTTCAGAAATGTATAGCTTTCTGGGATCCACCATCGGTTTCACACCTGTTTCTACCACAAACTGGAAAGTGGTGGAAAACACAAAAAATAGGGTAAAAAGCCATCTCCCACTAAAATGCTAAAATTATGCTAAAAAATGTGTTTTCTGATTCAAGTCTGCCTGTTCCTGAAAGCTGGGAAGATGGTGAGTTTAGCAGCGCAAATCCTTTGTTGATGCGATTTGCAATTTAACATTTTGCTATATTTTGGCGCATTTCTCAGTCCCCTCCAGGGGAATCCATTAACCTTGGGTACCCTAAGAATCCCCAGGATGTTGGAAAAAAAGACGCAAATTGGGCGTGGATAACATATGTGGACAAACAGTTATGGAGGCCTAAGCGCAAACTACCCCAAATAGCCAAAGCAAGGCTTAGCACTGGAGGGGAAAAGGCCTAGCAGCGGAGGGGTTAAAGGGGTTACATTTAATATTCCCACTCCGTTCTCGGCTACATTAGGGAAGGTGTTGGACATTAAAGGGGTCACAATTACCATTCCCAGTCCCATCTAAGGGCCTTATTATGAGTCTGGCAGTCCATAGGCTACCAGAATCGTGGGGGCGTGGCAGTCTTCCTACCACCCTATAAGGACCCGGGCGGTCGGGCCACCCTGGGACCACTGCAACCACCAGGGATCAGAAATTCCAGGCGGTGGAGCGGTGGTCTTGGGGCCTCAATATGCTTGGTGGGGCCGCATATTACAAGTTTTTGCACGGCCACACTTTTCATGGTGGTGCGACCCCCATAAAAAGTGTGGTGGTGAGGTAACAAAGACACCCTACCAGGCACTCTGGTGCCTCAAGCCATATGGATGCAACAGGGGAGCACAACATGTGCCCCCCTGTGTGCTTGCACACCAGCACCTGCACGGCATGGTACTGCCTATGATGTTCCCCTTGCAGTGCCTATTTCATAGGCACTGCCCTGGGAACACCAAAGAATCGCCTGCCAGACTGGAGAAAACTCCTAATCTGGTGGGTGGTTCCAACATGGGTTTGCTGGTGCGGGAGCACGGTGGTCCTGCTCCCGCACAGCCAAACTTATAATAAGCGAAATCAAGGAAGGTGTTGGGCATTAAAACGACTGCATTTAATATTCCTATTCCAATCTAAACTAATTTGAGGAACGTTTTGGACATCAAAGGGACTATAATTATCCCCACTCCAACCTAAGATACATTGGGGAAGGTGTTTGACATAAAAAGACACCTAAAAAGTACTATTCTCTCTCAAATCTTAGGAATGTTGAGGAAGGTGTTAAACATTAAGAAGGTTACATTTGCTATTCCTAATCCAATGTATAAAACATTGGGGAAGTTGAACATTAAAGAGGTTACATTTACTATTTCCACCCACATGTAAGCTACATCAAGGAAGGTGTTGGACATTAAAGGGATTAGATTTACTATTCCTACACCAATCTAAAATATTTGGGGAAAGTGATGGACATCACAGGGACTAAAATTTACTAATCCCATTCCAAACTACACTACATTGGGGAAGGTGTTTGGCATTAAAGGGGTTACATGTACTATTCCCACTCCAATCTACGCAACATTGATTAAGGTGCTGGACACTAAAAGTGTTACATTTACTATTTCCATTCCAATCTACATTGGGAAACATGTTGAACATTAAATGAGTTAGATTTACTGTTCTAACTTGAAAGCTAAATTGGGGAAGGTGTTAAACATTAAAGGGGCTACATTATCTATATCCCACTCCAATCTAACTACATTAGGGAAGGTGTTGGACATCGAAAGGGATACAATTACTATATCAACTTCAATCTAATCTACTTTGGTGAAAGTGTTGAACAGTAAAGGGACTTTAATTACCATCTCCACTATTACCTAAGCTACATTGGGTATGGTGTTCGACATTAAAACGTTTACATTTACTGTCCCACTCCAGTCTACGCAATATTGGGAAAGGTGTTGGACATTAAAAGGGTTACATTTACTATTTCCACTCCAATTTAAGCTCCACAGGGGAAGGTGTTAAATATTAAAAAATGTTACTTTAACTATTCCTACTCCACTGTACACAAAATTAGGGATGGTTCTGGATGAATAAATATTCTGTAGGAAAACTGAAATATACTAAATACAATAAAAAAAAGTAATACTTCACAACAATATATACAAAAGTTATATTAAAAATGTAAAATATTTACATATATAATTCACGTTTTGCATTTTTCTTCATTATTATATGTATAAAATATTATAATTATTGAAAGATTAATCTCAGTCTGCCTCCACTCACACACACACAGCAGGTGAAGGAGGATAAAGAAAGCTGACAGCTTCGTTGGTCCTCCTGCACAGTGAAAGAAAAAGGGTAAGATGGGGCAAACACATATACCTCCTCAACCCCACGGGCTGCCAAGTGGTGGTCCAGGGCAAGGGCTCCATCTGCAGCGGCTGCATTTCTATGGTCATGGGCAAGGTCAGGGAGCTTTGAATAAACACGGATTGTGAATAGGCCAGAAAATGATAAAACTTTTATTCTTAGCCCTTCCCAACAGTACCTTCATAGATAGGAAAGATGGAAGCCCACAGATGCCTCTGAGTGCAGGGGTTTTTGATTTCTGGTCTATGGATCAGGTCACAATGCCTAGCCTATAGACCAGTCAGGAACTTTTTGTCAAAAATATACTTTTGAAAAATTATCTAGCACACAATTTCTCCATAGATTTTGATCACCCTAACTTAAAAAGAACACAATCTTGCACATTTTTACAGTAAGCTTCACACACGGAGTACCAGCCTATGTAAAGCAAAATGACTGGGAAAAAAGTGTGTGACTTTTTTCATTCAAATTTCGGTTTATGAACTAGTTCTTTAACACAAGTGATAAGCTATGCCTGTATTTTTCTTGTTTAAATTTCTCAAATACTACTTAATAGATTTGAAACAAACCAGCCCTGGAAAATAAATTGGATCAAATACTCCCTTCTGGTCCAAGATTATTGCAAATCCTTACATTGGTGTTTATTTTTTACCTGTAAATGAATTCCGACAAGAGGTTGATGTCTAAATGAGAAATTGAACCTTTCTCTCCAATAATTCTTAATTTTGACCAATCTGTCAGAAATTTTAAAAGGAGCAAACTAAATGATCAAATAAACACTTTCCCTGTAGATACACAACTTGACAGCTAGTCGTTATTGAAGACAACTCAGATCACAGAATTATGTGTGTAATAAAAAACATAAACTTATCCCTACAAACTTCTCTTTATGAGGTAGTAGGGTTATGGTCTTCAACCTGAAATACACTGAACTGTTAAGCTAAAAAGATGAAACAACCCTAGTGCAGTGCTCAAGACCTCAGTATGTTTTTAATCAGAATGAGGTTCAAGAACATACCACTCACAGTCCTTAATCCTCTTATCAATATTTTGCCATTTCTTTTTTTTTTAAATAATGCATTTTCAATCGCTATGTGGTGTGCTCTGAACCCCATTTGGGATGGAGTTGTGCTCATCTTCCATCTAATATTTAGAGTCACGGCCATCCTATAGATTCCAGATGAAGACTAATTCAGAGATTTTGAACTAGCTACTTACGGTTTTTACTCAAAAATGGTTATAGAGAGAGTCTTCCTATTTTCTTCCCTGGGCATAATTTTCACTGTGTAATATTTGAGTGGTGGATTCAAAAACAAACTGTCAAAAGGCAATGCCACCTAGCTACTGCTGACACTGTTTATGAACAGCCAGTGCCCTGCAAGTATGGAGGTCACAGACACTGGACATAGAGCACAGTCACAGGTCAAAGAAGGCCATGCCAAGTGCCCAGTGTATGCTAGACTCAAAGCCTTGTTACTCTCTGCAGGGCCACGCCCTCTGTCCAATGCCCACGTCCATAGGCCATTCCATACAGGCAAGGAGGGCATGGTGAGTGAGTGTTGGGCATAACCATTGCTGAGACAATCGCACAATGTTTTCAAGGAATGACTACAGGATGGACTGTAGGGATGGATAACCTTAGTAGTGGTCGCTTGGCAAAAACTAAACCAATACCTTGTGCCCGGTGCCTACAGAATATCAGAAAAAGAACATACCCTGGTCTATGGCATATTCGAACATCATATCCTACACCTAATGTCTGCAGGATAATCTCGCTGGGGCAGCAGTTGAAACAAGTGTCAGCAGAAATTGATTCTATGCATTGGCACCTGACAATAGAGTACACCGATACTGTGCACATTGGCACAGCCAAAAAGATTGCTGTTTGTCTGGTAACCATAGGTTATGCACGAAGACCATGTCATGCAAGTACTAAGAACAAGGGTCTTGGATAAAGGGAAGTGCCAAATGTCATGCCATGCAATGGTGTAGTATACAACACTGTCAATCACATCCTGGCTGATGAGCCCTAATAAGGGTGAAACCAGTCCTGGGCTTGGAGGACCTGGCTTGGCAGTTCTGGCTGGACTGCTCCCACTGAGGCTGGGTCAAGACGATTTGCATATGGCTGGGTCAAAACTGAGGAGGCATGGTGGGCGAAAATAATGGATTGGGACGCAGCAGCCAGAGCGATTGACAGTGGCTGAGATTAATTCAATCATTCCAACTATCACCTTGTTTTTAATGCCTATCTCTTGCCAGGAATTAGCATAAACCGTGCTCTATATGGCTAGAAAGCAAGTGTCCCGGGGGCAGGTCCTGGCCAAGACTTGCATGTTGCATTTAGATATCTGCAGCAGGCACCCAGCCCACTTAACCCCTTCCCCGCTCATGACGGAACCACTCCGTCATGAGCCACGGTTGCGCCGTGCTCATGACGGAGTGGTTCCGTCATGCTGCGGCCGTTGGCGGCCGCTCCGCCCACGCGGCGCTAATTCCCCGCCTGTGCGGGCGATTAGCGCAGTGGGCGGAGACGTGACGGAACCACTCCGTCATGAGCACAGCTCAACCGTGGCTCGTGACGGAGTGGTTCCGTCACGAGCACAGCGCCACCGCACCTGCCCCCAAACCCCCCCAGCGCCGCGGCGGAATTCCTGCCGCGGCGAAGGGGTTAATAACAAACATAAATGTTCGAAGAAATGGCATGGTTCAATGGGTAAAACACTGGTTTTCCAAGTTATAATTGCATAAAAGGCAAATAATATTCTATTTGAACGTAAAACCAAAATTACAACTACAGTTAAGACTAATGAATGCAAATACATTTGTTAAACAGCTGCTCTGTTGCGCAAGGTTCTTCCTTGAAAGTTTTCTTTTGATAAAATGCACTAAAACAGTTAAAGACGAATTGCATATGTAACAATGTACAAATGGCACTTCTTTCAGTTCACGGGACGTGCGTACCTGCGCAATTACAAATTATCTACATCGTTGTTGACGAAAAGGCAATTGCACCACTGAGATCACAACAGATTAGAAATAAGATCTGCACGTGCTTTGCTCGAAACTAAAATTAGAAATATCACACTTTGCTCATTTTCAGAACAGAATATTTTCTTTTGTTTGCACCTCAGCGCCACAATTATTTACATGTACAGTTTTGAAAAAAATTAATTAAAGGTGCAACAGTTTTTATGTACCCGGGGAAAGAATGCTACTAACACCTAGAAATCTCAGTTTCAGCTTTTTAACATGTAGCCAAATTGTTCTGAAACCGAGAATACAGAATATACTGCATGAACGGTTTTGTGGTTTCCATCAACATATCAAATGTGTACTGTGTTGCTTTTAGTGTAAAAGATGAAACTTTAAATAAATGACCACAAAATACTAATTTCAGGCAAGTATATGAGGCTCCTGTTACCACACCCTGAATCTTGCTTGAAACGAGAGAAAATTATATAATCATATCAGTGACTGAATCCCACAGTACAGCGTATAAAGGTACACTGCATGAACACTTATGTTAACATCCAAAGAATCAAATATGGCCATACATCTTTCCATAGCTGTGTTCCAAGTGCCCAACTTATGTATATGTGACAAATGTATGTATTCAGTTCGTTTATGTGTGTGACAGAAACCCTTTCAGAGGGCCATGGGGCACGCAGGGGTTACTGCGCCTAACTGTGGTGGTTACTCCTGAATCCAGGGGCCCGACTTACTATAACTTTTTAGCAACTGGGCCAAGTACCCCTCCTGCACTTGACTCTCAGTGGCAGCTATGGTAGGCAGTCCAAGGTTACCTTGTGGGTAAAGTGTAGATACAGTTTAGTCCAGGTGCATAATTATTTTAATATTAAAAAGAACTATTTTGTTTCTAACTCCACGCATTGAAGTAATAGGACCCTCGTAAGCAATAACACAATCCCCCTTGAGGTCAGGGCTCTAGTGTTTGAATGGCAAATCCCTCTGCCACCCGCTTCTTGTACAGTGGTTATTCCCCATTCACTAGTTTCTGCATCCAGGGAATGCATACTACTACGCTTTACTCAATATGGTCTGGTACTGCCTAAATACACCTCCTCATTACCAAGGACCTTTGGGGTGGGGACCCTCCCGGCTCCCATGGGCTCACTGCCCCCTTCTCCCCAAGGCAAACAATTCAAACACCACACTGTTTGGATTAGGGGTCGTAAACCCCGGCCGTATTTTATTACATAACATAAGAAACATTAACATTTATATTATTTACATTATGTACACAAAACGCAGAAAGTCCAATACATTGATAGGTACAAGATGTCAATTGGCTAATCTTAACCTGCTTCAAATACATAGCCATTCCTATCGTAAGCTAAGCAATGAAGATATTCTCTTTCTGCGTATCCCTGTTAGAGCCTACAGCAAGGTCAATGAATGGCGGCCACTGATCAAGATTAAGTTAGGTCCCAACCTCCTACCGGAGTAACCTTGCACAGGGGGTCCAGGTTACCAGATGGATACCTCCCCCGGGGCCCCCCTACGCCTCCACATTAAACTCCATAAGGGGGCCGCTGCAGTTATGCATCATTGCACCCTTGAGCGCATGTGCGTGCAAGGATTGGCCAACCAGCCTACTGGAAGCGAGACTTCCCTTTCCCCCGCACCCTTCCAGCCTACCGGCTGTAACTGCCCCTGGAGTTCCATGAGTTCCTCTGTCTCCCCCTCGGGCGTCCCCATTTGAAAATGGTGATTCCCGCTAAGGACCAAAAAGTATGCTCACCAATCATGACCTTACCGCCACAGGCCAGTATAGTTGACCGACTATCTGCCCCCCCCCCCCATCCCCTGCTGAAACGAAGGTCATGTCCCGTTCGCTGCCCCTAACGTCCCAGCTAGCATATTTTCCAGGAACAGTTATCTCAATCCGCACACATGTGCAAGACCAACTATCCATAGGCCATCCTTTAAGAAAAACGCCCCCCCCCCAATGAAATCCCTGCGAAATGGCATGGAGTTATGGGGACCTAACCAACTTATCTATCTTCTTATGAGGTCTCTTACAGAAGTGTTCAAGGTCCATACCAAAATGCCCTCCGCCACTGTAATCATGGGATGCTGTGAGCCCACCCTCCTACCGGAGTGACTTGCACATGGGGCCCAGTTCACCCGAAGGTTATCTCCCTCTGCCCACCTGATATCATCTCCCAGGAATAATGCTGTCATGCCAAGTTTCTTGCACCACTGCATTTGGGGGGGGGGGGGGGGGGAAGGTTGGCCAAAAATGCCCACTGGAAGCAGAACTTCCCATCCCTTGCTCCTGTGGATCCCTTGCCAACAATTCCAGAGTGATACTATGATTAATTCAGGACTCAGCCACTCAGAATAACCCCTATTCCAGTAGCTTATGGACATGGGTGGGCTCCTCCTTTCATGCAGACCCCAAATCCCAACCATACCGGGAGTGCTTGTGTAGGGGGCCCGTCTGCCTGCTAGGATACCTCCCTTGGGCACCCCTACACACCCATCTTCCTCCCTCCCTGTGCTTAGCTTGCGTCCAATGTGCGTGGGCGGGCCTCTGTAACCCTTTCTGCGTCCACCGAAAGAGACAAAAAACAGAGATCCAGCTGGTGTTCAAACCACTCCTTGCACCTTAAACCTTGTTTATGCCTCACGTGTGGATTGTCCTCGCCCAGGACCCTTCAGAAACTGCTTCTGCATTTGCAGAAGACCACGAGGTACCCAGTCGGTGCCTCCAATCCTCCCGCGTTTCACTTGCGCCGACCGGAGGATACAAATGAGAGAAAGGAGTTAGAGGCAAACCTAACAATGGCATTAAGCTCACACATTATCAGTCATTGTCAGATTCCACCCCTCAGGCCTTTTCCTCCTCTGGCTCAAATAGCCCATCATTGCCGCCCCAGTGGCACCCTAAAATCCAGAGGGGGAGCCCTAGACTGGTGGCTCCTCCTTTCCGCCCCAGACCCGGCCTGAATGATCGACCTGGACAATTTGAGCAACTCTTGGATCAATAAACGCAATAGCGCGATTCCTACCCCACCTTCCTAAACCTTATATGGGCCACCCTGTATTAGTTCAATTAACCCCAGATGTAGCTGGACCGGGCACCCCAACAGGGCTGCAATAACCTTTGCATAAGTACATGAGAAGCATTGCACTCCAGCTTTGCTGAGTTATGCGAAACCCAACTACCTTGGCACTAATAACTGTACTGCAGCCTCATCTCGGCAGTTTGAGTTGGGACCTCCGAAGGCAAAGACGTGATAAAGGGTTAATTCCGATGGCCCATAGTTCTGGAAAGTAAGCCCGGTTAAGAGCATCTTGGCTAGATAAATGTCCAGATACTACCCTCTGAGACGATCCATATTGCGTTCAACAGTTGCAGGGTAACAAATAATTTGGCGGCTATTGAGAACATATGCCGATAGCTGCACAATCACAGCTAGCACGGAGTATTGCCAACTATATAGGGCCAAAAACTTTTTTCACCGGTAATGGCAATCTCCCTCATGAGTTTTAGGTTGGAAAATTCAAGTTGGCAAGAAACTTCATACTCCCTAATATGTGCCCATTACCACCCGCCAAGATATTTTTACCCTAGCTGTTGCTGTCCATGACCTACCACTGGCATAACCTGCATACATGTAGCACGCACATTCACCATAAAGGGTATCCTGGTGCTGAAATAGCATATAATTACTGCTACCCAGGTCAGTGCCACTCACCTTATCGCCCTCAGAAGGATAAGAAGCGGAATGCCCCCCGCCATGCATTGAGACGTGAGCCATGAGGTCAATCACAGGTCCTATCGTGGGAGCTTTAGCCTACTAAGCCACCAGAACTGGCTGCTTTAGTTGCTTGTTAAGTGGCAATGGCCCATACTTATTGCAAAAAGGGAAAACTGGTATTGAAATAGCATTTGCTTCCGTGTCCACCAGGGAAAACCACCTGCGCGCTGTCAGTCTGGCTGGCCCCCAAAACTTGCATAGCAAGTGCTTAACTGTCAAAATGCATATTAATCCTAGGCACATAATACAATTAAGAAAATTACTGTTTTAGTGATCGCTCCTCAACTAGATCGGTCAACATCCCCCATGATGTTCTCCCAGTGCCTGCTATGCGCTTCTTAAGAGATACACCCCAGCATGTGACAATGGCCCATAGGTGCACCTGCTCCTGCTGAAACAAGGATGCCCCTTGAGTGCTGCCAGTCCAGCTGGCCCTCCAAACCTGCCTAGTATTTGGCGGAAGGGTCAAATGATTAGTAATCCCACTCACATAATGACATTAAACACATGCAGTTACAATAATTTGTGGTATAATGCAACTCAAGTACACATCCAAAAACTGGGTGCAACAATTATAGTAGGCTTATGTGAATTCCTATTTCAGTGCACAACAGAGCCCGTACAAATGCAGAATGCGAACATGATATTTTAATGTTTGGATTGCATTGTACTGTTCTGCTACGCGTGAACGTGTATTCTTCATGCATTTGCACCGAGCCAGGGCAAATATTTCGCATTTTGAGTGCACTACATTCCCCAAGGAGAAGCCCATTTTTATTTGTTTTGTAGTTATCTGGTGCCTCTATGTTGGCGTACATCCAGTAGCTTAATAGTGGCCGTACTGTAGCACCAGCCCTGCATATACCTTCGACTCACAATGCTGAAACTACCCCCAACGGCATTAACTTCAGCTTCATTATGAAGGTTCTGCGCATTCCGTTGTCGAAAAAACTCCTACCCACTGTTCTTAGCCAATCAAAGACAGGAGCCCGGTTTGCCTTTTGAAAATCACACTGACACCCTAAAGACACCTGAAAATCGACGAGAGATCCCCACGCCTGGCTTTTCACAACCAAACTTGTATAGAGCACTCACAAACCGTGACGGAAGGGAAATGAGCTGCATTATAATATATTACACTTTCATGTAAATTGAGGTAAATGAACCCATTGAATATAACATCACATAAACGTTGTAACTGCTATGCAGTTTGTAAGGGATAGCCCCACATATTTTTGGGCACGATAATTATGTTTGGAACTGCAACAAGAAGGGATTGTGGGAACCCCCTCATAATTTAACACCACAGAAACATTTTATTTGCAAAGCATGGGGATTGGAGACACGCTATTTTTACGACTGTACCCAAGCATTCTCCCTGCGCCTGTATAAGGCAGGGCGGCCTCTCTAATTATGGCTGCAGAAAACCCTGTAGAAGGCCCATATGCCTACCAATAGAAATGCCCACAAAAATAACCAACAATAGTGATACCCCTTGAATGATGAGAACGCAACACTCCAGGTTCCATGCAAGGAAAAGGGGAACCCCTCGTTTATTTTTATTGTTTTATTTTTTTGAAACATTTTTTATTGTTTTCAAAGCAACAACTCAACACACGTTCCACTACCCCCACCCTTCAAAGGAGTACTGTACATTTATCTTCGCTACCAATTATCCAGGAGTAGAAACATCCTTCCCACCCAGTCTCCTTCCCCCCCCCTCCCCCACCCCATGTCAGTGTGCCCCCGTCACCTACCCCTCTTCTGATGTACCCCTCCTCCACAATGAAGTATGTACGGGTGCTCAACCTCTCCTTAGCAAAACAGAGCCGTCCCTCGCGCCGAGCCAAAGTTTATGCGTCCAGGGCCTACCACTATTCCCCTCCTACTCCTCACTCCCCGCTACCTCCTGCCTATCAGATGTGCTCTCCACTTCCCCTGCATCAGACATCAACCCCTGAAGTTCCACCACCATCGCCTCCCATGCCCGGGCCGTCGCTAGTGCCTTCTCATCGTCCCTCCGAA
The DNA here is from genome assembly GCF_964204655.1 of Triturus cristatus. Classification (NCBI taxonomy): domain Eukaryota; kingdom Metazoa; phylum Chordata; class Amphibia; order Caudata; family Salamandridae; genus Triturus; species Triturus cristatus. The sequence goes on along the minus strand of NC_140592.1, from coordinate 273,164,211 downwards.
GGGCCAATTGCACCCGGACTGTACCCTCCACCCCCGCCCATCTCGCAAATGCCGCCCTCCACCGCAAGAAGCTAGGCCCCCCCCGGGATTTCCAATACATAGTCAGTTCCCTCTTGGCCATTATCAATCCTAAATCGTAAAACTTGCTGGTGACCTTCGTCCGGCGGGTGTGGGGAAACCAAAGCAACAAGCAAGCCCCCATTTCCGGGGCAATAGAGCGGTCCGTCACCTGATTCAAACAATCCACAACATCTGCCCAGTAGTCACCCAACTGTGCGCAGGACTAAAACATATGACGAAAATCCGCCCCATCTCCCCAACACCGCGGGCACTGAGAGTGAACCCCCCCAAAATATTGCAATATCTTGGCCGGCGTCAGATACGCCCTGTGCAACGTAAAAAACTGAACTAACTGAAACCGGGCATTCCTCGTTCCCTTCCAGGCCCTCCGCACCAGCGTGGACCATGTGGTCTCGGGGATCGCTTTCGCAAGGTCCGTTTCCCACTTCTCCCTCAGGGCGGCCAGAGGTTGCAGGCCCTCCATCGATAGTCTGCGGTAAAGGCAAGTAATGGCCTTAGTCGTCCCCGCCGCCATCACTACATATTGGCAACCAGCGGCGGTCGGCGGCTCCGAGAGCCCCATATACCAATGTTTCTGGAGGCTCACTACAAGGGCCGCATGGAGTAAAAAGTCCCCCCGCGGAAGCCCATAAGAGTCCTGCAATACCTGGAAGGGCAACAGCACCCCCTCTCTGAATAAGTCCCCCACCATCTGCACTCCCAGCTCCTCCCAATCAGCTAGCCCAGACCAATCACCCCCATGCGGGAGCGCCGTACATATCCCCAGGGGGATCTCCGGGGCATAGGGGTGGATTATGGCGGCCCTCCTCTGGCACCTGTTCCAGCACAGCCGGAGGGTACGTTCCTCCAGGGTAAGCTGGGCCAGGTCTAACCGCTGCTGGAGGACTATGAAGGCAAGCACATGCCGCGGAATCAGCCTACCCTGTGGGCCCTCCGGGCCTCTATACTCCCTGGCCACCGCCTGCGTAAGCCATTGGAGCTTGGCTGCCAAGTAGTACCACTCAAGATCTGGGGCTGCCAGGCCCCCCTCCGCTCTCGGCCGCCGCAACGTGGTCAGCGCCACCCACCGCCTTCCCGAGCCCCAAATGAAGCCCGTAGACAGTGCTAGCAGCCGCGTGAAAAACGACGCCGGGATCCATATGGGAAGGGTGCGAAAAAAGTAAAGGAGGCGTGGCAACGCCACCATTTTCAACAGCGCCACCCTCCCGGCACACGAGAGTGGGAGCGTGCTCCAAAACCCCATGCTACCACGCAAGCCGCGAAGGGCCCTGCCAACATTCCCCTCCAGCAAATCAGTCTGGGTATGGTAAATGCAAACCCCCAAGTATCGTAAGCAGCTACCTTCCCACCGGATCTGTCCCAGCGCCTGTGGGGCCCGACCACCCTGCGACAGCGGGAACAAGCATGTCTTGCCCCAGTTGACCTTAAGCCCGGACAGGCGACCAAACTCCGCCAGAAGGGCAGTCGCTCCGCCCAGCGCGCCCTCCGCATCCGCCAAGAACATCAGCAGATCATCTGCATATAGGGATATATAGTGGGCGTCCCCCCTCATGTAAACTCCAGCATAGGCGCACCCCCGTCAGGCATGAGCCGCCAGCGGTTCAATGGCCAGGGCGAACAACAAGGGGGAGAGAGAGCAGCCCTGCCTCGTCCCCCTCCGCACGCAATAGGGGGCCGATATGGTAGCCCCCGTCTTCACTCGGGCCGTGGCATCGCTATAGAGCAAGGCGGTCCAGCGTACGAAGCCATCCCCCAGTCCAAATGCCCGCAGCATTCGATATAAATAGGGCCACTCCACACTATCTAAGGCCTTTTCTATGTCGACCGACAGTGTGCAGGCCTCCGGGTATACGTCCCGGTCCATCTCCATCACCCGCAGCAACCGTCGAACTGAAGTGGCCGTGCTACGCCGAGGAATAAAGCCCGCCTGATCCGGGTGAATTAAGGCGGTCATATGGGTCAATAGGCGCAACGCCAGTATTTTACTCAAGATTTTGTAATCCACCGTCAGCATAGAGAGCGGACGGTACGCCGTGCGCGCGCCGGCCTCTCCTCCGGGTTTCAGTAAGGGTACCACAATCGCCTCCCAAGCGGAGGCGGGCAAGCGCCCAAGTCGCCAGGCCTCACTGTAAAGGACCTGCAGCTGCGGTGCCAGCAAATCCTGGTAAGCCGCATAGAACTCGACGGGCAGACCATCCACCCCCTGGGGTCTTTCGCCGGGCCATGTGCTTAATCGCCGCACGGATCTCGCCCAGTGATAAGTATTTCCCATTCTCCGGGTCCAGCCGGGGCAGTCGGGCCTCCAATAAAAAGTCATCAAGGCCTTCAGGCTCCCCCTCCATAGTGCTATCATACAACCCAGCATAATAACTGGCAAACCGCTGATTTATCCCCATCTGGGAATAGACCGGGACTCCCCCTGCTTTAACCAGGGAAAGTATCGGGTCACCTCGGGCAGTCGGGTTCGCCAACCATGCCAGGAGGGATCCCACCGTATCTCTTTCTGCGTGCGCTCGGGTAAGATAGTTTTTATGGTCAAAACAGCGAAGCTTCTCCACTCGCACCGCCACGCCCTCACGCGCCTCGACAACTGCCGCCATCGCCCCCTCCCCCGCCTGATGCGCACGTTCAGCCGTCCGCAGCTGGGCCTCCGCCTCCTCAACCTCCCTCAGCAAAGTCTTCCGCACTCCGGCCGTGGACGATATACAAACCCCCCGAACAACCGCCTTAAACGCATCCCATTCCGTCGCCCGGCTTGCCGCCGTACCCGAGTTATGCCCAAAATACTGCTCTATGCAGCCGCTAACCTCAGCCCGGAAAACCGAGTCCTCCAGCAGCAAAGGGTTAAGGCGCCAAGTAGGAATCGCTTGCCGCTGCCTGGACCATTGCAGCACCCCCACACAGGGGTTATGGTCCGAGATGGTTTTAGCTAGATATTCACTATGCCACATCAAAGTCTGAACATCCGGTGAACACAGTATACTATCTAATCGGACATACAACTCGTGGAGGGCGGAGTAGAAGGAGTAATCCCTATCCATCGGATGATGTGTCCGCCAAGTGTCCACCAGTCCCCAAGTGTCCTGCCAAGCCCGTCTACTAGTGGCCACCCGACGGACCACCGACTGCGCGAGGGGCGGGTGGGACCTGTCCAGCTCAACATCAGTCACAGAATTAAAGTCCCCTCCCAACACCACCGTCCCCGTCAAATACGCTGCCAGCTGACCCGACAGTCTAGAGAAGAAAGCGGCCTGGTCTACATTAGGGGCATACACACTGCACAAGGCCATATCCCTCCCGTCCAACCGCCCCTGTACTGCTACAAACCTGCCCTCCGGGTCCACTAACGTCATCAAAGGCTGGAAAGGGACTCCCGCCCTCACCCAGATCAGGGCACCCCGGGCAAACTTCGAGAAGGTAGTATAGAACAATTGACCCCGCCAGCGCCGATGCAATGCCTTCCCCTCCTCTCGATCTAAGTGGGTTTCTTGAAGGAAGGCTACCTGGACCCCTCTCCTTACCAAGTAGGCATGTACTTTATATCTCTTCACCATAGAGGTGAGCCCCCTCACATTCCAAGTCAGAAATCTCAATTCAGGTGGGGTCCCATCCCGTCGCTGAGCCAACCGCCCTTTCCTAGCCCTCCGAGGCACACTGACAGTCCCCTGAAACCCCGTAACTCCCCAACTCCCCGAACACCCTCCCTTCCCCAGAACAGGTGCTAAACCACAGTTACCCATCCAAATACCACCCCAAACAGAAACCAAACACTCTGGTAGCCACCAGAGTCTCACTATGTCCGTGAGGTTGAGGTGATGGCTCTGCGCCAGACGGGCTTGTCGACAGTCCTCTTCAGAGAATCCACGCCCAGTCTCTGCAAATCCTCCCCCAGTGCCCCGCGCCCTTCAGACCCCCCGCTCTCTCCTCCAAGTCCCCTCAGCAGTCCCCATCCGCAATGCACCAGCAGGTACCGGTCCCTCCCCGAGCCCCGCAAAGCCAGGCCAGGCCTCCCTCCCCATACGCACCCCTTCCGCCCTGCCCACGTCCCTCAGTCCATGGCCAGAGAAATCCCCAAACCTTCAAGCGTCCAGCAACTCGTCCGCCGTCCCGGGGGTAACATCAGGCAGCAACTCCGCCTCCCCGTCTGCGCCATCAGAGAGGGAGGCCTCAGAGCCCTTCTGGGAGCCCGAATCCTCGCTGGGCTGGGAGGCCGCGGCCCCCGAGATCACAGAGACTGCCCGCAGCGCAGCCCGCCGTTCCAGCACCGTCTGGGATGCTCCCGGCGATCGGACCCCTGCTGTCCGTACCTTAGTGCGTCTGCTGCGACGGGCCTTCGCCAGGGTTCCCGGCGGCCCCTCTCCATCAGCATGCGCCGCCGCGCCAGTCCGGACCGATTCCAGCCAACTCCTGGCTGCTGCGGGGTCATTGAAGAAGGATGTCGTACCGTCCAGCACAACTCGGAGGCGGGCCGGGAACCACAATGAGTACTGCAGCCCCTCGTCCCGTAGAGCCTTCTTCACTGCCTGGAAGGAGGAGCGCCTGCGCTGGACTTCCATGGGGTAGTCTGGGTAAATAGAGACCGGAACATTCTCCACTTGGTAGGGACCCAGAGTTCTAGCCTTCTGAAGAATAATATCGCGATCCCTGTAGTGCAGCAGGCGGGCTACCACCGGCCGGGGAGGGCGGCCCGGATCCGGGGGTCGAGCCGGAACCCTATGCGCCCTCTCCAAGGTATAAAACCGCGTGAGCCCCTCGGGCGCCACCACCTCTTTTAGCCAGGTCTCCAGAAAGGTCAGCATATTTCCCCCTTCAATCTTTTCAGGCAGCCCCACTACGCGAATGTTATTGCGGCGGTTGCGCCCTTCGGCATCCTCGGCCCTCTTCTCCAGAATCAACACCCTCCGTAGGAGATTCGCCGTCTGACCCTCCGATGCTTTCTGCGCTGGTGCTACCAAGTCCAACCTGTCCTCCGTTTGCTTGACCCTATCCACCAGCTTCCTGTGGTCCGCCCGAAGCAGCCCCAGATCTGAAGACACCTGTGCGATATCAGTCTGCAACGCAGTTCTCGTGTCCGCTATGGCCTGCAGGATTTGGTCCATCTGCCGTTGCTGGAGGCCCGCCGCGGAGTCAGCACTCGTTCCGCCATCTCGGCCACCGGCGGAGTCTCCCACCGAGTCCGCCGGGTTCCCTCCCAGCTTGGGTCTCGGTTTGCCCATGTTCCAGGTCAGGAAGCACACCAGGGAGTCACACAGCAATCGGCCTCCAGGCCCGCTCCCCGAAGCAGTGGCTACCACGTGGCCCCGACTCACCCCTCACCGGCCGCAGGGTCGGTCGCACCCCTGCCTCCGAACGATGGTGACACCGGCGTGCTCCTGCCACTCTCCACAGGACGCCCTGGTGAGGAGGACCACACCGCTCCCCGAAGGCCGTCCTCCCCGCCGTGTAATGGAACAGTGGCCGACCCCACCGCTGTCCGCCGGGTCGCTCGGAGGCTGCGTCACCAGAGCAGGCACCGTCCTCCAGCAGTACCTTCAGGCCTGCCACCCAGGGTCAGCCCGGTCACCACCTCTGGGGCTCCCGCGGAGCCGGCCGTCCACCTCTCGGCCCCCCGTCTGCCAGCCAGTGCCTCCGGGCCCTCTGCCTCCACTTCGACTCCGGGGCCGCCGCTCCCACCGCAGGCCTCACGCCGCCCTCCGGGTCGCTGCTCCTCCACCGTGCATCCCCAGCCGCTAGTTCAGGCTGCGGAGGGGCTCCCAACACCAAGCCTCTCTCATCAGTCGGACTCCGCCCCGCTCTGCTGTCCACTACGGTGGCACTGCCACTTCCGGGATCCTCTGCCGGGCTCGCCCCACTTCCGGTCGGCACCCAACTCACTGTGGGCCGTGGCTGCACGTCCCCGCACAGGCCGCCCAAAACGGCCGGCGGCAGCCCGCCTCCGCCGCGATGTCAGTCGCAGCGCCAGCTCTCGGCGCCGCGCTCCACTCTGCCGTTCCGCTCCCGGGGGCCGGACCAGGCGGGGGGTGCCCTCCGGGATTCACGGAGCACCGGGGCGACAATCTGTGCAGGATTTCAGCTGGGCTGGATGCGGAGCTCGTCGCTCACGCGTCCATGCCCGTCGGCTGCCAAGCCACGCTCCTCGGGAACCCCTTGTTTATGACGTCAACGGGTCGGGTAGCACCTCTCATCACCCCCTCTTGCCTCTTTAGCCAGTCTCAGATGAGGACAAGCCAGAAAATCCACAGGGAGAGCCGAGCCAAGGGTCTGGCTTGCCTCCAAGAGCCCTAAATCGGACCGAGCCCACATCTTTGCCACGTAATTCGTTCTGCAAATGGCATATAATAAGATAAGGGCTCTTCAAATTGAAAATATCAAATTTCAACACATGGAAGCGTTTAACTTTAGAGCATTAGATTGCATCACTGCATTGAATTGATGAAATGGAATGCATTAGGAATGATTAAAACATAAGCGAGAGGTTTTTGGACAGGACAGATCCTGAAGAGATCTCAAGGTTCTCCCAAGTGTTATGATAAAAGGGAAAAGAGACAAAGTGAAATAAGAAAATTGTCTAAGAACACAAGATTTGGTCAAGCAGGGAAGCAGAAACTGGTCCCAGACTTTCTGGCTGTGCAATCGAGCCTCTACACAGATCTCTCTTTCTAAATCAAAACTTAATGCTTTGTCTTTATTTCCATGAGGACCTACCTATGCATACAAAGGTCTGGCTTGTTTGTGGCTCAAGGTTTCAAGAGAGCCTCGAGCTGAGTCAGGCATCCAGATGAAGCCTTAATTTGCTCATCCACCTCTAGACTCAGTGGTCGCATTGTCTCCCTCCAGCAACTGAGTGGTCTTGTGGGATTTTACGAACTCTCACACCTACCTAGACGTCCATGAGTCTCAGTCAGAGCAGGGGCACTTGTTGAGTCCCACCCCTTGCCACGCCGCAGTGGGTCTGTGGTCTTTAATAATTGGTCAAACGTGAAAACTCACATCATGCAGACTTCACTGTATCACACCCAGGTGTACCACTGTCTTCAATGACGTGTTAGTGTGGAGCTCTACAGCGGCACACCTGTGGGCGCTAGGGCCCTGGGAGTGCTCTGAGAAATGGGAGGGGAGGAGGACACCTCAGTGTCCGGGCACGAGAGGATGTAGACAGCAAAACACGCTATGTCGCTGTGGAATGAGGGTCGAGGGCCACAGACGCACCCAGCCAGAATCGTTGGGACCTCCGACTGAGGCCCTGATCGCTCGTTTCACAACTGTAGACTGGGGAGTGACGAAACGAGAGACCGTCCGCTCCCCTGCTTTTTATGCGTTTGAGGTGGGCAAGCCGGTTCTGACCGGCTTGCTCGACGTGGCCCGATCGCGTGAACCGGAAGCACTAGTAAGTGCTTCAGGTTCACACGGGAAACAGCCAATCGCCAGTGGGCTAGGGGAGGCCGGGGTGCCACTTCACTATTGTGATGTATTCAGGGACTTTGGTGAGTAAATCTTTTAGGATTTTTGGTGTGGGCTCCTGGTATTTAGTGCTTATATTATGCAATAACTCCCTCACTTCTATTTCTGTTACAGTTTGCGGGTGGTTGGGTTTCCTTGCCTTAATTACAACATTATATTTTATAGTGGCCCTCTCATAGTGTGTATCAGAGTACTATTTAGTACATTTCCAATTCACAGTTTCCGTTGATGTAGTTTCTAGGTTATAGGAGTAGCCCATGTGACTTAATAATTGTTTTCCTTTCTGTGATATTATATATCTTGCTCTGTCATTATGTCTGGAAATAGTGTAATTGTATTAAGAATTACAATCTGAAAATGTTTATACATTTGTTATTTACATACAAAATTATGCAACTACTTTTCTTATTTATACTTACATGTAACTTCTTAGATGTTTCACATTTTTTGCAGCTTTTACGTGGGAGGTGTTGTAATGTGGAGCAGGGGCTTTCTTTTCGGTTGGTAGAAAAAAAGAGCATCAATTTCATTTGAAATGTTTATTTGTTGGTAGTTTGTAGAGGTTGCGGTTGTTTAGTTTTATTTGTTTGGTTTTAGGGCGAGTTTCATTTTTAAAAATAATTTATAAATACTTTTTTATGTCTTGTTTTTGGGTTTGTGGTCGATGTTGTTTTTTGGTAGCTGAACACTTTCTCGATGTAGTATTTTCTTTTAGTGAGTACTTGTAAAGAGATAGAAGTTTTAGAGTGTTTTGTTAATTATTTGTTACTTTACAAATGTAATTAAAGTTTTAGTTTAAATATAAGTTTTACTTTGCAAGGTAGTTGTCGATACATATGCATTTCTGTTTTCAGCTTCTGGTGTCAGAGACTCTTGCAGCTTAAATTGATCAAATTTGTGTGCCTTTTATATTGTTGATTTAATTGTTTGTGCAATTTGATTGGTTAAGTTTGTTTATAGTTTAATTTTATTGGTTAGTTTTGTTTTGAGTTTTTCATTATTAATTATGTCATTCTATGGTAAACGCTAATTTATGTTTTATTTTTAATGTTAATATGTAGGTCGATACTTTATCTATAAAAATATATATAAAGATATAATTTAGATTGTTGTATAAATGTTTGCACTTTATGTAAACTTTTTTAATACTATGCATTTAGCTATATTTTATTTGGGATGGTTTATAATTATTTTGATTTAATATATTTGTGTGCAGTAAAAACATCTGTATATGTTGTTTAATGTTTATTTTCATGTTTTGTTTAAAGTAAAAAGTAGTTATTTTATGTTTATTAATGATAATGTATTTATTTTAATGATATTATTGTAGTCAATATTGTGTGATGTGATTGACTAATTATATGTTTATTTAAAGATAACAATATTTTTGGTTCCAATATAAGTAAAAATTATATTTTTAACTGCAGTATTTGTGGTTTTTATTAGTTAAGTATAGGAAGGCAATATCTTTGATAAGGATGTTTAATCTCCACTATTTTTGTATATCAATATTGTGTGCATCAATATTGCGCCATTGATCCAGTTCAGACATCATGTTCCATCATTGTCTGGCGTATTCAAACACTACTCATCAGGATCAATTTGTGATCTTTTGAGACATGGCCACTTGTTAGCTTGAACTACAAAGATCAAATATGTTCACATGCGGCAAGAAAAGGTCCACAGTGGCAAACAATTCTGATCACTAACAAATAGATGAATTTGAGGACAAAGGAAAAAGACACATCAAACAATTCAGATATCCACTGCCCAAATTGGAGGACTTACAGAGGAGGATTATGTAGCTGGAGAAAAGGTCCTGGTGAAGGAACTCATTGTTTTATAACTCCAAGAGCTAGCAAACTTTATTCCTAGCCATGGCGCAGAACAGAAACTTCCAATTAAAATAGATGAAAGCATCAAGCCAAAAGCAAAGATAAAAGAACGGACACTCCCAGAATGTAAAGCAAATTATACCTGAAGCAGTCTTTAGGTACACTTTTCCAAGATGTAAGGAGTGAAGGCAAATGTGCAGGTTTTACTGCCTCCTCTCCTCTTCAACTGCTCTTAAGTCTTATAATTTATAACATGCATTCCTGATCAGATTCTGGATATTCGCCTTCTTGTTCGCAATAAAATAAAGCTGGCAACCAAAAAAGGCTGTGTAACTGCAGTGATTAGAATATTATGTTAGATTACGTCATTGACGCCTTTCTGGGTTCCAGTTTCAGAACTGAATCAAGTCCATCTCCCTAAGTTGCCCTAGAAATGCCTATCCTGGTTACACACATCCTTTTAAGTTGTTAATTTTATGTGTACTGCCTGTACATGAGCACATCCATTTCTACAGGTATTGAACTTTAACTTTTGTAATTGGCCCAGAGTTAAGCACAGGATGGAAGCATCAAGGGACTATAAAGGCATACTTGGAGGAAAGAATGTCAGGGACCCCTCTTGATCCATAGCAGGAATAAGTCAGGAACATGGCATGGGCAGCAAAGATCAAAGGTAATTTGCCCCTGCAGGTGTTGGGCATTGCCATGCAAGTTACATTTATATCAGTTTTTGCACATATGACTCTGACATGCGGTTGGACATGACCTTGAGTCTTGATCACAGGTTCAGGTGGCAGAAGGAAAATATTATGAGGAAAGCCCATAATTGTAGAGGTGGGAGGCCTGGATACGGCGTGATTGCGGGCATGCAGAGCGGAACAAAAATTCAAAAATCTTCTTTCATTTCATTTCTACACTGACAATACGCAATTTAATATTTTTGGTCTCATAATTTTTTATTGGGTATCAAGAAAGAAAGAACAAGGTAATGAGACAAGAGTACATTGTGATACAGAGTCTAGATTGCAACGTGATGGATACATACATCTATATACATCAACATCAGCATGAAAAAGGGTGGATGAGAGGGAATTAATTGGGGGTGGGGGGAGGAGAGAGGGGGTGGTGATGGAGGGAGGGGGGAGTCACATAGTTGTGACATCATTAACAGAAAATGTATGACACCTCAGATAGTTTAGAATGTGGAGGTGCTTGGTTTGTGGCAATGGGTGTCAGAAGTGGTTACCTGGGCATTCTCTCCAGCGACATCTATGTGATGGCTGCATTGGTGAGTGCTCTGGATGAGAGAGGGGAAGAAGTCACGCTTAGGTGGGAGTCACAGAGGCGAGGGAAGTATGGGGATGGGGGAAGGGAGGAAGGGGAGAGGTGCGTTCCCTTATCCAACCCAAGTAAGAGAAGAATTGCAACTCCGTCAATAGTAGTTGGTGCTAAGATGGTGAGAGTACTGTATAGGTGAGTGAGGGGGCGGTTCTGTGTGGACAGATATGTTATGTGGTGTTGGAGAGGTGGCGTGGGTTGTATCCCCAAGTGGGGATTTAGTACATCACATTTTGGTTGCATGGAGGTGACTGCCCTATTTGTTTAGGGGGAGGGGGGATATTAGGTGTCTACCTGTGCATCCGAGGTCGGGTTAGGGAATTGGCTGGGTGGATGAGGGGAGGAGGTGGAGGACAGGGGTAAAAGTGGAGGGGACAGAGAGCGGGGCAAAGGAGGGGGAAGGTGGAGGGGGTCATGAGGGGGAGGGGGAATGAAGAATGGATGGTTGGGGTGAGGGGAGGGAGGAAGAGAGGGAGGGGGTGGGGGTGGGGGTGGTAGGAAGGAAAGGGGATTCATAACAGTGTGGCTGAGGGTTTCAGTGGGGGAAGGTAGGGGGGAATTCTGATCAGTTGTCGTACTCTGAGTGAATGACCCAGTGTGGCCATGGTAAGGCAGTAGGGCGTTATTATGTGGTTTACCAGAGGAAGGGGGCTCATGTTTACATAGACACCTCTTCCTGGTCCTGCATACTATAAATGACACGTTCATGGGATGCTGTGTGGATCACTGCCACTGTCCAATCCTCTTGTGAAGGGGGCGGGCGACATCCATTGCCGAAGGATGCAAAGTTTAGCTGTGGATAGCGCCATGTGTAGGAGGCAGCGCTGTGTGCGAGTAATGTCCGGAGCAGCTCTGACATCATGTAGGAGGATGACTGAAGGAGTGAGGGGGAGGCGGAGGGGAATTTCCTCTCCATGGTGTACCCTATATAGGACCAGAAAGGTTGAACAAAGGGACATTGACAAAGTATGTGGGGTAGGTTGCAGCATATGTCTGGGCATCTCCAACATCTGCAGTGCGGCAGCAGGCTGGCCCTCTGTAGTTTTGCAGGTGTCCAGTACCAGTCGTGAAGGGACTTAAAGAGGCAAACTATTTGCCAAGCCTCACGAGTCCCCTTATCCAGTGCCTCTATGATTTCAGACCAGTCTTCTTCATCTACTGTGATTTGTAGGCGTGTCTGTCATTTTGCACAGAGGCCATGCAGGAGAGGTTGCGAAAACAGGTGGTTTGTCAGGGTTCCATATAGTCCCGACATCACTCCTTTGTGTCAGCCCCATATCAAAAGGTATTCCACTATCGGTGAGGGTTGCAGGGTCCAAGGTCGAGGACGAGATATCGTCTCAGATCGTGTTGTAGCTTCAGGTGCTGCCAGGACTGTTGCGAGGGTAGTCCAAATTCCTCTCGTAATTGTGCAAAAGGTTTTAAGTCACCGGTCAATTACGCCTGGTCCAGAGTCCATATGCCCCTTGCCTTCCATATGGTCCAATAGAGTTTCTGGCAGCCTATTTGGACGCTATCATTGCCCCAAATTGGCGTCTTATTGTGTAGGCAGTGGTCTATGCCCATAAGGCGGTGCGTTCGGTGCCATGCCTTATATGTGGCCTGTATCACAGAATGTGGGGGAGACAGTTTGAGGGTATAGTCCCCGAATAGGGGGCCGAGGCCATCATTGCAAGTGAGGAGTGATCTTCCCGTTGCGACCCATTACGGATGGTCTGGTAGCTCCGGCAGTAGATAGGCGAGCTGGGAGAGGTGCAGGGTTAAGGAATAGTGTTCTACAGATGGTCGACCCAGGCCACCAGAAAAGCGGCGAACCAGGAGTTTGGATGCAGCTAAGCAGGGACAGGTGGAGCCCCAAACAAAGGCTCTTATTTGTGCATCAATGAGGCGTAGAGTAGTTAAGGGTATCACAATGGGCAGCATTCCCAAAATATAGGTAAAGCGTGGCAGTGTGACCATTCTTACTGTTTGGACTCTGCCCCACATGGGACCATTTGTCGAAGTCTGATTTCATCTGTGCTATTAAGGGCGACAGATTATCCACTACAATTCCTTCCAGGCCTCTGTTGACCAAGACCCTGAGGTATTTAATTCATGAGGGTTTCCAATGAAAGGGGTAGTCATGAATTGCTGCTCTCATGGTGCCTGAGGAGAGTAGGAGGGCTTTGCCTTTATCCCAGTTTACTTTGTAGCCTGATAGCACCGCAAATTCTTCAAACAGCGTTGGTAAGGAGCGTGGGAGGTCCCTAAGGGTGAGTAGTATATCGTTGGCGTATAGATATATTTTTGAGAGAGCGCCCATGATGGGTATACCCAGTATGTCCAGCGATTGGCAAATGATAGAGGCCAAGGGTTCCATGGCTAGCAGGAATAAGGGGGGAAGAGCGGGAAGCCCTGACGTGTCCCTCTCCAGATTTTCAAGGTGTCCGATAGAAATCATCCCCAATTGACCTGAGCTACAGGGCCACCATAAAGTAAGCAGATTTTGGGGATGAACTGGCCCCCCAGATCAAAGCGTTTCATAGCACTGAAGAGGTAACCCCAATCTTTACGGTCAAACGCTTTTTCTGCTTCTAGGGAAAGGACTCCTGCATCCTCTGGTAAGTCCTTTGGGGTCCATAATGCGTGGGCCAGGGTACAGAGGTGGTTTCTGGAGAAGTGGCCTGGGACAAAGCCAACATGTGTATGATGGATGAGGTAAGGTATAACCTTTCTCAGGCGTACAGCCAAGAGGCTGGCGAATATTTTAATGTCCTCGTTCAGGAGAAAGATGGGGTGGTAACTGCTGCATAGTAGCGGGTCTCTTCCCGGATTGGGTAAGACCACAATCACTGCTCTATTAGAGAGGTGGCCTAAGGAAGCCGTTCTTTCAGCCTCCTGCAGGGCAGCATGTAAGGTGTCAATTGTGCCCTCTCCAGTCAATTTATAATATTCGGCAGGAAAGCCATCCTCGCCCAGTGCCTTGTGGTATGGCAATTTAGCAATGGCTGCTTTTATTTCTTCCTTACTGATATTCCCCTCCAATAGATCTTTTCCTTTATCCATCAGAAGTGGGAGATTAAACCCCTCGAGATATGTGGATATCTGGTCTACTCTGGCCGGTGCTTCCGGTGTGTAAATGCATTTGTAGAATGAGGCAAACTCATTGACGATGTCCTGGGTTCTGGTAAGGATGTCCCCGGACACGGATTGGATAGCGGGTATTCCCATTGCTTTTTCTCGTTGTCTCAGTTGCACTGCTAGCAATCGGCCTGCCTTTTCCCCCTGCTCATAGTGCCTCCCTTTTAGGCGTTGGAGGGCGTACTCAGCTTTAGAGGTAAAAATGACAATGAGGGCTATACGGGTCGGTATCAAGCGGTGACGATTAGGTACCGAGGGGTGGGATGAGAAAAGGCAAGTGAGAGAGGCAATCTGGCCCTCCAGCTCGGTACAGCGGAGAGATGTCTGTTTGTTAGCTATAGTTGCATCTTTCATTAGTTGCACCCAGATAGTTGCCTTTGCGGCGGCCTATAGAATCCTGTGGAAGTCCACAGATGCCTTGTTGTCTTCCAGGTAGGTAGTAAGGTCAGTCCGTAGTTGATTCTTGCCCTGGGGTGAGCGATACCTCTGAACATTCAAGCGCCATGGTTTGCGGCCCAGGAAAGCAAGGTCCACGATGAGGGACAGTAGGACTGGAAAGTGGTAAGAGAGAGCAGCCTCTAATATACGGGATTCGCCGATGAGGCCACCACAGGGTGGGATACGAGGAAGTAGTCTAATATGGACTGGGTGCCATGGACAGGAGACATGAATGTGTATTCCTTGTCTGTCAGTTGGCAAAGACACCAATGGTCCACAAGGCCATGGTCCAGAGCGATGTCTTCCAGCAGGACTCTGTCTCCATCGTTTCCCCCTATCTAAGGGTCCTATACTGTCTAGTACCACATCACAAGAGAGATTCCAGTCACCGCCTATGATGTAGCGAGATGCTCCAATCTCAACAAGCTGTCAGTTTAGTTGGAGAAAGGAGCGTTTGGTCCCCGTGGGGGCATACACTGAGCCTAGGCATATGAATCTGTCTCCCAATTTAAGTTTGGCAAATGTATATCTACCGTCCTGGTCGGACCACGCTTTACGACTGTAATGGGCAGTGTTTTGCGGAGAAGTATTGCAACTCTGCATTTTTGGGGTTGTCCCCATCAGAGGTGATTGGCACTATCACGCTGCTGTGTATCACTCTACCCACTCGTTTGCGTCGGAGCTTGTCGGACTCCAAGGCATCCAGATGTGTTTCCTGAAGAAGAGCAATGTCAGCTTTTTTGGTTTGAAGGTATGGGAGTACTTTTTTCCGTTTGACGTAGAGGATGCATAGTGGGTGGGAGGCATGGGTGTTGGGTGCCGCCATGTGCGATTTATGGGGTCTATTAGGCTTCTGGTCATTCTGGTGATTGAAGGCAAAGCATGCAGTTATGTAGGAGGATGAGGTTTGTGGGGCTGTGTAGGTGGGTACGCAGTGGGGTGGATGGTTAGTGAGATGAGGAGGTAGAGCAGGGAAAAGTATAGGGAGATAAAAAGTAGAGATGGGGAGTTAAGAAAAGGAGGGGAGAGAGAGAGAGAGAGAAAGGGAGGGGGGTCAAGGGTAGGCATGTAGAGGGTACGGACGTGCAGGCACAAAAACTACTAGTTGGCACTTTGGAGCATTAGGGAGGAATGGGCAGGGGCCACCAAGGAGTACGTCAGAGAGGAAATCTGAGTGGGGAAGGTAAGGCAAGGTAAGTTAAGGAAGGTAAGGTAAGGGATATGTAGCACGTGGAGTTGCGGCGTTAAGGACGCAGGTATGTTCGCTGCAGGTCTAGGCTTACGGGCTGTGACATACCAGGAGGGCCCCTTCAGGTTCTAGGGTCCGTTGGGGAGCATTCCATCGTGTCTGCACGTTTGTGGCCAGGTATGGAGAGGCGTGCGGAATTGGGGGGAGAGATGGGCTTGGGCGTCCCGCGTGGGAGAGAGGAGTGTTTGTGGTGTATCCCTGGTCATACAGCAAAGAAACAGGAAGGAGGAGGGTTCGCCCTGTGTGTCACAGGTAGAGGCAGGCAAGCAGAGAGGTGAGGTGCATCTCCCGTGGTTACTGAGACTGGAAAGCGTGTTGAAGGCGTTGCACAAGATTTTGGCCCCATCAATGCTCAAGGGGAAGAGGTGCGGGAGGGGTGCTGGATTACGGAGATTAATGGTATGTAGAGGGATAAAGCAGGAATATTATAGAGCAGATGTGTTTGTTAGGTGCCTAGCGGTGCACATCCATGTCTAATGTGCATGTGAGGTATCACCAGGAAGGGGGGAGCAGGTAAAGGGGTCTCCCAAGATTAGGTAAGCCACAGTGTGTAAGGCACATAGCATATAGCAAGCGAAATACATGCACAAGGCATTCAAACATTGAGAAGAAAGCATGTAACAAAACAGTCTATAAATAAGTTTGCTGGTACTCAGCCATCTGGTCCTCTCGCCAATTCTCCTGGCGCTGATCAGTGTGTTGTAGGCATTCCACGGCGGTCACAGTTCACCGGGCCTCAGGGTGCCTTCTCTTCTGCAGGTGTGGGCTTCAGGGGGTGTGATTTGTCTCTGTTGTGCTCCTGTGTAAGTGCAGCCACCGCTTGGAGGACCTGGGTCCTGTCTCCCACGGAATGGGTGGTTCTATCATGATCCCTTCCTCTATGTCGGGAGCCACCCAAGTTCCTCCAGGGTCCACGGGTGGGTACGTGAAGAGTTGGTGGTACTGTCTCCAGGATCAGGGGCGACAGTGTCCATGTCCTGTGGGGTGGTGCCATCTAGGAAATGACGATGTTGCTGGGTCAAAGAATTCATTTGAGATGCCATCCCTGGTGATTCTAAGGTGTGCTGGTTCAACGAGGCCGTATTTAATGTCCAGATGGTGGAGGAGGGATCTCAGGGAGAGGAAGGCTCTGTGGCACTCGTTGGTTTCTTTAGAAAAGTCTGCAGCTATACGGATCTCATGGCCTTCCAATGTGTACTGGCCGTGGGTTCAGGCTGCTGTGATAAGTTGCTGTGCCTGTCCGTGGCGGAGGCAGCAGGCAATAAGCGGGTGCTCGGATACTCCTCATTGGGGTGGTCCTAAACGATGAGCTCTCTGCATCTCCAAAGGGGTGTCAAAAGTTACATGTGTGAGTTTCGGGAGTGTGGCCTCTAGGAAGGATTTGAAGTAAGGGCCCTCTGCACCCTCTGGAAACCCAAAAAAGTAGACGTTGTCACACGGCTTTTGTCCTCCAAGTCTATGACCTTGCTACGAAGGTGTAGAAGTTCTTGGTCTCTCTCCGGCACAGTGTTGAGGCGATCCTCCAGTACAGAGACATGGTGAGTCAGGCCATCCACTCAATTTTGGAATCCTACTATGTCTGTCCTGATGGATTTGGTCTTAGTGGCCACTGCTGAGATTTCATGCAATATTTGCTGCATAGTGGTGTCTGGAGCGGTAGCCTTGGTGGGTACGGGTTCCAAGGAGGTGGTGTTCTGGGCATCACTTGTGGAGCTTCCCTGATTAAGCGCCTATGTGAGGAGGAGCTAGTGCGTAGCCTTTCCCGTTGGTTTGCCGGTAGCCATTCCAGGTCCACATGCGGGTCCCTCGAGTTAGGTAGGTACACTTGAGTCATCTCAACCACTTTACTGGCTCCGCTGAGGGTGCAGAGTGTGACCTGGGGTAGAATGGGAGCGTGAGTCCATTGGATGCACGTACGTTTTATGCCCCAAGAGAGTCTATCACAGACCAGACTGTAGAAGGAGCAGCAAGAGACACGTATAACCCCGAAGGCTTGTGTGCCGCCTGGTTTTCTCCTCACTGTTGGTCAGGTCTCAGGCAAGCGGTGCAGCCATGGTAGGTGAGAGCAATCTGCACAAGGGCCGTAGGCTTTCTGCACATTGTGTAAGGTTAGGCCTTAAGTGAAGAGGAGCACAGGTCTTTGGTATGACATGCACCACAGTGTGGTTGTTGGGGCCCTTGTCAGGAACTCACAGTCGCTGGCAGTCAATAACGATACTGGCTGGGACAAGAATGTTCAGGTTCCCGTGCCTCACCTGGGCAAGAAGGACAAGAAGGAACGGATGGGAGGGGGGCGTTTTCACATATGTTGCCTCTTTGCAGGTGCGCCGCGGGTACTTTCTATCCACTCAGCCCTCTTGTTGTCTTGCCGCGGTGGAGGCAGTGTCTAACGGTTTAGGTATAGCCCCTGGGTAGTATGGTTTTTGGCAGGTATGTCGGCAGGAGCAGAGTGCTTGATCCAGGGTCTGTGGGTAGTGGGGGCGTGTGTGATGGGAAGATGCATCAACCGCAGCCCCAGGCCTCCGCCAGGTCCTAATGGGAAGACGCAGTGCTTGGGGTCCGTTGTCTTGCAGTCTGTCCATGAGGGAAGGACAGTCAGGCAGCGCACTGCTGAAATTGCATCCGGAGTTCTTCTGTGTCACAGGACGGACATTTTAGACTTTGTTCTCCAGGAAGTACCACTCCCTGCCCTGCCAAGCTTCAGCTCCGTCCCTCAGGGAGGCAATTTACGGAGGGCTCATGTAGGACGTATTTATGTATTCTTGAGGAGTTCCCCCTTCGCAGGTTGTGTCTGCCTGGCAGAAGGGGGACCGGTGGTCTTGCAGCCTGCCCCCTGTAACTCTGGTATGATGGTGGCAGGGGAGTGGCCACTCATAGCTGGGCAATCTGGGCGGGTGCCACCGCTCACTGTGGGCCGCAGCTTTACTTTACGGCATAGTGCCTTCTCCGCGATCTGCTGTAAAGGGTTACAGTGAGGGCTTTCTTCGCCTCTGGAGCACCTGCATCCAAGGCCAGAGCTGTCCTGCTGCTCGGGGGTGCTGTTCACGATACCCCCACTGCGTTAGGCATGCCGCTGTCACCGTCAGGGGCCTGTCCCATCATGGAGCTCCGAGATTAAGCGGCCATCGCTGTACGTTGCCACTTCCCCAACTACACCACTAAACTAGCAGCAACCCTTACAGACCTCCAGCCACATATGTCATTTCAACATATAAAAATTAACCTACAGAAAACAATTTCTTCTGACAACTATGCCTCATTGCTCAAATCCAATTCAATCATGACGTTGCAAGAATTCTGCTTGACTGCAAACCAACTATTGTCAAGAGTTACATATCTTAGCTTCATTCTGAAAACTAATAATAACCTGCACACGTACATAAATGTACCAGCTAGAGATGCTCAATTTCAAATAAGCCTTCCCTGGCGAATTAAGAGCCTGATTTAGAGTTTGAAAGACCAAGCATTCTATTACAAATGCAACAAAATACCCTGCCCAGCAAACCCTTAGTCCACTTGTCCCATTAAGAGATGGACTTTAAATATTACGTTATGGAGACCTGTTGACTCAATCAATGGAATGAATACTTCCTTCGACAGCCTAAGTAGGGGCCATCGGAGGAAGGACATTACACTGCCCGTGCAATTTAGGGTGAATGGTGTAATGTATTTTTGTCCTGTGTATCATCACAAAGAAAAACTTGGAGGTTGGGTACATGAAAAAATATATAATGACCCACGCACACTGGGATGCTCGGCTGCTTATCGCCACTCAGTGGAAAGATGTTGAGCCCCCTACCTACCAGGCTTGGTTAGGCTGCTTGCTCGCTATCTATAATCTTGAACGAACACTATATAACTGTAAGGGTAGCCATACCAGTAAGAAAGTCCGTAAGATCTTGGCTCCGATAAGAAAATGGCTTAGAAGGCGCAGTGGTGGCAGGATTGGTTGGTTAGACTCTGTTCTTTAAGAGAGGGCTGACTGACCCAGAAGGACTGGCCAGAGCTCTGGGTATCAGATTTTGTGTAAAAGCTATATTTACTATCTGTTGTATGATACCCAAATTATTTGTTTTTGTTGTGTTCCCTTCTCCTTGTGTAATGAGAAGTTTAAGGAACGTATATCTTATTTATGATGAAATACCTGTATATATTAATTCGTGATGCTCCAATGTTTGATTTATAATTATTCAATAAAAAAATAAAATAGAAGAGAGAATAAAAGGAGCACAAGAAAACGTCATTTTAATTAAATCATATAACCAATAAAAAAAAAAATCACAAAGTCTGAAATAAAGAAATATTCTCAAGGTATATAATTTCTTACACGGAGCATTATATGGCTTTATGCAGAGATCAAAAGGCTTGATTATGACTACTGCGGTCCATTGGTGATGGTGCAGGCACAACCCTATTACGAGTTTGGCAGTCAGGCCACGAAAGGACCGCTGCAACCACAGGGCTTCCGTAAACCCTTGGTCGTGTTGCAGGGGTGTGAGATCACTATATGCTGGCGGTGCCGCTGCGGCACAGCTAAGCCTATTACGAGTTTCCTCATATCCACCCTTTTCATGGCGGTGAGCCAGCCATGAAAAGGGTGGCAGTGAGGAAACAAAGGGGGCCCTACAGGGTCCCCTGTTGCCTCAAGACCTAGTGATGCATTCAAGGGGGCACATGTTGTTCTCCCATGTGTGCATGCACCGCCTGTTCTTGCACTGAATTAACTTCACAGTCCATTCTGTGCAGGAACAGGCTTTGGCGCTCCCATTGCAGTGCCTTTCTAATAGGCACCACCATGGACTGCCCACCTGACTAAGAAAAAAACCCTCACCTGGCGGGCGGCCTGCTGTCGAGTTTGGCAGTCTTGGAGTGGGGCGCTGGCGTGCCGGCCTGCCACAAGACAGCCAAACTCGTAATCAGGCCTTTAATATTTTCTTTATGACTAATCAGAGAGAGATATTTAGTGTCTCTGTTTTCTCCCTTATCCCATTCCACTTTCCCCAAGACTTCTGCTAACCAACATATTCCAATTGTGTATGGTTGGTTATGGATATAGAGGAGTGCAGAAATGTTTCTTGCTCCCACTGGACCCGGATTTCACTTATGGCATTCTGGCAATTAGAAGGGCTTCACTCATAAATTATATTGTTTGCAGTCTTGATAGTGCATTGACAACAGAAGCTGAACTGGCAAGCATGTGAGAGAATATTTATGTCTACATGACCCCATTTCTAACTAAAGACTGCTTTCTCAATACTCTCTCCAATGAAGAGTAGCTGGGAGTTAGGTATGTAGTTGTCAAGACCATGGTCCAGAGTAGCACTTCTCATCAAATATAGGATCTGTACATTTTGAGATAGTATAGGAAGATTCCTTGAGTGGGGGAGGTGGTAACAATATTGACGAGAGAAGTAGGTACACAGACTTAATAATCACTGAGGGTAAGATGATATCTTAGTAGGCGGTGGCTTGAGGATGTTGAAAAAGTTGGTGTTTGATACAGAGTGTTGGGACGGAAAAGTCCTCTGCGTGGTAGTGAACATATAACCCTGACCTGAAAGCCCAACTGCCCAGTTATATGGATCCCTAATGCTGATTTTTGTTGTGATATGTAAACATGATCATGTGTGTGCACCAGAACATAGGCCTGTCTCACAGACTGTCGTCTTGTTGGACTGGTGGGGCACCCAAAGCACTACCTCATAATGGTGGAAGGCTACTGCATTCACCAGGAGTTAAACATCACGAGCGTGGTGGTGACAGCATACTGTGTAGTGATCAGTAGGAGTGAAGAGGTCCTGTTTAACCTGTGTCACTGGAGTGTAGGCTACAGGCTCACTCACCTTTTTTAAGTTCCATCGTGGTGTGCTTAACTTACCCTTGGCTTACATCAGTTAGACGTAGAGTGCTACGCATCGCAGATGCAGTGATTCTGAACTGGATGTAGGTGTGCCTGGGTGCAGTGATTCTGAGCAGGATGTATGTGTACCTGGGAAGGATACAATACAGAGATAGAGTAGTGCTGTGCAGTGCATGCATGGTGAGTATGTGTACTGGGTGTATATGTACCTGCGAGGGATATGTGTGCTTGGAGAAGTACAATACATGTAGGCTGAAGTGTTGCGCGGCACACACATGGGGAGGGTGTGTGCTGGCAATGTAACTGTTTGCAAATAGCACACCATAGCACAATAGAGAAAGGCTACAGAACTGAGCAATGCACAAAGAATGTATGTGAGGGAGCTGAATGTATGTGTGCTTGGAGTGCCCCAATACATCGAGGTGACAGTACTGGACAGTATGTGCACTGTGTATGTACACTAAGTGCAAGTGTGCCTGCAATAGTACATTACATAGAGGACCCTGGGTTCCATTTTGGGAGGGACAGGCCTGTTGTACACTTCAAAAGGTTGCTCTTCGATTCAGTGCTAGATTACAAGGAAAGGATCTGGGCATCTCAGAAGGGAAACAGCCTTTATGCCAAAAATTTTACATCGAACAGCATTTACCATGCATTTTTTACAATGAAATGACTGTTAGTGTGCAGGTCTTTACATCGCAGGACTTTACCACAAAATTGATAAGTAGGTGGCAGTGTTTCTCTTAGGGATAGTTTTTAGGGCTGAGGGTTGCTGTGGGCTAGGTTCCTCGGTTTTAGGCTCAGGGCATGTGTTTGTTTCATGCTGGAGTTGGCTTGGTTGGGGTGTGATTTGGTGTGTCTTCGGTGCGTTTTGGTTGAATTTGGCTTGTTTTTGAATGGGCGGGGTGTGCTTGGGGTGAAAATCGTAGCTGTTCCAGTGATGGGTCGGGATGCAGCTGCTGGTGGTAGTAGGGGATAAGTGGGAATGGTGTCCCTGTAAGTTTGAAGAGGATCGATCAAGTGGAAGGGGTTGAAAAAGGCTTGTTTTTGAAGTGCGTGATTGCTATGTTGTCCAATGGGCCCGATTTGGATGTTGTCAACATTAAGGGGTCCATTAGGATGGCGGTCGGAAAATCACTCTGACCGCCATGGTAGCGGGAAAACACCACCCGCTAGGACCGCAGCATAACCGCCGGTCCAATTAGTATGCTCCGCAGTCGAAATCAGACCACGGCAGTACGATCGCGGCATTTAACATTGCGATGGTTCCTGCTGCCAGCAGCACCGCCGTGATGTCCAAATAAGCATATCCAGCATATCCCTGCACTGCGTGGCAGGCACTGAACAGTGCCTGCCAGCTGGTACAGGGACATGTAGGGGGGTACCGCCCCAGTGCGCCCACATCCCCCCAAACACATTGGGGGCCTGCAATGGGTCCCCAGAGACATTCTCCGCATGCCTTTCCTTGGCGGTTCCACCGCCGTGGAAAGACTGGATACCGCCAGCATCATAATCATTGCGGCGGAGCCTGACCCTGTACCAGCCCCATTTGAGCGGTCCAGCTCTGCCCGCCAGGCAAGCGTGCGGCCTGCTACCGGCGGAAAAGTGGTGGGTGGAAAATCTCACCGCCACAGTTGTCACCGCCATGCTAATGGGACCGGCGTTTTTCTGGGTTGCGATCTCGGGCGGATGACCAATGCCGGCCCGGCGGCGGCCATCCGACCGCCATCCTAATAGACCCAAGTTTTCTGGCGGTTCTGGTTATTCCTGGTTGAAGTGGATTCTGTCCCTGATAGCTTGGAATGTCTAGTTTGTGTGTGTGAAATTTAGAGAAAAATCCATCCACAGGCAGGTTGTTTTGTTAAAACAAATATTAAAATATTTTTAATACATTACCGATTGCTGTTAACATTATTTCTCAAAACAGTGAGGGCAAAACAATAGTCCTTTTTCACTTTAAGTAAATATTCCAGGACGTATGTGGTTGAACGTTTCTTTTTAAAAAACATGGAGCACTTTGAAGCAGGACGGACGATCGGAATCAAGTGTTGCATACAGGTTAGGTTTACTTTATATTCTACAACAATTTCAGTACAGTTACAGCAAAGAACGAAATGGTATGCATGGTGAAAGTGTGCATACTAGCTGTTTGCGTTGTAAGTGTATTTTTAATGTTAAAGGACGGACGTACATGGTAATGCTATGCGTAGTTAAATATGCAATGTAAAGATGTATAGTAAAACCACTTGTGGTAATGTCATATAATCAACTCAGGAAGGCTATGGGGGGGATGCTAAGGGAATCGTAAAGAGTAGGGCTAGGAGCACAGGATTAATGATTTGATGTGCATATCACAGTGGTTGACATCCAGGTGTGAACTTTAGTCACTCCCATTGCCTGTGTTGTCGAACTATCAGCTTTGGAGTCACTCCTGTTGTGTCAGACAGCCTTTCAAGAGAAAGAAGAGTGAGAAGTGTACAAAAGAAGCAGAACCCCAGCAAAAAAAAATTCAAAGACTCAGACCCTAAATCATATTTGGTGTCTGGAAATGGAATATAAGGGGAGGTTGAGACACCAAAATCTGTCATCTGCCAAGCAGCCAGACCATAGCTACCACTGCGAGTCAAGGGCACAAGGGGTTCTTGGCCCAGTTGATCAGGATCCATAGTAGGTCAGGCCTCGGGACATCACGAGTAAAAGGCCTCAACCCCCACAGTTGGGTGCAGTAATCGGTGCGAGCCCTGTGGCCCTCTAAAAGGGGTTCTAACACAGGGTTGCAGGCAGTCCACTTAAGAATGTTGCAATTTCCAAGGAAGAATAAGGGAATCACGTTGATCAGTTTTTTGTGAAGTCTGATCCTGTTTATTTACTCTTAGAAGACGTGGTTGACTTCCGTGCACTTGTGAAATTAGATGTAGCAAGCTGGACAAACGGTTGGAGCAATGACTAATTACTCTGAAGACAGTGTTACTTTAGCTGGATACTTCATGATGGTTTATTTGTTGTCATAAGCTTTGGGTGATGTAACAAATACATTTTCTGTGGATTGGAGTGTCTTGCGTGTTGCAAGGTTATCTGAAGATGTGTCTTTCTCCATTTTTTTTACTATGAGGAATTGTTTGTTGTTTGTATGCTCTTCCGCTTACCAGTGGTTGGAGAACTTTAGTTTTATGGAACTTTTTGTATAGGGATCTTGACATTTCAGTGTGGAGTTGAGATCACGGCGGAGTGAGTTCATGTTGATTTTATTGAGAGATGTGTTTGGTAGGGTGATGGGTCGTGTAGAAGAGGGTGGATATAGGTCACATTGGAGTAGTTATAGATGGTATGGCACGGATGGAGATCAGATGATGGAGTATGTCCCATCTAAAGATATTGAAGTGTGAATTCAGTAACAGGTATTGCTGAGATGACTGAATCAAGAGTGTTGCCTTTAAAGTGCGTTGTTTCGGCGATGAGTTGTATAATGTCAACAATGTTCAGGAGCCTATGGATACTTCACTTGATTTACTTTGAAGTTTGGTATCCAGGGAGGTTGAAATCTTTGGGAAATGTTTTGTGGTATGTTAGACTGGGAAGGTATTGTATCGGTATGGTATTTTTTCAATTAAGTCTTTAGTGGGTTCCAGCTGTAAAAATGTCAAATCTGTTTGGTCTTAGTGTAACTGTAACCTGCTACTGCCATATTATCTTGCCCATGCTAACACTGTCCACAGGATGTGCCCATCTCTGACAATGAAGTATGCTGTATTTTGGCATGCAAGATGTGAACTTGGGAGTTAGCTTCCAAAAACTGTTTACATTTTTGTTATTCAAGGACATTTCCTTGTTCTCATGAGCTCAGATAGGACAACTATTTGTTTTCTTGGTGAGAAATAGGTCATGTGATCAACACTAGAATCAAATGTGTATTAGGGTATACATGTTGGTCCTTCCTTTGCTTAGGGAACTTGTCTTCTCTGTTGATTTCAGAAGTCCCCTGGTATGTTTATTCTCAATTCACAAACTATATTCTTATGTCAACACATACGTTCAGACTCAATTAACAGGTGAAGCAAAGTTTCCTCGACACAGGGGTCTGTGGACCAGGGAGAATGCAGCAGAATAGGAGGTAGAAAGTGGGAAATGGCAGGAGAGAATGCCCTTTGATAGTGTTGAGTCTTGAAAGGCCAAGAGAATATATAGATGATGCAAGTTCTCTTCTGACACTCCAGTTCACAGCAGTACAGTTCATGGGTTCCAGTAATAATTCAGATGGAGGAAGAGATAAGTGGTGGCAGGTGCCTCAAAACCTTTTTAATAGCGTTCCTCTCAATCCTCCCTTTGTAACAGTGTGCAGCAGCATGTGACAATGGGAGTGGTTGGTGAGCTCCAATGGTAGTGTATGAAACACATGTTTGACCCTCAACCCAAAAGAGTCTGAGATTTCTCATTTGGAAGAAACTGCAGATTCTAACCTGGTATTCAATAGGTTTGCTCCAACAATTCAGGAGTCAGCAGTGCTAATTTAATTTAATGTGCTGTAGAGTCTGGTTATTCAGATTGTGACCTAGGTGGAGAGCCACATAGCTTTTCTGGTGGTGGTACATATTTGAGGAATGAACAATGAAGTGGAAATTACCTGAGTTGGGTTATTCCCTCATCTCAAGACTATTATATTTCCCAGGACATATTTGCAATAATATAACACTTTAAGAGTTGGTGGAATGTGTTACTGACTACCTCCTCAAGGTGTCAGAAAAGGGTCTGGGGGATAAAAGATGTATTCAGCTTTAGACTGCAGAATGTGCTCTGCTTTTTATAAGGTACGTTTTGCTTCACAAAAACAATTGCATGCGAAGAGTGACACCCGAGTGCAGCTTATGTGCTGCCACACCAGAGGAGTAAACCCACGACTAGCATAGACTTCCGGAAGAGACGTCGACACAGGGGAAAGTGGAAACACTAGGTCATGTCCTCTGCTTCGCCCCCTCCTTTGCTTCCGGGTTATCGGACGAGTGGCCATGACAAATGGTGAAGATCAAAATGAGGGATAAGTAATCATGGCTGTTCCTTTTTGGCCCCAAATGATTTATATTTAGTTTCTCTATAATATTTTGAAGAAGCCAGAGTGCTTTGCTGAATGCTTCTATCTTCTCGCAGATTGCCAATCCATTTACCTCAATTTTTCACCTCACTTGTCAGTTGTGAGGTTGAGCGGCTCTGGATACACAGACTGGTGTTTTTTAGGGATCTGGCTACTGTGTGAAGTGATCCATGTTCCTCCAGGATAGAGTTGCTATGGGTCTAATGTCTACACTCAGACAGAAGTCAAAATTCATAAAAGATGTCAGGGATTTGGGGGAGTAGATTGCAACATTCTAGCCTCATGCCCTCTACCTTCTTCAGCGATTTTCAATAGCTAGTCCTTCTCACAGCCCTATGATAACAGAATGATGGTTTTGTCTCTAAAAAGACTGCCATGTGAATGCTTGAGGCAAAACTAAAGTTTATTATCAAAGTATTTTCCTTGGTTGCAATGTTGTCAGCTAGATGTCTAGAAGAACAGGGCTTGTTATCCTGTAAAGAGTCCTTCCTTTGGGTGTTTGGAAACTTGTTGTTTTTATCGCTAAGTCCATCTTTTGTTTCTCATTTGGTTTCCCTTTTCCATCTTGGGCTGAAGATTGTTTTTTCTTGATGCAGCATCTCCTGAGGTTTTGCTTCATTCTATAAATGTACAGCAAGCCAAGTCTATTGCAGCAGAGTTCAGACAAATGGAAAGGTTTATGTATGTTGGGGCGTCGTGGAAAGCCATTCAGAAGGAAACTGAATTGATGAGTCAAACTGACCAGATCAATAGATAACACTGCTGCTCAAGTAACATTACCATCTGTAGTACAATGGTCATTAACTAGGGCCTTCATGCTTCTTGACTAAGTAGCGCTCCTAAAGACGATTTCAAGAGTTGATACTTGTGCTATCCAGATTTTTCGGCCATCAAAGACTGCAGGTGGAGAATAGAATTCAAAAGACTTTGTGTGAAGAGTTTTTTCATCAATTCTGCACGATTCGATTAATACCAAACTGCACTACCATTACTTAGCGATACTAAGCTGTACTGGTAGAACATTAGCACATGATATGGTGGGGTTTTCTGGCTAGGTAATCAAGTATGTCCAGAGTAACTGCTTACAGCTCACTCAGACTGGAACAAGGAAGGTATGTTTTGTTTCCTCCTCCATTACTCAAATACCTTGTTTTTTTAATTACAAACATTAAGTCCTTACTCTCCTCCCTCTTCACTGAATCACTGACCCTTGGGCCCACTGGTCATGGTATGGAGTCTGCTCAGGAAGTCTGCTGTGCTGGTTTATAGACTATTTTGGAGGGCTTGTTTGTTTTACATTTTTAAGTGAAGAAAGTGGTATATGACAATCAGCTGGCGATTCAGTAAGTAATAACTTAGGTTTATTCTGAGCTGCAACACGTTTCTCCCTTATTCTTTCTTGTGAATCACCCTTTGAAACCCACAAGTCTCCAAGACAAATATAGAGCCACTTGTGACACCAGACAAATGGAAACATAAGAAATACAGTTTCCTGTTGTGTCTGAAAGAAAATTCAGATGATCAGTTGGAATTGATTATACAGGCTGGAATGTACGATCACACATAAACACTGCAACAAGTACTCCATATATATCTCTGTATGATATGTTTGTGTGTTTTAAACAATATTTCAATAGTAAACATCTTTGAGGGTATAGTTGCACAACAATCTGTAATCTTCATTATTCCTAGTCCTTTCCTCCCTTCACAGTCATATTGGATTTTCTATTAGCATTTCACTGTCATGACACTCAATTCACCAACTGGAAGTTCCAATAAAGTTATAGTAATTTAAGGTTATAGCAAGTGAGCATTTAATTGGCTGTCGAAACTCTCTAGCAGGCTTGTCTCCATGCTGCCGGCTCTTAAGACCTTAAGTTAAAAGAGTTTATTAAATGGAAGAACTGAAGTGTAACTAAACCATAAACTATGTGTGTGGTAGGTATGGACAACCAATTTTCTTTTTACATATTATCAATTTATACTTCCAAATCTTTAGGGCAGTCCACTTTCATTTAACTACAAACAACAAAAAGACTTGAAATTAAAAGATCTCCATAAAACATATCTGTATGTGTGTAAATATCCCGCAACATACCTTAATCAATGAAATTAAGTGTTTGCTGTGCCAGCCCCAACAGCTGTCATTGGTAATATTGGTGAGCGGGCCCACACAAAATTATTCCTATAAAATATTAAAAATAACCCATTCAATACAGTGTAAATGTTAAAAATATTATAAAATGCAAAAAAAAGTGTTAGTAAAAATGAGTGTTTAAGCTCTTTAATTCTTTGAAAGGTGGTCTGGGCACAAACCACACATGCTTGAAGTTTTCTTCAGATGGTCTGTTGTGTTTGTTTTCAATTGCATGGAATTGACCAAGATCACTAAACGAACATACCGTCTTAATCAAAATAAACTGGATTTCATAGTTATGGTACAATTAAATTAGTAGTCTTCAATCCCAGAAAAATAATTAGTAGGAGGACAGGTGAGAAATAAAACACCACACTCAAAGCAGTAAAATATAAACCACCCGTTAGCCCTCAGATGTGAGTAATCTGCATACTCACCTATTGGACAAACTAATATACGTAATAATTGCCTTTTCTGGATAGTTACTTTTAGGTGGTGTTAAAAAAAAAAAGGTTTTGTTGCTTGTAAACCGTAATACTACACTGCATATCAAACATAAGAATTCAAATGGCTTCTAGAGTGAAGAATTAAAATCAAAAGCATAACTTACATAAAAGTTAATACAAGCCCAAAATATTCGTATCAGGCCTCGAGGGTGAGGTGGTGAATCATTCTGCCGTTTTACCTCGTGCTTTTGTAAATTCCAAGAGATGGCCGTCATAAATCTGCCTCGAGACTCTTTTGAGTCAGTTTCCTAGTTAAAATATATCATACTACTTTCTATGAACGGTCTCGAAAACGAGCACAGTACAAAGGGTAACCAAAGGAACAGCGCACTCGAAGTGGTGCAACTGGCCTCGAATCTAATATATTATTAATCTAATACTCACTTTTCCTCCGGATTGTACAATTCTACAAAAATGCATATTTAGCTTGAAGGAAAACCTCAACAATCAGAGTTTGTCTGTTCATGTTTTTTTTTTACTTTGAAGCACGCACACACAACTAGGCCCTTCGAGATGCTCTGTCGGTTTTGCAACAAAGCTGAGCATTTGTAATGGGCCATTTCTGCATAAGTGGGCACATAGCCTTGCTGCGTGGTCGTGGTCTGCACAGCTTTTTGGCGAGGCAGCTCCTAACAACAGCCCAGCAGCAGCCCGCTTTGATCTCCACTGCCTTCCTTAATCTGGGTTGTCAAGGTTCACTTGTTGGAGGCTGTTTACTTTACTTCTCCCAAAAAGAAAAAAAAGTATTTTTTCTCCTTCAGACAATGACTAATCCAAAGACCAGGGAAAAGGAATGCTGCCAATGCAAGTTGTTAAAGCTACAATACCTTTTTTCCAGATCAGACTTTTTACACGACTCATTTTCAATGGCAACAAGCTTTAAATTTGAATTTTATTCAAGAACAGAAAGAAGACTTGTACAAAAAAAATACATACTATCAAAACTGGAGGGCTTGCCTACCCCACTCAGGCTGTAATATGTGATCAGTTATGTTAAATATGTATGCAATTACTACTTAAAGGCATGCAAATCAGCATGTCTAAATTAAATGTCTGTTATGTAGTATTCACCACAGAGGAGAAAAATGTTGGTCTTGACAAACACAAAGAATAAAAAACCTTTTACAACCCTTTTCAGTGCATACTGTTGATCGTGTACACAAATGACATACTGCAAAAGGCAACTATCGCTGTACACGCTGGTACACGAGTCCCTACATGGCACACTAGAATCTTAAAAAGTACTTGCAAACACCTTATTCAACAAAGTAAAAGCAGTCAATGCTAGATCCAATAGGGACAAGCCATCACATTGTAAAAGGCCAGGTGGAGTTCATATTACATTATAAAACATGAGTACATGAGTTTCAGAACGCAATACAAGAGAATAACATACATCTGTAATTGTGTGCAAAAGTCAAATGAGCAATTGAAATTTAAAAAGCAGAACGTGTTAGTAAAATTAAAACATTTACACAAACGAGGCCTGCTTTTTTTTACCACGGTAAATCCACTATATAAGATGTGTATCTTCAAATTAAAATGTACCGTTTACATTGTGACTTCTGAGCACATTGTTTTTTATTACTTCAGTCTCATACAAGTAGGATGTGCAATGCAGGTAGAAAACACATTTGGCAATACAGTAAACACACAACGCTGGGAGGGCTTTCAAAGACCGATTGTGAAATAACAACAATCAATAAGAAAGAGCGCACAGCAATATTTCAAAATAGCCTCACCTTTGCGGGCTTTAATGGGGGGGGGGGTGTTCCAATATCATTTTTTAGTGCCTAAAGTCATTAGTAACTGGCACGTTCTAAAAACAGACACTCGCTTATTTCAATCAAAACACATGTTACCATGTAAGTTGCATAACCTTTCCTTAGAGGATAAAAACGCATGTTGTTAAGATTCATTATTTTTCATTTTAAAGAGGAAAAATATACAAGGTTGGCAGATGACTCAATGTTACCAAAGGCAAAGTTGTGACTGCAAATTGAGATGTGCAAAGTTGGCAAGTTATGGCAACTGCTTGGGACTGCTGGATACCCCACAGCGGTGCACATGGGCTTGACCAGAAGATGGAGTCGTGTCTGGACTGCCAGGTTAGTTGGCCTGCTGCTTAAGTGCAGTTGCTCTACGGTGTTTGATAGTTGAGCGTGTAACAAAACAAAGGGACATTAAGCTGAAAAGCCACTCTTTATTTAAATAACAATTAAACTGAGCTTATAATTAGTAAAAACGGAATTTACTTTTTCCAAATACATTCCATCATTTAGCCCCACCTAAACACTGTGTCAGCAAGAAAGCACGTGGCAACTAAATACACCCTAGACAGTGCTGCGTTATTTGCAGTTTTATAATGCCAGTCCAAACAGCATGCATACTTTGGAGACGCTGCCAACGAAAAACGAAGACAGGAAATAGGTTACTTCTGTAGGCAAATTTCAGTATGGGACGGGCTGTCTTCAACATTAGAGAAGACGGGGCAGAAACGTTGGCAAAAAGCTTAACTCTTGCAGGTCGTTTCGCACCCTACACGACAGATTTTACAATAAGGTGTTCGTCACACACGTCTAATGTCGAGTACTGACGGGTGCATGCGCAACTGTGATCGGATCTAGTGCTTCAATAAACCCCTGGAAGGTTGTATTCAAACATTGCGCATCCAAAGCAGGTGATTCAATGGGAAGAGCAGCATTGTTTCCTAAAGGTTTGGAAGTAATTTCCAATTAAGCGTGAGTGACGACTATTTGTCATGTGGGTGAGTAGTGCTGGGGTGCACGTGTCTGTACACTGGACGCGCTCGCAGGTTTTGAAAAGGGAGATTGGATTTAGAGAAGTGCAACAAGTATCTGCTCTGTACGCTCCTGCCTTCCTCCAACCAGACTAGCAGATTTTTTTGGGTTATTGTTGCAGTTTAATATAGCGCCAACTCGACCCCAAGGTATATCCGAGCGCTATACACGAACACCAGTTGCATTACAGACGGACACGTTTTTATTTTTATAGTTTTAGCGCAGGGAGATTAAGTGAATCACAGGATGCTTGAGCCTCCCGGCAGATTCGAACCTGGTACCCCAGCTTCAAGGTCGGCCGCATTAGCCGTTAAACTCTGCAGTCCTATTGAAAGTTGTCACTCTTTGGGAGTGACTTGCACGCGTTCTGCTGCTCCACGCGGCTGTGCGTGGAATGACACGCTGTTGCCCTCTGGGGCTTTCCGGCTGTCGCCTTCATCACGCATTGATTTCATGGGTCACTTCTCCCCCTCCCCCATGGTCGTTTGTTTCCTTCTACATTAGCCACTCCCCTACCCCTCCGCGTGACACACTGACACCGAATCCTGAACGCGCCAAAGGCCAGACGGACACAAGACAGGACTGACCGAGAGAGAGCGGGGTGGAGAAGGACCAGCCCGGAGTACAAGATACCGGCAGCCCAGACCTATGCAAATATAAACAAAGCCTGTAAGCAGCACAACAAGCAGGGCGTCCATCCGCACGTGGGTTCTGAAGGGAAACTTCTTTCCCTTCTCCCCTCTTAAAAATAAAGTGCGAAAAAGCAACGAAAGGCGACTAAACTTAGAGAGCATAACTCACCCGCTAGGGACGTTCTGCCGGCTCAAAATAATGCCATTCTCTCCCCTTTATGTCAGAGACACACATGCGGATCTCGTTTGTAGCAAGTAAAGCATGCAACAGTCATGCAGTAAACAACAACAGATCCCTCCGCGTGAGGAGGGTCACTACCCTCAGCCACAGCGGGGTGCCCCAGGATGGTCGAGCCCCCCAGGGACGAGTCTCTGGGCGGCGACAGAGTTACTCAGCCCCTCTAGGCGAAATGCGGGTCCGACGTTTCCTCGGCAGGTTCTTTTTTCCTTGTCTCTATTTTGTTTGTTATTGGAAGCCGCGGATGAGGACGTTGTTATTGTTTGCTGTTGTGCGTCTCTGACGTCACATCCACCTGCTGAGTAAACAAGGCTGTGTGCGGCTCCGGGGACTGCCGAGGCAGGGCGGCGGCGAGGGTTCGCCGGCTTGCCTGCGCCGAGAAGAAAGGCTGGCGGGCGGGGCCGGAGCCGCAGCGGCGCAGCTGTCTTTAACCATGCCCGGAGCTAAGAGAGCGAGCTGGGGGGCGGCGCGGGGAGAAGAGGAGATGCGAGCGAAAGTGGGAGTAGTGTGCGGGCTGCGTCTGCTCTCACTGGTCATGCCCTTTTCATAATGAAAGGAGAAAAGTTCGGGAGGTGAAAGTTCACTTGGCGGACAACCCCATAGGCAGGGAAGCGGCAACAGGCAGGGAAGCTAAGTGCTGCTGCCTGCGGGAAAGGCCACCACACAAATCGGGGCTTTCTTTGATATCGATATAGTAAAGTGTGTGTCAGGAAGGAGCAAAGAGATGCCGCTAAAGGCTCTTAAAGGGTTTGGGAGCATTACTTGATCTAGATAGGTCTTTTAAAAGTATTTTTTTTGCAGTTGAAGGCAGTCAATTCAGTCTTAAAGAAAGTAATAATATTCCTGACATGTGGCACTGCTTCTCCGCATTCTTTAGGGGCGACGCAATGTGTATGACCGAGCATCCTTCATGCGTTGTTTCAGTTCTTACTAGTAAAACTAAAATTTGTTTGAGGGTTTTTCCTTTATCTTAAATTAAGATGTAAAATTGTTAATCCTTTTTCACGAACATTCCATTCTTTTTTTTTGACAGTTGCGAGTGCACATTCATTCATTTTACGAGGTTGAGCTCGCAATTATACGTTTTTAACTGAATGGCAAAATAAAAAGAACTTGGCTGACTGCACCAAGTAGGGCCAGAGTTAATACGACATGTTCCGTGTATTGTGTTGCAATTGTATGTATGTAGCGCTTACTACCACTCACGAGGTGTTGAAGCACTTTGTGGCGATTAGCATTCTACTCCGTAGTCCAAGGTCAGTGGATAATCAAGTGGTATATATTATTGCTGTAGATTTGTTGGTTATTGGGTTAGTCTTGTGCTAAACTGAATTTCCTTCAATTTCCAAGTCATGATGTATTAAGTTACTTGGAGTTAGGTGTAATTATTAGAGTGAGTTAAAGTAGTAAGGAGTAAAAGAGGAGAGAAGAAATAGTATGGAGGCAGGTAAGGATTGTGAGATAGCAAGGAGACTAAACAGAAAGATGAATTATCATAGGAGAAGAATGAGTAGATAGTTTATAACGGTTTTGGTTTTGCAGATGTGGTTACATACGAGGAGAGTTATTGATTTGTAAAGAGGAGTATGCTTAGTTTACAGAAGTTTTGGAGAGAGTAAGGTGGCAAGCATGGGGAAGGGTAGGGTATACTCAAAGGCACTGGCAGGCAGAAGATGGAGTGTAAGGAGAGTATCATTCAAATGGAAAGGCAGGCGAGAAAATAATCCCTAGCTATAACTCAAGTTATTTTCAGACAGGGTTTTCTAGAATGTTTGAAGTAGGATGCATTCTGAGGACCTACAAAGAGTAGAAAGAAATGATTAAAGTTGATTATCTGTTGGCAAGTGATATAAGGTCTTCTATCTTAGGTTGGTGTTTCTGTTTGGCAGTTGACCCTGCCAGTTATTTTTACATAGCTAATGAACATTATTGAAATATAAAACATCAAATACATAATTGCGCAGCTTACACTTTACAATGCACACTCGTATCTCCCTGTCCGACCCCCTAAAGCTCTGTGCACCTAAGCCCTTTAATTGAGCAAAAATAATGGGGCGACCCGGTGTCCCTCAGAGCGTGGGTGGGCGTATTATATAAATACAATGGTTCTGTCGGGAATTTCTCATTTCTTTTAGAAAGTTAAAAAAATATTCATTACATGTAACAGATATCAGATAAATGAGGAAAGAGGCACACACCAATAAAAAGTTTGCAATTTGGTAATTTAAGGGAATAAGGTATTATGGGCTGTCGTAATACATAAGTTCAAAAGAGCAAAATATTGGTGACTTGTGGTGATAAAGTGACATGTGATGATAAATAGTATATACAATATATTTCAAATGCGGCAAAAGTGAATAAGTAAAACAGAAAGGTACATTATTTCTTGATATGACTTCATGGTTTATCACATATGCTACAAGATCCTATGTGCATTAATCTGTGATCAGAAGCATTGAGTAAACATATAAAGGTGCGTCGATGTTTCGACCCAGTGTACTGCGCAACATATAATAAGCGTCACGGCGGGTCTTCCTCAGGACAGTGCAGATGGGTATACAGCCCAAGCGCCGATTTTGGTTAATATCTGCGGGCGTGAAGGTTTTCTCAGTCAGAGTTGTAGTCCTGGTGAATCAGCAGGAGGCTTTGAAGATTTCAAGGATCTTTGAGGTAAAAGGATGATGTCTTTAATAAATTTGGGATTTTAAGCCAGTCATATCATTTACGTGATCTGTTGTTCAGCACGTCTTTTCAGCTCTCAGTCTGGTGGAATACTGTATTGCAAACTTTTTATTGGTGTGTTCCTCTTTCCTCATTTATCTGATATCTGTTACATGTAATGAATATTTTTTGAACTTTCTAAAAGAAATTAGAAATTCCCGACAAAACCTAAGCCCCTTAAAGCATCCTCAATTCCCGTACTTCCCCGCAACCACATCTGTTAGCCTTAATTGCATGACTCCTTAAACTGCACTGTTCTCAGTCACCCAACCTTTCACCCGTGTAGCCCAACAACTTCGATCAAACTTGCTGCGACCAAGTTTACTCTAGTTCTAACCCCCTTTAGTCATACCTACCATGGACAATAAATAGTCACTGAGAGCATGCTGCACCTCAGTTGTGGAGGGAGCCGTACCTCCTTGCCCACTGTTTCAGTGGCCCATTGCCTACTGTACTCCAAGAGTCTTCTCCTTGAAGCCTCAGCCCAGCTCCTCCTCTGCATGTTGATCTCTTTAATTATCCTGCTGAATAGTTCATCTAGCAGAAAGGTTACATCTTTGCAGTGAGATAATTTCCGAGTTCCTGTGTTTAATATATTGGCCTTGAGCACAGCCCTGTTTGGCTATCAGGAGTTCACCAAGGGCACGATTCTTACATTGTGTGGAAAGGTAGGCATACAAAAATAATTTGTGTTGGTAAAATTCCATGCTTGAATTTGCTCGCGCAGAAATTCTTCCAGTGTGTTGGAATTTCCATGTGTGCAAATATAGTGCTAGAAGAAAGTTTATGGACGTTTTCTGGGTGGGTCAGCCTACAAAAATGGCAGGACGGTTCCTGTGTAGAATTAACTTGCACATTTAGCCCTGTCAAAGGCAGATATAACTGATTTTTTTGTGGTATGAAATTGGAGAACGCCTTTCTGCATTCAACAGGGGAAAAGGGAAGGGATTTTTTCCACAGAGAGAAAATATTTTCTCTATGGTGAAAGTAAGTGGAATTACTCCTTTGCGTCACATTTCTGCATGCACTTTTAACATTTGCAAACACAGGAATATTTACTAATTTGAGTACAGGAATTCATTAAGAATTTCAAAAAAGTCAAATTGGCTCCAAATGTAGAATCACTTTGTGTGCTAATTTCCGACTCCTGTGGCAAGTGCAACTCTTGGGGAGTGGGAAAAGTGAAAGACAGCTGAGGGTCTTTTTCATTGAAGAAAAAAACAGCCACTGGTTTATTGTGGGTTGGGTGTTCGCAAAAAACTTTAACCCTTTATGTGAAAGGTTCCCTGAATTAGAATCTACTTATTTGAAACCAGATCATTTTGATTTGAAAATAGAGGGTACCTCTGCCTCCAAAAGGATTTACTATAAATTAGATTTCATACTGCAGGGGAATAAGTCTGGAAATTTGACAAATTAAGGAATTAGAATTACTTTAAGTAAAATAAAAAACATGAATTGGCTAATATTATCAATGTTCTTATTCGTTTCCAGTGAAGACTCTAAATTTAGATCCCAAACGGCCATTGCACTTAAATTGGAGTTTAGCAGTGTCAATGTTAGAATTGCCCCCTCGTGTTCACCTCAGACCAAACAAATACAATGGCATTTCTCCAGATCTCCACACTTTGTATTCTCCAATTTGAGCAAGTGTTCTCGGCCCAAACATAATTTATCCAAACAGTGCCCTATAATTAATATTTTATTGTACTTTGGGTTATTTTTCTTGTAGCACAAACCTAACAGTGATTTGGCAGAGCATTTTAAATAGAACTCGGGATTATGTGCCACCAGATGCAGGGTATAAGAACAGGGGTGGAAGATTAAGAAAACAATAAAAGAGGTTACATCATTGGGCAATTACTTAAATTGAGTGTTACACAGGTTACGTCTCTGAAATGTAGAATTCACATCTTAAAGTGGTCAAGGTTTCTACAAAGTATATGTATGCCTTTGACATTGTTATGAAAGTTGGAGTGAGTGGCGAAATATACAGGGCATACCGGAGCGTGAGCAAAAAATGTGTGATGCTTCTCTGACCTAGTTAGCAATGTGAAGCACTAGAAAATGAATTCAAAAAAGGTACGTTTACAATCGAGAGCGCTTTATACCTTGAAAGGCATATGGGAAAAGATACATCAATACCTGTATAATATTGGAAAGAGGAGGGCCTTGTTCTTTCTTGAATGTCAGGAGAAAGGGTGCAATTCTAAGGTATGGTTAGGAAGGGGTTGTTCCACAGACAAGGTGTTTTCTCGGACCCAAGCAGATGAGATGAAACCCAAACTGTTTGGTTCAAACCTGGGCCTATGTCAATGATAATAACAATGGCAGCATGATGTCTAAACTGCATTTGAGAGCAACCACAGAGATCAAGATCTAGGAGTTTAAAACTAGTCTTCCATTTTATGTCTGCCTTGGATTCAGTTTTGCATATCATGTTCCAGAATGAAGTAGATGCAGGATCTTTTCCATGAAGGCTTCCTGCAGGGGTTGCCAACGGAATGGTATTTTTGTGACATGGATGGTCTTTTAATATGAAGTCGTGAAGAAATGAGGGCATATCAACAGAGAAGATTGCTTTTAGTTCTATACAGAAAAATAATGGAAAACAGAAAATACAGGTAGATGACACTCCAAGATTTCTTTAGACCTATCTAAATCTATTGAAAGTAAATGACTTCCCATGTTGGAACCAAGTGCGATATAAGGGAACCAGGTGCCATATAAGTGATGACTGATTGCCATATAAAGGATGCGAGGAGCACATCGTAAAATTGACTAGTTGATTAGTGACCCTGGAGCACATCATGACTTTGACTTGCATGTGAGAGAACACCTCAAGCTCATCCTAGTGTTGAATGCCTGGGGCACATCATGGGCTTTAACTGGCTTGGGAGTATGGGGCGCATAATAAAGCAATGACCAACATATGGAGAATACCTTCGAAATATCATGGGATTTACTGCCATATGTTGGTTACTTGGTACAGGTCTTTGAAATGATGGAAATGTGCGGTATTATCTTAGCCACATGATGGTACTAACTGGCATGTGGACACTCCATGGCATTAAATGCCATATCGGGAGCACCTGGTGCTCATCACAATGATTAGTATGTGGGGGGAATACATTGGGCACTTCATGTCATTGACATTTCAGGGAACCTTTGCCATTGATCGCAATGACTGCAATCTGATGGAGCTCCCTAGAAACACAATGGCAATGATTGGCATACATTTTGATAAAATTCAAGGGTTTGTATTTACTGACAACGTTACTGTGTTCACTAAAAATCATGAGGTGGTATTTTATGCACAAAATCTGTACTTTTTTCAGGAAGCAAGCTGATGTTAGGAGGCACAATTTTTAAATCACCGTGAAACTTGTATTTGCTGGTCAACAGGTGCATTTTCTGAAAATGTCAAGCAAATACATTGTAAACACGGTATTTCCTTTTTATGAATTGAATATTACTATATTTAACACAGTGAGACCCAGTGCTGCTCTCTGACGTTGTAAAATCTGCACAACCTGGAGGATGGCTTGGTTGACTAAAATCTAAGGCAGGGTGGACATACCAGCATGAACAGATATGCTCTTACAATATCTAGTCAATTCTTGGATATTGTAAGTGCATATGGAAGCCATAGAGAGTACATGGGCTGGATACTTGTCATTACGAGTTTCCTAGCTTTATGATGGCTACACTGTACCCTAAGATATTTGGTACCAAACATCTTGTCTTGATAAATCCTCGCCGATGCCAGTGTTGCATTTATTAATGAACGCACACAGGAGACCGTTTTGAGGGTCCCCTGAAACCTAGCAAGTACTGGTATGGTCTTGGACTAGTTTTAGCCAGCCTTCCACCACCAGACATGTGTCTGACCACATCGGATGAGTTCCAGTGCTCTCAGCGGCCAGGAACAAACCTTGCTTTGGGTGGAGGTGCTTCACACCTCACCAGGACAAGATGGCCTTCCAAGGCAGGAAGCTTCAAAGGCGATGCAGCCTTTAAAATGCAACCCAGGCATCTCCAGATAGTGGAGGATGCTGACACCCCCCCCTTCCCTGCTCCACTTTTGGCTGGGGGCTAGGTGGGAAAATTAGATGAGGTGTACCCACATTTAGCCAGCACCACCCCTAAGGTGTGGCAGGCGACGTGGACACTATTTTTGCAAATCCTCCATCTTGAGATGTAGGCAAACAACCTATCGGGGCTAGGGTAGTGCCCCTTCCCAGAGGAAGTGGTCACTTAGAGGATGTAGGTACCCTAAAGGTAGTTATCCCATTGGCTACTACCGGTCTACCCCTTTAAATCCCCTAAATGTAGTATTTAGGTGACATCCCTGGACCTTGCAACTTAGATTTGATGGACCTAAGAAGAGCAGCGGACAAACAAGAGCTGCTGACTCGAGAACTGAAGTCCTGCTGCAGAAAATTGGTGCCAAATCCTGGCGGCTACTTCCAGGACTCAACAGTCGTGGCCTGCTGTCTCGGCCTGCAACTCTGAAGCCTCTAAGAACCGCGGAGCACCTTTAGCCTTCGACAAATTGCAGAGAACCTCCCTTGAAGTAGAGGAGCTACTCCCCTGCAGGCACCGAACCGCAAAATCTAATTTACCAATCTGCTGTACCCCAGTGATTCTGGCGCAGCACCCAAGCAAGAAGAGGTACATCCGCTCTGAAGGGTCAGATTTCTCCCACCACCAAGAGGAAGGACACCAGAACTTACTGGAGTCATGTCGCACCAAACCCCGGGGTACCGGACCCCGTGCACTGAAGACTGAGAAGAAAGTACAATTCAGACTCCATCAACACAGAGGGTTGGAATCGACATTGTTGGTCCCCTTGACCTTCAAACAGCATCTGGGAACCAAATTATACTACTGGTAGTGGATCATGCCACTAGGTATCTTGAGGCGATTCCCCTAATGACTACCACTGCTCCCGCAGTGGCAAACCCCCTCCTTGGTATGGTTATTAGGGTTGGGTTTCCAAAGGTGGGTAGGATCCGACAGAGGTGCAAACTTAATTTCTGCCTACTTAAAACATGTGGAGTGAGTGTGGAGCGGCCTATAGGTTCACTACCCCATACCACCCACGGTGAGCGATGAGATGCCTGCTTTTTGTTTACAGAGAGGTGCCACAAAAGGGAGTAGGGGTTTCCCCCTTTGAACCTTTGTTTGGACACCCTGTAAGGGGATTACTGTGCCTTGTGAAGGAAGAATGGGAGAGACTTCTCGAAGAACCTAAGCAAGATATTGTGCTTGGTCTTCATTTCAGGATGTCTGAGTTCATGAAAAAAGCTAATAAAAACCTTGCTGTCACCCAAGAGCACTCCAGAAGCTCTGGTATGGCCAAAATGCCACTAGGTCCCTTCAGGACAAATGGACTGGACCCTACCCTATCCTTGAAAGAAAAGGGGAGGTCACCTATTTGGTAGACCTTGACACATGCAGGAACCCCAAGAGGGTCATACATTTAAACCACCTGATATCCTAATATGACAGGCCTGAAATGACAATGCTCCTGATCACAGATGAGGAGCAGGAAGCAGAGAGTGAACCTCTCCCTGTCCTCCTCTCAAACAACCCTAAAGATGGGTCAGCTGAAAGAGTGGTCTTGTCAGACACCCTCACTGCCCATCAGCAAACTGATTGCAGGCAATCCCAAATTCAGTCTGCTGAGTTCTTCTCTTAGATGCCTGGTCAGACTAACTGGTGTACCAATGATGTGGACACTGGTGGCAGCCTTCCTGTCAAAAATAAAATTGACAAGCAGTCTGATCATGTCAAAGAGAGCATTAAGGCTGAAATAAGCAAGATGCTAGAATTGGGTATCATTGAACGTTCAGAGAGGTCCTGGGTCAGCCCAGTTTTGTTACTCCTCAAACCTCACTCCCAGGGTGGAAAGAAAGAAATTAGGTTTTGTGTGGACTACAGGGGCCTCAATGCTGTGACAAAAACTGACGCACATCAAATTCCTAGGGTTATGAATTAATGGACAGGTTAGGGGGAGCCAAATATTTTAGTACTTTTGATCTTGTATCAATTTACTGACAGATAGGTTTGACGCCTGGAGCCAAAGACAAATCGGCATTCTCAATTCCAGATGGGCAGTATCAGTTTACTGTGATGCCCTTTGGACTAAAGAAGGCCCCTGTCACCTCCCAAAGGCTAGTGAACAAAGTCCTTGCTGGGCGGTAGTCCTTTACTGTAACATACCTTGATGATATTGCGGGCTTTAGCTCCACCTGGCAGGATCACCTGATTCACTTTTGGGAGCTTCTAAAGGCTCTGCAGAGGGCAAGGCTCACTATCAATGCAAGGAAGTGCCAGATAGGGCAGTGCAGTGTTGTATACTTGGGCCACCTTGTGGATGGAGGCCAAGTTCAACCTCTATAGCCCAAATTCCAGACCATTCTGCATTGGGAGGCTCCAGCCACCCAGATTCAAGTCGGGGTATTCCTTGGCTTGACTGGGTACTACAGGAGGCTTGAGCAGGGATATGGGTCCATTGTGACTCGCCTCACAGAAATGACCTACAAAAAGATGCCCAAAAAGTTTAACTGGACAGTGAGCTGTCAAAAGGCTTTTGACACCCTGAAGAAAGCAATATGCTCAGCACCCATTCTGAAAGCTCCAGATTATACCAATCAGTTCATAGTGCAGACAGATGCCTCTGAGCATGGGACAGGAGCTGGTCCTATCCCAGACCAATAATGATTGCCATGACCAACCTATTGCGTTCATAAGCAGGATGCTTCGCCCCAGAGAGCACCGTTGGAGTGCCATTGAGAGGGAAGCCTTTGCTGAGGTTTGGTCCCTGAAGAAGCTGAGACCATACCTGTTTGTCCAAACTGACTAGAGACCTCTCAGATGGCTCATGAAGATGAAAGGAGACGACCCCAAACTGTTAAGGTGGTCCATATACCTACAGGGAATGGACTTTACAGTGGAACACAGACCTAGGGCTGACCATGCCAATGCAGCTGGCCTTTACAGGTTCTCCTACTTAGACAATGAAGACCCTCTAAGGAAAAGGTTGCCTCATATTCTTTTGTTTGGGGGAGGGTCATGTAGGAAAGGGTCTCTTTTTGACATGGTCAACCCCGACTTTTTGCCTGATGTGATTTTGAATTGAAAGTGCACTCCCAATGCCAGTCACCCTTGTAAGTCCCTAGTAAAAGGTACCCTTGGTACCTAGGGTAGGGGTACTGAAAAGGGTCCACTGGGGCTGCAGCAAAACTTGTGCCACCCTAGGCACCCCTCACCAAGATCATGCACACTGCCATTGCAGGCTGCGTGTCTTCGTGCAGAGACAACCGAAGAGTCGTGCCCCCTTACGCTGCATGAGATATAGGTAAGTCACTCCTGTTGCAGGCCTTACAGCCCTAAGGCACGGGGCACTGTATCCTATGCGTGGACATACCACCATGAGCAGATATGACCCTACAATATCAAGTCTATTCTTGGATATTGTAAGGGCACAGGGAAGCTATAGAGAGAGCTGGATACTTGTCATTACAAGACTCCTAGCTCCAGGATGGCTTCACTGTACCCTAAGATATTTTGTACCAAACATCTTGTCTTAATAAATGCTCACTGATGCCAGTGCTGGATTTATTAATAAATGCACACAGGAGACCCTTTAGAGGGTCATCTGAAACCTACCAAGCACTTATATGGTCTCTGACTAGTTACAGTCAGCCCAGCCTGCCACCATCAGACATGTTTCTGACCTCATGAGCTGAAGGCCAGTGTTTCAGAGGTCAGGAACAATGCCTGCTCTGGGTGGAGGTGCCTCACACCTCCCCAAGGACAGGATGGCCTTCCGAGGCAGGACGCTTCAAGGCTGCTTCCAGGACTCTACAGTCGTGGCCTGCTGTCTTGACGCTGCAACTCTGAGGCCTCCAAGAACCCAGGAGCACCTCCAGCTTTCGTACAAATTGCAGAGAAACTCCCTTGAAATAGAGCAGCTACCTACCTGCAGCCACCAAACTGCAAAGTCCAGTTTACTAATCTGCTGCACCGCAGTGACTCCGGCGCAGCACCCAAGCAAGAAGAGTTACATTCACTCCAAAGGGTCAGATCTGTCCCTCTACCAAGAGGGAGGACAACAGGACCTACCAGAGCCATGCCGTACCAAAACCCAGGATACCGAATCCCCCTGCAACGAAGACCGAGAAGAAACAGTCTAATCCGAACTCCAATGACACAGGACAAGGACACCCATCAAGGGACTTCGAGACCCCTGAGACCCACTCCGTCTGTGGCCCAGCTGTCCAGTAATTGCTTCTCCAACCTACCTCCCCCTGACTGCGTGGACCCTCTTGACACACAACACTTGGCTGTCCTAACTGTGCCTGGCCTGGGTAACAACAAACCAGATGTGTTCCAGTGGTCCTGAGGCCCTTGCAACCCGCTCCCTCGAGTGGGACTCCCTAGACCTTACTTTAAATCCTCCTGTACAGTGTGTATTCAGGCGGCGGCCTTCTTCGTAGCACGCTTGCAACCAACGACCTCAGCACCCTGCTCCCGGCCAAATCCGGGGCGCTGGAACATTGGATCTGGTCTTGCTACTTACCTGAATCCACAAGTTGAACCTTGAGAACCCACTGTGTGATTTGCTATGCTTTTTCCGATTTTCTCCC
The DNA here is from genome assembly GCF_964204655.1 of Triturus cristatus. Lineage (NCBI taxonomy): Eukaryota > Metazoa > Chordata > Amphibia > Caudata > Salamandridae > Triturus > Triturus cristatus. The sequence continues at coordinate 273,120,051 of NC_140592.1, read as the reverse complement.
ATTGACCTCTATTATGCGTAATTGTGCACAATAATGATTTCATTTGTGAACTTTGAAGATTTGTTACTTAAAAACTACTTGCCTTTCCCCAGTTCAATCCGGCTTCATTCCACAAAGGTCGTCTGAGCTTAATTTTAGGATTGTCTTCTCGGTGTAAAATAGGATCTCCCCGACCACGCCCGCGGCGGTGGCGCTTTTAGATGCTGAGAAGGCCTTTGACTCTCTGGAGTGGCCATTTCTCTTTGCCATGCTACGCAAACTGGGCATGCCCAGCAACTTTATCGCACTGGTATCGCTTTTATATGCGTCTCCAATGACCAGACTCCAGGTGAATGGATCGCTATCAGACCCCTTTTTGATTTCACGTGGCACCCGGCAGGTCTGCCCGGTATTGCCGCTACTTTTTATAGTGGCCATGGACCCCTTAGTCAGACACCTGCAGGAGAAGCGTATGCACCGGGGACTCCGGTTTTGCCCTGGATCACTGCTTTTATCCATGTACACAGATGACATAATGCTTTTTATCAGAAACCCTGCTGACAATCTGCAACTCCCTTATGGACGATATCGGACAATTTGGGGACATGTTAGACTTGCACATCAACTGGGACAAGTCCAGGCTTTTTCCCCTCCTGGAAGTGCCTGTCCCATTTGGCAGTGTTATGCCGCTGCGCTGGGTGGCTGACACCACCAGATACCTAGGCATCTCATTACACAGAAGCAAAGAACAGGTAATTTGTTTAAACTATGGCCCTGCGATGGACAAACTGACCAAGCAGACAGACCGCTGGATTTGTCTGCCACTGTCCATCACCAGCGGCATAGCCCTCATCAAAATGAACGTTCTCCCTCGATTTCTTTACTTATTGGTAAACATACCCATCCCCCTGACAAAGGGCTTTTTTCACTGCTCCGCCTGACCTGGATACACTTACACTGCCTTACAAACGGGGTGGTTTTGCAGTCCCTGATCTTTATCTATACTATTGGGTTGCACAGGCCCAGGTCGCATACTATTGGTTCCACCCCGATGCACGTATACCTTACAGTAAACCCAAACATGACCTGGCTGACCCCACCCCTCTAAATGTGATACTTCCTCAAGGTATCCAGCTGGATCCCAACGACATACAAACACTGTCCACTACATGCTGGGCCTGGTAGAAATTAGGTCTGCTTCTAGGCTCTGGTTCTCTATACTCTCCTAAATTGCCTATACCCCAGAATTCATGGTTACTGGTTTTGTCTGAGAAGCTGGGTCAGCGCACCCTACGAAAACTGCATAAACACACGTTTGGGGATCTCTTACCTGATAGACGCATTGTAACACTTTCTAATCTCGCAGCACACCCCGATATGTCCTATAAGGACAGATTTGTCATGACAAGGGTATTGGCCACTCTGCGTGCCACACTCCCGTCCTTTCACCTCCCCGGACGAATTCACACCCCTCACGCTCTTGATATCGGATCATGGTGGCTCACAGCTGGTCACTAAACTTTACCGTGCTTGTTTATCACTCAGGCAGGTGAGCAACAGGGGGGCACGGTGCCACTGGGAGGAGGACCTAGGACAATCTCTCACCACCAAAGAATGGGCATGCAGTCATGAGCAAATTAAGAGGGTCTCTCCCAATCATCGCCATATACTGTTGCATTTAAAATTTGCTCACAGGTGCTACATTACACCCGTTGAAATGGCTAGATATGACCCCACCAAAACTTCTCAATGTCCTAAATGCCAGATGCCCGGTGCCAACTTCGCCCATATGACTTTGACATGCCCAATCATATCCACATTCTGGACCTTGGTGTTCCAGGAGCTGTTGTCCATGACTTCCACATCTCTCATGCCTTCCCCAAAGCTGGCCTTACTGGGCATCGTCTCGGACATTCCCCCTGCTACCGTAGGTTCATAGCGATCGAGTTGCTGTTCGTCAAAAGGGAAATTGCAATACATTGGGGGGCTTGGCATTGCCCCATGAAGGAGGCATGGTTTTTCAGCATGGCGTACTGTGACATGCAAACATAGATTTATTCTGCGCTTCAGCCCACCACTTCCCATCCCTTAGGATATTTGGCACACTTACCACTCTCACCTGCTTACTTTACAACAGGACTCCACTGCCTCTTCCTCACCGGCTGCAACATTGCTCGGCGAGGCCTTGCCGCCTCCCCCGGCCACATCTTAGTGCAATCATATGTGCAAATCCACAAGCGCGCCCCTCGCAACACTCCCCTGTATGGACCACCAGACTTTGATCTGCGAAGCCACTGCTTATCTGTCTTGTCGACAATCACTGGTGCCCGGAGTGGCTCCTTGACCCCACTCTTCCCCCCCCGCTGTTTACTTCTCTCCCTGATCTCCTCGTCAATGTGTTGTATATTTTGATTTCGTTCTGCTCCCATTGACGATCCTTCCTTTTATTGTTAACAGGATTGAAGCTAGCCGAGGCCCTTTTTGTGCTGTTGTTTCTAAACATGCCTGAATATCCAAATATTGCAAGTGTACTACGTCACCCAGTTCGACTTGTATCCTTGTTTTATAGGCACATTGATATATCTTATGTATGTCTGGTCTTTTTTTTCTACTGTAAACAATAAAATCAATTTAAAAACGTTTTACAAAAAACAATTCGCCTTAACACGAAGTTCTTGGTCTGAAACTTATATAATTGTTTTTGTTATTTTTACAAATTGGTTTCTGGTTTATTCTAAGTGTGTGTCACTTTTTGCCTCTGTAAGTACAACAAATGCTGAACACTACCCACTGATAAGCCTAACTGCTCGTCCACACCACCACAAAAAGCATTAGTTTTGTCTACTTTTGCCTCTGTATACTAATAAGGAACCCACTGGACTCTACGCACAGTGTACTTCATTTTAGTGCACTATATAGAGAGGTAGCATCCTACACCTGAGAGTTTAAAATCTGTGTAATTTAAAATGTTCCCTCCATTGCCCTTTTAAGACGATTCTCTGTCATATCTTTGTAATAATTTATCAGTGTACCACAAAATGTTACGACAGCGCTGCTTTTATGCCTTCTGACAGACCATAATGTCAGAGCTGCCTTACAAGTGCTTGTGTAATACTGAAATTGGGTGTAAACAGGTTTTTACCTGGTTTCAAATTACAAGCTGGCCAACATTTATATTTGGTTCTGCTTATACATCTAGGTCCAACCAGGAGGAATTTGTATGGCTTAAGCAGGGCAAAATGTGGACTAACTTGTAGTTTAAATGGTCTCAATGACCAGTCCTTCATGAAATTCCCCATTCCACAACGTAAAATTAATGGGATTTTAAAACTATGGAGTGAAATACAGTCATCATGAGATAATGGTATTTCTCCAGCATGGTTTTATCCAGTTCTAGTGTGGCACTCAGAGCGAGGCAATCGGAAGGAGGATGGGGATATGAAATATGCAAGTGAAAATAAATGTTTTATACATTTTGGAAAATAATAGGAGACTTTATCAGTTTGGATTCCCAGATTTTTTTTAATTAGCTAGTTAATTATTCTGTATTTTCTTTACCTTCTTTTTTATGGATGGTCCTCTTCAAAAACACTAGAGGGCATGCTCTGTCTGGTGCTGGACTTATTGGCATATTCACCCCTGTGTGAAGTCTTTGGATTTGCAGCAATTTAGATATGTTTGGTGCTCAAATGTATTCAAAATGGTCTCCTAAAGAAGAACTCCATCCTTTACTGCCTTTTGACAAGTTTAGGGGAGGGGCTGGGCTGGCTAGATCGTTTTCTCCATCTTGGAATATTGATGAAAGTCACTGGTCATTTTGGTTGCATTGTTGTCAACTTGTTCCATGTCATACGGGTCCTTGCATCCAGGACCCTCCACATGATATCACTTGTAGAGGTGGACCTTCCAGTAGGATAAAAAGGACGGATTCACTCACAGGATGCAACCCTCTGACATGGATCCTGCTGGCCGCAATGAACTTGTATATTTTTGGCCTTCTCCATTTAGTGGAAGTTTCCTTAGTTTGGATATCCTAATTCTTATTTGCTCACTTCCCGCTAAAGAATAAACACACCTGCTTCAATAATTGTTGACAGAAGATTAAGAAATTCCCACTGGCATTCCAGACAGATCTCCCAGATTACACTTTTTGGCAAGCACTGCAAGGCTTTACCAGATGACTCCATGATACCTGGAGACGATTTTCCAGTCACGGCCTTTCCATTTACAAATCTTTGTTTTCACGCGTGTTAGTCCGATCGGTTCAATTTAATTGAACCAGTATGACAACTCTCTGCGCGCTGAAATAGATTAGAAGGCATCAAACGTGCCGCCCCGGTGGCATGGCCTCTTCTGGTAACCCGGGCGTTGCTTTTCATACTCTCCTTGTCTAGTAACGACTCATGGAGCTGGGTTTTGTGGTTTTGGTAACGGGTCACATCTCTTTTAACCGAAGCATTGCGCAAGTGATCTTTCGTGTAAAGACCCTCGCGTAATCGTAAAGGAATTACGCACTGTTGTGCGTGCCGTGTACGCGCCAGCAGTCCAAGCCAGCCGCAAACACCAGCCATCGTCTGGGCCTCGACAACCCGCCATTGTCTCAGCCTCTGAACACTCGTCTTTAGTTTATTCATTTTATTTTCAAAGTTAGCTTGCCATCGGACATGTGCTTTTCAGCCCCGCGTCCCCTTATGCACGTTGCTGCAGTGCCCGAGTGGCTGAAGTCAACGGAGAGCTGCAGCAGACGTCCGTTTGGTATACATTAATTGCCAGCCAGCCGTAAATGTTAATTTCCAATACTTGTCACGTCCCATTCCTGCGGAGCACAATTTTAATTTCTTGATCAGTAATCAAGTGCAAGTTTCCTTCCTGGAATTAAAGCGAGGCGCCGGCTGACAGATGCGAGGGGAGAGGTCGCCATCTTCTGGCAGAAATTATATTACAAAAGTACTTGGATTCTTTCTACGGTTTCAGCCCGTAGTTTTGTAACTGTTCTCGGTCTCTGTTTGTTGTTCACAGGACACCTGTGTTTTTTATTGTACATTGTCATCGTTTTTGCCAACGGCTACATTTTCAGATTCTGTGTATGTGGGTATATATTGCGGTTTATCCTGCCTCCATGAAATGACGATTTTATTTTCTACCGCCAAGCCCTAGCTCAAGTACATGCTACTTAATTTGCTCCACTTATGATTGTTTGCGTATTTAAACGCTCCCTTTTCGTGTTGTCTATTTACGTACTGTCCACTCTGAAGGAAGCTACTTACCTGCTTTTGGATTGTGTTCGAGGCTGATACAGCCGAGAAAGCGTTAGAATTTCTCACGTTTTAGCTACATAAGCTCCAGAATGGATTGATAAACAAGAAAACGAAACACCCGTTTTCGACTCCAGACTGCGGTTGCATTTCTAGAAAATAAATGGGGTTCCTGAATTTTTTTTTTTTTGTATTATATAAAGTTTATGGAATTTTCGGTTTATAACATAGCACCACATTTAACAACCCTCACATATAACCAGGCGACAGATGCGTACCAGAGCAAACACAGCAATATCACAGTGCCTGCAGTCGTAGCTCCCACACATTGGCCTCGCGCTGGTTTCCCAGCCCTTGTTACGCATTCATCAACTTCCTACCTCCCCCAAACTGACGTCCCTCACCTTCCGCTAGGCATTCCCCAGGCCCCTGAAGCCTGCTTAGGGGTCCATGTACTCTGTTGCCCTCCTGAGGCCCCATAGCTTTTCAAACTTCAGTTGGGACCCCCGTGCCTGGTAAAAACCAAAATTTCGACCCTTATAAAGGAATCCAAATGTGCTTTCCCGGCCCTCAGGGATGGGATCCTATCTCGTCTCCAGAATCTGATCACATCTTTCCTGGCAACCATTAGAGCAACATTACAGAATAAAAATGTGTAACGGAACAATGTTTGTTCTCCCGAAATGTTCTAAGGCCACCAGCTGCGGCATACGTTCTGTGGTAAAAGCCAAGACTTCTGATACCTGCGGCCCACTCCCACCCCTAAAAAGGCTGGATCTTGGGGCACCCCCATAGCGTGTTGATCAGGGTACCCCACTGCTGGCAGCCTCTTTAGCAGAGATCATTGTCAGACTTTCCCATACAATACAGCCGGGTTCTTGTCATGTACTATGTAGAAGCTTCCTCTGAAATAGCTGAAACCCTACAAGCATGGCCACCTCCTTCGAGTAACCCCTAGTCATCATCCTCCAGTCTGCCTAGATCCCATTCCCATTTGCCTCTAAGTGATGGGGAAATACTGTCACTCTCCCAGGAGCAAATGAATGAAACTCACCAGACATAGCAGGATTGCTCAGAAAAAAAAGTGACATTTATTTATTGGTATCAAAAGCATGCATCATTGCTAATTAGCAAGGAAGAAGTCAGATCTGCCACCTTAGGGGCTCTCAGACTGCTTCTTCCCAGAGTGCTGGTTTCTGGGTGCTATATAGTTCAGTAATGCCATGTCAGCGGAACTAGAATAAGGCACCAAGCCAAATATGGCTAACATGGTTGTGCAATGTCTGCACCATGCAAATTATAAACAGCCAGATATGGGCAGACCAGAAAGGCTGTGTAAGCAACTTGCACAACCAGATTAAGAAATATCATGTAGTCAGGACAGGCTAAGTGACCTATAAGGGAGTACAGAATAGCTTGTTGAAGCCTGTCCAGTCAAGGTCAGATAGGAAGCCCTTTGGAGCTCCAGGCCTCATGTTAATGTGATATATCTAAGCATGATATCTTTTGAAGTGCAAACACATGAATTTATATGGATATTCATATATATTTTGCAACACTAAGGCTATCCAGTGAGGGAGGCTGTTGTGCATAATGTGGCTCCTGTTTGAAGTATTCACTAGTTTCTTCCTAAATATTTGGTGGTTCGGCACTAAAGCTTTATATAGTTTGTTCAGGGCTAGATGTGCTCCACTATGTGGCAAGGTGAATGTGGGAGGGTCGAGGTGACCTCAAGACATCCATTCTGCAAACCTCAGGGGACCCCTGCTTTTCGGCAGATGATAGCACCTCCCGAACCAGGTAATAAATCGGTCAGATAAACGACGCATTGAATTTACTAATGCTGATTACTGCAGCATGTTTATCAACTGCCTTCTTATATATTAAGTTGGAGGGTGTTTCCATAACGTTTATTTATGTAATGCATGTTCGCTGTGGAATTATTTGCATGCATTAACTGCAACAATACTTCACAGTATTGAATGTACTGCTGTAGTAGATACACACTGGTGTCCTTTCTGGAGTTGCCAGTATTTATATCACATATACAGTGGGGTGATGTACACAAGAGCTTTTTCGATGGTGTTGTCAAACGGTAATTAAGTTTACTTCGAGCCCCCCATCCTGTGTGGGTCTCATCCAGGCACGGACGCTACACAGCATGTATTCCGGTGCCGCTTTTAGGGTTCATGTGCCCTTTGGCCTCCTAATTTGGAAGCCCCAGGAGTGGACTTAATTTGACTACTCATTCCATCATTTACTTATATCCATGTTACCCTTAAATGAACGGGTCATTTATTTAGGACAAGATTATTAAAAACCTCTAAGACCACACACAGCTCATACAGTTGGATGGGTGAATTTGAAGCACCACTATCACGTACACTGGTTTGATTCTTGCTCTGAAGAAGACCAGTGTTCTGGATGAAATGCGTTGGCTGTTTTCTGCTGGTCATACCTTTCATATGTGAATTTGACTGAATAAAAAGAATACAAACGCATCTTTGAAAATCGCATTGAATTATTTGGTCACTTTGATATCTAAGATATAATTGTCGCATGATGCACCATTTTTTCTTGTTTGAATCTATATAGTCCTGGTGGGCCGCACGTTGGCAGCAGGTGCTAGAATTGCGTGCACAAGCCAGGTACATGGCATTTATCTTAACATATTGGAGATAACATGTTAGGTTCGATCTCTACTGAGGGTCCCGCTGTCGTGCTTGGGTTAAAAATATTTATGAATTCTATTAACCAATTGCTTCTCGTTTAACTCCCTCTAATAATCACACCTTTGTCATCAATGTAACACAAAGAAACTGGTGTAAATGCATGTAATGGTTTCTTTGAAAGCATAAGACTAATCCCACAATTCATTGGTTTGACCACGAACTTTGGGTTGCCAGATAGCAAGCTACTTGTTGTAAAGCGCTTCAATGCCTAGTCAGAAGTAGTAAGCGCTATATAAATGCAATTTGAATTCAAATATAAATGTATTCTTCCTTAGGATTATACCAAGTGTTTTGTTGTGCTCTTTCTAGGCTCAGGTAGATGTGCAGGCTGGGAACACACTGTAAAGCCTCTGCATTATATTGGTTTTAGTCCCACACACCTGCTTTGAAATTTAATCAATACATAAAAAGTAGCAGGAAAAAAACTGAACCTACATAGCGGGCTCTTTTCTATGTTACGGTGTGCCATGTGTAGCCATACCTTGACACGTGTACTTGGGGCTATCAACAATCCAGAGTATTTGCATAGTGGATTAACCAAGAGGTAGCAAGGTACTTGCTGCATCGGGCCACACTGGACATTCTAACAGGTATAGGTTAAAGATACCTTTTCAGTCTTTTCTTGACACGTTTTAGTTCCAAACACTGCAATGTTTTGATAATACATTGGCCTGCTCTTTATTGGATAGTTGTGAGTCAAACAGGAACCAAAGTGTTTTACTTTCTTAGCCATGGTGCTTACTGCTCTAGTGGTCAGCTGGTCGAAGGCCAGGCTGAGTCTAATTGCATGGCATGAGCCCACTTCCATCAGTTCACTTATTGAAGCATTAAGAGCCAATTATTTCCGTTTCATCTAAGTTTTAACAATCTCCACTAGTTGATATAAGGCCCTTGTATCTTCAGCAACATTGCCTGAGATTGAGAAAAACAGCTGGATGCCATAAGTGTTGATAAAGAAGCCCTCTAACCCTCCCAGTGTTGATAGCACTCTGTGCATTGGCTGCGTGTAGGTGTTACATAAAACCAAGGATGATGGGAAGCCATTCAGGACTCTTGCTACAGGTCACGAGTGAGAGAGAGGCTGAAGATTTTCTGCAGTGCACGTTTCAATTTATTCAAGAAGAATGATTTAAACCAACCAATCATGCCATATGCCACCTCTACCACTTTGCTCAATGTATCCTGCAGGATGCTATAGTTCACGGCATTAAAAACCTTGGAAATGTCCATTAAAACCATCAAAAAGGGTCACCAAACACCCTCCACTAACTAGAACAGCTGTTTCCTTATGGTCCCAATTGAATCAACCAATGGCGCCCTTTGCCATCCCTGCCACTATGGTTGGTGTACCCTCATTCTAGCTCAAATGGATAAAAAGCTATTAAATTGCTGAACATAATGTGCAGTGCCACACCGGACACCTCGAGATATTGATTGTTGTGATCAGCCATTTTAAGGAGGTGACAACGTTGCCCATTTGGTGGGCTTGGTGAAACACTTTTGTCAAAAAACGTAAACACTTAAATGTAAATCAAACAGAATGGAAGGAATTATCTGTCGTGGTTTTTATTTCCTTTCATGATTAAGAAATATTCGATTTCACATCACAGACATTGTTTTCAAAACTTTACTCATTTCAACAGTACCCTCAGTCCTCAGAAGAATGACAAATATGTTGCATCTTTTTTATTTTCATTTTTTATCAGCTGTTTATAGAGAACTTAACAAATATTAACCAACTGCAATCAAAACATTAAAAGTCAAAAGGAAAAATAATATTCTAGCAAACTGTTTGGACTTTGGGTAAGCTGTGAACATTGATCACTGAAATTACAAATACCCAAAGGTTGTCTATTCCACTTTTCCAGAGGAGGAGTCGCCTGATCTTTCCAATAACAAGAAATAACCAATTGACTCACCATCACATCACAGAATACAGTTTGCAGTTTACAAACATCTGACATACCTAGCAAACTCACAACTGGGCAAATGGTATGATGCACTGTTCACTGAAGACATCTGAAAATCGTTCCTCAGTATATTTCTACCAATGGACATATGTCAAACAGTTGGACTTATTGAGATTCAGGTGCCCAACAACATGTGCGACCTGCCTGCTGCCTAACTGTAGGGTGACAAAGTGTACTTTTCTGTGGGGTGATGTAAATATCAAAAATTGTTAAGTAGTGCTATCATTTAGACGTCTCTCTTTTTAAGGTCCCATGTATAAATCCTCAAGTACCTCCTAATGAGGAACACACGTAATAAATATGAAATGTACTATACTGTGCAGCCTGAGGGGCCTTGGTTGTGATAATTCGGTGCGTGACCACTATGCACCTTTGGTACCCCACCCACAAGCAGTGCAGCAGAGTCAGTGGTAACTTTGGTGTTTTTCATCGTTTGGATAGCTGCTGCACCGCCGCTGTCTTTAACATCCAGCAACACTTGTTGGGATCCATTTGGTCCGATACTCCACTCCGGGACTTCCCGAGGAGACAGTAGCGGCAGGGTGATGGCTTGTGGGACCAGCAGTGTAATGCCTATAACTATGGTGCAATTGGCAGGAACGTGAATACTATCCACCTGGAGGAAGGTACTTACCGTTGGTGTTCGAATCCCTGCCACGCCCACCATGTGTTTTCTGCCTATCAGAGCGTTCGAGGCATTCCTTTTATCTTTGGACTCCGACAGCACTGTTTGTTTGGGGAAGGCATCCGAAGAAGGAACTATTCCGAAATGCATTATGCCATCCGAATAAATCTGCTGGTCAGAAGCAAGCCTGCGTGTGTGCCTGGTTCTTCAGCCTGATGGGCCTTGGTTGTGATAATTCGGTGCGTTACCACTATGCACCTTTGGTACCCCACCCACAAGCAGTGCAGCAGAGTCAGTGGTAACTTTGGTGTTTTTCATCGTTTGGAAAGCTGCTGCACCGCCGCTGTCTTTAACATCCAGCAACACTTGTTGGGATCCATTTGGTCCGATACTCCACTCCGGGACTTCCCGAGGAGACAGTAGCAGCAGGGTGATGGCTTGTGGGACCAGCAGTGTAATGCCTATAACTATGGTGCAATTGGCAGGAACGTGAATACTATCCACCTGGAGGAAGGTACTTACCGTTGGTGTTCGAATCCCTGCCACGCCCACCATGTGTTTTACGCCTATCAGAGCGTTCGAGGCATTCCTTTTATCTTTGGACTCCGACAGCACTGTTTGTTTGGGGAAGGCATCCTAAGAAGGAACTATTCCGAAATGCATTATGCCATCCGAATAAATCTGCTGGTCAGAAGCAAGCCTGCGTGTGTGCCTGGTTCTTCAGCCTGAGGGGCCTTGGTTGTGATAATTCGGTGCGTGACCACTATGCACCTTTGGTACCCCACCCACAAGCAGTGCAGCAGAGTCAGTGGTAACTTTGGTGTTTTTCATCGTTTGGAAAGCTGCTGCACCGCCGCTGTCTTGAACATCCAGCAACACTTGTTAGGATCCATTTGGTCCGATACTCCACTCCGGGACTTCCCGAGGAGACAGTAGCGGCAGGGTGATGGCTTGTGAGACCAGCAGTGTAATGCCTATAACTATGGTGCAATTGGCAGGAACGTGAATACTATCCACCTGGAGGAAGGTACTTACCGTTGGTGTTCGAATCCCTGCCACGCCCACCATGTGTTTTCCGCCTATCAGAGCGTTCGAGGCATTCCTTTTATCTTTGGACTCCGACAGCACTGTTTGTTTGGGGAAGGCATCCGAGGAAGGAACTATTCCGAAATGCATTATGCCATCCGAATAAATCTGCTGGTCAGAAGCAAGCCTGCGTGTGTGCCTGGTTCTTCAGCCTGAGGGGCCTTGGTTGTGATAATTCGGTGCGTGACCACTATGCACCTTTGGTACCCCACCCACAAGCAGTGCAGCAGAGTCAGTGGTAACTTTGGTGTTTTTCATCGTTTGGAAAGCTGCTGCACCGCCGCTGTCTTTAACATCCAGCAACACTTGTTGGGATCCATTTGGTCCGATACTCCACTCCGGGACTTCCCGAGGAGACAGTAGCGGCAGGGTGATGGCTTGTGGGACCAGCAGTGCAATGCCTATAACTATGGTGCAATTGGCAGGAACGTGAATACTATCCACCTGGAGGAAGGTACTTACCGTTGGTGTTCGAATCCCTGCCACGCCCACCATGTGTTTTCCGCCTATCAGAGCGTTCGAGGCATTCCTTTTATCTTTGGACTCCGACAGCACTGTTTGTTTGGGGAAGGCATCCGAAGAAGGAACTATTCCGAAATGCATTATGCCGTCCGAATAAATCTGCTGGTCAGAAGCAAGCCTGCGTGTGTGCCTGGTTCTTCAGCCTGAGGGGCCTTGGTTGTGATAATTCGGTGCGTGACCACTATGCACCTTTGGTACCCCACCCACAAGCAGTGCAGCAGAGTCAGTGGTAATTTTGGTGTTTTTCATCGTTTGGAAAGCTGCTGCACCGCCGCTGTCTTTAACATCCAGCAACACTTGTTGGGATCCATTTGGTCCGATACTCCACTCCGGGACTTCCCGAGGAGACAGTAGCGGCAGGGTGATGGCTTGTGGGACCAGCAGTGTAATGCCTATAACTATGGTGCAATTGGCAGGAACGTGAATACTATCCACCTGGAGGAAGGTACTTACCGTTGGTGTTCGAATCCCTGCCACGCCCACCATGTGTTTTCCGCCTATCAGAGCGTTCGAGGCATTCCTTTTATCTTTGGACTCCGACAGCACTGTTTGTTTGGGGAAGGCATCCGAAGAAGGAACTATTCCGAAATGCATTATGCCATCCGAATAAATCTGCTGGTCAGAAGCAAGCCTGCGTGTGTGCCTGGTTCTTCAGCCTGAGGGGCCTTGGTTGTGGTATACTGTGCAGCAAAGCTGTTTTTGTAAAGGAAAGAGATGCTGCATATTTCCCTCATAGTTTCCCTCTGCTTGTGCATAAATTAGTCCTCCACAGCTGCATAATTCCAATGGCTTTGCCCGATAGTGACCTCACCAGTGAGACACATACAATATAAATATGAAATGTACTGTATTCTTCAGCACAGTTTATATGGGAAAGTGATGCCGCATAATTGCCTCATAATTTCCCTCTGCGTGCCTCATAATTAAGCCCTTCACTCCTACATAATTCTGTTGCATAATCCCAATGGCTCTGTCTGCCAGTGACCTCAACAGCGCTTATGGGTAAGTGTATGCAGCACTGTATGCAGTGGGACATCTGCCTACGTAGGCATTCTGCCGCTATTTAAAACTTTTCACCTTATCAGATAAAAACTCTGTTCTTCACACAGATGAACACGCGTGCTTGGATTTGCAAGTGATGTTTTGGAAATTAATGGATGCACTCTGGCGTAATGGAGGAAACACTTCATATCACACCAAAATGGTAGCCCATGTCAGAAAATATGTAGTTTCTTACAGTTTCACACATTTCGTTAGTCTTGGATAGGCGACAGCCAATCTGATTCAGTGATTGAAGTCTGATGTTATATTGGACTACTCTTGAAATCTTCTCAGAGCCCAGCTCATTCCGTGCACTGCCCATTAGCGTCATTGTAACTACTGAGGGAGGGATCACGAAGATGGCTAGTACATCCATCTAGCCTTAGCACTGTTAGCCGTGCAGCTTGGTCATCAGTGATGCAGTTATTACCTCCTACAGCCCATAAACTAGATGGTCTAGACCATCTCCACACTCAGTAATGTTACATTGTATGATAAACTAACAAAGAAACACATTTTTGGGATACAAAGTTGCAAAGAAACATTTTCAGATACAGAAAAATAGAAAGTTCAAACAGAACGCCGTGCTGAGAATGGGTTCTCATATGAGCCGCTGTGCCAGTCCACAGCTGGCACAATATTTTTTGTTCTCTTTGTATGGTGATGTTGCTACCATCGTAATTATGAGCATGTGTGTAGATGTTTAGTAGAATTTCATGTACCACACCACATTCTCCCGTGAGCCATACCATGGGGGTTAATTTCTGTTTTAGTAATGGGTCGAATTTAAAGCAAATTTCACACTATGCTAAGTGTGTGTGTTAGTGTGTGTGTGTGCGCGCAATAATGCCTGGTCGCCAAAATCTGAGAACTCCATAGAGGAGGCCTTCCTGTTTACATGTAATAGAAAATGTAATTTGTATTAAGGAGAAAACTTTTCAGAAAAAAACAAATATTTGGGGAGACTATTTCGAAAACAGGGGTGCCACGTATGGATTACCTGGGACTCACGCAGCATGCAAAACATACTATTGTTTTTGCCATTCTTCGCAGTTTGAGTGTGCTGTTGCTGTACCCTATAAGACCCCTTTAAACGATTTCACAGCAGTTTAAATGACTAAACAAATCCAGCAACAGAATGCGGTATGCAAGTATTAGGCAACAAAGCAGTTATTCTGGGCACAAGCTTTCCATCCAATTTCCTTTCTGTTGAGGTGTTAAGGCTGTTACCCAATAACAAACACAAAGTAGCCAAAAAGCTATGACACCGGCTATTTTGCTTATTACAGGCCGCAGTGTTTTGCAGAAGGAGACATGGGAAAGCGTTTCTCAATTCTCCAGTTTTGCTCTTTAGCTTTTCTAGTTTTTGTTATATTTGGCTGACATTATGCCTTGAAATACTTGCCTTGCCTGCTTCCCAAATGTGTGCATTGCTCCTATACGTCTCTTCATTTGTAGGAACCATGGAAGGAGAATGCACACAAACAATCACACCATTCATAGTCTTTGCAAAGGGAATATGAGCTACAGTGCATTTGTCACTGGATCCACATTTTCATCTCTCTAAAGAGGTGTAAATGTATATTTGACCTAAGACAGAGTTGCATTTTACATTTTAACCACCTAGACAAAATATGCATTATGACCTTTTTTTGTACGAAGTAGACAAAAGAAGATTGCAGTTTTGGACAAGAAATCACCTACACACAAACTCATTACAGGTGAACTCTAGATCATGAGGTGGAAAAAGCACAATTCAGAACTGTTTTTTATAAAGTGGATAACCTAATGCAGTGGTTCTTAACCCTTTGATTTCTGTGGAACCCACCCTGAATCACTGTTCAAAGCCAGGAACCCCATCTTATGCATTTTCTAGGATTTGAACCTAAAAAACCCAACAAAACTACTGAAGCAAGTATACGTAAAAATATTCAATGTATTAAATATTTTATTTATTTCACAAAAATATAAAAAAAAATGTCATTTTAATTGTAATGGGAAGGTTGGCTTTTCACACAGTTTTTTTTTCTAAAAGGCAAAGTGGTTTGTTATATTCTAACATTTAACTAATCTCCTGATTTAGAGTTTGATGGATGGGTTCTCGATCACAAGTGTGACAGATCCCGTCCACATTACTACAACAGCATTAGAATATAATGCACTTGTAATAAGGCAGACGGGATATCCGTCACGTTTGTGAAGGATAACCCAGCCACCAAACACTAAATCAGGTCCTTTGTCTTTTTCACTCCTAGTGCATCCTCTCTTTTTGTCAGCACATACTAGTGCTTCAGTTTAGGCCACCAATATTCCATACTTATGTTTGCTGTACTTGTGCTGGTCCCATGAATCAAACTAAAGATACCAAATTAGTTTTCATCCTCCAATTTCAAATTTCTTCACATTTTCATAGCGTTTTAAAATGTTTATTTTTATATTTTGCTTTTTTACGTGTATATATTTTATTAATCTGTTAAATTATTTAATCTTCTAAACAATCACTGATTCCCAGGGTTGTATTGACCACAGGTTAAGATGCTCTGGAATATGATATTTGAGATTAAAAGGGGTCGCCCAGTATAGTGCTGCTTAATAAAAAAAAAACATTGAAATGTAAAGGGGAAAATGTTTTGAAAATAGAGGTTTCTCTGCCCTGTTATAACATTTCAATTACATGTCAATGATAAATCCATTTCAATGCACAAAGCAGAGGTACATTTGAGCCAGAAAGAAACACTCAGTACCATCATCTAGCAAAAATAGTGGAATTCCCAATGTGGTCTAGAATTCTAATGCACGATGAGAATAGACATTACAAGACCCCATAGAGTAATAGGTAATATATGGCTAGATGCATAATTATCTGGTCACAAATTGTGACCCGTATTTTTCTGACCAGTAAATATTTTTAAGAACCTACTTTTGTCCTAATAGATCGGTTCTTAAAAATTCGAATCCTAATGGGTCAACTACATTCATGAATTTTGATAAGGTAAGTCACAAGTTGTGACTCGCTATGACTAAATGCCATCACAGGGATGGTGACCTGCTGTGGTCATCAGACCACCATGTCTGTGATTGCTTTTTAATAAAGCATATTTTTTTTTAAATGCGGTCCATTTTTCTTAAAGGAAACAGGATTGTATTTAAAATGAAAAGTTCACCTTTTTTCGTTTGTTTTAAAGTTGGCAGTGGTCACCTGGATGACTGTATATTCTTCAACAAACTTTTTTTTTTGATTCACATGTGCAATTCCCCTTTGTGGATGCATCACCATGTCATCTGAGGTGTTAGTGAAATATCAATGTTTGTGACTGGCCTTCAGTCAGAGAACATTGATACATAAAATACTACAACACACCCCTTCCAGATAAAGATAAGTATCTATTCGGAATCGCATTGTAGGAATTGAAGAAATATTTCAAACTCCTGAAAAGGGATTAAAAAAGCATTTTGATGAAAGGTACACCTGACCCTTAATTTTGTAATATTTTAGGTAATACTGTAAGTCAGACAGTGGTTATGTGCTGGAATATTAATTAAATGCATGCTTACCACTTGTGGCATCTCACTTTATAGACTTTTGTGTTTCAGGAGTCAAGGCGAAGAGCATGAAACTTTTGTAACATACGATGTATGAGGGCCACAGTAAATATTACCTTTGATGCAAGGTTAGGAGTTGGTACACTGGGTAATCAAGTTTGGAGCTGCCCATAGCCAGGAGAGTATTTAAGTAAATTTTCATTTTAATTGAGAAGACAGTAGTTAACAAGCATTGGAAAGGTTAATAGGTCTGAGGTTGGCTGCCAGCGTTTTTGTTTTGTCAGTGCCTGCTTTATTTTTTTAAAACATTGTTGAGGAAGCTACTAAACTTTTGCCAAAATGGGAAAAATTGTCTAAAAGAAATATAATTATTTTGGTCACAAAAAGCACACATTGCCGTAGTAGGTTCTGGGACTTAAGGGAAACTTTGTATGCAATTGTGCTCTTCTGAAATGTCAGAATGCTATCACTCACAGTGAAGTTAGCCAATGGCTGAAGAGGACAGACCTCTTGACCAATGCTCTATGCTATAGTCGTTGGGAAAAAATGTGACTGACATAGCAGCAGACCAATGAATGAAGAAGGCTGGTTGAAAGCCTTTATAAGTAAGTATTTAAAATATTTAGTAAAATAAAAAGGTCTTCACTAACACCAGGCCTACGATAGTTTGTTCTTTGTATTGAGGTTGCTGTGCTGGAGTGCCCTGCTAGAGGATTAGTAGCCAGTCAGTGGCACTGCAGAGTATTTGTCCTGTTCAGAATATTATATTGCATAATATAAATACATACATTATTAACAAACATAAAATAGTACTGAGTGTTTAAATAAATGAATACCTCAAATAGTCAATTAGACTTAATGTGTACATTCATATAATAAACTTTTCATCTATAATATAATACCTACATTAAAAAAAGCAACTTTAAATGGGCTACTAGAGGATCAAATGATCTGTATACTCAGTTGTAGTTATAATTAATAACACAAGAAACTGTAATGATTTATAAAAGGTTTTAGGATATAGAATCAGAAATATACATATCAGTTTTCCAAATTATAGAGTTTAATTATTTATGATTTATTATAAATATGAATTGAAGAGAACTGTTCATGTCTAAGATACATCCTTTAAGCCCATCACAAACAATAGGATAGTTGTACCTTTCCAGTCGGAAATAATTGATCTCAGAAATAGGAAGAGGATGTATTAGATTTAAAGATTAAAAAAAATTGAAAGACATGTGTAAATCGAAGTTAAAAATTACAAATATAACATTCCCTATATCAGTCCAAAATTTGATTATGATTAGACAACCACAGATTAAATGTTTCAAGGAACAATGTGTACATTTGCGGTGTCAACAATTAGGTTTATTAATTTTGCTTTAGGTAATGTAAGTGGTGTCCATAAGCAGTTGTATAGTATAAAAAGATTAGTTTGAGCAATAGAAGATGTTAGCTAACCTGACAAATTGCATACCTATATATTTCTCCATTGTGCAATTAAAAGTTGGCACTCCAATTCAGAGTTCCATGTTCGTCTAAAATTATGTAGGTAAGTATTATCAGCAATGATACATTTCCAATGTATTTTAGAGGCTGCATGGCATCAGTGGCTATACATATATATTAATGTATAATTCTATATATGATATTTTGGGAGATGGAATACAATTATTATATGCATTAAGCATAGTTGCATAATAGTTCATATTTACGATATGCTATCATAAGAAGATGAAATCTGTGTTGTAATTCCAAAAAAGATAAGAACAGTTCACATTGACAAATATCATGACTGTAAAAAATAAATACCAGCCTCCCGAAAGATATGTTAATTTATTTTAAATAATGGACTATACCAAAGAGAAACCTTTGATCTTTTCATAAGAATGTGCACCTATGCTTCAAAGTTCAATAAGGCAAGTTTTGTAGCATTAATAATTGATGATACTTTCCCAAAATTTACTATTAGCAGTAGTAAAAAAAAAGCGGATAAAAGGAAAGGTTTTAGAGAATTACGTTCTATTGGTGTCCACTTACGAAGAGAAAGAGTTATAATTTCAAAGCCAATGCGAACTGTGCGATAAAAAAAGGAAGTGTGATATTACTTAGAATCTGGTTGACCAATACCACCATCTTTGTCTTCCAATTGTAGAGACTTGTAATTTTTTTCAGGAAAGTTTATTTTTCTAAATATATTTGGTAATTCATTTATTTAAATTGTTATTAAAAAATCTAGCTGAGAAACATGTAGGTAACATGAATAATATGTACAGTATTTGTGAAGTAATAACAATAGACAAATCATGACAAATATCATGACTCATATGCTATGTGCTTTAGGGATCTGGGTCTCATAAGACATTTTATACTGGTCAGCCTGTTGAACATTAAGGTGCACTTTCATTCTGTGACCAGCCAATTAGGTCAGATAGGTAACTTCAAATTTGAATTATGTTTTATAAGTATTTAGCGTCTTGCCAAGTAGTGCTGTAGTTTACTTCAACCATACCCCAATATAACACAGTCAGTCGCTTGATCCTGCTGTGTTACAGATATCCAGCTGACAGATTTCAAGTTATAAGGTACATGTAACCATGACCCACCTTGTGTTTTAAGTCATGCCAATCAAATGTGAGAAAGGTGAAAGCAAGATCGATGAGCACTTTACCAAACCCATCACTATTTTACTTTAGACCTGTGATAAGATGCCTAGGTCTGTCTTGATACCCTGTGCCATCCTCTCCTCAGCGGTAGTGCACTAGTCAAGGTATTTCTCCAATGTTGACCAACTACTTGTTTAGCAATCTATTGCTCCATTGTACACACATGTGTGGCTCTCTCCACATGCATGTTTTTATCATCAGTGCATTAGGTGCAGAGGAACCCAGTGCACCTGCAGCCCCTTTTGCTCACAAGTGGCTTACTGTCTTATGCTAGATGGCCCACTCAGAATGAGATAGTGTAGCAGTTGGATGAGTATATGGTGAGACAGTATCCCAAGAACACTCCCAGTGGGTGTGATTTTAGGCAACATAACATATACCAAATTATTTCAAAACTTCAAGACTGGCAGGATTTTAGCAACAACTGAAATAATCTGCCTATGGTTTAACAACATACACTGTGCAAGCATTCACCACAAAGGCAAAAGTCCCACCCAGGCATATGAGATCAGGACATTAGAAGCTGCATAGGAGCTTGATGGGTCCGTAGGCACAAAAATAAAAGTCAGGAGGCTTTATAGCATCTTACAAGTAGCCTTATTAAGATCTACTATGGTAGCTCAGTGTATTGAGCACCTTGTTACAGAAGACTGCATGTAGCAGGTAGGAGGATCATCTCCATGGAATGGGCAGTGGAGAAGGAAGGGGTCTGGGGAAATAAGCAGGGAGCCCGGCCCCTAGCTTGCATTTGCAGAACTCTTAAAAGACAGGCGGCAGGCGAATTTAACACCTTTGCCTCCAGCTGGCCTGTTCCTCACCCTCTTTAAATTGGCTCAGCGACAGCGCAAAGCCAATAAAAAGTGGATCAACTTAATTTTTTTAAATAAAATTCAATTTTTTTTTCTTTTCACAGGCCCATTTGTAAAAATTGCGGTACTTTTACCAAAGTGACAATTTTGCGGTTTCTTTTTGCAAATCCTGGAGGGGTCCGATTATAATATTGCATCAACTTACTTGCTTTTGAGTATATTCCCCTCAGCAAATGTTCATCTATGAATTTATATGAAGGGAAGATTCTCCAAAAATTACTTTCCCTCAGTCAAGCAATCCCTGTACAGGCCTTGCGTCTGGAATTGTACTTACTAGTGTGTACCACATTTCTATGACAAATGTAATTAGATGGACATATAATTTAATACATACACATATGCCACCCTGAGAGATCTGTTAAAGCGGGACACCTTTAATGCAGGTACAAAATAATATATTTTAACATTAATCTCAAGGTTGTCTTTTCACAATACAATGTTCAATAGTTCACTTACAAATGTGGACTCCTCTCTAACTTAACCTATTTTTAAAAAATGCAGCCCACAGACTAAGGGCCTGATTAGGAGTTTGGTGGTGTGGGACTCGGGCGATATTACGCCACCGCTCCTACCCCACACCGTCAAACTTCACCGCTGACCGCCCCCAAGTTGTAATCTGAGCGGACGGCCATGCAGCAGCTGGCCCACGGTGATGCATTTCAAAGGCTCATAGGAGAGCCTTAGAAAGATAGTGACTTTGGACTGCCACAGAGCGTTTCAGCACGGCTTCGACTGTAAAGTCCAGGCCATGCTGGAACAGGTGGTGAATGCACAACATGTGCTCCCCTGCAGGCATCCCATGGCCCCTTTATTTCCTCACCACCATAGTTTTCACGGCGGCCTCAGCGCCATGAAAAATGTGGCGGTGAGGGAACTGTGGTGGTGAGAGAATATGCTTAGGGTTGCCTCTGACAGCCATGCCACCGCCAGGGATTGCGGATTCCTGGCTTTTGCGGCGGTCTTGTGGAGGTGGGACTGCCGCACTCCAAATGCGGTGGTCGGACCGCCAGTGCAGCAGTTCCCGCCACTCCAGTGCCAGTATGGCGGTAGGACTGCCGTATTCGTAATGAGGCCCTAAGTTATGGTTTGTCTCTCAAAATATACAGATCTTTTCCCAATATAGTAGCCTTTAAGCAAATTAAAAAAATATTTATCTCTTTTTTTGCACCATAATGTGAAACAAACATTACTTATGCCAGGACTGTGCACTTTATATTTGAGCGCTTACAAAAGGCAATGGTCTGGTACTGGCAATACTGCTGGAATATGCGATCTCTGTTATGGTGGGTTACATTACCTTACGCATGTCCATGAATTATTTTAACCACATATTTCTGTGAGTTAGTGCTTTATTGTTAGAAAGCTCACAGAAATATTGGGATAACTAAATTCACTTTATGCCCTGCAGGAGCATAACATTAGCGCTTGGCTCTGCACCAGGAAAGCCCATTATGATACAGTCTCAGATCATCGATAGCACTCCACTCATTGCAACAGTAGATGCATCAGTCTCTAAATATAGCATGAGGTGGCCCAGGTTTACAGGTTCGAGAGCAAACGCCATTTGTCAGAGTTCTGGAGCACCTCCATATTGAGTACTTGGTGCAGTGCCTGAGTGCACAGAAAGAGGTTAGGGGCCAAAATGAGGGGTACAGAGCCAGCAATGCCACTGGAGGATTACAACGGAGGGGGCTGCAGAGCCCTGGCAGGGAAAAGTAAGCCAAGTGTACACCCCACGGACAGGAGTATTCAAGATGGTGGTCATACATTGTGGGATGGCCCTCGACCAGCTGCCCCAAAAAAACACAGAGGTTTGTTGGTGGTTTCACCGCTGTTGATTATGGTGATAGTTAGAGAAAATAGCTCAGAGGGAAGAGAGAGAGCCCAACAGTCAGTACTGTCAGGGATGCTCCTAGGAGGACACCTAGGTGTGGCAACAGGCAAGACCCAGGAGGAAGACTTAGTGAGAAACCTTGCATGGTGTATGTGGTTAGGAGGCCTGAGACACCATCAGCTGATTGAGGGTGGGATCCACTCTGCCTGATTTTCTAGACACAGAGGTGAGGTATATCCTGCTGTTGCCCCATATCCCTAAAGCTGTGAAACACAAGGAACCTGTGGAAGAGAGGAATTTCTTCACCCCACAATCAGAATCTGCTGTTGGGACTTTGGGGGAGGAGGTGCAATGAGCAATCCCCACCATGCCTTCTTGACCCAAAGCAAATCTATTCTACATAATCTACTGAAACTCGTGAGTTTAACCACCAATGCCATAAGTCAGAAGTTCTCGAAGTAGATCACACATTAGAGGAATTAAAGCCTTAGGAGAAGCAAACAGAGAGCCAATTTCAAGGTCCAGATTAAATGTTATAATCCCTGGTGACCCAGCTTAATTTGCCGAGAGTTTGGGGGCGGTATTTTGGAATTGTTCACTATTTGTAGGATTATGTCAGTGGTATTCCTGGATAGTGGGGTTGAGGGGATGCACAATATAACAAAAGTTGCAAAAGTTAGAGTTCTGTGTGTTCCTGTGGGCAAAGAGAGATGATGCAAATACCCTAAAACTCTGTTTCCTGAGGGAGGGCACCATAGGTTGCAACCATGGTTTGTGCTTGGATATCCAGAGAGTGGTCTGGAACTCTACAAAGGGCATTGATCCTTGGAACCCAATTATGAGGATGATTGTTATTGAGTTTGGTAATTCATTGCAGAGGGAGGTAATGATGAAGGTAGTATACAAATGAATAGACCTTCTTTGTGGCGGCAGCAGGATCCATGTCTATTCCAGATTTGAATCAAGAAAACCAGCAGAAAAGGAAATAACTAAAGTTATCAAAGTGAAATAATGACTGTGCAACTTGGGGTGTCACTTTGGTTTCCTGCTGCACTCGGTAAGACCGCAGATGGAGACATATGTTTTCTCCCAAAGAGACTATGCATGAGCCTTCCAGCATAATAGGTTGAAGTGAGGAGCTGTAGTGCATAGACTGTGGAAGCTTTAGTATTCAATGTATGAGTGGGCTGGCCGATTTTTGGCCCAGCTATATCTGAGGAATGTTGAGAGACTGGTGCAACAGCCAGTGGTCTAAACAATTTCTGTTTAGACGTCTGCTAGACCTGTCACCCTTAGAGTGGTCTTTCCCCAAACCTTTTGCCTTTACCCTCCACTTTTTGCTGAAATTCATTTTTCTTGGCTCTACGAGTCTGTGCAATTTACCACTGCTAACCAGTCCTAAAGAGCTTGTGCTCACCCTAACACATGGTAAAATTGGCTTACACCTGATTGCCATATTTAATATACTTATAAGTTACTAGTAAAATGCTATGCCATATACCCAGGGCCTATAAATTAAATGCTTCTAGTGGGCCTGCTGCACTTCTTGTGCCATCCACTTAAGTAGCCCTTTAAAATATATCCCAGGCCTGCCATTGCAGACTGAATGCATTTTAAATTACAAATTTGACTTGGCAGTATAACCCGCTTGCCAAGCCTTAAACTCCCTTTTATTGCACATAAGTCACCCCTAAGGTACGCCCTAGGCAGCCCATAGGGCAGGGTGCATTGTAATTAAATGGTTGCACAGGTACTTTTAAGTGAGGGTTACCTGTCTCATAGAATAACATTGGATTGCCTTATTACATTGATTAAGTGCTAACATTTGATTGGAAACAGGTGAACATTTTGTTTTTGGAATCTGAGAATTTGTAATTAAAAATCCTCTTTAATGGTAAATTCGAGATTTTATTTTACAATTTGGAAAATGTCACTGTTAGAAAATTGGCATTTTTCTGCCCTTACTATTTGGTGCCTGCTGCCTTTCGTAGATCACATGACTGGGTGCAGTTGGACTTCCTCCCAGACAGCTCTCCACAATAGAGGGTTCAAGTGTGCCTGGATGGGCCATCAACTGGCAGGATGGGGTGGCAGAGTTGCGCAGACCCCCAAATATAATTGAATAGGCTGTGCTCTGCCTTCACACAAAGGAGTTGTCACCCCTGCATTGATTATGCAGCCAGGTTGGAGCTTGGATAGGGGAAGCAGGAAGCTTCAAACACTTCGAAGGGAATGCTCTAGAAACTTCTACTTCAAAGAAAGCACTAGGTATAAAAATAGGACCCTCAGACCCACTCTACGGTTCCCTTTCTGGACCTGCGGGAGAACTGTTAGAGAACTGCCTGCTGCTTTGGCCTGCAGTCTACGCCACAGGACTGCTTTGTTGTACCTGGAAGGGCTGCCTGGAGCCTGCCTTAAACCCTCAGAGGCCTGCCCTGCTGCTTGAGCCTGTTCCACTTCTTGAACCCAGTACTACCAGAGTGACTCCAAGGGCTAATTGGCTTGCCTCCTCATCAGAGGCTCGAGGCCAGAAATGGCACCAACCATCTTGAACCCAAACCTGAACCTAGTCTGAGTGAGGCCTAACCACACCAAGTGATGCTCCTTCAGTCCTGGACCCTTGCTTGTGGTGTTAAAGGTGTCCAGATAGCCAACATCCAAAACTTGGGGCTTAGCAAAGTTTGGCTAAAACGTCTCTAAGAACCGAGAGGAGACCGGATCCAACCTGCTTGTCTATCTGCCCAAGGGGCATCGCCCGTTGGCCTGACTATATGGTAGAACCAGCTAAGTTCTTCTCCACAGCAGCAAATCGTGTTCAGCAGTGCTTCGCCAAAGGGATATCTGTCCTTGTGGAACACTCATCAGCTATAGCCTTCAGCTTTATCTCGCTGGAGATTTTCGACTTACAAAAAAGAGACTAAGTACAAACATAGAAATCTTCACTGCGACTTTGCCCAGCGGCTTCCCGGTGACAACACCACTTCAGACACCTCCAGCAGCCTTGCCCCGCTGAACTTTACCTTCTCAAGACATTTTTTCCAGAATTTCTTCTAAGTCTGAAGGCAAGCACAGACCGACTCCAATCTACTTTTTGTATCTGACTCACGCTCCATTGTGGTCTGCCATATTTTTCGACTTTGACATGGTCTTGCGAGACTACACTTTGGTTGACACTTTGATCTTTTAGGCACTAGTTTTTACCTTAAACTTTAAAAATGCATAACTCCAATTCTATTGATCGATTTTTGTCATTTCAGTGTCAAATTATTTATTAAAATGTACCCCTTTTTTTAAAACTGGTGTGGAATTTTTCTTGTGCTGTAGTTTCACTTTATTACTGTTTGTATGCTGCTAAAATAATTCACACATTGCCTCTAAGTTAAAACTGACTGCTTTTGTGCCAAATTATCAAGTGTTAAGTACAGTTTAATTTAGTAACTTTTGTGGCTCACCCTGACAGGGATTGTGGCTGTTGCTTGAGCATGGTTAACACTCCAATCAACGAACAACCCAATTTCTCACAAAGTTCATTGCCAGAGTATACTTAAGTATACATGCAGCACAAGTGTTTCTATATTAGCATTTCATTTGTAACATGCTTTATTGTGCTAAGTGAAAAGGGTAATTAAAAAGTGCTTTCTAGACTCATCTGGTTGCTGCAAAATATAAGCTAAACTAAAGGCTCTATTTAGCCACGGAAACACTTTTTTTGGTTTGAAGTCCACTTTCAGGTGAACATTGTTTTGAGGTAATCTAGTCAACAAGGTCATCAATCTTAAATAGTATGCAATATATCTTTTTTTATTAATTCAACAAAGTCTTGAAGTACCCAAATGCCTTTTTGACTACTGAGTTGTGGTATCCTTGGTTGGCTTCTATCTTGAATTAATCCATAGCTGATTTTCCAGGTGAAATAGCATAGCCTTAGAATTTGACCTGCTGCATGTCTGACTCACACTTGTAAAATGAATCATGTAGATGGAACTCTCATAGTCATTACAAATACTTGTTTACATGTTGTAGATTTTCAGTAGGATTACACTACTAAATAAGTATGTAATTTTGACAAATGCTCTCCTAAACTGATTAATGGCAAGGTATTTGTATACTTACAGACTCTTCTAGAAAAGTGACACAATGAAACATTGCAACACATTAACATTGATTCGAATTGCTTGTCCATTACAAACTTTTTCTTGTGAGAATTGCTGAATATTATTAGTGCATTTCCCAAATTCCTGTTTTAATTTAAATACTGTACTTGATTACAAATAAAAGATCTTCTGTCAATATGTAAATGTAGTAGAATTTCTCTAGGAGATAAAAGCTCAATAAAGAAAACTCAATTTGTTATTGAGCTGTTGTAAAAAGAGATTTGAAGCAAGAATGGTTTTGCTGTTCTAACTTGAACACCTATATCAATGCCTTTGTTATTCACCAGTTGTCAGAATTGCTTCTGAGTATAAAGAGTAATTATGTGTTGTTAGATGAAAGTTTAAGCCTGATTTATAGTTTGATATTTAGGTTACCCCATCACAAACGTGGCGGATATCCTGCCCGCTTTATTACAAGTGTCATAGGATATAATGCATTTGCATTTAGGTGGGCAGGATGTCGGGCCCATTTGTGAGGAGTAACCCATCCACCAATCTATGAATAAGGCCATTAGTTTAATTAGCTGTATAATTTTGATTTAAATGATTTTGTATACTACAGGCTTACAAGTTGAATGAGAAATACACTGAAAGTTTGGCAATTTGGAGAAACTGGCACTCAGTTACAAGAAACAGCTCTTCATGAGGAATCTATAATTGGGATTAACAATTTCATTAAACAAAAGGATTTGTGCTTTTAGGGGAGCTTGGATAAAAGACAGATCATAAACCACAGTCATGTGTGGAGCAACAGATCCATGTAAGATTTGGAAACCTGAAATACATATTATGAAAAAAATACAAAATGTTACACAAAACTCGTATTCATTCTACAATCTTCTCCTCTCTCGACATACTAAAGCGTGAATAACTATCAGCTTAATTGATCTACAGATTTTTGGTAGGTTTTAATGCAAACTCATTCTTTACATCCCTGAGCAGTGTGGTCAGTAGATCTCAGAGAGCCCATATCTAATAATGTTTAGAAACATATTAGTTTGTATGCTATACGTTAATCTGTATCTCAATGGGAACCCAAGTTAATAATATACTTTTTATAAAAGGTATTCCCCTTACAATGATCATTAAGAAAAATAAAGCAATTTTTAAGGAAGTGGTAATCCCGATGTGAACACGTCTGGTTTTTGCAGTTCGACTCCACCAGAAGCAGTAAAACAATGAAAAGGGCAAGATGGAGAAAAAAGGGACAGATAGCCTTGTAGTTTCAAAATGTGCAGTAAAAGGTTTTAATTAATAAAATGTATATCCACAATTAATTTCTATTTACAATACTGTTTTGAAATATAGGTTTTAATAAAGGCAAAGTTAAATTTTGTGCCAAGAGACACAATTATACAAGTCACAAAGTGAAGTAACAAAAAAAGCATACAAACAATGTTTTCTAAAGCCACTTGCCACAGTACTTAATTGGTCAAGACAGTGAATTTTTGTGAAGCACACACACAGCTAACACACCTAAATAATTTGTTGATATTTAAAAATTATGGATTCTTCCTGTATTCGTTTTGTCAACTTAAGTTTTTAGGAGAATAGGGAGAGGGGGGAAATATAGAAATTAGATGGAAACAAGAGAAGAAAAAGGCAAAGTGAGAGAAAGACAACCATAGCAGGAAGGAAAGAGGTTAGGGAGGAAAGGAATAGTGTTAGTGGATTTGCCACTAGGGAATCGGTCATTTATCTCATAACCAGAAGTAGGTATCGGAAGTCCAGATAATCACTTCAAGTTTATATTTGCTCAAGGCAAAATCGGAATGACCTTAGAACAATCTATAACTCCTAATAACGAAGGAGCACATGTGCTAAAAATATGATATCAAGGACTGTATTATCAAAAGTGCCAAAGGGGTGCATTAGGCCAATGCAGCCGCTTTTTTGTGAAGCCAAGGCACTTTAGTATTAAAAAGCGGCCACAGATACTTGCACAGCCCTTTCTGCAATAATAATTATATTGGGCCATCTTCCCCAAACTAACAGTGTAAGGTTGGCTCTTCACAAGAGCATACACCTAGTCGAAGACAGTGATTTAGAAGATGTTCCCGCTTTAGAGCTTTACAAATGCTTCAGATGGGACTCATTGACTCTTCTCTGAAAGTGCACAGCCTACACAACTTGTGTCCTCTCTTCGCCAGGCTCCAAGATCCCTTATGCCGGCTAAGGGTAAGTAAAAACAACCACATTCCTATAAATGTATGCCTAACCAATCTATTCGTAGCCAAATGTATATACTGTGGGCGGTTCCAAGGGCTTTATAAATGTCACTTATATTCACAAAAAGTCTTTTTTGTTCAAGTCTGTGAAGCCAATGTCAAAACCTTTAAGTCATATCATATAATGCATTTTTAAAGTTTGTAAAAAAACATTTACTGTCTCACAGCATATCTATATCCATATTTTCTAATGCCCTCTGAAAGAGTTCACTCTAAGGGTTGACATTAGCAGTGAGTGAACCTTGTTTTCGCTTCCAAATCAAACCCTTGAGAGAAATTTGTTGTGCATTCCTTTCCATTAAGCAATATTTCAAACCTGGGCATCTTAATATAAGCTTTGCCTAATCGGGTTACATATCAGGTGCAATTGTGCCTGTGAAGTGGCCTGTGGTAACAAAAAAAGGAGCGAAACTGTTTGCATTGAAGGTGTTCAAGACAGTAGTTTGGTTTCCATCCTGTACGATTGAGCTGGTAAGAATCTAGTGTTGGACTTCAGAGTTCATTTGTAAGTGCAGCAGCCTTATTTTTAGGTGGGTCAGAATGAAGAAATTGAAGGACAAAAGTAAAAAGACAGGAAAATATCTACGTTTCAATGGAGGGAATGTGACACAGATCAGCTCCTAAGATTTGTCTGCTGCAGCTAATACCTTAGGCGGATGGAGGAGAGGGCTTACCTTTTTGAATACATTCATATACTATATTAATAGCAGTAGATGAAAGTGCTTAAAAAAGGCCAGTATGTATTCCAAAAGGAGCTTCTGTTTCCTGGCCAGCTGGCTGTTAAGTGTGAGTCTATATTGGTGACATTCAGCTGTATCATACGATATGCCTGTGTGCTACAGACTAAGTTTCACTTTTGCTTGTTTTTTTCTACTAGAGGACCCGGTTTTCCTGTGATTTTTGATAAAATACTTCATATGCACTACTCACAGCAGCATTTCAGTACAGTGTGAACTAGATTTCTCCCACCTCACACTTCCCACATTGTCTTAAGCAGCATACCGGAGTGTGTGAAGGAATTGGGGTCGCATCTACGCCACTATTTCTGATTATTTCTGACATGTGGCAACTTTACCTATGTGTGAGGCCATGTATTGCTATGGCTTTGTTATATAATTGGTAATATGCCTATATTTCATGCTTACACTGTATGTGTGTAGTTATCAGTGATATATAGTTCTGCCTTTTCCCCATAAGAAGTGTACAATACATAGGCTATGCTCCTAAGCTCTTCATGTGAGGATAACTCCATGAAAAATTCTCATGCTACAGTTCACTAACACAGATGCGCAAGTCCTCTACCAACACACTTTTTTCATTTCTGTGAAAAATGCTGAAAAAATACCATAATTCTCAATATTAAGACATGGAGAACCGACTAATTTAGGGAGCTCCATCTCCAGGGACATCTGGTATCTTCTCAAGATGCAGCTCAGTAGAATACATCTCCGTCCTTAGTGCAGGCTCCATTCTCTTGTGTATGTCCTCCCAAGGAGCATTCCTGTGTGACCATGTTCTGATTGAATGAGTTGCATCCTTTCATTGCTCACACCAAGGCATTGCATTGCAATGCTTGAAGGACTAATTTCTTTCCCTGTCCCTCTCTACACGCTTTCCTTACTTGCCCTTTCTTGCTGGCTCATGTATTTTAAAAAACACATCTCCTTCAGTGCCTGTTACCCACTTGTCCCCTGTTCTAAGTCCACCACCCACCCTTAATACAATGTGGGCTACCAAATTCTAATGGTTTTCAAGCATCGTGGCCACCTTGGAATGCTTTTTTTTATACTGTATGCAAAAGTATTCAAAATGGCTGCCGTACATGCACATGTACAGGCAGCCATCTTGGATTAGAATATTTTTTAATAAAGCATTAGCTGACATAAGTGGGATTATATGGCTAGCCATCTTGAATATTTTTTTTTAAGCTTAAGAAAAGTTATTCCATGGTGGCCACCATGCGTACACACTTATCATATGCTTGGCGTTCATCCTAGAAAGCTTTTTCTTATGCTTAAAAAGCATCCCAAGATGGCTGCTGTGCATGTTGAAGCACAGATGGCCATCTTAATAATTGTTACCATAAAATAGCACATACAAAACATGTTTTGGCAAAACCAGTAGTATAACCTGCAGCGAGGCTTATTGGCTTTGTAAATGCTTTTTGTTTTTCCCATTGGACACCTTATCCCACCGTAATATCTGCTTTATACATAGTTTGTTATTTCTGAGTTTCCTTGCTTTCCAATCCTTTTGATTATTGTAAGTCTTTACCACCAGTGGATCCAGCAACAGCCAACCTGAAGCATTCAACATAATGAGTAAACCTCACCCCATTCAACTAGATTACAATGGTATGTAAGTACAGAAACTTGACTAGAAATATAACCCACTGCTCCGATGCTTCAAAGGTAACACCTCACCATTCCATGCTACTTCAAAAACCCAGGGGCACATTTCAAATAACTACATAGATATGACCCCTTTTTGAAAAATGCAATGGTTAGAGCATTTCCTCCAGCACCCATCTTCCCCATGCCTATGAGTGCTCGCTGAAAAAGACAGCATGTAACAAATTCCAGTAAGACAATATAAACCTGCTACTAAATCATGAAATGTTACAGCATGCAAAACAATATAGACCAATACAGAAATTACTATGCTTCAGTACATGCCTTTGCTCTTATCTACTGGTGCGATTTTATGGAAACAATTTATTATCTCACAGCACTACTATTCATTATCCTCACAACATCTCATGTGATAGGTGAAATGCATGCAAAAGTCTCAGTTTCTGGCAATTGATCGGAAACACAATCCAGTCCATCACTGTACTGCCCACTGTGGCATTCAGGGCAGGACCGGCCATATACACACTACACTTTGGGCATCACAAAAAAAGCAGAGATCATTGGTGGAATGTTTGCAAATGCGTCAGTTACTGACAGTCTCTAGGGGCTGCATTCCCGCCCTTTGTTTTTGGCTCACCAGGGTCCTCCAGACAGGCTTCCAGCCATTTGCAAATCAGACTTTCTCCTGCTCCAATAGGAACGTTTGGGCCACAACTGCCAGAATAGATCGCCTCTAGATAGGAATCAAAGCAACTCTAGACCATTTAATGACTTATTAGGCCTCATCAGTGAGGTGTAGCTTGAGTCCTGTGGCAGAGCAAGCCTGGGATTCAGTTCTGGGTAAGAACTGTCACCCTTAGGGTGTCAAACTGAAACACAATTTGATGAATGGGATGTTTGCAAACATTTTACTCAGTGGTAATTATTCAGGTACACATTTCAGTCCATCAATATTTGCCCATTCCAGACGGGGATCTTCTGTATGCAAATCATGCTTTGTCAAGTTCCAATAGAGCCCAACACTTTTAATGCTGTCTGTGAGGTTTCTGCCTTAAAAGGCACAGATAACGAAACTAATGGTGGCCTGGTACTGCTTCAACAGGAATAGTCCAGGTTTCCTCATGATAGGAACACAAGCAGCCTCAAATAAATTTTGGCTCATCAGTGAAACAGAGCTGAGTCCTCTAGCACAGCAAGCTTGGGACGTTGATCTAAGCATACTCATCCTTCTTTGGTTGGCACACAGAAAAGCAAAGGTGATTTGTGGAGTGCTTGAAAATGTAGCAGTCACAGGCAATTGCTCAGACTCTGAATTCCATACCATTATTGTTTGCCATTTTGCCTGACTGACAGGGACCAACCACTTTAGGAAATGTGCGACCTGAACTGCCAGGCTGGTTTCCCTCCAGATGGAAATACAAGATGCCCCAGATCAGTTTTTAACTCATCAACAAGGTGCCCCCTGAGTCATGTGGCACAGTGAGCACGACATTCACATTTGGGCATACCTGTCACACTTATGGTAAACTGAAACACAGAGGTGATAGGTGAAATGCTTCCAATCACTTGATGCCTCATTTCAGTCCATCACTCTTTTCCCCCACTATGCCACTCCACACAGGGACCAGCCATATGCAAATCAGGCTTGGTCCTGCTCACATAGAAACAGTACAGCCCAAAGTGCCAAGGCAGGTCCCTCTAGATTGTTATAGAAGCAAGATCTAACTTGTTGCAGCCTTGTGGTCTCATCAATGAGTTGTAGCTTGAGTCCTGTGGCTTTGAGAGCATGGGACGGGTGTTGGAGGGAAAATGGTCACACTTAAGTTGACACACTGAAACACAAAGACTATGGGTGGGATTCTTGCAAAACCTTTAGTCACTTGCAATTACACAGGCACACATTCCAGTCCTTTATTCTGCATCCTACTATATAGACATTCCAGACAGGAACTAGCCACGTTCAAATCAAAGTTGTTTCTGATCTGGAGGGACACATCACTTTTTGTGCTAACTATGTATTTCCCTATGTAGGTACCTTTCTGTAATGCGACATATAAGTGAAAAATAATGTACTAGAATGTGAGTAATTACTCAATGCACCAATTTAATTATGCACATTTATTTAAACACTGAGATACTGAGATGTAAAATACCTATATGGCTTTAAGTACCACACTTCAAGGAATAAACCACTAATAAGTGGTTGTTCACTGTCAATGCCTCCAAGGTCTGGATTTCCCTTACAACCCACATCAGATGAGCATCGTCCCTGCAGCTTTTAATCACGATACAGAAGAATATATTATGTTACATCACACAGTTATAGTTCCGTCAACAAATTAATATGCCAATGTTTTGATGGTTCTACCACTGTATACAATTGTAGGTCTATGGGCATTCAATATGTGTACGTAATAATGTGACACTGATCATATTCATGTTTGTCTCTTTATAAAATGCTTCTTCACCCTTCTTAGCTTTAGTCAGGTCCATATAAAATGGTTTTATTTAATGGGCTGTGTCATTAGTCTATGGAATGCTTCCCCTTCTTAATTTAGACATGTTCCACTGGTTAGCCATGAGTTGCCAGGCAGCCATTATTTAGGTTTGCTGAGGAGATCATGTGCACTGTTTATAAGAAAAGAAATCTTGAATGCTAAAAATGCTTGTTGGAGTACAATGTAAATGTAGAGTAAACCAACACGTCTGAGAGCAGTGCCCTCACATACAAACACAAGTAAGTATTCTCTTCTTTTGTATATGTTCTGAGACTTAGCCCCTTCAAAAAGTCTCACTTTCAGATCAAGCAACTGCCACAATCAATGGATACTGGCCTAAAATCAGACTTCAGGGATGCTGCCAGGAAAAAAAACATGGTGTGCAGAATGTAACCAAGGTTAACCAAAGCACCAAAACATGTAACCTGTGCTGGAACAAAAACGTTTCTTTTGTTCCCAGGAACGAGAGCGTCTTTCTTCCGCAGATAAGTCTTACCATTAAAGATTATGTTGCTCATGTGATTCATTAGATGTATAAAAATGTGTCTAATGGGTCGTTCATTCATACCACTGATTTGAATCGTAACAGCATATTTCTATCTGCTTCTAATCCAAAGTTAGCGCCTATTAAATGTCCACTAGTAGCATTTAATTTATAGGCCCTGGGTACATGTAGTACCATATAGTAGGCACTTACAAGTAAATTAGTTGTTTGAATCGTGTGTAGGCCAATTTTGCCTTGTTTTAGGGAAAGAGCACAAGCACGTTAGCACTGGTTAGCAGTGGGAAAGTGTGTAGAGTCCTAAAGTCAACAAAAACACATGCAGAAAGACTGGAGGAGTAATGGCAACAAAAAAAAAACTTGGGGGTGAGCCTGCACAGAGGGCCAGGTACTCCTTGTGACATTATATCAATTTGATGCATAGAAAGATGTATGTGTTCCAGAGTGAGCAGAGTCAATCTTAGCAAAAGTAAGTTTCTCAAGGGATCGTACAAAGATAATATGTAATATAGTGCACTGATAGGAGTTTGTGTTGTGATCTATGAAGTATCTAGGACATAGATGTGGTGAATAGGTCCTGAGATATGTAGAGGAGTCAACCACAGTCATTTGGTGTGAAAAAGTAGAGCGATACAAATAGCATGTACATGAGACTATTTTGCTGGGTGGACGCAATACCTCAAGACTTGTCAGCTTCCCATTACTATAATGGCTAGTGTACTATTACTTAGGGGGAAAAATTAGCATGACTCAAACACCCTGACTACAGTTAGTGGTTATATTCGAGCTTGTCCCAACTGGTCTCTCAGCACTGGGAAATCAAGTGCCCATTGCATAAGCAAACACTGTATCAGGCATTTAGAGTACCCTTATCTATCATACAATATTAACGTGATACAATCCCATGCATGTCGTAATCAGATAAGGAATATTAAGACTGTAGAATATCTAAATAAGCATCGCTGCTAATAATCCTCAACATTAACATAACATACTATTCTATCTTAGAAACAGAAAGAGCTTTTGAGCTTACTCACATTCGTCCCAATGCAGGCAAGATATTCCTCATACTCTAAAGGAACATAGGAGTTTCCTGTGTGTAAGTTCTCAAGGGTCTTTCAACAGTGAGTGGGACTTGTCCCTAAGGTCTTTGAGTCTCCTATCTCTATGTCTCGATCTCATTGCGATTGTCAGGTAACATTGTTGAGACTCTCTGAGTTCGTCCCTCTTCGTCATCTTTTCTGGTACGTGGGCTTAGGCAATTGGTTCTCACCGTTCTAGCAAAATATTGTCCATGTTGTGCATATCCATAGTCTTCCTTTGTCTTCCCATTTATCAGGATGGGCATACTTGCAGGTTCTATTAGGCAAAACAGAATGTCTTTCTTTCGGAATCACAGTTGTAAAGTTAGGAATTATTCCTTTTAATGCTAATTTCCATTGAGATGTCCTGGCCAATGTTCTGTTGCCCATTATGCCGGCTGACATGTAGGACCGCACAAAGGGCCTCCACATCTGTCCAGGGTATTTAGTGGTCCTTGCTGCTGTTTCTCTGTTCCATCGCAACAAATACATTTTTATGGGGCAACGTTGTTAGCCCTGTGCCCTACCCCCAACCTGGAGATCTAGTGGATAATGGTTCCTCTGGTCTCTATCCTTTGATTTGTCCAGCTTGAGAGACCCTACCGGGAGACTAAGCTCCCGCTAGCTTAGCTCTTCAGGTCACTGAGATACATAAGCCACTCAACCCCTTGTTCATAAACAAGCAACATTTGACAGACCTGTTGGTTCAGCAGAAGACATGCAATGATTTATCTTGAACCATTTGTAGAATTGTTATCTCACATTCTGACTCTGTGGACTCTTTGATATTCTAGAGTTTGAGCGAAGGTTATTTATGTGAGCTCAGAGAGGAGATGGGAGAGGAAAAAGCAGCATGTCCCTACCTTCCCCTTTCTTAGGTGCTCCAATTATCCTGATATTTGTTTTCCTATTTTCATTATGAAGATTCATAATGATCCTGCAAGATCAGATGTCAGTCTATCTTCAGTAGTCATAAGTCATATATGAATTATGCTATTGCTGCAACACTTTTGTGTTGTCATTCAAAGAGCTCATTGTCAATTTAATGAGCATAAGTTCTTTCATGAGCGCATGCAATTTTACATCAAGCATAGTGGTGATCAGTGCAGTCTTTGATGTCTCATGACTTTTGCCTGCCACTGCTTTTGTGAAGAGTAGTTGTCGTGCTGGTTTGGATGTAGACATGGACTCCTGTAAGTGTTTGTAAAGTATTCAAGACTGCCAAATCGCTCAGTGCTAATATTTCACAATCAAGTGTGCCTCCCCCGTACCCCTCACTATACAGCAGTGCTTTGTTTTAGGAATGACAGAGCCAACAAGCATGGAGCAGGGAGTGCATGAAGTGCCTCGGAGATCAAAATATACCCTAATAAGCAGGAACATCGCTGGGAGGTAGTCCTCTGCGCAACAGTAGGTTTCCAATATGCTAAGCCTGAATGTAGTCATCTTTCTTTCGCCCCATGATATGACCGCAGAGCTAAAGGATCCTCTCAGTACTGGTGGGGCCCTTTGGTTCTGCTGCAGCTGCAGCACTCCTCGCTCCACAACCCCAGTGTTGGTGCTGCCCAGTTCTCTGTGAGCAACTTGCTCCCAAAGACTGGTCTCGCCATTACAACAGAATTTCGCTGCAGGACAAGTTGATGAAGCAGAGTGCCCCGTCTCGATGGTCTCCCATGGTGCTCAACAGCTCCAAGGGCCACAACCATGGTTCTTCCAGTCACACTCCAAAACATTCCATATCTCTGTACCACAGTAGCTGCACTCCTCTGACCAGTGTAAGCACTGCACTGTGGCATCTCAACTGCTCTCCTGATCTTTTTCTCTGACCTTGTAAGCAGTGACACCTTCTTTCTGCTCTCAAGCACCAGTAGGGCAGTGCCGCTGATGCCCCAGCTTCAGTTGGTCAGGAATTCTCATTTTATGGTCCTAAATGGAAGGCTTTGACAGAGCTCATAAATGTGCTGCTGTCTTACTCAGCAGCAAGCCACGCCGTTCTCACAATTTTATCAAATTCTGCAGATACGTTCTTGGACATATAAGGGTTTTAAGGAATGTACAAGTCATTGGCTTCACATCTGACCATGAGATGGTTATATTGCTTATATAAATGATACCTATCTTTCAAAACCAATGCATCTACAGCATGATCAGATGCTGTGGTTGACAAATTAATAATCTTTACCGCATGAAACCAGTTTCTGGACAATTTTAAAATTCTTTTTCTGGAGTGAAAGCCAAGAATTTGTCTTGGACACAATATGCACTATTTTAACCAACCTAAGAGGCATACTAAGAGTTTAGCAGACAAGTTACTCCACTAAACTGATGGTTTGCCTACTCTATTTAGAGTCGGATGTATCATCATCTTTCTGCTGGCAACTTCACCACCGGAAACCTTACACCCAATGTCCCAACAGAGTTTAGACTGTCTAGCTACATACCTCAGACAATCTGCCCAGCTGAAAGTAAACAGTCAGATATGCTCTTTTCATATTTAGGGCCTCCAGGAAAAGCCAGGTGAAGAAACTCAAAACTCCTTCTCAGGATTAAACTAACAAAAAAAGAAGTTGGCACAGAAACTGAAATATAAAAGAACATCTTTATTAAACTCAAAATGAGTGTGACTACGTCACCCAGAAGCCGCAGCAACTGAATGAGGCAGTCCAAAGAGTACAGTACACTGGGGTCTTATATATGTGAGGGTTACAAACTCAGCATAAAAGAAAGGGGCAGTCCTGGCTCATGCAAGCATGCAAAATGCCAATATGGATATACAAAATCTGCCAAATATTAGCCAAAAGGAAAACATTCAAAACAAGGCATCATGTAACCAGAACGTCCCCCTTGAGTCGTGTTTTTGCCCAATCCCATAAGTCAATCAATGACAGCACTCATTGGTCAATCAGCAATGGCAGAACATGTTTGTGTGCTTCAAAGGAAAGGTTGTGGAATAGGAAAACACAGGGAGAGCATAGCAAAGGCCAAAAGATAAGATACGGCACGAGAAGAATACTAAAGGCTACCAGATAGTTGATATAGAGATTAGGTAGTCCAGACAAGGATTAGTTTAGGCCGGCTGGTGTCTGAGATGGGTTTCAAGACAAGGACGGAGGGGGTTTTTGACACGTTGCAGTCCAAGGGGCAGAGACACTTCGTGAATCAAGCAGCCTGTGTAAAGGCAACACAAAATGGCGGTGAATGTAAAATGGAGTCAAAATTAAAGAACCTCAGACTCTCCTTTTGCCATTACGCAGGCAAATCCTAATTCATTGCTAGGTGAAATGGGAATATCCTTTATCAGAGTACAGACAGAACACTACTTCAAGACCATTTTGGATGAACATATCCAACACCCACTTCATACAGTGGCACTGGAAACACTTGTACAACCACAACTATACCCAAAGTCTGTTCTAAGCCTCTCTGGTAGGCTTCTATCTTCCATCAAATCTGCTTCCATTGTCGCATTGGGCCTCTTGATTCAGGCCTTCCATGAAAATAGTGCTTCTCAGTATCCGTTGGAGTGCCCTCCTGGCAAACACTCACAGCTCACTCGAAAGTCTCAATGTCTCAATGCAGTGCACCAGTGTCTCTCCTCTGCGGCAGACACTACAGATATTGTGCTCTTCATTGGTCGTAGGCACAGATCATCTCATGCAGACCCAAGTACTATTAATCGGGAAAGAGCAACAGACTTTCACACTCAGCAACACTTTCAGGCTCCAACACTCGCTATTCAGTGTCAGAGGATGTTTGGGCTGCTCTTTCATTTAATTTTCCTTTCATCATGTAGTGCCTTTTGCCAATCTTGGATCCTCCGGTGCACTGCCCTTCCGTTGGAGCAAAGAAAAAGGGGTGTGTGGCCAAAACTAAGGCCAAGGGGCTCAAGGGACTGCACACTGTCAGAGGTTACCAGCACACGACAGGTAGAAAACTGAAGCCTCAAACCAGCTCTGCCATCAACAACAGGAATCCTTCTCTTTCGCTCTTTTACACTGAAACTCTGGTTTTGTGATGTCCAACGCCGTCTGATGGTGCAAGTATGATACCATGCGCTGGCGATCGCTGTCCAGCTTTGCTACTCTCTGGGTGCTGAGACTGTAGGGCCAAGACGTCCGTCTTTCATCTGTAGCTGTCACTGATGGGAATTAGGCTTAATCAATGTTCTGCAGGTTATTATGACTTGGTACCCGCAGAATCTAGTGACGTAGGAAATGTGACACAGTTGTTAGTTTCCTTCAATTTAGTACAAAAACAGTTCATTGTATTTAACAATGGGACTGCAAGCAGGTGGCCTGCAATCTACAAGGGAGTGACCATACGCCATGGGACAACTCTGGTCTAGAATACACTGTCATTCTCAAAGGCAATACTTCTAGTCTCTTCAATTTGGGTACCCTGCATTATCCTCTGCCATCTAAGGGTAGATAGTTACATGGGAATTCTATCATGTTCAAAAAAATAAATGAATGTAAGGTATCTCCTATTGAGGTGGAAAACTTGTCTTATTATAGTATTGAGTCAGTTAACCAGTCCATCACTACCCTGACAGTCAGACTGGAAAACATCGAAGTAAGCCTAAAGAAAATTCTTAAAAACCAGTCTGGTCATACAAAAAGGGAATTTATACATAATATGGGGGTATGGGGGTACATTACTACAGTCTGGAAATGTGAACCTGAACAATACACCAATAATAATAAAAGGGCTGACTGGTGAAAGGAATTCGAAAAAGAGAAATGGGACTAGGACATACCTAAAATCCCCAATAACTAGGCACAACGCATCATCAATCAGGAGAGAAAAAGTCAAAATAGTACACACATTTTAACTCTTCCGCTGGCCCCTACACCATATACGGTAATCTCAGCTAATGTTCCAGTTCCTTCTTCAGGGAAAAATGAAACCTGGTTTCCTTTAAGGAACAAAGCCATACACTACTTAGGAAGCAGAACAAAACTGACTAATGTAATATAGAAATTAGGTCACCATGTACAAGAGTCACAGATCTATAATTTATCCTTACGTCCAATCAGGATACATAAATCTAGGGCTGCCTGTTCCTTAAGGGAAGGGGGCAGTAACGTGACTAACTGCAGGTGACACACTTTGATCCTGTATATCTCTTTTTATTTTCCTTCAATACCATTATAGCCAAATAGACATGCACTGGTGAAGTGTTGTCTCTCATGTTCACAGCATGAAATATCATTATCTGTGGAATTTAGTAACCAGAACAAGTCCAACCAACTGTTGCGTAGCGATGGGCATCGTCATGACCATCCCCTCACAACACAGGGGAGCTTGTAATAGTATCAAAAGCAAAAGTGTAAAAACAACGCAAAAACAAAAAACGTGCATAAAATAAAAACACACATGCCAAGCCATCAGGTATACTTGCTGTATTCCAAGCACAGAAAGCATAGACAAATTTCAATATCATGTGTAAATGAGCGGTGACACACAACACTATGTCATGCACTTTATGCACAATGAACCTGCAGCCCAAAACCCAATATTCGGGCCTGCTTAATTTGTCGGGCTTAAAATGAAAATTACACTTTTTTTTTTACTTTCCAAACCCTGGTCACCAGTGACCGGCTGTCAAATATAACTTTACTGTGTCGCTTCTGACACACAGGACCAGCAGGAACCACTCATAGAAAGACAAAATGCACAAAAAAAGAAGTTATGCAACAACACATCTGTTTCAACACACAGCTGACAGTACCCTCCTTCTTGCAATTTGCACATTGATTAGGTCCCACAGGTACATAAGGAACACTCGTTCCACCACCTCATGATATGGACCATCGCTGTTGCGTTTGCTGTTGGTCCCTGCTTTTTCACTACTCCTCCACACCTACTGTAACATTCTCAATCCGTTCTAGTCTTCTCTCACCCTGATTTCCTGCCTATAGCCATTCAGGTCGCTCATTTCACCATTATCCCTTCACAACTATGACGTCTTCGTCAAACCAACTCACGTGTCCAACTGTAGTCTTGTCAGCCCTAGAACCACACAGAACAATCCATGAATGATCTGTGGGCAGAAGCAAAAAAAAAAAAAAAACATACACAACACACAAAAGAGAGACACTTCACATAACACACAAAAATATCAACTGTAACTTTCAATCAGGAGACAAAACATAACACACATTAACAAAACACAAAATAGAAAATACAAACCTAGTGGTACTTAACTGTAACCATCTTGTCAATTTTGCAA
Organism: Triturus cristatus; assembly: GCF_964204655.1. Lineage (NCBI taxonomy): Eukaryota > Metazoa > Chordata > Amphibia > Caudata > Salamandridae > Triturus > Triturus cristatus. Next base: position 273,078,879 of record NC_140592.1, on the reverse strand, counting down.
TGACTAAAACATGTAAGCATGTTAAGCCACCTTAATTTTAACTGTCTAAAAGGAAAACAGTTTCACAGACACTCTGTGTTCCCTTGCGCCACAATTCCTCCTGTGAAAAATGAATCTTAATTTGCTGATCGTTTTTACCTAGGCATGTAGCCCACAAAATTCTAATAAAGAGCTTCATCTTACTTTTTGTCAAAGGCTAATACCACATTTTTTAAATGAAGGCAACTACGTGGACATTATTTTTCAAAAGCCGAAATACCAATGTATCATTTTCTTCTCAGCACCCCTTTTTTTTTTTAACAATATGGGAACAGACAGGGCTCCTTAACGATTCTCGGCTGTCCTATCTTATCAGAAAAGCTAAAAATAGCACCTCAGCGCGGAACCAGCCACTGCGAGCACTCCTGGCCCCCACCTCTTTCCAAAGCTCACCTGCTGCAAGCGTTACACATTTTCATGTCAGAGAAGCTTTCTAAGCAGTGATTTCTCCATCTGTTTACACTCACTCCTAACTCCTTCCTTACTGACCTCGAGGTCACAATCTGCCTCACGTGTCTCTCTCTCCTCACCCTGAAGCTGTCAAAGACAAAAAACCTTCCTAACTCTTTTTAACCTGCAATAATTAACCCTATTTAAAAACACGTTATATATATTACTTCTGTTAGAGGCTACAATTTGTTTCCTATTCTTAGATTATGAAAACCTGTCAATAATTTGCAGAACATAATAACATAACATACTAACTTTAGAACAAATGTTTGTTACTACCCTATGCAACGGTACTCAGTTCATCAACCTTAAATGAATGAACGTCTCAGTAGGTCCAGCTAGAGTTAGAACCTTCAACCCTGATATTAAACTCAAACCTCTGCACCGGGCACATTGGCTCACTGAGCCATTAAAAGCAACCCCAAATGGGAACAACTTGCAAATTTGTATTATACCTAAATGTATGCATTTACTGAAGCCTAAGGCACTTTAAAGCTATTGTAAAGGGCAAGAATGCTGTTAAATAGTCTATTTTACCCAATTTTCGACTTTGATATTTGGGGCACTTAAAAATAAATATCCTATAATTGTGCTACATATTAATCATCCTCAGAATGTACTTCACAGATGCAGATATTGGATATTAGACATATCTCTTGCAAATCCTTTGAAAAAAAATTAGTTTTTTAAGCCTGTGCCAAGTGAAAGTCCATATACAAATGTCCTCACTATGCAGTACAACACAACTTAAATTAAATTATAATGCTAGGAGGTCACAGTATGAGTATTAAGCTTTATAAATAGTAAAAAACGAAGTTAGAAGCACTGATTTTTAATAATTATTTTTCATAATTAATAATTATTTTTGATAAATCCAATCATTTTTGATAATTTCACATATAAAAGCAAGCTGCATCCCTTGCCTATCATTTTAGATGCATTCATTTCTAAGTTTAAGCACAGAAGCATAACTTGAAACATGACACATTTTTGCGCCACTTTTATATATATTGTTTTTAAAAGGACAATTATTATTTAGCAACAAAACCAAGAATATGCTTACAAAAATGCTTAAAGAGAGGAAAACCCTTAATTGAAATGTCTTCCTGTAATACAAAATAATGAACCTAAGTTTTGGAACCTTTTTAAAACAACATTTTGAAATGCAAAGTTTCACCCGTGTTTAACTGAGGGCGAAGTCCTGGCTGAGTAAACATTCCTGTCTATTAGAGCTGCTTGCTTAGCGACAATAAAAGCTTGTCTCTCAGTGTTGTAACATGAGCACGGTGTCAGTCTTTTTCAAACTAAGGGCATATCAATGCGTGTCGCATTTAAAATTTACTTCAGCTGAAGTGTTTGCCTGTTAATATCTAATTCAATGTATGTAAGTAAAAAAATACTATTAGTTTATTTTTCTACAAAACACACAATTTCGTTTTTGAGGCCATTGTATTCCTAGTGAATGTGATTTTTTTTTTAAGCATTTAACAGTTTGTCAGTCAGTCAGTCAAAACAGTCTTTATTTCGAATATTTCATCTTAAAAGACATTTCAAATTCATCAAATACAATTAAAAAGTTAATGTATTATTTATAACAATTGAGACTAAAAGCTATTTAATAAATAACAGGTTAAGATCAATAAAAAAGTATTAAACATACATAGACTTTGACTTGAAATTCATTCTACAGTTGGGGGTAATGCTACGCTATAGTATGTATAACCAGTGGTAAAATTTCATCTTTTCCGTATAAGCCACGCCCAACTAATATATTTGGCTAGACCGATGACCACAAGAGAGGATGTATCAGTCTTTAGGATCCTTCTAGCGGCCTGGGCTGATCTGACACCTAGTTCACGACACACAGGTCGCAGCCAGACTCGCCTAGGTTGGTAATATGCCGGGCATACAAATAAAAAATGATCTTCTGTTTCGACCAAATTTTTACAGGATGGGCATTTATCAGTGCCATTTAAGGACCAGCTAGAAGTAAAGGAACCTAAAGGAAGGGTACCAATTCTGAATTGGTGGTATAATTTCCGATCCAGCTTTTTGGTTATTACGTCCCAATATACTTCTAAAGATGATTGATCCTTAATAGACAAATAAATTGAGGTCAGGGAACCACCAGTAGAAGGAGTAAATCGTTTTTGTGAGGCCCAAAGCCAGTAGGCATCCCTATATATTTTTTTAGGGGGAAACACAGCAGACACAGGGTTAGACCACAAGTCACCCATGCCCATTTCTGTCAGAATAAGTTTAATTTCTGTAAGCCAACGAATTCTATGGGAGCCTCTCATATCCTTTACCTCATGCAGCGCTTTAGCATAAATGGATAGCTCCGGGGTAGTCCATAGGCGTCGCCAAAACGCCAGGGGCCTATACCGGATCATATCCTCTATGGGTTGGCAGCCCAGATCGAATAACAAGGGGATACGTGGGGTGGAGGGGGGTAGCCCTATCAATGATCTCAAGAAGTTGTTTTGGGCCACCCTCAAGGAGTCAAGATTACTAAACCCCCATAGCTCGGCGCCATACATGACTGCAGGGAGGATTTTAGAACCATAAATTTGTATCACAGGTGCAATGGGTTTAGTGCAGGAATGCATATGTTCCTTTAATAAGGCACCACCAAGTTGGGAGTGCTTTAACCTAAGCAATTCTATCTGGGGCCCCCAACTTAGGTTATCACTAAAGGTGACCCCCAAATATGTAAATGTAGAGGTCTGTTCCAGCCTTGCACCACCCATTTCAACCCTAGCTTTAACGGGGCGTGGGCCACGAAGAACCATAAATTTGGTTTTCCCCACGTTGACCTCGAGCTCATGTTCGCGGCAGAATAACTCAAACCTAGAGAGGGCCAATTGAAGCCCCTGTCGGGTTTTAGAAATGAGGAGCGTATCGTCCGCGAACATGAGCAGGGGCACTTTCATTCCTGCCAACGAGGGGGCATCAGTCGGGCAGTCAGAAAAGTATCTAGTTACTCCATTGATGAACAAGGAGAACAGTGTGGGGGCCAGGACACACCCTTGCCTGACCCCTTTAGACACTTTGAATCTCGTAGTCACTTCCCCAGGCTTACCCCATCTAACCTGTGCATATGTGTTAGTGTGCAATTTAACTAAAAGCCTCAGATATTCGGCAGGCATGCCCATCTCCCGAAGAGCCTCCCACAGTTTTGGTCTAGGCACCAAGTCGAATGCGGACCTTAGGTCGACAAATGCTGCAAAGAGCATACCCCCCCCTAAATAGACTTCCTTCCAATATAAAAGTGTAAACCTAAGGGCTTGGTCTAAGGTTCCAACATGTGACCGAAACCCGGCCTGAAGGGGCGTCAGGACATTATTATCAGTGATCCAACTAGTGATGCGGCCCAACAACAACCGCGCAGTAATTTTTTGGGCCGCATCTATTAAGCTAATTGGGCGATAATTGGCGGGGACTGAACGATCGCCCTTCTTATAAATTGGCAGAATTTCAGCCCCGAACCAAGATTCCGGTGCCGACGCACCACAGGCCAGGGCATTAGCTAAGTTCTTTAGATAGGGGACCCATAGATCCAAGTCCTGTTTAAATAAATCAGCAGGTATGCAGTCAGGACCTGGGGCCTTACCGTTGGGGAGAGATTTTAGTATTAGAGTCACCTCACTACAGGTAAACTCTAACACACCTGCATCACTGAGATGCAGCGAGGCATTAAGTGAGGTATTAGTGGACTTAAACTGATTTTCAAAGTAACTAACCCTCTGGTCGGGTACAACATGGTTGGCCGGGGTCATAGCCTACAGTTTGTACATGTGCATAGTTGCTTACTCTATAAATTATATAGCAACATATAGCTATTTAGCATATCACATTGTTCATTTCTGGATTTTTTTTTAATTTCTACTTAATATTAATTAACTGACATTTTGCTTAACAGACTGAAAACATCAAGAAACCAAAAACACACATTGAGCTCATTTCAGACATAAACAGAAAGGGGTCAAACACTCAGGACACATATATTTAACCCAGAGAAACACACATTTAACCCACAAATCAACACTTAGGACAGAAACAAAGGACAGCCCACAGACTGTACTTAACCCCTTCGCTGCCAGGCCTTTTCCCCCTCCTGTGCCAGGCCTTTTTTTGGCTATTTGGGGTAGTGCGAGCTTAGGCCCCTGTAACTTTTTGACCGCATTAGGTAGCCACGCCAAATTTGCGTCCTTTTCTTCCAACATCATGGGGATTCTAAAGGTACTCAGGGTTTGTGGATTCCCCTGGAGGGGTCACAGAAAAGAGCCAAAATACAGCAAAATTTTGTTTTTTTTTTGAAAAATGGGAAAAACGGGCTGCAAATGAAAGCATCTGGGTTTTTCCCTGCAAATGTTATCAAAAAAGGGTTTGTGGGGTTGAAATCACCATTTTCCCAGCTTTTCGGGGATACTTGACTTTTGACAAAAACCCAACATTTTTTACACAGTTTTGGCATTTTTCTGGGACATAGGCTATTTTAGCAATTTTTTGTGCTTTTGACCTCCTTCCAGTTAGTGTCTGAAATGGGTACAAAAGCAATAGTGGATCCTGGAAAGCTATACATTTTCGAGAAGAAGACAACATTCTGAATTCAGCAAGGTGTCATTTGTGTAGATCCATCAAGGTTTTTTTATAGAAACAAACAGTTAAATGTAGGATAAATTGAAATTTAGTTGAAAAAAACAGCCTTTTGTGTCAACGTTTTCACCTGTAACTTCTTCTAATTATGACAGCTCTTTGAAAGCAATATACCATTGCATCCGCTGGACATTACTGGTTGTGGGGATATATAGGACTTGTAGGTTCACCAAGAACCCGACGAACCCAGAGCCAAAAACTGAGTAGTAACTTGCAATGTTTTTTTATTATGTACCGGGTATATAGTAATTATTCTGTAAAAAAGTGTACATGGAAAAATCGGTATGAAAGACACCTATGTATTTCTGAAATGGGAACAAAATATAGAGTTTAGAAACAGTAGATATTTGCACATTTCTGAAATTGGGAATACTCATACTAGCATGAGAATTATCAGTCATTTTTTAGAATGACTTCTTTTTTACACAATATCTTTCATTTGGAAAGCAGAAATGCATGGAAAGTCAATAGATAATAACAGTTCCTTTACAAATCTGAATTACCCTAAGTCTCCTGATAAAAATGGTACCTCACTTGTGTGGGTCGGCATAGTACCCACGACAGGAAACGGCGCAAAACGCAACGTGGTCACACCACATTTTCACAATGCAAAATTACCCTTTTTTGCAAAGTGCCTAGCTGTAGTTTTTGAACCCTAGCTCTGCGGGCACCTTGGGAAACCTAGCAAACCTCTACATTTTTGAAAAGTAGACACCCAGGGGAATCCAGGATGGGGTGACTTGACTGCCTCCCACCAGGGTCTGTTACCCAGAATCCCTTGCAAACCTAAAAAATTGGCAAAAAAAACACATTTTCCACACATTTCTGTCGTGGAAAGTTCCGGAATCTGCGTGGATCCACAAATTTCCACCCACCCCGCGTTCCCCAAAGTCTTACGAGAAAAACGGTACCTCACTTGTGTGGATCGGCCTAGTGCCCGCGACAGGAAACGGCGCAAAACGCAACCTGGTCACACCTCAATTTCGCAGTGAAAAATGACCCTTTTTTGGAAAAATGACTAGCTGTAGTTTTTGAACCCTAGCTCTGCGGGCACCTTGGGAAACTTAGCAAACCTATACATTTTTGAAAACTAGACAACCAGGGGAATCCAGGATGGGGTGACTTGACTGCCTCCCACCAGGGTCTGTTACCCAGAATCCCTTGCAAACCTAAACAATTGGCAAAAAAAACACATTTTCCACACATTTCTGTCGTGGAAAGTTCCGGAATCTGCGTGGATCCACAATTTTCCACCCACCCCGCGTTCCCCAAAGTCTTACGAGAAAAACGGTACCTCACTTGTGTGGATCGGCCTAGTGCCCGCGACAGGAAACGGCGCAAAACGCAACCTGGTCACACCTCAATTTCGAAGTGAAAAATGACCCTTTTTTGGAAAAATGACTAGCTGTAGTTTTTGAACCCTAGCTCTGTGGGCACCTTGGGAAACCTAGCAAACCTATACATTTTTGAAAACTAGACACCCAGGGGAATCCAGGATGGGGTGACTTGACTGCCTCCCACCAGGGTCTGTTACCCAGAATCCCTTGCAAACCTAAAAAATTGGCAAAAAAAACACATTTTCCACACATTTCTGTCGTGGAAAGTTCCGGAATCTGCGTGGATCCACAAATTTCCACCCATCCCGTGTTCCCCAAAGTCTTACGAGAAAAACGGTACCTCACTTGTGTGGGTCGGCCTAGTGCCCGCGACAGGAAACAGCGCAAAACGCAACCTGGTCACACCTCAATTTCGCAGTGAAAAATGACCCTTTTATGGAAAAATGACTAGCTGTAGTTTTTGAACCCTAGCTCTGCGGGCACCTTGGGAAACCTAGCAAACCTATACATTTTTGAAAAGTAGACACCCAGGGGAATCCAGGATGGGGTGACTTGACTGCCTCCCACCAGGGTCTGTTACCCAGAATCCCTTGCAAATCTAAAAAATTGGCAAAAAAAACACATTTTCCACACATTTCTGTCGTGGAAAGTTCCGGAATCTGCGTGGATCCACAAACTTCCACCCACCCCGTGTTCCCCAAAGTCTTACGAGAAAAACGGTACCTCACTTGTGTGGGTCGGCCTAGTGCCCGCGACAGGAAACGGCGCAAAACGCAACCTGGTCACACCTCAATTTCGCAGTGAAAAGTGACCCTTTTTTGGAAAAATGACTAGCTGTAGTTTTTGAACCCTAGCTCTGCGGGCACCTGGGGAAACCTAGCAAACCTATACATTTTTGAAAACTAGACACCCAGGGGAATCCAGGATGGGGTGACTTGACTGCCTCCCACCAGGGTCTGTTACCCAGAATCCCTTGCAAACCTAAAAAATTGGCAAAAAAAACACATTTTCCACACATTTCTGTCGTGGAAAGTTCCGGAATCTGCGTGGATCCACAATTTTCCACCCACCCCACGTTCCCCAAAGTCTTACGAGAAAAACAGTACCTCACTTGTGTGGATCGGCCTAGTGCCCGCGACAGGAAACGGCGCAAAACGCAACCTGGTCACACCTCAATTTCGCAGTGAAAAATGACCCTTTTTTGGAAAAATGACTAGCTGTAGTTTTTGAACCCTAGCTCTGCGGGCACCTTGGGAAACCTAGCAAACCTATACATTTTTGAAAACTAGACACCCAGGGGAATCCAGGATGGGGTGACTTGACTGCCTCCCACCAGGGTCTGTTACCCAGAATCCCTTGCAAACCTAAAAAATTGTCAAAAAAAACACATTTTCCCCACATTTCTGTCGTGGAAAGTTCCGGAATCTGCGTGGATCCACAAATTTCCACCCACCCCGCGTTCCCCAAAGTCTTTCGAGAAAAATGGTACCTCACTTATGTGGGTCGGCCTAGTGCCCGCGACAGGAAACGGCGCAAAACGCAACCTGGTCACACCTCAATTTCACAGTGAAAAAAGACCCTTTTTTTGAAAAATGACTAGCTGTAGTTTTTGAACCCTAGCTCTGCGGGCACCTTGGGAAACCTAGCAAACCTATACATTTTTGAAAAGTAGACACCCAGGGGAATCCAGGATGGGGTGATTTGACTGCCTCCCACCATGGTCTGTTACCCAGAATCCCTTGCAAACGTACAAAATTGACAAAAAAAACACATTTTCCCCACATTTCTGTGATGGAAAGTTCCGGAATCTGCGTGGATCCACAATCTTCCACCCACCCTGCGTTCCCCAAAGTCTTCCGAGAAGAACGGTACCTCACTTGTGTGGGTCGGCCTAGTGCCCGCGACAGGAAACGGCCCCAAACGTAGTGAGGCGACATCAACATTGCCTATCTCAAAACCACCTGGTTTTGCAAGGGGGGTCTCTTGGCTTTTTGGCCCGGACACGGCGGCTATCTAGGGAAACCTACAAAACCCTTACATTTCTGAAAACTAGACACCCGGGGGCTTCCAGGGAGGTATGGCTTGCGCGGATCCCCCAACGTTTCCTTACCCAGAATCCCCTGCAAACCTCAATTTTAGCTGAAAAAATCACTTTTTCCACACTTTTTTGTGTTGGAAAGTTGTGGTATCACCGGGCTCGTTCAAATTTCACACCTCCCAGCGTTCCCCTGGGTCTCCCGGTAAAAATGGGGCCTCACTTGTGTGGGAGGCCCAAGTACCCGCGACAGGCAAGGGCCCAAAACGTAGTGAGGCGACATCAACATTGCCTATCTCAAAACCACCTGGTTTTGCAAGGGGGGTCTCTTGGCATTTTGGCCCGGGGCACGGCGGCCATCTAGGGAAACCTACCAAACCCATACATTTCTGAAAACTAGACACCCGGGGGCTTCCAGGGAGGTATGGCTTGCGTGGATCCCCCAACGTTTCCTTACCCAGAATCCCCTGCAAACCTCAATTTTAGCTGAAAAAATCACTTTTTTCACACTTTTTTGTGTGGGAAAGTTGTGGCATCACCGGGCTCACTCAAATTTCACACCTCCCAGCGTTCCCCTGGGTCTCCCGGTAAAAATGGTGCCTCACTTGTGTGGGAGGCCCAAGTACCCGCGACAGGCAAGGGCCCCAAACGTAGTGAGGCGACATCAACATTGCCTATCTCAAAACCACTTGGTTTTGCAAGGGGGGTCTCTTGGCTTTTTGGCCCGGGGCACGGCGGCCATCTAGGGAAACATACCAAACCCATACATTTCTGAAAACTAGACACCCGGGGGCTTCCAGGGAGGTATGGCTTGCGCGGATCCCCCAACGTTTCCTTACCCAGAATCCCATGCAAACCTCAATTTTAGCTGAAAAAATCACTTTTTCCACACTTTTTTGTGTGGGAAAGTTGTGGCATCACCGGGCTCACTCAAATTTCACACCTCCCAGCGTTCCCCTGGGTCTCCCGGTAAAAATGGTGTCTCACTTGTGTGGGAGGCCCAAGTACCCGCGACAGGCAAGGGCCCAAAACGTAGTGAGGCGACATCAACATTGCCTATCTCAAAACCACCTGGTTTTGCAAGGGGGGTCTCTTGGCTTTTTGGCCCGGGGCACGGCGGCCATCTAGGGAAACCTACCAAACCCATACATTTCTGAAAACTAGACACCCGGGGGCTTCCAGGGAGGTATGGCTTGCGTGGATCCCCCAACGTTTCCTTACCCAGAATCCCCTGCAAACCTCAATTTTAGCTGAAAAAATCACTTTTTTCACACTTTTTTGTGTGGGAAAGTTGTGGCATCACCGGGCTCACTCAAATTTCACACCTCCCAGCGTTCCCCTGGGTCTCCCGGTAAAAATGGTGCCTCACTTGTGTGGGAGGCCCAAGTACCCGCGACAGGCAAGGGCCCAAAACGTAGTGAGGCGACATCAACATTGCCTATCTCAAAACCACCTGGTTTTGCAATGAGGGTCCCTTGGCTTTTTGGCCCGGGGCACGGCGGCCATCTAGGGAAACCTACCAAACCCATACATTTCTGAAAACTAGACACCCGGGGGATTCCAGGGAGGTATGGCTTGCGTGGATCCCCCAACGTTTCCTTACCCAGAATCCCCTGCAAACCTCAATTTTAGCTAGAAAAATCACTTTTTTCACACTTTTTTGTGTGGGAAAGTTGTGGCATCACCGGGCTCACTCAAATTTCACACCTCCCAGCGTTCCCCTGGGTCTCCCGGTAAAAATGGTGCCTCACTTGTGTGGGAGGCCCAAGTACCCGCGACAGGCAAGGGCCCAAAACGTAGTGAGGCGACATCAAAATTGCCTATCTCCAAACCACCTGGTTTTGCAAGGGGGGTCTCTTGGGTTTTTGGCCCGGTGCACGGCGGCCATCTAGGGAAACCTACCAAACCTATACATTTCTGAAAACTAGACACCCGGGGGCTTCCAGGGAGGTATGGCTTGCGTGGATCCCCCAACGTTTCCTTACCCAGAATCTCCTGCAAACCTCAATTTTAGCTGAAAAAATCACTTTTTTCACACTTTTTTGTGTGGGAAAGTTGTGGCATCACCGGGCTCACTCAAATTTCACACCTCCCAGCGTTCCCCTGGGTCTCCCGGTAAAAATGGTGCCTCACTTGTGTGGGAGGCCCAAGTACCCGCGACAGGCAAGGGCCCAAAACGTAGTGAGGCGACATCAACATTGCCTATCTCAAAACCACCTGGTTTTGCAAGGGGGGTCTCTTGGATTTTTGGCCCGGGGCACGGCGGCCATCTAGGGAAACCTACCAAACCCATACATTTCTGAAAACTAGACACCCGGGGGCTTCCAGGGAGGTATGGCTTGCGTGGATCCCCCAACGTTTCCTTACCCAGAATCCCCTGCAAACCTCAATTTTAGCTGGAAAAATCACTTTTTTCACACTTTTTTGTGTGGGAAAGTTGTGGCATCACCGGGCTCACTCAAATTTCACACCTCCCAGCGTTCCCCTGGGTCTCCCGGTAAAAATGGTGCCTCACTTGTGTGGGAGGCCCAAGTACCCGCGACAGGCAAGGGCCCAAAACGTAGTGAGGCGACATCAACATTGCCTATCTCAAAACCACCTGGTTTTGCAATGAGGGTCCCTTGGCTTTTTGGCCCGGGGCACGGCGGCCATCTAGGGAAACCTACCAAACCCATACATTTCTGAAAACTAGACACCCGGGGGATTCCAGGGAGGTATGGCTTGCGTGGATCCCCCAACGTTTCCTTACCCAGAATCCCCTGCAAACCTCAATTTTAGCTGGAAAAATCACTTTTTTCACACTTTTTTGTGTGGGAAAGTTGTGGCATCACCGGGCTCACTCAAATTTCACACCTCCCAGCGTTCCCCTGGGTCTCCCGGTAAAAATGGTGCCTCACTTGTGTGGGAGGCCCAAGTACCCGCGACAGGCAAGGGCCCAAAACGTAGTGAGGCGACATCAAAATTGCCTATCTCCAAACCACCTGGTTTTGCAAGGGGGGTCTCTTGGGTTTTTGGCCCGGTGCACGGCGGCCATCTAGGGAAACCTACCAAACCCATACATTTCTGAAAACTAGACACCCGGGGGCTTCCAGGGAGGTATGGCTTGCGTGGATCCCCCAACGTTTCCTTACCCAGAATCTCCTGCAAACCTCAATTTTAGCTGAAAAAATCACTTTTTTCACACTTTTTTGTGTGGGAAAGTTGTGGCATCACCGGGCTCACTCAAATTTCACACCTCCCAGCGTTCCCCTGGGTCTCCCGGTAAAAATGGTGCCTCACTTGTGTGGGAGGCCCAAGTACCCGCGACAGGCAAGGGCCCAAAACGTAGTGAGGCGACATCAACATTGCCTATCTCAAAACCACCTGGTTTTGCAAGGGGGGTCTCTTGGATTTTTGGCCCGGGGCACGGCGGCCATCTAGGGAAACCTACCAAACCCATACATTTCTGAAAACTAGACACCCGGGGGCTTCCAGGGAGGTATGGCTTGCGTGGATCCCCCAACGTTTCCTTACCCAGAATCCCCTGCAAACCTCAATTTTAGCTGGAAAAATCACTTTTTTCACACTTTTTTGTGTGGGAAAGTTGTGGCATCACCGGGCTCACTCAAATTTCACACCTCCCAGCGTTCCCCTGGGTCTCCCGGTAAAAATGGTGCCTCACTTGTGTGGGAGGCCCAAGTACCCGCGACAGGCAAGGGCCCAAAACGTAGTGAGGCGACATCAACATTGCCTATCTCAAAACCACCTGGTTTTGCAATGGGGGTCCCTTGGCTTTTTGGCCCGGGGCACGGCGGCCATCTAGGGAAACCTACCAAACCCATACATTTCTGAAAACTAGACACCCGGGGGCTTCCAGGGAGGTATGGCTTGCGCGGATCCCCCAACGTTTCCTTACCCAGAATCCCCCGCAAACCTCAATTTTAGCTGAAAAAATCACTTTTTCCACACTTTTTTGTGTTGGAAAGTTGTGGCATCACCGGGCTCGCTCAAATTTCACACCTCCCAGCGTTCCCCTGGGTCTCCCGGTAAAAATGGTGCCTCACTTGTGTGGGAGGCCCAAGTACCCGCGACAGGCAAGGGCCCAAAACGTAGTGAGGCGACATCAACATTGCCCATCTCAAATGTCGCATCACTACGTTTTGGGCCCTTGCCTGTCGCGGGTACTTGGGCCTCCCACACAAGTGAGGCACCATTTTTACCGGGAGACACAGGGGAACGCTGGGAGGTGTGAAATTTGAGTGACCCCGGTGATGCCACAACTTTCCCACACAAAAAAGTGTGAAAAAAGTGATTTTTTCAGCTAAAATTGAGGTTTGCAGGAGATTCTGGGTAAGGAAACGTTGGGGGATCCACGCAAGCCATACCTCCCTGGAAGCCCCCGGGTGTCTAGTTTTCAGAAATGTATGGGTTTGGTAGGTTTCCCTAGATGGCCGCCGTGCCCCGGGCCAAAAAGCCAAGAGACCCCCTTTGCAAAACCAGGTGGTTTTGAGATAGGCAATGTTGATGTCGCCTCACTACGTTTTGGGCCCTTGCCTGTCGCGGGTACTTGGGCCTCCCACACAAGTGAGGCACCATTTTTACCGGGAGACCCAGGGGAACGCTGGGAGGTGTGAAATTTGAGCGAGCCCGGTGATGCCACAACTTTCCAACACAAAAAAGTGTGGAAAAAGTGATTTTTTCAGCTAAAATTGAGGTTTGCAGGGGATTCTGGGTAAGGAAACGTGGGGGATCCGCGCAAGCCATACCTCCCTGGAAGCCCCTGGGTGTCTAGTTTTCAGAAATGTATGGGTTTGGTAGGTTTGCCTAGATGGCCGCCGTGCCCCGGGCCAAAAAGCCAAGAGACCCCCCTTGCAAAACCAGGTGGTTTTGAGATAGGCAATGTTGATGTCGCCTCACTACGTTTGGGGCCCTTGCCTGTCGCGGGTACTTGGGCCTCCCACACAAGTGAGGCACCATTTTTACCGGGAGACCCAGGGGAACGCTGGGAGGTGTGAAATTTGAGTGAGCCCGGTGATGCCACAACTTTCCCACACAAAAAAAACGTGTGAAAAAAGTGATTTTTTCAGCTAAAATTGAGGTTTGCAGGGGATTCTGGGTAAGGAAACGTTGGGGGATCCACGCAAGCCATACCTCCCTGGAAGCCCCCGGGTGTCTAGTTTTCAGAAATGTATGGGTTTGGTAGGTTTGCCTAGATGGCCGCCGAGCACAGGCCAAAAAGCCAGTTGACCCCCTTGCAAAACCAGAACGTTTTGACATTGTTTCTACAACGTGAGAATTTCGGCACAATATTGCATGAACAATGTGACAGATATTGTGAGGTTTGCAGGACATTGAGGATAAAAAACTTTTTTGTAATGCACAAGAGAGACATCTCCATGAACTCCCATGGGTTTATGACAATATCTACAGTTGGTGGGTTATTTATACATGGAACATACACCTTGGCAGAGAAACTAAAAAGACCAAGAATCCTGCACAGCCACCTATTCCTCAAACGCACACACATACTGGTTGGATTTGGCACGAGGGCGAGTGATGGTTCAGTATATTAAATTTTATTAACAAGAGATTTCACAAAAATGAAATGCACTGTCAATAATTCAATGGAGAAAAAACTGAACCAATGACTCGCAGCTCATGAGCTGTAAAGCCACGGCAAGGCACCAACCGCTTTACAGGCCATTCACACATCTTTCATACGTGATACACACAAGACCATTCGCACCATCAGGCACAAAAACAACACATTACAAAATTCACAAAAGGGACAAGGTACACCCTGCTTCAGAAAGGCAAATATTACTGCACAGCCATCTAATCCTCAAGCACGCACACATACTGGTTGGATTTGGCACGAGGGTGAGTGATGGTTCAGATTATACAATTGTATTAGCAAGTGATTTCACAAAAATGAAATGCACTGTTAATAATTGAAAGGGCGAGAAACTGAACCATTGACTCACAGCTCGTGAGCTGTAAAGCCACGACAAGGCACCAACCTCTTTACAGGCCATTCATACACCTTTCATACGCGTGAGACATACAAAACCATTCACACCGCCAGCCGCGGGCCCATCACATAACAAAACTCACACCAGCACACAGTGCCATTCAAGGGCCCATCACTTTCACACGCCCACATTCCTGACGCAGCAACTACACAAGCAGATGGATTGCGTGGAGTGGCACTCAGCTAGCAGTGTGTGTAGTGACCAGCAGCAAGTCACTACTCACACACAGCCAGCCGAGCGCCAGTCCACGCACACCGCTAGCCGAGCACCAGTCCACGCACACCGCTAGCTAAACACCAGTCCACGCACACCGCTAGCCAAGCGCCAGTCCAGGCACACCACCAGCCAAGCGCCAGTCCAGGCACACCACCAGCCAAGCACCAGTCCAGGCACACCACCAGCCAAGCGCCAGTCCAGGCACACAACCAGCCAAGCGCCAGTCCAGGCACACCGCCAGCCAAGCACCAGTTCAACCAACACCGCCAGCCAAGCACCAGTCCACACACACCGCCAGCCAAGCACCAGTCCACGCACACCGCCAGCCAAGCACCAGTCCACGCACACCGCCAGCCAAGCACCAGTCCACGCACACCGCCAGCCAAGCACCAGTCCACGCACACCAGCCAAGCACCAGTCCACGACACCGCCAGCCAAGCACCAGTCCACGCACACCGCCAGCCAAGCACCAGTCCACGCACACCGCCAGCCAAGCACCAGTCCACGCACACCACCAGCCAAGCACCAGTCCATGCACACCGCCAGCCAAGCACAACTCCACGTACACCGCCAAAGACATGCCAGTCCACACACACTGCCAACACATTTAGGATTTTTTTAGACAAAAATAGAAACACAAACAAATCACAAATAGATACAAATCTACAAACACAAAATCAGAAACTAAACACATTGCACTAACGGCAACCTTGAAACAGAATCAAATTTTTCTAAGACTACAAACCAATCAGTTTACCACTCATGAATGCTCCCAAAAATTCTTTTGAGTATGGTACGCTCTAAAACAAGCAGGGACACACAGCCCAGGTTTAGATGGACAGTCGGGGCAATACATACGAATCTCCTTCCGCGTACCTCTTCGCCAACAGACTCTGCATCTCCTAGTGGGAAAATCTTTTGCCGGTGTGGGAGGGATGAAATCAGGAAAGTGGCGATCTTTCAATCGAACCACATCCTCCACCACTCCAAATCTAGGAACACTTGCCTGTTCCACAACAACAAGGCTAGCTATCACAGAGTGCTGAAACTGAAGAAATGTCAACTTTGACGCAGGAGAACACTCCTTGAACACAATAAAAGCATTGAACATTGCTAATTCGAAGAAATGAATGGCCAACTTCTTATACCAAACATAAGCCTTCCGAATAGCAGAGTAAGGTTCCAACCTCTGATCTACTCTGTCAACACCACCCATGTGCTTATTGTAGTCTAGAATGCACACAGGTTTGCGCACTTCAGCAACCTGACCCCAAACAGTCACAGGTGAAGTTCTCTCATCATGGATGGTAGTCAGCATGTACACATCCCTCCTGTCCACAAATTTTACAGCTAGTAGTTCATCACCACGCAAGGAACTGCACTGCCCCCTCTGAAGTTTTTTGCAAACAAGCTCTTTCGGATAAGCCTTACGGTTAGAGCGGATTGTGCCACATGCAAAATTGTCCACTTTATACAATTCCTTAAATAATTGCACAGCAGTATAGAAGTTATCAAGGTACAAATGGTGGCCTCTGTTAAACAGTCTCCTAGCAAGATCCCACACAATTTTCTCTGCAACTCCAAAAGTGGACGGACAACCTGGGGGGTCAATAGCAGAATCTCTACCAGTGTACACACGAAAATTAAAAACATATCCTGTCCTACTCTCAGACAACATATACAGCTTAATTCCATAGCGTGCCCTCTTGCTAGGGATGTACTGCCTAAAAACCAAACGGCCCTTGAACAAGACCAAAGACTCATCAATAGATATTTCTTTCCCTGGAGTATAGATCTCAGAAAATCGATCCACTAAGTGATCAAGAACGGGCCGAATCTTAAAAAGACGGTCACAGTCAGGGTGATCTCGTGGCAACGCCATAGAATTATCAACAAAATGCAGCATACGTAGCAAAAGTAAATACCGATTACGAGTCATAACTGCAGGAAATATGGCAGTTGCCAACAAGGGGCTAGTAGACCAATATGAAGCCAAGGTTGGCTTCCTTACCACACCCATCAATAAAGTCAAACCCAGAAACTTCTTCATCTCTTCCAGATATGTGGGAGTCCACCGGGTAGCTCTAGACTGGGGCCTAAGTTTGTCGCTGTTGTTCCTCAAAAACTGTTCAGCATACAAATTCGTCTGCTCAACAATCTCACCCAAAACTACATCATCCATAAACAACTGAAAAATCTGTATAGGCAAAAAGTTTTCACAATTCACTGTACACCCTGCATCACCGCTAAAGGCAGGCAACACAGGCTGCACCATGTTTGGATCAACCCAAAGTCCAGCACTTCGAGTAGGAAGCCTAGCAGCCTCAGACTGCAATCCAGATGCCTCTTGCACCATCGGCACAGCAGTTTCCTCCTCTAAGACAGGCACCTCATCCGCCCTGAGAGTTGCTTCATCCACACCAAGAGTACCTTCATCTGCACTGAGAGTACCTTCATCATCCGATGATTCCATGTTGAGAGAAAACTCACTGCCAGAATCTTCCCCTCCCTCCTCTCCCTCAGACGCACTGTCAGTCTCATAATCATGCTCAGAGGAAGATTCAAAAAGCATACCAACCACCTGTTGAGCAGTCATTCTACAGCTAGCCATATTGCTTACTAATAAAGGTAACTTGTCAAACAAGTCAACAACAACAAACTCTGTAAAATAAGTAAAAAACAAAAAGCACCTTTATCAAAAACTCAAATATACTCCAAAACAATACCACTCACTTGCCAGAGGCAGCTAAACTACTCACCACCACCAACTCTGTACAGACACAGTATGGATCAACAATATCCCACTAAAAAAGAAAGAGAAAAGCAATTACACATAAGACTATGCAAAACACATCACAAAGAATTTCATGCTCAAACCACTAACTAAATATGCCGCCATTATGACATCACTTACAAAAAAATTCATTCAGACATTATATTATTACTCATTTGGTGTAAATACAACAACAAAAAATTTCTTACCAACACAATGCAACTACACAAAACTGCAGAACAGCCACCGTCGAAAAGCTTTAGACTAGAATAAAAAGAAAAAAAACTTTATTGTAACATATGCATATAATGCTCTAGACCATCACGTACTGCGCAAAATGTATTGCTTGACCCTCCCACTTTCAAAAAGGAAAGATCAATGGCCCAATCCTTTACAAGCAACGCGGCGAGAATGTGGAACTGAGCCTCAGCTCCGGATCACCCCCTCCCTCTTCCCAGTCCTTCAAAACTAACCTCAAAGTTCTCCTCCTGCAAAGACACTTCCAAACTTAATTCACACCCTCTCTATTGTGTGAAGGAAGTCTTTACATTATAGGAAATTCTGTTCTCCATGCCCGTAGAAGTGCCTACCCAGTGTGTTCCTGTGTTTTGCGTGTCTGCCATTTATTGCACTTTTATACCTCTACTTGTACTCTTTTGTAAGTTGACACCACTACAGTACACCTGCTTGTGCTAAGACATCAAGCCTTCTAAGGTCTAGTGGGGCTTTCTACGGTGTAGCATGGGAATGTGCTCCCTCAGTACAGTGGTGTGGTAGACTGGTCATGAATGCAGAACCCGGTTCCCCATTTCCAAATTCAACAGCTCCGGCAATAGTGCCACATCCCCACTGAACGCCATACTTGCCCACTGAGAGAAACTCGCACTGCCTTCAGCTATAACCTAATTGTGCCCGCTATAAACACTTGGATGTGGCTCAATTCAAATTATGCACTTGATAAGAGTAATATGCTGCCTAAAAATACAAAAAACTCTCCTAGGGAATGCAAAGCATGTGAAATGTAAGCAGAAACAACATGGTTACCTAAACGATCGCTCACTAACTATTCAGAAATCAGCGAGTGGTTTCACTGGAAAAGTTATGGACATGACTAGAGGGCCCTGAAGGGAACCGTTTCACTGTCCATTGCTTACATCCTTACAAAACATAAGCAGTATGGTAGACCACATACATAAACACAGAACCATGGTGCACATTGTGTTTTCCAATTCACCCATCAACCAGGTATTGCAGTACCTCCAGAAATAGTACACTCTCCCACCCTGGAAACAACAATGCTGTTCAAAGGAAGACGAGAAAACGAAATTAGCAATACACTGGCAAACTCTGATGCTGGTGTACTTGGGTGCAAATGAAATCAATCTGGCCACTTTGCAACCCCTCTGTCTTACTTTATTTCGCCCCCCCCCCCCGGGAACAACAATGCTGTTCAAAGTTAGATGAGAAAACGTAAGAAGCACTTCACTGGCAAACTCTGATGCTGGTGTACTTGGATGCAAATAAAAACAGTCTGGCCACTTAGCAACCCCTCTGTCTTACTTTATTTCGCCCCCCCCTGGGAACAACAATACTGTTCAAAGGAAGACGAGAAAACGAAAGTAGAACTTCACTGGCAAACTCTGATGCTGGTGTACTTGGATGCAAATGAAATCAATCTGGCCACTTTGCAACCCCTCTGTCTTACTTTATTTCGCCCCCCCTGGGAACAACAATACTGTTCAAAGGAAGACAAGAAAACGAAAGAAGCACTTCACTGGCAAACTCTGATGCTGGTGTACTTGGATGCAAATAAAATCAATCTGGCCACTTTACAACCCCTCTGTCTTACTTTATTTCGCCCCCCCCCCCCCCCGGGAACAACAATGCTGTTCAAAGGAAGACGAGAAAACGAAAGTCGCACTGCACTGGCAAACTCTGATGCTGGTGTACTTGGATGCAAATAAAATCAATCTGGCCACTTTGCAACCCCTCTGTCTTACTTTATTTCGCACCCCCTGGGAACAACAATGCTGTTCAAAGTTAGACGAGTAAACGAAAGTAGCACTTCACTGGCAAACTCTGATGCTGGTGTACTTGGAAGCAAATAAAATCAATCTGGCCACTTTGCAACCCCTCTGTCTTACTTTATTTCGCCCCCCCTGGGAACAACAATGCTGTTCAAAGTTAGACGAGTAAACGAAAGTAGCACTTCACTGGCAAACTCTGATGCTGGTGTACTTGGAAGCAAATAAAATCAATCTGGCCACTTTGCAACCCCTCTGTCTCACTTTATTCCACCCCCCTGGGAACAACAATCCTCTTCAACGTTACACGAGTAAACTAAAGTAGCACTTCACTGGCAAACTCTGTGATGCTGGTGTATTTGCATACTAAAAAAAAGAACAGGGCACTTTGCAACCCCTCTGACCTATTTTGTTTCACCCCCCACCCCCCTGCCAGCACCCACCGATCACAAGATGTAAAATAAATCAATCTGGCCACTTTGCAATCCCTCTGTCTAAATTTATTTTGCCCCCTGGGAAAAACAATGCTGTTCAAAAGAAGCCCAGAAAACGAATGTAGCACTACACTGGAAAACAAAATAATTCTGGTGTATTTGAATGCACATACAATCAATCTGGCCACTTTGCAACCCCTAATAATTACTTTATTTAGCCCCCCACCCCCATCCCACGCTAGCAGCACCCCTACGCTCGAAAACGACAAAGAAACGAAAACGAGCGTTTTTTTTTTGTTGTAAATTGCACATAAAATCACCTGCGCTTGGACGATCCAAGCGCAGGAACAAAGCAGAGTGTTCCCAAAAACATTTCCAACCCCCCAACATTGTGCCCCCACCCTACCTACCCCACAGATGCACTAACACCCCCTCCCCAGCCCCAAAACTGACCTTTACTCTCCGATGCGCAGGAAGCAAATGGCTTCCAGCGCCTCGGAAAGCAAAGGGGAAGCCTCCGGTGACGTCAGCGCGGCTCCCGCGCTGACGTCATTGATGACGTGGGCGGGGGGGGCGGGGGGAGGCAGGGGAAGGTCTTCCCCTGCCTCCCCAGCAAAAAAAAAAAAGATCGCGGAATCACGGGGGGAGCGCCAGTGCTTCCCCCAAGGGTGGGTCCCATGACGAGATGGTCTCGTCATGGGCACAGAAGGGGTTAAACCAAACCATTTGTAAATACTAGTTGTAAGTCATATTTACAAGAAACGCTTCTCAATAGTGTTCCAAAAGACTGCAAAAACAGCCCAACAGACTGCTGTATGTCCAAGAAGCCAAAATACACTCCATTCATTAGATTGCGCAGAACAAAGGATCCTTGTATGTATTATGTCCATATTTTAATTCCCTGGGGATACAGAATCACCAAGGAAGAAATATGTTTTTTAAACCTAAACCTATTTAGGTGTTCCCTCTAGGGGAGCCGGCTAATTTACTTTATTACACTATGGTACCTCCAAAGAAAAAGCAACACATTCTTCGATGTGGGCTTGAAACAGGCATGCCAAAAAATACTGCAGAATATGCAAGTATTTATAATTAAAGTAGTGCTTAAGGTACTCTCCGTACGTTGCACCGTTCAACAAAATCAGATAGAGAAAAATCTCCTCATTACCTGCCTACACAAATTGCAATTTGCATATTAAATCCAATACAAATCCAAAGTTGGCCAACACAAAGTCCAAAATTCCAAAGCTACAGTAAGCGTTACTAAACTACCTTACTCTTACCAATCAAAAGGTTGTCCAAATTCTAACTGCCAAGTTCTGAATGACCTAACGGTCTTTTTTTTAGAATACTCACGCCAAAAAAGAAGTTCTCAGTCAGGAGTGATATCATGTGGAGGATCAAAATCAGGAAGATCAGAAATATGCTGGGCTGCAGAGACAAAGAATCCCCAGAATCTCCGTGCACAGAGTACCTTCTTAGTAGAGTCCTGTCCTCCTCAGTAGATTTCAGTCTCCTGACAAGATCGCTCCCTCAGATAGCCACTCCTGATGATCCCGGGTTTCGGCACCAATTGAAGAAACTCAAAACTCCTTCTCAGGATTAAACTAACAAAAAAAGAAGTTGGCACAGAAACTGAAATATAAAAGAACATCTTTATTAAACTCAAAATGAGTGTGACTACGTCACCCAGAAGCCGCAGCAACTGAATGAGGCAGTCCAAAGAGTAGGGTACACTGGGGTCTTATATATGTGAGGGTTACAAACTCAGCATAAAAGAAAGGGGCAGTCCTGGCTCATGCAAGCATGCAAAATGCCAATATGGATATACAAAATCTGCCAAATATTAGCCAAAAGGAAAACATTCAAAACAAGGCATCATGTAACCAGAACGTCCCCCTTGAGTCGTGTTTTTGCCCAATCCCATAAGGCGTGGGCGCAGATGCAAAGTGATTCCTCATTCAAATGAGGGAATTATCTCTTGAGAAAGTGCTGGTATTGTACATGTGCCAGCGCTTTCAGTATTACAGAAAGGGGCCACACAAGCAACTGTAACCCTTTCTGTAATACCAAAGTGCCCATGGGGTGCGAAAAGTGGGTGCAAACACCTGTTGCGCCCCCAGGGCACTTTGCGTAATACAGCCCCTGGTGTCATAATTAGACAGCTTAGTGGTGCCAGGAAGTTTAGAGTTACAGGAAATAACAACTTTACATAGTGTTTACGGAATGCTTACGCAGTTGGAGTGCTAGAAGTGATGATGAATGGAGGAAAGGTGGCGTGCGCAGTGGTGAATGCAGCAACTTTGAGAGTTTGTTTTTGTAAAACAAAAAAGTTTTCCGAATGGCTGCATGAAACATGGTGGGTGCTAAGCAAACTTACAATGCCTTCAAAGATATTGCTGGATTGGGGCTCCTCTGAAGGCAGGATGCTGTAGTCCACCATGTTTCATGATTACACAACATAGTGGTGCCAGGAACTTTAGAGTTACAGAAAATAACAAGTTTGCATGGTGTTTACGGAATGCTTACCACAGTTTGAGTGTTATAAGTGATGATGATTGGAGGAAAGGTGGCGTGGGCAGTGGTGAATGTAGCAACAAAACTAACTTGAACATCACAGGACGAGGGATTTCAGAATTGAGAATGGAATCAAAGTCTCATTACATTTCAAAGCAGTCCATGGAAGGCTTTGTCGGAAGATCATTGAGGAACCGGAACCTTGCGGTAGGAACGTGCGTCAGGTTAGAACTTTGACATCCTGCTTTTGTACACTATCTTGGCCATTTAGATCGTACTTACAATTGGTTATGATTTTAAGGCCTCGTATATTTGTATATATATTTCTACACTCTATTTTTATCACATAACGTTTTTTCCAGGCACACTCTTATTTTGCACTTTGTGTCTCTACTGTTTTCATCACCATAATCGTACATGTCGTCATTTTTCCGGGTTTTTAAGAATGAACTAGTTTGGACTCCTGTGCATTGAACTCGCTAGTACGTTTGCAGAGTCATACTTGATACACACACCACATGAATTCCAAACAATAATGGTAACCATTGCTTTTCCACATTTTAGTGAGAGAACCAAGTTTAGAGAAGGAAGGGCTGAGTTAGAGGCCTTGTTACTTAATGTAATTAATATTGATGATGCAAGGTTTTTTACTAATCTGATATTGTTTCTTACAGACTTCCATAGCTGTCCAGGAAGAAATGTGATGAGCATCTCAGTGTTTTCTCTCTCTTCCCCGCTTTATGTGATTTTGGTTACAATTAGAAGTCATGGTCTCTCTTTGAAGGTGAACAGGACTAGCTTTGTGGCACATTTGCAGATTGGCAAATTGAAATCTGTTAACTAGGACACCAGCGCTGCACAGATTATTACAGCCTCCCTGCTTGTGGCCGGTACGCCACTCAAGCTAAACTTAAATAAGCCCTAACTTCTTTGGTGAAAAAGCCAACTTGTATGTGGGCAAATATGAATCATATATTTGCCTGTGTGCCAAATGTTGAACACTTTTTTGTTCATTCAGTTTCAAATGTTTCACACAATGTTTTTTTATGTTTACATTTTTTCTACAGATTCTCTTTATTATCGAACCACAAACGTTCCTTGCGAGAGCATATACATTTTTTACAACTAAAGATATGAACATAATAAAGCAACACTTTTAAAACTGTTTTTTGTAGCCCTGTCTGGTGTCATTCCCAGAATGGTGGATGTGGAAATGCCCAGAAAATATTGTTAAATGTAGCACTCTAAACTATGATCAAGCCCCAGAGAACTGGGTGATGCTGGGGAAAGCCTGGAATAAGAGTGCTGTCACGGATAATGACTGAATACCTTCCTTGGTCAAGGAAAGAAAAGCTTGTCTAGGACCAACTTGCTGTGTTCTGCAAGCGCCTGATGTCACCTAGCTAAACAATATTGCCCCCTGCTAACTGTACACTTCAGAATCTCTTACATATTGCCACAGGGCAACTCCCAGGTACTGGACATAGTTGTAGTAAACAAGCCGGATACAGAAGATTATGCTGGTTAGATTTATTGTAAATAGACTACACAGCTTTGAGGACCAAGAAAGTAAGTCCCCTCCACCAGTACAAGAGACGGAGTAACCAATAGTTTTCCATCATAATCATTCTCAGAACAGCTGAACACCCTGCTGGTGTTCCTATGATAGTATGTGAGCCAGCAGAATAACCAGCTTACCCTTTATAATACATGTGATATAAACAGTGTATGTGCAGTACTACCACACAATACCAGAGACTACTACCCATCCTCCTTTCTTCCCAACAAACAAAAATGGAAAACAAATATTTAAACATGGTTAGATAAGAACTATGTTCGAAACCTGCTAGGACTAATAATAACCCTGGAGCTCTTTCTTCGTACCACACCCTTGGGCAAGGTGGTGGTTTCACCACTCCTATTAAGCACCTGTTTAACACCAACTTTGTCTTTAAGACGTACATCATCATTTGAAGTGCTTCTCACTTTGACTACTTGCAAGATTCCACCAATGTCCACCTTTGACTTGAATAGCATTCTCTACAATAAGAGGCTCCCCAAATTTGCTTCTTCCTTTTTTTTTTACATGTACAGGAGACGTTATACAAACCATGTCTCCTACTTTCAGAGGAACCATCTTAACCCTCTTCTTATCATACAACTCCTTTTGTTTCTCCTGTGCAAGCAACATATTCTCCTTTATAATAGACATAAGAGTAGCCACCTCCAACTCAGATTTAAGCCATTTCATCATCCACTCAGGTCTGACAATAGTATTGGCTTTCAACCCATGCAACAATTCAAAGGAAGAAATTCTGGTGGACGAATGCGGCGTCAATCTTTAAAATCACAAAATGCTTCTTCGAGGCATAACAATATTGTGGTTCCCACTTTTGGCTCATCTGATACATTCTCCAATCACTCGGTTCATCCTTTCCACAAGGCCATTGGTTTGTGGGTGGTAAAGGGAACTTCTCTGATGTTTAATTCCACAAGAAACACCTGTAGCTCAGTGCTCATAAACGGTGTTCCATTGTCTGAGAACAGAACTTCAGGAAATCTCTCCCTCCTACAAATCTCTCTAAGAAATTCCACGATAACTCTGGTACTTGGCTCCCTGACCAACTCGATCACAAGCCATTTTGACACATAATCCATCACCACCAACACGTATCTAATACCACCAGATAGTAAATCATAAGGCCCCATAGTGTCAATCACTAACTAGACCCATGGACCAAACGGGCATTCAATAGATGTGAGGGAAGGTGTCGTTATCTTAAGACTCTTATCAGATGTCCTACACACACTACAGTTTCCAACATCTTCATCAACTTCCATATCCATACCTGGACACCAAAATGTGTCAGGGATACGACTCTTAGTAAGAGACGAACCTAAATGGCCCTCATGGGCTTTCTTAATTATGTCATTTCACACAGTATGAAGTAGAATGAGTTTGTCGGACTGCAACAACATACCGTCCTCAATAGAGATCTCACTCTCTACCTTACAGTATGGTTGCAATAAAGGGGATAATACAAGGCCAGCCATTTTATACAAGTTCAAAAACTTGTTGTAAGATTTGATCATCTCTTAGAGCAGCCATCCATTCTTCCAATGAACACATCTTCAAATCTGGTATATTCAGAGTCACCACCAAACAATCTTTGCAGTTTTCATCAACCAGATCATAAAACTTCACATCATCTTCCTCATTCCCCAGTCATAGAAAGCGAGCTAAATAATCTGCCCTAACATTTCTTCCACCTGAAATAGGAAATACGTCAAACTGATATTGAAGCAGTTTGGTGACCATCCTCAGAATTCTGGGAGTGCAACATTTACTAACGCCACTACTCAAAATGCCAACCAAAGGTTTATAATCTGTTTACAAAACAAAGTGTCTTCCCCACACATATGGTCGAAATTTCTTAATGGCCCAGAGACACGCCAACAATTCCTTTTCTGTAACAGAATAATAGAGCTCAGTTTCTCTCAGCACTCTGGATGCAAAAGCTGCAGTATTTTCACACTCACCAAGCTTTTGCATCAAAACAGCTCCCATACCTACCTGGCTAGCATCAACCGTAACACAGGACCATATGGCTTCAGAACTCTGCTCTTCCCCAACAAAGTTTTGATCTGCTCAAAGGCTGTAATACACTCTTTGACCCACACAAACTTATCTCCCTTCTTTAGCAAATTGCTGATGGGACGCTCTACGGACTCAAAATCAGGGATAAAACGGTGATAATTTTCTCACAACCCTAGCAATGGCTTCTACCAAATCTGCCCTGGGCCTGATTCTTTCCTGCAAAATCATGTGACCTAGGTACTCAACCTCCTTGCACATGAATTTGCACTTTTCAGTTTTCAAGACTACCCTATGGTTTAAAAACTCTCCAAAAGAACACAAAGAACTTGATCATGAGATTTGACATCTACAGCAAAAATGAAAACATCATCCTGAAACACTAACACTCCTTCGAGTAGATTGTACTTTACTCTCTGGAACACCGAGGCTGCAGAGGCCAAACCAAAAGGCATGCAACGGTATTGAAACGTCTCAAGGGGCGAAATTAATGCAGTCAAGTGTCTTGAATCAGGATGAAGTTCTACCTGGTTTTATGCACTGGCCAAATCGAGTTTTGAAAACAGCTATGCTCCCCTGATGCTAGCAAATAAGTCATTGGTCTTAGGCAAAGGGTGAGAGTCAACCCAAATTTCTTTGTTCAATGACCTAACGTCCACACATACGCGAAGTTGACCACACCTCTTGTGAGCAACCACCAAGGGAGATGCCATAATGAAGATTCAGTAGGCTCAATGATGCCTTTGTCACACAGACTCTTAAGTTATTTTTCCAGATCTTCTCTCACACTGAACGGCACTCCCCATAGTTTGTGTTTAATAGGGATAGCACCGTCCTTTATTTTGATTTGGTGTTTAAAACCATGTATTTCACACAGGTTGTCACTAAAACAGGTGGGAATTCCTCCATCCACCTTTGACCTGCATCCTCATAGTGAACCACCAAGATTTGTTATTTGGCCCCAGGTCTTAGTATCATACCGAACAAACCTTGGTGACACCAACCCAGGATCTGGAGGCCCTTGACAGCTACATAACTTTGCCCTGATTTTCCTCTCCTTGAACTCCATCACCTCCTCCAAATAACCTAGCAATTCAATCCTGAGCCCTTTATAGGAGACAGGAGAGCGATCAGGAGGCATTAAAGGTCTCTCACCCCAAGTCTCATTAAATAAATGTTGCGTTATCGTGGTGATCCTAGCACCAGAATCCACCAACTGCTTGAGTACTTTACCACCCACACATACTAAGGCAATGCGATCCACACAACCCGCAGGATCACCAACAATAGGTTCATTATTATCATTATTACCTTCACCACCTTGAACACACACAGGTTCATCTGCAACTGCAGAAACAATTTCAGAATCAGACTCTTCTTCTGATTCCAACACACACACAACCGTTTTTTTTAAAGAACTTTTTTCTTTTGGCAATCTTTAATGAAATGCCCGACTTTCTTGCAATAGTTGCACATTACATTGACAGCTGGATATTAACCCATTTAGCATGTGGGGCATTACCACAATGGAAACACATACTTTTACTGCTTGAACCATTATTTTCTGCCTTAGTGGATTTAAATGCACCAGATACAGCACCATATCCTGACTTCTGACTTGCTTACCTCCCCCAACAACATATACACTCTCAAGAGGCTTGTCGTCCAGTTTTTTTTAATGAGACATGAGAAATCCCAATGCTCTTTGCAACTTTGATTGTCTCTTCTACCGTAGGATTCCCCATAGCTAACAATTTCTCTACAATGACAAACAAATTGGTCTCTGAAACCTTTGAAAACACAATCAGAGGCCAACCCGCGTAAGACAGATATGTAGGAGTCCACATTTTCTGCTTCAGACTGTTTTCTCTTAAAAGATTTGTGTCACAGAACCATAAGACCAGGTTGTCTATGAAATCTGTTTTTAAGCTTTACCACAGTGTCTGTGTATTTATCAATGTTGTCTACTCCCCGCTGAGGTAAGTCTGGTAAATGTTTGAAAATTGACCTACCCTATAAGCCTAATGAATGAAGGAGCAAAATGTTTTCCTTTCTGCACCAAACCTCAAACCCCCTATGGCCCCCAGGTAGGTATCAAAGGCATCAAACCATATTGTACTACAATAGTGTGTTAGGCTATTACGACTTTGGCACCCCTATTGGCTGATCTAAAAACCGCATAATGCTTTTCCCAAATAAACTCACGGTATTTGGTATAATGAGGGGTCAATCGTTCTTGTCCATAGTCTGTTTAAAGATTTTTTTGTGTGTATAGTCATGGCCTCACTGTTGCAACACAAAGCCAGCTTGAGCTGTAGTAGTCCTCACACTCTTCCCCAGATTCAAGAAAATTAATACTTTAATGATTCATTTTTTTAATTTTTTCAATAGTCTTTACAGGGTACATCAATCATCAACTCATTTGGCAAAAACACATTTACACTACAAAATGATGAATTTTACTCTCCATCTATTCCCTTTCTAACTATCTTTAAGATGTACTCTGACCAAGATGCTAGAACGTTTTTAAAGATAGGCTATCTAGCCACTTCTCTCCCAGACTTTATCAGACTCATTTGTAATCCTCTTCTTGTAAGCACACACCTTAATGATAACTAATGCCAGTTTTGCAGTACTTGTGGATACACTATAACTTTTTCTTCCAGAGAAAGCAAAGCTATAATGGTGAATATATGACCAAGAGTCATTAATTGAATGGATCAGCCATTCCAAGCACACTATGCCAAGATTCTATGAAGATTCTTTGAAACTATGCTAGTTCAGTTCAGTCTGCTCTCTTCATTCATCTCTAGAGGCTGCAAGCTCAACTATTACCACATTTTCTGAATGTTAGTACCGGGTTTGGAAAGGAATTATGTGAATCATTTTTTCCATAACATCATAAATTAGGATTGCCATTTATTGTTGATTCTTTAAGGCATTACAAGCAGCTTTTTGTTTGTCGAGCACACACACATGAAATAGAAGACTCTGGATATTTTCTCTTGCTGCTATAAGACTAGGAATTTCATGCATAGCTGGTCTTGGCCCATTTTGTTAGCTCCCCTCTTCTTTTATGTTGCCTTTTTTAGGTCTACTGGCACCAAAGTTGCTACAAGTAACTGTGCGCTCTGTATGTAGAATTATAAATGGGAAACAGAGAGTTACGGGAGGTTTTTCATCAAAGGGTTCTGAGGGACATCAAATAGACAGCAAGAGTGAGGCTTGAGTTGTCTATGTTGTTACTCAGAACCCCAAGGTGAACCAATTCCCCATAATTTACTTTTTACCCATCTATAATTGTATGTTATATATGGCTCACAAAATCATTTTCCCTTTCTTTCAATTGCTATGCAGTGTCAGAGGAGTAAGGGGAGCCATACATAACATGGTCTCTGTTATGTATCCTTGTCTTAAAGGTAAACAACAAAACCTTACCTGCTATTTTTTTCAAGCTCCCACCATCTTCCCTACCTTTCTCCTTCCTCCGGCAGCTGTGTTTTCTGCTTTTATTCAGAGCAGACAAGCAGAGCTGTGCTGACAGGCTTTCAGACAGTCCTGTCAGTCTGACCTGGAAGACCTTTCTGATGTAGCAACAGTGAGTAATGAGTTTTGTTATCAACAGTTGCTACGTCAAAGGAGTGAGTTATGAGATTGAACTGAAATAAACAATTGAGACCCTCTATGAAACCTATACATAACAAATAAATAAATAAACATATTTGTGGATGGCTGATGTTGGATAATTTTCCACACATAGTGCCATTCTCAAAACCGGTGACATTTTAAGATCAACTCTTGTTAGGTACACCGCAATTCAGTTGCTCATCTCTGAAACACTATTATAACTCAGCTCTCAAGTACCCTGCAAGGGTATATGAGAGAAAAGCACTAGGTAGGCTTTGAGATGAACTCCTCTTATGAAACAGTTATTTCAGTTTCAGTACAGAGTGCTGGTCCCAAATACCTCTATAGGTTGCATGGACCTCAAGACCTTGCTCACCTGAAGGTCTCTGAGCTTATTCTGATGACTGAATTCAGGAGAGAGCAGAGAAACATGTTTGTTCTGATGATGTGTCAAAGCATTAAATGTACAGAAGCCAAAACAGGGCTGAACCTGATTGTAATAGTTTTTGGACATGAAAATCTAACTGATATAAAATATTCCCTTGCACGTGTTTTGTAAGAGCAAGTTATATCATGTAATTCATGCACTGTTTTTCCCATGCTATTAACTAATTTTTGTGACATATGTCACATTAGAGTTCTTAACAATAAAATATTCATATCGATCTTCACATATAGTCCTCACATCTGAACATGTCTACATCCTTAAAAAATGATTTTGTTAAAAATAAGGATTAATTCATTTATACATGTGTTGAAGCTTTCAATATTTTAAATAGTTTGTGAAAAACTGATTTTTTTAACATAATTTTCCTGAGGGATTACTTGTGATCGTGTTATGATTGTTTAGTCAGTGGGTCAAGTTTCTTCCAATGCCTAATTTTGATTTTAAGACCATATGAGTCAAGAGTGATCTGCTATTTTAGTCTTTCTATCAGGAGAGTCTTTCTAGTCCAGCAAGACATATTTGGGTTTCTAATTTTACAGCATGCTCACACAAGGTGACGGTATACGCCTTGTTACCACGGTGCACAGACAAAATATCGAGTTTTTTTATTTCGACCTACATTAATATTGAGTTTTAAATATCGTAGGGACAGAATATCGTCATCGAGAATATCGGTGACCAGAATATCGACCTGAAAGTAAGAAATATGTTTTTTTAAAATATGAAAGTCCCACATGGGCGGGGTATAAGGTTAAAAGTGCATACAGCTGCTGGGATTTTGTGTATGCAGCCATTGAGAAAGGGCAGGAGCCCGAAACATGTTTGGCGCTTGCTGGTGGGGTTCGAACACGACGTGCCTGCTGCTCATTAAAGCAAGGCGATATCATCTGTTGTGCAGGCGTCTCATTGCAAGGCTAACTTTTTTTTGGGAAATGGTAAATGCGGCGTGCCTCGCCGCTGAGATGCCCCGCCACTGATGCTGTGGACCTGGAGTGCCTAGGAATTTGGCGCTTCAAGGAGCAGATTATGCCGATTTTTGTGGGATTTGGTATTAGCGGACAATGTGGTGTTTCCCTGCCATGCGACCCACTTGGGATTTATTTCATGCACGATTCCAGGTACGGCATCCACTGTGATTTAGCATTGGACTACTTACCCCAGAATGCAAGTTTGCGAATGAAAGTCCCACATGGGCGGGGTATAAGGTTAAAAGTGCATACAGCTGCTGGGATTTTGTGTATGCAGCCATTGATAAAGGGCAGGAGCCCGAAACATGTTTGGCGCTTGCTGGTGGGGTTTGAACACGACGTGCCTGCTACTCATTAAAGGAAGGCGATATCATCTGTTGTGCAGGCGTCTCATTGCAAGGCAAACTTAGTTTTTGGAAATGTTAAATGTGGCGTGCCTCGTCGCTGAGATGCCCCGCCACTGATGCTGTGGACCTGGAGCGCCTAGGAATTTAGCGCTTCAAGGAGCAGATGATGCCGATTTTTGTGGGATTTGGTATTAGTGGACAATGTGGTGTTTCCCTGCCATGCGACCCACTTGGGATTTATTTCATGCACGATCCAGGTACAGCATCCACTGTGATTTAGCATTGGATTACTTACCCCAGAATGTAACTTTGCGAATGAAAGTCCCACATGGGCGGGGTATAAGGTTAAAAGTGCATACAGCTGCTGGGATTTTGTGTATGCAGCCATTGTTAAAGGGCAGGAGCCCGAAACATTTTTGGCGCTTGCTGGTGGGGTTCGAACACGACGTGCCTGCTACTCATTAAAGGAAGGCGATATAATCTGTTGTGCAGGCGTCTCATTGCAAGGCAAACTTGGTTTTTGGAAATGTTAAAGACGGCGTGCCTCGCCGCTGAGATGCCCCGCCACTGATGCTGTGGACCTGGAGCGCCTAGGAATTTGGCGCTTCAAGGAGCAGATGATGCCGATTTTTGTGGGATTTGGTATTAGCGGACAATGTGGTGTTTCCCTACCATGCGACCCATTTGGGATTTATTTCATGCACGATTCCAGGTACGGCATCCACTGTGATTTAGCATTGGACTACTTACCCCAGAATGCAAGTTTGCGAATGAAAGTCCCACATGGGCGGGGTATAAGGTTAAAAGTGCATACAGCTGCTGGGATTTTTTGCATGCAGCCATTGATAAAGGACAGGAGCCTGAAACATGTTTGGCGCTTGCTGGTGGGGTTCGAACACGACGTGCCTGCTACTCATTAAAGGAAGGCGATATCATCTGTTGTGCAGGCGTCTCATTGCAAGGCAAGCTTGGTTTTTGGAAATATTATATTTTATATGTATATGTTTAATTTATTTTAACATTATATGTATTAGTTATTATTGTTAAACATTTTTAAATATTTTTAACTGTTTCTTTTAATTATATGTATTATTTACTTTATTTTACATGATTTTTTAACATTTAAAAAAACGATATTTTTTACAACAATATTTTTGACATCGACATTTATTTCTCGATATTTTTGTACTTACCATGATGTAGATAGGATGTCGATATTCTTGACTTCGATATTTTTGTCCCGATATTTTTGTACCTTGATTTTTTTGTAATCGATATTTTGTCAGTGATTCGTTACCACATCCCCTCCTGCAGGAGTCGCTCGAGTTTGGGAATATTCTCTTTAGTTTTGTATTATTATTATAAAGCACATCTCTAAGCTGCCTTGCATACCCTGCTTTGCTTTATATTCTTCAAAAGTTGCTCCCAGTCTGCCAAATCTGTTTATATTCCAATAACAATTTTTTAGTCTGCTGTTTTTTTAGACTTTACATCACTATTGCTCTATAAATGGGTGTAGGTAGTTTAGATACCAGTACCTGAGCTTTGACTTAAACGGTGTCTTGATCCGCTTTACAAACAATTGGCATGTCCCTTGTGTCTGCATTTTGGTTACTGTTGTGTAAAACCCAGTGTCTACTCTGATATTATTTCAGCAACTCCTAATAATTGATCCCAAATTCCTTTGTGCTGTGATTAAATAATTTAATTGTTATAGAACATAGATGCCAAAGCATGGCCATTCCCTCCCTCTACGTCTTACAGTCTTATAGTACATTGATGTTGTGATGTCTGGATTAGGTAAATGGGGCTTGTGTAGTGAGTTGAATGATGACCCTAATTTTACTAATACACTATCCCATGCGTTTATCATTGTTTTAATGACAAAGATTGTGTATGCATTCCTCAGTTGTTCTTTTTATGTAATTACATTATTTCCTGGATTGCTCTACCTGATATTGCTTAGCCTCCGCTAGTCCATTTTTTCATATTGACCGAGGGTCTGCTCAAAGACAATCTACAGTTGTGCGGCCCTGTAATATTGTTTGATGTTTGGTCTAGGGGCCATCAGAGTATTCTACACTAATATGGTCTTCTTCCCTCCCCACAGAAATGTTATTTGGACATTCTGTATCTCTAAGGGGTCGATTATGTTGGCGGGCGGATCGCCACTGCCCGTATGGCTGTGGCGATCCGCCCGCCAATTCCCACCGCCCGCCTACCATTTCCCCTCCCCACATTATGATGGCGGGGGGGACCCAGGCGGACAGAGAGACCGTCCGCCGGTTTTCCGCTGGTCGACCGGGCGGAAAACGTGTTTTAATATGGTATCCATATTACGATGATTGCGGAGATCAGCCTTTCCATGGCGGCAATGTCGCCATGGAAAGGCATGCGGTTTCTGCATTTGGGGGCCCGTTGCGGGCCCCCATGGTGTGGGGGGTGCACATGGGGGTACCTATGGTACCCCCCTGCATTTGCATGCACAAGGTGGCAGGCACCGCGCGGTGCCTGTCACGTTGTACATGCAAATGCACAACATGCATTTCTGGCATTGCAGCGGGTTCTGCTGACAGCACTGCCCGGCGCAATGTTAGAAATACAGTATGTGTCTGCCAGTGTGGCGGGCGCATCCTAATGTAAATGCCGGGACCACCGCGACATGGGCGGTCAGTCCTGTGACCCGATCTGCCATCGTAATAGGCCCCTAAGTTATTGTGTGGGGAATGTGATGCAAACGTCTGGAAGAAATATAGAAATTGCTGTAAAACCTTACTTTTTCCACTTGATTACTTCCAGCTCAAAGGTGTAGGCTAGCTAAGCTTGCTCTGATTTCATTTACTAAGTAGGGCTGATTATTGCTGTATAATACATGGGATCCTACAATCCTTGTACAAAAGCCTGTCTCTAATTTCTGTATTAATGGTGACTTGTGAATCACCAAGCCGCCCCTCATAAAGAAATGACGCAGCTACTCAACTGGAATAATTTATTACATTTGAGTTCTGATGCCAGAGCTATCAGTCAAGGTGAAATGCAGGACACTAGCATAATTAAACCTGCAATTTAAAAAAACGAAAACGAGGTGTCTTTTCCTCTTTTGCTCTGTTTTTGTAGATGAACATAGATATGCAGAAAGAAGATAATGGCAACATATTTATTATTTGCACACCTTAGGTAATTATAGAACACACCTACCTAACCGTGTTTTCAAAAGAAGAGAAAAAAGGGACTTAAGTTATGTAAAAAATGGTCTAATTTGCTTAAAAAAAGTGGCAAATATGGACTCGTGATATTGGTCACACTTTTCCAATCTTTCATGGAAAACCAAGAATGATTTGTCTCATCATAGTCTTTCTAAATCCTCATGCAGCTTTTGGTTCTGCTGAAATAGCTGGTGAATATTACAATATTTCGTGCAATATTCGGGAGGTTGGGACATCCCTAACTCCACGTTTTTCATCCTTCATCTATCCCTACTTTTATACTGGTTTTAAAATCAGTCTTTGTTTAGATTCGAGTATGTCTGCCTCTTTTAATGCATTCAGTTCTACGTGTCGTAGAGCCTACTACAAGTATTATTGTTCGACAAAAAAAGAAAAGAAAAGCCCTTTATTTATCTGAACAAACCAGCTAATCATTTCATGGAAGACCTGAATTTGCCAATAAAAAAAAGATAGCTTTCTGAATTTTTACTTTAAACTTAAGAAAATACCAGGAAGCTGTCAAAACGCAAAGCTGGAAAAATGTAAGAGGATATAAAACAGACGCACAAACGAGAAAATATTTGGAAATTCAACACAGGCGAGCTTTCGCTAAATCTGCCAGGACAGACCCTTCCTTGAGTGTTATTTTTTTACTTCTAAGAAAAGAGGTGGAATTTAAATTGAAAAAGCAAAGCTCATATCATCCAACACTCTTTTAGTTACTGTGACTGGAGTACAAAGCCAGAAGGTGTATTTAAAGTGTTTTGTGAATCCCAAACAAACCTGTTGTTTCGGCTGAGGTTCAATTTAGCATTTTCCACGAGAACTTAAAAAAAAATAAAAAGCCTGAACCTAGCTGTTTACCAGGCAATAGAGTAAATGCTTTTCCCATTTTTGGTTGAAAGCTCCGTTTTGCAGCATCCGTGCCATTGCCGTAGACATGACAGCACATACAAACACCAGCTCTTCCAGCAGATGCACAGACTGCTCCAGGCCATCCTGCTGAGGCAGCAGCATTTCTTTTTTTCTTTGTAAATGGACAGGAATTAATTAGAAGGGAAGCGCTGAAGCCAAAAGGTAAATTCCCCGCAGCAGAAAAAAAAACTTTGAACAAACAATAGGCGAGTATATTATGCTAAGAAAGGGCTGTTTGACCAAACATGCACTATAATTTCAGTGAAGTGATAAGAAAGCAACTCTTCGCATATTTTCCATCATTAGAGGCCGCCGGTGAACGTGTTGGGTCGTGTAAAGCTGTAGCTCTTTCTCTGAAATGCTTTTTATGTTCAAAGCTGGTTGTTGATAATTGACGCTGGTAAATATTGTAAAAAGCAGAGAGACTTGGCTCTAGTGAGTTCGATAGATTTACCAATAAAGGGCCGTCTTTTTGAAGGAATTTTCTTTCAAAATGTGGTTTTACGCGTCTTTAGAATATACGCGTTTATAGTTAAAGAAGAGGCGAATAGTGTGTGTATAATTTACGCCTTTTGCTTAATTAACTCACTTGTAAGCTTGAGTCTAAATTATTTACCTGTGTATTTGGGCAAATATGGTGAACACTCATACTGGTGTAACTTATTAATAAACATTTGTAAATATATTTCGATCACTTTTCTGCGCATCTAAGTGTGTCCTTTTCCATTTAGGATCTGAAACAACATTTGTATCCATCCGGACCTCCCCAAATCTGCTCCAATTTAGAAAAGATTTGAAGACCCACCTCTTTAAAGAATACTATGTCACAATGCATTATTCATCCTCAACCCAGCTCCATCACCTCTTGCATGCTTGTCTTTGACCATGAACAGTGCTCCACTGCCTTTGGGTTAGATTTGTAATATGAAAATATCATATAGATACATACATGCATCTAATTCACACCTGAAAGCTGCATGTGTAAGTGCTGCAGTAAAAGTAAAAAAATACACAAAGTAACCCGGGTTTCATAAAGGCCACCTAGAAAAAAAGAAGATTTAAATAACATATTTTGAAGTCGCATTTTTTTAAAAAAAGGATCATAAAATGTGTTGCTTCCCTATTGCAAACGCTGGAAACTACAGGCCCATCATTCACATATCCTTCATATGCAGGATTATTGAAAAAGCAGTCTACAAACAACTCCAAGATCACATCAAAACTAACCATCAACTGCTTTACTAACAATTTGGCTTCAGTTTACACTTCAGCTTCAAGACAGCTTCATTATGAAATGTCCTCCTGAAATTGCATGACGTATTATCCACTTTCAATACTTTGAATTTCCCCGCTCACATCCCCACTCTGATGTCTCAAATGGAATGGACTGACAGTGTCCTACACTCATTCTCCTACCTATCCAATTAACACAAGTTCATTCATGTGGGCACCTCCAAGTCCCAGAAGATCTTGATCATCTGCGGAGCCCTGCAGGGATCCACCTTGTCCCCCTTTATCTTCAACCTCTACATGGAGCCCCTTGGGACTCTATACACTGATAACAGCATCAAAAGAAACCAGTACACCAACAACAGACAACTCTACTTGAAAGTCTCCTGCACTCTCCAGCCAGATATCTAGCTTGGGTAGCTGGCAGTGCCTCGCTCCACGGCCTCTGATGGGCATGCTTTAGCGCCATCTCATACTATCTAGTGCACCAGCACCATATTCTATGTTGTAATGTAGAGTCTTGTGTTACTGTGGAACTCTGTGTCCTCAGTGCTAGTCTCAGGATGGGCGTTCTCTGAACAGCAGTTGTTGGCTGCTCACGCAGGGAGCACAGTGCTGAAAGCTGTCTCCACTCCACCATGATAATAAATTAATCCTGTTATCATACCTGGAGTCCTCATCGTTTCTACATATCGTGGCGACGACTAGACGAGCAGTAGCGGGACACCATGCTCTTAGCTGGCACACGGTGTATAATGGATCCCCGACAATAGAAAAAGAAGCTGGACAGTCAAGTTTGGGTATGTGTTGGCAATTGCCATTGTTCTGCGCCACAGCATAGAGTCGGCCCAAGTACCGGGACCAACCCAGTCTTGCCTGCCTCATTGTCAGGCAGCGTCGTCATTGCGCTCTGCACTAGTTACTAGGATACCACGCAAACTTGCGAGCCCATGTTTCATGTCCTAGACACCTCCCAGTCTCTACTGTTTGGGCGGTGACGGCAGCACAACCGGGTTGCCTAGAGACCAATGAACAGCCAGTGCGTGCGCTAAAGGCATTACGACGCTTAAGGGGAATCCTCACATGCAACAGCGTTGCTGCCCTGGGATTATTATTCAAGCAGCATAATCTAGTCACGCGCTCAAGAAGGCCTGTCCACTCGGTGATTGGCACACCACATCTCAAATTCAGCTGGAGAGCCAGTCTTGTTTCGGTGACAGGCACACCACCTTATTTAGGGTTCAGTGCATATTCTTATATATGTTACTCTGTTGCTACAATTGCTTATTCCAGATTCCAGGGGGACTCAAATATAGTGTAAGTGTATACTCATTTCTACATTCCCATTTGATACCCAAATCAAAGAGTTATCTATAAGCAGAAATGGATATTTCAGCCATCAATCCACCTCCAGTCTTTCTCACTCAACCTGGTGTGCCATCCCTGGAACGGGAAGAATGGATTGACATTTTTGACAACTATCTGGAGGCGTTGGATGGTCTAGAATTCAGTACGGGCAGGATTAAAACTATACTTTTGAACACTTTGGGGGAAAGAGGGCCAGCATGTTTTTAAATACTTACCCAAAACACTGAATCAGGCTGGGTGTGCCATTGAGGATGTCTATGTTGAAGCGCGTAAAGGTTGGAAAATAGGTTTGCAAAGACTGCTAATGTAGTGATGAGGAGACATAAGTTTCACACTGAAAGGGAAGGTGAACCTGTGGATGAGTTTATTACACGTCTGTGAGAGATATCGGTGAAGTGCAAGTTTGGGGCGATGGCTGAGGAAATTATTAGAGACCAACTTATAGTAGATGCCGGAGTAGAAAAT
Organism: Triturus cristatus; assembly: GCF_964204655.1. Classification (NCBI taxonomy): domain Eukaryota; kingdom Metazoa; phylum Chordata; class Amphibia; order Caudata; family Salamandridae; genus Triturus; species Triturus cristatus. Next base: position 273,040,215 of record NC_140592.1, on the reverse strand, counting down.
GGAAGAGAGATTATAGGCAGCTAAAGATCCTTTGTTAAAAGATGCCATTGAGATAGCAAAGGTGGTAGAAGAATCAGAGTACTGTATGAGAGAAATGGAAACAAGGGATGTCAAGGAGTCAAGTTCAGTCTCAATTGTGGAGAGTGACATAGCGGCAACCTCCAAGGGAAGCCCTAGAGGGTTGGGTAAACAAGGAAGTAGTAACAGGTTGTATGCCAAAAACTGCAGTAGGTGTGGAAGCATCTATCACTCCTCTGAAGCAAGAAATTGTTATGCTATTGGGAAGGAGTGCAGAAATTGTGGGCGTAGAGGACATTTTGTAAAAATGTGTAGGAGTAGAGACACTGTGAAGGGAAAAGTGACAGTCGTGCGAGAGAACATGGATGAGGGCACTGACGTTGGGTTGTGTGACCGAATTTTGTGTATAAATGAGGATCAGACCATGGGTATCACTTCAGCCAGGTATAGTAGACCCAAAGCAGAGTTTACCTTTAAGAATTGATTGGTAGAATTGATGGTGGATTCTGAGTCACTATACACAATTACTCCCAAGGGGATATTCACCAAGGAGTGACCGAGTGTACGTTTGTTACATAAGGATATCAATCCTGGTGGATACCACGGTGAACAGATTGACCTTTTTGGGTATATGAAAACTTGAATAGTATTCAAGGATAGGAGTGTTAAAGGGAAGGTGTACATAGCAGAATCAGGACCACCTATCCTTGGCTGGTACCGCCAGTATGATTTACATATACTCATTAATCCACATGCTCCAAACCAGGTCATGGTGGTAAAAGACACAACATTGAAAGACATTTTACAGGGTGCAGAGAAGGTATTTAGGAAAGGCATGGGTGAGCTACGGGGTTATGTGCATGAAATAAAATTAAAGCCTAATGCTTTTCCAGTGCAGCATAAAGTTAGGACAGTGCCCATTAGGATAGGAGAAGAGGTCAATCAACTGTTGCAAGATATGTTAGAGAGTGGAGTGATTGAGCCAGTTGAAGCGTCAAGTTGGGTATCTCCAGTACTCATTACAAAAAAAAGATGGGAAACTGAGATTTTGTGTTGACTTAGGGGGGATTGAATCAGAACATTGTATCCGACAATTTCCTGCTTCCCAACATCAATGAATTGGAACTCCTACTAAAAGGAGGGAGATACTATTCAAAACTGGATCTTAAACATACGTACCACCAAATACGTCTTCGCCAAAAATCCTTGACGGCGTTCATCACCATGAAAGGCACCTTTCAGTTTCCAGAATGCCTTTTGGACTATCATCGGCAGCAAGTGTCTTCCAGAGAATGATGAATGTAATCTTTAAGGGTTTGGACAATCTTATATTTTTTCCAGTATGATATACTTGTGTTTCATGATACAGTACAGAAACACAATGTCACTTTGAAACTAGCCTTGGATCGTTTGGCGGAATCGGGTATGACTTTGAGACGTGAGAAATGTGAATTCTTGGTGGAGGAGTTTGAGTATTTGGACCATACATTGTCTGCCGGTGGAGTTAGGCCCAAAATTGATCTACGGGCTGCTATCATATCTGCACCATCACCTATAGATACGAAGCAATTGAGATCCTTTTTGGGACCAATAGAGTATTATTCTAAGTGTGTCAAAGATTTCACCAGCAAAACTGAGTGTTTGAAAATGCTGATGAGAAAAGGTGTGAAATGTGAATGGGGCATTTCACATCAAGGTTGTTGTGTTGACCTCAAGGAGGAAATATATAGAGTGCAGATTTTAGTACCATTTGATACAACACTCAAAACGGTTGTTACAGTGGATGCGAGTGCTACAGGCATAGTGCATGGTGTGGGTGAAAAAACGTTTGCGTTTGCGTCACACACGTTAACTGGTACTGAACAATACTATGCAGTCATAGAGGAGAGGTGTTGACAGCAGCATGGGGTCTTGAGTATTTCCGTACGTATGCAGGGGAAGCCGCGTTGTGTTGTGTACTGATCACAAACCTCTGTTTTAAATTTTACTTCCTGGTTGTACTGGCAAAAGCTTGGCTAGGTTAGTGAGGCTTGCATCACGGTTACAGGAATAGGACTACGAAATGGAGTTTATTCCAGGTTGGAAAAATGTTCAAGCCGATTGCCTTTCATGGTTGTCACTGGGTTGGAAGATTGTGGATGGAGATGCAGTAATGAGTAAAGAGAGTGAGGGAGCAGTTGCCAGTATTGGGGATGTCTTTGAGTGTTGTGGTGGTGTGGTAAGTGAAGCAGAATAAGTAAAAGCAATGGAAATGGATGAGGTATTGACGGAAGTGAAACGTATGATGAAGTGTGGCAATAGGAGAGAGAGTACTCTTCCATTACCTTTACAACCATATAGCAAGGTTTTGGATGGAGTGTCCATCAATGAAGGTACTATAATTATGAGAGGTGATAAATTGATTCCCCCTGTAGGTGTAAGCAAGAGATTGAGTTAGCTCACCAACGACATTTGGGCCAAACTGTCATGAAGAAACAGATAAGGAATGAGTTTTGGTGGCCTGGCATGGATGGCGACATTGTAGATTTGGTAGAGAGGTTTTTTCAATGTAAAGAGAGTGAAAAAAGGTTGAAGTTGGACATGGCAAGTTTTAGTGGGGGTATCATTACCGATCCTGCTTCGGCATGGCACAGTGTTTCTTTAGACTTCATTGGTCCCATGAGCGAGTTAGGGCACGGAAACAGATTTGCTATGGTTGTGATTGATGTGCATTCAAGATGGCTGGTTGTGAAATGTGTGTGTGAAATCACCACGCAAGCAATCATCAGTGTGCTCAAGGAGGTCTTTAAAGAAGAGGGTTTCCCGACCGTGCTCATCACTGACAATGGGACCCAGCACACTTCAAGTAAGATGGGTGATTTCTTGCTGCTGTGTGGTGTCAAGCATTCATACACATCTCTTTACAACCCGCGTTCTAATGGAATGGTTGAAAGGGCCAACTGTATGTTGAAAGGAGCCCTGCAGATGGCTGTGGCTAATCGGTTGGATGTGGACAACTTGATTTGTGATCTAGTGTGGGCGTACTGCTCTACTGAAAACTCTGTTACTGGGAGCATTCCGTTTTGTGTGATGCGTGGAAGAAAACCACGTTCAAAACTTTGTCCGTCCTGGATGTGTGATTTGATTGATGGAAAGTTCACTAGTGTCAACAAAGGTTCCAATAAGAGAAAAGATGTCAGAGTCAGTATGCGTGGGATGGTTCACAGGCAAAAGGGTCACGGACAAGGTTAGGATCGCTCCCGGAGATTGGGTAAAAATAAAGTCTGGCAGGAGGAAAAAGGTTTTGACAGCTTTCTAGGACCTTTTAAGGTCAAGGAGGTGCATAAGTGGCATGTAGTATTGTCTAATGATGAACGTTTGAACTTGAGGAGAGTCGCAAAGTATGGTGGACATTGTGTTGGAGAAAAAGGTGGTGACGATAATGGGTGCAGGGGGTACATGCTTATGTCTGATGAAGCAGTACAGAGTGAGAGTGAACAGGGTGTGAATTCTGGTGTGCAGGGTAGTGGGGATTGTGTTGTGCGTCCTCGGGGAAGTAGAATTTCTGTTGAGCAATGCATAAGTACAAGCAGAATACCGAGACCGAGAAGACAACCAATGTAGACTCTTGTGTTACTGTGGAACTCCGTGTCCTTGGTGACGGTCTCGGGATGGGCGTTCTGTGAATGGCAGTTGTTGGCTTCTCGTCACAGGGACTACCATGCTGAGAGCTGTCTCCGCTACACCATGATAATAAATTAATCCTGTTATCTTACCTGGAGTCCTTATCGTTACTACAATCTACAAATCCATCATGCAGGCACCAACACATGCCAGCCCCCACCTATCTCACTGACAAGCTCACAAACTCCGATGGTTCTGGCACACCCGAAGCCAAGACACCATGAGATTGGCGATAAAGAATTGCAAAAACAGAAAACACAGGGTAACCGGTCTATTTGATTTATGCACCCACAATCTGATTCAATAACGCTGTATCTAGGGGGGTCTCAAGACATCACCTTTCTATGTTAATTTCCTTAGGATATTTAAGGAAGTGATACAGAAATAATGGCTGAACGGAACTGCACCAGATTTGGCAGAAAGTTAGAATTTAACCCAGAAAACATACTTTGCATTATGTGGTGTGAATCTGTTAAGCCAGTTTAGAGAAATTCGAGCTCAAAGAGATGCTCTGGGTGGTCATGAAGGGGTTAAAATCATAGTGATATCTGGAAAGTGTAAATTGAAAACGTAAGGGCTTCTGATTGGCTAAAAGAGTCTTTTCTCCTGTCGGGCTTTACAGTACCACAGGACCGGTATAAGTTCAGCTGTATCAAGTACTCTGATTGGCTGGCCACAACTTCAAGAAAAATGTTGTGGCCACCATTACAGGAAAGAGGGACTTGGCCCAGTGTCCTAAATTAATTTTTTTTAAAACATATGACCAGGACCAGAGCGACCCACAGCAGCTAAACACAAACAAAACAAATTTGTGATAAGGCTTCCACGGTACTCCCTCTGGACCCAGCAAAGCCCACCATCGAGGCAATGCAGGACAGCGGAAGGTTCTGTAAGTGAAGCTTCTATAATCCTGTGTTACCATGTAGGTGACACTTGCGTGGTAGTACTTTATTAAAACTTAGAAAAACACACTAAATATGAAAAAGGAGGGATGGGGTTTGAACGCCCATGGAGGGTTTGGCACCCACAGTGGATTGGCCACAGCAGCCAGGGTCTGCAGCCAACCTCAAGCTGCACACTTAAGCTCTCTTTTCAATGGCAAATGTATATGAGTCAACATCCACCTGCAAATTGTGGGTCATGTGAAGTTTTTAAGAGGGTAATCCCATTAAGGTAAATTGGCCACAGTTGTGGCATGTTGAATTACCTTAAGTCCACAAACCCTATAGGACAGTATCCCAATGATTGTAATTTGAGATGTCATCATTGATGTCATGTAACATGTCATGAGTAATGTAGTTTATGAGGTCATAAGCAGTGCATGGTGGGGGTGCAAGTTATAGTTGGGTCAGTGAACTATAGCTGGTAAATTTCAGCATTGATTTTTTTTTATATTTGTATTTGTCTTATCTCAACACCTAGCATTAAAGTCTTCTTGTCAGTGATATACATAAATACCTAAAGAATGAACATCCAGTTGTACCAAATTCTATTTTATACCTAAGATCCATAAATATCCACACAAACCGCCTGGTAGGCCAATAATATCAGCTAGGAATAGCCTATTAGAGCATACTTCCCAATATGTGGACTTTTTTCTCTAAGACATCGTGAAGTCTTTACCATCATATGTATGTGATACCGGGGATTTCCTAAGAAAGTTGAGAGATTTCAAATGGGAATCTGGATATCTATTCATAGCATTGGATGTGAACTCACTATATACTAGTATTCAGCATCACGATGGACTGAGGGCATTAAAGTTTTACTTGAAGAAATTAGCGGATATTACAGCTGACCAAAAGGAAATGCTCATTGAAATGGTGGAATTCTGCCTGATGAATAATGTATTTATGTTCAACAATCAATTGTACAGACAGGTCAGAGGAGTATCCATGGGGGCCAGCTTCTCCCCCAGCTATGCATGTTTGCATATGGGCTGGTGGGAGGAGCTGGTACTCAAAACCCAATACCAATATGTGATGAACAATAATATCAAAATGTGGTTACGTTTCATTGACGACCTGTTTGTTATATGGGATGGTAATAATAGTGATGCCAGTGATTTTATCAAAGCTCTCAATACCAATGATTTGAATTTACAGTTTACAGCTACAATAAGTAACATTGAGGTGAGCTTTTTAGATACTAAAATCTATGTGCAAGATGACAGGATTGAGTCCAAATTATATCGTAAAGAAACCGCAGGGAACTACACACTGCATGCAAGCAGTGCCCATGCCAAGCACCTTATCAACAGCATCCCCTATGGGGAATTGCTGCGGTTGAGGAGGATCCATAGCAATGATGTTGATCTAAGGGAAGCCCAAACCTCAAGTAAAATGAGATTTTTAGAGAGAGGGTATTCCAGTATGGTGATTAATAGTGCCATCATGAAATCCATGCGCAAAGAAAGGTTTGAATTACTTTCATCAAAGCACACTGTTGAGCCAACTTCAGGTGTACAGTACCCAGCAAGTGACAGTGATAATCCGAATGAGTTCAGAATTATCATACAGTACAGCCAACAACACAAGCAACTTCATTTAATCATTTCACGTAACTGGCCCATGGTATTAAACAATCCAATTATAGGTAAGAGTTTACCAACTCGACCTTCTATCACATATAGCAGGGGTCCATCAATGCGGGACGAACTGGTAAAAACAAGCCCGGAAGTCATTGAAAACACGAATTGGCTTCAGACACTTAAAGGCTTTTTCAGGTGTAAAACCTGTAAGGCGTGCCAGCAGGGTGTAAATCGTACAACTTACATGACACCGTTTAGGAGCCGAAGTATCAAAATATCTAAACTTCTGACTTGCAAAACTGAATATGCGGTTTACATTTTAATCTGTCCGTGCGACCTACATTATGTAGGGAGCACCATATTACAGGTGCACAAAATAATTTTGCAACACCTCAGGGTGATTACTAGTCAGGATAACACCTACCCAGTGGCACGCCATTTTAAAAGTAAACATAACTCTAGAAGCCAGGACCTCAGATATTTCGTGATAGATGCGATTCCACCAAGCAGACGAGGGGGCAATTTCCTGTGCGTGTTCTCTCGGTGACGTTGTTTTCGCCGTCTTTCCCGGCGCTTTGCATTCCTCCTCTTTCTTGTTTGGGATTTGCGGTCCTGGGCTGCAATATCTGGTGCCTTTCCTGCCGTAAAAAAATCAGTTCTTCGGACAGCGTTAGTTTTGTTCCGTCAGCTGTACCAGTGTTCTGTTCTGTCTCAGACTTACTTTCAGTGGCTGAGCTTAAGTCAGATGTAGATGATGTTGCCTCAACCTCACGGCCAACAGCAGCTGTGATTTCTGGGCCTGCCCCAAATTTTACTCCCTTCTGCGTAACTTTGGCCGCATCATACTTTCTTGAGAACGTAAATATTTACCCGGTTGCATAGTCATTTTTATCCCTTTGAAATTTGAAGGTTTGCATTTTTTAATTATGTCCTCCTCCTTTTTAATTCTGATTAGCATGTCCTCTCTGTGCTTAGTTGTTGCCTCATTGCGTTCCAATGCCTCAATTTGTTCGTTGATTTGATCTATCTGAACCTGTCGGTCAATCCTGTCACTCTCCGCATACTTTACCAAAATTTCCACGAGTTTTCTTGACGCATCCAAGTTGCTTTCCGCCCATTCCCGCAGCATGATAGGGTTGGGGTTCTCGTAACTAGGTGCGATCATGATGCGGAGAACCCGTGGGATTCCGCCCACTTCAAGATATTTGGATAGGGACTTACACCGTTTGGCTTGTTCTGTTTTCATGAGTTTTTCTAGTTTTGTATAAAGTTCCTTTAAGTTAGATGTGCACCTTCTAACTTCACCACTGCTTGCTTATGGTCAATGTAGTTGTCAGCGATATTTTTGAAGAGAATGATTTCATTTCCACATTTAATTCCTCCTTAACCATACATAGATATTGCAATTGTTCAATTACATGTTTATGCAGGATACAGTTAGTCTTTATGATTGTAATTCATTATTTGCGGCAACCATTATGCAATGTTTTTTAATGGTTTTTACTTTAGGTACTTATTTGAAATGTCATTTTTAAATTTGTCAATAAAGTTACTACTTCTTCTTTTTTCATTATTCCCTTTGCTGTTCCTTAATTGTTATCCTCTCATGCTTCATGGTCGTTTTTTTTTTTTTTTTTCCCTTTCCCTATTTATTTCCAGGCCGTATTTCCTTCATTGTATCCCGCATTATTTATGTTTTGCTGTAGATGGTTTATAGATGAATGTATAGCTCCTCTGATTGATTCAGGCCGTGGGGACTAAGAGTTCTCAGATTTATGATGTAGCGCGATTCCTTCTGGCGCAACAACTTCTCCCGGTCTCCACCGCGTTCTCTTTTTGGAATTGTCTCTATTCCAAAAAATCTTAATTTCTTCCAATCTCCTTGGTGAACCTGCTCCATGTGTTTAGATACCGCATTGGTTCGATCTTTGTGGATGGTTGCCCTCACATGCTCCATTATTCTTTTCTTTAGTTCACAAATGGTACTTCCCACGTACCTGAGTGGGCATGGGCATTCCATCACATATACTGTGTATTGCGTCTTACAGGTAATTAATTGACGAATTTCCCAGACTTTGTTGTTGGCCAATTTCCCTTCTTTGATTGGTTTGGCTATTTGGCACATCTTGCATGAATGGCATTTTACAAACCCTTTTGTTTTCAACCATGTATCTTCCTTTTTTTTGGCTCTGAAATGACTGTGAATCAAATGATCCTTCAGGTTTTTTGCTCTTCTGTTAGTCACCGTGGGATGGCTGCCCACTATGTCTTTGACCGTGTTGTCCAATTGCAGGATCTTCCAATTTTTTCTCAATATTTTTGTGATTTGGTTACTTTCTTGGGCATAATCCATGATCATCCGTATCGGTTCCATTTCTTCATTGTCATTCATTGAATTTCTAAGGATCCGCAGGATTTGCAGTGAGGAAACAGAATGGCAAATCCACAGTGAGAGAACAGCTAAACGCTTCATGAGGAGGCAATATAAACCAGGAATAATAACCCAATGCTTGAAAAGAACCAATGAAAGAACTCGAGAGGATTGCCTGGCGGTGAAACAAACTAAGGTATTGGAAAAGCCCTGGCACCCGCATTAAGGAACAGAGCAAAACTTCGCTGGGATACAGTTCGTGATTTCACGGAGAGGCTTGTACATTGCTGCAGAGCCTCCGAAACTGCCTGGACCTATTCATTGCGGTGAGACGTCTAAGGGGGCCCCGGGAGATGACTTTGTGCAGCAAGGACACTGGCGATTTTAATCTGCACCCATACACGCTTGTTCATACATCACCAGCACTCACTTTGGGTTACAAGGGGTCAACAAGCAAAAGCACGTACCTGCAAGCCGATATGGTGCATTCTGGGAGTCGTGGTCCACCAGAGGGACTACGAGGAAGTGCTACTGCGATTGGTTGACTCTGCTGGGCTCCCACCAATGGGAGTTAAATGGACAATTTGAAAGGCAACAGGGAGCAGTCTCAGGTGTTTGGCATTTGATAAAGGGACTCAACCCGAAACGCGTCATGCCTTCCATGCAGCAATAAAGTGTTCTTCAAAGGCTCCCCGTTGTGTCCCTCTGGTTCTTTTTCTCTTGTGGGAGAGGAATCTTTGGTGGATGTGTTGCGCGCAATGCCCCAGGCGCGCTAGAGGGACCCGTCTCATCTGTGGCCAGAGCGAGAAGGGCACCAGCTTTTTAGCTTTTTGGACTCCAAGGTATTGGAAAAGCCCTGGCACCCGCATTAAGGAACAGAGCAAAACTTCGCTGGGATACAGTTCGTGATTTCACGGAGAGGCTTGTACATTGCTGCAGAGCCTCCGAAACTGCCTGGACCTATTCATTGCGGTGAGACGTCTAAGGGGGCCCCGGGAGATGACTTTGTGCAGCAAGGACACTGGCGATTTTAATCTGCACCCATACACGCTTGTTCATACATCACCAGCACTCACTTTGGGTTACAAGGGGTCAACAAGCAAAAGCACGTACCTGCAAGCCGATATGGTGCATTCTGGGAGTCGTGGTCCACCAGAGGGACTACGAGGAAGTGCTACTGCGATTGGTTGACTCTGCTGGGCTCCCACCAATGGGAGTTAAATGGACAATTTGAAAGGCAACAGGGAGCAGTCTCAGGTGTTTGGCATTTGATAAAGGGACTCAACCCGAAACGCGTCATGCCTTCCATGCAGCAATAAAGTGTTCTTCAAAGGCTCCCCGTTGTGTCCCTCTGGTTCTTTTTCTCTTGTGGGAGAGCAATCTTTGGTGGATGTGTTGCGCGCAATGCCCCAGGCGCGCTAGAGGGACCCGTCTCATCTGTGGCCAGAGCGAGAAGGGCACCAGCTTTTTAGCTTTTTGGACTCCAAGGTATTGGAAAAGCCCTGGCACCCGCATTAAGGAACAGAGCAAAACTTCGCTGGGATACAGTTCGTGATTTCACGGAGAGGCTTGTACATTGCTGCAGAGCCTCCGAAACTGCCTGGACCTATTCATTGCGGTGAGACGTCTAAGGGGGCCCCGGGAGATGACTTTGTGCAGCAAGGACACTGGCGATTTTAATCTGCACCCATACACGCTTGTTCATACATCACCAGCACTCACTTTGGGTTACAAGGGGTCAACAAGCAAAAGCACGTACCTGCAAGCCGATATGGTGCATTCTGGGAGTCGTGGTCCATCAGAGGGACTACGAGGAAGTGCTACTGCGATTGGTTGACTCTGCTGGGCTCCCACCAATGGGAGTTAAATGGACAATTTGAAAGGCAACAGGGAGCAGTCTCAGGTGTTTGGCATTTGATAAAGGGACTCAACCCGAAACGCGTCATGCCTTCCATGCAGCAATAAAGTGTTCTTCAAAGGCTCCCCGTTGTGTCCCTCTGGTTCTTTTTCTCTTGTGGGAGAGGAATCTTTGGTGGATGTGTTGCGCGCAATGCCCCAGGCGCGCTAGAGGGACCCGTCTCATCTGTGGCCAGAGCGAGAAGGGCACCAGCTTTTTAGCTTTTTGGACTCCAAGGTATTGGAAAAGCCCTGGCACCCGCATTAAGGAACAGAGCAAAACTTCGCTGGGATACAGTTCGTGATTTCACGGAGAGGCTTGTACATTGCTGCAGAGCCTCCGAAACTGCCTGGACCTATTCATTGCGGTGAGACGTCTAAGGGGGCCCCGGGAGATGACTTTGTGCAGCAAGGACACTGGCGATTTTAATCTGCACCCATACACGCTTGTTCATACATCACGAGCACTCACTTTGGGTTACAAGGGGTCAACAAGCAAAAGCACGTACCTGCAAGCCGATATGGTGCATTCTGGGAGTCGTGGTCCACCAGAGGGACTACGAGGAAGTGCTACTGCGATTGGTTGACTCTGCTGGGCTCCCACCAATGGGAGTTAAATGGACAATTTGAAAGGCAACAGGGAGCAGTCTCAGGTGTTTGGCATTTGATAAAGGGACTCAACCCGAAACGCGTCATGCCTTCCATGCAGCAATAAAGTGTTCTTCAAAGGCTCCCCGTTGTGTCCCTCTGGTTCTTTTTCTCTTGTGGGAGAGGAATCTTTGGTGGATGTGTTGCGCGCAATGCCCCAGGCGCGCTAGAGGGACCCGTCTCATCTGTGGCCAGAGCGAGAAGGGCACCAGCTTTTTAGCTTTTTGGACTCCAAGGTATTGGAAAAGCCCTGGCACCCGCATTAAGGAACAGAGCAAAACTTCGCTGGGATACAGTTCGTGATTTCACGGAGAGGCTTGTACATTGCTGCAGAGCCTCCGAAACTGCCTGGACCTCTTCATTGCGGTGAGACGTCTAAGGGGGCCCCGGGAGATGACTTTGTGCAGCAAGGACACTGGCGATTTTAATCTGCACCCATACACGCTTGTTCATACATCACCAGCACTCACTTTGGGTTACAAGGGGTCAACAAGCAAAAGCACGTACCTGCAAGCCGATATGGTGCATTCTGGGAGTCGTGGTCCACCAGAGGGACTACGAGGAAGTGCTACTGCGATTGGTTGACTCTGCTGGGCTCCCACCAATGGGAGTTAAATGGACAATTTGAAAGGCAACAGGGAGCAGTCTCAGGTGTTTGGCATTTGATAAAGGGACTCAACCCGAAACGCGTCATGCCTTCCATGCAGCAATAAAGTGTTCTTCAAAGGCTCCCCGTTGTGTCCCTCTGGTTCTTTTTCTCTTGTGGGAGAGGAATCTTTGGTGGATGTGTTGCGCGCAATGCCCCAGGCGCGCTAGAGGGACCCGTCTCATCTGTGGCCAGAGCGAGAAGGGCACCAGCTTTTTAGCTTTTTGGACTCCAAGGTATTGGAAAAGCCCTGGCACCCGCATTAAGGAACAGAGCAAAACTTCGCTGGGATACAGTTCGTGATTTCACGGAGAGGCTTGTACATTGCTGCAGAGCCTCCGAAACTGCCTGGACCTATTCATTGCGGTGAGACGTCTAAGGGGGCCCCGGGAGATGACTTTGTGCAGCAAGGACACTGGCGATTTTAATCTGCACCCATACACGCTTGTTCATACATCACCAGCACTCACTTTGGGTTACAAGGGGTCAACAAGCAAAAGCACGTACCTGCAAGCCGATATGGTGCATTCTGGGAGTCGTGGTCCACCAGAGGGACTACGAGGAAGTGCTACTGCGATTGGTTGACTCTGCTGGGCTCCCACCAATGGGAGTTAAATGGACAATTTGAAAGGCAACAGGGAGCAGTCTCAGGTGTTTGGCATTTGATAAAGGGACTCAACCCGAAACGCGTCATGCCTTCCATGCAGCAATAAAGTGTTCTTCAAAGGCTCCCCGTTGTGTCCCTCTGGTTCTTTTTCTCTTGTGGGAGAGGAATCTTTGGTGGATATATATATATATATATATATACGTGCTATGAAGCAGGGAGGAGGCAGCAGATGGGATGTTTAGTGAAAACCCAGGACCGGAACCGCATGCACAAGCAAGCAGTGGTGAAGTTAGAAGGGGCTCATCTAACATAAAGGAACTTTATAAAAAACTAGAAAAACTCATGAAAACAGAACAAGCCAAACGGTGTAAGTCCCTATCCAAATATCTTGAAGTGGGCAGAATCCCACGGGGTCTCCGCATCATGATCGCACCTAGTTACGGGAACCCCAACCCTTTCATGCTGCGGGAATGGGCGGAAAGCAACTTGGATGCGTCAAGAAAACTCGTGGAAATTTTGGTAAAGTATGCGGAGAGTGACAGGATTGACCGACAGGTTCAGATAGATCAAATCAACGAACAAATTGAGGTATTGGAACGCAATGAGGCAACAACTAAGCACAGAGAGGACATGCTAATCAGAATTAAAAAGGAGGAGGACATAATTAAAAAATGCAAACCTTCAAATTTCAAAGGGATAAAAATGACTATGCAACCGGGTAAATATTTACGTTCTCAAGAAAGTATGATGCGGCCAAAGTTACGCAGAAGGGAGTAAAATTTGGGGCAGGCCCAGAAATCACAGCTGCTGTTGGCCGTGAGGTTGAGGCAACATCATCTACATCTGACTTAAGCTCAGCCACTGAAAGTAAGTCTGAGACAGAACAGAACACTGGTACAGCTGACGCAGAAGAACAAAACTAACGCTGTCCGAAGAACTGATTTTTTTACGGCAGGAAAGGCACCAGATATTGCAGCCCAGGACCGCAAATCCCAAACAAGAAAGAGGAGGAATGCAAAGCGCCGGGAAAGACGTCGAAAACAACGTCACCGAGAGAACACGCACAGGAAAGTAGCCAACAAAAATTGGAAGAGCAAATGACCAAGGGCAAGAATGAAATGAATACAATCATCAATCTGTCACAAATAACCCTCAACATTGGAGACTTACAACTACTTTCACTCGGACTGTCATTTTGCCCAGAGAGCAATTTCGATTATCCACAAACAAGAGTTGACATCTACAAATTCTCCTGGAAGCTGAAATTAAAAAAGTTTTTTCATTTAACGAAAACAAAAACAACAATACAAACAACAGGAGAAGCTTTTCCAAACAGCTTCAGCAATTTGCTAGCATCAGATGTCAATCTCATATGTGATTTACAAGTCCTGCAAAACCACGAGCCTACACAGGATCAACCAGGGTCTACCCAATCAATAATGGAATATCAACAAATAAATGTCTTTGAAACTTTAAATACTGGATTTAAACCGAAATCAACGTTTGTACCAATCCTGCCTAGGGATTCAATTGAAGTTTTTAATGAGCAGATAACGGCATAAGTGAAGATGCTCAACTATAAGACCCATGCAGCCCTCAAACAACAAAATGCACAGCAGTATAAATATCACCAACCTATGAAGAAACTTAAGGACAGCTTGTTGTCATAAGGAACTCCAATAAAGGAGACAATGTGGTGATATGGCCTAAGTCCCAAAATATGGAGGAAGCTATGTTGCAATTAAATGATCGCAACTGTTACAAACTGAGCAATAAACAAATTTCTATCGTCATAAAAAATGACTTTTTTATTAAGCTTCTGGCCTGGAAAAGCGCAGGACTGCTGAATCAGGAAGGATATATATTTTTAAAGAATGACTATCCAACTATGCCTGTTATCTATTTTATCCCTAAGATGCACAAAGACATTTTAAAACCTCCAGGAAGTCCGATAATTTTGGCAAAACAAAGTTTGCTAGAGAATGCTTCCATATACATCGATATCGTCCTACAGGAACATGTTCGGGCTCTACCTTCGTTCATACATAGGGCTCCTGGTTTTATGGTATTTATTTTCTTGACATTTCCATCTGTATTTATCCATATTTATTTTTTGCTAATTTTATCTGTATTTATCCATTTTATTTTGGGTTGTGTAAGACAAATGAAGCAAAAATAGTACATTTCCATATTTATTTAAATGATAAAAGTAAACTTTTATCTGAATGTATGACAGATTTCAATAATGTGAAGTCCCACAGATGATAAATAAATACACATTTATGAAAATATGAACATTAAGGTATCAACCTTTGCATATCTACTGGATTTAAAACCCCATAACAATAATTTCTTAATTTTTTAACTGCTTACTTGTCGATCTTCACGACTTAAAGTATTTAGAATCACTCTAAAAAAGAGACTCATTTCTGTTTTTATCCACATTTACATATAAATACAGACAGAAAAATAAATGGTTTATGTCTGTATTTATCTGTAAAAATCATTAAAAGTGGAAAACAGGGAGCCTTATTCATACAAGACACAACTGACTTTTTAAGACATATTCATAATTGTCAGTGGAAAGACGACTATCTTTTAATGACATTAGATGTATCTAACTTATACACTAGTATACATCATAAAGATGGGGTTAGAGCCATGGAACACTCTTTGGGCACCAGAGCTATTGGATTTTACCAACATAACAAAATGCTCATTGGTATGACCAAATTGTGCCTAGTGAACAACTTTTTCATGTTCCAACAGCAAGTTTACCAGAAGTTAAGAGGGGTGGCAATGGGGGCAATCTTTTCTCCAAGCTATGCCTTCTTCAATATGGGATGGTGGGAAGAAATGATTCTTAACACTAACTATGCCAAAACTCTGGAAGATCATGTAGTAAAAGGGATAAGGTACATAGATGACCTTTTCGTGATCTGGCGAGGCATTAGACAAAGTGCAATAGATTTTGTTACTAACATCAATTTGCACTTCACACACAATATCAGTGAAACTTCAGTATGTTTTCTAGATGTGTAAGTCTTCATTGCCAACAACCAACTAGAGACTAAATTACATCGCAAACATACAGCAGGCAATACTATCTTACATGCGTCCAGCTTCCACCCCTAGCATACCATACACAGTATCCCTTATGGGGAAATGCTTAGGGTGTGAAGAATATGTAGCAGAGATCTGCTATCTAATTAATGCACAGGCAGAATGCAAGGCACGGTTCCTAGCCAGAGGTTACTCTGAAAACAATATCAATACAGCCATCCTAAAAACAAAGGATCAGTGTAGAAACAAATTATTATTTAAACCATCAGATAGTAAGCACAAGACAAAACCAAACACCAACACAATGCCAAAAACCACAAATCCAAGGTTAATTCTGACATACAATATACAGAAGAACAACTTATGCAGGATTATCAAGAGAAACTGGCACTTAGTGCTGAATGATCTAATAGTGGGGGCAAAACTTCCTAAAAAGCTAACAATACGTTCAGGAAGGCCCCGTCCACGAGCGACTTCCTGGTCAGTAGTACTCTGTAAGTGAGTCCTGGCTCCAATTGGCTGTTAAAAGGGAAAGATTTCATCAGATGTTCATCGTGCCGGTCGTGCAAGTTTGGTGTAAATACAACGTCCTATTCCACGGCGTTCAAAGATAAGCCCACAAAAATCCAGAAACTTCTCACATGTAGAACTAAATTTGCCATCTATGTGCTGGACTGTGGCCTGCGGTACGTGGGCAGCACGAAGCTGCAGGCTCACAAGAGAATTCTCCAGCACTTACATGCCATCACAAATTCGGACTCTACATACCCAGTGGCCTGCCACTTCAGGGAAGTCCACAGCAACAATTTAGCACAGTTAAAATACTTTGTTGTGGACTCGGTCCCACACATGAGACAAGGTGGTGATAGGGAGGCAGTCCTTAGAAGGTGGGAGACCAGATACATCCTTGAGTTGGACAGTAAAAGCCCACAGGGGTTGAACACAACTGAGGATTTGTACACATGGCTATAAACAGCATACATTACATGAGTTTAGCATAGGGTTACAAGTGACAATCCCGTAACAATATGTATATACATTTGCACAACAAAAAACATTTAATCAAATACATGCATTCCACATCCCCTGTATATAACCTCCTTTTGCTGTTTTTAAAATAACATATTTATGTTTTTTTAGGAAATAGCAATGCACATTTCGCACTTTCTATGAGATTTTGCACTTTAGGGTAACACTAGGAGCTGGCGTTCTGCACTTTATCACTTGTGCACTTCTAAAACATGCACTTTACATATCTAGCAGAGGGCATATGCCCACTGGGACGCTATTATTCAGACATTTCTAACTCTGACATCCATTCCATGAGGAATCAACCATGGAAATAATCATGTACAAAACACAGGAATCGTGATAAAACAAGATGGTCTAAATGCTTGTACTTACGGAAATTGCGTGGTATCCGGATTTTCATGTGTTTTTATGTTTCCAATGTGTTTTTAATTAATTGTATTTATACTACCAGTATACTTATACTACCAGTATACGTATATTTATTTTGCTCATTGGATTTGATATTTGCCAGATTGTTAAATGCAAAAATGCTGCTATATGTAATGTGATGCAGAAACAGGACGATAGTCTGTTTTCTATCGTTCTGCACTTGTCACTTTAAAAAAAGAGGAGGGTTCGCAGACGAATCATGTGATCAAGGCTTGCGAAGGCCGAAACCAGTCATGGCGGCAAGCTGAATCTGAAAAAATAAATCAATTTGCACTAAAGAAGCAGAGTCCATTCCTGTTTGTTCCAGGTAGTTAAGGAACTTTAAACAAGGTTGCGAGTGATGTATATATATATATTCAGTGAAAAAACCATAGGTTTCACACACGTTATAGTTAGCTGGACATTTCACTCGTAAAAAAACAATGAAATTTCCCCGTTATAGTTAGTTAAGCTAACTATAACTCGCGCGCCCGCAATGCACTGCTGATGACGTCACATATTACATCACTCATGACATGGTCAGTGACATCACTCATGACATCACTGATGACATCTCAAATGACATCACTGATGACATCACTGATGACATCATCCATGTGATAGAGTGGCAGACCTCCTCTCACCCTAATATAACCTTTGATACACACATTCAAAAATAGAGACTGAAATTTTCAAAAAAATGGACATACCAATACCAATTACAACAACCTCTTCAATAATTCTAAGATCCACATAAACATCCACTTATTCACCAACAGTCCTGTACAGTCACTCATTCGTGTACTCACACATCATATGTACTCATACACCTATACATCCTGTAACACAATGCCACTCATCCATAGAGTTACTCACACACATAGTTACTCATGCTAATAAAGAATCAAACATCCATTTACTTGCATATACAGTTATACACACACCACCACACTTACTTCTACGGAAACTTACACATACTTAGTCTTTTAAACAATCACTTATAGAAACACATACTTATTCATACAGGAACTCTTTCAATCTCTCACTCTCACATACACTCACTTATATACACCAATAGTCACATATACTAGTTTAAAACATATGTAGTTACTCATAGAGACACTATTGAGACAGCCATTCACTCACTAACACACCCATACACACACTCTTCCACCCATACAGTCCTGCCCATATGCTGTCTTCAAAACATACAAACAGTGAGTCACTCATTCATGCACTTATGCACTACGTAATACCCCCCACTGAACCATACAGACACTCAGACACTCATACTGATACTCAAAAAACCAACTAATAACCTATATAGACACTCATGTTGCTGCTCACCAACCCATGCAGCCACTTATACACAAAGTGAGAGACTGATACAGGTATTTACACATTTAAACATTACTCACTTAGCCATGTATTCAATAAGATACACTTAATCAGTCAGTAATACAATCAATTTTTCAAAAACAAATCATCCATTTAGACACTTATATACTCATTTATTCTTCCATCGACCTTGAGATATATAAAACATATTTAATTTTCAGAAAAACACACATTCACTGGATGATGTCATCAGTGATGTCATCAGTGATACCATTTGAGATGTCATCAGTGATGTCATGAGTGATGTCACTGACCATGTCATGAGTGATGTAATATGTGACGTCATCAGCAGTGCATTGCGGGCGCGCGAGTTATAGTTAGCTTAACTAACTATAACGGGGAAAATGCTAATTCCTAACTATAACATGTGTGAAACCTATGGTTTTTTCAGTGAATTTGTATGGTTTTTTAAATGCTAATTCTTAGCTATAACATATGTGATTCCCATATTTTTTTTATTGATTTTTTATGATTTTTTTTTTATAAATTCTTATATTAAATGTGTTTTTTTTTTTAAAAAAACAAGTTTTTTAAAAACTTTTTATTCTCTTAAAACACTATGTTTTTTTTCTAAAAAATCTGCAATATTTCAAGTTTTCTCTTTATTTTTTTTACCAAACAGGTAAGATATATTAGTATAACTTTGAAAATATATATATTTTTTTTTGAAATTTTTTTTTTTTAGTGCGCGTACGGTAAGCTTACGGTAAGCGTACGGTTTACGCAATGTCCGTAATTTATCTACTCTGTTTGCGTATAGTTACGCAATTTGCGTAGCCGCGCGTACTGGGCATGGGGCGCGTACGCGTGTACGCTACACGCGCACGTTACGCGGAAGTGTTGGGGAGTGACTGTTATGCGCATGCGCGCGAGCGCGTGTCTTTTTTACGCGCATGCGTACTTTTGCCGTAAGCGCACCGTAAGCGCACCGTAAGCGTAACGTACGCGCACGGTGGGTCATGTAATCATGAAACACAACTTTTGATTGGTTGAAACTACTTTCAGTTCTAGAACTCTCCTACACCACACCCATTCCCCTCATTTCTGCTTGTGATCCCTTAGGAGAAGGAGCTGGGTTGTCTTTGTGATACGATGGCAGAACAGCAGAGCTCTTCTGAGAGTGAGGCTAGCAGCACTACCTTGAGGCAGAGAAGGAGGAAAGAAAAGACCTCTTTCATATGGGAGTATTTTACTTTTCCAGAGGACAAGAAAAAGGTAAATGCACCCTTAGTGACTTGTAAGCTGTGTGGCCGTGTACTTTCAAGAGGGAATCCCAACAAGAAGTATTCCTTCGGGAATCACACCATGTTGAGACACCTTAAAGATGTACACAGAAGGACACATGCTCGACATACTGAAGGTAACCCTTCAGTAAGTCAACCAAGCACATCCACAGCAGCTCAGCCTGGTCCATCATCTGCAGGGCCGAGTCCATCTTCTGCAGGTCAGGTGAGCCCTTCATCTGTGGTGGGAGCATCTCCTTTTTCTTCTCCTCTGGAAACAAACCATCGTTTTTTGAGGGTTGAAATACGGTGCGCCACTTGTCATGATCTAATTTGTCATAGGGAGACCAGTGTTTCCCTAGTGAACAATAAAATAGATCAGCACATTTGTCGTACCGACTAATATTCCCATTCTTTCTTTCCTCTGTCCCTGCATGAACACAACGGCTCTTGTAAGAGCCAACCTTACCTTTCATCTATTTTTTATATATGTTTTTAAAACTTTTTTTTGATTTTTTTTTTACCGTACGCGTATGGTACGCGTAATTATTATTTTTTTTTTTTTTAAAAACACTAAAAATCAATTATCACATTACAAGGTCCTTGAGAGACTACAATGAAAAACTGAAAATGTGATTGTGGAGAAGTGGAAAAAAGGGACCATGACATTTTTGACTTACCATACCCACTCAAAAAAATATTTATCAATTTAAATTGAATTTTAATTGCTTTAAAAATGGTTCTAGTTTTCGAAAATTTTCTATCTCAATCTGAAAAAAAAGAAAAAAGTATTAATATTTAATAAAACATTTTATAATACAGTACACATATTTACATATTTTTCCCAAACATTTTTTGCCTTTTTTTTTGCTGTTTTCAGAATATATTGCATTTCACTATAAATTGTGAAAGCAATTGCATTCATCATTTAACAGCGGGCAAAAAAAAAATTAACAATCTCAAAGATTGTTTTAAAAAAGCCCACAATCTCTTTTTGCATAAACATAACTTTATAGAAATGCATAATATTCTTAAAAAATATCATCTAATATCAATACTTATTTCTTTAAAATACCGTCTGACATTTTTGTTTCAGAAGTATAATCACAAAAATATATCTCAAATAACTCCACAATACATCTGATTCCATTTCCTTTAGGCCAAATAGTAATTTTAAAATTATTTTTTGATTAAATTTCCAATGGTAATCCAATAAAAATCTAAAGTTTAAATTGTACAGATCTCACCGATTGTCTGTAACATTTTGGTTTCCGAAAGATTAATTAATAATTAAATAAGTCCACAATAGAATTGTTTACCTTTCCGCATGGCCAAATAGTAATTTTAAAAATCTTTTTGGAATAAATTTCCAATGGCAATCCAATAACATTCCAAAATTTAAATTGTGCAGATGTTACCGATTTTTTCTAAATTTTTGGTTTTCCAAAGTTTCATTAAAAATTGAAAAAGTCCGCATTACAATTGGTTACCTTTCCATTAGGCCAAATGATAATTTGTAAAATCATTTTTTTTGAAAATTCCAATGGTAATCCAATAAAATGGTAAAATTGTTTTGTACAGATCTTGCCAAGTCTCTCTAAAATTTTGGTTTCAGGAAGATTAGATAGGAATTTGCTAAATCAAAAGGCAAACGTTGCTTAAAAATCAATTGGGAATCATTACACAGTGTCCAGCCTTTTTCACATTTAAGATAAACTGTGTAATGACCAGAAGTTACAGTAGGTCCTTCATGGAAAATTATTGCAACTGTTACAAAAGTTTTTCCTGAAATTGATAATTGCTGTCCTGTAATCTTCTTTATTAAAGTATCTAATTTTGAACCATCAGCTTTACAGCGTTGCATCATTAAAATTACATACTGTCCGTATTCTTTTAAAATTAACGTTGAAAACATGTCAGATTGACACTCACTGCATTCCATGCTATGATTAGCATCTTTAACTAATTTAGCAAAAGTGACTGTTTTACTTTCTGGCAATGTTAAATAAATAAACCTTTCAGAATCAACATTAGAGCCACATATATTATAACAGTTTTCACAACTATGTTCCCATTTATAAGAGAGACCAAATACATTTTCAATGGGAACCCCTTCTTCTTCCAGTACCTGAAGAAAAAACATCAAGAATTCCTGTGCGTCTTGCTGTACATTTTGAGAAAACTGTGTTCGTCCTGAACATACATCTAAAAGTTTTCTAATTTCAGTAGCACTTTCTATTTGAGTTTTATCATTACTCAGCTTTTGAAAAAGGAGACTCAACTCAGAACAGAATCTTTTTCCCTGATTTACTATTATCTGCTCTTGCACACTTTCCAGATAAAATGCAACATTCAGCACTACATTAGCGTAGCAGTTGACACCAGAGCTATTTTCAAAATTACATCCTACAACCTGTTCTTCATTTTCCTTTTTCTTTTTGCTTGCAATTACATCACTCCTCTTTTTTTTCCTCCTCTCTACATCTTCATTACAGATATTCTCATTTCTCCTTTTACGAGAAACTACACGTTTCTCCAACACAGGATACTGACCTAAATGAGGAGCATAGCTTCTTCTTAATCTATTATACTCCTTTACACAATTTGTATCAGCACTAACTTTTGAGTCATCAAAGTCTATCATGAATAAACCTAATAATGTTTTCACTCGTGACAAAGCAACATATGCCATACCTTCTTTGAACACAGTTGAACCAATGTTCACAAATGCACAATCTACAGTCAATCCTTGAGACTTGTGAATAGTTACAGCATATGCTAGAGAAAACGGAAACTGCTTCCTACGTACATATAAGTCTTTCACAAGCATGAAACGAACTGAACAACGACAAATATCTTTAACTTCTTCTATCTGATCAAATTTTATTTTTAAACATTCAATTCCATCTTTTTTCTGATAATTAATAAAACCCACAACTCTTCCCATAGCTCCATTAACTAAACCTTTTTCAACATCCAAATTTCTCCTTAAAAATACTCTACAGTTCATGCAAACATATAGATTTTTTTCTAATCCAGCTGTTTTGGAAATGTTCTTCTCTAGTGAATCCAATTTATTTTTCAGTGTGCTTGTTAATGTGATAGTAATTCTTCCATCCTCAATTTTGTCCACTGCTTCCAATTTCCTGATATCTTCCTTTTCCAATTTCAAAAGCTCCTCATTGAATATTGAGCATTCACGTAGAGTTGCCATTAAGCAGATGACACTTTTCTTTTCTGCAATGTTCTTGTATATCTTCTCTGCAACTATTTCTTCCTTTGGAAATAAATTATGTAGCAACCGACTCTGTAATGCTTTTGTGCCAGCTTCAGTGAGTAGTCCAATTCTGATATCTTTCAGAATACTTCCATATTCTTCATCGTTTGCTTGTCTCATATTGGTAGTGAGTTCCTTGTACTCAAAGAAGGACCAAATATTTGCATTACCGATGCTTCCCAATGACTTCTTTGTATCTTCATGTGTCACAGTATTAAACACTGGTTGTCCTTTAACTGGAGTAAGCTGTAGAAGATCCCCAAAAACTATGACATGTTTTCCACCAAATAACACGTCATAGTCTGTCCTTAGAATTTGCTGCATTCTTAAATGCACCAAGGCAAGCATTAAGTTTGATACCATGCTCACCTCATCAATAATGAGAACTTGCATCTTCTTCAATACTCTTGAAACTTCCAAGCATGCTTCTCCAGTTAGCTTGTTGTATTGTATTTTGTTCTCATGCTCCACTGGTAACATTAGCAAACGATGTAAGGTGATTCCTTTTATGGTATATGCTGCTAACCCAGTTGGAGCAGTAACCACACAAGACAAAGTAGAATCCGTTTTTTGCTGTAGGTAGCTTCTGATGACTTTTATTAAGAAACTTTTTCCAGTTCCAGCTTGTCCACTTACATACATCCTGATTGGATGAAATGATGTGCATGAGCACTCTTTTTTTTCATGTAGAAATCCGTGATCAATTTTGTTTCTGATCTCTTCTTAAATTTGTTGCTGCTCTTCGTTCAGTTGTCTTTCCAAATTTTGTAAGTCTATAAATTCTTCTTGAGCTTGATTCATAGCCGTTTCCACTTCATTCATGGCTATGACTGAGTGTTCCTGAACTTTGGCTGTCCTGAGAACTGTCTCTAGCTACTTCTGCTGCAATTGTAGTTTCCTGTTCAATTTCTTCATTTAACATTTGCAGATACGTTGAGAATGTACTGCATTGTATGCTGTCTTTGCAAGCATTAAAAGAATCTTCATAGCTTTGAAATTCTCCCAGTAGTTCATCCTCTGTACGCCATGGTTTAAACAGCTGTAAAAGAGCCAAGTAGTAAAATTCCTTTTTGTCAGTACTGTCGCAACTCAGCTTCCTGTGATTTATCAAACTTCCTTTTGTTTGCTTCACCAAACATCCTTCCTCACCAATGACTTTATATTTTCCATTGTTGATGTCTTCTGCGGCTTTCCGTGAATAAATGTAGTTCTGCAGCACTTCATAAAGACACATGTTCTCCAGATGATGACTTCTCTTTGGGTAATATGTGTCCAACATGTTTGATTTCAAAATATCTGTACTTTCTGGGTCATTCTCGGCCAAATATTCAATTTCTCCAACAGATTTCAGTACCCGATTTCTCATTTCTGCAAGGCCTAAACTTGCCCAAATTATTCTTCTTGATTTCGAGTAGAGACTTGCAGAAGATAACCTATCTGAACATTCGTAGGATCCAATTTCTCGATGCGATAACATCTTTAAACTGAAACTGTACAGCTTCTTACTGACAGTCTTCTCGTGAGAAATCTCTTCCCACATTTCCTTCAATTCTGCTTTTTCTGATTTCGTAATGTAAGACGTTACATATCGAGCAACAGCAATGGAATTGTCAGCTACATACTGTATATCCATGTTAGCATTCCACATGGATAAAATGACTGGGTTGTAGTCATTTATATTTTTTGATTCTTCTTTTCTTTTAAGGTTGTAGGTATTCTTAGGTGATTTTCTTGTGATAGTATGTCTCACAGATGACATAAAACTGTTTACTCTTCCATTTGAAAGAACAGGTCTAGGAAATCCAAATCGACATTTAGTGTAGTATTTATCTTTGCTCTTGTATTTCCGTCGACAGTATTTTCCACACCGATGACTTTGGAAACGTAAAACTTGCTCCTTTAACTTTTTCTCTTCTGTGCTTTTTGGTATAGCACATGTTGCATATTCTTCAATGTAAGATAACACTGCTTCATCAGCATCTGTTCCAAACTTTGGGGCATCCTTGATCCACAACAGCATATGAATATGAGGAGCACCTCTTGCCTGGTACTCTTTTCTCCAAAAGAAATCCACTACTTCTCCTAGAGGTGGATTTTTTTTATTGCAGATGAAGGACATCATAACCTCAAATCTATGATTGAAATATCTGCAAACATTAACCGGATCCAATGAGCACAGTTCTCCTGCTGTCTTGTATTCGATGTTTTTAATGTTTGAATTTGCCTCTCGTAGAAAATCCAGTAAATCATCCCAAGCGTACTCAGCACAGCTTAGGGTAACGAACCATGTTGGTGTTCCTAAATTCCGTAACATGCATTTTAATTCACCATGGCGTCGGTACCAATATTCATTTGTCCCACGCTGACAAGCCATCAGATTGATCAGTTGTGTTTCCAAATGATCATCTCGGTGCTGCACTTTCTCCATAAAATCCTTAGCAGACACATTTTGTAAATGTACTCCACTTTTTAAAATGTGATTTACTGCATATGATAATGCAGACAAGTCGCTTTCAAATAAAAGATGGAACAAATAAGGAATACTTTGTCGAAATCGTGGATCTTCTGCATATAGTCTTGTAGTCCGATACTCAGAAGCTGGAATCTGTTCTGGACGTTCATCGTATCGTCCTCCTTTTCCTTTAGGAAACAGCTGGGGAAAACATCGAGCTTCCAAGCTCTCCTCCCATACACTCACGGGAGTTCCTTTTGCTTTCTTCATCTGAAACAGATCAATATTGTCTCCCATAACTTCTTTTGAATGAAGAGGATGTATGCTAAAATGTTCATAAATTTCTTCTTCCTTTGACTTGTCCACTTTTTCAATTTGTCCAGTTGGTGTTTCTGTGTCTTCTTGTAAATCTTCTTCTTCTTCTTCTTCTATATAAATTGATTCATACCATTTGTTATTCCTTTTCAAATACAAATTTGTTCTTTGTACTTTCCGTACATCTACCAGCTCCTGCCAAATCTTCTTATTCTTTGTAGGTACACCATTAACCAGAATAACTAATGGTTCAGTTTCCAAAGTATCTGCATCAATAGTTTCCATATTTTTTTTCAAATCCAAGGGCAAATACACCACTCTACCTTTTAAACCTCTCAGTAAATCTGAAGGAGGTAATTTACCAGTTTTGGGCTCCATACGTACTATGGTCTGGAACGGATGAACACATTGAATAAGTATAGACTCATAAGTATTTAATTCAGAAAGTTCGGCAGGAATAACATCCAATTCTAAATTATTATGTACAGCTCTGGTCGGCATTCTATTTTCTTCTAATTTGTTGTAACAGTATTTACAAATACGCTGAACTTCACCCAATTCAAAACAATTTTCAAGAAATATATATGTGGCAAAATCCTTCCACTTATAATTATCTTCATTTTCACTTTTTCTATAGACATCAACATACCTGGTTTGTTTTCTATAATGAGTTCTGCGGCAACAAAGACAAGTAATATTTGGTCTTTCATTAGAGATTTTTTCAAATTTTGTTATGTGATCATTAAATGTCTTACTTACAAATGGTTCTACATTCTCTTCCACTTCTTCCTCATTTACTGTGTCCTTTTCTGCACTGTTTTGTTCAGGACCAAAGTAACAAATCTGAATTTCATCAACAACCTTCTCTACATCTGATACTGACCCACGGAACAGAGCCCTATTCAATTCATCTAACTTTATTGCTGGACTTTTAGCAAAATACAACCGTCTCACAAACTTTCTCATTTCAGTATGATGAACAGCCAGCATTCTAAAATGATGGAAAACACTATTACACACTTTTCTAGATAGACAAGCCAGAGAATGACCCTGCAAACCAGTATTCTCTCTCACTCTGCATGGATCTAGACTTTGAAGCACCTTAATCTTCTGTTTTACACTTTTTTTACTATATTCTCTTAGAAACTCACGAAATTTATCAATAGATTCCTGACGCACAGTGCAAATACTACTACAATTCCAAGTGTACACTGGGGCTTTAGGACGTCTCCCCATAGCCTCATCCGCCATCACTTGTACCTCATCTCTTGGAACCATTATCTCCTTGTCCATTATGCAACCATTTTTCACTTCGTAAGCACGACCTCTGGTGTCAACTGCATGCAGCAAACTATTACTTTGAAAATAGCTCTCTTCATTAAAAAAAGGTTCACTACTTGAACTATGCATCCATTTTCCTAAAAACACTTTACAAAAGTTTGTTCTGTTCACTACTCTTTTCCTTTTGCTTTGTGATTTCAGTACATTAACCATTTTATCTAATGTACGCATCCTATTCAAAATTAAAATGAATAGTTTCCTTTTTAATTCTAATGCCTTTGCTGCAATGGCTTCAATTTCTTTTTTTCTCTTGTAAAATTTAGCCTTTTGCTTATATTTCTTCACATCCTTTATCAAATTGGACATAACTCTTCTCTGAAACATTTTTCTACGTATCTCTTTAAACGCTGTTTTTCTGTTTCAGTTAATCTTTTTAGTTGCAGAAGGTATATTTGCATTAACTAAATTCTCAATTTTTTCCTGTCCTTTTCTATTGAAAACATTCTTTCCAGTACAGACATTTTGTACATTTTTCCTTTTTTTGAATATGTTCTTTAAAAAATCTTTTGTCTGCTTACCAGAAGATTTTTTCTTTTTCCCAACATGAGCATCTCCAACTAACTTAGGTCCTCCAGTTGTCTTCAAATATAGGTTTTTTTTTGTGGTCTTTCTTTACTCTGGATTTTGTAGGCATCTTAAATTTTGTTCACTGCTCTTCAGCAATACCTGAAAAAAACTAAAAAAAAATTCCTTTATTTTATTTAAATATATTACTACATTTTTTATGTTCTTTAGAAATCTTAAAATACTATAAACCCCTTTCCTATAAATGAAAATCACAATAACACCTTCACAAATTAAATATCTAAAAATAATTCCTGTGTGCACACAAAGTCATGCTTTGAAATTAGACAGAAAACGAAATTTCTTTGCCAATTGCAAAGCATACTTTCTACTACTTTTTAGGCAAGTGAAAAGTACTTTTACAGACTGACACATTATGAATCCACTTTTCAGATTCTTAAAAAAGCACATGTCCAAACTGCTTTTTCAGACCAGCACCATGTGTAACCTGGGTGACTGACTACACTCCAGCAAGGGCAACCAGCCTTAGTGATGCTGAATGTTTTTGCATTACTGACTGAAACCTCAAACCCCACTCGCTTGTGAATACTGTGCATGATTCCAGAGGGTAAGCAGCTGGGTGTGTGCTAAGAGTGTGCTTCTGCACAAAAAAATGGCTCCCCCTTTCCATCTAATGCAACTGTGAAATCACCAGAGCAATACGCAATAAATCTCTGCCTGTAATTCCTCTTTGCACACAGAGTCATGTTTTCATATTAGTCACAAAACGAAATTTCTTTGCCAATTTGAAAGCACACTTACTACTCTTTTTTTTGGCAAGTGATAAACACTTTTACAGACTGACACATTTTAAACCAACTTTTCAGATTCTTAAAAAAGCACATGTCCAAACTGCTTTTTCAGACCAGCACCATGTGTAACCTGGGTGACTGACTACACTCCAGCAAGGGCAACCAGCCTTAGTGATGCTGAATGTATTTGCATTACTGACTGAAACCTCAAACCCCACTCGCTTGTGAATACTGTGCATGATTCCACAGGGTAAGCAGCTGGGTGTGTGCTAAGAGTCTGCTTCTGCACCAAAAAATGGCTCCCCCTTTCCATCTAATGCAACTGTGAAATCACCAGAGCAATACGCAATAAATCTCTGTCTGTAATTCCTCTTTGCACACAGAGTCATGTTTTCATATTAGTCACAAAACGAAATTTCTTTGCCAATTTGAAAGCACACTTACTACTCTTTTTTTTTGGCAAGTGATAAACACTTTTACAGACTGACACATTTTGAATCCACTTTTTAGATTCTTAAAAAAGCACATGTCCAAACTGCTTTTTCAGACCAGCACCATGTGTAACCTGGGTGACTGACTACACTCCAGCAAGGGCAACCAGCCTTAGTGATGCTGAATGTATTTGCATTACTGACTGAAACCTCAAACCCCACTCGCTTGTGAATACTGTGCATGATTCCACAGGGTAAGCAGCTGGGTGTGTGCTAAGAGTCTGCTTCTGCACCAAAAAATGGCTCCCCTTTCCATCTAATGCAACTGTGAAATCACCAGAGCAATATGCAAAAAATCTCTGCCTGTAATTCCTCTTTGCACACAGAGTCATGTTTTCATATTAGTCACAAAACGAAATTTCTTTGCCAATTTGAAAGCACACTTACTACTCTTTTTTTTGGCAAGTGATAAACACTTTTACAGACTGACACATTATGAATCCACTTTTCAGATTCTTAAAAAAGCACATGTCCAAACTGCTTTTTCAGACCAGCACCATGTGTAACCTGGGTGACTGACTACACTCCAGCAAGGGCAACCAGCCTTAGTGATGCTGAATGTATTTGCATTACTGACTGAAACCTCAAACCCCACTCGCTTGTGAATACTGTGCATGATTCCACAGGGTAAGCAGCTGGGTGTGTGCTAAGAGTCTGCTTCTGCACCAAAAAATGGCTCCCCCTTTCCATCTAATGCAAGTGTGAAATCACCAGAGCAATATGCAATAAATCTCTGCCTGTAATTCCTCTTTGCACACAGAGTCATGTTTTCATATTAGTCACAAAACGAAATTTCTTTGCCAATTTGAAAGCACACTTACTACTCTTTTTTTTGGCAAGTGAAAAGTACTTTTACAGACTGACACATTATGAATCCACTTTTCAGATTCTTAAAAAAGCACATGTCCAAACTGCTTTTTCAGACCAGCACCATGTGTAACCTGGGTGACTGACTACACTCCAGCAAGGGCAACCAGCCTTAGTGATGCTGAATGTATTTGCATTACTGACTGAAACCTCAAACCCCACTCGCTTGTGAATACTGTGCATGATTCCACAGGGTAAGCAGCTGGGTGTGTGCTAAGAGTCTGCTTCTGCACCAAAAAATGGCTCCCCCTTTCCATCTAATGCAACTGTGAAATCACCAGAGCAATACGCAATAAATCTCTGCCTGTAATTCCTTTTTGCACACAGAGTCATGTTTTCATATTAGTCACAAAACGAAATTTCTTTGCCAATTTGAAAGCACACTTACTACTCTTTTTTTTTGGCAAGTGATAAACACTTTTACAGACTGACACATTTTGAATCCACTTTTCAGATTCTTAAAAAAGCACATGTCCAAACTGCTTTTTCAGACCAGCACCATGTGTAACCTGGGTGACCGACTACACTCCAGCAAGGGCAACCAGCCTTAGTGATGCTGAATGTTTTTGCATTACTGACTGAAACCTCAAACCCCACTCGCTTGTGAATACTGTGCATGATTCCACAGGGTAAGCAGCTGGGTGTGTGCTAAGAGTCTGCTTCTGCACAAAAAAATGGCTCCCCCTTTCCATCTAATGTAACTGTGAAATCACCAGAGCAATACGCAATAAATCTCTGCCTGTAATTCCTCTTTGCACACAGAGTCATGTTTTCATATTAGTCACAAAACAAAATTTCTTTGCCAATTTGAAAGCACACTTACTACTCTTTTTTTTGGCAAGTGATAAACACTTTTACAGACTGACACATTTTGAATCCACTTTTCAGATTCTTAAAAAAGCACATGTCCAAACTGCTTTTTCAGACCAGCACCATGTGTAACCTGGGTGACTGACTACACTCCAGCAAGGGCAACCAGCCTTAGTGATGCTGAATGTTTTTGCATTACTGACTGAAACCTCAAACCCCACTCGCTTGTGAATACTGTGCATGATTCCACAGGGTAAGCAGCTGGGTGTGTGCTAAGAGTCTGCTTCTGCACAAAAAAATGCCTCCCCCTTTCCATCTAATGCAACTGTGAAATCACCAGAGCAATACGCAATAAATCTCTGCCTGTAATTCCTTTTTGCACACAGAGTCATGTTTTCATATTAGTCACAAAACAAAATTTCTTTGCCAATTTGAAAGCACACTTACTACTCTTTTTTTTGGCAAGTGATAAACACATTTACAGACTGACACATTTTGAATCCACTTTTCAGATTCTTAAAAAAGCACATGTCCAAACTGCTTTTTCAGACCAGCACCATGTGTAACCTGGGTGACTGACTACACTCCAGCAAGGGCAACCAGCCTTAGTGATGCTGAATGTATTTGCATTACTGACTGAAACCTCAAACCCCACTCGCTTGTGAATACTGTGCCTGATTCCACAGGGTAAGCAGCTGGGTGTGTGCTAAGAGTCTGCTTCTGCACAAAAAAATGGCTCCCCCTTTCCATCTAATGCAACTGTGAAATCACCAGAGCAATACGCAATAAATCTCTGCCTGTAATTCCTCTTTGCACACAGTCATGTTTTCATATTAGTCACAAAACGAAATTTCTTTGCCAATTTGAAAGCACACTTACTACTCTTTTTTTTGGCAAGTGATAAACACTTTTACAGACTGACACATTTTGAATCCACTTTTCAGATTCTTAAAAAAGCACATGTCCAAACTGCTTTTTCAGACCAGCACCATGTGTAACCTGGGTGACTGCCTACACTCCAGCAAGGGCAACCAGCCTTAGTGATGCTGAATGTATTTGCATTACTGACTGAAACCTCAAACCCCACTCGCTTGTGAATACTGTGCATGATTCCACAGGGTAAGCAGCTGGGTGTGTGCTAAGAGTCTGCTTCTGCACAAAAAAATGGCTCCCCCTTTCCATCTAATGCAACTGTGAAATCACCAGAGCAATACGCAATAAATCTCTGCCTGTAATTCCTCTTTGCACACAGAGTCATGTTTTCATATTAGTCACAAAACGAAATTTCTTTGCCAATTTGAAAGCACACTTACTACTCTTTTTTTTGGCAAGTGATAAACACTTTTACAGACTGACACATTTTGAATCCACTTTTTAGATTCTTAAAAAAGCACATGTCCAAACTGCTTTTTCAGACCAGCACCATGTGTAACCTGGGTGACTGCCTACACTCCAGCAAGGGCAACCAGCCTTACTGATGCTGTATGTATTTGCATTACTGAGTGCAACCTCAAACCCTTAAAGTATTCCTTATTTTTACCAGTACACCTTAATTTATCGTGAAAACATAGTCCATATTATTTTACATGTTCCTCACATTTAAATTTCTCCCAAAACAGAAAATGATAAACACAACTTCAACAAAAGGAATTCCATTTCTATTATTCATTTCTTAATTTACCATATACATCCCCTCTCAAACTCTAAACTCACCTTTAAAATTAGTTAGCTGTGAAAGAAATGTGGCACTCAAACAGCAGATTATCAGAGCCAGGATCTCTGTTCTTTACACCTCTCTCCTCTCAGCAGAACCAGATAATGGCAAACTTTCCCTCTCTTTTTCCACACATATACATGTTAATTTCAAATCTCAGTGCTTCCCCCTTTTTTTCAAATGTAATCACACATTTCTATTGGTTGAAAACCAACCCTTTTCCAAAAGTACCCTTCCCCCAACTTGACTTCTGCCTAGTACCCTTCCCCCAACTTGACTTCTGCCTGCTACCATAGCAACAGCTCATGGAACACTGCTTTGTTGAGTTAGGTCAGAAGTTCACCAAACAATGTTTCAATTCCACAGAGCAAGAGTGCTTGACTTTTCAAACCTAACAGCAAATCCATAGTACTGTTCTTTGGTAACACATTTTTCTGTACTAATACAAAACATGCTTCTATTAATTTACACATACAGCCTAGTTTTTATTCTAGAATGGTATGAAACAGCCAATCAGTTCTTTTTTTTATTAAAAAAAATATGTATGCCTCCATTTCCAAACTGTCTTTCATTTCTTTTTACCATTCTACTGAATTACACCTCCTGAGTGCATCCAGTTCTCCTTTGAAGATGTTCACAGTGTGGATTGTAGGGCACAGCTATGTCTTCTGGAGTGAAAAGTATGCAGAGAAAACAGATATGGTGAGAGACCTTGCTTTGCCAAATGTAGACATTAAATGGATTGGTCAGAGAGGGTTAAAGTGGCACCAATTGATGCCATTGGTGAAATCCTTCATGCAAATCCAACACCCTGACCTCATAATAGTGCACTGTGGTGGCAATGACCTAGGCACTTTGACTGGGGTAGGTCTGGAAATGCTTATGAAGGACACCTTTGCACAACTGTTTTCACTTTTCCCTAAAACTGCCTTTGTGTTTTCTAACATATGCCAAAGGCAAAAATGGAACTGGTCCAATCATTTCTGTCCGCAGATGGACAAAGCAAGAAAGCACGTCAACAAATCTGTTTCTGCTTTCCTCCGTGACTATGGTATGGGTTCCATTTACCACAACAACTTGCGTTACGACATGCAAGACATTTATAGAGGAGATGGTGTGCACTTCAATGAGGAAGGGAACAGAGTCTTCCTCTTGAACCTTAGACTCTGCATCGGTACTTACTTGTAGTTACCACTAAAAAATCACTTCATAAACACAACGGCTCTTTTTAGAGCCCCCTAATATCTAAACTCTTAAATCTGCATTTCATTTCTTTTATTTTATTTTTTTTCTACCGTACACGTACGTTGAGCTTACCGTACGCGTACCCCGCAATTTTTTTTAAAATCAATAAATGTTTTCTTTGTACTTTTCTGTCCTTCTTTGACCCCCTTACAAATGTTAGGGGGTCTGTAACTCTCTCCCTTGCCCCCTTTTCAAGATATCACTCTTTTTTTTCTGAGTTAAACACACGAAATGGCGGCCGCCGCTTCCTGGTTTCGACCGATTCGAATGTTTACTAAGATCTAACAGCCAATCAGAATCGCGCTCGCGCACGCCACCGTACGCGTACGGTAAGCGCACCGTAAGCGCACCTTACGCTGGCTCAGATATATATATATTGATTTAAAGGCTATTTTCTCAGAATCTACTGAACAGATTTACACCAAACCTACAAAAGGCACTTCCTTGACCTGAGGACTACCTCTCTGCCAAATTTCAAGTAATTCTGTTCAGCCGTTCGGGCTGTAGCTGTGTCTAAAGGTCCTATGGAAAAATGCATGGGAAAAACGCGTTTTGGGACCCCCCTTTTATCTCAGCCCCCGCTTGACGAATCCCCCTGATACTTTCAGGGTAGGAGCGGAGCATAGCGCCCCACCTATTTTGAAAAATTCGCGAGGATTCGTCAACCGGCGTCAAAGTTATTCAAAATAGAATGTTGCGGATTTCCTATGGAAACGTGGTCCTAACTATAACTACCTACTGGCAACCGCCAGTAGGTAATATATATATATATATATATATATATCCACAGCATCCCACTCCCAAGAGAACAGGTAGAGGCCACTCAGGGGAAGCATCAGGAAATCTTTAATGATTCAGCTTTGCATAATGCATTTCAGCCTTCCGGCCTTCGTCAGATGCCGCTGAGTACAAGGAATTACTTTCATCCCCACCTTTTTGAATGTTCAATGTTTCTCCCATTGGCGGTAGTCCGCTGACCGTGGTCACGTGATGGCAACTCCTCTGCAGCTTGTGAACAAACTACAGCTCCCAGAATGCTGTAGTACCGGGTGAGTGTTGCTGGGATGGACTGGTAGTTAAACCCGATGGGTATCTTTATTCTACTATGCTTAAAGACTTTGCTGTTGAAATGGCAAAATACTTTGTCCATA
This sequence comes from Triturus cristatus, assembly GCF_964204655.1. Lineage (NCBI taxonomy): Eukaryota > Metazoa > Chordata > Amphibia > Caudata > Salamandridae > Triturus > Triturus cristatus. The sequence continues at coordinate 273,005,733 of NC_140592.1, read as the reverse complement.
TATATATATATATCAAACTATAGGTATACTCCTTTTAGGAAATAAACATCCAGCACTCCGGTGAAAGAATGGGCACTCGGTCTTTATTTTCAAACAACGAGGTATCACATCAACGCGTTTCAGCAGACTCGCGCTGCCTTGTTCACGATGTTTTGTGCCATACTTTTTTTCATTAAAATACATTTCATTTAGTGATTGACAACAAAGAGGGACTCAACTTTCATATTCCCCAGCTCTGTATAATGCACTTTGGCCGCCATCTTGTAACATGTTCATTCCTATTTGTTTTACATGTTTTTTTAGTACGATTTATACTCAATTTGCACATATTGCTGTATTACATGGCTCAATGATTACAGCTATTTCTTATGTTTTCGCGCAGGATACCTCCTTGCGTATATTTGACAATAGCTAATTAAAAATCAGAGTCTGTCATACAATTTTAAAAGATTTAAATTTCTTCAACATGCTAGTGCAAATGGTATTAATCTTCAGGGAATGAATTCGGCAAGTGCCTTTTTAACATTTTCTTATAAAATTCAGTAATTCAAAGTGCTAGTGCTTACTGTGCAAATTACGCATTCTAAAGTGCCAGTGCTAGTTTTGTTTTAAAGAATTTCACAAAAGTTAATAATCAAAGGTGCTAATGCCTATTGTGCAAATAACGCAGAGAAACCCTTTCCTAATGTATACAAGTTCATGATCTATATACCTGTATAAATTTATCAAGAACAATTCTTTTAAGCAAAATTCTCATGACAATCCTAAAGTGCAAGTGCTTATGTAAACTTAGACATTTCTCAATCACAGTATCCATTTTTACTTTCTCAGCTCTAGCACAATTAGTTCCATATAGGATAGGGATTAATATCACACGTATATACATATCCATAAATATTAAAATCATATTTGATATTTCTATACAGAGCGGTTATCTTTGTCGAGTTACCCTCTATATTGATTGTTTTTTCACTAACAAAAGTAATGATAGCAAGAATTTCTCATTTCTTATCTCTTCGAGCATTTCAAGACAAACACGTATACAAATCCTCATCCACATTCAACCCTTGCGGTTCTTTGCAATTAAATTCTAGGATAAAAATGTTTCCAACCTCCTTAGTTCCTTTTCCCTGTCCCCTCCCCTCTTTCTCCTCGGGACTTCCGCTATACAGGAATATTTCAAAAATATCGGGTTACTCTGGTGATGGGATTCAAAATGACGTGCTATAGGATATGTTCTGTCTTGATTAACAATAGCTCTCCTGTGCTGTAAAATTCGTTTATACACAGGAAGGGTTGTACTCCCTATATATACTTTGGGGCACGGGCATCGCAGCAGGTAAACAACATAGCTAGATTTACAGGTCAAAAAACTCTTAATAACAATAGTTTTATTAAAAAAAGTTTTAAAATCAGTGCAATTCATGCCATGCTGGCATGCTTTGCATTTTGGGCATTTTCTAAAACCTGGTTTTTGATGTAACCAGGTTGGAGCTCGCCCTTTCTCTTCCTGATATTCGCTCCGCACAACTAGATCCTTTAGCGATTTTGATTTTTTATAGGTGATGTCCGGGTGTTTTTTCATTTTAGAACCTATTACGGGATCGTTTCTTACTAGATGCCAATGTTTGTTTAAGATAGATCTTATTTCTTTATGTTTTTCATTGAATGTTGTTATGAATCTAGAATTAAGTTGGTTCTTGTCTCCCTCTCTCTGTAGTTTTCTCTGTTTTGTTCTTGATGGTTCAAACAGGATTTTTTGTCTATCAAGGTCTCTTGCCTTAGATGCAGCTCCTTTTATTACAGCTGGAGAGTACCCCCTTTGAATGAATCTACGGGTCATCTCACTCTCAATTTTATCATATTCAGCTTGATTGCTGCATGCTCTCCTTGCTCTATAGAATTCCCCGAAGGGAATGCTCCTAATTAACGCAAAAGGATGAGCACTCCCCGCGTGAAGAACTGTATTCCCGGCAGTAGCCTTGCGGAACACTGAAGTCTCCAACTTCCCTCCCATCGGTTTAACCCGGATGTCAAGAAAGTCTATAGTGGTTTTGCTGTGGTGTCCTACGAATTCTAGGTTAATTGTATTCTGATTCAGATCACTGATGAATAATTCTATGTCTGTCTCCGTGCCCTGCCACAACACGAAGACATCATCAATGAATCTAACCCACAGTAATATGTTTTCTGACCAGTGCTCCAATGGACTGCTTCTGAGCACCTGTTCCTCCCACCAGCCAAGATGTAAATTCGCATAGCTGGGGGCGAAACAGGTGCCCATCGCAGTCCCCTGTTCCTGTTGAAAAAGTTCATCATTGAATAGAAATATATTCTTGGTTAAACACCATTCCATTAGTTCCAAAATCATTTTGTTGTGCTCCAGGAGTCGAATTGGTCTCCTGCTTAGGAAATATTCAGTTGCCTTTAAACCATCTATGTGTCTTATGCTGGTGTACAATGTTGCAATGTCCAGTGTCAGGAGCAGCATATTCTCTTCATCCCAATGTACATCGAAAATGCACTTTAAAAAATCCGTTGAGTCTTTAATATATGAAGATAAGGATCTTACAATCGGATTTAAAAAATAATCAATATAACGTGATGCATTCTCGAAGAGGCTTCCACATGATGAAATAATTGGTCTCCCCGGTGGACTGGTGAGACTCTTATGCACCTTGGGGAGCATATAAAACACCGGGATCACTGGTTTATCTTTTTTGATGAATTTATACTCGTCCCAACTCAACAAGCCTTTATCTTTCCACTCATCCAACCTCATGAAGAATAGTTCCTTTGTTTTCTCATATTCTTTCATATTTATTCGGATGTAACAGTTACTATTGTTCAGTTGATTGAGGGCTTCTTTTTTATATAGTTCCTTCCCCCACAGAACAATATTCCCTCCCTTGTCCGAGGGTTTAATTAATACTCCCTCTTCTTTCTGGAGTTTGTTCACTGTCTTGTAAAAAAGCGCTTTTTTCGGACACATTCTCTTTTTCTTCTGATTGGCAACAATGTACAATTGTTTTAAGTCTTTGGTTACATTTTCCCTGAAAATATCGAGGTTATCTTTCATAGATTGGGGCAAAAATCTCGATGGTGGCCGAAATGGAGTATGGTCTTCCTTATTCATCCCTGTGAGGAACGACATTGATTGTTCCTCATTGTCTGGTGGGTTATCTTCACTAGCCAGTGAGATTACATCTGTTAAGGTGGGGATATCATTCACATTTAGGGAGATTTCATCATTAAATGGTTCTAGCATTTCTGCTTGTGTTCCTTGATTGGTCTTACGATGGTTCAGGTGCATTTTTGATAGTTTGAGTTTTCTGACGAAGCGATATAAGTCCATTCTGTTGCTCGGATAATTATACTCATTGCTGCTACAGAAGGACATGCCTAATTTCAGGATTGATTCTTCGTCTTCTGTAAGCTTCATACTACTCAGATTGATCACTGTTGTATTGTCCGTTACTTCTTGTTCTGTTTCTTCGTATTGGAGCGCAGCGATCTTTTTGCTTGCCAATCTCGTGCTCCTTCTGTATCCCTCACCTCCTCTCCTTTGTCTCCTCTTCCTCGGCCTCTTCCTCTTCCGCGTCCTCTCGCCGTGCGATGATCTGTCTGTTGCTCCAGAAGCATAAAACGGAGTTCCTCGGTTACCGCTAGCCTTACATCTCGCATTTCTCTACTCCCATGCTCCTCTGGTTCTTGTTCCGAGCCCGTGTCAGAGCTGATTTCACTGCGTGTGTTTTCCTGAGGGTCTACTTGGCCACTATATATCTTCTGTCGCCTCTCTGAATCAAACTTTCTGGCGAATGTATAAATCCGTCCTGATTCATAGTCTATGCGATCTCTTAGGAATTTTGTGGCTTTTCTGTCCTTAATACGCTTTTCGTATTTCTCCAGTCTGCTTTTCAGATCACTTTTAAACTTATTAACTCGGGCCTTATCATCATTTCTCTCCAGACTATCATTCAATTCTTTAATCTTGGTGACCACTTCCAGGCGCTCTTTCTCCGCATACTTCACTAGAATGCGAATCATGTTAGTTGAGCTGGCTGCACTGTTATCTGCCCATTCACTAAGCATTTCAACCTGAGGGTTTTCATATGTTGGGGTAATCATAATACGGAGTCCACGAGGCACACGTCCCACTTGTAAATATTGTCGCAGAGATGCCACTTCCCACCAACGTGAGATCTCTCTTTTCTTCAATTTTTCGTATTCCTGTAATTGCCTAGCTATGTCGCTGCTCACTGCGGGTGCCATTGCTCCCCTCGTACTCTGTGTAGGCAGAGCATTCTCCTCAAAGATTTTTAGAGCTTCTTGCTCTCTCGCTGCACATTCCTCGTCACTCATTATTCTCGCCGGTGTCTACTTTCCCGCTGGGGTTCCTTTTCCTACTCCTCCTGAGGCTTCGCACCTTCAGGCTTAAAAATATAATCTTCTTACTTCCCCAGCCCGACTCCCGTGATTGCCTCCGTTCCCTCCTTCTATTCTAGAGTTCGGCCCCAGTTACTCACCGCGGTTTCCGTGATCCTCCGACCTCCGGCTCCCGCTACGAGTTTGTGGCTCCTCTCCTTCGAATAATTTCCAGGAGTTCTTCTGGCTGTTCTCACGGGGGGCACGCCTGTCTCCTTTTCTCTCTTTCTCAATGGCGAATTTTACTGGCGTGCTTCCTGATCGTCGGTGGTGCTGGTTCAAGAGACGTTTCTTCGCCGCGTCTCCTACGTATCAAACTATAGGTATACTCCTTTTAGGAAATAAACATCCAGCACTCCGGTGAAAGAATGGGCACTCGGTCTTTATTTTCAAACAACGAGGTATCACATCAACGCGTTTCAGCAGACTCGCGCTGCCTTGTTCACGATGTTTTGTGCCATACTTTTTTTCATTAAAATACATTTCATTTAGTGATTGACAACAAAGAGGGACTCAACTTTCATATTCCCCAGCTCTGTATAATGCACTTTGGCCGCCATCTTGTAACATGTTCATTCCTATTTGTTTTACATGTTTTTTTAGTACGATTTATACTCAATTTGCACATATTGCTGTATTACATGGCTCAATGATTACAGCTATTTCTTATGTTTTCGCGCAGGATACCTCCTTGCATATATTTGACAATAGCTAATTAAAAATCAGAGTCTGTCATACAATTTTAAAAGATTTAAATTTCTTCAACATGCTAGTGCAAATGGTATTAATCTTCAGGGAATGAATTATATATATATATATATATATATAATGTAACCCAATCCCGATAACAATGGAGGCTGTCTAGCCGGGCGGTCCGTGCTGGGGCAATCGGCAGCCCCAAATATGTAACGCCAGCCAATTTCAAAATTCGAAATCAAAGGTGGTTTGACATGGTTTGAGCAGCAGCATTGTTTATTTAATTTTTACAGTGTTAAGATGGCTGCCACTCTTCCTAAGCCTGACCTTTATGTTGTGAGTAGCCCTTCCTTTGTGTCAATCATTTTGTAAGATACTTAAACTTTATTGAAATCACTGTACGCTTGACGTGAACAAGGCGAAAGCTGAAACGCGTTGTTTTGGTTGCAGCGATTAAACCGACTCACATTGCAATTCTCCTTGGTGTCCGTGCTTTGATTTCGAATTTTGAAATTGGCTGGTGTTATATATATATATATATATATATATATATATATATATATATATATATATATATATATATATATATATATATATATATATATATATATATTACCTACTGGCTGGTAGTTATAGTTAGGACCATGTTTTCATAGAAAAGGAGCTTTTTGACTTTCTTATATCTTTGGCATTGTTTGACAAATCTTCACAAAAGTTTCCCCAGAAACTGTGACAGTGAGTCTTGTTGTGCATGGAAAGTTGTGGGGCGATACTTCAAGTGAGGGAGAGAAAAAGAGGGGGAAAAAAGTGTGTTTCCCAAGTTTATTCCCAAAGGAGCTTTGAACACGCCTACAGCACGAACAGCTGGACGGAATTGCACCAAATTTGGCAGAAAGGTAGATTTTGGTTCGCAGATCACGCTTTCAGTTATCCGGTGTAAATCTGTCAGGTAGTAGTTAAGAAATTTAAGGAAATATCACTTTGTATATCAGTGATCACAGCTAATTCACTCATGCCCTTACTCTCTCACCCACTGAGAGGCTTATGTACCCACTCACAAACCCTCTCAGACACTAACACAGTCACTGAGAGAACTCCTCAGAGACTCACACACCCACTCACAGGCCAATTCAGACACTTATGCACTCACTCCCTTATCCAGTGAGATGCTCAGGCAGCCACTCACAGACTGATTCAGACACTCATGCACGCACTCAGAGACTCACACATCTACTCTGAAGCTCATGTACCCACTCACTCACCCACTCAGAGACTCATATACCCATTAACAGACCCACTCAGAGACTCATGTACCCGCTCATAGAGCTATTCAGAGACTTTCACACCCACTTGGAAACTGACTCATATTCTCAAGCACCCAATAACAGACCCATGTAGACGCATGTACCTACTCGCAGATGCTTGCACCCACTCAGACACTCATGCACTGCCTCACTCACCTAGACAAATGCTCATGCACCCACTTACACACCCACTCAGACATTTATGCACCCACTCTCAACTACTCTGATGCTCATGCACCCACTCACAGAACCACTCAGACACTCATGGTCCCAGTTACTCACCTACTCAGAGGCTTATTCACCCACTTATAGACCCACTCAGATACTCATGCAGCCACTCACAGACCCACTCAAAGACTCACAAAGACTCACAGACCCACTCAGAAGCTCATGCACGTACTGACAGATCCACTCAGACACTTAAATACTTGTACCCACTCATAGAGCTATTCAGAGTCTTACACACTCACTCACAAACTGACTCATATTCTCAAGCACCCAATAACAGACCCGCTCAGATACTTACTCATCTATTTACAGACCCACTCAGAGACTCAAGCACCTACTCACAGACCCACTCAGAGACTTATGCACCCACTCACAGACCCACTCAGACAGTCATGCACCCACTCACTCACTCAGTCAAATCCTCATGCACCTCATGTTCCCAGTCACTTACCCACTGAGAGGCTTATGCATCCACTGACAGACTCACTCAGCAACTCTCACACCCACTCAGACATTCATGCACCCACTCACTCACTCACCCAGTCACATGCTAATGTACCCACTTACAGACCCACTCAGAGCCCCATCATTCACTCGCACACCCTCTCAGACACTCATGCTCACATTGACAGACCCACTAAGACACTCACACATCCACTCATAGATCCACTCAGAGACTCACACACACACCAACACACCCATTCTGACATTCATGCACCCACTGACAGACCCAGTCAGATACCTTGCACGCCCACTCACAGACCCACTCAGAAGACTCATACACCCACTAACAGATCCTTTTTATTGGAGCAAAAAAAGGAGGATTTGGGGCAAAGCACAACCGCACCTATCCCTAGTAGAATTATATAAAGGTATGGTGCTAATGACCGGAGATCCAAAACCTCTAAATCTCCTGAAGCTCCACGCTTCAAATAACCATAACACAATCCAATGGTCCAGCACCCATGGGTGCTGGACCATTGGATTGTGTTATACCCACTAACAGATCCGCTCATGCACCCACTCACTCACCAACTGCGAGGCTTATGCACCTAGTCACCAACCCACTCAGACTCACACACCCACTCACAGATCCAATGAGACACTCATGTTCCTACTCTCTCACCCACTGAGAGGCTTGTATGCCTACTCACAGGCCCACTCAGACACTAATACAGACACTTAGAGACATACTCAGAGACTCACACACCCACTCACAGACCAATTCAGACACTTATGCACCTACTCCCTTATCCAGTGAGAGGCTCAGGCAGCCACTCACAGACTGATTCAGATAACAGACCCACGTAGACACTTATGTACCTACTCACAGACTCTTGCACCCACTCAGACACTCATGCACCCACTCACCCAGACAAATGCTCATGCACCCACTCACAGACCCACTCAGACACTCATGCTCCCAGTCACTTACCCACTGAGAGGCTTATGCATCCACTGACAGACCCACTCAGCGACTCACACACCCACTCAGACCCACTCAGACAATCATGCACCCACTCACTCACCCAGTCAAATGCTCATGTACCCACTTACAGACCCACTCAGAGCCCCATCATTCACTCACACACCCACTCAGACACTCATGCTCACATTGACAGACCCACTAAGACACTCACATATTCACTCACAGACCCATTCAGACACTCACATCCACTCACAGATCCACTCAGAGACTCATGCACAAACTAACACACCCATTCTGACACTCATGCACCCACTGACAGACCCAGTCAGATACCTTGCACGCCCACTCACAGACCCACTCAGAAGACTCATATACCCACTAACAGATCCGTTCATGCACCCACTCACTCACCCACTGTGAGGCTTATGCACCTAGTCGCCAACCCACTCAGACTCACAATCCCACTCACAGATCCAGTCAGACACTCATGTTCCTACTCTCTCGCCCACTGAGAGGCTTGTATGCCTACTCACAGGCCCACTCAGACACTAACACAACCACTTAGAGACCATCTCAGAGACACACACCCACTCACAGACCAATTCAGACACTTATGCACCTACTCCCTTATCCAGTGAGAGGCTCAGGCAGCCACTCACAGACTGATTCAGATAACAGACCCACGTAGACACTTATGTACCTACTCACAGACTCTTGCACCCTCTCAGACACTCATGCACCCACTCACTCACCCAGACAAATGCTCATGCCCCCACTTACTCACCCACTCAGACATTTATGTACCCACTCTCAACCACTCTGAGGCTCATGCACCCACTTACAGACCCACTCAGACACATATGCACCCACTCTTTCACCCCCTCAGAGGCTTATGCACCCACTCACAGACCCACTCAGGCTCCCATACCCACTCATAGACCAGGGCTTAATTTGTGCCGGTGCTTTCCGGTGCTTAGCACCGGCACTTTCTCATCAGGGCCGGGTCTACACTCAGCACCCGTCTGCTGCATTTGGTGGCGACATAATGATTATTGCATTGATATGTTTAATTAAGTTTACCTCGGAGCAGCCGCAGAGTGTTGTTCTCATGACCATAATCTCGAGTCCCGAGTGCAAAATCATTAAATGTTTATTGATGGCGGCCTTTAGTTGAGTGTTGCCACCGGTGCACGGTGGGCAGGCCGCGGGACACTGAGTCATTACGCTGGATTTTTGGTTCTTCCGGGGCAGGGGCTCTGCTGCAGCAGGCAGCGTGCGCAGATTTTTCTCAATTTGTCACGCCCCAGCATACCCGCATGCGCGCGCCCCTCCCTACTCTACCGCGAGTCATCCGTTTAACAGTTATTAGCAGCTGCACCAGGCCCGCCTAACGGAACCACTCATGTATAGTGAGGGTACCTGCTGAATGCGCCACTGGGCAGAGATAAACTAAGGTACGTGGAGCAAACGCGGCTGCCTATTACCGGGCACAGGAGTACTTCGTTTTTTCCTAGCACGTGTCTCTACTCTAGTAATCTGTGATTCTGTTTACAATAGTGAGGTCATTTCACGGTGTGATGATGTTTGATCTTTCGTTATGGCTGATATGTGTGTTTTTAACATTGGTATTAACATCTCACTCTCCAGAAAGAAAACTTCCGTCACTTTGATTGAGTTCATTGAGTCTGCCAAGATAGTTGTTTCTCTGTCCGTTTTTTCCTAGCATGTGTCTCTAGTAATCTGTGATTCTGTTTACAATAGTGAGGTCATTTCACGGTGTGATGATGTTTAACCTTTCGTTATGGCTTGTTTGGAGCGTGTTTCTTAAACGTAACTATTTTTCTGCAGCAACAAATGACGCATTAACATTTGGATCATGAAAAGCATTGAAAGTAGAAAAGCAGAAATAAAAAAAATACAGATTACCATCCCCATTCGTGCACTTATTTTGTTATTTATTTTGTTGTACATTTTTCTGCAGTGGAGCACTTTACCATGGGGGGTGTCAGTGTACTTTCTGGAGAGTGACATGTTGGTTACATCAAAAGAACTCGGTGAGGGCAGAGGTGAAGAAGTTAACAATTAACCAAGCATTAAACATAGACTGAGTCACATCTTGGTTCATTTCGTCAGGACTGAGGACCGAAGAGATCAGGAAGGTCAGAGGAATTAGCTTTGTAGCCAGAGGTGTGGCAAGCCAGTCATAGACAGCAGTGCAAGGGGCCCCTGTCAGCTAGTACGGTAGTAAACGTTTGCTATGATTGTTGTTGAGTAGGCCCCCAATGCTTCTGGGCCCTAGTGCCACTGCACCTGTTGCACCCCTGATAGATACACCCTTGATTGTAGCAATGTAGGTGAATTGAAAAAGTAGGAGACATGAGGGGGAGAACGGAGTAGGCTAGGGGACAGCTCAAAGAACATGGACCGAGGTCACGCGATGAGGGGTGACAGGTCAAGAAGTGGTTAGACGTTATAGAAGGTCTTAGAACCTGTGAGATTGGATTTTAGGTGGCATTTAAATAGCAAAGTTTCGTTTTTTTCTAAATCTACAAATGCCCGCTCACCACTGAAATGCACCTAGAATAGAGTTCTAGAGAGTTGGGGCTGACAGCATGAGTAGTCAGTTTTTCTTTTTTTAACTACATTCTGAGGGTTTATTTACTTCCTCAGTGCATTATGAAGTAGATGTTCTTCACAGTACACCACACTCTATTAATGTCATATCCATCACTTTGTGTTACTACATCGCAGAATTGATGATGGTGAAGCATATAGCTTTTGATTTTCTTCATTACAGTGTACCCTGCTGGAGCTGACCATGTTTTCAGTCTAGAACAGTGGTTCTTAACCTGCGGTCCAGAGACACCTAGTGGTCTCCGAAGCCTTCTGAGGGGGTCCGCGACTGCATAGAAAATTAAATAATTTTAATAAATTAATAAGTTGTATACAACTGATGAAGCAAAATTGAAAATTTGAAAACATTCTGTTGCTGTGAAGGTATTTGAAACTGGGGGCTACAAATAAGGTTAGTATACTCAGATTGAGTTGTGGGAGCAAGGCAAGTGCATCAAACAGAATATAATATTGATGAGGGACCTCAATTGAACTGAGAAAAGGGCCAATCTTTCCATTAAAATTACAATTTTATTTTTTACATCTTTTTGTGAATTAAATGAAACATTTAATCTTTGTATGATGTTTGTTGCTGTATTTTCTGCAGATCAAAAATTCACAGCTTTCAGTGATACCTCAGTAGGGCTCCCATGATTCCAATAAGGGTTCATTTTGGGTCCCCAGGTTCCAGTAATGATTAAGAGGGGTTCCAGAGAAGTCACAAAAGTTAAGAACCACTGGTCTAGAATAATAATGTAATCACAACAATTTTACACTAAGGACGATGCACAGAGGTGAGAGCATATTTATAGAGAAATACTAACACATGATCACATTTTGAAATTTAACAGATTAATGTCAACACCATCCTCATAAGACACAACAGAAGCACAGACACATACGTTAAAGACAAGATCAGAACATCAGACGTGCGCAACCATTCACTTCTATTCTAGTCTCTTGTCCTGCTATCAAGCTGCAAGCTGCATTACATTACATAATGATAATTCTCTTTAGATGTAATTGCAAATAGCCATGAGACATTCAAAGCTTACCTGGTTTCTGCATAGCAATCCCTTGCATGCCTTTTAGGTACCTGCTATCCGCCCCAGATAGCAAAAGTTCTTGAATTCTGAATAGGATTAGCCAATGCAGACACCTGCAGTGCCTTGGCCATGTTCTCTTGTATACAAAGTATCATGATATTGGTACTTGCATTTCTGTGTGCCTTACTGCTCAATGGTTACTTCATTCACTTGATGAGTATCTGGTCCATAAACTACTCTTTTTACTCAGCTTTTTTGTTTGGACATCTCGTCAATTACTATTTCTAGCTTGCTCCTCGAGATGGAGAGCTTAACTTTCCATATGTGCAGATCCATGCTTGCTGTAGCATGGATAATTTGTTATGCTCAAGGGATAAGATCAGAAGTACTATTTGATATCACCTAAAGATGTGAATTTCTCTACAGCAGAGGCATCTTCAGCAGTTTCTTGTATCCTTCAATCTACAAATTGTTCACTTGGGTGGAAATGCATATGTTAAAAATAATACATATGATTTAAATGCATTGCTACGCTACACATCTCCCAGTGGCTGCATCAGAGAACTGTGCAGTGCAACTTGTAGGTTCATGAATGGTGTGTAGCAGGAATCCCATTGTCTAAGAAGCATGAGGCCAATCCGAAACTTCTCACTTAGTGCCAACTATTTAGAGATCTCTATGGTGATTTTGAGTTTGTTGGACAGGATACTCTGTTACAAATGCAGGCTGGCTGTGATCTCTACATCTGATGGACAGCAGTCTGTCAGGGTGGCAGACGTAGTGTCTGTCAGGTTGGCGGATGTAATGTCCTCTGCCACCCTGACGAACGCAGAACCATCTGCCAATTTCTAGATCTAGGGCCCGATTCACAGAACTAACATAAGACAAAATCCTAAACTTACTACCATTTACTAATTTTGGTATTCACAGAAGGCACTTACTCTTTTTGGTATTCACAGAAGGCACTTACTTATTGATGAGTAAGTGCCTTCTGTGAATACCAGAACGAGTAAGTGCCTTCTGTGAATACCCAAATGGTAGTAAGTTTAGGATTTTATCTTAAGTTAGTTCTGTGAATCGGGCCCCTAGTCATTAACTGCACTGTGGAATCACACCACATACAGCCAATTGCTTTTCCTTCACGTCCTACTGCAGGCACGGTGCTTATTTCGAGTGCACAATCAGTGCTTCTCCCATTTCTCCACATCCATTGCATTGTAAAGATTCAACCTGTAAGCCCCCTTAAAAATATAATGCACATTAAGACCACAATGTACACTCATGTAACACCACACTGTGTGGATTGAAGGTTATGGACTTCCCCTTGTGTAATTGGACCTCACACGGAAGAATCTGTCTGCCAGGCGTCCCAGTGATAACTTTTTCAGAACTGTATTGCTGCAAGACAAGACGATCACTTTCAGTAGACCTTATAGTATGGCCTTTAGGTGGATGACGACGGGTTCACTCCTAGAATTCCTCCAGTGGTTAATTTGTAAAAAAAAAAATAAGTGCCAGGGCTCTTGTCAGGAGGCAGCTTGCACCAGCCAATTTCACCGGCTAGCGCCACCTAAAACAGAAGCAACTGCTAACCATGAAAGTGGGCAGAGAATGTCGCTTAATGGCCAGTGCTGCAGACTTAGGAGCAGGGGAACCAGGTTCAAGTCTCCTCAGTCAGCTCAACATCCTGTGATTCTGGGCAAATCACTTATTCTCCCCGTAAATGAATGTGTCCTTAACTGGTGCTCATGAAAAGCTCCGATGTTAATGATTAAGTGCCATGTTGATGATTAAGTGCTGGTGCTGAGCACTGGAAACCACCAGCTCAAATTAAGCACTGAAAACTCAGGCATAAATGGGCACTCTTACAACAACAACTAAGCCTAGAGAGGGAGCAGAGGTTTAATAGTCAGCTTAACCTCTCTTTTGGCAAGTGGAAACAGAAGAGGAATTCACAGATAAGGGCACCTCAGCCCGAGCTAAAGTTCATAGTCATTTTTTTTTAGTATTCTCCAAATGTGTGCCTTGCAGGAAGATGACAGTGCATCTGCACAAGACGTTCATAGTTCAAATCTTGATATGTATAGTAAATGAACACTTTGGGTAGTGCCTTCAGAAGAGGACAGAATAAATGAAAATCAAAGACAACAGTTATACCATACCTCTTCTTGGGTGAGAAGTGGGTGAATGGACGGTGGGAAATTGGCCACAGACCTAGAAAATGTTGGTGCAGGGCTTTCAATGTCATTTCTTACAAGCTCCTTTCAAGAGCTGATGTGAACTCAGCTAGCACAGTTATCCTAACAGAGTTGGTTTTTTCACACAATTCAAGTGTTACACTCTAGCTTTCCTAGTTTGATTGTAGAGGCCGTCCTTTGCCCAGGTTTTGTGATGATGGTTATCTTTTGTTTCATATGCGGACCTACAGTCCAACATGATTTCATTACAAGACTAGTGGCTGAATTACATCTGATTCTTCATTACATTAAATTCTATCAGCAACATTTCACAAGCATATTTAAACTAAGAAATGCATCAAAACATGAAGATCAATACTTCAGTAAAGTTAACTTACTAGGAGGCCAATTCACAAAGGGCCTTCACACTTGTGGCAGAGGCCCGCAGTTGTGTCAACAGTGCCTGCACTCATGGTGGGGGTCTCTACACTCGTCGTGTGACCTCCGCAATGAGTAACTGCAGTGGGGAGATCCCGCCACGAGTGTGCCCCTCTACCACGACTGCCGGGAGTGCGGAGGCCCTTTGTGAATCGGCCCTTAGGTGTTCAAAATCACATATCACAGAGGGTCCTAAGGCATCACTGTCCTTGGATAAATAGTCGTGAATACGAGCGACAACTTCCTCTTCTTTGCTGCTCTAGCAGAAAATAAATTTCTCTTTGTTATTCATCTTTTTCTCTTCAGCATTTTAATTTGCTCCTTGTAACAATATTTCATACCTTCAATATGCTTTATGGGGTTAGGGATATATAAAATATTGTGGGGGTGGCACGCCTGTACTTTATTCAAAATGGCATTCCTCTGTATTGTCCTTAACCCAAATCAGCACATATAGCACTGGAATTGTCCCTTTTCAATGCGTTAGTGATTTTAGCTCATTTATTCCAAAATTGTGCTTTAAATGCACGTTTGATTTAATCTTTTTCAAAATGTTCACAGGGCAGGGGAACCTATCAAAACCTTACTATGAGGAAGGCTCCCTAGCTGAAATTCAGATTGGGTTTAACATCTGACTTTTCGCAGTGCCAGTTGTGGATGGAGCTAATAGAGTAAGTGGGTGGAGCCAGAGAAAAGTAGGTGTGGCCTTCGACAAACATTTGAGCACCTGCACTTCAAATTTTACAAATTAAGCACTGTCATAGACCCACTCAGATGCTCATGCAGCCACTCACAGACCCACTCAAAGACTCACAGACCCACTCACAGACCACACAGAAGCTCATGTACTCATATACCCACTCAGACACTTCCGCACATACTGACAGATCCACTCAGACACTTAAATATTCAGTCACAGACCCATTCAGAGTCTTACACACTTACTCACAAACTGACTCATATTTTCAATCACCCAATAACAGACCCACTCAGACACATATGCACCTACTCATGGACCCACTCAGAGGCTTATGTACCCATTCACAGACCCACTCAGGCACTAACAAAGCCAATAAGAGAACTACTCAGAGACTCACACACCCACTCACAGACCAATTCAGACACGTATGCACCCACTGCCTTATCCAGTGAGAGGCTCAGGCAGCCACTCATAGACTTATTCAGACACTCATGCACACACTCAGAGACTCACACACCCACTCTGAAGCTCATGTAGCCACTCACTCACCCACTCAGAGACTCAATTACCCATTAACAGATCCACTCAGAGACTCATGTAGCCGCTAATAGAACTATTCAGAGGCTTACACACCTACTCACAAACGGACTCATATTCTCAAGCACCCAATAACAGGCCCACGTAGACACTTATGTACCTACTCACAGACTTGCACCCACTCAGACACTCATGCACCCACTCACTCACCCACCCAGACAAATGCTCATGCTCCCACTTACACACCCACTCAGAAATTTATGCACCCACTCTCAACCATTCCGAGGCTCAAGCACCCACTTACAGACCCACTCAGACACATATGCACCCACTCTTTCACCCCCTCAGAGGCTTATGCACCCACTTACAGACCCACTCAGACTCATGTACCCACTCACAGACCCACCCAGATACTCATGCAGCCACTCACAGACCCACTCAAAGACTGACAGACCCACTCATGGACCCACACAGAAGCTCATGCACTCACACACCACCGCACATACTGACAGATCCACTCAGACACTTAAATATTCAGTCACAGACCTATTCAGTGTCTTACACACTCACTCACAAACTGACTCATATTCTCAATCACCTAATAACAGACCCACTCAGACACTTATGCACCTACTCATGAACCCACTCAGAGACTTAAGTACCCACTCATAGAACCCATCAGACACTCATTCACCCATTCACTCACCCAGTCAAATGCTTATGTACCCACTTACACACCCATTCAGACACTTATGCACCCACTCTCGCAACCACTCAGAGGCTTATGCACCCACTCACAGACCTACACAGACATTCTTTCACCCACTCACAGACTCACTCAGACACTCACATATTCACTTACAGACCCACTCAGAGGCTTATGCACTCACTCCCACACTCACTCTGACACTCACAAACCCACTCACAGATCTACTCAGACACTCATAGACCCACTCAGAGAGTCACATACCCACTATCAGACATTCATGTATCCACTCACTTGCCTACTGAGAGGCATATGTACCCAGTACACAGACCCATTCAGAGACTCATGCACCTACTCACAGACCCAATCAAATACACATGCCCCTACTCTCTCACCTACTGACTGGCTTATGTACCCACTCACAGACCCACTCAGACACTAACACAGCCACTCACACACCCACTCAGAGACTCACACACCTACTCACAGACCCATTCAGACACTCATGCAGCCTCTCCCTTACCCAGTGAAAGGCTCATGCAGCCACTCTCAGACTGATTCAGACACTCACATACCCACTCAGAGACTCACACACCAACTCTGAGACTCATGCACCCACTAACAGATATATTCAGAGGCTCATGCACCAACTCACACATCTATTCAGAGGCGTATATACCCACTCACAGACCAACTCACATTCTCATGTACCCACTCACAGACCCACTCAGATACTTATTGTTGGAGCCGGCCTCGTGGCGTGGTCCTGTTCCCCCTCGCTCCGCCGCACGAGGTCCCATGCACCTCGGGGCTCCTCCATCTTGGATTACACGTCACTCCACGTGACCTCCTCCGTGACCCTGCTCTACCCGGCCTCGGTCCCAGCGAGGCCCGACATCGAGGCGCCAACCCCTGGCCCGGGGAATACCACGTGAGCCCTTCCCACTCCCGGCGGAGGGCAGTATCGATGGGACCCCCAAGCGTCCTTCCACACCTAGGTGCGATCGCCCCACAGCTCTCTGGGGCCTGGCGCCTCTCCTGCTGGGCGTCTGGCCGCACCCTACCCGGCCTCTCCGCCCTCCTGGGCGCAAGGGTCCGGACATCAAAGGGCTCAAGACCTATATCTGGGGCGACCCGACAACAAGATGACAGTTGTATCCCGGAGTCAAGAGCCCTGCTGATCGGATCGCGGCTGACCCTACGGAGAAAGACTCTTCCTGAACCTACCTACTGAGCCCTGCTGACGACGTCGCGGCTCCATCGTGCTTACAAGACCTTCACGAACCTTTGGGGCCCTGCTGACGCCGTCGCAGCCCGACCTTGTCCAACAGACCATCAGAGCCCAGCTGACCTCGTCGCGGCTCGACCGAAGCGGACCTACCACCGGAGCCCTGCTGACTGTGTCGCGGCTCGACCCAAGCGGAACTACCACCTGAGCCCTGCAGACGCCGTCGCGGCTCTCCACGTCCGAGCCGCTCTGAGACCAGCACCCAAGGTCTGGCGCAGAGCCTTCCCGTACCTGACTGGTACTAAGACTGTCCCGCTACCCTATCCCTCCAAGAACATTGAGACTCTTACCGGATCACTCAATCCCATTGTAAATATTGAAACGTACTCCTTTTTATATAAAGAACCAAGATAAGCAACTGATACGGAGTCCTGAGTGGTGGTGTTACTGGGCCTAGTACGATTATAGGAGAAGGACCTTTCCTAGGAGGCTTCTCAGCGGCGCTCGGCTATAACTTGGCGGTAGGAAGGTGCCCGGAGTAGTCCCTCCGACTCCCCGGTGGTCCTCCCTCCAACATTTGGTGGCCAGCGACGATCCGAGCCAGACGCAATCGTACAAGCAAGTAACGCACCCACTACCTAACCAGACGGAAAAAGAAAAGGGAACCATGGACGGCCAAGAAGCAACCGTGGCCGCAACCTTCCAGCTGGAAAAACTGGAAGAATACACCCACAAAGAACTAAAACACTTCTGCAAGGACAAAGGGATCCCAACCACAGGATTGGGCACCAAGGAAGAAATGCAGAAGGCCCTGAAAGCCTGGGCCGAAGCCGAGGCCACTCCACCCCGCACCGAAGGGACCTCAGCCCGGAACGAAAACCTGCCGACCACAACCCCGACAGATGGGGGGCGAGGCATTCCCGAAGCCAGCCTATCCCACGAAGAAATACGAGAACGAGAGAGGGTCCGGGCACACGAAATGGACCTCGCACGACTCCGGCTGGACGGCGAGCTCCAGCTGGCGGAGAAGAAAATAGCCCTGGAGCAACTACGGCTGCAAGAGGAAATCGAGGAAAAGAAACGGCATCGAGAACTCGAAGAGAGACAGCTAACCCTCGAGCATGAGAGGAGCCTCAAAGAACTCGAACTGAAATCCAAAACGGGGGAGACCAGCACCCCCGGGGCCCGGGACGCTCTGCCACTGACCGAGCCAAAGGTTCATATCCCCAAGGATGTCGTCAAAGAGTACTACAAGAACGACGACATCCAGCAGTGGTTCCGAGCCTACGAGGTAGCCATGACCTCCCATCGGGTACCCCGGAAGGATTGGGGTGCCGGCCTATGGGGGAGGTTCCTCAGCGAAGGCCGTGTTACCCTGCTGCAACTCCCCGACGCAGTGATGACCTCCTACGATCACATGAAGGAAGCCCTACTCACCCGCTACGGACTATCAGCCGAGATGTACCGGCAGCGCTTCCGGGACTGCAAGAAGCTCCCCGGTACCACCTGGGTCGAGTACGTGGACTTCTTCAGCCGGGCCTTTGAAGGATGGATAAAAGGGAGCAAGGTCACCTCGTACAATGAACTGTTCGACCTCATTGTCTGGGAGCACCTCGCCAACAACTGCTTTGTGGAACTAAGGCAACACCTCCTAGACAGTAAGTTGACCGAGCCCCGGAAGCTCGCCGCCGAAGCAGACCGATGGGTCAACACAAGGGTCCCCCGGAACCCCGTGGGGGACTACCAAAGGAGTACCATGGGACCTCCTTGCCAGCGGGGCGGAGGAGGGGGGTCCCACCGCAGCCGAGAATTCCCGGCCGGACCGGCCAGAAGCCCGCCACGAGGCCAAGTCGCCAACCACACGTCCCCGGCCCTGGGCCGAAGGGGGACCCTCATCGCCCGGCCGGGACCCCGACCACCAGTGACCTGCTTCGGCTGCCAGCAGACCGGCCACTATGCGAGCGACCCGGCCTGCCCCGTGAACCGACGAAACGGGACCGCTGGGCCCCCTCCCCGACAAATAGCCGCCGCTGCCCTGGGGGAAGGAGAAGAAGAGGAGGAAAGCCGCGAGGACGGGTCCCCCGAGTGGGAACCGGCGGCCATGTCGCTCGTCTGCCTGGGCTCCCGAGAAATGGTGCCCCGAGCGGCCATCCCAAGCAACACCCAGAAGTACCAGCAGTGGGTCACCATCAACGGACGATGGGCCGAAGCCCTCCGGGATACTGGGGCTAGCGTGACTGCTGTCCGCTGCCACCTAGTGACCCCCGAACAAATCCTGCCACATGTCCTATGCCCTGTCCGAACCGCGGACAACACCGAAAGCATGTGCCGGATGGCCAGGATCCCCTTCGAGTGGGGAGGAGTGTCCGGCACCCTAAAAGTGACTGTCCGCGATGACGCCCCCGTGGACTGCCTCCTGGGGAATGACCTAGAGAGCTCCCCCTGGGCCCAGGTGGAGCGACGAGAGCATCTGGGGATGCTAGGGCTGCCTGAGTGGGCCTGCACCACCACCCGGTCCATGACCGCCCAACCCGCCGCTGCCGCGGCCACCGACCAGCCTACGGGCCCAGAACGATCACCCTCCTCCGGCACGGAGGAACCCGACGATGAGGCCGGGCCATCCGAACTGTCTCCCGACGAGGCCGCCTCCCTCAGCGAGATCCCCGAGCTGGCTCAGTGGCGCCACGATGGGGGCCCCACCCGCGAACAATTCCAGCAAGAACAGAAGGCCTGCCCGTCCCTCGAGGGGGCCCGACAGCAAGCGGCCACCCAGGCCTCGGGGGACCCCACGGGAACCCACTGGGTCTATTGGGACAATGACTTACTATACAGCGAGCAGAAAGTCGCCGAGCTGGGAGCCAGCCGGGTGTTGGTGGTTCCCCTCCGGTTCCGGGAGTTCCTCCTGAACCTGGCGCATGACGTGCCCCTCGCCGGACACCTCGGGCGGGACAAGACTTACAGCCGCCTAGTGACCCATTTCTATTGGCCCCGAATGCGGAGAGACGTGGACCACCACTGCCAGTCCTGCCAGACCTGCCAGGCTAGCGGAAAAACTGGGGGTCGAGTTAAAGCCCCCCTCCAACCATTTCCAGCCGTCCACACCCCGTTCAAACGAGTGGGGATCGACATTGTGGGGCCCCTCGACCCCCGAACCGCCCTAGGACACCGCTTCATCCTGGTACTGGTCGACCACGCCACCCGATACCCTGAGGCCATCCCACTCCGCACTGTGACAGCTCCAGTGGTGGGCCGGGCCCTGATGGGCATCTTCTCCAGGGTGGGGTTCCCCCGAGAGGTGGTGAGCGACAGGGGTACGAACTTTATTGCAAAGTACATGAAATCCCTCTGGCAACAATGCGGGGCCACCTACAGATTCACTACCCCTTACCACCCGCAGTGGAACGGACTGGTCGAGCGGTTCAACAGGACCCTAAAAGGGATGATCAAAGGTCTGGAAGAGCCCCTGCGGAGGAGGTGGGATGTCTTGCTGCCCTGCCTCCTGTTCGCCTATCGAGAGGTACCACAGAAATCCCTGGGCTTCAGCCCCTTCGAACTATTGTATGGGCACCCCGTCCGAGGGCCCCTCAGCCTGGTCAAGGAGGGCTGGGAGGCGAACGTCCAAGATGCCCCCCGACGTCTACCGGTACCTCCTGACCCTGCAGAACCAGACTCGGAAGTTCCGGGCCCTGGCAGAAGGCAACCTCGAAGCCAGCCAAGAAGACATGAAGCGCTGGTATGACGCAAATGCCTCGACCATCGAGTTCGAGCCAGGCCAGCAAGTCTGGGTCATGTCACCAGTGGACCCCTGCGCCCTACAGGACAAGTGGACCGGGCCCTTCAAGGTGGTTGAGAGGAAGAGCCCCGTCACCTACCTAATCGACATGGAGTCCCCGAGGAACCCCCTCCGGGTCCTGCACGCCAACCGGCTCAAGCCCCACTTTGCCCGAACTGAACTAAGCCTGCTGCTGGCTACTGATGATGGGGGCGAAAGCGACTCCGAGCCCCTGCCAGACCTCCTGGGGTCCTCGGGCCAAGACGGTTCCTTGGAGGAAGTCCACCTCTCCGACACGCTGACCCCAGAACAGCACCATGACTGCCGGAGGCTGCTGCGACCCTTCGCTGCCCTCTTCTCTCTCACGCCCGGGGTGACCCCCTGGTGCGTACACGACGTGGATACCGGGGACAGCCCCCCTGTGCGACATCGCGCCTACCGAGTACCTGACCGAGTCCGGGCCTGCATACAGACCGAGGTCGCCAAGATGCTCGCCCTCGGAGTCATTGAGCCCTCAGACAGCCCGTGGGCCAGCCCGGTGGTCTTGGTGCCGAAGGCCGCCGCCCCCGGTACTTCTCCGGAACTCCGATTTTGTGTAGACTACCGGGGCCTGAACGCAGTCACCAAGACCGATGCCCACCCCCTGCCCCGGGTAGACGAGCTGATCGATCGCTTAGGGGCCGCCCGCTACCTAAGCACCTTTGATCTCACCGCTGGGTACTGGCAGATCAAGCTCACTCCCGGCGCCCAGGAACGATCCGCCTTTTCCACCCCCGATGGGCACTACCACTTTCGGGTGATGCCCTTCGGTATGAAGAATGCCCCAGTGACCTTTCAGAGGCTGGTAAACAAGGTCCTGGCGGGGCTAGAAGCCTTCAGCGCGGCCTACCTCGACGACATTGCAGTCTTCAGCGACCATTGGGCCGCGCACCTGGGACACCTCGGCGAAGTCCTGGCCGCTCTCCAAAGGGCCGGGCTCACAATTAAGGCCAGCAAGTGCCAGATCGGTCAAGGATCTGTGACCTATCTGGGCCACCAGGTGGGGAGTGGCCAGGTGGCGCCCCTCCAGTTGAAGGTCGATGCCATCCAGGCGTGGGAGCCCCCCGCAACCCAGACCGCTGTCCGGGCCATCTTAGGCCTCACAGGCTACTACCGGCGATTTATTAAAGATTATGGCAGCATCGTGGGCCCCCTTACGGAGCTCACTTCCAAGAAACAGCCCAAGGTGGTGCACTGGACGCCCCGCTGTCAGACCGCTTTTGAAGCCCTCAAGGCGGCCATGTGTGCTGCCCCGGTGCTCCAGGCCCCTGACTACAGCAAGGAATTTGTGGTGCAGACCGACGCATCAGAGTACGGGTTCAGGGCGGTCCTCTCCCAGATGGACGCCGAGGGCCTCGACCGACCTGTGGCCTTTATCAGCCGCCGACTGCTGCCACGAGAACAGAGGTGGAGCACCATCGAGCGGGAGGCCTTCGCTGTGGTATGGGCTCTCAAGAAGCTCCGGCCCTACCTTTTCGGCACCCACTTCAGGGTCCAGACTGACCACCGACCCTTGCGGTGGCTCATGCAAATGCGGGGCGAGAACCCCAAGCTGTTGCGATGGTCCATCTCGCTGCAAGGGATGGACTTCACCGTGGAACACCGGCCCGGCAACGACCACGCCAATGCTGACGGCCTGTCCCGATTCTTCCGCCTCGGCAAGGAGAACCCCCAAGGAGATGGGTGACTCTCCCTGCCTTCAGCTGGGGGGGACGCGTGTTGGAGCCGGCCTCGTGGCGTGGTCCTGTTCCCCCTCGCTCAGCCGCACGAGGTCCCATGCACCTCGGGGCTCCTCCATCTTGGATTACACGTCACTCCACGTGACCTCCTCCGTGACCCTGCTCTACCCGGCCTCGGTCCCAGCGAGGCCCGACATCGAGGCGCCAACCCCTGGCCCGGGGAATACCACGTGAGCCCTTCCCACTCCCGGCGGAGGGCAGTATCGATGGGACCCCCAAGCGTCCTTCCACACCTAGGTGCGATCGCCCCACAGCTCTCTGGGGCCTGGCGCCTCTCCTGCTGGGCGTCTGGCCGCGCCCTACCCGGCCTCTCCGCCCTCCTGGGCGCAAGGGTTCGGACATCAAATGGCTCAAGACCTATATCTGGGGCGACCCGACAACAAGATGACAGTTGTATCCCGGAGTCAAGAGCCCTGCTGATCGGATCGCGGCTGACCCTACGGAGAAAGACTCTTCCTGAACCTACCTACTGAGCCCTGCTGACGACGTCGCGGCTCCATCGTGCTTACAAGACCTTCACGAACCTTTGGGGCCCTGCTGACGCTGTCGCGACCTTGTGCAACAGACCATCAGAGCCCAGCTGACCTCGTCGCGGCTCGACCGAAGCGGACCTACCACCGGAGCCCTGCTGACTGTGTCGCGGCTCGACCCAAGCGGAACTACCACCTGAGCCCTGCAGACGCCGTCGCGGCTCTCCATGTCCGAGCCGCTCTGAGACCAGCACCCAAGGTCTGGCGCAGAGCCTTCCCGTACCTGACTGGTACTAAGACTGTCCCGCTACCCTATCCCTCCAAGAACATTGAGACTCTTACCGGATCACTCGATCCCATTGTAAATATTGAAACGTACTCCTTTTTATATAAAGAACCAAGATAAGCAACTGATACGGAGTCCTGTGTGGTGGTGTTACTGGGCCTAGTACGATTATAGGAGAAGGACCTCTCCTAGGAGGCTTCTCAGCGGCGCTCGGCTATAACTTGGCGGTAGGAAGGTGCCCGGAGTAGTCCCTCCGACTCCCCGGTGGTCCTCCCTCCAACACTTATGCACCCACTTACAGATGCACACACCCACTAACAGACCCACTTAGACACTCATGCATCCACTCACTCACCCAGTCAAATGCTCATGTACCTACTCACAAATCCACTCAGACACTTATACACCCAATCTCTCACCCACTCAGAGGCTCATGTACCCACTTACAGACCCACTCACTCATCAACTCAGAGGCTTATGCACCTATTCATAGACTTACTCATAGACCCACACACCCACTCACAGACCCACTGAGACATTCATGCACCCACTCATAGACCCACTCAGATATTATGCAGCCACTCACAGATTCACTCAGACTCATCCATTCACTGCCACACTTACTCAGACACTCATGCACCCACTCATAATGCCACTGAGAGGCTCATGCATCCACTCAGAGAGCCACTCAGAGACTCATTTACCCACTCATAGGCCCACTTAAAGAGTGGCTCCCATTCACAAGCCCAGTCACAGACTCATGGACCCATTGAAAGACTCATGCATCCACTCAAAGATATACTTAGAGACTCATGCACTCACTCACAGATCCATTCAGAGACTCATGTCCAGTCAGAGACTCATACATCCACTCACAGACACACTCAGACAGTTATATACCCAGTCACAGAACCACTCAGACACTCATGCACCCACTCACAAACTCACTTAGAGACTCATGCACTCACTCACAGACATACTCAGACACTCACGCACACACTGACAGACCCACTCAGATACTCAAATAGTCACTCACAGACCCACTCATGCACCCACTCACAACCCTATTCAGAGCCTTACACACCCACTCACAAACTGACTCATATTCTCAAGCACCCAATACAGACCCACTCAGACACTTATGCACCTACTCACAGACCCACTCAGAGATTCATGCACCCACTCACAGACCCACTCAGATACTTATGTACCCACTCACTCACACAGTCAAATGCTCATGTACCCACTTACACACCCACTCAGACACTTATATACCCACTCTCTCACCTACTCATAGGCTAATGTACCTACTCATAGACCCGCTCAGACACTTATGTACCCACTCTCTCACCCACTCACAGGTTCATTCACCTATTCACAGACACACTCAGACACTCATGCTCCTAGTCACTCACCCACTCAGAGGCTTATGTACCCACTCACAGACCCACCCAGAGGCTATATACTCACTCTCACACCCACTCAGACACTCACGCACACACTGACAGACCCACTCAGACGATCAAATATTCACTCATAGACCCACCCAGACACTCATGCACCCACTCACGTTCTACTCAGATATTCATACACTTACTCACAGACCCACTAAGAGACACACACTCACTAACAGACCCACTCAGACACTTATGCACCCACACACATGCCTATTCATATTTTCATGCACCTACTCACAGACCCAGTCACTCACATGCCTACTCACAGACCCACTCAGAGACTCATGCTCCCACTCATAGACATGCTCATGCACCCACTCACCCACCTACTGAGAAGCTTATGTACCCAGTCACATATCTACTCAGACACTCATATACCCACTCACAGACCCAATCAGGCACTCATGTCCCTACTCTCTCACACACTGACAGGCTAATGTATCCACTCACAGACCTACTCAGATACTAACACAGCCACTCACAGACCTACTCGGAGACTCACATACCCACTCACAGACCCAGTCAGGTACTCATGCACCCACTCCCTAACCCAGTGAGAGGCTCATGCAGCTACTCACAGACTGATTCACACTCATGTACCCACTCAGAGCCTCATACACCCACTCACACACCCACTCTGAGACTCATGCACCCACTCAGTCACTCACTCCGAGACTCATGTACTCACTAACAAACACACCGGATATTTACACACCTACTCACAGACCTACTCAGAGACTCACACGCCCACTCATAGACCCACTCAAACACTCATGCTTCCACTCACTCAGTCAAATGCTCACGTACCTACTCACACACCCACTCAGACACTTATACACCCACTCTCTCATCCACTCAAAGGCTCATGCACCTACTTACAGACCGACTCACACACCCACTCACTCACCCACTCAGACATTCATGCACCCACTCACAGACGCACTCAGATATTATGCAGCCACTCACAGATTCACTGAGAGACTCATTCATTCACTGCCACTATTACTCAGACACTCATGCACCTACTCATAGTACCACTCATAGACTCATGCATCCACCCAGAGAACCACTCAGAGACTCATGTACCACTCACAGACCCACTTAGAGAGTGACACCCATTCACAGACCCAGTCACACGCTTGTGGAACCACTCACAGACCCATTGAGAGACTCATGCACCCACTCACAGATCCACTCAGAGTCATGCGCCCACTCATAGACCTGCTCACACAGTCATGCACCCACTCACATATCTACTCAGAGACTCATGTACAGTTAGAGACTCATACATCCACTCACAGACCCACTCAGACAGTTATATACCCAGTCACAGAACCACTCAGAAACTAATGCACCCAGTCACAGACCTACTCATACACTCATGCACCCACTCACAAACCCAGTCATGCAGCCACTGACAGACCCACTCAGACCCTGATACACACACTCACAGATTCACTCTGAGAGTAATACATGTTATTATATAGTTATTTAGCTACTGATGTACCCAGTGTGATGCACATGATTCTTTATTTATAGTTATGAATTTTGAATGTGCTGGTGGCTATTGAATGTCTGCTTTTGTCTTACATATTCGCAACGTATTTGCGAATATTGTGACGTCATGGCGAACATCTAAAAAAAATAAATTCAAAAGATCTTTATAAAGAAAATTAACATTATTTTGGGCTCCTGGGTGGCTCCGAGAAGAGCTTTTGTGATAATTGTGTGTATATGACAGCCATGCATAAGATAAGATGCAGAGTTTCAGGTTGCTGAGAAGCACCCTGTTGCCTTCGTCTGTAAAATTAACTCCATCACTTCCATGCATTGCATGCATGTCAAAACGCAGGTTGTTGTTGTTATAGATGAAGCCCATGTTATGGTCTCTGAGGAATGCAGAAACAGTTTTATTAACATGTTT
This sequence comes from Triturus cristatus, assembly GCF_964204655.1. NCBI lineage: Eukaryota > Metazoa > Chordata > Amphibia > Caudata > Salamandridae > Triturus > Triturus cristatus. Next base: position 272,978,519 of record NC_140592.1, on the reverse strand, counting down.
CCTGGCTTTGTCAATTTGTGGACAGAATTCATTAGACCCCTACCATTTCTGCCTTTGGCATATGTTGGAGTACATCAAGACAGTGTAAGGGAAAAATGTTATTAATTGTGCAAAGGTATCCTTCATTAGGATTTCCAATCCTACTCCAGTCAGTGTGCCTAGGTCATTGCCACCACAGTGCACAATCAAGAAGTCAGGGGGTTGGGAATTCACAATGGTCAGGGGATGGGAATTCACAATACTTCTAACCAAAGGCAGCAATTGATGCCACTTCAACCCTTTCTGGCCAACCCAAGTAATGTCCACATTAGGCAAACCCAAGTCCCTGTCAATACAACTCTTGCTAGCAGACTCTCTTGCCCGAAAAACATAGCTGTGGCCCACAATCCTCACTTTAACCATTTTGAAGTGAAGCAGCAGTAGCAGACAGGAAAAGGCTGGACCTGAATGAGACAGTTTTCAAAATGAAAGACAGTTAAAAGGCCTGCTTCTGATTTTTTTTAAAACATACTTTATTTGATGCTGTGAATATGGAAGGAAATAAAATTAGGTAGTATCTTGAAAGGTTAAGTAACTAGATTTATGATTGCCTGCAAGAAAAATAAAAAAAATTAAAGTAAACTTGGATATGTTTTTAATTCTGTACTGTAAACCGCACCTGTTGCAGCTCATTGTGTAACTAGTATAGCCCTTCTAGAATGTACTGCGAGCTTGTGAGCTATTGGTTCTAGTGGGTTGCTATGGAGACTGTGCTAAGAGTGTATTGAGGGTAGGGTGTTAATGAGAGAGTTGTCTATTTTAATAAATAAGAGGTTTTAGATTGTTGTGTAACAAGGATTACATTTCCTAGGGAGGACTTTCTAATAAAGTTTACTGTACTCTTAAAGTCATTAAAGTACCAAACCAAATATGTTTTTGGACTCCCGCGAATTTGTCGTGACGATCGAGAATTAGTCGTGAATATGAACAAATACCCTACCATGTTGGGCTTCTTTTTAAAAGTGGATGAAATAGTTAAGACATACTAACCATTCAGAAGTGGAGTTACAAAATAGAAAAATAAAAGATATGTTTTTATTTGCTGCCTTCTACTCTATCAGAGGGATCAATGTTGAAAAGGTTGCCATAATTGGTTGCTTTGTATGAGAGTGGTGCGCCATTCATATACTTAGTTTTTACATTACCTGAGAGTACTGTATCCATCTGATAAGAGCAAATAAAATATTTGATCAATAAAATCAGTTTTCAGGTAACTGAATTACATTTAATTTGGAGAGAAAAAAAGAATGAAAAGGTATATGTGTATGTAAGAATGTTAAAAGACAGACTGAAGTATTTTTGAAAACATATTAAAACTATATGAGATGATGATGTATGAGTGGTTTTGTATATTTACTAACAGGTGAGTATGATGCTTTATGAGTGTATGAGAATGTAACAGTTTGTCTGATGTGCAGATTAGGTGTGTGATAAGTTGTTTTACAATCTGTTGCTCCGTAATTGTATATTGTACATTTACTGCTTACTGCATGCCGCATTTGGTAGAAAACAAACTGTACACTACGAGTTAAACTTGTACTGAATGTATTGGAAGATGTGGAAAGATTTACATGTAACGTGCTGTTCATTAATAATGTGTTTCTCTGAATTATGGGTCTTGTAGTCCTGTTTATTGTCTTTTAGATGCGGAGTACAAGGCTCAGAATTGAAAGGAAAAAACAGGCACTGTAGGTATAGATCACACATGAATCTGTGAAACTTGCAAGGTATGTATTAGATAACCTTAGGGTAAGTGTTGGTGGTGCAGGTTTGTATGTGCTTAGCTGGTGAGACATGTTCTTTAAACTAATACTGAGTCTGATGTGTAGTATGAGTTGTAGGCATAGTTAAACTTGTAGTGTTTAAACATGTGTTAGAAATGGGGATTCTGGTTGGCTGAGGCTTGCGCCAAAGCCAGGCAGAAACCACCACTCTAGTCAGGGCTGGGGAGTTACACGCCAAAGATAACCCCTGCTCACCCCCTTGGTAGCTTGGCACGAGCAGTCAGGCTTATCTCTGAGGCGATGTGTAAAGCGTTTGCGCGCGCACCCAGCAACAACACCCAAGGCCCACCACAAAGGAAACTCCACACAAGGTATTCTATAAAAATAGCCTTTGTATTATACACAACACATTAGATAAAAACACACACTTTACAATGTACCAACAGGCACGGGCAGAATATACAAGGGATCTGTACAAGACAGGGCCACCTGGACCACTGTCAGGAATTAGCACTTTTAGAACTTAGCACACAAATATAAAATTACTGTAGCACAAAAATAACATGTATAGCACACAACCAGTACTTACTGGTATCAGGAAAGTACCACCTACGTAACCCTAACTACCTTAGGAAACTGTCACGCAGGGAACTAGAACCTCACTAGCACCACCTGTACTAGGAGAAAGCAACCAACCACCTAAGTATCACAATACCTGTAGGGGTAATAGAACGTTACACATGATGCATCACATTCAGAGGTGTAGGGAAGGAAAACACATGATGCATCAAAACACATTCAGAGGTGTAAAGCAATGGCACATGATGCATAAAAACACATTCAGAGGTGCAAGGAAAGGAACAATTGCGCAAGACTCATATGCCACCACCTGTGGCAGTCCCTAGGCCAACTGGCCTTGTAGGGGCTAGGACGCCCTGTGTTCAAGTCAGACTGCACCAGCTGCGCAAAGCAAAACGTAATTATCCCCACCTAAACGTTGCAGCTGCCCACTAAGTGCTGGGCAGCTGTAGGAAGGAGCGTGGGCACCACTGTGCCCTTTCAAACACAAATCTGTCGCTCTCGTGGGGAGCCTCTCTGGGCTCTTAGAACAGGCAATGCCCCCTGAGCCTCGCAGGCTCTAGACAAATACTGGGCCACTCGTGGGAGTCTCACCGGACTCGGTAAAATACTGCCACCACGTTGGAGCGCCACGCGCTCATCAACCACAATGTCCCCCACGTTGGAGCGCACCAGCGCTCTAAACAACCAACGCCGTTGGAGCGCACCCGCGCTCGAAGGAAACAATGCAGGGTGTTGGAGCCTCACTCGGCTCTGGAATAGACAATGCCCAGCCAATGTTGGAGCCTCCTCGGGGCTCTGGGCACCAAAGAATAATGTCCCCGTCGGTGGAGCGTCTAGCGCTCTAAACACTCATGCCCCCTTTGAGCCTCACGGGGCTCTGCAATGTATGGGGGCCGCTCGAGGAATAGGCCGGTCTGGGACCGGCACCCACAGCGCATGTACGGAGTCCCCCAGCCCTTCCCTACTCACTGGGCTGTTCTCCGGGGACTCCACTCCGCTCCTGGCCGGTCCGCTGGAAGGCAGCTTCTCTCCTCAGTACCCCGGGGCGCAGGGTAGGCTCCTGCCTGCTCCGGGGCTTTGCAATTCGACGCGAGTCCTCGGTGGGAGGCGGGGTAGGCTCCCGCCCTCCTACTTCTGGTCCTGGGTGTCCCGGAGGCCCGCCCTCGGCCGCCTGACTTCCTTTAAGAGCAGGCAGTGGTCCCACGGACCACTGCCTGCTCTTAAAAAATGATAAGAAAACTTTTCTTCTTTTAAACTTAACCCATTTTCCTTTCAGGTAAATGGCTGCATTAAAAAAGAATGATTGCTTTATTTAATAGCATTCACGAACATAGGGGCCAACAGGCCACCATCCCAGTGATTTTAGCGATTCCTAATGGGTCGTAAATTGCACCTACCTCATTAATAATAATAAGGTAGGTCGATTTGCGACCCCCTAAGAATTGCTAAATGAAACTCATGGAGCTTCATACATTAGGAATAACGATTACCTAATTGCGATTCACAGAAATTCACAGTTAGATAATCGCTATTCCTAATATTGATACATGTGGCCCTATGTATTTTGAATCTTAACAGAATGAACACACTGGATAAAATAGTGTTTGTGGATGAGTAAAAGAAGCCAAAAGAAACAACTTGTCAATAGAACTAACTTTTGCAAATTTTTCAGCAGTGAATGGAGAGATACTTCTGGTACTGAGCCTTTTTTTAATGAAGAAAGCTACTTCCAAGGGAACACATTAGTGCAAGCAGTTGATGAGTCTAGACGATGTTATGAGATGAATGATGCTACCATTCCAAAAGAGGTGATGGTTGCTAGAAAAGTAAAGGAAGTGATAGCTGAAGAGGTACAGGAAAGACATAGAAAGGCCCCTGTATATAAGTGGAACTGTACTAGTATGTGAACTGTTTGGCAAGAATTTTTTGATATGTTGAGAAATTTCCTACGTATATTTCCCTGCAGAAGTCTGAAGCAGAAAATAGCTACATTGCAAGGATTAGATTTAAGCGAAGTAAGTAGGTATACTAATTTACAGGTACACTCACTAACATACCTATCAAAGAAAGTGTACCAAAGCACCTTTCATCATTTCAGAATGTTAGGTGTACATCATTCAGAAATGGGAACATTATCTTGGTGGCTTTACTAGGTCAAAACTCCTGCCTTATGTTTAGGAGAAATTAGTAGAGTTATTATGCATGGTACCATGGCAGAGGTAGAAAAGGTTTGTGATGATGTCCAGTTTCGTTTCTTTTTGTCCTGAAGAGGAGTGTAGGGAAAATGAGGACTTGGTATCTGCAGGTGTAGCAGACAGGAGACAGGTATTACTGTTGATAACTTTCAAGAAGAGATTACAAAATTTAGGACGGTGTGTTCAGAGAAACCGGACTGTGTTTGTATATGTTGTCCATGCACACACCACAAAAATCAAACTTGTTATGTTACTGTGTCTAAAAAAACTGAACAAGACAACACAGATAAGTGTGGAGGATTTGCGCTTATTTATTCATAGAGAAACGCTTTGATTGTTCCGCACTGTGAATTATATGTAAGTACTGTTATAATAAGTTGGAGGACAGACACTTCCAAGCATATCAATGACTATAACCCTGTGATTCTGAAGATGTGGAATGCAAATAAGTATCTTCAATTTGTTGCAGACAACTCCATCGCTGTTGCTCGCTATGTGACTTCATGTAGAACAAAATCAGAGAAGACAGAGATGACAGAGATTTGGGAGGAGATTTCTGCAGAAAAGTGTCTTAACAACAAATTGTACAGCTTCAGCTTGAAAATGCTTTCCGACAGAGAAATAGGATCCTATGAATGCCCGGGCAGTATGAGCTCCGCTAATCTGTTCTCCAAATCAAGAGGAATTGTGTGGGTAAGCCTAGGCCTTGGAAGCAGTCAAGATAGATAACTTTCCCAGAAATACAGTATCTCACAGAATTCGATCCAGTAAGGAGAGATATTCTGAAAACTAACATGCTGGATTCAGAATAAGCCAAGAAGGAGTCTTCATCTTCAAAACCATACATAAAGAACTAATGTAACTGAAAACATAGAAGAAGGAAGATGTGCAGTATTTGGATGTGACAGTTGTCCAGTCAGACACAACAAAGGAAATATAATTAACCACCGAAAGCTTATATGCCAACCCCAGAGAGAAACAAGTTATTTTACTTGCCACTTTTGCAGTTATTCAAGCCATGGCATGCAGAATAAGAATTACTTGGACACTTTGACTGTTACAAAGACACTTTCAATGCTGTGAAAGACAGTATTGAGTTCTCAGTCTTTCCAACCTCCCTGCACATGTTTGAACCGGAAAAAAAACATCGCTGCTGAGATAACCAAGGAGAGTTGACAAAGCAGCCAAAGTTCTGCACCAGCGAGTCAAGATCCTCTGGAGAACCAATTATTCAAAATGAAGCAGCTATAGATATGGAAGAGGTGTAAACTGCAATGCAGCAAGCAAGAGAGGAAACAGTAGATTTCGAACACGTAGTGGAACAACTGAACCATGAATTAAAAGAAATTTACAACACAGTTAAAGATAAAATAGAGCATGGATTTCTCCACGAGAGGAAACAGTGTTAATGGTCTTCATACAAACCAATATTATTATACATACGTGGTCAGGCTGGCACTGGAAAAAGCTTCCTAATTATAGTTCTCACTGATAATCTACAGAAGGCTACAGAATCCGTTTTTTTCATGTGTAGAAAAAGCACCAACAGGATTAGCTGCGCATAACATTAAAGGGATTACTTTACATCGCCTACTATTGCCACCTGTTAAACATAACAATAAACTGGAATACCAGAAACGATCTAGTTAAGCTTGCCACGAGGTGTCAAGAGTAATGAAGAAACTGAAGCTTTTAATCACTGATGATGTCAGCATGGTATCCAACTTAATGCTTGCCTTCATGCACTTAAGAATACAGCACATTTTAAGAGCAAAGTACGATGTGCTCTTTGGAGGAAAATATTTGATTGTATTTGGTGACCTACTGCAACTTAACCCCATAAAAGAACAAGCTGCAAGCAAAATTGGATGCTTTGGAGAAGTCTGTACCGAAAACTGCAGGATTAGAAAAGCGTTACGGTGAGCAATAGCTGTCAAGTAATCTTTCACCATAATTTAAATGTTAAGAAAGTGTTAGTAAATGGTGCAATTGGTAAAGTAATTGATTTTATTAATTTCCCAAATACAGATGAGGTTGAATACTTGGCCATAAAATTTGATAAGATTGATGGTGTGAAGCAGATTAGCCTTTGTGTGGCACGTTTTTTGCTAGTAAAAGACTTATAAATGTGCTGTCAGTAGTTCCCCCTGTCTCTACCACATTGCTGTAACTATCCATAAATCACAATGTTTGAGTGTAGATGCAGCTTTTGTTAATATCAGAAGTACTGTATTTAAAGCAGCTATGTCATGTGTAGCATTGTCACGAGTTAGAACATTGTGAGGTTTGTTTTTTATTGATTTTGATTAAAAGAAATGTAGTGCTGATGTAAGCTGTGTAAGAGTACAATCAGTTAAGAAGTGTATACACTCCTCATTTAGGCCAACACCCAGTTTATGAGAAACGGATAATCTGTCCAAAACTGAAGATTACAAAAGAGTTGTACAGATACTGAAAAAAAGGACATAAGGACAATCTAGAAGCTGTTAAAAATGAGAAAACTGAAAAATTACGGAGATATTGTAGGTTACCAATTGGAAAACAGTTCAGGTATCACTGGCTATGTAAATGTTGTTCTCAATGTACTGCTTCATTTATCACATCTAGTCAACCAAATTCAACAAAAAACAGATAAGATATTGTGTTCTGCTCTGTATCACTTGCTCCAACATTTACTGACTGACAGAACTGTGACACATTGTGCTTCGGGTACTCGAGATCCTTTAGATATATGTAGTGGATCAGTAATGTTTACTCTCATTAGTCAACAAGATGCACAAAAATCTATTATGGTCATGTTTGGAGTTTCAGTAAATATTGATTATTTATTCAGAGTGAGTTACACTTGGAACCATGATTGTGAAGATTGTGATTATTTATCTACCACTAAAATACATTCTGAGCGTTTTCTCTATTTAACATTACCAGATTCAAAGACTGTGCCTTTTGACAAATTGTTGAAGAATGCTAACCAAAATATGACTTGCCCAAATTACAGATCAGATGTTATCTCTACATTAATCCTAACAAGAACTGGGAAATACCTTATCCAATGCTACAAAGATGCAGAGCAGATGGTTCTAAATTAGAAACTCAAAGCTGGACAAATATCAGTTTTGGGAAGAACGTTTTCTACTTCAACTATCATCTTTCACAAAGAAATTAATACAAACTCTGGACACTACACTGTCTATTTAAAGAGTAAAAGTGGATGCAATGACATCATCCTAAAATCCTAATCAAAATGTCCTTTCAAATACCCAAACTCTTATATTTTCTTTCTTCAACCAAAGTTCCAAGGAGGAATTGTGGATAAAAATAGTGGTGTATGGTGTTTCTTCTACGCGGTTCATCAGTCTTTAAACAATATAAGGGGTAATATATTTAAAGCCTTCTTCAAAATTTAACAGTCCTTTTATCGTCCACAAAGGAGTTAATACCACATCTAAATACTACGCTGTGTAATTCAAGTCAGAAACTGAATGAACATAATCCAATTACAGCAGCTTTAAGTTGAAAACAAAAACTGCCTTTGTAACTAAAAAATTACTCCTTTTGTTTCATCAACCAAACGTCTACGTACTATTGTGGGAAAAAACGATGGGATGTTGTCTATATGGATCACCACTATTTAAACATCATGTGCCTACCAGGGTACTGTACGAGATATAATAATTTAAGAAATATTTTTAACATAAGTCTGTTTACACTACTAAAGTAAGTCAAGAAAAAGCAATTAATTAATGAATTGTAGTGAGTTCAATGCATAGCATCACTTAATTTTAGTGATGTACTGTGCACCTATGTATTTTTTTACAATCCATTGATTGTTTTTAGCCACTGTTCGAGGATGCTGCTTCATATAGACTACTGTTAATGGTGTAGAAGTATGAAAGCTGAGAACAGTAAAAAAGAGAAAATCATATTTTCACTTTGTTGCAATACAACTTAACAGTATAAGTAATGTTTGTTGGTATGAATAATGTATGTTGGTATGATTCTGCAATTTAGAAGATCAAACACTAACTTAGCTTTATGTTCTTTTTCTTTATCCATAGTGGCTGCAGTTGAACAATGTGTCAAAACTCTTTTTCTACCATATTGGTTAGACATAACCATGGTAAGTGTTTGTAAATACAAAGTGACCTTGCATTAACATCCTATTAGTTTGTTTTGCCTAATTTATAATTAAAACTTTCAGTGTAATGGAGCAGATTTATAGTTAGTCACACAGCAACTCACTCAATCATTCAGGCACATAGACAACCAATCATTTACCCATGGAGCCTCCCACATAAGCAGTCACTCACCCACACAACCACTCACATACCTATTATTTCACTCATAGAGAAGATCACATGCCCACTCATTCACTCAAAACAGCCACTGACACACCCATTCACTCATCCATACAATCAGTCACACACCAACTCACTCAGTCATACACCAAGTCACACAGCCACTCACTCATCCATACAGCCAATTACACTAGCACTTTCTCACTCATACAGCTAGTCACACACCCTCTCACTCCCCTATACAGTCACAAACACTAACAGTTACTCACCCATAGAGCCACTGACAGTAGCGGTCACTCACCCATATGGCCACTTACACAGCTACTCAATGACCCATACAGCCACTGACACTACCACTCACTCACCCATACAGCTACTCACACACCCACTCACCCACTCATGCAGCCATTCAGAATAACAGTCACTGACCCATACACCAACTCACAGTAGTGGTCAGTCAACCAAACAGCCACTCACACAGCCTCTTACTCACCCATACAGCCACTGACACTAGCACTCACTCACCTATACAACTACTCACACACCCACTCACTCACTTATACAGCTATTGACACACCCATTCAGTAACCCATACATTCAGTGGCACAGACACTAACTCACCCATATAGCCAGTGACACCACCATTTACTCACCTATACAGCCACTACCACAACCACTCACTCTACCATATAGCCACTCACACAGCTACTTATTCACCCATACAATCACTCATATATTAACATACTCACCCATACAAGCAGTCAGACACCCACTCATATACCCATTTGTATAACTGCTCACTCATCCCTACAGCCCATTACACTACCAGTCGCTCACCTATACAGCTACTCACATACCCACTACCTCACTCATAAAGCTACTCACACTATTACTTACTCACCCAGACAGCAACTCACACTTCCATCCACTCACCCATAGACCCACTCATCCCCCTCTCATTCAGACAACCACTCACACTCACACACCATAGAGCAAGTTATAACCACCTAACCCATACAGCCACTAACACATGCATTCACTCACTCATAGAGCACTCATACACCCACACACTCACCTATACAGTCACTCATACAGGCACTCACTCACCTATAGAGCTCCTCACACACCCACTCATTCACCCATACAGCAACTCACACCCACTCACCCATACAGCCTCTCAACAGTCACTCACTCACCCATTCAACCACTCACATACCCACTTACACACCCACACAACTACTTACATACTCATTCACACATCCATAGAAGCACTCACTATAGGAAGCTGGCTCTCTATATAGTTTGCTAAAATGAAGTACACCGTGTAGAGAGTCTAGTGATTCCCCAATAGGTACGCAGAGGTAAAAGTAGATCATTGTAATGCTCATTTTGTGGTAGTTTGGGTGCGCAGTTAGGCTTATCAGAGGGTAGTGCTAAGCATTTGTCATCACACACACAGAGGCAATACATGAGACACAATTAAGAATAAATCCAAAACCAGCTTGTGAAAATGAAGACTATTTTTATGTATTTTCAGAGACCAAAACACAGTTCTAAGATAAGTACTTTTTGAGGTACAAGTTCAGAAAATGTATCACATTTGTGCGCAATTACTCACCATAGGAATCAACTTAAAGAAAAACTAAAAATCGTATATAAAATCAAGCAATGCTTTCACAAAGTTCACCTTCTCCTTTTAGGTCAATATCAGGACCAGGTCCAAAGTTCCAGCAAGAGAAGTTCGGGAGCATCCCGACCGGGCGGGAGCAGAGTGTTGAGGGGCTTGGAATCTGGTACGCAAGGACGAAGGGGGCCACTTGAAAGTGCACTGCACTGATGGACTTACAGGTAAGTCCTTTGGGTTTCCATGGAGGGAGGAGGTCGCAAGGGCCTGGGGACTATGGGAGCAGAGCTGGTTGATTGGTGCTTGGGCTAGTGGGGCCGAGTGCAGAGTGAACAGGTCAGCCGGGCTTAGTGCGTCCTTGAGGTCCTTGAGATCAGGAGCAGGCAACTTAGAGAGTTGATCTCGGGACTGCTGGGCCACTCAGGAAGTGGGTCTCAGGGGTCTCGATGGCCCTCTATGGGTGCTTGCTTCTGGTGCTTTGGGAGTCCGGTGTGGACTCTTCTTCTTGGTTTTTCCCATTGGGGTCCAGTACCCCAGCTATTGGTACGACCCAGCTCTGGTAGGTCTTGGTGCCTCCAAACTTGGTGGAGAGGCATATCTGACCCTCCGGAGCTGTGGTACCTTTTCTTGCTTTGGTGCTGCTTTCGAGGTCATCAGAGAGCAGCAAGTCGACAAACCGAACTTCATGAGATTGGTGCCTTCAGTGTGCAGGGGAGTGATATCTTCACTCCTAAGGAGCTTCTCGGTGGTGTCTCAAAGGTTGGAGGTGCTACAGGGTTCTAGAAGTCCTTGCAGGCTTCAGGACAACACAGCAGCAGCGATTCTTGAGCCCTTCTTGCAGCTGGCAGGATTTGGCACCTTATCTTTCTACAGCAGGGCTTCAGTTCTCGTTCAGTGGGTCTTCTTTGTTCCAATGAATCTGAGGTTCAGGTCTTGGGGAGCTGCCAACATACTGAATTTTGGGGAGTTTACAAGGGGAGACAGGTAATAACCAATGGGTTATCTACGCCATTTAGGACCACTTCCTGTGGCAAGAGGGACTACACTAGCCCTGATTTGAGATTTTCCCTCCATTCAAGAATTTCAGGAGAGGGGTTCACCTAGCCTGCCCCACCCTAGGGGTGGTGCCGGCTGAGGTAGGACCCTCCTCCTCATCTAACTGATTTTCCTGCCTTTCCTCCCACTAAAAGTGGAGCAGGAAAGGGGGTCTGGCCTCCCCCACTGTCAGGAAACACAGGACCCCCACATTTCCAGGCAGGCGATGATCGCCGCAACACGGGAGAACTACAACTCCCAGCAGCCTCGGCAGACGTCTGAAGTCAGACGTACCGCCGAACATGACGTCCGAGACAGGGGAAAAGCAAGGATCAGCAGGAGACGCTGCTGATTATTCCTGGTGTCCGGTTCTTTGCGCTTGCTTTCCGCAGCATTCTGAGAGTTCCCTGGTCGAGTAAGGGTGCCGTTTGGCACCACTTTTTTCTACTTTAAATACTTGGAGTCCAAGGAGGGCTTAATCTCGTACACGCTTGGAGTTTTTAATCGTGTCAGTGCTCATTACCATATGTTCCCTACGATGGCGAGTCCTGGTTACTTTATTCATTGGATTGTGTGAATCATACAAGGGAATAGTTTATCATTTGGGTACATTAACAATTGCTCATTTTCTCATTTGCATATACCCGGTCGAGGGGCTCTTGTTATTCCTTTCCTGCTGGCGAGTCCGGGGCAGTGGCTCATGCAGGGAAGAAACTTGTAGCCTACACTAAGGATTGGGCTTGAAATACGCAAAGAGTGATTACGAACTCTCAACTCTGTTCTTTTGTTCTTTCAATTATGTTTGCTGGATACCATTATTTTGAATATATGCTATCGCATATCTAAGTCTTCCTTGCTTTGCTATGATATTACACTGCACCTTATGTTCATAACAACATTTATTCAAAGTGTTCTGCACCTTGTGTTTTTACATCCACAGGGGTGGTCCGAAGCAGGTGATCCTTATTGCTTGAGCTTCCGGCCTTCTTACACTTATATCAAGGGTAGGTGTTTAGATGCAGAAAGTGTTTTCCTCATATACTACAGGGGTTTTGAGGTGAGAAAGGTGTGCTAAAGTTATAGTCTCATTTGTTTTGTTTATTACAGTATACGGTGTGAGAAATTGTGATTACCTGCTCCCCACCCATTTCGGCACAGCAGCATTTTCTTTCTTTACAGGTTAGTGGAAGGTTGGGTCCATCTTGGTATAGAGGGAGTGGTGATAGCCCTTGTATCTGAATGGTCAAGACTGATTATTTCCTCTTGTGTTCACAGGTCTCCCTCCCCGCCATCCCCACCCTTCCTTTCCCCCGCTTTCCCATTCTAAAGTCTGCGTCTAATTATATCCAGACTTTGGGCTGGCGAGAGGTGGACCCCTAAGAGCATCGGTTCAATCCTGAAGATGCTTTCAGGCCTGGGACACCCACTGGGGGTTCCTGGGAAGCATTTCAAAGGCGGCATTGTCTTTGATGCTTCTTGCCCGGAAGGACATCCTGTCCTGGAGGAGGAGTGAAACACCCCGCCCAGAGCAGGTATTATTTATGTCTTCTGAGAGTGCTAGCTCTCACCCCATGAGATCAGAAACATGTCTGGTGGTGAAAACAAGCCAGAGACCCCACTAGTGTTTGGTTAAGTTTCAGGGGACCCTTTTTAAAACAACATGTTTGGTACCAAAAACCTTAGAAATCAGTGAAGCCATCATGAACCTAGGTAATCGTTTTGACAAGTATCCAGCCCATGTACTTTTTATGGCTTCCCTGTTCACTTATGACATCACAGACTGGACTGCACATTGTAGGGGCATATCTACTCATGCTGATTTGCCCACACATAAGATATATTGTACCCTGCATTAGAGCTAAAGGCCTGCAGTAGGGATGACTTATCTTTATCTCATGCAGTGTATGGCTGGCAGAGCACAGAGGGCTGTGTGTCATGTCGACTCTTTGGAATTTCCAGCACCAAGACACACAGACTGCAGTGGCAGAGTGCATAGTCTTGGTGAGAGGGCCCTGGGGTGGCACAACCAGTGTTGTATCCCCAGTGGACCCTCTTCAGTACCCATGCCCTGGGTACCAGGGGTACCACTCACTAGGGAATTACATGGGTGGCTTAAGTTGTGCCAATTGTGGTACTGTGTTTTGGGAAAGAGGTCTTGCACTGGGAACTTGGTTAGCAAGGATCCAGTGCACTTACAGTTAGAAATTACATCAGGCAAAAAGTGAGGGCTATCCATGCACAAAGAAGCACTTTCCTACACTGACACATACAATCACTCACTCACCCACAGAGGCAGTCATGTATTCATTTATTCACTAACTGATACACCCTCTCACGCAACCTCTCACTCACTCATACAAACATTACACACTCACTCTCATTCATACAGCTACTCATACACCCACTCATACACTCACTCATACAGTCACTTACACACTAATACAGGCACTCATCCACCCTGTCACTCACTCATACAGCCAGTCACTCACCTACTTAGACAATAATACAGGCACTCATCCACCCAGTCACTCACTCATACAGCCAGTCACTCACCTACTTAGACACTTACATACCCAATTAGTCACCCAAGCAGCCACTAACACAGACATACAGTTTATCTTTTTTTAACCATGAAAGAACCTTTTTCTTCTTCTTTTTTTGGAACTGTGTTTTGTATTTTTTATTTTCTAGCTTTTAGTATTTTTTTTTATTTTTTCTCAAACAAATTTGGCAATGAGGGGAGAAACACAAAAACAGTTCAAATACTGGAGTAAATTTAAACAAAATAGCAGGTGTGTTTCCTTTCTGTCTCCAGAATATCTTCAATAGACTGCTCACCAGCTGTGAGAGTAGTGCTGCAGTCTAGACAATATGTGCCAACACACCTTAATTCGGGAGAAATTTCTGGGTGTCATCTCTCTGTTGACTCTCTCTCCGGGAGAAGGTGGTGCAGGCCTGGAGGTAGATGGTACGTCTCCAGCTCTCTCCTTCTGTGCCCTCTTGTGATCCATCATGTGATAGGTTTTAAAGTGGTACAACATGCTTCCTGTACCACATGAATACTTTTTGGTGGTGCCCTTTGAAAGAGTCTTATAACATATGCTGTATTTGTGGAATTTTGCTTCTGTCTTGGATTCCCCAGATGGAATCGTAAAGAAATCCCATGCAATGCTTTGTTTATTTCGGGTTGATCCTTCATTGCGAAAGTCTTCTTGATGCAGCTCTGCCTCCTGCCCCTCTGCTTGCTGTGGCACCTGGTCCAGGTCACTGCCTCCTATTGCCATTTTGATTTTAGAAAATTAAAAAAAAAATGTCCTGAGAAAAGTTCTGCACAAACAGTAGAGTTCACCTCAAAGAAACAAGCAAAAACCAACTGGAACCTTCAAGAAAAAAGAAAGAGGTTGGTACTTCCTATCCAAGGTAATGAAAAGGGTCTCCTCCAATTACATCTCTTTGTTTCTAGGTCACATGATCTTCGCAATCACTGTTGTAATAGAAGACCGGCGGCGTCGCGACGACACGAAATACAATTTAAAATTGCTGTACATTTTTATTAATAACAGAAATACAAGTCCAAACACTATATTAGTAAACAGCTGTTCTCAAACAAAAATTACAAAAGGTGTATATGTGCGTTTTACCTTTCATCAAAAACACACGATCTTGATGAATTTTCAGCGAAACAAGAACATATGTATTGTGATAATTCGCGAAGACGTCATGACCAATTCGCGTCAGAATAAGAACAAAATACATAGTTATTAAGCCATTGAAACACATGGCAAAGGGGCATAGACAGAACTATGTAAACAGGTGGTCCATTACGCAGCTGTAATGTACAATACAAAGTAGGCATTTACAGAATGAGAAAGCATTTATGCATTTACCAGTAAAAAGTACTCCAGTTAACACCAAAACTGTACTCTTCTTTAAAAAAATAATGTTCCATTATAACATTGCTGCTTATTTCCAATCATTTAAACCTGAAAAATAAGCACCTACAGATATAAACATGGCAGATGCCACAGGTGAAACTCCACTTGAGTGTAATGGAAACAATCCTAAGTTACTGGGTTTGGCGAATGCACAGCAAATACATTTCCTCTACAATTCTACATTAATAAATGGTTTGTATGCTTTAATAGAAGTGATTTCATTGTTAATCTATTGGAGCAAAATCTTATCATAGATGACTGTGATGAGTGTTTTCTTTATTTATGTGCCCTTGTAAGATCAAAGTGCATAGTTCTCCCTTTTAAATACCCTGAGTATGCAAATTCCCAAAATCCATTCCACCACACAAACACACATACTCACAGACCCATAGAAGCACTCACACACCCAGTCACAGACATGCACATGCACTGACACAACCACTCACTGACACATACACTCACAGACCCACTCAGCCACTAACACACTCACTCACAGACCCATAGTATCACTCAGATCTACACACAGCCCTATGAAGCCACTCATACACACACTCACAGACCCATACAGCTATCCATACACCCACTCACTGACCCATGCAGCCACTCTCACACCCATTCTCAAATGTTAGAGGTTGCAATTTGGAACCTTCCTGGTCCTGCTCCGGGTTCCTGTGTGAGCCTTGCCGGACCTGTGTCGCAGAGCTCTGCCCTCCAGAGATCCCCGCCAAATCAAACAGAAGACGCCCCACTGAAACAGCACAGTGTAAATCCTTCTTAAAAGATTGGAAGCCCGTGAAATTGCCAGGAATTCAAAGACGTGTGCTCCCAAAAGCAAGGAACAAGCCAGAAGCCAGGAACCAATACCAAGTCAAGCAGCAACGACTCCCAACCGGTGTGAAGTCAGCTCAGCTCCTGCAAGAGGAACCCTGACACCTCTAGAGCCACGAAAAGCGAGGGGGTGACTACTGGTGTCCTGCCCTGTCCGCATCTGCTCACCTGAGTGCCGCTGCTGTCCCGCTGGGTGTCCCTCTGCCGTTGCTGTTGCCGCCACGCTATTCTGCGGCCCCGGCGAGTGGAGACCACATCTCCCAGGCGCCCTAGCGCCATCTGACGTCACCAAAGCGAGGGTTATTACCGTACCTATGGCCCAGAGCCCTGACAAAGTGAGTGGGGAAAAGCCGGGGGGTTCGACTCATGGCCCTTTGGATATGTACTTCAGGAAGGTCGCCAGGGAGGAAAAGAGGGACCTTTCTTTGGACGAACGTAGGACTGAGCGCCGTCGCTCCGTTGAAAATATGAAGCGTAGGGCTGTAGAAGTCAGTATTATTGAGGAACCCTTGGGCGCTGATGGTAATGGCGGGGCCAGTGACGCTACCTTTTCTCAGGATGGTGTGCCCTTGCTATTACGTGATTGTTCACCTGTGGGTTGTCCCCCCGAAGTACATGATATTAGTAATACTGCCCTCTCTAATGCTATAATTAGCCCTATGGTGCCTAGAAAGCTGTTGCCTGCTCGTGGTAAATCAATAGTGAAAAAGCACAAGAAATTGGATAAGGGTAAATTCTATGGCCCGCCCCCGAGGAAAATAAGACGTAAGGAGCGGCTGGGCCAGGCTAAATTAACAAAACACAACCATTATGATTTTGGGTGCCATACCACAGCTACACATAGTGCTGGTACAAAGCCGGCGGTTGGACCTGTTAATAGACCAAATCTGAATCCATTCCACCCTTTTACGGACTCTGATTTGGCCGTGACCAACTCTGAAATCCATCTGACCCCCGAGGTTCAAGCTGAGTCGGACGCTTCATCTACATCATTGTGTAACAAATTGGGAGAGCTGTTTAGCACCTTAATTTTACCTATTACCAATAGTTTGAAGAAATTGGAGCAGAGGTTGGAGGGCATAGAGTCTACCCTGAGTAAAATGACCAGTCTGGGAATGGTCCAAGCACATAAGAACATTACTCATGCTAGGACCCCCCCCACCCATGCTCCCAAGGAACCCCCCCAACCTGGTATAAATCCCTTACAGAACTTAAACCAGCCGTTGCTTGATTTACATAGACAGGGGCCCCCTATGATAGGGAAACACCCAATCAGTAAGTCTATTACTAAGCCAGTGGAAGGGAACGCTATGGCTACTAAGGAGTCTATGAGGCAGGAACAGGGAAGTTCTAGCCATTATGGTAATATGGGGAATCACGGGCCACAAGTAGACTTACCCCCAGAGGCGGTGCCTCTGGTGGTGGTCCTAACGGGGGTTCCCGTGCTAGCGGACAATAAGAGAGAGGGTTTTTACCAGCTGAAAAACAAAATTGTCCATT
Organism: Triturus cristatus; assembly: GCF_964204655.1. NCBI lineage: Eukaryota > Metazoa > Chordata > Amphibia > Caudata > Salamandridae > Triturus > Triturus cristatus. Next base: position 272,960,759 of record NC_140592.1, on the reverse strand, counting down.
GGCTAAGCATACATAGACCAATAAACAATAATCTTAATGGGGAGATATTACACGTTAGGCGCCTTCCCTGGATAGGTGGCAGATGTAAAGATGTTGAGGGAGATATCGTCCTGATCAATTTTAGAGACCCGGGTGTAGTTGACTACATAATAAATTGGCCCCCGGGAGTGAGTGATAGTTGTATTAGCCCTCGAGCTTTAACCTATTTTTATCCGAGATCCCTGGTTTTCCCTCCATCACATCACATGAATAAGGATAAAGCAAAATTAAGTATTCCGACAATACCCTATGGCAGGAATATGTTACCGGACCCCCAGGGTTGGAATGTGATCCCTCCTAGATTTACTAGGTACAATAATCAGCGAAAGGAGTACTTGAGGCCTTTTACACCCCTGGAGACAATGAATAGGTTCGATGTGTTCTCGGGTATGGATGATTGTGATTGATGTTTAAGGATTGAGAAGGAAGGGGGGGTTACCTCTAGTGCATCCAGGCCAATAGGAAATGGGCTGGTCCACGGTAAGACTAAAGAATTGCCTAATGGGATTATGGCCCCTGCGGATCCTTCAGGTCTGGATTGTTCATCTTCGGTCCATATGGACGGAGGGAGTTATCCCCTAATCCCTACAGTGTACTCCCAAATTCCCAATGCCCTGGAACCACGAGAAGCGGGTGGTAGTAAAGAAGTCCCCATTACTCTGCCCTCCAACAATAAAAAGATCATACATTTAGTTTCTTGGAACATAGCAGGTCTGAGGAAAAAGTTGGCCCTCCCAGAATGGCACAACTTTATCGAAAAATACGACGTATGCATGTTCCAGGAAACATGGAGCTTAACCCCCGTTTTTAAATCAGGGTATGTAACCTTTTGGCTACCCGCTCATAGCGGTGGTAAGGGCAGACCAGCCGGGGGACTACATATATGGATAAAAGTAGAATTAAATTGGAAGGTTACTGCTCATGATCAGGAAAGTGAGGACATCCAACATCTAACAATCGTAGGCCAGGCAAAAGATAGCCGAGTGGAATTATTTAATATTTATGATAGAGGGATCCAGGGAGATAAAACGTCAAAAACCTTTATGCTCTCAGAGCAGGCCTTAGGTAACTGCTCCCCATCATCTAAATTCCTTGTAGGTGGGGATTTCAATTGTACATTCGAACCGCTAAGCAGGGATGACCTTCTAGGCATAGCGGAGGAGGATGCAAACTGGTCTATCCCTACCTTGTCACTTCCTCCAATCAGGAAATGGACAACCAAGGCACTGCAGATTAACGCTCTTACTGTTGATTTCAAATTAAGAGCATTGAATGGTAGATCATCCTCTGATCGGGAAGGGGCCATGACGTTTAATAGACTTAATGGCCCGTCCCGAATTGATTACATTTTATTGGACATCACCATGTGGTGTGACTTAGTGGATATGGAGGTAGTTCCCTCGCAGGACAGTGATCATAACCCACTGAGTTTGAAGTTAGGGTGGAGCAAATTAAAAAGTAGTAGTGAGCAACCCCCACTGAGGCGAACAAATGAGGTGGTCCCATATAATGGAAATCGGAGGCTGAAATGGGAGAAGATTAGCTCCGACCCTGAGAAACTGGTTAATATCAGGGCTTATATTGAAGACCTGATCTGTGAACTGACGGGATTAAATCCAGAAACAGGGGATGCTCACGAGCTGCTTCTTCCCCAGATTTATAAAAAGGCTATCGAGAAAGTGGGCAACTATTTTTTAATCTCGAGCTCAAAAAAAACAACCCCCAAACCTAGTAACCCCTGGTACTCTGCAAAGTGCCGGGCTAAAAGACGCGAGTTAACTACAGCCCTGCGCAAAAAGAACCAACCCCTAATTAGAGTTGCAAGGAAGGAATATGCAAAAGAACAAACACGAGCAAAAAAAGACTGGGAAGAACAGTATTGGCAGGATCTCAAAAGTGCCTCCGAAAGGAAAAATGCTTCATTGTTTTGGGATCTGATTAACAAGGCCAGACAGGGTAACCAACCTGTACTTGTGAATCATATTACCAGCCAACAATGGTATTCCCACTTTTCAAAAATATATAGCGGATTGGAGGCAACCAGATCCTCCCCTTTTGAGCCAGCCAGACGGGCTTCTTCCATCATGGCGCCCGTGGATCCGTTCTTGACTTCGGAAGTAGTATTGGCTATAAAACACCTGACCCCGAGGAAGGCCGCCGGTCAAGATGGTATACCTGGGGATCTCCTTTTGGAAGATCCCACAACCTGGGCTTCAGTTATTGCATTGATAATGAATTTAATTTCCAGGGGGCACCCCATCCCAGATTCGTGGAGGGGTGCTGAGGTGATCACAGTATATAAAAAAGGTTATAGGGATGACCCTGCTAACTACAGACCGATCAGTCTGATTGACGTGATCCAGAAAGTGGTTGGCAGGGTCATCATCTTGAGGGTAGGTGCATGGATGGAGGAGGAACAGGTGCTCTCCCATTTCCAGGCCGGGTTTCGGAAAAAAGTGGGCACGATGGACCAGGTCTTCCGCCTCCTTGCGATCTATTGGAAGTCGGTGACAATCAATCGTGGTAGCCTTTATCTGGCTTTCATAGATCTCAGGATGGCGTTCGACCTGGTCCCTCGCGCAAGGTTGTGGGAAATCCTGGAGAAGATGGGCTTCCCGGCTCCATTGTTGGATTTCATTGTGAGACTCCACGAGGATAATTATGCAAGGATCAGATGGGGCACTCAGGGACAACTGACGGAGAGGGTGCCCGTGAGGAGAGGAGTTCGCCAGGGTTGTGTTATGGCGCCGACTTTATTTTCCCTATTCGTGAATGGTGTGGTGGATTATCTGAGGGAAGAGCCGGCGGATGCACCATCCCTGGCCGGGGAAAAAACCCCTACTCTTCTCTTCGCAGATGACACCATCTTGATCTCAAAAACCCCAGCTGGGCTCCAAAAGCTTTTGAACCGCGTTAGTGAGTTCTGTAAGGATAGGGGTCTCACAATCAACACTTCCAAAACGAAGCTAATGGCCTTCGCACCACCCAAAAGATTTAAGAACTCCCTCATGTTAAATGGTGAACTCCTGGAGATGGTGGATAGTTTTGATTATTTGGGGGTTAGGGTGAATAGCCGGATGACCTGGACAGACCATCTGGCTAAAATGCTATTAAACTTTAAAAGAGTAGCTGGGGCGGTTTTGCGAGAACATAGGGCGTCATTGAGCAAACCAGTGGCACCTATCCTCGCAATTTATGAAGGACAGGTTTTGCCATCGGCACTCTATGGCTCTGAATTATGGGGGTTTGAGAACATCCCGGAGATAACCACTTCAGAAAACAAGTTCCTGAGGGATCTTGTAGCATTACCAGTCTCCACTCCATTAATCCCTTTACGTCTTGATATGGGCAGGCGCCCCCTTAAAGAATTAGTGCGCCTTCGCCCTTTACTTTTTTGGGTGCGTCTGAGAAGAACTGAAGAGCTCCAAAACTATGCAGCCGCTCTAGATGATCTTATCCTACTCGATAGAGGTAATAGGATTAAGTGGCTGTGTAACCTGAGACAGATGGTTGGCTTGTTGGGTCTGAGCGATCTATGGAGGAGTCAATCCCCCCCACCCAAGCTAGTTATTAAGAAGCTGTATTGGGATTGGGTGCAGTGTGAGACTTCTAGAAGAGGCACAGGGGATGCTCTTACTGAGCGATTCCTAGAGTTCAAATGGTCTAGGATATTTGAACCACTTCTTGATTTTATTGAGAAGCCCTTGGATAGATCACTGTATTTAAAAGTTAGGTTTGGGATCCTCCCAGTAAATGCATTCACCTCTGGGTGGAACAACCTATGTGGCTCCTCTAAGGCTTGTCCGTGCTGTGCAGCACCTTTAGAATCTGTAGCACACCTTATGTTTGCTTGTCCAGCTTATAGGGTGCAGAGGAGGATTTGGTTAAAACCTTTGTGTAAACAATTGGGCCTCAGGTGCCATGTAATGGCGCTGAGGGTCCTTTGTACTGATACGTCTTCCACCTTGATGGTATGTGGCGTAGCCAAATTCATTGGAAGAGCCTAGTTGATACGAATAAAGAGACTTAAATCCCAACTTACCCAACAGGATAGAGGGCTTTCAACAATATAGATTTGACACCATTGGCATTAGACAAATCAGAAAGTGGGTAGTATGATCCTACCACTTATCTAGCATATCTGCTTTTTATTACAAGTTGTGTATTATGATATTATATATTCGATTTTATTATTGTTAACCCCTTCAGTGCCCATGACGAGATAGTCTCGTCATGGAGCGCGGTTGCGCTGTGCCCATGACGAGACTATCTCGTCATGAACCCTGCCCGCTAATGAAACGCCCGGCACAGGGCGTGGAAAGGGCGGGGCACTGAAGAGGTTAATGAAATATATTGACGAGTTGTTTTACTCTTTTAAATGTGTTGTAACAGTCAGGATCTCGACATGATTTAATTGTATTTTAACCATGTATTTATGTGCTTTTATGATGTTTTATTCATCGAATAAAGAATACTGACTGACTGACTGACTGAAATAAATAAATAAAATAAAAAAGAAATTCACTCAAAAAACCAAAGGTTACAGGGATGTTTTAGTTAGGAAATAGAATTTAAAAAACCATAGAAATTCACTGAAGAAACAAAGGTTACAGGGACATTATAGTTAGAAAATAGAATTTAAAAAAACCTTAGAAATTCACTAAAATGAAGTGAAATGACCATGTTATGAGTGATGTAATTTGTGGGGTCATAAGCAGTGCATTGAAGAGGTGTAAGTTATAATTAGCTCAGGTAACTATAACTGCTGAATTTCTATGGTTTTGTACAAGTGATTTCTGAGCCTAACCAAAGGTTAAGGGACGTTATAGTTAGGCTCAGAACTTTGAAAAAGAAAATCTCTTCGATCCACAAGATTAAGTAGCCAGCACACGGCGTGTCAGTTTCAGAATAGTTTAATGGCTACACATTTCAACCCATACGGGTCTTCGTCATGGCCTTGGTTAACTGAATTGTGCTCAGTTTTCCATAAAAAGCATACACAGTGGTAAACATAGAAAAAATACTTCAACAGTTTCAAAATAAGTGGCAGGGGGATATGCGCACATTGCAATGGCTCTCGCTGTTATAGTTTCATAATTTCATATACTTAATGGCATGTCCCAATAAAAATATTGGCCCTGAGGCCCATAATCAATATTCTACTCAACTGTGTTTGTGTCGCAATACTGATGTCACAAAAATGATCAGATTTCAAGTTTCCATCTGCTAAACATTACCATTTAAAATTTCTTCCCCATCCCATGAGATGCCAAGTGGCTTTGGCATTGGCAATTGTTGTCAGAGAAGACATTTTAGTCAACATAATCAGTAAACTGGATAAGAGAAAACAACCATGTACAAAGATGCAAGAAAAAACAAATGAGCGAAACAAAACAAAAAATTAGGGGTCTTCCCTCCCTGCCATACTCACTTTCATACCACAAGCTCCTCTCCTCAGTCAGAGCATGTGAAACACCATGTGCATAAGTTTCACACACTCTAACTGAGGAGAGGAGCTAGTTGTATGAAAGTGAGTGTGGCTGGGAGGGAAAACTCATGTTTTGCCTTGTTGAGTACATTTCTTCTCTGACAACAATTGCCAATACCAAAACCACTTGGCATCTCATAAGATGGGGAAGCCAGCCACTTGGCCACAGGGCACTGAAATTAATTTATGAAATGCAAGAAAACCTGTATGAACCCTTTGTTTTGATGTGCAGTCAATTATTTAAGATTGTGGAAATATTATTTCCTTGGGTGCAAATAGAATTACTGTGTCCTATATTTATTTTGATGAAGGTATGCCATTATGGGGCAGATTTACAAGCACCTTGCGTCACTTTTGTGACGCAGCAGCAGCGTAAAAGTTGCGGCCCATTTACAATATGACGCATCTAGGGATATGCGTCACGTTGTGAAGCCCTGTGCCACATTAAACCGGCGTTAGGTTTAATGCATGCAGGGTGGGCGTTCCGTCGCAGGAAGCCCCGTAAAAGTGATGCAGTGAAATCTACAAGAGTCACTTTTACGTCCATGCTGCGTCAAAACCCTGCGCCTGCTTGAAGCAGGCATAAGAATTGACGCAGCATGCTAGGCATAGGGCAGCCCTGAGCATTGCTGGAGATGCGTCGTGTTTGCGACATGGCTCCAGCAATGCGTGACTTTTCCGTCAACAGATGCGTCAGAATTTCTGACGCATCTGTCAATCCTTGCGCCATGGTGCACCGTATTGTAAAAACGGCGCATCCATGGTGATGCAAGGATTTGGCATGTTGGTGCAGGGAAAGCGACGCATCTCTACAGATGCATCACTTTCTTGTAAATCTACCCCTATGTATTTAAAATTATGAAATTATAACAGTGAAAGCGATAGCAATGTGTGCACATCCCACTTTGACTTGATTTCAAACTGACAGAATTGTTTGTACTATGTTTAGCACTGTGTACGCTTTTTGTGGGAAACTGATCACAATTCAGTAAACCAAGGCCATGACGAAGACCCAAAAGGGTTGAAACACGTAGCCATTAAACTATTCTGAAACTGGTACGCTGTGTGCGGGCTGCTCAATCTTGTGGATCGATGAGATTTTCTTCTTCAAATTGTTTTCTTTTTTCTTTCGCCAAAGTCACATTGAAACTGCCGAACACTTACAAACGGGTGCCTTCCATGTATGCAAGTGGCTGCACAAATTTAAAATTGTTTATCAAATAGAAGCCCTCAACGGGTTCCCAATAATCCATTTTATTAAGTTGAAATGGCAGACACTTTTTGCCAACAATATGTCTTTCTCGATGCCCTTAGCATGGATTCACTTAAAGCATTCGTTTTTGTAGGGCTTCTTCTGCTCCTATTTGCTTAGAATGCTGACCATTGCAATTCAAACAAAGCTCTGTCAGCATGAACATTTCACCAATCACGTAGAGTCAGACAAGATATTTTGAACTTAGTAAGTCTTTAGTAGATGTATTCTGCCACATTGGGCACAAAGTCCAAAATGCATTTCACCTTACTTCATCCATGCTGGCGAGATAGAGCTTACAGTGAACAGGAGCAGTTCCACTTACAATTATTTGGTTACCCTCGTTCTACCACAAAAATGCCATATCAGTGTGAGCGGATCCAGGAAAGTGTATGTTTAGTAACTATGGGCCAGATGTAGGTAAATTCAATTTTGCGAGTCCTTAATAGCGATTTTTACTGAATCGCTATTAAGGACTCGCTAAATTGAATGTAGGTAGGAATCGCAAAAATATTTGCGATTCCTTATTATTCCTTAATTGTTAATCGCAAATTGAGATTCGCAATCAAGGAATCCCATCCCATTCATAATGAATAAGATTTGCACCCGCAATTTGCGAGTCACCAAGAGGTACTCGCATATTGCGGGCGCAATTTCAAGGGTGGAAGGGTTCCAAAAGGACACCCTGTTGCACCCCTGAAATGTGCATGTGTGCACATGTGGTGCACATACCTACCCTAAGGGCATGTATGTGTGCCACATGGCACTTTGTAAAAAGCCAAACAGTGCTTATTGAAATGAAATCGCTAAGTACCACCAACTTGAAGTTGGTGGTATTTTGCGATTCCTTGAGGCAAAATCGCAATTTACGATGCCTACCAGCATAGCATTTAGGGAATCGCAAATTGCGATTCTCTAAATGCTTGTGCAAAATAAGGAATCGCAATTGTGCGAGTCCTTCTTTTGTGAGTAGGTTTAAACTTACCTACATTGCAAGTGACCAAATAGCGATCGCAAACGCTGAAATTCTGTGAATTTCAGCGTTTGCGCTCGCTATTTGGCTTCCTACATCTGGCCCTAAGCTTTTATTTAATAATGTTGACTGAGTGTCACCTTGACATGGCCTCTCTTCTTGGCACATGATGGTTCCGGCGGTAAGTATTCTGTCTTCACCAAAGCCACATTGAAACTGCTGAACACTAACAAACGGGTGCCTTCCAGGCGGGCAAGGGGCTGCACAAATTGTCCATCAAATAGAAGCACTCGACGAGTTCCCAATAATCCATTTTATTCAGTTGAAATGGCAGACACGTTTCGACAACAATATGTCTTTCTCAATGCCCTTAACCTGGATTCACTTTAAACCCACTCATATGGCACTTTTGTGCCCAATAAGACCATAGGATATGGTCTAGGAACATAACCTGAGACATGGAAAGTAACATTTTACCTGTGGACTGCTACCCTTATTATACCATCAACTAGGATGGCAAGGCGAACATGGCTTCAGTCCTACCATTGTAGCCCGATGCCTGCACTTTAAACCTGCAGGGCGATCTGATAATATTAAGTAATTTTTAAACAGGTTAAAATCTCCCTTTTAAATATTAGTAAGTCAACCCTATATATGTTGTGTAGCCCATAGGATTGGTTGCATGTATTTGAAAGTGGGACATATAGCAAATTTATGTTAACATGCCCCTACAAAGACAAGACCCTAAAAGCTATTTTCACTGTGGCAAGCCTAACTGGCCCATGTAGTAAACAAGAGTACAGATTAAAATACTAATTACTGCTAACTTGGGAAACAGACCAGCCCGAAAAATAATAAACCCTCCTATTTATATAATGGCTATTAAACATCTAATTCAATGGTGCAATTGGATTTTTAATAAATATTAAGGAAAATGACCTTTTAGAAAGTTTCCATTTACCTACTAGCTCTTTCAGAAGGCTAATTAGCATTAGCCTCTGCCAACACCCAGCCGGTCCTCAGCCTTGAATGAGGTGTGAACAAGGTGTGAAATGCCTCCCAGGAGCTACAAATTAAGTGGACAGAATGTCCTCAATCCTCAGAGGCAAAGTTTAGTGTACTTCTGTACCTGCTGTCTGTGACCTTAGAGGAGCGCTGAAGATCTAAACATACTCCCTCTTGCACCCAGAACAAAGAAATTAATTCCAAAGGGCAGTCAGCCGGACTCCAGTGTGGTTACAGGGACACAACAAGTTACAAATTCTCAGCTGAGCTTTGGTAACAGGAACTTGGACTGGACTTTGTTGATGACCTCTACTGGATGCACTTAGAGTCTCTAAGTAACTCCTCCCCCCCCCCCTTGCGGCCCTGGATGCCTTAAACATGTACTCCTGTGGTTGCCTAAACCCTAAAAGGAGTTATGAACCTTTTGAAAAACTTTAGCTCCAGAGCTTCAAAGTGTCTTGCTGCGAAAAGTATCTGACCCGCAGTTCCAGGGCATCGGATTGAATTTCAGGTTTGTTCCACATGGCAATCTGCACACCTCAGAAAAAGAAACAAAATACCTTTCTGCATTGGGACTTAGAAGCTTTTTCAAACAAAATCTCAAAAGCTTCAGGCCTCGAGCAGGACCAACTTGTTTTGCGTATCCAACCTTCAGTTCGATGATGGTAGCTTCATATTCAAAACAAGGACAAAGTCCCTTTTGGGCTTGGAACTTGGAAGTGTTTATGAACTTGTCTACTTCCAGGCTTCAGCAGGACCAATGAGCCTGGTGTATCCAACTCGGGATTCACCAAAGTCAGCCTTAAATTGCAATTTGTCCCTGTCTATAGCAACCATTGTCTACCTTTGACAATTTGAGCTTTTTGGTGCAATTTTCACTTAAATCTGTACAAAGTCATATTTCCATAGCCACTCATTGGATTCTTGTCATTTTTCTGTCATAATGGTTATTGCAATTTTCGCTCTTTTAGTGGAGAGGGGTTTTTATGTTAGTTTAAACTTTTTAACTGTTTGCTACTTCTAAATGCGCTACTCATTTTCTCTAAATTAAGCTTGTCTGCTCTGTGCCACAGCTATCTGAGGTTAAGCTCAGGTTTAAATGACTGAAACCTTTGACTGGACCTAACAATACAGTGACTTTATTACATATGGCAGACATCAATCCACCCCAGCTAATAAACAACTTTTTCACAGCATATTTTTGGGAGGTTATTTACTAAGGGATGCTCTGGCGTTCCCATGGCGCTGTAAGCACTTTGGCACTAGGCTTTTACAATGGTAAGTAAATTAATGCCTTGCATCAAGCGAGCGCCATGCAAAATGTTAAAGGTAAAGTTCACCAAAATGCCCGCCCCTGGAGAGTCTTGTTATGCCTTTATAACATCGAGAAGACTGAGAAGGTAATCTCAGTTTTCATAACTGCTGTAGATGGCTAGGACTTGGCATCTTCCTCTGGTAGTTGAAACTCCAGATATACAGGTTGCCATGAATCATGCAAAGGGCCCACATAAAAATTACATTATTTTTTCAGAAATAAGAGATAAAAATCTAATTACACAAAAAGAATACGGATGCTGCTGTCCTATGAAAATCATGCTGCAATGATTAATTTATACACACAGACATACATCACAGGAGGCTGTCACTGGCTTCAAAAGAACAAGGAAGGGCAATTAACCTACAATCATTTCCAAGGTTATGCTGCACATCTTCACTTTTGTGTGTTTTGTATTTAGGACTTAGTTGATTTTCAAAATCGCCTTCTCAATGACACGAAAAGGACAGATTCACTTTGCATTGCATTTGACCGTAAATGTCTGAAATTCTGTACTTGACCTAGTTTGTCTTTAAAGGTTTGTAGTGAAGTGTAACATCCAATCAGAGCCCTGCATAAGTGACTTTGGCAAGATGCTGATAGTATTAAGAAAGTTAAAGCGACGGGCATTACTGTTTTAAATATGAGGGAATCACAACATATTGCAATTATGGAAAAAAATGTCAGTCTGTCCAAAACAATGACTGGCAAATTAACTTACACACAAGTTTTTTGCCATTTATTCATGCTGAAACAAAATGCAAGTTCCAACCACATCCTTTATTTGTTTTTATACAAGTCTTTCTTTATAAATTAAAGCATGATCATCTCAAAGCAAGCAGTGCTTTAGAAGGTTTACCTGCTAGCACTGCTTAATTTGTAAAACGTTGCACTACCGACTACAAATGCCATCAGTGCCACATGCTAGTATAAATGCTCCCTAGTAAACATCACACTCCTATATGTGCAACAGTTTGTACAATTCCAGGCCATCGAAATTTGTTAAGAATGGCCTGGATGCTCTAGAATTATTATGTTGCATATGTCCATTTAATTGTTAAATTGATGTGCTCTGGGCCGAAGTAGACAAACAGTGCCACTATATGGTGGACTGTCATAAGTAAGTGCCAACTAAGAGAAAAAACCGGCGCAAATCAAGCACTGCCTACTAGCCATTTCTATGTCCTAGTGCTGCACTACATCATAACTAGATACATAGCTAAGACCCATTGACTTGCTTTGATGCTCTATTAGAGCACAGCAAAAAGTTCTGGAAAGGATTCAAAGGGAACACGGTTCCTGGTCTCACATCTGTAAAGAAGTCATCATTAATGGTGGAAGAAAAGAGAAAGACCAAAATGTGTCATGTGTGTAGGGCACTGGTTTGGAGCCTAGATTCCAAGACCAGTTCTAAGAGTGGTCGTGGAAAAGACCTGTGATTCAGCAGAACATCTACATGCCATACATTTAGGTCTCGACCTTCATTTATAATGTACATTGTCTATAATGCAACTATGGGTCCTAGAGGCATTGTGAACTGCAAAAACACGACTACTATAAAATCTTTCTAAAGCACACATTTTCTGGTGCTCATTTATTTCACGCTAACTGGGCTGTTGGTTTTGGCCTTTATGTCTGTTTAATATTATGTTGTGTCTTTACTCTCTCTGTTATCCTCTTTATGTCTTTACGTGTGTTCGTCAAATTCTAATCTCTTCCTTAGATGTAAGCAAACCCTTCTCCTTCTCTCTGGTTATAAACCCATTTCACACCGCTGTTCTTTACCTGGATGTTCTTTCTGTGGGATGTTATTTTACAAGTTGGATTGCACCAGTGGTACTGACCTGCGACATAAGTTCTCTCGTGTGACGACTCTTCTACATTTCACATTTGGTGATAAGCATCTGGATGGTAAGTTTGCCCCATGGTGAGGTCCTTAAGGAAAGACCCAGCAGGGCCAGCAGTGTAGGGGGGGGGGGCAACCATTCAGGGGGCCCCAACCCTTCAAGGGGCCCCATTCAGCCCCGGGTCAATGAATATCTTTGTGAAATGGGAGACTCTGGCCCACCACTTTCTGCAGGAGAAGCACTATCATTTTTTCTCTACCCCAATGCCCATGTTAGGAAAATAGAAACACAATCACGGTCTGAGGTTATTGTGTGCACCCGGTGCACACAGCGACTGTGAAGCTAATTACAACAAAACACATATGCTCCGTCTATTGCACGCACTGATCTCTGTGTCTTACTGAAAACACTACAAAACATTTAAAGGTGGGACAGTGACTACCCTGTAGGGTGTGGTTAGGGATCACCTGCCTTTAATGTTGTGTTGAATTGTGACATCGAGCTGTACTACACCATCAACCACTGAAATCTTCACAGAAGAACTGGAAACACATAGTGGAAAATGACACTCACTGCAGGATAGGGGAGATGCGACATACCAAAATTTGACACTCTATTTCACGATGCAGCCTACTACACTACATCAAACCCCGCTATTACCCACAGAGCACGCCACAGCAGATCACCCAGCAGACAGAAAACTATCTATTCCTTGCCTGTATTTATTTTTAAATTTGGATAAAAATGCATAAAGGTGTTTTTTCAGTGATTTTAAGTGCTGTTAGCCAAGAATGCAAAGCCAATAGCTGTGCAGACTGACCGCTCAGTGAGTTAAAAAAAAAAGCTGAATTGTTTCTAGTTAACATTAAAGAACTGCAGATATGAATGTGTGTGAGCTACAATGTTCATGTTTTGATCGGAGTGGATTGTTATCATATTTGGGTACATGTAGTATCAAAACACATTAGGCAGTCAACTATGAACAAACATGTAACGGTTCATTATACACAGAAATATACCAGGTTCAGCTTCATTTTTTTCAGAAGGCCAAAATAAATATCGATGAATGCAGATAAAATAAGAAAAAAGATAGCTAGGAATAAGACCGGTAGCCGTAATGATAACACACCAAACCAATCAACATGACTCTTCATCACACAACTCCATACATCATCGCACAACATATCACCACTTAGCATTACACACCTATGTGTACCACACAACATCTCACCATAACATACAATAAACATCCATCACATTGCACATGATGTATTGCACCAAATGACATATTGCCAAGCTGGCCATTCCAACAGCATGCAATACCAGACTCACACACCACACCTCACACACCAACACCATAGCACACAATGCAAAATCATACTACTCCATCCAACAGCAAACCAGGCCCACAAAGCACACTAATGTACCACTCTGCATGCCACACTGTCAATCCAGGACTTTTGCAAATTGCATGTCATCACAACATAATACCTGACACTACTTCACTTAGAACAAGGTCACAGCATAATAACATACATCACCACACCTTAATATATCATCACAAAATACACTTCATCACACACCTCATCACATAGTATCTCTCCACGCCACATCCCTCTGCACCACACCATCCAATACCAACTCATACGCACTGTACCACAACATACAAGAACATTGCACAGCACTCACCATACCTGCCCATACTGTATTAACTAGTCCACATTACATTACACAAATTAACATCATACCATACTACGCAAGACTATTCACTGCCACGCCACATAATGCAAAACCACATTTCTCAGTATCCTACCACATTAACCTTTATGCCTCACTCTGCATCATATCACGCAACATTACACCATGCTTATGGCATAAGACCATTCATATTATGCCACCCGGACCACACCACAGCTACATCATCCTAAAAGTCCACTTTACGCCATGCCACACCATTCTTTACCATTAAACATCCCAATACACCATCCCCAAAAATGCTAGGTGATAAAGATATTACACTGCAAGACATCGTACAACACAGTACGGTACCACACCAGCTGTCACACCATATCACACAAACCTATATCACATGGCATGATAGTACATCACAATATGCCAAACCACACAACACTAGGCCACACCTTAAAACTCTATAAAACACACCCCACACCACTTGAAAACATAAATCAAAACAACCCCATAACAAATGGTATTTATTAGTAACGCGGCAGAGGAATTTAATCTAAAATGTTTTACATAACAGCAAGGGGAGAATATTTTATTAGTGCTCTTTGAGTATTAATATAAACAATGAGGTGATATACTGGAGTGTACGTTTTGTCATATTTGCTCTTTTAGTTACTGTGACTCTGAGTACGAGTTAGAGGCTTACCTCCATCCATTGCATGAGAGGGGCACAGCACAAACAACAGACACAAGGTTTTCTGTAAAAATTGCAGATTTTTATTGTAACAGGTGCACATCACACATTTTCCTAGGCATTCTGCTTTATAAAACGAATGTTTCAGTATACAAAGAACATCACGTATAAGTCATCCTGCCCCCACCCCTAAATGTCCCCCACCCACATAACCTAAACCCAGGGCCGGCTTTAGGGCGGTGCGACTGGTGCCACCGCACCGGGTGCTGGTTTCCTGGGGGCGCCGTGTTTTAAAGTTTATTATGCTTTTGAAGCACCTGCTGCAGCGTTTCTTTCCGCTGGCAATTACCAGGCCTCACATAAATGTCAAGATAACTCGTGTGATTAATTATCTTCCTGGAGAGAGATCAGCATTTTGCATAGTTGAGGTTTTGACTTATGTGAAGTTAGTGCAGAGGGTTAATATGCCTGCTGCAAAGAACGTGTACCAAGTAAATTACAGAGTGCGTATGATGTAAACAGATTAGCAGGTTATTGCTTTCAAAAGAGACATCCTTTTGTTACTTGCAATTTATAACTTAAATGCGTAATATAGTATAGTGAGCTATTAACTTTCATTCTAGAACTGCATACACACTGCAAAGAATACATTAGAACATTGATTAATGTTGCAAAAAGGGTTAATTTGGCTAGAAATCGATTCTTATTATTAAAGAAAACTCCCAACTATGCTGTTTCATTTTCGCCTCGGAGTTTGTGCTACTCCACACCAAGCACTCTTAAACTATACTGCCTACCAGTATGGATGACATGTGACTCCTACACTTTTAGTCCTTTGGCTTATGTAACATTTCCTATACACTGATTTGCACACGTATGATTGATTGTCTCTGTGTAATGTGTGTGATGCAAAGTGCTCGGACACACTACACTGGTATGAGTGGCGCTATAACTAATTCAATGCATCTGAGAGAGTGTGGTTATGGAGACTTGGTCACTGTTAAAGGGTGCTAGCGAGAGATACCCGTGGAGGTGGTCATTGGGGGGGGCGCCAACAAACATTGTCGCACAGGGTGCCACCAGCACTAAAGCCGGCCCTGCCTAAACCTGTAACTGTCTACGTCCTACTGCAACTAAACTTCTGCAATTGTGTCCTTTAACCTCCCCTACTGCTTATCACTGCATCTATTAGCATATAACTAAACTAACTTCCTATAGTGTAATCTTTCACTTCCTGCCTCGTCCCGGTGTGAGCTTGTTCACAGCCTCCCTTTCAGCCTGATTTGCCGATCCCAACAACAATAAACCTATCTATTCTAAACCCATGCAAACGGCCAACTGAATGCACCAGAAAAGCCAGAGGGCTAAAGACGGAGGGGAATGGACAAAATGGAGTGCCAGGTCGGACATTTATTTTCCCCACAAACTAAGGGGTGTACCCTTGCTACAGTCGAACTGTAGCCTAAAACCCACGCAGTTGACTGGAATGTACCACTCCCCCCAAAAAGTCCAGGGGCATACCTCCCCCGGTTGGCTGCCCCCAAACCCCTATTGGATGAGAGGGATACAGCAGACCACAGACACAAAGCTTTGAGTGAAAAAGGCCACTTTTGTATTGAAACAGGAGCACATCACACATTTTCCTAGGATTTCTGCCGTACGAAACTAAAGCCTCACTATACAAAGAACATCACTTATAAGTCATCCTACCCCCAGCCCTAAAAATCCCCCCAACATAACATAACCCTATAATTATACATCCCACCGTAACTAAACTACGCCACTTGTGACCTTTAACCTCCTCTACTGCTTATCACTGCATCTATTAACATATAAGTAATCTAACTTACTAGAATGTAATCTTTAACTTCCTGCTTCATCCAGGTGTGAGCTTGTTCACACCCTCCCTTTCAACCAGGTTCGCCAATGGCAACAACAATAAAATTATCTAAACGCAAGAGACTTCTTGGCCAACTGCCACATAGAAAAAGGCGTTAACCAAAAGACGTTCTATGCCGCCCTCCCCGGAAGCGTTTAGTGTCCTTGCCAAAACATCCCATAACTGTAGCAGATATAAATCCCTGCCATACCAGGAAACATGTATACCATTCCCAATGAAAAAATTAAATATTCTTGTACTTCAAATTCGCATGCTCAATCCTGCCAAAACCTTAATCTCTACAAAAATTCCTAATTTCCCTATTGACCTTCCTCCAGGCCTTGTCAATGGCTGTGGGTTTGTGTGTGCTCCGCCAAATCCGCCTGGGAATGAACTCTGTCCAAATGAGAAAAGAACCAGACCACTTTCACTTAATCTCTCCCAGATCTCGTTTCATGAACCGTAACAAGGACAAACCTTTTTCTACCACCAGGTCATTCTCACCTAAATGAATCGCCAGCATGTCCTGGCATCTCCTACCCTTCATACACCAGTTCAAACTGGGAAGCAATTCTCTCCAGTGTGTACCACCTTTTTACTACCATGTCACAGTGATGTCTGTCTGGCTCCAGCCCCTCCTCCCTGCTTCTGTGGCTGCCCTACTTCGGTATGAATGTGTCCCATACTCCCTCGCTGACTTCCCAATTGCCTGAGTGCTTTTCTCAGAGCCGCTAGTAGATGAAAAGTTGTCACTAGTAAGCCATCTTCATGGAAAAACACACTCCCCAGCACTATCACCTGTAATGACTCACAGCCCGTCCTCCCAGTGTACCAGGCAGAGAGATTTTAAAGATAGGCCCTCAAAACCACCCTCCTACCCAGAGCCCTTTCATCTGTCTTAGACTTGTGCAACAGAATCACCAACTCACTTGCATCATACATGTGACATCAGATCAGCCCACTCCCTGACATACCCTCCCCCCAACAATTCTGACACCCGAAAGGCTCCAAAGAACATCTGTACCATCAGAGTAGTAAACAAATTCGACTCTGCGGTATCCCTACAAACAGCTAGGAGAATCTGAAAACCTGCCACGTCAACAATTTCCTACTATGCCGCACGTGGCCTGCTTTCCTGCCTCATCCTTCTAAGATCTGCTTACTCAGCTCTCCTGCAGAAGGGAAATAGCCCCACAACAAATTGCCCATAAACACTATGCTAGCCAATTTCCTGCAATGGTAACCTTAAATATCCCCTTCCCCTTCATAGACAAAATAAACTGTACCACATCCTCTATTCTCTGCCACCCAGGTGCCCCACTCTGTGCCCCCGATTCTAAGAATTCCCTCCAAGGCTGTGTATAGGCCCTCCTCATAGACTGTGCCAGCAACTCTACTACTAGTTGTAATATCCTCTATTGCCTACGGTCCAAAGATCCTCTGGCATTGGCATCTTGACTCTGCCCACCTTCACGACCAGCCCAAGGAACATCTCCCAATGTGAAGGAGACAAAGCATCGGCAATGTCATTGTCACTTCCAAAATGGGCTGTGCTTTAAACAATATATCATGCTGCAAACAGCCCAGTATGAAAACTCACAACAATTTAAGCACTTGTGCATCTCTGGCCGACTGCCTATTCACAATTTGCACCACTGTCATATTGTCAATGCGAAATAGCACTTACTAATGGGGTGATCGCCACCACCAGTGAAAAAAATTCCCAAAATGCAATTTCCTACCCTCCTGCTTCCAATCGCTGGCCACTCTTCCGCACTCCACCACCCCGCCAGTGCAGACCAAAACCTATGCCCTCCACAGCATCAGAGAAAATCAGCATATCCCACTGCAGAAGTGTGGCTCAATGGTTAGAGCAGCAGACTCTGATGCAGAGTTCTGGCCTGGGACCAGAGTTCAATCCCCTGCCTCGGCGGGTATTGGATTCAATTTCCATCGGACCTGTTAATTCTCGCCTCGGTGCCTATTCGAATCATGGGTCCCACGCTGCAACTCTGGGCAATAGCTTGCTTAATCTCCACAACGGCCCCCACAGCGCTAAGGATGCCTGGCTTTCACCTTGGGGTGCCCAGGAGTGGACATCTCACAGGAAATACCAGGAAGGGTTCCACTGCGGTATGAGTACAAGCGCCGGGATGCCTCAGGGTACCTGTGCGCTATACAAATACTTCACATTTACATTCACATTTACATCTCGTCAAGACTGAGCAAGGGAATACCATTGAAAGATTCCAGAAAATTGTGCCACATCCTTAAGTCCTTCTTTACTCCTTCAGAAAGGCGCAAGTGATGATGGGGTAACGAGAGGCCTGACAGTGATAGACCAAGTCTTCTACAAAACATCCTACCTGCATGTACCACTCTACAAGCAAAATTCAAATTACCTACAAGCACTTGTACTTCCTTTACTCTTACTCTTACTCTTACTTTGTCTTTCATTGGCAACTGCATTGTGTACAAGTTCTTCCATTGCCACCTAATCAATTACAATGGCCAGAAAATTAAGCATGTACTGGAACCTACTGTCTTATACGGGGCCAGCAAGACCCCTATGTCTCCAATGAGCTTGTTAAAACTTACCTGCAGCCACGCGGAGCAGGGTTCACTTACAATGAAAGAAATGTCCAGATAGTGTGTCACAGCAGCGTGAATAGTGCCCCACATAAATAGCCACTTCAGAAAGAAACTGAAATGGTCAAATAAAGTACAAGATATGAAGCACCTCATCGGTAATGACTTGTCCACATACAATTACCCATCAAATTGGATCCCCAGTAATTGGAAATCATCCTGATATACCGGTAGCAGCTGGAAGAAGCTTGATGTCACACTTGCACATTTCTGCTCCTTTGCCCGCCCATTCCAAGATGCCATTGTTACATCTACCGAAGAGTAAGATACTGAGGCCAATTCATCTGAGATAAAGTCAATCACAGACCTCCCTTCAGGCCATGATTAATATTGGATTAACCAAAATTACTCTGTCTCTTTCTTGGGAACAACCCCAATAGATGATATGATTAAATTGTCCATTGGCCAGGTGTCAAATGGGCCTGCCCTCCTGTATTTCTCTGTGTAGTTTGTCATGCATCACCTATTTGTGCTTTCTCACAGATTTTAGGTTATCAGCCCACCTCGAAGTCCCTTATACCCCAGTCGAAAACCCCAACCAAACCCGTCCTGCAATACCTTGGCATCATTGTCCCAGTCATAGAACTGCACCCAGTACTCCAGCCTTTCCATACTGACCAGCGTGTGAGCCCTTCCCCCAAATCCTTGCGCTCCTCGACACCCTCTGAAACTTGACTGTTGCATGGGCTGTGCGTGTATCCCTGGCGAGCTTCTACACACGGTGTATGAGTGTGGGTCTCCTTCATGCAGTGCCCATTGTCCCAGCATGCGCCCGTCACACCCCCTTGACCTTTTGTGGTTGTTCGCAGCCCCCTTGGGTGTGACAGCCCTGAAAATGCTGATACACTGTGGGCTAACCGCTGTCTGTAAAAATTGTCTCCCCAAACTTTGATGGCCCCATCGTGTGTTGCCACAAGTCTGAATCAATCCCTCCCACCTTCACCTCCACGTCCAGTGCCATACAAGCCTAAAACTCATCATTATCATACTGCACCCGTGCATACCCTCCATAATTTATTTGTGCCTTGCAGATAACATCCATGTATTGAAACAGAGCGGTGCTCCTCCCTGGACACCTCTTTACAGTATACCCTAGCATATATCAAGAATGTCGCTGTCCAATTTTTGATTGTCATTGGCACCCTGGGCCTCTTAGAGAACTTGTATTCTGCTTCCTTCGACTCCTCCTTAGCCCGCAGCTTCCTGTGTAGCAATTTTCAGATTTCTACATACGCCCCCTTTCATATATTCTCTCTCATAGAGGTACTTTGTCACACCCATATGGGGCAGCTTCTTGATCTTTAACTCCTTACTTTCCTTTCCCTCCGACTTGTCTCCATGTCCTCCCTCAATTTACTGTTACTAGCCCCTACCCCTTCACCTGTCCCGAGGGTGCCCTGCTGCTCTCCAAAAACCATTTATTCACTACTTGTACCTACACTCAACTCAGCCCCCTCTTTCCTCTCCACCCCTTTTGTCCTCCACCCTTCACTTCACTACTATGTGTCAATACGTCCATGCCAACCCCTGCATCTTTCATGTATAGTTCCTTCTGCAGCCATGTCTCATCACACTTCTGGTCCAGCCAGGCATCCACACCTGTCGATACCATAGTAGGGGCATTCGCAATCGCCCCATCCATCTTACCTGGCATTAAGGTTGGGGCCCACTCTGAAACCTGCCACCTAGCCAGTTGACCGCAACACCTCTGCAATTAGGTGCCACTGGATACCACATGCTTGTCAGCCACGCCCTGCAACATATTAGGCACGAAAAGGCTATCCAACCTCCCCCCAACACTTTAGTATTTGGCTGCCACCATCTCACTTCTGCCTCCAAAGGTGCATCGTTGTCCACTATCTCTCCTTCCTCCAAGCTATCATCCTGATAGTCTAACATTGTATGGTACTTAAGCTCATCTTCCACTGCCCAGCTGGGTCCTGATTGCTTATGCCACTGTTGACTCCCCTTAGGCAGTGTTACCGATCTAGGGCCGAAATTGTCACTCACAGACTTTGCACACCAACCTGTCTGCCCCGCTAAAGCAGGCCATCTTTACCCATACTACTGTTCACAGGAGGCTGTTCTTAATCTTAACGCCTAATGCAATGACGAAGCCTCACCGAACCTTCTTATGTCATCACGCGACATGTCCCATGACGTCGTCTGGCTGGCTGCATCGTGCCATGCCTTTTCTTCCCCTCAGGATATGCGAGCCACACCTTGCTATCCTGAGTCAGCCACCTCGTTGCTACCTGCAACTTGAAAAGAAATTGATACGTCCAGTGTACCAGCCCCTTTAATCCCGGTCCTGATACTCAATCTTTCTTCTGGCACCCAAAGCCACCTGCCGCACACTGAACCCTTTCCACCTGGTACCCCACCTTTGTCTTGGATGCCTCCCCTGAGTGAAAGCATCCCGCACACCACTGCCGGCTTCATTCACCAACAAAACTATCCCAATATGGCCCAAGGTAGGTCCATTTGTCTCCCTCTTGCCTTGCTCTGCATGAGTATACACTAACCAGGGCCATCTTCTTCCTTCGCTCACTTTCCTGCCACACCCCTCCAATGCAGAAAGCCCCTCCAATCTTCCCCCGTCGTCCACCTCCTCATTGTGACTCCATTGCGGCAAGGCTGTGACCACTGCAGATGCCGGACTCCTGCTGGTTGAAGCAGCCTAGTGCCCCCTCTCTGCCTACCCGTCTTTGCTACTTACTTGCAATAGGGCCCACCTACCCCTCTCCTCCCTTCCTCGTCTCGAGAAACCTTTTCACTCCCTCAGTAAGCCCTGTAGGACCCTAGACTGCCAGTCTGTCTTCGGTAGAGATGCCTCCAGTGTCCCTTCAACTCCCAACCATGCTCAACCCCCCATGGCACCTCATCTGCCCACCACTGTCTACGCAGTCAGCATTCCAAGCAATATCTGCTATCCCCATCCCCACCTCTCGTGCTCTGCCCCCTCCTCGGCCTCTTCCCAAGAAAATTGTGCACACCGCCACATGGGCGTGGCACCTCCACCTGCCTGCTCCCCTGAGCCCGCCTCCACTCGATCGAGAGCAAACGCACTCTTTCAGCGCTAGTGCGCTTCCTATCTTTACTTCACACTGCGGGCTTTTACTCTGCAGGCACCCAGCGCTCCATTGCCCCTCAGCGATGCACACACTAACAGGCATCACTCGACCACCGTCAGGGGCATGCCAGCTCTTTGGCCGCCCCTCCCACTCATGACTTCTGTCAGGGGAGCTTGCCGCACCTGTAAGCGGCCCCTTGGAGGCCCCTCACCTGTTGTCACTCTTTTGGCTCTATTCCCCAGTGGGGAACAGGCCCATAGCGTCACCTCCTCCCCTTCAGAGGCTCAACGAGATGGACGGACGGAGCCCGCCACTCCGCCCTGTACCAGTAAATCCAAGCGTCCCGCCTCACACAGTAAACGCAGCACCTGTATCACCTTTTCATTCTCTATGCTGCCAATCTTCACAACTTTCTCCTTGAAAATGTTTCCGTTTCCCTACAAACTACCAGCCACCAGGTCACCTAACACAAGATAGCTATATGAAGCCTAAACCGCCCAGGGGTATTCCCTTGCTACAGCCCAACTTTAGCCCAAAACCTGCACAGTCGCCTGGACTGTACCACTCCACCCAAAAATCCTGGGGACAACACATCCCCCTGGTCAGTTGCCCCCCCAAAATCCCTATTCCTTGACTATAGCGGTTCAGAAAGCCTCGAGTTTTGGCAGAAATAGTCTTTCTTCTGTACATATTCTTGGTCATCTTTACACAACTAGGAGCACACCTGGACATTAGGGCATATGGCGGGGTTTGAACTTTCATAAAAGGGAAGAGGCTGCAGCTCCATTTGAACTGCATGAGATGCTCAGTTATTGCATACCTATTTGATGATTTTAAGTTGTTTAATTAAGATTTAGATTACTTCTTGTAATTTTTATCTCTTAAAATGTGCTTCACATAAGGGTCATTGTAATTAGTAGATTTGTTGTGAGAGTCATAATTGGATAGGAGTTTTGTTAAAGTAGACTTATAATAGTTTAACTTTTTACAATGCTTGCTCTTTGAGGTAGGCTGGCTTGAAGTCACAGGCTTGCCTCTAATTGTTCCTTCACATTGCTATACTTATTATGATGTTGCCAGTCTGCTTAACTTAAAGAAAATAGTTCTGCATATGTACATGATGGCAGGTGAAAATACCTATGACAAATCCTTCCTAACAGTTCACACTCCTAATGAGCCCTGAACCCTAATATCAGTACACCCCCCACATATGCTAGGCATAATATCATTGAGTGTAGTAATAAAAAGGCATGCCTGTTGAATTTGTCAGGGTGTCATCACATTAATAAAAGTATGAATATGTCATATCAAACCCCTGCAGCACCTTTAAAACAGCTGTGGATGTTACCATCCTACATTGATATTAATTATGACTAGCTGACTCACTATTAACTTTGCAATTATTCATTAGGCATTTCCATGGCCTTCATCAATACCTGTAATGATTCACTGCTCAATGAAAATTGTGTTCTGCTCCTGGTGGTGCACTCCAGCCACAAGAAGTGTTTACTTTAAGCTTCCTGGCCTCTTACTGTTGCAATTCTTGGGGAACCTGGCTTTTACTGTTCTCCCTCCTCACACAGGACCTGTCACCTGTCTTAGTTAGCACTTGCCACTTCTCCTGTGCTCTGGGCCTTTCTCAGTATCACCACAGGATCCCAGGGCAGAGTTCTATCCCTGCCTGTACCCTCCAGATCCTATGGCCTCCTTGGCCACTTGCAGAACATCTGAGTCAGTGGAAGGAAGGTGTCACGTCCTTCTGGAGGTTCACTCTTTCAGGATCAGTCCATAGAGGATCAAAAGGAACCTTCCAGGCCCCCAAGCAGGCCCATCTTTCTGTTGTTCCAAGAAGGGCTTAAGGGGCCGGCACCACTAGAGAATCAAGTCCTAGTCCCTGAGTGCCAACTGAAATTGAAAGTCCTTGAGTCCACCTTTGCAGTGAGGTCCAGAGTCTTCCCTCCTCCAGCTGGGCATTCCTCTGGCATTGATTTCCGCTGGTCCCAAATGTTCTCCTATGTGTCTCCCTTGTGCAGGGGCTTTTAAGTCAGGTTTGAAAGTTCTAGAAAGTATACACATCTTCCCAATACTAGGGTATGCCTAACACTCCTGCAATGTATTTTGACAATACAACATGATAACTTTGATTAGCCTGTTGAAAGACCTCTCTGCAAGCCTGAAAGCAGGCCCAGAACTGCCATAGATGCCTGATCCATTGCTTCAGAAACTTCAAAGGGAGCCCTTCCTGTGTTTAGCGCCAGATGTCTGACTGTCCTCCTTTGTTTCTATGGGAGTGAGCCCTCCCATGAGAGGTACTGTGTTTAAGGTAATTAGAATATGCAGATTCCACCCCCATCCTTTCCCAAGAACAAGCCAAACCACTGTCAAATGGCACTACTGTTTGGCGAGGCCTCTCATCCTCCAGCTGACCAGCAGGTTGATCAACGTGGTTCACCAAGGGGAACAAAAGCCTGGAATCTAAGTTTAAGCTGGGGAAGAAAAAAATGATAAATCTTGTGCCACAAGTTGAATCTCTAGGCCCAACTATGGCAAACTTATAATTTAGTGTAGATTTTGCCCATAGGGTATAATACATTGAAGCATTCAGACTTTTGGGGGTCAGAGCTTGCCTAGCTCCAAGATGGCCGCAGAGTAAAGAAAGCTCTGACAACTCGACCCTATTAACCTACATAATACTACAGAAAGACGCTGTGAATTGCAGCACACAACTCGGCTGCCAACTTAATTTAATGTGAAGAGGCCCCCGCTGGCGAAATGCGATTAAAATTGAACCGTGCCTCGAGGGAGTCATGAGCGGGGCGAGCATAGTACCTGAAGCGGCTGTGGCTATGCAATCCTACTGACCGACATGGTGGAGAGGTATTGGAATCACGAGGAGGCAGTTAGTGACATCCGTAGACGTTGCTTCTCCTGGGCTGGCGCGCAGGATTTGGTGTCTGGCGGGGAAGCTGTGTGCCAAGCTGAGGAGCCAAGTCGAGAGTCCAGGCGGAGGCGTGGCTGTAGTGATGATTCGGGCCGCATCGGAGAAAGATGGAGCTGATATGAGGGGCGCTGTTCTGAGGTGGGGAATCAACTTTGCGCATTGGGGGAGGCCCGCTTATGTTGCCGGGTCTCCCGCGCTCGCCTGACTTGGGGACCAGCAATACAGTGGATGCTGCTGGAACATTGAGGTTGAGGTGAGCCTGCACGGTGCGGAGCTCAATGTCACCCTGCAGACCCCTGGAGTTTAGACTGAGTGGCGCAAGTTGGCAACCTGACGTGTAGCACCGTCAGTGTGCAGAACAAGCCACACGCAACAAGGTATGCTGATGAAGAGCTGAACATTAGAGCACCAAGGCCCTGATTGAATTCAAGAGTTGCTACTTTCTGTGATTGACCCACTCACAGTGGCGCTGATAGAAGCTGTTGTGAGCACATACAGCACATTACAACACAAGGCCAGTTCTAGTACATGTGTGCAGAGTCCGTGGAAATGCTACAGTGAATGGGCAGCATGGGGAAAGCTGATAGATCAGAAGCCAAGCTGCAGTTTGAACCGCGTAGGGCTGCTAAAACCAGAGACACTGATGTTGGCACTGCAGACTCTGGCCCGAGGCAAGTGACCCCTCTGCAGATTGAGACCTGAAACAAATATTGGCAGCTATGCAGCGCAGCTGAACAAAAATCGATGGGAAAAATCGATGCCCTCTCATTTTGCATGGACAGAATGTCAGAGAGACTGGATAAAAACACAACAAGACTAGACAACGTGGAGAGAAGAGTGTCTGATGTGAAAAACATAATCAGTGCAGAGTCAGCAAAGAACAAGAAAACAGACAAATTGCTACACACGCTGCAAGCGAAGGCTGAAGATTTGGAAAAACAATCCGGGAGGAACAACATACGTATAGTGGGTGTTGCAGAATCCACCAATATAGAGAACATGGAGCAGTTTGTTGAATGCATACTTGTGGATATGTTGGCCAGAGATACTTTTTCAGAAATCTTTGTGGTGGAGCGTGCTCACTGCTCCCTGGCACGGAGGCCGGTCCCGGGTGCTAACCCTGCCCAATAATTGCCAAGCTTTTAAATTACAGGGACTGAATTGCAGTTCTGCAAAATGCTAGAGAACTACAGGTGTTGCATTTTGAGGGCACCGAGTTATCTATTTACCCAGATTTTACACAACAGGTCCCGGAGGCTTGCTGCCAATTCGTACAGGTGAAAAGAAAACTGTGAGAGCTAAAGATGGAATACAGTATGATGTATCCTGCCAAGCTGCGAGTAATGTCGGAGTGGAAGGCTAATTTTTTCACAGACCCCAAGATGGTACTCCAGTTCATCAAGTGGAGGGGGAGCACGGGGCAAGGGGAGTCCCCCAAAAACACATCCAACGATGAAGAAGACACATTGGATATCGAGGAGCAATGAAGTGCTGGGCAAGGTCAGGAATGCAGCGGGGCTCTGCTGCTGCGGCTTAAGATGGTGAGAGTATGGGGCTTGTGGACATATGGAAACATCGCTTTTGCAAGGGAGGGGGGTACACCCGTTATTCAACTGTTCATGACATATACACTCAAATGGATTATTGGCTAATTTCTAGGAGCCTGGTGCCCAGGGTTACCTTGTGCAAACCATTACCATGCACTTACTCCGACCACCCACCAGTGGTATTGGATTTAGAACTCCGCCATCATTGGACCTTGGCCTTCACTTGCCGATTCCCACCGTACTCTCTTCTGGATTCGCCTTCAAAACCGAGTTAACACAAATCATAAGAGACTTTTTTACCGATAACATAGGTTGGGTTGACAGTTTTGCGACGGTGTGGGAGACCTTTAAAGTGTACATCAGGGGGATGGTTATCTCAAAACATGCAGGAGTACTCAGGTCCCTCCGGGGTAGATTAACACTTTTAGAAAAAGAAATATCAGTCCTGGAGTCGAAGCATCAGAGATTGGGGGATAATCAAATCTTAAGTGACATTCAGACTAGGCTAGAATAATATCCAGGATGAAAGTGGCCAACCATTGTACGACACAGACCAAATAGCAGAGAGATTTTGCAGGTACTATGCTGATTTGTATCGGTCCCGAATACCTCCAGATGACACTACCACCACAGATTATCAGGAGTACATAAAAATGACATGGTTCACCCCGGAACATAGGGAGCATTTGATGGATTGGATCCCACGGAAATTTGGGTTGCGCTCTCTAGTATGCAGGCCAGGAAGGCGCCGAGGACAGACGGCCTTACTGTGGTCTTCTATAAGGCCTACCAGGACTTTCTTATACAGCACCTAGCCACATTGTATGAGGAGATGGTACAATCTGAGGTAATGCCCCCATCAATGCATGAAGCCTTGATTGTAACACTCCTGAAGCCTGGCAAACAACCCAACCAATGTTCCTCGTACAGGCCTTTGTCTTTATTAAATGTAGACACTAAACTGTTTGCCAAAGTTCTAACCAATAGATTGGCTCCGATATTACCGGAGTTGTGCGTCCGGAGCAGGCTGGTTTCATTCCAGGCCGTCATTCGACTAGCAATCTCAGAACATTGTTTGGAGTGGTACAGCAATTAGACCTGGAAGTGAGGGCAGCAGCCATCTTCCAAGGCATAGAGGGCTGCATTTCCCAGGTTATAAACTCGTAATATCATCGTATGATGATGATACAGTGCCGTATGTCCGCGACCTGGAGAGAAATCTCTCACCCATGTTGAGGGAGGTGGTACAGTTCAGGGGCCTCTCAGGACTAAGCGTGAATTGGGATAAATCCATAATTTTCCCACTCACCCTGTCCATGATGCTACTGGCAATAGAGCTTCCTCTGTGATGGACAACAGGCTCTGTGCGTTTTCTGGGGATACAGATTCATACGGAGCCAGCGGTTGTTCTGTCAGACAACTACGGGAAGGCAATATACAAACTGGAAGACGATGTGAATCGCTGGATCAGGTTGCCATTGTTCCTTATGGGGCGCATAGCCATTATGAAGATGGTAGTGCTTCCCAGAGTCGTCTTTATATTTCAGGATATATACCCATGCTTTTGCCGAGAAAAGTCTTTGTTACTTTGCGTTCTCTATTGATCAGACTGGCATGGGCCAGAAAACAACCAAGAGTTCGATGGGACGTCTTCACTTTGCCCTATGACATGCGCTAGATCTGGAACTGTATTATAAGGCAGCGCAAAGGTCATTCGCCTTTTACTGGCTCCTTGGCCCGCAAGATCTGCCTAATCTGGACTTGGAGAGAGATGCTACAGACCCTCACACTTTTCCTCAGATAATATTTAGTAACCCAAAGCGCCAACATAGGGTCTTTGACTCTTTGAACGCCACAGTGCATTCCTGGCGGAGTCTGCTAGAAAAACAATCAGACTCATTATTGTATACTCCCCACATCTCAATAGAATGGTGCTCTTGGTTCTCAGTGGGACTGGAAAAGAATGTAAGAGCTGCTCTCCACACACTGGGGATAAGCAAGATGGGTGATTTCTTTCAGGATTGGGTGGAGGAAGAGTGGGTGACCACCCAAGGACCTGAGAGCACACAAAAACCAAGAAGCTAACAGCAACAGCGGACCTTCAGTGCCGCACCTCGCGCCAGTTCCTGAATGTGAAGATGCTGTGCAGCCAACCCCTATGCCAACTGTTGAGTGGCGTTGCTGTGCTCCAGATCAAAAGATTAGTATAACAAATGGGGGTGCGCAGCTCACAAAGTCCAATAGGCAAGAGTATGTGGAAAAGTCACTTCTTTATTTGAAATTATTTCACTTTAAAAACATTCCATTCAAATCATCAGCCAACGCGTTTCGCTCCCACATAGGGAGCTTCCTCAGGGCGAAAACAGTATCAATTGGCAATGTACCAGTCACAGCGTTTTACTATCCAATATTAAAGAGCTCGTTGTCCAGCAGTACATTCGTCGCCGTATCCAAGACGCTTGTAGTATTCACATATGCTCCTGTTTAAAGATAAAGGAGCATCCAATCCGCAATATCCTATCCTCAATCAACTTTGGTCTGCCTATCCTGTGGCGGCTCGAGTTTGAGTGCGGCTGCTTACGGACTGCTGATCTGATATTTACATCGGATCAATATTGGATCTATTGCTTTTGCTTGGTTGCGGATTGGATTGGATGCTCCTTTATCTTTAAACAGGAGCATATGTGAATACTACAAGTGTCTTGGATACGGCGACGGGTGTACTGCTGGACAACGAGCTCTTTCATATTGGATAGTAAAACGCTGTGACTGGTACATTGCCAATTGATACTGTTTTCACCCTGAGGAAGCTTCCTATGTGGTAGCGAAACGCGTTGGCTGATGATTTGAATGGAATGTTTTTAAAGTGAAATAATTTCAAATAAAGAAGTGACTTTTCCACATACTCTGGCCTATTGGACTTTGTGAGCTGCGCACCCCATTTGTTATACTGACCTGAGCGCACACATTCAGCTTTCAAATGATATCATTGTTATAGAGTCTGACATGCACTGCGGGAATTACTGGGGCGTGAGCTGCA
Source organism: Triturus cristatus (assembly GCF_964204655.1). NCBI lineage: Eukaryota > Metazoa > Chordata > Amphibia > Caudata > Salamandridae > Triturus > Triturus cristatus. The sequence continues at coordinate 272,931,330 of NC_140592.1, read as the reverse complement.
GGAACCCCCAGACATGCCAGTGCTTTCATTTTTGATCAAGAAAGATGCTCCTGACTAGTTAGTGTCGACACTTTATGCTCATGTGCAGGAAGCGCGCAGGCCAAGCATGACAAAGGCACGACTGCATTGGCAGAGAGACTTGGGTAGAGCCATTGATGATAACGTATGATGATATAGTTGCGCCAGGACGAAAGAGATATCATTGAATGGGAGACACCGATTAATACACTTTAAATATATAAACCGTGTTTATTATACACAGGAGAAACTGTTCCAATATCGTTTTAGAGACACTGCGGACTGTCTGCGATGTCGTGGGTGTGAGGCCGGGTTTCTGCATGTTGCCTGGTGCTGCCCGTGGATATATGAATTCTGGGAAAGGGTTTTCCCTGAGTTGGGTGCTATAACTTGTTCCACCATCGAGCTGGATCCAATGTTGGCTCTAAGGTTATGATAAATACATAGATAAGGAAGTTGGTAGACATTGGTTTACTGCTAGCTAAGCGCAGAGTGGCGATGGGCCCCACATCAACATTAGAAGAATGGCATTCGGGCATGATATACTGTAATGTGCGATCGTTCATCTTTAGTGAACTCCAGCCACCACAGAGCCGCCCAAGGATTATTGGACCCCATACCTGACATACTTAGTGGTTAAAGACATGGACGATACAGAGGGAGAACAGGAGTAAAGGAAGTACTTATCGAAGGGTAGTGGGGGGAAGAGCAGTGTGCAACACAGGATCTGTCTAGTATTATTGTTGCGCTATAGTAGGGAAAACATTCGACCCCTTGTTATGATAGGCTGACGTACACATCTTGAGAACACACCACTGGAATGGTTGCCTGTCGATGGGTTGGAGATAGACTATTATACAATGCCTGTTCAAGTACCCGGAGTGTTATATTGGCTGACGATGTATTGAATTTATGATATAATATCGTGGAGTGGAGGTCGTGACTCATTCAGATGGTTTGTGTGATTTCTAAAAAATGTCAATAAATAAAATTACAAAAAAAATAAACTACAGTTGTAGCTAAATTAAACAATTTAACAACCAAAAAAAACAAAAAACATACAGGCTTTTCAGTAATCACTACCGATGTAAATATCCACTCTTCAAAGTTAAAACCTTTTATTTCGGCTGAGAGCCATAAAAGTTACAATCACAAGAATATTAATTTCAAGTCACATTCAATAAAAAATAAATATCATATAACATATTTATAAACTTATTTTCAGTTCTTGTCAAAACTTCTGCTTGGACATGACCCCAGAGTTTAGCTCCATAGGTCGCTGATGCTACAGCTGTTGCTCTATACACGGCAAGAACGGGAGACAGAGCACCTCCAGAGGCGGCCCTAAATTTTCTCCCTATGGCAGAGGTTTTCGATTGGAGGCTGGCTTTACTTTTCTCAAACTGGGGGCTCCACGTCTGATTGTCACTCAACCTGACTCCCAAGTAATCAAAATATCGTACTTTTTTTAAGGGACGCCCCCTCTATGTGCACGCTGCCTCTATATGTTCTATGGGGGGTAATGGTCATGACATTGGACTTTGAGGAATTAAGCTCAAGACCTCTTTCCTCGCAAAAAGACACAACAGCATTTAGTTGTGCTTGCAGCCCCATTGGGGTGTGTGAAATTAACAGGGTGTCGTCTGCAAACATCAGAATAGGCGCCGGCACCCCTGCTAATTTGGGGGCATCGTGAGTACAATTCATCAATCTACTTAATGCTCCATTGATGTAGAGGCTAAATATGGGTTGGGCGAGAACACACCCTTGTCTAACCCCTTTGTTGATCTCAATCCTGTCTGACAGATCCCCAGCAGTGTTCCACCTAACCTTAGCATAGGTACTTGTATGTAAGACTCTCAAAATCCTAAGTAGGTCTGGAGAAATACCATATCCATCCAGTACCTCCCATAGAGTTTCCCTTGGGACTAGGTCGAATGCCGCCCTTAGGTCTATAAAGGCGACATATAGATGATCACGCTTCAAGGTGACATATTTGCAGGTTATCACCTTGAAACGGAGGACCTGGTCCAATGTACTAATCTTGGGTCTAAACCCAGCCTGTGGCTTTTCTAGGATGTTGTTCTCGTCCATCCAGTTGTTTAGTTTGAACAACACCTGCCTGCAAAAGATTTTTTGGTTGTTATCCAAGAGGCTAATGGGCCTATAGTTTGAGGGGTTGGATCTATCTCCCTTTTTGAAGATGGGTATAATAATTGCTCCATGTCATGTAGGCGGAATGACATTACCTTTTAGAATAATATTACATACAGCATTCAAATATGGTACCCAGATGTCCGGTTGAGACAGGAAGAGATCACCTGGTATACATATCCACTCCAATATTGCCCATTCATAAGGCCTGTCCAGGTTAGCTCCAATCCTTAAATGGGTCCCTTATGTGACATGCTCCCTGTGTGCAGATAGCCTTGCGCTCTTAAAGGGTAGTCTAACACTCAGCTTGTACACATGTGTACATGTATGTGTATATTTGTTCACGTGCAACCAGCCTACAGCCTTGTAGCTGTACAACAGTGGACCTTATCTTAAATGATGGACCCAGATGGTTAGCACTCGCAATCCATTATAACACAGATTACAGTGAGTGAGACTCAGTTAGTGCGATTCACGGCAGATGTTCATAAAACAGGTAGTCTGAAAAGCAAAAATATTGAGGGGGATTGAATGGAGCAGAACCCCTGTCTCACAGTCTTCCTCAAGGGAGGAAAATATTTCCACCTTAGGTGTCTTTAATAGCCAAGCTGATGTAGACTTTACAAGTATTTGCTGGGAGCTATGTTAATAAATAGGAGTTCAGCAAACAGAGCAGGACACAAAATCAACCTGGATAAGTTACTTTGCAAAACTTTTACCCTCATTTTGGACTAATGAATTCCTAATAACTTCTAAGCTTAACATCAGCTTGAAACAGGAACTGTTTACCCACCTGGAAAACTGGAGTCTCCTTTCCCACCCAACTACATGCGGCAAATTAGATGTCACAAATGCTTGTAAGCTATTTAGACAACAACAATATTGGCCAGTGAGGGATCCCTTAGATATCCAGAAACCTTACCAAATCATTTCTGCTCCAACTTTTCGGATAATTTCAACCGACTTATACCAGCAGCCTGTAACAAAAGGTCTCCTTGTTTTCAGGTTAACGCATGGCTCCCAGATGAATTAAGGAAAGAGAAGATAAAAGTAAGATATCATGCAAAACGTATTCATTTTGAAGTGCTTTTGGTATTCCAAAACTAGTGAGTGTCTATAAACGACCTCTTGCTGAAACCTAACCTGATTGAAGACATCAATCACTCTACCAGCCAACTGCCTGAAGCAGTTATTTCACCTTATCTCAAAATTCACCCAAGTTTTTGATTTCTTCTATCCTTAACGCACAATCTCTTTGGCAATAAGTTATTTTCATACTTCACCCAGAAGACTATGGACATTCATATCAATATTAAAGCAAATGTAAATCTATCTTCTAGCAACAACCTGACAACTGCTACTTCTAATAATTCAGTCATTTCATTTCCCACAATCTTCAAACTAGAGGTTGAGGAAATACTGGTATTACAAAAATCTTGCTCTACTGATGATAGTTTCTGTATTAAGAGCTTCAACTCCATCTCACTTCTTTTATACACCCTCACTCACCACTACTCTTAATTCCTTCACTTGGGGTATGATTAAAAAAGAAACTGTGAAGCTGCTTTTGAAGAAACCTAATCTTTACCCTGCAATTAAGGCAAATTATAGGTCTATTTCTCGGTTATCTGCAGTCTCTATGATTGAAGAGACATTCCTTGCTCACTGGCTGACTGACTATCTTGAAGAACATCAGCTAATGAAAGTCAAATGGGCTGTGGTATACCGTAGGGCTTTTCACTTTCGCTGATTATTTTCTAATATCTAAATTCAGCTGCTGACCAAAATTATCAGAGAATATGGCTGTAGCGTAGTCCTGGACGCTGACAACACCCAGTTTATCCTGAGACGCAATAAATCAATATTAGAGATTCAAGAGGGTGTCTTCCAGTCACTCTGCAATGTTTGAACTGCAAATGTTTGAGACTTCATGGATACAAAACTGGCATTCTGTTACTAGGCAAGAATTATCCATGGTTACCGCTCATTATCCCTCTAATTTAGATCTGGCTCCAGTCCCAGCTGAGAAAATAAAGAGCATTGGTTTTCATATTGGTAAGAAGTTTACCCTGGCCCTGCAAGTCAACTTGGTCTTCTCTACATGTTTTCTTCATTTGAGAAGAAAAGTCTCCCCTTTATTCCTACTCATCTCTGAGTCTTAGTGGTGAATTAAGCCAATCAATTTGAGACTGCATTACGCTATTGCTTGCTATCTGGTTCTCCCGGATAGATCTCTGTGCAGGTTACAAAATATACACACTGGCAGTAAGATTTGTTTTTAACCTACAAACATTTTATAGGATCTCTGAGGCCCATTGAAATTTACACTGGCGTTCAGTTTGAAGACCAATCTAATTTAAGGCTTAAAAGCATAAAGCATTTTAAATACAATGTCCCCTGTTCTTGTACAGACTGCTCCCAGATATTTCAACGTTCACCCTCCTTAGTGTAGCAGGCTATCTTTAATGATGGTCCCACACTTTGCCAAGGCAAGACTGGGCAATTGAGAACTCTCATGGGTGGCCCCCACTATATGGAATGCTCTACCCCTCTCTTTTCAGCTGCAGAATCCTATTTAGAAAATCTATGAAGACTAGTCTTTTAGTTAGAGTTGGCTGAGGTCACTTTTCCATTTTTCTAGCAGATTTAGTGTCATCAAGCCCTTAGGCATCTGTATATGTTTTGTAAGTAATTCAGTCATTAAGTCAGCGTAGTAGATGAGGCGAGCCATTAACAGTACAACAAACAGAATACGTGTATAGATACCAGTATACTCTTGAACTAGTAATTAAGTATGCTAGAGAGGATAACAACATAGCATCCTGTAGGTACTTTAGTGAAAATATTGAAAGCCCATAATATTAGTAGCATTACTTCAGGGGTGTTATGACATTTTTGAGATTTAGAAGCTAGGATTGATGGTTTTAAAAAAAAGATTTTAGGAAGCAAAAGGTTATTAGATCAGCTGGAAAGGCCTTCAGTGAATGGGGCTGAGTAAATGAAGTGAATTTGAGCAGAAAGGAGCACAGGGAGGTTTTAGCCCAGCAGAACACAATGGTCAAATAGGAGGATAGTGGGAGATGATGTCAAGGAATGGTGGCAGGCATATATTGAACTGAAGACCAACTAGGCTGGATGATAATTAGCTTGCCAGGCATTGAAACATGGATGCAGATTAGTGATAGGGAATGTTGTAGATTAAATACTTTGTATCACTTTTTCAAAAGGAGAGAAGAATTGTTTATTGAAACCTGCAAGCAGGCCACATTGCACACTCACAGAGAGTTAATGTGTAATCTGAGGGAATGGGAGGTGAGGGTGAATCTTTTTTTAAGTTGAAGAGCTAAAATCTAGCTGTGGTGGCTGTGGAAGCTATGAAATATAATTTTCTTAGCACTTTCTAAGTATCAATGTGCACCCAAGGTTGTTGGATGAGGAAAATCTGCTATGCCACATTTCTATGAGCAATTAACACCATGCTATATGTGGCCACAACACACCAAGCACTTCCTAGCACATACAATACCATTCCACATCACACCATTTAAAATACACCTTGCCAAATCACATCATGCCTCCCACCCAACTTTGCAGTATGCCACACGAGTTCACTCAAGATCACAACATACAAAACTACAAAGCAACATGCTATTCTATACTATACCATACTATAGGCCATATCTTGCTAGCTAATTACACAGAGGGTTGTTTCTATAATTCGCCTTTGAAAAACAGGATCAATTATTTATTTGATCTTTAATACCTTTGGGGTGACATCAACTGAATGTGTATAATCATCCTCCTGACATGCCTTTGTGTTTCCTAGGCTAGATGGATCTGTCTGGGCAACCCTACCCAGGATTGTCAAAAGATAATAAGACCTTAGCTTCCTTAAAGAAATCCCTAGAAATTCACCGAAAAAAACAAGGTTAAAGTGGCGTTATACTTAGAGATAGTAATAAGATCTTAGCTCATGTTTAAATAAAAAACCTAGAAATTCACTCAAATAAACAAAGGTTAAATCAATGGTATAGTTAAGTGTTGAAAAAAAAATCAAAACTACCATTTAAAAAAATACTGAAATTCACCAGTTATAGCTTGCTGAGTGAGCTAACTGTAACTTGCGCCCCAGCCATGAACTGCTTATGGCCTCACATATTACATCATTCACAACAGTTAAATGTCTCAACTTTTCTGGCTCCAACCTAAAGACTCACCACATGAAGCTAGACAAGGACTAAAGGAAGGTCTTCTAATCCCCTCATGGACGCAAACTGTCCACACCAACAATTTTAGGACATTTGTTGGAAAGGGAGAAACCACAGTTATAAGAAGATTTTAACCACTGAGGTAGCACATCATACCAGCAATGATATCTCCTGGATTAACTTTTGTGGCGGCAGTCCCAATGATTACCATACCTCCTAACCCCAAGCATTTGGAAATGCTGGGAATCGCTTCTGCACTGCTGTGCATGCTTTCACAGCTGTCTGTGAGATTCCGTGGATTCCTTCAGGCCCTTAAGACGATGCCACACATAGATGAATAGCCCCATGAGCATGGGGATGCATGTTGCACCATACTGATGTCCTCCACCGCACTACACTCCCACCGCGGCACTGTAACAAAGGGCAATTGCCCCAGGCAGGCATTGGGAGAAATAGTGGGTTGGCAGAAGAGATAATCTTTGAGGACACCCACCCAGGTAGAAATAATGGCCTAACCCCCAGTCCCTCAGTTAAGTATTCTAAGCAAGGAATGATGCACTTTATGTGACACATTCCTTTGCAATTTAATTTGGAAGTTCCCTAAATAAACTGCCAATTGGTTGATTGTGAGGTTCCTTCAGAACACTTTCTTACTATACTGGGCAGCTGTGAATCATGCTCTCTTTTGTTGCAGTGATGAGCTATGACTTAGGGTTAAATGAACATACCACCTTGTGAGGTGTACTTTTATTCTCAGGGATATGTCCCCCGCTTATACACTGGATAGCTCAGTTGTTAATTTCAAATCTGTACATCTCATCATCGGTTTCTTTTGTTAAAGGTATGTTGTACAGCATGTAGTGGACTGCAAGAGGATTGTGTTGCAAGAGGATTGTGTTACAAGAGTCTGGAAAACATTACCAAATATCAGCTGTCTCTAACACTTTTCTTGTGGTGTTGTGAGTGTGTTCAAATAGTCACAAATTGTCTGACAGGCAACTAGTTCCAAGGACTTCCTTGAATATATGTTTGTATTGTCACTAATATTGCACACATAAAGGCCTATGTGAGTGTGCTGGATTTATGCCCAATAACTACTCCAACCTCCAAATTTAGTCATAATCTGGTATTTTACCTTGAAACTCTTCCTTCTTTTAGGAGGTTGAATCCTCCGGCGTAATGCATTGAACTGTCTGTGTTCTTGTGTGAATTGTAGTTCTGATGGAGCTGTTAAATCCTCTTGCACAGCCCTTGTAATTAAGCAGCCCAAAGAGTTGTTCATTTATTACTTTGGCCTACATTAAAAGTGCCATTATTGTTTAACTTCTAAATTTCAGATGGTGAGCGATTTGTTGAAAGGTTTAAAACCCAGTGGTATGTTACACTTCAGCACTTTCAGAATTCAGTAAGCTTAGAGTATCTTGTTATATGAGAGTAGAACTGCTGTAGGGAATATCAATTGTACTTTTAGATGTCACATATGTTCTCTGAGAGCCACCAACAGATATTGATTGATGATACCAAACCGAAGAAATCTATGGATAATTTGCCCCCCATTTTTTGAGCTAGAGCATTTTCCACGTATTTATCAAGAAAAGAAAAATGTGTTTCACTGCTTCAATTTTTTGTTGCAACTATTCTTTGTGTGCAACATCAATTAGTATTTTTGAGGCTTTTATGTATGAGAATATGGTTCTGTCGTACTAATACAGATTCTTTACTTTTTGATAGCACAGAGTGCTTCTGCAAGATCAGTTTTGAGTGGAAAAATATGTGAGGGGAAAAAGCAGCCAGCAGGAATTTGGTCCTCTCCATGTTGGTAAATGTGTAATATTGCAGCCTGAAGTCTTACCTCTCTACTCTTGGAGTATCTTGGATTTAAATTTGTCATAAGTGATTATTAGTAGCTGATGATCCATACTGACAGTAAATCTTTTGCAATGCAGAAGTTTGTGAAAGTACTAACATAGCTAACTGAATGCAAGAGTTGGATCAATGTGACCCCAGTTACAAAGGGCTTGCATCAACTGTGTGTTCAGTGTGTAACAAGGGATTTGAATAGTCCATATGATCAGCACCGACCTTTTAATTTCAGACACCACTGAAAATCTTCCGACAGTCGCCTGATCAGATGTATTTTTTTTTTTTTTTTTTTTTTATTAGCACATCCGAAAATGTTTTACAGAACGCCATTGATAACCACAGAGAGATAAATAATACACAAATCAAACATTAAAGTTAGCAAAACAATACAGCTTCCATAAACATGTATCCGTTTTATCCAAAATATAATGATGAAATGCAGATTATCCCACATGCGTGTGGCTTCATCCTACCCCAATTTTATCCTCGTACCACTCTGCAACATACCACCATATTTCCGATCAGATGTATTAATGGTCTTTCATGTAAGGGTCTCAGTGGGGCACACAACTAAAAAGGTCTCTCAAGTTGTAGGTGAGAATTAAAAAAAGTATTGGAGAAAGTCTCCCTCTCAGACGTTTGTTCAGCACAGCATTGATTTTTGAGCAATGCTTTCTGGGTTGCAAAATGAGATCAGTTATCAACCTAAAAGAATTAAACATGTGGGTGGTGTATCACTACTTTAAATTAGATGTCCTACAAGAAAGAGAATGGATTACACATCTGGGCTTAAAAGACACATATCTAATTGTGCCGATCTGGGGGTCACATTGTAATTTCAATAGGCGGGAAGATGTTGGAATTTTCCAGTCTGTCATTTTGCTGGTCTCCCAACCTGAGGTGTTTCCCAAAAGTACTGAAACCAATGGCATCCTTTTTGGGGTCCAGAAGTTAAGGATGATCCTTTATTTGGATGACATGTTGTTCATGGTACAGACCAAATGCGTGTTACAGCACCAGGTCCGTACGATCACCTCATTGCTGAAAAGTCGACTCATGAAATGGGGTTTTAGGGGTTCAAGATAGAGTCAATACAGGCAGTTCAGTAACCCCCTATGCAAAATATTTGATCCATTGAGAAGGAAATCAAAAAAGTGTTGGTCAAGTTGCAAATGCTTGGGGCGTGGCTTGACGCCCAAGGAGTATGGACGCGTCTCCGTGAGGCTCCCGGTCCCGGAGCGGAGAAGTGCAATTTCGCGATGATTTCTAGGGAAGCAGCTGGCAGCAGATAGCATAGGAATTGCTCCTGCATCGCGCACCATGTTTTTCGAGCAGATTTGAGACGATTACTTTGCCTTTGTCAGGTAATTAGTGTATGCTCGTCTCAGCAGCAGCGCGACCGCCATTTTGTTTTTCGGCGGAATGGCTTTTCCTTTCACGAGCTTTCACCACAAGGCGACCTAAGGACATAATTCCAGTGGCAATCGATATCTCCTCTACTCATGATGTCCGAATGACCGTTTTTCCTGGTTTTTTTTTTTTTTTTTTTTTTTGATGCTGTCTCTGTTTCTACCTCAGCCTGCATGGATGCTAGCAGTGGCCGCCATCTTAGGTAATGATTCGTCCCATTGCTGGCTGGATCTGCACAGTTTTTGCCTGGAGCCCACGAAGTTTTCCTGCTGTTACTCTTCATGACCACTTTTTTGGCGGATTGGGGTTTCTGGTAATCGTATTGGCAAAGGATTTCTGATCCTCGCCTCCACCCTGCTTGCTGACTCACGACCAGCTAGTGTGTACCATAGTCGGTGGTTTCTTCTTTTTCCCGTTTTTCTTTTTTGCGTGGCGTGCCTTGCTATTGGCCCTGCTAGTTGATGGGTAGGACACGGGGCGCTCATACCAGTCCGTCCCTGCCGCCACGTTCTTTCATCAAAAACTCTACTTTATTCTCACAACTCTCCAAGTTGGAAGATTCGCAGCTATCTGAGGAAGAAGACAAGCATTCGAAGATGGATTCTGCACCCGCTACAACTGCCAAGTCGAACGTGAAGAGGCTAAAAAAAGACCCTCCCTCGCCTCCCAAAGCATCCTCGGACATCTCCATGGAACTTTTGCTACATGAGATAAGGGCTCTCAGACCCTTTATGGAGGAAACAAATTCCACACTACAAGCTCTCTCTGACAAATGGGGGCAACTCGATACAAGGCTTACAGCGGTTGAACATGATGTTGCCACTTTTATCGACACTACTAAAACGGTTCCTGTCATGCACTCGCAAATTGCCACCCTCCAGAAACAGGTTGAAGACCTCGAAAACCGCAACCGGAGGAACAACCTCCGCATTTTTGGCCTGGGGGAGGGACTTGAAGGTAGTGACCCCATTGCGTTCTTTAAGACTTTCCTCCCTAAAGTCCTTCACTTGTCAGACGGAACTATGCTCAACATCCAGCGAGCCCACAGGCTAGGGCGCGCTCCTTCGGCTGGTTCCTCTCCCCAGCGACCGAGGGGGGTCATTATCTATTTCTTAGAGTACACGGATTTGCTAAAGGTGTTGGCGGCAGCCAAAGCTCTTCAGCGTGTCACATGGTCAGGTTCCACGCTATTTTTTGCGCAGGATTACTCCAAGGCCACTGCTGACAGACGCAAAGCTTTCCTGAATCTTCGACCTGATCTTCGCTCTATGGGGGCCAGATTTGGCCTCTTTCACCCTTGTCTTTTCAAGGTCACGTACAATAATAGGACCACGACTTACGAAGATCCTGGGCGCCTGCAGAGCTTTATTGATTCACACAGGATGGATGCCACCACCTCTGCGGAAACATCCTCCTCACATGTTGCTTAATTGCTACTCAATAGTTGTGCTTTTCTCCCATTCTTCCTGCTCCACAGTCTCTCCACTCGCTAGGCGAAGTTGTTTTCATTCGATTTTATATAATAGTGCCAGCTTTTTGTGCTGATTTCCACTGCATTAATGGTTCTGCATTGTTACAGTAATATTCTTCAATATTTTTTCTTTTTTAGGCTCGTACTTTCCTAGTTCCTGTTTTTTTTTTTTTTTTTTCTCTCTCACAGTTGCTTCCTGAGATTAATTCTTGTCACATGTTCTTGTTTCACAGTTATGATGTCTCCTCATACGGTCTTCCCCGTTCCCCATCGGATCCTCCCTGGACGTGTGTCTGCTCCATGTGGTTTCACCCACCCTCCCACTCATTCTCTCCTTTTGTAGGTATGTTTTACATTTCGTTTTGCGTCCTCGTTATTGTAATGTTTTTGTTTTGGTGTTGTGTTCTTTCATTCGTATTTCATTGCCTTTATGGTATCCCTACTGCTCCGACTCCCTCTCTCTTACTTACCTTTATTCTCTTCTCAATCCTTGCTCTGTCTCTTTCCTCTGTCCCTCTCTTCAATCAGAAGATCTCTTTTGTGCCATGCATTTTTTCCATTTTCTACGGATTTTGTACTGCATTGACTTTCTGCTTTCTAATTGCATTTTGTTTTACTTATGATTGCTCATGTCTTTGAAACTAGTTACTTGGAACGTTAGGGGTTTACATTCTCCCATTAAACGGCAAAGGATCTTAACCCATCTGGCCAAATTAAATGCGGACATTGTCTTTTTGCAAGAGACTCATCTCTCCGCTGATGAATCGTTAAAACTGAAAAGGGGCTGGGTGGGGGAGGTCTTTTTCTCTCCTGGGGATGGCAAACGGAATGGTGTGATGATTCTTTGCCGTAAATCTCTCTCGTTTACATTATTGTCTCAGAATTCAGATGTTAATGGACGATGGTTAAATGTCAAATTGTCCTTTAAAGGGGTTCCTGTATCTTTGTTCAATGTATACGCCCCAACATGCGGAGAACCATCCTTTTGGTCCACCTTAGCAGCTCAGATTGCCCTTGGTTTGGAAGATAATTTTATTTTTGCTGGTGATTGTAATCAGGTTTTTGACCCCTTTATAGATAGAAACTCCAAAGTCCCTTATATCCCCAACAAACCCCAGAAATCATTTGTGCGAGTTATCTCCCAACACCAACTCTTTGACGCCTGGCGTCTCTGTAATCCAACCACCAGGGAGTACACCTTCTATTCCCCCTCACATCATACCCAATCGAGAATTGACTACATTTTTGTTTCTCATTATATCTCACAAACCCTTACGCAAGCAGAAATTGGCCCTATCTTGCTATCAGATCATGCCCCTGTGTCAATTGTATTCGAAATTCTCCCTCGAGCCACAGGTCCTAAGAGATGGCGCTTTAACAATACCCTCCTTCTGGACCCAAAATTTACCGCTGCTTTTACTACTTTTTTTGAAGAGTTTTTTGTGTTTAATATTGACCAATCCATGCCCTTTTCCACCATCTGGGATGCTTTCAAGGCCTCAGCGAGAGATTTCGTGATTGGCTTTGTTGCAAAGAGGCGGAAACTTTCCCGCAAATTTACTGCTGACCTTTTACGGGACATCAAAACACTGGAACACTCCTTTTACACCTCGCACTCGAGCCAATCCCTTACGGCCCTTATTAACGCCAAATTAGCATTTAACAAAAAGTCTACGGAGGATGCTTCTTTGTACTTATTAAAGTCCAGTGCTAAATTTTATGGGGGCAAAAACAAGGCAGGAAAGATTCTGGCTAACTACCTGAAAGTTAAACAGAACAGACTCAATATTGAGTCTCTCTATGATGAATGCCTGGATTTAAAATTTAAAGATTCGGATATTCTGAACGAATTCTCCCTATTTTATAAATCCCTATATACCTCGGAATCGCAGCCCTCTGATGACTCTCTTTCCCAGTTTTTTTCAACACTTCAGACTCCTCCCTGTCATCAGTCGGATCTCACTCTCCTGGAATCCGATCTAACGCACCAAGAATTGTCAGCGGCACTCCAGCTGCTCAAGAAAGATAAGGCGCCGGGGCCTGATGGCTTTACAGTAGAGTTCTTCCAACACTTTTCTAAGCTCTTATTACCCAAGTTGCACTCCCTCATAGCCTCCTTTAACACACTGGGGTGTTCTTCAGGCACCTTTTCGGAAGCACACATATGTTTAATACCGAAGGAAGGGAAAGACCATAGACACTGCAAAAATTATAGGCCTATTTCTTTGGTTAATATAGATTACAAGATCTTCTCAAAAGCCCTAGCCATACGTCTTGACTCCTACTTGCCTGACTTACTAGAAGCGGAACAGTCGGGCTTTGTTAAAGGCAGATTTATCACGGACAATACGAGACTTCTCTTTGGCGTCTTGACCAAATCCTCGTCCTTGAAGCACCCCCTAGCGGCAATAGCGCTCGACGCTGAGAAGGCGTTTGATAGGGTCGAATGGAAGTACTTGTTTCATACTCTTCGTTGGTTTGGCTTCGGTCCCAAGTTTGTGTCCTTGATCTCTCTCCTTTATTCCAACCCGCGTGCGGCTATTTGCTCCAATGGTCTGATATCCTCATATTTTGATTTGGGCAGAGGAGTCCGTCAGGGGTGTCCTCTCTCCCCTTTTCTTTTTAATCTAGCTTTGGAGCCCTTTCTCTCTAAGCTTCGCCAGAACCCAAATTTATTCGGCTTTCAATCAGTGAACATTCACCTTAAATTAGCTGCCTATGCAGACGACATTTTGCTTTTCATGTCCAATCCTAGTGTTTCTGTTCCTGCCTTTTTGACAGATGTACAGGCATATTCTAACATCTCTGGCTACAAATTGAATAGCGATAAGTGTGAGATTCTCCCCCTGACCAAGTACACTTTTAAAGCAGATTTCAGCGCCTCAAATTTTACGTGGAGCCCCTCTCATATTAGATATTTAGGCATGTATATTACTCCCTCAATATCTGACACAGTAGCGCTATGTTTAAACAAATGTCTACAAAAAATCACTGATTTAACGGCCAGATGGCATCCACTGTACTTATCGTGGTGGGGCCGGCTAGACACCATAAAGATGATGCTTGCACCCATTGTACTATACACCATATCCAACATTCCAGTCCCCATTCCGGCCAAATTCTTTAAAAAAATTAATTCCGCCCTCTCTTCCTTCTTGTGGAATTCAAAGCGACCTCGTATGTCATTAGCTAAGTTGACTCGCCCAAAAGCTGAGGGAGGAGTTAATTTTCCTGATTTTCAGGTTTATCAAAAAGCCTTCCTTCTACGACAAGCCTCACTTTGGTTGCTTGACCCCTCGGAAAATTGCCCTCTATGGCTTAAGATAGAGCGTCTTTACCTCTCTCCTTTCTCCTTCCCTGAATACCTTTCATTTTCACGTAAACCGCAGGCGGTCTCCTCTCCTATAATTAAACTGACTTCCAAACTCCTGTTGTCCTCTCCTTCTTCTCCTCCAGATTCGATTGACCACTTCCTAAATTCAACAATCTGGCATAATAAAGACTTGACTATTCGTGGCAAACCATTCTTTTGGAAAACCTGGCGTTGAAAGGGTTTAACATGGGTACACCAGCTTTTCTCAGACTCAAAGTTTGTGTCCTTTCACCTGCTCAAACAACGTTTTGACTTGCCTGCCTCATTCGCGCATAAATATCCTTTGCTCAAGTCGGCTGTGATGGATAGGTTTGATCACCTATCTGCTTCGCCTCAGGTCCCCGTTCCTCAGACTTCTCCCTCACAACTCTCCTCCCTACTTAAGTCTAAACCCTCGGCTTCTAGCATATATAAACACTTGCAAGGAGCAGGTGCTCCTAGACAGAAATCTAAGGTGGAGGAAGCTTGGGAGCGCGATTTTCAACTTTCATGGCCACTTTCTCTTTGGAATAATATCTGGCTCAAGCTGCGTAAATCCTCCAGGGCAGCAAACCTCACACAAACGTTATTTTTTGTGTACAATCGTATTCTACTCACACCAAGTGCTTTGAGCAGAAGATTCGCATCCACTCCAGACACGTGCTGGTCATGTTCGTCCCCAAACGCTGACATATTTCATGCGCTGTTTTTATGCCCACTTGTGCAGAGCTTTTGGGAGCGAGTTTGGTCCCAAATAAATTTAATTTTTGGCACTGCATTTCCTTTTTCTACCCCTCATATTTTCCTGGGAAGTCTCTCACCATGCTGGGAGAATGTCCCAGGCAATACTAAAATTGTTGATCTGTTGTTAGCGGCTGCGTTTCAGCAGATCACGGTTAATTGGAAGGACTCTACTAAAATCTCTTATAAGGCGTGGTGGTATGTAATCTGCCATAATCACAGACTGGACACCTCCTTTGTATATCCCGTGCAGTTGGCAACGAAACGTCTGGACCTGTGGTCCCCTGTTACATTGTTCCTCGATATGTGTGCCAAAAAATCCTCTCAGATAAAGCTGTCCCAACCTGAGGTCTTGAAGCCCCCATGAACCCCTTATACGTTCCCAGATTTATTTCCAAATTTTTAACACTGTTTTGAGTCATTTTCTATGCATTGCTAGCATATCTTCTACCCATGAGTTTGTCTTTTATTTTTATGCAGTATAAGTCGATTGTAATGTGATGGCATGAAATTATCGTTTTCTTTTTGCTCTTTGTCAATGGATTACCTTGATATGTATTTATTGTTATTGCCTATAATATGGATACCTTTAATTGTTTCAATAAAATTTTTCTTTTAAACTTAAAAAAAAGTTGCAAATGCTTTTGGTACATTTGGCCAGAATAGTAGGTAGGCTGTTGGCATCCATATAAGTGATATAGCCATGGCTCCTTCATTATCGGACTATAGAAAGGGTGGAAATTCTCCAGTTGTACTAACGTCTTTCTTATGCAACCAGGTCGCGTGTTCTCAGGAAGCCAAAATTGAGCTGTAATTGTGATTAAATCATATGGAGGCTGCGAATGGCCGAGTCATCTTTGGGTCAAACCTGATAGGGCATTAGACTTGGACACCAGCCACCTGGGCTGGGGAGCACTTCATGGAGGTGTGCCGACAGAAGGTCCATGGTCATATCTGGAATCAACACTATAATACTATTTTCTGGACTATAAGCAGGCCCTTTTACCGCAAAGACCTTAACCAATGAGAAAGTTCAGTGCTGTGTACTTCTGAGGATGAACAATGTATCAGCATTATGATATGGCAATCATTTAGGGAGCGCTAGGACAAAGATTTTGGCCGATCTGGTAAAGGAATTCTGGCAGTTTTGCCTGAGTCATCAGATATTGATGAACGCATAATATCTACCATGCTTAGTCATTCAGTTAGCAGATTGAGAAGAAGGCAACTGCTGGATTCAAGCAGCTAGAAACTGATACCATCACTGGTTCGACAGTTGCATAGTCGGTGGGGTCCAGTGCCAAAGAATCTTTTTGCACATAGAAGGAATTTTCAGCTTGAAAAGTACTTCAGCTGGGTACCCAACGCATGGGCCCCAGTGACAGATGCATTCCTGCAATACTGGGAAATAGACATGAATTGTGCTTTTCTGCCTTTCAGGAACTGCAAGGACGATAATTCAGACCTGGGCCCAAGCAGACTGGCAAACCGTTCCTAGTCACTCCTTGGTGATCTACGCAAGTATGGGGCTGGGATCAATTAGTGTTCTGCCATTCTGATGAATTTGGCAGGGGAATTTCATCCACTGGTTCAGCAAGTCCTTCTACAGTGATGTATCTCAGGGAGGAATGGGGTATAAGATGCCTTTCCAAATAAGCTGACACTCCTCTAGGAATCTTTGGCTCCAGGCCCACAAGAAGACAAAAGACAGCTTGACATAGATGAATTGACTGGTGTTTGAAGCAACAGCTGCATTCCACTTCTGCAGTTGAAGTCCTTATACTACATTTCCTTTCTGATTTAGCAGAAGAAAGTAGGGCATATAGAGCAGTGAATATATACAGGTCAGCAGTTTCACCGGGTCATGTTCACAGGAATGGAAGTCCGGTAGGTGAACATCATTTGATCCTCAGGTTACATAAGGGAGTAAGGATGCAGTCACTTATGCAACCTTGTTACAATAGATTGTGGGATGTGATTGAAATGTTACAAATGTTTAGGTCTCGCGCCTAGCGATGCACTGTGCAGCAGTGCTCGCGCAGGCGAGAGTCCTTTTGTCCGGGGTTCAGAAATGGACCCTGGAAATGAACACGCTTGTGCGTGTGTTTTTTTCTTTTGTGGCCTGCTATTGGCCTTTGCCGGCGTGTTCGTTTTTAAAATAGCACACAATAGGCCAGAGGCGGGCGCATAGCTCCGCCCATGGCCTATTGGTGTCTATTACGCGCTTTTCTGCAATATGGTTTCAATTATCGTGCCCAGACACGGGCGCGATAATTGAAACCATATGGCTTGCTGTGGCGCGCGCGCACCACTCGCGGGCGTGTTTTCTTTGTTTTACAATAGCGATTGCGAAAGCAATTGCTTTCAGTGCCACTTGTTCTTCTAGTTTCCAAAGCAATTGTATTCCTAAGTAGATATGTCTCAGCTGAACATACTGGGAACAATAGGAAGTTTTTGTTTTGTTTTTTAGGTTGCATGTATCTAAATTTGGCTCCACTTGTCCAACTTGCTATACCGATTAGCACCCGAGTGGTGAGTGAGCATGAGAGGTAGAGAGAGGTAGAGCCCGACAGGCCCGCGTCAGGCATCCTGGCACACACCGGCCGGCTCTGGAGTGCTCGAGTCAGGTGCTGTCCCAGTCTGACGAGCCCACAAGAAGGTGACGAGGCGTCTCCATGACGACAGCGAGCTCCATGTAAGGCGTAGCCCCCCCAGGCCTTCAGCGTCTGCGGCCCTAGGCTCCTAGGTGCGTGGTCTCTCTGAGCAGACCTCCCACCCGGCAAGGGGAAGAGAGCAGCACTGTATATACTTTCCGGCCCGAAGCAGGTGCTTCGCCACCGCGATGAAGGCTTTTCAGAGACGCACCTGTGCAACCTGTTGTTTCAGTGGAATTTGTCTTCATTCAAGGAAGTCCCCGTGTTTAGGAGTCGCTGCGGACCGGTCAGAAGGGTGTCCGGATCAGGGCGGATGTTGCGCGATCCCCTTGCAGCCTGTGGATCGCCGCAGCCCGCGCGCGAAGTTCCTGAGGGGAGCCCTGTGCCCCGTTGACCCCTCTGCTTGCTGTTTGAGGTGGCAGGTTGATAGGAAGTTTTGGACCACAAGCTCACCTTGGACCGAGGCGAAGATGGTCTGCCCGGCACTGGGACGCTGGCACGGAAGGCTTAACTCAGAGCATTAGTGGAGGCCACCATGGAGGAAATGGGGAACTGCCTGAGCCCCGCGGCCCAGGACCTGGTAAGGAAGGAAGCGGAGCACATTTGTGGCCACACGGGGGGATGCGAGGGGCCTGCGAGTAGGCTGCGCGCTTACATTACCAAGTGTGCAGAGGGCTTCTCAGCAAAGAGGCCACAGCCCCTGCGCTGGCCCTCCACTACGGACAGGGGCACCCCTTCTGCAGTGTTAATGGTGCCCTCCTCGGTGGTGTTGTAGAGGCTGTTGCCCTGCAGGTTGTCTCTCTTGTAGTGTTAGTGAGACTGTCCTTCCAGTAGTGCTGCGGGTCCATATTGTGTAGTGTTGCGGGTCTGTTTAGAGTAGTGTTGAGTGTGCTCTTCTTGTAGTGCTGAGGCTGTCTGTCCTGCAGTGCCATGGATGTCAGTCCTGTAGTGGCAATGAAGCTGTCTCTCATGTCGTGGGGCTCAGGATGTCTTGTCTGTAGAATTGCAGAGGCCTGAGTGTCTCTCATCCTTAGTGAAGTTGACTCTCCTTTAGTGTAAACAGTTCTCCTCCTTGTGCGACAGTGTGCCGATTGCTGGAAAAATTAGTCCCCCCCCCCCCCGACATTTTTATTAGCCACCCCTTCCCCCCCGAAATTTCACTCTAGCTGCGCCTCTGCCTAAGTGGGGTATTTTGAGACCTGCCACCCAGGCCATGATTCGGGGTGTGTCTGGTGAATGTACCACAATGGAAGGGCCCCCACTGCTCTAGACTGGGTCGGATTAGAGGACAGCGATGGGCTGGCATCGGAGCTGGACAGTGGGACGCTTTCTTGGCAGCATGATAGTCGACCTTTCCGGAGGCCTGTAGCTGTGGGCAGAAGGGCCTCTGTTACCCCCCCCCCCCTTCCCCAACTGTACGGCGGAGGTGTCATTACCAGTCTGTTGTTGGGCCTGCCCATTAATGCAAGCAGACCGGAGCAGTGGGCCTGAGCAGAACAGGCCTTACTGATATTCAGATGTGGTTCACCAGTGTGATCTGATCTGTGCACAAGGAGTGCCTGCTGGCAACATTTTCAGTTTTTATTATATCTTAATAAAGATAAGAAAACAAAAGTTATGGGTCAATAGGTGCTTGAGAGCTCTTTACAGCTAGTTATTTTAGGACTGGTGCACTGCCAGTCAAAGGCAGACAAAGAGATAGAAGACAATTTACTTAAAATAGATTAGTAGTAGCATCAAAACCAGCTGTCTCCAATATCACACATGGCGATAAAATGTGCTTGAGCTAGATGACCGCTGCCACGGACACCTGAAGTTCAAAGGTTTTAATCCCGGAAAGGCCAAGACTGTCTCTCATCCTTCCAACGAGGATAAAAAGAATGCCAATTATATATAAAGGTTCAGTAATAGAATATCTTCAATCTCAGACATTAACAAAGTTGGTCCTTGGGACACAAAAGAGGGGGCGCTCGATTCATTTGCAAAATAAGAGAGCATATCAATATGTGGTAGCGGTTGGTGAGCCACTGAAAGTGCAAGCCGAGCTCAAGCCTGTATTTGCAATGCAATAGGTCGCGCATTTATGCGAGTTTAAATTATTGGTATTGTAAATGACAATGCCTTTTATTTATGTTTTAAAAACAAACAAAAAAAAAGGCATTGTCATTTACAATGCCAATAGGTCAAACTCGCATTATTAAAGTTTGAGCTATTGGTGTTGCATTCTTTAGCAATGCCAATAGCTCAAACTTTAATAATACGAGACCTATTGCGTTGTAAATGCTTGTTTTGTATTGTGGTCATCTGGTGAAGTGGTGGAATGTAAAATTATTTATTTTATTCTTAGCAAGCAAACATTTTTTAATTTGGGGAAATGCTAAAGATGCATGTGCAGGGTGCAGTCCTTCATAAAAGTGTTGCTCAACGACAACAATCTTTAGCATTTCCTCACGCTGAAAAATTGTGCTCACTCGCTTAAAGAAAATTCATAATTTTTAGACCCCACCAGCCGTCACTGCTGGGTTGGCCAGATATTGGAGACTTATCGTTCAAACAGGTAAGTTGGTGATGCTATTGTGCATGGTATCGCTAAAAAGAGTGTTGGACGTGGGTAGTTCCTTTTCTCCAGAAGGAATTACTTTTGTTATATCAAGAAGGACGAAGAAATTCCAGGCTAGTAACTTATCCAGTCTCTACCTCTCAACACAAACTTTATGTCCCGAGATGTTTGAAGGAATGTAAAAGACACCTAAGGAATTTGAGGTCTGATGGGGTGGAAAAGTTAGTTGTTGCATTGAAGCTGCCTCAGCAGATAATGGCAGCACCCACCTTGGTAAGATGGGTTCTATTGGATATTGAGGGAAGCCGATGTTGATGTGGTGACTTCTGGCGCTCACTCAGTTAGAGATTGAATATTCAAGGATATTTTTCTAAAGTGGATTGAAGGACTGGTGATAAAAGAGGTGAACAAGCTTTAAAATAGCAGAAATTGAGACTCCAGGTCTTATCATGAAATTGAGATTTTCTGGACTGTGTTAAAAATAACGTTTGATTCTATTAAACCTCAGAGGCTAATGTTATCCCTCCCCTAGAAGGGTGTTTATACGATCGTTTTAAATATATGTCTTCGTCATTACAAATGTTATTGTGTCACTGGGTTTTCCTCGAGATTGAGGGCCATATTTATGAAAAAGTTACACAGCAAGTCACCTCGCTGCACTGCATCACTGGGAAAGGGCAGGAATGCACCATATCTAAGTCACTCGGCGCAATCCCGACTTTTCCCCCTGCGCTGGCGCACAATTGTCTGCCTAGCTCCAACGCTAGCCCCCTTGCACCATGGTGCAAGAATGCCTTTGTTACATTCAGGATTGTTTATGTGTAGGAAGGTGTCCTGCACCTGAGAGGCTTTTTCCTGTTTCTATGTATGCTGCTGGATGCAGCACACATACAAAGAGGAAAATACAAGGAGATTTAAAGACATTTCTCTTTGTTACGTTTCTCCTGGGAGGTATATCTTTTTGTCTCATTCCCAGGGTTATAAATTCTTGTAAATCTGGGAATGTGTCAAAATCGAAAGATGTTGCATGGGAACACCCATGGAAACGCCTCCTTGGTACAGGTCAATGCAATTTAGGGATTGGCGTTGCGTTGCTTTACTTGAGATTCATGAAGCCACGCAGGGCCATGCAAGGTGGCCTTGCATGGCTTCGTAAATCTCATTTCTCATTTGAGTCGCTCTTGCACCACCTTGCGTCACAAAGGGGCTCATAAATGTGTCCCCAAGACTGTTTGACTGTTTATGATTTCCTATGAAAATTAACTTTTTTCTTTCCCTTTTTCTCTGTCCCTACCAAGCTGTATTAAAACTAGGATGCCTTTTCCTCCATCAGAGAGACAGGAGACGGAAGATGGAATGAAGAGTCATGGGAGAGGGGTCCCGGAGTTAAGACCCACAGAAGGTTCATGGCGGTAGTTGACATTTGAGAAGGACTGGTTTTACACTTTCACACCAAAAAAGTAGGAAAGAATTCCTGATGGGGATGTTATCTAGGGCTGATTGTGTATTACTGGATACAAACCCATGGAAAACGCGGGCCAGACAAATCCATGGATTGGCACGTAGAAATATTGGGAAAAACTTGAAAATGGCTGTGTATTTATTACTTATTTCTGTTAACATTCAGTTTTTTGTAGTGTAATCTAACCAAACAGTATCACAACAAAACTTGAAGGTCAAAAAACATCAAAGATTATGAGAAAAGTAAATGTGGTAAAACAATGACTGAACAAACACTCCTGCAAAACGGAACCCATTACAAATAGTTTGTTTGAACGTTCAGCCCTTTTATTAGTGTTGGAATATTTTTACGAGTTGATAATCTTCTGATGCAGGCCGGCACACGGATCTAGCAAGTGCTAATGCATCATACATTGCTCTGTAAAAGATTCCATCTATGCACACCCTATACGAAAGTGCATTTCTAATTTATCAATGAGTCTTTCTAGAAGAGATCGGCTTGGTGATGTGAATAAATCCGTTATGAGGCGTGTTTCCATGATTTGAACACAAGATGGCAGCAGATGATTACACATTTCAGTGTTGCTTTAAAAGCAAAACATTTATTTTCCAGACAATTTGACGATGTCAACTGCTATCATTTTGTATCACTTATCAATCCTCCCTTTTCATAGCTCAAATATTTATTTTGTCATCGAATCAGCTCAATTGTATCTATTTAATTTTACATAATACATGTTACACTTTGATCATCAGATGATTTTTTCAGGTGGTCCCCTTTGCGAGACTGTGCAATATAAGATTACTAGGCGAGAAGTAGGAAAATGGTAATTGTCTGGAAACTAAATGTTTGCTTTTAAAGCAACACTGACATGTGTATTCATCTGCTGCCATCTTGCGTTCAAAGTATGGAACCACACCTCAACGATGTCAACGCCTGTCGTTTTGTATCACTTATCAATGCTCCCTTTTCACAGCTTAAATTATTTTTTTATCGACTCTGCTCGATTTTATCTATTTTTTTTTTTTTTTAAATAATACATGTTGCACTTTGATCATGAGATGATTTTTTCCAGGTGGTCTCATGTGCGCGAATGTGCAATATAAGATTACTTTCATTAGGTGAGAAGTAGGATGAGGGCAAAAGGATCCTGCTCTCCCCACCATGATATAAGCCATGGAAACTATTTATTAATCTCGTTTTTTGTTTACTAACAGAAAGATTAATATTAGTAGACATATGTATTTTTGGGGAATCTGGGGCTAGATTTATCAAAGGCTTGCATTTCCTTGTTGTCACGCAAGGCATAGTAAGTCTGGAGCTACTCTGCCCTGTGAAGGCGTTTCATGGGTGGAGCATGAATGCTCCCACCTATGGTTTTGGCACATTCCCAAATTTACTAACACTAGTATACCTTAGAATGCGGTAAAATGATACGCCTTCCCAAGGAGGTGTCACAAAGAGAACTATGTTTATTTCTCCTTATTTGTTCCTCTTTCTACGTGTGCTACATTCTCCAGCACACGCAGTAAGAAGAAAAAGCCTCAGAGGAGTGTTTTATGCAGGAAGGTGTCCAATCCTGGCTGTAATTCAGGCACCCTGGTACCAGTGGGTAATTTGTAATAAAATATGTGCCTGGGCTCTTGTCAGGAGGCAGCTTGCACCAGCCTATTTCTCCTGTTAGCGCCACTTAAAACAGAACCAACTACTAACCATGAAAATGGGGAGAGGATGTGGCATAATGGCCAGAACTGGAGAACCAGGTTCGGGTCTCGACGTCGGCTCAACATCCTGTGATTCTGGGCAAATCACTTAATCTCCCCTTAAATGAATGTGTCCTTAACTGGTTCTCATGAAAAGCACCGGTATTGAGTATTAAGTGCTGGTGCTTAGCATCAGAAATCACCGGCTCAAATCAAGCACTGCCTTGTACCGTGGTGCAAAAGTGCCTGTGATGGTGCTTGGCAGCCAAAAGTGCGCCATTGAAGAGGGAGAGCAGGAATGTACCATATATTAGTAGATATGGTGCATTCCTGCCCTTCCATTTGACGCAGCTCCTATGGCGCAAGCCCACATACCCACTCCATCTCCCTCATTTTCTTACTCACCATGGTGTCTACACTTCTATGGTAGCTAACCAACTGTATCCCTTAGGGCAGGGACCTTACATTGATACTAGCTTCAAAAACAAACCCTGTGGGTATTTGGAGGGATCAGCTTAAGAGCATCTGGGTGCTTTCCCTCTTGGGTCTTTTTACCCATTGTTAAAACACTAGCTATTGCCCGTGTAACTGATACAGTTTTTCACTCAACCACATTTGTGTGATGCCCCTGACTGTGATGCCCCTAATTGTGACAACTGAAACAAGTAATCATTTTGGGCTTGGAAGAACCTTCCTATCCTCCCCTTTTCCTTGAGTTTCTGGCTTGGAGCCCAATTCCCTTTTTGCTGTGTCCTCCCATGGACGCTTGGGAATTTCCCTGGCCCTTAACCTGTGGGTTGGATTCAGTCTGTTGAGAGTTCTCTATCATTTTGGCTTCGAACCATGCTGCTCCATCCCTTTGTTAAAATTCTAGATAACCACTTTAGAACCAACACTGCAAGCTTCTCTGGGTCTCTTTCATTAATTCTTTAAGGACATGAAAACCATTGACCACCATCACTCTTGCCTACTATTTTCAATCATGCAACACATCATGAATCCAAGATTCAACCGGAACCAGATCCTCAATCTTTTTGTTTTTCTTGAATTTCTGAAGGTACTAAGCTGGCTTCAACCCAAACCGTTGGACCAAAGCTGACTTGATTCAGTCCTAGTTCATTTTGATCAGCTACAGGCATCCTCCCAATAACTGGCTGCTTTAGACACATCATTCAAAACCTACTATCCACAAATGATCTCAAAGATTACACACAATTCCAGAATATCCTTGCTTCATAAATACATGTGAAAAATCCCTTTTGGAACCTTTGCTGTTACACCTGATAAGTTGGAGGTGGAATCAGATGTAGCCATCTCTACTACCCTCCTGAGATTTTCCTTCTCTAAGGATAGCCTTTATCCCTTTCAAATTATTTCTCCTTTTCTTTTTCCTGCCAATTGTTTTTCTTTTTCCTCTCTCCCTTTTCTTTTGTCAAGCGATTCCTCCTGTCTCTCCCATCTCTTTTCTTCTTGTTCCTGCAAGCTAATCTCAACTTCTCCCTCTCAAACTACCTGGCCTTCTCCTCTCCCTCAGTCCAGGCGTGTAATGGAGGCCTCCGCAGCCTCCGGGTTATGAGGCGAGCAGGGTTTCTTCTTTTGCAGGAGCTCCTCTCACCCTCCAAGCCATGCCATTGCATGCCTTGCAGAATGCATGTAATAACATGGAATAAGAAATAGTTAAACACTCTTGAAAGCCACTCTGCTTTCCTGGGTAGGCCCCTGCAGCATAAGCGGGACCCAACTTATATAGGCCCTATTGAGCCCATGACCATTGAATGTCTGTGCAATCTGGAAGACACCGGGGTCCCTCATCACATTCTGCAGGGGGGCACCATAATTTTGCGTTACGCCACTGCCTCAGCCTTAGTTTTCTGGAGTACCAACTGCAAGATCAGGGTCTCATTCAAATTTAACTAATCCAAGGAAATAACTTGTGGAGTTGGTGACAATGTTTGCTCTTGAGTGAGGGTGTATTGGGGAAACACTGGAAAGAAAATGTGAGGGCAG
Source organism: Triturus cristatus (assembly GCF_964204655.1). Taxonomy (NCBI): domain Eukaryota; kingdom Metazoa; phylum Chordata; class Amphibia; order Caudata; family Salamandridae; genus Triturus; species Triturus cristatus. The sequence continues at coordinate 272,905,727 of NC_140592.1, read as the reverse complement.
ACTTGGGTTTTTCTTTTGAAAATCTTTGACACTCCCTCCCTTGGTTCCTACCATGGATCATCCAGAGCATCCCTCACAGTTCCTTCTCTACCACCAAGTTTCTCTAGATGATCTTTAACAAAACTAAGATCTCTATATCCTTATAGCTGCATGTGTACTATGCGGGTAATGCTGCAAGCTGAACACATTGCTTTGTTCAAGAAAGTTGGACCTGGAAGTTGCAGATCTTATATCACTTGCTGCCAATTATCAGGTCTCGTTCGGGATGGCACAGACCCGAAATGAACTACTGGGCCTCAACCATGGTGGTTGAGGTTGTTTGCACTTGTGTCCTGCAGTCTATCTAACTACGGCTCTGCTGGGTTAGGGTCACAGGACAGGTCCTGGACCTTGCATGCTCATGGGCAGGACTAGGCCTCTGTGCACCCGCTGGGTTAGCGTGATGCCTGGGCCAACCTTTTCCACACTTAACTCTGAGGGTAACCAGGGCAAGCAGTCCAAAGCTTCTTAGAGAGGCAATTTGTGGGGGTGAGCATGAGATCAGATCTCAACAATCAATCAACAGACACAAATGTTAATGTCCAGCCCAGCTCTTGTCTTTTTGTAAGTACTTTAATCACACAACTACCCAATGCAATTTAGTTAGTCAATACAGGGTTGTATCCCCTAATTATATCCTCAATGCACTTCACCCCTCCCAGTGTTCTCTCCCCACTAGGGTCATGCAAGCAGTTACAGCCCCCGTATTCTGTGGCCGAGGCATGACTTAGGCAAGAAATGCAGGATAACTCACTGTTTGCCCGAAACTCAGTCAAGAGTTGCTATCCCTGGTTTAAGTTGGGCAGGAAGCCTCAAGTCCCTGTGATCAATTTCTTTGGAGTGCATCTCAGGCTTTTGTTTGGGTCATGGCGGTGGCCTTATGGTGCTTGCCCAGTGATTCCACAGGTTGGATGATGTGGTGAGAATTGCCTGTTCATTCCATCTTCAGAGTCACCAGATATATGGGATGATTGTAATGCAGCTGGTAAAGAGGTCGCAGCATGTCTTCTCCAACAGTTGTAGCCTGTCAGACTGTCCAGTGCCACTCAGAGAAGATGCATCATTATTGGGCGACTACAGCACCGCAGGTCCAGGGGTCATGGTACAGTTTTTTTCAGCAATTACGACCTGCTATTTTGGACAGCTTCCCTCAGCAACAACATGCATTTGTAGCATCAAAAGCATAACCTGCTCCTCTCAACATGGTCAGTCTTCTAGCATCAGTAGTACTACCTTGCTGTTCGGAGTGGCTATAAGTGGGCATGTTCACACCCTTTTTGATGAAGTCTTATGTGTCATTCTCAGCAAGAACCATGGACAGAGATCTGGAGACCCACTGCCATTACGATTCACTCCTCACTTCACTCTCTAAAAAAAATCTGCTTTCTCACTGTGTTTCTCACTCAGGGAATATGCAGGGCTTCTCCTCCTGGACAGTCTCTCCTCTTGCAGGGCTAGGCCCACCTCTTTACCTCTCAGCCGGCAAGCAGTACCCTTTGCCATAATCAAACCCTTTGCTTCTCCAGCAGAAAATGCAGACATCAAGGGATGCCTCTTCACCTCTGGGAGAATGGTGGTGAGACAAACACTGTAAGAAAGTGGTGTATTGGTTGAAAGTGGAAGCCTCACTCTGGCAACAACCACAATCCTAGTCAGGGGAAACCACAAAAGTCACTGAATTAACCCATGCAAAACCCTGTGGTATCTTGGCACAAAAGCAGTCAGGCTTAAATTAGAGCCACTGTGTAAAGTATTATTGCTGCACACAAACAGTAATAAAGTGAAAACAGAACAAAAGATAAAAAAAAACAATTTAGAAAAATAGAAAGTAAGTCATAAGTTACAGACGACTGTGATGGAGAGTAGGTAGGATACTGGTACCAGGTTGGTCCCGCTGAAGAGTTACCTTCTCAAGTCCATCACGAAAAGCTCCAATCGTGTTAGAGGAGCAGTGAGGAAGAGGCTTTCGGAACGAAGAGCAGGTTGAGTGTCGTGGATGGTCATTTCTGTAGTGCAAAGATTTAGTCGTCGCTGGAGCTTCACGTTGATGGAACATAACAAATGGTTGCCTTCAGTGCAAATTGCAGGTCTCGCTTTGACACTCATTGCAGACTGTCACTGATGGCGCGAAGGCAGGTCTCACTAGAGATTCCCGTTAGTGGTCATCATAGGCAGAATAGTTCCGACGCAAACTGGCCTGTTGGCAATCGTGAGGTGCCCAACATCAGGAATTTTACCTTTTTCTTCTTGGAGCAGCTTCTACTGATGCCAACCAATGATTCAGGACCTGGTGGCACCTCTTGGGGACTAAATTAAAGCTGCCCAGTAATAGCTGGGCAGCTGGGCAGTTGGGCAGTTGTACATTTACAGGGAGGCCTCTGGCAGCTTGATGATTCCCAGTAGCTCACACAGGCGGTCAGCCAACTGATCCTTGGAATCACTTTAGGTAGCCTGAGATTAAGGCAAGCAGGATCAAACTTCCTTCTTCAGACAGCAAGGCAGTCCTTCTGAATCTTCCACAGGACCAGGAGTGCTCTTAAGAGTGGTTCCAAAGGTCCTATTTTTAGGTCGAGCATTCAAGACCTATTGTATATTCTTTAGTACATACTTTTCTTCCACTTAAAGCCATTCCCACTGCTTTTCATTTATTTGTTTGTGTCCTTTAAAAATCCTTGCTTGCTAGTGGTCAGTCCTGCCTCTTTGTCCCTCCTTTTTATCTTTCATTCCTCCCATGAAGCAGGGATCAAGTACTGTATGTTTATGCTTTTGTTCTTTATCTGTTCTTTGTGGGACTATTTTCTTATTTCTTACCTACACTGTGGGTGCATGTTCAGCTTCAGGCCCATAGCTGCATGCATTTTATTGCAGCATTTGTCTATGCCACCTCCTCCCAGTCCCAAGCTGGGAAAAAACAGCTGTTGTGTTAAGATCGCAGCAGCTGCGACAGGGGTGCTCTGCTGCTCGGTGAGTGCAGGAGTGCTCTCTCGTTGCCAAGGCCAAAATAAAAGTCATGATATCAGAATCACAAAGAATACCAGAATCACAAGCAGGTGGGCTCTCAGTGCAGGTGAATGCCCCTGTATGCCAAGGAGGGGTCATTACTGTACAAACCATGGCTCAAAAACAGAGAGTATAAAGAACAACTGATTGAATCTTCTCTGCATAAATTGAATGCTTGTGCTTGAACAAAAAATATTTTACACGGTTCAGTCTTTTCTCAAACATGTCATGGTATGTAAATAAAAAGAGACTGTATTGCTATATTTCCTGCCATATAAAATACATCATGTTAAGTTTGTGAAACCAATAAAACATGATTTTAAATCCTTTCCCGTAGTATATTGGTAGTTAAAGGTTTCTGTGATGTTTAGTGTTCGACAAGGAATATTAGATTTGTTTAACAAAAGCATTTATGAGTATGGGAAGTAGAACTACAGGAGTACTAGTCTACGTACTTTTACATGTCTTTGTGAATTGGTACCAAAACTCCTATCTCCCTAATAATAAAAAAATTAAATGAGGTTGCATTCCTTACTATTTGTTCTAACTGTACATGAATATTCCTTGAATACTCCCATTTTATTCCAATTTCCCCATTTTCTAATTCGGGGCAGGTAACAAAGGCATGTAGGAGTATGCTAAAGAGTACTACTGAAATACTACTTTACGTTTTCCAAAATGCATTTGTGAATAGGCCCAAACCTTTTCAGTATTTGGAAATCAGGGGTTTATTTTTCCACTGCACTCATAGATTTAGGAAGCAGTTGGTTTTAAAGGCACGCTCGCTAGGAAGCACATCAAATTTTTTGGTGTGCAAAAGATATTTGGAATTAAACTGAAAATGCAGAGTTGAAATCACTGTGAAATGAGTTAACAGTAGGAGTGCAGACAAAAGAACTCTCAGAGATAGTTGTGACTATCTCTGAAAAGGCATATGCATATCTTTACTAGGCACTCCCTGCAGACGTAGTAAATTTCACAAGGCTAGCATTGGAGAATAGGACCAATCGTTGATATATCCTTCTTGTGAACAGAGGTTAATTTGTTGTGTTTGGCTCTCTAGTGGACTTATCTTTGTTCTAGATTTGCTTCAAAGGAAGGGTACATTGCTTTGTCAGACTAATTACAATAACCTATGGACATGTTAAAGGCAGGCTAATCTCTCTTTTTTCTTGTGTTCAACAACAACCCCATTGGTTACACTTGACAAGTCTTCACAATAACCTATTACATTTCACTGCATATTCTTACACTGCAATAGTGTTTCCCATAGCAATGCACTGATTTTGAGGCATCCTTGAACTGCAATGAAGGGCACACTGAGCACCCAATCATGCACATTTTGGCAGAAATGAGCACCATGGGTGACTAGCTTTGGGCCCATGAAGACATGCTCACAGTCAAGTTACACGTCATGCAGTCCCAGCTGGATTTTTGGTCTGAGAGAATGGCTGAGGGTGAGCAGTGGATTGGTGCTCATGAGGACTACCTTACATCACTGCAGAGTACTGTCGCGGGAATGTCCACCTTTTGAAAGTAGGCAATGCCAGAGCAATGTTTATATCCTTGATATCTCAGAGGGAACTCAAAAAGGCCCAAGCTGAATCATTTGTTAAATACCTTGTCAGGAACCTCTTTCCTGAGGCAATGCTTTCTAGCATCTGACAAATTAAAGTGGCACTTCATACACGCTCATGTCCATTGTTTCTATGAATTACTGCTCAATCACTGAAACCAGAGCAATGCTAAGATTGCCGCCCGGGCAGTACTAGACCTTATTCTAGACAAACACTGGATTAGTTTTTATCCAGACTTCTCACTAGCAATGTATTGGGCTAGTAAGCTCTTTGATGTGTTAAAGGCAGCACCTTAACGTTAGTAATTTTGAAGAGGTATCTGATTGTGCTCATTGCTTTACTGGCCAATACTTGGTGTTTGTGGCGAGCTCATGAGCTTCCTTCCTCTTTGTGATCCGCACCACCCAGTGCTTCTTCTGGAGCTCACTGTTTGCCACAGAGGGAGGACATCAGTGAAACTGATTGATCTACCTAGACTGTATTATGGAATTGGCCCTCTGGCCTGTTATTGTGGGGGCAATGATTCCTTCCGGGTCAGGGACTGTGATATCTATATGGTGTGGTTTTTGCTTTCTGGTCACCCTTTGTGACTGATGGATGTTCCTGCTGCTTCTATAATTTATTTTACACCAGGTTTGCTTGTGGATTGTTTAGCTGTACTGCTTGTAGTTTGTGTATTTTCCACAGTGCCGTTTCTACTTCTCCTAGAGTAATGGGTACATGAGTAGACTCAAAATCTTGTACTTGGTTTGGAGTGAGTAAAGGCCCCCTAGTACTCAGGTCAGCTGGTATATCAAATAACTTGTTGGGTTTGATCTTTTTCACATAATCCTGCCTACCTCACACTACCTCTGCATGCCTAACCTCCCCTGACTGAATCTCACTGAAGTACCATTTCTTTTGTGGCCCTCTGGCATGGGTACAGTAAGTGGGCCTTTAGTGATACAGCCCCTTGATAGCTCTATCCTCCTGCTCATTGCCTTATTTCCATAGTGAAAGTTGGTTTACTGCAAATTAGCAAGTGGAGGAACTGGAATTACTTTATTAAAGGCATATTCTTTCCCCGTGCACATGCAGGTTGGTGGAGTGCCATTTCAGTATCACATCTTCTCCTGCACAGGACACACTCAGTCCAAGTGTCCGTTGTTTCTTCATTGTAGTTTACATCTTGAGTATTTACTTCGTGGCTTTGGTATCGCGTGCCTTTACTTTATGTTGTAATGTCGCCTTGTAGTTGTAATTTCGCAGTTCTTAAAATGCAGTTCTATGAACATAAAATACTTATATACATGCTTATCTCTACACTCGTATAAAACATTTAACACATATGTGCAATCATAATGTTTTTAAAGTGATTTCAGTTGTGTTAAAAGTGCAGTACATGAAAAATGTAAAGTCCCTCAACAATAAGACAGGAAAAACTTATTCAATTATTTAGGTGAAATAGTTAATTTGCCTGAAAAAATAAAATAAAAGAAGAAGTAAAAAATAGGTTTCATTCAGATATTTATACAATAAATGAAACAGATGTGGGTCAACATTTTTAATTTAAAAACGGTTAACCGCAAAAGGTACCTACCCAAAAAGATCAGCGTTCACCTTTTTCTGGTCACTCGTCAACAGACTTATGAGCATAAAAAAATAGTGACTGTGTACTGCAAATCTGTCGAAGGGAAGTACCATCTATCTACTACACAAGGTAAGCGTGGAAACTTTTTGAAAGGAACAATACTATTAATGAATCTCAAAACCACTATATAAAAAATTCCACACTTTATCTTTTCTGCATGCAATACTTTTTTGTGGTGTGAGGATACTTCGATTACAAGAACATTTTGTAAGACAACTGTTTAGGACAAGCTACTTCATAAAAACGAAATCAGATTACAGATATCAGAAATGATATCTCCAGGTATCCAAAAGGAGGAGAAAATCCAACGGATTAAAGAAGGTATATGTCAATAAACACCCATTTGAAATTTTCTTTCTGCAAAGAAAAACACCTCAGAAACAACTAACACCAATTTTTACAACCGGTTGCAAGGAAGAAAGAATAGTTAACAAAAACGAATTTCCCCCCTAACCCCGCAAAAAAAGAAAACCTTCTATCAATGTAGTTCTGTATGTAACATTGCTACTGTAGAAAATTCAAAAAATGTGGATGATGGATGGAACGTAATGTTTAAAACAAGACCCTATCAGTTCACCCAAATTTACATAGCACAAGCTGCCATAAACAATACTTACATGCCACTTATATGTGGGTTTCTATCAGGCAAGCAATCTTCCACATATCATGATTTTCTTATAAAACATAATCAATTTTTTACCAACTGGATAAATCAAAAGACACTTGAAAAACAAAGATTTTGTTTTCCATAAGGCAGTACATTATGACAACACCTGTTGGGATGGAAAAGTCCATCGCATGGTGATGGACGTGTACCACTTCCCTGAGTGCCCCCAATTGCAATGGTGTTTGGATCGCTGGTGCTAGTTTTTGTTGTCATGGGCGAACATAGATAAATCAAGCATGTGCGCACTGACATAAATCTGTCTTACAGATTGGGGTCTGTTTAGATCGGGAGGGGCGCCTTAAGTGTTACCCTCATAGTGGTATAAGGCTACTGCCTTTGTCAGAAGTTAAGCATCACACACAGTGGTGGCAGCATACCATGTAGTGATCAGCAGAAGTGAATAGGCCTTTTTATCTGTGTTACTGGAGTGTGGCCTACAGGCTCACCCATGTAAAGTTCCATTGCTGTGTACTTAGCTCGCCCTTGGCTTACATCAGGTAAGCATATAGTGCTGTGCAGTGGATGTGTTATATGCATGTGCTGGGTGTATGTGTGCCTGTGAATGGTACATATGTTATATGCATGTACTGGGTTTCTGTGGTCCTGTGAATTGCACACTATATGGAAGATGTAGTGCTGTGCAATGTATGTAGGCTATATCAATGTGCTGGGTGTATGTGTGCCTGTCAATGGTACAATACATGAAAGATTCTAGGTTCCATTTCGGGAGACCCATGGCTGAAGGAGCATGAGGAGGTAGAGGAATTCCCCAGATGGATCTGTGGATTGCTGAGAGCTAAGTGGGACACATTCAAGGGAGGGAGAACCTGGCTCTTGAGTATACATCAAAGGGTGCTCTTTAATTCAGAGAGAGGTCACTAGAAAGTGGCCTGGTCGCATCTCAGGAAGGAGATGGGGCTGTTAAGGGAATCATAAAGGGTAGGACTGAGGCCCTGGGGTAACCTTTTTCATACACATGTCACTGTGGCTGACATCCAGGTGTGGACCTCTAGTTATTCCCATTGCCTGTGTTGTGGGGCTATCAGATTTGGAGTTGCTCCTGCTGTCGCAGACTAATGTCTGGATGGGAGGGCAGAGCAGAAGAGAGGGCACTTCAAAAGGAAGCAGGCCCCTAACATAAACCTCAAAGACACAGATGCTAAGTCAAATTTTGTGGCTGGAAATGAACTATATGAAAGGGAGCATAAGGCCCCCAAAAATTGTCAAATGTCAATAAGCTAGTCGGGCAATGCCAGGAGTAGAAGCTCTGCAAGACTTCTGCCTGTGACCAGGAATGGAAGCTAAGGCCTTCCAGACTCTTAGCTGGGGGAAGGGGCATCACCCATGGAATTCAAGACCACCTGTCCCTGGAGCACCAGTGTCTGCCTCCGTGACAAGACCAGTGCACCCTGTGAGAAAGATGAGAGCCCTCCCATCTCTCCCCCACCCACGAATAGCCACTTTGCGTGGTTTAGTAAATACAAAGTAACAGCGCATAGCGCAACCTTGCGGTACTTTGCTTCAGGGGGTGTTTCGCATGGGTGGAGCATTGGTGTTCCCATGCATCCACCAATGGATTTTGATGTAATCCAAGAATTACTAAGGTCAGTTATCCTGGGATTGCATTAAAATTGTGCACTTCCCAAACCCAGGCTTAACAAGGAGAACTATCTTTATTTATCCTTGTTACTTACTTTTTCTATGTGTGATGCATTCGGCATCAAAGGGAAATGCATTTAAAGATTGTTTTTGTGCAGGAAAGTACCCCTTCCTGCACAAAAACAACCCTTCTTGTAATGCAGGCATCCTTCCAGCAAAGCGCAAGGGTGCCTGCTTTGGTGCAAGGCAGCCTCAAGTGCGCCAGCGCAAGGAGGGAGAAGAAGTGAAGCATAACTCGGTAGATGTGGTGCAATTCTATTCCCTTCATTTCACGCAATGCAGCAACTTTGCTTGCTGCCCTGCATTGCGTGAAATGTTAGTAAATATGCCCCCTGGTGTCAAAGCTTCTTGCTCTGGATGAGGAGTCCTTTACCCTTGGCTCCATATCACCCAATGTATTTATGAATTATGTGGTATTTTTATAGTAGAATCCTAGGCAAAAGCAAAGGAGCGCAGTGCAGGGTCAAAGACAAGCATACAGTCCACGAGTGATAGGAGAGGTACCTGGGTTCTGAGCAGAAGTGTTCAATTACTGCATTGTGATGTGTTCTTTAAAGAGGCAAGTCTTCAACTTTTTCCTAAACTGGAACAGAGTTAAGACAGTCTTGATAGAACTGAGATTTTGTTCATGGTCCTGGGTGCTCAGATGAAAAAGTCCTGCTACCTTGTTTTTTCTTTTTTGAACTTCTTTGTCTCCAAGCTAGTGTTCTGGAGATTGTCAGCTTGCATGCAATATAAGCAGAGGTGCTGGTTGTGATGGCTTTGTAAATGATGCAGCTGGTTTTAAAGATGATGTGGGAGTGCAAGTGGAGCTAATGGAGTTCCATCAGGGTGGGCGTGATGTAATCACTTTTCTGCAAGCCCTGGAAGAGACATGCTGTGGCATGTAGGTTGCCCTTAAAGGTTGCTAATGTGGAATCTTAGAGGTGATGGAGCAGGGTGTTACCACAATCCAAATGCAAGAGAAGGGCTTGAACAGCAATTCTAAAAGAAACAGATTCACTTTCTTTAGAAGAGAGCTACTACCAAGCCATCTTTGTGTTTTTTTGGCAATGTATTGCTTTAATGGGAGGTTTGTGTCCAGGGTGAATTCTTGGCATTGAGTGAAAGTTGGAATTAAAAAATGTCAAGGTTCATGTCATTGTGCCAGGTGTGTACTATTTCTTGTTGTTCTTGGCAAATAACACGCATTATCTAGGTGGGGTTGAGTGTCAGGTAGGCAAAGGACACCCAGGTCTGGATGAGGAGCAGGCAGTGTTTGATGAGTTGTATATATGGATGGAGAAGACTTTCAAGTAGAGTTGTGTATCATAGTCATATTGGTGAATTTTAAAGCTGTTATCCGCAAGTAGAGCCCCGAGGGTCACCATGTAGAGGCTGACCCAATCCAGTATGGACCTTGAAAGATTCCACAGGAAATGGGGATCTTTTGGGACCTGGAGGTACCCATGTAAACAAACCGGTCTCGGCTGAAAGGGAAGGATGCGTATTCAAGACTAGGTATACAGTAGATGGTCAGCAATAGGCAAAATGGCGCTCTAAGGTCTATCACAAGTACAAATCAGTTATGGCAGGTCATCTGGCACGGTGCATAAGGTAGGGAAAAACCACCCAATTCCCACGTGTGTGGCCAGCAGACCACTCTACTATATATACAAATATATACAAATCCGCTGCACACGTTTAAAAGTAAATACATAAAGTTTCATAAAATATCACAATGAGGCTTGTCTTTGTATTTTCAAATGTCTTTAATTCGAGATCTTAAGCCTTCTTAGCCAACACGTGTTTCGTCACTGTTAGAGGGGATTACCCCACAACTTCAGGGCTGAGGTCAGTTTCAATTAGTCTCTTAGTTCCGGTGATAATTCCAACCCGGAAGGGGTTCCTAGAATTTCTCCGCCTGGAGAGGTAGACTATTTAGTGTATCCAAATATCTTAATGTGCTTCCAAGTGTTAGGGAGTTTCTTTTAGAAGAACTGCCCCATCTGGCAGTATTAGGTAGAACCCCTTGGATCTCCAGGCCGTGGTGTGTTTGCCGTGCAAATCAGCAGTCGCCATGGCCTCATAAACTTCCTTCATCTGTATAACAATTGCACCACCCTTATCAGCTGGCTTGGTCACTCTGCTCGGTCTCTCTTGTTCCACTTGGTGAATCACTGCCTGTTCAAAGGCCCCCCCCTCCATCCCCTGGTAGATTTTGAGCAGAGGTCCATGTTCTCTCTGCCACCTGTCCCTCAAACCTCAACCGATTCCCCCCTCACCCAATGAGGACCCTCAATGTATCTTCCGGAAAAATTCATGCAATTCACATTTTAACTTGAACCTATCCACCTGATTAGTGTGGACAAATCCCAATCCTTTATTCAGGACACTCTCTTGTGCCTTGGTCTACATATCTGTTAGGTTCATGATCAAAGTCTCTCTTTGCTTGTCCCTGGGAGAAACTCCCACGTCATACTCCGGGTGATCTGCTGGTTCAGATCTTCCCATTGTACCGGTTGCTCTCTTTGTTTCTGCTTTTACCTTCCCCTTCATCAACCGCTCCCTGAGAATGGAATTTGGTTAGGGGCGGGATATTGGAATGGTTGCATTTGGGGATACATTAGTGGCCAACCATAACCTTATCCCGGGAGGCGTGGGGGGATCTGTGCCCCCTCCCCCAGTCTCATCCCCTGAGCCTAGTCTTATACTCACTACTGTCACTACCCGTGCTGGAAGAGTCTGTGTCTCTCCTCCCGTGATTGTGTGTGTTTTGTGCCATTTTCTGTTTGATATACTTATTTACATAGGGATATAGGGATATACCTTCTCCCTTGAGAAAGTTTTCAAATCTTTCTGTAGTTTGTTAATCTTTGATTGGGCCAAGTAATCCTTGTATTCTCCAATCTCTCTATTTGCTTCTTACAGTTTTTTCTTAAAAACTGTTAACTGAACCTGCGCTTTCAGGGTATTCTCAGAGGTCTGAATTTGAATAAGGATTGGGCCGTATTAATGATTAAGAAAAGCAAAACTCTTGAACACTTCCAGGCTATTAGTGCCCAGGCCCTGCTGAATGAGGCATCTTCCAGGAAAATGAAGGGTTCCTTCCTAACCAAGAGGCCCCATGGTGTTGTATCACCTCTCAAGTATTCTTTTAATATTGCTCCATGTAAAATGGTCTTAATCAGATTTTCTTCATTAGGTCTTGCCTGAGCCAGCGCATGCGCTGCTCTGGCGAGACATTTAGTGAGTGGGCTTTAAAAAGCAGACCACAGCTTTTTGTGTGGCCTAGATCGTGCGGTTACACGCACAGTTACGAGCAGAGGCGCCAGCTGGCTTTCCTCTATCGTCATGGCCCATTAAGTGCATCGCTCACAGGCACTCTTACAGCCCGCGATCGCGATCACTTTCACTGTGATGGCCGCGCGGCCAATGCTCGTTTGTGAGGGGACATGTTGAAAGTAGTTTACATTTTCCTTGATGTCCCACATGTTTGCCAGTTAATGCTCCATAAAGGGAAGATTTGCATCCCCTCAGCCGGAACAGCGAATGACACAGATGTGAATGTGTTGTTTCCACTTCCGCTAGCCAGCTCTCCCCGCTTCCTTCCTTAGTTGCCTCTGAGACTCCGAAGAGGAGAGCGCGCGTTCCAGCATTTGCAGTTTGAGGGGAAGCCCCCGCCTCCAAACTTAATAATATAAATAGGCAGTTAAGGCCACGAGAACTTAAAGCGCTCAGTATTATTGTTTATGAAAAGTGCTTTATTCCAAAGTATCCTGCCGTCAATGCATCATTTTCAACTTTGTAATGTAAGCGTCTGGGCAGCTCACATGACATGTCTCGGCACGTAGTATGTTAAAAATGCAACAATTTTAATTTGAGCCAGCAAGACTTTCTCGGAAAGTGCTAAAATATTTCACCATTCCTGGCTACGCTTTTGCTTGTGAAACCGCTTCCGTTCTCTTGTCACTTGTCCCGATAGTTCCAATAACTCTTCACGTCTCTGAGCTAAAGATTATAAAGGTATTTGAACAGCTCTTACTACCCCCGACGAGGCGTTGAAGCACTTTGCGGTGAATAGCACGCTACGGCAGAGCCCATAGTTAGTGGCGGTTGTTTCAACAGCAAAACTGTCTACACTTTAGTTTGCTAAATTTGCTCTATAATGCATTCTGGGAAATGTAATCTTATTTAAGTAGGGATGAAGAAATGCATCAAACGCGTTGCCATTGTAATCTACTAATACTACAAGTGATTTTCAAGGAAGTTGCTATTAACAGTATTTTGCACTTAAATCGATATTTGCTGGCAAGCGGAACCGCGTGGTCTTTGACTTCTTTTCCCACAGATTTCTGGACAACTGAGTGCTTCTGCGGTTTTATAGGATGAAATATTACATAACCCAGATTGCATGTATTTGCGCCCTCCAGTGAAAGTTTATTGCACATAGTTTCACGTTTTACCAGCAGCACCTTGTTCGAGTAGGTAATCCGATCCGGGTTTTTCTTTGCATTCTGGGACTTGTAGTTCTGATTTTATATTGAAATAAACCAATGCTGGACCAAGTACTCATGCATGCGCATCGCAGCCCTTGAGAGCTCCGGTATTTGCTAAAAAGTATTCTTGGCTGTAACTTTTTACCGATTATTAACAGTAACTCAGATTGTGCAGGGTCACCAGCCTCATGGTTGGTTGGTTGAGTCTTGGCTGCAGTGTTCTTTACTTGTTGATCCTTACTATGTTGTCACAGGTGAGTTGGTTTACACAGGTGACAATATGATTGGTCACGTACAACTGAGTTTTTACATTAGTGTCAGCAAGTTTATTTTGTGATGAATTGTTTTTCAATTGTATCCAGTTCTTCATGGAATGTCTTTCTTGTTTCTTTAAGAGCTGTCTGTCCAACTCGTAGGTCTTGCCAGTAGGGTTACTTAACAGTATTTTAGTGTTCCAGTCAGTACAAACTTAACCTAACAGCTGACTCAGTGAAGATGTATGTATAGAAACATTAATCTGTGGCATGCCCAGGCCATGCAAGAGAATGGGAGCTTGCGTTTCAGCATTAGTGACAGTGGTAACATGCATGACAGAATCCGTGAGTGCAATAGCAGCAGGCGCAGTACAGACATTATGCATAGGAGCCAGTAATATGCAGAACAACAGAAGCAGGCCCGCTATGGCATACCCACTCTTCATATTAAAAACAAGCATTGGCATAGCCAGTAGGTCTCGCCTTTGGGACCTTATAAGTGTTTAGCTATGCAACAGTTGATGTTGTTGCACCAAGGATATTGTGCTGCATAACTAAATACTTATAAGGTCCCAAAGGCGAGACCTATTGGCTATGCCAATGCTCGTTTATATGAGTGTGTCCCATCCCTCCATATGAGTCTGTGCTTGTGCGAGTGCTGCTTCCCCCAACAGGGAAGGTTCTGCTAAAATAAATGCTGCTGCATCGTCGCTATATGAAAGGCCCTATTCGTCTATCATTATAGTCAGTGGAATAGTCACCCACTCAATTATTTACTCTGGTGTACTTTCCACCCAGTACTTCTAGCATCTACACCCGCGGCCCAGCAACAGCACAAATCAGGCCCGAGACATGTTTAAAGGGCTACCTAAATGAGTCACACAATCACTTTAATTCACATGCCCCAAGTACATGTAGTACCACTTTATTAGGAACTTTTAAGTAAATTAAATATGCCAATTAGGGAGAAGACAATATTACCATGTTTAGATGAGAGCACAAGCACTTTAGCACTGGTTAGCAGTGGCAAAGTGCACAGAGTCCGAAGGCCAGTAAAAAGATCCGCACAAAAATGGAGGAGGAAGGCAAAAAGTTGAAGGGGGGTGGGGGGGGGGGGGGGGGGGAACCACTCTTAAGCTGAAATGTGTAATGCCAGCCCCTTACAGTTGGCCCAGGCTTTTTCTCCTGTCAGAGGGTCACTTTTGTTGTCCGTATATTTATGTACATAAAACTACCTTATTTGAACCCAGAGGTTTTATGACAAGGAGGATGTAATACTGGCAACAAGCAGACTCAAGGAGAGAAGCCTGGAGCCCTGTGGTGTGAAGGTATTTATTCACCACAGATCAGGAGGGAGCAGTGAAGCGGCCAGATCCATACAGAGATTTGATGTATTCCCTTTTGAATTTCCTGCAGTGACACAAAGGAAACAAAATGTGTATTTTTGTAAGCTGAGAAGGAGCGGGTCGGAATGGAGGTGCGAGTGATTCGGCACAAGAACGCTGTGCGAGCCGTGGTGTTTACAGTGAGAGCACAAGAGCTGTTGGCGTTTGCAGAATCAGCAAGTGAGACCGATGTGACCAAGTTGACCTGTCTGCTATGAGCAACAGCTATAACACCTATGTGACGCTGTCATCCATGAGGCATAGCGTCACTGTAGTATTGGGTGTAGTGTTTAAACGCTTACAGACCACTTCTATCAAGCAATGTTTTTGACACTGTCGCCACTATTGTAAGACTAAAAGTTGACTTGTCAAATACTTGAATGGTTTGAGAACTTTGTGTGGATTCCAGAGATGTATTTCAGTGACTTGCACACTAGTTATTGACATCTCTTTGAACATCAGTTGCATGGGTAAATACCAATACAAGTTTTTGAATGATTGCCATTTCAGCTTTTGGTTTGCATTTAAGGTTATTCGTACACCCAGCAAATATTATAACTATCAAAAGAATATTATTGTGCCATTGCCAACCTAGCGGCAACTCTTAATTTTGGGGATTCACACACCTAATTTACCTATATATTCACTGTAATTATCTGGGGTAAATGGAGGGAATTACAGCACCTATTCCGTTTTCATCTAATCCAGGTGACCCAATTCTAGAATGGGCACAATGTAAAGGTGGATTCAAAGTGTACTTGGAGGCCATTGGTGGAGATGTGTATTCAGACAAAAGAATGTTTTCCATTTTAAAACACTGTTTAGGTTCTGAAGGAGGACAAATGTTATATATTTTACCACCAATACGTTTAGGAGCTGAAGACAACAAAAAAAATGCATATGTATGAAAGCGATAAACAAGTTAGATATTCATTATACAAAGAAAGAAAACAAGGTTCTTGCTAGAACAACTTTTTGAGTAGAGGTCAGCTGCCCAATGAGTCAGTTGATGTTTTTGTTAGTGCCATAAGAATATTGGCTGCTGAAGGTAGTTCTGGGACTTTCCAGATCAAATAATACATGATCAGATAGCACATACAACTTGTGATGTCAAATTACAAGAAAAATAGCTTTTGGTCGGAGATTTATCAATAGAAAGCGCCTTAGCTCTTGCATATCAATTTGAGAAAATAAAATTGGTAATGAAAAAATGAGCTCCCAAAACAACAAATGAGATACAACTTGTGAGGAATGAAGGTGTTGAGAAAAAAACAGCTAGTGGTGAAGGCAAACCCAAAATTCAGGGTTGTGCTAAAGACATGGATAAAACAGGAATAGCTATGTTTCATATGTAGGTTAACTGGTCACTTCACACATGATAAGTTCTGTCCAACAACTAGAAAAACATGTAGGTATTGTAAAACCTATGGTCAATCTGCTAGGAAGTGTAGAAACAATAATAGAGCTGTTAATGCTGAGGTGGTCAAACAAAATTCTAGCTAAATCAAAGAAGTTATGCAGGATGTAGATTTGGTTCCAGATGAGTATATTTTGGGTATATATGAAATAAAGAGAAGAGTAAAAAGCTCCTTTTTATGTTGGTGATGCTGGTGGAAAATAAGTCAAAGTAATGGCAAATTCGGGGTACGACACACACTTATTGGAGATGATTTATTACATCAATTTCCTAATGTGCAATTATTACCTCCAGATATCATGCTAGCAGGATATGGTAATAAACCAACTGATGTACTTGTTTACTTTATCTCAACATGGAGTTAAAAAGTAAAACAACTGATTCACAATATATGTTGCCAAAGAAGGGTCTTGTCTGTTAGATGGCATCAACAAAGATTTAATGACGCAATTCTAACCATTCTAATCGGGTTTTAGGCTGTAATGATTCAACTTTGCAAATAAGTTAAGCTAAGGCTTTGGAATGGAAAAACGTATTTCCAAAAGTGTTTTTCACATTTGGGTTTGTTAAAACATTTTGGCCATAAAATAATTTTAAAGAATGGTGCGATGCTGAATGTACATAAAGTCCGAAACATTCATCGATCCATGAGAGATACATCATCATGTATAACTTTATTTCGATCACACATATGGATCTTAAAAAGTACGCAACACAGAGCTAAAATAGAGCAATGTAAAGTTAAAATATAAAAAAACATTATTAAAAGGGGCAGATGACTACCATAAAAAGCAGTATAAAGATAAAAAACAGAAATAAACAATTCATACAAGACATTTAAAACGCTGGATCCATAATGCATGACAAGTACTATTACCCTACGTGTGTCCGTGAACAAAATTCTCATCACCTCAAGGTAGTGGCCAGGGCCGACCAGTCTGCACAAAGGAATAATCCGCTTACCCCGCAGGGATTTGTAATGGGGACAAAAAAATAAAGCAGGTGTACAACAGATTCTGAACTGATTTTACAAGATGGACATTGGTCATCTATGGAGACATTACAGCGCCACTTGTTACAGAACAGTTTGGCCGGTAGGGTCTTATAGCGGAATTGTATGAATAGCTTGCGTGCCAAAAAGGGGACGATTTAATCAAAAGAGTCTACATAACTTGGGACAGATTTGAAACTAATAAAATCCTTGGTCAGTGTGCCCACTGGTTTTGCTATCTCCTTTTACGCTATTGTTTCACAAAGAATCGCTTTTATCCTGGCTTTTTGGGATTAGAGACTGGCTTTCGGGAGTGGACCATTACACCTCAAACCCAAGCCTCCTAAGTAAGACTCTCATGCGGCTAAACCGTGGAATTGATGTTAGGTGGGGCAGTTTCAAGAGGCCAATCACTGCCACTCGAGATGGGGCTAGCGCTTCAACCGACCATAAGCAGAGGACCACTTATCTTTAGTCAAAATCCAGATACAATGGGGTCAGAGGGGTGCTGAGAGGTAGATTTAGTAGAGATCTAAGGAAGCTATTTTCAATGGTGGTAAGACAATTTATCTTTCCACAGCCCCAAAGTTCTGCCCCCTAGAGGGCCCCCCAGGACCTTGATGTTATAGATTTCTAGTGCTGGGGCCACTTTACTGGACAACGTAGCTTCGTGGATTTTGCTAATACGGGCAGTCTGTTGGATTAGTGACAATTTCACTTGCTCTATATGGGGAGCTCAGTTTATATTGGATGACAGGCAAATACCCAGATTGTCGAACATAGCCACTTGCTCTAAAGTGCTGCTACCTACTTACAGGCATCTATTGGATTGTTTGGCAGTTCCTCTTGAAAAGATCAAATATTTAGTTTTGGCCTCGTGTAAAACCAGGCCCCACGCCTCGCAAAACCGTGGAAAATCAGTCAAAAGTTGCTGGAGGCCATGCGGAGATTTAGAAATTAGTAGGGTATCATTAGCAAAGAGGAGTGCAGGCACTCTTCTCTTGCCTATTTTAGGGGCATCACACCCATCCCTATCTTGAAGATCTACCACGCCATTAATAAATAGGGAAAAAAGTGTGGGCGCCAGCACGCATCCCTGTCTCACTCCACGTTGGATTGGGAATTGCTCTGTTTGGTTGTCCCACCCCCCCATCTAACTTGAGCTGTGTTTGACAGATGTAGTCGAATTAAGAGTTCTAAGAGGTTGCATGGTAGGCCCATCTCTTTCAGTACTCTCCAGAGACAAGCTCGGGACACTAGGTCAAACACGGACCATAAACCAACAAAGGCCACATATAGCTTTCCACTTTTGATGGCCGCATCCTTCCAGTTAATACACAGAAAGCTGAAAACCTGGTCCAGTGTACTATCAGCACAAAAGCCTTCCTGGTAGTCACTCAAGATGTGGGACTCAAGGATCCAATCCTGGATCCTAGCCAGTAGCTGTTTACAGAAGATTTTCTGCAAAGAATCAATAAGACTTATTGGTCTAAAGCTGGCTGGGGTAGCTCGGTCGCCCTTCTTGTACATGGGAATGATCTCTGCTGTATTCCACAATGGGGGAATGCTTATACCAGAGGCCATAGTATTGGTTAGAGTATTAATGTAGGGGCTCCAGACAGATGGGTCCTCTCTATACAAATCATTGGGGATTCTATCGGGGCCAGGAGCTAGAGCTGGAACACACGAGCGAATCTGAGATTGGGTTTCTTAAATAAAAAAAAACAGAGCTTCTGCCACACCAGTTAGGTCATCCCCCCTCCTTTCAGCAGAGTATTCTGCCTCGCCATTGCTTGGCGCATAGAGACTCCCAAAGTGGGACACCCACTCAGCAGGCTGTACTGTAAACTCCAATGCTGGTTTACTACTCTTGAGCCAATGGGCAGCTTTTTTCCAGAAAATCTTTGGATGTCAGTGCCCTTTGGAGTGAGGACCAGATGGAGTCTTCCCAGTTTCTCCTCGCTGTCACTATAGATTGCTTACACCTTACTCTGCAAGCCACCATATCAGTGCGGACATACTTGAGAATCATGCCACAGCTATCTCTTAACTTCCGCCTGTTTCTGCCTCTTGAACGGTTTGGCCAACAAGTCCCTGATCTCGTTATAAAGAAGTTCATGATGAGTGCTCAGATTCGTGACTACGTCTTCTTTGGTATAGTGCGGCAAGCTCTTCCAACACCATACGAACTTTGCCTTTGGCTATATCCAGAGCCTCTGGGTGTTCCTCCACCCAACCCCATCTGATGATTCTCTGGTCATTTGTGATGGATAGGGCACCCAAGAGATACATTTAAAGTAGAATTGGAAAAACTATGCAAACTAGATATAACAGAAGAGATAGAATCTTTGGAATGGTTATAACCTGTGATGATGGTACATAAACAAAATGTAAAAATTAGACTGTGTCGATTTAAGAGATCTTAATGACTGTGTATGTGTGGATCGGAATTCACTGCCCAATATTGGGGACATGCTTTCTATGCTGAAGGGTGCCTCAGTGTTTTCCACCTTAGATCTTTCTAGTGCATTCTACCAGATTGAAATACACAGGGATAGTAAACAATATACATCTTATTACATCAGTAGGGGTATATCGTTATGAAAGGATGCCTTTTGGTTTAATTTCGGCATTGGCTGTGTTTCAAAGAATTATGCACAAACTATTTACGGACATAAAAAATTTGTATTTTCTAGATGATATTTTTGTATTTGTAGAAACTGGTTTATTTTTATTGCAAGAATATAGAGGTAAATTAGTTACAATTGCTTTTGCCTCAAGACCAGAGGGGCAGCGTTACAGTATTCAACTTTGGAGAAAGAAACCCTGGTGTTTTGGTGGAGAACTGAGTATTTTACAAAAGCATGTATACAGTACTAACTTTAGAGTGAGAACAGAATCTATTATTAGTAGAGTTGTTCACCACAAAGAGTTGTAAAATGGAAATGCCCAAAACCACAACAAGAAAATATAACTTGCAGAAATTTCATTTTCGTGTGAACTATATTCCCAGATCTAGAAACTTGCTTACAGATTGTTTGACAAGGCTCCCAGTTGAAGAAAACAGTGACACACATGTGGATAATGAAATAAATAAAGTGGTGTCAATTTATGAAGTGTCTGGTGGGTGTATTATGGAGAATCAATGGAAACCGCAAGTAATAAAGATGCAGAGAATTAAAAGGGTTTGGAGTGTAATAGAACAAAGTGGCCAAGTAAAAACATTGTTAGATGAAAATGTATTGTCCTATTTTTATATAGCTATTGAGCTTTCAGAACCAAATTTTTATTATGAGATGAAGTAGTTGTGCAAGTGAGTTTGAGGCAGACTATGTTGGATATGGCTCATGAGGGACTTTCTGGAATGTGCAGCATGAAATGAAGTGATTTTTAGTGGCCCAGTGCTGATAGATGTGTAGAAGTTAGTGAGTTTGCGTGTGGAATGTACTACTAGTAATAAATCACAGAAGGCGGTGGAATATGCTCAAGTACCCATATCTAGACTGAGTAGAGTATTGGCAGGAGTATTGCCTGATATAGCTGGTCCAATGAGTTTCTTGAACAGCCACATTTTTGGTATAGTCTCAATTGATCAATGGTCACAATGGTCAGATTCAAATTGCGTTACCTCAAAAAATGTAATGTAGTTTCTTAAGGAGATTTTTGAAAGAGAGGGTTTATCTAAAAGCTTTGTGATGGCTGCCAGACTGCAGTTAACATCAAGTGAAATAAAACAGTTTTTAAAAGAACATGGAATTGAAGATATACACACATCAGTTTATTATCCACAGAGTAATGGAATTGTGCAGAGGAAGATCGGAGTGCTGAAATAAGGATTGCAACTTGCAGTAGCTAATGGCAAGGATTGTAATCAAACCATCAAGGAATTTTTATGGTTTTATCATATTACACCTAGAGCTACTGAAGAAGTCTCCTATTGAAAAATGTGAGGCAGAAAGGTAGCATACCATTTAAATCAGATGTGGATGATGTACATCAAAGATTGGACCAATGGTGGGGTATAGAAGTATGAAAAAAGCTGATGGGCCTCAGAAAAGTGTTATTGTGAGTTAAGAATAAAGGAAAGACTAGCCAAAGTTTTTCAACCTCCAAGAGAGGAGAAATGGGTTCAAGTGAGACAATGAACATTTATAAGAGCAGGGGAATCAAAAATTCTGTTCCCATGAAAATAACTAGAGTAGGAAATCAAGTTGATGAGTTCTCAGATGGAAATGTTTGGAGCAAGAGCAAAATAGTCAAGTTACCAAAGTGTTTGCGGCCTGAAGATAAAAACAGATCAATGCTAACAGCTTTACAAATGCATGAAGCATGCACCAATATGGTGCAATGATTATCACATTTGAAATCATGGGTATTCTCAAGTCAAATATATTAGAATTCAAGAGATTGAATGTGGAACATGGCTGCTTGTTGAAATCCCATAGATTAACATTCAAGTGTTAATGTTATTACCTTTTTTATGCCCAATTGTTCATTTAGTATGTAATTATTTAATTTGTTATTTAGATAAATAATTTTGTTTATGAAAGGGATTTGTGACATCTGGTTTGGAGTCTTGGTGGATTTAATCTTGCTGGATTGCAGAACACTGGGAGACCGAGATTCCAGCCACTGGCAGTTGTACCAGGCCTTTTCTCCTCTTGTCAGTTTACATTTTTATCCATGCATTTATACAAAAAAACCTGCCTTATTCGAAAGCAGACATGTACTGACGTTTCTGGAGAGGAGAAACATAATATAGTTCTAAGGTTGTCCTTTTTTCAGCCACCTATCTCTATCCCCCTTCCAGATGGCTAATTCCTGCTAGGAGGCCAGTTGCTGAAAACACCCATGCCTTTCTTGGCCCAGAGACCAGACCATTGTCTCCTGGAAAGCTGCATCATTAACTCCAGCCACAGATGTGTATTAAGTCTCTGGAGGGGAGGTGAGTGGTGGAACCGATTCCAAGTCAGTTTTAGCTGAAGTAACACAAGTACATTTGTATAAAGTTACATTTCCACGAAAATTATCAAAAGCCCGATTTCACCATTAAATCAGATTTTTAAATCTGAATGAAAAATAACTAATTAATTTTAAGTCTTTTTCACAAGCAGAGACACAAATTAAGAATTTCCATTATACCTAGGCTTGTTCGTGGAGAATGGAACCTAGCCCTACAAAATGAAAACCGCTCTGGAGCCTTCATATTTCAAGTATGCAGCGTGCTTTCTTTCTCTCTCACATCTTATAAACCCTCGATGTGAGCTTACAAAGCAAACTTTAGAGGTGACTAATGAACACAGAGCAATTAGCGTTCCTACCTGGCAAGAGTACTTTATCTGTTCATGAGCCATTGAAGAGGTTATGAACTGCAGAGTACAGTGGTACGCCTGGTAGCCATATATTTTTGTAACCTCTGGGTGATGTAAATATACATTAGAACCCAACATATGAAAATTAAACTCCCTTACTATTGCATGTTTTGTGCCATTTACTGTGGACTTACAGTAAAGTTTAATAGACCATTTGGGTGAAACCAATTTTGAGTGCCTAAAAACAGCAAGACATAGGCTATACAAAAAGGCAAAAAATCTACGGTCAACATTCAGAAAGGGCAGATTTTATTTATTGACTTTTTTTTTTTTTCAGGCATTATCTTCTCACCAAATGCAGCCTTTTCAGATTTCAACTAGGCCATGCTATGAAACAGCCCTAGAAGCTCTGACATTGTTGAAAAAATTAAAAAATGTATAAACTCCCTACCTACTCAACCTGATAATACCATCTAGACTCCGGTTCCGAAAAACATAAGATGACCTGAAATGATTGTATGTAACAGTTCCGTTTATTGTTACTGCCATCTCCAGAAAATACACAGCAAATCACCTACAACCCAGAGAGCCGGCCATGTTTTGAAAAAAAAAAAAGATAATTTACTGAACACAGCTTTCGCTTACAACCCTGGGGCCGGCAGTGTCGTTTCGGCAGTTGAAGTAAGGACAAAAACAATCACTCAAAAATAAACCTCCTCCCTCCCAATTCTCCTGCTATACAGTAGCTGAACAGTCAATGTTGCCATTTTGAGAGGTGTAGATGTAGAAGATGTGGGAACCTCAATAATAGCCTAGTTCTTTGCGGGGGTCTTATCAAGAATCAAACAAAGAAGTTGCAAATAGGCAGGTCGTGTCAATTCTTAGAACTCAGAAGAAAGAAGGATCTGGGACTTTAGCATGTTCACTTTGAAACCCAAGATCTCCCCAAAAGCCTGAAGTTCGGTGGCCAATGCAGGGAGCGAGGACATTGGCTCTGTGACGGATAAAATAACATTATCAGCGTACAGGCTGATCAGCTGGTGGTCTTCACAAATGGGAATCCCAGCAATGTTCTGTTAATCCCTCAGTCATTGGGCTAGAGGCTCCTTATAAGAGCGAAAAGAAGACGGGACTGCCCTGGCAAGTACCCTGTCGTATGGAGGGCACGATATACTGTAAACCCTGACCGAGGCTCTGGGGTGCACTATGAATGCATTGGACCCATTTGTGGAACCTCTCACCAAAACCAAATTTCTGTGACGTTTCGAAAAGGTAAGGCCAATGGACACGATCAAACACCTACTCTGCGTCAACGGAGAGAAGCAAAGCCTCTGTGCGACTTATGAGGTCTTTATAAGATGCAGAAGGTGCTTGGTGTTGTCGCCACAGTGGTGCGTGAGAAAAATCCATCTTGGTCCAACTTGATCAGGCCTGGCTTAGTGGGTTAAGGCTGTGCACTAATATACTGGTGAATAACTTTGTGTCTACATTCAAGAGAGATTGGCCCTAAAATACGCGAACATTCCCTTCCAAAACACCCCGAACATTACATTATGTGGTCTCCCTACGTTAAAGGGTATACTGACGTTCTGCAAATTAATCCCCTGGGAAAGGGACGGAGTCACGACGGTCGGGTCCCTGTTTGCGGACAGCTCCCGGATGCCGCACTCTGACTTTATGCGCACACACGCGGAGTACCCAACACATTAATTTTAACCCATGCTAGTATTGTACACTATGTAAGGTCACACTGGTTAATGAAAGACAGGGAGCCCCCTACTTGCAAACTTCTCCAGGCGCTGGATACGATGGGTCATGGAAGCCACCTAGTACTTTGGTTATACAAGTCCGTATGAGAACACCTTTCAATCTCATTACTTCCTCCGAAACAGAAATGGGAGACTGACATAGTAAGGCCTCTGTCGGAGAAAGACTGGACCATGATGCTCGAATACCCGAGACAAAAGTCTCTCACAATACTCTATTCAAGTTTATACTACTCTTAATTCAGCATAGGGCATATTTAACTTTACTTAAACTGCACACAATGTACCCCTCGGGGTGCCCACACTGCCAAATGCCTGACGTGGATCTGTTCCACATGCTTTGGACATGCAACTCCATAGTTGCTTTCCGGGGCGAGGTTACAGTGGGACTTTCTCATTTATCGGGGATAACCATGTGGTGTTCACCCAAAATCTGCATCTTAGGTATGTCCCCACTCCCACAGAAAGCCACAGTGCTTCACGGATCACTGATCTGTCCCTCTTAGTGGCGAAAAGAATCCCGACAACGCTGGAAATCCTGCAAACCACCCAGGGAAGGGGCCTGGGGAGACAAAGTACTACGTTGGGCCGCTGCAGAAAGCGCAGCATTACGACATGAAGAATCCAGAGGGCTCCGTAAGAACCCAATCTCGATGGACTTGGCTCACTTGTTGGAACAATTCCGGGCGTACATATCTGATACTTAAACAACATAGCACACTGTTTGTCTTACCCCACCAACTGCCGCACAATAAGTCGCAAGTTACACTGTATCAGCACCGAGGCCCCTTCGGGTGGCTTCTTCTCCCTAGAAGTCACTACTACGTCTCAACTGACCCCTCAAGCTAGTTTAGGGAAGGGTAGGGGAGGGAGGGAGTGATGGGATGTGCACTCTCTTTGCTAGATAGGTTATTGCTTTATGTGTTCATTAGCTACTATGTGACAACATCTATTTCAAAAGTGGTCTAATATAAATGGGTCTAATATTTTGTTGGATCATATTGTGTTAATCGTCAGAATATAATGCTTAGCTAGGCAACCTGATCTAAGTACAAGACTGTAATATTGCTACCTGGAAAAGTCAAAGTTTGTTTAAAAAAAAAAAAAATACATTCAGTCAATCAGGCGTTTGTTAAGCGAGACTACTCCAGGATAGCTTGATTCCAGTGGCATGGAGAGCACGGGACTCACGTCTGAGCATACCCGTCCCACTCGGGGTGACAAATGCAAAAACAACAGTTGATGGAGAGAATGCAGAACAATGTCATACATTCACCCCAGTACAGAGATCTGGGCCTAAATCCATCCATGCCACTGGAATCAAGCTATCCTGGCTGAAGAGTGGTGAAACCCCGAAACCGGTCCTAGGATGCTTGGTTCCAGTCCAGGGAGGACATGGCTTGGCAGTTCGGGCTGGACTGTACCCATGAGGCACAGGGTCAAGACTGATTTGCATATGGCTGGGCTCAAACTGGAATGGCATGGTGAGCAAAAAACGATGGATTTAGGCCCAGATCTCTGTACTGGGGTGAATGTATGACATTGTTCTGCATTCTGTCCAACTGTTGGTTTTGCATGTGGACGTTGAAGAGCGTAGGGCTGAGGGAGGACCCCTGAGGGACTCTGCAGGTGGTTGGTGTAGAGTCCGAGAGGAAAGGGGGGAGTCTGACCCACTGCGTTCTGCCGGAGAGGAATGAGCGGATCAATTAGAGGGCCTTGTCCTGGATCCCTGCGTTGAGGAGTCTGTGTATCAGGGTGCGGTGAGAGACTGTGTTGAACGCCACTAAGAGGTCGAGGAGAATGAGAGCTACTGTTTCTCCTTTGTCCAGTAGGGTGCGGATGTCGTCTGTTGCGGCGAGGAGGGCGGTTTCCGTACTGTGTTTTTTTCTGAAGATGGATTGGGAGTCGAGGATGTTGTGCTCTTCGATGAATGTGGCAAGTTGGCTGTTGATGGCTTTCTCGATGACTTTCGCTGGGAACAGGAGCAGGGAGATGGGTCTGTAGTTTTTGGAGGTCGGTGGGGCCCGCCAAAGGTTTCTTCAGGAGGGGGTTGACCTCGGCGTGTTTCTAGTCGTCGGGGAACGAGGCGGTCGCCAGGGAGCGGTTGATGGTGTGGTGGAGTATGGGTGCGATGGTGTTGGTGGCTCTTTTGAAGACGTGATGGGTGCAGGGCCCCGGAGTGGATTGACTTCATGGTCTTCAGTGTGTCTTTGGTGGTGAGGGCTGTCCAGTTGTCAATTAGCTGGCTTCAGGGTGTCGGGAAGGGGGGGGGGGGCGGGTGTTCAGTGTGTTGGTTGCCTTCGTCAAAGTTGTCGTAGATGCTCTTCATTTTGTGGTGAAAGAGGTGCTGAGTTTGTTGCAGAGGTCTTTTGAGAGAGGAATGTCCGTCGATTCGCTGCTCGGTTGGGCGAACTCCTTGATGATGTTGAAGAGTTGTTAGCTGTTGTGTGCGTGTGTGGAGATGGTATTTATTCGCTTTTTTCTTGTTTTTCTGATGAGTTGGTGGTGGGCGTTTGTAGCGGCTCTGAAGTTGTGTGCTTCTGTGGATTTGGTGTTCCTCCAGGTCTTTGAGGCAGTGGCAAGTGCGTCTGGACTCTCGAAGTTTGGTGGTAAACCATCTGGGTTTCTTGGCGTGGGTGTTGTTTTTCTTGAGGGGGGCTATGGTGTTGGCACTGTCGGAGAGCTATCTGTGCAGGGTTCGCACTTTGGTGTTGGGGTCGTCGTTTCCCGCGATGGTTAGGGTGGAGTTGCTGAGTGAGGAGGTGAGCTGGTCGTCGGTGATTCTGGTCCAGTTTCTTTGTGGGAGCAGGTGCTGGTGTCTTTGTATGGTGGGTGTTCTGAAGGTGAAGTGGACACATTGGTGGTCAGTCCATGGGAGTTCAGTGGTGTGGCTGAAGGTGATGGAGTTTCCTGCTGTGAAGAGGGGGTCAAGAGTGTGTTCTGCTGAGTGCGTTGGTTCGGTCACGATTTGGCAGAGTCCAATGTTGTGGAGGTTGTCCAGGAGGAATGTGGTGTTGGGGTCCAGTTGGTTGTTGAGGTGGAAGTGGAGGTCTCCCAGCAGGGGGACGTTGGTGGATGCGATGGCATGCAGGGACAGGATGTCCGTGATGGAGTTAGTGAACTGTCCGCGTGGTCCAGGGGGTCAGTAGATGAGGGTTCCTCGGACGGTGGTGGTAGGGCTGGTCAGTATCTTGAAGTGAAGGTATTCTATCAGGTCTGTGGTTTCGTCTGGGAGTGTGCTCAGGCGGAGGGTGGATTTGTGGATGATGGCGATTCCTCCTCCTGGGCGGGTGGGGCGGTCCTTCCTGGAGATCGTGTATCCTTGGGGAATGGCGATAGCGATGTCTGGCCCCGAGGTGGTGTTGGTCCAGGTTTCGGTGAAGAGTGCTGTTGGGTCGTAGCGTTGGCGGTGCAAAGATCGAGAGTTCCTGGCGCCGGTCGTGGACGGGCTTGCCTTAGGTGCGCCTTTGGCGTGCCAGCGGCCGCCATTAAGTCGGGGTCGGGGAGGGCTGGCCAGCTGGGAGGTGGGAGGGGAGCTGGATTGGGCCAGACGCGCTGGGGGGGCCGCACGGGCTGTAGTGGCAGGGAAAGCGGGCAGAAAAGGAGGGAAAAGGGGTAAAGGAAAAAGGAAATAGAGCAGAAAGAAGCAGAAATGCAGAAAAGTGCAGAAAGGAGAAGATAAACCGAGTGGAAAAACTGAGCTAGAGAAAGGAGATAGAGGTCCACTGGACCACCAGGGATGAGGCGCAGGGAAGCCTGCGGGTGGAGAAGGGCCTCGAGCACCAAACACTCGAAAGTGCAGGGGCAGGCCTCCTTAATGGTGGAGCTGCGAGGGAGGGGGAGCGATTTCACTGACAATGGGTCACTGGTCTTGCTCGCCTGTCCCTGCAGCGGCTGCTATTAAGTAGGGGTCGGGAGGGCTGGACAGCTGGGAGCGGGGAGGGGAGCTGGATTGGGCAGGTCGCATGGGGGCCGGGGGCAGTAGTGGCAGGGAAAGCGGGCAGGAAAGGAGGAGTAAGGGAAAAAGGAAATAGAGCAGAAATGCAGAAAGGAGAAGAAAAAGCGGATAGAAAAACAAGTGAAAAACAGTGAAAAAAGGAGCTAGAGAAAGGAGATGGCGGTCCACTGGACTACCAGGGCTGAAGCGCAGGGAAACCTGCGGGTGGATGAGGGCCTCGGGCACCAAACACTCGAAAGTGCAGGGGCAGGCCTCACTTAATGGTGGAGCTGCGAGGGAGGGGGGAGCAATTTCACTGACAATGGGTTAAGAGAGATAGGTCTGTACGACCCTCAGAGGGACGGGTTCTTACGTAGCTTCAGAATTACCAATAGCAGCCTTTAGCATGGAGTAAGTATTGGAGCCCAACTCGGCAAAGTAATTATAAAGCCAAGTGAGCAGGGAGGCTAAACGGTGACAAAGTTTTATAAAATCACAGGCTAAAGCAGTTAGGCCCCCGGAACTTCATTGGTTTTAAACACACGTTAGCCCAAATTACCGAATGGGTTTCTCCAGGGCCGCAGCTTCAGTGTCATGCAGAGAAGTGAGGGCTATATTTTGGAGATATCTCAAGCAATCTCCATTGAGGCCATCGGGCGTTGCGTAGAGAGAATCGTAAAAGGCCTGGAAGGGTGATGCTATCCCCTCATCTGAACAGACCTCTGAGGATCCAGTACGAATCGTATTTACCGATTCTGAATGGATTTTGCTGTGTATGCGCCTGTTAGACCTGGCAACATTGGCGTGGGTCTCCCTTCCATTTTTTGCTGTTATCTCCTCTGTTTTTGCTGGTATTAGATGCTCGGGGCGCTGTTCCACTGCCATTAAGTGCCACAGCATGAATACTCCCTGTGTAAATATGACATGTGAATTGGTATCTCCATGATTGGCTTATTTGGTTTACCTGTTAGTCCCTAGTAGCGTGGACTGTGTGCACCCAGGACTGGTAAACCAAATGCTGCTGGTGGGCCTGCAGCGCTGGTTTGCGCCACCCACAGAAGCAGCTTGCAAAGTGTCTCAGGTCTGCCACTGCAGAGTCTGCGTGCAGTCCAGAACGGCCATCTTGGCTGTGAAGTGCACCCACTTCCCAGCCCCTGAACCTTCCCTTGGCATCATGTGAGTCACCCATATGGTAGGGTGCATTGTATGTGTAAGCTAGGACATGCTCTGGTGTGTGTAGCATGTCCTGGTAGTGAATTACACCCAATTTCGTTTTTCACTACTGTAAGGATACCTGTTCTCCATAGGCCAGAATGGGAAGTTTGACTATTACATTCGATATACCTAACTGACCCAAAGAACATGGTAGAAAAACGAATTTAGTGTGCCTGGACTCAGAATATTAAAATACATATTTTAGTGAAGTTTATTTTTATATTCGGTGTTTGAAAATACCACTTTTATAAAGTAGGTATTTTCTTGCCTAAGCCTTCCAGTGTGCTCTGCTGTTATGTGTATTGGCTGTCTGGTTTTGGAGGGACAGGGTAGGCTGAGTCAGACCTGGGTTGAATAGAGAGATCTACATTGGAGTATGGGGAGGGGTAGCTCCTTGACCCGAAAAGGGCTGTGCCTGGCAAGGTGAATGCTGGCGCCACCTCCCACTGTGCGTCTAATGGCAGAGCCCCTCTTTCTGAAAGGAAGGATGCAGCCTGGTAAACAAAGTGCTGCAGGGCTGGGCAGAACTGGTTCTGGCTGGGTTCAGTGACTTGTAGCTTCTGAGAACAAAGACTTTTGGGGTATAAATATCTGTGCTGAAACCCCTACAATTTGTATTGCTCCTGGACAACAAGTAGAAACTCGGTCCGTGTAACTGAAGGAATCTGCAGGAGAGGACTGTCCTTGTGCTTGTGTGCGGTTTCTTGGATTGACCTGCAGTGGTTACTACTGGACTTGGAAGAAGAGGAAAAGGACTTTGAAGGAACTTTTATTTTATCTTGCTACGGCGATCACCCAAGGGCTAGAAGAGAGCTAGCCTCCTGCTGGAGTCTCAGGCACATCAGACTCCACCACCAGCCTCCTGTTTCCTCCCAGCGAAGATTTCTATCTGCAGGTGAGGCTCCTGTGAGTTCCAGGGCCTCTAGTTCTAACATACAGAGAAGAGTGCTGAAAATCGTCGCTAACGTCCGTTTGCGAGCCGCCACAGCTGAAGAGCGTACGAAAAATCATCGCGCTGCTGCCACTGAGTGCTCGCTACCGGAGATCATCGCATCGCATGGTTGCGGGCTGCCAAGTGCTCGCTAACCAAAGAGCATTGCATCGAGTTAATCGCTTCACGACATCGCAGCGTGGACGCCGAGTGTCGGCAATTTTCATCACATCAGGATCGTCGCTCCCTCGCGGAGCGCCATTTCTTTTCATCGCAACAAGATCGCACACGCAACAGGCTCGGCGCTTCATCCTGCCTTGCGGCAAGGATTTCAACGCATCGCCGGCTTAGCGTGGAGAAGTGTCGCTTTGTCCTGCACACAGATCAGCGCATCATCTTCTCTTGCGGCAAGGATTCAACGCATCGCTGGTCACGCGTGTTCAAAATCATCGCTACAACTCCTTAGCGACGTTTTGGTTGTTTTGCTACAGAATACAGGTACTTTGTAAGTAAAAGGGTCGCAGAGACCACTGCTTTGAACTGAACTCCTCTTTGCACACTTTGAACTATTTTTGCAGCATTTCAAGAGTAACCCTATTTTTCTAGTATTGTGGCTTTTTACTGTTATTGGTCTTGTGTTAAGTCTATATATAAAGATACTTATTTTGTATAACTACTTGTGTGGTATCCCTTTGTAGTGTTCCTCACTGTGTTACTGTTTATGATCGTAAATGCTTCACACACGGCCTCTGCGATAAGCCTAACTGCTCGTGCTACGTTACCACAGGGTTGAGCAGGGGTTATCAAAGGGTGTAGCCCGCTTACTCTGACTTAAAAAGAAGGGTCTCTACTTGGACAGTGGCCAGCCATTGCCAACTAGAGACCCCCATTTCTAACAGCACCCACAGAGGTTACTCCCCAGGTAAAAGTTATGTTTGAGGCGCACCATAGCATATTCCGCCCTATCCAAGTCCAGGTATTTGAGGAGCCCTGCTTTTTCTAGCTCCCTCAACACCGTAGGAGCCCCTATCTGCTTATCGATAGCTTCCAATTTGGAGACAGTCCTTTCTAGACTGCCGTTTATCTCGGTCGTGACGATTCACTGGGGCATAAGTGGCTATAAGCTCCCCCACCCATTATCAGCTTCAAGGCTTCCCAGAAAGGCCTGTGAGGTCTCCCTGGATTGTTAACCTGGAGATATGCCACGATTACCTTCCGAATGGAGTAGACTGTGGCTTGGGACTGAAGCAGGGCATCCCAAAGATGCAAATGTGAACTACTGAATGGGAGATGCAGTCTAAGAGACAGGGAGGCGGGATAAGAGAGCGAGCGGGGTCAATAGATGCTTCAGATGCAAGGGCTAGCAGGGTTGGGGTTTGCCAGAAGTGATCAATAAGTGCAGATGTCTTATGTGCAACCGAATAGTACGTGTAATCCCTACTAGAGGGGTGTAGTCATCGCCACACGTCCTGCAGTCCACAGTCCGTAAGCCAACTTAGACCTGCAGCTGAGAAGGCAGCAGTTTTGTTAGAGCGTTGTCCGGAGCAGTCAGTGTCCATAACTAAATTCATGTACCCGTCTACCAGGATAGCTGCATCACTAGTCTGATGCACAGGGGCCAGGAAACCCGTTCAGGAGGGATTCCTGGCCCTCGTTAGGGGCATAGACATTCACCAGGGTAATGAGGAAGGTGTCCACCCGAAGTCTGAGTGCGAGGAGGCGCCCCTTGACTTCTGCTATTGTGGATAGAATTTCTCCCGTCAAAACCTGTGAAAAGAGAATGGCTACCCTGCCTTTCTTCACAGGGAAAGAGGACCAGAGCTGGAGCAGGAAACAACAGGACTGCATTCTATGGATATCCTCCGAAATCAGGGGAGTCTCTTGCAGGAGACAAACGTCACTACCGGATTGTTCTAAGAGAGAAAGGACCGTTGACCTTTTAGTGGGAATATTAAGGCCCTGTACGTTGAGGCTAGTGATCTTAAGATCCAGGAATTCTGGGCATGGCGCAGGGTGCTGAGGAAACTTCTACAGGGGGCCAGAGGGACATGGAGCAATAGGGCTTCGCCCTCCAAAGTGGTCCACTACAGTACAAGTTGGATAGCCAAGGGTTGACCAGGATAGGAGTAAGAACACCCATAAAACAACCCCAACAAACCAATTGTGAAAACAATCAGCAAATACCTGCATTAGTCCATCAACCATGGGAACAATAAGTGAAGCATGGGCCCGGCAGTCATGGACATAACCGGGGGCGGGGGGGGGGGGGGGGGGGGGAAACCAGTACTGGACTTTAGGTCTCACAGGCCCCGTCCCTGCTGCCCACATTCCCCCGGCCAGAAGAGAGTACATTGTAACTAATGTCCCCATGGTCTCAAGATGCAGCGACCTTGTCAGCATCTCCCGTCAGCGTGTCTACTACAGCCTTCCTTTCCATCACCATAGTCCCTAGATCAGGATGCAGAGTATCGGGTGCCTTTTTCCACTGCTGCTAGCATGAGCACCTTTGTGCCGTCCGGCCCTGTGGGTTGGCCAGTCTCCCCCTCGATGCCTAGCACTCAGCAGGCCTCCATGACGGATGGGAGTTGATGGAGTTTGCCTTCGAGATGGATGATCCAGAAGGATGGTCCCAGGAGTAGAAGATGCCGGCATCCCCCAGATTAGCAGAGACCAGGCGAAATTTGAGCAGAAACAGCAGCAGCAGCCGCCACTCGTTTGATGATTTTCCGGTCCAAAAGAGAGAGAGGGGAGACTCCTTCAGAATGAGAGTCCTCTCCATGGGTTCATCCAGTGGAGAATTCCCAGGCCCCTGCACCAAGCGCTTTCCCCTCCGTCCCTCAAAGCCAGTGCAAAAGCGAAGAGGGTCAGGCGATGGCCAATAAGGGAGGCGGACAACTCTTTACTCCGAGAGGGATCACTCCAGGGACCCCAGGACCCACTAGCCCCCAGAGTCAAGTTAGGGGTGCGATCTGAACGCAATTTTATCCCATGGGGCAGGGGCTAAGAGGCATAAACCACCCACAGTCAAAGAGCCTAGGCTGTGACCCGTGGTCATGAGCACAAGACAGGCCACAACAGGCAGCCACCAGACAATCCACCTCCTGCAGCCCAAATTGACCAGGGTATGCCCCCTATGCGCAGCTCTCCCCGAGCTACAATGGGGGCACGGGGGGGGGTCAAGGCTCCAGGACTGGACAAGCACCATAGGTGTTGAGCGGATCCGGGGGTGAAGGCCAGCTCCAGGGCGTGCAGATGCTCAGATGGACACCTTCCCCTCTGATCCTCAGTCCTCAGCCCCTGGACAGTTCAGCGATATCCCCCAGTGAGAGGGCCCCAGGGAATAAATGGAGGCCCGGATCATGGCAAGTGCCTCTCCCGGATCCTCCATCACACGCTCAGCTCGGGGGCCAATGCAGGCATCGGTGGTCTCCAGCAACTCAACTGATCTGCTCAACCGCTCCGGACCTGGGGCTCAGGAGTACACTGCAGTCAGGTCCAAACCCTGGGAGCTCCTGTCGCAGGCCTCACATTCCGCTCGTGCTTGCTGCACGTACCGGGGGCCCCCTGATCAGCATCGGGGGCAAAGTGCGACAAGATGCGCAGGGGCTCTCCGCTTCCTCGTCGCCAGATGTCCGATCTGCAGGGCACAGTCTGTCAGGCCGCAATCCCGCTCAGTGATGGACGTCATTTACCATCTAGCAGCCTGCCATGGTCCTCTGCTCTTGAGGACTTCCCTGGACCCAATCAGTCGCACCGGCAGGAGGATCACCAAGAGTGCCACTGTCGATGCTATGCTATTTCCGCCAGTGAATCCTGTCTGCAGGGGCAGTTTGCACAGCAGGGAGCACTAATAGTTGCTTTTTCAGTGGCGAGGATGGAGAAACAGGTCTTAGCTGCCTGCCATCTTGGCCACGCCCCCACTGGAATGATTTTAAAACACACAAATGAACTTAAGAGACCATTATGAACATCAGACATACTTTCACTTCTCAGATCCAATTCCTGCCTCTATACTGAAAGGGATCAGTCCCTCTCTTGCCACATATTGGAAGAGCCTGATCAATGCTTCACTGACTCAAGGCAAAGTCCCAGACTATCTAAAAACAGGACACATCAATAAAATCCTGAAAAATCCAGGAACTAACCTCAAGGAAGTAAAAAGCTTTTAGCCTGTAAATACTCTTCCATTTCTGGCCAAACTCCTGGAAAGCACCTCAGTAACAACTCGATCAAATAAAAGTTGACTGAACTACTTGATCTATAGTCTGGATTTAGATTTTTATTTAATAGTAGAGAAACAGCTATTCTGAAAAATGCTGAAGATGCACTACAATTACTGGTTGAGGATGATTCCAGTCTCCTCCTCGACCTATCAACACTGTTCAATACAGGTGATCATGGTAATTTTACTTAACACATTTGCATCAATGACAGTTCTTAACTAAAAACTGATTCCATCAAATAAAACAAACTCTTACACCCTTCACTGCTAATGTAAGAAGTTCAACAGGGCTCAATACTATAAACACACTCTTAAATCTGTATTTGGAACCTCTAACCACACCCTCAAACAGCTCAATATCTCATATCACCTATATGAAGAGCATACAGAACTTTACCTAAAAGTCCGTCAATCCTCGACTGGTTTTCACCACTTGAAACTAATCCTTCAAGACTGAATGCCTACTCATTTCATACCAGAGAACTCAATTCCAATCCAGTAATGGCTTGGTACACTAGAAAGTATGAAATGCAAATCTCATATGATTTAATGCACAAGATTGATGGGCTTCACTCTATTAAAATGTAAACCTACATACACCGTAGAAAAGAACACACTACTACAGAGAGAGGAGTGAAATCATTTACTCAAGATTAGACTTCAAAATCAAAGTACACTCATTGGTCTTTTAAAGACTATTACAGGATTATCCCACTCTCAAGTAGTGGAAAAGTACACCATGTTCAGTTGAAGTCTGCCCTGCATTCAGAAGCATGATGACCCTTATCAAACCAGCCCAGCTAAAATCAGTCAAATGGCACTAGGTAGACGCAAGAAACGGTTTTACAAAGACTTGTACCACACAAAAAGTCTTACACCATGGTACTCTGATGAAATACATTGGGCAAAAAATATTTCTGGGGATTCACACGCACTGTGTACAACTGAATCCATGTGTGGAGCTACCTTGGTTCATGAAACAAAAGAATCACTTTTCAAACATTCTTGGGAAGTGCTCCTAAAATCTCCACTCCCCCAACCATTCCCTGAGATACATACAAATCCCTCTATTGACACATTCAAAATGAAGGCAAACATGTACTACTCCAATGATTTATTAATCAATAAATCTATCCATAGCTTTTATACATGTTCATTCTAAGTGTCTAATTTTATGTCTATTATGCTGCAAAGGGAAAACAGAATATTCTCTCTTTTGATGTCTAATTATACAGTTATAGTTGTGTTCCATTGGAATGATGTTGGCTCCTGTAAAGCACTCCAACACCCGTGAGTCTGGTATACACTATCAAAAACAGCAGATACAGTGAACAATACTACAGCCCCATAGTGCTAACATATGTTTCTTATAAAGTATCAACCAACCATGAAGCATAGAAGTTTGAAATCTCTCCATAACATAATACCAGTCAAGCTTTATGTAACACTGTTTAAAAAGGAAAATAGGTATTAAAAGCAGGATACAACATACATGTGTTGCATATTATAAAATTCTTTGCATTTCTCATTGATTGACATTTATAATTCAGATGGATGATGCAATTTCCACAAATTATGAAAGAAATCAGTCATGGTATGACGTTCCTGTGAGATACAAGTTGAATGAAAGATTAATTTTCACCAGTTCTGTTACCTACATTACCATGTTTCACTGCTTGTGCAATTTAAGACATGCCCTGTACTCAACAACCTTTATGTGGTAATTGCTAGAGCTAGTGGTGCAGGATTAGCCAATCCAGGCCTAGCCCACCTCAGGTAAACGTTCTGCACTTCAACTAGTTTGCCCACTTCTTACCATTGCAACCCTCATCTTAGCCAGCCACGTCAATACCCCACCTATTCCAGGGTTATCCTTTCAAATTTCTCCCCCTTCCCCACCTTCTCCTTCCTTACCTCCTCCTTAATCTACCTTTGTCCCGAACAATTCCTTTCTCACTAAAAACCCACTGCATCAGATTCTTTCTTCTGTAAATGTCACTTCACAAAAATAAATTGCATGCATACATCTGCCTGGATGCCATCTCGGACATTAAAACACCTCAACAGCATTCAGAAGGACATGAACATCTACTTTGATAGACCATCTTCACAAGTAAAGATCATGTATGGCCTTTCTAGAGACTCTCAGCTACTCACAACCTGTCTCTTGTTCTATACATACATATGGCCACACCCTGGCAGCAATCCCCATCTCTTTCTGGATTAATCACAGTAACAGGATAATCCCAATGATCTGGAGCAACCACAACATCATCTCCTTTGTCACCCTCTTGCAATAACAGCTGCTACAGCAACAGTACTCAAGAAGTCCACCAACAGAAAATGGAACACTCTCTTGGCACTCAACTTGCATTGGCAGGTAATCTCACCTCTCAACCAAATAACATAAGCAGTGCAGCTCTATAGTTCGACAGCCAGTGGTTTAATAGTTCTTGTGGCCAGACCATACAAAAATACATTGTCTCGAAAAAGACTTAAAGAAGAAAAAAAGAAAAATCACAGCATTAAAAGCAATTTTAGCTCCCATTGAATATTCTTGGCTGTGATCAGCATGGTCTCTACTATAGCCTGAAATACAGCCCACTTTTGGTAAGCACAAAAAGAGTATACCGTATGATTATCAAAGGCACCCACATAACATGGAATGGATACGCAAACCTGCAAAAGACACACAAACTGTAGAATTTAAATTTCTGAAAAGATTTAACACAACTGCTACAACTCAACAGAATTTTCAGAAGAGTCCTAAATGGAGAGGTGGAGCTGATAAGTACAATTCAAAAAGGTTTTTTTTTATAAGTAAATGTTATCAAAATAGAACGGTAAGTGTCAGTTGTAGACATACTAAAGACTGTTTCTGCAGAAAGCACAGGAGTAGGATCTACAGACTGACTTAGCATTTACAATCTCCTTCCGCAGAGGTTAAATACCAACTAGAAGCAGGAAGTGCCTGCTAGGTAAACACTCTTCTTCCTCCTTAAGGCACCGATAAACAACTGACATCTCTAACCTTGTCATCCCCCAAGTTCTCCCTCCTGCTCCTTCTTTAGCTGTGGGTAGTTGGCCTAAATTTAAATATATGGGGCAGACTTATGAGGAATCTGGCTGTTGACACTGGAGTGGGGAGGCAGTCTGACTCTTGTCTGCACTAGTATCTATTGAATATTGCACTCTTCTTTAGAACTCAACAAGTCCCCGATTCCACTTTGTCAACCATCATGTCCAACTACTACCTTTTCCTCCTCTTGTTCCTTCCGGTCGTCTCTTGCATCCAGTTTCTAATTTCCTTTACTCCTTACCTTTTGGTCGGATGCCTAATGCCATCTACCAATAAAGAACGGTTTCTTTGTCCCCTGAGATATATTTTCTGGGAAGGAAATACCTCTTCTTCAGTCAATCCCATTTTATCTCGTTTCCTCTCTCATGTTCTTATTTTTTTTTCCATCTCTCCTGCCTGGTCCCATCCTCAGAAATGGGACAGGACCATATGATGACTTAAAGAGCTATATGAATAACCAACTTAAACATCGTAGTACTTTTCTTTTTTCTTTTTATAAAGCACAACTGAGGTTCTTTCATTTCCTCCCTCTCTGGACCTCTATTTCCTAGTCTTACAATATCTCGCAGGAACTTTCTTGGTCTCTCGTCCTCTCTTTCTGTCTTGGTCTCTCGTGCTCATCAGCCACATTCTGACCTGTGTTACCCATGATGCTGCTGTGCGAAGAAATTATTCATAAGGGGCACTGAAGAGAAATATTCTGCTTCTACTTTTATCACACAGACCTTTCACACTTCCATTTTTGGAAGTTCAGTTCAATTAATAGTGTAATTTCGCTTTCTTTATGGGTGATTTGTGGATCTTCTTGAGTCTATGAATAAGAGTTTGTCAAGCTGGCTATCGAAGTTCTTGCATTGAGCATTAGAACGGAGTTTAAGAAAACAGAATGATAAATAATTCAGATTTCACATATAGTGTGATGGAATACTGAAATAGTGTACACAGCTTATAGGTGTTCAATGCACAAATGCTTTATTCAAAATAACTTAACTGGAACCACAAAAACAATAAAGAAAACTGTTTTGGCATATATAGAATTTATTTAAATAAGACGTTCAAACTGAACACATTTCTAAACTAGTTTTACTCTTTATAACACACAAGGCACAAATCTGATAAAGATAGAAGTCAACCATATTCCACTGTAACATGACAGAAAACATTAGGTATGCTTGCATAAAATAAGATTTATGTCTGTGATCTAGTTTTTAAGTAGTGATCATCAACAAAGGTTTAACTGATCCGGACATTTTGTGCATTTTCACAGAAACAGACCTGGCAAAGGCGGTCTGCAACACTTAAAACCTCAGTAATGGATGGCTCTCGATTCCAAAATGTTTTCTTTCCAGAAATAACAAAACAGGAGTTTGTTTTAAAACAGGGCCCTGAGTATTACTGAAGCAAAGCATTCTTCTCAAAATACCTTTCATGATTGAAGTGAAAAGCACACTTGGGTAATGTTTAAATACAGCTGAAAATATAAACTATTTAAAAACGGACTCAATGTAAATGCTTGCCTTCGTGCTACAAATGAGTGGAAATCAGTGCAACCTCAATGTTTCCAAATGAAAGCACCAAAAGCCCTCTTTAGCATGTGATTTTGAGTAGAGATGTTCCTGTTTTGAATTCAATAAAATAATCAATGCAGGCTCGGGCTCCCAGAAACAAAACTATTAGTCCGGTGCAAATATGAACAAGTGCTTCGCAGCATCTTTGAAAGGCAACTAAACCAATAATCTTTGGTACTAGAAGAATAAAACCTATGGACAGCTCCAAAAATAAGGACAAAACGCACTCAAAGTTTAACATTGTACACGTTCACAGTTCTACTGGAAATTTACTCAGACCCTTTCTGAAAGCAGCAGTGCTACCAAGATGCTCATCTTAAGTTTGGCAGCCGTAATAAAACAGGCACATAAAACCAAATTTGCCAAAATGGAACCATGTTTAGATCCACTTCAACGAGGATCTGGCAATGCAGTTTTCCTGCTTCTAAACGTACAAGACTATGAATGATCTGTGCATCCCCGACACGCACCCTTACTCTTTCTTCCATGACAGAAACACCTTTCATAGAGTTCAACCCATGGTAGCAGCTCTTCCTTTAGCAGTGTCATTAACGCAGGTCTCGCTCTTACTTCAAGTCCTACATTGAAGTATACGGAAGAGTAACGGGAATTGCTGAGCTGAAAACCCAGAAAAGGCTTCAAAAAAGTCACATTTACTGTAAGTTTCAGATTTTGGACCTATTCGCACATCTAGCCTTTTTTTGGCCGCCTTGACAGTCTAGTTATTTTGGGTAGTTCTGCTGCCTTGACTTAAAATGACTTGCATTGCTTAAGGTGCTTTCAGATCTAAATACTGCATATACAAAAAAAATAACTAAAGGTACAGATAGGCGTTTTACTAAAACCATGTAGCAAAAAAGTAGGGAAATCGTGATTGTGACATTTCAACTTTAATAGTTAACCAAATAAAATTGTCAAATACAGTGGCCAAAAAACGTAATGTGCTGAAGAAAGTCCTCCAAGTCAAAAAGCATGAATGCTACGAGAGAAATGGCACAAGGAAGTCGCCCATTATTTTCCCCTATAGTGAAATTGGTCAATTTACGATCTTTAGCTTTACGTTAGTACCCGGCAATAATTTACAGTATGTGTGCTATTGTCAGTGCAATACAAGATGAATCTGAAAAAATGCAGAGCATTTTTTTTTCCTTTCCTGGGACAAAGGCAGTCACAGACAGCATCTCAACATGATGGGAATGTTTAAAAAAAATCTAAAGTGTGTGTTTAACCAAACCATTACTCCTATATGTACAGCAAGTTTATAAAAAAGCAGCATTTCATGTTTGTGCATATTTGCATTTAGCTTTAAAAGACAGTACAATTAACATAACATCTGGAAGGCTTATACCCGATTGAAACGTCATATACAAATGGACTAAAAGACATTGCGGCAACAAATAAATTGTCCAGATCATACAGAAAAGGGAAATTTGGAGGTCTAAAAAAATTGCTTAGAAATATATATACAATATTTTTTACTTTGAGTACTAATTGCCCAAATATTTAATCAGAAGGTTTTTAAAAAATATCTAAAAATGACAAGCATAGTGCTCCAGCCAAACGTCGATCAAGCATCCCTCCCTTCTGTGTAGAATTTGCTCAAGAAGATGGCAAAGTAAAGTTTATTCCTTGGAAGGTACAGTTAATGCCTTGAACGTCCACCTTCAAACGCATGGTGTTCTTCATGGGCTGCAAAAGACAAAACATTTCATAATGAAATTCAGCTTTTTCAAAGCAGAATACAAGAAACTCAAATTGTACATGGTTCACTTTCATATGAAACTTTCAATGAACCGACTGTAAGGTGGGACACACGTCATATCCAGCAATAACAGTCCTCCAAGATTAATCCTAGATGTTGATCAAGGGTATCAAGCTTAGGGCCAGGAGAACTGAGTCAATGGTGTATCTTCCAGATAAATGGGCTCCATTTAGATTATCTGCAAGTACATTTACCTCATCTAAACACATCTGAAACAAACATCGAAGCAGCTCAAAGCTTAACCTTAATCACACCCCAATCTCCCCCACCGACAAGCCACCACCTTTTAATGCCCTTGGACGCACGCACCAACACACATCTTAATATTTCATGTTGCAGAAATAAAATGTCAACTTCGTCTCATCACTGAAACCTGACTTGCCTTCACAATCCCTTACATCATCTTCCACTTAGGATACTGCATACAGCACACTGGCTGCACGCACAGAAGAATAATAAATAAAATCCACAAGTAGTCTAGGTCCTGCACGTTCCAGAAACTCACAATCTTTAACTTCCTGCTGCTCATCACCTGAAAGGTTCCCTTACATCCAACAGAAGCTACAGAACCCACAGACCGAACCATTTACCAAACATTTCAACAAAATCTTCCTCAGAGATTGAAAGTCTCTAGAACCTAATTAACCAAGAAAATAAAAGGTCTTCGACCTCCTTCATACACTAATTATCACACATCCCCTTTAAATTAACCCACATTAGTAGAACCATTCATCAACATACTCTTTTTGCCCTATGTCATTGCGTATTTGCAGCTCCTAGCCCCTTTGAACTAGGACTACTTCACCACACCAAACTACCCGTCACACTAACTTGCATTAAGTAAAAACATCATTACTAAGAACCTTCAAAGACTCCCCTCGTTATCACCAAAAAACATGGCATCATCTTGTAAACCATGATTCAACCAGTATGAACACTAGGTGATAACACTTTACCATTAAAGCCAACATGGATGCCCCATGCCTCCACAAAATAAAACCGCTCTGTACTTTGGTAAGTCAATATCACTAAATGCAAATATTTCTTCACCGGCTAGGACCAGAAAGGTGGTGAAATTACTTAAAGCAGTCTATTCTGCTTAAATCACCCCATTAACCACAGTGAAAGTAACCTATTGCATGTGAACACATCACAGAAGCCTTGAACGAAAGCATAGCGCTTTTCACAGACGTCAAACATTGTCATTCCTCTTCAAGACCCAGTCATTCCCAAGGCTACTGACTATTGCAAGGCCATCAACCTAAACTTTAGAGAGACTGACTAGGCCAGATTAAATATTGTTAACACAAAAGGAGGCAATAACAAGCCTTCAAACTACTTTTAAAGGCAGACTTCCGCCCACACCCCCAAAACAACC
Organism: Triturus cristatus; assembly: GCF_964204655.1. NCBI lineage: Eukaryota > Metazoa > Chordata > Amphibia > Caudata > Salamandridae > Triturus > Triturus cristatus. The sequence continues at coordinate 272,863,460 of NC_140592.1, read as the reverse complement.
TCTATTTTAAGACCACTACATACAAAGTCAATACCCATGACAATGTCGTTCTACAGAGAGGAGCTTGCACCATTGCCCAATATAGTCAAAAAATCCCTCACATATCTCAGGATAAATGTCTCCAATCTCCTGTGCGGATTTTGCATCCACTCAATTGTTTCAACTTCACTTTAACTGTCGACAGCACCAAATGAAATCAGTTGCAGGAACTTAAAAACAGCATTAGGTCAGTGTTCACTTTCACACAAACTAAAACGGTATGTACCTGAATTGCACCACAGAATTGTGCAAGTCCGGGGCAATTCCCTACTGGACTTTGGTGTCCACACTCCCTTTCTTCCCGGTGAGGTGAGTTCTACGCTGATGCTTGGCAAAATGTATTCCTAAAATAATATTTAAAACTAGCACACAAACATACCTGCCACATAACTTAACCACCTTTGGCAGACAAAAGAAGACCAGGAGCTAAAACACCATCATGCCTTAAATCAAGAAACACAAGATTGAAACATCAATGACATCAACTTTGTCACTATTCCCTGAAGATCTGGGACAACAACCCTATCTCACCGAAACAGTTTATAAACTTATCACAAGTAGGAGCACTTATTAGTCACCGATTAAGATCAACGAAGTTCCACCAGACTAGAGACCTACAATGAAGCCTTAATCACTCTTTTCCCACCTCCCTTATATTGTACATGATTAAAAAATATTCCCATTTCAAACTAGATTCAGGTCTTCCATGTTAAGTGCATAGCTATGTTTGTAGAGATTAATTCTATGACACCAATACCCACTTGAACATATAACCTATCGGAAACATTCATCAGTTCAAAATACTCTTTCAAATGCCTGACACGTACCCAGATAGTTCCTTCATCATGGCAGCAATCTACTAAGTCACAGGATAAGAATGAACATTTCTGGAAGTTATGATAGACATTTCCCTACACATGCAGACCTTTGTGCCATCAAGTTGAGGGTAGACCAGTCAAGTTGACAATGCCCAGTAAACGTAGCATAACTTCCTTGACTCAAAAACATTGTTTAATTTACTAATCCATCTTCAGACTTAGTACAGTCCATTAATTGAGCACGTAGCACCAAACAATTGTGCAGCCCATGGCCCCAGACTAGGGATGATTAAAAGACACCTCATTGTGATGAATCAAAATATCAGCAAAGTAGAATGTAGACTCAATACAAAACAGCAGAGCCACTAACTCACTGCAATTAGCCATACCAAAGCAATCTTGCTAGGTGCACAGAGAGAAAAACAAATTAAAAACATCACATTTCCCTTGCAAAGCTGACCCGCTTCAAAATGAGGAAACCAAATAAGACTCTCAAAGCCACCATCAAATGGTTCAAACACTGAACTGGGAAAATTGAAAAGGCAGTGTGATGGAGAGCTTGAAGAGCTGCTGCGAAACATCACTGAGAAGAATAAGGCACTATGTTCGAGGATCAGGAAGAAAGAGACAAAGCCTACATACCTGAATATCTACTTTGGTGTTCAAGTCAATGAAAAAGAATCTGTGATTATAAACAACTAGTCATCGCCTTATCCCCTCCACCACACTCTCTGCTGTAAACCTTTATATGTTAAAATAGCAGATGTGGGTGAATAAGTTATTTCATATTTAAGGCTCTAACATGCCAGTATCATCTTGTCCTGCCACTTACATAAGTAACTCTTCCCAGTGCTACCCAATGAGAAACGTAATCAACACTCTCCCCGTAATTGGACTACTTTCATTTGGCTCTATAGTATAGGAGGACCTTCTCCAGAGAGTTAATATACAAGTTTAAAGGGAAGGGGGCCAGGATACACCCCTGACGCACCCCTCTCCTAATGTCAAACTTGCGGGTCACTTTAAGATCTTTTGAGTAAGATCTTTTGAGTAAGATCTTTTGAGTAATGGACAACTGCTTTTGAGTCTCTATGGAGGTCCCTTAAAAACAAAATAATGTCCCTATCAAAGCCAATGGATAACATCTGCTAAAGCTTCGATCTATTTACTCGAACAAACACGGAGTACAGATCCATGAAGGCTAGATGGATAGAGCCGGAACGAGCCACGGTGTACTTGTTCAAGATCATATATAGGTTTAAACATTGTTCCACTGTGGATCGGCATGGGCGGAAACCATATTGTACCTCAGCTAAAGGTCATCTGCCCAATTTTCGAGTCTATCTAAAACCATACGTCCCATCACCTTCACCACAGAATCCAGAAGGGAAATGGGCCTATAGCAGAGAGTACTATGCTGATCGCCCTTTTTGAAGACTGGGACGATGGTCGATAGGGACCAGGAATCTGGGTCGCTGGCCTGAACCCATGCATTAATAACTGCTGTGAGTACAGGCACCCATGTTTCCACGTTCATGATGTAAAGGTCTGGCAGTATTCTATCAGGGCCTGGGGCTTATTTTTAGTCAGTCCCAGAATGCCAGCTCTTATCTCTTGTGCTGAAAAAACGACCCTCCATTTGCCTTCCACACCTTCTTGCCCTTGTATCAGCGATATATCAGTCTGGAACATGCCCTCAAAATGGTTTACCAACTCATCCTCTGAGATATGGGCATCAATTAGGTTGCCAGTGTCTATTAAAAAGGGACTGTTAATAATGCTCCAGAACTTTGAGCTATTGCTCAGAGTGCTGGCCTCTACTAGGTCTGACCATGCTCTTTCAGGGCAGACTTACGCTTTACTAGAGCAGCCTTATAGGCTCTCCAAAGGCACTTCATAGACACCTGGTCTCGAGGGGTCATTCCCAGGGCCTCTTTCAATTTCCTCGCGGCACAAGAGCAATCAGAGTCAAACCATCTTGGTCTTGAATGCGGTAAACACTAACCCTGGACCCGCAGTAGATTTACTATGGCACTGGACATATTTCCAAAGGACTCCATAATGTCCAATATGGCAGCCTCACTATCTAAACAGGTGGCAAACTCCCCATGACACTGGGTTAGGAGGGACTCATGGAACTGCTACGGGACAAATTGACCCCACTTCAATCTCCTCCCCACCCGCTTTAACCCCTTGAATGCCCATGACGAGCCGGACTCGTCATGGCACACAGTTCTCGTGTGCCCATGACGAGTCCAGCTCGTCATGAGACATCCCCTGGGAAATCCCTCTGGAGCGGGCACCAGAGCGATTCCCTTTAAACCAAAATAGCCTCGGGAGCTGGGGAAGAGCTTCCCCAGCTCCTGAGCCCCCCCCCCACTCTGCTTTCCCCGTAATGACGATCGGCGCGCACGTCGCGCTGACTATTACAGTGAAACCGAAACTGAAATGAGCCAAGAGGCTCATTTCAGTTTCACTTTCTAAGTGCTTAGGGGGCTATCTCAGCCCCCTGAGCACGTAGAAAGACGGGAGAGGTATCGTTGGAAAGGGGAGAATCTCCCCTTTCCAATGGTCCCCCTCCCCAGTGGATTCCCTGCTTGGGGATCGCCACAGGATGGCGATCCCCAAGCAGGGATCCACCCACTAGACACCGGGGGGGGCGGGGTGGGGGGGGGTTAGCGGCCCCTTGGGCAAGGGCCTTTGCTCCCCCCAAATAATTTGGCATCATTTAGTCTTTTTGCCCCCCCCCCTGGGGGGCAGATGGGGGCAGTAGGCCCCAATCAGCCCCCCCGGGGGGGGGGGGGGGCAAAAAGCCCACTAGACACCAGGGAATTTTAAAAAAAGTAAAAATAGGGGCAGGGGCTGCCCAAAACGGGCAGGCCCATGCCCCCACCCCACCCCCCAATTATTACAGTCTTTCTTTCCCCCCCCTGGGGGGCAGATGGGGCAGTGGCCCCTAATCTGCCTCTTCGGGAGGGCAGAAAGCCCACTAAACACCAGGAATTTGTTTTTAGGGTTTTTTTTAGGGTGGGGGCTGCCCGAAATGGGCACGCCAATGCCCCCACCCACCTGCCACCATTACAGCCTTTCTGCCCCCCCCCCCCCTCGGGGGGCAGAAGAGGCATTGGCCCCTAATCTGCCCCTTCAGGGGGGCGGAAAGCCCACTAGACACCAGGGATTTTTTTAGAAACTAAAAATAAGGGTGGGGCTGCCCAGAATGGGCATCCCCATGCCCCCACACCCCCATTTATTACAGTCTTTCTGTCCGCCCGGGAGGCAGATGGGGCATTGGCCCCTAATTTGCCCCTTTGGGGGGGGGGGGGGGCAGAAAGCCCATTAAACACCAGGGATTTGTTTTTAGTTTTTTTTAGGGTGGGGGCTGCCCGAAACAGGCACGCCAATGCCCCCACCCACCCGCCATCATTACAGCCTTTCTACCCCCTTGGGGGGCAGATTGGCCCCTAATCTGCCCCTTCGGGGGGGGCGGAAAGCCCACTAGACACCAGGGATTTTTTTTAGAAAGTAAAAATAAGGGTGGGGGCTGCCCAAAACGGGCAGGCCCATGCCCCCCCCAATTATTACAGTCTTTCTGTCCCCCCCTGTGGGGCAGATGGGGCATTGGCCCCTAATCTGCCCCTTCGGGGGGGCGGAAAGACCACTTGACGCCAGGGATTTTTTTCGCGCAATTTTACTTAGGGTGGTGGATTTTATTTAGGGTGGTGGCTGCCCGAAACGGGCTCGCCAATGCCCCCACCCCCCGCCACCATTACAGGCTTTCTGCCCACTAGATGCCAGGGATTTTATTTTGCACTGTTTTAGGGTGGGGGCTGTCCAAAACGGGCATGCCAATGCCACCAACCCCCCGCCACCATTACAGTCTTTCTGCCCCCCCCCCCGGGGGGCAAATGGGGACAGTAGCACCCAATCTACTCCCGGGGGAGGGCAGAAAGCCCACTTGACGCGAGGGATTTTTTTTGCACATTTTTTTTTAGGGAGGGGGCTGCCCAAAATGGGCACCCAAATGCCCCCACCCCCCTGCCACCATTACAGCCTTTCTGCCCCCCCCCACCCCAGAGGGGCAGAAAGCCCACTATCCACCAGGGATATTTTTTGCGCAATTGTTTTTAGGGTGTGGGCTGCCCGAAACGGGCCCACCAATGCCCCCACCCCCCCCCCCCACAACAATGACAGTCTTTCTGCCCCCCAGGAGGCAGATGGGAGCTGTAGCCCCCAATCTGGCCCCCCCTGGGGGGGCGCAGAAAGCCCACTAGAAACCATGGATTTTTTTGTTTTATTAGTGTAGGGGCTCCCCAAAATGGGCATGACAATACCCCCACCCCAGAGAAATTCCAGTCTTTCTGCCCCCCCGGAGGGTAGATGGTGGCAGTGGCCCCTGATCTGCCCCCTGGGGGGGCAGAAAGCCCACTAGGCACCATGGAGTATGCAGGCTTTTTTTATGCGTGGGGGTGGGGGCTCCCCAAAATGGTCATACCAATGCCCCCACCCTCACAAAAAATAGCCACAGTCTTTCTGTCCCTTTAGGGGCATAGCGGGATGAAACCCCTTTCCCAGATTCCCCCCCAGGGCGGCAGAAAGCCCACTGGGCTCCGACTTTTTTTTAGCAGTGTGCCTACCTGTGGATTTTGGGCCCTAGCGCAGTTGGCACGTAGGGAAACCTAGCAAACCTGTGCATTTTTTGAAAACTCGACACGTAGGGGAATCCAGGATGGGGTGACTTGACTGGCTCTCACCAGGTTCTGTTACCCAGAATCCATTGCAAACCTAACAAGCATTTGCAATGCAATAGGTCTCGCATTAGGAAAGTTTGAGCTTTTTGTATTGTAAATTGACTAATTGTTTATTTATGTGTTGGTATTGAAAATATTGAAATTACTAGCTTTCTCATGTACAATGTCAATAGTTTCAACTGTTGCAAATGTGACACCTATAGCATTTGTAATGCAATATGTGTTGTATTTAGGTGACATAGATGTATTGATATTACAAATAACAATGCCTTTTAATTTTTGCAAATAATTAATACTTAAATAAAAGTTAATGTAAATTATAATGTCAATTGTTTAGACTTTTGTTAATAACTCTTGTGAAGATTATGTTTAGTGTATTTAATTGCGCCTAAAATCCAATAACAGAAGTTAAATATTATCATTTTTTTTGTGCCATTTGTAATAAAGCCTAAATATTGAGAGAACATATTAGAGCCAGTTGTTAAATGGTTGTACAGATTGATACTGTGGTGGCGGTGAGTGATGTTGTGGTGGTGTCGAGTGATGCTGTGGCGTTAATTGATGCTGTAGTAGCGCATAGTGATGTAGTGGTGCCCTTGAGTGATGCTGTGGTGATGCGATAGATAGAGTGCAATAGTCCGATAGATAGATAGATAAGATAGATAGATAGATAGATACAGATAGAGTGTAATTATGTAGAATATAATTATGTGGCACTGAGTGGTTTTGTGTGGAGTGTATGTTGATTTTAGTGGCGTGTAATTATGTGGCATTGAGTGTTATTTTGAGTGTACCTTGCATTATTTGCATTGTAATTAATTTGCACTGAGTGTTATTTGGCGGGCATGTGGCATTGAGTGTAGTGTAATTATGTGACGCTGAGTGGTATTTGAAGTGTATGTGGCATTGGGTGCTGTGTAATTATGTGGTGTGTAACTATGTGGCACCGATTGGTTTTTGGAGTGTCTGTTGTATTGAGTGCATTGTAGTTATGTGGCATGTAATTATGTGGCTCTGAGTGGCATTCGGAGTGTATGTTGCCTAGCCGTGTATTTCTATGGTTCCTTAAACCTTTAGAGGCAATTCTTTTATATTAACTAAAAGGATGGTAGTTGAATGGTGTTTACGGCAGGATGTTAGTTAAATGGTGGTTACGGGGAAGCTGAGTGCTGAAAGGCAAAGAGAACACGGGCCAAAGCTGGAAGAAAACACGAGATGCGAGAGGCATGTGTGTGTGGCAAACACTGGTGGGGCTAAGAGCATTCTGTTGCTGCCTTGATGCCTGTGTGTGTGAGCAGCGGGGCTGTGTGTGTGAAGTGCCTAAAGTTGCAAGAAAACATATGGTTATTTAAATCCTTAGACGCAGAATTAATGGAGCTAATGTTATCGACCTTAGAAGGATGAAAAGGGAATGAGCGCGGCATATGTTAACTTTGTAAGAGAAGAAAGCGTGCAGGGCAAACTTATTATTTTGGTTGTTTGAGACTCAGATCTGGGCAAAGCTGCAAGAAAACACGGAGGGGGGAGGGAGGGGGAGAGATAGGCGAGAGGCATGTGTGTGTGGCAAACACTGGTGGGGCTCAGAGCGTTCTGTTGCTGCCTTGCCTTGTATTTCTATGGTTTCTTAAACCCTTAGAGGCAATTCTTTTATTTTAACTAAAAGGATGGTAGTTAAATGGTGTTTACGGCAGGATGGTCGTTAAATGGTGGCTACGGAGAAGCTGTGTGCTGAAAGGCAAAGAGAACACGGGCATGAAAGTGAAAGCAAGGATGAAAATGAAATGAGTGTGGCAGGATGTTAGTTAAATGGTGGTTACGGGGAAGCTGAGTGCTGAAAGGCAAAGAGAACACGGGCCAAAGCTGGAAGAAAACACGAGATGCGAGAGGCATGTGTGTGTGGCAAACACTGGTGGGGCTCAGAGCATTCTGTTGCTGCCTTGATGCCTGTGTGTGTGAGCAGTGGGGCTGCGTGTGTGAAGTGCCTAAAGTTGCAACAAAACATATGGTTATTTAAATCCTTAGACGCAGAATTAATGGAGCTAATGTTATCGACCTTAGAAGGATGAAAAGGGAATGAGCGCGGCATATGTTAACTTTGTAAGCGCAGAAAGCGTGCAGGCCAAACTTATTATTTTGGTTGTTTGACACTCAGATATGGGCAAAGGTGCAAGGAAACACGGAGGGGGGAGGGCGGGCTGTGTGCTAAAAGGCAAAGAGAACACTGGCATGAAAGTGAAATCGATGGATGGCAATGCGTCCGTGAGACTAGCCCTGTGGTGGGGGAGGGACAGTTGTGAGAGGCGCCATGAGGAAACAATCTCTCGGCATGCTGTGGCGGGGGAGCGCATTCCAGGCGGGGGAGCGGACCCTTTGAAGTATGATGCCGAGGCTACACGTGCACGCGCCAGTGGGCTAAGTGCTTCCCCAAACGGATTGCATGGCAGCACGATGCACGGGAGCACTTTGAAATGCCCCTCTTACTAGAGTCTCGCATAGCGATTGCGTAAACGCAATAGCTAGAAGAGACCTAAAAATGTGTCCAAAATAACACATTTTCCTCACATTTCTGTGGTGTAAAGTTCTGGAATGTGCGTGGGTCCACAAAATTCCACCCACCCTGCGTTCCCCAAAGTCTTCTGAGAAAAATGGTACCTCACTTGCGTGGGTAGGCTTAGTGCCCGCGTCAGGCAAGGGCCCAAAACTTATTGAGGAGACATCAAAATTACCCATCACAAAACAACCTGGTTTTGCAAAGGGGGTCCCATGAGTTTTTGGCCCGGGGCTTTCTGAAAACTAGACACCCGGGGGATTCCAGGGAGGTATGACTTGCCTGGATCCCCCAACGTTTCCTTACCCAGAATGCCCTGCAAACCTCAAATTTAGCTGAAAAAATTCACTTCTTTCACATATTTGTGTGTGGGAAAGTTGTGGCATCACCGGGCTGACACATATTTCCTACCACCCAGCGTTTCCCCGGGTCTCCCGATAAATACGGTGCCTCACTTGTGTGGGAGGCCCAAGCACCTGCAACAGGCAAGAGCCCAAAACGTATTGAGGCGACATCAAAATTGCCTATCTCAAAACGACCTGGTTTTGCAAGGGGGGTCACCTGGGTTTTTGGTCCGGTGCTCGGCAGCCACCAAGGGAAACCTACCAAACCCACACATTTCTGAAAACTAGACACCCGGGGGATTCCAGGGAGGTATGGCTTGCGTGGATCCCCCAAAGTTTCCTTACCCAGAAAGCCCTGCAAACCTCAAATTTAGCTGAAAAAAAATCACTTCTTTCACATATTTTTGTGTGGGAAAGTTGTGGCATCACCGGGCTGACACAAATTTCCTACCACTCAGCGTTCCCCCGGGTGTCCCGATAAAAACGGTGCCTCACTCGTGTGGGAGGCCCAAGTACCCGCAACAGGCAAGGGCCCAAAACGTAAAATGTAAAATTTAAAAGCAGGAGCCTAATCTTTCCACTAGATATTATCTTTTGTAGAGTAAAAGAAATATGGGACAAAACAACAGGGCTACCTCTGACTGCTACTGAGACATAGGTTACAAGGCCCCCCCCTTTGCTCGCCCCAGCAAAGAGGGGGTAGCTGGCACAAAAAAAGTTCTATAACCCTCCAGATGACATCTATTCTCTACAGCCCATGTTTCCTGGAGACAGATCACATCAAAGCTTTTAACAAAGAGTAACCAGTCTGGTTCCTCGAGCTTTCTTGTGAGCCCCTTCTTTTGAGCCCTGCGATGTTCCAGGAGATGAACTTACACCCTTTACACTCATGGGGTCCTGGATCCGGAGGCCATGCCTCCCCCTGTGATGGAAGAACGTCTGGATCCTGGGAGCCAACACACCGTCAATCACACCCATCTAGTGAACTCAAGGGCATGAACCTATTTGCCAAGCTTACCCCCGTTATCACCTCATGTTGATTCCTGTAGCCCACATCTTGGGACCGCCTCTGTGGGTTGCCAAGTGATGGGAAAAGATGACTTCGGGGCCTGTAAAAGTAGCCCAATGGGAGTGCCACAATTGGTGAGTTCGACTCCTGTAGTAAATTGCGCTTCTGAACATTAAATGCTGTTTACTATAAAATTATTGCTAAAATTAATGACAACACAGTTCCCTGTCCCAGGTTTTCTTAGCTCTTCCCACTCAGGCTAACCTACGCGCCAAGAGAATTTGATCTTCCACCCTTGGTCCGGGAGCAGTGTTCGAATTTAACCAATACACCACTTTGTTCTTCAGGTGGTCAAAATCTTCCTTGCTCCCCGGGTCAAGGTGGGGGGGCATTGACTAAAACCATAACAAGCTGGGTTGACTCTGGTGGCAAGTGGACAGTACACAAACTCAGAGGGGTTACTGGCTTACCCTGGGATCATCCCTCCCCGCCAGTCATCTGGGAAGCTGTTGGACCCACCAGCTTCGGGACCTTGAGGCTGATGATACTCTGGGTTCAAACGGCCCCCCTTACAGTGGACTTGACGAGCCAGAGGTTTTTTACTATTTACAGGTGGTACGGTCATAGCAAGGTCCGCTTCAGACACTAAGTGACTTGTTCGTTTTGTAACGCCCTCCATCACAGACCTGGGAGAGAGTCCGAGACCAGGCTACATACCATTACCATCTGGAAAATTGTCCGTGGCCCTTAGGAAGGGGGGGCTTGTGTGTGAGATGGCACGCAGTCCCTTGGTAGCGAAGCAATTAGTTTGGTTATGTTGTTGTCCAGCACGGATAAGTGGAGTAAAATTGGATCTAGTATAATGTCCAGTGCGGATAACAGAGCTGCTTTAAAACTTTAAGGGAGTAATATCCGTGTTGAGTCCTGCATGGGGCACTGTTTTTGACTGTAGACGAAGACTCTTCCTACGTTTGGCAGGGCCCCCCCCCCCCCCAATCGAGGGGCATTCCCTCTCTGCACCCCCTGCTCCTTTCCCCAATCCAGGGGTCACACCAGGACAAGCCCTCGGTGCTATTGGCTGGGTACTGTACTGCGTGGAGGTGATTGGCATGGGCAGGCAGGTAGCACCAGGACAAGCTTGTGCTATATCTGTCCGACTTACCTATAGATCCTGTGCCAGTGCGAGTGACCCTTCTCGTGAGGGAACTAATAAGCTCTATGTGGAAAGGGGAATGGGTGATTGGGACAATCGCCGGCTGGCCAGTTCAATTTCCTTATCCTGGACCCCAACGGCTCGCTGCATGAAAGCATCCATAGTGCTCCCTGACTTCGAGGGGTCTTTTGGAGTGCCTCCCACCGCCACCCTGCGTTTGCCCATAGTGGAAATGCTCAGGAGTGTCCAGCTAGACCCAGCAAGCACCCAGCAAGATGGCCACTAATGGCCAGGATCTCTTAAATAAGTAAGTATGCGATTCCCACAATTGCAGTGGGGGATATGGGCAACAGGTTAAACACAAGCCCACACACCAGTTAAATTAAGTTTGATGGAAAGTGGGGGCTCTTAACTCTTACCTGCTTATCCCACCAAATGCATATCTAAATCCATGTTCAGACCCCGATATCCTGACTATCTCCTTTTGAGGCAGGATCCATGGTCCACAGCCTAAGACCCGGGCTCCAGGCAAAAAAAAGAAGAAAGCGGGGGGGGGGGGGGGGGGGGGGGGGGGCATCCTCCTCCTGGCGCTAACAGGCACACCCTTGGCTTGCGGGAGCTATCCCACACTTTTACCACACGCGGCGCAGGCAGCTGGGAGCTGGCTCCTCCTCAGTGGGAGCGTTGGGTGTTGGGACACCGAGTCCCAAGTCCTGGTGTCCTCGCATGTGGCTGGCGTGCAGGTAAACAGAAGAGCAAGCAGAAAGGCATACAGAGTCATTCAACACAGTTGCAAGTCTAATTTCAATGTTGAATTATCTGCCAAACACCTAGAAAGAATGGTCACAGAACTACAAAGAAATCTTGAAAAATTGAACTGCCCAACAGTTGTTGCACCTGTAGTGCAGAGAGAGGGTGCTGACAGCATAGTGGAACCTATTTGATGAACACATGTCCACACATCAAATCTGATTTCTCTTTCACTGCTTTGGGTGGAGACTGATTGTTAAAGAAGGTCTCCGCCTCCTCCCCAGCACCACCTCTTTACACCACTATTTTGTAAAAAAACACTAAAGGAAGCAGTCAACAGTGAAACAAATAAGGCAGTATCATCAGAGGTGGCCTAGCAGGTATTCACACATAATCTGGATCTGGAATTTTGCTTACAGCCCAAATGCCACAGCACCTGTAAAGGTGTCAGAGAGGCAGCTGCGAGCATAGTGGTCTTGTTTAGCAAATATTGAAAGGAAGGAGACTACTGTTCATGTTAATTTCCCTGCACAGAGACCGATCTAAATTTACCGCAGGGAAAATTTGGATGGACCACTGCCATTCGATGCTTTGTAAACTCTGGGGGCTGTGTTCCTGCAAGTCTTCTTCTGTATGTACCACTATCATTTGCCATGCCAAATGGATGTACTGAGAGAATACTGTAGCCTCTAGACTTGCAGCCACACCAGTACTAATGCTATTTTTCAGCAAACTTTGCTCCTTTTTGCTTGCTGTTTGTGCCGCTGGAGTGGCAAGTCTTGTGGTGAGAGCAAGCTCATTTATTTGCCATTGAAAAAATAGTATGGGTTGGTGTCTTATTTGAGGTGATGTACTGATGGAAGAAAGTGGATTCTTTAACAGTGCGTGCCGCTGCACATGTTCTGTACAGCATGCTTAAGGTAGGTTACTTGCAACAACACTAAATGCTTGACTTGGAGACTCCTGCTTCACTTAACATATTACATAGACCTGTGGCCAATGTGCTGAAAAGTTTAGAGTTAGAAAACATTTTCGAACACTACAGTTGAGGCATACTACAGGGCTCGGCAATTGATTTGCTGAGAGCAGCTTGGTTTTCCAACTAAGCTTATACATATAACAAGGATGATGTCCTAGTAATAAAGTCACCCTGAAGGGCTAATCCAACTGAGTTTAGACAATCCGAAATGCCAAACAGGTGATTAATTTGAGGATGCAAGAGATAGGCTAGTGCAATCTACAGAAACAAAATAATAATACTGAGGCGCCTACGTAAAAAAAAGACAATATACAGATCATAGCTGATAAACACTTTGGGAGGCAGGAAGAGGCTGGACAACATAGCACCACACTAGAGGGCAAAGTTCAGGGAATTTCAATCATCCTGCAGAAGTTGGAGGGTGCTCATCCAGGTTCCGACCAAGATCAAGGACCTCAAAGGTTGTTTAACCACATCACATTGACTGATTTACAGCTAAAACCTACATTGAGGAATCTGACATCTAATCAGTTTGATGCATGTTTGCATTCTGCACCATTTATTATAGATTGCCTTGCTTGTTCCAAGACCTCAATTAGGCCAGATATTTTAACCCATAATTGCAAATCAGAGAGCGCTCAAAAAAATGTTAACCTAACAATAGTTAAACTAGCAGGGCTGAAGGCCGTGCTCTAAATGTAAAATATTCTAAGATTTCATGTCTTTGGGTCGTGTTCACAGTTAAACATTAACCAAGCTAAAGAATTAGCCCAGGAAAAATAAATAAAACTATTCAGTAGTATTCCAGGCAAAAATGTATATGGAATAGAACCCCACAATTCACTTTTGTTTCCTGTTGCAGAATTTGAAAGGAATATTATCAGCAACTGTTGTCTATACAGGCAAGAAAGACACTAAAAATAGTCAAAATGTTTACTTACATTGATTTTGTATGGGGATATGGTTTTTCTGTTACACATTTTTTGATGCTTATTATAAAGCTTTTCTATGCTGTTTCGTTGTGGATTATTCACTTTTTGCAGATGTTCTGAAACTGATGGAGAGGGAGCTGTTTGCTGGGTGGTTTCGGTAAAAAAATGAAATCGTTATTTTTTATTAAACATTATACATAGTAACTGTGTGAGTTTGAGTCCGCTCTTAGGTATCACACAATTGACACTGATGTACACCACTTCTGCTATCATTTAATGTATGTAGCTTTTTCCCCCGTCTTCTCCGTCACCCTGCCGTGTTTTGCCAGGGGGCTGTGGGTGCCTCCTTCTTGGATTGTTGGGTGGTTTTCCTTGACTATGCAGAGCGTTCTTTACTGTGCAACACTGCAGGTTAAAGTTGGAATGAAAGATATTCTGAAGTTGGCAATTATGTCACTTCAAGTAGTGATCTTTATTGCTGAGAGCTGTTGCGGGCCACGCTGTTCATTTTAAAATGCAGTACAGTATCAAAGCCACTTTAAAAAGTAAGTAGTTGGAAAACCAAATAATTGGTAAAGGAAATTAAAAGATCAGAAAGCAGATGAACTGAAGAGCCATTATTGTATGTAAACTAATCTTTTATATTGCACTCTGTCCACATAAAAACAAACAGAAGTAGAAATGGAGCCATTTCTCATCGAACAGCGCCAACAGCTGAGATGCACAGAGACTCCTCTGACAGTGGTCGAGGGTGCTTTAGAGAAGCCAAACACTATTGGAGATACAACAGCGATCCTCATGGAACTCAAGGCCAGTCCATTGACAGTAAAATTGACAAGGTCACATCTCGCCTGGATTATCTTACAGAATGTATAGACCGTCACAACGTAAGGGTTAATGTTGCCGATTTCCAATTTGGAGAATGACTCCGTTACTCGGAAAAGCTGTTGCAAATAGCCAAACATATGAATACTACTGCAGCAAAAAACGAAGAGTTGGAGACGCGCTCCTGGGGCAATAGTATATCAATTGTGGGAGTGGTCAAATCCACCAATATGGACAGCCTGGGCACGATACCTCAGGTGCCAATTGAGAAGAGCTCATTACAACATCATGGTGCTACCATAGCAATTTATCCGTATTTTATTTCAGCAGTACATGAGACTAGATGCAACTATGCAGATGTCAAATGAGCCCTTCACTCTGGAAGAATAAAATATGCAATGGTATATGCTGCAAAACATAATACCGACTTAGACAGGCAAACCCAAGTCTTCACTGATGCCATGGCAGCGTTAAAATTCTTCAAAAAGCATGGCAATGATGAAAAGACACTATCAATGACGGAGCGTTCCTCTTCTTCCATCAATAGTGGTGAATCGCTGGAATACGCCCAATAATGCAAAATAGAGGGACATCTCAGAATATCTGTGCATTTCTCCACTAGCAAATATTGTTTCTAAGGTTGACTATTAGCAGGCTCCTCCTGCCCGATTTAGTGCATCCCTCAAGTTGGATGCCTAGCTTACTAGTTCAAATAATGTAGACGACGTCCATTGTTGTGTATATTGGGCATACCGCCCTTTATTTAGAGCCATATATTATGATGCAATAGGCAAGGCAGCTGGTTGGCACGCCATGCCCTCAGGCGTGTACCACCATAAACAGATTATATTCAATTTTTCCTGGTACCATTCAATAACTTCCCTACCCTAATAATAATGATAAAATTTGGCAGATTTTCTGGTAAAACCTTTAACTGGGACAAGTTGGAATTACTCTCTATTACAGACACAACAACAAAGATTACTCTCAAGTATTCAATTCATTGGATGGGCAGCTGGTCACATATTTGGGAGTGGTTCTATGCAGATACACCAAATCCATGATCCAGGCGAATTATGGTCCAGCAATGGCTAAACTTGCATGCCAGATTGACACTTGGATTAAATTGCTCCTATCTACCACTGACTGAGAGGCACTTTTAAAAATGGTAGCCCTCCCCGAGTTCTCGTATCACTTTACAATATACCTTACCTTCCAAACACGAGCATGTTTCCGTCCCGAAGAACACATTTCACCACATTGATTTAGGGAAACCAACAATCCCGTTTGCTTGGAGGTCAAAATGCTTCCATACAAGAAAGCAGGTTTCGAGGTACCAGGTCTAGAAATGTATTATTTAGCAGCACAGTGCCAAGTTGTAAGGTATTGGTACCACCCGGATGCCAAATTACCCTTTTCTGCTCCTGAGAGGTAACATACTGAGGACACCCCACTGACCTCCCTCTTACCAAGGAGTTTGCCGAGACCCAGAAGGGAAATAGTCACAGTGATCTCTACTAGCTGGACTTGGACAGCCGTTTACCGAAGGACCAGGGACTCTCATATTTATCCTTTCCGGAGACCCTCCTTAGCTCAAAATCGGATTTGCATGCTTACCAAATAACATGGAGTGATGTAAACGTTATCTGCAGCTGGACTCACCAAGTTACTCCATCTCTAAATGGAGGATAGATTCTCCATTATTAAGCAATATAATTGTACATGCAAAACCACACCCCTGGATTTGTTTACTTGCATTAGGTCGAGAGACCTATTCTGTGAGGGGATACATGGATTCCACCAGAGCTCATACCAGTGAATCAAATATTCAGATCTAATGACTATGAGATGGGTATCTAGGCTACACAACGTGATATCCATTTAAAAGAGACCAGCTCTAATAATAGTAGACATGCCTGGGAGTTAAACATAGGTTCCAACATCAGAGATGCTACATGGTGTAACTGCTTTTCTCAGACGAAAATTATTCGATAAACGACAGATCTACCATAGCCTCATATTTGCACATGATGTCATGAAGAGTTTATGCATCTCTCTGGGTCGTGATAACCACCCCCACCCACCCACACATGATTTGTGTCAAGAAACTTTCCACTATTTCTATCATAACTGACAAAAGAACGGAACTGAGGCAGATATAGGTCTAATGGGTTATATTAAAATAATTCCACTTGATGATGCATGTTTTACAACACTTGCGCTATCATTAGCTAAGCACAGTTGCCAATCGCACAGGCCACATGGATAGCAGCTACTTGCTTTGCAGCAATGGAACATGTAATACTAGCCTAGATTGTACCACGTGTTTGTGCAAGTATGCTTGTAAGATATGCCATACGGAAAGAGCGACATGTTCTGCATGGTTTCCAGTGGACAACTTTAAATATATGCTTGTACTGATGAATTGCCATGGTTTGTGCTACAAAATGTAAAAAAAAAAAAAAAAAAAAAGATAATTCAGCTATTTCTTGAGTAAACCATTCACATCCGAATTCACTCTTGACAAACAAAGGACTGGTCTAAAGTGTTTTTTTTTTTTTATTCAACCAAAGCACCTTTGCTTGGAAAAGCTAAACTAACAACATAAATAGAGAATTTTGAGAAACAGGAACCCATTTCCAGGCAAGTTATTCAACAGGTTCCCATTAAAACTGAAATTTTGTTGAGGTTAAAGAGGCTGTAAAAAGGGGCAACAATCAATCAATACTAAAAAAGCAAAGAAAGAAAGTGATAGGGAAAACGAAATCAGATGCACGGACTTCAAGTCAAATTATCTGTGCTCATCTCCGGCCATTTTCTATTCTCTATCAAGACATTTACGGTGGTGCCCTATGGTCAATTCTCCTGGCGTGGATTAAGGAGGAGGCTGTTGAAGGGAGGTTTAGCTCTTCCAGATTTTAGACTTTATTCTTGGGCCTTTTCTCTAAAACGGTAGAATGTTATTGGACACTCCCCAAGATTCAGAAATCGGTAGGATGTTTAGAGCAATGCTTATTAAAGGAGAAGGGAGCAGGAGTTGGTTTTATGTTTAAATTTGCATACCCGAAATACTTCAAGAAGCTAAGGTTGAAGACTCTGAGGGAGATGGCGGAAGGAATATGCTACTTACCAGTATGCATCTGTTCTTGGCATGTAGAGCTGCAGAGTTGTACACTTTGCATAGATCGCCATCTGGTGTTGGGCCCGGATGTTTGCAGTTTGTTTTTGTTCTTTGTACAGTCTTTGGAAGTCACGAGTTCGGTGACTCCTCCTTTGGTCCGTACTGCGCATGGGCTTCGGCTCCATCCTCAGATTGTTTTTCGCCAGCAGGGAAATGATGGACCGTAGTAATAACAGTGAGAAACCCATGTGTGCTGTATCTAAATAAGATAGACTGGAACGGATACAGGTAGCCAAGGAGGCGGGTACAACTCTGCAGCTCTACATGCCAAGAACAGATGCATACTGGTAAGTAGCATATTCCGTTCGAGGCATATGAGCTGCAGATTGTACACTTTGCATAGATTATATAGCAGTACCAAACCTTAGCGGCGACCACCGGTATCCGTTGCAGCGGTTTGAAATAGTGTCTTTAGTACAGCCTGGCCCACACTAGCTTGTTGCTTGGAATGCACGTCTACACAGTAATATTTTGTGAAGGTGTGCGGAGTTGACCATGTGGCTGCTTTGCAGATGTCATCTAAGGGTATGTTCCCTAGAAAAGCCATAGAAGCCCCTAACTTTCTAGTAGAGTGGGCTTTAGGTGGAACAGATAATGTTCTTTTTGCCTTTTGATAGCAAATTTGTATGCACTTTACAATCCACCTAGCTATTGCCTTTATGCGGTGGAGAGAAGGAAACAAACAATTGTTTAGTTTTCCTGAAAGGTTGTGTTCTCTGTATGTAGTACAGTAAAGCCCTCTTAACATCAAGTGTATGTAGAGCTCTTTCCGCAACAGATTGAGGTTGCGAGAAAAAAACAGGCAATTCCACCGATTGATTGAGATGGAAAGGGGAAATGACCTTGGGCAGAAACTTTGGGTTCGTACGAAGTATCACTTTGCTGTGATGTATTTGTAAGAAGGGTTCCTGTATTGCGAACGCTTGTATTTCACTAACCCTTCTAAAGGAAGTGATAGCCACTAGAAAAGCTGTTTTCCAGGTGAGGAACTGTAGCTCGCATTTATGCAGTGGTTCGAAGGGCGGACCCATTAGCCATGTAAGAACTACATTTAGATTCCATACAAGAGAAGGCGGTGCCCTGGGTGGAATTATACGTTTAAGGCCTTCCATAAAGGCTTTAATAGCAGGCACCCTGAACAGCGACAAATGCTGTCTGTTTTGCAGGTAAACAGCAATCGCTGCTAGGTGTAAGCGTATGGAAGAGTATGCCGGGTTACACCTTTGAAGATGGAGCAGATAGCATATAATGTGCTGTATGGATGCATCTAAAGGGTTGATTGTATTGTTACGGCAGTAAACAACAAATCTCTTCCACTTTGCGGCATAGCATGCTCGAGTGGTAGGATGTCTGGCTTCCTTGATAATATTCATGCAGTCAGGGGGAAGGTTAAGGTACCCAAATTCTAAGATTTCAGGAGCCAGATCGCAAGGTTGAGCTGCGCTGGGTCCAGGTGTCTGATTTCTCCATGGTTCAGAGTTAGGAGGCATGGGGACAGGTGCAGTTTTTGATGTGGTACCACTGATAGTTGTAATAGTGTGGTGTACCACGGCTGCCTGGCCCATGTTGGGGCTACCAGAATGAGCGTGAGGGAGTGCTGTTGCAGTTTCCTGACCACCAATGGAATTAGTGGGAGAGGTGGAAAGGCGTATGCAAATCTGCCTGACCAGTTCATCCATATCGCATTGCCTTTGGACAATGGGTGTGGGTATCTGGCTGCGAAGCTTGGGCATTTTTTGTTTTCGTGGGTGGCGAAGAGGTCTATCTGAGGATGCCCCCACTTGTGGAAGAATGGGCGAAGAACTCGTGGATGCAGTTCCCATTCGTGTAGTTGTTGCGTTTGTCTGCTGAGCAGATCTGCCATAGTGTTTTGTATGCCTGGGACATGCTGTGCCAGGAGAAAGATGTTTTGTGGAATTGCCCATCTCCATATGCTCTGGGCTAAGCGGGAGAGCTGGGGAGAGTGTGCCCCCCCCTGTTTTTGAATATAATACATTGCAGTCATATTGTCTGTGCGAATGAGGACTGCTTTGGCTGAAATCTGTTTTTGAAAGGATTTTAGGGCTAGAAAGATCGCCAAGAGCTCCAGGTGGTTGATGTGGAGCGACTTTTGCTGTGGCGTCCATAGACCTTGCATTGTGAGGTGTAGGAGGTGCGCTCCCCAGCCGGAGAGCGATGCGTCCGCTGTTAGAATCACCTGAGGAACCGGGTCCAGGAACGGCCGCCCTTTGGAAAGGTTTGTGGTGTTCCACCACTGCAAGAGTGATGGGTGTGGCCGTCCACCAACACCAGATCCGTCAGCTGTCCTTGGGCCTGGTTCCACTGTTGTGCTAGGCACTCTTGGAGTGGACGCATGTGGAGTCTTGCATGGGGCACTATGAAGATGCAAGATGCCATCATCCCTATTAGCTTCATAAACACTCTCGCTGGGAGAGAGTGCTGAGCAAGGAACGTTTGGCGCAAGGCTTGTATGCTTGCGATTCTGGCTGAGTTGGGATAGGCAATACCTTTGGAGGTGTCTATAGTGGCCCCGAGATATTGCTTTGTGTGAGATGGTACGAGGTGGGACTTTTGGTAGTTCACCGTGAAGCCTAGCTGGTGGAGCAGTTGGATGGTGCTGTTTGTATGTTGCACACATTGGTCGTAGGACGCGGCTTTTATCAGCCACTCGTCTAAAGTAAGGGAAGACGTGAATATGTTGACGTCTGAGGTGTGCTGCTACTACCGCTAGGCATTTGGTAAACACCCGTGGTGCGGTGGTGACCCCGAAGGGGAGAACTGTGAATTGGTAATGCTGACCGTCCACCACAAACCAGAGGTACTTCCTGTGAGAAGGGTGTATTGGAATGTGAAAGTATGCATCTTTCAGATCCAAGGTAGTGAGAAAGTCTCCCTGACAGAGGAGCGGGAGGACTTGTTGTAGGGTGACCATGTGGAAATGGTCTGAATGTATGTATGCATTTAGAGGCCGGAGGTCCAGAATGGGCCTCAGGGTCCAGTCTTTCTTCGGTATTAGGAAATACAGAGAGTAGACCCCTAGATTTTGCTGATTGACGGGGACCTGCTCTATAGCATGTTTTTGGAGGAGGGGGAGCACCTCCTGTTTGAGCAGTGTGGAATGTTCTTGAGACATTGGACGGTGCCTTGGTGGGATATTGGGTGGGGTAGATGTTAGCTCGAGACAGTACCCTGACCGAATAATTTGGGTCACCCATTTGTCCGATGTTATGGACTCCCAGGCGTGGATAAAGTGTCGTAGTCTGGCCCCGACCGGAGTGGGATGGTCTGGGGGGAGCGGAGGGAAGTCATGGTGCGGGCTGGGTGGCAGAACGGGTGGTGTTAGTTTTGCCCCTGCCCTTATTGTTGTTGCCTCTGTATCCACCCCTTTGGTAGCCCTTTGAGAAGGTATTTTGAGGAGGGGACTTGTAGGAGGTAGAGGCGCTATCGGTGGAGTAGCCTCTGCCTGTGCTACGAAAGGACGAACGCCGAAAGGAGCGTTTAGGGGTCTGTGATTGTAATGCCCCCATAGACTTTGCTGTGTCCGTGTCCTTTTTCATTTTTTCTAATGCTTAGTCTACCTTTGGCCCAAAGAGATTTTGTTGGTCAAAGGGGTGATTTAGTATGGATGCCTGGACTTCTGGCTTGAACCCTGAGATCCTGAGCCAGGCATGACGACGAAGCAGGACACTAGTATTTATGGCTCTAGAAGCAGTGTCCGCTGCATCGAGGGCACATTTAATGGAGGTGTTAGTAATGAGCTTTCCCTCCTGTATTAGGTCATGAGCTTTACGTTTGTGTTTTTCCGGGAGGTGCTGCATAAGAGCCTCAAGCTCATCGTAGTGTGCTCTGTCATAACGCGCAAGCAGCGCTTGTGTATTCGCAATGCGCCAGATGTTCGCGGCTTGCGAGGCAGTGCGTTTACCAGACGCATCTAGGAGTTTCGATTCCTTATCTGGTGGCGGGGCCTCACCTGAGGACTGGGAGTTAGACCGCTTTCTAGCTGTGGACACAACTAGGGAATCTAAGGGAGCCGGGCCCTTAATGTATGTAGGGTCTGTGGGTGCTGCCTTGTACTTTTTTTCTATTCTGGGGTTTAAGACCCTGGCCCTGACAGGGTCTTTGAACACCTCTGCAGCATGCTTGTTGACACCCTTAAGCATGGGCAAGATGGCTGTGGACTTATCCTGAATATCAAATGTATCCAGTAAGAAGTCGTCTTCCACTGGTTCACTATGTAGTTCCACCCCGTGGTAGTGTGCTGCTCTCTGCACTAAGTGGTGAAACCCTAGTGAGTCCTCTGGGGGAGATGGCCTGGATGGGTAGAGGTCATCTTGAGGCACATCTGGTATGTCAGGGTTTTGGTAATCTTCCCATGGGTCTGGGGTCCCCGGTGGTGTGGGGTTCATTGGAGCGTCGGCCGGGTCATAATCTGGATCCCCGTAATCCGGATCTGGGGTCGGGGAATGATAAGGGTGGAAGAGGTGGAGGAGGTGGAGGAGGAGGTGGAGGTGGAAGAAGAGGTGGAGGAGGTGGAGGAGGAGGTGGAGGTGGAAGAAGAGGTGGAGGAGGTGGAGGAGGAGGTGGAGGTGGAAGAAGAGGTGGAGGAGGTGGAGGAGGAGGTGGAGGTGGAAGAAGAGGTGGAGGAGGTGGAGGAGGAGGTGGAGGTGGAAGAAGAGGTGGAGGAGGTGGAGGAGGAGGTGGAGGTGGAAGAAGAGGTGGAGGAGGTGGAGGTGGAAGAAGAGGTGGAGGAGGTGGAGGAGGAGGTGGAGGTGGAAGAAGAGGTGGAGGAGGTGGAGGAGGAGGTGGAGGTGGAAGAAGAGGTGGAAGAAGAGGTGGAGGAGGAGGTGGAGGTGGAAGAAGAGGTGGAGGAGGAGGTGGAGGTGGAAGAAGAGGTGGAAGAAGAGGTGGAAGAAGAGGTGGAGGTGGAAGAAGAGGTGGAAGAAGAGGTGGAAGAAGAGGTGGAAGAAGAGGTGGAGGTGGAAGAAGAGGTGGAAGAAGAGGTGGAAGAAGAGGTGGAGGTGGAAGAAGAGGTGGAAGAAGAGGTGGAAGAAGAGGTGGAAGAAGAGGTGGAGGTGGAAGAAGAGGTGGAAGAAGAGGTGGAAGAAGAGGTGGAAGAGGAGGTGGAAGAGGAGGTGGAGGTGGAGGTGGAAGAGGAGGTGGAGGTGGAAGAGGAGGTGGAAGAGGAGGTGGAGGTGGAAGAAGAGGTGGAGGAGGTGGAGGAGGAGGTGGAGGTGGAAGAGGAGGTGGAGGTGGAAGAAGAGGTGGAGGAGGTGGAGGAGGAGGTGGAGGTGGAAGAAGAGGTGGAGGAGGTGGAGGAGGAGGTGGAGGTGGAAGAAGAGGTGGAGGAGGTGGTGGAGGAGGTGGAGGTGGAAGAAGAGGTGGAAGAAGAGGTGGAAGAAGAGGTGGAAGAAGAGGTGGAAGAAGAGGTGGAAGAAGAGGTGGAGGAGGAGGTGGAGGTGGAAGAGGAGGTGGAGGTGGAAGAAGAGGTGGAGGAGGTGGAGGAGGAGGTGGAGGTGGAAGAAGAGGTGGAGGAGGTGGAGGAGGAGGTGGAGGTGGAAGAAGAGGTGGAGGAGGTGGTGGAGGAGGTGGAGGTGGAAGAAGAGGTGGAAGAAGAGGTGGAAGAAGAGGTGGAAGAAGAGGTGGAAGAAGAGGTGGAAGAAGAGGTGGAAGAAGAGGTGGAAGAAGAGGTGGAAGAGGAGGAGGAGGTGGAGGTGGAAGAAGAGGTGGAAGAAGAGGTGGAAGAAGAGGTGGAAGAAGAGGTGGAAGAAGAGGTGGAAGAAGAGGTGGAAGAAGAGGTGGAAGAAGAGGTGGAAGAAGAGGTGGAAGAAGAGGTGGAAGAAGAGGTGGAGGAGGAGGTGGAGGTGGAAGAAGAGGTGGAGGTGGAGGTGGAAGAAGAGGTGGAGGTGGAGGTGAGGTGGAGGTGGAGGTGGAGGTGGAGGTGGAGGTGGAGGTGGAGGTGGAGGTGGAGGTGGAGGTGGAGGTGGAGGTGGAGGAGGAGGAGGAGGAGGAGGAGGAGGTGGAGGT
Organism: Triturus cristatus; assembly: GCF_964204655.1. Lineage (NCBI taxonomy): Eukaryota > Metazoa > Chordata > Amphibia > Caudata > Salamandridae > Triturus > Triturus cristatus. The sequence continues at coordinate 272,840,110 of NC_140592.1, read as the reverse complement.
GGAGGAGGAGGAGGAGGAGGAGGAGGAGGAGGAGGAGGAGGAGGAGGAGGAGGAGGAGGAGGAGGAGGAGGAGGAGGAGGAGGAGGAGGAGGAGGAGGAGGAGGAGGAGGAGGAGGAGGAGGAGGAGGAGGAGGAGGAGGAGGAGGAGGAGGAGGAGGAGGAGGAGGAGGAGGAGGAGGAGGAGGAGGAGGAGGAGGAGGAGGAGGAGGAGGAGGAGGAGGAGGAGGAGGAGGAGGAGGAGGAGGAGGAGGAGGAGGAGGAGGAGGAGGAGGAGGAGGAGGAGGAGGAGGAGGAGGAGGAGGAGGAGGAGGAGGAGGAGGTGGTGGTGGTGGTGGTGGTGGTGGTGGTGGTGGGGAGGGCACTCTGAGAGGAGATGTGGCAGAGTCCTTCCGCTTGGGCGGTGGAGGAGGAGCTGGTGTGTCAAGACGTCTTTTCTTGACAGTCAAAGTCAATAGCCCAGTCTTTGGATCCTTTGATAAGGTTTTTTGATAAGGATCTGGTGTAAAAAGGTCCGGTGGCGCCGAATCGTCCGCTGGCGCCTATGTTTTCGAAGCCGAGGACTTGGGTGGTTTCTCTGCGCCATGTCTTTTTGGAACCTCCGGTTTTTCGGCGTAGAGGTAGGCTTCGGCGCCGGAGCCGAGGGATTTGTGCTTGTGTTTCGTCGGCACCGAAACTCTTCGGCACCGGTGGCTTCGGAGTCGAGCTGGGCGTAACTTTCTTCGGTGCCGAACGGTGTTTATCGGCACCAGGCGTCGGCTGGCTCGAGCCCGAGCTGCCGTGAGACTTGTGAGGCTTCGACACCGGGCCCGAAGGTGGGGTGATAGAAGCTGCGTGTTTGGTTTTCCCCAGGCCCGAAGGCGAAGGTGTAACCGGAGTCTCTTTGGATTAGGGTGCGGGGGTGGGAGGGGGTAGAGTACTCACGACCCTCTGCGCCGGTGTGATGTCCTCCAGGTCGGAGTCGTCGGCCTCGGAAGCGCTGACGATGTCTTCCTCCTGCTCGGTGTGGTGTTGCCCCGAAGCTTCGGTGTCGTCTCCGAAGATGTCCGGTGGAGCCGCGGTCGATGAGTGCGCCATGGTGCGTCGAGCTCTTCTATCCCGGATGGTCTTTTTTGATCGAAAAGACTTACAGGCGGGGCAGTCTCTAGCCTCGTGTTCTGGAGAGAGGCAAAGGTTACACACCTGATGGAGGTCGGTGTGGGGAAATTTAGACCCACATTTTGGGCATTTTTTGAACGGAGTCCTTTCCATCGGCCGGGACCGGAGTCGAGGAGGGCCCGAAGGCCGGTGCCGATGTGTGGAATCGAGAAAAGTGCCTCTTCGAGAGATGAAGATAGATGAAGAAACTCGATGAACGAGGATTTTCCGTCGAGGCTGGAACCGTAGAAGTTCGAAGCCGGAGCACGAAGTATCACATCCGAGCCCGATGGCGGAAAAAAACAATCTGAGGATGGAGCTGAAGCCCATGCGCAGTACGGACCAAAGGAGGAGTCACCGAACTCGTGACTTCCAAAGACTGTACAAAGAACAAAAACAAAACTGCAAACATCCGGGCCCAACACCAGATGGCGATCTATGCAAAGTGTACAATCTGCAGCTCATATGCCTCGAACACATGGTTTAAAATTAGGAAGGTGTTAAATATACTATATTTTAGCCATTGGGCCCCTATTTGGGATGCCCCAGGTTCCCCAGAGTGGACTAAAGACTAACTGGCTGTACCTTTGAAAGAAGCGGGCATTCTAAGATGGAAGCATATGCTGTTGGATGGTCAGCTGGTGTCGTGGAACTGGTGCGAGAAGGTGGTGGGCCCAAGGCTTTCAAGGTTTAAATATCTATAAGTGCAAAGCTGGTTTCAGACTATTGGGGGGAAGGTAGGAGAATCAAATGAGTTAGAGGAAAAACTTCTCACGGCCACAGTTGTTAAAAAAGAAATTGCTCTATGGTATTGGATGATCCTGGAGATGGAGGATGGCGTATTTACCTTGCCGGCGGATCTGTGGGGAAGATGCTTGCCAGAGACCGAGCTGGAAGATCATTGGCAAGTATCTATGACTACACTTTATAAAACAGTTAAACCCGCATATCTCAGGAGGAACCATTTTTTTACTGTACATAGGGCATACTGGACTCCACAAAGGCTTTCTAAATTCGGGTCAGGAAGAATGGTGGCATGTCCAAAATGCAGCAGTCAAAGTGCTGATGATTTACATAGGTTTCTCCACTGTCTGAAGTTACAGCTCTTCTGGGAGGCAGTAAGTAATTGACTGACTAGCGTCTTAAACCTGCAGATTAAGGTAAGCGCTGTTTTGGTTATTTTTGGAATATTGGATTGCCAAATTTCTATTACTAAAGATAATGCAAAATTAGTCTTATATGCTATGCTTTTAGCGCGTAGGGAGATATGTAAACTGTGGGTATCTCCGACATCTCCATCTTTGGATGATTGGTTAAAATATATGAGTTATACTGCTAATTTGGACATCTCGGATCAGGGGAAAGGAAGATATACATTTTGGACTCCCTTCGTGTCTAGGGGGTTATATGTTTAGAGGGAATGGTCTAATGATTAAGCCTTTCTCTGCCTTAGCTGTGCATAGTCCTTCATGTGCAAGCAGAAGGATATGAGGAAACGTCTATGTTGGATAGAAAGAGGAGCTCTCCATAAAAGGTATTATGCTTGCTACCTCGGGAGCTTAAACCCTCACGGTCATAGCGAATGAGGTCAGATAACCCAAGGCTGGTATCGATCGAAAGACAAAGGGTGAAGCAGGGCAAATGAGGACCAAAAAAATAAATAATTACATTTACGGTGGTGCCCTATGGTCAATTCTCAGTCAAAAGGAGATGGGTAAACATGTTCTTACCCTTAGGAGCCAATATATTTTCAGCTCAACTATACTAAAGAGGGCTGGTAAATTGAGATAATTTCAAGAATTGTTTTCTCATGAATATTTAGAGAGTTCTTATGGCTGTCATAGGGAGGGAGGCCTTTGGCAGCCAGTTAGTCAAGAGCTGGCATAGACACAGAATTTCAGTATTTAAAATGGATAGTGGTATGAAGCAACTGGCAGTCCGACTGCTTGCAATTATCTAGCTTGTTTTTTAGTATGTTTTTTAGTATAAAAAAAGGATTTAACAAATTAGTATATTATTGTCCAATATAACCCAGGGGCTAAAATGATCTTCAAAGTTGGTTGCTTGTTCTCTAGGTCTCTGAAGGCTCCACAGAATGAAATTAGACACAAAACAATGATCGTGTGTTATGGCACTTTGGCCGCTCATCTAGAATAGCCCAGGCAGAAAAGACAATCAGAAAGGGCATCTTTTAGAATTATTAAGGTAAGATGTATACCTTTGTTCATGCTGTTCAAATTTGTATTCAAGCCTTTATTAATCGGGTGAACACTTTAAGGAAAAGATACAAGCTCAGCTCCACTACTGCTACCAAGAGTGGTTCCAGCATTAAAATGTGTACAGACGTTTGCGAAGCTTAACAAGTTGAAGCTACTTATATAATGCTCCCACAACGCTCTGTTTAGATGGTAATAATTGCATTAGATTGAAAGCAAGAGTGACGATTTTTTGCTTTCAACATAAAATATATACAAAAATATAATAACTAGAAATAAATGTTTTGCTAACCTTTTGTGAAATTTTAGATACCATTTTTCATGCATTATTTAGTACGTTTTAAAGTTTCTTGATAGATCGAAAATATAATTCCATCATCAAAAAATATAAAATATCAAAATACTAAAATAAAAACATGGGATAGCCAACATGGCGGACGTGGCTTAGGGGAGCTCCACGCGTCCACGCCATAATCCGACCTAAATCCGTCAATAATCCTGTTTGGGAGGTTGTTTCAGTGAAGATCCCGATTGCGGCAGGGCCTGGTGTGCCGCTTTCCCAGTGACCGCTGCCGCTGAGCTCTGCCAATGCTCCGTATCATGGAGACAGTAGGTCCCTGGTTCCTCCTGTTGGGGGCCAGGTTTACCCCTCGCCGTGACAGATGCTCCTAGTTCCTGGTAGTATCGGGTGGGACGAGGGGGGGGGGGGGGGGGGTTTAGTTGTTAGGGGTGGTTCTAAGGGGAAGTTTTATTGTTTTTCTACGTGCAGACATACTCTCTGGTCTCCGATGCACCGCACACAATGTCCTCAGGAATATGGGATGGCAGCACAGGTAGACACAGCCCCTCTTGGGGACCGAATAGTGGTTTCTTGGATCATCAGGGGTCTGCTTCATAAAATTAAATGGGGTGCAGTTCTTCGCCAGGCCAAGAGATATAAATCGGATATACTTTTACAGAAGACCCATCTTCTTGGTACGAAAACCCCTTGCCTAGCTAGATTCGGATACCATGCCATATATCATTCAGGGTTCACCAGGGGATCACGGTGAGAGACCATTTTAATACACTGCAGAGTCCCTTTTGTACATACAAAGCAATGGGTGGATCTTGGGGGCCGCTATGTGATTTTCACGGGCACACTAAACGGTGAGCATGTCACTATAGGCAGCATCTATGCCCCCCGCCCCTCCCTCCACTGGAGGCCGCCTTTGTTGATAGGCTCTCTAGACTCTGGGGGGAATGGCACCAGGACCCCTGAAAATAGGCAGCGCAGCCCAGACCACGACACGCCTGCAGGCCCCTCCAAACTCCACCTCCTAGCCTCTACTTTAGGATGGGCCGACATTTGACACGAATATTATCCAACTGAACGTAGCTACACTTACTTGTCTGCGGTACATGGAACACAGTCCAGACTAGATTACTTCTTAACGCCTCACGCATATATACATAGATTCTAACAAATCTCTCACCTTCCCAGAGGGCTATCGGATCACTACCCGGTTACCCTCAAATGCCCACGTGGCATCTTCGAGACCCCGATTACCAAGACATGTTAGCTCAGGCAATATCAGAGTATCTCGACATTAATGTCGGGCCAGCTCCATCGTAAGGTATCCTCTGGGAAGCCCTAAAACCTACGGTCCTGGGGGCAGAAATTAGTTACCGCACCAAAGAGAAACGCGCACGCCGGGCACAGTTGGCGGAACTAGAATCACGCCAGGCGACCCTGGCAACACAACTCAATATAGACCCTAGCCCCTCGCTTCAGCGTAACTTGCTGCAGGTGCAACAGGCCATACAACTTTACCTAATGAGTGAAGCACTGGAGATGTGGGAAGCACCGCAACATAGAATATAACAGTTGGAAGGGGGGGGGGGGGGGGGAACAAGTCAAGTAAGATGCTGCATAGACTCTGCTAGGTAAACAGAGCCCCCGCTGCAGTCTCTACTTTACGGGACGCTGAGGGCAGCCTTTGCTCATCTCCGGGGAGCGTAGCTCAAGAATTCGCACGGCACTTTACCTCGCTGTACGAATGTCACAAGCAACTCTGAGGGCCAAGTAGTGGAGCTTCTCAGAGATATCCCACCGCGCAGACTCACTAACCATGTACAGGAGCTACTTGAAGCCCCCCAATCACACTTGAGTTGAGTGGGCTTTGCAGGCCATGCGCCCGGGGCGGGCCCTCATACCCAACAGATTCTCCATAGAATTCCTACGACCGCACACGCTAGGCCCACATCTACTGGCGGCAACACAGGATGCCAATGAACAGAATATATTGCCCCGGGATTGGCGTCACACGGAGATTGTTTTATTCCTCAAACAGGGTTGCCTGCCAGAAGAGCCTTCTTCATACCGCCCTATTTCCCGCATCAACTTCGAACCAAAACTCCTGGGGAAGGTTCTGGCGGATCGCCTGCTGACCTGTGTGGCGGACTTAATCCATCCAGACCAATCCGGCTTTATGCCATACCGAGCCACCCACCACAACATCCGCAGAGTACATAATGCCATGGCCTTAGCGCCAGAATTAGGACGCCCAGCGGCTAAATTATTGGCAGACATAGAAAAAGCGTTTGATTCTCTTAGCTGGGCCTCTCTCTTCCAATTACTTCGAGGCGGTTCATTTTGGCCCTCATTTTATAGCGTATGTCTGTTTGCTATACACTGACTTGAAGGCCTCAGTGAGTATAGCAGGCCATCGCTCACACCCCTTCCCTATATGCAGAGGCACGAGTGCCCCCTGTCCCCGCTATTATTTGCCTTGGTTGTGGAGCCTCTGGCTGTGTGGGTTCAGAGTGACCCAGTTTTCCATGGATTTGAATGGTCTCAGGCGAGATCGGATCATATTGCGCTGTATCTGGACGATGTCCTCTTCTTTGTTCCTGGTTTTCAGGCCCACGCCTCTTGCAAATCCTTAGAGTGTTCGTGGAAACTACGGGCCTCCACACCAATCCTGCTAAATCCGTGCTTTTTCCAGTATGAAGCAACCAGGGGCGGGGCACCTGGGAGACTGGGTTTTTTAACTATTTAGTCATTTTTATGTCACCCAGTCCAAAGACTTCTTGGGGATATAATATTAACCCGCTACTCACAAGTTTGAATAACAAAACAGCAATCCGGTCCCCTCTTCCCTTATTGTTATACAGGCGGTCTGCCATTTATAAGATGGTCTCCCTGCCAAAGATTTTGTGCCGACTACAAAATTTCCCTTACAACATCCTGTAGTCCTGGTTTGCGCAAGTCAATGCTGTACACAAATTCCTGTGGAACGGGGCGTTATCCAGGTGGCACTCCATACCTGCACACAATTCACGTACTGCCGTGGGATTGCAGCAGCGGACGTGTATGCATACTACGCCGCCTCTCACCTCCTAATAATCAATGAATGGTGGTATAACTCCCCAACTGACCCGGCTTTTGCGCTAGAACATGCATCAATGGAAGGGATTCCTCTTCTTAAGTTCCTATATAGCTCTTGGGGACTCAATGTACTACCCCCTGAGAGTTGAACCGTGATTCAGCTACGGCAGTACAAGGTGAGGCAAATGGGGTGGCCCGGACCCTGACCCAAACCCAAACAACCCCCTTGTGGCAGGGCACATACTTGCGCACAGTGATGGCCTTGCAGGGATTCCGACAATGGGACTTGGTGGGAATATCTACGCTAGGAGATGTGATGCAGGGCACTACACGGAAATCCTTTCAACAGTTGCAAGAGGAATTTCACCTACATAAGATACAATTCTATAAATATCTTCAACTACGTCATGCATCAGACCCCCGATACGTGCTCTAGAACACCCTACCGGAATTTCATCCAATTAAGGGCAAATGTATCAAACACTGACTATACACACACACGAACACTTGATAAAACTAGGAGAGCATGGCAAGACGATATCCCTGATTTGACAGATGATGACTGGGCTGAAGCCATAGCCAGTCCCCGGAGTGCTGTGGTGTCTACACACTACCGCCTCATTCAATTCAAGTACATTCACCAGGCCTATTACACCCGATTCAGACTTTGGAAAATGGGGGTAATTCAGTCCCCTACCTGTTTGATATGTGAGGGGGAACAGGGTACATTTTTACACACGGTCTGGAGCTGTTCTGTATTGTAGCCGTTCTGAAGGAAGGTGGCTTCTTGCCTAGGTGACATACTTTCCTGGGAACTCCCGCTAGATCCGAGGCTCTCTTTTACACAGCACTGACGGGATCGGGGAAAACAAATACAAACAACATCTTTTTTTGGCCCTTACCATTGCCAAACGCGACATAGCCCAACTGTGGAAGGGGGTCTCCCCTCCGACTATAGGTAAATGGAAGGCTGAACTGGACAGGTGTATGGGTGCTGAGACTGCTGTGTGTCTGGCCCATGGATGCCCCCCAGAAGCATAGAAAAATATGGACTCGTTGGACGACATACCGAGGGATAGACCTCTCCCCCCCCTCCCATCTTTAGACCCCTGATGGAACTTACCACTCACACCAATGTTTGATACACGTTACATTTGGCATCATGTTACTGTCTGCCTTAACCCCTTCGACGCGCATGACGGAACGGTTCCGTCATGCACGTCGGTTGCGCTGTGCGCATGACGGAACCGTTCCGTCATGGCCCCGCCCGCGCACCGAACCTTCAGCGTGGCGCGGAAATCCGCACCGCGCTGAAGGGGTTAACCCATATGTCATTTTTACACGATCACTGGGATCTAGGATTGTCTGCACTGTGTTAGTGTTTGTATTGTTTTATCTGCAGTTTCTGCAAGGAGCTACAACTGTTTAAATACCATGGCACTCCGGATTAATTTTGTTTCTTACAGGTACTTGTATGGCCACATTGCATCAGGAAAACCAAACATATTTGTTATAAAAAAATAAAATAAAAACATAGATGGATACAACCCTAAAATTCCAACATATTCACAACTACAATAAAAAGTTCAAATTACTAAAAACCGGGGGGGCGTGGCCTGCAGCCGATGAAGATGGCCGCACTCTAGCGCGGCTCCGGAGCCCGGCGCCTGAACCCGCACCGATCCTTTATTAATCCTGCCCCAAACCGGCGAATGAAGCAAGCGACTCACCCTTGACACACCCGGGACGCTTTGAGGTGACGGGGGCCCCCTGCGAGGTAAATTTGGGGTCTCCCGCAACGGACGATTGGCCTGGCAGCATCGGCAGAGCCGGGGCCTCGAGTGATGGCGGCGCCGATCTGAGGCAGTCGGAGGGGGCGTGGCCTGGCCGCGAGGCGTCGGCATCGGAGCGCTGAGCGGAGGGCCCCGCAACGAAGGAGCAAGCGAGACAGCAGGCGCTGAGGGCGAAGACACGGCAGAGCCCCTCTTGAGGCGAAAACGGGTGGCGCAGAGGCGGAGGGCCCCGCAACGAAGGAGCAAGCGAGATAGCAGGCCCGGGGGTGAGACGTCCCCCGGCATCTCTCCACGCCTGAAGCATCTGGCAGCGAGGGCGAAGACACGGCAAAGCCCCTCTTGAGGCGACAACGGGTGGCCTGGGTGTCTGGACCTTCCCCAGGGCCCCGTGAGGCCTCGCGGCGGCGACTTGAGCGGGCCTGGGACAGGACGCGGTGTGTACCAGGGTGGCAGAAGCAACGAGCGACCCGGTAAGGAGCTGGTGCACGGCCTGAGGCCCGAGTGCTGCAGGGACTCCTGAGTGGGGGCGTATAGACCCAGGGAGCGGCGGATAGGCGGCAAATCGGTGCCCCCGGGGCATACGGCGACATCTCCTGGCCCACCCAACTCACGTATCAGACGATCCCCAGATCCCCCTGGGCCTGGACAGACCGGGTACGGACACAGCGTGCGCCAGGCACCATGGGGGGGGAAGGGCCACCGCGGGGGAGCACAGGCGAAGCTTGAAAAGTTTGCATTCCTCAAGGATCGGAATGCGTCCCCCCCCCCGGACAAGACTAAAGAGTTTACACTGGCGGATGTCATGGCCACGCTGACCCAGCTGCAGGCCTCGATCGGCACGATCTCCACAGACGTTACGCTTCTCAGAGCAGACGTCGCAAAAATGAATTCTAGACTGACCGAAGTCGAGGCTACCAAGGCAACCCTCACCCACGACACGGCCCAGCATCAAAAACAGATACACACTCTTGAACTGGTGCAAAAACAGCTGTTGGCCAAGCTGGATGACCAGGAAGGAAGGTCCAGGAGGAACAACGTGCGTGTCGTTGGGGTGAACGCGGCCCGGCATTGGACCTCTTTGTGGAAAAACTAATCACCGAACAGTTGCAGCCACGTGGGCTCTCAAAATTTTTCTCAGTGGAGAGGGCGCACCGAGTACCAGGTGGGAGGCCTCGGCCTGGGGCCCCCCCACGCCCGATCCTGGCCAGAATTTTTAACTTTCGCGACCGGGACGCAATCCTCCAGGCAGCGCGTACCGCCCCCCCCACTGCGGGTGGACAACAGCACAGTCACCCTCTATCCGGACTACACCGCGACAGTGATGCGGCAACGGCGAGACTTCATGGCGGTCAAGGCGGAACTCCGCACTCGAGAACTTAAATATGCGATGTTATATCCGGCGAAGCTGCGAGTGGAAGCGGAGGGGCGCACATGGTTCTTTACATCGCCGGCGGAGGCCACGGAGTGGCTAGAGGGATGGCGTCCGGCGAGAGCGAAGGGCCGAGCGGAGCGGGCCCCTAGCGGCCATTCCGCCTCCCCCGAGAACCTGGAAGTCGAAGAGTCGAGAGCGGAGGGTGGCGCGCCTTGAAGCTGAGGATGTGAGGGAACGACCAGACTTGACGACGGTGCGTAGCCTGGGGCCTGAATGCAAACGGCAGGGGGATTGAGGACTCTAGACCTTTTTGTTTTTCCGGACAGTCGGTTACCTGAAGGGACAAGCATATGGTGCGGGGATCGGCGGCGGAACTGTGAGCGGCTTCCCCCCATACGCAAGTAGCAAGTTAATGGGAACTAAGCACTCTGTTGAGTTGGGGTGGCGGGTAGTTCTAAATCCGCTGGGCAGGGAGGCAGGGAGGGGGGTGGGGGGACGGGGGCATTTTGGTAACGTTGGTTTGTGTTTTGTTTCAGGTTCAGCAACTGCTCGTAGGTCTATTAGGCTGGCTAGGCTTGTATGGGTTCGCGGGGGGGACGCACGACCACACACGCTTCACACATCCGTCCGCGACGACGGCATCACATAGCATGACCCAAGGGACCACCGACAGATTAATAGACATACATACACAGCAGCACTGTCCTTCTTTCAGTGTTCTGTCCTGGAACGTCAATGGATTAGGGGACAAGATCAAACGGGGGCTAGTGCTACAGTATCTCAAGCGTAGAGGACCTGCGGCGGCACTCTTGCAAGAAACGCATTTAGTGGGCACGACCACCAAAGCACTAGATAGATGGGGGTTCAAGATGGCGGTACATTCGGAGTTCACGACGGGGTCCAGAGGGGTGGGCATATTAGTCAACAAACGTTCGCCCCTGATTCTTGTTGACTCTCGTAGGGAGGAGCATGGCCGCTTTGCGGCACTGACCTGCCAATGGGAAGGGAAAATTTACAATTTGGTGACCGTCTACATCCCCCCCGACACTACACCAGACCTCCTTTAAGGCATTGGGTGAATTCCTGCTGGCGCTACCACAAGGGGAGCTTATCATGGGCGGGGACTTTAATGCAACCATGGACCCGACACTGGATAGGTCATCATGCAGGGAACATGGAGGCGCCACCCCCATTCTGCGAGAATTTACGGAGGCACTGGGCCTCGTAGACACCTGGAGGGCATATATGCAAGAGGAGAGACAGTACACATTTCATTCGGGGGCACACAACACCCTTTCCCGCATAAATTACATTTTCACGTCACCCGCGGGGTTCAAGGGAATGACTGGAGTGTCGCACTTACCTAGGGGAATTTCGGACCACTCGCCTGTGGTCATCACGTTTGCTACCACTGACCCGCGTACACGCACTGTGTTCCCGATCCACCCCGGCTATCTCAAAATCCCTAAAATCAGCAAGGCCCTTAGAGCGACAACCAAGCAATATTTCACTGAAAATACAGATTCCGTCAATAGCCCGACGACGCTCTGGGAGGCTTTTAAAACAGTCCTCCGCGGTCAGGCAATCTCCATAATTACCGATCACAAGAAAACCCAGCGACGCGCGGTGCTGGAGCTAGAGCGGGGGGTGAGTGAGGCTGAGGCACTCCATGCAACACAAGCAGATGACGATTCGGCACATAAAGTCCGCATTGCACAGCAGGAATACAGGTCCCATCTTTGGGAAGGAGCACGAGCTAAACAGGTGGCGACTCAACATACGATTTATGAACTGGGAGACAAAGCAGGCAAACTGCTGGCATGGCTTAAGAGGGGGGGACCGCGCGGCACGGTGGGTGGCTCGGATTCGGCTAGACACCGGGGAACTTACGTCGGAGCCACGGCAAATAGCGGGGGCCTTCGCAGCCCACTACAGAATGATATATACGCCTGAGGCCTCCTCTACCGTTGCAGATAATGAGACCTTCCTTCGGGACATAGCAATGCCGCGGCTGACCCCATCCAGGGCCGAGGCCCTGGATGCGGACCTGACGGCTGAGGAGCTCACACTGGCGATTCTGGCCCTTCGCACCGGGAAGGCGATGGGGCCAAATGGAATTCCGGTTGAATTCTATAAGCAGAGCTCCTCACTTGTGGTCCCGCACTTACTTGCCATGTATAGGGACAGTCTATCGACCGGGATCCTCCCTCGCGATCAGAGGATGGCTACGATAGTGGCGATCCCGAAACCTAACAAACCGACGCACGAGTGCGCATCTTATCGCCCGATTTCGTTGTTGAACGCAGAGGCGAAGATTCTAGCCAAGGTATTGGCGACAAGACTACAGCCTTACCTCTCTACCCTGGTACACCCAGATCAGTCGGGATTTATGCCCCACCGCAACACAGCTCTGAATATACGGCGTCTCCACGGGATTATTGCGTGCCGCTCCTCGATTGAGGAGGACGCGGCCATCCTGTCATTGGAAGCACGGATGGCGTTCGATAGGGTAGAATGGCCTTTCCTATTTGCCGTTCTCCGCCACCTGGGACTTGACCCCAAGATTTGCGCGTGGATCCGGCTTCTATACACCCAGCCACTTGCACAGGTGGTTGTAAACGGCCATGTCTCGGACGCCTTTCCGTTGGGACGAGGGACGAGACAGGGATAGGGATGCCCCCTGTCCCGCTCCTTTTTGCTCTGGCTCTGGAGCCTTTGGCGGCGTGGGTGCGTCAGGACCCAGTGATCCGGGGCCTCAAATGGACGCGGGGGTGGGAAGATCGTATCTCCCTCTACGCGGACGACGTCCTGCTATACCTGGCCTCGCCGACATGCTCCATTGCCTGTCTCCTTGACATTTGTGCGTCCTACGGGAAGAGGTCCGGCTATGAGATCAACTGGGAGAAATCCATCGTCTATATGCTCCGAGGCTCCCCGCCTCGGCTCCCAAGGGGCTGCGATATTCGGGTGGCCAATGAAGGATTCAAATATCTCGGCATCTATGTAACTGCGGATCACGACAAATTTGTGGCTGAAAATCTAATGAAGCCCCTGCAAAGGCTTCGTACTGACGTCAAGCACTGGCGCTTCTTGCCCCTGACACTGCTGGGACGGGCTTCTCTTTTCAAAATGTTGGCCCTCCCTCGATTCCTATACGTGCTACAAAATACCCCTTTCCCGGTTGCGCCTTCTTATTTCGCGGCCGTCAACGCAGAGGTCACTGGCCTCTTATGGGAGGACAGGGCGCCTCGGATAGCTCTCCACAAGCTCACCAGTGGGTGGTACGATGGCGGTATAGCCCTCCCAGACATCAAAAAGTATTACTGGGCGTCGCAACTTATGGTTATAAATCAATGGCTGCATATGCCAGGAGCTGACCCTGTGTATCGTATGGATAGGCAGCTGCTGGGGGCGGAGGGGGTTATGGGAGCACTTTATAACCCCAAAAGAAGTCTCGTTCCGGCGGGGCCCACAGCGCACACCCTCCGGATATGGTTTGCGGCACAGCGAACAATGGGATGGGCGGGGAGGATTACCCAGGCTACGCCTCTCTGGGAAACAAAACAGCTTGGGGTGCTAAGCACCACCAAGGGGTTCCACCAGTGGGATCTAATTGGCATCTCCAGGGTCGGGGACCTCTGGAAGAAGGGAGAGGTGGTCACTTTTACCCAACTCCAGGCAGACTACGACTTGGCAGACACCGAACGTTTCCGGTACTTGCAAATCCGCCACACACTTCGGACGGCGATTCCACCTGGGACCCGGCTCCCGGAGTCGTCGCCGCTGGAAGACCGGCTCCTCACAGAACACCTAACTCAAAGAGCGACGTCCCTAACCTACCGGAAAATAATAAATAATCGCCCTGATCCTTTCTCGACCCTTAAGAGTAAATGGGAGGCTGAACTTGGAGACTTAGATGAGGCGGAGTGGCAATCGGCGCTCTCCTCCCCAAAGGAGGTGGGCATATCGTCCAGACCAAGGCTGGTCCAACTTAAAATTCTGAACCGCACATATTACACCCGTACACTCCTATTTAAATTGCAACGGGCGGAATCCCCGCAATGCCTTAGGCAATGTGGACACGAGGGAACTTTCTTTCACACCCTCTGGGAGTGCCCAGTCATAGCGCTTTACTGGAAGGGGGTGTTGCACACGATCTCCCAGGTGACAAAAGTCCTGACGCTCCCGGAGCCTCGGAGGTGTCTCCTCAATATCTGGGAACAAACAGACCACAAGAGAATGACACAGCTCTGGGTGACATTGGGGCTCATGCTGGCAAAACGCAATATAGCCCAGCGATGGGGATCGGGGCAGTCGCCTACCCTGGCGCAATGGATCCAGGACATGGACTATGTAATGGTGGTTGAAAAAACTGTATATATGCATAGAGGTTGCCCCAAAAAGTGGTCCCAGGTGTGGGGTGGGTGGAATATATACAGAGGAAAATATGTGAACCCCCGCACGATGCCTCAGATTCTGAACTCAGTGACCAAGAATAGCCATCTTATCGCTAACAGCGGTTGGGGATGGGGATGGGAACGACGATGTGATACGTGTGGAGCGTCTTTGTGTCTCAATTGTGCCTGTACTAAACTGTTGCAATACTTTTGGACTAACTTCCTGCTTTGCCTGATACGAGATGAGTTGTGTTTTTGTTTGCAAAAACGTAATAAAAATATTGCAAAAAAAAAAAAAATTACTAAAAACCAGCATGGACAATCTCAAAACATCAATTCATTAAGATTGGCATAACAAGTTTTGGCTAGTAGACCATGCTACATACAAAAATTTAAATACAGCCACCACAACTACAGTTGAAGAATCGCTTTTACAAATCCTAAGGGCTTGTATTTGGTCTGTCAAGCTTAGGCACCAGGAGAGGGGAACAATTTAAGTACTTCTAGGTTCAGCATATTTTGGACAGAAAAACTACAAAGTGTTACTCAGTTTCATCTAGGAGAGTACAAAACAAAGCAACACAGGTGTTGAAGTATAGGCTGCAATTGATGGTGTTCCAAATTTAAACTGCAAAAACAGAGAATGTGCCCATTGCAGAGTAATTTTTAAACTACACTTGTCCGGTGCATGCCCAGATATGTTAAAAAAAGAAAAAGTGTTGTAAAGCTGCTCGCACAGCTCAACAGTTCGTTACGGGCAGCAGCTCTCTACCAAAATTGCGACTTGACCAGGATCAGAACTAGCATTGCCCTAGGTGGATGACGGATCTTCGCAGAAATTGGGTAGGTCTTATTTTTTTTTTACATAAGCCAACTACTTAATCTCCATAGAGGACGGCAGTTTTATAATCTCACATAGTCTCCCTCTACAGTTGGGGAGTTCACTGGTAACCCAAATAAGCACCCAATAGACTAATGGCCTCAGAGCGCCCAACTCAGTAACAGGGTTAATACCTAGGTCCAGTATTAATGGCACCAAGGGTGTTTACCTCCCTAGACCAGTTTGGGCTTTGATAAAATTGTTTTCGGTGGTGCACAAGGTACCCATTTTACAGTGGACCTATAGTTCAGCACCATATTGTGCCATACCCCTTACTTGCATCTTGCATATTTCCACAGCTGGAAGGATTAGAAACCAAGAAGCTCTTTTTGCAAACCTGAGAATTGAACTCGTTCTATGGTTTATCATGTGTGAACTTTTAAAGATCTGTGGGGCACCTAGAACCTGAAACTGGCAAGTGGATCCCTAGGTAGTCAGACTCCCCAACCCTTTCCGGAGCTTCCTTTCCTACATTTACAGTCCCCTTCGCCCTTTTCTTCCTAGAATAGGTCATCTGTTTAGTTTAGGTAGCATTGATTTTGAGACCGTCAGAACAGGTTGAAATTGTCCACAAGATTTTGGAGGCCCATCTTAGATGACAAGAACCAGAACTTGCAGGTCTGTCATGATGGGGGGTGGGGGGGCATTGAGACAACTGGACACATACAATCGTAAATATTAGGAAGAAGGAGTAGGAGCCAGGATGCAGCATATTCGCACGCCCCTGTCAATAGGAATTGCATGGGATAACTCCAATCTTGTGCCACACCAGACCCTAGCATAGTTCTCCTCATGGAGGAAAATTATTATATTTAGCAAATTACATCCCACATAGGGCGTCCTATAGTTTCTTTCTGGGCACCAGATAGAAAAAACACTACGGAGGTAGATAAGCACATCAAATATCTACAGTCTTCCACTTAACTGAGAGGAAGCGGAGACCTGGTCGATTGAACTAGTCTTCGACCTAAAGCCTACCTGTAGGTGAGATAGAATATGGTTTTTGTTGGTTCAGTACAAAAGCTGCTCCAAGACTTGTTTACAGAAGACCTTTTGGAGTTCTCCAAGAGGCAAATTGGGCAGTATTTTGAGGGGGAGCTATGGCTCCCCTTCTTGAAAAAAGGGACAATCTCTGCCCCTTTCCAGGTAGCAGGCATAGCTACCTCACCACAATTTCATTTGTGACCGCATTGAGAACCCAAATGGTGGGATACGATTTTAAAAAGCTGGGATCTTATCTAACCCAGGGGCCTTCCCGTGTTTCAATGCGGCTACAGCAAAAACATTCTCTGCTGGAGAAAACACTACAGGAGTGGAGCGTAAGTTGGACGTGGAGACGTCCACCAAGAAGATAGAGGCCTGATCTAATAAGTAGCCACTGGAGTAAAGGTTTACTAAGTGGGCATCCCATTCACAGCGCAGAATAGACTACTGCAGACTTCCTGAATTTCCCACCGCTGGCAGTAACTAGGAGTCAGAATTTTTGGATGTCATCATTAGCTGACACATGTTTACACTCACATGCAGCTTTGGCTAGCTTTATTTTAAGTTGTTATGGAACTCTGCATGCCCTAATCTCCTGGCTAACTCCTTTTTTAATTGCTCTAAGGAGATTAGTCTTTATCTCTCTACAAGATTGGGCAAGTCATCCATTTGTGAAACTCGGACGTGATCTTGTGAATTCTTTAAGAAAGTTATCTTTGAGCCTCTCAAATTGCACTCAGCTACAATCACTTCATTGTTCTCACAGTTGTCAAGCATGGCCCCCATGTGAAAAGCAAAAACTAAATACATGCCCGAGAGAACGTGTGGGGAGGAGCACACCGCCTCCCACTTCAGGTTCCTACGATTGTTCGTACCCTCCAATTGTTTATCATACATCTAAGAGACTGGAGGCTTCATAGTTAGTACTAGAGAACTGTGGTCACTCTCATCCCGCATTAACACCATCATGTCTTCCATCTACCTCCACAGCCTAACATCCAGGATGATATATTTGATTGAACTAGCAAACAATCCTCTCCTAAACGTGGGGGCAGAAGTAGCTAGTATCAGAGGGCAAGCGGCTATTACAGGCTCGCAGTCTATAGACCAGGGTAAAACCTACCACCTGGAGGGCAGACCTTGTGAGAATTCTTTTAGCTGGGGAGGTTAATTCCAGAATTGCCTACATTTGATCTGCCCTAGTAGACAGATCTTGAGTTATACCATTGGGTTCAAATGTAAGGTTAGGTGACGGGCCAAGATATTGTCCTGGAAATGGAGAGATGGTGATTCGTTCCAATACCAGAGACTCCGGCTGTAAATATAGATCAGTAGGGGAGGAGAAAATTAGCCCTTGAATGTCCGGTGATCCATTGGAAGTTTTACTACAAAGCAAGAAAGTGAGGTACATGCCCAAACAAGTAGGTTTCATAAATGCTAGTGATTACAAAAAGTATTAATAATGTAACAATCAGTGTAAAACCAGTTTTGGCAAGAGTATGGGAAACAATAAACAAGCATTAGCAAAGACAATAGGACTGACACTGCTTGTTGGTCTTTTGATTTTGCCATGCATGCTTTATATTGGTAAAACGTCATTATTGTGGAGCTGCCGGGCCTTAATCAATATGAAAAAAACATGGATAGAAGCAAAAATATGTTTTGAGTCTCAAAAAGCACACATTGTAATAGGAGTCACTGGCACTGAAATAAACCACTGTGTCCTGATATACTCCTTGTGAAAGAGCCGAATGCATTCAACCACAGGGAAGTTAGAGTGATGTTAGCCAAATGTGAAGACACAGAGATAATTACTACTACAAAGACCAAACTAGCAGGCCAATTCTAAAAGAAAGACATCAAAATGAAGCCTTGTTATGTGCAGCAGCAGTTTCTTCACGAGGGTGGGGGGAGTGTCGACCTCCCGGCCAGTGTGAGCTGCGCATGTAAAAAATAAAAAGCCAATGAAAAGATGTAATTGCCATTTTATTTTTCCGATGTGCGCACTGCAGCAGCCAGTCTGCCCAGAGATTTGTGGGGCGTGTCCTCTGCCGCAGATTGGCAGCATAGGACAAGAGCAGTGGCTGGATAGATGCTCCAAAAAGCGCATGACACTTTGGCCGGCTGTCTTGCGCCGGCCAAAGTGATATGCACACTTTGAAGGTCTTAGACAGCTGGGTGGAGACCAAACACAGGCCTTCAGGGCCTCTAGAAGCGTCCAGTCAGGTTGCTCCATCCAATCCAGGAGTTTCTCTCATGCTGCTTTAAAGCACAAGAGCATTGTATGGATTGGTTAGGAGAGCTCCCCTTCCACAGCAGATTCAGAAGTGGAACACCGAGGAGGACGTGCAGCCGTGGGTAAGTACCATTTATTTTATTTATTTAAAATGTTATTCTAGTTGGGTTTATTTTTTTACTTTTGGAGGGAGGGGGTGTTTTATTTTGTTATTTGGGAAGTGTGGGCACTGCACTCGCCTCACCACTTTTAAAGAGTACCAGCCGCCCCTGGGTATAATTTCCAACTTTTCACAGTGTGAATTTCTGCTGAGTGTTTGCAAGTTCACTATCATTAGGACCCCTTTTTTTCCCCATCCTTGAAAATTTTTTACTTTTGACCTTGTCAGGAGAACATTTCCAACCTTTCACAGTAATTAGCGATTAAAGAGGAGTTTGTGAAAACAATTAAAAACAGGCATGTTCGCTGGTGTGCAAAGACTCTAAAGGGAATTCCAACCCTACAACTACTGCTTCCTGCTACTCACAGACCCGGTATATAGATTTGCAGAAAAGTGGCAAAGTCAGGCAGTTGCTAGTATACAAACCCTGCCATAACGTGAGCCCTAGCATACTCAGAGAGTCTATAATCAGAGCTCTGATGGAATGAGAATGCTGCCATAATTTGTCTTCTTGGTGCTTGATACCAAAGGGCCCTGTGGACTTGAACAGGACAAGTAGATTAATGAAGCAGATATTTTATTAAATGCGAAACCCCTGGGTTGGACTATAAACTCATACAAACCCAATTACAAACCTATTACTACTAAGCCAATGTGGTTCTCTCAAGGTTTATGCTTAAGGTCACATGGTACAGCTGTCGATCAATTACACCAGATTGCACACACTCCAATTTGAAATATTCAGAAAGTACTTACGCTTATAAAATACTGCTCTGAAAGTAGTTTTTGGAAGAAGCTCGTAAATCTTTTCTAAAACTGTTGCTTCGCCCACTAACAGTGCATTTCCATTCCAAACTTGTACAACATCTTCACGGTCACGAACACTGACACTAACACCAATTACTTCATCATCTAAAAATAAAAGTTCCGGAAAAAAAATACAAATAATTCAATATTTAATATAGGTTTGAAAACCTATCACAATATACATAACATGCAATATCTTGCAACAGAAATAAGGTAGAGTGGTCAAATCAAGCACGTGGCGGTGGAGCCAAGTACTCACTGAAACAACTCTTGCACTCCTAGTGTAGTCTCATTCTCAATGGTACTGGGACCTCTCAGTGCAGCAAAGAATGCAAGTAGTTTTGCACTGCACTCAGCTTTTTTAATTCAGCACTTCCAGTAGAAACAGGACTCCTGCCCTCGAAACTTGTGACACCTCAAATCGTCAATCACCTTCAAAAGGCACCAATTCTTTGTTCCCGGCCCACAATGTCAATAGATATAAAAGTGTCCAAGAGAGAGAAAGTTGTATCATATGGATAGTAACTGCCCAGTAGTCTGGTGAGCAGATACGACTGAAGAGAGGGTAAGCCATAAAACATCCCCAGCCCTAAAAATGTTCTTTTGTTTTTAAGGTGGAAACGAAGCCATCAGAATGCCTGACCGGAATATTCATTACAGCGAAACAAAAATTGACTTTTGACATCAGCTTAATTGTAGCAGGAACACCAAAGACCACAAACACACGTATCAGAAAATTTGATATTAAGTTCAAAATAAAAATTGTTTGCTATCTAGACATGCTTACTATGACGATCAATCTGACGAGCTCTGAAAAGTGAAGGGAAACATTTTTGTGGGTTTATGGGAAAATCCAAAAAGACCTTCTGTAAAAAGTAAGGGTGGATTGAAACTTGTTATTCCGATATAAAATCAAAAGTTATTTGTAAGAAGGTCTGCCATTATATCACTTCAAGTGAACTAAAAGAAATTATAACCACCAAGACAGTGGTATCCAATCACTAGAAGTCTCGATTTTAAAATGTTTATGAGTAATAATGAACTTTTAACAACTCGGATGGGGGGCCTGCAAAGAAAATTCTCCTTGGAACTTATAAGAGCACCAACTGTTCCCAGATATCACATACTAGAATATATCTTGTTTCCCAATTCCAACAGGAAAAGCACAAAGAAAACAAGCTTTGCATCATGCAAGATAGAGGGTACTTTTCTTTTTGGAAGCCACTGACCACATATTAGGCACGTGCTCTTTTTTTTTTTTTTTGTTACTTCTGAGCAGGATATTTCCCACTGCTCTCATAACACCACTATTATGAGCTTTAGGCTGAATTGGTCACAGGTTTTAGGACCAACCATTCAAATCAGAGGGTGATAGCACAGACACTAAAGGACCTCTTACATATGGTTAAAAAGGGGCGGTCTACGATAGTTGAGGAAGGAGTACGGTGGATTTTAAATTGATTGCCCCATAGCTTTGTCCAACAGCTGAAAAGGTCCAACTCTTAAAGGAGGCGGGGTGTTCACAAATACCTCATCTACTCTGTCATGGCACTGTGTCCCTTGGATGTGGAAGTAGCATGCTGCCCGAGACTGGAGCACAGAATGCACTACATACTGCTGGAGTAAGAATAACTGTTAAAGGGGGAATAAACGGATGCCAAAGAGCCCCGACACATAGCATTAGCCAAAGTGGGTACCCAGAAGAAAGGGTGGATGACAGACTGTTTAGCAATCAGACATGCTGAATTAATTATGGAAAAACTGCAGATCCTTGTACTAGCACTTTCAATTACAATGGCCTTCAACAGCTGCTCTTTAATCTTGCAGAAAAGAACCTTCAAAAGGTGGCTGCAATAGCATCTGCATTTTCTCCAGCTTTTCAGGCTAAGGGAGAAGTTTGTAATGTTACCCACTATTTGTTTCTCCTTGGGGCGACTGGGCCCAGCCTCATAAACCCAAGTTATATTCTTCTTAGTAAAAGTTTATAACCAATGACACTTATGTTCACAAATGGCATTTACAAGAAAAGATTCAACTCTGCGATATACAAGAAGTGAATTTTCACTCAAAAACCTTTTTTTACCACTACTATGGAGCCAATGCAGGTAGTAATAAATCTGATCACAAGTTTGGTTTTCAGCGATTCAGAGTGATGACACCAGAATAAGATGGTTAATGCTCAAACTGTGTAACTCTAGTCTAGTGTAGAAGTTCATCTCTTTTCAGGTAGGGAAGGAGAGGAAACACCCATTAAACTGGCGAGGGGTTTGGGGGAACATGTTTCTCTACATAGAAACTGTTTCCACATTGCCAAACCAGACAAAATTAATATAAGTTAACAAGGTTGAATAAACTTGTGCCCAGACACCTGTAGCATTTACTAACAGGAAATTGTGTATGCATGCAACTACTGCTGGAAAATGCAAAAGTTGCATCTTTTTTGCAGCTTACGAGGTGTACGCCTCAAATTCTTTGTAAATGCCAACACTTTTTGTGGAAAATTTGCTGATGCTACAAATGCATACATAACTTCATTATCCAGTAGATGTGCTACTGTATCAAGTCCTCATCCTGGTGACCTGAAGTAGTCTCTGCATTCTGTGTCTGCTTTGTAAAGCGGAGCACTCTAATGAGGAGCAAACTTTGGATACAGATCCACAGGGGAACGTTACATTCCAACGCATGGATCATGTTATCATTTTATTGCCTGGGTAATACCCTGCATGGTATGTCTGCATTTATATTGCTAGGGTCGTGCCCTTCTTTTTGGTGCCTGATTTAGTGACAGCGCTTCGATGCAGTTTGCTTTTATGCACTTTATGCATTTTTTAAACATTCAAATACGAGTGGCTAGGATTGAGGTCTTGAAAGGCCAGGACAAAGATCAGAACTGTCAGTGCCAGTTGGGACAGCGAGATTGTGGTCTTTGGCTAGCCCTCTTGACCAAAGTCTGCATGACCTGCGGCAGAATGGTACCCTCAATAAGGAAATCAATTAACCAGATGTTTGGAAGCTACATGGAGAATTTCAAAAGGGCATCAGACGACTGTGATTCTTTGGTCACTGTTGGAAAAAGAATATGTGAATTGGTTTGTTCTACAGTCACTACCTCTTCCGCTCTATGGGTGGGGTACTAAACCATCTGCTTTTATTTAATACTTGCAGTTGTTTGACAATCTTGCCTTATTTGAAGGGTGGTACCCTGGTCTACATTTGAAACCAACTAGGCTAAGGAGGGCCCTATATGTTATCACTTCACTGCAATTTTGCATTACATCCAAAACTATTTTTTGCAAATGTGTGTGTGTACTGCTTTCTTTTGTCATCAGTGGAAGACACTCATATGACCACTGCATGTTGATGAACTTTTCAAACACCATTAGAGGGTTTATAGAGGCTGATTTTGTGAAAGGTACCTGTTTTGTGGGGTTCCTATCTCCTTATATGCAGCAAAAGGGCAGGATTTTTTTTATTTTGGGCCAATTGTAAATTTTTATTCAAATTCAACATGTAAAATAAAATGGGGATGAGAGTTTGTTTTGTAGACCAGGCATCTGCCAAAAACAGTCTGAGCAATCATTTCCATCAATGAGCATGGTGACCTTATGTTCAACCATCTCAAACCTGTCAACTCATTGCCAAGGCTATCTCAGTCAAATCTAGAAAAAAGGGCAGGAAAAATGTAACTTGGAGGGCAAGTAACTTGGATAGAAGGGATTTTTTTTCAGAAATATTAATAAGCTTTAGTACAGCATAGCAGGGATTCGTTAGTTAAATTATCATTATACTGTGGACTTTGAAAAAGAATCATCAAATGCAATAACAAACCCACCAACGTTTGGGACAGAGTACACTCCTCTATACAATTCACAAGGGATTGTCAGTGCCACGTGAGCCCTTATCTAGTCTTAAGGCAGTATTCCTAACAAAAAAACCTTACCTGTTGCACAGGAATCTGTAAACTGTTCCCCAATAGTGGCCAGCAGCAACTCCTTCCAAACAACAGCCTAAAACGTTATATAAAAATACTGATATAAATGCAAAGCTTCATAAACGTACCCACTCCTTGTAGACGGTAGATGCAACAGACAAATGCAACAGCATCAAGAGGAAAGTAATTGGTATAAGCAGCAATATATAAAAAGTGCAGAACGTCATACAGAATGACAGCTATCTTATCAGCCTTGCTTTTCATTGAGGTGTACCCATTTATATAAGTTTAGTTTTAGGATTAACCATGTTTCTGCTTACACATACCATCACCTACAACTATTCAGTTGGCGAGCAATCATGAATTCCTAGTTGGTAAGACTGCTGTTGCCCCACCCCAGCCCACTCAACAGAGCATCTAGAACTAGTACACTGAATTACAGATGCTGCCCCTTGTACATCTGTGATATTTGCACACAATGCCAAGTTTAAACAGTAAGAGTGCCACCTTTAAAAGGTGCTGCAAATTTTCAGTAAGAGGTACCTGGAACATGTGCGAGCTCTGAATTACTTAAATGGAAAGTACCCAAAGGGTGACCAGTATAAATATAGATGGCATTGTGGTCATCAAGGCCAGTGGCAACCGTTTGTCCAATTGCAACTTCAGAGATCATTACCAGCACCATCTGAATGTTAAACATTGTGTACATTGCTCGCAGGATCTCATCCCAGTACCTACCTAGTTTAAGGCAGTGCCAAAGGAGACGAGCAAAGGTAAAGGTGATGTCATATTACCCTCCTTAAGGTGCTCTGCTCCGACCTATTACAGCCTGACCTCATTTCTGCAGTATGAAATCAGTTTTTTCCAGTGTTTCCTTCCCTTTCAGTGTGTACAGCTGTATGGGTCTTTTCATAGGCCTTGTCCCATTCATTATCTGTAATCTCACTTCCAGTTCTTTTCTCTCAATGTTTCTGTCCTGGACGTATATCTCCGGGTGATCCTATTAATATATAAAAAGCTGATGGTAAACGATTTTGGAGGTTTCCGGTCACGTATCCATCTTTCGAAGTCTGTGAGATCACGAGTCGTTGTGGTACTAATAAAGGGCTGTCTTACCTTTAAATAATCAAACCTTTTAACACTGGCAGTCCAAAGTCTTGTTTAATTTCCTCAAAAAAAGTAATCTTCGCTTTATTACACAGTGATCCTGCAATCAACCATTTAGCTTCTCACCAGGTCCTGAATCCGCCATCGTGACCAGAGAAAGCCAGGATTGCTGAATCAGGGGGTCAATTGTGAGGGATAAGACAACTCTTCTGTACCCCAAGCCATCCCAGGGGATTCTGTTTTGGCTCCCACACATGGACGAACAGCCATCTCATGCCAAGCTGTTATGTACCCTAATATAGGCCTGGCTAACATCACACCCCTTCACCTACATTACATCCCCTACACTACACTGTAACAAGCCTTTTAGGATTGAACCTTTACCTAGTTCTAGTCCTGGGTGCAGAAGGAGGGTTTCTCCTAAACAATAGAGTCCTATAACTCAATCAATAGACTCGTACAGTATGAATGTTCATATGGGTTCTTAGAAACCAGGCTGGGGCTACACCACCTTCTCCTCATATCTACGAACACGGTTCATCCCATACGTCATCCTCAAATCCAACAATGGCTAATACAAGCAACAAGGGACAAAGGAGCCCTAGATACTTTCTGTATAAATAAAGCACCTCTTGCTAGTGTTAGTTAGAGGGAACCAAGACTTCCAGGCCGACACACTGACCAGAGACGCTGAGGCTCCTGCATGCAGACACTCCAGCTGACAGTGGTCTGAACATCCCTCGCGGGGTGTCCAACTCAAGACCAGGAAGGGACTCTACGTTCTCATACTTCAGGTAATGGGGTTTGACTAAATCCTAGAGGGATTCTTGGCTTCATACCTACTCCCATGCTAGGTACACGTAGGTACATCTAGATAGGCATCTTAGGAGTACGCGCACTTTTATCATGCATTTTATATTCATGTATTCATTCATGCTTACTGCAAGATGGTAGAACTGCACTATCCTTTTATATTCACTGTACTGCTAATCATATATCTCTGCTACTGTCTAATGGTTGTTGCAGCTCATCTATTTTACACGAGAATAACAGCTGTTCAATAAAGCCTTATTGAAACACCCAGACTGTTTTTTCGGTGTATCTCCGAGATAAACTAAATGAGCACAATTGACTGAACGAAAAGTAGGACATGGTTTCCACGATCTTGAGGGATCAGGGTTGCCATGTTCTAAGGTTGCCAGAAACTAATCTCTCCCCGATAAGAGGAGACACTAGGGGCATTGTGAGCTAGCTGAATGCAAATAGGCTAACATTTCTCGGTGGGGGTGTACGGAACCAGTCTGGCACCAATCCCACAGTTTATGTTATCCAAACGCACAGGTCCTGCATGGGTACTATATGAACTATACGACAAAGAGATACATAGCCCTCTGCAATGTCTCTAGCTCAATTGGACATAATCCGCTATCAGGTTGTCTCAATCCTGCTCTGAAGCTCTCTATTTGGAGGTCACTACTTGGTGTACCTTGGCCTAGACGCAGTGTCTGCAGGTACAAGATGGCCACTCAACCTCTCACTGGCTGTGCTTTACTACACCATAAAAAAATAAATAGGGTGCTGGCCCAGCTCCATATCGGCATGGTAGTTGGGGTAGTTAGTGCTCCCACACAGGTTTTGCCATCTCCAGCTGGCCCATGAGAAAAATACATCACTTGGTGCACTCCCATCCAATCCATTATGCGGATAACCCCACACCTGTTTTTAAAGCTATTAATATATGTGCCTATACAAACAAGTGGATGGAGCACACAAGTCAGCAAAGAAATCAGAAAGTGATGAGTAGGCAGTGTCCATATAAATTAAAGTTCTAACAATGAGAAGTTTTATTTTTCCTTTTTAAGCCGATGAGTGTGAGACTGTAACGAAAGGCACAATTGAACAGCCTGGTAAAAGCACAACAGCCAACATAGGTTTTGTCCGCAATGGACTTTGTCAATGCTAATATTTCCGAGGATCACAGAAAATCCCCTTGTCCCGGGCACTACAAGGTGGTGGTGAAGACGTACAATACATAATCGAGAGAGGAGACCTAGAGCTTCCATGTCGTTTATGGGTCTGCTTTCAAGCGTAACATTTACGTGA
Source organism: Triturus cristatus (assembly GCF_964204655.1). NCBI lineage: Eukaryota > Metazoa > Chordata > Amphibia > Caudata > Salamandridae > Triturus > Triturus cristatus. Next base: position 272,813,620 of record NC_140592.1, on the reverse strand, counting down.
CCGATCAACCTAGTAGGATTATAGAACTGAGTAGGTTGATGTGATGTATTCAACGAGCAATGTAAAAGTGAGCCAGTCAAGAAGCTTACTCAAACACAAGCTCTAAATCACCTCTGGACCATGTACAACACGTCCTCACCACTTTTTAAAGGCTTGGGTTAAAGTGGCACTGTACTAGTCAAAGTCGCTAGGGACTATTACAGTTATCCTTCAACGTAGAAGCCAAGAAGTTAAGAGTCCAAAACAATAAAACGCTGAATCCAACAAATTCAGACTCTTCATACTCTTTTACTCTACACCTTCATTCGATCCTTCTACACCTACAACTGCTCGTCCTCAAACTTAAATTACTCATAACAGACCTACTAAAAAGAAATGGCTACGAGGCAAGCTCAACTTTAAAATCTTGCAACCATTATTAACGGAGTCTCGTTCAAACCTCCTGAAACATTTTAAAGAGTGGATCTACAACCTACATCTTGAAAAGAGAAACAAACAGCTACAATGTGCAGGGAAAACAAACTATCTTTATGGCCACCCAACAATCGGGCTATAGGCACATGAGAGGTGCTGAATGATGGCTGGCCAATAAGGAGGAGACCCTTATCAACAAACCAAGATTGACAAACCAATCTGATACACCTTGACATCTCAGAAGTCAGTCTTTGGCAATCTGGCTCATTCTACGTTGCTAAAAAGGCTAACACAATTGCCCTCAAACAAATACACTCCTTCTGTCGCAACCAAAGCCAACAGAGTGCAACAGGGATCTCACATCTGCTGTTCCATATCTTTATTCAGAAAAAAGGTTAAAGTACTAATAGGGCAAGTTTTAATTCCAAGTGTACACCATAACATCTGCTCGAAAATGACCCGAAGCATACATAGAAATGAATGAATGTCAACATTGAAATCTTAGCTAGGGAGAATCTGATGCAGACTCCAAAAACCAAAAAAATTGAGAAAGTTTAACTCATGCCTCAATTGCAAGTACATGTGACCCTACATGGTCTGGTAACTTTATTGACCTTCCAAAGAGACTCTTGAAGGGATGGCACACTTGGATTACTATGATGTAATGGGCATCAAGCTCCCCACAAAGATCACAGATAAGCAGCAAAACATCAGAAGAAGGCCAGAATGTACATGAATATTTGAAAAGACAGATGCGAAGTTCTCAGCATTCTACTGGCTCCTATTGGAATCGGGATCAAATTCGCAACACTGCACATGCATAAAGGCTCAGCGACGCCACACACTGACAGGAATCTGTGTTTGACTACTCAAACCAGACTCATCAACCCAACTAGTTTCAAAAACAGACAGGCAGGTTCTCTAAAGTCCACAGTCCTGCTCTAAAAGGTGCTGAACCAATGCACAAGGGCAGAACAGTAACACATGCACTTCAGGAGTGTCTTCAAAACTGAGCTGTTCAGGCACATCTGCGACTGAGGCTCTGAGCCAAGAAAAGCAACCGAGAACTATTAAGGAATCGCAACACAAAATGATCATAATTATACCTACTCTCAAATATTTTCTACACAAACTGTTTGTACTAACGTTCTGAAAGCATGAATGAATACGCGGCCTCACATGATTGCTCTTCTGTTCCTGTGAGGTGATTAAATCTCTCACGGGGATCCCTGGTACTAATTGTGCCATCTGTTGTCCTAAACCTAGACATGAAAGGGCTCTGTGAGTGTGCTATTCTGCCTCACATCAATAAGGAAAAGAGCAAAGGTTCTTACGATAATTTGGCTTTGACTCTTTTCTCATGGCACTCTATGGTTTGACCACGATAGTTCACCATCTTAGTTTGGCTGACTGCATCTGGCAGCTGATAGTTACCTATTCCAGTGAACAATGTCACTCTAGCACGACTGGAATGATGCTGAAACACACTGCCTGATAACAATGGAGGGTATAAGGCAACAAGGCTGGAAAACCACAACAAAAGGTGAGGTAAATTGAGAGTTGCCCTGCACATCTCAGAAATAAATCCCAAATTGGTCAGTCCGTATTACATAAACTGGGGCATCTGGCAGAAAAGTTTACTGGTGGATAGAGTATTGCAGATGCCTTGTCTGAATGGGTGATCATTTTTTTTTTAAAGATCTAGCTCCTTCAAGTATTTCACTATTGCACTCTGATGAATTTAAAGAAATTTAAATGGCCGAAAATAATTACTTTATTTGCGCTAATGGCACTACAAATTTCGATAAGCTCTTCCATGGGTGCATTAGGATGACAATAGCTAATAAACAGGCTGAAAAAGGTGTTGCCAGAATTACAAAATTAAAGAGACCAATTTCCAGCCTGTATTAAAAGGGCAACTTTTGCCTTATAGGGTTCTTCCTCTCGGTAATGGCCATCCTGCACCCTTTACAATAAGAAGACTACACAAGATCATTTCAACATAAGCCACTGAGCTAGAATACAAAGTGCCATGAAACCTGCTAACGTTATGAGATTCCATGGCTACAGTAAAAAAACACATGCATTGTACGGGTCACCTAATGACACATTGTTAAACAAGATATAAATCTATAGTTTACAGCAACATGCCAGGGAGTAATTAACAATACAAGGAAAGAACAGATCATCAAACATTCTAATGGTCTTACATATTCCCTAACCTAAATGCATATTTGTCTAGCTAGGTGGTTGATGGGGCAAAAGTATAATTAAGGTACTTAAAGTCAATAGTGGGGGTTCAACATTTTGTAACTGTATACCTTTACACTGATGAAAAGCAATTAAAAAAATAGTGTTGTGTCAAAGTATAATCATATAACCTACCGTACTTTCTTTATTAATTTTCATTCTCCATACACCTCCTTTAGCATTTGCTTCCTCTTCCCTGGGAGGAAAATGAGAATTAAGTTGTTGCATTCATAAAAGCAAATGCCGATTTGGTGTACATTTTGATCACCAACTTAAACAGAAAACTATAATAAGGATTTACAAAAATTGTGTCTTGAATCGATCATTCATCCTAAACAGAAATTGAGTGATGGGAGGCTGCAATCGGCTTATCAAAGACCAAGTTAAACTACTTCAGCATGAAGCCCATGAGATTTTCCGCTCTTGTAGGTCCCCCATGAAGAGTTTCGCTTCCACTGGGCTAAATTCAGCTATGGAGTCTAAGCCTGCTAGGCTGGGGGAGAGTGCATGACGGAATTGGAGGTATCTATAGAACTGTGTCCGAGGCATGCTCAATTCTTGTTGAAGATCCTGGAAGGACTTCAAGGCGCACCACCGCACCACATCGCCTATGGTGGAGATGCCTATCCGATCCCACCCCTCAAACCCGGACAGGGCCGCCATCTGTGGTAGTCGCCCATTGTGCCACAGGGGGGTTTCCCGCGTGAGCACGTTCCACCACCCAATTCGTGTCAGCGCCTGGCGCCAAATCTGAAAGATTACCTGCGTCGCCGGTGGCAAGCGCTCCCGATGCGCGGCGGAGTATAACAGGGTGTGTAGTGTGTGTGGGTATGTAATTAATCAATTATGAGGGAGATAGGAGACGTGATCCATTCACCTTCCAGTCAGTAGTTTGTAATCAAAAATAGAATGGATCACTTGTACTTGTTGTCCAGGGTTATATGGTTTCTCAACTGTTCTTTAAAAAACCCTCATTCACGTTTAGGTGGTTCGTGTATAGGGGTGGGCGGAATTTGCGAAAGCGACTTTCGCAAATTATCGCGAAACTGTTAAAAATCTCCGCAAACAAGCGGAAATATCGCGAAGATGCGGAAGTTTTTTTCCCGCCCGTTCGCGATATTTTCTGCATGGTTGCGGGTCGCTAACTTACCCCTGCGGTTGCTCGCGGGCGCGGCCATCTTGTTTTCAGTTGTCTCACGGTGCATGATCGCGAGAAGAAAGACGTGATCGCGCGACGCAGGACGTCACTGCGGACGCGAACTGTCGCGAGACAGCGCAAATGGCTAAAACAATACAACATCTCATGGAGAACGCGACCGGATCGGGAAAACTTGTCGGCGAACGCGGGGATTCAGGTAAGGCGATCGCGCGCGCGAGAATGTATTATTTTACAGCGCGAGCAAGAACCAAATTATCGCAAAGCTGCGGAATGCGGAAATTTTGACATTTCCGCGCTCTCCGCGGAACGCGGAAATGCCAAATTATCGCAAATTCCGCGAACAGAACGGAAATTTTGCCCAGGCCTATTCGTGTATCTTGATTCGCCGCCTAAATAACGTGATAGCATCATCATTGGGTTTTGTTTATGATTCCTCCACCTGGAGGGAACCACTGGATATTTGCAGTAGTGATCAGAGATAAAAAATAAAAAAATACAATAAAGTAAAGTGCTCGTGTTCAGTGAAAGAGTATGTTTTAAAAGATATTTCCTCATGCTACTTAGACTGTATTTTTTATTTGTGTCTGGTGCATGGGAAAAGAATAAAATAGGAGGAAGTTGTGCAGAGCAGGCGTGTGATGTGTCCACTGCACAATCAGTCCAAGAAGTGGGTCGACATGTTTCAGCCCCTTAATTCACCCCGTAGGGTCGGGGGGGCTTTCATCAGGACCTTAAGGGTGTTGGATGGTCATAAGTGGGGGTATTGCCCACTATAGGAGTGAGAGTGGAGGTCAAATATCAATCTGTTGAGCTCCTAAATGAAGGTTATTACCTGTGGGGGAGAAAGAAGTAAAAAAAGGGGATATAACAATGTCCTAACAAAAGTTAATTAAAAACCAATGATGGAATATGCAGAGTTAAAGCATGAAATGGCAAATCTTTTTGATACATTAAAAATGCAAGTGGTGTTCGAACACGCAGCTAGTCATCACATCGGGACATACGCAAATATAAAAATGGCAGATCTTTTCATTGATATCTGTATACGTATATTGGTATAATCGTTTCTCATTGGTCTGAACTGGGACAAAACAATCTCAGTGTGTACGTGAATGCATAACAACCCTCTTTCAATATCGATATTCTAACAGCATGGTAGCTTATTTCAATAGTCTGTTAAAAATTCTTACAGGAGAGAAACAATGCCAACAAATGAACAAATATCTGGTTGTTTTCACCTTGATGTTGGAACGGTACAAAATCATACTCCAGCGTAGGCTGACCATGCTGTTGTAAGTAGTGTGTGTGGGACCATGAGCCGCCGCTCCACTGCGTATGCCGGGTACCCCCTATCCCCATACCACCACTCATTCAGAACTAGCAGGTGGGAGGCCTGATAATAGGAGACAGCCCCCCTTCATAGGTTGAGAGGAAGCACATCCGCAGGGCCACCCAAACCACCCCACCCTCCCACAGAAACTGACCCAGGGTAGAGTTCACCCGACGGAACCAGCCCGGTGGAATCTTATACGGATGATTCTGCAGCTGGTACAAAAGGCGGGGAAGGGCCACCATCTTGAAAATCGCAGACCGGCCGAATATGGTGAGCGGCATGCGGGTCCACAATTTAATGTCTTGGCAAACACGCTCCCACACGGGCACCACATTACGCCCCCAAGAAACCGCCGGAGTAGTTGATAAGAACACCCCTAAATACTGAAGCCCCCCTGCCGTCATCCGCACCGGAGACGCCCACCCCTGCAACTGAGTCGGACCCCCCAATACCCACAGGGTAGACTTTCGGGGGTTCCTGAAGAGACCAGACGTCGCACCAAATATCTGCATAATACGGAGTAGCCGGGGCCCCGTGCGGTCAAGGTCTATCAGAAAAAATAGGATGTTATCCGCATAGAGAGCTATGCGATTGGCCAGTCCATTCTCCCACTCAAAGCCGGAGATTTGCGCGTCCATCCGCACCCAAGCCGCCAAGGGTTCCATGGCCAGGGTAAACAGATACGGGGACAGGGGGCACCCCTGGCGTGTTCCCTGCTGTACGGGGAACGTCATTGAGGACGCCCCCGCTACCCTGACCGAGGCCGTAAGCTCCGTGTAGAGAAGTCGCACGTAGGATATGAACCGCGGGCCAAAATTCAAGCGTTGCAGCAGCAGGAACAGATATCACCAGCTGAGGGAGTCGAACGCTGATCCATGTCCGCCAACAGGGCTGCTGGAACCCCCAACCGCTGCACTTCAGCGATCGCCACATGGGCCCGCCGAATGTTATGTCGCGTAGCGCGGGAGGTCATAAAACCCGCCTGATCTGGGTGGACCAACGAGGTGATGTATGGCAGGAGACGATTGGCCAAAGCTTTTGCCAGAATTTTTGCCTCTACATTGAGTAGGGAAAAATCGGACGATACGAGGCGTGCTCCTCCGGGGGTCTGCCTGGCTTGTGGAACACCACAATTTCGGCATGCCTCCAGTCCCGGGGTAACAATCCACAATCTCGAGCCTCCTCCACCGCAGCATAATGTGGACCTAATTGTAGGAAATACTTCTTGAAAAACTCACTCGGGAACCCATTCGGGCCCGGGGCCTTGCCCGGGATGAGGCCACCCAGCGCCTCCCCAAATTCCTCCACCGTAAACGGAAGATCCAATGCAGTCCTTGCCGCCTCTGATAAAGCTGTGATAGGGTGATCACACAGGAACCGCTCTACCTCCGCTTCCGTGAGGCATTCGCAGGGACTATATAGGCCTGCATAGTATGTAGCGAAGCTACTAGCAAGCGCACCTGGATCCGCAAGAGGCATGCCCCCTGGGTCCACGATCCCAGGAGGTCCTGGGTATGATACACCCCCTGACACAGCCTGTGTAGCATTCCACCCGACTTGTCCCCCCATTGGTATACTCGACACCTGGTGGCTAGCCAAACCTGGCATGCCTCGTCAAGCAAGAGAGATCCGTACGTCTGCTGTGCGTAAAGTAGCTGCCGGCGAGACACCTCGCCCCCATCCTCCCGGCCCTTACGCTCCAGCTCCGCGACCTCTGCCCGAACCAGCCCTGCTCGGCGCTCGCGGCTGGCCGCCGCGCCGTATGAAACATCCGCCCGCGTAATGTCGGCTTCAGCGCCTCCCACAACATGTCCGCCCCGGACACGGATCCCACATTCTGTGACAAGTATTGATCTACCGCCGTAGTCATATGCGCCCTATAGTGGTTTTGTTGCAGGTGCCACACCGAGAGCCGCCAACGAAACGACCACCCCGCGCCCCCCATCCATAGGACCGCAGACACTGGGGAATGGTCCGAAAGCCCTCGCGAAAGAATCTCCGCTTCCTCCAACCGGGACTCCGCGGCCCCAGAGAGGAAGATTTAGTCGAGGCGGGAGAAGGAGCCATGTACCGCCGACGGGTATGTGTACTTGCGGGCAGTGCCGTGGCAGCACCGTCAGGCATCCACCCATGCTAGGCCACCGACCAACGCATTGAGTTTTGTCTGTCCACCCTCCCCTCGCCCCCGGCCCCTTGACTGTCGGTCCCTAGGGAGATTCATCACATTGTTCCAGTCCCCCCCCCTATAATCCACGGAACCTCCGGGATGTCCGCCCAGTGCGCCATGAGTTGTTCAGCAAATGTACAGGACGTGGGGAGGGGGGGAGGGTTCGAAACACTGCCAAAAACCACCTGTTCCGACCCATAGCAAAGATGCATCTCCCATGTGTGTCTGCCCAAGTCCGATGATGCGTAAATGGAACCCGTTTATGTACGAAGATACCCACACCCCTGGAACCCTGAACAAACCCCGAATGAAACGTGTGTATCCATAGCGCTGGAGATATAGCACTTTCGTCCCCAACAGGTGCGTCCCCTGTAGGTGCAGCACATCCGCAGAGGCCCTCTTCGCGTACTGCAGGATCGCCCCCCTCTTGATCTTATCCAGGGCACCCCGGACATTCCAGCTCAACACTTATTGTGGCTAATCGCCCACTAGACCCCCGGGAATCTGCCGCCATGGGAGGTATAACCATGATATGATAGCAACGAAGGGACTCCGGCGTCTGTCCCTACCCATGCCCAGCTCTGTACAAAGGTGCGGTCAACCCCTAACCTAAGACCCCAACTACCCAACACACCCCCCAACCCCGCCTCCCCCACCCCATACCTCACAAACATCGCAGTGAGAGACATCCCAAGGCCCCAACCGTGAACCTCAGGAGTTCCCAACCAATGGATCCCCAACTTGCCTCCCACAACTAAACCCCAGAATCCCCACCCGCAACCTGCTACAGTGGTATCTGCCCTTCACGTCATTCTCCAGGGCCAAGGCAACCCCGTGCACAAAGGAAGATGAAGCAGCCGACAGCTAGTCCATGATGCAGAGACAAATAAGACCTGAGTCCAGGGAACTCCCGGGCCCTCAGGACCCAGCCGGCGGATGGCCAGCCTCCGGGCCAGCCGCACGCCGGGCCCCCCCGGACTTATTGCGACGGCGGGATCTGGAACGCCGTTGTCTCTTTGAATGGTTTCCCACCGCCTCATTCTGGGATGAGTCTGATTCCCTACCAGGGGGTGTATGAGGACGCAGCTTTACTGTCTCATCCGTCCATTTAAATACTTCCTCCGGCGATTCAAAGAAAAATGTTTGGGACTCAGACAACACTCAGGCGAGCTGGATAGAGAAGAGCGTAGGATAGATGAAGCTCTCGCAACCGAGCCTTGGCCGCTAGGAAAGACTGGCGCTGCTGTTGGACCATGCGCGTGTAGTCTGGGAAGACGAGGATACGGGAGTTTTCAAACTGAAGAGGCTCCTTCTCTCTGACTTGGCGGAGAATGACGTCCCTGTCGTGATAGTTCAGGATTTTAGCAATGACTGGCCGCAGACAGGCCCCCACCGGCGGCTTCTGGATAAGTGCTTGGTGCGCCCGCTCCACCACGAAGCAGCGGGACAGCGATTCAGGCGGGAGCCAGCCCTCCAGCCATTGGGAAAGAAAGCGCTCCATGTTGCTCCCCTCGCAGCCCTCCGTAAAACCCACAAAGCACAAGTTATTTCTGCGGGCCCGCCCTTCTGCATCCTCGACCCTACCCGCTAGGCCCCGCTGGGTCAACTCCAAGGCCGCAACCTGCTTCCTCAGCGTCGCCACCTCGTCCTCCACACCCGACACCCTGGTTTCAGTCTCTGTGAAGCGAGCAACCGCATTGCGCAGATCCTGGCACAGCAGCATCACATCCAAACCAACTGCCCCAATCTCGGCATCCAGCATATCTCGGGACTGTGTTATAGCTACTAGGAGGGCAGCATTGTCCGGCGTCACCGCCGAGGAGACCCCCGTGGCCAGGCCCGGGCCCGTGAATTTATCAATTGGCCCCTGTTTCGCCGCGCCTCCACCAGGTTTGTCCTTGTCGCAGACCCTTACTCCAAGGCCACGGCCGCGCAAGACCAGGCGGGCCCGACGGCAGGTCCCCTCCTCCACCAACGTTGCCACCTCCGGGATGTTGCCCCTGAGACGAGTCCTCTGCGCCAATCGTCAGGTAAGAACCGTGGGGATCAGGGTCCTGGCCTCCCCGCCCCAGGTACCCAGCCACCGCCGCCTGATCTGCGTGCCCCCGGCCTGTTCCGGACCAGGCCCGATCACCGCCAGAAGGATCCAGGCGCTGCCTCTCCGATGATGCCCCGGGGAAGGCGCGACGTCCACACCAACCCAGCCAGCCAACCGAGACAGGCCTCGCCGTCTCAGGGGTCCAGGAAGCTGCAGCCCGCCCTGACCGTGCCGGATGTCCGTCCGTCCGTCCGTCTCAGCTGCCCCCCCACAGGTCTCCTTACCCCCTACGACCCGAATCTGCTGCCGAACTCCCGAATCTCTGGTGCAACTGGGGGAGGGGGGGGCACAGAGCACGGCGCACAGGGACCCGGGGTGCAGCGCTGACACGGGGCCCACCGCCCGGCCTGGACACTCCCCGCACCTCACTGCCACGCAAGCCCCTCCGGGCTAGGGCACCCCAGGATGCATCCACAGGTCCCCTCCAGGCTGGGCTGAATGGTCGTCCCTAGGGCGCTGCTCCACCTCCAGCCGCAAACGCCGCCGTCCGGCCACCGCTAGATCAAGTATGGGTCCCGGCCGCAGCTTCACTCAGGCAGGCCAGGCCCCGACTCTCCGCGCACAAGAGGCCGCGGCTCACAGCACCGCACTAGGCCGGAAACCGCCGCTCAGTCGTTTTGCGGCTCATGGGGGACCCCGGACCTTCGCTCTGCTGCCGCCGCTGCCAGTCGCCCCTCACCGCCGTCAAGCACCTCAGCTCCTGGGAATAGGATGATTAAGCAGGATAAATGGTACGGGCGGGCGGGAGCCGGCTCAAAGCTCGTCCACCATCTTGGCTCACCAAGCCACGCCTCCACATTGGGGCATTTTGACATGTACAAGGAAAGTGTTTTGACAATGGATGTTGGTCTCAAAGGATGGCGAGAGGTCTTATCTCAAGAGGAACTTGGCAAGCATAAAGTTGTAGATTTAGCCTCTCATTCAGTCAAAGGGGCAGAAACGAATTATTATGCAACTAAGCAGCAGACTGTGGCATGCATATGGGCCATAAAGCATTTCAAAGTCTTTCTGCGACAGATGCCATTCTTAGTAATGAGTGACCATAAGTTTGTAACAAATGTATTCTCCTGTAAAAGAAGTGAGCGACCTGCTTCAAGTATTAGCAGATGGATAGACTGTTTTAAGGTGCTCAATTCTGAAGCGCAGTATTTGACTGGTGTAAAACATGTGTTGTTGTGTGTGTGTGTGGATGCTTTGGATAGAGAGTGAGAAAAGACCAAAGAGACATATTTTGTCATTAAAATGTTAAGTAATGTATAGTAAAGAGTTGTGAATCAATGGAGCCGCCAGACAATTAAAACACCCTCTCACTTTGATCCATCCCTTGAGGGCGAAAGGGTGAGTGAAGACAATAAGCCCTACCCACCATAGATGGTCCCTTTATTCTGCCTTCCATTCCCCTAAATCAACAATCTTTATGGCTTTCATGCATCTATTACTCTTCTCCTGCTCCAGAAATCTATACTTTTACCATTCAGTCCATACAACCTTTCATTATTAGTCATTCATCTTTCCACACACACGTGCAACTGTTCATCCATCCTTTCACCTATCCAGCCATTCTTTTTCATCTATCCACCAACTCACTCACCTTTTATCAATCCATCCTTTCACCCTTCCTTCCAGTGGTCCACTCATTCATTCAGCTTTTCACCATTCCAGCCAATTTTTCACCCACCTCTGCAAATGTTGTTTTACCTTTCCATCCACCAGTCCTGTAACCTTTCCATCCATCTTTTCATCCTTTTGACCCTTCCTTTTTTGTGACTGTTTCCTCCTTCTTTTCAAACGTCCTTCATTTCACTCTCCCTTACCAGCCCTGTATCCATTTTTCTCTTTGTCTCCTCATTTCTTTGCTGTAATTAACTTTGTATCCCTGACCTCTGTCATTGTTTTCCCTTAATTTTGTTTTATGAGCTTTTATCTGCAGGGCTGAAGACAGGACAGGCTCATAAATAACGGTCAACACTACTGATGCTTAAGCTGCAAAAGGGGGTGGCTCACGATGACATTGTTGGCAATGCCCCAAGTTCTGGTATGAGGTGGAGAAGTGGTACGTTGTGGATCACGGCCACCTATATGTGTAAGACAACAAGTTATCTAGAAGTGAAAGGAAGGATTCATTTTATGGAATGAGAGGAAACTTTGTGAACCTTGTCAATGAAGGCTGTCCCGGTAGAAATTTGACTAACTAAGGCAAGAGTCAGAGAACAATAGTGGTGACTCGGGTTAGATGGGATGGTGGACTGTTTAGTGAAAGGTTTGCTTTGTGCCAATAGCGCAAAAACAAAACTACAAGGAGGGTAATTTGGGTCATCTGTAGAAGTGTTCGGTGAACCTTGGCAGAAATGGGCATAGAAGCGGTAGGACCTTTTGATTTGCTGCAACCACTGGAAATATTTGTGATCATCTCAGTTGACTATGCGGGCTACAACCATGTTTCTCAACTCAGTAACTAGAAGCGCTGTAACTGATTTCTTAAGGGATGAATGTGTCAGGGAAGGAGTGCCCAAGATCATAGTGACCGACATTGGAGTTCAGTGCACCTCTAAGGAAAAGTGTGGTTTCCTGAGGGGATTAGCAATTTCTCATCACCGTACAGCTCTTTATTTACCCCCAGTGAATGTCTAGACAAAGGGCTCTTACAGTCTGGAAAAAAGGTCTGTGCAGAGGACTTTACAGAAGAGTGTGCTTTTGGTTAGATCAAACTGTGGGAGCACACAGAACTACGCCTAGGTATTTCTCCTAAAGAAAGTATGAGAAGAAGGACCACTTTCAAAATGAGCCTTGGCTGGTTATGGGTGGGAAGAGGGAGTTTGATTGTAGGAGTGGAGGAAATAAAGTTCAAGGCGCAGAGACAATGAAGGGAAACACAGACTGTTACAGCTGTACACAAAGCCGTGTTGAGATGTCCTGGGTTTTTCAAGGAAGGGACCTCAAGGAACATATGCCTTTCAGGCATGGGAGTTAAGGAAGAAGGTTTAAAACTCTGGTGATGATTGGCTTTGCCAGAGCTCCTCCACAAAGATTTGGTCATTAAATCATGGTCAACCTTTCTGGCTTAGCAACCCAAGGACTACGCTTCTTGTGTGGTGTTTGCCCCAGTTAAAGAGCAGAAGAATAACCCACTGTCAATTTTTATAGCAAGACACTTTGGAGAAATTATACCCTTGTTATAATTAGAACAGCTACTCCACGTGAATTATTGCTCCAGAAGAGTAGTGCTCTGGAAAGAAATTATTTTTTGACAATTAACCATTAGCCCATCTTTGTAAATAAGATGTTTTTCTTTTCAACAAGTAATGTCAGGGTGAGCTTTCCAAATGTGATTAGCTATAACCTCTTTTTTGATACCTTTAAGGATACCCTAGCCATTAGAGTATGTTTATTTTTTTTAGAATGGCCATTAAATATATTATTTATTTCTTCCCTGAAGATGGCCCACATTCTAATTCTTATTTCTTGCATGCCACAAAGACATGTACTTCACTAAACCCTAATTTAATAATTACATCGAATATACCAACCGCTTGCCTTAGCTGACATCAGCCTACTGCTTTTACTGATAAAATGTCAATCCCCATTTTATTATATTACGTTTGTCCCTCAAGACTAGCTGGAACAAAGAACCAGCATACCTTCCAAAAACGGGGTCCTCACTGGACCCCCTCCAGAAACCTCTTACCTGCAGAACTTGCACCGTATGTAACTGCATACCTTCATATGGGAAAAACACAGAGGCCAGCCACGGGGTACGGGGTTCCAACTCCAGATTTATTTGTAATCACAACTTCAAAGAACCAATTCACCTCCATTTCAAAACTATTGCAAACGGACTTGTTCAAGATGGAGATGCATGCAATAAATTCAGGGGAAGCAAGTTAATATCAGAAAGTGGTTGCACCCAGTATCAGGCTGCCCTGCTGCTTCAAAATGTCGATTCTTCACATCAACAGTACAGTGTTCTTAAGTAGCCACAAGGTGCCATTTTGCACTATGCAAAAAACCAAAATAAATAAATGTGTTACTACAACTTCTCTGTATGCTCCAGAGGCAGTCTGCAAAGCGTCTGATATTCATTGTTCTCTGTCAAACAGTTCAACACCTGATTCAGTTACAGAAGGATCACACGCATGCACAGCTTCTCGAGGGCCATGTGCAGGAGCTGTGGTGCTCTGCATCATTCTGATGAGGCAGCGGATGCACTCAGTTCCTCGTTCTGTAGTGGCCATTTGCAAAAGATTTCAAAGCAAGGATCCTGGGGTGTAGCACATCAGCTTCACAATGAGGAAGCTGGTGTCACTTTACAAAAATAAAAAATGTAAAGCATGAAGCAAGCTCAAGGATCTCAAACTGACTTTTGAATCACAAGCAAAGATTCTGCAAAGGCATTGCTTGGGTACAGGCCTCCTGATGTCTCTTGCGGTGATCTTTAACAAGAGGTGTGTGCGTCAGGTTATCCACTCAGCACAGAAGTCACTTGCAAAACCACAAGTTAAGAAGCCGCTGCAAGAATCTGATCAAAGCAGGATCAAAACAGGTCAGGGCCTTTAGTCAGTCTCTTGGAACATCTCCGAAATATTACAATTAGGCTCTGGGTTTATTAAGACAGCTAATCTACAAGCAGGGAAGTAAACCACTTTCTTCAAATGAAGCAGTCTTTTCTTTGAAGTGGTGGATACCCCTCTGGATGAGAGAGAGTCTTCCTCTTGTATTAGTAGCCATTCTCTAAGCAGGGGAGCACAGTTCCTTTGGCTAAAAACACAACAGTGGATAAGGGAAAAGGGTACACTTGAATCCAGTGCAGGGGCAGTTTGAATCTGGGTGGTCGGTTGGTCAGGATTCAAGTTGGCAACTGGGCATTTAGGTGGTGGTGTTACGACCTTGCCTATTCAGCACAATAGATCACAGAAGTGGGTAGGTAGTCCATCTCCTTGTATATCGTAATAAGTATTATTCCATGCCTTTGGCCACAGTCTCTGTTCATGTGTTGCTCTTGTCAAGTCACATGCTGAGCTGCATGAGCAGTACTGGTGCAGGTCAAGTAAGGACAGAGTTTTCTTGCTCTAGTCAAAGGATCGGACTACAAACCAAGACAAATGCACTAGTCTTTCCAACACATTTTACTGTGCAGGAGCGGTGGGGAAATGCAGAGAGAAAGGAAGGCAGTACCTCAAACTGAACCATATGCTTCCACTAAGCCCTAAGGAAGGTACTACACACTAAGGGGCCACATGAATCCAGCGGTACCCTGGATCAGGTGTACCCAATCTCTCCTGACCCAAGCACTTTCATGCACATCACATACAGAGACATCAATTGGCCAGGTCATGATCTAGTACTCAAGATTACCAGTCACAGGCAGCAAGCAGGTGATGTTCCCATGAGGTGTAGCTAAAAAGATTTCTACTCCACACTACTATAATAAGTTGGGACATATATCTTGTAGTGAAAAAGCTTGGTCATGTAGCGGTGGGGCCCTATCGGCCACCATAGTCTAGTATTTTATTAGAAAGCAACATAGCACAAAAGGTTAGAAAACCTGTGAGATGGGTTTTCTGCACACAAAAAACATACCATCTCTGCCAGAATGTGATGGAAGGGCATTTCAATTTGAGATTTCTATTACTAAAAGACATGCCACGGCCTTCTTGTTTCCACAAAGCCTCACTCACATTGTAGAGAAAGTTTAACAAAGCTTGTTGGCTTCCTCTGGGGAAAACGCAAATATGAGTAAGGTCTTAAGGATCAAAACATAGTTCAATGTACCACTCACTTCAGATGTCTTGCGGTAAACATTTGGCCATGAGAATAGTTCTAAATCATCATGGAGGTGTAGTTTTGAAGGTCATGAAGCAAAAGCTGGTAATTAAAAATACATCTTAAGGTGTATGGTGTATGTTACTATGTGCCAAGCCACACTTTGCCTATAGAGGCAGTCTTTGGGCATTTGAATTTACTGAATTCAGTAGTTCTGGAAAAGCTGCATCCAAGGTACTGACCATAAACAGCATAACCCCAATCTCCTCTTTCCCCTCTAGCATAACGATGCACTTCATGATGGAGTTCACAGAACAACATTTCTGGGCAGTTAGCCAGAGCCCAAGCTACGAGTTAGCTGCTAGCTACTGGACGTTGCAGCTCATGCTAATGAGTAATTGGATTCATTGGAAGGCTATTTAAAGATGGGCATCTAATCTATAAATGTTAAGCTATGTTTTTTGGTTGTTTGTCTTTTATTGCTAGCTGCAGTTACAATACTGTGCCATTTTGCCTTATATTACATGGAAATTAAGTTTATCCACCAAAAAATTAAAACAAAGATTAATAGTAGTAGTCCCTTGCGCATAGAGTCTGTCAACATACTGTGAATCATACCCAATATTTCTAAGGGGGATCAATGGTTCTGCAGTGATCACAAGAACAAACCAGGAAACTAGCAACAAAAGTTGGCTTTACTTTATCCAAACCCGTAGGTCTGTATCAACAAAGGGAGCTATATTCAGCATACTTGCAAGTCCATGATAGGCAGTGTCTAACCCTCACGACTGGAAAACCCACCCAGTGGAGTGCCTTGTGCAGGTCTCTCACTGCCTAGCCTAAATGTCGGGGACACCCTTCTTTCCTTCGAAGATCCTGCATTTTAGCCTCAACAACTGTACCATTGTCTGAATAATGCAGACACTGGAATTAGGCTGGACAATAAAGAATCACACTACATCTTGAGACTTCAAAACCCCGACCTCCAGATCCCAAACAAACCACTTAACCTCTGCTGCCCCTCAAGGTTACAACTAGTCAGCCTGGAAATTACAGCTCCTGTACCAGATTATTTCCACCCTGCTGTGGGCAAGCTCAGTAACAGTTGGAAGGGCACCTCACCACACTGTTATTGTGAAGGGTAAAGTAGATAGAATCACAAAGGATTACATCAGGGGAATGCAGGTCCATGTGGAAGGAAGGTGAGGTTATTACGTTTTACAAATTTTTTGATCAGACATCCTCTCTCAGAATCTATCTACTATGCACAAGGAGGAGACCCCAACATACAGCAAAGCTTTTATTTTAGGACCTTTTAACTAACTTTCACTTAACCGTACCTTTACACCCAAGATTAATCAAGGACAAATTTGCATCAAAACTAATGATTAAAAAACACTGCAATCAGCCTGCCCTTTAGAATCATTGTGATCATAAATCATATCCAAGTTTTTAGAAAGGTGTACACGAATCCAGACTATTTAGAGAAGATGAAGCACTGAAAATATATTTAACACCTGTAAGAAAACAGGTGTTAAATTCTATTTCTATCTGTTCTTAACTGAACAATGTAAGATACATCTGTGAATAGAGATCATAAGAAATTGGACAGCTAACCTATGGGCAAATTAACTTTGCAACCTATACAACATAGGGCTAAGTTTATTATGCAGAGTGCCCATTTACATATGTAAAGCACATAAGTATAAACTTACCACAGTGGTTTCCTTTCTCCTCTCATTAAATGATAACTACATCTCAAAGGCAATACTGTCACAGGAGGTATGTTGTTATAAACGCTCCAGAAACTCTATACAGAAAATAGAAGAGTTTAATGATTATTTCAGCACACAAATGCAACACCTATTAACATCACCAGACCACAAAAAATTTAATTAACGTTTAACATGTCATGAATTTCAAAATTAGGTAAAATGTTTTTTTTTATAAGTTTTTCAATTTTTTTGTACAACTGCACAGAGACTATTTCCATATTGATAAATATCTTCAGATTGTAATATAATAATATTGAATCTAATAGATCTACTATGTCTACAAGCATAACGATTAAGGTTATACACACAAAAAAAGTGGAAAAAGCAGAACATAAATAGATGGCATAAGCAGATCTTAATCAGCTGTGTATATATTTTCCAGTAACACACATTTAGAATATATATACATCCAAACATTCCACATTATTGCATAATAAATTAATATCCAGTCAATTCACAAATTCATAACTGGAGCGCAGACTTGTCTTAGTCGTTCTTTCCGGGCTACCTTTAAAAATAGCTAACTCCACTCTGCTTATATCCAAAAATTCATTCCACCAGCCATTTACCAGAGGAGGACTCTGATTTTGTCAAAGGCGACCAAAATTATCATGAACAAAACAGCAACATTTTGCAGTGGAATCTCCTTTGAACTACATGCCATTATTAATTTTGTAGAGTTGGGGAAACAATTACATGAATGATTCTAGATAGCTCTATAAATACTTGGTGTCCAATATTGTGTTAGTAGAGCCTAGTTAATCCGTTCCTAAATCCTTTCAGGAATTGTAACTTAAAGTTGAAATCACTGGGGTCTCCGGTGCAGTGGCATAGCTGCAAAGTGACCCCACATCAGATGTGATTCTCTCAGTCAGTCTTGGATTTTTATCCAACAGAACAATGTGTTTTAAAACTTGTAATTGAAATGTCAACAATACATACATGCTCAAATACACATTTCGTAGGTTGAAAATCCAAGGCTAGCTGGAGGAGTGAAAAATGACAGGGCCAATGAGCTATACAGGGATTTTCAGTTATCCTCCTAATTTAAGGACCCTCTTGGATCAGAGGCCTAAAGGAAGGTACCACAAACAGACTGAAGACAAAATTCCTGTGATTGGAGGAAAGAAGTGGCGTACACTAGGAAAGCACAACATTTATATTTACTAACCCATGACCTGTCCACTACATTAGGGAAAAAAATGAAGTACCCCCATACACGTAGGAGGTATATTTCATGTCCCCTCCAAGTTTTGAACCTTCAAAAGTCACTTGTGTTGTGGCTTGTGTATGAATGTTGTCTAAGAATCCTTCAGTGACTTATAATAGAATATTCAGGTTTGTGTGCATTTTATCCCTATTTATTAACACGCAACTGTCTATGCCAGCGATTCTTAACCTGGTGTCCACAACACCTACTCAGGCAGTCTACAACAGTTAAAAAACTTAAATATTAGAAGAGTAAAGCACATGTACAAACAAAAGGAAAATGTTTAATTTTAAAACACTATCTAAAATTGAAAAATTAAGAGTCCAAAAACTAAGCTGATGTTCTTATCTAGATTTGTGCAAGCAGTGCAAGTACATAAAACGGAATCTAAAATGGACACTTGGAAGCCTCAACTGGCGCGCTGGTATGCGTAGCCAGAAAGTGAGAATGCATCAGAAGGGAAATAGAGAAACTGATATGTTAGAGTCTGGTATATCGCTTGCTCTTTCGAAATGCATCTAAATTTAGATTTATTACATCTAATCTATTAAATTTGAATGTTGGTTTAATGCATATTGGTTTCAGTATGTTTCTGCATTGTTTTGAGGTACAATTTGAAGAATTTGCCTAAGGGGGAGGTCGGTATGGATTCAGTGGGGGTCCCTATAGGTAAAAAGAACTGCTCTTCCATGCAATCCAAAGAGAAGGAGACACACATTTGGTAAACTAACGCTACCTGAAGATATAGTGTGATTTTACATAAATCACTATGACAAAACGGCATATTCAAACCTTACCTGAATTGTTTGCACTGTATAAATTTTCTTTAAATTTGATTCACATTCTGCAGCTGTGGTTCCAGGCAGTGACCTAAAGGATAAACATATGATAAATAGGTTAATAGTTTAGGTTGCCCTAAATATATCCGAAGATGTGACGCTGAAAACCTGGTGGTTCGTGCAAGGGAGTTTGGGTTCAATGTGGTGATAAACAAAGAATGTTCTGGAGTGCGTTAAATTTAAAATGAATTACGATTTAAGGCAGTATACACAAATAAAAAAATTCCACGTGGCTCAAGTAGCCAAGTGCTTTCAAACAAACAGAACAAAGAGTTTGTGATGTATTAATTTATAGATAGGTTGCTTTCCCCTCACCACCTTAAGAAGTGACACTCAAGTCTGTAAAATATGTAAACCATTTATAAATGAGCGCATGCAGCTACAAGCTACATCTTGTTTGCCAGCTGTACTTTAGATATCGTTCGTGTAAACAGGCCAGCCAATGTAATAGACGGGTCAAAGGAGATGCCGGGGAAGGAAAATGGAATCTCGCCAAATGGATATATTTAGCTTAGCGATCTTTTCAAAAGGATTCAGTCTTACTCAAGAGTATATAATGGGCAATTGCAAACTAAACTTGTAAGCGGAAATTTATGATTTGCAGTTTTGGGTGTTGGAGTAAAGACTCATAGACATGCAAATTCAAAGCCCAAGTCCTTAAACATCTTGCATTAGAACACTAGAGAGCAATATTTTACCAGATACATAGATAAGATTACAAAGCAAAGGAAATAATATACAATTATATAAGATCATCTGTCAGACACAATGAAATGCTTCAGGTAAGTATATTAACTTTTCATACAACTACTTTACGTAGCAATAGAAGCATGTAGAATGTCGGGAGAAAGACTGCATATATGATGAGCTTATGTAATGTCATGATACATGTATATTATGTCATATACCAGTACTTCACAATTTTTTTTTTAAACCAAGGTGCAATTTGTATAACGACAAACTTACGCGACACACCTAGCTTTAATGCACACGAGAAAGGTCCATTTTTTAATGTAATAGCAATTTTTTTGTATACAACCACACCTTTTGATATTGGACCAAGTCCAATATATTCCTCTGCCCATAAAGGTGGCAGATGGTGAGCTGTACTGAGACTGGAGCTGATGCTGGCCTGAGGCATCCGTTCAATAAAAATCACAAGGATTTTTTTAAGAATAGTGGTGTCAATACCACTGATTTTAACAAACATGGAAAACCCCTTCCACAACAGAGTATGAGGTTTGGCCACATATCAACTTCTATGTTAAAACATTTTTGCTATTTTATATAGAGTGAACACGGCCCAAGAGCACTTTACATGAGCACTAGATTACACTGCAGGTCACATTCATTTTATTTAAATCTCAGATTATTAAAGGATTTGTCCAGAATCTAAGAATGTTCAGCCAACATCTGCACTTGTACTTAGTTCCCCAGATCCAAAGTCAGCAGCTCTGGCGGTTAGGCCACACCCATATTTCTCAATGTTTGTGTGAAAGTCATACACAAGTGGTATGGTTGTGTATGCTCACGTATAGTGAGCACATTTTCTATTGAAATGGCTTTGTGAAGTCAAGAAACAGCAGCCACAAATGTTGGAATGTTCACTCAGAGTCTTGCTTGGGAATACTTGCAAGGGTTGTTTTTACAACTGGACTTCCAGACATAGTTCAGCACCTTTGCACTGGGGCACAGACATGCCTAATGATTTAAAATATCACTTACATATAGACCGGTATTTCGCGACCCACAAAAACCAGCTTACGACACTAGTAGGACCCGACCCACAGTTTGGAAGATGCCGTCATACTATTTATCAGTCATCTCCATCTCTACTTACCTATTCAAACTAAAATGTCCTGTACTCCGACCTCCGTATGCTATGTACGACATTTCTAACAGAAATGCTCTAAATTGTGTGAATAATAAAATAATTTGATGAAGAAAATTTATTATGCAGCAACTACTCCACACAATCTCTTGGCCAGGGCAACCGTTTCTGAAGCTTCGGGATACTTGAGGACCCCTCATTTTGTGTAGAGACCATGCACTAATTTGTTATTTTTTGTATTTGCAAAGTGTTTACAGTGCATTTAGGTGCAGAGTATCAAAGTGATTTTACATGCTTTACTAGGGAGAACAAGAATAACTCAAGCCGAGAGCCGGAATAAAGAACATGTTGATAGGGGTCGGGACATAACTTATAAGGGATTCGAAAAGCTGAGTTCGAAGAGGAAGGTTTCTCTTAAAAACAAGAAAAGAAAAAATTTGGCAGTAAATGCAAGGACATGGATGCCGTTCCGGGGTTTCTGTTCAGAACGTTTAGGTGGCACTTGCATCTCTTCCATTCGCAAAGGAAATGCTTTCAGAGAGAGGACTTGTGTTCGAAACGGAGAGTGTTGAATGTAATAAACCGGCTTACTTTTCATTTTGGCTTCCATGGTTAGTGAATGTGTCCTGTTTTTGACAGAGGTGAGAGGCAATTCCATATACGATTGCTTTTACTGTGGCGGGTGTGAAATTTGGTACCTCTAAGAAACAAGATTTCCACCTACTAGACAGCCACCTACTAGACAGCTCATGCACTGCCTGTTGCAAGGCATATTGTGGCTTACCCAGAACATAAAGGGACTTGGATCCCATCCTTTGTTTACTATTGTTTGGCTTTCTTTGTCAGTCTCATTAGCCTGCTTCTTATCGGTGTCCCAGCTGGTCAATTTTGTGTTTGTTACTACCGTGGAGGATTGCCCCTTTGCAATCTTTGACTGGCTGGCATCACTGCTTCCCCTGCTTGTCTTGTGTGAAGCACGCTGTAGTATCTTCATGTTATGTTTATAGTGTTCCACTTTACCTTGTAAATAGCTGCTACGCCAGTGTGAGTGTTCCGTGTGGAATGTTGGTGTGATTGACATGAGTGGAATGCTTGGGTGCCTGGTGTAAGTGAGACAGTTGGAAGATGGGCTGAGCAGCTAGCAGGCTGCTCCTTGTGGGGCTGTTACTATGGATGTTAAGAACTTGATACATGTCCTAAAGACATCTATCGGCTACGTCTGTTGTGTCACCTCTACGCATAGAACGTACTTATGGCAATGGGAATATTTTACATTTTGTAATCTTGGCAATGTGTTTCTTGAAGGTGAGAAGAGTATGGCTCCAAATGACTTGGCATGGAGCGAAAGTTGAGGTCTGAAGCCATTAAGGTTCATGTCACCGAGCCAAGTATGGACTACTTCTTGCTTATTATTCTTGGCAAGTAGCAGAATTTCTGTCTTCCTGAGGTTTAGCTGGTGCTGGGCTTGGAGGTCTGGATAAGGTGCAAGCCGTGTTAGAAGTGTTGGATGCCTGGAGCAGACCAGAATCTCAAGTGGAGTTGTGCATCTAAATGAGATTCCTTCTAAAGGTTAGTCCATTTGTATCGAAGTGCTCAACATTAGGGCTAGAACAAGAATAAATGTAGTGGAGACTGCACAGACTCCACAAACAAAAAGATAAAGCACTATACTTTTTGGAACATCCCCCCGTGATGACAGGCTAGCATAACAAGATTACACAAACCAAAGATGCAATGGTGTACAGGGTGGCTCAATGTACTGTATCGTAATATTTATATAGCGTTTAGTACCCCTATGTGGAGCACTGAAACTATTGCATACATGGGTAGTATGCTACACTATGTAGGGTGTGTGCCTGGAAGGATGTTGCCTTTGTTTTGATACTATGTAGGAAGAGTTTCCATGTGATGCGTGATTACCACTGAGGCGCATTTTTTGTGAAATGGAATGCAGCGCTTAGCAGTGATGGTTGGAAGTGTGAGAGACAGGCGTGTGCGCAGTTTATGATTTTCAGTAAGGTGGCAGCTTTGACCAGGCCCCTTTATGGTATTTCTTATCTTCTTCATAGTCCAGTTAACTGATTACTGCATGGTGTTGTCCATTATGAATTTTTTTTTAGGTCTCGCCTGGCGTTAGCATCGCGCATGCGCTCTGCTCGCCATGCAAGGGCTTTTTGGAATCGATACGGATTCCATGCGTGCACGCGGGCGGACAGAAGATGTGCACGCGGGGACTGGATGCTTCACTGGCAGCGTGACACGGAGGACTTTTTTTGGGCTCGGCAAACTACGAAGAACCCGGATGCAACTCTACAACAGAGGTCTGTCTATTTGGGACTGGTCTAAATTGTGTAAAGTCTCAGCTTTGTGAAAAGATTCTAGTATGTTGGAAATCTGATTCAGGTAGAGGTTTCGCCAATAAATCAGTGCCAGTACACTGTGTGCTAATAGTGAACTGTTACTAGCAAAGCGTGCGCATGAAAAGCACTAACACCACTTTGCATTTAGTACTTACAATGCAGCGTCTCTCGCGTAGGTCTTTTTACAGATATTGTTTTGTGTGATTACAAATGATCATAGACTATGATCACGTTTTGTGTGCCTCCAGGATTTGAAGAACAAACGTCACTGGATTTATATGATGCATCTCCTTTATTACACATTCAGCCGCTGTGTTTTGCTTCCGCGTGCCAATGACCCGTTGACCTTCTACATTAACCCATTGGCCTTCTTCACGTCTTTAGGGGTGTCAAGTTGTAGGTATGACTGGCTGTCAGTACGTGTAACATGTTAGCGTGAAGTACAATGCTAATCCTGATAGCTTTGGTCTTAGTTTACTGTGCTCCGAGCAGTGGGCTCCGCATGTAAACCTGCAGCACTGGGTTGCACAGATGGTGAAAATTGTGCAGCACCAAACCTACAGAGTTGCATGTCGAAGTTATTGGTGGTTCCCATGCAAAAATGATGGTTTAGCACAATAGCAAGTGTTGGTCTATTGATCAAAGGCAAAGTAAGTTCAGTATCGCGTGAAAGTAGCATTTGTGGTACAAAACCTGTATAAATTCCCTTGTCAAAGCAATCAGGTTGAGGTGCATAAATGTGTCATTTCGCACGAATTACGCATTATGCAAGGGAATATTACACAATATTATGCTTGCCAAATGTTTGTGTCCGATTTCATTTGGTGTTAGGCTTGTTCACACAAATCCAGATCATGCGGTCTTAGTTGAGTGGCTTTGCATCAAATTCCAGTGCTCTTAGTGCTCACCCATCGCGTAGCGCCAAGACGCCTCTTTATAAGACATTTCATTCATTCATTCATTCATTCATCCCCACTAAGCTCCACATGCGTACATTAGCTGGGGGAGGGTGTTGGTCCTCTGCAATGAGACGCATATTCGTCACTTAGTTAGTGCACATTAATCAGACCCTCCAGGATTTTGTGATTTGCAAAAAAATTGCGAAATCGCTAATTTTATAAAAAGGCCATGATATTTACTAAACCGCCTGTGAAATTTGGAGAATGTGAGAGGGGGGATAACAATACAAAAAAGCAACGCGTGTCCTTACACTCCGAACACAGAACAAACCATGGCACGGGAAGCTTGTGTACACCAGGACAACAGCGAATCGCCGGCGAAGAACAGTATGTACTCGAAGACAATTGTGCACCACTGAAAGGGGTTTTATACAACACACAAACTAGGCTGGAGGCTGTCGGAGTGCCCCCACAGGACTATGGGAACGGGGTGTCGTACACCTGTGGCCCATGAGCCAGACCCCATTAGGATTTCATCATCCAAGAATGACATAGCCAACTTGGCAATGTTCAAATGGAGTCTGGGTGTGGAGCGCCCATTCACACCTGCGTCAGAAGCAAAAAGGGACAGTTTCAGTCTGAAACTTGCCAATTTACTCTTTCCTAAGGGTACACGATCCAATAATGATTATTGATCCCGTAAGACTAGAGTACCGCTTCTCAGAACAACAGTACGTGCCCTCAATGACTCTTTTAGACTCTTTGCAGAACTGAAGGGGGCGCTATGCTCCGTGGATGGCAGCAGCACCTCCCAAAGGATGGCAGCACTGCGCTGTTTTTCACTCACTACTGATAGGGAAAAGAACCGCCCGTGGCGGCGCTGCACTGGCATGTTCCACTGAGGGAGCCATCATGTGCCATGGAAAGCGGTGCTGCGCTATTGAAAGGTTGCAGACTGTTGAATAACAGCACAGCCCTGCGGTACAGCACTGAAGAGGGTGCTATGCACACTTGATGGAAATATAAACGTCTTGGTGGCAGAGCTTCTCTACTGGCAAGAAAAGAATGCTTCGATTGCACCACTGGGGCAAGGGGGGGGGGGGGGGGGGGGAAAGAGTATTATGCACTGCTTCACTGATGGAGATGGCGCTCTAGGCGGCACAACTGCACGGCTCTGCAACACTGATGGGAGCAATTATGTTCACTGAACCCCAGCACTGTACTTGTGGCAGGGAAATGAACCCCGTGGGGGGGGGGGGCTTTGTCCTGCGGTACTCCACCGAAGGAGTTATGCGTCTCATGTTAAACCTTTATATCATTGCTGTACTGCTGACACAAAAGTGAAACCTCTGGATTACAGCGCTGCACTGGGGTGCACGGCACGCATCACGGATAGCTGCACTGTACTACCGACACTGAGCTGAAACCCATGGTTGGCAGCACTGCTCACCACCAGGGTGTTATGCACTCCTGTACCTCAGCGCTGCTTCACTAATAGGCATCTGGACACTGCACTTGAGGGGGAGTCGGTACACACCCCAGACACCAGCACTGCACTACGGGCCCAAAGATCACCCTGTTGTCATAGGTTTCCCCTTTCACATGTGCTGCAGCACACTCCATCGATTCTGCGGCTCTGGGCAGGATTTACCAAGCATGGCTCTGCCAGCGAGTGGTGGCAGGGCCACTTCAGTCTCACTGATCGTGACGTGCAACGAAGCATCAAGTGGTCTAATCTGGTGCTAAGCACTTCACCCTGCTGGGCTACCTGTCCTGTGTGCTTATGGTGCGTGAACACCTCAGTGTTATGGAGGAGCATAGGAATGTCCTTAAAAGTAATTGACATGCAATTCCCCCGAAAAAAAGCCAGAGATGGCACACTGCTGCGGAATCTAATCATGGGTCTCCTAACTGTTGGGAGGCTGAGAAAGCCATACGTTTAAATGAAGGAAGCACTGGCTCCTATAGATTTATTTAATGCAATTTTATATAGTGTGAAATTTACCCAAAGGTGTCAGAGAGCTTTACAAAAGAACTCCGAAAGTTACAAAAGGTACTCGTGATGGAATTTACATATTATCAAGTTACACATACAATCACGATTATAACAAGTATTTGCAATGCAACAGGTCTCGCATTTGCGAGAGTTTAACCTATTTGCATTGTAAATGACAATGCCTTTTTATTTATGTTTTCAAAACCAAAACGTAAATAAAAGGCATTGTCATTTACAATGCCAATAGATCAAACTCGCGTAAATGCCAGACCTTTGCATTGCAAATGCTTGTTTTATATTACTTGGCCTAAACAGGCATAGATCAAAAAGAGAAATGGCGAAGAAACCTGCTGGGGTATGCATGTATAACTTAAGCAGAGGTTGTGATCCTTGAAATGAGGTGTGGGTAATCTGCATAGATAATAGGGGTTAGGGCAAAACATACATGTGGCTTAAAGTAGGTCGTGCTCAGAGAGAGAAGGCATGCAGAGAATGGAAAGAAATTAGAGATTTGTTCGAAAGATAGGTAGCATAGCATGGAAAACTGTAGAATTAAACAACAATATTTGCATGTGTTGCAATACCACTGTTTGTCATGAGAACTCAAGCATGCGCACACGCACGGTCACCACCCACAGGTAAATGCAATTTAAAAGGTTTTGTTTCCTCCATAAAATCTGAGAGAGGGCACCACCAAAACAGGAATTGCATATTTTGTATGTCTGTGCTAGAGATGCTCCTTTCCTTTCCCTCTGATAACCAGGGCAGTTTTAGTGAGTTGAAGCAAAGTAATGCTTCTCAGGACAAAGCATTGGGCCCGCCTACAGCACCCATAATATATGCACAATGAAGTGCAAATTGTTGCATCTGGCTGTCGTTTAGCCTTCCTGTAGCAACAATTAGACACACAAAGAAAAGGACCTACCTGTTCAGAGATCACCCACCTGAGTAACAAACTGCAGTCTCACCCTCCCATTTTCCATCCACCAAACCTGCAGTGCTCAGGAAACACAAGTAATCAGCAGCCTCATTCTAACAGGACCTCACTGAAGTTTTAATGGGAGCCCTGCCTGCATCGTAACCTACTTCACTGTGGTCTCTACCATCAAGCCATAGAATGCATTAAATACACCTCTATTTCCTGGGACCGGGGGCCTTCCCCACCCCCATCCTCTGCTTCGTGTTGCCAATGTTCACCTAGTTACTGAAAACATCACAACGTGAAATAAAACAACTAGAACGCAAAAGGCTGCCTCAAATTACATATACAGTTGGAGAGGGCTCATTTCTGAAATGTACCTCATTACCAAGGAATATCTACTTAGGTTAATTTTTTACTGGCAATAAAAATGGCACTCAGTGTCACACACAAGACAATTAAATGCACACCTAAACAGACTGTAAACACAGACATGTCGCATATTAGAAATTTCAAAACGTGGCTATCGTAAATGGGAAGAAATGAAAACGCCCATTGTGACCATCTGTAAAGCTGCTGGCAGCATTTGTTACACAATCCCAAAGGAACAGCTGGGGGTCACAGGAAGACGGATGGAGACGATTGAGAGGAGTCCTAAAACCTTCTTGTACTATCCAGTGAGCCTGCTGGTAAAACGTGTTCCTTCCTGGGGGAGTCTTAGGTCTGGGGGGCGTTGAAGGTATGTTGCTAGACAACACCTTAGGAAACCCTTAGCTGATGCGACACATTTAAACAGTTACACGTTTCAACTATAGTCTACCCCTCAGCAAGAACAGCCTGAAACAACTGCTGTTTAAATTCAAAAGCTGCTTTTATTTGTAGAGGGAAAGGTCTTGTTTGCTCTGTTCCTGGTGCTATTCTTTGCACCATGAGCCCACATAGGTTCAAGGCTGAGGAACAACTAGTCGCCTCTTCTTTATGTTCTATTCCCCCCGACAAGAATCACGATGCAGGACAAATGCAAAAATCGTTTTATTTCATAGGATCCCAAGTACAGCCATTCCAGAAGTAACTAGCAGTCAACTAACAATCGCTGTTCCTATCATAACAACCCTCCTACGTGACATGGTGATTTCAATGTTCAGGAAGACAGCATTCCATAATGTAAGTAAGAATACTACAGACTGGACTCCATCAGTTCAGGAATCCAGTAAGGGAGTTTACAATTTGAGAGACAGGAATAAAATTCTAAATCCGAATTGGTATCAGTACCCTGAGAACCGTTCTTCCTTTAACAGTAGACGGACAGAAAGAAGTTGACGGATTAAGTAAAGCAGATTATGAGCGTATAGCAAGCAGAAGGACTAATCATAACATGAAGCAGAGGTCAGTGTAAAAAAAACTGGTAACCCAAGTTGTGCAGTGTATACTGCATGTGGAAGCCTGACCCACACTTGTGGTATGTTTAATCATAAATGACATATTCCCGCCCTGAAAAGATGACACTATCAGGGAGGACTCTTCCGCAGGGAAGTTCTTGACAAAAGACATACTGGAAAATGACAGTGACCGAAGAGTTACTGAGGCACATTATTGCCTAGTCAGTAAACGCACAACCTGTCTGGGGAACCCACACATTAAACCTATTTCGCTTTGGTGTCCCTAGCCAGTTTTAATCATTCACTCGCTCACCCTTTCTTACGAACCCTCAATCTCACACCCGCATTCATCATACAGCTTTATCAAAAGATCTCCGCTAAAGCGACCCTTCGGGGGACCCGTAGGGCATTGCAGCACCGGCCTGACGAGAAGCAATGCCCTATGATGAAGCATGACATCCCTTGGGATGTGTGAGGGCAATGACTTGGACTTGCCTCTATCCTGTGGGGTTTAGACCCATCCTTACTGCTCCTCTTTCTATTTCTCTTTCTCTGTGGACAACTATTGTGCCTACACTAGAACAGTTACCCACGGTTTGGTTTGAGATTACTATATGGAGCACGGGTACTGAACTATAACTAGCTCCTAGTTCCCCCGCCCCCCCTTCTTTTTTATACAAATGACAGTATCACCATTATTATAAAAATAGTTTGAGGTAAACCTTAAAGAAATACCTTTATTAGTGGGTACCTCAGGTATGATTAAACGGAAATGTGAAACCGGATGAGAACTGGATGTAATTGCCAGTTCATCCTCAATTGCCCTAATCTTTCAGCCCATTCAAGTACCAATAATTGGTCATGGGCTTTCATCAGGGCTAGATGGATCCCTACTTCTAGTGCTTATTTAAAGCATTTGAACATGGGAAAAAGAATTTCCTACCGCCAAAAGGAGTGTGAATGCAACCTAACTAAGAGTTGTGGCACCCTTGTCTGGGTGGAAGAAGACCTCTCTGTAGTCACATAATCTTCAAGGTGTGCCTGGTAGTTTCACCTACTGTGCCCTCCATTAGCCATAACAGCATAACGGGATTACCCGTAGAGCAGGTTTGATGGACAGTTTTCTGATGTTGGGTGGACCGTGCACGTCCACTATACGGGTATGTCATAACTTTAAAAAAAAATACAAAATTGATACCACTATTTACAATATCACAAAATCAAATAAGGGGAGTAGAATATTAAGCGTCAGGGTGAAGAGGTAGGGCAAGATTTATGGAAAAAGCTTTAGGTTAAAAGGTAATCTAAGTATTATGGTTAGATAAGATTTCGCGCAGCATTTAGGGATAGGTTACGATTACGGTTTAACATTCAAGTGAGATGAAGGTCACCCCTCTGTCAATTAACTCTAGCAGTACACAGTCTACAGCTGTGCACAGTTCAGTGGAGGTGCCAAGCCTGGCCTGTGGTTAGTCCCTGCATGATACCCGATACTGTGAACCTACACCCGGGGTGCACATCCTTAGGCAGTGGACAGTGGGGGAAAATCGATGGAAGGGCTGGCTTTCAGCCACACCATCTACCCAACTTTCTGCGGTCAGGTAACCCAGATGCTCACTGCATTTCGCGGTGTGCCTAGGGGCTGGCACATGACCTGGTCTGGGTAGGCCCTGTGCCACATTCCCTGCTGTCAGTTAACCCCCGTGGCACATGGCCTTTGGCTTTGCACTGTCTGAATTTGATGCAGGGCCTTGTCTGCGGATAAGCTTGCGCACCCCCTCTGCCTGTAGCCTATTAACAGTGCAGAACCTTCAGGTGTGCACAATAGTAGCGGTGAGCAAGGACTCGGTTTGCTTGTGGTCAGACGCCTTGTGCGATTCTCAAATAGTTTAAGAGTCAAGAGTCACACACCAATTTTGGTCTCTTTTCTCCCTGGTATGGGACTGGAGTTTTCCCAGCCGTTAGATACACCTTAGCACTTACATGCTATATAGATATATATATACACATACAAACACTAAAAAAACCAGGTTTCAGGGGCGTTATAGTTAGCTGGACATTTCCCTCGTACAAAACCCTAGAAATTCCTCCGTTATAGTTAGTTCAGCCAACTATAACTCGCGCCCCCGCAATGCACTGCTGAGGACGTCACATATTACATCACTCATGACATGGTCAGTGACATATATGTGACGGTGATGATAATTTATTCCATACCTACACTCACACTGCAACCCCTATAGCGTATCAGCCATATACAACTCTGGAGGTTCCAATTTCAGCATGGCAACACCGTATTTGGGCAACGGCGCCCTAATCTACACCGTGACCCTGGTCCGGTTAGGCCCTTTGTCAATTCCGGGGGCTACTTGGCCAGTTTTGGCCGGGTACACACCACATCCACGTTATCTAGGGTTCACTGTAGACGAGTTGCGGATCTTACACACCTCCTTGATTAAGGTGCACAGGGCTCTAGTACAATACGTCTCACGCAATCTTCAGGTGGGAGCACCTGGGGTTGCTGTGCAACCAGCTGGACCTGTTGAACTATTAGTCCAGTTATGGTTAATTCGGTTATGTGCAAGCGTCCTCAGAGTAAGGAAGATTTACCTTATTGGCTTGGGGAGAAATTTGACCAGCTGGAAGCAGTATTTCCAAATACAATTCCTGTGGAGAAACACAGGATTCTTACTATTAGTTTGCAGAAAGACTTAATACTCGAAGTAACTGATTGTGAAAATAGGGGTTAAGTGTTCGCGGCAGTGTATGCGAAATGTTTCGGCACACCATCTATGACTGAGCTTCCCTCTGTGATTAAACGTGTTCAGGATGAACACGGACCGGAGGCGGCTGTGGAGTTAGGGATGAGGTTGGTCGGAGTGTTTGACGTAGTTGCTGATCTGATCCTTACGAATGTCAAGGGAGATGCAGTTAACTTTCAAGTGTCTAATGATTTGTGCCTTGTCCGGAATGAGGAGAAACCCCGCGAATTACCAAAAATTATTGCAGAAGGTTATAAAACAATTGGGCGCAATAGTTTGGGTGTTAAGCCTTTCGCTAGAATACCAGCACAACAGCAGACAGACGGCTAAGTCTGCTAAAGACGACCGTTCCAATTTTCCTAAAAAGAATTGGAAAAATAAGAAACAGGGGAAGCAACAACAGACAGGGGTCGCGTGCGTCACCGGTTCCCGAACCTTCTGAGAGGACTTATGATTTGCGCGAACTCGAGGGATTTAGGTCTCCTGACAGGTTTCAGGTTCCTGATCAGTGTGCTACTCATTCTTCACAGGCAACATCGGGGTCACAAGCCGGTGGAGGAGGAAACGCCAGGATCGCGGCAGAGGTCAAGGTGCCCCGCAAGGATGTGAGCAGCCTCGTAAGGCTGACGGCAAAGGGAAACAAGACGATTTTCCTCGTCAGCACCCGCCTTTTCAGAAAAGGAAAGTTGCTGCTTTAACAGCGAGATATGCCACAGGCGGTGAGAACCCGGCTCCAGAACCAAACATGGGCAGTAACGCTGCTAGACAGCGCAGCGGAAGTTACCATAGTACGGCAAGCACAACGCCTATTTCTGGAGGCGACAGCAACTGAAACTTTCATCACAGTTGAGACAGCTGAAACCCGAGTGGCTCCCCTAGACAGATTATATGACATAGTTCTTCACATTGAGGGTGACATTCAAAGTGTAATAAAATTGATTTTTGGGGAAAATCGAACTTCTTCGTATGACATACTTTTGGCGGAAAAAGATTGGCCGCCACCTTGTGTTCTAGCCGCTCGCCGTGGAGAGGAGGTAATACTCTCCAGTTTTTCACATAACGTATCCAAGAAGCAAGCAAATGCTTTTGCAGAGGAGTGGGGTTTGGTGCATGCACCGGCTGTGTACCGAAATCAGGGGGCTGGGGTAAAGATTCTCCCCCGCATGATACCATTATGGTCTACGCCACAGCCACAACCCCAATATCCCCTCCGGCAGGAGGCAAAGGCTCCCGTAGCAGATATTCTGGATCAACTGGAGTATCAGGGAGTACTTGAGACATGTGTCACCAATGAATAACCCTCTATTTACAGTAGCAAAACCCGATGGGTCGTACCGCTTGGTTTTGGATTACAGACATTTGAACTCACATTGTTGGACTTGTGCGGTGCAGAATACCCATAGTTGAGCGTTAGTCAACAGTTTTGTTCGTAAAAAATATAAGACGACACTTGACATTTCCAACTGCTTTTACACGCACAATCTATCCCCTGAAAGCAGTCAATGGACCGCCTTCACAGCGGGCGGAAAACAAAAAAAATGTATACGTTTAGCAATGGGCTACAAAAATATCCCTGGCGCTTTCGCCGCCCATATGGTCTCTTTGTTAGATAGCATAGACAAAGACGCTTACTCATACGTTGATGACATTTATCTGACAGACGAGTTATGGCCGCATCTTTGTCGCGTGGTTCGCATCATAATATTGTTTGCGGACCACGGTTACAAGTTTAACTTTGCGAAATCACACATTGCTGAGTACACAGTGTGGGCTACGAGCTCAATGAAGGAAGAGGCGTGGCGTCTCACGTCTTGGAAAAATGTGCACGTTTGCGCCCTCCGTCTACACTGAAAAAATTAGTCTTTGCTGGGTTTTTTGAATTTCGGTAGGACTTACATCCCTGATTATGCCCAGCGTATCAAGTCCTTGTATGCTTTGATACAACCCTCTTTTTCAAAGTCCTGCTGGCTTCCGGAACATTTCACTATACTGCAATCTTTGCAGTCTGATCTTATTGAATCAAAATTCTTGTTGACTTGTGATAACCATACTAACCTGGTGATAAGAATCATCCCAGGCCATGTGGGTTTCACATACTTGACGTTTAATGAAGGAGACACAGTGCCAATTGCTTACAAGTCACATTTGTACACTTCAGCAGAATTGAGGTTTTCCTCTATTGAGAAAGTTTTAACAGCTGTCCAGATGGCGATCCTAAATGAACGCGCACTGGTGCAAGGGAAACTGATTTTGGTCGTAACACCATGTCGCGCTTTTGAAGCGGTGACAAAGGCAAGTGTACAGAACTCAAAGGCTTTGCATCCCTGTTGGATACAGTGGGCCACATCGTTGGCCTCTCCGGATGTCAGGTTTATTTTTGACTCTTCATTGCATTAACCGAATTGCGCACTTTGGTACTGGCTCTGGAGTTTGCAGATCCAAAAGTGACTACTTTAATTGTAAGCGATTCTTACTACGGTGTTAAGTCTTTCAATGACATCTTATTCTTTTTGGTCTCAAAAGACTATCGTGATTCTAAGGGCAGCGCAATTAAACATAAAATGCTTTGGGTTCAAGTCGCAGATCTTAAAGACAGTCTGCCTCACACAACTAATTTTTACTCTTGGTCATCAGTGTATAGGAGTACACGCAGTTGGCAACAGTTTGGCAGATGAAGCTGCCAAATAAGCAGTAGCCACATGTTCAGTTGCAACAGTTACAAGATCCATGAATCAGATTGATAATGACATTTTGGCAGCAATAGCTGCTACAGAGAAGGTTGATCATTATCCGCAGGGTTTCCCTTCCAAATACTCTCATAATTTAAGTCCTGATAATGTTCCTTACGTGAGAATGAACGACGTTGGTGACGTGTTGATTCCAAACGCGGACTGCAGGTCTGCACTAACAGCCTCACACAAAGGAATGGCCTCAGCGCATGCTGGAGTGTCAGCGACTGTTTCTATCTTGCAGCAGCGTTACTGGTGGAGCGGCTTAAATAAACAAACCCGTAATTACGTGCTTTCTTGTGACATTTGTGAGTAGATTAAACAGTCTATGGCAACGCGCCCACCACAAACACAGCTATGCATTTCTAATAAACCTTTTGGTTGTGTTTATTTAGATCACTGAGGTCCTTTTTCTTCAGATACTGCCTATAACTTAATCTTAGTTGCAGTTGATTAGTGCACACGCTTTCTTTGGGTTTGACCACAACGCAGTGCTGACGCCCGAACTGTCATCAGGCATTTGCGTATCTTTGTGGGAATTTTTGCATGTGGCACCTTCCATTCGGACCAAAGTCCCGCGTTCGCCTCTAAGGCGTACAAGGATACCATGCGGCCTTTGGGGGTGCAAGTCAAATTTTTGTCTCCATACAGGCCTGAGAGCAATTCGGTTGTGGAACGAATGAACCGTGACTTAAAGCAATCCTTGACAGCTAGGGCCATAGGGACTGGCAGGAACTGGTTCGGCCATTTGGATAGCGTACAACATGCACTAAATAATCTCCCTAGAAGATCTCTGGGTGGGCAGACCCCATACGAAATGCTCTTCGGCATGAAAATGTTTGTGCCCAACCTTGATGGTCTAGACATTGCGGCGTCTGCCGCATCCTTTGACGTAGATAATCATTGTGCTGTATTACAGAAACTACAAGAGACCCTTTGCAAGGCGGTCACGGAACATTTGCCCTCACCCACTGATGCTGCGCTGCAGATTCCGGTAGCCTGCTGGCTACCAAAAACCAGAGACCTGGTTCGAGAGAAGGTGGAGAACAAGAAAGTTTGGCCCCTCTTATCTAGCACCCGTCCCAGTGCTGTGGTACTGTAAAAATCGGAACCATGTAGGTGGCATGGTCCCACCATGCCAAGTTTGGTATCAGCGAACCGCAAATGAGCAACGCGGTATGTACGAGTGTTTTCATCATGTTCCACTGATGCATTCACCGTGTATACGATATTATCCATGCGTTCCATTTTACAGTAGTACCCATTTTTGTGGTTGCCCTCACATAGGCTGCGCACTAAGGCCATGCCTAGGCTTAAAGGACACGTACACCTTCGGTGACTTCTCTCTGACCTGTGCAAGCCGACTCCGCTGCCCGAGGTCAATCCTGTCCGGCCGGTTCCTTTCTCGCGGCCTAATGTGATTAGCATCAGGGCTCGACCCATCATAAAGCCCCTGTTCGGACACAATCCCTGACTAAGCTGTTTTCACACCTGACTCTGTTTCCTACTTTATGGCTTGTTTTACGAGCAGGACGTGCCCGTTTTATTGGGGTCTGCTGTTATCTGATGAGGGTTCTGAGCCTTGCTGGGTACAATAACTGCATGCTTCATGAACTGAAATGTGGGATTGTCATTATGACTCTGCTGTTCCTTTGAAACTAAAATATGTGAATGACCACTTGTAAAACAGGGGCGGTGTTGCCCCCAAAGCGTAATTTTGTGTATATAAGCAAAGACTGGTTTTTGGTTCGGGAGCAGTCTCTTGAGAACATACATAGTGTTGTACTTCTCGGACATCTGTGATTGGTCTGCAGCCAATAAAGACGTTCTTTGAATTCACCTAGAAGACTCTGTGTTTCTGTGGGTCTGAAACAAGAAGAATCCGAAGTCTTAGGGTGTGTTCCCCTGCACCGCTGGGTTCTAAAAACCCAGTACTTCAGTGCTTGGAGTGCAGGGTACTCGTACAGTCATTTTACCACCACTTCCTGGTCGAAAAGACAACCGATACATCTCAGTTGACAATGTCAAGCTACATCTGGACGATCCTGAATAGCATCACACCAGCGGTGTCTACAACAACAGTATCTAGAGATCCAGGTTTGCCCGCTTCTAACACCACGCAGGATGACACCGCCATTGAGGTGGATTCAGTTACCAATCCTTTGCTGTTACCGCCTGCTTCAACAAATAATGAAGAAACTGAATATGCATATCCCACCACAGTGTCATTGCCTGGCTTGCGACCCGAGGCCATTGATGAATCACGTTTTTCCTTTGACTCACATTCCACATCATCACAGGCCCCTTCCAAATTTTCCATTTTTGTCGCCTGGTTTAAACGCACTTATTTGGTTCCACCTTGGACTTGCATCTGGTTGTTGCTCATCACAATTTTTTTGTTCATGTCCATTGGTTTTGTGACATTTCTTTTCCTTCTGATCAAGGGCCACTATCTCCCGGAACGCTTTGCTGTTAAACTGATTGATGGAACTTTGGCTCCGCACTCTTCTTCTCACATCATGAAAAGAGACCAGACTTTTGCCACATCACTGCCTGTCCAGTTGTCAACGGCATAGTTTGGGATGCTGTAGATTTTCAAATCCATGGCCATACAGAGATAATGTCCCAAATGTACTTCGTGTTTCAATGGGTGATGTTGTGAAACATAACAAAAGATCAGATGATTGGGACGTACAAGCTGTGCAATCCTTATTTTCAGATTTAAAATACTATGCTGCCTTTGATGCTGAAGATTTGCATTTGAATACTGCAAATTATGCAGATTTATTTTGCCATCAGCACTATGGTCATCATCATCTGCATAAAGCGAACACGTTTAGAAATGTTTTCAATTACACACAATGGGAACATTGCCCGACCCCTTTGGGAGGCAGCTCTAAAATGTTTTTGTAAAAAAAATCACCTATTTTACAGATTGACACATAAAACCCTGGGTCATTCTAATTTAAATGAAATGTTTCTTCAAATTCAAAAGTGATACTCAGCCACACTAAATTATTATATTCTAAGTACTTTATGGCCGATTCAACAGTTGGAGGCTATGAGCTTTGGAAGTCAACAATTGATCTTAAATCTGTCTGGGGTTCTAAATCGTGGCAAGTGCGAGGTACAGAGGCGTTACACTGTGACTACCTCATCCCAACACAGATTTTATTTTTAAATGACTCAATTTATCAAACTACCTGTTTTGGTTTGGCAACCTCTAAATAAATGAAAGCCCCTGGTATCCCTACTCTGGCTGCGTATCAGAACTGGAGCAGTTTTACTAATTATTCCATGGACGAATTACAATCACTTTTTAAAAATGACACCTTTAATTTTTCTAGTCTGGACCCCCTAGGTTGGTTGGTGTGGCAGACTAGTTCAGATGCTTGCCAACTTCGTTCCCTCGCCAAGGCTCCTGGTTACACACAGGATAGGCCTGAACCTCGTTTTTCTAACACCCATTCATTTACTACATATTCCGTTGGAAAACTTTGTCAAAATTGGTTACAACACTTGACGCTAGCTTCAGTTAAACAACATATCTCATTATTATCAGGTGACATTGATTTGACAGATTTTATAAAGGGACCTGCTGGTCCTAGAGCAAAAAGATTTATTTATGCAGCTTACAATGAAATCTGGAAACTATCCCAAATTGAAGCAGCTTCACGTTTACAGGCAATAGATCAGGCTAATCTTGAAAAAGTACTTGCTGTTGTTGATAATAGTATTAACACACTTTCTTCCCGCATTTACACATTAGACAATATTGTTTCGTCTTTTTTGTTTTTATCCTCATCTGCCTCAGACCTTAGTTGACAAAAGAGTAGGATGTCTATTACCGTTAATCGGTTTTAAGGAGACGTAGGCATAAAGATTGAACCGGGGGATAACACCCGCCTACCGGTAAACAACAATCCCACCTAGAGTCACTATCCCCACTTTTGAATATAGGGGCTGGTCTCCCTCTCTTTTGATAACCTGTGACCGAAGACGGTTTATGTTGGCCGGCTGAATGAAGCTTTTCGGGGAGGGCCCAACACAGTCAAAGAGCATCCAAGAGGCTTAATCATAGTATCCAAACAGTTGCCATAAAAAGGATAAAGAATAAACTATTAATACGACTGAGACCACTTTACCAAACAATCCCATATTACTTTTTTTTCTGCTAGTCTGCAATCTGGCCAGATCAATCTTAAAAGTCTTATATAGGGAGGACAACCATTCGGTATGTGTAGGCGGTGTAACCTCTACCCATTTCTTACAAATTTCTCTCCTACCCAGCAATATAGCATAGAAAAGAAATCCCCTAGCAGGCCCTGTTACTTCGCTATCTATACCAAATATGACCAAGGGGAGAGAAATATGGACAGGGAATCCCAGGATGTCAGATATAGTTGCACTCACTTTCCCCCAATATTCAATTATCGCTGGGCAATCTTTGAACATATGAATGTCTGAGGCATTTACCAGACCACACTTCTTGCAGCTAATCGGGGGGACCCTTAGCTATTTTGGATAGTTGTGCTGGAGATAAATAGGCCCTATGGGTGGTAAAATAGTGATTCCTTCGAAGCCAGGCTGGTTTTACAGTCACGTACAAGGTATTGAAAGAAGTTTGCCACAGATCTTCTAGTTGTTCATTTGGCATGGAGGTTCCCCACTGTTCTTCAGCAAGTTTGAAGTCTCTATCAATGGCATCTTCTATAGCCCAGTAAAAGAAGGAAACCTCCTTCCTACCCGTCGGCCTAGATACTAGTTGCTCCTCTAAAGTGTTTCCTATGCCTATTGGTTTTTTGAGACTCTGGGACCAACTCTGCAACTGTAGATATTTACACCTGGACATACCTCCCTCTAGTCTATTATGGAATGATAACCATGGTTTTAGGGAGCCATCAAAAGCCAAGTCCTTCCACACCTTCAATCCCACAGTCCTGAGTGGTGTGGCCAGTTTGTCTTTTAGACAGTCTGGAGTCCCTGGAGAATCCCACAGAGGGGCCATACTCGAGAAGTAATTAAGTAAGTAATTAAGGCCTGTGCATTGTTTAATTCTAGTCCACATACGAGCCAACCCCAGCAAGACTTTCAGCCTGATCTTCTTGAAAGATTTCTGGTCACCAAATTTGAACAAAAATCACTCCTGGGGAAAATCCCCTCCTTTTAACATAGCAGAGAACATAGCCCCTGTCCCTGTATGATCTGGTGTTGCATGTGATAACTGAAATGCCCAGGCATAAAATTGCAAATCTGGTAGGGTTAAGCCCCCCTTCTCCCTCCTACGCCTGAGCTTCGCCAAGCTATCCTTGTGGCCTTGTAAGCCCATGCAAATGAGTTAATTGCTTGCTGAAGTTTATCGATCTCCCGTTTATCAAAATGTAAAGGAATGGTGTCAAAAAGAAAAGTGATTTTCGGAAGTATGGCCATCTTAATCAGATTGATCCTACCCAGAATGGTCAATGGGAGATGAGCCCAGGATTTCATGAGCCTCTGGCATTCTTTAGATACATTGGCTAGGTTGGTCCCTGCGATCTTCTCAATATTCTGGACAATCCTGACCCCCAAATATTTACTGCCCTCAGTTTTGCCGGACACCATACAAGCAACTGATAACTTCATAAACTCGCTTTGAATCAGCTGCAGTCCTGAATCTTCACCTTCTGAGGTCTGGAAATAGCAAAGCATTGGCCCTATAAAAAGTCACAGATTTAATGTAAATTGCAGCACTCAATATCACTCTTCTCTTGAAAGCATTCTTCATCTCCAACAAGAGTTCCTTCAGCTTTCTATACTCCTTTCGGGCTCTTCATGGGTAATCTCATGACAATGATCACTGGTATATAGGCCCCCTCTGCATAACCCTTATCTCCACTTTTAAATTGTCCCTTACCTGGAACATAGGCAATTCACAAAATGTGCACGTTAGCAGCTCTAAGCACATTTTCTCCTCTACATTTCAATATCTTCCTGGAGTCAATGGAACAAGGGCTGAACTCCTGTATTAAGGCATATCTCCACTAAAGTTGGAAAGCATGTAGGCAATACTTCAACATATCGAGCCACATCCTGGACTCTTTTTCATTCATATTCACACATGAATATCTATATACGCCAAACTTGTTTTACATTTAAGTCACTGCGGTTTCTATATTGTTCATGGTTGACAGCAGGTATCTAATAGCCATCATAAAGAGAGATATTTCATGAGCAAAACACACCCATGGCCTTTTCTTCGCTGCCAATAGCACTACTTTTTACAAGCCGTTTGGTGCTAATTAAGTTATTTTGGTCTTTCTTTGATCTTTACTGATGGTGAATGCGGACAATATGACAGGGACATTCAGTCCAAGGAATTAGCAGACCACAACGCTTTGTCAAGCTTTGTTTCTCAAGAAGCATTTAATTTGGGAACCCGAATAATTGTCTCTGAATAGCTTACACAACCATTGCATTCGTCATCGTCATATCAGAGAGAGTGTAGAGCTGGAGAGCTTAACCAGGACCAATCTGCATCTTGTGCCAGACCAAGCTCTGTTCCCATTTTGCGGTCTCTTTTCAGCATACTTTAACATGCCACTCTGACCAAACTACCACCTCCATCTAGCGGTCTGGCAGCACATGGGTTCACTAAACAGTAGTGCAGGTCCCAGTCCTCTTGTTTTTCAAGTCACCAACTGGTACCCCAGCCCCCATGCAACAAGGGATTTCACGGTCAACACCATTTTTGTGAGCTATAGAAATTAAATTAATAGAAATTAAAACGAAAACTACTCATTTAAAAAGATCTATAGGTTTTTTTTTTTGCGAAATAAAATGTTAGCAACAACAACTATGGACTGAACTTCCTGATTCCATTATAAATCAAAAACTCAAGATTTTTGGTCACTAATGGGATTTGGCAAGGACAGAAAAACAAACAAAAAAAACCAGTCAGAGGAGTACCATATTAACTGCAAGTGGAAAATCTACCTAACAGACACTATTTGGTTCTGTTGATCAGCCTCCAATCATTAAATCGCAATACCATCAACTTCTAAATTTGAAACAACTGAGGAGATAAGCACTTGTATTGCAGAGACAAAAACCTTCTGTGCCCCTTGTCCCAATGGGATTTCGAATACCATAATAAAGAAAAGTGTGGCAAACTGGTCCATGCACTCAACTTTCAAGTTCAATACCATCCTATCGGTATCACCACCTAGGAAAAGATCCATTTTGCAACGGTTATATAAACAAGATCCTAAATCAGAACCGAGCAGCTTCCAAATGATTACTGTACTGTAATTTCCACTGGACATACTGGGTTTAAGGACGGTTGTTCGGCCATGGACAACATTGTGGCCATTAACTGGCATGTCAGAAACACGTTTCATGTTAAATGTAAAAAAATGTCTGCCCATTTTATTGACTATTTTAATGCCTTTGACAGGGGATATAAACTTTGGTCTAAACTGGCAGTATTGGTGGTGTCGGGGGGGTGGGGGGGTGGGGGGGGGGAAATGGACGGCACACTCTTGAAATTAATTATCGAGTTACATTAGGATACCTGGAATCAGAATGACGGCAGGGGACAGACTCCCCGCAACAAAACTTCACAGGGTTTAAAACTAGGATGGATTATAGCTCCTCTTTTTTTCCCACTATATATTGTGCATTTTTTGAGGATCTTCGATAACAAGGAGGGAGATTCTCCAAAACTTGGTAACCTCACAATTCCATTTCTTGCTTATGGTGATGACCTGGTTTTGTTTTCAACAACTCAATTAGGCATTCAAAAGGCAGTTACTTTGTCTCCAGGGTTACAATCGAACAAACAACCTAAACATTAATTATGAGAAAACAAAAATGATTTGTTTGGGGAAAATCAAAGCTGTCTTTTAAATGGGTGCTTGATCAACAAAACATCGAAGAATTACACCCACCTTGGAGCAGAACAGGATTCTCTAAATTGGTCACAGCTTATCAATAAATTGAATAAACGTAGTACATCTGAAATCGCCGCCAAATATTTTGCTACAAAATATGGAGGAGGTGCCATGGGCCCCACTATCACCACTATCAGGTCAAAAATAGTTTATCCATTAACATATGGTTTATTTATAATGAACTCTGGTTCGCTAGGGAAATTTGATATTATATTGTAAAACTGCGTTAAGAGTTACTTAATCTCAGACAGTCCAAATCTCATGTCAGGCTGCATTGAAATTGTGAATTCCGTACATTTGTTCACAGAGTAATATTATTTTATCAAATTACATCTGTGATTGTGTGTCATCTAAAGAAATTACAGTATAAAGTTATGATTAATTTAGAACTACTTACAATCAGTAGAGCAAACAAACCTTTTTTCAAATCCACA
Organism: Triturus cristatus; assembly: GCF_964204655.1. NCBI lineage: Eukaryota > Metazoa > Chordata > Amphibia > Caudata > Salamandridae > Triturus > Triturus cristatus. The sequence continues at coordinate 272,771,378 of NC_140592.1, read as the reverse complement.
TCAGGCATCCATTATGCTGAGAAATTATAATTTACCCCCTTTAACTAGTCTTGTTAACATGAACTGGTGGCTTCGTAAAAAGCTAATAAAACAAGCAGTTCACCTAGTACAATTTTCCACTTAATTTGAGGGTTCTTGGAAGAAAGCAGCGAACTATATGTGGTTATATTATCTTAGCTCTGTGAGTAAGGAAACAATGGCCATGAAGTAAGTGCGCGGCAGCACCGGGGTGCCCCTCAGCTCATGGGGGGTTGTGGATGTCGTGATCCCTCCCCCTCCCCCCACACCTTGTTGCGGTCCTTCAGGACTGGTGGCCCGTAGCGGCTGGCCAACTGTTTCCGACACATCTGGCAGAGCCCGGCTGAGCCTTGCTGGGATTGAAGGAGGCCTGTGACAGCATCAGCCTGGGCCCAGTGACACAGCCCAGGAGCCAAATCAGGGGCGACATGAACTGCCCTTTTTATCTTATGGCCTGCTTACTGGACCCCCCCCCACCCCCACCCTGCAATGTTCCTTAGGCCTGGCACTACCCGAGGATCCCCGTCCGTGGCTGGGGCCTCTTCACCCATCACCTGGGCAGACAAAGCTGAAAAGAGTCTTCCTGGGAGTCTCTCCCCCCCCCCCCCCCCATCCTGCTGTGCTGGCAATTAGTTTACCTTCCCTGGCAGTGATTGGATCAGCAAGTTGGCACATGAATCTGGCCGGCACCTGCTCCCTAAACAAGGCTTAAACTGGCACTGCAACACTACAAGTACTGGACACTCTGCTTGCATGCTGAAGTCAGCATAGCATGTCCCTTGGGAATCTAAGAAGCTTGCCGGACATTGCGTATAGCCATGAGAGAAGCAATCAGCAGGCTACATGCATTGTATTCCTGATCATTGCCCCAAAGAGCTTAGGGCAGTGCGCTGCGCTTCCTCTCCTCACTCCCCGCCATCCTTGAGGTTTGTAGTTTCGTCAGGCCTCCACCATGGTTACCCGGCTTAGCAGCTAGTGGTGGTCTTGATGCCCTCCATTACAAACATCCTTGTAGGAGCTTTACACCATGTCAGCAGTCCAGTCAAAACAGACCACTCCCTCAGGAACATGCTAACCAAAACTCTGAGACCTACAGGAGACAACAAATCATCAATGCAGGATGTGGACCACACCTCCGACTTGATGGGTCGGAAAAAGCCAGTCACAAGGTCCTTTTTAGGTCTTGCCTAGGCAGCACTTGCACTGTCTCTTTGAGACATGCTGTATTCAAAATATGGGCATGAACTCCGCCTATGTGCCGCCCATGCATTTTATTTGTTCCTTGCAGTGTCTTCCATCATTCTTTTCATTTTATTAGTTTACTTTGTTAGTAGTCCCTCCTCCTTCCTGTTTAGTACCTCCCTTTTTAGGTCTCGCATAGCGTTGCAGCGCAACGCGCTGTTCGCTTTGCGAGGCATGCAGTATACAGTATAGTGGGGGCTCCGCTCACTTTCCATCCATGTTTTTCATTGGCTTCCATCATAAATGCCGCATTTTGATTCGTTTTCGGCTTGTTAGTCCCTCCTCCTGACGGTCATGTTGTCATTTATATCCTTCCCTGGCTATTGGCCCCTTTACTCCAAAAGTATTTTTGGCCCTGTGTCTCCCCCAGCCCCCTCCCGCAGTCCGTGACTTTTTGCACCCCCCCCCCTCCCATTCGTGCCTTCCTGGACCCCCAACCTCCCATTTCCAATGCAATAGGACTCCTGTAAATACGAGTCCTATTGCATTAAGAAATGCTTGTTTGTTGTGGGATTGGCTGGGTGATCACACTCTTGTTTGCTGTTGCGCAACATTTTGCCTGACCAAAACATGGCAGTATGCACAACACATGTGCAATACAGACGTTTTTGCTTTGATGTCTGTATGCTGTAGTCTCTTTTCCCTGTCCACGGCACCCGGTCACCGACAGCAGATCCTCTTTGACAATATCGCGCGTGGCCTATGGCTTCAGCTAGTCATGGCGGCCACTGTACTAAGTCGGAGAGGGAAGCGCACAAGTACCAGGGGCCGGATGGAGCTCAGCAGGAAGAGGACCTGCCCCTGCAAGCCGTGCTGGTGGTGGATAGCTTCAGTAGGCGCTTCAGCCCCGTGAGCAAGGACCGGGCTCGGGTGAGTGGGCTATACATTTTAAGCTTTACAAATCGAGAGCGAGGTTATGGTGCACTTCAAGCGAACAATCACCACTCAGACCCAAAAGCTTCAAATAGGAAGAAAAAAAAAAAAGGATGTTATTATTGCTACTGTAAATAAGTTTCTCGGTTTCTATGTGTATGGGCATAAAGGAAAACTACTGCAGAAGCGAGTCATAATGTAGGGTCGTAATGAAAAAGGCAACTGTTCCACCATAAAATCTCGAGCCAATTCCCGCGCGCCGGAAGTTAGCTGCATAAAATAAAGCAAATTAAACTACAGTACAGTCACCCTGCTGTCAGACCGCGAATCTGAAAGCAAACCGTGAAATGATTCGGTTCAGCGGCCTCCCTCGTTCTGTTTTTTTCTCTTACAAAAATGGAAGAAACTTTTCACTTTCCCTCTCATATCAGCACTCTGTTGCGTACTTTGTTTTTGTGAAGACTGCACTGGCTCCAAATGCCCCAAACAACTCCTGATGTGGCACAGATAGTTGCCGTCTGTCCCTTTGCACACACCCCTTCTGCAGAAATTAACGAGCCACACTGGGCATTCTGTCTGACTTTTCTCCTCACTGTGTCACCTGGGAATTGTCCTCCTGTCTGTAGGGTGATGTGTGTGATCTTCGGCATGCCGGGAATCAACGAGTAGCGTGATTTAGTGAGATGTGAAGCATTAAACATCTGACTCTCAACAGAGTTTGCTTTTATACAATGGCGGCAATGGAAGGGGGTGGGCGCTAATGGGGACGGTGCACCCACCTGTAAATGTCCCGCACCCCCTTGTGTCTTACTGCCAGTGACATCCACAGCCAAAAAAAAGACCAGACACAGTGGCTGGGAAGGAAGAGCATTGTTGTTCCTGTTTACATTACACGTTTATTGCATTTCCTTGGAGTACTTGACATTTCAGCATGGTGTGCCTCCGTAGTGTTTCATGCAGAGTTCAGGGTGTGCCATGACTGAGAGCTGTGGAGTATGCAGAGTTGCCCTTATGAAGTTGTGCGAGTTCAGGGTGTGCCATGACTGAGAGCTGTGGAGTGGAGGCCCAATAAAGTGGGAATTTCCAGAGGTGTGGAATTTAATGAAATATCTACTTGTCCATGGGGCAGGTTGCTTCATAAATCTACTTGTCCTGTGAAAAAATCCACTTGTCCCTTTGTGCCATGTAACGCGGTGACAAATTATGGCAGCAATCTCATTATTTAGGAGCTCTGAAACAACCCGATTATGCCAGGGCTCCTTCCATAGCAGTGCTCAAATACTAGCAATTCCCTTACATTGCCACCTTTCCACAGATCTACATAATGGGGCTGAATGTAGTGGTAAGCAATAGTTCTAGGGTTGGAATGCCCTTTTGAGTTTGTGCAAACCTACTAACTTGCATGTTTTAAGGGTTTTCACCAACTCTTCTCTAAACTTTTCCCATACTGAGAAAGGTTGGACAATTACAGACATACAACTTCTTCCAGGGTTGGGAAAAAAGTGGTTAGAGAGAAAGTGAACTTGCAAACACTCAGATTGTCGCATAAACAAATCTACACCTGCATATTTGCTCGTGCTAAAATGCAGTTCAGAAATATTTTCTAGGAGTATTATTTCTTGACCTACTTCTGTAAAGTCTTGTGAATTCACGAAAGCCGCAAATCTGCACTCAATGCAAGGACATTTACCGTGGGTGCACTTTGGAGACTTTATTTAATAATTGGGCCCCTAATTAGGTTTGGTGTTAACCATGAGGTTTTGTGTTTATTAAAATTCTCTCTCTCTGTGTCTATTGGCTAGCATCACTAAGTCACAGAAATCTGTTCTTTCACAAGGAGCATATCGACACAGTCCTATTTGTCCTTTGCCAGGTACTACTGTGGCAATGTGTGCTTTTTGGGGCCAAAATATTTGCTTTTGCCAATGTTTGTTGTAATGGCAATTGTCTGGCAGCTCCCACACCAATAAGGTTTTACATAAGCCATGCCAAAACAAGTCACGCCTTGAAAAAAACAAAAAGCTGACCAATAATTTCAAACCTACTGGCTTTACCAGTGCTTGTTTATTTTTGTCTCCCATAATCTTATTAAAACTGGTTACACTGATTTTCCATTATGGATATTTTAGGGAAATACTAGCATACATCAACATATTTTACTAAATGATGCTGCAAAGAAATGGTACCTGAAATTTTACAGAAGTTTAGCGAAATGTTTATGCATTTTTTTGTGAACATTTTATTTTGAAAGCAAAGAATCCTCAATCCTGCTTTCAGCTTCTGCAAATATTTGCATCTAATCAAAGAGCATTCTGGGAGCATTATACATAGCCTCATATTGCTAAACATTGAAAACGTATGTACACATTTTTATACTGGAACCACTGTCGGTAGTGCAGTCGGAACTTACAATATTTACTTAAGTGCACCCTAATAACAAAAACGTTGCAATAATGAGCCATAAATACAAGTTTGTGTCCATATGTTAGTGCTGTTCAAATATTACCTTAACTGCAGACAATGCCCTTCCGTGATCCATAACATGGCACTGTAATCTGGCAGCCAAAGGGTTTGTGCTGTAGAGGGTTGGGCCTACTTGTCCCAAGGACAAAATACACATGAAAACTTGTTGCCCTTGACCAACAACATTATGTCCCTGGCATCGGGCTATAGGAATTCCACATCCCTGATTTCTCAGAGTGGCTGCTTGTGGGTCATAAAGGAGTCCGGAACACATGCTCATCCAATGCTCTGCCTCTCTGCTGAGCACACCGCACAATGGTCAAGGGTGCATATCGTAGTTGTGAATATATATGAAAGCGCGTGAAGGATGTACGCAGCTGTCAAAATACTGACAGTGCGAAAGTTAAACAAAATTCAGTGCATGCAGGTGAGGGCGCATTGTGTGTGGGGGAGGATTAGTTATGTAAAGGAAGACAAGAAAAAGTGAGAAGAGGGTGCTCTAGAGAAGAGAGATGGGGTGGGAGATTTTCAGAAAGATAATGAAGAAATTAGCATAAAAATTTAACAAAGGGACAACAGAAGTTAGAGGTGTAATGAGGTGAACGGGAGTGATTGAGAAACTCCAAAAACATTGCCCGTTACATAGGCCAGAGTCTGCCTTCGTTCAGTCTGCTTTAAAACTTTGTGTGTGTATATATATATATATATATATATATATATATATATATATATATATATATATATATATATATATATATATATATATATATATATATAACCTACTGGCGGTCGCCAGTAGGCAGTTCTAGTTAGGACCGTGTTTCCATAGGAAATCTCAAAATTCTATTTTGAATAACTTTGGCGCCGGTTGACGAATCCTCGCGAAATTTTCAAAACTAATGGGGCGCTACGCTACGCTCCTACCCTGAAAGTCTCGGGGTGATTCGTCAAGCGGGGGCTGAGAAAAAAGGGGGGTCCCAAAACGCGTTTTCCCCATGCATTTTTCCATAGGACCTTTAGTCCGAGCTACAGCCCGAACGGCTGAACAGAATTACTTGTAATTTGGCAGAGAGGTAGTCCGCAGGTCAAGGATGTGCCTTTTGTAGGTCTGGTGTAAATCTGTTCAGTAGTTCCTGAGAAAATAGCATTTAAATCAATATATATATCTGTAAGTGCGCTCCGTGCGCTTACGGTAAGCTTACCGTACGCGTACGGTGCCGTGCGCGAGCTCAAATCTGATTGGTTGTCACATGACTGTAAACATTCGAATCGGACGAAATCAAGAAGTGTCGGCCGCCATTTCGTGTGTTTCACACAGAAAAAAAAAGGGAGAGAACGTGAAAAGGGGGCAAGGAAGAGAGTTACAGACCCCCTAACATTTGAAAGGGGGTCAAAGAAGGACACAAAAGTACGAAAAAAACATTAATTTTTTAAAAAAATCGCGGAGTACGCATACGGTAAGCTTACCGTACGCGTACGGTAGAAAAAATAAATAAAAAAAGAAATAAAATTCAGATTTAAGTGTTTAGATATTAGGGGGCTCTAAAAAGAGCCGTTGTGTTTATGAAGTGATTTTTTAGTGGTACCTACAAGTAAGTACCGACGCAGAGTCTAAGGTTCAAGAGGAAGACTCTGTTCCCTTCATCAGTGAAGTGTACACCATCTCCTCTATAAATGTCTTGCATGTTGTAACGCAAGTTGTTGTGGTAAATGGAACCCATACCATAGTCTCGGAGGAAAGCAGAAACAGATTTGTTGACGTGCTTTCTTGCTTTGTCAATCTGTGGACAAAAATGATTGGACCAGTTCCATTTTTGCCTTTGGCATATGTTAGAATACGCAAAGGCAGTTTTAGGGAAAAGTGAAAACAGTTGTGCAAAGGTCTCCTTCATAAGCATTTCCAGACCTACCCCAGTCAAAGTGCCTAGGTCATTGCCACCACAGTGCACTATTATGAGGTCAGGGTGTTGGATTTGCATGAAGGATTTCACCAATGGCATCAATTGGTGTCACTTTAACCCTCTCTGACCAATCCATTTAATGTCTACATTTGGCAAAGCAAGGTCTCTCACCATACCTGTTTTCTCTGCATACTTTTCACTCCAGAAGACATAGCTGTGCCCTACAATCCACACTGTGAACATCTTCAAAGGAGATCTGGATGCACTCAGGCGGTGTATTTCAGTAGAATGGGAAAAAGAAATGAAAGACAGTTTGGAAATGGAGGCATACATATTTTTTTTAAATAAAAAGAACTCATTGGCAGTTTCATACCATTCTACACTAAAAACTAGGCTGTATGTGTCAATTTATAGAAGCATGTTTTGTATTGGTACAGAAAAATGTGTTACCAAAGAACATTACTATGGATTTGCTGTTAGGTTAGAAAAGTCAAGCACTCTTGCTCTTTGGAAATGAAACATTGTGTGGTGAACTTCTGACCTGACTCCACACAGCAGTGTTCCATGAGCTGTTGCTATGGTAGCAGGCAGAAGTCAAGTTGGGGGAAGGGTTCTTTTGGAAAAGGGTTGGTTTTCAACCAATAGAAATGTGTGATTACATTTGAAAAAAAGGGGGAAGCACTGAGATTTGAAATTAACATGTATATGTGTGGAAAAAGAGAGGGAAACATTGCCATTATCTGGTTCTGCTGAGAGGAGAGAGGTGTACAGAACAGAGATCCTGGCTCTGATAATCTGCTGTTTGAGTGCCACATTTCTTTCACAACTAACTAATTTTAAAGGTGAGTTATGAGTTTGAGAGGGGATGTATGTGGTAAATTAAGAAATGAATAATAGAATTGGAATTCCTTTTGTTGAAGTTGTGTATCATTTTGTGTTTTGGGAGAAATTTAAATGTAAGGAACATGTAAAGTATTATGGACTATGTTTTCACCATAAATTAAGGTGTACTGGTATAAATGAGGAATACTGTTTTCTGCATAGAATCAGAAGATGACTGTGTGCAAAGAGGAATTGTTGACAGAGATTTATTGCGTATTACTCTGGTAATTTTAGATTTGCATTAGTAGGAAAGGGGCAGCTATTTTTCTGCAGAAGTAGACTCTTTGCACACACCCAGCTGCTTATCCTGTAGAATCATGCATAGTATTCACAACCGAGTGGGGTTTGAGGTTGCAGTGAGTAATGCAAATACATTCAACATCACTAAGGCCGGTTGCCTTTGCTGGAGTGTAGTCATTCACCCAGGTTACACATGTTCCTGGACTCAAAAAGCTGTTTGGACATGTGCTGTTTTCAGAATCTGAAAAGTGGATTGAAAATGTGTCAGACTGTAAAAGTACTTATCACTTGCCAAAAAAAGAGTAGTAAGTGTGCTTTCAAATTGGCAAAGAAATGTCGTTTTCTGCTTAATATCAAACCATGACTGTGTGCACACAGGAATTGTTTTTAGATATTTAATTTGTGATGGTTTTATTGTGATTTTCACTTGTAGGAAAGGGGTACATAGTATTTTAGGATTTGAAAAGATCATAAAAAATATAGTAATATATTTAAATAAAATAAAGGAATTTTTTTTAGTTTTTTTTCAGGTATTGCTGAAGAGCAGTGAACAAAATTTAAGATGCCTACAAAATCCAGACTAAGGAAAAACCAGAAAAAAAATCTATAATTTGAAGACAACTGGAGGACCTAAGTTAGTTGGAGATGCTCATGTTGGGAAAAAGAGAAAGTCTTCTGGTAAGCAGACAAAAGATTTTTTTAAAAATATCTTCAAAAAAAGGAAAAATGTACAAAATGTCTGTACTGGAAATAATGTTTTAAATAGAAAACAACAGGAAAAAATTGAGCATTTAGTTAATGCAAATATACCTTCAGAAACAAAGATTAACTTAAAAAGAAAAACAGCGTTTAAAGAGATTCGTAGAAAAATGTTTCAGAGAAGAGTTATGTCCAATTAGATAAAGGATGTGAAGAAATACAAGAAAAAAGCAAAATTATATAAGAGAAAAAAAGAAATTGAAGCCATTGTAGCAAAGGCTTTAGAATTAAAAAGGAAACTATTCATTTTAATTTTGAACAGGATGCGTACATTAGATAAAATGGTCAATGTACTGAAATCACAAAGCAAAAAGAAAAGACTAGTGAAAAGAACAAACTTTTGTAAAGTGTTTTTAGGAGAATGGATGCATAGTTCAAGTAGTGAACCTTTTTTTAATGAAGAGAGTTATCTTCAAAGTAATAGTTTGCTGCATGCAGTTGACACCAGAGGTCGTGCTTATGAAGTGAAAAATGGTTGCATAATGGAGAAGGAGATAATGGTTCCAAGAGATGAGGAACAAGTGATGGCGGATGAGGTTATGGGGAGACGTCCTAAAGCCCCAGTGTATACTTGGAATTGTAGTAGTATTTGCACTGTGCGTCAGGAATCTATTGATAAATTTCGTGAGTTTCTAAGAGAATATAGTAAAAAAAGTGTTAAACAGAAGATTAAGGTGCTTCAAAGTCTAGATCCATGCAGAGTGAGAGAGAATACTGGTTTGCAGGGACATTCTCTGGCTTGTCTATCTAGAAAAGTGTGTAAAAGTGTTTTTCATTATTTTAGGATGCTGGCTGTTCATCATACTGAAATGAGAAAGTTTGTGAGACGATTGTATTTTGCTAAAAGTCCAGCAATAAAGTTAGATGAATTGAATAGGGCTATGTTCCGTGGATCGGTATCAGATGTAGAGAAGGTTACTGATGAAATTCAGTTTAGTTACTTTGGTCCAGAACAAGACAGTGCAGGTAATGACACAGTTATTGAGGAAGATGTGGAAGAGAATGTAGAACCCTCTGTAAGTAAGAAATTTGATGATCAAATGACAAAATTTGCAATAATCTCTAATGAAAGACCAAATATTACTTGTATTTGTTGCCGCAGAACTCATTATAGAAATCAAACCAGGAATGTTGATCTCTACAGAAAAAGTGAAAATGAAGATAATTATAAGTGGAAGGATTTTGCAACATATATATTTCTTGAAAATTGTTTTGAATTGGGTGAAGATCAGCGTATTTGTAAATACTGTCATAATAAGTTAGAAGAAAATAGAATGCCGACCAGAGGTGTACATAATAATTTAGAATTGGATGCTATTCCTGCCGAACTTTCTGAATTAAATACATATGAGTCTATACTCGTTCAATGTGTTCATCCGTTCCAGACCATAGTACGTATGGAGCCCAAAACTGGTAAATTACCTCCTTCAGATTTACTGAGAGGTTTAAAAGGTAGAGTGGTGTATTTGCCCTTGGATTTGAAAAAAAATATGGAAACTATTGATGCAGATACTTTGGAAACTGAACCATTAGTTATTCTGGTTAATGGTGTACCTACAAAGAATAAGAAGATTTGGCAGGAGCTGGTAGATGTACGGAAAGTACAAAGAGCAAATTTGTATTTGAAAAGGAATAACAAATGGTATGAATCAATTTATATAGAAGAAGAAGAAGAAGAAGAAGATGATTTACAAGAAGACACAGAAACACCAACTGGACAAATTGAAAAAGTGGACAAGTCAAAGGAAGAAGAAATTTATGAACATTTTAGCATACATCCTCTTCATTCAAAAGAAGTTATGGGAGACACTATTGATCTGTTTCAGATGAAGAAAGCAAAAGGAACTCCCGTGAGTGTATGGGAGGAGAGCTTGGAAGCTCGATGTTTCCCCCAGCTGTTTCCTACAGGAAAAGGAGGACGATACGATGAACGTCCAGAACAGATTCCAGCTTCTGAGTATCGGACTACAAGACTATATGCAGAAGATCCAAGATTTCGACAAAGTATTCCTTATTTGTTCCATCTTTTATTTGAAAGCGACTTGTCTGCATTATCTTATGCAGTAAATCACATTTTAAAAAGTGGAGTACATTTACAAAATGTGTCTAAGGATTTTATGGAGAAAGTGCAGCACCGAGATGATCATTTGGAAACACAACTGATCAATCTGATGGCTTGTCAGCGTGGGACAAATGAATATTGGTACCGACGCCATGGTGAATTAAAATGCATGTTACGGAATTTAGGAACTCCAACATGGTTCCTTACCCTAAGCTGTGCCGAGTACGCTTGGGATGATTTACTGGATTTTCTACGAGAGGCAAATTCAAACATTAAAAACATCGAATACAAGACAGCAGGAGAACTGTGCTCATTGGATCCGGTTAATGTTTGCAGATATTTCAATCATAGATTTGAGGCCATGATGTGCTTCATCTGCAATAAAAAAAATCCACCTCTTGGAGAAGTTGTGGATTTCTTTTGGAGAAAAGAGTACCAAGCAAGAGGTGCTCCTCATATTCATATGCTGTTGTGGATCAAGGATGCCCCAAAGTTTGGAACAGATGCTGATGATGCAGTTTTATCTTTCATTGAAGAATATGCAACATGTGCTATACCAAAAAGCACAGAAGAGAAAAAGTTAAAGGAGCAAGTTTTACGTTTCCAAAGTCATCGGTGTGGAAAATACTGTCGACGGAAATACAAGAGCAAAGATAAATTCTACACTAAATGTCGATTTGGATTTCCTAGACCTGTTCTTTCAAAAGGAAGAGTAAACAGTTTTATGTCAGCTGTGAGACATACTATTACAAGAAAATCACCTAAGAATACCTACAACCTAAAAAGAAAAGAAGAATCAAAAAATATAAATGACTACAACCCAGTCATTTTATCCATGTGGAATGCTAACATGGATATACAGTATGTAGCTGACAATTCCATTGCTGTTGCTCGATATGTAACGTCTTACATTACTAAATCAGAAAAAACTGAATTGAAAGAAATGTGGGAAGAGATTTCTCACGAGAAGACTGTCAGTAAGAAGCTATACAGTTTCAGTTTAAAGATGTTATCGCATCGAGAAATTGGATCCTACGAATGTTATCTTCTGCAAGTCTCTACTCGAAATCAAGAAGAATAATTTGGGCAAGTTTAGGCCTTGCAGCAATGAGAAATCGGGTACTGAAATCTGTGGGAGAAATTGAATATTTAGCACAGTTCGAACCTGAAAGTACAGATATTTTAAAAACAAACATGTTGGACACATATTACCCAAAAAGAAGTCATCACCTTGAAAACATGTGTCTCTATGAAGTGCTGCAGAACTTCATTTTTAAACGGAATTCCACAGAAGACATCAACAATGGAAAATATAAAGTCAGTGGTGAGGAAGGATGTTTGGTGAAGCAAACAAAAGGAAGTTTGATAAATCATCGGAAGCTGACTTGCGACACTACTGACAAAAAGGAATTTTACTACTTGGCACTTTTACAGCTGTTCAAACCATGGCGTTCAGAGGATGAACTACTTGGAGAATTCCAGAGCTATGAGGACTCATTTAATGCATGTAAAGATACGATTGAATGCAGTACTTTCACAAATTATGTCCAAATGTTAAATGAAGAAATTGAACAGGAAACTACAATTGCAGCTGAAGTAGCTAGAGACAGTTCTCAAGACAGCCAAAGTTCTGGAACGCTCAGTCAAGATCCCCTAGGACAACCAATCGTAGAAAATGAAGCTGCAATAGCTATGACTGAAGTGGAAACGGCTATGAATCAAGCTCAAGAAGAATTAATAGACTTACCAAATTTGGAAGAACAACTGAATGAAGAGCAGCAACAAATTTATGAAGAGATCAGAAACAAAATTGATCACGGATTACTACATTAAAAAAAAAAAAAGAGTGCTCATGCACATCATTTCAACCAATCAGGATGCATGTAAGCGGACAAGCTGGAACTGGAAAACGTTTCTTAATAAAAGTCATCAGAAGCTACCTACAGCAAAAAACGGATTCAACTTTGTCTTGTGTGGTTACTGCTCCAACTGGGTTAGCAGCATATAACATAAAAGGAATCACCTTACATTGTTTGCTAATGTTACCAGTGGAGCATGAGAACAAAATACAATACAACAAGCTAACTGGAGAAGCATGCTTGGAAGTTTCAAGAGTATTGAAGAAGATGCAAGTTCTCATTATTGATGAGGTGAGCATGGTATCAAACTTAATGCTTGCCTTTGTGCATTTAAGAATGCAGCAAATTCTAAGGAGAGACTATGACGTGTTATTTGGTGGAAAACATGTCATAGTTTTTGGGGATCTTCTACAGCTTACTCCAGTTAAAGGACAACCAGTGTTTAATACTGTGACACATGAAGACACAAAGAAGTCATTGGGAAGCATTGGTAATGCAAATATTTGGTCCTTCTTTGAGTACAAGGAACTTACTACTAATATGAGGCAAGCAAATGATGAAGAATATGGAAGTATTCTGAAAGATATCAGAATTGGACTACTCACTGAAGCTGGCACGAAAGCATTACAGAGTCGGTTGCTACATAATTTATTCCCAAAGGAAGAAATAGTTGCAGAGAAAATATACAAGAACATTGCAGAAAAGAAAAGTGTAATCTGCTTAATGCCAACTCTACGTGAATGCTCAATGAGGAACTTTTGAAATTGGAAAAGGAAGAGATTAGGAAATTGGAAGCAGTGGACAAAATTCAGCATGAAAGAATTACTATTACATTAACAGGCAAACTGAAAAATAAATTGGATTCACTAGAGAAGAACATTTCCAAAACTGCTGGATTAGAAAAAAATCTATATGTTTGCATGAACTGTAGAGTATTTTTAAGGAGAAATTTGGATGTTGAAAAAGGTTTAGTTAATGGAGCTATGGGAAGAGTTGTGGGTTTTATTAATTACCAGAAAAAAGATGGAATTGAATGTTTAAAAATAAAATTTGATCAGATAGAAGAAGTTATAGACATTTGTCGTTGTACAGTTCGTTTCATGCTTGTGAAAGACTTATATGTACAAAGAAAGCAGTTTCCGTTTTCTCTAGCATATGCTGTAACTATTCACAAGTCTCAAGGATTGACTGTAGATTGTGCTTTTGTGAACATTGGTTCAACTGTGTTCAAAGAAGGTATGGCTTATGTTGCTTTGTCACGAGTGAAAACATTATCTGGTTTATTTATGATAGACTTTGATGACTCAAAAGTTAGTGCTGATGCAAATTGTGTAAAGGAGTATAATAGATTAAGAAGAACCTATGCTCCTCATTTAGGTCAGTATCCTGTGTTGGAAAAACGTGTTGTTTCTCGAAAAAGGAGAATTGAGAATATCTGTAATGAGGATGTAGAGAGGAGAAAAAAAAAAAGAAGAGTGATGTAATTGCAAGCAAAAAGAAAAAGGAAAATGTTGAAGAGGTTGTTGGTTGTCATTTTGAAAATAGCTCTGGTGTCAACTGCTACGCTAATGTAGTGCTGAATGTTGTATTTTATCTTGAAAGTTTGCAAGAGCAGATAATAGTAAATCAGAGAAAAAGATTCTGTTCTGAGTTGAGTCTCCTTTTTGAAAAGCTGAGTAATGATAAAACTAAAATAGAAAGTGCTACTGAAATTAGAAAACTTTTAGATGTATGTTCAGGATGTAAACAGTTTTCTCAAAATGTACAGCAAGACGCACAGGAATTCTTGATGTATTTTCTTCAGGTACTGGAAGAAGAAGGGGTACAAATTGAAAATATGTTTGGTCTCTCTTATAAATGGGAACATAGTTGTGAAAACTGTTTCAATACATGTGGCTCTAATGTTGATTCTGAAAGGTTTATTTATTTAACATTGCCAGAGAGTAAAACAGTCACTTTTGCTAAATTAAAGATGCTAATCATAGCATGGAATGCGGTGAGTGTAAATCTGACATGTTTTCAACGTTAGTTTTAAAGGAATACGGACAGTATGTAATTTTAATGATGCAACGATGTAGAGCTGATGGTTCAAAATTGGATACTTTAATAAAGAAGTTTACAGGACAGCAATTATCAATTTCAGGAAAAACTTTTGTAACAGTTGCAATAATTTTCCATGAAGGACCTACTGTAACTTCTGGTCATTACACAGTTTATCTAAAATGTAAAAAAGGCTGGACAATGTGTAATGATTGTCAATTGGTTTTTAAGCAACGTTTGCCTTTTGATTTAGCAAATTCCTATCTAATCTTCCTGAAACCTAAATTTAGAGAGAATTGGCAACATCTGTACAAAACAATTTTACCATTTTATTGGATTACCATTGGAATTTTCAAATAAAAAGATTTTTAAAATTACCATTTGGCCTAAAGGAAAGGTAACCAATTGTATTGTGGACTTATTTAATTCCTAATTAATCTTTCGGAAACCAAAATTTTAGAGAGAATCGGTAACATCTGTACAATTTAAAATTTTGGAATTTTATTGGATTACCATTGGAAATTTAATCAAAAAAGATTTTTAAAATTACCATTTGGCCTAAAGGAAAGGTAACCAGATGTATTGTGGAGTTATTTGAGATATATTATTTTAGTGATTATGCTTCTGTAACAAAATTGTCAGACGGTATTTTTTAGAAATAGTTATTATTAGATGATATTTTTTTTGAAAATTTTGCATTTCTATAATGTTATGTTTAAGTGAGAAGAGATTCTGGGCTTTTTTAAAACAATCTTTGAGATTGTTATTTTTTTTTTGCCCGCTGTTAAGTGATGAATGCAATTGCTTTCACGATTTATAGTGAAATGCAATATATTCTGAAAACAGCAAAAAAATGGCAAAAAATTGTTTTGGGAAAATATGTAAATACGTGTACTGTATTATAAAATGTTTTATTAAATATTAATACTTTTTTCTTCAGATTGAGAAAGAAAATTTTCGAAAAATAAAACCATTTTTTCAAGCAATTTCAATAAAATTTAAATTGATAATTAAATTTTTGGGTGGGTCAGGTAAGTCAGAAATTTGATGGTCCCTTTTTTCCACTTCTCCTCAAACAGATTTTCAGTATTTCGTTATTAATCCCTCAAGGACCTTGTAATGTGGTAATTGTTTTTTAGTGTTTTTAAAAAAAAAAAAAAGTTTTTAAGAAAAAATTTAAAAAAGTTGAGAGGTAAGGTTGGCTCTTAAAAGAGCCGTTGTGTTCATGCAGGGACAGAGGAAAGAAAGAATGGGAATATTAGCTGGTAGGACAAATGTGCTGGTCTATTCTGTTGTTAATTAGGGGAACACTGGTCTCCCCACGAACAATTAGACCATGGCAATTTGAGCACCGCATTCTAACCCTCGCAAATCGATGGTTAGTTTCCAGAGGACCAGAAAAAGGTGAATCTCCCCCCACAGATGAAGGGCTCAGCTGAGCTGCCGAAGATGGACTCGGCTGAGCTGCTGTGGATGTGCTCGGTCGACTTACTGAAGGGTTTCCTCCAGTATGTTGAGCATGTGTCCTAGGGTGTACATCCTCAAGGTGTCTTAACATAGTGTGATTCCCGAAGGAATACTTCTTGTATTGTATTACATGGTCAGTGACATCACTCATGACATCACTGATGACATCTCAAATGTCATCAGATGTCAGATGTCATCAGTGATGTCATGAGTGATGTCACGGACCATGTCATGAGTGATGTAATATGTGACGTCATCAGCAGTGTATTGCGGGTGCGCGAGTTATAGTTAGTTAAGCTAACTATAACGGGGGAATTTCATTGGTTTTTTACGAGTGAAATGTCCAGCTAACTATAACGTGTGTGAAACCTATGGTTTTTTCACTGAATTTGCAAGGTTTTTTAAATGCTAATTCCTAACTATAACGTGTGTGAAACCCATGGTTTTTTCACTGATATATATATATATATATATAGGACCGTGTTTCCATAGGAAATCCGCAACATTCTATTTGGAATAACTTTGGCGCCGGTTGACGAATCCTCGCGAATTTTTCAAAACTAATGGGGCGCTACGCTCCGCTCCTACCCTGAAAGTCTCGGGGGGATTCGTCAAGCGGGGGCTGAGAAAAAAGGGGGGTCCCAAAACGCGTTTTCCCCATGCATTTTCCCATAGGACCTTTAGTCCGAGCTACAGCCCGAACGGCTGAACAGAATTACTTGAAATTGGGCAGAGAGGTAGTCCTCAGGTCAGGGATGTGC
Source organism: Triturus cristatus (assembly GCF_964204655.1). NCBI lineage: Eukaryota > Metazoa > Chordata > Amphibia > Caudata > Salamandridae > Triturus > Triturus cristatus. Next base: position 272,754,811 of record NC_140592.1, on the reverse strand, counting down.
GTTTTGCAGGTCTGGTGTAAATCTGTTCAGTAGGTCCTGAGAAAATAGCATTTAAATCAATATATATATATATATATCTGTAAGCGCGCTCTGTGCGCTTACGGTAAGCTTACCGTACGCGTACGGTGCCGTGCACGAGCTCAATTCTGATTGGTGGTTACATGACTGTAAACATTCGAATCGGTCGAAATCAGAAAGTATCGGCCGCCATTTTCTGTCTCTCGCACTGAAAAACAAAGGTTGATAACATGAAAAGGGGGCAACGAAGAGAGTTGCAGACCCCCTAGCGTTCGTCAGGGGGTTCACGAAGTACCAAAAAGTATGAAAAATAAATTTAATAATTTTTTTTTAAAAATCGCGGAGTGCGCGTACGGTAAGCTTACCGTACGGTAAAAAAAAATAAAAAAAATAAATAGAATTAACAATCACATTTAATATATAAATCTAAGGACCCCCAAGGGAGAAAAAAACAATTGATATTTTGTAAAAAATGGAGAGGCGTGCACGGTACGAAATGCGCAACGTGGGTGCTCGGTGTGCGAAGCGCACCGAGTGCCCACAGCGCGCGCACGGTGCGCGAAGCGCACAGTGCGCGCAAAAATTAAAAATAAATACATAACTTAGCATTTAAAAAACCGTACAAATTCACTGAAAAAACCATAGGTTTCACACAAGTTATAGTTAGCTGTACATTTCACTCGTAAAAAACCAATGAAATTCCACGTTATAGTTAGATCAGGTAACTATGTGCATTGCGGTCGCGCAAGTTAATGTGTCATTTCAGATGTCATCATTGATGTCATGAGTGATGTCACTGACCATGTCATAACTGATGTAATATGTGACGTCATCAGCAGTGCATTGCGGGGGCGCAAGTTATAGTTACCTGATCTAACTATAACGTGGAATTTCATTGGTTTTTTACGAGTGAAATGTACAGCTAACTATAACTTGTGTGAAACCTATGGTTTTTTAAGTGAATATAAAATATATATATATATATATATATATATATATATATATATATATATACGAACATGTTACAAATATGGCATTCTATATTATTTGACGAACTATTTAATTGTTAACCTGCAGCAATGTAATTATTCTCATAATTGTATGCGACAACTTTATTTGCATATACGCACACACACTAGTGTAACATTTCAGCCTTTGCAAGTTTTGGTGTGATTATGCCACAATGTTTCAATTGTTTTAGATAATGCCTCTTATTTTATTGAAAGCACAGTGTTCTTTTGTTATAATTTTTAATCAATGTTGCGTCAATGTCGCCATGTAACACAGACTTAACTGAAAAAACACTTTCTATGTCTATGAATTGTGTTGCTGTGACAACCATGGAGGACGGTGCCTTGCTTTTTGTATTTAAGTAGACACTATAGAGGGACCTGATGTAGTGAAGAAGACTGTTGTATCCGTCGAAACGCGTCAGGGCATCCTTTGGAAATAAATATTTCTTTGATTCATCATCCCACGGTGTCAGCGCCTGTCTTCGTATGCCTGCAGCACAGGACTGGTTTAAATATTGAGAGACTTCTTCCGGAATCTCCACGCTGACCCGCCTCGTTCTGGTGCTCCTCGCTGCCGGAATCCGTTTGGTATATCTTTTTTCAAGGAAAACGAAGAGCCCCCCGCAGCCGACATCCCGGGACCGGAGCGCGTTACAAGCCAGCTAACAGTGAGTGTCCTGCCTCTCGGGGACGCCGGAGGGCGGTCTGAGTTCCAGGTAAGCTCTCTTGTATGTTGTGCCTAATAGCGTCTTTTCGAGTCCAGTAAGGTGGCTGATGGGAGAGGTAGTCCCGTAATTGCTAAATACGGGCTGTGGGAATCAAAGAGACTTATCATTTCCGAGGATGGCCGAGGATTGGATAAGGGAGCGAGAGGCTGCAGCAGTGGACATTTTTAGTGACACATCCAGCACTACAACACAGTCTAACGCAAGCGGCGTACCGACAGCTCCGACAGGCAGCGACCTAAAACTACTCACAGCTGAACTTGAAAAATTACGGAAACACGAGGTTTCCAAGTGGTGGGAATGTACATCTCTGAAACGTTACCTCGATGTGGGCCGTATCCCCAGGGGGCTGAGGATCCTAGTAGCACCCACTTATGAGAATCCAGATCCGGCAATGCTACAGGAATGGGCAGAAAATAACGCGCAATCCTCAAGGAACATGTTACAAATCTTAATTAAATATGCCACCACCGACAGAGAGAAAATAATGGTCAGAATTGAAGAAATTCTTAACGAACTGAAGAAATTGGACCAGGAGGAAGTTAACAAAAATCTTGAAGAAATTAAAGCAAGAGTAATGAAGCATGAACAAGTCATTAAAGAACGCAAAGCCGTGAAGTTTCAACGCGACAGAAATGACTATTTGCAGGGAAGGATCTATACTTTCTCGAGAAAGTTTGATAATATTCGCCGTCAACAAATGTCATCAGCCAGCACTAGCATAACAAGACCAGTGGTTCCCAGTGAATCCGAACTGAGCTCAGAACTAGAGTCGGACACTGAAGCAATGAGCAACATCTCCAATACCGGCAATGCGCCAACACCTGTAGAGGAATTTGGTTTTTTACGTATGGAGCGCATAATGAGTCTACGACCAAGACCTATGCGCCAAGATCAAATACCGAGAACACAAAGCCAAAAAGGAGACGAAGGAAAAACAGGAGATGGGGCAAGCGCTCCGCAAAGAACAAGCAAACCGTCATTCAGGAGGAACAGACGCAGATAGACATGAACAGCGACAACCGTAGTACAGTTATCAATCTTACCAATATGGCATTAACAAAAGAAGAAGAAAGTATTCTTTCCCTTGGCCTATCATTCTGTACTGACACTAACTTTGATTATACACAAACCAGGATTGATCTATATAACTTCACACGGTCATTAAAATTACGTAAATATTTCTTCACCAGCTCTAACACTACTACTGAAGCACCAGATGAGACATCCATCACTTCACGTTCTGAAGGACTGAATGTAGCCGACATGACCCTTCTCAAAGACATTACAGAATTGGCATCCGATCGTGAAACTTGTCCCATTACCACAACACAGGTGGCAATCAGCTCTGACTTAAACATTTTTGAATCTGCTCCGACACCCTTTAAGCCCAAGTCTGTATTCACGCCACTTATGCCTAAGGATGGCATTGATATCTTTGCCGAGAGGGTAATCAAAGATTTAAAAGAATTGGCTTTAATGAGCAGCAGTGATTTTATCAAAAAGAAACACAACTTCAGGATTGAATACGCTAGAGTCATGAAGAAAATCAAAGACAGAACTGACATTGTTGTACGTTGTTCCGATAAAGGGGGAAACGTGGTTCTCTGGCCCATAGAAATGTACAATAAGGAGGCACTATCTCAATTACATGATAAAGAATGTTATACTCGTATCAGTACTACAGGCATAATCAGTGTAAAAGAGAAATACCATAAGTGTTTATATGATTGGAGATGTAGCGGTCTCATTTCAAAAGTGGAATTTGATTTTTTAAAAAATGATTATCCTGTCACGCCCCAATTATACCTCCTTCCCAAGATCCACAAGGACCCTCAGACCCCCCCAGGCAGGCCGATTATATCTGCAATTGGCAGCCTATTTGAAAACACCAGCAGATTTATAGACCATTTCTTGCAACCTTTTGTTAGAGAACTTCCTGCCTATATTCAAGATACGGGCGATTTCCTAGCAAAAATTTACAACCTAGCCTGGCATGATGATTATGTACTTATGACTCTCGATGTACAAAGCTTGTACACGAGTATCAGACACAGAGACGGCCTGAATGCACTCAATCATTATTTAGGCACCAGACCCATAGGATTACATCACCATACACTCATGCTTTTACACATGGCTGAGTGGTGTCTGGATAACAATATATTCATTTTCGATAGGCTTCTATACAAACAAGTCCAGGGAACCGCCATGGGTACCTGCTTCGCCCCCAGCTATGCTAATTTGCATATGGGCTGGTGGGAGGAGCAGGTACTCAGGAAAAGTCATGACACTATTTTCCAGAACAATGTCATTCTATACAAAAGATATATAGATGACATTTTTATTTTATGGAAAGGTACCGAACAGAGTGCCATCGATTTTGTGTCTGATATTAATGAGAACTCATTAAACCTGAAGTTTACCAGTGCCACCAGTAAGGAGTCCATCTGTTTTTTAGACTTGGAATTGTATATAGAAAATCAACATATACAATCACGAACATTCAGGAAACCCACCTCTGGCAATGCCATCCTTCATGCCAGTAGTTTTCACCCACGTAATCTTATTAGCAGCATCCCTTATGCTGAATGCCTAAGGATGAAACGCAACTGTAGTACCCCAGGCAGTCTTAAGAATTCCACAGACAGTCTGTTTCAACGCCTAAAAAACAGAGGTTACGACACCACAACATTAAGCTCAGCAAAACACAAGTGTGATAAATTCCAAAGGGAAGATTTGATCTTCAGGGACAGTGAAAAACCTACACACAAGATGGCTGAGAATACCCCTCGACTTATCACTGGTTATAACACCTACCATATGAATCTGAGAAAGATTCTTTACAGACACTGGCCTCTAGTACGCGGTGACCCTACAATAGGCCCCACGTGCCAAAACTTTCCCCAACTGACCTTTAGAAGAGCCAAAAGTATGCAACAGGAACTGGTCATCAATGCACCCACATTCACTAAGGGAGGTACGTGGCTTAAACCACAGAGAGGTTTTCAGAAATGTTCTAAATGTAAAGCCTGTAAATACGGAGTGAACACTAGATCTGTCTCTCTTCCTTTAAGAAAAACTCCTTTTGAAATTAGGGGCAGTTTTTCTTGCAAAACTGATTTTGCTGTATATGTCCTTCGCTGTACCTGCAACAAAACATATGTAGGAAGTACCATACATCCCGTACATGTCCGGATATTGCAACATCTAAGGGCCATCACAAATGATGACCAGTCATATCCGGTAGCGAGGCACATCAACTCACAGCACGATGGCAAAATAGATGACTTATCCTATTTTGTCATTGACAGCATTCCCAAAAATATAAGGGGAGGGAACCGACAATTACTTCTAAGACGATTAGAATCCAGATATATTATACTTCTGGACAGTAAGATCCCCAATGGTATGAACGCTGACGAAGCGTTAAATGTACATCTTTAGTATAATCACTATGAATGTCCACTAGCTGTGTATGTATCTCGCTCCTGTACTCCGATCCGTCACATTGGTTCTCTCTTTTTGTTATAATCCTTTTTTATCTTCAAGGCACCCATAATTGCTAATTTCCCTTCTTATATTTTTTTGGAACACTCTGTATGTCGGCCCACTTGGGCTCAATTAACGAACATGTTACAAATATGGCATTCTATATTATTTGACGAACTATTTAATTGTTAACCTGCAGCAATGTAATTATTCTCATAATTGTATGCGACAACTTTATTTGCATATACGCACACACACTAGTGTAACATTTCAGCCTTTGCAAGTTTTGGTGTGATTATGCCACAATGTTTCAACTGTTTTAGATAATGCCTCTTATTTTATTGAAAGCACAGTGTTCTTTTGTTATAATTTTTAATCAATGTTGCGTCAATGTCGCCATGTAACACAGACTTAACTGAGGTAGTCCTCAGGTCAGGCATGTGCCTTTTGCATATATGGTGTCAATCTGTTCAGTAGTTCCTGAGAAAATTGCAGTTAAAAGCATATCAATATGTATACGCGCGCACTGTGCGCGCACCCTGCCGTGCGCAATTCTGATTGGTTGTTAGATGTCGGTAAACATTCGAATCGGTCGAAACCAGGAAGTGTCAGCCGCCATTTTGTCTCTCGCAGTCTGAGGGGGTGAAAAAAAAAAAAAAAGGTGGAGAACGTGAAAGGGGGCAGAGTGCACAGTTGCTGACCCCCTAGCCTTGCTCAGGGGGTCACAGAAGGACCCCTAAGGGCGAAAAAAACAATTTTGTTTTTTTAAAAAGTCGCGAGGTGCGCGCACGGTGAACCATGGGTGCTCGGTGTGCGAAGCGCACCGAGCGCGCACGGTGGTGAAAAATCTGAAAAAAAATAAAATACATAACTTAGCATTTACAAAACCGTACAAATTCACTGAAAAAACCATAGGTTTCACACATGTTATAGTTAGCTGGACATTTCACTCGTAAAAAACCAATGAAATTCACCCGTTATAGTTAGTGCAGGCAACTATAACTCACGCGACCGCAATCCTCTGCTGATGACGTCAGATATTACATCACTGATGACATATGTGTCTTCATGAAAAATAAATATTTGTAATATATGTATAGCTAAAGATTAATGGAAGAAGACATGGGTAAATAAGTGTCTAAATACAGTGATGTAATATCTGACATCAGCAGAGGATTGCGGTCGCGTGACTTATAGTTGCCTGCACTAACTGTAACGGGGGAATTTCATTGGTTTTTTACGAGTGAAATGTCCAGCTAACTATAAAATGTGTGAAACCTATGGTTTTTTAAGTGAATACATATATATACGACAAAGTGTATTGATGAATCAGTAGCATGTATATGTATATATATATATATATATATATATATATATATATATATATATATATAATCTAGTTATAGTTGGGACCGAGTTCCCATAGGAAATCTGAAAATTCTATTTTGAATAACTTTGGCGCCGGTTGACTTATCTTTGTGAAATTTTCAAAACTAATGGGGCTCTCCGCTCAGCTCCTACCCTGAAAGTCTCGGGGTGATGCGTCAAGCGGGGGCTGAGAAAAAAGGGGGGGTCCCAAAACACGTTTTCCCCATGCATTTTCCCATAGGACCTTTAGTCGAAGGTATAGCCCGAACGGCTGAACAGAATTACTTGAAATTTGGCAAAGAGGTAGTCCTCAGGTCAGGCATGTGCCTTTTGCATATATGGTGTCAATCTGTTCAGTAGTTCCTGAGAAAATTGCAGTTAAAAGCATATCAATATGTATACGCGCGCACTGTGCGCGCACCCTGCCGTGCGCAATTCTGATTGGTTGTTAGATGTCGGTAAACATTCGAATCGGTCGAAACCAGGAAGTGTCGGCCGCCATTTTGTCTCTCGCAGTCTGAGGGGGTGAAAAAAAAAAAAAAGGTGGAGAACGTGAAAGGGGGCAGAGTGCACAGTTCCTGACCCCCTAGCCTTGGTCAGGGGGTCACAGAAGGACCCCTAAGGGCAAAAAAAACAATTTTGTTTTTTTAAAAAGTCGCGAGGTGCGCGCACGGTGAACCATGGGTGCTCGGTGTGCGAAGCGCACCGAGCGCGCACGGTGGTGAAAAATCTGAAAAAAAATAAAATACATAACTTAGCATTTACAAAACCGTACAAATTCACTGAAAAAACCATAGGTTTCACACACGTTATAGTTACGAATTAGCATTTAAAAAACCTTGCAAATTCACTTAAAAAACCATAGGTTTCACACATGTTATAGTTAGCTGGACATTTCACTCGTAAAAAACCAATGAAATTCACCTGTTATAGTTAGTGCAGGCAACTATAACTCACGCGACCGCAATCCTCTGCTGATGACGTCAGATATTACATCACTGATGACATATGTGTCTTCATGAAAAATAAATATTTGTAATATATGTATAGGTAAAGATTAATGGAAGAAGACATGGGTAAATAAGTGTCTAAATACAGTGATGTAATATCTGACATCAGCAGAGGATTGCGGTCGCGTGACTTATAGTTGCCTGCACTAACTGTAACAGGGGAATTTCATTGGTTTTTTACGAGTGAAATGTCCAGCTAACTATAAAATGTGTGAAACCTATGGTTTTTTAAGTGAATACATATATATACGACAAAGTGTATTGATGAATCAGTAGCATGTATATATATATCACTGAAAAAACCATAGGTTTCACACATGTTATAGTTAGTGGAAATTTTACTGATAAAAAACCAGTGAAATTCCCCCGTTATAGTTAGCGCAGGCAACTATAACTCACGCGACCGCAATCCTCTGCTGATGCTAATACTGTATTTAGACACTTATTTGCCCATGTCTTCTTCCATACATTTTTAGCTATACATATATTACAAATATTTTTTTTTCATAAAGACACATATGTCATCAGCAGAAGATTGCAGTCGCGCGAGTTATAGTTGCCTGCGCTAACTATAACGGGGGAATTTCACTGGTTTTTTATCAGTAAAATTTCCACTAACTATAACATGTGTGAAACCTATGGTTTTTTCAGTGAATTTGCAAGGTTTTTTAAATGCTAATTCCTAACTATAACGTGTGTGAAACCTATGGTTTTTTCAGTGAATTAGTACGGTTTTTTAAATGCTAAGTTTTTTTCCCTTATAATAAGCCCTGTACATTTGGTGGCCTTCGGCCACCAAAAGCACAGGGGGTGGGGTAAGTGTGGATAGTGTTTTTTGCCCTTAACATAAGCCCTGTACATTTGGTGGCCTTCGGCCACCAAAAGCACAGGGGGTGGGGTAAGTGTGGATAGTGTTTTTTTTATTTTTATTTTTTTACCGTACGCTTACGGTAAGCGTACGGTAAGCGTACCCCGCGAAATTGCCGAAAAAAAAATAAAACCGTTTTTGCACTTGGGGGATGTTTGGGGACTCCCTCAACATGACTATGTGGGAGGGAGTTGTCAAAACAGCCCCTTTACATGTTTTTGGGCTTGTTATTTTAAAAATCACTCTCAGTGCGAGAGACAAAATGGCGGCCGCCGCTTCCTGGTTTCGGCCGATTCGAATGTTTACTAAGATCTAAGAGCCAATCAGAATCGCGCTCGCGCACGCCACCGTACGCTTACCGTAAGCGTACGGTAAGCGTACCGTAAGCTGGCTCAGATATATATATTGATTTAAAGGCTATTTTCTCAGAATCTACTGAACAGATTTACACCAAACCTACAAAAGGCACTTCCTTGACCTAGGCACTACCTCTCTGCCAAATTTTGAGTAATTCTGTTCAGCCGTTCGGGCTGTAGCTCGTTCTAAAGGTCCTATGGAAAAATGCATGGGAAAAACGCGTTTTGGGACCCCCCTTTTATCTCAGCCCCCGCTTGACGGATCCCCCCGAGACTTTCAGGGTAGGAGCGGAGCGTAGCGCCCCACCTATTTTGAAAAATTTGCGAGGATTCGTCGACCGGCGCCAAAGTTATTCAAAATAGAATGTTGAGGTTTTCCTATGGAAACGTGGTCCTAACTATAACTACCTACTGGCTATCGCCAGTAGGTAATATATATATATATATATATATATATATAATCTAGTTATAGTTGGGACCGAGTTCCCATAGGAAATCTGAAAATTCTATTTTGAATAACTTTGGCGCCGGTTGACTTATCTTTGTGAAATTTTCAAAACTAATGGGGCTCTCCGCTCAGCTCCTACCCTGAAAGTCTCGGGGTGATGCGTCAAGCGGGGGCTGAGAAAAAAGGGGGGGTCCCAAAACACGTTTTCCCCATGCATTTTCCCATAGGACCTTTAGTCGAAGGTACAGCCCGAACGGCTGAACAGAATTACTTGAAATTTGGCAAAGATGTAGTCCTCAGGTCAGGAATGTGCCTTTTGCATATATGGTGTCAATCTGTTCAGTAGTTCCTGAGAAAATTGCAGTTAAAAGTACATAAATATCTATATGCGCGCACGGTGCGTGCACCAAATGTCCGCGAGCGTAATTCTGATTGGTGGTTAGATGTCAGTCCACATTCGAATGGGTCGAAATCAGGAAGTGTCGGACGCCATTTTGTGTGTGACAGTGAAAAAGAGAGGTGGAGAACGTGAAAAGGGGGCAGGGTAGAGAGTTCCTGACCCCCTAGCCTTTGTCAGGGGGTCCCTGAAGGACCCTGAAGGGTGAAAAAAACTTTTGTTTTTTTTTCAAAAAAATCGCGGGGTGCGCGCACGGTGAAACACCCTAAAAAAAAAAAAAAACATTTTAAACTGTTTATAAGTTTATAGAAGATATTAACTATGCTGTTCAACTTTATCCAAATAAAAATAAAAAAATAAAAAGAGCTGAGCCATTCCATATTACAGGATACAGTCAATCTATAATTATATACATAGGTAGTTTATTGTAAAATAAATAGATAAAAAATATAATACATACATACATAAATTAGCATTTAAAAAACCGTACAAATTCACTGAAAAAACCATAGGTTTCACACGTTATAGTTAGCTGGACATTTCACTCGTAAACAACCATTGAAATTCCCCCGTTATAGTTAGTTCAGCTAACTATAACTCACGCGACCGCAATCCACTGCTGATGACGTCACATATTACATCACTCATGACATGGTCAGTGACATCACTGATGACATCATCCAGTGAATATGGGTCTTTCTGAAAAATAAATATTTTTTATATATGTATATCTAAAGTTTAATGGAAGAATAAATGGGTAAATAAGTGTCTAAATGGATGTTTATTTTTGTAAAATTAATTGTATAACTGACTTATTAACAGTATCTTAGTGAATACAGTGATGTAATATGTGACGTCATCAGCAGTGGATTGCGGTCGCGCGAGTTATAGTTGGCTGAACTAACTATAACGGGGGAATTTCAATGTTTTTTTTATGAGTGAAATGTCCAGCTAACTATAACATGTGTGAAACCTATGGTTTTTTCAGTGAATATATATCTATCTCCACACAAGTTGCCGCGATGCAAAACAACAGGGAATAACAGCGGTCTGCAAGCAGGTAGGTAATTCATTCATTCCTTACCATGACGCGTTTCAGCATATTGCCTTCATCAGATGCCAAACAAACATTACTGGTGTTACTGCGCAGTTCCTCTTTTGAATGCTACCTGCATTTCCCCCATTGGTGGAGGCCCGGTGGCCCGAAAGAACTGCAAGTCCCAGCATCCCCCATCTTGGGACACTGACGGTAGCTGCCAGACAACGGAGCCAGTGTAACTCAGACTCCGCACTCCCTGCCTGCTGCGACCAACGTCTTCTGCAGCCTGCCGATACGGACCAGTTTAGGAGTCGCCGGTAAAAGCAGTGCAGCACACACGCAGCACACACGCAGCACACACACACACAGTCCAGTCGAAGGAAGAAACCTTGAAGAAATCACTGTGAACTCTCTGTGCTGTGGATACGTTGGTGGTAACTAAGCCGAAGTTGTTTTGAAGCTTTGAACCCAAACAAAAGTAGGAGAACTAGCTAGGTTCCCCCCTGGGCATATCTTTGCTAGTTACTCACTTCGAAGCGAGCTGCGAGGGGTCATATTACTGTAACCACCTGTACCCACCACAATATTAAACACAGGGCTGGTGCGGGGAGGGCGATGCGTGGCATACATGGCTGCTTATGTGCCCACCAGCACAAGGAACCGATCTGATCCTGTGCCCGGCAGATACAAGCGCAGAGCTGGTCATTTTTCAGGTTGTGGGGGCGGGCGGGGGTGGGGCTGGTTGTTATTTCTGGTGCACTTCCAAGATCAACGTAGAGGCAGCTAAACATAACCGGACCCCTGCCCCACCTTCCTTACGCACAAGTCACAAACACAGTTCTAGTTGGCGGGAGGGAGGGGTGTTCCCAGATCTCTTTAGAACTGGTAATAGCGGGACGCATGGAAGTCATTACACTGGGCACTTCTGCCTTTCTTTGCTGCGGGAGGGAAGGGGGGCTCTTTGTTTAGACAGTGAGATTTTTACAGACTTTCAAGTCTTAACAAATAAACGAAAACTAGATAGGAGTGTAACCCAGTACAGTGAGCAATTGTCTTAACCTTAAGAGCCACTGCAAGATAGCTGTGACAGGAAGAACTAATGGTGTCTACAGAAGGGAGAGGTCCAGTCTTTAAAGAAGCTTTGAACCCAAACAAGAGTAGGAGAAATAGCTAGGCAAGCAAACAAGTTCTCACCTTTAAGAGATGTTAGGCATCCTTTTTGGTTTGCCAGTGCTTGTTGCTAATACTGACTCGCATTGGCAAAGCCATTAGGTACCACATACGCAAGGGCTTTGTCAGTATGTTGTGTGTGTTTTGTGTTTGTGTGTGAGAGAGAAAGTAAAGGAAATAAAAGCGCTATGACATGGTCAGCACCGGCTGCGTCATAGTGCTTTTTTCTTTACTATCCGCAGCGCTACACAGTAGCTACGATGCTACACAGCTAAGCAAAATACTAAGCGAATAGCTCTGATGCAAGTATGACCCATTAGCTTTGCCAATTCTTTTTTTCCTGCTAGTAATGGAGTGTTGTAGGGGGCAAGCAATAACACTGGAATTGTGGTATGGGGTAAAGCAACAATACGGATTGGGGCGGGATGGTAAAAGGGGCAACCAATAATACTGGGAGTGAAGGGGGCAAGCAATAACATGGAGCTGGTGCGGTTTGGCACTGAAGGGTTGGAGGAAGACTGTCTGCAAGCAAATGCACTCTTAGGTAGTGCTGTAACTAAAAGAAAAAAGCATTTTCAATGCAATAGGTCTTGCATTTCCGATAGTTTAAGCTCTTGGCACCATTGTAAATGACAATGCCTTTTATTTATGTTTTAAAAACCAAAACATAAATAAAAGGCATTGTCATTTACAATGCCAATAGCTCAAACTCACGTAAATGCTAGACCTACTGCATTGCAAATGCTTGTTTTTATTGTTACCTACCATGAAAGCCCCATTATGTGTATCTTACTTGTCATGGTTATTTAGAAAACCTTTGACTGCACTCTTCTTTTTGTTGGCGTGCCTCTGCTCCTTAATTGTTCTCTTTACTTCGGTTCTGGCAGCTTCATTTGCCATGCCACCCCACCACTCCCACAACAGTGCTGGACCACCTCTCATAGGTCGCTGTTCTTTTTACTAAGCTTCTGGCAGTGGCAGCGCCATTTTTTTTAATTTTACAGTTTAAAGACAGAAAGTCTTTAATTTTTTTAAGCACCCCATGCTGCGCTTTCACTTTAACAATGGTGGCTGCGTCTCTTTCTTTATGCGCGGCTCGCCGGATTCAGGTTAGCAAACAGTCTTGTTTATTAAGGCGCCACATACAGTGCATTCATTTAAACAATGGCAGCCGTGCGCCTTTGTTTATGCACCGTCGCCGTATAAATATTGTAAAAACATACTACTCACTTCACAGGCATCATGCGCTTAACTTTTGCATGCACGGTGCCCACTTTCATAGTTGAAACACGGGGCTGCGCTTTGTTTGTGCAAGGCAAGAGGTGAAGAGTGATCTCTCTGCGGACCATTGGGAAGTTCGACAGGAGCTTGAAGAGGTCGGCGACAGGGTGTCTGCTATGGAAGACTGCGTGACTGGAGGCAATGAGATCAAATGGTTACAAGTAGCCCTGCACCTGAAGCAACAATAGTCTATGTACAAGCTTATGCCGAGGACTAAGAAAACCGCTTGAGGCAGTCCCGACCTCAGAGAATATGTAGAGGCCTTGTTTCACCACATACTACGATTGTTAGACGCCACAGACCTCAAACTTGAGCCATTGCGTGGGAACAGAGAGACTGGGCAATACTGCCCCCTGCTGATATTCTGGTTTGTGTGCTTGACTTCCAGGTGAAAGAGTATTCTCCGCAAAGCACAGGAGATGCATCTGTTTCACTTCCGGGGCCACACCCCAGTGTAGTACCAAGACTTGTCCACAACAACTCTCCAGAAACACTGAAACATCTGCCCCATTACAGATCACCTTTGTGAGGCTGGCATATCATACTCCAGGGGCAACCCCTTCCGGATCACATTTCGTCACAGTGGAAAACTGCCCCAGTTACGATTGTTCAGAGGCCTGCAACATACTTGGCATTACGGCCCGCGACACGAATGATGGCTGCAACGACTCGCCAGACATAAAGAAACTGTGGCAACATACCAGGCAGGGGTCCTCCCACTGGAGTAAAACCGGACCTTGCAACTATGGCCAAAGGAAGACACTCATAGCTTCAAACACTGGCAGGAGATGCCGAGCAGCCAGTGGGGTCCTGATAACGAGGAATTCGTTTATGACACCTCTGCTTTCACAGGCAGGAGGGCGTTGGGGACAGAGGGTGGGCCGCATCACACAATGCAGGCAGCCTTAAGAACCCCCCCCCTCTCTTGCTGGACTGTTATACTCCATGCCTTTGGCCCGCTCGACTGTTGTCTACCATTGTTGATGGACTTTGACTTAGTGCATCATGTAGGTTACTTTTTTATTGTTCCATTTGTTCTTGGGGCTGTCATTCCTTCCTTTTGCACACGCTCTTGGAATGGGTGTATTGTCGGTTCTTTCGCTAAGTGTCCCATACCATGCTCCCGACCCCACTCCTCTGTGCCTTACTTGACCTTAGCACACCTTTGATGGAATGGATAGCCCTGGAAATTAATGTTATGGGCCTTAACAATTCCACTTAATGAAAGGCTCTTGGAGCGATATAGGTCTACTTTCAGGAAACACATTTATGACCTAAAGATGTACATCGCTTGCAATCGCGCTGGTTTCCGCGACAGCTCTGGTCCTCCAATTTCTCAAAGAGGAGTGGGGTAGCCATTTTGTTTTCCTCTCAGTTCAGGGGCGACATCTTCTCCAAGGTTGCTGCGACACAGGGCCGGTTTCTCGCATATCGGCTTCGTCTCATTACCTTTCAAATCACATAAGCAAATATATGCGCAAGCCTCTCTCATAAATGCAGTAACCCCCTTACTTTAAACTCCCGATGCAGGTCTACCGATGGGGGCGGGGGGTCCTCTAAATTTGGTCATGGAAAATTACCTGGACGGTTGCGGCCAGTGCTCTAACCAAGCTGGGGCCTTTACACCCCAGGGTCTCCACTGGCTAGCTGACGACTGATGTTTGGCGTGTATTGCACCCTGCTACTAGGGACTACACATACTATACTGCAGTGCACAAAACCTATGTCCAAATTGATTATTTTTTAGCAACCCCTGCTCTCAAGACTTTGGTGGGCGACTCCATGATTGCCCCTTGATGACTCTCGGACTACGCACCGTTAAACACCATACGCATCAGCACTAAACAGATGAACACTCCACACTGGCACCTCAGATATTCGCTACTCCAGTCCCCCTCCACCTCCACGGTCACCGCTATACGGAAGACAATCGTTTAACAGCAGACCAATGGCACTACACAGGTAGCCCGATGCTCCCTTTGAGAAGCCCTGAAGTTGCTAGTCAGAGGGGGAATTTATTGCTATATCTGCCTTAGAAAACCGCTTCCGGAAGGAGAAGCAGGAGGTTGTCGAATCGTAAGTGTTCAAACTGGAGGCAATTCATAAACGCACTAGGGCTCAACGGGTGTGGAGAAAAGTAGAGCAAACTGGTTTGCTTCTTAGGCACTAGACTTCGACAGGGCAAAATACGCCCTCGTCAACCTGAGAGACAAGTTCTACTTAGGTAGCAACCGATATGGGAGAATGTTGGCCCACCGCTTACGAGCTAAGATACAATATGGGTCCATTGGGATGATACGCCAGACTCAGACTACAGAAGCACACTCAGACCCTCCGATCACCGACACTTTTCAAACTTTCTACAAATCTCTATACACAGAACCCACAGGGGCCTCCGCTAATCCCTCCGACTATCTCGCTTCCAATCCTCCAACTCTGCTCCCTCCGAAATCGGCTGACTTGACTAGATACATCTATACGTATGGAAGAAGTGGTCTCGGCAATCGCTTGCCTCAAGCAAATAAAGCCCTCGTGTCCTGACTGCTTCACTCCTAAATTTTACAAAGCCTTCTCCCAAAAACTAGCTCCAAGCCACATATGACTATTTAACTCTTTTGCCTCCATGGGTTCCCTTACAGATTCTATGCTGGAAGCTTCCATATCGGTCATCCTCAAGTCTGGCAAAGACCAGACACTCTGCGGGTCATACAAAAACAACACGCTGCGGGTCATACAGACCCATATCCCTCCTGAATGTTGACGCCAAACTATTTACGAGCATTCTAGCACACAGATTCAACCTATTCATGCAGGGACTGATTTCCCCAAAGCAGACAGGCTTCATACCGGGGCGACAACGTGGTGAAAACATTAGGCGTATCTACCATCTGTTTGACAAAGTGTCAAAGACGCAAAAGGAGGCCCTTATGCTCTCAATCGACGCTAAGAAGGCGTTCAGAGTTCAATGGCCATTCCTTTTTTTTTTAAACTCTGGAACTAGTTTGGCTTTGGTACTCGATTTCTGAGATGGGTCAGAAGCATTTACAACTCCCACAGGGCTACGGTCCGCGTTAACAGGCTTTCTTCCTTGCCCTTCCCAGTCTGCTGGGGCACTCGCCAGGTCTGCCCCCTTTCCCCCTTCCTTTTTGTTCTGTATATGGAGCCCCTAGGCCAACACATACGTGCTCACCCTGACATCTCAGGTATCCATTTAGGAAGTGAAACTTAAATCGGACTCTACGCTGATGACGTCATCTTGCCAGTCACTGACCCTATGACCTCTCCATGCTCTGGTCGCAGATCTTCAAACTTTTAGCTACTTTTCTGGCTTCAAGGTCAATATGCAAAAATCGCAAATTCAAAATCTCTCGTTCTAGCACACAATGAGGCTATATTGCGGACTCAATTCCCATTTGAGCGGGCCTCGAACTCCATTCCATACCTCGTGATCCAACAGGCAGATCTATCACTGAAACCATCACCCTTGACTACGACACCATGACCAGACAAAATAAGGCAGACATAGGCAGTTGAGAAAGTCTGGGACTCTCCTGGTTTGGCAGAATCGCAGCCATAAAAATTACCATTCTACCAAGTATTCTAGATCTTATCCAGGCTCTACCACTGACTCCACCCAAGTATGCACTCCCATCACTACAGGCAAACATTAACATGTTTATAGCGGGGTGGTGGGGGCAAACCAGACCTACACAAACATCTCATCCATCGCTCTACGCACGAAGGTGGCCTTGCCGTGACCTCCCTCTAGTGGTATTATCAGGCGTCGCAATTGCGGTTCCTAGTGGAATGGAGCAGACCACTCACGGAAAAGCACTGGTGTGTCACAGACCAGGTGGTGGCTGGCTCCCACATCTGGAAGGAACCATGGTTCCCTAAGAGGCACAGAGCTTGGGGACTCTCTTCTTCCTCTGTTACGAGCTCTATTCATGTATGGGACGCTGTAGCAGTAAAGTCTGGTTTGATGACCTTTCCTTCCCCATGACACAAATTTTTCATAACCCAGACTTCACCCCAGGGCTCCACTTTGAGCGGTTCTGGCGCTAGCACGTAGAGGGCTGTAAACGGATAGGATGTCCGTTTGACCATAAAGGGATAATTCCCTTTGATCAGCTCAAGGCAGACTATGGCCAAGAGAAGGTTGCTCGTTTCCTATACCTCCAAGTCTGCCATTGGGTGCTGCAGTCCTCTATTAGGCCTCATGCAGGGAGGCCCCTATTTTCCTTTGAAAAATGGTTAGTTAGCAAGGACAACGACAGATGACTAATTACAGAACTGTACGCCATTCATGTCGGGGGGACCCATCACCCACACGCCTGGGTAGAGGAGGTGGGAGGTAGAGATTGGCAGGTCATTCTTGGACGCAGAATGTGCGGACATTTGCTACAGAGCACACCATACCACACAACATCTAAAGCACGGAGTCAGCCTCAAAGATAGTATACTACTGGTACCTGACCCCGGCGAGATTCAGCGCTTGGCACTCCGAGCAATCTAAGAGTTCTGGAGGGGCTGTGGAGGGACAAGCTCTCTTCTCCCTCTGTTGTGGCACTCACCCAATTTACACACTTTTGGGAACAGGTCTTAGACGATATTGACAATGCATTCAGGACCTCCATTCCTAGGTTCCCAGCTTACACAATCCTTAGGCTCCCCATCACCCGTACGTTTCCCCTTTATTTCAGCCACTGAAAACACATGGCACTGGTGCTAGGTGCAGCACACCAAGTAATACTCGCTTTTGGGGAACTGCTAAGACTCCACAATACATGGCTTGGTTGCACAAACCACGGTTCATTCTAGGAATGGAGAAAATATCACTCACATTAGATCAGAGAGGATGATTACGACACAAAATGGGCTCCCTTCATTTGCATCCTATCCACAGGATTCAACAAACTGACCTGCCTCACCTATCTAAAGCTCTTGCACCTACTCCCCATTCCCGACACATCAGCGCCTTATACCTCTACTTAATTTCCCTTGGATACCGGCTCTACCACTCACCAACAATAGACATTACTGATCCATAACACCCTTCACTTAGTCTCTCGTCTGGAAGGATATGGAAGGGGGTGGAGTGTTTTTAGAGGTTTGTTATATATCGCCGCATTTTTCTGCACTGCTGCTGAACCATGGGCTGCAGGCAAAAGCTTTGTACATTTTCCTTCTCAGCGGGAGTGCGCTGCCGGCCCTTTAGGGTTGTAGGCACCTGGCTGTGTCCCGCCTCTCCTTGAGACTTTAGTAAAAAAAATAATAAACCATAAAATTAACTCAGGGAAAATAATTGGGTGTGAGATTAAATGTAGGTCTGTAACAGAAGAGCACCGCAAACATGTAATCTGACCATTTTATGAATGTTTGATAACAATGCACAATCTTTCTTTTATGGTAAGATTTAATATTGGATTCTTTTGTGTTGTTGTTCTTAATAGCAGGGTATTTTTATAAGTTTTTTAACAGTATGGCATTGTATATGAATATTTTAGTTGTATTGCTTTTGTTTTCTTCAAGCGTATTTTTGTAGCCGATTTTAAGAAATCTAAACAAAAAATATTCACTTACTACTCTTTAAGCCCTCAATATAACTGTTCTTTCCCTACTTCTTCATAGGGAAAGTCAAGCTGAGTTGGCTCGAACCCAATGTCTGAATGACCACTGTACAGAGGGGATGAGGAGTCAAAATAAAGCTGAGCAAAGCATCCCACACACTGACACTTTCCCCAACCTAAAACAGTTTTAAAAGGCGAAGTCTGATAAGTGGAGGATAGCTAAATGAATGGTTTCTAAAAATGTGCTTTACTGTTGTGTGCAAATCTGTTGGAAGCTGAGCTACAACATACATAATGTTCACTTATGACCTTTAACCAAGAACAAACTGCAGGATGTTAGTGCACTCGGTTTTGCTAATCTATATAAAAGCTGCGCTAGAGGAGCTAAGCTCTCTCTTTACTATTTCAGGGAAAGACACAAATTAATATCAAAATAATTTCCTACCTTACCTTCCACTTATCTTTGACAGTTTAAATCTGTATTACGTCAGATTGCATTACAATGGGCTACCCCTACTTATTGAAAACATTGTACTAATTTAGAACAGGGAAAAGAAAAACACTGTCCGCTGTTAGTAAAATAATGTGCAAGAAGAAGATATTGATCAAGAGGTTAAACATCACAATATTAAACTAGGAAATCTAGATTCAAGTTATTTCCCCACTTGAAGTTGTGTGACCTTAGGCAACCTCAACTTTGCATCACTGTGCCTTATTTTGACTGTGTGTCAGATGTGAGAACACTTACGCAATTCAGTTCAGAGCTTGAAGTGAAAAAATAGAAGTGCAGATACCCTATACCAGAGCACCCATATGTTTCTGAGAATGAGCTGGTTCTCGTCAATTAAAAAGTAATACACCTGTGCTAAGAAATGCAGGTACTGTCTATCTTAAAATATGAAGTTCAGGTACTCAGTACTTGACAGCACAGGCCCAATTAACACACTGATTCGGTTGTGTATAGTATAAAAAGAAAAGTTGTGTATGGTTTACAAGATAATAATGTAGCTTGACATATAACAATATTAGCCATGTATAGAGTTCCTGAAACAAACGAACACCCCTTGGCTTATTTGTAGCAGTGACAGGACATGGGGGGGGGGGGGGGGGGGGGGAGCGCGAGGGATGTTCATGTTTTAAAAAAATTACCATTTTAACAGCTAGCAAAGCAATGATATCACAGTATGCATTACAGTTAAAACAAGCATTCAAGAAAAACATGTTTCATTTCAGAGTCCACCATATTTTTACAAGGTGTGGACTGTATCTTTTACATGCCAAGTATTTTTATGGCTTGACTCATGTTTTGGCTCTTACTGCCAAGCCTGACCTCTGCTTAAGAATTTGCTGGCTTGCCCATGTCTAGTACTTGACCCATATACATATCTTTATTTTCTATCCCCTTTACACACGGCAGTCTTCCTGTCTCTGCCTATAACCAACCTCCCCAAAACCAACAATATTTACAGTGCCTT
The DNA here is from genome assembly GCF_964204655.1 of Triturus cristatus. NCBI lineage: Eukaryota > Metazoa > Chordata > Amphibia > Caudata > Salamandridae > Triturus > Triturus cristatus. The sequence goes on along the minus strand of NC_140592.1, from coordinate 272,734,581 downwards.
GAATTAACAACAGTGTGATGGTATAAACAACTTACATGTTAGGTTGAAAAATCTTCAATAATCAACACAAATTATATCAACCACTTGAACTTAAGCTTGCCTTATCTATCACGTCTCTTTCTTTATCCATAACACCGCAAAGCGGTCAAACTGCACAGTCGATCAGAGCACCACTTTTGGTCACTCTCCAACGGCACCAAAACGTTTCCCACCTAGGCTCACAACAACAAGTACAACAAACACTCTTACAGTTAACCACTCTCCCCACCGTAGTGATACCCTGGTGCCCCTAGGATAAGACGCTTTGGCGCCTCGCAACGGAGCACGAAGGGGTACACAACTGCAATGACGAGAGAATACAACCCCTCTTACCTGTCAAGCCAAAAGGTCCAGGGAGAGTTCAAAGGGATCCCGGGCTCCGAATCCTGGTGATTGATACTGATGTTGTCCAACTCTTTGTGGTTGATCCGCCGGTTCTCCTCGGAGCGCACGGGAGGGTCGGCTGGCATTGCCATACTCGGTATATCTCGGTGGGGAAGAAGGAGAAGCAGCAGCGACGGTACTGACAGTGAAAGCGGGCTCTCAGCCGCCAGCCTCAGGCGGTTGAAATAGAAAAGGGACAACCCGACAGGCCACTCTCACAATAGCGCGCAAGACGGCCGTTTCTATCTTGGAAGTTCACGCTAGTACAACTTTGTACGTGTCTTCTTCACTACAAACTGGACATTTTTGTACTGGGCCATTAAATACAATATGTATTGCAATGGAAATATTAATAAACAACAATAATATTGTGCTTTTTAATTATAATTTAGAGTCTGACCTGTCTATAGCATTGTTCAAGTATTTTTACACTACTACTGCTGCTTTGATATTATAAATACTTGCTATATTTTTTCTGGATGTTTTTGAGTGTATTCACTTCCCCACTTTGCCCATTCACTGGTTGATGTACCCATTAAAAAAATTAGGACAGTCAAAATGTCGGCCACGTTAGCAAACACCAGTAGGAAATAAATAGAGAGCGCTTGCCGTTATTGTCCTTCTTTATTTTTTGCTACTCTTCTTTCCCAAGTTGGGGTCGCTGACTCACTGGCCTTACCCGCTACCCTTTTGATGGTCTCAACACCTGCGTCACGAGTGCTCCAATAGCTGATTGCCCCCAGAGAGAGCAAGTGCTTTGTTATTTGCAGCCATATAAACAAAACGGTGAAGTGCATGAACGCAGACGGTCATCTTTGAATAGGAAGTGGCCTTCTTTACTGAATCCGCAGTTAAGTGTAAAAATACCTCCATTGATATTTTTTTGCCTGGTGCTAGTTTATTATTTAAAATATATATTTGATGTATATATTTATAAAACATTCACTTTAGAGGTGGGCAAGCCAACAAATGAATGGAAAGCCGAAACAGAGCATGGCCAATAGTCTGTCTCGGCTCCTAGACCCCCATGCACGAGCCGAGCCCTGAAAACGTTTGCTCAATCAATCACTCATTTATAGAGCGCGGCAAAGGTCTGAAGGCGCTGGAGTTTGTTTGGTGCTGCATAGAGGCGATTAACCAAATAGCCAGGTCATAGCTCTCCTCTGAATTGCAGGAGTGACGGTGCAGTCCTGAGGTGCAGGGGGATATTGTTCCAAGCCTTGGCCACCAGGTGCGAGATGGAGCGTCCGTCGCTATTGGCTCGACGTATCCGTGTGGTGTCTGCAATGGAGAGGGAGGCTGAGCGGAGGTGTTAGGCCTGTTGGTGGAAGGTTAGGCTTCTATTGATGTATGCGGGTCCTTCATTGTGCAGGGCTATCTATGTAGGCGTAGGTCAGCATCTTGAACTGCCATCTTTTCTGGAGAGGGGGCTGTTGCATCGTGGGCCCTAGGCCCACGTGATAAGGATTAACAACACAGATGCAAAGTATATGGTTACTGGGACTGGCCACGAGCACGTGCACTCTGGCTCTTTTATTCGCAGGGTCACCTGACTGGTGACGCCTGTGTTGGATGGGTGGGGGGGGGGGGGGGGTGTATGGGCCAGCCCTCAAGGGAGTGGCTGGCAGAAACACTAGTCTGTGTCCAGCAGGACACAACATTCCTCCCAAATTTTATTAAAACGAAACACTACAAAGAAGAGTCCAACCTATGAGAAGGAATGAGAAAACAACAAAAAATAACTGAAGGCTCACAGTTCAGAGATGTAGTTCGCAGGACAGCAGTAGACAGATGCAGCTGGGAGCACCCGGACATCTTGGCACATATTTATACTTTAACCAGGTATATCTGGACACGAACACGGTGCTGATGGAGTCCGGACCTTTCAGCTGTGCGTCAGTTGAGTGACAGTCCACCTATGTGATGTTCGTCGGTCCAGTGTACTCTTGCTGTGAGGCACTGAGTGTCTTATAGTTCAAAATAGGTGCATTAGGAGCGTAGGTGGAGTCCATTGTAAAACCCCTGACGATGATGTCGCTTGATCCCTTGACGGAAGTCGTGGCATTCTGTGGCCTGTTGAAGTTTCGGTTGTATGGCCTGGCTACTTCCTGTAATCCATAGGTGGGGCAAAGTAAAAGTTTATCTCTCACGCTTGGGGGAGGCCCCTTGGATGAGTTGCCATAGGACTGTATATGGGCTGCAGTGGGTCTGCACGTGTCTGCATCTAGACAGCCGCAAGACCACCTCGGAGCCACCGTCTAGTCACTCGTGCAACTTCAGGGGTGGATGTGTTCTGGTCAGAACATGCTCTCACTACCAGGATCAGGATGTAGCCAGTTATCAAACGGCCACTGGGTCTTTCAGATCGTTGCTCTGTATGGCAATGGTGCAGGACTCCAGTCGGTGTACTTGATGCTCCAGGGATGGTGGTGATGCACATGGCAAAGGATGGAGTGGCTGCCATGAGACGACTTGTACAACAGGTGGTGATGACTGGCGGTGAGTAGGGGTGACTGGCGAATCTTTGCAGTCATGATACTCGTCGGACACTTGGTGCAGCTCTTCTTATTTGGCACGTGTGTAAGAAAACAGGGATGCACTTTCCTTTAAGCAGCCAGTAACAGGTGGCTGGCCGGTCACTGTGAAGAATGGCGTCACCGCTCCCCAGTGGCTGTCGTATATTAGAAGGTGCATTCAGGTGATAGTACGAGTAGTCGTTCTGGGTCCCTTTTGTTGACTTCTCCTGCGCACCTGTTGTCGTCTGCTTTCCAGGGATAGGATTGCCACCCTCCTATCTCTCCACTCCTTTTCTTCTCTGCAAAATGTAGCAACGTGCCACGCTCTCTTTTCCTTGATTCTCCCTTCATGTGGAGAGTGGCGTCTGGCCACATGGCTTCTGTGTGACCGTTGCAAAGTAGCGACAGGCCACGCAAATGCATGTCGTTTCTACACATGCTCTGAAGAGTGGCGAAAGGCCACGCAATGCAGGTCTTTTCTACACCTGCTCTGAAGAGTGGCGAAAGGCCATGCAATGTATGTCTCTTCTACACATGCTCTGAAATGTGGTGAAAGGCCACACAATGCATGTTCGTTCTATACATGCTCTGAATTGTGGCGAAAGACCATGCATACTCACAGGGGCCTCCTGCTCACTCTGTCGCGTTCTTAGTACTACGCATCTTCTCCCGTCACGGACCACTCACCGGTCCGGTCCTGTCAATAGGACAGTGCGTCTTCTCAGGTGCGTCAGCCATCTTCAGGGACGGCAGGGGAGGTAGGTATACTTGATGGATCGGTTCTGTAGTGCCTTCCATACCCTTCTTCTCCTTGATAAAGTGTTCCGTCGGCAACTCTGGATCACTGTGGGGGGTACAAGTCTCCCTGCTCTTTTTGCAGCTGTGGCAGCTTGCCACTAGGAGTGTGGGAATCACCTCATACCTGTAATGGACTGATGCTCACCACAGTCTTAAGGCAGCGTTGGAGGCACTCTCTGAATAATCTCTGGCCCACTACAGGGCACTGCAAGTGCAAGTAGGTTGATCACAATCTCTCTCTTTCCTGCATTCGGGCCACACGGGACCCCTCTTCTGGGATCTCCTCGGTGCTATGTGTATGGTGAGTAGTCTCTCTTCCGCCTCCTCTTTGCTTAAGGGAGTAGCTCTCGCGCCTCGTTGCTGCGCTGTCTTGACATTGAATGAGGCCCATGTCTGTGCATGCTTGACAGTTTGGTTACACTCCGTGCGACATCGTCATTGATGGACCAACCGGTAGCTCTATGGTGCTGGTCGGCCAGATGGTGCTGCTCCATTCATGAAGGGGTGCAACGTTTCTGTATCCTTTGCATCTGGGCTCTCTCTGTATGCATTCTTGCATTGTCTCTTGAGACAGTGCTTTCTGCTGGCTCCTTTTGGTGCCTGCTCTTTTCTCTTGTGGTGGTGGCAGACAGCCACTGGGTGTTGTAACCGTCGCCATACACAATGCGTCTTCTCTGAGGAAAGAGTTTTCTGACTGTATGCTATGTACTCGAGGAACTCGCTGGCTCGTGAGGAGGGCCTTGTGGGGGTTAGGAGTCTGTGTTCACACATTCTTGGGCTTTCTTAGGGCCGTGGCAGCCTTGCTGATGCTGCGGGCTGTGTTTCTCCTTACAGGCACTGCAGCCTGTGATTGAGTGGCAGGTGCTGCTCTACTCCTCTTCACCTTCTTAGGCACTGCTCTCCTTATGCCTTGCTGCTTCGGGCTGGGATACCTTGGTTCCATTACTTTGGCTGGACAGCTTTGGGCATCTTGGGTCTCTGTGTGGGGGTTTACAGTCTGTCCACTGAAACACTGGGAAGCCCACAGGGTTGTGTGGCACTCACTTGGCCGGTCTCATATGCACACTTACTTGCTTCGTACAGGTGTGGTCCCACAAGCTGCCACTAGGTGGCACTGCACCATCTCCTTTAAGGCAGCGACATCCGTTTCTGAATCGACAGCTTGCACGGTCTGGAGTTGGAGGCGTGGGAGCGCTCAGTCCAGGAGTAGTGCGACTACGCGCCGAAGTAGCAGGGGCTGATCAAGATAGGTGTAGCCTTTGTGCATTCTAAGGATGGTGACCACTCACTCAGGTCCGGTATGGCAAACAGTCTTCTTTCCTTTCACAGTGGCAGCAGGCATTAACCAGGCTGCTTCAGAACTCAGTGTTCGTCCAGGTTTTTCCTCATTCCCCACGTGCAGAGTCCATGGGGGTGGGGCTTCTCTCTCGCCACACAGCGCATAGGTGCCTCTAGAGTTGAGGGTGCATTGTGCTGGCTTTCGCACAGGCAAAGCTGTCCTTGCTGGGACTGATGCTGCTGCCTGGATGTAGTGCAGGCCAGGAACGTCTTGGTGCGGTCACAGCGGAGCTTTCTTCATCACAGGCGGGTATCTTAATTATCGACCTATTGCTAGAATGCGCCGCGCATGATCCCTGCTGAAAACCCATGTCAAGTCATGCTGCAGGTAGATCGCGTTTCTGATGACACTGACCTGTGAGGTCGGTTTGCGCCGTGCAGCAGCCGCTCTGTGCTGGGGTTTATGTGTCCCATGGCTTTTCATCAGGCTCAGTTGTGCCGCTGGTGGGTGTGCATAGGGAACTCTGCGATGCCATTCTGCGCTGCTTCCCCTCATGCAGGACCTTGCTGTGTCCACTGCCATGCCTCACCTCGAGAGACCAGAGCGCGTCGCTTATCGACTTCCTGCCAATTCGCACTTCTCCCTCACCACCGGCAGTACGGCAATTGTTGCAGGAAGGTGTTGCAGGCAGACGGGTTGTCTCTGTTTCCTCCCCAACTAAGAAAAAGTCACTCATTCCTCTGGCTGATATCGGGTGACTGGTGGTGGGGTCGACCCGCCTCATCGCCAATGTTGCATCGTGGGCCCTAGGCCAACACGATAAGGAATAACGACACAGACGCAAAGTATATGGTTTCTGGGACTGGCCACGAGCACGTGCACTCGGGCTCTTTCTTTGCAGGGTCACTTGACTGGTGACGCCTGTGTTGGATGGGTGGGGGGGTGTGTGTGGTCCAGCCCTCGAGGGAGTGGCTGGCAGAAACACTAGACTGTGTCCTGCAGGACACAACAGGGGCCAGTGTAGTTTCTTCGGATAAAGTGTGATGTGGGCTCTTCTGGGAACTCTAGTATGAATTTTGCTGCTTTGTTCTGTATTGTTTGGAGTCTCTTCAGGAGGCTTGCAGTGACTCTGAAGTAGAGTGTGTTTCTGTAGTCCAGTCTGCTGGTGATGAGGGCCTGCATGACGGTCCTCTTGGTGGTGACTGGGAGCCTCTTGAAGATCTTGCGGATCTTGCGAAGGGTGTGGAAGCAGGCGGAAGAGACTGCATTGACTTGTTTCTGCATGGATAGCTTGTTATCCAGGATGATGCCAATGTTGCAGCGTGGTTTGTTGGGTCGGTGGTGTGTTGATCTCAGGAGGTTGGTGGAATTGGCGTCGCTGGGGTCGTTGAGGTCTCATAGCAAGATGTAGTGTTAGGAGTCGATTACGAGCGGGGTGATGATTTCCAGGATGGTGTTGCAGAAGCTGGCGTTTGGTCCTAGTGGTCTATAGTTGAGGATGCCTCTGATGGTATTTGTCCTATCTGTGTAGAGGTGGAAATTAAGGTGTTCCATTTCCGGTGTTGGGTCATTGGGGGATGTTGTGCAGCGGATGGTGTCTCTGCAGACAATGGACACTCTGCCTCCTTGCTTCTTGGTTTGGTCCCAGTGTGTTATCTTGTAACTTTTGGGGATGGCAGTGGCGTTGTCTGGTGCGGACATGGGGTGAAGACAGGTTTCTATGAGTAAGATGACATTAGGGGTGAGGGAGAAGATCATGTCCCAGATTTCCGTGGCTTGTTTCCCGAGCGAATGTCAATGTAGCAGGTGTACCTGCATAAGTGCTGTTGCCAGTGTCATTGGTTGCTGCCATGCTGAAGGTGAAGTGGCAGTGTAGGCAGGAGAAGGGTCCTTTGGTGGTCCGTGGAGATGTGCAGCAGCCGAGATTGTTGGTGCTTCTGGGTCCAGGGCTCGGAGATCTGCAGCGGTGTATTTTCGTGGGGTGGAAGGGCCAGTGGGTCCTGGCACTGGACACAGTCCAGCAGTGTACAGGTGCAGACAGTCTTGCCTTTGGGGCCGCAGTAGTCCTGGGAGGTGGGAGGGAGGCAGCGGCGAACGTGAAAAAAAGGCAGGAGAATCGGCATCCAACGACAAGCAAAAACAAAATACAGTAAACGACCAATCGAATGCTAACCATGTAGCATAATGTGGAGTGGACAAAATGTAACTAAATTAGAATTAGGCAAAAACAAGGCAGAAATTAAATTAAATTAGAGTTAAGGCAAAAACAAGGCTAAACAACACAAAACGTAACTGATAACAAAAACCCAAGGTGACTTGTAGTTGTGGGAAGGCCAGGTCCCCACATCAGTTTCGAGCTCGGGGGACTGCTGCACAATCACTTCCTCAGGGAGCCAGGGAAATTATGAGTGGCAACAGAGGTCACAGGTTTGCTATGTAAATCATACAGCAATCTTTGTGTGAATTATGATAAAGGGTCTTCAAAATTCAAAAAAAGTGTCATGTGTTAGCTTTGATCAATACGTTACATTACAGCATTGCACTGAGAAGTGCTTATTAAAAGCACTGGTTTTAAAAAATCAACCATTAGTGAACTAAGAGGCAAGACAGTTGTCATGTAAACTCTGTACGTAGGGTTGCCACCTGGCTGGTTTTCTACCGGCACTACCAGTATTTTAATAAGCATAATCACCTAAAGCCAGTATTTTTATCCCTTATCTGTACACACTTCAAACAGTAAATATAAATAGAAAACACTTTTAAATGTGTTCTAGAGCTATGCTAACGATCCCTGACTAATAAAGTAAATACTGATAGAAAAGTAATGTTACAAACAAATACATTTGGGTGTCGATTCCGATCCGGTAAAAATAATTTGCATATGACCCGTATCCGTATTTTTTTATGTACAAGTCGCACAAGTACTGTACAAACTGCCAAGTACGATTCGTACGTGAAAAATAACTACGAATAGTGTTGGGAAAAGTCTACGAGAGTGCGTCGGAAAGTGTCCACTTCCGAATATCGTCGGGAAAAGTGTACGAAAGTGAGCCGGACAGTTTCACGTACAAATCGTAAAACACAAGCCGAGCGCGCAAGTACGATCCCGACCGTCCGTCCGAATACACAATCGCACGTAAAAAGGCCCGTACGGAGCCAACGCAGTAGCACACATGTACACAGGTAAACTCATGCCCGTGTATGAGCCGTACAGCCCCCCCACCCCCAAATATGTCAGCACCGTACACCACCCTGTCCGCACTGCACCCCAGGACCGCAACTGTACGTGCCGTACCCCCCCCATGTACGCGCAGCACCCCCTCATGTATGCGCCGTACCACCGCATGTACGCACCGTTCCCCAGGGCTGCATGTACGCACTGTACCCCCAGCCCCCCCACTGCATATACGCACCATACCCCTGCACCGCATGTACGCACTGTACCCCCAGCCCCCCACTGCATGTACGCACCGTACCCCAGCACCGCATGTACGCACTGTACCCCCAGCCCCCCCACCGCATTTACGCACCGTACCCCAGCACCGCATGTACGCACTGTACCTCAGCCCCCCACCGCATTTACGCACCGTGCCCCAGCACCGCATGTACGCACTGTACCCCCAGACCCCCCACCGCATGTATGCACCGTACCCCTGCACCGCATGTACGCGCCGCACACCAACACCGCACCCCAGCACCCTCACCCAGCATCGCGTATGTACGGATCGTACCTACGCGAAAAAGACTCATACAGAACCAGGACACTGTAAAACAGCACAAGAAGGGTCAAATCGACTCGCACAACAACACCAAACACGTCTACACGACAAAATACATCTCAACGACTGACCTGCCACATCCAAACAGCCCAACAGAGGCCCCAAACACAACCACCTCTTATAAGACACCCACCAAAATTCAAACACAGCCACACCCAAAAATAGACCAATAAAAAGGGCCCACACACACAACCCATGAGCCTTTGCAACAGACCTACTGCGGACAGAGCCCACACACAAACCACCCCACATAACTCATACCTTTGCTACACCTTCACTCACACACCTTCACACAACCACCTCCACAAACATCCCCCTTCACATTCACACACACACACTCACATTCACAACCACACACCCACAACCATCCACACCCACACCCACACCCCACACCATGCCCACAGACAAGAATCCAAAGTTCACAACGGCGGAGCTGGACATCCTTGTCAACGAAGTCATCAGAGTCGAGCGACAGCTGTTTGGAACATTGGTCAGACAGACCAGCATATCTGAAAAATCCGCCATGTGGCAGAGGATCGTCGATAAGGTGAATGCTGTTGCACCCATCCGAAGGACCAGGCATGAATGCCAAGCCAGGTGGCACGATCTGCGCAGGGCGGTCAAGAGGAAGATGAATGAAGAATATGCCCAGACCAACATCACTGGAGGTGGGCTGCCCCGCAGACCCGTACACTACCATCCCTGGGAGGAGAAGGTGATGGCCATGCTACCGCCGTTGGGAGTTCACGGAGTGGACGGAGTCGCAGAGTCTGGCGAGTACACAAACAACTCACGTAACATGGGGGCAATGGCATCCACACCCCAACCACAACAAATACACGCACCTACCCCAAGCACTCACCGCACACAACCACACTCAAAAACCACGCCCATGCCACTAACGTCACCATTCACCCTTCACAAATCAAGGCAAGGCCATGTCCAAGGCTACAACAACCACAAACACAAGACTGGATGTCCGGGAGGCTGGGATGGTGGGCCCCACACAACACATTGTGAAAATGAGAGGCAGACAACAATGTCCTCAGCCCATATGGCATAGGTACATACCCATGCACAATGCACAGGGACTGGCAAACTACTAACAAGGTAGCTGACACTGGGCCCTGCTGTATGCAGCACAGGGCCCTCCTGGGACCACTGTACACTCAAACACCAACTCCACAAGCACAGGTATCTAGCACAGGAACTCACACACACTGTCATGCCAGCATGCACCATGAGGGGACACACACATCACCTGGGAGACCTAATTATAACTCACACCACACACAACAGCACGCCCGGTCACACACCCCCTCCCCTAACACAAGCACACACCCCCGGGGCAGGCAACGGATACACACACTCCCACAATGGACATGTGACACAACAAGACCAAACCAGAGCCAAGTAAGCAACAGAGCCAACTATCTACAGGTCACACACTCAGGAGAACATCCCAATCTGTCCCCCGCAACATACCCATCCCCAAGTGGACACTGAGAGGAATGCTAGGGACATCCAACTACCTGGGGGAACTGTGTCAACTTGAATATGTATGAAACATGGATGTAGCATGAAACAGCATTAACATTGTCTCTCTCCCACACACAGGGCAACGTTGACGATCTCCCCCCAACACTGGGGGGGAAGAATCACTGTCCCAGGCACCGCGTGAAGACGATCCCACTGGCAGCGACGACTCTCACCACTCCGTGGATGACCCCGACCAACCTGGCCCCTCTGGTGTTCAAGCACCTGCGTCAGGTACATCTGTGCCAACCACCACCCCCATTCCCGCCACATCCCAGGACACACCCAGGATCCCTGCTCGCACTGAACAACACAGCCAGTCTGACCAGGAGGGACAAGGTTCTGCGGGCACCCAGGAGGAGGCAGACAACCCTGCAAATACCATCCCTCAGGGGTCCCGTAGACCCGATGTGCCCACAACGGCAGGCCAGGCTCGTGTGGGCAGGGGTGGTGGGAGTGGAGGCAGGCGGAGGCACGAACCTGACCAGCCAGCTCAGGACCCCGGTATGTCACACATACGCAACATCCTGGACTCATACCGGCGTGACACCAGAGGCATGGACCAGGTTGTGTCCAGACTTTCCGGGATGTAGGGGACCCTCGATGAGATAAAGAACCTGCAGGTCGAGCATCATGCCAGTCATCAACAACACCAAGGACGGATGGAGGCAAGACTGGCTGAGCTCCTGGCGGTGCACAGGGACGTGAGCCAATCACTCCGTCAGATCGCCCAAAGTCTTGCAAACCCTCCCTGTGCCACCAGGCGAAGACCAGCACCAGACACAGGGAGGGAGGAGGAGGAGGATTCATCTGACGGAGCGTCCCCAGCATCGTCAAGGCCTGCATCTGAGGGTCCCCGGAGGAAGGTGGGTCATCCACGGAAAAGACCGTGAGAGTCAGCGGACCATCCCCATCTCCCAGGTCACCTGTCCTGGCACCTGGCCCTCTGGCGCAACAGCAGCACCTCACCCAATGACATTCTCTGCCACATGGACTTGCTGGTCACAGTCTGACCAATGATGACCAACACTGTGGTCTGGACTCTGATGACTTCCAATGCCAAGGATGCCATCTCCCCCAGTGAACTTTGGATTCTATTCCCTTGGTAGACCCCCTTACACATCTACCAAAAGACTCACCCCACCAAAAATAAATTCATATTGTTCTGCACATGAGATGTTGCTGTCATTTTGCATTATTCTACGACATTTGTGTGTGGAAATGTCTAACTATGCCTGAGTGTTGAACCAACTCCAGCCATCCATACCCTGGGAACAGAGTCTGGTACAGGACACACATGGGTCACAAGGTATCATTCAATGTAGGCATGGAGCACAACACTCACCTGTGATGGCCTCTGGCTGCTGAGGGGGTGCCTGCTAAACTGTGCGGACAGACCTATTTGGGAGATCATCATCAAGGCGTAGAGGTCATGGCTCGTGTGGAGGTACCCGGGGAGGGAGTCCCAGGTATGTGTGGCCGGGTGGGAGAACAATGTCCTGTATGCTGGAGTACGGTGGATGTGAAGAACGGTGGCCAGGGCAAGGTTGGATGCACGGAGATGGACCAACGGGATCTAGGATGACAGACGTACAAGGTTGGTGTGGGGTCTGGTTTGTGGACTGCCTCCTGAGTGTGGGTGGGGAGTGTGGAGGACATCCTGCAGCAGACAGTGAATCATTGCAGCTATCTATGTTGGACGGTGAGATGGCTGGGGCGCAGGGTGTAGAAGCTGAGGTGTGCAGATGCCCCCTGGAAGTGGACCAGTCGCCTTGGAGTTTGGATGTACTTGCTCCGTAGAGGGCAGGGCAGTATATGAGATGGATGTCGTCATGGACCTGGGGGTTGGTCTGTCGTAACTTGGAGTGGATATATCTGTGGATCATGTGCATAATGCAGAGGGCGTTGCAGCATGAGGTACAGATGCAGTGGACTAGCATGGCATATGTGAGCGAGCCAAACATGATGCACACCATCTTGTGTGTGTGGCCACTGGGTGCTTGTGCAGGGCCCGCAGCAGCAGGCGCCATCTCCCTGCCAAATGCCCCATTTTGCACACAAAGACTAGGATGTCAGAAGGACAACTGCAACAGGCGCGTGTGTAAAGTAAGGAGTGTCCAGTGTCACATGACACACCCAGAGACAATGCATGCACAATCACCAAAGAGCCATTACACCGGATCAGGAAACTGTAGGGCGACCTGCGCACAGGAGACACACCCTCAGCAGCTGGTGATGGCCCATTGTGTGGTCGACCTTGCTAAAAAACATACACGACCATGTACTTCATGCCCAATAGGGAGCCTATTCCATGAAGAACTGCATGCATGTCGCTAAACTACACATGGACTCCTATGCATTCTCTACAGCAAGTATGCCAGAGATGCCGCATGCCAAGTGGCAAGAGACCTGCATTGACAGAGATGAGGCACCTTGGAGTGTGACGAACACCTTTATTACTCATCCTCACAGTAATGGAATTGCATCCATTGGAACAGAATCACAGGTCATTCGGCTGACCATGTGTGACCTACACTGGACACCCCCTGCAACACACAGATGTGGTAAATCCTACTGAGCTGGCACACAAGTGAAGGGGTTGAGCCTCACACCCCTTGCTGCACACGGAGAGTCTACAATTCCCCATTGAGCCTCATATGGGGATGTCCTACACCATGTCCACCATGAGCATCCCGTATGTTCCTGAGGGACGTTATACACACATTGATGCCTTCATCAGAATCCACAATCCATGACAGATGACTGTCAGGAAGGGTGACTATCAATTCATGGGAGCCATGCAACACGTCACGTGGCCCATGGTGAGTCGACATGTATGCATGGTAACACAACATGCACAGGAGCAGTCCCCACATATCACAAACACGTACCACCCACAAAACGCCTTGCTGCACTCCTTACCCAAAATGACTTCTCACCATGTCTGTGCATGTAACTCTGATCCAGCACACGTTGCAACACTCATGAGGAATAGCAGGAGTGCAATGATGAGATGAGCAGACGACAGCCGCAGGAATCTGGGGAGGACAGACACACAACAAGTCAGCGAAGAGCCAGTAATCCACAGACATGTACATGCACACTACAGGATTGATGTTGTCACCATGGTAATAATGAATTTTGTGTTCCCGCAAAAATTTGGGGAATGACATTATCACTTGAATGACACATCAGAACACACCTCCAAGTCACTTGGCACACAGTCAGCTCGACACACACATTGCAACACATGCCACACAAGGCTCTAAGCGTGCACACTCAGACACAGGGATTCACCATCATGAGAAGAAGTTGCGGATAAGCTGACTCCGGATGTCCTCACCCCTCATCCTCATCATCACTTGCCCCGTGCCCAAGACCTTCATCCTCCACGGGTGGATGATCTTGCTCATCCGGATCCAGGATGAGTGGCACGGCCTTCTCCACTGCCATGTTGTGCAGCATGCAGCACACAAGGAAAATTTTGCAGACCTTCACCGGGGCATATGGGAGGGCGCCGCCGGTCTTGTGGAGGCACCGGAATCTGCTCTTCAGGAGTCCAAACGTCCTCTCAATCACGCGCCTCGTCTGCCCATGGGTGTCGTTGTACCGGTGTTCTGCGGCTGTTCTGGGGTTGCGGAGAGGCGTCAACAGCCATGGCATGTTGGGATAGCCAGCGTCCCCTACATGGAAACATCATGGACAGAAGTGGGTCAGGAGAAGCAGTAAGATATTAAGAAACTGCTAAATACAGGACTAACAGAGTATACCCACCAACAAGACATGCACGTTCGTTGCGCAGCTGCAGCATCATTTCAGGCACCCTGCTACGCCTCATGATGTAGGCATCGTGTGCTGATCCTTGAAAACGGGCTCAGACATGGGATATCATCATGTTAGCAAGACATACCACAAGGGCATTGATGGAGTGGTAATGCTTGCGGTTACGGAAGGCTACCTCCTGTGCGTGTGGTGGTACCAAAGCCACATGTGTCCCATCAATGGCCCCAATGACATGGGGCATCCCTCCCAGGGCATAGAACTCACCCTTGACACCTGTCAACTGCTCACGAGTTGGAAAAGTTAAGAATTCATCGAGGTGTAACAACATGGCCTCTAACACATCATGCAGGACACGGCTGAACATGGTCTGGGACATGCCACCTACATCAGCTATGGTCAATTGAAACGTACCCGTGGCAAAGAAATGTAGGGCTGCCATCACCTTCATCTTGGCTGTCAGTGCAGTAGGATACCTGTGTAGCGGTTGGAGGTGTGGCTCCAGCCTTGTGGTCAAGTTGTCAATCAACGGTTGGGAGAAGCGGTAGCGGCGTATACAGTCACGTTCCCTCATGGCAGCCAAGTCTGGCATTGGTCGGGGGAGAGGCGGTGCCCTGCAAAATTTGGAAGGAATAACGAAGATTGAGTACAGCACTACACCACTGTCAATGAACTGAGCACATGTTCAACAGCTAATACACATATGCTACATACAGAGTCTGTACTGTGCAATGCATCCAGGACACGTATGCCAGCCAGGTAACACCTCTACCAACAGTCAGCTACACACGTGGGTGCTCAAGGTCAACATGACATGCCATGTAACTAGCTGTGGGCCAGTGTAAGTGAACAGGCAGACGCATTACAGGAGTGACAGACATCCACATATGTGCATAAGAAGGATGTTTTATCATACAGACCGGTTGCGGGACACTAGAGGCACAGGTCACATGTCCTTGAAATAGGATAGTCCACACACCTTGCCATGAAGGGGTACATGTCAGGAATGATCACACATACATTGAGACTACGCAGATATGTGCTTGTCTCGCAAGTCCATGTGCGATGCATACATACACCCGTTACGTTTGATTCCACATGTGGCCTGGTGTGCGTAATAGTGTGCCATGCCCATCGACACGCACACACATTCTGGATGCAGCAACTGCAGATGCATGTCATGGACCAACTACAGCAAGCTCATGGGAACACATGACACACACATGACATAGTCACATCGTGCAACGCCGGTAGTTACATGTCAGGTGTCATTATCCGTGTCCCTGGCATCAGGGGACAGTTGCGGGTGTAGGTGACTGTGCCATGCCAGTGATGCAGTGCTCGACTGTCCCCAGAGAGTAGCTCCTCTGTATCTATTGATATCCAGTAATTTGCTGTTGTGTCATGCTCCCCATTGTTTCCCAGTGGCATGCTGGGTAAACCAACTGTGTGGTGCAGGGCCTACATATGTTTGTAGTATTGTAGATGTCACTCATGTTGCTGTTCATGCCATGCGCTGTGTCCTATGTAGTTTGGACTCATGTGTCATATGTATACAGGTGTCGGATCATTTCCTGTCTCTTCACCTTGGCCACAGCATCGTCGGGGGAAACCGAGGGAGACACTGGCATGGACGTGGGGGAGGGATCCAGCACCGGGGCCACCAGTGCTGGGGAGTCTGGCGCAGCAAGTGGCACGGAGGCCGAGGGGAGTCAGGCAGAGGACCTGTCCAGTCCCAACACCGACTATGACGCTGACGGGTCCGAGGCTGAGCTCCCAGAGGGGGCGGAGGCTGCTCCCAGAGCTGAAAGCACCACTCCATGCCTCGCCGCACCCTCCATTCCTATCACCGCCCTCCCACTTGCTCGGGTCCCTTGTGTCCGTGCTAGGCGACAACAGGTGCGTGAGAGACGGCAAGGAGGTGTATTTAAGAGGTGAAGGGTGCACTTCCACTCCGGATCATTCTGTGGTGTGTAGGCACATTCATTTGCATGGTGCTTTTCACATGCACGCTCATGATTTAGCTTGTATTCTGAAAGGGATTCGTGTGCCAGTTATGACCCCGTCTTGTACGCTGCTTGCTAACGGTAATTATGTGCTATTCAATGATGAAGCTTGCTGTGGGATGCTTCCGGGAATTCCTCACATCGTGACTGTATCACTACGAGTGGTTTTCTGTCATTACGTCCTTTTCCCACCCCCGCATGGCCGGCTCGATGTATCCATCTGGCCTTCCATTCCAACCTTGAAAGCAGAGTTCAACAGGATGAGCATAATAAGGGCTCTATTGTCTCAAAAACAAGTCGTGTTGACTTCATCCCGAGAAACATTTGTCCTTCACGTAGCTCACACGCGCACAGAGGTGCATGCGGTTTTTAACACTGATCTCCCACTACATATTTTGGACTCGGATTCAGACTATCTTTCATGCCTCGTCAACAAGTGGCCTGGCTGTTTTTTTTTAAATTGTGGGCTCCGGCCTCGTGACCTCCTTCCAAACTCTGTTTGGTGTGATCCCCGCATTTCATCATTCGATTTTTTTCTAGCGTCTTCGGAGGTGTCCCTTTGCTTCTCGCCCTCGTAGCTGGGGTGCCATAATTGATCTGCGTACTACGCTGTGGCTTCACAACTTGCGTTACAAGACAGCATGCACCGGCTGCTCCATCTTCGGAAACAGATGCTTGCATACTACGGCACTCTGCCGCTGGCGACCTTAAGCAGTGCCTATGGATTGTCCTTCCGGTTTCCCTTCTTTACCTGCGTGCAACCTGTCTTTCATTGCCTAGATTGTCCATTCGAATGGGCTCTGGATTTGTGCCTGTCTAACTCGGTGGCTCCTGACCCGGATTATGATTGACTGATGAGCCCCTTAGTGGCTCATGAGTTGGACTGTTCTGGCGTCAGGATCATGGCCTGTGCTGCTGCACATGGAGTCCTAGGCAATTGGGACATCGGAACGGCTGCAAATGAATTCTTATCCAGAAGTTATCTTGATGTCCCCACCTGTTGTCCACAAATGGTGCTGGATGCTCCGATTGTTGAGGAACACGTGTGTTCTTTCCCCCTGCTGAACTGGATGGCAGATAATTTTGCGGAACGTTCAAATGATTTCCTCTTGGAAGCTGTTGCAACTTATTGTGCTTATACCTTGATGGATTGAATTTAGCCCTGCTCATTTCATGGTGCATCCATCAATGTCATATTTTTTCCCCTTTTACATGGTTAATTTCCCTTCAACATCGTTCATAATTGACATTTCTTTTCTGACTTTTTCGCTTCCCTTCTATGGACTTCCAGTTCATGCCCTTGGTTCCGTTCTATCAAACTTGAACTCTGCGTTCTCGAGTTTGCGCCCCTAGTGGTACGAACAAGGGGGTGTGTAGTGATGATTCCTATCTCCCTATGTACAATGCTAAGTTGGCACCACCGCGTTAGTTGTTAGTAAGCCATCTTGCCAATTTTGCTGCTTTTGCACGCGACACTGTAGTTGCGTGTTATTACTTTTGAAATGCCTACTCGAGTTTGTTTCACATGAGAACTGTCTGTTGTTTGACATCCTTCACAGTGAGCAGCAAGCTTGTACTGTACATTGTGTACACAAACAGTCTGGGTGACTAGACGGTGCATGTTGTTGTGTGCAGGTTGATCGTCCCACTATTTAGCCATTACATGCACGCAGCTGCAGATACCTGATAGACGAGTGCTTGCCATATTGCAGTGCAGCACGTTTTAGTTTCATTGTGATGGAGGACTTTCGCAGGAGATGGGACTAGATGATCCTGTGATGTGATTCCACTGAGCTGATCTGTACGGTGGGGGGTCCCCCGTTCAAGGTTAGAGACCTTCTATTAGTCGAATGATACTACTATTGGTTTACTGGCGACAGGAAGGTTGCTGTTTCCACTGTCATTTTCTTATGATTGCTCCTTTCATTGTCTATGATATTGCAACAATGCTGATGCTTCTGAACTTAACCATTTGTCTGCTTATGTTAGCCACAGTACTGCATCTTAGGACGCGAGGTTCATTGAATGAACTCTTTCAACTTTACCTTGTCTGTGTCTATTCTGTTGTGGACTGATCTGAGAATAATGACGAACAGGTATGTCTGATTCCCACCATTCCTGAGAATGTTGTAAGTCGCTTGTTCTGGGTTGTCTATACATTGGTACCGCCGAGCTCAACCTCGGCTAACGAATGGGACACTTAGCTAGTCGGATAAGGGGTTCTGGGTTCTGAGGGGAGTTTGTGGTACACCCCACACATCTCATTCGTGCCAGGCACCGCACCCCCTGGCCCTGTCTCCCCTGCTGCCGTCAATGCAGAGTCTGTGGACATTCAGTGCCAGTTGCAGGGTGGTCAGACATCGCTGCTGCGTGTCCTCCATGGCCACACCAGACTGCTGACACGGATGGTGTCGTACATGGAGGGCATGTCATCAGCGATGTCTGACCAACGGATGTTGCTGAGGTCCATGGACTCGTCAATGATGGCAGCAGTGGGTCTCCTGCAGCGCTCCGTCCCCCCCTACCCCGGCACCATTAGCACTTCCCACTCCCATGCCTGTCCCATGCACACCCAGACGTCCCCATGCACGCACCCCACCGGACACAGGCAGCACACAACCAGGGAAGGCCAAGCGCACACCTCCTGTCACGCACACACAGGGGGGAAAAGGTACAGGCACTGGGTCGGGGGGCAAACAGCAGCCTCGCTGTCACAGTAGGAGTCCGCAGTCCTCACGACCCACTACCTCCAATACCACTCCCCTTGGCTCTCTTGCCCAACAGTCGGACAGAGAGTCCTTCATGGCCAGTCCGTCCCTCAGCCCCAGTGTGACACCACCCCGCAAGCGTTTGAGGGATTCCCCGGGCAGGGTGGTTGAGTCCCCCCCCTGTCCACACCCTCCCCCAGTTGCGCTGCAACCCATCCCTCCGACCCCCCTCCTCCTTGGGGCCTGTGGTGCCTTCGGGTGCAGGGGAGACACTGGAAGAGCTTGCGGCCGTGTGCAGCGCCATACTGCCCTCCTCCTTTGGCGCTGCCCCACCCCCTGTGGTGGAGGCGTCCGTCCCTGCACCCACGACACCTACCCGTGCCCCTCCTGTCCCTGCGGTGCCTGGTTCTTCCCCCCCACATGATGCCCCCCCTTCTGTGGATGATATGGTACAGTGAACTGTGCAGGCAAGCTAGGGGAGACGCGTCCCAACGTGTCCCCCCCCAGGACTTCGCATCTGGCGTGGCCTATGGGCTTGTTGAATGGTGTACTGTAGCTACTTTTCTTCGAGATGCTGAATGTGGTTTTTTGTTTTTCGTTTGCACACTATTGCTTTTCTGGTATTGCTGTTGGTGCTGCTGCTCCCTGAATTGGGGTGGTGATAATGTGTTGGGTGTCTGGGATATGTTGTAGTGTGCTGCTCATGGGGTGGACCCTGGTATCTGCATGCCGTCACAAGGTGTCTGCATATATTCGTAGGTCATGTTAGCTCTTACTGCATGGTGAAATTGTCCCAAGGTGTGTTCCTTCCTCTGTGGCACCTGACATCTTCCCTGCAGGGTGTTTCCCAATTGTTGTGCTGAGCTGTGTCAACCTTTCCTCGGTGTGTGACACATCCCTTCGACTTTGGCCATGCATGCTCTGCAATGTCTCCACCTGCATCGTTTGTGGCATCCTTGGTGGACACTGTACTTGTGTATGGAGTATATTGACATGACTTCATGTGGACATTTTCCCTTTTCCGCACTATGCATGTGTGTACTCCCTGCCTCACACACATGTGTTACGTGTTCTGCAGGGTATTTGGGCACCTGCCTGACAATTGTGGGCATTGTATCTGTGTGTACTCCACCTTTTTACTTCCATGGGAGGCTTCGACTTGTTGGCTGCCCCGGCACCTGTACATTCCTATCTTTCCTTGAATGTGGGTGACAGTGTGTGTTTCCTTAGGCTCTCTTAGTTTAGTGGTGTTTGACATGAGGATGCAGTCTTGTTGCATGATCTCAGTGTGTGTATTGTGCTGCCTCCGCCAGGGGTGGGTATGCATGTGTGATTTGTCATCACACCCACATGTGGTGTGTCATGCAGTGGGGGAAGGACGTCCATCCTCATGGGAGTGGGACACTGCTGTCAGTGATGTGTTGTCATGGCACTCTCAACATTGTCGCACATTGTGGATGCCTTCATGCACCCTTGGAGTTTTGCTCATCGGAGGGTGATGTACACACCCCCATGTCTCTGTCCACTGCTGGGGGTCCTCTACACCCACCCCTCATATGTCTGGGCACTACTGGGAGTGATGGCCACCCACCCCTCATATGTCTGGGCACTGCTGGGAGTGATGGGCACCCACCCCTCATATGTCTGGGCACTGCTGGGAGTGATGGGCACCCACCCCTCACATGTCTGGGCAGTGCTGGGATTGATAGGCACACACCCCTATGTATCTGTCTACTGTCGTGGTACGAGCCGTACCCACGCGCTGATGGGCTGGTTAGGGCCCGTACCCCTAGGGCACCCCAACTTTGGGGGTGCAGCCCGTACCCATGCCTTTGGGACGTGGGTACAGGCCGTACCGCCATTGTTGGTGTGACATAGGGGTAGGCATGGTATGTGCCGTACCCATGCGCTGTTGGCCTGGGTAGGGCCCGTGCCCCTAGGGCACCCCAACTTTGGAGGTGCGGCCCGTACCCATGCCTTTGGGACGTGGGTACAGGCCATTCCGCCATTGTTGGTGTGACGTAGGGGTAGGCGTGGTACGGTCCGTACCCACGCTCTGGGGGGGCATGGGTACGTCCCGTACCACCATTGTGGTGGTGACGGGTACGCGTCCACTTCCGTTGTGGCGGGACGTGGGATTGGTGGACACGCCCCCCGAAGTGACCAGACCATGGAGGTAATTAATGTGCAGGATGTTTTAGTAATTTGTGGGGTGTGGGTTATGTTTCCTGCCCCTTGCACACACACACACACACCCCTTTGCCCCTGGGGGTTGTTCTGACCTTCTGCGGCGTCTGCGTCGGTTTCTGCACACGAGGTGGTAGGCTATGAGGGCCGGGATGACGCGTAGGTTGGGGTCCATCGCTGTCCGTCGCATACCGGGGCTCCTTGTTCGCATCGTCCTCAATTTCCCGGCAGTTTTTGGCTCCCGTAAAAACTGCTGCGTGCGGAGTGACATCGGCACGAATCGTACTTGCTGGTCCGTAGAACGCTGCCTGACTTCGTCCGGACGTCGCGTTTGCGCCATCCAGACACAGATTTGTATGTATTTTTTTGCCGGTCGGTGTTTATTACGACTCGTGCGGTAATGGTGTTTCTGTGCGAATCGTACTTGCGAGTTTGTAAGGTGTTTTTCCAGGGTACGAGTCGGACAGAAAAAACGCTCCGTCCGACCATTTGTACCCGGGTTTTACAGGATCGGAATCGACACCTTGATGTTGTTTGCAGTCCTTTTTAGTATCATGACCAGGCCCCTTCACACTCTTAAAACTACAACAAATGGCCGGTATTTTTATTTGGGAAAGGTGGCAATCCTAGCTGTACGTGGCCCAGATTATTAAATTGGCAATATTACAGTCTATTAAATCAAACACAATTGTGTTTTTGTACAACTGGTGTTCTGAACTCACTATTTGCTTTCACACAAGATAATGAAGAAAAAGGAGTTTGGTGAAATAAAATATTTGTCTAAGATCTCACAATTTAAGTGGGGAAGCAGGGATTTATTGAGGTTTTCTGGTTTTGCTTTGTACAAATCAGCCGCTGAATGGGTAGAACTTTGCCTTTCCTTCATTTTATTTGCAGTTTTCATGTAGCGTAAACTTGACTCGACCATAAAGTATTAGAGCGCTTTACACGAGTGCCAGTTGCATTACACAAGGTCACATTCATGTTTTTTTAGGTAAAGGGAGATTAAGTGATTTGCCCGGAATCACAGGATGTTGAGCTGACCCCGAGACTCGAACTTGGCTCCCCAGTTCCATAGTCTGCAGTTCTGACTGATTGGTGTTATGCCACATCTTGGGTAGAAGGAGGGTAGCAGGCAGAAGCTACTTAAAAGCTTGGCTCGTTATGGGCTTAAGGTGCCAGCAGGACCGAGACATACATGCCACCATTTTAGTAGAGAAAATTCATAGATATATTAAAAAAAATCAGTATTCATCCCGTTGACTTCTATTGATGGAGAGGCAATTTCAGGCAAGTAACTACCAAAATAAAGCAATTTTTGGCTTAAAAAAATCAAGAGTCTCCTGCCTAATTTGAGTCTATTGGCTTGTATGCTGACTACAGGCTCTAGCCTTGCTCAAGCTTTTGGTGGCTCACCCGCCTCTAATTCACAACAGGAAAGTGGGAGATTTTGAAAAAAAGAGAGGAATGTTTTTTTTTTGTTTTTTTGCCAGTGGCTCCTTTTGAAACAAATACAATTTTAGTCAGGGGACACTCAAAGCCATTTTTAGCTCTACAATTCATGACTCTCTTCCCTAAATCAGGTCTGTTGCCATGTATGCATCTGTTCCAGATATTTGTGCCTGAGGCAGTACTTGAGGCAGAAGAATGTGTCAACTTTTGTAGTGTAACCTGATTGTGTTTTTTTTCTTTTGCTGTTTTATATAGCGTGAACTCAACCCGAAGGATTTAGAGCACTTTACACGAGCACCTGTTACTTTAAACAAGGTCACGTTCATGTTTTTTAGGCATGGAAAGATTAAAGCGAATCATCCAGAATAACAGGATTTTGAGCAGACACCAAGACTCAAACCTTGTTCCCCAGTTCCAAAGTCGACAGTTCTGGCTGACACCACATCCTTTCCCCGTCTTGTTCATCAAGAGGTCATGCAGCACTTCTACATCTACCTGTATGTTCCAGAGTTCTGATGCTGGCAAGCTTTCAGATTATTTACGAGTGACGTTTCCATGGTTTCAGTTCAGTTCTGAGTGGCATTCTACTATCAAATGTGTGACACTTCGAGTAACACTTTTTCTTGAGTAAATCAAAGCAATGACCAGTATTTGAGTGTTTCCCTGTGAGTTTTCATTCACTGTATCCAGACATATCACAGCACAATGAACTTACACCTTAAACAAGCCAGACCTATTGGCATCATCTATGCTTATTAGCAGGCACCAACACTAAAATGCATTTGTCTAACCCCTGATGCATGGTACTTAGCAGGGCTGAGTTTTCAAGTTTCCCCAGATCATTGCTTGAGTAGCTCAACTGGTTATCAAAATAACTCACATAAATCACATAAGTTTGCATCTCAATCTGTTCAACTGTCCACTTGGGTCGCTCGGACACAAATGTTTCAAGATAGACCACTATAATACAAATTGGGCAGCTGGTGGGTTAAACAAGGAAACACATGGCCCAGAACAAAATGTGACACATCTCTCTTCATGGAGAAGTAACAGACAAACATTCTTGCTTACCTTTTCAGGATATGCAAAAGACGGGTATGCCAAGATATGGGTCCTATGCTCTCCATGCCACTGGAGTCAAGCTATCCTGCCTGATGAGGGGTGAAACCCCGAAACCGGTCCTGGGATGCTTGTTTCCAGTCCAGGGTGGACCTGGCCGTTCAGGCTGGACTCTTCTCATTGGGTGCTGGGTCAAGACTGATCTGCATATGGCTGGGGTCAAACTGGAATGGCATGGGGAGCAAACAAATGATGGATTTAGGCCCAGATCTCTGTACTGGGGTGAATGTATGACATTGCTCTGCAGTCTGTCCATCAATTCTTCTTTTTGCATTTACCTTTCCAGGATGGCACCCTGACTTCGGAAAGGTTTTTCATCCTTTCAGCCACTGTGTTAAACACCCATTTTGAGTCTACTTTTCTACTTGAGATGAGGGGCCCAGAATACGGCACAAAGTTGGGGTGAGCTGTAGAGGGCATTGACCAGTCCCAGCAACATCACATCCAACAGCATGAGGAAGAAATATATAGCTGCAACTATCATCAGTGCCCATTAGAATATTTAGACTCGCAGATACGAGTTAATTGGTACATTTAGACACTCTTCTCAATTTCCAACACTGCCCGTCTTTAGTGATTACACTTCCCTTGTTAAGTTCAACAACTTTCATCTATTTGAAAAATGTGCTTTCCCCTTTCTCCACCTGGTTTGGAATGCAACAACTGACCCAATCCTGTACTTTTGACACCACAGACTTATGCAATGCATCATAATGTGCTTTAGATTGAGATTGGTGGTGAAGGACTCTGTTGCATGTCCTGACTGAAGGGATAGGTGTGTAACTGTTCCTGGAGATGAGCAGTTTCGGCTTTAGCCACCTGTGACATACAGAAGAAGTGTGTTTTCTGTCCTTCAGTAAGAGGATAGGGGTCTTCCCTGTGATGGTTATGGCTGTAATTCTACATACCCAAAGCCTCTCCCTGATGGACAGGACCGAGGGCATCTTCCCCACCACTGCTAGATGGACAGTTTCAGTGGGGTACTGTTGGACTTGGCCCTTTTTCCCTGAATTTTTCGCTTTTGTGGGGATAAACATGTCATGTTGATGTATTTGAAATGCAAATGTTAAATACTGCACAATGGTGTACGCAGGTTTATTTTGACCATTGTGTAAATGTTACTTTCAAAATGGACGCCATTCCTGTCTGCACATGTGCCGCCTGTCTGAGGTGAGTTGGCGGTCTAGCTGTCTGCTTCCCACCCCCAGCTTTTGGAGGGAAGCCTGGCACCCAGGGTGCTCTACACCATCCCCTAAACCAGTTGGGACAAGTTCCCCAGGGAACCTTCCAGAAGCTTCCAGCCCTTTCTGGTGGGTTGGGTGAGGGGTGTATAAATAGCGGAGTTGGGATGCCATGTGGTCAGACTGAACGTGGACTTGATTGAGAGGGGACACTCTGCCAGGAGGTACCGCCGCAAGGGCCTGTGTGCTGGCCCCTGAGCCCAACTGTACCTCTCTGCTGTCCACAGTGCCAGTGAGAGCCTTCGCAGTGAGTGCCACTTTATGGGAGATGACTGCTTCTAGGAGCTGCTGTCCTGTACTGATCGGTGCCCACTGTCTGCTGATCCTGCCCAGCCTTGCCTGCCTGCTCTGCTGCCCTAGCACCTCGTGAGCGCTATACTGGGACTGCCTGTACTTCAAGGAGGTGAGGAGCGTGGGCGCTACCTTCCTCTGTGGGGCCCTGGACTTGTGAGGTCCCTAGCGCCTTGGGAGCGCTATATTCGAATGGACTGTGCTTCCCTGCCGCACTCCTGCGCCGTGCGGGCACCACTCCCTACATTGCCAGAAGAGGATCACTGTCTTTTGTCCCGGAAGCTAGTGGTGCTGTCTAGCACCTGTTGGGCGCTATATTTCATGACCTAAAGGCGGTGAGGAGTGTGGGCTCTGCAGCACGTGTTGCCTGGGAGAACTGTGTACTTAGAAAGACGGCGGAAGCCTACCCCGCTTTATATTACACATTTAGCGGGTGCCTACCCCGCTTCATGCAAATTTTACCGAGCGGGTGCCCACCCCGCATGGCTGCGACCTTCGGGGGTGCCCACCCTGCATGTATGCACACCACTGGTTAACGGAGTTAAGCGGGTGCCCACCCCGCGTTGGTGCCACGCTGTGGCTTATTTAAAGTAAGCGGGTGCCTACCCCGTGTTCCAGCCTAATTAGAAACCCAGCGGGTGCCCACCCCGCGGGTTTATTGCCAATGTAAGCACGAGCCTAACCCGTGCTTTAGGACTGCCCAGAATCACCAATGCCGCCCGGGTTGCCGACAAGAAGTGGGCCGCCGCTCTGCCTGCGGCAACCCGGAAGGGGAAGGAGTGATCCGGAAGCCAGGCGGGAGCCTACCCCGCGCTGGCCCAGTCCCCAAGAGTCGACGGAGACTTCGCTCCGTGGTGGGGGCTCCCCGGAGGCAGAGGAGAGCCCCGAGTGCTGCCGCCAGAGGAGGAGGCTGCTGGTGTCTAGGCGGGGCTCTCGTGAGGGTAGGAGAGCCCCGCAGTGCCAAAGGAAGTCCCGGAGTCGGCGCCTCCTGAAGCAGGGCTCCTGTGTGCTGGGAGAGCCCTGCGCGCGTCAGAGGCACCAGTGTGCCCGTGGAGATGTCCGGAGCCTGCCCCGGACTGCCGGTGAGTGGGGCTGAGTTCTGGGACGGTCGAGGCCGGCTGAGGCACATTGTCAGTGCCTAAGGCCCCCAAGGCTCAGGGAGGGCCGCCCACGAGTCTTCCCTCACAGCTGCAACTTTGGGCATACTGGAAGTGAGTCCCGGAGTGGGGCTCAGTCAGCCCGTGGTTGGGGGGTGTGTTGGGGCACATTGCCGGTGCCTGCCCGCATGGCCAGTACTCTGTGGGCTACCGCCTTGCTAATTTGGGACTCCCGAGAGAGAGGGGACTCCCCCGGCGCGCAGCGCCAGAAGTTACTCTGCAGCATTGGGCCGGGTCATCTTGAGTGCCAGGTGGTGCCTTCTACAAGAACCCTGGGGACGATAATCTACTGGGTGCACTGCTGAGGACACATGTAGTGTATCGGACCTGTTGGTGTTCTGCATGATGTTTACGCACAATAGGGTGGACACTTCATGCTCAGATGGGTTATGCTTCGGTCTAATGTGGTTATGCAGGCGTTCTTCTGCCTAATGTTTACGCCTTATGTATTGTTTATGCTGGGGTTGCCTCTATGCTAATGATGTATGCCTAATGACCCGCCACCTATGCTAATGAGATTTTATACCCACTTCAGGCAGTGGTGGTTTTCAGGCCTAAGGTGCATGCCTGATATGAGGTACTGTTTTCATGCCTACTGATGCCTAATGCATATGAAGTTGCCTAATGTCAGATTTTGATGTTATAGGTTATGCCTCATGCTAAAGCGATGTATGCAAATGTACTTATTCCTATGGTTATGCACATGTGCTTATGCTCATGAATTATGCCCGCAGGTTTCCACGCCTACTGCTAATGTGGTGTTACCAGGGATGCACCATTATGCTAATGTTCGACCCTAATGTTCACATTGATGGGATGCCCCAGATGCTTGTGTTGATATGAAGTATAATGTGTTTCCTGCCTATTGATAAGACCTAAGGGGTTCAGGCTCATGGCGATGCCTACTGTATGTTATTTTGCCTAATGTCATGTCATGATGTTTTCATTGCAGTTTCTATGCTAATGCTATGCCCACGGCGTTGCTCATGCTGTTATGTGAATGAGGATGCCTGATGCTAATGTGTGTAGGCCCAATGCCTGACCAAATGGTTTTCTGTGATGTCCTAGGTTCAGGCCTGATAACGTTTTACACCTCATACTAATGTGTCCCATGCCTAAGGTCATGTACGATGTGCCATTCTGATATCTTACACCTATATTACTACTGACTTTCATTGACCCTGGTTATGCCTGGTGATGATTCTGGCAGCGGCCCGATTGGCCCTACCCTGTAAGTAGTCCCCCTCTGTAAATGACTACCTGGTGCCAGTTGGCTCAGTGTTCACCACCGTGACTGCATCCTACTGTATTGGGTATAATACACAAGTTATTTTTCATCTAACCTGGTGTGGAGTGAGTCTCTTTTTGTAGTGTCCTGGTGGGTCGCCTGTGAGTGCTGCGCGGATGCTTCACACATTTCCTCTGGAGTTTGGCCCACCCGCTCTGCACCACGCTACCCGTTTCTAACAGGTACTTATTAAAACATTTCACCTGGTCTCTGCACTGGGGGTCATATAATGCTGTCTTGAGGTAGATAATATCATAGGTGTTGGGAAATTCAGTCATTTTTGCAAAAGGAAAATGCACACCCCTGTCTGTGACAATACATTCAAGGAATTTCCCAAAGTCTGAAAACCTTCATGAGGAACACTAACACCACAGTAGTGGAGACCCTTCCTGTAAACATAACTTCATGCCATATAGTGTGGTAATCAATGAGAACCACAGTGTTCTTATAATTCTCACATGTTGTTTCCACAGGGGTGAGATGAAAGGTATGAACCTAGGTCCCAACTTCCCACACCCACCCGTGCAGGCCCAACAATGTCAAAGACAACACAGTGAAAATGGGGGAAGAGGGGAAACAAAACAAGGAAAGAAAAAGGGAGAAACGCCACCTTTGTGCTTCTGGTAAGGATATTCTCGTGGGGTAGTCTTTATGTGGTTCCAGTGTAAAGTCCCTCTTCCATTTGGGTATATGTATGGTATCAGAGAGTATAATCAGTTGCATCATCTAACAATATGTTCAGCTGAGAATCCAATTAATGCCCAATATTTTCATATCCATTTAATAGCAGGGAAATACCCCCAAAACATATTCTCCCTTAATGGATAAGGTATAAATAATAATTAAGAAGAAAAATAAGAGACAAAATGTGTAGGGCTAAAGTTCAATGTAAAATTAGCCCCTTAGTAGTCAGGAGATTATAATTTATAATGATATTGTTCTCACAGCCATCAAGCAATGTCAGCAGGGAAGCAGGATCTCCATACACTGCGGAGACATATATCAGATAAGTGCGTAATACATATTTTTGTACAAAGCAAAATGTTACCACCTTTAAGCAATGTGGATACTTTATAACGGTTTGTTATTCCTTTTGTTTTCTCAGGAGAAACATGAAGGTCCCTGTGACGCCGGACAAGAAGACAAAATGCAGGAGGAAACGTGAAAATTACCGCAACAGCAACCTGACGAGGGAATGCCGACTCGCATCTGAGAAACCCGGAAGGAAATCAGGTAAGTGTTAAAGGGGACAGGGCGAAAGACCCACATGTGTCAACTGGAAAGCGAAGCGCTCTTCCGCCCTGCTCGGCCTCCTATATTCTATCATTGCTCTGCCCCACACACACACAAGCAATCAGGAGCAGAGCAGGTCTGACAGTACACCCCCTACTGGTTTGAGCTTACCAGGAAAGCGTCTATAGAACAAACGCAATAGTTGGGGGCATGGACATGCCCAGCCGGTTACCACGTACGATCCTCTGGCCCATACTCTTTCCAGTGAACCAGACACTGCAATCTGCGTCTCACCCTACGTGAATCCACAATAGCCTCCTCTTCATATTCAGGTTCATCATCAACCAAAACTGGAGGGGGGTGGGGTTGGACAGGTAGACTCCTCGTTCCTGACACCACCGGTTTCAATAATGAAAAAACAGATGGATCTGTAGAGAGGAAGGTAGGTCCAGGGTTAACTACCATTATTATGGTATAAGAATCAACTAAATGAGGCTTGAACTTTTGTGTACCTTTCACAGCGGTGTAATGTGTGGACAACCACACCCTGTCTCCAATTGCATAGTCAGGGGACGGCCGGCGATGGAGATCCGCACTTTCCTTGTACAAGCTCTTAGCTTTGTTTAGGTTTAGTTAGGCTGTCTTTTGTGTCTCATGGAGGTGATTTGGCAAATCCTAATGCAGCAGGAGTAGGTGAGTAAACAGGAGAGGGCAAAAGTAAAAAACAAGGATTAAATCCATATTTACAGAAAAAAAGAGAATAATTTGTAGAAGAATGCATCTGTTTTTTTTGCGCAAACTCTGCCGCCCATAAAAATGTATCCCAATCAGAAGAGGAGAGGAGCAATTGACACCTTAGTAATTGTTTAGGCATTGGTTCACTCTTTCCGTCTGATCGTCTGTCTTAGGATGATGTGCAGATGATAGACGTACATCAATATGCAACAAGGACTCCAACCCGTACCAGAATTTAGATATAAACTGGGGACCCCAGTCTGATATGATTACAGACATAAGGCCATGGATTGGTACTATGTATTGCAAAAACATGATAGCGAGCTCTTTAGAGGTAGGCAGTGTTTCTGATGGAACGAAGTGTGACATTTTTGCCAACATATCCACAAAAACCAATATGATGGTGAACCCTCAAAGGCTTTGTGGTAACTCTACAATAAAATCCATGGCAACGGAATGCCATGGGTCAGGGGGTGTTGGCATGGGAGTCAATAACCCAGCTGGGACTGGGTGAGAACTTTTACTCTGAGCACAGACATGACACAGTTGAATGTACTGGTTTGTATCCTGAACCATAGGGGCCACTAAAAGGATCTTCTAAGAAGTTCAATAGTTTTCTTGTAACCTCAATGCCCAGATAACATGTGAGAGTGGCACCATTCAAGAGCTTGTTGTTGCAAGGGTTTTGTGGGAATTACCAAACCCCACTGTATATAAAGAAGGTCTTGTACTCTTGCCCCCGTGTGTTTCTGTTCCAGTTCCTCAACCTCTTTGAAATTTTTTGCTTGTAACACCTCTCTCAAAAAGGCCTCCTCTGAACATATGGCCCACAAAATACGTTCTGGAGCTATGATAAGGAGATGATCAATGGTAGCTTCCACTTCATCAAAGCCCTATCATGATAAAGCGCCTGCTGTTCCATGTTTTTTGCCTGCCTGAAATTGTATTATAAAATCAAAATGACTGAAATAGTGTGCCCAGCGCAATTGTCACATAGATAGGGCCCTAGCAACCTTTAAAAACTGTAAGTTTCTATGGTCAGTAAGAATCGTAAGAACAGATACTGACATCACTCTTCAAAGGCACGTTTTATGGCTAGAAGTTCCCTGTCTTCCACAGAATAGTTTTGTTCAACGGGATTCAATTTATGTGAATAAAAGGCCACAGGATGTAAATGGACAGTTTCCTTATCTCTTTGTGATAGAATTCCCCCAATGGCAACTTTAGGTGCATCAGCTTCAACTATAAACGGTTGAGATGATTGGGATGTTTAAAAATAGGGGCAGTAACAAAAGCGTTTTTTAGTTTACTAAAGGCTTCTTTAGCAGCAGAAGTCCAGCAAAAGGAAAACACTTTTTTCAAGAGCTTGGTAAAAGGAGTTGCTGGAGCATCAAAATTATCAATAAAGCGCCTATAAAAGTTGGCAAAGCCCAGAAAACTCTGTACTCCTTTTACAGAAGTAGGGGAAGGCCAATGTGCGAAGGCTGTTATTTTTTGTGGATCCATTGTTACCCCCTCAGAAGATAGCATAAAGCCCAAAAAGGTCACTTTTGATGTATGGAACTCACACTTATCCAGCTTTACATATAAGTGATTCTTTCTTAAGCGTTTCAGCACAGCCCTTACATGTCCTACATGTTCTGTGGTAGTAGAAGAGTATAACCAAATAAGCGTATCCTGAAGATAGGAGACGTCCCCCTGCGCACAGCTCAAAGCCCCTAGGAACAGGGGTTGGTGAGGTTTCAACACTCAGTGTTCATACGTTTAGAAAGAATGAGATACAGCAAACTTTGATTGGATGTTTCAGTCGATATTTAGTGAATCATATCAGTGAATAATCATCCATTTGAATCCAAATGTTAATCATTACAGAGATTGGCCCAATGCATTTCGGTCCCGAACGGACCTTCGTCAGGGGAAGTATCTATAAAGTATGATAAAACGCAAGAGTCAGGAAGTCAACTGACGAGAATATAGCTGTCATTACATTAATAAGTTGAAAATGATGAGGTGTTCAAATGTGTGGCTTAATAGTATTAATCAAACATGCACGGTGAGAAATAACAAAGCGTCTGTGGATCAAAACTGTGAGGTCCGGTTAGTCCGTAGATATAACGGTGTGAAAACTAAACCGAATGTAACGACGTGATCGGGTGAAATCATAAGTCGTAATGGGTGAAGGAGTGACTCTATGGAATATAATTGTGATCGTGAGTTTGTTAGTGGTGGTCGGTACAAACAAGATTCTGAACAAAAAGAAAAAGAAAAAATCGTGTGCAAACGGGCTGTGCCGGTTCGAGTGTACTAGATGAAAGCTGTGGTGCTCGAGCACAAAATATACCAGTGCGCTGCTGCGTTAAGAATAACGTGGTTTAGAAATAAAATATAACGGCTGAAATAAGGAGGTGAAGAAAAACTTACGAAACGCGGTGCGCTTCCATGGTGCTCCGGCTATCTCGTGGTTAACATTAACGCGAACGCAGAAACGCGCTTCTGAGGTGATTTTAGTAACGTGCCAAATAAACAAAGAAAGAGGACTACTCTAGACGAATAGGTGCGGGCGCCATATTGAGATGACGGAAATAACAGAGAAGAGTAACAAGAACAGTGTGCTTGAGGTGATGATAAATGTAGTTGAATAAAAACGATGAGAGAGAAATAAAAGTAGGACAGTGAAGAGAGATAAAAAAGGATGGGTAGATGAGTAAACAGTAAAAATAAGATGAAAACAGTTAAGACTGGAATAACAGGGCCTAAAACAATGGAATAACATAAGAAGCTGAGGTGAAGAGATCACAGGTAACACAAGAATTCCATGCGGTCATTGAGTCCGTTCGGCTTCATTGAGTTCAACAGTTTGATCCAATGATTTTCCCTACGGAAAAGCAGATTGTGGATGTCTCTTCCTTCTTTGGGTTCCACAGTTTCAAGTACCATGAATTTAAGTTGACTGATGTTGTGATGGAATTCAGTAAAATGTGCGGCTACGGTGGATTTTGTGTTGTTGGTACGGATGTTGCTCTTATGTTCTAGAATCCTAGTCTTCACTTTTCTTTCAGTTTTGCCAACATACACAAATCCACAAGGACATTTGAGAAGGTAGATAACGTTCATGGTGTTGCATGTAGCATTAACTTTGAGGTTGATTTTGTGACCCTTCATAGGATGGTTGATGAAGGGACCGGTAATCACATTGTTGCAGTTGCTACAATTGTAGCAGGGTCTGGTTCCTTTGTATGTCGTAGATGAGGATATGTCGATGGGTTGAGTGAGGATTTCTTTGAGATTTTTACCTCTTCTGAATGCAAAAATGGGTTTGTCTTTGAATAGCCCTCTGAAATCCGGTTCTATGGCCAGTATTGGCCAATGCCTTAGAATTAATCTTTTGTAATGATTACTCATGGTGGAAAATTTTGATACCACAACTGCTCGTTGGCTGATGGGTTTGACCGATTTGGTTAAGAGTTGATTTCTGGAGATTGTGGAACAACGTTGTGTGGCTTGTGTTAAAACTTGTTGTGGATATCCTCTTTGGGAAAACTTGTTGAGCATCTTTTCCATTTCTTGGGTGCAAGTGTCGGGCTGTGAGACAATCCGTTTTACACGTAGTAGTTGTGAATATGGTAGGTGGTTTTTGAGTGCTGATTGATGAAAGCTGTTGAAGTGTAACAGGTTGTTACGGTCAGTTTTTTTGCGGTGTATAGTAGTTTCTAGCTTGTTATGGATACGACTGATTTTAACATCGAAAAATGTGGCAGAATACTCTTGCATTTCGAAGGTGAATTGAATTCTTTCGTTGATGGTGTTCAAGGTGTTGAGTGCTGACATGAGTTCAGAGTGTGCTCCTTTCCAAATGAAGAAGATATCGTCAATGTATCTGAGAAAAATGATGACATGATCTTGCCATGTGTTGTTATTCAGTATATTTTCAGTTTCAAATTTTTCCATGAAGATATTGGCATATGCCGGTGCGGCACAATTGCCCATCGATGTACCAGTGAGCTGTAAATACCATTGGTCTTGCCATTTGAAGTAGCTATGATAAAGGGTGTAGTATAGTAGTTCTAAAAGAAACAATTGTAGTTGAGGGTCCAAATTTGAATGTACAAGCGTGTGTTTGATGGCGGAGATGCCTACATCGTGTGGAATGGAAGTGTACAGAGATGTCACATCGACAGTGCATAGCCAGTATTCGTTGTTGTCATCCAAGGTGATGGTATTAATTTTGTTGATGAAGTCTGTGGTGTCTCTGACATAGCTACTCATGTTTAATACAAAAGGTTGTAGGTATCTATCCAACAGTTTGCCAATGGGTTCGTGTAGACTACCTCTGGTGGAAACGATAGGTCGAAAAGGAGGTTTTTCGATGTTCTTATGTATCTTTGGTAGCATGTATAAGGAAGGTGACCGGGGATGGCTTTTCAACAAAAATTTGTATGCCTTCTCTGGAATCACGCAATCATTGAGAGCTTTCAGTAGAATTTCTTGGAGAATAGATGTGAATTGTTCTGTGGGGTTGTGAGTTAACTTCATGTATGTGTCAGTGTCAGATACGTGATTTAGTACTTGTTGTGTATAGAACTCCGTATCCATGATAACTAGTGCTCCTCCCTTGTCGGCGTTCTGACATGTTATATTGGGGTTGTTGGCTAGTTTTAGGAGGATGTTGTGCTCTTTGACCGAAAGGTTTCGATGTTTAGATTTCTTAGTGAAAGGTAGCGATTGTAAGTCCTTTTTCACCAATGTCTCAAAGGTGTCCAAGCTTTTGTGGTTAACGGGAGCCATGTAGGTACTGGGTGATTTGAGACCTTTTAAGAAATCACTTTTCTGAGGTTCATCAATTTGAGTGACATTTTCAAAGAAATTTTGAAGTCGTAGGTTGCGCATCAGTTTGAAAAAACTGATTTCCAATTCCAAGGTGTTGGTATGGCAGGTGGGTACAAAGGATGTACCTTTTTGTAAGGTTTTAAGTTCCATGGAGTTCAATGAGTAAGAGGAAATGTTGATAACCAGGTTGTTGTCATCTAGGGTCTCCTGCCCCCTCTCTGACGTTTGCTGGTAACCGGAATGGTCTTCGGTTCGAGTGGTTCCTTGTCTTTTTCTTTGGCTCCTCCTGGGTCGTCTTTGTCCCCGGTGTCGCCGGGGACAAAGACGACCCAATTTGGTAATAATTTTGGCATTTTTAACCTTATCAAGTAACGATTGGATAAGTGGCAGAGGGTACCGTTTTTTTAATGGTTTTGTCATTTAGAGCCCGGTAATCAATACACCATCTGACACCTCCCTCCTGTTTTGGGATAACAAAGAGAGGAGAAGAAACTGGTGAATGTGAAGGATTGATAAACCCTATCCTTAGGATCTCGCCCAGATATTCTCTCAGATAGATATTTTCTTTTTCGGTTAGGGCATAAATCTGTCTACACTAAATTTGTGCTCCAGTAACCAGATCAATACGACAGTCGTAAAGTCTGTGTGGCGGCAGTACAGAACACTTTTCCTTATCAAACACCTCTTCCAAATCTTGATGACAGGTAGGAAAATCAGGCACATTGGAATCTACAAGTACAGCTATGTCATTTTGTGTTACGGGTTTCTTATTGCAATGGAGCTTGCAAAACTCGGAAGAGAAAGACAAATAATGATTTCTCCAATCAATATCCGGATTATGGTGCATTAGCGAAGGAATGCCTAAAATCGCTTGGAATTGAGGTGAGTAAATTGTAAGGACTCAAGTAAACACAATAGGGTGGAGAGAAAGCAGAAGGCACAAAGTCATCGTGAAACCTTCTAACTGCAACCTGTGGTTGGATGTTGGTTAGGTTGAACCTGCTTAAGATGGCCGCCGCATTGCAATCAGTTTGTACATAGGTTTCTAAGTAATGTTAAATCTCACATGACTTGAAATCTCGAGTCGTGAGATTGTGCCCACCTCTGCGCATTTCAATTTATCTGAGGAAAGAGAAGTCCGGTGTTGGAAACGCTCCGCGAAGTCAGTTCATTTCAGGAGCGCTTCCGTCTTAGTTTTGAGTGAGTTGGGAACCCGCTTGAAAGTATTCGGGAGCATTACGAGGTTCCCGAGTTTGTCGTGTCATAGTTCCTGAGAGAAGGCAAGGCTTCAGAGGAAGCATTCTTCTAAGAACTCCCCCTTCTTCAAGAGATCCAGTTTCCGGCTTGTCACGAATTTCACTGCTAATTCAAGCCTTGTGAACAGGAAGAAGGGAATTGGCATATTTTGACGCTCTCGGTGAGGAAGTGTATTCCGATGTCTCATCTCATTCCATCAGCCTGCAAGTAAGATAAAACTGTAAAACACATAGCGCCAGCCAGGAGCCTTCGCTAACTTCCAGAACTGAAAAGGCTGGTAACTTAGTCAGCTCTTACCTTTTCTCCAGTCTCCTTGCGTTCCTTCCTTTTCCTTTCCTTCCTGTCTTCCCTCCCTCATTCCTTTTTGCACGCATTTCCCCCCAGAGAAGCGGAGCAGCATGGAACTTTGCATTGATTCGCATGCTCTTCTGAGAGAAACTTTACAAGAAATTGAGACTTAATTATTGCACAGCAATTGCATTCCAATTTCATCAGTCAAGGGTATAATCTAACAGGAGATTTACAATTAACACTAGGTGGGAATTGTTTATGTCATTGTTAGTTTACTGAAGGGTGGGAGGAAGAGTATACTTAATATTGCAGTTGTATTTCCTGTGTGCATTAGGTATCTTCAACTAAAGAACAGTGAGACAGAAGCTACCTTAACCCATAGAAGAGAGGCAAGACTCTAGCAGATCCTGGTAGGGGGTACATGAGGAATAGAAGATAAACAGTAACTGTGCAGGTTAAAAGAGTTTGTTCTAAGTTTAAATCCATTCTGTGCATTAGGAACCTTCAATTCCAAACCAGAAGAGTTAAAACAGAAGACTCCACAGAAGGAGAGTGAGAGAGTCCAGGACCAGCCAGAGTGTCTCTTCTCTGTCCCTAACCCCCCTTTCTGGAGTAGCTGCATTTATTGGCAGTGTGTTCTGGGGAGTGGGCATTGGGTCCTTGCAGCATTCTGCCTCCATGGAGAATCGGCGCTTGACAGATTAAAGTGCCCATGATTTCCCTCCACCCTGGCAGAATGGCGGAAGGTTTTAGTTTAAAAGCCTTAGGAGAAATGTTGGAGGGTATTCAAAGGGAGTTAGGAGCCCTATGTGAAGAAAATAAAAGTTTGAAGCAAGACGTGCTGGCTTCTCGTCAAGAGACCAGGTTACTATCCCAAAGAGTTAGTGAAATAGCTACAGGGGCAGCTCTCCCTTCGCAAGTCTTGCCAGGTAGCTCATTGTCTGAACAAGATCCATGTACAGTTGCACAAGTAATTCACTCTGTTTCTCCACTTATTCCATTGGCTCCCCCAGAAAGATTTAGTGGGGATCCCCAGAAGGCTCAACTCTTCCTTACTCAATGTTCGTTACACTTCATGTGTCGCCCTACTCTTTTTCCAGATGCTCAGTCCCAGGTAGCATTTATTTTATCCTATCTTAGTGGGGATGCTGCCAATTGGGCCATGCCTTTAGTTTCCTGAGATGATCCATTTTTGTATGATTTAGAATGATTCAAAACGGAATTTCTTAGGATTTTTGATAGACGCAAAATTTCCCAAGGTACAGACAACGAGTTGTTAGAATTGCGCAAAGGAACCAAAGACTTAATAAAATATTTAACTCAGTTTAATAAATTGCTGGTGGAAACTAACTGGCCAGAAGAAAAAAGAGCCGCCTTGTTCTATCGTGGATTGCGTGACGAAATTAAGGACACGCTAGCTCAGATTCCGAATCGACCTACTGATTTTTCTGAGTTAGTAGATCTGGTTCTAGAGATCGATTTCCGTTGGTCTGACCGTAAGGGAGAGAAGAAGTCTAGAGACCTAAAATGGAACTTCCCCAGGTTTGATAAAACTAAAATAGAAGGAAGTAAAACCTCGGGAACTACCTCAGAGTGTAAACCAATGCAAATCGGGTTGGTGTGAGGACCTCTGAGTAAAGAAGAAAGAGAGCAAAGAAGAACCAAGAAGCTGTGCATGTATTGTGGGGTATCCGGACATTTTGTAAAAGAATGTCCAAAAAGACCAAAGACCAAGGTTCCGGGAAATGCCCAAAACCATCTGTAGGTGGGGTCACTCAGATGGCGAAAGAAGAGAAAGAAACTCCAGAATCCCATCACATCATGAATGCTCTTCAGACTCAGGCACCTCATTTGATTCTGCAGATGACGCTGAAGTTTCAGACCCAAGAGATTAGTGGAGTGATCATTATGATTGATTCCGGGGCCACTGGGAACTTCTCTGACAATAAATATGCCAGTAAGATTGGAATTCAAGCCATCTTAAAAGAGAGAAAAGAACCAGTTCGGGCTGTTGACGGGACTAAGCTCTCTTCCTGCCCAATCACTCATCACACCGAATCAGTGGAACTAATTCAAGTCAATGGGCATCGGGAGCTCCTCCAGTTCAACCTCATTGATGCTCCTCAGTTTCAGATAATTTTGGGGCTCCCTTGGCTCTCTTTGCATAACCCCACTATTGACTGGGAGATTCGGACGGTCAACATGGATTCTCCATTTTGTTCAGAACACTGTTTCCCTTTAGTTACAGAGTCTCCGGAACCGTCACAGGCCACCTTGCTGTCTTTTAGTGGAGAATCCATTGGGGTCATTGACACCTTTGAGATTCCAACTGAATACTAAGAATTCCAGGAGGTGTTTTGAGAAGAGAAAGCAGAGAAACTGCCTCCACATCACCCTTACGATTGCACCACAGACCTTGAACCCGGAGCAGTTTTACCATGTAGCAGGATCTACGCACTAACCGAAGCGGAAAACATTTACCTGAACGAATATTTGGACTGCTACTTAGCTAACGGATTTATCAGACCATCCCAGTCCCCAGTCTCCTCTTTGTTATTCTTCATTCCGAAGAAAGAAGGATCTTTGAGAACGTGTATTGATTACCGTGTCATCAATAGCGTAACGATAAAATACCGTTATCCGTTGTCATTGATATCAGTTCTCTTAGATCAGATCAAAAAGCCCAGCTCTTCAACACTAGACCTTTGCGGGGCCTATCACCTTATTCAAATGAAGAAAGGCCATGAGTGGAAGACTGCTTTTAGGACAAAATACAAACTATTTGAATACCAGGTTATGCCCTTCGGCCTGTGTAATGCCCCGGCGCCCTTTCAGCATTTAATCAATTACATCATGGGGGATTTGGTCGACCAGATTGCGGTGGTTTACCTGGATGATATTCTGATCTTCTCCAAGAATCCACAAGAACATCCAGAACATGACAAATTAGTTTTGGAAAGAATTCGCCAACACCAACTTTATGTAAAACTAGAAAAATGTGCTTTCAATGTACAGACCGTGGAGTTTCTAGTATTCGTTCTGTCACCAGATGGAATCATGATGGATACAAAGAAGGTACAAGCGCTAGATGACTGGCCATCTCCCAAAGATGTGAAAGAGGTGCAGAGATTCCTTGGCTTTGCCAACTTCTATTGGCGGTTTATCTCAGGATTTTCACAGAAAATCATACCAATTACTAGACTCATCAAGAAGGGGGTAACATTCCATTGGGGTGAAGAAGCCGAACAAGCTTTCGATTATCTCAAGAAAAGTTTCACCTCAGCCCCGATATTACTTCACGCCGGCCCCGATATTACTTTATGCCGATCACCTTCTTTGTGGAAGCTGACGCTTCTGATCAAGCCATTGGAGGGGTTCTGTTGCAACGGCATAGATCCACTGGGCAATTACATCCTTTGGCGTATCGGTCCAGGAAGTTGAATCCAGCTGAAATCAATCATACAATTGCTGAGAAGGAATTGTTAGCGGTGAAAGATACTTTTGAAGAATGGAGACACTATCTGCTGGGAGAAAGACATACGGTAACGGTAATTACGGATCACGAAAACCTTCAATTCTTAAGATCTGTCAGGACATTGTGTCAATTGTGATGGTCCCTTTATTTTGCAGACTTTGATTTTGTGATCACTTATCGTCCCGGAAGTAAGAATGGCAAAGCAGATGCCTTGTCTAGAATTCAGACTAAAATCCACAGAATATTCTGTAGACCCACAGCCAATCATTCCATCAACTAAAATTGTGTGTTCCCTAACAGTATCCAACTATAAGGAAGAAGTGGGAAAACAAATGGCGGAGGCAGAAATGACAGAATGGGCGAATCAGGAGGATGGAATAGAAGTCTTGGATTCTTTGCCCTATCATCATGGTGCTCTTTATCTATCCACTAAAGAGATCCAAGAGCGAGCCTTAAGAGATTGCCACGATCAACCCTTAGCTGGGCATAAAGGCACACTAAAGACCCAAGATCTGATTCAATGTTATTTTTGGTGGGCCGGTATGAATTCCCAAATTAAGCAAAATGTGGAATCTTGTGAACTCTGTGCCCATGGGAAATCCAGTAGGCAACCCCCTCAGGGATTTTTGCAGCTTTTGCCCACCTCCAGCCATCCTTGGCATACTGTCACTTTGGATTTAATTGTGGACCTTCCTCTGAGTCGGGGTTTTGACTCAGTACTGGTGGTGGTGGACACTTCACAAAGATGAGTCATTTTTGTCCGAGTTAAAGGGGTTCCCTCCGTCCAAAAATTAGCTAGACTCTTTAGGGAAAGCATTGTGAAAATCCATGGGGTCCCAAAGGTTTTGATCTCCAACAGAGGCCCTCAGTTTTTATCTCACTTTTGGAAGGCTTTTGTAGAAGGATTGGGAGGGGAAGTCAGGCATTCGACCAGTTACCACCCTGAGAGTGATGGGCAGACCGAGAGAGTGAACCAGGAGTTAGAACAGTACCTCAATCTGTTCCTTCTGGATCAGGAGGGTGAATGGTCAGTCTTGCTTTGGATGGCAGAGTTTGCGCATAACAACGCCAAGAATGTTTCCACTGGGTATTCCCTGTTCTTTCTAAACTTTGGGCTACACCGAAAACCATTTAGTTTTCAAGAAAACCTGGGGGTTCCAGCAGTCAGAGATCTTTTGGGGAATTTATGCTCGGTCCATAAGTCCGCTGAATCCAATTTGTTAAAAGCCAAAGAGAATTACAAGAGGCAGGCACACAAGCATCGAAAAACAACACAAACCTATCAAGTGGGAGATTTAGTGTGGTTGTCTTCCCGTCACCTTCGTTTAAAGGGTAATAGGAAGTTCCAACCTCGTTTTGTGGGCCCATATCCCGTAAGTGTTAGGACCAGTAACAGTCAAACTCAAACTCCCTTCTGATCTTGGAATTCATCCAGTCTTCCACGTATCTCTCCTTAAGAAAACAGCACCCAATGTCCATTTAGGCAAACCACCGCCTCCTTTGAAGATAGAGGGACATTCTCAGTATGAAGTCAAAGCAATTCTGGACTCAAAAAGAATCCGGACGAAGCTATTCTATTTAGTAGATTGGAAGGGTTATGGTCCGGAAGAAAGATCTTGGGAGCCAGTTGAGAATATCCATGCCCCTTTGTTGATCAAACGTTTACATTTGCAGCACCCTTTGAAGCCAAGACCGATTAATCGGTCATTGGGAGGGGGTACTGTCAGGACTCAAGTAAACACAATAGGGTGGAGAGCAAGCAGTAGGCACAAAGTCATCGTGAAACCTTCTAACTGCAACCTGTGGTTGGATGTTGGTTAGGTTGAACCTGCTTAAGATACCCGCCGTATTGCAATCAGTTTGTACATAGGTTTCTAAGTAATATTAAATCTTGCGTGACTTGAAAGCTCGAGTCGCAAGATTGTGCCCACCTCTGCGCACTTCAATTTACCTGAGGAAACAGAAGTCCGGTGTTGGAAATGCTCCGCAAAGTCAGTTCAATTCGGGAGCGCTTCCGTCTTAGTTTTGAGTGAGTTGGGAACCCGCTTGAAAGTCTCTCGTATTCTGGAGCATTACGAGGTTCCCGAGTTTGTCAAATCATAGTTCCTTGGAGAAGAGTAGATCTGTTGATGTCGAGGCAAGGCTTCAGAGGAAGCTTTCTTCTAAGAACTCCCCCTTCTTGAAGAAATCCAGTTTCCAGCTTGTCACAAACTTAACTGCTAATTCAAGCCTCGTGAACAGGAAGAAGGGAATTGGCATATTTTGACGCTCTCGGTGAGGGAGTGTATTCCAGTGTCTCATCGCATTCCATCAGCCTACAAGTAAGATAAAACTGTAAAACTCATAGTGCCAGCCAGGAGCCTTCGCTAACTTCCAGAACTGAAAAGGCTGGTAACTTAGTCAGCTCTTACCTTTTCTCCAGTCACCTTGCGTTCCTTCCTTTTCTTTTCCTTCCTGTCTTCCCTCCCTCATTCCTTTTTGCACGCATTTCCCCCCAGAGAAGCGGAGCAGCATGGAACTTTACATTGATTCGCAGTCTCTTCTGTGAAACTGTACAAGAAATTGAGACTTAATTATTGCACATCAATTGAATTCCAATTTTATCAGTCAAGGGTATAATCTAACAGGAGATTTACAATTAACACTAGGTGGGAATTGTTTATGTCATTGTTAGTTTACTGAAGGGTGGGAGGAAGAGTATACTTAATATTGCAGTTGTATTTCCTGTGTGCATTAGGTATCTTCAACTAAAGAACAGTGAGACAGAAGCTACCTTAACCCATAGAAGAGGGGCAAGAATCTAGCAGATCCTGGTAGGGGGTACATGAGGAATAGAAGATAAACAGTAAGTGTGCTGGTTAAAAGAGTTTGTTCTAAGTTATAGATCTATTCTGTGCATCAGGAACCATCCATTACAAACAGTGAGAGAGTCCAGGACCAGCCAGAGTGTCTCTTCTCTGTCCCTAACCCCTTTCCCCCTTTCTGGAGCAGCTGCATTTATTGGCAGTGTGTTCTGGGGAGTGGGCATTGGGTCCTTGCAGCATTCTGCCTCTGTGGAGAATCGGCGCTTGATATAAATGAGATAGAACTGAACTGTTTCTCTATGTAGGTCAAGTATAATAAGTTCGAGTTCAGCAGTGGCAAGAGTAACGGGCTGGATTTTATATTGTTCCCTCCCGTTAATAGTTTTTAACTCATCTACCACAGTTTTAGATACTGCAGAGAGTTCCATGCGTTTGACCCATTGCATGTCAATAAAATTTCCTCTCGCGCCAGAGTCAATCATAATTTGAACGTCTATGGACTGATCTCCCCATAGCAAGGAAATGGTGGAGAGGACAAAGATTGAGTCTGAGCCCGTATTTCTTCTTACCTTCTTTGCCTTGCCAGTGGAGGGAGGACTCAGTCTTCCAGCAGTCTGTGCCGCCAGGGTGATGTCTTCCTGCACCAGAAGAAGCTGAAAGGGGGCAGGGCTTCCCGCTGCGAGGGACGCGGGAGGGCGTGCTCGGGCCACACGCGGGCGATGCCCGGGCCAAGGGCGCCCCCGTCAGAATCAGTATAAACTAGCCCTTAGAAAGCGTAAAGAGGCTTTGAAGGAGGAAGCCTGGGGTAAACATATGGAAGTAACAACCTACAAGTGCAGCGCCAAGTTCTGGAGTATTGTAAACAGCCCTTTCTTAGGTGTGGAGGCCGCAAATGCCCTTGATGCTCACATCTCAGAGAATGACTGGGTTAGCCACTTTGAGGGTATATTTAGGGGAGCTTCGGTCTTGTTACCTTTACCCGACTATGGCAGCAAATCCACAATTCTTTCCATTGTGGAGGAGGAAGTGAGGCGA
The DNA here is from genome assembly GCF_964204655.1 of Triturus cristatus. Classification (NCBI taxonomy): domain Eukaryota; kingdom Metazoa; phylum Chordata; class Amphibia; order Caudata; family Salamandridae; genus Triturus; species Triturus cristatus. The sequence goes on along the minus strand of NC_140592.1, from coordinate 272,691,364 downwards.
GGTATCATCGGCATGACTCGCAATAAGGCCCCGGGACCTGATGGAATTCCCCCCAATCTCTATGTGTCCGACCTGGCGTTCTGGGCCCCATTGCTCACTTCCGTTATTAATGCAGCGGCCAGGTCTGGTATCCCCGCTTCTTGGGCCACCTCCATCATCGTGCCGGTCTTTAAAAAAGGGGAACAGAAACAGCACCCTCTGTAATAGACCTAGCTCCCTGTTAGACTCTGGTGAAAGTGGTCGGGCGGATATTGTTCGGTAGGTTAACGGCCTGGGCCTTCGATAATAACATCTTGTCGGAGGCTCAATATGGCTTCCGTTCGGGTCGCTCCATAACTGACCAAAGTCTTAACCTTTTCCTGATAATGAATAAATATACTTTTGCCCGCCCGGGTACCAGCTTCCTGGCTTGTATGGACTTGTCATTCGCTTTTGACTGTGTGAATAGAGGAAAATTGTGGCAGATCCTTTCTACCCTAGGGGTGGATAGTGCGATAGTCTCCTTTTTATACGATATCCATCGAGACACCAAGGCTGCAGTGTGCTATTCGGCAGACCTGCATGTATCATGCTCGCTCCTAGTCAGGGGTGTTGTCGGCCAGGGTTGCATCCTGGCCCCGTTTCTATTTAATCTTTATATCAAGAATTTAGAGAAAATACTCTTGGAGACCAAAGCAGATTTCCCACAGGTAGGATGGCAGGGTCTCCTGGTCCTGCTTTATGCAGACCATTCAGTCTTGATGGCAAGGATCGAGAGGGGCCCACAAACCCTTCTATCCACATTCGCACAGTTCATGGGGGATCTGGCTTTGATGATTAACAACTCCAAATCATATATCATGCAAGTGGGTGCACGTCCGAGTAGACCATATACCTTTAAGGTAGGGTTTAACCCGATCCCTAAGACACCTGTGTTTTCCTACCTGGGGTTCTCCTGGACGATAAAAGGAAATGGGGACCCCAAATTGCCGGGTAATAATCTCATTCATGTGTTAAACTTTTTAAAATCTGCCATTAGGCTTAGGGCGAGCTGTGACTAACTTGTTTCTACCTTGTCTTAATTCCTGGTTTTATGTACTTTTTATGTTAACTGCCTATCAAATTAATTGAGTTTTTAATGGATTTTTAGCTGCAATAAGTATGTTTTAAATCATTTATCGAGATGCCATAATCGGGTTTGATCCGGTCAGGTCTGCACATACTGTATTACATTTTAACTTGTTTTGTTTGTGCTTTTATGTTTTTTTCCATAAAGATATTTGACTCACTGAGTCTGAGCCAGGAGTTGGGAGACTATTAATCCAGACTACCCGAAGAGCTTGTCTCCATAGACTTTGGGCGCATCATTTTCCCGACTCACTATGCCTTTTGGTTTTACAGGGCAGTCATGTAAGAAATGTCCTTGCTTCCTACAATATAGTCACAACTTCTAATCCCTGCGATGCTGTCTCTCCATCACTCAGAAGGCCCCTAACACTTCCTGTTTGTATAGGCTCAGATTCTTCTGTAACTTGCTCAGGTTATGCCTTCTTGTGTTTAAACATGACAAATTTGGGTTCAAGATGCCCTTTCTCTCCTCTTCTCTCACGTAATCGATGATCTAATTTGACTACGAGGTCAATCAGAGTGTTGTAGGAGTTTCCTACTTGCATCAATACATCTTTTAGTTAATCTTTGAGCCCTTTGTAAAAAAGAGCACTCCGTTTGGCCTCTGGCCAATCTGTCTCAGCCTCTAACTAATCAAAGCTGGAGATGCAAGTCTTCAGATCTTTGGAACCTTGTTTTAGGTTCAATAGTAAGTATGGACGGTAAACTCCGCTCCGCCGATGGAGTTCTCGGAGTTATTACCACTCCGTGCTCCGCCTGGAACGCGTAGTACGGCAAAAACTCCGACTCTGCCACGCTGCCCAACCTGAGCTGAATACATAAAGAGGAAAACAAGAAAAAACACGTGCCTTTAAGGCACTAACGAGTCAACAAGGACGAAGAAACCAGGGCTACCATCTGCAGCATGGAGACTGAATGCAAACACCGCCTCGCCAGGAATGAAGGACCTGTGGGCAGAAGCGAGGAAACCTTCGGTCAAGGGCGAGCGGGGCAGAGGTTCTACAAGGAAGGAGCTGTGGTGACCTCCTCTGGGTGATTTACTGGGAAGACAAAGCAAACACATGCCCCCTCAGGCACAGTCCTTACCAAGCACTGCCTAACCTTATGGCCCCCCAAAACCGTGAACAGAAAATTCAACTCTGCCCTCAGCAAGGCCAGTGGACGAGGCATCAATGGCACACTGGCGGAGTCACAAATATTTGGCAACTGAGACGTTTAAAAAATATATGTATTTGAGACTTTCAAAAACATGAAAGGGCACCCATCTGCGCTATACCATCCCATGCATAAGGGGTCACAGGTGGAGTCAGTCTACTTGTATCTCCATTTCGTTACCCTCTCCCAACAAAACTACACAACAAGAACTTTACAGAAATTAAAAAATGAATTTCCTAGTATGTTTTAACCTTGTGATGCTGCTTGTTTGCAAACACTTCATAAAGCACATACTACACTCAGGCCGCAGCGTAGAGTCATAAAAATATTAATTACAAATACTGTGGCTTACCCACTTTCAGCTGAGCCAGGAACTGCACGGAGTGAGTGCTGAGTCTGACTCTGTCCCTCACATACGCGGTGATGTCGTACATCATCACTTCCATTCCCCAGCTGCCCTTCTGCCTCCAGCTTCCAGATTCCGGTGCTGAGGAAGAGAGCGAGGACCCAGCTCAGCAGACAACTGGGCTCAAAGTATGGAGCAGCGACCCCATCCCTGGAGGGCAGGGGGTGTCACTCTGAATACGGTGAGGACAGAGGTCAGGGGTTATATTGCACCTCAAGTAGGGTGGAGCTTCACAGAATTCCTCTGAGTTTTTATGTAACTCCTCAGAATTCCACGTAGTGCAACTATGCAAACTCCGCCCGCCCTTATTCAATAGTTCAGTATCTACGGTTTCGCATAAATGTCTGTCAAACAATCTACGTAATTTGTCTTTGAACTCTACATAGTTTTCTAATAAAGGGTCCTTACGCTCCACTAATGGGATTGACCATTTAGCAGCTGTTTCCCCTAAATAGGACAACACAAATGCTTCTTTAGCTTGCTCAGTGGGGAAGCAGGATGATTTGGACACACATGAAATGCAAGTAGCAAACTTAGCAGGGTCACCCAAAAATCACTCAGGAGGAGCTAGAGGTATAGAGAAAGGGGTTGTTTCATGAAATACTGGATGACCAACACTAGAAGAGGAGGGAACAGAAGTGAATGAATTACTAGTAGCCCCTCAATAGGCATCAGCGGAGTTTGCTGGGAGAGAGCCTTGTTGTAAGGCATCTACCCTAAGGGTAAGCGCTTGCGTTTCTTTCTGCAGATTCCCTATCATGTGAGCTACATCAGCGAATGTAATGTGGTGTTTTTCCATCTTGCCTGGGTGGAAAGTAAACGTCGGCTTCGCGTTCTGTAATTCTCACCTGTTGTTTCCACATGGGCTAGATGAAAGGTCTGAAGCAAGGTCCCAACTTCCCACACCCACTCGTGAAGGCCCAACAATTTCAAAGCCAACACAGTGGAAATGGGGATAGAGGGGAAAAAAACAAGGAAAGAAAAAGGGAGACACACCACTGTCGTGCTTCTGGTAAGTATATTCTCATTGAGTAGTCCTTATGTGGTTCCTGTGTAAAGCCCCTCTTCCATTTAGGTATATATGGTATCAGAGAGCAGAATAAGTTGTATCATCTAACAAGATGTTCAGCAGTGAATCCAATTAAAGCCCAATATTTTCATATCCATTTACAATCAGGGAAAACAAGCAAAACACGTATTCTCCCTTAATGGATAAGGTTTAAATAATAATTAAGAAGAAAAAACAATACACAAAAATGTGCCAGGCTAAAGTTCAATGTAAAATTAGCCCCTATTAGTCAGGAGACTAATTTATAATTATATTGTTCTTACAGCGATCAAGTGTCAGCAAGGAAGCAGGATCTCTATACTCCGTGGATACATACATCAGATAAGTACATAATACATATTTTTGTACAAAGCAAAATGTTACTGCCTTTTAGCAACGTGGATACTTTATAACGGTTTGTTATTCCTTTTGTTTTCGCAGGAGACAAGAAGACAAAATACAGGAGGAAACGCCAAAAACACTGCAACAGCAACCCAACGAGGGAACGCCGACTCATGTCTGAGAAACCCAGAAGGAAATCAGGTAAGTGTCAAAGGGGGCAGGGTGAAAGACCTGCACACGTTGATTGAAACGTGAAGCGCTCTTACGCCCTTCTCGGCCTCCTTTATTCTTGCTTTGTTCCACCACGTGCACACACGCGTTCGTGAGAAGAGCAGGTCCAACAGTTATACGGTTCCTGCAAATAAAGCAGGACTGTGTATTACACCAACACAAACTTCAAAATATAGGGACTCAGTCCACATATATTATCAGTGAGTGTTGCTGGGTTTCCACTAACTGACAGTACCACATCTAACCCCTAAACCAAACTAACAGATGTTGTTGGCAGCCTTGACCATGACACTCTGATTCCCAAGGAATCCATGGAAACAGATATAACCCTTTCGTTTGTCACTCTTGCATGCCAAAGGTGAGCACAAGAAAGAAAACGACAACTCATTTTAAAACATTAATTGAAATGATTGTATTCTTGCATAAACAATGTGAGCTGCGATTATAAGAAAGATGAGACATGTTGGAATCAGCTTTGTTAGAATGGTAAACAGTATAAATAATTCAACGGTGTTAATTGTTGTTAATGTTTGCCTATTCCTATCTGTAGCTACACTGTACTAAAGAGGCCACACAACCAACGACATGAGATGGGTTGTTCTAGAAGCACTGGACCCTAACTTGCCAAACATCCAGAACCGCCTTTTGGAAAAAGAACAAAGATGGATATATCGACTATCAAGCCATCTCACAGGCTTGAACGATAATATCCCCTGGAACAGTCTAAGAAGGACATAAAACTCCCACCCATGGTCATAAATCTGCCACCATATGCATTCTCAACCTAGGCACACTGCCTCCCAACGTACTAGTCAGTGTCAGCAATCCACAAATAACCAGGGCGCCTATGTAGAGCTAGCTTTTGACTATAACCTCGTTTTTTGAGCGCTCCAACCATAGTTTAATCACTACTCTTTCTCTCTCCTTGAGGACTTTTTGCCATATCTTAATGATCATCTTCAGCTTGCCGAGCTGTATGCCCACGCTGCGCATGTGCGCAACAGGGCTCCACGACACTTTCTCCACGCATGCGTGGGCTTGAACCACTGCTCCCCCGCGCATGCGCCAGTACCACTTCCGCATCGCACGCCTACCTGGCACCCAGCACGTACTCCATGGAGTTCCTCACTATATACTCCAAGTACTCCTCGGGTCCCAACACCATCCGGGACCACAGGAGACCGAAATAAGTACAAGGGGGTGCAGCTCTGAAACCAAGTAAGGTGGCGCGCTTTAGCTTACACGAGGGACACCTACGCATGACCTCGACCCCTTATCCTCTCACGCTTATCATATCTCTTTCTGCAGAGTTTGACTGAGGAGCGCACTCCTCCCGAACCCCGATCAGCGATCAAACTCAGCCATAGTGTAAACATAGTTTTCCACCCTAGCGCTGCCTACAGGAGCGATGCCGCACCACTTGTTTTTTAAAACTATCCTGACTGAAAAAGCCACGTGCTCCGCACTACGGCTCTCCCCAGCTTTCTCATATGAGTGTTCACGCACCATTGGGTTTTCCACCGTGGCTAGGCTCCACAATTGTATGATGCCACTCTGCATTTCACGGTGTACAATATTTCTTCATGACAACCCTCAGTTGCCGGTAGTCTAGTATGAATAATATGCACAGCCATAGATCAGACATATTTTCCATTCGCTGCTGCACTTTCTCAGCATGCGGTGTGCTCACTGTATGTCCTGATTGCATCCACAGGTACGATCACTTGACAGATACGTTTGGATAACCGCAGCACCTAAGATTGCACTTTATAATTGCTGAAAAGCTCTGCATCTATGTTATCTATTTGTTATATATGTATACATGTTGTGTGCTGTCTCCTTCTCTCCCACAGGTCTTTTTCGCTTCGGTGTCCGCAAGTACACCCGTTCCACACACCTTAGCGAGTGTGTAGGTATAATTTTTTTTTTCATTTTTTCACTTCTCACGTGGCACTACTCACTTTGCCACTCACCACTTTCACTGGTCCTGAAGAAAGCCCCACATAGATTTCCATGTAGGCCTACCACACATACAACATACATATCCTGAGCCGCCATTAATAAAATTAGAACGGCAAGGATTCTCAGAGGTATTTTTAATCCACACCACATCACACTTTTGCACCACACCAGCTCCGCTGTAATCAGGCGTCGTAGCACAACCGGGGGGCATTCGGCCACCCGGTTGGGACCCCAATGATGAAGCATGACACCAACCAGGTTGGTGTGTGAGTGGTCTTGTAACCAACCCAGTGGGTTCCCAAACACTGCACAGCAGTGATCGTACCACACATACTTGGGTTCGTCCACCATTGATTAAACGGAGAGTAACTTACCTCAGCATTGTTGTCCCAAGTTGTTCAGGGTAGTGGTATCACAGTTTTCGGCATCGTTTAGTTTCTCATTGTGGCTTCCAGTTTATTCAGGGGAGTAGTGTGTTATGGGCGAAGTTGCGAGACGTTAGTGTTTCGTTTTCAGAGCATTTGTGAGAGGGGATTAACACCTCATTTCCACCATTGCTCTAAGGTGTATTGCTCTAGCCTCCCTGTCAGAAGAACAGTACGCTGCAAGGAACATGACAGTAATAAGGGACTAGTGTCTTTCATTTGGGAGACGTTTTCCCTTACTCAGTTATATTGAGAAGCATTTTTTTCCTCAGCAGAAATTAAGGGAAATTAAAAAAGGTCAAGTCAAGAAATAAAAAAAGAGAGAGAGAAGAACTAAGACTTACCATCGCATCCTGCAGGCATTCGTTTCAAGCTGGGACTTCTAAGAAGCCTCATGTGGTCTCGCAAGTACACCCTGTAGAGGTACAAAATCAAACAAAAGTATAAATTGCATTAGCATGTAAAAGACGACATACCAGAAATTAAAATTCTTGCTAGTAGTGGTTTTTCAAAAGAGAGTATATAACCATTGATGCAGCACGGCTATTATAAAACCTTTCCTTACGACACTAACCCAGAAAAACCTTTACACCATTTGCTCGTCAGTGGGGCTCATAACACCGAAAACACACATTCACTCAGTTTTCTGGATCAGTGATAAGTAGACAGCTGCAAGACATACGGGGTACCTTGTTAATATTTTCTTTACCTAAATAATAACTATATACATTATATACATTTGGTTTTGGAATTGTCGGTTCTAAACATCAAGGTACTCCGCTCTTTTGGTCGATGGACCAACTAGTAGGAATCAGTTGATGGCGATTAAGGCCAGCTCAATCACAATTTAAAACCTTTGAACAATTATTGGTCATAACTTTAATTCTAATAACCACAGACTCAGTGTTTGAGTTAGCATGACATTTTATCTAGATTCCTTGAATAAATTGAATAAGTAAAGTTTTATTAGACAAATATTCTAGACATTATTAAATAAGCGTTTAAGTAAAGATTGAAATAGAAACGGAAAATACTCATTACCCTTGGCCTTAGGGCGATGACGAGAATGGTTCACCAGAACATGAACCGAAGATCACAGGATAGGTTCCCAATGCTGACTGACTGTCCCTCTAACCTCCTCGGACGTATTCCCTCCTGAGATAGAATCCCGCGACGGTCTCGTTCCTTTTCCCCATCAACGTTCGAAGTCCAAAATTGACAAAGTCTTTTTCAGCATCAGAAGGAAAATTGTCTCAACAGACAGCGTGTCGTGTTGAGTAGATCGATGTAGAATGAGCGCGCACGCACACATCATTGTAAGCACAAGCTCTTTTATACCCTTTACTCTAACTTGCTATACCCAAATTAAAACCTTTTTTGGGGCTACATTCATTCTGATTGGTCCATTTGAGGGGTGGTGATGGTCACCTCAACTTCCTCCTTGCTCGAACAGGTTCAGCAAACAATCAGTACATTCAATGGTTCTCGTGATTCATCAAGTCCAAATGTACTTTAACTTTTGTTAATAGTCATGAATTAGTTCATCTTCTGGAGTTTGAGTTTCCCATCCGTTCCCATGCATTCATGTTGAACTCTTGGCACAACTCGTTTTAGGTCAGACTGGCCTTGACATCTCTCACTCGGGGCATAGGCCACACACTTGTGACTGAAACTTCCACTCTGCTCATGCGTGGGGTCCATCTTTATTCTGCGCACGCAATCACTTCTCTCTGCAGCAGCCCTTTTCAGGCAAGGCCTAGCTGGCCCGAACGGAGCTAATATGAAAACAACATAGCAGAAATTAGACATAGAAAATAAGCCCTTCTGTTTACCACCCACCATTCTAATGACCCGTGTTAGCTGTTACTTAGCATAAGCGACATTTAAAGCCATTTTACTTACCATCTGCATTCTCTTCCACAATATAATTTTACTACAAACGAAATGCATGCAATTTACTTCTACTTTCTACATGAATCACACACCTATGTTAATTTAATTTCACTTTTGTAAATAAATTAGATTCCAGCGTGTAGTGTCTAATTAAAGGTGCATTTGTTGATTAATATATGCATTCAAACAGTTAGTATTTTTAAAGTTATGAGGTCATTATTTCGAAAGGGGTACAAACATTTTTTGTATTTTCCCTGCTCCATCAGTTCCCCCCTTTGGTGATTTTTAATATCACCACAAAAACCATCTCTAACAATTATCAGAAAGCATGTTTCTTGTCCTTTTTCATTTGTTAGCTCAAACAATTGTATTCTTCACATTCTGTCTCTTAGACCTGTTGTACATTTTCTCTTTAAATTCTTCTAATTCAATCTCTCCCATTTCTCGTTCTTTTTGTTTATTTTTGTCATTTTGTATTTTTACTTTATTTTCTACTTTTCTTTTCCTAATACATACACATGCTAATCTCAACATCAATATCATTAATATTACTATTATCACTGGTATTAGTATTTCCCCAACTAATGAACTACCTATTTCTGCAAACCATTTCTTTACTGAGGAAAAACTCTTACCAAGCTTCTCCAAAGCACCATCAACCTCCAGGGCGATAATTTCTTTATGTAATTTAGTAATATTCTTTATATACCTTTGTATATTCTGACTTTTATCAGGAATGAAGTGCAACCATGTTGTACCTTCATCATTCCACAGACTCCTCCCTCTTTTGGCAAAAGAATATCAAGGGCAAGTCGATTTTGCATCACCATAGCTCTCATGGCAACCATCTTGGTATTTACCATTAAGAACCCTCCAGCAGTATTCGTTGATAAACGATCTACTATTGTTGACAATTTACGAATTTTATATGCATTAAAAGATATACCCACTGCTGGTATCAATGCTCCAAAAATGTCACCTATTATCTCTGAGAAACTTTCCCTTCTTCTACGTGTTAATGGTTTATCTATCTCGTGAGTTCCTTTAGTTCCCCTATCTACATGAAATTTCTTTGGAAAGACCAGGCCTAGATAACATGTTCCGTACCAATGGTCCGGCAACCTATAATAAGCTTTGTTCCCACAAATAAAATAGATCCCTGGGAATACTGGATCTTTTCCCCCTTTGAATCCCCATCCCCCTATAATTCTGTATGTATCTCGGCATTCACTAGCACCCACGAAATAGTTGTCATACATAGTGTTATCTCTACGAATGCACAATTTTCCTTGTTGTGGAAAATCTAACCCTATTGCCACATTAGTTTCACTCTTATCATAACTTCCTCCTTCAAAAATCCAAGGTGGTGTTTTCATCTTTTCTCCTGTTACTTTTCTTTGAAACTTAACTCTTCTATCCTCTACCATGTCTAAAAATACCTTTTCTTCTTTCCTTAATCTACAAGTAAGATTATGTCTAAATGCGTAGTCTAATGTTAATTCTTTTGTTTCTAAGAAAAATTCTCCAAGAACTTTACCAGGCTTCATTCATCTTGTTTAGTTCAGAAACTACAGAAACTTTAGCAAAAATAGCATCCATATCAGTATAATAATATTCTAATTTGCTTGTCATATAAAATAAACTAGCCAACACACTGCAAGTTATTTCATACGTCAAAGGAAGGTGATGATATGTTACACCCCCGGTCACAGACGCAGGTAACTGCATACAGACATAACAATCCCTAACATCCATTGTCTCTACATATTCATATAAAAGCTTTGTAAAAACATTCTTAGAAAAATCATTTATTGACCTGTCTCTATGAAACTCAGTATTATCTATCAGTGTTGCAGCATCCTTTGTGTTATGTGCCTTATCACTATTTGTTTTATTGTTTATTCCAGACGTATTTTCTGCAGTTAATCTAAGTGGAATAAATATTGCTAAAATGAACCAAATAAGCATCAGTAAACCTGTACAGTAAAAACACATTCTACACCATCTGTGTAGAAACCTACACGTAGATCTTCTATTTTCATTCTCTGCCATGGTAAACTATAATCGAAGATATGTACAGAAAAAATGTATCTCTCCATGCTCGAAAATATGGCCCGCGAACCAACTGCCCTTAGCGTACTGTTTGGTCCTTCAAAACTTTCTTTGATTTTGTCAGTTTATCTTTATTCTGGTTTCTTCAATCTCTTCGGGATGGGCACAGTTCACTCTCACCCTCCTGCTTACAATTTTCGTTTGGGTTCTCTTGTCAGGCAGTGCTATGTAAGTCCACTCAGGTGATTTGTATTTCAGATTAGTGTCAGGATTACGTGGCCGGTTAACACGCTACCTGCCCTGCCAGAACGAAACCAGCAGTTCCCGATACCTTCGTGGAACCACAGTACCCATGATGCAAAGCGGGGCACGTCGTACGCACAGCGGAGGCGGCGGCAGAACTAAAGCCGCTGGAGACCCGGGCGGCGCTGCCGATTATTCGATCCAAGAACCTGCTCGCAAGCAGGACAAACCTTCTGGCTGCTCCACAGGGCGGTAAGAGTGTCTCAGACACAAAACCTTTCGAACCGCCATTCTTGTAGGGAACCGTTGACGGATTCCCCGGTTACACAGAACTCCTCTGTTGGATGAGACTCGCGAGACAAGCGGTCTCGTGCAGAGGAGTGTTGACACCCGTAGAGGCGCTTGGGCTGCTTTTCTCTCTGTTGGCGAAACCAGGTACGGTTTCATGCAGGGAGATTTATAGCGCCTGCGACACCCTCCCATGTAGTGTGTGTGTGTGTGTTCGTTTCTCCAAAGGCAAAGCACGCATAACGGAGGATACACAGCATTTGTATGGGGGCATTCATTCTTCGACTATTATTTCACAGCCCTAACAGACCGTGTGTTTTATAAGCGAACTGCTATCATTAGCGATTGGAAGCTTTGAGATTAACCGGGAGAACGCATTGGCAATCGTCTCTCCCTGGAGTTTGAACGGTCAAGAGGGTTCCTGACCTTATAACATATTCTTGTATATGTTCTTTGCTGTTTCAGTTTTGTTTCCTTTTACAAATATCACAGGAGAGAGAGAGCACAGAGAGGGAGATGAAAGACATTGCGGGACTAAAACCAGGTGGCGTTGAACAGAGATCCCTGGGCTTGGTTCTGAAGGCATCACCCTCAGCTCTCCTCTGAAGTGCTCAGTTCTACCTTTCTTTTCTTTACAGGTAGGAAAGGGTGGAATAGAGGGGGTTCAGGGAAAGAAGGGGTTAGTGGTAGAAGAAGGACATAGTAGTCAGAACTTCACAGTGTCTCTTTGTTTCCCCCACAGGTCTCCCTCCCCGCAGTCCCCACCCTTTCCTACCCCGCTCAATTGCCCCAAAAGTCTGTGTAGATACACATACGCCAGACTTGGGTCAATTCAGAGGTGGGCCCCCATTGAGCATCGGCACAGCCCTGAGGATACGGAATTGGAGAGCCTGACATTTAGGTATTTTTGCTCTTTTCGGTCTTTGCAATTGTCCTTTATTCAGATTCATTTGATTTCTTTGACTCATTATTTCATTCACTTGTTCTTACTCGTTTTTGTTCAAATGTATTATTTTATATCTCAGTCTTTTACTCTCGTCGGGCCAATTGTCTCCTTTTCTTGGCCTTTTTAGTTCAGTCTCGGTTTCTTCTCGTTCCACTTTCCAAACTCTCTTTCTTGGTCCTCTCCTTTGTCTTATTTCTTCTTCACTTTCTTCAGATTCTATTTCAGATCTTACTTCACCTTCTTTAAACTGATTCGCCGTCTGATTTTAGATTTTCTTCTGTTGTTTCAATTACTTCTGCAGGGATTTCTCCAAAACTTGTACTTGGTTGTTCAACATAACTGTGAATTTTTTCTGTCTCTCCGGTTTCAATATCAATTGTCTGTCTTTCAAAGTCTTCTGTTTGCTTCTCAATATCCTCAGTTTGTCTTTCACCAGATTCAGATTGTTCTGCTTCAGATGTCGAACTGGTGTCTGATATTTTCAAATGTCGACTTACAGGTCGATCTTCAGGATCTGGAATTCTGACTGCTTCAGTTTCTGTTTCAGATGCCGAACTGGTGTCCTATTATTTCCAGATGTCGACTTACAGATCGATCTTCAGGTTCTGGAACTTTAATTGTATGGCTGGCTTGAATCCAATTTTTCACACCTGCACACTTTACTGCTGTGGATGTCACCAAGATCACCTGACGTGGTTTATCCCAGCGAGGAACCAGGCAATTTCTTCTTCTGTGGTCATTTATGCGAACCCAGTCTCCCGGACTCAGATCATGAGCTGGGTTTCTCTCAAGAGTGATCGCATCCGGTCCAACCTGATGAAACACAGAATGCACCACATCAGCCAATCCTTTCCAATAGTCCAGAATAAGATCATCAGTTATAGTCAGCAGTTTGGTGACAGGTACGAATGCTTGTCTCATTACTCGTCCCATTATTATTTCATGAGGACTCAAACCTGTTTTTCTGTCTGGTACGCTCCTTATGCTGATAAGCACAAGTGGTAGGGCATCTGGCCATTTGAGTCCTGTGGCTAGACACATTTTTCCTAGCCTATTCTTGATTGTACCATTTACTTGCTCAACCACCCCAGAAGCCTCTGGTCTGTAAGCACAATGCAACTTTTGTTGAATGTCTAATGCTTCACATATCAGCTGGATAACTTCATTTTGGAAATGACTTCCTCTATCTGTTTCTATCGTTACGGGAAAACCATATCTAGGAAAGAATTTTCTCAGTAGGAGTTTTGCTACAGTAACTCCATTATTCCTTCTTGTCGGATATGCTTCCACCCAACGAGAAAACAAATAGACAACCACCAGGACATACCTCAGTCTGTTACTTGGGGGTCTTTCAATGAAATCTAGTTGCATTCTGGTAAAAGGACCTCCTTCACGTCCTATTGTTCCCAAACTCACTACTGTTTTCCTTCCAGGATTCAACTGTTGACATATAAGACATCTTTGACAAAGGCATTCAGCTATAGCCCTAAATGTTGGGTTGTACCAAGTCTGTTTAAAAAGTCTGATCATTGCATCCCTACCTATGTGTGCCTGTCCATGGTACATCCGTGCCATGTTAGAGATCATGCTATCAGGCATAACTGGTCTTTCATCCCTGTAAACCCAAACTTCATTTTTGTCTACAGCCTGATTTTATCCATATCTCCTTTTCCTCATCACTTGCTTCTTCCTGCAATTGTCTCACCTCTTCCCACGTTTCTATTGTGTTAGTAAACATCATAGGACATGAAATATGTTCTATTTCCCTCCTCCGATTCATTGAGGTCGTATGTCTGGAACAATATTGAGCTATCTCATCAGCGAATTTGTTACCCTCTGTAACGTAGTCATCTCCATTCTTGTGTGCAGCACATTTTACCACCACAATCTGTTTAGGCAGCTGTATTGCTTCAAGAAACATTTTCACAAACTCACCATTTCTAATTGGAGATTCTGAAAAAGTCATGAATCCCCTCTGTGACCAGATCTGTCCAAAATCATGTACCACTCCGAAGCCATACTGGCTATCCGTGATCACAGTGATTCGGAAATTTCTTCACAGTTTGCAAGCTCAAATCAGAGCAATCAGCTCAGCAACTTGGGCTGAACGTATTCCTCTCAAACAAGATGCTTCCATTATATCTGCCACCGTACATACAGCATACGCAGCACTTAAAATTCCTTCTTTCGTTCTCAAGCATGATCCATCCACAAACATCACATAATCTGACTCTTCTAGAGGTTCATCTCTGATTTCAGGGCGGGGCTTTGTGCAGAATTCAAGTACACCCAAGCAATTGTGATCAACATCATCTTTGACCTCTGCATTTACTGCATCAGGCAATAAAGTGGAAGGATTCACACTTATGCATCTCATAATCGTTACATTGTTACATTGTCTGCACCCAAAATCACCTTCTCATATCTGGTTAATCGGCTATGTGTCATGAATTGGTTCTTTGTTCTGGTCAGAAGGATTTCAACTGAATGTGGGACATATACCTTTAAAGGATATCCCATCACAATGCCTTCACTCTCTTCCAGACTCACACAAGTAGCTGCTACTGCTTTTAGACATCCAAGCAATTCTTTTGCTACTGGGTCCACAACAGCTGAAAAATATGCTATTGGGCGTCTCATTCTTCCATGCCTTTGTACTAGTACTGAAAGTGCACATCCGTCTCTTTCACTACAGTACAACTCAAATTCTTTTTCATAATCTGGCATTCCCAATGCTGGGGCTTCACACAACCTGTTTCTCAGTTGCTCAAAAGCTTCCATCTCTTCCTCATTCAACGCAATTGGATCTTTTACATCACTTTTTGTTAATCGCTGTAAAGGTTTTGCAATCAATGAAAATCCATTTATCCACTGTCCGCAATATCCAACCATTCTGAGAAACATTCTCACCTCTCTCTATGTCATTGGGGCTCTCATTCCTTTAATGACCCTGATTCTTTCTGTTGTCTCTTTTCCTATTCCCTTTTCAATCTTATGACCTAGATACTGTACTTCTTGTTGACAAAACTGTAATTTTGATGGGGACACCTTATGACCTCCTTCTGCCAAATGATTCAATAATGCGATCGTGTCAGTAATACATGCCTCTTTTGTCCTTGATGCCACCAATAGGTCATCAATATACTGGACCATAACAGATTTCTCAGGCATTTTCAAACTTTCTAGGGATTTCTTCAGAATCTGATTAAAAATGGAAGGACTTTCAGTATACCCTTGAGGAATTCGGCACCATACCAAAATACGCTTGGCAAACCGGAAGGCAAATAATGGCTGGCTATCAGGGTGTAATGGAATTGAGAAAAATGCATGGCACAAATCAATAACTGTGTACCATTCTGCATCATGAGGAATTTGATACAATATTACAGCATGGTTTGGTACAATTGGACAACAGGGAACAACAATTGTATTCACCTTTCTCAAATCCTGTACTATCCTATTGGTTCCATTAGGCTTTTTCAATCCCATTTTAGGTGAATTACATGGGCTACCTATTATTTCTCGCAGAATCCCTTGTTCAATCATCTTATCCTTCACTGGTGTTATTCCTTCAATAATTTCTGGCATTAATTTGTACTGTGCAGTATTCGGGTAAATTGCTTCTTCTTTTACAGTAATTTTTACAGGATCAATTCCTTTCATTAGACCTATATCTTCACCCGTAAAATCCCATACATCAGTCTTCACTATTCCTTTCAATTCAGTAGGGATTTTCTCTGCATCAAACACAGGAAATGTATCACATTTTTCTGGTTCAAGTGCTGACAAAGTCATTTTATACAGAACATCCTCATCTGATGTCTGGAAAGCAATACCATCTGGGGTACAGTAGATGGTGCAGTTCATTTTACAAAGTATATCGCGTCCAAGTAAATTTACGCAACTGCATTCGCACACTACAAAACGGTGCATATCTTTAAAGGGACCAATTTCCACCTCTACTGGTTTTGTAAGAGAGGTTTTAATTTGCCTGTTGGAGACACCTACGACTTGGATAAATTCTCCTGAGAGAGGAAGGTTTGGAATTTCAACTGATCTTACAGTAGAACGGGTAGTACCAGTGTCCACAAGGAAAGTAACATTTACACCATTCACTTTTCCATCCACAAATGGACCTGACTGATCTACCTCTAGAGTTGCACCAAGCACACACTCTTCTTCCTCTCCTAGGCACCGTCATAAGCTTTCATACGATTCATTTCCATCCGGCTGTAGCCAATACTGTGAAACAGCAGCTGCGCGCGGCAATTTCGTTACCTGCTCCCCACCATAGAATCCTGCCTCTGCACTGTATCTTTGAAGATTTACACTCTTTGGGAGAGGTGGTTGCGGCACCTGACTCTGTTAAGTAACTACCTGTTGCTGTGGCGGTTGTTGATAACCCACCTCATTCTGCACCTGTGGATTTAATGATTTATTCTCGGTATTAACTTTTGGAGGTAATTTACACTCGTTTTTCCAAAGCCCTAATTTTCCGCAATTATGACATGGCCATTTCTTTTTGGCTTCTTCTATATTTATCTGACCTTTTCCTTTACCAATGTTTGGTTTTATTTTGGTCTGACCTGCTTCATTAATCTGGTTAATTATCTAAGCTTCTTGTTGTTCTGCAGCCTTCACCTGTGCCCACATTGCCTTTTCTTTAAGCTTACGTTGACTGGCCTCAATGTCATCACTACAATATTTTTTTCACTCAGATTCTCATATCCACTGTACTGCTTACAAACTAGAAGCAACCTTTCATAATAAGCATGTACATACTCCCTAGGTTCCTGAGTTGTTCTATCGATCTTTACCCAATTTGTTTCTTTCGGATGAATTTTATTTTTCAAAAATGTGATTGCCTGCTCATATTTTTGCTTTACTTCTGGACCTGGGGCTCCTGTTTTCGCGTCTCTAGGCTATTCTTCCTTTGGCCAATCAATTGTGATTTTACATTCTGTTCACAAGTCAGCAGGTACAACAATCTCAAACAATCCATCCAAATCTTCCCACAATACCTTTGAAACCTTTACAGACCTTTCCACTTGTCTGTACCATTCTACAAGCTTTTCTCTCAATCTTGGAAAATCATTTGTAAATGACAATATATCCTGTCTGGACCATGGGACATGTACATAACCCCCTCCTGGAATTTCTCTCATCGGACATTCTATTACTGTTGGTTCTTTTCCTTTTACTTGGAAACCTAATGTTGCTTTATCAGCCGTACCTTCTCTTTTCCTTATCCACCTACTTCTCTATCTGTCTACATCTCCCCATTTTCTCATTAACACAATTAGTTCTTTTATCTGTGTTAACCGTCCTGAAGTGTTCAGATTTTCTATATCTTTCTCACTAAAATCTACTTTGTAAGGTTTCTGTAATCCTCAAACTTTTACAAAATTTACTCCCAATTCATTTGCTGTTTCTCCCAATCTTTCATGCAAATTCTTAGCTCTCCATGTAATACTTTTACACATAAACATTAATTCATCATCTTGATATGTTTTTAACCGATCTGTACCAATAGTCTCTAGAATTAGTTCTTCCATGTCTATTTTTAATCTAACCACATCCAAAGGTTGTGGTTCTGTATCTCTCTCCTGCAAATTCTTAACCCACTCATTTAATTCTTATTCAGCTCCCATAGGAATTTTATTTATTGGACTCTGATTTATTGTCAAATCCATAGGTGGAGTTAATCTGACCGAATCTTTCGTCTCCCTAACTTCATGATAAAACTTTTCTCGTACTTTTTGCATACTAAAATTTAAGGGAATTGTTAAGGAATGTTCATCTATCTTTTGATTTTCAAATACTGGTATCACTTGACCTATAGTTAATGGCACAGTTACAGCTTCTACATTCTTTGTCAATTCTTTTATCTTTTCAGCCAATTCTTTTGTTGTTCTTGCTAATTCAGACACATTATAAATATCAGGTTCTACAGTCTGTGGTATTTCCTGTCTATTAAATGGACTATTTATTTCAGAAAATCTTTCTGGGTTTTGATTCATCACAGTTTCCATTGGTGGTGCATTTGGTGTCAACACCGCAGAAGCCTGTTGATATGGAGGGGATCTTTTATTCAATATGTCCTCCAGCAACTCATCATCTGTATGACTGGCTCCATACCCACACCTTTCTGGTACTAGATGCTTCTTTTTCTCTGTACACTTTTTCCCTACTACTTCTTCAGCTGTTCTAGCAGGAAACATACCATCCGTCATATTAGCGTACCGCCATCGTCTCATCCTGTCTTCATGACTCAAACCCCATACTCTTCCATGAACATAACTATCATCCCTTATACCTCTGTGTCTCTCTCTTTCATACATCTCATCTTCCCATTCCCCTAGGGCTTCAAACTGAGTCAATCTAGTTCTCGGTTCAAGTTTCCTCATTTTGTTTCTCACATTTCGTAGTATAGCTGTGCTAAACGAACCAGTTTCTGGAAACACCAATACTCCATCATTTTGAGTATATTTTGCCCAATTCTCCAACCAAATAAAAGTATGATAACCATATTTCGTTATGATGTAAGATGCTGGTGTTTTCGGTGGAGGAAGCACTTCTCCCTCTCTCGTTACAATCCTTTTATCTTTCTTAAAAAGGTTCTTGAATTTCGTAAACCATGAAGGTTTCTCTATCTCTCGTCCATCGTAATAAGCCATATTTCACAATTATTTGCTGAAGCAAATTCACACAACTCTCCTTTAATCTGCTTGACTATTCTGTCCTATCCCAGCGCAAATCACACTAACACACCAATCGGAAAGCTTTACGTCACTTTCACACTGACCTATTCCAGTGCGAATCTCACTAATGCACCAATCAGAAAGCTCCTCGTACTTCCGCGACTGTCCAATCCCAGTGCGACTCACACCAACGTACCAATCAAAAAGCTCTTTGTACTTCCGCCACTGACCAATCCCAGCGCGGTTCTTGTTAACGTCAGCCCTACTCCTGCTTCTGCTGACCCCTCCTTTACAAAATTATCGGCACTGTTTTATAACTCGTTGATTTGACACAATCGGTTAATTACGACATAAAACACATCACATTCAAACATTCAAGAATACTGTTTCATTCGATAAGTGTAGGACTTCCCTCTACCTTACCCTTCTCTCAAGCAAGAGGTAAACCCGTTTCTCTGGGGATAAAACACATGTGGAAACTATACTGCTCCTGAGGATTAAGGCCAAAGTTTCACAAGAAAACCTGTTGCTATTTCACTCAACGCAATTCACACATGAATTTGTTATCACCAAATTGAAATCAGACAATGCACAATTCCATGTGACTTCTCTTGTCACATATATCCACTTCCTACTTCCCGAAAGCTCCAAATCAAATTCCGACTACATATAACGTAACACAAATTCAACATGGAGTGTTAAACATAGCAATCAATAATCAATAGTTCATAATCCCCTGAACTGACCTATAGAAACCATAACTCTGCTACCCAAAAAACTGATGCAGAGCTGGCTATTATGAAATCTTTCCTTACGACACTAACCCAGAAAAACCTTTACACCATTTGCTCGTCGGTGAGGCCCATAACACCGAAAACACACATTCACTCTTTTCTGGATCAGTGATAAGTAGACGAGCTGCAAGACATACGGGATACCTTGTTAATATTTTCTTTACCTAAATAATAACTATATACATTATATACATTTGATTTTGGAATTGTCGGTTCTAAACATCAAGGTACTCCGCTATTTCGGTCGATGGACCAACTAGTGGGAATCAGTTGATGGCGATTAAGTCCAGCTCAATCACAATTTAAAACCTTTTAAAAAAATTTGACCATAACTTTAATTCTAATAACCACAGACTCAGTTTTTGAGTTAGCATGACATTTTATCTAGATTCCTTGAATAAATTGAATAAGTAAAGTTTTATTAGACAAATATTCTAGACATTATTACTTAAGTGTTTAAGTAAAGATTGAAATAGTAACGGAAAATACGCATTACTCTTGGCCTTAGGGCGATGACAGGAATGGTTCACCAAAACATGAACCGAAGATCACAGGATAGGTTCCCAATGCTGACTGACTGTCCCTCTAACCTCCTCAGGACGTATTCCCTCCCGAGATAGAATCGCACGGCGGTCTTGTTCCTTTTCCCCATCAACGTTCGAAGTCCAAAATTGACAAAGTCTTTTTCAGCATCAGAAGGAAAATCGTCTCAACAGACAGCGTGTCTTGTTGAGTAGATCGATGTAGAATGAGCGCGCACGCACACATCATTGTAAGTACAAGCTCTTTTATACCCTTTACTCTAACTTGCTATACCCAAATTGAAACCTTTTTAGGGACTACATTCATTCTGATTGGTCCATTGGAGGGGTGGTGATGGTGACCTCATTGTCCTTCTTGCTCGAACCGGTTCGGCAAACAATCAATACATTCAATGGTTCTTGTGATTCATCAAGTCCAAATGTACTTTAACTTTGTTAATATATTTGCAACATTGTTCGACAGTCATGAATTAGTTCATCTTCTGGATTTCGAGTCTCCCATCCGTTCCCATGCATTCACGCTGAACTCTTGGCACAACTCTTGTTTTAGGTCAGACTGGCCTTGACATCTCTCACTCCGGGCATAGGCCACACACTCGTGACTGGAACTTCCACTCTCCACATGCGCGGGGGCCATCTTTTTTCTGCGCACGTAATCACGTCTCTCTGCAGCAGCCATTTTCAGGTGAGGCCTAGCAGGCCCAAACGGAACTAATATGAAAACAACATAGCAGAAATTAGACATAGAAAATAAGCCCTTCTGTTTACCACCCACCATTCTAATGACCCGTGTTAGATGTTACCTAGCATAAGCGACATTTAAAGCCATTTTACTTACCATCTGCATTCTTTGCCGCAATATAATTTTACTACAAACGAGATACATGCAATTTACTTCTACTTTCTACATGAATCACAAACCTATGTTAATTTAATTTCACATTTGTAAATAAATTAGATTTTTTTGCAATGCCGGTTAGTTTCCCGTGTGTAGTGTCTAATTAAAGGTGCATTTGTTGATTAATACATGCATTCAAACAGTTAGTATTTTTAAAGTTATGAAGTCATTCATTTCGAAAGGGGTCCATCACCATCATTCCAAGAAGGTGATTTGTCAACTCTACATGCTGTGACTTATGCTAAATAGAAGAGGATCTATAGCCTATATATTTTGGGGTATGTAATTTCAGCAGAACTAGACTTAGCATGTACAGAATATTATGCAGAGAAACACTAGTCACAGGGAAGAAAATGTAATGTAGTATATTATTGTCTGTTTATTTTCAGTTATCCAAACACTCTCACTGAAGAATATATATTTATATGTGTGCAGTACCAACACATGAAGGAATAGAATTCACTAGATGAGAGGGGAAACCCGAAGATAAACCAGGCTGTCTTTTTTTTTTTTGACCTTCCAGGATTGCCAAGAGGGACTGTAGATCCCCAGGTGTGCAAGGATGGAACCACCCCTGCTAACAGGCAAAATCCTTAAACTGGTGGATGAGGGGGCCCAGAGCCCTAGCCAGGGCCTTATCGACTGACAGTTGGACACTGTTATCCAGGGCATCAACGAGGTTCTCTTCTAAAGAGGCCTGCATGTCATCCTGGTAGGGATCATCCTCTGCAAAGGGTTCATATTGGGCCATAACGAACACTCACTGGGGCCAAAAAGGCAGCAAAGTGCCTAAAATCAGGGTAGCCAAGTGCAGAACCCCAGCAGGTGATTGAACAAACAATAGAACGTGGAGGGAGTCGTCTGCAATGCACTCTAGGCAAAGCCTATGCAAAACTTTACCACCCTGGGCAACCCAGATGCACCAGGGTGTAGCGGGAGCATGAATTTGGCAAGTTTTAGGGCACAAATAATGGTAAAAAAACTAATGTTGGGTCATTAGCAGTAAAACGCGCTGCTAGACAGGTCAATTTCAATCAATCGATACTTCAAACTAAGCGGGCGGACTTGCGCATGCATGATTGTGCCCTGCCCCGAAGGGCTAGAAATGGGACTGCGGCCACCAAAGGGGACAGCCACGGCCTGCACCCTCTCCACAAACAGAGCCCGCGGAGGAGACCACCGGTGTCAATGAGTACCAGGTATCCACTTCCTCAGGAGCAGAATATTATTCCACAGTCCCCACCGTTACAACCCGCGACCGATCTACATATATATATATACATCAGTCTCTAGCATTAACCGGGGGGGAAAGGGGAAAACAGAGAGACTCCTCACTTCTGGTGCTTCTTAGCTTGACTCGTCTACACCCAGCTCGACTAGTCTACACTCACTTGTTTGGATATCAGGAGTGCACCTACAATGAATTAGCACAGAGGCTATTAGGGACACATTATGCAACCTTCTCACTAAGTCACTACTAATTACACTTCACACTTACCTGTTTAAATATTGAGTATTGCTTCTCTCTGGTATTATAGAAATGAAAAGGCAACTTGTTCTAATATGCCTTGATTATTTAATCCAATTTTTACCTGCTTAAGGTTGGCTTTTAGCAATAATTATTTTAGTGGAGAACAACTGCTGCTTGATGTTTCTTTCTCACATTCTCTTTTGGTGTTGCTATACAGATATATATATATATATATATATATATATATATATATATATATATATATATATTCACTGAAAAAACCATAGGTTTCAGGGGTGTTATAGTTAGCTGGACTTTTCACTTGTACAAAACCATTGAAATTCCCCCGTTATAGTTAGTTCAGCTAACTATAACTCGCGCGCCCGCAATGCACTGCTGATGACGTCACATATTACATCACTCATGACATGGTCAGTGACATCACTCATGACATCACTGATGACATCTCAAATGACATCACTGATGACATCACTGATGACATCATCCAGTGAATGTCTGTTTTTCTGAAAATTAAATATGTTTTATATATGTATATATATCTCAAGGTCGATGGAAGAATAAATGGGTATATAAGTGTCTAAATGGATGATTTGTTTTTGAAAAATTGATTGTGTAACTGACTGATTAAGTGTATCATAGTGAATACATGGCTTAGTGAGTAATGTTTAAATATGTAAATATCTGTATCAGACTCTCACTTTGTGTATAAGTGGCTGCATGGGTTGGTGAGTAGCTACATGGGTGTCTATATAGGTTATTAGTTGGTTTTTTGAGTATCAGTCTGAGTGTCTGCATGGTTCGGTGGGGGGTATTACGTAGTGCATAGGTGCATGAATGAGTGACTCATTGTTTGTAGGTGTTGAAGACAGCATGTGTGCAGGACTGTATGGGTGGATGAGTGTGTGTATGGGTGTGTTAGTGAGTGAATGACTGTCTCAATAGTGTCTTTATGAGTAACTACATATGTTTTAAACTAGTATATGTGACTATTGGTGTATATAAGTGAGTATATGTGAGAGTGAGAGATTGAAAGAGTTCCTCTATGAATAAGTATGTGTTTCTATAAATGATTGTTTAAAAGACTAAGTATGTGTAAGTTTCCGTAGAAGTAAGTGTGGTGGTGTGTGTATAACTGTATATGCAAGTAAATGTATGTTTGATTGTTTATTAGCATGAGTGACTATGTGTGTGAGTAACTCTATGGATGAATGGCATTGTGTAACAGGATTTATAGGTGTATGAGTACATCTGATGAGTGAGTACATGTATGAGTGACTGTATAGGACTGTTGGTGAATGAGTGGATGTGTATGTGGATCTTAGAATTACTGAAGTGGTTGTTGTAACTGGTATTGGTATGTCCATTGTTTTGAAAATTTTAGTCTCTATTTTTGAATGTGTGTATCAAAGGTTATATTAGGGTGAGAGGAGGTCTGCCACTCTATCACAAGGATGATGTCATCAGTGATGTCATCAGTGATGTCATTTGAGATGTCATCAGTGATGTCATGAGTGATGTCACTGACCATGTCATGAGTGATGTAATATGTGACGTCATCAGCAGTGCATTGCGGGCGCGCGAGTTATAGTTAGCTGAACTAACTATAACGGGGGAATTTCAATGGTTTTGTACAAGTGAAAAGTCCAGCTAACTATAACACCCCTGAAACCTATGGTTTTTTCAGTGAATTTCTGAGGTTTTTTAAATGCTAATTCCTAACTATAACGTGCCTGAAACCTATGGTTTTTTCTGTGAATTTCAAAGGTTTTTTAAATGCTAATTTCTAACTATGCCTACAGAGATAGGACATGTGAAGAAAGAAGAAAAAATGCACAGAAAGAAAAAAAAGAAGTGCAGAAAGAAGCAACAGAAGTCCTCAAAGACGAAGAAAAGTGCAGGAAGAAGGATAACATGCAGAAAGAACAAAAAGAAGAGCAGAAAGAATCCTTGTTGCAAAATCATCCTGTACCCTCAAGTTTTTCAGACGGATACTGGTGGTAACTGAGTCTGACTAACCAGTCCTAGAGCCAGTGCTATGTTAAAAGACACTTAGAATACAGTGAAAACACCTACATACACTAGGGAACATTATGCGTTGGGTCCCCCTGTGATTAGCATGACCTCCTCTGTAAGCCCCTAGTATATAATAGGGCAGGGGGATTAAAACTACCTCTTAAAACAGGCCACAGGGCGTTTTGCACACGTTAACTCAGGCCCCGTCCCCTCCCTTCACCACTGTGTAAACACGCCCTGTGTCCGTTTTTAGTTGGGAGATTAAGTTCATTTGAATCCTGAGGGTCCCTAGGGTCCAACTAGCCCACTAGGTACCTCCAATAAGTGCCACAGAGCTGTGTTGCAGAGAGGTGTAAAAAGTGGCACAGCCCCACCTCTCTGCAATACAGCTCAGTGGCGCTTACTGGAAGCACTTGGTGGGCTAGTTAGCCCCCAATGGGCCCTCAGTATTGAAGGGAAATTATATCCCCAATTTAAAACGTGCCATAGTGCGTGTTTGCACACGTCACCTCAGGCCCCGTCCCCTCCCTTCACCACTGTGTAAACGCGCCATGTGGCTGTTCTAAGTTGAGAGATTAAGTCCCCTTGAATCCTAAGGGTCCCTAGGGTCAAACTAGACCACTAGGTACCTCCAGTAAGCGCCACAGAGCTGTGTTGCAGAGAGGTGTAAAAAGGGGCTTGGCCTCAGAACACCTGTCTGCAGAGCAGCTCCCTGGGGCATACTGGAGATGCCTGTTGGGCTAGTTGGCCCTCAGGGACCCTCAGTATTGAAGAGGAATTAATTCCCCTACTTACAACTCGCCAGGGGGCGCGTTTGCAGAGTGCTGCAAGGAGGGGGCGTGGCCTCCGGCACGATGCCAGTCTTTTATTTATTTTAATTTTTTAAGAAGGGGGCTGTGTGGTTCCCCTTCTTATTCTAATTTATTGGCCCTGATGACCCCATCCCCCAGGGCCTGTCTCCTAATTATATTTTTTTACCCCAATCCCCAGGGCCGGCCACTGTTTTTTATTATTTTCAAAAAATATATATTTATAGACACACCTAGGACATGCTGGACAAACCGTACGTACCTATCACCATGACGATTTGAGTGATATTCATTAAAAGGCGACTATGCATACAATGAATCCACGTGGAATGTATTTACACCACTAGTGAAGCTCTGACATGTCTGATGCCCTACCGTGCCTAATCCCGGTAGACACCCTTGTCGTTTATTTATACAAACATGGGTAGCTATTGACGGGCACATTTAATACACATGCACACCAAGCCATTCAAAGGGGATTCGACAACAATTCGACCAAAACTATGTAAGAAACCCCCCTCACGGTTAATAAAACACACATCCACTGTCGGATGTGTAATACTTTTTATTTTACTCTCTGGAAAGGGGACGAACATCACTTGAGAGTCACAGCGCGCTCCTGGCAGAGCCCAATGCTGTGTTACACCCACCATTGCCTGCTGAGTGCCACACACCTCTGTGTTGTATTCCACTAGCTAGTGCATATGCTATGACACTCTCTAGCCCATGTGCACTGTAACACCACCCCGTGAATATGTCATGCCACACTTGTCTTCGCACGGGTTATATTGCCCCATCTAACGTGCCTTCCTCGATGCCCATGTTATAACGCACAGTGCTATGCCATACATATTACAATCTGGGATCCATATCTTTGTCACTCCCCAGCACATATTTTATATTACAACTTTAGAGACTAGTTAGGTTACACAACACTGCCCTGTGCATATTACACTCCAAGGCGCATAACGCATAGCACGCGCTAGTGCCTGTGCTATCTCGCGCTCTCCAATGAATCTGTAATTGCGCACAATGTATTGCACAATGTATTGCATATTATATTTCACGCCCGGTTCATCTTATATCACACTTTTTGGTGCATAGTTTATACCATACACTATATCTAGTTTTCATTTTCAATCATGCTCTCAGGACTATGTTCTATGTAACACTGTGTTCACCTACCCTTTTCACGGGCATTACATTTTGTGATAGGGGGTGGAGGGTCAGGGGGTGTTTCTGCCAAGTGAGCCCGGAGTCACAGCCACAAACGTCCTCTTCTTCCTGAATAAAAGTTAGATTATGCTGCATACTTGTTCATATTTTAAGTAGTTCGCACAGACACACGTTTTAAAAACAATAAAGTTCCTAATACCCGCCTTCTCTGAACAGTTAGCTTGCTGCCCCATCCCCCTCCTCCCTATCCTCTGTTGTGTGAATCCATGGACTAGCCTCCTCCCTCCTGCCATTCATGGTCTGATGTGCTGCCACTGCCCTCAATTTAGTATGATGTACCAGTCCACTCCTCCTGCCCTCCATTGCCCAATTCTATGCCCCATCATTGACCTCCTGCTTAAATTCTGTGCTTAGCTTGCTGCCCCTATTCTCCTTCCCCCTGCCCTCCGATGTCTTTGTGCATGCCCCTGCTCCATCCTTTTTGCCCACCATGTTCCATGGACCTGCCACTCCTATCTATTCTGAGTGTTCTGTTGAGCTGCCACTCCCCTCCCACCTGCCTAGCATTGTCAGATGACTGTAACCTGTCCCTGCCACCTCCACCCTGCCTGTCCACATGCCATGCCCCTATCCTCTTCCTCCTGTCCTACATGGTCCATTGTACTGCCACACCCTTCTGCCCTCCCTGGTCTGTTGTGCTGTAACTGCTCCTCCTGCCTGCCCCGTGCGGTCTGTTGTGAGGCCCCTTCCCCTGAACTTTCTTGTCTGTGCACAGGTCCTGACCCTCCCTGCTATCCTTCATCGTCCTTTGTGCATGCCCCTGCACCCTTCTTCTTGCCCATCATAGCCATTGTGCTGCCACTAACCCTCCCACTTGCCATGCATGTTCTTCTGTGCTGCCATGGCCCCTCTCACCTTCCCTGTGTGGTCAGTTAGCTGCCCCTGACCCCCTCCCACCTTCCCTCCATGGTCTGTGTGTATGCCATCACAGTCTCAGTGTTGCTCTTCATGGTGTGTCTTGCTTCTAGTGCCCATCCTGCCTGACCTCCATGGCTATCTTGCTGCTCCTGCCCTGCCCCCTTGCCCCCAGCCCTCTGTTTACATGTGCAGACCCCTACTCCTTCCCTCCTGGCTTGTCTGTTCCATTGTAATGCCCCTGATCCGTCCCTCCTGCCCTTTATGGTCTGTTACGCTGCAGCTTTCTCTCCTGTCTGTCCATTATGGTCAGCTAGCTACCATTGCCTCTTGCCCCTCTGTTCTCTGTTGTCCATGTGCATGGTCCTGTCCCCTCCCTCTTGCTTTCTATGGATTGTTGTGCTGCACTCCCGTCCCGCATGCCCTGTGTGGTGTATTGTGCTGCTGCAAACCCTGATGCCTGCCCTGCAGGGTCAGTTTGGTGCACCTCTCCATGTCCCTCCTGTCCTCTGTTATCCAAGTCCATGTCCCTACCCCATTTCCTTCCATGATCCAATGTACCATACTTGCGAACATTTTGAACTTGGTAAGAGGGAGATTTTGAAAAAAAACTGGGGTATTTGTTTTCCCCTTTGAGTTACATTGAAAAAGAGGAGATTGTAGACAGGAGACAGATCAAATAAAGCCCATTTGAGCTTAAAAACATTGGACGTTTCCTGGCTGAATCGGGTCTGTTGGCATGTATGGTTGTACTACCATTGCCTCCTCCTTCTGCCCACAATGGTCTATTACATTGCCACAGCCTCTCTTGCAAGTCCTGTATTGTTGGTTTGTTGCCCCTGCCCCCCTTTCCACTGCCCTCCATAGTCTGTTGTGCTGCCACGGCCCTTCCTGCCTGCTCAGTGTGGTTAAATTGTTGCCTTTGCATCCTTCTACCTGCCTTCAATTTTAAGAGTTCGTGCCCCTGGCCTCTGCCTCTCAACAGTATCCTAATGAACAACTAGATTGCTAACATTCTATATTTATTACAAAAGTGTGGAACGCCTGACGTCATCTTGATGTAATCAAAACTGTAATACCTAGAGCATTTCCTTTAGAAATTACATATATGACAGGGTCTTATTGGCATCAAAATTATGGTTAGTGCTCTAAAAGACTAAAATAAGGACATATTTTCTCAGTTTTCAAATAGCGACAAAGCACTTTTAAATTCTTTGTTATCTTTATGTTTTTTTATCCAGTTGACCACTTGATTAAATGTTGCACTTAGGGGAGAGGATGTGGTGTTACTTCCAGAACTGCAGACTTTGCAACTGGGGAACCAGGTTGGAGTTTCTGCTTCAGCTCGACATTCTGTGATTCTGGTCAAATCACTTAGTCTCCCCATGTCTACAACCAAAATGAATTTGTTCTTGTGTGATGTAACCAATGCTCATGTAAAGCACTCCAATACCTGACAAGTCTGCACTATATAACACTGCAAAACCACAAAATAATAAGTGTTTTGCACACTTCTGTCATTGGGCTATATTTGGGCTACATCTGGGTGATTTTGGGCTACTTTTGGGCTACATTTGGGCTCTTTTGTCTCCGGTGGCCATCTTGGGAGATTTATTTGTTATGAAGTTTCCTAATTTCCTCATGTACTGCAGTCTCCTCAGTAGGAAATGCTTTCAGTTTTTTACTTTGATTCCATCATGAAGGTATTCAGATATGTCACACAATTGCCATAAATTCTGAATGTTAGCACTCTAGTTGCTCATTAGATCACTGTAGTAAAACTACTGTTCACCATGGTAGTCTGCTCCTGGTATTAAAAGTGCATGTTTCAGTCTGCATGTCAGAATTTTTTAATGAAATAGAAGAGGATTTGAGAAGTCACTCAAAATGCGCCCTCATTTTCTTTCTTCAGCATTAATCATAATTTCTATGGCAAAATGAACCCCCTCATTGTGTTCCTTTTTAAATTAAATGTTTTAAGTGTTACCAGTTTATTCCAATCAAGATGGCTTCAGGTGTGCCATACTTTTGTCATAATGAAGACAGTAAGCGCTCTAGTTGTTTTTAAGAGCACTCTGGGACATTCTGTCATTGGGCTATATTTGGGCTACATCTGGGTGATATTTGGGCTACATTTGGGCTCTTTTGTCTCTGGTGACCATCTTGGGAGACTTATTTGTTATGAAGTTTCCTAATTTCCTCATTTACTGCAGTCTCCTCAGTAGGAAATACTTTCAGTTTTTTACTTTGATTCCATCAAGAAGGCATTCAGATGTGTCACACATTTGCCATAAATTCAGAATGTTAGCACTCTTTTTGCTCATTAGATCACTGTAGTAAAGCTACTGCTCACCAGGGAAAACTGCTGCTGGTATTGAAAGTGCATGTTTCAGTCTGCATGTCAGAATTTTTTAATGAAATAGAAGAGGATTTGAGAAGTCACTCAAAATGTGCCCTAATTTTTCTTATACTTTTTATGGAAAAATTAACCCCCTCATTTTGTTCCTTTTTAAATTAAATGTTTTAAGAGTTACCACTTTAATCCAAGCAAGATGGCTTCAGGTGTGCCATATGTTTATCATAAGTAGGACTGTTAGCGCTCTAGTTGTTCTTTGGAACACTCTGGGAAGCTGCAGTAGAACACAAAGGAATCAACTGACAGTCTCTGCCCTTGTTGGATGTACATGTTTTACTGAGAATGTCAGACTTCATTCTCACATGACTGAGAAAGATAATGTGAATTTACAGAAAATAAGCTCTCAGTTTAGCTTATAGATCACCTTCCAAAACTCTGTGGGAAAAGCATGAGAAAATATTTTTCTCTCAATCATGATATCCCAGCAGAAGGCTTTTTCACATGGTGAAATCACCTTAGAACATACCACAGTTCCTAAAATGAGTATGGTACCATCAACAAATGATTTATAGTGTAACTAAAGTCTTAAAATCTTCTATTAACTGCAATGCTTTTTAATGAGGTGCTATCATGTATTTTGGTCCCAAGATGGCTGCCAACACTTCTTGGATGAAGTGCTGACAGCCAATCAGATCTCAGGATGAGATGTGTGGTTAGGCTCCGCCCACATATATATATGATTTTACTTTTGATTTTCTCAGGAACTACTGAACAGATTGACACCAGACCTGCAAAAGGCACTTCCCTGACCTGAGGACTACCTCTCTGCCAAATTTCAAGTAATTCTGTTAAGCCGTTCGGGCTGTACCTTGGACTAAAGGTCCCTATGGAAAATTGCATGGGGAAAACGCTTTTTGGGACCCCCCTTTTTTCTCAGCCCCCGCTTGACGAATCCCCCCGAGACTTTCAGGGTAGGAGTGGAGCGGAGCGCCCCACCTATTTTGAAAATTTCGCGAGGATTCGTCAACCGGCGCCAAAGTTATTCCAAATAGAATGTTCCGGATTTCCTATGGAAACACGGTCCTAACTATAACTATCTACTGGCGACCGCCAGTAGATAATATATATATATATATATATATATATATATATTACCTACTGGCGGTCGCCAGTAGGTAGTTATAGTTAGGACCACGTTTCCATAGGAAAACCTCAACATTCTATTTTGAATAACTTTGGCGCCGGTCGACGAATCCTCGCGAATTTCTCAAAATAGGTGGGGCGCTACGCTCCGCTCCTACCCTGAAAGTCTCGGGGGGATTCGTCAAGCGGGGGCTGAGATAAAAGGGGGGTCCCAAAACGCGTTTTTCCCATGCATTTTTCCATAGGACCTTTAGAACGAGCTACAGCCCGAACGGCTGAACAGAATTACTAGAAATTTGGCAGAGAGGTAGTCCCTAGGTCAAGGAAGTGCCTTTTGTAGGTTTGGTGTAAATCTGTTCAGTAGATTCTGAGAAAATAGCCTTTAAATCAATATATATATCTGAGCCCGCTTACGGTACGCTTACCGTACGCTTACCGTACGCTTACCGTAAGCTTACGGTGGCGTGCGCGAGCGCGATTCTGATTGGCTCTTAGATCTTAGTAAACATTCGAATCGGCCGAAACCAGGAAGCGGCGTCCGCCATTTTGTCTCTCGCACTGAGTGTTGTTTATCAAACATGATGGCCAAAAACATGTTACGGGGCTGTTTTGACAACTCCCTCCCACATAGTCATGTTGAGGGAGTCCCCAAACATCCCCCAAGAGCAAAAACGGTTTTATTTTTTTTTCGGCAATTTCGCGGGGTACGCTTACCGTACGCTTACCGTACGCTTACCGTAAGCTTACCGTACGCTTACGGTAAAAAAATAAAAATAAAAAAAACACTATCCACACTTACCCCACCCCCTGTGCTTTTGGTGGCCGCAGGCCACTAAATGTGCAGGTCTTATTAATAGAGAAAAAAAACGTAATTTTGGCAACATGAAAATATAAAATCGAAATAAAAAAAACACTATCCACATTGACCTCACCCCCTGTGCTTTTGGTGGCCGAAGGCCACCAAATGTACAGGGCTTATTAAAGTTGATAAAAACCGTGCACGGAACGAACTGCGTTAAGTGGGCGCGCACGCCACAAATGGCGTAAAGTAACTTAGCATTTAAAAAACCGTACAAATTCACTGAAAAAACCATAGGTTTCACACACGTTATAGTTAGGAAATAGCATTTAAAAAACCTTGCTAATTCACTGAAAAAACCATAGGTTTCACACATGTTATAGTTAGCTGGACATTTTACTGATAAAAAACCAATGAAATTCCCCCGTTATAGTTACTGTAGGCAACTATAACTCACGCGACCGTAATCCTCTGCTGATGACATATGTGTCTTTATGAAAAAAAAATATTTGTAATATATGTATAGCTAAAATTTAATGGAAGAAGATATGGGCAAATAAGTGTCTAAATACAGTATTAGCATCAGCAGAGGATTGCGGTCGCGTGAGTTATAGTTGCCTACAGTAACTATAACGGGGGAATTTCATTGGTTTTTTATCAGTAAAATGTCCAGCTAACTATAACATGTGTGAAACCTATGGTTTTTTCAGTGAATATATATATATATATATATATATATATATATATATATATATATATATATATATATATATATGGTGGGTGAGGGGGCCCGGAGCCCTGGCCAGGTCCTTATCAACTGACACTGTTATCCAGGGCATCAACAAGGTTCTCTTCTAAAGAGGCCTGCATGTCGTCCTGGTAGTAATCATCCATATATATATATATATATATTCACTGAAAAAAACATAGGTTTCAGGGCCGTTATAGTTAGCTGGACTTTTCACTCGTACAAAACCATTGCAACTCCCCCGTTATAGTTAGTTCAGCTAACTATAACTAGCGCGCCCGCAATGCACTGCTGATGACGTCACATATTACATCACTCATCACATGGTCAGTGACATCACTCATCACCCTAATTTCTTTTGTTGAAAAAAATTAATTTGGAAGGGGGCGCATGGCCCCCCTCCCAAGGCCTTAATCGGCCCCGGGGACCCCAACCCCCGGGTCATGGCCTTTTTAAAAAAAAATCTTTAGGAGGGGGGCTGCGTTGCCCCCCTCCTCAGGCCACTTATGGCCCCAGGGACCCCATCCCCTGGGGCCGGCCTTTGTTTTTTATTATTTAAAAAAAATATATTGATAGAAACACCTAGGACATGCTGGACAAACCGTATGTACCTATCACCATGACGATTTGCGTGATATTCATTAAAAGGCGACTATGCATACAATGAATCCACGTGGAATGTATTTACACCGCTAGTGAAGCTCTGATGTGTCTGACGCCCTACCGTGCCTAATCCCGGCGCCCCCACCGGTGGGTACTCTCCAAGTAGACACCCTTGTTGTTTATTTATCCAAACATGGGTAGCTATTGACGGGCACATTTAATACACACGCACACCAAGCCATTCAAAGGGGATTCGACAAAAATTCGACCAAACTATGCAAGAAACCCCCCCTCACGGTTAATAAAACACACATCCACCGCCGGATGTGTAATACTTTTTATTTAACTCTCTGGAAGGGAGACGAACCTCACTTGAGAGTCACACCGTGCTCCTGGCTGAGCCCAATGCTGTGTTACACCCACCAGTGCCCGCCGAGTGCCACACACCTCTGTGTTGTTGTATTCCACCAGCTAGTGAGTGTGCTATGACACTCTCTAGCCCATGTGCACTGTAACACCACCCCGTGAATATGTCATACCACACTTGCCTTCGCACGGATTATATTGCCCCATCTAACATGCCTTGCTCGATGCATATGTTATAACTCACAGCGCTATGCCATACATATTACAATCTGGGATCCATATCTTTGTCACAGTGCATATGCAACGTTACACTCCCCAGCACATATTTTATATTACAACTTTAGAGACTAGTTAGGTTACACAACACTGCCCTGTGCATATTACACTCCAAGGCGCATATCGCATAGCACGCGCTAGTGCCTGTGCTATCTCGCGCTCTCCAATGAATCTGTCATTGCGCACAATGTATTGCATATTATATTTCACACCCCGGTACATTTTATATCACACTTTTTGGTGCATAGTTTATACCATATACAATATCTAGTTTTCATTTTCAATCGTGCTCTCAGGACTATGTTCTATATAACACTGCGTCCACCTACCCTTTTCACGGGCATTACATTTTGCGATGGGGGGTGGAGGGTCAGGGGGTGTTTCTGCCAAGTGAGCCCGGAGTCACAGTCACAAACGTCCTCTTCTTCCTGAATAAAAGTGAGATTATGCTGCATACTTGTTCATATTTTAAGTAGTTCGCACAGACACACATTTTAAAAACAATAAAGTTCCTGATACCCACCTTCTCTGAACAGTTAGCTTGCTGCCCCATCCACCTCCTCCCTATCCTCTGTTGTCTGAATCCAAGGACTAGCCTCCTCCCTCCTGCCATGCATGGTCTGATGTGCTGCCACTGCCCTCCATTTAGCATGATGTACCAGTCCACTTCTCCAGTGCCCAATTCTATGGCCCATCATTGACCTCCTGTTTAGCATCTGTGCTTAGCTTGCTGCCCCTATTCTCCTTCCCCCTGCCCTCCGATGTCTTTGTTCATGCCCCTGCTCCATCCTTTTTGCCCACCATGTTCCATGGACCTGCCACTCCTATCTACTCTGAGTGTTCTGTTGAGCTGCCACTCCCCCTCCCAGCTACCTAGCATTGTCAGATGACTGTAACCTGTCCCTGCCACCTCCACCCTGCCTGTCCACATGGCATGCCCCTATCCCCTTCCTCCTGTTCTCCATGGTCCATTTTACTGCCACACCCTTCTGCCCTCCCTGGTCTGTTGTGCTGCAACTGCTCCTCCTGCCTGACCCACGCGGTCTGTTGTGAGGCCCCTTCCCCTGAATTCTCTTGTCTGTGCCCAGGTCCTGACCCTCCCTTCTATCCTCCATGGTCCTTTGTGCATGCCCCTGCACCCTCCTTCTTGCCCATCATAGCCATTGTGCTGCCACTAACCCTCCCGCTTGCCATGCATGGTCTTCTGTGCTGCCATGGCCCCTCCCACCTTCCCTGTGTGGTCAGCTAGCTGCCCCTGACCCGCTCCCACCTTTCCTCCATGGTCTGTGTGTATGCCATCATAGTCTCACTGTTGCTCTCCATGGTGTGGCTTGTTTCTAGTGCCCATCCTGCCTGACCTCCATGGTCATCTTGCTGCTCCTGCCCTGCCCCCAGCCCTCTGTTTCCATGTGCAGACCCCTATTCCCTCCCTCCTGGCTTGTCTGTTCCATTGTAATGCCCCTGATCCGTCCCTCCTGCCCTTTATGGTCAGTTATGCTGCAGCTTTCTCTCCTGTCTGTCCATTATGGTCAGCTAGCTACCATTGCCTCTTTCCCCTCTGTTCTCTGTTGTCCATGTGCATGGTCTTGTCCCCTCCCTATTGCTTTCTATGGATTGTTGTGCTGCACTCCCGTTTCGCATGCCCTGTGTGGTGTATTGTGCTGCTGCAAACCCTGATACCTGCCCTGTAGGGTCAGTTTGGTGCACCTCTCCATGTCCCTCCTCTCCTCTGTTATCCGACTCCATGTCCCTACCCCAATTCCTCCTGCCTACCATGATCCAATGTACCATACTTGCGAACATTTTGAACTTGGTAAGAGGGAGATTTTAAAAAAAAAATTGGGGTATTGATTTTCCCCTTTGAGTTACATTGAAAAAGAGGAGATTGTAGACAGGAGACAGATCAAATAAAGCCCATTTGAGCTTAAAAACATTGGCCGTTTCCTGGCTGAAACGAGTCTGTTGGCATGTATGGTTGTACTACCACTGCCCCTTCTGCCCACAATGGTCTATTATATTGCCACAGCCTCTCTTGCTAGTCCTGTATTGTTGGTTTGTTGCCCCTGCCCCCCTTTTCACTGCCCTCCATAGTCTATTGTGCTGCCACTGCCCTTCCTGCCTTCCCAGTGTGGTCAAATTGTTGCCTCTGCACTCTCCTACCTGCCTTCAATTTTCAGAGTCCCTGCCCCTGGCCTCTGCCTCTCAACAGTATCCCAATGATCAACTAGATTGCTAACATTCTATATTTATTACAAAAGTGTGTAACGCCTGACGTCATCTTGATGTAATCAAAACTGTAATACCTAGAGCATTTCCTTTAGAAATTACATATATGAGAGGGTCTTATTTGCATCAAAATTATGGTTAGTGCTCTAAAAAACTAAAATGAGGACATATTTTCTGAGTTTTCAAATAGCGACAAAAAACTTTTAAATTATTTGTAATCTTTATGTTTTTTCATCCAGTTTACCACTTGATTAAATGTTGCACTTAGGGGAGAGGATGTGGTGTTACTTCCAGAGCTGCAGATTTTGCAACTGGGGAAGTTTCTGCTTCAGCTCAACATTCTGTTATTCTGGTCAAATCACTTAATCTCCCCATGTCTACAACCAAAATTAATTTGATCTTGTGTGATGTAACCAATGCTCATGTAAAGCACTCCAATACCTGACAAGTCTGCACTATATAAAACTGCAAATACACAAAAAATAGGTGTTTTGCACACTTCTGTCATTGGGCTACATGTGAGCTACATCTGGGTGATATTTGTGCTGCATCTGGGCTCTTTTGTCTCTGGTGGCCATCTTGGGAGATTTATTTGTTATGAAGTTTCCTAATTTCCTTATTTACTGCAGTCTCCTCAGTAGGAAAGGCTTTCAGCTTATTACTTTGATTCCATCAAGAAGGTATTCAGATATGTCACACATTTGTCTTAAATTCTGAATGTTAGCACTCTAGTTGCTCATTAGATCACTGTAATAAAGCTACTGCTCACCACGGAAGTCTGCTGCTGGTATTAAAAGTGCATGTTTCAGTCTGCATATCAGAATTTTTTAATGAAATAGAAGAGGAATTGAGAAGTTACTCAAAATGTGCCCTAATTTTTCTTTCTTCAGCACTAGTCATAATTTCTATGGGAAAATGAACCCCCTCATTGTGTTCCTTTTTAAATTAAATGTTTTAAGTGTTACCAGTTTATTCCAATCAAGATGGCTTCAGGTGTGCCATACTTTTGTCATAAGTAAGACAGTAAACGCTCTAGTTGTTCTTAAGAACACTCTGGGACATTATGTCATTGGGCTATACTTGGGCTACATCTGGGTGATATTTGGGCTACATTTGGGCTCTTTTGTCTCTGGTGGCCATCTTGGGAGATTTATTTGTTATGAAGTTTCCTAATTTCCTCATTTACTGCAGTCTCCTCAGTAGGAAATACTGTCAGTTTTTTACTTTGGTTCCATCAAGAAGGCATTCAGATATGTCACACATTTACCATAAATTCTGAATGTTAGCACTCTAGTTGCTCATTAGATCACTGTAGTAAAGCTACTGCTCACCAGGGAAGTCTGCTGCTGGTATTCAAAGTGCATGTTTCAGTCTGCATGTCAGAATTTTTTTATGAAATAGAAGAGGATTTGAGAAGTCAAAATGTGCCCTAATTTTTCTTTCTTCAGCACTAATCATAATTTCTATGGCAAAATGAACCCCCTCATTGTGTTCCTTTTTAAATTAAATGTTTTAAGTGTTACCAGTTTATTCCAATCAAGATGGCTTCAGGTGTGCCATACTTATGTCATAAGTAAGACAGTAAGCGCTCTAGTTGTTCTTAAGAACACTCTGGGACATTCTGTCATTGGGCTATACGTGGGCTACATCTGGGTGATATTTGGGCTACATTTGGGCTCTTTTGTCTCTGGTGGCCATATTGGGAGATTTATTTGTTATGAAGTTTCCCAATTTCCTCATTTACTGCAGTCTCCTCAGTAGGAAATACTTTCAGTGTTTTACTTTGGTTCTGTCAAGAAGGCATTTGGATGTGTCACACATTTACCATAAATTCTGAATGTTAGCACTCTAGTTGCTTATTAGATCACTGCAGTAAAGCTACTGCTCACCAGGGAAGTCTGCTGCTGGTATTCAAAGTGCATGTTTCAGTCTGCATGTCAGATTTTTTTTATGAAATAGAAGAGGATTTGAGAAGTCAAAATGTGCCCTAATTTTTCTTTCTGCAGCACTAATCATAATTTCTACGGCAAAATGAACCTGCTCATTTTGTTCCTTTGTAAATTTAATGTTTTAAGTGTTACCACTTTATTCCAATCAAGATGGCTTCAGGTGTGCAATACTTTTGTCATAAGTAAGACTGTTAGCGCTCTAGTTGTTCTTAAGAACACTCTGGGACATTATGTCATTGGGCTATACTTGGGCTACATCTGGGTGATATTTGTGCTACATTTGGGCTCTTTTGTCTCTGGTGGCCATCTTGGGAGATTTATTTGTTATGAAGTTTCCTAATGTCCTCATTTACTGCAGTCTCCTCAGTAGGAAATACTTTCAGTTTTTTACTTTGGTTCCATCAAGAAGGCATTCAGATGTGTCACACATTTGCCATAAATTCTGAATGTTAGCACTCTAGTTGCTCATTAGATCACTGGAGTAAAGCTACTGCTCACCAGGGAAGTCTGCTGCTGGTATTCAAAGTGCATGTTTCAGTCTGCATGTCAGAATTGTTTTATGAAATAGAAGAGGATTTGAGAAGTCAAAATGTGCGCTAATTTTTCTTTCTGCAGCACTAATCATAATTTCTATGGCAAAATGAACCCCCTCATTTTGTTCCTTTGTAATTTAAATGTTTTAAGTGTTACCACTTTATTCCAATCAAGATGGCTTCAGGTGTTCCATACTTTTGTCATAAGTAAGACTGTTAGCGCTCTAGTTGTTCGTCAGAACACTCTGGGACATTCTGTCATTGGGCTATACTTGGGCTACATCTGGTTGATATTTGGGCTACATTTGGGCTCTTTTGTCTCTGGTGGCCATTTTGGGAGACTTAATTGTTATGAAGTTTCCTAATTTCCTCATTTACTACAGTCTCCTCAGTAGGAAATACTTTCAGTTTTTTACTTTGATTCCATCAAGAAGGCATTCAGATGTGTCACACATTTGCCATAAATTCAGAATGTTAGCACTCTAGTTGCTTATTAGATCACTGTAGTAAAGCTACTGCTCACCAGGGAAGTCTGCTGCTGGTATTGAAAGTGCATGTTTCAGTCTGCATGTCAGAATTTTTTAATGAAATAGAAGAGGATTTGAGAAGTCACTCAAAATGTGCCCTAATTTTTCTTTCTGCAGCAATAATCATACTTTCTATGGCAAAATGAACCCCCTCATTGTGTTCCTGTTTAAATTAAATGTTTTAAGAGTTACCACTTTATTCCAATCAAGATGGCTTTAGGTGTGCAATACGTTTGTCATAAGTAAGCCTGTTAGCGCTCTAGTTGTTCGTCAGAACACTCTGGGACATTCTGTCATTGGGCTATACTTGGGCTACATCTGGTTGATATTTGGGCTACATTTGGGCTCTTTTGTCTCTGGTGGCCATTTTGGGAGACTTAATTGTTATGAAGTTTCCTAATTTCCTCATTTACTACAGTCTCCTCAGTAGGAAATACTTTCAGTTTTTTACTTTGATTCCATCAAGAAGGCATTCAGATGTGTCACACATTTGCCATAAATTCAGAATGTTAGCACTCTAGTTGCTTATTAGATCACTGTAGTAAAGCTACTGCTCACCAGGGAAGTCTGCTGCTGGTATTGAAAGTGCATGTTTCAGTCTGCATGTCAGAATTTTTTAATGAAATAGAAGAGGATTTGAGAAGTCACTCAAAATGTGCCCTAATTTTTCTTTCTGCAGCAATAATCATACTTTCTATGGCAAAATGAACCCCCTCATTGTGTTCCTGTTTAAATTAAATGTTTTAAGAGTTACCACTTTATTCCAATCAAGATGGCTTTAGGTGTGCAATACGTTTGTCATAAGTAGGACTGTTAGCGCTCTAGTTGTTCTTTGGAACACTCTGGGAAGCTGAATGAGGAATCAACTGACAGTCTCTTCCCTTGTTGGATGTACATGTTTTACTGAGAATGTCATACTTCATTCTCACATCACTGAGAAAGATTATTTGAATGTACAGAAAATATGCTCTCAGTTTAGCTTATAGATCACCTTCCAAACCTC
The DNA here is from genome assembly GCF_964204655.1 of Triturus cristatus. Classification (NCBI taxonomy): domain Eukaryota; kingdom Metazoa; phylum Chordata; class Amphibia; order Caudata; family Salamandridae; genus Triturus; species Triturus cristatus. The sequence goes on along the minus strand of NC_140592.1, from coordinate 272,651,397 downwards.
TGTGGGAAAAGCATGAGAAAATAGTTTTCTCTCAAACATGATTCATGATATCACAGCAAAAGGCTTTTTCACATGGTAAAATCACCTTAGAACACACCACAATTCCTCAAATGAGTATGGTACCATCAACAAATGATTTATAATGTAACTAAAGTCTTAAAACCTTCTATTAACTGCAATCCTTTTTAATGAGGTGCTGTCATGTATATTGGTCCCAAGATGGCTGCCAACACTTCTAGGATGAAGTACTGATAGCCAATCAGATCTCACGATGAGATGTGTGGTTAGGCTCCGCCCAGATATATCTATCTTTTTAACTCTAATTTTCTCAGGAACTACTGAACGGATTTACACCATTTAAGCAAAAGGCATGAGTCTGAACTGAGGACTACCTCTTTGCCAAATTTGGTGTCATTCCGTTCAGCAGTTCTGGCTGTAGCTGTGTCAACAGGTCCTATGGGAAAATGCATAGGGAAAATGCATTTTGGGACCCCCCTTTTTTCTCGGCCCCCGCTTGACGAATCACCGTGAAATTTTCAGGATAGGAGCGGACCGGAGCTGACCAAAAGTTTGGAAAATTTCGCGAAGATTCATAAATCGGCGCCAACGTTATTCCAAATAGAATGTTGCTGATTTCCTATGGAAAATAGGTTCTAACTATAACTACCTACTGGCGACTGCCAGTAGGAGATATATATATATATATATTCACTGAAAAAACCATAGGTTTCACACACGTTATAGTTAGGAATTAGCATATAAAAAACCTTGCAAATTCACTGAAAAAACCATAGGTTTCACACACGTTATAGTTAGGAATTAGCATCTAAAAAACCTTGCAAATTCACTGAAAAAATCATAGGTTTCACACATGTTATAGTTAGCTGGACATTTCACTCGTACAAAACCATTGAAATTTCCCCGTTATAGTTAGTTCAGCTAACTATAACTCGCGCGACCGCAATCCACTGCTGATGACGTCACATATTACATCACTCATGACATGGTCAGTGACATCACTCATGACATCACTCATGACATCTCAAATGACATCACTGGGTTTTTTAAATGCTAATTCCTAACTATAACGTGTGTGAAACCTATGGTTTTTAAGTGAATTTGCAAGGTTTTTAAATGCTAATTTCTAACTATAACGTGTGTGAAACCTATGTTTTTTTTAGTGAATTTGTAAGGTTTTTTAAATGCTAATTTATGTATGTATTATTATATTTTTTATATATTTATTTTACAATAAACTACCTATGTATATAGTTATAGATTGACTGTATCCTGTAATATGGAATGGCTCAGCTCTTTTTTTAAAAATTTGGATAAAGTTGAAGTTTTGTTTTTTTAAGGGTTTTTCACGGTGCGCGCACCGGCATTTTTTTTTATTAAACAAAATGTTTTTTTTTATTTACGAGGTCCTTTAGGGACCCTCTGAGAAGGTCTAGGGGGTCAGGGATTGTCTTCCCTGCCTCCTTTTCATGTTTTAGAAAACGGGTTAAAAGTAATTCATTTCTGATGCGTGCACCGTGCCCGCATGCGTGCGAGCACCGTGCACGCACTGGCAATTTTTTTTATTAAATGAAATGGTTGTTTTTGATTTACGAGGTCCTTTAGGGACCCCCTGAGAAGGTCTAGGGGGTCAGGGATTGTCTTCCCTGCCTCCTTTTCATGTTTTAGAAAACGGGTTAAAAGTAATTCATTTCTGATGCGTGCACCGTGCGCGCATGCGTGCGAGCACCGTGCACGCACCGGCAATTTTTTTTATTAAACGAAATGGTTGTTTTTGATTTACGAGGTCCTTTAGGGACCCCCTGAGAAGGTCAAGGGGGTCAGGGAGTGTCTCCCCTGCCTCCTTTTCATGTTTTAGAAATTGGGTTAAAAGTAATTCATTTCTGATCCGTGCGTGTACCGTGCGCGCATACGTGCGAGCACCGTGCGTGCACGGCAAGTCATGTGATTATGAAACAACACTTTTCATTGGTTCATAGTAGTTTCTGTTCCAGAATCTTCAAACACCACACCCACTCCCCTCACTATTTCTTCTTATTTCCTGGGACAAGGAGCTGAACAGCTACTCTAGTAAAATTTTACTTGAAAATGGCAGAACAGCAGTCTACTTCAGGGAGTGAGGAGGAGACCTTTGTGGTACCACCAAGGAAGACCAAACAAAAAGACTCTTTCATCTGGAAATTCTTCACCTTTCCAGAGGGTCAAAAGAAGGTCAATGCCCCGAAGGTGACATGCACTATTTGCGGAAGTTTGTTATCCAGAGGAGATCCCACCAAGAAATACTCGTTTAGTATTTATTCAATGTTGAGACACTTCAAGACAGTGCATCCTGTACCTTATGCTCGAGAGTCAACTAGAGCCCTAAGAGACAACCCTCCACCTGCTCAGCCGAGCATATCATCTGCGGCCGCAGATTCTCCGTGTACCAGGTCACTTGACATCCGCCCACTTTTCCAGAAGGTGCACATACATTGTAATGTGTGCAATGCTGTTCTTTGCTACTGTGAGAGCAGTATTAACTTGATCGAAAACAAAATACAGCAGCACACATGCTCCAGCCCATAATTTTTTTCATTTATTGTTTTTGTTCCAGTTTTTCATTACCAGTTTTTTTTGGTGCTCTAAAAAAATAAAAAAAAATACAAAATTGTTAAAAAAAACTTTAAAAAAATACAAAACAAAAAAACAAATAAAACAGTTCTTTTCAGAACTCACTTCACTTCTCCAAGAAGAGCTATATTCCTAATATACTGTGTTGTAATTGTATTGAATGAATGTGTAGTGTATACATGAATGATTGAAATGATTGAAATGACTGAGTGAAGAGGAGGAAAGGACAGACAGAATGAGTGAGAAAAGGAAAGTATGATCAGTCATGAAAGGGAAGTGAAAGACTGACTGCAACAAAAGGACTAAGGGTAGAGGATACAGGTAAGAAGAGTGAATGAGTAAGGGAATGGCAGTGAGTAATGGAGAGTGATGGAGGGGGAGTGAGAAAAGGGGAGTAAGGGACGGAGATAGGAAAAGGGAGTAACAGATGAAGCGGATGAAGTACAGCAGGGTAAAGGGATTGAAAGTAAGAGAAGTGGAGTGATGGTGAGATAAGGGGTATGAGGATTAGAAAGGGGGTAAGGGAAAGTGAGAGATGGGGAGTGAGGGGATGGATGGATTTAGGAAACTGGAGTGAGAGAAAGGGAGTCAGGATTTCAATGAGCAAAGGAGAGTGAGGGAGAGTGAAGGAAAGAATGCAAAAAGATGAAGGGGTGTGAGATACAGACAGGAGGAAGTGAAGTAGGAGAATAGGAGTGACTATGAGTAAAGGATAGTGACAGTTAGGGAAGGTGAGGGAAGGAGAATGACGGAGAAGGTTAAAAAATTAACATAGATAGAAAATGAGTGATGGAGAGAGAAGGAGTGATAGAAACAGAGATGTTAAGGAAATTAAGGGTAAGACAGACAAAGGGAGAGAGACAGAAACAGAGACAGAGAGCAAGGAACTGAGAAGGAATAAGGCAGTTAGAATGACTGAGACATATGGAGACAGGGAGAGAAACATGGTTGAAAGAATAGTGATGGAGGCAGTAAACCTAGGGGAGTAGTAGAGAAGGAGTGAGGGAGTTACGAAAGAGCAGTAAAGGAAGAAGAGAGAGGGAAGGGGAATGAGAAAATCAGAGTGAGGAGAAGTGAAGAAAATGGAGCATGAAAGTGAAGGGGTGAGAAATACAGATATTTTAAACTTACCGGACCAACAAAATAACTTAATTAGAAATAACAAGAAAAATGGATTCAATTTCCTAAATTTTCTTTCTAGTTCTGAAAAAAAAGAAAAAAGTAGTAATATTTAACAATACATTTTAGAATACAGTACACATATTTTCATATTTAACAAAGTAATTTTTTGCCCTTTTTTTGCTGTTTTCTGAATATATTGAATTTCACTGAAAATAGTGATATCAATTGTATTCATCACTTAACAGTGGGCAAAAAAATAAACAATCTGAAAGATTGTTTAAAAAAGCCCTGAATCAATCCTCAGTAAAACATACCTTGATAAAAATGTAACATATATATTAAAAATATCTTCTAAGAACAATAACTATTTGCAATAAATAACATCTGTAAATCGTGTTGCTTAAGCACATAACACCAAAATAATATCTGTCAAAGAAGTCCACAATAGAAACATTTACCTTTCCATGAGGCCAAATGGTAATTTTTAAATCCTTTTTAGGTGAAATATCCAATGGTAATCCTATAAAATCGAAATAATGGTTTCTTCAGATGCTGCAATTTGTATCTAAAATTTTGGTTTTAGAAAAATTAAGTAGGAATTTGGTAATTCTGCAGGCAAACGTTGCTTGAAAATCAATTGAGAATCATTACACAGTGTCCAGCCTTTTTCACATTTTAGATAAACTGTGTAATGACCAGAAGTTATAGAAGGTCCATCATGGAAAATTATTGCAACCGCAACAAAAGACTTTCCTGATATTGATAATTGATTTCCTACAAACTTCTTTATTAAAGTGTCCAATTTTGTTCCATCAGCTCTACAGCGTTGCATCATTAAAATTATATACTGTCCATATTTCTTTAAAAATAACGTTGATAACATTTCTGATTTACATTGAGAACATTCCATGTTGTGATTTGCATCTTTAACTAATTTACTAAAAGTCACTGATTTACACTCTGGTAATGTTAAATGTATGAACCTTTCAGAATCAACATTAGTGCTGCATGTGTTCATACAGTTTTCACAACAATGTTCCCATTTATAAGAGAGACCAAACATATTTTCTATTTCTACCCCTTCATCTTCCAGTACCATAAGCATATACATTAAGAATTCCTGTGCATCTTGCTGGACATTTTGTGTAAACTGTGTACATCCAGAACATACATCTAAAAGATTTCTAACATCAGAAGCACTTTCTATTTTAGTTTTATCATTACTCAACTTATCATAAAGGAAACTCAGCAGAGAACAAAATCTTTTTTCATGATTTAGTATTATCTGCTCTTGCAAACTTTCAAGATAAAATACAACATTCAGCACCACATTAGCATAGCAGTTGACACCAGAGCAATTTTCAAAATGACAACCAACAACCTCTTCAACATTGTCCTTTTTCTTTTTGCTTGCAATCACATCACTCTCTTTTTGTTTTCTCTTCTGTACATCCTCATTACAGATATTCTCAATTCTCCTTTTCCGACAAACAACATGTTTTTCAAACACAGGATACTGACCTAAATGAAGAGCATAGCTTCTTCTTAATCTATTATACTCCTTTACACAATTTGCATCAGCACTAACTTTTGAGTCGTCAAAGTCTATCATGAATAAACCAGATAATTTTTGCACTCGTGACAAAGCAACATATGCCATACCTTCTTTAAACACACTAGATCCAATGTTTACAAAAGCACTATCTACAGTTAATCCTTGATATTTGTGAATAGTTACAGCATATGCTAGAGAAAACGGAAACTGCTTCCTACGTACATATAAGTCTTTCACAAGCAAAAAACGAACTGAACAACAACTAATGTCTTGAACCTCTTCAATCTGATCAAATTTTATTTTTAAAAATTCAATTCCATCTTTTTTCTGGTAATTAACAAAACCCACAACTTTACCCATAGCTCCATTCACTAAACCTTTTTCTACATTCAAATTACGTCTTAAAATTACTCGACAGTTCATACATACATAAAGATTCTTTTCTAAACCAGCTGTTTTCGATATGTTTTTCTCTAGAGAATCCAATTTAGTTTTCAATTTGCCTGTCAATATAATAGTTATTCCTTCATGCTGTATTTTATCCACGGCTTCCATTTTCATAATCTCTTCATTTTCCAATTTCAAAAGTTCTTCATTGAATATAGAGCATTCATGTAGTGCTGGCATTAAGCAGATTACAGTATTTTTTTCTGCAATTTTCTTGTATATTTTCTCTGGAACTATTTGTTCTGTTGGAAGCAAATTACATAGCAATCGACTCTGTAAAGCTTTTCTGCCATGTTCTGTGAGTAGTCCAATTCTGATATCTTTGAGAATACTTGCATAATCATCATCATTTGCTTGCCGCATATTGGTAATGAGTTCTTTGTACTCAAAGTATGACCAAATATTCACATTACCTATACTTCCTAATGACTTTTTCGTGTCTTCATGTGCAAGAGTATTAAATACTGGTTGTCCTTTAACTGGAGTGAGCTGCAGTAGATCACCAAAAACTATAACATGTTTTCCTCCAAATAACACGTCATAGTCTGTCTTTAGAATTTGCTGCATTCTTAAATGCACAAAGGCAAGCATTAAGTTTGATACCATGCTTACCTCATCAATAATGAGAACCTTCATTTTCTTCAACACTCTTGAAACTTCAAAACATGCTTCTCCTGTTAGCTTGTGGTATTCTATTTTGTTCTCATGCTCTACTGGTAACATTAGCAAACGATGTAAGGTAATTCCTTTTATGTTATATGCTGCTAACCCAGTTAGAGCAGTAACAACACAAGACAAAGTTGAATCAGTTTTTTTCTGTAGGTAGATTCTAATTACTTTAATTAAGAAACTTTTTCCAGTTCCAGCTTGTCCACTCACAAACATTCTGATTGGTTCAAATGATGTACATGAGCACTTTTTATTTTCATGTAGTAATCCATGATCAATTTGTTTTGTGACTTCTTCATAAATTTGTTGTTGTTCATCATTCAGTTGTTGTTCCAAATTTGGTAAGTCTATTAAATCTTCCTGAGCTTGATTCATCGCTGTTTCCACTTCAGTCATGGCTATTGCAGCTTCATTTTCTACAATTGGTTGTCCTAGGGGACCTTGACTGAGCGTACCAGAACTTTGACTGTCTTGAGAACTGTCTCTACCTACTTCAGCTGCAATTGTAGCTTCCTGTTCAATTTCTTCATTTAACATTTGTACATAATTTGTGAAAGTACTGCATTCTATGCTATCTTTACATGCATTAAAGGAATCTTCATAGCTCTGAAAATCTCCAAATAATTCATCCTCTGAACGCCATGGTTTAAACAGCTGTAAAAGTGCTAAGTAGTAAAATTCCTTTTTGTCAGTAGTGTCGCAACTCAGCTTCCTGTGATTAATCAAACTTCCTTTTGTTTGTTTCACCAAACATCCTTCCTCACCAATGACTTTATATTTTCCAGTGGTGAGGTCTTCTGTGGCATTCCGTGTAAAAATTTAGTTCTGCAGCACTTCATAGAGACACATGTTCTCAAGATGATGACTTCTGTTTGGGTAATATATGTCCAACATATTTGTTTTCAAAATGTCTGTACTTTCTGGTTCGTTCTCTGTTAAATATTCAATTTCTCGAATAGATATCAGTACCCGATTTCGCATTCCTGCAAGGCCTAAACTTACCCAAATTATTCTTCTGGATTTGGAGTACAGACTTGCAGATTATAACCTATCTGAGCATTCGTATGACCCAATTTCTCGATGCGATAACATCTTTAAACTGAAACTGTATAGCTTTTTACTGACAGTCTTCTCGTGAGAAATCTCTTCCCACATTTCTTTCAATTCCGTTTTCTCAGATTTAGTGATGTAAGATGTGACATACCGAGCAACAGCAATAGAATTGTCAGCTACATACTGAATATCCATGTTAGCATTCCACATGGATAAAATGACTGGGTTGTAGTCATTTATATATTTTGACTCTTCTTTTCTTCTTAGGTTGTAGGTATTTTTCGGAGGTTTTCTTGTAATGTTATGTCGCACAGCGGACATAAAACTCTTTACTCTTCCTTTTGAAAGAACAGGTCGTGGAAATCCAAATCGACATTTTGTGTAGAATTTATCTTTACTCTTGTACTTTCGTCGACAGTATTTTCCACACCGATGACTTTGGAAACGTAAAACTAGCTCTTTTAAGTTTTTTTCTTCTGTGCTTTTAGGTATAGCACATGTTGCATATTCTTCAATGAAGGATAAAATGCCTCATCAGAATCTGTTCCTAATTTTGGGGCATCCTTGATCCACAACAGCATATGAATATGAGGAGCACCTCTTGCTTGGTACTCTTTTGTCCAAAAGAAATCCACAACTTCTCCAAGAGGTGGATTTTTTTATTGCAGATGAAGGACATCATAGCCTCAAATCTATGATTGAAATATCTGCAAACATTAACCGGATCCAATGAGCACAATTCTCCTGCTGTCTTGTATTGGATGTTTTCAATATTTGAATTTGCCTCTCGAAGAAAATCCAGTAAATCATCCCAAGCGTACTCAGCACAGCTTAGGGTAAGGAACCATGTAGGAGTTCCTAAATTCCGTAACATACATTTCAATTCTCCATGGCGTCGGTACCAATATTCATTAGTTCCACGCTGACAAGCCATCAGATTAATCAATTGAGATTCCAAATGATCATCTTGCTGTTGCACTTTGTTCATAAAATCCTTTGCAGACACATTATGTAGATGTACTCCAGTTTTTAAAATGTGATTTACTGCATAAGATAGTGCAGACAAGTCACTTTCAAATAAAAGATGGAACAAACAAGGAATACTTTGACGAAATCTTGGATCTTCTGCATATAATCTTGTAGTCCGATACTCAGAAGCAGGAATCTGTACTGGACGTTCGTCATATCGTCCACCTTTTCCTGTAGGAAACAGCTGGGGAAAACAACGAGCTTCCAAGCTCTCCTTCCATACACTCACAGGAGTTCCTTTTGCTTTTTTCATCTGAAATAGATCAATAGTGTTTCCCATAACTTCTTTAGAATGAAGAGGATGTATGCTGAAATGTTCATAAATTTCTTCTTCTTTTGACTTATCCACTTTTTCAATTTGCCCAGTTGGTTTTCCTGTGTCTGCTAGTAAAACTTCTTCATCTTCATCCATATAAATTGATTCATAGTACTTATTATTTCTTTTCAAATATAAATTTGCTCTTTGTACTTTTCGTACATCTACTAGCTCCTGCCAAATTTTCTTATTCTTTGTAGGTACACCATTAACCAGAATAACTAATGGTTCAGTTTCCAAACTATCTGCATCAATTCTTTGTAAATCTGAAGGAGGTAATTTACCTGTTTTGGGCTCCATACGAACTAAGGTCTGAAACGGATGGACACATTGAATGAGCATAGACTCATACGTATTTAAATCACTAAGTTCTGCAGGAATATCAACCAATTCTAAATTATTATGTACAGCTCTAGCTGGCATTTTATTTTCTTCTAACTTGTTATAACAGTATTTACAAATACGCTGATCTTCACCCAAATCAAAACAATTTTCCAGAAACAAATATGTAGCACAATCCTTCCCTCATAATTATTTTCTTTTTCACTTTTTTTATAGAGATCAACATTCCTTGTTTGAGTTTTATAATGGCATCTCCGGCAACAAATACAAGTAATATTTGGTCTTTCATTAGAGATGATAGTAAATTTTGTCATTTGATCTTCAAAATTTTTACTAACAGTAGGTTCTACATTCTCAGTGGGTTCTACATTCTAGAGCAAGTGATAATTACTGTAACAGCCTGACACATTTTCCTTATAGTTTAGAGAGGCAGAAAAGAGCACATGTCCTAACAGCTACTTGAGACCATGAGCATGTGGAAACTGGGTGAGTGATTAGACTAGAGCAAAGGAAATGAGCCTTGGTGATGTTGAATGTGTTAGCGTTACACACTGCTATCTGAAATACCACACTGTGCTGAATAGTAAGCATGGGAGTGCAGGAGAAGCAGTCGCCTGTGTGCTAAGAGTGTGTTTCTGGAGACTGTGTATTGTCAGGTGCAAGAGAGATCTGCATGGATGCTTGCACTACTGCATGAAGACTGCAGAGATGTATGTAAGAGCACATGTGGTAAGGGTTAATTGGGCTTATGAACATGTAGGAACTACCTCACTCATTACAGTACTGCAAGGAAAATCTACCCTGTTGTTTTCAAATGTGTTAGCATTTGCCTCTCATCTGTGAGATGGTGATGTGTGCTGTATGCTATCCATCACAGTTCAAGAAAACAAGCTGCCACTTTCCTATGAGTGCAAGTCTTACAGAACAAGAGCAACACAAATTAAATCTCTGACAACAATTCCTGTGTGCACACAGACTCATGGTGTGATTCTAGGCAGAAAACGATATTTGATTGGCAATTTCAAAGCACATTTACTACTGTGGTAGAGCAAGTGATAATTACTGTAACAGCCTGACACATTTTCCTTATAGTTTAGAGAGGCAGAAAAGAGCACATGTCCTAACAGCTACTTGAGACCATGAGCATGTGGAACCTGGGTGAGTGATTAGACTAGAGCAAAGGAAATGAGCCTTGGTGATGTTGAATGTGTTAGCGTTACACACTGCTATCTAAAATACCACACAGTGCTGAATAGTAAGCATGAGAGTGCAGGAGAAGCAGCTGCCTGTGTGCTAAGAGTGTGTTTCTGAAGACTGTGTATTGCCAGGTGCAAGAGAGATCTGCATGGACGCTTGCACACCTGCATGAAGACTGCAGAGATGTATGTAAGAGCACATGTGGTAAGGGTTAATTGGAGTTTTGAACATGTAGGAACTACCTCACCCATTGCAGAAGTGGAAGGAAAATCTACACTGTTGTTTTCAAATGTGTTAGCATTTGCCTCTCATCTGTGAGATAGTGATTTCTGCTGAATGCTAACCATCACAGTTCAAGAAAACAAGGTGCCCCTTTCCTACGAGTGCAAGTCTTACAGAACAAAAGCAACACAAATTAAATCTCTGACAACAATTCCTGTGTGCACGCAGACTCATGGTGTGATTCTAGGCAGAAAACGATATTTGATTGGCAATTTCAAAGCACATTTACTACTGTGGTAGAGCAAGTGATAATTACTGTAACAGCCTGACACATTTTCCTTATAGTTTAGAGAGGCAGAAAAGAGCACATGTCCTAACAGCTACTTGAGACCATGAGCATGTGGAACCTGGGTGAGTGATTAGACTAGTGCAAAGGAAATGAGCCTTGGTGATGTTGAATGTGTTAGCGTTACACACTGCTATCTGAAATACCACACAGTGCTGAATAGTAAGCATGGGAGTGCAGGAGAAGCAGCTGCCTGTGTGCTAAGAGTGTGTTTCTGGAGACTGTGTATTGTCAGGTGCAAGAGAGTTCTTCATGGACGCTTGCACTACTGCATGAAGCCTGCAGAGATGTATGTAAGAGCACATGTGGTAAGGGTTAATTGGGCTTATGAACATGTAGGAACTACCTCACTCATTACAGTACTGCAAGGAAAATCTACCCTGTTGTTTTCAAATGTGTTAGCATTTGCCTCTCATCTGTGAGATGGTGATGTGTGCTGTATGCTAACCATCACAGTTCAAGAAAACAAGCTGCCCCTTTCCTACGAGTGCAAGTCTTACAGAACAAGAGCAACACAAATTAAATCTCGGACAACAATTCCTGTGTGCACACAGACTCATGGTGTGATTCTAGACAGAAAACGATATTTGATTGGCAATTTCAAAGCACATTTACTACTGTGGTAGAGCAAGTGATAATTACTGTAACAGCCTGACACATTTCCTTATAGTTTAGAGAGGCAGAAAAGAGCACATGTCCTAACAGCTACTTGAGACCATGAGCATGTGGAACCTGGGTGAGTGATTAGACTAGAGCAAAGGAAATGAGCCTTGGTGATGTTGAATGTGTTAGCGTTACACACTGCTATCTGAAATACCACACAGTGCTGAATAGTAAGCATGGGAGTGCAGGAGAAGCAGCTGCCTGTGTGCTAAGAGTGTGTTTCTGGAGACTGTGTATTGTCAGGTGTAAGAGAGATCTGCATGGACGCTTGCACAACTGCATGAAGACTGCAGAGATGTATGTAAGAGCACATGTGTTAAGGGTTAATTGGGCTTATGAACATTTAGGAACTACCTCACTCATTACAGTACTGCAAGGAAAATCTACCCTGTTGTTTTCAAATGTGTTAGCATTTGCCTCTCATCTGTGAGATGGTGATGTGTGCTGTATACTAACCATCACAGTTCAAGAAAACAAGCTGCCCCTTTCCTACGAGTGAACGTCTTACAGAACAAGAGCAACACAAATTAAATCTCTGACAACAATTCTTGTGTGCACACAGACTCATGGTGTGATTCTAGGCAGAAAAAGATATTTGATTGGCAATTTCAAAGCACATTTACTACTGTGGTAGAGCAAGTGATAATTACTGTAACAAATAGCCTGACACATTTTTCTTATAGTTTAGTGAGGCAGAAAAGAGCACATGTCCTAACAGCTACTTGAGACCGTGAGCATGTGGAACCTGGGTGAGTGATTAGACTAGAGCAAAGGAAATGAGCCTTGGTGATGTTGAATGTGTTAGTGTTACACACTGCTATCTGAAATACCACACAGTGCTGAATAGTAAGCATGGGAGTGCAGGAGAAGCAGCTGCCTGTGTGCTAAGAGTGTGTTTCTGGAGACTGTGTATTGTCAGGTGCAAGAGAGATCTGCATGGACGCTTGCACAACTGCATGAAGACTGCAGAGATGTATGTAAGAGCACATGTGGTAAGGGTTAATTGGAGTTTTGAACATGTAGGAACTACCTCACCCATTGCAGGAGTGGAAGGAAAATCTACCCTGTTGTTTTCAAATGTGTTAGCATTTGCCTCACATCTGTGAGATAGTGATTTGTGCTGAATGCTAACCATCACAGTTCAAGGAAACAAGCTGCCCCTTTCATACCAGTGCAAGTCTTACAGAACAAGAGCAACACGAATTAAATCTCTGACAACAATTCCTGTGTGCACACAGACTCATGGTGTGATTCTAGGCAGAAAACGATATTTGATTGGCAATTTCAAAGCACATTTACTACTGTGGTAGAGCAAGTGATAATTACTGTAACAGCCTGACACATTTTCCTTATAGTTTAGAGAGGCAGAAAAGAGCACATGTCCTAACAGCTACTTGAGACCATGAGCATGTGGAACCTGGGTGAGTGATTAGACTAGAGCAAAGGAAATGAGCCTTGGTGATGTTGAATGTATTAGCGTTACACACTGCTATCTAAAATACCACACAGTGCTGAATAGTAAGCATGAGAGTGCAGGAGAAGCAGCTGCCTGTGTGCTAAGAGTGTGTTTCTGAAGACTGTGTATTGCCAGGTGCAAGAGATATCTGCATGGACGCTTGCACACCTGCATGAAGACTGCAGAGATGTATGTAAGAGCACATGTGGTAAGGGTTAATTGGAGTTTTGAACATGTAGGAACTACCTCACCCATTGCAGAAGTGGAAGGAAAATCTACACTGTTGTTTTCAAATGTGTTAGCATTTGCCTCTCATCTGTGAGATAGTGATTTCTGCTGAATGCTAACCATCACAGTTCAAGAAAACAAGGTGCCCCTTTCCTACGAGTGCAAGTCTTACAGAACAAAAGCAACACAAATTAAATCTCTGACAACAATTCCTGTGTGCACGCAGACTCATGGTGTGATTCTAGGCAGAAAACGATATTTGATTGGCAATTTCAAAGCACATTTACTACTGTGGTAGAGCAAGTGATAATTACTGTAACAGCCTGACACATTTTCCTTATAGTTTAGAGAGGCAGAAAAGAGCACATGTCCTAACAGCTACTTGAGACCATGAGCATGTGGAACCTGGGTGAGTGATTAGACTAGTGCAAAGGAAATGAGCCTTGGTGATGTTGAATGTGTTAGCGTTACACACTGCTATCTGAAATACCACACAGTGCTGAATAGTAAGCATGGGAGTGCAGGAGAAGCAGCTGCCTGTGTGCTAAGAGTGTGTTTCTGGAGACTGTGTATTGTCAGGTGCAAGAGAGTTCTTCATGGACGCTTGCATGAAGCCTGCAGAGATGTATGTAAGAGCACATGTGGTAAGGGTTAATTGGGCTTATGAACATGTAGGAACTACCTCACTCATTACAGTACTGCAAGGAAAATCTACCCTGTTGTTTTCAAATGTGTTAGCATTTGCCTCTCATCTGTGAGATGGTGATGTGTGCTGTATGCTAACCATCACAGTTCAAGAAAACAAGCTGCCCCTTTCCTACGAGTGCAAGTCTTACAGAACAAGAGCAACACAAATTAAATCTCGGACAACAATTCCTGTGTGCACACAGACTCATGGTGTGATTCTAGACAGAAAACGATATTTGATTGGCAATTTCAAAGCACATTTACTACTGTGGTAGAGCAAGTGATAATTACTGTAACAGCCTGACACATTTCCTTATAGTTTAGAGAGGCAGAAAAGAGCACATGTCCTAACAGCTACTTGAGACCATGAGCATGTGGAACCTGGGTGAGTGATTAGACTAGAGCAAAGGAAATGAGCCTTGGTGATGTTGAATGTGTTAGCGTTACACACTGCTATCTGAAATACCACACAGTGCTGAATAGTAAGCATGGGAGTGCAGGAGAAGCAGCTGCCTGTGTGCTAAGAGTGTGTTTCTGGAGACTGTGTATTGTCAGGTGTAAGAGAGATCTGCATGGACGCTTGCACAACTGCATGAAGACTGCAGAGATGTATGTAAGAGCACATGTGGTAAGGGTTAATTGGGCTTATGAACATTTAGGAACTACCTCACTCATTACAGTACTGCAAGGAAAATCTACCCTGTTGTTTTCAAATGTGTTAGCATTTGCCTCTCATCTGTGAGATGGTGATGTGTGCTGTATGCTAACCATCACAGTTCAAGAAAACAAGCTGCCCCTTTCCTACGAGTGAACGTCTTACAGAACAAGAGCAACACAAATTAAATCTCTGACAACAATTCTTGTGTGCACACAGACTCATGGTGTGATTCTAGGCAGAAAATGATATTTGATTGGCAATTTCAAAGCACATTTACTACTGTGGTAGAGCAAGTGATAATTACTGTAACAAATAGCCTGACACATTTTTCTTATAGTTTAGAGAGGCAGAAAAGAGCACATGTCCTAACAGCTACTTGAGACCATGAGCATGTGGAACCTGGGTGAGTGATTAGACTAGAGCAAAGGAAATGAGCCTTGGTGATGTTGAATGTGTTAGTGTTACACACTGCTATCTGAAATACCACACAGTGCTGAATAGTAAGCATGGGAGTGCAGGAGAAGCAGCTGCCTGTGTGCTAAGAGTGTGTTTCTGGAGACTGTGTATTGTCAGGTGCAAGAGAGATCTGCATGGACGCTTGCACAACTGCATGAAGACTGCAGAGATGTATGTAAGAGCACATGTGGTAAGGGTTAATTGGAGTTTTGAACATGTAGGAACTACCTCACCCATTGCAGGAGTGGAAGGAAAATCTACCCTGTTGTTTTCAAATGTGTTAGCATTTGCCTCACATCTGTGAGATAGTGATTTGTGCTGAATGCTAACCATCACAGTTCAAGGAAACAAGCTGCCCCTTTCATACCAGTGCAAGTCTTACAGAACAAGAGCAACACGAATTAAATCTCTGACAACAATTCCTGTGTGCACGCAGACTCATGGTGTGATTCTAGGCAGAAAACGATATTTGATTGGCAATTTCAAAGCACATTTACTACTGTGGTAGAGCAAGTGATAATTACTGTAACAGCCTGACACATTTTCCTTATAGTTTAGAGAGGCAGAAAAGAGCACATGTCCTAAGAGCTACTTGAGACCATGAGCATGTGGAACCTGGGTGAGTGATTAGACTAGTGCAAAGGAAATGAGCCTTGGTGATGTTGAATGTGTTAGCGTTACACACTGCTATCTGAAATACCACACAGTGCTGAATAGTAAGCATGGGAGTGCAGGAGAAGCAGCTGCCTGTGTGCTAAGAGTGTGTTTCTGGAGACTGTGTATTGTCAGGTGCAAGAGAGTTCTTCATGGACGCTTGCACTACTGCATGAAGCCTGCAGAGATGTATGTAAGAGCACATGTGGTAAGGGTTAATTGGGCTTATGAACATGTAGGAACTACCTCACTCATTACAGTACTGCAAGGAAAATCTACCCTGTTGTTTTCAAATGTGTTAGCATTTGCCTCTCATCTGTGAGATGGTGATGTGTGCTGTATGCTAACCATCACAGTTCAAGAAAACAAGCTGCCCCTTTCCTACGAGTGCAAGTCTTACAGAACAAGAGCAACACAAATTAAATCTCGGACAACAATTCCTGTGTGCACACAGACTCATGGTGTGATTCTAGACAGAAAACGATATTTGATTGGCAATTTCAAAGCACATTTACTACTGTGGTAGAGCAAGTGATAATTACTGTAACAGCCTGACACATTTCCTTATAGTTTAGAGAGGCAGAAAAGAGCACATGTCCTAACAGCTACTTGAGACCATGAGCATGTGGAACCTGGGTGAGTGATTAGACTAGAGCAAAGGAAATGAGCCTTGGTGATGTTGAATGTGTTAGCGTTACACACTGCTATCTGAAATACCACACAGTGCTGAATAGTAAGCATGGGAGTGCAGGAGAAGCAGCTGCCTGTGTGCTAAGAGTGTGTTTCTGGAGACTGTGTATTGTCAGGTGTAAGAGAGATCTGCATGGACGCTTGCACAACTGCATGAAGACTGCAGAGATGTATGTAAGAGCACATGTGGTAAGGGTTAATTGGGCTTATGAACATTTAGGAACTACCTCACTCATTACAGTACTGCAAGGAAAATCTACCCTGTTGTTTTCAAATGTGTTAGCATTTGCCTCTCATCTGTGAGATGGTGATGTGTGCTGTATGCTAACCATCACAGTTCAAGAAAACAAGCTGCCCCTTTCCTACGAGTGAACGTCTTACAGAACAAGAGCAACACAAATTAAATCTCTGACAACAATTCTTGTGTGCACACAGACTCATGGTGTGATTCTAGGCAGAAAAGGATATTTGATTGGCAATTTCAAAGCACATTTACTACTGTGGTAGAGCAAGTGATAATTACTGTAACAAATAGCCTGACACATTTTTCTTATAGTTTAGAGAGGCAGAAAAGAGCACATGTCCTAACAGCTACTTGAGACCGTGAGCATGTGGAACCTGGGTGAGTGATTAGACTAGAGCAAAGGAAATGAGCCTTGGTGATGTTGAATGTGTTAGTGTTACACACTGCTATCTGAAATACCACACAGTGCTGAATAGTAAGCATGGGAGTGCAGGAGAAGCAGCTGCCTGTGTGCTAAGAGTGTGTTTCTGGAGACTGTGTATTGTCAGGTGCAAGAGAGATCTGCATGGACGCTTGCACAACTGCATGAAGACTGCAGAGATGTATGTAAGAGCACATGTGGTAAGGGTTAATTGGAGTTTTGAACATGTAGGAACTACCTCACCCATTGCAGGAGTGGAAGGAAAATCTACCCTGTTGTTTTCAAATGTGTTAGCATTTGCCTCACATCTGTGAGATAGTGATTTGTGCTGAATGCTAACCATCACAGTTCAAGGAAACAAGCTGCCCCTTTCATACCAGTGCAAGTCTTACAGAACAAGAGCAACACGAATTAAATCTCTGACAACAATTCCTGTGTGCACACAGACTCATGGTGTGATTCTAGGTAGAAAACGATATTTGATTGGCAATTTCAAAGCACATTTACTACTGTGGTAGAGCAAGTGATAATTACTGTAACAGCCTGACACATTTTCCTTATAGTTTAGAGAGGCAGAAAAGAGCACATGTCCTAACAGCTACTTGAGACCATGAGCATGTGGAAACTGGGTGAGTGATTAGACTAGAGCAAAGGAAATGAGCCTTGGTGATGTTGAATGTGTTAGCGTTACACACTGCTATCTGAAATATCACACTGTGCTGAATAGTAAGCATGGGAGTGCAGGAGAAGCAGCCGCCTGTGTGCTAAGAGTGTGTTTCTGGAGACTGTGTATTGTCAGGTGCAAGAGAGATCTGCATGGATGCTTGCACTACTGCATGAAGACTGCAGAGATGTATGTAAGAGCACATGTGGTAAGGGTTAATTGGGCTTATGAACATGTAGGAACTACCTCACTCATTACAGTACTGCAAGGAAAATCTACCCTGTTGTTTTTAAATGTGTTAGCATTTGCCTCTCATCTGTGAGATGGTGATGTGTGCTGTATGCTAACCATCACAGTTCAAGAAAACAAGCTGCCCCTTTCCTACGAGTGCAAGTCTTACAGAACAAGAGCAACACAAATTAAATCTCGGACAACAATTCCTGTGTGCACACAGACTCATGGTGTGATTCTAGACAGAAAACGATATTTGATTGGCAATTTCAAAGCACATTTACTACTGTGGTAGAGTAAGTGATAATTACTGTAACAGCCTGACACATTTTCTTATAGTTTAGAGAGGCAGAAAAGAACACATGTCCTAACAGCTACTTGAGACCATGAGCATGTGGAACCTGGGTGAGTGATTAGACTAGAGCACAGGAAATGAGCCTTAGTGATGTTGAATGTGTTAGCGTTACACACTGCTATCTGAAATACCACACAGTGCTGAATAGTAAGCATGGGAGTGCAGGAGAAGCAGCTGCCTGTGTGCTAAGAGTGTGTTTCTGGAGACTGTGTATTGTCAGGTGTAAGAGAGATCTGCATGGACGCTTGCACAACTGCATGAAGACTGCAGAGATGTATGTAATAGCACATGTGGTAAGGGTTAATTGGGCTTATGAACATGTAGGAACTACCTCACTCATTACAGTACTGCAAGGAAAATCTACCCTGTTGTTTTCAAATGTGTTAGCATTTGCCTCTCATCTGTGAGATGGTGATGTGTGCTGTATGCTAACCATCACAGTTAAAGAAAACAAGCTGCCCCTTTCCTACGAGTGCAAGTCTTACAGAAAAAGAGCAACACAAATTAAATCTCTGACAACAATTCTTGTGTGCACACAGACTCGTGGTGTGATTCTAGGCAGAAAACGATATTTGATTGGCAATTTCAAAGCACATTTACTACTGTGGTAGAGCAAGTGATAATTACTGTAACAAACAGCCTGCCACATTTTCCTTATAGTTTAGAGAGGCAGAAAAGAGCACATGTCCTAACAGCTACTTGAGACCATGAGCATGTGGAACCTGGGTGAGTGATTAGACTAGAGCAAAGGAAATGAGCCTTGGTGATGTTGAATGTGTTAGTGTTACACACTGCTATCTGAAATACCACACAGTGCTGAATAGTAAGCATGGGAGTGCAGGAGAAGCAGCTGCCTGTGTGCTAAGAGTGTGTTTCTGGAGACTGTGTATTGTCAGGTGCAAGAGAGATCTGCATGGACGCTTGCACAACTGCATGAAGACTGCAGAGATATATGTAAGAGCACATGTGGTAAGGGTTAATTGGAGTTTTGAACATGTAGGAACTACCTCACCCATTGCAGGAGTGGAAGGAAAATCTACCCTGTTGTTTTCAAATGTGTTAGCATTTGCCTCTCATCTGTGAGATAGTGATTTGTGCTGAATGCTAACCATCACAGTTCAAGGAAACAAGCTGCCCCTTTCATACCAGTGCAAGTCTTACAGAACAAGAGCAACACGAATTAAATCTCTGACAACAATCCCTGTGTGCACACAGACTCATGGTGTGATTCTAGGCAGAAAACGATATTTGATTGGCAATTTCAAAGCACATTTACTACTGTGGTAGAGCAAGTGATAATTACTGTAACAGCCTGACACATTTTCCTTATAGTTTAGAGAGGCAGAAAAGAGCACATGTCCTAACAGCTACTTGAGACCATGAGCATGTGGAACCTGGGTGAGTGATTAGACTAGAGCAAAGGAAATGAGCCTTGGTGATTTTGAATGTGTTAGCGTTACATACTGCTATCTAAAATACCACACCGTGCTGAATAGTAAGCATGGGAGTGCAGGAGAAGCAGCTGCCTGTGTGCTAAGAGTGTGTTTCTGGAGACTGTGTATTGTCAGGTGCAAGAGAGATCTGCATGGACGCTTGCACAACTGCATGAAGACTGCAGAGATGTATGTAAGAGCACATGTGGTAAGGGTTAATTGGAGTTTTGAACATGTAGGAACTACCTCACCCATTGCAGGAGTGGAAGGAAAATCTACCCTATTGTTTTCAAATGTGTTAGCATTTGCCTCTCATCTGTGAGATGGTGATTTATGCTGAATGCTAACCATCACAGTTCAAGAAAACAAGCTGCCCCTTTCCTACGAGTGCAAGTCTTACAGAACAAGAGCAACACAAATTAAATCTCTGACAACAATTCCTGTGTGCACACAGACTCATGGTGTGATTCTAGGCAGAAAACGATATTTGATTGGCAATTTCAAAGCACATTTACTACTGTGGTAGAGCAAGTGATATTTACTGTAACAGCCTGACACATTTTCCTTATAGTTTAGAGAGGCAGAAAAGAGCACATGTCCTAACAGCTACTTGAGACCATGAGCATGTGGAAACTGGGTGAGTGATTAGACTAGAGCAAAGGAAATGAGCCTTGGTGATGTTGAATGTGTTAGCGTTACACACTGCTATCTGAAATACCACACTGTGCTGAATAGTAAGCATGGGAGTGCAGGAGAAGCAGCCGCCTGTGTGCTAAGAGTGTGTTTCTGGAGACTGTGTATTGTCAGGTGCAAGAGAGATCTGCATGGATGCTTGCACTACTGCATGAAGACTGCAGAGATGTATGTAAGAGCACATGCGGTAAGGGTTAATTGGGCTTATGAACATGTAGGAACTACCTCACTCATTACAGAACTGCAAGGAAAATCTACCCTGTTGTTTTTAAATGTGTTAGCATTTGCCTCTCATCTGTGAGATGGTGATGTGTGCTGTATGCTAACCATCACAGTTCAAGAAAACAAGCTGCCCCTTTCCTACGAGTGCAAGTCTTACAGAACAAGAGCAACACAAATTAAATCTCGGACAACAATTCCTGTGTGCACACAGACTCATGGTGTGATTCTAGACAGAAAACGATATTTGATTGGCAATTTCAAAGCACATTTACTACTGTGGTAGAGCAAGTGATAATTACTGTAACAGCCTGACACATTTTCTTATAGTTTAGAGAGGCAGAAAAGAACACATGTCCTAACAGCTACTTGAGACCATGAGCATGTGGAACCTGGGTGAGTGATTAGACTAGAGCACAGGAAATGAGCCTTAGTGATGTTGAATGTGTTAGCGTTACACACTGCTATCTGAAATACCACACAGTGCTGAATAGTAAGCATGGGAGTGCAGGAGAAGCAGCTGCCTGTGTGCTAAGAGTGTGTTTCTGGAGACTGTGTATTGTCAGGTGTAAGAGAGATCTGCATGGACGCTTGCACAACTGCATGAAGACTGCAGAGATGTATGTAAGAGCACATGTGGTAAGGGTTAATTGGGCTTATGAACATGTAGGAACTACCTCACTCATTAAAATACTGCAAGGAAAATCTACCCTGTTGTTTTCAAATGTGTTAGCATTTGCCTCTCATCTGTGAGATGGTGATGTGTGCTGTATGCTAACCATCACAGTTCAAGAAAACAAGCTGCCCCTTTCCTACGAGTGCAAGTCTTACAGAAAAAGAGCAACACAAATTAAATCTCTGACAACAATTCTTGTGTGCACACAGACTCGTGGTGTGATTCTAGGCAGAAAACGATATTTGATTGGCAATTTCAAAGCACATTTACTACTGTGGTAGAGCAAGTGATAATTACTGTAACAAACAGCCTGCCACATTTTCCTTATAGTTTAGAGAGGCAGAAAAGAGCACATGTCCTAACAGCTACTTGAGACCATGAGCATGTGGAACCTGGGTGAGTGATTAGACTAGAGCAAAGGAAATGAGCCTTGGTGATGTTGAATGTGTTAGTGTTACACACTGCTATCTGAAATACCACACAGTGCTGAATAGTAAGCATGGGAGTGCAGGAGAAGCAGCTGCCTGTGTGCTAAGAGTGTGTTTCTGGAGACTGTGTATTGTCAGGTGCAAGAGAGATCTGCATGGACGCTTGCACAACTGCATGAAGACTGCAGAGATGTATGTAAGAGCACATGTGGTAAGGGTTAATTGGAGTTTTGAACATGTAGGAACTACCTCACCCATTGCAGGAGTGGAAGGAAAATCTACCCTGTTGTTTTCAAATGTGTTAGCATTTGCCTCTCATCTGTGAGATAGTGATTTGTGCTGAATGCTAACCATCACAGTTCAAGGAAACAAGCTGCCCCTTTCATACCAGTGCAAGTCTTACAGAACAAGAGCAACACAAATTAAATCTCTGACAACAATTCCTGTGTGCACACAGACTCATGGTGTGATTCTAGGCAGAAAACGATATTTGATTGGCAATTTCAAAGCACATTTACTACTGTGGTAGAGCAAGTGATAATTACTGTAACAGCCTGACACATTTTCCTTATAGTTTAGAGAGGCAGAAAAGAGCACATGTCCTAACAGCTACTTGA
Organism: Triturus cristatus; assembly: GCF_964204655.1. Classification (NCBI taxonomy): domain Eukaryota; kingdom Metazoa; phylum Chordata; class Amphibia; order Caudata; family Salamandridae; genus Triturus; species Triturus cristatus. The sequence continues at coordinate 272,628,998 of NC_140592.1, read as the reverse complement.
GACCATGAGCATGTGGAACCTGGGTGAGTGATTAGACTAGAGCACAGGAAATGAGCCTTGGTGATGTTGAATGTGTTAGCGTTACATACTGCTATCTAAAATACCACACCGTGCTGAATAGTAAGCATGGGAGTGCAGGAGAAGCAGCTGCCTGTGTGCTAAGAGTGTGTTTCTGGAGACTGTGTATTGTCAGGTGCAAGAGAGATCTGCATGGACGCTTGCACAACTGCATGAAGACTGCAGAGATGTATGTAAGAGCACATGTGGTAAGGGTTAATTGGAGTTTTGAACATGTAGGAACTACCTCACCCATTGCAGGAGTGGAAGGAAAATCTACCCTGTTGTTTTCAAATGTGTTAGCATTTGCCTCTCATCTGTGAGATGGTGATTTATGCTGAATGCTAACCATCACAGTTCAAGAAAACAAGCTGCCCCTTTCCTACGAGTGCAAGTCTTACAGAACAAGAGCAACACAAATTAAATCTCTGACAACAATTCCTGTGTGCACACAGACTCATGGTGTGATTCTAGGCAGAAAACGATATTTGATTGGCAATTTCAAAGCACATTTACTACTGTGGTAGAGCAAGTGATATTTACTGTAACAGCCTGACACATTTTCCTTATAGTTTAGAGAGGCAGAAAATAGCACATGTCCTAACAGCTACTTGAGACCATGAGCATGTGGAACCTGGGTAAGTGATTAGACTAGAGCAAAGGAAATGAACCTTGGTGATGTTGAATGTGTTAGCGTTACACATTGCTATCTGAAATACCACACAGTGCTGAATAGTAAGCATGGGAGTGCAGGAGAAGCAGCTGCCTGTGTGCTAAGAGTGTGTTTCTGGAGACTGTGTATTGTCAGGTGCAAGAGAGATCTGCATGGACGCTTGCACAACTGCATGAAGACTGCAGAGATGTATGTAAGAGCACATGTGGTAAGGGTTAATTGGGCTTATGAACATGTAGGAACTACCTCTCTCATTACAGTACTGCAAGGAAAATCTACCCTGTTGTTTTCAAATGTGTTAGCATTTGCCTCTCATCTGTGAGATGGTGATGTGTGCTGTATGCTAACCATCACAGTTCAAGAAAACAAGCTGCCCCTTTCCTACGAGTGCAAGTCTTACAGAACAAGGGCAACACAAATTAAATCTCTGACAACAATTCTTGTGTGCACACAGACTCATGGTGTGATTCTAGGCAGAAAACGATATTTGATTGGCAATTTCAAAGCACATTTACTACTGTGGTAGAGCAAGTGATAATTACTGTAACAAACAGCCTGACACATTTTCCTTATAGTTTAGAGAGGCAGAAAAGAGCACATGTCCTAACAGCTACTTGAGACCATGAGCATGTGAAACCTGGGTGAGTGATTAGACTAGAGCAAAGGAAATGAGCCTTGGTGATGTTGAATGTGTTAGTGTTACACACTGCTATCTGAAATACCACACAGTGCTGAATAGTAAGCATGGGAGTGCAGGAGAAGCAGCTGCCTGTGTGCTAAGAGTGTGTTTCTGGAGACTGTGTATTGTCAGGTGCAAGAGAGTTCTTCATGGACGCTTGCACTACTGCATGAAGCCTGCAGAGATGTATGTAAGAGCACATGTGGTAAGGGTTAATTGGGCTTATGAACATGTAGGAACTACCTCACTCATTACAGTACTGCAAGGAAAATCTACCCAGTTGTTTTCAAATGTGTTAGCATTTGCCTCTCATCTGTGAGATGGTGATGTGTGCTGTATGCTAACCATCACAGTTCAAGAAAACAACCTGCCCCTTTCCTACGAGTGCAAGTCTTACAGAACAAGAGCAACACAAATTAAATCTCGGACAACAATTCCTGTGTGCACACAGACTCATGGTGTGATTCTAGACAGAAAACGATATTTGATTGGCAATTTCAAAGCACATTTACTACTGTGGTAGAGCAAGTGATAATTACTGTAACAGCCTGACACATTTCCTTATAGTTTAGAGAGGCAGAAAAGAGCACATGTCCTAACAGCTACTTGAGACCATGAGCATGTGGAACCTGGGTGAGTGATTAGACTAGAGCAAAGGAAATGAGCCTTGGTGATGTTGAAAGTGTTAGCGTTACACACTGCTATCTGAAATACCACACAGTGCTGAATAGTAAGCATGGGAGTGCAGGAGAAGCAGCTGCCTGTGTGCTAAGAGTGTGTTTCTGGAGACTGTGTATTGTCAGGTGTAAGAGAGATCCGCATGGACGCTTGCACAACTGCATGAAGACTGCAGAGATGTATGTAAGAGCACATGTGGTAAGGGTTAATTGGGCTTATGAACATTTAGGAACTACCTCACTCATTACAGTACTGCAAGGAAAATCTACCCTGTTGTTTTCAAATGTGTTAGCATTTGCCTCTCATCTGTGAGTGGTGATGTGTGCTGTATGCTAACCATCACAGTTCAAGAAAACAAGCTGCCCCTTTCCTACGAGTGAAAGTCTTACAGAACAAGAGCAACACAAATTAAATCTCTGACAACAATTCTTGTGTGCACACAGACTCATGGTGTGATTCTAGGCAGAAAATGATATTTGATTGGCAATTTCAAAGCACATTTACTACTGTGGTAGAGCAAGTGATAATTACTGTAACAAATAGCCTGACACATTTTTCTTATAGTTTAGAGAGGCAGAAAAGAGCACATGTCCTAACAGCTACTTGAGACCGTGAGCATGTGGAACCTGGGTGAGTGATTAGACTAGAGCAAAGGAAATGAGCCTTGGTGATGTTGAATGTGTTAGTGTTACACACTGCTATCTGAAATACCACACAGTGCTGAATAGTAAGAATGGGAGTGCAGGAGAAGCAGCTGCCTGTGTGCTAAGAGTGTGTTTCTGGAGACTGTGTATTGTCAGGTGCAAGAGAGATCTGCATGGACGCTTGCACAACTGCATGAAGACTGCAGAGATGTATGTAAGAGCACATGTGGTAAGGGTTAATTGGAGTTTTGAACATGTAGGAACTACCTCACCCATTGCAGGAGTGGAAGGAAAATCTACCCTGTTGTTTTCAAATGTGTTAGCATTTGCCTCTCATCTGTGAGATAGTGATTTGTGCTGAATGCTAACCATCACAGTTCAAGGAAACAAGCTGCCCCTTTGATACCAGTGCAAGTCTTACAGAACAAGAGCAACACGAATTAAATCTCTGAAAACAATTCCTGTGTGCACACAGACTCATGGTGTGATTCTAGGCAGAAAACGATATTTGATTGGCAATTTCAAAGCACATTTACTACTGTGGTAGAGGAAGTGATAATTACTGTAACAGCCTGACACATTTTCCTTATAGTTTAGAGAGGCAGAAAAGAGCACATGTCCTAACAGCTACTTGAGACCATGAGCATGTGGAAACTGGGTGAGTGATTAGACTAGAGCAAAGGAAATGAGCCTTGGTGATGTTGAATGTGTTAGCGTTACACACTGCTATCTGAAATACCACACTGTGCTGAATAGTAAGCATGGGAGTGCAGGAGAAGCAGCCGCCTGTGTGCTAAGAGTGTGTTTCTGGAGACTGTGTATTGTCAGGTGCAAGAGAGATCTGCATGGATGCTTGCACTACTGCATGAAGACTGCAGAGATGTATGTAAGAGCACATGTGGTAAGAGTTAATTGGGCTTATGAACATGTAGGAACTACCTCACTCATTACAGTACTGCAAGGAAAATCTACCCTGTTGTTTTTAAATGTGTTAGCATTTGCCTCTCATCTGTGAGATGGTGATGTGTGCTGTATGCTAACCATCACAGTTCAAGAAAACAAGCTGCCCCTTTCCTACGAGTGCAAGTCTTACAGAACAAGAGCAACACAAATTAAATCTCGGACAACAATTCCTGTGTGCATACAGACTCATGGTGTGATTCTAGACAGAAAACGATATTTGATTGGCAATTTCAAAGCACATTTACTACTGTGGTAGAGCAAGTGATAATTACTGTAACAGCCTGACACATTTTCTTATAGTTTAGAGAGGCAGAAAAGAACACATGTCCTAACAGCTACTTGAGACCATGAGCATGTGGAACCTGGGTGAGTGATTAGACTAGAGCACAGGAAATGAGCCTTAGTGATGTTGAATGTGTTAGCGTTATACACTGCTATCTGAAATACCACACAGTGCTGAATAGTAAGCATGGGAGTGCAGGAGAAGCAGCTGCCTGTGTGCTAAGAGTGTGTTTCTGGAGACTGTGTATTGTCAGGTGTAAGAGAGATCTGCATGGACGCTTGCACAACTGCATGAAGACTGCAGAGATGTATGTAAGAGCACATGTGGTAAGGGTTAATTGGGCTTATGAACATGTAGGAACTACCTCACTCATTACAGTACTGCAAGGAAAATCTACCCTGTTGTTTTCAAATGTGTTAGCATTTGCCTCATCTGTGAGATGGTGATGTGTGCTGTATGCTAACCATCACAGTTCAAGAAAACAAGCTGCCCCTTTCCTACGAGTGCAAGTCTTACAGAAAAAGAGCAACACAAATTAAATCTCTGACAACAATTCTTGTGTGCACACAGACTCGTGGTGTGATTATAGGCAGAAAACGATATTTGATTGGCAATTTCAAAGCACATTTACTACTGTGGTAGAGCAAGTGATAATTACTGTAACAAACAGCCTGCCACATTTTCCTTATAGTTTAGAGAGGCAGAAAAGAGCACATGTCCTAACAGCTACTTGAGACCATGAGCATGTGGAACCTGGGTGAGTGATTAGACTAGAGCAAAGGAAATGAGCCTTGGTGATGTTGAATGTGTTAGTGTTACACACTGCTATCTGAAATACCACACAGTGCTGAATAGTAAGCATGGGAGTGCAGGAGAAGCAGCTGCCTGTGTGCTAAGAGTGTGTTTCTGGAGACTGTGTATTGTCAGGTGCAAGAGAGATCTGCATGGACGCTTGCACAACTGCATGAAGACTGCAGAGATGTATGTAAGAGCACATGTGGTAAGGGTTAATTGGAGTTTTGAACATGTAGGAACTACCTCACCCATTGCAGGAGTGGAAGGAAAATCTACCCTGTTGTTTTCAAATGTGTTAGCATTTGCCTCTCATCTGTGAGATAGTGATTTGTGCTGAATGCTAACCATCACAGTTCAAGGAAACAAGCTGCCCCTTTCATACCAGTGCAAGTCTTACAGAACAAGAGCAACACGAATTAAATCTCTGACAACAATTACTGTGTGCACACAGACTCATGGTGTGATTCTAGGCAGAAAACGATATTTGATTGGCAATTTCAAAGCACATTTACTACTGTGGTAGAGCAAGTGATAATTACTGTAACAGCCTGACACATTTTCCTTATAGTTTAGAGAGGCAGAAAAGAGCACATGTCCTAACAGCTACTTGAGACCATGAGCATGTGGAACCTGGGTGAGTGATTAGACTAGAGCAAAGGAAATGAGCCTTGGTGATGTTGAATGTGTTAGCGTTACATACTGCTATCTAAAATACCACACCGTGCTGAATAGTAAGCATGGGAGTGCAGGAGAAGGAGCTGCCTGTGTGCTAAGAGTGTGTTTCTGGAGACTGTGTATTGTCAGGTGCAAGAGAGATCTGCATGGACGCTTGCACAACTGCATGAAGACTGCAGAGATGTATGTAAGAGCACATGTGGTAAGGGTTAATTGGAGTTTTGAACATGTAGGAACTACCTCACCCATTGCAGGAGTGGAAGGAAAATCTACCCTGTTGTTTTCAAATGTGTTAGCATTTGCCTCTCATCTGTGAGATGGTGATTTATGCTGAATGCTAACCATCACAGTTCAAGAAAACAAGCTGCCCCTTTCCTACGAGTGCAAGTCTTACAGAACAAGAGCAACACAAATTAAATCTCTGACAACAATTCCTGTGTGCACACAGACTCATGGTGTGATTCTAGGCAGAAAACGATATTTGATTGGCAATTTCAAAGCACATTTACTACTGTGGTAGAGCAAGTGATAATTACTGTAACAGCCTGACACATTTTCCTTATAGTTTAGAGAGGCAGAAAAGAGCACATGTCCTAACAGCTACTTGAGACCTCGAGCATGTGGAACCTGGGTGAGTGATTAGACTAGAGCAAAGGAAATGAGCCTTGGTGATGTTGAATGTATTAGCGTTACACACTGCTATCTGAAATACCACACAGTGCTGAATAGTAAGCATGGGAGTTCAGGAGAAGCAGCTGCCTGTGTGCTAAGAGTGTGTTTCTGGAGACTGTGTATTGTCAGGTGTAAGAGAGATCTGCATGGACGCTTGCACAACTGCATGACGACTGCAGAGATGTATGTAAGAGCACATGTGGTAAGGGTTAATTGGGCTTATGAACATGTAGGAACTACCTCACTCATTACAGTACTGCAAGGAAAATCTACCCTGTTGTTTTCAAATGTGTTAGCATTTGCCTCTCATCTGTGAGATGGTGATGTGTGCTGTATGCTAACCATCACAGTTCAAGAAAACAAGCTGCCCCTTTCCTACGAGTGCAAGTCTTACAGAACAAGAGCAACACAAATTAAATCTCTGACAACAATTCTTGTGTGCACACAGACTCATGGTGTGATTCTAGGCAGAAAACGATATTTGATTGGCAATTTCAAAGCACATTTACTACTGTGGTAGAGCAAGTGATAATTACTGTAACAAACAGCCTGACACATTTTCCTTATAGTTTAGAGAGGCAGAAAAGAGCCCATGTCCTAACAGCTATTTGAGACCATGAGCATGTGGAACCTGGGTGAGTGATTAGACTAGAGCAAAGGAAATGAGCCTTGGTGATGTTGAATGTGTTAGTGTTACACACTGCTATCTAAAATACCACACAGTGCTGAATAGTAAGCATGGGAGTGCAGGAGAAGCAGCTGCCTGTGTGCTAAGAGTGTGTTTCTGGAGACTGTGTATTGTCAGGTGCAAGAGAGATCTGCATGGACACTTGCACAACTGCATGAAGACTGCAGAGATCTATGTAAGAGCACATGTGGTAAGGGTTAATTGGAGTTTTGAACATGTAGGAACTACCTTACCCATTGCAGGAGTTGAAGGAAAATTTACCCTGTTGTTTTCAAATGTGTTAGCATTTGCCTCTCATCTGTGAGATAGTGATTGAATGCTAACCATCACAGTTCAAGAACACAAGGTGCCACTTTCCTACAAGTGCAAGTCTTACAGAACAAAAGCAACACAAATTAAATCTCTGACAACAATTCCTGTGTGCACACAGACTCATGGTGTGATTCTAGGCAGAAAACGATATTTGATTGGCAATTTCAAAGCACATTTACTACTGTGGTAGAGCAAGTGATAATTACTGTAACAGCCTGACACATTTTCTTTATAGTTTAGAGCGGCAGAAAAGAGCACATGTCCTAACAGCTACTTGAGACCATGAGCATGTGGAAACTGGGTGAGTGATTAGACTAGAGCAAAGGAAATGAGCCTTGGTGATGTTGAATGTGTTAGCGTTACACACTGCTATCTGAAATACCACACTGTGCTGAATAGTAAGCATGGGAGTGCAGGAGAAGCAGCCGCCTGTGTGCTAAGAGTGTGTTTCTGGAGACTGTGTGTTGTCAGGTGCAAGAGAGATCTGCATGGATGCTTGCACTACTGCATGAAGGCTGCAGAGATGTATGTAAGAGCACATGTGGTAAGGATTAATTGGGCTTATGAACATGTAGGAACTACCTCACTCATTACAGTACTGCAAGGAAAATCTACCCTGTTGTTTTCAAATGTGTTAGCATTTGCCTCTCATCTGTGAGATGGTGATGTGTGCTGTATGCTAACCATCACAGTTCAAGAAAACAAGCTGCCCCTTTCCTACGAGTGCAAGTCTTACAGAACAAGAGCAACACAAATTAAATCTCTGACAACAATTCCTGTGTGCACACAGACTCATGGTGTGATTCTAGGCAGAAAACGATATTTGATTGGCAATTTCAAAGCACATTTACTACTGTGGTAGAGCAAGTGATAATTACTGTAACAGCCTGACACATTTTCCTTATAGTTTAGAGAGGCAGAAAAGAGCACATGTCCTAACAGCTACTTGAGACCATGAGCATGTGGAACCTGGGTGAGTGATTAGACTAGAGCAAAGGAAATGAGCCTTGGTGATGTTGAATGTGTTAGCGTTACACACTGCTATCTAAAATACCACACAGTGCTGAATAGTAAGCATGAGAGTGCAGGAGAAGCAGCTGCCTGTGTGCTAAGAGTGTGTTTCTGAAGACTGTGTATTGCCAGGTGCAAGAGAGATCTGCATGGACGCTTGCACACCTGCATGAAGACTGCAGAGATGTATGTAAGAGCACATGTGTTAAGGGTTAATTGGAGTTTTGAACATGTAGGAACTACCTCACCCATTGCAGAAGTGGAAGGAAAATCTACACTGTTGTTTTCAAATGTGTTAGCATTTGCCTCTCATCTGTGAGATAGTGATTTCTGCTGAATGCTAACCATCACAGTTCAAGAAAACAAGGTGGCCCTTTCCTACGAGTGCAAGTCTTACAGAACAAAAGCAACACGAATTAAATCTCTGACAACAATTCCTGTGTGCACGCAGACTCATGGTGTGATTCTAGGCAGAAAACGATATTTGATTGGCAATTTCAAAGCACATTTACTACTGTGGTAGAGCAAGTGATAATTACTGTAACAGCCTGACACATTTTCCTTATAGTTTAGAGAGGCAGAAAAGAGCACATGTCCTAACAGCTACTTGAGACCATGAGCATGTGGAACCTGGGTGACTGATTAGACTGTGCAAAGGAAATGAGCCTTGGTGATGTTGAATGTGTTAGCGTTACACACTGCTATCTGAAATACCACACAGTGCTGAATAGTAAGCATGGGAGTGCAGGAGAAGCAGCTGCCTGTGTGCTAAGAGTGTGTTTCTGGAGACTGTGTATTGTCAGGTGCAAGAGAGTTCTTCATGGACGCTTGCACTACTGCATGAAGCCTGCAGAGATGTATGTAAGAGCACATGTGGTAAGGGTTAATTGGGCTTATGAACATGTAGGAACTACCTCACTCATTACAGTACTGCAAGGAAAATCTACCCTGTTGTTTTCAAATGTGTTAGCATTTGCCTCTCATCTGTGAGATGGTGATGTGTGCTGTATGCTAACCATCACAGTTCAAGAAAACAAGCTGCCCCTTTCCTACGAGTGCAAGTCTTACAGAACAAGAGCAACACAAATTAAATCGCGGACGACAATTCCTGTGTGCACACAGACTCATGGTGTGATTCTAGACAGAAAACGATATTTGATTGGCAATTTCAAAGCACATTTACTACTGTGGTAGAGCAAGTGATAATTACTGTAACAGCCTGACACATTTCCTTATAGTTTAGAGAGGCAGAAAAGAGCACATGTCCTAACAGCTACTTGAGACCATGAGCATGTGGAACCTGGGTGAGTGATTAGACTAGAGCAAAGGAAATGAGCCTTGGTGATGTTGAATGTGTTAGCGTTACACACTGCTATCAGAAATACCACACAGTGCTGAATAGTAAGCATGGGAGTGCAGGAGAAGCAGCTGCCTGTGTGCTAAGAGTGTGTTTCTGGAGACTGTGTATTGTCAGGTGTAAGAGAGATCTGCATGGACGCTTGCACAACTGCATGAAGACTGCAGAGATGTATGTAAGAGCACATGTGGTAAGGGTTAATTGGGCTTATGAACATTTAGGAACTACCTCACTCATTAAAGTACTGCAAGGAAAATCTACCCTGTTGTTTTCAAATGTGTTAGCATTTGCCTCTCATCTGTGAGATGGTGATGTGTGCTGTATGCTAACCATCACAGTTCAAGAAAACAAGCTGCCCCTTTCCTACGAGTGAAAGGCTTACAGAACAAGAGCAACACAAATTAAATCTCTGACAACAATTCTTGTGTGCACACAGACTCATGGTGTGATTCTCGGCAGAAAATGATATTTGATTGGCAATTTCAAAGCACATTTACTACTGTGGTAGAGCAAGTGATAATTACTGTAACAGCCTGACACATTTTCCTTATAGTTTAGAGAGGCAGAAAAGAGCACATGTCCTAACAGCTACTTGAGACCATGAGCATGTGGAAACTGGGTGAGTGATTAGACTAGAGCAAAGGAAATGAGCCTTGGTGATGTTGAATGTGTTAGCGTTACACACTGCTATCTGAAATACCACACTGTGCTGAATAGTAAGCATGGGAGTGCAGGAGAAGCAGCCGCCTGTGTGCTAAGAGTGTGTTTCTGGAGACTGTGTATTGTCAGGTGCAAGAGAGATCTGCATGGATGCTTGCACTACTGCATGAAGACTGCAGAGATGTATGTAAGAGCACATGTGGTAAGGGTTAATTGGGCTTATGAACATGTAGGAACTACCTCACTCATTACAGTACTGCAAGGAAAATCTACCCTGTTGTTTTTAAATGTGTTAGCATTTGCCTCTCATCTGTGAGATGGTGATGTGTGCTGTATGCTAACCATCACAGTTCAAGAAAACAAGCTGCCCCTTTCCTACGAGTGCAAGTCTTACAGAACAAGAGCAACACAAATTAAATCTCGGACAACAATTCCTGTGTGCACACAGACTCATGGTGTGATTCTAGACAGAAAACGATATTTGATTGGCAATTTCAAAGCACATTTACTACTGTGGTAGAGCAAGTGATAATTACTGTAACAGCCTGACACATTTTCCTTATAGTTTAGAGAGGCAGAAAAGAGCACATGTCCTAACAGCTACTTGAGACCATGAGCATGTGGAACCTGGGTGAGTGATTAGACTAGAGCAAAGGAAATGAACCTTGGTGATGTTGAATGTGTTAGCGTTACACATTGCTATCTGAAATACCACACAGTGCTGAATAGTAAGCATGGGAGTGCAGGAGAAGCAGCTGCCTGTGTGCTAAGAGTGTGTTTCTGGAGACTGTGTATTGTCAGGTGCAAGAGAGATCTGCATGGACGCTTGCACAACTGCATGAAGACTGCAGAGATGTATGTAAGAGCACATGTGGTAAGGGTTAATTGGGCTTATGAACATGTAGGAACTACCTCTCTCATTACAGTACTGCAAGGAAAATCTACCCTGTTGTTTTCAAATGTGTAAGCATATGCCTCTCATCTGTGAGATGGTGATGTGTGCTGTATGCTAACCATCACAGTTCAAGAAAACAAGCTGCCCCTTTCCTACGAGTGCAAGTCTTACAGAACAAGGGCAACACGAATTAAATCTCTGACACCAATTCTTGTGTGCACACAGACTCATGGTGTGATTCTAGGCAGAAAACGATATTTGATTGGCAATTTCAAAGCACATTTACTACTGTGGTAGAGCAAGTGATAATTACTGTAACAAACAGCCTGACACATTTTCCTTATAGTTTAGAGAGGCAGAAAAGAGCACATGTCCTAACAGCTACTTGAGACCGTGAGCATGTGAAACCTGGGTGAGTGATTAGACTAGAGCAAAAGAAATGAGCCTTGTTGATGTTGAATGTGTTAGCGTTACACACTGCTATCTAAAATACCACACAGTGCTGAATAGTAAGCATGGGAGTGCAGGAGAAGCAGCTGCCTGTGTGCTAAGAGTGTGTTTCTGAAGACTGTGTATTGCCAGGTGCAAGAGAGATCTGCATGGACGCTTGCACAACTGCATGAAGACTGCAGAGATGTATGTAAGATCACCTGTGGTAAGGGTTAATTGGAGTTTTGAACATGTAGGAACTACCTCACCCATTGCAGAAGTGGAAGGAAAATCTACCCTGTTGTTTTCAAATGTGTTAGCATTTGCCTCTCATCTGTGAGATAGTGATTTCTGCTGAATGCTAACCATCACAGTTCAAGAAAACAAGGTGCTCCTTTCCTACGAGTGCAAGTCTTACAGAACAAAAGCAACACGAATTAAATCTCTGACAACAATTCCTGTGTGCACACAGACTCATGGTGTGATTCTAGGCAGAAAACGATATTTGATTGGCAATTTCAAAGCACATTTACTACTGTGGTAGAGCAAGTGATAATTACTGTAACAGCCTGACACATTTTCCTTATAGTTTAGAGAGGCAGAAAAGAGCACATGTCCTAACAGCTACTTGAGACCATGAGCATGTGGAACCTGGGTGAGTGATTAGACTAGAGCAAAGGAAATGAGCCTTGGTGATGTTGAATGTGTTAGCGTTACACACTGCTATCTGAAATACCACACAGTGCTGAATAGTAAGCATGGGAGTGCAGGAGAAGCAGCTGCCTGTGTGCTAAGAGTGTGTTTCTGGAGACTGTGTATTGTCAGGTGCAAGAGAGATCTGCATGGACGCTTGCACAACTGCATGAAGACTGCAGAGATGTATGTAAGAGCACATGTGGTAAGGGTTAATTGGGCTTATGAACATGTAGGAACTACCTCTCTCATTACAGTACTGCAAGGAAAATCTACCCTGTTGTTTTCAAATGTGTAAGCATTTGCCTCTCATCTGTGAGATGGTGATGTGTGCTGTATGCTTACCATCACAGTTCAAGAAAACAAGCTGCCCCTTTCCTACGAGTGCAAGTCTTACAGAACAAGGGCAACACGAATTAAATCTCTGACAACAATTCTTGTGTGCCCACAGACTCATGGTGTGATTCTAGGCAGAAAACGATATTTGATTGGCAATTTCAAAGCACATTTACTACTGTGGTAGAGCAAGTGATAATTACTGTAACAAACAGCCTGACACATTTTCCTTATAGTTTAGAGAGGCAGAAAAGAGCACATGTCCTAACAGCTACTTGAGACCGTGAGCATGTGAAACCTGGGTGAGTGATTAGACTAGAGCAAAAGAAATGAGCCTTGTTGATGTTGAATGTGTTAGCGTTACACACTGCTATCTAAAATACCACACAGTGCTGAATAGTAAGCATGGGAGTGCAGGAGAAGCAGCTGCCTGTGTGCTAAGAGTGTGTTTCTGAAGACTGTGTATTGCCAGGTGCAAGAGAGATCTGCATGGACGCTTGCACAACTGCATGAAGACTGCAGAGATGTATGTAAGATCACCTGTGGTAAGGGTTAATTGGAGTTTTGAACATGTAGGAACTACCTCACCCATTGCAGAAGTGGAAGGAAAATCTACCCTGTTGTTTTCAAATGTGTTAGCATTTGCCTCTCATCTGTGAGATAGTGATTTCTGCTGAATGCTAACTATCACAGTTCAAGAAAACAAGGTGCTCCTTTCCTACGAGTGCAAGTCTTACAGAACAAAAGCAACACGAATTAAATCTCTGACAACAATTCCTGTGTGCACACAGACTCATGGTGTGATTCTAGGCAGAAAACGATATTTGATTGGCAATTTCAAAGCACATTTACTACTGTGGTAGAGCAAGTGATAATTACTGTAACAGCCTGACACATTTTCCTTATAGTTTAGAGAGGCAGAAAAGAGCACATGTCCTAACAGCTACTTGAGACCATGAGCATGTGGAACCTGGGTGAGTGATTAGACTAGAGCAAAGGAAATGAGCCTTGGTGATGTTGAATGTGTTAGCGTTACACACTGCTATCTGAAATACCACACAGTGCTGAATAGTAAGCATGGGAGTGCAGGAGAAGCAGCTGCCTGTGTGCTAAGAGTGTGTTTCTGGAGACTGTGTATTGTCAGGTGTAAGAGAGATCTGCATGGTTGCTTGCACAACTGCATGACGACTGCAGAGATGTATGTAAGAGCACATGTGGTAAGGGTTAATTGGGCTTATGAACATGTAGGAACTACCTCACTCATTACAGTACTGCAAGGAAAATCTACCCTGTTGTTTTCAAATGTGTTAGCATTTGCCTCTCATCTGTGAGATGGTGATGTGTGCTGTATGCTAACCATCACAGTTCAAGAAAACAAGCTGCCCCTTTCCTACGAGGGCAAGTCTTACAGAACAAGAGCAACACAAATTAAATCTCTGACAACAATTCTTGTGTGCACACAGACTCATGGTGTGATTCTAGGCAGAAAACGATATTTGATTGGCAATTTCAAAGCACATTTACTACTGTGGTAGAGCAAGTGATAATTACTGTAACAAACAGCCTGACACATTTTCCTTATAGTTTAGAGAGGCAGAAAAGAGCCCATGTCCTAACAGCTACTTAAGACCATGAGCATGTGGAACCTGGGTGAGTGATTAGACTAGAGCAAAGGAAATGAGCCTTGGTGATGTTGAATGTGTTAGTGTTACACACTGCTATCTGAAATACCACACAGTGCTGAATAGTAAGCATGGGAGTGCAGGAGAAGCAGCTGCCTGTGTGCTAAGAGTGTGTTTCTGGAGACTGTGTATTGTCAGGTGCAAGAGAGATCTGCATGGAAGCTTGCACAACTGCATGAAGGCTGCAGAGATTTATGTAAGATCACCTGTGGTAAGGGTTAATTGGAGTTTTGAACATGTAGGAACTACCTCACCCATTGGAGGAGTGGAAGGAAAATCTACCCTGTTGTTTTCAAATGTGTTAGCATTTGCCTCTCATCTGTGAGATAGTGATGTGTGCTGAATGCTAACCATCACAGTTCAAGAAAACAAGCTGCCCCTTTCCTACGAGTGCAAGTCTTACAGAACAAGAGCAACACAAATTAAATCTCTGACAACAATTCCTGTGTGCACACAGACTCATGGTGTGATTCTAGGCAGAAAACAATATTTGATTGGCAATTTCAATGCACATTTACTACTGTGGTAGAGCAAGTGATAATTACTGTAACAGCCTGACACATTTTCCTTATAGTTTAGAGAGGCAGAAAAGAGCACATGTCCTAACAGCTACTTGAGACCATGAGCATGTGGAACCTTGGTCAGTGATTAGACTAGAGCAAAGGAAATGAGCCTTGGTGATGTTGAATGTGTTAGCGTTACACACTGCTATCTGAAATACCACACAGTGCTGAATAGTAAGCATGGGATTGCAGGAGAAACAGCTGCCTGTGTGCTAAGAGTGTGTTTCTGAAGACTGTGTATTGTCAGGTGCAAGAGAGATCTGCATGGACGCTTGCACAACTGCATGAAGACTGCAAAGATGTATGTAAGAGCACATGAGGTTAGGGTTAATTGGGCTTATGAACATGTAGGATCTACCTCACTCATTACAGTACTGCAAGGAAAATCTACCCTGTTGTTTTCAAATGTGTTAGCATTTGCCTCTCATCTGTGAGATGGTGATGTGTGCTGTATGCTAACGATCACAGTTCAAGAAAACAAGCTGCCCCTTTCCTACGAGTGCAAGTCTTACAGACCAAGAGCAACACAAATTAAATCTCTGACAACAATTCCTGTGTGCACACAGACTCATGGTGTGATTCTAGACAGAAAACGATATTGATTGGCAATTTCAAAGCACATTTACTACTGTGGTAGAGCAAGTGATAATTACTGTATTAGCCTGACACATTTTCCTTATAGTTTAGAGAGGCAGAAAAGAGCACATGTCCTAACAGCTACTTGAGACCATGAGCATGTGGAACCTGGGTGAGTGATTAGACTAGAGCAAAGGAAATGAGCCTTGGTGATGTTGAAAGTGTTAGCGTTACACACTGCTATCTGAAATACCACACAGTGCTGAATAGTAAGCATGGGAGTGCAGGAGAAGCAGCTGCCTGTGTGCTAAGAGTGTGTTTCTGGAGACTGTGTATTGTCAGGTGTAAGAGAGATCCGCATGGACGCTTGCACAACTGCATGAAGACTGCAGAGATGTATGTAAGAGCACATGTGGTAAGGGTTAATTGGGCTTATGAACATTTAGGAACTACCTCACTCATTACAGTACTGCAAGGAAAATCTACCCTGTTGTTTTCAAATGTGTTAGCATTTGCCTCTCATCTGTGAGATGGTGATGTGTGCTGTATGCTAACCATCACAGTTCAAGAAAACAAGCTGCCCCTTTCCTACGAGTGAAAGTCTTACAGAACAAGAGCAACACAAATTAAATCTCTGACAACAATTCTTGTGTGCACACAGACTCATGGTGTGATTCTAGGCAGAAAATGATATTTGATTGGCAATTTCAAAGCACATTTACTACTGTGGTAGAGCAAGTGATAATTACTGTAACAAATAGCCTGACACATTTTTCTTATAGTTTAGAGAGGCAGAAAAGAGCACATGTCCTAACAGCTACTTGAGACCGTGAGCATGTGGAACCTGGGTGAGTGATTAGACTAGAGCAAAGGAAATGAGCCTTGGTGATGTTGAATGTGTTAGTGTTACACACTGCTATCTGAAATACCACACAGTGCTGAATAGTAAGAATGGGAGTGCAGGAGAAGCAGCTGCCTGTGTGCTAAGAGTGTGTTTCTGGAGACTGTGTATTGTCAGGTGCAAGAGAGATCTGCATGGACGCTTGCACAACTGCATGAAGACTGCAGAGATGTATGTAAGAGCACATGTGGTAAGGGTTAATTGGAGTTTTGAACATGTAGGAACTACCTCACCCATTGCAGGAGTGGAAGGAAAATCTACCCTGTTGTTTTCAAATGTGTTAGCATTTGCCTCTCATCTGTGAGATAGTGATTTGTGCTGAATGCTAACCATCACAGTTCAAGGAAACAAGCTGCCCCTTTGATACCAGTGCAAGTCTTACAGAACAAGAGCAACACGAATTAAATCTCTGAAAACAATTCCTGTGTGCACACAGACTCATGGTGTGATTCTAGGCAGAAAACGATATTTGATTGGCAATTTCAAAGCACATTTACTACTGTGGTAGAGGAAGTGATAATTACTGTAACAGCCTGACACATTTTCCTTATAGTTTAGAGAGGCAGAAAAGAGCACATGTCCTAACAGCTACTTGAGACCATGAGCATGTGGAAACTGGGTGAGTGATTAGACTAGAGCAAAGGAAATGAGCCTTGGTGATGTTGAATGTGTTAGCGTTACACACTGCTATCTGAAATACCACACTGTGCTGAATAGTAAGCATGGGAGTGCAGGAGAAGCAGCCGCCTGTGTGCTAAGAGTGTGTTTCTGGAGACTGTGTATTGTCAGGTGCAAGAGAGATCTGCATGGATGCTTGCACTACTGCATGAAGACTGCAGAGATGTATGTAAGAGCACATGTGGTAAGAGTTAATTGGGCTTATGAACATGTAGGAACTACCTCACTCATTACAGTACTGCAAGGAAAATCTACCCTGTTGTTTTTAAATGTGTTAGCATTTGCCTCTCATCTGTGAGATGGTGATGTGTGCTGTATGCTAACCATCACAGTTCAAGAAAACAAGCTGCCCCTTTCCTACGAGTGCAAGTCTTACAGAACAAGAGCAACACAAATTAAATCTCGGACAACAATTCCTGTGTGCATACAGACTCATGGTGTGATTCTAGACAGAAAACGATATTTGATTGGCAATTTCAAAGCACATTTACTACTGTGGTAGAGCAAGTGATAATTACTGTAACAGCCTGACACATTTTCTTATAGTTTAGAGAGGCAGAAAAGAACACATGTCCTAACAGCTACTTGAGACCATGAGCATGTGGAACCTGGGTGAGTGATTAGACTAGAGCACAGGAAATGAGCCTTAGTGATGTTGAATGTGTTAGCGTTATACACTGCTATCTGAAATACCACACAGTGCTGAATAGTAAGCATGGGAGTGCAGGAGAAGCAGCTGCCTGTGTGCTAAGAGTGTGTTTCTGGAGACTGTGTATTGTCAGGTGTAAGAGAGATCTGCATGGACGCTTGCACAACTGCATGAAGACTGCAGAGATGTATGTAAGAGCACATGTGGTAAGGGTTAATTGGGCTGATGAACATGTAGGAACTACCTCACTCATTACAGTACTGCAAGGAAAATCTACCCTGTTGTTTTCAAATGTGTTAGCATTTGCCTCATCTGTGAGATGGTGATGTGTGCTGTATGCTAACCATCACAGTTCAAGAAAACAAGCTGCCCCTTTCCTACGAGTGCAAGTCTTACAGAAAAAGAGCAACACAAATTAAATCTCTGACAACAATTCTTGTGTGCACACAGACTCGTGGTGTGATTATAGGCAGAAAACGATATTTGATTGGCAATTTCAAAGCACATTTACTACTGTGGTAGAGCAAGTGATAATTACTGTAACAAACAGCCTGCCACATTTTCCTTATAGTTTAGAGAGGCAGAAAAGAGCACATGTCCTAACAGCTACTTGAGACCATGAGCATGTGGAACCTGGGTGAGTGATTAGACTAGAGCAAAGGAAATGAGCCTTGGTGATGTTGAATGTGTTAGTGTTACACACTGCTATCTGAAATACCACACAGTGCTGAATAGTAAGCATGGGAGTGCAGGAGAAGCAGCTGCCTGTGTGCTAAGAGTGTGTTTCTGGAGACTGTGTATTGTCAGGTGCAAGAGAGATCTGCATGGACGCTTGCACAACTGCATGAAGACTGCAGAGATGTATGTAAGAGCACATGTGGTAAGGGTTAATTGGAGTTTTGAACATGTAGGAACTACCTCACCCATTGCAGGAGTGGAAGGAAAATCTACCCTGTTGTTTTCAAATGTGTTAGCATTTGCCTCTCATCTGTGAGATAGTGATTTGTGCTGAATGCTAACCATCACAGTTCAAGGAAACAAGCTGCCCCTTTCATACCAGTGCAAGTCTTACAGAACAAGAGCAACACGAATTAAATCTCTGACAACAATTACTGTGTGCACACAGACTCATGGTGTGATTCTAGGCAGAAAACGATATTTGATTGGCAATTTCAAAGCACATTTACTACTGTGGTAGAGCAAGTGATAATTACTGTAACAGCCTGACACATTTTCCTTATAGTTTAGAGAGGCAGAAAAGAGCACATGTCCTAACAGCTACTTGAGACCATGAGCATGTGGAACCTGGGTGAGTGATTAGACTAGAGCAAAGGAAATGAGCCTTGGTGATGTTGAATGTGTTAGCGTTACATACTGCTATCTAAAATACCACACCGTGCTGAATAGTAAGCATGGGAGTGCAGGAGAAGGAGCTGCCTGTGTGCTAAGAGTGTGTTTCTGGAGACTGTGTATTGTCAGGTGCAAGAGAGATCTGCATGGACGCTTGCACAACTGCATGAAGACTGCAGAGATGTATGTAAGAGCACATGTGGTAAGGGTTAATTGGAGTTTTGAACATGTAGGAACTACCTCACCCATTGCAGGAGTGGAAGGAAAATCTACCCTGTTGTTTTCAAATGTGTTAGCATTTGCCTCTCATCTGTGAGATGGTGATTTATGCTGAATGCTAACCATCACAGTTCAAGAAAACAAGCTGCCCCTTTCCTACGAGTGCAAGTCTTACAGAACAAGAGCAACACAAATTAAATCTCTGACAACAATTCCTGTGTGCACACAGACTCATGGTGTGATTCTAGGCAGAAAACGATATTTGATTGGCAATTTCAAAGCACATTTACTACTGTGGTAGAGCAAGTGATAATTACTGTAACAGCCTGACACATTTTCCTTATAGTTTAGAGAGGCAGAAAAGAGCACATGTCCTAACAGCTACTTGAGACCTCGAGCATGTGGAACCTGGGTGAGTGATTAGACTAGAGCAAAGGAAATGAGCCTTGGTGATGTTGAATGTATTAGCGTTACACACTGCTATCTGAAATACCACACAGTGCTGAATAGTAAGCATGGGAGTTCAGGAGAAGCAGCTGCCTGTGTGCTAAGAGTGTGTTTCTGGAGACTGTGTATTGTCAGGTGTAAGAGAGATCTGCATGGACGCTTGCACAACTGCATGACGACTGCAGAGATGTATGTAAGAGCACATGTGGTAAGGGTTAATTGGGCTTATGAACATGTAGGAACTACCTCACTCATTACAGTACTGCAAGGAAAATCTACCCTGTTGTTTTCAAATGTGTTAGCATTTGCCTCTCATCTGTGAGATGGTGATGTGTGCTGTATGCTAACCATCACAGTTCAAGAAAACAAGCTGCCCCTTTCCTACGAGTGCAAGTCTTACAGAACAAGAGCAACACAAATTAAATCTCTGACAACAATTCTTGTGTGCACACAGACTCATGGTGTGATTCTAGGCAGAAAACGATATTTGATTGGCAATTTCAAAGCACATTTACTACTGTGGTAGAGCAAGTGATAATTACTGTAACAAACAGCCTGACACATTTTCCTTATAGTTTAGAGAGGCAGAAAAGAGCCCATGTCCTAACAGCTATTTGAGACCATGAGCATGTGGAACCTGGGTGAGTGATTAGACTAGAGCAAAGGAAATGAGCCTTGGTGATGTTGAATGTGTTAGTGTTACACACTGCTATCTAAAATACCACACAGTGCTGAATAGTAAGCATGGGAGTGCAGGAGAAGCAGCTGCCTGTGTGCTAAGAGTGTGTTTCTGGAGACTGTGTATTGTCAGGTGCAAGAGAGATCTGCATGGACGCTTGCACAACTGCATGAAGACTGCAGAGATCTATGTAAGAGCACATGTGGTAAGGGTTAATTGGAGTTTTGAACATGTAGGAACTACCTTACCCATTGCAGGAGTTGAAGGAAAATTTACCCTGTTGTTTTCAAATGTGTTAGCATTTGCCTCTCATCTGTGAGATAGTGATTGAATGCTAACCATCACAGTTCAAGAACACAAGGTGCCACTTTCCTACGAGTGCAAGTCTTACAGAACAAAAGCAACACGAATTAAATCTCTGACAACAATTCCTGTGTGCACACAGACTCATGGTGTGATTCTAGGCAGAAAACGATATTTGATTGGCAATTTCAAAGCACATTTACTACTGTGGTAGAGCAAGTGATAATTACTGTAACAGCCTGACACATTTTCTTTATAGTTTAGAGCGGCAGAAAAGAGCACATGTCCTAACAGCTACTTGAGACCATGAGCATGTGGAAACTGGGTGAGTGATTAGACTAGAGCAAAGGAAATGAGCCTTGGTGATGTTGAATGTGTTAGCGTTACACACTGCTATCTGAAATACCACACTGTGCTGAATAGTAAGCATGGGAGTGCAGGAGAAGCAGCCGCCTGTGTGCTAAGAGTGTGTTTCTGGAGACTGTGTGTTGTCAGGTGCAAGAGAGATCTGCATGGATGCTTGCACTACTGCATGAAGGCTGCAGAGATGTATGTAAGAGCACATGTGGTAAGGATTAATTGGGCTTATGAACATTTAGGAACTACCTCACTCATTAAAGTACTGCAAGGAAAATCTACCCTGTTGTTTTCAAATGTGTTAGCATTTGCCTCTCATCTGTGAGATGGTGATGTGTGCTGTATGCTAACCATCACAGTTCAAGAAAACAAGCTGCCCCTTTCCTACGAGTGCAAGTCTTACAGAACAAGAGCAACACAAATTAAATCTCTGACAACAATTCCTGTGTGCACACAGACTCATGGTGTGATTCTAGGCAGAAAACGATATTTGATTGGCAATTTCAAAGCACATTTACTACTGTGGTAGAGCAAGTGATAATTACTGTAACAGCCTGACACATTTTCCTTATAGTTTAGAGAGGCAGAAAAGAGCACATGTCCTAACAGCTACTTGAGACCATGAGCATGTGGAACCTGGGTGAGTGATTAGACTAGAGCAAAGGAAATGAGCCTTGGTGATGTTGAATGTGTTAGCGTTACACACTGCTATCTAAAATACCACACAGTGCTGAATAGTAAGCATGAGAGTGCAGGAGAAGCAGCTGCCTGTGTGCTAAGAGTGTGTTTCTGAAGACTGTGTATTGCCAGGTGCAAGAGAGATCTGCATGGACGCTTGCACACCTGCATGAAGACTGCAGAGATGTATGTAAGAGCACATGTGTTAAGGGTTAATTGGAGTTTTGAACATGTAGGAACTACCTCACCCATTGCAGAAGTGGAAGGAAAATCTACACTGTTGTTTTCAAATGTGTTAGCATTTGCCTCTCATCTGTGAGATAGTGATTTCTGCTGAATGCTAACCATCACAGTTCAAGAAAACAAGGTGGCCCTTTCCTACGAGTGCAAGTCTTACAGAACAAAAGCAACACGAATTAAATCTCTGACAACAATTCCTGTGTGCACGCAGACTCATGGTGTGATTCTAGGCAGAAAACGATATTTGATTGGCAATTTCAAAGCACATTTACTACTGTGGTAGAGCAAGTGATAATTACTGTAACAGCCTGACACATTTTCCTTATAGTTTAGAGAGGCAGAAAAGAGCACATGTCCTAACAGCTACTTGAGACCATGAGCATGTGGAACCTGGGTGACTGATTAGACTGTGCAAAGGAAATGAGCCTTGGTGATGTTGAATGTGTTAGCGTTACACACTGCTATCTGAAATACCACACAGTGCTGAATAGTAAGCATGGGAGTGCAGGAGAAGCAGCTGCCTGTGTGCTAAGAGTGTGTTTCTGGAGACTGTGTATTGTCAGGTGCAAGAGAGTTCTTCATGGACGCTTGCACTACTGCATGAAGCCTGCAGAGATGTATGTAAGAGCACATGTGGTAAGGGTTAATTGGGCTTATGAACATGTAGGAACTACCTCACTCATTACAGTACTGCAAGGAAAATCTACCCTGTTGTTTTCAAATGTGTTAGCATTTGCCTCTCATCTGTGAGATGGTGATGTGTGCTGTATGCTAACCATCACAGTTCAAGAAAACAAGCTGCCCCTTTCCTACGAGTGCAAGTCTTACAGAACAAGAGCAACACAAATTAAATCGCGGACGACAATTCCTGTGTGCACACAGACTCATGGTGTGATTCTAGACAGAAAACGATATTTGATTGGCAATTTCAAAGCACATTTACTACTGTGGTAGAGCAAGTGATAATTACTGTAACAGCCTGACACATTTCCTTATAGTTTAGAGAGGCAGAAAAGAGCACATGTCCTAACAGCTACTTGAGACCATGAGCATGTGGAACCTGGGTGAGTGATTAGACTAGAGCAAAGGAAATGAGCCTTGGTGATGTTGAATGTGTTAGCGTTACACACTGCTATCAGAAATACCACACAGTGCTGAATAGTAAGCATGGGAGTGCAGGAGAAGCAGCTGCCTGTGTGCTAAGAGTGTGTTTCTGGAGACTGTGTATTGTCAGGTGTAAGAGAGATCTGCATGGACGCTTGCACAACTGCATGAAGACTGCAGAGATGTATGTAAGAGCACATGTGGTAAGGGTTAATTGGGCTTATGAACATTTAGGAACTACCTCACTCATTAAAGTACTGCAAGGAAAATCTACCCTGTTGTTTTCAAATGTGTTAGCATTTGCCTCTCATCTGTGAGATGGTGATGTGTGCTGTATGCTAACCATCACAGTTCAAGAAAACAAGCTGCCCCTTTCCTACGAGTGAAAGGCTTACAGAACAAGAGCAACACAAATTAAATCTCTGACAACAATTCTTGTGTGCACACAGACTCATGGTGTGATTCTCGGCAGAAAATGATATTTGATTGGCAATTTCAAAGCACATTTACTACTGTGGTAGAGCAAGTGATAATTACTGTAACAGCCTGACACATTTTCCTTATAGTTTAGAGAGGCAGAAAAGAGCACATGTCCTAACAGCTACTTGAGACCATGAGCATGTGGAAACTGGGTGAGTGATTAGACTAGAGCAAAGGAAATGAGCCTTGGTGATGTTGAATGTGTTAGCGTTACACACTGCTATCTGAAATACCACACTGTGCTGAATAGTAAGCATGGGAGTGCAGGAGAAGCAGCCGCCTGTGTGCTAAGAGTGTGTTTCTGGAGACTGTGTATTGTCAGGTGCAAGAGAGATCTGCATGGATGCTTGCACTACTGCATGAAGACTGCAGAGATGTATGTAAGAGCACATGTGGTAAGGGTTAATTGGGCTTATGAACATGTAGGAACTACCTCACTCATTACAGTACTGCAAGGAAAATCTACCCTGTTGTTTTTAAATGTGTTAGCATTTGCCTCTCATCTGTGAGATGGTGATGTGTGCTGTATGCTAACCATCACAGTTCAAGAAAACAAGCTGCCCCTTTCCTACGAGTGCAAGTCTTACAGAACAAGAGCAACACAAATTAAATCTCGGACAACAATTCCTGTGTGCACACAGACTCATGGTGTGATTCTAGACAGAAAACGATATTTGATTGGCAATTTCAAAGCACATTTACTACTGTGGTAGAGCAAGTGATAATTACTGTAACAGCCTGACACATTTTCCTTATAGTTTAGAGAGGCAGAAAAGAGCACATGTCCTAACAGCTACTTGAGACCATGAGCATGTGGAACCTGGGTGAGTGATTAGACTAGAGCAAAGGAAATGAACCTTGGTGATGTTGAATGTGTTAGCGTTACACATTGCTATCTGAAATACCACACAGTGCTGAATAGTAAGCATGGGAGTGCAGGAGAAGCAGCTGCCTGTGTGCTAAGAGTGTGTTTCTGGAGACTGTGTATTGTCAGGTGCAAGAGAGATCTGCATGGACGCTTGCACAACTGCATGAAGACTGCAGAGATGTATGTAAGAGCACATGTGGTAAGGGTTAATTGGGCTTATGAACATGTAGGAACTACCTCTCTCATTACAGTACTGCAAGGAAAATCTACCCTGTTGTTTTCAAATGTGTAAGCATATGCCTCTCATCTGTGAGATGGTGATGTGTGCTGTATGCTAACCATCACAGTTCAAGAAAACAAGCTGCCCCTTTCCTACGAGTGCAAGTCTTACAGAACAAGGGCAACACGAATTAAATCTCTGACACCAATTCTTGTGTGCACACAGACTCATGGTGTGATTCTAGGCAGAAAACGATATTTGATTGGCAATTTCAAAGCACATTTACTACTGTGGTAGAGCAAGTGATAATTACTGTAACAAACAGCCTGACACATTTTCCTTATAGTTTAGAGAGGCAGAAAAGAGCACATGTCCTAACAGCTACTTGAGACCGTGAGCATGTGAAACCTGGGTGAGTGATTAGACTAGAGCAAAAGAAATGAGCCTTGTTGATGTTGAATGTGTTAGCGTTACACACTGCTATCTAAAATACCACACAGTGCTGAATAGTAAGCATGGGAGTGCAGGAGAAGCAGCTGCCTGTGTGCTAAGAGTGTGTTTCTGAAGACTGTGTATTGCCAGGTGCAAGAGAGATCTGCATGGACGCTTGCACAACTGCATGAAGACTGCAGAGATGTATGTAAGATCACCTGGGGTAAGGGTTAATTGGAGTTTTGAACATGTAGGAACTACCTCACCCATTGCAGAAGTGGAAGGAAAATCTACCCTGTTGTTTTCAAATGTGTTAGCATTTGCCTCTCATCTGTGAGATAGTGATTTCTGCTGAATGCTAACCATCACAGTTCAAGAAAACAAGGTGCTCCTTTCCTACGAGTGCAAGTCTTACAGAACAAAAGCAACACGAATTAAATCTCTGACAACAATTCCTGTGTGCACACAGACTCATGGTGTGATTCTAGGCAGAAAACGATATTTGATTGGCAATTTCAAAGCACATTTACTACTGTGGTAGAGCAAGTGATAATTACTGTAACAGCCTGACACATTTTCCTTATAGTTTAGAGAGGCAGAAAAGAGCACATGTCCTAACAGCTACTTGAGACCATGAGCATGTGGAACCTGGGTGAGTGATTAGACTAGAGCAAAGGAAATGAGCCTTGGTGATGTTGAATGTGTTAGCGTTACACACTGCTATCTGAAATACCACACAGTGCTGAATAGTAAGCATGGGAGTGCAGGAGAAGCAGCTGCCTGTGTGCTAAGAGTGTGTTTCTGGAGACTGTGTATTGTCAGGTGCAAGAGAGATCTGCATGGACGCTTGCACAACTGCATGAAGACTGCAGAGATGTATGTAAGAGCACATGTGGTAAGGGTTAATTGGGCTTATGAACATGTAGGAACTACCTCTCTCATTACAGTACTGCAAGGAAAATCTACCCTGTTGTTTTCAAATGTGTAAGCATTTGCCTCTCATCTGTGAGATGGTGATGTGTGCTGTATGCTTACCATCACAGTTCAAGAAAACAAGCTGCCCCTTTCCTACGAGTGCAAGTCTTACAGAACAAGGGCAACACGAATTAAATCTCTGACAACAATTCTTGTGTGCACACAGACTCATGGTGTGATTCTAGGCAGAAAACGATATTTGATTGGCAATTTCAAAGCACATTTACTACTGTGGTAGAGCAAGTGATAATTACTGTAACAAACAGCCTGACACATTTTCCTTATAGTTTAGAGAGGCAGAAAAGAGCACATGTCCTAACAGCTACTTGAGACCGTGAGCATGTGAAACCTGGGTGAGTGATTAGACTAGAGCAAAAGAAATGAGCCTTGTTGATGTTGAATGTGTTAGCGTTACACACTGCTATCTAAAATACCACACAGTGCTGAATAGTAAGCATGGGAGTGCAGGAGAAGCAGCTGCCTGTGTGCTAAGAGTGTGTTTCTGAAGACTGTGTATTGCCAGGTGCAAGAGAGATCTGCATGGACGCTTGCACAACTGCATGAAGACTGCAGAGATGTATGTAAGATCACCTGTGGTAAGGGTTAATTGGAGTTTTGAACATGTAGGAACTACCTCACCCATTGCAGAAGTGGAAGGAAAATCTACCCTGTTGTTTTCAAATGTGTTAGCATTTGCCTCTCATCTGTGAGATAGTGATTTCTGCTGAATGCTAACTATCACAGTTCAAGAAAACAAGGTGCTCCTTTCCTACGAGTGCAAGTCTTACAGAACAAAAGCAACACGAATTAAATCTCTGACAACAATTCCTGTGTGCACACAGACTCATGGTGTGATTCTAGGCAGAAAACGATATTTGATTGGCAATTTCAAAGCACATTTACTACTGTGGTAGAGCAAGTGATAATTACTGTAACAGCCTGACACATTTTCCTTATAGTTTAGAGAGGCAGAAAAGAGCACATGTCCTAACAGCTACTTGAGACCATGAGCATGTGGAACCTGGGTGAGTGATTAGACTAGAGCAAAGGAAATGAGCCTTGGTGATGTTGAATGTGTTAGCGTTACACACTGCTATCTGAAATACCACACAGTGCTGAATAGTAAGCATGGGAGTGCAGGAGAAGCAGCTGCCTGTGTGCTAAGAGTGTGTTTCTGGAGACTGTGTATTGTCAGGTGTAAGAGAGATCTGCATGGTTGCTTGCACAACTGCATGACGACTGCAGAGATGTATGTAAGAGCACATGTGGTAAGGGTTAATTGGGCTTATGAACATGTAGGAACTACCTCACTCATTACAGTACTGCAAGGAAAATCTACCCTGTTGTTTTCAAATGTGTTAGCATTTGCCTCTCATCTGTGAGATGGTGATGTGTGCTGTATGCTAACCATCACAGTTCAAGAAAACAAGCTGCCCCTTTCCTACGAGGGCAAGTCTTACAGAACAAGAGCAACACAAATTAAATCTCTGACAACAATTCTTGTGTGCACACAGACTCATGGTGTGATTCTAGGCAGAAAACGATATTTGATTGGCAATTTCAAAGCACATTTACTACTGTGGTAGAGCAAGTGATAATTACTGTAACAAACAGCCTGACACATTTTCCTTATAGTTTAGAGAGGCAGAAAAGAGCCCATGTCCTAACAGCTACTTAAGACCATGAGCATGTGGAACCTGGGTGAGTGATTAGACTAGAGCAAAGGAAATGAGCCTTGGTGATGTTGAATGTGTTAGTGTTACACACTGCTATCTGAAATACCACACAGTGCTGAATAGTAAGCATGGGAGTGCAGGAGAAGCAGCTGCCTGTGTGCTAAGAGTGTGTTTCTGGAGACTGTGTATTGTCAGGTGCAAGAGAGATCTGCATGGAAGCTTGCACAACTGCATGAAGGCTGCAGAGATTTATGTAAGATCACCTGTGGTAAGGGTTAATTGGAGTTTTGAACATGTAGGAACTACCTCACCCATTGGAGGAGTGGAAGGAAAATCTACCCTGTTGTTTTCAAATGTGTTAGCATTTGCCTCTCATCTGTGAGATAGTGATGTGTGCTGAATGCTAACCATCACAGTTCAAGAAAACAAGCTGCCCCTTTCCTACGAGTGCAAGTCTTACAGAACAAGAGCAACACAAATTAAATCTCTGACAACAATTCCTGTGTGCACACAGACTCATGGTGTGATTCTAGGCAGAAAACAATATTTGATTGGCAATTTCAATGCACATTTACTACTGTGGTAGAGCAAGTGATAATTACTGTAACAGCCTGACACATTTTCCTTATAG
Organism: Triturus cristatus; assembly: GCF_964204655.1. Taxonomy (NCBI): domain Eukaryota; kingdom Metazoa; phylum Chordata; class Amphibia; order Caudata; family Salamandridae; genus Triturus; species Triturus cristatus. Next base: position 272,600,790 of record NC_140592.1, on the reverse strand, counting down.
TTTAGAGAGGCAGAAAAGAGCACATGTCCTAACAGCTACTTGAGACCATGAGCATGTGGAACCTTGGTCAGTGATTAGACTAGAGCAAAGGAAATGAGCCTTGGTGATGTTGAATGTGTTAGCGTTACACACTGCTATCTGAAATACCACACAGTGCTGAATAGTAAGCATGGGATTGCAGGAGAAACAGCTGCCTGTGTGCTAAGAGTGTGTTTCTGAAGACTGTGTATTGTCAGGTGCAAGAGAGATCTGCATGGACGCTTGCACAACTGCATGAAGACTGCAAAGATGTATGTAAGAGCACATGAGGTTAGGGTTAATTGGGCTTATGAACATGTAGGATCTACCTCACTCATTACAGTACTGCAAGGAAAATCTACCCTGTTGTTTTCAAATGTGTTAGCATTTGCCTCTCATCTGTGAGATGGTGATGTGTGCTGTATGCTAACGATCACAGTTCAAGAAAACAAGCTGCCCCTTTCCTACGAGTGCAAGTCTTACAGACCAAGAGCAACACAAATTAAATCTCTGACAACAATTCCTGTGTGCACACAGACTCATGGTGTGATTCTAGGCAGAAAACGATATTGATTGGCAATTTCAAAGCACATTTACTACTGTGGTAGAGCAAGTGATAATTACTGTATTAGCCTGACACATTTTCCTTATAGTTTAGAGAGGCAGAAAAGAGCACATGTCCTAACAGCTACTTGAGACCATGAGCATGTGGAAACTGGGTGAGTGATTAGACTAGAGCAAAGGAAATGAGCCTTGGTGATGTTGAATGTGTTAGCGTTACACACTGCTATCTGAAATACCACACTGTGCTGAATAGTAAGCATGGGAGTGCAGGAGAAGCAGCCGCCTGTGTGCTAAGAGTGTGTTTCTGGAGACTGTGTATTGTCAGGTGCAAGAGAGATCTGCATGGATGCTTGCACTACTGCATGAAGACTGCAGAGATGTATGTAAGAGCACATGTGGTAAGGGTTAATTGGGCTTATGAACATGTAGGAACTACCTCACTCATTACAGTACTGCAAGGAAAATCTACCCTGTTGTTTTTAAATGTGTTAGCATTTGCCTCTCATCTGTGAGATGGTGATGTGTGCTGTATGCTAACCATCACAGTTCAAGAAAACAAGCTGCCCCTTTCCTACGAGTGCAAGTCTTACAGAACAAGAGCAACACAAATTAAATCTCGGACAACAATTCCTGTGTGCACACAGACTCATGGTGTGATTCTAGACAGAAAACGATATTTGATTGGCAATTTCAAAGCACATTTACTACTGTGGTAGAGCAAGTGATAATTACTGTAACAGCCTGACACATTTTCCTTATAGTTTAGAGAGGCAGAAAAGAGCACATGTCCTAACAGCTACTTGAGACCATGAGCATGTGGAACCTGGGTGAGTGATTAGACTAGAGCAAAGGAAATGAACCTTGGTGATGTTGAATGTGTTAGCGTTACACATTGCTATCTGAAATACCACACAGTGCTGAATAGTAAGCATGGGAGTGCAGGAGAAGCAGCTGCCTGTGTGCTAAGAGTGTGTTTCTGGAGACTGTGTATTGTCAGGTGCAAGAGAGATCTGCATGGACGCTTGCACAACTGCATGAAGACTGCAGAGATGTATGTAAGAGCACATGTGGTAAGGGTTAATTGGGCTTATGAACATGTAGGAACTACCTCTCTCATTACAGTACTGCAAGGAAAATCTACCCTGTTGTTTTCAAATGTGTAAGCATATGCCTCTCATCTGTGAGATGGTGATGTGTGCTGTATGCTAAACATCACAGTTCAAGAAAACAAGCTGCCCCTTTCCTACGAGTGCAAGTCTTACAGAACAAGGGCAACACGAATTAAATCTCTGACAACAATTCTTGTGTGCACACAGACTCATGGTGTGATTCTAGGCAGAAAACGATATTTGATTGGCAATTTCAAAGCACATTTACTACTGTGGTAGAGCAAGTGATAATTACTGTAACAAACAGCCTGCCACATTTTCCTTATAGTTTAGAGAGGCAGAAAAGAGCACATGTCCTAACAGCTACTTGAGACCATGAGCATGTGGAACCTGGGTGAGTGATTAGACTAGAGCAAAGGAAATGAGCCTTGGTGATGTTGAATGTGTTAGTGTTACACACTGCTATCTGAAATACCACACAGTGCTGAATAGTAAGCATGGGAGTGCAGGAGAAGCAGCTGCCTGTGTGCTAAGAGTGTGTTTCTGGAGACTGTGTATTGTCAGGTGCAAGAGAGATCTGCATGGACGCTTGCACAACTGCATGAAGACTGCAGAGATGTATGTAAGAGCACATGTGGTAAGGGTTAATTGGAGTTTTGAACATGTAGGAACTACCTCACCCATTGCAGGAGTGGAAGGAAAATCTACCCTGTTGTTTTCAAATGTGTTAGCATTTGCCTCTCATCTGTGAGATAGTGATTTGTGCTGAATGCTAACCATCACAGTTCAAGGAAACAAGCTGCCCCTTTCATACCAGTGCAAGTCTTACAGAACAAGAGCAACACAAATTAAATCTCTGACAACAATTCCTGTGTGCACACAGACTCATGGTGTGATTCTAGGCAGAAAACGATATTTGATTGGCAATTTCAAAGCACATTTACTACTGTGGTAGAGCAAGTGATAATTACTGTAACAGCCTGACACATTTTCCTTATAGTTTAGAGAGGCAGAAAAGAGCACATGTCCTAACAGCTACTTGAGACCATGAGCATGTGGAACCTGGGTGAGTGATTAGACTAGAGCACAGGAAATGAGCCTTGGTGATGTTGAATGTGTTAGCGTTACATACTGCTATCTAAAATACCACACCGTGCTGAATAGTAAGCATGGGAGTGCAGGAGAAGCAGCTGCCTGTGTGCTAAGAGTGTGTTTCTGGAGACTGTGTATTGTCAGGTGCAAGAGAGATCTGCATGGACGCTTGCACAACTGCATGAAGACTGCAGAGATGTATGTAAGAGCACATGTGGTAAGGGTTAATTGGAGTTTTGAACATGTAGGAACTACCTCACCCATTGCAGGAGTGGAAGGAAAATCTACCCTGTTGTTTTCAAATGTGTTAGCATTTGCCTCTCATCTGTGAGATGGTGATTTATGCTGAATGCTAACCATCACAGTTCAAGAAAACAAGCTGCCCCTTTCCTACGAGTGCAAGTCTTACAGAACAAGAGCAACACAAATTAAATCTCTGACAACAATTCCTGTGTGCACACAGACTCATGGTGTGATTCTAGGCAGAAAACGATATTTGATTGGCAATTTCAAAGCACATTTACTACTGTGGTAGAGCAAGTGATATTTACTGTAACAGCCTGACACATTTTCCTTATAGTTTAGAGAGGCAGAAAATAGCACATGTCCTAACAGCTACTTGAGACCATGAGCATGTGGAACCTGGGTAAGTGATTAGACTAGAGCAAAGGAAATGAACCTTGGTGATGTTGAATGTGTTAGCGTTACACATTGCTATCTGAAATACCACACAGTGCTGAATAGTAAGCATGGGAGTGCAGGAGAAGCAGCTGCCTGTGTGCTAAGAGTGTGTTTCTGGAGACTGTGTATTGTCAGGTGCAAGAGAGATCTGCATGGACGCTTGCACAACTGCATGAAGACTGCAGAGATGTATGTAAGAGCACATGTGGTAAGGGTTAATTGGGCTTATGAACATGTAGGAACTACCTCTCTCATTACAGTACTGCAAGGAAAATCTACCCTGTTGTTTTCAAATGTGTTAGCATTTGCCTCTCATCTGTGAGATGGTGATGTGTGCTGTATGCTAACCATCACAGTTCAAGAAAACAAGCTGCCCCTTTCCTACGAGTGCAAGTCTTACAGAACAAGGGCAACACAAATTAAATCTCTGACAACAATTCTTGTGTGCACACAGACTCATGGTGTGATTCTAGGCAGAAAACGATATTTGATTGGCAATTTCAAAGCACATTTACTACTGTGGTAGAGCAAGTGATAATTACTGTAACAAACAGCCTGACACATTTTCCTTATAGTTTAGAGAGGCAGAAAAGAGCACATGTCCTAACAGCTACTTGAGACCATGAGCATGTGAAACCTGGGTGAGTGATTAGACTAGAGCAAAGGAAATGAGCCTTGGTGATGTTGAATGTGTTAGTGTTACACACTGCTATCTGAAATACCACACAGTGCTGAATAGTAAGCATGGGAGTGCAGGAGAAGCAGCTGCCTGTGTGCTAAGAGTGTGTTTCTGGAGACTGTGTATTGTCAGGTGCAAGAGAGTTCTTCATGGACGCTTGCACTACTGCATGAAGCCTGCAGAGATGTATGTAAGAGCACATGTGGTAAGGGTTAATTGGGCTTATGAACATGTAGGAACTACCTCACTCATTACAGTACTGCAAGGAAAATCTACCCAGTTGTTTTCAAATGTGTTAGCATTTGCCTCTCATCTGTGAGATGGTGATGTGTGCTGTATGCTAACCATCACAGTTCAAGAAAACAACCTGCCCCTTTCCTACGAGTGCAAGTCTTACAGAACAAGAGCAACACAAATTAAATCTCGGACAACAATTCCTGTGTGCACACAGACTCATGGTGTGATTCTAGACAGAAAACGATATTTGATTGGCAATTTCAAAGCACATTTACTACTGTGGTAGAGCAAGTGATAATTACTGTAACAGCCTGACACATTTCCTTATAGTTTAGAGAGGCAGAAAAGAGCACATGTCCTAACAGCTACTTGAGACCATGAGCATGTGGAACCTGGGTGAGTGATTAGACTAGAGCAAAGGAAATGAGCCTTGGTGATGTTGAAAGTGTTAGCGTTACACACTGCTATCTGAAATACCACACAGTGCTGAATAGTAAGCATGGGAGTGCAGGAGAAGCAGCTGCCTGTGTGCTAAGAGTGTGTTTCTGGAGACTGTGTATTGTCAGGTGTAAGAGAGATCCGCATGGACGCTTGCACAACTGCATGAAGACTGCAGAGATGTATGTAAGAGCACATGTGGTAAGGGTTAATTGGGCTTATGAACATTTAGGAACTACCTCACTCATTACAGTACTGCAAGGAAAATCTACCCTGTTGTTTTCAAATGTGTTAGCATTTGCCTCTCATCTGTGAGATGGTGATGTGTGCTGTATGCTAACCATCACAGTTCAAGAAAACAAGCTGCCCCTTTCCTACGAGTGAAAGTCTTACAGAACAAGAGCAACACAAATTAAATCTCTGACAACAATTCTTGTGTGCACACAGACTCATGGTGTGATTCTAGGCAGAAAATGATATTTGATTGGCAATTTCAAAGCACATTTACTACTGTGGTAGAGCAAGTGATAATTACTGTAACAAATAGCCTGACACATTTTTCTTATAGTTTAGAGAGGCAGAAAAGAGCACATGTCCTAACAGCTACTTGAGACCGTGAGCATGTGGAACCTGGGTGAGTGATTAGACTAGAGCAAAGGAAATGAGCCTTGGTGATGTTGAATGTGTTAGTGTTACACACTGCTATCTGAAATACCACACAGTGCTGAATAGTAAGAATGGGAGTGCAGGAGAAGCAGCTGCCTGTGTGCTAAGAGTGTGTTTCTGGAGACTGTGTATTGTCAGGTGCAAGAGAGATCTGCATGGACGCTTGCACAACTGCATGAAGACTGCAGAGATGTATGTAAGAGCACATGTGGTAAGGGTTAATTGGAGTTTTGAACATGTAGGAACTACCTCACCCATTGCAGGAGTGGAAGGAAAATCTACCCTGTTGTTTTCAAATGTGTTAGCATTTGCCTCTCATCTGTGAGATAGTGATTTGTGCTGAATGCTAACCATCACAGTTCAAGGAAACAAGCTGCCCCTTTGATACCAGTGCAAGTCTTACAGAACAAGAGCAACACGAATTAAATCTCTGAAAACAATTCCTGTGTGCACACAGACTCATGGTGTGATTCTAGGCAGAAAACGATATTTGATTGGCAATTTCAAAGCACATTTACTACTGTGGTAGAGGAAGTGATAATTACTGTAACAGCCTGACACATTTTCCTTATAGTTTAGAGAGGCAGAAAAGAGCACATGTCCTAACAGCTACTTGAGACCATGAGCATGTGGAAACTGGGTGAGTGATTAGACTAGAGCAAAGGAAATGAGCCTTGGTGATGTTGAATGTGTTAGCGTTACACACTGCTATCTGAAATACCACACTGTGCTGAATAGTAAGCATGGGAGTGCAGGAGAAGCAGCCGCCTGTGTGCTAAGAGTGTGTTTCTGGAGACTGTGTATTGTCAGGTGCAAGAGAGATCTGCATGGATGCTTGCACTACTGCATGAAGACTGCAGAGATGTATGTAAGAGCACATGTGGTAAGAGTTAATTGGGCTTATGAACATGTAGGAACTACCTCACTCATTACAGTACTGCAAGGAAAATCTACCCTGTTGTTTTTAAATGTGTTAGCATTTGCCTCTCATCTGTGAGATGGTGATGTGTGCTGTATGCTAACCATCACAGTTCAAGAAAACAAGCTGCCCCTTTCCTACGAGTGCAAGTCTTACAGAACAAGAGCAACACAAATTAAATCTCGGACAACAATTCCTGTGTGCATACAGACTCATGGTGTGATTCTAGACAGAAAACGATATTTGATTGGCAATTTCAAAGCACATTTACTACTGTGGTAGAGCAAGTGATAATTACTGTAACAGCCTGACACATTTTCTTATAGTTTAGAGAGGCAGAAAAGAACACATGTCCTAACAGCTACTTGAGACCATGAGCATGTGGAACCTGGGTGAGTGATTAGACTAGAGCACAGGAAATGAGCCTTAGTGATGTTGAATGTGTTAGCGTTATACACTGCTATCTGAAATACCACACAGTGCTGAATAGTAAGCATGGGAGTGCAGGAGAAGCAGCTGCCTGTGTGCTAAGAGTGTGTTTCTGGAGACTGTGTATTGTCAGGTGTAAGAGAGATCTGCATGGACGCTTGCACAACTGCATGAAGACTGCAGAGATGTATGTAAGAGCACATGTGGTAAGGGTTAATTGGGCTTATGAACATGTAGGAACTACCTCACTCATTACAGTACTGCAAGGAAAATCTACCCTGTTGTTTTCAAATGTGTTAGCATTTGCCTCATCTGTGAGATGGTGATGTGTGCTGTATGCTAACCATCACAGTTCAAGAAAACAAGCTGCCCCTTTCCTACGAGTGCAAGTCTTACAGAAAAAGAGCAACACAAATTAAATCTCTGACAACAATTCTTGTGTGCACACAGACTCGTGGTGTGATTATAGGCAGAAAACGATATTTGATTGGCAATTTCAAAGCACATTTACTACTGTGGTAGAGCAAGTGATAATTACTGTAACAAACAGCCTGCCACATTTTCCTTATAGTTTAGAGAGGCAGAAAAGAGCACATGTCCTAACAGCTACTTGAGACCATGAGCATGTGGAACCTGGGTGAGTGATTAGACTAGAGCAAAGGAAATGAGCCTTGGTGATGTTGAATGTGTTAGTGTTACACACTGCTATCTGAAATACCACACAGTGCTGAATAGTAAGCATGGGAGTGCAGGAGAAGCAGCTGCCTGTGTGCTAAGAGTGTGTTTCTGGAGACTGTGTATTGTCAGGTGCAAGAGAGATCTGCATGGACGCTTGCACAACTGCATGAAGACTGCAGAGATGTATGTAAGAGCACATGTGGTAAGGGTTAATTGGAGTTTTGAACATGTAGGAACTACCTCACCCATTGCAGGAGTGGAAGGAAAATCTACCCTGTTGTTTTCAAATGTGTTAGCATTTGCCTCTCATCTGTGAGATAGTGATTTGTGCTGAATGCTAACCATCACAGTTCAAGGAAACAAGCTGCCCCTTTCATACCAGTGCAAGTCTTACAGAACAAGAGCAACACGAATTAAATCTCTGACAACAATTACTGTGTGCACACAGACTCATGGTGTGATTCTAGGCAGAAAACGATATTTGATTGGCAATTTCAAAGCACATTTACTACTGTGGTAGAGCAAGTGATAATTACTGTAACAGCCTGACACATTTTCCTTATAGTTTAGAGAGGCAGAAAAGAGCACATGTCCTAACAGCTACTTGAGACCATGAGCATGTGGAACCTGGGTGAGTGATTAGACTAGAGCAAAGGAAATGAGCCTTGGTGATGTTGAATGTGTTAGCGTTACATACTGCTATCTAAAATACCACACCGTGCTGAATAGTAAGCATGGGAGTGCAGGAGAAGGAGCTGCCTGTGTGCTAAGAGTGTGTTTCTGGAGACTGTGTATTGTCAGGTGCAAGAGAGATCTGCATGGACGCTTGCACAACTGCATGAAGACTGCAGAGATGTATGTAAGAGCACATGTGGTAAGGGTTAATTGGAGTTTTGAACATGTAGGAACTACCTCACCCATTGCAGGAGTGGAAGGAAAATCTACCCTGTTGTTTTCAAATGTGTTAGCATTTGCCTCTCATCTGTGAGATGGTGATTTATGCTGAATGCTAACCATCACAGTTCAAGAAAACAAGCTGCCCCTTTCCTACGAGTGCAAGTCTTACAGAACAAGAGCAACACAAATTAAATCTCTGACAACAATTCCTGTGTGCACACAGACTCATGGTGTGATTCTAGGCAGAAAACGATATTTGATTGGCAATTTCAAAGCACATTTACTACTGTGGTAGAGCAAGTGATAATTACTGTAACAGCCTGACACATTTTCCTTATAGTTTAGAGAGGCAGAAAAGAGCACATGTCCTAACAGCTACTTGAGACCTCGAGCATGTGGAACCTGGGTGAGTGATTAGACTAGAGCAAAGGAAATGAGCCTTGGTGATGTTGAATGTATTAGCGTTACACACTGCTATCTGAAATACCACACAGTGCTGAATAGTAAGCATGGGAGTTCAGGAGAAGCAGCTGCCTGTGTGCTAAGAGTGTGTTTCTGGAGACTGTGTATTGTCAGGTGTAAGAGAGATCTGCATGGACGCTTGCACAACTGCATGACGACTGCAGAGATGTATGTAAGAGCACATGTGGTAAGGGTTAATTGGGCTTATGAACATGTAGGAACTACCTCACTCATTACAGTACTGCAAGGAAAATCTACCCTGTTGTTTTCAAATGTGTTAGCATTTGCCTCTCATCTGTGAGATGGTGATGTGTGCTGTATGCTAACCATCACAGTTCAAGAAAACAAGCTGCCCCTTTCCTACGAGTGCAAGTCTTACAGAACAAGAGCAACACAAATTAAATCTCTGACAACAATTCTTGTGTGCACACAGACTCATGGTGTGATTCTAGGCAGAAAACGATATTTGATTGGCAATTTCAAAGCACATTTACTACTGTGGTAGAGCAAGTGATAATTACTGTAACAAACAGCCTGACACATTTTCCTTATAGTTTAGAGAGGCAGAAAAGAGCCCATGTCCTAACAGCTATTTGAGACCATGAGCATGTGGAACCTGGGTGAGTGATTAGACTAGAGCAAAGGAAATGAGCCTTGGTGATGTTGAATGTGTTAGTGTTACACACTGCTATCTAAAATACCACACAGTGCTGAATAGTAAGCATGGGAGTGCAGGAGAAGCAGCTGCCTGTGTGCTAAGAGTGTGTTTCTGGAGACTGTGTATTGTCAGGTGCAAGAGAGATCTGCATGGACACTTGCACAACTGCATGAAGACTGCAGAGATCTATGTAAGAGCACATGTGGTAAGGGTTAATTGGAGTTTTGAACATGTAGGAACTACCTTACCCATTGCAGGAGTTGAAGGAAAATTTACCCTGTTGTTTTCAAATGTGTTAGCATTTGCCTCTCATCTGTGAGATAGTGATTGAATGCTAACCATCACAGTTCAAGAACACAAGGTGCCACTTTCCTACAAGTGCAAGTCTTACAGAACAAAAGCAACACAAATTAAATCTCTGACAACAATTCCTGTGTGCACACAGACTCATGGTGTGATTCTAGGCAGAAAACGATATTTGATTGGCAATTTCAAAGCACATTTACTACTGTGGTAGAGCAAGTGATAATTACTGTAACAGCCTGACACATTTTCTTTATAGTTTAGAGCGGCAGAAAAGAGCACATGTCCTAACAGCTACTTGAGACCATGAGCATGTGGAAACTGGGTGAGTGATTAGACTAGAGCAAAGGAAATGAGCCTTGGTGATGTTGAATGTGTTAGCGTTACACACTGCTATCTGAAATACCACACTGTGCTGAATAGTAAGCATGGGAGTGCAGGAGAAGCAGCCGCCTGTGTGCTAAGAGTGTGTTTCTGGAGACTGTGTGTTGTCAGGTGCAAGAGAGATCTGCATGGATGCTTGCACTACTGCATGAAGGCTGCAGAGATGTATGTAAGAGCACATGTGGTAAGGATTAATTGGGCTTATGAACATGTAGGAACTACCTCACTCATTACAGTACTGCAAGGAAAATCTACCCTGTTGTTTTCAAATGTGTTAGCATTTGCCTCTCATCTGTGAGATGGTGATGTGTGCTGTATGCTAACCATCACAGTTCAAGAAAACAAGCTGCCCCTTTCCTACGAGTGCAAGTCTTACAGAACAAGAGCAACACAAATTAAATCTCTGACAACAATTCCTGTGTGCACACAGACTCATGGTGTGATTCTAGGCAGAAAACGATATTTGATTGGCAATTTCAAAGCACATTTACTACTGTGGTAGAGCAAGTGATAATTACTGTAACAGCCTGACACATTTTCCTTATAGTTTAGAGAGGCAGAAAAGAGCACATGTCCTAACAGCTACTTGAGACCATGAGCATGTGGAACCTGGGTGAGTGATTAGACTAGAGCAAAGGAAATGAGCCTTGGTGATGTTGAATGTGTTAGCGTTACACACTGCTATCTAAAATACCACACAGTGCTGAATAGTAAGCATGAGAGTGCAGGAGAAGCAGCTGCCTGTGTGCTAAGAGTGTGTTTCTGAAGACTGTGTATTGCCAGGTGCAAGAGAGATCTGCATGGACGCTTGCACACCTGCATGAAGACTGCAGAGATGTATGTAAGAGCACATGTGTTAAGGGTTAATTGGAGTTTTGAACATGTAGGAACTACCTCACCCATTGCAGAAGTGGAAGGAAAATCTACACTGTTGTTTTCAAATGTGTTAGCATTTGCCTCTCATCTGTGAGATAGTGATTTCTGCTGAATGCTAACCATCACAGTTCAAGAAAACAAGGTGGCCCTTTCCTACGAGTGCAAGTCTTACAGAACAAAAGCAACACGAATTAAATCTCTGACAACAATTCCTGTGTGCACGCAGACTCATGGTGTGATTCTAGGCAGAAAACGATATTTGATTGGCAATTTCAAAGCACATTTACTACTGTGGTAGAGCAAGTGATAATTACTGTAACAGCCTGACACATTTTCCTTATAGTTTAGAGAGGCAGAAAAGAGCACATGTCCTAACAGCTACTTGAGACCATGAGCATGTGGAACCTGGGTGACTGATTAGACTGTGCAAAGGAAATGAGCCTTGGTGATGTTGAATGTGTTAGCGTTACACACTGCTATCTGAAATACCACACAGTGCTGAATAGTAAGCATGGGAGTGCAGGAGAAGCAGCTGCCTGTGTGCTAAGAGTGTGTTTCTGGAGACTGTGTATTGTCAGGTGCAAGAGAGTTCTTCATGGACGCTTGCACTACTGCATGAAGCCTGCAGAGATGTATGTAAGAGCACATGTGGTAAGGGTTAATTGGGCTTATGAACATGTAGGAACTACCTCACTCATTACAGTACTGCAAGGAAAATCTACCCTGTTGTTTTCAAATGTGTTAGCATTTGCCTCTCATCTGTGAGATGGTGATGTGTGCTGTATGCTAACCATCACAGTTCAAGAAAACAAGCTGCCCCTTTCCTACGAGTGCAAGTCTTACAGAACAAGAGCAACACAAATTAAATCGCGGACGACAATTCCTGTGTGCACACAGACTCATGGTGTGATTCTAGACAGAAAACGATATTTGATTGGCAATTTCAAAGCACATTTACTACTGTGGTAGAGCAAGTGATAATTACTGTAACAGCCTGACACATTTCCTTATAGTTTAGAGAGGCAGAAAAGAGCACATGTCCTAACAGCTACTTGAGACCATGAGCATGTGGAACCTGGGTGAGTGATTAGACTAGAGCAAAGGAAATGAGCCTTGGTGATGTTGAATGTGTTAGCGTTACACACTGCTATCAGAAATACCACACAGTGCTGAATAGTAAGCATGGGAGTGCAGGAGAAGCAGCTGCCTGTGTGCTAAGAGTGTGTTTCTGGAGACTGTGTATTGTCAGGTGTAAGAGAGATCTGCATGGACGCTTGCACAACTGCATGAAGACTGCAGAGATGTATGTAAGAGCACATGTGGTAAGGGTTAATTGGGCTTATGAACATTTAGGAACTACCTCACTCATTAAAGTACTGCAAGGAAAATCTACCCTGTTGTTTTCAAATGTGTTAGCATTTGCCTCTCATCTGTGAGATGGTGATGTGTGCTGTATGCTAACCATCACAGTTCAAGAAAACAAGCTGCCCCTTTCCTACGAGTGAAAGGCTTACAGAACAAGAGCAACACAAATTAAATCTCTGACAACAATTCTTGTGTGCACACAGACTCATGGTGTGATTCTCGGCAGAAAATGATATTTGATTGGCAATTTCAAAGCACATTTACTACTGTGGTAGAGCAAGTGATAATTACTGTAACAGCCTGACACATTTTCCTTATAGTTTAGAGAGGCAGAAAAGAGCACATGTCCTAACAGCTACTTGAGACCATGAGCATGTGGAAACTGGGTGAGTGATTAGACTAGAGCAAAGGAAATGAGCCTTGGTGATGTTGAATGTGTTAGCGTTACACACTGCTATCTGAAATACCACACTGTGCTGAATAGTAAGCATGGGAGTGCAGGAGAAGCAGCCGCCTGTGTGCTAAGAGTGTGTTTCTGGAGACTGTGTATTGTCAGGTGCAAGAGAGATCTGCATGGATGCTTGCACTACTGCATGAAGACTGCAGAGATGTATGTAAGAGCACATGTGGTAAGGGTTAATTGGGCTTATGAACATGTAGGAACTACCTCACTCATTACAGTACTGCAAGGAAAATCTACCCTGTTGTTTTTAAATGTGTTAGCATTTGCCTCTCATCTGTGAGATGGTGATGTGTGCTGTATGCTAACCATCACAGTTCAAGAAAACAAGCTGCCCCTTTCCTACGAGTGCAAGTCTTACAGAACAAGAGCAACACAAATTAAATCTCGGACAACAATTCCTGTGTGCACACAGACTCATGGTGTGATTCTAGACAGAAAACGATATTTGATTGGCAATTTCAAAGCACATTTACTACTGTGGTAGAGCAAGTGATAATTACTGTAACAGCCTGACACATTTTCCTTATAGTTTAGAGAGGCAGAAAAGAGCACATGTCCTAACAGCTACTTGAGACCATGAGCATGTGGAACCTGGGTGAGTGATTAGACTAGAGCAAAGGAAATGAACCTTGGTGATGTTGAATGTGTTAGCGTTACACATTGCTATCTGAAATACCACACAGTGCTGAATAGTAAGCATGGGAGTGCAGGAGAAGCAGCTGCCTGTGTGCTAAGAGTGTGTTTCTGGAGACTGTGTATTGTCAGGTGCAAGAGAGATCTGCATGGACGCTTGCACAACTGCATGAAGACTGCAGAGATGTATGTAAGAGCACATGTGGTAAGGGTTAATTGGGCTTATGAACATGTAGGAACTACCTCTCTCATTACAGTACTGCAAGGAAAATCTACCCTGTTGTTTTCAAATGTGTAAGCATATGCCTCTCATCTGTGAGATGGTGATGTGTGCTGTATGCTAACCATCACAGTTCAAGAAAACAAGCTGCCCCTTTCCTACGAGTGCAAGTCTTACAGAACAAGGGCAACACGAATTAAATCTCTGACACCAATTCTTGTGTGCACACAGACTCATGGTGTGATTCTAGGCAGAAAACGATATTTGATTGGCAATTTCAAAGCACATTTACTACTGTGGTAGAGCAAGTGATAATTACTGTAACAAACAGCCTGACACATTTTCCTTATAGTTTAGAGAGGCAGAAAAGAGCACATGTCCTAACAGCTACTTGAGACCGTGAGCATGTGAAACCTGGGTGAGTGATTAGACTAGAGCAAAAGAAATGAGCCTTGTTGATGTTGAATGTGTTAGCGTTACACACTGCTATCTAAAATACCACACAGTGCTGAATAGTAAGCATGGGAGTGCAGGAGAAGCAGCTGCCTGTGTGCTAAGAGTGTGTTTCTGAAGACTGTGTATTGCCAGGTGCAAGAGAGATCTGCATGGACGCTTGCACAACTGCATGAAGACTGCAGAGATGTATGTAAGATCACCTGTGGTAAGGGTTAATTGGAGTTTTGAACATGTAGGAACTACCTCACCCATTGCAGAAGTGGAAGGAAAATCTACCCTGTTGTTTTCAAATGTGTTAGCATTTGCCTCTCATCTGTGAGATAGTGATTTCTGCTGAATGCTAACCATCACAGTTCAAGAAAACAAGGTGCTCCTTTCCTACGAGTGCAAGTCTTACAGAACAAAAGCAACACGAATTAAATCTCTGACAACAATTCCTGTGTGCACACAGACTCATGGTGTGATTCTAGGCAGAAAACGATATTTGATTGGCAATTTCAAAGCACATTTACTACTGTGGTAGAGCAAGTGATAATTACTGTAACAGCCTGACACATTTTCCTTATAGTTTAGAGAGGCAGAAAAGAGCACATGTCCTAACAGCTACTTGAGACCATGAGCATGTGGAACCTGGGTGAGTGATTAGACTAGAGCAAAGGAAATGAGCCTTGGTGATGTTGAATGTGTTAGCGTTACACACTGCTATCTGAAATACCACACAGTGCTGAATAGTAAGCATGGGAGTGCAGGAGAAGCAGCTGCCTGTGTGCTAAGAGTGTGTTTCTGGAGACTGTGTATTGTCAGGTGCAAGAGAGATCTGCATGGACGCTTGCACAACTGCATGAAGACTGCAGAGATGTATGTAAGAGCACATGTGGTAAGGGTTAATTGGGCTTATGAACATGTAGGAACTACCTCTCTCATTACAGTACTGCAAGGAAAATCTACCCTGTTGTTTTCAAATGTGTAAGCATTTGCCTCTCATCTGTGAGATGGTGATGTGTGCTGTATGCTTACCATCACAGTTCAAGAAAACAAGCTGCCCCTTTCCTACGAGTGCAAGTCTTACAGAACAAGGGCAACACGAATTAAATCTCTGACAACAATTCTTGTGTGCCCACAGACTCATGGTGTGATTCTAGGCAGAAAACGATATTTGATTGGCAATTTCAAAGCACATTTACTACTGTGGTAGAGCAAGTGATAATTACTGTAACAAACAGCCTGACACATTTTCCTTATAGTTTAGAGAGGCAGAAAAGAGCACATGTCCTAACAGCTACTTGAGACCGTGAGCATGTGAAACCTGGGTGAGTGATTAGACTAGAGCAAAAGAAATGAGCCTTGTTGATGTTGAATGTGTTAGCGTTACACACTGCTATCTAAAATACCACACAGTGCTGAATAGTAAGCATGGGAGTGCAGGAGAAGCAGCTGCCTGTGTGCTAAGAGTGTGTTTCTGAAGACTGTGTATTGCCAGGTGCAAGAGAGATCTGCATGGACGCTTGCACAACTGCATGAAGACTGCAGAGATGTATGTAAGATCACCTGTGGTAAGGGTTAATTGGAGTTTTGAACATGTAGGAACTACCTCACCCATTGCAGAAGTGGAAGGAAAATCTACCCTGTTGTTTTCAAATGTGTTAGCATTTGCCTCTCATCTGTGAGATAGTGATTTCTGCTGAATGCTAACTATCACAGTTCAAGAAAACAAGGTGCTCCTTTCCTACGAGTGCAAGTCTTACAGAACAAAAGCAACACGAATTAAATCTCTGACAACAATTCCTGTGTGCACACAGACTCATGGTGTGATTCTAGGCAGAAAACGATATTTGATTGGCAATTTCAAAGCACATTTACTACTGTGGTAGAGCAAGTGATAATTACTGTAACAGCCTGACACATTTTCCTTATAGTTTAGAGAGGCAGAAAAGAGCACATGTCCTAACAGCTACTTGAGACCATGAGCATGTGGAACCTGGGTGAGTGATTAGACTAGAGCAAAGGAAATGAGCCTTGGTGATGTTGAATGTGTTAGCGTTACACACTGCTATCTGAAATACCACACAGTGCTGAATAGTAAGCATGGGAGTGCAGGAGAAGCAGCTGCCTGTGTGCTAAGAGTGTGTTTCTGGAGACTGTGTATTGTCAGGTGTAAGAGAGATCTGCATGGTTGCTTGCACAACTGCATGACGACTGCAGAGATGTATGTAAGAGCACATGTGGTAAGGGTTAATTGGGCTTATGAACATGTAGGAACTACCTCACTCATTACAGTACTGCAAGGAAAATCTACCCTGTTGTTTTCAAATGTGTTAGCATTTGCCTCTCATCTGTGAGATGGTGATGTGTGCTGTATGCTAACCATCACAGTTCAAGAAAACAAGCTGCCCCTTTCCTACGAGGGCAAGTCTTACAGAACAAGAGCAACACAAATTAAATCTCTGACAACAATTCTTGTGTGCACACAGACTCATGGTGTGATTCTAGGCAGAAAACGATATTTGATTGGCAATTTCAAAGCACATTTACTACTGTGGTAGAGCAAGTGATAATTACTGTAACAAACAGCCTGACACATTTTCCTTATAGTTTAGAGAGGCAGAAAAGAGCCCATGTCCTAACAGCTACTTAAGACCATGAGCATGTGGAACCTGGGTGAGTGATTAGACTAGAGCAAAGGAAATGAGCCTTGGTGATGTTGAATGTGTTAGTGTTACACACTGCTATCTGAAATACCACACAGTGCTGAATAGTAAGCATGGGAGTGCAGGAGAAGCAGCTGCCTGTGTGCTAAGAGTGTGTTTCTGGAGACTGTGTATTGTCAGGTGCAAGAGAGATCTGCATGGAAGCTTGCACAACTGCATGAAGGCTGCAGAGATTTATGTAAGATCACCTGTGGTAAGGGTTAATTGGAGTTTTGAACATGTAGGAACTACCTCACCCATTGGAGGAGTGGAAGGAAAATCTACCCTGTTGTTTTCAAATGTGTTAGCATTTGCCTCTCATCTGTGAGATAGTGATGTGTGCTGAATGCTAACCATCACAGTTCAAGAAAACAAGCTGCCCCTTTCCTACGAGTGCAAGTCTTACAGAACAAGAGCAACACAAATTAAATCTCTGACAACAATTCCTGTGTGCACACAGACTCATGGTGTGATTCTAGGCAGAAAACAATATTTGATTGGCAATTTCAATGCACATTTACTACTGTGGTAGAGCAAGTGATAATTACTGTAACAGCCTGACACATTTTCCTTATAGTTTAGAGAGGCAGAAAAGAGCACATGTCCTAACAGCTACTTGAGACCATGAGCATGTGGAACCTTGGTCAGTGATTAGACTAGAGCAAAGGAAATGAGCCTTGGTGATGTTGAATGTGTTAGCGTTACACACTGCTATCTGAAATACCACACAGTGCTGAATAGTAAGCATGGGATTGCAGGAGAAACAGCTGCCTGTGTGCTAAGAGTGTGTTTCTGAAGACTGTGTATTGTCAGGTGCAAGAGAGATCTGCATGGACGCTTGCACAACTGCATGAAGACTGCAAAGATGTATGTAAGAGCACATGAGGTTAGGGTTAATTGGGCTTATGAACATGTAGGATCTACCTCACTCATTACAGTACTGCAAGGAAAATCTACCCTGTTGTTTTCAAATGTGTTAGCATTTGCCTCTCATCTGTGAGATGGTGATGTGTGCTGTATGCTAACGATCACAGTTCAAGAAAACAAGCTGCCCCTTTCCTACGAGTGCAAGTCTTACAGACCAAGAGCAACACAAATTAAATCTCTGACAACAATTCCTGTGTGCACACAGACTCATGGTGTGATTCTAGACAGAAAACGATATTGATTGGCAATTTCAAAGCACATTTACTACTGTGGTAGAGCAAGTGATAATTACTGTATTAGCCTGACACATTTTCCTTATAGTTTAGAGAGGCAGAAAAGAGCACATGTCCTAACAGCTACTTGAGACCATGAGCATGTGGAACCTGGGTGAGTGATTAGACTAGAGCAAAGGAAATGAGCCTTGGTGATGTTGAAAGTGTTAGCGTTACACACTGCTATCTGAAATACCACACAGTGCTGAATAGTAAGCATGGGAGTGCAGGAGAAGCAGCTGCCTGTGTGCTAAGAGTGTGTTTCTGGAGACTGTGTATTGTCAGGTGTAAGAGAGATCCGCATGGACGCTTGCACAACTGCATGAAGACTGCAGAGATGTATGTAAGAGCACATGTGGTAAGGGTTAATTGGGCTTATGAACATTTAGGAACTACCTCACTCATTACAGTACTGCAAGGAAAATCTACCCTGTTGTTTTCAAATGTGTTAGCATTTGCCTCTCATCTGTGAGATGGTGATGTGTGCTGTATGCTAACCATCACAGTTCAAGAAAACAAGCTGCCCCTTTCCTACGAGTGAAAGTCTTACAGAACAAGAGCAACACAAATTAAATCTCTGACAACAATTCTTGTGTGCACACAGACTCATGGTGTGATTCTAGGCAGAAAATGATATTTGATTGGCAATTTCAAAGCACATTTACTACTGTGGTAGAGCAAGTGATAATTACTGTAACAAATAGCCTGACACATTTTTCTTATAGTTTAGAGAGGCAGAAAAGAGCACATGTCCTAACAGCTACTTGAGACCGTGAGCATGTGGAACCTGGGTGAGTGATTAGACTAGAGCAAAGGAAATGAGCCTTGGTGATGTTGAATGTGTTAGTGTTACACACTGCTATCTGAAATACCACACAGTGCTGAATAGTAAGAATGGGAGTGCAGGAGAAGCAGCTGCCTGTGTGCTAAGAGTGTGTTTCTGGAGACTGTGTATTGTCAGGTGCAAGAGAGATCTGCATGGACGCTTGCACAACTGCATGAAGACTGCAGAGATGTATGTAAGAGCACATGTGGTAAGGGTTAATTGGAGTTTTGAACATGTAGGAACTACCTCACCCATTGCAGGAGTGGAAGGAAAATCTACCCTGTTGTTTTCAAATGTGTTAGCATTTGCCTCTCATCTGTGAGATAGTGATTTGTGCTGAATGCTAACCATCACAGTTCAAGGAAACAAGCTGCCCCTTTGATACCAGTGCAAGTCTTACAGAACAAGAGCAACACGAATTAAATCTCTGAAAACAATTCCTGTGTGCACACAGACTCATGGTGTGATTCTAGGCAGAAAACGATATTTGATTGGCAATTTCAAAGCACATTTACTACTGTGGTAGAGGAAGTGATAATTACTGTAACAGCCTGACACATTTTCCTTATAGTTTAGAGAGGCAGAAAAGAGCACATGTCCTAACAGCTACTTGAGACCATGAGCATGTGGAAACTGGGTGAGTGATTAGACTAGAGCAAAGGAAATGAGCCTTGGTGATGTTGAATGTGTTAGCGTTACACACTGCTATCTGAAATACCACACTGTGCTGAATAGTAAGCATGGGAGTGCAGGAGAAGCAGCCGCCTGTGTGCTAAGAGTGTGTTTCTGGAGACTGTGTATTGTCAGGTGCAAGAGAGATCTGCATGGATGCTTGCACTACTGCATGAAGACTGCAGAGATGTATGTAAGAGCACATGTGGTAAGAGTTAATTGGGCTTATGAACATGTAGGAACTACCTCACTCATTACAGTACTGCAAGGAAAATCTACCCTGTTGTTTTTAAATGTGTTAGCATTTGCCTCTCATCTGTGAGATGGTGATGTGTGCTGTATGCTAACCATCACAGTTCAAGAAAACAAGCTGCCCCTTTCCTACGAGTGCAAGTCTTACAGAACAAGAGCAACACAAATTAAATCTCGGACAACAATTCCTGTGTGCATACAGACTCATGGTGTGATTCTAGACAGAAAACGATATTTGATTGGCAATTTCAAAGCACATTTACTACTGTGGTAGAGCAAGTGATAATTACTGTAACAGCCTGACACATTTTCTTATAGTTTAGAGAGGCAGAAAAGAACACATGTCCTAACAGCTACTTGAGACCATGAGCATGTGGAACCTGGGTGAGTGATTAGACTAGAGCACAGGAAATGAGCCTTAGTGATGTTGAATGTGTTAGCGTTATACACTGCTATCTGAAATACCACACAGTGCTGAATAGTAAGCATGGGAGTGCAGGAGAAGCAGCTGCCTGTGTGCTAAGAGTGTGTTTCTGGAGACTGTGTATTGTCAGGTGTAAGAGAGATCTGCATGGACGCTTGCACAACTGCATGAAGACTGCAGAGATGTATGTAAGAGCACATGTGGTAAGGGTTAATTGGGCTGATGAACATGTAGGAACTACCTCACTCATTACAGTACTGCAAGGAAAATCTACCCTGTTGTTTTCAAATGTGTTAGCATTTGCCTCATCTGTGAGATGGTGATGTGTGCTGTATGCTAACCATCACAGTTCAAGAAAACAAGCTGCCCCTTTCCTACGAGTGCAAGTCTTACAGAAAAAGAGCAACACAAATTAAATCTCTGACAACAATTCTTGTGTGCACACAGACTCGTGGTGTGATTATAGGCAGAAAACGATATTTGATTGGCAATTTCAAAGCACATTTACTACTGTGGTAGAGCAAGTGATAATTACTGTAACAAACAGCCTGCCACATTTTCCTTATAGTTTAGAGAGGCAGAAAAGAGCACATGTCCTAACAGCTACTTGAGACCATGAGCATGTGGAACCTGGGTGAGTGATTAGACTAGAGCAAAGGAAATGAGCCTTGGTGATGTTGAATGTGTTAGTGTTACACACTGCTATCTGAAATACCACACAGTGCTGAATAGTAAGCATGGGAGTGCAGGAGAAGCAGCTGCCTGTGTGCTAAGAGTGTGTTTCTGGAGACTGTGTATTGTCAGGTGCAAGAGAGATCTGCATGGACGCTTGCACAACTGCATGAAGACTGCAGAGATGTATGTAAGAGCACATGTGGTAAGGGTTAATTGGAGTTTTGAACATGTAGGAACTACCTCACCCATTGCAGGAGTGGAAGGAAAATCTACCCTGTTGTTTTCAAATGTGTTAGCATTTGCCTCTCATCTGTGAGATAGTGATTTGTGCTGAATGCTAACCATCACAGTTCAAGGAAACAAGCTGCCCCTTTCATACCAGTGCAAGTCTTACAGAACAAGAGCAACACGAATTAAATCTCTGACAACAATTACTGTGTGCACACAGACTCATGGTGTGATTCTAGGCAGAAAACGATATTTGATTGGCAATTTCAAAGCACATTTACTACTGTGGTAGAGCAAGTGATAATTACTGTAACAGCCTGACACATTTTCCTTATAGTTTAGAGAGGCAGAAAAGAGCACATGTCCTAACAGCTACTTGAGACCATGAGCATGTGGAACCTGGGTGAGTGATTAGACTAGAGCAAAGGAAATGAGCCTTGGTGATGTTGAATGTGTTAGCGTTACATACTGCTATCTAAAATACCACACCGTGCTGAATAGTAAGCATGGGAGTGCAGGAGAAGGAGCTGCCTGTGTGCTAAGAGTGTGTTTCTGGAGACTGTGTATTGTCAGGTGCAAGAGAGATCTGCATGGACGCTTGCACAACTGCATGAAGACTGCAGAGATGTATGTAAGAGCACATGTGGTAAGGGTTAATTGGAGTTTTGAACATGTAGGAACTACCTCACCCATTGCAGGAGTGGAAGGAAAATCTACCCTGTTGTTTTCAAATGTGTTAGCATTTGCCTCTCATCTGTGAGATGGTGATTTATGCTGAATGCTAACCATCACAGTTCAAGAAAACAAGCTGCCCCTTTCCTACGAGTGCAAGTCTTACAGAACAAGAGCAACACAAATTAAATCTCTGACAACAATTCCTGTGTGCACACAGACTCATGGTGTGATTCTAGGCAGAAAACGATATTTGATTGGCAATTTCAAAGCACATTTACTACTGTGGTAGAGCAAGTGATAATTACTGTAACAGCCTGACACATTTTCCTTATAGTTTAGAGAGGCAGAAAAGAGCACATGTCCTAACAGCTACTTGAGACCTCGAGCATGTGGAACCTGGGTGAGTGATTAGACTAGAGCAAAGGAAATGAGCCTTGGTGATGTTGAATGTATTAGCGTTACACACTGCTATCTGAAATACCACACAGTGCTGAATAGTAAGCATGGGAGTTCAGGAGAAGCAGCTGCCTGTGTGCTAAGAGTGTGTTTCTGGAGACTGTGTATTGTCAGGTGTAAGAGAGATCTGCATGGACGCTTGCACAACTGCATGACGACTGCAGAGATGTATGTAAGAGCACATGTGGTAAGGGTTAATTGGGCTTATGAACATGTAGGAACTACCTCACTCATTACAGTACTGCAAGGAAAATCTACCCTGTTGTTTTCAAATGTGTTAGCATTTGCCTCTCATCTGTGAGATGGTGATGTGTGCTGTATGCTAACCATCACAGTTCAAGAAAACAAGCTGCCCCTTTCCTACGAGTGCAAGTCTTACAGAACAAGAGCAACACAAATTAAATCTCTGACAACAATTCTTGTGTGCACACAGACTCATGGTGTGATTCTAGGCAGAAAACGATATTTGATTGGCAATTTCAAAGCACATTTACTACTGTGGTAGAGCAAGTGATAATTACTGTAACAAACAGCCTGACACATTTTCCTTATAGTTTAGAGAGGCAGAAAAGAGCCCATGTCCTAACAGCTATTTGAGACCATGAGCATGTGGAACCTGGGTGAGTGATTAGACTAGAGCAAAGGAAATGAGCCTTGGTGATGTTGAATGTGTTAGTGTTACACACTGCTATCTAAAATACCACACAGTGCTGAATAGTAAGCATGGGAGTGCAGGAGAAGCAGCTGCCTGTGTGCTAAGAGTGTGTTTCTGGAGACTGTGTATTGTCAGGTGCAAGAGAGATCTGCATGGACGCTTGCACAACTGCATGAAGACTGCAGAGATCTATGTAAGAGCACATGTGGTAAGGGTTAATTGGAGTTTTGAACATGTAGGAACTACCTTACCCATTGCAGGAGTTGAAGGAAAATTTACCCTGTTGTTTTCAAATGTGTTAGCATTTGCCTCTCATCTGTGAGATAGTGATTGAATGCTAACCATCACAGTTCAAGAACACAAGGTGCCACTTTCCTACGAGTGCAAGTCTTACAGAACAAAAGCAACACGAATTAAATCTCTGACAACAATTCCTGTGTGCACACAGACTCATGGTGTGATTCTAGGCAGAAAACGATATTTGATTGGCAATTTCAAAGCACATTTACTACTGTGGTAGAGCAAGTGATAATTACTGTAACAGCCTGACACATTTTCTTTATAGTTTAGAGCGGCAGAAAAGAGCACATGTCCTAACAGCTACTTGAGACCATGAGCATGTGGAAACTGGGTGAGTGATTAGACTAGAGCAAAGGAAATGAGCCTTGGTGATGTTGAATGTGTTAGCGTTACACACTGCTATCTGAAATACCACACTGTGCTGAATAGTAAGCATGGGAGTGCAGGAGAAGCAGCCGCCTGTGTGCTAAGAGTGTGTTTCTGGAGACTGTGTGTTGTCAGGTGCAAGAGAGATCTGCATGGATGCTTGCACTACTGCATGAAGGCTGCAGAGATGTATGTAAGAGCACATGTGGTAAGGATTAATTGGGCTTATGAACATGTAGGAACTACCTCACTCATTACAGTACTGCAAGGAAAATCTACCCTGTTGTTTTCAAATGTGTTAGCATTTGCCTCTCATCTGTGAGATGGTGATGTGTGCTGTATGCTAACCATCACAGTTCAAGAAAACAAGCTGCCCCTTTCCTACGAGTGCAAGTCTTACAGAACAAGAGCAACACAAATTAAATCTCTGACAACAATTCCTGTGTGCACACAGACTCATGGTGTGATTCTAGGCAGAAAACGATATTTGATTGGCAATTTCAAAGCACATTTACTACTGTGGTAGAGCAAGTGATAATTACTGTAACAGCCTGACACATTTTCCTTATAGTTTAGAGAGGCAGAAAAGAGCACATGTCCTAACAGCTACTTGAGACCATGAGCATGTGGAACCTGGGTGAGTGATTAGACTAGAGCAAAGGAAATGAGCCTTGGTGATGTTGAATGTGTTAGCGTTACACACTGCTATCTAAAATACCACACAGTGCTGAATAGTAAGCATGAGAGTGCAGGAGAAGCAGCTGCCTGTGTGCTAAGAGTGTGTTTCTGAAGACTGTGTATTGCCAGGTGCAAGAGAGATCTGCATGGACGCTTGCACACCTGCATGAAGACTGCAGAGATGTATGTAAGAGCACATGTGTTAAGGGTTAATTGGAGTTTTGAACATGTAGGAACTACCTCACCCATTGCAGAAGTGGAAGGAAAATCTACACTGTTGTTTTCAAATGTGTTAGCATTTGCCTCTCATCTGTGAGATAGTGATTTCTGCTGAATGCTAACCATCACAGTTCAAGAAAACAAGGTGGCCCTTTCCTACGAGTGCAAGTCTTACAGAACAAAAGCAACACGAATTAAATCTCTGACAACAATTCCTGTGTGCACGCAGACTCATGGTGTGATTCTAGGCAGAAAACGATATTTGATTGGCAATTTCAAAGCACATTTACTACTGTGGTAGAGCAAGTGATAATTACTGTAACAGCCTGACACATTTTCCTTATAGTTTAGAGAGGCAGAAAAGAGCACATGTCCTAACAGCTACTTGAGACCATGAGCATGTGGAACCTGGGTGACTGATTAGACTGTGCAAAGGAAATGAGCCTTGGTGATGTTGAATGTGTTAGCGTTACACACTGCTATCTGAAATACCACACAGTGCTGAATAGTAAGCATGGGAGTGCAGGAGAAGCAGCTGCCTGTGTGCTAAGAGTGTGTTTCTGGAGACTGTGTATTGTCAGGTGCAAGAGAGTTCTTCATGGACGCTTGCACTACTGCATGAAGCCTGCAGAGATGTATGTAAGAGCACATGTGGTAAGGGTTAATTGGGCTTATGAACATGTAGGAACTACCTCACTCATTACAGTACTGCAAGGAAAATCTACCCTGTTGTTTTCAAATGTGTTAGCATTTGCCTCTCATCTGTGAGATGGTGATGTGTGCTGTATGCTAACCATCACAGTTCAAGAAAACAAGCTGCCCCTTTCCTACGAGTGCAAGTCTTACAGAACAAGAGCAACACAAATTAAATCGCGGACGACAATTCCTGTGTGCACACAGACTCATGGTGTGATTCTAGACAGAAAACGATATTTGATTGGCAATTTCAAAGCACATTTACTACTGTGGTAGAGCAAGTGATAATTACTGTAACAGCCTGACACATTTCCTTATAGTTTAGAGAGGCAGAAAAGAGCACATGTCCTAACAGCTACTTGAGACCATGAGCATGTGGAACCTGGGTGAGTGATTAGACTAGAGCAAAGGAAATGAGCCTTGGTGATGTTGAATGTGTTAGCGTTACACACTGCTATCAGAAATACCACACAGTGCTGAATAGTAAGCATGGGAGTGCAGGAGAAGCAGCTGCCTGTGTGCTAAGAGTGTGTTTCTGGAGACTGTGTATTGTCAGGTGTAAGAGAGATCTGCATGGACGCTTGCACAACTGCATGAAGACTGCAGAGATGTATGTAAGAGCACATGTGGTAAGGGTTAATTGGGCTTATGAACATTTAGGAACTACCTCACTCATTAAAGTACTGCAAGGAAAATCTACCCTGTTGTTTTCAAATGTGTTAGCATTTGCCTCTCATCTGTGAGATGGTGATGTGTGCTGTATGCTAACCATCACAGTTCAAGAAAACAAGCTGCCCCTTTCCTACGAGTGAAAGGCTTACAGAACAAGAGCAACACAAATTAAATCTCTGACAACAATTCTTGTGTGCACACAGACTCATGGTGTGATTCTCGGCAGAAAATGATATTTGATTGGCAATTTCAAAGCACATTTACTACTGTGGTAGAGCAAGTGATAATTACTGTAACAGCCTGACACATTTTCCTTATAGTTTAGAGAGGCAGAAAAGAGCACATGTCCTAACAGCTACTTGAGACCATGAGCATGTGGAAACTGGGTGAGTGATTAGACTAGAGCAAAGGAAATGAGCCTTGGTGATGTTGAATGTGTTAGCGTTACACACTGCTATCTGAAATACCACACTGTGCTGAATAGTAAGCATGGGAGTGCAGGAGAAGCAGCCGCCTGTGTGCTAAGAGTGTGTTTCTGGAGACTGTGTATTGTCAGGTGCAAGAGAGATCTGCATGGATGCTTGCACTACTGCATGAAGACTGCAGAGATGTATGTAAGAGCACATGTGGTAAGGGTTAATTGGGCTTATGAACATGTAGGAACTACCTCACTCATTACAGTACTGCAAGGAAAATCTACCCTGTTGTTTTTAAATGTGTTAGCATTTGCCTCTCATCTGTGAGATGGTGATGTGTGCTGTATGCTAACCATCACAGTTCAAGAAAACAAGCTGCCCCTTTCCTACGAGTGCAAGTCTTACAGAACAAGAGCAACACAAATTAAATCTCGGACAACAATTCCTGTGTGCACACAGACTCATGGTGTGATTCTAGACAGAAAACGATATTTGATTGGCAATTTCAAAGCACATTTACTACTGTGGTAGAGCAAGTGATAATTACTGTAACAGCCTGACACATTTTCCTTATAGTTTAGAGAGGCAGAAAAGAGCACATGTCCTAACAGCTACTTGAGACCATGAGCATGTGGAACCTGGGTGAGTGATTAGACTAGAGCAAAGGAAATGAACCTTGGTGATGTTGAATGTGTTAGCGTTACACATTGCTATCTGAAATACCACACAGTGCTGAATAGTAAGCATGGGAGTGCAGGAGAAGCAGCTGCCTGTGTGCTAAGAGTGTGTTTCTGGAGACTGTGTATTGTCAGGTGCAAGAGAGATCTGCATGGACGCTTGCACAACTGCATGAAGACTGCAGAGATGTATGTAAGAGCACATGTGGTAAGGGTTAATTGGGCTTATGAACATGTAGGAACTACCTCTCTCATTACAGTACTGCAAGGAAAATCTACCCTGTTGTTTTCAAATGTGTAAGCATATGCCTCTCATCTGTGAGATGGTGATGTGTGCTGTATGCTAACCATCACAGTTCAAGAAAACAAGCTGCCCCTTTCCTACGAGTGCAAGTCTTACAGAACAAGGGCAACACGAATTAAATCTCTGACACCAATTCTTGTGTGCACACAGACTCATGGTGTGATTCTAGGCAGAAAACGATATTTGATTGGCAATTTCAAAGCACATTTACTACTGTGGTAGAGCAAGTGATAATTACTGTAACAAACAGCCTGACACATTTTCCTTATAGTTTAGAGAGGCAGAAAAGAGCACATGTCCTAACAGCTACTTGAGACCGTGAGCATGTGAAACCTGGGTGAGTGATTAGACTAGAGCAAAAGAAATGAGCCTTGTTGATGTTGAATGTGTTAGCGTTACACACTGCTATCTAAAATACCACACAGTGCTGAATAGTAAGCATGGGAGTGCAGGAGAAGCAGCTGCCTGTGTGCTAAGAGTGTGTTTCTGAAGACTGTGTATTGCCAGGTGCAAGAGAGATCTGCATGGACGCTTGCACAACTGCATGAAGACTGCAGAGATGTATGTAAGATCACCTGGGGTAAGGGTTAATTGGAGTTTTGAACATGTAGGAACTACCTCACCCATTGCAGAAGTGGAAGGAAAATCTACCCTGTTGTTTTCAAATGTGTTAGCATTTGCCTCTCATCTGTGAGATAGTGATTTCTGCTGAATGCTAACCATCACAGTTCAAGAAAACAAGGTGCTCCTTTCCTACGAGTGCAAGTCTTACAGAACAAAAGCAACACGAATTAAATCTCTGACAACAATTCCTGTGTGCACACAGACTCATGGTGTGATTCTAGGCAGAAAACGATATTTGATTGGCAATTTCAAAGCACATTTACTACTGTGGTAGAGCAAGTGATAATTACTGTAACAGCCTGACACATTTTCCTTATAGTTTAGAGAGGCAGAAAAGAGCACATGTCCTAACAGCTACTTGAGACCATGAGCATGTGGAACCTGGGTGAGTGATTAGACTAGAGCAAAGGAAATGAGCCTTGGTGATGTTGAATGTGTTAGCGTTACACACTGCTATCTGAAATACCACACAGTGCTGAATAGTAAGCATGGGAGTGCAGGAGAAGCAGCTGCCTGTGTGCTAAGAGTGTGTTTCTGGAGACTGTGTATTGTCAGGTGCAAGAGAGATCTGCATGGACGCTTGCACAACTGCATGAAGACTGCAGAGATGTATGTAAGAGCACATGTGGTAAGGGTTAATTGGGCTTATGAACATGTAGGAACTACCTCTCTCATTACAGTACTGCAAGGAAAATCTACCCTGTTGTTTTCAAATGTGTAAGCATTTGCCTCTCATCTGTGAGATGGTGATGTGTGCTGTATGCTTACCATCACAGTTCAAGAAAACAAGCTGCCCCTTTCCTACGAGTGCAAGTCTTACAGAACAAGGGCAACACGAATTAAATCTCTGACAACAATTCTTGTGTGCACACAGACTCATGGTGTGATTCTAGGCAGAAAACGATATTTGATTGGCAATTTCAAAGCACATTTACTACTGTGGTAGAGCAAGTGATAATTACTGTAACAAACAGCCTGACACATTTTCCTTATAGTTTAGAGAGGCAGAAAAGAGCACATGTCCTAACAGCTACTTGAGACCGTGAGCATGTGAAACCTGGGTGAGTGATTAGACTAGAGCAAAAGAAATGAGCCTTGTTGATGTTGAATGTGTTAGCGTTACACACTGCTATCTAAAATACCACACAGTGCTGAATAGTAAGCATGGGAGTGCAGGAGAAGCAGCTGCCTGTGTGCTAAGAGTGTGTTTCTGAAGACTGTGTATTGCCAGGTGCAAGAGAGATCTGCATGGACGCTTGCACAACTGCATGAAGACTGCAGAGATGTATGTAAGATCACCTGTGGTAAGGGTTAATTGGAGTTTTGAACATGTAGGAACTACCTCACCCATTGCAGAAGTGGAAGGAAAATCTACCCTGTTGTTTTCAAATGTGTTAGCATTTGCCTCTCATCTGTGAGATAGTGATTTCTGCTGAATGCTAACTATCACAGTTCAAGAAAACAAGGTGCTCCTTTCCTACGAGTGCAAGTCTTACAGAACAAAAGCAACACGAATTAAATCTCTGACAACAATTCCTGTGTGCACACAGACTCATGGTGTGATTCTAGGCAGAAAACGATATTTGATTGGCAATTTCAAAGCACATTTACTACTGTGGTAGAGCAAGTGATAATTACTGTAACAGCCTGACACATTTTCCTTATAGTTTAGAGAGGCAGAAAAGAGCACATGTCCTAACAGCTACTTGAGACCATGAGCATGTGGAACCTGGGTGAGTGATTAGACTAGAGCAAAGGAAATGAGCCTTGGTGATGTTGAATGTGTTAGCGTTACACACTGCTATCTGAAATACCACACAGTGCTGAATAGTAAGCATGGGAGTGCAGGAGAAGCAGCTGCCTGTGTGCTAAGAGTGTGTTTCTGGAGACTGTGTATTGTCAGGTGTAAGAGAGATCTGCATGGTTGCTTGCACAACTGCATGACGACTGCAGAGATGTATGTAAGAGCACATGTGGTAAGGGTTAATTGGGCTTATGAACATGTAGGAACTACCTCACTCATTACAGTACTGCAAGGAAAATCTACCCTGTTGTTTTCAAATGTGTTAGCATTTGCCTCTCATCTGTGAGATGGTGATGTGTGCTGTATGCTAACCATCACAGTTCAAGAAAACAAGCTGCCCCTTTCCTACGAGGGCAAGTCTTACAGAACAAGAGCAACACAAATTAAATCTCTGACAACAATTCTTGTGTGCACACAGACTCATGGTGTGATTCTAGGCAGAAAACGATATTTGATTGGCAATTTCAAAGCACATTTACTACTGTGGTAGAGCAAGTGATAATTACTGTAACAAACAGCCTGACACATTTTCCTTATAGTTTAGAGAGGCAGAAAAGAGCCCATGTCCTAACAGCTACTTAAGACCATGAGCATGTGGAACCTGGGTGAGTGATTAGACTAGAGCAAAGGAAATGAGCCTTGGTGATGTTGAATGTGTTAGTGTTACACACTGCTATCTGAAATACCACACAGTGCTGAATAGTAAGCATGGGAGTGCAGGAGAAGCAGCTGCCTGTGTGCTAAGAGTGTGTTTCTGGAGACTGTGTATTGTCAGGTGCAAGAGAGATCTGCATGGAAGCTTGCACAACTGCATGAAGGCTGCAGAGATTTATGTAAGATCACCTGTGGTAAGGGTTAATTGGAGTTTTGAACATGTAGGAACTACCTCACCCATTGGAGGAGTGGAAGGAAAATCTACCCTGTTGTTTTCAAATGTGTTAGCATTTGCCTCTCATCTGTGAGATAGTGATGTGTGCTGAATGCTAACCATCACAGTTCAAGAAAACAAGCTGCCCCTTTCCTACGAGTGCAAGTCTTACAGAACAAGAGCAACACAAATTAAATCTCTGACAACAATTCCTGTGTGCACACAGACTCATGGTGTGATTCTAGGCAGAAAACAATATTTGATTGGCAATTTCAATGCACATTTACTACTGTGGTAGAGCAAGTGATAATTACTGTAACAGCCTGACACATTTTCCTTATAGTTTAGAGAGGCAGAAAAGAGCACATGTCCTAACAGCTACTTGAGACCATGAGCATGTGGAACCTTGGTCAGTGATTAGACTAGAGCAAAGGAAATGAGCCTTGGTGATGTTGAATGTGTTAGCGTTACACACTGCTATCTGAAATACCACACAGTGCTGAATAGTAAGCATGGGATTGCAGGAGAAACAGCTGCCTGTGTGCTAAGAGTGTGTTTCTGAAGACTGTGTATTGTCAGGTGCAAGAGAGATCTGCATGGACGCTTGCACAACTGCATGAAGACTGCAAAGATGTATGTAAGAGCACATGAGGTTAGGGTTAATTGGGCTTATGAACATGTAGGATCTACCTCACTCATTACAGTACTGCAAGGAAAATCTACCCTGTTGTTTTCAAATGTGTTAGCATTTGCCTCTCATCTGTGAGATGGTGATGTGTGCTGTATGCTAACGATCACAGTTCAAGAAAACAAGCTGCCCCTTTCCTACGAGTGCAAGTCTTACAGACCAAGAGCAACACAAATTAAATCTCTGACAACAATTCCTGTGTGCACACAGACTCATGGTGTGATTCTAGGCAGAAAACGATATTGATTGGCAATTTCAAAGCACATTTACTACTGTGGTAGAGCAAGTGATAATTACTGTATTAGCCTGACACATTTTCCTTATAGTTTAGAGAGGCAGAAAAGAGCACATGTCCTAACAGCTACTTGAGACCATGAGCATGTGGAAACTGGGTGAGTGATTAGACTAGAGCAAAGGAAATGAGCCTTGGTGATGTTGAATGTGTTAGCGTTACACACTGCTATCTGAAATACCACACTGTGCTGAATAGTAAGCATGGGAGTGCAGGAGAAGCAGCCGCCTGTGTGCTAAGAGTGTGTTTCTGGAGACTGTGTATTGTCAGGTGCAAGAGAGATCTGCATGGATGCTTGCACTACTGCATGAAGACTGCAGAGATGTATGTAAGAGCACATGTGGTAAGGGTTAATTGGGCTTATGAACATGTAGGAACTACCTCACTCATTACAGTACTGCAAGGAAAATCTACCCTGTTGTTTTTAAATGTGTTAGCATTTGCCTCTCATCTGTGAGATGGTGATGTGTGCTGTATGCTAACCATCACAGTTCAAGAAAACAAGCTGCCCCTTTCCTACGAGTGCAAGTCTTACAGAACAAGAGCAACACAAATTAAATCTCGGACAACAATTCCTGTGTGCACACAGACTCATGGTGTGATTCTAGACAGAAAACGATATTTGATTGGCAATTTCAAAGCACATTTACTACTGTGGTAGAGCAAGTGATAATTACTGTAACAGCCTGACACATTTTCCTTATAGTTTAGAGAGGCAGAAAAGAGCACATGTCCTAACAGCTACTTGAGACCATGAGCATGTGGAACCTGGGTGAGTGATTAGACTAGAGCAAAGGAAATGAACCTTGGTGATGTTGAATGTGTTAGCGTTACACATTGCTATCTGAAATACCACACAGTGCTGAATAGTAAGCATGGGAGTGCAGGAGAAGCAGCTGCCTGTGTGCTAAGAGTGTGTTTCTGGAGACTGTGTATTGTCAGGTGCAAGAGAGATCTGCATGGACGCTTGCACAACTGCATGAAGACTGCAGAGATGTATGTAAGAGCACATGTGGTAAGGGTTAATTGGGCTTATGAACATGTAGGAACTACCTCTCTCATTACAGTACTGCAAGGAAAATCTACCCTGTTGTTTTCAAATGTGTAAGCATATGCCTCTCATCTGTGAGATGGTGATGTGTGCTGTATGCTAAACATCACAGTTCAAGAAAACAAGCTGCCCCTTTCCTACGAGTGCAAGTCTTACAGAACAAGGGCAACACGAATTAAATCTCTGACAACAATTCTTGTGTGCACACAGACTCATGGTGTGATTCTAGGCAGAAAACGATATTTGATTGGCAATTTCAAAGCACATTTACTACTGTGGTAGAGCAAGTGATAATTACTGTAACAAACAGCCTGACACATTTTCCTTATAGTTTAGAGAGGCAGAAAAGAGCACATGTCCTAACAGCTACTTGAGACCGTGAGCATGTGAAACCTGGGTGAGTGATTAGACTAGAGCAAAAGAAATGAGCCTTGTTGATGTTGAATGTGTTAGCGTTACACACTGCTATCTAAAATACCACACAGTGCTGAATAGTAAGCATGGGAGTGCAGGAGAAGCAGCTGCCTGTGTGCTAAGAGTGTGTTTCTGAAGACTGTGTATTGCCAGGTGCAAGAGAGATCTGCATGGACGCTTGCACAACTGCATGAAGACTGCAGAGATGTATGTAAGATCACCTGTGGTAAGGGTTAATTGGAGTTTTGAACATGTAGGAACTACCTCACCCATTGCAGAAGTGGAAGGAAAATCTACCCTGTTGTTTTCAAATGTGTTAGCATTTGCCTCTCATCTGTGAGATAGTGATTTCTGCTGAATGCTAACCATCACAGTTCAAGAAAACAAGGTGCTCCTTTCCTACGAGTGCAAGTCTTACAGAACAAAAGCAACACGAATTAAATCTCTGACAACAATTCCTGTGTGCACACAGACTCATGGTGTGATTCTAGGCAGAAAACGATATTTGATTGGCAATTTCAAAGCACATTTACTACTGTGGTAGAGCAAGTGATAATTACTGTAACAGCCTGACACATTTTCCTTATAGTTTAGAGAGGCAGAAAAGAGCACATGTCCTAACAGCTACTTGAGACCATGAGCATGTGGAACCTGGGTGAGTGATTAGACTAGAGCAAAGGAAATGAGCCTTGGTGATGTTGAATGTGTTAGCGTTACACACTGCTATCTGAAATACCACACAGTGCTGAATAGTAAGCATGGGAGTGCAGGAGAAGCAGCTGCCTGTGTGCTAAGAGTGTGTTTCTGGAGACTGTGTATTGTCAGGTGCAAGAGAGATCTGCATGGACGCTTGCACAACTGCATGAAGACTGCAGAGATGTATGTAAGAGCACATGTGGTAAGGGTTAATTGGGCTTATGAACATGTAGGAACTACCTCTCTCATTACAGTACTGCAAGGAAAATCTACCCTGTTGTTTTCAAATGTGTAAGCATTTGCCTCTCATCTGTGAGATGGTGATGTGTGCTGTATGCTTACCATCACAGTTCAAGAAAACAAGCTGCCCCTTTCCTACGAGTGCAAGTCTTACAGAACAAGGGCAACACGAATTAAATCTCTGACAACAATTCTTGTGTGCACACAGACTCATGGTGTGATTCTAGGCAGAAAACGATATTTGATTGGCAATTTCAAAGCACATTTACTACTGTGGTAGAGCAAGTGATAATTACTGTAACAAACAGCCTGACACATTTTCCTTATAGTTTAGAGAGGCAGAAAAGAGCCCATGTCCTAACAGCTACTTAAGACCATGAGCATGTGGAACCTGGGTGAGTGATTAGACTAGAGCAAAGGAAATGAGCCTTGGTGATGTTGAATGTGTTAGTGTTACACACTGCTATCTGAAATACCACACAGTGCTGAATAGTAAGCATGGGAGTGCAGGAGAAGCAGCTGCCTGTGTGCTAAGAGTGTGTTTCTGGAGACTGTGTATTGTCAGGTGCAAGAGAGATCTGCATGGAAGCTTGCACAACTGCATGAAGGCTGCAGAGATTTATGTAAGATCACCTGTGGTAAGGGTTAATTGGAGTTTTGAACATGTAGGAACTACCTCACCCATTGGAGGAGTGGAAGGAAAATCTACCCTGTTGTTTTCAAATGTGTTAGCATTTGCCTCTCATCTGTGAGATAGTGATGTGTGCTGAATGCTAACCATCACAGTTCAAGAAAACAAGCTGCCCCTTTCCTACGAGTGCAAGTCTTACAGAACAAGAGCAACACAAATTAAATCTCTGACAACAATTCCTGTGTGCACACAGACTCATGGTGTGATTCTAGGCAGAAAACAATATTTGATTGGCAATTTCAATGCACATTTACTACTGTGGTAGAGCAAGTGATAATTACTGTAACAGCCTGACACATTTTCCTTATAGTTTAGAGAGGCAGAAAAGAGCACATGTCCTAACAGCTACTTGAGACCATGAGCATGTGGAACCTTGGTCAGTGATTAGACTAGAGCAAAGGAAATGAGCCTTGGTGATGTTGAATGTGTTATTGTTACACACTGCTATCTGAAATACCACACAGTGCTGAATAGTAAGCATGGGATTGCAGGAGAAACAGCTGCCTGTGTGCTAAGAGTGTGTTTCTGAAGACTTGTATTGTCAGGTGCAAGAGAGATCTGCATGGAGGCTTGCACAACTGCATGAAGACTGCAAAGATATATGTAAGAGCACATGAGGTTAGGGTTAATTGGGCTTATGAACATGTAGGATCTACCTCACTCATTACAGTACTGCAAGGAAAATCTACCCTGTTGTTTTCAAATGTGTTAGCATTTGCCTCTCATCTGTGAGATGGTGATGTGTGCTGTATGCTAACGATCACAGTTCAAGAAAACAAGCTGCCCCTTTCCTACGAGTGCAAGTCTTACAGACCAAGAGCAACACAAATTAAATCTCTGACAACAATTCCTGTGTGCACACAGACTCATGGTGTGATTCTAGGCAGAAAACGATATTGATTGGCAATTTCAAAGCACATTTACTACTGTGGTAGAGCAAGTGATAATTACTGTATTAGCCTGACACATTTTCCTTATAGTTTAGAGAGGCAGAAAAGAGCACATGTCCTAACAGCTACTTGAGACCATGAGCATGTGGAACCTGGGTGAGGGATTAGACTAGAGCAAAGGAAATGAGCCTTGGTGATGTTGAATGTGTTAGCGTTACACACTGCTATCTGAAATACCACACAGTGCTGAATAGTAAGCATGGGAGTGCAGGAGAAGCAGCTGGCTGTCTGCTAAGAGTGTGTTTCAGGAGACTGTGTATTGTCTGGTGCAAGAGAGATCTGCATGGACGCTTGCACAACTGCATGAAGACTGCAGAGATGTATGTAAGATCACCTGTGGTAAGGGTTAATTGAAGTTTTGAACATGTAGGAACTACCTCACCCATTGCAGGAGTGGAAGGAAAATCTACCCTGTTGTTTTCAATTGTGTTAGCATTTGCCTCTCATCTGTGAGATAGTGATTTCTGCTGAATGCTAACCATCATAGTTCAAGAAAACAAGCTGCCCCTTTCCTACGAGTGCAAGTCTTACAGAACAAGAGCAACACAAATTAAATCTCTGACAACAATTCCTGTGTGCACACAGACTCATGATGTGATTTTAGGCACAAAACAGTATTCCTGGGTGATACCAGTACACCTTAACTTATGGTGAAGACATACTCCATAATATCTTACAAGTTCAAGGCAGTTAAATATCTTCCAAAACATAAAATGTAAAACACAACTTTAAAAGAAGAAATAAACTTCTATTATTTATATCAAAATACACCACATACATCCCCTCTCAAATTCATAACTCACCTTTAAAAGTAGTTAGTTGAGAAAGAAATGTGCCACTCACACAGCAGATTATCAGAGCCAGAATCTCTGAGCTGTACTGCTCTCACCAGAACCACTAAATGGCAAAATTTCCCTCTCTTTTTCACACATATACATGTTAACTTCAAATCACATTGCTTCCCACATTTTTTTAAATGGAAACACACATTTCTATTGGTTGCAAATGTCATCCCTTTCCAAATGATTCCTACACCCAACATGACTTCTGCCTGCTACCATAGCAACAGATCATGGAACACTGGTGTGAGCAGAGAGGTCAGAAGTTCTGCACACAATGTTTCTAATCCAAAGAGCAAGAGTGCTTGACTTTTCAAACCTAACAGCATATCCAAAGTAATCTTCTGTGGGAACACATTTTTCTGAACCAATACAAAACATGCTTTTAAAAACTTAAACATACAGCCTAGTTTTTAGTGTTGAATGGTCTGAAACAGCCAATGAGTTCTTTTTATTAAAAAAAAAGTATGTAAGCCTCCATTTTACAACTATCTTTCTTTTCATATTGCAATTCTACTGAAAGACACCTTCTTAGTGCATCCAGATCTCCTTGAAAGATGTTCACAGTGTGGATTGTAGGTCATAGCTATGTCTACTGGAGTGAAAAGTATGCAGAAAAAAGAAGTATTGTGAAAGACCTTGCTTTGCCAAATGTAGACATTAAATGGATTGGTCAGAGAGGGTTAAAGTGGCACCAATTAATGCCTTTGGTGAAATCCTTTCTACATCTCCCACAGCCTGACCTTATAATTGTGCACTGTGGTGGAAATGACCTAGGCACTTTAACCGGGGTAGGTCTGGAAATGCTTGTTAAGGACACCTTTGTGCAATTGATGTCACTTTTTCCACAAACTACCTTTGTATATTCTAATATATGCCAAAGGCAAAAGGGGAACTGGTCCAACCAATATTGTCCGCAGATTGAGAAAGCAAAAAAGCACGTCAATAAGTCTGTTTCTGCTTTCCTCAGAGACTATAGTAGGTCCTATGGGAAAATGCATGGGGAAAACGCGTTTTGGGACCCCCCTTTTTTCTCAGCCCCCGCTTGATGAATCACCCCGAGACTTTCAGGGTAGGAGCTGAGTGGAGCGCCCCATTAGTTTTGAAAATTTCACGAAGATAAGTCAACCGGCGCCAAAGTTATTCAAAATAGAATTTTCAGATTTCCTATGGGAACTCGGTCCTAACTATAACTATCTACTGGCGACCGCCAGTAGATAATATATATATATATATATATATATAGATTACCTACTGGCGGTTGCCAGTAGGTAGTTATAGTTAGGACCCTGTTTCCATAGGAAAACCGCAACATTCTATTTGGAATAACTTTGGCGCCGGTCGACGAATCCTCGCGAAATTTTCAAAACTAATGGGGCGCTACGCTCCGCTACGCTCCGCTCCTACCCTGAAAGTCTCGGGGGGATTCGTCAAGTGGGGACTGAGATAAAAGGGGGGTCCCAAAACGCATTTTTCCCATGCATTTTTCCATAGGACCTTTAGTCCAAGCTACAGCCCGAACGGCTGAACAGAATTACTTGAAATTTGGCAGAGAGGTAGTCCTCAGGTCAAGGAAGTGCCTTTTGTAGGTTTGGTGTAAATCTGTTCAGTAGATTCTGAGAAAATAGCCTTTAAATCAATATATATATCTGAGCCATCTTACGGTGCGCTTCCCGTACGCGTACGGTGACGTGCGCGAGCGCGATTCTGATTGGCTGTTCGATCTAAGTAAACATTCGAATCGGTCGAAACCAGGAAGCGGCGGCCGCCATTTTCTCTCTCGCACTCTGAGTGGGGCAGCAAAAACAAAGACAAAAAACATATAAAGGGGCAGTATATTCAGTTCGCAACCACCCAGCATCGATGTAGGTGTCCCCAAACAACCCACAAGGCCAAAAAAACAATTTTCTTTTTTTTGCGAAAAATCGCCGATTACGCTTACCGTACGCGTACGGTAAAAATTAAAAAAAAAAAAAATTATCCACACTATCCTCACCCCGTGTGTAAATTGTGCCCGAAGGGCACCATTTGTGCATGGCATATAATTCTTAGAAATTACTTAAGAATCCCTTTCACAACGAAGCGCATAATATGTCCCCCATGTGCGCACGCGTGCGTACATGGCCCATCCCGCGTAACGTGGGCACGCGGTGCGCGCAGCGCACCGCGTGACCACCTCGCGTGCACGGCACTAACTGCGTAAAGTGGGCGCGTGGTGCGCGAAGCGCACCGCGTGCTCACTGTGCGCGCACGGTGTGCGAAGCGCACCGTGCGCGCACGGAACGAACTGCGTTAACTGGGCGCGCACGCCACGAATGGCGTAAAGTAACTTAGCATTTAAAAAACCGTACAAATTCACTGAAAAAACCATAGGTTTCACACACGTTATAGTTAGGAATTAGCATTTAAAAAACCTTGCAAATTCACTGAAAAAACCATAGGTTTCACACATGTTATAGTTAGCTGGACATTTTACTGATAAAAAACCAATGAAATTCCCCCGTTATAGTTATTGCAGGCAACTATAACTCACGCGACCGCAATCCTCTGCTGATGACATATGTGTCTTTATGAAAAAAAAATATTTGTAATATATGTATAGCTAAAATTTAATGGAAGAAGACATGGGCAAATAAGTGTCTAAATACAGTATTAGCATCAGCAGAGGATTGCGGTCGCGTGAGTTATAGTTGCCTGCAATAACTATAACGGGGCAATTTCATTGGTTTTTTATCAGTAAAATGTCCAGCTAACTATAACATGTGTGAAACCTATGGTTTTTTCAGTGAATATATATATATATATATATATATATATAGATATATATATATATATATTAGTATTTGCCTGGATTTCTGGATATCATTCCAGAGACGAACAGGTACGGACCTGTAGGAGAGTAGGATCTGCGCTTATGTTGCCCCCACTTTTTTTCTGATGTATACACTGGTTTCTGTCTGGGACCCTGCTAATCAGGGCCCCAGCCTCTCTGTTCTCTCTAAACAACTTGGAGTGCATATTAGATGCACTAGTGATTGGATACTGTGGTACCTTATGAGCCCCTAGTATATGGTACCTTAGGTACCAAGGGCATAGGTACTTCACAGGCCTACCAGGGACTGAAGTATGTATTATGCCACCCCTGGGAAGCAGACTAAATCTGACACCACAGGCCTGCTACTGCAGCCTGGTTGAGGTAGTGTTAGCACTCCTCACTGAGGTATAGGTTCCCTATATCTCACCTTACACACACTTATAACCCCATCAGTCACCCCTAAGGCAGGCCCTATCAATCCTGAGGGCAGGGTGCTTGGTTTACATGTGAGGGGGTGCATCAGCCTGAGCAGGGCCCCTCTGCAGCCCTCAGAGTCTATTCTCTGTGGCTGTTTGTGGATCCGTTTAAACCATATAGTCTTAAGTGAATTATAACCTAGCGGTAAATGCTAACTTTTGGATGGCTGCATCAAAACATGTCGTGTTTGGTGTCAAACGCCTTGGAAATATACCCCCACATGAGTAACTGGTGTGGGAGTATGATCCCACCCTTCTAGAGGGATAGACATGTACCTACTGTGGAAACACGTTAGAATCCTGAAAGAGCCCTGGCATCACAAAATGGATGCCACAGCACAGACACTGGGCTGCCCTCCTGCTGCTGACCAAAACTCACAGTGGAGGAGGCCCAACAATAGGCATCCTGTCACAGGGAGGTGTAACCACCTTCCAGACAGGATTTAGTGTATTGGGGCTGGGTTGGTGCACTCCTAGAGTGCTTTGAAGTCCTGCACTGGGGTAGCAGTAGGCTCCTCTGTGCATATGCCAGCTCAAACCGTTTCAGGAGCTACCAGCCCCTGCTCTGGCGCGAAACTGGACAAAGGGAAGTGGGTGTAACCACCCACTCCCCTGACCCTCCCATAGGAGTGGTCATAGAGCTAGGGATAGACATGTACCTACTGTGGAAGCACGGTAGAATCCTGAAAGATCCCTGGCATCACAAATTGGATGCCACCAGCACAGACACTGGGCTGCCCTCCTGCTGCTGACCAAAACTCGCAGTGGAGGAGGCCCAACAATAGGCATCCTGTCACAGGGAGGTGTAACCACATTCCAGACAGGATTTAGTGTATTGGGGCTGGGTGGGTGCACTTCTAGAGTGCTTTGAAGTCCTGCACTGGGGGAACAGTAGGCTCCTCTGTGTATATGCCAGCTCAAACCGGTTCAGGGGCTACCAGCCCCTGCTCTGGCGCGGAACTGGACAAAGGGAAGTGGGTGTAACCACCCATTCCCCTGAGCCTCCCATAGGAGTGGTCATAGAGCTAGTCCCTCCCTTTCTTTTAGTATAAGTTAGGGAACCCCTGCCATTGCAAACTAGATATCCCTGGACGATGCTCTGAAGAAGAATCCTGGACCTTTGATGTTCCACTACCTCTGCAAGACTGAAGAATCTCCCTTGGTGTCAAGGAGTGACTCCCCTGCTTGGCAGGCACCAAAACTTTGCATCAACGGTCGCAAACTTTCCCGCTCCCGCCAGAGTCCGAAGTCCCTGCAGCCCCAGAAGTGGATTTCCTGACTTCCCGACGGCCATTGTGAGTCCCCAGCAAAACTGAGCCGAGTGGACCGCACGAGTGATGAGGAACAGTAATACCCGGGTACTGTGCACTATTGTCGAGTGCAACCCCTTCACGACATTCTACGAACTTGTGCATTGGACCACGTATGGTCCAAGCCTCCAGCAGGACTTCCACCGAGAATCAGTGGCCTACCTCGTCCCCAGTGACCGTGGGCTCCTGTGAAGTGAATCCTCCCGAGGCATCTTCGCGATCCCTTGCCGGTTGGCTTGTGGGTCCCCTGAAGACTTTTTCATCAAACCAAAGGGCTCCCCTTGTTGCTCCAGGCCTGCCCTGACTTACCCTTGCTGGGTGAGTCCCTCAGACCTTGCTGGTCTGCACCGCTGACTTTCTTCACATTCCACAAGACTTGCGGTTGCCAAGGCTTGTTGGCTCCAATCCAGTTGCCGACACCTCAGTAAGCTGCAGACTTTGTGGAACACTCCGAATCCAGCTCCTGGTTGTCGTCGACGCCTCATGGACCTCGTGGCTGAAGAGTCAAGACACCCGTCATCACCTGAAAACACCTGACTTCTGTGGGCATCCAACTTCCTGGCCCCGGGACACTGGCAAGCGACTTTGAACACTGTCTCCACTGCTTTCAGGTCTTCTTTCTTCAGAATCCAGCCTTGGATTCCACCGGACACTTCTCCTGTCTTCACAAGCAGCAAGTCTTCTTTGGCTCCCATTGAAAACGACGCCGCGTCCCGACACCAGAAGACACCTATGCACCCGGCTTCCCTGGGTGAGGTAACTCAAGTACTCCGGTGCTCCTGTGTGTGTTGGCTCTAGAACTACTTACCCTGTAAGTGACTTGTGTTGGAAATGGCCCTTTTTGCAGGGTCATCCCTAAGCTTTTTGCCTCCCTCCTGGATTTTTCCTAACCTGTTTTTGTTGGCTTTATGACTCTGGGCACTTTACCACTGCTGATCAGTGCTAAAGTGCATATGCTCTCCCTCTGTAAATATGACTATGTGAATTGGTATATCCCTGATTGGCTTATTTGGTTTACCTGTTAGTCCCCAGTAGCGTGGCCCATGTGTGCCCAGGGCTGGTAAACCGAATGCTGCTGGTGGGCCTGCAGCACTGGTTTGTGCCACCCATAGAAGCAGCTTGTAAAGTGTGTCTCAGACCTGCCACTGCAGTGTCTGCGTGCAGTCCAGAACTGCCATCTTGGCTGTGAAGTGCACCCACTTCCCAGCCCCTAATCCTTCCCTTGGCATCATGTCAGCCACCCCTATGGTAGGGTGCATTGTATGTGTAAGGTAGGACATGCTCTGTGTGTAGTATGTCCTAGTAGTGAATTACACCCAATTTCGTTTTTCACTACTGTAAGGCTACCTGTTCTCCATAGTCCAGAATGGGAGGTTTTGGCTATTACATTCTATAGTCCTAACTGACCCCCAGAACATGGTAGAAAAACGAATTTAGTATGCCTGAGCTCAGAATACTAAAATACATCTTTTAGTGAAGGTTATTTTTATATTCTGTGTTTGAAACTACCACTTTTAGAGTATAGGTACTTTCTTGCCTAAGCCTTCCAGTGTGCTCTGCTGTTTTGTGTATTGGCTGTCTGGTTTTGAGGGGACAGGGCAGGCTGAGTCAGACCTGGGTTGAATAGAGCGTCCTGCCTTGGTGTGAGGGGAGGGGTAGCTCCTGCACTTGAATAGGGCTGTCCCTGGCAAGGTGAATGCTGGCTCCACCTCCCACTGTGCGTCTGAGGCAGACCCCCTCTTTCTGAAAGGAAGGATGCAGCCTGATCAACAAAGTGCTCCAGGGCAGGGCAGAACTGGTTCTGGCTGGGTTCAGAGACTTGGGACCCCTAAGAACAAAGACTTTGGGGGTATAAATATTTGTGCACAAACCCCTACATTTTGTATTGCTCCTGGATAACAAGAAGAACCTCTGTCCGTGTGGCTACAGGAATCTGCAAGAGAAGGACTGTCCTTGTGCCCTGTGTGCTGTTTCTGGGACTGGCCTGCAGCTGCTACCACTGGACTTCAAGAAGAGGAAAAGAACATTGATTGGACTTTTTATTTTTGCTACAGCAATCACCCAAGGGCTAGGAGAGAGCTAGCCTCCTGCTGGAGTCTCAGGCACATCAGACTCCACCATCAGCCTCCTGTTTCCTCCCAGCGAGGATTACTATCTGCAGGTGAGGCCCCTGTGTGTTCCAGGACCTCTATTTCTACTGTTGAGAAGAGAGCGCTGAAAATCGTCGCTAACCTCCGTTAGCGAGCCGCTGCAGCCGGTGAGCGTGAGAAAAATCGCCGCTCCGCTGTCGCCGAGCGCTCGCTAACCCCGAAGATCGTCGCAGCACCTGTCTGCGGGCCTGAAAACGCCCGCTATCCGAAGATCGTCGCAGCACCTGTCTGCGGGCCTGAAAACGCCCGCTATCTGAAATCATCGCAACAGGATCATCGCAGCGCGGACGCCGAGCGTTCGCCATTTTCCCCGCATCGAATCCGGATCGTCGCTCCCTCGCGGAGCGCCATCTTTGTCAACGCAGCAAGATCGCACACGCAACAGGCTCGGTGCATCATCCTCCCTTCGCGGCAAGGATTTCATCGCATCACCGGCTTAGCGTGAGGAAGTTTGTCGCTTTGTCCTGCCCGCAACCCAGCGCATCATCCTCCCTCGCGGTAAGGATTCAACGCATCGCTGGTTAGCGTGAGGAAATTTCTCGCTACAACTCCTTAGCGACATTTTTGTTGCTTTGCTCCAGGAACCAGATACTTTGTGAGTAAAAGGGTCGCAGAGACCCCTGCCTTGAACTAAACATCATTTTGTGCATCCTGAACTATTTTTCCTTGCAGCATTTCTAAAGTAATTATATTTTTATAGTATTGTGGAGTTTTACTGTTATTGGTCTTGTGATTAAGTCTATATAAAAATACCTATTTTTCATAACTACTTGAGTGGTGTCCATTTGTAGTGTACCTCATTATATTACTGTGTATGGTCATAAATGCTTCACACACTGCCTCTGAGATAAGCCTAGCTGCTCGCGCTACGTTACCACAGGGTTGAGCAGGGGTTGTCAAAGGGTGTAGGCTGCTTACTCTGACTTAGGAAGAAGGGTCCCTACTTGGACAGTGGCCAGCCATTGCCAACTAGAGACCCCCATTTCTAACATTGGTGGTCAGCGGTGAGGATCTGGACTTGCATTTATGATTGCATACAGTAATTATAGTGTACACTACTAGTGAGTGCAGACCATAACATAACCACGCACGTTTTTGAGATTTTTGATTCTAT
The DNA here is from genome assembly GCF_964204655.1 of Triturus cristatus. Lineage (NCBI taxonomy): Eukaryota > Metazoa > Chordata > Amphibia > Caudata > Salamandridae > Triturus > Triturus cristatus. The sequence goes on along the minus strand of NC_140592.1, from coordinate 272,556,464 downwards.
TTTTGATCGTTATTGCCAGTTATTGCTACAATGGGTCTTGCTGAAATGAGACCTACCTTTTACATAGATGACCTGTTGACATACAGTCTAGAGGAGCTAAGGGGGTTCTGTGAGGAGAGAGGTTTAGCAGTGAGTAGGAAGGAGACTCAGCTATCCTTGCAGACATCCCTGAGGCTTTGGCAACAAGACAGATGGAGATTTTTGGAGTCCCAGTACACCTATCAAGAGGGTAGTTGGTCTGAGGGTGGCTCTGGAGGATTTGAAGATGATGGAGAAAGTGTTATGGAATATCTCAGAGATGGGGAGTCCCTTGCTGAGTTTAGGGCCTATGGTAGTGACCGATTCCCTTTATGGTCCCCAGAGGAGTTGGTGGACAGGTGGGAGGGTCCCATAGGTAGGGAGTCCCTTGCAGGGTCTAGTGCCCAGAGTAGTGCCCAATCCCCTTCATGGTCCCCAGAGGAGTTGGACAGACAGAGGGAGAGGGAGCAACAGCTGGAATTAGAGAGGCTCCAAATGGAGATTGCAAAGCTGGAGGCACACCTAGCGCAGATAGCAGTGAAGGAAAAGTTAGCTCTGGAGGGTAGGTTATCCCCTGAGCACAGTGTTAATTGTCTGGATTCACCAGTGAGGGTGGGGTCCAGTGGTGGCAGCAAAATTGAGTTATATAATGGTGACAGTGTAGTACACCCACCCAGAGATGTGGCACCTGACTTGAAGGAGGGGGTTGATCTACACCAGGGGATTCAAGGATATGAGGTAGCTCCATTGGTGTGCAGTGTCCCTGAGGTGGATTGGGGAACTAGCGCAGGGGCCCATAGTACTAGTGAGGGGAAGGACACCCTACCGACTCTAGATGTGAGGTGCAGGGAGAGGGGTTCCCCCGTGGTTGAAGTCCTGGTGTATGAGTGTGAGAACCGCCCAGAAGAGTGTGGGTTGAGTGATAGAGACAGTCATGTAATGTCTCGCCCATTTCAGGAGAGTGGTGTGGGGTACGTATGTGAGGCACTGGATTGTGAGGTGAAGGTTAGCACCCGCGTGGAACTGTGTAATCCAATTGTGGGAGAGCATATTGTGAGTCCCTATTTTCCAGAGCTAAACCAACACCTGTTAGAGCGCAAGTTCTCTGGTCATGGGAGGATTACACAGGAGGCAGACCTCTGGGTGAGTACCAGAGGCTCTGTAGAGGCATTAGGGAATGACCCTAATAGGAGTGGTTCAGAGGTCTTCCAACCCAGAGTGGTGGGAGAGGTCCGGAGTGATGCAGCTAGGTCCCCTTGTTGTGAGGAGGTTGTAGGGCCTCACATCCTGTCTCGTGGGAGCAGGAGTGAGACTGGGATAGGTCCCGAAGTGCCCCCACCTCAGTCTCCAGTACTGGATGGTTCCATGAGGGAACACCAGGTAGGGAATCTAGTCTGTCCGGATGGACCTTCAGTTGTGGGGAATATCCCTGTGTTAGGTGAGCTGAGAGTGCCTGTAGTCAGGCCTCCATCAGTTCTTGTGTCTGGCAGTGCCACTCCTAGGGGGAGGGTGCAGAAGTCCAGCTTGAGGGGTGAGAGGGGGAAGGAGCCCCCAGTGGGAGAACCAGTGGGTCAGGGGCCAGTCAGAAGGACTGAGCACCAGAGGAGTGACCATGGTGACACCACTTCTGTCCTGGGAGATCTTCGCGCCCTTTCAGGTGGACAGGGACTGGGAGATCTGCGCCAGGCAGACTGTCACGCAACACCGGAGTTATGTGTTACCCTCGAGGAGGGTGTTGGTACTCCCCAAGAAGTCCTGGTTTGCCGGGCAATTGCTCAACCGCAGGGGATGGTCCCTGGGTTGGAAGGCCAGGTACAGGCGATTACTGACCTGGAGGGAAGGGCATCGATGGGTGGTGTCCTGCCCGTGGGGTTGATGTTGTGTGCACCCCTTGAAGTCCTGGTCGGCCAGGCAGTTGTTCTGCCGCAGGGGTTGGTCCCTGGGTTGGCAAGTCAGGTCCAGGTGTTGTCTGACCTGGAGGGAGGGACAACTGTAAGCAGTGTCCCAACCATTTTTTTTTCTAAGAGCATCACTCCAGGTGGGAGGGTGCAGTATACTAGAAGGGGGTGCAGAGGGAGGGAGTCCTCGCCTCTGACCCCGGTGCCACCTGAGGGGTTTTCCAGGTTGGTAGATCGGTTGCAGGATCAAGGCCCTGATCTGGTGGAGGGGTATGTTTCCCTCAAGGGGGGCCTGTGTGCTCCCCAGGAAGTCCTGGTGTGCCAGGCAGACTGTTGCACAGCTCTAGAGGAGGGGGCTTTCCTTGGGGGGAATTGGAATACTCCCCCAGAAGTCCTGGGTTGCCAGGCACAGGCCCAGCCTAAGGGTACAGACCCTGGGTTGGAGGGTCAGGTTCAGGGTGTCCCCCCTGACCTGGAGGAAGGGCCCACTGCTAACAGTGCCCCTACCAGTTTGTGTTATGGGGGCACCTCTCCAGGTGGGAGGGTACCGAGCCCCAAGGAGGAGGACCGGGTGTGGGAAAGCCCACCCCAGTCTCTCACCCAGCCGCTGGATACAGGCCCAGGGCTGGTGGGTCAGGGTCAGGGTGGCGTGCCTGACCTGACAGAAGGGAGAGTGGAAAAAAGGTGCCAGGCACCTGGGGTTACTGCCCCCCACTCTCTGATGCCACAGAGGGTTGAGAACCCTGAGAGGCATAAGGCCTGGGTCCCCTCACTGACTACTGTTGGTGGCCACTGTGGCTTGTTGTCTGACTGTTGGGACACACCTGTGAGCCAGTTAAGGTTAGGTGCTGCACAGGTGGTGTCCACAGGTGAGGAGGATGACCGGGTGTGGGAAAGCCCACCCCAGTCTCTCACCCAGCTGCTGGACACAGGCCCAGAGTTGGTGGGTCAGAGTCAGGGTAGCGTGCCTGACCTGACAGAAGGGAGAGTGGACAAAAGGTGCTGGGCACCTGGGGCTACTGCCCCCCGCTCTCTGATGCCGCAGAGGTTTGAGAGCCCTGAGAGGTATGGGACCTGGGTCTCATCGCTGACTACTGTCCGTGGGAACTGTGGCTTGCTGTCTCTTTGTTGGGACACACCTGTGAGCAAGCTAGGGTTAGGTGCTGCACAGGTGGTGTCCACAGGTGAGGGGAAGAGTTCCCCATTGGTTGTCTTAGTGGGCCCTGAGAGTGTGGACAGAGGGCTCCACCAGGATTCCGATTGGCGTAGAACTGGAATATGCCCCTGCAGTCGCGGGCCAGTTCCGTGTTCTATCGCCCAAAGCAGGGAATCCCATCGAGGTGGTGATTGGTCTCCCCTGCGTTTTGGCTGGAAGGGGGTTGTGTTGGAAATGGCCCTTTTTGCAGGGTCATCCCTAAGCTTTTTGCCTCCCTCCTGGATTTTTCCTAACCTGTTTTTGTTGGCTTTATGACTCTGGGCACTTTACCACTGCTGATCAGTGCTAAAGTGCATATGCTCTCCCTCTGTAAATATGACTATGTGAATTGGTATATCCCTGATTGGCTTATTTGGTTTACCTGTTAGTCCCCAGTAGCGTGGCCCATGTGTGCCCAGGGCTGGTAAACCGAATGCTGCTGGTGGGCCTGCAGCACTGGTTTGTGCCACCCACAGAAGCAGCTTGTAAAGTGTGTCTCAGACCTGCCACTGCAGTGTCTGCGTGCAGTCCAGAACTGCCATCTTGGCTGTGAAGTGCACCCACTTCCCAGCCCCTAATCCTTCCCTTGGCATCATGTCAGCCACCCCTATGGTAGGGTGCATTGTATGTGTAAGGTAGGACATGCTCTGATGTGTGTAGCATGTCCTAGTAGTGAATTACACCCAATTTCGTTTTTCACTACTGTAAGGCTACCTGTTCTCCATAGGCCAGAATGGGAGGTTTTGGCTATTACATTCTATAGTCCTAACTGACCCCCAGAACATGGTAGAAAAACGAATTTAGTATGCCTGAGCTCAGAATATTAAAATACATCTTTTAGTGAAGGTTATTTTTATATTCTGTGTTTGAAACTACCACTTTTAGAGTATAGGTACTTTCTTGCCTAAGCCTTCCAGTGTGCTCTGCTGTTTTGTGTATTGGCTGTCTGGTTTTGAGGGGACAGGGCAGGCTGAGTCAGACCTGGGTTGAATAGAGCGTCCTGCCTTGGTGTGAGGGGAGGGGTAGCTCCTGCACTTGAATAGGGCTGTCCCTGTGTACTGCTCGATTTTCCCGGCCTTCTTGTGTTGTAGAGCGATTAATATGACTTCAGTCTCTTTCCATCCAAGTCTAAGGATTAGAGTAGTGAATAGAGCCTATTTATTAGACACTTTGACACGATCCTGTGCTCCTCCCCATAGATCAGGGCTTACATACATAGCCTAGGGGATAGATTCGTTAGTATTAAGGATAACCTGCCCTATAGTGAGGGTATTTCATGGAGTCGTGCTGAATTCAGGCCTGGTAGGCCTCAGACAGGAGAGACTCCATCTTTCTTTCTGCCCCGGCAGCTTGGGACATTTCTAGGTGAAGGGTGATATTTTAGTTATGAGGTGTTATTCGCTCGGAGAGAACCGGTTCAGGCCGGCCCTTATCGAAGGAGTGTATTCTTCCCCTGCCGAAGACACTACATCAGGCCGGCCGGCTGGGAACGTGTCCTTGGCACGGGGAGGTACAGGAATTTGGTGGGCGGCAGGTTTCGAGCTGGAATTTTCCATGAGAGAATGCACCTCTATATTAGTGAAAGTCTGAGTTAGATATTGGCACTTGCTTCTAGTCCATAGGCGGCACCTGGCCGTTAGCAGAAAAGCTACTACTTATTTCAGGGAAGACAGATGATGAACTTGAATCTAAAGAGGAGAGAGTAGCCGATGAGGAAGAGGTTCCAGTGACTCGGAGAGGGAGAAGGGAGTAGATCCGCGACTGCGGAGGTGTGACTTCCAGGCGAAGCCGAGGCACAGACGAGAAGGGAACCTAGATGACCATTGAGCACAGGCTACATACGACTAAGGTGATGTCGACCCCTTTTTATTGAAGTGTATAACTTAACCTTTTACTTTCCTTGCAGGTTGTATATATGATGTATTCTGTGAGTGTGCATGTAGCAATTAAATAAAGTATTTAGCTTGTTGTGAGTCAGCATGTGTTGTGTATCCTTGTATAGGAGGATAGCCTATTCTTCTAGTCAGATTCAACTTGACATGAACAGATGTTAATCCTGATCAGGTAAGTGGTAACTGAATGAGGGAGAAAAGAGCCCCTCGAACTAAAGAACAGGTTGTGCTCAACTAATAGTCTTTGTGTGATCTGATACATAGTAACCCCGATTCCCCTATCGTGTACTACGGTGATAATAGGATGAGCTCGTGCTAAGGCTGCCGTCTGGGTAGGAAGTACTGGGTCCGTTCGAGACCGCGAGGCTAAGGCTGCCGTCTGGGTAGGAAGTTCTGGGTCTGTCTGAGACCGCGAGACTGTGGCTGCCGTCTGGGTAGGAAGTTCTGGGTCTGTCTGAGACCGCAAGACTGTGGCTGCCGTCTGGGTAGGAAGTTCTGGGTCTGTCTGAGACCGCGAGGCTGTGAGGTCTGAGACTGCGAGACTGTGGCTGCCGTTTGGGTAGGAAGTTCTGGGTCTGTCTGAGACCGCGAGACTGTGGCTGCCGTCTGGGTAGGAAGTTCTGGGTCTGTCTGAGACCGCGAGACTGTGGCTGCCGTCTGGGTAGGAAGTTCTGGGTCTGTCTGAGACCGCGAGACTGTGGCTGCCGTCTGGGTAGGAAGTTCTGGGTCTGTCTGAGACCGCGAGACTGTGGCTGCCGTCTGGGTAGGAAGTTCTGGGTCTGTCTGAGACCGCGAGACTGTGGCTGCCGTCTGGGTAGGAGGTTCTGGGTCTGTCTGAGACCGCGAGACTGTGGCTGCCGTCTGGGTAGGAAGTTCTGGGTCTGTCTGAGATCGCGAGGCTGTGAGGTCTTGATATATATATATATATATAATAGGAATTCCCTGTCCCTAGGTGGTACATATATATGTGGTTATTTAGGTGTAAAAAGGCCCTAGGGAGGGGGTAACGTTCTGGTTTGGGTTAGAAAGGCTCTGTTGAGCGGGTTCCACCTGATCCGAAAACCCAAGCAGAACATTTGGCGTCACGAACTGTTTACGAAACCTGTGTGCGTTTTGTTTGTCTTATGTTTGCTTTCGGTGTGTGCGTGGTTTTCTTTGCATTCTTTTTTATATATTTGCGTGTATAGTTTTTTTTTTTTCCTCTCTCTCTTTCTCACTTCCTTTCTTTTCTCTGCGTTTCTTTTTCTTTCTTTTTTCGCGATGTTTTCTAAGAAATCTAAATCTACTCTTAAATTTTCCGTTGATATTCCCGGATGGGATTCAACGCCTTATGGAGCCTTAGCCCGTGAGTGGGCTGACTCTACTGGTCTGAGTGAAAATTGGAACTCTTCTTTGGAGTCGGCGGAACCGGCTGACGTGATTACTTGTTTGCAGACGGCACCTGTATTGAAGGGTGAGGAGGTTCCCGCTTTGGGGCGCAGAGGTTGGGTTATTCTGTCTGCGTATCGGATTCTGCATGAGAGATTGTTGAAATTACAGATCTCTCTTAAGGATGTGGAGGCACACTTTGTTGAGATTCAGAATTCTAATACTCTACTGCGATGTCAAAATAAGTTGCTTTCTGACAAACTTGACACTTACCAAACGGTTGCCGAAAGGGCGGCTGTGCGGATTGCTCGTTATAAGTACAAGAACAGGCGTGGTCGAGTTTCGACGCGTAAGGTGCGTCTGGTCGTGGCGAAAGCTGGACTAGATTGGAATCCTGATGAATGGGATGGTAATATCTGGGACTCGAGTACCTCTTGTTCCTCGGGTGAGGAGTCTGTTACGCACGAGTTTTCTCGTTCCCGTCATGAATGTAAGTCTGCTTCTCGCACCTCTGATGGTGCACCCCGTGATTATGCTCGTTCTTCGGGCGGGATCGATGCTTCTTACACTGATTGTCCCTCTACTAGTACTGCTCGGGCTCCTTGTGATGCTCGTCCCGTGGTCTCTGCGCATCCGGTTTTTCGTCGGAAGTTGCAGCAATCTCCTAATGCTCCGCAGGGTGTTTCTTTGGACTGTTTAGAAGATTTTACTCAACAAGAAATTAGTGATATTTTGCAGCGCTTTCGGCAGCGGACTGGTGAGGCCTTGCTCACATGGATGGTGCGCCTTTATGAACTGGGCGCTGCCGGTATTATGCTGGATACTGGCGACTGTTTGAAATTTTGTTCTTTGAGTTTGGATTCTACTGTGCAAGATCATTTTCGTAACTATTATGGTGGTGGTCAAATTTCTTTGCTCCAATTGGCGACTGAGGGTTGTAATTTGAAGTATCCTACTGAATCTGACTGGCCTGTCAATGACAAGCCGTGGTATACCTTGCGTGATGCTGCGCAACGTCTTAAGGAGGAAGTGATGAAAACGGCTATTTTTCTGGGCACTGCTGACAGGTTGCTTGATGGGATGTTGACTTCTTCTGTGCGGAATCGTATCATTCGCTCTTCTCCTGTCGCCTACAAGCAGGTCATGATGACTTTGTTGATTAACCAGACTGGTAATGTGCTATCTACGGTGTTGGAATCGGTGCGCCAACTCGGCGAGTTGGGTGAGTGGTTTAAACCTGAACGTCAGCCCCGGTCTGACACTCGTACTCCTGGTGAATATAAATTTACTAGACGTGATATCTTTACTGGTCTTTTGGCTGATGGTGTACGTCGGGAGGACATTGATGGTGAGACTACTGCTCATTTGTGGGAGTTGTTTCGCAAACGGGGCTTGGATCGGAAGGAGGGTGCCCGGCGTGTTCGAACGACTGAGTGTGATCGTGGTTGTTCTGATGGTAGCGGTGATGACGATCGCCGTGGGCGCTCTGATCGTCGTGATGATCGGTGTCCTGTACGTGATCTGTCCCCCCGTCGAGAGCGGGACAGGGAGAGAGAGGGGGAAAAGGAAAGGGGGAGAAATGATCATGCTTACAGCAGGCGTAGAGATGATAGGGATCAATCTCCTGAGTTGAGGAGGAGAGAGAATCGTCACAGCTTGGTTGATCGTAACCCACGGTATAATACTGAAGACTTGAATCCGTTCCGTACGGGGAATGGATATGAACAGGAGGTACCGATACCTAAGAAACGTGAGAGTCTTTATCCTGATTTGTCCTGGTACACAGAATGCAGTAAGAATGACTAGGAAATAGGTCAAGCTCCGGTACACAGATGGGCTCATAGAGATAATAGACCCTATGTAGATATTGATATTTATTGGAGACATCGTAATATCCAAAGGGCCCGAGCATTAGTTGATACAGGAGCCGAGGCCACTCTTATTCATGGAAAATCAAAGAAGTTTACAGGGCAGCCTTTTACTATTACCGGATTAGGAGGAAAAGAAACCCCTGCAGTTCAAACTTTGCTTGAAATGAGAATAGGTAGAATCCCTAGAAAGGAATATTCTGTATTAGTGGTGCCACTCTTAGAATTCATAATTGGAATTGATATTTTGAAGGGAATGACGTTGCATCTTGATGATGGGTGTTACCAATTTGGAACGACGCATTATATCTCGTCCAGACCTATACGGGTTGGTCGTTTAAGGATGCCCCCCATACAAGTTCCCCAGGCGACCAAAGTGGTTTGTCAGAAGCAGTATCGTATTCCGGGTGGTCATGAAGAGATTAGTACCACCATTCAGGAGTTGGTTGATGCAGGTGTTATAACTCCAGTTACTTCTGCTTGGAATAATCCTGTTTGGCCGGTGCGTAAGAGTGATAATTCTTGGCGCATGACTGTTGATTATCGAGAATTGAACAAACACACGCCCTCTTTGACTGTTGCAGTACCGGATGTTATTACCCTGATTGAAAGAATCCAAACACATCCAGGTACATGGTATGCGTCCATCGATATTGCTAATGCTTTCTTTTCTATTCCAATTGCCCCTGAGTGTCAGGAACAGTTCAGTTTTACGTGGAACGGGCGTCAGATGACGTTTAGAAGTCTTCCTCAGGGCTATGTGCATAGTCCTACGATTTGTCACCGGCTGGTGGCAGAACATTTGGCTGAGGTACCAGTTCATCCCAAAATTCAGATATGTCATTATATTGATGATGTTTTGATCCAAGGCGAAACACAAGAGGATGTTCAGACACAATTAGATAGAGTCATTGAGTGTCTGCGTGAGAAAGGTTGGGAGATCAATCCGGATAAATTACAAGGTCCGTCCCAAGCTGTAAAATTTTTAGGTATTAATTGGCATGAGGGACTCCGCGAGGTGATCCCTCAAGTTAAACAGAAGATTCTTGATTTTTCGGTTCCGAGGAATAGGAAGGAAGCCCAGAGCTTCATTGGCTTATTTGGTTTTTGGCGCCAGCATATTCCTCATTTGAGTCAAATATTGGCCCCTTTGTACCGAATTACACGTAAAAAGAATGCATTTGAATGGGATAAGCAACAGCAAGATGCATTTAGTCTGGCGAAAGAGGCAATTCAACATGCTATGGATCTATGGCCTGTACGTGATGGTGATGTGGATTTGAATGTGTCTGTGCAAGGCCCTTATGCAAATTGGAGTTTGTGGCAGAAACAAGGCAGGAGTTCGGTACCGTTAGGTTTTTGGACCAAAAAGCTACCTGATGCTGGTGAGCGTTATACACCCTTTGAGAAACAGCTACTTGCTTGTTATTGGGCTTTGGTGGATACCGAGCAATTGACTTTGGGACATGATATATTCTTGCGTCCTGAAATTCCTATTATGCAGTGGGTTCTGAGTTCACCGAAAACTCATCGAATTGGGCATGCTCAAGAGGCGAGCGTGATTAAATGGAAATGGTACATACAAGACAGGGCACGTGTGGGCCCGAAAGGAGTTGCGTCTTTACATGAGCAAGTGGCGCAAGCACCGTCGACTGAGACTGAGAGTGAGTGTTCCGTACCTTTAGAACAGGAGTCTCCTGTTAAGTGGGGTAGACCTTTTGATGATTTGTCCGCTGAGGACAGAAACCATGTTTGGTTCACAGATGGGTCGGCGAAGTTTATTGGGACGACACGGCACTGGAAGGCGGTGTCTTATAATCCGGTCACACAGAAACTGTTGAGCACAACTGGTGAAGGGAAGAGTAGCCAATTTGCCGAGCTTTACGCTGTTTACCAAGTTTTGAAACAAGAATTACCTGGTACATGTCATATTTTTACCGATTCTTGGTCAACTGCCAATGGACTGGCTGTTTGGTTGCCAACTTGGCATTCCCATAATTGGAAGTTACATTCCAAAGAATTGTGGGGAAAAGAGTTATGGCAAGAGATTTGGGAGATGCTCCCACAGAGTACTGTTACAATCTTCCATGTGGATGCTCACACTCCAATAGACTCCCTTGACAAATTGTTTCATAACATTGCAGATGAAAAATCTAAAATTGCTGAGGCAGTGGTGGACAGACAAGATCCTGATATTGCGGGATTGGCGAAATGGGCACACCAGAAGGCAGGACACTTTGGAGAGAAGGCCACTAGCAGGTGGGCTGCTGATAGAGGAATTTATATTCCCCTGGATCTAATCAAAAATGTTATTTTACATTGTCCCGTCTGTCAACATATCAGACAGCGTAAGGTACCCCAAATTGTTAGAGGCCATTTACATCGCGGGAAATTGCCCGCTCAAATTTGGCAGATTGATTACATCGGACCCCTTCCCATGAGTAGGAATTGTCAATATGTTTGCACAATTGTCGATACATATAGTGGCTTGCTGGTAGCTCTTCCATGTAAGCAAGCTACCCAATTGAATACCATAAAAACATTAGAATTAATTATGATGTATTATGGTGTGCCATTCCAAATTCAATCTGATAATGCATCCCATTTTCGTGGAAGATTGGTACAAGAATTCTGTGTGGAAAATAATATTGAATGGATATTTCATATACCCTACTACCCGCAGGCCTCGGGCCTGGTGGAGAGATTGAATGGCCTGTTAAAGGACCAATTACGAAAGTTAACAGATGACAAGTATAAAAACTGGCGAGACTTTTTACCACAAGCACTATTGATTCTGAATAATCGTCCTTTTTTAAATGCTGAATCTCCACTTATGCGTTTGTTTCCCCCAAATGTTGAGACTATGCCTAATGTAATCAGTGAAACTGTGATGTATTGGGAAATTACTCCCGGAGCTCTGACTCCATGCAGAGCTACCCCAGGGTCGGCAGGTTTAGACTTGCACGCCATGGATGACACCGTTCTGGAGAGTAAGAATCGGGTCATCATTGCTACTGGTGTTGGTATTCATATACCACCTGGGAATTTTGGATTGATCGCCCCTAGATCGGGGCTGGCTGTAAAAGGCATCCAGGTACTTGGAGGTGTCATCGACAGTGACTATCAGGGAGAGATTAAGGTACTTCTGCTAAATAGCAGTGAGATTGACTTACTGATACACCGCACTGACCGAGTGGCTCAATTACTCATTATGCCTGTTTTCAGTGGCGAGATATTGAAAGGCACTGCCCCAACTTTGCTAACTGTACGTGGCCAGAAAGGCTTTGGCTCTACGGATAACCCTGGGGCCAGGGTTTGGGTGCAATCGCCTAAGAATCCCCCTGAACAAGCAGAGGTTATTGCCACCGGTCAGGACAATACCATTTTGGTTATGAGGCCAGGGAAAGATAGCTGGGAAGCTGTCCCAGCTGATAAATGTTATTTACGAGAATGATTAATGCCTGTATTTGGTTCTTTTTCAGATCATTCTTTGGATTGTTGCTGCAGGATGTGTCGGAACTGGACTCCTTTTGGATTGGTTCGGCGAGAGAGAAGGGATCCCGTCAACCCGGGATGAACTGAGAACCCGAGTGTTGCGTTCCTTCAATGCGTGGGATTCGTCATCGAACTTTTGGACATTACTGGCCAAGAGAGTGACTGATGCCCCTCACTTCTGCTTGACACCGATGAGATCTGTGCATGACATTCTAGCGACTTGTCTAGTTGCTGTCCCCGCCTCACTGGAGACTTTAATTAGTATCTTTAACGTTTCGAAGGCTCGTCCGAATATTATCCTGGGTGATTTTGCTACCCATGTATATTGTCCTTTGTGCACTGAACTGCCGAATGAGCAACTCCCCATCCAGTCCCAAATAATTACGTATAATATCACACGAGGTGACCTATGCTTCTTTCTTACATGTAATCCTAATGCAATTTCTGAATGCCTACGCCTCAAGTTAAGAGGCGCCACTTCATTCACAACTCACGAACGGACTTTGTGTTTTCAGAGGACACCGACCACATGTGTCTCAGTCCAGAACAATATGACTTGCAATAGTTTGGTAGTTACTCCCAGTCACTATCGTGCGATGTTGCTACCTGCCGGATGGCTTTTCTCATGTGGTAACACTTCCTGGCCATATGTCCCTGCAAACATTTCCGGAGGCCCGTGTGCCATTACCAGACTGAGTTTGCTGATGTTCTCATCACATCCAAATGCCAACTCTCGTGTGCTTCGAGATACTATGATGTTACAGGAGGATTGTGACTCATCTTTGCATTTATATTCCAAGTCTGAATATCTTGGCCTAGCTGTTTCAATTATTGGTGTTCCTGCTTTGGCGGTTTATAATGCCAAATCTATTGGGAAAATGGCTTGCTGGATGGTGAAATCTATTAATCATACTTCTACAGTCTTGTCTGACTTGCTATTGGACGCCCAGGGTGAACGTAGGGCCATTTTGCAAAATAGAGCAGCCATTGATTATCTTTTGCTTAAACATGGACATGGTTGCTCGGACTTTGAAGGCCTCTGCTGTTTTAACTTATCTGATCATACACAATCCATTCGTGCACACCTAGATAAGTTGCATGACTTAACGGATGAAGTTAGAAAACACATTGATCAGGGCTGGTTTGACTGGCTCTTTAATTGGTTACCGGACGTGCATATGTTACGCCACACATTAGGTGGCATTTTGATTGCTATCGCTGTTTTGATTTCTATCTGTTGTTTTATTCAGTGTATCCCTTCACTGCTTCACTTCTGTACACTCGGTACTAGACATAGATCAGTTAGTTTTGTTTCATATTATTCTTCCACCGATGTTAGTTCTGTTTAATGGATGTATAATAGACTGAAGTCAAGGGTGAAATGTACTGCTCGATTTTCCCGGCCTTCTTGTGTTGTAGAGCGATTAATATGACTTCAGTCTCTTTCCATCCAAGTCTAAGGATTAGAGTAGTGAATAGAGCCTATTTATTAGACACTTTGACACGATCCTGTGCTCCTCCCCATAGATCAGGGCTTACATACATAGCCTAGGGGATAGATTCGTTAGTATTAAGGATAACCTGCCCTATAGTGAGGGTATTTCATGGAGTCGTGCTGAATTCAGGCCTGGTAGGCCTCAGACAGGAGAGACTCCATCTTTCTTTCTGCCCCGGCAGCTTGGGACATTTCTAGGTGAAGGGTGATATTTTAGTTATGAGGTGTTATTCGCTCGGAGAGAACCGGTTCAGGCCGGCCCTTATCGAAGGAGTGTATTCTTCCCCTGCCGAAGACACTACATCAGGCCGGCCGGCTGGGAACGTGTCCTTGGCACGGGGAGGTACAGGAATTTGGTGGGCGGCAGGTTTCGAGCTGGAATTTTCCATGAGAGAATGCACCTCTATATTAGTGAAAGTCTGAGTTAGATATTGGCACTTGCTTCTAGTCCATAGGCGGCACCTGGCCGTTAGCAGAAAAGCTACTACTTATTTCAGGGAAGACAGATGATGAACTTGAATCTAAAGAGGAGAGAGTAGCCGATGAGGAAGAGGTTCCAGTGACTCGGAGAGGGAGAAGGGAGTAGATCCGCGACTGCGGAGGTGTGACTTCCAGGCGAAGCCGAGGCACAGACGAGAAGGGAACCTAGATGACCATTGAGCACAGGCTACATACGACTAAGGTGATGTCGACCCCTTTTTATTGAAGTGTATAACTTAACCTTTTACTTTCCTTGCAGGTTGTATATATGATGTATTCTGTGAGTGTGCATGTAGCAATTAAATAAAGTATTTAGCTTGTTGTGAGTCAGCATGTGTTGTGTATCCTTGTATAGGAGGATAGCCTATTCTTCTAGTCAGATTCAACTTGACATGAACAGATGTTAATCCTGATCAGGTAAGTGGTAACTGAATGAGGGAGAAAAGAGCCCCTCGAACTAAAGAACAGGTTGTGCTCAACTAATAGTCTTTGTGTGATCTGATACATAGTAACCCCGATTCCCCTATCGTGTACTACGGTGATAATAGGATGAGCTCGTGCTAAGGCTGCCGTCTGGGTAGGAAGTACTGGGTCCGTTCGAGACCGCGAGGCTAAGGCTGCCGTCTGGGTAGGAAGTTCTGGGTCTGTCTGAGACCGCGAGACTGTGGCTGCCGTCTGGGTAGGAAGTTCTGGGTCTGTCTGAGACCGCGAGACTGTGGCTACCGTCTGGGTAGGAAGTTCTGGGTCTGTCTGAGACCGCGAGGCTGTGAGGTCTGAGACTGCGAGACTGTGGCTGCCGTTTGGGTAGGAAGTTCTGGGTCTGTCTGAGACCGCGAGACTGTGGCTGCCGTCTGGGTAGGAAGTTCTGGGTCTGTCTGAGACCGCGAGACTGTGGCTGCCGTCTGGGTAGGAAGTTCTGGGTCTGTCTGAGACCGCGAGACTGTGGCTGCCGTCTGGGTAGGAAGTTCTGGGTCTGTCTGAGACCGCGAGACTGTGGCTGCCGTCTGGGTAGGAAGTTCTGGGTCTGTCTGAGACCGCGAGACTGTGGCTGCCGTCTGGGTAGGAGGTTCTGGGTCTGTCTGAGACCGCGAGACTGTGGCTGCCGTCTGGGTAGGAAGTTCTGGGTCTGTCTGAGATCGCGAGGCTGTGAGGTCTTGATATATATATATATATATAATAGGAATTCCCTGTCCCTAGGTGGTACATATATATGTGGTTATTTAGGTGTAAAAAGGCCCTAGGGAGGGGGTAACGTTCTGGTTTGGGTTAGAAAGGCTCTGTTGAGCGGGTTCTACCTGATCCGAAAACCCAAGCAGAACACCCTGGCAAGGTGAATGCTGGCTCCACCTCCCACTGTGCGTCTGAGGCAGACCCCCTCTTTCTGAAAGGAAGGATGCAGCCTGATCAACAAAGTGCTCCAGGGCGGGGCAGAACTGGTTCTGGCTGGGTTCAGAGACTTGGGACCCCTAAGAACAAAGACTTTGGGGGTATAAATATTTGTGTACAAACCCCTACATTTTGTATTGCTCCTGGATAACAAGAAGAACCTCTGTCCGTGTGGCTACAGGAATCTGCAAGAGAAGGACTGTCCTTGTGCCCTGTGTGCTGTTTCTGGGACTGGCCTGCAGCTGCTACCACTGGACTTCAAGAAGAGGAAAAGAACATTGATTGGACTTTTTATTTTTGCTACAGCAATCACCCAAGGGCTAGGAGAGAGCTAGCCTCCTGCTGGAGTCTCAGGCACATCAGACTCCACCATCAGCCTCCTGTTTCCTCCCAGCGAGGATTACTATCTGCAGGTGAGGCCCCTGTGTGTTCCAGGACCTCTATTTCTACTGTTGAGAAGAGAGCGCTGAAAATCGTCGCTAACCTCCATTAGCGAGCCGCTGCAGCTGGTGAGCGTGAGAAAAATCGCCGCTCCGCTGTCGCCAAGCGCTCGCTAACCCCGAAGATCGTCGCAGCACCTGTCTGCGGGCCTGAAAACGCCCGCTATCCGAAGATCGTCGCAGCACCTGTCTGCGGGCCTGAAAACGCCCGCTATCTGAAATCATCGCAACAGGATCATCGCAGCGCGGACGCCGAGCGTTCGCCATTTTCCCCGCATCGAATCCGGATCGTCGCTCCCTCGCGGAGCGCCATCTTTGTCAACGCAGCAAGATCGCACACGCAACAGGCTCGGTGCATCATCCTCCCTTCGCGGCAAGGATTTCATCGCATCACCGGCTTAGCGTGAGGAAGTTTGTCGCTTTGTCCTGCCCGCAACCCAGCGCATCATCCTCCCTCACGGTAAGGATTCAACGCATCGCTGGTTAGCGTGAGGAAATTTCTCGCTACAACTCCTTAGCGACATTTTTGTTGCTTTGCTCCAGGAACCAGATACTTTGTGAGTAAAAGGGTCGCAGAGACCCCTGCCTTGAACTAAACATCATTTTGTGCATCCTGAACTATTTTTCCTTGCAGCATTTCTAAAGTAATTATATTTTTATAGTGTTGTGGAGTTTTACTGTTATTGGTCTTGTGATTAAGTCTATATAAAAATACCTATTTTTCATAACTACTTGAGTGGTGTCCATTTGTAGTGTTCCTCATTATATTACTGTGTATGGTCATAAATGCTTCACACACTGCCTCTGAGATAAGCCTAGCTGCTTGTGCTACGTTACCACAGGGTTGAGCAGGGGTTGTCAAAGGGTGTAGGCTGCTTACTCTGACTTAGGAAGAAGGGTCCCTACTTGAACAGTGGCCAGCCATTGCCAACTAGAGACCCCCATTTCTAACAACTTGCTTGTAGACTCTCCCGAAGTACCCTAAAATTTTAAAATTCCAACCGCGACTTGCTCCATTGAAGTCTATTGGGATCCACGGCTGTGTTCTCACACTGCATGCGTCTCCCGTGGGTCCTTTACTTACCTGCCTTGGGTGGATTAGTGAGGCCCCAGCGCTTCTGAAGACCTTGGGCCCTCTCCCTTCTCAAGTCGTTCTTTTTATATGATTAATTTGAGATTCTACTAAATGACCTTGGTAAGAAAACTATAGGGCACAAAGATAGGATAAGAACTCGAGCTTGGAATAATTTGGAGGGAGGCTCTCTGATTAAGCTGCTGTCCTCCTCCGCAGCCGATATGCCAGGAGATGTGGATAGAGCATGTCATAACTACACTGGTTGGCTGCAGCAAGCTTGTGATACCCTAGCCCCTATTAAAATTTTGCGGCCAAAGAGAGCACATCCTTCTGCTCCCTGGTACTCACAGGAGATTAGATCTCAAAAGCTCATCTGCAAGCAGTGAGAACGTAGGTGGAGGAGTAATTATAATGAATCCGAGAGAAAAGCTTATAAAATCAGCCTCCAGACATATAAACAGGTTATTGTTACTGCCAAACAAAGATACTTTGCCTCTCAGATTTTGGATTCAAGTAATTCAGCCAAAGAACTATTTAAGACAGTGGCCAAGCTGGCAGCACCGAAGCCATGCCCGGTCCAACCTAGCCAACTGCCTTGCGATGATTTGGCCGAATTTTTCTTATCTAAGGTGGAGGCTATCTTTGCGGTCTTTAGCTAAAGGAGCACCATTAGTCCGGATACTAGCAGGGAGGGCTCGAGGTTAGATCGTGCCTCCTATCCGACCTTTGTCAAATGTTGGTCAGTGTCCTCCTTGGACATTCAAAAGATCTTGATGGAAGCTAACTCAGGATTTCCATTTGACCCTTGCCCCATTAAGGTGGCTAAACTAGCTTCAGGACCGATTGTGGACCAGCTCTTTAGTATATTTAACCTTATGTTTGAATCAGGGCTCTTTCCCAGCCATTGGAAATTAGCATCTATTCTACCATTGTTGAAAAAACCCAACCTCCCGATTAATGATCCCAATAGTTTTCGCCCAATAGCTAGACTTCCCCTACCGGCTAAACTTGTCAAAAAATTCATGAACAGACAGCTTAGTCTCTTCCTGGAGGATACCCATGTGCTTGACCCCACTCAATATGGTTTTAGGCCAGGCCATAGCACAGAATCCGCCCTAATTAAAGCTACTGAAGAGATTAGGGAGGCAGTGGATTAGGGAGGCAAGGCAGCTCTGATCTTGCTAGACTTGTCCGCGGCCTTCGATACGGTCCACTATTCAATACTCCTGAGTCGTTTAAAGACGTGTGGGATTGGTGGTAAAGCATGGGACCTTATCAAATCTTTTCTAGCTGACAGAAAACAAGTGGTGACCCTGGGGGAGTTCCAGTCAAAACCATTCTCCACACCTTGTGGGGTCCCTCAGGGGTCATCACTCAGCCCCACCCTTTTTAACATTTATGTTAGCGCTCTGGCACCCGTTATAAGGTCCTATGGGTTCGGTATCACCTCCTATGCAGACGATACACAAATTGTTGTATCACTGACACCAGGGGGGGAGGTGGATTCGAAATTGCGTCTGCGGGAGTGCATGTTGGCAGTGGGCAGTTGGAAGTCCAAAAATTGTCTGAAACTAAACTCGGACAAAACGGAGGTAATATTGTTTGGTAACACCTCTAACTTTTGGACCCCTGCCTGCTGGCCCGACTCCATGGGCACTCTCCCAATTCCAGCCAGAAAGGTAAAAAACCTCGGCATAATACTGGACGATAAATTGACCCTAGAGCACCAAATAAAAGAATTAACATCTAAAACCATGTACACCATCAGAATGGTGAGGAAAGTGTTACCCTTGCTTCCTCAGGACAGCAGGCATATGGTGGTCAGGGCTCTGGTCACTGCTAGACTGGATTACTGTAACAGACTCTATCTGAACGCTCAGCAAAGTACGTTGAACAAATTACAGATTCTGCAGAATGCGGCAGTCCGACTACTTACAGGCTCCTCCAGATTTTCCTCAGTTACTTTGGAAAGAAAAACCCTGCATTGGCTCCCTAGCAAAAGCCGTATACGTTTCAAGGCATTGTCCATGGCTTTTAAGGCCTTGCATGGACCATGCCCAGAATTTTTAAAGCGGCGCATACAATGGTATGTCCCGGGAAGAAGCCTACGATAAAAAGGAACAGGCTCAAGTCCCACGTATTAGGAAAGCTCGATTGGGAGGTAGAAGTTTTGTTTACGGAGCCGTTAAGGCTTGGAATGATCTGCCACTCTATCTTAGAACCTTACCTGACCTGCTGTCTTTCAGAAAGGAACTTAAGACTTGGCTTTTCCTTAATGATTAACCTCCCATCTCATGTCTCTCTGAATTCACAGGCTCCGGACTTCTCCGGACTTTCTAGACAGCGCCAGGACACCTCCGGGTATTTGTCGCGCTTTAAAAGTTTCAATAACAAATAACATCCCTCTTTTTTAGTATATGGTCTGGTACGCCCCTAGGGCCCCAGCCATATAAGTGCTTAAATTGTTGTGAAACATTGATTTGTGCACATGTTCCTGACTTCTAGTCTCATAAAGAGATTAGTAGAGTGTGTCTAGAAATAAATACATATGTATTTTATATATATATACCTGTGTGGTGTCCTTTCATTTGGTAATTCAAGAGATTATAAGGTAAAACAAGCTGCTTTCCATTCCTCCGAGACTTAGCCTGAAGGCTGCTCTCCACAGCTACCACTAGGATAGCTTTCTTTAAAAGGTTGTCTTAAACCTATCTACCATAAGAGTCGAATTGGACTGGTGCAAGGTGGCCACTTTAACTAGTGACCAGCATATGCCAGGCCAACTTCTCAAAGGACCGCCAATTTCTTAAGTCTTAATATGTATACATATATATATTCACTTAAAAAACCATAGGTTTCAGGCATGTTATAGTTAGAAGTTAGCATTTAAAAAAACATAGAAATTAACTGAAAAAACCAAAGGGTTTCAGGAACATTATAGTTAGTTGGACATTTCACTCGTGCAAAACCATAGAAATTCCGGTGTTATATAATTAGTTCAGCTAACTATAACTCGCGCCCCCGCAATGCACTGCTGATGATATCACATATTACATCATTCATGACATGGTCAGCGACATCACTGATGACATCACTGATGACATCTCAAATGACATCACTGATGGCATCACTGATGACATCATCTAGTGACTTTGTGTTTCTGTAAAGTTTAATTTTGTTTTATATATATGCAAAGCTGTATTGAGGAATGAGTGGGTGTATAAGTGTCTGTATGGAGGATTTAGTAGTTACTTGACTGACTGTATAAGTGATTGATTAAATGTGTCTTACTGAATGCATGGGTTAGTGACTAAACTGTTTGAAAGTCTGTATCAGTCTATCTGTTGTTGTGTAAGCGGCTGCATGGGTTGGTGAGTAGCTGCATGAGTGTCTATGTGGGTTATTGATTGCTTGCCTGAGTATTTGTAGGGCTGCCTGAGTGTGTGTGTGGGTGGGTGGGAGGTGTGTGACTGTGCATAGATGTGTGAGTGGTTGATTCACTGAGTGTATGGGTTCAAGAGTGCATGTGGAAACAGCTGTATGGGTGGGTGAGCGTGTATGGGTGTGTTGGTGAGTGAATGGATGTCTCAGTGGTAAATGTGCAAGTAACTACATATTTAAAAGGAAGTATACGTGAGTGATGGTGTATATAAATAACTATATATGAGAGTCAGTAATTGTGAGAGCGGCTGCGTGTGTATTTGTATGAGTGATTCTATAAGAGAGTAATTATGTGTTAGCATCTGTATGAATAAGTGAGGTTGTGTCTGTATAACTGTATAGGTGAGTAAATGGAAGTGATTGATTCTTTGCATGACTGACTAAGTGTGTGAGTAACTGGATATGTGGCAGTGTGTGAGTTTCTGTATAGGTGTATGAGTGCATATGATAGTGTTGTATTGATGAGTGACTGTATGGGTGAATGAGTGGGTGTGTGTGTAGACCTAGGAATCAGTCAGTGCGTATTTAGTAACTGGTATTGATGTGTCTATTTTTTCGAAAATGGTAGTCTGCATTTTAGAGAGGGTGTATCAAAGGTTATATTCATGTGTGAGGAGGTGCATCAGATTTTCACGTGGATGATGTCATCAGTGATGTCATCAGTGATGTCATTTGAGATGTCATCAGTGATGTCATCAGTGATGTCACTGGCCATGTCATGAAGGATGTAATATGTGATGTCATCAGCAGTGCATTGCGGGGGCGTGAGCTATAGTTAGCTGAACTAACTATAATGCCGGCATTTCTATGGTTTTGTACGAGTGAAATGTCCAACTAACTATAACGCTCCTGAAACCTATGTCTTTTTCAGATCATTTCTATGGTTTTTTAAATGCTAATTTCTAACTATAACATGCCTGAAACTTATTCAGTGAATTTCAAAGGTTTTTTTAAATGAAAATTTGTAAGTCTAATGTACCTCAACCCTATGTTTTTTATATATATATATATATATATATTTTCCGCAAATGTGGTCCAAACTGCGGCGCGCTCTTGCTGCTGGTGCGACATGTGGGGGTAAGGACCACAAACCCCTTAAAAATACATTAGCAATGGAGAAGAAATGTCGCACTCCCAGGAATTCAGTGACAGCAGTTCTTTATCAAAGACATCAGCTTAATTTCCGTTTAAGTAACAGAGCCCCATGATGCATTTCGACTTCCGTCTTCTTCTGATGGTAATTGCTCACAGCTGATTCACACGTTGTGCTTTAAAGTCTTTTTGCAGAGCATTTTGGTAATTGTAGTTTGCGCTTAGTGCGTTTCAAAAAAATGCCCCATTCATAATTTAAAAATGATTATTTTGCTTGCTCCTGGGCCCGTTCTCCCATCTCATGTCCAGGGCCGCATCGGTGCTTTCAAACCAAAGGAGGTGGCCTCATCTGTATGATGAGGCTGTCCTTTTAAAACAAAGACTCGCTAGGCAGAATTTGGAGTCAAAGACACTCCGGTCCGATAGTCTCCAAGTGCTGGGTGCACTCTGCTGGAGATTGGTATCTCCCCGTCCACTTTGTAAGTATTTCAGGCACTGGGCACTGCCGTCTGTCGAGTGTATTTTCCGCAAATGTGGTCCAAACTGCGGCGCGCTCTTGCTGCTGGTGCGACATGTGGGGGTAAGGACCACAAACCCCTTAAAAATACATTAGCAATGGAGAAGAAATGTCGCACTCCCAGGAATTCAGTGACAGCAGTTCTTTATCAAAGACATCAGCTTAATTTCCGTTTAAGTAACAGAGCCCCATGATGCATTTCGACTTCCGTCTTCTTCTGATGGTAATTGCTCACAGCTGATTCACACGTTGTGCTTTAAAGTCTTTTTGCAGAGCATTTTGGTAATTGTAGTTTGCGCTTAGTGCGTTTCAAAAAAATGCCCCATTCATAATTTAAAAATGATTATTTTGCTTGCTCCTGGGCCCGTTCTCCCATCTCATGTCCAGGGCCGCATCGGTGCTTTCAAACCAAAGGAGGTGGCCTCATCTGTATGATGAGGCTGTCCTTTTAAAACAAAGACTCGCTAGGCAGAATTTGGAGTCAAAGACACTCCGGTCTGATAGTCTCCAAGTGCTGGGTGCACTCTGCTGGAGATTGGTATCTCCCCGTCCACTTTGTAAGTATTTCAGGCACTGGGCGCTGCCGTCTGTCGCAGACCCCCCCCCACATGTCGCACCAGCAGCAAGAGCGCGCCGCAGTTTGGACCACATTTGCGGAAAATACACTCGACAGACGGCAGCGCCCAGTGCCTGAAATACTTACAAAGTGGACGGGAGATACCAATCTCCAGCAGAGTGCACCCAGCACTTGGAGACTATCGGACCGGAGTGTCTTTGACTCCAAATTCTGCCTAGCGAGTCTTTGTTTTAAAAGGACAGCCTCATCATACAGATGAGGCCACCTCCTTTGGTTTGAAAGCACCGATGCGGCCCTGGACATGAGATGGGAGAACGGGCCCAGGAGCAAGCAAAATAATCATTTTTAAATTATGAATGGGGCATTTTTTTGAAACGCACTATGCGCAAACTACAATTACCAAAATGCTCAACGTGTGAATCAGCTGTGAGCAATTACCATCAGAAGAAGACGGAAGTCGAAATGCATCATGGGGCTCTGTTACTTAAACGGAAATTAAGCTGATGTCTTTGATAAAGAACTGCTGTCACTGAATTCCTGGGAGTGCGACATTTCTTCTCCATTGCTAATGTATTTTTAAGGGGTTTGTGGTCCTTACCCCCACATGTCGCACCAGCAGCAAGAGCGCGCCGCAGTTTGGACCACATTTGCGGAAAATACACTCGACAGACGGCAGCGCCCAGTGCCTGAAATACTTACAAAGTGGACGGGGAGATACCAATCTCCAGCAGAGTGCACCCAGCACTTGGAGACTATCGGACCGGAGTGTCTTTGACTCCAAATTCTGCCTAGCGAGTCTTTGTTTTAAAAGGACAGCCTCATCATACAGATGAGGCCACCTCCTTTGGTTTGAAAGCACCGATGCGGCCCTGGACATGAGATGGGAGAACGGGCCCAGGAGCAAGCAAAATAATCATTTTTAAATTATGAATGGGGCATTTTTTTGAAACGCACTAAGCGCAAACTACAATTACCAAAATGCTCTGCAAAAAGACTTTAAAGCACAACGTGTGAATCAGCTGTGAGCAATTACCATCAGAAGAAGACGGAAGTCGAAATGCATCATGGGGCTCTGTTACTTAAACGGAAATTAAGCTGATGTCTTTGATAAAGAACTGCTGTCA
Organism: Triturus cristatus; assembly: GCF_964204655.1. Classification (NCBI taxonomy): domain Eukaryota; kingdom Metazoa; phylum Chordata; class Amphibia; order Caudata; family Salamandridae; genus Triturus; species Triturus cristatus. Next base: position 272,533,103 of record NC_140592.1, on the reverse strand, counting down.
CTGAATTCCTGGGAGTGCGACATTTCTTCTCCATTGCTAATGTATTTTTAAGGGGCTTGTGGTCCTTACCCCCACATGTCGCACCAGCAGCAAGAGCGCGCCGCAGGAAAATACACTCGACAGACGGCAGCGCCCAGTGCCTGAAATACTTACAAAGTGGACGGGGAGATACCAATCTCCAGCAGAGTGCACCCAGCACTTGGAGACTATCAGACCGGAGTGTCTTTGACTCCAAATTCTGCCTAGCGAGTCTTTGTTTTAAAAGGACAGCCTCATCATACAGATGAGGCCACCTCCTTTGGTTTGAAAGCACCGATGCGGCCCTGGACATGAGATGGGAGAACGGGCCCAGGAGCAAGCAAAATAATCATTTTTAAATTATGAATGGGGCATTTTTTTGAAACGCACTAAGCGCAAACTACAATTACCAAAATGCTCTGCAAAAAGACTTTAAAGCACAACGTGTGAATCAGCTGTGAGCAATTACCATCAGAAGAAGACGGAAGTCGAAATGCATCATGGGGCTCTGTTACTTAAACGGAAATTAAGCTGATGTCTTTGATAAAGAACTGCTGTCACTGAATTCCTGGGAGTGCGACATTTCTTCTCCATTGCTAATGTATTTTTAAGGGGTTTGTGGTCCTTACCCCCACATGTCGCACCAGCAGCAAGAGCGCGCCGCAGTTTGGACCACATTTGCGGAAAATACACTCGACAGACGGCAGCGCCCAGTGCCTGAAATACTTACAAAGTGGACGGGGAGATACCAATCTCCAGCAGAGTGCACCCAGCACTTGGAGACCATCGGACCGGAGTGTCTTTGACTCCAAATTCTGCCTAGCGAGTCTTTGTTTTAAAAGGACAGCCTCATCATACAGATGAGGCCACCTCCTTTGGTTTGAAAGCACCGATGCGGCCCTGGACATGAGATGGGAGAACGGGCCCAGGAGCAAGCAAAATAATCATTTTTAAATTATGAATGGGGCATTTTTTTGAAACGCACTAAGCGCAAACTACAATTACCAAAATGCTTTGCAAAAAGACTTTAAAGCACAACGTGTGAATCAGCTGTGAGCAATTACCATCAGAAGAAGACGGAAGTCGAAATGCATCATGGGGCTCTGTTACTTAAACGGAAATTAAGCTGATGTCTTTGATAAAGAACTGCTGTCACTGAATTCCTGGGAGTGCGACATTTCTTCTCCATTGCTAATGTATTTTTAAGGGGTTTGTGGTCCTTACCCCCACATGTCGCACCAGCAGCAAGAGCGCGCCGCAGTTTGGACCACATTTGCGGAAAATACACTCGACAGACGGCAGCGCCCAGTGCCTGAAATACTTACAAAGTGGACGGGGAGATACCAATCTCCAGCAGAGTGCACCCAGCACTTGGAGACCATCGGACCGGAGTGTCTTTGACTCCAAATTCTGCCTAGCGAGTCTTTGTTTTAAAAGGACAGCCTCATCATACAGATGAGGCCACCTCCTTTGGTTTGAAAGCACCGATGCGGCCCTGGACATGAGATGGGAGAACGGGCCCAGGAGCAAGCAAAATAATCATTTTTAAATTATGAATGGGGCATTTTTTTGAAACGCACTAAGCGCAAACTACAATTACCAAAATGCTTTGCAAAAAGACTTTAAAGCACAACGTGTGAATCAGCTGTGAGCAATTACCATCAGAAGAAGACGGAAGTCGAAATGCATCATGGGGCTCTGTTACTTAAACGGAAATTAAGCTGATGTCTTTGATAAAGAACTGCTGTCACTGAATTCCTGGGAGTGCGACATTTCTTCTCCATTGCTAATGTGTATATATATATATATATATATATATATATATATATATATATATATATATATATATATATATATATATATATATATATATATATATATATATGAGAAACAACCCCACTCCAAAGGAACGGGTCCGACACATGCTCGGTGGCCAAAAGTGAATTTATTGCAATGGGGGCTCCCATAATGCTGGAAAAGCGAAACGCATGGGCAGACGCGTTTCAGCGTTGCGGCTTTCTTCAGTGCCCGCTTCACTTTGCTGATGTTGCACCTGGAGGTTCATTAACTGCGGTCTTATTCGCTCCTCACTGATTGGAGGATCGCACTAGCCCAACCTCCTCGGTTTCGGCCCCACACAGTCCCATGATGGTCCATGTCAGATTTTCCGTGTCCTCCACTGTGAAATGCAGATACAGTTATCGGCGTCTTCAAACACCCAGTGGTGTTCCAAACATTGTTTGGCTGTGGAAAGCACTTTTACTCCGGTGGTCCGTTAAGGAGGCAATGATGTAAATTTCAATTTTGGCCACTTCCAAGCAGCGGACTGATTCTGTCAGCTGCCTGCTCTCTCCCCCAGTGGTTACAAGCTCAGGTGAGTCCATCAAACCATCGGGGGGGGTGACGCGTTGGATCAGGTGTGCTCACTCTATTTAAGGAGAGGCTGGACTACTTTAAGACATACAAGCAGTCTAAACAGCTATGAGAACTCTGGCATTTGAGAAAGGAAAAAGATATTTCCGAAACGCGTCATGCCTTAAAGATTAATAAGGACTGCCTCACCGTGCTCCGCTGTGTCCCTCTCATCTTTTCGGCAAGGAGAAGGTGTTTTTGTGCATGTTTAGCGTGTTGGCCCTTGACACGCAAGAGGGACCCTTCCGTTCAAGTGTTCTCAGCAACAAAGGCACCAGTGGCAACACTTTCGTTTTTCCGAGGAATCGGCAGCTGAGAACCGCCACCCGACCTACGAGGGAAGAAGAACTGCTGGCCAAGCCAGTCCATCATTGCATGGAGAGCCGTGGACACGGTGCCGTCGTCTCCAGTTTTGGCCCAATGTGGGGAAGTGCGGCTGGAAGTAGGGGCAAGCAAGGCAGTTTTCTTCAATTTAAGCTGTAATTTTTCACCTGACCACGCTCTCAATTTGGCCCTTTACTCACTGTGAGTAACTACAATCCAGGCCACAAGTATCACCCGCCACAGCCTGACATCGCGCTGCATTGTGAGACAAGTAGTTTTTACATCTTAAGCTGCATGGGTGGTGCTAGAGTTCATGGGGATCAGGTGTGCTCACTCTATTTAAGGAGAGGCTGGACTACTTTAAGACATACAAGCAGTCTAAACAGCTATGAGAACTCTGGCATTTGAGAAAGGAAAAATATGTTTCCGAAACGCGTCATGCCTTAAAGATTAATAAGGACTGCCTCACCGTGCTCGGCTGTGTCCCTCTCATCTTTTCGGCAAGGAGAAGGTGTTTTTGTGCATGTTTAGCGTGTTGGCCCTTGACACGCAAGAGGGACCCTTCCGTTCAAGTGTTCTCAGCAACAAAGGCACCAGTGGCAACACTTTCGTTTTTCCGAGGAATCGGCAGCTGAGAACCGCCACCCGACCTACGAGGGAAGAAGAACTGCTGGCCAAGCCAGTCCATCATTGCATGGAGAGCCGTGGACACGGTGCCGTCGTCTCCAGTTTTGGCCCAATGTGGGGAAGTGCGGCTGGAAGTAGGGGCAAGCAAGGCAGTTTTCTTCAATTTAAGCTGTAATTTTTCACCTGACCACGCTCTCAATTTGGCCCTTCACTCACTGTGAGTAACTACAATCCAGGCCACAAGTATCACCCGCCACAGCCTGACATCGCGCTGCATTGTGGGACAAGTAGTTTTTACATCTTAAGCTGCATGGGTGGTGCTAGAGTTCATGGGGATCAGGTGTGCTCACTCTATTTAAGGAGAGGCTGGACTACTTTAAGACATACAAGCAGTCTAAACAGCTATGAGAACTCTGGCATTTGAGAAAGGAAAAAGATATTTCCGAAACGCGTCATGCCTTAAAGATGAATAAGGACTGCCTCACCGTGCTCCGCTGTGTCCCTCTCATCTTTTCGGCAAGGAGAAGGTGTTTTTGTGCATGTTTAGCGTGTTGGCCCTTGACACGCAAGAGGGACCCTTCCGTTCAAGTGTTCTCAGCAACAAAGGCACCAGTGGCAACACTTGCGTTTTTCCGAGGAATCGGCAGCTGAGAACCGCCACCCGACCTACGAGGGAAGAAGAACTGCTGGCCAAGCCAGTCCATCATTGCATGGAGAGCCGTGGACACGGTGCCGTCGTCTCCAGTTTTGGCCCAATGTGGGGAAGTGCGGCTGGAAGAAGGGGCAAGCAAGGCAGTTTTCTTCAATTTAAGCTGTAATTTTTCACCTGACCACGCTCTCAATTTGGCCCTTCACTCACTGTGAGTAACTACAATCCAGGCCACAAGTATCACCCACCACAGCCTGACATCGCGCTGCATTGTGGGACAAGTAGTTTTTACATCTTAAGCTGCATGGGTGGTGCTAGAGTTCATGGGGATCAGGTGTGCTCACTCTATTTAAGGAGAGGCTGGACTACTTTAAGACATACAAGCAGTCTAAACAGCTATGAGAACTCTGGCATTTGAGAAAGGAAAAAGATATTTCCGAAACGCGTCATGCCTTAAAGATTAATAAGGACTGCCTCACCGTGCTCCGCTGTGTCCCTCTCATCTTTTCGGCAAGGAGAAGGTGTTTTTGTGCATGTTTAGCGTGTTGGCCCTTGACACGCAAGAGGGACCCTTCCGTTCAAGTGTTCTCAGCAACAAAGGCACCAGTGGCAACACTTTCGTTTTTCCGAGGAATCGGCAGCTGAGAACCGCCACCCGACCTACAAGGGAATAAGAACTGCTGGCCAAGCCAGTCCATCATTGCATGGAGAGCCGTGGACACGGTGCCGTCGTCTCCAGTTTTGGCCCAATGTGGGGAAGTGCGGCTGGAAGAAGGGGCAAGCAAGGCAGTTTTCTTCAATTTAAGCTGTAATTTTTCACCTGACCACGCTCTCAATTTGGCCCTTCACTCACTGTGAGTAACTACAATCCAGGCCACAAGTATCACCCACCACAGCCTGACATCGCGCTGCATTGTGGGACAAGTAGTTTTTACATCTTAAGCTGCATGGGTGGTGCTAGAGTTCATGGGGATCAGGTGTGCTCACTCTATTTAAGGAGAGGCTGGACTACTTTAAGACATACAAGCAGTCTAAACAGCTATGAGAACTCTGGCATTTGAGAAAGGAAAAAGATATTTCCGAAACGCGTCATGCCTTAAAGATTAATAAGGACTGCCTCACCGTGCTCCGCTGTGTCCCTCTCATCTTTTCGGCAAGGAGAAGGTGTTTTTGTGCATATATATATATATATATATATATGCACACCACCATCCTGAAGTAATCGACGTCTTGATTACACCAAACAGGTACGGACCACCGCATGGATAGTTAATTCTTCGGTTTATTTTCATTTTTTAGCAGATTCAAAAAAAGTGCAAATGCAAGTGCAAAATACAAAATCAATACGAGCAAGTGCCCAGCATGACGCGTTTCGACTGCACACAGGCAGTCTTGATCACATGACGCGCTGGACCTATCAGTGCACTTAAATAATACATTTAAAAAAAGCACATGATTACCATTGCCCAATCATAGAGAATTAAGTTACAGAACTGGTTTTGATGGTATCTCCCACACGGGAGTCGTATGTTGAACATAAATATGCAGCTCATACAGTACCAAACAATAATAAGAACATAGTGTTTTTAAATTATGTAACCAGCCTATACATATTTAATTTGAAACATTAGAGCCAAGGTTATTTACACACTTCTAATTGAAAAAATCTCTATTGGAAATAAATTTCCGCCATATAAGTAACCACCATCACTGGCCTAAAAAATCATTAAATATATGCATCAGATTCAGTATGCATGGTAAGTCATTATGTGCAAAAATAGTGCAAAAAAGTGATCTAGTGCTAAAGTGCAAAAACATACAATTTCAGTCAATAAAATATAAACAATCAAACATTCAAAGATTGCAGCAGATAATCAACGTCCCTCATGTAGTTTCCTTATCTTAAATCTTTCAGTTAGTATCATCACGTTAAGTTGTCACGTCCCACTCTTCAGTATTAATACCCAGATGTTTCTAATGATAAAAGGAAAAATAAATGAATTTGCAAATATTTGGAAGCTAGTGATCATTTGATTATCACTCTACTTCCTAAAACCAAACATAAACTATTGTGGATATTTAAGAAGATCTACAAAAATAGCTATCGGTCCAGACAGAATGCATATTCCTCAAAAAACTATGATATAAAGTAAATCAAAAACTGGACAAGATTCCCCAGGCTTTAAAACAGGCCAAAAGCTACTATCACCACTTAAGAGATCTAAAAAAATCCTAAAAAGTTTTTTGTATAAAAAATCTAAAACTTATAGAAAACTTTAGTCATAAAACGGTAGATAAAAACCATTGATAGTAAATCTGGGATCCAAGATAGTATATTAAATAATGTTAAAAACCAGTTATTAATTAGAGAAAATTGTGCAAATCATCGCTGTTATTGAGACCGTTGGGCATTTTAGTGTCGAGTAGCAAAATAAATTCCGTTTCAATTTGTCTCAATCTTTTTTCTCTGTTGCCACCTCGAATATTCTTGGGCAGTGCACTGATAACAAAATATTTGAGATCTTCAAGATTGTTATTATGAACAAGTTTAAAATGTCGTGCCACCGGATAATTAGAGTCTGAATTTACCACAGCTCTAAGGTGTTGTAGAATCCTATTAAAAACTTGCAATTTTGTGCTACCTACATACAATAAATGACAGGTGCACTCTAGAACGTAAACGGCATGATCTGTTCTGCAAGTATAATGTCCTTGTATTTTAATAGGTTCACTACCAAATGCAGTTAAATATTCCGTAGTGTTTCTGCCAAACTTGCAAGCACGACATGAACTGCATTTAAAGAATCCTGATCTCAAAGTAAGCCAGGTATTCGAGATTGTCACTTCAGGGCTATTTCTCACTAATGCATCTCTCATAGATGGAGCTCTTCTGAAAGTTAGACTGGGAAGCTTTGGTAAGATTTGTGACATTGTTATGTCAGACCGAACAATTGGCCAATTTTTATAAAGAATCTTACGAATCTTTCTCTCCTGTCTGCAAAAGTTAGTGATCAATCTGATATTATCAATAGATTCCATAGCTGTTACTTTAGTGGCTTCTTTGACCTGGACAATTGTCGAGATTTCAAACTCCTCCCCTGTCTCAACGGCAACTTCAACACTATTAGCCTTGTCTCTCGCTGTGACCAAATCTGTATTCTTATATCCTCTTTGTAAAAATCTATTGAAAGCTTCTTGCTGACACTTGTCAAGGTCCCCCTTATGGCTACAAATGCGTTTTATTCTCAAAAATTCACCAAAGGGGATACTTCGTATCAGGTGTTGAGGGTGTGAGCTGCTAGCATGTAATACAGAATTTCCTGCCGTGGGTTTCCTATGTAGCCTGGTATGTATTTTATTCTCTTTTATATATATTTCTACATCCAGGAATTGTACTTTTTCATTACTGATGTCAGAAGTAAATTTCAAATTCAAGGCATTATCATTCAAATCATTAATAAAACCAATAGCTGACTCAGGTGAACCCTTCCAGATTAAACAAACATCATCAATGAACCTCCACCACTGGAGAACATGTTGATCAAATCTCACTTTATGGGTGCTTTTGAGGACATGCTCCTCCCACCAGCCCACGTGCAAACACGCGTAGCTGGGAGAGAAGCATGCCCCCATTGCTACTCCGCGTAGTTGTTGGTAAACCTCCTTGTTGAAAAGGAAGTAATTACGAGTTAAACAAATTTCCACCATCTTAGTCAACATCTTATTGTGTTCGTACATATGAATGCTTCTTTGATCCAAAAAATGGCGAATTGCGTTAATGCCATCCTTATGATGAATACTAGTATATAATGAACTGATGTCCATTACAATTAGAAGATAGTCCTCCTCCCATTTGACTGATCTTAATTTCTTCAAAAAATGACCAGTATCTCTAACAAATGAAGGCAAATGTTCCACAAAGTCATGTAGGAAGTGATCCACGTACTTGGACATAGCCTCCAGTAAACTTTTTTGTGCCGATATAATCGGTCTTCCAGGTACTGGTGTCAGGTTTTTGTGCACTTTAGGAATAAAATATAGGAAAGGAGTCAACGGATGGTCATTTTTTAAAAAATTGTACTCATTTTTGGATAGCAATCCAGCACGTCTCCATTGTGCTAATTCACCAAAAACAAAATCTTTATTTTGCCTTAGTTCCTGAAAGTTTGCTTTTCTATAGCAATTGATGTCATTTAAATGTAAACCTGCTTCTTCCATGTACATATTTCTTGGCCAGAGAACGATATTTCCGCCTTTATCGGCTTTGTTAATGATGACTTCAGTATGTTTTTTAAGTTTGCTAATCAGTTGAGAATATTGAATCTCAGAATGATTTCTCCGCCTCGGTGGCCAAAAGTGAATTTATTGCAATGGGGGCTCCCATAATGCTGGAAAAGCGAAACGCATGGGCAGACGCGTTTCAGCCTTGCGGCTTTCTTCAGTGCCCGCTTCACTTTGCTGATGTTGCACTTGGAGGTTCATTAACTGCGGTCTTATTCGCTCCTCACTGATTGGAGCATTGCACTAGCCCAACCTCCTCGGTTTTGGCCCCACACAGTCCCATGACGGTCCATGTCGGATTTTCCGTGTCCTCCACTGTGAAATGCAGATACAGTTATCGGCGTCTTCAAACACCCAGTGGTGTTCCAAACATTGTTTGGCTGTGGAAAGCACTTTTACTCCGGTGATCCGTTAAGGAGGCAAATATGTCAATTTCAATTTTGGCCACTTCCAAGCAGCGGACTGATTCTGTCAGCTGCCTGCTCTCTCCCCCAGTGGTTACATATATATATATTAAAAAAAATTATTAATCATTTTTAGTTAGGAAAACTATATTCATTCTTTTTTTTTTTTTTAAGTATTATCCAGAAGTCGCGCACCCTACACGATGGCTGCGCGCATTCCGGTAGCCATTTTGAAAAGTCGCGCTGGGGTCGTGACTTCGGCATAATTTGTAAAGTATGAAATATCTTTAAATTAATTATAAGTAAAAGTTTTCCTTTAAGTGTTTGTCTAAATTTATTAATACAAGTATTTTTAAAGTATTATTTTCAATATAATTTCGACTAAAAATTATTCGATATTTATTGGATTCGGAGGTCAGGAGGGATGGCCATTTTGCTCGATCTGTTTTGCAAGATTTTTTCGTCTAGTCAGGTGGACACCCTCCTCCGGGTGAGGTACGGCTTGAGGATTCTATTCAAAAGATGAGGAATCAACAGGCAGAAATATCCATCAGAAGAGCAAGTTACTTACCTTCGGTAATGCTTTTTCTAGTGGATACAGTATCTGCCTGTGGATTCCTCACTGTCCCACCCGCCCCCCGTTGTCCACCTGTTTCTACCAAAAAGATGCTTTTACTGTTTGGCATGAATGTTTTTAATATATCTTAATCATGCTTATGTTTTAATAGTGAGAAATGCTTGATCTGTTGCTATTTCTTTATGCCTTTATTGGTTATGCATTTGTGTGTGTGTGTGTGTGTGTATATATATATATATATATATATATATATTATATATATTATTTATATTATCATATCATTTTTTAGATTGAAGGCAGCTTCGAGATAAAAAATTTTAAAATGAAATAGTGAACTGTTTGTTTTTGTTTTAAAACTGTAGCTCATTATATGATGTTATTAATTTAGTGACACGCTGTGAATTAAACCGCATACCCGCAAACACTGAGGTTGCTAGGTGTTGTACTACACTTACTGTCTCCTGGGCCCTGATTCGTGCCTGCACGCTTGCTAGCCATTCACGGTGTGCGGAGGGCGGGGCAGAGACAGGCCACACAGGAAGACGAGCGGTTAGCGCTCTAGCCCTTCTTCAGCTTAGGGCTATTTAGGCGGCGAGTAAAACTGTAGCTCATTATATGATGTTATTAATTTAGTGACACGCTGTGAATTAAACCGCATACCCGCAAACACTGAGGTTGCTAGGTGTTGTACTACACTTACTGTCTCCTGGGCCCTGATTTGTGCCTGCACGCTTGCTAGCCATTCACGGTGTGCGGAGGGCGGGGCAGAGACAGGCCACACAGGAAGACGAGCGGTTAGCGCTCTAGCCCTTCTTCAGCTCAGGGCTATTTAGCCCCTCGGCGGCTCCAGCGCGCAGCGTTGGCGCGCAGTATGGCGCCTACTCCTGCGCCTAAGACGAGCCAAAGACCAGCCCGTCTGCGCCCGTCCGCGACCGGACGGAGCCAGGGGCAGGGGGCTATGGAGATACGTACATACACCCCAGAGACCCCGTCCAGTAGCCGGAGAACATATACCTCACAGGTACTGTTAGAGTTGCGTAACCACCTCCCGATTAAATGTGATGAAATTATGGCAACCACTTTAGAAGGACCGTTTACCTGTCAGGTATGTCATACACGATTCCACTTCTTTGGGGAGGAAAGAAACCAAATGAGTGACCCAGCTGGCTTGCACCCTAAAGTGCAAGACACTGTCCTGATGAATAACACAATGGATAGTCTCCCCCTGGGGAGCAAAAACCTGCTCTGCAATATTCGCTCACTAGCGAAGCATGCCACCCAGGTGTGGGATCTCATATCTACTGAGGAACCCGACCTTTGTTTCTTAACAGAAACATGGCTTAAGCCTTACTCAGTCCCAGCCATTACATTGGGTATCCCGTCGGGATACAAAATAGCTAGGCTGGACCGCCCCAATAAAACAGGTGGTGGGGTGGCAATCGTCCATAAGGAGGAATTGAATATCACCATCCTTGAGGAAATATGTACACCCTAGATGGAATTATTAATCTTTAAAATCAACTCAACACCTAGGGAACAAAGGAAGGGAGCATTGGTGTATCGTCCACCAGGCCTGAGTGGGAATTTCTCTGTTGTACTCATAGAGGCCTTAGCACCGTATGTGAAAGAAAATCAGGACTTCCTCTTGGTGGGGGATTTTAATGTCCATAGTGAGTCAGAGAAATGCATGGAGGCAAGAACTCTCCTAATGGATCTGGACTCTCTGGGACTTAAAAAGATTAATTACGGGCCCACTCATGAGGCAGGTCATACTTTGGATTTAGTTCTGTCCAACTCACCCTTCATTAAATGCATGGCACCTATTCAGGTAGACTGGACAGATCATTTTATTTTAAAATTTCATACTGCTTCCATGTATAAGCCACGAATTCAGATCGCCTTGGCTAGTAAAAGGAGACCTTGGCATAAACTTACCACGGAAACCTTCAGAGAGAAGTATAAAACTTCTCTGTCTGAGAATCCTACAGATGACGTAGTAACTGCTCTTAATAGGTTTGAGGAGACGGTTAGAGTAGCAATCAACACTATTATCCCGCAGAAAACATATAAACCTCGCTCGGCAAATAAGCAAGAAGTTTGGTTCTCCGAGGATTTAAGATCTCTGAAACAAAAAACCAGGAAACTGGAAAAGCTATGGAGACAGTCTCAGAGATTTGAAGATAAAGAACAGTGTAGAACTTCCCTTAAGATATATCATAAGGCCATTAGGGCGGCACGAAAAAATCATATTGCAGCACAACTAACAGCGGCTGGGAAAGACTCAAAAGTACTGTATAACATATTACAAACTTTTACCAAGCCAGTAGCTTGTGAGACTGCGGAGGTTGCATCTCAGGATCTCTGTGATGAGATCTCTCTGTTTTTCATGAAGAAGATAGAGGGGATCTATGACAGGATTATAGTTTCAAATGCAACTGCTGCAGGAGAAAATAACACCTCTCAGAACATTGCACGGCAAGTGCAATCTACTCAGTGCCTTACGAGCTTTCCCCCCATTTCTTTAGAGGAGGTAACCTCATTGATTACTCAAATTAAGAGTGGTAGCCCCTTCGACTCCATCCCTGCATGTATTATGCCTATGTTGGCAGATGTCTTAGAACCAGAAATTCAGAATTTAGTTAACCTCTCCCTTAGCACAGGGGAGGTTCCTTTAGACTGGAAAAGGGCCCTGGTAAGACCATTGAGGAAAAACACTGCTATCCCCTGGACGGAATTGTCTAACTTAAGACCTATTTCGCTTCTCCCCTTTTTGGGTAAAATAATTGAGAAATTTGTAAATCGGCACTTGTCAAATTACATCGAAATGGCAGGTGGGTTGGACTCTTCCCAGTCAGGTTTTAGGCCAAGACACAGTAGTGAGACCACCTTGTTGTCAGTCACAGATGATCTACACATGTTCCAGGATAAAGGCTACTCTGTTATCCTGGTTCTGTTGGATCTGTATGCGGCGTTTGACACCGTGTCACACAACATCATGGCCACCAGGCTAGGTAACATCGGCCTGGAAGACAAGGCTTTAGCCTGGTTGAGGAGTTTCCTAATAGACCGCACCCAAAGGGTCACATTGGGTGTATATCGGTCAGAGGAGGTGGGGATCTCTAAGGGGGTGCCACAGGGCTCTTGTTTGAGCCCCACTCTTTTTAACATCTATGTGGCCCCCCTAGCTGACATCATGAGGTCCCATGGCTTCATCCCAGTGTCATATGCGGATGATACCCAACTCCTCTTTCCTTTTAAAAGCCTCACTGCTGAGGTTAGAAACTCCTTTGCCCAGGGGATGAAAGCAGTGGCTCACTGGATGGCATCTAACTTCCTGCAATGTAATGTTGCAAAGACGGAAGTGATGCTGTTCGGGGAGGCCAAACTCCTGTGGACTCCTGACTGGTGGCCTCAAGTTCTTGGCCCAGTCCCTGAGCCCAAGCAGGTAGTGAAAAATCTAGGGGTCCGATTGGACCAGGAGCTTTCCTTAAGACATCATGGCAACCAAGTGGTGGGCTGTTGTTTCCACATTATCGGCTTGTTGCGGAAAGTATTCCCTTTGCTGCCAGACTCCACTAGAAAAACTTTGGTCCAGGCTCTAGTATTGAGTCGATTGGACTATTGTAATGGGCTACTGTTGGCGGCAAATGAAGGAGTAATTTCTAGACTCCAGGTGGTCCAGAATACTGCTGCTCGCCTTGTCTTAAATCAGCCCCCTCGCACTCCCTCCAAACCTTTGCTCATTAAGCTTCACTGGTTATCCATCAAACAGAGGGTGAAGTTTAAAATCTGTTGTGTTATACACAAATGCTTGCATGGGAGAGGCCCTGTATATCTGTCCAACAAATTCTCCCCCTATGTAACCATGCGCCCTCTGAGATCTAGTGTACAGGCTCTGCTATGTGTACCCAGAGTAAAAAAAGCAAGACAGGGAGCCAGAGCCCTCTCGGTTGCTGGTCCAACTCTATGGAATAGCCTCCCAACATCTTTAAGACTCTGTGATGATCACCTCCCTTTCAGGAAACAATTAAAAACTTTCCTATTCCAAAATTAACATGATACACTGCTTAGACTTCTTTTTTTGCATTATGGTCGCCCAAAGGCGCGGAGATACTCCTTCGGGAGTCGAATCCAGCGCGGTATAAACTCACAAATAAATAAATAAATCAGTAGATAGTTATAGTTCGGACCGGGTTCCCATAGGAAATCTGAAAATTCTATTTTGAATAACTTTGGCGCCGGTTGACGAATCCTCGCGAAATTTTCAAAACTAATGGGGCGCTCCGCTCAGCTCCTACCCTGAAAGTCTCGGGGTGATTCGTCAAGCAGGGGCTGAGAAAAAAGAGGGGTCCCAAAACGTGTTTTCCCCATGCATTTTCCCATAGGACCTTTAGTCGAAGGTACAGCCCGAACGGCTGAACAGAATTACTTGAAATTTGGCAAAGAGGTAGTCCTCAGGTCAGGCATGTGCCTTTTGCATATATGGTGTCAATCTGTTCAGTAGTTCCTTAGAAAATTGCAGTTAAAAGTACATAAATATCTATATGCGCGCACCGTGCGCGCACCGTGCCATGCGCAAGCATAATTCTGATTGGTGGTTAGATGTCAGTCAACATTCGAATCGGTCGAAATCAGGAAGTGTCGGATGCCATTTTGTGTGTGGCAGTGAAAAAGAAAGGTGGAGAACGTGAAAAGGGGGCAGGGTAGAGAGTTCCTGACCCCCTAGCCTTTGTCAGGGGTCCCTGAAGGACCCTGAAGGACCCCGAAGGGTGGAAAAAAACATTTTATTTTTTTTCAAAAAATCGCGGGGTGCTCGCACGGTGCGCGCACGGCGGCAAACAATTCATAAAAAAAATAGAATTAAAAATCAAGTTTAAGTGTTTAGATGTTGGTTGGCTCTAAAAAGAGCAGTTGTGTTCATTGAGTGTTTTTTTGTACCTACAAGTAAGTACCGATGCAGAGTCTAAAGTTCAAGAGGAAGACTCTGTTCCCTTCATCTGTGAAATGTACACCATCTCCTCTATAAATGCCTTGCATGTTGTAACGCAAGTTGTTGTGGTATATAGAACCCATTCCATAGTCTCTGAGGAAAGCAGAAACAGACTTATTGACGTGCTTTCTTGCTTTCTCAATCTGCGGACAATATTGGTTGGACCAGTTCCACTTTTGCCTTTGGCATATATTAGAATATACAAAGGTAGTTTGTGGAAAAAGTGACATCAATTGCACAAAGGTGTCCTTAACAAGCATTTCCAGACCTACCCCAGTTAAAGTGCCTAGGTCATTTCCACCACAGTGCACAATTATAAGGTTAGGCTGTGGGAGATGTAGAAAGGATTTCACCAAAGGCATTAATTGGTGCCACTTTAACCCTCTCTGACCAATCCATTTAATGTCTACATTTGGCAAAGCAAGGTCTTTCACAATACCTCTTTTTTCTGCATACTTTTCACTCCAGTAGACATAGCTATGACCTACAATCCACACTGTGAACATCTTTCAAGGAGATCTGGATGCACTCAGAAGGTGTCTTTCAGTAGAATGGCAATATGAAAAGAAAGATAGTTGTAAAATGGAGGCTTACATACTTTTTTTTAATAAAAAGCACTCATTGGCTGTTTCAGACCATTCAACACTAAAAACTAGGCTGTATGTTTACATTTTTAAAAGCATGTTTTGTATTGGTTCAGAAAAATGTGTTCCCAAAGAACATTACTTTGGATATGCTGTTAGGTTTGAAAAGTCAAGCACTCTTGCTCTTTGGATTAGAAACATTGTGTGCTGAACTTCTGACCTCTCTGCTCACACCAGTGTTCCATGATCTGTTGCTATGGTAGCAGGCAGAAGTCATGTTGGGGGTAGGAATCATTTGGAAAGGGTTGAAATTTGCAACCAATAGAAATGTGTGTTTCCATTTAAAAAAATGTGGGAAGGATTGTGATTTGAAGTTAACATGTATATGTGTGAAAAAAGAGAGGGACAATTTGCCATTTAGTGGTTCTGGTGAGAGGAGTACAGCTCAGAGATTCTGGCTCTGATAATCTGCTGTGTGAGTGGCACATTTCTTTCTCAACTAACTACTTTTAAAGGTGAGTTATGAATTTGAGAGGGGATGTATTTGGTGTATTTTGATATAAATAATAGAAATGTGTTTCTTCTTTTAAAGTTGTGTTTTACATTTTATGTTTTGGAAGATATTTAACTGCCTTGAACTTGTAAGATATTATGGAGTATGTCTTCACCATAAGTTAAGGTGTACTGGTATCACCCAGGAATACTGTTTTGTGCCTAGAATCACACCATGAGTCTGTGTGCACACAGGAATTGTGGTCAGAGATTTAATTTGTGTTGCTCTTGTTCTGTAAGACTTGCTCTCGTAGGAAAGGGGCAGCTTGTTTTCTAGAACTGTGACGGTTAACATTAAGCACAAATCACTATCTCACAGATGAGAGGCAAATGCTAACACATTTGAAAACAACAGGGTAGATTTTCCTTCCACTCCTGCAATGGGTGAGGTAGTTCCTACATGTTCAAAAGCCCAATTAACCCTTACCACATGTGCTCTTACATACATCTCTGCAGTCTTCATGCAGTTGTGCAAGCGTCCATGCAGATCTCTCTTGCACCTGACAATACACAGTCTCCAGAAACACTCTCTTAGCACACAGGCAGCTGCTTCTCCTGCACTCCCATGCTTACTATTCAGCACTGTGTGGTATTTCAGATAGCAGTGTGTAACGCTAACACATTCAACATCACCAAGGCTCATTTCCTTTGCTCTAGTCTAATCACTCACCCAGGTTACACATGCTCATGGTCTCAAGTAGCTGTTAGGACATGTGCTCTTTTCTGCCTCTCTAAACTATAAGGAAAATGTGTCAGGCTGTTACTGTAATTATCACTTGCTCTACCACAGTAGTAAATGTGCTTTGAAATTGCCAATCAAATATCGTTTTCTGTCTAGGATCACACCATGAGTCTGTGTGCACACAGGAATTGTTGTCAGAGATTTAATTTGTGTTGCTCTTGTTCTGTAAGACTTGCACTCGTAGGAAAGGGGCAGCTTGTTTTCTTGAACTGTGATGGTTAGCATACAGCACACATCACCATCTCACAGATGGGAGTCAAATGCTAACACATTTGAAAACAACAGGGTAGATTTTCATTCCACTCCTGCAATGGGTGAGGTAGTTCCTACATGTTCAAAACGCCAATTAACCCTTACCACAGGTGATCTTACATACATCTCTGCAGTCTTCATGCAGTTGTGCAAGCGTCCATGCAGATCTCTCTTGCACCTGACAATACACAGTCTCCAGAAACACACTCTTAGCACACAGCCAGCTGCTTCTCCTGCACTCCCATGCTTACTGTTCAGCACTCTGTGGTATTTCAGATAGCAGTGTGTAACGCTAACACATTCAACATCACCAAGGCTCATTTCCTTTGCTCTAGTCTAATCACTCACCCAGGTTCCACATGCTCATGGTCTCGAGTAGCTGTTAGGACATGTGCTCTTTTCTGCCTCTCTAAACTATAAGGAAAATGTGTCAGGCTGTTACAGTAATTATCACTTGCTCTACCACAGTAATAAATGTGCTTTGAAATTGCCAATCAAATATCATTTTCTGCCTAGAATCACACGTTGAGTCTGTGTGCACACAGGAATTGTTGTCAGAGATTTAATTCGTGTTGTTCTGGTTCTGTAAGACTTGTACTCATAGGAAAGGGGCAGCTTGTTTTCTTGAACTGTGATGGTTAGCATTCAGCAGAAATCACTATCTCACAGATGCGAGGCAAATGCTAACACATTTGAAAACAACAGGGTAGATTTTCCTTCCACTCCTGCAATTGGTGAGGTAGTTCCTACATGTTCAAAACTCCAATTAACCCTTAGCACAGGTGATCTTACATACATCTATGCAGTCTTCATGCAGTTGTGCAAGCATCCATGCAGATCTCTCTTGCACCTGACAATACACAGTCTCCAGAAACACACTCTTAGCACACAGCCAGCTGCTTCTCCTGCACTCCCATGCTTACTATTCAGCACTGTGTGGTATTTCAGATAGCAGTGTGTTACGCTAACACATTCAACATCACCAAGGCTCATTTCCTTTGCTCCAGTCTAATCACTCACCCAGGTTCCACATGCTCATGGTCTCAAGTAGTTGTTAGGACATGTGCTCTTTTCTGCCTCTCTAAACTATAAGGAAAATGTGTCAGGCTGTTACAGTAATTATCACTTGCTCTACCACAGTAGTAAATGTGCTTTGAAATTGCCACTCAAATATCGTTTTCTGCCTAGAATCACACCATGAGTCTGTGAGCACACAGGAATTGTTGTCAGAGATTTAATTCATGTTGCTCTGGTTCTGTAAGACTTGCAGTCGTAGGAAAGGGGCAGCTCATATGATAGGATTTGAAAAGCTCAAAAAAAAAATAGTAATTTATTTAAATTACATAAAGGTATTTTTTTTTGTTTCCTTTAGGTATTGCTGAACAACACTGAAATAAATTAAACATGCCTATAAAATCAAGAAAGAGAAAAGAACAGCAAAAACATCTATATTTGAAGACAACTGGACAACAAAAATTAGTTGAAGATCCTCATGTCGGAAAAAAGAAAAAGTCTTCTGGTAAGCAGACTAAGGATTTTTGTAAAAATATCCTCAAACATAGAAAAAATGTAGAAAGTATATCCTCTGCAAATAGTGTTTCAAGAAGAAAACAACAAGAAAATAGAAAAGAAATACTAAATGCTAATGGAAAATCAGAAGCAAGAAAGAATGACTTAAAAAGAAAAACAGAATTTCAAAAATTTCGTCAAAAAATGTTTCAGAGAAGAGTGGTGTTCAATTTGCTAAAGGATGTGAAAAAAAATAGGAAGAAAGCAATATTTTATAAGCAAAAGAAACATATTGAATCAATTGTTGCAAAGGCTTTGGATTTAATAAGAAAACTATTCATGATGTTGAATGTGTTAATTTTAAAACAGGATCCGTACATTAGATAAAATAGTCAATGTAATGAAGTCAAAAAGCAAAAGGAAAAGAGTAGTGAAAAAAAAAAACCTTTTGTAATGTGTTCTTAGGAGAATGGAAGCATAGTTCAAGTACTGAACCATTTTTTAATGAAGAGATTTATCTTCAAAGTAATAGTTTGCTGTATGCAGTTGACACCAGTGGTCAAACTTATGAAGTTAAAGATGGTTGTGTAATGGAAAAGGAGAAAATGGTTCCAAGAAATGAGGAAGAAGTGTTAGCTGATGAGGTTATGGAGAAACGTCCTAAAACCCCAGTGTACACTTGGAATTGTAGTAGTATTTGTACTGTACGACAAGAATCTATTGATAAATTACGTGACTTTCTAAGAGAATATAGTAAAAAAAGTGTTAAACAGAAGGTTAAGGTGCTTCAAAGACTAGATCCATGCAGAGTGAGAAAGAATACTGGTTTGCAAGGACATTCTCTGGCTTGTCTTTCTAGGAAAGTTTGTCAAAGTGTTTTTCACCATTTTAGGATGCTGGCAGTACATCATACTGAAATGAGAAAGTTTGTGAGAAGATTGTATTTTGCTAAAAGTCCAGCACTAAAGTTAAATGAGTTGAATAGTGCTCTGTTGCATGGATCTGTATCAGATGTAGAGAAGGTTACTGATGATATTCAGTTTTGTTACTTTGGTCCAGAACAAGAAAGTGCAGGAAATGACACAGTTATTGAAGAAAATGTTGGAAGAGAATGTAGAACCCACTGTTAGTAAAAATTTTGAAGATCAAATGACAAAATTTACTATCATCTCTAATGAAAGACCAAATATTACTTGTATTTGTTGCCGGAGAAGCCATTATAAAAGTCAAACAAGGAATGTTGATCTCTATAAAAAAAGTGAAAAAGAAAATAATTATGAGTGGAAGGATTTTGGTACATATTTGTTTCTGGAAAATTGTTTTGATTTGGGTGAAGATCAGCGTATTTGTAAATACTTTTATAACAAGTTAGAAGAAAATAAAATGCCAGCTAGAGCTGTACATAATAATTTAGAATTGGTTGATATTCCTGCAGAACTTAGTGATTTAAATACGTATAAGTCTATACTCATTCAATGTGTCCATCAGTTTCAGACTATAGTTCGTTTGGAGCCCAAAACAGGTAAATTACCTCCTTCAGATTTACAAAGAGGTTTAAAAGGAAGAGTTGTCTATTTGCCATTAGATTTGAAAAAGAATATTGAAACAATTGATGCAGATAGTTTGGAAACTGAACTATTAGTTATTCTTGTTAATGGTGTACCTACAAAGAATAAGAAAATTTGGCAGGAGCTAGTAGATGTACGAAAAGTACAAAGATCAAATTTCTATTTGAAAAGAAATAATAAGTACTATGAATCAATTTATATGGATGAAGATGAAGAAGTTTTACTAGCAGACACAGGAATACCAACTGGGCAAATTGAAAAAGTAGATAAGTCAAAAGAAGAAGAAATTTATGAACATTTCAGCAGACATCCTCTTCATTCTAAAGAAGTTATGGGAAACACTATTGATCTGTTTCAGATGAAAAAGCTAAAGGAACTCCCGTGAGTGTATGGGAGGAGAGCTTGGAAGCTCATTGTTTTCCCCAGCTGTTTCCTACAGGAAAAGGTGGATGATATGATGAACGTCCAGTACAGATTCCTGCTTCTGAGTATCGGACTACAAGATTATATGCAGAAGATCCAAGATTTCGTCAAAGTATTCCTTATTTGTTCCATCTTTTATTTGAAAGTGACTTGTCTGCACTATCCTATGCAGTAAATCACATTTTAAAAACTGGAGTACATCTACATAATGTGTCTGCAAAGGATTTTATGAACAAAGTGCAAAAGCGAGATGATCATTTGGAATCTCAATTGATTAATCTGATGGCTTGTCAGCGTGGAACTAATGAATATTGGTACCGACGCCATGGAGAATTGAAATGTATGCTACGGAATTTAGGAACTCCTACATGGTTCCTTAGCCTAAGCTGTGCTGAGTACGCTTGGGATGATTTACTGGATTTTCTTCGAGAGGCAAATTCAAATATTGAAAACATCCAATACAAGACAGCAGGAGAATTGTGATCATTGGATCCGGTTAATGTTTGCAGATATTTCAATCATAGATTTGAGGCTATGATGTCCTTTATCTGCAATAAAAAAAATCCACCTCTTGGAGAAGTTGTGGATTTCTTTTGGAGAAAAGAGTACCAAGCAAGAGGTGCTCCTCATATTCATATGCTGTTGTGGATCAAGGATGCCCCAAAATTTGGAACAGATTCTGATGAGGCAGTTTTATCTTTCATTGAAGAATATGCAACATGTGCTATACCTAAAAGCACAGAAGAAAAAAACTTAAAACAGCAAGTTTTACGTTTCCAAAGTCATCGGTGTGGAAAATACTGTCGACGAAAGTACAAGAGTAAAGATAAATTCTACACAAAATGTCGATTTGGATTTCCACTACCTCTTCTTTCAAAAGGAAGAGTAAACAGTTCTATGTCAGCTGTGCGACATACCATTACAAGATAATCTCCGAAAAATACCTATAACCTAAGAAGAAAAGAAGAGTCAAAATATATAAATGACTATAACCCAGTCATTTTATCCATGTGGAATGCTAACATGGATTTCCAGTATGTAGCTGACAATTCTATTGCTGTTGCTCGGTATGTCACATCTTACATCACTAAATCTGAGAAAATGGAATTGAAAGAAATGTGGGAAGAGATTTCTCACGAGAAGACTGTCAGTAAAAAGCTATACAGTTTCAGTTTAAAGATGTTATCGCATCGAGAAATTGGGTCATACGAATGCTCAGATAGGTTATCATCTGCAAGTCTGTACTCCAAATCCAGAAGAATAATTTGGGTAAGTTTAGGCCTTGCAGGAATGCGAAATCAGGTACTGAAATCTATTCGAGAAATTGAATATTTAGTAGAGAACGAACCAGAAAGTACAGACATTTTGAAAACAAATATGTTGGACACATTTTACCCAAACAGAAGTCATCATCTTGAGAACATGTGTCTCTATGAAGTGCTGCAGAACTACATTTTTACACGGAATGCCACAGAAGACATCACCACTGGAAAATATAAAGTCATTGGTGAGGAAGGATGTTTGGTGAAACAAACAAAAGGAAGTTTGATTAATCACAGGAAGCTGAGTTGCGACACTACTGACAAAAAGGAATTTTACTACTTAGCACTTTTACAGCTGTTTAAACCATGGCGTTCAGAGGATGAATTACTTGGAGATTTTCAGAGCTATGAAGATTCCTTTAATGCATGTAAAGATAGCATAAAATGCAGTACTTTCACAAATTATGTACAAATGTTAAATGAAGAAATTGAACAAGAAGCTACAATTGCAGCTGAAGTAGCTAGAGACAGTTCTCAAGACAGTCAAAGTTCTCGTACGCACAGTCAAGATCCCCTAGGACAACCAATCGTAGAAAATGAAGCTGCAATAGCCATGACTGAAGTGGAAAGAGCTATGAATCAAGCTCAGGAAGATTACATAGACTTACCAAATTTGGAACAACAACTGAATGATGAACAACAACAAATTTAGGAAGAAGTCACAAAACAAATTGATCATGGATTACTACATGAAAATAAAGAGTGCTCATGCACATCATTTGAACCAATCAGAATGTATGTGAGTGGACAAGCTGGAACTGGAAAAAGTTTCTTAATTAAAGTAATTAGAAGCTACCTACAGAAAAAAACTGATTCAACTTTGTCTTGTGTTGTTACTGCTCCAACTGGGTTAGCAGCATATAACATAAAAGGAATTACCTTACATCGTTTGCTAATGTTACCAGTAGAGCATGAGAGCAACATAGAATACCACAAGCTAACAGGAGAAGCATGTTTTGAAGTTTCAAGAGTGTTGAAGAAAATGAAAGTTCTCATTATTGATGAGGTAAGCATGGTATCAAACTTAATGCTTGTCTTTGTGCATTTAAGAATGCAGCAAATTCTAAAGACAGACTATGACGTGTTATTTGGAGGAAAACATGTTATAGTTTTTGGGGATCTACTGCAGCTCACTCCAGTTAAAGGACAACCAGTATTTAATACTCTTGCACATGAAGACACAAAAAATCATTAGGAAGTATAGGTAATGTGAATATTTGGTCATACTTTGAGTACAAAGAACTCATTACCAATATGCGGCAAGCAAATGATGATGATTATGCAAGTATTCTCAAAGATATCAGAATTGGACTACTCACGGAAAATGGCAGAAAAGCTTTACAGAGTCGATTGCTATGTAATTTGTTTCCAACAGAACAAATAGTTCCAGAGAAAATATACAAGAACATTGCAGAAAAAAATACTGTAATCTGCTTAATGCCAACACTACATGAATGCTCTATATTCAATGAAGAACTTTTGAAATTGGAAAATGAAGAGATTATGAAAATGGAAGCCGTGGATAAAATACAGCATGAAGGAATAACTTTTACATTGACAGGCAAATTGAAAACTAAATTGGATTCTCTAGAGAAAAACATATCGAAAACAGCTGGTTTAGAAAAGATTCTTTATGTATGTATGAACTGTCGAGTAATTTTAAGACGTAATTTGAATGTAGAAAAAGGTTTAGTGAATGGAGCTATGGGTAAAGTTGTGGGTTTTGTTAACTACCAGAAAAAAGATGGAATTGAATTTTTTAAAATAAAATTTGATCAGATTGAAGAGGTTAAAGACATTAGTCGTTGTTCAGTTCGTTTTTTGCTTGTGAAAGACTTATATGTACGTAGGAAGCAGTTTCCGTTTTCTCTAGCATATGCTGTAACTATTCACAAATCTCAAGGATTAACTGTAGCTTTTGTAAACATTGGATCTAGTGTGTTTAAAGAAGGAATGGCATATGTTGCTTTGTCACGAGTGAAAAAATTATCTGGTTTATTCATGATAGACTTTGACGACTCAAAAGTTAGTGCTGATGCAAATTGTGTAAAGGAGTATAATAGATTAAGAAGAAGCTATGCTCCTCATTTAGGTCAGTATCCTGTGTTTGAAAAACGTGTTGTTTGTCGGAAAAGGAGAATTGAGAATATCTGTAATGAGGATGTACAGAAGAGAAAACAAAAGGAGAGTGATGTGATTGCAAGCAAAAAGAAAAAGGACAATGTTGAAGAGGTTGTTGGTTGTCATTTTGAAAATAGCTCTGGTGTCAACTGCTACGCTAATGTAGTGCTGAATGTTGTATTTTATCTTGAAAGTTTGTAAGAGCAGATAATACTAAATCATGAAAAAAGATTTTGTTCTCTGCTGAGTTTTCTTTATGAGAAGTTGGGTAATGATAAAACTAAAATAGAAAGTGCTTCTGATGTTAGAAATCTTTTAGATGTATGTTCTGGATGTACACAGTTTACTGAAAATGTCCAGCAAGATGCACAGGAATTCTTAATGTATATGCTTATGGTACTGGAAGCTGAAGGGGTAGAAATAGAAAATATGTTTGGTCTCTCTTATAAATGGGAACATAGTTGTGAAAACTGTATGAACACATGCAGCACTAATGTTGATTCTGAAAGGTTCATACATTTAACATTACCAGAGAGTAAATCAGTGACTTTTAGTAAATTAGTTAAAGATGCAAATCACAACATGGAATGTTCTCAATGTAAATCAGAAATGTTATCAACGTTATTTTTAAAGAAATATGGACAGTATATAATTTTAATGATGCAACGTTGTAGAGCTGATGGAACAAAATTATCAATATCAGGAAAGACTTTTGTTGCAGTTGCAAAAATTTTCCATGATGGACTTTCTATAACTTCTGGTCATTACACGGTTTATCTAAAATGTGAAAAAGGCTGGACACTGTGTAATGATTCTCAATTGATTTTCAAACAACGTTTGCCTGCAGAATTACCAAATTCCTACTTAATTTTTCTAAAACCAAAATTTTAGATACAAATTGCAGCATCTGAAGAAACCATTATTTCGAGTTTATAGGATTATCATTGGATATTTCACCAAAAAAGGGTTTAAAAATTACCATTTGGCCTCATGGAAAGGTAAATGTTTCTATTGTGGACTTCTTTGACAGATATTATTTTGGTGTATGTGCTTAAGCAACAAGATTTACAGACGTTATTTATTGCAAATAGTTATTGTTCTTAGAAGATATTTTTAATATATATGTTACATTTCTATCAAGGTATGTTTTACTGAGGATAGATTCAGGGCTTTTTAAACAATCTTTCAGATTGTTTATTTTTTTGCCCGCTGTTAAGTGATGAATGCAATTGCTATCACTATTTTCAGTGAAATTCAATATATTCTGAAAACAGCAAAAAAAGGGCAAAAAATTACTTTGTTAAATATGAAAATATGTTTACTGTATTCGAAGATGTATTGTTAAATATTACTACTTTTTTTCTTTTTTTTCAGATCAAGAAAGAAAATTTAGGAAATTGAATCCATTTTTCTTGTAACTAAAAAAACCCATTTATTTCTAATTAATTTATTTTGTTGGTCAGGTAAGTTTAAAATATCTGTATTTCTCACCCCTTCACTTTCATGCTCCCTTTTCTTCACTTCTCCTCACTCTGCTTTTCTCATTCCCCTTCCCTCTCTCTTCTTCCTTTACTGCTCTTTCGTAACTCCCTCACTCCTTCTCTACTACTCCCCTAGGTTTACTGCCTCCATCACTAATTTTTTCAACCATGTTTCTCTCCCTGTCTCCATATGTCTCAGTCATTCAAACTGCCTTACTCCTTCTCAGTTCCTTGCTCTCTGGCTCTGTTTCTGTCTCTCTCCCTTTGTCTGTCTTACCCTTACTTTCCTTAACATCTCTGGGTCAGATTTATGTTTCCTGGCGCATCCCTGCACATGAGCAGGAATGCACCAGGAAAGATGCGTCACGCAAGTTTATCCTTGCGCCACCACATATGCGCCGCATTTACAATGCAGCGCATCATGGCGCAAGGATAAACAGATGCGTGACGCATCTGATGGCGTAAGGGCGGCGCATTGCTGGAGTCGTGTCGCAAGCACGACGCAACTCCAGCAATGTTTAGGGGCTGCCCATACCTAACATGCTGCGTCATGCCTTATGCCTGCTTCAAGCAGGCGCAAGGTTTTGACGCAGCAGCGTCGGAAAAGTGACTGAGTGAAATCTTGTAGATTTCACTACGTCACTTTTCTGAGGCTTTTTCCGCTGGAACGCCCACCCTGCATACATTAAACCTGATGCAGGTTTAATGTGGCGCAGGGCTTTACACCGTGACGCATCTCCATAGATGTGTCACGATGTAAATAGGGCACAATGTGGCACAGGGTTTACGCCGCTGCTGCGTCACAAAAGTGACGCAACGGCGGCGTAAAAGTGGCGCAAGTCTAACATATATCTGCCCCTTTGTTTCTACCACTCCTCCTCTCTCCATCACTCATTTTCTATCTATGTTAATTTTTTAACCTTCTCCGTCATTCTCCTTCCCTCACCTTCCCTAACTGTCACTATCCTTTACTCATAGTCACTCCTATTCTCCTACTTCACTTCCTCCTGTCTGTATCTCACACCCCTTCATCTTTTCGCATTCTTTCCTTCACTCTCCCTCACTCTCCTTTGCTCATTGAAATCCTGACTCCCTTTCTCTCACTCCAGTTTCCTAAATCCCTCCATCCCCTCACTCCCCATCTCTCACTTTCCCTTACCCCCTTTTCTAATCCTCATACCCCTTATCTCACCATCACTCCACTTCTCTTACTTTCAATCCCATTACCCTGCTGTACTTCATCCTCTTCATCTGTTCTCCCTTTTCCTATCTCCGTCCCTTACTCCCCTTTTCTCACTCCCCCTCCATCACTCTCTATTACTCACTGCCATTCCCTTACTCATTCACTCTTCTTATCTGTATCCTCTACCCTTAGTCCTTTTGTTGCAGTCAGTCTTTCACTTCCCTTTCATGACTGATCATACTTTCCTTTTCTCACTCATTCTGTCTGTCCTTTCCTCCTCTTCACTCAGTCATTTCAATCATTCATGTATACACTACACATTCATTCAATAAAATTACAACACAGTATATTAGGAATATAGCTCTTCTTGGAGAAGTGAAGTGAGTTCTGAAAAGAACTGTTTTTTTTGTCTTTTTTTTTTTTTAGTTTTTTTTAGTTTTTTAACAATTTTGTATTTTTTTTAATTTTTTTAGAGCACCAAAAAAAACTGGGAATGAAAAACTGTTCAACAGGAACAAAAACAATAAATGAAAAAAATTATGGGGTGGAGCATGTGTGCTGCTGGATTTTGTTCTCAATCAAATTAATGCTGCTCTCTCCGTAACAAAGAACAGCATTGCACACATTGCAATGTATGTGCACCTTCTTGAAAAGGGGGCGGATGTCCAGTTGCCTGGTGCACGGTGAATCTGCGGCCGCAGATGATGTGCTCGGCTGAGCAGTTGGAGAGTTGTCCCTTAGGGCTCTAGTTGTTTTTCGAGCATAGTGGATAGGATGCACTGTGCTGAAGTGCCTCAGCATGGAATAAATACTAAAGGAGTATTTTTGCTCGGATCTCCTATAGACAGGACACTTCCGCAAATAGTGCATGTCACCTTCGGCGCATTCACCTTCTTCTGGCCCTCTGGAAATGGGAAATAATTCCAGATGTAAGAGTGTTTTTGCTTGCTCTTCCTTGGTGGTTCCACAAAGGTCTCCTCCTCACTCCCTGAAGTTGACTGCTGTTCTGCCATTTTCAAGTAAGATTTCACTCGAGTAGCTGTTCAGCAACCTTCTCCCAGTAAATAAGAAGAAATAGTGAGGGGAGTGGGTGTGGTGTTTGAAGATTCTGGAACAGAAACTACTATGAACCAATGAAAAGTGTTGTTTCGTAATCACATGATTTGCCATGCGCGCACCGTGTGCGCACCGTGTGCGCACGGAGCACGAACGGTGCCTGCACGCATTCACGCACAAAGCACGCACGGAGCACGCACGCATGCGCACACAGAGCACGCACCCCGCGGCAGAAGATAGCCAAAGAGAAAAGTTAAGAACATGAAAACAAGTAACGGAAGACACTTCCTAACGTCCTAGGCCTTTTTTAAATTTATTTTTTAAATCGCGGGGTGCACGCACGGTGTGCGCACGGTGAAAAACACTTTAAAAAAACAACATTTTAAAATGTTTATAAGTTTATAGAAGATATTAACTATGCTGTTCAACTTTATCCAAATTCATAAAAAAAGAGCTGAGCCATTCCATATTACAGGATACAGTCAATCTATAACTATATACATAGGTAGTTTATTGTAAAATAAATATATAAAAAATATAATAATATATACATAAATTAGCATTTAAAAAACCTTACAAATTCACAAAAAAACCACAGGTTTCACACATGTTATAGTTAGAAATTAGCATTTAAAAAACCTATCCTCCCTGCATCACAGACCCGTCATCACACTAACTCATTCACACACGCATCCATTGGTGGGGCCCATAACACCAACACTCATCCGTCCCACTTTGAGTCTGCACACAGTAGGAAAGAAGCGCTGGACATGTGGGGTACCTTATTACCTATAGGAAGAAAAATTATTTACATAATGTACATTATATACATCTGCACTTATAGAATCCTAACTTTAGGTTATGGACCAATTAGTTGGACTGGTTGATGGTGATTTAGAACCAGCTAAAACACATTTAAAGTTTTAGAATCCTTACTTAATAACCTTCAAAGAATCACAAACTCATTGTCTGTTAATCAATGTTTAGTTTATCTAATCAATTTGCTTCCAGTTGCATAAACAGCATTTTGGTAAAACAAAGTTCAAATTTGATTATTCAGTACAATTTAACATGACGCTCATATTTACCTAATTCTTAATGTTCGCTCGCTTTTCAGGTGAAATCATCCGAATCGAATGCAGGATAACCTCCAAATAAGTCCGGCAACAGTTCTTTAGCTTGGCACGACTCAGTCCCAAAGATGTCCAAAGGACCGGATAATCTGGACACCCTTCTGGGATGCACTAGTCTCTACCCTTCTTTACTAACCCCTTTTTATAATAATTTCTGAATAACATGCTACATTTGTTAAGTTGCGACTGTCGGTGATTGGTCAAACCTTCAAATTTTGTAAGTTCGAGTATAATTCCCATAGCTACTTAATTCTCATGGAACTAAGAGACGTCATGTCCTGGTTTGGGCAGTTCTCATGTGAAAGTATCCAACGTATCAATGTTCCGTTTGCTCGAGACACTTATCCTTTGTTTGTCTGTCAGTCACACTAGTTGAGCTTTGGCAGTCCTCCACGTTCCTATCCTTGACAAGGAACACTGTGACCTGACGGTGGCCACTTCCGAACTCCATTTTGGATATTGCAGCCTAGTAGGCCCAAATGCCAACTTAAGCGAAACAAACATAAAAGAATAATTAATTTGCGGAAATGAAGAGTCTAATGCTAAACCCACGCTAGTCCCTTTATATATTAGTATTTTCCTAGCTTATGGCAACATTTAAAGCAATAATACTCACCATTTTGCCCCATCAGGAACGCAAAACTTTACAAAAGCAACATAAATCATGCAATTTTCTATGTCACCACAATCTATCATTAATACGCGTACCACAGTTATTCATTAAGGTTATTTTGCCATGCAATTTGCATTTAGTCCCGCGTGTAATTCGTGTTTATTAAGATGCACGGTTGATTAGTATCAAATCTTCACACAATTAGTACAGGTTAATAATTAGAATGATTAGGTAATTAGTATTTTCATGCAAAATAGAGAAGGTATATAAAATATTGTTTTACCTGCTCCACAAAACCCCCCTTTGTTGATTTTTAATATCACCACAAATCCCACTATTTCAATTTAATTTTTATGGAAATTATTTCAGTTCCCTTACAACAGGTTACATAACATCATGGTTTCCCTCATTTCATCGTTTCTCTTGTTTCCTTATACATTTTGTCTTTCCATTCTCCCAGTTCTATATCTCCCATTTCTCTTTCCTTTCTTTCTTTCTCTCTTTTCCTTGCAACTTCTCTTTTTATTTTATTTGTAATTTTCTTCTTTTTATACATACACACCCTAATCTCAAGATTAATACTAGTATGACCACACAAGTCACTGGAATTAGAAGTTTTTAATAGTAGAAAATCCTTTACCAATCTTTTCCCAGACACTTTCAACCTCCAATGGAACAATCTCCTCATGCAAATCCGTAATATTCTTAATATATTTCTTTAAATCTTGACTCTCGTCGGGAATATAAGTACAACAATGTTGCACTTTCAGCATCCCACAGACTCCTCCCTCTTTTGCCAAAATTATGTCAAGGGCAAGTCGATTTTGCATAACCATGGCTCTCATGGTTACCATTTCGGTATTTACCAATAAGAACCCTCCAGCAGTGCTTGTCAATAAGCGATCCACTACTGTAGATAATTGTCTAATTTTGTGTGCATTCAGAGATATTCCCACAGCAGGTATCAGTGCTCCAAAAATATCCCCTACAACTTCTGGCCAACTTTCCCTCCTTCTACGTGTTGTCTACCTATCTCATGCGCACCATCCCTTCCCCTTCCCACATGAAATATCTTTGGGAAGACTAGGCCTAGGTAACATGTACCATACCAATGGTCCGGCAACCGATAATAAGCTTTGTTCCCACAGATAAAATATAACCCAGGGAATACCGGATCGTTTCCTCCTTTAAATCCCCATCCTCCCATGAAACTATATATACGTATCATGGCATTCACTCGCACCTACAAAATAGTTGTCATACACAGTTTCATTTCTTCAGATACACAATTTTCCTCTCTGAGGCCAATCTGAAGCCAAAGCTGGACTGGTTTTTCCTTTCATTTTTTTTTTTTTTTTTTTAAACTTTATTGTGCAAAATGGCATCGTTACAAATATGGGCCTACAACCACCAGGGCCGGCCGCTAGTATATGCATATCAATTGCTGGATGGCACGAAGCAGGGACCGATCCCCCGAGATTCAGCAGGGTTACAGGAGATATTCTAAGCAACTAAGAAGCTAGGCAGGATACAGATATTTTTAATTTTAAAAGGAAAAGAACAAACAAAAAAGACAATGAAACAAAACTCAAGGCGAGAAACAGTCTAGACGGTGTCGAGCTCCGACGGGGGGATCCCACCATACCAGGTAGAGAATCAGGAGGACAATAGAAATGACCAGGGGGGGGGGGAGGCAGCGGGGAAGTCAGAACAATCAGCCAAAAGGGTACAGTATTCCAGGAACCTCAGGATCAGGGGGACAGAGAAATGTCCGGAGTATCTACAAAAGGGGGCGTACAGATGTTACCTCGGTAGGTATTCCACTGACCCCAAATTCTACCCCACGCCCCAGGCTAGCCCCGAACCAGATACACCGTCTTCTCTCTGAACATGCATCAGTCCATGTTCTCCTTCCACACTGACACGGTGGGAGGCCGTCGGGAACCCCAAAGCTGCGCAATATCCCTCTTTGCAATCATGTTCCCCAGTGCCACCCACCGGGCCTGGGCGACGTTGTAGTTATTCGGCTCCCATACATTCAACAAACATCGACGAGCCTCAGGCAACAGAGCGACCCCAGTGACACACTCCATTACAGCATGCACACGGTGCCAGTATGCCGCAACCTCGCGGCACTCCCAAAGGATATGAAGGAAGGTGGCGCTCATTCCACAGCCGCGCTTACACAACCCATCGGAAGAAAAACCCATCGCAACCAAACGAGGACCCGTCACATAAACACGGTGAAGAATTTTGAGCTGGACGAGACGGAGACGGGCAGGAATGGCAACCTCTTTCGGGGAGGACAGTGCGGACTGCCAGTCTTCGTCATCCAACTCCAACCCGTCTCCGGTCCAGGCCTCCCTAAGACGCACAAGGAGGTCCGCCCGATTGTTGATTAATTTCTTATAAATCAAGGAAAGCGTACTATCGGGCAGATGACCATCAAGTATACGGTCCTCGAGTGGTGAAGATGCAGGGACTGTGGCACCGGCCTCGAAGACCGACAGCAAAGCGTGGCGGACCTGTGCATATCTAAAGAACTCCCTCTCACTCAACTCATACTCACTCTGAAGCACCACAAAGGATTTTACCGCACCTTTCACCCAGAGATCACCCACTCTGCTAATGCCAATCATATCCCAGTTATCAAAACCTTTCGTTGTCCAGAGGCATCCCAATCTGTCCGATGCAAACAAGGGGGTCGCTCGTGTCAGGCGATCATTCCATCCCACAGCCACATTGGCATCCTTCCACACACGTACTGCAATCTTAGTGGGTCCCGTTAGGTTCCTCCCCGCCGTCCGAGAGTAGAGCGCTCTGTTGAAGTTGCCGCCAGGCAACTGATATTTATCCATCTCAAAAGCCGGATTTAGACCGGGTGCTTACGTAGCATGGTTGATGGCGGACAACTGGGAGGCCCAATAATACCTCCTGATGTCCGGGAGCGCGATGCCCCCGTCATACCAGGGGAGAGTCAGTTTTGCCAGAGCGATGTGTGCGCGACCGTCCCAAACAAGTCTCCTCCGTAAACCCTCCACCTCCCGAAAGTAGGCCGCCGGAATAATATCAAAGGAATTCTGGAGTGCGTAGAGAAATCGGGGCAGGGACATCATTTTAAAAAGTGCCGCTCGACCGAGTGGCGACAACGGCAACCTACGCCACCGAGCCACGTCCAACTTCAATCGCCGGAGAGGGGGAAGGAGATTATGCTTGTGGCGGACCGCCGGGTCCAACGATACGTAGACCCCCAAGTACTTGAAACCGGATTGCGAAATTTTAATGGGAAACCTATTCGGTAAGGGGGGAAGGCCACCGGAGATAACATACACACACGATTTAGACCAATTAATGATCAAACCGGAGTTTTTCCCGAAAGTGAGGACGTCAAATAGGACGTTAAGGGATTCACGCGGGGAGGTGAGGTACAAAAGAATATCGTCGGCGCACAACGAAACCCGGTCTTCAAAGTCAGGGGCCCACCGGATGCCCTTTATCGATGGTTCCCATCGGAGCCAGGCTGCAAGTGGTTCGAGAGCAAGAGCAAAGAGCAGGGGGGACAACGGACACCCCTGCCTAGTACCCCTCCCGAGGGCGAAGGGCTGGGACACCCTACCATTGACAACGACCTGAGTTAGCGGATCCATATATAGAAGTCTCACCCAACTAATAAATCCCGCACCGAAACCGAACTTCGCCAGAGTGGCCCAAAGATATGGCCATTCTATCGTATCAAAGGCCATCGTGGCGTCCAAGGAAGCCAAGATGGCCGGCTCGGAGAGAAACTCCGCCCTGGCGAGAACGCCATGTAAGCGTCGCAAGTTGAGAGCAGTGTTCCGGTGCGGAATGAAACCAGATTGATCCGGATGAATCAGGTCACAGATGACAGCGAGTAAGCGATTAGCAAGGACCTTGGCGAGAATCTTCGGTTCAGCATTCAATAGGGAAATAGGCCTGTATGAAGCACAACGATCACGAGGCTTGCCCTCCTTCGGAATCACAACTATTGTGGCCAGACGCTGGTCACAAGGGAGGGAACCAAGCTCACACGACTCCAGAAACATATCACGGAGAAACGGTGCGACTTTATCCGGGCGCAATTTGTACAATTCAATAGGCAACCCATTGGGGCTCATAGCTTTGCCCGAACGAAGGGAACGAATCGCGGTAGCAATCTCGTCGGCCGACACCGATGCCTCCATGCGCTCTCGATCCTCTTCAGACAAGAAGGGCAGCGCAATGTCCCTCAACAAGAAACGAGAGTCATCCTCATCTCTATCGGACACCGGGGAGTAGACCACACGAAAATAGTCAGCAAAACACTCCACAATCTCGCCAGGGTCAGTCACATGCACACCATCAGAATTTTGAAGCACTGGGACCACACGGTTCACGCTCTCCTTCTTATCAAGCCATGCAATCAATTTACCCGCCTTATCCCCGACATCATACAGTCTACCTTGCTGTTCCCTGTACATTGTCTTGGCAGCATCCGTAACAAGGGATTTATATTCAAACTGTTTCAAGCTAAGGGCGTGGAGCCTATCCTGGGTGACACCTAAGTCGAGATCAGCCTCCAACTCCAGTATGTCGGCCTCCAGCTTCACGACCTCCCCATTCCTAGCTTTCTTGGTCTCGACTATTAAAGATAGGGCCTGTCCACGAATAACAGTTTTGAAGGCTTCCCACAGGGACACTGAGGACAAAACAGACCCCTCATTCTCCAGGAAGTAGTGGTCGAGCGACTTAATGAGGCTGTTACGAGTCTTGGGGTTGCGCACATGCCAAGGGTTAATGGGGGCGATCCGCCTCGCGGCTTGCGTCCCCATGTCGAAAAGAAGCCACACAGGGGAGTGATCTGAAATGCCCCGGGCCAAGTGTCTTACCTCCCCAACGTGGGGGGACTGGGCCACGGGCATGAGGAAGTAATCAAGCCTGGAGAGACTCCCATGAGCCCCGGAGTGGAAGGTGTATTGACATTGCGTCGGATGCATTAACCTCCAGCAATCCACCAAACCAAAGGTGTCCAAAAACCCACCAAGCCATGATTGGGAAACGGGAAGGGCCTGGGGGGGGGGGGTGGCGATCCAGGTCGCCGGATAGCACGGAGTTGAAGTCCCCATCCATGAGGAGAAGACTATCGGGGAGTTCCAGCAACATCCGACCAACATCAGAGAAAGTGGAGGTCTGGAGGCCAGGGGGAACATATATCGTGACCAAAGAAAGAGTCTTACCCTCCCACCTACCGGTTAGAGCGGCATAACGCCCTCTGTCGTCAAGGATGACATTATCAATCTCTAGTGGGAGGGAAGACCGGACCAGAATACCAACCCCTCTGGAACCAGTGGTGAACCCAGAGTGTGCAACCAATCGGTACCCCCACCTATTCATAGCATGACACACATTGCCGACCAAATGTGTTTCCTGCAGGAGTACCACATCAGGGGTCAAACGACGCAAATATTGCAGTACAACACCCCTTTTAATACGATCCCCCAATCCATTGACGTTCCAAGATATCAACCTCAACCCACTAACCCCCATCCCCAAAAGAGTTGCATGAGTCCCCCCACAGAGAGCCGGACACCTGAAACAGAAAAAGAACCAACCTGCCGCCTTGAGAAAAGAAAACACAAACACAAACACCCTCTCCCACCCCCCAACCAAAACCCATTACAACTCTCCCCTCCCTGCACCCCTGCAGACTAAAAAAACACCCCAAAATGCAGTGTGCCTGTCGCCCTAACAATCCCATTCTACAAAAAGACCCCGGAGGAGGAGAGAGGCCCGTCTCCACCCGCCACCCGGACGCGAACTACTATAAGGTAAAATATACAAAAGAAGTAGAACCCAACTGAGCAATGTCCTCTTGTCAGGGTTAGGGACCAAAAGGTTACTTCTGTGTAGGCTCACCACCCTCGGCACCAGCAGGGTGCCCCGTTCGATCGCCCCGACCAGGCAGGGCATCCAACCAGTCACTCACATTGTCCGGTCGCTCAAAAAAGAAGGTCCGTTCCTCGTATTCCACTCGAAGCCTGGTAGGGAAAAGCATAGCATACTTCAATCCTAGGTCCCGTAGACGTCGCTTAACCCCCTGAAACCCCATCCTCTGTCTCTGGACAAGTTGAGTGAAGTCCGGGAAAAAGTTGACAGAGGAGTTTTCAAATTTCACCGGGCCGTGTACTCTCGAAGCCTGCAAAATCGCATCACGGTCTCTGAAATGAAAAAGTTTTGCGATGATAGGCCTCGGAGGAGCGCCAAGCTTGGGCTTACCGCCCGGAACACGATGTGCACGTTCCACAGTGAAAAACTTGCTCAGTCCAGAAGGGGCAAGATGGGTGAGGATTAGATCTTCGACCAGGAGGTCAACCGACCGAGTCTCGGGATTCTCTGGAACCCCTATGACGCGAATGTTGTTGCGTCTTGCCCTGTTCTCATAATCCTCCAGCCGATGGGACATCAGGTCGTTGGCCGATTTCAAAGTGCCAAGGTCTGTGTGAAGTTCCGACACATCGGCCGTGCGGCTGGAAGTCTTCACATCCAATGATTTCACCTTCTCGTTAGTCTTAGACAGGTCGGCCCTGATTAGAGTGACATCAATGGCGACCGTGTCAATTTTACGAGCCAGAGCCTCATACTGCTGGCCGATGGTCTCCTTCATGCCGGTGATGGCGCCCATGATGTCCTGCAGGGACAAGTCAACAGGGGCAGAAGGGTCATCTCTGGCGTGCTCCGGGGTACTACTGGAGAGCCCGGGGGATCCTTTGCCTTGAGTGTAATGGTCCATAACGTTTGTTTGAAACGGTCCCCCACGAAGAGACGTCTTGGTCTTCCGCTTCTCGGGTTCACCCCTGCCCGTCATGGTAGAAGATGCACCCCGGAGGGGCCCGCAAGACCTGGTGAAAATGGCCGCCGGCAGGTCGGGCACCAACAGGCCAAGAAGCGGGCTCGTACGGTCCGGAGAAAGTCACGACTTGACCCAAGAGGCTATAATGAGGAGGCAGCGGTGACACTAAATGGAGGCTGGATTGGTCCCCGGCCGAGCGAAACAGTCTCTCAATCAGACCATGTCAGGATCCGGAAACGAAACCGAAAGTGGGGGTACGGCCACCGATGAGGTCCCACTGCCGTTGTTGTTCAACTACGAACCGGCTCCACAAGTCTCCAAGTCCCCAGCACGGCCTCCATGTGGGCCTCAAAAGTTCAAAGTGCTGTAATTCTGGTCGCCCAAGTCCGATTCAAATTCTGAAAAGAGTTATGGACTCAGTCGAGGTTCACCTTCAAGAGTCCGTCCGAGAAATCAGGATATCATCAGGATAAATTGCGAGGAGCGGCGAGGGTCCGGGGAGCCCTGTGCTCACGCGACCATCTTTGGTGCGCACTGGTTTCTCCTTTCAAATGTTTTTCTCTTTCTACATCCCAAACTGTCATCTCCCCTTTTCCCTTTTCCCTCAGGTATTTTCCTTTGCATCTTAATTCTCCTCTCTTCTACCATCTCCAGAAAAGTCTTCTCTTCCTTCTTTAGACTACAAGTAAGATTGTTTCTAAACACTGCCTCTAAAGTTAATTCTCTAGTCTCTAAGAAGTATTCACCTAAAACGTTACCAGATTTTATCTTGTTTAGTTCAGGAATTACAGGTACTTGTGAGAAAATATTATCTACATCTGAGAAATAGTATTCTAATTTCCCTGTTTTATAGAACAATCTTGCTAACACACTACATGTGATTCCATAAGTCACAGGAAGGTGGTAACAATCTCTAACATCCATGGTTTTTACATATTCATACAATAACTTTGAAAACATGTTGTTAGAAAAATCTGTTATAGACCTATCCTTATGTAAGTCAGTTCTCTCTATCAATCTAGCCGTATAAGTATCATGAATCTTTTCTACATTAGTCTTATTCTCAATATGATCCTCTATCGTTTCAAACGTTACTTTAAATGAAACTATCAAAGCTAATACGCTCCAAAGAAGCATTAGTAATCCTGTACAACAACAACACACCTTGCACCATCTTCGAAGGAACACATGTAGACTTTCTACTTTCTGAAATGACCAGTGTCTTTTGACTTAGCCTCTTTTATTTACTCTAGTTTTCATCTAAACCCAAGGCTCTGAGCGCCTACTTGGTTCTTTCAGTTATATGTCTTTATCCGGTAATTCAATTTCTCTGCAGTCTTTGCTTTTCGTTTCAATCTGGCATTTGATCTTCTTTTACTTTGTTTTCATAATCTTGGTTCAGAATTTCCTGAACATCCATTTCTTCCCCAATATCGGACAAGATAACTCTCAGGATTTCCATATCTTCTTCCTCCTCAACCACTTCCGGTACAGTCACACCTAGACTGTCTTGGCTGTCTGCTTCCTCTTGTACTTCAGGAAGTGCCACATAAGTCCATTCCGGTGACTTATACCTCTGGTTGGGTTTCTTAATTCGTTTTCCCTTCTTCAAGTGTGTTTAATCAGTGTCTCCAGAGTTTTCTTGGCTTGACACCTCATTCACTTGTTCTGCTTTGGATGACTTTACTCGTGTCAATCGATATCTCAGTCTTTTTACTTTGTTTGGCCTAATTTCCTCCTTTGCAGGCCTTTTCAACTTATTCACCTTCTCACCTCTTTCGGCTCTCCAGGCTCTCTTTCTCACGACTCGTCCTTCTTGTACTTCTCCTTCACTATCTTCAGATTCAGTCTCACTTTGATCTTTGCCTTCTGTCGATTTTTCTTCCACAACTTCCTGTTCCCTGTCTCTAGTTGTCCCTCTTCATGTTTCTTCCATGCAATCTTCCTGCTGACTTCTTCTACCTGGGTGTGCGGGTTCCCTACACCTCCTCGGGGGTCTTTTGCAACAATCTCGCCCTCTCTCTCTGTATCTAATTCTTCACCTTCTACTTCCACGACCTCTGGTGGAGTTTCTCGTGCACTTGTATGTGGAGCCTCTTTATCAAAAATTTCCTTAACAGTCTCTTCAATATTCTCCTTTACACTTTCCTGCTCTTTCTCTTGATCAGGATCTGACTCTGAGCTGGTATCAGAAATCTCCAACCTCCTTCTTAATGGCAAGTTCTCTGGTTCTGTAACTTGACTTGGTTCCGACTCTCCTCTTCTCTGAGTTGGTCTGGCCCTTGCTTCTTCTGAGTCCGACTCATAGCTGGTATCAGATTCTCCAAAATATTCTTCTTTCGGACTACCCACTGGACTAGGGATTCGTAGAGTATGACTTGCATGTATCCAATTCTTTACCCTGGCACATTTCACAGCCGTAGTCGTGGTCAAAATCACTTGCCGTGGCTTTCCCCATCGTGGGACCAGACAATTTCATCTTCTATGTACTTTGGTTCTCACCCAGTCACCTGGATTCAAATCATGAGCTGGCTTCTTTTCAAGAGTGGTTGCATCCGATCCAACCTGATGAAACACAGAATGAACGTAATCAGCCAACGGCTTGCAATAATCCAACACAAAGTCATCAGATATAGGCAGTAGTTTGTTGACAGGAATGAAAACATGTCTCATTGCCCTACCCATAACAATTTCATGAGGACTGAATCCGGTAGCCCTATCAGGAAGAGATCTAATAGTCATGAGCACTAGAGGCAAGACATCAGGCCATTTCAATCCTGTGGCTAAACACATTTTTCCCAATCTGTTCTTAATGGTGCCATTTACTTGTTCCACTACCCCAGAAACCTCTGGACGGTAGGCACAATGCAGTTTCTGTTGTACATTCAATGCTTCACAAATCAATTTTATTATTTCATTCTTAAAATGCTTCCCTCTATCTGACTCGATCGTAACTGGGAAACCGAACCTAGGAATGAATTCTCTTTATAGGAGTTTTGCTACTTTAACCCCATCACTCCTTCTGGTTGGGTACACCTCTACCCATCGGGAAAACAGACAAACCACCGCTAGGACATATCTTAGCCTATTACATGGGGGCATTTCAATGAAATCAATCTGCATTCTGGTGAACGGACCTCCTTCCCGTCCTATCATTCCCAAACTCACCACTGTTTTTCTTCCTGGATTGTATTGCTGACAGGTAAGACATCTCTGACAAAGTCTCTCCGCTACAAGCCGAAACTTGGTATTATACCATGTCTGTTTGAAAAGTCTGATCATAGCATCTCTTCCTACATGTGCCTGTCTAACTCAGTCGGTAGAGCATGAGACTCTTAATCTCAGGGTCGTGGGTTCGTGCCCCACGTTGGGCGCCATTAAGTTAGATTACTCTCATTAAATTGGTGTGCAGGCCCATCTCTTATTTTACTTTTTCATGGTACATCCGTGCCATGGTAGAGACCATGCTATCAGGCTTGACTGGTCTTCCATCCCGATAAACCCAGGCTCGGTCTGACTCTCGAGGTGCACATCCTGATTTTATTCACTGTTTCTTTTCCTCATCTCCTGCTTCTTCCTGCAACTGCCTCGCCTCTTCCCATGTATTTACAGTGTTAGTAAAAAGCAAGGGACATGAATTCATCTCCTTTTCTCTGTTGCTGTTTATCGAATTTTGATTGCGCGCACAATACTGCGCTATGTCGTTAGCAAACTCATTTCCCGCCGACACATAATCAGCAGTCTTCGAGTGAGCTGTACACTTCACCATTTCCCAATTGCTTAGGCAGCTGTATCGCCTCAAGCAATTTCCCAACCACTTCAGCATTTCTTATAGGAGTTCCACTCGATGTCAAGAACCCTCTTTGAGCCCATATTTGCCCAAAATCACGTACCACGCAAAAGCCATACTGGCTGTCGGTAATTACAGTGATTCTCAGATTCTTTCCCAATTTGCATGCTCTTGTTAACGCACATAGCTCAGCAACTTGATCCGATCTCACTCCTTTCAAACAAGATGCTTCCAGCACAGCCGCTACAGTACACACTGCATATGCCGCACTCAAAACCCCTTCATCTGTTCTCAAGCATGACCCATCCACAAACATCACATAGTCACTTTCTTTCAGAGGTACATCTTTTATGTCCGGACGAGGCTTGGTACAATAGTCAAGTACATCCAGACAATCATGATCTATGTCATCTTTTCCTTCCATATTCTCAGCATCGGCAACAACGTTGAGGGGTTTACATTGAAACACCTCACAAGGCTCACATTCGTTGCTCCCAAAATGACTTTCTCATACTTTGTCAGACGACTATGCGTCATAAATTGGGTGAGGCTCCTTGTTAAAAGGATCGCCACATCATGCGGTACAAACACTCTCACAGGATATCCCATCACAATTCCTTCACTCTGTTCCAAGCTCTTACAGGTAGCAGTCACTACTTTCAAACAACCAGGCAATGCCACAGCTACAGGATCTAATACAGCTGAAAAATATGCAATGGGTCGTCTCAATTTCCCATGTTTCTGTACTAACACAGAAAGTGCACATCCATCTCTCTCACTGCAATAGAGCTCAAACTCCTTTTCATAGTCAGGCATTCCAAGAGCTGGGGCTTCACACAAACTGTCTCTTAACTGTTTAAAAGCCTTCAACTCCTCCTTGTTCAACTCAAGAGGGTCTTTCACATCGCTCTTCGTCAATCGTACCAAAGGTTTTGCAATCAGCGAAAAGTTGCTGATCCATTGACGGCAGTATCCAACCATTCCAAGAAACATTCTCACTTCTCTTTGAGTCATTGGTGCCCTCATTCCTTTTATTATTCTGATCCTGTCTGTAGTCTCAATTTTATGGCCTAAATATTGTACTTCCTTTTTGCAAAACTGTAATTTCGATGGGGATACTTTAAGTCCTCCATCTGCCAAATAATTTAACAATGCAACCGTATCTACCACACAGGCTTCTCTGGTTCTCGATGCCACCAATAGGTCATCGATGTATTGCACCAATACTGAGCTTTCGGGCATTTTTAGGTTTTCTAGGGATTTCTTTGAGATCTGATTAAATATCGATCGACTTTCTGTATATCCCTGTGGGATTCGGCACCATGCCAAGGTACGTTCGCCAAATCGGAATGCGACACAGGTCGATGACCGTATACCATTCTGCATCATGAGGAATCTGGTATAAGATCGCTGAA
This sequence comes from Triturus cristatus, assembly GCF_964204655.1. Lineage (NCBI taxonomy): Eukaryota > Metazoa > Chordata > Amphibia > Caudata > Salamandridae > Triturus > Triturus cristatus. The sequence goes on along the minus strand of NC_140592.1, from coordinate 272,492,230 downwards.
GGATTTGGTACTATGGGACAACATGGTACAACAATTTTATTCACTTTCCTCAGGTCTTGCACTATTCTGAAGGTTCCGTTAGGCTTCTTCAGACCCATAATCGGTGAATTACATGGGCGGCTCATTATCTCTCTCAAAATGCCTTGTTCAATCATTCTGTCTATTATAGGAGCGACTCCTGCAATTATTTCGGGTGTCAATTTATACTGTGGAATATTCGGGTAACTTATTCCTTCTTTTACAGTTATTTTCACAGGATCTACATTTCTCATTAGTCCCATATCTTCTCCTGTGAAATTCCATACCTCGAGTTTCACTGTTTTCTTCAATTCCTGAGGCAATTCTTCTGGATCGACTACAGCAAATGCCTCGGTAACCTCGGGTTCTAGATTGGCCATAGTCATTTTGTACAGTACATCCTCATCAGGAGTCTCAAAAGCTATGCCATCCGGAGTACAGAAAATCGCGCAATTCATTTTACACAACAAATCCCTTCCTAACAAATTCACAGGGCTCGTATCACACACAACGAAGTGGTGCATGTCTGAAAAATTTCCCTATTTTATCTTTAACGGGTTCATTAAGATACGTTTTTATCTGTCTGTTTGAAACTCTGACTACTTGGATTGTTTCATCCGAGAGAGGAAGTTTTTTAACATCAGCTGACCTAACAGTTGACCGAGTAGCACCAGTATCTACTAGGAAAGTAATATTTTCATCATTTATCTTTCCATCTACAAAAGGGCATGTCTGGTCTACTTCTAGAGCTGTGCCAAGTACGCACTCTTCTTCCTCTCCTCGGCACCGTCAATAACTCTCTTCTGACTCACTCTCATCACGTTGCAGCCAATACTGCGAAACAGCACTAGCGTGCGGTTGCTTTGTTACCTGTTCCTCGGTGTAGAATCCTGTCTCATTACTGTATCTCTGAGGATTTACGCTCTGTGGAAAAGGTGGCTTTGGCACCTGACACTGTTGGGCAACAACCTGCTGCTGTCGCTGTGGTTGACAACTCACCTCATTCTGCACCTGTGGATTTAATGATGCATTATCGCCATTAGCACTTGGGGGAAGTTTACACTCAGATTACCAATGCCCTACCTTTCCGCAGTTATGACACGGCCACTTATTTTTAGCTTCTTCTAAACTAATCTGTCCTTTTCCTTTTCCAATGCTAGCTTTTAATTTTACATGGCCCATGCCATTTGCTTGTTCAATCAGTTGGGCTTCCTGTCTTTCCGCTACCTTGACCTCAGCCCACATGGCCTTCTCTTTTAACTTACGTTGTTTGGCTTCAATTTCATCACTAAAATATTTTGCATGTCTCAATACTTCATCTATCTTTTTATTCTGCCAATCCACAGTATGCTGTTTAATCATTTCGCTCACCTCAGGTCTTAGCACATACACAAATCGATATACAAAATGACTAAAATCCTTTTCACTCAGTTTTTCATCCCCACTGTATTGCTTAAATGCCAATAATAATCTCTCATAGTAGGCATGTACAGATTCCTTTACTTCCTGGTGAGTTCTATCAATCTTTACCCAATCAGTTTCTCTCGGGGCACTTTGTTTTTCAAAAAAAGTTATTACTTGCTCATACTTCCTCATTACTTCCGGATCAGGGACACCTGTTTTTGGATCCCGAGGATACTCTTGAGTGGGCCAACCGATCATAATCTTGCATTCTGCCCATAAGTCTGCCGGCACAATTATATCGAACAGACCATTCAAATCGATCCACAGTACTTTTGATAATTTAACAAATCTTTCTACTTGCCGGTACCACTCCACGGATTTCTCGCAAAGGCAGGGAAAATCATTGGTAAGTGATAAAATGTCCTGTCTAGTCCAAGGAACATGGACATACCCTCCTCCTGGAATTTCCCTCATGGGACACTCGGTTACCACTTTTCTCTTACCGGGTATGCAGAAAAAGTCTTATCTGTTGCTTCATCTCTCTTCCGGAACCACCTACTTTTCCACCTGTTTACATCACCCCATTTCCTTAGTAAGGCAATCAGTTCTTTGATTTGGGTTAACCTTCCTGCAGTATTTAAATTTTCGATATCTTTCTCAGAAAAATCTACTCTATATGGTTTCTGTAGCGTTCTTATTTTCTCAACATCAATACCCATTTCACTGGCTGTCTCTTCTAGTTTCTCATGCAAACTTCTAGCTCTCCAAGTTATACTTTTACATAAAAACATCAATTCTTCGTCCTGTATGCTTTTCATTTTTCAGTTGGAATCGTCCCTACTATTAATTCCTCCAGGGTTATTTTTAGTTTTGCCACATCTAACGGTTGAGGTTCTGTATCTTTTCGCTGTAAACTCCTTAACCAGTCACTCAATTCATCAGACGTTGGACCTACAGGAATTATTTCATTTCTTATTCGCTCTACGCTTCTCTCTGGGGTCTCTGGTGCTGATTCGGTAGTCATTAATGTTTTACTTGTTGGGCTTTGATTCAGCATCAGATTTTTAGGGGTGCTTAATCCTGAGGTTCCTACCAATTTTCCCCATGGATTTTCTCCCAAACTTCTCTCTTCTGCCTCAATTGGTTTATTATTACAGTATGGAACGGTCAAACAATGCTCGCTATCCTTCTGTTTATCAAAGACAGGCATTACTGGTCCTATAGTTACAGGCACAGTTACAGCTTCCATATATTTTGTCAATTCCCTAATTTTCTCAGTTAGTTCCAAAGTAGTCCTAGCCAATTCGGCTGAATTTTCATTTACCATCCTAACGGGTTGTGATATTTCAGACTCTCTAAAGGGATTATTTTTTGCTAAGTCAGGGGGCGTTTGTTCAACAGCCTTACTGCGTGTAACTTCCTTTACTGCCGCACTTGGCGTCAGCAACGTGGAGCTGGGTTGGTACGGGGGAGGATTTTTATAAAACATGTCCTCAAGCACATCATCCTCCGATTCATTCGCACCATACTTGTAACCTTCTGCTCCTGTAGTGTTTCTCTTCTCTGTACATTTTCTACCACTGGTCTCTACGGCATTTCTTAACGGAAACATTCCATCAGCCATGTTCGCACTCCATCTCCTCATCCTATCATCATGACTTTCCTGTCCCCACGGTCTGCCACACATGTAACTATACCTTTCGCCACTTCGCTGTCGCTCTCTTTTGTACATCTCATCTTCCCATTCTGTTAAAGCTTCAAACTGAGTAGGTCTAGGTCTCGGTTCTAATCTCATCATCTTTTTTCTTAAGTTCCTTAATACCGCTAAACTAAATGAACCCTCTTCTGGAAATGCTAAAACTCCATCATCTTTTGTATACTTTGCCCAATTATCTAGCCAAATACATGTATGTTATCCATATTTTGCTACCATGAAGGATGCAGGTGATTTCGGTGGAGGAAGCAACTGTCCCTCTCTAGTCACTATTGGCTTATCCTTTTTAAATAAATTCTTGATCTTCCCAAACCATGACTTTTTCTCTTTCACGGGTGGATCATAGTACATCCTTTTCTTAGTCTGTATGTAATCTCGATTTGCTAGACTTCTTGACTCGTACTTCTACGACTATTCTGCTTGTTGTCAAATCGCAGCGTGACTCGCACCAATCATCCACAGCTGGCCAATCCCAGCCCGGTCTTACTGACGTCAGCTTTTCTCGCTACTCCTGCTTCTACTGACCCCTCCTTTACAAAAATTATCGGCAAACTTTCTTCATGTTTTTCTTCAATCAAACTCTGTTAGTAACGACATAAAAACACCACCATTGCCTGTTGCGCTAAACCAAAGAGATAGTTTTGTCAAATTACACAAGAATTCCGTATTTCTCGAGAGCAGCGCTTACCTCTGCCCTCCCAGGGAATTATTCAGTTTTGCCGATAAAGTAGCACTTCCCTCTACCTTACCCTTCTAACAAGCAAAAAGGCTAACCGTTTCTCTGGGGATAAAACACATGTGGAGACTACACTGCTCCTGAGAATTAAGGCCAGAGTTTCATGAGAGAACCTGTTGCTATTTCACTCACGCACTCTCACACAGAAATGTCCCTAACGATAACACACGACGATGTTACCAATTCGAACCCAGACAATGCGCTGTGCGACTCCAATTGCCACACGTTTTCCCCGTGTACCTACAGGGCAACAAAACAATACACCGTGCGACTTCACTTGCCACCCATTTTCCCTGTGTACCTACAGGGCATCCAACTTCCTACATCCCGGAAATCTTCAAAACAACATAAAACGCGACGCGACTCAACATAAAATGTTAGTACATAAATCAACAATCAATCAATCATCCATCAATAAAATATTCACCAAACCAATACAATAAAACCATCAATCTGCTACCCGAAAAACTGCTCCAGCAGAAAAGGTCAAATTTACATATCCTCTCTGCGTCACAGACCCGTTGTCACACTAACTCATTCACACACGCATCCATTGGTGGGGCCCATAACACCAACACTCATACGTCTCACTTCGAGTCTGCACACAGGAGGAAAGAAGCGCTGGACATGTGGGGCACCTTATTACCTATAGGAAGAAAAATTCTTTACATAATGTACATTATATACATCTGCACTTATAGAATCCTAACTTTAACATCAAGGCACTCCACCACTTGGTCGATGGACCAATTAGTTGGACTGGTTGATGGTGATTTAGAACCAGCTAAAATACATTTAAAGTTTTAGAATCCTTACTTAATAACCTTCAAAGAATCACAAACTCATTGTCTGTTAATCAATGTTTAGTTTATCTAATCAATTTGCTTTAAGTTGCATATTCAGCATTTCGGTCAAACAAAGTTCAAATTTGATTATTCAGTACAATTTAACATGACGCTCATATTTACCTAATTCTTAATATTGGGAACCCTTTCTCATTACTCTGTTTGCTTTGCTCAAATCAAATTTTTTCAGGTGAAATCATCCCAATCGAATGCAGGATAAGCTCCAAATAAGTCCGGCAACAGTTCTTTAGCTCGGCATGACTCAGTCCCAAAGATGTCCAAAGGACCGGATAATCGTGCAAGCAAATCGATCACGCAAGTTCGGGACACCCTTCTGGAATGCACTAGTCTCTACCCTTCTTTACTAACCCCTTTTTATAATAATTTCTGGATAACATGCTACATTAGTCGAGTTGAGACTGTCGGTGATTGGTCAAACCTTCAAATTTTGTAAGTTCGAGTATAATTCCCATAGCTACTTAATTCTCATGGAACTAAGAGACGGCATGTCCTGGTTTGGGCAGTTCTCATGTGAAAGTGTCCAACGTATCAATATTCCGTTCGCTCGAGACAGGTATCCTTTGTTTGTCTGTCAGTCACACTAGATGAAGACACACAATTGATGGACGGAATGCAGAAAAAATCAAAACATTCACCCCCAGTCAAGAGATCTGGATTAAATCCATCATTCTTTTGCTCACCATGCCACCCCAGTTTAGACCTGGCTATATGCAAATCAGTCTTGACCCTGTGCCTCATGGGAACAGTCCAGCCCGAACTGCCAAGCCAGGTCCTCCCTGGACTGGAAACAAGCATCCTAAGACCGGTTTCGGGGTTTCACCCCTCCTCAGCCAGGATAGCTTGATTCCAGTGGCACAGTGAGCCCAGGACTCACGTCTGAGCATACCTGGCGCACTTAGGGCGAGAAAGCAAAAGACACGCAATTGATGGACGGGATGCAGAACAAATCAAAACATTCACCCCCAGTCAAGAGATCTGGATTAAATCCATCATTCTTTTGCTCACCAGTTTCCCATGAGGCACAGGGCCAAGACTGATTTGCATATGGCCATGTCTGAACTGGGGTGGTGTGGTGCGCAAAATAACAATGGATTAAACCCAGATCTGTGACTGGGGTGAATGTTTTGCCAATGTCCAGCATTCCGTCCATCATCTTGTGTGTTTCACTAGTTGAGCCTTGGCAGTCCTCCACGTTCCTATCCTTGACAAGGAACACTGTGACCTGATCGGGGGAGGCCAGGAGATCTTCAGAGCCATCCAAGACATCGCGCTCACATGACGGTGGCCACTTCCGAACTCCATTTTGGATATTGCGGCCTAGTAGGCCCGAATGCCAACTTAAGCGAAACAAACATAAAAGAATATTTGATATGCGGAAATGAAGAGTCTAATGTTAAACCCACGCTAATCTCTTTATAAATTAGTATTTTCCTAGCTTATGGCAACATTTAAAGCAATAATACTCACCATTCGCCCCATCAGGAACGCAAAACAATACAAAAGCAACATAAATCATGCAATTTTCTATGTCACCACAATCTATCATTAATACGCGTACCACAGTTATTCATTAAGGTTATTTTGCCATGCAATTTGCATTTAGTCCCGCGTGTAATTCGTGTTTATTAAGATGCACGGTTGATTAGTATCAAATCTTCACACAATTAGTACAGGTTAATAATTAGAATGATTAGGTAATTAGTATTTTCATGCAAAATAGAGAAGGTATACAACATTTTGTTTTACCTGCTCCACCACTGGCGCAGGGGATATTCACCTAAGTGTTCAGGCTAGTCATTTGGGAGCAACTGTTTATGTTGCCACTCCAGAAACCAAAACCAGTCATCGGAGGGCAGAGGCTCTGCAGATGGCACACAAGGTGGGGAGCCCAGTCGTGTGCACCAGCGGGGCAGCGAAGTGACCAGCACCACTACCCACAGAAAAGATAATGAGGGCACTGAATAACACAGGATCTTCTCTTTGTATCTGGCAGAAACAACAAGGTTAAAATGCCCTAGTTCCAAAATGTAGAGTTAGTGCTACAACGGTCTTCAAGAGGACCTGCGATGGATGCCGCTTCTGCCTTCCGTACACTGGAGGCGGCACATGGGTCACGCGGTACGGTCATACTGCGGTGGGACGCACACTCATTGACCTCTCATGGCACTGCTCCACACTTCGGGGACAATGCTTTCCATTAGCTGTGTTTTCTGATGACGTGTCGTGCCGGCCCCATCCAACAGCAGAAACACTTTAGATCCAAACAGACTCTTCCACTCTCTCACAGGAAGTGAAACCAGGCCACGTGGACACTTTCAGAATACAGCAGCCGGGAATGCACTTTTCAGTAAAAAAACACATTCCTTCCTCCTAATTTATCAAATAAATGACTCACTGAAGATCAGGGGCCAGCTTCGATCGGTAAACAGCTGTTATAACGACTTTTTTTAACTTCGCGATACCATTACAACGCATGCATTACCAAGCATGCGTTGTACATCGCAAAGTTATTACTACGCATTTTTTTAGAACGCATGGTCATTTACCACGCATGCCTTTACAACAAATTTTGTTGTAAAAGTATGTATGGTAAATGACCATGAGTTCTTAAAAATGTAGACAATCCACGTTGTTGTAAGGAAACAGAGGCTGTTCCGTTTCATCACAACGAAGTGCACCGCCCCTCAGAGACGACATGAAGCAGGAACCATGAGGAGAGAGGAACGACGAGGAGTGAGAGGTAAGGGAGATTGGGCATGGGGTGATGGTTAGTTTATTAGGGTTTAGGGTAGTGCAGTGGTGTTTGGGTAGTGTACGGATCGTGCTGAGAGTAGAGTTTTAGGGTTCAGGGTAGTGCAGTGGTGTTTGTGTAATGTAGGGGGTCATGCTGGCGGTAGTGTTTTAGGGTTTAGGGTAGTGTAGTGATGTTTGTGTAGTGTAGGGGGTCATGCTTGGGGTAGATTTAGGGTAGTGCAGTGGTGTTTGTGTAGTGTAGGGGGTTGTGCTGGGGGTAGTGTTTTAGGGTTTAGAGCAGTGCAGTGGTGTTTGCGTAGTGTAGGGGGTCATGCTGGGGTAGATTTAGGGTAGTGCAGTGGTGTTTGTGTAGTGTAGGGGGTTGTGCTGGGGGTAGTGTTTTAGGGTTTAGAGCAGTGCAGTGGTGTTTGCGTAGTGTAGGGGGTCATGCTGGGGTAGTGTTTTAGAGTTTAGGGTAGTGCAGTGGTGTTGGTATAGTGTAGGGGGTCGTGCTGGGGGTAGTGTTTTAGGGTTTAGGGTAGTGCAGTGGTGTTTGGGTAGTGTAGGGGGTCTTGCTGAGGGTAGATTTAGGGTTTAAGGTATGGCAGTGGTGTTTGGGTAGTGTAGGGGGTCGTGCTGGGGGTAGATTTAGGGTAGTGCAGTGGTGTTTGGGTAGTGTAGGTGGTCGTGCTCGGGGTAGGTTTAGGGTAGTGCAGTGGGGTTTGGGTAGTGTAGGGAGTCGTTCTGGGGGAGTGTTTTAGGGTTTAGGGTAGTGCAGTGGTGTTTGGGTAGTGTAGGGGGTACTGCTGGGGGTAGTGTTTTAGGGTTTAGGGTAGTGCAGTGGTGTTTGTGTAGTGCTGGGGGTCATGCTGGGGTTAGTGGTTTAGGGTTTATGGAAGTGCAGTGGTGTTTGTGTAGTGTAGGGGTACTGCTGGGGGTAGTGTTTTAGGGTTTAGGGTAGTGCAATGGTGTTTGGGTAGTGTAGGGGGTAAAGCTGGGGGTAGTGTTTTAGGGATTAGGGTAGTGCAGTGGTGTTTAGGTAGTGTAGGGGGTAGTGCTGGGGGTAGTGTTTTAGGCTTTAGGTTAGTGCAGTGGTGTTTGTGTAGTGTAGGGGGCAGAGTTTTAGGGTTTAGGGTAGCGCAGTTGTGTTTGTGTAGTGTAGGGGGTCGTCCTGGGGTAATGTTTTAGGGTTTAGGGTAGTGCAGCGGTGTTTGTGTAGTGTAGGGGGGTTGTGTTTTAGGACTTAGGGTAGTGTAGTGGTCTTTGGGTAGTGTAGGGGGTGTGCGGGGGTTAGTGTTTTAGGGTTTATGGTAGTGCAGTGGTGTTTGGGTAGTGTAGGAGGTGGTGCAGGGGTAGAGTTTTAGGGTTTAGAGTAGTGCAGTGGTGTTTGGGTAGTGTAGGGGATCATGCTGGAGCAGTGTTTTAGGGTTTAGGGTAGTTCAGTGGTCTTTGGGTAGTGTAGGGGGTCGTGCTGGGGGTAGTATTTTAGGCTAGTGCAGTGGTCTTTGGGTAGTGTAGGGGGTCGTGTGGGAGTAGTGTTTTAGAGTTTAGGGTAGTGCAGTGGTCTTTGGGTAGTGTAGGGGGTCGTGCTGTGGGTGGTGTTTTAGGGTTTAGGGCAGTGCAGTGGTGTTCGAGTAGTGTAGGGGGTCAGGCTGGGGGTGGTGATTTGGGGTTTAAGGCAGTGCAGTGGTGTTTGGGCAGTGTAGGGGGTCAAGCTGGGGGTGGGGTTTCAGGGTTTAGGGCAGTGCAGTGGTGTTCGGGCAGTGTAGGGGTCATACTGGGGGTGGTGTTTCAGGGTTTAGGGCAGTGGTGTTCGGGCAGTGCAGGGGGTCTTGCTGGGGGCGTTTCAGGGTTTAGGACATTACAGTGTTGTTCAGGCAGTGTAGGGGGTCGTTGTGGGGGGTGGTGTTTCTGGGTTTAGGGCAGTGCAGTGGTGTTCGGGCAGTGTAGGGGGTCGTACGGGGGTGGTGTTTCAGGGTTTAGGGAAGTGCAGTAGTGTTCGGGCAGTGTAGGGAGTCGTGCTGGGGTGGTGTTTCAGGCTTTAGGTTAGTGCAGTGGTGTTCGGGCTGTGTAGGGGGTCGTACGGGGTGGTGTTTCAGGGTTTAGGGCAGTGCAGTGGTGTTCGGGCAGTGTAGGGAGTCGTGCGGGTGGTGTTTCAGGGTTTAGGGCAGTGCAGTGGTGTTTGGGCAGTGTAGGGTTGTGCGGGGGTTGGTGTTTCAGGGTTTAGGGTAGTGCACTGGTGTTCAGGCAGTGTAGGGTGTTGTGCAGGGGTGGTGTTTCAGGATTTATGGCAGTGCAGTGGTGTTCGGGCAGTGTAGGGTGTTGTGCGGGGGTGGTGTTTCAGGGTTTAAGGCAGTGCAGTGGTGTTCAGGCAGTGTAGGGTTGCGTGTGGGGGTGGTGTTTCAGGGTTTAGGGCAGTGCAGTGGTGTTTGGGCAGTGTAGGGGGTCATGCTGGGGCTGGTGTTTCAGGGTTTAGGGCAGTGCAGTGGTGTTTGGACAGTGTAGGAGGTCGTGCTGGGGTTGGTGTTTCAGGGTTTAGGACAGTGCAGTGGTGTTCGGGCAGTGTAGGGGTCGTGCTGGGGCTGGTGTTTCAGGATTTAGGGTAGTGCAGTGGTGTTCGGGCAGTGTAAGGTCGTGCTGGGGCTGGTCTTTCAGGGTTTAGAGCAGAGCAGTGGTGTCCAGGCAAGGTAGGGGGATGTGCTGGGGTAGTGTTTCAGGGTTTAGGGCAGAGCAGTGGTGTTCGGGCAGTGTAGGGGTCGTGCTAGGGATAGTGTTTCAGGGTTTAGGGCAGAGCAGTGGTGTTCTGGCAGAGTAGGGGGTCATGCTGGGGGTTGTGTTTAGGGTTTAGGGCAGTGCAGTGGTGTTCGGGCAGTGTAGGGGGTCGTGCTGGGGTGGTGTTTCACAGTTTAGAGCACTGCAGTGGTGTTCGGGCAGTGTAGGGGGTCATGCAGGGGGTGGTGTTTCAGGGTTTATGGCAGTGCAGTGGTGTTCGGGCAGTATATGAAGTCGTGCAGGGGTTGGTGTTTCTGGGTTTAGGGCAGTGCAGCGGTGTTAGGGCAGTGTAGGGGGTTTTGCTGGTGGTGGTGTTTCAGAGTTTATTGCAGTGGTGTTCGGGCAGTGTAGGGGGTCTTGCTGGGGGTGATGTTTCAGGGTTTAGGGCAGTGGTGTTCGGGCAGAGTAGGGGGTCTTGCTGAGGTTGGTGTTTCAGGGTTTAGTGCAGTGGTGTTCTGGCAGTGTAGGGGGGCTTGCTGGGGGTGGTGTTTCATGGTTTAGGGCAGTGCAGTGGTGTTCGGGCAGTGTAGGGGGTCGTGTGGGGTGGTGTTTCATGGTTTAGGGCAGTGCAGTGGTGTTTGGGTAGTGTAGGGGATCGTGCTGGCTGTAGTGTTTTAGGGTTTAGGGCAATGCAGTGGTGTTTGTGTAGTGAAGGGGTCGTGCTGGGGGTAGTGTTTTAGGGTTTAGGGTTGTGCAGTGGTGTTTGGGTAGTGTAGGGGGTCATGCTGGGGTAGTGTTTTTACGGATTAGGGTAGTGCAGTGGTGTTGGTGTAGTGTAGGGGGTCATGCTGGGGTAGTGTTTTAGGGTTTAGGGTAGTGCAGTGTTGTTTGGGTAGAGAAGGGGTCGTGCTGGGGGTGGTGTTTTAGGGTTTAGGGCAGTGCTGTGGTGTTCGGGAAATGTAGGGGGTCGTGCTGGGGGTGGTGTTTTAGGGTTTAGGGCAGTGCAGTGGTGTTTGGGCAGTGTAGGGGGTCGTGAAGTGGGTGGTGTTTTAGGGTTTAGGGCAGTGCAGTGGTGTTCAGGCAGTGTAGGGGGTCATGCTGGGGGTGGTGTTTTAGGGTTTAGGGCTGTGCAGTGTTGTTCTGGCAGTGTAGGGAGTCGTGCTGGGGGTGGTGTTTCAGGGTTTAGGGCAGTGCGGTGGTATTCGGGCAGTGTAGGGGTCATGCAGGGGGTGGTGTTCCAAGGTTTAGGGCAGTGCAGTGGCGTTCGGGCAGTGTAGGGGTCTTGCTGGGGGTGGTGTTTTAGGGTTAAGGGCAGTGGTGTTTGGGAAGTGTAGGGGGTCTTGCTGGGGGTGGTTTTTCAGGGGTTAGGGCAGTGCAGTGGTGTTTGGGCAGTGAATGGGGTCGTACGGGGTGGTTTTTCAGGGTCTAGGGCAGTGCAGTGCTGTTTGGGCAGTGTATGGGTTGTGTGGGGTTGGTGTTTCAGGGTTTAGGGCAGTGCAGTGGTGTTTGGGCAGTGTAGGGGGTCATGCGGGGGGGTTATAGGGTTTAGGGCAGTGCAGTGGTGTTCTGGTAGTGTAGGGGGTTATGTGGGGGTTGGTGTTTCAGGGTTTAGGGCAGTGGAGTGGTGTTCGGGCAGTGTAGGGGGTCATACGGGGTGGTGTTTCAGGGTTTAGGGTAGTGCAGTGGTGTTCGGGTAGTGTAGGGGGTCGTACGGGGGTGGTGTTTCAGGGTTTAGGGCAGTGAAGTCGTGTTCGGGCAGTGTAGGGAGTTGTGCGGGGTGGTGTTTCAGGGTTTAGGGCAGTGCAGTGGTGTTCGGGCAGTGTAAGGGTTATGCGGGGGTTGGTGTTTCAGGGTTTAGGGCAGTGCAGTGCAGTGTTGTTCGGGCAGTGTAGGGGGTCGTGGTGGGGGGATGGTGTTTCAGGGTTTAGGGCAGTGCAGTGGTGTTCGGGCAGTGTAGGGGGTCGTACAGGGGTGGTGTTTCAGGGTTTAGGGCAGTGCAGTATTGTTAGGGCAGTGTAAGGGTTGTTCAGGGGTTGGTGTTTCAGGGTTTAGGGCAGTGCAGTGGTGTTCAGGCAGTGTAGGGGCTCATGCGGGGGGTGGTCTTTCAGGGTTTTGGGCAGTGCAGTGGTGTTCGGGCAGTGTAGGGTGTCGTGCAGGGGTGGTGTTTCAGGGTTTAGGGCAGTGCAGTGGTGTTTGGGCAGTGTAGGATGTCGTGCTGGGGCTGGTGTTTCAGGGTTTAGGGCAGTGCAGTAGTGTTCAGGCAGTGTAGGAGGTCGTGCTGGTGCTGGTGTTTCAGGGTTTAGAGCAGTGCAGTGGTGTTCGGGCAGTGTAGGGGGACGTGCTTGGGCTGGTGTTTCAGGGTTTAGGGCAGTGCAGTGGTGTTCAGGCAGTGTAGGGGGTCGTGCTGGGGCTGGTGTTTCAGGGTTTAGAGCAGTGCAGTGGTGTTTAGGCAGTGTAGGGGGTCGTGCTGGGGCTGGTGTTTCAGGGTTTAGGTCAGTGCAGTGGTGCTCGGGCAGTGTAGGGGGTCTTGCTGGGGCTGGTGTTTCAGGACTTAGGGCAGTGCAGTGGTGTTCAGGCAAGATAGGGGGACATGCTGGGGGTAGTGTTTCAGGGTTTAGGGCAGAGCAGTGGTGTTCGGGCAGTGTAGGGGTCATGCTGGGGGTAGTGTTTCAGGGTTTAGGGCAGAGCAGTGGTGTCCGGGCAGTGTAGGGGTCGTGCTGGGGGTTGTGTTTAGGGTTTAAGGCAGTGCAGTGGTGTTCGGGCAGTATATGGGGTCGTGCAGGGGTGGTGTTTCAGGGTTTAGGGCAGTGCAGTGGTGTTCGGGCAGTGTAGGGGTTGTGTGGGGGTTGGTGTTTCAGGGTTTAGGGCAGAGCAGTGGTGTCCGGGCAGTGTAGGGGTCGTGCTGGGGGTTGTGTTTAGGGTTTAAGGCAGTGCAGTGGTGTTCGGGCAGTATATGGGGTCGTTCAGGGGGTGGTGTTTCAGGGTTTAGGGCAGTGCAGTGGTATTCGGGCAGTGTAGGGGTTGTGTGGGGGTTGGTGTTTCATGGTATAGGGCAGTGCAGTGGTGTTCGGGCAGTGTAGGGGATCATGCGGGGGGTGGTGTTTCTGGGTTTAGGGCAGTGCAGTGGTGTTCGGGCGGTGTAGGGGCTCATGCAGGGGTTGGTGTTTCACGGTTTAGGGCAGTGGAGTGGTGTTCGGGCAGTGTAGGGGCTTGTGCGGGAGGTGGTGTTTCAGGGTTTAGGGCAGTGCAGTGCAGTGGTGTTCGGGCAGTGTAGGGTGTTTTGCAGGGGTGGTGTTTCAGGGTTTAGGGCAGTACAGTGGTGTTCGGGCAGTGTAGGGTGTTGTGCGGAGGTGCTGTTTCAGGGTTAAAGACAGTGCACTGGTGTTCGGACAGTGTAGGGTGTCATGTGGGGTGGTGTTTCAGGGTTTAGGGCAGTGCAGTGGTGTTCAGGCAGTGTAGGGTGTCGTGCTGGGGCTGGTGTTTCAGGGTTTAGGGCAGTGCAGTGGTGTTCGGGCAGTGTAGGAGGTTGTGCTGGGGCAGGTGTTTCAGGGTTTAGAGCAGTGCAGTGGTGTTCGGGCAGTTTAGGGGGTCGTGCTGGGTCTGGTGTTTCAGGGTTTAGGGCAGTGCAGTGGTGTTCGGGCAGTGTAGAGGGGTCGTGCTGGGGCTGGTGTTTCAAGGTTTAGAGCAGTGCAGTGGTGTTCGGGCAGTGTAGAGGTTGTGTGGGGGTTGGTGTTTCAGGGTTTAGGGCAGTACAATGGTGTTTGGGCAGTGTAGGGGTTGTGTGGGGGTTGGTGTTTCAGGTTTTAGGGTAGTGCAATGGTGTTCGGGCAGTGTAGGGGGTCGTGCTGGGGGTAGTGTTTCAGGGTTTAGGGCAGAGCAGTGGTGTTCGGTCAGAGTAGGGGGTTGTGCTGGGGGTTGTGTTTAGGGTTTAGGGCAGTGCAGTGGTTTTCGGGCAGTGTATGGGGTCGTGCTGGGGCTGGTGTTTCAGGGTTTAGGGCAGAGCAGTGGTGTTCGGGCAAGATAGGGGGACGTGCTCGGGGTAGTGTTTCAGGGTTTTGGGCAGAGCAGTGGTGTTTGGGCAGTGTAGGGGTCATGCTAGGGGTAGTGTTTCAGGGTTTAGGGCAGAGCAGTGGTGTTCGGTCAGAGTAGGGGGTTGTGCTGGGGGTTGTGTTTAGGGTTTAGGGCAGTGCAGTAGTTTTCGGGCAGTATATGGGGTCGTGCAGGGGTTGGTGTTTCAGGGTTTAGGGCAGTGCAGTGGTGTTAGGGCAGTGTAGGGGGTTTTGCTGGGGGTGGTGTTTCAGGGTTTATTGCAGTGGTGTTTGGGCAGTGTAGGGGGTCTTGCTGGGGGTGATGTTTCAGGGATTAGGGCAGTGGTGTTCGGGCAGTGTAGTGGGTCTTATTGGGAGTGGTGTTTGAGGGTTTAGGGCAGTGGTGTTCAGGCAGTGTAGGGGGTCTTGCTGGGGGTGGTGTTTCAGGGTTTAGGGCAGTGGTGTTCGGGCAGTGTAGGGGGTCATGCGGGGGTGGTGTTTCAGGGTTTAGGGTAGTGCAGTGATGTTTGGGTAGTGTAGGGGATTGTGCTGGCGGTAGTGTTTTAGGGTTTAGGGCAGTGCAGTGGTGTTTGTGTAGTGTAGGGGGTCATGCAGGGTAGTGTTTTAGGGTTTAGGGTTGTGCAGTGGTGTTTGTGTAGTGTAGGGGGTCATGCTGGGGTAGTGTTTTAGGGTTTAGTGTAGTGCATTGGTGTTTGGGTAGTAAAGGGGGTTGTGCTCGGGGTAGTGTTTTGGGGTTTAGGGTAGTGGAGTGGTGTTTGGATAGTATAGGAGGTTGTACTGAGGGTAGATTTAGGGTTTAGGGTTGTGCAGTGGTGTTCAGGCAGTGTAGGGGGTCGTGCTGGGGGTGGTGTTTTAGGGTTTAGGGCAGTGCAGTGGTGTTCAGACAGTGCAGGGGGGCGTGCTTGGGGTGGTGTTTTAGGGTTTAGGGCAGTGAAGTGGTGTTCGGTCAGTGTAGGGGTCATGCTGGAGTTGGTGTTTTAGGGTTCAGGGAAGTGCAGTGGTGTACGGGTAGTTTAGGGGGTCTTGCTGGGGGTGGTGTTTCAGGGTTTAGGGCAGTGCACCGGTGTTCGGGCAGTGTAGGGGGTCGTGCTTGGGATAGTGTTTCAGGGTTTAGGGCAGTGCAGCGGTGTTTGGGCAGTGTGGGGTGTCTTGCTGGGGGTGGTGTTTCAGGGTTTAGGGCAGTGGTGTTTGGTCAGTGTAGGGGGTCTTGCTGGGGGTGGTGTTTCAGGGTTTAGGGCAGTGCAGTGGTGTTCAGGCAGTGTAGAGGGTTGTGCTGTGGGTGGTGTTTCAGGGTTTAGGGCAGTGCAGTGGTGTTCAGGCAGTATAGGAGGTCGCGTGGGGGTGGTGTTTCAGGGTTTAGAGCAGTGCAGTGGTGTTTGGACAGTGTATGGGGTCGCCCGGGGTGGTGTTTCAGGGTTTAGGGCAGAGCAGTGGTGTTCGGGCAGTGTAGGGGGTCACGCAGGGGTGGTATTTCAGGGTTTAGGGCAGTGCATTGGTGTTCGGGCAGTGTGGGGGGTCGCGCAGGGGTGGTGTTTCAGAGTTTAGGGCAGTGCAGTGGTGTTTGGGCAGTGTATGGGGTCGCCCGGGGTGGTGTTTCAGGGTTTAGAGCAGTGCAGTAGTGTTCGGGCAGTGTAGGGGGTCACGCAGGGGTGGTATTTCAGGGTTTAGGGCAGTGCATTGGTGTTCGGGCAGTGTGGGAGGTCGCGTGGGGGTGGTGTTTCAGGGTTTAGAGCAGTGCAGTGGTGTTCGGGCAGTGTAGGGGGTCACGCAGGGGTGGTATTTCAGGGTTTAGGGCAGTGAATTGGTGTTCGGGCAGTGTGGGGGGTCGCGCAGGGGTGGTAGTTCAGGGTTTAGGGGAGTTCAGAGGTGTTCGAGCAGTGTAGGGGTCGGACATGGGATGGTGTTTCAGGGTTTAGGGCAGTGCTGTTGTGTTCAGGCAGTGTAGGGGGTCGCGCGGGGAGTGGTGTTTCAGAGTTTAGGGCAGTGCGGTGGTGTTTGGGCAGTGTAGGTGGTTGTGCGGGGTGGTGTTTCAGGGTTTAGGGCAGTGCAGTGGTGTTCGGGCAGTGTAGGGGGCCATGTTGTGGCTGGTGTTTCAGGGTTTAGGGCAGTGCAGTGGTTTTTGGGTAGTGTAGGGGGTCATGCGGGGGTGGTGTTTTAGGGTTTAGAGCAGTACAGTGGTGTTCGGGCAGTGTGGGGGGTCTTGCTGGGGTGGTGTTTCAGGGTTTAGGGCAGTGGTGTTCTAGCAGTGAAGGGGGTCATGCTGGCGGTAGTGTTTTAGGGTTTAGGGCAGTGCAGTGGTGTTTGTGTAGTGTAGGGGATCGTGCTGGGGTGGTGTTTTAGGGTTTAGGGTAGTGCAGTGGTTTTTGGGTAGTGTAGGGGGTCGTTCTGGGGATTGTGTTTTAGGGTTTAGGGTAGTGCAGTGGTGTTTGGGTAGTGTTTTACGTTTTATGGTAGTGCAGTGGTTGGTGTAGTGTTGGGGTCGTGCTCGGGGTAGTGTTTTAGGGTTTAGGGTAGTGCAGTGATGTTTGGGTAGTGTAGGGGGTTGTGCTGAGGGTAGATTTAGGGTTTAGGGTAGTGCAGTGGTGTTTGGGTAGTGTAGGGCGTCATGCTGGGGGGAGTGTTTTAGGTTTTAGGGTAGTGCAGTGGTGTTTGGGTAGTGTAGGGGTTGTGCTGTGGGTAGTGTATTAGGGTTTAGGGTAGTGCAATGGTGTTTGGGTAGTATAGGGGGTCATGCTGGGGGTAGTGGTATAGGGTTTATGGTATTGCTATGGTCTTTGGGTAGTGTAGGGGGTCGTGCGGGGCAGTGGTAGGGTTTAGGGTAGTGCAGTGGTGTTTGGGTAGTGTAGGTGGTCATGCTGGGGGTAGTGTTTCAGGGTTTAGGGTACTTCAGTTGTCTTTGGGTAGTGTAGGGGGTCGTGCTGGGGGTAGTGTTTTAGGGTTTAGGGTAGTGCAGTGGTGTTTGTGTAGTGTAGGGGGTAGTGTTTTAGGGTTTAGAGTACTTCAGTTGTCTTTGTGTAGTGTAGGGAGTCGTGCTGGGGTAGTGTTTTAGGGTTTAGGGTAGTGCAGCGGTGTTTGTGTAGTGTTGGGGTTCGTGTTTTAGGATTTAGGGTAGTGCAGTGGTCTTTGGGTAGTGTAGGGGTCGTGTGGGGGAAGTGTTTTAGGGTTTAGGGTAGTGCAATGGTCTGTGGGTAGTGTAGGGAGTCGTGCTGGGGTAGTATTTTAGGGTTTAGTGTACTGCATTGGTGTTTGTGTAGAGAAGGGGGTCGTTCTGCGGGTAGTATTTTAAAGAGTTAGGGTAGTGCATTGGTTTTTGGGTAGTGTAGAGGGTCGTGCTGGGGGTAGTGTTTTAGGGTTTAGGGCAGTGAAGTGGTGTTCGGTCAGTGTAGGGGTCATGCTGGAGTTGGTGTTTTAGGGTTCAGGGAAGTGCAGTGGTGTTCGGGTAGTTTAGGGGGTCTTGCTGGGGGTGGTGTTTCAGGGTTTAGGGCAGTGTACCGGTGTTCGGGCAGTGTAGGGGGTCGTGCTTGGGATAGTGTTTCAGGGTTTAGGGCAGTGCAGCGGTGTTCGGGCAGTGTAGGGGGTCTTGCTGGGGGTGGTGTTTCAGGGTTTAGGACAGTGCAGTGGTGTTCAGGCAGTGTAGAGGGTTGTGCTGTGGGTGGTGTTTCAGGGTTTAGGGCAGTGCAGTGGTGTTCAGGCAGTATAGGAGGTCGCGTGGGGGTGGTGTTTCAGGGTTTAGAGCAGTGCAGTGGTGTTCGGGCAGTGTAGCGGGTCACGCGGGGGTGGTGTTTCAGGGTTTAGGGCAGTGCAGTGGTGTTTGGGCAGTGTATGGGGTCGCCCGGGGTGGTGTTTCAGGGTTTAGGGCAGAGCAGTGGTGTTCAGGCAGTGTAGGGGGTCACGCAGGGGTGGTATTTCAGGGTTTAGGGCAGTGCATTGGTGTTCGGGCAGTGTGGGGGGTCGCGCAGGGGTGGTAGTTCAGGGTTTAGGGCAGTGCAGAGGTGTTCGAGCAGTGTAGGGGTCACACGTGGGATGGTGTTTCAGGGTTTAGGGCAGTGCAGTTGTGTTCAGGCAGTGTAGGGGGTCGCGCGGGGAGGGTTGTTTCAGAGTTTAGGGCAGTGCGGTGGTGTTCGGGCAGTGTAGGTGGTTGTGCGGGGTGGTGTTTCAGGGTTTAGGGCAGTGCAGTGGTGTTTGGGCAGTGTAGGGGGTCGTGTTGTGGCTGGTGTTTCAGGGTTTAGGGCAGTGCAGTGGTGTTTGGGTAGTGTAGGGGGTCATGCGGGGGTGATGTTTTAGGGTTTAGGGCAGTACAGTGGTGTTCGGGCAGTGTGGGGGGTCTTGCTGGGGGTGGTATTTCAGGGTTTAGGGCAGTGGTGTTCTAGCAGTGTAGGGGGTCGTGCTGGCAGTAGTGTTTTTGGGTTTAGGGCAGTGCAGTGGTGTTTTTGTAGTGTAGGGGATCGTGCTGGGGGTAGTGTTTTAGGGTTTAGGGTAGTGCAGTGGTTTTTGGGTAGTGTAGGGGGTCGTTCTGGGGATTGTGTTTTAGGGTTTAGAGTAGTGCAGTGGTGTTTGGGTAGTGTTTTACGTTTTATGGTAGTGCAGTGGTTGGTGTAGTGTTGGGGTCGTGCTCGGGGTAGTGTTTTAGGGTTTAGGGTAGTGCAGTGATGTTTGGGTAGTGTAGGGGGTCGTGCTGAGGGTAGATTTAGGGTTTAGGGTAGTGCAGTGGTGTTTGGGTAGTGTAGGGCATCATGCTGGGGGGAGTGTTTTAGGTTTTATGGTAGTGCAGTGGTGTTTGGGTAGTGTAGGGGTTGTGCTGCGGGTAGTGTTTTAGGGTTTAGGGTAGTGCAATGGTGTTTTGGTAGTGTAGGGGGTCATGCTGGGGGTAGTGGTTTAGGGTTTATGGCATTGCTATGGTCTTTGGGTAGTGTAGGGGGTCGTGCGGGGGAATGGTAGGGTTTAGGGTAGTGTAGTGGTGTTTGGGTAGTGTAGGGGGTCATGCCGGGGGTAGTGTTTTAGGGTTTAGGGTACTTCAGTTGTCTTTGGGTAGTGTAGGGGGTCGTGCTGGGGGTAGTGTTTTAGGGTTTAGGGTAGTGCAGTGGTGTTTGTGTAGTGTAGGGGGTAGTGTTTTAGGGTTTAGGGTACTTCAGTTGTCTTTGTGTAGTGTAGGGAGTCGTGCTGGGGTAGTGTTTTAGGGTTTAGGGTAGTGCAGCGGTGTTTGTGTAGTGTTGGGGGTCATGTTTTAGGATTTAGGGTAGTGCAGTGGTCTTTGGGTAGTGTAGGGGGTCGTGTGGGGGAAGTGTTTTAGGGTTTGTGGTAGTGCAGTGGTGTTTGGGTAGTGTAGGGGGTTGTGTGAGTGGTAGTGTTTTAGGGTTTAGGGTAGTGCAGTGGTCTTTAGGTAGTGTAGGGGGTCGTGCAGGGGTAGTGTTTTAGGGTTTAGGGTAGTGCAATGGTCTTTGGGTAGTGTAGGGAGTCGTGCTGGGGTAGTATTTTAGGGTTTAGTGTACTGCATTGGTGTTTGTGTAGAGAAGGGGGTCATTCTGCGAGTAGTGTTTTAAAGGTTTAGGGTAATGCATTGGTGTTTGGGTAGTGTAGAGGGTCGTGCTGGGGGTAGTGTTTTAGGGTTTAGGGCAGTGCAGTGGTGTTTGTGTAGTGTAGGGGGTCGTGCTGTGGGTAGTGGTTTAGGGTTTAGGGGAGAGCAGTGGTGTTTGGGTAGTGTAGAGGGTCATGCTGGGGATAGTGTTTTTGGGTTTAGGGCAGTGCAGTGCTGTTTGGGTAGTGTAGGGCGTCATGCTGGGGGGAGTGTTTTAGGTTTTAGGGTAGTGCAGCTGTGTTTGGGTAGTGTAGGGGTTGTGCTGGGGGTAGTGGTATAGGGTTTATGGTATCGCTATGGTCTTTGGGTAGTGTAGGGGGTCGTGCGGGGGAGTGGTAGGGTTTAGGGTAGTGCAGTGGTGTTTGGGTAGTGTAGGTGGTCATGCTGGGGGTAGTGTTTCAGGGTTTAGGGTACTTCAGTTGTCTTTGGGTAGTGTAGGGGGTCGTGCTGGGGGTAGTGTTTTAGGGTTTAGGGTAGTGCAGTGGTGTTTGTGTAGTGTAGGGGGTAGTGTTTTAGGGTTTAGGGTACTTCAGTTGTCTTTGTGTAGTGTAGGGAGTCGTGCTGGGGTAGTGTTTTAGGGTTTAGGGTAGTGCAGCGGTGTTTGTGTAGTGTTGGGGGTCGTGTTTTAGGATTTAGGGTAGTGCAGTGGTCTTTGGGTAGTGTAGGGGTCGTGTGGGGGAAGTGTTTTAGGGTTTGTGGTAGTGCAGTCGTGTTTGGGTAGTGTAGAGGGTTGTGCGAGTGGTAGTGTTTTAGGGTTTAGTGTAGTGCAGTGGTCTTTAGGTAGTGTAGGGGGTCGTGCAGGGGTAGTGTTTTAGGGTTTAGGGTAGTGCAATGGTCTGTGGGTAGTGTAGGGAGTCGTGCTGGGGTAGTATTTTAGGGTTTAGTGTACTGCATTGGTGTTTGTGTAGAGAAGGGGGTCGTTCTGCGGGTAGTGTTTTAAAGACTTAGGGTAGTGCATTGGTTTTTGGGTAGTGTAGAGGGTCATGCTGGGGGTAGTGTTTTAGAGTTTAGGGCAGTGAAGTGGTTTTCGGTCAGTGTAGGGGTCATGCTGGAGTTGGTGTTTTAGGGTTCAGGGAAGTGCAGTGGTGTTCGGGTAGTTTAGGGGGTCTTGCTGGGGGTGGTGTTTCAGGGTTTAGGGCAGTGTACCGGTGTTCGGGCAGTGTAGGGGGTCGTGCTTGGGATAGTGTTTCAGGGTTTAGGGCAGTGCAGCGGTGTTCGGGCAGTGTAGGGGGTCTTGCTGGGGGTGGTGTTTCAGGGTTTAGGACAGTGCAGTGGTGTTCAGGCAGTGTAGAGGGTTGTGCCGTGAGTGGTGTTTCAGGGTTTAGGGCAGTGCAGTGGTGTTCAGGCAGTATAGGAGGTCGCGTGGGGGTGGTGTTTCAGGGTTTAGAGCAGTGCAGTGGTGTTCGGGCAGTGTAGCGGGTCACGCGGGGGTGGTGTTTCAGGGTTTAGGGCAGTGCAGTGGTGTTTGGGCAGTGTATGGGGTCGCCCGGGGTGGTGTTTCAGGGTTTAGGGCAGAGCAGTGGTGTTCAGGCAGTGTAGGGGGTCACGCAGGGGTGGTATTTCAGGGTTTAGGGCAGTGCATTGGTGTTCGGGCAGTGTGGGGGGTCGCGCAGGGGTGGTAGTTCAGGGTTTAGGGCAGTGCATAGGTGTTCGAGCAGTGTAGGGGTCACACGTGGGATGGTGTTTCAGGGTTTAGGGCAGTGCAGTTGTGTTCAGGCAGTGTAGGGGGTCGCGCGGGGAGGGTTGTTTCAGAGTTTAGGGCAGTGCGGTGGTGTTCGGGCAGTGTAGGTGGTTGTGCGGGGTGGTGTTTCAGGGTTTAGGGCAGTGCAGTGGTGTTCGGGCAGTGTAGGGGGTCGTGTTGTGGCTGGTGTTTCAGGGTTTAGGGCAGTGCAGTGGTGTTTGGGTAGTGTAGGGGGTCATGCGGGGGTGATGTTTTAGGGTTTAGGGCAGTACAGTGGTGTTCAGGCAGTGTGGGGGGTCTTGCTGGGGGTGGTATTTCAGGGTTTAGGGCAGTGGTGTTCTAGCAGTGTAGGGGGTCGTGCTGGCAGTAGTGTTTTTGGGTTTAGGGCAGTGCACTGGTGTTTTTGTAGTGTAGGGGATCGTGCTGGGGTAGTGTTTTAGGGTTTAGGGTAGTGCAGTGGTTTTTGGGTAGTGTAGGGGGTCGTTCTGGGGATTGTGTTTTAGGGTTTAGGGTAGTGCAGTGGTGTTTGGGTAGTGTTTTACGTTTTATGGTAGTGCAGTGGTTGGTGTAGTGTTGGGGTCGTGCTCGGGGTAGTGTTTTAGGGTTTAGGGTAGTGCAGTGATGTTTGGGTAGTGTAGGGGGTCGTGCTGAGGGTAGATTTAGGGTTTAGGGTAGTGCAGTGGTGTTTGGGTAGTGTAGGGCATCATGCTGGGGGGAGTGTTTTAGGTTTTAGGGTAGTGCAGTGGTGTTTGGGTAGTGTAGGGGTTGTGCTGCGGGTAGTGTTTTAGGGTTTAGGGTAGTGCAATGGTGTTTTGGTAGTGTAGGGGGTCATGCTGGGGGTAGTGGTTTAGGGTTTATGGCATTGCTATGGTCTTTGGGTAGTGTAGGGGGTCGTGCGGGGGAATGGTAGGGTTTAGGGTAGTGTAGTGGTGTTTGGGTAGTGTAGGGGGTCATGCCGGGGGTAGTGTTTTAGGGTTTAGGGTACTTCAGTTGTCTTTGGGTAGTGTAGGGGGTCGTGCTGGGGGTAGTGTTTTAGGGTTTAGGGTAGTGCAGTGGTGTTTGTGTAGTGTAGGGGGTAGTGTTTTAGGGTTTAGGGTACTTCAGTTGTCTTTGTGTAGTGTAGGGAGTCGTGCTGGGGTAGTGTTTTAGGGTTTAGGGTAGTGCAGCGGTGTTTGTGTAGTGTTGGGGGTCATGTTTTAGGATTTAGGGTAGTGCAGTGGTCTTTGGGTAGTGTAGGGGGTCGTGTGGGGGAAGTGTTTTAGGGTTTGTGGTAGTGCAGTGGTGTTTGGGTAGTGTAGGGGGTTGTGTGAGTGGTAGTGTTTTAGGGTTTAGGGTAGTGCAGTGGTCTTTAGGTAGTGTAGGGGGTCGTGCAGGGGTAGTGTTTTAGGGTTTAGGGTAGTGCAATGGTCTTTGGGTAGTGTAGGGAGTCGTGCTGGGGTAGTATTTTAGGGTTTAGTGTACTGCATTGGTGTTTGTGTAGAGAAGGGGGTCGTTCTGCGGGTAGTGTTTTAAAGGTTTAGGGTAATGCATTGGTGTTTGGGTAGTGTAGAGGGTCGTGCTGGGGGTAGTGTTTTAGGGTTTAGGGCAGTGCAGTGGTGTTTGTGTAGTGTAGGGGGTCGTGCTGTGGGTAGTGGTTTAGGGTTTAGGGGAGAGCAGTGGTGTTTGGGTAGTGTAGAGGGTCATGCTGGGGATAGTGTTTTTGGGTTTAGGGTAGTGCAGTGCTGTTTGGGTAGTGTAGGGCGTCATGCTGGGGGGAGTGTTTTAGGTTTTAGGGTAGTGCAGTGGTGTTTGGGTAGTGTAGGGGTTGTGCTGCAGGTAGTGTTTTAGGGTTTAGGGTAGTGCAATGGTGTTTTGGTAGTGTAGGGGGTCATGCTGGTGGTAGTGGTTTAGGGTTTATGGTATTGCTATGGTCTTTGGGTAGTGTAGGGGGTCGTGCGGGGGAATGGTAGGGTTTAGGGTAGTGTAGTGGTGTTTGGGTAGTGTAGGGGGGCATGCTGGGGGTAGTGTTTTAGGGTTTAGGGTACTTCAGTTGTCTTTGGGTAGTGTAGGGGGTCGTGCTGGTGATAGTGTTTTAGGGTTTAGGGTAGTGCAGTGGTGTTTGTGTAGTGTAGGGGGTAGTGTTTTAGGGTTTAGGGTACTTCAGTTGTCTTTGTGTAGTGTAGGGAGTCGTGCTGGGGTAGTGTTTTAGGGTTTAGGGTAGTGCAGCGGTGTTTGTGTAGTGTTGGGGGTCATGTTTTAGGATTTAGGGTAGTGCAGTGGTCTTTGGGTAGTGTAGGGGGTCGTGTGGGGGAAGTGTTTTAGGGTTTGTGGTAGTGCAGTGGTGTTTGGGTAGTGTAGGGGGTTGTGCGAGTGGTAGTGTTTTAGGTTTTAGGGTAGTGCAGTGGTCTTTAGGTAGTGTAGGGGGTCGTGCAGGGGTAGTGTTTTAGGGTTTAGGGTAGTGCAATGGTCTTTGGGTAGTGTAGGGAGTCGTGCTGGGGTAGTATTTTAGGGTTTAGTGTACTGCATTGGCGTTTGTGTAGAGAAGGGGATCGTTCTGCGGGTAGAGTTTTAAAGGTTTAGGGTAGTGCATTGGTGTTTGGGTAGTGTAGAGGGTCGTGCTGGGGGTAGTGTTTTAGGGTTTAGGGCAGTGCAGTGGTGTTTGTGTAGTGTAGGGGGTCGTGCTGTGGGTAGTGGTTTAGGGTTTAGGGCTGTGCAGTGCTGTTTGGGTAGTGTAGAGGGTCGTGCGGTGGGTGGTGTTTTAGGGTTTAGGGCAGTACAGTGGTGTTCGGGTAATGTAGGGGTCATGCTGTGGGTAGTGTTTTAGGATTTAGGGCAGTGGTGTTCTGGCAGTGTAGGGGGTCGTGCTGGCGGTAGTGTTTTAGGGTTTAGGGCAGTGCAGTGGTGTTTGTGTGGTGTAGGGGATTGTGCTGGGGGTAGTGTTTTAGGGTTTAGGGTAGTGCAGTGGTTTTTGGGTAGTGTAGGGGGTCATTCTGGGGATTGTGTTTGAGGGTTTAGGGTAGTGCAGTGGTGTTTGGGTAGTGTTTTACGTTTTATGGTAGTGCAGTGGTTGGTGTAGTGTTGGGGTCGTGCTCGGGGTAGTGTTTTAGGGTTTATGGTAGTGCAGTGATGTTTGGGTAGTGTAGGGGGTCGTGCTGAGGATAGATTTATGGTTTTATGGTAGTGCAGTGGTGTTTGGGTAGTGTAGGGCGTCATGCTGGGGGGAGTGTTTTAGGTTTTAGGGTAGTGCAGTGGTGTTTGGGTAGTGTAGGGGTTGTGCTGGGGGTAGTGTTTTTGGGTTTAGGGTAGTGCAATGGTGTTTGGGTAGCGTAGGGGGTCATGCTGGGGGTAGTGGTTTAGGGTTTATGGTATTGCTATGGTCTTTGGGTAGTGTAGGGGGTTGTGCGGGGAGTGTTAAGGTTTAGGGTAGTGCAGTGGTGTTTGGGTAGTGTAGGAGGTCATGCTGGGGGTAGTGTTTTAGGGTTTAGGGTACTTCAGTTGTCTTTGGGTGGTGTAGGGGGTCGTGCTGGGGGTAGTGTTTTAGGGTTTAGGGTAGTACAGTGGTGTTTGTGTAGTGTAGGGGTAGTGTTTTAGGCTGATGGGTAGTGCAGTGGTGTTTGTGTAGTGTAAGGAGTCGTGCTGGCGTAGTGTTATAGGGTTTAGGGTAGTGCAGCGGTGTTTGTGTAGTGTTGGGAGTCATGTTTTAGGATTTAGGGTAGTGCAGTGGTCTTTGGGTAGTGTAGGGGGTTGTGCAGGGGTAGTGTTTTAGGGTTTATGGTAGTGCAGTGGTCTTTGGGTAGTGTAGGGGGTCGTGTGGGGGAAGTGTTTTAGGGTTTGTGGTAGTGCAGTGGTGTTTGGGTAGTGTAGGGGGTTGTGCGAGTTGTAGTGTTTTAGGGTTTAGGGTAGTGCAGTGGTCTTTAGGTAGTGTAGGGGTCGTGCAGGGGTAGTGTTTTAGGGTTTAGGGTAGTGCAATGGTCATTGGGTAGTGTAGGGGGTCGTGCTGGGGTAGTATTTTAGGGTTTAGTGTACTGCATTGGTGTTTGTGTAGAGAAGGGGTCGTTCTGCGGGTAGTGTTTTAAAGGTTTAGGTCAGTGCATTGGTGTTTGGGTAGTGTAGGGGGTCGTGCTGGGGGTAGTGTTTTAGGGTTTAGGGCAGTGCAGTGGTGTTTGTGTAGTGTAGGGGGTCGTGCTGTGGGTAGTGGTTTAGGGTTTAGGGGAGAGCAGTGGTGTTCGGGCAGTGTGGGGGGTCTTGCTGGGGGTGGTGTTTCAGGGTTAAGGGCAGTGGTGTTCTGGCAGTGTAGGGGGTCATGCTGGCGGTAGTGTTTTAGGGTTTAGGGCAGTGCAGTATTGTTTGTGTAGTGTAGGGGATCATGCTGGGGTAGTGTTTTAGGGTTTAGGGTAGTGCAGTGGTTTTTGGGTAGTGTAGGGGGTCGTTCTGGGGATTGTGTTTTAGGGTTTAGGGTAGTGCAGTGGTGTTTGGGTAGTGTTTTACGTTTTATGGTAGTGCAGTGGTTGGTGTAGTGTTGGGGTTGTGCTCGGTTTAGTGTTTTAGGGTTTAGGGTAGTGCAGTGATGTTTGGGTAGTGTAGGGGGTTGTGCTGAGGGTAGATTTAGGGTTTAGGGTAGTGCAGTGGTGTTTGGGTAGTGTAGGGCGTCATGCTGGGGGGAGTGTTTTAGGTTTTAGGGTAGTGCAGTGGTGTTTGGGTAGTGTAGGCGTTGTGCTGTGGGTAGTGTTTTAGGGTTTAGGGTAGTGCAATGGTGTTTGGGTAGTATAGGGGGTTATGCTGGGGGTAGTGGTTTAGGGTTTATGGTATTGCTATGGTCTTTGGGTAGTGTAGGGGGTCGTGCGGGGGAGTGGTAGGGTTTAGGGTAGTGCAGTGGTGTTTGGGTAGTGTAGGGGGTCATGCTGGAGGTAGTGTTTCAGGCTTTAGGGTACTTCAGTTGTCTTTGGGTAGTGTAGGGGGTCGTGCTGGGGGTAGTGTTTTAGGGTTTAGGGTAGTGCAGTGGTGTTTGTGAAGTGTAGGGGGTAGTGTTTTAGGGTTTAGGGTACTTCAGTTGTCTTTGTTTAGTGTAGGGAGTCGTGCTGGGGTAGTGTTTTAGGGTTTAGGGTAGTGCAGCGGTGTTTGTGTAGTGTTGGGGGTCGTGTTTTAGGGTTTATGGTATTGCTATGGTCTTTGGGTAGTGTAGGGGGTTGTGCGGGGAGTGTTAAGGTTTAGGGTAGTGCAGTGGTGTTTGGGTAGTGTAGGAGGTCATGCTGGGGGTAGTGTTTTAGGGTTTAGGGTACTTCAGTTGTCTTTGGGTGGTGTAGGGGGTCGTGCTGGGGGTAGTGTTTTAGGGTTTAGGGTAGTACAGTGGTGTTTGTGTAGTGTAGGGGTAGTGTTTTAGGCTGATGGGTAGTGCAGTGGTGTTTGTGTAGTGTAAGGAGTCGTGCTGGCGTAGTGTTATAGGGTTTAGGGTAGTGCAGCGGTGTTTGTGTAGTGTTGGGAGTCATGTTTTAGGATTTAGGGTAGTGCAGTGGTCTTTGGGTAGTGTAGGGGGTTGTGCAGGGGTAGTGTTTTAGGGTTTATGGTAGTGCAGTGGTCTTTGGGTAGTGTAGGGGGTCGTGTGGGGGAAGTGTTTTAGGGTTTGTGGTAGTGCAGTGGTGTTTGGGTAGTGTAGGGGGTTGTGCGAGTTGTAGTGTTTTAGGGTTTAGGGTAGTGCAGTGGTCTTTAGGTAGTGTAGGGGTCGTGCAGGGGTAGTGTTTTAGGGTTTAGGGTAGTGCAATGGTCTTTGGGTATTGTAGGGGGTCGTGCTGGGGTAGTATTTTAGGGTTTAGTGTACTGCATTGGTGTTTGTGTAGAGAAGGGGGTCGTTCTGCGGGTAGTGTTTTAAAGGTTTAGGTCAGTGCATTGGTGTTTGGGTAGTGTAGGGGGTCGTGCTGGGGGTAGTGTTTTAGGGTTTAGGGCAGTGCAGTGGTGTTTGTGTAGTGTAGGGGGTCGTGCTGTGGGTAGTGGTTTAGGGTTTAGGGGAGAGCAGTGGTGTTCGGGCAGTGTGGGGGGTCTTGCTGGGGGTGGTGTTTCAGGGTTAAGGGCAGTGGTGTTCTGGCAGTGTAGGGGGTCATGCTGGCGGTAGTGTTTTAGGGTTTAGGGCAGTGCAGTATTGTTTGTGTAGTGTAGGGGATCATGCTGGGGTAGTGTTTTAGGGTTTAGGGTAGTGCAGTGGTTTTTGGGTAGTGTAGGGGGTCGTTCTGGGGATTGTGTTTTAGGGTTTAGGGTAGTGCAGTGGTGTTTGGGTAGTGTTTTACGTTTTATGGTAGTGCAGTGGTTGGTGTAGTGTTGGGGTCGTGCTCGGTTTAGTGTTTTAGGGTTTAGGGTAGTGCAGTGATGTTTGGGTAGTGTAGGGGGTTGTGCTGAGGGTAGATTTAGGGTTTAGGGTAGTGCAGTGGTGTTTGGGTAGTGTAGGGCGTCATGCTGGGGGGAGTGTTTTAGGTTTTAGGGTAGTGCAGTGGTGTTTGGGTAGTGTAGGCGTTGTGCTGTGGGTAGTGTATTAGGGTTTAGGGTAGTGCAATGGTGTTTGGGTAGTATAGGGGGTTATGCTGGGGGTAGTGGTTTAGGGTTTATGGTATTGCTATGGTCTTTGGGTAGTGTAGGGGGTCGTGCGGGGGAGTGGTAGGGTTTAGGGTAGTGCAGTGGTGTTTGGGTAGTGTAGGGGGTCATGCTGGAGGTAGTGTTTCAGGCTTTAGGGTACTTCAGTTGTCTTTGGGTAGTGTAGGGGGTCGTGCTGGGGGTAGTGTTTTAGGGTTTAGGGTAGTGCAGTGGTGTTTGTGTAGTGTAGGGGGTAGTGTTTTAGGGTTTAGGGTACTTCAGTTGTCTTTGTGTAGTGTAGGGAGTCGTGCTGGGGTAGTGTTTTAGGGTTTAGGGTAGTGCAGCGGTGTTTGTGTAGTGTTGGGGGTCGTGTTTTAGGATTTAGGGTAGTGCAGTGGTCTTTGGGTAGTGTAGGGGGTCGTGTGGGGGAAGTGTTTTAGGGTTTGAGGTAGTGCAGTAGTGTTTGGGTAGTGTAGGGGGTTGTGCGAGTGGTAGTGTTTTAGGGTTTAGTGTACTGCATTGGTGTTTGTGTAGAGAAGGGGGTCGTGTTCTGCGGGTAGTGTTTTAAAGGTTTAGGGTAGTGCATTGGTTTTTGGGTAGTGTAGAGGGTCGTGCTGGGGGTAGTGTTTTAGGGTTTAGGGCAGTGCACTGGTGTTTGTGTAGTGTAGGGGGTCGTGCTGTGGGTAGTGGTTTAGGGTTTAGGGGAGAGCAGTGGTGTTTGGGTAGTGTAGAGGGTCGTGCTGGGGATAGTGTTTTTGGGTTTAGGGCAGTGCAGTGCTGTTTGGGTAGTGTAGGGGGTCGTGCTGTGGGTGATGTTTTAGGGTTTAGGGCAGTACAGTGGTGTTCGGGTAGTGTAGGGGTCGTGCTGTGGGTAGTGTTTTAGGATTTAGGGCAGTGCAGCGGTGTTCCGGCTGTGTAGGGGGTCGTGCTGGGGGTGGTTTTTTAGGGTTTACGGCAGTACAGTGGTGTTCAGGCAGTGTGGGGGGTCTTGCTGGGGGTGGTGTTTCAGGGTTTAGGGCAGTGGTGTTCTGGCAGTGTAGGGGGTCGTGCTGGCGGTAGTGTTTTAGGGTTTAGGGCAGTGCAGTGGTGTTTGTGTAGTGTTGGGGTCGTGCTCGGGGTAGTGTTTTAGGGTTTAGGGTAGTGCAGTGATGTTTGGGTAGGGTAGGGGGTCGTGCTGAGGGTAGATTTAGGGTTTAGGGTAGTGCAGTGGTGTTTGGGTAGTGTAGGGCGTCATGCTGGAGGGAGTGTTTTAGGTTTTAGGGTAGTGCAGTGGTGTTTGGGTAGTGTAGGGGTTGTGCTGCGGGTAGTGTTTTAGGGTTTAGGGTAGTGTAGTGATGTTTGGGTAGTGGGGGTCGTGCTGAGGGTAGATTTAGGGTTTAGGGTAGTGCAGTGGTCTTTGGGTAGTGTAGGGGGTCGTGCGGGGGAATGGTAGGGTTTAGGGTAGTGTAGTGGTGTTTGGGTAGTGTAGGGGGTCATGCTGGGGGTAGTGTTTTAGGGTTTAGGGTACTTCATTTGTCTTTGGGTAGTGTAGGGGGTCATGCTGGGGGTAGTGTTTTAGGGTTTAGGGTAGTGCAGTGGTGTTTGTGTAGTGTAGGGGGTAGTGTTTTAGGATTTAGGGTAGTGCAGTGGTGTTTGGGTAGTGTAGGGGATTGTGCGAGTGGTAGTGTTTTAGGGTTTAGGGTAGTGCAGTGGTCTTTAGGTAGTGTAGGGGGTCGTGCAGGGGTAGTGTTTTAGGGTTTAGGGTAGTGCAATGGTCTTTGGGTAGTGTAGGGAGTCGTGCTGGGGTAGTGGTTTAGGGTTTAGGGGAGAGCAGTGGTGTTTGGGTAGTGTAGAGGGTCGTGCTGGGGATAGTGTTTTTGGGTTTAGGGCAGTGCAGTGCTGTTTGGGTAGTGTAGGGGGTCGTGCTGTGGGTGATGTTTTAGGGTTTAGGGCAGTACAGTGGTGTTCGGGTAGTGTAGGGGTCGTGCTGTGGGTAGTGTTTAAGGATTTAGGGCAGTGCAGCGGTGTTCCGGCTGTGTAGGGGGTCGTGCTGGGGGTGGTTTTTTAGGGTTTACGGCAGTACAGTGGTGTTCAGGCAGTGTGGGGGGTCTTGCTGGGGGTGGTGTTTCAGGGTTTAGGGCAGTGGTGTTCTGGCAGTGTAGGGGGTCGTGCTGGCGGTAGTGTTTTAGGGTTTAGGGCAGTGCAGTGGTGTTTGTGTAGTGTTGGGGTCGTGCTCGGGATAGTGTTTTAGGGTTTAGGGTAGTGCAGTGATGTTTGGGTAGGGTAGGGGGTCGTGCTGAGGGTAGATTTAGGGTTTAGGGTAGTGCAGTGGTGTTTGGGTAGTGTAGGGCGTCATGCTGGAGGGAGTGTTTTAGGTTTTAGGGTAGTGCAGTGGTGTTTGGGTAGTGTAGGGGTTGTGCTGCGGGTAGTGTTTTAGGGTTTAGGGTAGTGTAGTGATGTTTGGGTAGTGGGGGTCGTGCTGAGGGTAGATTTAGGGTTTAGGGTAGTGCAGTGGTCTTTGGGTAGTGTAGGGGGTCGTGCGGGGGAATGGTAGGGTTTAGGGTAGTGTAGTGGTGTTTGGGTAGTGTAGGGGGTCATGCTGGGGGTAGTGTTTTAGGGTTTAGGGTACTTCATTTGTCTTTGGGTAGTGTAGGGGGTCGTGCTGGGGGTAGTGTTTTAGGGTTTAGGGTAGTGCAGTGGTGTTTGTGTAGTGTAGGGGGTAGTGTTTTAGGGTTTATGGTACTTCAGTTGTCTTTGTGTAGTGTATGGAGTCGTGCTGGGGTACTGTTTTAGGGTAGTGCAGCGGTGTTTGTGTAGTGTTGGGGGTCATGTTTTAGGATTTAGGGTAGTGCAGTGGTGTTTGGGTAGTGTAGGGGATTGTGCGAGTGGTAGTGTTTTAGGGTTTAGGGTAGTGCAGTGGTCTTTAGGTAGTGTAGGGGGTCGTGCAGGGGTAGTGTTTTAGGGTTTAGGGTAGTGCAATGGTCTTTGGGTAGTGTAGGGAGTCGTGCTGGGGTAGTATTTTAGGGCTTAGTGTACTGCATTGGTGTTTGTGTAGAGAAGGGGGTCGTGCTGCGGGTAGTGTTTTAAAGGTTTAGGGCAGTGCATTGGTGTTTGGGTAGTGTAGAGGGTCATGCTGGGGGTAGTGTTTTAGGGTTTAGGGCAGTGCAGTGGTGTTTGTGTAGTGTAGGGGGTTGTGCTGTGGGTAGTGGTTTAGGGTTTAGGGGAGAGCAGTGGTGTATGGGTAGTGTAGAGGGTCGTGCTGGGGATAGTGTTTTTGGGTTTAGGGCAGTGCAGTGCTGTTTGGGTAGTGTAGGGGGTCGTGCTGTGGGTGGTGTTTTAGGGTTTAGGGCAGTACAGTGGTGTTCGGGTAGTGTAGGGGTCATGCTGTGGGTAGTGTTTTAGGATTTAGGGCAGTGCAACGGTGTTCCGGCTGTGTAGGGTGTCGTGCTGGGGGTGGTTTTTTA
This sequence comes from Triturus cristatus, assembly GCF_964204655.1. Lineage (NCBI taxonomy): Eukaryota > Metazoa > Chordata > Amphibia > Caudata > Salamandridae > Triturus > Triturus cristatus. The sequence continues at coordinate 272,460,762 of NC_140592.1, read as the reverse complement.
GGGTTTACGGCAGTACAGTGGTGTTCGGGCAGTGTGGGGGGTCTTGCTGGGGGTGGTGTTTCAGGGTTTAGGGCAGTGGTGTTCTGGCAGTGTAGGGGGTTGTGCTGGCGGTAGTGTTTTAGGGTTTAGGGCAGTGCAGTGGTGTTTGTGTAGTGTAGGGGATCGTGCTGGGGGTAGTGTTTTAGGGTTTAGGGTAGTGCAGTGGTTTTTGGGTAGTGTAGGGGGTCGTTCTGGGGATTGTGTTTGAGGGTTTAGGGTAGTGCAGTGGTGTTTGGGTAGTGTTTTACGTTTTATGGTAGTGCAGTGGTTGGTGTAGTGCTGGGGTCGTGCTCGGGGTAGTGTTTTAGAGTTTATGGTAGTGCAGTGATGTTTGGGTAGTGTATGGGGTCGTGCTGAGGATAGATTTAGGGTTTTATGGTAGTGCAGTGGTGTTTGGGTAGTGTAGGGCGTCATGCTGGGGGGAGTGTTTTAGGTTTTAGGGTAGTGCAGTGGTGTTTGGGTAGTGTAGGGGTTGTGCTGGGGGTAGTGTTTTAGGGTTTAGGGTAGTGCAATGGTGTTTGGGTAGTGTAGGGGGTCATGCTGGGGGTAGTGGTTTAGGGTTTAAGGTATTGCTATGGTCTTTGGGTAGTGTAGGGGGTTGTGCGGGGAGTGTTAGGGTTTAGGGTAGTGCAGTGGTGTTTGGGTAGTGTAGGAGGTCATGCTGGGGGTAGTGTTTTAGGGTTTAGGGTACTTCAGTTGTCTTTGGGTAGTGTAGGGGGTCGTGCTGGGGGTAGTGTTTTAGGGTTTATGGTAGTACAGTGGTGTTTGTGTAGTGTAGGGGTAGTGTTTTAGGCTTATGGGTAGTGCAGTGGTATTTGTGTAGTATAGGGAGCCATGCTGGGGTAGTGTTTTAGGGTTTAGGGTAGAGCAGCGGTGTTTGTGTAGTGTTGGGGGTCATGTTTTAGGATTTAGGGTAGTGCAGTGGTCTTTGGGTAGTGTAGGGGGTTGTGCAGGGGTAGTGTTTTTGGGTTTATGGTAGTGCAGTGGTCTTTGGGTAGTGTAGGGGGTCGTGTGGGGGAAGTGTTTTAGGGTTTGTGGTAGTGCAATGGTGTTTGGGTAGTGTAGGGGGTTGTGCGAGTGGTAGTGTTTTAGGGTTTAGGGTAGTGCAGTGGTCTTTAGGTAGTGTAGGGGGTCGTGCAGGGGTAGTGTTTTAGGGTTTAGGGTAGTGCAATGGTCTTTGGGAACTGTAGGGGGCCGTGCAGGGGTAGTGTTTTAGGGTTTAGGGTAGGGCAATGGTCTTTGGGTAGTGTAGGGGGTCGTGCTGGGGTAGTATTTTATGGTTTAGTGTACTGCATTGGTGTTTGTGTAGAGAAGGGGGTCGTTCTGCGGGTAGTGTTTTAAAGGTTTAGGTCTGTGCATTGGTGTTTGGGTAGTGTAGCGGGTCGTGCTGGGGGTAGTGTTTTAGGGTTTAGGGCAGTGCAGTGGTGTTTATGTAGTGTAGGGGGTCGTGCTGTGGGTAGTGGTTTAGGGGAGAGCAGTGGTGTTTGGGTAGTGTAGAGGGTCGTGCTGGGGATAGTGTTTTAGGGTTTAGGGCAGTGCAGTGCTGTTCGGGTAGTGTAGGGGTCATGCTGTGGGTAGTGTTTTACTATTTAGGGCAGTGCAGCGGTGTTCTGGCTGTGTAGGGGGTCGTGCTGGGGGTGGTTTTTTAGGGTTTAGGGCAGTGCAGCGGTGTTCGGGCAGTGTAGGGGGGTCATGCTTGGTTGTGGAGTTTCAGGGTTTAGGGCAGTACAGCGGTGTTCGGGCAGTGTAGGGGGTCTTGCTGGGTGTGGTGTTTCAGGGTTTAGGGCAGTGGTGTTCGGGCAGTGTAGGGAGTCTTGCTGGGGGTGGTGTTTCAGAGTTTAGGGCAGTGCAGTGGTGTTCAGGCAGTGTAGAGGGTTGTGCTGGGGGTGGTATTTCAGGGTTTAGGGCAGTGCAGTGGTGTTCGGGCAGTATAGGAGGTCGCGCGGGGGTGGTGTTTCAGGGTTTAGAGCAGTGCAGTGGTGTTTGGGCAGTATAGGGGGTCACGCTGGGGTGGTGTTTCAGGGTTTAGGGCAGTGCAGTGGTGTTTGGGCAGTGTATGGGGTCGCGCAGGGGTGGTGTTTCAGGGTTTAGGGCAGAGCAGTGGTGTTTGGGTAGTGTAGAGGGTCGCGTGGGGGTGGTACTTCAGTGTTCAGGGCAGTGTAGTGGTGTTCGAACAGTGTAGGGGGTCACGCGGGGGATGGTGTTTCAGGGTCTAGGGCAGTGCGGTGGTGTTTGGGTAGTGTAGAGGGTCGCGTGGGGGTGGTATTTCAGTGTTCAGGGCAGTGTAGTGGTGTTCGAACAGTGTAGGGGGTCACGCGGGGGATGGTGTTTCAGGGTTTAGGGCAGAGCAGTGGTGTTCGGGCAGAGTAGGGGGACATGCTTGGGGTGGTGTTGCAGGGTTTAGGGCAGTGCAGTGGGGTTCGGGCAGTGTAGGGGGTCATGCAGGGGGTGGTATTTCAGGGTTTAGGGCAGTGCAGTGGTGTTCGGGCAGTGTAGGGGGCCGTGCAGAAGGTGGTGTTTCAGGGTTTAGGGCAGTTCAGTGGTGTTCGGGCAGTGTAGGTGCTCTTGCTGGGGTAGTGTTTCAGGGTTTAGAGCAGTGGGGTTCGGGCAGTGTAGGGGGTCTTGCTGGGAGTGGTGTTTCAGGGTTTAGGGCAGTACAGTGATGATCGAGCAGTGTAGGGGGTCGTGTTGGGGTGGTGTTCAGGGTTTAGGGCAGGGCAGTGTACGGGGTCGTGCTGGCGGTGGTGTTTCAAGGTTTAGGGCAGTGCAGTGGTGTTCGGGCAGTGTAGGGAGTCGTGCTGGGGTGGTGTTTCAGGGTTTAGGGCAGTGTAGTGGTGTTCGAGTAGTGTTTAAGGGTTTAGGGGAGTGCAGTGGTGTTGGTGTAGTGTATGGGGTCTTGCTCAGGGTAGTGTTTTAGGGTTTAGGGGAGTGCAGTGGCGTTTGGGTAGTGTGGGGGGTCATGCTGAGGGTAGATTTAGGGTTTAGGGTAGTGCAATGGTATTTGAGTAGTGTAGCGGGTCGTGCTGGGGGCAGATTTAGGTTTTAGGGTAGTGCAGTGGTATTTGTGTAGTGTAGGGGATCGTGCTGGGGTAGATTTAGGGTTTAGGGTAGTGCAGTGAGGTTTGGGTAGTGTAGGGAGTCACGCTGGGGCGAGTGTTTTAGAGTTTAGGGTTGTGCAGTGGTGTTTGGGTAGTGGAGGGAGTCATGCTGGGGCGAGTGTTTTAGAGTTTAGGGTTGTGCAGTGGTGTTTGAGTAGTGTAGGGGGTCGTGCTGGGGGTAGTGTTTTAGGGTTCAGGGTAGTGCCGCGGTGTTTGTGTAGTGTAGGGGGTCGTGTTTTAGGATTTGGGGTAGGGCAGTGATCTTTGGGTAGTGTAGGGGGTCGTGCTGGGGCTGGTGTTTCAGGGTTTAGTGCAGTGCAGTGGTGTTCAGGCAGTGTAGGCGGTCGTGCTGGGCGTATTATTTCAGGGTTTTGGGCAGTGCAGTGGTGTTCGGGCAGTGTAGGGGGATGTGCTGGGCCTGGTGTTTGAGGGTTTAAGGCAGAGCAGTGGAGTTCGGGCAGTGTAGGGGAACGTGCTGGGGGAAGTGTTTCAGGGTTTTGGGCAGAGCAGTGGTGTTCGGGCAGAGTAGGGGTCGTGCTTGGGGTGGTGTTGCAGGGTTTAGGGCAGTGCAGTGGTGTTCGAGCAGTGTAGGGGGTCGTGCAGGGGGTGGTATTTCAGGGTTTAGGGGAGTACAGTGGTGTTCGGGCAGTGTTGGGGGTCGTGCAGAGGGTGGTGTTTCAGGGTTTAGGGCAGTTCAGTGGTGTTCGGGCAGTATAGGTGCTCTTGCTGGGGGTGGTGTTTCAGGGTTTAGGGCAGTGGGGTTCAGGCAGTGTAGGGGGTCTTGCTGGGAGTAGTGTTTCAGGGTTTAGGGCAGTGCAGTGATGTTTGAGCAGTGTAGGGGTCGTGTTGGGGTGGTGTTTCAGGATTTAGGGCAGTGCAGTGGTGTTGGGGCAGTGTACGGGGTCGTGCTGGCGGTGGTGTTTCAGGGTTTAGGGCAGTGCAGTGGTGTTCAAGCAGTGTAGGGGGTCTTGCTGGGGGTGGTGTTTCAGGGTTTAGGGCAGTGCAGTTGTCTTCGAGTAGTGTTTTAGGGTTTAGGGGAGTGCAGTGGTGGTGGTGTAGTGTACGGGGTCGTGCTCAGGGTAGTGTTTTAGGGTTTAGGGTAGTGCAGTGGCATTTGGGTAGTGTAGGGGGTCATGCTGAGGGTAGATTTATGGTTTAGGGTAGTGCAGTGGTATTTGAGTAGTGTAGGGGGTCGTGCTGGGGGTAGATTTAGGCTTTAGGGTAGTGCAGTGGTATTTTGGTAGTGTAGGGGATCGTGCTGGGGTAGATTTAGGGTTTAGGGTAGTGCAGTGGTCTTTGGCTAGTCTAGGGGTAGTGTTTTAGGCTTATGGGTAGTGCAGTGGTGTTTGTGTAGTGTAGGGAGTCGTGCTGGGGTAGTGTTTTAGGGTTTAGGGTAGTGCAGCGGTGTTTGTGTAGTGTTGGGGGTCATGTTTTAGGATTTAGGGTAGTGCAGTGGTCTTTGGGTAGTGTAGGGGGTTGTGCAGGGGTAGTGTTTTAGGGTTTATGATAGTGCAGTGGTCTTTGGGTAGTGTAGGGGGTCGTGTGGGGGAAGTGTTTTAGGGTTTGTGGTAGTGCAGTGGTGTTTGGGTAGTATAGGGGGTTGTGCGAGTGGTAGTGTTTTAGGGTTTAGGGTAGTGCAGTGGTCTTTAGGTAGTGTAGGGGGTCGTGCAGGGGTAGTGTTTTAGGGTTTAGGGTAGGGCAATGGTCTTTGGGTAGTGTAGGGGGTCGTGCTGGGGTAGTATTTTAGGGTTTAGTGTACTGCATTGGTGTTTGTGTAGAGAAGGGGGTCGTTCTGCGGGTAGTGTTTTAAAGGTTTAGGTCAGTGCATTGGTGTTTGAATAGTGTAGGGGGTTGTGCTGGGGGTAGTGTTTTAGGGTTTAGGGCAGTGCAGTGGTGTTTGTGTAGTGTAGGGGGTCGTGCTGTGGGTAGTGGTTTAGGGTTTAGGGGAGAGCAGTGGTGTTTGGGTAGTGTAGAGGGTCGTGCTGGGGATAGTGTTTTAGGGTTTAGGGCAGTGCAGTGCTGTTTGGGTAGTGTAGGGGGTCGTGCTGTGGGTGGTGTTTTAGGGTTTAGGGTAGTACAGTGGTGTTCGGGGAGTGTAGGGGTCGTGCTGTGGATAGTGTTGTAGGATTTAGGGCAGTGCAGCGGTGTTCCGGCTGTGTAGGGGGTCGTGCTGGGGGTGGTTTTTTAGGGTTTAGGGCAGTGCAGCGGTGTTCGGGCAGTGTAGGGGGTCGTGCTTGGTTGTGGAGTTTCAGGGTTTAGGGCAGTACAGCGGTGTTCGGGCAGTGTAGGGGGTCTTGCTGGGGGTGGTGTTTCAGGGTTTAGGGCAGTGGTGTTCGGGCAGTGTAGGGAGTCTTGCTGGGGGTGGTGTTTCAGAGTTTAGGGCAGTGCAGTGGTGTTCAGGCAGTATAGAGGGTTGTGCTGGGGGTGGTGTTTCAGGGTTTAGGGCAGTGCAGTGGTGTCCGGGCAGTATAGGAGGTCGCGCTGGGGTGGTGTTTCAGGGTTTAGAGCAGTGCAGTGGTGTTTGGGCAGTATAGGGGGTCACGCTGGGGTGGTGTTTCAGGGTTTAGGGCAGTGCAGTGGTGTTTGGGCTGTGTATGGGGTCGCGCAGGGGTGGTGTTTCAGGGTTTAGGGCAGTGCAGTGGTATTCGGGCAGTGTAGGGGGTCGCACGGGGGTATTGTTTCAGGGTTTAGGGCAGTGCATTGGTGTTTGGGTAGTGTAGAGAGTCGCGTGGGGGTGGTATTTCAGTGTTCAGGGCAGTGTAGTGGTGTTCGAACAGTGTAGGGGGTCGCGCGGGGGATGGTGTTTCAGGGTCTAGGGCAGTGCAGTGGTGTTCGAGCAGTGTAGCGGGTCGCGCTTGGGATGGTGTTTCAGGGTTTAGGGCAGTGCAGTGGTGTTCAGGCAGTGTAGGGGGTCGTGCAGTGAGTGGTGTTTCAGAGTTTAGGGCAGTGCGGTGGTGTTTGGGCAGTGTAGGGTGTCGTGCAGGGTGGTGTTTCAGGGTTTAGGGCAGTGCAGTGGTGTTCGGGCAGTGTAGGGGGTCGTGCTGGGGCTTGTGTTTCAGGGTTTAGGGCAGTGCAGTGGTGTTCAGGCAGTGTAGGGGGTCGTGCTGGGCATATAATTTCAGGGTTTTGGGCAGTGCAGTGGTCTTCGGGCAGTGTAGGGGACGTGCTGGGCATAGTGTTTCAGGGTTTAAGGCAGAGCAGTGGAGTTCGGGCAGTGTAGGGGAATGTGCTAGGGGAAGTGTTTCAGGGTTTAGGGCAGAGCAGTGGTGTTCGGGCAGAGTAGGGGGACATGCTTGGGGTGGTGTTGCAGGGTTTAGGGCAGTGCAGTGGGGTTCGGGCAGTGTAGGGGGTCATGCAGGGGGTGGTATTTCAGGGTTTAGGGCAGTGCAGTGGTGTTCGGGCAGTGTAGGGGGTCGTGCAGAAGGTGGTGTTTCAGGGTTTAGGGCAGTTCAGTGGTGTTCGGGCAGTGTAGGTGCTCTTGCTGGGGTGGTGTTTCAGGGTTTAGAGCAGTGGGGTTCGGGCAGTGTAGGGGGTCTTGCTGGGAGTGGTGTTTCAGGGTTTAGGGCAGTACAGTGATGATCGAGCAGTGTAGGGGGTCGTGTTGGGGTGGTGTTCAGGGTTTAGGGCAGGGCAGTGTACGGGGTCGTGCTGGCGGTGGTGTTTCAAGGTTTAGGGCAGTGCAGTGGTGTTCGGGCAGTGTAGGGAGTCGTGCTGGGGTGGTGTTTCAGGGTTTAGGGCAGTGTAGTGGTGTTCGAGTAGTGTTTAAGGGTTTAGGGGAGTGCAGTGGTGTTGGTGTAGTGTATGGGGTCTTGCTCAGGGTAGTGTTTTAGGGTTTAGGGGAGTGCAGTGGCATTTGGGTAGTGTGGGGGGTCATGCTGAGGGTAGATTTAGGGTTTAGGGTAGTGCAATGGTATTTGAGTAGTGTAGCGGGTCGTGCTGGGGGCAGATTTAGGTTTTAGGGTAGTGCAGTGGTATTTGTGTAGTGTAGGGGATCGTGCTGGGGTAGATTTAGGGTTTAGGGTAGTGCAGTGAGGTTTGGGTAGTGTAGGGAGTCACGCTGGGGTGAGTGTTTTAGAGTTTAGGGTTGTGCAGTGGTGTTTGGGTAGTGGAGGGAGTCATGCTGGGGCGAGTGTTTTAGAGTTTAGGGTTGTGCAGTGGTGTTTGAGTAGTGTAGGGGGTCGTGCTGGGGGTAGTGTTTTAGGGTTCAGGGTAGTGCCGCGGTGTTTGTGTAGTGTAGGGGGTCGTGTTTTAGGATTTGGGGTAGGGCAGTGATCTTTGGGTAGTGTAGGGGGTCGTGCTGAGGCTGGTGTTTCAGGGTTTAGTGCAGTGCAGTGGTGTTCAGGCAGTGTAGGCGGTCATGCTGGGCGTATTATTTCAGGGTTTTGGGCAGTGCAGTGGTGTTCGGGCAGTGTAGGGGGATGTGCTGGGCCTAGTGTTTGAGGGTTTAAGGCAGAGCAGTGGAGTTCGGGCAGTGTAGGGGAACTTGCTGGGGGAACTGTTTCAGGGTTTTGGGCAGAGCAGTGGTGTTCGGGCAGAGTAGGGGTCGTGCTTGGGGTGGTGTTGCAGGGTTTAGGGCAGTGCAGTGGTGTTCGGGCAGTGTAGGGGGAGGTGCAGGGGGTGGTATTTCAGGGTTTAGGGGAGTACAGTGGTGTTCGGGCAGTGTTGGGGGTCGTGCAGAGGGTGGTGTTTCAGGGTTTAGGGCAGTTCAGTGGTGTTCGGGCAGTATAGGTGCTCTTGCTGGCTGGTGGTGTTTCAGGGTTTAGGGCAGTGGGGTTCAGGCAGTGTAGGGGGTCTTGCTGGGAGTAGTGTTTCAGGGTTTAGGGCAGTGCAGTGATGTTTGAGCAGTGTAGGGGTCGTGTTGGGGTGGTGTTTCAGGATTTAGGGCAGTGCAGTGGTGTTGGGGCAGTGTACGGGGTCGTGCTGGCGGTGGTGTTTCAGGGTTTAGGGCAGTGCAGTGGTGTTCAAGCAGTGTAGGGGGTCTTGCTGGGGGTGGTGTTTCAGGGTTTAGGGCAGTGCAGTTGTCTTCGAGTAGTGTTTTAGGGTTTAGGGGAGTGCAGTGGTGGTGGTGTAGTGTACGGGGTCGTGCTCAGGGTAGTGTTTTAGGGTTTAGGGTAGTGCAGTGGCATTTGGGTAGTGTAGGGGGTCATGCTGAGGGTAGATTTATGGTTTAGGGTAGTGCAGTGGTATTTTGGTAGTGTAGGGGATCGTGCTGGGGTAGATTTAGGGTTTAGGGTAGTGCAGTGGTCTTTGGGTAGTCTAGGGGTAGTGTTTTAGGCTTATGGGTAGTGCAGTGGTGTTTGTGTAGTGTAGGGAGTCGTGCTGGGGTAGTGTTTTAGGGTTTAGGGTAGTGCAGCGGTGTTTGTGTAGTGTTGGGGGTCATGTTTTAGGATTTAGGGTAGTGCAGTGGTCTTTGGGTAGTGTAGGGGGTTGTGCAGGGGTAGTGTTTTAGGGTTTATGATAGTGCAGTGGTCTTTGGGTAGTGTAGGGGGTCGTGTGGGGGAAGTGTTTTAGGGTTTGTGGTAGTGCAGTGGTGTTTGGGTAGTATAGGGGGTTGTGCGAGTGGTAGTGTTTTAGGGTTTAGGGTAGTGCAGTGGTCTTTAGGTAGTGTAGGGGGTCGTGCAGGGGTAGTGTTTTAGGGTTTAGGGTAGGGCAATGGTCTTTGGGTAGTGTAGGGGGTCGTGCTGGGGTAGTATTTTAGGGTTTAGTGTACTGCATTGGTGTTTGTGTAGAGAAGGGGGTCGTTCTGCGGGTAGTGTTTTAAAGGTTTAGGTCAGTGCATTGGTGTTTGAAAAGTGTAGGGGGTTGTGCTGGGGGTAGTGTTTTAGGGTTTAGGGCAGTGCAGTGGTGTTTGTGTAGTGTAGGGGGTCGTGCTGTGGGTAGTGGTTTAGGGTTTAGGGGAGAGCAGTGGTGTTTGGGTAGTGTAGAGGGTCGTGCTGGGGATAGTGTTTTAGGGTTTAGGGCAGTGCAGTGCTGTTTGGGTACTGTAGGGGGTCGTGCTGTGGGTGGTGTTTTAGGGTTTAGGGTAGTACAGTGGTGTTCGGGGAGTGTAGGGGTCGTGCTGTGGATAGTGTTTTAGGATTTAGGGCAGTGCAGCGGTGTTCCGGCTGTGTAGGGGGTCGTGCTGGGGGTGTTTTTTTAGGGTTTAGGGCAGTGCAGCGGTGTTCGGGCAGTGTAGGGGGGTCGTGCTTGGTTGTGGAGTTTCAGGGTTTAGGGCAGTACAGCGGTGTTCGGGCAGTGTAGGGGGTCTTGCTGGGGTGGTGTTTCAGGGTTTAGGGCAGTGGTGTTCGGGCAGTGTAGGGAGTCTTGCTAGGGGTGGTGTTTCAGAGTTTAGGGCAGTGCAGTGGTGTTCAGGCAGTACAGAGGGTTGTGCTGGGGGTGGTGTTTCAGGGTTTAGGGCAGTGCAGTGGTGTCCGGGCAGTATAGGAGGTCGCGCTGGGGTGGTGTTTCAGGGTTTAGAGCAGTGCAGTGGTGTTTGGGCAGTATAGGGGGTCACGCTGGGGTGGTGTTTCAGGGTTTAGGGCAGTGCAGTGGTGTTTGGGCAGTGTATGGGGTCGCGCAGGGGTGGTGTTTCAGGGTTTAGGGCAGTGCAGTGGTATTCGGGCATTGTAGGGGGTCGCACGGGGGTATTGTTTCAGGGTTTAGGGCAGTGCATTGGTGTTTGGGTAGTGTAGAGAGTCGCGTGGGGGTGGTATTTCAGTGTTCAGGGCAGTGTAGTGGTGTTCGAACAGTGTAGGGGGTCGCGCGGGGGATGGTGTTTCAGGGTCTAGGGCAGTGCAGTGGTGTTCGAGCAGTGTAGCAGGTCGCGCTTGGGATGGTGGTTCAGGGTTTAGGGCAGTGCAGTGGTGTTCAGGCAGTGTAGGGGGTCGTGCAGTGAGTGGTGTTTCAGAGTTTAGGGCAGTGCGGTGGTGTTTGGGCAGTGTAGGGTGTCGTGCAGGGTGGTGTTTCAGGGTTTAGGGCAGTGCAGTGGTGTTCGGGCAGTGTAGGGGGTCATGCTGGGGCTTGTGGTTTAGGGCAGTGCAGTGGTGTTCAGACAGTGTAGGGGGTCGTGCTGGGCATATTATTTCAGGGTTTTGGGCAGTGCAGTGGTGTTCGGGCAGTGTAGGGGGACGTGCTGGGCGTAGTGTTTCAGGGTTTAAGGCAGAGCATTGGGGTTCGGGCAGTGTAGGGGAATGTGCTGGGGGAAGTGTTTCAGGGTTTAGGGCAGAGCAGTGGTGTTCGGGCAGAGTAGGGGGTCATGCTTGGGGTGGTGTTGCAGGGTTTAGGGCAGTGCAGTGGGGTTCGGGCAGTGTAGGGGGTCATGCAGGGGGTGGTGTTTCAGGGTTAGGGCAGTGCAGTGGTGTTCAGGCAGTGTAGGGGGTCGTGCAGAAGGTGGTGTTTCAGGGTTTAGGGCAGTTCAGTGCTGTTCAGGCAGTGTAGGTGGTCTTGCTGGGGGTGGTGTTTCAGGGTTTAGGGCCGTGGTGTTCGGGCAGTGTAGGGAGTCTTGCTGGGGGTAGTGTTTCAAAGTTTAGGGCAGTGCAGTGGTGTTCAGGCAGTGTAGAGGGTTGTGCTGGGGGTGGTGTTTCAGGGTTTAGGGCAGTGCAGTGGTGTCCGGGCAGTATAGGAGGTCGCACTGGGGTGGTGTTTCAGGGTTTAGAGCAGTGCAGTGGTGTTTGGGCAGTATAGGGGGTCACGCTGGGGTGGTGTTTCAGGGTTTAGGGCAGTGCAGTGGTGTTTGGGCAGTGTATGGGGTCGCGCAGGGGTGGTGTTTCAGGGTTTAGGGCAGTGCAGTGGTATTCGGGCAGTGTAGGGTGTCGCACGGGGGTATTGTTTCAGGGTTTAGGGCAGTGCATTGGTGTTTGGGTAGTGTAGAGGGTCGCGTGGGGGTGGTATTTCAGTGTTCAGGGCAGTGTAGTGGTGTTCGAACAGTGTAGGGGGTCGCGCGGGGGATGGTGTTTCAGGGTCTAGGGCAGTGCAGTGGTGTTCGAGCAGTGTAGCGGGTCACGCTTGGGATGGTGTTTCAGGGTTTAGGGCAGTGCAGTGGTGTTCAGGCAGTGTAGGGGGTCGTGCAGTGAGTGGTGTTTCAGAGTTTAGGGCAGTGCGGTGGTGTTCGGGCAGTGTAGGGTGTCGTGCAGGGTGGTGTTTCAGGGTTTAGTGCAGTGCAGTAGTGTTCGGGCAGTGTAGGGGGTCGTGCTGGGGCTTGTGTTTCAGGGTTTAGGGCAGTACAGTGGTGTTCAGGCAGTGTAGGGGGTCGTGCTGGGCGTATTATTTCAGGGTTTTGGGCAGTGCAGTGGTGTTCGGGCAGTGTAGGGGGACGTGCTGGGCGTAGTTTTTCAGGGTTTAAGGCAGAGCAGTGGAGTTCGGGCAGTGTAGGGGAATGTGCTGGGGGAAGTGTTTCAGGGTTTAGGGCAGAGCAGTGGTGTTCGGGCAGAGTAGGGGGTCATGCTTGGGGTGGTGTTGCAGGGTTTAGGGCAGTGCAGTGGGGTTCGGGCAGTGTAGGGGGTCAAGCAGGGGGTGGTGTTTCAGGGTTAGGGCAGTGCAGTGGTGATCGGGCAGTGTAGGGGGTCGTGCAGAAGGTGGTGTTTCAGGGTTTAGGGCAGTTCAGTGTTGTTCGGGCAGTGTAGGTGCTCTTGCTGGGGTGGTGTTTCAGGGTTTAGAGCAGTGGGGTTCGGGCAGTGTAGGGGGTCTTGCTGGGAGTGGTGTTTCAGGGTTTAGGGCAGTACAGTGATGATCGAGCAGTGTAGGGGGTCGTGTTGGGGTGGTGTTCAGGATTTAGGGCAGGGCAGTGTACGGGGTCGTGCTGGCGGTGGTGTTTCAGGGTTTAGGGCAGTGCAGTGGTGTTCGGGCAGTGTAGGGGGTCGTGCTGGGGTGGTGTTTCAGGGTTTAGGGCAGTGTAGTGGTGTTCAAGTAGTGTTTAAGGGTTTAGGGGAGTGCAGTGGTGTTGGTGTAGTGTATGGGGTCTTGCTCAGGGTAGTGTTTTAGGGTTTAGGGGAGTGCAGTGGTGTTTGGGTAGTGTGGGGTGTTATGCTGAGGGTAGATTTAGGGTTTAGGGTAGTGCAGTGGTATTTGAGTAGTGTAGGGGGTCGTGCTGGGGGTAGATTTAGGTTTTAGGGTAGTGCAGTGGTATTTGGGTAGTGTAGGGGATCGTGCTGGGGTAGATTTAGGGTTTAGGGTAGTGCAGTGGTGTTTGTGTAGTGTAGGGAGTCATGCTGGGGTGAGTGTTTTAGAGTTTAGGGTTGTGCAGTGGTGTTTGAGTAGTGTAGGGGGTCGTGCTGGGGGTAGTGTTTTAGGGTTTAGTGTAGTGCAGTGGTGTTTGGGTAGTGTAGGGATTCGTGCTGGGGGCAGTGGTTTAGGGTTTATGGTAGTACAGTGGTCTTCGGGTAGTGTAGGGGGTTGTGTGGGGGTAGTGTTTTAGGGTTTAATGTAGTGCAGTGGTGTTTGTGTAGTGTAGGGGGTCGTGCTGGGGGTAGTGTTTTAGGGTTCAGGGCAGTGCAGCGGTGTTTGTGTAGTGTAGGGGGTCGTGTTTTAGGATTTGGGGTAGGGCAGTGGTCTTTGGGTAGTGTAAGGGGTCGTGCTGGGGCTGGTGTTTCAGGGTTTAGTGCAGTGCAGTGGTGTTCAGGCAGTGTAGGGGGTCGTGCTGGGCGTATTATTTCAGGGTTTTGGGCAGTGCAGTGGTGTTCGGGCAGTGTAGGAGACGTGCTGGGCGTAGTGTTTCAGGGTTTAAGGCAGAGCAGTGGAGTTCGGGCAGTGTAGGGGAACGTGCTGGGGAAAGTGTTTCAGGGTTTTGGGCAGAGCAGTGGTGTTCGGGCAGAGTAGGGGGCCGTGCTTGGGGTGGTGTTGCAGGGTTTAGAGCAGTGCAGTGGTGTGCGGGCAGTGTAGGGGGAGGTGCAGGGGGTGGTATTTCAGGGTTTAGGGGAGTGCAGTGGTGTTCGGGCAGTGTAGGGGGTCGTGCAGAAGGTGGTGTTTCAGGGTTTAGGGCAGTTCAGTGGTGTTCAGGCAGTGTAGGTGCTCTTGCTGGGGGTGGTGTTTCAGGGTTTAGGGCAGTGGGGTTCGGGCAGTGTAGGGGGTCTTGCTGGGAGTAGTGTTTCAGGGTTTAGGGCAGTGTAGTGATGTTTGAGCAGTGTAGGGGGTCGTGTTGGGGTGGTGTTTCAGGATGTAGGGCAGTGCAGTGGTGTTCGGGCAGTGTACGGGGTCGTGCTGGCGGTGGTGTTTCAGGGTTTAGGGCAGTGCAGTGGTGTTCAGGCAGTGTAGGGGGTCGTGCTGGGGGTGGTGTTTCAGGGTTTAGGGCAGTGCAGTTGTGTTCGAGTAGTGTTTTAGGGTTTAGGGGAGTGCAGTGGTGTTGGTGTAGTGTACGGGGTCGTGCTCAGGGTAGTGTTTTAGGGTTTAGGGTAGTGCAGTGGCGTTTGGGTAGTGTAGGGGGTCATGCTGAGGGTAGATTTAGGGTTTAGGGTAGTGCAGTGGTATTTGAGTAGTGTAGGGGGTCGTGCTGGGGGTAGATTTAGGCTTTAGGGTAGTGCAGTGGTATTTGAGTAGTGTAGGGGATCGTGCTGGGGTAGATTTAGGGTTTAAGGTAGTGCAGTGGTGTTTGGGTAGTGTAGGGAGTCATGCTGGGGGGAGTGTTTTAGGGTTTAGGGTAGTGCAGTGGTGTTTGAGTAGTATAGGGGGTCGTGCTGGGGGTAGTGTTTTAGGGTTTAGTGTAGTGCAGTGGTGTTTGTGGAGTGTAGGGATTCGTGCTGGGGGTAGTGGTTTAGGGTTTATGGTAGTACAGTGGTCTTTGAGTAGTGTAGGGGGTCATGTGGGGGTAGTGTTTTAGGGTTTAGGGTAGTGCAGTGGTGTTTGTGTAGTGTAGGGGGTCGTGCTGGGGGTAGTGTTTTATGGTTTCGGGTAGTGTAGCGGTGTTTGTGTAATGTAGGGGGTCGTGTTTTAGGATTTGGGGTAGGGCAGTGGTCTTTGGGGTAGTGTAGGGGGTCATGCGGGGGTAGTGTTTTAGGGTTATGGTAGTTCAGTGGTCTTTGGGTACTGTAGGGGGTAGTACGGGGGTAGTTTTTTAGGGTTTAGGGTAGTGCAGTGGTCTTTGGGTAGTGTAGGGGGTCGTGCAGGGGTAGTGTTTTAGTGTTTAGGGTTTAGGGTAGTGCAGTGGTCTTTGAGTAGTGTAGGGGTTCGTGCTGGGGTAGTGTTTTAGGGTTTAGGGTAGTGCATTGGTGTTTGGGTAGTGAAGGGGGTCGTGCTGGAGGTAGTGTTTTAAAGGTTTAGGGTAGTTCATTGGTGTTTGGATAGTGTAGGGGGTCGTGCTGGGGTAGTGTTGTAGGGTTTTGGTCAGTGCAGTGGTGTTAGTGTAGTGTAGGAGGTTGTCCTGGAGGTAGTGTTTTAGGGTTTAGGGCATAGCAGTGGTGTTTGGGTAGTGTAGGGGGTCGTGCTGTGGGTAGTGTTTTAGGGTTTAGGGCAGTACATTGGTGTTCCGGCAGTGTAGGGGCTCGTGCTGGTGTGGTGTTTTAGGGTTTAGGGCAGAGCAGCGGTTTTCCGGCAGTGTAGGGGGTCATACTGGGGTGGTGTTTCAGGGTTTAGGGCAGTGCAGTGGTGTTTGGGCAGTGTAGGGGGTCTTGCTGGGGGTGGTGTTTCAGGGTTTAGAGCAGTGGTGTTCGGGCAGTGTAGGGGGTCTTGCTGGGGGTGAAGTTTCAGGGTTTAGGGCAGTGCAGTGGTGTTCGGACAGTGCAGAGGGTCGTGCTCGGGTGGTGTTTTAGGGTTTAGGCAGTGCAGTGGTGTTCGGGCAGTGTATGGGGTCTTGCAGGTGGGTGGTGTTTCAGCATTTAGGGCAGTGCAGTGGTTTTCGGGCAGTGTAGGGGGTCATGCTGAGGGTGGTGTTTCAGGGTTTAGGGCAGTGCAGTGGTGTTCGGGCAGTGTAGGGGGTCACGCGGGGGGTGGTGTTTCAGGGTTTAGGGCAGTGCCGTGGTGTTTGGGCCGTGTAGGAGGGTCGTGCAGGGGGTGGTGTTTCAGGGTTTAGGGCAGTCCAGTGGTGTTCGGGCAGTGTAGGGGGTCTTGCTGGAAGTGGTGTTTCTGGGTTTAGGGCAGTGCAGTAGTGTTCGTGCAGTTTAGGGGGTCTTGCTGGGGGTGGTGTTTCAGGGTTTAGGGCAGTGCGGTAGTGTTCGGGCATTGTAGGGGGTCTTGCTGGGGTGGTGTTTCAGGGTTTAGGGCAGTGATGTTCGGGCAGTGTATGGGTTCGTGCTGGGGGTGGTGTTTCATTGTTTAGGGCAGTGCAGTGGTGTTCGGGCAGTGTAGGGGTTGTGCTGGGGCTGGTGTTTCAGGGTTTAGGGCAGTGCAGTGGTGTTCGGGCAGTGTAGGGGGTCATGCTGGGGCTGGTGTTTCAAGGTTTAGGGCAGTGCAGTGGTGGTCGGGCAGTGTAGGGGGTCGAGCAGGGGCTGGTGTTTCAGGGTTTAGGGCAGTGCAGTGGTTGTCGGGCAGTGTACGGGTTGTGCTATGGCTGTTTTTTCAGGGTTTAGGGCAGTGCAGTGGTGTTTGGGCAGTGTAGGGGGTCGTGTTGGGGCTGGTGTTTCAGGGTTTAGGGCAGTGCAGTGGTGTTCGGGCAGTGTAGGGGGTCGTGCTGGGGCTGGTGTTTTATGGTTTTGGGCAAAGCAGTGGTGTTTGGGCAGCGTAGGGTGTCGTGCTTGAGGTGGTGTTTCAGGGTTTAGGGCAGTGCAGTGGTGTTCGGGCAGTGTAGGGGGTCTTGCTGGGAGTGATGTTTCAGGTTTTAGGGCAGTGGTGTTCGGGCAGTGTAGGGGGTCTTGCTGGGGTTGGTGTTTCAGGGTGTAGGGCAGTGCAGTGGTGTTCGGGCAGTGTAGGGGGTCGTGCTGTGGGTGGTGTTTGAGTTTAGGGCAGTGTAGTGGTGTTCGGTCAGTGTAGGGGGTCCTGCTGGGGGTGGTG
The DNA here is from genome assembly GCF_964204655.1 of Triturus cristatus. Classification (NCBI taxonomy): domain Eukaryota; kingdom Metazoa; phylum Chordata; class Amphibia; order Caudata; family Salamandridae; genus Triturus; species Triturus cristatus. The sequence goes on along the minus strand of NC_140592.1, from coordinate 272,444,731 downwards.
TTTCAGGGTTTAGGGCAGTGTAGTGGTGTTCGGGCAGTGTAGGGGTCGTGCTGGGGGTGGTGTTTCAGGGTTTAGGGCAGTGCAGTGGTGTTCGGGCAGTGTAGGGGGTCGTGCTGGGGGTGGTGTTTCAGGGTTTAGGGCAATGCAGTGGTGTTCGTGCAGTGTAGGGGGTCGTGCTGGGGTAGTGTTTCAGGGTTTAGGGCAGTGCAGTGGTGTTCGTGCAGTGTAGGGGCTCGTGTAGGGGTAGTGTTTTAGGGTTTAGGGCAGTGCAGTTGTGTTTGTGTAGTGTGCAGCGCGTGCGCTGCATCGCTAGGCGAGACCTAAAAAGCATTGCACCAAGATTGCTGACAACACTTCCTGGATTGAAGTGTTGGCAGCCAATTAGAGCCAAGGTTGTGCTTGTGTATTTAGGTCCCGCCCAGATATATTAAGATTTTTTTCCTTTAATATCTCGAAAACTACTGAACGGATTTACACCATTTAAAAAAAAGGTCACTTTATGAACCAAGCACTACCTTTTTGCCAAATCTGGTGTAATTCCGTTCAGCAGTTTCAGCTGTAACCGTGTCTAAACCTTCCTATGTGAAATTGATTTTTTTTTAATTTCTTAGGAACTACTGAATGGATTTACAGCATTTAAAAAAGGTCTCTTTCTGAACCAAGGGCTACCTTTTTGCCAAATTTGGTGTAATTCCGTTCAGCAGTTCGGGCTGTAGTCGTGTCTAAAGTTTCCTATGGGAAACAACATGGAGTAAACGCGTTTTGGGACCCCGCCTTTTTTCTTGGCCCCCGCTTGGCGAATCACCCCGAAACTTTAAGGATAGGAGCTGACCGGAGCAGGACCAACGTTTTTAAAATTTTGCGAAGATTCGTCAACCGGCTCCAAAGTTATTGGGAAAAGAAAAAACACTTTTTTAATAGAAACAAGGTCCTAACTAAGAGTGGGCGTAGTTCGCGAAGTAGCACTTCGCGAAGCTACGCAAAGTGAAGTTCGCACTACGCGAGCTACGCGTAGCACTTCGCGAACTGCGTAGTAACATGTTCGCACTGTGCAAGATGTTGTTTTCAATGATTGCACAGTGCGGACAAGCAACCGGCACTGTGCAATCATTGAAAATGGCATCTTGCACAGTGCGAGCTGTAGTTTTCTGCTGCTCGAGTAGATTTTTACTCGAGCGGCAGCTTTCTCAACGCGAACTGGTAGTTTCTCATCGCGAGCGGTCGCGAGCATACGTGACCCCTCGCAATGAGAAACCTGACCTCCTCGCGTTGGGAATCTCGCCGGAAGGTTTATTTTCCATGCTCGCGATCGCGAACCAGGAAAAAGTCTCGCCGGGATGTCATTTTGCTTGCTCGCGGTCGCCAACTTGACGTTGAGGACCGTGAGCAAGCAAAAAATGACCGCAGCACTACGCAACACTACGCTACGCGTGTTCGCACTGTGCTACGTGCAGTTCGCGTAGTGCGAAGTAGCGCGAACTCCGCAAACTACGTGAGCGTAGCGTAGTGCTTCGCCCAGGCCTAGTCCTAACCATAACTACCTACTGGAGATAGTTAGGACCTATTTTCCATAGGAAATCAGCAACATTCGATTTGGAATAACTTTGGCACCCGTTGACGAATCTTCGCAAAATTTTCAAAACTTTTGGCCAGCTCCGGTCCGCTCCTATCCTGAAAGTCTCGGGATGATTCCTGTAGCGGGGGCTGAGAAAAAAGGGGGTCCCAAAACGTGTTTTCCCCATGCAATTTCCCATAGGACCTTTAGCCACAGCTACAGCCCTAACTGCTGAACGGAATTACACCTAATTTGGCAGAAAAGTAGACCTTGGTTCAGAGTTGTGCCTGTTGCTTAAATGGTGTAATTCCGTTCAGTAGTTCCTGAGAAAATCAAAATCACATAGATATCTGGGTGGAGCCTAACCACACATCTCATCGTGAGATCTGATTGGCTGTCAGTACTTCAAAGAAGTGTTGGCAGCCATTCTGGGACCAATATACATGATAGCACCTCATTAAAAAGCATTGCAGTTAATAGAAGGTTTCAAGACTTTAGTTACATTATAAATCATTTGTTGATGGTACCATACTCATTTTAGGAATTGTGGTGTGTTCTAAGGTGATTTTACCATGTGAAAAAGCCTTCTCCTGTGATATCATGAATCATGTTTGAGAGAAAACTATTTTCTCATGCTTTTCCCACAGAGGTTTGGAAGGTGATCTATAAGCTAAACTGAGAGCATATTTTCTGTAAATTCACATTATCTTTCTCAGTCATGTGAGAATGAAGTCTGACATTCTCAGTAAAACATGTACATCCAACAAGGGCAGAGACTGTTAGTTGATTCCTTTGTGTTCTACTGCAGCTTCCCAGAGGGTTCTAAAGAACAACTAGAGCGCTAACAGTCCTACTTATGACAAACATATTGCACACCTGAAGCCATCTTGATTGGAATAAAGTGGTAACTCTTAAAAGATTTAATTTAAAAAGGAACAACATGAGGGGGTTCATTTTGCCATAGAAAGTATGATTAGTGCTGCAGAAAGAAAAATTAGGGCACATTTTGACTTCTCAAATCCTCTTCTATTTCATAAAACAATTCTGATATGCAGACTGAAACATGCACTTTGAATACCAGCAGCAGACTTCCCTGGTGAACAGTAGCTTTACTACAGTGATCTAATGAGCAACTAGAGTGCTAACATTCTGAATTTATGGCAAATGTGTGACACATCTGAATGTCTTCTTGATGGAATCAAAGTAAAAAACTGAAAGTATTTCCTACTGAGGAGACTGTAGTAAATGAGGAAACTTCATAACAAATAAGTCTCCCAAAATGGCCACCAGAGACAAAAGAGCCCAAATGTAGCACACATATCACCCAGATGTGGCCCAAGTATAGCCCAATGACAGAATGTCCCAGAGTGTTCTAACAAACAACTAGAGCGCTAACAGTCTTACTTATGACAAAATTATGGCACACCTGAAGCCATCTTGATTGGAATAAAGTGGTAACACTTAAAACATTTAATTTTCAAAGGAACAAAATGAGGGGGTTCATTTTCCATAGAAATTATGATTAGTGCTGCAGAAAGAAAAATTAGGGCACATTTTGACTTCTCAAATCCTCTTCTATTTCATAAAACAATTCTGATATGCAGACTGAAACATGCACTTTGAATACCAGCAGCAGACTTCCCTGGTGAACAGTAGCTTTACTACAGTGATCTAATGAGCAACTAGAGTGCTAACATTCTGAATTTATGGCAAATGTGTGACACATATGAATGCCTTCTTAATGGAACCAAAGTAAAAAACTGCAAGTATTTCCTACTGAGGAGACTGCAGTAACTGAGGAAATTAGGAAACTTCATAACAAATAAGTCTCCCAAGATGGCCACCAGAGACAAAAGAGCCCAACTGTAGCCCAAATATCACCCAGATATAGCCCAAGTATAGCCCAATGACAGAATGTCCCAGAGTGTTCTTAAGAACAACTAGAGCGCTTACTGTCTTACTTATGACAAAAGTATGGCACACCTGAAGCCATCTTGATTGGAATAAACTGGTAACACTTAAAACATTTAATTTAAAAAGGAACACAATGAGGGGGTTCATTTTGCCATATAAATTATGATTAGTGCTGAAGAAAGAAAAATTAGGGCACATTTTGAGTGACTTCTCAAATCCTCTTCTATTTCATTAAAAAATTCTGACATGCAGACTGAAACATGCACTTTTAATACCAGCAGCAGACTTCCGTGGTGAGCAGTAGATTTACTACAGTGATCTAATGAGCAACTAGAGTGCTAACATTCAGAATTTATGGCAAATGTGTGACATATCTGAATACCTTCTTGATGGAATCAAAGTAAAAAACTGAAAGCATTTCCTACTGAGGAGACTGCAGTAAATGAGGAAATTAGGAAACTTCATAACAAATAAATCTCCCAAGATGGCCACCAGAGACAAAAGAGCCCAAATGCAACACAAATATCACCCAGATGTAGCCCACGTGTAGCCCAATGACAGAAGTGTGCAAAATACTTATTTTTTGTGTTTTTTCAGTTTTATATAGTGCAGACTTGTCAGTTATTGGAGTGCTTTACATCAGCATTGGTTACACCACACAAGATCAAATTCATTTTGGTTGGAGACATGGTGAGATTAAGTGATTTGACCAGAATCACAGAATGTTGAGCTGAAGCAGAAACTCCAACCTGGTTCCCCAGTTGCAAAGTCTGCAGCTCTGGAAGTAACACCACATCCTCTCCCCTAAGTGCAACATTTAATCAAGTGGTCAACTGGATAAAAAAATATAAAGATAACAAATAATTTAAAAGTGCTTTGTCGCTATTTGAAAACTCAGAAAATATGTCCTCATTTTAGTTTTTTAGAGCACTAACCATAATTGTGATGCAAATAAGACCCTCTCATATATGTAATTTCTAAAGGAAATGCTCTAGGTATTACAGTTTTGATTACATCAAGATGACGTCAGGCGTTCCACACTTTAGTAATAAATATAGAATGTTAGCAATCTAGTTGTTCATTAGGATACTGTTGAGAGGCAGGGGCCAAGGGCACAGACTCTGAAAATTGAAGTCAGGTAGGAGGGTGCAGAGGCAACAATTTGACCACACTGGGCAGGCAGGAAGGGCAGTGGCAGCACAACAGACTATGGAGGGCAGTGGAAAGGGGTGCAAAGGGCAACAAACCAACAATACAGGACTGGCAAGAGAGGCTGTGGCAATATAATAGACCATTGTGGGCAGAAGGAAGAGGCAGTGGTAGTACAACCATACATGCCAACAGACCTGATTCAGCCAGGAAACGTCCAATGTTTTTAAGCTCAAATGGGCTTTATTTGATCTGTCTCCTGTCTACAATCTACTCTTTTTCAATGTAACTCAAAGGGGAAAATCAATACCCCAGTTTTTTTTCAAAATCTCCCTGTTACCAAGTTCAAAATGTTCGCAAGTATGGAACATTGGATCATGGAAGGCAGGAGGAATTGGGGTAGGGACATGGACTCGGATAACAGAGGACAGGAGGGACATGGAGAGGTGCACCAAACTGACCCTACAGGGCAGGCATCAGGGTTTGCAGCAGCACAATACACCACACAGGGCATGCGGGACGGGAGTGCAGCACAACAATCCATAGAAAGCAATAGGGAGGGGACAGGACCATGCACATGGACAACAGAGAACAGAGGGGAAAGATGTAATGGTAGCTAGCTGACCATAATGGACAGACAGGAGAGAAAGATACAGCATAACAGACCATAAAGGGCAGGAGGGACAGATCAGGGGCATTACAATGGAACAGACAAGCCAGGAGGGAGGGAATAGGGGTCTGCACATAGAAACAGAGAGCTGGGGGCAAGGGGGAAGGGCAGGAGCAGAAAGATGACCATGGAGGTCAGGCAGGATGGTCACTAGAAACAAGACACACCATGGAGAGTAACAGTGAGACTATGATGGCATACACACAGACCATGGAGGGAAGGTGGGAGGGGTTCAGGGGCAGCTAGTTTTTTTTTGCTCACCATGCCGTTCCAGTTTGAACCCAGCCATATGCAAATCAGTCTGACCCTGTGCCTCATGGGTACAGTCCAGCCCGAACTGCCAAGCCATGTCTTCCCTGGACCGGAAACAAGCATCCTGGGACTGGTTTCGGCCAGGCTATTTTGAATCCAGTGGCAAAGTGAGCAAGGGACCCACGTCTGGGCATACCCTGCCAACTTAGGGCGAACAAAGCGATACCAAAGGGGATGATGGACTAAGCGTTTGAGCAAATAAAACACTCACCCCCCATTCAACTGATCTGGGTTTAATCCATCATCATTCTTTAGCTCACTCCACCACCCCAGTTCAGACATGGCCATATGCAAATCAGTCTGATCCTGTGCCTCATGGGAACAGTCCAGCATGACATTGTTCTGCATTCTGTCCATCAACTGTTGTTTTTGCATTTGTCACCCTGAGTGGGAAGGGTATGCCCAGACGTGGGTCCCGTGCTCTCCATGCCACTGGAATCAAGCTATCCTGGCTGAAGAGGGGTGAAACCCTGAAACCGGTCCTAGGATGCTTGTTTCCAGTCCAGGGAGGACCTGGCTTGGCAGTTCGGGCTGGACTGTACCCATGAGGCACAGAGTCAAGACTGATTTGCATATGGCTGGGTTCAAGCTGGAACGGCATGGTGAGCAAAAAAACGATGGATTTAGGCCCAGATCTCTGTACTGGGGTGAATGTATGACATTGTTCTGCATTCTGTCCATCAACTGTTGTTTTTGCATTTGTCACCCTGAGTGGGAAGGGTATGCCCAGACGTGGGTCCCGTGCTCTCCATGCCACTGGAACCAAGCTATCCTGGCTGAAGAGGGGTGATGTAATATGTAAAAATATTGTGTATCTAGATCAATTGTAAACAACAGTTGATGGACAGAATGCAGAACAATGTCATACATTCACCCCAGTGAGTGCACGTTCTATAAATTCCATGTTAAGTAATCAGGACTGTGAATATCATTGGGCAGTTAGGAGGCTGGGGTACAGACAAAGAAATTATAATGATGGACATTAAATGAATCGAAATGTGTAACCGGAGTAAAAATATATACAAAAAGAAATTGTAAATAAAAAAATTATATAGGTAGGGAGTCTTGTGTAGTTCATTGTCTAGTGCTTGAAGATTGATGTAATATGTAAAAATATTGTGTATCTAGATCAATTGTAAATATTTATTTGTTTGATATGTGATGTATTGTATTGTATTTGGTATTTGTTAAGCGCATATATCACCCTTAGGTCTCATAGCGCTAGCTTGTACTCAGGAGCCAGGGGAACAAAGAGAGGAAGAACTGCCAGGGGGGAAGGACTCAGAATAGCAAAGTTTTGAGGAATCTGTGGAATTTCTTATGGTCAATTTCCATACAGAGTTGTATGGGCAATGTGTTCCATATCGTAGGGGCGATTTTAGAGAATGATCTACCGCCATACTTGATGGTGTGGAATTTTAGTGTGGTTAGCAGTTGTTTGCTGGCAAATCGAAGGGTTCTTTTTGGTTGATATGTTATTAGTTTCTGTGCTAGATATTGAGGTCCCTTTCTCTTAAGAGTTTTGTGTACCAGACAGCACAGTTTAAAGGTGATCCGCTTTCTGATGGGGAGCCAGTGAAGGGTCTTCATACTGGGGTCCGAGGGTGATCGAGGGGGGAGGTTGAGGACCAGTCTGGCCACTGTGTTCTGCAAAACCTGGAGCTTTGTTAATTTTGCTTCATTTATGGATGCTAGAAGGGCATTGCCATAGTCCAGGTGGCTTATGATTAATCCCTGCACTAAAGGCATGCGTGAGGACCATGGGATCCATTTAAAGATTTTTCTAAGGCTACGCATTAGCCCATAGCATGTGCGAACCACATGGTTGATGTGATAAGACATAGAGAGTTTATTGTCTATTATCACTCCAAGATTGCGGGCTGCCGTCTTAGGTGAAGGGCAGTGGCCTAGGGTAGACGGCCACCAGTCATCGGTCCACAACTTTTGTGCATTTCAGAAGAGTATAATCTCTGTTTTACCAGCGTTAAGTTGGAGATGATTATTTGTCATCCAGTCATTGATGTCTGCCATACATTGCTTAAATCTTAGTTTCGTGTTGTTAGGATCTGGTCCAAGGGTAATTAGCAGTTGGGTGTCGTCAGTGTACGACACTGTATCAAAGCCATGGGCTTTAATTATCTTGGCTAAAGGAGACAGATACAAATTAAAAAGTGTGGGGCTTAGAATGGATCCCTGGGGAACACCCTTTTCAATGGGCTGGCTACTGGAGGTGAAGGCTCCTATTTGGACTTTAGATGCGCGGTCTGTCAGGTAGCTCTTGAGCCAGCTCAGCGCGGGGCCCTTGACACCAAGTTCCCACAGGCAGTCCAAGAGGATGCTATGGGAGATGGTGTTGAAAGCCGCCGACAGGTCGAATAGGACCAAGATGGCAGATTGTCTGGCGTCAAGGGAGAGCCTGATGTTATCGACTATCTCCAGTAGTGCCGTTTCGGTGCTGCGGAAGGCCCAAAACCCAGATTGAGAGGAGTCCAGCAGGTTGTTGCTCTCTAGGTGTTTGGATAGTTGATTATTTACCAGTGATTCCAGAACTTTTCCAAAGAGAGGCAGGAGGGAAATTGGTTGGTAATTGTTGTGCTGTTTTGGATCAGAATTAGGCTTTTTTAAGATGGGTCTAACTATGACCTCTTTCCACATTGATGGCACGGTGGACAGAGATAGTGAATTATTAAAATAGTTTGGTCAGTCTGGGCAGAAGGGCTGGTCCGATTTTGGATATAATCTGGGCGGAGGCTGGATCTGTGGGGGAGCCAGATTTAATCCTTGTGAGAGTTGGTTAAAACTTCTTCCTCAGTGACTATGCGGAATTCTCTAAGAAGGTTGAAGTGTGGGGGGGGGGGTCATGGTTTCTCTCTGAAGGTGGTGTTCCAGTTGGCTGGGGAAAGAGTCTATGGATGACATTAATTTTGTTCACAAAGAAGACTGAAAGGGAGTCAACCCACTCCTGCGAGTGGGTCTGTGTTGGTTGACAAGAGGGGGGATTGGTAAATTCATTTGAGATCCTATACAGTTCTTTGTGTGAGTTGGATGCCTGGTTGATTCTATCACCTAGGTAGGTTTTTTTGGCTGCAGCTATGTGGTCCATTTAGTTCTGGTGTATTGTTTCATAGTCCCGTTTGTCTACGGCATTTTATGTGTGTCTCCATTTATGTTCTGCCTTTCTGGAGCTAATTTGTTGATTTTCAGTTCTGGTGTAAACCAGGGGGAGAGTTTATGAGGGCATCTGACTTGTTTTACCGGGGCGATTTTGTCAAGGGTCGAGGTGATAGCTTGCTCAAGGGATTTGGCTGCCTCATTGGGGAGATCTGATTCTAATGGTGGAAGGAGGGCAAAATGAGCAGATAAGGAGTCTAAGGTAATTTTATTGCAGGACCTGCTTAGCCTTGATTCTTTCAAGGGGTCTTGTCGGGTTGGTATTCCCAGTATTTGAAATTTTAGCACATGGGGGTCAGACCATAAAACTGGGACTGGTTGGTCGATCTTCACCTGAGGAGAGTTAGTAAATAGAAGATCTAAGGTGTATCCAGCTATATGGGTGGGGCCAGTTACCAGTTGGTTAAGGCCTAGAGTGTTAAGGCTGGAAACAAGAACTTCTGAGTGTGGATTGGATGATAGTTCTGCATGGTAATTAAAATCCCCCAGAAGGAGAAAGTTGTCAGCGGCCTCTGTTAGATGGCTAGTAAAGTGATGTGATGTGATGTGATATGTATGCATTTAATCTTGCAGCCCTGATGAAGACCTAAGGGACGAGACGCATTGACTGGGCTGATGTGCAATTGTGTATGATCAAAAACGTTAATAAAGGTGGATTTGAACATACGTACAAGAATTCCTGAGGAATTTAGTTCAACTTTTATTATAGACACATTTCGATATTGCTTTTTTAAAACTTTCCTAATGCCCTACATTGTGCTATATGTATGATATACTGTATTCTCCTTTTCATTTGTCTTGTTTGGTATTGCATTGTTGTGACTTCTAAACAATGGGGTCACGAAAGGTTGAGCATAGGTAGAAGATACAATAATAGGATGAGACACTAGTGCAACATTGAATGACCCACACTGCTATCATATAGTTTCTGTTACTTGATTTCCCACTCTAATTATTTTCATGGGTTCTGAAGATTTAGATTCCCCTGCCCTCGCCAATCTTCACTTTCTCACATGCACCAATTCACCTTCTTTGAGAGGTTGAACATCACTGTTATGTTTTTCTTTTGATTCTATATTCACTTTGATCACAGTGCATCCACGCTTCACTACACTTCCATCCACTTTGTCTTTTATGTCCATCATCCCCATTTGATTTAAATCGCACACCGCCTTTCTGCCTCTTATTTTTTCAAATGGCGATTCAGTTCCCATGGTTCTGGGTGTAACCCGGTAACTCCATAGTAACTCTTTGAGGGCTTGATTACAATCATTCCCGTTAATCAATGTGAGTTGTAAACCCTCTTTCAACACTCTGACCCACCTCTCTACAAATACATTAGTTTGCGGATAATATACCGATGTGCTTATGTGTTCAATCACACGTTCCTCCAGAAATACTTTCATCTCAGTCGATATTAATTGTACAATATTATCTGTGACCAGATATTTAGGAAAGCCTTCTTTTTCAAACACTTCTGAATCACTGGTTTATATGTAACATGGAACACTAGTTTAACATCTGGCCATTGCAATAGCTATTAAAATAATAGCAAAAATCTAACATTTGGATAAATACATTGGGTCCTCTATGTAAAGTGAAACCCTCTCCCATACTCTATGTGATCTAGATACTGGAGCTTTTTCATAATTTACTACCTTTTCAGTTTTATCACTAATGGCACACTCAATGCAAGATCTAACTGTATTTCCTAAGCACATATTGATAGCTAGCCACCAAAACTCAACTCTAATTCTCCTCTTGAGACTACTCATCCCAGGATGTCCCTCATGAGCCATATCTAATACAAAGATTAAAAAAGAGTATGCAGTTCCTTGTGAAGATAGAGGGGATGGAGTGTCTAGGAACAGTTTGTTAGAGGGGAGTGCACTCCAATAGGAGAAAGGGCCCCAACACACCCAAATTGGTGTCATGCTTCATCATTTGGTTAGCTCCTCGATGGGGCAGTGCTGCAATGCCTGACGGAGACCCACAAGGGAGTACTTTACCGGAGATCTTTTATAGAACAGCTGTTTGATGAAGTGATGGTATGTGTGCTGCTAGTGTAGATTGGTAAAATAGATGTGAGAGAAAAAACGTGTATTAAAATAGGCTAAGTGTTCCTTAAAATCAAGACATTTTAATAAATGAGTTCACTTGCCTAGTTAAAATGGTGATCGCTATCAAAGGATATAATGGTTCTAGATAGCTTAAAGAGTTATTAATTGGTCAACATGTTTCTCACCTGTTGTCAAAAGTGATCATGTGGCAATTCTTGAGGACCTAAAACCTACCCTAATCTACACAGTGATAGGAATCTCTGTGTGTGTATTCTCAAAATGAGATTACCAAACACTCAACCAATTTATGGTAAATCTTGTACCTCTAAGTCAATAAAAAACATCCTAAAACACAAAGACAAACATATAAATGCAGATTGTCAATCAAAAATAATACTTTTTTGGTGAGGCATGTGAAGCGAATGTTGACTTCATGCCCCATGATGACGTGCATGTAGCAAACAATGTGAATACATATGGCACCACCAAAAACACACAAAAAGTGACAATTGTGAAGCCACAACATGAGGTTCACTTCCACTGTTAAGGTTTATAATGCAGAATATGTAAAAAGTATCCAGGACGCACCGAATTAGGGTTATGGTTAAGCCTCTGCAAGTGAAGGCAGAGTGAATGCCTGCGGGGAAAAACATAAATAGATCAATTTAACGTGTCTTGCCGTGTAAGTGGTACATTGTGTCTCAATAGTTGAGGGAGACACTTACACAAACACGAAATGGCGTCCACTGCGATACCTACCGCGGCTCTGCTTCCTTGGAAGAAGGAGTGGCAGAAGGGGTTGGGTCTCTTTGTATCAGCGGTCCAATGGACACCGGTGTAGGAGGGTCATGTGACACTGGAGCCAGGAAACTTGCAGTGTCAGGCACAGAAATTTCAAGCACCACAATGGAAGTAGAGAGAAAGAAGGAATTCAATAAGAGAAACGTGTGTGTTGAAGTGAGATGTGGCATGTGAGACTGATTCCATACGGGTGGTCTGTGTTAAGGCCAGTGGCGTAACAAAAGCCCCCTGAACCCCTGTGGTGCAGTGGGCCCCGAGCTCCAGGAGGCGCCCCTCGGCGAAATTGATAGATGGTGGGCCTGGGAGGGGGCCCCCCCTCCATGTACTTTACAGGGGGGCCCCTCAAGTTTCGTTACACCACTGGTTAAGGCCAGGAGGTGCGTAGTGTGACCAAGGCATCTAACTGGACGTTAGGAAGCAATATGTCTATGGGCTACCAGTGTATCGAAGAAACAGGCAATACTAATCCCAAAGGTCTTTCATTGTGAATACAATGCAAGGAGCGCAATGCAAGGGGGTCAAAGTGGGTGCTTCAGATCTCTGAACGATTCAAAAGAGAAAGTTGGTCACAGGGATGGAGCCATATGGAAAGACAGATGTGCGCACCTTACACAATAGTGTCACCAATGGGCTGTGTAATTATCATGTAGGGAGCTCTCCTCTGGAGATGTCAGAAAGTGTCTCCTGATCCCAGCAATGGGGCAGTTAAAATAGCTAATTTCTAGGGGTAACATGAGGTGGTGTTGCCCTTGTAGTGTTTAGGATGGAACTTTTATGCTATATCCATCATGACCTTTAAAGCAGGGGTGATGAGGCGGTGTTACACTCGTGGTATTTAGAATGGAACCTGTGTGCTGAGTTCATCATGACCTGAATGGAGTGGTACTATCTGTTCAAATCATCCCATGGAATTTCATTGTTTAGGCTACTGATGTGGGTAGATAACCGGAAAATCCAGTTCTATTACTTTCTGAACAATGTGTCTTTGTTCATGTAGTGGTGGGCCTCCAATACTGTCCAAGGTATGTCATTTGGTGAATGACCTACAGTGAGATAGTGTGTGCTCATCTTTGTGCTGGATTTTTTTACTACGTATGTTGCTTCGATGTTCCATGATTCTCACTTTTACCTCTCTAGTCATCATACCTATATATCTCATGTGGCATGGGCAAGTGATCATGCAGATGCTACTTTTAGAATTGCAATTTGTATGTGTTCTTTGTATCCACGTGTTTGTGGTGCTCAGTTGGATTTCCTTAGTGATGTCTGTGTAAGCACACACTTTGCAAGAGCCAAAAGGGAAGTGTCCTACCACAAGATGAAGGTCCCACAGGGGCTATTATGGATACAAACTCATGCACACAGGCATGCTTAATATGTATATCAGGCTACCACACCATAAACCACGTTACTATTTATGTACCTCATACACCTTAGACCAATGTTATTCCTCAGTTCCTTTAATGTGAAAATGTAAAACTCAGGTCGGGCATCTTGTCTGTCTATGTATAATGCTTATGCTGCAATTGGTTTGTAAAAAGCACCATTAGACTTGTGTTTTACTGGGTGTGTACTAACGGAGCTTTATGCCAGGCAGTGGTTAATTTGTAAAAGAATATGTGCCGGGGCTCTGTCAGGAGGCAGCTTGCACCAGCCCATTTCTCCTGTTAGCGCTGCCTAAAACAGAACCAACTACTAACCATGGGAAGGGGAGAGGATGTGGCATAATGGCCAGAGCTGCAGACTTCGAAGCAGGGGAACCAGGTTCGAGGCTTGGCTCAAAATCCTGTGATTCTCGGCAAATCACTAAATCTCCAGTGACTCAACAAATAATCACAAATACTTACTGGTATGTTGTAACAGAGATCTATTCCTTTGTAAGTACTGTCATTACTAACGTGTTTAATGTATAAACACAGTATAGGTTGATGCTAATATTAATACATATCTTGTGTTCCTCCTTCTTAGTTACTTCCTGCGACACCATAAAAGAAGCATTCTGAAAGTAGGAGGCATTTGATCATTACCAGGGAGGCTAGTGGACCAGATACAACACCAGAGATGGAAGTCACTATCTCTTTTATTATTTTGTCCCATCTCCCTTCCCTCCTGGGGCAGAACCAGATTCAAGGTTACCAACCCTTGATCAGATGCTATGCCGGGAGTGTGTGGATGTTCAGCATTGTCTTTGCGGACAGTTCTTCAGGTGAGTGGACCTTTGTGTAGGTTTTGTGGGTTTTCGTGGTCTTGTGTGATTCAACAAATCTTTTAAGTTCGCCATACGTCCGAAGGAGAACCTAGGAGGTGGAAATGAGAGGTTCCCTGTTTGTAAGATTTGCCCAGTGTTTTCTAATAAGTTTTTGTTGGACTCTGGTGTAAAGAGTAGTCACACATGTTAACACGTCTGTATTAGGTCTGATACATGGTTCTCATAAGGCTGCCCTGAAGTTGTTTTTTTGCACGTTTTTGTGCGTTTTTTAGATCGAGCCTGGGCAGCGCCTGTGCTGCTCTGTGAGACATGCTGTTCCTGGATATGGGCTTTAAGCACCAACCATGTTTTGAATTGCCTTCCTATTGGCTTCCTCTTACTGTTGTTTGAAAATGGCCACTTGTGATTGGTCAATAGATTAGTCATCTCTTCTTTTGGACTTTCGTATCCTCCCATAAGTACTGTCCCTTTTATGTGTGCTTTTACGCATCACGTTATTTCCCAGCCTTCAAGCGCACTCTTTTCTGCTCATGTTCCTGCCATGAAACCTTCGTGGCCGCTTCATTATTTCAGTGCCTGTTGTGCTGCTCTTAATCTCCCCAAGCCCTTCCCCACACCACCTCGCCCCTCCCACAACAGTGCATGCCCACCCCAACACTTAAAATCATTTTTAAAAATGTGTGCACCAATTTGCCATTTTCATTCATGTTTCTCGCAGCGTGTGTCCCGTTTTAAATCAGTAATAAGTAGATTTAAGCACCAGTGCAGAGGATTAGCGCTGGAAAACTGAACGGAGAACCGCAGAGAAACCTGATATGCAGGACTAAACATCTTGATGTGCTTCATGCTTTGTGTGCCATGTACCATTACATGTTAGCGAGTGCCAGGTTAGCTGAATACCCACTTTAGTGACCATTACTGACCAGTTGATCCCTCAATGGAGGATCGTGTATGCCTCAAAGGTTTAAGAATTGATAATAAATGTGCGAATCTCCATATTTATCACTTTAAATTTAATTTTCTGGTGTTCACAATAGGTGTGCGAATCATCGTAATTATTTAAATCCAAACTTATTCCTTGTGTTAGCAGTTGGTGTGAGAATCACCGCAATTCTTTGTTGCCAAAAAACGTTTTTAAGATGGCTGTAGCCATGCCAATCTGCTCCTATCAATTTAAATATGTTTGCTGTTCTATGTTGTTCGCAATTGGTGTGAAAATCACCGTAATTATTAAATTCCTAAATTGTATTTGGTGTTCACGTGTGAATCACTGTAAATCCGTTTGAAATGATCGCAGGTGTGCCAATCCGTTATGCAATGTTGTTCTTGTTTTTCAATATGGCCACTGACACGCACACATCAGCCGCTAATGGGGACCCAGGGGGACCTTGGCGCAAGCCGGTGTCCCCCTGGGGTTATTCGCGCGGTGGAACAATCCACCCAGCGCGATAGGTTTATGCAGGTAAGAGGCGGGTTTAGTGGGTAGGTTATTTATAGAAGTGCTTTGGGTGGGAATGCTTCACTCTGAGGAGATTTGTTAGGCGAATGTTTGATTGACGTCGGCCTGTTCCCTCAGATTGTAGCGGTATTTTCTTTTTAATTAATGGCTGGAAGCGCTGCTGTTAAGGACGCGCTCTAGGCGTCCTGTGCGAAGCGGGACGCAATGATTTATTGCGCCCTGTTGTATCCGCGTTGTTGGAGGGAGGCGCGAGGCACCAGAAGTGTGTGGCGGCGCTGGACATTAATGAGGCTGTGGTGGCTTGTTTACCATCGAAGAGCCGTCCACAGCTTGTTGCCCCTAATGCTGAGCTCTTACCGGATCCATTGCTGAACCGCAGACGCCCCTCACGTCGGAGCGGTAATATGAAGCTCCTTTCCTCACACTGCTCTTCCTCGTCTGCGGTGGAGGAGAGACAGTTGGGGGCGGTCTGTGCCACTCATTGGGGCGGGGCTAGGAGGCATGTCAGCAACAGGGGCGGAGCTGCCTCCAGAAGTTTGCCTGCAACACTGACTCGAGGTAGTAGTGGGAGGGGCCCTGCTGGGGGAGTTAATGCTTTTATATTTTCAGAGTCTCCTTTTCCTGCTAAGAGGGCACATTTGGGGGATAAAGTGCATGTGAAGAGCACTCAGTTTAACAAAACAAGGTCATGAATTAATATAGCCCCTCCTGTATTGTCAGATGGACGCTCTGCAGCACTAGTAGACTATTCTAGTGACAGTGGTTAGGAGGATGATGTTGATCAGAAAGTGTCTTCTATTATGCAGAATGCGCAGTTTGTTGGGGCTGTACGGGGTTGGGGCTGTTTCTTTGTTTCTTTTTCAGTGATCATGATATTGAGTCACCAATCCATAGTGTGAATTCAGGACTTAGGAACAAATCTACATTTGTACCAACATCACAACAGGTTCCACCGGAAGTTTTAACTTTTGAGAAGGCTGTTCTGAAAAAGTATGAGTCAAGTCTTAGCCAGACAAAGAAAGTGTTTTGTAACTTATCTAATGCAGAGAGACAGTGTGTTACTACATTGGGCAATGACCCCTTAATTACTATTAAACCAGCAGATAAAGGGGGAGCCACAGTAATACTGGATTCGGTAGTGTATCAAGCAGAATGTCTAAGACAACTGAATAATGAGACCTTCTATACGCGTATTTTACAAGACCCGACTAAACGTTTGCAACTACGGATTAAGTCACTGGTGGAAGAGGGTAGAGAGGCAGGGTGGATAACCAAGAATGAGGCAGAGTTCTTGGTACAGAAACATCCGAAAATACCGGCCTTCTATATCCTCCCTAAAATACACAAACATCAACGAACCTCCACCTGGTAGACCTATCGTGTCGGGCATTGGTTCTATTTTAGAGCCTCTGTCTAAATTTGTAGATTACTTCCTTCGACCTATTGTATCCCAGATGCCATCTTATCTTCAAGATACAAAACACGTACTCTCATGCTTAGAAACCATTAGTTTTGATCCCCTTTGTCAATTAATGGCTACATATGATGTGGAGGCATTATATACAAACATACCTCAAGATGATACTCTTGAGACGATATGGGATCTTTTGAATAATACTCCACGCGATGATCAGACTCCCAATGATTTTGTGATGCGTTGTGCTACTCTAGCACTTAAAGAAAACTTCTTTAGCTATGAAGGGGTCCTTTTTTTTGGCAAACCACCGGTACTTCCATGGGCAGCACCAGTGCTCCCAGCATGGCCAATCTTTACATGCATGGCTTCGAGACCAAGCACATCTACCCAGTGGACAATCCCTTCCATAATAAACTGAAACTATGGAAGCGTTACATAGATGATATCCTGGTCATCTGGGAAGGTGACCAAGAGTCTCTTGGAACTTTCTCAGAGTGGTTGAATACGCGTGATGGTAATTTGAGGTTTACTGGTGAATTTAATAATCATTCCCTGGCCTTTTTAGACCTTAGATTATACCCACATAATGGCAGGATACATACTGAATTATATCAAAAACCCTTGGCTAGGAACTCTCTGCTGAGTTGTCACAGTTTCCATCCCCGGGCACTTCTGACGAATTTGCCAGTTGGCCAGTTCCTCAGATTGAGGAGAAATTGTACTGACCTAGCCAACTACAAAAAACATGCTACTAAACTAAGTGAAGAACTGGTTGCACGACATTACCCAGTACCGTTGATTAAACGGGCCTCCAAAAGAGCCCGTAATAATGACAGAGGGGCCCTTCTAGAAACTTATACTAAACCACAAATGGAGAGAATGGTTTGTGTTACTACTTTCAGTAATTTGACTGCAAATATCAAAAGAGCCATAAACACAAATTGGCACATTCTCAACACTGGAAATCTGACACTAGATCGCCCACTCTTTGCATTAAAACGCAGTAGCAATTTGCAGGATTTGATGGTACACACCAGACCAAGAACTATGACTTGTCAGAATAGACAAATGACCTTGTGGAATTCGGAGCCTGTGATTGGACATTTCCCATGTGGATCTTGTTCGGTATGTCCTTTCACTAGACATTTGACAGAGGTTGATATTCTATCGGATAAACCTTGGAAACTGAACAAACATACCAATTGTAATTCAAGTGGAGTGATCTATATGATCAAGTGTCCCTGTTCATTGATTTACATTGGTATGACTTCACGGAAAGTGCGCCAGAGGATCACAGAACATCGTAGTACTTTTCGGTGCAAAAAAGCTAACACACGTATGACCAAACATTATCTAGAGAAGGGACACACAGAAAATGACCTACATTGGTTCATTATTGACAAACCCCATTATGATACTAACATGGGCCCTTTAGAAGCTGTACTATTTCGCCGCGAACAGCGGTGGGTGTTCCGTACAAAAAGCCATATTAGAGGCCTGAATGAGGACATTCCTTGGGGGTCGGTGTAGTACTTACCTGCTGTTTTTTCGTCTTGATGTTGAAGGCGTATGTATATATGGTATGTCTCAATATACCCTATATTGCTATATACCTTGGGACTATGTCCAAAATGCCTTGTTTACATGTATATACATACACATTGCTGTGTTTATTTGTTAACACAACACCAAGTACTTGATTAATGAATGATTCATCCATTGTACGTATATATAGTGCTGCATAACCATGGTATTGATAATATATATTGGTTCCACCCTATATACATATGATTTCCTTTTATCATTTGCTACTGTTCTGGGTATTAAGCAATATGCTCAATAGACCGTGCTATTTGCGAATAATGCAGGCGATACTACCATTTTTTCTATACAACACACCTAGATTTTGCTAGATTCTGGCATTTATGTAGGGCGCTTCTCCTGTTTTTTCCGCTTTCACTGTAGAAAAGCGCTCCCGATATGGAGTAGTTCAACCGCGTTTGTTGAACTACATTTCCCTTGGTTTTAGTGACCCGGAAGTGAATGATTACACTTCCGGGTCATCACAATACAGCGGAGAACACAGTACAGGGATATAAGGAAACGGGTATTGACCGGGCTTCCCCTTGGGTGATTGCCGCACAAGGACACGACACAGAATATTCTCAGGGAACAGGGAGGCGGCGGTTGTGTAACGGGACTAAGATGAAACTTATAATGTCCCGGTATTCACAAAATGAGTTTTGGCGACTTTGATACGATTTAAATATCAGCGTAAATAACAGCGTTTTTTGTGAGGCTGAGAAGTAATTGTGACATGGCTTTTTGGACCATGGCAGATATTAACATCAATATGTTAGTCATGGTAGATCTAAAGACTAGCATTTGTAGATTCCAGGGTGCCTAATGTTTACAATCTTTGTTCACTGGGTACACATATGAGGGCTGTATATCAGATCCTATATCCTACGAGACAGACTCTGTGAGATTATATGTATGGTCATGGCTTGGTGCCAGGTTTGTTTGGATGACAAAATCTGCTCTTTTAAGAATAACACGAGATCATTATCTATATAATGACTTACATAATTCATTTTTATTGTTATGTGTAGTTTATAGACGGAGTCTGACCTGTTTTCTTCTTCTTTTTCTTCTTTTTTTGTGTTGCGTTTTATCCTCAGAAAACTGTGATCTGAGGCAATGCTCCCTTAAAGGTGGAGGTAAATTAATATTACCCCTTAGGTGAGTCATGTGACTTTTTTGTTCACATTTTAAAAATCACGTGTGAAGTTTGTTATCACGTGTGTGGCGTTTGTGCAGGGAGTACACTAAGGTTGAAATTTATAATAAACATGATACTTATGTATGTTTCTTGTAGACACTGGACCGGACTGCAGCTGGTGCCATTGTCCTAAAACTACCATATCAAATTAAGTATGGTTTTATTTTTATATTTCACCTAATTTTTAGCAGAGTGACAAAGTTGGAGGCAATGTTCCTCTAATTTTTTTCCTCTGTGTGCGGCAGTGGAGGGTCTCTGTGCGCTGCAACCTTGGCTATGTGCGCCAGGAACCAGACCGCGCGCGTGTGCAGCGCCAAATGTCACTCCAAACGTTTACTTTAAAAAGTGAAAAGATGATGCATTTTTACACATACAGCGCCACGTTAAGGGTCTTAAGGTCGGTTTGCAAATTGGATAAACACTCCATGACATTAATTGGTTACACAGGCAAGTACACTTCAGGTTTAGAAAAGCACAAGACTCCAAGGGGCATATTATCAAGAAAGGCGTTAAAATTATCGCCGCTTTAGCGGCAGGAAACTACCGCTAAAGCAGCGATAATGGGCTAGATAATATGCCCTTGAGAATTCCAATAGAAGCCCATGTTCTGGTGTGAACATGGGCTTCTATTGGAATGCTCAAGGGCATAATATCAAGCCCATTATTGCCGCTTTGGCGGCAGTTTCCTGCTGCTAAAGCGGCGATAATTTTAACGCCATTCTTGATAATATGCCCCCAACGGTGGTACCATCATAAGAGTTTACTAAAGATTCTTAACTGGAGCACTGTTCATTGGGTGGGTAAATGTTGCCCCTTTTGTTACTTGCAGTTTAGAAGTTTGAATCCTAATATAGAACAGTAAGCAATTAACTAGCAAAGAGCTGCATTTCCATTCATTGCAATGGCAAAAAACCTGCGACAGACCACCCGAGCGGAAGAGTAATATAGCTTTTGATTGTAAGAACGTAAGGGTGTTTTTGAACAGTAAATAGAAAAATTCAGCCTGAAATTTAAAAATCAGCATCAAGAGGAATAACCTTCAATCATGTTTTACTTGAAGATACGTTTAAACAAAACACAGAACAAGGCACAGTAGGGCTGCCGATTCAAGGGAGTTCCTCAAATACTAAAATAGATGCCTAAATAACAGCCAACCTCTGTACGTCTCAAACCACAAAGTGACTAGCTAGAATTCAAGCTCTGCATTTTCGACCCCATACCTGCTATGCTGTAGGTACCACAAGGGAGAGGGGCTGCAGCTTGCAAAGAGAAGAGCAACTTTAAAAACACAGTGTGTACTTCATTAAAGTACACGCTGGGTTTTTAAACTTGCTCTACTCTTTTGTTTGTAAAGCGCCATGTGGGGAACAGGCCCGGCTCCAGGAATATTTATTTGGGTGGGCCAAGGGTGCATTTGGGTGGGCCACTGCGGGCTTGATTTGTCGCATATATGTCTAGGCAGGCCGGCTTCCGGCCCCTCCTTTATCTCTTCTTAGTCTTACACGGCCCAGTAAAACGCACTTTTTTCCAAATCTCTTTCTAAATATTATCACTCTCAAAAAGTGCTTTTTCCATGTAATGTTCCTTTATTGGGAAGAGGAGGTTTCTGAGGTGGGAGTATCAGGCAAGTGAAACTTCTCATGCTCCCTCTGTGCGAGCCTTCAGGGAGAATCCCTCTTCATTACTACCTCACCCACAGCACGCCAGGTAATTCTGAACTAGTTGAGCCTGAGTAACCTTACCTGCTGCTAAAGCGCAGGGATACCCCTAGTGGGTAGCTGCCACGATATACAAGCATCATAAAATAACATATAAAAATGAATGAATGAGAATCTGAAACAACCCACAATGCAACTGCTGATTTTGCATAACCCATATTTCTCAAGTTTTTAATGTGGCCATATGCCACAAAGCCATGTTTATGGTTCATGCCCCTCAAGTAACAAAGGCAGACCAAAGCATGCGGTGGATCATCCTCGCCCAAATAATCTTTACAAATGTTCTTCCATACTGCCACCTCTTAGTGCATACATTGTATACAGTGAGTCATCAATTTGGGGTTCACCCATAACAATCATGGTCAACAAATATACAGTACCTGTAAAATAAAGTTAGGGTTTTACTTATTCCAAGCTGAAAAATCTCTAAAACCTCAACAATGGCCACATCTTTATGACAAGACCAGTGTTAAAGAGAACAATGTATTTTACGATAAGCAGAATGATTCACACCCAAAAAACTATTTCAGATAGTTTGGGTTCAATTAAATAATATCATTACAAACCTTTGCATGTGGTATGTGAGGAAATCAGAGTGGAGGTGAGAGGAATTTTTCGAGACCAATCAAATTTACACTACCCACAATCTTAAAAGTATATACAAATATTTGAAACATCCCTTGATTACAAAAAACAACTTGGCTCGCCAGGTAGAAGAATTGTATCTTGATGTAGATCATATTTATTTATTTGCTGTGGTGGAAATGGCACTCACTGGCTGCTGAAGGCCTTGGTGAGCAAAGGTAATTTGCTAGAGACTTGAAATAACTCCACAGAGTAATATTTATGAGTAATGTGTTTTGTCTTGGAAATTAGACAGGACAGCCAGCCAATATGTCGGACACTTAAACAAATATTTATAAGTTTACCTTTTTAAAAGAATAAATAAATAAATGGGTCCCAAATTAGGCTTCACTGCTGTGTTTGGATAATACACTTAGTGCAATACAAATAGTGTTTATAAGAAAATTATCAAAGGGATGTCACATAAGAAAAAACATCTGCCACTTTCTTCTCGAAGTGGGAAAATAATGCAGCTATTGGTTGAAAGTTCCAAAAGGGCCCAGACTGTGTGGATTTTCACACCAGAAAATCCCCACTCATGTCAGATAAAAGTCCCCTTTCTAAGTGCAGTAGTTGACCACTGTAAGTTTTGTATCGCACATAATACATAAATACTATTTACCCAAAAGTAGCACAATAACACTATTTAAATTCAAACATACACACATACATATATATATATAAAATGCCATAGAAAGTTACACAGGATTTAACAACACACACAGCTAAAAAGATATGTACAGGCTTGATTATCCACTACTCCTCTCTAGTGCACCTTATCTCACAGCTGACCTTGGGCCCCAGCCCCATATCAGGCACCATAGGACTCCACTTTCATTTTCCCCGGTAAAAACATTAGTAAAATCGCCTACAAACTTAAAACATTGAATATAGCAGTAAATATAATTAGCACGCACTTTAAAGTATGTTCCACAGTAGCCCTTATGACCCGACTGCTAATTAAATAAACAAAACCAGAAAGGCCATGACAGGGCCGGCTTCAGCGCTGATACAAAAGTATTTTTTGGTGCCACACCAATAACCTCTTTCTCTGTAAATACCTTTTCTACCACCTTCCAACAGTGCCCCTCATTCCTCCATGGCCCCCTCTATTGACCTCCTCCTCGGATTCCCTCACTGCCACATGCCACAAGTGCCCTTCATCTCCCCATAGCCCCTCCCCCTTATGACCTCCTCCTCGGATTCTCTCACTGCCACCCTCCAACAGTACCCCTCATCTTTACTTAGCCTCTCTCTCATATGCATTTTATTTGTTGTATAGCACTACTCATAGTGTAGTGTGTGTCAGTACTTTACACCACGCACACATTATACAGAGACAATGAATCATACAAGTATGTAAATCAGTCTACAGGGAATGTCACATAAGCCAATGAGGATTACAAGGTGTAGGAATCACATGTCATCCATACTGGTGGGCAGTATATTTTAAGAGGGTTTAGTCTGGGGAAACACAACCTTAGGATTTAAAGAGTATTCCATGGGGGTCAGCTTTACTGATAAAAATGTATATCTGCCCGAACATACTCATTTTAGCAACATTAGAATAATGAAAGACTGCGGAAGTTCTAACTATATCACAAAACAAAAAAAGCCAAGTTCTAACTATACCATTCATGTTTGTGAATAAACTACTTCTCTCCTGCGCTGCATAGAAAAAGAAAAATCCACGCAGCAGAACAGTAGGCTATGGTTACCATTGTTAAAGAAAGGATTTGTCGCCTTTCGCCATGTGGAGATGAAGAGGTGAAACAATAAATAAAGCCAGGTTAACATGTAAATGGTCTTTTAAAGACCTGTTAAGTACTCGGGTGCGGCTGCGATAATCTCTAAAGCTGTCTGTGTGCACCCGGGAAGCTGTCACGTCCCGGGCTGACACACACGAGGGGGGAGTTGGAGCACTTTGAGCCCCATGGCGTTGCGCGCATGCCTTCAAGCCCTCACTGCGAGGGCCAAGGCTCCTGTTTGGCTGGAACCGGGCCTGGTGGGGAAGAGTGAGGGCTTTTGTATAAGTATTTATGTTAATCACAGCTCGTGAAGGGGCTGTGATTAACATGAATACTTAAAAGCCCACAATCTTCCCCGCAGGTGCCGACAGCCGCAAGCCCCCAATCCCCGCCTTACCTTCACTCCCAGTCTCGACACCGCATCCAGGAAGTGAGTGATTTTCGCGCCGCTGGCTTTTTTAAAGCTGTGGCGCGATTCACTCGCGGGATGTCGTGGGTGTGTGCGCGCTGCCCATACGGCAGTGCGCACTCTTGATAACAGAGGTGCGTGCACGTTAACGGGAACAGTGGTTGGAGGTCCTGATGAATGCCGCGAATTTATAATCAATTGGCAGAAACATGTCGATCATTGACAAATAGGACATTATTTCAGTCCTTTATCACTTGCTTTTAATCTTAGCCCATGGGGACAATTATTAAACTGTTTTGTGTCACCCAGGAGCTATTTTTAATGCACCTTTTTTGTTTTGTATTTTGCACTCTGCCCCTCACTCCCATTGCCTAAATTGGTAACCTTCCAAAACACCTCACGCTCCTCTAATTCTTTTTCTCTGAGAGTTGTAGCCCACACTGTATACCTTGCGGTTGCAATGTGTAAGAGGGGACCCAATGATGAAGCATGTCACCTTTGGGTGAGTTTGGGTTTTATGGACCCCCCTTGTTGGGCTTTCTGTTTTTTAGTGCCCCTTGTTTTCCGTGAAGCAGACCCCACTAGGGAGGATGATGGCTGCCCTTCTTCCTTTCTTACCAGAACACCTTTGGGTTCTGATGTCCCCTCCAAGCCTACTGGCATCGGCTTACTCTGATTTTTAATAAAGGAGTTTTGCTTAGGTTGTACATTTGTTGACGTTTTAGTTACAGCTTTCTTCCCCCTTCTCTTTGATTTTTTGACTTCCAAGCGATCGTATAAAGTAACTTGCGTCACCTGGCGTCTGGGTCTAAGTTTTGCAGATGCGATTACAGTGACCGGCTCAGGGTCTAGCTCACCACCCAAAGCTGGTATGGCCCCCCCTTTTGATAGACCAGCATCCGCTTCACTGACCCACGGAACCTCAGAGCCCCGCTTCGGTAATCCCTCTAGGGTGACCCGTCTCACCACAACAGACTCCACAATGCCCCCAAACAAACCCCTACATCGTGGAGAGCTGAGGCAGGCACCTCGCGTGCGTCAAAGCTCTTGGGACGCCAAACTTCAGCGAAGAGCGCCTGAGAGGACAGCGGGCTGCAAGTAAAACCCGGAACCAAGCCCACACATCGGTAAGGAAGGAAGCCGTACGCAATCCTAAGAAAACTCAGCTCCAAGCTTACACAGAGCAGGGCGTTGGAAAAAAATATACGGACCGAACAAGTCCTCCACGCTAAAAGATGCTAAAAGACGCCCCCAAGATCGCTAAGGTTCCACATGACTTTCCCGCAAACAAGCCGGCATTAATTTTCCATATCGTCAGAAGAAAGGCTCAAGCGCAGAGTTCCACACATGGGAAAGGTGCCGCGGCCGCTCAACTTGTGGCCGCCATGTTTTCCCAAAGACTTCATCCTTGAACATAGAATTAAAGATGGTGACCAAGCTGATTCTGAGGATTTCAGGGACCTGTTTAAATATCATAAGGGGGAAAGGGTCATGAGGAGATCTGGATTCGGCCTGATTGATCAAAGGTGTTATCTGATCGGTAGTAACTGGAGCAAATTTAGTAAATGCTGTGGAGCTAGAAGTTAGCAGGCCATTTGGTTCTCTTGCCGCAGACCTAGGCATAATTTCAAAAGAGGAGTAAATCAGCTCCACTTTATTTTGGAAATGCAGGGCTAAGGTTTTGCAGAAAGCTTGGGAATGTTCCTTTACGGCTTTGTCAGAAAGTGTGGTCAGTTTGGTTACCACCTGAAACAGTTCCTTGGTGGAATTTTTTTCCTCCCCATTTGATTTAGAATAATAATCTCTTTTTTGTTGTAATGGGCTCTCCAGCGTCTTTCCTGTCTTCTACATTTTTGTTTTTCAGTCCTAAGAGCTTCTGTGAACCAGAGAGCAGAGGGGACTTTCCTAATACTCGAAGATTTTTTATAAGGAGCTAAATTATCAGCTACCATAGTTAGCCTATGATTGAACTGGGAGGAAGCAAATTCCATTTGCTCAGGCAAATTGATTTGGGACAGCGACAAATGATGGCTGAGCATGTTGTTATCAACATGCTTCCAGTTGCGATAGAACAAGTTAGAACTATTTTTAACGTTTACCTGCACAGGAAGGGAGGCATTTAGCTAAAAAATAATAGCATAGTGGTCAGTCCATGATAAGGTGTAAGATCTCCTCTATGTTAGTTGAAATACTATTAGTAAATATTCCATCCAAAGTATGGCCAACCAAGTGCGTAGGTTCTTTGACCCTTTGCATTAGACCTGCCACATTCATAATATCTAGCACTAAGGCGTTTTATTATCTGCCACCTCTTCCAAATGAAAATTAAAATCACCCAGGATGTGAAAATTATTTTCAAAAGCACAGGATTCCAATAAGGGACTGAGACTGGTAAGAAAGGCATTCTTGGCCCCTGGCGGGCGGTAAAGTAGCATCCTTTTAAAGGTGAAGTGGTTAGCTATCTTTAAGTTGAAGAAGAAGGCTTCACACTGTTGAGAAGATATAGGTTCAAAGGTGTCCTTGTTGGTATCGCGATAAATCATTGCAAATCCCCCTCCCTTTTTGTGTGGTCTGTCTGTCAGGCGCTGATCCAGTGCGCCTACCGAAGATACAGCCGGACCACAACTCCCAGAAAGCTCGGCGGTAGAAGGTGTGGCCACAGCTAATAAGTACGGGTGACGAGGACCAATCGGAGCGCGTAATACTGATCATTTGGTATTGGTTTGGTGGAGACCGAACGAAGGAAGCGAAGAACCGCTGGAGCTTGCAAGCGCGAGATTGAGTTACCTGCGTGCCCCGCTGTACTCTGGATCCATCGGGGGTATGCGACGAGAGGTATCTGTTCCCAGCGCCTCTGAATCTAGTTCGCGGGACGCTGACGTAAGCGTTGCCGCGTTTCATGTGCCCGGGATTGTCGAGAGGAAGAGGAGCACTCTTTTCTCGCGGGACGCTGACATAAGCGTCGCAGCGTTTCATGAGCCCGGGATTATACTGATCGAAGTTTGTTTTCCGAGCCCCGGACTGAAGTGGAATTAGGAGCGGACGCTTCCTACTCAGACCGTGGAGCAGGAGCAGTGGGACTCTACTCCGGAGCCGCAGCCTGTTTATCTTTCAGGTAGCTTCGCCCTAAAGGAGGGGCTGCATTGTGCGGGACAATTGTTGTTAGCAAAACGATACCACGAGTGTCAGGTGCTGGGGTGTGCGTGACTGTAACTCTACTCCCCGCTCGCACTGTGCTAGGGTATCAGTTAAAGACATACTCTCTATGAACTTTAGTGTAGAGGAGGTCCAGGACTATACCGTGAGAAACGCTCCTCAATAAGCCTTACGTTGGGGGGAACAGAACATAGAGTGCTATATCCTACCAGGTGTGTCATTGTTGGAAGGGGAGTGGCCTCTTGTTGAAACTCGTGGCATATGAAGGCAAGGTTATTGGTGCATGGGTATGTCTGAGGTGACACATTGGGAAGGCATACGTAGCGAGACCTAATGAGAGTAGGTTGTCTTGTGTTCATCGTAATGTGTATTATGATTTCCTTATGTTATAGGTATCCCAATCCACGCTGTTCCCATCCTAAATCCCTGTCCCTCGCCGGATTGCCCTGGTACTCTGTGTTCCTATATTCAGAGCCGGGGACGTCGGGAGGTGGAACCCTTGTGCTTCACTCGACTCTACGGGAACCACAGAGGAACGCAACACCGTTCTGTCTAAACACTGAGAAGCCAGGAGGGACTGCAATGCAAAAATCGGGACACGCTGCCTTGTCTGCCCACGTTTCCGTAATTAGGAGCAAATCTAGACCCTGAGAGTCAATCAGCTCAGCGATTTCAAGTCTATGCTTAGGAAGGAAGCGAGTGTTTATAAGCACCCCACGTGTCATTAAAGGAGAATTAATATTAAACCCTGGTATTGTTAAAGCAGGACAGGTTGAAACATGGGGCGTGGTGAGGGCATAATGATTTGTTAAGCCTAGTGGGAAATGTTATCTTGAGAATGTGTAGTTCCTTACCGGTATAGGACAGGCGCAACGGCGCCTGACTGGAAAAACGGCCAGCTTCCCTGGCGCTTGGTGTGATCCAGGCAAGGACTGGCACAGACAGGCTTGACTTTGGTGCAAATTTGGTGCGCCAGCAGCACAGACGTGCTCTCTGCTGCATTAAATAGCCATCCCTTAAAGGGGGCGTGGTCAAAGGAAAACGGATGGCCAAAACAAAAGGGGCTTAAAATCGGGTCCACCAACCCCCGCAGCTATTACAGGCTCCCCTGTAAAAGCTGTGTACTGGTAAAGCAAAGTAAAGAAAATAAATAGTGAGAAAGTGAATTATAAAACAATTAAAAACTCAGGAGGATTACTCCCTCTAAAGATGGCGCCCACTATCAGGGATCCAGGCACATCCCAAAAAGGCAAGACTGCCCACAAGGAAGAGAAAGGGCACGTGTTTGCTCAGGAGGAGCTGTGCAGACGCGCTCTCTGCTGCAGTAAATAACTGTCCCTTAAAGGGGGCATGCTCGAAGGAAAACGGATCCAGGCACATCCCAAAAAGGCAAGACTGCCTACAAGGAAAAGAAATTATATTCTGTTGGCATGATACTTTTTCTTAGCAGTCTCTATTGTCGTTCTATATTACTCTCTGATTTCTTTTGCTGCTTATTTATGACTAAATGTAGGTCTGCTGAATCACTCTTTCCCTAGCTAAACATTCTTTTTGCTGCACCAGTGAGTCAAGCAGAAACTGCAGGGATTTTTTACAAAGTCCCGTAAGCTCATGAAACATTGCTTCAGTAACACTTGCTCTAGCAGTGCTGCAAGTGCACTTTTAATATATAGTCCAGAGAGCTCTGAAGTCTCTTTATGTTTCTTTTCTTTTTTAAATGTATTTCAGTATCTTCATTGTTAGGGGCATGAGATTTTAGAAGTATAGAGTATAAAAAAAAACATGGTATAAGCATAATACAGGAGGATATTTATAGACTCAATTGCAACTGTCTCAGAGACCAATACCCATTCAAGATTGTACTGTGTGTATGAATGGGGTCTGAAACTGCTTGTTGAATTCCAATGTGTCAAGGTGGTCTAGTAAAGATTGAATCTAAATGTTGTTTCACTGCTCTTTCAAGCTGTTAACATCACCTAGTGTCAGGACCTGCTGACCATGTTCCACCAGCCTGACGGCCAGATCAGTGAAATCCTCAAAACATTGTTTTAGGTGAGGTGGTGCATTTGCAAGCAACTGGCTCAAATATGTTATATTTATATTACTTGGCATATTTGGCCATCCTATTATCCTTTCCCACAATGACTACATTTCCACCCTTACAACTTACTCTATGAGCCAACCTGATGGAGTAGCCTTCAGGGAGGGCAATTTTTAAATCAATCATGGACTGCTCGTTTACCCAGGTTTACTCTATTGCAGGGACATCTATATGATTTTCCTTCAGCAAATGGAAAGCATAGTAACCATGAGCAATCATCAAGCAAGCGTTAAGGCTAGCTATTTTAAATTCATATAAAATGCCATTTCTGGCATATTTTTGTGCTGGCATCTTTCAGTGTGTTCGAAAGACTGACCCACTGTGACAGATAAAATATCCTTGTGCATCAGGGTTAACTTAATGCCATCATAACCAATCTGTGAATGGCTTTGAGGTGATGTGTTGGTAGCCCCATATTAAGTTGTGGCTGAATTCCCACTATTTCCCAATATTTACTCCACATTTAGCTCCTGTCCTAAATACCTTACTACATCACCTAGCAATGTTGCATCACTGATAGAAAACGTGGTTAACTAGTGGCTGAAGACAATGTCCATCGGAGCCATTGGAGCATCCACCAGATCTTGAAAGTTAAAACCAAATGTTCCCTTTGGGACTCCTATGGCACACTTATTCTTTTATTCTCCAATCATACCAATGAATATCTAGTGTTCCACTTATCCCCGAGTGAACAAATAAAAGCTCTATTCAAATGTGTAAGCACTTTTGTGCATATTTAATAGATCATCTTATGCATAAATAAATAAAAATAAATAATTACAAATACATGTCATCATAAACAATAATACAATAAAAACAGTTAAAAACTCCTTGATTGTCAAATAAATCCCAATTCATCAACAAACAACCTCCCTGGACAGGAAACTACAAGAGACAATAAAATGTGTCTTAACACTGTTAATTTGAAGCTATTGTAGACAGCACACAGCAGGAGGAAGAACTTCCCTGTCTTTTTTGTGGTTGCTGACTCTCTTCAAATTTAACAAGATTATTCTGCGTCAACGCCTTTCAGTAAAGCTATGTTAATAAAGCACCTTCTTCAGGACTATTAATTTTCTTCCCTTATCCACATTATTCTCTGATATAATTATAATACACCTAATATAAAGAGATAAAATAAGCATACCTAAAAAATGAACCAATCCTAATAATCTTAAAAGCATTTCTTATTGGAAATATATATACATTTTGATGACTCATATGTATCACCTTATTCTTGCCCCCCAACCTTAATTGTAACGGCAGTCATTATATATCAAAGCATCTTCATATTCTTATAAACGTATAAATATTGTTTCCTAGTTTTAAATCATTTTGTATGCCATTCTATGTATGATCTTGTAAATATACACCCACATCATGAAAGAGCTTTTAAAAAGAAAAAGAAAAGAACCCATATATTTAATGTCAACTTTATCTTGGACTAGATTATTCTGCCCCACCAACTGTCCATTCATTAATCGCCAAGCAACTAACCATACTCGGCTACACTCACCGGTGCAACAGCACTCGGAGAGGCGTGGTTCCAATGCGATTTTGAAGATGCACACTTCAGTGAATTGATATGGTCCAAGAAACTATATATACATATAAATAAACAATCAATATGAGATATTATTCAATGGACTATTCTATTGTTAATAATTATTCCCACTGTTTATTTTACCTAAGATGTTGATAAAATACCTTTATTTTTCCTTTGTCTTGGATGAATAGACAGTGTATTTATTTACACTCAGTTCCAGTAGACTCTCCCCCTAAATAAAGGTGAAAGCTCCATATTAGTATTCAATGTTGCCCTGGTTTACCACATCTACCTTTAGACTGTTTAACTCTCACCTCACAAATATTAGGTGGTTATGGGGAGATATCAACGGTTTCATATGTGGACCCAACTGGAACACGTCTCGGTTGTCCTTTTGTGCAAACGGTGGAAAGAGAGCGTAAAGTCACTCTTTTCTGCCTGTTTACCCGGAGCAAGTTATTATTGGATGTAAAGAAAAATAGAAAATCTATATATCTCCATCAATCCTTTAACCTGGGCCTTAAGCAGTTTAATTTCAAGTGCCCCCATCTGGTCCCTGCCCTACGATCAATGTTGCATATTTAGCTTCAAAATACCTTCCTGTAGTTTCCTGTCCAGGGAGGTTGTTTGTTGATGAATTGGGATGTATTTGACAATCAAGGAGTTTTTAACTGTTTTTATTGTATTATTGTTTATGATGATATGTATTTGTAATTAATTTTTTGTATTTATTTATGCATAAGATGATCTATTACATATGCACAAAAGTGCTTACACATTTTGAATAGAGCTTTTATTTGTTCACTTGTGGGGTAAGTGGAACACTAGATATTCATTGGTATGATTGGAGTATGAAAGAATAAGTGTGCCATAGGAGTCCCAAAGGGAAAATTAGGTTTTAACTTTCAAGTTATCTGTCCCTTTGGGTCGTCAGAGACCTCTCCTTGGATTCAAGGCATCCTCCAGATCTGACAATTTAGGACAGTCTTTTCTGATAGAAAAAATCCCAACTAATTTGGGGCTGGGCTTTTAGCTGTTTTTAGTTTCAGCATCAAATTATACTTTTCACAGTGGAGCATGGCTGTGTGCAGTGAGTCTTAAGGCACGGAGGTAGGCCCCTGCTTACTCGCTGGGACATGTCTGATGTCTCATGACGCAAAGACTCCCCTTGTTGAGACTCCTTTTGCTTTGTGGCTGCCGCCCATCGCAGTGAGGTTCCCTGAAATTACAAACTCAGTCTGCAATCATCTTCCTGACTCCTAAGGAAACCTATAAGGAAAAAAAGCACAAAAACAACTTAACAACAGACGCCTGTAACTTTACTATGGTAGTGTATGCATGCACTATAATTTCAATTACTTTTTCACATCGTCCCGGGATCCCTTGGCTTGTCTTCATCTGGACTTTGAGATAACTGTTTAAAGATAGTAGATAAATGCACTTATCAACCATAAAAAAAATTGCTGATTTGTTTCTTCGATATAATTTGAGAGCAATTTTATAAAATTATTTTATTTATCCTTGCCTTGCTATCTGAACAATCTGTTGTCACATATATTTGTTAATTGCGAAGATAACCTGTGACAGTTTCGTAAAAGGAATGAATCTATTTCTTTGATCTGCAAAAAAACTTGTGCAGTCATCCTGAGCCAGAAGTCAAGTAACCCAAGGTGGAGTGAGTTTAGTATGGTTCCACTTTTCTAGAATCATTTCATTGTCATTCTTCCATGGGGATATATCTACGGAATTGACCCAGTCCTGAAAAAAAGGATTAACCTCTAGTGGGAGGGGGAACCCTTGGGTAAGAGGGTTGGGGGTTGTCTTTTCCGGTTAGTTTCAGTAGTTTGTTTTAGTAGTTGTAACATGTTCTTTTTTGAGGGCCACACACAAAATACTCCCTAAATCATCTGTCTTTCTCTCTCCCCGCTAATATGGTGACCTCTGGTCCAGCAGTCCTTCTTATGTTGTAGGAGAAGTTGAAATACAGGGCTAATGGACATCTAGCAGACTACAATGCCTTTGTGCCATTCAGGGCCCAAACAGGCACATATGGTGGGGGGGAGGGGTTGTGGAATCTGGTAGCCCAGACAACACCTATATAGGGTCGGTTGCATCCACATGATGCTGAGGTATACACAGGCATTTGAGCGTCAGCAGGGCAGAAATAGACCTCGGAACAAAACTGGAGGCTTACCAATACATCACTCAAGGAGATCAGGGAGAAAGAGACCTAAGGATTGATGGCTTTGGAGAACTTGCTGACTGTGCCTGGGAGAACAACTAGCGCATTTCAGCAAGTATTAGTTCAAGGTAATCTGGCCCTTTAACCCCTTCGATGCTCATGACGGAGCGGTTCCGTCATGAGCATTGGTTGGGCTGTGCTCATGACGGAACCGTTCCATCATGAGCACAGCCCATGAAGGAAGCGCTGGCGCTGCCCCCCCTGGGGTATCGATTTTGCCCTCCACAGAGCGGGATGGCAGCGGAAGAGCTTCCGCTGCCA
Organism: Triturus cristatus; assembly: GCF_964204655.1. Taxonomy (NCBI): domain Eukaryota; kingdom Metazoa; phylum Chordata; class Amphibia; order Caudata; family Salamandridae; genus Triturus; species Triturus cristatus. Next base: position 272,411,427 of record NC_140592.1, on the reverse strand, counting down.
CCCCCGCCCCCCCATGCTTTCCCATGACACCAGCGCGCACAGCGTGCGCTGACGTCATCAGGAAGCGCTGGACGCGCTTGAAACCATTTGTTTCCAGCACGTCCAAGAGGAGGGTGAGTTTTTGCTGCTCTGGTGGGCTGGGGGGGGCACATTGCGGCACATTGAGGCATCGGGGGAGAGGAAAGAGTGTTTCCTTTCCCCTGATGTCTCAATGCAGGGCATTCCTGGTGCACGATCGCGCACAGCGTCGCGATCGTGCACCAGGAATGCCCCCACTAGACACCAGGGATGTCTTTTTCAGTGCAAAGGACCCCTTGGGATCGCTTCCTAAGGGGGAAATTTTATTTTAGACTTTTCTGCCCCCCCGGGGACAGATTGGCCGATTTTTGGCCGTTTCTGGACCCAGGTAGGGCAGAAAAGCCCACTAGAGCCAGGGAATAGTTTTTTTTAAAAATCGGAAGCGACCCCTTGGGCAAGGGTTGCTTCCAGGGCGCCAATTTATTTTTAAAGTATATTCTGCCCCCTCTGAGGGCAGATCGTTTTTTTAATTTGGCCTTTCTGCCCCCAGGGGGGGCAGAAAACCCCACTAGACACAGGGGAATTTGTTTATTTTCAAATGGAAGTGACCCCTAGGGCAAGGATCGCTTCCAGGGGCCAAATTTATTTAAAAATTACATTCTGCTTCCCTGGGGACAGATGGCCTGATTTTTTTGGTGTTTCTGACCCGGGGTGGGGGGGGCAGAAAAGCCCACTAGAGCCAGGGAATTTGTTTTTTGTTTAAATTGGAAGCGGCCCCATGAGCAAGGGTCGCTTCCAGGGGCCATATTTTTTTTTAAAGTATATTCTGCCCCCCCCTGGGGGCAGATCGGTTTGTTTATTTGGCCTTTCTGCCCCCACTAGACACCAGGGAGTGTTTTACATTTTAAATGGAAGTGACCCCTTGGGCAAGGTTCGCTTCCTTATGGGCCTAAATCATTTTAAAGACTTTTAGACTGTTTCAGGTTGCGGTTTTATTACTGGTGGTTCTGCTGTTTGTGTAGTTGCATGTGTTTGGTAAGAGACTTTTTTTGTACAATGTAAATGAGTTTTATTTCTCTGCATGAATGTGTTTTTTGCAAATGGTGTAATAATAGCAGTAGGTTTGGCTTCTGTTTTTTGAGTGTCAAAAACCTTTTGCATTTGTGCTCGATATGTATTTTGTTGAATTGTGAGTAATTGGTTTTGTTTTTTTCTTTCTAGTGGGATATCGTTAGTTTTTGCTGTGTCCCTGCAGAGTAGGTGCTGGTGAGTGTAGCTGTCTCTTGTAAGTGAATCGTATAGTTTTTGAGTAAATAGATCTTTGTGATAAATAAGGGTGGGCGACAATTTCTGTTCCGCTCGCGGAAATTGCGAAAATGTCGAAACTTCCGCGATCTGCGAGGGAACGGAAATTGTCGCCTAGGCAGGTGTGCTTTCTCCCCATATGCTGTCATCCTTGATGGAGCTCTGGGCATCCATGAGTTTCTTGAGCGCAATTCCCGTGTAGTGCCTGAATCCTGACACCAGGAGGTTCTGTCTCCTCATCTGCTGCTCTGATCGTCTCTGGCCCTTTATAAACAAGAGGCATGTGAACTGCGTGGAAGCCCCTCCCGTTTGGCCCCACACCCCCACCTCAGCGGTGTGCATCGTCTTCCCCCTGTTCCCTCCCTTTCCCCCACTATAATGGACAGCTCACTCGACTGTCATTCGAAGGGCAATTTGCTGAAAAGCGAGAAGTAGTTGAAGGTGTCACACGTGACCTGAGCTCTTTTGACAGCCACGTTCAGGTTTATTTTAATTGTTCTTAAGTAATTTCCCAATATATAACAATAAATTGATACTAATCTAATGTAATCACATCTATAGCTCACAACACACACTGAATTATTTATCGGCGCTTCGATAATCAGTGCTCTTGTAATGTGATCCGCGCATAACCCGCTTGTAATCAGCATATTTATAGCGCACACCACAATCTGACATATTTATTGGAGCTTAAATTACCAGTGCTCTTATAACCCGACTCTTTGTTACAAACTAAGAAGAATGAAAGACTGCGTCAGCCCCGGTGGAAATCAAGCCTGTGATTTACGCCGCACACCCACTCACGGGCGCTCGCTCGTCTTTGCGGCAGGGGCTCAGCCCACTGAGCTAACTTCGCTTTGACGCCTGGGCACCCCCACACCGGTCTCACAAGGTCACGACCCATTATCTAGAAGTAAGGTCGGGTGCAACCTGGGGCCGGTGTCTGCGGCTGTACCGAGGACTGACATTGACAGACACCAATTACTTCCGAGGAGCTCCCAGGATGCACCGCTCCGGATCCAGCCCTGTAGTATGCATAATTGATTGATTGCGATAATAATGCAGCAGGAATGTGGTGGGTTCTAAGTTTGGGAGTTATGAGCGTGTAATTACGTGCTTATTTTTTATTATTGTGGATTACAAGGGGCATCGAGGGACCCCGGCACCCGTCGGCGCTGTGGCAACGTTACAGACACACATGGGCGCTGTAGACAACTCTTCTGGCCCTTTACGCAGCTGTAGTGTAGGAAAAGCACTACACATTTACCCAACGAGGTAGCACTTACTGATTAGCCAGTAGAAAGTACTCCAGTTGAGTAGGGGTATTGCACAAAACGGTGGCATCTTCATGGGTAAATATGCAGGGCAGGATTCATTCTGGCACGATGCTCCTGTCACAAAAATGAAACCCCAAAAGGAAGCACTTGTATTTAACCTTCAACTCGGGCACCTGCTTTATTTATTTATATCTGTAAGTCTTACAGATATGAATAAAGCAGGTGCCCGAGTTGAAGGTCAAATTCAGTAACGCATTAATTCAGCACACAAAAATCTCCGCGATCACGCAAAATTTCGTGTGATCGCGGAGATTTGTTGCCATTTCGCGATATTTTGCGAAAGGCACTTTCGCAAATTCCGCCCACCCTTAGTGATAAAGGCACACATTTTTTTACTTACTTATTTCGCACAGTGTTGGTTGTTGTTGACTTATTTGTGCAGTCTCCTTTTTTAGTAAGGATAATGGCTAGCCGCAGGATTACTGCTCAGCAGGTTGTTGGTATGCTTTTTGAGTCTTCCTCTGACCATGGTTCAGAGACTGACTGTGCATCTGAGGCAGAGGAGGCAGGCAGTGAGTTTTCTCTCCACATGGAGTCATCGGATGATGAAGCTACTCTCAGTGTGGATGAAGCTACTCTTAGTGCGGATGAAGTGCCTGTGTTAGAGGAGGACATTGATGTGCGGCAAGAGGCATCTGGGCTGCAGCCTGGGGCTGCAAGGCTTCCCGTTGGTGTAGTGCGGCAAGAGACATCTGGGCTGCAGCCTGGGGCTGCAAGGCTTCCCATTGGTGTAGTGCGGCAAGAGGCATCTGGGCTGCAGCCTGGGGCTGCAAGGCTTCCCGTTGAAAGTGCTGACATCTGGGTTGCCACAGGCATGGTGCAGCCGGCATTGCCAGACTTTACTGGTGTTTCAGGGTGTAGAGTGAATACTGAAACTGTTTGCCAATACATTTTTTTCAGTTGTTTATGGATGATGTATTTTTGGCAGAGATTGTTGAGCAGACTAATTTCTATGCCGAACAGTTTTTGAGGGACAACAGTGCCAGCCTTAAGCCCCACTCTAGAGCTACCAGGTGGACTCCCACAAATCAGGAAGAGATGAAGAAGTTCTTGGGTTTAACTTTTTTGATGGGCTTGCTAAGGAAGCCATCAATGTCTTCATATTGGTCTACTAGTCCCTTGACGACAACTGTTATATTTCTGGCCGTCATGAGTCGTGGTAGGTATTTGCTTCTGCTTCGGATGATGCATTTTGTCGATAATGGTTTAGCCTTGGCACAAGATCACCATGATTGTGACCGTCTTTTTAAGATTCAGCCTGTCATTGATCACTTTGTTGATCGATTTTCTGAGATCTATGCTCCAGGGAAAGAGATAGCAGTGGATGAGTCTTTGTGTTGTTCCAGGGCCGCTTGGTTTTTAGGCAATACATTCCTAGTAAGAGGGCATGCTATGGAATTAAGCTGTATATGCTGTGTGACAGTAGGACTGGATATGTCTCTAATTTCAGGGTGTACACCGGTAAGGAATCCAGGATTAACCCCCTGGTTGTCCGTCCAATTTTGGAGTGACTGAGAAAATTGTGTGGGAACTTAGTAGAGGATTTTTTAACAATATGCAGATAACTTCTACACTGGTGTGCGGTTGTTCAGGGAATTGGCCAAAGTAGACACTGTTGCTTGTGGCACAATCCGCTCTAACCGTAAACGTTTCCCAAAAGAACTTGTTTGTCAAAAGCTTGCGCGGGGACAGTGCAGTGCGTTGCGTTGCATTGCGAGGAGCTTCTAGCTGTGAAGTTTTCAGACAGGAGAGATGTCTACATGCTGACTACCATCCATGATGAAAGCACTTCACCTGTGACTGTTTGGGGTCAGGTTGCTGAAGTACGCAAACCTGTGTGCATTTTAGACTATAATAGGCACATGGGTGGTGTTGACGGAGTAGATCAGAGGTTGGAACCTTACGCTGCTCTTCGTAAGGCTTACATTTGGTATAAGAAGTTGGCTATCCATCTTTTACACTTGGCAACCTTTAATGCTTTAGTTGTATTCCAGGATTCTTGTCCTGAGTCAAAGATGACTTTTGCTAAGATTCAGGAGTCTGTGATAGGCAGCCTTGTTTTATGGGAACAGGCAAGTGTTCCTAGAGTTGGAGTGGTGGAGGATGTTGCTAGATTGAAAGATCGCCACTTTCCTGATCACATTCCTCCCACACCCTCAAAAGACTTTCCCAGTAGGAGATGTAAAGTCTGTTGGTGAAGAGGTACGCGGAAGGAGACTCGTATGTACTGCCCGAGTGTCCTTCTAACCCTGGGCTGTGTGTGCCTGCTTGTTTTAGAATGTACCACATGCAAAAGATTTTTGGGAGCATCCGTGAGTGGTAAAGTGAACTGCCTGGCCTCTATTGTTTAATATTTTTTGTTCAGTTTCAAGGTTGGCATTTGTGAAGTGTATTTAGTTTCAGATTTTGTGTTAGTAGATTTGTATCTATTTGCAATTTGTTTGTGTTTTCTTATTGATATTTTAAAAAAAATCCTAAATGTGATTGCGGTGTGCGTGGAGTGGCGCTTGTCTGGCGGTGTGTGTGGTCTGGCGCTTGGCTGGCGGTGTGTTTGGATTGGCGCTTGGCTGGCGGTGTGCGTGGACCGGTGCTTGGCTGGTGGTGTGTTTGTACTGGAGCTTGGCTGGTGGTGTGCGTGGACTGGCGCTTGGCTGGCGGTGTGCGTGGACTGGCGCTTGGCTGGCGGTGTGCGTGGACTGGCGCTTGGCTGGCAGTGTGTGTGGACTGGCGCTTGGCAGGCAATGTGTGTGGACTGGTGCTCGGCTGGCGGTGTGCGTGGTCTGGCGCTTGACTGGTTGTGTGTTTGGATTGGCGCTTGGCTGGCGGTGTGCGTGGACTGGCGCTTGTCTGGTGGTGTGTTTGTACTGGCACTTGGCTGGCTGTATGTTTGGACTGGCGCTTGGCTGGCGGTGTGCGTGGACCGGCGCTTGGCTGGCGGCGTGCGTGGACTGGCACTTGGATGGCACTGTTCGTGGACTGGCGCTTGGCTGGTGGTGTGCGTGGACTGGTGCTTGGCTGGCAGTGTGTGTGGAATGGCGCATGGCTGGCAATGTGCGTGGACTGTTGCTCGGCTGGCAGTGTACGTGGACTGGCGCTTGGCTGGCTGTGACTGACATTTTCCTTGCATTATTGTGCCCAGATTTTCACACTGCAGAAAGTACCAACAAATTTCCAACCCCCCAGCATTTCTCCAAGTATCCCAATAGAAATGGTACCTAACTTGTATGGGTGGGCCAAGTACCCGCGGCAGGGAAGGGCCCAAAACCTATTGATGCAACGTCAAAATTACCTATCACAAACCAACCTGGTTTTATAAGGGGGGTCCCATGAGTTACCAAACCCACACATTTCTGAAAACTAGACACCCGGGGGAGTTCAGCGAGGTATGGCTTGCGTGGGTCCCCCACCATTCTCTTACCCAGAATCCCCTGCTACCTCAAATTTCGCTGAAAAAATCTTTTTTCTCAAATTTGTGTGTGGGAAAGTTCTGGAATCGGCGTGGATCCACAAATTTCCTCCCACCCAGCATTCCTCCAGGTCTCCCGATAAAAATGGTACCTCACTTACATGGGTGGGTCAAGGACCCGCAACAGGTGAGGGCCCAAAACCTATTTAGGCGACATCAAAATTACCTATCACAAACCAACCTGGTTTTGCAACGGGGGTCCCATGAGTTTTTGGCCCGGGGCTCGGCTGCCATCTAGGGAAACCTACCTAACCCACACATTTCTGGAAACTAGACACCGGGGGAGTCCAGCGAGGTATGGCTTGCGTGGGTCCCCCATCATTCTCCTACCCAGAATCTCCTGCAAACCCCAAATTTCGCTGAAAAAATCACTTTTTTTCTCAAATTTCTGTGTGGGAAAGTTCTGAAATCTGCGTGGATCCACAAATTTCCTCCCACTCAGCGTTCCCCCAGGTCTCCCGATTAAAATGGTACCTCACTCGTGTGGGTAGGTATAGTGGCTGCAACAGGAAATGGCCCAAATCGTACTGTGGGGACTTCAAAATTACCTATAGAAAAACTACCTGGTTTTGGGGGGGGACACCTGAGATTTTGGCCCCGGGCTCGGCGGCCATCTTGGGAAAGTGCCAAACCCAAACATTTCTGAAAGCTAGACACCCTGGGGAGTCCAATGAGGTATGGCTTGCGTGGATCCCCTACCTAGAATGCCATGCAAACTTCAAATTTAGCTGAAAAAAACATATTCCACATATTTTTGTGTGGAATCACCATGCCAACACAAATGTCCAACCCCACAGCGTTCCCCTTAGTGTCCTGAGTAAAATTATACCTCACTTGTATGGATGTCCAAAGCAGAATTGGCTAAAAACTTATTTTTAAAAAAATCTAGCGCTTAGAATTCTCTGTGCTTTACTCTAAATCCCTATGTTTTGGGCTCTTCCTAGCCACAGGCCTTTGGCCCACCCACACAAGTGAGGTATCCTTTTACTTGGGAGAACAAGGGGAATGCTGGGTGGTAGGACATTTGTGCCGGCACGGTGATCCCATGCAAAAATGTATGGAAAAAGTGATTTTTTCAGCTAAATTTGAGGTTTCAGTGGATTCTGGGTAAGAAAACGTTGGGGGATCCACGCAAGTCATACCTCATTGGACTCCCCTGGGTGTCTAGTTTTTAGAAATGTTTGGGTTTGGTACTTTCCCAAGATGGCTGCCGAGCCCAGGGTCAAAATCTGTGGATCCACGCAGATTCCAGAACTTTCCCACACAGAAATCTGAGAAAAAAGTGATTTTTTCAGCGAAATTTGAGGTTTGCAGGGGATTCTGGGTAGGAGAATGATGGGGGACTCACGCAAGCCATACCTCTCTGGACTGCTCCGGGTGTCTAGTTTCCAGAAATGTGAGGGTTAGGTAGGTTTCCCTAGATGGCTACCGAGCCCCGGGCCAAAAACTCATGGGACCCCCCATGCAAAACCAGGTTGGTTTGTGATAGGTAATTTTGATGTCGCCTCAATAGGTTTTGGGCCCTTACCTGTCGCGGGTCCTTGACCCACCCATGCAAGTGAGGTACCATTTTTATCAGGAGACCTGGGGGAACGTTGGGTGGGAGGAAATTTGTGGATCCACGCAGATTCCAGAACTTTCCACCACAAATATGTGAGGGAAATGTTGTTTTTTGAAACAATTTTAAGGTTTGCAAGGGATTCTGGGTAACAGAACCTGGTGGGAGGCAGGCAAGTCACCCCATCCTGGATTCCCCTGGGCGTCTAGTTTTAAAAAATGTATAGGCTTGCTAGGTTTCCCTAGGTGCCGGAGAGCTATGGTTCAAAAACTACAGCTAGGCACTTTGCCAAAAAAGGGTAATTTTTCACTGCAAAATTGAGGTGTGTCCACTTTGCGTTTGGCGCCGTTTCCTGTTGCGGGCACTAGGCCGACCCACACAAGTGAGGTACCATTTTTCTCTGAAGACTTTGGAGAATGCGGGGTGGGTGGAAATTTGTGGATCCATGCAGATACCAGAACTTTCCACCTCAGAAATGTGAGGAAAATGTATTGTTTTTTGACAATTTTTTAGGTTTGCAAGGGAGTCTGGGTAACAGACCCTGGTGGGAGCCAGTCAAGTCACCCCATCCTGGATTCCCCTGGGTGTCTAGTTTTCAAAGATTTATAGGTTTTCTAGGTTTCCCTAGGTACCGGCAGAGCTAGGGTTCAAAAACTACAGCTAGGCACTTTGCCAAAAAAGGGTCATTTTTCACTGTGAAATTGGGGTGTGTCCACATTGCGTTTTGCGCCGTTTCCTATCGCGGGCACTAGGCCGACACACACAAGTGAGGTACCATTTTTCTCTGAAGACTTTGGAGAATGCGGGGTGGGTGGAAATTTTTGGATCCACGCAGATTCCAGAACTTTCCACGTCAGAAATGTGAGGAAAATGTATTGTTTTTTGACAATTTTTTAGGTTTGCAAGGGAGTCTGGGTAACAGACCCTGGTGGGTGCCAGTCAAGTCACCCCATCCTGGATTCCCCTGGGTGTCTAGTTTTCAAAAATGTATGGGTTTTCTAGGTTTCCCTAGGTACCGGCAGAGCTAGGGTTGAAAAACTACAGCTAGGCACTTTGCCAAAAAAGGGTTATTTTTCACTGTGAAATTGAGGTGTGTCCACATTGCGTTTTGCGCCGTTTCCTATCGCGGGCACTAGGCCTACCCACACAAGTGAGGTACCATTTTTCTCAGAAGACTTTGGGGAACGCGGGGTGGGTGGAAATGTGTGGATCCATGCAGATTCCAGAACATTCCACCACAGAAATGTGAGGAAAATGTGATTTTTTGACAATTTTTTAGGTTTGCAAGGGATTCTGGGTAACAGAACCTGGTGAGAGGCAGTCAAGTCACCCTATTCTGGATTCCCCTGGGAGTCTAGTTTTCAAAAATGTATAGGTTTGCTAGGTTTCCCTAGGTGCCGGTAGAGCTAGGGTTAAAAAACTACAGCTAGGCACTTTGCAAAAAAAGGGTCATTTTTCATTGTGAAAATGCAGTGTGTTCACATTGGGTTTTGAGCCGTTTCCTCTCATGGGCACTATGCCTACCCACACAAGTGAGGTGCCATTTTTATTGAGAGACTTAGTGTAATTCAGATTTGTAAAGCAACTGTTATTACCTATTGACTTTCAATGCCTTTCTGCCTTCCTAATGAAAGACATTGTGTAAAAAAGAAGTCATTTTGAAAAATGACCGATAATTCTCATGCTAGTATGAGTATTCCAGTTTCGGAAATGTGCAAATATCTACTGGTTCTAAACTCTATATTTTGTTCCTATTTCAGAAATGCATAGGTGTCTTCCATACCGATTTTTCCATGTATACATTTTCCCACAATAATTGCTATTTACCCGGTACATAATAAAAAGCCATTGCAAATTTCTACTCAGTTGTTGGCTCTGGGTTCGTCGGGTTCTTGGTGAACGTACAAGTCCTATATATCCACACAACCAGTAAGGTCCAGTGGATGTAACGGTATATTGCTTTCAAACAGCTGTCATAACTAGAAGAAGTTACAGGTGAAAACGTTGACACAAAAGGCTGGTTTTTTCAACTAATTTTCAACTTTTCCTATATTTAACTGTTAGTTTCTATAAAGAAACCTTGATAGATCTACACAAATGACCCCTTGCTGAATTCAGAATTTTGTCTACTTTTCTAAAATGTATAGCTTTCCAGGATCCGTTATTGCTTTCATACCCATTTCTACCATTAACTGGAAACACAAAAAATAGCAAAAATAGGCCATGTCCCAGGAAAATGCCAAAACTGTGTAAAAAATGTTGGTTTTCTGACAAAAGTCTGTTATTTCCTAAAAGCTGGGAAAATGGTGATTTCAGCTCCACAACCCCTTTTTTGATACCAATTGCAGGGAAAAAGCCAAACGCTTTCATTTGCAGCACTTTTTCCCCATTTTTCCCCCAAAAAACAAAATTTAGCTGTATTTTGGCTAATTTCTGGGACCACTCCAGGGGAATCCACAAACCCTGGGTACCTTTATAATCCCTATTTTGTTGGAAGAAAAGGACGCGAATTTGGCGTGGATACATTATGTGGTCAAAAAGTTACAGGGCCTAAGCGCGCACTACCCCAAATAGCCAAAAAAAGGCTTAGCACAGGGGGGGAAAAGGCCTAGCAGCGAAGGGGTTACGCAATCTATGTTACACAGTAGTGCTGAGTCATACCAGGCTGCAGCATTATAAGGAAGCTGGAAACTTTGCCCATGAAGCACGGCTAAATTGTGTTTAGGTTGTTGTTGCTCCCGCTACTTGTTACAGTTTGTTCACCGACTTTTGGGTCTCTTTATGTTTTTAGTTTTGTTCACTCTTTGGTCCATCAAATTTCCAGTTGCCCATGTTCATTCTGTTCCTACTTCCCTCATTGATGACTGGTTGTGTTTTTACCATGGTAATCATCTGCCTGTTACATTATTGACTGGCTGTGCAACATACTTAGGTCTCTTCGTTCTATGAACCTATTACTAGAGGAAACATAGTAAAGGCCTTCCTTGAGTTAAAAACTGACAACATCTCTTACCCAAAACCTGGCCACAAACAACCCAGGGATGCACTCCAAGAACATTACATGACCCACAAACTCGAAGGCCTTCATTTAGAACGCAGCAAGAGGTTAACCACATGTCCAAACCAGTGCCTAGGGAATAGCCACACAAGAGCGGAGAAGGCCGGAAAGTATACTTAACTAATATACCTAAGGTTGCAGCAGGAGCTAGGGAGGATGAAAACTCTTTAAAAAATAAAATCATACACTGGATCAGGGACAAGAGGCAATGCTTGTTGGTAGTGCGCTCAGATATAGAGAGGGCAGAGCACCTGGATGGAGGAATCGACAGCTCGGATACCATTAAGTTGATCATGGTTAACCAAGACATAGTACAGGGACTGATCACAGTGGATTTAAGAACAAGCATGCTAAATAGGGTAGCCCAGCATTTTAAATTGCACGACCATAGAGAGACCCTAACATCACAAACTGGGCACACATCCCCCTCTGCCAGTGAAGAGCTGCCCAATCACTTAACATCAGATCTCGAATTAGTGGACTGACTAAGTGTAGGAGAACAGGCAGACCCGAAGACAGATAAGCAACCTGATCAGGAAGAGAACCAAAGAGATAGTATCCTACCAAACGAGACAGGCGCAGGAGGACGTCAAACACAAAACATGACAAAAGATGGAACTAGTAAAGCAACTGAGTCAAACTTAGAAGAGTCATTAAACACATAGCTATACTCTCCTAAAACGTTGCAGGCCTAAAACAAAAACTTGAGAAGCCAGATTGGCACAGCTACATAGATAAATTTGATCTCTGCCTCTTCCAAGAGACATGGCTATGGACCCCCCCATTCAAGTTGGGAGATATAACATATTACAAGAACACTGTCCCATCGCAGAGAGGAAGACCCTCAGGGGGGGCTTGTAATATGGATTAAAATAACCCTGGGAATGCAAACTAATGCCCACGTTATAGATTCACCCGATCTATTTGCAGTATACTTAGACACAAACACAACAATGAAAAATGTTATCTTTTTAATGTCTACCACAGACCAATCAGACAAAATCCTAACTCTAAGATCATTGAGATACTAAGCAGTTCCCTGCACCACGTAGACCCCAGTGATACTGTGATTGTATGTGGGGACATTAACTGCGCCTACAAACCATTAAATGGCCTAGAAAGTCTAAAAGAGTTGGAGGACATGGCCAGGGGGTTACCCCAACTAGAGACTGGCCCGCCAAAACCGTGTACCAATGCTGCAATACAAATAATGCAGCTTTCCATCAAACACCATCTAAGGGCATGTAACGGAAGGTTGACCAATAATGGGAATAACAATTCCTCCCTAAACACGTTTAAACGAGGGAGCTCCCAGTCAAGAATAGATTACATTATGCATAGCATGCTTAGTTGGAGTAAGATTGCAAGTTTCAGAATAGACTCAAGAGAGGACAGTGACCATCGCACACTTTGCGTGGAAGTTTCAGGTTACATAGCAAGGGATGACCAAGGGATGACCCACCCGGCACTTGCCCACCAAAAATACAGCCTGTAATAAATGGCCCCGGATCACAGAAAACATAGAGTTGATGACTAGTATCTATAATACATTTGTAGAGGTAGTGAGTGCTTATGTAGAGACAAGTGGAACGTCAGTAATAACAATGTATCATTTTTTAGTCGCAAAGTTAGCGCCCCTTCTCACCAGAGATATTAGAAAGAAACTGAAGCCTAGCTGTAAGATGAACACAAAAACAAATCCCTGGTACACATCAGACATCAGGAAAGCCAGGAAATGCCTACTCGAGTATTTACAACAGGAAAGCGCAGACTCAATAAGGAAGGCTATGGATAGCCACAGGAAAACATTGTCTAAAGCAAGGAAGAATTGGGAGGAGAATAGTTGGTTTGACCTCCTCTCGGCAGTAAAAACCAATAATATGGGAGAGTTCTGGAAAATAATTGCTTGTGGGGGTAAGGATCAAGTAGCGCGAACAGAGCATCACTTGGATTCAGTAGCTTGGACCGAGCACTTTACCAACTTATATTCGAGTTTTTGGTCCACCCCTATTGAATATTGGGAGCCACCTAGCGATGAGGGAGACGGAGAAGTGATCATTTTTACATAAGAAATTGAACATGCAATTGATACCATCAAGTAGGGAAAAGCTCCTGGATTAGATAGACTCCCTGGAGATCTGCTCAACCATGACAAAAAGGTTTGTGTCCCGTATGTCAACCTAATTAGCAACACTATAGCAGCAGGTGCACCAGTACCGGCAACATGGAAAGGGGCAGAAATTGTGCCTATCCACAAAAAAGGCAGCAAACAAAAACCTGAGAATTATAGGCCAATCAGCCTAATAGATGTGCTTCCAAAAATGTATGCTAGACAACCATTGAATAGGCTTAACGAATGGATAGCGACTAACACCATAATGTCCTGGTACCAGGCAGGATTCAGAGCTTGCACAAGCACGGTGGATCAAGTCTTCAGACTTTTATGTATCATTTGGAAATACATCAAGGTAAAGGGGGGCCATATCTATGTCGCATTCGTAGACCTAAAGGCAGCCTTCGACCTCATACCCAGATATTTACTGTGAGACTCACAAAAAAAGGAAGTTCCTGCAAGCCTGTTAGCACAGATAATAAGGCTATACCATGATAACTATGCAAGAGTCCGCTGGGGCATGAATGGGGAGCTTACAGAACCAATCCCAATAGATAGAGGAGTGAGACAAGGATGCATACTTGCCCCCACCCTGTTCTCGCTCTACATTAATGACATGGTTGACCTCTTACAAAAAAATGAAAATGACCCTCCCAAGTTTAGGGGGGAACTTGGTTCCAGCGCAACTATTTGCAGACGACACCATCCTGATTTTGCAGACACCCAGGGGTTTGCAAAACTTAATGAATGCTTTTAATAGATACTGCAATGTAAAAGGCCTAGAAAAAAATACTGGTAAAACTAAGTATATGGCCATAAATCCCCATAAGGGTTTTAGAATTTTTTTTAAGATGAACAATCAAAAGCTAGAACACATCCCAAACTTCACTTACTTGGGTATATTACTTGATTCACTGCTATCATGGAAACCACAGGTAAACCACTCAGCACTATGGCTTGCCCAGGGGGCAGGGGCTCCTCAAAAAGTGCAGCTTATCGTCAAGTACACCCCTGACACCAGCACTAGATCCATAAAAAAATGCGAGGCGCAGGCAGCAGCACTGTATGGATCAGAACTCTGGGGTATTAGTGACACTAAACAACTAACAAATGGGGAAAACAAGTTTGTGACGAGACTAATGGGGCTACCACCATCAACACCACTTATCTCAATGTTCCACAATCTAAACATGAATCGCATAGGACAAATTGCAATACTCCTACCACTGGTTTATTGGATACACCTGTGGATAACACCAGAATTAGCGGTAAATAGAGAAGGTGTAAGAGAACTCCTAGCCATTGATAGATGTCTCACTTTCCCTTGGCTAAGATTTGTCAAGAAATGGCTCATAGAATTAGGCCTCAGTTCATACCGGATCGAGCCATATAATTTAATATCAAGTTGCAAAAATTTACTGAAAAGAACCTACTGACTACACATCTTGAACGCACTTCATTGTGACCCAAGTTTGGGAAGGCTAACAACCCAATGTCTTACTGTAAAACCGAATTCAAGGTAAGAAGAATTCCTTAATAATGTCGAACCACATTTAGCAAGAATTCTTTCTTTAAAATTAAGGTATGACACTCTGCAGATCAAGAGTTATACAGTAGATTGGGGAACAAAGGGAGATCGCACCTGCACTTTATGTACTCCATGCACTTTAAGGTCTACAGAAAACACAGCGCACATCTTATTTTTCTGCCCAGCATACGCTCAGGCAAGGAGGAAGTGGATACATCTGTTGTGCAACACACTGGGATTCAGGAAGCACCAAGATGCACTGAGGGTGCTGACATTACTGTACTGTATGTTATAGTCGCCCTATCCTGATATTTGTTTGCGGTAGGGATTATATAAGAACCAAAATTGGACTAAAGCTGTGACGCTGTAACGCACAATGCACTTTCTACTTGGAAAAGGACTTTGAATTGCATAAAACCATTTGTTATTTTTAACTGTATCATATAAAGTTTTAGCTGATTTTAAACATGCATGCAATAGAGGGACGTATTGGAATACTTAGTGACCAGTTTATACTGTTTGATCCTGAAATTGATGATCATTTTACTGAGAATACTATATATATTGCTTGATGAATTTTAGTTCATATCAAATGGGTGTTTAATACATGTATACAGTATAGACAGTTGAATATTTTGTTTTTTTGCCAAACATGTTATGGCCCTCTGCCAAAATAAAGTATTTCAAACATCAAATGGCCGGACCAACCTGTAACGGTTCACTGACAGAATACCGACCCCCAAATTATTGTGATACAAAATTATCGCGATCATATCTTTAGAATGTTAAGTACAAAAACATCGATAAAAAATATTGATGTAGTTAATATTGTTGTACTAAATATCGTTTTTTAAAATATATATTAAATACATTAATAAATACTAAATACATTAAATAATAACATTAATTTAAAAATATATAGATTCTATATTAACAAATATAACAAATTACCCAAATTTAAAAAAAAGTTAAATGCACATATATAATAATTATTTATATATTTACATATAGCTACTTAAAAACTATTTTTAAACTAATACTTTTAATTTGTACTATAATTTCAAAATTATCAAATAATGTAATATTATGACAAATAAATATATATATATACATATACTTATAAAATAAAACGTTTAAAAAACAAACCGTTCCAATTAAATTAAAAAACTAAACAACTTAACATGCTTTAAATGTAGTAAAAGAAATTTCACATATGAAAACCATCAATAAATATTATAATTCTAAATGAACAAAAAGACAATAATTTAAATTATAAGAGTATCAAATTAAAAAAAATATATAAACTATAACGATATCAAATAAAAAAAATATATAAAATGTAATACATATACTATTCCCACTACAATTTAAAACTACCTAAAGCATTTCCACTACAATTTATTTAAAACTACCTAAAGTATTATAATCAATATATTAAAAACTTACAGGCACATGCATCAAAGGAAAAACCGGTTGCAAACGGGCAGATTCTCAGAATCTGCCCCTTTGCGACCGGTATTTTTGCATTTGGGATGCATCATCCCAAGTGCAAAAATCGCAATTTAAGGAATCTCTAAAATGCGATTACTTAAATTACGATTGCATTTAAGGAATCCCAAATTGAGATTCCTTAAATGCAATGAATTAAAGTAAAAAAATCAGCGATTTCGCTAATAGGGGGAGCAAATTACCATGAAGTTGAACTTCATGGTAATTTGCAAAAACTTTGAAAAATGCACTTTTGTGCATTTTTCTAAGTTTCATGTTACGCACACACATGCCCTTAGGGCATGTGTGTGTGCAACATATGTGCACAGATCAATTTCAGTGGTGCAAAAGGGTGTCATTTTGACACCCTTGCACCCTTGAAATTGCATGAGCAATTTGCGACTACCTACTGGTACTCGCAAATTGCTCATGCAATCTCCAATTCATTCCTATGGGCCTGGAGGCCCATAGGAATGAATGGGACGGCTATCCTTAATTGCAACTCGCAATTTCCGAGTTGCAATTAAGGAATGTGTAGGAATCGCTATTTTTATAGCGATTCCTACATGCATAGGCTTTTGCAATTCCTTAATTGCGATTCCTTAATAATCGCAATTAAGGAATCGCAAAAGCCTACGTTGATGCATGTGCTAGTTAGAATCCCACTTCACGCAACGAAAAAATAAAAATAAAGTAAAGTGTTGGATTGTGGAGGGGTTAAATTTACTATTTGCACTCCAATAAGTGCAACAGTAGAGAAACTGTTGGATAGCGGAGGGGTAAAATCTACTATTCCCACTCCAATAAATGCAACAGTAGGGAAAGTGTTGGATAGCAGAGAGGTAAAATGTACTATTCCTTCTGCAGTCAGTACAACAGTAGGGTAAGTGTTGGATTGCGAAGGAGTAAAATTAACTATCCCTATTCCAATAAGAGCAACAGTTGGGAAAGTGTCGGATTGCAGAGGGGTAAAATTTACTATTCCCACTCCAATAAGTGGAACAGTAGGGAAAGTGTTGAATAGCAGAAGGGGAAAATGTACTATTTCCACCCCAGTCTGCACAACAGTAGGGAAAGTGATGGATAGTGGAGGGGGAAAAACTATTATTCCCACTCCAGCAAGTTCAACAGTAGGGAAAGTGTTGGATTGCAGAGGGCTAACATTTACAATTCCCACTACTATTAGTACAACTACCACAAGGAACAAAATATCTTTAAAAACAAAAAAAATTGTCCAAAGTATTTTATTACATTTTTGATAACATAAAACATGCAAAAAAGAGCTCCAAAAAGGTACAAACGTTTATCCAATAAAACAAGTAAGTAGATAACCTTTATCATTTATAAATAAGCATCAAGAATATTTTATAGAGTACCTTTAACATACAAATCATAGCACTGTAAAAGAAATGAAAAGGACAACGTCATAAGTCTATATCTGTAACTTTTTAGAGCTACTAAGTTAAGTGTTAAGCCTAACCGGAGAAAGTTAAACTATACTAACACTTGCTAACGATTCAAACCTAAATAATCATCTATTGGTTTCCTAAAATGTTGATAGTTTGGAGTACTATAAATGATACAGATAATGTCAAATTAGCACCTTTTCTAGTCAACATTATCCAAGCCCACCACACATGAACTTATAGTAATGAGGTATCTTTCCAATTAGTAGTAATTGACTTTAAAGCTGCGGATATTAAGAAATCAAAAAGTTTGTTGTTCAGCAGAGACATTTTAGTGGAGAGAGAAGAGGATTTACAAATAACTATTATATATGATAAAGTATCTGTAACATTCAATAATTGAGTAATCATCTGCCAAACTTCATCCCAGAACTTCTTAAAAACATGACAATCATATAACATATGTCTTAACGAACATATATTTAAAGAACAGTTCCAACAAGTGGAAGAATTTAAAACTTTTGCTTTATATAATGTTAAGGTGGTCCATAGACAATTGAAAAGAATAAAGGGATTAGTTTAATATAAAGTTACAGGCAACCAGAATTCAACCAAATCTTCCTTCATATATCCAAAGATAAAAGCAAATCTAATTATTTATTACCAAAAGGAAGAAAGAAAATTGATATTACCCCATCAGAATTATATTTTTTTTATATAACAATGACACAACATGGGTTGAAGATGCTATTGTTTGAAGATACAGAAGAAACTATTGAAGGAACGTCATTCTGTAGTGAATCAAGAATAGAGTTACAAATCAATTCATATTTAAAAATATCTGACTGTTGTAAATGAAATTTTTGTTGTAGTTCATCAAAACTTTAAAAAGCATTATTATAGTAAATATCTTGGGTGACTTTCCTTGAAGCGGTTTTTCACCCTACCTGCTCCCTGTGTCACGTTATCTACGCCAGCATCAGCGGGACGCTCACACCAGCGCACCTCAGGGTTTCCCTGCCGCCGCTGCATCCACCATCCACACGGCCGCTGTGTGCAGGGAAACTACAGCTCCCAGCAACCCTTGCGGGACGAACCCGCCCACGTCAGCGGAAGCGCGCCTGAAGGCGCATAAATCGAACGGGAGCCCCGGCAGAGCGGGGGTGACTTTCCTTGAAGCGGTTTTTCAGCCTACCTGCTCCCTGTGTCACGTTATCTACGACAGCATCAGCGGGACGCTCACACCAGCGCACCTCAGGGTTTCCCTGCCGCCGCCGCATCCACCATCCACACGGCCGCTGTGTGCAGGGAAACTACAGCTCCCAGCAACCCTTGTGGGACGAACCCGCCCACGTCAGCGGAAGCGCGCCTGAAGGCGCATAAATCGAACGGGAGCCCCCGCGACGCGGGATCGCGCGCGGGTCGGCGCCGGGCTAAGCCCGGGCAAAGGGCGGGCCGTCTGTGGCCGTCAGAGGCAGGAATAGGCTGGGCTGGGCCAGTCCCCTAACATCCTCATCAACTGTGAGTACTGCCATTGTTATAACTCTATCTGCTCATCATGCCTGCTAAAGGGGGAGCAAAAAGGGCATCCATAGGAATGGTCGCAGGGACTCTCGACCAATTTATAACACGAGCGTCATCGGTACTGGAGAGAGAAATAGTCCTGACGCAGCGTCGTCTCTCCCAAGATCCGATTTTCATGAGAAGATCTTCCCTGGGTCCTATTGCTCATGTTAGTTCACCAGCCCCTCTTCAGGCAAATAGAGCTATTGTGCCTCTACCCGTGGATGATACTGAGACTAATATAGGGGTCCAACTTGACACTTCCCTCCGAACAAATTATCCAACATGTGTCAATGGCTCAAATACACACCTGGCTATAACGGAAGCGAACACTAATAAACAAATGATCTTACGTTCCAGGGAAGGGGCAATTCCAAAAAAAAACAAGAATGGTCCCGGTGTTGCCCCTCCGGCTAAAAAATCAAAAACGTCTAAACAGCCTAAACCTATTAGCCCTCACACTACAGGAGCACGCAATTCTGAGCTCCCAATAGATACTTCTCCTATGGCCACTGGCGACTCTGAATCCTCACATCCCCCCTATTTAGATTCTCTGGTGGAGAAGTTGAGTGTGGCTATATCTTCTCTTATTCAACCGGTGCTTCTAAAAATGAACTGTCTAGATGATAGACTGGGGAAACTGGAGTCTTTACTTGGGGGAAATAAGGACCTGAGGACAGACCTTCTAGCTATTCAGACCCAAGTTGAAGCACTAGTGACATCAGTCAATATTTCAAAGGCAAAATCACAATCAGCACATAGTATTGCAAAGGATCAGCCTATCTTGCCTACTGCTCCAGGTCCATCCTTGGGGTCTAACTCCAATGGCCCTAATAACCATTCCTCTATTGTGGGAAGAGTGAACCCTGCCAATTCTGTTAGCTCACCTAACATTGCCACTATGAGGAAGGAGACAGTTAAGGACAATGAAAACTCCAATGGAGGAAATTTTAACCATCATGACCTACCCTGCATAAACTTACCCCCGGATTGTGCCCCATTTGTAGTAATCCTTACGGAAGTTTCCGAGCTCCTCAGCTCCAAACAGGAATCCTATGAGGAACTTAAAAACAAGACAATTCATTGGTTGAACATTCACAGACCTCTGTCTAGACCAATTTCAAGCAAGATCTTGTTTGTTAGAAGGGTGGGGTGGGTGGGACCGAAAACTAAAAATGTGGGTGGCGATTGTATAATTATTAATTTTGAGGATCGTAGGGTTGCCGACCATATTTGTAGTTGGCAACCGCCAAGTCCTAATACATCGATCAAACCCCTGAGGCTAGACTATTTTTATCTAACAGATCATGACTATTTTCCTTCTGGCAGAAGGAACTTTGCAAGGCCACAGTGGGATGATACCTGGCATCACGTTCAGAGAAGCAGGAGTGACCAACGTAGGGGAGAAGTAATTGGAATTCCGTTGAGTAACAGATTTAGCGTGCTTGACCAGGTGGATTGACTTTCTGCATCCGTTCGTTCTGTACCTACTCATTGCTTGGAAATTAGCAACATGACAGTGGCTTCTAAGCCTGTCGGGAGGGATTATATTGAGGTAACCAAAAATGCCAACAAAAACCCATACCAAATAGTGGCCACATCGCTGTCTACTGGCATATCTTTGACTAGCACAAGGAAGTCTGGGGAGGCCCCCGCTTCTCTGATGTCTGCCCATTCCTCACTGGAATTTCAACCCCAGATTTCTGCTGTGCATCCAACCATTGCTGTATTTGAGTCTGGATTACCGGGCCACGATGAATCAACCCACAAGACTTGTTCAGGGCATAAGCAGAGAATGCCATCTAGGCCTTTTAAAATCCTATCATGGAATATAGCGGGTCTTAGATCTAACCTAGACATTCCGGATTGGTGCACTTTCGTGGACTCCCATGGGATCTGCCTATTTCAGGAAACATGGGCGGTCGATCCACCTCATAGATTGGGGTTTGTTACTTTTGGCGAACCTGCTTTTAAGGGCATTAGAGGAAGACCCTTTGGGGGACTGTGTATCTGGGTGGGTACCCACTTAGGTTTTTCGTTAAAAAAAATTGAGACCAACAGCCCCGATATTTTATGCATTCTGATGACCCACAGTAACACACCTAAACTAGCTTTGATTAACGTCTACTCCCGGCCTGTCCAATCCGGGAAAACTTCTATAACCCTGGATATTTTGACTGCATTATTACACAGGCTTGGGGGTGACGTAGTCCTGTTGATTGGAGGGGATTTTAACTGTCATTACGAACCTCTGCAAGGGGTCCCCCCTATCACATTGGCTGAGGATGACATCTGGTCAGTCCCGCCATCTAATGCATATCCAGTAAAAAATTGGTCTGCCCTTGCTATCCAGTTGACCTCCCTTACCTATTCGTTCTCTATTAGAGCATGTAGTGGACGCTTCAAGAGTGACACTCCCGCCAAATTTACCTACAATTCTTTGGGGCACTCATCTATTATAGACTACTTTCTGGTGAGTTTGGCACTTTGGTCAAAAATTTTAGATTTTAGTGTGTCTTCTCGTACAGAAAGTGACCATAACCCCCTGATACTTGAGATGGATTACCAGCTATCTAGTGGGGATAGCGCCCCAGATAATCTTTTAAGCGATAATTTAAGAATAGTAGAAGGCGGGAGAAGAATCCGCTGGGCGGATGCCTACTCTTCCATTGAAACTATGGCAAAACTTTATCGTGATGCCATTCCATTTCTTGAAAAGGCATACTCCACCTTAATTGATTCCCCTAATATGGTGGCTGAGACAATGGCTGAAATTCATAATGGAATGGCTACCCTTTTAAAGGATACCTTTTATAGGGAAGGTGCTGTCAAATCCAAACAATGTAAAGGCAAAAATCTTTGGTTCAATAAATCATGCAGAGATGCTAAAAACGTGCTTTTGCAGGCCCTAAAACTAGGCAATAGGCACGATGTTATTACAGCTAGAGTGGAATATAAAAAACTGGTAAAAAATGCAAAATCAGAATGGGAGGTGGATCGCTGGGTGGCCATTACATCTGCACTTGAAGCCAAGGACCCAAGAACCTTCTGGAATCTAGTTCACACAGGGACTTCAGAAGGGAGAACTACGATCTCCCCGAATATTTCAGAAGAAGCCTGGTCCATATATTTTAAAGATCTATATTCACTTCCCCCCGCTCAAATAAATCAAGCACCCTCTGGGCCTCCAGCTATGAATTCTACATGCCCAGCGCAATCTTTCACTTTGGAGGAAGCTAAGCTGGCCATTTTAAGTATTAAGTCTAATAAAGCGCCGGGACTCGATAAGATTCCCGGGGACTTATTTAGAGATGAACCAGCAGTCTGGGGCCCATACCTCCTGCTGTTATTCAATGCGATCTTGAAGGGCCTACCATTGCCAAGTACCTGGTTAGGGGCTGAGATCATTCCCATCTACAAGAAGGGTTGTCCCCTCCAGCCCTCAAACTATAGGCCGATTAGCTTAATTGACGTTACTCAAAAAATTTACGCTAGATTACTGCTTCATCGATTAGAGAGTTGGATTAATGATAATGATATACTGACACACTTACAGGCGGGGTACCGGGCAAAAACATCAACAATCGACCAATTATTCCGGTTGCAAGTCCTTCATTGGAAGCATGTGACCTTGGAAGGGGGTAGTCTCTACCTTACTTTTGTTGACCTAAAGTCAGCGTTTGATATGGTGGAATGGAACCAGTTATGGTCCCTACTACTATCAATGGGGGCCCCACCATATCTTTGTCAACAATTGAAGCTTTTACATGATGGCACCTACGCGAGAGTACGGTTCGGTAATCAAGGACAGTTAACTGGTCCTTTCCCGATCGAGAAAGGTGTCAGACAGGGATGTGTCCTTGCTCCGACATTATTTTCCTTGTTTCTCAACGGGCTTATCGAAGACCTACTAGCCGTAAACGATATTGACTCCCCCAAATTGGGCTCCCGGAGATTTCCCGCTTTAATGTTTGCGGATGACACGCTCCTACTATCAAAATCCCCGATGGGGATGCAGCGCGTGTTAAACCAATTCTCTAAATTTTGTTCTAAAAGAAACTTGGTGATCAATGTAAATAAGACTAAATATATGGTCTTTAACGCCAATACTGTCAATTGTCCTCATCCAACATTGGATGCCAGTCCTCTCGAAAGGGTTCCGATCTTTGAATATCTGGGTCTGACCCTTAACGATAAAATGGGCTGGGGTCCACAACTGACCAAAGCAAATCTTAGGCTAACACAATCGGCTGGAGGAATTTTGAAAGTGCAAAAGAACTGCACACATAAAATAATAAGTGCCCCCCTCGAAATTTTTAAAGTCCAAGCAAGGGCATCTTCCCTGTACGGGGCAGAACTTTGGGGACACATATCAGTTAGTAATCTATCAATAACTGAAAACAACTTTATAAGACAGCTGTTGGACTTGCCTCAAAGCACACCTTTGGTCCCCCTAAGGCTAGATCTAAATATTTATCCAATCGCAGAAATCATTGCTCTTCGGCCTTTACTTTATTGGAAGCGCTTGTGGAGCACCCCAGAACTGGTGCACTACAAGGAGGAGCTTAAATTTGTGCTAGCCTCAATAGGATCCGGTAAGATTCCGTGGTTGGCCTTTGTAAAAAAATCACTTATCTTGTCTGGGCTCGAGGAACTCTGGCTTAATCCTGAAGTCTCCTGCCCAGCCATTTCTAAACAAACTATGATAAGTAAGATTAAAGAAAAAAATTTAATGAACCTCTTTAGCTCCACAAAAAGCTCAAGTCTGACCGATAATTTCTTGGATATCAAGTTTTCTTATAGCTTTGAGTCTGTGATTGACCAAATTCAACCCACACTGGCGAAGAAATTGTATTTACAATTCAGATATGGTACTCTACCTCTCTTTCAGATAACTGACAGGTGGAAAGGGGGCCCTGCACGACCTTGTCCAGGCTGTCTACAAGAGAATGAATCTCTGATACATGTTATGCTCTTTTGTCCAGCTTATTCCTACATTAGGAAAAAATGGATTATTCAACTATGTAAGAACTTGGGCATGAGGCAATACTTGGCTTTTTTTAGGGTTCTGAAAACAGATACTGATGCATTGATCGCCTTTACAGTAGCTAAATATTTACACTCTATGTGGATAACACGAAGGAAGTTGATAAACGACACTGTAGCACTTTAATAATAAGTATATGACCATCAAGTCCCTAGACCTACCTTTTTATATTTTTAATGATCTGTTTTTTATCAATTTTACTATCTCTTAACTTATTTAAATTATTTTAAATATAATGTCTAATAATCATCCAGGAATATGAGATTCATGTATCGAAATGTATTAATTGACTTGTGATATGTTTGTTTTCTTTTTTCTGTATATGCTTTTATGGTAAATCTAACCGCAATAAAGCTGATTTGAATTGAATTGTAAATATCTTTAAGATAACAAAATACCAGCTCTTATCCTTGAAATCCCAAAATTTGTGTGGTGGGCTAATTTTAATGACGGATTATGCCACAACGTTCAATTCAATGTATGTGAAATAGAAGATTGTAAAACAGAATCCAAATCATATAAAATCAATTTAGTAGATTTCAACATTACAAATTCCTTTAACAAAGCAGACGAATTGGACATTGTGAGTAAAGCTGGTAAAGGAAATGGTGATACAAAATTTCATTCAATACGAAGCTATGAAGGTGAATTATTAGGTTCTAAATGCTGAAACCATAAAATACTTTGGGCCCGATTACGATGCGGGCAGGAGGGGCTCCAACCTAAGGTCAGAGCCCCTCCTGCCCGCATCGTAATCACCAATTTAGATTTCCTTCCAACTGAGCCATTTCGATGGGCTCGTCGGAAGGGAATCCGAATCAGTCTACCGAATGGCTTACGACAGGCTCGGAGCCCGTCCGCCATTCGGAAGGCCCACAGTAATCCCCTGGCCAGCTCTTTCCAGCCAAGGGATTACGATGGCAGTTTCCCACTGCCTTTTTGTGCTAGCCTTTCCAGCTCAAAAAGCCATTTAGGAAACAGCTTTGGGGAACCCTAGCAGGGCTGTAATGGGTGCAAGGCTGCCAAATTGCAGCCTAGGGGCACCTATGGTGCTCCCTGTTGACCCCTGCACCACGTGGCATGCAAATTGAGGTACCTGCAACGGGGTGCAGGGATGAACTGCACCCCTGCTCGTTGCTATGAGAGCATGCATTCCGTTCGGAATGCATGCTCTCACAGCAAAGTATAGAATTGCGAGCGATCAAGGTGTTCGGTTCCAGTTTCAGAACGATGCCGGACGGACCCGAGTCCCCTTTGTTTTAAAGCTTTATGATACACAAGTAAATCCAGTAAACCAAATCCACCATTGTTTTTAGACAATTTCAGTTTCTTATAATTTAAGAGAGGAGTTTTGTTATTGCAAATAGATTTAGAGAAATATTTATCAATGGACTTTTAAGAGGGAGTTGTAAAGGTATTATTGAAAAACAATAAAAAAGTTTAGGCGCCATAATGATTTTAATTGCATCCAATCTTCCCCACCAAGATAAACACAAGGAGGACCATTTTTAACTTATCCTTAATATAAGCCAAAGTAGAATCAAAATTCGATAACAGCGATTGTTTTATGTTTTTAGCAAATAATGTGCCTAGATATTTAAGTTTATCTTTTTGCCAAACAATATCTTTATTAGTAAGCATATCAGACGAACAATGAAAACTTAAGGGAAAAAATCAGTTTTTTTAGTGTTAAGCTTATAACCCGAAATCTTATAATACATATCAATTAAATTAAATAATGGTCGTATGGAAGATTCTGGATTAGCAATATATAAGAGACTATCATAAGCATATGCTAAAGTGTTAATATGGACTTTATTTATCTGAAGGCCTTCAATTTCTATACAATTTCTAATAGAAGTTAATAAGGGTTCAATTGCTAGAAGAAAAAATAAAGGAGATAATGGGCAACCTTGCCTAGTTCCCCTAAAGAGGAAATATTTATGGGAGAGTCAACCATTAATAAAAGGTTTGGCAGACGGACTAGAGTAAGGAGCTGAAATCATACGAACAATGTACCAAAATTGAAAGCAGACAAGGTGCGAAAAAGGTATTGCTAATGAATTTGATCAAAAGCCTTTTCGCATCTAATGCTAGAACTCCCGCTGGAAACAGCAGCAATGATTCAGCATCAATTGCATGAAATAATAATCTAGTATTATTTGTTGAATGTCTATTTTTCATACAGCCAGATTGGTCCACATATATAATAGGAGGAAGTACAATAGCTACTCTAGTCGCAATAATTTTAGCATAAAATGTTCCATCTTGATTTATTAAAGAAATAGGGCGATAATTTGTAACCAGAGAAGGGTCTTTATCAGGTTTTGGGAGGACTATACTCAGCACTTCAGAGAACGACCCCGAAGTAGACCCAGTATTACTAAAATAAGAATACAAAGAAAGCCAATGCGATGAAAGGTGAGGTGAAAATTACTTCTAAAATTCTGCAAGTATACCATCTGGAACTGGAGATTTGTTTAACTTCAGCAATTTAATTGCTGAAAGTATTTCATCTAAAGTAATAGGTAGATCCAATAATGGGCTTCATCCCTCTGGCCGAGGGACCGCCACCGACAGGTTGTCGGTGGTGGTCCCTCTCCAATCGTAACAGGGATCTCTGTCTGCCATAATAATATGTCTTCTGGATGGGTGGCGGTCAGAAACACCGAACGCCACGGTCCCAAAAGACGGGTTTTATCCGACCGCCTGTTGGACCTCCCTGTAGTCCCTGATTGGTAGCGGTACCTGTCAGGCACTGCCCTAGGGATTACAATATCCCTTTCTGCCAGTCGTTCTGCGGTGATGAAACTGGAACAAAATGGCAGGCGGAAATGGATTTGGGGGCCCTCATAACCCCCTGGCCTATGAACATAGGCACTGAGAGGCACCTATGGTGCCCCCCTACATATCCCTATACCATGTGGGAGACACCGCATGGTGCCTGCCACGTGGTGCAGGGATATGTGTGGGGTGTCTGTTTTGACTTGCGGTAGGTGCTGCGCTCCGCATTACAAAACATAGGCAATGCAACCGCCACCGAGGTCCCAATCCTAATTTGCCCTGTGGGATTATTTTAGGCGGGCGGTCCCAAATATGATCTACGGACAAAAGTCGGTCCGCCATCTTAATGACCCCCTAGTTTTACCTGCTTGTGAAATTTTAGGTAAACCACAACCTTCCAAAAAATTATCAATATGCACTATATCATTAGAAGGTGGTTTATTATATAAATTCAAATAATATTTCGTAAATTCATTAATTATGTCATCATGAGATAAAATAATTGAACCATTTGGAGATTGAATAGCATTAATTTGATTTTCATCTTTTATTATATGGAGATAGTTAGCCAGAAGTCTACCAGATCCATTGGCACTAAAACAAAATTTAGCTTTGTTATTAAACATTTGTATGCCTGCTCTATTGCTTTAAATAGAGTTCAATCATTTTTTTTTCTTCATTTTTTTTTATTTCAATGCTTTACAATAATACAGAAAAAAGAAATCAGAGGAGAAAGTCGTGACAGACATGGTTAACATAAAGTATGGTATCACACACAAATTCGATAGTAGCAAAAAGCTGTATCTTCCAGGACATATACAATATATATTTTTTTTTAAAAGAACAAAATATAAACCGAACTTAGAACTGGGAATACACCCGTTAATTATATATCTCAACTCAAAAAAAGAAGAACAGGAGCGTAGAAAGAAGAAATCGTTGATCTATAACTCAAGCCACTCCTGAACAGGAGCCCAGATCTTATGACCCAGCTCGGAGCTCCTTTTACCACGCCTCAAATAGAGTGCAGACTCCAGATTATAGTGAGCTAGAATCCGGGATCTCCAATTAAAAAAAGTTGGGGCTTCTGAACTAAGTCATTGTGACGTAATGCATAGCCGAATTAAAGACATTGTTATAAATAGAAAAGCTGAAAGATGCCTTGTCCTTTCAACTGGCTCACATCCGAGCATCACCATCTCTGGAGAGATATTAAGGGAAATGCTAAGCGTAGTATTTATAAAATGCTCCACATCGGATAAGAAGCCCACTAACCTTGGACAGGAATAAAACATATGGATATCATTAGCAGCCTGGAGCCCACATCTGGCACAGAAATTTCCCTTACAACCTCCCCATTTTGCAATTTTTGCCGGTGTATAATACAGATCGAATAATGCCATGTAGCTTTGAGTGCGGAGGCTCCCCGGTATTAAGGCATAACTTGCTAGCTCCAACGACATACTAATATCCACTCCAGCTTTGGCTAATTTACCCTGCCACTTAAGATTCTGAAGTGCCAAGTCATCAGGGAGATTGGATATGAAAGCCCCAATTCTAGCCCTTCTTTGAATTAATTCAAATAAAATGACTTTTTTGAAAAGATTTGGTGTTTGGTGCTGTTTTTTATCTATAAAGCTTCTAAGCTGCAAGTATTTGAAAAAGTCATGGGTTTTAAGATGATACGTCTCCTTTAAAAAGGAGAAAGAGGCCATTTGTCCATCAATACCCAAGTCACCAATTACTGCCAGCCCCGATGACTGCCACCTGTAGATGACCTGATCTTGAAAAATAGCTGGCAAGAGTCGAACAGCTGTAAAGGGAGTATAGAAATTAATATTTAAAATTGACCATTTGCGGCGAATTTTACGCCAGACTGAAAACATAGCCCAGATAACCTTAAACTTTGTTTTTTTGTAGTAGCTCGGCTCCAAAATCCGCAGAAGCACACCCTTAGCAGTCTCACCCAGACCCAGTTCATAGATGGTAGGTCTACAACAGATCGGAACCTTCTCACTATCACCCAGCAATGGAAGCCCCAGATGTTGAAGCATGGCTGACCAGTAGTATAATAAAAGATTAGGGACTGACCAACCCCCATGATCTCTAGAAAGACACATCCATTTGGCTGCCCTACGTGGGCGGCGGTATCCCCAGAGAAATCTTGTACATATTCTTTTGGCCCTGGCCATGCTTTGCTGTGAAAACTCCAATGGAATGGTGCGAAATAAATACAGAAACTTTGGAAGGACCATCATTTTAAGAACATTGCATAGGCCATATAAAGAAAGATGTAGATTATCCAGTCTTCCCAGCTTGAGGTTGACTGATTCAATAACCGGGAGAATATTTAATTCTAAAATATTATCAACTTGGGCAGTGATTTTGACCCCTAGATATGTTGCATCTGGAACCACAGGGGCGTGGAAGGGACTCATATTCCATGTTTGAATAACCTGTGTTTTTGTATCATTGAGCTTATAGTCTCATAGATGGCCGAACTGCTCTGCTAAGATTGTTAAAGCAGAGAAGGCAAGTGCAACATTACTAGTTAAAACCACTATATCGTCTGCGTAGGCCAGCGTCTTAAACTCTGCACCATTGGCCCTGACAGGCAAGATATCCAAAGCACCTTCAATTTTACCAAGAAAGGGGTCAATGTACAGAGCAAATAGCAAAAGCGAGCAAGGACACCCCTGCCTAGTGCCCCTACTAATATTGATAGCCGCTGAGACTACACCAGAGATACGCAGATTTGCTACTGGAGAAATATATAATGATTGAATAGCCTGAATAAACTTAGCACTGAAACCCTTCCAGCGGAGAACTGCCCATAGAAACCCCCAGGCGACCCTGTCAAATGCCTTTTCGGCATCCAACAGGATCACTCCGAGGGGGGAATCTGTAATTTGAGCCCAATCCAACAATGCAATCACCCGCCGGACATGGTCAGCTGTATCCCTGGCCAGAATAAAACCATGCTGACGTAATGAGACCAATGGAGTAATTCCTAGCGCCAATCTGGTTGATAAGATTTTAGAATATATTTTACTGTCCGTGTTTATCAGAGAGATGGGCCGAAAGGATGAAGGGTTTAACTCCGGCTTGTCTTTTTTGTTAAAAAGAACAATAGTAGTTTGACGCCAGGAGTCCGGTATAATACCCCCTTGTGCTTCCCTAAAAACTGATAAGATGTTCTGACGACTCTCCTGACAAAACGTCCTATAGACTTCCAGCGGAATGGCATCTGGGTCTGCAGCCTTGCCATTGGCGAGTGAGTTGATAGCTAACTCAACCTCCTCCCACTCTATGGGGGCAGATAGATCTTCATTTTGCTGAGTTGTAACTTGGAGGGTGTCCATATCCTGAAAAAAATCCCCGGCATCAGAGAGACTAACAGAGCTAGAGCTCTCCTCTGTATAAAGAATGGTGTAAAACTCATGGAAGACACCCATGACGCCCTCCTGTGTATCATGAACATGGCCCTGAGCGTCTTGAATTCTGATAATCCGGTTAGCAAGGCTCTTCTTCTGGAGCCGTTTGGCTAAGATTTTACCAGATTTTTCCCCATATCCATAAGTCATAGTGCGATATTGTAAATACTTAGCAGCTAAATCCTGCCCAAAAAAATCCAGAAGTTTGGACTTAATTATGGCGACTAATTGCTGGCTTTGACCAATATCAAGACCCAACTTGATCATGCATGTTAGTTCAACCTCTGCGACCCTGAGCTTCTCAATGCGCCCCTTAATTTGTTCTTGGATAGTTTTCCGCCTGAAAGCTGAAAAGCTTTTGGTTTCACCACGGATTGCAGCCTTAAGTGTATCCCATACTATACTATTAGAGGCAGTCCCCCTATTAATGTTTAAGAATTCAATTAACCACTTCCTGATATGATCCCGATAAGCCTGTTCCAATAATAATTTCCTTTCAAATGTCCAGACCCTAGGGACCCTTACCGCACACAAAAAGGGGCATTGTACAATCAGGGGGTTGTGGTCAGATAAAATTCTTGGGGGGGCAGAAATGGAGGCGACTTCTGCTAGCTGATCTGAGATAAAGAAATAGTCCAAACGGACCATTTTATTATGCGGAGCAGAAAAATATGTATAGCCATCTTGGTCCTTATTATGCCAGTACCAGAGGTCAGTTAAGCAATGTTCTTGAGTAAAAGCTTGAAGAGCCCTAAACACCCTGGGTTTCCTACCAGAATATTTTGGAGCACCGGCTATGTTAAAATCCCCAGACAGATTAATATTCATATCACCAGAAAAACAGATAGGATGCGGCCAGAGTGCTAATTCTACATTTAAATAATTTATCACCTCCGGATCGTCCAAATTTGAGCCATAGATAGTGCAGATGGTTAATGATCTATTATTTATTACCAGTTTAGCTATTACCCATCTACCCGCACTATCTTGGCTAGTTTTCCTACAAATTCTGACCCCTCGTTTCAGCAAAATGGCCACGCCCCTAATCGTAGAGGTCTGACGGGAGCATCCAATTAAATCATAACCAGGGATCTTCAAATACTCCCGTTTGTCCCAGGGTGTGTGCGTCTCTTGTAGACAGAGTATCTCTATCTGCATGGTTTGAACAATTTTAGAAAACAAAGCCCTTTTCTTAGCATCATTGAGACCGCATATGTTCCATGAACATAAACATAGTTTACCCAGCCCCATTTAAATTCATGAGGAGGACTAATCCACAGCAAAACATAATGACCATTTTAATCCAACAGACTAAAAAAATACAGTGACTAATAATGAAAGAAGAACCATACATGCCACGACTAAGACCCAAATTCAAGCATTTAAAGTCCCCCCCACCCCTGCCATCCCCCCTTCCCGCCACCCTTAACCCCATCCCCCCTTTCAGCAACCCCACCCACCCACCCTGAAACCCCCGAACCCCTCACCCCCCTTGCTGGGCAACAGGACTAAGTCCTTGTGATGGGAGAAGCTGGCTTTAACCCCCGCTCTCCCCTGGCCTTGTGGCCTCCCCAATCCTAAAAAAATATAATTACTTGAGGATGTGCCATAAAGGAAAAAAGAGAAAAGAGAAAGAAACAGATAAATTCACTAAAGCGAAAAACTCTCCCTCAAAAAGGAAAAAAAAATATTCTGATATAATGGCACAAACTCTTATCTTTGAGAACTTAAAGCTCCTAGAGCAGAAAATATTTTCAAAAAAGAAACAGAGGCCAGAGGTAGCTAGATTGTATTTAAAAACTCCTTAACCCGAATTTCAGAGACAAAAAAATCTAGTCTGGCCCTGATGTAGAATTTTCAATTTAGAGGGAAAGAGTAGGAATGCTTGTGCCCCTTTCAACTGAAAAGGTGCTATTAGCTGTCGGAGCTGCCACCGCCGCTCTACGGTTGCTGGGCAAAAATCTGGCCTAACAAAAAATTTGCAGCCTTTTCCAACCCTCCTTCTATCTGGTCTGGCCAGATCATACATCTTCTCCCTTGCTAGAAAGTTATTCAGACAGACTAATATAGCACAAGGCTTTTCCATGGTCTGAGCGGACCGCAGTCTTTGCTTGAACGGGAAGCAATGGGTGCGCTGGATTTCAGATCGCCAGTCCCACTGTGTAACATCAGGGAACACCTCGGTAAATAGTTCCACAACAAACTGCCTGGCGTCCGATCCCTCACACCCTTCTGGAACCCCCAAAATTCTAAGATCGTTCCTCCTAGCTCTGTTTTCAAGATCCGTAAGCTTCCAGAGCATATCTTCCCTCTGTGTTTTGATAAGATCTGTAATGCCCTTCTGAGTGGCTAGATCATCTTCTAATGTAGAAATTCTTTCCTCGGCCTCAACGATCCTAGATGCAATGTCGGAGCATGTTTTGGCCACTCTACGAATTGAATTTTGCATCCTCCGACATGCACCCTGGGTTCGTACACTCTCCTGACGGGTCTCTTCACGATGGGTCATGATTGTTTGATAAATAATTGAGAGTGTCACCTCGCCAGGGGGTGGCTGGGAGGGGTTAGCCCCCCTACCTAGCCCCAGATCAGTAGAATTGCCCAGTAAACCAGATTGTGTGGAGAAGGAGTAGTCCCAAACAAGTGAGCCCGGATTAGCGCTCGACAAGAGGGCCGCCTGCTCTCTGACAGCTTTTCGGACTGTACGGGGGCCACTGGGTGAAGCCTCTGCCCTTGATACTTAGTTAATTTGATGATCGCCAAAGTCACTATCATCATCGTCATCTGTCCATTCTTTGTCAAAACATTCCTCTTCCTCGAATGAGGCTGAGTGATCAGAGAGGGAATAGAATTTATCTCCCCCTTCTAAGTCTCTTGAATTTCCATTAAGTTGAATCCGAGCACCGTGTTGCATTCCTGCATCTAGAACAGATTTATTTTGAGGAGATAGTTCAACCATTTTTTGTAACCGAAGGGCCCCGTCTTCAATATTCAATAAATTTGGGGACTACAGCTCCCAGAATTACATTGGGTGGATTTGATGCCACTGGCTGCACTTTGTTGTTGGGGTCGGACTGGGTAATTTTAATACCGTTAGTGCCATTCTCTCCCCCCTCAGTCCTTGCTTCCAGGTCACCTGTTACCTCACCAGATGTTACCCCCATACTGGACAAAGCTGGCCTTTCAGAGAGTGGGGCAGCGCCTACCTTCTCACTGGACGTGGGTTCCAGAGGTTTCATGAATAGAGGTACAGGTATCGGCTGCCCACGTTTGTTCTTTGCCGATAGTTGAGGAGATTTACCTTTGCCAATTTGCACTTTAAACAGTGCGGGGATCGACTGTCTTGTTTTGACCGATTGCAGGGGCACTGTCTGCGTTTGAGCCGCATCGCTGGTAATCGACGTGGATGAAGATACACCCTCTTGAGGAATCGGGGACTCACCCCCAGCACCTGCCGGCTTCACAGATCCCGTTGTTCGGACTGCTCGATTGACCGCCACCGCTGCGGAATTCTTCGGCGCCTTCAGAGGCATGGCGTTGCTAGGAGATCCAGGCAGCAAGAGCAAGCAGCGATATGGGCAGAAAACAGAAAAGCCGACCCGAAGACAAAGCAGTCTGCTAGTCAGACGATTCCGTAACAGCGGTAGTCCCCACAACATCGCCAGGAAATCCAGAGATTGACGCCTTAAAGTAGGTAATGTTTTTCCATATTTTTACCGAGTCTCACAGCCCCAGGAGTCGCAGAGTAATCAGAGATCGGGAGGGTCAGCCAGGAGAGAGCGTCCAGCCAGCTCAATCAGCCGAATGACCGGCCGCCATCTTGCCCCCTCGAGTCAAAATAGAGTTCAATCATAATGAAGTTTCTGCAATTGTACCTTATATTAGATTTAATATATAGACATTCATATTTAGCATTTTGTTTATCGAAATCTTTATTTATATTATTAAAATATTTAGTTTCATGTCCCATGATGGAAATAGTTTCTCCTCTAATATATGTTTAAATGCGTCCCATCGATTAGTGATAGAACCTTCAGGATTGAATGAAAAATACTCATGAATTGCAGATAAAAGATTTGGCTTATTTTTGTCATTAAGAACAATATTGGTATTCATGTGCCAACAACCTTGACCATGTTGACGGAAGTGCAACATAAAATGCATGATATTAGAGCATGGTCAGAAATATTTTTATTCTGAATAGTGGGATTAAAAATTGAGGATATTAAACTACGAGAAATTAAAACATAATCAAGTCGAGAATAAGAATTATGTGGATTGGAAAAAAAAGTAAACTGTTTGCCTGTAGGGTTACGTTGATGCCAAACAGCTACCATTTTGGTAGTTTTGAAGAAGGATTTAAGAGTGAAAAAAGATTTTGGAGGACGGAATTTGGTTTAGGAGATTCTATCCAGCAATGGATTAGAAATAAGATTAAAATCCCCTCCTATAATCAGAGGAACATCACCCAATTTGAGAATATATGAAGTATATGTGGACCAAAAATCAGGATCATCGTTTGTGGGCCCATATACATTAATTAGGTGTACAACCTTATTGTCAATTTTAATATTGGCTATAATGAAACGACCATCAGAATCAGAACGTTTATGCAAAATATGAACATGCAATTATTTTGCGAAAAGAATCGCAACTCTATTTTTCCTATTAGGAGCAGGAGATGAAATAATAGAACCCACCCATTTTTTATTCATGTAAGTTAAAACTGTGTCATCTACATGAGTCTCTTGGAGTAAACATATATCTGCTTTATGGCTAGCTAAATAATCTAAAACCTTAGTGCATTTAACAGGGTGCCGTAAACCTTTAACATTAAATGAAACAATTTTAATACAGTGAAAGCTCGACCATATGAAAAAAGATAGATAAAAGGATTGACGATTCAGATAGAATGAAAAAAGAAAAATGTAGCTCTAACACAAATAAAGAGAAGAAAAGAAGGGCACAGACTGACGCAAAAAATAAAGACTCGACAACATTGAAACATAAATAGTACTCTTGAATCGCACACAGGCATGCCAAGAATAAGTTACTCTGCATGCCCCTATAAAATACTCTAATCAAAAGAATAGCAAAACAGAAATTCAAATATCATTGAGCTCAGGTATCCATCTCATTTGTTTCCATGGAGGACTGTGACTGTTGATCCAAAAAGCGACAAAGATCATCTGGTTGCTGAAAAGACTTAGTAAATCCATCTTTCTATACTTGTATTGTGGCCGGATAAAATAAACCATATTTATAACTAGCATTTCTCAGTCTGGGTCGAAGATCAGCGAATTGATGACAGTTTCCTTAGCGAAGTCGTGATGAATAAAATGTTATTCCCATTGACCATTAAAGAAGGAATGTCTCTGGCAGCCTTTCGTATCAAAACTAAATGATGATGATGCAAAACTTTGAATATCATTTGACAAGGCTTATCTTGTCTTGGATTACGATGAGGAAGAATTCTATGTGCCTTATCAATCTCAAATTTTTCTGGAAATGTTACACGTAAAAGACCAGGTAATAGGTTTTCTAAATATAACCTGCAGTCAGTACCTTCCACATCCTTCGGTAAATTACAAATTCGCAGATTATATTGCCTACTGCGGTTTTTTAAGTCTAGTAATAATGTATTCATTGGTACTATTTTAGCTGCAATAGGTATAAAATAGTCAATTTTAGATGTATTATCCTGAATTTTAATAGCATTATTAGATATTTTAATAGAAAGTACAGCCATATCTTTTCACAGATTTTTTATTTCAGCCACAATGTTATCTGTATTGGAACGCACAGCTTGTAATTCCTCCAGTAAAGTGGATAATGAAGGCTTTTTAATATCCACTAATTAAGATTGAAATGGTGGAGGAGATATACTTTGTTTTCGCTTAGTAGACATAGTTTCAGAATTTTCGCCATCCATATCCAAAAAATACAAATAAAAGAACAAGCCAGTCACAATATTACGTGAGTAACAGGTAGGTAGGATTAAAAATTCCATCTAAATAAGGGCTGTCAGGCAGCTAAAACCAACTGTGGGAGTGGCCTAGGCCACAGCAGCACCCTTTCCTGGAATTCACTCCACCCTCCTGGCAGCAAAATTCAGCAGCACCAGCTCCAAAGACACCGGATAGCAGCGCACATTGTTCCAACCAGCCATCAGGGAAAGGCACAATAAGGAAACAGCCAGAGAGTGCCTTCCAAAGGAAACCTCGTTCGTCGATAATGGGCACACTCAACCGCAGCTCAGCGGGAGGCGGCCATCTTGAAGGGCGCACTCACACGACTCCAGCAACAGAATATCTTAAACAAAATTAAATTACTTCAAAAACAAATTCAATAAAAAAATATAAATATTTTGAAAAAATATACAAATTTGTTTAATTAAACAAAGTTTTAAAATGAAAACATATTACAATGTTAAATACATAACACAAATACCTACAAATATTATTATAAATAAAATTAAGAAATATTTTTCATACCAGTACACTTATTTATTGAAATATTATTTTTTCACAAAAAAATTATTATTACATACATTTAATTTACTTACTTACCACCGTATAACCTCACAAAACTCTCAACCTACACAAAAAGATTGACTTGACTTCGGTGTGGGAACAGACCGACCATAGGTCGGCGGTTCCGAACACCGTATTATGCTGCGACCGCAAAGTTTCCGCCCGCAGCACAAGCTCCCATAGAGAAATGGGAGTTTTTGTAAATCCCTGCACCATGTGGCAGGCACTGGTGCAGGGATTTACTGGGGGGGCCCCTTAGGTTTCCCCTCAGCCCCCAACCGGAGGCCACAGGGAGAAGGGACCCTGCCAGGGGCCCCTAAAGTCGCTTTCTGACAGGCTTTCCATGTTGGAAAGCCCGACATGGAAGGCCTTTCCGAAACCAACATCATGATCCCGACGGCGGAAACGCCATCCGTAGGGTTTATGTTGTAGTTTCCAGCTGGCCAGCTGAAATTACTGGCCAGTTTGACTTCCGACCACCTTCATTTTAATTAGGCAGTCAGAAGTTAAACCAGAGATGTTGGTCAGAAAGCCTCCAATTGCAGGTCGGAGGCTTTCCAACCTACATCCAAATGAGGCCCTATGTGTCTTGATTGCCTAGCAAGAATGCTCTGTAGCATAAGGAATAGATTCTCTTAGAGTTCAAGATTGTTGCCACCATGTGAAAGTCTTGTGAGAGGTCTGTGGCTCCATGGGACATATAGGGTCCGATTCTGATGTGGTTAGGAAGGCCTCCAAACGGCATTTGCTCTGTCCGAATCCGATCAGGAACGTGTCTTTCTGACCAAATCAGAAATTTTCCGACCGACCGAGTACAATGCAAGTTAGGTGTTAGGACTATCCCAATCCAAACCTGACGGCATTCGGAATGACCGAGCCGTATGGAGCAGACTCATACGTTGCTACGGGCCGCGTTTCTGAACGGCCAAAGACAATGTTGGATTCGGACAGCCCTTCCGAATCATGTTGTCTGACTTGAATCGGCAGTCAGAATCAGACTTTGTGGGTCCGTAGTGGGCCCCCTTGCACCTGGAGCCTTCCCAATCGGGCCTGTGGGGGTACCTATGGGTCCCCCCTTACCAGCCATGCACAGTGTGGCAGGCACAAGGGGGTGCCTGCCACAGGGTGCCCAGTTTTCCTCAGCCACCCCTTTCTTTAATGGGAGCCTGTGCATTCGGTCGGAACATAGGCTCCCATTGAAGTCAATGTGGGTCCAACCGAATTGTATCAGGAAGTATCCGGATGCATCGTACTCAGTCGGTCGTAAACCATTCCCAAACCGATTTGGTCGCTATGATTTCCAAACTGCATCAGAATCGGGCCCATAGTCTCCCTTGACTTCACTCATATGTCTTGTGTAGCTCATTTCATAGGACATTCAAAACATGTTTCCAAGCAGCTCCCACATTCTCCGCATACCATCAGCCTCTCGCTCTTTTGAAAGCATGTACATTTAGGCAGTTCAGAGTATTGAACCTCCTCGCAAGACTAGCTCTAGTAAAATCTGTGGTCCACTGATCATGACATTGCCCCTCCCCAGTGGCTAACTGTGTCGGTATCTAAAGCCGACTATTTGAGAAGAAGTCTTAAACAATGCCTAAATCTGTTTACATATGGAGTATTTACATTTGTATGAAAGAGGTGCATATAAACAGCCCAAAATCATCAATGTAGTCTTCAAATAGCTTTATTTATGGGTCCATCTGCTCTTGGAACCGTAAGTGCCCTGCCGAAAAAGAACAGAGAATAGGAGAATTGTAACATTTTGGGGTATATTTACAAGGGGATAGCGCCACTAGAACATCACTTTAAGCGATGTTCTGGTGGCGCTATGTCCTTCTCCATATTTGCAAAGTGGCGCTAAGCCACTTTGAGTGGCTTAACGCCTCCTAGTAAATACGGCCCTTTTACACGCATCACTTTGCATGAAAATGGCATGCAATGGGTGTTGCTGTGGGCATTCCACCACAACACCCATAGCATTTTGATGATGCCTCAGATTTACAAGGATGTGTAAATCTGAGGCAATGCCAAAAACTATATGCAATTGCCGCAACAAGAAATACTTTTATTTCTGCTTGTTTTTGCTTTTTCTATGTGTGCTGCATTCTGCAGCACACATTGAAAGAGCAAAACCCCATTAATGATTGTTTATGTGCAGGAAGGCATCCCTTCCTGCACATAAGCAATCATTCTCTGCAACGCAGACACCTCTGCACTATTGTGCAAGGATGCCTGCGTTGGCACTAGGCAGCTCATTTTAGTGCCAGCGCTAGGTAAAACACAGGGGTGTGCAACATTTTTGTAAATACGGCACATCCCTGCATTTTGGAATTGTTGGTGCGTGGCGCTACCAAATTAGGTGCATCGCTGAGCTCTGAAATTTCCTTGTAAATATGCCCCTTTGATTTTTACTAAATGCTTCCCTAACACAGAAGAGGCTCACCAAAGGTATCTACCTGCCTGCAGGGAGAATTTTGAAGCAGTTGGTTTACCAGATAACTACAGCAGCATTCTGGACGACTAGATCATATAGATAGGTCTCTCTCATCAGGAAGAAGCCCTCTCACATGTGGATCTGGGGAAAGACTTTAACTCAGTCAGCATTGTGATCTAGAAATGTTTTCCATACTGATATCACTGTTTTTTTAAATGATTAAAAAAGATATAGCTCAACGTCTTTAAAGGATCCCTGCATTGAGTGTTTTTTTTTGGTTAAAATGCCTAACTTTGAATGAAGTGCTGGACATGATGGACGCTCCAATGTTCATTGTTCAGCTTGTCTGAGGGAGGAGGGATTAAACTCAATAGCCACTTTGCCTTTTTGCTTGATTAAAAAAAAATTGGAAGGAGCAGGTGTCTCCTTGAAAGGGTTATGAATGTTTGGAGGATGTAGCTTGGAGAACCAGGCAGTATACAGCTGAAGCAGGACAGGGACAGGTTTGCACCTTACAAATCATTGGTGCAGCTTCAAGGACAAGCTGCACTCAAGTGGATGGACCTTTGTCTCAAATTGAGGCATAACCTCAACAGCACATCAATGACAATAAAGCATATTCGGCTCCACAATAATGACAGGGGAATACATTTGCAAACCATGAAAGTTTAGTAGCGGATTAGCAAAGATACAAATTCAAATCAGTCAGATTAGTTATAAATCAATAATCACCTTATTAAAGCATGGTTCAGTATCATCCAAAGGAAGTCAAATTAGCAAGTACAAAGACAAGGTTATTTAAAGATAGTCATATGCAAACTAAACAAGATTCTGTTCCATGAAGGGAACTCCCTAAAGCTAAGCTGTGGATTTAAAGGTGTCTGGGAAAATTAAGCAGCATGTGTTAGCAAGTAAAGCCTCTAAAAGCAGAACCAAATAAAAGTTTGGTCCGACAAAGAAAAATAGAGCTGCTCAAGAGACTGACACTATGAGCGGGGCAGATTTAGCATGGGGTCTTAAGAGAGAGGAAAGAGACATCTGCTCTAGAAAGAGTAGATAGGAGCATCTGAAAATATCTAGGACAGCAATACATAATTAAACATACAATTTCTAAAGTAAATTACAGCCCTCTATGGTTCCCAAGAGGTGAGGACCAACCAAAATCCAGCGTTTCTTGAAAAGGTAACTTCACCCTCCTCCTCAGGCATCGCACAAAGGAGGTTTACAGCTGCACAGTCTACAAGAGGTATCTCACACAGGAAAATAATTTGTGGTCAGGCAGTCCCAGGCACAGATGTAGAAAACTCACTATACTAGATATGACAAAGATAAACCATTCACATAGAAACTAAAATAATTGCAACCATTTATTACATTCAAGCTACTGCGGTTCAGCTCCTGGAACAAGAAAAAAGTGAAAGAATCACCACAGCTAGAAATGCACATTGCATCTTAGCATGAGCTAGTTAAATCGAGACCTACATTAATTATAGCCAACTTGATGTGAATGCTCCTTAACTATGGTTAAATATAACATGAGAATCACCATGATCAAACGTAACATAAAGTCACACCCTATATATG
Organism: Triturus cristatus; assembly: GCF_964204655.1. Lineage (NCBI taxonomy): Eukaryota > Metazoa > Chordata > Amphibia > Caudata > Salamandridae > Triturus > Triturus cristatus. The sequence continues at coordinate 272,370,768 of NC_140592.1, read as the reverse complement.
GATATGTTTATTATGTATTAGTACATGTGTTAAGGAAGAAGAAAATTAGTGACAGAGCGTCACCAAAGAGTCATCACACAAAACATTCATAAGTCCCCTTTGACTGATATTGAATGCTTGTTGTTGAATTTTGTCTGGGTTGTAGTGAAGAAACATGTCAGATAGAACTGTCTTGAGCCCCATTCGCGTGGTCCGTACCAGGTGATTTTGGTCACTACGACTGCTGGGAAGTGCGGTGGTCTTCTTAATTGGGTGCATGCATCCCACACTCGCAGAGTCCAGTGTCCCCTTGATGAAGTAACATTACTTCTCCCAGAAGTGATGCCAGCAGTGGTCCAAAGGCCATGGGAAGAGGTCAGCCAAGCTGCAGGGGACCAGACAGCACTTGAACTTTTGCCCACTCTTTTGCCCACTCTATTTTGCTTGTTACGGTACACACGTGTGTACCGTAACAAGCAAAATAGAGTGGGTAATTTGGCACCTATCCCAGGTCTGGGACATCTTTATGCCCACACCCTACGAAGGAACGGGAATCTGATATTGAGAAAGTGTTTAAGGTCTCTTGAATTTCTCTTAATGGAAACATGAATAAAGACTGTATCCAGATAGAGGAAATAGTGTCCTGAGGTCCATTTAGACCCGGAGTCGATGAAATTAAGGCATTAAACCATTGTGAAGAATTTTCCTGACTACACATAAGAAGAAAAAAAATAGAACTTTTGGCCGGATCCATATGGACACAGCCCATTAAAGAATAAGTATCATTTCGTTTTAGTGTAACTGATATTGGGACTCTATTTTACATTTCCTGAAGAAGGTGTTGGCTGTGAACTAGTGCCCACTGAAACGCGTAGATGCTCTTAAAAGAGGAAGCCACCTAAAATCTATGATTACTGGTTTTTGTGACATATACATTCGAAAGTGATATCATTCAGGGTCGCAATTGATAAATCTTTGATTTGGTGATTTCCTTATGTTAATAGGATTATTTTTTCCTTTTTTACTTTGTTCCCAATTTTACGTTTTGTGGTGTTTATTATTGTGTATGTTTTTTAAAAAAAATATTGACAGTCTCCAAGTAACATTTTATGATCATTTGTGCATTGATATGTTGACATTGTTTTTGCTTCATAAATAGCTACATGACAATGTGCACTGTTTAATATGTATTCTCTTTTATGAATTTTTGAATACATATTTTTGATTTATTTCTTCTCTTATCTGTTTTGATTTCATTCATGCTGTCCATCCTCATCCCCTCAGTGTGAAAGGTGTGTTGATCGAAGTGTCTTGGTGGCAAGGAGGCTTTATTCTCTTGACTAAGGTCACTAACAACAGGCCACCACAGGGGTTGTATGGCCAGCACCACTACCACCCCCACCCATTGTGCTCATGTTGCCCATCACTACTGCCACCCCCACCCATAGGGCTTACGTTGCCCATCACTCCTGCCACCCCCACCCATAGGGCTTATGTTGCCCATCACTACTGCCACCCCCACCCATAGGGACTATGTTGCCCAGCACTACTGCCACCCCCACCCATAGGGACTATGTTGTCCATCACTACTGCCACCCCCACCCATAGGGCTTATGTTGCCCATCACTACTGCCACCCCCACCCATAGGGCTTATGTTGCCCATCACTACTGCCACCCCCACCCGTAGGGGACCTGTTGTCCATCACTAATGCCATCCCCACCCATAGGGACTATGTTGCCCATCACTACTGCCACCCCCACCCATAAGGCTTATGTTGCCCATCAGTACTGCCACCCCCACCCATAGGGCTTATGTTGCCCATCACTACTCCCACCCCCACCCATAGGGCTTATGTTGCCCATCACTACTGCCACCCCCACCCATAGGGCTTATGTTGCCCATCACTACTGCCACCACCACCCATAGCGGACCTATTGCCCATCTCTAATGCCACCCCCACTAATTGGATGTGTGATGCGCCACACATCCATCATACACCAACATTAGGTAAGTCGGCAAAATAAATCCCCCCTAACATCATGACAACAATGTGTAATCTGTGAAAAATGGCCACAACAGTGATGATGACTTCGAACATACAATGTAACTACCATCACATGTGTGACCAAAAACTGAGTGTGGCCTAAACAAGGCCAGCATCACTAGCACTGTGGCAATGTAAAAATAACACCCCTCACTGTGTCGAACAAAAGTTAAGTGTGTGCTTCCAAACTGCAGCAGATGTTGAGCATTATGGTGATGGGGTCCAAACCCCCCCCCCCCCCCCATCACAGTGACCAAAAGGTAAGTGTCATCATGGACAAAGCTGCAAATGCCAAACAGCATGTATGATTTCTGGTCCCAACACATGAAAGACTTTTGGGCCAAAGTAGTGGTTGTGTCCCATACCCACAGAGATGTGGTGAGGCTAACAGTGCTGTGATAACCTAACATACTCTCGGCCATGTGCAGACAAGCACCACCCATGGGGCTGACAATGCATACAGTGTACAATGACACAAAAGCAGAAGTGACCATCACAAAGCATACACACATCTCGAAAATAGACACACAAATCAAAACAACCTGTGTAGACTCTAGGTGCCAGGTCACAAACTCCCATTCCATGCCACCAATGGGACCTAACAACCAGGATGAATGTGCACAATGATGTGATATGACTCACAGGGACAGCAGGGTAAATCACAAAAACAACATCCAGACAATGGCCCACAACAGCAATACCAATGCACTGGTGCAGATGAACAAACACAAACCGGCAACCTCACACTGCACATCTGACACAACATGTGTGTGTGTGTGTCTCAGTATCCCCAGGCAACTACACAACACATGAGGGGGGCTGAACAACAGTGAGACAGATGTGGACTCAGTGCAATACAAAAGTAACCCATCAATGGGCCCCCCTATGTGGGCAATCAGGGATTGTGAGATGAGAGGGAGCACAACAGACACATGTGACACAAGCTGGAATGAACTGCAACTAACACAGCAAGAGACTGACACCAAACAGCACTACCCCCAGGGACCAGACATTGGGGTGACAAGCATGCATGACACCTCCACTGTGCTGACAAAGGTAGATGTCGTACAAACTGTGAAACCGAGACGTGTCCTGTGCCACAAACGTACATCCCACCTACACAAACACAAATCACTCAGCATGGCCCGTTATCCATGGAAAAACGGGAGCTAGGGGCCCATCCATGCAAGCATTTACATCAGTCCACCCTCAACACCACACACCCTGAACTACACCAATGTGCATCTGTGAAGCCCACATGGACAGATAACATTGCACATGCACCCATGACAAACACAGTAATGTTGGGAGGAACTAAGGTGCACAGACTCATCACAGAAGGACAGTTTACAACCATGGTGAATGACATACATACTGCATAGTATGCGGTACATGGCCATAATGTCAAAGCTCACATAACCTTCAGAATACCTGCCACAGTCCCAGGACAATGCAGAAGCCAAGGAGAACCACAAGGCACACATGCTGACACCTGCAAACATTGCAGCCCTGAACCGGACACGTGGGATCAGTCACACACACATACACATGTCTCAATCACTGAAAGGTACCACCTAGGGACAACTACATGATATTGCGAACAAACAAGTGCCTTGGGGACCCCTGACTGTGTCCCATCTGCGTCTGACAACATCATCACCACTCAGAACTGACAAATCCCAATGATGAAACACCAATTAACAGTAGTGTGTCATGCACCCACACATCTGGTAGCCCATGGCAAAGTTGTGGGATGAACCCAGTACCACTCAGCAAGCATCAACAACAGGAACATATCAAGGGAACACTGCCTGTGTATGAAAAGGGATGTGTACACACACACACATGCCCACGCAACACACAACATGGGCCCTGCCAATGTCACAGAACAACACCCTTGCTTGAAGGGACTCAACTCCTGTGGAAGCTCAGCTGTGCCAAACATAGCCCCAGCAGGTCTCAGTCATGTCAGCAGAACACTTGGTCAGTCAGCCATCAGTTACCACACAATGAAGGCTCTGGTCACAACAGCCTGGGTACGGGAGTCTCCCTTAAGTCATCTGCACATACTCAACACATATGTACAGCAAGTTGCACAGAGGACCCAGTTGCTCCTACACCAATGATGCCCACACTTATATGTCCAGTGGAGATGCGCCCACAGTCAGGGAAATAGACAAATTGGACAATGAGAAGCACATCATATGTGCATGTGTGCAAGCCACAGATGTGACCATGCAAATGAAATGTTTACAGAGTGTCCACTAATTGTTAATCATGACACACCCATTTAGCTGCAAAGGATGGTATGGATAACGACCAGAATAGGATACATATTTCATGGACCACATGGAGTACCTCACATCAACACCTCAGTATTCATCATTTGAAATACAGCATTACAACTTCAAGATCATGCTAAACATCATCAACATAATGTACAGCTAAATCAAATTCACAAGGATTAAGAAAAAAGCTTTATTCAGCAGATACAAATTTAAAAGTCAGTTCAAAACAAAGGTGTTAGACCTGTCAGCCCTTTGGGTGGTCCCTCCTCATCATTATTTATTTTGTCCCACTTCTGCCTCAAACCCTGTTATAATTTTTTTCCTTTTTGGGAACCACCAGACTTGTTAGTGTTGATGCAGAGTCAGGGAGCCATTTTCCCTACCCCTGGAACTTCTGTCTGAGGGCCTGAGACACAAAATGGTGGCCATCCATTGTCACCTGTGACATAACCAGAACTCACTGGAGGTTTCTAGAACCTCCTGGAACATTCTAGAATCCTGTGATAGTGGGAGGCAGTTTAGAATGTTGGGAGGCCATCTCAGAGTGGCAGTTGGCATCTGACTGGAAAGGAGAGAGGACAGAGATAGGAGGAGGTCGGAGTAAGGCAGCAGAGGTGGAAACCAGTGCTTGGAGTGGGGTCCAGAAACCCACCCTTGATGCTAGTCCCTACTGACCAAGCCCAGCCTAAAGCCCTGTGTGGGACCAAGACCAGAAGAACCATCTTAAGGATCTGAACATTTGGAACAGGCCTTAAAGAGGAAGAACAGCAAGCTCCTGACCTGTTCAGCGGTGACCTCCTGAAGTCCTGACGTCGAGAAGCCTGGAGACCTGGGGCCTGATGTAGAGAAGCGGCACTGACAGAAAGCAGACGTCGTACCCGGAGCCGTCAGAGGTCGAGTGAGGGCGCCGACGGAGGTCCTGGAGAGGCACCGGAGGTCGAGTAGGGAGTCACCAGAGGTCGAGTGAGGGCGCCGACGGAGGTCGTGGAGAGGCGCCGGAGGTCGAGTAGGGAGTCACCTGAGGTCGAGGTGAGGCGTCGACGGGGGAGTGAAGTCCGCCCACCGGAGTCGCCGGAAACTGAGGTGAAGCGCGCCGGAGGTCGGGAGTGGAGATCGCACTCCGGAGACACCCGGAAGCGGGGAGACCGTGTCCCTGCGACGCCGGAAGGCGACATCGAGTCGAGACCGCCCAGCGACATCGAGTCGAGGCCGCCCAGCGACATCGAGTCGAGACCGCCCAGCGACATCGAGTCGAGGCCGCCCAGCGACATCGATCCGGAGCCGCCTCACGGCGTCGACACGGCGCCGAGCGGAGCCGATCGTCGAGGAAGGGACAGTAAGTGGTAGTGGGGGCGTCTGAGGCCCCGTGGAGCCCTAAAGACCATCCTAGGGGTTAGAGGGGTGTTAGGACCGGCCTGGGAGTGCCAGGGGTGAACTGAGACTGGTACAGTGACCTCCGTAAAGGGCTGTGTAGTTTGGAGGGCCAGATCTTTAGGTTACCCTTGTTCTGCCTCAGCTTAGGCCCCAGCCTTGACCAATCTAGGTGGGACACCCCCATGCCATCCAAATGACCACAAGCTGTGTATGGGCAAAGTAAGACCAAGTGACCTCATGAAAGTGATCTGATCTGTAATTGTCATTGATTGCTTTACCTTAATTATTGAAGGTGCTTTATTTATTGTCTTCCACTAATTTATTCTTGCACTGTATTTATTGTCTGACAGTATTTATTTGCCGTCTGTATTTATTGCACATCTATTTATTCTTTGCTTAATGATGACCTGAACCTATTTGTTGAAATTCCGAAGTAGCATTGTTTATTTGACCTGCTCTTTTGAAGGAAAATCCTATTGTAATGTATTTATGATGTGAAGCCTGCAACTAAGAGAAAATAAGATAAAGACATATATATTTTCATCTTGACTTCCATAATTTTTACGGTGTAGTGTCGTTTTTGGAACGGATGAACGCATGGTTATTGTGAGGGTGGGACGTACGCTTAACACGGTGCCTGACCCCCAACCGCTCGAGCCAAGCTACCACTGTGCTGGGAACCTGGTGACTGCTAACCCGGTTGCCCGGTTTCCAACAAAAGGCCAATGGCCAGTCCATATCCAAATGACAAGAAGTTAACTTAAGTGAAAACTGTCACACGTTGCTTACCTGCACTGGTAAGGACAGGGGACATCCCCTGGGAGGGGCATACATGGGGGCAGGCCAGGCACTGCAGGGACAGGATCAGGGCACAGTAGAAGGAGGCAGTGAAGGGGTGGTGGATGCAGGAGAGTCACTGGCAACTGCAGTGGAGCCGACTGAAGTAGTGGGTGCAGTCACAACTATGGGGCACAAGTCAGATGGGGACTGGATCCCCACTGCAGTGCCCAAGTCAGACGGGGTGGTCGTGGACTCCACTGCAGTGTATAACTCAATGTGAGCGGAATGGGGTTCAGGTGAGGTCAGCAGGACAGGGGGGGACACGGTCCCCACATCAGTGGCACTAACTGTCTGACCGGGGGTGGAAGAGCAAGTGGTAGGGGGGAGGGCCTGAGCATTTTGGGGATGGTGTATCTGTGGGTGGGGGAACCTGGGGCAGGGTGTGGCGGGGAAACCTCTGGAGTGGTGGCCTGGGGGATGGAGGACGGATACTTTGCCGTGGAGCTGCGTGGCGGGGTGGGGTCTTGCTCTTCCGGCTACGGGGGGACTTGCGGGTTGGGGCCTCAGTCTGACTGCACCTGGGGTAGGGTGTCTGGGTGTGAGGGACACTCCTCTCTGTGTGTGGGGACTTCCTCTTCCCCTTGTAAGATGGATCTGCTGGGTCGGTGGGGAAGAGGCCAAGGTCACAGAGGAAGAACTTCTGTGGAGATGGGGTTGCAGGTGAGGCAATGGAAGGGGGCTGGGAGGGAGAGGTATCGGAGGACTGCGGTGTGGTTGTGGATGACTGTGTGTGTGTCTGCAAACCATCCCCTGTGAGTGTGGTGTCAGTCCCTTGCGCTTGCTTGTGTGCACGTCTAGCCCTTGTTTTGGGTGTTTGTGTGCTGTCCCTGTCTGTGGCTTTCTGAGAATGTGCAGGTGTGTGTGTGCTTGGGACAGGTAGGGTGCTAGGAATCGTGGGTGGGACAGGGGTAGGAGGGCTGCGGGACTGTTGGAGGAGGGACACTGCTGCCGTCAGGGAGGAGGCCACGGACTGATTGGTCCTCTGTAGGGCAGACATGCCCGATGAAATGTCCTCCATGAACGACACTTGTGTCAACAGACTGGTGTGTGCATGGAGGACACTCAGCATTGATGTCTGCCCTACATGGATCTGTCTAAGCAAGTCCACAGACTCCTCACACAAGGAGACATGCTCCCGAACATGGGAGCCTCCACGGACCACTGGAGTGGGAGCCGATGGGAGGGTGGTGATGGTGGTGGGGGGGCAGTGGAGGGGACGGCCTCACTAGCTGGGGTTTGGTGGCTGCTGACACCCGCCTCCACAAGGGAGTCATCCTCCGAGCTGCTGTGGCTCTCAGCTGGGGTGGATGGTGCTGCGGACTCCTCGGTGTGGCTTCACTCGCCCTCCGTGCCACTGGGTCCCCCCAACTCCTTGCATTCAGTCCCAGTCTGGCTCTGTGGCTCCTCCTGGTCCGTGGAGCTGTCCCCTCCTGTGGCCGTGGATGTATCTGGATAGAATTAGGAAAAAAGAGAACAACATCAGTCACCTGCACTGACTGCACACCCCACAGTGAGTACATCACATCACAGGGCAAGCCCTGGCATCATCAGCTGAACACTGCTCAAAGTGCTCACACTGTTTAGAATAAGCCAATTGTCAGTCTCACCATTAACCATGGCACTCATATCCCTCCTGGACTTGCACCCATATGTCTGTTGCATGTTGGATGCTAATACCCCAATGTGCCGACATGCACCACCCACACATTTGTTGGACATGCAAGTGAACATGTAGGAGTATGTCACTATACACACAGCACATCTCTTGCCACTGACTCAGTACATGTGTCAGGATGAAGGGATGGGCAGAGACTCATTTCACATGCTTGTGATGCATGCCAGCAACACACACTATGATGTTCTCATGTCCTGATAGTCAATGCCACAATGGGGTGCGTGGAGCACACTTGAACGCAATGCAGGATCACTCATAGCAGGTTAAATGCCATGGTACTGGCATGCCTGGAAAGTCAGTCAACACTGTCTCCTGTCACAGGGGCAGGGCATCCAGACAACAACAGCATGCACTGTGTTACAATCATAGCTCAGGGGTAAAGCAAACTCTGCAGCTGACATGTGCACTTGCCCATCCCCTGCAAACAACATATCCAGGACCCAGAAGACCCCACATCATACAAATCAGATATGAGTCTCTGCGAACACAACTCCCTGTACATTAGCACATCACAGTCTGCTGTGCATGTAACCCAGCTGCCTGAAGTGCACAGTTGCATACACCATTGTGCACTGTCAAATGATCACACACCTATATGTCACATAGGCCTTTTCTCTCATAGTCACATCTCAGATGTCCTGCTGACCCTCAAACTCATGAACACCCCAGTTGTACGTAACAGGAAGCTACACCACAATGACACAGAGGCAGACACCTGAAGGCACATGTCACTAAGCACAACCTGTAAGTTGATACACAGGAGTGGGATTACAGAGTGTTTCTAAATGCCCTTGAGTAGGCATGACTGCCCAGGGCTACATGAAACAATGTTTAGCCCTGGACTGTAGTCAGGTGGCTAAGCAAGTGTGACACACTTGAAATACATACTCCTGAGGCACACAAATTTGAGTCCCCTGCTGCATGGGTTTGTTTGAAATACCCCAGCCACGTTTGGCGAGTCAGACCAGCAATTGGAACACCTTTCAAGGGCACACACAGATCACGTCAGTTCTCAGGCATTGTGTAAACAATTGACCCACCCATGAAACACACAACAGAGTCACGGGAACAGATGCTGTCCGGAACCTGAAGCATAGCTGACTGCAGGGATACAGTGCCCTAGTGACACAAGCAACAGACTGTAGGGGCCACACCTGTGGATCAGATGCAGAGGGTGCATCACACAATTGAGGGACATGAGTATTGGACTCGAAGACCTACGTAATGTGGAAGTGTGACCAGGCCAAAAGACTGCAATTAGCATGTCAGACATAGTACACAGATTAGGCATGGACTTACCCCCTCCTTGCTGCTGCCTAGCCTTCAGCTGCACATCCAGTTCCGGGAAGACCACCGCCAGTATCCGGAGCATGTGGGGGGTCAGGATCCGGTGTCCACCCCTCCTGCTAGGAGGCGACAGCTTCAGCTGGACCCTTGTGATCCTCCGGGTCCAGCCCGAAGGTCCTGCCACCTCTTCTGGAAGTTGCGGATCCGGCGCTTGTAGACCCCCACCGATCGAACTGCCCGGGCGATGGTCAGCCATATCCTCTGCTTCTGGTGGGCATCAACCTGTGAGGATGACAAAGTTAAAAGTCCATTAACACACATGCCCCCTATTTGTGCTGCACACAGTTGGATATACATGTCATCATCACAAAGGAAAATGAGTGACACAGGTAGTGCACCCATGGAAAAGGACAACTGCCCTGCATGTCTGACATGTTAACAATGCCAGGGAAGATGAAGCTTGCATATATGCACTTTAGCTGCAGAACACATGTTCATTACATTGTACCTACACACTTTGGGGGATGAAAGTACTCAGTGAGTATGCTTGCCACTGGTGTACACACTGCTGGTACTGCTAGTCAGACAACATGCACAATTAGGAAGGCAGTGGAATGCACACTCACCTTCTCCCCTGGTTTCCCATACAGTTTGCTGTACTGTGGAAGGAGCCCGTCCAGCAGGGCCTGGTTCTCCTCCTCAGTGAAGGCTGGGGCCCTCTCCAGAGTACGTGCCATAGCAGTAGCCAGAGGATGCAGAGACAGCAGCAGTGGTAGCAGGGATGTGGTCCAGTAGCATGTAGTGCAGGCAAGTGAGCTCCCTGGGGGACAGCCAGCCTTATATCTGTGCTGCAGAGGCAGACTCTGGGCCATGTGTCCCCAGTGATAGGTCCAACACGGTTGCATTCTATGAATCTGGCCAATCCATGGAAATGTACGACTCGTACACGTCTTCCGCATCGTTCAAATCTTCACCTTCATAAAACCCTAGGAATTGTAACATTGTTGTAGGCATCTAATTGAATTTCCAGCGCACAACTCGTACAAGTTTTGAATCTGCATCCGTCTCCATGACAGTCCAGAGCCAATGGGTGCTCCCGGCTCGGTCAACTGACGGTACAACGCGTAGTTTGAAAATACACATGCACCCGTTTCCATACGATTCAATGGCCAAGGCGTACGCCGGTCTCGGACCATGCCTGCCCGACGCGTATGCATGATAGTCACCCGCGTCGGGCCTCATTGCAGTCAATGGCAAAACGTACGCACGGCTCGCTCATGAACTGTGCGGGCCTCATTGCAGTCAATGGCAAAACGTACGCACGGCTCGCTCATGAACTGTGCAATGCGTACGCATTGTCATGAACTATGCTATGCGTACGCATTGTCATGAACTGTGCAATGCGTACGCATTGTCACCCGCATCGGACCTCATTGTAGTCAATGGCAAAGCGTACACACGGCTCGGTCATGAACTGTGCAATGCGTACGCATTGTCATGAACTTTGCAATGGGTACACATTGTCACCCGCGTCGGGCCTCATTGCAGTCAATGCAAAGTGTACGCACGGCTCGGTCATGAACCGTGCAATGTGTACGAATTGTCACCCGCGTCGGGCCTCATTGCAGTCAATGGCAAAGCGTACGCACGCCTCGGTCATGAACTGTGCAATGCGTACACATTGTCATGAACTGTGCAATGTGTACGCATTGTCACCCGCGTCGGGCCTCATTGCAGTCAATGGCAAAGCATACACACAGCTCGGTCATGAACTGTGCAATGCGTACGCATTGTCACCCGCGTTGGGCCTCATTGCAGTCAATGGCAAAGCGCACGCACGACTCGGTCATGAACCGTGCAATGCGTACGCATTGTCACCCGCGTCGGGCCTCATTGCAGTCAATGGCAAAGCGTATGCATGGCTCGGTCATGAACCGTGCAATGCTTACGCATTGTCACCAACGTCGGACCTCATTGGTGTGACTATTTGATGGCTTCAAGACACAATTACTTGCCAGGGATTCATGTGCACACCTACCACACTACAGCATTGGTCACACAGTGTCCCATGGCATGTAAGGCTGCATTCGCTGTGTGTTGGGGGGGCAACATTTGGTTTGTTGGATGGCACTTTTGTTCACCCACTCCCACGCTGTGCACGTGTTCATGGGGGCAGAATCCTTTGTGTGTTGTGCACATTACCACTGTGATGTGCAACTGTACAGTTATGGGAGTGAGTCATGGACACAGTTGCAGGTTGGATATGTTTCGGACATGTCACATACAGCCTGAGTCCTGAGGGTGATGCCATGTATGTCACAGTGAGATCTGTAGCCACAATTCTGATGTACACCCACAGTCTATGTGCATGTTGTGTCTCACATGTGGCTGATCAAATGTGCCCAATGGGAGACAGTCTCCACATCCATGTGGTTTGTGCAGCAACCTTGATGTTGTGTGTGTGTCTAAGAGATGTACATCTAGGGCCTGCAGAGACAACAGTGGCCACTACCTGTGGGACTCACGGTTGCCTTGTGGCGTGTGCATGATAGGCCATGTCATGCCACTGTCGATGTGGCAATACAGGGACCCTGGGTATCTGCATGGCAAAGATCTGTGATGCCCGGGAGACATCAGGCCTCACTTGTCATCGTGGTGCATGTTTGTAATGTCACAGCAGTACATAGGTAGGGTGACACAGCCCAATGATTGGCCATTGCACTACATGGGACTTATGTGGACATGTGGACTTGAGATGTGAGGTGATTTCCATGTAGGTGACAAATGTGTCAATACCCAACAGCACACACCTCAGTACATTGTGTATTGTCATGATGTATCATGTGATATTTTGCTTGGTCATGGCCACATGGGTGGATGAACTGACAATCTTCCTTTGTGCATCTCTGTTCTGCAGGGCACCAGCTGTCCATAGACTGTTCCCAGACCTTGACAGCATGCAGGAACGGGACTGCATCCGATGGTACCGCTTCACCAGGCCACTGATTGAGGAGTTGGCGGAGCAGTTGGCACCACATCTGCTACCTGGCTGGACATACCCTACAGCACTGACCCCAGAGGTGAAGGTGATGGCAGCCCTGCACTTCTTTGCTACTGGTACCTTCCAGTACACTGTGACTACTGCTGGTGGTATGTCGCAAACTATGTTTAGTCGTGTGCTACGCGATGTCTTGGAGGGGATGTTGCATTTCCTTGACCTGTACATCAAGTTCCTTAGCCCAGCTCAACTCCCTGAAATAAAGGATGCCTTTTATACACTGGGAAAGATGCTGAACGTCATTGGATCTATTGATGGTACACATGTGGCCCTGATACCACCACAGGCACATGAATGTATGTCTTGCAAACATGTGTATCACACATGTGTGTGCACGTTTCCCTGGTTCTGCGCACAATGCCTACATCATCAGGAGTGGTCGCATTGCAACGCTGATGTCACAGATGCCAGACCAGCGTGCCTGGCTTGTCGGTGTGTACTGACTGTTTACCATTGTGTGTGTTTGGCAATGTTGTATTCCGCCCTCCTACAAAACTCTGCTAATTGTTCAATTGTTTGTGTGTAGGTGACTCCGGATACCCCAACATGCCGTGGTTGCTAACACCCCTCAGGAACCCAGTGACACCATCCGAGATGCGCTACAATGAGGCACATGGTCGGAGCAGGAGGGTGATTAAGCGGACATTTGGTCTCCTGAAAAGCCGCTTCCACTGCCTGGACAAGACCGGAGGGGCCCTCCCATATGACCCTGCAAAGGTGTGCTAAATTATCCTTGAATGCTGCATGCTACACAACATGGGAGTGCTGAAGAAGGTGCCTCTCATCCAGGATGACGATGACCGACCTCCGCCGCCTGTTGAGGATCCTGGCCTGGGACACGATGCCAGTGATGATGATGATGATAATGAGGGTGACTTCCGCACACAGCTCATCAACAACTTCTTCACCTGAATGTGAGTTTACAGGGTTGTTATGTCAATGTAGAGAGTTAGCCTGAAATGTGTTGTGGCTGCTCTGTTGCTGTCTGAGTGTGTATGTGTGCCACCTGACTGGATGCGTGCAGTGATGTGTCGATCCAGGTCGTCTGTACTCCACAATATGTAGTACTGCTAACTTGTTTCTGTGTAGGTTTCTTGTGCCATGTTTTCTGCATGTGTACTGCATTTCTCTTCTGTTCTGTTGTGCTTTTGACTGTGTCTTGTGTCTGTCCTTCCCAGGGTACTTTGCCTGTTGTTTGGTCAACACTGACCCCCAACACCCAGAATCCGACACCAGTGTGGGAGTAGTCAATTCCCATCAAGTGATGTGCCACACACCCCGGGACTTCAATTCTCAGACACTCTTTGATCGTGTGTCCACCGTAACGTACAATTGCCTTGCAACTATTTTAGAATAAACATGTTGCTGATGTGTAATGAACCTGTGCTATGCTTTGTTAGGTGCGTTGTCTGTCTTCCCACATCTGAGTGACATTTGCGTTTTACGCTGTTTCCTGTCGCAGGCACTAGGCCGACCCACACAAGTGAGGTACCATTTTTCTTGTAAGACTTTGGGGAACTCGGGGTGGGTGGGAAATTGTCGATTCACGCAGATTCCAGAACGTTCCACCACAGAAATGTGGTTTTTTTGACAATATTTTAGGTTTGCATTGGGATTCTGGGTAACAGAACCTGGTGGGAGGCAGTCAAGTCACTGCATCCTGGATTCCCCAGGGTGTCTAGTTTTAAATAATCTATAGGTTTGGTAGGTTTCCCTAGGTGCCGGCAGACCTATGGTTAAAAAACGACCGCTAGGCACTTTGCCAAAAAAGGGTCATTTTTCACTGCAAAATTGAGGTGTGTCCAAGTTGTGTTTTGCGCCGTTTCCTGTCACGGGCACTAGGCCGACCCACACAAGTGAGGTACCATTTTTCTCGGAAGACTTTGGGGAACGCGGGGTGGGTGGAAATTTGTGGATCCTCGCAGATTCCAGAACTTTCCACCACAGAAATGTGGGGAAAATGTGTTTTTTTTTACAATTTGTTAGGTTTGCAAGGGATTCTGGGTAACAGAACCTGGTGGGAGGCAGTCAAGTCACCCCATCCTGGATTCCCCTGGGTGTCTAGTTTTCAAAAATGTATAGGTTTGCTAGGTTTCCCTAGGTGCCGGCAGAGCTAGGGTTCAAAAACTACAGCTATGCACTTTGCCAAAAAAGGGTCATTTTTCACTACGAAATTGAGGTGTGACCACACTGCGTTTTGTGCCGTTTTTTGTCGCAGGCACTAGGCCAACCCACACAAGTGAGGTACCATTTTTCTTGTAAGACTTTGGGGAACTCGGGTGGGTGGAAAATTGTGGATCCACGCAGATTCCAGAACGTTTCACCACAGAAATGTGGGGGAAATGTTTTTTTTTTGGACAATTGTTTAGGTTTGCAAGGGATTCTGGGTAACAGAACCTGTTGGGAGGCAGTCAAGTCACCCCATCCTGGATTCCCCTGGGTGTCTAGTTTTCAAAAATGTATAGGTTGCTAGGTTTCCCTAGATGCCGGCAGATCTATGGTTAAAAAACAACAGATAGGCACTTTGCCAAAAAAGGGTAATTTTTTACTGCGAAATTGAGGTGTATCCACGTTGCGTTTTGTGCCGTTTCCTGTCACGGGCACTAGGCCGACTCACACAAGTGAGGTACCATTTTTCTCTGAAGACTTTGGGGTACGCAGGGTGGGTAGAAATTTGTGGATCCACACAGATTCCAGAACTGTCCACCACAGAAATGTGGGGAAAATGTGTTTTTTTGATAATTGTTTAGGTTTGCAAGGGATTCTGGGTAACAGAACCTGGTGGGAGGCAGTCAAGTCGCCCCATCCTGGATTCCCCTGGGTGTCTAGTTTTCAAAAATGTATAGTTTTGCTAGCTTTCCCTAGGTGCCAGCAGAGCTAGGGTTAAAAAGCTACAGCTAGACACTTTGCCAAAAAAGGGTCATTTTTCACTACGAAATTGAGGTGTGACCACACTGCGTTTTGCGCCGTTTTTTGTCGCAGGCACTAGGCCGACCCACACAAGTGAGGTACCATTTTTCTTGTAAGACTTTGGGGAACTCGGGGTGGGTGGGAAATTGTCGATTCACGCAGATTTCAGAACGTTCCACCACAGAAATGTGTTTTTTTTTACAATATTTTAGGTTTGCATTGGGATTCTGGGTAACAGAACCTGGTGGGAGGCAGTCAAGTCACCGCATCCTGGATTCCCCAGCGTGTCTAGTTTTAAAAAATCTATAGGTTTGGTAGGTTTCCCTAGGTGCCGGCAGACCTATGGTTAAAAAACGACCGCTAGGCACTTTGCCAAAAAAGGGTCATTTTTCACTGCAAAATTGAGGTGTGTCCAAGTTGCGTTTTGCGCCGTTCCTGTCACGGGCACTAGGCCTACCCACACAAGTGAGGTACCATTGTTCTTGGAAGACTTTGGAGAACGCGGGGTGGGTGGAAATTTGTGGATCCTCGCAGATTCCAGAACTTTCCACCACAGAAATGTGGGGAAAATGTGGTTTTTTTGACAATTTGTTAGGTTTGCAAGGGATTCTGGGTAACAGAACCTGGTGGGAGGCAGTCAAGTCACCCCATCCTAAATTCTCCTGGGTATCTAGTTTTCAAAAATATATAGGTTTGCTAGGTTTCCCATGGTGCCGGCAGACCTATGGTTCAAAAACAACAGATAGGCACTTTGCCAAAAAAGGGTCATTTTTTACTGCGAAATTGAGGCGTGACCACTTTGCATTTTGTGCTGTTTCCTGCCGCGGCCACTAGGCCAACCCACACAAGTGAGGTACCATTTTCTCAGAAGACTTTGGGGAACTCAGGGTGGGTGGAAATTTGTGGATCCACGCAGATTTCAGAACTTTCCACCACAGATATGTGGGGAAAATCAGTTTTTTTGGACAACTTTTTTAGGTTAGCAAGGGATTCTGGGTAACAGAACCTGGTGGGAGGCAGTCAAGTCACCCCATCCTGGATTCTCCTGGGTATCTAGTTTTCAAAAATGTATAGGTTTGCTATGTTTCCCTAGGTGCCGGCAGACCTATGGTTCAAAAACAACAGATAGGCACTTTGCCAAAAAAGGGTCATTTTTGCTGCGAAATTGAGGTGTGTCCACGATGCGTTTTGTGCCGTTTCCTGTTGCGGGCACTAGGCCGACCCACACAAGTGAGGTACCATTTTTCTCTGAAGACTTTGGGGGACGCAGGGTGGGTAGAAATTTGTGGATCCACACAGATTCCAGAACTTTCCACCACAGAAATGTGGGGAAAATGTGTTTTTTTTAATAATTGTTTAGGTTTGCAAGGGATTCTGGGTAACAGAACCTGGTGGGAGGTAGTCAAGTCACCCCATCCTGGATTCCCCTGGGTGTCTAGTTTTCAAAAATGTATAGTTTTGCTAGCTTTCCCTAGGTGCCAGCAGAGCTAGGGTTAAAAAACTACAGCTAGACACTTTGCCAAAAAAGGGTCATTTCTCACTGCGAAATTAAGGTGTGACCACGTTGCGTTTTACGCCGTTTCCTGTCACAGGCACTAGGCCGACCCACACAAGTGAGGTACCATTTTTCTTGTAAGACTTTGGGGAACTCGGGGTGGGTGGGAAATTGTCGATTCACGCAGATTCCAGAACGTTCCACCACAGAAATGTGGTTTTTTTGACAATATTTTAGGTTTGCATTGGGATTCTGGGTAACAGAACCTGGTGGGAGGCAGTCAAGTCACCGCATCCTGGATTCCCCAGGGTGTCTAGTTTAAAAAAAATCTATAGGTTTGGTAGGTTTCCCTAGATGCCGGCAGACCTATGGTTAAAAAACGACCGCTAGGCACTTTGCCAAAAAAGGGTCATTTTTCACTGCAAAATTGAGGTGTGTCCAAGTTGCGTTTTGCGCCGTTTCCTGTCACGGGCACTAGGCCGACCCACACAAGTGAGGTACCATTTTTCTTGGAAGACTTTGGGGAACGCGGGGTGGGTGGAAATTTGTGGATCCTCGCAGATTCCAGAACTTTCCACCACAGAAATGTGGGGAAATGTGTTTTTTTTTACAATTTGTTAGGTTTGCAAGGGATTCTGGGTAACAGAACCTGGTGGGAGGCAGTCAAGTCACCCCATCCTGGATTCCCCTGGGTGTCTAGTTTTCAAAAATGTATAGGTTTGCTAGGTTTCCCTAGGTGCCGGCAGAGCTAGGGTTCAAAAACTACAGCTATGCACTTTGCCAAAAAAGGGTCATTTTTCACTACGAAATTGAGGTGTGACCACACTGCGTTTTGCGCCGTTTTCTGTCGCAGGCACTAGGCTGACCCACACAAGTGAGGTACCATTTTTCTTGTAAGACTTTGGGGAACTCGGGTGGGTGGAAAATTGTGGATCCACGCAGATTCCAGAACGTTTCACCACAGAAATGTGGGGGGAAATGTGTTTTTTTGGAAAATTGTTTAGGTTTGCAAGGGATTCTGGGTAACAGAACCTGTTGGGAGGCAGTCAAGTCACCCCATCCTGGATTTCCCTGGGTGTCTAGTTTTCAAAAATGTATAGGTTTGCTAGGTTTCCCTAGGTGCCTGGCAGATCTATGGTTAAAAAATGACAGATAGGCACTTTGCCAAAAAAGGGTAATTTTTCACTACGAAATTGAGGTGTGTCCATGTTGCGTATTGCGCCGTTTCCTGTCACGGGCACTAGGCCTACCCACACAAGTGAGGTACTGTTTTTCTCGTAAGACTTTGGGGAACGCGGGGGGTGGAAATTTGTGGATCCACGCAGATTCCAGAACTTTCCACCACAGAAATGTGGGGAAAATGTGGTTTGTTTGACAATTGTTTAGGTTTGCAAGGGATTCTGGGTAACAGAACCTGGTGGGAGGCAGTCAAGTCACCCCATCCTGGATTCCCCTGGGTGTCTAGTTTTCAAAATGTATAGGTTTGCTAGGTTTCCTGTTGTAATCTCTCTCTTTTTCCCCTGGTACTTTCCTCTGTGGTGTTCTTCTCTTTTCTTTCCCTAGTGGTAGCTTCCTCTCTCTCCCCCGCCCCCTCCTCCCCCTAGGTGCCGGCAGAGCTAGTGTTCAAAAACTACAGCTAGACACTTTGCAAAAAAAGGGTAAATTTTCATTGAGAAAATGTGGTGTGTTCACGTTGGGTTTTGAGCCATTTCCTGTCGTGGGCACTATGCTTACCCACACAAGTGAGGTACCATTTTTATCGGGAGACTTAGGGTAATTCAGATTTGTAAAGCAACTGTTATTACCTATTGCTTTTTGATGCATTTCTGCCTTCCAAATGAAAGACATTGTGTCAAAAAGAAGTCATTTTGAAAAATGACCGATAATTCTCATGCTAGTATGAGTGTTCCCAATTTCGAAAATGTGCAAATATGCACTGTTTCTAAACTCTATAATTTGTTCCCATTTCGGAAATACATAGGTGTCTTTCATACCGATTTTTCCATGTATACATTTTCCCACAATAATTGCTATATACCCGGTACACTACAAAAAGCCATTGCAAATTGCTGCTCAGTCTTTTACTCTGGGTTCGTCTGGATCTTGGTGAACCTACAAGTCCTATATATCCCCACAACCAGAAAGGTCCAGCGGATGTAACGGTATATTGCTTTCAAAGAGCTGTCATAATTAGAAGAAGTTACAGGTGAAAACGTTGACACAAAAGGCTGTTTTTTTCAACTAATTTTCAATTTTTCCTCTATTTAACTGTTAGCTTCTATAAAGAGACCTTGATGGATCTACACAAATGACCCCTTGCAGAATTCAAAATTTTGTCTACTTTTTTAAAATGTATAGCTTTCCAGGATCCATTATTGCTTTCACACCCATTTCTACCATTAACTGGAAGGAGGTTGAGAGCACAAATAATAGAAAAAATAGGCTATGTCCCAGAAAAATGCCAAAACTGTGTAAAAAATGTTGGTTTTCTGACAAAAGTCTGTTATTCCCTAAAGGTTTGGAAAAGCCCCACAAACCCTTTTTTGATAACATTTGCAGGGAAAAACCCAGACGCTTTCATTTGCAGCCCGTTTTTCCAATTTTTCCACAAAAAAACAAAATTTTGCTGTATTTTAGCTAATTTCTGGGACTCCTCCAGGGGAATCCACAAACCCTGGGTAACTTTAGAATCCCCATGATGTTGGACGAAAAGGACGCAAATTTGGCGTGGATACCTTATGTGGTCAAAAAGTTACAGGGGCCTAAGCGCGCACTACCCCAAATAGCCAAAAAAAGACTTAGCTCAGGGGGGAAAAGTCCTAGCAGCGAAGGGGTTAATTTTATTTGTGGCAAGAATACTTATTTTACTCACGTTTAAAGCTTAGCATGTAATTCGTTTTTAACCTTTAACGTAGAATGTATTAGCTTGTATTTTTGTTTCCACTGCAGGTGTGAACATAAGGCTCATTAGTTCGTATAGAACGGTTTTGTTTTCATTAGATAGCAAGGTATGAGAAGACAAAGTTTGGCAAGGAGAAATGCGCCAACAAGCAAGGAGGTGAGTTCTCACGGAGTAGGAGAAGAATGACCAAGGAATAAAGCAGTTGTAACTTATTGATGTGGGAAAGGTGGTGCAAGTATCCAGTTTGTGCCAGAATCATGGAAAAGTACAGGAGAATGTAACATGGGGTTGTTTATCTTGAATGCAACTAATATCTTATGCTGTAACGCAGGGCCTCTTACGATGGCGGGGGTCCGCCACCGTCAGGCCATTAGTGGCGGTCCAACCGACATTCAGGTCATCGGTCCAACTGCCGGATTGTAATATCAGCGGTCGGAGCACAGAGGTCGGGGGTAAAGACCACTGCTTCTGACAGGAACCAAGTTACTGTCAGGCTGCGGCCAGAATCCTATCCCTACAATGGTGCCTGCGCTGGGGCGTAGGGATTAGGATGTCCCTTTTCGATTGCCTTTTCATGGCGGTCACGCCACCATGAAAAGGCAGATGGAGACGGACTTTGGAGGCCACAAGCATCACCCTGTGGGCCACTGCTAAGTGGCCTGGGGGGGCTCATCTAGTGCCCACACACATCCGTGCATGATTGTGCTCAAAGTGCATTTTACCATTTACCAGTAGTAAAAAGCACTTTCCGACCACCGTGCTGCTGGTCTTATCCAAATTGGGCGGGTGGGACTGACAACTCATTGTCTGGCGGTCTCTTGTCCGATGCCATCGTAATGAGGCCCTAAGTGAGGGTCTGAGAGACATCTTGGGACTTCACGAGGAGCAGACCTATGCTTCTGCTTTATATGGCTTTATGCAACGTGATCCATTGTTGGAGTGCCTTCTACTGAAGACTTGGACACCTTTCTAATTTCATCTTTATTCAATACTTTTTAATTTAGGGTTGTCCCTTTAAGGCAGTGTAGGTAGCGATTGCGTGTTTATGCTGACCTTTGAGAATCATATGATGCAGTTTAATACTAAACTCTTTTTCCTGAATACTTGCATTGTCATTATAGAATTAATTATCTGCTTTCTGTTATAAAGGGCGAATCTCTTTAGGAGATTCAGCCTAATTTTGTTTGTTCTGTATTTCTATATGATAATGCTGAGGCTGGTTTATATCGATTTGTTTCTAAATTTATAATTAAATCATACTAATCTCAGATTTAGTAGTTGAGTGAATTATTGTGTGACCAAATTGGTTACACTGTATTGAGATTCGACTGTGATTGTTTTCTGCCTCTCACCTCTCAAACTTCTACAAAGACCACCTGTTTTGAAGATAAATATGTAAATGGGCCCAAACTCTCTCAATTCCATACCATGAAAATGCCAGTTTACTGCTTCTAAATACATATTATTTTGTCCATAATTGTTAAAATGGATTAGTGTGTCAGTGGTTTTGTCAATGGAAGATCCGATCTGCCTTTTTTCTCTTCTCTCTTATCTATTTTTTGTTTCTTCTGTTTTTTCCCTATTTTTAGCTTTCAGCATGTTTGACTGTTATCATTGTTATCACTATAATCAAAACATTAACACATTTGGAGAACGTCACAGAATGTACTGAACGTTTGTTTATGATTTGCACTAAAACTTGTAAGAAAACCTAGAGCGATCAGGTTGATTAATGGTTAATCCTGTTCTGTACATCAACACATAACTGAAAGTATTTTATAATAAATAGTATGTAGGACTAAAATTATTTTAGCATTAAATAAATCTCATTTGAATGATCCTTCAAGTTATCAAGTTAGTGCCACCACCACTAGGATAATAATACAATTGAGCATTTTCATTTTAAATTAATTATATTAAATGAAATGGAACTGCAAGGCAGTTAAATGTTTCACAAAGAATATTAAACGAGTACCAGAGGTAAGTTTTGAATTAACCAGGACTGTTTTTTTATCATTTATGCGTCCCCTCCGGATCTAGGTTATATCCATTCCCAACTTTGTAAAACTTTTATTTTAATTTTTATTGTATCCTTTTTAATCCTTTTTATGACATTTAAAAATATATATGTGTGTGTGTGTGTGTGTGTATGTATATATATGTAGCAATAGGAGACCCCTGAGCCCAGAGGTTGTAGGAACACGCACTCACTCGGAATTCAGTTAAAGTTTTGTTTTAATCCAAAGCCAAATTCATCAGCAAACAAGCCAAACAACGCTGGCCCAACGCGTTTCGGTTCTCAAGAAAAAAAGAAAATACCCTGGCAGGATAATCCAAACTAGTCTAAAAAAGGCAAAACAAAGAAATCGCACAGAGCTACTCAAAAACAAACAACAGACAAACCAGGAAGATTTCACAAAAATACGCCTGATAACAAGTTATTCTACTGAAACCAGCGATCTGGTGCATATCCTGAAAAAACACTGGGGCATCCTCAAACTAGACACCACTATTGCGAACCTCATAGGGGATCACCCCAACGTCACATACAGAAGAGCGCCTAACTTAGGTGATAAGTTGACTCGCAGCCATTTTAAATCCAAACCACAGAAACCATGGACTAACATCGAAGGTTTTTGGCCGTGCAAGAATTGCAAAGCGTGCAAAATTGGCATTCCGAAAAAAGAGGTTGCAGGCAGAAAAGGCGTAAAATGGAAAATTCAACAACATATTACCTGCAAAAGTAAATATGTGGTGTATGTGGTCGAATGTCCATGCAAGCTTAAGTATATAGGCAGTACAATTTGTGAAATCAAGAAAAGAATCCTGGAACACATTAGTGCCCCTGTGAACTTAGATCGCTCTAATGCAATTGCTAAACACATGGAAAGTATGCATGAAAGCAAATGGGAACTGCTTAGGTACTACGCCATTGAACAAGTACCATTTCTGGAACGCGGAGGCAATCGAGAAAAACTTCTCCGTCAAAAGGAGTCTAAGCACATTGTTTCATTCAGAACCCTGACTCCTTTTGGCCTAAACCAGGACGAGGAACTTTTTGTACATTTGTGAACTTTCTACCGGTTAAACGTGTAATCTTAGCATGAAACAACAGTATTACAGCATAAGGCCTTAATAGTTTATTGTTATTACTTTCAGTTCTGTGACTAATGGGTTCAATTAGCCAATTTCGGCATATATAAGAAAGTATAATGTCCAAACACCCACTAGAGGGATGTAAACCATTAGTCAAATATAGTACTCTGTGTGTGAATTCGTAATCACAGGGTCTCAGAGCCAACAATTAAATTGTGTATGCCATGCCTTTGAGAATACCCACCAGAGGGTATCTATAATCTAGAATTGTAAAGTAACGTTTACCTGTAGTTACAATAGCGGAGTTCCCAAATTACAATATTTGTCGAATATCATTACCTACCAAAAAAGGGAGTTGTTAAGAATTTTATTAATGACAAACCCATTCACAACTTATCTCTTTTCTCCATATGTTATATCACCATTTTATTTTATCTAATTGGTATTTTTTGCAACTTCACCAACACAATGTGTAATTTAAAAACACTACAATGACCAGAATGCTTTGCAAACTGTGAAACAGGAAGTGAAAGGAAAAATAGAAATAAATAATGTCTGGTCATTTTGTTGGTAACCCGTGATCAAGGTTTGAGTGAGAACCGAAACGCGTTGGGCCAGCGTTGTTTGGCTTGTTTGCTGATGAATTTGGCTTTGGATTAAAACAAAACTTTAACTGAATTCCGAGTGAGTGCGTGTTCCTACAACCTCTGGGCTCAGGGGTCTCCTATTGCTATTTACACCGGCTGCCCTGCCGGGCGAACTACGCACCGCCCCGAGAGAAGAGCGCCGACCCTCAACCAAGGGCACCACAGGTTCTATGTATATATATGTATATATATTTATGTATATATGGGTGTATGTATATATATATATATATATATATAATATATATATATTTATATATAAATATCACCGTTTATATGCCCGAGTTCCCTTTTTCTTCCCCATGTGTATCTTTGTAAAATGTTGTGAATTCAACGAAAATGAACTCGGTAATTTTGAATGTACTATTGTAAATATTTTTTAAGCGTGTTAACGTTTTATTGTCAAATGTACGTTTATGGTCTTTTGTGGCCGAAATAAAGTTTTTGGAATGGAATGAAATTAAACAAATTACTCAAACTGATGATTGTTTCAGGAATTAAAGATAAAGGCAATGGCAGTGTAGGTTTGAAATGAATTGAGAGGAAAAGATATATATAAAATCTCAAATAAAATGTTTGGTCAAAGGAAAATAAAAACACTATAAAAGAAAAGAGGTGAAATGCATTAATGAAATGATTATGGACAAACTTAAGGATGAATGTATTTTTGTAATGGAATAAACACATTTGTGATATAGATGAGTGAAGGTTTCTTCAAATGACAACGGAGTATATGAAAATGTGGACTGACTTTGCCAGATGCTGAGGTTCTGTTTGCAAATGCTTTATATTTGAGTCCACCCCTTCAGAAGTGTAAATTTTCTTTTGTGTTAGCTTTATATTTTCACTTATCAAGAATTCTATAGAAGGGCAAATGAAAATCTCTTTGGGAGTATAGTTAGTGCACATCTTGACAAAGCTGCATCTGTAATTTAGATTTGTCCCTTTTCTGCTATGTTTAGGAAGAGTGAAGGGTGGTCCAAAGGTCTTTGTTTTTTCCAAAGTTGAAATACTTTTTTGCCGCAGCACCACATGCAAGCTTCCCAGAAAATAATGCACTGGCTCTGAGTAAAAAGGCTTGTCACTTGCAGGGGGCAATCTGTTAAGCAGTCATGAAGCTGGGGGCCTCTGCACCACTCTGTCTTCCAATCCTCCCCACCCATGCCGCGCATGTCTTCTATCATTAAGGTAAAGAAAGTGTCAGATAAAAGCAGTAATCCAGGCCCCAATCTTCAGCATCCATGGGTTTAATCATTTTGTTCGTGATATATATCTAGTTCTACATTATAATTTAGGATTAACATAAATATTAAATTAATATTAATTATAGCCTATATGTTGTTCATATTTACATATTACAATTCTTGTCTGATCGCAATACACCATAGATATAAGAAAGAGGTCCTATAAATACAGGAATAATATCAACAAATAATGAATAAAACATGTTAAACTCTGGTCTTATAAAGGAAAGATGACGAACACCTTGCCTTTCTCAGATATCTTTTAAGGGAAACGGTGAAATAAGCATACAGCTCACAATA
Source organism: Triturus cristatus (assembly GCF_964204655.1). Classification (NCBI taxonomy): domain Eukaryota; kingdom Metazoa; phylum Chordata; class Amphibia; order Caudata; family Salamandridae; genus Triturus; species Triturus cristatus. The sequence continues at coordinate 272,345,630 of NC_140592.1, read as the reverse complement.
ACCAGAGCGACTGGGATTATATAACAAGATAATCATAACATTTAATTAGAGGATTGATTAAATTATGTGTGAAGATGGTACATGTGCTGCAAGTTATGTGATTCAAGGAAATGTATGTGTAATTGCAGATTTTAAGTATAGAATACAATGTTACATTCAGCAGATCACAAACCCATGTGAACGTAAAACATGTAATTAATGGTGCTTCTTTAATCATGTGCATCCCGGCTTTGTTTTAAAGCCAGTAGCCATAGGCTCATTTTCTGATTTGTTTTGCCTCTGCGCCTACTTCCAAGAAAAGGTATCCATGGAGAAGCCAGCATTGTGTATTCCATATTTACCATGGACATGTCAATATCGTTGTTGTTTCATATTGTAAAAAAAACAAATGTCCCAACACGTTCTATAGGCATACAAATACCATATGTGTCACATGCTCTCCTCTTTAATGTCTGAACACAGCAGTAAACAGTTTCAAGAGACACCTTGCATTCCATATGCAATGTTTGTGGTGACTTTAGATCTGATTGAGTTGAAACATGTTTTTAAATTAGTAGGTTAACCAGCAGATAGTGGATTAGCTGGCAAGTACGAGAAATACAAAATTATGCAGAAAGCAAATTAGCCCTGAAAAAACGTTAAATCTCTTGGTGGTGAGTTGTATTTCGGACTTTGTATCTAGTGAGTTGTAGAAAAAAGACAATGTTTATTGGTTGAAACAGTTTGCAATAATTGAAGTGAAATTGTGTGTTAGTATAGAAAAAAGTACAACAAAATACACATTGCCATTTATGCAGGTAAGTTACTTTTTATGATACAAGGGCTCGACATTCTTTTATTAAAAAAATAAATATACAGAAATACATAGAATGCCACAGTTAGTGCGTAATCTGGTCAAAGGTTACTGTGTAAAATATTTGGCAGGATTCACTTACTTACTAGCAAATAAAATGCAACCAAACAAGCATACATAATGCAAAAGGTTAAAATTACCAGCTGTCATCCGGCAGAACTGTCTGTTACAGTATTCCCATACTCCTCCCATCTCTATTTATGACTCTACAATAAATATAAATGAAGACAGTGAAAAAAATAATATGGTATTTAAATAAGTTAAGAAACATAAATTAAGTGGCTAGTATTCTGATACAGAATTTTAGCAGCAAATTTAGTATATAAGGTATACAGTGATGATTAAATACACCAGGACGTCTATTTCCAAGAAAGTAATGTTTTATGATGTCTTTCTGATAACAAACTAAATTAAAATAATTATTGATCGTCTGATCTAGAACTAGTTTAGTGCCTGGTAAAATACATCTTCTTTTGTTTAGATGTATTCTACCTCGATAATAGTTTCAAAATTAGTTTCTATAAAATGGATTGAAGCAGGATATAGATACATTTAATTTGCTGGTACTGCAATGTATGAGCCCCATTGATAATGACTGGTATGTGTAACTTCATTATATTTTGTTTGTTGCTAATTCATATCACAATTCTTTTCAAGATTGCTTCAATTTTTTAGGACATCTTTGAGCCAATTGTAACACTTTACAGTAAGAAAGTAAACTCTATATTTACCTTGGGCGTTCAGCTAGTTCTTGACATTTAACCGTAAAAAATGTAAATATATCTAATCACATTTAATTGTATAGGCCAATAGCCACTAGAAATAGACGTCCATTTTTTTCAAATGTGATGAACATTGATATCCGTTGTCTATAGTCCATACACAGGCTAGGTTCGGGAGACAGGGGCAGCTGTGATGCATTCTTTTTCCCAAAAATGGAACCTAGGAAAAATTAAAAAAGAAAAGATCGGAAAACAGGAAATGTTATGTATAGACATTTTAATAGAGTTTATGGAAATCTTTACAAACTATAATCATATGAAACATTTCTCAGTTTGCAATATATCTTGTGTACAAGTCGTAGGGGAGAGTTGATTTTGACATTGTTTAAGAGAGCAACAAAAACATAATTGTGAGACCTGCAATATTCAAGATACAGCTGGGTTCCCCATGTCCACGACCATCCCATGCCCATTTATCACATTGTGACAAACATGCTCTTCAATATCAATATGGAGGGAAAATGCTTTAGCCCTTGAAGGTCATGTGTGAATCATGTATGTCCTATAATGAGAAGACTGAGGATGGAATTCTGGTGGCAAGATTTCTACAATGAATGGTCAGAAGTTATTTTAACTGTGCTTGAAGTGCCAGAAAATAATGATTTATCCTTTATAAATGACAAACACTGTTTGTGGCCCTTGGAGAAAATTGGTGCTATACATAATGGGTCTTTTCCATACTCTGGGTTCTGGTTCAATGTTTCTGTCAGTAGTTTTGGTCTATTATCCATGTTAGCCAGAAACTAAATTTGTCAAGCAGGTTGAAACAAGGAATGTTACTGAGATTTTGAAGAACTTTTTGTGAGAAAAGGTGTACCCATTGAGTTGGTGACCAACAATAGTATGCAGCTAGTGTCTGCTTAGATGAAGAACGTTTTGACGGAGCTACCAATTTGCCACGTTAGAACTGTGTATTATCCCTGACTAATGGTCTTATGGAAAGATTAAATAGATTGTTGAAGGAGGGTTTACAACTGACTTTGTGTGAAGGTTGGAGAGACACCCGCTGTTATAGAACATGGTCACTAGTAAAACGCTGTACAAGTTAATGCGGGGCAGATATTTTTGCTTGAAACTGAAGCAGATAGGGGCGTAGCCTCACAGGGGTTGTTTGGGGTGTTACACCCTCACCTAATAAATTTATTTTCGGGTAAATAGTTGGGTACAGATGCTTTCAGTATGGTATGGAGAGGTGTCGGTCGAATTTCACCAGGAATTTGTACATACACACCGACAGAAAACTCTCAAAAACTCTTCCCCTCTCTGTTTTGAATGTCTTCAAAAATGTTGCCTATTTTACAAAATATTGTGCTTTTTCTCACTTAGTACCCCTTCAAATCCACATTCCCCCGCATTTCCACTGCCCCTTAAACTACTCTCATGTGTCATACTTGTTGTATCATCTATTTTAGCAGTATATGCCCGCGTTATTGTTGGAAAATCTGAAGCTCATACCTCCTAATTTTACTGTCCAAGCTACACCGCTGGGAGCAGAGTTTGATGCACATTGGTGAAGGTGTAGAGAATATGGTAAGACTGACCAGAATAAAGGCTGGTTTGGGTATGCCACGTTCATTGTTGGGCATTGAGTCAGGGATACTCTAGGATGTAAATGTAGTTGAGCTTATATAGCACACAGCTACCCGCTGTGGGTTTCCCGGCACTTGCTTAGGGAACCCGTCCTGGTATTCCCCTGTGAGATAGCAGGGTATCCACAAGGTGAAAGTCAGGCATCCCGCCGCGAGGGGCCGTTGTGGAGATTAAGCAAGCTATTGCCCAGAGTCACAGAGTGTGAACCCATGAGTCAAGGAGGCACCGGGGCGAGAATTATCGAGTCCGTGGAATTTTTAGCCCAAGACCCGCCGAGGCGGGGAATTGAACCCTGGTCCAGGACCGATCTCAGCTTCCGGGTCTGCCACCTCTAACCCCTGAGCCACACTTCTCCACAAGGATGGTGAGTGAGAAAGGGGTTTTCATGCTTTTTGGAAGCCGTGCAAATAGTGAAAGTTGGTAAGCATGTGGTAGAATTGTCTCATGGTAATGTATGAAATGTAAGCAATGCGTTGTCGGTTCTAGGCAATTGCATTCCATAAGTTTCAGCAGGAGTGTAAATTATGTGTCCAGGAGTTCAGCACTCTACACTCTTTGAACACAATATGCACAGTTCACTGTCCGGTACTACTGAATGAAAAAATTGAGTTTTTATCCTGAAATCAGACAGTGGTATGTGCATGACCTCCTGTGATACACACCCCGTTCCTTCAACACAGTGTAAATAAATTCAGTTTCACAAGGTGTGAAATCTTCCACCATATAGTAGATATTGTCATATCATGAATTCCTCTTAATCATGAGTTATAGGGTGTGCATCACCATTTGTCAAGCACACATTGTCCCTACCTTTATCTCTTGGCTGTTTATTTTTCCTTCTGCTATTGGCATGGTCTGCAACATCTGTGGATAGCTTCTTTATAGTGTGTGTGTCACATCACTGATATACAGGATCTGGGAAGAACTAGTCTGAATTGTACCTGGTGTTCATGTCACCGCACCAGTGCACAAGTTCCTTGTTTATTCCTTGGTGCACGTGTCACCACCGGACAGATCCCTCACACCAATTGCCATTGCCCACGGTTTTTCCTCAGCTCCAAGTCACGTGACATCTGAAGGCTTCCAGTAAGTGATGTTCATCGCATACTTCAGCCTGATCCTCCCTTCATGTGCTGCTTCCTCTGGAAAGTCCTGCAATAGGGGTCGTGTGCAGCCACATTCAGACTGTAGACATCTACAGCTCAATAAACTGCTTTTCCTTTATGTACTTGGTGGCCTCACCTCCTGTTATCGCAGTAATAAAGCACAACATATGCCACTGTTTACAGTGTTAGGCTTTTTTTAAATTACCAGTTCACATGTAATGTGTGACTCCCTGCCTGGTCTGGTCCTCTAGGCACTGGTTCAAACAGCTCATAGCCATGAAATGACTGTAGACAGTGGTAAATACAACACATACATATTTAATAGAAGAAGTAGAGTCCTTCACACAGGAGTACCAACCAGCAACATTAGTGGCATTCTAGAACAGTGGCCAGCAGGCGCGATTAGGCACTAGATAGCACATCAACAAATTACAATGGCAGAATACTGGTTACCCCACCTATCTGGCTGACAAGTTGCACATTTCTAATGGATCTAGAGGGATCAGGAGCAGGGATATTACAGATTGTGTGGCATGTTCTCATCCGCCACTCAGTCGCACAGCCTTAAACAAGAAACTTGCTTCTCACAATAGACCAAAAGTTCATCATGTATGCCGTGTTTAAACCATGCTTTTATTAATTCATTGTTATTTCAAACTATATCCCTTGTTCGTCCATTCACTTCAAAGTTAGCATTAATTCACATTTTTTTCAAATGCCACCGGCATTCCCCTCCGGGCCTTATCAGTAGCACATGGGAATTAACAATTCGCCCTGGGTTGCCCCATCCTTTTAAACCCAATGCATTTTGGGCTCTGCAGTCCTTCGTCAGGGGTAACTGTAATGATAAATAGTACACGTAAATATTCCACTCAATTCTCCTACAACTGTCCTATTCCTCTAATTATGAATCATGCTGTTCAAAAACATGTTATTTAAGAAATAATTCCCACTTTATTTTCTGTGCCTCTTTCAAACCTAAAATATAAGCCTGGGTATTGCCATATTTTGGCTATGCAACACCCCCTTCTCAGGCATTTTTTGCAGCATCCTCACATTTGTGAAAGTCTCTAATCCCCTCCATTAGTATAACAGTTATTCACAATCTGTTCCACTATTTCCCAATACCTGTAGTTTTAGAAAGTCTATTTAAACTTATACTATTTCAGCCTGCCTGACTTGGCCAACTGCTACTTCTGGATATCTTTGATTGTTACACACTGCATTTTGTAACTTGTCGTCCACCCTGTGAGGCTATATATTAGTTCACCTTTTTGTTTCCCAAACTTGGGGATCCTGCGCCCCATTTGGAGGTGGGGGAAGTGCAGGATTTCCAAAGGTGGAGCCTCAGCTGTTTTTGTCGTTGGAAACGTTTGACCTGACAGCCCGTCAGGTCATTGTGATATTGATGGTGGGGCAACCATGACTAGATTACCCTGCCTGGGACTGCCGTATGAGCATTGAAGCCTTGAGCAGAAAATTGACCGGATGGCCCAAACACAAATCTAGGTAGCTCCCTGTGCTATGGGTCATTATTTTATTTGTTTTTCAAGAACAAACTCATTGGGAGTTTATTCCTGTAAACACATGTGTGGAACCTGCTCAGCAGATTCTTCAGCCTATGGAGTAACCACCACACCAGCAGAAGCGCTTAAAGCATTGAGATCCGAGCCAGGCAGACAGGGACCTCCAAATACTACTAGTGATCTTTGGCCAGGGGGGGGCAAAAGCAGGACATTAGAACGCCCACCTGGGTCCAAATGACTCTTTCAGACTCCATCAGGTTTAAAGTTGACGACAACAGCTTGATTCAGCGTGAGGCCTTAGTGAAAACCTGGGCGTTTTGAGCTCCGGAGCTTTCAGTGGGACAAACTTGAAATTCAGGCTGGGTCGCAGTTCGACGTCAGTGGCTTGATTCTCGTCAATGGGTCGGTCAACTTATGGAGCTTTGTACCAAAAATTCTCCAATCTTCTCCAAACTTCTGGATCTTCCTCCATAAGGTTCCTTTGCGGGTTCAAAGTGTCCAAAACACCAACCCAAAGGTCTAGAAGCCCTGAGATGGTCCTTGGAATGTTGGGCCTACGTTTCTCACAATGCACCTGGTCAAATCCTTAAAAGTCCACTGGAGACTGTCCAGGTGGGCTCTTGTTGGTGGAGATGATGCAGGTGGAGGTCTTTTAACCTGTTTTTTCAGGGAGTACCGCCTTCACTTCTTGAAAAAAGGAAAAGTTCTTAGTCCTTTAGTTCCACAGTGTGGAGCAGGTGCACTTCTTTGGGGTGTAGGCCAGCGTACCAGCAAGGCAGTCCTTCTTCTCCTTGTACTTTCAGGCAGGGATCTAAGTTCCTGGGCAGCTCTCCCATTTTTATCTAGAGGTCCTGGGCAACAAGCAGGGGGGCACCCCTGACTAATGGGGTGCAGGATGCCAACATCAGGTATGACCACTTCCTCCCAAGTGTGACATATTCTTGACCCAGAAAGCACTGTTCTTCCAAAATCCCAAATTAAATTTTCTTCTGGAGGGTATGACCTGGCAAAGCCATCCCGCTGGTGTGGCTAAGTTTCCCTAACACTCCACTTCCAGCCCCTCTGCTAATCTAATTACTGGGGCTCCTCTCTTACTTGAGTGGCAGGATGTGTGGGTGAGCCAGTGTCCTGTCCTAACTGTCATTCCCTCTTTGAAGACCAGTTTGGCTACTCCATCCCCATCCTGCCTTCTGCTCTATATCTGCAGTTCGGTGCTGAGACAGAATATCGAGTTGGAAATGTCGACTAACACAAATATCGAGTTGGAAACATTGTGATTCAGAAAATATCAAAAGGAATAATATAGTGGTCAAGAATATGGAACTTAAGGTAAGAAATGTCATTAAAAAAATAGAGAAGTCATTAATATTGTTTGCAAAAGTATAGATGTTTAAAATGTCGATTTTTTCAAATAATGTTATGTATTTTAGTTCATATTTTAAATGTATATGATGTATGTTTTTTGGTATAAGTAGTGTTCATGTTTTTTAATATATGGGTTACATTTTTAGTAGTAATGAATTTTATTTTAATTACGTTTTGCATTTTTTTTAGTTCCGCAGCGGGTTGTGGGTTGATAGGGGAATAGGGTCGGAAGGAATTTAATTATAATAAATTATTTTTTTGATTATTTATTTAATTTAGATTTTATAGCATTGAATGTGGGAAGTAATTTATTTGTAATTAATTATTAATTGGTTGTTGATTAACATTAATAATGAATTGATAATTAATTATTGTAATTGTGTAATTCTTTTTAGGTGCGGGTTGTGGGGTTCATGGGGTAAAGGGTGGGAAGTAATTTATTTGTGATTAATTAATAATTAGTTGTTAATTTATATTAATTAATTGATTGAAAATTAATTATGGAAATTGTTTTATTAATTTTAGGTGTGGGTTGTGGGGTTTATAGGGGTAAAGGGTGGGAAGCAGTTTATGTTGAATGCATTAAACATGAGTTGTTAATTTATATTAACTAATTAATTTGTAATTAATTATGGTAATTGTGTGATTTATTTTTAGGTGTGGGTTGTGGGGTTTATGGGGTAAAGGGCGGGCAGTAATTTATGTTTAATTAATAATTAGTTGTTAATTAATGATAATTAATTGAAAATTGAATATGGAATTTGTGTAATTAATTTTAGGTGTGGGTAGGGGGTTTATAAGAGTAAAGGTGGGAAGTAATTGTTTCATTAATTAAAAATTAGTTGATCATTAATATCAATTAATTAATTTATATTTAATTAGGGTATTTGTTCATATTTATGTGCGTGTGGGTTTTATTGTTATAGGGGAACAGTTTGGGGAGTAAATTAATTTTACTTACTTTATAATTAGTTGTTAAATACTATTAGTTTTTTAATTGAAAATAAGTTTTAATTGTGTAATAAATTTTTTTACAGTTTCATTTTATCTGTAGATTGTGGGGATTATAGGGGTAAAGTGTGAGAAGTTAAATAATTTTTATGAGTTTTATTTGTTTTTTTAATTAATAATACTCCTTTAATTGGTAATTAATTATGTTAGTTGAGGAAGTATATTTTTTAATTTAGATGTGGGTTGTGAATTGTGTGGTGTTATAGGTAGGAAATATAAAAAGTAAATTTATGTAATAATTAATGTTTTTGTTTCTCAAATAATCTTTTATTAAAAATATTCATTTGTTTAGAAATGATTTTTTATTTTATTTAATATAATATTTGTAGGTATTTGTTATATGTATTTAAGATTATATTGTTTTTTTATTTAATATTAAATATATTTGTTTTTGAATTTGTAACATATTTATATTTTTTTTAATGTCTTTGTTTTTTAAAATATTTTTATTGTTGTTAAAATGTTGTTTGTTTTTAATTTTGAACTGACTGGAGTGAGAATATTAATTGTTACTCCTCTGCAATCCAACTCTTTCCCTACTGTTGTACTCACTTGAGTGGGAATAGTAATTTTTACCCCTGCGCTATCCAACACTTTCCCTACTTTTACAATTATTGGAGTGGGAATAGTAAATTGTATCCCTCCACTATCCAACACTTTCTCTACTATTGCACTCACTGGAGTGGGAATAGTAATTTTTAGCCATCCGCTGTCTAACACTTTCCCTACTGTTACACTCATTGGAGTGGGAATAGTAATTTTTACCCCTCCGCTATCCAACTTTTTCCCTACTGTTGCACTCACTGAAGTTGAAATAGTAATTTTTACTCCTCCGCTATCCAACACTTTCCCTACTGTTACACTCACTGGAGTGGGGAAAGTAATTTTTACCGCTCTGCTATCCAACACTTTCCCTACTGTTACAAACACTAGAGTGTCAATAGTAATTTCTACCCCTCCGTAAAAAAGAGATCGGTAGTTTTTCCCTCACTGTGGCATAGAAAGCATCTTTTATAATGTCCCTGCTTATAGTTAAAAGGCACCATACCTCTGGGGAACTTAGGGGAGAGCTTAGGGATGAGAAATGTAAAAATAAGGTAGTTTAAGACTTTGCAGTTACCTTTAATTCCAAAGTCGAATTTACATATAATTTACTTTTAAAAGCAGCCTCCAAAGTACCAATTGTAATTATTCCTAATTACCATGTACTTTTAATCAGAGCACAGTCCCTGGGTCTGGTTAGCAGGGCCCAGGCCACAATCAGAGTCAGAAAACTAGCATATACTAGTCAAAATGGGGGCAAAAAGTAGGGGGACACTGCAACCAGGTTCTGGTTTCTCCAATGATGTATAAAATGGGTGTACTTTTGTCTATTAAATATTTAGACACTACAGGGAGACTACCTTCACCCTGGCCAAAATGGAAAAGTTTGACATTTAACTGGGAAATCTTCACTCTTGCCTTCACCACATGATCAGACCATGGTACAAAATCGTTTGATACCTTGCCTAACTTATATTTTTACTTTTTGAGATGATCTTGGAATTGAAAATGGTTACCCTATCTTGTTTGGCCCAGAAAAGTAACTTGTGATTTAACTATATATTCATTAAAATGCCTATTGGTCAAGTAAGCAGTATATCTATTAATCAGGTATTGAAGATCAACTAGCGTTTGGGACATTAAAACTGCATCATCAGTATACAGTAGTATCAGGAGAGATCTGGTTCCAACTATAGGGCAGGCACTATTTAAGTCTGCCAGCAGTAAATGTGTTTATGAATTGAAAAGCAAGGGGCCAGTCCGATTCCTGTCTTTGCATTCCTTGCAATGACAATAGACTCTGTTCTTTCCCCTGCATCATTGTGTGTTATAGTGAATTCTTGTAAGTATGTTTATTTTAGTTCATTAAAACCAAATACATTTATTTATTTATTTATTTATTTCTTGTGACTTGTATAGCGCACTATAACCCAGGGGTCTCTAAGCGCTTTGTTAGGATCAGCTACACAATAAAAAGATGCATCAAATTAAAAATTTAGCGGCCACCCCACGCTTGCTGGAAAAGCACAGTTTTTAATTGCTTGCGGAAGGGCATTAGTTTCTTTTCATTGCGGAGTTTCAGCGGTAGTTTATTCCACATAGCTGGCAAAGTATGTGAGAAAGCACGCCCACCCACAGTGGTCAGTCTACAGCGTGGCTGAACCAGATATATGGAATCAGCAGATCTAAGCACCCTCCCTGGTTTGTAAAGGGACAGGCGAGATTTCAGATAGGTGGGTGCTCTGCCATGAAGCGCTTTGTGTACAATGCAGAGCCCCTTGAACATTAGCCTCTGCCTGACTGGCAACCAATGGAGTTCCCGCAGGAGGGGGGATGCCTGGGTACTCCTCGGGTTCTTAAAAATGAGCCTGGCAGCATCGTTCATGACCGTCTGCATTCTGTTTAAAAGGCCCTGTGGGAGGCCTATATACAATGAATTGCCATAGTCCAGCCTAGCCAAAATCATTGCAGAGACCGCGCTCCTTAGGGTGGAAAAAGAGAGCAGCGGGGAAACTTTCCTGAGTTGGCGAAGGAGGCCGACGCAACAGCCCACCACAGCTGTGACTTGCTTTTTCATGGACAGCTTGCTGTCCACCTGGATGCCCAGGCTCTTAACCACCTCAGCCGGTTCTGGAGGCGTGCCCAACTCCCCAGGCCAGAAACGGTCACACCAAGGGTTGCCAGCGATGGTAATCGGCAACACCTCGGTTTTGTCCGGATTGATTTTTAGGGAGTTGCCGGACATCCAGTTAGCTGTACTTCTCAGGATATTTTGCAATCTGGTAAAAGCATTCTGGCTATCATCCAGCTGGATGATAATCTGGGTGTCGTCTGCGTAGTTATATACCTGACAGTCCATTTGATTAAGCATTCGAATCAAAGGCTGTAGGTATATGTTGAACAATAGGGGTGACAGAGCGGACCCTTGTGGGACTCCGCAAGTGATCGAGGTTGCGGTAGAGAGCATGTCACCTAATTGCACTTTCTGCACCCTCCCTTGAAGGAAGGATGTGAATCATGCCAGTGCTATGCCCTGAATGCCGAAGTCCCTCATCCGCGACAGTAGTTGTTCATGACACACGGTATCAAATGCCGCGGAGAGGTCCAACAGCACCAGGGCCCCCGGGATTTTCTTGTCCGCTCTGTTCCTAAGTTCGTCTACGATTGACAACATAACCAGCTCCGTGCTGTGATTCGCACGGAAGCCTGCTTGATTCGGCTCTAGCAGCGTGTTGCTTTCCAGATGTTCTGAAAGGGTGATAAGGACATGCTGCTCCAGGACCTTCGCCAGGAATGGTAACTGGGAAATTGGTCTGAAGTTCTTCAGGCATTTTGCGTCTGCCCCCGGTTTTTTTAGCAAGGGAATCAGACGGGCTTCCTTGAAGGCAGATGGCACTTGACCAGTTTGTAGAGAGAGGTTCAAGAGACTCAGCACGTCGTCCTCAATGCCCGGGAGTGCGAGTTTGAAGACTTCAGGTGGGCATGGATCCGCCCTAGAGCCGGACTTGACCCGTCCCGTGAGGGAAACTAAGCTCTCCTTTGTAATCAAAGATAGATTAGAGAGCGGAATTGTAATTGGCGGTATGGCTGGGATATCCACCGGTGGACAGTCAATTTGCGGGGTTGCCGTAATTTCAGTGACCAAATCAATAACTTTGTTGGTGAAGAAATCCGGGAACTTCTGACAGTCCTCCTGACTAAAGTCCGGGGGCTGTTCCTTGTTCTTCCTGAGCTCCATGAGGACTCGGAAGACTTCTTTCTGAGGGTTCGTGGCCGTAGAAATCCTCTCCTCGTAGAACTCGGACTTCCTGGCTATAATCGCTTGCTTGTAATCAGCGAGAGCCCGTAGATAGTTACTACGAGAGTCCGGGCTGTAGTTTTTCCGCCAGGTTCTTTCCAGTTTGCGTAGCCCACGTTTCTGAGCTCTGAGTAGGTCATTATACCACGGGGCCCCTCGTTTCCTATCCGTACGGTTCACCCTACAGATTGGTGCAACTTTGTCTATGGCATTCTGAAGTTTGTCCAAGAGTGCCCCACAGAGGGCCTCTGGGTTGAGGGGGCAATTGTTGGCAGGGGGGTTGGTGCGAAGTAAATTTATCATTTTATCCCCATCAAGCTTATTCCACTTCCTAACTGCCTTCCATCCTCCTTTGGTTGTTGTTTTCAGTCTGTCCGCCAAAACCTTGCCTCTCACCAAGTAATGGTCAGACCATGCGCATGGCAGAGCCGCAGCCATGTCCTGGACAGGAGCTGTCGTCCACACCAAGTCTAGGGTGTGTCCCTTAGCATGTGTTGGACCTCGTACTTGTTGAACCAGATCTAGTGAGGTTAGCGCCTCGTCGATCTGTAACGCCTGACCATCTTTTGGGACCTTCTCCCAATGGTAGTTAAAATCCCCCATTATCATTACCTTGTCATATCTTGAGCGAATGTCCTGGGCCAGTCTTATGAACAAGTCAGGGAAATCAGGCGAGGTCCACGGAGGGCGATAGACTAACAGAATCAGCAGACAATCCGTTCCTGATTGCAACTTAACGCCCATCACTTCCGCGCCTGCCAAATTTTCCGTCAAGACCCTTTCAGCCAATAGGCGTGAGTTGTATAGGAGGGCAACACCTCCCCCCCTCTTGGCTCCAGATCTATTGTAGGAAAATGCCGAAAAGTCGGATGGTAGGGAGGCGACGAGATCCGGCATAGAGGAATCCTCTAACCATGTCTCGGTGAGTCCCAGGAGATCTAGTTCTCCTTCCTCAAGAAGAGTAAACACCTCTAAATTATGTCGTTGCAGGGAGCGTGTGTTAAGGAGGCCAAAGCGTAGGCCGCGGGCCTGACTCATGACCTTACGACCCGGCTGGGGAGTGGGGGCGGACAAGATTCTCTCACGCACAAGAATATCAACACAATCTGGGCTAATAACAAAATTGCAGGTGTTCAGAGACTCCAACTCACCTCTGGTGTATACCAAGCGAGAACCAGGGGTCGTGGCCCCGGGTCCCGTCTGGTCCCTGATGGGCACAGATGGGCTTGCCTCTGGCGAGCCTCCGGCGCGCCCCCGCTGCGCGCATACGCTGCGCGCCTGCATGGTGGCAGGGTTAAGTAGCCTCGAGCGTGCAAGGTGGCCAGGCAGCAACTAGGCTGTCAACCACAATGGCGTCCCAAAGCGGCGCTTCCTCCCCCAAGATGGCTCCCGCCCCAAGAGCCCAAGAAAGCAGCTAAAGACCCGCTCAACAGCGGTGCAATCTCCAATTAGAGTGTGGGTGTATCCTAATTCAAACCCCACCAGAAAAACGGGACCCTTCGAAAAAAATTTTTTTAAAAGGTGCAAATTAATTAATTATTTTCGCATTTAAAAAAGCGCTATACTTGCGCTAGTAGCAGCATATAAATTCTAACATGAGCAGCCTCAGTATCGCGGCGCTTACCTAGCAAGAAGAAGCCCTGTGCTTTCCAGCTTAAGTAGCCTCGAGCGTGCAAGGTGGCCAGGCAGCAACTAGGCTGTCAACCACAATGGCGTCCCAAAGCGGCGCTTCCTCCCCCAAGATGGCTCCCGCCCCAAGAGCCCAAGAAAGCAGCTAAAGACCCGCTCAACAGCGGTGCAATCTCCAATTAGAGTGTGGGTGTATCCTAATTCAAACCCCACCAGAAAAACGGGACCCTTCGAAAAAAAATTTTTTAAAAGGTGCAAATTAATTAATTATTTTCGCATTTAAAAAAGCGCTATACTTGCGCTAGTAGCAGCATATAAATTCTAACATGAGCAGCCTCAGTATCGCGGCGCTTACTTCCAACACAAAGCAAACTCTTTAAAAAAGTTTAGCTACAAATACAAAATTACGAATTTATATCTGGTGATTTTGACAATCAAAATGTATGGTAGATGGCTCGTACATTCACAATTGAATGTACCTAAAATGCTCAAGATATCTAAAGTGCACTGTTGAAATACAATTGATGAGTTGGCAGTGACCCCAAAACTCTGTTCTTCTAAATCTGTGATAATAGTAAGATTTCTTTTTTCTCTAAATTGGAAGGGGGTAACTGTAAATATAGTTCAGGGGATAACTGAAACATAAATAAAGAAGGAGACTGCTGGAACAGAAAAGCAAATATTCAGTTGGACATTGATTTATTGTTCACACTGTTTGCATTCTGAGGTCTGAGTCATGTTCGCTGATCTGTATCTACATTCCACCACCCCCTTACCCCTGAGGGAGCCTTGACTGCTTGACCACTGCCACCTCTGAGAGTCAAGTGCAGAAGGAGTACTTGGCCCAGTTGAGTGGGATCCCTAGTAGGTCAAGAACTGGAACACCAGAAGTAAAAGGCCTCAAACTCCACAGTTGAGCCCAATCGCCCCTGCGTGCCACATGGCCCTCTGAAAGGGGTGCTGACAGAGACAAAGATCAGTTATTTAATCTTGTGCATTTTTGTACAAAAATATATATTCTTTGGGTTAATTTCCTGGCTAGCAGCCTGTCTGCAACATCTATGTAGTCAATAAATCTAGTACCAGTCTAGTACTACAAATCTAGTACTTTGTCCGCCCGCCATACCCTCGGGAAACGGGACCACCCGCTGAGGGTGCGGCGGTCCCGCACTCCCGATTAGTGTGCGCCCGCCACACTGGCGGGCGCATGGCACATCTGCAACATTGGGGCGGGCGGTGCAGAGTCACCACCCGCCGCATTGCCACAAAGGCAGGTACTGCGTTTCAATGCACAACGTGACAGGCACCGTGCGGTGCCTGCCACGATGTTCATTGAAAGGCAGGGGGGTACCATCGGTACTATGGAACTCTTTCTGAACAAGTTCAAATCAGAAGAGGATCCAGACAGGGCTGTCCACTTTCCCCTCTCTTATTTAACCTTTACATTGAACCCTTGGCCATTAAGTTAAGAGCATGTAAAAATATCATCCCATTTTCTTGTAATGAGTGGGAAAAGAAAATAGGACTCTACGCTGATGACTTAATGATTTTCACAACCCACCGAGACCCAGTAATTTCTGCTATTTGGGAAAATTTAGACAACTTCGGTGAAATATCTGGATATTCCCAGAGTGAACATATTAAAACGAAGATAAGATATTTGGATTGAAGTGGTTCAAAACTTGGATCTATTGGCGAAAGTGAACTTTGAACTGGTCACTTCAAAAATCAAGAAGCAATTACTGCAGTGGGACTCTTTGCCTTTATCTTTTCTGGGCAAGTCAAACCTGTTAAAAATGTCTATCCTGCCCAAATATACATTTATATTCAACACAATTCCACTGGAATTCAAGAAGGAATGGATTAAAAAAGTACAAGGGGCTTTCTCCAGTTTTATCTGGGGGAAAAAAAGACCTAGAATTGCTTCGAAGAAATGTAGGGAAAAGAAGGAAAATGGGGGTATAGCGAGCCCAGATCTTCTACAATACCAGAGAGCCTTCCATTTGAAAGTTCTTAGGCAGCTGTTAAAATACTCTACTAACATCTCCCCCCTGTTTCGTGCCTTGATATACGGTCCACCAGACTTATCCAGCTACTTTCTCTATAAGTTCGGAGACCC
Organism: Triturus cristatus; assembly: GCF_964204655.1. Lineage (NCBI taxonomy): Eukaryota > Metazoa > Chordata > Amphibia > Caudata > Salamandridae > Triturus > Triturus cristatus. The sequence goes on along the minus strand of NC_140592.1, from coordinate 272,329,808 downwards.
CAAATTAAAAAGAATAATAAGACTAAAGACTCTTCAGTGGGCTTCCAAATTGTGGTATCAAACTAGGATGATGCTACAGATTTAATACTGCAGCCATTATGCACCAATATGGAGATCTCCAGGAACTCCAGCTTGTTTGCAAGACTCTTTCGCAATTCCGATAAAGGAAAAGGGAATCTGCAGATGGGGCAAGTTGCTGGAAGGCACTGAGCTAATATCTTGGCAAGCTTTCCAGGAGATCAAAGAAGGTTCTGTCTCCCGTTTTAAGTACTGTCAGTTATTAGGCTGGGCAAAGACTCTGAGACGGGGGGGAACCAAAACGAACTTTATGAGGCAAAAATAGCCTTGCGTCCTGGGATACAGAAAGAGGTCTCGGTATGGTACTGGCTGTTGGTCCAATCCTTAGAAGACCCAAGTTCATGGTATACGGTGACCTGGAGGAGGGAACTGCCGGAGTACGAATTTAAAGCATTATGGCAAGTATCTACATTTCTTTTATGGTATTGTGGGAAATCCGCACCTTTAAAGAAAAACCACCTTTTTACCATTCACAAGGCCTACTGGATGCCTCGAAAATTGGCAAAGATGGGCTTGCAAACGGTGAGGAAGTGCCAAAAGTGCAGAGAAATCAATGCAGATGAAACACACATGTTCCGGTTGTGTCCCTCCATCCAATCGTTTTGGCAGAAAGTGGGAAAAATCTTGTCAGACATGGTGGGTCAAGAAGTGAAGGTGAGCCTTGCATTGGTAATATTTGAGGTGATACCGGAAGAAGACTCTATCGGTAATATATCTAAATCTCTTAAGGCTCTTATCTTTATTTTAATCCTACTAGCACGTAGAGAGCTGTGCATTAAGTGGATCTTACCTATTGCACCCCTAGAACACGAATGGGTAAATTCGATTCAAAGAATAGCCAAAATGGACAGGGCAACACGTTCCAACAAGAGAACGAAGTGCTGGAGTATCTGGGACAAATGGGTGGAGAATGCATGCTCTCCGTAGTAGAGAAACTTTTTTCTCACTCTTTTACAGCACAGGTCTCAATGGAAGCCCACCTTTCTCTCTTTCTCTCTTTCTTTACAGACTGCTTCACTCTTTCCTGATTGGTGTGGGTATCCTGTTATTATAAATACACACATATACAATCTTTATTTGAATCACTGTTTACTACTAATCCAATGATTAAGCATCAGTAAAAACAGGCTGTTCTCGAGAGTCTAGGAGCTTCACCAAGAAGGATTGGTGGACCTGGACAGAGAACTTAAGTAAGAACCCTATAGGGAGTCTTAAATGTTCAAAGTTCTCCAGTCTGACAAGGAGGGGGAAACATGATTGTGGATAGATTTCCGAGTACCGAAATTCTAAATGTGCATGCCTCTATGTCTTGATAATGTTGCAAGCAGATCAGATGGAATAATGGGGGGAACTTCGAAATAAGGTTGTCAACTGGCTGAGCATACATAAGTAGTTTGACCCAGCGGATAGCTGTGACATCTTGATGGTGCCAAGAATAGGCTGGGTTGGGCCATCAAGGAAAAATATATATGGGGATTGTGTTGTAGTCAATTTCAAGCACCCCATCCCCCGTCATGGTAAGGAGGCTATTGAAAGTCCACTCATTGGAAATCTCGAAAAAAACAAAAATTGCCACCCTCCCTTTAGGATATTTTTACAAACCAATCGCACAAGGCCTCATTATTTTTCGAATCTCCACATTCAGATGGCGTGATGGAGTCTGCAGTACCAAAATAGGTACGTTAGACTGTAACAAGGTGGATTGACTGGCCCCTATGAATTCTGGAGAATGCTCCTTGCCTGTCTCGGAGGGAAGGTCTATTATTTGTAGATTGTGAAACAGGGTCCTCCCAGCGATAAAGGGGGGAACATTATCCAATACATAATTTTGATAGCGTTGGTATCCAGAATGAAACATATTGCCCCGCCAATGCCTTGCCCAGTCTTTAATGCTTTGCCTCAACCCATACTGTTTTAACTCTGTCTGGGAAGACGTTTGGGCTGAAAATATTAAGTTGGAACATTGCTGGCCTTCGTACTAAGTAATTAGTGCCTGATTGGCAAAAGTTTGTTAAAATGTATGACATTGTTTTCCAGCAGGAGACCTGGGAAACTAACTCAATATATTTTGACAGTTGCATGTGTTTCAGTCTTCCCACTATTGCATCTCACCCTGGCAGAGCCCCTGGTGGACTGTCCATAGAGAGTAATCTTTTGATAGTTTGGCCGTGCAGAGTCCGTAAGCACCCCAGGCTCTGATTTTAAAGCTGTAGTTTGTATGGGGGCTCTGACGTTATTTTTGACACATTTTTATAACAATGATTTTGTGAATGTGCCCAATCAAAACTTTCTCGGCTTATTCTTATGCATCTCTACTCTAGTGGATGTCAAATCTCAACAAGGCCAGCAGTTATATCTCTGAATAGAGGTTATTTTAGCGCTAGGTTGTCAAGCCAGTGCCCTGGGGGTGTTTTAGCAGCTGTCAGTCAACCCAATGAACGTGGAAAAGAACTGCTGGCTTTAATCGCATCTGCCAATCTGTATTTAATTTTTGGAGGAATTTGAAAAGGATACACAGGGTCTGTACACCTTTAGAGAAGGGAATTGCCCCTCAATTATAGACTACATATTTATTTCTCATGAACTGAGGAAAATGCTGCTGGATGGTGCAGGTGTCCCAACTGACTATGATGATCATAATACAATGAAAATAACCCTGAAGGCACCATATAGGGAGACTTAACAAGAGATGTCAGCTCTAGAAAAATTAACTGAATCTGCTTACAACCTAAGATTATGCTGGAAGCTGCCCTAAGTTCCTTAATGGTATAGTAGCTGTAATTTTACAGATGGTTTTGGAATGCATATGAGAGAATGTTGGTGGAGGAATTTTTGCCTCCTTTATTGATTTCTGTGAGAGGATAAGATGCTCTCTCTCTAAACCCATCAAACCAGAGTCTGGTTGCTCTCATTGGTTTGCTCATGACTGTTCACAGGCAAACCGACTCTTTCAAAGGGCTTTAAATACACAGCCCTGTGATCGCAGCTTAGTGGCCTCTCAGCGTAAGGCCTATAAATTAACTATAAATAGGAGGAGGAACAAAGTTATTTCCCAGTAGTAGTCGCTTTTAAGTGACACTGCTCGCACAAAGGATAGCAAGTCATTCTGGAAGGCTGCCTCATGTATGCGCTCTCTAGATCAAGGTGAATCAGCGGTTAGTTATCATATAAATGGGGTGGACTGGGTCGCACACTTTGAAAAACTTTACTCTGACACCAGTCCAGTCAGTTTGCAGCTATGGCCCAGGGGCACCCCATCATTCCCATCCATTTATTTACAGGAAGTGAAGGCCGCCATCCAGGAGAGTGCGGGAGGGAAAGCACCTGGGCCAGATAGTTCCTAGGAATCCCCCAGGACCTGCGCGTTTTTGATGACCTAAACTGAGGGCTTGGTGTCCGTACTGCTTCCGGACACCCCCACATGATATGTCAGCCGTTAGATCAGCAAGCTCTACAGTGCCGCTACCACCCCCTTTATTCTACAGTGGTGTAGGTAGTTTCTGGTAACCACTGAACATGACAACCTTGATTCTTCAGGGATCGTGGAAAACAGTACAGTATGTTTCGCTTAGACGCTCGTGCTTGCTTACTGTCAGAAAATACACAGGACGGCGATTAGGATGTTTCAATAAGAATTTATTGGTCCAGTGACAGCCTTATGTAAAACATATGTGCTGCGACAATCAGGAAACAGAAGCACAAAAAAGAGATTGCAAGTACCAATATAGTAAATAGTAGATACATTTCTACCATAGTGCTAATAAGCAGTTCAGATAAAACAATAGCACTTGCATATTCCTCAAAAGCGCACCCTAAGTAATTAGTACCTAGCCTAGATCTGTATGTGCAGCATGTACATGCTTGGTGCTATGTGTATCTGCAGCATAGAAACCACTAGGGAAGAACCACCCCCCTCACCTGATGGTTGAGAATGAAGGACCCTGTCTCTGTCTCGAGGATCACACCTCGCAAGGGATGTCAGACCGCTGCGTGTCGAAGATTTCAGCATGCAGGACCCCGTCTCAGCTTGGAAGGAATTCTCCTCTAATTTGTAGAGAGAGTGAGGGTCTTTTATATTAATTTAGTCACATCAGGGTTTTTTCTAGAATTGATATGTTTTTAAAACAATCATGGAAGTTTTGAAAACAATCATAAATGTTTTGAAAACAATCACTGATGCTTTTCTAAACAAGTATGATCTTGCACAGCTGTCTGTTGCCCAAGGATGAAAAAAAAGTGATGACCCCTGTACAGGATAATTCTGCCGTGCCTGGTAACATGTTTATGTACGTCAGGTACAGGGATTATGATAGAATACTTGAAGCCTGGTGTCGAAGAGACAGGAGCGAGCTACTAGGTAAAAGGTCACCTGCCTGTTTAGAATCGTTATTGTCGTGTGGATAGGACAAATGCATGTAATAGAATACATGACAGGACTAGCCTAAAGGATATGACAGAATTGTGTCCCAATTGAAATTATTAAGAGTAACATGGATCTTTGGGCCCTATTGTTGACAAATGTGTATAACAGCCTGAACAGGTCATTGATCCCCCACTCCTGGGCCTCCTCAGGCATTGTCCCGATTTTTAAAAAGGGCAATAGGGCGGAGCCTAAATGTTACCGCACAATTACCCTGTTAGACATGCCAGTCAAAATCTTTGGCAGTTTTGTTTAATAGAGTAGTAGACTGGGTCACTATGGAATTTGAAGTGGCATAGGGACGATCTATCGATGCTTCAACTAAAACCTGAATCTCTGGAAATACACAGTGGCCAAGCAGTCTGTACTTCATCTAGCCTTTATGGATTTGGCAATGGTCTTTGACTGGGTTAATCGGGCTAAATTGTGGCAATCCCTTATTAATCTGCAAATGGATCCATCCCTAGTTCACCTGTTGGTCTCCTTGTATATGGACACTAAGGCTCTAGTCACTGATGAATTTAGTATTGGTCGGGGGGTTCACCAGGGATGCGTTTTAGCCCCACTTTTTATTATCTTGTACATTAACGATCTTAGTAGGGAGCTTAGTAAGTGCACCCCAGATGTGCCTACGATGAATGATGCCCCCCTTCCAGCATTATTGTATGCGGATGACACCGTGTTAATTGCTCGCACCCCCAAAGCCTCGCATCATTTAGTGCACACGTTTGTTAATTTTATGGTCAGGCTAGATTTATTAACTAATTTAACTAAGTCTTTTATAATGGCCTGCAGCCCAAAGAGCATGCAACTCAACTATTATAGTGGGCGAGGAAGTGTCATGAAGCACTAACTTCTTCTCTTACATAGGGATCACTTTCAGCTCATCTGGGACATAGTCACAGCACATTGCACAAAGTAGGACCAAGTTAACCAGGGCTGCTGGCTCTCCGCTAAGTCATTTGTCACCCAAGGGAGAGAGGGTCTTCACATCCCTCTTGCAAATATATTTGGCACAGTGTGTTCCTATAGCAACTTATTAGGCAGATATATGGGTCCTGGGTGACTCAAGTACCCTCCAAAAGCAGGTAAATTGATTCTGTCAGAGAGTGTTGTCAGCCCCTGTGTCAACCTCCAGCTTGATTTGCCACAATGAACTAGAATTAGACCTTCTGAGCGATTGTATTCGTAGCTGGCCTATTCTCTTGCAGCTATCTATCTGGAGCTAAAAAGAAGCAAAATTACCTACTGAGTTTTAGACTGTTTGGCTTGTGATAAGGGACTTTTGATACCCTGGATAGCATACATCAAATAATCTCTGGAAGTTTTTGGACTGGTTCATATGTTTTTAGATAGAATGCCGTTGGCAACCCCTGTAAGAAAGCAAGTGCAAATCTTGCTGCTAGAGAGAGCCAAGGGAGAGAGGATGAGGGCTGAAAGACAAAAATCTAGTGTTAAGCATTTTTATTTATATCTTAATTCCGGGGCCATTTCTACTAACTATCTGCAGAATAATAATAAGAGCTGGGAAAGGCTTTTACTGTTCAGTTTCCGGGCTGTTATAGTGAAAGATTTTCTTTGTTTTCTGGCTGGACACCAACCCCAGCTAGACTCTAGAGAATGCCCATGTACAAATTTGCACAAGCTATGGTACATTTTCTCTTCTTTTGTAAATATTATAAAATGTATACCAAAAAATTCCGCATACCATTTTTTAGGCAAAGCCAAATCTACAGCTTTGTATGCAAGCATATCTTTTTTTACTTGCATTACAAGATGACGAAACGTGTGGACATATGACTCTTTCTTTCAAAGCCGCAGTCCGCTCCAGGAGGTTGATGTTATTAGATTACTTTTAGTAGATTGATGAATTAGTACTCGACTCTGTCTCATTCTTGGTTTTGCTCATCCCAGCCTGTTTTTATTCAGATTGTTGGTCAGTAATATCCCAAATCTGATGTTTTTATATATTTTATTTGCATGTTTTAAATAATTTTCATGTATTCTATTGCTTTTCTGCACGTCTTGCATGCTTTTATGGCTGTTCCCAGCCAAATAAAGAGAATTCTGATTCTGATCCTGAACTGCTGAATTTCTATGATTTTGTGAGTGTAAAATATGAACCTAATTATAACGTCTCTATAACCTTTGGTTTTTTTCAGTGAATTTCAACTGGTTTTTAATGGTATTTCCCAACTACAACGTCTCTATAACCCACATTTTTTGTGTGAATTTCTATGGTTTTATTCATGTAAAGTTATGTTTAATTACTATACATTACTCCAACCAGTGCCGTGCACAGCCTTTGGCTATATGACGAATATTCATGCATTTTCCTCATTAATTGCTCCATAGGAACTTTAGACACAGCTACAATCCAAACCGCTAAACGGATTTACACCAAATGTGGTAGAAAGATAAATCTTGGTCCTGAAAGAGTGTTTTCTGTGATTTGGTTTAAATCCATTAGGTTGTTTTTGGGAAATTATCACACAAAAAATGTGTATATCCACGGACCGAACAGATCTAAAACAGAGAACTGATTGGCTGCCACCTCATCAACAACAATGTGACGGAAGCCACCTTAGGACTCAAGACTCAATCCAGAGTCCTAAAGAAAAGGTTCAAGAAACACAAAGGGAGCAGGGTAAGGATACCCCTAGGCCTGAGGCCAAAAATGTTTTTTTTTATTCTGCCGCATATTTGCAGAGAATCTGTAAAGCCGCTGGATTTTTTTTTTTAAAAGCATGGGCTCCTCCATTTCTTTTGTAAAAACCCTGGGAAAGGCCCAGGAGGGGGTGGCAGAAATAGTTTTTTTGTGGGAGGGGGCAGTGAAGCCCTGGGCCGATGTAGAATATGAAGGGAGAGGACACGCGACCCCTTGTTGGAGCCTAATTACACCCCAGAAACCCCATCCCCTGGGGCCCGCAATGTATAAAAAAGTGGAGGGGGGTCATGCAGCCCCCTTCCTGAACCTTTAAAAGCCCCATGGACCCAATCTACGGGGGCCATAAAATAACTTAAAAAGGGAGGGGACTGCATGGTCCACCTCCCTGAGCCTTTAACGTGAGCCTTTAAAGGCCCCGGGGAGCCTATCCCTCGGGGCTGGCTCAAGTACTCTGTCTTGGGGAGTAGTTTCCCTGCCTGCACTGATTCAGACAGCCAAACATATATTTGCTCCTGCCTGGCAGGAGCATTTTTAAAGCTCCCGCCATATGTAGCAAACATGACTTCCTTGCCTGTAGTAGGGCACGCAGGGAAGGCATGTCTGCTCCACTGCTGAGAGCAGATGTCTTTTTCCCTGCCTATACTGATGCAGGCAGAGAAACAGATATTGCTCCTGCCCGGTGGGAGCAAGCAGAAGCAGCTGCTTCCTCCGTGCAGGAGCAGTGCCAACTCTCGCAGTATGGGAACCCTGCACCCCCTCGAATTTGTATAGAAATTTTACCCCAGGGGATGGGGTTCCCGGGCCTATTAAGGCAAGGGGAGGAGTCCACATGGCCCTTCCCCTTTTTTATTGGAATTTATCCCCTGGGGAAGGGTCTCTGGGGCCTATTAAGGTTTGAGGAGGGGGCAGCGTGCTGCATTCCCCCATCCCCCTTACATATATGGTTTGGCCCTGGGCCACTATTGGCTTGGAGAGGGGGGCTGTGTGCCCCCTCCCCTTAAATGCCCCGAGGGAAGGGGTCCCTGGTGCCCCTTCTGGCTTTGGGGAGGGGATCCACATGCCCCAGTCACTTTACAGATATCGTTTGGTACCAAGAGATGAAATCCATTGGGCCCAACGTGGCTTGGGCAGCAGGGCCATGCACCCTCCCTTTTAAAAATAAATGCCCCCCAAAATGGGGTCCCCACTGCCTGAAGGCCAAGCCTATGCAGTGCATGCCAAGGGCCGTGCACGGCATGGGGTTGACAGTTTCCAGGGGGTTGGATACAGGGCCTGGCCACAGGCCAGGCCCTTTAGCCAACCCCCCGCACTGCGTGAGGCCAAAGGTCATGCGCAGCCTGGGGTTCCAGTGGCCCTGAAGCCAAGCCGTGCTGCGCACAGCCAAAGACTGTGTGCAGCATGGGGTTTGCTGCCTCCGGGTGGGTTGGCTGCAAGGCCTGGCCACAGGCCAGGCCTTGCGGCCACCCCCCTGCTGTGCATGGTGAAAGTTGTGTGCAGCTTGGGGTTGGCTGCCTCTGGGTGGGTTGGCTACAAGCCTGGTGGCCAACCCCTGGGCATTCACGGCCAAAGGCTATGTGCTGCGGTGGAGCGCCTTTACGTATGGTAACAAAATATTACTTTACGTTGAACAAAATCTAGAAATCCACTGAAAAAAATAAAGGTTCAAGTAATGTTATATTTAGGTGAGAATTTCAGTGACAATGTAATTTTTCAATCGTACAAAACCACTAAAATGGGGCGTGGCCAACCATCATGGTTATGATATCGGATCTCTTCCGAGCGGGAGAGGTGCGGTCATTCACAGACTGTGCAACCCATTTCAAGCTCCCTTCTACGGAGGAATACTATTATGTCCAACTGAAACATTGGGTACAGCAACCCCAGACGCAACAGGCTGAGACTAGGGAACTGCTCCCTGTTGAAAGGTTTGTCCAAACCGGTACCACAGCTAAGGGCTGCGTCTCCTTCCTATACGCCCTTTTGCTCTCCCTTGGCCCACATCGAGCTCCTCGACATAGGAGGTTTTGGGATGACTTATTACAGGCTCCTACCATGGAGAAGCAGTGGGGGTCCCGCTATAAAGATATCACCAAATATAATCTCGCCATATTTTTTAGAGAAGCCCACTACAAAATATGTATAAATGGTATCTGCACCCCCAGAAATTACACTATATTTTCCCAAACACATCTGATAGATGCTGACGGGGCTGCGGGCTCTTGGGAGACTTCTGTCACATTTGGTGGGACTGCCCCGCTATTCAACCCTTCTGGCAGAGATCCTTTCTCAAATTAAACAAATCCTAGGCTACCAGATTTCTGCTTCTCTAGAACACGTACTCTTGGAATTCCGTGACCCCGGCCTTACACACCAGACCCAAGGGGATCTCTCAATTATGTGGCTATGCCTGGGGGCGGCCAAGATGGCGAGCCCTAGCGCTTGAACGAATTACAGACGTCATCGAAGATTCCCGAAAAAGTTTTGATTATATTTGGAGCCCCATGGTGGGTTACTTGTTGGAGGGATTACCACTGTTTGCCTGTGGGCCTAGGTTGCGAGCCCTCCACCTCTTCCTGACCTAATAGATAGGGCCCCTTCTGGAGTCCATGGATCATTGTCTCCCCCGGCCCTTCTCACACCGGTAGTGGGGGGCACACGTCCAACTCTCCCTTCTTCCACACTATGACTATGCACTCATGACACCTTGGAAATGTTCATTTTCTCTTTTCCTTTAGTATGCTTGTGTTTTATGTTAGGTCTAATTTGTTAGCTCTTGAAATAGGATGCAGAAGCAACATGTGTCATGTAATGTGTTATAAGAGGACTTTGCACTGATGGGGCTTTCTGCTCCTGGTTACATTCTTCAGGCATGCGGGGAACATGTGGTCAAGTTGTACACTATCTCGAGCTATCGAATGATCTTGGCATGTGCCTGTTTTGTTACATGAGCTCTGCTGAGCTACAAACTTTGTATCTTTTTGTAAACTCAATAAAAAGATTCTGACACAAACCACTGAAATTCCCCATTTGTAGTTAGCTCTTAAGGTAACTATATCTCGCCATGCACTAATAATTACGCCACATATTACATCTTTTATGACATCATCGATAATATCACATGGGCAATGAAATATTGATAAGAATACCGTGCAGTTAAATATAACTGGTGAATTTCAGTGGTTCTGTATGTTTAAAATGTTACGTTGTCACTGAAGTTCTCACCTAATTATAACGTTACTTTAACATTTGTTTTTTTCAGTATATATATATATATATATATATATATATATATATATATATATATCATCTACTGGCGGTCGCCAGTAGATAGTTATAGTTAGAACCGTGTTTCCATAGCAAATCTCAAAATTCTATTTTGAATAACTTTGGCGCCGGTTGACGAATCCTCACGAAATTTCAAAACTAATGGGGCGCTCCGCTCAGCTCCTACCCTGAAAGTCTCGGGGGGATTCGTCAAGCGGGGGCCGAAAAAAAAGGGGGGTCCCAAAACGCGTTTTCCCCATGCATTTTCCCATAGGACCTTTAGTCGAAGGTACAGCCCGAACGGCTGAACAGAATTACTTGAAATTTGGCAAAGAGGTAGTCCTCAGATCAGGGATGTGCCTTTTGCATATATGGAGTCAATCTGTTCAATAGTTCCTGAGAAAATTGCAGTTAAAGTACATAAATATCTATAGCCGCGCACCGTGCGCGCACCCTAACGTGCGCGAGCGTAATTCTGATAGGTGGTTACATGTCAGTCAACGTTCGAATCGGTCGAAATCAGGAAGTGTCGGCCGCCATTTTGTCTGTTTTGAGTGTGAGAGTGAAAAAGGAAGGTGGCGAACGTGAAAAGGGGGCAGGGTAGAGAGTTCCTGACCCCCTAGCCTTTGTCAGGGGGTCCCTGAAGGACCACGAAGGCAGAAAAAAACATTTTAATTTTTTTTTTTTTAAATCGCGTAGTGCGCGCAGGGTGAAAAACCATTAAAAAAAAAGAACACATTTTTAATACGTAGTTTATTGTAAAATAAATATATAAAAAATATAATAATAAATACATAACTTAGCATTTAAAAAAAAACGTACAAATTCACTGAAAAAACCATAGGTTTCACACATGTTATAGTTAGGAATTAGCATTTAAAAAACCTTGCAAATTCACTTAAGAAACCATAGGTTTCACACATGTTATAGTTAGGTGGACATTTCACTCGTAAAAAAACAATGAAATTCCCCCGTTATAGTTAGTTCAGATAACTATAACTCGCGCGACCGCCACTCCATCAAAAGGATGATGTCATCAGTGATGTCATGAGAGATGCCACTGACCATGTCATGGGTGATGTAATATGTGACGTCATGAGCAGTGGATTGCGGGGGCGCGAGTTATAGTTATCTGAACTAACTATAACGGGGGAATTTCATTGTTTTTTTACGAGTGAAATGTCCACCTAATATAACATGTGTGAAACCTATGGTTTTTTAAGTGAATTTTCAAGGTTTTTTAAATGCTAATTCCTAACTATAACGTGTGTGAAACCTATGGTTTTTTCAGTGAATATATATATATATATTCACTGAAAAAACCATAGGTTTCACACATGTTATAGTTAGCGGAAATTTTACTGATAAAAAACCAATGAAATTCCCCCGTTATAGTTAGTGCAGGCAACTATAACTCACGCGACCGCAATCCTCTGCTGATGCTAATACTGTATTTAGACACTTATTTACCCATGTCTTCTTCCATACATTTTTAGCTATACATATATTACAAATATTTTCTTTTCATAAAGACACATATGTCATCAGCAGAAGATTGCGGTCGCGTGAGTTATAGTTGCCTGCACTAACTATAACGGGGGAATTTCATTGGTTTTTTATCAGTAAAATTTCCGCTAACTATAACATGTGTGAAACCTATGGTTTTTTCAGTGAATTTGCAAGGTTTTTTAAATGCTAATTCCTAACTATAACGTGTGTGAAACCTATGGTTTTTTCAGTGAATTTGTACGGTTTTTTAAATGCTAAGTTACTTTACGCCATTCGTGGCGTGCGCGCCCACTTAACGCAGTTTGTTCCGTGCGCGCACGGTGCGCTTCGCGCACCGTGCGCGCACAGTGAGCACGCGGTGCGCTTCGCGCACCGCGCGCCCACTTTACGCAGTTAGTGCCGTGCACGCACGGTGGGCACGCGGTGCGCTACGCGCACCGCGTGCCCACGTTACGCTAGATGGGCCATGTACGCACGATGCGCTTCGCGCACCGTGCGCACATGGAGGACATATGATGCACTTCGTTTTTAAGGGTAATATTTTAATTTTTCGCAGTAGTTATAAGCCATGCACAAATGGTGCCCTTCGGGCACCATTTGCACACGGGGTGGAGAGAGTGTGGATAATTTTTTTTTTTAATATTTTTTTTTTTAATCTTTTCGTTTTTTACTGTCGTGATAAGCCATGCACAATTAGTGACCTTCGGTCACCAATTGCACACGGGGTGGGGTTAGTGTGGATATTTAATTTTTTAAAATATTTTTTTACCGTACGCGTACGGTAAGCGTAATCGGCGAAATTAGCGAAAAAATAAAAATTCCGTTTTTGGCCTTGGGGGATCTTTGGGGACTCCCTGTACATGGCTATGTGTGTGGGAGCTGTCAAAACAGCCCCTTTAAATGTTTTTGTGCTTTGTTTGTTAATCATCTCTCTCAGTGCGAGAGAGAAAATGGCGGCCGCCGCTTCCTGGTTTCGGCCGATTCGAATGTTTACTAAGATCTAAGAGCCAATCATAATCGCGCTCGCGCACGCCACCGTACACGTACGGTAAGCGCACCGTAAGCGCACCGTAAGCTGGCTCAGATATATATATTGATTTAAAGGCTATTTTCTCAGAATCTACTGAACAGATTTACACCAAACCTACAAAAGGCACTTCCTTGACCTGAGGACTACCTCTCTGCCAAATTTCTAGTAATTCTGTTCAGCCGTTCGGGCTGTAGCCCTGTCTAAAGGTCCTATGGAAAAATGCATGGGAAAAACGCGTTTTGGGACCCCCTTTTATCTCAGCCCCCGCTTGACGAATCCCCCCGAGACTTTCAGGGTAGGAGCGGAGCGTAGCGCCCCACCTATTTTGAAAAATTCGCGAGGATTCGTCGACCGGCGCCAAAGTTATTCAAAATAGAATGTTGAGGATTTCCTATGGAAACGTGGTCCTAACTATAACTACCTACTGGCGACCGCCAGTAGGTAATATATATATATATATATATATATATATATATATATATATATATATATATATATATATATATATATATATATATATATATATATATATGTATATATATATTTATTACCCACTGGCAGTCGCCAGTAGGTAATTATAGTTAGGACCTAGTTTCCATAGGAAATGCGTATTTTATTTTCCTAATAACTTTGGCACCGGTTGACAAATCTTCGCAAATTTTTCAAAACTAGTGGTCTGCTCCGGTCAGCTCCTGTCTTGAGAGTTTCGGGGTGATTCGCCAAGCGGGGACTGAGAAAAAAGGAGGGTCCCAAAACCTGTTTTCCCCATGTTATTTTCCATAGGAAACTTTAGACAAAGCTACAGCCCAAACTGCTGAACGGAGTTCCACCAAATTTGGCAAAAAGGTAGCCTTTGGTTCAGAAAGAGTCCTTTTTGTTAAATTATGTAAATCCGTTCAGAAATTCCTGAGAAATTTGGAAAAGAAAAAGTTTCAATATCTAGGGCAGCGGTGGGTTCACGAACCCTTCCGAGCACGAGCTTCACTGTGATTGGCTGCCAACACTCCAAACCAGGAAGTGTTGGCAGCCATCTTGTGACTCGGTTTCATGGACAGGCAGAGGAGAAGAAGGTCTGGATGTTGCCAGAAAATTGAATGAGAATGACTTGAATTTGAACTTTACTAGTACTCTCATTCATACAGGTGACCATGTTTTGGACTTACATTTGCAGGTATAGAATGAAAAACTGACTACCAGTTAAATGAGTAAAGCTAGTGATAGTGTACTTCATGCTCAATTCAGTCACCATATGACTTAATTTATAGAACCCCCTATGCTGAATTACTCAGAGCTAGATCCAATTGTAGTTCTAATGATGTTTTTGCCTGAGAATTTAGAAAATGACAAGGAGGATCAGGGAAAGGTGGTACTGAATTGTATACTTAGAATCAGCCTTTGAAAGGGTTAAAAATATAATCAGAAAATATCTACGCACATTGAAGAAGACCCAGTGTATTGAGCTAAATAAGATCAGTTGTATTACCACTTTAAGTCAAAATGCTATGGATGTGAGGAAAATTCTGAACAAGTATTGACAAATATTATCTCTATTAAGAGGGTTGAAAGGTGAACCTGATAACTATCCAGCCATTACATTTAGAAGATGTAAATCTTTCAAGGATATGCTGTGTAAAAACAACAAACAAAGCGTGAAAAAAAATACAAAATTTCCACCATTGAGAGGTTTCTATAAATGTGGACGGTGGCATGCATGAACAGTATGAATATGAAAAACTACATGATATTTTCTCAAAATAAGGCAAAAAATATATTTTTACGTATTGCTATGCCCATGTGAAGGATGGTATGTAGGAAGCACCATTCAATCAATGAAGAAGAAAAAAAATTACATTTGAAAGCAATGTCACAGAAGGACAAACAAAATTCTGTGGCACGCTACTTTGCAGAGCACCATGAAAGCAGTAAGAAACTGCTAAGATACTTTGTGATTGACAGAGTGGAATACAATATCCGGGGTAGTAATAGGATGCTACAAGGAGACTGGAGTCACAATACATTATAGATCTAGACACTAAGATCCCAGAAGGGTTGAATATGGATAAATGGTACAATACATGAAGGATGTAGTGCGGTGCATGTATATTATATGCATGTGCTTTGTGTATGTGTGCCTGTGAATGGTATAACACATGGACGACTCTAAGTTCCATTTTGGGACACCCAGGGCTGACAGGAGGAACAAGGAGAGGTGTTAGATTAATCCCCCCTGACAGACTGTGTATTGCTGCATTCCTGTAGGCTGGGTAGGACAAACTGGAGGAAGGAAGAGCCAGGCTCTTATGTACACTTCAGAGCGTGCTCTTTGATTCGGAAAGAGGTCACTGGAAAGGGACCTAGGCACAACTTAGGAAAGAAATGTGGATGATAAGAGCATCATAAAGAGTAGGGCTGAGGCCCCAAAGTCACCTTTTGATACACATATCACAATGGCTGACATCTAGGTGAGAACGTCTACTCATCCCATTGGCCTGTGTTTTGGGCGTTCAGATTTGGAGAAGCTCCTGCTGTAACAGACAACTTTCTGGAGGAAGGGCAGGCAGAGAAGAGAGCCCTTTAAAAGGAAGCAGACCCCCGTCATAAACTTCAAAAGCTCAGACTTCAAATCATATTTGATGTCTGGAAATGGACTATAAGAAGGGGAGAGCAAGACTCTCAAAATTGTCAAGTAGCCAGTCGGGCTGTGTAAGGGGGAGAAGTTCTGCAAGACCTCTGCCTGTGACCAGGACTCGGGGCCAAGGCCTGCTAGTCACCAAGCTGGGTAAGGGGACATCACTTCCATCAACCGTTGAGAAGACTATGCTCTGCCTCCCTTTTACTTGCCCATACTCCCCGCAACTACTGAAGCAGAAGCAGAGGATGCTCCTTCTCCCACATCACAGCAAATACCTGGAACAGCCTCGCCACGCATCTCTGGCCCATCACCTCCCTTCTGGAATTCCGAATGGCCCTCAATATCTGGCTGTTTGAATAAGCCTTCTGGGCCTATAAGCACCGGGATACCCTATGGGGTGATTATCCAAACTTTATCAATCCTGATTGATGATTGATTGACCCAGGGAACCCAAGACCACCTGCCTTTGGAGCCTGGAGCACAGCGTCTGCCTGCTTGCCAAAATGAGTGCACCCTGTGAGGGAGAGGAGAATGTTGAAGTGAGCGGCTTCCGGGAGGGTGGGGATCTTGATGATTGGATCCCCCTGGGATGTTACCCATGTACAGCAAAACATCGGCAACACGTATGCAAGTGGATGGCCGCTGTGAATTGAGCTGTGGTCATTGCTGCATTGATCGGGTTCTTGCATGTGTGCAGCAACGAAGTTGGTGACCCCTTATACTAGGTAGGGCTCCCATGAAGATTGCTGTTTTGCTGATCTGGCCGCAACTAGTGTGGAACCAAGTCAGTGAACCTGTATTCCAAGTGGAGCCACCATGAAGATTTCTGCTGTCCCGATCGAGCTGTAGCTCGTATGCCAGGGGAGGGGTGCTGGAACAAGGCAATGAACGTGGGCTGGTCGAGACCAGCGACGGATGAAGAAAGCTGCTATGGTGACCCAAGCGGGCCCAAGTCCTGTCTGAGGATCAGCACCATGAACATTGTACCCCCTCCCTGTGGGGAGGATCCAGAGAAACTTACCAGCATCGGAGGAGCATTAAGAATTCTCTATCAACTGCAGGACCACGTGTAAGGTACTCGAGGATACCCGACTGCAGCCCCTCCTAGGCTACATGTGAAACACTTCACAGGGATAGTTGCTGCAACTTCAACACCCACAAAGGGGGCGCTCTTAGAGATTCTGCTCTTTCGGATCCTGCTGGTGTGGGTAAGGCTGATTTACAGGTCAGACAGCCCCTGGGGAATGTGACTGCCATATTGGTCTTCAACGCTTGAAGACTTTTGACTTTATTGAAGAGTCGGATTGTTATGATTCGTAATGTACCCCAATATAGGCCTGGGTAGTCACCTAAACTTTAACCTACATTTTCTCTGTCATTGTATTACAGAACGGTTTTGGTGCTGACCTTTTACCTACTTAGGGGCTGCATAAATATTGTGTGGTTTTCTCCAAAAACTAGCCTCATCTATTATGCATGAGGAATCTCAGAATCACAGCAGGATTACCATCTTCTGCATAATAACTATGTATAAGGTTCATCACTTTCGTCATCCTCGGCCGACATGACACAGCAAGGTAGAACCCCTGAGGGTGCCTTTTGAGTATATATTAAAGAACAAAAATGGGTCTTGGCTCCAATCAGTAAGGCTGAGCCTAAACTACAATAAAGAACAATAAAGTTGCCAATACTGATATTATATCATATAATCATTTAGATGGTGCACAGAAATGAAATCTATGACACCCTTGAATTATTTCCACTTAATTTAAATGTATCTTTTATTTTTCAAGTTCATAAATAATAAATTGAAAAGATTTAACACTTCATAAGACAATAATAAAAATAGATACAATCCTAGAGATGACCGTCCATTTAAGGATTTTTAGGATTCCAAAAAATGTGGAAACTGCACCCTTGGTGAAACATTGTAGAGAAAGGGGATATGCTGAAAGAGATCTTAAATGGACGGTCATCTCTAAGGTTGTATCTGACACAAGGGGCGGCCACCTGGATCAAAAATTAATCCAGCGAGAGGCAATACTGATAGTGAAATTCAATACAGCAACTAATGGGTTAATGAACTTTCTGAATTATACAAATTGTGAACATGCTGTTTGATGGTCCATTCAAGGGTGTGATTACTAAGGTGAATAATCAGCTTTTTAATATTATATTATTATTTTTTTGTTGGTCCTAACAATTTCTGTTGGCGTGGTATAAAAGGTTTTAGTATTAACCTGAGGTTTGGCATCATCAGACTAACATACGATCGAGATATGATTCACTTGGTGTCCGTTCACATGTTGCAACGTTAAAACTACATTACCCGAGATGACTTATAGTCTTTCATTTATGATGTATTCATGCACATTTTTTGAAGCGGACATTACATTCCCCAAGATGAGTTGTAGTCCCTCAATAAGGCGGTTTGATTTATGATCTAACTATAGTTTTTGGTCTGAGACTGCGTTAATTTTGATGGAAGAACGTAACGTTAGCGCAACGCGGAAGCTAATATGAAGAGTGAGCTCCGCTACTGATTAGGTAGGAAACTTTTCAAAATTGTCAAAAGTATTGGTATTGTCGGATGGTTATCCTTGTACAGGGGCATGCATATAAGATGCGACCCGTTCTACGTTTTGTCTTTGGATCACTTTACCCGTTTTAACGTTGACATAAGATCCGTCTTGCAGATTCATAGTGGTTTAACAACGTGACAGTGATTGGTTTTGTATTTTTCTTTGACATGGCATTTTTCATTCATATGCTATGAGGTTGAGACTACATTTCCCAAAATGACCTGTAGTCTTTTAAGAAGGTGGTGGGGTCTATGATTCAACCATAGAGTCGTATTGAGACTGCGCGACTTTTCATTGAAGCGCGCGACGATAGCGCTACGCGGAAGCTATCATGGAGAGTTGACATCGCTACTGATTAGGTAGGCAACCCCCCACCCCCCTTTTTTTAAGCCGGTATAAGTATTGGCACTGTTTGACTGCTGCCCCTTTTTACAGAGACATGGATATAATACGTGGCCTGCGTTATAGACCGTTTGTTGATCGCTTCACCCGTTAAAACGTCCATACGCATTGTGTTTCTGCAGGTTCACAGCAGTTGAAAAACGTGACATTGACTGTTTTTTCATTATCGGGGACTTTCGGATTACGGATGGAACTCCAGCACGCTGTGGTCTGACATCCCTCGCGGGGTGTCCATTAAGCTGTACTAAAGGTATTTTTCCGTACTAACGATCCAATATGCGGTTTAACATTTCAAAATGCAGCTAAGTAGTAATGGAGCCTCATTTCCTTTCGCAGTTTCTCCACGAAGCCTCTTTTAGTTACCCACCACGTGATGCTCAAACTACTAAGCACCTTTCAACATTGTGAGTTGTTGACCAGACTCTTAAAGCTTATAATTTAAGAGATTCACTTTTTCTTACACTTTGTTTATTATTTGTTGTTTCTTTTTCTGATTATTTTGCAGACCTTTTTCTTATTGAATATTTGGCTGACCCAAGTGATATAAGAGGTAAATATAGGGTTACTGGTGGTGCATTGTAGGTCGTTCAAGGTATATAAATATAGATGTATATAGTGATTAAGTTTTGTTTTTTTCTTCTGTTGCAGCTATTTTGGTCCTGAGGAGAACCCCTTAAATAGGGGGTTCGAAACGCGTCGACCTAGCGTTTGTGATACCAAACAAACTGAGCTAAAGTAGTGATTGCTTTCGTGCATTAATGAATTGTTGGTTGATTTAAAGAATTATAGTCCTAATGTATTAGTGCACTTGAAAGACATTTTTGGTCAAATTGCTGTTGTTGTTTGGTTGTTATCCCTGGTCTTTTTCATTTATTGTATAGTGATCTTTTGCCAGGTTGAATGCTTTGAGTATGGTTGTGTTGTAGTATGGATGTAAATGTTGATAGTCAGGTATGGTAGTAATTGTCAAGAACATTTGAGAGAGTGTGGTGAGTCAGTATTATAGATGATAGATGTTGAATGTGTTTTTATTATTGTCCTATGAAGTGTTAAATCTTTTCAACTTATTATTTATGAACTTGAAAAATAAAAGATACATTTAAATAAAGTGGAAATAATTCAAATTTACATAAGGGTGTCATAGATTTCATTTCTGTGCACCATCTAATTGATTATATGATATAATATCAGTATTGCCAACTTTATTGTTCTTTATTTTGAGTATATAAACACCATAGCTTTGCTGGGGCAGCCTGAGGAGAAAGACTTCCATGCTGACACGCTGACACGAGATGCTGAGGTTCCTGCATGGAGACACTCCAGCACGCTGTGGTCTGACATCCCTCGCGGGGTGTCCATCTCGAGACCAAGACGGGGTCCTTCGTTCTCTCACATCAGGTAATGGGGTTGGCTCTATCCTAGGGGGATTCTTAGCTATACACCTACATACATGCTAGGAACATTTTGTTAGGGTTAGCATCGTAGGAGTATGCATTATTACTGTTATGTATTTATTTGCTCGCATATATCCATTGTTTTAGCATTATGATTGAATTCTACCATCTATTTACTCTGTTGATGCTTATAACCATATACTTCTGGCTTATGTTTGTCGCAGCACACATATTTTACACTAGAATGACGCTGGTTCAATAAATGCTTATTGAAAACATCCCCATAGTTTATTCTGTGTATCTCTCTGAGACAAAGTGAGCATGAGTGACTGAGCGAAAAGTACTGTACTGTTTTCACGATCCCTGAGGGGACAGGGTTGTCATGTTCGATAGTTGCCAGAAAGTATTGGTTCCTTGGTAAGAGGAGTTCATAGTGGCACTATGAGCTAGCTGGTATACAGGTGAACATATCCGGTGGGGGTGTCTGGAATCAGTCTACACTCCAATCCCACAGTTTATGTTGTCTAAACGTGCAGATCCTTTATAGATTCATAGGAACTACACAATAGGACTGGGTCTTCTGAGAGTCGGACTACTAGTGGGGCTAACCTGGATGCTGCCTATAGTGAATAGGTAATAACCACTACCACTAAAGAGAGGGGGGTGGGACATAGAGACCCATCTATAAAATACTAGAGCTCGGACCTCAGGGGACTGTGTGTGTCTTGTTTCTGAATGTTGTATTTTACTTTGTGGTTGTATTTAAATACTCCTTTTTCAGAAAAGCAAGTATTTGACTGGACATTAATTTATTGACGCTGATAAGCTATTATGTGTTGTGAGCCTGTGTTCAGCCGCTGTGTCTACCTCCCCCCTGAGAAGGTTTGAATTACTTTACTCAACTACCACTGCGAAACAAGTACCTGAAGGGGTACTTGGCCCAGTTGCTCAGGATCCAAATAAAGTCGGGCTCAAGTGCATCAGGATTAAAAGAAATCAATCCCCATGGTTGGGCCCCTTAGCTCCTGTGTGCCCTGTGGCCATCTGAACAGGGTTCTGGCATTCACTCTTGTCAATAATTATTATTATTTATTATTTTTATATATTTAAAGCTGAGTTAACAAGGACAATGAATTGAATATTATATTGTGATACATGCTTCACCTTTCCTTTGATGATTTATATTTACTTTAATGTGTGCCCACGTGGGTGAGATGAGAATAAATTTGTTTATTATTTGAAAATAATGCTGTGAAGTCCATTATCTTCTGCTGAAATGCCATTTGAATGATTTATTATAGTTTTGTAAATTGGATTTCCATGTTACAAGATGGCTGCCACCTTTACTGCGATTGTTATCTCAGATTGCCCTTTGTTTCTTTTTATGACACATTTAACATATAAGTCACATTTTGATGCCAACACCTGCAACCCATGATTAAAGCATTTTACTCAATCCTGTGTTATGCCATTTTCTAGATAATGTTTTTGACATTAATTTCTTGCACATTTTATCCAACTAAAGTATATGCTGCTTGGTACTAACCTTATGGCTAAAAGGATGGCAGTCATCTCCGTCACGGCCCATTGGTGTACATATCCGCAGACTTCTGATCCAGAGGCTAACAGCACAGCACATGCCTCCGCCACACTGTGCATCCCTTTCACAAGCCTACGTAGAAGAGAGAGGCCAGGATTAAATGAAAATATTGTTTAGTTGTAACTAGACCACTCTAGCTTTACTATCTTTCATAGATTCCGCTACAGTGAATTCTTCGTCTTTGCCAGGCTTGGAATCCTTGGTAAAATAAAGTGTTAGCATAGGGTGTTGCCCTATTGTGCTTTACTCCATTTTTGAGACACAGAGGTGGGTAGGTTTCAGTCTCCAGGGGCCATGTTTGAATTTTCAAGCACGAATGTGCGATGTTACCAACATTTTAGGCGATGTTGAGAGGAGGATAGGTCACATATTAAGCTTTGATATATATCAGTACTGGAGATCTCTATTTACACTTTCCTCTCCAGTATTTTGTATATATCATAGATTCATGTAAACAAAGAGAGAGTAAGGAAAAAGTTAACTTGTCCTTTTCCCTGAGTAGCATATGTATAAACAAGATGGACAAGTCCTTTTATGAGGTAACTGTGGTCAAAAGATCCTTGCCACTACCTTCAATAGAAAGAAGTGCAAACAACTGTAGGTAGTTTTTAGGAAACCCCTCACCCACCTACCTGGTAGGTGGCATGCTTCATCATCGGGGTCCAGCTGGATCACCTAATGCAATCCAGCTGTGCTTCAACGCCTGAGTTACAGCGGAGCAGGTTGTTTGTGAAGAACAGTGAAGTGATATGTGAAGTGCAGTTATGAGTTAAAAATGTCTCTAGGAATAACCCTTGTAAAAGTTTTAATGAAAGGGTCCTAGGACATATGTAAAAACAACATCGGGATCTCTAAGAGGTATAGTATGTACCTCGGTATCCCTTGAATTGTTTGGGTCTACTAGTTTCAGCCTTTGGATTAGTTCATAAGGCTTTCGTCAGGACCAAAATAGTGAGTGACCAAAAAAGCGGCCACGTTGGTGTAAATATCAGCACACACCCTAAAGTGTGCTGTGAGTGTAGTGGATTGTGGTGTTACTCACAAATCCTCTGGTCGGAGTACCTGTAAATGAAAAGGTTAGTGAATGCAGGTACATAGCGTTCAGTTGTTTGTCATTCATCATAATAATTCATGCACGCTCCTGTATTTGTAAATGATGGCATCATGCATGTGACTGGGTGGGAGCATGCATGATGGCTATCCACAGAAAATAAATAAATAAAAAACCATGTGTGGCTACAATGTGCCCCGGTGGTTCTAAATTGTAACAAGGGGGTCCACGGGTAAATGGATGCTAGTGGTTATAGCACAGAAATGAGTGGGCTCTTTGTCCTCATAGATGGAATCGCTTATTGGCACATTGCGTGGATCGTTACAATTAAAATTAAATTAAAAGTAAGTATCTAGTGATAGCGCGTGGTTCTTGCCAAGTTGAATCACAGTTAACATAAAAACACGAACTTAAGACTGACAACATAGAAGACTGACAATGGCGGTCTCACATATACTTTGAGTATGTTATGCCCCATGGATCAGATCGGTCTCAGCTGTACCCCATGCTGACCATATCGAGATGCGGAGATATTCATGGGTACAGTTTGCAATCAATAAAGGTTAAAGATTAAGAGTTCTGGCGGCTCCCGCCAAGGAGTTCACGGGTGTCGGTACTCACGTTTGTCAGGGGAAAAAAGGCGATATGACCTACGCAGCCTGTTGGATCCGCTGTTGTGCCGTGAGCGATTGACTGTGCTGTCTCTAATAGGAAGTGCTTGTATGGTCACGTGTGTGTGATCAGGCAGGGTGCTTCCAAAATCGTCTAGAGCGCTGACCCGAAGAACCAGCGCATGCGCATGAGTGCGTATGTGTGTTGACATTGAGTTCTAGGAGCGTGCGTTATTTGCAAGTATGTTCAAGGTCAAAAGATGTTAATAAAGTTTTTAAGGGATGATTGAGAAAGGTTATCAAAAGAACTTGGCTCAGTGATGATTAAAGATGTCCAAGTTCTACACTTGTCCGTGCAGGGTAATGTTGATCTACACAACGGGGCAAGCATATTACGGGCTACACGTGGTGGTAAAGAGTAGATCCCTAATACTAAAGAGAATGTTCATAGGTGTTATGAATTACTATAGCTTCGGGGCATGTCCGATTTGTATTGCACATTTCTGACAGCGGGTGTATGTGAATCTGGTTCCCTACTAAATGGGGGTGCGCCTTTGAGTAAAAAATACACCCACAGTGTGATTTAATTATACCAATTGGGGAAGGGCAATGATGGGATCTGTTCACATTTGATTGGACGTTTGGATACTCGTATGTGTTTGATAAGGTTAATATCCTATGTGCCAGAAAAAGTTGAGTATGGGTCCCATAAGAAAGTTATTTGCGCCGTATATTGTTCCAAGGCACATTGTCATTAAGACCCTTTGTTTGAGTAGATAGTCAGAATACCCAACGTTGTTCCTTTTCGCACAGCTGGTCTTGTATGTTTCTTGTGTTTGCATTGAGTTGTTCAATTACTACCCAGGTCATATCATTGGTAGTGTGTCCCATTGTTAAGTAGTGGTCTGTAAGTCTCGTGGTGTTCCGTTTACAGCGGATGTTGCTCCGGTGTTCGAATATTATGGTTTTTATTTTCCTGCTGGTCATGCCCACATAACGCAGTTGGCATGGGCAAGTGATTAGGTAAATCACGTTGGCTGAGTTGCAGTTCGTGTGTCTTTTGTAAGGGTGGGCGGAATTTGCGAAAGTGCCTTTCGCAAAATATCGCGAAATGGCAACAAATCTCCGCGATCACACGAAATTTTGCGTGATCGCGGAGATTTTTGTGTGCTGAATTAATGCGTTACTGAATTTGACCTTCAACTCGGGCACCTGCTTTATTCATATCTGTAAGACTTACAGATATAAATAAATAAAGCAGGTGCCCAAGTTGAAGGTCAAATACAAGTGCTTCCTTTTGGGGTTTCATTTTTGTGACAGGAGCATCGTGCCAGAATGAATCCTGCCCTGCATATTTACCGAAGAAGATGCCACCGTTTTGTGCAATACCCCTACTCAACTGGAGTACTTTCTACTGGCTAATCAGTAAGTGCTACCTCGTTGGGTAAATGTATAGTGCTTTTCCTACACTACATCTGCGTAAAGGGCCAGAAGAGTTGTCTACAGCGACCATGTGTGTCTGTAACGTTGCCACAGTGCCGACGGGTGCCGGGGTCCCTCGAGAGAGAGTTGTCCATCATAGTGTGGGAAAGGGAGGGAAGACGATGCACACCGCTGGTGTGTGGGCTGGGGCCAAACGGGTGGGACTTCCTTGTAGTTCACATGCCTCTTGTTTACAAAGGGCCAGAGACCGATCAGAGCAGCAGATGAGGAGACAGAACCTCCTGGTGTCAGGAACTACACGGGGATTGCACTCGAGAAACTCATGGATGAACAGAGCTCCATCAAGGATTCTACTGGCTAATCAGTAAGTGCTACCTCGTTGGGTAAATGTATAGTGCTTTTCCTACACTGCTGTAGTGTAGGAAAAGCACTATACATTTACCCAACGAGGTAGCACTTACTGATGAGCCAGTAGCATCCTTGATGGAGCTCTGTGCATCCATGAGTTTCGAGTGCAATCCCCGTGTAGTGTAAAGGGCCAAAAGAGTTGTCTACAGCGACCATGTGAGTCTGTAACGTTGCCACAGCGCCGACGGGCGCCGGAGTCCCTCGATGCCCCTTGTGATCCACAATAATAAAAAATACGCACGTAATTACATGCTCATAACTCCCAAACTTAGAACCCACCACATTCCTGCTGCATTATTATTGCACTCAATCAATTATGCATAATACAGGGCTGGATCCGGAGCGGTGCATCATGGGAGCTCCTCAGAAGTAATTGGTGTCTGTCAATGTCAGTCCTCAGTACAGCCGCAGACACCGGCCCCGGGTCGCACCCGACCTTACCGCTAGATAACTGGTTGTGACCTTGTGAGACCGGTGTGGGGGTGCCCAGGCGTCAAAGCGAAGTTAGCTCAGTGGGCTGAGCCCCTGCAGCAAAGACGAGCAAGTGCCTGTGCGTGGGTGTGCGGCATAAATCACAGGATTGATTCCCACCGGGGCTGACGCAGCCTTTCATTCTTCTTAGTTTGTAACAAAGAGTTGGGTTATAAGAGCACTGGTAATTTAAGCTCCAATAAATAATTCAGATTGTGGTGTGCGCTATAAATATGCTGATTACAAGCGGGTTATGCGTGGATCACATTACAAGAGCACTGATTATCGAAGCGCCGATAAATAATTCAGTGTGTGTTGTGAGCTATAAATGTGATTACATTAGATTAGTATCAATTTATTGTTATATATTGGGAAATTACTTAAGGAAAATGAAAATAAACCTGAACGTGGCTGTCAAGAGAGCTCAAGTCACGTGTGACACCTTCAACTACTTCTCGCTTTTCAGCAAATTGCCCTTCGAATGACAGTCGAGTGAGCTGTCCATTAAAGTGGGGGAAAGGGAGGGAACAGGGGGAAGACGATGCACACCGCTGGGGTGGGGAGTGTGGGGCCAAACGGGAGGGGCTTCCATGCAGTTCACATGCCTCTTGTTTATAAAGGGCCAGAGATGATCAGAGCAGCAGATGAGGAGACAGAACCTCCTGGTGTCAGGATTCAGGAACTACACGGGAATTGCGCTCGAGAAACTCATGGATGCCCAGAGCTCCATAAAGGATGACAGCATATGGGGAGAAAGCACACCTGCCTAGCGACAATTTCCATTCCCTCGCGGAAGTTTCGACATTTTTGCGTTCCGCGCGGAATGCGAAAATGTTGAATTTTCGCAACGGAAATTGTCGCCCACCCTTAGTCTTTTGATGCTCCAAATTTTGCCTTCCTCAAGGTGTAGGGTTTTTGTGGTTTGTGTCAGATGGCAAATACTACAATTGCCACAAGAGAAATGGCCGGTGACTTGAGGTAGGCCCCATGCACTGAGCACGGTGCTAGGGGTTGTCGTTGGTTTATTAGGACAAGTTGATACCAAACTGTCTCTGAGATTTTGTGATCTTTTGTAAGAGACAGTTTGGTATCAACTCGTCCTAATAAACCAACAACAACCCCTAGCACCGTGCTCAGTGCATGGGGCCTACCTCAAGTCACCGGCCATTTCCCTTGTGGCAATTGTAGTATTTGCCATCTGACACAAACCACAAAAAACATACACCTTGAGGAAGGCAAAATTTGGAGCATCAAAAGACACACGAACTGCAACTCAGCCAACGTGAGTTACTTAATCACTTGCCCATGCCAACTGCGTTATGTGGGCATGACCAGCAGGAAAAAAAAAAACAGAATATGCGAACACCGGAGCAACATCCACTGTAAACGGAACACCACGAAACTTACAGACCACTACTTAACAATGGGACACACTACCAATGATATGACCTGGGTAGTAATTGAACAACTCGATGCAAACACAAGAAACATACAAGACCAGCTGTTTGAAATGGAACAACGTTGGGTATACATACTATCTACTCAAACAAAGGGTCTTAATGACAATGTGCCTTGGAACAATATACGGCGCAAATAACTTTCTTATGGGCCCCATACTCAACTTTTTCTGGCACATAGGATATTAACCTTATCAAACACATACGAGTATCCAAACGTCCAATTAAATTTGAACAGATCCCATCATTGCCCTTCCCCAATTGGTATAATTAAATCACACTGTGGGTGTATTTTTTACTCAAAGGCGCACCCCCATTTAGTAGGGAACCAGATTCACATACACCCGCTGTCAGAAATGTGCAATACAAATCGGACATGCCCCGAAACTGTAGTAATTCATAACACCTATGCACATTCACTTTAGATACCTCCCCTCTTTAGTATTAGGGATCTACTCTTTACCACCACATGTAGCCCGTAATATGCTTGCTTGCCCCGTTGTGTAGATCAACATTACCCTGCACTGACAAGTTTGGAACTTGGACATCTTTAATCATCACTGAGCCAAGTTCTTTTGATAACCTTTCTCAATCACCCCTTAAAACTTTATTAACATCTTTTGACCTTGAACATACTTGCACATTACGCACGCTCCTAGACCTCAATGTCAACACACATACGCGCTCATGCGCATGCGCTGGTTCTTCGGGTCAGCGCTCTAGACGATTTTGGAAGCACCCGGCCTGATCACAGACACGTGACCATACGAGCACTTCCTATTAGAGACAGCACAGTCAACCGCTCACAGCACAACAGCGGATCCGACAGGCTGCGTAGGTCATATCGCCTTTTTTTCCCCTGACAAACGTGAGTACCGACACCCGTGAACTCTTTGCAGGAGTCGCCAGAACTCTTAATCGTTAACCTTTATTGATTGCAAACTGTACCCATGAATATCTCCACATCTCGATAGGGTCAGCATGGGGTACAGCAGAGACCGATCGGATCCATGAGGCATAACATACTCAGAGTTTAAGTGAGACCGCCTTTGTCAGTCTTCTATGTTGTCAGTCTTAAGTTTGTGTTTTCATGTTAAATGTGATTTAACTTGGCAAGAACCACGCGCTATCACTAGATACTTACTTTTAATTTAATTTTAATTGTAACGAGCCACGCAATGTGCCAATAAGCGATTCCATCTATGAGGACAAAGAGCCCACTCATTTCTGCGCTATAACCACTAGCATCCATTTACCCGTGGACCCCCTTTTTACAATTTAGAGCCACCGGGGCACATTGTAGCCACACATGGTTTTTTATTTATTTATTTTCTGTGGATAGCCATCATGCATGCTCCCACCCAGTCACATGCATGATGCCATCATTTACAAATACAGGAGCCCGCATGAATTATTATGATGCATGACAAACAACTGAACGCTATGTACCTGCATTCACTAACCTTTTCATTTACAGGTACTCCGACCAGAGGATTTGTGAGTAACACCACAATCCACTACACTCACAGCACACTTTAGGGTGTGTGCTGATATTTACACCAACGTGGCCGCTTTTTTGGTCACTCACTATTTTGGTCCTGACGAAAGCCTTATGAACTAATCCAAAGGCTGAAACTAGTAGACCCAAAAAATTCAAGGGATACCGAGGTACATACTATACCTCTTAGAGATCCCGATGTTGTTTTTACATATGTCCTAGGACCCTTTCATTAAACCTTTTATAAGGGTTATTCCTAGAGACATTTTTAACTCATAACTGCACTTCACATATGACTTCACTGTTCTTCACAAACAACCTGCTCCGCTGTAACTCAGGCGTTGAAGCACACCTGGATTGCATTAGGTGATCCAGCTGGACCCCGATGATGAAGGATGCCACCAACCAAGTAGGTGGGTGAGGGGTTTCCTAAAAACTACCTACAGTTGTTTGCACTCCTTTCTATTAAAGGTAGTGGCAAGGATCTTTTGACCACAGTTACCTCATAAAAGGACTTGTCCTTCTTGTTTATACATATATCATAGATTCAAAATGCCTTGAGATATCATATTAAGCACCACATAGAAATGTTAGTGGATTGAGGTTTAACTTATCTGAGCACAGCTTGTTCCAGTGTCTCCTAAAGTTGTCCGAATGTAGGGGCAGAATTACAAGACCCTTGCGACACTTTTGCGCCGACCGTTGTGTCACTTTTGTGACGCAGTGGCGGCGTAAACAATGCGGCCAATTTGCAACGTGAAGCATCTAGGGAGATGCGTCACATTTTAAAGCCCTGCGTCGCATTATACCTGCGTCAGGTATAATGTATGCAGGGTGGGCGTTCCCACGCACGAAAGCCTCGTAGAAGTGATGCAGTGAAATCTACAAGTTTTCACTGCACCACTTCTAGAATGCCACTGCGTCAAAAACCTAAGGCCTGCTTCAAGCAGGCGCAAGGAGTGACGCAGTATAATGAGTATAATCCTCACCATGCATTGCTGGAGTTGCGTCTTACTTGCGACACGACTCCAGCAATGCGTGACTTATGGGCCTACAGATGCGTCATAATTTCTGACGCATCTGTCAATCCTTGTGCCATGGTGCACAGTATTGTAAATACGGCACATCCATGGTGGTGCTAGGGTATCGCAAGCTGGTGCATGGAAACTGACGCATTTGTACAGATGCGTCAGTTTTTTGTAAATCTGCCCGTAACGTTTTCAGCTGCGAGGTTTGTTCATTGATGATTGATTATGGTGTAATTTTGTCCACAGGCCTGGCCAGCACCTGGGTGGCTCATGTGAGGCTGTCGATCTCACCTCTCCAGTAGGTCCACAACTGCTTAGCCAATATCATCACAGGATTCTCACCTCATTTCCTGAACAAGTCCAGGAATGAGAGAAGGGGGGGGGGCGTGTGTAGATTATTCTCCCAAAATAAATGGATTGACACGTCATCTCACAGTCTCATACATGATAAGTATCTCACTGCAAATAATCTACATTTTATGTTTCCTTTGTGGCAAGCAGGTCTACACGTGGCTTCCTCTACAGTGAAATAATTGCTGTGTCTGATGCTGGTCTAGTTTTGGTATATGGTAGGCTCCTTGGTCTCTGTTCAGCACGTCATTTAGGTTGTTACTGATCTGGTAATTGTTCCAAAGTGATCTGGATGTTGTAGGACATGTGCGTCTCACAGCCATTGAGACTCCGAAGACAACAAGGGGGATCTTGTGATGCTTTATTTTGAAACATAAAATATTCTTGTCTGTAACAATATCTAGGTGCCGATTAGGATCCTGGAGAAACCGGGTACGAACCGTCGGACGGAGGCTTTTCTCCGTCCGACTCGTACCCGGTTGTAAAACTTCACAAACATGCAAGTACGATTCGCACGGAAACACCATTTCCGTACGAGTCGTACAAAACACCGACGGACGAAAATATACATACGAATGTGATCCGGGAATGCTCCAACGTGACGTCGGGACGCCTTCAGGCAGCGTTTCACGACCCAGGAAGTACGAATCGAACCGACAGCAGTCCGGACGGCAATATTTTTACGGCACCCAAAAAGTGCCGGAAAAGCGAAGTACGCCGCAAAACGAGCAGATTAGGGGGCCCGGTACGCGTCGTACCCCCCCAGCCTCCGTGAGTACACGCCGTACCCCACCCAGCCCCCGTGAGTACGCGCCGAACCCCCCCCCCCAGCCCCCATGAGTACACGCCGTACCCCCCCAGCCCCCGTGAGTACGCGCCGAACCCCCCCAGCCCCCATGAGTACGCGCCGTACCCCCCAGCCCCCGTGAGTATGCGCCGAACCCCCCCAGCCCCCGTGAGTACGCGCCGTACCCCCCCCAGCCCCCATGAGTACGCGCCGAACCCCCCCAGCCCCCGTGAGTACGCGCCGAACCCCCCCAGCCCCCGTGAGTACACGCCGTACCCCCCCCAGACCCCGTGAGTACGCGCCAAACCCCCGTGTATGTACACCCGTGTACGTACGAGTCGTACCCCCACCCGTGTATGTACAGTGCGTACCCCCAGTGCTACGCGCTGGGGGTACGCACCGTACATACACGGGTGTACATACACGGGTGGGGGTACGACTCGTACGTACACGGGTATATATACACGGGTGGGGGTACGACTCGTACGTACATGGGTGTACATACACGGGGGTTCGGCGCGTACTCACGGGGTCTGGGGGGTACGGCGCGTACTCACGGGGGCTGGGGGGGGTTCGGCGCGTACTCACGGGGGCTGGGGGGTACGGCGCGTACTCACAGGGGCTGGGGGGGTTCGGCGCGTACTCACGGGAGCTGGGGGGGGGTTCGGCGTGTACTCACGGGGGCTGGGGGGGGTACGGCGCGTACTCGCGGGGGCTGGGGGGGTGTTCGGCGCGTATGTGGGCACATGTCTCCATGGTTGCTATGGGAGTTCGGTGCGGACGGTGTTTTTTCCATACGGTTGTAACATCGGACGCACCGGATGGATCGTACTTGCGCGGTCGGACTTCACTTTTCACATTTGTACGGTAAATCGTCCGGGGACGTGTCGGACACATTTTCCGACCCGAGGACGTGTGGGGAATTATTCCCAATGCGATTCGTATGGACTTTTTCCCATGCGAATCGTACTTGGCAGTTTGTACGGCACTTGTACGATTCGTACGGTAAAAAGACCGGATACAAGTCGTACGGGGAAATTTTTTACAGGATCGTAATCGGCACCTTTATGTGTGATGCTGGATATTGTGAAAAAATAAATGCATTGCCAGTCCAGCAGCCCAGAGTTCCATGGTGTTGGTGTTCAGTTTCTCTCTTCTCAATCGCAATGACCTGTGACTGGAAGATTCTGCTGGAGGACTCCCCATCTAGAGTGGTGCCTATCTGTGACAATGAATTCATGGGGGCTGCAGTTCATGAAAAGATTGTCCATCCATTCAGTTTCTTTCATTCTGCCTGAAACAAAGTTCTTTTTTCAGTCAGAGAGAGTCAAGCTTAATCTTACCACAAACCCATGTCTGCTTCCAGTAAACTCAGATTATCCCAATTCTAATCATTTAATGAGGTGATCGGGAAATATAAGGTCCCATTTTTCAGGCTCATCTTGTACGCATAATTGCTACATAATCATTTTGGTTGTATTCTTTGAAGATCATCCTAACAGTCTGTGCATTCTGGAATGAACATGTAACCACTATCCAACTGTGAATAACTCTGCTTCCAGGACCACCAGATGTAAAGCTGACTGAAGCAAGCCTATTGTACATGAAAATGATAGTTCGGTGTTCCTCACTAATACCGCCCGTAGCATAGACAGAGATCTCAGACTGACCAGATAGAAATATGACTCTTGATAGAGCCTATGACTGGTGGGCTGCAACTGGGTACATGCACAATATAAAAATACTTGCTATTGATCTTTGAATTAATGATTGCATATTGATAGTTTGGGCCATTTACCATAAAGTGGCAGTATTGTATTTGTTAGGTGACATGAACATTTTCATCCACTAAATCTGTCGTCAAGTCTTGTTGAAGGACTAATATCACTACTAAGTTACTTTATGAAAGATCTATCTTACGAATGTATTGGCAATCCTTAGATCCAAGATAGGCCTCCATACTTTGGTGTACTTTGGTGTACTTCTTTACCTAAGTGTAGGTAAGTGTTAGAAATGGGATTTCTGGTTGGCTAAGGCTTGCGCCAAAGTCAGGCAGAAACCACCACTCTAGTCAGGGCAAGGAAGTTACACACCAAAGAAAACCCCTGCTCACCCCCTTGGTAGCTTGGCACGAGCAGACAGGCTTATCCCTGAGGCGATGTGTAAAGCGTTTGCGCGCGCACCCAGCAACAACACCCAAGGCCCACCACAAAATAAACTCCACACAAGGTATTCTATAAAAATAGCCTTTGTATTATAGCAAAACACATTAGATAATAAATATACTCTTTACAGGGTGCCACTGGTACGGGTAGAATTTACAAGGGATATGTACAAGACAGGGCCACCCGGACCACTGTCAGGAATAAGCACTTTTTGGACATAGCACGTTTTGTAGAACTAGTACTTTGCAGGAATTAATACTTGGTAGAAATAATACTTTTAGAACATAGCACATATAATCACTGTATCACCAATTAGAAGTCATAGCGCACAACCAGTAACCACTGGTAACAGGTAATTGCCACCTACGCAACCCTAACCACTTTAGGAGAATCTCACGCAGGGAACCAGTACCACTATGCTAGGTAACACAACCTCCTAGGGATAAAAATACATCTAGAGGGGTACACAAAGCATGGTATAAATCACATTAGGAAGGCATCAAGCATCACAGCAATGCACAGGCGCAAAAGCGCATAAGTAACAATGATCAGGAAAAGTTCCTTCTTTAGGAGATAGTTCCTTAGCAACCAAATTAAATATTCTTCTGAACACAGTTCGTTGGCAACAATGTGACCCCCACGGGAGTCACACGACGTCGAGTCTACGATATTCCCAAGGTTCGGCGTCGACCGCGAGGAGCGCTGCGTCGAGCCTGGAGTTACAACAGACCCCATAAACACAGTACCTTTGGAAAATGAAGAAACGATGGTCCACGGCGTCGAGAGGTCGGCGTCGAGGTCGGCGTCGATCGTGCCTCGGAGTCGGGTCGATCTGCAGCGGCATCGAGAGATGTCGGGCCGGAGCAGCGCTCACGGCGTCGAGAAGGGCGTCGAGTCGATGCGATCAGCAGCGGCGTCGAGACGGGGTCACTTGGAGCCGGGGCCGATACCCACTGCTCACTGGCGTTGATACCGGCGTCAAGACGGGGTCACTTGGAACTGGGGCCGATACCCACTGCTCACTGGCGATGCTGCTGGCGTCGATCGGGCCCGGCGGCCGGCGTCGAAGGCTCAGAACACTGGGGCCGTTACCCACGATGTCGAGCTGGATTCGGCGGCGTCCGGCGGCGTCGAGACTGCAGATTTTCCCTTGGGTACTGGAGACAACACTTTCCAGCAACCAGCAATTCAGTAGAGGGTGAAGTCCTTTGGCCCTGTGACTTCAACAGGAGGCTGGCACTCTTCCAGCCCTTGGAGATTTTCTTAGCAAGATTGAGAGTACACACACAGTTCCTCTCTCCTGGTCCCTAGGCAAAAGTAAAGAAGCAGCTTTCAGGTTCCTCCACAGCAAAACAGCACTCTGGCAGAAAGGGGAGGCAAGCCCTTAGATCAACAGGCTTCTTGTCCTTGGTACAGGTTTCCTTGTCAGAAGTGATCTCAAGAAAAGCAAAAGGTCCTAAAAGTCCTGGAGGTATCAGAGGGGCAAAACAGCCCCCAGCAAAGGCAGAAGGGTCCCAAGAGGTCCTGGGCATAAAGACATGGAGCAGAAAAAAAACTCCCAGCAAAGAAAAGTCCTGCAGGCAACCAGGGGCAGGGCAGGGCCCAGGGAGGCAAGCCTTCCCCTGAGCCCCAGCAGCAGCACGCCCCTGGTAGATTCAAGTCCAGAACAAGAACACGAACAAGAACATTTTCATGGGGTCACAGCCCCTCTTTTATACACCGAATCCCTTTGTCTCAAGGGTGCAGGGAAGGGGCGAACCAGATCCAACTGGTTCCTGAGCACTTTGTTTTGCTCAGCCCCTCTCCCTATTCAGAGGACAGGCCAGGGTCATCAGTCGCACCACAGGGGGCGGAGCCATCATTGTGTGGGGAAAACCCAGCCCTATTCAGGACCCAGGTGTACTCCTCCCACCCATCTAGCTGCTGATCTCCCCATTCACCACTGGGTGACTCATCCTGACTCTGGGGAATCCCTAGCCCGTCACATGACCTCAACCAGCCAATCATGCGACAAGGCACACATTTTACACTGCACACCGAAGTGCCCACTTCTAGAAGTGGCACTTCCACACTAGGTACATGCACGCCGCACACATCATCGCGCAGCATTCAATCCCACGAGTCCGCACATACCAAACTCGGGCCTGCACACCCCACGCATCAGGAACTACCAGGACACATACATTCCCCCATGCATTCCTATGGGAGGCCAGGCCAACCTCAACACACGCACGCACTTTACCCTGGGACGCAGCGGTAAAGTGCGCAGAAACCCCAAAATCACTACACCATGTCATCAATAAAAGCAAAAAAAGTTCAGGGGTGAACCTGCCAGAAGGGCCAAGTCCAACACAACCCCCTTCCAGCCAAAACGCAGGGCAGACCAATCACCACCGTGATGGTCTTCCCTGCTTGGGGCGATAGAACACGGACGCAGGCCCGCACTGCAGGGACACTCTCCGGTTCTACGCCATTCTCAATCAACAGGGTTCCAAAAAAAAAACAACCGAAAAGAACTCAGGCCCAACTAGGCTACCCCACTGGTACTACCTAGTTGTCCACGGCCAGGACCAGGCCCTAGGCCACCCAGATACCACTGGTCCTTGCCAAACCCAGAGTGGGGGGTAGTAACCCCTGGCCTACAAGCCATTCTCCACTCTCCCTCTCAGTGTAGTTCCCAACTACCACTGATCCTTCAACCTAGGGTCCGCACCCTCAGGCTGGCCAGGGGTCACGGGCAAGAATGCCCCACCCTACCTCTACTTCTGGGATTCTGCACCCCCCCAACTGGAGTGGTACCCCTAGAAGGCAAACCGGCCAGGACACTGACTACAGTCGTCCTTACGTCCAGATCCGGAAACACCGGCTACTGGCTCCGCCACCGAGGGACGTACCATTTGGTCAGATGCCTGGCGGACCAGGACTTCCTAAGGGTGACACATACCTAGCGTGTCGTGTGACAGTCTGCCTGGCGCAGAGCTCACGACCTCCTGTCCCTCTGACAGTGCGTGAAGATGCCCCAGCAACCTGGCGCAGAGCTCACGACCTCCTGTCCCTCTGACAGTGCGTGAAGATGCTCCAGGACAGAAGTGGCATCACCATGGTCACTCATTGGTGGCTCAGCCCTTCTGGCCGGCCCCTGACCCACTGGCTCCCACTGGGGACCTCTCCCCCTCTCACCCCTCACAACTGTACCCCACCTGCTTTCAGGGAGGTATCACCTTACAATTGCCCGGAGAACCAGGACTTCCTGGGAGTATATATACCCTCCCGAGGGTGACACATACCTAGCGTGTCGTGTGACAGTCTGCCTGGCGCAGAGCTCACGACCTCCTGTCCCTCTGACAGTGCGTGAAGATGCCCCAGGACAGAAGTGACGTCACCATGGTCACTCATTGGTGGCCCAGCCCTTCTGGCCGGCCCCTGACCCACTGGCTCCCACTGGGGACTCTTCCCCCTCTCACCCCTCAAAACTGAACCTCTGCACCCTCCACCTAGGAGTGGCACTGCTCGACACCAAAACTGATGGAGGCCTGACTACAGACACTCCCAGCTTACCTCAAACAGGAAGAACCACCTCGAAGAACAGTCCAACAGGACAGACTAGGCTCCCTACCTGGTGTTCCCTCATGGAACCAACCAGTCCTGGAGACTGAGGTTGGGGTTGGGAATACAACCCAGGGTCACGCCCTCAACCAGTTCAGGCGTGAGACCACTCAACCTCCTCACAAATAAGGGTACCTAGCTGGGCTACTCTAAACCATCTCCGCCGCAAGGGTTTGTGGAGATACCTGCACCATTCTTCTAGGGTTACTCCCAAAAACAAGCTCAAAATAATTTACACACACCAGGCGTTGGTGCAACTTCGGAAAACAATAACTCTGAGATTTTCTCTGACACAACAGACTGGAGAACCTCTTAACACCATTTAACACTCAATCTTCCAGTGCAACACAACATTCATCCACACTCACACCCCCCAGACTAGTAAGACAGTTTCTACCGCCCCTGATTTCTCAACCTGACCACCACGTGACACAGGTACTATCACTCCGGGAACTGGGAATGGGCCATTCACATTCATCCAGCGCATTACACATTCATCTCCAAACCCCTCCCAAGACTGGTAAGACAGTTTCTACCGCCCCTGATTTCTCAACCTGACCACCACGTGACACAGGTACTATCACTCCGGGAACTGGGAATGGGACATTCACATTCATCCAGCGCATTACACATTCATCTCCAAACCCCTCCCAAGACTGGTAAGACAGTTTCTACCGCCCCTGATTTCTCAACCTGACCACCACGTGACACAGGTACCACTACCCCGGGAACTGGGAATGGGAATACATGCACTGGACACACATCTGCTGCCACCACTGGATCCCACCCTCTGGTGAATCCAGAAAACACAATGCACTAAGGGGGATGATCTACCCTCCCGAGCTAGGGACACCTAACTCACAGTGCACAAAAACACATTTCCAAAGAAATGACAATTAAAAACAATCTTAGAACAATAATCCCTATACCATGAGGCTATCTAAATGCAGAGTTTTGTGGTGCAGCCAGTCGCTGCTGCGGTACAGCGCAAACGCAAGTCCAAATCCCACCGCTGATCACCAATGTTAGAAATGGGATTTCTGGTTGGCTAAGGCTTGCGCCAAAGTCAGGCAGAAACCACCACTCTAGTCAGGGCAAGGAAGTTACACACCAAAGAAAACCCCTGCTCACCCCCTTGGTAGCTTGGCACGAGCAGACAGGCTTATCCCTGAGGCGATGTGTAAAGCGTTTGCGCGCGCACCCAGCAACAACACCCAAGGCCCACCACAAAATAAACTCCACACAAGGTATTCTATAAAAATAGCCTTTGTATTATAGCAAAACACATTAGATAATAAATATACTCTTTACAGGGTGCCACTGGTACGGGTAGAATTTACAAGGGATATGTACAAGACAGGGCCACCCGGACCACTGTCAGGAATAAGCACTTTTTGGACATAGCACGTTTTGTAGAACTAGTACTTTGCAGGAATTAATACTTGGTAGAAATAATACTTTTAGAACATAGCACATATAATCACTGTATCACCAATTAGAAGTCATAGCGCACAACCAGTAACCACTGGTAACAGGTAATTGCCACCTACGCAACCCTAACCACTTTAGGAGAATCTCACGCAGGGAACCAGTACCACTATGCTAGGTAACACAACCTCCTAGGGATAAAAATACATCTAGAGGGGTACACAAAGCATGGTATAAATCACATTAGGAAGGCATCAAGCATCACAGCAATGCACAGGCGCAAAAGCGCATAAGTAACAATGATCAGGAAAAGTTCCTTCTTTAGGAGATAGTTCCTTAGCAACCAAATTAAATATTCTTCTGAACACAGTTCGTTGGCAACAATGTGACCCCCACGGGAGTCACACGACGTCGAGTCTACGATATTCCCAAGGTTCGGCGTCGACCGCGAGGAGCGCTGCGTCGAGCCTGGAGTTACAACAGACCCCATAAACACAGTACCTTTGGAAAATGAAGAAACGATGGTCCACGGCGTCGAGAGGTCGGCGTCGAGGTCGGCGTCGATCGTGCCTCGGAGTCGGGTCGATCTGCAGCGGCATCGAGAGATGTCGGGCCGGAGCAGCGCTCACGGCGTCGAGAAGGGCGTCGAGTCGATGCGATCAGCAGCGGCGTCGAGACGGGGTCACTTGGAGCCGGGGCCGATACCCACTGCTCACTGGCGTTGATACCGGCGTCAAGACGGGGTCACTTGGAACTGGGGCCGATACCCACTGCTCACTGGCGATGCTGCTGGCGTCGATCGGGCCCGGCGGCCGGCGTCGAAGGCTCAGAACACTGGGGCCGTTACCCACGATGTCGAGCTGGATTCGGCGGCGTCCGGCGGCGTCGAGACTGCAGATTTTCCCTTGGGTACTGGAGACAACACTTTCCAGCAACCAGCAATTCAGTAGAGGGTGAAGTCCTTTGGCCCTGTGACTTCAACAGGAGGCTGGCACTCTTCCAGCCCTTGGAGATTTTCTTAGCAAGATTGAGAGTACACACACAGTTCCTCTCTCCTGGTCCCTAGGCAAAAGTAAAGAAGCAGCTTTCAGGTTCCTCCACAGCAAAACAGCACTCTGGCAGAAAGGGGAGGCAAGCCCTTAGATCAACAGGCTTCTTGTCCTTGGTACAGGTTTCCTTGTCAGAAGTGATCTCAAGAAAAGCAAAAGGTCCTAAAAGTCCTGGAGGTATCAGAGGGGCAAAACAGCCCCCAGCAAAGGCAGAAGGGTCCCAAGAGGTCCTGGGCATAAAGACATGGAGCAGAAAAAAAACTCCCAGCAAAGAAAAGTCCTGCAGGCAACCAGGGGCAGGGCAGGGCCCAGGGAGGCAAGCCTTCCCCTGAGCCCCAGCAGCAGCACGCCCCTGGTAGATTCAAGTCCAGAACAAGAACACGAACAAGAACATTTTCATGGGGTCACAGCCCCTCTTTTATACACCGAATCCCTTTGTCTCAAGGGTGCAGGGAAGGGGCGAACCAGATCCAACTGGTTCCTGAGCACTTTGTTTTGCTCAGCCCCTCTCCCTATTCAGAGGACAGGCCAGGGTCATCAGTCGCACCACAGGGGGCGGAGCCATCATTGTGTGGGGAAAACCCAGCCCTATTCAGGACCCAGGTGTACTCCTCCCACCCATCTAGCTGCTGATCTCCCCATTCACCACTGGGTGACTCATCCTGACTCTGGGGAATCCCTAGCCCGTCACATGACCTCAACCAGCCAATCATGCGACAAGGCACACATTTTACACTGCACACCGAAGTGCCCACTTCTAGAAGTGGCACTTCCACACTAGGTACATGCACGCCGCACACATCATCGCGCAGCATTCAATCCCACGAGTCCGCACATACCAAACTCGGGCCTGCACACCCCACGCATCAGGAACTACCAGGACACATACATTCCCCCATGCATTCCTATGGGAGGCCAGGCCAACCTCAACACACGCACGCACTTTACCCTGGGACGCAGCGGTAAAGTGCGCAGAAACCCCAAAATCACTACACCATGTCATCAATAAAAGCAAAAAAAGTTCAGGGGTGAACCTGCCAGAAGGGCCAAGTCCAACAGTAAGGTTGCACTTCATATGTATGCCTATGTTCCTTCATTCATACAGACAATAGCAGGACAAGAATGTCTTTCTCTTGTTACTTCAGAAGACTTTCTAACACCTTTTTTGCAGAGAAATTCTAATGTCATCATAATGTACCCTGCACCCATTTATCTAAAGCAAAGAGTCCAGTTTTCATCCCTTTTAGTAAGTGGACCTAAGCAGGATAAGTAATGAACTTTGCAACAATTGTGGTCCGTTGCCAAGATCACTGAGTTAAATGTAGTTTGGCCTATTAGGCACTTTCAAGAATAAGCAGGACGTTTAGCAGATACCTAGAAACCAGATCAGTAATGGATTTCATAGGGAGTATTTCATGCTCCCTAAATGCTCCTTCAAGATACTCTCTATGATAGGAACATGGTTAATGGTCTTGAATGACTTATTCGGGAAGTCATAAAGAAAGTCTTCTTTACCTTCTTGCCAGCTTCACGCTTGAACATTGTTCAAGGTTCCTCTTTATTGAGGGCAGAGAGCAGAGCTCGTATGAAGGGGAGATGAGGATTGTGCATTCTAGAAATATTTAATCTTGTGTAACAAAGTGTTCCCATGCCTCACCTTCTCTCTCTCTTGTTTCTTAATGCTCTTCCTTCTGATGGTCCTCCCCACAGGCCTCCTCAGATATATCTGGAGGTGGGTAGGGATATAAATTTGAAGTCTATAAAGAGTGCTCTTGAAGGTTCTCTGGTTCCAGCCTCGAGTCAGCATTCTCAAATAGAGGGATGCCCTTATCCTGCAGCAGCAATGGTAACTAAAGTTGTATACAACTTTTATTAAAGCCCTTCATTATCATTTAGCAAATATAATAATTCAGACGGAACCTTGAAAAATGGGGGAGAAGAAGTAATAAATCTATCAGAATCTGGATGGGGATGGCAGAGAATACTTGTCGTGTACCTCACAAGACTCACCTTTGCTTGCGAGGTGATTCCGCAGAGACGACAAGAGCACCCGTCCCTGTACCCACCTGACCTTCGTGAATAGTAGTAACCAATGGAGATGAGATGGACGCAGGGAAGGGAGCCAGAAAGGACGTAGTGGCTGGGTGTGGATGTATCCTGGGGGCCCTATGGAAGACAGGAAGAACTATTCGATAAGGAGTCCTAACCCCTGTTCTACAGCACCCACGCCAACCCACACACAGAAAAGAAAATCGTTCCGGGGACTCACCGATGCTTCTTCGGATCAGGGCAACCAGAATCAGCGCTGCTCAGGGCGAAGAACTCCTGGACACTACTCCTTCCGAAATCAAAGTAAGGCGCTCCTGCGCCGGTGAGTTGAAAGAAAGGTCAAACCATGCGCAAAGATGTTCTTGCGCAATAAGGCGGCAAACTACGGGGGCAAGCTATAACAAAGGCAATGTAGGTGCTAGAACACAGTTCCAAAATGAAGTGGGTACTTTGTCACAGTAGCGCTCCTGCGCTATGGACACTTCAGTACCCCCAGAAGCACACCCACGCTGAAGTGATGCAAAACCAAGAGTATCCCACCAACGCTCCTGCGTTGTAGGATTGAGGAAAAACCCCCAAGCGCTCCTGCGCTATGTAAACTAACTGTGCTCCCTAAGCGCTCCTGCGCTAAGTAAACTAAAGAGCTCCCTAAGCGCTCCTGCGCCGAATAAACTAAAACACCCCCCAAGCGCTCCTGCGCTAAACGAACAAACAGGTCTCCAATGATATATACAAGTATCCCATGAGCACTCCGGTGCTCTGGGATTCAGGCAGCCTCTGTGGCCGGAATTCTCGATACCCAGTGGGGCGCTCCAGCGCCGAGGGAAGGAATGCACAAGCACGCCTTCAACTTACTTGAACCAGGTTGCGGGGGTCGGAACTCCGCAGTCACGTCTTCGGGGGATTCAGTAGAATACGAAGCACGGAGCCGGCGGGAAACGCGCAGTGTAAGCGTTTCCCCCGGAAGTGTTCCTTCGACCTCTCGTGCGCCGCAACCACTAGACCGGGACTCACCCTTCCAACCGGAAGTGAGTCTCCCGGCGTTTCTGTGTGCGCGTTTGCGGGGCACCTGACAGTACACCCCCCCAAACAAAACCCCCACCCCAACCCCCAAGGACTCAAACAGGGGAGACAGGGCGTGGGCTCAACGGGTGACTAAGATGGAAAGCACGGACTAGAACGGGAGCATGGCGCACATGGGACAAAGGTTCCCAAGACCGTTCATCCGGGCCGTACCCTTTCCAGTCCACCAGGTAGTACAGCTTACCTCTGGTACGACGAGAGCCCAGAATGGCCCTGACCTCATACTCAACATGGTCCTCCACCACCACTGGAGAAGGGGGAGAGGGAACAGCGCTACCAGAAGGAACCGCCCTCAGCAGTGAGACATGGAAAACAGGGTGGATCTTCATGTGTGCAGGAAGCACGAGTTTCATAACCACGGAGTAAAAGGCCACTGGATGCAGCTGTCCGGTATCGGTGTTTCGTTGGGACAATACGCCCCCTATGGCGTCCTTAGAGGCGTCTGCCTCTACTATGAAAGGCTGCTTGGTGTCCGGGTGTCCCAGAACTGGGGCTGTGGTGAAACGCCTTTTCAGTTCTTGAAAGGCGCCTTCTGCCGTCTGATCCCAACTGAAACGTACCCCTTTGCGTAGCAAGCG
This sequence comes from Triturus cristatus, assembly GCF_964204655.1. Lineage (NCBI taxonomy): Eukaryota > Metazoa > Chordata > Amphibia > Caudata > Salamandridae > Triturus > Triturus cristatus. Next base: position 272,287,166 of record NC_140592.1, on the reverse strand, counting down.
TGTAATGGGGGCTACCAGCCCAGAGAACCCGGTGATGAATCTACGGTAGTAGTTGGCGAATCCTAAGAACCGTTGGACCCCTTTTACCGACTCCGGAGGAGGCCATGACAATATGGCGTCCACTTTCTTATTGTCCATGTGGATGCCTGCCGGAGTGATGATGTGCCCCAGGAACTCCACCGTAGTGACGTGGAACATGCTCTTCTCCATCTTCACATATAACCGGTGTTGTTCCAACCGTCGGAGGACGGAACGCACATGTTGCACGTGTTCTGCTTTAGACTGGGAGTAAATCAGTATGTCGTCGATATAGACGATGCAGAACACGTCTATGTAGTCCCGTAACACTTCATCGATGAAGAACTGGAACGCTGCAGGGGCATTACAGAGTCCGAAAGGCATGACCTGATATTCGAATAGACCAAACTTCGTCCGGAAGGCAGTCTTCCATTCGTCACCCTTTCGGACTCTGACCAGATGGTAAGCACCCCGTAGGTCCAGCTTGGTATACACAGAGGCGTCTTTGACCTGCTCCAGGAGGTTGGATATCAACGGTAGCGGGTAACGGTTTTTTACCGTGATGGCGTTTATCGCCCGAAAGTCTATGCAGGTCCTTAGATCACCCTCCTTTTTCGATACGAAGAAGAGAGAAGAGGACACCGGAGACCTGGAATGACGAATGAATCCGTTGTCCAAAAACTCGTCCAAATATGATCGTAGGTGGATGTTCTCTTTTTCCGTGAGGGAATAGATCCTGCTGCATGGCAACTTAGAGCCAGGGATCAAATCTATGCGGCAATCAAACGGCCGATGTGGTGGCAGGGTGTTGGCTCCTTTTTTGTCGAATACCTCTGCCAGGTCTTGATATTCCTCCGGTATGGCTGCTTGGGAAACCATCCCCATACCTTGTAGCGGCAGCGTTCTAGCTTGTATGGAGCGAGCTCCCATAAGGTCGTCCTTCGCATAACAGCTTCCACAGCAATGCTCCGAATCCAGATGTATGATTCTGGACACCCAATCAATGCGTGGATTGTGCTTCACCAACCACGGTAAGCCAAGAATGACCTTGAATTGAGGGGCGTCTATGACGTCAAAACAGATGGCCTCTGTATGGTGGTTCTCGAAGACCATAGACATGTTCTCGGTTTGCTGCCGGATTGGGCCGGACGTCAGGTCTGTGCCATCCACAGCTTTCACGGTTTCGGGTTGTGCTTTCGACACGGTGCTGATGCCCAACGTACGTGAATAAACGGTGTCGATAAAGCAACCAGTTGCACCGGAATCCACCATAGCGGTCACCAACCAGGATTCGTCTGCCTGGTTTCGTAAGGTTACTTCTACCCCTATGTGGTGGCTGCCATCAAACACCGCAGGGATCGCTGAGAAAAAAGATGAAGAACCCAGAGGACGGATCCCCATGTCTACTGGGTTGTCTCGTTTCCCGACTTGTCACCCTTGGTGATGGGCAACACGAACGGCCTTCTACCACGTGGTTTCGTTGGTTTCACCGGACATTCCCTGACAAAGTGGCCACTTTTTCCGCAGTATAAGCATTGGTTCTGCCTCCTTCTTTTCTCTCTTTCTTGGCTAGTCAGTGGTCCTTTGATGCCCCCTATCTGCATGGGTTCCGGGGCCTCACTCGGGGGGTTGGATTCATCTTTGGCTTTTTCAACACCCTTGTCCCCCATGGATAAGAAACGGTTGTCACTACCTTTTCCTTTCTCTGTTCTCCTTTCCAGTAGTCGAAAGTTCATCTTCACCACCATGTTGATGAACGGGCCTATTTCCTCAGGGGGATCGGGATACTGCGATATGAGGTCCTTGAGATCATCGCGTAATCCCCGATAAAATACGGACACCTTCTTATCCTCTGGCCAATGGGATTCGATAACCAACCGGTTGAACGTGGTGATGTAATGAAGGAGATCCTGGTTACCTTGTTTGTGATTGAGCAACTCGTTATCCGCAGCTTGCACAAAGGTGTGCCGGGCGAACATACGTCGCATGGCTTCTTGGAATGTCGGTAGGTGGTGTAGCATGGGTTCATCGTTATCCACTAAGGCAATGGACCATTGGGCGGCGTCTCCGCCCATATAGGACAGGATGAAGGCTACCTTGGATGAGTCGTCAGGAAAAGCCGTGGTTCTGGCCATGAAATGCAGATGACATTGATGGATGAAGATGCCGTACTTGGTGCTGTCCCCGTAGAAGCGTTCGGGTGGTGCCAGCTGTACAGGATGTGGCGTGATCACTTGTATGGCGGGGTTCGGAGAGGTGGTGGTAGAGGACCCCCCAAAGGTAAACGTAGGCTGCCTCAACAGACCTTCTTGTAACACTCTGGGACTAGGGGTGGTTCCCCACGGACTGGTAACCCCCGATGCCATTTGGCCCTGTAGGGCCGTGATGTCATGGCGTAAGGTGAGGTTCTCGGTTTGCATAGCGGCTAACATGGCCGCTATGTCGCTTAATGTAACCTCTGGGTCGCCCATGTCGTCTGGGTGGAATAGAAATCGTGGGCTTCGTATTCTGTCGTGTACCTCACAAGACTCACCTTTGCTTGCGAGGTGATTCCGCAGAGACGACAAGAGCACCCGTCCCTGTACCCACCTGACCTTCGTGAATAGTAGTAACCAATGGAGATGAGATGGACGCAGGGAAGGGAGCCAGAAAGGACGTAGTGGCTGGGTGTGGATGTATCCTGGGGGCCCTATGGAAGACAGGAAGAACTATTCGATAAGGAGTCCTAACCCCTGTTCTACAGCACCCACGCCAACCCACACACAGAAAAGAAAATCGTTCCGGGGACTCACCGATGCTTCTTCGGATCAGGGCAACCAGAATCAGCGCTGCTCAGGGCGAAGAACTCCTGGACACTACTCCTTCCGAAATCAAAGTAAGGCGCTCCTGCGCCGGTGAGTTGAAAGAAAGGTCAAACCATGCGCAAAGATGTTCTTGCGCAATAAGGCGGCAAACTACGGGGGCAAGCTATAACAAAGGCAATGTAGGTGCTAGAACACAGTTCCAAAATGAAGTGGGTACTTTGTCACAGTAGCGCTCCTGCGCTATGGACACTTCAGTACCCCCAGAAGCACACCCACGCTGAAGTGATGCAAAACCAAGAGTATCCCACCAACGCTCCTGCGTTGTAGGATTGAGGAAAAACCCCCAAGCGCTCCTGCGCTATGTAAACTAACTGTGCTCCCTAAGCGCTCCTGCGCTAAGTAAACTAAAGAGCTCCCTAAGCGCTCCTGCGCCGAATAAACTAAAACACCCCCCAAGCGCTCCTGCGCTAAACGAACAAACAGGTCTCCAATGATATATACAAGTATCCCATGAGCACTCCGGTGCTCTGGGATTCAGGCAGCCTCTGTGGCCGGAATTCTCGATACCCAGTGGGGCGCTCCAGCGCCGAGGGAAGGAATGCACAAGCACGCCTTCAACTTACTGGAACCAGGTTGCGGGGGTCGGAACTCCGCAGTCACGTCTTCGGGGGATTCAGTAGAATACGAAGCACGGAGCCGGCGGGAAACGCGCAGTGTAAGCGTTTCCCCCGGAAGTGTTCCTTCGACCTCTCGTGCGCCGCAACCACTAGACCGGGACTCACCCTTCCAACCGGAAGTGAGTCTCCCGGCGTTTCTGTGTGCGCGTTTGCGGGGCACCTGACAATACTCTCATATTTCAAAATTCCCAGTAAGTCACTGAATGTTCCTGGGAGGAAAAAACCCTGTTCTCCTTTCTCCTGCTGTGGACAGTTGTTGGAAACGGCCCTTTTTGCAGGGTTATCCCCAAACTTTTTGCTTCTTCCTCCTTTATTTTTTCTGACCCGTGGTTGTTGGCAATAGGACTCTGGGCACTTTACCACTGCTGATCAGTGCTAAAGTGCATATGCTCTCTGTATAAATTGTTATATTGATTGGTTATCCATGATTGGTATATTTGTTTCACCTGTTAGCCCCTAGTAAAGTGCACTGAGTGTGCCAGGGCTGGTGATTCAAATGCAACTAGTGGGCTGCAGCACTGATTGTGCCTCCCACAGGAGTAGCCCTAAAATGATGTCTTAGGCCTGCTTGCAGTGCCTATGTGCAGTCCAGGACTGCCATATCGACCTGGCCAGTGCAACCACTGACCAGGCCTTATTCTTCCCTTTCTGAACATGTCAGGCATCCCTATGGTGGCCCTAGGTACCCCCCTGGGCTGGGTGCAGTGTATCTGAAAGGTAGGGCATGTACTGAGGTGTGTAACATGCCCTGGTAGTGAATTACAGCCATTTTCGTTTTTCACTGCTGAGAGGCTATCTTGCCCATAGGACAGAATGGGGGAGGCTGTTTACATGCCTATCTTCCCCTAAAGTTAAGATAGAAAATCCAAGTTTGGTATCTTTGTGTTCAGAATTTAATTATACATCTTTTTAGCAAGATGGTTTTTAAATTCACTGTGTGAGAATAGCACTTTTTAGAAAGTAGCTATTCTCCTGTTTAACCTTCCTGTGTTCCTGTGTGCAGATTGGCTGACTGGTGTCATGTGATGGGCTAGGTGGCTCCAGGAGTCTGGATGAGTCAGCAGCAGGGTGAATAGGGAGATCTGCTTTAGATGGGTGGGAGGAGTAGCCCCCTGGGTTTGAGTAGGGCTGCCTCTGCCAGCACAATGCTGGCTCCACCCCCTGCTGGCCAGGCTGAAGACTCTGCCTCTGCCAGCACAAAGAAGGCTCCACCTCCTGCTGAGCGTCTAACGACCCTGCCCCTCACTCTGAAAGGAACCAGGTGCTCCAGGGCAGAGCACACCCAGGAACCGGTTTGAGCAGGGGAATCCCCCCACTGAAACAAAGAGAGACAAAGACTTGGAGGGGTATAAGAAGAGGACCCCAGACACCTAAACTTTAGATCACTTTGGAACTAAAAAGGAACCTCTGCCAAGGAGAAAGCTGAAAAGAACTGAAGAGGAGAAGACTGCCTGCTTGCTGTTTTGCTTTGCTGCCAAGGAGAGGGGAAGGACTTTGCTGTGTCCCCTTCTTTTGATTCTGATCTCCAAGGGCCTGAGAAGGGCTGGCTCCCTGTTAAGAAGTCCCAGGAACAAAAGGACTTCACCACCAGCTCCCCTGGAACTCTGCTGAGGGAGTTCTGACCTGCCTTGAATTGCTTGCCTAGTCTTGGGGCCTCAGGAGGTCGTTTTGCTGTGTTTGGGAGCTGGGAAGCAGAAGCGTGAAAAAGAGTAGCTGGTACCCAACGCATCATCCGATTGCGAGTCGCAAGAATGAGAGTGCGAGGAGAATTTTATCGCGGTGTCATCGCAGCACCCGGAGTCCCCGCATCGCCGAGTGTGTCGAGCATCGTCCCGGTGCGTGAAGATTCCTGACGCTGCGAGGGTCGTCGCAGAACCAGTTTGCGGGCCGCACCACTGCCGGTGCGTGAAAGTATCCAGTCGCTGCGTGTGTCGACGCAGAGTCCCGTCCCGTGACGCATCGAGGGATGCGGCGCCAGAAGTCAACGCCGCGCACCGCGACGCATCGAGGGTTGCAGCGCCAAAAGTCAGCGCTGCGCCGCGCATCGCACCGCATCGAAGATCGTCGCATCGTACCTGTGCGTGAAGCTTCCCCCTAAGAAACCTACGCAACGAAAGCCAAAGTCATCGCATCCTCCCCCTACAGATCGGAGCCGGCGCATCCACCTCTGCTGCGTGAAGCAGGGCTGCTGCAAAGCCTCCCCAAAATCTCAGGAGTATCGCATCGCCTTTGCCATCTTCCTTGTTATAGCTTTTGGAAACCTTATCGCAACTACAGGTACTGTTGGGCACGAGAGTGTCGCATTTTGTGCATTGAGAGTCGCATTGTGCAGGACACTGACTTTTACATCCTGGAGTACTTTCTGCAAACTCTTGAACTATCTTTAAAGTAACCTTTTTAATTGTATGTTGGTTTTTCTGTAGTATTTGGTCTTGTGAAGTTTTTAGTAAAGATACCTTATTTTTCTAAAACTGGTGTGGAGTAAATCTGTGGTGTTTTCACTGTGTTACTGTGAGTGTTGGTACAAATACTTTACACATTGCCTTTGATAGCCTAGACTGCTCAGGCCAAGCTACCTAGAGGGTGAGCAGGGGTTATCTTAACAGTGTATCCACCTTTCCCTGACTAGAAGCAAGGGTCCCTACTTGGACAGTGGTACCTACCCTGCCAACTAGAGACCCCCAGATCTAACATTGGTGTTGAGCGGTGAGGATTGAACTTGTATTTGTACTTGATCCACAGTAATTGGTGTACATCACTAGGAGAGCAGACCATTACACAGCCACATACTGCTGAGTGTTGATTTTTGGTTCTATGTTTGGAAGTAACTCTTGAATTATCATGGCTCCAAGTGAGAAAGCAGCCAGTGTAGAAGGAGAGCTAGAGTTCACCATTGAGGATTTGTATTCGTACAAAGTGGAGGAGCTCAAGCAGTTCTGCAAGTATTTTGGTTGTCCCATAAAAAGCAACATCAGAAAGGAAGAGTTGCAGAAGGTTCTGAAAACCTGGTGGGAGGCTAAAGAGGCTGAAGGAGCAGATAATAATAATGAAGGGAATGGGTTTGGGGCAAATGATTTGCCAGTGGGCAACCCCAACAGAGGAGCGGGGAGCCACCATTCCAGCCGGGGTCTCTCCCCAGCAGAGGAGTTACAAGAGAATCAAAGAATCAGAGAACATGAACTGGAAGTAATGAAAATGGAAATGGCGTTGGAGGAAAGAAAAATGCTTTTGGCTCATGAGTTGAGGATGAGGGAGCTTGATTTCGAGCTCGAGAGGCTTGAGGCCATGAGTGTCTCAGCTGAAGAAGAAAAATGGGAGGCTCAAGAAGTGAGCTTTGCTGAGTTGGAGGTGGAGTCCAGCTCAGATGGTGGCAGCAAGATTGTAGTTTCTAGTGCTGAGAGAAAGGTACAAACACCCAGAGATGTGGTACCTGACTTGAAGGAGGGGGTTGACATACACCAGGGGGTTCAGGTTTATGATGTAGTTCCAGTGGGGTGCAGTGTCCCTGAAGTAGATTGGGGAACTGACACAGGGGACCATATTCCTAGTGGTGGGAGGGACACTCTACTGACCCTAGATGAGAGGTACAGGGAGAGGGGTTCCCCCATGGTAGAAACCTTGGTATGTGAGTGTGAAGACCGCCCAGAAGAGTGTGAGTTGTGTGACAGAGACAGTCAGATACTGTCTTGCCAATCTCAGGAGAGTGGTGTGGGATACTGGTGTGAGGCACTGGAGGGTGAGGCAAAAGGTAGCTTGGTTAACAACTGTGGGGGGCTGTGTGATTCATTTGTTGGAGAGCATATTTTAAGTCCCTGTTTTCCAGAGCTATGCCAACACCCAGTGGAGTGTGAGTTCTCTGGTTCCAGAGAGCTTGCGTTGGAGGCAGACCTTTGGTTGGATGCCAGAAGGTCTGGAGAGGCATTGGGGAGTGATCCCAAAAGGAGTGGCCCAGATATCTTCCAGACCTGTGAGGTGGAAGAGGTTCAGTGTAGCCCAGTTAGGTACCAGTGTAGTGGGAGGGGTGTAGGGGCTCACGTCCTGTCTCAGTGGAGAAGGGGTGAGTGTGGGACTGTGGGTCCCAAGGTGCCCGAAACCCAGTCTCAGGGCCTGGTGGGTTCCTTAAGGGAACACCAGGTTGGGGTCTAGACAGTGCTAGTAGGCCATTTGAGGAGGATCTTCTAGTGTCAGGAGAACCTGGAGCCTCTGTAAACAGAGCTCCAGTGGTTCTGGTGTCTGGCGGTACCGCTCCAGTTGGGAGGGTGCAGAAGTCCAGACTGAGGGGTGAGAGGGGGAGGTGTTCCCCAGTGGGAGTGAAATCTTTAAAAATTCATATTCTTCTAGTACGTAGTGAGGATGAAGGCAATTGATAGATTCCTAATGTCAGTCACCCAAAAAAATGTCCATGCCACATGTCTGACATTCTTTAAGGATTGCTGGTGTTTGTTGTTTAGTCATGATTATTCTAAATAATCAAAGCAGACAATAGATACCCACCATAGACGATCAGCTTTGTGGAGATCCCCACAACCTGTAGTAATAAAGTAATGCTAATAATGACTCAAACAAATGATATAAAGCTTATCTGTGATCTACAGAGAAAAAATCTTGCTTTATCGCAGTATTTCTTCCAAAATATCAAGAGGAAGTAGAGCAGTCTCTGGAGATTATCTGGCACATGCTGTGCAGTGAGGGCTTCAAGATAGCCTACAGGAGCAAGCTGCAGGCCTATTACACCAATGACTGCAAAATGTATGAAAGCACAATCGGTGGATAGGCTACAGTATTAAAAGAACAATCACTGCTATGTTCATTCATTACACCGAGAATTCCCAGCTCGTAAATGTGGAATAACTCAAGGCATGCAACAAAAAAAAATAAGATCAATGGCTGTAGAAATTAACCAGAAAATAGATTTATCATTTTCGTTTACTGCATTTAGGTATTTTGCCTTGCTTAGAAAAGTCACTGAATATACATATATTCAGAAGAGCTGTTAAAATTATTTCACATGTGTACCTAAAGATCTATGGGTCGGATCACAAATAATTTCTGACTGGTGCTAATAAATGTTCTTCTTAAAGCAGTGCTTGGTATCAACATCTTTTACAATAGTACAATGAAAGCAGATTTATGGCGGTGGTAATATGTCACCAGAATGTTTGTGCATATTTGTTGTCGTATTGATTTGTTGTGTTTTTTTTCTATTGTGGTTTTGGGCTTCATTATTATATTGTTTGTATTTGTGTAGTACTGTGGTTGCTGTGTTGCATCCTGTATTAAATATTTTGCCATTTTCTGCACAGTTATGTTTCTGTTGTGCTAATATTGTTTTGTTATGTTATTGTGTTTTAGACTGTTGTTCATTTTACAGATGCCAACATATGCTGCTACATTTCTCATCAAAAGAAGCACATTCCTTTAAGGTTCCAGTGACAAACAACCATTAACAAGCTCTGCAACTATATAACAACCAACAGGCCCAAAACGTGACAGATACCTGTCTTGAATTATCAATTTCAGGGCTCATTTTATGCTATGCCCTAGATGCTTTTGTTAATGGTCATCGCAGTGGAGATGCCCCTTTGTAAAAAGTACAGATCACCTTCAAAAAAGGTTGAGGATTTTGGCATAGCTACTTGTTTTGCCCACCTGACAGGAGTGCATGTAGGCTTCCATGATGCTTGTTCCTTATTTTGGTTTTATATTTTGACTTAAAATTCCAAATCCTCTACCTTGCCTTCTTGATAACCATCATAGGCAAATGCCCCATTCAACTGGCCTAGACTGACCACATTCCCATACCCATCACCCTGCTCTGCATCCAAGAAACACATTGAGGTAATTCTAAAAGAGAACAACAAAAGTCCATAACCTTCAAAGGCTTCTCAATCGATATGCTAAGATGCAAACTCATCTCTCACCATGCCACCTCTACATCTGATATCAATACCCTTCTAAAACAACTTCAATGCATTTCTGGAAAATCATGTGTACACCCAAGCTCCAACTAAAAGATGAAATTTCAAGTTGAACCCCTCAACACTTTGGTGCTCCAAATGTCTTGCAGACAACAAATGCTCTATTTGCAGACAGGAAAGAAACCAGTACCAGGAAGACCTCACACAAGAGAAGACCCTTCACAGAACATGCAGAGAAACTCTTTATGTTAACCAAAGCAAAGTAAAGCACGAACACCATCAATGAAGTTACAACAGAAACAGAACACTCTTCCAGCCAATTAAGATCTGTGTCAACCCCCTTTCTGACCCTCCAATCCCACAGTCCACAGACAAATGCAAAGCTATCAGCCTCTTTTTCATTGAACAAATACAGAAGATCCGACAACACAGCAACAACACCAAGCTTGATTCTCCTTTGAAACCCCAAACACTATGCTGGATCCCTCAATGGTCATCCTTAACACCACTGGTTCTTGCAGAGCTAGAAGATGCCCTCATCTTCCTAAAGCAACCTACTTTGAAGAAGATTTCTTATCCCTGTTCGTCATCAAAAACCTCTCACATTTAGTCGCATCCATTGTCTACTTCCCTCAAGAAAGCCTGTACTAGACTGTGATGACCTTGCCAACTACCAATCCATCATTCACTTACCCTTCATTGGCAGACCACCAAAAAAGCAGACTAAGCAAAACTCCAAGATCACATCAACACCAATCATATCCTGCATAACTATCAATGTGGCTTCAGATCACACAGAAGCACAGAGACAGCTACCTTACAAATGATAAATGACCCAATCCCGACCACAGATCATGGTGGCCAATGCCTCATTTTGATGGACCTCTCAGATGTCTACTACACTGTTCCACACCTGGAAGTCTTGAATAGAACTCACTGGTAACGTGCTTCATTGATTCTCTGCCTACCTATCCAACTGATACAATTTAGTCACATAGACACCTCCTGGTCTCAAAGATCCCAGTCACCTGCAGAATTTCCCAGGATTCAATATTGTCTACTGTCATCTTCAACCTCTACATATGGCCCCTTGGGAGACTGCTCAATGATACCAACATCAGAATTCAACAATACACAGGAAGCACAAACACACAACTCTCCTTGAAAGTATCTGCTCCAGACATACAATGCTTCAATCACTGCCTGCACTTTATCCAGACCTGGATATCCAGCACCTGCTTTTTTTATTTTGATAATCAATTTTATTAAGTTTTCAATGTAACCAAACAAACAGCACCATTCAGAGTTACATCGCTTGCGAATAGTCCAGGGTAAGCACAGTTCACATTGATATAAAAGGTGACATACATGCAAATCAAAGCCCCATATCCCTAGAAGCATTCCATAGACCCAGCCGGTCCACCTTAAAACTCTATCACCCCCACCCACTTCCCCCACATTCTGCAAAATTTCCCGGGGCATCCCCATGCCACATAAAGAGGTCGTTCCTGCGCGGCACACCAGTCCACCCCCCTACGCCAGCGCGCCAATGTTGGTGCTGTAGCCGTCAGCCAATGGGCAGCGATATCTCTTTTAGCTACCACCAAGGCCGCGTTAAGAAAAAGCTTTTCGGCTCTGCTACCGTCCAGACCGTCAGTTATGCCCAATAGAATACACGCTGGAGCCATAGGGACCTCCCAGCCCAAGACCTCTGTCAATTCCCCTGTTAAGGACTCCCAATACCTCTGCATCGCGGGACAAAGCCACACCATGTGATAAAAATCTGCGCTGGGATGGGAGCAGCGGGGGCAAAGGACATCCGACCGGAGCCCTGCAATGTGAAGGCGCAGCGGCGTAAGATAGGCAGCATGCAGGAAGTACATTTGGACCAACCGAAGCCGCGCTGAGACAGTGATTATTTTGGGGCCCATCAAGGCATCTCTCCAGTCGGCATCGTCTAGCACCCCAAGCCAGCCCTCTCACTTCTCCCGGAGGTGAGAGAGGGAGTTGGGGGTATTATTAGTGAGTGATCGGTATATTCTGGAAATCCCCCCATTCCCCAAATCATCAGTCATAATCTGTACCTCCGGCAGACTGTACTCTGGCAAGGAAGTACCATCTGAGATGTACGAACGAAGGGCATGGAGCAGCTGCAGGTAGCGGAAACGTTGGGAGGGATGTAGAGAATGCCTGGCCTGCAGGTCCTGAAAGGAGCGTAAGTGGGTACCACTCCAGACATCGCCCAACAGGGATATCCCAATGAGGTCCCATTGCCGGAACCCTACCAGGGACGCCACCTCCCCGAGCCGGGTGCCACACCAAAGGGGGGTATATTGCATCAGTATGCCCGACCAGCGGGTGTGGCGCAATGAGGCCCGCCAAGCCAAGAACACTCCACGAGTAACCTCAGGGAGAGCCTGAGGGACAGCCGCCCATAGAGCATCCCCTGGAGGGAGGCAAAGCCCAGAGTGTGCAGTTCCAGGTGATACGCCGGATCAGACCATCTGCCGTTAAACCAGTCGTGAAGCGTGAGTAGTCGGGTCGCTAAATAGTACAGATAGAGGCTCGTCAGACCAAGACCTCCGTCAAAAGGCAGAATTTGGCACTGGGCCAGGGCCAGCCTAGACCTCTTTCCCCCCCATAAAAACTTCGTTATCAGACCATCCATCTCCCGGAACCAAGACCTGGCGAACAAGAGGTGTGTGTTTTGAAGCATGTAGAGAAAACGGGGTAAAATCATAATTTTGAAAAGCGCTATCCTTCCCAGAGGGTTTAGGGGCAGAGTACACCATTTCGAGAGATCCCCACGGACCCTTTTGACCAGCGGGGTGACATTGAGTGACCTGCCTTCGAAGGGGGATCGTCGATTGCCAATCGAAGCATTCCCGCGATACATGCAGGGGGACCAACACGGACTTAGCCGGATTGAGCCGTAGGCCAGAGGCCAGCACCTGCTTTAAGCTTAAACTCTCAAAGACAGAAGTCCTATTATTTAGTAAGAACAACAAGCAACAACCTCAACCCCATGTCAAGTCAGGTTCAGTGACTAAGGTGCCGATCACGATCCGGTAAAAAAATTCCCCGTACGACTCGTATCCGGTCTTTTTACCGTACGAATCGCACAAATGCCGTACAAACTGCCAATTACGATTCGCATGGTAAAAAGTCCATACGAATCGCATTGGGAAGTATTCCCCACACGTCCTCGGGTCGGAAAATGTGTCCGACACGTCCACGGACGATTAACCGTACAAATGTGAAAAGTGAAGTCCGACCGAGGAATTACGATCCATCCCGTGCGTCCGATGTTACAACCGTATGGAAAAAACACCGTCCGCACCGAACTCCCATAGCAACCATGGAGACATGTGCCCGCATACGCGCCGACCCCCCCCAGCCCCCGTACGTACACGCCGACCCCCCCCAGCCCCTGTACGTACGTGCCGACCCCCCCAGCCCCCGTACGTTCGAGTCGTACCCCCCCAGCCCCCATACGTTCGAGTCGTACCCCCCATGTATGTACACCCGTGTACGTGTCGAACCCCCCCGTGTATGTACACCCATGTACGTTCGAGTCGTACCCCCACCCGTGTATGTACACCCGTGTACGTGTCGAACCCCCCCGTGTATGTACACCCGTGTACGTGTCAAACCCCCGTGTATGTACACACGTGTACGTGTCGAACCCCCATGTATGTACACCCGTGTACGTGTCGAACCCCCCCATGTATGTACACCCGTGTACGTTTGAGTCGTACCCCCACCCGTGTATGTACGGTGCGTACCCCCAGCGCGTAACTTAATTTATTATTTTTAAAGAAACCCAATGTAAACTACACAAACTTTAAAAATTCAAATGTTATAGTTATAACTTTATAGTTATAAATTAAAATGATAATTTAAGCAGCGCCCAAAAATTACTCTAACTGGCGCACCTCTGTATAACACCACTCACTACCCAGATTAAATTAACCATAGTTAAAGTTAAAGTATAGTTATAGTTATAGATACTCCAGGGCGAGAGTTTAGTTACTTGTGAGAACTATAAATGGTGAATTTCAGTGTTTTTTAAAATCTAAAATGGTATATTTTCACCTTTGTTTTTACAGTGAATTTGAAAGGTTTGTTGTAATATAAAGAAAGATATTTTACATTTTCTAACTAAAACATCCACTTTAACCTTGGTTTTTTCAGTGAACATATAGAATACATAGGCATATTGGCTGATAAATTGCTAGTTCTAATAGTGGATGCAACGTTAAAGTGGGTTGCTGGCTGATACTGAGAGGGAAGCTAGAATGTAATACTCCCTAAACCAAAGGGTAAAGCTTCAAACGTTAGGGCATAGAGCACACTGCCAATGCTAAATATTGACAAAAAAATATTTGTGAAGAGTTAACTAATAGATAAAGACAGTAGATTGTGGAGATTGTACTCCAAGGTCATATCTGGATGATATGCTCATATATCTGAACACATCGAAGCTTTCAGTCCAGCTGCTAATGCACTGGGAGGAATGATTCGGACTGGTCTCAGGCTTAAACTCAGCTGGGAGTTGCCGTTCATATATATATCCATTGGAAGGGCCGAGATGAATGACCTACCTCAGGCACCAACAAAATGACATAGAGAGCCATTCAGATAACGCAGTATAATGGTAACAATGAACACACAAAAAATCCAGAAACTCAATATTTCTAAACTAATATGATCATTAGAAAAAAATGCTAGAATTCTGGATGACACTTTCTTTACCCCTAGCATGAAAGGTAGCATTGGCAACAACGATTGTAGTGCCAAGAAGTAAATATATCTTCCAATGCTGCATGGTTAGCTACCTCACCAAGATTTTTGGAAGAATGGACAAGAGTTTACATGGGTTGATGTTGGGAAGTAAGAGAAATACAGTAGAGCTAAGTACATTTAGGTGCCGATTCCGATCCGTTAAAAATAATTTGCGTACGACCCGTATCCGTATTTGTTTACGTACGAGTCGTGCAAGTACCGTACAAACAGCCAAGTACGATTAGTCCGTGAAAAATAACTACGAATAGAGTCGGGAAAAGTCTACGAGAGTGCGTCGGAAAGTGTCCACGTCCGAATATCGCCGGGAAAAGTGTACGAAAGTGAGCCGGACAGTTTCACGTACAAATCGTAAAACACAAGTCCGAGCGCGCAAGTACGATCCCGACCGTCCGTCCGAATAGACAATCGCACGTAAAAGGCCCGTACGGAGCCAACGCAGTAGCACACATGTACACGGGTAAACTCATGCCCGTGTACGAGCCGTACAGCCCCCCCACCCCCAAATATGGCAGCACCGTACACCACCCTGTCCAAACTGCACCCCAGACCCGCAACTGTACGCGCCGTACCCCCATGTACGCGCAGCACCCCCTCATGTATGCACCGTACCACCGCATGTACGCGCCGTTCCCCAGGGCCGCACGTGTACGCACTGTACCCCCAGCCCCCCACCGCATGTACGCACCGTACCCCAGCACCGCATGTACGCAATGTACCCCCAGCCCCCCAACGCATGGACGCACCGTACCCCAGCACCGCATGTACACACTGTACCCCCAGCCCCCCCACCACATGTACGCACCATACCCCCACCGCATGTACGCACCACACACCAACACCGTACCCCAGCACCCTCACCCAGCATCGCGTATGTACGGATCGTACCTACGCGAAAAAGACTCATACAGAACCAGGACACTGTAAAACAGCACAAGGAGGGTCAAATCGACTCGCACAACAACACAAAACACGTCTACACGACAAAATACATCTCAATGACTGACCTGCCACATCCAAACAGGCCAACAGAGGCCCCAAACACAACCACCTCTTATAACACACCCACCAAAATTCAAACACAGCCACACCCAAAAACTGACCAATAAAAAGGGCCCACACACACAAACCATGAGCCTTTGCAACAGACCTACTGCTGACAGAGCCCACACACAAACAACCCCACATTACTCATACCTTCACTACACCTTCACTCACACACCTTCACACAACCACCTCCACAAACATCCCCCTCTTCACATTTACACACACACACACTCACATTCACACCCACACAACCACAACCATCCACACCCACACCCACACCCCACACCATGCCCACAGACAAGAATCCAAAGTTCACAACGGCGGAGCTGGACCTCCTTGTCAACGAAGTCATCAGAGTCGAGCCACAGCTGTTTGGAACATTGGTCAGACAGACCAGCATAGCTGAAAAATCTGCCATGTGGCAGAGGATTGTCAATAAGGTGAATGCTGTTGCGCCCATCCGAAGGACCAGGCATGAATGCCAAGCCAGGTGGTACGATCTGCGCAGGGCGGTCAAGAGGAAAATGAATGAAGAATATGCCCAGACTAACATCATTGGAGGTGGGCCGCCCCGCAGACCCGTACACTACCATCCCTGGGTGGAGAAGGTGATGGCCATGCTACCGCCGGTGGGAGTACACGGAGTTGAAGGAGTCGCAGAGCCTGGTGAGTACACAAACAACTCACGTAACATGGGGGGAATGGCATCCACACCCCAACCACAACAAATGCATGCACCTACCCCCAAGCACTCCCCGCACACAACCACACTCAAAAACCATGCCCATGCCCCTAACGTCACCATGCACCCTTCACAAATCAAGGCAAGGCCATGTCCAAGGCTACAACAACCACAACACAAGACTGGATGTCCGGGAGGCTGGGAGGGTGGGCCCCACACAACACATTGTGAAAATGAGACGGAGACAACAATGCCCTCAGCCCATATGGCATAGGTACATACCCATGCACAATGCACAGGGACTGGCTAACTACTGACAAGGTAGCTGACACTGGGCCCTGCTGTATGCAGCACAAGGCCCTCCTGGGACCACTGTACTCTCAAACACCAACTCCACAAGCACAGGCATCTAGCACAGGAACTCACACTCCCTGTCATGCCAGCATGCACCATGAGGGGACACACACATCACCTGGGAGACCCAATGACAACTCACACTACACACAACAGCACGCCCGGTCACACCCCCCCCTAACACAAGCACACACCCCCGGGGCAGGCAACGGATTCACACACTCCCACAATGGACATGTGACACCACAAGACCAATCCAGAGCCAAGTAAGCATCAGAGCCAACTATCTACAGGTCACACACTCAGGAGAATATCCCAATCTGTCCCCCACAACATACCCATCCCCAAGTGGACACTGAGAGGAATCCTAGGGACATCCAACTACCTGGGGGAACTGTGTCAACTTGAATATGTATGAAACATGGATGTGGCATGAAACAGCATTAACATTGTCTCACTCTCACCCACAGGGCAACGTCGACGATCTCCCCCCAACACTGGGGGGGAAGAATCACAGTCCCAGGCACCGCGTGAAGACGATCCCACCGGCAGCGACGACTCTCACCACTCCGTGGATGACTTCGACCAACCTGGCCCCTCTGGTGTCCAAGCCCCTGCAGCACCTGCGTCAGGTACATCTGTGCCAACCCCCACCCCCATTCCTGCCACATCCCAGGAGACACCCAGGAGCCCTGCTCGCACTGAACAACACAGCCAGTCTGACCAGGAGGGACAAGGTTCTGCGGGCACCCAGGAGGAGGCAGACAACCCTGCAAATGCCATCCCTCAGGGGTCCCGTAGACCCGATGTGCCCACAACGGCAGGCCAGGCACGTGTGGGCAGGGGTGGTGGGAATGGAGGCAGGTGGAGGCGCAAACCTGACCAGCCAGCTCAGGACCCCGGTATGTCGCACATACGCAACAGCCTGGACTCATACCGGCGTGACACCAGAGGCATGGACCAGGTCGTGTCCAGATTTTCCGGGATGCAGGGGACCCTCGATGAGATAAAGAACCTGCAGGTCGAGCATCATGCCAGTCATCAACAACACCAAGGACGGATGGAGGCAAGACTGGCTGAGCTCCTGGCGGTGCACAGGGACGTGAGCCAATCACTCCGTCAGATCGCCCAAAGCCTGGCAAACCCTCCCTGTACCACCAGGCATAGACCAGCACCAGACACAGGGAGGGAGGAGGAGGAGGAGGAGGAGGAGGAGGATTCATCTGACGGAGCGTCCCTAGCATCGTCAAGGCCTGCATCTGAGGGTCCCCGGAGGAAGGTGGGTCGTCCACGGAAAAGACCGTGAGAGTCAGCGGACCATCCCCATCTCCCAGGTCACCTGGCCTGGCACCTGGCCCTCTGGCGCAAAAGCAGCACCTCATCCAATGACATTCTCTGCCACATGGACTTGCTGGTCACAGTCTGACCAATGATGACCAACACTGTGGTCTGGACTCTGATGACTCCAACTGACAAGGATGCCATCTCCCCCTGTGAACTTTGGATTATATTCCCCGGTAGAGCACCTTAGCACATCTACCAAAAGACTCACCCCACCAAAAATAAATTCATATTGTTCTGCACATGAGATGTTGCTGTCATTTTGCATTATTCAACGACATATGTGTGTGGAAAAGTCTAACTATGCCTGAGTGTTGAACTAACTCCAGCCATCCATACCCTGGGATCAGAGTCTGGTACAGGACACACATGGGTCACAAGGTATCATTCAATGTAGGCATGGAGCACAACACTCACCTGTGATGGCCTCTGGCTGCTGAGGGGGTGCTTGCTAAACTGTGCGGACAGACCTATTTGGGAGATCATCATCAAGGCGTAGAGGTCATGGCCCATGTGGAGGTACCCGGGGAGGGAGTCCCAGGTATGTGTGGCCAGGTGGGAGAACAATGTCCTGTATGCTGGAGTACGGTGGATGTGAAGAACGGTGGCCAGGGCAAGGTTGGATGCACGGAGATGGACCAACGGGTTCTAGGATGACAGACGTACAAGGTTGGTGTGGGGTCTGGTTTGTGGACTGCCTCCTGAGTGTGGGTGGGGAGTGTGGAGGACATCCTGCAGCAGACAGTGAATCATTGCAGCTATCTATGTTGGACGGTGAGATGGCTGGGGCGCAGGGTGTAGAAGCTGAGGTGTGCAGATGCCCCCTGGAAGTGGACCAGTCGCCTTGGAGTTTGGATGTACTTGCTCCGTAGAGGGCAGGGCAGTATATGAGATGGATGTTGTCATGGACCTGGGGGTTGGTCTGTCGTAACTTGGAGTGGACATATCTGTGGATCATGTGCATAATGCAGAGGGCGTTGCAGCATGAGGTCCAGATGTTGTGGACTAGCAAGGCATATGTGAGCGAGCCAAACATGATGCACACCATCTTGTGTGTGTGGCCACTGGGTGCTTGTGCAGGGCCCACAGCAGCAGGCGCCATCTCCCTGCAAAATGCCCCATTTTGCACACAAAGACTAGGATGTCAGAAGGACAACTGCAACAGGCGCGTGTGTAAAGTAAGGAGTGTCCAGTGTCACATGGCACACCCAGAGACAATGCATGCACAATCACCAAAGAGCCATTACACCGGATCAGGAAGCTGAAGGGCGACCTGCGCACAGGAGACACACCCTCAGCAGCTGTTGATGGCCCATTGTGTGGTCGACCTTGCTAAAAAACATACACGACCATGTACAACATGCCCAATAGGGAGCCTAATCCATGAGCAACTGCATGCATGTCGCTAAACTACACATGAACTCCTATGCATTATCTACAGCAAGTATGCCAGAGATACCGCATGCCAAGTGGCAAGAGACCTGCATTGACAGAGATGAGGCACCTTGGAGTGTGACGAACACCTTTATTACTCAGCCTCACACTAATGGAATTGCATCCATTGGAACAGAATCACAGGTCATTCGGCTGACCGTGTGTGACCTACACTGGACACCCCCTTCAACACACAGATGTGGTAAATCCAACTGAGCTGGCACACGAGTGAAGGGGTTGAGCCTCACACCCCTTGCTGCAGACGGAGAGTCTACATTTCCCCATTGAGCCTCATATGGGGATGTCCCACACTATGTCCACCATTAGCATCCCGTATGTTCCTGAGGGACGTTATACACACATTGATGCCTTCATCAGAATCCACAATCCGTGACAGATGACTGTCAGGAAGGGTGACTATCAATTCATGGGAGCCATGCAACACGTCATGTGGCCCATGGTGAGTCGACATGTATGCATGGTAACACAACATGCACAGGAGCAGTCCCCACATATCACAAACACGTACCACCCACAAAACGCCTTGCTGCACTCCTTACCCAAAATGACTTCTCACCATGTCTGTGCATGTAACTCTGATCCAGCACACGTTGCAATACTCATGAGGAATAGCAGGAGGGCAATGATGACATGAGCAGACGACAGCCGCAGGAACCTGGGGAGGACAGACACACAACAAGTCAGCGAAGAGCTAGTAATCCACCGACATGTACATGTACTCTACAGGAATGATGTTGTTACCATGCTATTAATGATTTTTGTGTTCCCGAAAAAATTTGTGGAATGACATCATCACTTGAATGACACATCAGAACACTCCTCCAAGTTACTTAGCACACAGTCAGCTCGACACACACATTGCAACACATGCCACACAAGGCTCTAAGCGCGCACACTCAGACACAGGGACTCACCATCATGAGAAGAAGTTGCGGATAAGCTGACTCCAGATGTCCTCATCCTCATCCTCATCCTCACTTGCCCCGTGCCCAAGCCCTTCATCCTACACGGGTGGATGATCTTGCTCATCCGGATCCAGGATGAGTGGCACAGCCTTCTCCATTGCATGTTGTGCAGCATGCAGCACACAAGGAAGATTTTGCAGACCTTCACCGGGGCATATGGGAGTGCGCCGCCGGTCTTGTGGAGGCACCGGAATCTGCTCTTCAGGAGTCCAAATGACCTCTCAATCATGCGCCTCGTCTGCCCATGGGTGTCGTTGTACCGGTGTTCAGCGGCTGTTCTGGGGTTGCGGAGAGGCGTCATCAGCCATGGCATGTTGGGATAGCCAGCGTCCCCTACATGGAAACCTCATAGACAGAAGTGGGTCAGGAGAAGCAGTAAGATATTAAGATACCGCTAAATACAGGACTAACAGAGTATACCCACCAACAAGACATGCACGTTCGTTGCGCAGCTGCAGCATCATTTCAGGCACCCTGCTACGCCTCATGATGTAGGCATCGTGTGCTGATCCTGGAAAACGGGCACAGACATGGGATATCTGCATGTTAGCAAGACATACCACAAGGGCATTGATGGAGTGGTAATGTTTGCGGTTACGGAAGGCTACCTCCTGTGCCTGTGGTGGTACCAAAGCCACATGTGTCCCATCAATGGCCCCAATGAAATGGGGCATCCCTCCCAGGGCATAGAACTCACCCTTGACACCTGTCAACTGCTCACGAGTTGGAAAATGTATAAATTCATCCCGGTGTACCAACATGGCCTCTAACACATCATGCAGGACACGGCTCAACATGGTCTGGGACATGCCACCTACATCAGCTATGGTCAATTGAAACATACCTGTGGCAAAGAAATGTAGGGCTGCCATCACCTTCATCTTGGGTGTCAGTGCAGTAGGATACCTGCGTAGCGGTTGGAGGAGTGGTGCCAGCCTTGCAGTTAAGTTGTCAATCAACGGTTGGGAGAAGCGGTAGCGGCGTATACAGTCACGTTCCCTCATGGCAGCCAAGTCTGGCATTGGTCGGGTGAGAGGCGGTGCCCTGCATAAATTTGGAAGGAATAACGAAGATTGAGTACAGCACTACACCAATGTCAATGAACTGAGCACATGTTCAACAGCTAATACACATATGCTACATACAGAGTCTGTTCTGTGCAATGCATCCAGGACACGTATGCCAGCCAGGTGATACCCCTACCAAGAGTCAGCTACACACGTGGGTGCTCAAGGTCAACATGACATGCCATGAAAGTAGCTGTGGGCCAGTGTAAGTGAACAGGCAGACGCATTACAGGAGTGACAGACATCCACATATGTGCAGAAGAAGCATGTTTTATCATACAGACAGGTTGCAGAACACTAGAGGCACAGGTCACATGTCCTTGAAATAGGACAGTCCACACACCTTGCCATGAAGGGGTACATGTCAAGACTGATCACAAATACATTGAGACTACGCAGACATGTCCTTGTCTCGCAAGTCCATGTGCGATGCATACATACACCCGTTACGTCTGATTCCACATGTGGCCTGGTGTGCGTAATAGTGTGCCATGCCCATCGACACGCAGACACATGTTGGATGCAGCAACTGCAGATGCATGTCACGGAACAACTACAGCAAGCTCATGGGAACACATGACACACACATGACAGAGTCACATCGTGCAACGCTGGTAGTTACATGTCAGGTGTCATTATCTGTGTCCCTGGCATCAGGGGGCAGTTGCGGGTGTAAGTGACTGTGCCATGCCAGTGATGCATTGCTCGACTGTACCCAGAGAGTAGCTCTATTGATATCAAGTAATTTGCTGTTGTGTCATGCTCCCCATTGTTTCCCAGTGGCATGGTGGGTAAACCAACTGTGTGGTGCAGGGCCTACATATGTGCGTAGTATTGTAGATGTTACTCATGTTGCTGTTCATGCTATGCGCTGTGTCCTATGTAGTTTGGACTCATGTGTCATATGTATACAGGTGTCTGATCATTTCCTGTCTCTTCACTTTGCCCACAGCATCGTTGGGGGAAACCGAGGGAGACACTGGCACGGACGTGGGGGAGGGATCCAGCACTGGGGCCACCAGTGCTGGGGAGTCTGGTGCAGCAAGTGGCACGGAGGCCGAGGGGAGTCAGGCGGAGGACCTGTCCAGTCCCAACACCGACTATGACGCTGACGGGTCCGAGGCAGGGCTCCTAGAGGGGACGGAGACTGCTCCCAGAGCTGAAAGCAGCACTCCATCTCTCGCCACACCCTCCATTCCCATCACCGCCCTCCCACTTGCTCGGGTCCCTTGTGTCCGTGCTAGGCGACAACAGGTGCATGAGAGACGGCAAGGAGGTGTATTTAAAAGGTGAAGGGTTCACTTTCACTCCGGATCATTCTGTGGTGTGTAGGCACATTCAATTGCATGGTGCTTGTCATATGCACGCTCATGATTTAGCTTGTATTCTGAAAGGGATTCGTGTGCCAGTTACGACCCCGTCTTGTACGCTGCTTGCTAACGGTAATTATGTGCTATTCAATGATGAAGCTTGCTGTGGGATGCTTCCGGGAATTCCTCACATCGTGACTGTATCACTACGAGTGGTTTTCTGTAATTACGTCCTTTTCCCACCCCCACATGGCCGGCTCGATGTATCCATCTGGCCTTCCATTCCAACCTTGAAAGCAGAGTTCAACAAGATGAGCAGAATAAGGGCTCTATTGTCTCAAAAACAAGTCGTGTTGACTTCATCCCGAGAAACATTTGTCCTTCACGTAGCTGACACGCGCACAGAGGTGCAAGCGCTTTTGAACACTGATCTCCCACTACATTTTGGGACTCGGATTCAGACTATCTTTCATGCCTCGTCAACAAGTGGCCTGGATGTTTTTTTCTAAATTGTGGGCTCCGGCCTCGTGACCTCCTTCCAAACTTTGTTTGGTGTGATCCCCGCATTTCATCATTTGATTTTTTCTAGCGTCTTCGGAGGTCTCCCTTTGCTTCTCGCCCTCGTAGCTGGGGTGCTATTATTGAACTGCGTACTATGCTGTGGCTTCACAACTTGCGTTACAAGACAGCATGCACCGGCTGCTCCATCTTCGGAAACATGCTTGAATTCTACGGCACTCTGCCGCTGGCGACCTTAAGCAGTGCATATGGATTGATCTTCCGGATTCCCTTCTTTACCTGCGTGCAACCTGTCTTTCATTGCCTAGATTGTCCATTCGAATGGGCTCTGGATTTGTGCCTGTCCAACTCGGCATCTCCTGACCTGGATTATGATCGACTGATGAGCCCCTTGGTGGCTCATGAGTTGGACTGTTCTGGCGTCAGGATTATGGCCTGTGCTGCAGCACATGGAGTCCTAGGGAATTGGGACATCGGAACGGCTGCAACTGAATTCTTATCCAGAAGTTATCTTGATGTCCCCACCTGTTGTCCACAAATGGTGCCGGATGCCCCGATTGTTGAGGAACACGTGTGTTCTTTCCCCCTGCTGAACTGGATGGCAGATAATTTTGCGGAACGTTCAAATGATTTCCTCTTGGAAGCTGTTGCAATTTATTGTGCTTATACCTTGATGGATTGACTTTAGCCCTGCTCATTTCATGGTGCATCCATTGATGTTGCATTTTTTGCCCTTTTACATGGTTAATTTCCCTGCAACATCGTTCATTATTGAAATTTCTCTTCCTGACTTTTTCGCTTCCCTTCTATGGACTTCCAGTTCATGCCCTTGGTTCCGTTCTATCAAACTTGAACTCTGCGTTCTGGAATTTGTGCTCCTAGTGGTTAGTGGTACGAACAAGGGGGGGGTGTAGTGATGATTCCTATCTCCCTATGTACAATGCTAAGTTGCCACCACCGCGTTAGTTGTTAGTAAGCCATCTTGCCAATTTTGCTGCTTTTGCACGCAACACTGTAGTTGCGTGTTATTAATTGAAAAATACCTACTCGAGTTTGCTTCACATGAGAACTGTCTGTTGTTTGACATTCTTCACAGTGAGCAGCGAGCTTGTACTGTACATTGCGTACACAAACAGTCTGGGTGACTAGACGGTGCATGTTGTTGTGTGCAGATTGATCGTCCCACTATTTAGCCATTACATGCACGCAGCTGCAGATACCTGATAGACGAGTGCTTGCCATATTGCAGTGCAGCACGTTTTAGTTTCATTGTGATGGAGAACTTTCACAGAAGACGAGACTAGATGATCCTGTGATGTGATTCCACTGAGCTGATCTGTACGGTGGGGGGTCCCCCATTCAAGCCTAGGGACCTTCTTTTAGTCGAATGATACTACTATTGGTTTACTGGCGACAGGAAGGTTGCTGTTTCCAATGTCATTTTCTTATGATTGCTCCTTTCATTGTCTATGATATTGCAACAATGCTGGTGCTTCTGAACTTAACCATTTGTCTGCTTATGTTAGCCACAGTACTGCATCTTCGGACGCGAGGTTTATTGAATGAACTCTTTCAACTTTACCATGTCTTTGTCTATTCTGTTGTGGACTGATCTGAGAATGATGACGAACAGGTATGTCTGATTCCCACCATTGCTGAGAATATTGTCAGTCGCTTGTTCTGGGTTGTCTATACATTGGGACCGCCGAGCTCAACCTCGGCTAACGAATGGGACACTGAGCTAGTCGGATAAGGGGTTCTGGGTTCTGAGGGGAGTTTGTGGTACACCAAACATGTCTCCTTCGTGCCAGGCACCGCACCCCCTGCCCCTGTCTCCCCTGCTGCCGTCAATGCAGAGTCTGTGGACATTCAGCGCCAGTTGCAGGTTGGTCAGTCATCGCTGCTGCGTGTCCTCCATGGCCACACCAGACTGCTGACACGGAGGGTGCCATACATGGAGGGCATGTCATCAGCGATGTCTGACCAATGGATGTTGCTGAGGTCCATGGACTCGTCACTGACGGCAGCAGTGGGTCTCCTGCAGCGCTCCGTCCCCCCCCTACACCGGCACCATCCGCACTTCCCACTCCCATGCCTGTCCCATACACACCCAGACATCCCCATGCACGCACCCCAGCAGACACAGGCAGCACACCACCAGGGAAGGCCAAGCGCACACCTCCTGTCACGCACACACAGGGGGGAGAAGGCACAGCCACTGGGTTGGGGGGTAAACAGCAGCCACGCTGTCACAGTAGGAGTCCGCAGTCCTCACGACCCACTACCTCCAAAACCACTCCCCTTGGCTCTCCTGCCCAACAGTCGGACAGTGAGTCCTTCATGGCCAGTCTGTCCCTCAGCCCCAGTGTGACACCACCCCGCAAGCGTTTGGGGGATTCCCTGGGCAGGGTAGTTGAGTCCCCCCTCTGTCCACACCCTCCCCCAGTTGCGCTGCGACCCATCCCTCCGACCCCCCCCCTCCTTGGGGCATGTGGTTCCTTCGGGTGCAGGGGAGACACTGAAAGAGCTTGCGGCCGTGTGCAGCGCCATACTGACCTCCTCCTTTGGCGCTGTCCCACCCCCTGTGGTGGATTTGTCCGTCCCTGCACCCACAACACCTACCCGTGCCCCTCCTGTCCCTGCGGTGCCTGGTTCTTCCCCCCCACATGATGCCCCCCCTTCTGTGGATGATATGGTACAGTGAACTGTGCAGGCACGCTAGGGGAGACGCGTCCCAACGTGCCCCCCCCCCCAGGACTTCGCATCTGGCGTGGCCTATGGGCTTGGTGTATAGTGTACTGTAGCTAATTTTCTTCGAAATGCTGAATGTGGTTTTTTGTTTTTCGTTTGCACACTATTGCTTTTCTGGTATTGCTGTTGGTGCTGCTGCTCCCTGAGTTGGGGTGGTGATAATGTGTTGGGTGTCTGGGAAATGTTGTAGTGTGCTGCTCATGGGGTGGACCCTGGTATCTGCATGCCGTCACAAGGTGTCTGCATATATTCGTAGGTCATGTTAGCTCTTACTGCATGGTGACATTGTCCCAAGGTGTGTTCCTTCCTCTGTGGCACCTGACATCTTCCCTGCAGGGTGTTTCCCAATTGTTGTGCTGAGCTGTGTCAACATTTCCTCGGTGTGTGACACATCCCTTCGACTTTGGCCATGCATGCTCTGCAATGTCTCCACCTGCATCGTTTGTGGCATCCTTGCTGGACACTGTACTTGTGTATGGAGTATATTGACATGACTACATGTGGACATTTTCCCTTTTACGCACTATGCATGTGTGTACTCCCTGCCTCACACACATGTGTTACGTGTTCTGCAGGGTGTTTGGGCACCTGACTGACAATTGTGGGCATTGTATCTGTGTGTACTCCACCCTTTTCCTTCCATGGGAGGCAAGAACTTGTTGGCTGCCCCGGCACCTGTACATTCCTATCAGTCCTGGAATGTGGGTGACAGTGTGTGTTCCCTTAGGCTCTCTTAGTTTAGTGGTGTTGGACATGAGGATACAGTCTTGTTGCATGATCTCAGTGTGTGTGTTGTGCTGCCTCCGCCGGGGGTGGGTATGCATGTGTAATTTGTCATCACACCCACATGTGGTGTGTCATGCAGTGGGGGAAGGACATCCATCCTCATGGGAGTGGGACACTGCTGTCAGTGATGTGTTGTCATGGCACTCTACACATTGTCGCACATTGTGGATGCCTTCATGCACCCATGGAGTTTTGCTCATCGGAGGGTGATGTACACACACCCATGTCTCTGTCCACTGCTGGGGGTCCTCTACACCCACCCCTCATTTGTCTGGGCACTGCTGGGAGTGATAGGCACCCACCCCTCATATGTCTGGGCACTGCTGGGAGTGATGGGCACCCACACCTCATATATCTGGGCACTGCTGGGAGTGATAGGCACCCACCCCTCATATGTCTAGGCACTGCTGGGAGTGATAGGCACCCACACCTCATATGTCTGGGCACTGCTGGGAATGATAGGCACACACCCCTATGTATCTGTCCACTGTCGTGGTACGAGCCGTACCCATGCGCTGATGCCCTGGGTACGGCCCGTACCCCTACGGCACCCCAACTTTGGGGGTGAGGCCCGTACCCATGCCTTTGGGACGTGGGTACAGGCCGTACCGCCATTGTTGGTGTGACGTAGGGGTAGGCGTGGTATGTGCCGTACCCATGCACTGATGGCCTGGGTACGGCCCGTACCCCTATGGCACACCAACTTTGGGGGTGCGGCCCGTATCCATGCCTTTGGGACGTGGGTACGGGCCGTACCGCCATTGTTGGTGTGACGTAGGGGTAGGCGTGGTACGGCCCGTACCCACGCTCTGAGGGGCGTGGGGACGTCCCGTACCACCATTGTGGTGGTGACGGGTACACGTCCACGTCGACTTCCGTTGTGGCGGGACGTGGGATTGGTGGACATGCCCCCCGAAGTGACCGGACCATGGAGGTAATTAATGTGCAGGATGTTTTGGTAATTTGTGGGGTGTGGGTTGTGTTTCCTGCCCCTTGCACACACACACACACACACCCCTTTGCCCCTGGGGGTTGTTCTGACCTTCTGCGGCGTCTGCGTCGGTTTCTGTACACGAGGTGGTAGGCTATGAGGGCCGGGATGACGCGTAGGTTGGGGTCCATCGCTGTCCGTCGTGTACCGGGGCTCCTTGTTCGCGTCGTCCTCAATTTCCCGGCAGCTTTTGGCTCCCGTAAAAAATGCTGCGTGCGGAGTGATGTCGGCACGAATCGTACTTGCTGGTCCGTAGAACGCTGCCTGACTTCGTCCGGACGTCGCGTATGCGCCGGCCAGAATCAGATTTGTATGTATTTTTGGGCCGGTCGGTGTTTTTTACGACTCGTACGGAAATGGTAGTTCTGTGCGAATCGTACTTGCGAGTTTGTAAGGTGTTTTTCCCGGGTACGAGTCGGATGGAGAAAACGCTCCGTACGACCATTCGTACCCGGGTTTTACAGGATCGGAATCGACACCTTAATAGAAATAAAGTAGATGATTCAGAAACCATGCTACTAAGAGGTATGCATGGAGGTGTGGCTCTAGGAACCCTGTTATAAAATAACAAAATGAGGGTTAGTTGTGGCCCTTTTGTTGTTTATCTGGCAATACAACAAAGGAAGCTGCTTGGTAAAAGAATTGGGATTAAAGATCCTTTTGGATCTGACGGCCCTCTTGAAAATCAGAATTTGCAAAGGCATTTAAGCGATATGTCTTTTGTGACTTGGAGGGTGGGAGAACTGGAGCAACCTTTCGCCCAACAGAAAATGTTTCACATTCTGAGAAGCCCAAATAAATCCAGTATTTGTAAAGCGCGAACTATTTCCCAAGGGCATCAAGGCGCTGGGGACCAACGGGAAGATTAAGCTAGCTATTGCCCGGAGTCACAAGGTGCTGGGCTGACCTGCCGCCAGTGCCAGGGATCGAACCATGAGTGCCCGTGTTCTGGAGTCAGCCTCCCTGGCCGCTGCACCACACCTCTTCCCAGGACATACTTAATTCAACTACTACTCAGTTATTAAAGTATGGAAGTGTGCTGGAAGTGGAATGGAGAATGTTGTAACAATCCATTGAGAAACCCAATTATCTGAAATGTTGCAAGTTCTTTTAGGTACATTTAACAAAAAACGTAAATCCCTACTGTATAGAGCAATTGGTGAACATACAACGAATAAAGAAATGCAGGCTAAAATAAAAAAGAGGAAAGAGACTGCAATGAAGATATTACTACAAAGGAATGGGAAAATGCCTGCTGAATGGTGTCAGGAACATTCAGCAATCCAAGATTCAAGTTAATATATTTCAACATATTACATAGAACTAACGCAACACCAATAATGCTGATGAAAATGCAAAACAATAGACAATATAAGTGTCTGAAATGTAATTAAGAAGATGCAAATGTTTAATTATTGGTTTGGAATTTCCATCACATAGACATCTAATGCAAGAACACATGATATATTTGAAAATACAGTCGGGATAAAATAGCAATATACACCCAAAGCTTGCCCACATGTTTTAGACACTTCCAAATGAAGGGTGAAATGAAATAGAAATCAAATATGCTAGCATTAATATCTGTTAGGCACAGAAGTGCGATTAAATGTTGTCTCTGAAGCTGCCTGAAATTTCAAAATGATTGAAAGATCTCAATGAATGGTCCCTAGTAGAAGAAATAAGATTATGGTTAGGTAGGAATGCTGATAAATTGTCCAAGGGCTTAAAAATATGGAAATTGTATTTGAAAAGCATTTTCCCATGGAATGATGTAACTGCATAGCTAAAAGAACCATGATTACAATATGATGAATATGATTGTAAGATACATAATGTTTATAATAGCACCTAATCTTGACAGGTCATTTGAAAGTAATGGAGCAGCAGTGGGCTATAAACATTGGCATAGCCCTGCTGCTGTCAACATTGCAATGCCATCTGACTCTCCTTCTCTCATGCATTACCTAGATATGTGGAGTGCATAGGAAATAGAGGAAGGGGTTTTGGGTGATGATACTCCTGTGCTTCACTGTGACACTGAATCTGTGGATGGAGTGATGAGAGGAATTCTTCTCACCTCCTGAAACCCACTCAGCTCTGCCAAAATAGTAAAATAGTTTGGAATAGCTGGGGGAGGGTCAGGGGCTGATTTTAGTCTCCTCTCACAGCTTACTCTGTCCTGCTCTGAAATTTGTCTACTGCTTTGACAGTATGTGAGGCAGCAATTGGTAAACATAAAAACCAGGAGCCTTGAATTGCTGAGAAGCTTCTCAGTTGTGGAGGATTTTGAAACCCCTGTCTCCAGGAAGGATATATTTTGCTTTAGGACATTCTGCCCTCATAGGACAAAAAGTTCTAATAGTCTTATGGCCTACTATTGAGGACTATACCAGCCAGTAAAGTCCCCCTCACTTGCCATTGTCCTTCATCTCAGTCCTATAACCCTAAAGAGGGCTTGTAATGGCAGTTATGTGGCACTGTAGCGGGTTGTATGACAACATAATGACCACAAAAATATGGTGGTACAAAAATATAATAGAACAAATATATCATAGTTAAAACATCGACCACAAAAATAATGAGTTTGCATATATGCAATGTAAACGAAAAATAAAGCGTGAACCAAAATATAGTTCAAAGTATCAATGTTATAATGGTAAATATAGGTTTTAATGTAATTAACATAATTATAAATTAAAATAAAAGTTAAAAACTTGGTCTACCAAGTGATCAAGGATGTTCAGCCATTCTGGTGGTGATCGACAGTCTCACTAAAATGGGTCACTTCATTCCTTGCTCTAATCTTCCCACAGCGGGACAAACAGCTCAGTTGCTGTTGAGTAACATCATCCATTTGCATGGAGTGCCGGAAGTAATAGTGTCAGACAGAGGGCCTCAGTTCGTAGCTAGATTTTGGAAAATGTGGTGCCAAGCCCTGCACATCGAGACCACGCTGTCTACCAGCTTCCATCCACAAACCGATGGGCAGACCGAAAGGTTAAATCAGTCCCTGAAAAAATATCTCCGATGCTATGCGAAAGAGGCTCAGGACTCGTGGGTGTCCCTGTTATGGATGGCTGAATTAGCTTATAACAATGCCTGGCACAGTTCTGTAGGGGTACCTCCTTTTCGGGCTAATTATGGGTACGATGCCCGCATCCTGCCCATCAGTATTCCTGAGGAAGTGGCTTCTCAACCTACAGTGTTGGAACAAGTAAAGCAGCTACGCGGATTACACCGAAAGGTGTGGGAACATCTGATAAAGGCCAAACAGAGTTACAAGAAGTGGGAGGATCGTCACAGAATGGACGGGCCTACATACCTTGTGGGTGACCGGGTGTGGCTATCCACCAAGAAAATCCGGTTTAGGTTACGCAGCGTGTTTCATCCTAGGTACATAGGGCCCTACACGGTGGTAAAGCAGATTAATCCGGTGGCATATAAGCTGAGGTTGCCGAGCTCCCTGCGGACACATCCGGTGTTTCATTGTACTCTCTTAAAGCCAGCCCTCTCTGCAAGACGTCGCGCTACTCCCCCGGTATGGCGCGATGGGACTCTGGAATACGAGGTGAAGAGCATTAAAGACTCCAAACTGAGGAGAGGCGTTCTTTGGTACCTGGTCTCATGGAAAGGGTATACGGCGGAGGACGATTCTTGGGTGCCATGGCGACATGTTCATGCACCTGCAGCCGTTCGCACCTTCCACCAAAAGTACCCCTCTAAGCCTGGTCCTAGGAGGCGCTAGGTGGGGGGGGCCTACTGTCAGGATCCCAGCATAACGGCGCCTACATTGCCCCGGAATACACTTCCCAGAAGGCCGCGGGCGGAAGGCAGTACTTCAGATGCCACCGCGCGGTCGTCCGGGTGCATAATTCCGTTCCTGACATTTCGTTCTCGCTCGGCGGAGTGAGAGGGTTTCCCGTGGCGAGCCTGGAGCCGTTTTGTCTTCCTCGTCCTGGATTACGGCTGATGCGAGTGCCTCGGCCCCGACGCTGGATTTCGCTGACTGAAGGTATGAAAGCGGACTAGAGTGCAGTTAGGGTCTTAACTCCATGAGCGGAATGCAGCGGTGTAAGTGTTGGAGCCGCGCATTACTGTTTCAGGAGTAGGGCTGTGATCATTGCTGCTCGTGAGGGTAACGAGCTTTGGATTCCGTGTTGCACATAGCAGAGCGCAGTGGTGACCTAACCACGCGTTGCCGTGTATGGCCAGAAGTATTGACTTTTCCGCTATTGGAGCGATGTGGTGAATAAAACCACGCTTTGGCGCTCTTTGATAAACACTCACAGGGGAAATAACTATTGTGGATGATAGATCAGCAAAGTAGAGTGGGTGTGAGCTCGAAACACCCAACTGTACTGATCACTGCTGGAAACAGTGTCATCCTTCTTTTTTTTGTTTTGGTCTTGGTCATTATTCTTTAAGGGTATTAGGGAGGAGCGCTACTGTCACCTGATTCATGCCAGCCAGCGTTTGAGGTGGTTGGAACCTTGGGTATGTATGATGCGGGGATGAGTGATGATTATATAGCAGACTCCCATTGTAGGTTGAGCAGTACCTTAATGAGTTCTGTGTTCTAGATGGCTGCCATGAACTGCAGAAGGCCTTGGAGTGCTTGAGAAATTCTCGTCAGCCCAGAAAGGTATATAAGCCACCTAGCGAGAATTAATGAGATGAGACCTTTGAATGCGCCCCGTTTATACTGTGTTCTTTGTTGTTGCAGGTCCTTTCAAATCCCACGCTGTTCCTTCCCTTTTACCCTTCCCTCGCCTGATCCCTCGAACACCCTGTACCTATAGGTATAACCCGGGGTGTTGGTGATATCAGGAGGTGGACCGTTGCTCGCTGCATCCGGATCCTGCGAAGCAAGAGCCTGACATATTTAGCCTGTAAAGCTCTGAGGGGCATCCGTCCGGTCCCGGTGCTTTGTTGTACGGTAGTTCCTCAATTAAGTGTATAATAGCTGCCGCTGTGATTGCAAGGTTCAGAATCTAGAATTGTGCTTGTGGGATCGTGGGCCAGGAGGTGCATGAAAGAAAGTATTCCACCATGTGGTTTAAGTGGGGATAGTCTGAGGTGTAAACCTCCTCATAATAGGGAAAATAGTCACGGAAAATTAAGGCTATGTCTGTTGGTTGAGTGAAGATCGTGCCGCTCTTGTCCCTAATAAATGGGATAGTGTGTCGTGGCTGCTGTTGTTTTAATTGCAAGGCCAAGAGTCTGCCTGCTTTTTCACCTGTCTCGTAGTTCCTTTGTTTCAAGCGAAAAGTGCTTTTAGTTTGTTCATTTTTCCCCTGGCCTGTAGCAAGGTGTGAAGGGGTGCTGCCATCTGAGAGTCTTTATATGCACCTTTGAGAGTTTCTACTCAATGATCCAATGCCTGACGTTGTTATGCTTCTCTCATATGGAGAGCTGAAACCCTCATTAGTTCTCCCCTGACCCCTGCTTTGGCAGCTGCCAGACTACCTGCACGAAAGGGACCGTGTGCTCATTCTCATCTAGAAAGGTAGTTAACATTGAAACTAGTCCGTAGTAAGATAGATTAAGTTTCCAATGTCGCCCAGGTGGTCTCACCTGCCCCAAGTAGAGGTGGATCAAAATCGGTGCATGGTCTGATAGGCTGTTGAGCTGAATGGTCATATCTACTAATCTCTTCAGGAGGTTGGTGGACATCAATCGATACACGTACACGTACCGAGTGTAGAACCGGTCATTGGGATGGATGAGATGCCAAGGATCGTGCAGGGCAGAATCAGACCTAAGGTCTGTAAGCAGTCTTCTTTCAGTGCCGTTATCTGTCAGTGGATGTTGTGATTTGTCCATGTATGGGTGAGGTGCTCCAGTTCACCCCAGCAGGACTTTGGTGTGCAGGTGCTGGAGCAATATCCTTGAGAGGTCTCGGAAAGTGCTCCCTTTGTCAGAGATTGGCCCATAAATGCCACCATTAGCGTTTGGTGTTGAATGGTTATCTTATTGAGAATAAAATATCCGGAGGAGTCTTACCAGACTCTGTGAGTTTTGAATGGCAGTCCCCATCCCACCAAAATGGCCACTGCCCCCTCATGCTGAGTCTTGGCAGGTTGTATCGTGTAATGTGGAGCACTGCTGTTATGGGCCTGGTATTCCCTCCTCATCCAGTTGCAGTGCAGCTTTGAACTTTCTATATCAAATAAGTGTGTTTCTTGAATAAGGGCTATGTCCGAGTGTAGTGTTCGCAGATAAGACAATACCTTCTTCAGTTTAATGAAGTGAGTAAGACAATTGACATTATATGATACCACATTGAGGGTGGACCACTGCATTCAGAGATGAGGAACGGGAGGTGCAGTAGGAGAGTGTGTGAACTATGAGCTGAGTGAGGTAGTATGTGAGGTAAAGGTGCTAAAAACAATCAGCTCTGCACCTATGTGGTGCTGTGTCCTTCCTAAACTTTAATTGGACAAAGACTAGGCCCTGTGGGAAGCAACCAGCTCACCAGCGCGACTGGCAAGTAATTTTGCAGACAGCTATTTAAGTGTGTGTGTGTATGCTCCGATGCCAAATTAGCATACCTTCAGATGATTGTATAACCGTGTGATCATGTTGTGTACCCGGAAGGGGACCAGGGGGATAGAACCAAAGTGAGCCACAACCTATGCAGTGTAACCCAGTAACCTCGGGGAGGGAAGGAGAGAGAGTTTGCCCCCCTCCCATAGGCAACAATGCAACAACATGATGAGAAATGTGCATCACCCCAGGGCCATATACCTGTGTCTATGACCATCAGGGTGGTAGGTCTCTGCCCAGGGGAACCACAGACAAGGGGTGAGGGCAAACCAATGACCAGTAGTGCGGTAGCCAGCAGTCCCAGAAACACCGGCCGCAAGAAAAGCATCGAGATCTTCAGAAGTTGAAAAGGATACACTGCCAGAGTGATCACCCAGCGAGGAGAACGTCCCCGCTGGCACATTCCTTCATGAAAATGGCTTTGATGGGCATCTGACTTTGTCTTTTGGTTGGTGCTACTTATCCTGGGATCTATTTTTTGGTCCCATCAACCACTGAAAGATGACTTCCTCCAGTCTGTCTCTTTCTGAGATACAGGAGGTATTGTGTCATCTTCCTGTGGATGTGGAGGCAAAGGTGAGTGTGAGGATTAACCGGTGACGGCATGGGTGCCCATGTTTGACTCTTCCAGGGAGTCCAGAAAGCCTCCAGTTGGCAGGGATCATCATATTCTGATTTTGTGGGTGATTATCAAGGTGACTGGGTCCAGCAGTCCATAATGTTTATCCAGCTTTTTAAGTCTTTGCGGAGGGCTTTTCTGCGCTTCACTGTATTATAAAAAATGATTGCGATATTGTTATGCACATACCTAGATATAGGTATGGACCCTGTTTCCTTGCTGCTAAAATGATTTGCCGGGCTAATTGGTGGAGAAGAAACCAGGCAATGATTTGGCGCAGACCATCTGAGGTGGTGGGTTTCCTAGTATGCAATCTGTGTGCCCTCTGGAATTCCTGCAGTAGAGTCAACACCAGGGCGTAGGTTCCAGCAAGGAGGCCAAGAACACCATGATGTCCGAGCCTTTCATTTTTGTCGCAGGGAATTTTGTTTGGAAACAGAACTGTGCCTTGGGAGAACAGGACGTTAGAATGTAGGGATTGAGTCTCTCTACCACGTTAGTACCTGCAGGCCCAAATCCGAATAGCTCACAGGGCCTCACCTGCACTCCTAACCTTTCCAGAGTAGCAGGTGATTTCGACAAACCTAGA
Source organism: Triturus cristatus (assembly GCF_964204655.1). Taxonomy (NCBI): domain Eukaryota; kingdom Metazoa; phylum Chordata; class Amphibia; order Caudata; family Salamandridae; genus Triturus; species Triturus cristatus. The sequence continues at coordinate 272,251,921 of NC_140592.1, read as the reverse complement.
ACACGAACCTTTAGTCTCCAAGAGAAACAAAGAAACAGATCTTCACCTTTCGTTCTCACTTGTGCATGTCCATAATAAACAAAAAGAAAACACAAAGGAAGTTTACAATATATATATATAGAAACTATCGTAGTCTATTTTGAAGCAGGTTTGCTGTGATTAGTAGACAGATGCCACTAAGAAATGTTATCAACATAATTAACAGACATTAAAAAATGAACAAACCGATTATGGCAATTAATATATCTATCTAAACCCACCTTCATTATGTGAGCACAGGGATAAATTAGTGATTCCTGGGAATAGCGCCGAACCCTATACCTGGTATATGTGGTTAGGTAGTCCTGATCATAGGCATAAACTCAGTTTACACAAGGCTGCTGCCTTCATTCCAAGACTGATTTCTCTGCTGGAATTCTCCCCTCTAACCTCCAAGTGGTCAAGACACAGTTTATATTACAACAACTGTTGTGTTAGACATCTGCAGCTGTGCCACTGAGTTGTGTCTAAAATGTTAGGCGATATTGTGACCAGGCACAGAAAAACAGTACACCATGGTTTTTGACCCTGTAAGAAATGTTCAGACTGAATCTCAAGAAGAGTCACTGAATTACAAATAATATGTGCTGTGTATTGTTAAAATAATAACATGTAATATATTATGTATCACTGTGCAAAGCAAAGACAGCCTAGAATTGCTAATATGAGCAAACAAGGGAGAAGCAAGGTAGGCCCAAATGGGGAAATACAATTGTTTTGATTGTATGCTGTAAAACCGATGATTGTCTTAGCGACTTCTGTCCTCCAGTTCTGGTACTTTGTATTGCTCCCAGTCTATAGAACTCGCAATATTCTGCTCCACCACCTGGAGTCTATCTTCCGTTTGATGCAGGCGGAGCCATAGGAAACAATGACTGATTTCATTGAGAGGATGTTCTCTGCGGTTTTTGTGGTGTTCTCTTACACCGTTGCTATCAAGAGCCTCAAGGAAGTAAGTTCTTTTATCATGTCTACTAAACCAGAGTCTATGGAGGGTGGGCACTGGACGGCTTGCATCTTAGATGATTTCCCCACTGCTTCCACTGTAAAAAGTAGCTGCCTTAAACATACCCTAAAGTGGGATGGGAATGAGGTAGTACCAAAGCTTGGAGGATGGTGCGGGATAGACAGTCTTGGTTCCTGCAAGGGCAGTCAGAGATTGGGACAGAATTTCCCAACTGTGGCTGGGTGAGCGGGGAAGGGTGGCTGATTGGGTTCAGGTGGGTGCAGCGGATGGTGGGAGGACGTTCTGATATTGGGGCCTGAGCATCATAGTCTCGATTAGGATGAATCCCACCACTCCACACCTGGCAGGTTTCAGAGCCTTCCTGGGCATGGAGTGTACCACAAAGTAAGGCTAGGAGGACTTGGGTTGACTCTCCTCTCCCGGAAGGGGCTGTCTCAGGAGCCAGGGAGTGGCAGCAGCGCCAGAAGCATGGTATGTGGGCACCGGGCCTGCCAATGCGCCACAGCTGCTCCAGTCACAGTTTCTGATAGTTCCCAAGGCCCCTTTCGTGCAATGGCCCACTCGGAATTGCCCTGGTGATAGTGGTCTGAGGCCCCAGAATGGACAAGGTCCTGCTATTACTCTCCATGCGTCAGTAGCCAAAGGAGATCACGGGGGCCTGGTCTCCCGTCCAGTTACCGAAGTGTTTCTTGTGTGCCTGAAATAGTGCTTCCTGCAGTGGCTGTTCTGAGAGGCCATATCCCATGGGGCTGCCATGATCAGTGCATCTTTTAGAAGCCCTGTGTTGGACCCTGTGGCAGGAGAACTGCGGGTGCCCCAGGTGAGCCCCGTGTCCGTCTTTGGGCCTGGCTGTCGCTTATGCTGGAGGCCGCCTGACCCACCAGAGTGCTTGTGGCGGTGATAAACCATCACCTTCCCAGTCAGGGCCTCCTCCTCTGGACTCTACCATCTCTGCTGGATGCCTCCCACTTGGCAGAAAGAATGCTTTACATAACAATGAGGTAACCTAGTAGGCCATAGGGCCTAGGTACAGTGCAAACAGAAAAGAGTTGGTCCTAACTGATAATCTGAAGATATGGCAATTAAATTAGCCTATACTGACTCTATACTAGTAGTACTAGTAGTCATATGACCCCAATGTACCGTTTCTGAGCACAGGGAAGAGTATACTAACATTACAGCACACACAAAAATCCATTGAGATGGATTCAAAAGAGTATCAAAGTTATTCAGCGGCTGCTCCATTTTGTAGAATACAAGTGCTTGAAAAAAGTGCTTGTGCATATGTGAAAAAAGGAGCCAGAGAGAATACAATATAAATTCAAATTGAAACAACATATATCTAGCGTCTTGACCTATCTGACACCCTTTCTTTGTTTAACAGCTCAGTTTCCATCCATAATATACGGGTACAGTGTTTGCGTCAATACTGTCCCTCCATGGATAGTTTAGTCAGTCCATGCTGTAGGAATAGCTTTGTTTACATTTCGACCCGAGATTCAAGAAGGCCATTGTAAACCTTAATGGCGGGTCTTCATCAGGACAGTTGGGAGCAACCTAAAGGAGGGGAAAAACACCAGTCAAAGAGATATGAAGGTGTTTGTAATGTGAAAATAGTTTCTTCCCTAGTAGTCATGCTCACCTGGAATCACAAATATTTCCGTGAGCAGTCGATGCAGTTAAACTTGTCAACAATGAAGGCCCAATGGCTCCTTATCTGTTGAGGAATTAATATGCTCCTAAGACCAATAGTTCATTTGTAATTAACCTTGAAAATGTCCAATAGTCATTTGAACTCTGAAAAATGTACAATAACTGAATTGACTGATAGTAAATGAACCTCGACCAAATTATGAAGAAATGTTTTGTTGCAGAAAACAAAAGGGGGACGCGCTCATCACTTCGAAAGGCACCAGCACTTTAACGGACCCAATATCCCAGCTTGCCACGCTCCCAGGAGGAAGGTGACACTTCCGCCATCGCGCTTAAAAGCGCACAGGACCAACGCGGCGCGGGACGCGCTCACCACTTCGAAAGGCACCAGCACTTTAACGGACTCAATATCCCAGCTTGCCACGCTCCCAGGAGGGAGACGACACTTCCGCCATCGCGCTTAAAAGTGCACAGGACCAACGCGGCGCGGGACGCGCCCGGGCGAAGCGGGCCCGTCCTTGCCTGTCATTGCCAGAAAGAGCCAGGGCAGGGCCACCGCCCTAACGTGTAGGCCCGCGCTCAAATTCGGACTGATGTGCAAGATACTGTGATTATTTTCTGTTGCATCATCTTCGTGAGCGTTCCTTCACTTACGAGTAGCCAAAGTCTGAATCCTGATATATATTGCTTTGACTCGATAAAACTGTAATTTGCAACATAAGAACTATTGCTGCTAATTTTTCTGGACCCTATACCCCTGGGACATACGTACCTTTAACCGCCTAACTTAACTTGTTTTTTAACCATGATATTTTAAGAGTGAGTGGAGGATTTTATGTACATTTTGTGGGAAATATTAGTATTGTTTTTATCTGGAGTATGTTGATAGTATGCTGACATTTCTATAAAGGATAAAAAAACTTTAGTAGTGTCGAGTAAGCGCTTAGCTAGCGCAATAGCTGGGCGCCTTCCTACTTACTTACTTTCTTGAGACCTCTTGAAACCATAACCCTAAATATTGCAGGCAAATAAATAGCCTGCCATGAGGAAAAGAAAGCAGGCGGCGAGTCACTCGCCGAAAGTACCAAGCAAACACAGGAAGGTCAATATGACTTTATTGAATTACTTAACAGGGGCTGTAGGGACATAGAAAGACAGATTATTTCTCTGGAGGAAACACTAAATATTGATACTATAGACCCATCATCATTACAACAAATGATGTTGGGGTGGTAAAGAAAGATCTCCCTGATAACTCTATCCACGTCCAACAAAATAATGGGTGTATTCAGGAGATTAATGATGCTGTCCTTGAAGGGACAATAGATAGCGATCTCCCACCTCGACCAAATAAAACCCACAAATTACCCAATTCAAAGTTAGTAAATGACATTCCAGACGATGTAGTTGTAATTCACCCAATTCCCACCTCCATTCCTAGACAAATCAAAACCCACCCAAAAAAGTCTCAGGGGAAATTGCAGTGTGTCAAGCATAAAACGCAGAAGGAAGTGAGCACTGCAAGCGTTCCGAGGGGGAAAAAGTCTTGTAGCGATTCCATATGTGATTCGGTAAACCTATATACAGCCATCAAAGACCTAAAGGAGTTTGTTACGCAATCAATAAACACCTTATCTAGCAGGCTGGACAAAATGGAAAAATGTCTGGATAAAGTGTTAGCAGCCCAGCTCAATACCGTACAAGTAGTGGGTGCAGTAAATCAGAGGTCACCAGGTGTCTGTGGACAAGCAGAAAAGACAGCTTTAAGAAAAGCTACTCCCCGGTTCGACAGAAGTGTCCCAGTAGTTGGTGAACAGGATGGTTGCCCGGATCTGTATCAAAATATACCTGCGATTACATCTAACAGCACCACATCAGATGGTAAAACATTTAGGCGCAAAGAACTGGGCACGGTAGGTTATAAACCCACTGAAAAACGGAAGGGTGGGGAAAGTATAAATATGACGGTGGATAGCAGAGCTCAAACACTTAATCTTCCTCCGGCCTCTACACCATATACAATCATGTTAGTTAATGTTCCTAAATTAGATTCAGCAGCAATCAAAACCTGGCCTGCCCTAAGAAACAAAACTTTAAATTGGCTGGGAAACAGGACAGGCTTAACAAATGTACGGTTTAGGGAATTCAAGATGGTGAGGAGAGTCGATTGGGTAGGTAACAGCAGCAAACTTTATGAAGGAGACTGCATAGTGCTCTCGTTAGGATCACCGGCCCTGGTTAGAGAAACCCTATCGAGAATATGCCATTCTAATTTAATTGATACTAGTATTCAAGTTCGCAAATTAGACTTCTTCTATCGCTCGCCAACCATAAATTCCTCCGAAAATCAAGGTTCCAATGGGTGGAATAGGGATGGCCTCTGCTTTAATTTAGCAGTGTCAAACAGATTTGGGCCCCTAACTGCCTTAGACGAGAATGAATGACAATTAACTAACAGATTTCCTACTCGGAAGACACATCTTTTTCCTATTAAAAAACTAGGCGCACCAACCCTGCAGGACTCGACCTTGGTTAAGCAAATGGACGAAGGAGAAAGTATCCAAATTAGGAAAAATGCCATTGAGGGGATTCTTGTGGATACAACTGACCATCGGACTGGGGCTTGTAGCATTTGTTTTTGGAATATTGCAGGACTAAAGAATAAAGCGAATTATCCGGTTTGGTTGAACTTTATTAGTAACTTTGAAGTGATGTGTTTACAAGAGACATGGGTAATTGATACAGTCCATATTAATGGATTTAAAACTTATCATATACCCACAATTCAATCACCCAGTGGAAGGTCGAAAGGGGGGCTATGTGTTTATGTCTCAAACCTGCTGGGGGCACGTAATATAGAGATGGCGAGTGCAGAAATACACTATCAAATCGTCCTAATATACATGGATTCGAATAGCATATTGGCTCTGATTAACTTTTACAATAATGTGGGGAAGGATCAGCTGGGAGCTCTATTAGAGAAGCTTAGTAAGGATATCAATAATTTAAAAATAAAAGGCGACATAAATCTATTCCCCATCTGGGGTGGTGATTTTAATACTAGCTTGTGCCCACTTGCTAATATAGGGAAGTGTGGCCTAACCCTGGATAAGGAAGATCCCCCGGCCCATTTTCAACATTCAGACAAAGGTGAACTGTTTAATGAGTTTATGTTTAAACACGATCTTGGATTTACCAACTGTTTATGTACGCCCAAGGTGGATTTTGGGTATACATTTATAGGTAGAGGCGCCAAATCAACTATTGATTTCATTCTCATGCCAAACCGCCATGTAAGTTATGCTAAAGGGTATAAAATTCATCAAAATGTCATGAGTGACCATCTGGCAATTAGCGTGAACATAGCTCTCCCAAATAGTGTCTCACGGAAATCGGCCAATAATACAGGATGGGTGCAGAACATAGAATTGGGAAGGAAAAACGGCTATGCAATTCGCTGGGATAGCCAGGACCCTGTTGAGCTAAACAAAGAAATAATCACTAAGGCAATAGACCCTATCCTAGCATGTATAAGCGATAACCTAACACACAACGATGTCTTAAAAGCTTTTAATAGTATTACTGAAGTAGTGAAAAGTACGCTGTCTGTGGAATGCAAAGGAACAGGCAACCTTAGGAAGGGATGGTTTGATAAAAATTGCACTAGATGTTATTCAAAATTAAAGAGCGCATTGCATAGAGCTGTAAGAGATAGCAGTGAGATTAGGGCCTGCAGAAAGCTGTATAATGCAGCCATGAAAACTAGGATGACCGAGCTGAAAGATAATGCATGGAAGAATCTTTGCGAGGCTGCAGAGTGTAAAGACAGCTCGAAATTCTGGTCGGCAGTGAACGCCCCATTCCTAAACAATAATTTGGATGTACCATCAATTGAGGTGGCCTTCGAGGAAAGTATCTGGAGAGACTTCTTTACAGACGTCTATTCGAAACAGGGAGGCATAGAGGAAATAGACCAGTGTCAAGACATAGAAAGGGCTAAGCAGAAATTCATCCCTATCCATCTGCACATTTCACTCCAAGATGTTAACACGGCAGTAAAGGCAAGCAGGGGAACCAAGGCTGCGGGCCCCGACGGGATACCAATAGATCTTTATAAGTCAAACATGGAGGTGTGGGGTCCCATTTTAACTAGGGTTTTACAAGCTTGCTGTGAAAATGGATTTATAGGCACCTGGTCCGAATCAATTATAGTTCCCATTTTTAAAAAGGGTGAGCGGGAGAATCCTGCATGTTACCGCCCAATATCCTTGTTGGATTCCTTAATGAAGGTAGCCGGCAGGATTGTTCTAGACCAACTACAAGCATGGACTGAAGAAAACGTTATTTTAAGCGACGCCCAATATGGTTTTAGAGCTGGCCTACGAACAAACAAGCAGATTTTAAACCTTAGCATTTTAATTGGCAAATATACACAGTCACAGCCAGGGAAACTATATTTGGCTTTTGTTGATCTTACAGCTGCCTTTGATTGCGTAATACATAACAAACTGTGGGAGGTCCTTAATGAACTAAAAGTCAACCCTGTTTTAATACAGTTTTTAAGGCAGCTATATACTGGTGCTAGCGCAAAAGTCCGCTATGGAACAAAGGGCGAGTGCACTGCGTCGTTCAGGGTGGATAGCGGCGTAAGGCAAGGGTGTGTTTTGGCACCACTCCTGTTCTCATTATATACCAACGCTTTGGAACAGGAGCTGGTGTCACACACTAAGGATCCCCCGATAATAAATGCGCGCCCGATAGCCTCTCTACTCTATGCTGATGACGCAGTGCTCATGGCCCGCACACAGGTTGGCCTACAGAGGGCGCTCTCCTTTTATACCTGTTTTATGGATAGGCTTGGTTTAAAATTGAACGCAAAGAAAAGCTTTGTCATGGCTTGTGGGGGGAAGAAAAATAACCTCAGAAGTTACCAGACGGGTGGGAGCAGGGTGGAAACCACCAACTTGTTCAGCTACCTGGGCGTCCTTTTCAATAGAACCGGCTCATGGACCGCAGCTGTCAAGACCAGGCTTTTACTCTTTATGAAGTCTATTGCGGCCTAATACATTTAAAAAAAAACTGGGGAAAAGGCCACCCGAAATTTTATTAAAATTCTACCAAGCAAAATGCGTGAGTACAGCAGTTTATGGGGCAGCCATTTGGGGCTCCCAAGAGTGTATATCGATTCAACACATTGAAAATGGTTTTTTAAGGTTCATCCTGGGAGTTCCAGCTAGTGCCCCAGGTTTTAACTGCCACAGCGAATTAGGAGTTGTATACATTTCTGATTTAATTAAAGCCCAACCGATTCTGCTGTGGCATAGAATCTGGACCTCGCCCAGTACTGGCCTTAACAGGGAAGTAATAATGGATGCCAAGAGATTGGATAATGCCGGCAAAATAGTTTGGCTTAGATATGTAAAAAAAAATTTGCAGTATTTACCTCACCCGAAAACATGAACTTTATTAACCGAAAGGATTTCAAAAAAGTCTGTATGACCCATCTAGAAGAAAATAGGTTAACTCTTGAGTTGAACAAAACTATGGTGGTCCATCATCAAATAATCACCATAACATGTGATATTCAACCATACCTATTATGTGTCGCAGGAGGACATGATAGATATTTGCTAACAAGATTCAGATTCGGGACTTTCCATCGCCCGATCACCCATCCAGACACTAATGATTGGTCAAGGGAACTTTGCCAATGCCCCTGCGACAATATATCACCACAAACCACATTACACGCAATCTTATTTTGTAAATGTTATATTAATGAAAGGCGCAGATGGTTAATTCCCTTATTAAAACAAGGAAGATGGAGGCAATGCCGTCCCGCACTTGTGTACCTCCAGATGTTGGGAAACTCTTATTGCATTGGTTCTGTGGTGGGTTTTTTAAAAGAGTGTCATACGGACCAGGAAATGCCTAAACTACTAAATCTTAAGACATGTTATAGGCTGGAATCATCAAGGGCGTTATGGCTTGTCCTATAAATTTTAGATTGTTTATAAGCATATTACGAATTTTTTCTCGCTTCCAGAAATATATCCTTATACGATGTGTAACGAGGAACTACATATGTAACCTATGCTTACATTTTTAATACTTTTTAACATGTCTGTTTTTATGATTTTTAACTTCGAAAATCGAATAAAGCTTGTTTTGATTTGATTTGATTTGACTGATAGTAAATATAAACGGTTGACAAGCAGTATTTAAACCTGCCCCCAAGTCAATTTACTAACCCTACCAAGAACGATGCTTCTTTACATATCCATTTAATTGTTAGAAAGAGTCATCCGATTCAATACGGCATCTGACTCTAAATAAGGAAACTAATGCGTGAAATTACTCACTAAACAGCAACTGTTATAAGGAAAAAAGGAGTTGTGCCCAGCAGTGTAGCCAGATCCTTTACTTTCGTGTCACAAAGTATCACTGAAACATCTTGCTGAACAGTTGCAAGGTTCTCGCGATGAACGTCTTTTCCTGAGAGAATCTGATACCACACATTCCATGGCGTGCATTCTCCTGTCAACCGCTGAGATGTTAATTGCAATACCATGCATGGTTTCGGTTTGTCCGAACAATTTTAGACTGGGCAGTCAAAGCCTCTGCAATAATGTCCAGGGTATGACACATGGTTTATATATCAAGAGAGAGGGACTCAGAGCCCATAAAGGTCCAGCATACATGCTCCAGATAAGTAGTCAAAGTAAGAAGGGTATGCAGTTAGGAACTGCATACCCTTCTTACCCATCACACATGGTTCTCATGATAGTGAGAATAGGTTGCGCAGAAAGTGTTTCTGAAATATTCAAGTGAGAATTACTCCATTCCTGCAGTTAAAGTAAAGACTCCCCTGGTACAAAATTGTGGACGCGGCTAGTTTTAGAATCCTTGCAATTTGGATATGGTTGGGAAGATGTGACCTGCGGATATAGGTCTGCCAGTCCTAAAATATCTACATCCAGTTCGAAGGATTCAGTTGCATCCTTTTTGATTGAACGTTGAGAAGGGCTGAACACAGGTGGGACAGCTGGATTATTTTGGTGGGTTTGTCTGTTCTTCAGATACAGAAGAATAAAATGTTGGACTAAAAGGAATAAAAGGATTTGAGGGCTCTGGGTTCCTGTGTACCAAGGCAGTTTCAATAATATCTTGGGCCAGGGCAGGAGAAAAGATTTGCAGCTTCGGATCCAAGTTGGTGTGTTGCTGTGGATTGAGTTCTTGACTGACAGGACTGGCAATACTGCCAGATTTAATTCCTAATTTCCCTACTGAGCTAGCCCCTGTCAAAGATTGGCCTTACCATAGAAGTGGACTAGTCTGGATAGATTCAATTTCTGGTTTGTAGAAATGCTCCCTATAAGGATGCATACATTATATGAGGTGTTTATGCAAGGTGATCTTATTGAACCATTAATGTCCTTTTGAAGTAACTTTTCAGCACTTGCCCCGATTGGAGATTTGGGTGGGGCATTTTTATGGCAATGATTTGGGATTCTAATTGGAGTTGATTCTGGGGGTAAACTTGTTCTGGAGCGATGTGTTACTGAGTCTTCAGTAGGGCTTGACCAATGGGAGGCAAGGAAAATCCTCTTGTGCATGGTTAGAATGTAGCAAGGAGATGGTTGGTTGCATAGAGAAAGCAGGGTTAAAGGTTGCATGTTACTTGGGTGTCTTCAAAGTGTCTCCCACTTGATGTTGAGGTTGGAGTTTGAGTGTGCCCATGGGGAGAAAATGGTGAAGACACTGCTCCATGTCCTTTGACCTGGCTTTCGGCTGTTTAGGCTGGGAACTCATTTTGGCACTCTGCCTTGTGTTCCTCATTATTCCTTTAAATTTAGCAAAGAAGAAGTTCCTATGGTCTACACAAGACCTGACGTGGCTGGCTATAGACGTGGTTGGCTTTGATCAGCCTGGAGTTGACCTACAAATGGCCTTGGGTGGTAGCCTGATGTGCAATGGCCAAAGCCTAAGATGACCAGGGAGGGGGGCATCTAAGTGGATCTTCCTTCCATGGGTGCCAACAACTTGGCCAGCAGTCTTTCCTGGCCAACTAGACCTCCGCTTGGTTGCTCTACTGACCCATATACTACTGGTATTCCTTTATAGCCCCTTTATGGCTGTGGGCTGTAAAATAGAATGGGGCAAGCAAGCAAGGCCGTCTGAGTGTACCCAGGGGGCATGTGCTGGATTGATGAAATGTAGTCAGCTGATTCTGTTGAAGACCACGGATGTGCACTGTGCCTTTCTCTGAGGGCCCTCAGAGTCCTTCTAATCCTTTCATGCTGGGCCTGGTTGGGTGGGTTGAAGTATCTGCTGCTAGGCTATATGCTGTGGTACAGGGATAGCAAGAAGCAATGGGCTTACAAGTGAGGAGTTTTATACAGCAGAAGCTTAGGGTCCTTAAAAATAACTTAGGCAAGGAATGAAAGAATGTGTGTGGTCTGCTGTGACACAAGTATGTGGCTACCTTGGTGCAAGCGGCTCCAAATGCTAATCCGTCTGCTTACGCACCTAGCGGGCATCTACCCTGCGCTGAGGTGACTAGCTCACTGTGGCTCACCGCTGCCCAGCCCTCCCTGGGCCCCCTTGAGATCCGCTTTAAAGTATGACCATCCGTCTCGCCAATTGACTGCAATATGAGAGGGGGGCGGCTGCTTTGCTCGCTTGGCCTGCATAACCCCTGTACTGGCCCGCTGAACAACGGGCATGATGGTGGAAGGAGCGGACCCAGGCTTGCCTTCTGGCTGAGGGTGGTTGGTGGTTGGTAAAATGATTGAAGGTGCATGCGGGCGATGGGAAGTGCTCTCAACTTTGCTCTCTGCCTTGGCTCTCAGATTGGCTCAGGCAACAGCTGCACCACTCCCGGTCACAGATTCTCCTCTCATCTCCTCATCCCTTATGATTGTGTAGTGTAGCGACTCTCACAGACCAGAACTCATGCCATTATGTTACGGACCAGGTACTACACTGAAGGAAAGTGCATTGTACTGCCATTTGCTTCGAGTAGCACCTTAGCAGAGGGGCATGCACAATACCAGAAAACATAATATGAAAAAGAGAAATAGACTAATATTTGGCAGATTCATTGCAAGAATAAATGTTACATTTTTTTGAAGAGCATTTTTTAAGATCATAATGACATAGCATTTGCCAAGTAAGTGCTATAAAGTTTAAGATTCCCTAAAGCATCATGCTTTTAATTGTAAGCATTTTACTTGTTTTATGTAAACATCTGTTTTCCAAACACATTTAAATGCAAGTTCTCTAAAAAGCACCTAAATGATTTTCTAACATGAGCGCACCATTCATAGTTAAAGAATGGAGAATGTTTACTCATAAGGCAAATATTCAGCCTTGACTAATATTCAAGGATAAACCTCTGAGTACAACATGATCGAAATGTACTGGGCAACAACCACTCGACATGATTTAAGCATAAATCCTGTGTAAAATGTCATTGTAACCCAGTGGGTCACCTAAGATGCCTTAGAATTTGGTCGGAGATTGAATTTCCTCTGACATTTTCAAAATGCTTTATAAATGACCGTAAGCTTGGTGGTCATTTATATATCTGGCAGGTGGTACCTTCACTTGGATGATGGAGTAATTTACTCCATCGCCCTGGCAGAACCATGGGCCATTCACTCGGAAATAAATTAGCCCAGAATCTGGTACTTAAAGGTATCAAAAGAATCGTTGTATTAAACCCGACTTCATGGTCAAGTCTCCTATGGCAATTTTAGTGAGTAGCAACTTTCCCCAAAATATACATTTGCAGATCATAGTCCTCATTTTAGAAATTTGCAGTACTCAACTGAACTGTGCATGAATGCAGCTATTCGTCAGGACATGTAAAGTTAAGAAAACACATGTCCAGCTTTTTAATATGATGCACCTTGTTTTTAGGGCTCAATAGGACTGCCTTATGGTTGACTTTTAAATATTAAAAAGCAAGGTTTGGGCCCTGCCTTTACTTTAAATGGCAAAGTCGAGTTAGCAGTCGAAAACTGCTCTACCAGCAACAGTAGCAGGCTGGGAGTCATATTTTGCTTAGTCTTACTTGTAGCAGCACAATAAGTGCTGCAGTTCACAAAATACACTTTAGCTTTTAGGCCATCTGTGCCCTTAGTTCCATATACTAGGAACTTATAAGTAAATTTACTGATGCCAATCATGGGTGAACTAATTCAACATATATCTTTTAAGGTCAGAGCACTGGCACTGAGGCCTCTGTGGCAGGTCTCAGTGCAGCTTCGGAGTCCAAAAACTTGGGGGAATTCCTTAAATGGTCCATTTAAGAAAGTAGGTCATTTTTTGGGGAGCATATGAGTTCTTTCTGAGTAATAAGTAGGGGTGGGCGGTAAACTTCACTCCTTGGCGGAGTCCGTGGAGTTTTGCCCACTCTGCTTGCAGCACAGAGTTCCAGAAAAACTCTGCAAACTGCCGCGTGCATGGCTTGCTAATGTTATAGGTGGTCGTGGCAGGTCGCAACCCCTCACTTGAGAAAGCTGCCGCTCACGTTGAAAAAGCTGCCACTCGAGTAGAATATCTACTTGAGTGGCAGAAAGAAGCAGCACCCCCCATTGCGCTGCGTGGCACTGTCTGCGCTGATTTTACAGTGTGGGACAAGCTCCCGGCGCAAAAATATGTATAAGCAGCGCAGCATACCATAAACCACCGCTTGCGGAACTCCGTGGAATCTCGCTCACGAGTTCTACCCACCCCTAGTAATAACTCCAAACTCTTGCAGGTTATACACATAAGTTCAATACATTAACCTGGGCTCAACCTCTCTTGTAGCTATGGCATACAGCAGACAGGCTTAAGGCAAAGAGTGTAAGGTATTTAGCAGTAACAAAACAATTAAAAAGTAAAAACGCCAGTCACTAAAACTCCCACAACCAATGTATAAAAATAGAGAAAAAAAACAAATAATGACACCTAAAATCCAATAAAGCTAAAGAGAGATATAAATTAGAAACATTTTGAGGACAAAAGGCGCCAAGAAAAAGTAAACACCAATCAAAAGTACCTATTCACAGTTGACGTGGACTTAGGTTCGATTTCAGGATGACTACATTGTAGCAGAAATCCGATACCCCAAGCGTGCCCTCTCGGTCATATATTTTACCATTTAACTTAGTATCTGAAATGGAAGTCAAAATCCTGCAGCAGGCCAAGGCTGCAGACTGTATCCGGGGAAGTCACCTCAAAATCTGATATCTATTGGACTGGGTCCTATTGAAGCAGTTGGTTTTGGCAGGAAAAGCTCCTAGTGTGAAATTAATCAAATTTTGCACGAGCCAAAGTCCTTTTATTGATTAGATATTTTTCGTGCCTTTGCCCAGTCACGATTTCTTCCTTTGTAATGAATCTTTTTAATGGAGTTTGAAATCCTCCAAAAGGGCAAGCTTCAAGTTGTATCCGATTAAGTCCTCTCAAAATCATACAGATTTTCTGAGAGGTCTCGCTAACATTTCTGAGGTCTTGGAAATTTCTAAGCACCAACTTTTTAGACTTTCTGGAGAAAATTCTTGCTGCCTCTTCTAAGGGTCCCAGGGCCTCATTGACAGCACTTAGGGGCCAGGACTCCCTCTAGCAGCGGGCAAAAATAAGCTTGGGGGGCTAGTTACCTCTCCCTAGTGGACCCTAGTGGGCTTGATGCAAGAAGGTGGATCCTGAGCAGGAATCCACTAAACTAGATCACCAGGGAAGGCAATCATGTGGGATGACCACTCCCCTCCATCCCCCCAAGAATTGTCCAAAGCTCACCACCACCTAGGACCAACACAGTCTTTCTGATCCCTCTGGGGTGCAAATTAGGTTATGTACCACCTGTCTGCTTGTTCAAGTGTAATAAATGGCCACTGGAAAACAGGCTAATGTATAAAAAGAAAAGAATGGGATGGGAATGGCCCGTCTGCCATCGGAAGACCCCCACACAGCTTCACCCACAAAAAGACTTTCTGGAGGTGGAATGATGGTTTACCCCATTATGCCCACTCCAGGGGAAATATAATAAAGGAATGGGGGCTTTCCTCTCCTGGCATCAGGGTAGTTGTCTCCCCCTTTCAGTGCCTACACAACCATTCCCTGAGGAGCATTATTAGAGATTAGCCACAATCTACCCTACCTGGGGGTGGGGCAAAAAACTCTTTAGATACCAGGGTAAATATTTGAAAAGTACAAAATAAAGAAATGGCCTATCCTAGTACTGGGCAAAAACGGGTTGCCTCCCCACCCCCATTCCTTTTTTGGCCATTGATTAATGGTGTTTAATGGACTTTCTGCCCCTGGGAACAGAAAAAACACTAAATACCAAAGATTAGTAACCAAAAACAGAAATGGGATGGGAGCAGCTGGTGCTGGCATTAGGCCACTCCCCCACCAGTTAGTCTTTTACCCTCCTGTGAGGCAGATCGGGGGTTTACATCCAATCTACTAACCCCACAGGGGCAGAAAGACCACTAAAGGTCACTGTTAATATCTTTAAAACAAAATGAATAGGTCGGAAGCTATCCCCCCGTGTGATTGGGGGGGCCTGCAATTCTCTGGGCCCAGACAGTATTTATCCCCACCTCCTGCACAGATTTGGGTGTGTACCACCAGGACAAACCCCCAAGAACCAGATAGTTTTGCTTCCCACCAGGGATGCAGAATGGGAGATTTACCCACTCTCTACTCATATGTCAAAACTACCCTAAAAAAATTCCAATTCCTACTTGCTTGTCTTTGGGAATTGTTGCAGTATTCAGGCACTGTGTTGACCTCCACCCAGAGAATCCCACCAAACCTGGGCATTTCTGATCACCGGAGACCCAAAATAATCCAGGGTGGGGTAGCCTTTGCAGATACCAGCATGTTTTTGTATGGACAACGACCTGTAGATTTCAAAATGATGTACTCAATTATCTTTCTCTTGCCATGGGGGGTTGCTACAGTATTTGGGCACTCAGCCAGCCGGCACTCAGAGAAACCTACTCACCTTGGGCATTTCTGAAACCTAAAAACATGGAGGGATCATGAGTGATGTGGCTAGCATGGATCCCACTACCCAGAATTATACCTAGAATTCTCTGCAAATGTCATAGTATGTGTCTATATTGAAAATATCCCAAAATGTATGTGACAGACATCTCAGTCCCTTAAAGCCAATGGCAAAAATCTTACTGTCTAACTGCATTTCCACATTTCTCTCAAGATAAACAGTGTGTCATATGTGTGGGTGGGTCAACGTGATAGGAATGGACCAAAAGTATAACAATGTGAAGACCACATTGAAAGTACATTGATTTCTCATGGGCCATGTTTTGACTGGTTCTTGTCCGGTACAACAGCCACCCACAAATGTGGAAGACCGTTTTTACTGGGAGGAGTGTAGAAATGCAGGAAAATATGACTTCGGTGTGTTCCAGAATTGTATGTCCCAAACATATGAGGAAATTGAGTGTCTTCACTCATACTTTGACATTTGTAGAATATTCTTAGTAAGAAAAAGTGGTGGGATCCTTGTAAGATACATGATCCTAGACTCCCATAGGTGTCTATTTTTCAGAGATGTCTGGCGTTGGTAACTTTCCCTGGGTGCCGGCCAAAATTAGATCCAACCATCTGCATCCATCCTGCATGAAAATAGCGATGAAATTGTATTTTCATACGTTATAAAATGTGTAGGGCATTGTGGGTCAAATGGCATCCTGGGATTCATGCTAGCCACACCACCCTGGTTTCTGCTTCTGAGAAAAGCCAAAGGTTGCTAGGGTCCTGTAGAAGGCAGCTAACACCAGACTCAAATACTGTAGTCATTGCCCAGGGATGATGAGAGGGATTTGGGTGTTTTAGACATAGTTATATTTGCCTGGCATTCTGGTTAAGAAAATGTTGAGGAATCCACATAAGCCACAAAAACCTGAATTCATCCAGGTGGACAGTTAAAAAAAATTACTGGGATTGGTAGGTTTCCCTGGGTACTGACCCATCTCCGGGGCAAAATACTGCAGCTGTACACATCTGGAGAAAGACTGAATTTCACAGAAAAAGTCCTGAAGTTTCCAGGTTGCATTTTGGCTTTCCCGTTACAAGCTATAGGCCCACCCAGACAACTAGGGTAGTTTTTTATATTGGGAGAAGAATCGAATTACTGGGTGGTAGAACATTTTGTAGATCCCCAAAGATTCTGGAACTTTCCCCTCACAGAATAATGAGAAAGATCCCGGATTTTAGCCAAAGTTTGCAGTATATTCTGGGTTCAGAAAATGTTGTTGGCTCCATGCAAGCCACACTACACCAAACACACATGGGTGTCTAGTTTTTGCATACATCTGAAGTTGGGAGGCTTCCATGGGTGCTGAGCAACGCCCAGCCCAAATAGCACAGCTGCCCACTTCCCCCGAATTAATTAGTTTCAAAGGAAATATCTAGGTGTTTACACGTTGCATTTTGAAGGACTTTCCTGATGCAGGCAATAGCCACACCCACACAAGTGGGGTGCTATTTATATATGGAAAAGTGTGAGAACGGATAATATTAGACCATTTGTTGATATATTTCCCCCTGTTACTATGAGTTACCCCAAATTCAGAGCTGTGTGAATAACTCTTACCCCTGAACTCAAACACTTATTTTTAAAAAAAAGTTTTAAGAAGCTGCAGTTTGGTTGATGGCTCAGAGTATCTTTTTTTGGGACAACTAGTACACATTAACTAGCTCAGCAACTGGAAATATCCAACTGACATCACAGTATATAACTCTTTTCCTAATAATGTTCCCTATTTTCACTATTTTACTGATTTCATTATTATCTGACTTCAATGATCAGTTTGTGATGGGAAAGCAAGACTAATATACACAAATGTGTCGTTTGTTAATTCAAAGTTGTGTCTCGTTTCCAGAAATGTGTAGCTTTTCCGATTCACTTATCATTTTCAAACCACTTTCCACAACAAAGTGCAAATAGGTAGAGACTGCCCAACTAGGAAATATCGACCTCCACAAAAACTGCCATAAAAAATGTATTCTTTTTATAACTCTGCCTGTTCTTTAAGACTGAGAAGGACGAGATCTTAGCACTCCAAAACCTTTGCCATTATTAGCACAAAAACACATATTTTATTGGCCACCACATATTTTCCATTTTGTTTTAAATAAAACCTACAAGCTTTTGCAATATTGTGGCTATTTTCCTGGATCCCTGCATGAAAATCCACATGAAAATCCACAAATCAGGGGTACCTACAGAATCCCCCATACGGTGAGAAAAAATGATGCACATTTTGTCTGGCTATTTTTAAAGTTAAGAACTAGTGAGCTGTAAGCACATACAGCCCCAAATAACAAACAAAAAATGTGTTAGCACTGATGAAGATGACAGAGTGAAACCGAAAGTAGAGGAAGGCCACAAGGAAGGTACAGAAGTACTCAACAGGCTCATTTCAAATTTCTTTGAGCAAAATTTTGAGCAAATTTTATTTTGTGAAAATATGTAAGTATATTTTCCCCACAGTGTTAGCTATTCGGTCACTACCAATTCAAAGTTTTAAAAAAAATCACTCCATGTCAAGCACTTTTTTCTCATCATTTTAGTCCGTGAAGTGAACTCTAATTCCATTTGTGTGTACCTGATAAACTGTACCCCACTGTCTGATACTTTCTTGGAGCAGGTTTTTTCCACAGGAACCGCATCGATATGGTAGCGGGAAACTTTCTTTAGGACGAAGCCGGAATCACGCTGTGCCTTCACAGCACTGGCAACAGAATGAATGCGTCTTTAGCACGCAATGGTTCTGCACGTAAGTCATTATAACGACTTGCTTTAGGGGTGCGCAGTGGTGTTGGAATTAAAGCCCAACACCTTCCCTACTGTTGTGCAGACTGGAGTTGGAATAGTAAATTAAACTATACTAATATCCAGCACCCCACTAAGGCAAGTCATTAAAACAATGTGCAAGCAGAACAAACGCGTGCTAAAGACGCATTCGTTCAAATGACGAAGTTCCTAAGCCATGCATGAAAAACGCATGCAGAATTCCGTCAAACATTCAGTAGTCAAGTTCTCATACACAAGGTAATGACTAATCTCGTGCTGTGGGTTTATCCTAGTTAACAAGCTCGAGAGGGGGCAGGGAATGTTGGTTTGTTTAGTATGTTTATTCTGTACACGGAATGACTAATGCCAAATGCTGCACAATATATTCCTTGCATTGCAGTGTTGATAGTTTGGCTATGATACACACTCTGGTCACATTCTATGTCCCTGATATGCCATGTCTATGTAATCACATGTTTGAAAATAATAAAATATGTGTTAAAAAAATAATAATCTCCTGCTGACTGGAGTGCTTGGTAGTTGTTGGCTGATTTACTCTGCAATGGTGTTGTTGACACATCAGCTGAAGCATTCCCAACACTGGCAGCTTCAAGATGCATTCCACCTTCAGTAAGTTTTCAATGGTGTGTGTATGTCTCTGCATTGCTTCCTGTTTTATCGTTTGTTTTCACACTGAATGAGCTTTCTGGTTCCATATCTTCAATACTGTCACTTGTAGTAGAGCGAATGTGAAATAGTAAGTTAGAGCATTCGATGGTTCTTACAAATCAGCAGTGACTAATTGGACATCTTTCCATGCTACTTACAAGAAGTAAAAGTGCAGAACTTGAGTGAATGAGGGGAATGATACTGTGCGTTTACATAATGGACAAAACTGGCAATACTGTAGTAACACAGAGAACCAATAGAGTTGTTACAAGTGTCCACGCCTGTTAAGCTCTGTGCACTCCCAATTTTTAGGGTAGTCAGTGCTCGCTCCTGAGTAGATGTCTAGTCAAAGTCAGTTGGAGTTGCCACATGTCCCCCGAACATGTTCCTTGGCCTGAAATATGTTCTTTTTAATCCTGCACGCAGGTCATACACTCTATTCCACCAATCCCCTGCATTAAGCTTCACTGCTCCCACCATATTCACTTTAGTCACCTCTCTCTCCCACATAGCTTTCTTTCCTGAAAGTGTTGTGCAGTAACATTTGGCGCCAAAGAGGTTTAGCTCAAACAGCAGGATTGTCTCCCCCAACATCTCTGGTGGAAACCTTTGGCATACACTTTCAATCATCCAGGTTGTTTCCCTACAAAAAATTATAAAGTAGTTGTGAACATGCCAATGAGATCCACAAAGTGCAAAAGTATGCATGACATGCGACAACTACATGCTCACATTTCAATTCAGTGTGCCACATTTTTTCTTGAGAAGACCTTTCAATGTAGTCATGATGTCATACCACATTTGTTTAAATAAAAGTAATTTTTTGAAAAGCAATTAACTACTCCCAGGACGTATACTTAGGTGCAGTAATTTGATGGAGGCAGTTGGGATGAAAAATAGCTCGGTGTGTGTTACGACACACATAAAACGTCAAAATGTCCTTCAGGAAAACGAATAAAAAATGCTGTGGAAACAGACAGTGACATGACACAGCATGACACTGCAGGAAGCTTTCAGCAGGAAAATAATTATTGTCAGTTACTTATGTGCAGTAATTTGATGGAGGCAGTTGGGATAAAAAATAGCTCGTTGTGTGCTACGATTGTCACACACGTAAAACGTCAATATTTCATTCACGAAAACTAATAAAAAATGCTGTGGAAACAGATAGCGACATGATACAGCAGGAAGCTTTCATCAGGAAAAAAAATTATGTTAGTAACTTTTTAGCTTATTAAAAACTAGCATGACTAATTCCGTTATGTGCGTTTGTTATGGAAATGTATCTTGCAAATACATGTCAACATATGGACAATCAAAGTGAAACAGGGAACTTTTTCACCATTAACTTGCTCTGAAGAGGTTTTTTAGGTTGGAAAATGGAAACATAGCCATTTTTGTAATTAAACATCAAGAGTCTCTCACACACTTTGGGGACGATAGCAAACATACTAGCCTGACGTCATAGTACTGGTACAGCAATCACCATGCAGAGTTTACACGTCTTACACGTTACCAAAGTACTCAAAATCACCACTCATCATAAAGTGTGTTAATCAAGATACAAGTGCTTACCTCACTTATTCATTTTGTTTTCAGTTCTTTTTTTAGGCACCAGAATCTGTTTTTGGGCTTCGGTATTAGGTACTCTGCTCTAAATTGTAGCACATGTGATTTGCAGGGGCTAATGCATGAACTTTACAAATCTAAATATATTTCAGTTTGTCTTTGAAACTTTTGTAACTTCAGAATGAGAATAAATGAAAAAATGAAAAGTAAAAGAAAGCAAAAACAAAAGGACTGAAATATAAATGAAAAAGAAAGAAAAACACAAGAGTGGAAAGAAGGAGAAATAGGAGACAGGGAGACAGAAAATGAAAAATGCTAAACAGAGGAGGTCTGCATTAAAAGATAAGGCTGCTTCAGCGCAGATAGGCTCTGGGCTGGTAACACACAAACACATGAGCACACGCTTGTATGCGCATGTTTGGTTTATGCATGTGAGACTGCCATCTTGCACAGCCTGGTATCTGTGCGCTGGTAGCCTGTCGCAGAAGGAACCCTTCAAAGACCTGGGCTTTATAATGTGAGTGAATTATTGTCAGAAACAGTGGTTCCTGTGGAATAATAGAATCATATATAGATAATAAGGTGCACAATCGCAATGGAAGGGTGAAAATGATGTCTGAGGGCGAAGAAACCACATACACCTACGGTTTTAGTTTGATACAATAATATTTTATGTTTTACAAACAAAATTCTATATACAATGAAAAAGAAAAATGTGCGTAGTGTCCCCAGTAAGAAACAGGAACCTAAAATATTGGTGACATAATTATGACAGTATTTTACAAGGTTTCCAAAGTCGACCATTTAGCAACTCAATACACAGTATACAGCAGCGATATACAATATAACACGCTGTTAATGGTTCACTTTCTTTTGTTGTCGATGATGTTTCGACCCTGTGTATGATCTAGGGCATGGGTACTCACAAACTTTCTCTCAGGGGCCAAAATTACAGTGTGGTTTGTGACCGAGGGTCGCACCGGTGGAGGTGGGATGAGAGGGGGAGGGGCGGGGCTAAAGCAAAAAAAATTGACCATGAGGTTGAACACAGGTCCCTGCAGCAGACTCCTTCGACCACTGAGCCACCAGACCCGGCATACACACATCTCTCTCTCACTCTCCCTCTCCCCCTCCCTCCCCCTCCCTCTCTCCCCCTCCCTCTCCCTCCCTCTCCCTCTCCCACATTACCTCTCCCTCCCTCCCCCTCCCTCTCTCTCTCTCCCCCTGTCTCTCTCCCTCCGTCACCCTCCCTCTGTCTCCCTCCCTCTGTCTCCCTCCCTCCCTCTGTCTCTCTCTCTCACTCCCTCTGTCTCCCTCCCTCTCCCTCTGTCTCTCTCACTCCCTCTGTCTCCCTCCCTCTCCCTCTTTCTCTCTCCCTCTGTCTCCCCCCCTGTCTCCCTCCCTCTCCCTCTGTCTCCATCTCCCTCCGTCTCCCTCTGTCTCCCTCCGTCTCCCTCCCTCCCTCCCTGTCTCCCTCCGTCTCCCTCCATCTCCCTCCCTCTGTCTCCCTCCCTCCATCACCCTCTGTCATCTCACCCCGTGTGTGTGTCAGCCCTCAGCCCGGGCTGAGACAGCTTCCCAGCGCGCACACACAGCCGCACTGAGACAGCTTCCCAGCGCGCGCACACAGCCGCACCCGAGTACTTCACAGGTCTTTAAAAGACCATTTACATGTTTATAAAGCTTTGTTGTATTTCACCTCTTAGGCCCTTGCATCTCCACTTTGACAATCACTGGAATTCCCCGGCCCCCACAGAGCAGAGTCTCAGAGTCCGGGCTGCTGCTGCAACTGGCAGTGTTTGCTAACACCATTTTTTTTATTTTTTTTAAACACAGGTAGGATGTCTGCAAGGTCCGTGGACCGCCCAGGAAGGCTTGCCGGGCCGCTGGCGGCCCGCGGGCCGTACTTTGAGTAACCGTGATCTAGGGTCTCATCAGGACCTATGGATTTAGGGACATCTAGGAAAAGAAAAAATAATAAAATAAGCATATGGCCCTTGTAGCGGCACAAATGCGACCAATTGGATAAAAGGTAATAAAATCAAAAAGTACCTGACGGATAGAATGCACAGCCGCGTGAGGTGTACATGCCAACAGTGGGTGAAGGAGAAAAAGGAAAACGAGATACTCACAAGGACACCCAGCTGGGTACTGATTATGTGAGAAGAAAAACAAAGAGAAGAATATTTAGTATAGGGACAGCAGGCAAGATGGTAGAGGTGCTATCTGTACTAATGATAATACATAATAAGGAAACCTTACCCCAAGTGAGAGTGAAGGCTGGCACTCTATGGGTAGCTGAGCACTGTTACTGTGTTGATGATACACCGAGACGTGTATGGAGACGGTGATGAGGAACTCTGTTAATAATGGGAAACCATTAGGGCCTGCGCACTTAAGGTGTGGTCTATAAAGTGAGTACCTCTGGGGATTATTTTTGATTGAGTACCTCTGGGGATTGATTTTACCTGGAGTTGGTGTTATTCACAAGCGGTGCTGTCGCGCTAACCTGCGAATCACGAATGTTCAATATGGTGGTCTATACCTGAGAATAGCATGGGGGACAGAGTTACATTTGGTTTTACTGCATAGCGGCATTGCGCCGTGGAGCAATGGCAGGCAAGGCCAAAGGTTCTTGGTGGGATGGGATCAGGCAGCTGTCATCAGTTGGGGGCAGAGTTGAGGCTCCCAGAGATGGATTTTCCACAGACCACTTGAAGTCGCCATCTTAAAATGTCCCAGAATGCTGCGCAGGAGGGCTGGGGGGCTGGGGCAAGGGTGGAGTATGATGTGACAACCTGTGATTGGCCAGGGATGCCTGGCTTGTAGAACTCACCACCCCCACTTAAAAACCTGTGCACAAAGGAGAGACTCTTGAGAAGACACTGGACCTTGGATTCCCAGATGGAAGGAGAAGCCACCTGATGTCACTGCAAATATGGATTTATCTCTAGCTGCCATTCAAGTAGGCAAGAGGCTGGGTGACCTGGGGAGTGTGGCAGGTAGCGTGTTCTACTTGCTGGCTGCGATTCTCTATTTTGCGATGACCTTTTGGGGTGATACATCCCTAACGGCTTTTTCCCATTCGCAAACGGGCAGATTCTGAGAATCTGCCCGTTTGCAAACGGGAAAAAGGCTTGATACATATGGCCCTGTAAGATGTCAGGCTTTTTTCTAATACAACACTGAAATAGCTAAGTGAACTGTTCAAAGAGTTCAAATATATTTCACTCGTTATGAAGACACATTTTTGTAATTCTGTGGTGAAAAAAATATGGTTATAGGCTCAAAACAAATGAGAACACTTTACTTGGTGATGTGCAAATTTGAAATATCTTTTCTGAAACCCAATTTCCAAACATTGTTTATGCGCTATTATCAGTGAAACTACATGTTAGTGGGAACGTTTTGTGGCCAATTCAATGGAAGATATGCTATCTGTAAATGACAGTGTCCTACCACATCATGCTTTAGTAATATATTTATGAAATGTGAGTTTTTAAACATTAACTGGGACTTAATACTGCTCCTGCCCAGATGACAGTGCTATTAGTGAACTAAGGGCCAGATGTACGACCAATCCATTTTGCGAGTCGCAAACTACGATGTTGTTCGACTCGCAAAATGGAATGTACAACAATATCTGAGACATTGTTTGCGATTCTCAAATGGGTCGCAACGGACCTGCCTCATTAATATTTATAAGGCAGGTCGCAATTTGTAATCCATTGAGAATTCCCTGCAAACACAGGGATGGTGGCCTGCTGGGGAGCTCCATGTCTGTGTTTGGAAAACGGGATGCATTGAAAATTTTTATTTTTTAAGGGCAAGCAGTGGTCCCTGGGACAACTGCCTGCTCTTAAATTTTTTTACAACCATTCTTAAAGGGGAAGGGGTCCCTTGGGGACCCCTTTTTGTTTGCTAGTGGCTTACTACCTACTTGAAGTAGGTGGTAAACTTTGAGTGTTTTGCGACCGCAAATGCGGTTGCAAAACAATGGTACATACCTTGACTTGCTATTAGGAAGGGACGCCCTTGGCACGCCCCTTCCTAATAGCGGCTCGCAAACACTATTTTACAAGTCACCTACTCGCAAAATACCCCTACCCTTTTTGCTGTCGCAAACGCGCCAATTTCCCGTTTGTGACTGCAAAAAAACTGTTGTACATCTGGCCCAAAGAGGCAAGCCAGAGATCATGTGTACCCTATATGTGGGCTCGATTCTGGTTATAAATGGAGCAAACATTTAGTCTAGTGAATAAAAAGTGTTTTTGTACAGCAGAAATAGTGAACTTGCATATTTGAAGGTGCTCTCTTATGTGATAATATAGAAAAAGGTGGCTCCATAAGACAAAATATTTGCCTAGGGTCACACAATTTAAGACCAGTTCACAGGTCAAGTACATTACAGTTAGGTCGAGAAGATTATTAAAGTTACTAGACCTGCAGGTCTAGTAACATTTTTATAAATTTTTGAGCCCTGCATACTTCACAAATAATAATCCAATTTCTTATAGAAGCTAAAGCCCAATGACATAGACAGAAAAAAAACTGTCACGACTTGTAGTGTTCTTAACGGTTCTGGCGGGTTGGAGAGATCCTTGACTTTGGTTCTTGAGGTTCTGGTCTGTCCGAGTGAAGGGCGACCCCTTCTAGTAGCCACGGTGCTGCTGACAAGGAAAAAGGCCAAAGCAGTCCGTGCCTTCCTAAAGGAGTCCCAAGAGGAAAAAACTCCGTAGGGAAAAACCTCTGATGGAAGTGGGGACTCCAGGAATGAAAAGGAAGGAAAGAAGCTACAAGTAAGGAGGAATTAGTAGGCAAGGAATACAAATCGGAATAGAAGACTATAATCAGGAACAAGGTACACCGGCAGGAATCACAGAAACACCAGGCAGGAGCACAGGATACCAACAGGAGCGAGGACACACCAGCTGGAGCAAAGAGTGTTGCAACGCAAGGAAATGAAGGATTCAGTCCTTTAAATACCCATAAATAGGAGTTGACCAAACAGGAACAGGAAGTGATCAAGCAGGAACAGGAAGTGACCAAACAGGAAGTAAGTAACCAACATCTAAAATAAGGAAAAGGATAGTGGACGGAATACAAAGGTCGCCATCTTGAATTGGTAGAGCAGATACTTCCCAAGGCTTCTGGGAAGAATACTATGGAATCATGGGCAGGCAAGATGACCCCAAGAAGACTTGAAGAAAGAAATATATATCCAGTGAAAGAAAGGTAAGAATATAGTGTCCCAACATGGGAAAATAGGAAGCCACAGTACCAGAACTGGAGCTGCGGCATACCTGTCATGCAAATTGTCAGATATCGGACTGCCGCATAGGTATGCGGCGTGCCCGACACAGAAAGAGAGCAGGCACCACGGGACGCACCCGCGATGCCAAAACAGCAACACTGGGCCTCCGCGCAGCACCGTGATGCGCCCGAAGAATAGAGGGAAGCACTGCGGGCTGTATCGCGGCCTGCGAGGAAGAAGCGGGCAGCATCGTGGGTCGAATCACAGTCCGCATTGCAACATAAACAGGAAGTGCTGGGGTATTATATACTGTTTATAATGCCCAACTGAATGTGGGTGGAGTTAAAAAGGCATTCCTGTATTGTTTCCTGTTTCTAATAAGAGATGCAGATCCGCATGAATGTAACGAATGGGACAAGGTGCGTCTCGGAAAGATTTCTGGTCTCTGCGCTCTCAACTCTACTTTTGGCAGATAACAACCAGCCTTCGGTGTTCTATAACAACTGGCCTCCCTTCTTCACCCACCTTGCTGCTGGGTGAAACAGACTGTGGCTGCAGTGCAGCTCAGATACTGAACAGCAGCAGCTCCTTACAATCTGCATATATCAACAATAACTTGTTTGTGTATTTAGAGCTTTATTCAACTATCATGTAATTATTCACCACATACTTAATTTATTGAAATTGGAGGAAAGGAGTCAGTACACGATGGATTCAAACTCATGACCTGCTCATCACTACTTAGTTGCAAGTAGCATGTGTTCAACGTATTGACTTATCCCTCTTCTATGCTAACAAATAGTTTCACTGCTGTTAGAAAAGGCAGCAAAGACAACCCATGTAAAAAAAAATATAACTCTGTTTAATGCATTCACGCTCGGATCACTGTTTATCCGTAGTGCTTTAGACATAGTGATTCAAATACACAATTTATATAAAAGGAAATCACACTTAGGTGAAACAGATGGGAATATCCTGGCACAAATTAAAGCCTCACTTGCGAACCTGCTCATAAAGATTTGTCTGTCTTCTCTTTCCATGTCCTTGCCTGGATTCAGGGCGGCTCCTCCTCAGGAGCAGAGGAGCGTCGCCCCACCTGCTGCGAGAGCAGTAGGCAAGCACTCATAAATAAAATGTAATTTCCACACCATTTTATTTATTTTCCACCACACCCACTGGCTCTGTCTACAGCGCGAGGGTGGGGTCAGGGCTGCATTCTGCAAATGCAGGATGAAAGCACTGGTCTACAATGCGCATGTCAGATTGGCTGCCCATCTTGCGATGGCCAGTCCGACATGCAAACTGTAGACCCAGCAATCCAAAGGCTGCGAAACAGCCTGGGGATTGCTGGCTCAGGTCCCCAACGTCAAAATGAGCCTGTTCTCACTAATCTTGAAGCTTCTTTCACAGTAGGATTGGTTGGAGTTCCATTCCACAAACAGAAAGGAAGTCCTTCCTGTTCCTGCTCATGGAAAGGAGAAGTGCCAGCGGTCGTGCTGCTTTGCATTTATGGTGAGTAGCACCTTCGTTCCTCACCATTTTTTATTGGAGCTAGCCACCACTGATGACACAATACAACACATTGCATGACTAGTGTGATTTACTAGCTAAAGAGCCAACTGTGAGTTTATCCGCTGGGGTTTAAATCCCTCTTTCGCCACAAAATCGTTTCCATATGTCAGAAGTTCAAAATACATGTGTAAAATATACTAAATATAATCAATTCAATCATCTTTATTCGGTTTATAAGCATAAGCAAACCATAAAAGATACATGCAATACACAAGTTTAAAAACGGTTAAAACTAATAAAAACTTAATCCAATTTCATCAGAATATATCTATTCACAGTTAATATCTTCCAGGTACGAAAGTTTCCTTTCCAGAGTGACCTTCTAAACAAAAACCCCTAATGCGAAACAAACTGCTGGCCTGACTAATTTCTATAAAATAAAAAAGTCAATCTATGATTAATAAAATTCTTATTTCCGAGCACAAATTTAAAAAAAGTCTCTCTTAGGTTTTTATAAAGCGTGCAAAAAAGAATGAAGCGCAGCGCTTTCTAACCAGACCTCCTACCACATGGACCACCTTAGGCCATTGACGCATGCTGAGGAATGCGACCATATGATGTACTATATTTAGACCCATGTGTCACGATAAAATGATGCTGTGAGTTCATTACTGTAGTATGATATGGTTGGTTTCCATCTTTAGACAAGAGTAACAGATAAGTTGTCACTGTAGACTAGTAACATTCGTGCATGGCCGTCTCTTCTTATTTGACACAATTAAGCAACTTTTTCAATTAATATTTAGAATAGTTTACTATGGACTCTGGTTTGTTCCAAGAAACAGATTCCTCCAAAATGCTACACATATTTGTAATGTATTCGAGACACAGAATATTAAGTGCACGGTCCAAAGATAACTTTTATAATGGCCCTGGTGAATGAGGTTTCACCTTTTGTCCATATTGCGTGCCACAGAAGCACCGACCATATTTTCAGAGTATCCTACAGGTAATCCATTCCTAGTTCCTTATGTAGAATACACAAGGAAGTGTTCTGTGGTACTGAATGGATCGCCCTAAAAATTGATTTTAAGTCTTTTGCAGTGCTACATTGTCAGAAAACCACCCAATCCCTGGGTAAAACAAGGTTGCAGTTAGACATTTACTCTTACAGATGCTAGTATATTTAACTGGGTGATTGCCTAATTTGGAAGCAAATTTAAAAACATTCTGCATCGGTTTGTTTAGTTGCTGAGTTCTGGCGTTTCTCAGATGCCCCCAAGTATCAAGAGAGTCAGCTCTAAATATGTAAATGTAGCTACTCAGCCTATTTGTACAGGTTATTTGTACAGCACTAATGTTATGAGTGTGTGCTTTAGTGTTACCATTTTGCAATCATTGTGAAAGATTCAGTTATGTTCGCATTGAGGTCTCTTTCTTCCATGCAAAGTGTAAAACTTTCTATACGTTTTTTAAGATGGTTTGCTGTTCTGCTTCTAACCGCCTTCATTTGCATTTAATGAAACTTGAATCGGTTGAGCACCTATCCTAGACAAAGTGCTATAGTTTGTAAAAAGTGATTTTTTCCATACAATTAATTTAAAGAGTAAAAAGGAAAAGACAAAGCTTTGTCTTACTCCTCTCTTAAACCTGAAAGGGGAGGTTCAATCTCCATTAGGGCCATAAAGGACCGCGGCAGTCGCATTGTGATACAGTTGACCTAGCAGTGGTATAATTGACTCAAGCGCTCGCAACAATATCATAATTTGCCATACTTTTTCTTGATTAATGTAGTCAAATGCACTGCTAAGGACACGAATCTTAAATGTAGACACCCTCTCTTGGCTTTAGTATATTTGCCAATAGGCAGTGGCGGATGGCACAGATTGGGGGTGGGAGGGCAGGGGAAAGAGGGGGTAAAGAAAAGAAAAAAATACCTCCTCGCTGCGTCTCGGTGAGCTCTCCACTGTTGTCTCTGGAACCGGAACAGAGCACCCAGGAAGCACCCAGGCTAACTTGAGTCAATCACAATGCTGCGTTGTGATTGGTCTGAGGGATGTGGTTCAGCGCTCAGACGGGGAGTGGCGGCCTGGGCATATTCTCCACCCAGAGCAACCCTGCCCACAAAGCTGTGACAAAAAGGAAAAAATAAAATGATAATAACTTAGAGTTATTATCATTTAATTTTTCCTTAATTTATATTGCTTAAAAATGTGGGGTGATGCTACTCTGCCTTAGTGGATGATCCACCTCTGCCAATAGGTAGATTCAGATTAAGGAATTGTTCCACCATGCCTATGCATTTTCTGAATGGTATTTAATGTCAGAGAGGATTATATTTTCCTCCACACAAAACTTTCATTTCTCTAAAAGTATCCTTGCTAGTAACTTGACTGACGAGTCCAGCAGAGATACGGGGCAGTAACATTTTGGGTCAGATCTACTTTCCTTTTTAAAAATAGGGACAATGATAGACTGCGCTCTAGTAGAAGGGAAGTACCCAGTCCCTGCTACTTTAAGAACTTTTGTGAAATAGGTGCCTAACGGTTAATGGTATTTTTATATAAATCCATTAGGACACAACCCGGGCCGCATGACTTCTGTGCACAATTCTTGAGTAGGGCAGAGATAACATCATTCACCTCAACCGATACTGGATTTGATTGGTCGAGGTGTTGGCTGGTATCAGCAATGTGAGTGTCAGTTACATCCTGGGGTTTAATGTGGTGCTATAATGATTCACCCAATCTTGTGCCATAACCATTGAGTATATTGACAGTGCTGTCCTATCCTAAAGAAATGGAGAATTGATAGTTTTTAAAAACAGGACATTTTCATTTGCCTCACTTACCTTCACTTGTTTTTCCCATGATTCTTTCTGAATCAAATTGTTCCTGTGTTCAATGGCTTGTTTATAACTTAATCTACATATATGGATTGAGCTTTATCTCTTGGCTCTGTATGGAGAGCTACTTTTAATTATTTTACTAGATGTAATATCAAACCATCTTTGATGTCTGGCTTTATTAGCCATTGTGGATTTAGTTAACAGTAATGTTATTGAGCCTCAGGTGACTTCAAAGGCAGGTTTGATCTCAGAATCCCCAGCTTCCCCATTCAGGCAGGTCAAAAAATGTCTTACATGTTTTGGGATTATTGTGGGTAGGAATTTTGTAGGATATCCTTCTATCCATTTTGTCCTTCACCCGCGGGGCCTTACGGCCTCTATAGTTCCACTTGGACTAGCTTAAGAGGCAATTGTATATATCTATGTGTAGAGTTAGCACTATTGGATTTTGTTCACTGATTAAATTTGAAATGATAGTGTAAGCATACACGACTGCAGATTGGTTAGGTTAGACTGTTATAAAACCAAGTGTGCTAGAAGCTCCTCTTCCAGCAAATATGGGAGTGGAATTCGGAAATGGGAAGCACAGGTCATTACAAAATCAAATTATGCCTAACATGAATATTATTCAAAGGGTCTCCATATTGATTACGCGTAAAATGAGACTGCCTTTCGCCCCAACAGTATACATACTTCATGGGGGGAGGGGGGGGGTGAAATGAGAGTATTAAAATCCACTGTGTGACCTACATTCAAATCTCTATTCCTAAATGTTCTTACCTGTTCCTAATCCATCTCCAAACCTTTGTCAGTATCAAATTGATTATTATAAGAATTATTAGCATATTTCAACTATCCTTAATTGCCAATATCAAAAATTGGTAATGCGATGAGTGCAGTTTAAGCCTTAATATTTTTACTAGCATTAGGATGGACACCAAAAGAGCTAAATCCTCTTTCTCTCGTCCAAACCTAGATGAGGTTGCAAATATTTGGTGTGCTTTAAATCCTTCAACATTATTATTTTTGACTGACTGCCCAGGTTTCCTTCAAGCAAATTATATGGATATCAGGGATATGCTTTGACCATTCATTTTTGTTAACACTATTCATAATACCTGCTACATTACAGGAGGTCAGTTTCACAATATCCTTCCACAGAGTATCTTGTTCAAATTAAAAATATTTGAGAGTATGTCATCGAACAATATAATGATTAATCATGTATGTGGGAGAGAGATGCATGGAAAGGAAGAAATCAAAGGGCAGATGGAAAGGGGGAGAGTGACTGGATGAATGTGAGGAAGACGTGACAGATGGAGAAATCAAGCAATGGCTGGCTAGAGAAAGCAGTGAAAGGGACCGGCAGGTAAAAAACACAAAAGAAGGGTAGACAAAGGGGGGATGCATGTGGAACGGCCACAGTATCAAAGACCGAGGTGAGGTTAAGGATGGATTTAAGGAATATTAGCATGGGAAAGAGATTGATGAAACTCGTGCACTCCTCTTTAGTACAGACAGCCAAATGCTACTAAAACATGGAAAAGGAAAAATAGTTTCCTGACATCAGCAGTGAAAGAGAACAACTCATCCAACCATAAAACAACTGTACTCTGAGGAAGGGTCCAATATAAGAAGAGGAAGAAAGTCATCAAAGCAGGAGCAGGGGGATTATAAGGACAAGAAATGTATCCAATCATGAACAGAAGCTGAACCCAAGGCCCAGTCTTTGTATATGGGATACTATGCTATCAGCAACAGGAAGCTAGAACTGTTTGTAACAAGACTGAAAAACTGAACAGTCTCAGTACATGCCCAGTGTAATGAATCCTGTATACATCTGGTTTGCTTAATTCCAATCCATTCCAAGTTGGCAATTCCCAGTACATCCCCAGTTGAATCAATTCCAGTGCACAGACCACCTGGACAATCTCATCTCTTTCCTTTTGAATACACAGATTAAACAGGAAGTGAAGGAGGCAGAACCTGCTGAGATTCTCTTTTTCCCTACAGCACCCATAGCCCCTCACTGGTGCCCGCTTTGGACATTTTGGGTTTAAGGACAGGACTATCCCTGTACCCCCATCACCCTGGCTGAGATGGCTGTGAGAGCGCAGGTGTGGGACCAGGATGCTAATCTCTGTCATTGACATCTGATGTGAAGGGCAGCTGGCTGGGTTTCCTTATTCTCCTGTTGCCAATTTTATTTTTCTGGCTGCAGCTTTCTCTGTGTTTCCCACACAGAAAACCGTATTTAATATCTCACAGCTGACCCGTTGCTTCTCAGACCTGCCAAATCACATTGTGTCACAGGGAAACAACCTTTACAACGCAGTCATTACATCGCACTACCTTTACATAGCAGTCATTACATCGCAACATCCTTTACATTGCATGTCATTACAACGCAGCCATTACATCGCATGTCACTCCAACGCATGTCATTACAACACATGTCACTATAACGCAGGCATTACAGCGCAAGTCATTACAGTGCGTACCATTACAACGCATAGTACCCCTACATTATCCAACATTTACCCTACTGTTGCACTCACTGGAGTTAGAAGAGTAATTTTTACCCCTACACTATCCAACACTTACCCTACTGTTGCACTCACTGGAGTTAGAATAGTAATTATTACCCCTATACTATTCAACACTTACCTTAAATGCGATGTAATTGTATGCATTGTAATGGTATGCGTTGTAAAGGTATAATGCGATGTAATGGAATGCGTTGTAAAGGTAGTTTCTGAAAATGCGATGTAATGGCATGCGATGTAAAATAATGCGTTGTAAAGGATGTTGCGATGTAACAAACTGTGTTGTGAAGGCATGCGTTGTAAATGTATGCGTTGTAGCGTCATACATTCTGTGTCACACAATATCAGCTCCCTTCACACAGGCACGGTGAGGAGCCAATATCACATCTTGGCAGGGAAGATGAGCTGGAAACTACTGCACAGAGAGGATTTCCCCAACTTATCTTTGGAGACTGTGAACAGCAGATGTTCATTAAGGAGTGTGAAAACACCCCTGGTCATTGCAGCAACCTCAACGACCCTTTGTTTTTTAAATTTTTTGGGAGGGGGTGGGAAGATTGATGGGTGTCAGAGTGCCTCTTAGGTAGTTCTGTGCACTACACTCCACCCCCGCCAAGGTCCTACTCCCTCCTCATTTGGTGAATTATGTTTTCAAGTTGGCAAGTTTGGCGTCTGCATTCCATTGCAGCAGAGCAGACCTGAGTTTGCATGCAATTTTCTAGTCCACGATTCCATGCAAGGTTTAGAGCATCAACCATAGTCATCGGCAATAGACGGTAGCATCCATTTCCATTTTCATCTACATTCGGACCTGGATCAGATTGGTTGAACACTGTTTCTCTGTTTCCTAACATCTCTGGTTAATTCCAAGTTCTGCAGGGCTTGCATGTCAACTACCGGAGTCTTCTTTCCCATCCTGCACAATGAGAGGCAAATGAGATATGTCTGCTATGGGCTAACTTGCTGCTGTGATTATCCTCTGCTGTTTTGACAATCCTTAATATCTGCAATCATCCATCATCTAAGGGATGTGCCTCATCATCAGCCATTGTCATTGTGGCTAGTAAATTGAAGTATTCTATTTTCCCATCTAAAAAGGATGAATGCACCTTTGTCTTCTGTCCTTTCTGTGTCTCATTTCTGTGTACATATCGTCATCTTATGTTTCACTTAGATTCTGACTCCTTGTACAATTTTCTAAAGGCATTGGTGGAAAGAACTACTTAAAGTTCTCTTAAATATATATATAAATAAATTACTGTAGACTCTTAATATGAAAATAATGTAAACATGCAATTTGAACAATACTAATGCAATGTTAGTTTATTAACCCAAATACACATCCACTTTGAGCATACACATTACAAGTAAAGTCCAGGTTTTCAGAATTCTCAGTTTCTCAAATCACCTTACATTCCATTGTTTCAAAATCTCAACCCACTCCCGGTTTCATAATACGAGTTCGTTTAGTATCAATAATTCTATTACTATCACAGTTAGACAAATCCAGGAAACTCTCTGTATGCAACCTCCCTGCAAATCTCATTTTTTTTCGGTTCCACAACACTTCTAATTAACTCATCTCAATGCATTTCCAATATATAGTCACAGTGTAATTGCAGTGTGCAGACCTTCCCCAGTTCACAAAATGTACACTTTCTGTTTGATTTCCGCCGTACAAAGTTTATGCAGTCCTGATTCACTTCTAGTTTGCAGAATACCAAAACACTTCCACACCCTGTTTAAAGAAACCAGAGGACTCCTAGTTTATAGATCCCCTAAAATCACAATTTTTTTTTAGTACACTCCTGCTTAGTACACCCTCTTCACATTCCCCATTTGTTAATTACAGGATAAGTTTATAATTTTAGAATCCTAGGAACATTCCAATGTTCAGCATGTCAGTACTTTTTTATGGTTCCTTTATACACTCCCAGTTTGACAGCTCACTAACCATCAGAGTTATACAGTGTTTTCAGTATCACAGTACTCTCAGTTTCACAAAGTACAATCAAAGGGACCAGATGTACAAAAGTATTTTGCAGTAGCAAAACTCCAATTTTCAAAATCCCAGGGTTTGTGACTTCAAAATACTACTTTAAAAAATATGAAAAGTCTTTTGTGATTTGGAAAAGTCCTTCCGAATCACAGAAAGGGGTAACTCATTCTGAATACCAATTTGGAGGGAAGTAAGAGCTTCCCCCCCCCCCCTAATTGTGATTAGCAATCAGTTGTATCAATGATTTGTGACCACAGTTTTGGTTGTAAACCATTGAAAAGTTACTGACACCTCAAAGGAGGAGGAAACTAATTTGCAAAGGGGAGAACTGTGTTGGGTGTCCTCTACTGAAGTTGACCACTGCCTACTCCCCCAAAGTCTGTTTTTTTAAACAGTATGGGTTTCTCTAAGGAACACAGGGCCTGCGTTAATAAAACATAAATGGTGGTTCGAAGTTCCTTGCAGGCCACCAATCCTGTATTCATAAACAATCTCAAGGGAATGGAAAATAGTGATCTGCCTAACATTTATTAGTACATTTCGCCATGTGGCTTATTAGTACATAATTCGCATCTCAAAATTGAACACAGGTTGCAAAATTGTGTGCATAATTTTCATCCACTATTTTTGATCTGTTAGTACAGTGAACGCCTAGTTTGTGCAATCACAGTACAGTTCCAATGTAACACCTATTTGACCTAATCCAATTGCACAAATGTAAACTGAAGAGGGAATTTTTTCTCGTTAAATTTGCACCTGCCAGGAGTCCCTTCAGGGTAAAAAGACCATGGCAGCAGGTCCTCCAAACACGGTCTAGAAAGGAAGGATGACTCGCAACCTTTGAAGCTGCTGCTGTACCTCTGCCCGAGTGTCACCAGCCCCTTGGCCTGTTGTTTTGGCCACCACAATGACTAATAGAGTGGCGCTCATGACCGCTTATAGGATTGGATGGGGACCCCTTAAGTCGAAGGTTAGAGATGCTTTGATTGGTTAAGGATGATCATAGGTACTAGGTCTTATGGCCAGTACTTGGTGTGATGGTATCTCATCACCCCGAGAACGAGCCTTGCCCAATTGTTTTCGAGAAGGGTCGTGATCCATGGATAGAATTGTGATCCAGGGAAAGAACCTTCCTGGCAGCAATCTTGCTTCCAGGGTTGGACTAAGTCTGGGCCAAGATAATGAGAGAAGTGTAGCTGTCCCCAATCTGTGAAGAGACAGGCCTGCCTTCGGATGGAGAAGACACTTGAAACATGTTTGCCAGCAAAGTACATAGCCCAGATGAGTGAGAGGATCTGTTGGAGCAGTTGCATGTCTACAACTGCTCCAGGACACAAGTTCGCCCCAGCTAGCTGTTAAGATGCCATTTCTCATCATCATCTGCTGCTGCACATCACCATTGGGGCACAGGGCAAAAGTTGATTGCTGTGACTGTGAGGAATGTTGCTGACTTATCGTGCAGCAGAGAACCTGTATACACACCGTAGTTGCTCCTGGAGGTCTTAAGGACTTCCTCAGTTCAGCCCATGGCCTACGGATTTAGAGAGATAGGTAGCTAAGGCTGCCCTGAGTCTAAAATCATTTGCTGCATCTTTCTTTCTAGGCGGAGCAGTTCCAGTAATACTCACGTTGTAACACTTATTTCCTACCCCAGATGATACATTGTCTACAGCTTTGCCCTCCCTGGTTTGATTGTCCTTGCTTGTCCCCCGAAACCATGCCACTGGAACTTTGTGACTGCAACCTATGGTTCCTTAGGTAAAGGCCTCTGAACATTTGTGCCCTCTGAAGTAGGTATTCTGTTGTACTTGCATTGAAACCAGCTTTTACCTTTCATAGATTATCTGGTAACTAGTATAAACTAGTGAACTGTGCTTCCTTTCATTGGGCACCAAACTCTCTTCTGCAGCCGACTTTGAGAGAGATGCTTATATTCACCAATTAGTGTGTGGACATTATAATTTTGGGGGTGGGTCCTGGGTGCCCTGGACGGCCCTGGCGGTTTTGTAAGAGGCGCATCAAAACTCATTAACATTCCAGCACCAGCACCTGCAACATAATCACAGCTGATTAAAGAGACAGATACATTTCACCTCTGAAGTGTAGCAAGATGAACATGTGTGATTTTAACTGGTGCACTGAAAGATATAACAGGGTTTGGGGTCAGTTGAAGACACTCTTTTGTTTTTTTGTGTACAATTATCATATGTGCAGTTTATTATTCTTGTGTTTATTAAATAACTTTTCAGTTATAAATTAAATTCTGGCTGGATAAATAGTCATTTAGGGATACTTTAGTGTCAGGGTGTATTTTGAGTGTCTTCCATTCATCACCACCTTGACTAAGCGCTAGACTGACATGGCTCATTAGAAATGAGAGAGTGGGTGCTAAAAGCGTACCTCACTTTGGAGTCCATTTACACTGTATCACTATTACACCTAAGGCGAAAAAATTCGCTTGTTACAGTTGTAGTCCAGTAGCCTATGACTGTCGTGGTCTTCCTGGAACAAGACCTCACAGTTATGACCCCCAATAGCATATTCATGATGGCAGAACCGGCAACTGCTCTGCCAGTGGGAACACTGCTTATAGTTTCTCTCCTAATAGGATCTCCATGTCTGTACCTAAAGATTGAATAAACCACCATCCAGGATAAAAGGTTCATGCCCTTCTTAAATAAACCACTGAAAGCTGCACACTCATTGGCTTACCAAGTTGCAGTATTTGAGGTAGGATGGCCGCTTGCCTGAATGACATCTTTACAAACTGTGCAGATATAACCAGAGTCATAGCTACCTTGTGCCAACTGTCACTGAGGAGAGAGAGAGAGTGTATGTGTGTTGGTTAACCCTTACAAAACCAGACAAACACTATCGCTATGAAGACCATCACACTATGGGGCCCAGTGCCCATAGTGTACTTAAGTACTTTGGAGCAAGTGTATCAAAAAACTAAAAGCAGAGGTATGTTTGTTTTATAACCTGTCTGAGTATTAAAGCGCGTGTGGAGTCAGAATAGCAAATGAACAATCCATCGTGGTCACTAGCGTGTGTATGTATGTGCAAGTGTGTTTTGCAAACTGCATAATGCTTATAATATGGCGGGAAACTGTGAGCCTTTGAGGTTCTGTAGCGATCCGAACCCGTGTATTCGGTATCGTAGTACTGACACGATTTTGGTACCAATGAACCGTAAATGATCCATTATATGCATGACAGTGTTTTCGCTGCGCAACTAGCATGAATTCACTGAGAAATAGGGCATTCTGTTGTTAAGTCATGGCATCCATTTTAGTTACGGCATCCATTTTGTTTCTTGCCCTCACATAGTCAATGAACGGGCGATGACCCCGACAGAATCACCTTGTTAAGGATACGTAAGCTCGAGCCCCGAGAAAGGCTGATGCTGCATGACTAGGCAGAATCAAGCTGCCTCCCTTGCCTGAGGCCAGTCCTGCTATACTGGTTCTCGTGTCCATTGTCCTGACTGAAAGGCCGAAGACGGTAGCCATGCCCGTTTATGATCCATAAACACCTCTTATCCTACTTTTCAATCCTTTGCACCTGGCTCTGCTCCTCTCCTTCTGGGCTTTTACAATGGGGAGGTTACGATTTTTATGATGGGGAGGATCGGGCAAAGAATGGAAAACTGACAAGGGGACCCGATCGAATACCGAAAACCTACGACTAATTATTGTTTGATGTCTATTTACTGTTTGTTTGGGATACCGGGTTGGGCATGAGAAATATTCGTGTAATGTTGCCTAAAGACATTTTTTGTGTATTTAAGGAACAACCCACTTAATGCAATTCGAACAGTCTCGTAGATTCTGCCTCTGTGTGGTTCCTATGACTTCTGTGTCCCTGCAGTGAAATAAATCTTGGTCTCTGACGCCACCATCGAGAAACCCGCGTCTCTGTTTATTTGTGCACCGAGACAGGAAGGAACTCAGGGGTCTTCGGGTGTTGTTTCCCTGACACCTCTGGACTCTTAAAAGTCCAGAACCTCAAATTGGCGCCCAACGTTGGGCGATGTCATCCGGTACCGGTCCAAAGCCTGAAAAGATCGAGGAGTTTTGTGTGAAGATTCCGGAGGGAGGTACCCCGCTTCATCGATCCCTGCATGTCGTAAAAGTGGCCCGACGATCTCTTCCACGAGGGTTCCCGTTCCCAGACGGCTACAGAGGACCGCTGCCCTGACTGTCGCCCTGTCTTCGACCCGAGGTGCAGACCTTAGTACGGCGAGACGTAGACGGGTTCTCCTTGGTGACGTCTTCCACATTTCAGTTAAGTATTAAGTGGGTTACGCTCAGTTTGGTTGTTCTTTGTTGCTCTGGTTTAATTCGTAGATTATCATTGGTTGCTCTTGTTTAGATAATCTTTGTTTTGGTATTGGTTCATTTTGGTAGGCCTAAGTTCTCTGCGCATTTTGGTTGGAATTTGTCTTTGTTTGTCATGACTAACAATAGTAATTGTTTCCTGTCCTGGTTACGTTGCAACGGGGATTCCCGGTTGGAGGATTCGTGTTCGGTTCTTCCGATTGGAACTCCTACATATGAGCTCTATTGTAAACACGGTGTAGGTCCTATTGCGTATAATGAAGTATGGGTCCGTTATACCAGAAAGGATGGTGTCCTTAGTTGGCCACCGCATGGTAGCCTCGAAAGCGAAATTCTAGACAATCTAGAAATGAAGTTGTTTAAAAGAAAAGCCCGTCCGGCAATGTTTGATTATTTTCGCGTATGGTGTAAAGAAGCCAAACAGAGAGAAATTAGGAAGACGAAGAAAGAACAGAAAGAGAAAGGGTTGACTTTAATGGAGTCTGCTAGGCAGCTGCATGTCAACGAGACTGAGAAAGCAATGGAGATGGCAAATAGAAAATATAATTTGGCAATTGATAAATGTTACCCTGTATTGCCATCTTGTCCTACTAAGCTGATAGAGGACCATGAAAAGGATCCTCTGTTGTCTTACTTGTTGAATTCACCTCCACCGTATGCACAGGGTATTACAGCACCACAGTTACCACCTGTTGTGCAACCGGCTGCTGGTCAGCCTGGAATAGTTGCTCCACTTCCTTTGATTCCAGCTCCTGTCCTTCCCATGGTTAATGTTCCCTCGGCACCCCCTCTTCCTGGGTCGCCTGTTCCGCCTTTGCCTGTCGTTTCGCAAACTGCTTTACCTGCTACTCCCACCCTTACTATTTCATCTTCTCCAGCTGCCCTGTCCCCGAACCCTGTGGACATTCTGACTCCGCTTTCCGTTCATCGGAAAATAACCGACTCTGTAACTAATATCTTAACTCCTCTCTACAGGTCTTTAATTGGGACCCCCGTTTCTGACTCTATACAGAGACGTAGCCAGCTTCCTGGTCCCCAGGAACGAGAAATGTTAGATTCGACAGCTCTTAGGTGGATGTCGAAAGCTGCGAAGTATGATGCACGAAGAGTGTTAGATACCTTTATGCAATGGAATGAACCAACTCAACGTTGTGCGTGAGGAATGGGAAGATGATGACTTAGATTCCGTCCCCTCTGATCTAATAAATGTTCAGCAGAAATTTGCCGCAGGAATGGTGATAGGTTCAGAAGTAAGGGAAGCGATAGAACTGATTTTAGCTAATAGGGATGATTTCCCTCTTCGAGCGTCAAGGGACCCTGATGGGTCACCGATTACTAGGAAAAGACGAGGTCAATATCCGATGAGGGAAGTTCCACCGATATGGCGTGATGCAGTTCAAGCTGATGGGGCTAATGGTATTGCAGCTGCTCCAGCACAATTCCAGAGAGTGTGGATACACATCCCTTGGAAGCGGGCCGAAGTATTAGCAGTAAAACAGGCGCTGCCGGACCCGCGTAAAAACCCTGCTGGTTATTACAAAGAGTTAACACAGACAGTTCAAGCGTGTGTCATGAATTTGGCAGACATTGAAATGCTATTTGGCAATGTAGTGCCACAGCCTATATGGGCCAAGATTCGGCAAGAGAACCACCCATTCGCCCTAGGAGGTGATTGGCCAGCTATTGTAGCAGCAGATGCGCAACAAGTCGGCGGTGCTAAACCTGAACCTCTGATTGCTGCCTTACCTGGCAGAATAATTAATCTGATGAAAACGCTGATGCCAGCGTTACGAGTTAATTGGGATAAACTATCGGCATGCAAACAAAAGAAAGACGAAAGCGTCTCTGACTTTTTCACTAGATTTGAAGAGACCTTCGTGGACCACAGTGGGCAAGATATGAGTACTGAGGGAGGCCAGAGGTTGTTTGTCGATAAGTTCGTGTTTAATTTACTACCTGAGCTTAGTAACAAGTTAAAGGATTCTGAAAGTGCATGGGCAGTGTCGACGACTGCACAGATACTTGCAACTGCTCAGTATTACGAGAATAGAGAGAAAGAAGAGAAGGAAAAGTCAGAAAAGAAGACAAAAGATTTGAAGACTAAAGTACTATTG
The DNA here is from genome assembly GCF_964204655.1 of Triturus cristatus. NCBI lineage: Eukaryota > Metazoa > Chordata > Amphibia > Caudata > Salamandridae > Triturus > Triturus cristatus. The sequence continues at coordinate 272,210,588 of NC_140592.1, read as the reverse complement.
CAACAGGCGTATCCGCCTCGCTCGAATCAATCAGATTCACAGCAGCGACCCCAGTTTCAGCAACAGCCACAATTCCAGCAAGGGACGTCCCAAAGATTTAATTACGTTTTTTCCCGACAACAGTTAGCATGGAATCAGTGTGCCTATTGTAAAAAGGAGGGTCATTATAAGAATGAGTGTCCGGTACTGCACGCACAGACTAGTGGTGTCCCAGCTCAGAGAGGTAATGTTGGATTTATGCAAGCTCCTAGAGGTAGAGGACGTGGTACAATGACACCACAGGCCGATCGCCCATCAAATTATTTCGATCAGCGAAATGTACAACCTGCGCAACTAGGTAGATCTCCACAGTATCATGTTGAAGATTACTATGATCATAATGAAGAGATTCAGAGAAGCGAGTACTAGGACAGCCACAGGCAAAGAGAGGGAGTAGTATCAGTTCCAGTTGATCAGAGTGGACCTTATGTCGCAGTAGTTACATCAGGCGTGGTCGAACCGTTTCTGTTGGATACTGGTGCGGCAAAAAGTTCAATTATGCATGCGAAACTCCCTGGCGCACCTTTGTCTGGCTTAACGAACACTTCAGTAGGTTTCTCAGGCGCCCCTGTTCACAATCCTGTTTCTAGTCCTTTATCAATTTCTGTTGGGCCATGCGAACTAGAAGCACCCCTTATCCTAACAACCGGTTGTAATGAGAATCTGCTTGGTTTAGATCTGTTGAAACGCCTGCATGCAACACTGTACTGTTCTCCTTCAGGAGTACAGCTCACTTTAGGCAAAAGAGTCATCTCTCCAATGTATATGTCGATGGATAAGCTCCCACCGGAGCTGCGTTCTCTCCCTGATACTCTTTGGGCGACTGGTCCTAACGATGTAGGCCTCTTGGAAATTCCCCCTTATGTGGTAAGCCTGAAAGCGAATGTTAGATTCCCACGAATCCCACAGTATCGGATTTCGAATGAAGGTGAACGTGCACTCTTGCTGATTGTGAAAGACTTAATACAGAAAGATGTGATAGAGGAAACTAGAGGAAATGTCTGCAATAGTCCTGTTCTGCCGATTTTAAAACGCACTGACCCGTCTAAACCTCCAATCTACAGATTTGTGATTGACCTCAGAGAAGTTAACAAAATAGTGATTCCGCAGTTTCCTGTGGTACCAGACATCACTGCATTATTGACGTTGATTCCTGCCTCAGCCTCATGGTTTACAGTGATCGACTTGAAGAATGCCTTCTTCAGCATTCCGATAGCCGAGGAAAGTAGAGACATTTTTGGTTTCTCCTTAGGAGGTCGCAGTTTCAGATTCAAACGCGCTCCACAAGGTTATTGTGAAAGCCCTTCAATTTACAGCCAAGCATTGAAGAGTCAATTAGATGCTCTTGTACTTCCTCCTGGTGTTGCTCTGATCCAATATGTAGATGATCTTTTACTGGCTGCTGATGACAAGGAAACTTGCAAAATAGCTACAACTTCTTTATTACGTCATTTGTCAGACTTACATCACAAGGTTTCACCTTCTAAACTGCAATATTGTTGCCAAAAAGTGACCTACTTAGGTCATCTTTTGTCAAAGGAGGGAAGAAGGTTGACCCCAGAGAGAATCAAAGCAATTTCACAGATGACTGTACCAAGCACACAGAGAGAAGTACGTGCGTTTTTGGGTATTACGTCATACTGCAGGCAATGGATCCCAAATTTCTCTCTCATGGCGAAACCATTGGTGGCCCTGACTGGAAAAGGTGTTCCGAGCCCTTTGCCATGGTCTGATGAATGTCAACAGAGCTTCTCCGACTTACGTGATGCGCTGTGTTCAGCTCCTGTGTTGGGTACTCCTGACTACAGTAAGTCGTTTACTTTATATGTCCATGAAAGAGGAGGTTGTGCGTTGAGTGTATTAACGCAACAATTTGGTGACAAACAGCGGCCTTGTGCATATTTCTCATCCACATTAGACCCGGTAGCCAGCGCGTTGCCAAGTTGTTTGAGAGCTACAGCAGCAGCTGCAGTGTCTATTCGACAGTCTGCTGGACTAGTCATGAACAACATGTTAGTAGTCATGGTTCCACATGCTGTGGATACACTCATGAATCGAACAAAAACTCAGCACCTCACCAGTGCTAGACTATCAGGCTATGAGCTGACGCTTTTGGCAAGTCACATTCAGATCAAGCGATGCAACATATTGAATCCAGCAACGCTGTTGCCGACTACCCAAGAGTCGAGTGATTCAGAGCCCCATGATTGTTGTTTCAGAACTGAGGAAGAGACAAAAGGTAGGATTGATTTAAAAGACACTCCGTTACTAGATCCAGATGGCACTTTGTACGTCGATGGGTCATGCTTTAAACTACAGAATGGTGATGTGACGGCCGCGTATGCAGTTACGACTTTGAGTACGATTGTGGAGACCGCAAGAGTGAGTCAGAATTCTGCTCAGGCTGCAGAATTAATTGCATTAACAAGAGCGTGTGTTTTAGCTGAGGGAAAGAGAGTGAATGTGTTTACTGATAGCCAATACGCCTTCGGCGTAGCGCATAGTTTTGGACGTCTGTGGAAAGAAAGAGGTTTTCTCACGTCCCATGGGACTAAGATCCAACATGGACAGTTAGTCAGCGATCTATTGGAATCTCTGACCCTACCGAATGAAGTTGCGATTGTGAAGTGCAGTGCACATCGAAAGATTATGGATGAGGTTGGCCGTGGGAATGCGTTCGCTGATGAGGTCGCCAAAGAAACGGCCAAGAACATGACGAGCCGAATGTACGTTGTAACATCTGCAAGATGGATTGCTGAAGCAGGGATGTGTGAGAATACGATTGAAAGTGTAAAGGCAATCCAGAATGAAGCAACTGAAAATGAGAAGAATGAATGGAAGGAGAAAACGGGTAAAATGGATTCAAGTGGATGTTGGGTTGATTTGTCTGAACAGCAACGTTGGATGTTACCTGATGCGTATGTGCTCGCAGTAGTCACGATGGCGCATGGAGCGGCGCACATCAGTTCGAAAGGGATCTGTAAAGTGTTAGTTCCAGTATGGAAGAATGATGGAATTACTAAATGTGCGGAAAGAGTGGTGAAAAATTGCATGATATGCCTGATGCATAATCCTGGCAAGGGAACCCCAACCCCAACTGGTCATTTTGCTCCCCCTTCTTGTCCCTTTGAAGTGATTCAGTTGGATTTTATCCACATGGACAGGTGTAACAATCTTAAATATGTCCTAGTGGTAGTCTGTGCCTTTTCAAGATGGATTGAGGCATATCCATTAAAGGATAACACTACTATGTCCACTGCCAAAATCCTCCTCAAAGAATACTTCCCCAGGTATGGTATGCCACGGATTGTTTGGTCGGACAATGGAAGTGAGTTTGTAGGGAAAGTCATGAAGAGTGTGTGTACGGGTCTGGGTATCACCCAGAAATTCCACAGTGCGAATCACCCACAGTCAGCAGGTTTGGTTGAAGGGTACAATGGTACCCTGAAGCTGAAACTTGCTAAAATTCAAGCTTCCACTGGTCTATCTTGGCCAGATGCACTGCCTTTAGCTCTACTGTCCACCAGAGCGACTGTACACTCTCGAGTAGGGCTTAGCCCATATGAAATCGTGTTCGGTCGTCCTGCTAATGTTTGGGGAGTCCCTAGGCCAAAGGAATTCAAACAGATCGAATATCCAATGTTGATTGATTATCTTTATGACCTGACTGCTAAACTAAGCCTTATTCATCAACAGGTATCCGAATCCTTGCCTAAACTGCCAGAGAGTCCAGGCCACACGTTGAAACCAGGTGACCAAGTGGTGGTGCGGAATTTTGAGCGAACCCGAAACCTCCAGCCAAGATTCGTGGGCCCGTTCCAAGTGCTCCTAACGACGAGAACTGCTGTAAGCCTAGCTGGAAGGAAGAATTGGGTGCACGCTAGCCATACGAAGCGTGTCCCTCTCCCACTCCCCTATGACAACTGGGTTAGACAGGGATTTGGTATATCCGAGACAGAACCTGTTCCTAGGCTCATCCCTTTCAGTGATGCAGAGTACATAACGGACCCACGAACTGAAACGCAGAACTCTGACACCTCAGCAGGAACCGCTCCTAAGAACTTTGTACAAAGTGAACATTTGTCACCTGTGGAGTCGAACATTTCTGCACCTGTATACCAGCTATTCCAAGATCAGATAAGACCCGGGAAGTACAGATATAATCTACGTTCTCATGCTATGAACTAATAACATTGCATAATTACCTTTCTCTTTGAAAACTGTTTTGATCTTACCGCATTCCATTCAGTCAGGAAGTTTGCTCTAAATTTTTATCTTTTTATTTTTGTTGTTCTCTCACCTTGCCGTCTGGGTTACCGTAGGGTCGTAACGTGTGCCTTGTTTTAATTTGCAGGGAACCAGACACAAGGTCGGTTTCTTCTGTTTACTTTGGGAACTCCCAGGGTAGACAGAGGCAATTTTTAACAGGTACAAACCATCCGTTGCGAACGGTTGTAGATGATGGAGCTTCCTGAACTGCGACGGGTTAACGTCATAAATGTGCACAAGACAAAACTATATGACATATTGTATAGCAAATGTTTTCTAATGCAATGTGCTCTGACACTTCTGATTGTTTTAATAACTTTGGTAGGCGGAATTATTTTTGGTATTTAGTTGATCTTTACACCTGTTACATCTACAGTATCTCCCCATGTTCCCGTTTCTCCGACTGTTGTTTCTCTTCATTCTTTCCATCCTTTTCCTGCCCACGAGCAAGCTCGACGCTCTGAGTTTATAAATAACACTTTCATTCAGCTCTTGCACCAACATCAACTAGTGGTCAACACAACGAACTGCTGGGTGTGTGGCTTGATACCACATACCATGGACAAGGGCATCCCTTATCTGGTTCTGCCCTTTAGTTATAATGGATCATTCTGGGCATTTCAGACCATGTTCGCTTATGCCCTAGAGACCTATCCTCCACGACCTCCACGTTCCACTAGGTATAACTCCGCTAATAGAGCCTTGGTAAAAGGAATCACTGACATGGTTAGAGACGTCAATAACACTCCGTTCATTCCCAAGGATGAATTGCGAGTTTACATGGGTTGGAATGTTACGGAATATGGCATTACTTTGGGTGAGAACAAACGTAAAAGCTCGACTCCGATCTGGGTCGTACCCCACCAAGGTCAGGTCTGTTTGCAAGGAAATGGGAGGAATCCGAAAGCTCGACTAGGGAAGAGTGACTGTATCGAAACATACGTTTTCCCGTCACAGTCTTCCCCTGCATTTTTAGCTGCTAAGGGCACCTATTTTGTTTGCAAAGACAGAGCATACACATGGCTGCCTGCTGACTTCTCAGGCTCATGTTATATCGCTCAACTGTTACCTCCGACATACACTGCTGCACCGGACTATCACAAAACTAGAGTTGTGAGAGGTGTTTTCAGTAAAGAAGATACTGCTGGCCAAGAGGCAGGAGACTTCTTCAAAGGTTTCCTTCCATTCTGGGGGCCTATGGCCAACAGTAGAAACTTACGTCAACTAACACGGGTAGTTGAATCCACTATCACCGAAACTGCGGGGGCCCTTAGTAACCTGACAGCTGAGCTTCAAGCGGATCGCCTCATGACGTTACAGAACCGTATGGTCCTAGATGTGTTACTTGCAGATCGAGGTGGGGTATGTAAGATGATCCAGTCGAGTTGCTGTGTTTTTATCCCAGATAATGCGCCAACGGTATATAAGGCCATCTCTAAGTTACACAAAATCTCTGACTCTATTCATGTAGAGGAAGGTGACTGGTCATTAATGGGATGGTTCTGGAGTCTGTTATCTGCGTGGGGATGGAAGGTTCTGATAGCCACTGGTGTTGCGTTGGTATTTTTATTCTCGTGCTGTCTCATTGTTCAGTGTGGTCCTGCCTTATGTAACCTTTGTGTTTCGACATGCATAAGAAGACCACCTGTTTTTAGAGATACGCCACGGGATAGAGTAATGCTTCAGCAACATATCAGTGACCTGATGAACATAGAAATGGACTCTGACATAGAGTAAGTTATTGCCTATGTAAGGGCAAAAGGACGGTCTGAGGTTCTGTAGCGATCCGAACCCGTGTATTCGGTATCGTAGTACTGACACGATTTTGGTACCAATGAACCGTAAATGATCCATTATATGCATGACAGTGTTTTCGCTGCGCAACTAGCATGAATTCACTGAGAAATAGGGCATTCTGTTGTTAAGTCATGGCATCCATTTTAGTTACGGCATCCATTTTGTTTCTTGCCCTCACATAGTCAATGAACGGGCGATGACCCCGACAGAATCACCTTGTTAAGGATACGTAAGCTCGAGCCCCGAGAAAGGCTGACGCTGCATGACTAGGCAGAATCAAGCTGCCTCCCTTGCCTGAGGCCAGTCCTGCTATACTGGTTCTCGTGTCCATTGTCCTGACTGAAAGGCCGAAGACGGTAGCCATGCCCGTTTATGATCCATAAACACCTCTTATCCTACTTTTCAATCCTTTGCACCTGGCTCTGCTCCTCTCCTTCTGGGCTTTTACAATGGGGAGGTTACGATTTTTATGATGGGGAGGATCGGGCAAAGAATGGAAAACTGACAAGGGGACCCGATCGAATACCGAAAACCTACGACTAATTATTGTTTGATGTCTATTTACTGTTTGTTTGGGATACCGGGTTGGGCATGAGAAATATTCGTGTAATGTTGCCTAAAGACATTTTTCGTGTATTTAAGGAACAACCCACTTAATGCAATTCGAACAGTCTCATAGATTCTGCCTCTGTGTGGTTCCTATGACTTCTGTGTCCCTGCAGTGAAATAAATCTTGGTCTCTGACGCCACCATCGAGAAACCCGCGTCTCTGTTTATTTGTGCACCGAGACAGGAAGGAACTCAGGGGTCTTCGGGTGTTGTTTCCCTGACACCTCTGGACTCTTAAAAGTCCAGAACCTCACCTTAACAATTATTAATGAAATGTAATGTAATACAAATGTGTGTGTGTGTGTATGTGCATGAGTTTGTACATGCATATATATATATGTTTACGTAGGTCTTTGTGAATGTGTGGATGAAATTATGGGTTTGCATCTATATGTGTGTGTGTGCATGTGTTTATGTGTGCATGTGTTTAGGTGGTGCATGTGTATGTATTTGTGTGAGTGAACTAAAAGCAGTGATATGTTTGCTTTAGTCCACTTCATAACCTATCCCAGTATCAAAGCTTGTGTGGAATTAGAATAGTTTCAGTGCCTGGATACCCTCACTGGTGACAAAAAACACTCTACAAATCCATCTTACATTACATTTCATTACTCTCCATCACGGTCACTAGCATGTGTGTGTGTGTGTGTGTGTTTGTAGTTGTGTCTTGCAAAGTGCACAATGTTGTAATATGGCAGGAAGCTAAAATGTTATGTAATACAAAGACAAGACATCTGTATGTATATGTACTTACATCTGTATGTCCTTATATATATTTGCTTTCTTTTTAAACACTTGCACTTTATGCATTTAAGCCACAGAAGACTGTGGGGTTTAGACGCTATTTAGCATGATACTTATCCCCGTAGTTTTCAGAAACACTGATTGGTGAATTGTGAGAGCAGTAGGATTTACTACTGGTCACATGTTTACTACTAAATAAATGTGCACTTCAAACTTGCTCAGCTGTGATCAAGGCAAGTTCCTCAGCCGAAACGCGTCAGAATGTGCTGCCAGCTCCATTTGGGAAATAAATGCCATTATCTACTGGCGGTCGCCAGTAGATAGTTATAGTTAGGACCGTGTTTCCACTCCCGCTTCCTTTCCAAGAAACAGGCCTGACACAGCTGGGATCGTGATTAACCAGGGTTTTAATTTCGCCATGAAACACAATAAATCAGCATATCTTCAATAAGTCTTGCACCTGGGACGCGTTTCGGCGACTGGCTTCTCCTTGCCAGTGCTGTGCTAGACTAAACAATGTTCAAAATTTCACGGGGTTTATTTGTTGATCACGGAGGCTTCTCATTGGAGCAGCTTAACGTCACAGAAAGAGGGCGTGGATAGTTCCCAAAGTAAGTACTTTCCCTCTATCTCACCTCCGTAATGCCCCATTGTGTCCAACCTGCCTGTCGAGAATCCCGTGCAGTCCACATTTGATGGCTAAGGTGAGTACCCTGCCCCAGCGTCTGATAGCGCTACGACTCCGTCGTCCATGGAAAGCTTTGTTCCTCTCTCAGGCAGAAATAATAGGCGGTTTACCCTGTTGCTCTCCGATCCTCTCAGCGGTATATCCACTGCTCTCTCCCCAATACCTAAACAAAATTCAGGTTGGGGGGGCGCCGCTTATATGCATCCAAGCATTCCACCAACAGCTGTCGGCTTCCACGGAGCTCCAGAACAAAAGGCGCGTCAGGAAATGCGGAGCCGACCTCCGCCAAACATAAACACCACTTCCGCTTCCTTTCCAAGAAACAGGCCTGACACAGCTGGGATCGTGATTAACAAGGGTTATAATTTCGCCGTAAAACACAATAAATCAGCATATCTTCAATAAGTCTTGCACCTGGGACGCGTTTCGGCGACTGCCTTCTCCTTGCCAGTGCTGTGCTAGACTAAACAATGTTCAAAATTTCACGGGGTTTATTTGTTGATCACGGAGGCTTCTCATTGGAGCAGCTTAACGTCACAGAAAGAGGGCGTGGATAGTTCCCAAAGTAAGTACTTTCCCTCTATCTCACCTCCGTAATGCCCCATTGTGTCCAACCTGCCTGTCGAGAATCCCGTGCAGTCCACATTTGATGGATAAGGTGAGTAGCCTGCCCCAGCGTCTGATAGCGCTACGACTCCGTCGTCCATGGAAGGCTTTGTTCCTCTCTCAGGCAGAAATAATAGGCGGTTTGCCCTGTTGCTCTCTGATCCTCTCAGCGGTATATCCACTGCTCTCTCCCCAATACCTAAACAAAATTCAGGTTGGGGGGCGCCGCTTATATGCATCCAAGCATTCCACCAACAGCTGTCGGCTTCCACGGAGCTCCAGAACAAAAGGCGCGTCAGGAAATGCGGAGCCGACCTCCGCCAAACATAAACACCACTTCCGCTTCCTTTCCAAGAAACAGGCCTGACACAGCTGGGATCGTGATTAACCAGGGTTATAATTTCGCCGTAAAACACAATAAATCAGCATATCTTCAATAAGTCTTCCACCTGGGACGCGTTTCGGCGACTGCCTTCTCCTTGCCAGTGCTGTGCTAGACTAAACAATGTTCAAAATTTTGCGGGTTTTTTGTTGATCACGGAGGCTTCTCATTGGAGCAGCTTAACGTCACAGAAAGAGGGCGTGGATAGTTCCCAAAGTAAGTCCTTTCCCTCTATCTCACCTCCGTAATGCCCCATTGTGTCCAACCTGCCTGTCGAGAATCCCATGCAGTCCACATTTGATGGCTAAGGTGAGTACCCTGCCCCAGCGTCTGATAGCGCTACGACTCCGTCGTCCATGGAAACCTTTGTTCCTCTCTCAGGCAGAAATAATAGGCGGTTTACCCTGTTGCTCTCCGATCCTCTCAGCGGTATATCCACTGCTCTCTCCCCAATACCTAAACAAAATTCAGGTTGGGGGGGGCGCCGCTTATATGCATCCAAGCATTCCACCAACAGCTGTCGGCTTCCACGGAGCTCCAGAACAAAAGGCGCATCAGGAAATGCGGAGCCGACCTCCGCCAAACATAAACACCACTTCCGCTTCCTTTCCAAGAAACAGGCCTGACACAGCTGGGATCGTGATTAACCAGGGTTATAATTTCGCCGTAAAACACAATAAATCAGCATATCTTCAATAAGTCTTGCACCTGGGACGCGTTTCGGCGACTGCCTTCTCCTTGCCAGTGCTGTGCTAGACTAAACAATGTTCAAAATTTCACGGGGTTTATTTGTTGATCACGGAGGCTTCTCATTGGAGCAGCTTAACGTCACAGAAAGAGGGCGTGGATAGTTCCCAAAGTAAGTACTTTCCCTCTATCTCACCTCCGTAATGCCCCATTGTGTCCAACCTGCCTGTCGAGAATCCCGTGCAGTCCACATTTGATGGATAAGGTGAGTAGCCTGCCCCAGCGTCTGATAGCGCTCCGACTCCGTCGTCCATGGAAGGCTTTGTTCCTCTCTCAGGCAGAAATAATAGGCGGTTTGCCCTGTTGCTCTCCGATCCTCTCAGCGGTATATCCACTGCTCTCTCCCCAATACCTAAACAAAATTCAGGTTGGGGGGGCGCCGCTTATATGCATCCAAGCATTCCACCAACAGCTGTCGGCTTCCACGGAGCTCCAGAACAAAAGGCGCGTCAGGAAATGCGGAGCCGACCTCCGCCAAACATAACCACCACTTCCGCTTCCTTTCCAAGAAACAGGCCTGACACAGCTGGGATCGTGATTAACCAGGGTTATAATTTTGCCGTAAAACACAATAAATCAGCATATCTTCAATAAGTCTTCCACCTGGGACGCGTTTCGGCGACTGCCTTCTCCTTGCCAGTGCTGTGCTAGACTAAACAATGTTCAAAATTTTGCGGGTTTTTTGTTGATCACGGAGGCTTCTCATTGGAGCAGCTTAACGTCACAGAAAGAGGGCGTGGATAGTTCCCAAAGTAAGTACTTTCCCTCTATCTCACCTCCGTAATACCCCATTGTGTCCAACCTGCCTGTCGAGAATCCCATGCAGTCCACATTTGATGGCTAAGGTGAGTACCCTGCCCAGCGTCTGATAGCGCTACGACTCCGTCGTCCATGGAATGTGTGTGTGTGTTTGTAGTTGTGTCTTGCAAAGTGCACAATGTTGTAATATGGCAGGAAGCTAAAATGTTATGTAATACAAAGGCAAGACATCTGTATGTATATGTACTTGCATCTGTATGTCCTTATATATATTTACTTTCTTTTTAAACACTTCCACTTTATGCATTTAAGCCACAGAAGACTGTGGGGTTTAGACGCTATTTAGCATGATACTTATCCCCATAGGTTTCAGAAACACTGATTGGTGAATTGTGAGAGCAGTAGGATTTACTACTGGTCACATGTTTACTACTATATAAATGTGCACTTCAAACTTGCTCAGCTGTGATCAAGGCAAGTTCCTCAGCCGAAACGCGTCAGAATGTGCTGCCAGCTCCATTTGGGAAATAAATGCCAGCTTTTTCATTGAGTTGAGGCTTCAGTATGTTTCTCTGCTATATATATATATATATATATATATATATATATATATATATATATATATATATTATCTACTGGCGGTCGCCAGTAGATAGTTATAGTTAGGACCGTGTTTAAATAGGAAATCCGCAACATTCTATTTGGAATAACTTTGGCGCCGATTGACGAATCCTCGCAAAATTCTCAAAATAGGTGGGGCGCTCCGCTCCGCTCCTTCCCTGAAAGTCTCGGGGGGATTCGTCAAGCGGGGGCTGAGAAAAAGGGGGGGTCCCAAAACGCGTTTTCCCCATGCATTTTTCCATAGGACCTTTAGTCCGAGCTACAGCCCGAACGGCTGAACAGAATTACTTGAAATTTGGCAGAGAGGTAGCCCTCAGGTCAGGGATGTGCCTTTTGAAGGTCTTGTGTAAATCTGTTCAGTATTTCCTGAGAAAATAGCATTTAAATCAATATATATATCTATAGGCGCGCTCCGAGCGCGTACCGTAAGCTTACCGTACGCGCACGCCGCCGTGCACGAGCGCGATTCTGATTGGTTCTTAGATCTTAGTAAACATTCGAATCGGTCGAAACCAGGAAGTGTCGGCCGCCATTTTGTCTCTCGCAGTCTGAGGGGGTGAAAAACAAAGGTGGAGAACGTGAAAAGGGGGCAGGGTGGTCAGTTCCTGACCCCCTAGCCTTTGTCAGGGGTCCCAGAAAGACCCCCAAGGGCAAAAATTAATTTTAATTTTTTTTCAAAAAATCACGGAATGCGCGTAGCGTACGCGCACGGCGTAAACGGAAAAATCCAGCGAGAAAAATTCCGCAAACTTCGCGTAACTATTCCGCGATTACGCGTACCGTACGCGCACGGCAAAAAAAAATTTCAAAAAGGAAAGCTTAAAAATAAATTAAAAAAATTGTGAGGTAAGGTTGGCTCTTAAAAGAGCCGTTGTGTTAATACAGGGATAGAGGAAAGAAAGAATGGGAATATTATGAACGTCTACAAACGTGCTGGTCTATCTTATTGTTAATAAGGGAAACACTGGTCTCCCCAAAAACAATAAGACCACAACACGTTGTACACCTCATTGAAACCCTCCGAAATCGAGGGTTAAGGTCCAGAGGAGCTGAAGAAGGTGATGCTCCCACCTCAGAGGAAGGGCTCAGCTGAGCTGCCGATGATGTACTCGGCTGAGCTTCTGAGGTTGGGCTCCGGTGACTTACTGAAGAGTTTTCTTCAGTATGTCGAGCTAAGGTCCTGGGATGTTTATCCCTAAGGTGTCTCATCATAGAGTGATTTCCAAAGGAATACTTCTTCCTTGGATCTCCTCTAGATAAAACACGGTCACAAAGTCTGCAAGTGACCAATGGAGCATTGACCTTTTTCTGCCCCTCTGGAAAAGTAAAATACTCCCACACAAAAGAATCCTTTTGTTTCCTCCTTCTCGGTCTGATGATGGTGCTGCTAGGCTCACTCTCAGAAGAGGACTGCTGCTCTGCCATTGTATCTCAATGTCAATTCAGCTCCTTCTCCTAGGGGATCTCAAGCAGTAATGAGAGGAATGGGTGTGGTGTGGGAAGTTTCTGGAACTGAAAGTAGTTTCAACCAATGAAAAGTGTTCTTTGTGGATCACATGACCTACCGTGCGCGCTCCGTAAGCTTACGGTACGCGCTCGTAAACAAGTACGCATGCGCAAACGTGACGTAAATATGCGCTTACGGAGCGCTTACGGAGCACGTACGTAGGATGCACTCACGCATGCGCATTACACGCACCCGCGTAACCGCGAAGTTGGTTCCGCGCAATGCGCATGCGTGTACGCGTACGTCACGTACGTATCACGTAAGCGCACCGTACTTATGACGTACAGAGCGCGTAGCGTCAGCTTACCGTACGCGCATCGTATCTTGTAAGCACACCGTACTTATGACGTACGGAGCGCGTAGCATCAGCTTACCGTACGCGCACGGCAAAAAATGCATAAAAAAAAAATACAAGTTTCAAGAGTTGTAGAAGATAATAACTGTGATGTACAACTGTATGTAAACATTAATTTTTAAAAAATTAACCATTCTATAATGCAGGATATAGTACATATATTATTTTATACATAGGCTGGATATTATTTTTTACCAAAAAAAATTTGCATTTAAAAAAACGTACAAATTCACTGAAAAAACCATAGGTTTCACACACGTTATAGTTAGGAATTAGCATTTAAAAAACCTTGCAAATTCACTGAAAAAACCATAGGTTTCACACATGTTATAGTTAGCAGGACATTTCACTCGTGAAAAACCAATGAAATTCCCCCGTTATAATTAGTGCAGGCAACTATAACTCACGCGACCGCAATCCTCTGCTGATGACGTCAAATATTACATCACTGATGACATATGTGTCTTTCTGAAAAAAAAATATTTGAAATATATGTATAGCTAAAAATTAATGGAAGAAGACATGGGTAAATAAGTGTCTAAATACAGTGATGTAATATTTGATGTCATCAGCAGAGGATTGCGGTCGCGTGAGTTATAGTTGCCTGCACTAACTATAACTACACACTTGCTGTCTTGTTTAGCAATATTGTGTGCTGAACTTGTGACCTGTGTGCTCAGTACAGTGTTCCATGACCTGTTTCTATGGTAACAGGGAGAAGGCAGATTGGGGGAAGGGTTGAAATGTATTTCATTTGGAAAGGGTTGAAATGTTTAACCAATAGAAATGTGTTTGCTTTTGAATTTATGTGTGAAGGATTGTGATTTGATGTTTACATGTATATGTGTGGAAAATGAAAGGGAAACTTTGCCATTCTTTGTTTTTGCTGAGAGTTGCACAGTGCAGAGATTCTGTATAAGAAAATCTGGTGTGTGACTGATATCTGGTGTGTGAGTGATATTCTTCTTAATCTACAAAACAACTTGAAAGGTGAGTTATTTAATTGTGAAGGGATGTATGTAGACTATTTTGATTTTAATCAGACTAATGTATTTCTCCTGCTAAAGTGTAGGGAGTACTTTTTTTCTCTACAATCTTATTGACAGTGTGTGTGCATGTAGAAACCATTCTGTGATAAGCATTTGTGTTTTTCATGTGTTTGCAGACAGATAACTGTGCTGTTTTTATATTTTGGTAGACTTAGAAACCAGTCATTGTTTATGAATTTGTAAAATGAGTTATGTTTCTATACTAAAATGTAGTACTCCTTCTAGATGAAGAAATGTGTTTTGGTATAGTGCAAGGGATAGTGTTGTTTGTCTAGAATCACACAGTGAGTATGTGTGCATTTGGGAACCACTGTGAGAGAAGCATTTGGTAACATTGTGTATTTGCTGACAGATAACTGTTTTAAAACCTGTCATGTTGTCAAGTTTTAGTAGCATTAGAAGCCAGTCTTTGCTTATGCATTGATAAAATAAGTCATGCTTTGACACTAATGTGCTGTACTTTAATATGTAGATTGTGTGTAGTCTCCTTACCCCTTGCACAGTAGTGAATGAGTTTTTGTAAGCTGCTAGGGATAGTGTTGCTTGTCTAGAATCACACTGTGAGTCTGTGTGCATTTGGGAACCACTGTGAGAGAAGTATTTGGTAACATTGTGTATTTTCTGACAGAGAACTGTTTTAAAACCTGTCTTGTTGTCAAGTTTTAGTAGCATTAGAAGGCAGTTTTTGCTTATGCTTTGAGTAAATGAGTCAGGCTTTGACACAAAAGTGCAGTCCTGAAATATGTAGATTGTGTGCAGTTCCCTTATCACTTCCACTGTAGTGAATGAGTGTTGGTAAACTCCTAGGGATAGTGGTGCTTGTCTAGAATCACACTGTGCGTCTGTGTGCATTTGGGAACCACTGTGAGAGAAGCATTTGGTAACATTGTGTATTTTCTGACAGATAACTTTTTTAAAACCTGTCATGTTGTCAAGTTTTAGTAGCATTAGAAGCCAGTCTTTGCTTATGCGTTGATTAAATGAGTTAGGCTTTGACACAAAAGTGCAGTCCTGAAATATGTAGATTGTGTACAGTTCCCTTACCATTTCCACAGTAGTGAATGATTTTTGGTAAACTCCTAGGTACAATGGTTGTTGTCTAGAATCACACTGTGAGTCTGTGTGCATTTGGGAACCACTGTGAGAGAAGTATTTGGTAACATCGTTTATTTTCTGGCAGATAACTCTTTTAAAACCTGTCATGTTGTCAAGTTTTAGTAGTATTAGAAGCCAGTCTTTGCTTATGCGTTGATTAAATGAGTCATGCTTTGAAACTAATGTGCTGTACTTAAATATGTAGATTGTGTGCAGTACCCTTACCTCTTCTAGACTAGTGAATGAGTTTTGGTAAACTCCTAGGATAGTGTTGCTTGTCGAAAATCACACTGTGAGTCTGTGTGCATTTGGGTAAGGATTGGGATCGAAGCATTTGGTAACATCGTGTTTTTGCTGACAGATAACTGTTTTAAAACTGGTCATGTTGTCAAGTTTTAGTAGCTTTTGAAGCTATTCTTTGCTTATGCATTGATAAAATGAGTCAGGGTTTGACACTAAAGTGCAGTACTATGTACTATTCTCTTCACTGTGCCAGAACTGAATATTTTATCGTTTTAGCCAGGCACTGTCCTAGCAGTAGTCTGATGATTTAGTCAGTTTCCAAGTACTCATGTTGTGAACCATACATTACCACATAGACTGCTTCAAATGTCTATGCAGTATGCATGCAGTCTTCTAACATACTATACACTTGTCTTTCACACCTTCAATTCCCTAGTCAGAATCCATACAGTCCAGCAAACATCCTGTCACTCCCTTTGCACTCCTCTAGTGACCCATTCAGTACCAAGTACTAATCCATTCACTGTGTCAAAAGCCAACCACTTATAAATTCACCCAGGCACTCTCCTTGCTGTACTCTAATATTTCCGTCAGTACCCAAGTACTCATGCAGTGAGCCAGGCCTTAGCACATAGACTGCTTCAAATGCCTATTCACTATGGATGCAGTCCTCTAATCACCTACACAGTTGTCTTTCACACCTTCAATTCCCCAATCAGTATTCATACACTTCTAGCAAACACCTTGTCACTCACCCAGTGTGTCTCCTTATAGTACTGTAATCATTCAGTCAGTTAGCATGTAGTCTTTTAGTGATTTAGGTTTTAGGGCATGAACTGCTTCAAAGTAGTATGCACTATGCATGTAGTGTTTTAACCATCGTCACACTTGTGGTTCAGGGCTATAGTTTCTTAGTCAGTTTTTATATAAAATGTGTTTCTACAGTAATGGAATAGTATAAATTTGAAAGTTATTAATATACATGTATTTGTGATTCTTTTTTACAGATACTGTTTTTCAATGTAAAAATAGAGAAATCATGCCAGAAAAAAAAGAAAAGAAACTCAGAAAGGAGCAGGAGCAGGATTGTTTCTCATCCGTTTGCACTCTTCTCGTGCAAGATTGTTCGGATGAAGGGTCCTTAGGTGTTTCATCATACTTGCCATGCCGTACGAGTATTTCTTGTTAGGATCCCCTCGCGACAGAACTCTTTTGCAAATATTGCACGTGACCAAGGTGGCATTGGTCTTTGTTTGGCCCTTGGGAAAAGTAAAACATTTCCACACCACTGAAGAAAAACGTTGTGGGCGTGGTGCCTTCTCCAAAAATGTATCCTCAGATTCGGGGAATATTTTAAAGCGGCAACATTTACAGTTTTTGTAAGTTAAACTTAGAAAATGTTGTTAGCCGTAAGCATTTTATATATCTGTGATTTGTATCTTGTGGTATTTTGCTGAGAATAGCATGTTGGGGCTTTTTTAACAATCTTTCTGATAGTTTTTTTTTTGCCCGCTGTTAAGTGATGCCTACGATTGAAATCACTATTTTTAGTGAAATTCAATATCTTCTGAGAACAGCAAAAAAGGCAAACAAATTACTTTGTGGAAATTATGCTGTGTTGTAAAAAATTTATTATTACATGTTATAATTTTTCTTTCCTTTTCTTTCACAGATCCAAATTTTAAAATAAGCAATTTATATGAATTTAGATTGCAATGAAAATCTGAAAAAAATGTATACCATTTTTTATTCCTATTACTGTGAAGGTAAGTTTAACTAAGTCTCAATATGCAGAATTAGGAGGTCTGCAAGAAGCTACAAAGTTGAAACACGTTTCTAAAAACTCTCTGTTTATACCTATGCAGTTTTGAAATCTGACCATAATCAAATATCATGTGACCTTCAAAAAAAGAGATTTGAGGGGTTCATAATATTTCCCATTGTACCTATTGAAGAACCACAATCATTTCAATCATTCTTCTTTGAACATCTTTGCAGACAAAACTCTGTGCTTACCTTGTATCATTCGCAAGGAATTTTAAAACCGGAAGTATGTCACTTTTTGTAACATAGTTATTGTGCAAGACACTCCTTCATATTTACAAAGAGAGGAAAAGGAACTCTGTGCACTTGTTATACTCCATGTAAATACAACCTCATTATGCACACCACTTTGCGTTGAAAGGGTGTTCTATAAGTGTTGTTTTGCATGATTGCACTGAATACTCATAGAACAAGACACATGTCTAGATTTATCAGAAATCATAAATCTCGATATGTGTGTGAATGCTGCACCATTCTAAAATTGGTGTAGGAAAGCACAACAAGGAGAATTGTTTTCATTTCTCCACATTTTTATATCTTCAATGCATGCTACAATGCTCAGCATACATTGAAGGAGAAAAATGCCTTTACTGATTGTTTTTGTGCTGGAAGGTGTGTCTTCCTGCACAAAAACAAACAGCACATGACACAGATATCCTTGCACTATGGTGCAAGGGTGCCTGTGTCACCACATGGCTGCAGTTTAAGCAGCCGTGCAGAGAGAAGCATAGATTTGCAACATATTTATGTACATATGTTGCATCCCTGTGCTTTGGAAGTACTACAGCACACTGCAGTTAAAGAGGTTACTGTGTGATGCTGCAGCACTTCCTCATAGTTCTGCACTTATACATTCACCATACGCTACTAATGCATTCATTCAGTCAATTACATACTACACATACATTCATCTAAACTTTCACACACTAACAAAGGAATGTAGCTCTTTTTTTAAACCAGGAAAGTTAGTTCTTACAAGAACATTTTTTTTTCTTCTTTTTTGTTTTTTATTTATTTTTGGGTTTTTCCAACAATTTTGTGATTTTTGGGGATTTTTTGGAGAGAAAAAAACAAAAAACAAAACAGGAGGAACCAAACAATGAACTTCAGGGAACAATAAAATAAAAAACTAGCAAATGTGACTTTCTTGCCGGCGGCAGATCAGATCGATTGACTGCTCACCGTAGCACAAGTCGCATTGCACTTAGTGCAGAGCACTTTTAAAAATTGAAATTGAGGACAGATGTCCAAGTTTTGGGCTAATGGATGCACTCTTGAAGTGCTCGGCTGCGATGAGGTGGAAGGCGCAGGAGCAGGAGTGTTTCTCATCTGTTTATTCTCTTTTCGTGCAAGATTGTTTGGATGAAGGGTCCTTAGGTGCTTCATCATACTAGCCGTGCCGCACGAGTATTTCTTGTTAGGATCCCCTTGCGACAGAACTCTTTTGCAAATCTTGCATGTGACCAAGGTGGCATTGGTCTTATTCTGCCCCTCGGGACGAGTAAAAAATTTCCACACCACTGAAGAAAAACGTTCTTTGCGTGGTGCCTCCTCCAAAAATTCATCCTCAGATGTATGAGGAGATGCAGGTGATGCCTGCTGCCCTGAAGCCATTTTTAGCTGAAAAAAGTTAGAGCTAAGTGTAAACTTAGTCTAAAAAAATCTTCTTCTCTGAAGAGATGCTCCTCCAAAGAAGGTCAAAGAAGAATGGTTGAATTGGGTGGGGTCTTTCAATAGTTAGAACAGGAAGTGTAATGAACCAATCAAATCTCTTTTTTTGCAGGTCACATGGAATCCGTGCACCCTGCGCTTAGGCAGCACGCACCCAGTGCGCATCCGCGAAATTGAATTAAAAAAAATTATAGGGTAAGATGTAAAAATATATTAGTTTTAAGACTAGTTTAGAGTTTGTCTTCAATTAATATTCACATGAAATACATATATATATGTTTTTTTAAATGTTAAATATTTCACGGGATCCGCGCACCTACCGCGTCATAGACGCAGGTGACGCATTGCGGAAGCGCGGAAGTGTCGCGTTACGTACATCGAACGTGTCGTATATAGGCTGGGAGTCACGTACCAGTCGCATTGCGATCGTGCACTAAATACGTACCCAATGCATACCTTGCGCGGATGCTAACGCGTAGGGATCGAGAACGGTGCGCATAGGGTGCGCGGATCCAAAAACATGGAAAAAATATATATAAAATAAAGTTTTGAACATATAGTTAAAGAAATATTTTAAAAAATATGTTTGAAAAACCCAATAAAAGCAAATAATATTTTTTGTTTTTAAAAGAATTAATTAAAAACATTTTTTTAAAAATGGTGATAAAAAAGAATTTAAAAAAAACATCATTAATGTAATTGACACACTGAATTTGAAAAATATAGAAATCCAATGAAAATCATTAAACATGATATCCTTAGAGATAAGTTATAGATAAGAATTAGCATTTAAAAATCCTTTGAAATTCACTGAAAAAACTATAGGTTTCATGCACGTTATAGTTAGGAATTGGCATTTAAAAAAACCTTTGAAATTCACTGAAAATACCAAAGGTTTCAGGGGCGTTATAGTTAGGAATTGGCATTTTAAAAACCTTAGAAATTCACTAAAAAAAACATAGGTTTCAGGGGCGTTATAGTTAGCTGGACATTTCCCTCGTACAAAACCCTAGAAATGCCCCTGTTATAGTTAGTTCAGCTAACTATACCTCACGCCCCCGCAATGCACTGCTGATGACGTCACATATTACATCACTCAATGACATGGTCAGTGACATCACTGATGACATCACTGATGACATCTCAAATGACATCACTGATGACATCACTGATGACGTCATCCATGTGATAAATAAGTACATCTTCTCACACCTTAATATAACCTTTGATACACCGACTCAAAATTTCAGACGGCCATTTTGAAAACCATAGATACTCCAATACCAATAACTACACACCCACTCATTTACTCTTAGGTCTACATACATCTCCACTCACTCACCTGTACAGTCACTCATACTTACAGTCACTCTGTACAGGACTATCATATGCATTTATACACCTATATAGACACTCACACACCGCCAATAATCCATTGAGGTACTGTTGGAAAACCACACTCCCACACTGGAAGGGTGGTGGTGGTCTTCCGGACACACTGTGGTAGCTTGGCTCGAGTGGTCAGGAATCAGGCTCCGTGCTAAGCATACGGCATACCCAAACAATAACCATGCGTGCATCCGTTCCAAAAACGACTCTACACCGTAAACATTATGAAAATATCTTTCTTTATCTTCTTTTTCTCTTAGTTGCTGATTGGATAAATAAATAACAATCACAATATACAAACTTTTTAAATAGTGCAGTTCAAATAAATACTGGCTTAATGATTCAATAAATAGGGGTGATCATAAATAAAGAAGGCATAAATATAAGTGCAATACATACAGGCAATTAAATATTCTGAGGCAATAAATACTGTAACCCAATAAATATTGTGCATCAATAAATACTGTGGACCAATAAATACAGTGAAGCAATAAATAGGTTAAATACAATAAATACAGTGCCCCTAATAAATACTTAAAAGCTGACAGTGACACTCATGGAATCAGATCACTTTTAACTCCTAAGGGCTGATTTGGCCCAGGCACAGCTTGTGGGGATGTGGAAGGCTTGAGGGTGTCTACCCCCTGGCTTGGACAAGGCTGAGGCCTAAACTGAGGTAGATCAAGGGGGGAAATACCAGAGACCTGGCTCTCTCCCTCCACACAACTTCTCTAGATTAGTCCCAGTTCACCCCTGGCACAGTCAGGTTGGTTCCAGCACCTCCCTAGCCCCTTAGAGCAGTCTCTCAGGTCTCCACAGGGCCTTAGGCGCCCTCTACTCCACTTACTGCCCTTTTTCTAATGCTCCGACGCCGCTGGAGTCGTGTCGATGCCGTGAGGCGGTTCCGGTTCGATGTCGGCGGCCTCGGCACAATGTCAGTTCTTTGACGACGCCGGCAGGCGGCTCCGGTCTCGATGTCAGCGGCCTCGGTTCGATCTCGGCCTCCGATTCGATGGCGTCGGGCAGTCTTTACTCGATGTCGACTTCGGGCGGCTCCGGTCCGATGGCGACCTCGGATTCGATGACGTCGGCCAGCCTTGCCTCGATGTCGACTTCCGGCGGCTCCGGAGTGCGATCCTCACCCCCGACCTCCGGTGCTCCTCTCCTTAGGTTTCCGGCGACTCCGGAGTGCGACCTCCACTCCCGACCTCCGGCACGATTCTCACAGGTTCCGGCGACTCCGGAGTGCGATCCTCACTCCCGACCTCCGTTACACTTCACCTCGGTCTCCGACGACTCCGGAGGGCGGACTTCACTCCTCCGATGATGCCGCTCACTCGACCTCGGGTGACTTCCTCCTCGACCTCTGGTATTCCTCACGACCTCGGACGGCGCCCTCTCTCGACCTCTGGCGGCTCCGGGTACGACGTCTGCTTTTCCAGTCAGCGCCGCTTCTCCACCTCGGGCTCCAGGTCTTAGGCTACTCGACGTCGGACTCCAGGGAAACCAGCTTCCAGGTCAGGATCTTGCTGTTCTCTTGTTTCTAAGGCCTGTTCCTGCTGTCCAGGTCCTTAGGATGGTTTTTCTGACTTCTTCCCACACAGGGCTCTAGGCTGGGCTCCGTCAGTAGGGACTAGTATCAAGGGTGGGTTTATGGACCCCACTCCAGGCACAAGTTTCCACCCCTGCTGCTTCACTCCTTCCTCCTTCAAGTTTGTGCTGCTCACTCTTCACCAGTCAGGTGCCAACTGCCAGCTCCAACTGCCAACTCTCTCTCTTAGCTTCCCAACATTCTAAACCGCCTCCAACTGTCACAGGGTTCTGGAATGTTCTGGAAGGTGCTAGCAGGTTCCAGTGGATGCTGGTGATGTCACAGGTGGCCACCATTTTGTGCTCCAGGCCCTCAGACAGAAGTTTCAGGGGTAGCTAAAATGGCTCCCTGAATCTGCAGCAACACAAAAAAGTCTGGTGGTTCCCAAAAAGGAAAAATTCAAACAGGGTTTGAGGCAAAAGTGGGACAAAATAAATAATGATGAGGAGGGACCACCCAAAGGGCTGACAGGTCTAACACGCGTCCCCCCCAGCTGAAAGTGGGGAGAGCTACCCAACCCCTTGGGAGTTCTCATCACTAAGGCGGAAATACCTTGAGAGACCGTCTGCATTGGCGTGGTCCACTCCAGGCCGATGTTCCACCTGAAAGTCCATTCCCTGTAGGGCAATAGACCACCTCAACAACTTGGGATTCTCCCCCTTCATTTGCATCAGCCAACGAAGGGGTCTGTGGTCGGTCTGAACTAGGAAGTGCGAGCCAAACAAGTATGGCCGCAACTTCTTCAGAGCCCATACCACTACAAAGGCTTCACGCTCTATTGCACTCCACTTCTGTTCCCTGGGAAGTAGTCTCCGGGATAGGAAGACCACGGGTTGATCCAGACCCTCTTCGTTGAGTTGCGATAACACTGCCCCAATGCCATGTTCTGATGCATCTGTCTGGACAATGAACTCCTTGGAAAAGTCTGGGGCCCTTAAGACCGGGGCCTCGCACATGGCTTTCTTCAGTCTCTCAAAGGCTTGCTGACAAGCCTCCGTCCAGACTACCCGTCGAGGTTGTTTCTTGGACGTGAGCTCCGTGAGGGGGGCAACGATGGTACCGTATCCCTTCACGAAGCGGCGGTAGTATCCCGTGAGGCCCAAAAATGCTCGGACCTCAGTCTGAGTCTTGGGGGGTTCCCAGGCCATGATGGCCTCGATCTTCGCCTGGAGGGGTTGCACCGCTCCCCTACCCACCAAGTGTCCAAGGTACACTACCGACCCCTGCCCGATCTGGCACTTGCTGGCCTTGATCGTCAATCCAGCTTGTCTCAGGGCCTGGAGAACAGCTTGCAGGTGACGCAAGTGATCCTCCCAGCTGTTACTGAAGACGGCTATGTCATCCAGATAAGCAGCAGAGAAACTCTCCATTCCGGTGAGGATCTGGTTTACCAGGCGCTGAAACGTGGCAGGTGCGTTCTTGAGCCCAAAGGGCATCACACAGAACTGGTAGTGGCCATTGGGCGTGGAGAAGGCTGACCTTTCCCTTGCTCCATCAGTCAAAGAGATCTGCCAGTACCCTGAAGTAAGGTCAAAGGTACTTAGATATTGGGCAGCTCCCAGCCGGTCAATCAATTCATCCGCCCTAGGGATCGGATGAGCATCAGTTTTGGTCACTGAATTCAGTCCCCGATAGTCCACACAGAACCTCAGTTCTGGTTGGGCACCCGGTGGTGCAGCTTTTGGTACTAACACCACCGGACTAGACCAGGGGCTGCTAGAAGGTTCGATCACTCCTAGCTCCAGCATCTTAGTGACTTCACTGTGAATGCTGGCCTTCACCTTGTCTGACATCCGGTAGATCTTGGACTTCACAGGTGGGCTGTCTCCTGTGTCCACGTCATGGACGCACAGGTGAGTCCTACCCGGGACAAGGGAGAACAACGAGGAGTACTGCCCCAGGACCTGGCGACAGTCCTCCTGCTGTTCAGGAGTTAGAGATGGGGAGAGAATCACTCCCTCCACCGACCCATCCTTCTCTTGAGACGCAAACAGATCAGGGAGAGGCTCGCTTTCCACGTCCTCTCCTCCGTCAGTCACCATCATCAAGATGACTTCGGGCCTCTCGTGGTGGGGTTTGAGGCGGTTGGCATGCAGCACCCGCAGGAGCTGACGAGGGGTCTTCAGGTCCACCAAGTAGGTAGCCTTACCCTTCTTCTCCAACACCTCAAATGGTCCTGACCAGCGATCCTGGAGGGCACTAAGCTCTCCTGGTTCGATCACCCACACCTTCTGGCCAGGCTCCAACTCCACCGGGTGAGCATTGTGGTCGTACCACGCCTTCATCACTGCTTGGCTGGCTTCCAAGTTGTCAGAAGCTTGCTTCCACAACTTAGCCATTTGGCTCCGGAAGGCCAGCATGTAGCTCACCACATCCTGGGGAAGCTTTCTGGGAGTTCTTTCCCATCCATCTCTCACCAGGTTGAGAGGTCCACGTACAGGGTGCCCATACAGAAGCTCGAAGGGGCTGAAGCCCACTCCCTTCTGTGGCACTTCCCTGTAGGAAAAAAGTAAACAGGGTAGGAGGACGTCCCATTTCCTCCGCAGGCTTTCAGGCAGACTTCTGATCATGCCCTTTAAGGTTTTGTTAAACCTCTCCACCAGACCATTGGTCTGGGGGTGGTAAGGAGTGGTGAACCGGTATGTCACTCCACACTCCTTCCACATGGCCCGCATGTACGCTGACATGAAGTTGGCCCCCCTGTCGGACACAACTTCCTTGGGAAAACCCACTCGGGTAAAGATTCCCATCAGGGCCCTAGCCACAACAGGTGCTGTTATGGTCCTCAGAGGTATTGCCTCTGGGTACCGTGTGGCATGATCCACCAGAACCAGGATAAACCTGTGACCAGCTGTAGTCGGCGGATCTAATGGACCCACAATGTCGATGCCCACCCTTTCAAAGGGGGTGCTAACGACAGGAAGTGGTTCCAGGGGAGCTTTCAGCTTCACCCCTGTTTTCCCACTGGCTTGGCAAGACACACATGTCCGGCAGTAGGTATCGGACGACACTTTCATCTGAGGCCAATAAAAGTGTGGGACAAGACGGGCGAAGGTCTTGTCTTGCCCCAGGTGTCCTGCCAATGGTATCTCGTGAGCCAACTCCAGAAGGAAGGCTCGATAACGTTGAGGGACTACCAAGGCTCGTGACGATCCGTGTAGGGGTGCCTTGGGTTCACTGTAGAGGAGGCCATCCTCCCAGTAAACACTGTAGTTCCCTTCAACGTTCCCTGCTGCCTGGGCTTCGGCCTGTCGCCTCAGCCCCTCAAGGGTAGGGCACTCCCTCTGGCCCTGGCAGAATTCCTCCCTGGACGTGCCTCCCTCCACGTGCCACTCGGCCGGGATGGGTAGGTCCTCCAGTTTGGTAACGTCCCCCACCGCAGACTCCTGGTCCACCACCTCCGGTGGCCTATCCGTCCTACGGGGTGGGGACGCCGAGGCAGGCTCCCCCTGTCCTCGGTTCTTCCCTTGACTGGCAGCTGGCTGGGCCTTTGTTCCAGGCTCCAGCCGAAACGAACTCCCTCTTCGGGTAGTCGCGGACCTCGTGCTAACACAGGCCCAATCAGGTGTACCCAGCATCTCGGTGTGAGTCCGGTATTCCACCTCCTTCCAAGCGTTGTGCTCCATGTCATTCCCCAGCAGACAATCGACTGGCACGGCAGGGCTTACGGCAACTCGAAGTGAACCTGCAACCCCCCCCCATTCAAAGGGAACCTCGGCCACTGGATAGTGGCCTGTTCTGCCGTCAGCCATCGCGGCTGGGTGGAGTACATCGGGAATTACCTGCTCTGGAGACACCAGTTGGCTACGCACCATAGTCATACTGGCTCCTGTGTCTCTCAGAGCCTCCCCTCTTTGGCCGTTGATGGTGACCCACTGCCCATACTTTGCGGTATTTGCGGGCACCTGGATCTTAGGAACCATCTCCCGTTCTCCCAGGGACACTAAAGTGACACCCGCCCACTCCCTTCCCTTAGTTAAGGGCATCTCCTCCCCGAGCACTACACTAGCTACTCCGGGGGTCTTTCCTCCAATGGGAGGGGGTGGTCGTTTCAAGCACTTCGGATCTCCTTTATAGTGTCCAACGCCACCGCACTCATAGCAATGGACAACCCTTGGCTGCTGATTCTGGCCAGGATTAGGGTTTCTGGGCGGGTTAGCCTTAGGGGTGAATCCTGTTCCCTTCCCTTGGAAGTTATTTTGGGGGCCTTTGGAGAACTCCTTTTTCTTTTCCCCTCCCTCTTTCTTCTGGGGGGCGCCCTGTCCGGCCTTTTGAGTATCCCCTCCAGTCCCCCTTGTGGACACCCGGGTACTAGCCCAAATGTCCGCCTCCTCAGCAAGCTTCCGGGGACTGGTCAGCTTGCTATCCACCAGGTGTTGCCGCAGTTCAGGGAAACATTTCTCAAGCAGGTGTTCCTTCAGTACAAGGTCAAACAACCCCTCGTAGTTCCTCACTTCACTGCCCTGAATCCAACCCTCTAGTGCCTTCTTTGCATAGTCCAGGAAATCCACCCAATTCTGTGTGCCCAGTTTGTGACTACCCCTGAACTTCTGTCTGTACTTTTCGGGTGTTAGTCCAAACTTTCTTATGAGCGCCAGTTTCATGGTGGGGTAGTGGGTCTGCTCATCCTCTTCGAGAGCCAATAAAGCATCCCTACCAGCTGGAGGCATGTACTTGTACAATCCCCCTCCCCAGTACTTCTCTGGAACCCCATGGGCCCTCAACGAGACCTCATAGGCCGCTAGCCACTTGGCGATATCGTCGCCCACTCCATAGCTAGCTACTATGTCCTTTGGCAGGTATGGTTTAGGTTCCCTGGTGATCTCTTGGGTTTGGCTGCCACCATTAGGAACAGGTTGTGCCCCGATTCTCAAGATCTGAAGATCTATTTCTTTCAGTCGTAATTCATGGGCCATCCTCTGCTCCTCCTTCTCCTTCTCCAGCCTTGCTAAGTCCCATGTGAGCTGTCTTTTCTCCCTCCGGTCTGTTAACTCCACCTCAGACAAGCCACCGCTAGAGGCACTGCTGCCCTTCCTAGAAATGGTTCTGGGCCCTGCTGACAGGTTCCCCACCTCAGGTTGGTACATCTCAGCCCCCTCGGGGTCAGGCTCTCCATCCCTGTTTTCCTCCTCAGCCTTGCTTTCTCGGCGTGCCTCCCCCCAAGCCCTTAAGCTGGTTTGGAGTGCACCCTTCTTTGCTCCTGGGGGACAGTACACCCCCTCCCGCTGGCAAAACTCCCTGAGTTGGGCCACAGTGTACGTTTCTAGATTTTCTAGTACAAACTCCATCTCGCCCACTCAGGTTAGAGGACAGGTTTTTGTGCAGTAACTATGCAGGGGGGTACTTTTAATAATACCTCCTCCCACCACCAGAGTAAATTTGGAAAAAACAAAAACCCACAATTAGGAAGGCCGCTTTGAGAAAACTCCCTGTGTAGGCCTATGGACTACCCACAGTTATTGTTGAGTATACGTAGGCACAGCTCAATCCCACCACTGAACACCAATTTATGTTGGAAAACCACACTCCCACACTGGAAGGGTGGTGGTGGTCTTCCGGACACACTGTGGTAGCTTGGCTCGAGTGGTCAGGAATCAGGCTCCGTGCTAAGCATACGGCATACCCAAACAATAACCATGCGTGCATCCGTTCCAAAAACGACTCTACACCGTAAAAATTATGAAAATATCTTTCTTTATCTTCTTTTTCTCTTAGTTGCTGATTGGATAAATAAATAACAATCACAATATACAAACTTTTTAAATAGTGCAGTTCAAATAAATACTGGCTTAATGATTCAATAAATAGGGGTGATCATAAATAAAGAAGGCATAAATATAAGTGCAATACATACAGGCAATTAAATATTCTGAGGCAATAAATACTGTAACCCAATAAATATTGTGCATCAATAAATACTGTGGACCAATAAATACAGTGAAGCAATAAATAGGTTAAATACAATAAATACAGTGCCCCTAATAAATACTTAAAAGCTGACAGTGACACTCATGGAATCAGATCACTTTTAACTCCTAAGGGCTGATTTGGCCCAGGCACAGCTTGTGGGGATGTGGAAGGCTTGAGGGTGTCTACCCCCTGGCTTGGACAAGGCTGAGGCCTAAACTGAGGTAGATCAAGGGGGGAAATACCAGAGACCTGGCTCTCTCCCTCCACACAACTTCTCTAGATTAGTCCCTGTTCACCCCTGGCACAGTCAGGTTGGTTCCAGCACCTCCCTAGCCCCTTAGAGCAGTCTCTCAGGTCTCCACAGGGCCTTAGGCGCCCTCTACTCCACTTACTGCCCTTTTTCTGATGCTCCGACGCCGCTGGAGTCGTGTCGATGCCGTGAGGCGGTTCCGGTTCGATGTCGGCGGCCTCGGCACAATGTCAGTTCTTTGACGACGCCGGCAGGCGGCTCCGGTCTCGATGTCAGCGGCCTCGGTTCGATCTCGACCTCCGATTCGATGGCGTCGGGCAGTCTTTACTCGATGTCGACTTCGGGCGGCTCCGGTCCGATGGCGACCTCGGATTCGATGACGTCGGCCAGCCTTGCCTCGATGTCGACTTCCGGCGGCTCCGGAGTGCGATCCTCACCCCCGACCTCCGGTGCTCCTCTCCTTAGGTTTCCGGCGACTCCGGAGTGCGACCTCCACTCCCGACCTCCGGCACGATTCTCACAGGTTCCGGCGACTCCGGAGTGCGATCCTCACTCCCGACCTCCGTTACACTTCACCTCGGTCTCCGACGACTCCGGAGGGCGGACTTCACTCCTCCGATGACGCCGCTCACTCGACCTCGGGTGACTTCCTCCTCGACCTCTGGTATTCCTCACGACCTCGGACGGCGCCCTCTCTCGACCTCTGGCGGCTCCGGGTACGACGTCTGCTTTTCCAGTCAGCGCCGCTTCTCCACCTCGGGCTCCAGGTCTTAGGCTACTCGACGTCGGACTCCAGGGAAACCAGCTTCCAGGTCAGGATCTTGCTGTTCTCTTGTTTCTAAGGCCTGTTCCTGCTGTCCAGGTCCTTAGGATGGTTTTTCTGACTTCTTCCCACACAGGGCTCTAGGCTGGGCTCCGTCAGTAGGGACTAGTATCAAGGGTGGGTTTATGGACCCCACTCCAGGCACAAGTTTCCACCCCTGCTGCTTCACTCCTTCCTCCTTCAAGTTTGTGCTGCTCACTCTTCACAAGTCAGGTGCCAACTGCCAGCTCCAACTGCCAACTCTCTCTCTTAGCTTCCCAACATTCTAAACCGCCTCCAACTGTCACAGGGTTCTGGAATGTTCTGGAAGGTGCTAGCAGGTTCCAGTGGATGCTGGTGATGTCACAGGTGGCCACCATTTTGTGCTCCAGGCCCTCAGACAGAAGTTTCAGGGGTAGCTAAAATGGCTCCCTGAATCTGCAGCAACACGAAAAAGTCTGGTGGTTCCCAAAAAGGAAAAATTCAAACAGGGTTTGAGGCAAAAGTGGGACAAAATAAATAATGATGAGGAGGGACCACCCAAAGGGCTGACAGGTCTAACAGGTACTGACACATCTAGTCAGTCATGCAAATAGTTAATCACAGTCCAATTTACTCACCTATACAGTTAAACACACTCAAGTTCACTTACTCATAAAAATACTAACACAGTCTGACGCTCTTGTACAATTACTGATACAAGCAAACACTCATCCATACAGCCACTCCCAAAATCACACACTCTCACATATAGATAGTTATATACTCTTACACACATATACACTGCGTTTCACATGTGTAGTTACTGACACATGTACAACTGAGATATACATTCAATCACTAACACACCCTTACATGCAGTCACCCAACCATACAGTCCATCACAGATGCACTCTTAAAATAATGCACCCACTGAATCACCCACTCGCACATCTATGCACAAAGTCACACATACCTACCCACACAAACACTCAGG
The DNA here is from genome assembly GCF_964204655.1 of Triturus cristatus. NCBI lineage: Eukaryota > Metazoa > Chordata > Amphibia > Caudata > Salamandridae > Triturus > Triturus cristatus. The sequence continues at coordinate 272,180,665 of NC_140592.1, read as the reverse complement.
CACCCATACAGATACTCAGACAACCAATCAATAACCCATATAGACACTCATAAAGCTATTCACAAAACCATGCAGCCACGTATACACCAACACACAGACACATACAGACATTCACACAGTTTAGTCACTAGTCTGCAGTAAGATACATTTAATGACTCACTTATAGAGTCAGTTACGCACCTAGAAAATCATCCATTCACACACTTGTACACCCACTCATTCTTCAACAGACCTTTCCCTATATATATTAAACATATTAAAACTGTACAGAAACACATACTCACTGGATGCTGTCATCAGTGATGTCATCAGTGATGTCATTTGAGATGTCATCAGTGATGTCACTGACCATGTCATGAGTGATGTAATATGTGACGTCATCAGCAGTGCAGTGTGGGGGCGCGAGTTATAGTTAGCTGAACTAACTATAACAGGGGAATTTCTAGGGTTTTGTATGAGGGAAATGTCCAGCTAACTATAACACCCCTGAAACCTATGGTTTTTTCAGTGAATATATATATATATAGCTAGATAGAGATATAGATAGATAGACAGATAGATATGAACTGTGATAAGTGATAACATAAAATAGTAGGTTTTAGAAATGTGTTACATAGAGTACTCCAAAGATAGTATCTTGGGGAATTTATAAGTGTTTGAGTTTTCGCACAGTGAATGGATCAGTACATGATGCTGAATGGGTCACTAGAGGACTGCAAAGGGAGTGACAGGGTGTTTCCTGGAAGTGTATGGATACTGACTAGGGAATTGAAGGTGTGAAAGACAATTGTGTAGGTGGTTAGAAGACTGCATGCATAGTGGATAGGGGTTTGAAGCAGTCCATATGCTAAGGCCTGGGTCACTGGATGAGTACTTGGGTACTGACTGAATGATTAGAGTAATTCAAGGAGAGTGCCTGGGTGAATTTATTAGGGTTTGGGTTTTGGCGCAGTGAATGGATTAGTACATGGTGTTTAATGGGTCACTAGAGGACTGCAAAGGGAGTGACAGGCTGTTTCCTGGAAGTGTATGGATACTGACTAGGGAATTGAAGGTGTGAAAGACAATTGTGTAGGTGGTTAGAGGACTGCATGCATAGTGGATAGGGGTTTGAAGCAGTCCATATGCTAAGGCCTGGGTCACTGGATGAGTACTTGGGTACTGACTGAATGATTAGAGTACTTCAAGGAGAGTGCCTGGGTGAATTTATTAGGGTTTGGGTTTTGGCGCAGTGAATGGATTAGTACATGGTGTTGAATGGGTCACTAGAGGACTGCAAAGGGAGTGACAGGCTGTTTCCTGGAAGTGTATGGATACTGACTAGGGAATTGAAGGTGTAAAAGACAAGTGTATAGTATGTTAGAACACTACATGCATACTGCATAGACATTTGAAGCAGTCTATTTGGTACTTAGAAACTGACTAAATCATCAGACTACTTCTAGGACAGTGCTTGGGTAAAACTTTTAAATTTTCAGTTCTGCCACAGTGAAGAGAATAGTACATGGTACTGCACCTTAGTGTCAAACTCTGACTCATTCTATCAATGCATAAGCAAAGACTAGCTTCTAATGCTACTAAAACTTGACAACATGACAGGTTTTAAAAGAGTTATCTGCTAAAAAATACACAATGTTACCAAATGCTTCTCTCACAGTGGTTCCCAAATGCACACAGACTCACAGTGTGATTCTAGACAACAACCACTATACCTAGAAGTTTACCAAAAATCATTCACTACTGTGGAAGTGGTAAGGGAACTGCACACAATCTACATATTTCAGGACTGCACTTTTGTGTCAAAGCCTGACTCATTTAATCAAAGCATAAGCAAACACTGGCTTCTAATGCTACTAAAACTTAACAACACGCCAGTTTTTATAACAGTTATCTGTCACCAAATACATGATGTTCCCAAATGCTTCTCTAACAGTGGTTCCCAAATGCACACAGACTCACTGTGTGATTCTAGACAGCAGCCACTATCCCTAGAAGTTTACCAAAACTCATTCACTACTGTGGAAGTGGTAAGGTCACTGTACACAATCTACATATTTCAGGACTGCACTTTTTGTCAAAGCCTGACTCATTTAATCAAAGCATAAGCAAAGACTGGCTTCTAATGCTACTAAAACTTGACAACATGACCGGTTTTAAAACAGTTATCTGTCAGCAAATACACAATGTTACCAAATGCTTCTCTCACAATCCTTACCCAAATGCACACAGACTCACAGTGTGATTTTAGACAAGCAACACTATCCTAGGAGTTTACCAAAACTCATTCACTAGTCTAGAAGAGTTAATGGTACTGCACACAATCTACATATTTAAGTACAGCACATTAGTGTCAAAGCATGACTCATTTAATCAACGCATAAGCAAAGACTAGATTCTAATGCTACTAAAACTTCACAACATGACAGGTTTTAAAACAGTTATCTGTCAGCAAATACATGATGTTACCAAATGCTTCTCTCACAGTGATCCCAAATACACACTAACTCACAGTGTGATTCTAGACAAGCACCACTATCCCTAGGAGTTTACCAAAACTCATTCACTACAGTGCAAGTGGTAAGGGAACTGCACACAATCTACATATTTCAGGACTGCACTTTTGTGTCAAAGCCTGACTCATTTAATCAAAGCATAAGCAAAAAGTGCCTTCTAATGCTACTAAAACTTGACAACAAGACAGGTTTTAAAACATTTATCTGTCAGCAAATACACAATGTTACCAAATGCTTCTCTCACAGTGGTTCCCAAATGCACACATACTCACTGTGTGATTTTAGACAAACAACACTATCCCTTGCACTATACCAAAACACATTTCTTCATCTAGAAGAAGTACTACATTTTAGTATAGAAACATAACATAACTCATTTCACAAATTCATAAACAACGACTGGTTTCTAATTCTACCAAAATATAAAAACAGCACAGTTATCTGTCTGCAAACACATGAAAAACACAAATACTTATCACAGAATTGTTTCTACATGCACACACACTGTCAATAAGATTGTAGAGAAAACAAAGTACTCCCTACACTTTAGCAGGAGAAATACATTAGTCTGATTAAAATCAAAATAGTCTACATACATCCCCTCACAATTAAATAACTCAAGTTGTTTTGTAGATTAAGAAGTATATCTGTCACTCACCATATTTTCTTTTACAGAATCTCTGCACTGTGCACCTCTCAGCAAAAACAAAGAATGGAAAAGTTTCCCTTTCATTTTGCACACATATACATGTAAACATCAAATCACAATCCTTCACACATAAACTCAAAAGCAAACACACATTTCTATTGGTTAAACATTTCAACCCTTTCCAACTGAAATACGTTTCAACCCTTCCCCCAATCTGCCTTCTGGCTGTTACCATAGAAACAGGTCATGGAACACTGCACTGAGCACACAGGTCAGAAGTTCAGCACACAATGTTGCTAAATAAGAGAGGAAGTGTGCTTCACTTTTCAACATATCAGCTAATCATATATAATGTTCCTTACAATCTGTTTTTGTTAACCAATAAGAATCATACCTTTAAAAAACAGAAATATACACCCTACCTTTCAGTGTACAAAGTAGTCATACAACCAATGATTTCTTGTCTTTTTAAAAAAAAAAAAATTCTGTGGATCCGCGCACCCAACGCGATAGGATGCGCGCACCGTGCGCGCATTTCGCCGTTTTTTTTTTAAAAGGGGGCCCCAGGGGGTCCTTTTGGGACCCCCTAAGCACCTCTAGACGGTCAGAGTATTTCCACTCTGCCCCCTTTATATGTTTTACACACTTATTCCCCTTGCTTCTTCAGCCTCGCTTCTACCGAGGCAGAAAATGGCCGCCAACAGTTCCTGGTTTCGAATGTAGAGAGACACTCGACAGCCAATTAGCATTCAGCGCGCGATCGGGAGGGTGCGCGCTCGGTTCGGGGAGGGTGTGTCAGGTCCCCACAAGTCTTACCTTCGGCTTGTGGAGAGATCCCACGGGGACGACGTGGACAACCACCTCCTGCGCCCTCCTCTACCCGGAAAGACCAAAAATCACTAACCAGGTTGAAGAGGGGACCGGGGGAGGCTGCCAAGGAAAAGGTGAGGGCAATGTGGTGGATGTCGTGGTGGGGTACCCCCTGTGGTTCTTTGGGTCTTGTGTCGGCACCACCTAAGGGCGAGAGTGGAGGAAAGAGTAACAGCTGCACCAGAAATAGTGAACAGACACAGGCAACACAAGACGCAAGCACCAAATTGTCACCTGGAAATGAAGTGCTCCCGTGATGGTACTGAAGATGGAACAGGATCAGAATCTCCACTGTCATTCTAAGCACCTGTGAGGAGTAAATCCATTATTTATATGTAGTCGCAGCACACGATAGTTGCGCTCCTGCGCCGTTTGTGAGGCGAACAAGGAAGAGAATCTGACTCCGTGCCGTCGCACGAGTTACTCTACCTAAGGTAGCACTGGCGAGGAAACAGGTGGTGTGGAACTGGGTAAGCGCTCCTGCGCTGGTGTGGGGGGCAATAAGCAAGCGCGACTCCGTGCCGTCGCACGAGTCGCGAAAAGGAAGAGTAAAGCGCTCCTGCGCTGGTGTGGGGGGAACAATAAGCAAGCTTGACTCCGTGCCATAGCACGAGTCGCGAGAAGGAAGAGTAAATCGCTCCTGCGCTGGTGTGGGGGGAACAATGAAGCAAGGAGAGAGTGCGACTCCGTGCCGTTGCATGAGTCGCCGAGGTCAGAAGCTTTGGGCGCCCTTGCGCAGTCCAGACAGGAGGTCCGATTGCTGATGGAGCCTTCGCGTACGCTCCTGCGTGCCTGCGAAGCTCTGTGGAAGTATACGAAGCGCCGGTGTGGGCGTCTTCGAGCCTGAAATGGGAATCCTGCTGGAAGTGTCGGCCGGCAGGTGACGTCTGCTGTTCCAGCCTCTCAACAGCTAGACGGCTAACCTGCCTGGCGGACTCCGGGGGGGAGGAGTCTCGGCAAGTTCACGGAGTGTCTCACTTCCGATCCGCAGAAAGCGAGCGAGACCATGACAGTACCTACCCTTAAAACAGACCAACCTCGTTTGTCAAACAGGGTTAACAGGCCGGGGTTTCTGGGGTTGCCGGACATGAAAGGCGCAAACTAAGTTAGGTGCATTACGGACATGGGATAGGGGCTCCCAGGATCGCTCTTCCGGGCCATACCCCTTCCAGTCTACTAGGTAAAAGAGCTTACCACTAGTTCTACGGGAATCAAGGATAGCCCGAACCTCGTATTCCACGTGGTCATCCACAGGAACAGGAGGTGGGGGCTCAGTTATTAAGCTGTCAGGATGGGCAGGACATAAGAGAGAGACGTGAAAGACAGGATGGGTCTTCATGTGTGAAGGCAGTGAAAGCTTCATGGACACCCGGTTGATTACCCGAGCTATGGGATAGGGACCTATGTATCGTGGCAATAGTTTCTTGGGCCCATGTGTGTTGAGGTTCTTAATGGCCACCCATACCCTGTCCCCCGCTATGTATGCAGGTTCAGCTTGTCTGTGTTTATCTGTGTTTTGTTTGAAATATTCTTTGGTTTTGGCCAGCTCGAAACGGGCTTGCTGCCATATGGTGCGGAGCAAGGCATGATGCTCTTGTATGGTGGGTATACCACAAGCCTGAGTTTCTTCCCAGGGAGTCATCCTGGGATGTTGGCCTTGGAGACAATAGAATGGTGATACCCCAGTGGCAGCGTGTTTGTTGTTGTTATGGGGTTGCCGGGCATGAAAGGCGCGAACTAAGTTAGGTGCATTACGGACATGGGATAGGGGCTCCCAGGATCGCTCTTCCGGGCCATACCCCTTCCAGTCTACTAGATAAAAGAGCTTACCTCTAGTTCTACGGGAATCAAGGATAGCCCGAACCTCGTATTCCACGTGGTCATCCACAGGAACAGGAGGTGGGGGCTCAGTTATTAAGCTGTCAGGATGGGCAGGACATAAGAGAGAGACGTGAAAGACAGGATAGGTCTTCATGTGTGGAGGCAGTGAAAGCTTCATGGACACCCGGTTGATTACCCGAGCTATGGGATAGGGACCTATGTATCGTGGCAATAGTTTCTTGGGCCCATGTGTGTTGAGGTTCTTAATGGCCACCCATACCCTGTCCCCCGCTATGTATGCAGGTTCAGCTTGTCTGTGTTTATCTGTGTTTTGTTTGAAATATTCTTTGGTTTTGGCCAGCTCGAAACAGGCTTGCTGCCATATGGTGCGGAGCAAGGCATGATACTCTTGTATGGTGGGTATACCACAAGCCTGAGTTTCTTCCCAGGGAGTCATCCTGGGATGTTGGCCTTGGAGACAATAGAATAGTGATACCCCAGTGGCAGCGTGTTTGTTGTTGTTATAGGCGTATTCCACCATCCATAACACTTCGGACCATTCTTTTTCAACTGAAAGTAGCAAGCAACGGAGGAATTGTTCCACGGTACGATTTGTTCTCTCCGCCTGCCCATCTGTTTGGGGATGATAGGCGGATGACAAATGTGCCTCCATGTTCAGAAAAGTGCAGACTTCCGTCCAGAACCTGGACACGAATTGAGTTCCTCTGTCTGTGATTAACACTGAAGGGATTCCATGTAGCCGTACCACATGCTGCATGAAGACTAATGCCAATTCCGCAGCTGAGGGCAGTTGTTTCAGTGGTACAAAATGCGCCATTTTCGTTAGATGGTCCACGATGGTGAGGATGGTAGTGTATCCCGTTGTGGTCTTAGGGAGTTCTACGACGAAGTCCATCGAGACGGTATGCCACAGGCATGGGGGAACAGGAATGGGATGTAGTAGCCCTACCACGGGTTGAGAAGGGGTTTTCCCTTGAGTACAGATGGTGCAGCGTGCTACGTAGGCTTGTGTGTCGGGGTCCAGGGTAGGCCACCAGAATCGCCTTTGCAACAGGTCCTTGGTTTTCTGGTACCCAGGGTGACCGGACAGAGGGTGGTCATGGCACATAAACAGCGCTTGTTGCTGGTGATCAGGTAACGGCAAGTAATAACACCTCTCTTTGAACAAGAATCCGTCACATTCTGTAAGCCCTGGGATGTCTCCTGTCCAGTCGTTCGGGTTCTTTTGTTCCAGATTGTGGTGCAGTTGTGATAGGAAGGTGGAGGAGGTCACCGCCCCCAGGAAGCATCGGACTGGGATAACGGGTACTGGTTTCGTGGTGTGTACATTGTCTTTGATTTCTTCCAGCCTGGACAAGGCGTCAGCCTTGGCGTTCTCCCTTCCGGGTCGATAGGTGATCTGGAAATCATATTCGTTGAAGAACAGCGTCCATCGTAGTTGCCTCACCGTTAAGGCCCTGGCTGAACGGAGGAACCGTAGATTTCTGTGATCGGTGAAGATGGTCACCATGTGTTTAGCGTCTTTTAGGTAATGGCGCCATTCTTCAAAAGCCGTTTTGATGGCCAGGAGCTCCCTATCTCCGATGGAGTAGTTGCATTCTGCTGGTTGTAGCTTCCTGGAGTAGTAGGCCACCGGGTGGAGCAGATCGGTTTTGCTGTCTCTTTGCGATAATACTCCCCCTAGAGCGCTTTGTGAGGCATCGGCCTCTACTATGAAGGGGCGATTGGGGTCGGGGTGCTTCAACACCGGAGCCATGGTAAACCGGGTCTTCAGTTCTCTGTACGCCTGTTCTGCTTTGGCGTCCCATATGAAGCATGCACCTTTACGCAATAAACATGTGATGGGGTGACAATCCGGGAAAAGTCCGCAATAAAGCGGCATTAGTAGTTTGCGAACCCAAGGAATCTTTGGACTTGCTTCACAGAGCTCGGGGATGGCCACTGCAATATGGTGACTACCTTTTTGGAGTCCATTTTAACGCCTACTGGCGTTAGGATGTGTCCCAGGAACTCCACTTTCTGTGTTGCTGTAGTTGTTGGAGTATAGCCCGCACATGCTGTAGGTGCTCCTTCCTGTCTGCTGAGTAAATCAGTATGTCATCAATATACACGATGCAGAACCGGTCGATGTACTCCCTCAATACCTCGTTCGTCAAATACTTGAGACAGATCCCTGTATTCCTCAGGCACTGCCACGTATGTGACCATGCCCATTCTGTCCCGTGGCAGCGTACAGGCTTGGACCGTCCACGTGACGGTTTCCCCCTCAGAGGGGTAGCAGAAACTAATGCAGTGGACTGATTCTAATATAGTTTTTCCAGTTGCCCAGTTAATGAGGGGATTGTGCTGTATCAGCCAGGGAAGGCCTAATATAAGCCTAAACTGTGGGGCATCAATTACATCAAAGGTGATGGTCTCTGTGTGTCAGTTTTCCAGCACCATCTTCAGGTCTTCAGTTTGATATCGGATTAGTCCTGAGGTCAGGTCCGTGCCATCCACTGCCTTGACTGTTTCCGGTTTTCTTTTTGTTTGTTTCTGCATGCCCAGGCCGGTCATATAGTGGGCGTCGATGAAATTCCCGGTTGCTCCCGAATCGATTAATGCAATGACTTGCCAAGACGATCCTGTAGAAGAATGCAAGGACACAGGCACGCCCATGTGATGGTGATCGGCACAGGTGGTAGGGGTCTGTTTATTCTCAGCTACTAGTCCCAGTAGACAGACCCCGTTTGCTGCTGGGTGGTCCCGTTTCCCGACCCTTCTCCTCGGGCGATCGGGAGAACGTAAGGAATCTTCTCTCTGGGCTGGCGGGGTTTAGCAGGGCAGTCCTGAACGAAATGACCGTTCTTGCCGCAATACAGGCATAGATTCTGCTTCCGCCTTTTTTCCTTTTCTTCCTTGGTTAAGGGGCCACGGACACCGCCGATCTGCATGGGCTCCGGGGTCTCTCGGGGTTTCATTGTGTCTCTATACACAGGGATTCTAGCCTCGCCTCCCTTGGTTTTTTCAGTTCATCGCTCCTGTAAACGATAGTTCTGTCTTACCACCATATCAATAAACGGGCCAATCTCCTCTGGTGGGTCTGTCATTTGGGAGATGAGGTCTTTCAGCTCATCACATAGGCCCCTATAGAACACCAATACTTGTTTGGATTCGGGCCAGCGGGCTTCCACCACCAGGCGAGTGAACGTAGTAATGTAATGCAGAAAATCCGTATTGCCCTGCTTGAGGTTAAGCAGCTCGTTGTCGCGGCCTGCATGAACGTATGGCGGGCAAACATACGTCGCATGGTCTCCTTAAATACTGGAAAGTTGTATAACAGGGGCTCGTCATTTTCCACCAAAGGTATAGACCACTGAGCGGCGTCACCTCCTAATTAGGAGAGAACAAAAGCAACCTTGGAGGCGTCATCTGGGAAGGCGGTTGCTCTGGCCATGAAATGTAGGTGGCATTGATTAAGGAATATGCTGTACTTCGTGCTATCGCCGTAGAAGCGTTCCGGTGCAGCCAGCTGCACAGCGGGTTGGGCTATGACCTGCACAGGTGGGGAAGCAGTCGAGAGCGCAGACGGGGGACCCCCCGGGTTAAACAAGGGAGGCCTCAACACTCCCTCTTGCCTGGGTCGGTACATAGGGGAGGTTCCCCAAGGTCCTCTATTTCCTGCACCCACCTGCCCCTGTAAGGTGGTAATGCCGTGTCGTAGGCTACGATTCTCCGCTTGTATATTAGCAAGTATGGCAGCTATGTCCTGCAAGGTGACGTCGGGGTTGTCCATGTCGTCCGGGCAGGATGTGTAGACGTGGGCTTCGTATTCTGTCAGGTCCGGACCGGGGGAGGCTGCCAAGGAAAAGGTGAGGGCAATGTGGTGGATGTCGTGGTGGGGCACCCCCTGTGGTTCTTTGGGTCTTGTTTCGGCACCACCTAAGGGCGAGAGTGGAGGAAGGAGTAACAGCTGTGCCAGAAATAGTGAACAGACACAGGCAACACAAAACGCAAGCACCAAATAGTCACCAGGAAATTAAGTGCTCCCGTGATGGTACTGAAGATGGAAGAGGATCAGAATCTCCACTGTCGTTCTAAGCGCCTGTGAGGAGTAAATCCATTCTTTCTATGTAGTCGCAGCACACGATAGTTGCGCTCCTGTGCCATTTGTAAGGCGAACAAGGAAGAGAACCTGACTCCGTGCCGTCGCATGAGTTACGCTACCCAAGGTAGCGCTGGCGAGGAAACAGGTGGTGTGGAACTGGGTAAGCGCTCCTGCGCTGGTGTGGGGGGCAATAAGCAAGCGCGACTCCGTGCTGTCGCACGAGTCACGAAAAGGAAGAGTAAAGCGCTCCTGCGCTGGTGTGGGGGAACAATAAGCAAGTGCAACTCCGTGCCGTCACACGAGTCGCGAAAAGGAAGAGTAAAGCACTCCTGCGCTGGTGTCGGGGCCACTGAGCAAGCGCGACTCTGTGCTGTCGCACGAGTCGCGAAAAGGAAGAGTAAAGCGCTCCTGCGCTGGTGTGGGGGGAACAATGAAGCAAGGAGAGAGTGCGACTCCGTGCCGTTGCACGAGTTGCCGAGGTCAGAAGCTTTGGGCGCCCTTGCGTGGTCCGGACAGGAGGTCTGATTGCTGATGGAGCATTCGCATATGCTTCCGCGTGCCTGCGAAGCTCCGTGGAAGTATACGATGCGCGGGTGTGGGCGTCTTCAAGCCTGAAATTGGAATCCCGCCGGGAGTGTCGGCCGGCAGGTGACGTCTGCTGTTCCAGCCTCTCAACAGCTAGACGGCTAACCTGCCTGGTGGACTCCGGGGGGGAGGAGTCTCGGCAAGTTCACGGAGTGCCTCGCTTCCGATCCGCAGGAAGCGAGCGAGACCATGACAGGTGCGCATACGGTGCGGGTAGGGTCCGCGGATCCTCCCTGGCCATAGATATTTATGTACTTTTAACTCTAATTTTCTCAACAACTACTGAACGGATTCACACCATTTATGCAAAAGGCACGAGTCTGAACTGAGGACTACCTCTTTGCCAAATTTGGAGTCATTCCGTTCAGCGGTTCGGGCTGTAGCTGCGACAACAGATCCTATGGGAAATTGCATGGGGAAAACGCGTTTTGGGACCTCCCTTTTTTCTCTGCCCCCGCTTGACTAATCACCACGAAACTTTCAGGGTAGGAGCGGAGCGGAGCTGGCCAGAAGTTTGGAAAATTTCACGAGGATTCGTCAACTGGCGCCAGACTTATTGGGAATAGAATGTTGCGGATTTCCTATGGAAAATAGGTCCTAACTATAACTACCTACTGGCGACCACCAGTAGGTAATATATATATATATATATATATTCACTTAAAAAACCATAGGTTTCACACAAGTTATAGTTAGCTGTACATTTCACTCGTAAAAAACCAATGAAATTCCACGTTATAGTTAGATCAGGTAACTATAACTTGCGCGCCCACAATAAACTGCTGATGACGTCACATATTACATCACTCATGACATGGTCAGTGACATCACTCATGACATCAATGATGACATCTGAAATGACACATTGTGGATTGCGGTCGCGCAAGTTATAGTTACCTGATCTAACTATAACGTGGAATTTCATTGTTTTTTTACGAGTGAAATGTACAGCTAACTATAACTTGTGTGAAACCTATGGTTTTTTAAGTGAATTTGCAAGGTTTTTTAAATGCTAATTCCTAACTATAACGTGTGTGAAACCTATGGTTTTTTCAGTGAATTTGTACGGTTTTTTAAATGCTAAGTTATGTATTTATTTTTAATGTTTTTTTTCTGGTTTTTCACCGTGCACACACCCTGCGCGCGCGGTGCGCTTCGCGCACCATGCGCCCACGTTGCGCATTTCGTGCCGTGCACGCCTCGCCCTTTTTTAGAAAATATCAATTGTTTTTTTCTCCCTTGGGGGTCCTTACATTTATATATTAAATGTGATTCTTAATTCTTTTTATTTTTTTTTACCGTACGCGTACGGTAAGCTTACAGTACGTGCTCTCCGCGATTTTTAAAAAAAATTATTACATTTATTTTTCGTACTTTTTGGTCCTTCGTGGACCCCCTGACAAACGCTAGGGGGTCTGCAACTCTCTTCATTGCCCCCTTTTCACGTTATCCACCTTTGTTTTTCAGAGCGATAGACAGAAAATGGCGGCCGACACTTTCTGATTTCGACCGATTCGAATGTTTACAGTCATGTAACCACCAATCAGAATTGAGCTCACGCACGGCACCGTACGCGTACGGTAAGCTTACTGTAAGTGCACGGAGCGCGCTTACAGATATATATATTGATTTAAATGCTATTTTCTCAGGACCTACTGAACAGATTTACACCAGACCTGCAAAAGGCACATCCCTGACCTGAGGACTACCTCTCTGCCCAATTTCAAGTAATTCTGTTCAGCCGTTCGGGCTGTAGCTCGGACTAAAGGTCCTATGGGAAAATGCATGGGGAAAACGCGTTTTGGGACCCCCTTTTTTCTCAGCCCCCGCTTGACGAATCCCCCCGAGACTGTCAGGGTAGGAGCGGCGCGTAGCGCCCCACCTATTTTGAAAAATTCGCGAGGATTCGTCAACCGGCGCCAAAGTTATTCCAAATAGAATGTTGCGGATTTCCTATGGAAACACGGTCCTAACTATAACTATCTACTGGCGACCGCCAGTAGATAATATATATATATATATATATATATATATATATATATATATATATATATATATATATATATATATATATATATATATATATATATATATATATTTATATTTATTTATTTATCACCTACTGGCGGTTGCCAGTAGGTAGTTATATTTAGGACCAAGTTTCCATAGGAAGAGCATTTATTGTTTTGCTTATAACTTTGCCGTCGTTTGATGAATCTTCATGACATTTTCCAAACTAAATCTTTGTTCATATCAGCTCCTATGTGGGAAGTTTGGGGGTGATTCATCAAGGGGGGGCTGAGAAAAAAGGGGGTCCCAAAACGTGTTCTCTCCATGTTAATTTCCATAGGAAATTTTAGACAAGGCTACAGGTCGAATGCGTGAACGGAATTACCCCAAATTTGGCAGGGAGAAGGGTCTTGGTCTAGAAAGCACGCTTTTGTTTATTTGGTGTAAATCCATTCAGTAGTTTGTGAGAAATATCAAAATTTACAGATATCGATATTTGGGAATTCTGCCATCTGATTGACTGAGGCGTTACGAGCACGAGCTTGCTGCTTATTGGTTGTGAGCGCTTTGAGTGGTTGCAACTAGGAAGTGTTGGCTGCCATTTTGTGATTCCGTTGAAGCAAGTAAGGTGAAAAAAGGGCAACAAGAGTAGAAAAGAGGAGGGTATAAGCGCTGTGAGGTCTGTGGGGTGGTTAGGGTGTGCTACACAGGGAGTGTGAAGTGATGTATTCACCCCTACCGGTGTGAAAGTGCTGTTTTGCCCAGAGTGAGATGGTGCTGAGGTGAGGTGCCGGTACACTCGGGATGAAACCGTGAGCTGATTGCTGTAAACTGATGTGCTCTGGGCGCTGTGGGATACTGGCCGCTGTAGCATAGCTGTGCAAGTGGTGTTAGTATGGGTTTAGAGGATAGAGTTGTGAGCTCTGTGGGGTGGTTAGGGTGTGCTAAACAGGGAGTTTGAAGTGAAGTATTCACCCCTAGCGGTGTGAAAGTGCTGTTTTGACCAGAGTGAGATGGTGCTGAGGTGAGGTGCCAGTACACTCGGGGATGAAACGTGAGCTGATTGCTGTAAACTGATGTGCTTCTGGCACTGTAGCATACTGGCCACTGTAGCATAGCTGTGCAAGTGGTGCTAGTATGGGTTTAGACTATAGCGGGAGTGGGAAGCAAACTACTCACCCCTACCGGTCTGAAGACTCGAATGGAGTGTTTTAGCAAACAGGAATAAATAAATAATCGTGAAGAATATAATGCAGAATGTTGCAATGCCACAGAAGACACATGGTGAAATCAGGTGTGTTTAAGAAAGTGGCTGTGTGGGATAAAGCGATGGAGTCTGCAAGTTATATAAAAAGTGTCTTTATGTAAGTGCCATAAATGGAACCACTGGTGCAAGAGCTAAGGCATCCAGCTGAGGCAAACTCCAACCGCTTCTGCTGTATTCAAAGCTAAGCTTCTGCATCAGTCAATTCCACATTACATGTTACAGTTCCATGTGACATAAACAATACCTATTGGACATGAATGACTGTAAATTGTAGAATGAAAATAACGGTAGGATACGATTACCACACTGTCCCAACCAGTTCCTAAACAATGCCGTGTTTTTTTGTCTTGATCGCCAGTTCGTGAGCAGAGGCTGAGGATGACCTAATTTGTGTGAAATGGCTTCGTGGATAAGAGGCAGGCAGAGAGACATGTGTACAAAGAATAGATATGGTTTCAAAATGGATGTCAGGTTTGGCTAATTTAGCAAGTAAATAGCGTATTTGCATAGGCCATACATCATCCATCCCTGGTTAGTGTGGAGAGGTGCCAATAATGAAAACAGAGTTCAAATGCCTAAGCATACTTAAAAAGTTATTATATAAAAATAGTTCAATTGAAGTGTATTAAAAAATGTAATAGGAAAAAGTCAAAAAAGTTGGAAAAAATCAATCCAAGAATGAAGTGAATTTTCTTACAAGTCTTGGAGATTGCAGTCCGGAAGTTCTTCAGCGGCTTGAGATGCGTGCGTAATGTTCCAAGAGGCGATTGTTGCCATCGTGTGAGAAAGCGAAGCGATCCAATTCATATCCTCGAAGGGACAGTAATGTTCCTCGAATGTTGGAGCGGCAATTTGAATTGTCAGGCAATCTGCAATATTGTCAAAGGTCGCACGTTGCAGGACATCTTTCGCGGCTGCGCAGAAATCCCATTCCGCCAGGATACCTTTTTGCGTTGCACCCGCCATTGCTCTACTGCCCGAACAATCAAGTTAATGGTTTTCAAGATACTCCATTACCTGCTGGATATCGGGAGCGTTTGCTGGTATGTTGGCAAGGCAGAGATCCATTCGCCAGTCAATTGGGCAAGTTTTGCAATAAAAAGATGGTTGCACGCAGATTGTATAATAAATGTCATGTTGTAGCTGGCTCCGATAATAGATAGAGGCAGGCAGCCGAAAAGTTATTCGATTTTTTCCCGGTATTGATGTAGCTTCGCGTAGAGGCGTATTCTGTCTGACATGCTTGTTACCACAGGGAGCATACACATTTTTAACAAGCTAAAATAGTAGTAGGATGGCCGCAAACAGAGCGAGAATTATGGGCACTGTTGCTGTTATTCCAGAGATGATCGAATGAATGAAGTCTGATATTAGACTAAAAACAGTTTGAAAGCCTGTGAGAAGGCCGGAGGAGACAATGTTAAAAAAGTGTGCCAGACCTTAAAAGTCAGATGTGTTGAAAATTGTGTAACAATTCACAAAGTGTAATGGGAGGTTCGTATTTAAAAGGGAGTGTATTTTACTTGAGGTTCGTGCTATCTGCAGTCGATAAATTAATTTTTGGAGAAGTAAGGGACACTTCTGTTTGAAACAAAAGCGCTTTCAGTTTGCTCAGTTTAATAAAATCTGTTTTCAAAGTAGGTATTGAAGGCCAAGTTGAACTTTGGGAGTTACTTTGTGTGGGTGGGAATAGAGATTGCCAGAGGAAGTTATCCGGTTTGAAACAGTAAGGACATACGATATGCCAGCTCACATTGCGTAGCAGTCCATGTTATTAAGAAGCAGATAACTGCCGTTAGAAAGCTGTGTGAATGTTGGTCTGATTGTGGGAGTTGGCGTGCTTTTAAGAAAGCACGCACGATTGGGGGCTGTAAGCTTAGAAGCGTCGTGCAGTTGGACATTCTTGCATAGTAATGAATGATTGCCGTTGTGGTCCCACTTTTCACCTGTGAGAAAAACTTCGGTATCCTCTTTAAGATAGCGATATGTAAATGGGAGAAACCACTGCTCGTGAATAAACGTGCTACCTTATATAATCACATAAAACATGACAAACAACATGTACACCTAGCAGATACAACGATACTACGTACTGTGGGAACCGTGGCTAGCCATGTACACAAACCAAACATGGCATGGCACCTCTACCACACAATGCAGAATGCGGGGAGAGATGGGAGCAAAGTATGTGCGAAGGTGGCAAGTGATTCTCGATTATAGAAGTATACAATGCAAAGTGTTGAGGGGATGTGCCGGACAGACTTGAGTATGCAGAGCACAGACATTTACATGTCAACATACACTGATGGTCTATTGAGTGAAGTCGACAGTGGACTCAACCATGATAGTACAGTTAGTAGGGAAGATTACGAAAACATGGCACGTACGTGCCCCCTCCCCCCCAAAATCTTTAGCGTAGTGGGCTGGCTCGGCGTATGCAAGGCTAGCGTAGGGGTATGAATAAAAGGCACGTTTCTCTGGGTGTGGTTCTCTTCCGGAATGGCGACCATGTCTGTCAGGTCTGTGCAGCTTACACCGCCACGAGGCTGACGCTGTGAGCGAAGGTGGCTGCGGGAATAATGCTCTCAGCCTGCGGCTACCCAGAAACCTTCATGGCCGCTGCGACGCACATATGCCCCACAGTTCACAATTCGACACAGTCGTATGTGAAAGAGGGCACACCATGTGCCGGCGGAAGCTTTTGGACTGAGGTCTGCAAGCTGGGAAGGCTCCTGAGATCAACGCTGGATACCGCGACACAGGCAGACAGCGCCCAGCCTGAGGCCCAGCACCGTGAAGTGCTCTGTATACTACTAACACAGTAGTCGAAGAGGTACCAACAGTGGAACGTTGTCTTGATCCCACAATGGACGATGTTAGAACTGCATCTGAGAGTGCAGATGAAGGTACTCCTTTTGACCAGCTGGAACCAACTCTAGATCCCAATAGTGTAACGGTGTCTTGATCCCACAATGGACGATGTTAGAACTACATCTGAGAGTGGAGATGAAGGTACTCCCTTCGACCAGGTGCAAGCAACTCTAGGTCCCAACAGTGGAACGGTGTCTTGATCCCACAATGGACGATGCCCGATATTACCTGCTGCTGGGTTTTCAGAGAACTCCCTCCATTGAGGTGCATCAGACTCTGTGCTTCCATAGCTAATTGCTGCACACGATTATTGGGGTTGGGTGACTGCAGTCGGTGGAGTACACCACGGTACAGCAGGTCCGAACAGTGGAACGGGGTCTTGATCCCACAATGGACGATGTTAGAACTGTATCTGAGAGTGGAGATGAAGGTAGTCCCTTTAACCAGGTGCAACCAACTCTAGGTCCCAACAGTGGAACGGTTCTTGATCCTAAAATGGACGATGTCCGATATTACTTGCTGCTTGGTTTTGACAGAACTCCCTCCGTTGAGGTGCATCAGACTCTGTGCTTCCGTAGCTATCTGCTGCACATGATTATTGGGCTTGGTTGACTGCAGGTCGGAACAGTGAAACAGGGTCTTGATTCTGTGATTGAGGATGTCAGAAGTTTGTGATAATTTCTGTGTACCCACTCCGATCAGGTGCAACCAACTGCATGCTTCCGAATCCAACGGCACGTGGCTGTGAGGCGTTAATGACCACTGCCTCTGGCCTACAGTGCGGTCAGCAGGGCTCACAATTCAGATCGAGTGGTGATTGTTTAATTACAGCATCCAGTAGGCAACTAACTACAACGTCTATTGAAATATACACAATAGCCTTTTAGTATACTTGATAGAAGAAGTTTTTTAAGATGACTTATAGGTCTAGTACAATGACCAAATTCTTCTAGGTAGTGGTAAAGAACACTGAATAACAGTGTACACAGTGGACAGAAGAGATCGTAATTCGAATTGTTTTGATTTATTTATTGCAGAGTTTTGTGTAATTTATGTTGTTGTATTTTGTGAAGAGGACGTGAGAAAAAGTATTCATGGAAGACTGTGGTCACTACTGCCTTCAATTTACACTGCAGACAGCAGTGTTCACAATTCAGATCGAGTCGCTATTGTAGATGACGCAGTCCTGTAGGCAAAAGACATTGCTCCAGTGCGCTCTGTCCGCACCACGCATACGCATCATCACAGGGTCCGCACACGGTTTTTGTTGCTTCGCGTACGGCAAACAGGACAGCTCAAGTCAACGCCACATGGCTGTGGGCCCTTGCTGACCACTCTCAGGCCTACACTGCAGACAGCAGTGTTTACAATTCAGATCGAGTCGCTATTGCAGATGATGTAGTGATGTAGGCAACAGACATTGCTCCTAGTACGGCCCGCCCACAGGACGCATCATTGCTGGCTGTGCACATGCTGAATGCTTTTGATGTGGCTATCTAAGTGCACTAGACCTGATGGTCCCTTTATGATACAATCTTTTTGTGTATTATTTCAGACCTACTGCCTGTATTTTAGTATACCACAAGTTATGGTTGTTTTAAGATAGAATATTTTCTGTATTATTTCACATCTAGTGTCCCTACCTTACTTCAGCACAAACTATTGACCCTTTTATTATTGAATCTCTGTGTGTGATCCAATGATTACTGTTGTAGTTGATGCTAGCAGCAACCAATCTCTGATCGCTGATTTACACTCAACCCACACGCATCCAGCACAGACGCCACTGGATATGTGACCCTGGTAATAAAAAGGAGTCGAGCGCACCTGCCCGTACCCACTTCCACTATCTATCTGTGTCCGTGTGTTCATTATGTATGCATGATACTGCCCCTGGGCCGTACCACATTACATTGTGCTGTGGACAGCGTATGCAACCATGTTACCTCTGGCAGTGGGGAAAAGTTCTGTTATGTAGCTTTTAGATGCATGGCTATCACAGGTGGAAGGCTTCTTTACAGAGCATGACTATTGATGAAGATGATGGTTGCATGTTGTGTGTACTGTCAGATCTGTGTACATAGCAAAAAGTTTTTTAAAATGCTCTGTAAGCAGAAGAGGAGTCTCTCATCAAACGCTGTAGAGAGAATGGCGAAAATGGGTGGAGTCCTCCAACTATTACAATGGGAAATGTCATGAACCAATCAAATACTTTTCTTTAAGGTCACATGGCTTTCGCAGCGAGCGCGCATGGAGACCGCACCCGACGTGATTTTGAGAAAATATTACCATAATATACGTTTATTACAGTTAGAAATATATAAATGTTTAAAATAATTTAGATTATCGCTTGTTCTCATATTTACTTTAAACGTATTTAGATATAGTTTTGAGACGAAAAAAATGAGGGAATTGTGTTCCCGGCGTGACACCATATGTCTATGATGTAACACAGGGCCTGGCAGTGTGCACTCGTCGCATATGCAACGTGCAGCGGGCGTGACCCCATACGTACATGACGTAAGGCGCGGCTTGGTACTGCGTACCCGTCGCATACCAAAGTCGCAGCTGGCGCGACCACATATGTATATGATGTTACGCGGGACGCTGTGCAACGAACCCGTCGGATACGAAATGCGCATCCTTTACGAGTTTAGCAATATGGCGGATAGGATTCGCGTGCTGATGGAGCTTGGTACACTACCGGTACGGGACTTCAGTTTTCTAAAAAAAAAAAACGATATACATACTTTTTTTTGAAGATATAAAACTTTACATATTTTTCAAATTAAAAACAAAAAAGGATAATAGAGTTCCAAAATATTACAAAAAAAAATAGAAAAAAAATATAGGTTTTTATAAATATTAAAATATGAAATTAACATTTAAAAAACCTTTGAAATTCACTGAAAAAACCATAAGTTTTACAGACGTTATAGTTAGGAATTAGCATTTAAAAAACCTTTGAAATTCACTGAAAAAACCATAGGTTTTACAGACTTTATAGTTAGGAATTAGCATTTAAAAAACCATAGAAATTCACTGAAAAAAACATAGGTTTTACAGAAGTTATAGTTAGGAATTAGCATTTAAAAAACCTTAGAAATTCACTGAAAAAAACCATAGGTTTTAGGGACGTTATAGTTAGTTGGACATTTGACTCATATAAAACCAGAGAAATTTGCCTGTTATAGTTAGTTCAGCTAACTATAACTCGCGCGCTCGCAATGCACTGCTGATGACATCACATATTACATCACTCATGACATGGTCAGTGACATCACTGATGACATCTCAAATGACATCACTGATGACATCACTGATGACATCATCCACCTGATAATCTGATGCACATACTGATGGCCTAATATAAATTTTGATACACGCACTCTAAAATACAGACTACTATTTTTGAAACCATATACACAACAATGCCAGATACTACATACCACCCACTATTTCCTAGGTCTACACTCACATCCACTCACTTATACATGCAGTTAATCATCAATACAGTACTATA
The DNA here is from genome assembly GCF_964204655.1 of Triturus cristatus. Classification (NCBI taxonomy): domain Eukaryota; kingdom Metazoa; phylum Chordata; class Amphibia; order Caudata; family Salamandridae; genus Triturus; species Triturus cristatus. The sequence continues at coordinate 272,160,448 of NC_140592.1, read as the reverse complement.
ATATGCACTCATACACCTATACATACAGTCACAGTCTGCCACTCATCCATAGAGTTACTCACACACCTAGTCAGTCATGCAAAGAATCAATCACATACCCATTTACTCATGTATACAGTTATACACACCAACTGCGTTATTTATACACACACCACATCACTTATTTATGCAGATACTAACACATACATACTGTCTTATACAATCACTGCTACAAGCACACACTTTTATACACCCACTCCTTCAAATAACTTACTCTCACATATAGTCATTTATATACTCCAACACTCACATATACTGCCTTAAAACATATGTAGTTACTCACACATATACCAGTGAGATATTCATTCACTCACCAACACACCCATACACACACTAACTCACCCATACAGCCCTTCCCCGATGTACTTTTGAATCCATACAACCATTGAATCACCCACTCAGACATGTATGCACAGAGTCACACACACCCCCACCCACCCACACAGACACTCAGGCACTCATACAGATACTCAGACAACAAATCAATAACCCATATAGACACTCATGTAGCTACTCACCAACCCATGCAGCCGCTTATACACCAACTGAGACACTAATACAGACTTTCACACAGTTTAGTCACTAACCCATACATTCAGTAACACATGTTCAATCAATCAGTTCTACAGTCAGGCACGTACCTGCTAAATAATCCATTCAGGGACTTGTAAATTCACTCTTTCTTGAATACACCTTGGCATAGAAATTCGTAACATTCTTTTCCCAATAACTTTGGCGCCGGATGACGAATATTTGCGCTCCTATCCTGAAAGTTTGGGGGTGATTCGTCAAGCGGGGGCCGAGAAAAAAGGGGGGGTCCCAAAACGTGTTTTCTCCATGGTATTTCCCGTAGGAAATTTTGGAACAGGCTACAGCCCGAACTGCTGAATGGAATTACACCAAATTTGGCAAAAAGGTAGCCCTTGGCTCGGAAAGAGACCTTTTTCTTAAATGGTGTAAATCCGTTCAGTAGTTCCTGAGAAATTCAAAAAATAGAGGGCAAAAAATCAATTTCCCATAGGAAACCTTAGACACGGTTATAGCAAAAACTGCTCAACGGAATTACACCAAATTTGGCAAAAAGGTGCTGCATGGCTCAGAAAGCAACCTTTTTAAAAATGGTGTAAATCCGTTCAGTAGTTTTTGAGAAATTAAGAAATAGAGATAGTGATATCTATGGCCGCGGTGGATCCGCGCACCCTCCCGATCACGAGCTTCATGCTAATTGGCTGTCAACACGCCAAACCAGGAAGTGTTGGCAGCCACCTTGTACCTCGTACAAGAAAACTGATAAAAGGCGCAAAACAAGAAAAGGGGGCAGGGTAGAAACACCCAGACCCCCTAGGCCTGCTCAGGTAAAAAAAAAGCATTTTTTTTTTTTAAATCAGCGAGATTCGCGCACACAGTGCGAATTTTGGCCAAAAATTTTAAAAAAGGAAGCGCGGCCTCCCGCGCTTACTTATTATTTAGCCCCCGGGTGGGCCAAGTCCCGGGGGCATGTTAAATTTAAATTGTGGGGGCCCAGGCAGGCCCCCGCAGCCCCGGGGACTGCCACCCCCTGGGGCTTTCAGTAAATATTTGCGGGGGGCTCGTGGCCCCCGCAGCCCCGAGGACTGCCACCACCCGGGGCTTTATTTTTTTATGTGTGGGGGGCCTCCAAGGCCCCCCCAAGCCCCAGTGACTGCCAGGCCTGGAGCTTTTATTAATTATTTTGCGGGGGAGCTCACAGCCTCCCTGCTGCCCCGGGGTCCGCCACCCCTGGGGCTTTTTTTAAAAAAAAAGACATATACCTGTGTGGGGGGGCTCGAGCCCCCCACATGCCCTGGGGACCGCCATCTCCCCGGGGCTCTGCCAATGTAATGGGAGGGGGGCCGTGCGGCCCCCCTCCTGAAGCCTGTGATGGCCCTGGGGACTGCCACCCCCCAGGCCGGCTCCTCCATTGTTCCGAGGTGCCCACCCCCGGGACACTGCTGTTTGCTATGGCAGGGTGGGAGCCTCGCGGCTCCCGCCCTGCCATAGCAAACTGTGGTTTGGATTTTGGAAGAGAGAGCAGGAAACCTGCTCTCTCTTCCAAAATCCAAACCACATTGTTTTTCCACACGGGGAGCTGCATGTCTGCAGCTCCCCATGTGGAAAAGCAATGCCGGCTCCAGCAGGACGCGGGGAGCCGGCAGGGACCGTGGGGGAATTGGGGATCCCCCCACGCTCCCCAATGAGGTGGCCAGGCCCTGGGGGATGGGGTCCCCGGGGCCACACGGCCCCCCTCCCCAATAATCATTTAAATAAAAAAATAATGCAAAGGCCGGCCTCGGGGACTGGGGTCCCCGGGGCCATAATTGACCTGAGGAGGGGGGACACGCAGCCCCCCTCCATAGTGATAAAAAAAACATGGCCATGCCCCGGGGGATGGGGTCCCCGGGGCCCGGAACTGGCCACGGGAGGGGGGCCCACGCGGCCATCTTCCCGTTAATGAACTGTATTGTATTATTAAATTGGGGGTTAGGCCCTGGGGGATGGGGTCCCCAGGGCCTCAAAAAATTAAAAAGAAGGGGGGCCACACAGTCCTCCTTAAAAAAAATAAAAAATAAAAAAAATAAACGCGATTGTGCATAGGCTCTGTCCCCTCTAAGCAACACTCTGAAAACGCGCCCTGTGGCGCGTTTTAAGTTGGGGAATTAATTCCCCGTCAATACTGGGGGTCCCTGGTGGCCAACTAGCCCACCAGGAACTTCCAGTAAGCGCCACAGGGCTGCGTTGCAGAGAGGTGGTCCAGGCCATGCTCCTTTTTACACCTCTCTGCAACGCAGCTCTCTGGCGCTTACTGGAGGTACCTGGTGGGCTAGTTGGCCACCAGGGACCCCCAGTATTGAAGAGGAAGTAATTCTCCAACTTAAAACGCGCCACAGGGCGCATTTGCAGAGTGTTGCTTGGAGGGGGCGGTACCTGAGGTAACATGTGTGCAAACATGCCCTGTGGCGCGTTTTAGGTTGGGGAATTAATTCCCTTTCAATCCTGAGGGCCCCTGGGGGCCAACTAGCCCATCAGGTACCTCCAAAAAGTGCCAGAGGCTTGCGTTGCAGAGAGGTGGTCCACACCACGCCCCTTTTTACACCTCTCTGCAAAACAGCTCTGTGGCACTCACTGGAGGTACCTGGTGGCTTAATTGGACCCCAGGGACACTCAGGATTCAAGGGGACTTTATCCCCCAACTTAAAATGCACCACGGGGCACATTTACACAGTGGTGAAGGGAGGGGGCGGGGCCTGAGGTGACATGTGTCCAAACACGCCCTGTGGCGCATTTTAAGTTGGGGAATTCATTCCGCTTCAATCCTGAGGTCCCCTGAGGGCCAACTAGCCCACCAGGTATCTCCAATAAGCGCCACAGAGCTGCGTTCCAGAGTGTTGTAAAAAAGGGGCGTGGCCTCTGAACACCTCTCTGCAACGCAGCTCCCTGGCGCATAGTGGAGGTACCTGGTGGGCTAGTTGGACCCTAGGGTCCCTCAGGATTCAAAGGGGCTTAATCTCCCAACTTAAAATGGCCACAGGGCTTGTTTACACAGTGGTAAAAGGAGGGGACGGGGCCTGAGGTGACGTGTGCAAACACGCCCTGTGGCGCGTTTTAAGTTGGCGAAATGATTCCCCTTCAATCCTGAGGGCCCTGGGGGCCAACTAGCCCAAAAGGTGCTTCCAATAAGCGCCACTGCACTGCGTTGCAGAGAGGTGGTCCAGGCCGTGCCCCTTTTTACACCTCTCTGCAACGCAGCTCTGTGGCGCTTACTGGAGGTACCTAGTGGGCTAGTTGGACCCTAGGGACCCTCAGAATTCAAGGGGACTTAATCTCCCAACTTAAAACGGCCACAGGGCGTGTTTACACAGTGGTGAAGGGAGGGGACGGGGCCTGAGGTGACGCGTGCAAACACGCCCTGTGGCGAGTTTTAAGTTGGGGAAATAATTACACTTCAATCCTGAGGACCAACTAGCCCACCAGGTGCTTCCAGTAAGCGCCACGGCGCTGCGTTGCAGAGAGGTGGTCCAGGCCATGCCCCTTTTTACACCTCTCTGTAATGCAGCTCTGTGGCACTTACTGGAGATACCTGGTGGGCTAGTTGGACCCAAGGGATACTCAGGATTCAAGGGGACTTTATTCCACAAATTAAAATGGCCACAGGGTGTGTTTGCACACATGTCACCTCAGGCCCCCCTCCCTTCACCAGTTTGCAAACGCACCCTGTGGCGAGTTTTAAGAGGTAGTTTTAATCCCCCTGCCCTATTATGTACTAGGGTCTTACAGAGGAGGTCATGATAATCACAGGGGTGCCCCAATGCATAGTGTTCCCTAGTGTATGTAGGAGTTTTCACTGTATTCTAAGTGTCTTTTAGCATAGCACTGGCTCTAGGCCTGGTTAGTCAGATTCAGTTACGACCAGTACCCGTCTGAAAAAGTTGTGGGCACAGGAGGACTTTCTGCTCCTCTGTTGGTTCTTTCTGTACATCTCTTCTTCTTCCTGCACTTTTCTTCGTCTTTGTGGACTTCTGTTGCTTCTTTCTGCATTTCATTTTTTTCTTTCTGTGCATTGTTTCTTCTTTCATCACATGTCCTACCTCTGTAGGCATAGTTAGAAACTAGCATTTAAAAAACCTTTGAAATTTACTGAAAAAACCATAGGTTTCAGGCACGTTATAGTTAGAAATTAGCATTTAAAAAACCTTAGAAATTCACTGAAGAAAACCATAGGTTTCAGGGACGTTATAGTTAGTTGGGCATTTCAACTGTACAAACCCATTGAAATTCCGCTGTTATAGTTACTTCAGCTAACTATCAATTGCGCCCCCGCAATGCACTGCTGATGACGTCACATATTACATCATTCATGGTCCTTAATGTTTCTTTTTGCTTGACGAATGAACATCTGCGGTCAAGAATGATTCCCAAATATTTGTAGTAAGATGTTGATTCAATTTTGCCGTTATTAAAGAACCACCCTCCGCGTGGCCTCTTTTGCTTCCCGAAAGATATTATTTTAGTTTTTAGCAGATTCAGTTCTAAGGTATTTTATTATTGTTTAAGGAAGCAGTTCATCAAGAAGCCTCTGTAGGCCTACTTTTGTGTGGCTTAGCAACTCCAAATTGTCAGCGTACAGCAGATTGCTGATGTGGATTCCATCTAGTTGAGGGGGCTGGCAGTTGACACTATCGAGTAATGGGGATAAGTCTGATATAAACAAGTTAAAAAGGAGTGGAGGCAGCACACAGCCTTGTTTAACTCCAGATTTAGTTCCGACTTTCCTGGACAAGTGGGAGCCTTCACCCAGCTTGATTCTGATCCATGTTTCCGAATGGAGTTGGACGATAGCATATAAAAGGGATGGAAGTATGCCCCAGGACTCTAGTTTTTGCCACAGTAGGCCCCTGGGTACACGGTTGAAGGCCGCTTTAAAATCAACAAAGCAGGAATGCAATTGGGTTTGTTGAGTTGCCGCTTTCTCCTACAGGATAGTTAAGGCGAGTAAGTTTGTAAGTTAGTTGTTGTACCAGAAAAAAGGGAGGCGCTTTGTTATATCGTCCTAGGCCTGCAGCTCTTCTAATAACATACTGCCACAATATTTGGACTCGACGTTTAGTAGTGCTATCGTTCGGTAATTATTAGGGTAATTTCTCTTCCCGCCTTTATAAATTGGGTGAATAATAGTGCCTCGCCAGGACTCTGGGATGGGGTTGTTTAGCCTGCAATGGAGAAACAGGGGGGTCAGGTAAGCTGACCATAGGTCTACGTCGGATTTAAGCATAGCCTGGGGAAGACCATCTGGCCCTGGTGCTACTTCGGCCCTAGCTTTCCTTATGGAGCATGAGATTCTGTTTTTTAGCTCATCCAATGACACTCTGGTCTCTTACGGTAAGTCATTGTTTTTCGCTGAGCCCTCGATTATTGGCACTTCTGTCATGTTAGTAAATGAGTGACTGATATTAAGTCGTCTTGAGCTGTTGGGTTCTGAACATAAAATCACAGCATTAGCTGAACTGTGGGATTTGGGATGGTCATCCTTTGTGTTATTGTCTTTAAAATGCGATGATAAGAACTGGCTCAATTCGTCTGTGCTGATGTTTGCATTACCATCACCACTTCTACCTCCTAGACCCCGGTTTACGAGAGACCAGAATTACTTTGAATTGGGATTTTTGCTTTCATGAATAAGCATCGGCCAAAATTGATCCAAAGCTGCTTGTTTTTCCTTGCATATTGAGATCTTGAAAGCTACCTGGGCTTTTTTGCAGAAGTAGAATTTGGTTTTGTCACCTGGGTTCTTCCTAGATAGGCATAGTGCGTGATTTCTTTGTGTAATTTTAATTGCTTTGTAGCTAGTGAGATGCAAAATTGGAATGCTTGTTGCCTAATGCTCCACTTTGGTGGCGAGTCTTCAAATAGTTGATTTATGAAGCTAGCCCAGCTGCTAATAAGCGAAGTATCTGACTCCAGTGGTAAGTGTAGTAGAGCTCTACATTTTTCCATCATAGGGAGAGCCGTGGCATCCGACCATTTAATTCGCTTTAGGTTGTCTATTTGACAATCTGAATGGGTGGGAGCGAGTTCCTGGTGACATGATATATTGGCGGATAGTGTTATAATTTGTGGCCGATGGTCGCTCTCGCCTTGTGGTGTAATGTGATAACTCTCGATCAGGGGAAGTATCTCTCTGCTCCCTAAGGTGAAGTCCAAGAAGGAGTGGTGTGTTCGACCATCTGAACGGGTCCAGGCAGGGGAAATGTCCCTGTGAAGACGCCCATTCAGTACAGTGAATCCTACACTGCTAAGCTGAATGACTGTGTACTCCCCCAGTTTCGATGGTCTATTTCCTGTAGGAGTTGACTGGGGAGCAAAATGTGAGGGAACCATTGGGGGATCAATCCCTATGTCCTCTAAAGAGTTGCAATGGAGATTGGTGTTGAAGTCATATATTATAGTGGGTATGCTGCCATGCTCGCTTAGTAGATTGCAGACAATGTTGGTTAAACTGTCCATTTTGGGGGTTTTCTCGATGGTAGAGAGGGAGATATAAACATTGAGGAGAAGCAACTGCCTATCAGTAGGTAAACCTCCCAACGCCAGAGAGCCAGTTTTCTTCAAATTTTATCTTTGTGATGCGTTGGGATAATTTAGTTGATACATGAATCAAGAGGCCACCACTCGGCCTACCAAACTTCGACTGTCTTGAGGCGAATGACGTAAATTCCAGGTAGCCTTCTATAGTGATGTTATCTACTGCCCAGGTTTCCTGTAAGAGAATGATGTCATGTTCCTTTAAAAAACCGAGGGTGGAAGCGGATGGATTTTTCAGCCCAAGTCCGTTGATGTTCCAGGAGCATATTGTTAGGCCATGGTTAGAGATGTTTCAATCGTTCCGGCTTCTTGATAGAGCCCCTGGTAACCATGACCAATCTACTCTCTCAGGGATTTGCTGGTTGAATATATGCTCGGGGGGGTTGCTGTTGGCGAATGGCTTCTTGCTGACTTTAGAACTGAGAAAGGGGCCAAAGTTGTGCTAAGGGAATGTACCTGGTTATTTTCTAATATTGATGGATAGCGGGGGTACTGGGCGTTGTGATTTTTATGCCCCTATTTTTAAATTGTTCGGTTTTTGACTGAACCAATTCTCGAATTGCTTGGGATGCTAGTGTGAGTTGGGTTGCTTCACCCATATTGGATCCTATAGTTGGTAAATTTCAATCGCAACTATGTCTTTTGATTGCAAGGTGCCTAAGTCCGGGGATGATTTGAAGAGTCTAAGAATATTCCCTCGATTAAGAATGTTGTGAGGGCCTCTTGAGACGTATTCTGGGATTAGCAGCAGTTTGGTGGCTGGACTGTTGGTTGCTTGCGTGAAGAAATCATCAATCGTTACCAGCTTTGTTTGTTTTGAATTTTCTTCAAGGGGCAGCTTGGTTGTGGCTATGGCAGGCGGTTGAAGGGACAATTCTCGGTGATAGGTGATTGGAAGTAAAACAGGGGGTCTTTTACTTGTGGCCACCAACTGCTGATGATTTGATAAATTTAAGGGATTTAAGTGGGCTTGCTCCTTGACTGCGCACTGTGGACCCATGTTGTTGTCCTCCACTATAGGTGGAATGCTGGTGCCGGTGTCTACAAATGGCTTCTGGGGATTTACGGATCCTAGTTGCCCTATGTCGGGTGCTGGCGCTACTATTGGGAGTTGATTAAAGCCAGGTTTTACTTGAGTGAGTAACTGCGAGGTGGGCCGTAGATCTTGAAATGGCCCTACTGATTGACTGTTCTGTCATGAGAGTTCTTTATGGGTAACCGATTGAAGCGCCATTGGCTGCGGGCTCGGATTTGCTCCAGTTGCAGCTGGCATAGCTTGCTCTTCCCGTAGTGACTCTGAATTGGACTTTGGGGAATAACTAACTCTTGAGCGTTTGGTTTCCATTATTTATTTATTCCAGCTCTTCCGAGGTCTTTTTTTTTCCGTTTCGACAGCCAGTGTGTATTGTGAAGGTTAGATGATTCTGTTGGAATTACATTGCCATCAGCTGGCTCCGCGATGTACAGGGAGAAGAGTCGGGGTTGCACTTCCGGAGGAGTAGGATCCTGGACCAAACTAGAAGCCTGGGGCAAAGATTCATGAAGCCCCGGCTCTGGTAGCTTCTTTATTTCTGTTAATACTGAGGAGAGAAATTGAGGTAAGGACGATAGAGAATCAATTATGGGGGAGCAGCAGCATACTGATTGGGATTGGACCAATTGGGCCTGGGATTGTGCTTTTAGGATTAGTGAGTTGAGCGCCTTCAGTATTTGATCAATCCCGGCGGTGTACACCGCAAGTGTGTTTAAAAGGTGCACCTGTAGGTCCATCTTATCTGAATGGTAGGTCAGTGCTGCTGCCCTGGCTTGAAGGGTTTGCAATAATTGAGACCATAGGTCATTATGGTCAATTGGTGGGGACTTTTCATGCACGGTGGACTTTTTAGGTTCATTAGTGAAGAACTATAGATCTAAAGAAGTGAGGATTACATTCTCATTGGGCCACTCTTGGTTGACCATTTGATCTCCTTGGTCAGCGTTGTCTTGAGAACTTTCTGGATGTGAGTGGTTGAGATTACTGAAGTGGGCACATGGGTGGGTCATGACCTGTGGTGACAGAACTCTACTATTCCTTGTTTGATAATCCAGTATGGGTGGGGTTAGGAATTTTAGTGCTATTGGGGAGAACTGACTCGATTTCGGGGCAGGCTGAAGAGTTGGCAGAAATGCATCTTTGGAGATGGTAGGATTAAGAGTAGCCCGTTCGGTTTGGGCTATCTGTTGATCAGAGGCCTGGTGTAATCGACTGTCATCTGGAACATCTAAGGCATCTGTTAGAAAGGACTCTTATTACTGGTAGGCTTGTTGGTGTCGGGCTGTCACGCCCTCCAGCAGCAGCGTGAATTGCGGGCCGAACTAGAATTTAATGCGATGCTGCATCTATTTTCATAGAAGGGGGAGACTGAAATTTGTCAGAGGGACTGATTTTTCCCCAAGGTTGTTGCTGGTGCTGAATTCCTGAAGTAATCCCTTAATGAGACCTTTTTTATCATGGTGTTTATGGGCTCTGTCTGGCCTGATTCCGGCATGTCAGTAATCGGATGTTCATGTTCTTAGTCGGAAACTGATTTTAGATTTAGATTTGTTTGCATGAGGGCCATTGAGGATATTGCCTTCGTCTTTGCGCTATTTTTAGTAGGTCATGTTGGAGCTTTCCTTACTCGCCCTGATCTCGTTCTAAGGGGCTTTTTGCTACTGAGAACGGCCCTGCATCTTCCTGATGGTTGGCAGTCTTAAGGGCTTATTCGTTTGTGAGGAGGGTGATTGTTTTGCAGTTTTGCTGGTTGGATGTCTCACCTGGGGAACCGATGAATGATGGACTGTGGGTTGGCCGGGTAACTGGGACTTCAAGGAACAGCTGAGGGACAGCCTTGATATCTCCAATCACACACCCTGGCTTCCTGGCTTTTCTGTTTATAGGTGGGGTTGCTGGCAATAGTGGCCTGTGAGCTGAACACAGCAAATTTAACCTGGAGTGAATCTGTGGCAGGTTAGAGTCAGGTTGGAGTTGTTAGAGTCATTGCCAGACCTACTTTAAGACTTCAACCAGGGTGGTGTAGGGATGTATACAATGAGGCGGTGAGATGGTGGAAAGGTGGAGCAAGGGTGGGGGCAAGCGGGGCACTCAAGACTGAGTTGCTGGCTGCACCTGAGCTAATCAGACCACCTCCACAAGACGCCAGGGGCACACACTTGCTGCAGCCACCTGCTAAAGGGCAGCCACGCTTGCCTCCCACGATCACCGACAGGCACCAGTCACTAGTCACCCGCAATCCCCAGTGACCCCCGGCAAGAGTCTATCCGTCGAGAGTCTTTCCCTCTCCAAAGTCCAAAAGTCTTTTCCTCTGCAAAGTAACCGAGTGAGAATGGTAGGGTTCGGCGGGGGGGTGGTATGGGGTTTGCGGTGGTTAAGTAGAACGAGATAGAACCGGGGGCGGAATGTGAAGGGAGGGACGGTTAGCCTTTTGCCATAATGGCTCCGCAGGTTTTCTCTGCTCTCATTCACCCGGGCGCCACACCGCAACCCCTCATTTTCTCTCATCTTAGTTCATCTTTAGTCCGTCTCTAATCTGGTGTTTTCAGCGTTTTCGGCGTTGTTTCACTCGTTCCTGTTCCCCTCACGCCTTGCGGCTACTGCGACTCCCGCTGCTCCGCTACTCTGTTACTCCGCCGCTCGCTGCTCTCTGCTCTCGCGACCACGTGATCACGGTAGAAAGATAGTTAATACCAAATTGTATCATTCTGCACCATCAATATAGAAAAACTCTAAATATAAAAATGATCAACATAAATTGATATATAAAAATAATTATCAATTAATAAATAAGTGCTATTCAGTCAATTAACTTCCAAGCCTACATACCTTGCAGCCCGCATGTAAAATATAACTTTAAAAATCTGTATTCCATAATTAACATTTTTAAAATCAAATAGATATCTAATTACCATTTACTAATTAATTTTTAATTAATCATTACTTAATTAACTTCCCAGCCTAGACCACTATGAACTTAGCAGCCTGCAACTAAAATATAATTAAAATGATTAAATATTCCATAGTTTAAATATTCAAACTTCAATTCAATAATTAATATAGAAATAATAACTAATAAGTTAATTATTATATAAATAACTTCCCACCCTATACTTCTACAACCCAAGCATCCCGCAACTAAAATATTAGTACAATAAATCAGTATCCCATATTTTCTAAAAATTAAAAAATAATCAATTAAAAATTCTTAAACTATTAACTAATTGTTACTTATCTTGACACCCTAGACCCCTACACATCGAGCAGTCTACAACTAAAATACAGGTAAAATAAATAAGTATTCCCTAAATTACATAATTTAAATCAATTAATGAATTAATCAATGTTACTTAATTATTACTTAATTTACTTCCCACCCTATGCCCCTACAAACATAACAGCTACCAAATGTAGTGAAAATAAATCAATATTACATACTTTACATAATAAATATCAATCATATAATAAAATAAAACGTGTTAAATCATTCATAATTATTATTAACTAAATAACGTCCTTCCCTATCCCTCTATAAAACCAACAACCAGCTACAATGCTATAAATTACCATAAAACATGAAGTCAAAAATTCTAAGGGCCTTATTACGAGTACGGCTCGCAGTGGTGATATGACCACCGCCACCACTGCGGGTCCACCCACAGTATTCTGAGTGTGGCGGTCGGACTGCGATGAGACCGCCGGCTCCACCGGGATCAAGGATCCAGCTGTGCCGGCGGTGTGCAACCAGACTCAATATGCTGGGGGTGCCAATGCGAGCACCGCCGAGCATATTACGACCTACATATCCACTGCCCTTTTCATGGCAGTGAATCCGCCATGAAAAGGGTGGCAGACATGCAGGAAAGGGGGCTCTAACAGGGCCCCAGCTGGATCTGGGTCTGGGGGTGCATGCAGGGGTGCAAATGTTGTGCCGCCCTGGAATTGCACCACCATTCCAACATGGAGAGGCATGCACGCAGGAATGTGCTGCAGGCGCTGTCATGGCGGCGGTCTGCTGTTAAGGCTCTACTATGAGCCTTACACAGCTGCTGCCGTGAGAACTCCGCAGGACAGCCCACCCAGGACACTCATAATTCAGCGGGTGGGCGCAAAACAGGCTTGACGGTCCTTCTCACAGCGCAGCGGTGGCAGGAGGACCGTAAAACTTGTAATGAGGCCCTAAATTACTTAAACTTACAAAGTATATTGTAAAAAAGAATAACCTTTATATAAACAATAGTAACACATAAAATTATTACATCAACTAAAACACATTCATGGACATTCATTGGGCATAGATACCTTATGTGTAAAAAAAGGCATGGAGCCCTAAGCACAAACTACTCCAAATAGCCAAAAAAGGTCTCCGCATGGTGGGGGTGGGGGTGGAGCCCAGCAATTAAGGCATTTTGTGGCGCATGGTACTACGGATTTACAGTCCTTGGCGGCATCTCTCGTGAACAGGCCCTTTGTGGGTGCACTCCTTGATGACAGGGAAAATGCAAGAATTGGGGGGAGCTGTTGAGTCAACTCCGGTATTTTCGAGTGTGGTACTGAAGGGTTACATTTTCTTTTCTTTTGTGTAGTATCGGAGCCCCTTTTCAGCTTTCCTCTTCCCCTTCTGGACGCCCATGCCGGTTGTGTGAGACCCTCAGGTGAAAGGGTGATATTTTCAGTCGATGAGGGCAGATACAGTATTTTTCTTTAGGTACATGTACTCAATAGCGTGAACTTTGTAGAATGGAATGGTGGCTCTCTGTGTTGGGTCGTATCTCTGTGTGAGAGTTTGTTTTCTGTCTAATAGACAGCATTTTCAAAGAAAACGGCTCTAGGTAGGGGACCTTTAAACAACCTGTCTTTTGAAGTTGGTTATAAACAGTATCCTTGGGCTCACACCGCTGTTCAACATGCCATTGCTCGATACTTTGGTTTGCATGATACAAGTACATACACAAATCTGCATTAAACAATTGAGATTTACTGAACAGACCCATATTTTTTATTTTTCTGGATGCATGTTGTAGGTCAGGAGGATTAGAAGTCCTTAGTACATATATATCCGTAGCAGAATGAAGTTTTCAAAGAATTTTGATAATGGGCAGTTTCTTTTCATTGACATGTGTTCACCTTGTGGAATATTGGCGATATATCACTTTAGACAACAGGTGGAAACATTAAGTGTCACATATTTTAATTTTTGTAGTTTACTGATGAAGAATTAACAGCTTACAATAATCAGACAGACTTAGATATATAGCTAACAACAGCTTACGTAGGGAGCATAAATATAGGAACTAAAAATATTTAAAACTCTGCATTAGTGGTTTTACCCATTTACTCCAAGCACATCAGAGGAAATTTTATAGAAACCTCTTCTACTTCGAAGAAGGCACCAGATATAAAAGTAGGACCATTAGACCCACTCTTCGGTTCATTTTCGGGACCTGCAGAAAGACTCTAGCCTAGTGTGTACTTCAGAAGACTGCTTTGCTGCACCTAAAAGGACTGCTTTGCTGCTTTAAGCCTGCCTTGATCCCTCAGAGGTCTGGCCTGTTGCTTGAGCCCTGTTCCGTTGCTTGAACCTAGGACTACCAGAGTGACTCCAAGGGCTATTTCGCTGGACTCCTGATCAGAGCCTCGGAGACAGAAATGGCTCCAACCATTTGGAAACTGCATCTGGACTCACCTGAGTGTGTCCGGACTTTCCAAGTAGTGCCTCACCAGTCCTGGACCCTTGTACATGGTCATGAAGGTGCCTACAGCGCAAAATCCAAAACTTGGGACTTAGAATATTTTTGGCAAAAACTGCTCTGAGAACCGAGAGGAAACAGGGAACAGCCTGTTTTCTATCCACCCAAGGTGCATTGCAGTTTGGTCGGACTTCGAGGCAACTCCCTCTACGTTCTTCTCCACAGCAGCAAATCCTATTTTGTGGTACTTTGCAGAAGGGGTATCCGACCTCGTGAAGCTCTCGTCAGCTACAGCCTCCAGCCTCGTCCCACTGGACCCTTTTGACTTCCAAAAAAGAGACTAAGTCCAAATGTGGAAATCTTCAATGCAACATACTCCCTGATGATAGCGCCTCCTCCTCAGACACCGCCTGAAGGCTTGCCCCTGCTGAACTTTAACCTTCTAAACAGACTTTTTGCTTTAATCTCTTCCAAGTCCGAAGGTAAGTGCCGACCAGGTCTAATCCACTTTTTGTATCTGATGCACACTCCATCGCGGTCGGCCATATTTTTCAACTTTGACCCTGTCTCGCACAACTAGATGTCTGCCGTTGGTGCTTTGATCTTTTAGGCACGTGTTCTTACCTTTAAATTTAATTCCGGTTCTACAGTTGGATTTTTAATGCTGTGGTGTCAAATAATTTATGAAACTTTACTTTTTTTTTATTGTGTGGGATTTTTCTTTTGTTGTGTTTTCACTATATTACCTTTTTTGTGTTGCATTACTACTTTACACATTGTCTCTAAGTTAATTCTAACTGCTTTGTAGCAAGCTACCAGAGGGTTAAGCACAGGTTAATTTAGCGACTGTAGTGGTTCACCCTGACAGGGATTGTGGCTGTTGCTTGAACAGTGTTAACACCCCAGCCACCCAGCAACCCAATTTCTCATATTTGTTTAGTCCACAAATGTAATGAAATAGCCACACATTTTTGGATAAGTACCCCTTAGAGGAACTAATAGAGTACCCCAGCAGGATCGAATTCCATTTTGATTAAAACAGGCTTCAATCACCTCCTCTGCACAATGACTTGATGGGAACATGAAAAATAACATGTAGTAGGTTTGCTTTACCTAAATTAAATAGGCAACACTGATCAGGCACTATGTTACAAGAAGTACAACCTGATCAAATTCAAAGAGGTCAAACTGTTGGAAAATGAATCATATAAACATATTTCTAATGGTCAATGCAAAATGCGGAGTTACATAAATTGGCAGCAAAACAGGGCAATAACTGTTCACAACATACTTAGAAAGTGTTTGGACCTTAACATCAACCCTGTCTGAGCACCGTGATTTCTGTATTATCATATGTTTGAAAGATTGAGTGCTTTGTAGTCCGATCACTGGACATTCGCTTCCATTTATTTTAGGGATTTATCTAATTATTTTCCCCAAGAATGTTTCCTTCTCCTTGTGAAGTAGGGTCACATGTACCGCAGAAGACTTCTTCTAAAATCGCAATTTCAATGTATTGTCCTATACAAATAATTCAGAATCAAAGAGCTAATAATCGAGGCAGTAGATTCTATAGTTAAAATACTGTTACAATCAAATATATCTCACATATGATGTTAGCTCTTTTTGTCTCTTTTCATTATTAATGAACAAGGGTTACTGAAATATTACAAAATAACGTTATCTATGAAAAACAAATTCACTTAAAAAGTTTCTTTGCAGCAATGCTATGTATATGATTTAAAACCTTAGATCTGTTGAAATTTGGTGGTTCTGAATAGCTGAAAATATACCTTCCCAAATGCATTGATCAAGATCACTCACATGTCACAGATGAGATCAGAAACAGTGACATCAGTGATGATATCACAGATCAGCATTGACATCATCTATGACATTAGGACAGAAATACATCATTGCTGTTTTACACATTTGTGTTCTGGGAGCATTGAAAGGCCAAAGGATGTGCACAGCAATATAAGAGGTAGCCGTACTAAATGCAGGGCCTCTGACCACTGAACAGTCCAGTGTAAAGTGTGTGTGCTCTCTGTGGTAAACATGGTAAGATTGGTCTCCACCTGTTTGGAGTATTTAATTTACCTCTCAGTCCCTTGTCAAGTGGTATCTCAGATACCCAGGGCCAGTAAATTAAATGCTAGTGGTGGGCTTGCAGCGCTGATTGCACCACCCACCAAAGTAGCCTTTCAAACCTGTCTCAGGCCTCTGCCTTTGCAGGGCCTGTGCACGCAGTTTACTGCTGCTGTGACGTGGCACATAAAGTGTATTCTACGTCTGTGACCCCCCTTTTACTGCATGTCAGTCACCCCTAAGGTAGACCCTAGCTAGCCCTATGGGCAGGGTGAATTGTAGGTAAAAGGTAGGACATGTACATTAACTGTGTGACATGTCCTGGTAGTGACAACCAGCCATTTTGGTTTCTCACTGCTGTGAGGCTGCCCTCACATAGGAATGCATTAGGGATTCCCTGATAAGTGTTTCAGTGGATTTTCTAATATGAGAGGAGCAGCGTGGTCAAGTTTGGTATGTTTGGAATAGTAATATTAAATGCTGTGTAATGGTGTGCGCAGATTTATTATCACTATTTTAGAAATGTCACTTTTAGAAGTTGGCATTTCTGTGTGCTATGTGTCTTTTTGCCTGCCGGATGTGTATTGCATGTCTGGCATTGGAGGGACAGGGGCGGGTGAGGTGCCGTGGCTCCAGAGGGGCGGGTGAGTCAGCACTCGGCTGAATAGGCAGATCTACATTTGGAGTACTGGGAGGAGTAGTCCCTGACCCTGAAAAGGTCTGTGCCTGCCTTGTTCAATGCTGGCTCCACCCCCTGTGGTGTGTCTGGGGCCAGGACCTACTCTGACAATGAGGGTGTTTAAGCACTGTATAGAAATGTTGGAGTGCACCTCAGAACTGGTTGGACCGGGTCTAGGCCTGTGCCGGGGGAGAGAACAAAAAACACATGTGGTATAAGTACTGGGGCTGTGACCCCATGAGAGTGTGCTGTTGCTATACCTTTTGGGTGCTGAAGGACTGCTGGGCATCAGGAGGAACCGCCGTTGGACCCAGCTGCTGTCTCCTGGGGGTCCCTACGTGCTAGCGTATCTGTACCCAGCTCTGCCCTCTGGACTTTGGGGGATCCTGCCCTGCAGGCTTAGCACTAAGAGAGCACTGGATTCAGTAGGGGGGGTGCCTCCTCTCTGATGTACTTAGGAGGTGAAGAGCACTGTCCTCAGGGGGAGACAGGCTGCATCCTCGTGGATTGTGCCTCTGATGTTGGGGGCAGGTGGGTGCTCTGGCCGGACCCGGAGCAGATGAGTGAGGAGCGTTGCATTGCTGCACACTGGGGCCCCTGAAGAGCAGGGGTCTTGCACAATCCAAGCACGTTGTGAGCGCTTCACCTTTTGCCCTCCTTTGAGCCCAAGACGGGAGCTCCTGCGGCGGGGACGACAAGAACTGCCGCACCGCAACACAGAAGTTTGGCTGGTTGTGGGCGGAGCTGATGGGCACAGAAGTAGCCAACCAGGACGCAGGAGAGACGGAGCCTCGTGGGCTCTTTCTGCCTCCCGCGGAAGTCAGGCAGAGTTGCGGCCTGGTGCCGGGTGGCGCCTCCCCGTGTGGAGGAGGAGAAGTCCTGCGTGCCTGCACTGACAGAGACGGAGCCTTGTGAGGGCTCACAGCAGCTGTGTACCTACGGAGATTGTCGGCGGGAGGAGTGGCTTGACCGGAGTCTCCCCATGCGGCAGGTCGAGGAGTAAACCGCGCCGTGAAGCTGCAAGACCAGGGAGAAGCCGTATGTCAGCATTCTGGGGCCCTACTCGCCGGAGTGAGGGTGAGTCTGGCCATTGAAAAAGTTTTGCCTAGGCAGAAGAGCCCAAGTAAGGTCCTCCCGTCCTTGGGAGCATTGCGCTACCGGTTGATAGCAGTGTCGGCGCCCTGTGCATTACGGGCCTGCAGCTGGGGGCCAATTTGGAAGCCTTGTGTCAAAGGAGGCCTTGTTGTTAGCCGGGAAGCTTGGGGTGAACCACAACGGAGGCCCCCAAGCCAGGATGGAGGAGGAAACCTTCACCAGACTTCCACGCAGTCCGGGTAAAGAGGGCAGAGGCGCTGGGACTGTCATTTGGGGGCCAGTGGGCTCCCGGGGACATGGGGGCATTATAGGAAATCTATGTATACCTGAGAGGGCCAGGAGGTGTAGCAATGATGCGCTGCGCTACTGCTGATAATTTTCCTTATGCCTAATGTGATAATGCATAAGATGTTTCTCCCCAGTGTTTAGGCCTAATGTGTTTATGCCTAATGAGAGGATGCATAATGTGTTTACGCCTAATACCTTGGCCTTATATGTTTATGCTAAGTGTTGTGTCACCAGTAGTTATTGGTTGTTTTCCCTAATTGTGAGTTCTGATGTTTATGACAGTGGTCCGATTGGCCCTGTCATGTATATAATCCCCTGTAAAATATTGCCTGGTGCCATGTGGCACAGTGTACATTTGTGATTATGATCTAATGTGTTTATGAGTAATACAAAGGCTATTTTTTATATAACAATGTGTGGAGTTTCTTTTGTTGTGTGCCTAGTGTGTCGTGTGTGTATGCGTGTGTGTGTGTATGCGTGTGTGTGTGTGTGTGTGTGTTGTGCAAACGCATGAACGCATATGGACCACTTGGACTGCTGTTGCGAGGAGGAATCCAAAAATAACTAGGCGTCTGAGTCTTGAGATAAATAGATAACTAGATTTGGCAGGTGAATGCAGAGGCACTCACTTGATGCCAGAGCTGGTCACAGGTGGATTTATGTGTTCTCTTGCATTCCATTTACAGAGTCTGCTCTATTTTAAAGGATAATTGAATGATTTAAAAATGTAAATAAATAATAACGGGTCTAAGGGCCCGATTTAGATGTTGGTGGCTGCATCGTCCTCTGCGAGGATGAGTATTTTACTCTGTCACCCTGGTGGAGGTCCCGACTGCCAAATTCAGAAAAATCCACCGGGCTCAGGGACATTTTTAGCATTCACAGGAACCACCATCAAGGCGGTTCTTGTTCATGCATTATAACTGGCATATATCCCTGTCAAACATGAAGGTGCTGTATGACAAAGTTGCAAAGTATTTTTATGTTCTAACTCAAATCCCCAAAGTGGGATTTTGCTTTTGAAAGTTAAAAAACAATGCCCCCTCACCATGGTGGTCATCTCCAATGGCGTGAAGGACATTTTAATTTTTATATTGCCCTCTACTGCCAGGGTTTCCCTGACAGTGACGGGCAGAACTAATGGCTATATCCCTGCCCATCTAAATTGGGCAGGCGGACATATAGCCATTTCTCCGACAGCCCTTACTCCATCAGGATGTCATAGAAATTTGGCCACAGCAGAGACGGAGTAGTCTCTGCCGTGCCAAACTAAGGTTTGCCCGCTTTTAAATTTGGTGGCAGGCCATTTTGTTGGCAGGGAATATTACTCCATCGAGGTTGCGATGGAGTGCCCTTCCCGACAACATATAAACCAGGCCCTTAGTGTTGCCTAATTTGATAGTGAACTTTGTGGGTAATCCCAAACATTCTCCAAAACATGTCCCTCTCTTATCCTCACAGCTGATTTACCTCTGATTGGCTGAGATATAAGTGCACCCCTTAAGTGTTTTTGACAGCGTGCCACGAGGCACACATCACAATGAAGCAGTAGAAAGGGGAGATCACATTAAGAAAAAAACATTTTTATCAAAAAGAAAACGTAAATCAAAAGAAAAACTGAACATCTGCTAATATACAAACTCTTTTCATACTTACTGTTGTAACGCTGACAATAAACAAATTGAATCAGGAAATCGTGTAAACTGTTTTTTAAACTAAAAATATGCAAAAATGTGTAAATTTATGTTGTGCATATGCATTAACTATGTGTATGGTAAAAATGTTTTTGTGAATCAGGCCCGCATGGAATATCCACTTAGATTTCACCTCAATAGTCGAACCTGAGCAAAAAAAAGGCATATGCAAGCAAAGTTTAACACACAAAAAAGGTATTGCTACAAACCGGGCATGACAGAAAAACAAGCCATACAATTGAGGAGCTTCGTGATTGAAATGTTGCTTTTTAGGTATACCTCCCACTTAACGATACCTTCATTTTCAGATGGCTGTGATTTGATTCAATGTTTCCAAGCTCGGCTAATGAGAAGAAAAATTCTCCTTAATACGACATATTACGTCCTCAATCCCCCAAAAAATGATTGCGGAGAAAATACAGACCTGGATGAAAGATGACAGATTGTAACCTTACGTTTTAGCCACATAAATATAAAGGTTACCTGTCAGAGAGAGAAACCCCAATTACACAAATTCGATTTAGCTGGACGACATTTGTCTGCTCTTCACATTAGTCATAATGTAATTTGCCCAACCTAAACATTTTTAATAGTCATTCTATAAGGTAAACCATAGGGTAAACTGTAGGCCACAAGGCAACCTCGGAAATGAAGGTAACTTTAGAATAGTAGTGATTTATAAAGAACTAGGACCATTACCTTTACCGGCTCTAACTATTCATATTATTGAATTAGCATATGCACATTTTCTCCTCTAATTTTTTTTGTCGAAGCATGTTCTGTGCTTTCTCACATTTGGACAAAGCGCGCGCGCAGACAGCTGAGGTGAGAAGTCAATGCGTAACTTTTCCCCGCACTGCAAGGAAAGGTTTGATCTCGAGGCTCCGCGCGCAGTGTCGGGACAGCCAAAATAAAAGCGCGCGACGTTCGTCTCACCACTTACCCCAGTGATGACAGCGGTGTCCCCAGCGGCGAAAACGCAGGCTGTGGCCAGGAGCACGGTGAAGCCCCGCAGGTTTGTCATGGCGCCTCCTGCCGTGCTTTTTTTTAAAGTGCAGCGAAATAGCAGGCGCGACGAAGCGGGCAGGTAGCCCGGGGATGTGCAGAGGCAGGCGGGAGCCCTGTCGGGTGTGCGCAGGGTGGGTGAAGTCTAGGCGTGTGCGTGGAGGCGGGCTGCGGAGAGGCTGGCGCGCAGGCAGAGAGCAGAATGCGCGGAGTCCACTCACTGCCTGCTGCTCCAGAATGCTAACCGTTATAAGGCGGGGGATTGCCATTCAAACCTCCCAGCGTGAGTCACCAGAGGGGACCTTGGCATAAGGCCAGGGCGCACAATGAAAGAGCCATTCAGAATCTCGTCAGAAGTAGTAAGCGCTATATAAATGCAACATCAATGTCAAATGCCAGCTTTCAGCGTCAAGTAAAGCATACACACAATACAGTGGTTAAATATAACATTGCCAGGGGTTAGGGCTATCCCACGGCATTTCACGTTCCTTGCTTCTGTACACACAGGGTGATTCTGGAAATGCATTTTCAATTCGACAACGCCTGTAAAGAATTTTCTTACACAATTGCCTCTGTTTACATGCAGTGTCCTTCGAGTACAATATTCAGTTTGCGCACACGTACGTGGGAGCATTTTGATTTTAAATATGTATGATGTTGCTGGTGGTGGGGGACATTGGGGGAAAGATGGGTCTATTAATCCGCCACAAGGTAGATTTTTGTGTTTTATGTACAATATAGATTGAGGGCCCCATTGACAAAGGGGCATTTCTCTGTAGCTATACGTTTATGATCTTTATTTACCTGCAAGAGGCAGGTCAAATTCTTGGCAGGCGTTGTTGAAGATGTATTTCCAGAATCACCCCTGCGTGTACAAAAGCAAGGAACGTGAAATACCGAGGGATAGCCCTATTCTCTGGCAATGTTAAATTTAGCTACTATATTCTGTTTGGGCTTTCCTTGACGGCCTATCAATTTATGTGGGGAATTCTCCACCCGACGGCGGAGTCTGCACTGGTAAAATATAATTTCCCATCAGAGAAAAGAAAGCACTTTTAAAATGTGTCTTTGCCCAGAGGATCCTGTTTCCCCTGTGTGGAGTTCTCGCCTATGAAGAACTCAATGGATGAAGAATAGGGCTCTCCAAGGGGAGTCACATAACCTTCCCAAGAGGAAGCTTGAAAACCTGCGACTTTATCAGTACTGTTAACTCAGGATCTGATTACGTTCAAAGTATACACAAGGAGATGATGCACGAGCGCTGAAACTTTTCAGACACTCACCCCCAGTCACAGATCTGAGTTGAATCCCTCATCATTCTTTAGCTCACTTCGCCACCTCAGTTCAGACCCAGTTATATGCAAATCAGTCTTGACCCTGTACCTCATGGGAACAGTCCAGCCCGAACTGCCAAGCCAGGTCCTCCCTGAACCGGAAACAAGCATCCTGGGACCGGTTTCTGGGTAACACCCTTCATCAGCCAGGCTAGCTTGAATCCAGTGGCAAAGTGAGCAAGGGACCCACGAACCTGGCTTGGCAGTTCAGGATGGACTGTTCCCATTGGGCGCAGGGTCAAGACTGATTTGCATATGGCTGGGTCCAAACTGGAATGGCATGGTGAGCAAAAAAACTATGGATTTAGGCCCAGATCTCTGAACTGGGGTGAATATCTGCCATCGTTCTGCATTCTGTCCATCAATTGTTCTTTTTATGTTCAAAGTATTCCAATTGGAAAAGGGTCTGGGGCCAGATAAAAAAACTTTTTCAGCAAAAAAACTTTAAACAGCTAGAATTGTTTGTCAGGGTAAAAATGCCAATGATATTTTGATCATTGAGACCAGGCTTATCTCTGGGTTTAGGGTCGGAGTCTCCTGGAGACATCAGTCTTGAATGTTTCATAACTGATATGTGCTGATGACGCTCGATCATCTGCTGTACGCTGACAAGGGGCCGCTCTTGCAGGTGGACAGGGAGAGTTGGGCTTTGATCCTTTGATTCAAATGTTACTAGTAGGTACAGGCGATAGGAAGGTGGGGATAAGTCCCGCAAAGTTAGCAAATGACCACTCAGTCGTGTGTTTTGTCTGTCACGTCTTCTGCCTCCTCATGGCCCCCCTGGAATATGAGGATTAAAGCTAGGGAAAAGGCCTCATTAAGTGGACATCTATACTATAATGATGCTAACTCTGTTGGATGATGGTGAGAAATAACACGGGCCTTCAGCTGGACAGTTAGCAGCTTCAATACGTTTCAGCTCCTATAGTGAATAGCACTGATTTTGACATTTGTGTCAAAATATCACTGTTTTATTTAACCCACAATGGCTGTGTTGTCACGTAAGAGGCAATAGTCAACTATTCAAATCCTAATCAAGGAGAAACTTGGCCAGTTGGGTACATTCATCCAAAGAACAGCTGAAATTGATTGTTTGGGATCTAACCTGAACCACCAGTTGGATGATGAATAGCCCAAAACAAGTGTCTTCATGTTCTGGCAGTTTCATTGCCCCCCATTTGCTTAACTGCAAGTGAGGTGTGTAAATACAGGCTTGCTTCTGTGTAAGTGAAAGGATCTTCAGAAGGCCTTCATGCCTCGTTAGATGGCCTTGTATCTCTTAGAAGGGACAGTTGGAGCTTCCTCTCTCACTCCTCTAGGATTCTGTGATTGCTGATTTGTGGGACAGTACTGAGATTGTGTCTCAGGATTCTTTAATTGCAGGCAGTGTGGAGGTGGAGTCCCCTTGGGAGAGCCACTACTGTGGATTTTCTCTGTCAATAATGTCTGCTGACTAGACATTTTTTATTCATCCCAATCCACGCTTAAAAGAGGACTGTGTTGAGTTGCTGGCAATCATGAATAGTTAGCCATAGAGTTCCAGTATGACATAGCAATCAATAAAGTGATGGCAAGATCATTTTCTACAGTGGTATCTCGTATCCATGAACACATAAGGAACTAAAGCGTGGATTCTTGTCAAAAAACCTGCCTACTGATAATGTCTTTCATAAGCAAGGGGTTATTTAAAGAACAACTGTAGGACACCCTCAATGATTTGTGTACATGACGGAAAGTATGTGCACTCTTTCAAATTGAAATGTAGTTATAAGGCAATGCTTGAGAGCTTTGGATATGGATGCTGGTTTTTCATTTAGGACATTTTATTTGAGACTTTGATTTGTGGACCACATTATGTTTAATTTAGCAATTTTGTGACTATCCTCCCCCTTTAAGATGAATATCTTTTGTACACAGACCCTAGACTTCCATCCCCTCCATCCCATCTAAAATGCTTACATGTCATTCTTCTCCTCCTTTTATTTTTCAAGATTTTACATACTAGTAATTAGTTTGTCTGAGTGTTCCTTCTGTGCAGTCTGTAGTTTTTATTCATTGGCTGTGCCAATACATTTTGCACATATTATTCTGGATGTTCACGTCCCGGAATGGGGTGTCGTCCACATGCCTGGCTAGGCAGTTCCACACCTAAGTTGGGATCTGGAACTGGTTCTGCACTAAGAACAGGTGGATAGTTTGGGAAGCGGGTTCTTCAGGTAGTTATTGCCAACCAGATGTACAAGCATTACAAGGTCCTGTACGGCATGGCCTGAATGAGCTGGACCTCATTATGCCACCTTATGTTCCCCACCCTCACCATTTGGAGATGCTCCATGTGTAACTCCAGTGTGCCTTGCAGGAGCTGGTTTTGGCTTTCCATCACACAGGTGTGGCTTTGCAGGTGATTGGTCAGTCCCCAGGTAGGTGGCTATGGAGGACGTGGACTCCTCCATATTGGTGATACCATGTTAAATGGAGTATTGGTGAGGGGGGGAAGCTATACTTTCAGAGAGATGGTGTGGTGTGGAAACCTGTGGTGGGGAGGGGGGGGGCTAAATTTAAGTGTTTTTAAGAACGTGCCCCAATGTGGTAAAAGCAAGATAATTTGTTGTAGGTACTTGCTATTTTGCCTCTGAGTCTCCTTTGCCCCTTCTTCTGTTTTTAACATGTTGCCCCCCCCCCAGAGCCTCATCATTCAGTTTTGATGCTCCGACTAAGGGCCTGATTAGGATGCAGACGGAAACGGCACCAACTGTCGGTCTGACCCGTTCTGACTGCATCCTATTCAGGCAGTTGGATTCCTTCCCGATCGACCCATTGGGATGGAGTCGGTCAGGAAGGAATGCAACCGGACATTCTGACTGACTTCCAATGGGCTCGGAGAGCCTGTCCGCCAGTCGGAATTCTTACAGTAATCTCAAGGGCAGCTGTTTCCGCCCGAGGGATTTACGATGTCGAATTCCGACAGCCGTTCTGTGTTGGCCTTTCCAACACAGAAAGGCTGTCAGATGTTGACTTTGGGGACCACCAACAGGGCCCCCATGGGTGCAAGGCCTCCAGATGGTCGCCTTGCAGGCACCTACAGTGCCCCCCTGTTGATTCCTGCACCTGGTGGCAGGCACCTTGAGGTGTCTGCCACCAGGTGCAGGGATGAGCTGCACCTCTGCTCTTCACAATGAGAGCATGCATTTCGAACCATTGTAAAGGGTAGGGTTGCTACTGAACAGTGTTCGTCGCATCTTAATTGCTGGTTTGGGACTGCCGACCGGAGGTCATTGGGTCCCACTTCCAGAACGATGTTGGACGGACCCTGGTCGGTCCAACATCGTAATCAGGCCCTATGTCTTTACCCTTTGAAGAGCCACCATACACCACAACCTCACTGTGCTTGTGGGGGCATGGCCAACAAAATGGTCGAATAGGGCATGCTTTTTCGGTGCTCCGGATGGACACGGGGAGATCCGCTATTATCCTGTGATGCTGAGCTGGGATCAACCCCATGATAATAGGCATGACCTGGTACTGCTTCCTGACATATTTAATAAATTAGATCAGTCCTGTTGATACCACGAGAAGAGCGGTCTCGTATGGCGATAGACGCGGACATGCCATCTTGGGTGGACGTGAAAGGCTCCATACGCGGAGCGGGAATGAAGACCCAGTTATCTGGGACCCAGCGTGAGGGAGTAGTGAAGCTCGACTGCGGAACGCCAGACTGCGGCTCCCGGCCTGGGATGTGTGTGTCCTTGGCCCGGGACCCGCCCTTGATGCGCTGAGGTGCGGCTCGCGGTGACCACTGAGCAGCATGGAGACCGGCCGGAGCACTATGTCGGTGGCGGCAGAGCACGGTGGAGACCAGGACAGATCGACCACACAGGGACTACCGGCAAAATAGGAGGTCTGTCGGGACACGGGAGTGGACTTCTTGGCGGCCTGGACCGGCTCCTGCCCTGATCGGGGACATGGGACTGAGGAATCCTGATGCAACAGACGGCCGATACATAAGATACACCGGGCCCACAGGTTCTGTTGGAGAGAGATCGTGTTTCTGGGAACCCGGGTCGGGTCTGCGGCACTGTAACAGTATACACAGTTAACTTAAGGTACATCACAGTGGACTATGATCTGATTGCTGGTGGGTCAGTGACAATTCACTTTCCTTAACCTCCGACCCCTGGTTCCCCAGCTAATGTGTGGCCTAGTTGGAATATAGAGGTGAAATTGTTCTGGGAGGTACTCTCCCTGGTGTAGAGCCCCCAGAGAGGAATCACAGAGGTGTTGAAAGAGGCCATACCATACCTCACTGGAGGAGAATTCCTGCCATTGGGCGAGTTCAGGCGGGTGCCCGAATCTGTTGAGGTGGCTCGCCGCTGGGGAAACCCATGATGTGCACCAGGGACCGGACCCCAACCCACCATTGGGACTGCCAGCGTTGATGGTACATTGAGTTGACGGGACAAACATGGTGAAAGATAAAGGCAACTGCACGCAGTCCAACAAGATACTGAACTATGCACAGCCATTACTTCAGGGACCAGGCCAACACATGGAGGACACTGATGAGAGGGCTCCGGATGCAGCCCAGCAGGACCCCTCGTTGACCAATATCCTGGCAGCAATACAGTCAACCAGAGATGATATGGTTAATAGAACAGATACAGTAGCCATTGATGTTAACAGGTCGCAGCTAGGGTCACTACGATGGAACAGAATGTGGAGACCCTTCAGGCTGAAGTCATGTCTCTATGTGAAACGGTTATGGACCTACAGAAAAAGACAACCAAACTTGATGACTGAGCCAAAGATCATGAGGGCCGATTACGAAGGAACAACCTGTGATTCGTGGGGTTACCGGAACGGGAGGAGGGCCCCTCGGTGGAGCTGTTTCTGAAGGATTGTATTATGAAGGTCCTTTCTCCTGGTAGGATATACAAATTCTTTAACATAGAGAGGGCCCACAGGGCCTTAGCTCCTTCGCCATAACCTGGGTCTCTCTGAGAGCCATCATTGCCAGTTTTTTAATCATCGAGATCGGGACATGATCCTGCAGGCTACTCGCACAAGAGAACCCTTGCTCTTTGATGGTCATCTGATCGCAATCTATCCAGATTACACACAATGGGTGCAAGATCAGAAGAGGACCTTTCTGGCGGTCAAGAGACGATTCTGCGAGGCTGGGATAAAGTACAGCCTTCTTTTTCCAACTAAGCTCATAATTGAATATAAAGGGAAATCTGTATTCTTCTTCTCGGCGGTGGAGCCATCAGACTGGATGGACGCCAGGGGGGGCTCTGCTGCCCACCGGAGTGCACACTCTGGATCAGTCAAGGCGTCGGGACCCCCCGGATCAAACCACACACTGAAACCGATCAATTGGAGGGACGCGGCAAAAGACGATCGACAATTCTTGACGAGTCTGGGTGTGTGCAGATGGTACCCTTCAGCTGGCAGATGTGCTATTGAACTCTGATCTGGCCTCACAGGACATAGTACCTGACTCCAATGTATCCTTAGACTTTTCTGGCTAAGAGAAACGTATGGATACCAATCAGGAAGCTCAAAATAAGTACTGATGGGGGCCTGACCCCCAGAAGAAGGTATGTGTGGGGGAACAGTTGAGTATCGACCCCCTGTTTCCGGGGGACATCACACCCCCCTTTAGAGGCTGAGTCTCGTATGGGGAGCTAGAAGCTGTTGTCTTGCATACCAACAATTGCTCGGCCACTGGCAAGGCACCTACTTAAGGGAGCATGACCACTGCACATTGAAAGATCCAAGAACATTCAGCATAAGGCTATGGCTATTGATGCAGTGGATAGTTATTTTTATTTGGGAATTTGTGGGATTCGGGTACTAGCTCTCCAGGATATTGGGAGGGATGGATCCCCTCCACTGCCCAGAGGGAGGGGGGAGGAGGTCGAAGTTAAACCTGTTATGTGTGTTCTGCAACAGTTTAAGAGGGGTTCAGGAGTTCCGTGTCTGAGGTACAGTCTATTTCTGCAAGGCTCATCTCTATGGATGGAGGGAAGATGGGGACACATAGGTATCACTAACAACAAGTCACTATGGCTCCCCATGATGAAATTGATTAACTGGAGTGTCCGGGGGATGGCAATGCTCGGAAAAAGAGGACAGATCTTTGCTTACTTGAAAAGATATAGAAGAGCAATTGCATGTCTCCAAGAAACTCATGTTTGGGGTGATTCCCTGCAGGCTATAAGATGCAGATGGTGGGGGCAGATATACGCCACCTCCTACTCAGGGGTTGCACATGGGTTCTTATCTGGGTGGCCCCCAGGGTCCCCTTCCAGTACTTACAACATGTGACAAACCCAGAGGGATAATATGAGATCCTACATGGCAGACTCGATGGCCAAGAGATGTGCCTTAATGTATACACACCTAACGCGGATGACCCAGGCTTCTTCCCTGGGGTTGTGGCTGCTGCGACCCCATATCTAGGTAGGGGGGTGAGCATGATGGGGAATGTTAATTTGGTGTTGGATGGGATATTGGACCGGGATCCCTCATGACAGAACACAAAGCCAGGAATGACAGAGTTCGTTAGAGACACACTGGAGGGGCTGTGCTGTGGGATGTGTGGAGGACGAGGTACCTGGACCGTAAAGTCTTTTCCTGTCATACACCAACAACAAATACGCTCAGTAGACCAAAGTTGTAGACCTGATCCCTATGGTCGAAGACATAGTATACCACCCAAGATATATTTCGGATCACTCTCCAGTGGTCTGCTATCCCTCGATACCACGAAGCCCAGACCAAGGATCCCTATGTGAAGGCTGCGGCCTGAGGCGCTCACAGACCCACCTTTCGCTGCGACACTGGGAGAAGAAATATCTAGATACTTTGAAACCAACTGGGGTGCGGCATCCTCGAGAGAAGTGGAGGGGAGGCCCTGAAAGTAGTGCTCAGATGGGTTTGTATTAAGACAACATATGGAGTGTCCCAACAGCTGGAGCGGGACATTAAGGTACAGGAAGGCAAACTAGGGTTATAGAGCCATCGCTCCCGACTGCCCCATAGCTCCTAGATGAATGGCACACTGCTCGAGAATCCCTGCTGGAGTCTCTACGCCATTTAGAAAAGTTTAAATAGACAGTGTACTGGCAGCGTCTGCACATGAAGGTAGACAGATCCGGGTCCTTGCTCGCCAAATCTATCGGGGGGGAAAAGCATGTGGCACCCATTGTCCAGATGCACTCCAGGGAGAGTACCACAATTTATAGCCAAGAGGCGATCGTAGAGGTCCTGTCGGATCATCTGGCCAAGGTGTATACCGGACCCCCCTCTCCGCCCCGGAGATGGTTGCTGAATTCTTGGCCTCCATGGGCTTACCCCGAATAGAAGATGCAGTCAGTGAATTTGTTAGATAACCCGATCTCTAAAGAGGAAATTTTGGAAGCCATACAGCTTTAAGATCAGCAAGAAGCCCTGGGAGTGATGGTTTCCCGTCTGAGTTTTATTGTAGGTTCGCACCATTGCTAGTGGACCGCCTTCTGGAGGTATATAATGAAGCCTTTCAGATGCAAATCCTGCCAGCCTCTATGAGAGTGGCCATGTCGATTATGATCCCTAAGATGGACAGGGACCTTCAGGTGCCGAGTTCATATTGGCCAATCTCCTTGTTAAACATAGCTATAAAAATCCTGAGTGGAATATTAGCAGCCCGGCTGTTGCCCCATATGCAGCACCGGATACATCCTGACCAGTCGGGGTTTATCCCCTAACATAATACCACTTATAATCTGCATAGACTGGCTCATATATGGCATTCCCCCACTATAAACCGGGATGACCATACTCTGGCGCTGTTAGATATAGAGCAAGCTTTTGATTCTGTAAACTGGTCCTATATCTGGGAGGTTATGCGAATAATGGGAGTAGGAGAGCGGTTCCTTAAATGGATATAATTGCTTTGCACGGCCCCCCATACTATAGTGCTAATGGGGAGGCTGATGTTGAGGGCCTTTGTACTACATCAAGGCACCAGACAGGGATGCCAGATGTCGCAACTCTTATTCACAGAGGCAATGGAACCGCTGGCAGCGGCATTGAGGAGGAAATTGAGTGCATGGGCTATCCCCTTGGGAGACACTAACCATGTTGTCTCAATGCACGCGGACGATACACTGGTATATATCCGACAGCCTGCTCAAGCGATTCCTATACTTCTAGATACGCTGCGGGCATTTGGCGATATATCTGGATTAAAAGTAAATCAGGGCAAATCAAAACTACTCTCAATTGGACGGCTGGCCTTGGAACCACGCGAGACACTGCAGGATGTGGGACTCCCATGGGCAGAGACCGAGCTCAGATATTTGGGAATCAGGCTGGCGTCTATGCCTGAGAGGTACCTGAACCTTAACATAGGGAAGGTAGTAGAAGGAATTCGAGGCTTGGTGTGTTTCTGATGGGAATTGCCTCTGTCCCTTATGGGAAGAATTGCTATTACAAAAATGGTCATTCTACCCTGATGCTTATATGCGATGCAACCCTCCCTTTATAAAATCCTGCAGCACCTTTTAAAAATACTGGATAACTTGTTAATAGACCTGCTATGGGGTAACAAATGTAAGAGGGTGAGCCTGACCACTCTACAAAAAACTTGGCAGACTGGGGGATTGGAGGAACTGTGTTTCAAATTTTATTATCTAGCCTCTCAGCTGCAGCATACGGTTCACTGGCTGGATGACGCCGAGAACTGGGAGAAGAGACTGTTAGCGGGTACTTTCCCGGGAAGCTCACTTCCTGAGCTTTTAATGGGGGGAGGGGGGTCCCACCTGCCTGCCCCTACATAATACGGCATGTTGCAGAGCTCTGGGAACATACAGTTAGGAAGGTCTTGGGTCATGCACCATATACCCGGAGATGTCACTTTGGGTGATTCAGCCATTCTCTAAAATTGCAGCTTCTATGTCCGTCCTTAGAGGGAAGGAGGGTGGATGCCTAACAATGGGGGATATATTTGAAAATAAACAAGTAATCGCATAGGAAAACACAGAAACTGCTTTTGACCTGGGGAGGGGACAGTTCTTGTAATGCAGGAAGATATCCTAAGTAACCCGGGAAATATTGCATTCGTTCCCGGAAGAACCCCCTGTCACAAACGTACTACAAGTAATGTTATGTATGGCCCAGGGACATCGTCTGATCTTGCACTTGTACCGGGCTATCCGGTAGGGTAAGATAATCCGGGTACTCCCCGTTCAATTAAATTAGCAACAGTAGTGGAAGTCCTTTAACAGAAAAAGATTGGATTAAAATAAATACAAGAGGGGGTTGAACGAGTGAGCTCGAATACTCGGTTTAAACCAATACAATATAACTTTGTACAACAAATCTATCTTACCCCCGAAATGTTAAACAGAATATACCCAGATAAGTCAGAGCAAGGTCCCCGCGGTGGTGAAAGAGACGCAGATTTTATACATATGACCTGGGCTTGCTCAACTTTGGTCCCCTACTGGATCGAAATCTTAGCCAAACTAAAAGAAGCCACGGGATGGGTGATCCCCAGGGAGGTCCGTATGGTCCTGTTGTGATTACTCCCTTCTCCTAAGTGCAAAAACCTGAGTAGGAAATTTGTGATGTTAGTGTTGGTCCTAGCAAAGCGCCGTCTAGCTATATCCTGGATGAGTCATGCCCCGACAAGTGTAGTAATGTGGGTGAACGATGTTTATGAATGGGAAACAGCAGAGTCAGTTTGGTTGAAACAAATACAACATGATGAGAAAATCGAGGATTATGTACGGGCCTGGGAAGCAATGATCAAAGACCTAAGGGAAACGCAACCATCTGGAGCTCCTTTGCCTCCGAACTCCGGTACTGGGAATAATCCATGGAGAATAGAGTAGTGACTTACACACCCTGACGAATCAGGAGTAGGACAGAAGTGGAGCCGGAAACAGGAATCAAACCTAGACTATAAGTATACTCCTGACCCTGTGGAGGGAGGGTGGGCATGTAGGGGAGTTAAGTGGTTATGTTGACAAGAGGGTATTCTCTAAGAATGTAGTGTGGTACATGATGTGGGAATAGGCAAAAGGGTTGCTTATGGTCGGATGACCATCCCATAAGAGATTAGAAATGTATAGTTACAGTCCAAATGTTCCAACATATGTATTGAAATGCCCTGTACATGTTAAATGCCAATAAAAACTTTTTTTTAAAACCTCACTGTGCTTGCTAATACCTTCTGCCTCACAAAGCATAATGTTTCCCATAAAAGTTTCTATAAATCATGTGAACCTTAGAATCATCCTATATAGTTTTTAGGATCTGCATTTACTCAAGTAAAGCCAGCAGATTTATGAAGAAGGACAGAGGGTGGATACATTCTTGGCATACATATAACGTGAAAAGCATAAGAATAATTTGGTTGATAGTATTAGGCATCCTATGATAGGGCTAGATACACATGATACAATAAGGGACATTGAAATCTTGACATCTATAATGGCTCCGCCTACCCCTCCCCCGCCCCCAGGTGACATTAGAGGAAATGTAGAATTTTCTAGAGTACATTTTCATCTCTAAACTAAATTAAAGAACTAGAATCCAACTGTCCCAACCCTTTACAGAAGTGAAATCGTCTCATGCAATTGTTTCAATTCCCAAGTCTAAGGCCACGCGGGACAATGACTTTCCAGCCAAATATCTTTGTTAGTACAAGGCATTTTCTGCCTCACTCTAGTACTGAGTTCATTATTTAATAGTATTCTGATTTCATGAATGTCCCACCATCATTCTGGGCAGGTGATTTAATTTGTTTGCTTGAATCAACGAAACCTGCTAATGAGCATCAGGTCTCTTTGCCCATTGCACTACTGAAGCCTGATCAAACAGTACTGGCTAAGATATTTAGCTAACATAGGTGCTGGACAAAGGATGCTGGGTGTGCTGAAGCACTTCCAAAATAACCATGCCGGAGTTCAGAAGGTGAATAAGCATTAAATATACCTTTAAATATTGTTTTGTATATTGTCATACTTGCTGTGTGTTTAAAGACAGAGGTCAAATGTCAGTCTATGCCTTCCAACAAACTGCTCCTTATTCTTATATCATGGAGATAGGTGTTTACTTTTCTTTCTCTGACTGCAAAATGAAAGAACTTGTAAAATGAGCTAAGTGACACGCTTGCTGGAGTTCCGGGGATGTGAAATGAAAGGCTGCAGTGTTATTTTTTCTAACACCAAACAACATTTAAAAACATGTAAATTAACTGTACAAATATTTCAAAATATATCAGCAGTTAGGAAAGCACAAGTGAAACACATTTTTAATTATGTACTGTGATGGAATCAAAGATTTTAATAGAATCAAAAGAAATCAATACACTGGTAGTACACAAATGATATATAGTCGGTAAAACCTATTTTCCACAAATAACTGCTTGTGTGCTAAAAGTTTTATTAGAAAAACTGTATTCATGCAAACGTAATGACAATTTCAATGGATATGTGCTGTGTGGAACCAACACTGCTCTACGACACCATGCTTCAGTAATATATTGCGACATTGTGCTCCAAAATGCACCAATTGCTACATACTATACCTTTATCACTCTGGCTGAATGGGTGTGGTCCATTTGCTACGCTTTTTATTTGTGTGGCACTTTAATTGTTCACTGAATCACTCCCAGTCTGAAAATTGTTCCAGCACCACTGTTAGCTGACTGGCTATTGTCTTTCTCTTCCATTTTCAGTCACTAATATCAGACAGGGGTCATACCTCGAAAATATTTGGATTTTAATGCTTTCTCATTGCGTTATGTGACTTATTTCATATCCTAACAATCCTGGAAGTGATGAATGGGGACTTATTATGTAGCCTTTAAGTCATTTTATGTTCTGTCCCAATTTACAGGATTGCTGTAATTTCTTAATCAAGATGTCAGCTCTTTTCAATGTATGCTTTATTATTTCATTATTTTAAGATTTGATCAGTATAAACACAGTCATTACTTTAAGATGATCTCAGTCTTTTCCTAACCCTGGATTTACCTTTCACTTGGTCGTGAAACTCTCTTTCTGTTTCTAAAATTGAAGATTAATTTCATTCTTATTTTTATGAAGAATTTCTTTGAGGTCCCATTTGAAGAAAAGGAAGATCGTAATTTATTTCTGTTTTTATATGCATTTCCCGGAAATGGGGCTGGTTTAAATAAACTTTTTAAAATATTTTCTCTGGTAATTGACTATGGTCCCCTGAGCCACTGCCTAATTCTCCAGAAACCTTTCCCACAATTTAAAAAGGGGAATGGATCCAAAGGGGACCCTTTCCCTTTTGAATATGAGTTTCCACCCTAACCTGCAGGTTGGTAACTTTTTAATGGTTTGCAACCGGAATGCTAGTCACAAACCATTGATAGAAAGAGTACAGCTTTGAAAATTGGAAGGTATGCCCAAAACATTGCTTTTCCAAATGCCGAACCGGTATCCAGTCACAATCCCATTTTAAGGGTTGGTAAAACTCCCATACGACACCTAAAATGGGATTGGGGGAAGATCTTTCACCTTTTTGACAGCCAAGCTGTGGAATGCTGATCCTCTCAACCTTCGCCTGGCTACATACAAAAGGATCTTTAGGAAAATGCCTAGAGACCCACCTGGTCAATGCTAAGGGGCTGATTACTAAGCGGTTAGGAAGGTCTCCTAATGGCATTTGCTCCTTCCGAATCGGATTGGGAACGTGTCTTTCCAACCAACTCGGAATGGTTTCTGACCAACCGAGTACGATGTGAATTAGGCGTTAGGAAAATCCCAATCTGAACCCGATGGCAGTCTGAATGACCGAGTAGAATCACTCATCTCTATGGGCTGTGTTTCCTAACTATCGGGTACAATGTTGGATTCGGACAGCCTATCCGAGTCGTGCCCTCTGACTCGAATCAGCAGTCGGAATCAGACTTTGGGGGCCTGTAGCGGGCCGCCTGCACCCGGAGTCTACCCAATTGGGCCTGTGGGGGTACCCATTGCTCCCCCCTTATTAGCCAAGCACAGGGTGCCCGATTTTCCCCGGCCACCCCTTTCTTCAATGGGAGCCTATGCATTTGGTTGAAACATAGTCTCCCATTGAAGTCAATGGGAGTCCGACCGAATCATATCTGGAAGCATCCAAATGCATCGTACTTGGTCGGTCGGGCTCTCCTGATCCAAGTCGGTCGGAAACCATTCCCAAACCCATTAGGTCAGGAGGATTTCCAAACTGCATCGTAATTGGGCCCTAAGTTTCTTTCCATCTGAGATGGCAGTCTATCTGTTAACACCAGGACGCTCCTTCAGGAGTAGCCGTGCGCTCTACAAATGCCTTTATATTGTATTGTATTATATTGTTAGATTTGGAGTTTTTTCAATTGTAAAAAAGGTTAGTACATCTGGCCCTTGGTTCATTATATTCACTGGTCTGACACTAGAATTCGGATTATCAATATGGTATTCTTGTCAGCAGGACCAAAAGAATAGCATGGTTGATTACTCAGGGCCTGATTCACAAAGAGCGTCCACAGTGGTGGTGGTGGCTCTGCAGTCGTGGTGGAATCTCCGCAATGAATATTCTCATTGTGGAGCCTCAGTCATGACTGAGTAAGCTCTTTATGAATTGTGCCCTTAGTGTTTATAAAATTGAAAGATACTTGTGGGACTGCCCTCTTGTTAGCTGATTGGCATAGGACAGGGGTCTTCAAACTGGGGGGTGGGCCCCCCTAGGGGGGCCTTAAGTGATTCCAGGGTAACACCAGGCTCTGTCCAAAAGAAGCATTATGCTGATAACAGTGCTTTGTTTTAAGCGGGAAAAAATGAGTGGCTGTAAGGCGCTCTGTAATGGGCCATCACAAACATTGTTTGTCATTTATATTCTAGCTGGGAGTATGTGTCAAAATAGAAGGGACCCCAAATATTCTTCAGAACCCCCAGCCCTACTCTGTGGATACTTTTACACCTTAGCAAGGCCTGCCTGACCAGAATAGTATGTTTGGCAATCAGATATTTGAATGCATTTTTAAAATGGCGACAGAACTTAACTGCAATGTTTGAATACATCTATACATATTTAAACATTGCCAATTTAATATAATAATTACGAAGAATTCTGAGGGGGCACTATGATGTTTTTTTTCACTAGGGGGCAAAACGTTTGAAAACCACTGGCGTAGGATGGGGTATTTTAACTCCACATGTATTTGCGGTAGTATGTTTAGCAGAATGCTACTTTTTTAGTATGTGGATGATTTACTATACTCCTGACTCCCTTCACCATGTTAATGAAAATGTGTAACTTGCATGCTTAGCCCTGCAAAATAGCACCTGTATGCATGCTTTGATCCTGCTGCTGTTTATTCAAATATTGGCAGGTTAGTTTTAATTTTCTCCATTCATTTACTCCACCAGCCTGGGCAGCTCATACCCCAAAAACTATTAAGACTAGAATGGGTTAGATGGAATAGAAGGAGCTAGGTTGAATGTCAGGTTTCATCTTCTTTGCTGCATTAGTGGGGAAATCTGTTATTTATCAAGAAAAAGAGGGGCCCCTTCTAACTCAAAGGAGTAGGGCACTGTAAAGTGAATGAGAAGGGTGTCCTTTGGACAGAGTAGGTTAAATGCAAACAATAGTTCTTCCACAACTAGCCACAATCAGTCCTTATTATCACATTCATTTGTCCATACCGAGGAAGATTGAGATACATATAGTCAGAAAATACACAATACAAAGTTATAAAAATCTGGCTTCACAGATTAATTTATTAGTTTTTCAACATATAATTAAAAAAAAAGAGTTATTTGATAAACATAATTATTTAACATTAGTTCCCCATAATCTTAAATAAAAACCAAAGACCTAAATTCATGATCAAACAAATTACCAATTAATAAAAACCATAAAAAATGAGAGTCACTAATACAGACAAATACAATTCATCAACTTGAAGTCAGGTCATCGGACAGATTTTCGGGCCACAATTTGCAATCTGGAATATTGTTTTAATTCAGAAATTACTCACTAAAAAGTTTGGAAATATTTGGAATTTATGACGAATTGTTACATAGTTAATTATAAAATTTTTAAGGGGGGGGTTATGGTATTTTGGAGAATATTTTATGTCATATTTACATGTTTGCATTCGACATTGTAAAAAGTTGCCTACAAATGTAATACTAATGAGTTATATATTCTTCTGGCAGTCAATTACATAAGTATTATGTTCTCATTGTATGCATTACATCCTGACCGAGAAGTTTACCCTCTCTTTTGAATGACGTACACACTAGTAATACCACTGGTGAGGCAGATATACAGTGTGCCAATGGGGCAATCAGGGTTGTGATCATCAGTAATGATTCACTCAAGTACCACTGTCCACACTAGACTGAAATAGCAATTACTTTGTTCTACCATCAGGGGCATAGCTTCATGGGGGTGTTTTGGGTGTTACAACCCTCTAATAAATGTATTTTGTGCTAAATAGTTGGGTACCTCTGCTTTCAGTCTGGCATGGTGAGGTGTCTGTCAGATTACATCAAGAATTTTTACACACACAGGCAAAAACGCACACACTTTCTCCCTCTCTCTGTTTGGAAAGATTCGCAAAATGTTGGCTATTTCACAAAATAATGTGCTTTCTCTCACTTAGTACCCTAACAATCAACATTCCTCTCACTTTCTGCTGCTCCTTCAGCCCCTCTAGTGTTGCCTGCTTGTCCTAAAATGTACTTGAATATGGGGGGGATTTACTAAGATTTTAAGCTGTGTTTGCGTCACAAAAGTGAAGCAAACCAGCACAAAATCTTTTTTTCCGATTTACTTTCCAGCACTAAACTTGTTTGGCCCAGGAAATAATGTGAAAGTAACACAAAGCAGCGCATAGCGCTGCTTTGCATTACTTAGCGCCAAGGGGGCGTACCATGGGTGGAGCATGGGCGTTCCCATGCAAACACCCAAGGTTTCTGACGTGAAACCCACATTACTAAATAAAGTAGACAGGGTTTAGTGGCTTCCTTTTGAAGTAGGTGCAAGGAAAGAGAAATGCTTTCATTTTGCCTTCCTTTCCAACTTTGTACGTGTGCTGCACTTTACAGCACACATACAAAGAGGGAAAAGTGCTAAAGTTAGTCTAAGCATGGTATTTTGTCCTGCAAGGGGACCCTTCCAGTGTAAAACCTATGCTAGACTCATGGAGACACCCTTGCACCATGGCGCAAAGGTGTCTCCGTGGTACACGGCAGCTGATTTCAGCGCTGGAACAAGGGGGGGAGAGTGCCATATTTTAGTAAATTTGGCGCTCTCCTGCTCTCTCCTTCTCAAGCAGCGCAGTATTTGCGCTGTGTGACTTAATCATAATTCTGCCCCAAAATGTCAGCGTGGTTTTTGGGAAATCTGAAGCTCACACCGACTCCAATCTTACTGACCAAGCTTCGCCCCTATCTACCATAATCCAATCATCCACAACCTGCTGCCAAGCCTGGAGTCTTTTGAAGACGCTTTAAAAAGCAATTTAGTGTTACATTTCATACCAACCCTTGTTTTTTTGATGGCACATCTATTTTTGTAGCGTCGTCGTTCTCGTTTTCCTTCCTGCTTGTAAAAACATTTCTGACTGCAAAACTGTTGCGAAAAATTCTCAACCTTGGCTTTGAATTTTAGGGTACTCCATCCAACAGTCTGCTATTGCCCTCTGTCCTCTCCTTATCCTAGGAACTGGGCCCTAATCAGGCACAGAAACTGAAGGGATTGTGCTACTTCGATGAGGACTGTGGTCTGCATTAGATTATCCTGTGGCTTTTTGACGCACTGACTAGGAAATGCTAAGGTCAAGACCACAAAGGTTATCTACTGACGTAGACGTGATCTTGTCCTGTTAAGATACGTTGCTGGGGGATCCTCCCCGCCTGTGAGTGACAGAGTGAAAGAAGCATAAGGTGGCAGCTTCAGTGCGCAGAAAACCAGGAGTTCAAAAGAGGATACGGCTCTGCCTGCTCGTGTATGCGTGCCTTCAGAGGACTTGCACAGTTTCCAGTGCCGAAGAAAAGATTATGTTTCTTAAACACCAAATTAAAATATTATGCATTTAACATAGCTATTAAAGGCCCGTATACTTATTTATGAGAAAACAGAACTGTTCTTATTTGTATTGATTTAACTGCTTCCCTGGGTATTTATATGAACTCTGCAATGCATTTGTTATTGTCATATTTATATCTTTATATGTGTTCTGTTGGGCCTGTCAAGAACAATCTCTGATAGTCCTGTAGTTAGCTATTTCAGTGTGACAGGCTCTATGCGGTTTCTCATTTATGTGGAAGGACTGTTTATCCTTTCCCTTTAAATAGACGGCAAGTAATGATGTGCACCATGACATTTTGTAACGCATGCTCCATTGCTCAGTAAGGAATTCTTCCGACGAATTGCACCACAGCCTCCCACAAGACACTGCTGATTTGTACCCGAGGTCTGAAGCAAAAATCCATCCTTCAACTGCCTAGTGTTTCATCCTTTTATTACAGCTAAGTAAAATCTACCGGATCCAGAAATCAATATTTATGTGCCACGTTATATATCAACTTTCCTGTATTTAATCACTACTGGATACCCTGCCTTTATGTAGAAGGAGCCTAGTATACTTGTAAATAATATTGTTCATTGTCCAATTACAATCAAAGTTTGGATATTTTTAATATTTCCACAGACCAGTCTTCCATCCCAGACACTCAGGGCCAGTTCTAGGCATGATCTGCCCAGGGCCTGGTGCCTGCTCAAAACTATGGGCCCCGCCAGTAGTGTACCAAAAGCACCCACAGCCCCCGCGGTGCAGGGGCTCCCAAGTTCTGGGGGCCCCCTCCGGCACTGGCAGGTCCATGGACTGAGAGTTCCGGACTCGGTACGGAGCGTGAGGGTTGCATGTACTTTGCAGGAGGCCACCTCACGTTTAGTTACACCACTGGGCCCCGCATCAAAGCACTCTCTTTATACAGGCATCACTGTTATGAGTTCCAGGTGGGCAGTCCCTTGCAGCCATGGTGCAGCACTGCGAGGCCCAGGACCCCTTAGCTATGGACTGAAAAGCCCCCTGTCAGGTGCCTGTTCAACAGAAAATATTTTAATCGCCCTTCTAATGGCATCATCTGCGGCACCTGGCCCTCAGCCTAATCGCTGCATTTGCATGATAGCAGCAATTAGCCACCACTCTTGAGGTTGCCTTAGTTGTGAAGTGAGCCCTGCCCCTCTATCATTGGAAAGCAAGGTATCCTACAGGGTTCGCAACAAAAGAAAGAAAGACCTTGTGTCACAATGTTCATAGATCACCTGGTAGGAAGGGAAAGGGGGATTGGCCCCACATCCATCATTACTACCCCGAGAGAAGTACAACATACCCTCTGGACACACCTGATGAAGCAGATAAACTGCTGAACCCCCTTAACTGACACACAAAACCGATTATGACACATTTGAGAGAAAAAACGACAAACGTGCACTATGTGAACGATACCCTGATGAAACATGATAAAAATCTTGAGAAGACCTAGTTTCTGCATCATAAAAGATGCAGACGAGATTAAATTAGATGAAGATTAGTCATTGAATAACATACATTGTACTTCATTTAGTAGTATTGGTGTATCTTTTCAAAGCGTAATAGAAGATTTAAGTGATAAATTCAATTTTCTTCTTTGCATTTATGAAGTAGTAATGTGTGTGAAGAATTCATGAAAACTAATGTAATCAAGAGGATATTATGTGCATTATTGAGGAGTCTCATTCTAAACTCCATATTTTGCATATGTGCAATTGTGCACCAAGAAAAAAAGGAGAAAAGGGTGCAGCACGTTTATACTAAAACCAATTTCTCTAAAACTTTTAGGGAATAATTTTCATACACGTAATAATATGAATCAGTAGAAACTATATTAATAGTTTATGTTATGAAATAATTTTACAGATTGGTGCTTTGAAAATGCAGTAATATGTCATAGTTACACGTGCTATTCACAACAAATCAAAATGCTTTATGAGTGCAAATACATTGAAAGAAATATATATATTGTACCAAGGGTTATAAATGAAATGTATATTTCAATTTTTTTATATTCTGTATTTCATGAACCAAATTCAATTTAGGCTTGCATTTTACTTACTTTGCTTGATTCTATTCTCATGGAAAGGCTTCATAAACTTACAATGTGAAGAGAAACTATGTCTCATTGGGAAAGTTACCATTCGTATACGAGGACTGATTGCAACAATTTCGCTATTTTAGGAATATCTGCCATGAGAAACCATCCTCTTGAACTCACTCATGTAATTTTGCAAAAGGACTAAAGTAGATAATACCAACAGCTCTATTTGTGGTCGTGTGGTCAAGCAGTTAGGATTATCAGAGGGCGGTGCTAAGCATTTATTGTACACACTCAGACAAGACATGCTTTTACACACTCAAAAACTGAATTCAGACCAATTGGTAAGTATAAAAAAAATATACTTTTTATTTTATTTAAGAACCAAAGGTTACTTAATGCTGGCAAGTTGTAGTACTTTCAAAGTATCAAAGCTTTTCAGGTAGAAAAGTTTGTAGTTTCAAGCAATGCTTTTCAGTCGTAAAGAATATAATTGGTATTCAGGATTTACAGTTAGTGCAATACAGAAAGACTACTATGTAATACTGTGGAGAAAATGACAGGTGATGGGTTTACAACCCTGCCTATAGTTCCAGTCTTCAGATGGTCTCAGGCAAACGCTGCGGGCAATGTCAGTCTTGGGGGATTGGGGGCACCCAGAGGTGTTGGTTTCAGTATCGGCTTCACGGCGGTCGATACTGGCAGTGAGCTTTACCCGCCCAGTCTGCGGAGAGTATTGTAGCATGTTGGTTTTCAGCAGACCGCCAACACGGTTACCATTGCGGTCACAGGCGGTTGGCTGCTGGTGTTCGGCTGGAGGAGTTCCATCGCCGTCGGACCGTCACGGGGGTTGTGGTTGGTGGTAGGGCCAGAGGAGGCTGACAGAGCCACTGGCAGGAAGGTACGGGCTCTCGAGCACCAGCTGGGCACAGCTGGGTTTGTGGGGCTGAGAGGATTCCTCGAGGTTGTGGAGGTCATCCGGCTGGGATGCTTTTCTTCTGGCATGGCAGAGTCACGTCGACACAAGTGTCTGTCCTTTACCACTGCGGGCGGCAAGTAATTTTGCAGCAGTGAGTCAAGTCAATGCCAGTGTCGGTCCTCACTGTGGCAGTTCTGGTGCCAGCAGACACCAGGTACTAGAGCCTCTAGTCTGAAGAGAGATTCTTGGTGCCTTGGCCAAGGTTTCAAGGCCTCCGGGGATTCTTGCCATCCTCCAGTGGGGGTGGGGGGCATAATCCTCTTCTTAATTAGCTGAGTCCCCTCATCTTCAAGATAGAGGGGACTAAGATGTGGAAATCACCTCTCCTCCCCCACCTGAGGGGTGGGGTTGGCAAAGATGGGCACACCTCCCTTCCTACCTAGGTTTTCCCACCGGTTCCCATGCCCAAATGGGGTCCAGAACCAGTGGAAGTCAATTACTGATATCAGCAAAAGGCTGGAAGTAGCTAACAAAGGTGGCAGGGCCCTGCCCATCCTGGGGGAGGAGGCATGACACCTTTGGCCAGGATGACCTTTGTTTCCAGACCCAGAGAGTGGAAGGCTCTCTACCCAGGGGCCCAGAAACATGTCTGGTGGTGGCAGATGGCTGGTAGCCAGTCAGGAACCACACCAGGAAGCGCTGTGTTTCAGGGGGCATCTCTACAATACCCTCTTAGTGCATTTTACATTAAATCGGACACTGGCATCAATGTGGGTTTAATGTGCTGAGAAGTTTGATACCAAACTTCCCAGTCTTCAGTAAAGCCACCATGGAGCTGGGGAGTTTGTGTTGACAAACTCCCAGCCCATGTACTCAAAATTGCTTCATTGCACTTACAATGTCTGTGAATGGCACAGACACTGTAGGGGCACAGAGCTCATGCCACTGTGCCTGCTAGAGGGGTGACTTGTCTATGCCACAGTCAGTGTTTGTTAGGCATGGCACCCAGGGATGGGTGGAAATGACAGGTAGATTGTGCACTCCTTTATTGTTTCGATTGATTAGAGTTTCTCAACAATGTGGGATGATCAGCATGTCATGCTTGTAGAATGCCTGCCTGGCATGGAAAATAACTAGTGAAGTATGGCCAAGTCCATTAAGGGGACTTGGACGCAAGTGTGCACAGCTCTATTGATGTTTCATCAAAAATGTCGATTAATTATTTTAGACCAGCTTATTTTAAGTTTTAAGTTTAACTCAAGAGTGTATTTATTCTTGCTCTATGCTTTTTTATGCGTGCTTCAAAACATTATCAAAAAACATCACATTTCAAAGAAAACAAAACATTTCCTAAAGTTAATTCATCAGAAAATCATTGACATAATACATATGCATTCTATTCAATCATTAAAAGAAGCCCACTGCATTTCAGGACGACTGTCCCTTCGTCTGAGGCGAACCTGAAGAAAATAAATAATTGTCGGTTTGAGTACAATAGTGGTTCAACACCAAAAATCAACAACGCTGCTTTTTGCAGCTGTCTAGTCAAACACCAGCATAAACTGCTGGTACGGTAAACAAGTGTCATCTTTTAAAATTAAATAGACCCCCTATCCACTTAGCCACAATCTCTAAATGTCCCAGCTTTCTCGAGCGCTAAAGAATTACCTCTGGCTCTAACGTCCAGTGCTGTAATGGATCCCTGCTCATTCAATGGTTCAACATCGGTACCCGGGCAACAACTATTCAA
Organism: Triturus cristatus; assembly: GCF_964204655.1. Classification (NCBI taxonomy): domain Eukaryota; kingdom Metazoa; phylum Chordata; class Amphibia; order Caudata; family Salamandridae; genus Triturus; species Triturus cristatus. The sequence continues at coordinate 272,116,606 of NC_140592.1, read as the reverse complement.
TGCCGTGTAATCTCACGATAAGAAGGGCAAACGACAAATTTCTAAGCACCATCTTGGAGTGGAGTACTCCGAGACAGAGACTTCAATGTTCAACATTAAAACTTTACTAACCCACCTCGTCTACAACGAAGGATCTTTATAAACCACGCTAACAACCGCCGAGCAATGAATTTTCTAATCACATCTCCTATAACTGCACGTATAGTCCCCGTGTTGACCATTTACAAGACCGGCGTTCGTACGATGTACTTGTTATTCAGTTCCCTCATCAATGATGCAACATTCTTACTGATGTCAGCTTGACACTAAACATGGGGTTAGGGTGTTTAATTCTTTGATCCAGAGTGCTTCTCTTTGCAATAGTTTTCTGGAATTATCTGCGCCTTCAGTGATGAACACTCGTTCTATGATTTGGATCTTGAGTTGGGCTACAGTATGTCGACACTGCTCCCAATGCATGGCCAAGCTTTGATAAAGTGTTCTTATTTCTGATTTTACTTTTATGTTCGGTGAGAAGAATCTTCATTTTTCTTTCAGTCTTCCCTATATATAGTAGACCCCATGGACATTTAATGGAATATACAACGTTGTTTGTGTTGCAATCAGCGGAATGTTGGAGTCTGATTCATTCTCCGGTTCTGGGGTATAGAAGTATATTTCCCTCTATCACGTTGTTGCAATAAATGCAGTTGTAGCATTTCTTCATGCCTGCTTTCCCTGGGATAGTCTTTTTTTGGTTCTGTGATAAGATTTCCTTCAAGTTGTGTGATCTTGTGTAAACACTGAGTGCCCAATCTACCTGTCATTTCCATTGGATCTTATTCTGCCTTCACAAAGATTGGAGCACCCAAACTTTCTTTGAATCTATAGTAAATATCACTGATAATCTAGCTACAACTAAGGCATATACTGCTGAGCAAGCTAATGAAATTTACAACTTGATTCAAGAAACCAAATCATTTGAAGTACAAAGTGGCTCAATAACGCAACAACTAAAACAACTGGAATTTGTATCGCGAAGAGAGTTAAACCAATGACTACATGCGTCCACTCTTATTCAATATCATAACGTCAAACGGATACCTTGCAGTTTAAGACTCGCCATTAAACCCATGCTATACAGATTACAACATAACCATCTGTTTATGGAAAAGTGGTACACTACTAATAGAAGAACTATCAAAAACCATTCGGGAATTAGAATAAGAAATTCACAACACAAAGAGTGACCTTTCACAAAGAATGGACGAAGTACATTGGAAATAGTTTCTTGAAGAGCTTAGCACTAAGTTAGAAATTTATGGCAAAGAGGTGCAAGAAACAAAACTAAGTAAGTTGAAACGAAATACGATAGACTATAAATTGAATGAGGCTTACACTTGGGTCGAGGTATACCCCCAAAGGCGGATCATCAGAAGAAATAATACGTCATCAGAAAAAGTGTAGCATCTGAAAATGATACTGATTCCGCAAGAGCACCACTGAAGCCATCAACATCTAGAATGGAATTAACGGTTAGCGGTACAACTAACAAAGAAAGCAGCAAACTTGTGCACTGTAGTTCCTCAACGATTTCTTTTTTATCCCAGTCCATGGATCAAGTTCCAAATCATAGAATGAGTGTTCATCACTGAAGGCGTAGACAATTCCAGAAAACTATTGCAAAGAGAAGCATTCTGGATCAAAGAATTAAACACCCTAACGCCATTTGGTCTGAATGACAAGTTTGAAATGGCATGTTTTCTATAAGAGTAGTTCTCAAATTATTTTAGGTCATCCTAAAACAGGTAGGTCAAAACCAGAGCTACTACAAACACACAGAAAAGTCACTAGTGCAATCATATGCAAGGGCATAATGTTCCTATAAAACTGTGATTTCAACATTCTGTATGACGGTTGTAATTATTGTCCTTTCATCCATAAAAAAAGTATATTCATGTATGATATGTAAATGGTTCTGTATGTGTTGAGAAACGCTCACAGAAAGGCTCAACTTTAATTTCGATTACAATGGAAAACTAAGCACCTTTAATGCTAAGCCATAATGGTTATATGTAGACATAAACCTAGTGTGTATATTTGTTGCCATTGTCTGATACGGAGTAAGATCATGTTTAGTGTCAAGCTGACATTAGTAAGAGGATTGCATCATTGATGAGGTATCTGAGTAACAAGCACATCATACGAACGCCGGTCTCGTAAATGGTCAACACGGGAACTTTGAATCATACGCGCAGTTATAGGAGATGTGATTAGAAAATTCATTGCTCGGCGGTTGTTAATGTGGTTTATAAAGATCCTTCCTCGTAGACGAGATGGGTTAGTAATGTTTCAATGTTGAACATTGAAGTCTCCATCTCCTCGGAGTACTCCACTTCAAGATGGCACCTAGAAATGTGTTGTTTGCCCTTCTTATTGTGAGATTAAGCGGCGTTGAATACTTATTGCCCGGGAATCGATGTTGAACCACTGAATAAACGGGGTTCCATTGCAGCACTGCACGTTGGAGCCAGAGTTAAGTCTTTAGCACTCAAGAAAGCTGGGGCATTTAGAGATTGTGGCTAAGTATAGTTTTGATGCTGTTAACTTTTTTGGCAGGGTGAAACACGGTGTGTTTTCCGCGGTCCGTGAAATTGAAAATATTGCATCACATTGAACACGATTGGAGTCTCTTAAAGACCAAGGTAAATCACATTTGAGTTGACACATTTTCATTAAACCATTGCAACTAGTTGCTCTATCAATCAGCTAAAAAACATTTTGACCTTGTTTGTGTTAACAGAACGTTGAAGGAGTGCTTGCAGTTTTCTGGCCTTATTGGATTGAGCACAGGCATTAAAGCATACGAGTTGTTGTTCAAGGTAGACATATGATTTTATTTACCCTGACGGAGAGACAGTCGTCCTGAAATGCATTGGGCTTCGTCATACCTTCTTTTCATGATGGAATAGGATGGATATGTATTATGTTAATGATTTTCAGATGAATTAACTTTACCAAATATTTTTTTTTGTTTTGTTTGAAATGTGATGTTTTGAAGCACACATAAAATAGGCATAGAGCAAAAATAAATACACTCTTGCGTTAAACTTTAATAAGCTGGTCTAAAATAATACATTGAAATTTGTGACGAAATGTCAATAGAGCTGTGCACGCTTGAGTCCAAGTTGCCCTAAGGCACTTGGCCATACTTCACCCATGGACGGGTGCCATGTTGTCTTTCGGGTTTGGGGTCCCACTCTGATACACAGGCTGCAGTGGCAGGGGGAATGGGTCAGGTGAGGAGTCTCTGGGGGTGCACAATACATGCTGCATCACTCAGAGGCTCTCTCTGGTCGCAAAGCCCTTTGGCATCTGTAGTACCTTTTACATGGGACTTTTGCACGTGGACCAGAGGTTGTGCCAATTGTGGATGCAAAGGTACAGTTTTGGGAAAGAACATAAGGACTGGGGCCTGATTAGCAGGATCTCAGCACACACTTCAGTCAGTTTGGCAGCAGTTCTAGGCAAAAAGTTAGGGGGTAACCATGCAAAAAGGGGCACTTTCCTACATACTATAGTTTGATAGTTATATACAATGGATGGTTCGACAGCTTACGTTATGATCACCACCTTTTTGCTATTATAAGTGTCTTTTTTATGCTGCATGACTATCACCCTGTACAAACTGACGAATGGATGAGTGGTCTGACCAGATGGGGTGACTCAGGAGGTGTCACCCCAGAACTTTAGGAGTATATTACGCATTGTTGTGATGAAAGAGCATGCTTGCTTATGCACGCTCACTTTTGGGGAGACATCACTTCTCCTTGCATTTTTGGAACTTCCTTGAAGACTCTACTGTCTTTCCTAGGCTGACGCATACGTTGTGTGGGCATTCCTGGACTTCCTTTCCTCTGATGGGAGAGTACCTATGAGCTGTCATGGTTCATGTCCCATCCTGAATTTTCCCAGAGCTTTGGTAATTAATGGAGAAAAATCTAATTTTGATTTGATTATCTTGTACTCTAAGGTCTTTATGCCGATATTATTGTAATTGCTCCTTTTAAATAATTTTGATAAATCTAACTTTAAGTATTTTGTTTCTCCATGATTTGTTTCCAATGATTGAATGTGCATTCCAATTGGGTTGGAGATCTCTGGATAGCAGATACTAATTTCATTATTCTGCATAGCTTTAACAAAATTATTAGTTTGTATGATCTTGGTACGTCTGAATTTCTTCAGGAGATTTGGTCTAGCAGTGATAATACTCTACTTGTACAACTTAGTTCTGAGAGGCATATACATGAATCTAATTACGAGTTTCGAGATCAGTTACCTGATTCCTGGTCCTCATTGGATAAGCTGGATTGGATCCCCTATGTTTGACCCCTCTCGGCACAAAGTAAGATCCATCACAGGACCAAGTCATAGATCCCGAAATGTAGTGCTAGGAGATAAAAGGTGGAATAAGAAAATGAGCCCAGCAATGCTACAGCAGTAATTCTGCTTGTCAGATGGTTTATCTATCCGATTAAATTAAGCTGTGGGGAGGGGGCCCCTACTGAGATCCCTACTGAAATTCCCTATCCAAAGATTGAAGGATACCAAGTGCCAGTACTGACAGAGTAGTACGACGAAGATGGTTTAAAGCAGTGATGCGAGTATCAATAGGATTGCACGTTGCAATTGCTTAAGCTTAGATTGGCGGAATATGAGATAGCTGTCTGAGGTTATACAAAGGGGACAGAGTCCACGTTTGCGAACTGGTTAGAGTCAACGTTTGAGTGATGTGCTTTATTAAAAAAAGTTGAAGTTGTTATTGGGTCCGTTGTGACCTAAGATCCTGGGCTATACACCTACGGGTGGTCTTAGTGTGGCATATGCTGAGTAAATTGTCTGTTGTGTTTCAAAGGTGCTGTTTGTGATACGTCATCAGCAGTATCACCAAGAGAAGGGAAACTTTCTTTGTGTGAGAGAGGGATAAGGTTGTAACGGTTGTTCTAAGTGCACAGTGAAATATCTCGATAATCTGAGTGAGATCGCGCTGGTTGTGGTTTCACTTCAAGTGTGTTTAAAGTAGATCTGATCATTGTATTTGGTTGGACTTCTTCTGTGAAAGGATCTATATTTCTTTAGTGGAGCAGACAGATTTTTTTTCAAGTAGTTTGATTTGTGTGAAGATTTTTGCTTGGAGAAAACCACATACAAAGGATTGTTAAGGAGAGGTAGCTGCTGCGAGCAGTGAGATTGATGTCACAGTGTGCTGTGCTGGTATTGTTTGTTTGGTGTAATGCCACGCTGTGATAGGGTGACTACGTCACTGTGTGCCGTGCAGGTATTGGCTGGGAAGGTACTAAACAAGGATGTGTAGGGGAAATTGATTGAGGAGAGTTATTTATGAAGGACAAAATGTACATTTTGTGGAACAAATGAACATTTTGAAACATTTGAAGAGCTTAATGCAGGGGCATGCACCCATACTACTCAAGGAGGTGTACAGAAACCACCTGAGGGTACACCAGCATTGTATATGTCCCAAGAGAGAGGATATCACACATGTACATGGCTTGAGAATTGGATGAAATACACTGAAAATGCTGGACCATTAGCTTTCCCACAATATGGAACATTTAATATTAGAATTTTTAAGGAGACAACTATATGAGAGTAAACCGCCTCCTAGGCCTATGCAATTTGAGGCATTAGTGAATGAGAACATATAGCCCATCAAAAAAAGAAACAGAAATATCAGCGACGGTACAAGAATACTTTTAGTCAATATGTCGAGGCTAGATGGGATGCTCAACAGAAGGCTTGGACAACAGATGTAGCAGAAGAAACCAGAATGTATCCTAATATGTGCTGAGAACGAGGGTGAAAGGAAGCGTAAGGAGAAGAAAGAGCATCTTGAAGAACCAGAAACACTAGCTCTGGCTGGATAGTGAGCATAAATTTGATGATGAATTCTTAAATGACTTATTGCTGACCGTCCACCACCTTATAATGAAGACCAACCCTAGAGTTTATCAAATTCTGATTTGGGTAAAATTCCTGATGCACCTGCCATGCCTGTAGATCCAGCTCCACACACACCTTTCACGCCAGTGGGTAGAAACATAGGGCTGCCGGATGTGAATATTCAGATTGTTTTGAAGCTGCCAGATGCTTTGACTCTCCCAGTGTCCATTGGTCCTGTAGTTCCTTTATACCAGTCTGGGAAGAGAGGAAAAACAAGTACATATGTTGTCTGTCCCTACTGGGATAAATGGTTCAACTTCTACTCCTGCAGATTTGAGAGTGAGAATGTGGAAATATGGATTTTTATGATCAGTTATGTCCCCTATCTTGGACCCCAACGGTTTCATGTATAAGTCACAAGTACATGTATGTTCCCTCCAGTTTCAGTTTTGAAGACGCAAACACATGTGCGTCCACCGTCAACATGTCCTCTTTCAGATCCGCCATGAATGAACCAGATATTCTATTCCTAAGTATGAAAGGCCACCGGCTTTATATGGTTCATTTATGCCATTTTACAGTCCAGGCGAGTAGGCCCTGATTCTGCCATTAAGCCTTTTCCTGCCTTCTGCCTCTGAAAACTCCAGTCTGAGCTCGCATCTGTATCCATGAACTTTGTCCTACTCCCTGCGCGGCTAACGGTGCCTGACTCGGCCTGTCTGCCTGCCAAAAACTGTATTTCACCTTCAAGATTATCTGCTCTGCTCCGCTCCTCATCCGATGCATTCCTGTCTAGCAGTTTAAGTAAACATTCCTCTAGCTACCGTGCAAAAGGGCCCGGCTTCTCTGTCTTTATGCAAGTAATTCATAGCCCTGTTACTATGGAAGATTTCTGCCCTCGCATCTAGTGTAGACACTTAGACGCTTGTACACGCACTAACAGTCAGTATAGTCAGTATAGAATAAGATTCTATCCTAAGAGACCTCTCTTTTTGGATAACACAGTTCTTTAAACATAGGATGTAAGATATGATTTAGGATTAGGTTGACATAACCCCAGACTTCTGTCTCCACATGTAGAGCTAAATGTCAAGTCCCATTCTCCCCCTAGTTGCACGTCAATCACACGTCATGCTGCTGCGCGCGCATCTCTGCCAAGTATTTTTGCTGACATTGCGAAATTCTTTCATGAAACCACCCATTCGTGACATCATACCTAATGACGTTCTTTAGTTACGCCTTGTTACACCCATTTTAGTTACGCATGTATGTCTTTATCTCTGTTATCAACTGTTACGCCTCCTGCATCTGTTTCACTGTAATGCCTCTTCTATAAAAATGATTACCTGTCAATAAAGTATTGTCCTTCACTTCCTGAACCTTCGTGGTGATGGAATATGAAGCCCACAAATTCGAATTGTGTTTTGGAATAAAGCCCGTTCCGAACCTCTAATACCACGGATTCTGCCTCTTATTTTACTGAGCTATTCTTATTAATTTTCCGCATCAAATTAAGTACCGGTAATTAAATTATTTACCACATATATGGCGCCCGAACAGGGACACTTTCTCATCTCACGCGCCGGAGGTGCGTTGCAGGCCCGGTCTCCTGCCACAGCTGGACGGACAACAACGCGTACCCACAGGATTTCCTGTATCTCCCTCCTGCCGGGCGGGGGTAACTGAGGCTGCGATCAACACCCAGACGAGGCGGTGAGAAGTGCGAAGTATCCCGACCAGAGCCTAGCTGAGAGAGCAAGATCCGAGGTATACAGAGGCCCACCAGGTTCCGAAGTTCCGAAGTTTCGAGTCGAGTCCAGTCTGGTCCAAGTCCAGTTCAGTTCAGTTCCGAGGCCTTCCGTTCCGAGCTACCCGGTGAGTACCATTGCCGGGGAGGCGTTCTGACGTGCACATAGGTTGTGCCGGTCAAGACGGGTTTGGGTACACAAATCCGGTCTGCACTGTTTCAGCAGTGTATCTGTACTGTTTAGCAGTATATCAAGTATGTCTAGTATATAATTCAGAATTACCTAGTTAGTGCCGAGTATTATGCTTAGTGACTAGTTCCCTAAATGGCCATCATTGTTGTTCATTAAATGTCAAATGTTAAAATGTTTTAAATACGTTCTGCATATTGTGGTGTGAATGACTGTTCATTATTGTGTTTTGTTGTATTAAACGTGTTCAAAATTAGGTATCAGATCAGTTCTCAATATGCCGCTCTTTTCGAGATTAAGACAGATCAAAACTAGAAAAGGGGTACTCGAAGAAGCTGTTCCCATTCCTCCTAGGGACACTCCAGGGTACTTCATGTATCATAAACATGGCCTAGACGCCATATTATTTCTTGATTTATGGGTAGACTACACCAAGGAATTACCAGAAAGTCAGAGGTGGCCCGCAGCTGGGACCTGGGATGCAGATTGCATCATGAAAGTAGAGGAAGAATTATGGAAAAAGAAAGCTAGACAATCACAGAAAGATGCCATTGAATTATGGCGTAAAGAATCATATAGACGTACAGAAAAAGCACTCAGACAGGAAGAGAAAAGTAAGGAGAATTCAAATAAAGTCCGAGAAAATCTATTAATTGAAGAAGGTACCCGAGCAAAATCAGAACAAGCAGACAGACAAAGAAATGCCCTTATGAATGGTATGTATCCTCTTCTGGCCGAAGGGTTACCTAAGGCTACTCCGGAGATACCAAAAGACTTGCCACCTCCATTGTTTCCGATAAAAGCACATCCCAAAGGGCATCCCAGAACCGCAGAAGATGTTTTCCTTTCCTCTTATTTAGACGACGCAGCTCCCGAGTATGCTGATACTGCACCACATAGACCGCCTGCCGAGGGGGTTCAACGCCAAGACCCTCCGTCTGTACCTCCGCAACAACAAACTCCGACACAAGTTCCGGCAAGCACATCTGTTTCTACAGCTGTACCCACACCTATGGTTGCTATATCACGTTCAACGAATCCTTTCACATCCAGCACCCCAGGCGGTGCTACAGGAGGTACAGCAAACATTTTTTCCACGCCACCCAGAGTAAATAAACTTTCCTTTCAAGAATTAGCCCACCAACGTACGCCCAAACTAGTAACTCCCGACATGCTTAAGGAACTTCTAGTAGATTGTAGATATGACCCTGTGCCCGGCAAAGAGGACGAAATGCTGCTGGCATCATTACGTATCCGACGAGCTGCAATATATTTAGGGAGGCTACCAGGAATGACTACACATTTAGAAAATATATATCACTTTGTCCAGTCAGGACGAGATTCTGAAAGTATTAATAGAGCCATGGAGTACCAGAAAGTGGAAATACAGGGGGAACTGTTACGTTTCCTCATAAATTGTGTGATCAGAAATCAAGACCGACCAGGGGTAAATCCGGAAGAAATGCGAATTCTTACCACATGGAGTCGGAATATATCGGAGGGGAGACATAATAAACTATTAAGTTTAGTAGCTATGTGTCGAAAGATCCGCAAAGAAGTAGAACGAATACACGAAGAAAGATTAGCGGTAGACCAGCCTGAACAAAACGAGGAGGAGGAGGAAGAATTAGAACTGCCCACAGGACAGTTAGAAACCATGGCCTATGTAGGTAGAGGGAGATCTTGTAATAATACTAGATGCTTTACTGATCCGATACGTCCGATACGTCCAGATAATAACAGAAATTTCCAAACACCTATAATAAATATAAGGTCCCCCGAACATTCGTTCCAAGCCGCTGACAAATTACTCCGAGAACGAAGGGGTTATCATATACTCGATTCTATGGACGAACAAGAATTAGCCAGGTCAGCCGTTCACTGGGTTGACAGTCCCGGAAAATATAGTGATGATACACTAGCACATACGTTTTTGAACCTCACCCCAGATGAACAGCGTTTAGCTGGTATCTACATGATTCAACAACTCCTTATATTATATAAAAGCCAACACTCCGATCCTGGTCCCCTACCTGATATATTGACTGAATTACTCACGAATAAATGGAGAGGTTCAGGTACTGAGTTAATTAGAGAAATACTGGAATCCAGAAAGCAGTACATTCTTTTTGTATGCCCCGAACATGTCTCACTACCCATCAAGGAAAGAACGACGTATTATATGGATAGACAGAATCCCTTACGCGAAGTCCACCCGATAAAAGGTGATGACAATCAGTTTAAACGTGTGTTTATATACACACCCATATCTAAAATGGAACTATTAGAAATTAAGAAAGTGGTACCCAGTCATGACAAAGACCCAGCGGGTTTCCACCGTGAAATTAAAGACATGTTGCTCATGGGAGAGTATACCTATCCCGACATTATGAAAATATTAAAGGTATTAATGCCTGCGGGCATTTACGAAAAACTCAAAGAAAAGGATTGGGAGGTGGGAGACCAAAAGATAGATTGGACAGCATTAGAAAACGAAGAAACAGCTCGAGGTCCAGGTTTAGGGCTCGGGGAAAAGACCAGAATACTACCAGGTTTATTAGTACAGGTACTGCCACGTTTATTAACTACGAAAAAGGAAGACTGGGGTGCAATCTCAGCCTGTAAACAAAAGCAAGATGAAGACACTAGTGATTTCTATGCCCGATTCGAAAAATGTTTTGGTATAAATAGTGGAATAAAAGCAAGTAGCGAATCGTATCCACATCTGTTTGTGACAAAATTAGTTGAAAATGCCTTGCCCCAAGTTAAGAATAGAGTATTGAAATTCGAGAGTACCTGGCAAGGTAACACTCCGTCACAAATGTTACAAATGCTACAGTACCATCACAATAGAATTAGAGAGGAACAAGAACATGAACAAAGACGCATGAAAGACACGAAAATGAAAATGCTAGTTTCCCAGACAGTTCCAGCTGACGGTCATAAAAAGGGTATGACACAGTCCAGTGTTTCAGCAGGTTCTGTAAAAGGGACATGCAACTATTGTAAACAGCCAGGTCATTATGTACACGATTGTCCAGTTTTAAAACATAATATCGCCATAGGTAATACAAAAGAAAGACCAAGGCCACTTAGACAGGATCAGAACCAACAAGGAGCCCCGCAGCATGCACAGTCCATGCCGGCTCCGCAACAATCTATGCCAGCTCCACCACCGCAGCCTATTGCTGCCACACAAACAACGACACAACAGATGTACCAGACCGCACAGTATGACTATCCTGATTATCAACGATACTCATGAAACAGCCTAGAGAGGGAAGTTGGCTTACCCCTTATCGAGGTCCCTGTAGATCAAGAAGGACCTTATGTACACAGTGAACTATTAGGCCAAGATAGAAAATTTTTACTTGATACAGGGGCAAGCCGAACAACCATAAAACGTAGTGAAGTTCCAGGGGCACCCCTCTCAGGCTCACAGAATATTTCCCTTGGTTTTTCGGGAAAACCTATCATTAACGAAGTATCACAGCCTCTTCCCCTTACGATTGGTCCCTTGACACGAACTACAGATTTATTGCTTACTAAATCATGTCCAGAAAACCTGTTAGGTATAAAAACATTGAAAGCTCTAGGAGCTATAATATGTTGTTCTCCGGAAGGAGTAAGATTGTTTTTACGCGATTTCAAAGGGCACTATGTGTCCCGAGACATGGATAACCGACTGCAGACTTTACCCACACATTTATGGGCACAAGGCCCTACAGATGTTGGTTGCATGAACATTACACCATATCGAGTCACACTAAAGACAGGAGTGGTACTACCACGAATGCGACAATACAAGTTACCCCCAGATGCTGTAGTGGCTTTACTGCAAATCATTGACGAGCTTATTACCCAAGGAGTGGTTATGGAAACGGACTCCAATGTATGTAATTCCCCGATAATTCCGATTCTTAAACGAACTGACCCAAAAGCCCCGCCAGTATATCGACTGGTTATTGATCTGCGCGAATTAAATAAATGTATTGTACCACAATACCCCGTAGTCCCAGATATTTCTTCATTACTGACAGCCATTGATTCCGAAGCAAAATTCTTTACTGTAATTGATCTCAAGAATGCCTTTTTCAGCGTCTCAATAGATCCGGAAAGCCAACACTTGTTCGGATTTAGTTTAAATGGACGAAGCTTTAAATTCACACGCGCACCTCAAGGATTCACAGAAAGCCCCAGCATCTATAGCCAAGCACTGAAACGAGAACTTGACAGTATCCACATGCCAGTCAACACTGCCCTGCTTCAATATGTCGATGATCTGCTGATCACCGCTAGAAGCGAACCTGAATGTGAAAAAGCCTCACTGACGGTTTTACAATTTTTGGCCGAAAAAGGGCACAAGGTGTCCCCTTCTAAGCTGCAATTCTGTGTCCAGCGAGTTGTTTACCTTGGGCACTCGCTGTCCAAGGAGGGAAGGCAGCTTACGTCAGATCGCATCCAGTTAATTGCTAACATGCCAATACCCAAGACACAAAAGGAGGTACGGGCTTTTATAGGCCTCACTTCATATTGTAGGCAGTGGATCCCTCAGTATGCATTTCTAGCAAAACCACTCATTCAGTTGACAACACAGGAGGCAGCCACATCGACTGTCCTCCCTTGGACTCAGGAACATACACAAGCTTTTGAAAGCCTAAAGAAAGCTTTATGTCAAGCACCTGTTTTAGCAACACCATGTTACAATAAACAGTTTACACTCTTTGTTACAGAACGCGAAGGTACTGCCTTGTCAGTACTCACTCAGGAACAAGCAGGATCACACAAACCATGTGCTTATTTTTCTAGTACATTAGATCCCGTAGCTCAGGCTCTGCCTGCGTGCCTGAAATCAGTGGCAGCGACAGCTTTAGCAATCAGACAAAGCGATGCCATAGTGTTAGGACATCCATTGACAGTACAAGTACCACACGCAGTAGAGGTTCTTGTGAACCGAACGCAAACACAACACTTGACTATAGCAAGACTCACCGGTTACGAATTAACATTGTTTCAGCCACACATAGAAATCAGACGTTGTAGTACATTGAATCCTGCCACACTTTTGCCAGTAAACGGAACAGACCCACTAGCACATGATTGTATTGAAGTTATTACTATCACGACGAAACCTAGACAAGACTTGACAGACGTCCCATTGTCAGACCCAGACCTGACGTTGTATGTAGATGGTTCATGTATGAGAACAAGTACAGGAGAGCTAGTGGCCGCGTATGCAGTCACAACAGACACTGAAGTCATTGAAACAAATTGCATAAATACCTTGTCAGCTCAAGCAGCAGAGCTCATCGCTCTGACACAAGCCTGTATTCAAGCTACGAATAAGAAAGTCAACATATACACTGATTCACGTTATGCATTCGGAGTTGTACATGACTTCGGCGTGCTGTGGCGAGAGAGAGGTTATTTAACTTCTCACAGTGCCCACATTCAGCACGGACCCCTCATTCATGCCTTATTAGATGCAATACATCTACCCACTGCAATATCAATTATGAAATGTAAAGCTCATACGAAAGTTACTGATATCATTTCCCAAGGCAATGATCTAGCTGACAGAACAGCTAAACAGACTGCTCAAACTCACACATCTGACATGACAAAGACAATAGTTCCGACACCAACACATTGCATGATGGTTAAGGATCCCGCTCTTGACGTAATTGACATACAGACACATGCTACACCAGATGAAATAAAGAAATGGACTGAATTAGGAGGGATCCAAACGGATCAAGGATGGATGACGAAGGAAAAATCTGTATGGTTTCTTCCTGACTCTATGGTTCAAGTTATCATTAATACAATACATAGTCCAGCACACCTAGGAGAAAAAGCTATGCTAGACAGCATTCAACACATTTGGTTCAACAAACATTTACGAGCAGCAGCTAAACAAAAAGTTCGTACCTGTATGATCTGTTGTCAGTTCAACCCAGGTAAAAGCATTCCCGTAGAACAGGGTGGATTTCATCCTCCTGATCACCCTTTTGAAGTGCTCCAGATGGATTATATCCAGATGGAACGATGTCGAGGATTCAAATATGTTCTTGTAGTTGTCTGTGCTCTTTCCCGTTGGACAGAAGCATACCCGGTCTCAGATTACACTGCCCCGACTACTGCCAAACAGTTGGTTCGAGAATTCTTCCCACGGTACGGTTTACCACGTGTTGTCTACTCAGATAACGGCCAGCCGTTCTCATCCGAACTAATGAAACACGTTTCACTTTTGTTAGGCTATCAATGGAGATTTCACTGTGTCCGACACCCCGAGGCAGCAGGTCTCGTGGAACGACATAATCAAACTCTGAAAATTAGATTGTCCAAAATATGTAGAGAGAAAGGCGTCGATTGGGTAGTAGCCTTACCAGTTGCACTCTTTTACATGAGAATGGTAGCGCACTCTCGAACAGGGCTATCCGCTTATGAGGTGATCTTCGGTAGACCACCAAATATGTGGGGGACACCTATACCACGCAAAATAACTGATGTTGACTGTAATATGCTGACAGATTACCTGGCTTCCTTGATGTCTGCACTACAATCTTGTCGTTCACAGGTAGCTGCAGCCTTTCCCGACAACACCGAGGTGAAACCCCATGACGTAGTTCCCGGGGACCTGGTGTTAGTGCGGAATTTTGACCGGAAGACTCAGCTGGATCCTAGGTGGAAATCGCCTCAACTTGTACTGCTCACCACGAGGACAGCCGTGAAGATCGAAGGTCGCAAAGGTTGGATACATTCAAGTCATATCAAGAAATTTCATGGACTACCGTCTGATGTAAACGATACACCTCGCGTGTCTTCACCGATTGACTCAAAGCTTCCTTTGGTTGAACTAAGCGATAAGGAACTATACAAACTAAAATTACGGTCTAATAAGTCAGACAATTTGATTGTTTAAGTCCTCTCCAAGGTGAATCGGTCGAATTTGTCTCTGACATGTATCCCCTAGACCTGAATAGAGAAAGAAACCGAAAGATGCAGTTGAAAAAACATGCGTACTGTAAATCACTGCGTAGTCATTGCACAGTGACGTTATTAATTTTGTTTTTCTTAAGTCTTTTAATAATCGCTGCAAGTATATTGTTGCACATATATTATCCTATTTCTAAACATGTTTACAATGTTACTGCTGAACATTCTTTTAGTGAATTACCCCCGCATGAGTTGTCCTATAGATTTGCGCTGCGCAATAACACTTTTATTAGTATGTTACATCATTCCCATCAGACTAGCAATGCTACAAATTGTTGGATATGTGGCCGACTCCCTCCCTATCAGAACTATAAGGGAATTCTGCCTCTCTTTCCATATCCGTTCACACACAATGGCTCCTGTGGAGCATGGTTTAGTTTAATTAATTCCCTAGATTCGAATTCCGCAGTTTATCAAGACAACTGGGTATGGGGAAACCTGAACTTAGTTTTGCTTAAAGTCTGCTACCCTAACAAGGAGGGACTTCCAAAAAGAACAGGAACTGATCTAGAAAATGAAGTATACGGATTAGGTAATTTCACGCTTAATCTCATGATCCTGAATGTTGAATCCGAAGCTGCACCAATTTTGCCCGCTATGTCAGTATTTCCAGTTAAAGGTGAATTGTGTGTAAGAAAGAATGGTTCCATACATATGGGCCATAGTAAGTGCACCACTGTAATAGAATTCAGTGATCAAGGCAAGTCTACATTTAGAGCTTCTCGCCATTCCTACTTCGTATGTGGTCAGACTACATATACACGTTTGCCTCTAGATTGGGATGGTACCTGTTACATCGGATTCCTTTTGCCACCTGTTTTCCTAGCTCCTCCTGATTATCATAGAAATACTCATTTAGTACACAATAGACAGCAGAGAGATCTCCCAATCGTCGATTACACTGAAACAGCATGGGAAAAATACACAGATTTCAATAAAGGTTTCTTCCCCTATATAGGTACAGTCACTAATAGTAAGTTGATACGTAGATTAACCAGAACCCTTGAAGCAGTAGTGAACGAAACTATTTCCGCCTTAGGCAATTTAACAGAAGAACAGTCTGCTATGCGGATTGTTGTGCTTCAAAATCGTCTTGTCCTTGACGTCATCCTGGCCGATAGGGGCGGAGCTTGTAGGGTCATCGGATCAAGTTGTTGCCTTTTCATACCAGAAAATTCGCCGTCAGTATATAAAGCCATAACTCGCCTTCATAAGATTGTAAACCAGATACACCAGAGTCCAGGCACCTGGACTTGGTCCGGTTGGTTTTGGAGTGTATTGTCAGCCTGGGGATGGAGGGTCCTATCCTTCCTAGGTATTGGCTTTCTCATATTATTCAGTTGCTGCTTATGCCTACAATGTGGACCAGCAATTTGTGGTCTGTGTGCCACATCGTGTATTCCACCACCAAGTTTTCATTCATCCCGGAAGAAGAAAGAAGAACAAATGATGTTATATGAACAGATCAACGGATTGATGAAGATTGATATCTCTTAAGGGCAAGTAGGGGACAAGGAGGGAATGTGGAAATATGGATTTTTATGATCAGTTATGTCCCCTATCTTGGACCCCAACGGTTTCATGTATAAGTCACAAGTACATGTATGTTCCCTCCAGTTTCAGTTTTGAAGACGCAAACACATGTGCGTCCACCGTCAACATGTCCTCTTTCAGATCCGCCATGAATGAACCAGATATTCTATTCCTAAGTATGAAAGGCCACCGGCTTTATATGGTTCATTTATGCCATTTTACAGTCCAGGCGAGTAGGCCCTGATTCTGCCATTAAGCCTTTTCCTGCCTTCTGCCTCTGAAAACTCCAGTCTGAGCTCGCATCTGTATCCATGAACTTTGTCCTACTCCCTGCGCGGCTAACGGTGCCTGACTCGGCCTGTCTGCCTGCCAAAAACTGTATTTCACCTTCAAGATTATCTGCTCTGCTCCGCTCCTCATCCGATGCATTCCTGTCTAGCAGTTTAAGTAAACATTCCTCTAGCTACCGTGCAAAAGGGCCCGGCTTCTCTGTCTTTATGCAAGTAATTCATAGCCCTGTTACTATGGAAGATTTCTGCCCTCGCATCTAGTGTAGACACTTAGACGCTTGTACACGCACTAACAGTCAGTATAGTCAGTATAGAATAAGATTCTATCCTAAGAGACCTCTCTTTTTGGATAACACAGTTCTTTAAACATAGGATGTAAGATATGATTTAGGATTAGGTTGACATAACCCCAGACTTCTGTCTCCACATGTAGAGCTAAATGTCAAGTCCCATTCTCCCCCTAGTTGCACGTCAATCACACGTCATGCTGCTGCGCGCGCATCTCTGCCAAGTATTTTTGCTGACATTGCGAAATTCTTTCATGAAACCACCCATTCGTGACATCATACCTAATGACGTTCTTTAGTTACGCCTAGTTACACCCATTTTAGTTACGCATGTATGTCTTTATCTCTGTTATCAACTGTTACGCCTCCTGCATCTGTTTCACTGTAATGCCTCTTCTATAAAAATGATTACCTGTCAATAAAGTATTGTCCTTCACTTCCTGAACCTTCGTGGTGATGGAATATGAAGCCCACAAATTCGAATTGTGTTTTGGAATAAAGCCCGTTCCGAACCTCTAATACCACGGATTCTGCCTCTTATTTTACTGAGCTATTCTTATTAATTTTCCGCATCAAATTAAGTACCGGTAATTAAATTATTTACCACATGATAGCTAACCCGGATGCCTTTAATTGCAACCTCAGCTAACATTCCTTGTGAAGCTAGCGCTGGTTCGAGTGTACATTCCACTCAATTAAATTCTTTCAGCAGAAGGTTAGTACAGGTCCAAACTTTCTATGTACCTGAGATTGGTATGTACTCCACCATGGGTAGCTCAGAATACTACAGGAAATATTCTTCCGATGGGAATGCCAGACTCTAATGTGTCCCTTTTACATTCTACACCTATTGCAAGAATGGAATGCCAGCATGAAGATTTACTAGGGAATGCAGTAGAAGGGAAAACACGTCCTACCTCTCAAGAAGTTGATGATTGGCTTAAAGGTAGAGTTACTCCTGCAAATGATACAGGTTTTGGAATTAATGGAACAAATGCCCTGGGAATGAAAAAGGATAGGTCCATTGATGTTGAGGGTCTCAAGATGGAATTGGAAGAAACCATAAGACCTGCTAGTAAGTAGCTTATCAGGATGATGACTTATTGTTCGTCTGCAAAGACATTACCATACTTGCTCAAAATACACATGAAAAGTTATCTGATTTGGTGCAGAAGTATGGAGCGGATGGAAAAAAGTCAAAAATATTACATAAATCCTATAGAATAGATTTCAGGGACATTGAAAATGTTAGACCTTCTGGAATGAGGCTACAGATTAAAAAATTACTGGCTAGCCTTAGGAAACGGGGAGAGCTGGAAAAATTGGAAGGTCGATAGGCTAAGAAGAAGGAAACAAATAAAGTTACCATGCAAATGTTCCCGATCAACAAAGATGATGGGGATGAGGGAGTGAGGATGCTCCCTATGAGAGAGGTAACTGGAGGAGGATATACACATGTCCCCTGGACTAGACCAGACATATTGTCCTTTACAAATGACTTTCCAAAATTGAGAGAAATTCCTGTTGAATGGTACAAACAAGGTGAATGGTTTGGGAAAGTTTCAAAGTTTTTTGGGAAAGATTTAGATTATTTGACATTGTGGTCCTAGGGCGACTCAAGAATTAAAGGAAACAGTTCATGCTTACTGAGAGAGGTTATTGCAGTCATTCATCCATTACAGTGGAATGGAGAATGTGACCGAAAAAGATATGGGACATTTTATTTATAGGTTTGTGTATGGACTAAGACCTGCGATTAGCAGCATGATCCAGCAGCACTTGATTTGCTGGCAGAGTAAGCCTGTAGATAAAATCCTCCGTTGTGCAAAATATTGTGGGGACGAGCTAATGATAGTCTAAATGAAAGCAGTTCAAAAGGGTCAAGGTGGAACAGGTCTTGATCCCATGTTTGTTGTGCAGGGATTTATCAGAAGACCCCGACGATGTGAGGGGTAAGTAGAGGACAACAGCAGAGTATGCAGCCTCAAGGTAGAGGTCGAGATGTTTCAATTGATGTGTTGAAGAGGATAAATCCATGTCATGTTTGCGGCAAGTTAGGGCATTGGAAGCGCGAATATCAATTTAATCTGATTAATCAAGGAAATGGGGAAGAAACTCAGAATATTAGGAATGCACAGTCACTGGGAGATGGCATGGTACTGACTCAAAAAGGTCACAAAGAAATCACACTCAAAATGTGCCCCGAGTCCCGATGCCTCAAAGAAGGGTCAGTTCCAGAAAAACAATGCAAATAAAGGATTTCGTACAGATGTGGAATCTCATACAAATCAGAATGAGTCTCAGTATTACTCTTTGAATTAGCTGGATGATGCAGTCTCAGACCTGCCACAATAACGGTGCCTGAGAGGGGAAGAAGAATGCATGCTTGACGCATCCTTAGCGGTAAACCAGAGTGGCCCCTACGTGGACGGCAAGGTAAATGGGACTCCTATCTCATTTCTTTTTTTTTTTAAACATCTGTTTATTAACATAAAGTTGTATACCACATTATATGTACCACATTATCATACAGTTGGTGAGCATCACTCGGAGAATCAAAACCATACTCACATATCTCACAAAGATCCAACGAGTGATACAGCACTTTCTATACCCAAAACCTGAATCATGCTGTGTCCTCAAGCGACGGGGAAGGTTAAGCATTAGATTTCGGGGCAACACATGGGCTTCCCCTATACATATTCAATTTTCCCAAAATCTTTTCCGACTTTCGGAGGCAGCCCCTTCTCTCATACACTGACTTCTCAGCTACCATGAATCTATCCATGTCTCTCTTCCAGTCTCCAAGAGACAGGCGGGTTCTGCCCCCCCGATGTGTGATATTGCGTTTGGCTACCATCATGCCTAGAGCGACCCAGGTTTGCTTATCTCGTGACACATCAGTGACTTACCGGACATTAAGGAGACACCATTTGGCTGATAAGGACATGGTCACCCCAGTGATCTCACTCATAACCGACACCACTGCTTCCCAATAGGTTTGGACATTTGTGAATCCCCACAGGATATGAAAAAACGTACCCACTTGCCCACATTGTCTAAGACACACTGCATCCAACCTTTCACCCATTTTGCCAGTGTGGTACAGGACATGGAGACCCTATGGAGTATTTTGAGTTGCACTAGCCAAAAGCACATTCGTAATGCAACATTCCTGTAGCTGAGTTAGAGTGTCAGGGAAATTATTGATGAGTTTTCGATACGCAAGGCAAATCTCTTTGGCACTGGGGTGTTCCTTCAGTAATCTGTTCTCCAACAGAGACAATTCTGGCAGGTCCTTTCCATAGGGCAGTGCTGCCTGGAGAGCATGATGGATTTGTAAATATTGAAAGGCCTCCATAGGGGCTAGTTCATAGGTTCTTTGTAGGTCAGCAAATGGGATCACCCCTTTGGTGCTACAGAGGTCCCCCAGAGTGGAGATCCCCATCAAATCCCACTTATCAAACCCCTGTCTCGTCGCCATAGTACTCAAGAATTCGGAGTCCCACAAAGGTGTGGCACGCCGAATCCTCTTTCCCATCCCAAATGTCACAGGTTTTCAGGCCTGAGATGGACTGTCAGCGCCATTGGTCCCTCCAGGTGGAGGTGGCGCAGATCAGTATAGAGTGCTCAGCGTATCCCCCCGGTTGGAGACCAGGTGGTCTATACAATAGCCTGGTTCCTCCCTAGGCCAGTGGACACAGTGGTTAAAGTCGTTAATTGTGCCACTCTATAGTATGACTGAAGATTTGGTAGAGCTATCCCTCCATCATACCACCCAGTGTCAATTTCACCAAGGCAATGTGTGGGGAATCCCCATCCCACAACAGTCTCATAATCTCACTATCTATCGCCTATCTCATTTCTTGTCAATACTGGTGCTACCAGTTCCACTGTAAGAATAGCGGAGTTCCAAACCTACCACTCTCTGGAGAAAGAATCCATGTTGTGGGAGTTGTGAGTCAACAAATGTCAAACTCGGTAACAAAACCTGTACCTGTGAAAATAGAGTCTTATTCAGATTTGTTGTGTGAGATTCCAGTCCGGTCAATTTACTGAGACAAGACTTGCTGTGCAAACTCAATTGCTCAATTTACTGTACTCCAAAGGGAATTGAGTTCCACTCAAATGATGAGGATGTTGTTTTAAATTGGCTAAACAGAATTCAGAGATCGAAGGATTGTTCTTCATGCAAACCAGAGATGACCTGCCTCTAGAATTGAGAGACACTGTTTTTCCAGAGGTTTGGGACTTTACAAGAAAAAATGTTGGTCTAATTAAAGGTGTGGCTCCAGTAAAAATTGATGTGAAGCCTAATGCTGAAGTTCCATGAATCCCACAATACAATTTGAGTCCATAAACCATTGCAGGCATTTCTCCTTTTATTGATTCAATGATTAAGCAAGGAATCCTGAAAGAAAATATCGGGAGTTCCATATCACTCTCCTATTATGGGAGTGCAAAAACCCAATGGTAAATACCTCATTGTTCAGGATTTGCGCAAAAATTAATCAGATTGTAGTGCCATGTTGTCCTATGGTACCGAATTCAGCAGTGATTTTATTTCAGATTCCATATAAAGCTGAGTGGTTTTCTGTCAAGCCTTCTTTCCATCCCGTTGCATGGTGACAGTCAGTATTTCTTTACTTTCCGGTTCGGTAGTCATGTTTTGGCATGGTGTCGAGTTCCACAAGGGTATACGGAAAGCCCCTAAATATTTAATCAGATTTTAAAGAAAAATTTAGGGTCCTTTGAGATGCCTAATTATTCTGTTCTCGTTCAGCACATTGACGACTTGTTGGTAGCATCAAGTACTCAGGAGGTTTACAGTTGCAATATCATCGCTTTACTGAATCATTTGGCTGTGAATGGACATAAGGTGTCAACGTCCAAATTGCAGTTTTGTAAGAGAGATGTTCTGTATATTGTACATCATATTGAGAAAGGAGCAAGAAAAATGTCCCAAGACAGGATCACTGCAATTCAATCAATCAATCAGGACTTTGTAAAGCACAGCTACTCCCCCATGAGGGTCTCAAGGTGCTGAGGGGGGCTGCTGATCGTCTGGATGTGGAAGTTCAATCGAAGAGCCAGGTCTTGAGATCCTTCCTGAATTGGGTCAGCTTCCGGGATTGCCTGAGGTGGAGGGGCATGGTGTTCCAGGTCTTGTGGCGAGGTAAGAGTAGGATCCTCCTCCAGTTCGGGTCTTGTGAGTCCGTGGGACGGTGGCCAGGGTAAGTTGGGCAGAGCAAAGTTGTCTGGCAGGTACGTGGAATGAGAGGCGGTGGTTCAGATATTCTGTCCCTGCGTCATGGAGAGCTTTGTAGGAGCGGAGCTTGAAGGTGATTCTCTTGTTGAATGGGAGCCAGTGTAGTTGTTGGAGGTGTTGTGTTATGTGGCTGCGACAGGAGATGTTGAGGACCAGTCTGGCTCGACGTTTTGTATGTTCTAAAGTTTCCTGAGCTGTTTGAGGTGACACCAGCATAGAGTGAGTTTATTTATTTATTTATTTATTATGCAACTTATAACGCGCAGACTAAACCCGAAGGTATCAAGGCGCCTATCAAAATCAATAAACAATAAACAGAATATACAAAGCACCACTACGGGAATGCACGTGTAAAAAGGTGAGTCTTAAGCGCGGATCTAAAAGTTTGCAGAGAGGGACTGGATCTTACTTCCAAAGGGAGGGCATTCCACCACTTAGGTGCCAGGAAGGAAAAGGCCTTGCCTCCCCATCTTGCTTTTCTGACACGGGGTACAGAGAGGAGAAGTTTGTGACTGGAGCGAAGATTTCTACTGGGGTTATGCCGAGAAAGAATGGATCCCATGCTTGTAGGGCTGGGTTTAGCTAAGGCTTTATACACCAGGCACATGGATTTGAAAAGGATCCGGTATTCAACGGGGAGCCAGTGCAGTTGTTTTCGGGCTTCGGTGGCAGAGGCACGTTTTGGTAGGTCAAGAGCCAATCTCGCTGCCGCGTTCTGGACCACCTGCAAGCGCTGTAGAAGACTCTTGTTCAGCCCTGCATACAGCGCATTGCAGTAATCCAGTCGCGAACCCAAAAGAGCGACAGCAAGTTGCTTTCTTGCCTGGGGTGACAAAAAGTGCCTGATTTTCCTCAGAATGTGGATAATCCCCCAGCAGGTCGAAACAGTCCTGTTGACCTGTTGGCACATACTAAGGTTGGGGTCGATCATAACTCCCAGGTTTTTTGCTGACAAGGTGGGCTCGGGACATACGCCCAGCGAGTTCGGCCACCACTCCGCCGACCAGATCGGTTCCTTTCCTCCAAAGACCATCACCTCCGTCTTCTCCCCATTCAGTTTTAGTGAATTGTGGATCATCCACTGGCCAACTGCCTCCATGCAAGATCTAAAATTGGCGGCAGTTGATGTAGCTGGCTGGGAGAGAGAGACTAAGATCTGGGTGTCGTCCGCGTAGGAAACTACCTCCATCCCAAAAGATCTAATAAGTCTGGCAAGGGGGGTCACATAGATATTAAAAAGGGTAGGACTGAGCGCTGACCCTTGAGGGACCCCACATTGCACAGACAGGGATGGAGATAGAAACGATCCCAGCATTATCCTTTGTTCTCTATGGTCGAGAAAAGAGGAAAGGAGTCCCAGAGCAGGCCCGCGGACCCCAATCTCCCTCAGGCGAGATGTTAACACCACAGGAGACAGGGTATCGAAGGCCGCTGTGAGGTCTAAAAGGATCAGGAGGGAGGTCTGACCCTCATCAACTCTAGTGCGGATGGTATCCAGCACTATGGTGAGGGCAGACTCAGTGCTGTGTTCCCTCCTGAAACCATGCTGGGAGAGATCCAAACAGCCCGAGCTCTCCACAAATGCAGCCAGATGTTTATTTAGATGGGCTTCGAGCATCTTTGCGGGAGCCGGGAGCAGTGAAATGGGGCGAAAGTTCTTTAACACCCCGGGGTCCAGAGAAGGCTTTTTAAGCAAAGGTTTTACAACAGCATTCTTCCACTGCTGGGGAAAAATGCCTTCCTTCATCGCTCTGTTCATGATGTCAACCAGAGGAGGAAGGAGAGATTCTCTGCACTGCTTGAGGATCTTTAGCGGGCAGACATCCAACGGAGAGCCAGATTTAGTTTTATCAAGCAGGATTTCAAGATCCTGACAGGAAAGGGGAGGAAAGGAAATCAAATCCTGATGTTGAGAGGATTCAGCAACACTGGGCTCAGGGAGAGCAGGCAGCAAAGGAACGGCGGTCAGGGATTTTTGGACCTCCAGAGCAGCATAGATGTCGGCGATTTTTGACTGGAAAAAGGCGGCTATCTTGTTGCACAGGTCCTGAGAGGCAACCACAGGATCCGGTGTCTGAAGGGTCGTAAGGGAATCGACAATCCTAAAGAGTTCTCTAGGAGATGACAATGAGGAGGTGAGTGCCGTGAAGTATTCCTGCTTGGTCTTAATAACTTCCAGTTTGTAATTTTTAAGCAGGACCCTATGGGCTTCTCTATCCTTAGGGGCCCAACTAGAGTGCCATAAGCGTTCCTGCCTTCTTACTTCCTGTCTCCGAAGCCGGAGCTGTTCGGAGAACCAGGGAGCTGAAGGTCTTTTTCTAGCAGAATAGCAAGACCTTGCAGGAGCAAGTTCCTCTAAGGCCTCAGCAATGGTATTTTCAAATATAGAGACCGCAGTGGAGGTATCTGCCTCCTGAGGAATGGACAGACTGGTTGTCCATGGATGGAGGGAATCTTCCCTGATCTTTTTGAGGTTCCTTCGCACTTCCATGGTGCTCGAGGCCCTTCTAATATAGCCCCGTGAGGGATACATCATATTAAAGGGAACGGCCAGATGGTCCGACCAGGAGAGATGGAAGGGGCTGGCAGCTGTCAGCCTAGGGTCGTTAGAAAAGATACCATCGAGCGTGTGCCCCGCTCGGTGGGTGGGACCGTTCACCAGCTGGGTGAGTCCGCAGGCTGACATTATTTCTACCAAGGAAATAGTGTCGTGAGCCTCCAATAGCTCAAGATGGAAATTGAAATCACCTAGAATGGTCAGATTTTGTCGGCCAAAATAGGGTTCCAGAACCTGCATCAATTTCAGCCCAAATCCTGCTCTTGGGCCAGGGGGGCGGTAGACCAAGATTCCATTAAATGCTGGATTAGCAGAATCGGAGAGGGAAAAATATAGGACCTGGAATGTGTCCTTGGGGTCAGAAAGGGGTATAGTGTGGCAGTGAAATTTGTCCTGATATAAAATAGCCAGACCACCGCCAACACGGCCTAATCTGTCAAATCGAGTTAGGCAGTAACCCTCAGGGACCGCTTCAACCAGATCAGGACCCGAGGAGTCTTTGGCCCAGGTCTCCGTAATAAAAACCCAAGAAGGTGTTTTATCTAAGACCAGTTCCTTGAATACAATGTTATTTTTAATGAGCGAGCGAGCATTGAGAAGAAGACAGGACTCGCTGGGATTTTTAGATGTTGATAAAGAGCAAGACTCCGGAGGAGCAGAGGAAAGAGAAAGCAGAGGCTCATCTGCATCAATCGGAAAGCACGCACAGCTAGGACATGTCAAATAATCCTCAGGTCTGTAGCGATGTGAGCAAGGGGCAGGGGCGGGCTTAAGCCGCAGCATTTCCCTTAAAGAGTATTTCAGGACAGGGGCGCCTGCCTTGTAATGGCCAGTGGTCCAGCCGTCCAGCCCGTCCTCAGCGCGGACGGGCGCAGACGGGCAGGACTCAGGCACGACTCCGGCGCAGGTTCGGCGCGTCCGCTGAACGCGTCCGCTGCGCGGAGGCATTGCCTTCCGTTTTTATAGTGGCCAATAGAGAGCGTGGAAACGCTGCCCCAAACCAAGATGGCCGCCAAAGTCGATTCTACCTGGCCGAGGCTCGGCTATCTCAGCATCCAAATCGGCTGAGGGTGATCCGAGTATCAGGGTGAGTGCTAAGTTAAACAAGCGGGGGGCAGGGGGATAATTTCTGCCACTTTTACATCAAACAGAGTAAATCAGTCACAATTACTAAACAGTGCAACTAAGCTTCGTTTTTCAAGCCAAGTGCAGTGGAGTTAAAAGCTAAAAATACGGCGAGGATTTAAAAGGTGCAAAACGAAATTATAATCAAACAAATAAAGCAGCAACCTCCCGGCTTCCGCCTCAGGAGGGGATTAAATGCACAGCGAGTTGCCATAGTCGAGTCTGCTGGTGATTAGTGTGTGGGTGACTGGCTTTCTGGATTACATGGGAATCCATCTGAAAGTCTTTTGAAGCAGGCAGAGCAGGTGAAAGCAGGATGAGGAAACAGCATTGATCTGGCGGTTCATTGTCAGCGAGGAGTCCAGTATGATACTGAGGTTATGTACGTGGTCTGTGGGGGTGGGAGGCCTTTCCAGTGGGGCGGGCCACCTGGAGTCATCCCAGGCTGAGGAGGCCAATCCCAGGATGAGTACTTTGGTCTTGTCTGAGTTGAGCTTGAGCCAACTGTCTTTCATCAAGATGGCAACGGCTTTCATCCCACTGTGAAAATTGATTCTGGTGGCTGTGGGTTCATTGGTGAGGGAGAGGATCACTTGGGTATCATCAGTATAGGATACAATGTTGAGTCCGTGGTTTCTAATGATGGCCGCGAGGGGGGCCATGTAGACGTTCAACAGGGTAGGGGCTCAGGAAGGAGCCCTGGGGCACTATGCAGCTGACCTCTGTAGGTTCTGAGAGGAACGGAGGAAGTCTGACTCACTGTATTCGGCCTGTAGGGAAGGAGTGGATCCAGTCCAGGGCCTTGTCATGGATACCGGCATTGTGGAATCTAGTGGTCAGGGTGCGGTGGGAAATGATATCGAAGACAATTCTGAACATGGTCTGCCAAGTACTCAAATGGAAGTTTGCATGTTTCTGTGAATGGTTGGCTATTGTCGACAATGGATTCCCAATTTTTCTCTGACAGTCAAACTTCTTCGGAGTCTGACACACAAAGACGTGCCAGACCCAGTACCTTGGAATGATGGTTGCATGCACTCTTTTTCAGAACTGCGTGAGAGTCTTTGTCAAGTTCCAGCTTTGGGAATGCCCGATTACAAAAAGAGCTTTACCCTGTTTTGCAGAGAGGGCTGCGCATTACTAGCTCAGATGCATGGTACTGCACGCAGACCTGTAGAATATTTTTCGGCAACTCTTGATCCTTGCCTTGACTCTTGCCACCGCATGCCTGGATGTTTGAAATCTGTTGCTGCAAAGTGTGTGAGTTTGGAGCAGAGTGAGAGCATTTTGATGAGACATTTGCTTAGGGGGTATGTGCCACACTCGGTTTAGGTCTTGCTTACTCGTACTTGAACGCAACACCTCACAAACTGCTGCCGAAGAAAGTATGAGCTGATAATCTCGGGATCTGAGATTGTGACTTTGATGCGATGCACAAGTTTGAATCCTTCAACTTTGATGCCCCTTCATAGCAATGAGGTTGTGATTAATGAGGCTGATCATGATTGCCTGGACATGACTGAGTTGTGTACCAAGGCAAGGCCAGATATCATTGACACCCCTTTACCTGAATAATATCATGTGTTGTTTGTTTACAGATCTTGTTTGCAATATGCAGAAGAAAATCTAAAGGCTGCATATGTCTGCGGTCCACTCAGGGATGTTTGATCCAATTCTGACCTCAAAATAATTGACTTTGGGCAATTTTGTTCACAGCGGGGGTTCATGACCTCTTCGGGGCCACCCATCCGCAATGGAGAGAGTGTGATAAACCTTTTGCTGTCACTATAATTGCCTGCTCAGATTGCTAAGGTGAAGTGTGCTGCCCATTGGCAGGGCAATGATTATGTCAAAAGTTGGAAACAAGTATGCAGATGAGACTTCGCACTATTGCGCTCTAAATTCTTCCACCTTCAATGGAGATCCTCTGAGAGAGAACACTGATGTCACAGATTGCAAACTGTTGTTATCTACTGTAGACATGTGGGAGGAGGTGAAAGCATTACAGGATGAGGACCAGATGCTGAGAAACAAGAATGGATCAGAGCAGGTTGCATTAGAAGGCAAGAAGATGAGGTTTGGATGTACACTGGTGGTAGATAGTTTGCTGCCTTCCATAGCACAATACTATCACGGTTCTGCACATGTTGGGAACGATGCTATGATGCACCTCTTTCGCCAGATATGGTTTAAGGTTCAGATCAGTGGCAGAAGCTCTGTGTCACCGCTGCATGGTGAATCAATAACGAAATGTGGGGAAAAGAACACCGGTAAGAATTAGTCACGTAGGAACATCAGGAGGTCCTTTTAACCGAATGCAGCTTGATTTCGTTGATGCTCACGTGCAATGGTATCAAATACATTCTTATTATTGTGTGTATATTTTCGCGTTGGGTGGACGCTTACCCAAGAAGACGAAATCACAGTCTAACTGTAGCCAAGTTACTGTAGAGAGAGTTGATACTCTGTATATTATTCCAGACTTCTTTTGAGTCAGACCGAGGGACACACTTTAATAATGAGGTTCTAAAGATGTTATGTGCAGATTTACAAATTGACATAAAAGCTCCATTGTGTCTATCATCCAGAAGCCTCTGGAATTGAGGAGCAGATATTTGGAACATTAAAATCTAGATTGGCAAAAGTGTGTGCTTCAACTTCTCTAAAATGGCCTGATGCATTCCCTCTTGTGTTGATGAGTTTGAGAAGTACCCCAGATAGAAGAATGGGACTATCTCCTCACAAAGTAATTATGGGGAGGATTAAGAGACAGCCTGCAGTTCCTTAAAATACATTGGTGAATATTACAGATGATTTGGTGCTCAATTTACTGTAAAAGACTGGATGATGTGGTACATTCTGTGTCTCAGCAGGTTGGGGAAGCTGCTACTTTGCCTCAACAGGAGCAGTGTCATGACCTCAGCCCCGGTGAATGGGTCCTGGTGAAGAAACATGTATGCAAGTCCTAGTTGGAACCTTGTTGGTGTGGGCCGTTGCAGGTGATCCTGGTTACCACAATTGCTGTTAAGTGTGGTGGTCTTCCAAATTGGGTGCATGCCACCAATACTCACAGAGTCCCAAGTTCTTTTGAAGATACAGTGCCTCTTTCGGATGTGCCGGTGGTTACAGAGAGACAACCGACTCAGGTTAGCCAAGCTGTCGAGGGGGCTCCAGTTAATGGCACTCTGTGCGCTGGTCCGAGAAAGTCGACTCTTGTAGGTACCAAAGGTCACAAGAGGAAGGGCTTACTAGGCATGATTTTTACCTATTCGAAGGGAACAGTACACATGAAATGCGAGTAGCACACGGAGACCATTGGCCCAGAAATCAAGACAGATTGAGGCGCATTTTGACAGATGGAAGAGCACCTCAAACAATTGCAGAAGTCTCAAGTCGGTCTGAACAAAGCGACAGTGAAAATGAAGGATCATCAGTGAGAAGGTCTAAAAGAGCTAAGATGCCAAGTCAAAAATATGCTACACCTGAGTGGACTATTTTGGCACTAAATAACTGGGGAAAAATATATCACGCCTTTTGCTACAACAATCCAAGTTTGCATGAGCCACTTTGAGAGAAGTCTGTGTTCCACGTAAAACTCTTGAAATAGATTTCCAAATAAAAGAACTGAGTGAATTTGTGTTGACAATATTTTACAATCCATGAGAACTGTGCCTTTAATGAAAACCTGCTTTTACAAGACTACAGAGAACGTGACTGAAGCCTTTTCAAGCTAGGTTGCCTAGTCTGCAGGAGCGTTGTATTCAGATTCTAACTAGAGAGGGCAGATGCTTTCCTGTCTAGAGGCTTATTTTCTGGAACATACTATGTTAAGAGATTAAGCATTCCATTCTGCTTTTTCAGAAAAAACATAGGACCCATCTGTTCTGCTTGATACTTTGTTACTTCTGGTTCCCTTTGCACCTGCGCCATGCGCCCCCTTGGGGTACTGTGTATGGTATAAATATATTCAGGCAGTCAGTCATTCTATTCTATGTTTATGGGTATTATTGAAGCTCATGTTAGGGAAAAGGAAATTTTACTTATAATCCTGGACCTCTTTTAAAAGTATCTACATCAACATAATAAATAGCCTTCCTCCTTCCTGTTAACTTAAATTACTTGGATGTTAGTGATTATGTTCCATTCTCTCCTTCAAGATGACCTGCATCTAAGTTGCACACCATTGTGTTCTAGATCTTTGGTAACAGTTAAAGTGGATGTCAAATTCCCTTCTAATGGAGGTGATGCCTGAATCACCCCATTTCCTTCTTTTTATCATTGGCATTAATTTACAACTGTACTTATGTACAACACAGGGTATCCTTTACTATTTTATTAAAACATTTCTCCCCAGTGAAAATGGTAGAATAGGAGCTCTTTAAATGCAAAGTATTTTGAATTAATTTTACAAGGTTAAGATGTCATCAGTGATGTCACTGACCATGTAATCAGTGATGTAATATGTGACGTTACAAGCAGTGCATTGCCGGGGTGTAAGTTATAGTTAGATCAGACAACTATAACAGGTGAATTTCACTTGCTTTGTACAAGAAAAATCTGAGCATAACTATAAGGTTACTGAAACCTTTGGTTTTTGTCAGTGAATTTTTAGTTTTTTTTAAACTCTATTTCCTAACTTTTTTGTCCCTGTAACCTTTGGTTTTTTAAGTGAATTTCAAAGGGACTTCAAACTGTTTTTCCTAACTTTAACATCCCTGTAACCTATGTTTTTTAAGTGTATTTTAAAGGTTTTTAAAAAGATATTCTGTCAGTTTAATATCTCTGTTAATGTTAGTTTTCAAAGTGAATTTTATTAAAACGTTTAAATTGTATTTGCTTACTATAACATTGCTGTGGCCTTTATTTTTTTAAGATGTTTTAATCTTTTGTATATAATTGTTTTAAATTATAATGTTCTTTTTACTTTTAGTTTTTTTAAAGCACTTGTAAGGATAGGTAATATTATGGTGATAATTTAATCAAAGTGTAGCGTTATTTATTTATTAGAATTTTATAAGGTGTTCCATTATTAATACTTTTTGAGAGTGTGTTACTATATATTTAGCTTACTTTTAAAAAGAGAAATTGTGTGTTTGGCCATTAGGCATAAACTGCCTTATTTTATTTGTGAGGAGTACTTTGTGTAAGGTAAGTATTATGTGTGTAAAACATCTACTAATGTGAGTTGTGTACAAATAATATTTTGTTTAAAGTTGGGTCTTTTTTAATGAAAAAAATGAAGTTGTCTTCCTGTCGTTCTCCACGTTGGGTGTGTGAACCAGCTATATGTTTACAAGTGTAAAATACATATACAGAGAATATTGAGGGAAGAGGTTCACTACTAAATGAAAAATGAAAAACTAATATTACTATAGATGTGAACATTTTTTATAATGTTTTTACCAGTTTACAGAGACGCAACTCGTTCATGCACTTGTTTTTAGAGCCACGATAGGGAGGTGACCTCGCATAGTTTTAATAGTGTAGAGTACATATGAAAAGGTTTTTAATGTCAATTTTAAGGTAAGTGATTTACTAACACAATACTGAAACAAATATGAAGATAAATAAAAGTTATTTCAAAAGGGTTTTTAGCTATTTTACAGAGCTGCGATGCTGTTGCGCACCCTGCCGGAACGTATTTGCAGGTTCGCGCAGTGTACATGGCTTTGGCGTGTTTTTTAAAAGTTTTAAATATGGTAACATGCAATTTAAATATGTGTCATAATTTAAGAGGTAAGTATATGTGATAAAAAAATTCAAATAGAAATTGATAGTTTTAAATTGTATTTAATAAATTTTACAGATGTTGAAGCTTTGCCCAGGAGCTCACTGACAAGTTTGTGAGGGATGTATTGTTTTTAACCAAGAACGGGCCCTACATTCTTACCCACCATGTAATTGTGTAGAACCATTCATTAAGGGGATTCTTGTTAGAACATTCTCTTACACCCTAGTGTTTTCAAGTACCTTAGTATGTTGAACTGTAGCCGCTATTAAAAAGAAAAGTAGATACAAATGTGTTAGTGTGTTATCTTCAAAACTAAACATTATAACAATATTTTTTTTAAACTATGACAGTGCATTATAACCTGATAAAAAAAATCACTTGCCGTTTTTTGACTGTAACTTTCATACTACTTCACCATACATGGTGGTCTGTATGTAGCACCTTCTTCAAACAGTGGGGAAAAACAATTATATGGATTGTACAAAGAAAAAAGTGCATAGTACATCATTATAAATATGTTACTATGCTTTACACTCACTAGAATGAACTACTTAGTTGTTTCACCTATATTTACTCTACTAGTTAAAATTAATGGATCTAAAAAAAATATAGTATTATTATAGTTGGTACAATACTATAAACAAATATATACCATTTTTGATTTTGGAAGGCGGTTTTCAGGATATTATCCCTACTAGGCCAAATCACGTGGAAACGTGTAATTATCCACCTTTTAAGGACATCACCCCTAATAGGCTGAATTATGTCCTTAGAACTTTGCTGGAAAAAACAACAGGTGAGAATTTCGTAGTTTTAGTAGCAATTTGGTTTTGAATTTAAGATTGGTATCATTGCAATGCATCAATCTGCTGTCACTCTTTATGTAGACAGAGTAGTGTCCAGTTGTTATAATATCCTTCATGGAAGATCATAGCCATTGTTGTAGAAGTTATTCCAGATATTGATATTTGATTTGCTTTGAAGTTTGTAATTTCAATTTCCAGTTTAGATCCATCTTGTCAACATCGTTGCAGCATTAATATATGTATTATGGATATGCATTTTTCCACTTCTTTCAATTTTTAGTGTAGACATAAGCTGTGATCTACAATTTGGGCAGATCATATTATGATTTGCTGTTTTAATCAATTTGTCAAAAGACACTCCTTTGCAATCTGGTAGTGTTAAGTATAGGAATTGTTCAGTATTTATTTCAGTAGTAGATGTAAATGTGCAATCTTCACAGCGATGATCCCAATTGTAACTTAATCCAAATTAGTCATCAATATTTACTCCTTCTTCTTGTAAAACTCCAAGCATGACCATTATAAATTCTTGTGCATCTTGTTGAGAGTAAATATTACTAGCCCACTACATACATCCAAAAGATCTTGAATACCTGAAGCAGAATGCATTATACTTCTGTCAGTGAGTAAAGGTTGATGTAAATGGTATGGTGCAGAACCTTTTTTCATGGTGTTGTTCAATTTGATTAAGAAGATGTGTTTAATGAAATACTACATTGAGAACCACGTTTGCATAGCAGCTGAAACCTGAACTGTTTTCCAACTGGTGTCATACAATATTTCCCTCAGTTTCCACGTTTTTCTTTTTAGCGACTTGTAGATTGTTCTGATTTCATTTCTTTTCTTGAACTTCAGTTGAGTGGTTTGTATGCTTATGTTTTGGACATATCATCCATTCCTCATAAATCTGATATTGACCTAATTGTTATTGTTAAATGTACTTGGTATCGCGCATGACTCACTTCCGAAGGAATATCTCTGAGCTTCTGCTGAGCAGGCAGGTAAAGACTGTCTAGGACAACCATGTTTTGAGCATCTTCCTGAAATTAAAAAATTGAGGCAGGTGTGAATATGGAGAGGAAGGTTGTTCCAATGATGAGGAGCCAGATATGAGAAAGCTCTACTGCCAAATCTGGCAGTACGAATAAGTGGAACCTGCAGAAAGGCTTTATCAGAAGATCTTAACTATCTGGAAGGCAAGTAATAACTCAGTTCTGAACAGGGATACATGGGCTGAGACTGATAAAAGGCCTTATGAGTCAAGAACCAGTGCTTAAGGACCCGGAGAGGTTGCCCCGCTGAGGGAGGGTTGTCCACCCTTTCCGCCTGCTCTGACATGGACCTGGGGGCAATAGTGAATTGTATGGTGTGTTAGGGCGAGACCTCGGCGGAGGCCCCTGCTGGGAAAGTTTACCGCATTATCCACTGTAGGCGCACAGGTGCTCCTGTGGCTCACGGGTTCTAAGTGCATAGATGGCATGTAATGGTGATGTTTTGGGGGGATCTATGTGGTTCTCCCCCTACCCAATGGAAGCATTCATGCTCTGATGACATGGGCAATATATATGGCCCCACATGCGATGTAATGACCATTGCCCTAGTGGCAAAGTGAGTTATGTGCTTATAGTCTAATCGGATGCAAAGTGATTTATGGGCTATGTTATGACTATGGCAAAGGCCTAGTTGGTGCACTGGTGTATTTAATTGTGGTCTAATGTGTTTTATGTATGAATATAAAGGATATTTGTGATATAACCTTGTGTGGAGTCTCTCTTTTGAGGTGTGCCTAGTGTTTCACGAGTGTGTGTGTGTGCTGCGCAAATGCTTAACACATTGCCTCTGGGTTAAGCCTGACTGATCTGCCAAGCTACCAATGCGGTGAGCAAGGGTTATCTTGGGTGTGTAACTCTGTTACATTACCCTGACTGGAGGGTTCTGCTTGGCTTAGGTGTATACCCTAGCCAACCAGAAACCCCATTTCTAACAGCACCATGTGCCTGTCCTTCTTTAAACACACTACTACCGGTGTTCACAAAAGCTCTGTCTATACTTAAATCTTGAGATTTATGGATAGTTATAGCATACTCTTGGGACACTGGGAACTGTTGTCATCGAACATACAAGTCCTTTATAAGCAAAAAACGTACAACACAAAAGCCAATCTGCTTTACTTCATCAATTTGATCACATTTAACAACCAGAAATTCTATCTGATTCCTGTTTGAAAAATTAACAAAATTAGTAATTTTAACCATAGCATTTACTAATTCTTCCTCAACCTTCAAATCACACCGCAAAATAACTCAACAGTTTTTACACACGAGTAAACCTGAGGTCTACGATACAGCCTTCTCTAAAGAATCCAATTTTGCTTGTAGTTTTTCAGTTAGTAGTATTGTTACTCCCTGGTGTTTCATTTTATTGATAGCTGAAATTTTCTAAATATGTAGCTTTTCCAATGTGAGTAGTTCTTCATTGAAGTTTGAGCACTCTTGAATGGTAGGCAATAAACAAACTATGGATTTCTCTTCTGCAATCAAATTATACATTAGTTCTGCTGGTGTGTTTTCAGATGTAAACAGTTTCTTGATTAGTCGCTTTCCAAAGCTTGTCTACCTTTTTTGTCAAAACTCCTATTCTTGTGGTCAGGGAAACATGGCGGCTGGAAGCTAAACAGCCGCGGACGAGCTCCCTTCTGAAGCGCGCCTCTGGACCTTTCATGGGGTCCTGCAAGCGTTTTAGGAGCTAAAATGGAATTTTAAGATGCCAGGTCACCCTTCCTAATCTTTGTTTCTACTTTTTCACCCTCCTTTGCTTGATCCTGTACTACAGCTCCCATTATCGTTTTTTCCCCCCCCCACGTTTTCCTTAGCGGGATCGCGAGAGGGGGCTACTTGCGTTTTCTTTCTCCTTGTGGCTTTCGCGTGTCCATCTTTGAAGACGCGAATGGTGTTCGAACAGAGGAGCGGTCTCCCATTGCCGAAGCTCCCGCCGCTGCGGGCCGTTGGTGCAGCACAGGCATGGAAGAAGTGGATTCCCTGCCTTCAGTTCCGGGCCTTGCACGGCAGAGTCACCATCTGTGAGTACGGGGTGGAGGGCAGCAAGCAGCTAGGTCCGAGAGAAACTAAGAGCTGCTGTAAAGTAGGAGACCGGCGTTTCTTAAGTATTGATTGTGTCCTGAAAAATAATTTGAGCGAGTTTCTTGAGGTCCAGGAGACCCGCTGAAGTAGACCAGGACTGCCAGGACTGTCAGAGTCAGCGGGGGTTCCTCCTAGCAGTGCGGTCTATGCTGCTGCTGCTTGGTTGAATCTGTGGGATTCAAGGAAGACGATTTGGTTAGACGAGCGGGGGGACCTCAAAGTTGTATGGAAAACAAGGTCAGCAGCTTTCAGTGCAGTGCTCTCTCCAGTATATGGCCTCATCGAGCGTACAGACGCAGATATTGATATTTCCTCACACATTACACCTCCAGTTGCGGAGGTGAGGGTTACATCTAGGCAGCGCAAGGGGAAAAACATAACGGAGTCTACATCACTGGGGGTGGAAAAGGGAAGGGAAGGGCCAAGAAAGTTCTATCCTCAAAAGTCAGTGTAACTCCCTCCCTGAAGACCTTTTATAAGGTAATATCTGCTCCCTCCGACAAGGGATTAAACATAAAACCACATATGGCCTCATCGAGCGTACAGACCGCTCTGTCGCAGACTCCATTATGTCAAGGAAACTATTTTCCCCCTTTATCATCCGAGTCTGGGACTACGGAGGCGATAAATGCACTGGTAGAACAACCAGTGGTTATCCATCCCGCTATTGGTATATCCAATAGGTATATGGTCTTAGAGAATCAAGGCAATCAAGACAATAGGTCAAATCCTCCACAAGATATGATATCAGCTGATGCTGCAGTGGTGGTTCCTCCTGTAGTCCCTATACTCTCTGGCCCTCCAGCCTTACCGGATTTATCAGACACACTGGGTACACCGGATCAAATCAAAAGGGATGGCTCTAAGAAAGGATATAGGGAAAAGATTTACTATTTCCGAAACTAATCAAGCCGCTATTCAGTCCTCTTATGAAGCACTAGCTCAAAAAGTTGAAGAAGTAACTTGGAGAACTGATGTTCTGGAACTTGAGATTCCAAAAATTAAGGAAGCCCTACACAGTTCCTCGGTGGAAGTGGACAAGTTAGCCATTCAGAACAGGGAATTGAAGGACGACATTGAGCATCTTGAAAATCATGCCCGAAAAACCAACATAAGAATTTTAAACGTCCCCGAAGACCTCTAGGGGAGAGATGTTAAAAACTTTGTGATCTCTCTCTTAAAGGACACAATTTTAAAGGAAGCACAGGAAATTGATTTAGCACAGGACATACAGCGAGTTCATCGGGACCCATATAAGAGGAATCCTGCTAAATCTAAGCCAAGAAAGATCTTGGTAAATTTTCTAACGTACTCTTTAAAGGAAAAAATTCTATCCTCGGCTTTGAGAGTAGGCTTGGTAAAATGCAGCTCTTTATCCAGTTCATTTTCATTTTCCATCAGGTCTGACATATCACATATTACCGCTACAAAACAGTGGGAGTTGGGTAAAAGAATGACAGTTTTGACTACATTAGGGGCTAAGGCCCAATTAAGGTTCCCGGCATCCCTCCGAATTATGTGGAACAACCACATGTACAATATGCGACAGATTGAGGAGGTGGATGCCCTTATTGATAAAATCAGAGTTTGGAGTGAGGTATAGATCAGGGAGGGGTGGTCTGAAGGCTCTATCTTAGGTCAGTAATTACTATACACACAAGAGGTCGGTCATCAAAGTATCCACCTTCTCCAGTGGGGAATAACTTTTTGAAAACATTGAGCTTCTAAACCTTTTTCCCATATACTCATGGGAGCTCCTTTTGCTTCTTTTATTTGAAATAATTCAATGGTGTTTCCAATTATTTCTTTTGAATTGAGAGGATGAATGCTATAATGTTCTTAAATTTCCTCTGATCTGGATTTATCCACTTTTTTAATTGTGCCAATTGAAAGTAATGCTTCGTCCTGTACATATGTTACATCTTTATTAACATCAACATTCTTACAATAAACTTATTTTGTACCAGGTACAAAGTTGCATTTCTAACTTTACTAATATCTACTAATGCTTACCAGATTTTGTTATTCCTTTTAGGAACACCATTTACTAGCATAACTAGTAGTTCATTATTCTGTCTATTTACACCAGTCGTTTTAATATTCTGCCTAAAATCCAAATCAACTTATACAACCCTTCTTTAAGGCTTTTTTGTAAGTCAGTTGGTGGCAGCTTATCTGTCTTAGGTTCCATGCGAACTATGGCCTGGAATGGCTGGACAGATTGAATAAGAATAGACACATAAAAATTTCAACCTGCTAGTTCTTGAGGAATAGGTACCAACTCTAACTTATTGTGTGCTGCTCTAGCTGGCATTTTGTTATCTTCTAATTTGCTGTAACAGTACTAACATGTGACTAGATAACTGGACAAATCAAATATTTCTTCAACAAATACATAAACAGCTAATTGTTGCCTGTTATCATTATTTTCTTTATTCGCTCTTTAAATATAAAACAACATTCCGAGTTTGACCTTTGTAGTGAGTGCGTCAACAACATATGCAAACACAATTGGGTTTCTCAGTGGAAACTGTGGAAACTTTGTAATCTCTTCTGCAAAGTTAAGAATAGTAATCTCTCTCATGGTCTACTACACCTACATGTATCAAGTCCTCAGTTTCCCTACACTCTTCTGCAGGACCGAAGAAACGAAACAGTACATCATCACAAACTTTCTCTACGTCTGTCACTGTACTATGCAAGAGAGATGTATTAATTTCTTATAAATACAGTGTAGGAGTTTTGACATAGTAAAGTCTTCAAACTAACTTCACATTTCAGAGTGGTGAACAGCAAACATTCTGAAATGATGAAAGTGGATTTGGCACACTTTTTTGGATAGACAAGTTATAGAATGTCCTTACAAGTTAGCATACTTTCTGATTTCACATGGATCTACTCCTTGAAAAATGGCAATCTTCGATTGGATACTTCTATCTCGAAATTGACGTAGCAAATTACGTATAATATCAATTGATTCTTATTGAATACTACAAATACTATTACAATCCCACTTATATACTGGACCCTGTTTCTGTCTTCCCTGTACTTATTCAGCTTTTACATCCTCAGCATTCCTAGGGACAATCTCCTCTTTTGGAAAGGGACTACCATTCTTCACCTCATAACATCCACCAGTAGTTTTAACTGTTCTTCATCAAAGAGAGGTTCAGTACTGGAAGCATGTTTCCATTCACCACTGAAGATGTTGCAAAAGTTACTTCTAATAATAAGCCTTTTTCTCTGGCTTTTCATCTTCATACTGAGCACTGTTTTGTCCAGTGTTCTAATTTGTGTTCAGTACAAAGATAGATAGTTTTTGCTTTAAGGCAAATGGTTTATCTACTACAGTTTCTATAGGTTTCTTTTGCTTATAAGCTGCTGATCTTCTTTTATATTGCTTTATGTTTTTAGTACATTTTGTATTACTCGAGTTTTAAACATTCTTCTTCTTATATCTTTTTGTTCTCTTTTCTCTTGCTATTAGATGAGTATTTTTTTACAATGTTTTCCAGTTCGAGCATGAGTTACTGCTTTCTGTTTCTGACTTGTGGGCAACATTTTTATTATTTTCTCATCACTTTCCACATTTTTCAATCTTTTTAATACTCTTTTAGGAAACTGTTTAGTTCTCTTACCAATAGATTTATTTTCCTTAAGATTATTCTGTCCATCATCCATTTTTTCCATCTGAGTTTTATGGAAGTAGTACTGTTTTTTTGTGCTCCTCTCTTCTGTTCTTTTAATGTCATCTTTCAGTGTACTGCTTCAAGGAACAATATATCTGAAATGAAAATACAATTTCAATAGTATGTTATCAAACTAAAACATCTAATATTATAAATATTACATTAATTCACTATTTTATACCATTATAGGTGTGTAGCACATCCACTACCTGCATTTTGAAAGGGCTACTTATCTCAGTGGTTCACATACTAGTGTCAGAGCTTTATTTCATATATGGATAAGTGTCTCAGTTGCTATCTGTGAGATTATTCTATATGTAGTAAAGTCTGTTAGTGCATAGGTGGCTCTCTTTCTGCCTGTTTGGCAATGTAAATCTATATGTAAGGAGTGGAATGGATTGTCTCTTGGATGTGTCAGTGACTAATGATTTGCTTAACTGAGAGTGTCATTACCTCCATTAACGCTATATACATAAGAGTTGTGCATATGGGTAGTGTTTGTAATAAACACACTGAACACATTTGAGCCGCTGTACTGTGTTTCTTTTGGCGGCTGGAGTGTACTACGATCTGGCCATGCCTCCAGGTTTTTGGTGGATATTTGGGGTTCGCTACCCGGCCGCATGGCTCACCGTATAAGTGGCTTGGGCAGAAGCGATGGTGCATTCTGGGCAACACAGACCCTTGGAACTACTGAGTGACGTATGTATATGATAACAGCTGTGGACACTTTATTATGCAATGTGCTGATCTATGATTAAGGCTAATTGCCGTGTTGAAAATCAATAAAGCACTACGAATCCAAGGGGTGCTTCAGCATCTATTTGAGATATAGATATATATATATATTCATTGAAAAAACCATAGGTTTCAGGGGCGTTATAGTTAGCTGGACTTTTCACTCGTACAAAACCATTGAAATTCTCCCGTTATAGTTAGTTCAGTGACATCACTGATGTCATCAGTGATGTCATTTGAGATGTCATCAGTGATGTCATCAGTGATGTCACTGACCATGTCATGATGTAATATGTGACGTTATCAGCAGTGCATTGCGGGCGCGCGAGTTATAGTTAGCTGAACTAACTATAACGGGAGAATTTCAATGGTTTTGTACGAGTGAAAAGTCAAGCTAACTATAACGCCCCTGAAACCTATGGTTTTTTCAGTGAATTTCTAAGGTTTTTTAAATGCTAATTTCGAACTATGCCTACAGAGATAGGACATGTGAAGAAGGAAGAAAAAACGCACAGAAAGAAAAAAAAGAAATGCAGAAAGAAGCAACAGAAGTCCTCAAAGACGAAGAAAAGTGCAGGAAGAAGGATAACGTGCCGAAAGAACAAACAGAAGAGCAGAAAGAAGCCTTGTTGCAAAATCATCCTGTACCCTCAACTTTTTCAGACGGATACTGGTGGTAACTGAGTCTGACTAACCAGTCCTAGAGCCAGTGCTATGCTAAAAGACACTCAGAATACAGTGAAAACACCAACATACACTAGTGAACACTATGCGTTGGGGTCCCTCTGTGATTACCATGACCTCCTCTGTAAGCCCCTAGTTTATAATAGGGCAGGGGATTAAAACTACCTCTTAAAACGCGCCACAGGCGTGTTTGCACACGTCACCCCTCCCTTCCCCACTGTGTAAACACACCCTGTGGCCGTTTTAAGTTGGGAGATTAAGTCCCCTTGAATCCTTAGGGTCCCTAGGGTCCAACTAGACCACTAGGTACCTCCAGTAAGCGCCACAGAGCTGCGTTGCAGAGAGATGTACAAAGGGGCACGGCCTAGACCACCTCTCTGCAACGCAGCGCAGTAGCGCTTACTGGAAGCACCTGGTGGGCTAGTTGGCCCCCAGGGTCCCTCAGGATTGAAGGGGAATTATTTCCCCAACTTAAAACGCGCCACAGGGTGTGTTTGCACACGTTAACTCAGGCCCCATCCCCTCCCTTCACCACTGTGTAAAGACGCCCTGTGGGCGTTTTTAGTTGGGAGATTAAGTTCATTTGAATCCTGAGGGTCCCTAGGGTCCATCTAGCCCACTAGGTACCTCCAGTAAGCACCACAGAGCTGCGTTGCAGAGAAGTGTAAAAAGTGGCACGGCCTGGACCACCTCTCTGCAACGCAGCTCAGTGGCGCTTACTGGAAGCACCTGGTGGGCTAGTTAGCCCCCAGGGACCCTCAGGATTGAAGGGGAATTACTTCCCCAACTTAAAACGCGCCATAGGGCGTATTTGCACACGTCACCTCAGGCCCCGTCCCCTTCCTTCCCCACTGTGTAAACACGCCCTGTGGCCGTTTTAAGTTGGGAGATTAAGTCCCCTTGAATCCTGAGGGTCCCTAGGGGCAAAATAGCCCACTAGGTACATCCAGTAAGCGCCATTGCAGAGAGGTGTAAAAAGGGGCACGGCCTGCACCACCTCTCTGCAACGCAGAGCAGTGGCGCATACTGTAAGCACCTGGTGGGCTAGTTGGCCCCCAGGGTCCCTCAGGATTGAAAGGGAATTATTTCCCCAACTTAAAACGCGCCACAGGGCGTGTTTGCACACGTCACCTCAGGCCCCGTCCCCTCCCTTCACCATTGTGTAAACGCGCCCTGTGGCCGTTCTAAATTGAGAGATTAAGTCCCCTTGAATCCTAGGGGTCCCTAGGGTCAAACTAGCCCACTAGGTACCTCCAGTAAGCGCCACAGAGCTGCGTTGCATAGAGGTGTAAAAAGGGACGTGGCCTCAGAACACCTGTCT
This sequence comes from Triturus cristatus, assembly GCF_964204655.1. Lineage (NCBI taxonomy): Eukaryota > Metazoa > Chordata > Amphibia > Caudata > Salamandridae > Triturus > Triturus cristatus. Next base: position 272,074,557 of record NC_140592.1, on the reverse strand, counting down.
GCAACGCAGCTCCCTGGCGCATACTGGAGATACATGTTGGGCTAGTTGGCCCTCAGGGACCCTCAGTATTGAAGGGGAATTAATTCCCCAACTTACAACTGGCCAGGGGGCGTGTTTGCAGAGTGCTGCAAGGAGGGGGCGTGGCCTCCGGCGCAATGCCGGTCTTTTATATATTTTATTTTTTTAAGAAGGAGGGCTGTGTGGCCCCCCTTCTTTTTCTAATTTATTGGCCCTGGGGACCCCATACCCCAGGGCCTGCACCCTAATTTGTTTTGTTGAAAAAAATAAATTTGGAAGAGGGCCGTGTGGCTCCCCTCCCAAGGCCTTAATCGGCCCCGGGGACCCCGACCCCCGGGTCATGGCCTTTTTAAAAACAATTCTTTAGGAGGGGGCTGCGTTGCCCCCCTCCTCAGGCCACTTATGGCCCCGGGGACTCCATCCCCCGGGGCCAGCCTTTGTTTTTTATTATTTAAAAAAAATATATATTTATAGAAACACCTAGGACATGCTGGACAAACTGTATGTACCTATCACCATGACGATTTGCGTGATATTCATTAAAAGGCGACTATGCATACAATGAATCCACGTGGAATGTATTTACACCGCTAGTGAAGCTCTGACGTGTCTGACGCCTTACCGTGCCTAATCCCGGCGCCCCGGCCGGTGGGTACTCTCCAAGTAGACACCCTTGTCGTTTATTTATACAAACATGGGTAGCTATTGACGGGCACATTTAATTCACACGCACACCAAGCCATTCAAAGGGGATTTGACAAAAATTCGACCAAACCATGCAAGAAACCCCCCCTCACAGTTAATGAAACACACATCCACCGCCGGATGTGTAATACTTTTTATTTTACTCTCTGGAAAGGAGACAAACCTCACTTGAGTCACAGCGTACTCCTGGCTGAGCCCAATGCTGTGTTACACCCACCAGTGCCTGCCGAGTGCCACACACCTCTGCGTTGTATTCCACCAGCTGGTGCGTATGCTATGACACTCTCTAGCCCATGTGCACTGTAACACCACCCCGTGAATATGTCATTCCACACTTGCCTTCGCATGGGTTATATTGCCCCATCTAACATGCCTTCCTCGATGCCTATGTTATAACGCACAGCGCTATGCCATACATATTACAATCTGGGATCCATATCTTTGTCACAGTGCATATGCAACGTTACACTCCCCAGCACATATTTTATTTTACAACTTTAGAGACTAGTTAGGTTACACAACACTTGCTTGTGCATATTACACTCCAAGGCGCATATCGCATAGCACGCGCTAGTGCCTGTGCTATCTCGTGCTCTCCAATGAATCTGTCATTGCGCACAATGTATTGCGTATTATATTTCACGCCCCGGTTCATCTTATATCACACTTTTTGGTGCATAGTTTATACCATATACTATATCTAGTTTTCATTTTCAATCGTGCTCTCAGGACTATGTTCTATATAACACTCCATCCACCTACCCTTTTCACGGGCAGTACATTTTGCGATGGGGGTGGAGGGTCAGGGGGTGTTTCTGCCAAGCGAGCCCGGAGTCACAGTCACAAACGTCCTCTTCTTCCTGAATAAAAGTGAGATTATGCTGCATACTTGTTCATATTTTAAGTAGTTCGCACAGACACACATTATAAAAACAATAAAGTTCCTAATACCCACCTTCTCTGAACAGTTAGCTTGCTGCCCCATCCACCTCCTCCCTATCCTCTGTGGTCTGAATCCATGGACTAGCCTCCTCCCTCCTGCCAAGCATGGTCTGATGTGTTGCCACTGCCCTCCATTTAGCATGATGTACCAGTCCACTCCTCCTGCCCTCCATTGTCCAATTATATGGCCCATCATTGACCTCCTGCTTAGCCTCTGTGCTTAGCTTGCGGCCCCTTTTCTCCTCCCCCCTGCCCTCCGATGTCTTTGTGCATGCCCCTGCTCCATCCTTTTTGCCCACCATATTCCATGGACCTGCCACTCCTATCTACTCTGAGTGTTCTGTTGAGCTGCCACTCCCCTCCCACCTGCCTAGCATTGTCAGATGACTGTAACCTGTCCCTGCCACCTCCACCCTGCCTGTCCACATGCCATGCCCCTATCCCCTTCCTCCTGTCCTCCATGGTCCATTTTACTGCCACACCCTTCTGCCCTCCCTGGTCCGTTGTGCTGCAACTGCTCCTCCTGCCTGCCCCACGCGGTCTGTTGTGAGGCCCCTTCCCCTGAACTCTCTTGTCTGTGCCCAGGTCCTGACCCACCCTTCTATCCTCCATGGTCTTTGTGCATGCCCCTGCACCCTCCTTCTTGCCCATCATAGCCATTGTGCTGCCACTAACCCTCCCACTTGCCATGCATGGTCTTCTGTGCTGCCATGGCCCCTCCCACCTTCCCTGTGTGGTCAGCTAGCTGCCCCTGACCCCCTCCCACCTTCCCTCCATGGTCTGTGTGTATGCCATCATAGGCTCACTGTTGCTCTCCATGGTGTGTCTTGTTTCTAGTGCCCATCCTGCCTGACCTCCATGGTCATCTTGCTGCTCCTGCCCTGCCCCCTTGCCCCCAGCCCTCTGTTTCCATGTGCAGACCCCTATTCCCTCCCTCCTGGCTTGTCTGTTCCATTGTAATGCCCCTGATCCGTCCCTCCTGCCCTTTATGGTCTGTTATGCTGCAGCTCTCTCTCCTGTCTGTCCATTATGGTCAGCTAGTTACCATTGCCTCTTTCCCCTCTGTTCTCTGTTGTCCATGTGCATGGTCCTGTCCCCTCCCTATTGCTTTCTATGGATTGTTGTGCTGCACTCCCATCCCGCATGCCCTGTGTGGTGTATTGTGCTGCTGCAAACCCTGATGCCTGCCCTGTAGGGTCAGTTTGGTGCACCTCTCCATGTCCCTCCTGTCCTCTGTTATCCGAGTCCATGTCCCTACCCCAATTCCTCCTGCCTACCATGATCCAATGTACCGTACTTGCGAACATTTTGAACTTGGTAAGAGGGAGAATTTGAAAAAAAACTGGGGTATTGATTTTCCCCTTTGAGTTACATTGAAAAAGAGGAGATTGTAGACAGATCAAGCCCATTTGAGCTTAAAAACATTGGACGTTTCCTGGCTGAAACGGGTCTGTTGGCATGTATGGTTGTACTACCACTGCCTCTTCCTTCTGCCCACAATGGTCTATTATATTGCCACAGCCTCTCTTGCCAGTCCTGTATTGTTGGTTTGTTTCCCCTGCCCCCCTTTCCACTGCCCTCTATAGTCTGTTGTGCTGCCACTGCCCTTCCTGCCTGCCCAGTGGGGTCAAATAGTTGCCTCTGCACTCTCCTACCTGCCTTCAATTTTCAGAGTCAGTGCCCCTGGCCTCTGTCTCTGAACAGTAGCCCAATGAACAACTAGATTGCTAACATTCTATATTTATTACAAAAGTGTGGAACGCCTGACGTCATCTTGATGTAATCAAAACTGTAATACCTAGAGCATTTCCTTTAGAAATTACATATATGAGAGGGTCTTATTTGCATCAAAATTATGGTTAGTGCTCTATAAAACTAAAATGAGGACATATTTACAGAGTTTTCAAATAGCGACAAAGAACTTTAAAATTATTTGTAATTTTTATGTTTTTTTATCCAGTTGACCACTTGATTAAATGTTGCACTTAGGGGAGAGGATGTGGTGTTACTTCCAGAGCTGCAGACTTTGCAACTGGGGAACCAGGTTGGAGTTTCTACTTCAGCTCAACATTCTGTGATTCTGGTCAAATCACTTAATCTCCCCATGTCTACAACCAAAATGAATTTGATCTTGTGTGATGTAACCAATGCTCATGTAAAGCACTCCAATACCTGACAAGTCTGCACTATATAAAACTGCAAATACACAAAAAATAAGTGTTTTGCACACTTCTGTCATTGGGCTACATGTGGGCTACATCTGGGTGATATTTGGGCTACATTTGGGCTCTTTTGTCTCTGGTGACCATCTTGGGAGATTTATTTGTTATGAAGTTTCCTAATTTCCTCATTTACTGCAGTCTCCTCAGTAGGAAATGCTTTCAGTTTTTTACTTTGATTCCATCAAGAAGGTATTCAGATATGTCACACATTTGCCATAAATTCTGAATGTTAGCACTCTAGTTGCTCATTAGATCACTGTAGTAAATCTACTGCTCACCACGGAAGTCTGCTGCTGGTATTAAAAGTGCATGTTTCAGTCTGCATATCAGAATTGTTAAATGAAATAGAAGAGGATTTGAGAAGTCACTCAAAATGTGCCCTAATTTTTCTTTCTTCAGCACTAATCATAATTTCTATGGCAAAATGAACCCCCTCATTGTGTTCCTTTTTAAATTAAATGTTTTAAGTGTTACCAGTTTATTCCAATCAAGATGGCTTCAGGTGTGCCATACTTATGTCATAAGTAAGACAGTAAGCGCTCTAGTTGTTCGTTAGAACACTCTGGGACATTCTGTCATTGGGCTATACTTGGGCTACATCTGGGTGATATTTGGGCTACATTTGGGCTCTTTTGTCTCTGGTGGCCATTTTGGGAGACTTATTTGTTATGAAATTTCCTAATTTTCTCATTTACTACTGTCTCCTCAGTAGGAAATACTTTCAGTTTTTTACTTTGTTTCCATCAAGAAGGCATTCAGATGTGTCACACATTTGCCATAAATTCTGAATGTTAGCACTCTAGTTGCTCATTAGATCACTGTAGTAAAGCTACTGCTCACCAGGGAAGTCTGCTGCTGGTATTCAAAGTGCATGTTTCAGTCTGCATGTCAGAATTTCTTTATGAAATAGAAGAGGATTTAAGAAGTCAAAATGTGCCCAAATTTTTCTTTCTGCAGCACTAATCATAATTTCTATGGCAAAATGAACCCCCTCATTTTGTTCCTTTGTAAATTAAATGTTTTAAGTGTTACCACTTTATTCCAATCAAGATGGCTTCAGGTATGCCATACTTTTGTCATAAGTAAGACTGTTAGCACTCTAGTTGTTCGTTAGAACACTCTGGGACATTCTGTCATTGGGCTATACTTGGGCTACATCTGGGTGATATTTGGGCTACATTTGGGCTCTTTTGTCTCTGGTGACCATCTTGGGAGATTTATTTGTTATGAAGTTTCCTAATTTCCTCATTTACTGCAGTCTCCTCAGTAGGAAATACTTTCAGTTTTTTACTTTGGTTCCATCAAGAAGACATTCAGATGTGTCACACATTTGCCATAAATTCTGAATGTTAGCACTCTAGTTGCTCATTAGATCACTGTAGTAAAGCTACTGCTCACCAGGGAAGTCTGCTGCTGGTATTCAAAGTGCATGTTTCAGTCTGCATGTCAGAATTTCTTTATGAAATAGAAGAGGATTTAAGAAGTCAAAATGTGCCCGAATTTTTCTTTCTGCAGCACTAATCATAATTTCTATGGCAAAATGAACCCCCTCATTTTGTTCCTTTTTAAATTAAATGTTTTAAGTGTTACCACTTTATTCCAATCAAGATGGCTTCAGGTGTGCCATACTTTAGTCATAAGTAAGACTGTTAGCGCTCTAATTGTTTGTTAGAACACTCTGGGACATTCTGTCATTGGGCTATACTTGGGCTACATCTGGGTGATATTTGGGCTACATTTGGGCTCTTTTGTCTCTGGTGGCCATTTTGGGAGACTTATTTGTTATGAAATTTCCTAATTTCCTCATTTACTACAGTCTCCTCAGTAGGAAATACTTTCAGTATTTTACTTTGGTTCCATCAAGAAGGCATTCAGATGTGTCACACATTTGCCATAAATTCTGAATGTTAGCACTCTAGTTGCTCATTAGATCACTGTAGTAAAGCTACTGCTCACCAGGGAAGTCTGCTGCTGGTATTCAAAGTGCATGTTTCAGTCTGCATGTCAGAATTTCTTTATGAAATAGAAGAGGATTTAAGAAGTCAAAATGTGCCCAAATTTTTCTTTCTGCAGCACTAATCATAATTTCTATGGCAAAATGAACCCCCTCATTTTGTTCCTTTGTAAATTAAATGTTTTAAGTGTTACCACTTTATTCCAATGAAGATGGCTTCAGGTGTGCCATACTTTTGTCATAAGTAAGACTGTTAGCACTCTAGTTGTTCGTTAGAACACTCTGGGACATTCTGTCATTGGGCTATACTTGGGCTACATCTGGGTGATATTTGGGCTACATTTGGGCTCTTTTGTCTCTGGTGGCCATTTTGAGAGACTTATTTGTTATGAAATTTCCTAATTTCCTCATTTACTACAGTCTCCTCAGTAGGAAATACTTTCAATTTTTTACTTTGATTCCATCAAGAAAGCATTCAGATGTGTCACACATTTGCTATAAATTCGGAATGTTAGCACTCTAGTTGCTTATTAGATCACTGTAGTAAAGCTACTGCTCACCAGGGAAGTCTGTTGCTGGTATTGAAAATGCATGTTTCAGTCTGCATGTCAGAATTTCTTTATGAAATAGAAGAGGATTTGAGAAGTCAAAATGTGCCCGAATTTTTCTTTCTGCAGCACTAATCATAATTTCTATGGCAAAATGAACCCCCTCATTTTGTTCCTTTTTAAATTAAATGTTTTAAGTGTTACCACTTTATTCCAATCAAGATGGCTTCAGGTGTGCCATACTTTAGTCATAAGTAAGACTGTTAGCGCTCTAGTTGTTTGTTAGAACACTCTGGGACATTCTGTCATTGGGCTATACTTGGGCTACATCTGGGTGATATTTGGGCTACATTTGGGCTCTTTTGTCTCTGGTGGCCATTTTGGGAGACTTATTTGTTATGAAATTTCCTAATTTCCTCATTTACTACAGTCTCCTCAGTAGTAAATACTTTCAGTATTTTACTTTGGTTCCATCAAGAAGGCATTCAGATGTGTCACACATTTGCCATAAATTCTGAATGTTAGCACTCTAGTTGCTCATTAGATCACTGTAGTAAAGCTACTGCTCACCAGGGAAGTCTGCTGCTGGTATTCAAAGTGCATGTTTCAGTCTGCATGTCAGAATTTCTTTATGAAATAGAAGAGGATTTAAGAAGTCAAAATGTGCCCAAATTTTTCTTTCTGCAGCACTAATCATAATTTCTATGGCAAAATGAACCCCCTCATTTTGTTCCTTTGTAAATTAAATGTTTTAAGTGTTACCACTTTATTCCAATCAAGATGGCTTCAGGTGTGCCATACTTTTGTCATAAGTAAGACTGTTAGCACTCTAGTTGTTCGTTAGAACACTCTGGGACATTCTGTCATTGGGCTATACTTGGGCTACATCTGGGTGATATTTGGGCTACATTTGGGCTCTTTTGTCTCTGGTGGCCATTTTGGGAGACTTATTTGTTATGAAATTTCCTAATTTCCTCATTTACTACAGTCTCCTCAGTAGGAAATACTTTCAATTTTTTACTTTGATTCCATCAAGAAAGCATTCAGATGTGTCACACATTTGCTATAAATTCGGAATGTTAGCACTCTAGTTGCTTATTAGATCACTGTAGTAAAGCTACTGCTCACCAGGGAAGTCTGTTGCTGGTATTGAAAATGCATGTTTCAGTCTGCATGTCATATTTTTTTAATGAAATAGAAGAGGATTTGAGAAGTCACTCAAAATGTGCCGTAATTTTTCTTTCTGCAGCACTAATCATAATTTCTATGGCAAAATGAACCCACTCATTTTGTTCCTTTTTAAATTAAGTGTTTTAAGATTTACCACTTTATTCCAATCAAGATGGCTTCAGGTGTGCAATACGTTTGTCTTAAGTAGGACTGTTAGCGCTCTAGTTGTTCTTTAGAACACTCTGGGAAGCTACAGTAGAACACAAAGGAATCAACTGACAGTCTCTGCCCTTGTTGGATGTACATGTTTTACTGAGAATGTCAGACTTCATTCTCACATGACTGAGAAAGATAATGTGAATTTACAGAAAATATGCTCTCAGTTTAGCTTATAGATCACCTTCCCAACCTCTGTGGGAAAAGCATGAGAAAATAGTTTTCTCTCAAACATGATTCATGATATCACAGCAGAAGGCTTTTTCACATGGTAAAATCACCTTAGAACACACCACAATTCCTAAAATGAGTATGGTACCATCAATAAATGATTTATAATGTAACTAAAGTCTTAAAACCTTCTATTAACTGCAATGCTTTTTAATGAGGTGCTATCATGTATATTGGTCCCAAGATGGCTTCCAACACTTCTTGGATGAAGTACTGACAGCCAATCAGATCTCACAATGAGATGTGTGGTTAGGCTCTGCCCAGATATCTCTATCTATTTAACTCTAATTTTCTCAGGAACTACTGAACGGATTTACACCATTTAAGCAAAAGGCACGAGTCTGAACTGAGGACTACCTCTTTGCCAAATTTGGTGTAATTCCGTTCAGCAGTTAGGGCTGTAGCTGCGTCAACAGGTCCTATGGGAAAATGCATGGGGAAAACGTGTTTTGGGACCCCCCTTTTTTCTCGGCCCCCGCTTGACGAATCAGCGTGAAATTTTCAGGATAGGAGCGGACCGGAGCTGGCCAAAAGTTTGAAAAATTTCGCGAAGATTTGTCAATCGGCGCCAACGTTATTCCAAATAGAATGTTGCGGATTTCCTATGGAAAATAGGTCCTAACTATAACTACCTACTATAGATATATATATATATATACTATCTAAAATGTTTTTAAACCATTGTGAATGAAAAAACTATGTCGTGAGCAAGGTAGCGTCAGGCTATCAAAACGCGTAGACAGGTGTCTCGTCGCAATAAAGGAGACCCATTTTGAAGAATCCCTTGGTGTGCTGCGTGATTATTTTGAAGAAAAAATAATCGGATAATTTATATATATATATATATATATATATATATATATATATATATATATATATATATATATATCCAGAACAAACGATCAATCCTTACTTGATTAAAGATTGCGCTGAGCTCCAATTCGTTTCATTAGCGTACTTTATTTAAGCATACACTCTCCTACAAAAATAAAACCAAATGCACTAATCAATATACTGGTTACTATCCACAAATTAAAACCAACACAGAACATCATATATGAAAGGCAAAATTTCGAGATTCATTAGCTCCAACCTGACCATTCAATGTATTTTATATAATGAATCTTGAAATTTTGCCTTACATATATGATGTTTTGTGTAAAGGGGTCGCGACCCTGCCGGCAGCCCGCCACCATTTAAGAGGCAGAGATCAACGCGAAACAAGGTTTGAGTGATATATATATATATATATATATATATATGTCCCAAATTAAAAATTTAAGTACGCTCTCACGAAAGCAGGCACAGCAACCACGTATAAGGGTCCAAGTATTTAATTACACAACGCGTTTCGGCAGAAAGCCTTGATCACGTGTAAGGTGAACTCTCAACAACAGACATTAAATAAAGTTTCCACATGAGCCCACTTGTCAACAAAATAAACGAAGGACTATACAGCAAAGTGCTAACACCCTTCACGGTCGCCATCTTAAATTCAAATGAGTAAAACTTTAAATAAGTTGATGTACATCACTGAATCTTGTCAATGCATTTCTTAAATTAATCGTGAAATATACATATAATAAGAAAGTTCGTTACTCGTTCAGGGTGGTACAAATCCAAAATTGAACATCAGACCCAGTAAGATAAATACAATGCCGCTGCCTAACAAAATTACTCCAGTCCATGTGAAGTTAATTTTGATAAATCCAACGTTGCAGAACGTTAGAATAAACGTTATGTTATGTTGACAGCGCTACTCCATTGCGTCCCAACTCATAAGGTGGACCAATACAGGGCAGTGAAATATAAAGAATGAGAATGAGGAAAAACGAGGAAAAGGAAATCAAAACATGCCCACAATATCACAAAATGCAAAAAGCGATAACGTATAGGATCGTCTGCTATAACGTGCGTGCCCTCTTTAAAACATGCAAATGTTTAATAATGCATGCTATCGAAGTCATTCCTGACATAGTGCAAGAGTATCTACTAATAATATGATACAGACAGGGCAAATGCCCTATTGTATACATAAACGAATGTCAGTATAAAATACTCCTTACTCATCCAGTGTGCTATCACAAATCCCATACTCAAGTGCCACTCAATTGGGTTAGGTGTCCAAAAATATAGTTGACATTACAGGTCTGTTCTAGAGACCAGTACAATCTCAAGTTGACAATTGGTGAAAAATTATATAATGTACCAATACCATGTGTAGATGTGTAGAACATTTTCGGAGGAAAGGGTAGGATGCCCGTATTGGTAAGTGCAAGTGAAAGGGCTTCTTCCTTCGCTCCTGTTAAAAAACATAAAACATGAAAAACTTTCAGTTAGAATCAAATATATACACAATCCTAAGCATATCCTAGAGACCGAGGAAGCAGAAAGTTTCAAAAGAAAGTAAGCATTCAAATAAATTTAAAAGCAGCAAAAGCTCCAAACAATTTCAATGTAGTTAGTCAATTCATATTATGTAGATTAACAGTCATGCTTTCAGATGAAAGGACAACTCCTCATCCATGTTCAAACCTCCCGGGCTCTTAGTTAGAAATTCGAAGATATATCTAGATTCCCGTTGTCTCAAAGCCAGAACCCTATCCCCACCTCTAGGATTTCTAGGGATATGTTCCAGAATCATATAACTTAAATCAGAAACATTGGCAAAATGATGTTCATTGAAGTGACGAGCAACAGGATATTTCGGGTCATTATTCGCTATGGCTCTAAGGTGTTGAAGAACCCTCTTTTTGGCAGGACAGGTCGCACTCCCAACATACCACAATTTGCATGTGCATTCGATAGCATAAATGACAAAATTCGTGCTACAGGTCAAAAACTGAGTGATCTTTTTAGAAATACCATTATATTCAAGAGTTCCCTTGAATTTGCTATGTCTGCCTGCTTTGCAATGACCGCATGGAAAAATTCCCATGAGGCCATGACCTGCATTCGTAGGATATTGGTTGATGTCATGTTTAACAGCCAGATCTTGTATATTTCTATCTCTTCTGTGTGTTATTGTCGGTCGATCAGGTAAGGATGTTCCCAGGACCCCATCAGATTTCAAAATGCTCCAGTGTTTCGTAAGTATAGTTTGATTGTATGTGCCTCAGAGTTAAAGGTTAAAATCATCCATGTACCTGCCTTGTCGTCATCTCCCTCTAGAATAGGTTTATCTTTTAAGGTGTCAATTCTCTGTACCTCATCCACCCGATCTCTAGCTTTCTTAAGGACCCAATTAGGGTAACCTCTATTGCAAAATCTGTTGATGATGGTTACCTTTCCTCTGAAAAAGCTTTGAGATTATTGCAATTCCTTTTAGCCCTCAACAGCTCCCTGTAGGGTATGCTCCATTTAAGGGTTTCTGGGTGGCTGCTGAGGGCATGTAGGATGCTGTTGCCAGCTGTCTCCTTTCGAAATAAGGATGTACAAAGTTTGTCCCGTTTGATTTCTAAGCAAACATCTAGGTACTCAGTTTTGCTCGCATTAATATTGACTGAAAGTAAGATGTTATACTTGTTAGTATTCAATTTCACAATAAAATCTTCAGCCTCTTCCTTCAAGCCACTCTAGACTATAAATAAGTCATCTATATAACACAGCCATATAATGACTTTCTGGAGGTCCTCATGAAGAGTGGTACTAGCGAAGATTTCTTGCTCCCAGTTACCCATGAACAGATTAGCAAAACTGGGAGCAAAACAAGAACCCATCGCAGTACCCCTCACCTGCCTGTAGAGGGCGCAATTAAAGAAAAGATATTGTTTTTCAAGCAAAAATCAGTCATCTCGATTATCAACTGACTATGATCATGATATTTCAAAGGTCTATGTTTAAGGAAGTATTCACAGGCTTCCAATCCCTGTTGATGGTCAATTATCATGTAGAGAGATTGTACGTCAAAGACAATAAAGAGATAGTTAGAATTCCATATGAGGTTCTCTATCTTAGAGAGAAAATCTTTGGTGTCCCTTAGGTAACTAGGTAGTTGTATAACAAAATCTCTCAAAAAGTGATCTACATATTTAGAAATATGTTCGGTGACACAGCCAATTGACGAGACAATGGGGCGTCCCGGTGGTTTGATCTTATCCTTATGGATTTTCGGTAGGAGATAAAGTATAGGGAGTCTGGGATGATCTTTTTTCAAATAGCAAAATTCTTCCCACTCGAGGAGACCTTTATCTCTCCATGTGGTCAATTTCACCCAGATGTCAGTGATGCTTTGATTATAAACATCAAGAGAGACATGTACATAGAAATTAGTATCATCCAGTTGGCGTAAGGCCTCATTGATATAATCTTCCCTAGCTAGTATAACTATGTTGCCCCCCTTGTCTACTGGGCGGATCACAATGCTGTTGTCTTCAGTTAATGTTTTAAGTGACTGTCTCTGGGCAAAAGAAAGATTTTTGTGAGCATCATTGGGACATTTAAGAATACTAAGTCTCAGATCCATCAATGATTTTATGATACAATCATCATGGAACGTATCAATATTATCATGCGGGAGGAGGGGTACAAAGGTGGACTTTACCCTAAACTGAGTATGTACAGTGTTATTCTCACTATGTTGATAAGAGTGTCAATGTCACTGATCATGAGATTATTGTCAGTTGTGCTGCTACATCTGTTACTAGGTTGGTTTTGACCTAATCTTTTAAGCATATGCCACTTTTTAAGTTTGAGTTTCCTCACATATTTAAAAAGATCAATCCTATTATCTATATATTTAAAGGAAGAGGAGGGACAAAAGGAAAGACCCAAACTTAGAGTTCGTTTTTCTACATCACTCATAAGTCTCTTGGACAGGTTCACTACCGTTTTATTTACCATGTCCTTGTCCATTAGTAGTTCTTGTTGGAGCGTGTTCTGCGATTTCCCACTTCGCCCCTTCCTTTCCCTGTATTGCCAACGTTTTTTGAGTCTCTTCTTTCTGTTGCGACGTTTCCCCTGCCTCTTCCCCGTCCACGTCCCCGTGTTGGTGGTGGTTGGTTGTCTCTTGTAGAATGTCGATCCTTCTGTAGGACCCAAACTCGTCTAAAAAATTGATTGGCCTTGAGTTACGTTCCTCACCAGATATATTCCCTCCGGAAATGTCAGATTCTGTATCACTAATGGTAGAATTCTCAGTTGTTATGATGTTGTTATTCACAGAGGGTGGTGTATTTACAGCATCTTGTGCTTTGTACAGGTGGTCCTACTTTTTACTGAAAGTCAGTATTCTACCACGTTCATAATCTGCATAGTCTCTATTCATCTTCCTTTGTTTTCTTGCCTTGATTTCCTCCTCATATTTGGTAAGCCGTTCTTTCATGGAGTCTAGTATTTTCTTGAGAGCTATGCTTTCCAATGCTTGTTGTAATTCAGTAACAATATCATTGATCTGTTTAAGTACCTCCTCCCTATCTTGCCAGGCATATTTGATAAGTATTTCCATCATTCCTCTTGAGCTGGATGCTGAATGTTGAGACCAGTCCTCCAAAATTTTAGGATTAGGGGCTTCATAGGTAGGAGTAATGAATATTCTTAGACCTCTCTGTGCCATAGCCTGATCTACATAGCTTTGTAGTGAGATGGCCTCCCACCACTAGATATCTCAGTCCGTTTTAATTTCTCCAATTTTCTTATTTTATCCTCTAAAGGTTGGGTTGTAGGGTCTGCTTTACTAGATATATCCTGTTTGTTCACTGCTCTCGTTTTCCTACTAAATAAGGTAAGAGCCGCTGCTCTTCTTTCTGCTTCCTCCTCCATTCTGTGCTAGTACTTGGGGCAATTCTTATGGTACTTTTGCCAGTCCTCCCCTTCCCATGAAATGGAAAGTTCCCTTTGCCGTTGTGTGAATCAGTACTTACACTCATTATGAAAGTCCATAGAGTGTGCGTACAAAAATAGGATATAGAGCACGTTATGCAACGATCTCACTTGCTACAGATGAGGTATTCCGCTATCCAACTGCAGTACAGTAGTATCGTCGTTAGCGCTCTGTCCTTCGTGTATTTGAGACAAAGAGAGATCTAATGAATGTAACTTGTGCGAGAAAATGAAATGAAACAAATGCTCGGCAGTCCCTACTTAACTCGTCGCTGCCCCGGGAGAGCTCAGTTACCTTGTCTCCTTCGAAGCGTGAGAACCGTCACCCCCACTAGGGATGAACGAGTAACAAGCAGGCTTACCTTCCGCGAGTCCGTAATAGCGCACAGTTACGTATCTCTTCAATCAATGTCTTCGGTGTGAAAATCTTCAAAGGATGGCCGGTCCAGAGTGCACCCCTCAATAAAATTCCAAAAAAGCAAGCGTTACTCCTTCCGGGGTGCTGGGACCCGAGAAGGGTGACGTACACGCCGGTGGAGCATGCCGGTAATGCAAATGTCCCAAATTCAAAAGTTAAGTACGCTCTCAGGAAAGCAGGCACAGCAACCACGTATAAGGGTCCAAGAATTTAATTACACAATGCGTTTTGGCAGAAAACCTTGATCACGTGTAAGGTGAACACTCCACAACAGATTTTAAATAAAATTTCCACATGAGCCCACTTGTCAACAAAATAAACAAAGGACTATACGGACAGGAACCATTGACGAATGATCTGTTAAACATGCAATACCTGATGGGGAATGGCAGTCATATTACGAGATGGTTATATAGGGGTGTGCGCACAGTAGTGAGGGCCCCTGTACAATCCATTCGTGATCAGTGGGAAATGGACTTGAGGCATGCATTGACGGACAAAGAGTGGGAGTCAATCTTGGAATTTCCAAGAAAAACCTCTAGGAAACCGAGATTTAAGTTAATTCAGTTAATGATTGTACACAGAGCTTATTCAACGCCTCATAGATTACATGTAATGTACCCTGAGACGTCGGACTGCTGCCCCAGATGCCATGCCCCACAAGCGAAATTGTTCCACATGGTGTGGAGCTGCCCTCAAATACTACACTATTGGTCAGAGGTCCACAGAATATTGCATGCTATTGCTCCTATACAGAAAGATGACTCGCCTGAATATTGTATATTGGGGTTGAGGCCTAGGGGAAAATAGTCTGGGCCGGTGCGCAAATTTATGAATCTGGCTCTTATATTGGCAAAACGGAATATCACAAGACGATGGAAGGCTGTTAAACCACCTAAAATTGTAGAATGGCATGCAGAAATGGTTCGATGGGGTAGGGCGGAGGGTGTTGAAATCCGGCGCGAAGAACAGAGAGGACTGCGTAAAAAACTGATTTCCCTAGATTGGAATGCGTTAATGGTAGAGTTTGCTGCTATAGATGTGCTTACACAATGATCCTCTAAATTGCAATCATGGCTCTTAAGCCATGCTTGGTTGCTGTAATAGGGGGCCATGCTTATCGTGATTGTTATTTTCATAATATTGAGTCATTGAAACATTTCTTACTGGATGAGATGATGGATGGGGGCGGATGGGAATACCCTGGATCGAAGGATACATACTAATGGTAATACATAGTGTGGGCATAGCTGAGTTGGACGGAGGGTTGGGAGGGGGGTTTCTTTGTTCTTTTTAGAAATTATTGTTATTCAATGTGGTGGGTTGGCATATTGGTGGCATTGGTTTAATGGCGGGCTTCGGATCCTTGCGTATATGCGAGACATGGACAAGCTTGTGTGCAGATGCACGGACATTTGCTGGGAATCGATACCATGCACGGTATACTTTATGTACCTAAAGGGTTGATGATGAATATTGCACTACCGCCACTATGTTATGCATACTATATTGTATGATTATGACTCACATGTAGGGTTATTGTATGGATGTACTATATCCTAAAATGCAATAAAATCTGTTAAAAAAAAAAGGACTATACAGCAAAGTGCTAACACCCTTCACGGTCGCCATCTTAGAATGGTCAAATGTGTATTAACTTATGACTAAACAGTGTTGCATCTTAACACATTCTTTGTAAATAACAATATTCTTAAATTCAAATGAGTAAAACTTTAAATAAGTTGATGTACATCACTGAATCTTGTCAATGCATTTCTTAAATTAATCGTGAAATATACATATGATAAGAAAGTTCGTTACTCGTTCAGGGTGGTACAAATCCAAAATTGGACATCAGACCCAGTATGATATATACAATACCGCTGCATAACGAAATTACTCCAGTCCATGTGAAGTTAATTTTGATAAATCCAACATTGCAGAACGTTAGAATAAATGTTATGTTAACAGCGCTACTCCATTGCGTCCCAACTCATAAGGTGCACCAATACAGGGCAGTGAAATATAAAGAATGAGAATGAGGAAAAATGAGGAAAAAGAAATCAAAACACGCCCACAATATCACAAAATCTTTGCTTAAATGCAAAAAGCGATAACGTATAGGATCGTCTGCTATAACGTGCGCGCCCTCTTTAAAACATGCAAATGTTTAATAATGCATGCTATCGAAGTCATTCCCTTCTCGGGTCCCAGCACCCCGGAAGGAGTAACGCTTGCTTTCTTGGAATATATATATATATATATATATATATATATATATATATATATATATATATATTATCTACTGGCGGTCGCCAGTAGATAGTTATAGTTACAACCTAGTTTACATAGGAAATCTCAAAATTCTATTTTGAATAACTTTGGCGCCGGTTGACGAATCCTCGCAAAATTTTCAAAACTAATGGGGCGCTCCGCTCAGCTCCTACCCTGAAAGTCTCGGGGTGATTCGTCAAGCGGGGGCCGAGAAAAAGGGGGGTCCCAAAACGCGTTTTCCCCATGCATTTTTCCATAGGACCTTTAGTCGCAGCTACAGCCCGAACGGCTGAACAGAATTACGTGAAATTTGGCAGAGAGGTAGCCATAAGGTCAAGGAAGTGCCTTTTGCAGGTCTGGTGTAAATCTGTTCAGTATTTCCTGAGAAAATAGCATTTAAAAGCATATCAATATCTATACGCGCCCACCGTGCACACACGGTGCGCGCACCCTGCCGTGCGCGAGCGCAATTCTGATTGGTTGTTAGATGTTGGTAAACATTCGAATCGGTCGAAACCAGGAAGTGTCGGCCGCCAGTTTGTCTCTCGCAGTCTGAGGGGAAAAAAAAAAAGGTGGAGAACGTGAAAAGGGGGCAGAGTGGACAGTTCCTGACCCCCTAGCCTTCGTCAGGGGGTCACAGAAGGACCCCCAAGGGAGAAAAAAACATTTTTTTTTATAAAAAAAATCGCGAGGTGCGCGCACCGCGCGCGCACGGCACGCACTGCGAACAGTGGGCGCTCGGTGCGCAAAGCGCACCGAGCGTCCACAGAGCTAAATGTCATTTGATGTCATTTGACATGTCATCAGTGATGTCATCAGTGATGTCACTGACCATGTCATGAGTGATGTAATATGTGACGTCATCAGCAGTGCATTGCGGGGGCGCGCGAGTTATAGTTAGCTGAACTAACTATAACAGGGGAATTTCTAGGGTTTGGTACGAGGGAAATGTCCAGCTAACTATAATACCCCTGAAACCTATGTTTTTTTCAGTGAATTTCTAAGGTTTTTGAAAATGCCAATTCCTAACTATAACGTGCATGAAACCTATGGTTTTTTCAGTGAATTTCAAAGGTTTTTTAAATGCTAATTCCTATCTATAATTTATCTCTAAAGATATGATGTTTAGTGATTTTCATTGAATTCCTAAATTTTTCAATTTCAGGGTGTCAATTCCTTTAATTATGTTTTTTTAAAATATTTTTTTTAACTTATTTTTTCAATTAATTCTTTTAAAAATTAAAAAATATTTGTTTTTATTGGGTTTTTTAAAAAAAATGGTTAATGTTTTAAAATATAGTTTTATATTTTTTAAAATATTTTTTAAACTATATTTTCAAAACTTATTTTTTCTTTTTTTTCTTTCTATTTTTTTGGGATCCGCGCACCCAACGCGCTAGGATCCGCGCACCCTCCGCACATTTCGCCGTTTCTAAAAAAAATGTTAATGTTTTAAAATATAGATTTATATTTTTAAATATATTTTTTAAACTATATTTTCAAAACGTAATTTTTTTTTTCCCCATTTTTTTGAGATCCGCGCACCCAACGCACTAGGAACCGTGCACCCTGCGTGCATTTCGCCGTTTAAAACAAAAAACAAAAAGGGGGCCCCAGGGGTCCTTCTGGGACCCCCTAAGCAACACTAGAGGGTCAGAGTATTTCTACCCTGCCCCCTTTATATGTTTTACACACTTTTTCCCCTTACTTCTTCAGCCTCGCTTCTACCGAGGCGCAAAATGGCTGCCAACAGTTCCTGGTTTCAAATGTAGACAGACACTTGACAGCCAATTAGCATTCAGCGCGTGATCGGGAGGGTGCGCGCTCGGTTCGGGGAGGGTGCGCTTATTGTGCGCTTAGGGTGCGCGAATCCTCCGAGGCCATAGATATATCTATCTTTTTTACTCTAATTTTCTCAGGAACTACTGAACGGATTTACACCATTTATGCAAAAGGCACGAGTCTGAACTGAGGACTACCTCTTTGCCAAATTTGGTGTCATTCCGTTCAGCAGTTCGGGCTGTAGCTGCGTCAACAGGTCCTATGGGAAATTGCATGGGGAAAACGTGTTTTGGGACCCCCCTTTTTTCTCAGCCCCCACTTGACGAATCACCACAAAACTTTCAGGATAGGAGCGGACCGGACCTGGCCAAAAGTTTGGAAAATTTCACGAATATTCTTCAACCGGCGCCAGACTTATTGGGAATAGAATGTTGCAGATTTCCTATGGAAAATAGGTCCTAACTATAACTACCAGTAGGTAATATATATATATAATAGTATTGCATTATTTAAACAATTCTGAAATTATACGATACATTTAAGTTATTAGTTTAATAATAGTTTTATAATTAGATATATGTAAATATATATATATG
The DNA here is from genome assembly GCF_964204655.1 of Triturus cristatus. Lineage (NCBI taxonomy): Eukaryota > Metazoa > Chordata > Amphibia > Caudata > Salamandridae > Triturus > Triturus cristatus. Next base: position 272,055,661 of record NC_140592.1, on the reverse strand, counting down.
TTTCTTTAAATTTAAAAAAAGTTTATTTGTTGAAATATATATTACATCTATTTTATTGTTTTTAAATTATTGTTACTATCTAGTTTATTTAATACTTAAATGTATATATATTTAAAAAACAATATTTGATACAACGATATTAATGACAACAGTATTTTTGGGGTGATATTTTTGTACTTACCATTATATGAATACTGTGATGATATTTTTGACGTCGATATTTTGGTCACAATATTTTGGTATGGCGATATTTTCATAGACGATATCTTGTCAGTGAACCAGATTTAACTCAATATAGTATCCTCATTTATAACTTAGCATACATGCCTAAAAGTGTGCATGCACATCACCAAAACATCTAACTACATGTCTTTGCTTTTTAGTACAAACCAGTTTACCCTATGGCCTAGGTACAGGCTACCTTATCACTAACTGTTAAATATTAGAAAAGCAGGTAAAAGCTTGTGAAGCACTTTTAAATACCAGTTCAGCCTAGCAATAGAACTGCATGAACACACTGAAGTGTACTAGGCCTCAGACATATTCAAAAGTCCACTTCACTTGAGAATGTGAGAGCTCTACTATATATCTGAGTTAGCATGTCAGTTCCTATCTGGGGTTTTTTCTCTTTATTTGCTAAAGTCCCTTAGTACTTTGCTGCCTCTCTTTCTAATTGTTTAGCTCTGTAAATCTATATGTAAGAAATGGCATGGATTATGCTTTGGGTGTGTCAGTAGCTAATTAGTTATTTAAGTGAGAGTCTCACTGCCTGCATTACCACTAGATATATAAGAATAGTGTCTGGGCATGTCAGTGAACCTTTATATAGTCTTAACACTGTGTATGAGGATGTATTTTTAGCTCTTGCCTTTTATAACTGCTTTATAACTGCTTATGTAAAATTCAACTGAATATACTACACTGCATGTATGAGCAAGCATAAGTGCATAACAAGCATGCATATAGCTTACTAACAGTTCCAACTGCATATGTTTGCTTTTAGATACATACAGGTTACCCTATGGGCTAGCTATAGCCTACCTTAGGAAACAGTTTTAGTTAGTATATCTACAAGTTAAAGCTTGTCAAACAGTTTTAAATACCATGTTTCCCACCCGTATAAATCAATGTACAGACTCAAATATACAAGATAAACCACATGCAAGTGCTAATGCATCATAAACATACTGTGTATTACCAGATCCTACCACAAGTACACAACTGAATAAGAACCCTACTAATAAATAAAATTTACCATTTGTGCACAAGGTACCAAAACTGTATGTTCCACCTAAAATGTAATGTACAGTTTATCAATGGAAAAACCTATCTATCATAGTCTTCATTTCCATATATCAATTACTCTTGATATACTTGCCTATTTCCACATTCACTTCACTTCATCTATAAAGAAACGCTTGAAATCACTTACATGTATGTCATACTTCATGAAACACATTTTTAAAACCTACTATTTTATTATCTTACGTTATCACTTATCACAGTTCATATCTATATATCTATCTAGCTATATATATATATATGTATGTGTATATTACCTACTGGCGGTCGCCAGTAGGTAGTTATAGTTAGGACCCTGTTTCCATAGGAAATCCGCAACATTCTATTTGGAATAACTTTGGCGCCGGTCGACGAATCCTCGCGAAATTTTCTAAACTAATGGGGCGCTATGCTCCGCTCCTACCCTGAAAGTCTCGGGGTGATTCGTCAAGCGGGGGCTGAGAAAAAAGGGGGGTCCCAAAACGCGTTTTCCCCATGCATTTTTCCATAGGACCTTTAGACACAGCTACAGCCCGAACGGCTGAACAGAATTACTTGAAATTTGGCAGAGAGGTAGTCCGCAGGTCTAGGAAGTGCCTTTTGTAGGTCTGGTGTAAATCTGTTCAGTAGTTTCTGAGAAAATAGCATTTAAATCCATATATATATCTGTAAGCGCGCTCCGTGCGCTTACGGTAAGCTTACCGTACGCGTACGGTGACGTGCGCGAGCGCGATTCTGATTGGTTGTTAGATCAAAGTAAACATTCGAATCGGTCGAAACCAGGAAGTATCGGCCGCCATTTTCTGTCTCTCGCACTGAAAAACAAAGGTTGATAACATGAAAAGGGGGCAACGAAGAGAGTTGCAGACCCCCTAGCGTTCGTCAGGGGGTTCACAAAGGACCAAAAAGTATGAAAAATAAATTTAATAATTTTTTTAAAAAATCGCGGAGTGCGCGTACGGTTAGCTTACCGTACGCGTACGGTAAAAAAAATTAAAAAAAAAAAAAATTAACAATCACATTTAATATATAAATCTAAGGACCCCCAAGGGAGAAAAAAACAATTGATATTTTGTAAAAAATGGCGTGGCGTGCACAGTACGAAATACAAAAGGTGGGCGCTCGGTGCCCACAGCGCACCGTGTGCGCAATAATTAACAATAAATAGATAACTTAGCATTTAAAAAAACGTACAAATTCACTGAAAAAACCATAGGTTTCACACACGTTATAGTTAGGAATTAGCATTTAAAAAACCTTGCAAATTCACTTAAAAAACCATAGGTTTCACACAACTTATAGTTAGCTGTACATTTCACTCGTAAAAAACCAATGAAATTCCACGTTATAGTTAGATCAGGTAACTATAACTTGCGCGACCGCAATCCACAATGTGTCATTTGAGATGTCATCATTGATGTGATGAGTGATGTCACTGACCATGTCATGAGTGATGTAATATGTGACGTCATCAGCAGTGGATTGCGGTCGCGCAAGTTATAGTTACCTGATCTAACTATAACGTGGAATTTCATTGTTTTTTTTACGAGTGAAATGTACAGCTAACTATAACTTGTGTGAAACCTATGGTTTTTTAAGTGAATATATATATATATATATATATATATATATATATATATATATATATATATATAGGCTCCAAAGATTCCTCCGTTTTCTAGAAGGAAAAGACGGCACTCACGGGGCTTCGTTTCAGCAGATTTTAATAATTTAAACCGAATGCAAACAGACGCGTTTCAGAATAGATCCTTCTTCAGTGAAGAAGGATCTATTCTGAAACGCGTCTGTTTGCATTCGGTTTAAATTATTAAAATCTGCTGAAACGAAGCCCCGTGAGTGCCGTCTTTTCCTTCTAGAAAACGGAGGAATCTTTGGAGCCTATATTGTGTGCGGTACACCACCGCACTCGGCACCCGCCCGCAACGAGTGACTCGTATTTTTGGTGTACTTGGAGCGACATATATATATATATATATATAGATATATATATATACATATATATATATAGATATATAAAATAATTAATATGGTTTTGGATTTTAACCTGTTATTTATTTATCGCAGACATTGCAGTTTGTAATGAAAATGTTTGGAAAACAGACTATGTAATTCTGGGTAGTGTGTCTTCACTTTCTAAATGTCACATGGTGTAAACAATAGTGAAAAAAATGTAAGCAATTGAAAACCTTAAGGTATTTAATGGACTTAATTTATCAAACTGACTGTCTGTGAGCAAGGGCGGATGCCCGAAACGCGTCAGATTGGTGAAACTCGGCTTTAAATAAAGTAACAACAACTGTGCCTTACTTGGATCTGCGTGGTTTCCTTATTTCGTGGATACGGATTCTTTGGAGACTACAAGTGTGGGATTTAAATATCGGAAGGTGATTGCGTCCGAGGCATTTCCACTCCCTAAAAGCTGGCTGCTGTGTTCAATCAACTCTTCTTGTCTTCCTCAAAGGGATTTCTTCAACAGCAGCCCCCGTGATCATTTGGTTCGTGGAACCCAGGCGGAGGTGATTTACGAGTGGCGTTTGTTTTCAGCATTAAGCAACGTCTTGCAACAAAAGTAACCTTTGCGGTGAGTGAACCGTAACTATAGACACGGTGGGGAGGTTGTTTGGCACGTAACGTTGAAAGCCTGGAAGCGAGCTTTGCTCAGGTTAAGAAACGTTTGATTATTTTTTCAAGCAATTCGAGTGTTTCACAATGTCAGAGGAGATTCTTCGTGGCAGAGAAGCGGCGGCGGCTGCACTCTACTCGAGTCTGCCCAAAATAACGACAAATTCAGGAAAAAAGAACACTGCTGAACAAAGTGGGAATGACAATACTGATGAGAATCAAATAAAAGCGGCGTTAAAAAGATTGGAGAAATGCATGTACCAAGAAATGTCGAAGTGGTGGGAACACAAATCCTTAACAATGTATTTAGAAGAAAAACGCGTGCCTCGTGGGCTTCGGATACTATTGGCGCCAAGTTATGAGAAGCCGAATCCAAACATGCTTAAGGAATGGGGCCATACTAATTTGGAATCTTCGGCTAAATTACTACAAATATTAGTTAAATATGCTAGCATTGATAGAGAAGCGCTAATGGGAGAAATCGAAGAAATTAATGACCTGTTGACAAAATTTGAGCCTAATGTCTTGATTACTGAAACTCGGAAACAAATAAATGAAAGACTTGCCAAACAGGAAGAAAAAATTAAAGCGCGTAAGGTATACAAATTCGCCCGTGATAAGGAGGACTATGCCCAGGGTCGTATTTATACCTTTGCTAGAAAATTCAACAATGCTAAAAGATCTAAATTTGCGCAACAGGCACAACAGACAAAATCAACGAAGCCCGTAGATTGTGCAACAGCGTCAACCTCTGCGATGCCGATTGGAGGAAACAATATCAACCAGGAATCAAGTGATATTGAGTCACTTACAAGTGGGCCCTCGTCTGATGAGGACGGCTGCAGCACATGGGACCCGAATACTATTGTTCTTGATTTGGGAGAAGAGGTAGATTTTTTAGTGTCGGACAGGCTCCAGACACTCCGACCTCAGACCAAACCATCACAAAAGGTTCAACAGCAAAAAGAGCAAGATGTAACAAAAGGAGAGGTGAACGTCGGAAAAAACATAAAATCGCCCAAAAAGCAAAAAAAGCAATATTGGCGAAAAAAGCACTAACAAATAATGAAATTATAAATTTATCCACAATCACCTTAAGCGAAGCCGAGAAACAACTTCTAAGTCTTGGGTTGACATATTGTCCGGTTTCGGATTTCAACTATACAAAAACGAGAGTTGATATCTACTTGTACATCAGGAAACTGAAATTAAAGAAGTTCTTTTGTGTTAAGGATGGCCACAATGAAAATGAAAATGCAAAGGATTCCTCCATTAACACTGCTGTGGCAAAGAACCCTTTAAATTTACAAGCTAAAGAGACCAAAACTTTTTTGACACTGCATCAACTGGCAAAAAATGATATGACTGAATTTGATACGATATCCACACAGGAGGAATTGAGAATGGCCTCGGTTGAGCAGCTGGGAGCAAACCTGAACCCATTCAAACCAAAATCAAAATTTATTCCCACAATGCCTAGGGATTCAATTGATGTTTTCTAAGATGTTGTTGTGGATGATCTCAAGAAACTATACCACAGGATAAAACACAAAAAATGATACAAGAGCCAACATGAAAAGGACTATTTATTGCTTACTAAAAAATTGATTAAAGACCATAGGATTATTGTGGCCACCGCAGACAAAGGAGGTAACGTGGTTATCTGGCCACAAGAAGACTATATTAAGGAAGCAATGAATCAACTCAACAATCAATCATGCTATTCCAAGAGTACCATCAAAGATTTCAATGAAGCTAGAGAGACACTAAAAAAGCTATTGTGGAAATGGAAGAGAGAAAGCATGATTTCTAAACAAGAATTTGAGTTTTTACATGTTGAGCATCCTTTATTACCCAAATTGTATCTTTTACCTAAAGTCCATAAGCAAGTTGTTCCAGTACCTGGGAGGCCAATTATTTCTGCCATTGCAGGGGTAGCGGAGCATGTGACTGAATATATCGACTACTTCCTGCAGGATTTGGTGAAAGGTCTTCCTACTTATATTAGAGACACTGAGGATTTTATTGGTAAGATCAAAAATGCTGGATGGAGCGACGATATGCTATTTATCACTTTAGATATCGAATCACTTTATACAAGTATTGACCATGCATCTGGGCTCAGAGCTTGGGAATTTTTCTTGGGCAAAAGGCCCATTAATTGTTATAATCATAACAAATTATTGATTGAACTTACCAGTTGGTGTCTCAACAACAACTATTTCCTGTTTGGTAGTGACATCTACATTCAGAAGCGTGGCGTTGCGATGGGGGCATGCTTCTCTCCCAGCTATGCGTGTTTACACGTAGGCTGGTGGGAGGAGCATGTCCTCAGACAAGCACACCATGAGTTTTACAATAAACATGTGGTACTTTGGTTGCGTTTTATAGATGATGTTTTTATTTTGTGGCGTGGTGACCATGCCAGTGCTATTGAATTCATTACTTCCCTTAACACCAATCAGGAGAATCTTAGATTCACTTCATCTATCAGCGAATGTGAAGCTGAATTTTTGGATGTTAAAGTGTTTGTACATCACAATCATTTGGCCACTAAACTCTTTTGGAAAAGCACTGCTGGCAATAATATTATTCATACCAGCAGTGCGCATCCTAGACATATTATTGATAACATTCCGTTTGGGGAATTATTGAGGCTCAAACGGATTTGCAGTGAGGCCAGTGATCTTAAAATTTGTATAATGGAAGCGCTGGAAAGGTTCCGACAAAGGGGCTATAGGGAATCAGTCTTGAGGGAGGCAGTTCTTAAAATGTGAACCACTATCTACATCCAATATATCTATAGATAGTGAGTCTACCAACACTAGCCAATCCCCCAGGCTTATTATAGCCTATAGCAAACAGGCAAGACAAATCAGGTCAATTATTCAAGAACGTTGGCCAATTTTGAAAACTGATTGAGTCTTAAAACCCAGATTACCGGATGGACCAACGATTACTTACCGGAAGTGACCTTCTCTAAGAACCCATGTTTGTCATGATTTTCCTGAGCTTAGAAAACAAGAGGAATGGTTGAAATCCCGGCCGGGATTCAAACGTTGCTCCACTTGTATAGCGTGCAAATTCGGAAAAAAATACTACCCAATATTGTACACCAATTAGCCCAGATCCGTTTGATATACGTGGATCTTTCACTTGTAAAACTGAATTCGCCATCTATGTGTTAACATGTACGTGTGATCTTAGATATGTTGGGAGTACCCGACAACCTGTACATGTTAGGATTCTTCAGCACTTACGTGCCATTGTAAACAATGATGCATCGTATCCGGTGGCGAGGCATTTTAAAATCTGCCACAATAATAATTTGCAATGCCTCAATTATTTTATTATCGCCTCGGTCCCAAAAACCAAGAGAGGGGGTGACCGTGATAAAATGCTAAGAAGATTAGAATCTGAATTCATTTTAAAGTTGGATAGTAGATTTCCTAATGGGCTTAATACAACCGAGGATTTGCACGTTTTTCTTTAAGACCTGAACATATGTTGTTTTTGGTCAGATTTCCCTAGAGTGTGTTGCCATGCCTGCTTTCACGTAAATACATTATGAATCTCCATTTTGTTCCCCATTTCCTTTTTATTCATATTTTTATTTTTCCCTATGTGTGTTTAATTGCACAATTTAGGGATACACAAATATGTTTTTTCACTTTACTTATTTGACATAGACTCAGTGATGTGTCTGTCCAGACTTCTTAACTCAACACTAATAGTGAGTTCACTTACAGTGTTTGGTTTTATAATATTCTTGAATTCAAGCATTGAAGCGTCAAATTTACAAATATATTTTTTTCTGATATTATAAAATTGCATTATCATATATTCAATCAAAATCTCATTTATAACATTTATGATCAGGTAGCCATATCTAAATAACTAAAAAATTGATAAATTGCATAATTTGCACAACATTTTTTTGTGTTTACATCTTTGCGTAATTTGCACATTTGAAATTTTTGTATATATATAAAAAAAAAATTATTACAAATTAAATGATATAATGAATTTTAATCTGTAATATTTGCATTTTATTGCGTAATTTGCACAGACTTTTTAATATGGTTACCGATATGATAGAGATTATTGATAAAGATTATGGATAGATTGCATTATATGCAGCGTAAAATAATTAATATGGTTTTGGATTTTAACCTGTTATTTATTTATCGCAGACATTGCAGTTTGTAATGAAAATGTTTGGAAAACAGACTATGTAATTCTGGGTAGTGTGTCTTCACTTTCTAAATGTCACATGGTGTAAAAAATAGTGAAAAAAATGTAACCAATTGAAAACCTTAAGGTATTTAATGGACTTAATTTATCAAACTGACTGTCTGTGAGCAAGGGCGGATGCCCGAAACGCGTCAGATTGGTGAAACTCGGCTTTAAATAAAGTAACAACAACTGTGCCTTACTTGGATCTGCGTGGTTTCCTTATTTCGTGGATACGGATTCTTTGGAGACTACAAGTGTGGGATATATATATATGTATATATATATATATATATACATATCCACACAAAACCTCCAGCAAGCAGAAGGAAGAGGCCACACGGGGAATCCAGGAAAAGATGTTTAATTGGAATGCAGTTCTGGCACAATGCATTTCGACGTAGTGTCTTCCTCAGATGCCACTGCTACACTGAATCCACCTCTCGCCACCACTTTTAAATGGTACTGCAGTCCACCCTTGATTGGAGAGACACACCTTCCCTGCCATGTGATCACTCACCTGATGTAGTTCGGTAAGTCCTACAACTCCCAGAATGCATAATCTATGGGCGGGTGATGCGTGGGGAAACTTGATGATGAAAAATCCATGTGGCTTTGGTGTACTGCAGAGCAGGGCATGCTGTATTCAGTGTAAATTTAGTCCTCAGATCTCCCTGGGTCCCCGCATACGTTCCAACCCCCCAGGCACAAGTCTGCCGGGTCGTGAGCTGATTTAATAAATCAGTACTCCTCGTGAAGTCACGAGCTGCCAGCTGGCAGCGTCCCTTGCTTTACCCATACTCGGGAGGTGGGCTGGAGCAATCCAATACCTTGGGCGACGAACAACTGCTTGCGCAGACACCAGTAATGCCTCCAGCCAACTTGATAGAACGGGGCCCCTTAACGCGTTTCTGGCTGACGCAAAAATATCCACACAAAATATATATACCTCCAAATTTTCTTTGTTGATTTTTACATTTTAGCACTCTCTCACTTGAAATTTCTTCCCAGACAAAATGAGTGGTATGTCTCTCTGGAACAAAGAACCAGCATGGTATTTTTCCCCCTCTTTTTCCCCTGATACTCATATGCTGAACAAACTAAAACGCTCTAGTGATTCTTTCCTATTGTTATGCAACTTTTCATTGGTCACTTTGTTTTAATCCTGTATTAGCCTCCTCATTCAAATTCTTAGCTCTTAGTGCCTATGGATGGAGTCACAACTCCATTCCGGCGACCAGCGCGGCCCCACATGTAAGTGCAATGCAGTTGCTACTCCATACGGGAGTTTAGTTCAGCATTTAAAATAAAAGTACTACATTTTCAATATCATAGATGTGTTGTAATCACAAGAATGAATTAGAAAATATTTTGTTTACATATATATATTAGCTCTAAAGTAAAATACATTTTTAAAAAGTCAAAGCTGAACCCATTCAAAACCCTTCCCCCTCACTGGTGAGTTTGAGTTTCCATAGCAACCTGTTTTGAAATACTGTACTATAACAGTAAGTCTAAAGTTCATACACTTTTCAACCACATTATAGCGGCTTCCAATTGCACGCTAGCAGGTGTGGTTGAGTGCTTTTAAATGTAAGCTTATCCACAGTAGCATAACATGTGACACATTTAAACACAACCATATAGTCACATATATTCTTCAAACACAACCTATTCTTACTTTTGATATTTATAAAAACACCCAATCAAATGCGTCATATGGTAAAACCAACTCCTCTCCTCCATTTTAACTGCCTTTCACTCTACCAAAACAATGGTGAGAATGTGGATTGTGGGTCACAGCTATGTCTTCTGCACTAGAGAGTGGCATTTGAGTTTGGTAAATGTGGATATTAAATGGTTTGGCCACAGAGGTTTAAAGTGGAACAAATTGCTGCCTTTGGTTGAGAGTATTGTATTGCACATTGCCAATATCTATACTTGTTAATAGTGCACTGTGGTGGTAATGGCCTAGTCACTGTTAGTGGGGTTGGATTGGAAATTGCAATGAAAGAGACTTTTGGCCAATTAATGACACTTTTTTACTCGCACTGTCTTGGTGTGCTCCAACATATCCCAAAGGCAAAAATGGAAGTGGTCAAATCAATTCTGACCACAGATTGACAAAGCTAGGTAACATATTAATAAAGCGTTTTTACATGCATGGAATCTATAGAAGTGATGGAGTTCTCTTTACTGATGAAGGCAAGTTTCTCAGCAACCTCAAACTTTGCATCCACTCTTATGTGTAGCTGTCAGATACTCACAATGAATACAAAGGATCTTGTCAGAGCCATCCTAATGCCAAACAGTAAATAATATTAATTTAAAATAATTTTTTCCCCAAAAAAAATTCCAGAGACGCAACCCTGTCACAGAGTCTGCAAAGCAAAAGCGGGAACTCAATGCCCAACAACACATTTTAAATTTATATCTCTGAATATACTTATCTATATATTATATGAATTGACATGAGGAAAATATAAGCCACGTTAACCTTTGGTTTTTTAAATGATTTTCTAGGTTTGTTGTTTTTAAAGTAAAGTAATAATTTTAACCATTCATAAAGCCAACCCCCACACTGTGGAAGGCCTTCAGCCATGTGTGGCGTGGGGTTGGCCGCAGGGCAGCCAACTCTCTGCCGTTCTGGGCGACCAGGTCCTGGTTCCAACCACTTGCTGACAAACAGTTGCACACAGTGCACTCCCAAAGGCATGCGCAGCATGCAGTTGGTCTCACAGGTCCTGGCTGCACTCATGCAGACTTATTGCCTTTGTCATAGAGCCAAAGCACCAAGATATAAAAAGTGAGCCTAATGGCATTATCAAGGAGTGAGCACATCAATATATATAAAGCATATTTATAATTGTTCTTCCAAAATCACCAATCTTTTTAATCTAATGTATATTTCAGTAATTCACACATTGCATATTTAATAATAGTGATTATTATAACAATGTTTAATAACTTTGTTTTGAAAAAAACACATGTCTGGAGGCACATTGCACCCCTCCCCAAGTCTTTACAGGTCCTGTGTAGCCATCCCCCAGGGTCATATTAGTTTGAAAGGGAGGAGTAGCATAGCTTCCCCTTCCCCAAGCCTTGATGGCCCGATAACCTATCCCCATGCCATTTTTGCTTTTTTTAAATGGGAAGGGCACATGGCCCCCCTGCCCAAGCCAAAAGTGGCCCTGGGGACCCCATTGTCCGAGGGCCTTAGGTGGGTGCCCAGTGCCCACCCTGTGCACCCACAAAACACTATGTTGGGGGCCGCAAGAGAAACTGAGGGCTCCCACAGCCCCACCAGCTCCATGCATGCATCCATTCTGGGTGCAACAGGAGCCTGGATTGCTCCCGCCCGGCATGATCCTACCTGGCAGTGGCGATCTGAGTTTTCCGTGCTTGCCAGAGTGCAGGCTGGGAAACAAATGTCTACTCCCACCCAGCGGGAGCATTTTTAAAGCTCCTGCCAGATGGGAGAAGAAAGGTTTTGTTGCCCACGCCCCTGTGGTAGGGAACAGTGTTCCAGGTATGGGCTCCCTGGGACACTAGAAGAGAGCCGACTACGGGGATAGGGTTCCCAGAGCCTTAACAGGCTCAGGGAGGGGACCGCTCCCCCACTCTCCTTTAAAATTGTCTGTGGTTTAATTTTTTTTTATACCGGAGTGTGCATGCAGCCACGCTTAAATTAGGCTTTTTGAGACTCTGAGGGACCTCATCACCTGGTGCTGCTTTTACTTAAAATGGAGATGGGGCAAGTGGACCCCCTCTATGAATCTTAATGAGGCCCAATAGACCCCATCCCCTGGGACTCCATTTTATTTAAAGGGGGGCACCTCCCCCTCTCCAAGCCTTGATTAGACCCCGGGTACCCCATCCCCTGGGGTTAATGTGCTAAATTAGGGGAGGGGAATGCAGCCCCTCTACCCTAGCCTCATGGATGCCGTAGGCATCCCATCCCCTGGGGACTCTGAAGTTCCCTGCCCAGGGGAGTGTGGACATTCCCTCTCCATACTCTCCTGGGCAGTGAACACAACTTTGATCCCACATGGCAGGAGCACAGAAAAATGGAGCTCCCGCCTTGGCAGCAGCAAAGTGAGTGAGACAGCTCCTGCCATTGCCACAATGTGTGCTGGTGGGGGAGCTGGCAGGGGTCTTGTGAGCCTTGGCCTGCTTCTGTGCCCCCCCAGCATTTTGGTGACATGTAAGTCCCATGGGAGGGCACCTTGTCACCCACTTTTAAAGAAAAATTCTGGATCCCACTGGCATCAAGTACCAGTGCGGTGGAGAGCCAGCAGAGGCGGCAGGAGCCTCGTGGATCCCCCACAGCCTCTAATGTTATACACATTAAAAAAAAGAAGTATGGCTGCCCCAAGTGGGACCTGGGGTACCCAAAATTGTTTTTTGAAAGAATAATAAAGGATAGGCAGTTGCTGCTCATTTATTATGCACAGCTCTTGCCCCATAATGAATGTCACATAATGCCCTAAACTTTTATAAAATACACATTTGAAATGTATATCTCTGAATATACTTCTCTATATATTATATGAATTGACATGAGGAAAATACATTTTAGGACCCCACCTTTTTTCTCGGTCCCCGCTTTTTTTTAAGACAGCATCTGAAGTGAGTGCCAAACTAGTTTTGAACATTTTGTGAGGATTCGTCAAATGACGTCAAAGTTATTGCCTAATGAAAAAACGCTCTTCCTATGGAAATTAGGTCCTACCTATAACTACACACTGACAAACGTAGGTTTTTATATATATTATATATACATATATATATTCACTTAAAAAACCATAGGTTTCACACATGTTATAGTTAGCTGGACATTTCACTCGTAAAGAACCAATGAAATTCCCCCGTTATAGTTAGTTCAGATAACTATAACTCGCGCGACGCAATCCACTGCTCATGACTTCACATATTACATCACTCATGACATGGTCAGTGGCATCACTCATGACATCACTGATGACATCATCCTTGTGATAGAGTGGCGGTCGCGCGAGTTATAGTTATCTGAACTAACTATAACAGGGAATTTCATTGGTTTTTTACGAGTGAAATGTCCAGCTAACTATAACATGTGTGAAACCTATGGTTTTTTAAGTGAATTTGCAAGGTTTTTTAAATGCTAATTCCTAACTATAACATGTGTGAAACCTGTGGTTTTTTAAGTGAATTTGTAAGGTTTTTTAAATGCTAAGTTATGTATGTATTATTATATTTTTTATATATTTATTTTTCAATAAACTACCTATGTATATAGTTATAGATTGACTGTATCCTGTAACATGGAATGGCTTGTTTAAAATGTTTTTGTTTTTGTTTTTAGGTTTTTCACCGTGTTCGCACGGTGCTCGCACCGTGCGCGTACTGTGCGCGCACCCCGCGAATTTTTGAAAAAAAAATAAAATGCTTTTTTCACCCTTCGGGGTCCTTCAGGGACCCCCTGACAAAGGCTAGGGGGTCAGGAACTCTCTACCCTGCCCCCTTTTCACGTTCTCCACCTTTCTTTTTCACTGTCACACACCAAACACACAAAATGGCAGCTGACACTTCCTGATTTCGACCGATTCGAATGTTGACTGACATGTAACCACCAAGCAGAATTGCGCTCGGGCACGTTAGGGTGCGCGCACGGTGCGCGCACGGTGCGCGTCTATAGATATTTATGTACTTTTAACTGCAATTTTCTCAGGAACTACTGAACAGATTGACTCCATATATGCAAAAGGCACATCCCTGACCTGAGGACTACCTCTTTGCCAAATTTCAAGTAATTCTGTTCAGCCGTTCGGGCTGTACCTTCGACTAAAGGTCCTATGGGAAAATGCATGGGGAAAACGCGTTTTGGGACCCCCCTTTTTTCTCAGCCCCCGCTTGACGAATCACCCCGAGACTTTCAGGGTAGGAGCTGAGCGGAGCGCCCCATTAGTTTTGAAAATTTCGCGAGGATTCGTCAACCGGTGCCAAAGTTATTCAAAATAGAATTTTCAGATTTCCTATGGAAACTACTGGCGACCGCCAGTAGATTATATATATATGTTTGCAGTTAATAAATCGATCTGAACTGCAAATCTCCTGGGTGTCCGTGTGATTTCATATTGGAAGTCGTTTGGTGTTGTGTATATATATATATATATATATATATATATATATATTACCTACTGGCGGTCGCCAGTAGGTAGTTATAGTTAGGACCCCTTTTCCATAGGAAATCCGCAACATTCTATTTTGAATAACTTTGGCGCCGGTCGATGAATCCTCGCGAATTTCTCAAAATAGGTGGGGCGCTACGCTCCGCTCCTACCCTGAAAGTCTCGGGGGGATACGTCAAGCGGGGGCTGAGATAAAAGGGGGGTCCCAAAACGCGTTTTTCCCATGCATTTTTCCATAGGACCTTTAGAACGAGCTACAGCCCGAACGGCTGAACAGAATTACTAGAAATTTGGCAGAGAGGTAGTCCCTATGTCAAGGAAGTGCCTTTTGTAGGTTTGGTGTAAATCTGTTCAGTAGATTCTGAGAAAATAGCCTTTAAATCAATATATATATCTGAGCCCGCTTACGGTACGCTTACCGTACGCTTACGGTAAGCTTACGGTACGCGTACGGTGGCGTGCGCGAGCGCGATTCTGATTGGCTGTTAGATCTTAGTAAACATTCGAATCGGCCGAAACCAGGAAGCGGCGGCCGCCATTTTGTGTGTTTCACTCAGAAAAAAAAGAGTGAAAACAAGAAAAGGGGGCAATGAGGAGAGTTACAGACCCCCTTACATTTGTGAGGGGGTCAAAGAAGGACTGTAAAGTACAAAGAAAACATTTATTGATTTTAAAAAAAATCATGGGGTACGCGTACAGTAAGCTTACGGTAAGCGTACGGTAGAAAAAAAAATAAAAAAATAAATGAAACTCAGATTTAAGTGTTTAGATATTAGGGGGCTCTAAAATGAGCCGTTGTGTTTATGAAATTATTTTTTAGTGGTACCTACAAGTAAGTACCGATGCAGAGTCTAAGGTTCAAGAGGAAGACTCTGTTCCCTTCATCATTGAAGTGCACACCATCTCCTCTATAAATGTCTTGCATGTCATAACGCAAGTTGTTGTGGTAAATGGCACCCATACCATAGTCACGGAGGAAAGCAGAAACAGATTTGTTGACGTGCTTTCTTGCTTTGTCATCGCACCGCGTGCCCACCGTGCGTGCACGGCACTAACTGTGTAAAGTGGGCGCGCGGTGCGCGAAGCGCACCGCGTGCTCACTGTGCGCGCACGGTGCGCGAAGCGCACCGTGCGCGCACGGAACGAACTGCGTTAAGTGGGCGCGCATGCCACGAATGGCGTAAAGTAACTTAGCATTTAAAAAAACGTACAAATTCACTGAAAAAACCATAGGTTTCACACACGTTATAGTTAGGAATTAGCATTTAAAAAACCTTGCAAATTCACTGAAAAAACCATAGGTTTCACACATGTTATAGTTAGCGGAAATTTTACTGATAAAAAACCAATGAAATTCCCCCGTTATAGTTAGTGCAGGCAACTATAACTCACGCGACCGCAATCTTCTGCTGATGACATATGTGTCTTTATGAAAAAAAAATATTTGTAATATATGTATAGCTAAAAATGTATGGAAGAAGACATGGGCAAATAAGTGTCTAAATACAGTATTAGCATCAGCAGAGGATTGCGGTCGCGTGAGTTATAGTTACCTGCACTAACTATAACGGGGGAATTTCATTGGTTTTTTATCAGTAAAATTTCCGCTAACTATAACATGTGTGAAACCTATGGTTTTTTCAGTGAATATATAGATAGATATATATATATATATTCAATGAAAAAACCATAGGTTTCACATACGTTATAGTTAGCTGGACATTTCACTCGTAAAAAACCATTGAAATTCCCCCGTTATAGTTAGTTCAGCTAACTATAACTCGCGCGCCCGCAATCCACTGCTGATGACGTCACATATTACATCACTCATGACATGGTCAGTGACATCACTCATGACATCACTGATGACATCTCAAATGACATCACTGATGACATCACTGATGACGTCATACTGTACGCGCATTTTTTTTTTTTTTTTTTTAAACAAAAATTGTTTAATCACCCTACAAGGTCCTTGACGGACTACTACAGAAATGAGAAAAGCATAGAGAAGAGTAGTGAAAAAAAGTGAGCATTAAAGTAAATGTGTGATAATTCCAGAAATTTCACACTTACCTGCCAATCAAAATAACTTGATTAAAAATAAGTGATTTATTTAACTTTCTATAAAGAAGTTTATTTTTCATATTTTTCCTTTTTCAATCTGTAAAAAAAGAAAAAAGTATTAATATTTAACAATACATTTTAGAATACAGTGCACATATTTTCATATTTCAACAAACATTTTTTTGCCCTTTTTTGCTGTTTTCAGAATATATTGCATTTCACTGTAAATCGTAAAAGCAATTGCATTCATCACTTAACAGCGAGCAAAAAAAAAAAAAAATCTGAAAGATTGTTTAAAAAAAGCCCAGAATCTCTTCTCACTAAAACATACCGTAATAGAAATGTAACATTTGCAATAAAAATCTCACCAAAGAACGATAACTAATTCCAATAAATATCGTCTGAAAATTCTGTTGCATAAGCATAATCACCAAAATAATTTGGGCCAAAGAAGTCCACAATGGAAATTATTACCTTTCCTTTAGGCCAAATGGTAATTTTTTTAATATTTTTTGATGACATTTCCAATGGTAATCCAATTAAATTGCAATAATGTTTTGTACAGATGTTGCAATTTCTGTCTAAAATTTTGGTTTCAGAAAAATTAAATAGGAATTTGCTAAATCAAAAGGCAAACGTTGCTTGAAAACCAATTGAGAATCATTACACAGTGTCCAGCCTTTTTCACATTTAAGAAAAACTGTGTAATGACCAGAAGTTACAATAGGCCCATCATGGAAAATTATTGCAACTGTGACAAAAGTTTTTCCAGAAATTGATAATTGCTGTCCTGTAAATTTCTTTATTAAAGTATCCAATTTTGTTCCATCAGCTCTACAACGTTGCATCATTAAAATTACATACTGTCCATATTTCTTTAAAAGTAAGGTTGAAAACATGTCATATTTACATTCACAACATTCCATGCTATGATTGGCATCTTTTACTAATTTACTAAAAGTCACTGATTTAGTCTCTGGCAATGTTAAATAGATAACCCTTTCTGAATCAACATTAGATCTGCATGTGTAGAAACAGTTTTCACAACTATGTTCCCATTTATAACAGAGACCAAACAAATTTTCAATTTCTATCCCTTCATCTTCAAGTACCAAAAGGATGTACATCAAGTATTCCTGTGCATCTTGCTGGACATTTTGAGAAAACTGTGTTCGTCCTGAACATACATCTAATAGATTTCTAATTTCAGTCGCACTTTCTATTTTAGCTTTATCAACACTCAGCTTCTCATAAAGAAGACTTAGCACAGAACAGAATCTTTTTTCATGATTTTCTATTATCTGCTCTTGCAAACTTTCAAGATAAAATACAACATTCAGCACTACATTTGCGTAGCAGTTGACACCAGAGCTATTTTCAAAATGGCAACCAACAACCTCTTCAACATTGTCCTTTTTCTTTTTGCTTGCAATCACATGACTCTCTTTTTGTTTTCTCTTCTGTACATCCTCATTACAGATATTCTCAATTCTCCTTTTCCGACAAACAACACGTTTCTCCAACACAGGATACTGACCTAAATGAGGAGCATAGCTTCTTCTTAATCTATTATACTCCTTTACACAATTTACATCAGCACTAACTTTTGAGTCATCAAAGTCTATCATGAATAAACCAGATAATGTTTTCACTCGTGACAAAGCAACATATGCCATACCTTCTTTGAACACAGTAGATCCAATGTTTACAAATGCACTATCAACAGTTAATCCTTGACACTTGTGAATAGTTACAGCATATGCTAGAGAAAATGGAAACTGCTTCCTACGTACATATAAGTCTTTCACAAGCAAAAAACGAACTGAACAACGACTAATGTATTTTACCTCTTCAATCTGATCAAATTTTATTTTTAAAAATTCAGTTCCTTCTTTTTTCTGGTAGTTAACAAAACCCACAACTTTACCCATAGCTCCATTTACTAAACCTTTTTCAACATCCAAATTTCTCCTTAAAAATACTCGACAGTTCATGCAAAGATATAGATTTTTTTCTAATCCAGCTGTTTTCGAAATGTTCTTCTCTAGAGAATCCAATTTATTTTTCAGTTCGCCTGTTAATGTAATAGTAATTCTTTCATGTTGGATTTTGTCCACTGCTTCCATTTTCTTAATCTCTTCCTTTTCCAATTTCAAAAGTTCCTCATTGAATATTGAGCATTCACGTGTGTTGGCATTAAGCAGATTACAGTATTTTTTTCTGCAATGTTCTTGTATATTTTCTCTGCAACTATTTCTTCACTTGGAAATAAATTATGTAGCAACCGACTCTGTAATGCTTTTCTGCAAACTTCTGTGAGTAGTCCAATTCTGATATCTTTCAGAAAACATCCATATTCTTCATCGTTTGCTTGCCTCATATTGGTAGTGAGTTCTTTGTACTCAAAGAATGACCAAATATTTGCATTACCAATGCTTCCTAATGACTTCTTCGTGTCCTCATGTGTCTCAGTATTAAAGACTGGTTGTCCTTTAACTGGAGTAAGCTGTAGAAGATCCCCAAAAACTATAACATGTTTTCCACCAAATAACATGTCATAGTCTCTCTTTAGAATTTGCTGCATTCTTAAATGCACAAAGGCAAGCATTAAGTTTGATACCATGCTTACCTCATCAATAATGAGAACTTGCATCTTCTTCAACACTCTTGAAACTTCGAAACATGCTTCGCCAGTTAGCTTGTGATATTCTATTTTGTTCTCATGCTCTACTGGTAACATTAGCAAGCGATGGAGAGTGATTCCTTTAATATTATATGCTGCTAACCCAGTTGGAGCAGTAACAACACAAGATAAAGTTGAATCAGTTTTTTGCTGTAGGTAGCTTCTGATGACTTTAATTAAGAAACTTTTCCCAGTTCCAGCTTGTCCACTCACATACAACCTAATTGGTTCAAATGATGTGCATGTGCACTCTTTATTTTCATGCAGTAATCCGTGATCAATTTTTTTTCTGACTTCTTCATAAATTTGTTGTTGTTCTTCATTCAGTTGTTGTTCCAAATCTGGTAAGTCTATTAAATCTTCCTGAGCTTGATTCATAGCCGTTTCCACTTCATTCATGGCTATTGCAGCTTCATTTTCTAAGATTGGCTGTCCTAGTGGATCTTGACTGAGCGTTCCAGAACTTTGGCTGTCTTGAGAACTGTCTCTAGCTACTTCAGCTGCAATTGTAGCTTCCTGTTCAGTTTCTTCGTTTAACATTTGGACATAATTCCTAAAAATACTGCATTCAATGGTATCTTTACATGCATTAAATGAATCCTCATAGCTTTGAAATTCTCCAAGTAGTTCGTCCTCTGAACGCCATGGTTTAAACAGCTGTAAAAGTGCCAAGTAGTAAAATTCCTTTTTGTCAGTAGTGTCACAACTCAGCTTCCTGTGATTAATCAAACTTCCTTTTGTTTGCTTCACCAAACATCCTTCCTCACCGATGACTTTATATTTTCCATTGTTGATGTCTTCTGTGGCTTTCCGTGAAAAAATGTAGTTCTGCAGCACTTCATAGAGACACATGTTCTCAAGATGATGACTTCTTTTTGGGTAATATGTGTCCAACATGTTTGTTTTCAAAATATCTGTACTTTCTGGGTCGTTCTCGGCCAAATATTCAATTTCTCCAACAGATTTCAGTACCCGATTTCGCATTCCTGCAAGGCCTAAACTGACCCAAATTATTCTTCTTGATTTCGAGTACAGACTTGCAGATAATAACCTATCTGAACATTCGTAGGATCCAATTTCTCGATGCGATAACATCTTTAAACTGAAACTGTACAGCTTCTTACTGACAGTCTTCCCGTGAGAAATCTCTTCCCACATTTCCTTCAATTCCGTTTTCTCAGATTTAGTGATGTAAGATGTGACATACCGAGCAACAGCAATAGAATTGTCTGCCACATACTGAATATCTATGTTAGCATTCCACATGGATAAAATGACTGGGTTGTAGTCATTTATATATTTTGACTCTTCTTTTCTTCTTAGGTTGTACGTATTTTTGGGAGATTTTCTTGTAATAGTATGTCGCACAGCTGACATAAAACTGTTGACTCTTCCTTTTGAAAGAACAGGTCTAGGAAATCCAAATCGACATTTTGTGTAGAATTTATCTTTGGTCTTGTACTTCCGTCGACAGTATTTTCCACACCGATGACTTTGGAAACGTAAAACTTGCTCTTTTAACTTTTTCTCTTCTGTGCTTTTAGGTATAGCACATGTTGCATATTCTTCAATGAAAGATAACACTGCTTCATCAGCATCTGTTCCAAATTTTGGAGCATCCTTGATCCACAACAGCATATGAATATGAGGAGCACCTCTTGCTTGGTACTCTTTTCTCCAAAAGAAATCCACAACTTCTCCAAGAGGTGAATTTTTTTTATTGCAGATGAAGGACATCATAGCCTCAAATCTATGATTGAAATATCTGCAAACATTAACCGGATCCAATGAGCACAGTTCTCCTGCTGTCTTGTATTCGATGTTTTTAATGTTTGAATTTGCCTCTCGTAGAAAATCCAGAAGATCATCCCAAGCGTACTCAGCACAGCTTAGGGTTAGGAACCATGTAGGAGTTCCTAAATTCTGTAACATGCACTTCAATTCTCCATGGCGTCGGTACCAATATTCATTCGTCCCACGCTGACAAGCCATCAGATTGATCAATTGTGATTCCAAATGATCATCTCGCTGCTGCACTTTGTTCATAAAATCCTTAGCAGACACATTATGTAGATGTGTTCCACTTTTTAAAATGTGGTTTACTGCATAAGATAGTGCAGACAAGTCACTTTCAAATAACAGATGGAACAAATAAGGAATACTTTGACGAAATCTGGGATCTTCTGCATATAATCTTGTAGTCCGATACTCAGAAGCAGGAATCTGGACTGGACGTTCATCGTATCGTCCACCTTCTCCTGTAGGAAACAGCTGGGGAAAACAACGAGCTTCCAAGCTCTCCTCCCATACACTCACGGGAGTTCCTTGTGCTTTTTTCATTTGAAACAGATCAATGGTGTTTGCCATTACTTCTTTTTAATGAAGAGGATGTATGCTGAAATGTTCATAAATTTCTTCTTCTTTTGACTTGTCAACTTTTTCAATTTGCCCAGTTGGTGTTTCTGTGTCTCCTAGTACATCTTCTTCATCTTCATCTATATAAATTGATTCATACCATTTATTATTCCTTTTCAAATATAAATTTGCTCTTTGTACTTTCCGTACATCTACCAGCTCCTGCCAAATTTTCTTACTCTTTGTAGGTACACCATTAACCAGAATAACTAATGGTTCAGTTTCCAAAGTATCTGTATCAATAGTTTCCATATTTTTTTTCAAATCCAACGGCAAATAGACAACTCTTCCTTTTAAACCTCTCTGTAAATCTGAAGGAGGTAATTTGCCTGTTTTTGGCTCCATACGTACTATGGTCTGGAACGGATGAACACATTGAATGAGTATAGACTCATAGGTATTTAAATCAGAAAGTTCTGCAGGAACTTCAACCAATTCTAAATTATTATGTACAGCTCTAGCTGGCATTTTATTTTCTTCTAACTTGTTGTAACAGTATTTACAAATACGATGATCTTCACCCAAATCAAAACAATTTTCAAGAAATATATATGTTGCAAAATCCTTCCACTTATAATTTTCTGTAGAGATCAACATTCCTTGTTTGGATTTTATAATGGTTTCTCCGGCAACAAATACAAGTAATATTTGGTCTTTCATTAGAGATGATAGCAAATTTTGTTATTTGATCTTCAAATTTCTTATTTACGGAGGGTTCTACATTCTCTTCCACATTTTCCTCAATAACTGTGTCATTCCCTGCACTTTCTTGTTCCGGACTAAAGTAACTTAACTGAATTTCATCAGTAACCTTCTCAACATCTGATACAGATCCACGGAACAGAGCCTTATTCAACTCATTTAACTTTAGTGCTGGACTTTTAGCAAAATACAATCTTCTCACAAATTTTCTAATTTCAGTATGATGAACTGCCAGCATTCTAAAATGGTGAAAAACACATTGACAAACTTTCCTAGATAGACAAGCCAGAGAGTGTCCTTGCAAACAGTATTCTCTCTCACTCTGCATGGATCTAGTCCTTGAAGCACCTTAATCTTCTGTTTAACACTCTTTTTACTATATTCTCTTAAAAACTCACGTAATTTCTCAATAGATTCCTGTCGCAAAGTACAAATACTACTACAATTCCATGTATACACTGGGGCTTTAGGACGTCTCCCCATAACCTCATCCGCAATCACTTCTTCCTCATTTCTTGGAACCATTTTCTCCTTTTCCATTATACAACCATCTTTTACTTCATATGCTCGTCCAGTGGTGTCAACTGCATGCAGCAAACTATTACTTTGAAGATAACTCTCTTCATTAAAAAATGGTTCAGTACTTGAACTATGCATCCATTCTCCTAAAAACACTTTACAAAAGTTATTTCTTTTCACTACTCTTTTCGTTTTGCTTTGTGACTTCATTACATTGACTATTTTTTCTAATGTACGCATCCTGTTCAAAATTAAAATGAATAGTTTTCTTTTTAATTCTAAAGCCTTAGCTACAATGGCTTCAATATCTTTTTTTCTCTTGTAAAATTTAGCTCTTTTCTTATATTTTTTCACATCCTTTAGCAAATTGGACAACACTCTTCTCTGAAACATTTTCCTACGGATCTCTTTAAATGCTGATTTTCTTTTCAAGTCAATTTTTATAGCTTCTGCTTGTACATTAGCATTTAGTAAATTCTCACTATTCTCCTGTTGTTTTCTACTTGAAACAGTTTTTCCAATGGGGACATTTTTTAAATTTTTGCTTTTTTTGAATATATTTTTAAAGAATTCCTTTGTCTGCTTACCAGAAGACTTTTTCTTTTTCCCAACATGAGCATCTTCAACTAACTTGGGTCCTCCAGTTGTCTTCAAATATACATGTTTTTTCTGTTGTTTTCGCTGTCTTGATTTTATAGGCATCTTATATTTCCTTCACTGCTCTGCAGCAATACCTGAAAGAAACTAAAAAAAAATACCTTTTTGTAATTTAAATATATTACTATGTTTGTTATGATCTTTTCTTTTCTTATAACACTATCTACCCCTTTCCTACAAGTGAAAACACAACAAAACCAACACGAATTTAATCTCTAAGAACAATTCCTGTGTGCACACAGACTCTTGGTGTGATTCTAGGCAGAACACGATATTTCATTTGCAAATCAAAAGCACACTTACTTTTTTTTTTTGCAACTGTTAATTACTCTAACAGTCTGACACATTTTCTTTATAGTTTAGAGAGGCAGAAAAGAGCACATGTCCAATCAGCTTTTTTAGAGCATGTACATGTGTAACCTGGCTGACTGACTACACTCCAGCAAAGATAATGATCCTTGGTGATGTTCAATGCATTAGCGTTCCTCACTCCTACCTAAAACACCACACAGTGCTGATTAGTAAGCATGAGTGTACAGGAAAAACAGCTAGCTCTCTGCTAAGAGTGTGGTTCTGGAGACTGTCTACTGTCAGGTGCAAGAGAGACTTGAATGGACCCTTACATAACTGCATAAACACTGTAAACATGTATGTAAGACTACATGTGTGGTAAGGGTTAATATGAGTTTTTAGCATGTAGCAACTACATGACCCATTGCAAGAGTGGAAGAAAAATCTACCACATTGATTTCAAATATGTTAGCATTTGCCTCTTATTTGAGAAACTGTTTTGGGCTGAATGCTAACCACCACATTTCCAGAAAACAAGCTTCCCCTTTCATACGAAATAGATCTCTGACAACAATTCCTCTGTGCTCACAGACTCATGCTGTGATTTTAGGCAGAAAATGAAATTTGCTTGCCAATTTCAAAGCACACTTACTACTGTTTGTTTCTGCAAGTGTTAAGTACTCTAACAGTTTCATACATTTTCATTACAGTTTTCAGATACAGAAAACAGCACATGTGCAAACAGCTTTTTGAGACCATGAACATGTGTGACTTTGGTGACTGACTACACTCCAGCAAAAGTAATCAGCCTTAGTGATGTTGAATGTATTAGCGTTACTCACTGCTACCTGAAACACCACTCACTTGTGAATACTAAGCATGAGTCTACAGGATAAACTGCTGGGTTTTGTGCTAAGAGTCTGCTTATGCAGACTGTGTATTTTCAGTTACAAGAGACATATGCATTGATACATCCAAAAAGAGCCAGAGTGGCACGAAATACATCTCTGACAATTCCTGTGTGCTCACAGACTCATGCTGTGATTCTAGGCAGAAAATGAAATTTGCTTGCCAATTTCAAAGCACACTTACTACTGTGTTCTGGGATTTTAGGCAGAAAATGAAACTTGCTTGCCAATTTCAAAGCACACTTACTACTGTTTTTTCCTGCAAGTGTTAAGTACTCTAACAGTCGCATACATTTTCATTACAGTTTTCAGATACAGAAAACAGCACATGTGCAAACAGCTTTTTGAGACCATGAACATATGTGACCTTGGTGACTGACTACACTCCAGCAAAAGAAATCAGCCTTAGTGATGTTGAATGTATTAGCATTACTCACTGCTACCTTAAACACCACTCACTTGTGAATACTAAGCATGATTCTACAGGATAAACTGCTGGGTGTGTGCTAAGAGTCTGCTTATGCAGACTGTGTATTTTCAGTTACAAGAGACATATGCATGGATACTTCCAAAAAGAACCAGAGTGACACGAAATACATCTCTGACAGCAATTCCTCTGTGCTCACAGACTCATGCTGTGATTTTACGCAGAAAATGAAATTTGCTTGCCAATTTCAAAGCACACTTACTACTGTTTTTTTCTGCAAGTGATAAGTACTCTAACAGTCTGATACATTTTCATTACAGTTTTCAGATACAGAAAACAGCACATGCGCAAACAGCTTTTTGAGACCATGAACATGTGTGACCTTGGTGACTGACTACACTCCAGCAAAAGTAATCAGCCTTAGTGATGTTGAATGTATTAGCGTTACTCACTGCTACCTGAGACACCACTCACTTGTGAATACTAAGCATGATTCTACAGGATAAACTGCTGGGTGTGTGCTAAGAGTCTGCTTATGCAGACTGTGTATTTTCAGTTACAAGAGACATATGCATGGATACATCCAAAAAGAGCCAGAGTGACACGAAATACATCTCTGACAACAATTCCTGTGTGCTCACAGACTCATGCTGTGATTCTAGGCAGAAAATGAAATTTGCTTGCCAATTTCAAAGCACACTTACTACTGTTTTTTTCTGCAATTGATAAGTACTCTAACAGTCTGATACATTTTCATTACAGTTTTCAGAAACAGAAAAGAGCACATGTGCAAACAGCTTTTTGAGACCATGAACATGTGTGACCTTGGTGACTGACTACACCCCAGCAAAAGAAATCAGCCTTAGTGATGTTGAATGTATTAGCGTTACTCACTGCTACCTGAAACACCACTCACTTGTGAATACTAAGCATGATTCTACAGGATAAACTGCTGGGTGTGTGCTAACAGTCAGCTTATGCAGACTGTGTGTTTTCAGTTGCAAGAGACATATTCATGCATGCATCCATAACAGCTTAAACATTGTAGTAATGTATGTAAAAGTACGTGTGGCAAGGTTTAATTGCAGTTTTGTATATGTATGACCAAGCTCAGCAATTGCATGATTATAAGCAAAATCTGCGATATCAATTTCAAATGTGTTAGCATTTGCCTCCCATTTGTGTCTTACTGATTTATGCTGAATGGAAACCATCATATTTACAAAAAGAAAGCTGCCCCTTTCCTACAAATGCCATTCTTACTGTACCGGACCATCACTATTAAAATCTCTAACAACAATTCCTGTGTGCACACAGACTCATGGGTTGATTCTAGGCACAAAACAGTATTCCTCAGTGATACCAGTACACCTTAACTTATGGTAAAAAACACTCCATAATATTTAACTAGTTAAAGACAGTTAAATATCTCCCAAACCACAAAATGTAAAACATAACTTTTAAAGAAGAATCACAATTCTAATATTTATATCAAAAATCACCACATACATCCCCTCTCAAACTCATAACTCACCTTTAAAATTAGTTAGTTGAGAAAGAAATGTGGCACTCAAACAGCAGACTATCAGAGTCAGAATATCAGAGCTCTACACCTCTCTCCTCTCTCCACAACCAGTAAATGGCAATGTTTCCCTCTCTTTTTTCACACATATACGTGTTAATTACAAATCTCAGTGCTTCCCACTTTTTTTCAAATGAAATCACACATTTCTATTGGTTGAAAACTTCAACCCTTTTCCAAATGTACCCTTCCCCCAACTTGACTTCTGCCTGCTACCATAGCAACAGCTCATGGAACACTGCTGTGAGGAGAGAGGTCAGAAGTTCACCACACAATGTTTCAAATCCAGAGAGCAAGAGTGCTTCACCTGTCCAACCTAACAGCAAATCCAAACTAATCTTCTGTGGGAACACAATTTTCTGTACCAATACAAAACATGCTTCTAAAAATGTACACATACAGCCTACTTTTTACTGTAAAAAGATTTGAATCAGCCAATGAGTTCTTTTTATTTAAAAAAAATATGTATGCCTCCATTTTCCAACTGTCTTTCATTTCATATTGCCATTCTACTGAAAGACACCTTCTGAGTGCATCCAGATCTCCTTGAAAGATGTTCACAGTGTGGATTGTAGGTCACAGCTATGTCTTCTGGAGTGAAAAGTATGCAGAAAACAGAGGTATGGTGAGAGACCTTGCTTTGCCAAATGTAGACATTAAATGGATTGGTCAGAGAGGGTTAAAGTGGCACCAATTATTTCCTTTGGTGAAAACCTTTCAACATCTCCCACAGCCTAACCTTATTATTGTGCACTGTGGTGGAAATGACCTAGGCACTTTAACTGGTGTAGGACTGGAAATGCTTATTAAGGACACCTTTGTACAATTGATGTCGCTTTTTCCTCAATCTGCCTTTGTATATTCTAACATATGCCAAAGGCAAAAGTGGAACTGGTCCAACCAATTTTGTCCGCAGATTGACAAAGCAAGAAAGCACGTCAACAAATCTATTTCTGCTTTCCTCAGAGACTATGGTATGGGTTCTAGATACCACAACAACTTGCGTTACAACATGCAAGGCATTTATAGAAGAGACGGTGTACATTTCACTGATGAAGGCAACAGAGTCTTCCTCTTGAACTTTAGACTCTGCATCGGTACTTACTTATAGGTACCAAAAAACACTTCATAAACACAACGGCTCTTTTTAGAGCCCCCTAATATCTTAACACCTAAATTTGTTTTTTTCTTCTATTTTTTTTATTGTTTTTTTTTTCTACCGTACGCGTACGGTAAGCTTACCGTACGCGCACCCCGCGATTTTTTAAAAAAAAATGTAAATGTATTTTTCATACTTTTATGACCACCTTGGACCCCCTGACAAACGCTAGGGGGTCTGCAACTCTCTTCGTTGCCCCCTTTCCACGTTCTCCTCCTTTGTTTATCAGTGTGAGACAAAATGGAGGCCGACACTTCCTGATTTCGACCGATTCAAATGTTTACAGTCATGTAACCACCAATCAGAATTGCGCTCGCGCACGGCAGCGTACGCGTACGGTAAGCTTACCGTACGCGCTCGGAGCGCACCTATAGATATATATATTGATTTAAATGCTATTTTCTCAGCAAATACTGAACACATTTACACCAGACCTACAAAAGGCACATCCCTGAACTGAGGACTACCTCTCTGCCAAATTTCAAGTAATTCTGTTCAGCCGTTCGGGCTGTAGCTTGGACTAAAGGTCCTATGGAAAAATGCATGGGGAAAACACGTTTTGGGACCCCCCCTTTTTCTCAGCCCCCGCTTGATGAATCCCCCCGAGACTTTCAGGGTAGGAGCGGAGCGGAGCGCCCCACCTATTTTGAAAATTTCGCCAGGATTCGTCAATCGGCGCCAAAGTTATTCAAAATAGAATGTTGCGGATTGCCTATGGAAACACGGTCCCAACTATAACTACCTACTGGCGACCGCCAGTAGGTAATATATATATATATATATAGATATAGATATATATAGATTACCTACTGGCGGCACTAACTGCGTAAAGTGGGCGCGCGGTGCGCTGGTGCGCGAATCGCACCGTGCGCGCACGGAACAAACTGCGTTAAGTGGGCGCGCACGCCACGAATGGCGTAAAGTAACTTAGCATTTAAAAAACCGTACAAATTCACTGAAAAAACCATAGGTTTCACACACGTTATAGTTAGGAATTAGCATTTAAAAAACCTTGCAAATTCACTGAAAAAACCATAGGTTTCACACATGTTATAGTTAGCGGAAATTTTACTGATAAAAAACCAATGAAATTCCCCCGTTATAGTTAGTGCAGGCAACTATAACTCACGCGACCGCAATCTTCTGCTGATGACATATGTGTCTTTATGAAAAGAAAATATTTGTAATATATGTATAGCTAAAAATGTATGGAAGAAGACATGGGTAAATAAGTGTCTAAATACAGTATTAGCATCAGCAGAGGATTGCGGTCGCGTGAGTTATAGTTGCCTGCACTAACTATAACGGGGGAATTTCATTGGTTTTTTCTCAGTAAAATTTCCGCTAACTATAACATGTGTGAAACCTATGGTTTTTTCAGTGAATATAGATATAGATATATACATATTTATGTATCAAATTTTATATATATACAGTCACTAAAAAAACAAAGGTTGAAGTGACAACATAGTTAGGAATTCTAATTATATCTTACTTTACATTTAAAAATAACCTTAGAAACGCACTGAAAAAACAAAGGTTAAAGTAACGATATGTTTAGGTGGAAATATCTGCGACAACATAGGGGCTTAATATGCCCCCGCGGTCGAAAAAATAAATTTTTCAATGGAAGCTTGTGCGGTGGCCTGAAAAGGCCCGCAGCACAAGCTTCCATTGAAAAATTGATGTTTTCGAACATCCCTGCACCATGTGGTGCCTGCCACACGGCGCAGGGATGTTGAGGGGGCACCATAGGTGCCCAACAGGCCCCACTGCAGATGGCCTAGGGGAAGTGGGCCCTTCTAGGGTCCCCTAAAGACACTTTCTGTGGGGCCTTTCCATGTCGGAAAGGCCAACATCGAAAGGCTGTCAGAAACTGCCATGTTAATCCCGATGGCAGAGCTGAGCCTGGCTGCGCCATCATAAGGGGATTATGGTTTGTTCCGATGCGCAGCTCTTGCCCCATAATGAATGTCACATAATGCCCTAAAGCTTTTATAAAGTACACATTTCTTCTTCCTGGTGGTGCTCCAAGAGGAGGAAGGGACACTTTTTTTTTGTCAAACTTGTTTTTAATTAACAATTGGTTTCACAGTTAGCAAATAGATTGGCTTTCACAATGCTTGATACACATTACATTTTGTAACTCATCTCGGCAGCCTTTCCTCGGTAACTAAGCGATGTCGCTGCCGACCATACAATGAAAAATAACAAGTGCATCCCCCTTTATGTAGTGTGCTATAGGGTGTACAGCTTCAAACCGTGAGGGAGCAAAAGCATTGATTTTAGCGTTATGTATGATCAACCCGTCTGTTCTTTTGTGACAAGTTTCTTATCCTTTCCAACTGGGAAGGTCCCCGAACTAACTAAACTAACATCCCTCTCCCCCCCAAGTAGTGTAGTGATTCGAGGTGGTGGCGGCTGCGTGGTGCAATCTTTGGCCCGGTGTTTTTTTTTTATGTAACTGCATGTCCCCGATGGGAGCGCCTCTCCGGTTAGACCCATTTCCCGTGGATCGTATGGACTAGAACTGAAACAAGTGCTTATCTCTAATTGAGGGTAGGCAAACTGCCAGAGGAAGACCTTGCCTGAGATAGGTAACAAATGGTCCCCATTTATTTCAAAATTCTTATAGTCATCCCTGAAGATGTCTGACATACTCTTGAGGCATAGGATTTTCCAGAGACATGAGTGCCATAGAGATATATATTGGTGCCACTTTCTTTCTCCAGGCTGCAGCAATTGCAGTTTTGGCCTCACCCAGACAGGCCCACATAATGGTTTTGTCTGCCTTAGTTTGATGTTCGAGTGCCGGGTCCCTGATGCCCAAAAGGGTTTCCTCTATGGAGGTTGGTATGGGGTATCCCAGCATGTTTTGTGACAGGATTTCCTCCTAAAAGGTTTTGATTGTGGGATAATCCCACCAAATGTGCTGGAAGCCCCCTAGAAGGCCACAACCCCTCCAACACATGTCAGAAGTGTCCTGGAATCTCTTTTTAAGTTTGGTGGGGTACAAGTATCAGTCCACTAGGGTTTTCATGTGGGCTTCCCGCAGGTCGAGGGAGTGGTTAAACTTGGAGATGTCAGTCCACAGCCACGTCCATTCCCTATTGGATGTCTCCCTCCGAGCCACTTCCCCCCATAGAATCATGTATCTGGGTCTCGGTGAGTGTGAGGAAAAGGGCAGTGAACCGTACAGAAAGGAAATTACCCCCCTCATGGGGCCCACCTGCTGCAAAACTTTTTCAATTATTGTTCTCTCTCGCGTTGCTGCTTCTCGAACCTGCGGAGTAAGAGCCCAATGCTTGAGTTGAAGATAGTGGAGGTGTTCGTAGGGGGCTAAGTGGAACTCCCTCTGGCAACTGTCATAGGTGAGGATATTATGGTTATGAAAGAGGTCTGCAAGCTTGAGGCATCCACCCTCCCTCCATGGTTCGAATGGGCCCTCGCAGAGCACGGGGGGAAATTCCGGGTTGAAGTGGATAGGTGTATAAGGTGACGGAAATGAGGTCCACCCCTCTGCCCAAGAGACTCGTCCCAGACCTTCAGAGTGGTGCGGGTGGGAGTGCTGATGTAAGGGTTTGCGGGTCTATCTTACTTAGGTTTCCATATGAGGTCCCATATTGTCCTTCCCGCTATCACCCTGTCCAGGTGCAACCAGTGTTTATCTGATTCACTCTTGGACCATTCCTCCACAATCCTCAGTTGGGCTGTTTTGTAATACAGACCGAAATCAGGAAGACCCACTCCTCCCGTCCCCCTTGTTCGTCTCAGGGTATGGAAAGGAAGACGGGCCCTGCCATTCTGCCAGATAAAGAAGATGATCAGGGATTTTATTTTGGGGAGAAGTTCCCTGTCTAGATCAATTGGAAGTGCCTGGAAAAGATGCAGAAATTTAGGCAACACTGTCATTTTATTTGTATGGATGCGGCCCAACCAGGAGATAAAGAGAGGCTTCTATCTTTTGAGGTCTTGCTGGAGTTGGAGAAGGAGAGGCGGATAGTTCGTTTTATATAAATCCTCCAAGCGAGGCGTTAGTTGTATATCCAAGTATTGGAGTGAGCGCCTGGCCTACTGAAATGGAGTGCGCTCACGGAGGCAATTAGCCTCATCTGATATTGTCAGGTTTAATATGGATGATTTAGTTTGATTGACTCTGAACCCCACTACCTCTTCAAAGACGTTCAGCTCCCTCTGTAGAGCAGGAAGCGAGAGATCCCGGTCAGTGAGGGTCAACAGTATATCATCTGCGAAAAGTGAGAGTTTATGTTCCTCACCCCCAAAGGTAATGCCCATTATCTCTGGGGTCTCCCTGATCCGCAACACCAGCGGCTCAATGCTTAAGGCAAATAGCAGGGGCGACAGCGGGCACCCTTGCCTAGTCCCTCTAGTAAGGGGAAATGGATTGGAGGTGGCCCGTTAACCTACACCCTAGATCGCGGTTGTACATAGTTGGCCCGGATCATGTTTATGAATTTTTACCTGACCCCAAAGTATTGAATTGTGCTAAAGAGGAACGACCAATCCACCCTGTCAAAAGCCTTTTCGGCACCCAGACCCTTGCATTTAGTTACTTTCTCAATCAGGTGTAGCGTCCTACGGATATTGCCGTGGGTCTTCCTGCCCTTTATGAAGCCTGATTGATAAGGGTTGATTAGATCTGGCATCAGGTCCTCTAGCCTCGCTGCCAAGATAGTAGAGTATATTTTAGCACCCAGGTTCAGGAGTACAATTGGTCTATATGATGCACATTGATGTGCGTTTTTCCCTGGCTTGGGGATCACCATTATCACTGCCTCTGCCATGGAGAGGGTCACCCTGATGCCCTCCGCCATAGTATTAAAAAGCTGTGTAAGCTGTGGAATGATATCTGGTGCAAATGTTCGGGGACTTTATTGGGCTTGGGTGATTTAATTGCTGTCCCCACGTCTTCTTCGGTGATAGGTGCATTCAGGATATCGTTCCAAGTCTGGGGGACCTGCTGGATCATCAGCGCCTGCAGATACCGATGTTGCACGTCTACCTCAAGTGGTTCACCTGTATATAGCCCCTTGTAGAATACCCCAAATATATTAGCCTTCTCCACATCTGAGTTCACTATATTGCCTTCCCCATCGTGTATGCCTCCAGTGTATCTGTTTCTCTCTTTTCCCTAAGCTTTCAGGCTAGGTGTGTTTACCACTTTGTTCCCCTGTGTGTGAGTGAGCTGGCGTAGATGAAGCAGGATATATTCAGCCCTGTTAGTGTAAATCGCCTTAATTTTTCCCCTGAGTGCAGTAAGTTTACGTTGTAGAATCCTGGAAGGCGTTTTTTATGTTCCTTTTCAACAAGTTCCAGTTCCATCTCTAAATACACCCTCTCTTTGGCCCTCTGCTTATTCAGTGTAGCATTAAGCTTCAGGCATTTACCTCTCAGGACTGCCTTAAATGCATCACAGTTGTTAAGGGGCGAGGTGTTGTGCGGTGAGTTTAATTTA
Source organism: Triturus cristatus (assembly GCF_964204655.1). NCBI lineage: Eukaryota > Metazoa > Chordata > Amphibia > Caudata > Salamandridae > Triturus > Triturus cristatus. The sequence goes on along the minus strand of NC_140592.1, from coordinate 272,022,448 downwards.
AAAGATTCTGTGATAGCCCCCTAAATTCCTCCCTTAACATTCTGTCACTAGTTAGTGAAATGGGGAGTACCACCTTAGTATCCTGGGTGTAGCGTGGCCCCAATTCAAACAGATCCAGACGGGACTATGGTCAGACATCTTGAGTGGGAGAATTTTCAACTCCTGGAGTGAGCCTAATAGACTTTGGCTAATAAAAACATAATCGAGTCTTGAATATGTTGGGTGTACATGGGAGAAACATTTATAGTCTTTGGTCGTGGGATAAAGGGTACGCCATGCATCCCTCATCCCTAGATTGTGTAGCGTCTGTTTAATTCCATTTGGAAAATTGCTTGCTTGTAGCTTTTCTATGTGGGTGCGTACTATCTGATTCTGCCTGCCAAGTGTGATTAAAATCCCCCATGCGAATTGTTGGGCCTTCCGCAAACTCTCCCACATGGTTAGGTAGTGTTGCAAGGAATGCGGGTTGTCCTACGTTGGGTGCATACACCGAAATAAATGTATAAAGTCGCCCTCTCAATGTCCCCTTCACCATGACTATCTGGCCTTCTTTATACGACTTAATAGACTCCGGTTGGAATTTAATAGGGTTATGAAAAAGAAGAGCCACCCCACTGTTTGTTGCTAGCTGAAGGTCTCTAGATAAGGGAGTAATGTTTGTGGCGAAGCGGAAACTCCTCAGAGCGTTTTAAGTGCGTCTCCTGGAGTGCAACAACTTTGAAATGATGGTCTGTCAGGTATTTCCAGATTTTATGTCTCTTAAGTGGCAAATTTACCCCCTTCATTTTCCAGGACATTATGGACAACACCATGACTCTGTGTTCACTCCCCCCTCACATATGCCCTTTGAATTAACTATCCAGGTCTCACCCCTCAGATCCTTTGCCAGGAGCCCACCTTGAGCCCACCAGCGTGTTCACAAAGCTAGTGACCCCCCCTGACCACCACCAGTTCCCTTGAACCCCCCAACAATATAAACAACATTACCAAAAAACAACGTGTGCCAGATGGCCCATGGGGCTCCGGCTGTGTAGTTCACGACATGCTGGGTCGTGTTGGTGGGCGACTCAGCAGGAGCCAACACCCACGTCCGTCCCTTTCGCTTAAAATGATCATCAGCTGGTGTTGTATCCCCTTGCAAGCCCCGAATGTTCTGCGATGTGTGGTGTCTTGTCAGCCATTGTTCATCAAGATTTTGTTGTCACTCTCACCCTTGAATGGCCCCATCTCAGGCAAATTGTCCTCGTAAGTCCTGTATGATTTCAGTTCTCGTACTGTTTATTTTACGATCTTGGGCGTCCTCCCTTGGCAATTGTGCTCCATTGAGTTCACTTATTGCTGTCGCGGTCCACCCCCCTTGACGTGTTGTGTGTGCTGTCGGTGTCCAAAGGTGGGAGACCCATTATTCTCAGACCTTCTTCGAGTTCTGTAATATGGCCTATTTTGTTGTACTCAAAGCTCAAACCGAATGGATATGTCCACTTGTATTTGACTTTGTCTGCTCTGAGCTTCGTGGTGATGGGCCAAAATTGCTGTCCCCGCACCAGCGTGGCAAGTGTTGGATCTTGATATAAGCTGCACCGAAACCCTTCAAAGGCTATGTCATCCTTCTTCCAGGTTGCCTGCAACATAGCCTCCTTGACCTTAAAGGAGTGGAGCATGGCGAGGATATCACGTGTACGACAACGATCTCCGGCTGCTTGGTTTCCAACATTGTGCGCTCTTTCGATCTTGATTTTTAGCTGGCACGAGCCCAAAATCTCCGCAAATTGACTTTCAAGGAAGGCCTCCAAGTCCGGTCCCTCCGCCCCTTCCTCCAAATCCCTAATTCGGATGTTGTCTCTGCGTGACCTATTTTCTAAATCTTCCGTCTTCAACAGGGTCAGTTGCAGTTGATTCTGGAGGTCCTGTATTTTTTCCTGTGCAGCCGTGGCCCGCTTGTCTAGATCCTGGGCCTGTACTTCCACCTCCATAACTCTGATACCCACCGAGCCCACATCGTGTTGGAGGGCGGACATGCGTTTGTTCAGGTCAGTTTTGAGTTGGTCAATGGATGCCTTGATGTCCTGATTTATCTCAGAGCGTAGTTCCGTCTTGAACTCCCTCAGAGAGGCCATCAAGTCCTCATTCATGAGAGCCATGGTGGTGGAGGTTTCTACTTTGTTCTGGGGGCTGTTGCTTCTCCCGCAAAAAAACATTGGAGACTTTGTTTGTCCCCTTCTTTGGTGGCATAGATGCAGTCTGGGTGTTCTCTTTTCTTTATGCGCACGTGGTTGTCTGGAGAGAGCGCAGGAGCCTCCCCCCACAGCGTCCTTCAGATCCACTGTCCGTCGATTCTACAGGTGGGTCCCCTTTCCCTGGGTGGGCCAGGCTCCTCGTGGTATGCTTTCCTCACTATGGGGGTACATTGCGCTGTTCCTGGAGCCCCCTCCATGTGCTGCCAATGGATGTCTCTCATGAGGGTATGTCTGACAGCGCTTTCTCTATTCCCCTCGTGGTGTTCTGGGGACCCGCTGTAGTATGGGCGCCTGGGAGATCGACTTAAATAGTGTCATATTTGCCACAAGGACGGCCACCATATTGAAGTCAGGCAGAGCCAGGCAGGCGTCTCGGGATGCATCAATCGTCCGGCTTGCTATCTTTGTGCCCAAGGAGCTGCTTCTCCTGCACCGCCCGCTGCCTCACTCCAGGAACTGGGCCTCTCACCATCAGGTAAACGTTTCACTGCTCTGGCGTCTCCGTGGTCATGTCAGACAAGGGGATCGGGTGCTTCCGATCGCTGCCACTCCGCGCCCTTAACAATTTATCTAGATTCTGAGCAGCGGTTGAGGGGTAGCAGGAGACTCAGGACCTCTTGGCCTCCCCCAGCATATTCCGTTGTAAACATCGCAAAACTCTGGTCCGTCCGGGACCACTGCCATTTTATGAGGCACCGACGCCATTCCCTTGCGGCTACTTCAGGGTCTAATACTTCTGATGGGTCTCAAACGGGACTTTTTCGTGGCCACGGCCCCTCAGTCTGCAATCGGGGAGTTTTTGGCAATCCCTGGTGTGGGTTTTAAAAGTGAGACAGCGACGTGGATCTGGAGCCAAGGTGAATCTTGCCTGGCCACGCCAGACACCAACCATTTTTTAACATTGTGGGGCGCTACAGGGAGTGCATCAGCTTCCCCAGCAACAGTAATAAAAAACAAGCATTGGCATAGCCAATAGGTCTCGCCTTTGGGACCTTATAAATGTTTAGCCATGCAACAGTTGCATAACTAAACACTTATAAGGTCCCAAAAGCGAGACCTATTGGCTATGCCAATGCTTGTTTTAACTGCTGCAATCTATTGAAGCCTCATGGAGAACATCAAAGCGGCCGTGTGGCCGCGAAGTTGATCGCGATCAAACATCAAAGCGGCCGCGCGGTAAAGCGCGGCGCGTGCGCCCGCGCACATGCACTGTAGCTCTAGGCTGGCCTGGTAGCACTTTTTGGAGCCCTCTCAAAATGTCTCGCCAGACCAGCGCATGTGCTGGGTCAGGAGAGACCTAAAAACACAGTAAGTATTCTGGTTCATTGAATCCATGACCGCAGGAGAGACTGTCATACAATTTTCTGAAGCACTCTGACCTTGAGCTGTATGCTTTTCAGCTAGAGTGCCCTCTTGTGGGTGGTTCTATGGCTGCACTTTGTGGCTGTGAGAAATTGGGTTGTTGGTTGGCTGGGGTATAAGCCCTGGTCAATTAGCAAACGCAATCCTTATCAGGGTGAGGCACAAGCCAGCCGTAAATTAACCTGTTCTCAACCATCTGGTAGCTTGGCACAAGGCAGCCAGGCTTAATTCTGAGGCAATGTGCAAAGTATTTGTGCAACACTGGAAACAGTGATAAAGTGGAAAACACCAGACTAAAAAGGATCCCACACCAACTTAGAACAATAGAACTTTCTTTAATAAATAAAATAAGACCAAAACAACAAAATTCAATCAGTAGAACCAGAGATATACAATTTTTAAAGATCCAGACCAGGATAAAGGCACAAGTTAAGGCCGACAGCAATGGAGCACAGGCCTGCTACAGGGACCATTTAATCCTGGTTTGCGAGGCATTGGGAGGCCTCAAAGATGCATCGTGCAGCAGTAACGATGCATCGGTTCCGAGATGTGGCGAGGCTACGATGCAAGGGCCTGCCTTTGAAGTGGAAAGAAGCTTCTAGAGGCATGACTTTGAAGTGTACAGGCATTCTGTCCTCCCAACCCTGGCTCCATACTAACTACGGGGGTATGCAACCCGTTGTGTCCAGACAGGACGCAGCCTATTCAAGTGTAAGTGGGTTTGGGTTCAGCATTTCTTTACCATCCTGCCAGTGATGCCCATCCACTCACACCCAAGCTCCCCATTGTGTGTGGCTTTCTAGGAGGAATACACAAAGCCCAGCTGTCAACTCAACTCAGTCATGTGACACAGAGACTTCAGGCATCAAATACCTAAGGCAAGAAAATGGAAACTTTTTAAAAATGGCATTTTCAAAATTGTAATTAAAATTCTGACTTCACCACCATAAGTTAGGATTTTTCATTACGATTCCCCAGATACCAAACTTGAACTGTGCACCTGTACCCATTCAAATATACACTTATAAAATGTACTAAGGTAACTACAATGTTATCCACTGGGAGAGGTAGGCCTTGCAGTAGTGAAAAACAAATTTAAGAGATTTCACTACCAGGACATGAAAAATGCAAAAGTACATGTCCTACTTTTCAAATACATTGTAACTTGACATTTAAACCCCCTTGCCAAGCTTTAAACTCCTCTTTTATTGCATATAAGTCACCCCTAAGGTAGGCTCTAGGTAGCCCTTAAGGCAGGGTGCTGTGTAATTAAAAGGTGGAACATATACTTTTAAGTTTTACTTTTTGTGGTAGTGATAAACTCCTAAATTAATTGTTTTCTACTGTGAGGCCTACTCTCTGCCCAATAAGATAAGAATGGGGATTTCCTATTGCATTTAATAAGCTATAATTCCCAGTTGGGAGCTGGTGGCTAATTCATGGTTGGTGTCTCTGAAATTGTAATGCTGAACCTGCTTTAATGGTAATATTGGATTTTTCATTACAATTTTGAAAAAGGCAATTTTAGAAAGTTGGCATTTTCCTGTCCTTAGCTCTTTTGTGCCTGTAGCCGGTCTTGGGTCACATGACAAGGTGTAGCTGACAGACTTTGTTAATTCCTCTCAGGCAGTTACACAAGGGATTATGTGTGCCTGTGTGGGCCATCTGCTGGCAGGATGGGGGTGGAGCTAAGCACATCCCCACTTACACCTTGATAGCTTGGGCTCAGCCTTCACACAAGGGTCCTAATGATCCTGCATTGTCACTTCACCCAGCTTGGAGCCAGGGCAGGGGAGGCAGGAAACTCCATTCACTTTAAAGCCACTGTCTAGAAGCTTCTTCCTTCTTCCAGAGCTGGGGCACTAGGGTATAAAAGAAGGACCTCAAACACAAACTCTTGAGTATACTTCTGGACCTGTGGATACCCTGCCAGGAAGGGGGACTGCTGTGCTGCTACAAGTACTGCCATTCTGCTGGACTCCTGCTCTAAATCAACTGCTGTCCTGATGTGCTGACCTGATGCTGACCTGATGTCTGCTGCCCTCTTGCATAGGGAACACAGGACCCTAGAGTGACTCAAAGGGCTAGTCTGGTGGTCTCTTTGTCTGAGCTTCAGGGAAATAAAAGGCTCCCCAACAGCTCCTGAACCAGTCTTCAGGCATTTCCTTATCCCCAAGTGGTGCTTCCCAGGTCCTGGTACCTTGGTGTGGCTCAAGTGCTCTTGAAATCAAGCTTTTAGGTTCTTTGTGACCGCAAACGGGTTCGTTCCCGCCAATAGGTCCGCTTAATTAATATATATATAGTGCTGACCCCTTGATAAAATCAATAGTGCCAGCTACTATTATTTTGGTATTTTGGACCTTTGACAAAGCCAGTATGTCTGACTTACTTAAAATGGCACCTTTTATATTGATAACAGGTAAACATCATGCCTCATTTGTTGTTTTTTCCCCCTCTGCACCCCCTCGGTTGAAGTGTGTTGCTATAAATCTATACATTTTTAAGCTTAATTTCTCTCTAACAGCTGAACAGATGTTTACCAATTCACATAAAGCACGCTTTCTGGGTGAAGATCTAGCTTTCTGCCACATTTGTTGTAATTGCTTTCAGACGTGTTTGCGGTAACGGTGTTCAATTTTCCTATGGAAAATTGCATGTGGATAATACGTTTTTGGACCTACTCCTTTTTCTCAGCCCCTCTTGATGGATTACTCCAAATGTTTTGAGAAAGGAACTGATGTGAATGAATCTTGTTTTTGGAAAGTTTTGTTAAGGTTTGTCAAATGGCACCACAGTTATTAGCAAAACAAAAAATCAATCTCGTTCCTCATCCCCATCCACCGGGGCCATTTTACGGGGGGGGGGGGGTAACAGCTCCGCTATTCCCAGGCCATTAGTAGGCCCGAAGGGCTATTACTCTTTTAATAATGACACAGGTGCTTTTTGCCCACTCATCTCACCCACAGCAGCTGCAGCCCAGGGGGCTACAGGGGGAGGTGCGCAGCCTCCACTGCCTCTGCTGGCTTCTCTGCCTGTACCCAGCATAGTACATTGGCAGCCGGCCCCATCTATTTTCTCCCCCCCCAGTGGAAGCAGCTTTTCTCTGCTCCTGCCGAGCAGGAGCAAACCTGTGTTCCCTGCCTGCAAGTGTGTGGGCAGGATTTTGTAGTTCTCTCTGCCCGTACACTTGCTGGCCGAGCATGGTAGTGTCCCTGGGGTATGGGGTCCCAGGGACACTGCTGCCTTGGGCCCCGTGCACTGGTAAGGGGAAACCCTTGCCCCCTTCCCCCAAAAAATAATTTGCCCCTACCAGGGATGTGGTCCCCGGGGTCCCATGGAGGGTAAGGAAGGAAAGTCCCATGACACCACCCCAAAATGGTAGGGAAGGGTGCCCTATGCACCCTACCTCTATAAAAAAGAAATTGGCCCCAGAGCTTGGTCCTCTGAGCCTTTATGAGGCTCTAGAAGGGAGGGCCGCATGTCCCTCTCCCAAAAATGATCAGCCCCAGAGCATGAAGTTTCTGAGGTCCTTAGGAGGATTGGGGAGGAAGCTACATGCACCGTTCCCAAAAAACATAAATGTCAGCACTGGGAATGCGGTTATCGAAGCCCTTTCATTGTTGTTGAAAGGGGGAGCGCATTTAAAAAAAGGGATGGGGTCCTTGTGGCCATGTTTTAGTTCTCAGTGGGGGCTGCATGCCCCTTTCCCCATATAAACAAAACCCAATGTGTAATGAGCCGAGTAGCGTTTTCCCAATGCAATTTTCCATGGGGAAAATTAGACACATGTAAAATCATTCACCATTCATCACATTCATCACAGGGTTGCATTCCACTACACTGGTATAGATATACTTATTCGAGCCCCCAATTGAAAATATTATCGGAGGAGCCGTGGAAGCACAAACGGAAGGGACTTGTTCCCATTATTTGATGATATTCACCTGGAACCGGATGTAAGCAGGAGGAGGAAATATTACAAACCCCCAGCTAGCGGTATCCCAATACAAACCTCAAGTGTAAAAATTACACGTTTTGGATTACAGTGAACACGTGGTCCAAAAACTTAAAAAGGTCTGTTTTTAATATTTATGAAAAGACAAAAAAGAGGTCTTTCTGCAAGGTGGTGAGGTCGATGACCCAGATTATAAAGCCATATTATTATATCAATATCTGGGTGGTCACCATCCATAGTGATTATTTATACATGTATTACTTCGATAGATTATCTAGTTGTCCAGAAGAAGATGGGATTAATTTAATAACATCCACTGAAAAGCGTCGACGCTAAGTTTTACTGGATCCGATCACAAGGCCTACCTGGGATGAATAAAGTTTTGTATTCACCAAACTAAATTGATGCTCTAAGTCGGATCAGATCATGGAACAGCACTTTAACAACTGTGCAATAGGGTCTCCCTGTTAGGACTCGAGGTCCTTTGTATTACTTTAATTGCCTTTTTTATATTTGCTTATTGAATATATAGGTTTTTACGTTATATGTTATAGATGAACTGTTTTATCTTCATGTGTCTTATTTTTAAACAATGTGTATCAATTACATTTTTATGATATTATAAGAAAATTCTTTCTTAATTAAATTGGTGATGTTATATCTCTAATTTGGTGCTATATTGGATTTCAGTTGGGGGCTCGGATAAGTATATCTATCCCAGTGTAGTGGAATGCAACCCTGTGATGAATGGTGAATAATTGTGTGTGAAAGCTTTAGTCCTCAAAGGGAAAAAATGTTTTCTCTACTATTGAGTAGTGCCCTGTTCCCTTTGATTGTGGGGCCACCTCTCTAGTGTGATCACGAAAATTAGACACATTGCAGCCAAAACTGCAGAATGGAATTACACCAAATTTGGCAGAAAACTATCTCTATACCCAGAAGGTGTGCTTTTTGTGATTTGGTGTAAATTTGCATCTATCTGGTGGCACCACGGTTATTAAGGGGTCCTGAGATCCCAAAGCATATATTAGATCAGTTTCAGGTGGGAGCATGCTTGGTGCCCACTCCCCAAACTTTATGCAGCTCCGAGGGGCCCCCGTCTCCCTGGGGATGTTGCTGTAAATAGAGGTCTCAGGACTACATTCCCAGGACCCTGATGAACAAGAATGTGGGGATGAAGAACCACTGTGCACTCTCATTATGGTGTGCCCTCCCATTCCCCCAATTACCGGGTCAGGGCCGGGCTGGGGACAAAAAACAGCCCTGGCAAAGTGCTCAGCCGGTCCCCCGGGGGGTTGGGGTGTGGCCAAGCTGTTTGCAAGGGCCGGTTTCTGCCGATTTTGTTACAGGGGCTGATGTTGCAGCTCTGCTGCAGAAATGGCCCTGTAGCAAAAACAGCCCCCTATGGGCCCAAAACCGTCCCCCACCCTGGCCATCCACCGGGGAAAATCCCGGGGCCCGCTACGGGCAGTCCGGCCCTGGTCACACCACATTTGTACTCCCTGCCCATATAGAGCAGACAATGTGTATCAATTACCTTTTTATGATATTATAAGAAAATTCTTTTTTATTAAATTGGTGATGTTATATCTCTAATTTGGTGGTAAATAGGTATTCAGTGGGGGGCTCGAATAAGTATATATATCCCAGTGTGGTGGAATGCAACCCTGTGATGAATGGTGATTGTGGGGTCACCTCTCTAGTGTGATCACGAAAACTTGACACATTATAGCCAAAACTGCAGAATAGAATTATACCAAATATGGAAGAAATCTAGATCTTTACCCATAATAAAGTGTGCTTTTTGTAATTTGGTGTAAATTTGCATCTTTCTGGTGGCACCATGCTTATTAAGGGGTCCTGAGACCGCAAAGCATATATTAGATCAGTTTCAGGAGGCAGCATGCGTGGTGCCCACTTTCCAAACTTTATGCAGCTCCCAGGGGCCCCCATCTCCCTGAGGATGTTGCTGTAAATAGAGGTCTCAGGACTACATTCCCAGGACCCCGATGAAAAAACAAGAATGCGGGGATGAAGAACCACTGTGCACTCTCATTGTGGTGTGCCCTCCACTCCCTCAGTTACCGGGTCAGGGCCGGGCTGGGGACAAAAAACGGCCCTGGCAAAGTGCTCAGCCAGCACCCCGGGGGGGGGTTGGGGGTGTGGCCAAGCTGTTTGCAAGGGCTGATGTTGGAGCTATGCTGCAAAAATGGACCTGTAACAAAAACGGCCCCCACCCTGGCAGCCCACCGGGGAAAATCCCGGGGCCTGCTACGGCCAGTCTGTCCCTGGTCACACAACACTTGTACTCCCTGCCCAAATAGAGCAGGCCGGGAGCAGAAAAGTGCAGGCTCCCACGCTACCATGGACTGTTCTAGCCAGGCGGGGAGTTAGCTTGACAGTGAGGGAGTGGGCTCCGCGTGCTGCCACTTCTTTTTCCTTTTTTAAAGGAAGGCTCTGGGTGTCTTGGTTGCAGCCAGGGCACCCATGACAAAAATAAAATAATAAAAAGGCGAGGCAGCTAAGGAGTGGGCAAGAACGTTGCCATGAGTTTAAAAAAAAAAGAAAGCTGTGGGTGCCCTGGGTGGGAACGGGGCACGCAGAAGAAAAAAAGTAAAAATGACAAGATAGGGTGAGAGTTGGCTCCCCGTGCAACCATATTTAAAGACAAAAACAAAAGAAAATACATTGTGGTCTCTCCGCATAAATACTGAAGGGGTGAGGCTGCTCATTAAACATTCACTGCGCTCCTCCCGGAGCGCTCTATTATGCCCTGGTTGGGCTTTGTTTTTAATATTTATGCTCTTGTGGTGAAAGGCTGGGGCAACACCAAAATTTAGAAAGGTGTTGTGGGTGGCTGCAGGATAGCTTACCATTATTTATAAAGCACTCTGATCTGGAGCTATATGCGCTTCAGCTCGAGTGTGGGGACCATTTGTGATTGGATCTATGGCTGCATTTTGTGGCCTAACGAGGACCAAAAAACACAGACTCAAACATTTATGATTGTGTGGAATAAACATGCTTTATTTTAAATATTTTGTGGCAATAATTATTATGCTTTGCTATGTGTGTATTAATATGGAATACTTTGGAATATGGCTATTGTAAAATTATTGACAGGAAGTCTGCTTTATAAAGGTTGATGTGCTGACCCCTTGCTAAAGCCAAAAGGCTAGCCTTTTATATTTTGGTGTTGTGACCTTTTGACAAAGTCTGCCTTACTTAAAATTACATTTAAAAAAATGAAATTGTCAGTTTTAAACTTAAAAAAAAAGCACTGAAATTCACCAGGCACAGTCAACCGAAGAAACTATAATTCACACCCCGCACATCCACTCCTTATTTTCACCTAAATTTAATTCAATTTAACATTTGTTTTTTTCTATGAATTTCTAAATATAAATCTAAAGACTCAAAACTTCAGCAACTAAATATTTTTTTGATGAAAGTTTTAACAAGTATTTGCACAGTATTGTAGCAGTAAATACTGTTTTCACGTTAGAGATTGAAAAAGGGGAATTAAAGGTTCTAAATGACATAGAACATGACTAATACCAGTATTTTGCAGCCCTGGGTTGAACGTGAACGGTTTCCTTGTTCTCAGGTCTCCTTGAGCTATCCTAATTGAAACAAGATGGAAGGATCAGAAAAGTAAAACCATGACATTAGACCTGCTCCTTTGTTAGCTTGTTTCCTGCCTGCCGGTGCACCCTGTCCTTTACATTCTGTATTCATGCTTTCAACATAATGTCCACTGTTGTTTAACAGATACATTTCCACTTAAATAGTCGTAAATCTAAGTCAATGACACACGCTATCGCACAAGTGCGAGGAGGATTCTTTTATGCGAAATCGCAAGGTTTACTCCAAGGTGTGTTGTTTGTTATGATACAAAAGCAAATTCTGCCTAAGCCGAACAACACAGGTCCATATTCAATTGTGTTCCATGTACATGCATGTGACTATAAATATGTGTCCGTGAATCCTGCTAACAATGTTCGCATTAAAGTTCAATATTGGTATCAGGTAGTCGCATATAAAACACCTACGATTTGTAATGTGAAAACATCATATAACAAATATCCTTGGCAAGAAAACTAAAGGGAATTAAGAGATGTGCCCTCTCCTGCGGCTCACATGCTTCTTAAGAGAAAGTGAAGCGATCAAAATAATGCATAAAACATTTCTAGTCTTTTAATGAAGATACAATCGTATTGAAGGAAGAGTTGTACATAATATTTTTATTTATGGCCATAGACAAAGTTAGTAAAATCAAGCACAGCCATTTTTCGATTTTTATTTATTAAGTAAATGTCTGTTATATGTGTTTACAATCACATGTGATGTACATCAATTCGAATAATATATTTGGCAAACAAATAATTTCTCCATGCGCCTCATTCCACCAGAAAGTACCTTTAACTCAGCTCCATTTCACAATTTGCAACTTTTATGCACGTTCTGTGTACCCATGATATGGGTTAGAGATCTGTCTTTGGAGAAGGCACAAAGCTGCATTGCTGCCCCACCTTTTGGCAAAGACTAGAAACATTCCAGACCGCCTGGAATTCAGGAGCCATAGAGCAATGCTCTTCCCCAACAGATGATGAAGTGCCATGCTTACCAATAACCATAACCAATGTCCCATTATAGAGGGCATAGATGGCAGATGACTCAGGATCAGGCAACACAAGAACCAGGTGGAAATATTCCTGGTAAAGATGGAAGGCACCACATAAATATCTATCACTCACTCATACTTCGCTCCACTCAACATCTAAGCACAGCTACACAAACGCAGAAATCCAAGAACAGCACACTACAAAACAGTCTTTCAACCAGGCACATCCTACAGTGTAACATGCAACCTGTCAACTAAAGTGCTTTAGCGTCTCATAAGGGGTATGAAGCATTTTATAAATATAACTACAAGGCAATACTCATGACCCAATCTGCTGAACATAGGTCACAGTAGGAGGCAGGCCGCCACCCTCAGAGCAAAACAACTTGATAAAGGGTAAATAAATAAATGGTAATCTTATTTTTCCATACTCTTGTGCCATGGAAATACCTTTTCTTTTAGTTGGTTCAGCGGAAGCCGGCACAAGTAAGCGCGGTGAGGCGGGGCTGGGCGCGGAAGGAGGAGGAAGCCGACAGACGACGGAATAGGTGTTATTTATTTATTGAATTATATGTATTCCGTCGACTTCCACCCTCCCACCTTGTCTCGCCTCACCACGTTTAACTGTGCCGGCCGCCGCTTGGTTTTGATTATGTAATGTAATGGAAAATTTTGTAACTGTCTGTGGAGAAGATCTGATTTCTTCCACAGTGAGCAGTAAACCTTTTGATGCATAGTTTCTCCCTACAAGCACGATCATTTTCATAGTGAAACATAGGGCATGATTCACGCAGCAGTGCAAGTAAAATTTTGAAATTTGCTTTAATGGATTACTGTGATCTTTGAAGTAAATTGCCAGTTTTTAATAAGATAGACAAAGATTCCAAAGTAATACATTTCAAAGTCTACTCTAATTTGCACAGCCTTCTCAAATCCACATAAGTAAATCATCTCCTATTGTACATTTGCACAAACAACTAAATGTTTTCTGCAAAAGGGAAAGATGATTTGCCTGGAAAAGCACCTTTCCACACACCCGATTGAATGTGGGGATGTTCCCTTCCTATTTTCATCATATAAAGGCACAAAGGTGAGAAACGTCCTGCAAGAGGTGTTTAAAGACTATAATTTATGAGCATGTTTGTGCGGGTTGTTCACCAAAATGGTGCATCCTGAACATTGGTATGTAAAATTTAGTTTGAAAAATTTTCATAAATTCCACATAAATTGTAATATTATGAACATTTTAGAATTCCTAGGGCTTTATAGATTTCGATTTTTAAGGATCTTGAAGAGTACCTCCTAAATGACCGGGAGAATAATTAGCAAAATGCCTCATTCACAATGATGTGCATTCTCATCAAACATGCTGATAAAAAAAATTCTAAATTGCAGTTGAAAAATAAAAAATTGGAAAAGGAAAATGAAAAGATGGATTTGAAGGATGCCTTTGGAAAAAAATCATGAAATTCTAAACATTCCAATAAAGGTGATACACAATAGATGTACTTGAAAGACAAGAAACTCAAAAAGATCAGAAGGGACAATAGAGATTACAAAGAGGGTAGGATCGACCCATTTGCATATAAATATGACAATGCCAGCATTATTAGTAATAAGAAGGATGTATGTGATGATAGAACAGAGCCACGCTCAATAAGTAGTTGCTCTTTGACTTCTGTTGACAGCAGCACATCATATGATAAGGCCAAAAACCTATCTACGCTACAAGGTTCCTCCTTTTCTTTTTTGGTTGAGATGGAATGGCTGCACTTGGACAACAAACAGCTAAGAAAGGAAACAAAATCAGATCATTTAAAAGGTGGAAAAGGAAAAAAAGGTGGAAAGACCAGGTGTCCAAACAAGCTTCAGGAAGACCTAAATGTGATTCCTGACCAAAATTATGAAATTGGCATTGCAGATGCAGATGACCATACTCCAAATGTGTTAAGTAACTCTAGGAACAATGACAATACTTTGAATGGACTTGAGCTAATTAGTGTCAAACAGAAACTTGAATGATGAGGAAATTAAGGTGCTAAATAAGGGCCTCAGTTTTTGTCATCACAGTTGGGGGATTCCATTGAGGTGCATGTGGATTTATTTGAATTTGTTTGCTTTTTAAAATTAAAGTACTACTTCAGTCAATGCACTATAAAGCCTTTCTCAATTTCTCAAATGCCATAACCATCCTTACCTGTACAGACTTGTTGTCATATAGCTGCTTTTCAGTTATTGGTGTAATTGAAAAGTGATGAATCTGTTAGCATTTTTACCTTGCATAACAGTTTGGACATTGTAGAAAATGTCAGTTATGACAGCGGATTGAAACAGCAATCCACATTTTCTTCACCGGTCACTCATTATAACAACATTAATGTTTTTAATGACAAAGTTACCACAGATTTGTATCAACTATAGCATTGCCTCAAAACAATCACAGAATAAATATAATTTAACATTGGCAGAGAAACAAGCCCTGGACAGATTAAAGCAAGATAAGACCATAGTAATCTGTGCAGCTAATAAAAGTGGACATGTGGTTATTATGAATAGGAAACACTATGTGGATGAGGTCAATAGACAGCTAGCTGATGTCACTTGTTATAAATCAATTACATTTAACCTTATAATGAAATTGACCACTTTTATTAATGTGAAACTATCTGATTGGAAGGAGAGGCATTTAATGCCTGAGGATGAATTTAGATATTTACATGTTGAAAACCCTAGATTTCCGTACATTGAGATACTCCCATAAGTACATAAAAAAGAGGATTCCCACCGGGTAGCCCAATAATATCTGGTATTGCGTCTTTTGGAAGATATGGAAAAACAACTTTAGGGATTTGTCTGTAACCGCCCTAGATATATTCAGAATGGTAAGGATAATATCCTAAGTAAGTTTAACAACATCACATAGTCGGAGGAACTGATGTTTGTCAAACTGAATGTAACAAGTTTATGTACTAGTACCCATAAAAATTTGGGAATGCTGGCAGTTCAGTCCTTTCTGAATACCAGGAAGGCCAACTGCTATGAACACAATCAAAGGATCTTGGAAATAATCAACATAATCCTATCAAAAAAGTACTTTTTCATAAGGAACATTGGTATAACCAAAAAAGGGAATGTGATGGGCTCCAGGTTTGCTCTCTTGTATATCATTCTTTATATGGGCTGGTATGAACAGGAGCATGCCTGGAGCTGATATGCCTCCTGCTGCACTGAATTTATCATCTTTTAGGGGAGGTATATTGACGGCATCATTCTGGTGTGGACTTGTCCTGAGAATCAACAGAGGGAGCATGACAAGTTTCTTAATGACAGTCCATTTAATAGCAAAGTGACGATGAACTTTAGCAAAGAAAGAATTGAGTTTCTGGAGTTACAGTTTTATTTACATGATGGACTGGTACAGAGCACTAAGCGCAGAAAGACAAAGGCGTGCAATAGTATTCTGCATCCATCAAGTGCCAATCCTAAGTCCGCTATTAACAAAATCCCTTATGTGAAAAAGGCCACCCTTAGTCAGAAGAGTAGTGAATATAAGATATTTGCTAACAATGTTGAGAGCAGAAAGACTAGATTCTTCGCACAATAATATAATATTGGAACCTTGGAGCACATGGAAAGGAGAACACAAAGTGTGGCAATAGAGAAATTCTAGAAAAGAAGGACTATAGAAAAAATTCTTAACAAGGCCAGCTAGCTTTTATTACTAAATACAACAGGAATAGAATATTTGAGATCAATGGCCCCTCTTCTTAGCAGTTCCTGGTATCCAGAATGAGATTTCTCCAAAACCAAAAATCCTATTTCAAAAGGGAAAGGTTTTCAGATACTTACTATGTCCTAACTATGTGGTCCCCCACACAAGATTCTGTAAGTTGGATACTGTTTAGACAACCAGGTTTCTTCACATGTAATGAATGTAATGTGGGCAAATTTGGTAAAAAATAAGATAAAGAGTTCTAAGTATAACACTGAAAAGGAGCATATAATTCAATACTTTGTAAATTGCAATACCCAATTTGTAATTTATGTGATTTGCTGGTTCTGTAATATGATTTATGTTGGCAGCAAAATCCACAACCTAAAGTCTCAGATTCAAGAACATGCTAGAAAATGGAGACACCAAATACCCTATGACCCTTCATTGTACTGAAAATATTAGAGTAAGACAAACTTCTGGTTTTATAGAATAGATTACATACCAATGAATAAGAGAGGTGGTAATAGGGAGTTACTCCTAAGACAAACTGAATCCAAATGGATATGTCGGCTAAGATCAATAAAAAATGGTCATAGCACAGATAACAAATTTTAGTACTTTCTATGAAAAATAGTTGAGGACATTGGCCGAAAAAAACTAATGCTTTCTAATATGTGTTAGCGAGGGACTTTAGACCAGACCTTATGACATTTGATTTGATTTGGTTGAGGTGGTCTTACTTACAATTATCCTGATAGTAGGTATGTAGTTTATTTGAATTGCTGGTGAGCAGTATATTAGATTATATGTACACAATGGGGCCTGATAAGTTTGGTCATGTTAACACTTTTTCTTTTGCTCTAGTGATAGATAAATCTTAAGGCACTATATTGATAGTAGTGCTATTGGAGCACCCTTTGTTTTGGCAGCTTTTAGGATTAACACTATGAATATGTGTAGTATGGCAAGTGTTTAAGATGGCGCTATTGTTGATGATAAAGGATGGCATTTTGTCCGGCAATTCCCTCATGTGGTCAAGACTAACTTTAGGGCAAAATAAATCTGGCATTTTTGTCACATTTGATGAGTAAAGTTAACTCCTCGTGTTTAGCAATTGTGCTCAATATAACTGAATTCAAGATAAACATAATTCATTATGAAGAGGGGTGACACTCGTTGCTGTGAGTCTCTGGTTTGGTCAATATTTAATTTTCTGCTGCATTAGGTGCAGCTAATTAAGTAATGTTAGCTTTGTTATTTTTGAAGATGGCACCCAGTTTTCTTATCGCATTGACGCTGGAATAATCATGCATTTTACTACACTTAAAGATGGCTTGTATTTTTGCGACAATCTTCCCTTTGAACAAATCTTCTTCACAGTACTAAATTTGTGCCCCAGGTGTCAGACTGTGTTAAGTTTCCATTTTAGCCTTTGAATGGAACTTCTGGTCATTAGCTGGATGTGCTAGTTTTGCTCCAATTCAGTCCTGAAATCCTGACAAAATTCTCCAACACAGTGACTGCCCTAACTGAACCCTTGTGAGCATTATTCAGAAATTCTAAGATATCATTGGCATATAGAGCGATATAGTGTGTCCTGTTTCCTCTACTAAAACCTCAAACTCTGTCCTCTTCAGACCCACATTGTGAGATTAGTGTACAATAGTGCAGTCCACTGTTTGACCCCAAAACCTAAGCCCGGCCTCTCTGTTACCACCTGTAAGAAACTCCACCTCAGGATGTCAAGAGCTTTCTCTAAGACAATTACCATTACCAGCACTAACACTCTGAGGGATTCTTCCAACCAGTACTCTAGTATCCAGAGCAGTTGTCTTATGTTCATAGTTGTGATACGCCCTGGGATGAATCACCAGTGGTCAAAGTGAATCACAAATGAAATTAACTAGAGGATGATAGCGTCCAGAGCTTTGCTAAGTATCTTTTTATCTGAATTGATCATCATTAGACGTCTGTATTATGCCATTGCATGTGTCTACCTTAGCTTTGGTAAGAAGAGTATGGTTTTGCAGGTTGTGGAGGGCAGTACCGGTTTTTGTAGAACAGTGTTAAAAATCTAAGTCAAACATGGGGCCAACAGATCTACACACACTGCATAAAATTTGATAGGGAAGCCATCAGAGCCTAGGTGTTTCCCCTTGCTCATCTTTTGATTGTGTTTTTTCTTTTTTGCTGAACTTTTTATTAATCAGCATCAGCATAGCAATCACAATACAGAGGAGAAATAAGAGAATCACCAGTTGGCGACAGGGTACATCAAGTAGTGCAAAAATATAAGTCATATGGAATGTCTAGGGCGAGGGGGGGTCCTCCTCCATGGGGGAGAAAGGTGGCCGACACACATCCCCACGATATGAATTCCACATGCCCCACACATGTGTCCACTTCTTAGCACAGCCACTGGCTACATACACAGTTTTTTCTCTGAACATTGACCAGTCTAGGTCCTTCTCCCACTGGCCCACCTCCGGAGGCCGAGATGCCCCCCACTGCTGAGCAATGTTTCTTTTAGCAAACATGAGCCCCAGAGAGGCCCATTGCAGCTGGCAGTCATTCAAATCATTCGGTTCCCAGATACTCAACAAACATCTACGAGCATTCAGGGTGAGCTGAGTGGAAAGCACAGCGTTAATAACATCATGTACGCTACGCCAATAAGATTAAATATTAGCACATTCCCAGATAATATGCATGAAGGTGCCTGTTTGGCCACACCCACGCCTACAGTGCCCCTCATCCATTCTCCCCATTCGCACCAATTGGGGACCAGTCACATATACCCTGTGGAGGATTTTGAGCTGAACTAGCCGGAGGCGTGCCGGTATTGCTATGACTTTAGGCGAAAATACGGCCTCCTCACCATCATCCATCTCAATTCCATCCCTGGACCACTTCTCCCGAAGCGACTGGAGGGGGTCCGGCGTGTTGTTTCTTAGTTTCTTATATATTAGGGATATAGTGTGATCGGGAACAAGACCATCTAAAACTCTATCCTCCAGTGGAGAGGATTCAGGAGGGGTGTTACCGCGCTGTAGGTGAGAACGCAAAGCATGCCTGACCTGTGTATATCGGAACATTTCAGAATTTGCTAAACTGAACTGCTGCTGCAAGGTGGCAAATGATTTAACATCATTTTTATCCCATAGGTCACGTATTTGGAAGATTCCTATTAGGTCCCACTTGTCGAACCCCTTGCTTTTCCACAAGATACCCAGTTGTTCGGAGTCCCACAGTGGCATCGCAAGAGTGAGCCTGCGACTCCATCCGAGACATTTGGTGGCAGTGTGCCAGACGTGGACTGCATGTTTGGTGGGACCTGTGAGGGCTAAGCGGCGCGGCCCGGAGTAGAAAGCTCTATTATAGTTCCCACCCGGTAGGAGCCACCTGTCCATAGTATAGCCTGGGTTTCCGGGGAGGGTGTAAGTGCCATGGTCTATGGCCGTCGGATGGGCCGCCCAATAATACTTCTTAATGTCGGGGAGGCTAATGCCCCCGTCATACCAATTTAAAGTGAGCTTTTTAAGGGCAATACGTGGCTTTCCACTCCATAGCAAGTCACGTTGGAGGCACTCCACCTCTCTGAAGTAGGATGCCGGGACCAGGTCTAAGGAATTCTGCAGGGCATATATAAACCGGGGCAAAGACATAATCTTGAAAAGGGCCACCTTTCCCAGTAGGGAGAGCGGGAGTGATTTCCAGTTGCTTATGTCCTTGCGCAGCCTGGCTGGGGGGGAGCAAATTTTGAGAATAACGGAGCGATGGGTTCAGGGAGAGAAAAATCCCCAGGTATTTAAACCCATCGGAGCATAGTTGTATTGGGCATCCCCGCGGTGGAACGGGCAGCTCCCCAACCAAAGCAAACCACAAAGATTTGCCCCAATTGATAGAATACCCAGAGAACCTGTCAAATATGGCAGGAATATCTAAAACCACAATCAAGGACCGTCTGGGAGTGGTCAAGTACGGCAGGATATCATCCGCGTAAAGCGAAATGCGGTCTTCCCAATCTGGGGACCAGCGCATGCCCCGGATCATCGGATCCCAGCGTATCCACGCTGCCAGTGGTTCCAAGGATAGGGCAAATAAGAGAGGGGACAGCGGGCACCCCTGTCGGATGCCCCGGACCAGCTCAAAGGTGGCAGATTTTTTGTTGTTGACCACTACCTGGGCCAGCGGGTTGGCATATAGGAGCTGTACCCATCGAATGAAGTTTGGGCCAAACCCAAACTTTTCCAGCACTGCCCAGAGATACAGCCATTCAATGGTATCAAATGCCATAGTAGCGTTTAGGGAGACTATCACCGCTGGTTCCAGAATAGCCCATGCACCCTTCGCAGGTTAAGTGCAGTATTGCGATGCGGAATAAACCCGACTGGTCGGGTTGGACTAGATTTCCAATAACAGTGATCAGACGGTTGGCCAATAGTTTAGCCAAAATCTTAGGTTCCGCATTTAGGAGGGAGATCAGTCTGTACGAACCACAGTCAGATTTTGGTTTCCCCTCCTTATGAATGGTGATGATGGTGGCCGTCGTTTGGTCCACAGGCAGGGACCGTTTTCCCCTGTATTCTTCATACATACCCCTAAGATAGGGGACAAGTTTGTCTGGTTTAAGTTTGTATAACTCAATCAGGATCCCATTAGGGCCGGAGGCCTTACCGGATCGGATGGACCTTATCGCTTTCGCTATTTCAGCGTTGGACAAGTCGCTATCCAAGAAGTCCCAATCTACTGCTGGAAGGGTGGGCAAGGCAATGTCTGCTAGCATCAGGCGGGAGTCCTCAATTGAATAGGGGGCTGCAGATGAGTAAACGGAGCTATAGTGCTCAGCAAATGTGTCTACAATTGCCTGCGGGTCTGTAATAAGGCCACCCCCCTCCCCTCGGAGTTCCGGCACTAGACGGTTAGTCCATTCCTTCTTATCCAGCCACGCCAGTAGTTTTCCGGCCTTGTCACCCATTTCATATATCCGCCCTTGCACCGCTCTACCCAAGGCCTTAGCCTGGTCAGTAGCCAGTGCGCTGTATTCTTGCTGTCGAAGTTTTAAGTAGTGAAGTTTGTCCGGAGTGACCTCCCATTCCAGATCAGTTTCTAGCTGGCTAAGTTCAGCTTCAATGGCCTCCATCTCTCTATAACGGTCTTTCTTCTTACCTGAAATCAGGGAGAGGGCTTGACCCAGAATCACCATTTTAAAGGCTTCCCACAATACCCATGGGGAATCTACGGACCCTTCATTATCCATAAAATAGTTATCTATTGCTGTGAGGAGCGTTTTACGAATCTTGGGGTCTCTCAAATACCATGGGTTGATGGGGGCCACCCGCCCCACTTGTTTATAGTTACGGACCATGTGAAGCCAGACTGGTGAGTGGTCGGAAATACCTCTAGCTAAGTGCCTGATCTCGTGGATATGGGTCGCCTGTGATGCGGAACCAAGAAAAAATCTATCCGCGATAGGCTCCTGTGTGCTCCTGAGTGGAAGGTGTATTGCATTGTGTTAGGATGATAGTTCCGCCACCCATCCACCAGCCCTAAGGTCTCAAGAAAATCAGGAAGCCAACTTGACGCAGGGTTAAGGACTCGGGGAGGATGCCGATCCAACTCACCCAAAACCACAGAGTTAAAGTCTCCTCCTAAGATCAACAAACTCTCCGGGATATTAAGTAATATGGTCCCTAGGTCTCTGAAGGTGGTGGCCTGGAGGCCAGGCGGCACATAAACCGATAGTAGTGTGATCTGATGACCCTCCCAAGTGCCCGAGACCCCTACATACCGTCCCCGATCGTCTACCCAGGTTGATTGCACTGCTAGGGGAAGGAACTTCCTCACCATAATACCCACCCCCCTCGAGCTGGAGGTGAATCCTGCATGAGCCAACATTGTGTAGCCCCCTCTGTGTAGGGCTTTGTATGCGTTACCAATGAGATGGGTTTCTTGAAGTAAAACAACATCTGGGGCCTGGCGCTTGACGTTTGATTTTGTCCCCCAGCCCATTGACATTCCAACTTAGTACCTTAATCCCTACATCACCCTGTATATCTGAGTCGGGGATATCTCTGCTCTCATCACTGGAGCAACCACATGCATATTCATCTCCTCCGCAGGAATAACAATAGACGATGCTGATACACTGAATTTAACCAAAACCAAACAAAACACCCAACCCCAACAACCCCCCTCCCTGCTTCCCTGCACTCTGGGCCTGAAACTGCCCATAGAAAACTTGAGTGCCTGTCACCCTGGAAAGACTAAAAGTAGAAGAAAAAAAGGGGGGAAAAATAGAGCGCTCCGCCTCCCTAACCCCAACAATCAAATATGCCACCTCATAAAACTAAATGTGTCAGGTCTACAACAAAAGGGGAGGACCACGGAGATTAAGGATCACATACAGGATTTCCTACCCAACCCCCCCGCCACACCCCCGCCCTGCGCCCAACACACCCAGCCCGATACCCAATGTCACCGCGGAACTCCTCTCAGGGCGGGCGGACGTCCACACTCTCTCCTCCGGCATGATCACCCGGGCTTCTCCCTCCTCGGTGCTCAATCCAGTCCCCCACTACCTCCGGGCGGTCAAAAAACCAGGCCTTCCCGTCAGCCTCAACCCGGAGGCGTGCCAGGAAGAGCATTGCATACTTCAGACCTTTATCCCGAAGTATTCGTTTCACAGAGAGGAAGGACCTCCTTTGTTTCTGCACCTGCTGCGTGAAATCTGGGAAAAAGGTGATGTCCGCATTCTCAAAACGGAGCAGGGCCCCCGCCCTGGAGTTCTGGAGAATGACGTCCCTGTCACGAAAATTCAAAACCTTGGCAAGGATCGGCCGCCGGGGAGCGCCCGGTCTGGTACGGCCGCCCGGGAACCTATGCGCCCGCTCAATGACGAAAAACTTACTGAGACCCCTGGGTTGAAGATGCTTCAGAATAAGGTCCACCACAAACAGGTCTGGGGACTGACCTGCTTTTTCCGGAACACCCAGGATGCGAAGGTTATTGCGTCGCAGGCGGCCTTCATAATCGTCAAGTTTTAGGTCCATAAGTTTACGGGAGTCCTGAAGTTCATGAACCTCTCCTTGGAGCTGGGCTACATCTCCAACCAAGCTTGCTGTGGTGATCTCTACCTGTTTGACCTTTTCGTTTAGTTTCCCTAAGTCCGCCCTGATAAGATTCACATCAATTGCCATGGTGTCCATCTTATGCTCCAGGCAGGTCTTTACCCCATTGATCGCCTCCATGACATCTTTTAGGGACAGTTCCTGCTCCTCATCTCCTGCGCCCCCCTGGGAGGCCCCTCCGGACAGTGGGTTTTGCTGCAAGTCTTTGGGGACTGTGTACCGGTCCAACTTATTAGTCTGCACCGGCTTGAGCCCCCGGGCACCAGATCCCTTGCCCCGATCCATGACACCGCCCGGCTGATGAGCCGGTTTCTTTCAGGGAGTGCGTCCGCCAAAGCCTCCGGCGGTGTCCCCCCAGCCAGAGAGCCACCGGTCTCTCCCACTCCAGTGGTACAAAAGTAGGGCGGAGCAATGCAGATCCAAATCCCCCACGGAGGCACCTCAAAATAGCAATGTCACACAAACAGTGACCGGGTCGCAGGGTCAAGATGCAGGTCCCACTGAATCCAGTGCACCTCCCCAAAGAGGAGTGTCCCCCAGCGCTGTGTTCAAGAAGTCTGAGAGGAGAGTGCACCACATCCACTTATCCCAATGATGATATGACTTTGGGGGGCTCGCATCTCAGTCTGCACTGTTGTCAATAGGCCACTGTATCACCCGCTGGTAGTCCTGATGTGTTATGGGGCAGCTAGCTTTTCCCTCCTCACCCTTAGTATGTGCCACAACAGAAAGTTACATCAGGTGGGAGGGGGGGTTGGAATGATTACAGTTTCTGGCACCCATGTAGTCGTGTCACTGCTCACCAGCACACATCCCACACGTCATGTGCCTTGTCGCTTCTGGAACCTATCCCCTCCGTTGGGGGTGTCCTCACTGGGACGGACGTTCACCGCCGAGGCACCGATGAGCACTCACCGCTGTGGCATGTCAATCTCCCGGGGCAGTCCAACGCGGGGGTCTTGTGGGTCCCGGAGCTGCGCCCCGGCTTCCCGCCTCATTGTGGGTCCCGGCCTCAGGCCGGAGAGCAGGCCACACCGTGGCAATCCTGCCGCCTCTGCCCCAGGTACAGACAAGGTCCCGGCAGAATGCCACCGCCCCCGCGGCTGCGCGCCGCCTCAGGAAGCGGCAGGTGGAACCAGGCTCTGCATCAACGCGGGGAGTGTCTAATTGTGTGGAGCCTGACTCGGCTCTCCGCTGCACTGTGCTCCCCGGCTCCGGGCCAACGGGCAGGACCCACTGTGCAGATCGCGGCAACACCGGCCCCGGGCATCAGACGCGGGCCGGAGCGGGCAGGACGGGGTCTTCTAACTCTCCGATCAGGATTCCCAACTTCAGGTGGCACGGATACGTGTGACGGATAGATGAATAAGGAAGGTCGGGCAGCGGAGCTCTACTCTACGCGGCCTTACTGGATCGCTGCTTGGCCATGCCCCCCTGATTGTGTTTTTTTATTTCTTGATCTTT
This sequence comes from Triturus cristatus, assembly GCF_964204655.1. NCBI lineage: Eukaryota > Metazoa > Chordata > Amphibia > Caudata > Salamandridae > Triturus > Triturus cristatus. The sequence goes on along the minus strand of NC_140592.1, from coordinate 271,997,961 downwards.
AATATCCACCCCTAGATTCTCCATTTCGTCCTTGGTAATATGTGTATCCCTGCCTTCTGGACATATTCTTTCAATTACCTGTTGTCCACTTTATCATGTATTGTGTATAATGACAAGTAATACTTAGTAAATTCTCTATTTATTTATTTCTGCAAGTACACCATGGTCAAGGTTTTTGCTCAGAAACTCAAAATCCAGGCCCCCTCAATCCAGCCCTTGGCAACCAGGCCACTAATCACCCACCATGGCACTTTGATTGGGGGACTAAACTAAGTATTCCATATAGTTGAAACATTTCAACTGTTCCATAAAGTGTGTCAAGGTCTCCCTATAGCCCATTAGTTCCTCCTGTAAGAAAGGATCTTCAGTTGTCTTTTTCTCTATATTGCATACATTTTGTTCTCATGTTTCTATATCGTGAGATAGAGTAGGCCTAACGCATACTAAGGTGTTGATGCACTGTCCACATATGAGTCCTTAAAGGCATCCCATTTAATTAGTGTCAAGGGTGCAGTTCCCTTGTTGTCCTTTAAATAGTGTTTAATTTATATACAAATCATGGCAGTAAACAATTGTTATTCCAGTGCCTTAATCTGAAGTTTTCAGGTGGTTACTGCCACCAGCTACCTACCCATTGGAAGGTCAGTTAAAGTGGATTAGGGTTAGTGCTGATTTCACACAGATACTCTGCATGTATAACTGTCGTTTGTCAGCAAAGGCCTCAAAATTTCACAAACCGCAATCACTACTGATATCGCTTGCGGCTAATTCAGAGGTCTCCTCTGATGGATGATCTCTGAGACATCTTCTGACCTCTTATAGCCTGCTACAATATTCACTCGTCACTTCATCAGCAGTTTCTTGGTGTCAAGGTTGGAAGATCATGTTCACCCTCAGAGCGGCTTATCTTGTCCAGTTCGGAGGATGAATCTCTGTACGCCATATCCATGGATTCCTCTATTGTATTTTGGCCATGGGAGCTCACTGCTGCCGTCGCCTATTCCCCCTTCTGCTGTGTCTGTTAACATATTGGTCACTTAGGATGCATGATCTTGACTCTTTGGTTCTTTGGTCTATGTGTTTGTGGCCTTGCAGAAGAGTGGTTAACATTGGTTTCGGATTACACATCGCCTCCACTGTATTTATCCAGACTTTGCATGCCCCCAATGCCAAAGCCCAGAGGCAGATTTTAAGCATATGTTTTGCGACTGCCCCACCACCCAGAACTACTGGGATTACATCCATAGGACGCACGCGACGACTACCAATAGTATGACTATGACCACATGGGAAGCTTGTGCCCTCGGGATCCTCCGCAGGCAGAAGACGAAAAAGTACAGTACCGTTTTGCATCCCCCGCCATTCTTTTAGCGAAAAGAGGAATAGCCATGCATTGGCGGGCCCATACGGGACCCCCGGTAGAGGCCTGGGTTGGAGCCATGAAAAAATGGACACAGTTGTTACATACATTCACACATGAAACAAACCCGGTGGAAACACTGGCAGACTCCCAATCCCAGACCCCACCTCTGTCCCCTGTAGGTTCGACAGTGACAGCCCCACGACAGAGCCTTTTGGTCCCAACTCATGCTCTACTAACGCCATGACAGAAACTATACCCTCATAGACGAAGACAGCCCATTATGAGGGCTCTGACCATCCCCCCACATAGGAACCGGCACACAGTGCGCATTAATACTTCACATGAAGTCAATGACGCCATTCGCATTATCGATGTTCCTGAATCCCAGTCTGATAGCTCCTCAATATCCACCCTAGTTCTTGTTCACCCCCATAGTTAGCAGTTGCAGTTCACGTCAGCAATTACAATTCAGATGACAGTTAGATGTGAACGCATTTTTGATAAGATTGGATACGATGACACTGGCACAGAAACCATAAAAATGAAGCCTTAAATCATGCCCATCAGAAACAAACCCAATCAGAACATCAGCAACCCTCACGGAATAGCACAAACCAGTGCGAGAGTTCTTATCAGATACAAGTTTTTCAATGTATGGAGTTTATAATGACCATGAGGCAGTAAAAGTATGTATGTCATTATTTCCAAGCATCCAGCTCCCAAGTACAGTAATGTGTCAATACAGAATAATAATGTGCGATGCCAACGTGTGTTAAGTAATGTAAAACCCCAATAAACATATTTTAAACAAAAAACATTGGTTTCGGCTTCATAAGTCTTGCCCCAGTCCCACACTTGCAGGTTTGTATAGAATCACATTACATTGTCCATCTTCACTTTTAGTTTGGCAGGAAACAGAAGAAGATATGTCTCACCCAGCACCACGAGTTTTCATTTTGCAACAATGAAAGATACTGTATTGCCCCAGAAGACTCCAGGAATACCATCACTTTGCTATTTTCAATCTCAAATTGTGCTCCTTCTCCCCCTTTTACAATATCAAGTCACAGTAATAAGACAGCTGCTCACAACCAGTCTTGAAGGCACTCTGAGTGGTGTCAGGTTTGTCAGCACTCTTTGCACTCTTTCTAAGACAGCCTGTCCAGCGTTACTGTGTGACTCAACAAATTTTGAAAGAAATCTGCCCTGTCATTTCCTATCACCTTCTCAGGTAGCCAAACTATGCAGATGTTATTCCTTCTAGTGTAGCCTCCTGAGTCTTCTGTTCTCTAATCCAGTTGCCTGATTCTTTCAGTCATGTCTAACACCCGCTTATGTACATCATCCGTTACTGACTGCATGTGAGCTGATGTGTTCTCTGCACTCTTGACTTGGTCTTACATCTTAAACTGGTCTTCCCGAACTGTCCCAGATTGAGCACCATCTTGTGTTCTAGTGCCTCCTTGTTGTTCGATGCAGCCTCCAATATAGCATCCAATCTATCCCTAAGTCCATCTGTTGGCATTTTATGTTGAGTAGACTCTAGCTGTTCATTCTAGCCTGGAGCCATTGCCAGTCAGCTATCACTTTGCATTGTGCATTTTACAATTTTAATTCACCTGACTTTAGGTTCACAGCAGATCAGGTTGCAATCCTGAGTTCACCTCAAGATGTGTTAGAAAGTCTAATAAGTCACCCTCTTCTTTACACCTTGCTGCATTGCTGACATACCCTGTTGCAGAGCTACTCTTTGTGAAATAATGGAATTAACTCATGAATGAGTTTAGAGTAAATAAAATGATGAATTGGGGAAGTTTATCGTCCTGACGATTAATTGTTTGGGCTTAAAGAGTTCTGTTTTGGTTTGTATAATTAGTGGGTACTCTTTTGCACACTTCCTGTTGTTTTCTTGAGCTAGATTCTATGGCTCTTGTAGCTGAGGTGAAGTTGCTGTGTCTTCTGATCCTGTTCTGTTGGGCATGGATACATTGCAAACATTTGGATTTACTGAATATGATTGTAAGAAATTCTGAAGTAGTGCAAGTGGGCCTGACAGGATTTCTTCTGCTGATAATGATAACACAATTGGAGAAAAATGTCCTTGGTCTATTTTCTGATCTGAGAACATTCTTAGAAAAAAGGACATTACTTGCAAATAGATTCTTCTGTGACTTGATGATAAGAATAGACATAGCAAGGGAGTTAATTTTGACATTAATGAAAGAAGTGCAGGAATTAGAGATTAACCTTAAGAATTCATTTTCAGTAGCTGAAGCAAAAAAAGACATTGGAAGAAATCAATAGTGAACTGAATAGATTTGATATTTATTTACTCAAGTGTAAGACAGAGAAAAAGTGAAAGAATATTAGTAACTTCACAAATGAGAAATGTTGTCTGTACTTGTTGCTGAACTTCTTCTAATTTTGTTTAGAGAGTAAGTGGATCCGAGAATATTTCTCAGCAGAGCAGATTAATGACTTTTTTGGATACCTGTTCGTCGGAGTCAGAAAATAAAGGGCCTTCTAGTGATTCACTACCTTTTCAAGATCTAGTAGGGATTGGTGGGAACCCTAATTTATTTCACTCGGTCACTGGGGTTCTTCATTAGGACAAGGCTTATCTTCTTCTTCTTCTTCTTTGTTAGCCCTTCGCAGATCAGGCTACAGGGGGAGAAGGAGATGAAACTTTGGGAGAGCTTGGCTCACAGGATTAGGGCACCCTCAAGAATATATGCAGATGAGGCATCAAAGATATTGGAAACGATAAATGAAGATAGAGTTCCTATATTCAGTTCCTCTTTGAGATCACTCACAAACGTTGAGACATCAATTTTAGGAAAAGGGTTGCCTTTTGTCACCTCTTGTTCAGTCAATAACTTTGAAGTGTGCAAGGATATCTTCAGTCTCTTCCGTAAAATTGGACTAAAATAATGTTTACAATGCAATCCATCTAATCTCTGCAGTGAAGAAAATTGGCCAGGTGTTAAAACTCTGGTCTCAATTTAACCTGAATATAGAAACTGTGGGTTCAGAAGTTGATATGCATGAGAAAGTTGCCATTTAAGGGCTTGACAAAACTTTGACATTTCTACCCAAAATGAAAGTTAACTAATCATATGAGTAACATCTAGCATTAGATGCCTTAACCAAAGATGAGAGAATAACGATCAAGTTAAGTGATAAAAGGGGTGGGATTGTCATTCTTGAAATGGCCCTATACATGAAAAAGATGGAAGATATTCTGAAGTTTCTGATGACTATGTTGAGGTCCCTGTCAACACCGTGAAAGATCTTGCTTCTGGCATAGCCAAGCTAGTTACAGAGGCTAAAGAGAGGGGTCTGATCTGCAAACAAATTCAGAACCTAGAATGACGGTGCTATATAGCCTCCCTATGATTCACAAGAATGCACTAGACCCACCCTTTAGACAGATTGTTTCGGATTTTTGCTCAATTACTGAACCACTGTCACAGTATGTGGATACCTTCCTTAAGCCAGATGCCTGCTCTTTGAAGTCCTACATACATGACACGACTGACATGATTAACAAAGTAGAGAATCTCATGTTTGATCCCAACTGTGATATCTTGGTGACTTTACCTCCTCTTTTTGCTGTATCTTGTTGTTGGGCTTAGGAATCTGAGCACTTTACCACTGCTGACCAGTGCTAAAATGCATGTGCTTCTCCCCTAAACAAGGTGACATTGGTGTATACATGATTGGCATATTTAGTTTACTTGTACAGTGGTATACCATATACCCAGGACTTGTAAATTAAATGCTACTAGTGTGCCTGAAGCACGAATTGTGCCTCCCACCCCAGTAGCCTTTCAAACCTGTCTCAGGCCTGCCATTGCAGTGCCTGTGTGTGTAGTTTACTGCAACTTCGTATTGGCATTTAAAGCCACATTTCAAGCCTTAAACTATCCTTTTATTACACATAAGACACCCCTAAGGTAGCCTCAATGTAGCCCTAAGGGCATGGTGCTGTGTAAGTAAAACGTAGGACATGTCCTTTTAAGTTTCACTTGTCCTGGCAGCTAAATTTGTTTTTCACTACTGTGAGGACTACTCATCTCATAAGCTAGCATTGGAAATTCCTTAAGACACCTTTAATCTGTAATTCCTCATTAGAAAGGAGTGGCTGCTTCATGTTTCATATCTTTGAAATGGTAACAATAAATCCTCTTTACTGGTAAAGTTGGCTTTAGCATTACTATTTTAGAAATGCTCCTTTTAGAAAGTGGACATTTCCCTACTCTTACTGCTCTGTGTGCCTTGCTGCCTTGCACCAATACACATTTTGTGCATTCCCTGTAGACAGCCACAAACACAGCAAGGGTGGGTGTGACAGAGAACTCATCTGCATTCTGGTATCCCTTCCTGGGCAGTAAGGGAGAGAGGGAGTTGATACTTACACCTGAATAGGCAGAATCCTGTTTCCCACACAAAGGGCTGATTACCCTCTACTGATAGTCTGGAGGCAGGGAAGAAAGGGGAACCTGTGCACTGCCAGGGCCTGCTTTGAAGTCACCCCCACTTCAAAGGCACACTGGGTATAAGTACTAGGGCTCTGACCCTAACAAGAAAGTACACTACTGGACCTGTGAAGAACTCTGTCAGGAGTGAAGACTGCTGTGCTACAAGGATTGAAAAAACAAGGGTATGCAGTTCCTAATGGGAGGGAGGATAGGGGTCCAGGTGTCAAGAATAGAAGACAAGCATTGGCATAGCCAATAGGTCTCGCCTTTGGGACCTTATGTTTAGCCATGCAGCACATTTTTCTGGGTGTTGTGCAACCAGGACTTGAAGAGCTATACAACTGCTACACACTAGTTCAAGTAGTCTGATTTAGACATATATATAAGATAGTTTTGTGCCACTTGTACATCGTACAGGCTATGTATGGTAACAGCTGCTTTGTAATGGCCGTTTCCCCTCCAGTATGGAGTAGCTTTGCCAATATAAGTTCTTCAGTCCTGGATTTTCTTTGAATAACCTTGTGCATTCTGGGAGTTGCGGACAGTTTTGGTTCACTTAAGTTGATCGAATCGTACCAAGAGGCCACAAACAATAGTGTGTAAATGAAAAATGTTTGCGTCTCTGCTTTTGTACTGTTTGAAAGGCGAGATAAAAACTACTGTGCTAGTGAAATTGCTGCTCTGAAATCTATTTTTGAAACAAAATTAATGCTCCTAAAAGTTAATCCTACCTTACTATTTATAGTGTGTTTTTTCAATAAATCACCATAACCAAACAATTTTCAAACTGTATTGTAATTGCATTTATATAGCGCTTACTACATCTGTAGAGTCATGGGGGCTGCTTTGACACTGCAGTTTCTCCAAATATAATAGGCATAGCAATCAGATTTGAAGTTTGCTAAAGCCACTGCATAAATGCGTATTATTATTTGGATATAACCCTACAACCCAGCCTTGAACATACAATAGTTTTTTTGTAGCCTTTGGAGGGAGACATGCCAACCAACATCTGTAAATGACATTCCCTGAAGACCACACATACTAAGCCTACATGTAAAGTGCATTAAGGTTGCCATCTTTTCCAGAGAAACATATCAGCCATCTGTTCATGCTTTAAGATCTGCAAAGGCCTATACATTTGCAACTGTGTTACAGAGCACATGCCTCTCCCATTTTCATGTTTGAGCACTTCATCCATTCAAGGTGCTGTTCGTTATATTCTATAAACGGGTAAATGTGCCATCCAGGGATGTGTTTAAAGTACTCAGTCATGAAATTTCAAACTCTCATTCTGATATAAGCTTTCATCAATTGCTTCTTAGTAAATTATTTTTTTTTATTTTGTTTGGTAAATGTAAATCAATTCTAAATAAAATAAGAACTTCAATCAAATCATAAGAAATATGATCAAAAGATATACAAACATGGATGTATACAAAAAATAATGTTATCTTTCAAAGAATTTATAAAGGGTACTGTGAATGTACACATGCAATGTAACAAGAGGAAGTTTGATAACAATTTAATGATCCTACAGTATCACATTTGTATACACTTTTCCTTATACATGTTGATGTTTGAAAAAAGTGTTTTAGGTCGACGTTTCGGTCTCTCATGCAATCGTCCATGAGACCATCTTCAGGACTATTGTGTACTATATGGATGACCCCTATTGAAACCTGGAATAGACAGTGATTACCATCCCTGTTTAAACATTTAAATTTACACAAATCAATTATAACACCCGTGATCATTACTTTCAAAATAATGTATTTACACATAGAACTAAATCCTACTGAAGACATTGGTCCCTAATCATGGAACATCAAGATCTAGATAAACATGGTTTATATATCGTTCAAAAGTCGGAAAAATGCATCAATTCGTATGCATTATTTACATCATTTCATTATTTAAAACATTTCAATTTATTTACCATCATCCATCTACATATCCGAATTTGACTCAACAGTTTCTATATTTCATTTAAAAATCAACTAGTCATGATAATTCATATATACTGTATACAAAATAACATTTTTCAACAGAAAAATCATATAAGGAACTTATCGAGTAAGTAGCCCTTTAGTAATTCACATGTCAATTAGCAATATTCAGTTTATTTAGGTGGAGTCAAAACTTCCTAGATTAGTCTTTAGTTTGCATGAGGATTATTCATCCATTATAATCCTACATGTTGCCACATTAAATATGTGTATAATAATAAATATATAGGTTCGATTTTATTATAAATCTAGACAAAAAGTTTAAAAAAATTGGAAAGAGACCACATATGTTGGAAACCACTTATGGGAATCTATATCTCAACCTACAGAATATATCCTGCAAGGTGTATAGCTTTAATCACAAGCTGCCTTATAAAACCCATATTTTATTTACTTCTCGATTTCAGAGCTTCTGTACATATTGGGTTTTTGATATGTATTAAGATTTAAACAACCAATGTTTCTGTAACACAAGATTTCATAAACACTTTAGTCTCATCGTTGGCATCGACGTATTTTATAAATGTCAATGGTCATTTAAGTACCTGAGTTTGATTAAAGTTGATCCTTATAGCTGCACAGGGCTAATAGTCAATACCGATGTATGTAGACACAGGCAGTCTTTATTGGATACCTAATTTGAAAAAACAGACGTTTTCTATATAGATGTTTGTAAGTTCCAATATTTGAAAAAAAACAGCGAACTAATTCAAATGAAAATACCTGCTATTTTGGATGTATAAATGCAAAAAGAACTGTTGATGGACAGAATGCAGAACAATGTCATACATTCACCCCAGTACAGAGATCTGGGCCTAAATCCATTGTATTTTTGCTCATCATGCCATTCCAGTTTGGACCCAGCCATATGCAAATCAGTCTTGACCCTGTGCCCCATGGAACAGTCCAGCCCGAACTGCCAGGCCAGGTCCTCCCTGGACTGGAAACAAGCATCCTAGGACCGGTTTCGGGGTTTCACCCCTCTTCAGCCAGGATAGCTTGATTCCAGTGGCATGGAGAGCACGGGACGCACGTCTGAGCATACCCGTCCCACTTGGGGTGACAAATGCAAAAAGAACTGTTGATGGACAGAATGCAGAACAATGTCATACATTCGTCCCAGTACAGAGATCTGGGCCTAAATCCATCGTTTTTTTGCACACCGTGCCATTCCAGTTTGAACCCAGCCATATGCAAATCAGTCTTGACCCTGTGCCCCATGGGAACAGTCCAGCCCGAACTGCCAGGCCTGGTCCTCCCTGGACTGGAAACAAGCATCCTAGGACCGGTTTTGGGGTTTCACCCCTCTTCAGCCAGGATAGCTTGATTCCAGTGGCATGGAGAGCACGGGACTCACTCTCAATTGTGACCGCTGCATCAATTAAAGAAATAGGCCTACAGCAGGCTGGATCAGCTCTAATCCCTTTCTTATCAACCGGGACTATTACCGACCTTTGCCATGAGTGAGGAATATGGCTACGAGCTAACGCATTCAGAAGTTAGGTGACAACAGGAACCCATAGGTCAACATAAGCTTTACAAAGGTCTACAGCGGCTCAGTCTAAGCCACGAACTTTTCCAGATGGCAAGGCCTGGATCACATCTCTAACTTCCTCCAGATTGAAGAGAATAGTCTAATTAATTAATTTTGTACTTACAAAAAAACCTCATAAAGCAAATGGGCCCAAATCACACAGCCATTATCTGGCATATACATATATCTGCTGGCGATGTAAAGTGATGTATAGATAAAGCCCAGCTAATCAGTTCAGAATTGCTTAATTCTAAGCCACAGCTACATAACGGTATGTAGTAGTAAACCTAATGCAAGAGATGGAAATTGGACATATCAAGGCATGGTTTGTCTTTGTTGATATTCTAATACAAGATTGAGTTTTAAATATCACCCTACCATGTCAACTACTGTAATATTGTAAAGGTAAGCATATATAGGTATACATAGATTTACTATTTTAACTTCACACCTATGAACTTGATGATAAATATACCTTTAAGTTACATAGATGTGAAATTAAGAATAGCAACTCAATCCTCACTTGTGGATGATTGCCTTCATGATATTGTGTTAGTCGATATGCTTCACAGAATATTATTGCAGGGTGATATTGTGTCACTCAGTATTAAGGCACACATCCATTGCTGTGAAAGGCCACAGGTAATAAGCCTGGGGGCATTCACAAACTCCTCTCTGACCCTTTGCCACCCTGTCATAATCAAACATTTGGTTCAGGAAGGGCTAAAGTAAATCCATTTCTAAACGAAGCAGGAGCAGGACACATACAAAACTTGTGATAGTGTAGGTGAAGGTATTTTACCAGGGGAAGAAAGGTGGACCCCCAGGAGAAAACATAAGTAAAAGTTCAATTATCCAGCTGGGTTGCCTTTCTCCAATGTGGGTATTGTCCTTTGCGTACAGGTCTGCAGTAGGGACATTACAATATGTAAAAATTACACATGACATTGACAGTAGTATGCTTTGAGCCTTGCAACTGCACAGCTTTCCAGGAATACTATTAGTAAGGTTTGTATTTTTACTACCTTTTTTGTGAATTGGACCCAGTGTCTACATCAGCAGCTGAAATATAAGGGATTTAAAATGGGGGTATTAAATCTGAAGTTGAGTCTTATATGGACTCAGGTGTGTAACCAGATTGTCAGTGTCTGGTTTCACATGGTGTCAGCCCACTAATGAAGTTTATTGAGTCAGCCTTTCACTTTTTCTTCTTGGATCTTATCTTTCTTTAATGTGTGTATGGATTTCACTACACAGGAACACACCACAGCTTCAAATATTTATTAAGAAACACAATTCAAAGGTAGATGAGGCAATATTGTACCAAGGCAACATTGTGTCAGTTAGATTGCCCAAATAAGTGAATCTTACTCTACACGTAATGACCTTCTTTGAGCCATGTAGATGGTGATTAGTGGGAAACCTGAGGAATGTCTACAAGAAGGTGTGGAAGCCCATGGGCACTTACCTACATATGTGGGACTGCAAAAATAAGTATTATGGAGTATGCCATTGCCAGAGAAAGTGGCTGTGGAGCTGACTGAGCAACATGTCCTCAACAACTATCAATGTGATTCCAGAGCCTAACCAGGCAGATAACTGGTGGGCAGCATAGATATTATAGGTTGATCCCTACATGGGAAACACCTGCACTTGAGAGCAAGGGCTACACAGGTGTGAAGCAGTAAATGTGGCTATTTGTTGGAGACACTTGCCATGTGATGAGCCAGATTCAGTGAACTTGGCGCCCATCTTGGAGAGAAATAGGGTTAATTCTGGTCAAAACCGTTCTATATTTGTCATCCTGTGTAAAAACTTCTAGATTTATTTATTTATTTATTGACATTTATTGAGCGCGAACGAATACCCGTGGGCGTCTCGGCGCTTAACTGAGCGGCTGACTCTCCCCATCAGTGGAGGGACCAGGGCAATTTTACTGGTTAAACAGCCAGGTTTTCAGATTCTTACGAAACTGAAAGAGTGAGGGACTAGTTCTAATTTGTTGTGGCAGCGTATTCCAGATCTTGGGTGCCGCTACTGAAAAGCGACGATCACCCCAGGAAACTGTTTTAGAACGTGGGACCACTAGTTGGTTGAGAGTCGTAGATCTAAGTTGTCTGGTCGGTCGATAGAATATAAGCTGGTCCTTGAGAGGGCGTGGACCTTGATCGTGGAGTACCTTATAAACTATGCAAAGGGATTTGAACTTGATCCTGTTATTAATCGTCAGCCAATGGTATGTCCTGATAGTGTCGGAAATGGGTGCAAACTTGGGTGTTCTGGACAGGATACGGGCTGCCGCTTTCAGTATTGTTTGTAGTTTTTTTGTAACTCTAGTTTGGGCATTTAAGAAAAGTGCATTACAGTAATCCAAGGATGAGAAAACCAAGGAGCTGACCAGTGTTTTGGCAGCAGCATCTGGAAGGAATGGGATAATTTTCCTTATCATTTTCAGTTTGTAGTGGGCTGTGGCTGCTACTTTATTTGCATGTGCCATAAAATTAAGATGGTCATCAAAAATGACACCCAGATTCCTGACCTTGGGAGTCGGGCTGGGTGGGGTGCCGAAGGCTGGGGACCACCAAGGAGCGGGCCAGGTCGGAGAGAGGGATCCAAAGATGACCACCTCCGTTTTGTCGGAGTTAAGCTTCAGGCAGTTACCTGCCATCCACTCTCCGGTCGTGATCATTGCATTTTGGAAGCGCTCTGCTACTTCCATCCCTTCACCCTTGATGGCCAACACCAGTTGCGTGTCATCTGCATATGAGGTTAGGCTCATCCCGAATGCTTTGATTGTACCGGCAAGGTCCGACACATAGATGTTAAATAGTGTCGGACTCAGGGAGGAGCCTTGAGGAACCCCACACGGGAGTGACAACTTGGCTGATTGATATGGCCCCAATGTAACCACCTGTGTTCTGTCGGCCAGGAAGGAGGAGAGCAAATCTCTTGCCGTATGGTGAATGCCCAGCCTCCCGACACGGTCCACCAAGATCTTATGGTCGACCGTGTCGAATGCTGCAGAGAGATCAAGCAGTACTAGTAATGCTGTCCCGCCCTGGTCACGGATGATTCTGATGTCGTTGGCTGCCTTGATGAGGGCGGTTTCCGTACCATGGTATTTACGGAAGCCATACTGTGTATCGTCCAGGAGCTGATGTTTCTCTATGTGCTCTGAGAGCTGCTGGTTCATAGCTTTTTCTGCCACTTTAGCTAGAAAAGGAAGACTAGCTATGTGTAATCCCTTATGGGTAATCCCTTACCAAATGTCAGAAAGAAGGGGGCAAATCAAATTTTTCTGCACTAAACAAGGCTTCTGGGAAGCAGCAGGACCATGATGTGGCAGGAATTGGTGGTCATTCGGTTTCTTTTGCCCTAGAAGAGTATTTGCTCTGCCCTAGGTTACTGAGGCACAAGCTTCATTCATTTACCTAGAGAAATGCATAATAGGTTTGAGCAGCACCAAGCAATTTTAAAGTTATGAAGTGCTCACAATGAAATTCCCAAACCAAGTTGGAAAGCATTTTTAAAACAAATGTAACAAGCACAAGAAGACACCCAAAACAATTAAAATCTGATTGGGAGAACTGGCGATATTATTTTTTACATTTTAAAACAAAAAATATCAAGAAAACACCAATTGAAAGTCATGGTTTGTAGCTGACCAGGGCGTAGGTGCAATTTCAGGGGTATTTGGACAAAATATCAAGTTATAAATATCGGGAGACAGAAATGACTTTAGACTTTAGAGAATACTGTAAGAAACCTCTTGTGTGTAAAATACTCTAATATGTATGTATATATGTATTTTAGACTGCAATCGTCGCGTCATTCCAAATAATGGAAAATAGGTCTGAAAGAAACTTGGTAGAAAAATATGAGTTTAAACATGCTTTGAAAGAAGTATGTATATAGTAATATGTGTTGTGCAATGTTCTGAATGGAATTGTTTACATATTATTTTTGGATGTGTTGGTGGTCATTGAATGTCTGCTTTTGTTTTCAGTATTCGTTTTCGTGACGTGTCTGGTGGGGATCACGATTACCGATGGCATAGCAGTCACCGGAGTCACCGTGAAAAAATACAATAGGTTTTAGAGATGGTTTTTATAGAAACTCTCTAGAAAAACATGACTTTAGAGAATACCGTAAGAAACCCCAAGTGTGTGAAATATTGTGATATATGTGAATATATGTGTTTTAGACTTTATGGAAAAGGCACGATTTTTGCAGCTAATTATGTCAGTGCGACGTCCCGAATCACTGTGCAAACAGAAAATAGCTCTGAAAGATGGTTTTTAAAGAAACTTAGTACAACAATATGAGTTGAAACATGCTTTGAATATGTGTAGGGCACTGTTCAGAATGGATTTTTTTTACATATTATTTTTGGATGTGTTGATGGGCATTGAATGTCTGCTTTTGTTATCGTGATGTATTCGCAGGGATTGCGACATTCTCGCGAATATAAAAAATGTAAAGAAAAAAGAATAATGCTTAGCCACTGAAGAAAATACAAGCTTATAAAAATACACCTTATAGAGCCATTTTAGGTAGAAAATACAATTTAAAAACCTTAAGATTGCAATTAAAAAATCATAGGTTACATGGATGTTATAGCTGGGAAATAGAATTTGAAAAACCTTAGAAATTCAATGAAAAAAACAAAGGTTACAGGGATGTTATAGTTAGGATTTAGTTAATAAACCTTAGTAATTCACTGAAAAAAACGAAGGTTACAGGGGCGTTAATAGTTCGGATATAGAATTTAAAAAACCTTAGAAATTCACAAAAAAACCAAAGGTTACAGGGACCTTACAGTTAGGCTAACATTTCAAAACCAGAGAAAAATTAAGCAGTTATAGTTAGCTTAGCTAACTATAATTCAGGCCCCCACAATGCACTGCTTATGACCTTACATATTACAGCACTCAAGACATGGTCAGTGGCAACACTAATGATATCACTGATGACATCATCCATAGAAGCTCTGACACACCCACTCACACCCCATTATAACCTTTCATTCACTCACTTCAACTTCCACACTACCATTCTCAAAACCATTGACACAACCATGCCAGTACATACACACCCACTCACTGATTCATAAGTCTACACACACATCCACTTAGTCACCCATACAGCCACTCATACACCAACTCACTCACTAATACAGCCCCTGACACGTCCACTCATACAGCCAGTCACACACTCTCAGTCACTCATAGAGCTACTCACACACCTACTCACCCACCCATGGAGTCATTCACACAGCCAGATACTCACCTATACAATTATATACACACCAACTCACTTATTCACACACATACTAACACATACTAACTCACCTATACAGTCATTGACACATGCACACACTCACCCATACAGCAACTCTCACAGTCACTCACTCACACATGCAGTCACTTATATACTCCAACACTCACCTATACTGCGTTTCACATGTGCAGTTACTCACCCATATACCGCTGACACATATATTCACTCATCGGCACAGCCATACGCACGCTCACTTACCAATATAACCCCTTACAGATGCACTCACTAACCAATACAGCCACTGACTCACCCACTTACTCATCCATGCATTCAGTCACACACACCCTCAGCCTTCCACACAGGCACTCATACACCCATACAGGTACTCATAGAACCAATCAATAACCAATACAGCCACTCATGTACCTACTCACAACCCATACGGCCATTTACACAACAACTGACAGACTGATGCAGACATTCACACAAATTAGTCACTCACCCATACATTCACTAGGATACAGTCAGTCAAGCACCCACTAAATCATCCATACAGGCACTAATACACCCACTGATTCATCAATACACCTTGCTGTATATAAATGTAACACTCATAAACTTTTTAGAAACACTCCCAATCACCAGATGACGTCATCAGTGATGTCATTTGAGATGTCATGAGTGATGTCACTGACCATGTCATGAATGATGTAATATGTGAGGTCATAAGCAGAGCTAACTATAACTTCTGAATTTCTCTGGTTTTGTACGAGTGAAATGTCAGTCTAAATATAACGTCCCTGTAACCTTTTGCCTTATTCACTGAATACAAACAATGCTTCCTCCGCTTATCAGAGAAACGACTTGTAGACCACTTCAAGTACAATGAAAGGAATTTAATTGTGACTTCCCCTATATAAATGTCTTTCATCTGTCGCATCAGTAACAAATGCATTGACTTTCTTGACATAAGGTTGAAAGTAATTGGGGACAAAATTACAACCAGAGTATACAGGAAAGCAATCTCAGTCAACTCAACCTTACACGAGACTAGCTCACACCCAGGTGCTCTCAAAAGGAGTATTCCCTACGGGGAATTACTAAGAGCCACGACAATTTGCAGCACCCAAGAGACATTTACAGCAACTGAGAAAGAGATGACAATGAGATTAATAGCTAGGGGATATGATGAGGTAACCCTAAAACAAGCAAAAGATAAGGTTAAAACCAAATCTAGAACCGATCTCTTCTTTAACACACAGTCCATTCCGAAGTCACGGAGGAAAGAGAGGCCAACAACAGAAGTAGTCAACACTCCCACAGAGCCATATAGATTCATCACTACTTTCAATACAGCACACAACCAAATAAGAAAAATTCTGCAGAGACATTTGTATTTGTTAAAACAAGATCCCACAATAGGAGCGGAAATGGAAGATAGACCTGCTATAACTTATAGGAGAATGAAGCCTATCAAAGACAGTATAGTCAAAAATCAGATGCCAGAGAGATATATCTGGCTCAAACGAGCCAGAGGTTTTAACAAATGCAGCAAATGCAAGGCGTGCTCGCAAGGTATGAATGCCACAACTGTGAATACGGATTTAGGGAAAAGCATATCTATTAACAAAGCTTTGAACTGCAAATCAGAATTTGTAGTATATGTTTTCACCCTGCAAAAGGAAATACGTAGGCAGTACTATATTACAAGTGCACAAGAGAGTATTGCAACATCTTCGTGCAATTAAGAATGTCGACGAATCATACCCTGTGGCAAGGCATTTCAAGCAGCATCACAATTCCAATCCAAATCAGTTAAAATACACAGGAATTGACCAAATAGAGAAATCAAAAAGAGATGGTGACAGAGAAAAAGCACTTAGACAGCTAGAGTGCAGATATATTCTCAGCTTGAATACAAAGAACCAGTTGGTCTCAATGTAGATGCAGAAATATACACCTACTTGTAAAGACACGGATAATGCAACCTGCTTCCATCTTTTCATCATTTCATCATGTTTTTAAATTACAACAGTTACTTGGGCTGGTGTTGATTGTAATATAGACAGTATATATGTGGCTGGTCTTACATATATTTTTGTATCTTTCATTTTCAGGGCCTGGTCAGAAGTCACTGTCTCATATGAATTGGAAATCCAGTTCTATGAGTGCGAAGCAGAAGAGCTAAAATATATTTTTCTTCTCTTTTTATTTTTCTCACGTAATCTTTATTAGTAATGCATTTGTTTCCTCAAATTAATTTGAAAGATATAATATTTATTTTTTAGATCAACCCATTAACACTGTATTCTGGGTTGTGTTGGTTGTTTACAATCCATCAGGGTGTTATGTGTACACTCTAAACAGAGGTGGAACGTAACTGCAAAAGAATACACCCAATGGGGCAAGATAGATTTGCCCACCATTTCGTATATCAAAGTTTCAGGACCCTCTCTCAGCCCAGGGAGCCTGTCCAATTGGGCATGAGTTTCTTGTCTATTTACTTTAGAACAGTCACTAGTTCCAATTGCCCAATGGGGCAAGCCAACCTGTTGGCAAATACCATTAATTTGCTCAGCTATCATGTCAGAATGTTAAAATATTGAAAAATTCTAGAACAATTACTGAATTGTATGGCATCTTTCCTTAAAATCTGGTATGACCAGGATAATACCTTGTGTATAGAAATTTTCCGGTTCGCATTATATCTATATTTATTTTAATTTAATTTTTTTCCTATTTAATTTCATGAATTTTTGATGTTGACTCAATATTGTGCGTAATAACTGTATTTGAGTTGTTTTGCTTTGCTTATTTGTTGACAATAGCTGTTTTTTAATGTTTATTAAATATTTCTGACCAAACAGTTCCTGTTATAAGATGGCTGCCACTATAGCTGAATAACTAGTGCATTTATGCAGATATTCCTTTCTCTATGTTTACGTACCTCCTACCTATTAGTTGCCCGGTAACTGTATTTTAGTGTCGTGACAAAGGCTTTGCACCGAAACACGTAGACGCTCTTTTACTGATTTGTTTTTCTTGATGGAGTAAAATAACATCTTGATCAATGCAAGACCTGCCGAGTGCTGTTCCTCCCTGGTGAATATTTTTTGGTTAGAAGTCTGCTTATATATATATATATATATATATGTATATATATATATTCACTGAAAAAACCATAGGTTTCACACATGTTATAGTTAGCGGAAATTTTACTGATAAAAAACCAATGAAATTCCCCCGTTATAGTTAGTGCAGGAAACTATAACTCACGCGACCGCAATCCTCTGCTGATGCTAATACTGTATTTAGACACTTATTTGCCCATGTCTTCTTCCATAAATTTTTAGCTATACATATATTACAAATATTTTTTTTTCATAAAGACACATATGTCATCAGCAGAAGATTGCGGTCGCGTGAGTTAGTTTCCTGCACTAACTATAACGGGGGAATTTCATTGGTTTTTTATCAGTAAAATTTCCGCTAACTATAACATGTGTGAAACCTATGGTTTTTTCAGTGAATTTGCAAGGTTTTTTAAATGCTAATTCCTAACTATAACGTGTGTGAAACCTATGGTTTTTTCAGTGAATTTGTACGGTTTTTTAAATGCTAAGTTACTTTACGCCATTCGTGGCGTGCGCGCCCACTTAACGTAGTTCGTTCCGTGCGCGCACGGTGCGCTTCGCGCACCGCGCGCCCACTTTACGCAGTTAGTGCCGTGCACGCACGGTGGGCACGCGGTGCGCTACGCGCACCGCGTGCCCACGTTACGCTAGATGGGCCATGTACGCACAATGCGCTTCGCGCACCGTGCGCACATGGAGGACATATTATGCGCTTCCTTGTGATAGGTAATCTGTTGAAATTTTTTTGGGAAATGCTGTGCTCTTATATGCCATGCACAAATGGTGGCCTTCGGCCACCATTTGCACACGGGGTGGAGAGAGTGGGGTTTTTTTTTTTTTAATAATTATTTACCGTACGCGTACGGTAAGCGTAATCGGCGAAATTTTCGAAAAATAAAAAATTACCGTTTTTTGCCTTGGGGGATCTTTGAAGACTCAACTAACATGGTTATGTGCATGGGCGCTGTCTAAACAGCCCCTTTATATGTTTTTGGCATTTGTTTATCAGCTCCCCCCTCAGAGTGCGAGAGAGAAAATGGCGCCCGCCGCTTCCTGGTTTCGACCGATTCGAATGTTTACTAAGTTCTAAGGGCCAATCAGAATCGCGCTCGCGCACGCCACCGTACGCGTACGGTAAGCGCACCGCGTGCCTACGTTACGCTAGATGGGCCATGTACGCACGATGCGCTTCGCGCACCGTGCGCACATGGAGGACATATTATGCGCTTCCTTGTGATAGGTAATCTGTTGAAATTTTTTGGGGAAATGCTGTGCTCTTATATGCCATGCACAAATGGTGGCCTTCGGCCACCATTTGCACACGGGGTGGAGAGAGTGGGGTTTGTTTTTTTTTAATAATTATTTACCGTACGCGTACGGTAAGCATACGGTAAGCGTAATCGGCGAAATTTTCGAAAAATAAAAAATTACCGTTTTTTGCCTTGGGGGATCTTTGAAGACTCAACTAACATGGTTATGTGCATGGGCGCTGTCTAAACAGCCCCTTTATATGTTTTTGGCATTTGTTTATCAGCTCCCCCCTCAGAGTGCGAGAGAGAAAATGGCGGCCGCCGCTTCCTGGTTTCGACCGATTCGAATGTTTACTAAGATCTAAGGGCCAATCAGAATCGCGCACGCCACCGTACGCGTACGGTAAGCGCACCGTAAGCGCACCGTAAGCTGGCTCAGATATATATATTGATTTAAAGGCTATTTTCTCAGAATCTACTGAACAGATTTACACAAAACCTACAAAAGGCACTTCCTTGACCGGAGGACTACCTCTCTGCCAAATTTCAAGTAATTCTGTTCAGCCGTTCGGGTTGTAGCTGTGTCTAAAGGTCCTATGGAAAAATGCATGGGAAAAACGCGTTTTGGGACCCCCCTTTTATCTCAGCCCCCGCTTGACGAATCCCCCCGAGACTTTCAGGGTAGGAGCGGAGCGTAGCGCCCCACCTATTTTGAAAAATTCGCGAGGATTCGTCAACCGGCGCCAAAGTTATTCAAAATAGAATGTTGCGGATTTCCTATGGAAACGTGGTCCTAACTATAACTACCTACTGGCGACCGCCAGTAGGTAATATATATATATATATATATATATATATATATATATATATATATATATATATATATATATATCCACTTCTTCTGTTTCGCTACGAAGACCAAAGCCACTTGCAGTAGCGGGCCACGGCGGGAAAGCGACTCCCAATATCCAAACGAATCGTTACGCCGTTTTTTTCAAGAAACGATGCAATGGCCACAAAATTTTCTCAGCGTGTATTTATTTAGATGGTTTTGTCACTCTACGCGTTTCGGAGAACACCTCCTTGATCTCGTGATCAAGGAGGTGTTCTCCGAAACGCGTAGAGTGACAAAACCATCTAAATAAATACACGCTGAGAAAATTTTGTGGCCATTGCATCGTTTCTTGAAAAAAACGGCGTAACGATTCGTTTGGATATATATATATATATATATATATATATATATATATATATATATATATATATAGTTACTGAAAAAACCATAAGTTTCAGGGGCGTTATAGTTAGTTGGACATTTCGCTCATACAAAATCATTGAAATTCCCCCATTATAGTTAGTTCAGCTAACTATAACTCGCACGCCCACAATGCACTGCTGATGACGTCACATATTACATCACTCATGACATGGTTAGTGACATCACTTATGACATCTCAAATGACATCACTGATGACATCACTGATGACATCATCCAGTGAATGTGTGTTTTTCTGAAAATTAAATATGTTTTATATATGTATATCTTAAGGTCGATGGAAGAATAAATGGGTATATAAGTGTCTAAATGGATGATTTTTTAATGAAAAATTGATTGTTTAACTGACTGATTAAGTGTATCTTAGTGAATACATGGGTTAGTGAGTAATGTTTAAATATATAAATATTTGTATCAGTCTCTCACTTTGTGTATAAGTGGCTGCATGGGTTGGTGAGTAGCTACATGAGTGTCTATATGGGTTATTACTTGGTTTTTTGAGTATCAGTATGAGTGTCTAAGTGTCTGTATGGTTCAGTGGGGGGTATTACTTAGTGCATACATGCATGAATGAGTGAGTCACTATTTATATGTGTTGAAGACAGTATGTGTGCAGGACAGTATGGGTGGATGAGTGTGTGTATGGGTGTGTTAGTGAGTGAATGACTGTCTCAATAGTGTCTTTATAAGTAACTACATATATTTTAAACTTAGTTTATGTGAGTATTGTTGTATATAAGTGAGTATGGGCCTCATGTAGGTAGCGAAATACCGGTCGGTAACGGCCGATTTTCGGTAAATATGCCGTTACCGACCGGTATTCAGACAAGTGAGATGTAGGAGTCCAAAAACCACTGTTCGGTAAATATGAGGCGGTAAATACCGATTCATAGTTACCGAATGCTAAAATACCGATTCATATTTACCGAATACATAATTAACGAATCGGTAAATATGAAGTGGTAAATATGAAGTGGTAAAAAGTTAAAATGACATGTAGGAGCACTCGGTAATTAAGAAATCCAAGAAAATCGGTAAATAAGAGTCGGTAATTAACACGGATTGAAAGCAGGTGGTAACCAACAACAGTGCAGCTAAGCAATCCCAAAATGCAACAGCGTGGACACCCTGGCAGCTATGTACGTCATTGCAAGGCGCCTACATCTACAGGCAGCAGGACTGAGGGTTTGGCGACGGAAGGAACGCATCCACAGACAGCGCATCACACTATTCCAGCTGACTGATGCAGAGATACATGAGAGGTACAGGCTACACCCCGAAACCATCATGGACTCAATCAGGGACCCGCACCCACTCCTGGACCAGCCAATAAGAAGGGCGCACGCCATACCCCCACATGTGCAGGTGCTCTGCAGCCCACATCTGCTGGCATCCGGCATTTCTCAGGTGGTGACAGCTGCGGTGGGTGGTGTATCCCAGAGTTGCCTGTCCCGTTCCTTCAGGAATTTCTTCCACCATTATATTGGCTGCATTGATGGGACACACATCCCACTCTGTCCACCAGCTGACACAGAGCACATCTACAGGATCAGGAAGTCCACCCACTCCATCAATGTGCATACCGAATGGAATGATGTTGTGAATGGTCCCGTGGGTGGCAGAACCAAAAGGTGCGCGTATGCTATTTACAACGAGGTCTGCAAGTTGTCGCACAGTGAGGCGGCTTCCAGACTGAGAGCTATTGACCAAGCAAACATGGAGAAGGCCTAAGCCGTTATAGATATTAGCTCTAGCACTCTCACTTCTAGGATTCATACATGAGACAATAGGCACATGCAAGTACACGGCGCATGCAATGTACAAGCCCCGATTTTGGCGTGCGTCCTACGAGGTATCCCAGTGCCTGTGATTACACCTTCTTTCACTGTGCTTGCAAACGGTATTCATTTAATTATGATTAATGAAGTTTGCTGCGGGATGTGAGTGGTAATCCCGTACATAACTGTCTCGCATGAAGTTGTCTGCTGCAATACTGTTCTTTTTCCACCCCCGCATGGGCGGCGGGATGTTTCCATCTGGCCTTCGATTCCAACCTTGAAAGCAGAGTCCAACAAGTTGAGCAGAATAGAGCGCCATTGTCCCACAAAGAGGTGCCTTTGACTTCCTCTCGTGAAATATTTGTCCTTCACGTTGCTACTACGCGCACTGAGGAACAGGCGCCTCTGAATACTGACCTCCCCCTGCATTTCGGCTCTTTGATCCAAAGTATTATCAATGCCTCGTCCACGACCGGCCTGGCTCAATTTTTTTTAACATGTGGGGCTCGGGTCTCGTGACCTCTTTCCAAACTATTTTTGGTGTAATTCCGGCATTTGTTCATTCACTGTTCTCGAGCATCTTTGGAGGTGTTCCGCTGCTTCTGGCGCTGGTGGCAGGTGTGCTGCTTTTACTTTTCATACTACGGAATGGCTGCTCCTACTGTGCCACACGAGCACCTGTCCCGTCTGCATCTTCTTCGTGATAGGATGCTTGACTTCTATGGTACTTTGCCATTGGCGACTTTGAGCCTGGCTTATGGATTATCCTTCAGGTATTCCTACTTCACCTGCGTACAACCTGTATTACACTGCCTGGATTGTCCCTTTGAATGGCCTCTGGATTTGTGCTTGACCAACATGGTGTCTCCGGTGCCGGATTTCGATCGACTGATGCGGCCCTTAGTGTCTCACGAGTTGTCCTGTTCTGGTGTCCGGATCATGGCGTGTGGAGCGGCGCATGGTATCCTGGGTAATTGGGACATCTCAGCGGCAGCCTACGACTTCTTGTCCATGAGCTATTTGGAGGAACATTCCGGGTGCCCTCTGATTGTGCTAGAGGCTCCGTTGGTAGGAGAACACGTATGTTCCTTTTCTTTACTCAATTGGATGGCTGAGACTTTTAGTGGCCCTGAAAACGATTGCTTGTTGGAAGCCGTGGCCACATATGCTGCCTATACATTCATGGATTAACTGGATTGTCGTCCATTGCGCCTGTGCTACTGGACAGCACCCTGGCGCAACATTTATTTCTTTTATTTCTCGTTATTCTCTTCCTGATGGTCTGCTTGAGTTTTTTACTATACTTGCATTGTGTTTTTTGGAATTGTATGCTGCAATTAATTGGACTGTAGGACTTTGGCGCTGCATTGGTTACGCCCTGTTCTGCTCTGACGAAACTGAACTCTGCGTTCTCTCTTTTCTTGCCTATTACATATTGCTTCGCTCAAGGGGGCGTGTAGTGAGTTCTCCCTGAATACGTACATGCATTGCTCAGTTGGCATAACCACGTTGAATGTTATGTAGCCATATTTGTGTCTTTGCACACGACACTGCGTTTACATGTTCTTTCTTGAATAAACTGCTGACTCGAGACTTCCTTCCGACGAGTGCATTCTGTTGTTCCCATCCCAAGCTCTGCGCAGCGACCTTGGTCTGTACATGCTGTGACACACAGTCTGGAATTTTACACAATGCATGTTTTCCACTCTAGGTTGTTCGACCCACGATTTAGCCATGGCACACGCGCAGCTGCACATACCTGACAGTTGGTGCTTTTCATATCTCAGACATCATGTTTATTATTCAGACCGAAGACGAGCCTTCCTGCGAGGAGACTCCTGATGCTCCTGTGATGTGATTTCACTAAGCTGATCTTTGAGGTATGGGGTCCCCTATTCAAGCCTGAGAGACCTTCTATTATGACATGATTATGATATTGGCTACTTAGTTAAGGGAAGGTGGTAGTATCCTCGGTATTTTCCGATTCGCTAAATACCACCTCGGTATTTACCGATTCGGTGGATACCACCTCGGTATTTACCGATTCGGTGAATTCCGATTCGTATTTACCGAATGTTACCGAATCGGTAACTGTTACCGAATTTTTACCTACATATAACTTACCGGTTCTAATTTACCGATTCGGTACGGCTCGGTATTTATGAACCGGTAAAATTTATTTACCTACATGAGGCCCTATATGTGAGAGTGAGAGATTGGAAGAGTTCCTGTATGAATAGGTATGTGTTTCTATAAGTGATTTTCAAAAGAGTAAGTATGTGTAAGTTTCTGTAGAAGTAAGTGTGGTGGTGTGTGTATAACTGTATATGCAAGTAAATGGATGTTTGATTCTCCAGTATTTGGGGTGTCTTTCATAGATTCACATGCTTGAATATTCCCCGTCGTCGAAGTGGGAGTCCCACGGTATATAAAAAGCAATAAGTGTCATGTATATACATCTACATACATAACCACATAATAGCATATACATATCCAAATAAACTTTATATATATAATTCAAAAATAACATATCAAGTGAAAATACCATAGGATAGTATTGACACATAGGAAAGCATTGAGAAAAAGAATCACTTTACTGACATATCCTTGTCGTTTTATAGTCCAAACTCTAGCCAATCAGGCGCAAGCATCCTCTAGAACCTTCTCCTCAGAGGCTCAGGCCCTCAGATTTTCTACCGCACGTCGTGTGAAGGGAGTCTCCCTGAGCTCTGCTCAGTTCTTTGGTCTGGTTTGAGTTTTCTCATCATGTCTTCAAGTAAGAAGTCTCTTTTCCGTCCCTGTTCATCTTGTGGGAAGTTAAGACTTTTTTCTGAGGACCCTCATGAAAAATGTATCTATTGTCTTTACCCTGACCATAAGGTGGCCAACTGTAAAATCTGTAGAACTTTCTCTCAAAAGACTTTGAAGGACAGGGAGGGTCGCCTATTATTGTGGCTTCAAAGACTGAAGGATACGGATAACCCCCTTTCTGAGGTGGAGAGTGTAGCCTCTGTTCGAACAGGAGTCTCCTCCAAGCGTAGTAGTGTTCAGGACTTGCCGTCTCCCTTTTTGAAAAAGAAGAGACTTCATCTTGAGGAAGTGTCTGCAGGCCAATTCTCTGTTACTACGCCAGCGCCCCCGAGACCTAGCTCTCAGGCGTCTCTGACTCCGTCAGCGCATGTTTCTAGTCAAAAACGCGCAAAACCGTCTACGGGCTCGTCGATGGCCCCTCCGTCGACGAGATCTGCCACTTCATCAACCTCGTCGACGACGGTGACGACGGTGTCGAGCAGATTTCCTTCATCGTCGACGACAACTTCGTCGACGTTTTCACCGTCGACAGTGGTGTGCGTTTCCCTAAAGACTATTTCGTCGACGATTCCACTATCTTCTTCGTCGACGACTAGGAAGCTGGCGCTTCCATCGACGTCTAAAGCTTCGTCGACGATAATAAAGAAGAAGAAGAAGTCATCGCCGTCGTCGTCGACGGCAGTCTCGTTGGCGCGGGCTTCGTCGACGGCACCCTCGTCGACGACATAGACGGCGGCCTCGTCGACGGCGGCTTTGTTGACGGCGGCTTTGTCGACGGCGGCCTCGGCGGCGGCGGCCTCGTCGACGGCGGCTTTGTTGACGGCGGCTTTGTCGACGGCGGCCTAGTCGGCGGCGGCCTCATCGACGGCGGCTTCGTCGACGACGACTTCGTCGACAGCGACTTCGTCGACGATCGTCTCGACGACGGCGGTGTCAAATTTTGCATCGATGCCTTTGGTGCCAATGTCTACACCAGCACCAGTGTCGGTGGACAACTCCTTGTTGCAGCGTCGCCATGCTGTGCTGGACTCTGTCATGATGCCACCGGTCATTTGGCCATCTCATCAGCTATTCCCCTCGGTTGATGAGGAAGTTTCGGATTCTGATGACGATGTTCAGTCCTCTTTTCGAGATGCTCCTAGTCCTTCTGAGCTTCATATTAAATGCCAGGATTTTGAAGAGGATGACTATTCGCAGGACTATTACTGTCAGGAGCAGGAGCAACATCCCCCTGCACAAGTTCCCATGGCGCAGCTCCCTTTGTCGCTCATCTCCAACCTTCAATTCATGTTGGAAGATTACAATCGGTGCTTTCCGGGCTTCCTCTCATAGCTCTCCACGTGAGACGCCATCTGCCGTTCCGTCTACTCCTGTGTTGCCAACGATGCCGACACCATCCGCACCTGCATTGGTTCTCCCTGCAACAGATGAGGTTGTGGATAATCTGGATACGGAGGAGGGAGAGCTTCATGATGACGACTCTATGGCGGACTGGGATGACTATCAAATCAATTCGCCCGCATCACCTCCAACATCGCCAGTGAATTCACCACCTGTCGACATAACAGGATTCCATCAGCTGATGGAAAGGGCGGCTCAACGTTTTCACCTTCCCATGGTGGTTAGGGAGGAGGACTGCTTTCTGTACGACTTCAAGTCCCAGCTGCAGAAACAGGTACGAGCCGTGCCCATTATAGACTTTATCTCGAACGAGGGCATTAAGCTAATGAAAATGCCTAACTCCATCCCGGCTGTCCTCCTGCGACTGGAGAAGAAGTACAAGGCCCCGGACTCTTACCCAGCTTGCTTAGTGTCTCAGCCTAAGCCAGACTCGGTGATCACCCAGGCGGTGCAACGTCGCTCCAAAAATCCATCGTCTCCGCTTTCGTCACCTCCGGATCGTGACGGCCGCCGCCTGGATGCCATTGGCAAAAAGTTTTCCACCATGGCTTCAACAACAGTCCGAGAAGCAAACTCTTTGGCCATCCTCGGTCGTTACGATTGACAAATGTGGTCGGACATGGCGGCTTTGGTTAAGCTTATCCCGGAAGTGTCTAGAGCGGAATCTCTAAAGATCCTGCAAGAGGGTGAGAGGGCATCCTCCGAAATCATCGACTGCTCTGTCGACATTGCCTCCACGGGTTTTCGTCAATTGGCTGGAGCGGCTGTTTTAAGACGACAGGGTTGGCTTCGTTCCACCTCGTTCCGTCAGGAGGTTCAGGCCAAGATTCTGGACATGCCGTATGACGGAGAATCTTTGTTCGGCCAGCATGTGGAGGACGCTTTGCAAGCCATCAAGAAGGACACGAAGACGTCTCGCTCCCTCGGCACTCTCCAGTTCCGGAAGCAGCCCTTTCGGGGTGCGCGCGGCCGCGGCACCTCCTCTTCCTTTCATGGGTCCTCTTCCCAGTACCGCTCCTACAACCAAGGACAACAACGTTATTCCTCACAGCCACAACAGTCTTACAGGCAGCAGTCTGGCAAATCTTATAGAGGAAAATCCAATTACAGGGGAAACTCTTCCAAAAAACAATGACTGGGTACATCAAGGGTCCCCTCTTTCCAGTTTTTCCCTTTCTCCAGTTGGAGGACGAATCTCCCAGTTCTTTTCGACTTGGTCCTCAATCTCTTCGGACCGCTGGGTTCTGGACATTATTTCAAGGGGCCATGCCCTAGAGTTTGTAAAGGTTCCCCCACACACCTCTCCATCCGGACCTCCTCCCGCTCACCTCAAAGAACTTTTCAACCAGATCCAGATAATGCTCAAGAAAGGGGCCATCGAAGTGGTTCCGAAATCACAAAAGGGGTTGGGGTTCTATTCCCGTTTTTTCCTCATACTAAAGAAATCTGGGGAGTGGCGCCCCATCCTCGATCTAAGGTCGCTCAACAAATTTCTCAAGGACCAATCATTCCGCATGCTCACGCTAAAGGACATCCTTCAATTCTTCTCTCAGGGCGATTTCATGACGACAATCGACCTTCAGGATGCTTACTTCCATGTGCCCATAATTCCACGCCACAGGAAGTACTTAAGTTTTCGTGTAGGTCACAGGGATTTCCAATTCAAGATCCTGCCCTTCGGCCTCCGCTCAGCTCCGCGGGTCTTCACAAAAATCCTGGCCCCAGTGGTGGCACATTTGAGACTAACGGGCATACAAATATTCCCGTATTTGGACGATTGTCTCATCAAATCTCAATCCTCCCACCAAGCGGCCCTCGATACTCAGCGCTGTCTCAATCTGTTTCAGTCTCTGGGCTTGTCGATCAACTTGCAAAAGTCTCAGCTCACGCCAGCTCTGTTCAAGACCTTTCTCGGCACTACCATCGATACGAGCAGGGCTATGGCCTTTGCCTCTGCAGAGCGGCAAACACGGATTCGACAGCTTGAAAGCTCCATCGCAGCAAAGCAGTCAGTTTCAGTCCGCACATTAAAGTCCTTTCTGGGGATGGCGTCCTCATGCATCGCTTTGATCCCACATTGCAGACTGAGGAGTCGTACCATTCAGGAGGAATTGGACAAGCAGTGGCGTGAGGTCTCCGGTTCCTTCAACGACCAGCTCGTGGTGACAGCCCTGCATTGGTGGACTCGTCCTTCCAACATCGCAGCAGGAACATCTTTTCTAATGACAGCCCCAGAGCTCGTTCTTACCACGGACGCATCCATGGAAGGATGGGGCAGACATCTTCAAGATTTATCCGTCAAGGGCAAGTGGACAATGGTTCAGCGTTCCTGGCACATCAACAGATTGGAGCTGATGGCCATTTTCTTGGCGTTGAAATACTTCTGCCTCCAGCTCCAGGGGGAGTCAGTCCTCATTCAGACGGACAACACCACCTGCATGCACTACCTGAACAAGCAGGGCGGGACAAGATCTCCGCTGCTTTCCCGACTGGCTCAAAGGATTTGGAGTTGGGCCATAGTCCATCGGATTACGCTCCTGGCAGTTCACCTGCCCGGCATTTCCAATACTCTGGCGGATGCACTCAGTCGGTCAACGTCATCGACCCACGAGTGGGAATTGCACCAGCCGACTCTAGACTTTGTCTTCGGCCTTTGGAGTCGCCCGACTATCGACCTTTTTGCAACCCCACAGAACACCAAATGCCAGTCCTATGCAAGCTGGTTTCCCCACAAAGGGTCGTGCGGAAATGCCCTTTCGATAAATTGGTACAGGATATTTGCGTACGCTTTTCCGCCGATCCCTCTGATTCCTCGAGTGTTGCGGAAGATGCGGCAACAACCGTGCCAGATGCTCCTCATAGCTCCACGGTGGCCTCGGCAGGCATGGTTCTCGGAGTTGCTCCTCCTCTCCCAATGCGAACCCATTCTTCTTCACCCGAGACCGGACCTTCTAACAATGAACGACGGGCAGATATGCCATCCGAATCCCAGTTCACTCAGCTTGTCGGCTTGGAACCTGAGCACCTTGAATTTGCTCATTTGAACATTCCACCAGCCTTCAGGGAGGTGTTAGCTAAGGCGAGGGCGCCCTCCACAGTGAAAACTTATAAGCTAAAGTGGAAGCGATTTTGTCTTTGGTGTGCGTCGGTCCACATACATCCAGTGCACGCCTCCCCTGAACACATTCTGTCGTTCTTCCTGCAGTTAGTGCAGTCTGGACTGTCACACTCTACCTTAAAGGTCTTTCTAGCGGCACTATCTCGCTTTTGGCAGGACGGCTCGTCCTCTCTCTATTCATCTAGAGTAATACAGCAATTTTTCAAGGGTCTCTTCCGAATGTTTCCGCCCATTCGGCGTCCTCCACCCACGTGGCGTCTTAACATCGTATTGGCTCCGCTCATGAAGGCGCCCTTTGAGCCAATCCATTCGGCGGATTTCAAATTCTTAACTTGGAAAGTGGCCCTCCTCCTTGCACTGACTTCCTCCCGCAGATTCAGTGACATTCACGCCTTTACAATACAACCTCCGTTTCTTCAATTCAGATCGGACTGTGTAATTCTCCGCACTAATCCGGCTTTCATGCCTAAAGTACCATCCGATTTCCATCTCAATGAACCAGTAATCTTGAAAACCTTTTTCCCGCATCCGCAGTTCCCAGCGGAGCAGAGTCTACACTCTTTGGACTTAAAGAGATGTCTTAAATTTTACATCAGCAGAACACAATCCTTTCGCAAGTCGGATCAGCTGTTTGTGGCCTACGGACGCACTTGTAAAGGGCAGTCGGTTACCAAGCCCACGATTGCCCGTTGGGTTTCTTCAGCAATCTCCTTTTGCCATCAAAGAGCTGGCAAGCCTCTTTCTTCTGGAGTAAGGGCTCATTCAACGAGAGCACTGTCATCTTCCACTGCCCTGTTCGCTGGTGTACCCATCCATCAGATTTGCTGGGCAGCTACGTGGTCCAGCAGGCACACGTTTACGAAGCACTACTGCCTGGAGTCGATTAATGAAGCGGACACGGCTGTGGGACAAGCAGTTCTTTGGAATCTGTTGAAATAAGGTGAGCCTCTGCTACTTCCCTCATCCTTGGGTATTCTCAATTGCGTATTAAATACCATCATCATAAGTCTTTATTCGATTTAAAAGAAAAATCATAAAAGACAAGCATAAATACAAACATTACATGTGAAATACATTAAAATATTTGAATAAAAGTTTACAAATTCTTTTTTAAAAAGACATTAAACTAGTTGGAATGACAACAAGTATAACAATACATGATAAAAAACCGCCTTCAACTATAATAATTTGAAGGAACAATTAATTAAGGTTTACACTAAGTAACAGCAAGTTGGGTTGTGTGGTGGGGGGTTTTCTCGGGTTTGGCACAAGCTTTCGCCCTTAGGGACCATGCCCAACCCAAGAATTTAGCCATCGGTATAGAAATACTTGGGGAAGTGTTGGTGCATAAGATTCTTAAGGCAACAACACATTAAATACATTGTCATGGTATTTCATGCAATATTAATACGGACTTGTCAGCCGGCTGCTGCTTACTGCTCACTATTCTATTCAAGCATGTGAATCTATGAAAGACACCCCGAATACTGGAGAAGAACAAATGTTACTTACCTGTAAACTGTGGTTCTCCAGTATTGGTGTCTTTCATAGATTCACATGCGACCCACCCTCCTCCCCTCAGAGGCTCTCTTCTCCTCATTAGATTCTTTTGTCACTCTTGTGCTACGAAAATCTTAGGGCCTGAGCCTCTGAGGAGAAGGTTCTAGAGGGTGCTTGCGCCTGATTGGCTAGAGTTTGGACTATAAAACGACAAGGATATGTCAGTAAAGTGATTCTTTTTCTCAATGCTTTCCTATGTGTCAATACTATCCTATGGTATTTTCACTTGAAATGTTATTTTTGAATTATATATATAAAGTTTATTTGGATATGTATATGCTATTATGTGGTTATGTCTGTATATGTATATACATGACACTTATTGCTTTTTATATACTGTGGGACTCCCACTTCGACGACGGGGAATATTCAAGCATGTGAATCTATGAAAGACACCAATACTGGAGAACCACAGTTTACAGGTAAGTAACATTTGTTCTTCTTTATTGGCATGAGTGACTATGTGTGTGAGTAACTCTATGGATGAGTGGCGGTGATTAACAGGATGTATAGGTGTATGAGTACATATGATGAGTGAGTACATGTATGAGTGACTATATAGGACTGTTGGTGAATGAGTGGATGTGTATGTAGATCTTAGAATTACTGAATAGGTTGTTGTAACTGGTATTGGTATGTCCATTGTTTTCAAAATTTTAGTTTCTATTTTTGTATGTGTGTATCAAAGGTTATCTGAGGGTGAGAGGAGGTCTGCCACTCTATCACAAGGATGATGTCATCAGTGATGTCTTTTGAGATGTCATCAGTGATGTCATGAGTGATGTCACTGAGCATGTCATGATTGATGTAATATGTGATGTCATCAGCAGTGCATTGCGGGCGCGCGAGTTATAGTTAGCTGAACTAACTATAACGGGGGAATTTCAATGGTTTTGTACGAGCGAAATGTCCAACTAACTATAACGCCCCTGAAACCTATGGTTTTTTCAGTGAATTTCTAACGTTTTTTAAATGCTAATTTGTAAGTATAACGTGCCTGAAACCTATGGTTTTTTCAGTCAATTTCAAAGGTTTTTTAAATGCTAATTTCTAACTATGCCTACAGAGATAGGACATGTGAAGAAAGAAGAAAAAACGCACAGAAAGAAAAAAAAGAAATACAGAAAGAAGCAACAGAAGTCCTCAAAGACAAAGAAAAGTGCAGGAAGAAGGAAAACGTGCAGAAAGAACAAACTGAAGAGCACAAAGAAGCCTTGTCGCAAAATCATCCTGTACCCTCAACTTTTTCAGACGGATACTGGTGGTAACTGAGACTGACTAACCAGTCCTAGAACCAGTGCTATGTTAAAAGACACTTAGAATACAGTGAAAACACCTACATACACTAGGAAACACTATGCGTTGGAGTCTCCCTGTGATTAGCATGACCTGCTCTGTAAGCCCCTAGTATATAATAGGGCAGGGGGATTAAAACTACCTCTTAAAACGCGCCACAGGGCGTGTTTCCACACGTCACCTCAGGCCCCGTCCCCTCCCTTCACCACTGTGCAAACAAGCTCTGTGGACGTTTTAAGTTGGGAGATTAAGTCCCCTTGAATGCTGAGGTTCCCTAGGGTCCAACTAGCCCACTAGGTACCTCCAGTAAGCACCACAGAGCTGGGTTGCAGAGAGATGTAAAAAGGGGCACGGCCTAGTCCACCTCTCTGCAACGCAGCGCAGTGGCACTTACTGGAAGCACCTGGTGAGCTAGTTGGCCGCCAGGGGCCCTCAGGATTGAAGGGGAATTATTTCCCCAATTTAAAACGCGCCACAGGGCATGTTTGCACACGTCACCTCAGGCCCTGTACCCTCCCTTCCCCACTGTCTAAACGCGCCCTGTGGCCGTTTTAAGTTGGAAGATTAAGTTCCCTTGAATCCTGAGGGTCCCTAGGGTCCAACTAGCCCACTAGGTACCTCCAGTAAGCGCCACAGAGCTTCGTTGCAGAGAGATGTAAAAAGGGGCACAGCCTAGATCACCTCTCTGCAACGCAGGGCAGTTGCGCTGACTGGAAGCACCTGGTGGACTAGTTGGCCCTCAGGGGCCCTCAGGATTGAAGGGGAGTTATTTCCCCAACTTAAAACGCGCCACAGGGCATGTTTGCACACGTCACCTCAGGCCCTGTCCCCTTCCTTCACCACTGTGTAAACCCGCCCTGTGGCCATTCTAAGTTGAGAGATTAAGTCCCCTTGAATCCTAAGGGTCCCTAGGGTCAAACTACCCCACTAGGTACCTCTAGTAAGCGCCACGAGGCTCCCACCCTGCCATAGCAAACTACAGTGTCCTGGGGTTGGGCACCCCGGGACACTGCTGGAGCCGGCCCTCGGGGGTGGCGGTCCCCAGGGCCATGATTGGCTCCAGGGGGGGCCTTTGAGCCCCCCAGCCATTCATTTTTGAAGCCCCAGGGGGTGGCGGTCCCCGGGGCAGGGGGGGCAGAGAGCCCCCCCCACATATTTACATAAAGCCCCAGGGGGTGGCGGTCCCCGGGGCTGGGAGGCCCCTTTGGGCCCACAGCCCAATACATACATAGCCCCTAGGATTTGCCCCCCCCGGGGGCAAATTAGCAATGAAGCGCGGGAGCCTGCGCTTCATTTTCTTTTTTTTTATCGGCAGGATCCGCACACCCAGCGTGGATTTTGCCCTAGGTGGTCAGGGTGTTTCTACCCTGCCCCCTTTTTGCTTTCTGTTCGTTTTTTTCTTAGGTTTCTTGTGCCTCAGTTCTACCGAGGCACAAGATGGCTGCCAACACTGCCTGGTTTGGCGTGTTGACAGCCAATTAGAATACAACTCGTGCTCGGCAGGGTGCGTGGATCCACCGCGCCCATAGATATATATGTGATTTTACTTTAGATTTTCTCAGGAACTACTGAACGGATTTACACCATTTAAGCAAAAGGCACGAGTGTGAACCAAGGTCTACCTTTCTGCCAAATTTGGTGTAATTCCGTTCAGCAGTTCGGTCTGTAGCTGCGACTAACGGTCCCTATGGAAAATTGCATGGGGAAAACACGTTTTGAGAGAAGGCAGCAATAGTTCATCTCACACCTGTGATTAGTTTATAAAGTCCGCCCTCATGGGCGTGTGCAGCAGTGCATTGTGGTTATTGCAGTTTTCATATCAAATATTTCCTCTGTGGATGCTGCAATTTTCTCCGTAATACTAATTTCAATTACCACAGTGGGTTGCTGTTGTTTTGAAAGGCAATCGCTCTGCTTAGTTTTCCTCAAACAAAGAGGAACTCGACATTCCAACTGCGCCCTGTTAATCATGGCGCTGGACCTGCCTCGTCTGCAGTGGGGCGCTTCCGCGACCTGGGTAGGCCGCTACATATCCAAACGAAAAAAGCACCCAACGCTTGAAAGCGCCACACATCGTCGTGTAATCTCCTTTTATTTTGCAGGGTAACAGCGCGATCATCTCACTTGTCACAGCACGATAACACCAAGTTCCATACGCGTTTTCGGGCATGTATATATATATATATATATATATATATATATATATATATATATATGTATTATCTACTGGCGGTTGCCAGTAGATAGTTATAGTTAGGACCTATTTTCCATAGGAAATCCGCAACATTCTATTGGGAATATCTTTGGCGCCGATTGACGAATCGTCGCAAAATGTTCCAAACTTTTGGCCAGCTCTGCTCCACTCCTACCCTGAAAGTTTCGCGGTGATTCGTCAAGCGGGGGCCGAGACAAAAGGGGGGTCCCAAAACACGTTTTTTCCCCATGCAATTTCCCATAGGATCTGTTGTCGCAGCTACAGCCCGAACCGCTGAATGGAATGACACCAAATTTGGCAAAGAGGTAGCCCTCAGTTCGGACTCGTGCCTCTTGCATATATGGTGTGAATCCGTTCAGTAGTTCCTGAGAAAACTAGAGTTAAAAGTACATAAATATCTATGGCCGCGGATGATCCGCGGACCGTACCCGCACCGTAAGCGCACCCTCCCCGAACCGAGCGCGCACCCTCCCGATCGCGCGCTGAATGCTAATTGACTGTCGAGTGTCTCTCTGCATTCGAAACCAGGAACTGTTGGCGGCCATTTTCTGCCTCGGTAGAAGCGAGGCTGAAGAAGCAAGGGGAAAAAGTGTGTAAAACATATAAAGGGGGCAGAGTGGAAATACTCTGACCCTCTAGAGGTGCTTAGGGGGTCCAAGAAGGTCCTCCTGGGGCCCCCCTTTTTTTAAAAAAAAAACGGCGAAATGCGCGCATCCTATCGCGTTGGGTGCACGGATTCTCTCGCGTTGGGTGAGCAGTTCCTAACGCGTTGGGTGCGCGGATCCAAAAAACATGGAAACAAAATATAAAATAAAGTTTTGAGCATATAGTTAAAAAAATATTTTGAACAATATAAAAAAATATGTTTGAAAAACCCATTAAGTTCAAATAATATTTTTTAATTTTTAAAAGAATTAATTGAAAAAATAAGTTTAAAAAATGGTGATAAAAAAGTATTTAAAAAAAATGTAATTAATGAAATTGACACACTGAATTTGACAAATATACAAATCCAATCAAAATCATTAAACATGATATCTTCAGAGATAAGTTATAGATAGGAATTAGCATTTAAAAAACCTTTGAAATTCACTGAAAAAAACATAGGTTTCATGCACGTTATAGTTAGGAATTGGCATTTAAAAAACCTTTGAAATTCACTGAAAAAACCATAGGTTTCAGGCACGTTATAGTTAGGAATTAGCATTCAGCTAACTATAACTCGCGCCCCCGCAATGCACTGCTGATGACGTCACATATTACATCACTCATGACATGGTCAGTGACATCACTGATGACATCACTGACGACATCTCAAATGACATCACTGATGACGTCAACCATGTGATAAATTAGTGCATCTTCTCACACCCTAATATAACCTTTGATACACCGACTCAAAATTTCAAACGGCCATTTTGACAACCATAGATACTCCAATACCAATAACTACACACCCACTCATTGACTTTTAGGTCTACATGCATGTCCACTCACTCCCCTGTACAGTCACTCATACTTACAGTCACTCTGTGCATTTATACACCTATATAGACACTCATACACCGCCAATCATCCATTGAGGTACTGACACATCTAGTCAGTCTTGCAAATAATTAATCACAGTCCAATTTACTCACCTATACAGTTAAACACACTCAAGTTCACTTACTCATAAAAATACTAACAAATTCTGTGTCTTCCTGCAGAAAAACAAACAGCACATGACACAGATATCCTTGCACTATGGTGCATACAGCCACTCCCAAAATCACACACTCTCACATATAGATAGTTATATACTCTTACACACATATACACTGCGTTTCACATATGTAGTTACTGACACATGTACAACTGAGATATACATTCAATCACTAACATACCCATACATACACTCACCCAACCATACAGTTCATCACAGATGCACTCTTAAAACCATGCACCCACTGAATCACCCACTCACACATCTAGTCACAGAGCCACACACACCCTACCCACACAAACACTCAGACACCCATACAGATACTCAGACAACCAATCAATAACCCACATAGACACTCATATAGCTATTCACAAAACCATGCAGCCACTTATACACCAACACACAGACACATACAGACATTCACACAGTTTAGTCACTAGTCTGCAGTAAGATACATTTAATGACTCACTTATAGAGTCAGTTACGCACCTAGAAAATCATCCATTCACACACTTGTACACCCACTTATTCTTCAACAGGCCTTTCCCTATATATATTAAACATATTAAAACTGTTCAGAAACACATACTCAATGGATGATGTCATCAGTGATGTCATCAGTGATGTCATTTGAGATGTCATCAGTAATGTCTTCAGTGATGTAACTGACCATGTCATGAGTGATGTAATATGTGATGTCATCAGCAGTGCATTGCGG
Organism: Triturus cristatus; assembly: GCF_964204655.1. Lineage (NCBI taxonomy): Eukaryota > Metazoa > Chordata > Amphibia > Caudata > Salamandridae > Triturus > Triturus cristatus. The sequence goes on along the minus strand of NC_140592.1, from coordinate 271,961,032 downwards.
GGGCGCGAGTTATAGTTAGCTGAACTAACTATAACAGAGGAATTTCTAGGGTTTTGTACGAGGGAAATGTCCAGCTAACTATAACGCCCCTGAAACCTATGTTTTTTTCAGTGAATATATATATGTATATGTATAAAATTTCTGGGTAGCTGGGTATCAGGAATACTGCCCGGCACTTAACAGTCTCAGCTACCAGTATATTAATTCTAATACATAAACTAAATTTACTGAGTGTTTACCCCAATATAAGACATTATACATTCTTGTTGTAATTTAATTTGTATCTGCAGTGTCCCTTTGCAAAGCACCTTGACCTGACTGGCGAACGGACGTGATGGAAACAAACTGCGTATCCCGTATCAAAGGGACTACAAATAAGAATTGGAAAAAAGGGAGTGGATCTACGTTGTTCAGTGAAAATAGAAGCACCAGACTAAGGTAAACACTGCAGATACTTCATCTGTAAATGTAAAGTCAACCAGATAGGAGACACCTAGTAGATCTACAAGAAAGTAAAATTGGAGAAGTGCTAAATAACCACCTTCCAGAAAACATAAAAGAGTGTTTACAGAATTCGAAGATTTAATTTTAAAGATACACACAAACTTTCATTACTTGAAATACGAAACGAACAGAAAGATTAAGCCATGTAGAAGCGCGATTTTGTGCAAAACACTTGTTGGCTATAGGCAGTATTGCTATAAAATCATGATACATAAAGAGAACAAGAATAATGAATAACAAAAGTAATTACTACGAGAATGTATAATGTCTTATGTTGGTAAACACTCAGTAAATTATATATATATACAAATATATATATATATATATATTACCTTACTGGCGTAGTTAGGACCTATTTTCCATAGGAAATCCGCAATATTCTAGTTTTTAATAACGTTGGCGCCGATTGACGAATCTTCGCGAAATTTTCCAAACTTTTGAATTTCACAGTGATTCGTTAAGCGGGGGCCGAGAAAAAAGGGGGGTCCCAAAACACGTTTTCCCCATGCATTTTCCCATAGGACCTGTTGACACAGCTACAGCCCGAACTGCTGAACGGAATTACACCACATTTGGCAAAGAGGTAGTCCTCAGTTCAGACTCGTGCCTTTTGCTTAAATGGTGTAAATCCGTTCAGTAGTTCCTGAGAAAATTAGGGTTAAAAATATAGATATATCTGGGCGGAGCCTAACCACACATCTCATCGTGAGATCTGATTGGCTGTCAGTACTTCATCCAAGAAGTGTTGGCAGCCATCTTGGGACCAATATACATGATAGCACCTCATTAAAAAGCATTGCAGTTAATAGAAGGTTTTAAGACTTTAGTTACATTATAAATCATTTGTTGATGGTACCATACTCCTTTTAGGAATTGTGGTGTGTTCTAAGGTGATTTTACCATGTGAAAAAGCCTTCTGCTGTGATATCATGAATCATGTTTGAGAGAAAACTATTTTCTCATGCTTTTCCCACAGAGGTTTGGGAGGTGATCTATAAGCTAAACTGAGAACATATTTGCTGTAAATTCACATTATCCTTCTCAGTCATGTGAGAATGAAGTCTGACATTCTCAGTAAAACATGAACATCCAACAACGGCAGAGACTGTCAGTTGATTCCTTTGTGTTCTACTGCAGCTTCCCAGAGTGTTCTAATGAACAACTAGGACGCTAACAGTCTTACTTATGGCAAAAGTATGGCACACCTGAAGCCATCTTGATTGGAATAAAGTGGTAATGCTTAAAACATTTAATTTACAAAGGAACAAAATGAGGGGGTTCATTTTGCCATAGAAATTATGATTGGTGCTGCAGAAAGAAAGATTAGGGCACATTTTGACTTCTCATATCCTCTTCTATTTCATAAACAAATTCTGACATGCAGACTGAAACATGCACTTTGAATACCAGCAGCAGACTTCCCTGGGGAGCAGTATCTTTACTACAGTGATCTAATGAACAACGAGAGTGCTAACATTTAGAATTGATGGCAAATGTGTGACACATCTGAATGCCTTCTTGATGGACCCAAAGTAAAAAACTGAATGCATTTCCTACTGAGGAGACTGCAATAAATGAGGAAATTAGGAAACTTCATAACAAATAAATCTCCCAAGATGGCCACCAGAGACAAAAGAGCCCAAATGTAGTCCAAATATCAGCCAGCTGAAGCCCAAGTATAGCCCAATGACAGAATGTCCCAGAGTGTTCTAACGAACAACTAGAGTGCTAACAGTCTTACTTATGACAAAAGTATGGCACACCTGAAGCCATCTTGATTGGAATAAACTGGTAACACTTAAAACATTTAATTTAAAAAGGAACACAATGAGGGGGTTCATTTTGCCATAGAAATTATGATTAGTGATGAAGAAAGAAAAATGAGGGTACATTTTGAGTGACTTCTCAAATCCTCTTCTATTTCATTAAAAAATTCTGATATTCAGACTGAAACATGCACTTTTAGTTCCAGCAGCAGACTTCCGTGGTGAGCAGTAGCTTTACTACAGTGATCTAATGAGCAAATAGAGTGCTAACATTCAGAATTTATGGCAAATGTGTGACATATCTGAATACCTTCTTGATGGAATCAAAGTAAAAAACTGAAAGCATTTCCTACTGAGGAGACTGCAGTAAATGAGGATATTAGGAAACTTCATAACAAATAAATCTCCCAAGATGGCCACCAGAGACAAAAGAGCCCAAATGCAGCACAAATATCACCCATATGTAGCCCACATGTAGCCCAATGACAGAAGTGTGCAAAACACTTATTTTTTGTGTATTTGCAGTTTTATATAGTGCAGACTTGTCGGGTATTGGAGTGCTTTACATGAGCATTGGTTACATCACACAAGATCACATTCATTTTGGTTGTAGACATGGGGAGACTAAGTGATTTGACCAGAATCACAGAATGTTGAAGCAGAAACTCCAACCTGGTTCCCCAGTTGCACAGTCTGCAGCTCTGGAAGTAACACCACATCCTCTCCCCTAAGTGCAACATTTAATCAAGTGGTCAACTGGATAACAAAACATAAAGATTACAAATAATTTAAAAGTTCTTTGTCGCTATTTGAAAACTCAGAAAATATGTCCTCATTTTAGTTTTTTAGAGCACTAACCATATTTTTGATGCAAATAAGACCCTCTCATATATGTAATTTCTAAAGGAACTGCTCTAGGTATTACAGTTTTGATTACATCAAGATGACGTCAGGCGTTCCACACTTTTGTAATAAATATAGAATGTTAGCAATCTAGTTATTCATTGGGATACTGTTGAGAGGCAGAGGCCAGGGGCACGGACTCTGAAAATTAAAGGCAGGTAGGAGACTGCAGCGGCAACAATTTGACCACACTGGGCAGGCAGGAAGGGCAGTGGCAGCACAACAGACTATGGAGGGCAGTGGAAAGGGGGGCAGGGGCAACAAACCAACAATACAGGACTGGCAAGAGAGGCTGTGGCAATATAATAGACCATTGTGTGCAGAAGGAAGAGGCAGTGGTAGTACAACCATACATGCCATCAGCCAGGAAACGTCCAATGTTTTTAAGCTCAAATGGGCTTTATTTGATCTGTCTCCTGTCTACAATCTCCTCTTTTTCAATGTAACTCAAAGGGGAAAATCAATACCCCAGTTTTTTTCAAAATCTCCCTCTTACCAAGTTCAAAATGTACGCAAGTATGGTACATTGGATCATGGTAGGCAGGAGGAATTGGGGTAGGGACATGGACTCGGATAACAGAGGACAGGAGGGACATGGAGAGGTGCACCAAACTGACCCTACAGGGCAGGCATAAGGGTTTGCAGCAGCACAAGACACCACACAGGGCATGCGGGATGGGAGTGAAGCACAACAATCCATAGAAAGCAATAGGGAGGGGACAGGACCATGCACATGGACAACAGAGAACAGAGGGGAAAGAGGCAATGGTAGCTAGCTGACCATAATGGACAGACAGGAGAGAAAGCTGCAGCATAACAGACCATAAAGGGCAGGAGGGACGGATCAGGGGCATTACAATGGAGCAAACAAGCCAGGAGGGAGGGAATAGGGATCTGCACATGGAAACAGAGGGCTGGGGCAAGTGGGCAGGGCAGGAGCAGCAAGATGACCATGGAAGTCAGGCAGGATGGGCACTAGAAACAAGGAACACCATGGAGAGCAACAGTGAGACTATGATGGCATACACCCAGACCATGGAGCGGAGGTGGGAGGGGGTATGGGGCAGCTAGCGGACCACACAGGGAAGGTGGGAGGGGCCATGGCAGCACAGAAGACCATGCATGGCAAGCGGGAGGGTTAGTGGCAGCACAATGGCTATGATGGGCAAGAAGGAGGGTGCAGGGGCATGCACAAAGGACCATGGAGGATAGAAGGGAGGGTCAGGACCTGGGCACAGACAAGAGAGTTCAGGGGAAGGGACCTCACAACAGACCACGCGGGGCAGGCAGGCGGAGCAGTTGCAGCACAACAGACCAGGGAGGGCAGAAGGGTGTGGCAGTAAAATGGACCATGGAGGACAGGAGGAAGGGGATAGGAGCATGGCATGTGGACAGGCAGGGTGGAGGTGGCAGGGACAGGTTACAGTGATCTGACAATGCAAGGCAGGTGGGAGGGGAGTGGCAGAGTAGATAGGAGTGGCAGGTCCATGGAACATGGTGGGCAAAAAGGATGGAGCAAGGGCATGCACAACGACATTGGAGGGCAGGGGGAAGGAGAATAGGGGCAGCAAGCTAAGCACAGAGGCTAAGCAGGAGGTCAATGATGGGCCATAGAATTGGGCAATGGAGGGCAGGAGGAGTGGACTGGTACATCATGCTAAATGGAGGGCAGTGGCAGCACATCAGACCATGCATGGCAGGAGGGAGGAGGCTAGTCCATGGATTCCGACAACAGAGGATAGGTAGGAGGTGGATGGGGCAGCAAGCTAACTGTTCAGAGAAGGTGGGTATTAGGAACTTTATTGTTTTTAAAATGTGTGTCTGTGCGAACTACTTAAAATTGAACAAGTATGCAGCATAATCTCACTTTTATTCAGGAAGAAGAGGACGTTTGTGACTGTGACTCCAGGCTCACTTGGCAGAAACACCCCCTGACCGTCCACCCCCATCGCAAAATGTAATGCCCGTGAAAAGGGTAGGTGGACAAAGTGTTATATAGAACATAGTCCTGAGAGTACGATTGAAAATGAAAACTCGATATAGTATATGGTATAAACTATGCACCAAAAAGTGTGATATAAGATGAACCGGGACGTGAAATATAATATGCAATACATTGTGCGCAATGACGGATTCATTGGAGAGCACGAGATAGCACAGGCACTAGAGCATGCTATGCGATATGCGCCTTGGAGTGTAATATGCACAGGGCAGTGTTGTGTAACCTAACTAGTCTCTAAAGTTGTAATATAAAATATGTGCTGGGGAGTGTAACGTTGCATATGCACTGTGACAAAGATATGGATCCCAGATTGTAATATGTATGGCATAGCGCTGTGCGTTATAACATAGGCATCGAGGAAGGCACGTTAGATGGGGCAATATAACCCGTGCGAAGGCAAGTGTGGCATAACATATTCACGGGGTGGTGTTACAGTGCACATGGGCTAGAGAGTGTCATAGCATACGCACTATCTGGTGGAATACAACACAGAGGTGTGTGGCACTCGGCGGGCACTGGTGGGTGTAACACAGCATTGGGCTCAGTCAGGAGCACGCTGTGACTCTCAAGTGAGGTTCGTCTCCTTTCCAGAGAGTAAAATAAAAGTATTACACATCCGACGGTGGATGTGTGTTTTATTAACCGTGAGGGGGGTTTCTTGCATAGTTTGGTCTAATTTTTGCTGAATCCCCTTTGAATGGCTTGGTGTGCGTGTGTATTAAATGTGCCCGTCAATAGCTACCCATGTTTGTATAAATAAACAACAAGGGTGTCTACTTGGAGAGTACCCACCAGCGGGGGTGCCGGGATTAGGCACGGTAGGGCGTCAGACACGTCAGAGCTTCACTAGCGGTATAAATACATTCCACGTGGATTCATTGTATGCATAGTCGCCTTTTAATGAATATCACGCAAATCGTCATGGTGATAGGTACATACGGTTTGTCCTGCATGTCCTAGGTGTTTCTTTAAATATATATTTTTTATAAATAATTAAAATAAAGGCCGGCCCCGGGGGATGGGGTCCCCAGGGCCATAAGTGGCCTGAGTACGGGGGCAACGCAGCCCGCCTCTTAAAGAATTTTTTTAAATAAAGGCCATGACCCAGGGGTTGGGGTCCCCGGGGCCGATTAAGGCCTTGGGAGGAGGGGGGCCACGTGGGCCCCTTCCAAATTAGTTTTTTTCAACAAAAATAATTAGGGTGCAGGTCCTGGGGAATGGGGTCCCCAGGGCCAATAAATTAGAAAAAGAAGGGGGGCCACACAGCCCTCCTTCTTAAAAAAATTAAAAAAATAAAAGAACGGTATCGCGCCAGAGGCGACGCCCCCTCCTTGCAGCACTCTGCAAACGCTCCCCCTGGCCAGTTGTAAGTTGGGGAATTAATTCCCCTTCAATACTGAGGGTCCCTGAGGGCCAACTAGCCCAACAGGTATCTCCAGTATGCGCCAGGGAGCTGCGTTGCAGACAGGTGTTCTGAGGCCACGCCCCTTTTTACACCTCTATGCAACACAGCTCTGTGGCGCTTACTGGAGGTACCTAGTGGGCTAGTTTGACCCTAGGGACCCTTAGGAGTCAAGGGGACTTAATCTCTCAACTTAGAACGGCCACAGGGCGCGTTTACACAGTGGTGAAGGGAGGGGACGGGGCCTGACGTGACGTGTGCAAACTCACCCTGTGGCGCGTCTTAAGTTGGGGAAATAATTCCCTTTCAATCCTGAGGGATGCTGGGGGCCAACTAGCCCACCATGTGCTTCCAGTAAGCGCCACTGCTCTGCGTTGCAGAGAGGTGGTGCAGGCTGTGCCCCTTTTTACACCTCTCTGCAATGGCGCTTACTGGACGTACCTAGTGGGCTATTTTGCCCCTAGGGACCCTCAGGATTCAAGGGGACTTAATCTCCCAACTTAAAACGGCCACAGGGCGTGTTTACACAGTGGGGAAGGGAGGAGACGGGGCCTGAGGTGACGTGTGCAAACACGCCCTATGGCGCGGTTTAAGTTGGGGAAAGAATTCCCCTTCAATCCTGAGAGCCCCTGGGGGCTAACTATCCCACCAGGTGCTTCCAGTAAGCGCCACTGAGCTGCGTTGCAGTGAGGTGGTCTAGGCCGTGCCCCTTTTGACATCTCTCTGCAACGCAGGTCTGTGGCGCTTACTGGAGGTACCTAGTGGTCTAGTTGGACCCTAGGGACCCTCAGGATTCAAGGGGACTTAATCTCCCAACTTAAAACGGCCACAGGGCGTGTTTACACAGTGGGGAAGGGAGGAGACGGGGCCTGAGGTGACGTGTGCAAACACGCCCTGTGGCGCGTTTTAAGAGGTAGTTTTAATCCCCTGCCCTATTATCTACTAGGGGCTTACAGAGGAGGTCATGCTAATCACAGGGGGACCCTAACGCATAGTATTCCCTAGTGTATGTAGGTGTTTTCACTGTATTGTGAGTGTCTTAACATAGCACTGGCTCTAGGACTGGTTAGTCAGACTCAGTTACCACCAGTATCCGTCTGAAAAAGTTGAGGGTACAGGATGATTTTGCAACAAGGCTTCTTTCTGCTCTTCAGTTTGTTCTTTCTGCACATTATCCTTCTTCCTGCACTTTTCTTCGTCTTTGAGGACTTCTGTTGCTTCTTTCTGCATTTCTTTTTTTTCTTTCTGTGCGTTTTTTCTTCTTTCTTCACATGTCCTATCTCTGTAGGCATAGTTAGAAATTAGCAATCAAAAAAACCTTTGATATTCACTGAAAAAAACATAGGTTTCAGGCACGTTATAGTTGGGAATTAGCATTTAAAAATCCTTAGAAATTCACTGAAAAAAACATAGGTTTCAGGGGCGTTATAGTTAGCTGGACTTTTCACTCGTACAAAACCATTGAAATTCCCCCGTTATAGTTAGTTCAGCTAACTATAACTCGCGCGCCCGCAATGCACTGCTGATGATGTCACATATTACATCACTCATGACATGGTCAGTGACATCACTCATGACATCACTGATGACATCTCAAATTACATCACTGATGACATCATCCTTGTGATAGAGTGGTAGACCTCCTCTTCCCCTCATATAACCTTTGATACACACATTCAAAAATAGAAACTAAAATTTTCAAAACAATGGACATACCAATACCAGTTACAACAACCTATTCAGTAATTCTAAGATCCACATACACATCCACTCATTCACCAACAGTCCTATACAGTCACTCATACATGTACTCACTCATCATATGTACTCATACACCTATACATCCTGTTACACAACGCCACTCATCCATAGAGTTACTCACACACAGTCACTCATGCTAATAAAGAATCAAACATCCATTTACGTGCATATACAGTTATACACACACCACCACACTTACTTCTACAGAAACTTACACATACTTAGTCTTTTAAACAATCACTTATAGAAACACATACTTATTCATACAGGAACTCTTCCAATCTCTCACTCTCACATATACTCACTTATATACACCAATAGTCACATATACTAGTTTAAAACATATGTAGTTACTCATAAAGACACTATTGAGACAGTCATTGACTCACTAACACACCCATGCACACACTCATCCACCCATACAGTCCTGCACACATGCTGTCTTCAACACATACAAACAGTGAGTCACTCATTCATGCACCTATGCACTACGTAATACTCCCCACCGAACCATACAGACACTCAGACACTCATACTGATACTCAAAAAACCAACTAATAACCTATATAGACACTCATGTAGCTACTCACCAACCCATGCAGCCACTTATACACAAAGTGAGAGACTGATACAGATATTTGCATATTTAAACATTACTCACTAAGCCATGTATTCACTAAGATACACTTAATCAGTCAGTTATACAATCAATTTTTCAAAAACAAATCATCCATTTAGACACTTATATACCCATTTATTCTTCCATCGACCTTGAGATATACATATATAAAACATTTGTAATTTTCAGAAAAACCCACATTCACTGGATGATGTCATCAGTGATGTCATGAGTGATGTCACTGACCATGTCATGAGTGATGTAATATGTGACGTCATCAGCAGTGCATTGCGGGCGCGCGAGTTATAGTTAGCTGAACTAACTATAACGGGGGAATTTCAATGGTTTTGTACGAGTGAAAAGTCCAGCTAACTATAACGCCCCTGAAACCTATGTTTTTTTCAGTGATATATATATATATATATATATATATACATATATATACATATGTAAATATGTATATATGTATATATTCACTGAAAAAAATCATAGGTTTCAGGGGCGTTATAGTTAGCTGGACATTTCCCTCGTACAAAACCCTCGAAATTCCCCTGTTATAGTTAGTTCAGCTAACTATAACTCGCGCCCCCGCAATGCACTGCTGATGACGTCACATATTACATCACTCATGACATGGTCAGTGACATCACTGATGACATCACTCATGACATCTCAAATTACATCACTGATGACATCACTGATGACGTCATCCATGTGACAAATTAGTGTACCTTCTCACACCCTAATATAACCTTTGATACACCGACTCAAAATTTCAAACGGCCATTTTGACAACCATAGATACTCCAATACCAATAACTACACACCCACTCATTGACTTTTAGGTCTACATACATGTCCACTCACACACCTGTACAGTCACTCATACTTACAGTCACTCTGTGCATTTATACACCTATATAGACAATCACACACCGCCAATCATCCATTGAGGTACTGACATATCTAGTCAGTCATGCAAATAATTAATCACAGTCCAATATACTCACCTATACAGTTAAACACACTCAAGTTCACATACTCATAAAAATACTAACAAATTCTGTGTCTTCCTGCAGAAAAACAAACAGCACATGACACAGATATCCTTGCACTATGGCGCATACAGCCACTCCCAAAATCACACACTCTCACATATAGATAGTTATATACTCTTACACACATATACACTGCGTTTCACATATGTAGTTATTGACACATGTACAACTGAGATATACATTCAATCACTAACACACCCTTACATACAGTCACCCAACCATACAGTCCATCACAGATGCACTCTTAAAACCATGCACCCACTGAATCACCCACTCACACATCTAGTCACAGAGTCACACACACCTTACCCACACAAACACTCAGGCACCCATACAGATACTCAGACAACCAATCAATAACCCATATAGACACTCATATAGCTATTCACAAAACCATGCAGCCACTTATACATCAACACACAGGCACATACATACATTCACACAGTTTAGTCACTAGTCTGCAGTAAGATACATTTAATCACTCACTTATAGAGTCAGTTACGCACCAAGAAAATCATCCATTCACACACTTGTACACCCACTTATTCTTCAACAGGCCTTTCCCTATATATATTAAACATATTAAAACTGTTCAGAAACACATACTCAATGGATGATGTCATCAGTGATGTCATCAGTGATGTCATTTGAGATGTCATCAGTAATGTCTTCAGTGATGTCACTGACCATGTCATGAGTGATGTAATATGTGACGTCATCAGCAGTGCATTGCGGGGGCGGGAGTTATAGTTAGCTGAACTAACTATAACAGGGGAATTTCTAGGGTTTTGTATGAGGGAAATGTCCAGCTAACTATAACGCCCCTGAAACCTATGATTTTTTCAGTGAATTTCTAAGGTTTTTTAAATGCTAATTCCTAACTATAACGTGCCTGAAACCTATGGTTTTTTCAGTGAATTTCAAAGGTTTTTTAAATGCCAATTCCTAACTATAACGTGCATGAAACCTATGGTTTTTTCAGTGAATTTCAAAGGTTTTTTAAATGCTAATTCCTATCTATAACTTATCTCTAAAGATATCATGAAAAGCATTCTTTTTTTTAAAGTAGGGTGCACATTAGTTTTGTGGAAAAGCATCTTTGTGATTGGTTAAGAAAAAGCAGTTTCAACGTGGAGTACATATCATAGGATAAAATTTGCTCAGCTCAACCACACCTGCTACTTGCATTTGGAAGGCACTGTTCGAACTTAAAACAATCGTGAACTTTTAACCTGCACGTGTCGTTAAATGTTCAAGAAAATGTTGCAAAAAAATATCGTTAAGTTTTAAAAAATTGATGAACTTTTAACCTGCACGTGTTGTAGAATGTTCTAGAAAGTGTGTTGATAGAATACGTTGCACTTCTGACTTCTATGTGTTGTTGAATATTAAAAAAAAGTTCATATGAAAAATTAAAAAGAAACCAATAGAGAAGTTTTGAAACCTAAAAGAATCAAGGAACTATTCTAATTTATTCTTTACATGTATTTATGTGTGGAGCAACAAAATTATAGACACAACAGCACCAGGAAGAGGAAGAAGCAGGGAGTGGGGGGAGGGGGAGAGATGGGCAGAATGGCACACATGCACAATTAAGTACAACACACATATTGACTAACAATGGCCAAAATGAAACACACCAACAAGGAGCACAAGTCACACAACCCGCCAACATCACACCACTGAACGAGCATAGAAGTGAAAACCACGCTGCATTCATACAGGATGTGTACAAAGGCCAGTCGTTGGTGTTGTGGGATGTCTGCGACCGTGGTCATCATGGATGAGATGCCCAGCATGTGGCATATGGTCGAGTTCACTGTGTGTTATGTTGCCAAACAGCTGCTCCTCCCTCTCAGGAGCCCCCACACTTTTGTACGGTGCGCTGTTGTATCTCGTGCACTCGTACGGCACACCATTGTAATGCCTATTTGCGCATGTCCTGCTACATTCCAACTACACCATCACAGTGCCGTTTGGAGGTGGTGCATGCCACTTTACAACATCGACTGCCACGGCTCTTGTAGCAGGTCACACCAGAACACAGAGACACACTTACCGCACTTCCTGTACACGGACATGTCCGAGACACCCCGTTCCCCTTGCCAGATAGGCACACCCCTGCACTGACCTCTGAACCCTAGACCAGCACACGCCAGTTGTGCATGCAGGAGGATGCGTGCGTAGCTACACATCCAGGCTCACTGCCAACGCTGAGGTGACAGCACACTGTGATGTTGCAGGGCTCGTGCCTATCATGCTAAGACAATGACCACAGGGACACACTTGCTAAGATGTGGGTTTGGGGGGCATTGGCGGTCCTGGAGTTGTTGAGATGAGTCTTCTGGCCCTCATGGGTATCCCTGTTTCATGCTCATTGACTCTATGGCACCTGTGGGTGTTCTGGTGTGGCTCTTGGCTGTGTTCCCTTTCATGGTGCAGGTAGTTGTCTTGCTTAACACCAGCAGAAAGCAGGTGTAAAATCCCTGGTGCTAACGTGTCTTATCGTCGGAATTTGTTTCGCATTGCAATTGATGTGAAAGTTGTGATGTGATTTTTTTCGTGTGCAGAACAATATACGAACTGAGCAGTGTATCTCGTCAAGATCCAGCACCTGACACACTATTCCCAATCAATATAAATACAATGAGATTTCTTAATAGATTTTGTGTGTACACTGTAAGTGCAGCCAATACCTCAGTGCAATTCAATACAGGATTTTAGTATTTAGAATAAATCGGAAAGGTGCACCTCGTGTCTTTTTGCACGGGAACGGCTAGTCTCCATTTCATTATCAGCACTTTAACGGAAGTAAAGTTGAGATAAATCTAACACACTATTCAGAAGTTGGTGCAAACTGCAGATATCACCAGTATTCCAGCGATAAGTGCCCCAAAATTTAACACCATGGTGGACTCCATCAAATAACAGTAATAAGAACAAGAAAGAGTCACAGAGCAGTTAAGAGAACAACCAAAACGTTATTTATTGTTTTTTTAAACTTTATTTTTTATATTCATAAATATGTAAACGATAAACTGTTTTCAAACTTTCTTTTTTTATTAGCATATATATGAACGATAAACTATTAAACAAAATGTATCAACAATAATACAAAACAACAAGGCGGAACACTCCTGTGGGGACCATGGATGTCGACGACCGACCTGGAAAATCAGAAAGATTGTTAAAAAAAAAACAACATGCTATTCTCAACAAAATACCACAAGAAACAAATCACAGATATATAAAATGCATACAGCTAACAAAATGTTATAAGTTTAACTTACAAAAACTGTAAATGTTGCCGCTTTAAAATATTTACCAAATCTGAGGAAAAGTTTTTGCAGAAGGCACCAAGCCCACAACGTTTTTCTTCAGTGGTGAGGAAATTTTTTACTTTTCCCAAGGGGCAAACAAAGACCAATGCCACCTTAGTCACGTGCAAGATTTGCAAAAGAGTTCTGTCACGAGGGGATCCTAACAAGAAATACTCGTACGGCACGGCAAGTATGATGAAACACCTAAGGACCCTTCATCCAAACAATCTTGCACGAGAAGAGTGCAAACAGATGAGAAACACTCCTATTCTGTATCTGTAAAAAAGAATCACAAATAAATGTATATTAATAACTTTCAAAATTACACTATTCCATTACTGTACAAACACATTTTATATAAATACTGACTAAGAAACTATGTCCCTGAACCACAAGTGTGACGATGGTTAAAACACAACATGCATAGCGCATACTACTTTGAAGCAGTTCATGCCCTAAAGCCTACCTCACTAAAACTCTACATGCTAACTGACTAAATGATTACAGTACTATAAGGAGACACACTGGGTGAGTGACAGGGTGTTTGCTAGAAGAGTATGAATACTAACTAGGGAATTGAAGGTGTGAAACACAACTGTGTAGGTGATTAGAGGACTGCATCCATACTGCATAGGCATTTAAAGCAGTCCATGTGCTAAGGCCTGGCTCACTGCATGACTACTTGGGTACTGACTGAATCATTAGAGTACAGCAAGAAGAGTGCCTAGGTGAATTTATAAGTGCTAGGCTTTTCGCACAGGGAATGGATTAGTACTTGGTACTGAATGGGTCACTAGAGGAGTGCAAAGGCAGTGACAAGATGTTTGCTGGACTGTATGGATACTGACTAGGAAATTGAAGGTGTGAAAGACAATTGTGTAGGTGGTTAGAGGACTGCATGCATAGTGGATAGAGGGTTGAAGCAGTCCATATACTAAGGCCTGGGTGACTGGATGAGTACTTGGGTACTGACTGAATGATTAGAGCACTGCAAGGAGAGCGCCTGGGTGAATTTATTAGGGTTTGGCGCAGTGAATGGATTAGTACATGATGCTGAATGGGTCACTAGAGGAGTGCAACGGGAGTGACAGGGTGTTTGCTGGAAGTGAATGGATACTGACTGGGGAATTGAAGGTGTGATAGACAAGTGTGTAGGTGGTTAGAGGACTAAATGCATAGTGGATAGGGGTTTGAAGAAGTCCGAGTGCTAAGACCTGGCTCAGTGCATAAATACTTAGGCAGTGACTGAATCATTAGAGTACTGGAAAGAGAGTGTCTTGGTGAATTTATAAGTGTTTGGGTTTTGGCACAGTGAATGGATTAGTACATGCTGTTGAATGGGTCTCTAGAGGACTGCAAAGGAAGTGACAGGGTGTTTCCTGGAAGTGTATTGATACTGACTAGGGAATTGAAGGTGTAAAAGACAAGTGTATAGTATGTTAGAACACTACATGCATACTGCATAGACATTTGAAGCAATCTATTTGGTACTTAGAAACTGACTAAATCATCAGACTACTTCTAGGACAGTGCTTAGGTAAAACTTTTAAATTTTCAGTTCTGCCACAGTGAACAGAATAGTACATGGTACTGCACCTTAGTGTCAAACCCTGACTCATTTTAGCAATGCATAAGCAAAGACTAGCTTCTAATGCTACTAAAACTTGACAACATGACAGGCTTCAAAAGACTTATCTGCTAAAAAATACACGATGTTACCAAATGCTTCTCTCACAGTGGTTCCCAAATGCACACAGACTCACAGTGTGATTCTAGACAACAACCACTATACCTAGGAGTTTACCAAAAATCATTCACTACTGTGGAAGTGGTAAGGGAACTGCACACAATCTTCATATTTCAGGACTGCACTTTGGTGTCAAAGCCTGACTCATTTAATCAAAGCATAAGCAAAGACTGGCTTTTAATGCTACTAAAACTTGACAACATGACCGGTTTTAAAACAGTTATCTGTCAGCAAATACATGATGTTACCAAATGCTTCTCTCACAGTGATCCCAAATACACACTAACTCACAGTGTGATTCTAGACAAGCACCACTATCCCTAGGAGTTTACCAAAACTCATTTACTACAGTGCAAGTGGTAAGGGAACTGCACACAATCTACATATTTCACGACTGCACTTTACAGTCAATGCCTGACTCATTTAATGAAAGCATAAGCCATAACTGTCTTCTAATGCTACTAAAACTTGACAACATGACATGTTTTAACCCCTTCGATGCTCATGACGGAACTGTTCCGTCATGAGCATCGGTTGGGCTGTGCTCATGACGGAACCGTTCCGTCATGAGGACAGCCCCCGGGGGAAGCGCTGGCGCTCCCCCCCTTGTGCCTCGATCTTGCCCCCCTTTACGGGGGTGGCAGCGGAAGAGCTTCCGCTGCCACCCCCGACCCCCCCCGAGCCCCCCCACGCTTTCTGATGACGTCAGCGCGCACAGCGCGCGCCGGCGTCATCAGGAAGCGTTGGACGCGCTGGAATCCATTTCTTCCAGCGCGTCCAAGGGGAGCAGAGGTAGGTGTTTGTCGTCTGGTGGGGGCCGCGGCGGTGAAATCTGTAGTATTGAGGCATCGGGGGAGAGGAAAGAGTATTTCCTCTCCCCCGATGTCTCAATACAGGGCATTCCTGCTCCACGATCGCGCACAGCGTCGCGATCGTGGAGTAGGGATGCCCCACTAGACACCAGGGATTTTGTATTTTGAGTTTGGGAAGCGACCCCTTGGGCAAGGGTCGCTTCCTTGGGGATGAAAATTTGGCAAAGTCTTTTCTGCCCCCCCTGGGGGCAGATCGGCCCGCTTTCTGCGCGTTTCTGCCCCCAGGGGGGGCAGAAAAGCCCACTAGACACCAGGGATGTCGTTTTTACTATGTAGGAAGCGACCCCTTGGGCAAGGGTCGCTTCCTTGGGGGCAAAATTTGTGGAAGTCTTTTCTGCCCCCCCTGGGGGCAGATCGGTCCGCTTTCTGCGCGTTTCTGCCCCCAGGGGGGGCAGAAAAGCCCACTAGACACCAGGGATGTCGTTTTTACTATGTAGGAAGCGACCCCTTGGGCAAGGGTCGCTTCCTTGGGGGCAAAATTTGTGGAAGTCTTTTCTGCCCCCCCTGGGGGCAGATCGGTCCGCTTTCTGCGCGTTTCTGCCCCCAGGGGGGGCAGAAAAGCCCACTAGACACCAGGGATGTCGTTTATGCTATGTAGGAAGCGACCCCTTAGGCAAGGGTCGCTTCCTTGGGGGGTCAAATAATTTGAAGACTTTTCTGCCCCCCCTGGGGGCAGATCGGTCGTCTTTCTGCCCGTTTCTGCCCCCAGGGGGGGCAGAAAAGCCCACTAGACACCAGGGATGTCTTTTTCTTTATGTAGGAAGCAACCCCTTGGGCAAGGGTCGCTTCCTTTGCGGCCTAATTATGTAGAATACTTTTCTGCCCCCCCTGGGGGCAGATTGGTCGTCTTTCTGTCCGTTTCTGCTCCTTGGGGGGGGGGCAGAAAAGCCTACTAGACACCAGGGATATAAATATTATTGTAGGAAGCGACCCCTTGGGCAAGGGTCGCTTCCTTGGGCCCCTAAATGTTTTGAAGACTTTTCTTGCCCCTCTGTGGGCAGATCGGTTTTATTTTTTTGCCGTTTCTGCTCCCATTGGAGGCAGAAAAGCCCACTAGACACCAGGGAATTAGTTCAATTAGAAATAGAAGTGACCCCTCGCTTCCAGGGTGCAATTTGTTATATGTATTTGGCTCACCTGCCCCGGGACTGAATAGCCTTTTTTTTCCTGCTGTTTTCTGCCTGACCTGGCACACAAACCGATTGACCATTTGGGTAGTGACATGGCATGTTATAATGTTTATTGTTATATTTTTTGTGATTTCCAATTGTAATGTTTTTTTTGTTTACTTTTTTGTTCTAGGTGAAGGCTTTTCTTCTGTTCACGGTGACGTTTTGGTTCTGGTGGTTTTGCTGTTTGTGTAGTTTGGTAAGAGACTGTTTTTTTGTACAATGCAAATGTGTTTGATTTCTCTGCCTGTTTTTTTTTGCAAATGGTGTAATAATAGCAGTATGTTTGGTTTTTGAGTTTCAAAAACTTTTTGCATTGGTGCACGATGTGTATTTTGTTGTCTTGTGAGTAATTTGTTTTTTTTTCTTCTTTCTAGTTTGATATCGTTGGTCTTTGCTGTGTCACTGCAGAGTTTGTTTCTGGTGAGTGTAGCTGTCTCTTTTGATTTTGGATTGTATAGTTTTTGAGTACATTGATCTTATTGATATAAGGTACACATTTCTTTACTTACTTGGTTTGCACATTGTTGGTTGTTGTTGACTTGTTTGTGCAGTCTTCCATCTTAGTAGGTATAATGGCTAGCCGCAGGATGACTGCTCAGCAGGTTGTTGGTTTGCTGTTTGAGTCTTCCTCTGATATTGGGTCAGAGACTGACTCTGCTTCTGAGGGAGAGGGGGCAGGGGACGATTCTGGCAGTGAGTTTTCTCTCCGTATGGGGTCATCGGATGATGAAGATACTCTTAGTGCGGATGAAGTGCCTGTGTTAGAGGAGGAGACTGATGTGCCGATAGTGCGGCAAGAGGCATCTGGGCTGCAGCCTGCGGCTGCAAGGCTTCCCGTTGGTGTAGTGCGGCAAGAGACATCTGGGCTGCAGGCTGGGACTGCAAGGCTTCCCGTTGGTGTAGTGCGGCAAGAGGCATCTGGGCTGCAGGCTGGGGCTGCAAGCCTTTCCGTTGGTGTAGTGCGGCAAGAGACATCTGGGCTGCAGGCTGGGGCTGCAAGTCTTCCCGTTGAAAGTGATGACCTCTGGGTTGCCCCTGGCATGGTGCAGCCGGAATTTCCTGAGTTTACTGGTGTTCCAGGGTCTAGAGTGAATACCGAGAACTTTTTGCCTGTACATTTTTTTCAGTTGTTTATGGACGATGTGTTTTTGGCAGAGATTGTTGAGCAGACTAATTTGTATGCCGAACAGTTTTTGAGGGACAACAGTGCCAGTCTTAAGCCACACTCTAGAGCTACCCGGTGGACTCCCACAAATGTTGAAGAGATGAAGAAGTTCTTGGGTTTAACTTTTTTGATGGGCTTGCTAAGGAAGCCATCATTGGCTTCATATTGGTCTAGCAGTCCCTTGATGGCAACGTCTATTTTTCCGGCAGTCATGAGTCGTGACAGGTATTTGCTTCTGCTTCGGATGATGCACTTTGTAGATAATGGTTTAGCGTTGCCACGAGATCACCCTGATTGTGACCGTCTTTTTAAGATTAGGCCTGTCCTTGATCACTTTGTTGATCGATTTTCTGAGATTTATGCCCCTGGTAGAGAAATTGCAGTGGATGAGTCTTTGGTGTTGTTCAAGGGCCGCTTGGTTTTTAGGCAATACATTCCTAGTAAGAGGGCACGCTATGGAATAAAGCTGTATATGCTGTGTGACAGTAGGACTGGATATGTCTCTAATTTCAGGGTGTACACCGGTAAGGAATCTAGGTTTAACCTCCCTGGTTGTCCGTCCACTTTTGGAGTGACTGAGAAAATTGTTTGGGAACTTGGAAGAGGATTTTTTAACAAAGGCCACCATTTATATGTAGATAACTTCTACACTGGTGTGCGGTTGTTCAGGGAATTGGCCAAAGTGGACACTTTTGCTTGTGGCACAGTCCGCTGTAACCGTAAAGGTTTTCCGAAAGAACTTGTTTGTCAAAAGCTTGTGCGGGGACAGTGCAGTGCGTTGCGTTGCCAGGAGCTTCTTGCTGTGAAGTTTACAGACAGGAGAGATGTCTACATGCTGACTTCCATCCATGATGAAAGCACTGCACCTGTGACTGTTTGGGGTCAGGTCGCTGAAGCGCGCAAACCTGTATGTGTTTTAGACTATAATAGGTACATGGGTGGTGTTGACAGAGTAGATCAGAGGTTGGAACCTTACACTGCTCTTCGTAAGGCTTACATTTGGTACAAGAAGTTGGCTATCCATCTTTTCCACTTGGCAATGTTTAATGCTTTTGTTGTGTTCCAGGATTCTTGCCCTGAGTCAAAGATGACTTTTGCTAAGTTTCAGGAGTCTGTAATAGGCAGCCTTGTTGTAGTGGAACAGGCAAGTGTTCCTAGAGTTGGACTGGTGGAGGATGTTGCTAGATTGAAAGAACGCCACTTTCCAGATCACATTCCTCCCACACCCGCAAAAGATTTTCCCAGTAGGAGATGTAGAGTCTGTTGGCGAAGAGGTTCGCGGAAGGAGAGTCGTATGTACTGCCCCGACTGTCCTTCTCATCCTGCACTGTGTCTCTCTGCTTGTTTTAGAGCGTACCACACGCGAAATAATTTTTGGGAGGATTCTTGAGTGGTAAAGTGAACTGCCTGGTCTGTATTCTTTGGATAATTTGATTCTGTTTCAATGTTGGTGTTAGTGCAATGTATTTAGTTGCTGATTTTCTGTTAGAAGATTTGTATCTATTTGCAATTTGTTTGTGTTTTTATTTTTTTCTAAAAAAATCCAAAATGTGATGGCGGTGTGTGTAGGCCTGCGCTTGGCTGTTGGTGTGTGTGGACTGGCACTTGGTTGGTGGTGTGCGTGGAATGGTGCTTGGCTGACGGTGTGCGTGGACTGGCGGTGTGCATGGACTGGCGGTGTGCGTGGACTGGTGCGTGGCTGGTGGTGTGCGTGGAATGGTGCTTGGCTGGCGGTGTGCGTGGACTGGTGCGTGGCTGGTGGTGTGCGTGGAATGGTGCTTGGCTGGCGGTGTGCGTGGAATGGTGCTTGGCTGGTGGTGTGCGTGGAATGGTGCTTGGCTGGCGCTGTGCGTGGACTGGTACTTGGCTGGCAGTGTGTGTGGACTGGTGGTGTGTGCGGACTGGTGTTTGGCTGGTGGTGTCCGTGGACTGGAGCTTGGCTGGTGGTGTCCGTGGACTGGAGCTTGTCTGGTGGTGTGTGTGGACTGGAGCTTGGCTGGCGGTGTGCGTGGAATGGTGCTTGTCTGGTGGTGTCCGTGGACTGGAGCTTGGCTGGCGGTGTAGGTGGATTGGCGATTGGCTGCCGGTGTGCCTGGACTGGCGATTGGATGGCGGTGTGCCTGGACTGGCGCTTGGCTAGCGGTGTGCGTGGACTGGCGTTTGGCTAGCGGTGTGTGTCGACTGGTGCTTGGCTGGCTGTGTGTGAGTAGTGACTTTCTGCTGGTCACTACACACACTGCTAGCTGAGTGCCACTCCACGCAATCCTTCAGCCTGTGTAGTTGCTGTGTCTGGATTGTGGGCGTGTGAAAGTGATGGGCCCTTGAATGGCGCTGTGTGCTGGTGTGAGTTTTGTTATGTGATGGGCCCGCGGCTGGCGGTGTGAATGGTTTTGTATGTCTCACACGTATGAAAGGTGTATGAATGGCCTGTAAAGAGGTTGGTGCCTTGTCGTGGCTTTACAGCTCACGAGCTGTGAGTCAATGGTTCAGTTTCTTGCCCTTTCAATTATTACCAGTGCATTTCATGTTTTGTGAAATCACTTGGTAATACAATTTTATCTACTGAACCATCACTCACCCTCGTGCCAAATCCAACCAGTATGTGTGTGTGCTTGCGGGTTAGATGACTGTGCAGTAATATTTGTCTTTCTGAAGCAGGGTGTACCTTGTCCCTTTTTGGTGATTTTTGTACTGTGTTGCTTTTGTACCTGGTGGTGCGAATGGTCTTGTTTGTATCACGTATGAAAGGTGTGTGAATGGCCTGTAAAGCGGTTGGTGCCTTGACGTGGCTTTACAGCTCACGAGCTGCAAGTCATTGGTTTGGTTTTTTGTGAATTTAATTATTGACAGTGCATTTCATTTTTGTGAAATCTCTTGTTAATAAAATTTAATACACTGAACCATGACTTGCCCTCGTGCCAAATCCAACCAGTATGTGTGTGTGTTTGAGGAATAGATGGTTGTGCAGGAATCTTTGTTTTTTGTTTCTCTGCCAAGGTACACTTTCCATGTAAGAATAACCCACCAACTGTAGATATTGTCGAAAACCTTTGGGAGTTCATGGTGATGTCTCTCTAGTGATTTGAAAAATATTTTTTATCCCCATTGTCCTGTAAACCTCAAATTGTCTGCCACATTTTCTTTGCAGTATTATTCCTAAATTCTCACGCTGTAGTAACAATAGGTAATCTGGTTTTGCAAGGGGGGTTACTTTGGTTTTTTGCCCAGGGCTCGGCGGCCATCTAGGGAAACCTTTCCAACCCATGCATTTCTGAAAACTAGACACCCGGCGGCTTCCAGGGAGGTATGGCTTGCGTGGATCCCCCAACGTTTCCTTACCTAGAATCCCCTGCAAACCTCAATTTTTGCCCAAAAAATCACTTTTTTCACACATTTTGGGGTGGGAAAGTAGTGGCATCACCGGGCTCACACAAATTTACCACCACCCAGCGTTCCCCCAGGTCTCCCGGTAAAAATGGTGCCTCACTTGTGTGGGAGGCCCAAGTACCCGCGGCAGGCAAGGGCCCCAAACGTAGTGAGGCGACCTCAAGATGGCCTATCGCCAAACCACCTGGTTTTGCAAGGGGGGTCACTTTGGTTTTTGGCCCGGTGCGCGGCCGCCATCTAGGGAAACCTACCAAACCCAGGCATTTTTGAAAACTAGACACCCGGCGGCTTCCAGGGAGGTATGGCTTGCGTGGATCCCCCAACGTTTCCTTACCCAGAATCCCCTGCAAACCTCAAATTTTGCCCAAAAAATCACTTTTTTCACACATTTTGGGGTGGGAAAGTAGTGGCATCACCGGGCTCACACAAATTTACCACCAACCAGCGTTCCCCCAGGTTTCCCGGTAAAAATGGTGCCTCACTTGTGTGGGAGGCCCAAGTACCCGCGGCAGGCAAGGGCCCCAAACGTAGTGAGGCGACATCAAGATGGCCTATCGCCAAACCACCTGGTTTTGCAAGGGGGGTCACTTTGGTTTTTGGCCCGGTGCACGGCGGCCATCTAGGGAAACCTACCAAACCCAGGCATTTTTGAAAACTAGACACCCGGCGGCTTCCAGGGAGGTATGGCTTGCGTGGATCCCCCAACGTTTCCTTACCCAGAATCCCCTGCAAACCTCAATTTTTGCTCAAAAAATCACTTTTTTCACACATTTTGGGGTGGGAAAGTAGTGGCATCACCGGGCTCACACAAATTTACCACCACCCAGCGTTCCCCCAGGTCTCCCGGTAAAAATGGTGCCTCACTTGTGTGGGAGGCCCAAGTACCCGCGGCAGGCAAGGGCCCCAAACGTAGTGAGGCGACCTCAAGATGGCCTATCGCCAAACCACCTGGTTTTGCAAGGGGGGTCACTTTGGTTTTTGGCCCGGTGCACGGCGGCCATCTAGGGAAACCTACCAAACCCAGGCATTTTTGAAAACTAGACACCCGGCGGCTTCCAGGGAGGTATGGCTTGCGTGGATCCCCCAACGTTTCCTTACCCAGAATCCCCTGCAAACCTCAATTTTTGCTCAAAAAAGCACTTTTTTCACACATTTTGGGGTGGGAAAGTAGTGGCATCACCGGGCTCACACAAATTTACCACCACCCAGCGTTCCCCCAGGTCTCCCGGTAAAAATGGTGCCTCACTTGTGTGGGAGGCCCAAGTACCCGCGGCAGGCAAGGGCCCCAAACGTAGTGAGGCGACCTCAAGATGGCCTATCGCCAAACCACCTGGTTTTGCAAGGGGGGTCACTTTGGTTTTTGGCCCGGTGCACGGCGGCCATCTAGGGAAACCTACCAAATCCAGGCATTTTTGAAAACTAGACACCCGGCGGCTTCCAGGGAGGTATGGCTTGCGTGGATCCCCCAACGTTTCCTTACCCAGAATCCCCTGCAAACCTCAATTTTTGCCCAAAAAATCACTTTTTTCACACATTTTGGGGTGGGAAAGTAGTGGCATCACCGGGCTCACACAAATTTACCACCACCCAGCGTTCCCCCAGGTCTCCCGGTAAAAATGGTGCCTCACTTGTGTGGGAGGCCCAAGTACCCGCGGCAGGCAAGGGCCCCAAACGTAGTGAGGCGACCTCAAGATGGCCTATCGCCAAACCACCTGGTTTTGCAAGGGGGGTCACTTTGGTTTTTGGCCCGGTGCACGGCGGCCATCTAGGGAAACCTACCAAACCCAGGCATTTTTGAAAACTAGACACCCGGCGGCTTCCAGGGAGGTATGGCTTGCGTGGATCCCCCAACGTTTCCTTACCCAGAATCCCCTGCAAACCTCAATTTTTGCCCAAAAAATCACTTTTTTCACACATTTTGGGGTGGGAAAGTAGTGGCATCACCGGGCTCACACAAATTTACCACCACCCAGCGTTCCCCCAGGTCTCCCGGTAAAAATGGTGCCTCACTTGTGTGGGAGGCCCAAGTACCCGCGGCAGGCAAGGGCCCCAAACGTAGTGAGGCGACCTCAAGATGGCCTATCGCCAAACCACCTGGTTTTGCAAGGGGGGTCACTTTGGTTTTTGGCCCGGTGCACGGCGGCCATCTAGGGAAACCTACCAAACCCAGGCATTTTTGAAAACTAGACACCCGGCGGCTTCCAGGGAGGTATGGCTTGCGTGGATCCCCCAACGTTTCCTTACCCAGAATCCCCTGCAAACCTCAATTTTTGCCCAAAAAATCACTTTTTTCACACATTTTGGGGTGGGAAAGTAGTGGCATCACCGGGCTCACACAAATTTACCACCACCCAGCGTTCCCCCAGGTCTCCCGGTAAAAATGGTGCCTCACTTGTGTGGGAGGCCCAAGTACCCGTGGCAGGCAAGGGCCCCAAACGTAGTGAGGCGACCTCAAGATGGCCTATCGCCAAACCACCAGGTTTTGCAAGGGGGGTCACTTTGGTTTTTGGCCCGGTGCGCGGCGGCCATCTAGGGAAGCCTACCAAACCCAGGCATTTTTGAAAACTAGACACCCGGCGGCTTCCAGGGAGGTATGGCTTGCGTGGATCCCCCAACGTTTCCTTACCCAGAATCCCCTGCAAACCTCAATTTTTGCCCAAAAAATCACTTTTTTCACACATTTTGGGGTGGGAAAGTAGTGGCATCACCGGGCTCACACAAATTTACCACCACCCAGCGTTCCCCCAGGTCTCCCGGTAAAAATGGTGCCTCACTTGTGTGGGAGGCCCAAGTACCCGCGGCAGGCAAGGGCCCCAAACGTAGTGAGGCGACCTCAAGATGGCCTATCGCCAAACCACCTGGTTTTGCAAGGGGGGTCACTTTGGTTTTTGGCCCGGTGCACGGCGGCCATCTAGGGAAACCTACCAAACCCAGGCATTTTTGAAAACTAGACACCCGGCGGCTTCCAGGGAGGTATGGCTTGCGTGGATCCCCCAACGTTTCCTTACCCAGAATCCCCTGCAAACCTCAATTTTTGCCCAAAAAATCACTTTTTTCACACATTTTGGGGTGGGAAAGTAGTGGCATCACCGGGCTCACACAAATTTACCACCACCCAGCGTTCCCCCAGGTCTCCCGGTAAAAATGGTGCCTCACTTGTGTGGGAGGCCCAAGTACCCGCGGCAGGCAAGGGCCCCAAACGTAGTGAGGCGACCTCAAGATGGCCTATCGCCAAACCACCTGGTTTTGCAAGGGGGGTCACTTTGGTTTTTGGCCCGGTGCACGGCGGCCATCTAGGGAAACCTACCAAACCCAGGCATTTTTGAAAACTAGACACCCGGCGGCTTCCAGGGAGGTATGGCTTGCGTGGATCCCCCAACGTTTCCTTACCCAGAATCCCCTGCAAACCTCAATTTTTGCTCAAAAAAGCACTTTTTTCACACATTTTGGGGTGGGAAAGTAGTGGCATCACCGGGCTCACACAAATTTACCACCACCCAGCGTTCCCCCAGGTCTCCCGGTAAAAATGGTGCCTCACTTGTGTGGGAGGCCCAAGTACCCGCGGCAGGCAAGGGCCCCAAACGTAGTGAGGCGACCTCAAGATGGCCTATCGCCAAACCACCTGGTTTTGCAAGGGGGGTCACTTTGGTTTTTGGCCCGGTGCACGGCGGCCATCTAGGGAAACCTACCAAACCCAGGCATTTTTG
Source organism: Triturus cristatus (assembly GCF_964204655.1). Classification (NCBI taxonomy): domain Eukaryota; kingdom Metazoa; phylum Chordata; class Amphibia; order Caudata; family Salamandridae; genus Triturus; species Triturus cristatus. The sequence continues at coordinate 271,935,647 of NC_140592.1, read as the reverse complement.
AAAACTAGACACCCGGCGGCTTCCAGGGAGGTATGGCTTGCGTGGATCCCCCAACGTTTCCTTACCCAGAATCCCCTGCAAACCTCAATTTTTGCCCAAAAAATCACTTTTTTCACACATTTTGGGGTGGGAAAGTAGTGGCATCACCGGGCTCACACAAATTTACCACCACCCAGCGTTCCCCCAGGTCTCCCGGTAAAAATGGTGCCTCACTTGTGTGGGAGGCCCAAGTACCCGCGGCAGGCAAGGGCCCCAAACGTAGTGAGGCGACCTCAAGATGGCCTATCGCCAAACCACCTGGTTTTGCAAGGGGGGTCACTTTGGTTTTTGGCCCGGTGCGCGGCGGCCATCTAGGGAAACCTACCAAACCCAGGCATTTTTGAAAACTAGACACCCGGCGGCTTCCAAGGAGGTATGGCTTGCGTGGATCCCCCAACGTTTCCTTACCCAGAATCCCCTGCAAACCTCAATTTTTGCCCAAAAAATCACTTTTTTCACACATTTTGGGGTGGGAAAGTAGTGGCATCACCGGGCTCACACAAATTTACCACCACCCAGCGTTCCCCCAGGTCTCCCGGTAAAAATGGTGCCTCACTTGTGTGGGAGGCCCAAGTACCCGCGGCAGGCAAGGGCCCCAAACGTAGTGAGGCGACCTCAAGATGGCCTATCGCCAAACCACCTGGTTTTGCAAGGGGGGTCACTTTGGTTTTTGGCCCGGTGCACGGCGGCCATCTAGGGAAACCTACCAAACCCAGGCATTTTTGAAAACTAGACACCCGGCGGCTTCCAGGGAGGTATGGCTTGCGTGGATCCCCCAACGTTTCCTTACCCAGAATCCCCTGCAAACCTCAATTTTTGCCCAAAAAATCACTTTTTTCACACATTTTGGGGTGGGAAAGTAGTGGCATCACCGGGCTCACACAAATTTACCACCACCCAGCGTTCCCCCAGGTCTCCCGGTAAAAATGGTGCCTCACTTGTGTGGGAGGCCCAAGTACCCGCGGCAGGCAAGGACAACAAACGTAGTGAGGCGACATTTGGGATAGGCAATGTTGATGTTGCCTCACTACGTTTGTTGTCCTTGCCTGCCGCGGGTACTTGGGCCTCCCACACAAGTGAGGCACCATTTTTACCGGGAGACCTGGGGGAACGCTGGGTGGTGGTAAATTTGTGTGAGCCCGGTGATGCCACTACTTTCCCACCCCAAAATGTGTGAAAAAAGTGATTTTTTGGGCAAAAATTGAGGTTTGCAGGGGATTCTGGGTAAGGAAACGTTGGGGGATCCACGCAAGCCATACCTCCCTGGAAGCCGCCGTGTGTCTAGTTTTCAAAAATGCCTGGGTTTGGTAGGTTTCCCTAGATGGCCGCCGTGCACCGGGCCAAAAACCAAAGTGACCCCCCTTGCAAAACCAGGTGGTTTGGCGATAGGCCATCTTGAGGTCGCCTCACTACGTTTGGGGCCCTTGCCTGCCGCGGGTACTTGGGCCTCCCACACAAGTGAGGCACCATTTTTACCGGGAGACCTGGGGGAACGCTGGGTGGTGGTAAATTTGTGTGAGCCCGGTGATGCCACTACTTTCCCACCCCAAAATGTGTGAAAAAAGTGCTTTTTTGAGCAAAAATTGAGGTTTGCAGGGGATTCTGGGTAAGGAAACGTTGGGGGATCCACGCAAGCCATACCTCCCTGGAAGCTGCCGGGTGTCTAGTTTTCAAAAATGCCTGGGTTTGGTAGGTTTCCCTAGATGGCCGCCGTGCACCGGGCCAAAAACCAAAATGACCCCCCTTGCAAAACCAGGTGGTTTGGCGATAGGCCATCTTGAGGTCGCCTCACTACGTTTGGGGCCCTTGCCTGCCGCGGGTACTTGGGCCTCCCACACAAGTGAGGCACCATTTTTACCGGGAGACCTGGGGGAACGCTGGGTGGTGGTAAATTTGTGTGAGCCCGGTGATGCCACTACTTTCCCACCCCAAAATGTGTGAAAAAAGTGATTTTTTGAGCAAAAATTGAGGTTTGCAGGGGATTCTGGGTAAGGAAACGTTGGGGGATCCACGCAAGCCATACCTCCCTGGAAGCCGCCGGGTGTCTAGTTTTCAAAAATGCCTGGGTTTGGTAGGTTTCCCTAGATGGCCGCCGCACACCGGGCCAAAAACCAAAGTGACCCCCCTTGCAAAACCAGGTGGTTTGGCGATAGGCCATCTTGATGTCGCCTCACTACGTTTGGGGCCCTTGCCTGCCGCGGGTACTTGGGCCTCCCACACAAGTGAGGCACCATTTTTACCGGGAGACCTGGGGGAACGCTGGGTGGTGGTAAATTTGTGTGAGCCTGGTGATGCCACTACTTTCCCACCCCAAAATGTGTGAAAAAAGTGATTTTTTGGGCAAAATTTGAGGTTTGCAGGGGATTCTGGGTAAGGAAACGTTGGGGGATCCACGCAAGCCATACCTCCCTGGAAGCCGCCGGGTGTCTAGTTTTCAAAAATGCCTGGGTTTGGTAGGTTTCCCTAGATGGCCGCCGCGCACCGGGCCAAAAACCAAAGTGACCCCCCTTGCAAAACCAGGTGGTTTGGCGATAGGCCATCTTGAGGTCGCCTCACTACGTTTGGGGCCCTTGCCTGCCGCGGGTACTTGGGCCTCCCACACAAGTGAGGCACCATTTTTACCGGGAGACCTGGGGGAACGCTGGGTGGTGGTAAATTTGTGTGAGCCCGGTGATGCCACTACTTTCCCACCCCAAAATGTGTGAAAAAAGTGATTTTTTAAGCAAGAATTGAGGTTTGCAGGGGATTCTGGGTAAGGAAACGTTGGGGGATCCACGCAAGCCATACCTCCCTGGAAGCCGCCGGGTGTCTAGTTTTCAAAAATGCCTGGGTTTGGTAGGTTTCCCTAGATGGCCGCCGTGCACCGGGCCAAAAACCAAAGTGACCCCCCTTGCAAAACCAGGTGGTTTGGCGATAGGCCATCTTGAGGTCGCCTCACTACGTTTGGGGCCCTTGCCTGCCGCGGGTACTTGGGCCTCCCACACAAGTGAGGCACCATTTTTACCGGGAGACCTGGGGGAACGCTGGGTGGTGGTAAATTTGTGTGAGCCCGGTGATGCCACTACTTTCCCACCCCAAAATGTGTGAAAAAAGTGCTTTTTTGAGCAAAAATTGAGGTTTGCAGGGGATTCTGGGTAAGGAAACGTTGGGGGATCCACGCAAGCCATACCTCCCTGGAAGCCGCCGGGTGTCTAGTTTTCAAAAATGCCTGGGTTTGGTAGGTTTCCCTAGATGGCCGCCGTGCACCGGGCCAAAAACCAAAGTGACCCCCCTTGCAAAACCAGGTGGTTTGGCGATAGGCCATCTTGAGGTCGCCTCACTACGTTTGGGGCCCTTGCCTGCCGCGGGTACTTGGGCCTCCCACACAAGTGAGGCACCATTTTTACCGGGAGACCTGGGGGAACGCTGGGTGGTGGTAAATTTGTGTGAGCCCGGTGATGCCACTACTTTCCCACCCCAAAATGTGTGAAAAAAGTGATTTTTTGAGCAAAAATTGAGGTTTGCAGGGGATTCTGGGTAAGGAAACGTTGTGGGATCCACGCAAGCCATACCTCCCTGGAAGCCGCCGGGTGTCTAGTTTTCAAAAATGCCTGGGTTTGGTAGGGTTCCCTAGATGGCCGCCGCGCACCGGGCCAAAAACCAAAGTGACCCCCCTTGCAAAACCAGGTGGTTTGGCGATAGGCCATCTTGATGTCGCCTCACTACGTTTGGGGCCCTTGCCTGCCGCGGGTACTTGGGCCTCCCACACAAGTGAGGCACCATTTTTACCGGGAGACCTGGGGGAACGCTGGGTGGTGGTAAATTTGTGTGAGCCCGGTGATGCCACTACTTTCCCACCCCAAAATGTGTGAAAAAAGTGATTTTTTGGGCAAAATTTGAGGTTTGCAGGGGATTCTGGGTAAGGAAACGTTGGGGGATCCACGCAAGCCATACCTCCCTGGAAGCCGCCGGGTGTCTAGTTTTCAAAAATGCCTGGGTTTGGTAGGTTTCCCTAGATGGCCGCCGCGCACCGGGCCAAAAACCAAAGTGACCCCCCTTGCAAAACCAGGTGGTTTGGCGATAGGCCATCTTGAGGTCGCCTCACTACGTTTGGGGCCCTTGCCTGCCGCGGGTACTTGGGCCTCCCACACAAGTGAGGCACCATTTTTACCGGGAGACCTGGGGGAACGCTGGGTGGTGGTAAATTTGTGTGAGCCCGGTGATGCCACTACTTTCCCACCCCAAAATGTGTGAAAAAAGTGATTTTTTAAGCAAAAATTGAGGTTTGCAGGGGATTCTGGGTAAGGAAACAATGGGGGATCCACGCAAGCCATACCTCCCTGGAAGCCGCCGGGTGTCTAGTTTTCAAAAATGCCTGGGTTTGGTAGGTTTCCCTAGATGGCCGCCGTGCACCGGGCCAAAAACCAAAGTGACCCCCCTTGCAAAACCAGGTGGTTTGGCGATAGGCCATCTTGATGTCGCCTCACTACGTTTGGGGCCCTTGCCTGCCGCGGGTACTTGGGCCTCCCACACAAGTGAGGCACCATTTTTACCGGGAGACCTGGGGGAACGCTGGGTGGTGGTAAATTTGTGTGAGCCCGGTGATGCCACTACTTTCCCACCCCAAAATGTGTGAAAAAAGTGATTTTTTGGACAAAATTTGAGGTTTGCAGGGGATTCTGGGTAAGGAAACGTTGGGGGATCCACGCAAGCCATACCTCCCTGGAAGCCGCCGGGTGTCTAGTTTTCAAAAATGCCTGGGTTTGGTAGGTTTCCCTAGATGGCCGCCGTGCACCGGGCCAAAAACCAAAGTGACCCCCCTTGCAAAACCAGGTGGTTTGGCGATAGGCCATCTTGATGTCGCCTCACTACGTTTGGGGCCCTTGCCTGCCGCGGGTACTTGGGCCTCCCACACAAGTGAGGCACCATTTTTACCGGGAGACCTGGGGGAACGCTGGGTAGTGGTAAATTTGTGTGAGCCCGGTGATGCCACTACTTTCCCACCCCAAAATGTGTGAAAAAAGTGATTTTTTGAGCAAAAATTGAGGTTTGCAGGGGATTCTGGGTAAGGAAACGTTGGGGGATCCACGCAAGCCATACCTCCCTGGAAGCCGCCGGGTGTCTAGTTTTCAAAAATGCCTGGGTTTGGTAGGTTTCCCTAGATGGCCGCCGCGCACCGGGCCAAAAACCAAAGTGACCCCCCTTGCAAAACCAGGTGGTTTGGCGATAGGCCATCTTGAGGTCGCCTCACTACGTTTGGGGCCCTTGCCTGCCGCGGGTACTTGGGCCTCCCACACAAGTGAGGCACCATTTTTACCGGGAGACCTGGGGGAACGCTGGGTGGTGGTAAATTTGTGTGAGCCCGGTGATGCCACTACTTTCCCACCCCAAAATGTGTGAAAAAAGTGATTTTTTGAGCAAAAATTGAGGTTTGCAGGGGATTCTGGGTAAGGAAACGTTGGGGGATCCACGCAAGCCATACCTCCCTGGAAGCCGCCGGGTGTCTAGTTTTCAAAAATGCCTGGGTTTGGTAGGTTTCCCTAGATGGCCGCCGCGCACCGGGCCAAAAACCAAAGTGACCCCCCTTGCAAAACCAGGTGGTTTGGCGATAGGCCATCTTGAGGTCGCCTCCCTACGTTTGGGGCCCTTGCCTGCCGCGGGTACTTGGGCCTCCCACACAAGTGAGGCACCATTTTTACCGGGAGACCTGGGGGAACGCTGGGTGGTGGTAAATTTGTGTGAGCCCGGTGATGCCACTACTTTCCCACCCCAAAATTTGTGAAAAAAGTGATTTTTTGAGCAAAAATTGAGGTTTGCAGGGGATTCTGGGTAAGGAAACGTTGGGGGATCCACGCAAGCCATACCTCCCTGGAAACCGCCGGGTGTCTAGTTTTCAGAAATGTATAGGTTTGCTAGGTTTCCCTAGGTGCCGGCAGGGCTAGGGTACAAAATCTACAGCTAGTCACTTTGCCAAAAAAAGGGTCATTTATCACTCCAAAACCACTTTGCGTTTTGCGCCATTTCCTGTCGCGGGCACTAGGCTGACCCGCACAAGTGAGGTACCATTTTTCTCGTAGGACTTTGGGGAACGCGGGGTGGGTGGAAATTTGTGGATCCACGCAGATTCCAGAACTTTCCATCACAGAAATGTGGGGAAAATGTGTTTTTTTTGTAAATTTTTTACGTTTGCAAGGGATTCTGGGTAACAGACCATGGTGGGAGGCAGTCAAGTCACCCCATCCTGGATTCCCCTGGGTGTCTAGTTTTCAGAAATGTATAGGTTTGCTAGGTTTCCCTAGGTGCCGGCAGGGCTAGGGTACAAAATCTACAGCTAGTCACTTTGCCAAAAAAAGGGTCATTTTTCACTCCAAAACCACGTTGCGTTTTGCGCCGTTTCCTGTCGCGGGCACTAGGCCGACCCGCACAAGTGAGGTACCATTTTTCTCGTAGGACTTTGGGGAACGCGGGGTGGGTGGAAATTTGTGGATGCACGCAGATTCCAGAACTTTCCATCACAGAAATGTGGGGAAAATGTGTTTTTTTTGTCAATTTTTTACGTTTGCAAGGGATTCTGGGTAACAGACCATGGTGGGAGGCAGTCAAGTCACCCCATCCTGGATTCCCCGGGGTGTCTAGTTTTCAGAAATGTATAGGTTTGCTAGGTTTCCCTAGGTGCCGGCAGGGCTAGGGTACAAAATCTACAGCTAGTCACTTTGCCAAAAAAAGGGTCATTTTTCACTCCAAAACCACGTTGCGTTTTGCGCCGTTTCCTGTCGCGGGCACTAGGCCGACCCGCACAAGTGAGGTACCATTTTTCTCATAGGACTTTGGGGAACGCGGGGTGGGTGGAAATTTGTGGATCCACGCAGATTCCAGAACTTTCCATCACAGAAATGTGGGGAAAATGTGTTTTTTTTGTCAATTTTTTACGTTTGCAAGGGATTCTGGGTAACAGACCATGGTGGGAGGCAGTCAAGTCACCCCATCCTGGATTCCCCTGGGTGTCTAGTTTTCAAAAATGTATAGGTTTGCTAGGTTTCCCTAGGTGCCGGCAGGGCTAGGGTACAAAATCTACAGCTAGTCACTTTGCCTAAAAAAGGGTCATTTTTCACTCCAAAACCACGTTGCGTTTTGCGCCGTTTCCTGTCGCGGGCACTAGGCCGACCCGCACAAGTGAGGTACCATCTTTCTCGTAGGACTTTGGGGAACGCGGGGTGGGTAGAAATTTGTGGATCCACGCAGATTCCAGAACTTTCCATCACAGAAATGTGGGGAAAATGTGTTTTTTTTGTCAATTTTTTACGTTTGCAAGGGATTCTGGGTAACAGACCATGGTGGGAGGCAGTCAAGTCACCCCATCCTGGATTCCCCTGGGTGTCTAGTTTTCAAAAATGTATAGGTTTGCTAGGTTTCCCTAGGTGCCGGCAGGGCTAGGGTACAAAATCTACAGCTAGTCACTTTGCCAAAAAAAGGGTCATTTTTCACTCCAAAACCACGTTGCGTTTTGCGCCGTTTCCTGTCGCGGGCACTAGGCCGACCCGCACAAGTGAGGTACCATTTTTCTCGTAGGACTTTGGGGAACGCGGGGTGGGTGGAAATTTGTGGATCCACGCAGATTCCAGAACTTTCCATCACAGAAATGTGGGGAAAATGTGTTTTTTTTGTCAATTTTTTACGTTTGCAAGGGATTCTGGGTAACAGACCATGGTGGGAGGCAGTCAAGTCACCCCATCCTGGATTCCCCTGGGTGTCTAGTTTTCAAAAATGTATAGGTTTGCTAGGTTTCCCTAGGTGCCGGCAGGGCTAGGGTACAAAATCTACAGCTAGTCACTTTGCCAAAAAAAGGGTCATTTTTCACTCCAAAACCACGTTGCGTTTTGCGCTGTTTCCTGTCGCGGGCACTAGGCCGACCCGCACAAGTGAGGTACCATTTTTCTTGTAGGACTTTGGGGAACGCGGGGTGGGTGGAAATTTGTGGATCCACGCAGATTCCAGAACTTTCCATCACAGAAATGTGGGGAAAATGTGTTTTTTTTGTCAATTTTTTACGTTTGCAAGGGATTCTGGGTAACAGACCATGGTGGGAGGCAGTCAAGTCACCCCATCCTGGATTCCCCTGGGTGTCTAGTTTTCAGAAATGTATAGGTTTGCTAGGTTTCCCTAGCTGCTGGCAGGGCTAGGGTACAAAATCTACAGCTAGTCACTTTGCCAAAAAAAGGGTCATTTTTCACTCCAAAACCACGTTGCGTTTTGCGCCGTTTCCTGTCGCGGGCACTAGGCCGACCCGCACAAGTGAGGTACCATTTTTCTCGTAGGACTTTGGGGAACGCGGGGTGGGTGGAAATTTGTAGATCCACGCAGATTCCAGAACTTTCCATCACAGAAATGTGGGGAAAATGTGTTTTTTTTGTCAATTTTTTACGTTTGCGAGGGATTCTAGGTAACAGACCATGGTGGGAGGCAGTCAAGTCACCCCATCCTGGATTCCCCTGGGTGTCTAGTTTTCAAAAATGTATAGGTTTGCTAGGTTTCCCTAGGTGCCGGCAGGGCTAGGGTACAAAATCTACAGCTAGTCACTTTGCCAAAAAAAGGGTCATTTTTCACTCCAAAACCACGTTGCGTTTTGCGCCATTTCCTGTCGCGGGCACTAGGCCAACCCGCACAAGTGAGGTACCATTTTTCTCGTAGGACTTTGGGGAACGCGGGGTGGGTGGAAATTTGTGGATCCACGCAGATTCCAGAACTTTCCATCACAGAAATGTGGGGAAAATGTGTTTTTTTTGTCAATTTTTTACGTTTGCAAGGGATTCTGGGTAACAGACCATGGTGGGAGGCAGTCAAGTCACCCCATCCTGGATTCCCCTGGGTGTCTAGTTTTCAGAAATGTATAGGTTTGCTAGGTTTCCCTAGCTGCTGGCAGGGCTAGGGTACAAAATCTACAGCTAGTCACTTTGCCAAAAAAAGGGTCATTTTTCACTCCAAAACCACGTTGCGTTTTGCGCCGTTTCCTGTCGCGGGCACTAGGCCGACCCGCACAAGTGAGGTACCATTTTTCTCGTAGGACTTTGGGGAACGCGGGGTGAGTGGAAATTTGTGGATCCACGCAGATTCCAGAACTTTCCATCACAGAAATGTGGGGAAAATGTGTTTTTTTTGTCCATTTTTTACGTTTGCAAGGGATTCTGGGTAACAGACCATGGTGGGAGGCAGTCAAGTCACCCCATCCTGGATTCCCCTGGGTGTCTAGTTTTCAAAAATGTATAGGTTTGCTAGGTTTCCCTAGGTGCCGGCAGGGCTAGGGTACAAAATCTACAGCTAGTCACTTTGCCAAAAAAAGGGTCATTTTTCACTCCAAAACCACGTTGCGTTTTGTGCCGTTTCCTGTCGCGGGCACTAGGCCGACCCGCACAAGTGAGGTACCATTTTTCTCGTAGGACTTTGGGGAACGCGGGGTGGGTGGAAATTTGTGGATCCACGCAGATTCCAGAACTTTCCATCACAGAAATGTGGGGAAAATGTGTATTTTTTGTCAATTTTTTACGTTTGCTAGGGATTCTGGGTAACAGACCATGGTGGGAGGCAGTCAAGTCACCCCATCCTGGATTCCCCTGGGTGTCTAGTTTTCAGAAATGTATAGGTTTGCTAGGTTTCCCTAGGTGCCGGCAGGGCTAGGGTACAAAATCTACAGCTAGTCACTTTGCCAAAAAAAGGGTCATTTTTCACTCCAAAACCACGTTGCGTTTTGCGCCGTTTCCTGTCGCGGGCACTAGGCCGACCCGCACAAGTGAGGTACCATTTTTCTCGTAGGACTTTGGGGATCGCGGGGTGGGTGGAAATTTGTGGATCCACGCAGGTTCCAGAACTTTCCATCACAGAAATGTGGGGAAAATGTGTTTTTTTTGTCAATTTTTTACGTTTACAAAGGATTCTGGGTAACAGACCATGGTGGGAGGCAGTCAAGTCACCCCATCCTGGATTCCCCTGGCTGTCTAGATTTCAAAAATGTATAGGTTTGCTAGGTTTCCCTAGTTGCCGGCAGGGCTAGCGTACAAAATCTACAGCTAGTCACTTTGCCAAAAAAAGGGTCATTTTTCACTCCAAAACCACGTTGCGTTTTGCGCCGTTTCCTGTCGCGGGCACTAGGCCGACCCGCACAAGTGAGGTACCATTTTTCTCGTAGGACTTTGGGGAACGCGGGGTGGGTGGAAATTTGTGGATCCACGCAGATTCCAGAACTTTCCATCACAGAAATGTGGGGAAAATGTGTTTTTTTTGTAAATTTTTTATGTTTGCAAGGGATTCTGGGTAACAGACCATGGTGGGAGGCAGTCAAGTCACCCCATCCTGGATTCCCCTGGGTGTCTAGTTTTCAGAAATGTATAGGTTTGCTAGGTTTCCCTAGGTGCCGGCAGGGCTAGGGTACAAAATCTACAGCTAGTCACTTTGCCAAAAAAAGGGTCATTTTTCACTCCAAAACCACGTTGCGTTTTGCGCCGTTTCCTGTCGCGGGCACTAGGCCGACCCGCACAAGTGAGGTACCATTTTTCTCGTAGGACTTTGGGGAACGCGGGGTGGGTGGAAATTTGTGGATCCACGCAGATTCCAGAACTTTCCATCACAGAAATGTGGGGAAAATGTGTTTTTTTTGTCAATTTTTTACGTTTGCAAGGGATTCTGGGTAACAGACCATGGTGGGAGGCAGTCAAGTCACCCCATCCTGGATTCCCCTGGGTGTCTAGTTTTCAGAAATGTATAGGTTTGCTAGGTTTCCCTAGGTGCCGGCAGGGCTAGGGTACAAAATCTACAGCTAGTCACTTTGCCAAAAAAAGGGTCATTTTTCACTCCAAAACCACGTTGCGTTTTGCGCCGTTTCCTGTCGCGGGCACTAGGCCGACCCGCACAAGTGAGGTACCATTTTTCTCGTAGGACTTTGGGGAACGCGGGGTGGGTGGAAATTTGTGGATCCACGCAGATTCCAGAACTTTCCATCACAGAAATGTGGGGAAAATGTGTTTTTTTTGTCAATTTTTTACGTTTGCGAGGGATTCTGGGTAACAGACCATGGTGGGAGGCAGTCAAGTCACCCCATCCTGGATTCCCCTGGGTGTCTAGTTTTCAAAAATGTATAGGTTTGCTAGGTTTCCCTAGGTGCCGGCAGGGCTAGGGTACAAAATCTACAGCTAGTCACTTTGCCAAAAAAAGGGTCATTTTTCACTCCAAAACCACGTTGCGTTTTGCGCCATTTCCTGTCGCGGGCACTAGGCCAACCCGCACAAGTGAGGTACCATTTTTCTCGTAGGACTTTGGGGAACGCGGGGTGGGTGGAAATTTGTGGATCCACGCAGATTCCAGAACTTTCCATCACAGAAATGTGGGGAAAATGTGTTTTTTTTGTCAATTTTTTACGTTTGCAAGGGATTCTGGGTAACAGACCATGGTGGGAGGCAGTCAAGTCACCCCATCCTGGATTCCCCTGGGTGTCTAGTTTTCAGAAATGTATAGGTTTGCTAGGTTTCCCTAGCTGCTGGCAGGGCTAGGGTACAAAATCTACAGCTAGTCACTTTGCCAAAAAAAGGGTCATTTTTCACTCCAAAACCACGTTGCGTTTTGCGCCGTTTCCTGTCGCGGGCACTAGGCCGACCCGCACAAGTGAGGTACCATTTTTCTCGTAGGACTTTGGGGAACGCGGGGTGGGTGGAAATTTGTAGATCCACGCAGATTCCAGAACTTTCCATCACAGAAATGTGGGGAAAATGTGTTTTTTTTGTCAATTTTTTACGTTTGCGAGGGATTCTAGGTAACAGACCATGGTGGGAGGCAGTCAAGTCACCCCATCCTGGATTCCCCTGGGTGTCTAGTTTTCAAAAATGTATAGGTTTGCTAGGTTTCCCTAGGTGCCGGCAGGGCTAGGGTACAAAATCTACAGCTAGTCACTTTGCCAAAAAAAGGGTCATTTTTCACTCCAAAACCACGTTGCGTTTTGCGCCATTTCCTGTCGCGGGCACTAGGCCAACCCGCACAAGTGAGGTACCATTTTTCTCGTAGGACTTTGGGGAACGCGGGGTGGGGGGAAATTTGTGGATCCACGCAGATTCCAGAACTTTCCATCACAGAAATGTGGGGAAAATGTGTTTTTTTTGTCAATTTTTTACGTTTGCAAGGGATTCTGGGTAACAGACCATGGTGGGAGGCAGTCAAGTCACCCCATCCTGGATTCCCCTGGGTGTCTAGTTTTCAGAAATGTATAGGTTTGCTAGGTTTCCCTAGCTGCTGGCAGGGCTAGGGTACAAAATCTACAGCTAGTCACTTTGCCAAAAAAAGGGTCATTTTTCACTCCAAAACCACGTTGCGTTTTGCGCCGTTTCCTGTCGCGGGCACTAGGCCGACCCGCACAAGTGAGGTACCATTTTTCTCGTAGGACTTTGGGGAACGCGGGGTGAGTGGAAATTTGTGGATCCACGCAGATTCCAGAACTTTCCATCACAGAAATGTGGGGAAAATGTGTTTTTTTTGTCCATTTTTTACGTTTGCAAGGGATTCTGGGTAACAGACCATGGTGGGAGGCAGTCAAGTCACCCCATCCTGGATTCCCCTGGGTGTCTAGTTTTCAAAAATGTATAGGTTTGCTAGGTTTCCCTAGGTGCCGGCAGGGCTAGGGTACAAAATCTACAGCTAGTCACTTTGCCAAAAAAAGGGTCATTTTTCACTCCAAAACCACGTTGCGTTTTGTGCCGTTTCCTGTCGCGGGCACTAGGCCGACCCGCACAAGTGAGGTACCATTTTTCTCGTAGGACTTTGGGGAACGCGGGGTGGGTGGAAATTTGTGGATCCACGCAGATTCCAGAACTTTCCATCACAGAAATGTGGGGAAAATGTGTATTTTTTGTCAATTTTTTACGTTTGCTAGGGATTCTGGGTAACAGACCATGGTGGGAGGCAGTCAAGTCACCCCATCCTGGATTCCCCTGGGTGTCTAGTTTTCAGAAATGTATAGGTTTGCTAGGTTTCCCTAGGTGCCGGCAGGGCTAGGGTACAAAATCTACAGCTAGTCACTTTGCCAAAAAAAGGGTCATTTTTCACTCCAAAACCACGTTGCGTTTTGCGCCGTTTCCTGTCGCGGGCACTAGGCCGACCCGCACAAGTGAGGTACCATTTTTCTCGTAGGACTTTGGGGATCGCGGGGTGGGTGGAAATTTGTGGATCCACGCAGGTTCCAGAACTTTCCATCACAGAAATGTGGGGAAAATGTGTTTTTTTTGTCAATTTTTTACGTTTACAAAGGATTCTGGGTAACAGACCATGGTGGGAGGCAGTCAAGTCACCCCATCCTGGATTCCCCTGGCTGTCTAGATTTCAAAAATGTATAGGTTTGCTAGGTTTCCCTAGTTGCCGGCAGGGCTAGCGTACAAAATCTACAGCTAGTCACTTTGCCAAAAAAAGGGTCATTTTTCACTCCAAAACCACGTTGCGTTTTGCGCCGTTTCCTGTCGCGGGCACTAGGCCGACCCGCACAAGTGAGGTACCATTTTTCTCGTAGGACTTTGGGGAACGCGGGGTGGGTGGAAATTTGTGGATCCACGCAGATTCCAGAACTTTCCATCACAGAAATGTGGGGAAAATGTGTTTTTTTTGTAAATTTTTTATGTTTGCAAGGGATTCTGGGTAACAGACCATGGTGGGAGGCAGTCAAGTCACCCCATCCTGGATTCCCCTGGGTGTCTAGTTTTCAGAAATGTATAGGTTTGCTAGGTTTCCCTAGGTGCCGGCAGGGCTAGGGTACAAAATCTACAGCTAGTCACTTTGCCAAAAAAAGGGTCATTTTTCACTCCAAAACCACGTTGCGTTTTGCGCCGTTTCCTGTCGCGGGCACTAGGCCGACCCGCACAAGTGAGGTACCATTTTTCTCGTAGGACTTTGGGGAACGCGGGGTGGGTGGAAATTTGTGGATCCACGCAGATTCCAGAACTTTCCATCACAGAAATGTGGGGAAAATGTGTTTTTTTTGTCAATTTTTTACGTTTGCAAGGGATTCTGGGTAACAGACCATGGTGGGAGGCAGTCAAGTCACCCCATCCTGGATTCCCCTGGGTGTCTAGTTTTCAGAAATGTATAGGTTTGCTAGGTTTCCCTAGGTGCCGGCAGGGCTAGGGTACAAAATCTACAGCTAGTCACTTTGCCAAAAAAAGGGTCATTTTTCACTCCAAAACCACGTTGCGTTTTGCGCCGTTTCCTGTCGCGGGCACTAGGCCGACCCGCACAAGTGAGGTACCATTTTTCTCGTAGGACTTTGGGGAACGCGGGGTGGGTGGAAATTTGTGGATCCACGCAGATTCCAGAACTTTCCATCACAGAAATGTGGGGAAAATGTGTTTTTTTTGTCAATTTTTTACGTTTGCGAGGGATTCTGGGTAACAGACCATGGTGGGAGGCAGTCAAGTCACCCCATCCTGGATTCCCCTGGGTGTCTAGTTTTCAAAAATGTATAGGTTTGCTAGGTTTCCCTAGGTGCCGGCAGGGCTAGGGTACAAAATCTACAGCTAGTCACTTTGCCAAAAAAAGGGTCATTTTTCACTCCAAAACCACGTTGCGTTTTGCGCCATTTCCTGTCGCGGGCACTAGGCCAACCCGCACAAGTGAGGTACCATTTTTCTCGTAGGACTTTGGGGAACGCGGGGTGGGTGGAAATTTGTGGATCCACGCAGATTCCAGAACTTTCCATCACAGAAATGTGGGGAAAATGTGTTTTTTTTGTCAATTTTTTACGTTTGCAAGGGATTCTGGGTAACAGACCATGGTGGGAGGCAGTCAAGTCACCCCATCCTGGATTCCCCTGGGTGTCTAGTTTTCAGAAATGTATAGGTTTGCTAGGTTTCCCTAGCTGCTGGCAGGGCTAGGGTACAAAATCTACAGCTAGTCACTTTGCCCAAAAAAGGGTCATTTTTCACTCCAAAACCACGTTGCGTTTTGCGCCGTTTCCTGTCGCGGGCACTAGGCCGACCCGCACAAGTGAGGTACCATTTTTCTCGTAGGACTTTGGGGAACGCGGGGTGGGTGGAAATTTGTGGATCCACGCAGATTCCAGAACTTTCCATCACAGAAATGTGGGGAAAATGTGTTTTTTTTGTCCATTTTTTACGTTTGCAAGGGATTCTGGGTAACAGACCATGGTGGGAGGCAGTCAAGTCACCCCATCCTGGATTCCCCTGGGTGTCTAGTTTTCAAAAATGTATAGGTTTGCTAGGTTTCCCTAGGTGCCGGCAGGGCTAGGGTACAAAATCTACAGCTAGTCACTTTGCCAAAAAAAGGGTCATTTTTCACTCCAAAACCACGTTGCGTTTTGTGCCGTTTCCTGTCGCGGGCACTAGGCCGACCCGCACAAGTGAGGTACCATTTTTCTCGTAGGACTTTGGGGAACGCGGGGTGGGTGGAAATTTGTGGATCCACGCAGGTTCCAGAACTTTCCATCACAGAAATGTGGGGAAAATGTGTTTTTTTTGTCAATTTTTTACGTTTACAAAGGATTCTGGGTAACAGACCATGGTGGGAGGCAGTCAAGTCACCCCATCCTGGATTCCCCTGGCTGTCTAGATTTCAAAAATGTATAGGTTTGCTAGGTTTCCCTAGTTGCCGGCAGGGCTAGGGTACAAAATCTACAGCTAGTCACTTTGCCAAAAAAAGGGTCATTTTTCACTCCAAAACCACGTTGCGTTTTGCGCCGTTTCCTGTCGCGGGCACTAGGCCGACCCGCACAAGTGAGGTACCATTTTTCTCGTAGGACTTTGGGGAACGCGGGGTGGGTGGAAATTTGTGGATCCACGCAGATTCCAGAACTTTCCATCACAGAAATGTGGGGAAAATGTGTTTTTTTTGTAAATTTTTTACGTTTGCAAGGGATTCTGGGTAACAGACCATGGTGGGAGGCAGTCAAGTCACCCCATCCTGGATTCCCCTGGGTGTCTAGTTTTCAGAAATGTATAGGTTTGCTAGGTTTCCCTAGGTGCCGGCAGGGCTAGGGTACAAAATCTACAGCTAGTCACTTTGCCAAAAAAAGGGTCATTTTTCACTCCAAAACCACGTTGCGTTTTGCGCCGTTTCCTGTCGCGGGCACTAGGCCGACCCGCACAAGTGAGGTACCATTTTTCTCGTAGGACTTTGGGGAACGCGGGGTGGGTGGAAATTTGTGGATCCACGCAGATTCCAGAACTTTCCATCACAGAAATGTGGGGAAAATGTGTTTTTTTTGTCAATTTTTTACGTTTGCAAGGGATTCTGGGTAACAGACCATGGTGGGAGTCAGTCAAGTCACCCCATCCTGGATTCCCCTGGGTGTCTAGTTTTCAGAAATGTATAGGTTTGCTAGGTTTCCCTAGGTGCCGGCAGGGCTAGGGTACAAAATCTACAGCTAGTCACTTTGCCAAAAAAAGGGTCATTTTTCACTGCAAAACCACGTTGCGTTTTGCGCCGTTTCCTGCCGCGGGCACTAGGCCGACCCGCACAAGTGAGGTACCATTTTTCTCGTAGGACTTTGGGGAACGCGGGGTGGGTGGAAATTTGTGGATCCACGCAGATTCCAGAACTTTCCATCACAGAAATGTGGGGAAAATGTGTTTTTTTTGTCAATTTTTTACGTTTGCAAGGGATTCTGGGTAACAGACCATGGTGGGAGGCAGTCAAGTCACCCCATCCTGGATTCCTCTGGGTGTCTAGTTTTCAAAAATGTATAGGTTTGCTAGGTTTCCCTAGGTGCCGGCAGGGCTAGGGTTCAAAAACTACAGCTAGACTCTTTGCAAAAAAAGTGTAAATTTTCAGTGTGAAAATGTGGTGTGTTCACCTTAGGTTTTGAGCCACTTCCTGTCGTGGGCACTATGCCTACCCACACAAGTGAGGTACCATTTTTCTCGGGAGACTTAGGGTAGTTCAAATTTGTAAAGCAACTGTTATTACCTATTGATTTTTGATGCATTTCTCCCTTCCAAATGAAAGACATTGTGTAAAAAAAAAGTCATTTTGAAAAATGACCAATAATTGTCATGCAAATATGAGTATTCCCAATTTCGAAAATGTGCAAATATGCACTGTTTCTGAACTCTGTAATTTGTTCCCATTTCAGAAATACATAGGTGACTTTCATACCGATTTTTCCAAGTACACATTTTCCCACAATAATTGCTATATACCCGGACCAAAAAAAAAAAACATTACAAAATGCTGCTCATTTTTCTACTCTGGGTTCGTTGGGCTCTTGATGAACCTACAAGTCCTATATGTCCCCACAACCAGGAAGGTCTACCGGATGTAACGGTACATTGCTTTCAAAGAGATGTCATAATTCGAAGAAGTTACAGGTAAAAACGTTGACTCAAGAGGCTGCTTTTTTCAACAAATTTTTAATTTTTCCTATATTTGCCTGTAAATTTCTATAAAGAAACCTTGATGGATCTACGCAAATGACCCCTTGCTGAATTCAGAATTTTGTCTACTTTTCAAAAATGTATAGCTTTCCAGGATCCATTATTGTTTTGTTACCCTTTTCTACCGTTAACTGGAAGGAGGTTGAAAGCACAAAAAATAGCAAAAATAGGGTATGTCCCAGAAAAATGCCAAAACAGTGTAAAAAATGTTGGTTTTCTAACAAAAGTCTGTCATTCCCTAAAAGCTGGAGAAATTGTGATTTCAGCCCCACAAACCCTTTTTTGATACCATTTGCAGAGAAAAACCCAGAAGCTTTCATTTGCAGCCCGTTTTTCACATTTTTCACACAAAAAAAAAAAAATTGCTGTATTTTGACTAATTTCTGGGAACCCTCTAGGAGAATCCACAAACCCTGGGTACCTTTAGAATCCCCAAGATGTCGGAAGAAAAGGACGCAAATTTGGCGTGGATACCTAATGTGGTCAAAAAGTTACAGGGGCCTAAGCACGCACTACCTCAAATAGCCCAAAAAGGGCTTAGCACAGGAGGGGAAAAGGCCTAGCAGCGAAGGGGTTAAAACAGTTATCTGTCAGCAAATACACGATGTTACAAAACACTTCTCTCACAGTGGTTCCCAAATGCACACAGACTCACAGTGTGATTCTAGACAAACAACACTATCCCTAGCAGCTTACCAAAACTCATTCACTACAGTGGAAGTGGTAAGGGAACTGCACACAATCTACATATTTCACGACTGCACTTTAGTGTCAATGCCTGACTCATTTAATCAACGCATAAGCAATGATTGGCTTCTAATGCTACTAAAACTTGACAACATGACAGGTTTTAAAATAGTTATCTGTCAGCAAATACACGATGTTACCAAATGCTTCTCTCACAGTGGTTCCCAAATGCACACAGACTCACAGTGTGATTCTAGACAACAACCACTATACCTAGGAGTTTACCAAAAATCATTCACTACTGTGGAAGTGGTAAGGGAACTGCACACAATCTTCATATTTCAGGACTGCACTTTTGTGTCAAAGCCTGACTCATTTAATCAACGCATAAGCAATGACTGGCTTCTAATGCTACTAAAACTTGACAACATGACAGGTTTTAAAATAGTTATCTGTCAGCAAACACACGATGTTACCAAATGCTTCTCTCACAGCGGTTCCCAAATTCACACAGACTCACTGTGTGATTTTAGACAAACAACACTATCCCTTGCACTATACCAAAACACATTTCTTCATCTAGAAGTAGTACTACATTTTAGTATAGAAACATAACATAACTCATTTCACAAATTCATAAACAATGACTGGTTTCTAATTCTACCAAAATATAAAAACAGCACAGTTATCTGTCTGCAAACACATGAAAAACACAAATGCTTATCACAGAATGGTTTCTACATGCACACACACTGTCAATAAGATTGTAGAGAAAAAAAGTACTCCCTACATTTTAGCAGGAGAAATACATTAGTCTGATTAAAATCAAAATAGTGTACATACATCCCCTCACAATTAAATAACTCATCTTTCAAGTTCTTTTGTAGATTAAGAAGTATATCAGTCACTCACCATATTTTCTTTTACAGAATCTCTGCACTGTGCACCTCTCAGCAAAAACAAAGAATGGAAAAGTTTCCCTTTCATTTTCCACACATATACATGTAAACATCAAATCACAATCCTTCACACATAAACTCAAAAGCAAACACACATTTCTATTGGTTAAACATTTCAACCCTTTCCAACTGAAAGACATTTCAACCCTTCCCCCAATCTGCCTTCTGCCTGTTACCATAGAAACAGGTCATGGAACACTGCACTAAGCACACAGGTCAGAAGTTCAGCACACAATGTTCCTACACAAGAGAGGAAGTGTGCTTCACTTTTCAACATATCAGCTAATCATACATAATGTTCATTACAATCTGTTTTTGTTAACCAATAAGAATCGTACCTTTAAAATACAGAAATATACACCCTACCTTTCAGTGTACAAAGTAGTCATATAACCAATGATTTCTTGTCTTTTTGTAAAAAAATTCCGTGGATCCGCATACCCAATGCGATAGGATGCGCGCACTGTGCGCACATTTCGCCGTTTTTCTTTTTTTTTTAAAGGGGGCCCCGGGGGCTCCTTCTGGGACCCCCTAAGCACCTCTAGAGGGTCAGAGTATTTCCACTCTGCCCCCTTTATATGTTTTACACACTTATTCCCCTTGCATCTTCAGCCTCGCTTCTACCGAGGCAGAAAATGGCCGCCAACAGTTCCTGGTTTCGAATGTAGAGAGACACTCGACAGCCAATTAGCATTCAGTGCGCGATCGGGAGGGTGCGCGCTCGGTTCGGGGAGGGTGCACGTACGGTGCGTGTACGGTCTGCGGATCCTTGCGGCCATAGATATTTATGTACTTTTAGCTCTAATTTTCTCAGGAACTACTGAACGGATTCACACCATTTATGCAAAAGGCATGAGTCTGAACTGAGGACTACCTCTTTGCCAAATTTGGTGTCATTCCGTTCAGCGGTTCGGGCTGTAGCTGCGACAACAGATCCTATGGGAAATTGCATGTGGAAAGCGCGTTTTGGGACCCCCTTTTTTCTCGGCCCCCGCTTGACGAATCACCACAAAACTTTCAGGGTAGGAGCGGAGTGGAGCTGGCCAAAAGTTTGGAAAATTTCACGAGGATTTGTCAACCGCCGCCAGACTTATTGGGAATAGAATGTTGCGGATTTTCTATGGAAAATAGGTCCTAACTATAACTACCTACTGGCGACCGCCAGTAGGTAATATATATATATACCCAATTTATATATATAAATATATATATCTACATGTGTTCTTACTCTCAATATGGGACTGTGACTCGAACGAACAAGGTGGTACAACACCACCCAACAACTCATTATAATGAACCATTACTGGCTATGGTGCTTATCTGATATTCTTCATTTTGGTGAAACATTAGGATTTTACTAACAACCCAACCCTGATGAAGCCTGCATGAATGAAACTCATTGGCTGCCTGAGGTGCATTTGTTACAATGAATAAAACTTCAATAAAGTTGATTGAAACTCATGCACAAGACTCCTGATGAATATGGTTGGATATTTAATCCTCAACTTATGATGCTGGAATATTTTTTGTAACTTGTACTACTGTTAATATCGCAAAATTGATAATATAGTTATATGCTCCCTTTCATTTTATTATTACCTCTTTGCATTCCGTTCGTTCTTGGGGTGACACAAAAGGAACACATACCTAAATTCAGCATTGTGTAATGTTACCTACCTTTCATCAAGAAGATTCCAATCCGAAACATAGCTGCTCCGCTCACCCGGGTCATCCTGTGATTCCATTGCACAGTAGAGTTTGTCTACGTTGGTCCAGCGCAGCCAAGCCAATCCCAATGCTGCTCTTTAAAATACAGAGTATTAGA
The DNA here is from genome assembly GCF_964204655.1 of Triturus cristatus. Classification (NCBI taxonomy): domain Eukaryota; kingdom Metazoa; phylum Chordata; class Amphibia; order Caudata; family Salamandridae; genus Triturus; species Triturus cristatus. The sequence continues at coordinate 271,914,747 of NC_140592.1, read as the reverse complement.
CTTTAATGGAAGTGTATGAGAACAGCGTTGGGATTGGCTTGAGCAGGGCAACTCAGCACTCCATGAGAGAACTGCAGTTTCTGCCCCCCAGGCTCTCTAACAGTGTGATATGAGAAGCCTTTCAAGCGCACATGTCAGATTGGACTCGCACAAGCTTTTGTCCAGCCTGACACGCACACTTTAATTCACAACAGCCCTTTGATCTATAGCTGCATTAAGAAAGGAGGATTATGTTTCCTCCTCCTCCTGCACTATGCAACCGCGAACACATAACTTATAAATGTTTTTACTATTTGGCTCTGAAGTGGCAGGACAACGCTCATTTACCACTATGGATGAGCCGCTGCTGCACATGATGTTTTGATGCATTCATTGTTTTACTGTATACATTTACAGTGACTACTTCCTGCCACCCAAGCCATTCTTATAGCGTTGGGGGCCTGGAATAGTATGTCTTGTCACACTTGGAAGAGTGTAATGGTTAGTAGTTGTGTTGGTACTGTAATTGGCAGTACTGGCAGGAGCAATGGATGGTGCAAGCTGCAGTGTCTTCCTGACGAGGGCCCTGGCACCTATTTTTAACAAATTAAGCTCTTGTAGGCAAGAATTAATGAGGGAGTGCCAGGATCTTCTTGTGGGAAGTATGGGTGAAGGTCTTGGCAAACAGATACAGCTGCTATTAACAAGAGCTGACTGTACTGTTTTCTAAAATCACCGCTTCATTGTGCCAACTTCAGAACAAGGTTGCACTTTGCAAAAATGGTTCAGCAGAAATGTGCAGCATACAATATGGAAGAGCAAAACCAAATGACATTTAAACTGCATGTACAGGTGCAATAATAGTAAGGCATTAGTGGTCTTCAAGCAAGCGCAAAAACAGAATCACTATTGAGTAATAAAATGAAACAGCTACGGCACACATTAGCGTTTGCATTTGCCTAGTAAACAAGCCACAAACCCCAGTAAATTCACGTTTTATAATATAGAGGGTGTGCCCTCCCTGCTAAGCCTCAACACCTTGTCCCAGTTTTCCAGAGGTAGACAAATTACTAAGGGGTAGGTTTAACTTTAGAGGCGGACAAGGTACTATGTGTTATAAGTGCCTGTTGCTCTAGTGTGTTTTTACTGAGGGAAATCAACCTTCCCCTCCCTTATGCATCCTTGTGTAGACTCGTTAGTATTCACCGGATATTCTACAATCAATAGCTCTACAGCGGGCCTTAAGGGTTAACTATGAAAGAATTAGTAAATTTAAAAATGTAGGGGCATATTTACAAGGGGATTGCGAAATTGAATCATAACTTTTTCCATTGTTTTAGGGGTGCAATTCGATGCATCATATTTACAATGCGGCATAAAGCCACTTTACGTGGCTTAACACCGCTTTGTAAATATGGTACCCTTTCACGCAGTTTTCTGCTTGAAAGGGACATGCAATGGGTGTTGATTTGGGGGTTCCACCACAACCCCCTTTGCTTTTTGACGCTGTCACAGATTTACAAGAATCTGTAAATCTGAGGCAGCGCCAAAAAAAGAACTCCACTGAATAGCAGGCGTTAGATTTGGTCAACGAGGAGAAATTGTTGTATTTCTCCTCATTGTGCTGAAGGAGCAAAGCGCCATCAATGATTGTAAATATTGTAAATATGGCGCATCCCTGCGTTTTTTAAATGACGCAGCGTGGTTCTACAGGATTGATTACTGTGCAGCGATGCGTCATTTTCTTGTAAATATGCCCGCTCATGGAACAGAATAATCTATATATCATTTTAAACAGAAAGGAATGCGTTTCAGTTTATTACCTTCCATGTTTGTGGCATTGAAAAGTATACTCCATACAGTACTACGCTATATCATTACTCCATTTCCTCATTTAATACGACACATTTAGTGCATGAAGCTATCCTTCGTGACTTACTGATTCTATTTAGCTCAAGTGACGCAAATAGATCGCGAAAAGGGAGATAGGAAACTGCGTGCCGGCTTCATTGCCCTAGCAGTTGTGTTTCAAGTGGACAGTCAAATCACAGAATGAAAGGGTCTTCCATTTAAATCTGACTCGGCCAGCCTCCGCCGTCAGTAATAATGCGGACCCGTGGAACAGGACGCGTTTTAAAATAAACACAACCAAATGCTATTTCTGTCCTCCGCATAGGGTGGCTACAAGAACAGGCAGATGCTGTTTATTGTGGCGGTGGGATAGTTGTGCAGCTGGGTAGTGGGAATGTTTCCTTTCAACATGGGGGCCATGTGAATCTTTAACAACACAATGTTCTAATTAGTTTGGCTGAGAAGTATCTACGTTTTGCAGGAAGCTCTGAGGAGGAGCTCATGGAATATTGAAAAATGCTGGGCACAGAGGAGCAGTATTCATTACGTGCCTGTGAGAAAACTGTGCGCTGCCCCCTCAGGGGTGTGTTCAGGGCTCATTGGGCTCAGGATCCCGCAGCCCTAAGAGCTGTGGAAGCAGTCCGCTAGTCCCCTGGCCCAACACGGTTTACCCTGTGTCCTTATGTCCAGCCTACACTTACCCACTGGTTAGTTCTTCGCCATCACAAGCAGGTGGCAGTAACATATCAAGCATTGGACATCAGCAGATGACAGAGAGAGATGGGAGAGTCAGTGACCCAAGGTGCTTAATTTAACAAGCATTTGCAATGCAATAGGTCTCGCATTTGTTAAAGTTAGAGCTGTTGGCATTGAAAATGACTATGCTTTTTACTTTTGCATTTTTATTTGCAACAATAAATAGACTTCTCGCACACAAAGGTACCCATTAATAATCGACCTATATGCAATAATATAGAGCAGGCTATCCGGGAATTAGAACAGCACTGGACTGTAGTTTGGCCGCACAGCTTACATTACTGCATGCCAACAAGGGACTATGTATTAGCTTGGGTTGCCGTTTGTGCTGTGGTGTAGAGGGTTAAATCCACTTCCACGATCCATTTCGCACCTGACATAAAATGTTTGCCTACTACTAGGCATAATTACAAGATATCTCTTATCTGGTCATGACACCCCTAAGTGCAGTGGTGTTGGTGAAATTGGGGGTGAGGGCTGCATTGAAACATTTGGGGTTCATCCCACTTTAGGCGCAGTGGGCCAGTGGTTGGCACTGACACCATACGAGGACAGGGCTGGTATGGAGAAAGACCTGAGGGTTGACATAAAAAAAACTTCAGAACTTTATTAAACAAATTGCACAGCCTGTAGGTTTAAGAGAAAGACAGGCAAGAGCGAAAAAATAGGGTTTGGGGATGAAAGTTCAAAAGTATATATATATAGCTGTTGGGATAAAGGCGGGCAGTAAATGCAACATGCCACAGATGAAGGTGATATGGCGTCTACTAATTAAGAACAAATGTACAGCCACAAAGAGAGAGGGTAGGGGAGGTTGCGCCTGAGCTCTCCCTGTGGGTGGGGTCAGGAAAGAGAGAGACGTGTGTTTTATTTCAGTGCAAGGTAGAGAGAACGCAGCCTCTTGATACGAGTCCAGCTGAAAGCACACATTCGTTCTGAGGCATTAAGTGATGAAGCAGAGAAGGCGGGTGAGCGGGGGGGGAACGGGAGGGGGGAGAGGGGAATGGAGGAGGAAAGAGAGATGGAGATAGAAAAAACAAGAAGTGTGGGGGTGGGCTGGAGGCCGAAGGGAACATGTAAGAGTGGAGGGGGTGAGAGAGGGGGTAGAGGGACAGAGAGGGTAGAACGGCGGGAGGAGGGGGAAGGAGAAACTACAGAGGAGTGGGGAGATAAAGAACAGGTGGAGGGAGTTGGGGGCAACCACAGAGGGAGAAAAAGAGGAAGAGAGGAGATGTAGCAGTAACAGAGTTAAGGAGTACGTCCGTGCGTCGGTGCGGTGGGCACCTAAGTTAGTTAGGAGAAAGAGGGAGGCACCACAAGAGGCTAGAGTTGTGGAGAGTGAGGGCGAGAGTTAGATGGGAGTGTAAGACAGATCCACAAAGTGTGAGGGTACGAGTGAGCTCCTTGGCAGCAGCAGGGAGGGCGCAGCTCAGATGACCACAGCAGGGCAGCAGGTGGACAGCTATCTCCCCGCAGGTGCTGAATTATGGAGGTGCTGGGACACGTGAGCCTTTAATTAACTTTATATTCACCTGCTGGAGTGACTGGAGCCTCCTGCGGGAGCAAGCTGTGGGGGCAGCACGCTCATCTGCAGCAGGCAAGAAAGCCTTGGTTGGCACTGAGTGGAGTAGGAACAATGGAAACCTGGTGTTCTAGGGGCTTCTTTTCATCCAACCTTCCGTGGTGCCAACTGGACCAGGAGGCGAGGAAGAAACACAGCTTTTCCACCTAGGCTCTGCCCTTCTTGGCTGCAGCTTGCCCTGCGAGGAGGGGCAGTGAAATTTTGCGCCCATCCTTCTTTTGTGTTGCAACTGCCCAAAACCCCTAAGATGGAGCAGGGGAGGGAGCGAGTTCTAACCTGTGCCTTCAATAAACTTCCAGGCTAACAGTCGCAGCGGCCGGACCCAGGGTTCTGATCATCCACAGCTTGAAGGCTCCGACCCGAACATCGCCCAACTGCGTGCAAAGGCGGATTTTGCGCAACTCGCATATTGTAAGGAGCTACAAATGCGCACCACCGCGGGATCGTTCTCGCTGGGCAGCTTACGGCCATCCAAAAGGACACAGAAGAGAAGCAACTGGGAGAGAAACACAGCGTTGGGTACCCGGCTTTTAAATACCAAAGAAACGACGAAACACAAGATGCACTACAATCCGATTTTATCTAAAAAACTTTGAGTGGTGTTTTTTTGAGGCAGCCCATGGTGTTGCTTTCAGACTGTGTGCCAAGAGATGTTACAAGATAATCTCGGGATCGTTTTGGCGCAGCAGCTCCTTGGGCTTTTCTGCGACGAGCAATAGCCGCTAATGTGATTCTGTGCACATGATGCTGGTGCAGTGAGGTTGTGTGAGGGCACACAGCTGCCCGTGTCGGGCAGGGCTTCCCCGGAGAGGGAGACTAGACACAGCTGGGGGGTGTTGTCATCTCATTGCCCACAGCCCCTGCAGCTCTTCCGCGGACGGGAGTGCAGGATGCACAGCACCGTGAAGACTCTCCGACTAACAACCCCCATTAGGCTTTTATGAAGTGCACGCATAGTTACACTCCAGTTTGGGACAGATACCGCATCTGAGAGCTGGGGAGGCGCTGCGATTTGCCCAGTATCACACAATCCTCTTGAATGTGGGCGACCAGGGGAACTCTGGTTTCAGGCTGGTGTCTGGTGACGGGAGTGCAGCGGCCACGCTGCGTTTCCAGACACATAGCTTCAACCATAATGGGAATGCAAATTAACAAAAGACGGCTGGTTCTTGTGTTAGCCTTCCTCTAGTAACAGGAAATGGCATGGCACGCAGTGGGCTGAGACAAAAAAAAACAAGCGCGCACTGAAGTTGACGAGGAGGGAGTGGGAGGGGGAGTGGGGGCGGGCACAGTGGTGCGGGACATCAAAGGGGCCGCGAAAGTGAAAGAAAACGAGTGCTTTCAGGCTGCCAAATGGTGCGCGCGCCCGGGGCACATGCACTGTATTTGGAGGCCTGAAAGCACTCGTTTGCACTTCCAAAACTCGCTTACTATAAGTCTCGCCAGTGCAGCGCTAAAGTGCTGTCTCAGGCGAGACCTAAAAAGCAAGAGTTTGATTCTCATCAGCCCCAGATGAAGGAACGAGGTGTTGAACGAGAACTAAGGCACAGGCCCCTCCTTCAATCCATTACTCTCTGCTCATTTTTAAAGTAATCAGCTGAGCCGTGCTCCATCTAAGAATTACAGTCACACACATCGACGAGGCACCCCATACTAAACACTGCAAACACCCAGGAATCACAGAGATACTACACTCCAAACCACCAAAACAACAAACCCCTTGCAAATGGTTCTCTTCTACTAACCGCAAAGTGTCTTGAAGCAATCCATTTTGCAGTGGTTGCTATGCAAATAATATTAACACAAACACAGTAAAAATACGTTTCCTGGAGTAAAAAGTGACCACCTTTTCCCTTGCCATTCTCTGATCGTGATCAAAACATGTACTCTGGTTTATTGCCTGTTCATGTATTTCGACACTGGTTGATCCAGAATGTTAGAGCATAGTTTTCCCAAAATAAATAATGCATCTAACAGTACTAAATATGTAAAACTGCAAATAGTGCACCTTGTAGAGCTTTCAGAAACCTCTGCCTCTGAGACTAAGGAGACACAACAATGCCAACCTAGACAGGAACAGCACTGGTATGGCAAACAAAGATGGGACGATTGCAATACCTGTGTTGAGCGCAATGAGGGAAAATATCTAGGCATGTGGTGATGACCTAGCTCTGCACGTACTATGTCTGAAAATTACAGTTGGACCTTTACATCCAGGAAATCTATACAAACATCCAGAAGGAGGTGTTATGGATCAAAGGATGCCCATCTAACGCATTTCTTTAAATTGGCTTTGTTCTGTGTTTTTTAGTTCACGCCTGCTAGTCATTGCATGTGTTGTCTGTTGTGAGACACAATTTTCAGCTTACAAAGAACATACAGAACCTTGGGTCCACCCATTGGTTAGCTTTACTGTCACTCTCATTTTCCTATGTCATATTTGATGGGTTTGCCATCAATCTTGTGTTGGTCCCACCCACAGAGCATTGCCTCCTTACAATATGTTCGATTGCCTGGCTCTCATGCTTCCTTTAGAGAACTACTTTTTAGGTCTCGCCTAGGCAGCGCGCATGCGCTGCCCTAGGAGGGCCTTTAGCCATCGGTCTTCACTTTTCAAGCACTGCACTTGTGCTTGTGGCGGCGTCCACCTTGCGGGAGCGAGCAGCGGGGTGCCACAAGCACGAGTGCAGTGCTTGAAAAGTGAAGACTGCTCTCCCAAGTGCGCGTGCACGCTCCACTCGCAGGACGCTGCAGCTGCTTTCACTTTTGCCGCCACTTGGCCGCCAGCTGCTTTCATTGGCAGTTGGCCCTCAGAGACTGTACCCTTTTTTCGGATAGGCTGAAGGACGCTCAACTGGTTGCTTATTGGCCGAGGGCTCCTGGAGAATGCATGCGCTCCTGCCACAGCATGTAGCTGCTGCCCCTGCCCGCCTTCGGTAAACTTTAGCAGCCAGCCGTGGGGTGCGAGTGATTGTTCGTCTCGGCCGAGCTGACCACGGGCCGGGATATCCTGTGGCAGTTGTAGCCATATAGTCAGCAAACACAAGCCTCGATGGACTGTCTGAATGGGATATGTTGCGGTCAATAGACTTGCCCCCTCGGCTGAATGAATAGGACTGGACTTCGCCCCACAGGAACTTTCTGAGGCGCGTTTGCAGTGAAGAGCGGGTCGGCACATCAAGCGTCGCCCAAAGCGATTGACGTTTTCGCTGTTCTAGAGCGCAGGATAGTCCGTGGATAGTTCTTGGGTGCTTCTTTTTCTCCTAACCCGCCCTCCATACCTACACACATCCAGCTTGCTTGAACAAGGAGTCCACTTTTCAAACATGGTACGGGGTTGGCCTGCTTCATGTTCTCAAGTGGTCAAAGGTGCTCTTTACGTCTTTTCGGAAACTTCGCGTTTTCAACAGGATTCCTACCCAAATGCCAATTTTGCTTCTTTCAGTAAGTGCTAGACCTACACCGTACATGCTTGGGAAAGGCTTGCCGTAGCTTAGATTTCAGCATACACTTCCCATATAAGACATCACCACTCGTGTGTAATGCAGGCAGAGCACTATTTATTTTGTTAATGTTGTTTCCTTAGACGCTTGCATGCCATGTTGCATTTTTTGGCACTTGCGACATGGAGTATTGAATGCTAGAAAATGTTCTTTAGGAAGAAAGTAAATACCTTTTAAAAGCCCCCCCTAAAAGAAAAGAATTATGCTAAATTGACCTGCAACTATCTTTATGCATCACTGATACACGTGTGCTGCCTGCTTGACAAACCAAAACATTTTGTTTCTCACTAATTAAAAAAAAATAAAAAAAATAGTCAGGGTCGTTGTTCTTAAATGTGTAATTTATCCATCGTGAAAAAATAGAAGTGCCTTTGCATGGGGTGATATGCCTGCTGCGGAAATCTTGAAAAAGCTGTACCTTACATGTTTAAATCTCGGGGAGTCTTTTGTGTCCTCTAATCCACCAAGACTGTGCCTAGAAGAGGGGCGCCCTTAGTTGCGCCACGGGACCGAGCATTCATCTGGGAGGCAGGTTTGAGGAGGGGGATGGTGACGTTGCAGTTTCGGGATGGGTCTGGGACGAAACGAAGCTGAATCCTAAGGGATCAGGTATTTAAGGCAGTGCCTCGTGGGGATCCCCCTCTTTGTCTCCCTGGACCTGAGAAGCTCGAAAGCTGAACTCCTCAATACATAAACTCTTACGGGGCTCTTCTATGGGTACAATTTGGCACAATTTGCTACATCCGGGGAAAATGGAGTTGTTCCATCACAACGGTGAGCATCTGTCGGTGAAAGGACTTGAGATATTCATCCACACAATACTGGGGGCGGTACTAGAGCACAGTCAGCGCCAGCGGGGGGAGGGCGAGTGCGCCGGGGAGCTTCTCACCCTGTGGCGGAGCGCTGACAGTTAACAACAAAGGACATGCTCAACAAGGGAGGTTGAGTGACTGGATGGACCCCATGACGGGATAGGATTGAAGTGTTTGGTGGATTGGCGGAGAAAGGAGCTGGCCAGCCGGTGGTCCTCAACTCTACCATCTGAACACGTCACTTAAGGACTGAGATGAATCTTGGGGAGGCTGCTTGTGTTCAGGTACCTCGGTGGGCCGGTGCGCTATGTGGAGCCCTGGTTTTCAAGTAGTGCAACTGTTTGTTGTGGCACAATGTGCGCAGCAGGGGATTCTAGACTATGAACAACTTAATGCTATGCTCATCTGTGACGACAATTACAATTGTATGGCGCCAGCATAATGTGCGCAGTAGAGTGTTTAAGAGAATGGACAGCTTGATGCTATGCTGAAAATTTAATATCTATTTTAATATCTTTGTGCCTTTGTCATATGAAGGAAGCTAGAGTGTGAAGCATGTATAACTTTATGTACCCAAGTAGGATACTTATACTCTAGTAGTGGTTATGTTGAATTATCCTGTTTGATATGAATAAATCTACGCCTTGGACAATATAACCGGATTCTGTCAATTCATGGGCATGACAAGGGTATGGGTAGAGGTGGATGTTGGCAGCGGTTGAGAGGCGTGAGTGACACGTTGTGCGCATACTATAATATAGTAGCTTGCCGGCTTTCAGACGTGGTAGCCTGCATGGCAAATAGCATTCCAATTGTGTAGGGTTGCACCTCATCTGCTTTGCATTTCGCTGGAGGTGCAGCATGCTGACTGATCCCTACCGATTTAAGTACTGAGTTCACCTGTTTGTCTGCACCTTTAGGGCTTTGTATTCTGATGCACTGGCCATCGCCAGCAATGAGTTACGATATTATTGAATTGGTATAAAACAGTGAGCCCATTTTGAGAATGTTTGCAGGATAAGCCAGATGTAGCACTTATTTTTAAGCGTACTTTTATTTCATGAGCCATAATGACCTCGTAAACAATTTGGGCATATGCATTAGTTAAAGGACAGCATCCCCTTTTATTTTTGACCTCTACGAAATCGTTTTAGGTCGTGTTACATATAACTTTTGTTTTTCAATGCATTTTATTGTGCAGGTTTTAGATGTCAGCTCTTTGGAATATTTAAGAAGAGGATGGCTATACGAAACTTACTTATTAAGTTCGTCCGAACAACTAAATCAAAAAAACAAACTGCTATTAAATTGAAAGGATCATTCTGGAGTGTTGTGGTGCACAGCGGTGGGCCAAAGTCATTGTTAAATCTGGCAGTGCTTTCCGTGAATGTGGGAGGGAGGGTCGATTCACAGTCTCGCCCATAACATATGTTCTAACCGTTAATGGCCACAGTGGCGGCCCACTTTTGCCCCTATTACAGTTTGTAGTGTATCTTGTCCATTGCTGTTTGATTGTTCGCTTTTTACCATCCCATATAAGTGTGTCGCCTTACAGACGCTGGTCATAGTTTCTTTTCTCTGACATTAATCCTTCTAAACTCTCGTCCCATTTGTTAGCAATAGGCCTTCTGTGCAGCCCACGTTTCTCCTCTTAGTACAGTGTCAGGCTCTCTAAATTAGCTTATTTTATTACTTACATCTGCCATTGTGTCAGGCATGGGGGTCTTGGAGACTTCCACGCCATAGCAATCACTGTCTTTGATAGTAACTGTGATAATCCTCCAAAATAGTGTCTGCTTTCTTTCTCTTGGGGTGGAGGAACAATGGGCTATATCGGTCATTCCTCTCCGTCATTTTATAATGCACTATGTGACCTCTTCCCAATATCCTCTTACCATTGGATAGCCTCCTACCATCTGAAATACATTTGCGTATGTGCACCTAAGAGGCTTAGGAATTGCAGTGGCACACATTTTGTTAATTTTCCGTAGGTGTACATGTCCTTTGTGTAAAAAAAACAAAAACAAAACACAATTTGGGTTTGAGAAACTTTGTGCACATAACGTAGCATTCTTTCAGTACCCTCCTTCATATATCCACATGTCCTCCATGCTCACCTGGGTCACAAATTGCAGGGCCTCAAATAACCAGAAAACCATCCTTCTTCACTCACATATCATAAGCAGCTGCACTAAATCATGTTTTTGAGGTTCCAGGTGTCCTTGTCCCCAGGCCCAGTGAAATGCCCCAACCAGTGAACATATCTGAGGAATTTCCTAGTAATTAGCCTGTTTTGTTCTGTGCGTTTGCTTAAAGATAGCAATTCACCCAAAGAATAGCAGTCCACTATTGTCAGTATTCCTGTGTTCATCCAGTCATGCAGCTGTCTAGACGTCAAGTACATCTGGTTTTAGGTTATGCCTGCAAAGGTGCTTGCAAAATCTCTTGTAAATATAAAACAAGCATTGGCATAGCCAGTAGGTCTCGCCTTTGGGACCTTATAAGTGTTTAGCCATGCAAGACTTGATGTTGTTGCACCAAGGATATTGTGATGGATAACTAAACACTTATAAGGTCCCAAAGGCAAGACCTATTGGCTATGCCAATGCTTGTTTCTTTTTGTGTAGGCATTTTATGACAGTGCATGTGTTTTCCATCTCTCTCCCTCATGTGATTCTCCTTCCCTAAACGGCACTCAATCATTTCTTCTCTCCCCACTGCCGCCCTCCATGTTGCTTCCCTCCATCCGCACCACCTCTCTCGCTCATTGCTTCTCTTCCACCCCTTTATTCACCCATTGCTTGCTCGTCTGTGTGCTTCTCCCCCACCCACTGTACATTGCTCTCTTGACAGTTACTTCTCTCCCCATCTCTGTCCTCTATGTTGCTTACCCCACCTGCCACTTCTTTTTCTTGCCTGTTGCCTCTGTTTCCCACCCTCTCCATATTGCATCAATGAAATTTGGGGAAGGCAGGTCTGGTTTTGGATGAAGGCCACAAGCAAAGAGCATGGGTGCACAAGATTTTCCCTTCAAGCCTCAAATCATGCCTCTTAACTGTGAGAGGTGCTGAGTATAAATGCCGCTTTCCTAGTGGAGCAACAAATGCGTGTGCCAGCCCTGACAGTCTTTTACAATGGAATTCATGACCGGTAGTATTGTCACCTCAAGAGTATGGTTGTCTAGGTTACCGCTGAATGCCCGACCAAGAGGAAGTCTGGCCATCTTTTTTCTATGATTTGGGTTGGCACAAACATGGACCCTAATAGAGAAACCACATTTTGGCCTTGACTCCTTGTGACCCTTTCAAGGATGTCTTCCAGGAAAACTTGAAAATACAATAGAGTTATAATGTGTTATGGTGATACAGCTGGATCAAGTGATTAAATCATGCCCTCTCTACTTCGTCTGTGATCCTAGTTCAAAGCTAAATTATCTCATGCTGGTTGAAAGGTAATACTAATAGCTTACTCAGCAAAAAACTCACACCACCTCAAATGCTTTGCTGTCAAGCCCCAGACAGATTAAAAAAAATATAGGTTGTACTAATCCGTCAAGATTCTCATTTGACCTTGACCTCGGTCACAGGCCTGCACTCTCCCCTGCAGCTCCGTTTGCTCCACTGCCGCCGCTGAGCCCCCAGCCTGTGTTTTTCTTTCTGCTCATTATTCACTGTACTCACTACCCCTCTCTCTCCCCTCGTCGCTCCCATCTCCCTGTTTCCCGCCGCTGCTGACCCGCAGTCCCTCCCTTCTGCCCTTGCCCGTTTCCCACCTCCCAGCTGAGCGTCCCTCCCCTCACCTACATAATGCTGACCGCTGCGGGGAGCGATTGTAGGACCATGACTTCGGTCACAGGCCTACACTATCCCCGGCAGCTCCATCCGCTCCGACTCCGCCGCTGAGCCCCCAGACTGGGTGTTCGAGGCTTATTTTTCCCCGCCTGCCGCATCGCGGTAATTGTTGACCTCTGAGTGTATTGTTTATCTCTTTTGGTCATTATTGTGCATTTGTTGTCCCGTTCACTGCTGTTTGCCCCCCTGCCGCATTGCGGTAATTGTTGACCTCTGAGTGTATTGTTGTTCTCTTTTGGTCATTATTGTGCATTTGTTGTCTTGTTCACTGTACTCACTACACCTCTCTCTCCCCTTACCACTCCCATCTCCCTGATTCCCGCCGCTGCTGACCCGCGCCCCCCCTGCCCTCGCCCGTTTCCCACCTCCCAGCTGAGCATCCCTCCCCTCTCCTACATAATGCCAACCGCTCCACGGTTGCGCGCAGCAGACGCTCCGCTGGCGCGCCTAAGGCTAGCCCGTCAGTGCCCGTCCATGACCCGACTGCAGCCAGCATCAGGAATCCTGGACCCCCCCAGAGCCTCACCGATATGATGCCGCCACCCAGACTGCCAGAACTCCTCACCGAACACCACCCACGGACCCTTCTCCTGCAGACACTGCCATCATTCCTGCACCATCCACAGTGCCCCCACGTCTGCCACAGGCTCACAGGACACCGAAGCCACCTCAACATGCGCTCCCTCCACAGACACGCCGTAGAGATCTGGGACCTGATCGACACCCTCGCGCCCGATGTCACCTTCTTCATGGAAACCTGGACCAACGCCACCTCTGGTCCCGACTTCGCAACCGCAATACCCGACGGTTACAAGATCCAGAGGAAGGACCGCCCAAACCACCACCCAAGGGGGGGAACTCGCTATTGCACACAAGACCTCCCTCCGACTCTCCACCTCCAGCACGAGTGACCCCCACTCCAACACAGAACACCACCACCTCCACTTTCAGAACCAGACCTACCCCAGGACCACGCTATGCTGCACCCTCGCCTAAAGACCCCCGGGACCCCGCTCCCTGGCCACTACAGCAATCACAGACCTCAACGAACCACATGCCATCACCTCAACGGACTACAACCTACTCGGAGGCCTGAATTTCCACCTCGACAACCGCAGCGAGCCCGACTCCACCGCCCTCCTCGACAACCTTTCCAACCTTGGACTGAAGCAGCTCATCAACACCTCCACGCACAGAGGAGGACACACCCTCGACCCCATCTTTGCAGGAGGGTCAAACATCCACTTCAGCTACACCGCGCAGCCCCCCTGGACCGACCATCACTGCGTACATTTCACCTTCAACACCACTATCGCACCCAAACCGGCCCCCCCGCCCGCCACAAAGGAACTGGAGCAAAATCACAGAGGAACAACTCAATTCCACCCTCCTCCTTGACCCCCCATCACCACGACCGACGGCAACGCCACAACCAAAGAACTTCACCGATGGATCTCCAGATGCACCGACAAGATCGCCCCCCTCCGTCACCCCGCCAAACGCACCCGCTGAAGGCCGCCTGGTTCACCACTGAACTCCAAGTCACCAGGCGCACCTGCAGACGCCTTGAGAAAAAATGGAGATGCCGGAAAACCACAGAAGACCTAAACAACCTTAGGAGTGCCCTGAAGGGGTATCACCAGCTCATAAGGCACACCAAACGGACCTTCATCAAGAACAAAATCGACACCAACGCAACCAAAGCCAAAGAACTCTTCAACGTCATACAGCAATTCACCAAACCCCCAGCGAGGCCACAGACGTCACACCTTCCCAGGAACTCTGCAACAAGCTCAGCTCCTACTTCCATTGGAAGATCAAGGCCCTCTACGACCACTTCAGTGACCAGACGCCGCTCACCACCCTTTTCCCCTCCGCCAACCTCCAGCCGACCATCACCACCTAGACTCCCGCCACAGTGGAACTCATCACCACGACCATGATGAAAACCCCATCTGGAGCCCCCACGGACCCCTGCCCTGCGCACATCTACCAGAGGGCCACCATCGCCCCCGAACTAGGATGAACCATCAACGCCTCCCTCCAATCCGGCATCTTCCCTGACGACTGAAAGCGGGCGGAAGTCAAGCCCCTCCTTAAGAAGCCAACAGCCGACCCAACTGACCTGTAAAACTACCGGCCCATCTCTCTGCTCCCCTTCACAGCCAAAGTCACCGAAAGACTCGTAAATGCCCAGCTGACCGCATTCGTGGAAGAGAACTCGATCCTCCACACCTCCCAGTCTGGATTACGTGGCAACCACAGCACCGAGACTGCCCTCCACACCGCCACTGACGACATCCGCATGCTACTCGACCAGGGACACACTGCAGCCCTCATCCTACTAGACTTCTCCGCGGCTTTCAACACCGTCTCACAGCACACCCTCGCAACCAGACTGCACAACACTGGGATACAAGGTACCGCCCTCAACTGGATCCGATCCTTTCTCTCTGGCAGAGCCCAGAGGAGCAGAATCTCCCCTTTCATCTCCGAACCCACAGAGATCAGCTGCAGAGTACCACAAGGATCATCGCTCAGCCCCACGCTCTTCAACATCTACATGGCCCGCCTCACCGCCATCGTCAGACAGCATGGGCTCCACATAGTATCTTACGCCGATGACACCCAGCTCATCCTCTCCCTCACGAAGGATCCTGAAGACACAAGGCTCAGCTTCCAGGCAGGAATGAAGGACGTGGCGGCCTTGATGAAGGACAGCTGTCTGAAGCTCAACACAGAGAAAACAGAGGTCCTCATCCTGGAACCCTCGACCTCCGCCAGGGACGACACATGGTGGCCCTCCACCCTCGGGAGTCCTCCCACCCCGACAGACCACGCTCGGAACCTCAGCATCATCCTCGACTCCTCCCTCACCATGACCCAGCCTTTTTCCCCTCCCAGCGCCTTGAGACCCTCACGGGTGAGTAGCGCGCTCTATAAACCCCCTGATTGATTCATTGATTGATTGATTTGATTGCGTGCAGCTGATGTTACCACTTCCCAATGCCTCCTTCATCAAAGCCAATTGTTCTTTGCCGCCCCAGGCAAGTCTTCTCTCATGAAGAAAGTTTCTTAGGAAATAATGGCTCAGGATGAAATGTGTATTTCGGGGCTTTCTGAACAAAATGGTCTTACTACGATAGAAGTGTCCGTTTCCACTATGAACATCTGTCTTTCATTCTGAAGTCCTACAACAGGTGCTGACATGAACGCATGATTCAGGGTTTGAAAAGCGTCCTCCGTCTCCACTGACCACTGAAATCGCACCCATGTGTGTAACAGTTTTGTGCTAAATGCAACCGGAGCAGAAAATGGCCTATAATCCTACGATAAAAGAGTGCAAACCTTAAAAACCATTGTTCGACCTTTAAGGGTGATGGTGCTGGCCAGTCCACTACTTCCTGCAATTTTCCGAGATTCAGGGCAATCCCATTTTGGTGCTAAATGGAATTCTACAGATGTGGCATGGAAAATGCATTCATTCAGTTTGATGTGTGGTTGATTGTCAGGACTGCTCGAACATGTGCCACTTATTCTCAGGGGTGTAGATTTAGTGGGTTGTTTGGGGTGTGACATCCCCCAAATACATGCATTCTTGCCTTGGCGGGGTCTGCGCAAGTGTGTACTAAATGCATTGAAGTAGGCCGCAAATGCTTCTTGACAAATGAAAAATAAAAGGACTAATGCTGCTTTTGTGCACTTTATTAGCATTGGCTAGGAAAATAACATTAACTCGGGTGCGCATGGATGAATGCAGCACTGGGTGGGTGCGTAATGGAAAGCATCATAAGTGTTTAATAATGCATGTGTTTGTTTTCTGTAGAAGCATGGTTTCTGCTCTGCAGGAAACTTTTGGGTTAATGAAATGAAAATAAATCCTAAAAATAATGTTGAACGAGATGTGGAAGGTGAAAGACGGATGTCCTTCATGAGTCGTGTGTGCCTGCCAAGAGTTAGCAGGAAGAAACAATTTCTTCATCGAGTGGAGGAACATTTCCTCAGAATGCAGCACAGGCGGATAAATGTGACACAGATTTTGCTACATGACCAGAATGAAGGAAATGAATACTATGACAGTGGCTCAAATTTGTATTTCTTAGGGTGGAAGTAAATACATTGAATAAATAAACAATAAAACATTGAGTGAAATGGACATGACGAGAGTGGTGTGCCAATACGGATGTATGACGTTACAACGCACACTTTTACAACGCATGCACTTACAACGCATTTTTTACAACGCATAATCCATTACAACGCATGACATTACAACGCATGACACTACAACGCATTTTTAAAAAATACCTTTACAACGCATTACCATTACAACGCATACTACCTTTACAACGCATACCATTACAACGCATAATATTAAATTACATTTAAGGTAAGTATTAGATAGTATAGGGGTAAAAATTACTATTCTAACTCCAGGGGGTGCAACAGTAGGGTAAGTGTTGGATAGTGTAGGGGTCAAAATTACTATTCTAACTCCAGGGGGTGCAACAGTAGGGTAAGTGTTGGATAGTGTAGGGGTAAAAATTACTATTCTAACTCCAGGGGGTGCAACAGTAGGGTAAGTGTTGGATAGTATAGGGGTAAAAATTACTATTCTAACTCCAGGGGGTGCAACAGTAGGGTAAGTGTTGGATAGTGTAGGGGTAAAAATTACTATTCTAAATCCAGGGGGTGCAACAGTAGGGTAAGTGTTGGATAGTGTAGGGGTAAACATTACTAATCTAACTCCAGGGGGTGCAACAGTAGGGTAAGTGTTGGATAGTATAGGGGTAAAAATTACTATTCTAACTCCAGGGGGTGCAACAGTAGGGTAAGTGTTGGATAGTATAGGGGTAAAAATTACTATTCTAACTCCAGGGGGTGCATCAGTAGGGTAAGTGTTGGATAGTATAGGGGTAAAAATTACTATTCTAACTCCAGGGGGTGCATCAGTAGGGTAAGTGTTGGATAGTATAGGGGTAAAAATTACTATTCTAACTCCAGGGGGTGCATCAGTAGGTTAAGTGTTGGATAGTATAGGGGTAAAAATTACTATTCTAACTCCAGGGGGTGCATCAGTAGGGTAAGTGTTGGATAGTATAGGGGTAAAAATTACTATTCTAACTCCAGGGGGTGCATCAGTAGGGTAAGTGTTGGATAGTATAGGGGTAAAAATTACTATTCTAACTCCAGGGGGAGCAACAGTAGGGTAAGTGTTGGATAGTGTAGGGGTAAAAATTACTATTCTAACTCCAGGGGGTGCATCAGTAGGGTAAGTGTTGGATAGTATAGGGGTAAAAATTACTATTCTAACTCCAGGGGGTGCATCAGTAGGGTAAGTGTTGGATAGTATAGTGTAATATTATGCGTTGTAATGGTATGCGTTGTAATGGTAGTATGCGTTGTAATGGAATGCGTTGTAAAGGTAGTTTTTAAAAATGCGTTGTAGTGTCATGCGTTGTAATGTCATGCGTTGTAATGGATTATGCGTTGTAAAAAATGCGTTGTAATGGTAGTGCGTTGTAAAAGTTGCGTTGTAAAGGTTGTTCCCCTGCCAATACACCCCCTTCCTTAACCAATCATGTGTAGAGAAATCTTCTGTTCCAACGCGAATGTGGGTTGGACAGCTGGGTTTTAGGGTATAATTGAGGTTCCTGGTGGGAGGGGTTAGATTAGTCGGTGGCTTGTTTTCCTACCTGCGTGAGGAGAGGCCTTGTTTGCTGTCTCCTATTCTTGAGCTGGCTGTTCTTGACTGCTGATTCCTGACTTAGTCTTTGTCTCTTCAACTCTTCTTGAGCGGCCTTACTGCTCTCATGGCCAGGGAGTAGTTTTCCTATTTCAATTGGGTTAGTATAGACAGAAAACTGAATTTGCACAATCATTTGCAAATGGACTTTGTCCCTGAACCGTTTGTCTCTTCGCCTTTCCACTCCTTTATGCACTGTCAAATGAGATGTGTTTTTATCGTTATTTCTCTGATATTGATACTCTGTGATGTTCTATGATTTGTACTGTAGTTTGATATTGATGACCATTTATTTCACATTATTTAGATCAACATTATAAATATACAAATGAGTCTGTCTTTATTAGAGGTGTTTTACTAGTTTATGAGTATTTTTAGAACCAAGTATTAGTTTGCCAAACCCTGTCAACTATATAAAGACTGCATCGCCATTATTGGTAATACTAGAAATGAGGGTACAAATTGGATTTTGGTAAGTTTGGTATTTTGTTTAGTAATTCACTGACCCAGCGTGAAGGGACTTATTAGGTAATGAAATTGGGCCTTGTCTGTAGAAAATTATTAGTCCTAGATCGCTGGATCAAACTGAAGGTTCACTTAGGTCTGTTGCTGTGAAACCTCCCTCACATCCTTCTGTTTTCTGCTTTCAGACTGAGTGGGAGCAGCACAGCTGTTGCAATGGGAAGTGCAATGTGTAAGGCAATGGGTGAACAGCAAAGCGATGATTTGTTGAGCAAAGTTCATGTGTGGGTTGTGACAGGTCTGCCACAGCATCTAAAATATAACATTATATTATATCAATCAGACAAACTGAAAAAACGTTCACACTAAAAGATGGAAAGAGGAAATATTTAGGAGAATCTTATCACCTCCTTGAGGTTATAACATAACCATGAAAGATAAGGTAACCCTTGTTCTGAAACAACTGGAAGTGACAGTGTGTGTCTAGATCCTCAACCTCACCTGGGAAAACCATATGAGGTTATAGAGGGGGCCACACCCATGTATACATTGTAGTATGTTTCATCACTGGACCCCTCACCCAGAAAGATTGAACCTTCGGATGCACTCAATCAGTAATCTGGGAGTTATTGGTATTTTAGGGATGGGTTAAATATTAAAAATATTTAGGGTGTAAGCATTGCAAGCTGATTTAATAAAGGTGACACAGATAAGGTTAAAAACACATAAGTACTCCACTGGCACTATTTATGGACGCTCAAGGCTGTTTAAGACCTGTGTGTCACTGATCTGATTTACAAGTTATGGTCATCAGTGTGTCGTCCGTATGGATCTAGTGGCAGAAATATCCCTAAACAACATAAATTGAATCAACTTGTGATTTGTGAAGTCAAGTTTATATCAGAACATATACATGCACACTTTCGTGCAATGTTACATCCATAGGAAAACTCATTGGTCATGCCGAATAGGGGTAAAGTAGGCCCATAGAGTGTGCGGTGAGACTGACTGTGTAGTCATACCATCATCAAGTGTACCGGTATGTCCTTCAATCTAATATCGCCATCTGGATACACAGAATGTTGGTGTTCAGGATTCTGGGTTCATCATGCACAGCAGAACTGTAGATGAATGGGCCTGTAAGTGCACATTCATACATCACAGGAAAAAGCTTGTTACTAGTATTATAATTCACCAACCATGGTACACTGCCACCACCACAATTCACACTTAAAACCAATGACAGAGATGGTAGTCACTTGTCACTATGATGATGCATTTGGTGCATTCCCTTGTGGTTCAGGACAAGGTTCAGAAGCAATCATTGTCAGCACCTGGGCCAAGATCAATACACGCAAACAGGATTAGTAAATTCCATAACCAAACATTTAAAAAAACAGAATCACAGGTATGCAGTTGGGGGATGCAGGGCAGGGGGGAAAGCTGAACATCATGCAGGGGACATTCCTTTCCCAACAGCCTTTATATGCACAGTGTGAAAAAAAACTTGCTTGGACCCGAATTACCTGAGCTGGATCAGGTTACCATTAAATGGGCTACCAGCAAGTTGGAAATTGAATGGATGAACACTGTATGCCTTTCTTGAAATCGGACACTAGATAGTGATTCTCTTTTCTTCGCTCTAATTTTGCCCTCTAGTTTTGGCAGTTGGCTTATTGGAATCAAGAGGGATCCTTCGATTCAGGCGGCTAAAAAGGTGTGATATCAGGGATGACAGAATATGTATACGTGGCGGATCCTAAAACCATGACAGGCAGGCTACTCTTCATCTTCAGGGACTATATCTTGAAGATGTAGAGTGAAGTGAGGTTGTTCTCTTCACGAACAAAAAGGGGACAACAGATCTGCTAGATAAATATCTTGTTCAGATAGTAACTGAAGAATTTACATATTTTGCCATGTTCATTACTTAAAATTAGGGCAGGTTCTGTGATCACAATTTGTGAGAGATTTTGGTTTATTTTAGTTATGTGACACATTAGAGAACACCCGCCGTTGTCAACCTCAGTGTGGCTGACATCTTCAATTTCACTAAACTCCCTCTATTTTTGGATCCAGTGGGAATTTTATGTCAAGCTGATGACACCTGGGCAGCGACTAGTCCAGAACGTCACTGAAAACGCTCTTCAGGATTAAGAATTGCATTCCACCATGTTTGTAACTTTTACTGGGCATTGGAACTGCCCATTCTAAATAAATTAGGCTTTGTTCGGATAGTTCAGCACTCGCTGAGAGTAGAAATGTACACTGCAGAGGGCAAAACATTTTTATAAATTCTATGGGTAAACGCTTCCTTTGACTTACCAGAACACTCAAATTAAGTAATAAGGTTGTGTGAGAGGCAGCGTCAACTATAATTGTGGGAAAGAAGAAAATTGTCTGTGATGCACCACTGTGCGTGGGTAACAAGAAGAACACTCTCAGCAAATTAGAGGAGTTTAGCAGATATTATCCAATAGGGCTGTCCAAATTGAGTGATGTTTGGTGACAGACAAGAATTAAATCCTTTGAACAATTTAAGAATATGTTGTAGGGAACATGGAGGATCCTAAGTGGGAGGAGATCATGATGTATCACAGAGAGGTGGTGATAAAAAAAAGCTAGCTTTAGGCTAAATCAGATCAAAATGTTACGCACAGTGTATTTCACCAAGACGACACTTCATGTGATTTGCAGATTTCCACACCACAGAATGGCTCAGAGGTGATAGTGCAGAGGGAACATTCCTTCACACACTGGTCATGCTCCACGATAATGGTGCTTTGGGAAGAAGTTAAGGAGAGGTAGCATAAAATACTTGAAGGTAGACTGGATCTCTCTGCGAAAGTGGCCATTCTGGGTGTCTGGAGGGAACAAGTACCACCAGGATACCAAAGAATCCTTGACAATCTAAGGGAGGGGGTGGCCACAAGGAAGAAAAAATTAACTGGGGAAGTCCGGTGGTGACAAAGGTGGAGTCTTGGTGAGTCAATGTGCATTGGTGATGACTTTTCTCTGTTCTAAATTACTTCTGCTTTCTACTGATGAAGGGATAAATCCAGAAACACGTGTCTAGAGATAACAACACTACCTGTACCAATTTTGGTGAAGAACTACAGCAACTTTAAAAGTAAGCGTACTGCATTTACCAGGATGCAATGGGGAAAACTGTGCTGGCATGAGATGCAGTGTGCTCCCTCTCCCCTTGTCAATGTGGATTGGTGTACAGCTGCTGAAACTGAATTGTATAACTGTAAAAACTGCCCCAAGAAAAGTAATATTATGTAGCCATGGCTTTCATACTTCCATAACATCCGTATTTCTCCAAAGAACAAAACTAAATGATGGAATTTTCTTGACAGCAGTGATGTCGTAGGATGGAGAGTTTACCCCTTGTACGTCTTCTTAGGTCTGGCATTAGCCGTTTCTTTTAAAACATCCTTAAAGAATATATACATATACATACGCATATAGAGTGGCGTTCAGTCATAGTTCTTCATTCATTGCACCGTTTTAGTGTCATTCACATTCTGCTTCCTTGTACCACAGCCTAGAGCATAGGGACTATGAATGATGGCATTTTGCGTGTGCACAATATTAATATCTGAAGATCTGCAACAAAGCAGTGCCCTTCATTACTAGGGACTAGTGGGTCAACGTATTGTTCTTTAAACAAAATATAACTTTTTTTCTTTGTTTTACACACCAGATTCTTCCTGCTCCTCTTTAACTGCAGCAGAAAATAACTCAACTCATAGGCCTTTCTCTGTGGTAACCCTGGCAAAGAGATATTGCCTCGTTGACACATTTCTGGACTTGATTTGTTCTTAATTATTCAAATTAATGAATGTAAAAAATACTTTATTTAGACAATCAAGTCCAATAAAGTGCCAAGTGCGAGTTTAAAAGAGTTCAACTGTGTAATACACACATTTGGCCTTGTATAAAAATGTAAGACATATGGGTGCCAATTACGATCCGGTAAAAACCTGGTACGAACCGTCGGACAGAGCATATTCTCCGTCCGACGCGTACCAGGTCGTCAAAATATACAAACATGGAATTACGATTCGCACGGAAACACCATTTCCGTACGAATCGTACAAAACCCCGACCGACGAAAATAAACGTACAAATGCGAACCGGGAAAGCGCCGACGTGACGTCGGGACGCACGCAGCCTGCCATTCACGAACCAGGAATCACGATTCGCACCGACGTCATCCCGCACGGTGAATATTTTCCGGCTGCCAAAAACTGCCGGGAAATCAGGACGCCGCGAACAAGGAGTACCTGTACGTGACAGACAGACAGGACGACGCGAACAAGGAGTACCTGTACGCGACGGACAGACATGGACCCGAACCTACATGTCATCCCGGCCCTCATAGCAGTCGACCGCCTCTACAGGTTACGACGCAGACACCGCAGAAGGTCAGTACAACAAAGGGAGGGGGGAAAGGGGGGGGTGGCAGGACCAGGGGCAGGCCACAAAACCCCCACCAAAGTCACACAGCACACATGCCCTGGACATACCTGACCCTCAGGCCCTGGTCACTACGAGGGGGTGGGGGTGTGTCCAGCTAAGCCAGCGACCGCCACAACGGAAGTTCTTGATGACGCGAACCGTCAACACAACAATACTGGTACGTCCCGTACCCACGCCTTAAGAGCGTGGGTACGATTCGTACCACGCCCACACCTACATCACCCCAACAATGGCGGGACGGCTCGTACCCACGTGGCAAAGGCCTGGGTACGGTCCGCACAAGCATTCCACAGCGTGGGTACGGATATGTACGGACCGTACCCCCCCCGTGTATGCATGGAGCGTACCCCCCACCCCAACAGTGTAAGTACGACCCGTACCCTCACCCGCGTATGCATGGAGCGTACCCCCCATGCCAACAGTGTACGTACGGACCGTAACCCCACCCGCGTATGCATGGAGCGTACCCCCACCCCAACAGTGTAAGTCCGACCCGTACCCCCCGTGTACGTATGGAGCGTACCCCAACAGCGTAAGTACGACGCGTACCCTCACCCGCGTATGCATGGAGCGTACCCCCACCCCAACAGTGTAAGTACGACCCGTACCCTCACCCGCGTATGCATGGAGCGTACCCCCATGCCAACAGTGTACGTACGGACCGTAACCCCACCCGCGTATGCATGGAGCGTACCCCCCCACCCCAACAGTGTAAGTACGACGCGTACCCTCACCCGCGTATGCATGGAGCGTACCCCCCACCCCAACAGTGTAAGTACAACCCGTACCCTCACCCGCGTATGCATGGAGCGTACCCCCCACCCCAACAGTGTAAGTACGACCCGTACCCTCACCCGCGTATGCATGGAGCGTACCCCCCATGCCAACAGTGTACGTACGGACCGTAACCCCACCCGCATATGCATGGAGCGTACCCCCACCCCAACAGTGTAAGTATGACCCGTAACCCCACCCGCGTATGCATGGAGCGTACCCCCCACCCCAACAGTGTAAGTACGACCCGTACCCTCACCCGTGTATGCATGGAGCGTACCCCCCACCCCAACAGTGTAAGTACGACCCGTACCCTCACCCACGTATGCATGGAGCGTACCCCCCACCCCAACAGTGTAAGTACGACCCGTACCCTCACCCGTGTATGCATGGAGGGTACCCCCCATGCCAACAGTGTACGTACGGACCGTAACCCCACCCGCATATGCATGGAGCGTACCCCCCACCCCAACAGTGTAAGTACGACCCGTTCCCTCACCCGCGTATGCATGGAGCGTACCCCCCACCCCAACAGTGTAAGTACGACCCGTACCCTCACCCGCGTATGCATGGAGCATACCCCCCACCCCAACAGTGTAAGTACGACCCGTACCCTCACCCGCGTATGCATGGAGCGTACCCCCCATGCCAACAGTGTACGTACAGACCGTAACCCCACCCCGTATGCATGGAGTGTACCCCCATCCCAACCGTGTATGTACGACACGTACCCCCACCTCGTATGCATGGAGCGAACCCACACACGTGTATGTTCTAAGCGTACATATCCTAAAATAGGAGGGGTGTGTGCAGAGTCCTCCCAGCAGTGCCCAGAGACAGGAGGGGTGGGTGCCTAACACTCCCAGCGGTGCCCAGAGACAGGAGGGGTGTGTGCAGAGTCCTCCCAGCTGTGCCCAGAGACAGGAGGGGTGGGTGCCTAACACTCCCAGCAGTGCCCAGAGACAGGAGGGGTGGGTGCCTAACACTCCCAGCAGTGCCCAGAGACAGGAGGGGTGTGTGCAGAGTCCTCCCAGCAGTGCCCAGAGACAGGAGGGGTGTGTGCAGAGTCCTCCCAGCAGTGCCCAGAGACAGGAGGGGTGGGTGCCTAACACTCCCAGCAGTGCCCAGAGACAGGAGGGGTGGGTGCCTAACACTCCCAGCAGTGCCCAGAGACAGGAGGGGTGTGTGCAGAGTCCTCCCAGCAGTGCCCAGAGACAGGAGGGGTGTGTGCAGAGTCCTCCCAGCAGTGCCCAGAGACAGGAGGGGTGGGTGCCTAACACTCCCAGCAGTGCCCAGAGACAGGAGGGGTGGGTGCCTAACACTCCCAGCAGTGCCCAAAGACAGGAGGGGTGTGTGCAGAGTCCTCCCAGCAGTGCCCAGAGACAGGAGGGGTGTTTGCCTAACACTCCCAGCAGTGCCCAGAGACAGGAGGGGTGTGTGCAGAGTCCTCCCAGCAGTGCCCATGGAATGCAAAGGGTGGAGTAGCCACAGATACCATGCCCACAAATGTCAGTCAGGTGCACAAAGACCCTGCAGTACATGTACCACATGTGTGCGAGGCTGGGAGTATACGCATGCATAGCGCCGAAAAGAAAACATGTCCACATGAAGTCATGTCAATAGTCCACATACACAAGTACAATGACTACCAAGGATGTCACGAATGATGCAGGTGGAGACATCGCTCAGCATGCATGTGCAAAGTTGAAGGAGTCCGTCACACACCCAGCTAATGTACACACAGCTCAGCGCTAAATATTGGGAACACCCTGCAGGGAAGATGTCAGGGTACACAGAGGAAGGAATACACCTTGGGACAATTTCACCATGCAGCAACTGCTTACATGAACAGAGAAACCTAGCTAACACCGTGTGATGGCACACAGATCCCAGGGTCCCCCCTATGAGCAGCACACTACTACATTTCCCACACACCCAACACATGAACACCACCCAAAACCATGTAGCAGCCCCACCAACAGCAATACCAGCAAAGCAGTAGTGTTCCAAGGGAAAAAAATAATTGCTTTATTCAGCATGATCCAAAAAATCTTGTTTGTAGGAAGTTCAATATTTACAAAGCCCATAGGGCAGTCCAGAAGTCACAGCTGGATGGGGACACAGTGGGATGCGTGTCCCCTAGCTTGCCTGCACAGTTAGATACCGTCGTCTTCCACAGGGGTGAGGGCATCATGTGGGGGGGAAGGACCAGGCACTGCAGGGACATGAGGGTGAAGGGTAGGCGTCGTGAGTGCAGGGATGGAGGACTCCACCACAGGGGGTGGGGCAGGGCCAAAGGCGGAGACCAGGATCTCGCTGCACACCTTAGCAAGGTCCTCCAGGGAATCCCCTGCACCCGAAGGAACCACAGGCCCCAAGGAGGGGGGGGTCAGAGGGATGGGTCGCAGCGCCACTGGGGGAGGGTGTAGACGGGGGGGGGACTCAACCACCCTGACCGGGGACTCCCTTGACCGCTTGCGGGGTGGTGTCACTGTGGGGCTCAGGGACAGAGCGGCCATGAAGGAGTCTTTGTGTGATATGTGGCCAGGAGAGCTGAGGGGAGGGGATTTGGAGGGAGTGGATTGGGTGGAATGTGGACTCCCACTCTGGCTGCGTGTCTTACGTTTGCCCCCGACCCAGTGGGTGTGCCTACTTCACCCTGTGTGTGCGTGCCAGGAGGTGTGCGGGTGACCTTCCCTGCTGGTGTGGTGCCTGTGTCCATCGTGGTGGGTGCATGCTGACGTCTGGGTGTACGTGGGACAGGCATGGGAGTGGGAAGTGTGGATGGGGCAGGGGTAGGGGGTTGGATGAAGCGCTGCAGGAGACCCACTGCTGCAGTCAGTGTCGAGTCTATCGACCTCAGCAAGCTGCGTTGGTCAGCCTGCGATGAGTGAATGCCCTCCAAGTATGCCTCCATGTTGTTGAGGACCTGTCTGTGGCCATGGAGGACATTAAGGATCGCAGCCTGACCAATCTGCAACTGCCGCTGGATGTCCACAAACTCGGCATTGGCGGCAGCAGTGGAGACAGGGGCAGGGGGTACGGTGCCTGGCAGGAAGGAGACATGTGATGACCGGGGACGTTGGGAAGGGACACGAGCAAGTGGGAGGCGGCTGATGGCAATGGAGGGGGCGGGGTGCGATGTTGTTCCGCTGTCAGCTGGTGGTGCAGCCTCCGCCCACTCGGAGAGATCATCCTCGGACCCGTCCGCTTCATATTCGGTGGTGCCAGTGGACAGGTCCTCGGCCTCACTCTCCTCCGCCTCTGTACCACTCAATGTGCCAGCCACGATGTCAACGCTGGCACTGGTGCTCGGTCCCTCCGCTCCGTCTGTGCTCATGTCTCCCTCCGTGTCCCCCGACGATGCTGTGGGCAAGGTGAAGAGACAGCAATTAATCACACACCTGTATACATATGTCACATGAGTCCAATCTACATAGGTTACAGTGCATAGCCTGAAAAGAAAGATCAGTAACATCTACAAAACAAGGTACAGATGTAGGCCATGCAACACACAGTTGGTTGACCCACCATGCCAATGAAAATCCATGGAGAGCATGACACAATAGCAAATGACATGAAATGGAGTATGACATAGAAGCCAGGCCCTGGGGACAATCCAGCACTGCATCTGCACCACACAGCGTTGCCGACAATAGGGATGAGGAGGGACCAAATCCATGAACTTGAGGCACATGCTGCATAGGTAATACTGAAAACATGCCCACCATGACTGGCTCACTGCACCTTGAGTGTATGTCCAGACAAACATCACACACTGGCCAGACTTAGCAAGGAGAATTCTGGTTTTGACATGTAGGCTTGGCCCGCACCAACCACCCCCTACATGAGACAATTTGTTGAGACACAGGTGGCACTTACATCTCTTAGTCTGGGTGAAATACACAGGGGCTGCATGAATGCAAGATTGGACGCCAAATACCCAAGGTGCGCCTGTCCAAATAATCATGTACAAATGGGCATCATCAGATGATTGTAACAAGACACACAGGCACTGGCCACTGTGACTATGAACAAGGAAAATCAGGTCAGGCTGTACAGTGGACACTTGTACTACATTTCACGTCAATATACATGGTGCCAGGGGACAATGGCACAGAGCACAACCTATGCTGTAGACACTGAGAGTGTCCACGTTTTGTGATGACACACATGACACCTAGGAAAATATGCCCCAGGGGACAGTAGTGGCAACACAACTCCATGGTCCTGAATGGGAATGACTGCAACACACGCCACCATCCCTGCACTATGCGTATCGCACACTCATGCACATCATGGCACAGGCCACAACATAGGACATGCGCGCTGTAAGGCATGACACTTGTGAGACTAACTCCCATGTCTGGACTCTGCATCAGTGCCAACTGACATGGAACCCACATGTACTGAACTGGACAGGGCACAGGCAAGGTCCCCAAACCTGTTACACACCACCCCCACACATGATGCTACAGGTATAGTTCCCGTGGCGAAAGTGCCAGCCTACATTACCTTGTGAAGGAGTGACTACACACAGACCAGGGAACACATTGCAAGGAGGGGAAGGGAGGCAGGAGAGCACAGCTATACTGTGGGTAACTGGATCTGCACAGCACCTTTAAACCCTGGCAGTGTATCCATGCAACTGTGCACTTACAAATGCTAGTGAAACACAACAAACACACATGTACCTACCCCCTTCCTGCTGCTGCTTCTCCTGTAAGCGCCTCTCCAAGTCTGGAAATACCACCGGCAGCACACGCTTGTGGATGTGGGTCAGTCGGCGGCGCCCGCGGTTCTTATGGCTCTCAGGTGAGTCCCCCAGCAGGACCCGTGCGATCCTCCGCGTCCAGCACCGGATATCCTGCCAGCGTTTCCTCACCTGGGACAGGCGCCGCTTCCGACCATCCGCACTCCTCACGGCGCTGACGGCGGTCAGCCATATCTGCTCCTTGGCAGAGGCGCCTACCTGTGAGGATGAACAAGTGACGCTACATCAATACACCTGGCACATGTCACAGAGACACATATTAGCACACATTTGCTGTTTACAACAAGGCATAGTATGCATCCAACGCATTGCACCTTTGTCATAGGGACATGATCCTCTGGGGAAGGGCAAAAGCAGTACGTGCCATTGACAGGACACAGGTGGAATGAGGGCAACTACACAATCAATGATCCAGGCTCACACTGTGCATCACAAGCTACACCAGGATTATGTGCAGCACCTCTAAGCAGTCACATGCCACAGGCCACTGACGCTACCTCAGCAGAGTACACAGACACACACAGGCACAGGACATTCACCTGCCATTGCCAAATGCAGCTATAAACCTCACTCTGCACATGTGCCACTAGAGGGGGGGGGCTCACAGGTGTGGGGCTGGCTCTGCACGTCAGACACACAGCACTGCTCCCTGCTCACATCACATGGCCAGGGTATATCCATCCCTCATGCAGCTGGGGTGCTACACTCCACATATGCACCCACCCACATGACAGGGGACTTACACACACACCGATGTCCAGGGTACGAACACATCATGTGGACACTCTCAGCACAGGTATACAGAACTAACACACATCTGTGGGTACAGTCACCTGTCACACTGGGCTGACCACAGAATCACATGAGGACTGTAGAGGCTACATTCCCAGGAGGACAAGACAGGCAGAATGTGGCATGCACCATGCAGTGATTGCCACAGTAAACACCATGCTAGTGAGGACGGCAGACATGCACCACAGCATGCTCTGGCTGTGAGACATCAGGCATTCCCCCACCTGGTACCCCCCCTACAGTACATAGCATGTGTGTCACACCTGGACACAATGGCAGAAGTCACAGTCTGTACTAGTGGACTCTGCACTCACCTGATAACCTGCTCGCCCATACAGCATGGGGTACTGTGGGAGGATCACATCCAGCAAAGCCAGGTTCTCCTCCAGGGTGAAATGCTGTGACCTCTCCACAGCCCTTGACATGGTTGCAGGGAATCAGTAGCAGCAGCTGGGTCGTAGAATACAAAGATGTGCAGGCAAGTGCTCCCTCATGGGACCTGGCTGCCTTATATCTGCCTTGCTGGCCTGTTTCATGCACAGGAGTACAGAGTGATTGGTCACTCACATTTGCATCCTATGTTTCCTCCAATCCCTTCAAACCTAGCAGTCAGTGGGTTCTTAATGTGTTTTTTTCTTGAGCACGATGTCAACTCCAGAACCACATTGCAACAAAGTAGATTCATTCCAACTGACTTCTGCTGTGCACCTTCCGGAAAAAATTCAAACTTTAAACTTGGTCTCCATGACAACCAGCATGCATGTAGGCCTTTATACTTGTCCCTCATGTGTCCCCTATGTAATTTGGAGCTTCACACAGAGGTACGGTGCGTTCCGGGGCCCTAGGGCACCCCAAATGCATAGCAACGGCCCGTACAGGCGTGTGTACGCTCCGTCTCACTATGGGTGTTCTCGCATATGCATACTCATGGTGGTACGGGCCGTACACACGCCTGTACGCTCACTATCACTATGAGTACGCATACGCGAGAACACCCATAGTGGTACGGAGCGTACACACGCGTGTACGGCCCGTCTCAATATGGGTGTTCTCGCGTATGCGTACTCATGGTGGTACGGACCGTACACACGCCAGTACGCTCACTATCACTATGAGTACGCATACGCGAGAACACCCATAGTGGTACGGAGCGTACACACGCGTGTACGGCCCGTCTCACTATGGGTGTTCTCGCGTATGCGTACTCATAGTGATAGTGAGCGTACAGGCGTGTGTACGGTCCGTACCACCATGAGTACGCATACGCGAGAACACCCATAGTGGGTGGTGATGTTCTACGCCTGCTGGCACAGGGAGAGTTGCCCATGTCGGCCATCCGACGGAGTGTACTGTGAATTCCCGTGAACACCGTCACGAGCTCAGCCTGTCTGTCCTCCATCCTCCGTTGCAGTAGACAGGCATGTTGCTCCGCATGTTGCTGGGCCTGCTGGGTCTTGATCCCCTCGAGGATGGACACAACCTGGGCCATGCCCGTGGTGTCCTGCCGGTATGTGTCCAGGATGTTTCGGACATGGGAATATACCGGTTCCCCAGCCAACTGGTCAGGCTGGCGCCTCCGCCGTCCTCCACTTCCACCACTCCCACCACCCCTGCCCACTTGCACCTGGCCTGCCGTTGTGGGCACATCGGGTCTCCGGGACCCCTGAGGGGTGGCATTTGCGTTGCCGCCTGCCTCCTCCTGGGTGCCCGGGACACCGTGTCCCTCCTGTCCAGCCTGGCTGCATTGTGGTAGTGGGGCAGGGATCCTGGGTGTCTCCTGGGATGTGGCAGGAGTGGGGGTGGTGGTTGGCCCAGTTGTACCTGACGCAGGTGCTGCAGGTCGTTGGACACCAGAGGGGCCAGGTTGGTCGGGGTCGGGTTCGTCCACAGAGTGGTGAGAGTCGTCGCTGCCGGTGGCTCCGTCATCCCGCCGAGCCGGGTCCTGTGAGTCTTCCCCCCCCACTGTTGGGGGGTGATCCACGACGTTGACCTGTGTGTGAGAGAGACAATGTTAATTTTGTTCCATGCAACATCCATGTTTCATTGGTTTCTAAGTTGGTACATTTCCTCTGGGAATTTGGATATGTCTTGCATTCCACTCACAGTGCACTTGTACATGGGTAGGTCCCTTGGCCACAGCTTTTGCGACTTTATCTATGTGTGGCACAGTGTTACTTGCTGCGTCAATTGTGACTGCAGTCAGCAGTGGAGTGGGCAGGTGTGGCGAGCCATGCATTGGCGCCTTCCGTGTTGCACTGTACGTGGGCACATGGAGTGGTTCCACACACTTAGATAATGCAGGTAGCTGTTGTTGTGCTCGTGCACAGGTTGTGACATGGCCCTATGTTTTGCCACGGAGAAGAGGGGGGGTTCTGGCACTGGCCACCCTTGTCTACATGCACGCAGTCCACCTGCTGATGAGCAGACATTCCCACACCCCACAAGGCTGATTTGCTCTCCCTGTGTGTCCCTTTCTCGCTCCCTCTCTGTCCCCCTCTCCCTCCCTCTGTGTGTCGGCCTCCTCCCTCTGTCCGTCTCCCTGTGTCTCCCTCCCTCTCTGTCCCCCTCTCCCTCCCTCTGTGTGTCAGCCTCCTCCCTCTGTCCGTCTCCCTGTGTCTCCCTCCCTCTCTGTCCCCCTCTCCCTACCTCTGTGTGTCACCCTCTGTCACCTCAGCCCAGCTTCCTGGGCACACACTGTTAGCAGATCTTTGAATGGGCCTTGGATTGTTTTTTTTTGTTGTTTTTTTTTTTTTTTTGAAAACCTTTATTGACAGTTCAATAGAGAACAAGTATGGGCCTACAACCCCCCGGGGCCGGCCGCTAAGCAATCAGAGCAAAAACAGGCAAGTATAAACACAGGCAGCACATCGGGGAGCAGAATCGTGATGCTAATACTGTGAACAGCGTAGGTAGGGCACCGGGAGAAAAAGGTTTTCGTTTTATAATGAAACAAGGCAGAAGGATCAGGTGCCAGACAATTTTCAAACAGCAATTACAGGTATGCAGAGTAATAGACGTAAACGATTTACAGCAATCTATTAGGTCAATGGCGCAAACACAAGAACATCAGGATGAGGAAGAGTATCATAAGCAGTTGCGCCTGCAGTCCCCCGCCAGAACTCCCGGAGAGCACCCCGGAAATTGTGGTACACATGGAGCGGCAACGAGTCATAGCAAAGGAGGTGTATCACACTGATCCCAGAAAAAGAAAAAACAAAAAGAATCAGAGAAGAAAAAGGAGGCCATGGAAAAGGAGATAAAAGACAAAAGAATCCCCTCCCCCAACCCCCCACCCTGCACCTCTGCAGATGAGTACGGCCCCCCCCCCAGCAGTGTGCCTGTCGCCCTGGAACCAGACCCGAAATATAGGAGAAGAGGGAAAAAGAAGTAGGAAAAGAACCCCACCAGACGGGGGGGTGGAGAAAGTATTAATAAACTGGAGGAGGGCCTTCAAAACATACCCCCGGCTTCTCCCTCCCGCACGGTAAGTTTCCCCCAAAGTGAACAATAAACAGCACAAAAGCGATCTTCTCAAAGAAAGATGGGGAGCACTATGCACCTATTATGCTGTTAGCTATGCCAGGAGAGCACGCAACCCCTGAGCCCGCCCGTCCACTAGATGACCACCCCTGAAGGATCAGCCTTATCCCTGACCACTCTTTGGAATTCTGCCCATGCCTACCCCTCGACCCAGCACCATATCCGACGTTCCAAGGTAGAGAATTGTCCAAAAACGTCCGAGAAGCGACGCACACAGGTGGGGTGGAAGTCTCTGAGCATCAACACAGTCCGCAGCGTGGAGAAACAGGCTTCCCAGTGCTGCCCCAGGATATGCACTGCACTCAAGGTCCAGGAAGGCAGAAGCAGCCAAAGCAGACAATAGTTGCTGGAGTTGTCCCTGGGTCGCAGGAGGGCACGTACGGGACGAGGCTACCACACCCCACTCAGGTCCAATGCCTCCGGGACAGATCAGGCCCTCAGCTGGACGAACACACTGTAGCATACTGGCCTGAGTGTCCAGCCGTGCACTAACCTCAGGGGTGGCCGCCAAAGTGTCCCCCTGTGCGCAGCGTGGGTAGTCCCGATGTACGTGCGGACAGGCGGGCCGCCATTGCCCCAACGCCGACGCCACACCGTCGAGCTTACTCCCCAAGACCCCGACACCATGAATCAAGGAGGAGTGAAGAGCACCAAGGGCCTCGAGGAGGTCGCCGTACCCCAGCACAGCTCTCTGCGATCGCGCCGCCACACTCCCAAAAGTCGCACTCTCACAAGCCCGCTGCGACCCAGCGGACAGGATGGTAGGCTTCATCGCAACAAGATGGCCGCCAAGTATGCCCGACCCTCACCGGGGCCGGGACCCTGGGACAAGCGTCTCGATGGCCACGTCGCTGGTGACCGGGTTCCGGGGGCAGGTGAAAAGTTATCCGTTGCGTGGTCACGGGCAACAGTCGTCCCCACTACGGACCCGCTCCCGTAAAAAGCCGGGGGTGGCCCGCAATGATCAGGGCAGGATACGGGCGGCAGCCGGGCAGCTCACCATCAAAGGCAGGGGCAGCCACCGGAGGATCTGAGAATTGCACCCACGGGCATGCACTCGGACCGCTACACTTGACAGTAGAAACGACCACGACGAAATGTAGGCCGAGTTTGGCACCGCTCCGGTGGACCGCCTCCGCCCAGTCACAACAGGCCGCTGTTGTTGAACTGCCACCCGGCCACGGCGCCCACTTGAGGTCCCGGCTCCAGGGCCGCACAGGCCGTAAAGTTCAAATGCTCGTTTCTCCGGCGATACCGCAGCCAGAAACCTCGGAGTCACACAGTCGGGTGCCACTCTCCTTCAGAAACACGACCGCGTAGCACAGGTTGAGGATCTCGTGCAGGATATCCGTGCGGGATGCGGAGGTTCACGGAGCCGGGAGTCTACGCTGCCGTCCCGGTCGCCATCTTGGCTCCTCCGGGCCTTGGATTGTTGATGTGAGTTTGTTTGTGATCTCCAGGCACCCATTGGGTGTAGTGTGTGTGTCTGCACTGCTGCTGTGGTGGTGTGTGCTGCCACTCTTTCACAGTGTTGACTGTTCATTGGCTGCTGTCATGTGCAAGAACGTGCCGTCACCCCCATGTGTTGATGCAAGGCGTCCGCCATTTGCTGGCGAGTCTTTCCTGTGTGGGGACACACTGTTTGTCTGGCTGTGACCTAGGCCATATGGCCAGAGGGCATTGTTGTCTGCTTCTGATTTGCACTATGTGTTTTTTTGGGCCCACACTCCCGCCATCTGGCTTACCGTGACATGTGTTGGTGTTTTCTGTGGCCTGTGACTTGACATTGTCCAGCTGGGTGCATGGGGCATGGTGGCGCCAGTGGCATGTGCGTGTTCATGGAGTGTGGTTGAGTCATGCGATAGCTTGGGGTGGTTGCGTGCCTGTTTGTGAGTTTGGTTGTGGATGACGTTCTCCCCATGTGAGGTGAGTTGTTTGTGTACTCACCCGGGTCTCGGAGTCCTTCTACTCCGTCCACTGCCACCACCGGCAGTATGGCCATCACCCTCTCCTCCCAGGGATGGTATTCTACGCGTCTGCGGGGCGGCCCTCCTCCAGTGACGTTGGCCTGGTTGTGTTCGTCCGTCATTTTGGCTCGGACCCTCCTCCGCATATCGTACCACCTGGCTTGGCATTCATGCCTGGTCCTTCTGGTGTCCGCAACAGCATTCACAGCATCGACGATGGTCTGCCACATGGCTGTTTTTTCTGAAATGCTGGTCTGTCTGACCAATGTTCCAAAGAGGTGTGGCTCAACTCTGAGGATTTCATCGACAAGGACCTCCAACTCTCGGCTAGTGAACTTTGGATTCTTGTTAGTGGGCATGGTGAGGGGTGTGGGTGTGGATGGTGGGGGGGGTGTGGATGGTTGTGGGTGTGTGGGTGTGGTTGTTTGGGGGTGTGTGTGAATGTGATGTGGGGGTGTTTGTGAAGGTGTGTGTGTGAAGGTGTGCAAGTGTAAGGTGTGGTAAAGGTTCAAGTATGGTGCTGTAGGTTGTCTGTGGGGTCTGGCAGCAGTGAGTCTGTGGCAAAGGCTCATGGTTTGTGTGTGTGGTCCCTTTTTATTGGTCCATTGGTGGGTGTGGCTGTGTTTGAACTTTGGGTGGGTGTGTTATAAGGAGTGGTTGTGTTTTGGGCCTCTGTTTTGGATTTTGGCAGTTGCAGGTCAGTGATTGTGTTGTTTTTGAGCTTGTTGGACATGTTTAGTGGCTTTGTGCCAATCGAATGGTGTATTCTTGTGTTGTTTTGCTTTGTCCTCGTTGTGTACGTGCGTTTTTAACGTGTGTACGGTGTGTACTTCGGGCATTTTGTTGTACAGTGCTGTCCTTGTGTCTGGCTTGGTACAACTCGTACATGCGCGATGTTGTGTGAAGGTGCTGGTGTTGGGACCTGGGGTACGCTCCATACGTCCGCGGGTGAGGGTACGGTTCGTACATACACGGGGGGTACGACACATACACGGGTGGGGGTATGATTCGAACGTACACGGGTGTACATACACGGGGGTAGGACACGTACACGGGTGTACATACACACGGGGTACGACACGTACACGGGTGTACATACACGGGGGGTACGACACGGGTGTACATACATGGGTGGGGGTACGACTCGAACGTACACGGCTGTACATACACGGGTGGGGGTACGACTCGAACGTACACGGGTGTACATACACGGGGGGTACGACTCGAACGTACACGGGTGTACATACTCGGGGGGATACTGCTGGAGCAGGATTTTCTGATGAAAATCTATTGGGTTTTTAAGCTCTGGTTTGTCTATTTGTCATAATTAAATTACTAATTAATAATCACTAATTATTTGTTTTGTGTAAGTGTTTTATGCTTATCAACATGTACGTATTAACAAGAGAGAACTACACGTGGGAACGCGTATGTGATGCCTATTAATAATAATGTGCACGTTTAAATGTTGCTGAGTGCTGTTTATTTTAAAGCACAAAACGCTTTTGAATTAATGCTTTTCTGTGTTGCAAAAGCTAGATAATTACATACACATAAGGGTATTAGTGGGGTTAACACTGTTTAATCATTATGCTGTGGTAACGTTGTTTTTGTCTCTTTCAATTAAGATGGTCTATTTTGGCCTAGAAAAACATGGCCGCCGTTTGCAGCCTGGCCTCGAGTGAAAGATTTGTGATGAGAGGGCCTTGCTGAATATGGTCACGAGACATCTGACCACAGTCTTCGCTGGTTAAAACTTTCCGTGAGGACAGCAGCAGTTCTGGGCGAGTTTCCAGATGCATCGGAACAGCCTTGGAAGACAAAGGAGCCATAAAGAAAGAACTCTGAGCTCATTGTGTCATCACCGAGGAAATGTGGATGCTAAAAGATACTTTTTTATTTTTGGTTCCTGTCCTGTCTTTTTATTTTTGTGATTTTCCTGAGCGGAGATTTTCCAAATGTAGCGATGCTACATCCTTTCCTGCTCGCTCTGCTCAGCGGTTCGGCGGACGTGTAGAACATTTAATGTTTCTTTAATATTGCAAGTTTCATTATAAATATTGTTAGCCTAGAGAGGGTAGGAGGCCACTTTGCCATTTCTTCCCAAACCTGCGTTGGTGAGGATCGATGCTGTGAGGACGGTGACTCGGGAGATTTCTACTGAGAGACTTGTCCTGATGACCCATTCTGACATTTTGCTAGAATAGGTAATTATGAGAAAATGATTTATTCTGATTAATTTCTTTTGACTAATTTTAGATAAAGAATCATAATTTTAAATACGGTGTTGGTGATTATTTCTTGTCAATTATTGAGTACTCTATTTGATTATTGTTGTATAGATTGTTTAGATTATGACAATTACAATAACTAGGTCTTATCGACCTCAGTGTAGATGTGGGGTGTTTAGGAGTTTTCTTTCCACAGGTTCAATGCTGGTGGAGTATTTGAGTGTATGTTAGTGAAATGGGCCCTAGTGTATGGTGAGTGTATGTGCGTGTAACTGTGAAATTACTCTATGCGTGGAAGTAGGGAGATTTTGTACACCCTAATCTGCATCAAGTTCCTGGTAGCAGAGGATGGTTATTGATGATTGTCTTGATTTGATTAGATTGCTTGTACATTAGCTGATTGATTATTGATTATTGATTGATGTTGGTATATGTACTAATACTATATGTTGGAGTCGTCATGTTGAGTTATATGTAGTGCTTCTGGAACTTGGGAGCTAGTAGCAGTTCCGTAGTAGGGCAGAGGGAAGTATATGCTGCTCTCGGGAAAGACGGGATTGTTGGTCCTGTACGTATGCAGGAAATAGAAAAACGTGTGACAATCGAAGTTGCGCGTCACATTGTCTGGATTCGGAATCAGTGACATTGTTGTATGTTACTATTAGAGATATTTCTGGTATATAAGGAGTGCGTATGGTAGTGAAGGTTATCTGTGAAACTCTGGTTTTAAGTCCCAGGGATCCGTAAGGTTCGCCGTTAAAGCTTATCGCGGGAGAAGTAATAGGTATTCTCTGAGCTTGTTTGAGAAACTGGGTAGAAGTAAGCTGCTTGGTTAATGTGTGTTATAATTCTGTAGTAGAGCAGATTGTTCGCTGTTCTCGGGAAAAGCAGGATTCTGTGTGTATGTACTATATTTTCTTGTATGAATGTGCGTGAATGTTCATATATTTAGTTGATTGTAAGACTCTTTGGACAAGTCCTAGAGGAAACAATTAATGAATGTATGTTAGAAGGGCAGAGTAGAGGGATGTGCTACTATGTCAACGGGATTCTTGTGAAATAGATTTTCTTTACTATTCTGTGGTTAGCGAAGCAGACAATGGAGATGTTTATATGTTGTAACTAATAGATTTTGTAGAAATTTGACACGGAGTCTACTGAGAAATTTTGTAAAGGAGGGGTAGACGAGTGACAAGAGACAGGAGACAGAAGCGACTGCAGCGACTGCTGACGTCAAACAGACCGCGCTCTGATTGGATATTAGATCAGAATAGTGCTCGCGCTGAGATTGGTGCGTTGGTGTGAGCCGCGCAAGGATTGGTAGAGTTATTCTAGTGACGTAAACGTTCCAGGATTGGTGCGTTAGTGTGAGTCGTGCTGTTATTGGTTGAAAAAAATCATATTGTGCAGTTGTATTACAGAAGGGATTAGAAAGTTTTGGTAAGCGTTAAAATGTATTACCAAGAAGAGAAAAAGAAAAAATCTTTGTTCAGAAATATTAAAAATTGGTTCGACAAGGATAAAGATGTTAAAACGAGAGAGGGTGAATTGTTACCTCCATCGAAAACGCCTGCATCCTTCATGGCTGCGAGATATGGGTATCATACCTGTATATGGTTGGAAAATTGGGTTAGGTATACCAAGGAAGATGGAGTTTTAGCATTTCCAGAACATGGTTCATTTAATCTGGCCGTGTTGAAAAATTTACGGGAAAAGATGTTATGTCTTGACCCAAGACCAAGGCCGACATAGTTCGAGGCTTTAGTGGAATGGGAAGAGGAAGTGCATGAGTGAGAAAAACAGAGGTCTGGAGGCAACTATAGGTATATGTTCGGGAGGAGACATGGTCGTGAAACTCATCATGATCGAATGACGAGATGGCGAGATGCTAGTATGTCAGAGGGATTATATCCTATGAGAACAGTTGAAGAGGGAACAGAAAGGGTTCCTGAGGCAGAAGTGAGAAGATATGGAGTTAATGAATATGAGGATGAGGTTTTGAACGAGATGATTTACAAAAGACCACCTCCATATAGACCGGAACCAGAAGAGAGTACACCAGTTGTTTCTCCGATAAGAGATACAGTACGTATCATTGAGACAGAAAATGTGACACCTGAGTTAAGAAGTGGTAATCCTTTCAGGGAAAGAGAGAATAGAAGCAGTGGCGAAAATACGAGAGAATTAGCCAGAACTACATCGGAATTGACTGAAAAGATCAAAGAACTGACAAAGAATCTAGACGCTGTTACGGTACCCGTAACCATAGGTCCGGTTATGCCTGTTTTTGATAAGCAGAGGACGGGTGAGAATGGTTTGGTTATTCCATATGTTGGGAATAGATTGACAAGTTTGGCTGGTCCTTCAGGAGATTCAGGAAAAAGGGCAGGAAAATTCAGACATGACACATGTAGTGAAGGATTAGAGGTACAGTCTAATTCAGGACTGGATGCTGGTGAAGCTAGTTGTTCAGGAATGCCAATTTTAGAACCGCAGAAGAAAGTGGTTCCAGTGAGAAAATCTACTGAAATAACAGCTGAAGATTTGAATGAATGGATGAAAGTTCTTCAAAAGAGGGATAAAGATTCACAAGCAATTGATGTTGCTAGGTTACGTGTAGAATTAGAAGAGCTTGTTGCAGGGACAGTTCCAACAGAAATTCTAAAAAATCATCATGATGGTGAATTATTGTTTATGTGTAAAAATATCACCTGGAGAGCGAGAAATACACATGACAGATTAAGAGCAATAGCAAATGAATATGGAATTGACATTGATAAAGTGAAAGTTTTGCAGAAGTCTTACAGGATGGATTTCACAGATAAAGATATTGAAAATTTGAATGGTACTGGTAGAACAGGACAGATTAAAGAGATGATCGCTTTATTGCGAAAATGGGGTGATGTTGAGAAGTGGAAGGATAGGTGGTACAAAAAGAGAGAAGAATCAGGGGATAGGACTTATTCAGCATTTCCGGTGAGAGAAAAGGAAAAACCAGTGGATACTTATCCTATGAGAGAAATACCTGGAGGAGGATATGTACATGTTCCATGGACCAGACAGGATATTTTATCATTTACGAATGATTTCCCTCGATTGAGAGAAAAGCCCGTCGAGTGGTATAGGCAGGTAGACAGGTTTGTGAAATTGTCAAAAGTGCTGTGGATTGACCTGAATAGTCTGTTTGATATAATTGTTCCAGCAGACTTGTGGGCTGAGTGTAAAATAGTTGTGAGTTGGCCTACTGAGGAATATCCAAGAGATCAGAGAACAGGAGCACCAGATCCAGAAGTAATGAGAAAATATGAGCAGGTGATCGTATACCTGAAAAATAAAGTACCTCCAAAAGAAACAGACTGGGTTAAAATAGATCGAACACATCAGGAAGCAAAAGAATCAGTTCATGCTTTTTACGAGAGGCTGATACTGGCATTTAAACAATTCAGTGGAGATGAACACCTGGGTGACAAGGATTTGAGTCATTTTGTATACAGATTTGTATATGGCCTGAGACCTGAGATTAGTGAAAGAATTCGTGAGCATACTGTGGATTGGCAGAGTAAGAAAATAGATGAGATTCTGAGACATGCAAAATACTTCAGTGATGAGATTGAAGCAAAACAGAGAAAGCTGAAAGAGAAAGCAATGTGGGCACAAGTGAAAGTTGCGGAAAGACAGGAAGCACAGTTGGTGGAACAGGCGAATAATGCAGGAAATAATGAGGAAGCTAAAAAAAAGTTCCCATGTCACAACTGTGGCCAACTGGGACATTGGAGATCTGAGTGTACCAATCCACCATTAGTGAATAATGAGGGAAAATCCTTAAATCAACAGGTGCAGAACGAGGGGAATAATCAACAGCAGCAACAGCAGAAAGTTGTGAGACAGCAGAGTCAAGAGCCAAAACCGCCCTTGCCGCAGAATAGAGGATCACAAAAGTATAATCCGGATTCGGGATTCTACAATGATGAGCAGGTAAACAAACCAAGGCGTTCTAACCAGGTACAACAGTACTTGTTAAAGAATGAAGGGAGTGAGTCTGAGGGTGATTATTGACGGTGCCGAAGAGAGGAGGAAGAGTGCATACTTGGTGCAACTCTAGAAATAGACCAGGCAGGACCATTTGTGGATGGAAAAATAAATGAAGAAGGTGTTACTTTTTTAGTAGACACAGGTGCGACAAGATCAACTGTCAGGTCAACAGATACTAGAAATCTTCCTCTCTCGGATGAAGCAATCCAAGTAGTTGGTGTAGCTAATACACAAATCAGAACACGTCTTACTGAACCAGTAAGAGTACAAATAGGGAAATTTTCAGACATGCACAGATTTATCGTCTGTGACACAAGTCCAGTGAACCTGTTAGGTAGGGATCTACTTTGTAAAATGAATTGTACAATTTTTTGTACACCAGATGGAATAGCTTTTGAAACACCAGATGAGGATGTTTTGTACCGAATGACTCTAGAAAATAGAGAGAGTGAGTTAATTGGTGCATATGCTGTATTTGATCCGGAGGATTTGCCTCAAGAGCTGAGAGACACAGTGAAAAGGACAGTTTGGGATTTTACTGGAGAGGATGTGGGATTGATAAATAATGTAGATCCTGTGAAAATTTCAGTGAAAGAGGGAATTACTTATCCTAACATTTCTCAGTACAAAATGACACCAGAAATAATTGAAGGAATAACTCCTATAATTGAGAAAATGATTCAGCAGGGAGTTCTGAGAGAACTACTGAGTAGTCCGTGTAATTCACCGATAATGGGACTAAAGAAGCCTAATGGGAAGTTCAGGATTGTACAAGATTTGAGAAAAGTTAATCAAATTGTGGTGGCATGTTGTCCTATTGTGCCAAATCCATCAGTGATTTTGTATCAGATTCCACATGATGCTGAGTGGTATACAGTGATTGATTTGTGTCATGCTTTCTTTTCAATTCCATTGCATCATGACAGCCAGCCGATTTTTGCATTTAGATTTGGCCAGCGTATTTTAGCATGGTGTCGTATCCCACAGGGGTATACAGAGAGTCCTTCAATATTCAATCAGTTATTGAAAAAGTCATTGGAGAGTTTGATCATGCCTGAAAACTCAGTATTAGTGCAGTATATTGATGACCTACTTGTGGCATCAAAGACACGTGAAGCTTGTGAAGTAGATACTATAGCTTCACTGAATCATCTGGCAGATGGAGGGTTAAAAGTATCTCCAGCCAAATTGCAATTCTGCAAGAAAGAAGTGCATTATCTTGGACACAATATTGAGAAAGGTCTGAGAAAAGTGACTGATGACAGGATCAAAATTATCAGGGAAATGAAGGCCCCAAAGACCCAGAGGGAAGTGAGAATGTTCCTGGGAATGGTGGGTTATTGTCGTCAGTGGATAATTAATTTTTCGCTGATAGCAAAGCCACTGATTAAGCTGACAAAAAGTGAGATGACAGACCCATTGGAACTAGATGGAGAACAAATGGCAGCATTTGAAGAGTTAAAAAGTAGAATGTGTGAAGCCCCTGCTTTGGGTATGCCAGATTATGAAAAAGAATTTGAATTGTACTGCAGTGAGAGAAATGGATGTGCACTTTCAGTGTTAATTCAGAAGCATGGATTACTGAGAAGGCCTATTGCGTACTTCTCATCGACACTTGACCCTGTAGCTGTGGGTTTACCAGGTTGTCTGAAATCTGTGGCTGCAACTTGCAGAAGCCTAGAACAGAGTGAGGGAATCATAATGGGATATCCTGTAAGGGTATTCGTACCTCATAATGTGGCAATTCTTTTGACAAGAAGCAGAACTCAGTACATGTCACATAGTCGGTTGACTAAATATGAGAAAGTCATTCTGGGAGCATCAAATGTGACACTTGTCAATAAGTTGATGACAATAACTGATGACATGATTTTGGATTACTGTAAAGGCCTGGCTGACGCAGTTCATTCTGTGTTTCACCAGATTGGAGAAGAAGCTACCACACTTGAGAAGAAGCAAGCTCATGATCTGAGTCCAGGAGACTGGGTGAGGATTAAAGTTCACAGAAGAAGAAATTGCTTGGTTCCGAGGTGGGGAAGACCAAGACAAGTCATTCTAACTACGACGACTGCAGTGAAGTGTGCTGGTGTGAAAAACTGGGTGCATGCGAGTCATACTCTGAGAGTTCCAAACCCAAAGGATGGGACTGGTAGAGAGTATTTTGAAGAGTCAGATTCCAGTGATGATGAAGACCCAGAACCAGTGAGAAAAAATCAAAGTTCAGGAAAAGAAGCAGAAAAGGCTTCAAGAGAACCATTGAGAATCTCAGAAAGGAAATCAGATTCTGAAAGAGAGCCTGAAGTTCCAAAAAGCAGTGGAGGAAAAAGAAAAGAAAAGAGCAGTTCCACAGAAATTACTCCTGAATCAGAAGAGGAGGAGATTGAAGAACCACTTGAGATTATACTTGAAGAAGTAGGGTCAGAAGAAGATAGAGAGGGACAGATTGCGGAAGACCCCCGAGGAGGTGTAGGGAACATTCTTGACAAGCTAGGTGAAGGGACAAGTAGACAGCAAGAAGATTGCGTGTCGGAGACCCGAGGAGGGAAAGAAGTAGGTAAGTCTCAAATAGTGGTGAAAAAGACTGTGGAGCGAAAGAAAACTGCTGAAGAACAAGAGGCATTTGAAACAGAATCGGATGAAAGTGAGAATGGAAAATCAGAGGGTCGAGTTCTGAGAAAGAGAACTTGGATTGGAGAAAGAAATAATACAGAAACAAGACCGAAAAAGGTCGTAAGAGGAGATTTTTGGCCTAACAACAGCGTAAAGAGGCTGAGATACAGACTGATAAGAGGGAATACATCGAAAGCTGAACAAGTGAATGAAGTGTCGAGTCAAAACGAAGTAAAAAGGAAGGAGCAAAAGGAGTCAAGAGAACCTGAGGAAATAAAGAGAATTAGAAGACCCAACCAAAAGTACAGATCACCGGAATGGTCTTATGTGGCACTGTCTGAAGAAGGCGAAGAAGAAACAGTGAATCGAGACAATCCGGAGGGGATCTTGAGAAAAGTGGTTGAGGAAAAGGAAAAATCTGTTGGAATCTTAAAAGTTATCCTGACTGACATTGGAGAAGAGTCAGATGCACAGGATGTTGTTGATGATCTGATACAATTTGATGTTGCTGAAGAAGGAGGAGTGAAAAGTGATGAATATCCAAATTGAGTGAACTGAAGAAATCACTTGGAAAAAGTGAAAAGGAGAAAGTCTGAAATTCAGCTGTCTGAAGTAATCCAAAGTTTGAGAAATTACAGTAGTGGAGTAGTAGAGGCTAAGTCAAAAGACAAGGTCAAAGTAGTAAAATGGCTAACATAGAGAATAATCAAAGTAGATGTGTCTTCTTAAGAAGATGGTGTAGAATGTGCTGCTGCTGTACTGGATT
Organism: Triturus cristatus; assembly: GCF_964204655.1. Taxonomy (NCBI): domain Eukaryota; kingdom Metazoa; phylum Chordata; class Amphibia; order Caudata; family Salamandridae; genus Triturus; species Triturus cristatus. Next base: position 271,870,231 of record NC_140592.1, on the reverse strand, counting down.
ATTAATGCTACTATGGGGTGTTTTAGCTTTATTAGTTACATTTAGAGTTTCAATAGGTACATTTGAAATACATACTGAGAATGAGACAAATGTAGAAAAGAATTTGCAAAAAGTAGTTCCAACTAGAATTAGTAATACTTACATGCATAAAGATAGGTCAATTAATGATTTTTCTAGTAATGTTTTTTCAAAATTGCTATACGAATATGTGAAAACAATGGAAGTAAGGGATTGCTACGCTTGTATGCAATTACCTGCATCCGTTTCAGAGGGTGTTACTTATCACCATTTACCAGCTACGTATGGAATTTCTTGTAGTGTATTAAGTAGTGTTTTTTATCTGTTAGGGAAAATAGATTATAAGATGTCTAACAAAGATAGTATTTTTGGGCACTTGCCAATGAACAAAGAGCTGAATCCAGCTAAAGAAGCTAACATTTTTGGTGAGATTTTTATTGAGAAAGAAGAATTAACATTAGATTACATTTTTAAGAATAATTTAACTTGTAGTTTGGAAGAAGAGGAGAAAGCTTTCCTGAACATGGTGGAGGAAAGGAGATTGAGTATGCATGAAAAGGCAGGGAAATATAAAGTGAGTGAAACAATTTGGGACATTGAGATGGGAAAAGAATTGAGAAATGGAGCTAGTCCAACTTTAGCTTTAGATGCACCACAGAAGGGTAAGCTGTGCATTACAAGAGGGAAATCCCAATATGATACATATTTTGTTGGGACTAGTGAATGTCATGATACATACTTCATTGCAACAGGATGGGGTTTCAGAGGTGGAGAAGATACAATTTTTCCAGGAGTGTATTATGTTTGTGGGAACAAGGCTTATTACAAGTTGCCTGACTATTGGTATGGCACGTGTTATGTGGGCCTGGTTTTTCCAAAGATTTTTCATATAGATAGAATAGAAGATGTAGAACATATTAATTTACTAATGCGCTTCAAGAGGGAAACTTGGTCTGAAATAGTGGGTGACATTTTTGGAGCTTTAATTCCAGCAGTGGGAATTTCTTTAAATGCTTATGGGATTCGGAAACTGTCAACAGTGGTGGATCGCTTATCGACAAATACCGCTGGAGGGTTTCTTTTGGTGAATACGGAACTAATTGCCGTACGTGCCATGTCTATGCAAAATAGACTTGCTCTTGATATTCTATTGGCTAGGAGGGTGGAGTTTGTGGAATGCTGAAAGTTCAACATTGTTGCACTTACATTCCAGACGAAAGCAAAGACCTGAAGGTCTATATCAAAAATATTACTGATTTGCATGAAGAATTAGTACCACTTGAAGCTGAAAGTATCTGGACTAAATTAGCTAATAAAGTGATAGCTGTTAAGAGTTTTATTGCAAAAATAGGTAGTACTATTATAGGTAAAATATTGTTTCCTTTAACTTGTATAATTGTTGCTTTATTGATATTGAGATTGGTGTGTTTGTGTTGTAAAAACAGGGGAGGGAAAAAGAAATTAATTAAAAGAAATAATGAAAAGAGAAATAAAAGGTTGAAAAGAGAACCACAAGAAATTGAATTAGAAGAATTAAGGGAGAGTGTCTACTTAGAAACAAAGAGGGATGATGAAAGGGTGTCTGGTGTGTAGTGTTGTGTAAAGAGAAAAAGACATTTCCAATTTCTCCTAAAATGGGACTAAATTTCACTAAATTTTTTTTTTGGGTTATTTGGTGATAAAATCACCAAAGGGGGGATTGCTGGAGCAGGATTTTCTGATGAAAATCTATTGGGTTTTTAAGCTCTGGTTTGTCTATTTGTCATAATTAAATTACTAATTAATAATCACTAATTATTTGTTTTGTGTAAGTGTTTTATGCTTATCAACATGTACGTATTAACAAGAGAGAACTACACGTGGGAACGCGTATGTGATGCCTATTAATAATAATGTGCACGTTTAAATGTTGCTGAGTGCTGTTTATTTTAAAGCACAAAACGCTTTTGAATTAATGCTTTTCTGTGTTGCAAAAGCTAGATAATTACATACACATAAGGGTATTAGTGGGGTTAACACTGTTTAATCATTATGCTGTGGTAACGTTGTTTTTGTCTCTTTCAATTAAGATGGTCTATTTTGGCCTAGAAAAACATGGCCGCCGTTTGCAGCCTGGCCTCGAGTGAAAGATTTGTGATGAGAGGGCCTTGCTGAATATGGTCACGAGACATCTGACCACAGTCTTCGCTGGTTAAAACTTTCCGTGAGGACAGCAGCAGTTCTGGGCGAGTTTCCAGATGCATCGGAACAGCCTTGGAAGACAAAGGAGCCATAAAGAAAGAACTCTGAGCTCATTGTGTCATCGCCGAGGAAATGTGGATGCTAAAAGATACTTTTTTATTTTTGGTTCCTGTCCTGTCTTTTTATTTTTGTGATTTTCCTGAGCGGAGATTTTCCAAATGTAGCGATGCTACATCCTTTCCTGCTCGCTCTGCTCAGCGGTTCGGCGGACGTGTAGAACATTTAATGTTTCTTTAATATTGCAAGTTTCATTATAAATATTGTTAGCCTAGAGAGGGTAGGAGGCCACTTTGCCATTTCTTCCCAAACCTGCGTTGGTGAGGATCGATGCTGTGAGGACGGTGACTCGGGAGATTTCTACTGAGAGACTTGTCCTGATGACCCATTCTGACATTTAGCTAGAATAGGTAATTATGAGAAAATGATTTATTCTGATTAATTTCTTTTGACTAATTTTAGATAAAGAATCATAATTTTAAATACGGTGTTGGTGATTATTTCTTGTCAATTATTGAGTACTCTATTTGATTATTGTTGTATAGATTGTTTAGATTATGACAATTACAATAACTAGGTCTTATCGACCTCAGTGTAGATGTGGGGTGTTTAGGAGTTTTCTTTCCACAGGTTCAATGCTGGTGGAGTATTTGAGTGTATGTTAGTGAAATGGGCCCTAGTGTATGGTGAGTGTATATGCGTGTAACTGTGAAATTACTCTATCCGTGGAAGTAGGGAGATTTTGTACACCCTAATCTGCATCAATACGACTCGGACGTACACGGGTGTACATACACGGGGGTACGACACGTACACGGGTGTACATACACGCAGGGTACGACACGTACACGGGTGTACATACAGGGGGGGTGCGACACGTACACGGGTGTACATACGCGGGTGGGGGTATGACTCGAACGTACACGGGTGTACATACACGGGGGTACGACACGTACACGGGTGTACATACAAGGGTGGGGGTACGACATGTACACCGGTGTACATACACGGGTGGGGGTATGACTCGAACGTACACGGGTGTACATACACGGGTGGGGGTACGACTCGAACGTACATGGGTGTACATACACGGGGGGTACGACTCGAATGTACACGGGTGTACATACACGGGGGGTACGACTCAAACGTACACGGGTGTACATACACGGGGGGTACGACACGTACACGGGTGTACATACACGGGGGTACGACTCGAACATACACGGGTGTACATACACGGGCGGGGGTACGACTCGAACGCACGGGGGCTGGGGGGGTGTTCGGCGCGTATGCGGGCACATGTCACCATGGTTGCTATGGGAGTTCGGTGCGGACGGTGTTTTTTCCATACGGTTGTAACATCGGACGCACGGTCGGACTTCACTTTTCACATTTGTACGGTAAATCGTCCGGGGACGTGTCGGACACGTTTTCCGACCCGAGGACGTGTGGGGAATTATTCCCAATGCAATTCATATGGTCTTTTTACCATGCGAATCGTAATTGGCAGTTTGTACGGCACTTGTACGATTCGTACGGTAAAAAGACCGGATACGAGTCGTCCGGGCAATTTTTTTCCAGGATCGTAATCGGGACCATGATATCAAAAATATTTATCGTTAAGAAATTCATGCTTTAAAAATAATTTCTCAATTCCATGGGGGCGAGAAGGTTAAATTAGAAAAGGATTTTAGCCATGAATTAAATGCCAAGCAAAATAAATTCTCATGGAGAACTGGTAAACGACGTTCAGCATGTATCAGATTTGAATGTAACCCTGGGTACTTTTTAGGGTGTAGCATGGTGTACCTGACTCCTGAAGGAAAGCTGCGGGCCAGTGCGTGTGACTTGAAACAACATATCCTTCACCTCTGCCTGTGATAAAGGCAAAAATTAAGAAGCACACAACAGTGGCACACTGATATTTTTCCATAAGCTTTCATAGGAGAATGCATTGGGATGCTGCAAAATATCTCAGGCTGATTTTAAAAAAACGATACACTTTGGAGAATGGGAGGGATTTAGATTTTGACTGTCAGGGCATTCTGTTTCAATTGCAATGGAGTATCATGTCTGCCAAACTGATGTTCCATCCCCCCTCCCACCATTATTTATGATCAGGAGGACCATCAGCTTTACATTGATGGATCTCCTGTTGGCTCCGTCTAAAGAAAACTACCTCCAACAGCCCACTGGCCTAAGAGCTGTCGGAGTTTCTTATTTTTCAATAAAAAGCTCACGTTTGTGAATTTGGTTTTGAAAACAAAAAGTGTTAAAAGTGTGGTGGATGGCCGTCAAATCTGATGGTGACCATCCACCAAACCTTTTGTATCTTGAAGAGGTCCACAGTGATAGCTGGTCAATGTACAGAGATGACCTCTGGATTAGTGGTCATCTCATAAAGGACGGACTCCCAACCATCAGGGTGGCAGATGTTTAGTCCTCTGCTTTCTTGATGGATGGTACTCCATCCTCCAGGGTCTAAATCAGAGTCTAAGTGTGCTGTGCACATGTTGACTTACTGGTACGTACACTGGGATGAATACTTATGCATTAGGTATCATGTTGCATTGATGTACAGAAAGGATTTTTTGCATAAACCACTTTCCATTAATTTAGACTCGTAAAGTGCGTGTACGATCTGACCGAAGGCATGTGGTCAAACAATATTATATTTGAACACCCCTCTCCTTGTTCAATACAAAACCATTCACTGTCATGTATAATTTAACATGCATAATCTAAGTAATTGTCTCAAAGTGGGTATTTCATGTTGCATTTGCAGAAATGAATTGATGCCATTAAAGGATAAGATTTTGCCCCATACAACCATCAACACGTCTCCCTATCAAAGCTATGTGCTCAGTTATTTTCCAAAAGGGCTGTAGAAATGTGGCATGTCTTGTGGCGAGTAAAATCTATCACCGTAGGAGGCGGTGGTGTCTAGCAGCTGATGGAAAAAACAGCAACATAAGAATACCTTGCGTTTCTTTCTATAGCGCTAAGCGCTGTAAATAACTTCTTTGTTATCACTCTCCAGTGTACAGTGCTTTATTTACTGACATTCAAGAGGACGGAAGGTTAAGAGTGCCTATTGGCTTTGTGACTAAAACATTCACATTGTTAACAGAAACGGTAACTGCTTCCACCTGAAACATATGAAACAATGCTGGCTTTAAGGCAGTGTGACCTGTTCCACCGCACCTGGAGCTAACAGCCACCAAGCTTGAGGGCGGCATTTGGGCTCTGATACAAATGAGAGCAGAGCACTGTTGTCTATCATTTCTATGAAGATGGCTGTTGTGGAGATGAAAGACAACGGCACTCATAGTCACACCGCGCAGTAGCAATCTCGCAGATCTGGCTTTTGCGCTTTACTGTTTTTGCAGCTAGGCTGGTGGCAGCGTGTTGCATTGGGTAAGTTCATGCATCCTTTGGCTTCATGAACTATGTCATAATGTCAGAACGGTGGTAGAAACCTGGAGATCATCATTGCAATTCATTGCCACGTCCGAGCATTTGCACAGGAAGGGGAGAGTATCTGCAGTGACCATTCACGGCAAGCAACAGATGCCATTCTGTGGATCCCTCAAAGCCCAATGGCAACAATAATTATGAATTCTCATCTACGGCTGGGCACGCAGTCTTTTGTACTCATATAAAGCATCCTGCACATGGCTTTCTTTTCATGTCCTGCTTGCCCAAATAGCTCCCTTGCTTGTCCCAAGCCAAAACCTCGTAACGACTCATAATAAACCGGGTCTGGTGGCATAGTGGACTAATGTGTCCCCTGTAGGAGCAAGTGTTCGACCTCATGGTCACAGGTTCAAATTTCAGTGGGTCCACTTAACCTTTAATCCTCCTGAGCTCGATAAAATGAGTAGAATTGAGTTGGGTAACAATAAACATCTATTATTCAGTGCCAAGATACCCTTGGGTGAACAAGTGCTTTACAAAGACACGTTATGTTATCTATAGAACGTTGCCCACACTGTCCTAAACCCGCTGAGCTATGGTGTGTTATAATACGCACATACCCTGCAATATCCTGCTACTCTAATCATTACTAGGCATTGCTACTTGCAGTGCTCCAAGACATGTTAAACCCTACATCCTATATCACAGACATGGTTCACCATGTCCTTGCTGCCTCACTATTCTACCATCATCACTCTATGTCCAAGTGGAGCCCCTTCCCACCTGTCACACTGCAGCTCTTCCCACCTGTCACACTGCATCCCTTCCCACCAGTCACAATGCACTCCTTCCCACCTGTCACACTGCACCCCTTCCCGCCTGTCCCACTGCAGCTCTTCCCACCTGTCACACTGCACCCCTTCCCACCAGTCACAATGCACTCTTTCCCACCAGTCACACTGCACCCCTTCCCACCAGTCACAATGCACTCTTTCCACCTGTCACACTGCACCCTTTCCTGCTGCTAGGTGGCACCCTCTGCCTCGCCATTCCACGCTGTGTTCCGTTTAGCTAAGGTGCCCCACCTACCATGGCGCCCCGATGCATATGGAATTATTTGGGAGCCCGATTACACTTAGCTCATGCGTATTACTTTCGTTAGATCTTGGTTTAGTTTTATTGGTTTGTTTCACAATGCTGATCACAGTCTGCTTATGAGCACATTTTAGACTGTGATGGTAAAGGATAAGGGTGGAAACCTAATTTGGCAAGCTGTTGAACACTTGGTACAAGAAGCAATCTGCCATAGTTCAATAACTTAATGCAGCTGAACTATATCAAAATAAGCTGTTACCTATTCTGGCCTCATCCTAACTGGACTGCTGCTTGTTTTGGGGCTATGGTGAAGTGGAGGCACCAAAAGGAGGTACATCCAGGAGAAGAAAGTGAAAATATGGTGCTGAAGAGTAAAGAGGTGACTTGTGAAATATCATCATCATCATAGATGGGGGATTCCAAATGTGGGGGGAAAGGGGCAGTCTGACACAGCAGAGTAAAGTGGTGTAAAGGGCAGAACAGGAGTATTTGAGACACTCTGAAGACCACTACCCTTTCCACAGACCTTAGTAATCCGTAATTCACTGTCTCATATTTTCAGAGTTTAAACATGTTCAATTCTAAGTATTCACAACAAAGGGCCTCATTTATGAAAAGTGACGCATCTCTGCGAGAAAACAGCGATGCGTCACTTTTCATTACGCCCTCCTTTTGACACCAATGATGCGTCATATTTACAGTATTATGCATCATGTCACAAGGAGTTACAGATACGTCAGTATTTCTGACGTATCTGTAGGCACAAAAATGACGCATTGCTGGAGTGTGTCACAAAAGTGACGCAACTCCAGCAATGGGTCATTACACATGGACAAGTCCCATGTGAAATGTGCCTGCGTCAGTCTTACGCCTGCCATGAGGCAGACGTAAGATATTGATGCATTTGCGTCTTAGAAGTGGCGCAGTGAAATCTTATAGATTTCCCTGCATCACTTCTACGAGGCTTACATGCGTTAGAACGCCCCCCCCTGCATACATTATACCTGGCGCAGGTATAATGTGACACAGGAGGGCTTTACAAAGTGACGCATCTACCTAGATGTGTCACTTTGTAAATATGGTGCAACAAGGCTCACTTTTTACGCCACTGGTGCGTCACAAAAAGTGACGCACCGGCGGCACAAAAGTGACGTAAGGGCTCATAAATAAGCCCCAAAGTCTTTGTTGTTACTTATTCATTTGATACTGCTAACAAGCATTAGCAAACCGTATAGGTCTGGCTTGTTTTAGGCGTAGGTGTGTTGTTGTGTTATATGATTGGATGCAGTGACAGCAAACTCAGAGAGATATGCAAATACTGGTTAGGTAACCCAATGTGTGAAGCAAAGGATTTTAGTTGATATGTTTTAGGTTTTGTGAAAATCCATATTTTAATGTTGGACAGTGCACATTTAGCCTGACCAATCAAGTAAGCGTAGTCTCAATTTGAAGTTGGCATAGCAGATTTAGAGAAGTAATTATTATTTTACTGTAGCTCACTAAATCCATAATTCAACGTCTTGTCACATTCTTCACAAAAGAATAGCTAGACATCTACTTTTTAGTTGTTAGTGTGTATCTTGAGTTTCAGTTTGATCATCCGTTCTTTTATAAATGTGTTGCATTTAATAGATGGCATAAGAGGAGCTTGAAAATGTACAGAATTTAGCATGATGTGATCCAACTGATCAGACAGTGAAGCGCTGCTCGAGTGACATTTCAAATCTGACTATGCTTGTAGCCAATTTTTGCATTAAACATGTGCTAGATTTCTATGAGGTTTCCCAAGTGTCTATTTTCTTTATTATAATTACCTACTCCACTAATTTTGGATTACAGAGTAGCATGATATTAACTGTAAAGCACTTCAATGCCTTGTCAGGGGTGTAAGAGCTGAATAAATGCAATCACAATACAATACAATAACCTGGCAGGAGTTCATGGTGAGTCTTGAGGTGTGGAGTTTCCATGTGGACCAGTCATGGATCTTCATGGGAGATGGGCTCAGAGCACCTGAGGCTGAAGATAAAACAAACTGTGTGGTGTTGGGCTCACAGTTGATTGAATTTGTAACTTAAAGCCACAACTGGAGATCTGTGCTACTATTAAAGTGCAACATTACTACTGCAAGGGCCAATACAGTCCTATGAGGAAGCGAGGACAGTGGTTGGGGCACAGGCAGTAACCCTGCTTATATGAGGAACCAAGGACGTGCTGGGAGTTGTGGAAAGGAAAACGTGGGGCATAACACACATAGGTTACATGACTTTGATGCATAGTGACATTACATATTTTTGGGGGTTTTGCAGCCCGCTCTGTATTTTGAAATTAATTTGTGATCTTATGTCTACCCCACTGACCAGCATAGAAATTTAGGTGTAGCTGAGTGTGATATCTCATGTCATTCTTGACCAGAACAGACCGATCTATGATTCATCCATGATGTCAGTTTGATGAAGGCTTTCTTAAAAGTGCCCCTGGCATGCACTTATATATCTTCTTAATGAGATATAGAAGGATACAGAGAGCACGGAGCATCAGGATTATTGCAATCAACTATTTTTACTCTGCGTGTCTTTAGCATTCTTTAAAACGTGTGATTAAAAGGTGTGCCACTTTTAATCTTCGCATGTCCCTAGTAATTTCAACGTATTAGTGATCATTAGCCACATTTTTCTATTGTTCCCATTGCCTCAGCTGTAGCTTCAATTACATGTTAGCATTTTGAGAATATTATGTAAATGGGAATATGAAAAGGGACAGCCCATGTGTTCACCATTTCAGTAATTACTATGTACAGTTTGAACACTGAATGCATTCTATTATGAAACGTCTCCCTATTTGCATGATGACAGTCTGAAGTGTTCCCTCCTCAAGCAGGTATCCTTCTACAACTAAACCAGAAAGGTGATTGGATGATACCAATATGCAATGAACGTGCTTGTGCAATTAAAATAAAATTCGTATTCAAGGTCCCAATACCATTCTTAGCAAAAGAGCAATGTCCGCACATCCCTTGTACATTTTTCAGGCTAATGTCTTGAAATATAACATGAAAGCTGCAAAAAGCCTTGAAAAAATGTATAACTTAGTGAACCATCTAAAAAACAATATAAAGTAGAAAATGGTCATCATTTCAGTGTCAGTATTCTACAGATTTTGAATAGAATCATCTTTGGCTTCAATTGACAAAGAAATTGAAGATGACTCGGCTGCTACTCTTAATAATCAAGATGACAGTACACTGCCTGCTGAGAACAATACATTGTCACCCTCTTTTGAGTGTCAGAATTCTCCAAATATTGAAATAGAATCATCTTGGGCTTCAACTGACAAAGAAATGAATGATGTTTCAGTTGCTGCGCTAAATAATCAAAAAGCTATTGCACCATCAGCTGCGCACAATAACTTGTCACCCTCCTTGTATGATACAGGTGATCCAGGACTGTGGCCAAACAAATTAATTGTCCATTTATAGATAATGCAGTAACTTCTGGAAGACATTCAACAGAGGTTATGAAAGTTCCCTGAGATAATAATAAATGTCATTTTTCAAAAATCTTTCAAATGCGAAAACTGTACAATGGTGAAGAAATAAAGCGCAGATGCCTGGTTTACTCAAAAATTTCAGACAGTAGGTATGTTGTTGTTTAAAGCAAAAGACACACAATTGATGGACGGAATGCAGAACAAATCAAAACATTCACCCCCAGTCAAAAGATCTAGGTTAAATCCATCATTCTTTCGCTCACCGTGCCACCCCAGTTTAGACCTGGCCATATGCAAAACAGTCTTGACCCTGTGCCTCATGGGAAAAGTCCAGCCCAAACTGTCAAGCCAGGTCCTCCCTGGACCGGAAACAAGCATCCTATGACCGGTTTCGGGGTTTCACCCCTCTTCAGCCAGGATAGCTTGATTCCAGTGGCACAGTGAGCCCAGGACCCACGTCTGGGCATACCTGGCGCACTTAGGGCAAGAAAGCAAAAGACACACACAATTGATGAACGGAATGCAGAACAAATCAAAACATTCACCCCCAGTCAAAAGAACTGGGTTAAATCCATCATTCTTTTGCTCACTGTGCCACCCCAGTTTAGACCTGGCCATATGCAAATCAGTCATGACCCTGTGCCTCATGGGAACAGTCCAGCCCGAACTGCCAAGCCAGGTCCTCCCTGGACCGGAAACAAGCATCCTATGACCGGTTTCGGGGTTTCACCCCTCTTCAGCCAGGATAGCTTGATTCCAGTGGCATAGTGAGCCCAGGACTCACGTCTGGGCATACCTGGCGCACTTCAGGCGAGAAAGCAAAAGACACATGTTAGACCTGGCACCATTGGCGTGGGTCTCCCTTCCATTTTTTGCTGTCGCCTCATGTGATTTTGCTGGTTATAGATGCTTTGGGCACTGTGCCACTTCTGTTCAGTGCCACAGTGCAAGTGCTTCCTATAGTGAATTATTGTATGGATTAGTGACTCCATGATTGGCTTGATTGGCTTACTTGTCAGACCCTAGTACAGTGCACTGTGTGTGTCCAGGGCTTGTAACCAATGCTGCTGGTGGACTTGCAGCACGGATTGTGCCACCCACCGGAGCATCTTGTAAAGTGTGTCTCAGGTCTACCATTGCAGAGCCTGTGTGCAGTCTGGTACTGCCATGCTGACTGGGCAAGTGCACCCACTTGCCAGTCCCTAAACCTTCCCTTTTATACATATTAGTCACCCCTATGGTAGGCCCAAGGGCAGGGTGCATTGTAGGTAAAAGGTAGGGCATGCCCTGGTGTGAGTGGCATGTCCTAATAGCGAATTACAGCCATTTTCGTTTTTCACTATTGCAAGGCTACCTGTTCTCCATAGGCCAGAATGGGCAGTTTGGTTATTACATTTTATAATCCTAACTGACTCAGAGAACATGGTAGAAATTCGAGTTTAGTATGCCTGAACTCAGAATGATAAAATACATATTTTAGTGAAGTTGGCTTTAACATTCTGTGTTTGAAAATGCCACTTTTAGAAAGTAGCCATTTTCTTGTCTAACCATCCAAACCTGCCTCTGCTAGGTTGTGTATTCCTTGTCTGGAGTTTGAGTGACAGGGCAGGGGGATTCCAGGAGACAGGGTGGGTCAGCCCAGTGGTGAATAGAGAGATCTGCATCTAGCAGGGAGGGAGGAGTTGCACCTGGGACTTGAAGGCTCTTGAGGCTTGAGCCGAGAGCAGGATAGCGCTTTACTCCTGGGAATAGAATTGCTTGTTACAAGGTGACTGCTTGCATTACCTGTGTTATATTTTTAACCTTTTAACTGTTACACGGACATTTTTACCTTTTTGCACATCAGTCCTAAGACGGCCAGTTTTTATCTATTGGGTCACTAACAGTCAACTGAGACTCCTGGCAACTTACCCGCAGCCGTCCCAGTCCCGAGCAGGCGTTTCCCCTGTGGATCGGGCTCTTCTGGGTTGCGGCCGCCATTTTTTTGGTGGGAAGTCAGGTGGGCGGTCTAGTTGTGCTGAGGACTATTTCTATGGCACTGGAGCGGTCGCGCAGCGTCCACTCGCTCTTGAGGCTTGAGCCGAGAGCAGGATAGCACTTTACTCCTGGGAATAGAATTGCTTGTTACAAGGTGACTGCTTGCATTACCTGTGTTATATTTTTAACCTTTTAACTGTTACACGCACATTTTTGCCTTTTTGCACATCAGTCCTAAGATGGCCAGTTTTTATCTATTGGGTCACTAACAGTCAACTGAGACTCCTGGTAACTTACCCGCAGCCGTCCCAGTCCCAAGCAGGCGTTTCCCCTGTGGATCGGGCTCTTCTGGGTCGCGGCCGCCATTTTTTTCGGTGGGAAGTCAGGTGGGCGGTCCAGTTGTGCTGAGGACTATTTCTATGGCACTGGAGCGGTCGCGCAGCGTCCACTCGCTCTTCAGGCTTGAGCCGAGAGTAGGATAGCGCTTTACTCCTGGGAATAGAATTGCTTGTTACAAGGTGACTGCTTGCATTACCTGTGTTATATTTTTAACCTTTTAACTGTTACACGCACATTTTTGTCTTTTTGCACATCAGTCCTAAGACGGACAGTTTTTATCTATTGGGTCACTAACAGTCAACTGAGACTCCTGGTAACTTACCCGCAGCCGTCCCAGTCCCGAGCAGGCGTTTCCCCTGTGGATCGGGCTCTTCTGGGTCGCGGCCGCCATTTTTTTGGTGTGAGGTCAGGTGGGCGGTCTAGTTGTGCTGAGGACTATTTCTATGGCACTGGAGCGGTCGCACAGCGGGCGCGCGCAGCGGGCGCGCGCAGCTGGCGCGCCACAGGCACGCCGAAGGCGCCCAAGGCAAGCCCGTCTGCGCCCGTCCGCGCTCGGTCCGTGCTCAGTGCCAGTCACGCTGCCCGACCCCCCTCCCAATTGAGTAGGCCCTGGACTAGAGACCAGTTGTTTGCCTTTTCACAGCCTCACTGTGTCGCGCCTATGTGTTTTGCTCCAGACACTATATCGTTTATAGGCAGAGGACATGCTAGGTTTCACTGTGGGTCCTGCAATTTCGAGTTAAATAGATGTGTCAGGAAGGAGGCCATGACCCGTGAAAGGGATGTGGAACGGCCTCATGTTGGTACTCCACACAACCCGAGTGACGGTCAGCAGATTAGGGCCGGTTTGATTAACTGCAGATCCTTCCCTAAACACGCTGCAGACATCTGGCTATTATTGGAGACTCATGATTGGGACTTATTGTTCTTGACAGAAACGTGGCTGAGAGAATGCTCCAACCCTGATATTTGCTTAGCGGTCCCTATGGGCTATAGGTTGATCAATGTAAACCGGGTGGACAATAGGTTAGGAGGAGGGCTTGCTATAATTCTAAGGGAAGACTGGGATATGACTCATCTGAAAATTGAAGGCCTGGGACCTATTGAAGCCATGGCCTTTCATATTAAATTCTCCAACAAATCCTCGATGGCGGGATTACTGGTTTACAGACCCCCTAATACATTGGCCACCTATTGGCCAGCGCTATTTGACTGCATCACCAACCTGTCCATACGTTATTCTAATTTCACCATTCTTGGTGATTTTAATGTCCATATGGACAATGCAAGCTGCCCTCTAGCTAACCAATTAGAAGACTCCCTAAACAGTTTGAACTTAGCGCAAAAAATATTTTTTCCTACTCACGCAGCTGGCCATACCTTAGACCTTCTCTTCACCAATGATCCCCTTCTTAAGGTGGAAGAGCTGTTCCCCTGTTATATGGTCTGACCATATGATGGTCTTGTTTAGGTTGAGTCGTAAGCACAAGAGCAATCTCAGCAGACCTGGGACAGAAAACAGGAGAAACTAGAAGAAAGTAACGCTTCAATCCATGAGAGAAGAACTATATAAGACCTCCCCCATATTGCCTGGGAATCCTAATCTGGATACCTCCCTCGTTAGTACATGGATTGTGGAAGCCTTAGATAAATCGGCTCTGATTAAATCATGCAAGGTGGTTAGGAATAAACCATCAGCACCTTGGTTCAATACGGAGCTCCGTAGCGAAAAGAGCCGCTGTAAGAGACTCGAGCGAGTCTGGAGAAAGAAATATGAACCCACTGCAAAAGAAGTATATAAGGCAGCCCTAAAAAAATTCCATGCACTAAAACGTAAGGTGATGAGAGATTACATGGCTAAACATATTCTGAACGCGGACAATCCATCCAGAGAGATTTTCAGGATAGTAGAGGGCTTTTTGAAACCTCAAGCCCTAAAGAGTACGATCTCACCCTCTCTGAATCTCTGTGAGGAATTGGCCACTTTTTTTCAGGATAACATTTTGACCATCTATTCCACCTTTCCATCAACTGGTAATCGGGATCTACCACCGATCAGTACAGTTGACAACTGGTCCTCCTTTTTCGCAGATTTGAGAAGGCAGCCTCTCTGAAGGAACTTTTGAAAATCAAGTCTGGCTCTCCTCTGGACCCCTGCCCGACCAGAATGTTTAAACTTTTAGCTCCTCTCCTTAATGACACCTTGAATTCGCTTTGGAACACCTCCTTGGAAACTGGTATCTTTCCATCTGATTGGAAAAAGGCACTGGTCCGACCCATTCTTAAAAAAGAGGGCGCGGACCCTTCAGAACTAAAACATTTTAGGCCAATATCATTACTGCCAGCCCCTGCAAAAATCCTTGAAAAAGAATTCCAGAGACAACTCTCAGACTCCCTCGAATCTAACAACCATTTACACGACTCGCAATCAGGATTTAGGGCTGGCTATAGCACGGAAACCTCCCTCCTGTAAGTCGCTGAGTCTATCCGTGAAACCCTTGATCAAGGTAGCTGTGCGATGCTGGTGTTGTTGGATCTATCGGCAGCGTTTGACATGGTCTCCCACGAGATCCTCCTAAATAGACTGCTTCAGGGGCTCTTCTTCTGGTCACAGACAGCGGACTCACCAGGCGCAGACCACAAGACCACCGGACCGCACACGGGACGCTGACGCTGTGTGTCTCCCTCACCGCCACTCTCCACCGTTGGCCGCAGTTGGGGGGGACTACAGCTCCCGTCATCCTTTGCTCCTCACCTGCCTTCCTTCCGGCCAGCAGCGCGCCCGGAGGCGCTTCATAAACAGCGGCTCCCTCGGTGGAGCGGGGGGCTCTTCTTCTGGTCACAGGCAGCGGACTCACCAGGCGCAGACCACCAGACCACCGGACCGCACACGGGACGCTGACGCTGTGTGTCTCCCTCGCCGCCACTCTCCACCGTTGGCCGCAGTTGGGGGGACTACAGCTCCCGTCATCCTTTGCTCCTCACCTGCCTTCCTTCCGGCCAGCAGCGCGCCCGGAGGCGCTTCATAAACAGCGGCTCCCTCGATGGAGCGGGGGGCTCTTCTTCTGGTTACAGGCAGCGGACTCACCAGGCGCAGACCACCGGACCGCACACGGGACGCTGACGCTGTGTGTCTCCCTCGCCGCCACTCTCCGCCAATGGCCGCAGTTGGGGGGGACTACAGCTCCCGTCATCCTTTGCTCCTCACCTGCCTTCCTTCCGGCCAGCAGCGCGCCCGGAGGCGCTTCATAACCAGCGGCTCCCTCCGCGTCGCGGGACGTGCGCGGGCGGCGCCGGGCTGAGCCCGGGCAGAGGGCGGGCCGTCTGTGGCTGTCAGAGGCCACAAGAGGCCGGGCCGGGCCACCCCTCTTGCTAGCTCTCCTTGAACACCTATATGTGAGTAATGTTGGTTGTGACACTGGGGTTATAGAGGATAGACATTATTCCACTCCTCTGAGACTTCACCATCGGATCGGATACTAACACTGGGTCTGTTATATGTGAAAGCCGTGATAAGGGGCGGAGAGGTCTAATACGTTATTATCTCTCGTGGGGCATAGTGAATGTGTGGCAGGGGGAGGGTGACTAAAACAACCCACGATAGCGGTACAGGTATTGATCAGCAGCAGGGGGAAGTATGTCAGGCAAAACAGTGACACGCTCGACAAGAGCTAAGCGTGGCATCTCAGAGACTTCTCTGGCACACAAAGATGACATTTGCTCTGTACTCCCTGTTATCATACAGCCTACTGCCATTGACCGTATGCTAAAAAGAGCCCTAGGGGCCGTATCGAGCGAAATCGAGCGCACAGAGAGGCGCCTGTCTTTAACCCCAGATCCTGATCCTCTCTTAACAACTCAAGATCAGGAGCAGGAGGTTGTGTTAATCTCACCCCCTAGTCCCTCTGAAACCAGTGAGAGGGATATTTCATGTGTCCAACCCATTATCACTAGGCATAAGGAGGATTTTGGTTCCACCAAAGGTGCTATCCCATACAAAAAGAAGAAATGCGCTCAGAAAAAGCGTAAGAACACAAATAGCTTACTCACCTACACCAATCCACCTAGTAGAAATATTAGTGGGATCGAGCGAGCTACACAGACACCTTTTCAAGCAGATCCCCCAATCTGGTTAACTAAGATCATGTCGGACCTACAGGCCCAGCTAGAGATATTGATTATAAATCAGATGAAGCCGGTGACAAGTAGGCTGGACAAAATCTTAAGTGAGCTAAAGAACAGGGAGACAAAAGATAGCTCAGTAGGGGCTTTAAGCAATTCCACTAGCACCCTAGAGACTAATTCAGCAACTCAAAGGGCGAATAATTTCAGTGATAGTAGGAACGTACAAATAATATCTGCACAAATCCATGATGCCCCGGTTCCCCATGGACAAGCGCTCAGTAATCACAACTCTAGGGAGAGCGAACTGTGTCCTAACAATGGTTCAGGTAAACAGAAGTTGGACAAACAGCCCCAACCCCCTGCTGACCCCACATCAAATGCAGTAAACCACGAAGATAGGTCTACTTTAATACATAAGAGACTCCCTACCATAAACCTTCCCCCTGAAGCGTGCCCGTTGGTTGTTGTTTTTGCTGGGGTCCCAGAATTAAAAGAGGCTCAGAAAGAATCACATCAGGAGTTAAAAAATAAACTCATTTATTGGCTGACTCAAAACAGACCAATAGCTAATAACCAGGATGGGGAAATTCTCCTGGTTAGACGAGTGAATTGGATAGGGATTAGACCTAAAAACATCGATGGAAACTGCATTATTGCTAATTTTAGGGACAGGAGGGTGGTTGAGCATATTCTAAGTCAGGGACCAGCTGGATGCACGAA
Organism: Triturus cristatus; assembly: GCF_964204655.1. Taxonomy (NCBI): domain Eukaryota; kingdom Metazoa; phylum Chordata; class Amphibia; order Caudata; family Salamandridae; genus Triturus; species Triturus cristatus. The sequence goes on along the minus strand of NC_140592.1, from coordinate 271,852,813 downwards.
GGGCATAAGGCCATTGTCACTTAGCTACTTTTATATGAGGCGCAGGTACCTAAAGAGGGACAGCATACTGCATGGAGATGCGTGGAGGGACGAAATCATAGTTTAAATAGAGGCCCAAATTTTCCACGACAAGTCACAGGCATTTGGGAAGGAGGACACCCTAGCTGGGCAAACAGGTTCACACCACTAAGGTCACTAGAGGAAATTGACTGACTATTCAATTCACATTCCCCTCTAGCGCAGGTTGACACGGATCAGACAAATCCTGAACGGGTAGATCCGATGGAAGGAACCTTTTCCATACATCGCTTGACCAAAGGAGATGGACAGTCATCACCAGGGGGGGTGGGCGTAGGATCCTAGTAAAGACCATAGGAGTCCCAGACCCTCTCGCTGGGGGTTGTTCACAAACACCCTTAGGGACAGGAATCATAGCCCCAGGACCAATACAGCAGGACAGTGACCTCCAGAAACTATCCTCCAGAAAGAAAGGGGGCGGGCTAACACTACCCAAGGTATGGCAGGGGTAGGGCCCGTTACTATCGAGAAAGAGGGCCTGAAAATTATTTTGTGGAACATAGCAGGTATTGCAGGGAAATTTGACAACAATGATTGGCGTCAGTATATGGCCCATTTCCATATAATTTGCCTACAAGAAACCTGGGCATTGGATAACACCCACCTTCAAATAGCTGGTTTTAAATGTTTTTTCACGCCTGCACAAAAAACCTCCTCAGGTAGGGCCAAGGGTGGTTTGATAATATACACTGACCTAAACATAGAAGGCAAATGGTCTAACGTGGACTGGTTCGCATGGAACATCCAGGCCTTGAGATTTAGGAACAAAGGGTTGAGTCTTGTTTTGTTCAATGTGTATAATACCATTCTCCCGGAAAATTACTCCACTACTATGAGGGAACTGGACGCTAGGCTGAAACTAGAACTCGCTCCCACCCATGGTGCTTTGGCCCCCTTGATACTAGTAATGGGTGATTTGAACTGTCACTTATGCCCGTGGTTGTTTCCGATCAGTGTTAACTGGTCAAAATGCCCAATAGAAAAAGGCCCCCATTTCAACCACTCCCCAAGTGGTATCGAATTGGGTAAGCTCATCTACTCTCATGACCTTGAGCACACAGTTGATATGATCCCACTAGGACCGGACGGCACACTCCCCCCTACTTTTAAAGGGAGAGGGTGCTCGTCCTACATAGATTATATTTTTGTCTCGAGAGGCCTAAAAAATCGGATCATTAAAGTAGGAATCGAGTGGAGTCCATTTAGCGACCATAACCCTCTGGTTATGGAGCTTCTGTGGGCAAAATTAGATGGGGCTAGATTTTACAAGTCCCTGATGGAAAGAGGCAAGTCACTCATTGATGAGTGCCTAGACCTCTTGGTGGAAGGGGCTCGCCTAATAGAGGTGTTTGGACAAATAACTAGCTTGGTGGACGGGTTACTGTTGGCCAAGGCCCCCAAGAAAACTTATTCTAACTCACCGAAATGGTTTGACGGGGGTTGTACACGCGCTCTGAAGAATCTAAAAATAGCCCTGAGCGGTACACCTAGGGATCAAGTAGAAGTCAAAACATGCAGGTTAATATACAGGAAGGAGTTAAAAAGAAGGAAAGTCACACTGCAGGGAGAAGCATGGGCGGCCTTGAGGGAGGCCTCTGAAAATAGGGATATTACAGAATTCTGGAGATTAATAAATTCCCCTTGTTTTCAAGATAACAACGCCCCTGAGGTCGCAACAAACATCCTCCCGGAACAGTGGATTGCTCACTTTGAGGGTCTGTATAACCACGGGGAGGAGGATGCGATAAAAGAGAGGGGGATGAACATGGCGAGTAATCGGGTGGTATTCTCCCTGGAAGAGATTAGAATGGGCATTGAGGGACTTACAAAAAACAAAGCTCCGGGCCCAGATGGGATCCCCCCAGACCTGTTCCTGAGTGATGTAGATTTATGGGCCCCTATTATAACTAGAGTATTAAACGCGGCCATTATGGTCGGTCTGCCCCGGTCTTGGTCAACGGCCATTATTGTACCCATTTTTAAAAAAGGCAACAAAGATGACCCACAATGCTACCGCCCTATCTCCTTGATAGATGTCACAGCCAAAATCCTGGGAAGAGTAATCCTGAATCGATTGACTGAGTGGGCTGAGGACAAAAACATCATTTCAGATGCCCAGTACGGTTTCCGGACCGGCAGGTCCACCAGCGATCAATGCCTGAACCTATACATGCTGGTAGCAAAGTACACTAAAACCAGCAACGAAGCCATGTATCTGGGATTCATGGACTTGGCCGCTGCGTTTGACCATGTCAACAGGAATAAGTTATGGGCAATGAGGAACAACTCGGAATCGAACCTGGGATAATCTGCATACTGAGGGAACTGCATAGAGCAACCTCTGCCAGGGTTCGTTATAACAAGGATGGGGGACTGACAGAATCCTTCAGCTGTACAAGTGGCGTGAGGCAGGGATGTATTTTAGCTCCTTTTTTGTTTTCGTTATATATTAATAATTTGGAACAATCTCTTAATAATCTAAATACAGATTGTCCAAGGGTAGGGACACGCAACATCCCAGTGCTGTTGTACGCAGATGATGCGGTCCTTCTGGCACGGACCCCTAAAAGCCTGCAGATCCTTATTGATGGGTTTGTCAAATTTATGGAAGCAATAGACCTGTCTGTCAATCTAAAAAAATCATATGTAATGACAGCAGGCCACAAGCCACGGACTGGCTCGGGTTACAGAATTGCCACCCACATACTTGAAAGGGTGCAAACATTCTCGTATCTAGGGGTGCTCTTTGATGAGTCACTAAAATTCACACCTCTTGTGCAGGAAAGGTGTGGCAAATTGGTGGCATCATCTGGGGCCATTTCTGGCTACGGGAGGAGAGTTGGCCGCTGGTGTCCGGAACAAACAATGAACCTTTATGGCTCAATGTGTTGTCCAAAAACCATGTACGGCTCAGAAGTATGGGGATTTATAAACCTTGAAGGATTACAAAGGGAAGAAAACAAAATACTTCGCTCAGTATTGAAAGTCCCTAATTGTACGCCAGCTCTCATAGTCCACAAAGAACTAGGAAGACCCTATTTAGAGGATCTGATTAAGTTTAGACCAATCCTGGCTTGGCTTAAAATATGGACGAACCCTGAAGCTGCACTGAGCAGGTTGATTATACAAGATTGCCTTGGTAGAGATAAACACCTGAAAATCCCATGGATCAATTATGTTAAGATTAGCCTGGAAAGTATGGGCTACCAAGAGCTATACTCAAACCCCTCACTGATCACTGCTCAGGACAAGCTTAACCTGAAGAGAATTTTCATGGAATCAAGAGTATCGGGCAGGATTACATTAGAAGGGAGCAAACCTACAGTGAGTACTTACAGTAGGCTTGAAACCACTGCAGGGATGGAACCGTACCTTTGTGTCCTCTACAATGCCCAAGAGAGGTTTTTAATGTCACGTTTTAGGCTCAATTTTTTACCTTATTTATTAGCTGATCCAGTCGGTTTTAGTAAGTCAATTGAGCAGAAGGGTGCCTGCGGCTGCGACAATAGGTCTCCGCAGGACACCCTTCATTTTGTACTTTTATGTCCTATTTACACCATCCCAAGACGCAGGTTTTTAAAAGATATTTTGAAAAAGGCAAGGTTCACTCGAGCCAAAGAGGCACTGACCTTTTTACAAAGGGCTAGTGACCCGTTAACACTATGTGCGGTGATAAGTTTCTTGAAATTTGCACTTAGACTTAGGGTAACTAGAGGCCAGCACTAATTATGAACACTGGAGATTCGCCAACTTGTTAGTCTTAGCAAGCTACCTAGAAGAATTGTCTGTGATTAATGAATTATTTGTATGTACATAGATTTATTCAATGTTCTGTATACTGATTTAATACTGTTTTAACTGTATATATGTGTACTCTTTTATGATGGTTTTTAACCACCGAATAAAGAACTATTGAATTGAATTGAATTGACTGCTTCAGGTAGGAGTGACGGGGACCGTGTTGAATTGATTTCAGTCTTTCTTGGAAGGCAGGTCACAACAGGTTGCTCTACACCCCCATGTTTCCAGCTCTAGATCTTTGGCACAGTGGGTGCCACAAGGCTCGGCACTGAGTCCGACACTCTTTAATGTCTACTTCGCGCCCCTCGCTGCCATCATTGAGAAATGGGGTGTGCGAGTTGTCTCTTATGCTGACGACACACAGCTGATTTTCTCTTTTAAGGAACATGGTGACACAGCTTTCATCAATTTTAAGCAATGCCTATTAAATATCTCCTCCTGGATGACTGAAAATTATCTTAAATTAAATACTGCTAAGACGGAGGTCCTATTTTTTGATCAACCTTCTCCTCCACGGACGGAGCTGTGGTGGCCAGTAGAATTAAATCCGCCCCCGACACCGGTAACGGTGGCAAGGAACTTAGGGGTCAGGTTTGACTCGCAATTGTCGGGCAATTGTCGGGCAAGGCTCAAATCATGCATATCTCCTCCCAATGTTTTTGGGAGGAGATATGAAGGCACTTCGAAGATTTTTACGCTTCCTTCCTATGAACTGTAGGAAGGCAGTAGTGTATGCCCTTATTACATCGCAACTTAACTACGCTAACAGTCTGTACATTGGCCTGCCGGATTACTTGATGAGAAGACTGCAGCATATCCAAAACGCTGCAGCCAGGCTTCTGAGGAATGTGCCTTTACGGTATCACATTTCGCCTCATCTGCAAAGCCTACACTGGTTACCGGTAAGAAAAAGAGTGCAGTGTAAAGCCCTAGTGTTTGCTCATAAAGCAACTAGAGGGTTAGGCCCCCGCTATCTGAAACAGAGACTGCAGAAATATTTTCCACCAAGAACTCTTAGATCCTGCAATCAAAATCTTCTGATCACTCCGCGGTTTAGAAAAACTAGGACAGGTGGACGTGCGTTCTCTGTGAAAACGGCAATGTTATGGAACACCCTACCTAATGATCTCAGACAGATTGATAAGGAACTTCCGTTCAGAAAGGCCCTGAAGACCTGGTTATTCAGGCTACCTTAGAGACTGCTGCTATCCTCTTTCCGCTTTATCCCTTGTGCCTGTAGGACGCTAGCGCCGGGACACTTCCGTTGGAAGTAGCTGTCGCGCTTTATAAATATTAATAATAATAATAATAATAATAGGGCTGGGCCCTCCCTCCACAATGCTGGCTCCACCTCCTGTGGTGTATCTGATGTCCCTGCCCTGCACTGTGAAAGGAAAATAGGAGACATGTCAACAAAGTGCTCCAGGACTGACCAGAACTGGTTTGGACTAGGCAAAGGCCTCTCTGCCTTCAGAGAACAAAGGTAAAAGGAGTATAAATATTGGGACCCAGACCCAAGAACTTTAGATCACTTCTGGGAATCAAGACAAACCTTTGCTGAGGAGAAGAACCAGGAAGCTGAAGGAGGAGACTACCCTGTGCTGTGTGTTTGGGGGTTGGCCTGCAGTGGTTGCTTCATTGCCAAAGAGAGGGGAAAAGGACTGAGTGTGCTTTCTATCAACTTGAAGGAGAATCTCCAAGGGCTTGAACTAGAGCTTGCCTCCTGCCTGAAGTCTCAGGGATACAAGACTTCACCAACCAGCTCCCCCCTGAATTCCCTTGCTGGGACCTGAAGTGCCTGCTGTTGTGCTGGGCCTTCTGAGAAACTGCGTGTTGCTGGGAGGTGGAAGCGCGACGCAACAACGAGAAGCGTGTCGTCGCCGCAGCCGCTTTCATCGCATCGCCGAGGAAGTGAGCCGCCGCTGCCGCTGTCATCATCGCATCGCCGAAGCGCGGCGCATCGCCGGAGAAGCAGGACGCTTCCACAGAGGTCATCGTCGCATCACAGGGCCTGTTGTGGCTCCCAAGATCATCGAGTCGCCGCACGGCCGTCAGGCGTTTCGCATCACACCAACGTTGTCGAAATCACAACCAAGACGCCATTTTGTCACATCGCACTGGAGAAGAGTATCGCATCGAGGTGCCAGCGTGTCGCATCACACCGGAGAGCAGTAAGAAACCAACGCATCAACTACCCACACTGTAAGGAAGCGAGCATCAACTACCCTGCGCAGCAGTAAGGAACCGACGCATCCACTCCCCTGCGTGTAACGAACCGATGCATTACCTTCCCTGCAACCCTTTTGTTTTCTTTGCGCTATGCATCTAAGGTACATTGAGAGCAAAGTGTTTATTTACAACTTGAGAGAACTGAGCTATTTTATAACATTTAAGAGACTATTTTTGAGTACAGAATTGTGGAATTTTGTCATCTGGTCTTGTGTTAAGTATATATAAAAATGCTTATTTTTTTATACAACCTGTGTTGTTAATATAAAACTGGTGTGGTGTCCATTTGTAGTGTTGTCATTGTATTATTATATGTGTTCACAAATGCTTTACACACTGCCTCTGAGATAAGCCTGCCTGCTCATGCCAAGCTACCAAAGGGGTGAGCAGGGGTTATTTTAGGAGTGTAGTCCCTTACCCTGACTAGACGCAAGAGTCCCTATTTGTCAAAGGTACCTACCTATGCCAACTAGAGACCCCCAAATCTAACATTGGTGGTCAGCGGTGAGGATTTGGACTTGCATTTGTGATTCATATACAGTGATTGGTGTTCACTACTAGTGAGTGCAGACCATAGTGCAACCACATACTTTGAGAGAATTTTTCCTTGGAACTTCTTTTCTATTTTTGATTCCTGAGAACTGCCAGTCTTTTTGCTATCATGAGCAAGTCAGCATCCATAGTATCAGTAGACATTGTGTTGGAAGAAGAGAGAATTGATACTTACACTGTGCCTAATCTCAAAGCTTTGTGCAAGAAATGTAAAATCTCTGTGAAGGGCCTCACCAAAAAGGAGGAATTCCAAAAGGCGCTGAGAACCTGGGTGGAATCTAGGAATGCCCCTGAGCATCCTGAAGAGCCAACAGTGGAGGCAGAGGATTTAAATGAGCAGCTTGAGAGGCCAGTGGGCCTAGCTGGAGGGAAAGCACCTTCAGGGGTGGGCAGCAGTGTTTCTTCCAAAGGATTGTCCCCAGGAGAGCTGGAGGACAGAGCAAAGAAGAGGATGCATAAGTTGGAGCTGGCTAGGTTCAAAATGAATGGGCAGAAAGACATAGAGAGCTAGAAAATTGAGTTTGAGATGAAAGTAGAAATGAAGAAGTTAGCCTTAGAGAAAACGAGAATGCATTTTGAGCATGAGAGAGGATTGAGGGAATTAGAACTCAAGGCCAAATGTTTAGAGGTTCTTCCCTCTGGTGGCAGCATACCGAGGGTGCAGGTAGAAGCAAGAGCTTACATCCCCAAAGATGTAGTGAAAGATTTCCACAAGAATGAGGATATTGGTCAATGGATTAGGGTTTATGAAGCTGCAATGTTGGCCCACCGGGTCCCTGAGAAGGATTGGGGAGCGGAGTTGTGGGGCCGCTTTGTTAGTGATGGGAGGGACACTTTGTTGGATTTGCCTACAGAGGAGCAGATGTCCTATACCCACATGAAGGGAGCCCTAATGTCCAGATTTGGTTTGACCCCACAGTTATACAGGCAAAGGTTTAGAAATTGCAGAAAACTGGAGTCTACCACTTGGGTGGAATATGTGTCTTTCTTCTGCAGAGCATTGAATGGTTGGGTGAAGGGTAGCAAAGTGGATAAGTTTGAAGCGCGTTATGATTTGTTAGCATGGGAGCACTTGTCTAATAACTGTATTCCAGATCTACGCCAGCATCTTATTGATAGCAAGCTGACTAACTCTAGGAAGCTTGCTGAGGAGGCGGACCGCTGGGTGAGCACCTGGGTCCAGAAGGGTCATGTGGGAGACTTCGCCAAAGGTGGGCAGGGTCCCCAGAAGAAGAGTGGGGGGGACAAGGGTATACAGAGGGAGTTCCAGAAAGGTCCCCAAAGTAATCCCCAAGGGAACCAAGGGAAAGGTTCCCAGCCTCCCCCTGAGAAAAAAGCAGTGGCCCGACAGATAAACCTGCTCACAAGGGGCCCAAGACACGTTTCTTATGATGCTAGATGTCCCTTGTATGGGAAGACAGCACCCATTGGTGCACCACCCCGGCAGTTGGCTAGTGTAGCCCTGGGGGAAGAGATGGGTGCCCAAGGTGGGTTGGGTCCCACAGATATGTCCCTTGTCTCTTTAGGAGACTGTGAAGTGGTCCCCAGGACCCAGCTGTCTGATAACACTAAGCAATACAGGCAGTGGGTGACCATAAATGGCAAGAGGGTGGAAGCGCTTAGAGACACCGGAGCCAGTGTGACAGCTGTCAGTTGTCGGCTGGTGTCTGAAGAGCAGGTAGTCCCAAATGCATTCTACCCAGTTGTTGCCGCTGACAACACAGAGAACCACTGCAAGGTGGCACAGGTTCCCTGTGAGTGGGGGGTCTCAGGGACTCTTCAAGTAGCTGTGAGGCCAGCCATGCCTGTTGAATGTCTGTTAGGTAACGATCTGGAGAGCTCCCCTTGGGCTAAGGTGGAGCGGAAAGCTCATTTAGAGATGTTGGGTTTGCCTGAGTGGGCCTGCGTGACCACTCGGTCTATGGCAGCCAGTAAGGGTGTTCAAGAGGACCTGAAGCCTGAGAAAATGGCCCAGGTGCCTGCCTTTAAGAGAAGAGGTATGGGGCGCGAGAAACCGTCCCCTGAGATACCCATGGCCCAGGAGGAGGCGGACCCTGAGGGGGATGCCCTGGAGCCTAGCGGGGAAGAGATTGCTGAACTGGGAGACCTGCCTGAGCTGACCCATTGGCAGCAGGAAGGAGGTCCTTCCAGGGAGGAGTTCTGTGAGGAGCAGAACAAGTGCCCTTCTCTTGTGGGTTTGCGGCAGCAGGCTGCAAACCAGGCAGCAGGTGATCAGTCTGGATCACATTGGATCTACTGGGAGAATGGTCTCCTGTATAGTGAGCCTAAGGTTGCTGAGCCTGGGTCAGCCCGTGTGCTGGTGGTACCCCAGCACGTCATAGCCTTCCTACTAGGGCTGGCTCATGATGTGACTTTAGCAGGACATTTGGGGCAGGACAAGACCTTTGAAAGAGTTGTCACCCATTTTTATTGGCCCCAAATGCGCAAGAGTTCAGACACTCATTGCAGGACCTGTCAGACTTGCCAGGCAAGTGGAAAGAGCGGGAGGAAGCACAAAGCTCCTCTACAGCCATTCCCTGTCGTCAGCACCCCCTTTGAACGGGTGGGTATGGACATTGTGGGGCCACTGGACTCCAAGACAGCCATGGGCAACAGGTTCATCCTGGTCTTGGTGGACCATGCCACCCGGCACCCTTACCTCTGAGGGCAGTGACGGCCCCCGTGGTGGGATGGGCACTGATGGGAATTTTCTCACGAGTAGGATTCCCTAGAGAGGTGGTGTCTGACCGAGGTACCAACTTCATTTCTAAGTATATGAAGTCCCTGTGGCAGGAGTGTGGTGTAACCTACAAGTTCACCACTCCTTACCACCCCAAGGAAATGGGTTGGTTGAAACGTTCAACCGAATCCTAAAAGGCAGTATAATGGGTCTTGAGGAACCTATGAGGCGTAAATGGGACGTCCTCTTACCATGCCTTCTCTTTGCATACCGTGAGGTGCCACAGAAATCTCTAGGGTTCAGTCCCTTTGAGCTTCTCTATGGACACCCAGTGAGAGGACCTTTGAGTTTGGTCAAGGACGGCTGGGAGCAATCTCAAAGGAAACCTCCCCAGGATGTATATAGCTACATGCTGGCCGTCGGGAACCAAACTAGGAGTTTCAGAAAACTCGCTGAGGCGAATCTGGAAGCCAGCCAGGAGGAGATGAAGTGGTGGTACGATCAGAATGCCACTCTGGTAGAGCTTCAGCCTGGTCAGAGAGTGTGGGTCATGGCCCCCGTGGAGCCCTGTGCGCTCCAGGATAAGTGGACCGGACCATTTGAGGTGGTGGAGCGCAAGAGTCCGGTTACCTACTTGGTGGACTTGCGGTCTCCCAGGAACCCCTTGTGGGTCCTGCATGTCAACCGCCTGAAGCCCCACTTAGAGAGGTCCGAAGTGGGCATGCTCCTAGCAACAGATGCCGGAATGGAGGAGGAGACCGAGCCTCTCCCTGACCTCCTGTCTGCAACAGAGCAAGATTGGTCAGTGGATGGAGTAAACCTCTCTGCCAATCTGACCCCTGAGCAACAGAATGACTGTCACCAGTTGCTGGGACAGTTTTCTGACCTGTTCTCCCTAATTCCCAGTGTCACTGATTGGTGCGTCCATGATGTAGTCACCGGGGACAGTCCTCCTGTCAAGCACAAAACTTACAGAGTGACTGACTGGGTTAGAGCTTGCATCAAGGAGGAGGTCTCCAAGATGCTTGCGTTGGGGGTGATTGAGTTCTCTAACAGTCCTTGGGCCAGCCCAGTGGTCTTGGTCCCAAAGGCTGCCGCACTGGGTGTCGCGCCAGAACTGCGGTTCTGTGTGGACTACCGAGGGCTCAATTCAGTCACCCGGACTGACGCGCACCCCATCCCCAGAGCGGATGAGCTCATTGATCGGTTAGGGGCTGCCCGGTACCTCAGCACGTTTGACTTAACGTCTGGGTATTGGCAGATCGCCTTGACTGATGGGGCAAGAGAGAGGTCAGCATTCTCCACACCAGTTGGGCACTACCAATTCCGGGTTATGCCCTTTGGGATGAAGAATGCCCCTGCCACCTTTCAGAGGTTGGTCAACCAGGTGTTGGTTGGACTGGATGAGTTCATTGCCGCCTACCTGGATGACATCGCAGTGTTCAGCGCCAGTTGGGGAGAACATCTGCACCACCTCTGGGAAGTGTTGATGGCACTGCGGAGAGCAGGCCTCACGATCAAGGCGAGTAAGTGCTTGATCGGGCAGGGTTCCGTGGTGTACTTGGGACACCAGGTTGGGAGTGGCCAGGTGGCGCCCCCACAGCCCAAGATTGAAACCATCCTGGCTTGGGAACCCCCAAGACCCAGACAGAGGTGAGAGCCTTTTTAGGACTCGCCGGGTATTACAGGAGGTTTGTCAAGGGGTATGGCAGCATTGTTGCACCCTTGACATTGCTGACTTCCAGGAAGCAGCCCAAGAGAGTGATTTGGACTGACACCTGTCAGAGAGCTTTTGATGCCCTGAAGACTGCCATGTGCACGGCGCCCGTGCTCCTGGCACCCAACTTCTCAAAAGAGTTTATTGTGCAAACAGACGCTTCAGAGCATGATGTGGGGGCTGTTCTATCACAGATTAATGAAGAGGGCCTACATCAACCTGCAGCCTTCATCAGTAGGAGGTTACTTCCACGGGAACAGAGGTGGAGTGCAATTGAGCGTGAGGCATTTGCTGTGGTCTGGGCACTGAAGAAGTTGAGACCATACTTGTTTGGGACTCACTTCCGGGTTCAGACAGACCACAGGCCCCTCAGATGCTTGATGCAGATGAGGAGTGAGAATCCAAACCTGTTGAGGTGGTCCATTTCCCTACAGAGGATGGATTTCACGGTGGAACACCGCTCTGGTACAGAACACTCCAATGCTGATGGTCTGTCCAGACTTTTCCGCCTTAGAGATGAGAACTCCCAGGAGGTAGGGTAGTTCTCCCCACATTGCAGCTGGAGGGGACACGTGTTGGACCTGGCACCATTGGCGTGGGTCTCCCTTCCATTTTTTGCTGTTGCCTCATGTGTTTTTGCTGGATATAGATGCTTTGGGCATTGTGCCACTGCTGTTCAGTGCCACAGTGCAAGTGCTTCCTATGGTGAATTATTGTATGGATTAGTGACTCCATGATTGGCTTGATTGGTTTACTTGTCAGACCCTAGTACAGTGCACTGCGTGTGCCCAGGGCTTGAAACCAATGCTGCTGATGAGCTTGCAGCACTGATTGTGCCACCCACCGGAGCAGCTTGTAAAGTGTGTCTCAGGTCTGCCATTGCAGAGCCTGTGTGCAGTCTGGTACTGCCATGCTGACTGGGCAAGTGCACCCACTTGCCAGTCCCTAAACCTTCCCTTTTATACATATTAGTCACCCCTATGGTAGGTCCAAGGGCAGGGTGCATTTTAGGTAAAAGGTAGGACATGTCCTGGTGTGAGTGGCATGTCCTAATAGTGAATTACAGCCATTTTCGTTTTTTCACTATTGCAAGGCTACCTGTTCTCCATAGGCCAGAATGGGCAGTTTGGTTATTACATTTTATAATCCTAACTGACTCAGAGAACATGGTAGAAATTCGAGTTTCGTATGCCTGAACTCAGAATTATAAAATACATATTTTAGTGAAGTTGGTTTTAACATTCTGTGTTTAATAATGCCACTTTTAGAAAGTAGGCATTTTCTTGCCTAACCATCCAAACCTGCCTCTGTAGTGGTTGCTTCATTGCCAAAGAGAGGAAAAAAGGACTGAGTGTGCTTTCTATCAACTTGAAGAAGAATCTCCATGGGCTTGAACTAGAGCTTGCCTCCTGCCTGAAGTCTCAGGGATACAAGACTTCACCAACCAGCTCCCCCCTGAATTCCCTTGCTGGGAACTAAAGTGCCTGCTGTTGTGCTGGGCCTTCTGAGAGACTGCGTGTCGCTGGGAGCTGGAAGCGCGACGCAACAACGAGAAGTGTGTCGCCGCCGCAGCCGCTATCATCGCATCGCCGAGGAAGCGAGCCGCTGCTGCGGCTGTCATCATCGCATCGCCGAAGCGCGGCGCATCGCCGGTGAAGCGGGACGCTGCCACAGAGGTCATCGTCGCATTACCGGAGAAGCGTGTCGCCTCTCAAGATCATCGAATCACCGCACGGCCGTCGGGTGTGTCGCATCACACCAACGTTGTCACATCGCAACCAAGACCCCATTTTGTCACGTCGCACTGGAGAAGAGTATTGCATCGAGGTGCCAGCATGTCGCATCGCACCAGAGAGCAGAAAGAAACCGACGCATCAACTCCCCACACAGTAAGGAAGTGAGCATCAACTCCCCTGCGCAGCAGTAAGGAACCGACGCATCCACTCCCCTGCGTGTAAGGAACCGACGCATCACCTTCCCTGCAACCCTTTTGTTTTCTTTGTGCTACGCATCTAAGATATATTGAGAGTAAAGTGTCGCATTTACAATTTGAGAGAACTGAGCTATTTTATAACATTTAAGAGACTATTTTTGAGTACAGTATTGTGGATTTTTGTCGTCTGGTCTTGTGTTAAGTCTATATAAAAATACCTATTTTTATAATACAACCTGTGTGGTGTCCATTTGTAGTTTTGTCACTGTATTACTGTATGTGTTCACAAAAGCTTTACAAACTGCATTTGAGATAAGCATGCCTGCTCATGCCAAGCTACCAAGGGGGTGAGCAGGGGTTATTTTAGGAGTGTAGCCCCTTACCCTGACTAGACACAAGGGTCCCTATTTGTCACAGGTACCTACCTATGCCAACTAGAGACCCCCAAATCTAACAACACACAATTGACGGACGGAATGCAGAACAAATCAAAACATTCACCCCCAGTCAAAAGATCTGGGTTAAATCCATCATTCTTTTGCTCTTCGTGCCACCCCAGTTTAGACCTGCCCATATGCAAATCAGTCTTGACCCTGTGCCTCATGGGAACAGTCCAGCCCGAACTGCCAAGCCAGGTCCTCCCTGGACCAGAAACAAGCATCCTAGGACCGGTTTCGGGGTTTCACCCCTCTTCAGTTAGGATAGCTTAATTCCAATGGCACAGTGAGCCCAGGACCCACGTCTGGGCATACATGGCGCACTTAGGGCGAGAAAGCAAAAAGCACACAATTGATGAACGGAATGCAGAACAAATCAAAACATTCACCCCCGGTCAAAAGATCTGGGTTAAATCCATCATTCGTTTGCTCACCATGCCACCCCAGTTTAGACCTGGCCATATGCAAACCAGTCTTGACCCTGTGCCTCATGGGAACAGTCCAGCCCGAACTGTCAAGCCAGGTCCTCCCTGGACCGGAAACAAGCATCCTAGAACCGGTTTCGGGGTTTCACCCCTCTTCAGCCAGGATAGCTTGATTCCAGTGGCACAGTGAGCCCAGAACCCAAGTCTGGGCATACCTGGCACACTTAGGGCGAGAAAGCAAAAGACACCGAATTGATAGACGGAATGCAGAGCAAATCAAAACATTCACTCCCAGTCAAAAGATCTGGGTTAAATCCATCATTCTTTTGTTTAAAGCAGCAGCTCTGCAAGAGGCACGCATTAAGCATGCCAAAGTATTAGAGAGCTCTAGAGTGATAGATTACAAAGCGTACACTCAGATAAACACACAGAGGCTGAAAAGTGTGGTGCGGTATTATACGCGACGCACCCCTGCTACTGCGATCCATGAAATAACCACACCAGAAGGGAACACAGTACACATCCAGCAGGAAATAAACGAAGCTTTTTATAAGGACTATGAAATGCTCTACAAAGCCCCGGTGCAACAGACAGGCAAATCTATAGACACCTTTCTGGATGATCTGCCATTCCCACAGGCCCCATTACAAGAGCTGAAATCAGAGAGGCTATTGGGGTGTTATCGCACAACAAGACCCCTGGCTTAGATGGCCTGCTTTTAGAATTCTTTGACACCTTCTCAGATGCTCTGATTCCCCATCTAGAACAGCTGTACCAATCCTCGATGGACACGGGCGCTCTTCCCTCCACCACAATGCAAGCACCAGTTGTATCAATCCCTAAACCGGGACGCTCCGCTGCAGATATCTCAGGGTACAGGCCCCTTTCCCTACTGGCCACATAATATAAAATATTAAGTAAAATATTGGTACGCCGCTTACTCCCATACCTACACAAACTCATGCATGCGGATCAATGTGGGTTTGTTCCTGCACGCAGCACATCTCTCAATATCAGAAAACTTTACCATGTGATGGGGTCCACCTCAGCCGATACTCAGAATGCAGGTTGCATTACGTTAGACCTTAGACTTGCCTTTGATACCCTGCAATGGGATTACATGATCAGATCACTGGGGAAATTTTGGCATACTGCCGTAATATCTGAAGTGGGTACAACTACTGTACATGGCACCTATGGAGCGGGTCCGCACCGGGAATCATATATCGCGCGCATACCCAATAGGCAGAGTTACCTGCCAAGGGTGCCCACTATCACCCTTTCTATATATAGGGAATCAGACTGGGCAACATCACGCATGTGCTATCAGCATATGCTAATGATATAATTGTATATGCCAGAGACTTACCCAATGTTCTAGGGCCGGTTCCGGATATTTTTAGACAAATTGAGCTGGTCTTGGGCTTGGCCATCAATGAGGCTAAATCGCAAGCCTTCTTTTTCCACCCTGACGTGCACCCAGACATGTTACAATTTGGGCAGCTCTCTCTCACAGTAGTGCAACATACATTCAAATACTCAGGCATCAATATATATAGAGATACCTAATAGAGGGCAACCTGACCAGATCCATTAGGGCGCTCCGGTCTCAGGTATTCTTTTGCATCTCGCTACCGCTATCTGTAATGGGTCAGGTGGCGATCTCCAAAATGGTGGTTCTCCCAAGAGTACTATATTTTTTCACAAACTTCCCAGTGATGATTCCCGCACCTATATTCAAGGCGCTTGAGACACTATTATCTGATCTGATCTGGGGGAATGGCCGCCGGCCAGTGTGTTTATCCGAACTGCAGCTGAAGACAGACAAAGGAGGACTGGGAGCCCCTGACCTCCGTGCATATTGTTATGCAAGCCAATTACAGTGGCTCTCGTTCTCACTGATTTACGGAACAGATGGTCTGTAGATCTGGAAAGGGACCTAACGGATAGGGAATGGACCGCATTGCTAGAGTACCCCAAATCGGTATCATACAATGCCAAATTTAAATTTATCCAGCCTATGATCCTCCATAGAGCCTATCTCACTCCACACAGCTTGCAGCGAATGTTCCCGCATACACAACAATATTGCCACAGATGAAAGGTGGAGGATGCTGACATTCTACACATGCTGTGGTCCTGTACCGTGCTGGTGGAGTTTTGGATGGATGTCATCCGAAGCACCATAATGGTGACGGGTATTCCTGCAGAGGAGACAGCTGGAAACTGCAAACTTGGGATGCATCGGCGATCAAAATCGCGGAAGGTACAGTTGCGATTCGCTGACCTAGCACTTCTCCTTGCAAAGCGTGCGATAACAAAGGGGTCCATCAATGTATCTGTGGCACGGGGAGGTGGTACGATGGGGCAGTGCAGAGAGTGCTGCAATTAGAAGGGAAGAGGCCTGAGGGTTGCGCAAAACCTTGATTTTGGTGGACTGAGACCTGATGCTGGAGGCATTTAAAGCACTAGAGCCTGCGCCTGTCCCAGTGGTAAATGACACAAAGAGGTACAATCGTAAATAGTCCCCCAATGGCATGATTTTGGCTCAAGAGTGCTGCATAGGTAACACTGACATATGCAAACAACATATTAAATATGCCAACATAACGGGAAGTAGGAACCAGGATGGAATCGGGTACCATAGGCACTAATCTTAGCGGAGCCAGAATAGGGAGGGAGAGGGGGGGGGGTGTTTGTAATTGTTTAATTTATTCCAAATGCCCTTGTAAGAGTATCCTGTTAATACCTCTGCCTCATTTAAAAATGGTTTCTGTAAAGTATATTGTAAGAAATGGTATAAAGTACTTGTAAACACTACAATACTGAGGCGTACACCTGATGTTATACATTATAAAATACTGCTAATGTCCCTGCCAAAGTACCTAACAAAATATATGACCTGTGAAATCAAGAAAATCAATAAAGTGTGTTTTAATTTTCTTTTCTTTTAAACAGTAGGTATGTTGTTTTTGCTGCAAACTCTTTCCAACCAAAACGTTTTTCCTTGAAGGAGCACAAAATATCACCAGCTCAAATGACATCTTATTCTATTTGGATGGAAAGACAGGTGAGACTTTGGTTAAATAAAGGTGTGGTTGTCACATCACAAAAAGATAAAACAAGAGATTATTCATTGGAGAGGTGTTTTAGAAAGGCTTATTTCAATAATTGTATTTTTAGCTAAGCACAACTTGGTCTGCAGAGGTTCATCTGGAAAGATGTTTCTGCCAAATAATGGCAAAATCCACAAATTAGTACAACATCTTGCAAGACTGATGATGTGACATGAGATCATTTAAGACGTCTTTGTGACAAGCAGAATACTGAAAATTTACTCTGAAAAAACATACAGAATAATCCATCTTTTAGGAAATTATGCGCTTGATGTTATTAAAAAGTGTTTTGCACCCAAACAGTAGAAATGTATGCTCCTTAACAGCAATCCATGATTCAAACGTTATTAGTGCAGGTATCCAACATGAATCATATTGCCTATATGAGCAACTTATGGACTTGAAATTTCTGATAGCCCTTTCTGTATGGCATGATATTTTATATCAAATCAATATTGTTAGCAAACAATTGTAGAGCAAACATGTAGGTGTTACAATTGTGGCAGCTTTGATAGAGGGAACTCTAAACTATTTGTCTTCATACAGATATATATAGATTATATAGATCAAACAAACAAGCTACTACAGTTGAGGCAGGTTTAATATCTTTGAAGGAACGTTTCCAGCAACTATAATCATACAAAGCTGTGGGGAAAGGGGGATGGGCTGTGTTTAATTTGAGATCTCTGCCTGGCTGTGTTTCTGCTTCTTGGCGAGATTTATATGTAACCCTTACAGATGGCGAGTCTCCAAATATTAATGCATTAAACCTAAATGAAGAAATAAAACACTTTTTATTCATTCTCCTTGATTGTAACAATTCTGCACATAGAGCACTGCAGTTTCTACAAAACATGAATATGCAAGATATATTTTATAATACCTGTGTCTTGGGACATACTTTTCCCACTTTCAGAGACAGTGGCTAGTGGGAGATAATTTGTTCTAAGTCAAAGATCATTAAAAAAATATTTAAAATCAACAATGACAGATAAAAGGCTGTCATCTTTGGTAATCCTATCCTTTTACAACGATACTTCACAACGGCTGGATTTATCAATATGAATACTGGCATCTGCAACAATGAAAGTTTGCAAAGTTACATTTATTTCAATTATGCAAGTTGTATTTTACAAAATGAACACAGTACGTCTTAATAATTATGTAACCAAAATACATATATTATTTTAGACCATAAACTAAAACTGTTACATTTGACTGACGGTGTTTTGACATCTTTTCTCCATATATATTCCTTATATCATTTCATGGCATTTGAGAATACCATTTAAATACTCTTGATTAGTACGGTATATCTTTAATATGTGCAGAGAAACAATACAACTCAACATAAGAAAAATAAATTGTGGGGGAGGCGGGGGACACCGTCAAAATAGCTATGAAGAATTCACAAGGCATTGGGGATTGTAACAATTGATCATGTAGTCATGGTCAAGCTTTTATTTCCTTCTGCTGTCATTCTTGCAATAGTGTTTATGTACTGATGATGCTGCAGTGCACATTGCAACTGCGTTCCTTCTTTACTTTTGCTATTATTCGTGGTTCACTTTCATTAATTGAAATGCTGCTTTAATGCGATGCAGTAAGTGAGAATGTCACTTGGGACCTTTCTATGCAGTGTGACCTTGGAGATAGAAAAATAAGATGTTTCTTTCTTCCTGATAATATTGTTTGGAAACCGTTTGAATCTACATACTCCACCGAGATCAATTTTCGCCAACTTCAAAGAATACCGCACGGCTTAACAATATATTTAAAACCAATGTTATGCAAGAGAAACGAAAAATGTTTGCAAAGCTGGTACACAATTTTAAATAAGTGAGCCTTGTCGTCATTGGAACTCGTGCGAACATTCAACTCATAGCCCTAACGCTCCTGTGAACATTATCTTAACATAATACCACAGCAACTCTCATAACAATGATGGAAAAACATGGAAACAGTCTAGATGTAAAAAACAATGCTTAGCGCAGTGCGCTTTGTCATTTGGAACCTGTGTATGCAGTGGGACATTGGAAACAGAAAAACAAAATGTCCTTTTTTCTGTGTAATACCAGCCAGGTTTGAAACTGGCCCAACAGGATCAGGTATCACCAAGTTCATTGAAATCTGTGGGGCTTAAGAATAAATTACGTCCAACTTTATGTAAGAGAAGAAGTGTTTTTGAAAATAGTACGCAATTTTAAATAAAAGTATCTTGAAAGTCTCAGTGGGCCTTGTGGGTATCAAACTGTGCCCTACCATTCAATGTATTATTATTCTTCATTGTTATTGTTTGATTATTTAAATCATACAATATGTAAAAATAAAAACAATAGGTATTAAAAAATTCACATTTAAGATACAAATGTATTATTCATTATTTGGATTGAAAATTCTATATTTTAACTGGTAGAAAATTGTCATAGCACTGATAAAATTCCACTTAATAACTGTAATTTTCTTTTTTACCAATATCTGGATAGTGCAAATCTCACTGTGCAATTTTGCTATTAGACATGTCCCATTTGTACTCTTATTATAGTTCACTGTAGAATTGCAGACGTCAAATCATCGGAGTCCAATTTCTTTTTTATCATTAATATACATTTTACCAAACCAGCAATCAAAACTATGTCAGTTGATTTGAGACATCTTATAAGTGCTTGTCTACAAGACCGTATTCCATGAGTATTAAAATGCCTCTTAAGCATCACTCTTCTTTCTTCCTTCAACTTTGGGCATATACAAAGCAAATGGATAATCTTTTCTACTCTTTTTGCATAACCAACAAGGCATCAGTTCTGTTGTGCGCAGCCATGGCATTGCGTGAGATGATCCTGGGAATAGGCCAAATCGTGCTTTAAAAAAATATTGTTTAGATTTATGGACCAAGGAGTTTCTAAGTAGGATTGTGGCTTGGCCATTTTGTAATCATTCAAGAGTATCCATGCATGCAATCATTTTGCAAGGGATTCCTTGTCTTTATGCATAGATAGTTGTTTTGTTATTTTATGAATAGTCTTTATAAAAGAGTCTGCCATTATATGCATATCCCAAATAGCACGTGCTGAGCATTCATCTAAGGCAGTTTGTAAATACTTCTAAAATTGAGATTTCTGATTTGTTTGTATTTCCGGCAATAACAGGTGGCACATGTGGTTCGTGCTGTCTATTTTTATTCTTTTCCACACTTTTATGAATTGGCCTTTTCTAGCAATGAGCTGGTTAGAAAGCCCAAATTCTAGTCTAATTTGGGCAGGCAATGCAGTATATGGGAGCTGGAAAAGTAGCTTTAAGGTTTTGGTCACAGCATTATTTATGGTTATCGAGTCCTTTCCGCACAATGCTTCACTGCCGTATGTTATACTTGGCAGTCATTTTGCTCTTATCACTTTTAAAAGTGGGAGATACTAGGTCCCCATAGGTCCTTCGGCAAGGATCAAAATGCAGTAAATAAAATATTACTTCACCTTTGCAGTTCAATCTTGTGTGGTTGGAACATCGAAAAGTACTCCCAAGTATTTGTATGTTCTTACTTGCTCTAATTGACAATTTTGGAGGTACCATTTATGTTTGTACTTTGTTAAAGTGTTATTGTTGACTTCCATTACTTTAGTCTTGGTGTTGTTTTTACCATGCTGTTTGCCAAGGAATAATTTGATATATTATTTATTAGACATTGTTACCCTATCTTTGTTTGATTTAATAGGATAACATAATCCTCATATAATAAGTTTGATGTGTGACTTCCGGCTAATTTAGGTGGGTAGGCATTCACCTCATCAATGGCTTGTGTTGGGTCTGATAAAAACAAGTTAAAAGGGCAGGGGGCAAGTGTGCAACCTTGTTTTAGGTCCAAAGATGTTGCAATTGTTCTTGATACACATAAGCCATCACCTGTTTGTACTCTATAATCTAGGTGTTCGAATATAATTGTTGAATTAGTTTCAGTAGGGAAGATGGTATTCCTTGCTTCCTCAACTTTTCCCAGAGTAACTGCCTGTCCACACAGTCAAAGGCGGATTTAAAATACACGGAAGGGGGGCGTGGTCTCGCCGGGCAATGGCGTGAGACGTGCGCTGCTTCTGCTCCGGGCCGCCGCTGGGGTCATTTGCATTCTTTAAGCGGTTCCCCTGCAGCGATCAGGTCCGAACTAACGCCTAAGTGCGGCTGAAGGCGAGGGGCTTCTAACGAGGGGCTTGGACGCGACCCGAGACGGCGGAGAGCTCGAGGCGCTGAGACGGCGGGGTGCTGGAGATCGCAGTCCCGCCCGCCCGCCATCTTGCATTTCACCTGCTGCCCGCTCCCGGCAACCAGCGCCGGCTATCTGCGGCAGGGGAGAGAGTGGAGGCCCAGCGGACCCGGCGGAGTTCGTCGGGGTTGACCCCCGTTGCTCCGGAGCTGCCCTGAGGGGTCGTGGGCCCTGGACTGGCTGGGACTTCGGTCCTGGGGTTCCTGCGGACGGCGTTGAGGAGTAGCGGCCGCCATCTTCCCCCGGCCTGGCCTTCCCGCCGGCCGGCCTGCTGAGGGCGCGGAGTGGAGAGGCGGCGGATGGTGACGCGCCAGCTGGGCCCGCGACAACAATGGCGACTACAGAGGTGAGGCGGGACCTGAGGCCCGTGAGGAGACCCGGGCTGTGAGACACGGCGCTGCTTCACCGGAGCAACGGGGTGCTGCGAGGGAGAACCTGCCCGCCATTTACTGTGTCAGGAGCGGCCGAGGCTGGGCGGCAGGGTAGGCCCCTGCGGAGACCTCGGCGGAGGGGCGGGCCTGGATCGCTGGGGGCCCCCGCAGGACTACCGGTGGTGGTGGGGGCCTCTGGGGCCTTACCCGGAGGTCGGTTGCCTTGCTTGCCTTGCCCCTGGTGATTGGCGGTGTGGGGCAGGACGGAGCGGAGTGAAAAACCCGGGGAGCCGCGGCGCCCCTGGCCCCCCTGAGACGGCCGAGTTGGTTGAGACCAGTGCCCTGGAGCTCCGACCTGCGGCTCCTGCGGTTGAACACGGGGCGGCCCCGGGGGTCACTGGAGGCCTGCTACGCTTTTGCTGGGACCATTGGTTGACACCGGAGATCGGAGGAGCGCCCTGCAGCCGACTACTCTACTACGCTGGCCCACGTGGACTGCACCGCGACCCGCAGTGACACCAGCTTGTGCGCAGTGAGTTGTTCCTTGGGGGGGTTGCGGGCCCTCATCCTTTTGCTCACCTTGCTTACACTGGGGCCTTGCGCAGGGGCTTTGAACCCGCAGGCGAGAAGACTGGGGACTGTGGAACACTGTGGGGCCCTGGCCTGGACTGAACTGGGAGTAGGGGCATAGGTTGGTCCTGTGACTGCTCAGACGCGGGGTACTGTGGAGACCCTGCCGACTCAAGGGCGCACGGTGGTGGTCCGTGGAAGGGTCCCTGAAGGAGAGAAGTCGCCGGGCCAGTGCGTCTAGACCTCGGCCTCCTCGAAAACGACTGGCAGACTTGCAGCATGACGCGCACGAAGGCCGGGAAGGAGCCCCCGGCGACCTCCAAGGATGCCTCGGTTGCTGACCTGTGGGGAAAGTCCGGAGCGGCCTCGTCGGGAGGGGGTGCTGCCGCGGAGCCGGTCACCCAGTCATTCATGGCGCTCTTCATGCAAGAACTCAAGTCGGAGATTGGGTCCCTTCGCACTGAAGTCCAGGCCTGCGTCAAGGACCTCCGGAAAGAAGTGGGAGACCTGGGAGACCGCGTGGACGACATGGAGAAGACCCTGGACGCCCGCACGGAGGACCAGGAGCACCTCTGGCAGCGACTGGCGACCCTGGAGGAACAGCACGTTGAGCTCCAGATCAAACAGGAGGATTTGGAAAATAGAGGGCGCCGCAACAACATTCGCATCAGGGGTGTCCCGATTGGGGCTGAGGGGGACGATATAATGACATTTGTGGCGGACATGCTCCAGGAGATCCGCGGGGATGATGACGTTTCGCCGCCAGCCTTGGATCGGGCGCATAGGGTCTCGGGGCCGCCTGGGAGACCCGGACTCATCCCTGACATCCTGACGAGGGTCCACTTCTTTGTAGAGAAGGAAGCGATCCTCAAAGCTGCCAGAGACAAACCTGACATCCTGTATAAAGGCATGCATGTTCAGCTGTTTCAGGACCTGGCCTCCACAACCCTCCGGCGCCGCAGGGACTTTCGGCCCGTCACGGACAAACTGCGGGAGCTCCACATCCGCTACCAGTGGGGCCACCCCTTCGCTCTCATCTTCCAGTGGGAGTCCAAACGCCGAGTGCTCCGGTCCTACCGGGAGGCGGCCCAGCTGCTCCAGATCCCGGACTCCCCATCAGCTAGTCCGACGCGGCGCTCTGCGAAGGCTCGCGGGGCTCCTTTGAAACCGCAGTGGTCCATGGTGCGCCATTCACGATATCCTTCTTCCCCGGATGGCAGCAGATCGTCACGAGATAAGCAAGACATTATCAAACATATTAAATCTCTAGAGGGCGGCTCGCCGCTGGCGGGCTCTCAGGTCCCGCCCCATGAGTGAGACCCCCTGGGGTGGCCGCCACACCGGGCTGCAGGCGCTCTTCCTGGGAGTGCTCACGATCTTCTGGGCCAGTGGCTGCTTTGGTGGATACCCTTTACCTGCTTCTGGCGCCCCGCCGGGGCGATGCGATTGGACCTGCCTCTTGCTATGCCGTGCATACCTACCGGAGAGGCGGTGGCCCGGAGCGGGCTCTTGATGCTGTGATTTTGTGGCTGAGCGATGACAAACCCCCACGCCTATCCATGGGAGAGTGACATCTCTGGGACAGCCTGTGCCATGCGGCCTGGCTACTCCCTAGACTGGAATAGGACATGTTGGCCATGTTGGCCGGTTCAGGACACATGTGGTTTTCCTTTGTTTTTCCCTTTTCTTCTCCTTCCCCACCTTTGGCGTCCTTCTGATGGGGGGGGAGTACTGGCATGTGTGGGAGGGTCAATGCACGCGGAGGGGATCTGGGACTATGGCTAGTGAGCCGTGCTGGAAGGTCCTTTCCCTTAATGTGAAGGGGCTCAACTCGCCCAACAAGCGTCGCCAAGTGTGGCGGTACCTCCTGCTTCAAGACCCTGACATAATTTTTCTCCAGGAGACCCACCTTCTCAAGGTTGATGTCACCCGCATGGCACACCCTCGATATCCTAGGCAGTTCTGGGCCTCGGCGGCCACTAAAACGGCAGGGGTGGCTATACTCTGCCGGGCAGGAATTGAACCGGGGGCGTCCAAGGTGCTTAGAGACAGCGAGGGTAGGTTCTTGAGGGTTGAGGTCAAGAGGGGTCATCGCATGCTCACCTTATGTAATCTCTACGCTCCCAATCAGGGTCAGGACCTTTTTCTACGCCGGCTGATCAGGGACCATCTAGACCAGGTCACTACGGACCTCATAGTTGGGGGTGATTTCAACCTGGTGTGGGACGCGGAGCTAGATCGCTGTGGGGGGGCCTTCCACGGGGTGGGGGCCATGTCTGTGGCAGTGAAGAGCTCCCTTAGCGCCCTCAAATTAGTAGACGTCTGGCGCTACCACTCCCCAGGCCTGCGCGATTACACATACTATTCACATGCGCACCGTTCTTACTCCCGGATAGACCTGATACTTGTCTCTCACTCCCTGCTCAAAGACACTATTTCGGCGACGCACTCTAGCATCTCCATTTCGGATCACGCCCATGTGGAGCTGCGTTTTCACAAACGTGGTACTGGCTCCCCGCATTCGTGTCGCTGGAGGTTCCCGGAACACATACTCAGGGACCCGGTGGACAGGGAGGAGATACAGGAGGCTATTTTAGCCTACTTTGCTTCCAATGATCTCCCGGGGACCCCCCTCCCCCTCCTGTGGGACGCCTTCAAGGCTACTATTCGGGGTACCCTCACTGCTATCGCAGCCGCGAGAGCACGAGAGGCTCGCCTCTACGAGCACAAACTCGACCGGGAGGTCAGACTGCTCGAGAGAATGGACCACGAACGTCCGTTGATGGTACACAAGCGCATGTTGGCTATCCTTCGAGGCCAGCTGCGAGCCCACAGAACGAACAAGGCGGAGCGGGCCTTACTGGCACTTAAGCAGCGGTACTATACAGGGGGAGACAAGGTGGGTGCCGTGCTGGCGCGACGCCTGCGCACGCGGGCGGCCAAGGCCCACATCGCGAAACTGCAAAGGGCGGATGGATCCTGGGCCACTTCGGAGTCGTCTAAGCTCCAGATGTTTCACGACTTCTACGCTACTCTCTATGCTGCTGACCCCCCCGCGTCGGACTTGATTGCCTCCACCATGGAGGCCTGTGCCTGGGAACCGCTAAGTGAGCGCCAGTCGGGACTTCTTGAGGCCCCCATCACTTCAGAGGAAATGGCGAGCGTTCTGCGTGATCTCCCACTGGGGAAAGCGCCCGGACCAGATGGGCTACCGGTATCCTTCTATCGGGCCTTCTGGCCACAACTGCAACCATACCTTCTGCGCCTCTTCAACTCGTTCGACGAGTTGACGGGCCCGTCGACCGATATGGCAATGGCGGAAATCGCTCTTATCCCGAAACCTGGGAAGGATCATACCCTTTGCTCCTCTTACCGGCCCATCGCGTTGCTAAACACAGATCTTAAGCTGTATACTAAACTTCTGGCTAAACGGCTTAGTGTCCACATGCCCAACCTTATCGAGCCGGACCAGGTGGGGTTCATCCAGCATCGTCAAGGGGCAGACAACGTGCGCCGAATAGCACACATATTCGGGAAAGCCAAACACTGGGGGATACCGGCGTGCCTGCTCTCGCTCGACGCGGAGAAAGCGTTCGACCGGGTGGACTGGCGGTTCCTCCGCGCGGTGCTCCAGAAGGTGGGTCTTGGCCCGAAGATGGTGGCACGCATTATGGCTCCCTATCTTTCGCCGGTAGCTAGGGTGCGCGTGAACGGTCAGCTCACGCCGGCCTTCTCCATCTGTAGAGGTACCCGACAGGGCTGCCCCCTATCTCCACTATTGTTCGCTCTTGTGGTGGAGCCCCTCACCATCATGGTACGCCGGTCCCCCGACATAAGGGGCATCTCCCTCCGGGGGGTGGAGCATAAAATCGCCCTTTTCGCGGACGACCTCCTCCTTACCCTATCGGACCCGCTGTGCTCCCTGCCGGCGACCCACTCGCTGCTCCAGGACTTTGAACAGGCGTCCGGGCTCAAAATCAACCATGCGAAATCATGGGCCCTCAACATCTCGATCCCGGATGGAGATCTGCTGGCGCTTCAGACCTCCACTCCCTATCAGTGGGCGGCCCACTCGGTGCGTTACCTCGGCCTCAACCTGACTCCAGACCTGGCCACCTGGACGCAGGCCAATTGGCAAGAGTATAAGTGCTCGGTCCAGACGGACCTGCGCGCGTGGAGAGCCTTGCCGCTCTCTTGGCTCGGCAGACTCAACACGGTGAAAATGTCTATCTTGCCAAAGATCCTGTACCTCTTCCAAACCCTGCCGACGCCGATCCCAGAACACCAGATCCAGGGACTCCAACGGGAGCTAGTGGCGTTTATCTGGGGTGGGAAGAAACCGCGCTTCTCCAACACGATCTTGATGCTCCCCCGGGACAGGGGTGGCCTAGCGTGCCCGAATCTCCTTGAGTATTACTGGGCGTCCCACCTGCGTTTTGTCTTGGAGTGGGGGGCGTGGGAGAGTGAGAAGGTGTGGTTCCACATGGATCGGGCTGTCACCTGCCGCCCTCTGTGGGATCATGCTTGGCTGCCTCGAGGGGCGCGCCATCGCAGCGCGTATATGGCTGTCCCCACCAGAACAGTCCTTGAGATTTGGGACAAGGTGGCGGTTCGGAGAGGTCTCACTTCCTTCCCGTCCCCGCATACCCCCATTGCGCACAATCCGCTGTTTCCGCCAGCCTGTCATCCACCCTTCTTTGCCAATTGGACGGAGACTGGCTGCAGAACGATAGGGAACCTCTTCACGGGGGGTAGTTTTAAATCCTTTGCGCAATGCCAGCAAGAATTTGGGATCTCAGAGAATGACAAACTCCAATACATCCAGCTTCGCCACTGGATCCAGGGCTCCTCCCTGACACAGGCAGCCGTGCGTCCTTTCACACCGTTCGAACAGCTAGCGCGCACATTCGGCGCATACAAGGGACTGATCTCACGTATATACGGGGTGTTGCAGCACGCGCAGCGGCCTGTCCCACATCTATACCAATCGAAATGGCAATCCGTCTCTAGCTCGGGGGTCGCCCCTTCTCAATGGGCGAGGCTGTGGAGAGATATCCCTAAAATTCTGCGTAGCATTCCGCAACAAGAGTCAGCCTATAAGGTGATGACTCAATGGTATTACACCCCGGTTCGGCTTCAGAGGATGTTCCCTGCGACGTCTCCCCTTTGCTGGCGCTGTACTCAGGCGCCGGGAGACTTCATTCACATTTGGTGGACCTGCCCCCTGATCACTACTTTCTGGAAAGAGATCCTAAGCCATATCAAACGGGTCCTGGGGTACCCCCTGCCTGCGGATCCGCTGGTTGCGGTCCTGGGCCTCCGGCCGGAGAATACGAGAGCCATGACGGGGCGTGACCGACACCTTAGCCTACACATGCTATGCGCCGCCAAACAGACGGTGGCACTATATTGGAAAAAGGCGGAGACGCCCTCCATCAACGTATGGTTTACTCGCCTGTGGCGTGTGGTGGCGATGGAGCTGCTCCCGGCCCGGCTTCAGTTCCGGGATACTCAATTTAGGAAACTCTGGGCGCCCCTGGTGGACCACCTGGGGCGGTTGGAGCATGCCCGAATGAAGCCGCCACGGCTGCGGGCCCTGAGGTTCTTCGAAGATGTTATATGCCCGGCGGATCCGGGAGATCATTGGGGGCTGTCGGGTGGTGGACGGGGAGAGCCGGCCACCGCCCTTCCACCGACTGGCGAGGAGACTTCGCCTCTACTAAGCCGGGACGCCGCGGTTCCCGCTGTCTAGGGGGTAGGGCAGCGGATGCTTTTGGCATTCCCCGCGCCTAGGACGCTTTCCCCCCCCTCCCCTCACCCTCCCTGGCACCCTCCCTGTTTCCCCATTTTGTCCCAGGTTCTCCCCCGGTTAGTTGATTGTATTGTGGGTTCTCCTGATCTTAGGGACGGCCCCGGGGGCCTGGCGCACCACTCTAGCGCGGTCAAATCTGAACTGCCTTATGGCCGGCTTCTTGCGGGTGGGCCTCGTCTAATGGCAGCTGTGCCGCCCCTCACCGGATAGGGCCCACTTGACAGATACGGTGCTCCTATCGCCCTAGGCCCCCCGCTACTGCATGCTGGAGGTGTGACCATGAGCGGCTGGAAGGGAAGTGGGAAGGGTGGGACCCCCGTCTGGTGACCACTTGTTCCTCTCTTCCGGGGCGGGGGTGGCGGCGCACTTACAGTAATTACCTGCCAGGCACAGGAGGCACTGAGGGGTTTCCACTCTCGGTTTCATGCAACAGGCCGATCCTACCACGGGGCATGTAGTCATTTTCTGAGCCTGCTGCTGACCTACGGCAACCCTGCGATTGTTCGTCTCTGCTGGTATACCCTGGAGAGGCCCCTGGGTAGGGGGATTTGGGGCCAAGGGACCTTGGGCATGATAGACCTGTACCTCCAGCTGCACTTGGGTCGTGGCATATCATTTTGATTGGTCGGGCCCTCGCCCATTGTTGCTTGAATGTGGTAGCTGCCGGCCCCTGTGGTTGTAGGCGAATCAGCTGTGTAATGCTACAGGAGTGTTCCTTTAAATTCAATAAAAAGTTGTATGTAAAATACACGGAACAAAGGTATATTGGTTGCTTCTTTGCTATGTATTTGTCAATTGGTACTGAGAGGACTAATATATTCGTCACTGTTCCCAGCCCTTGCATAAAACCTGATTGATTAGGTGGGATTATCTGCTTCTCAATTGATCATGTAGATAGCCTTGATAGTAGAACTCCTGCAAATTGTTTGGCATATGTGTCTTGTAATGTGATTAATCGATAATTGCCTGGCTGTTCCCAGGCGCCGCTTTTGTATATAGGTGATATTAATGAACCCGTCCAAGTTTCTGGGATTGATGATGATTCAGCTGCTTTCTTAAATACTCTTGTGAGATATTCTGCCCAAAGGGAAGGGTTTCCTTCGTATAAAGCGGATAGAATCCTGTTTGGGCCCTGGGCTCCATCTTTTGGTTTTTTAATTAGTTGACAATGTACATACTTGTTCTTCAGTTATATCTAATTTGTTTTCAAAATAATTATAAGTGTATTTTCCTTTTGCGTAACTTCCTGATTAGTATTCAAGTGAGTTGTTAAAAATTCTATCCAGACAGCTTCAGTTAGAGCAGATGATACAGGTGTCTTGCTAGTTCTAGATAGGCCATTTATCAATTTCTAAAAATATCTTGCGTTGTTCATTTTGCTTGTGTACAGGGCTTTTGCCCAGAGTGTTTGTTTTAATTGAATTGTTTCTTCCCAAATTAACCTTCTCAGGTCATATTTAATACTTTTTAATTTGGAATGAAGGGCTGTATTATCCAGCCCTTTTTTTTGTCTGTCTCAATAGTCTTTTGCGGTCTCTTTTTAGAAGGCGGCATGAATAAGAAAACTTGATTCTATGTCTTACTTCAACTTGACTACTAAATTGTTGTTTGTTATAAGATTTCGATGCATATGTGGAAACTAGTTTTTCTAAAAAAAGGGCCCAACTTTCAATTACAGTGAGAGAATCCCCTTCGAAGCTTTCTTTAACTAGTTTGAGTGCCAATTTACCTGTGGATTCTTTGAAGTCTTCTTTCCAATACAGTCTCCTATAGTTGACTGTTCCAGTCTTTCCAGGAAGAGATCTTAATTTTTGTTCTCTTGTACATTGGAACTTTAAGTCCAATATCTGTTGGCCAACATCACTTCCATTGGTTTTCTCAATCTGGAAGGATGATATCCTCTGGAATATATTCAAGGACACTATTGTATATTTGATTCTTAATTTATTACAATGTGCATGGTACATCCATGTCGGCGGCATATCTTGTGGGAACCTCCCATTTAATATTCTCAAGCTCAGAGATTGTAGATCTTCTAAAAGGTTTTTTCCGACTACTCCTCCTGGAGCTTTATTCACCAGGGGTAATGATTGTTGAGTTATTGCCCATAGATGGCTCTGTTGTAATATTGCATCATCTCTGGTATATGACCATAAGAGATTCATGTTAAAATCGCCAGAAATAATAAATTCAGTATGTAGGTCCTCAATCACTTGCTGCAATACAATGCTGGTAAGATTAGTTGTCATAATCTTCCTAGTTCTTGGATCAGGGTGTATACATTTATAAGTGATAATAGTTTTGGTTTGTTTTTTTCCATGTAGTTTAATTTTACTATTAAGATGTTATTGTCATTTGTGACTACTTGTTCATGCTCCAATTTTAAGTCTACTGCTATTAATGTAGCAAGCTCCCCACTGGGACGCCCATATTTGCTTTGTTGAATCGCCGGCATACAATAACCTGTAAAACCTTCTAACATCAGCGGTGGGTTGCCCAGGTTTCTTGAAGGAATATAATCTGAAGGTTACTTGACATTGAGGTTATGTGCGCATTTTGTATTTTAGCATGTTCCCCATTTATTTTCCAGGAATATATTATTACTTCTCTTTGATTAAATGCTTCCTCCTTAACACTCTTAGGCTTTTCCTGTCAAGGTATTACTCTGTGAAGGGCCACTGTCAACCATCCTTGATTTAATTTTATAGGGTTTTCATTTTTGTTGTTGGTAGGTTAGTAGTTTTGCCTATAGGGTTTTCAATATTGAATATACTTGCTTGTTTATGTCTTTCTGTTGATACTCTGTTCTCTCTTGTTTTTGGGGTATAAAGATCAGGGGGCATACTGATTTTATTCCCCAATTTAAAAATGTTTCATATTCATTGATGATTAGTTCTAACAGACAAATGGAATTCAGTGTTACTAATGTCAGTTCTTGTACGAATATCCAACAAATCCTTAGCACACTAACCCCCTGCCCCTGCAAGAAGGCGAGGCTGTGGGGACAGCGGTACTTAGTGCGTCGCAAACTCCAGTACATGGGACCCACAAGGACTCTCCCCGGACACCCGGACTCCAGCTAACACAATCCCCTGCCTCTGAGAGAAGGGAGGGCTGCAGGGAAAAAGCGCTACTTTGCGTGCGGTAGACTCCAACACGCGGGACCCACAAGGACTCTGCCGGACTCTCTGGACTCCAGCTGGGGTTGGTTCTAGGGTGGTGCGACCGGTGCCATCACACCAGGTGTTGACTGGTGGGGGAGACCTGTTTGCAAGTGTATTATGGTTTTAAAAGCACCTGCTGTCCGTTCCTTGCCTCCAGCAATTTTGAGGCAACAATAAAAATGTCAAGATAACTTCAGTGATTAATGTTCTTCATGGTGAGAGATCGATTTTTGACTATTGGAAGTTCAGACTCATCGTAAGGTAGTGCAGAGGGTTAATTTGCCTACTGCAAAGAACGTGTACCTTCCTAGAACTGACGCTATGAAGGTTACGTGAGCAGGCATGCTGATCGGACGAGGCGGGTTATACCAAATAATAGCGTAATTGAACGCCTTGACCAGGATTCTCTGACCCAGCATGACCACAGGATTTTCTATGTGTGGACACTAGATGATTGAGTCTGTATAGCCATTGTTTGGGCTTCACCCCTTATAATCAAGGAAATTGATCGTTTTCTTGTGAAATTTGTTGATATACCAGCAGACTGTGTATCTATTCTCATGCATTGAGTTTATGAATGCACTTGTGCTTGATGCATATCTCATGTTGATCTACTCTTCATGACGATTGAGATGTTTTTATTGAAATACAGTTGACGCTCCGACAAATGATATTTTGTCCTGATGATGACCCTCCAATTATTTATGGGTTGAAACGTCGTTGATGCCAATAGTGTATCTTTAATGAATGAGGACACCATTGTTTTGTTGTGTATTTATGTTTTGAAACCTGTTTTTGTAATTTTCCCTCAGCCACTACTTGCTTTATTTACACGTCATTGTTCATAATTGTAACACTGTGTAACTGTACGAGTGCCCCTTTCAGAGTGTTTATAAGTTTTCCCCTTTCCCTTCTTTTGATAATATTAACATTTATCTTTGAAAACTAGAAAAAATATTTTGCACATTGGTACTGTGTGTATTAGGAGTTTAAGAGTTAGATAGTACATTTTTCTTTCCTTCTTTATTCTTTTTTCGGGGAGGTCTATCTCCTATCTTTATCAAGTTTTTAAAATTCCATTCCTTTTTCCAAGTAGTGTACTTGAAATGAAATGAAATGAAATGAAATGAATGAAATGAAATGAAATGAAATGAAAAGTGGATTTATAAAGCGCAGTTGCTGCCAGAAGGCGTCCAAGCGCTACTTGAAGAATGGAGTGAGGGCTGGCCGGGAACACTTCAGGAAGCTAATTTTGGAAAGTAAAAAGAAAGGTTTTCAAGAGTTTACGGAATGAGGAGAGATTGGAGTTGGATCTGAGTTGAAGGGGCAGGAGGTTCCAAAGTTTGGCGGCATTGAATGAAAACATCCTGCCACCAGACCGCATTCTTCTAACTCTTGGTACAGTTGCTAAGTAGGCCTGACTGGATCGGAGGTGCTTTGTGGGATGATAATGAGACATGAGGTTCCGGCAGATTGCCGGGCCAGTATCCCAGAAGGCCTGATGAGCGATGCACAGCGCTTTAAAAAAAACTCTTTGACGGACCGGGAGCCAGTGCAGTTTCCTCAGTCCGGGTTTTACTGATATTTTCCGGGGTAGTTGGAGTAGTGTGCGGGCAGCACAATTTTGCACTGTCTGCAACTTGCGGAGGGTGTATTCGGGGGCGCCTAGGTATAGAGAATTATTGAAGTCAAGTCGAGACTGTATCAAGCCCTGTATAGTGACTTGCCTGGCCTCCATGGGTAGTAATGGGAGCACTTTCCTAAGCATCCTAAGCAGGCCGAAACAGGTTGCAGACAACTTCGTGGCTTGGGTGTTGAGTGTTAGAGCCTTATCCAGCCAAATGCCCAGGCTTTTTATATTGTCCTTAGGGACAGGCGGGGTGCCAAGGCAGGGTGGCCAAAAAGGGTCAAAGGAAGTGGGGACAGCAGGTCCCAGAAACATCAGCTCTGTTTTGCTCCCATTGAGTTTGAGGAAAGATCTTGTCATCCACACTTTCACAGCTTCCAGACAGTCCCTTAGTCCTTTTTGCATGGGGTCGTTGTTCTCCTGTGCAAGGGATACCACTAGCTGAGTATCGTCCGCGTAAGAAACTATTTTGATGCCAAATGGGCGGACGATCTCAGCCAGCGGACGCATGTAAATATTGAACAGTGCAGGGCTCAATGATGAGCCCTGCGGGACCCCACAGGTGAGAGGTTTACTGGTGGAGACAGTGTCTCCCTCAAAGACCCGAAAGGATCTGTTGCTTAAAAAGGATGTGAGCCCTGCGGGACCCCACAGGTGAGAGGTTTACTGGTGGAGACAGTGTCTCCCTCAAAGACCCGAAAGGATCTGTTGCTTAAAAAGGATGTGAACCAACTTAGAGCCTTGCCCG
The DNA here is from genome assembly GCF_964204655.1 of Triturus cristatus. Classification (NCBI taxonomy): domain Eukaryota; kingdom Metazoa; phylum Chordata; class Amphibia; order Caudata; family Salamandridae; genus Triturus; species Triturus cristatus. The sequence continues at coordinate 271,819,298 of NC_140592.1, read as the reverse complement.
AGATTCCTGTTTCGGAGAGACGACGGAGAAGCACGTCATGACTCACTGTGTCAAAAGCTGCGCTTAGATCAAGGAGGATCACTGCCACTGATCCTCCCTGATCCATCATCCTCCTGGCTTCTTCGGTTACCGCCAATAAGGCAGTCTCCGTCCCATGTTTTGGTCGGAAGCCAGTCTGGGTGATGTCTAGCAGCTGATTGGCCTCCAAGAAAGCCATAAGGTGGATGTTGATGTGCTTCTCCAAGATTTTACTTATCCATGGGAGCAGGGAGATGGGGCGATAATTACTGAAGTCGTCGGGGTCCAGATTGGGCTTTTTAAGCAAGGCACGAACCATGGCCTGCTTCCAAGGTGCGGGGATGACGCCTGCCGTAAGGGAGGCGTTGAGAAGGTCCTTGATGGTGGGAAGGACCGTCTGAATAACCGACATCATGGCCTTAGGAGGGGCAGGGTCGCAGGGAGATCCAGATTTCACCTGTCGTGCTAGTGACTCAACAGCGTCCTGTTCCAATATGGGGAAACATTCCAAATTAGCCATGGGTTGGGGGGGAGATTCCACATGGCAGGGCTGAGTTTGAGAAGTCTGATCTGCGTCAGCGGCAGAGAAGGAGGAATATATTTGAAGAACTTTTTGATGGAAGAACGTTGCTAAGTTGTTACAGTGTAATAGAGTGTTATCCAGTAATATGGGCGGCGTGGGAGGTTTGATAAGGCTTTTTACTACTTTAAAAATTTCCTTAGGTTTAGATTTGGCTTGCAGGATTTGAGCGGAAAAATAGGTAGCTTGTGCGAGTTTAACCTCATTTTTATACGCTCTAATAGCCTTTCTATACCGTATTTTCTCACATGAAAGAAAATCAAGTCGCCATCGCCTCTCAATTTTCCTACAGTCCCTCTTTTTTTCCCTGAGTTCCTCAGAGAACCAGGGGGCGGACTTTTGCAAGCGTTTGGTGGTAATTTTTTGGAGGGTGAGGATGGTCTCAAGAGAACGCGAGATCCATTCTTCATATTCCCGATTGGCTACATTGAGATCTCTATTGGGGCAAGGACGTGAACTCGCGAGGCACTTAGACCAGGGTATTGTAGGGAGTTTTCCCCAGTTCCTGAAGTTCTTTTCCTGGTGAGTAGCCCGGGGAAAGGTATAGGTAGACCACGAAAGGGGGACAAGCAGGTGATCTGTCCATGGCAGAGCAATAGGGGGTTCAGCCTTAAGGTCGGGACAGTTGCTGAACACAGGATCCAGTAAATGGCCCTTAGCATGAGTGGCAGAATCAACCAGCTGCTCCAGTTGAAGAGCCGCTAGATCATTCAACAGCTCAGTGGCAATGTGGTCATGAACAGTATCGAAGTGGAGGTTAAGGTCACCCAACATTGTATAATTTGAAAATGTGGTGACATCTTCAGCTAAGAGCGAAGGCAAGGCCGTATGGAACTGACTCGAGGAGCCCGGAGGCCTGTAGACCAAGGTGCCCGAGAAGCAGGTATTGGGGGAAAAGTTGATACCGAAAGCAAGGCTTTCGCAATCGGGAATAGCACTGGTCATACTTCTACAGGAATATTCTTCCTTATAAACGATTGCCAGGCCGCCTCCTCTACCAGTCAAGCTATCCTTGCGTAAAATCTGGATGCCCAGGGGCAAGGCTGCAACGGTGTCTGGGTCGGAGTGTGGCGTAAGCCAGGTCTCTGTCAAGAAGCATACGTCGGGTTTGTGTTCCTCCAACAGCAGCTTGAATTCGAGCTGGTGCTTCGGTAAAGATCTACAGTTAAGGAGCAGCAGCTTAAAGACTTGTTTAAAAGGGGTAGACAGAGAACTGTAGAACACATGATTACATTGAGGACAGATCGCGGGGAGATCTAAGACGTGTAAAGCGTGCAGGCATTCTGTATTCCTAAGGTCGCGCAGCTTTAGTAGATCGTCAGCACTGTAGGACTTTATTTGGCACGACTGGGGGGCAGGGGTCATGGCCCCTGGTCCCGAACCGTCGCGGACGGGCGCAGACGGGCTTGCCTTTAGCGCGCCTTTGGCGCGCTGTCGGCGCGCCCGCTGCGCTCGCCCGCTGCGCGCTCGCGGTGGCATGCAAACTTATAGTCCTGCTGAGCCAGTCAACTAGACCGCTAGAACGCTCTCCTGCACTCGCGCCCCACCCAAGATGTCCGCCAAAGTCACCGCGCTGGCTGAGGCAGCGAGGATCCCGATAGCGGTGCTCAACCAGGGAGAGAGAAGAGCACGGTCCAGCGCCGAAGATCTGACGGCCAGAAATGCAGGTAAGAACACAGTGCACAAGTTAAACAATATAAAAACAAGTATTTAAAATTCGAGTCAAGTCTCCCGGCTTCCGCCTCAGGAGAAAATGCACAAGATAAAACAATAGAGTGAGCGAAGTATTTTAAAAAAATAGCAACTAAATCTCCCGGCTTCCGCCTCAGGAGAAACTTCAAGTCAGTGCGTTCGCGGTGGCATGCAGACTTATAGTCCTGCTGAGCCAGTCAACTAGACCGCTAGAACGCTCTCCTGCACTCGCGCCCCACCCAAGATGTCCGCCAAAGTCGCCGCGCTGGCTGAGGCAGCGAGGATCCCGATAGCGGTGCTCAACCAGGGAGAGAGAAGAGCACGGTCCAGCGCCGAAGATCTGACGGCCAGAAATGCAGGTAAGAACACAGTGCACAAGTTAAACAATATAAAAACAAGTATTTAAAATTCGAGTCAAGTCTCCCGGCTTCCGCCTCAGGAGAAAATGCACAAGATAAAACAATAGAGTGAGCGAAGTATTTTAAAAAATAGCAACTAAATCTCCCGGCTTCCGCCTCAGGAGAATCTTCAAGTCAGTGCGTTCGCGGTGGCATGCAGACTTATAGTCCTGCTGAGCCAGTCAACTAGACCGCTAGAACGCTCTCCTGCACTCGCGCCCCACCCAAGATGTCCGCCAAAGTCACCGCGCTGGCTGAGGCAGCGAGGATCCCGATAGCGGTGCTCAACCAGGGAGAGAGAAGAGCACGGTCCAGCGCCGAAGATCTGACGGCCAGAAATGCAGGTAAGAACACAGTGCACAAGTTAAACAATATAAAAACAAGTATTTAAAATTCGAGTCAAGTCTCCCGGCTTCCGCCTCAGGAGAAAATGCACAAGATAAAACAATAGAGTGAGCGAAGTATTTTAAAAAATAGCAACTAAATCTCCCGGCTTCCGCCTCAGGAGAAACTACAACTTGAACCATTGTTTGGATTATATTGTTAATTACCCCTGGTTCAGGTTCTAGGGTTGTCCCTGTTGTTTGTAATTATTCCAGCAATTTCGAGGCAACAATAAAAATGTCAAGATAACTCCTGTGATTAATGTTCTTCATGGCGAGAGATCGATTTTTGACTATTGGAAGTTTAGATTCATCGTAAGGTAGTGCAGAGGGTTAGTTTGCCTGCTGCAAAGAACGTGTACCATGCAGATCACAAAGTGCATATAATGTAAATAAGTCAGTGGGTTGCTGCTTTTGTCAGAGAGATCATTTTGCTACTTGCAGTTTATAAGTTAACATCCCAATATAGAACAGTGAGCTATGAACTGTGATCAAAGAGCTGCATGCAAACTGCAAGGTATAGATTAGAGCTTATGATTTCTTCCCCAGTCTTTCATTATCCTAATGTTGCAAAAAGGCTTTATTTGGGTAGAAATTAATTCTTATTATTAAAGAGAACCCCCAACTATGGTGTTACATTGTAAATTTAGAGTTTGTGCTTCTCCAGATCAAGCACTCTTAAACTATACTGGCTACTAGTATGGATAACATGTGACTCCTACACCTTGCAGTCTTCTGTCTTATGTAACGTTTTCTATACACTGATTTATCGATGTATGATTGATTGTCTCTGTGTAATGTGTGTGTGATGTAAAGTGCTCTGACAGCCTACACTGGTAAGAGTAGCACTATAAAACTAATTAAATGCATCTGAGAGAGAGTGGTTATGTAGACTTGAGGGGTACTATTATAGGGTGGTAGTAAGGGAATTCATGGCAGAGGTGGTTATTGGGGGGGGTAGCCAACAAACATTGGTGCCCTGGGGGCTACCAGCGATAAAGCCAACCCAGACTCCAGCTACCACAACTCCCTGCTCCTGAGAGGAGGCAGGGCTGCGGGGGAAAGCAATACTTAGTGCGTGGCAGACTCCCTCATGCAGGACCCAAAAGGACTCTGCTCAGACTCTCCAGACTCCAGCTACGACACTCCCCTTTCCCTAAGGAGCTGCGGGAGAAAGTGCTACTTAGCACGTTGCAGACTCCTGCATGTGGGACCCACAAGGACTCTGCCCAGATTCCAACTACCACAACCCCCTGTCCCTGAGAGAAGGGGGAGTTACAGGGGAAAGCACTGATTAGCAGGCAGCATACTCTTGCATGCAGGACCCACAAGAACTCTGTCCAGTCTCACCAGACCCCAGTGACCACAACCCCATGCCCTGTCCCTGAGAGAACGTAGGGCTGGGGCAGAGCACTACTTAGCATGTGGCAGACTCCCACATGTGGGACGTGCCCAGATGCGGCCCTGTCTAAGATTGGGTCAAAAGCTGGCCCATCTTAGCCTGTCAAAACCCGGAGGAGGCTGGGCCACCCCTCTTGACTTTTCCTCCTGGAAGGTACATTTTGCTTCTTCCTTAGTGTGTGTGGCAGTAACTCTAGGTGCAACTAGGGCAATGTAATTTTGTGTGCAGACGCCTCTCATAACCTACAAAATGGTGAGAAACAAAACTACCCACACCCTACCTGCATCTACCCCTCCTATGAAGTGCACTTCTATTGAGAGAATGCTGGAAAGGGCCCTGGGGTTTATTAGTACTGAAATTGCCCAAACTGAAAGAAGACTTTCTCTGAGTTTGGGCACTGCAATGAACCTTGCAGTGGATGTTTTGTCTCCGGGTCCAGCTTCTGGACCCCTAAAACAATATTACAGCCTTGGGTGCCATCTATATGTGGACAGCAGCCCATAATAATGTTGTCAACCCTCAGGTGACAGCCAAAAATACGAGGTTTAAGCAGGGTACCCGCATCAAATTGATAGAGGCTATCACCCAATCTTGTTAACGCATGACCCAGGCATCCACCCTCCTAACCCAAACTATGGTGGAGGCTGAGGGTGCTTCAACATCCAGTTCCCCTAGCACTTCATGGAGGATTGTCATAGCAAATGTAAGGCGATTTTACAGGCCAAACTTTCCACCCTGACGCACCGCATAGATGACATTGAGTCATGTCCTTTATTCGTTGTTCTCCCCAAAACCCAAGTACTGTCCAAGTGACCCCAATGGTTGCCCAACATTTATCTGTTAACCAGCACAATGCTCTCAGTGAGAACCTCAGAAGTATCTAGGAGGGTCCCATCAATGAAGAGTTGCCCGAGTGCTGTGCCTCAGGCGTTTGGGCCTGTTTTAAATCCCGGGGTCTCACAGCTCCCCATGAGAGAGGATTTACTTATTCCAAGTGGAACAAATTAATTAGCAAGCTCAAGTTTGGTCGGTCCTTCCTAACCTTCCTCCTGCAGCATGCCCCGACATGGTGGTCCTGACTGGAGTCCCCCACCTATGGAAGGACCAGGGGGAGTCCCACAAGGAATAACATAACAATCTCTTGGACTGGCTTGTTCCCCATAGGGGTTTTCTGTTTTCCATTTTTGTTGGTTTATAGGACTGGATGGATTTGTCCCAGCCCAATTGAAACTACGACATTGTCCATTTTAGGTCCCCGCACCTGGTACAAAGTCTGTTGGGAACATGAGTAGAGATGTCACTAGGGCTTCCATCACCTTAGTACCACTTGGTTTCTTTTCTAAACCTCATCCATCTTCCCTGTTATCATGCAATTGGCAAGCAACCAAGCCTCTCGAAAGGGGAAAATAAAGTTAGATGGATCTATTTACGGAGGTATCAGCTTCACAGCTGCCTACATTGTCTTCCCTGCCCCCCCCGTACAGTAGATCTGTTTTCCGTTCCTGTTGCAAACCTCTTTAAAGTTTTATCTGACAGACCGACTTCCAGTAGCCCACACTGCGCCTTCCCCTATAGATTATTTTAAGAGGTATAACTCTCTGAAGAAGGATAGTAGATCAGAGATTACATGTGCAAACTGCTCTTTCTCCCTGTGCTGTTTTTAGGTCTCGCCTGCGTGGGCTGCACACATGCGCAGTCTCACTGGCGAGATTTAATGATTTGGGGTATTTTCTGTAAAGGGCTTCAAGCCCCGCCCTTCTTTTCCATTGTCTGGCGTCACCGTTTATGCTAAACGGTAACCAGCCATTGGAAAAGAGCTGTTTGTGACGTTTTCGTTTGGCTTTTTGAGCCGTCCCATTTGGACGCACTCGTCTGACTTCTGCGGGTCACGATAGCTTTCTTATCTTTATGGGGCCATGTGTTTCAAACACATGGCCCCATAAAGACAAGAAAGCTTTCACAACGGACGAAAGTGTAAGCGGACTGAGCTTGTTTAGAGCTGATATTTCGCTGCCGACTTCACACAGCTTCTGGTTGGGGAGCGCTGCCCTTGAAGCGTGCGCGTCGGAGAAAGGGTTTAAATCCCCTAGCTGCTTGATGCCTTGGAGTTAAGGGGAAGGTAGAATAAGAAATGATTCAATAAGTCCAGAAATAGCTCATTGAGTCTCAGAATTAAGCGCTTTTCTTTCAGTTTCCTCATCAACTACCCGGGGAGCATGGTGAGCACTGGTCTTCGCTGGTGGGGGCTGTTCTGGTGTTCCTGCTCCTTGGTGCTGTCCTCTCGGGCCGGGGCTGGATTCGGGGCAGTTGTGAACAGCAGCGGCGGCACCAGGAGCGGCTCTAACAATGAGGGCCAGGCCGGGGGCTTCGTGTACTGGCGCCTGAAGAGCCACGAGAAGCGGGAGATGCAGCGGGAGATCCTGTCCGTGCTGGGGCTGCCGCACAGGCCCAGGCCGCAGGGCGCACAGCAGCACCCCGCCAGGGGCGAGCAGAGGCAGCCGCCAAGGCTCAACTCCGCACCGCTCTTCATGCTCGACCTCTACCACAACCTGGAGCAGAGCGAGCCAGCGAGCTGGACCCAGGGGGGACACGCGCCCTGGGGCAGGACACTGCTCAGCGACAGCCACCTCAGCAGTCCTCAGGACAGCACCTACCTCAGCGACGCCAACATGGTGATGAGCTTTGTCAACCTGGGTGAGTCCCTCAAACTTTATTCTACTTTATTGTTAATATCCGAGTCACTGAAAACGCTTGTATATGTGAACCATGTTCTCTGAAGGCGTTTATAACAGGTGTCGCTTATGTTATCGGCCTGTGAAGGATGTGGGACTGGATGACCTTACCGATTCCGAGCTGAGACCTTCAGGTTATTCACAAGTCTTCTGCCCTGAAGCCGATGGCGTGAGCCTTCTTCGCTGTCCTGCCTGCTGTACCTGTGCAGTGTGGCGGGCCACGGGTTGCTCTTGGTCTAACAGGGCAGCATAAGCCATGCTGGCTGTCCCTTTCTCATCGAGTGGGTGGTTGCACAGAGTAGCAAGGTTGCCAAGGACCCGAAATGGGCAGTGGCGAGGCGAGGGCCCCTATTGCAAACACTTCAAATACCCTTCCATCAATTGGGTAGGAAAATATTGTTATAATGTCCTTCCTCACACTTTGGTGCCACGGCACCCGCTGCACTAATGATGGATAAACCTGGTTGGGATGAGGACTGTCCGCCTCCATATTTTGGGGGTGTTTTGTTCGTATATATGCAGGTATCCCCTCCGCCTCTGCTGCTGTGGTTCCTAAGTTGTGAAGGGCGCACCTGCCCGCATCAGTTCAATGACGCTCTGTGTTTGTGATGGGAGTTGTTGTGGGTCGGGACAATGCATTTGTGGGACTTAAGTGGCTTAAACAAAATCTCTCTATAGTAACATTTACTCCTACACTGCGTTGGCACCACAGCGGTCTTTCAGATTTGTATTGGGAGTTTGTTGCGTGCGTAAAATCACTTACTCGCCACCCACTCGCATGACACTACAAATGAATATCCAGATACAATGAATACGTACAGTGGTTCCCAAACTCTTGACTCCTGAGGACCCCCACTGAATCACTACTGGAGGCCGGGGACCCCCTAGCAATTTTTACAATTTAAATTTCAAAAAATTAAAACAGTAATTCGCAAAAAATACACAAACAAGTACACACCAAACAAATACTTGCATTACTAAAGCTTTTATTATTTTATCTTGAAAAATATGAAAAAATTAAAACATTTTAATGGGAAGGATGGTGCTGCATCTCAGCGACTAACTTTTCAATGTTTGGTTTTATTTCGGAAAGTTGAATCCTTAGGTCAGATTCTACATTTTGCAAGCGATTTCTGTTCTTATTTTTAAGGTACATAAGATTTGAGAAGGCCTTCTCACATAAATATGTGGTGGGGATAGGAAGTAAAACCTTAAGTGCCTTGTTTGATAATTCAGGATAATCTGTTCGTACTTGCAGCTAAAAGTTTGTCAGACTCAGAGACTTTTCCTTGAATTGAAGTTTAAGTGCACTATCTGTAGGGATTTCAATCAAACCGTTTTCTTCAGATGCTGTCAGCCCCATTAAATTGTCAATATCTACATTAAAAGGATCTTTAATCCAGTTTTTGCTTTCATCCGGAAGTGGAAAGTACTGACGGAAACTACACTGCATATCTTGGAGATGCTGGATAAAAATTTCCAAGACTTTGTTCGATAATTCATCATCAGCAGAGTCCAAGAATGTCTTCAGGTTCTGAAAAGAATCAAAATTTCTTTGTGTTACGCGACGAGCCCATAAGTCTAACATTTTTATCATTGCCTCAATCTTGTCTTCAACATTAAAAATTGTGATGCCTACTCCTTGCATACTCAAACTGAGTGCATTTAAATGGATGAAGATGTCTGCCATATATCCCAGCATAGCTAACCAAGTATGGTCATGTAAGCGCTCACCAAGTGCAAATGGAGATTCCAGTTCAGTGACGAAAACTCTGATTTCATCTCTTAATTCAAAAAGGCGAGACAAAACTCTACCACAAGACAGCCATCGGACTTCTGTATGCAGCAAAAGCTGATGATGATCACTATCCATGGACTGATAAAGCTGTTCAAAAAGCCTTGAATTTAGTGACCTAGCTTTGATAAAATTTACAATTTTGACGGACTCATTCAAGACCTTTTTTAATTCCTCTGGTATCTTCTTAGTGGCTAATGCTTCTCGATGAATGCAACAATTATGTCATATAACTGAAGGGTTAATTTCCTTTATTCGTGCTACAAGTCCAGTTAGTCTCCCAGACATGGCACGTGCTCCATCTGTGCTGATTCCTATGCATTTGGACCACTGAATTCCATTTGCCAGAAAATCATTGAAACTGCTAAAGACCTCTTCAGCAGTGGTATGTATCAAATAGCGGTAGAACAGTAAATCTTCACAAATATTCCCCTCAAAATCGTATCTAACGTAACACAGGAGATGAGATTTATTTGCTATGTCCGCACTTTCATCTACTTGTAGGCTATAATGTTACCTTTTACAAATTCTTTCGATCAACTGTTCCTTCATGTTGTCTGAAATTTTGTCAATTCGTCTTTTTTACAGTGTTGTTAGATAATGGCACTAAATTTAAACCTTTGCTGCTTTTTCTCCAACCATTGCTGTCACCATGGCTTTAGCAGCAGGTACTATTAGTTTTTCAGCAATTTTATGCGGTTTTCCAGCTTTTGCTATGAGCATGGACACTTTATATGAAGCTTCCAGAGCATTTTCATTAACAGAGCCCGTTGCAGTTTTCTTAATTATTTTTCTACTTTTTAGGAGCTCTTGCTCTTTATTCTTGAAGAATTCTATGGATTTAGTCGCATGCTCTTTATGCTTAGTTTCCAAGTGTCTTTGTATTTTTGAAGGTTTCAGGGCCTCATTTGACAAAATTTCATAGCATAGCACGTATTGTGGTTGCTGTTCATGTTCTGACCTTGAACATGTGAAACCCAATGATAAATATTCACCATCGTACTTGCGAAACTTCCTTTTCTTTTCACTTAACTCCCTTTGTTTTGAGCATGATGGCCCATCATTGATGTCTTCAGTGGATTGTCGCTTAAGGTTAAGCCAGCGATCCATCGTCGTTATGTTTTTTAGGATACCCACAGCTGACCAGTCTATATTGAATCACATTCGGTTATGAGGAATAATTTTCTAGCAAAGCTATTTTGTAAAGCACATATTTAGACCTTCACTACTTTACCTACCACAGGCTGCCCTCGTCAGATGTTTCCAGACTACATATGCTTTGACTTTGAGAGATGAAGCAGCACCTGTAAGAAGATTTTAACACTGTATGAGCACTGCTTTCAAGGAGAAGACAGAGGACACTAGCAAATCATATGCATGGATATGGCAATTTTATGTATTGCGGGTTCAAGATAATTCCATTTGCTCAGTTTAATTAAACATAGCTCATTCACTGTGGAAGCAGTCCATTGTTGATTGCACAGAGAGGTTCGCACAATAGTATGGGATAACATGACCAGGGTTGGAGTTAAGCGAGAACACTTCAGAAAGTCATTTTGTCTGCTACACACTGGCCGTAACTGTGTTGAGGTTGAGATTAAATTCAAACCAGGATGTCACAGACGTTTCCTATGTGGCTTGCTGGCAGCCATGGCACATGGCATGAGCAGCTGATGTGACACCGAGAATAGTTAAATTAAATCATACAAATACATGGCAACATTTTAGAAGAGGAAAGTGGGTTATTTAAAAATATATATATACTTGGGAGAAAGCATTTCCTCCATTTACATCCATTGAAGAGGCAATGTCAGGCGGGAGACAGCCTGAATCAGGTATATTGGAATGTATGATTGCAGTGGTGTATTTAGCAGTACAAGGCTTCTGCTCTCAGTAATACCAAACACATGGAGATGATGGACGGAGTGCTGAAACTTTTTGGACACTCCCCCCCCCCAGTCACAGATCTGTTTGGATCCATTTGCATATGACTGGGTCCAAACTGGAATGGCATTGTGAGCAAAAATACGATGGATTTAGGCCCAGATCTCTGTACTGGGGTGAATGTATGATATTGTTCTGCATTCTGTCCATCGATTGTTGTTTTGCGCTGTCCTCTTTCACTTCCATGAGGCTGATAACATAAATAAAAAGGAAACACTTTTTAAATGCGTGCATACGCTTTTAACATATGCATATTTCATCAAGGCAGGGCTGTGTGTCCTGCGGGGGAAAAGTACTCAGTATATGATGTGACATTGTGATGACAATCACACTGCACCTGCTTCGGGTAACTACAGTTTTTAGAATGAGGATTATCATTACATCATTACACGCATTGATTGCATAATGTGCCATGAAGAAACCATTTCAAAATAAACCATTTTAAAATCAATGCAATAATTTGGAGTGGACTACACTTGCAGCCACACTTTTCATGAAACCAACCCTGACGGCGGGAATAAACCATAATGTCACTGCCACTAGCACACAAGCTGATCACTCGTCACACACGAGAAGAATTATAGAAAGGCTGCTGCTAAATCATAGCTGCCAAGGTTTCAGATTGCTATGTGTGATATTGTCTGTAGGAGAGTGGCATCGCCTGCATAGTTGCCCCCAACTTTTTGCTGATGTTTTGACTGTTTTTATGACTTTAGCCAGGCTGTGGCCCTGCTATCCAGGACCCCAGCCTATCTGCTTCCTCTGTTAAACGATGTGAGTACCCTAGGTACAAACCAATTGGATGCTGAGGGTGCCCCGACAGTCCCTTGTAGATGGTACCCTAGGTACCCAGGGCATGGGTCCCTCAGTAGGCCTACCAGGGCTGCAGCACTTATTGTTCCATCCTGGGACAGCCATACAAACTGACACCACCAGACCACTACTGTAGTCTGGGTAAGGTGGCACTGATAGAGATCAGGGTGTGTATAATATTCCCACTACCACAGATAGAGTAATCTCACAGTTACACGCACATACATTCATCATACGCTAGGGCCCATTTCACTAACATACGCTCAAATACTCTACCAGCAATAAACCTGTGGAAAGAAAACTCCTAGTCACCCTGCATCTATATCGAGGTCGATAAGACCTGGTTATTATGACTGTCCATAAACATAATCTATACAACCTATACGGCAATAATCAAAATATAATACTCAATAATTGACAAGAAATAATATCCAACACCATGTTCAAATTATATTGCTTTATCTAAAATTAGTCAAAAGGGAAATCAATCAGAATAAATCATTTTTCTCATAGTTACCTATTCTAGCTAAATGTCAGAACGGGTCAGGACAAGTCTCTCGGTAAAGTCTCTCAAGACGAAGTCCTTTCAGCATCAATCCTCAGCAACGCAGATTCGGTACGCGGCAAAGGCAAATGGCAAGTGGCAAAAACCCTCTCTAGGCTAACAATTCTTATAATGAATTGAACAAAGGAAAGATACATAGAAAAGTTGTAATGTCCGCTGGACCGCTGAGCAGAGCGAGAAGGAAAGGATGTAACATCGCTACATTTGAAAATCTCCGCTCAGAAAAAATCACAAAATAAAGACTACGGAACAGGAACCAAGAAACATAAATGTATCTTGTTGGTTATACTTCTCCTCGGCAATGAGACCATAGTTCAGAGTCTTTCTCTAAGGCTCCTTTGTTTCCCAAGGCTGCCAAGGACGTTCCATTTCACTTGGAGATTACCCAGGCTGCTGCTGTCCTCACGGAAATTTTTAACAAGGCAAGCAAGGACTGTGGTCAGCTGACTTCAGGACCATATTCAGCAGGGCTCTCTCCCATCACGGTTTTCTACTTTCAAATCGAGGCCAGGCTTACAAAATCAGCCATCTTTGTCTAGGCCACCATAGGCCACAATAGACCATCTTAATTAAAAGAAACAAAAACAACGTTACCACAGCATAGTGATTAAACAGTGCTAATCCCACTAATACCCTTATGTGTATGTATCTATCTAGCACTTGCAACATAGAAAAGCATTAATTCGAAAAGCGTTTTGTGCTCAAAAATAAACAGCACATAGCAACGTTTAAACATGAAAACACGCACGTTATTATTAAACAGCACATTTATGCGTACCCACGTGTAACTCTCTCTTATTAGGACAAACGGATTGATTAATATAAACACACTTGCACAAGACAAATAATTAATTATTAGTAATTAATAAATTAATATGACAAATAGACATGCCAGAGCTTCAAAAACCAACGAATTTTCAAACAGAAAACTCTGCTCCAGCAATCCCCCCTTTGGTGATTTTATCACCAAATAAACCCAAAAAAAAAAAAATTAGTGAAAATTTAGTCCCATTTTAGGAGGAATCAGAAATGTCTTTTTCTCCTTACACAACATTACACACCAGTCACTCTTTCATCATCCCTCTTTGTCTCTAAGTAAACACTCTCCCTCAATTCTTCCAATTCAATTTCTTGCGGTTCTCTTTTCAACCTCTTGTTTTTCTTCTCTTTATTCAATTTCTTTTTCCCTCCCCTGTTTTTACAACACACACACACTAATCTCAGTATCAATAAAGCAACAATTATACAAGTTAAAGGAAACAATATTCTACCTATAATAGTACTACCTACTTTCGCAATAAAATCCTTAACAGCTATCATTTTATTAGCTATTTTAGTCCATAAATTCTCAGCTTCAAGTGGTACTAATTCTTCATGCAAATCAGTAATATTTTTGATATAGACCTTCAGGTCTTTGCTTTCGTCTGGAATGTAAGTGCAACAATGTTGAACTTTCAGCATTCCACAGACTCCACCCTCCTTGGCCAATAGAATATCAAGGGCAAGTCGATTTTGCATAGACATGGCACGTACGGCACTTAATTCCGTATTCACCAAAAGAAACCCTCCAGCGGTATTTGTCGATAAGCGATCAACCACTGTGGACAGCTTCCGAATTCCATAAGCATTCAAAGAAATTCCCACTGCTGGAATCAAAACTCCAAAAATATCACCCACTATTTCAGACCAAGTTTCTCTCTTAAAACGCATTAGTAAATTAATATGTTCCACATCTCTTATCTTATCTATATGAAAAATCTTTGGAAAAACCAGGCCCACATAACACGTGCCATACCAATGGTCAGGCAACTTGTAATAAGCCTTGTTCCCACAAACATAGTACACTCCTGGAAAAATTTTATCTTCTCCACCTCTGAAACCCCAACCTGTTGCAATGAAGTATGTATCATGGCACTCACTAGTCCCAACAAAATATGTATCATATTGAGATTTCCTTCTTGTAATGCAAAGTTTACCCTTCTGTGGTGTATCTAGAGCTAAAGTTGGACTAACCCCATTTTTCAACTCTTTTCCCATCTCAATGTCCCAAATTGTCTCACTCACTTTATATTTTCCTGCTTTCTCCTGCATGTTCAATCTCCTTTCCTCTACCATATCCAGGAAAGCTTTCTCCTCTCCTTTCAGACTGCAAGTTAAATTATTCTTAAAAATGTAATCTAATGTTAATCCTTTTTCTTCAATAAAAATCTCACCAAAAGTGTTAGCTTCTTTAGCTGGATTCAGCTCCTTGTTCATTGGCAAATGCCCAAAAATACTATCTCTGTTAGACATCTTATAATCTACTTTCCCTAACAAATAAAAAACACTACTTAAAATACTACAAGAAATACCATATGTAGCTGGTAAATGATGATAAGTAACACCCTCTGAAACGGATGCAGGTAATTGCATACAAACGTAGCAATCCCTCACTTCCATTGTTTTCACATATTCATATAACAATTTTGAAAAAACATTACTAGAAAAGTTATTAATTGACCTATCTTTGTGTATGTAAGTATTACTAATTCTAATCGGAACTACTTTTTGCGAATTCTTCTCTACATTTGTCACATTCTCTGTATGCATCTCAAACTCAACTTTAAAAGTAACTAATAAAACTAAAACACCCCATAGAAGCATTAATAATCCAGTACAGCAGCAGCACATTCTACACCACCTTTTAAAGAGGGCACATCTATTTTGATTATCCTCTATGTTAGCCATTTTACTACTTTAATTTAGCCTCTACTACTCCACAACTGAAATTGGAACTCTTAAATTCTTCAACAATTCTTTTCAAATTCTTTTTTCTTCAGTCTTTCCAAATGATCCTTTCGTTCACTTAATCCAAGTGAATCCTTCCTTTATTCAGTTTGGATACTTGTCATTCTTAACTTCAATTTCTTCAACATCAAATTGTATTAGATCTCCAACATCAAAATCCTCAGTATTTGACTCTTCTCCAATGTCAGTCAAGAGTACTTTCAGGATTTCACCAGTATCTTCCTCAACCACTTCTCTCAAGATCTCTTCCGGATTATCTCGAGTCACTGCTTCTTCTTTTCCTTCTTCAGACAGTGCCACATAAGACCATTCCGGTGATCTGTACTTTTGGTTGGGTCTTCTTACTCTTTTTATTTCTACTGGTTCTTTTGATTCCTTTGATTCTTCTCCTTCAGCTTTTGAACTTTGACTCGATACTTCATTCACTTGTTCAGCTTTTGATGTATTTGCCCTTATTATTCTGTATCTCAGCCTCTTAACTCTGTTGTTAGGCCAACGATCTCCTTTTATCACCTTTTTCGGCTTTATTTCTTTATTACTTCTTTCTCCAATCCAAGTTCTCTTTCTCAGAACTCGACCCTCTGTTTGTTCATTCTCATCATCCAATTCTACTTCAAGTGCCTTCTGTTTTCGTTTCCTAGCAGTTTTCTTCTTTTCCACAGATTCTTTCACCACTGTTTGAGATTTCCCTACTTCTGTCCCTCCTCGAGTCTCCGACACGCAATCTTCTTGCTGTCTACTTGTCCCTTCACCTAGCTCATCAAGAATGTTCCCTACACCTCCTCGGGGGTCTTCCGCAATCTGTCCCTCTCTATCTTCTTCTGACCCTACTTCTTCAAGTATAATCTCAAGTGGTTCCTCAATCTCCTCCTCTTCTGATTCAGGAGTAGTCTCTGTGAAATTTCTCTTTTCTTTTCTTTTTCCTTCACTGCTTTTTGAAACTTCAGGCTTTCTTACAGAATCTGATCTTTTCTCTGATACTCGCAGTGGTTCATTTGAAGCTTTTCCCGCTTCTTTCCTCACTGATTCTGTATCTTCATCATCACTGGAATCTGACTCTTCAAAATACTCTTTACCAGTCCCTTCTTTTGGGTTTGGAACTCTCAGAGTATGACTTGCATGTACCCAGTGTTTCACTCCAGCACACTTTACTGCAGTTGTCGTAGTCAGAATAACTTGTCTCGGCCTTCCCCACCTTGGAACCAAGCAATTTCTTCTTCTGTGTACCTTAATCCTCACCCAGTCTCCTGGACTCAGATCATGGGCTTGCTTCTTCTCAAGTGTGGTAGCTTCTTCTCCAACCTGGTGAAACACAGAATGAACTGCGTCAGCCAGGCCTTTACAGTAATCCAAAATCATGTCATCAGTTATTGTCACCAACTTATTGACAGGCACAAATGCATGGCGCATTGCACGTCCCATGATTATTTCGTGCGGACTCAAGCCAGTAGTTCTATCTGGAGTAGATCTAATAGTCATCAGCACTAGAGGTAAAACATCTGGCCATTTCATGCCAGTGGCTAAGCACATTTTTCCAATCCTGTTCTTGATTGTGCCATTAATCTGCTCAACCACACCAGAAGCCTCTGGTCGGTATGCACAATGTAGCTTCTGCTGTATTTTCAATGCTTCACAAATCAAACCCATGAGTTCATTTTGAAAGTGTCCACCTCTATCAGACTCAACTGTTACTGGAAACCCGTACCTAGGAATCAACTCCCTTAACAGTAACTTTGCCACTGTTATTCCATCATTTCTTCTAGTCGGGTAAGCTTCCACCCACCTTGAAAACAAACAGACTACCACTAGAACATACCTCAGTCTGTTTACTTGGGGCATTTCAATGAAATCAATCTGCATTCTTGTAAAAGGACCTCCTTCTCTGCCTATTGTTCCCAGACTCACCACTATCTTTTTCCCAGTGTTAAATTGCTGACAAACCAAACACCTTTGACAGATGCTTTCCTCAATTGTCCTGAACTTTGCATTGTACCAGGTTTGTTTAAATGACCTAACCATCGCATCCCTCCCCAAATGTCCCTGGCCATGATACATTCTTGCCATTGACGACAAAATGGAGTTAGGCATTACTGGTCTGCCATCTCTGTAGACCCAAACATGGTCTGTTTCTCTTGGAGCACATCCTGCCTTAATCCAATCTTTTTTCTCTTCCTCTCCTGCCTCATCTTGCAACTGTTTCACTTCATCCCATGTTTATAAGACATTAGTAAACATCACAGAGAGAAAAGACATTTCCCCCTCTCGGTCCCGATTAATGGACTGATTTGTTTTGGCGCAGTATTGCGCAACATCATTCGCGTAACGGTTTCCGACCGTTATAAAATCTTCTCCTTGTCCATGGGCAGCACATTTTACAACTGCTAACTCCTTAGGCAGCTGTATCGCCTCAAGCAATTTACCAATCATTTCAGCATTCTTTATCGGAGTTCCACTCGATGTCAAGAAACCTCTTTGTAGCCAAAGCTGGCCAAAATCATGCACAACTCCAAATCCATACTGACTATCAGTCATCACAGTTGTCCTCAAATTTTTCCCAATTTCGCAAGCTTTTGTCAATGCCATCAATTCAGCAACTTGCGCAGATTTCACTCCTTTCAATGGTGATGCTTCCATGACCTCTGAAACTTTGCACACCGCATATGCTGCACATAACACACCATTATCATTTCTCAGACATGATCCATCCACAAACAACACATGATCACTCTTATGCAAGGGAAGATCCCTTATGTCTGGTCTCGGTTTTGTACAATACTCAAGCACATCCAAACAATCATGATCATCTTCCATCTTTACACCCACGTTTTCAATATCCGGCAAGAGTGTCGCTGGATTCACATTCACACATCTTTCAAGAGTCACATTTGATGCTCCCAGAATCACTTTTTCATATTTAGTCAACCGACTATGTGACATGTACTGGGTTCTGCTTCTTGTCAAAAGAATTGCCACATTGTGAGGTACGAATACCCTTACAGGATATCCCATTATGATTCCCTCACTTTGTTCCAGACTTCTGCATGTTGCAGCCACAGATTTCAGACAACCTGGTAAACCCACAGCTACGGGGTCAAGTGTCGATGAGAAGTACGCAATAGGCCTTCTCAGTAATCCATGCTTCTGAATTAACACTGAAAGTGCACATCCATTTCTCTCACTGCAGTACAACTCAAACTCCTTTTCGTAGTCAGGCATACCCAAAGCTGGAGCCTCACACATTTTACTTTTGAGCTCTTCAAATGCTGCCATTTGTTCTACATCTAGATCCAATGGGTCTGTCATCTCACTTTTTGTCAGTTTAATCAGTGGCCTTGCTATCAAAGAAAAATTAATTATCCACTGACGACAATAACCCACCATACCCAGGAACATTCTCACTTCTCTCTGAGTTTTTGGGGCTTTCATTTCTCTGATTATTCTGATCCTGTCATCCGTCACTTTTCTCAGACCCTTTTCAATATTGTGTCCAAGATAATGCACCTCTTTCTTGCAAAATTGCAATTTGGCTGGAGATACCTTTAACCCTCCATCTGCCAGATGATTCAGTAAAGCTATGGTATCTACTTCACAAGCTTCACGTGTCTTTGATGCCACAAGTAGGTCATCAATATACTGCACTAGTACTGAGCTCTCAGGCATGATCAAACTCTCCAATGATTTCTTCAATAACTGATTGAATATCGAAGGACTCTCTGTATACCCCTGTGGGATACGACACCATGCTAAAATACGCTGGCCAAACCTAAATGCAAAAATCGGCTGGCTATCATGATGCAATGGAATTGAAAAGAACGCATGACACAAATCAATTACTGTATACCACTCAGCATCATGTGGAATTTGATACAGGATCACTGATGGATTTGGCACGATAGGACAACATGCCACCACAATTTGATTAACTTTTCTCAAATCCTGTACGATCCTAAATTTCCCATTAGGCTTTTTTAGTCCCATTATCGGTGAATTACACGGACTACTCAGTAGTTCTCTCAGGACTCCCTGCTGAATCATTTTCTCAATTAAAGGAGTTATCCCTTCAATTATTTCTGGTGTCATTTTGTATTGAGGAATGTTAGGATATGTAATTCCCTCTTTCCCTGCAATTTTCACTGGATCTACATTATTCATCAATCCCACATCCTCTCCAGTAAAATCCCAAACTGTCCTTTTCACTGTGTCTCTCAGCTCTTGAGGCAAATCCTCCGGATTAAACACAGCAAATGCACCAATTAACTCACTTTCTCTATTCTCTAGAGTCACTCGGTACAAAACATCCTCATCTGGTGTCTCAAAGGCTATTCCATCCGGTGTACAAAAAATTGTGCAGTTCATCTTGCACAACAAGTCCCTACCTAACAGGTTCACTGGACTCGTGTCACAGACAATGAATCTGTGCATGTCTGAAAATTTCCCTATCTGTACTCTTACTGGTTCAGTAAGACGTGTTCTGATTTGCGTATTGGCTACACCAACTACTTGGATTGCTTCATCCGAGAGAGGAAGATTTCTAACATCTGTTGACCTGACAGTTGATCTTGTCGCACCTGTGTCTACCAAAAAAGTAACACTCTCCTCATTTATTTTCCCATCCACAAATGGTCCTGCCTGGTCTATTTCTAGAGTTGCACCAAGTATGCACTCTTCTTCCTCTCTTCGGCACCGTCAATAATCACCCTCAGATTCACTCCCTTCACTCTTTAACAAGTACTGTTGTACCTTGTTTGAACGTCTTGGTTTATTTACCTGTTCATCATTGTAGAATCCTGAATCCTGATTATACTTTTGTAACCCTCTATTCTGCGGCAAGGGCGGTTTTGGCTCTTGACTCTGCTGTCTCACAACTTTCTGTTGTTGCTGCTGTTGATTATTTCCTTCATTCTGCACCTGTTGATTTAAGGATTTATTCTCATTACTCACTAATGGTGGATTAGGACATTCTGATCTCCAATGCCCCAATTGGCCACAGTTGTGACAAGGAAACTTTTTTTTCGCTTCCTCAAGACTTCCTTTTCCTTTCCCTGCATATCTAGGTCTATTCCCTGCATTGTTTCCTGGATTATTCGCCTGTTCCACTAACTGTGCTTCCTGTCTTTCCGCAACTTTCACTTGTGCCCACATTGCTTTCTCTTTCAGCTTTCTTTGTTTTGCTTCAATTTCATCACTGAAGTATTTCGCATGTCTCAGAATCTCATCTACTTTCTTACTCTGCCAATCCACTGTATGCTCACGAATTCTCTCACCAATTTCAGGTCTAAGGCCATATACAAATCTGTATACAAAATGACTCAAATCTTTGTCACCCAGGTGTTCATCTCCACTGAATTGTTTAAATGCCAGTATCAGCCTCTCGTAAAAAGCATGAACTGATTCTTTCGCTTCCTGTTGTGTTCGATCTATTTTTACCCAGTCTGTCTCTTTTGCAGGAACTTTACTCTTCAGGTATACCATCACCTGATCATACTTTCTCATTACCTCTGGATCTGGTGCCCCTGTTCTTGGGTCTCTTGGATATTCCTCAGTAGGCCAACTCACAACTATTTTACACTCAGTCCACAAGTCTGCTGGAACAATTATATCAAACAGACTATTCAGGTCAACCCACAGCACTTTTGACAATTTCACAAACCTATCTACCTGCCTATACCACTCGACGGGCTTTTCTCTCAATCGAGGGAAATCATTCGTAAATGATAAAATATCCTGTCTGGTCCATGGAACATGTACATATCCTCCTCCAGGTATTTCTCTCATAGGATAATTATCCACCGGTTTCTCTTTTTCTCTCACTGGAAATGCTGAATAAGTTGTTCTATCTTCAGCTTCCTCTCTTTTCTTATACCACCTATCCTTCCATTTTTCTACATCACCCCATCTTCGCAATAATGCTACCATTTCCTTAATCTGTCCTGTTCTACCAGTAGCATTCAAATTTTCAATATCCTTCTCTGTAAAATCCATCCTGTAGGTTTTTTGTAAAGCTTTCACTTTATCAAAGTCAACTCCCTGCTCATTCGCTATTGCTCTTAGCCTGTCATGTGTATTTCTTGCTCTCCAGGTAATGTTCTTGCACATAAACATTAACTCACCATCATGATGACTCTTCAGAATTTCTGTTGGAACTGTTCCTGTAACAAGCTCTTCTAGTTCTACACGTAACCTAGCCACGTCAATTACTTGTGAATCTTTATCCTTTTTCTGTAGAACTTTCATCCAATCATTCAAATCTTCAACTGTTATTTCAGCAGTTTTTCTCACTGGAACCACTCTCTTCTGCGGTTCTAAAATTGGCATCCCTGAACAACTAGCTTCACTAGCATCCAGTATTTCACTACATATGTCATGTCTTGATTGTCTCAGGTCAGTTCTTTCTGCTCTTTTGCCTGAATCTCCTGAAGGACCAACTGAATTTGTCAAATTATTTCCAACATATGGAATCACCAGTCCATTTTCACCTGTCCTCTGTTTGTCAAACACAGGCATAACCGGACCTATAGTTACAGGCACCGTAATAGCTTCCAGATTCTTTGTTAACTCCCTAATCTTCTCAGTCAGCTCTGTTGTAGTTCTGGCTAATTGTCTGGCATTCTCATCACTACCTCGATTCTCTCTTTCCCTGAAAGAATTACTACCTCTAGATTCCGGTGTCACATTTTCTGTCTCAATAATACAAACTGTATCTCTTATCGGAGAAACAACTGGTGTACTCTCATCTGGTTCTGGTCTATATGGAGGTGGTCTCTTGTAAATCATGTCATTCAAGACCTCATCCTCATACTCATTAACTCCATATTTTCTCATTTCTGACTCAGGAACCCTTTCTGCTCCTCCTTCAACTGTTCTCATCGGATATAATCCCTCTGACATACTAGCATCTCGCCACCTTTTCATTCGATCATTATGAGTCTCACGATCATGTCTCCTCCCAAACATGTACCTGTAGTACCCTCCAGATCTCTGTTTTTCTCGCTCATGTACTTCCTCTTCCCATTCCACTAAAGCCTCGAACTGTGTAGGTCTTGGTTTCGGGTCTAGACATAACATCTTTTCCCGTAAATTTCTCAACACGGCCAGATTAAATGAACCATGTTCTGGAAATGCTAGAACACCATCTTCTTTAGTATACCTAACCCAATTCTCCAACCATATACAGGTATGAAACCCATATTTCGCAGCCATGAAGGATGCAGGTGTTTTCGTTGGAGGTAACAACTCACCCTCTCACATCTTTATCCTTGTTAAACCACTTTTTTATTTTACCAAAAAATGTTTTCTTCTTTTTCTCTTCTTGGTAATACATTTTAGCGTTTACCAAAAACTCTCTACTCTTTCCGTATTGTAAATATACAATACGAATTTTCAACCAATAACAGCGCGACTCACACCAACACACCAATCCTGGAGCGTCTACGTCACTAAATAGCTCTTCCAATCCTTGCGCGGCTCACACCAACGCACCAATCCTAGCGCGAACACTATTCTGATCCACTATCCAATCAGAGCGCGGTCTTTCTGACGTCAACAGTCGCTGCAGTCGCTTGTCTCCTGTCTTCTGTCACTCGTCTACCCCTCCTTCACAAAATCTTCTCAGTAGACTTTGTGTCAAAATTTCTACAAAATCTATTAGTTACAACATAAAAACATCTCCATTGTCTGCTTCGCTAACCACAGAATAGTAAAAGAGAATCTATTTCTCAAGAGTCAACAAACTTTCATACATCTCTTAACTGTTTCCTCTAGGACTTGTCCAAAGAGTCTTACAATCAATTAAATGTATATACATTTACGCACATTCATACAAGAAAAATATAGAACATACACACAGAATCCTGCTTCCCGAGAACAGCGAACAATCTGTCCCACTACAGAATTATAACATACATCAACTAAACAGCTTTCCTCTGCCCAGTTTCTCAAACAAGCTCAGAGAATACCTATTACTTTTCCCGCGATAAGCTTTAACGGTAATCCTTACGGATCCCTGGGACTTAAGACCAGAGTTTCACAGATAACCTTCACTATCATACACACTCCTTATATACCAGAAATATCTAATAGTAACATACGACAATGTCACTGATTCCGAACCCAGACAATGTGACGCTCAACTTCAATTGTCACACGTTATTCCTTACAATTCCGTCTTTCCCGAGAGCAGCATATACTTCCCTCTGCCCTACTACGGAACTGCTACCAGCTCCCAAGTTCCAGAAGCACTACATATAACTCAACATTACGACTCCAACATATAGTATTAGTACATATACCAACATCAACCAATAATCAATAATCAATAAGCTAATGTACAAGCAATCTTATCAGATCAAGACAATCATCAATAACCATCCTCTGCTACCAGGAAATTGATAGAGATCAGGGTGTGTATAATATTCCCACTACCACAGATAGAGTAATCTCACAGTTACACGCACATACATTCATCATACGCTAGGGCCCATTTCACTAACATACGCTCAAATACTCTACCAGCAATAAACCTGTGGAAAGAAAACTCCTAGTCACCCTGCATCTATATCGAGGTCGATAAGACCTGGTTATTATGACTGTCCATAAACATAATCTATACAACCTATACGGCAATAATCAAAATATAATACTCAATAATTGACAAGAAATAATATCCAACACCATGTTCAAATTATATTGCTTTATCTAAAATTAGTCAAAAGGGAAATCAATCAGAATAAATCATTTTTCTCATAGTTACCTATTCTAGCTAAATGTCAGAACGGGTCAGGACAAGTCTCTCGGTAAAGTCTCTCAAGACGAAGTCCTTTCAGCAACAATCCTCAGCAACGCAGATTCGGTACGCGGCAAAGGCAAATGGCAAGTGGCAAAAACCCTCTCTAGGCTAACAATTCTTATAATGAATTGAACAAAGGAAAGATACATAGAAAAGTTGTAATGTCCGCTGGACCGCTGAGCAGAGCGAGAAGGAAAGGATGTAACATCGCTACATCTGAAAATCTCCGCTCAGAAAAAATCACAAAATAAAGACTACGGAACAGGAACCAAGAAACATAAATGTATCTTGTTAGTTCTACTTCTCCTCGGCAATGAGACCATAGTTCAGAGTCTTTTTCTAAGGCTCCTTTGTTTCCCAAGGCTGCCAAGGACGTTCCATTTCACTTGGAGATTACCCAGGCTGCTGCTGTCCTTACGGAAATTTTTAACAAGGCAAGCAAGGACTGTGGTCAGCTGACTTCAGGACCATATTCAGCAGGGCTCTCTCCCATCACGGTTTTCTACTTTCAAATCGAGGCCAGGCTTACAAAATCGGCCATCTTTGTCTAGGCCACCATAGGCCACAATAGACCATCTTAATTAAAAGAAACAAAAACAACGTTACCACAGCATAGTGATTAAACAGTGCTAATCCCACTAATACCCTTATGTGTATGTATCTATCTAGCACTTGCAACATAGAAAAGCATTAATTCGAAAAGCGTTTTGTGCTCAAAAATAAACAGCACATAGCAACGTTTAAACATGAAAACACGCATGTTATTATTAAACAGCACATTTATGCGTACCCACGTGTAACTCTCTCTTATTAGGACAAACGGATTGATTAATATAAACACACTTGCACAAGACAAATAATTAATTATTAGTAATTAATAAATTAATATGACAAATAGACATGCCAGAGCTTCAAAAACCAACGAATTTTCCAACAGAAAACTCTGCTCCAGCAGTACTAGCACCCCTTACAGGGATATAGGTACCCTATATCCCACCCCATTACAACACATGTACTCTCATAGGTCACCCCTATAGCAGGCCTTGCTAATCCTACAGGGCAAGGTGCTGAGATATGTGTGAGGGGGGACTCTTACCTGAGTAGGGCCTCTCTGCAACCCTCGTAAAATCATTGCTGGGTTGTTTGTAGTGTAGCCATACCATATACTCTTAACCGCATTAGAAGTCTATCGCGATAGCGTGATAACTTGAGAATGGCTACACAGAACCATATCGTGTTTGGTGTCAAACATGTAGGAATCCTACCCCCAGTCCAGCCATGGGCATGAGGGCACGATTACTCCCTGCAAGAGGGGCGATATGGGAAAAGCGGCAGAATTCGGACACCAATTTAAAATTGCACATGTAGTACAAAATGGCTACTACCCGCCACCCACACGACTCTGGCTGGCTGTTGCTGGGGAAAACCCCAGCCTCGCCAGCTGGACAATAGGGCTCCTGTGGCAGGGAGGTGCTAGCATCTCCCCAGACAATATATGTGGATTGGAACAGGGTGGGTGCACCAAAGATGCCTTTCAAAGTTGCACGTAGGCAGCTACAGCGCCTACATTCTGCATACACCGCCTGGAACCAGTTCAGGGGCATCCTGCCCATCGCCCAGGTGGGAAACACACAAAGGGGAGAGGGTGTAGCCACCCTTTCCCGCCTCACCTCTCATTGGTGGACACTACTCTGGACACTCCCCTAATCTTGGGGATAAAGGTGGATAACGTGGCCCCAGAGCCTCAGATTAATCTTGGACTTTACAGACTTGACCTTCGACTAGCTGCTGCCCAGCTGACTGAAGAAATCTCCCTTGGGATAAAGGAGTTATCCCCCTGCTTGGCAGGCACCTGAAACACTGCAAGTGACCCGGTTGGAACTTCGCTACTCTCATGAACTTTGTCGACTTCCAGCACCCTTGAGGTGGGTTTCCTAAGCATCCCAGAGGCCAGTGAGTGTGCACAGCAAACCTGAGCACCGTGGACTGCGTGGGTGCCGAGATTCCCAATACCCCAGGACACCAGCCACCTCTTGCAGAGCACACGACCCTGACCAGTGGGAAAGTTGTGCTTTGGCCCATTATTGAGCCAACCACCAAGCAGCATTTGTGCCAAAGATCAGCGCCCTTGCCCCCTCCGGTGGCCCGTGGGCTCCCTTTTACGCACTCCATTTTGCTTCCTTCCGCGGTCCCTTGTCTCTCGACTTGTGGGCCCGAGCGGAGAACAATCTCAACATCTAAGAGTTCCTCTGGTTGCTCCAGGCCTGTTCTACAATCTCTCCAAAGGAGACCTCTCACAGACCTCGTGGGTCTGCACCAGTAGCTGATTTGCTTATCTTGCGTGGGTTGCGGTTGCCAAGGCTTAGTGGATCCAATCCGGACACTAACACCACAGCGACCCTCATCCAACGTGGGACAGTTGCCCTCCTGAAGCTGGCCTTCCTTGAAGCCTCCCGGAACCCGTGGCTGCAGATCCAAGTGACACCTCTTTCCACTTGAATCACCCGACATTGAAGGGCTCTTTGCTTTGAGCTCCCTGGTCACTGTGCCGTGATCCAGACTCTGTCCCCTCTGCTTTCAGTTTCTTCCCTACAAGTTCTACAACTTCAATCTTCACGGCATCATCAACGCTTTTGGCTAGCAGCACTTTTGAACATTTCTCCATTGAAAATCAGCCCGCGACCCGACATCGAAAACGACCTATGCACCCGGCTTCCCTGGGGCAGTTAACAGTGGTACCTCAGTACTCTCGTGGTAGTGGGCTCTTCAAAAGCTTAACTCTAAAGTTTTAACTTTGTACTCCTGCTAGAAGTGACTTTAATCTGTTTAAATCAAACCCCGACATTCTCCATAGGCTTTAATAGAGATCCCGATAGCAGCTATTTCCACTGCACGCGCCTCCTGTGGGTCCCCTTCCTCATAACCTGGGGTGGATTCAGCAGGGGCCAGCGATCCTAAATGCCCTAGGCATTGTCTGTAGAATTGTCGTGGTTCTTATACCACTTTTTTAATATATGGTTTGGTCCCCCCCTGGGGCCCTATGATTCCAGTGCTATTTTATTGTATCTATCAATGCTTGTTTGAATTGTAACTTTGCCTCAGCCTCATAAAGAGACTTGTGGGATTCTGTTTAGAATAAATACATATATTTTATATATATACCTGTGTGGACTACTCTTTCATTTGGTCATTCAAGAGGTTATCTATGGTAAAACAATAAGCTTAACACTCCTTCAAGACTTAGCCTGAAGGCTGCTCTCCACAGCTACCACTAGGATAGCTTTCTTTAAAGGTTGTCTTAAACCTATCATCAATAAGAGTCGAATTGGACTGGTACAAGGTGTCCCCTATCACTAGGAGACAGCATATGCCAGGCCAACTTCTCACATGGGTGTGCAGCGGTTGGATTCAAGCTTCCCATTGTTTTACCAGATAACAAATTGAATTTCTAAAGTGAAAGCCACTTGGTACCAAAGGTACATATAAATTCAAGCTTAGAATATAATAAGTCCTGCTGAACTTAGGAGTTGTATGTAGAGGGTTTAGCACACCTTGACTGCAACTCAAGAAAGGGTTCAGTAGGCCACACCTAGTGTAGGTAGATACACCAGTACCACTACACTAGAAATGTCTTTAAGTTCAGGTGCCCATAAGGCTCTGTAAGGACCCCAGAGGGTCCCAGTCGACAAATATGATCATCTCTCCTTTGCTGAGCTGAGGGAGTTGTGCACCTCTAGGCAACTTAAGACAAACAAAGTTGCCAATACCCAACGTCTCAGGGAAATCCTGCTCATAGCAGACTTTAAGCAGACTTTAATGTCTGATGGGGTAGACAGGTTGGGTGGGCATCCCCCAGAAGAGGACACCCCTGGGGTGGACTCTGATGAGGACCAGGAAGAGGAAGATGAACTCAACCTGGATGAACAAGACCATTCACAACATGGAGGTGATGGCCCAAAAGGCACTCTCTCCATCCCTAAAGGGAGAATGGTGGGTCCAAACAGAAGGAACAGATCCCCCTCAGAGGGGTCCAACCATTCTGAGAGATCCAAGGGGACCTCTGCCTCTTCTCAGAGAAGAGAATCCTCCCAAGAGAGGAAATGCAGACTGATCCAGTTTGAGCAGGCTAAACTTCAGCTCAGGAGAGAACAGTTAGCATTAGACAGGGAATCCCTGGAGCTTCAGAAAGCTTCCAGAAAGTGGGGTCTAGAGACCCCTGGTGGCAGTAATGAAACCCCTAGAGTTAGAGAGAATGTCCCTGACAATAGGAACCTCCACAAGATTGTGCCCCCCTATCATACAGGGGATGACATCCACAAATGGATCTCTGCTCTTGAGAGGGCCTGTAAAGTGCAAAGGGTCCCAGTAGAGCAGTGGGCAGCAATCCTGTGGCTCTCCTTTGCAGACAAAGGAAGAGACAAGCTCCTCTCTGTAAGAGAAGAGGATGCAGATGATTACTATATCTTGAGAGATGCTTTAATAGATGGGTTTGCCTTAACCACTGATCAGTACAGACTCAAGTTCAGAGACACCCAAAAAGCACAGAATCAAGATTGGGTAGACTTTGTTGATTGTCCTACCAAGGCACTGGATGTTTGGTTAACTGGCAGTAAAGTGAATGACTACCAAGGATTGTATAATCTCATAATGAGGGAGCAGATCCTTAATAATTGTCAGAATCAGCTCTTACATCAGCACCTGGTGGACTCAGATCTGACCTCTCCCCAAGAATTGGGAAAGGAGGCAGACAAATGGGTCAGAACCAGGATTAAGCAGAAGGTCCAGCCCTTGGGGGGTGTAACTAAAAAGGAAGATACCAAGAATGCTGAGAAGGGTGGGGAAAAGGGAAAAGACCAGCAGTCTTCAACAGGCCCCCAAAAATCTGCATCTGAGAATACCCAAGCTACTAAAGCTAAACAATCAAGGAAGCCATGGTGTAAATTCTGTAAACCGAAGACTCATTGGACTTCAGATTGTAATAAGGCCAAAGACTCCAACAGTACCACACCTGCCCCTAAGGCACCTGTTCCCCCTAGTCCAGCTATAGGTGGTGGTGGTACACAGAACAAGGGCACAGTAGGGTTGACCCTGGGATCTGGAGAGGACTCTGGCCTAGTCAGAACTCCTACTCAGGCTGTTCTAGTTTGTGATATCGACCTGTCCCTGTTTGTGAGCCCCAGTGGTCTGGGCAAATACAGACAACAGCCAAAAATAAATGGAAGGGAGTCACTAGCTTACAGGGATACAGGGGCCAGTGTCACCATGGTGACTAAGGACCTTGTGGACCCTAACCAGATCATACTTGGGGAAATTTACCAAGTGACCAATGCAAGCAACGTTAGTGCTAACCATGCTCTAGCAGTTGTGAACTTCTCCTGGGGAGGGGTAACTGGCCTCAAGAAATTTGTGGTGAGTGCAGACCTACCTGTTGAATGTTTACTAGGGAATGATTTGGAGACCTCAGCATGGGCTGAGGTGGAGCTAAGTACCCATGCAGCAATGTTGGGTATACCAGCAGAAGTGTTTGCCCTGACAAGGTCAAAAGCAAAGCTGACAGGAACTGAACAGGCCTTGGATCCTGGAAAAATGGACCAAGGACCTTCCAAGAGGAGAAGTAGCAAGGGTAAGGCAGAGCCTTCCCCCCAGGATCAGTCTGTAGAAACTCTTTTAGCAGAAGAGGATCTATCTCCTGAAGAAGGAACTGCCCCAGATGAACTGGAACCTGATCAGGTTGAGTTATTGGGGGCAGGGGGACCTTCTAGGGCAGACTTGAGCCTGGAGCAGCAGAGCTGCCCCACTCTTGAACCCCTCAGACAGCAAGCTGTTGCTGAGGCTGCAGGGAATGCCAGTGGGTCCCATAAGGTATATTGGGATGAAGGGCTCCATTACTCTGAGGGTCGAGACCCCAAGCCTGGTGCAGCCAGGAGGTTGGTCATACCTCAAATGTTTAGGGGCTTCCTGCTCACACTGGCCCATGATATTCCCTTAGCAGGACACCTGGGCCAAAACAAGACTTGGGGCAGAATTGTCCCTCACTTTCATTGGCCCCAAATGAGTGAGGACTGTAAGAGCTTTTGCAGCTCTTGCACTACCTGTTAAGCCAGTGGCAAGGCAGGTAAATCCACAAAGGCCCCCCTGATACCATTGCCTGTGGTGGGGGTGCCCTTTGAGCGGGTGGGGATTGACATTGTTGGTCCCCTGGACCCACCAACAGCATTTGGGCACAGGTTCATTCTAGTGGTAGTGGATCATGCCACTAGATACCCAGAAGCTATTCCACTTAGGACCATCACAGCACCTGTGGTGGCAAGAGCCCTCCTGGGAGTCTTTTCCAGGGTGGGATTCCCTAAGGAGGTATTGTCTGACAGAGGTACAAACTTTATGAGTAGCTACCTCAAGGCAATGTGGAAGGAGTGTGGGGTTAACTATAAGTTCACCACCCCTTACCATCCTCAATGCAATGGCCTTGTTGAGAGATTCAACAAGACCTTAAAGGGTATGATCAAAGGGCTCCCAGAAAAGCTTAGGCGAAAATGGGATGTTCTTCTGCCCTGCCTTCTCTTTGCATACAGGGAGGTGCCACAAAGGGGGTTGGTTATAGCCCCTTTGAACTTTTGTTTGGCCATCCTGTTAGAGGGCCACTCTGTCTAGTGAAGGAGGGATGGGAGCAACCTCTCAAACCCCCTAAACAGGATATTGTGGACTATGTACTTGGCTCCGCTCCAGGATGGCTGAGTACATGAAGAAGGCAACTAAAAACCTGGAGGCAAGTCAGGAATTACAGAAAGCCTGGCATGATCAAAAGGCTGTACTGGTGGTGTACCAGCCAGGACAGAAGGTATGGGTGTTGGAGCCAGTGGCCCCAGCAGCTCTCCAAGACAAGTGGAGTGGACCCCATACCATTTTGGAGAAAAAGGGAGAGGTTACCTACTTGGTGGACCTTGGATCTCCCAGAAGTCCCCACAGGGTACTTCATGTCAATAGGTTGAAAGCATATGTGGACAGGGCTGACATGGGCTTGCTAATGGCAACAGATGAGAGACAGGAGGAAGAGAGTGACCCTCTCCCAGACCTACTCTCTCAGAACCCTGACGATGGGTCAGTTGATGGAGTAGCCTTGTCTAGCAGCCTCACTGACCAGCAGCAAGCAGACTGTAGACAAGTTCTTCAGTCTTACAGACATATGTTTTCTCTGACTCCAAGTCAGACCCCCTGGTGCACTCATGAAGTGGACACTGGGGACAGTCTGCCTGTCAAGAATACAATCTACAGGCAACCTGACCATGTCAGGGACTGCATAAAGACAGAAGTCCAAAAGATGTTGGAATTAGGAGTGATTGAGCCCTCAGATAGCCCTTGGGCTAGCCCAGTAGTCCTTGTACCAAAACCTCACACCCAGGATGGTAAGAGAGAGATGAGGTCCTGTGTTGACTACAGGGGACTCAATGCAGTCACTAAGACTAATGCACACCCAATTCCCAGATCAGATGAGCTCATAGATAGGTTGGCCTCAGCCAAATATCTGAGCACATTTGATCTGACAGCTGGCTACTGGCAGATAAGGTTAGCTGAGTCTGCAAAAGCCAAAACTGTATTTTCTACCCCTGGTGGGCATTATCAATTTATTGTGATGCCCTTTGGTTTGAAAAATGCACCTGACACTTTTCAAAGGTTGGTGAACCAAGTCCTCTCAGGCCTGGAAGACTTTAGTGCAGCATATCTAGATGATATTGCTGTCTTTAGCTCCACCTGGGAAGATCACCTGATCCACCTGAGGAAAGTTTTAGAAGCCCTGCAAAAGGCTGGGCTCACTATCAAGGCTACTAAGTGCCAGATAGGGCAGAGTCAGGTTGTGTACCGGGGTCACCTTGTAGGTGGAGGCCAGGTTCAACCACTTCAGAGCAAAATCCAGACCATCATGGACTGGGTTGCTCCAAGCACCCAGACTCAGGTTCGAGCTTTCTTGGGCCTGACGGGTTACTATAGGAGGTTTGTGAAGGGATATGGATCCATTGTGACCTCCTTGAATGACCTCACCTCTAAGAGGATGCCCAAAAAGGTTCAGTGGACTGTCAGCTGTCAGAAAGCTTTTGATGACCTAAAACAGGCAATGTGCTCTGCTCCAGTGCTCCAAAGGCCCAACTACTCCAAATAATTCATAGTTCAAACTGATGCTTCAGAGGTGGGGGTAGGTGCTATGTTATCACAACTGAATGAGGAGGGCCAGGATCAACCAGTAGCTTTTATTAGCAGAAGGTTGACCCCCAGAGAGAAACGTTGGTCAGCTATAGAGAGGGAGGCCTTTGCTGAGGCCATACTTGTTTGGCACTCACTTCATTGTTCAAACAGACCATAAGCCCCTCCTATGGCTAAAACAGATGAAGGGTGAAAACCCCAAACTACTCAGGTGGTCCATTTCCCTACAGGGGATGGATTATACAGTGGAACATAGACCTGGGAGCAACCATGCCAATGCAGATGGCCTCTCCAGATATTTCCACTTAGAACATGAAGACTCAACTGGTCAAGGTTAGTTTAATGTCCCTGCGTTTGGGGGGGGGGTTATGTAGGAGAGTGGCATCGACTGCATAGTTGCCCCAACATTTTTGCTGATGTTTTGACTGTTTTTATGACTTTAGCCAGGCTGTGGCCCTGCTATCCAGGACCCCAGCCTATCTGCTTCCTCTGTTAAACGATGTGAGTACCCTAGGTACAAACCAATTGGATGCTGAGGGTGCCCTGACAGTCCCTTGTAGATGGTACCCTAGGTACCCAGGGCATGGGTCCCTCAGTAGGCCTACCAGGGCTGCAGCACTTATTGTGCCACCCTGGGACAGCCATACAAACTGACCCAACCAGACCACTACTGTAGTCTGGGTAAGGTGGTGCTAGCACCCCTTACAGGGATCTTCAGCTTCCACCCTAAAGCTGAAATGGTGATTGGCCCGATTTTTTTGTGGTCCCACCGCCCCTGCGCTGTCATTCACAGGGCTTGTAGCATGGGCGCTTCAATATTTAATATGACGAAGGCACTCCAGTCCGGCGGGCCTCCTGGGAATGTGTCACGGACCCCTGGGGGTCCGCGGACCACAGTTTGGGAAACGCTGCAATAGAGGATACCCACCACTCAAACAACGGTCTCAGACTTGTCTGGCTTTTAAAGGTACCTAGGACCACCCTTAGCCATCCCCTAAAAAATCACCAGACTTTATTTATGAGATGCCTGGCAGTGGGGAAGTCATGTTAGCACATTATGGACACTGTGCTTGTGTTAAAAACCATCTGTTGAAGCCAATCCGGCAAGGTCAAGACTGGTTTGACAGGCACTGGCAAGTAAGGCGCTTTCTGCAAACCCTATAGATCCCAGTGGGGTCCATACGGTCAGAACGTTTTATAAAATCACCCTGAAGCATTAAAAGGAAGCCCTGAACTGAAGGGACTGGGAACAATTGGAAGTAACAGCATCGAGAAACAATAGTAAAGTGTTAATTTATTCGATCAGTATATGATCATAAAATACAAGTATGAATAAACAAAAATAAATACAATTTAAATACAATACATTACATCATCATGAATTTAAAATACATTATCATGAGTTAGTAAAATCTCTTAGTAAACAGAAAAGAGTGGCCCCTATCTAAATTCCAGTGAACAAAGAGCATTTATATTCATAGACTTTAGTACAAGACTAGGGCATCTAGGCATTTTCAGTAAATTTAGAAGCTTCTTCATTAATAAAATTCAAGAGGCTATAGCAGCAATAATAATTACTTATGATGAGCCAGAATAAAGAGGTATATATAAACTCAATTTGCAACTTTGGGTTTTAGCCAGTATTTGACATCTAATACACAATTTATACATTGAAACCTTAACTTCTATAAATATAACATATATAACTACATCTTCATAATAAGGAATACATCATCATATATTGGTAAAGAATTCCTAACAACCAGCATAGTAACACCAATCGAAATTTCAGCAACCATTGGATATCTATATTATAGGCCATCTAGGCAATTTTATAATAAGATTATGAATGTATTCAGCAGTAAAGTGCAAGTGCCTCTAGCAGCAATATATGTTTGACTAAAGTGAACCAGCTTGCAAATGCATAAGGCCAATCTGCATTCTAAGATATTAAATTGTATCCAATATTTTACATTGAATGTGCCATGCACACATTAAATACCTTCACACTGAAAACTGGATCCACTCAGTATTTTCAGAACTTAGAATACGGATAGCCTAAGTAAGTCACGATGTAGATATTAAGCAACAAACTGAAATTATCCATCCCCTCCTAGTTTTTGCAAAAGAACATAAAATGCTCCACAGATTTAGTGCTAAAATTACATGCCAGGCATAAAGGTGTAGTAGAGCTCAGGTTCCACTTGCTTTTTACTGAGTTTACCGGTAAAATACCATCTCTGAATTTTTCAAACATAGACCTTGCTACTGGGGGTTCTATTCGATCCATAAAAGATTCAAAGGTCATAGTGCATTTGAAATCAATAAAACGATTAGTTAATATGCTATGTGCTGTTAAACATACCCAATTGCCCAAGATATAGTCTCAATATCTCGACTTCAGTTTGGCTATCATTCCTTTGTTCAAGTTTTCTGGCTTATCCCATACTTCTTCTAGACCCAATTTATACAACCACATCTTAACATTCTTTTTTTTTAATAATTATTTTTATTAAACATAGTTAATCGGGGGGCGTGGCTTGCGGCCGAGCGTGATGGCCGCCACCTAGAGAAGTTCCGGGGACGCAGTCACTTCCCCCAGCAATCCGGTATGTAATCCGGACATAATACGGATCCAAAGGACCCACAACGCAATCCGGAGGCGCTGGTGTCGCGATCGCGGCACTTGCGCGGCGGGAATTCAGTCCAGGACGCCGGCTAGACCACGGCGCGAGGAGCGGCCTAGACGTGCATCGGGAGCCGGGGACTGGCCTGACCATCGGATCCGGCGGAGCGGCGCTCCGCTACGCTACGATGCTGGGAGGTGTTTGGCGCGGACCCGGTGACCGCTCTTGGAGGAGGCAGAAAGGAGTGGCCCTGCCTGCGGACATTCCCCCTCCCTCTCCCCCCTGTTATTCGGGTGGCGCTGTGCTGCCCGCCCGGGGCCAACTGCTGGCGAGGTAAGAGCACGGAGGAGAGAGACCGGTGCCCACGCGCGGGAAAAGGTACTAACTGCCAATAGGACCACAGGGCCCCATCAGCAAAATGCCCTAGGGCGGGGGAGAGCGGTCCTGATTGCCTTGTGCCAGCCATTGACGGCCTAGCTGGATCGACATGTGCCCTAGACGCCAGCACTGAAAACAGCGTGTGCAGGCGGGGGAGGCCCTTCACTGGCGTTGCTGGAGCCTTGCTTTGGAGCACCGAAGCTGGAGCGTGCTGGACGCCTCGGAGCTGGACGGCGGCACTAACTCTGCCCCCCCCCCTGGAGCTGCGCTGGGGGGGACTAGGGTGCAGCTGTCCTTGAAGTGACTGTGTGAAGACCCACGGCCTCTGGCAGTGCCCGATCGGCGTGGTGTGGAGGTAGCTGGGATCCGCGTGTGCCTG
This sequence comes from Triturus cristatus, assembly GCF_964204655.1. Taxonomy (NCBI): domain Eukaryota; kingdom Metazoa; phylum Chordata; class Amphibia; order Caudata; family Salamandridae; genus Triturus; species Triturus cristatus. Next base: position 271,783,824 of record NC_140592.1, on the reverse strand, counting down.
ACTGGAGTGGGCCCGGGGCCCTTCCAGGCGCATTCGTGGCGGGAAACCCGACAGGCCACACATGGGACGACAGCCCCGTGGCTGGCGGCGGCGATTACCGACTGCGGTAGAGCTCATCGCGAACAATGGGAGGCCGGGGCCCACGCGCGAACACCCAGGGCAAACTGGATAAGTACGCCTACACGAAAGTAGCGCCGGCTTCCATGTCCAGAAAAGATTCGCAGGAAAAAGCAGCGAACCAAGGGGAAGCGAGTAAGGTAACGCTTGATGATATTATGACAGCGCTTACTCAGGTCCAGTCCACGGTGGGCACCATTTCTACCGATGTGTCTTTTTTGAGAGCCGACTTTCAGAAGATGGCGGCGCGAGTCACGGAGGTGGAACACACGACGAAATCCCTGGTTGGTGATACCACCGCACTGCTTCAGAGGGTGACTCACCTTGAGGCCGAGAACAAAATTATGGCAGCAAAGCTCGATGACCAGGAGGGGCGCTCCCGCCGCAATAACGTCCGAATTACGGGCCTTCCCGAGAGTGAATGGGGTCAGGCCATGGATCTTTACATTGAAGAACTCATCAAGACATGACTCCAGCCGAGAGGGTTGTCCACCTTCTTCTCGGTGGAAAGGGCGCACAGGGTGCCGGGGGGGCAGGCCTAAACCAGGGGTGCCCCCCAGGCCGGTGTTGGCACGCATCTTTAACTTTCGTGACCGAGATGCCATTTTGAAGACTGCAAGAGTGGCCCCACCGATTCGAGTGCATAACTCGCTCATCTCCTTTTTTCCGGACTTCACAGATGCGGTCACCAAACGCCGCAGAAGCTTCCTTGAGATAAAAAAGGATCTCCGACGCAGGGAAATTGCCTACTTAATGCTATTCCCGGCGAAGTTACGAGTTGTAGCTGATGGAAAAACGTGGTTCTTTGATCGCCCGGAGGAGGCCCGAGACTGGCTTGAGGAGTGGCGGCAAGTGGAAGGATGTAAACGACCAGAAAAACATCAGCAGCGGCGATGAGTGGAAGAGGGCCCCGAGGATCATGAACAGACACGAGAAGACGGCACGGCGCATGGGGCGGAGACAGAGAAATTAGAAGAGGAACCATGGATAACGCATATCGGCACACACAGAGACAGAAGACAATGGTAGTGTAATGCTGCCCAGGTTGTCGGTTGGTGGGGGCCTCATGTGATCTTATATACACACTAAATGGGTGGGTGAGGATCCACTAGTGCAGGGTCCACACAGCGGCCGCAGAACGGTCTCGCAGAACTATGGTCCTAAGGAAGGGGATGGACTAAGGTGATCACCGGACTTCTCACCCCCGACACGCAAGTACTGTTACTGGGAATGGGTATAAAGTGCTCTGCAATGTTGGGGTGGCGGGTAGTTGTACGTCCGTCTAGCAGGGAGGCAGGGAGGGGGGTTTGGTTTTGTTGTTATGGTTTGGTTTTATTTGTTCACGTTTTGTATGCAGGCACTTGGAAATGATATGTCCTCACATGGGTATGGCAGAGACTCCTTCCACGCTCATCCGTCCCATTGGCTATGCGTCTTGACGATTATGACAATATCACACTCGCAGTCAACTGAGCGGGGGCAGAGGCTGGACACAAAGGAGAGATCCCTAACACTAATGACGTGGAATGTGCGTGGCCTGGGGGATAAAATTAAGAGGGGGCTGGTGCTGCAGTGTATTAGGCGATGCTCCCCAGCTGTTGTCCTGCTGCAAGAGACGCATCTCACTGGGAGTGCATGTCGGGCGCTAGACAGATGGGGGTTCAGGATGGTTGCCCACTCAGAGTTCACGTCAGGGTCCAGAGGGGTGGGCATCTTGGTACGTAAACAATCGCCACTTATAATACATAAAACGAAAACGGATGCAAATGGCCGCTTCGCAGCTCTGGTGGGACAATGGGAGGGACACTCTATCAACATAGTGTCGGTGTATATTCCCCCGGCGCTACAGGCAGTTGCGCTTCCGGCCCTGAGTGACTTCATCCTTGATCTCCCGGAGGGGGAACTGCTGATTGGAGGAGACTTCAATGACGTGGTGGACGGGGACATGGACCGGCAACCTGTGAGGGAGCGGGCGGTGGGGGGGGTCGCGTCTCAGGGGTTTTCTGGAGGCAATGGAGCTGGTGGACGCCTGGTGGCATCGGCATCCCATGGCGCGTCAATTTACTTTTCATTCTGCGGTGCATAATAGCTTATCGTGAATAGACCACTTTGTAGCCTCCTCGGAGAGCCTCAGGAACGTAGACTCAGTTGACATTCGGCCAAGAGGTATTTCAGACCACTCGCCAGTGGTCTTAACGTACACGTATCATCAAGGGGGAAGGCGGCGAATATTCCCCATATTCCCTGGCTACTTGAAAGTTCCCAAGATCATGAAATCCATAAGCACCTCGACACGACAATACTTCAAGGAAAACGCCGTGTTGGTCCACTCCCCGTCCACCCTCTGGGGGGCCTATAAGACCGTACTCAGAGGGCAAGCTATCTCTTCCATAGCAGGCTATAAGCAAGAACAGCGGCGTGAACTCACTGCCTTGGAATCGGAGCTCCAAAAGGCTGACACACAACATACACAGGACCCGACTCCCGTCACGGCCCGCACCCTACACCTCCAACAACAATTGCATAGGGAACATTTGAGGGGGGTGACTGTACTTAGACTGTCAGCAACGAGACATAAGTTGTACGAGGCCGGTGATAAAGCTGGGAAGCTGTTGGCGTGGCTCGATAAGCGGGAGCGAGATAGAAAGTGGATAGCGCAGCTTAGAATGACAGATAAGGTAATGGACGCTGACCCACGGACCATAGTCCATAGGCTAGCGCAGCACTTTCAGCAGGTGAACACGTCACAGTCAGCAATGACAATGGAAGAGGCACTGACCTATATCAAGGATATTGCGATGCCTAAGCTTGCCCCAGAGACAGCCCTCACATTGGAGGCGGATCTGACGACCGAGGAGCTACAGGTAGCAATTGGCTCCTTGCAGACAGGGAAAGCGCTAGGACCAAACGGAATCCCCATAGAGCTTCATAAAAAGCTGGCGGGGACAGTGGCCCCGCACCTACTCAATATGTACCCGGACAGCTTGGCGAAGGGCGAACTCCCACGGGATCAACGTGTAGCCACAATAGTGGCGATCCTGAAACCCGGGAAGCCCCCGGAAGAATGTACATCCTACCACCCCATTTCCTTAATTAATGCTGAAGCCAAAATATTAGCAAAAGTCCTGGCGCTGCGGCTTACTCTGCACCTCGCAACCCTGGTTCATCCGGATCAGTCAGGGTTTATGCCTAATAGGAACACGACATTAAACCTGAGGCTACTGCATGGAGTGATGGCCCGTATTCCTTATCTTCAGGAGCCAGCAGTTATCCTGTCATTGGACGCATGTATGGTGTTCGACATGGTGGAATGGCCCTTCTTATTTGCGGTTTTGACACACTTGGGGTTTGGCCCACAGTTTTGTGCGTGGGTGCGCCTACTCTACACAAAGCCACTGGCCCACGTAGCGGCTAATGGACACATATCCAAGGACTTCCCACTGTCCCGAGGCACGCGTCAGGGCTGCCCGCTGTCGCCGTTACTGTTTGCACTGGTGCTGGAACCACTGGTGGCATGGATCAGATGGGAGCCCCAGATACGCGGACTGCGATGGACAGCAGACTGGGAAGATCGTATATCGCTTTACGCGGATGACGTTCTGCTTTATCTGGCCTCATCCAGGCGCTCCATTCTGGTACTTCTCAATTTATGTGACCAATTTGGTCGTGCATCGGGCTATACTATCAATTGGTCCAAATCAATACTTTTCGTGCTCCGGGGCCCGCCGCCACAGCTCCCAGAGGATTGTCCGCTGCAGATCTCGGTGGCGGGATTCCAATACTTGGGAATCTACATCACGGCGGACCCAGATGAATTCTTTAAGAAAAATCTTATGCATCCCCTGGAGCATCTCAAAAGAGATGCCACCCACTGGGGTACTCTTCCCCTAACGCTGCTGGGCAAGGCAGCGCTTTTTAAGATGATGGCACTGCCTCGATTCCTGTATGCCCTCGAAAATACGCCACACTCGGTGCCGCCCACCTACTTTAAGCGCATTGCGGCTCAGGTCACAGGGCTAATGTGGGGGAACAAACCTGTACGCATCACACAACGCAAGCTCAACAAAGGGTGGTATGATGGGGGCATTGCACTGCCGGACGTCCAGCTATATTATTGGGCGGCGCATTTGAAAGTTATTAATCAATGGGTGCATGCTCCACAGACGAATCCCGCCTATAAGGCAGATAGATATGGGCTCGGGGCTGAAGGCATGATGTCCGCACTTTACAACAGAAAGCGTACACCGATACTACTCGGACCCACTAGGCAGACGGTTGACATCTGGCATGTAGCACATGCTAAAATGGGATGGGCAGGAAAGATAACACAGCTCACCCCTCTGTGGGTGACACAGCGGCTGGGCGGCCTGAAACACTGCAAATGGGATGCAATTGGAATATCGACAGTGGGTGATATGTGGCATAAGGGAGGAATAGCCACGTTCGAGCACCTCAGGGCGCAATACGACCTGGCGCCCTCTGAACGCTTTAGATACCTGCAGATCAGACATGCGCTACAGGCGGCCCTACCACCCGCACAGAGGTCCCTTAGGCCACCCCCTTAGAAGATAGGCTGTTGACAGACTGCATGTATGAACAAGCTACCTCTTTCACATATCGAAAGCTAGTGAACAATCTCCAGGACCCTCACGGGGCACTCAGGGGAAAATGGTCACGAGATGTGGGCGATTTCGACGACTCTGAATGGCGAGAGTCGCTTGCCTCACCACTGGAGGTGGGGATACCGTCTAGACTTAAACTAGTGCAACTAAAAATCTTACATAGAACTTATTACACTAGATATTTCCTGCACACAATAGGGTTGGCACCACATCCATACTGCCTGAGACGCTGTGGGAAGGAGGGTACTTTCCTTCATACCTTGTGGGAATGTCCCAAGATAATGGAATACTGGGTAAAAGTGATGAGGACTATATCACAGGTGGTGGAGATATCGCTGGCGCCCGAGCCTAGGAGATGCATTTTAAATGTGTGGGAACTGAATGATCTTACACGCCCAGCACAGGAATGGGTAACAATGGGGATAATGGTGGCAAAGCGCAACATCGCACAAAAGTGGAGTGCGAGAGATACGCCGTCACTTGCCGCCTGGTGTGGGGATCTTGATTTGGCCATGGTGGCAGAGAAAGCAGTGTTTGTAAATCGTGGCTGCCCGAGGAAATAGAACAGGGTATGGGGGGCCTGGAATAAGTACAGGGGATACATTTGTGAACCCCCCGACATAAGAGTGGAGGAGGACTCAGATACTGAAAACAACGGGGTGATGGAAATGTAATGTGAAGACAGTTCTCATTTTATCGAGATGTTTATGATTCTATAACACCAAGTGCCATAATTTTCAACAATGCAAAGGTAATGTTTATATATATTTGATTAATGTATCAGAAGTGTCTATGCCTTGAATATGAAAATAATAAAAAAAGTTTCCCCCCCAAAAAAAATACATAGTTAATCGATAGCACATTATGCAATCAACTTTTCCAACAGGTACAACTCAGCAATTTATCTCTGCTTACATTCATGGGGAGGGAGGGTCATCAGGGAGACCACAGATTGGGGGGATACAAATATTCCCTCTATAGTCATTCCATGCGTTCCAGACTTCGGACCACTTTTTGGGGCAGCCTCGAGCAACGTAGGCCGTCTTTTCTCTAAACATACAATAATCTAGGCCCTTCTTCCACGCTGCTATGGTGGGTGGGTGTGTGGCTCCCCATAGCTGTGCAATATTTCTCTTCACTAACATCAACCCTAGGGCGACCCATATCTTGCTCTTACTGGTGAGATCTGTTGGCTCTCATATGTTTAATAGGCATCTCTTTGCTTCGGGTCGAACGATGAAGTCTAATGTTTCGCTAATTATGTCATGGATTTTGCTCCAGTACGCCTGTATGTGGTTGCATTCCAATAATATGTGCAAGAAAGTGCCCTCTTTGCCGCAGTGCCGTCTGCATTCTCCCACCTCCAACCTCCCCATACGGACCAGTCATGGTCCCGTGATGTATATGCGGTGTAGGATTTTGAGTTGAACTATTCTCAGGCATGCCGAGATTGCCATCTCCCTGTGGGAAGCAACTACTATCTGCCATTCCTCGTTGTCTATTTCTAGACCGTCACCTTCCCATTTCTCCCTCGTGTGCTGGAGGGGGTCCGACATGTTGTTGATCAAGTTCTTATATGGCAGTGAAATGGCTTTTTCTGGCAGGTAGCCGTCTAGTAGTCTGTCTTCAAGTGGTGAGTGCTCTGGGGGGAGGACCCTTTTGGCAGGTGTGTCTGCAGTGCGTGTCAAACCTGTAAGTATCTAAAGTATTCTGAATTGGCTAGATCATGTCCTGCTGCAGGGAGACAAATGATTTCACGTCGCCTTTCACCCACAAGTCCGCTATCCTTGAGATCGCGATCATATCCCACTTGTCGAACCCCCACATCTTAACATTCTTAAGCAAAGGACTTAATCCCACTTCATCCAGCGCTTTGACTTTTGTCACAACTTGTTTAATTAGAATCCCCTCGAGCTTCGAGAGGCCTTTGTTTTATTTGTTAGAACATTCTGCCCTCTAGTGGCTTGGGCCTTTAACGCGGTAGCGGGCCTTTAATAGCCGTTATAGCCCGCTACGGCGGGCTATAAGGCTATATAATATTCTTCATTCCTAGGTCTACGCAAATCGGGGCAAGTGGGGCACTTTGTAGCATGACCAATATTGCTCTGATAAACTTGTTACCTACTCTTTCCAGCCCTTTTGTTTGGTCCATACAGGGCAGCACTAAGCCCCCTAGCACGGTATATTTCTTGTGTGGGAGAAATTGGTCGGAAATTGGATCTATTCAGTTTCTTTACGATTTCCAACTCAACATGTTGCAGGGTCATTTGACTTTTCAGAAGCTGGGCAGACCAAGATGAATTACTTTGTGTAAACAGGACAAAGCTATGCCTGGCATTGTTAGATTTGAGGGATGAAGTTGCCTTGGAGAGCCTTCTGCATATCCTTCACAATAGTTCGGCAGGAGAAATTTCTGGCTCCTTTCTATAAGGTAGACGGGTGCAAAAAGGGTGCATTTTGGCACCTTTATTGTTCATTATTTACATCAATTAACTGAGTTTCCATCTGGACAATGCTACCAGTGATGTTCCGAGAATCGCTAATTTGTTTATCCCGGCTTTACTTTATGCTAACGATGCTGTTTTAATGGCTAGGACCTAGAGAGTTTTGTGCACATTAGTGGAGTCCTTTGCATTCTTTATGAGCAGTTTAGATCTGACTTCTAACTTTGGGAAATCCCACATTATGGCGTGTGGTCCTGGTAGGAGACAAATCTCCACTATGTCAATTAGTGGCCATTGTTTGAGCAGTGTGAGTAGCATTAGCTTTCTTGGTGTTGTCTTTAACTCAGCCGGCTCTTGGCAGACACAGGTCAACATCTCGCATATGAATTTAAGCTGGGTGGCTGGTGCTGTTTTTAATCTCCCTCGGAGAACTGGCAGGGGGATCATATCTCCCTATATTAAAATATATACTTTTCAGTGCATCCCTGCAGCTTTGTAAGGTGTTGGGGTTTGGGGCTATCATAACACTTCCTCTCTGCAGGTAGAGGGAAATTGCATATGTAGGCAACTCTTTTATCTTCCTCCTGCTATTAACTTTTACATTGGGAGCTAAGTGTACCCTATATTTCTGATACAGCTAGGTTAGTCCCACTGCTGCTTTGGGTTCGTGTTTGGTCCAATGCATAGGCGAGTCCTAATAGGGAGATCATTTTAGACTGTCCTAAATTAGACAGGGGTCTCAGTTCCCTTGTTGAAATATGTTTGCAAGGCCTTTCACAAACTAAATCTGTCTGATATATTCTCTGCAGCAGTCACTGTAACCAAGATTTATTTTCTACCAAAAATTGAGCCGGAAACGCAGAAAAAGTTCCCTCGGAGATTATTTCATGTTTTTTGCTTCTGTGGAGCCAGTGTAATATTCATCCCTGGAACTCTCACGCTGGGCGAGATCGCTTCTCTTCCACTTTAGGGCAGGCACGCTTTGGCACCTTTTGTACTTCTCAGCATTAGCACACTCGCCTGTCCTTGTGATGGGTTGTCAGAACACTCTTTGATGCGCTTTATGTTTTTTTGTATATTTTATACTTTTACTTAAATCAATCCTAAAGTCCCAAAAGTTTTGTAAGTGCAGAAACGCATTATTCTACCTGCAGCTCCTAGGTAGCAGTGATGTATGTTACAGAGTCTGTTCCTTTCTTACAATATCAGTAAGAAGTAGGAAATCAATGGAAGGCTCAGCTAAGGGTACATTAATACATCCCTTCATCATACTATGTACAACCTGAATCTTAGTTATTCCACAACGCTGATAATTGGTTTATTACTTTATTTACTTTTACTGCCGGTTAATTTCTGCGTGCATTTTATTGTGTTGGATTTAATGGTTTTTTAGACTTTAAACATTTGGCTTTGCTGCACCAATATATGCATGAACTGTAATAATTTTAATGTGTGTTTAGTTCACGTATGTGGATTGCGTTTTAGTGATTCACAGAGAGTCTTTTTTTTTTACTTTTTAACTGCGTGTTTGACTTGACTGTACTTTGTTTTGTAGTGACTGTGAAATTGTATTGCATTTCTTATATGATTTTCAGTCAGTCAGTCAAAAAAAGTCTTTATTCGATTTGCATCATAAAAGACATACTACACATATTAGACAATTCGACTATAAGACAATTCATGTACAATACAAAAATAGACTGTAAAACCTTTAAAATAGTAAATAAAATAGTAGGTAAAAATGATCACATCATGTTAAAAAATACAATAAAGTGCAAAGAGAGAGACGTGCCGTTTATGCCATGGACCAAAGTAGATACTATTGTGCGGCAGCAGAGAACACAGGTTATGGCTTCAATTTCTTGGCCCTAAGGATCCATGCCCAACTAATAAATTTAGCAACACCAATTACTATAGGAGTGGAAGTATCGGTTTTCAAAATTCTACTAGCGACCTGTGCAGAACGAGTGCTCATTAGTCTGCATGCAGGTCGAAGCCAGATACGTCTAGGAAGTTGATAAGTTGGGCAACAAAAAAGGAAGTGGTCCATGGTTTCAATCTTGTCAACACAGAATGGGCATTTATCACTACCAAGAGGACTCCAACTTTTGGTGAGTCCTCGCAGTGGTAGAGCGCCCACTCTGAACTGGTGATACAACTTACGATCTAAAAACTTCAAGATGGTATCCCAGTAACTTTCATAGACAGATATATATGATTTTCTCTAAAAACGAATAACGCAAAATTTGAAATTGAAGTTGAATTGAAAGGGAATGTTGCCCCACAACGTGCAATTACACTGTGCTTACAACATGCCACTATTTCACAATAAGTAATATTCCTAACTTCTCAAACGTTCGAATTACATTATTTGAAAAAGTAATTATGCAAAGAACAGGAGGACCGGTCTCCAGGGCCTTCATTTTTGCACACTTCCAATGTAGGGGAGTGTTTCCAGTCATGTTTGCTCAGCACATTGCCCTGAGCAGTACACATTAATATGGCAACATTCAACTTACGGCTATCATACCTACTGCATCTCTCTCACAATTGCACTCTCACACTCGGACCATTACATTCATTACCATGACACTGACAGAATCACGCTCACTCCCAACATATTCGCACCATTACAGTCATCACTGTTGCACTCGCCACATCACACTAACAGCATCATACCCACCACACTCAACATTACATGATCCTACACACACACTCACTACCATCACACTGACACCATCACAGTCAGCTGTCGCACTTGCTTCGTTTGCCTCACCACATCATCCCCAGCACATCTCACACTATCATTAGATTATCACACTTACACCATCACACATTAACACCATCACCCTCACTGCCACCACACTGACACCAGTGAGGCGCACTGGCGTCACCCACCGCTTCACTGGCTCCATCACTCTCGCAAGGCCACATGCAGCCCCTAATGACTGAGCCTGAAATGGATCCTTCTATATTTTGTGTTTGCAGTTTTGACGTGCAAAGGTCCAGGTGAAGAGAGAGCAGAAGCAGCCATTGCCCCTCCTTGGATCCTCCTCTTATGGTTGTTGGCACAGGTAAGTCCTTCTCTGTCTGTGGCTCGAAGGTTTCCCATTTCTTGATGGGAACGACGTGTAAGGCGGCAAATAACACGGTGTCCTAAGATCCACAGTAATAATACCCATAATTATTGTTGTTAAATATAACACAACCACCAGCCCAGCAGGGGTGCTATAAATAATAACTATCATTATTATAGCACTTGTGCTACGCCCACTACTACATCTACAGGGATGATTGTAGTCGTGTTACTATCCATTGAGGTAAGCGCTCTAATTAGATGGGTAAATTAGGTACCATAAACTAGTTAATAGTAATGGCTGATAATTACAGCACTTCGAAACAGCAATGCTTCATGACACTTTATATAAAAATAGGTTATTGTTAATGATAGTGTCAATAGCAAAGTACAAAATACGCCCCATGGATTCCACAGTCTTAGAGAGTGATCTCTGGGTTGGGGCTTCTGGGTTAAATGCCTATGTTGCATGAGTGATGTGGGTAAGGTACCCTGAACAACATAGCATGAAGGATTGTCTTGGCCACCCCATTTATTTTTTATTTTTTTATCTTTATTGGTTTTGTACACATACAAACAGAAATCAATGACAGATTAATTCAATGTCATAGTTAGACATTAGGATGAAACATAAATTCTGCCATAACATCATCTAAGTCGTGAAGGAGAGAAAGACATTTTTCGTATGAGGGGGGGTTATCTTCACATTCGAGTCAGAGACAAGTTTCATCAGTTAGAAATTAATCTACGTTCACTGGTGTGTAACCATAGATGCAAAGAGCTCCAGTTCCATGCTTGTTAGAACATTACAGGAGGAGACATTAAAGGCGCTGGTGCTAAAAGGTCCCAAGGTTCCTCTATGTAGAACAATGCAACTCACACATGGATGCGATGCCGAGCCCCCCTTTCTTAAGTACGTAACTCTTCATGCATTCGAAGTGTGAATAAACCAAAAATAAAATCGATTTCATCTTTAAATGCCCAACCGACAAGTTAAATATTCTTCCTGAAAAAACTTCTATGCAAAGAATGCATAGTATTACTAGGGCCAATTAATCTTCATCATTGATAGGACCATTGGTTCTCTTTACAGCTAGGGGCAAGTTGATACTGGTCACCGCCTAATGCCTTGATATTTTTAATGCATGTAATGTAAGATGCTTTGAGGTTGAGAGTTCACTACAGCCCTTGTAAACACAGATCTCAACAGATCCATTGGTTTTTGCTTCTGTGCGTTCTGAAGTAGGATTGCTGTTTTCTTCTCTGCTGTTGTTGGCAAGTGCTCACTTGTTGGATTGTGTACATTTTTTACTAACTATATGCTGATTCGTGAGTGTTGTTTCATATCTGTAGGTGTTTTACTGTGTGTCTGGATGTCAGCAGTGGTATGTGGTTTGTGTGTGAGTGTGCATATGGGTGCCTGTACGTTGTGGATTTATCTGCATTCAAAACACAAAGGCCAGATATATTGGCTTTTGGCAATGCTTGTATTTATATGTGTTGTGGTGTGGGTCTTTGATATTGGGTTGTGTGAGAAATTTCGGTCCGGGGGTCCGAGGGCAATCAGAGTTACTGAGTCCCAATTATTTCAACTCCGTTCGTTCCCTTCTGGTGCCCCTGGCATCTGTGCTGAGGACACTAAAAGTGGGGACCAAGTACACCTTATAGCACTTGATTCAGAGGGTACCCAGGTAGTTCATTCAAAGTCTTCCTCAGGGAGATGCTGTAGGTTATAATTTCAGATCTCAGCACTGCAACAAATAGCACTCAATAAATCAATGTCAAATAAGTGTTTTTTTCTTTAAAAAGAAAAAGTTATTACTACGCGTTAAAATCACAAGTTAAACCAAAATGGAATGTAAAAACAATTATGGGAACACCCATGTAAAGACCTGACTCAGAGGTTAAATAACTGTGCTGAGGAAGCGAGTAGGGCTTTTCTCTCTGTCACATGCTTGGCATGTGGATATGTAGAATGAGCGCGCAAAGGTGCTCCTTACTCTGAGGGAGGGGTCCTGCTTCCACAGTGCCACTGGAACAGTCCAGTGTGCGCCTCTAGCACCAGGGCCAGGCTGCCCATTGTCTCTCACCTCTGAAGGGCATATTTCCAAGAGAGAGTGCTATATAGTGGGGAGACCCCAGAGTGCATGGGCTCCGCAGGTAAAAAAAATCCAACTGGAATATCTCAGAGCAACATATGTCCTGGCGCTCCTTTACTACCGTCTGTCCATAAACGCTGGCCTTAGTTTAAAAGGTAGGCACTGGCAGTCACAGTTCAAATCTTTTTTTAACAGAAGCTTAAAAGAGGTGAAACTCCAGCAGGGAGATTTATTCACGAAACAGGAGCTTTTCATAGGTCAGAATCGGGCTCCTGACAGGCTCACTTGAACACCGCATCTAGGGGGGTTTATGTTAACGTTTAAGTTCTTGTTTTGTCATTTTATTACTCAAACATATTTGAAAAACATTGTTCACTGTGGTCAGTATGATCCTTTGGGGGTGGTTTGGCTGGTCTTGAAATGTTTGAGTCCCTACAATAAAAATGGGGGTGATAGGACGCAGTTAAGGATACTACAATGTGTGATTTAATTTGATATACCAACGTAGTAGCCAAAGGATGCTTTAGGAACCAGTTAAGGGCCATACTGGCAAGTTTGGCTAAACGTTGGGGACTGTGAAGTGTAGTGGGACACTTTCCAATATATATGTCTGAAAGGGATGCCTTAAATTGTCAACTGCCTCCACCTTGAATTCTACTGATCTCAAAGAGACTGTTAGTTATAGATTCCTTACCTTAGAATTGCCCCCAGACGCCAGACTGGATCCGGAAAAAGGTAAGAGCCTAACCTACTCATTCACTTGCGCCTGGCCCTCAGACGTCATACTTTACTGGTCCACGACCCAAGGGAAAGCCATATACTTGATTCACCAAAGGCCAGGGGTAGCAGAAATGACATCACATGTCATTTGGCCTTTACGTTCACTTACACACACTTCCTTACACATACATTCACAATCACACATACATTCACAATCACACATAAACACACTCTCACCTAAACACAACATACATTTAAAGTATTTGTTACTTACCTCAGCTGCCAGGGAAGGTCATATTTCGACTAATTGTACTTCATTTGTATTGCACTAATAGTAAATAATATTATTCCCTATTAGTGTAATACATTTTTGTACAAAAAACGGAAGATTGGAGCCCCAACCAATGCCCATAAGGACCAGCTACCCCTGTTTTCCTAGACTTATTTTTCCACCTCTTAGGCCAGGGGTCATAAATGCAGTGCCAGGGGTCACAAGGCGAAAGTCAGGGTCTCAGCTGCAACCCATGGTGACTGCTAAATGACATCCATGCCTTTTGGAAAGACCCTCTTGCTGCATTGTGGCTGTAGTAGTCTAGTGGGCTGAGGAAGACTTCCAATTCATTACACTAAAGCATACCTTACTACTTTTTCTGTGTTCTGCTTACTGTTGCATCGCATCAAGGGCAACTTGTTTCAAGCTGTCTGGCTGAATATACAAATTACCTTGACCAGTTCTGACCAGCCTGAAGTCAACCTATCAGTAAAGCCCATGAAGAAAGTGGTAAAGAATAAAGATGCACTTTCTTGTGAATGTAGTAAAACTTTTCATTTTGAAAGAAGCTGGCACTTTCGTCATGGATTCTAGCAAGTGTCCCTGTGAGACCGGCCTCACGGCGTTGCCCTCCCAATCATCCAGCCAACCTGCAACCACCCTCAAGACACGACATCTCCGACTCCGGCCGCCCCAGCCACCCAGATCCGAGGGCCGGCCAGAGCCCTGACAGACTCGACACCCTACCACACATGTCCGACCGGGGGAGCGGGAACCCTCGAGCCAGACCCAAAGGCGCCAGCCCAGTCACACATCGGGTCGCCTTCCCCGGGAAGACTCGATCGGCCACCAGGCCCCTGGGGAGCAGGCGCCTCCCCTGCCGAGCGTCTGGGGTCCCTCCCAGACCCACCTGAAAAGACCAAAGAAGTGAGCGGCAGGAAATCCCGCCGAACCCCCTCCGTCACCCCAGTCCCCCCTCTGCGAGGACCCCGGACTTCAAAGAGCAAGCGGAGTATAACAAGGGGTGCCGGAGAAACGAAGGCAGAGAAGACCTGGAACCATCCGAGCCTGCTGACGCTGTCGCGGCTCCTGAACGCTGAAGTCACCTGGGCCTGCTGAGTGACTCGCGGCCTCTTGCTATTGAACCATCTGAGCCCTGCTGACGAGGTCACGGCTCCCGAGCACGGAACCACCTGGGCCTGCTGAGTGACTCGCGGCCTCTTGCTATCGAACCATCTGAGCCCTGCTGACGAGGTCGCGGCTCCCGAGCACTGAACCACCTGGGCCTGCTGAGTGACTCGCGGCCCCCAGCTATTGAACCATCTGAGCCTTGCTGACGAAATCGCGGCTCCCGAACTCTGACCACCTGTGCCTGCTGAGAGACTCGCGGCGCTCCCCTTGAGGACGACTCGGTAAGAGATCGCCCAGAGAATCGACACCCTCCAGCTCGAGGATTGTGAGCTATCCGCAGGGTATTTCGCAGAGACACTATCTTGAAAGACTGTCCCGCTACCCCCATTCCCCACGACCAATTTGTGGTACTTCGTGCCACTGCTGTACTACTTGCATCTTGGATCATAAAGATCCCTTGAAAATCATCGATAAAAAAGACCTATCGTCCTACAAAGAATACGTGTGGTGTCACTCTGTTCGTAGTGTATATCAGGGTGTGCGCGCCTAGTTCGGCCTACGTGGGAGAGGTGGGTCAAAGGGGTGGGCAAGACGGGCATCGAACCCCCCTCCGGCGAACGCCTTTCCAACAGTCCCAAAGTAGAATCAGTACTGGTAGATTGGGGCAAATACTTTGGGGTTTATTCACAAACTGCTTTTTGTAGTATGTTTATTAGTTCAGTAGACTACTTATGTACTGCAAAATGCTATTAATTAACCTACATGCAGAGGTTTCCATCTCTGTTATCATTTATGTGTACACCTATGTTTTAGTAGTAAATGTGGGGGAACGGGAGGGTGGCTGGAAAATGGGGAATGCTTATTACAAAATGGGAGGGATTAGGGAAGGGTTTAAGGAAGCACATGCACTCGCCTACAAAAGAGTAAACCCATTGCTATTCACATACTGCACCTCTAAAGTTACTACACCCAAAATGGACCCAAACAGTCGTAAATATACTCCAACTCAGACCTAGAGTTAGTCCAAAACCCCACATGGGCAACCACTGGTACTGCACCAACCTCTCAGTGAAAATAATGGAGGCAGTGACTTAAAATAGAAGCCCATAGGAAGTAAAATGAATTAATTAATTTCAACTTTTTAAAAATATATATAAATGTACTTTAATGTTGCAAAAATGACATGAATAAAACATAAATTTTACTTTATTCTTTAAGATTGTAATAACCTTTTTAATTTAAAAATAAATGTAACTTTATCTTTGTGTAATATTTAAATTCATGTAAATTAATTCTATACATAACTTTTAGTAACCTTTATTTCCTAATAAATAAATATAAACATTTTAGCTTAGGTGCCTTTTTTTAAATACATCTTTAGAAAAAGAATTGTAATTTAACTTAATTTAATATAGCTGTATCAATTAAATATTTGGTTCAAAATTAGGTTAATTGAACTGTAGCATTAATTTTATTTTGTTCTACATTTAAAATACTGACATAAAATGTATTTACATTAATATGTAATTAAAAAATATTTTGACTAATTGTTTTAAGTGTTTGCAATTTCCCTGTGCCTTGCTATAGAGAGATCTCCTGCAGGTAGCATATATGTGCGTGCTGACGCTTTAGGTGAGAAAACATGGAATAGTCGCTCCCCGCTGTGTGCATGCCCCTGATGTTTAGGGTAAGAAACCGTGTCTGAGGACGATGTGTCATCTACAGCAGATTGAGCAGTGTAAACAAAAGGATCAAGTGCCTCCCTGGGGTGGTCGCCTTCCTCACCTAGCTCTGCATGAGAATGTAGCACGTAGTGTTGGGCACTCGCGCTGCACAGGGGAAAATTGCTGGAACAACATGGCAAAGCCAAAACTATGACCAGAGCCAGCAACAACAGGCTGCTCACCCAAATTGTAGTTCAACATACCTATTTTGGATAAAGGGGTGGAGACATTGTCCCTTGGCAAGTCTAACCAATGTATCTTGGAAGATAAAAAATAGGGGGTCTGAGAGCCAGTGCTCTGGAGGGGCAGTCAAGGGTCCAGTTGAAGCAAGGATCTGGCAGCACTACACTGGGGTCTACGTCCCGTGGCGTGGCACATAGACCAATGTTTTGCAGGGCTAGTTACATGACATGGTGGCATCTACTAAAGTCTCGGGACAGGAGACTCCCGGCCTAGGGGGTAAATCACCACTGAGCCCCTGGAACAAAATTTGCAGACCTAGAATCCGACTCTCCTGAGGCAATGGGATCATCAAAGGATGTAGCCAGATGTCAGCAGGGTGACTTGCAGGCCAGACAGAGACCCCGGGGAGAGAGGCAGGTTGGCACTAAGGCGGTCATCACTGGCAGTGGATGCAGTTTCTGATTCGGAGGGCACCACCAGTTGGCGGAATGACAATGCCATGGCAATGGCCTTCATGGAGGTCCTGATGGGAAGGCAATGTAGGTGAGCTGGCTGGGTCTCTGGATCTGAGGCTATGCCCCTCTTGCTGTGGAGGTACCCTTGGCTGTGTCACTTTCCCACCAATGATAGAAGTGCCAAGGCCATCCAAGTGTTCTATCCAGTCCCAAGCGGACGAGGGGTCAGTGAAGAAATGGGCATGATATGATTTTAGGTTTGGCTGGGAACAACGAGTACTGAAGATTCATGTCTTGGAGCCGACGAGGATGAGTACTGCCACTGTACTGCCATCCTGAAGTCTGGAAAGACGGATACTCTGCTGTTTTCAATCTCAAGCAGGCCCACTTGCTGGGCTGATTGTAGAAAGAGTCCCTGTCCTTTTAGTGGAGGAGCTGGGCCACAACTGGGAAAGGCAGTTGATCCTGGTGGCATTCGGCAGGCAGGGACGTTGTGGGCTCTCTCAAAGGAGAAGTAAGGGCATAGGTGTGCAGCCAGGGTGAAGGACCAGATCTAGTTCTCTTGATAGGACATCATGGAATCAGAGTTCTCCAACCCCTCTGGGAGTCCCATTATTCGAATGTTATTGTGTTGTGCACGGCCCTCAGTATCTTCAGCACAGTCTCTAAGTCTCTTCAGGCGTTCAGCAAGATCTCTGGTGCATTTTCCTTGAGACTCTAATTGAGGAGCGATGTCAGACAGTGTGCGTTCTGTGTCCATCACCCTATAGGAGAGCTTTTGTTAATCATCCCTGAGTAGCCGGAATTTGGCACATAGCTCCTGGATCTTTGTCTCCACGGATGTCCCGGACATGGCGATCGCTTGTAGGATAGAATCCAGCTTATCCTGAGCATCCAAAGGTTGTGTCACCTGAGAGTGGCCATGGTCTGGTCTGTCCGCTAAATCTAAAGAAGTGGATGGCAGCCTGGAAGGACTTCTCATCGGGCCCTGACGTCCCATTGCCGGTCAGGGCTAAATGATACCAAAGGAATAGGGGGCAGGACAGCACCTGCACTAGATGCCACTAAATCTCGCTGTTTTGCTGTCGATCTGCAAGAATATTAGGATCTGTTTAGGTGTTTTCGAGGCGCAGCACACCTCAGTAGGGTCATGATTGTCAGGAACATGGTAGCTAGTGCATATGTAAAGCAAGGTTAGGCTAAACAACACTTAGTACTCAAAAGGTTCAGAAAATACCCCCATTGGAAAAGGTTTCACTCTGCTACAAAGACTGCATTGAAATTTTATTTAAACGCACTTCGCACTTTTCCAGGATTGAATTCAGGAAGCATTCCATTCTACCTCAATCATGAAGGTCAGCGGTCTAGTGCTATTAGGCACGAGGAGGAAGAAGCGCGAATCGCGCATGTGCAACAAACAAACGCTGCACTTCAACTGGACTCTGAGAGGCACTGGTTGTGTCTCTCATCTGTGCAGCCTTCTGACAGGAATTATTTCGACGGTTAAGATACTGGATAATGTCTCTCTTCGGCTATTGCTTAGCGCAACTTGCAGTATTCTTATTCCGCTGCCGAAAAACATACAGGCAGTGTTATTCTTTCATGCATGCATGAAAATAGTCTCGAGCTCGAGAATACATAATTCTCCTCAGTTTTTCAGGCATCAAATTTGATTATTCAGAGATTCCAAAAGTATTTCAGCCAAGTTATTCTTCTGAGAAGTTTCCAGAAACTCAATGTAGCCTTACACTTGTTGAATGAAAATATTTTCCTGTTGAAGCCTACAACGGGTAAGGAACCATCTTATTTACTCGCAAGAGAACTGTTCTTCAATTAACTCTTCGTGAACAGTGAACCGATTCAAGTATTTACATCGTTTAAATTAATTTGAACAAGAACTTTATTTACAAGACTAAGAGCAACAAATCTCATTAACTTTCATTACAACATTTTGAGAAATAGAGAGATGCATTAGCCTTGCGCTATTGGGTAATTAGACTATATAGGAAAAGATTGATGTATATAAGCATAATTTTGGAAAAAGTTATTTATGGAATTGTTGAGCATTGTGTGTTTGTACATTTGTCTTCTCATGCAGGTACAACAATACTAACCCAGTAGACGAATAGAAGGATACAGAAAAAGACGTACCGAATATCCTCCTTCAAGGCTGTCTCTCTCTGTCCACTTCCCCTTTCCCCCTGCCGCTGTCCAGCATCTACAGATTGTATTCTGTGTTTGTGGGGACTGGTGGAGGGGCTTTGGGCACATCGTCAGCTCCTGTGGAAACTGTGCTGGTATCTTCTGACAATGATGCAAAGTCTCTTCAACACAGGTCCTGTCTCTCCTAGTTCAGGCTGATACACCAACAGATTCAGGTCTCCGAACGGCCGCAAGTAGTGGGCCAGGAAAGATTAGGGAACTCACGGTAGTGCAAGATGGCTTCCTCTGTTGTCGGTTTCCTCAAGATCTGCAGCGGATGAAGGCCCACAATCACACATATGTGGCAGCTTAATTGCGGCGAGGTGCTACGCACAGCCACCCCTAGGTAATAGTCTCTCAAAGACCAATTAGCGTCTGGTCTCAATCAGAGGTCTATAGTCAGTAGGCCAACAACTGATGTGGGTAGGGAGAGCTGTAGGTGGGCTGCAGTGTGGAAGCCGCAGAAAGTGAAGAAATACCCCCGGCCACTCCGGTAAGAGTCTCACAGTGGTAAGGGCCTAAGGGGGAATGAGGGAGCTGACTCGAGCTGTGTGCTGCCTTGTCTCGGGCTTGGCTGTGGAGGTATCCCGTGGTCCCAAGTGTTGATTGAGTCATGAACTTCAGGAGGACTGTGATGCCAGGGGCCGAGTTGGAAAAAAAAAAAAGTTAGGCCGCACCGATTAGTGCCGATCAGGGGTGAAGGTCTCAGGTGAGAAGACTGTTCTTCTGGAGTGTGCATGCTGTCTCCCGGGACCAGCAATGAGATCCTCCCTCAGTTTACTATGCAGGTCGGGCCCTGCAGCGCGGGGTTCCCTTGTCACCAGGTGTGTCTGAGCGTCATCAGCGCCTGATGCTGTAAGGTGACAGGCACCGAGCAAGGCTTGCCTCAGTGCCAAATGCTGCACAGTAATGGCCCTGTCGGCAGGAAGGAAGGCCGCAGGTAAGTGCGTCAATTCCTAGGATCTGCCTCAATGTTCCTTATGGGCCTTGGAAGCATATTGGCTGCGGGGCCAAGGAGCATCAAAACTTCAGCCACGGAGGGGAAGGAAGCAGAAGAAGTGGAGACCAAATGAGTATGAAGGAGTAGGCCCCAACTGGGCCCTTCCGGCAAGTCCCCAGAGGTGGTGTCGGCCTCAGGAGTAGAGGCGCCCTCATGAGGACACGAGTGGTGATGCTCCTGATCTGGTGCTGATGTTTCCTCAATGGTGTTGGCATAGCTCGGGCTCCAGGATCACTGGCAGAACAGAAGCAGGTGTCGGGAAAGCAGGAGGGGTGGTCGCCGGATGAGTAGCTTCGGTGGGGCGCTGCTGCTAAGCGTTGGCCTCATGGTGGGAGGATGCTCATTTGAGATGCCTGCTGTCTTCTCCCCAGCGTGGTGGCAGCACACCCCTTTCATCCTCTGTTGTGGGGCGGGCCCCAGGCACTCATGGGGACTTGTGATTGTGGATGTATGATGATCCCGCACTGTTTAGGGTGCCCCGGGGACCCAGACATCTGAAGCAGCAAGGCACAGAGCAAGGCCCGCCACAAGATTATTGGTGGCAAATCGTCACTGCTGGTGAGCAGGGTGGCAGTCGGTGCCCCGCAGTCTGGGTCCACATTCTCTGGGCGATGGTTGGGAAGGTGTGTGTGCTGTACAGACAGAATTACTAAGGACCCCCTGGCCCTCCGAAGTGGAGCTCTACAGAAGGTGGACTGCCATCTTGCGCGGTCAAGCCACACCCCCATTTGTGTGCTGTATAATACACTTTAAACTTGCCTGTAAGTTAAGCCTGTCTGCTTTTCTCGCTAGCTACCAGAGGGTAAAGCACTGGGTAATTTAGTGACTTCTGTGATTCACCCTGACAAGGACCATGATTGTTGCTGAGTGGGGATTCTACCCCCCTCAACAAATAACCCAATTTCTTACAACATGTAATTTACTCCTATACTCTTGATTAACTTTTCCATCTTCGGCTATTCACAAAAACTGAGGGTAAAGTTACTCAAAAGTATATACTTACACAACTCCACCACTAAAAAAAGAGAATAGAGCCAAATTTAAGAGCATAAGCTCCTGCAGCCAAGAAAGAAACAGCACCACACATGGCCAATGAATTATACTGCAACAACGTTCCATAGAAAATAATGCAGGTAGAGACTTAAAACAAAAAACTCCCAGGGGTTAAATTGATTTAAATTATTTGAAATGGTTCAAAATAAATGTGATTCAACGTAAAATATACCTAAAAAGGTTTAATATTTAATTATAAAATATTTTAATAATCTTTTTAATTTAAAAATTAATGCAAAATGAATATTTTGTTGAAATATATTTAAATTACTTTTAATTAATTCTCATCATTTTTAATATTTATCAATGAATTATATTTTTTCTTTAGGTGGACATTTATTTTTTAATTTAAACTTCAGAATATAATTGAAATGTAATTTAATATCTTTAAATATATTGAAGATTGAATTCAAAATTAAAGTTAACAGTGCTATAGCATTTGTTGTATTTTGTTCACATTTAAAATTAACATTTAAATTGTTTTTGAAATATTTATAATACAAATAGTTTTACTAATTTATCATAAGATATAATAAACTTTTTACATGTTCCCTATACTTAGGTTCCAAAGGGAGATCACCCAACTGTGGAGTCCTGTGGTATTCCTTCTGTGCTAATGTGCAGAATTTACCTATTTGGGAATTCTATATTATGTAGTAGATTGTTAGGGGTGTTATTGTTCAAATGATGATGTATCAGTGAGAGTTGTTGGTGGCTTGTTGGAGGATTTGCATGAAGAATCCACACCTCAACTTCAACATTACCCAAATTGGTGCATTTACAAGTACAGGTGGCCTCTTATGGACCTCCAAATAGAAAGCTTGGTGACTGAGTGCCTTGATTGCTGTAAGAGTATCAAAGTTAGAAGGACTAGAACTACCCTTATGGAGTATATAGAGATTCCCATTTGGCTGTGGGACAAGGTAGTCTTAGACATCTTGGCACCATTTATAATGGAATCACCCCCAAATTACTTGGGTGCTGTTGATGAACGTGTCTTCCAGATGACCCAAGATTGCCATAGTGTACAAAGTTATTACAGCTTCAGTAATTAATGAGAATGATCTGAACAGATAATGGAGTTCACTTTACGCCTAAGGAAACAGAATTGTTTTTGAAGGAAAGGGACAGTGCCCATAAGAAGTGTTTGCTCCACCATTCCCACACTAATGGAATGGTAGTGAGGTTTAACAGAACTATAAAGGAGGGGATTCAGTTGTTCAGAAGTGGAGGTGTATAGATATTCTCCTCATGCCACTATCTGGGTTACGCCATTCAAATTATTTTGCAGAAGGCAGCCCTGCAACAAAGTGTGCCCCGCATTGGTGAGAGAGCATATTAGCTCCACGTTGGATGGATGTGCAGAGCGTAATAGAAAAATGGCACCTACCTGCTTGCTGAGGGAACACAGGAAGCAAATTCAAAGGAAATAGAATTATGATTTACGCAAAATTGTGTCAACCATTGACTGTGTGGTTGCTGACTTGGTAGTGCTGAAAGTACCAAGGAAACGTCAAAGTGATGATAAATTTAGCAAACCACTGAAGGTTGTGAAGTTGTTCTGTGGTGCAGTCAAACTACAAGATGGTTATTTACAGAATGTAAAACATATGTATTTGTAAAGAAAATACAGGAGTTTAAATTGTTGCCCAGGTGTTTGTTTTTGTTGTTGTGTGTCATTGCTGAGTTTGTTTTCACGGGAAGGTTTATGCTAAGTATTATGTGTTAGTGTGTAGAATTTTCCTGTTTAGGAATCCTATGTTCTGTAGTTGATTGATAGGGTTATTGTTGCTGAAATTATAAGGGTCCAGTGAGACCTGTTGCTGGATTATTGGAGGTTGGACTTGCTACGAAAGAAATAAACTTGTTCCTTCTGTTAGTGAACCTACTCATCATTTCCATGAAGAATCCAAGGAGGATTACACAAGCCTCCCATTGGTAAAGTATAGGGAAAAGTAAAAAAGTTTATTTAACCCACAAAAGTAGTAAAAATAAAAATGCTTTTAACTTACGATTCACTATTAACTTAATTTTGAATTAAATCTGTGATTAATTTGAATATATTAAACTGTACAAAACATATTTCAGAAGTTTAAATAAAAAATAAACTCACCTCTAAAGTAAACAAATATATATATTTTTAATAAGTATTGATAATTATTAAAACTGATGCTTAGAAGTAGTTAAAAGTAACTTAATTATATTTATTTTTAAATTAATGTTGTATGAAATTATAGATTTAAAAAAGGTGTATTCGTATTTTATAATAAACTAATAAACATGTTTTATTTTTATTTTTTAATATAAATTATATGTTAATTATTATATTTATAACTATTGTAAATAATTAATTTAATTTAACATTATTTTCTATTGGGTTTTATTATAAGCCTCCACCTCCTTTATCTTCTATGGGTAGGTGTTGCAGTACCAGTGGTTGGTCATCTGTGGTGCCGGGCCTACTCCAGCTCTGAGCTGGAGTAATGCACTACTATTTTAGGTCCCTTTGTAGCTATAGTTACTTTAGAAGTGCAGTTTTTGAATAGCAACTGGCTTACTCTTTTGTGGTTTGGTGTATGACCCTAAAGCACTCCCCAACACCCCCTAAACCCTTCCTTACTCATACCATAAGCCATCCCATTTAGTAGTAAATATGTCCCTTCTTCCAACAATTCCCCTTAATCACTCCCTTCCACACTTACTACAAAGAAGAAACCGTATATGTGTGAGGATCTCTCTATGGAGAAGATATGAGAGGTGGAGGTGGAAATTTACACTCGTAGGTTTGTGAAAAGTATTTTGTAGTACTTTAGTAGCACTGTTGTAGTACTACTAAACATACAACAAAATGCAGTTTGTGAATAGTCCCCATTATTTAGATTTTTGATGATGATAGATAAGAGCATGATTTGAGAGTGAGAATTGTGAGAATTGTTCTTCAGATATTCCTTAAGCATGGCTTCTCTCTGAAACTTAGAAAGGGTACATGAGAAAAAGCACAACTTTTTTATCTTGAATGTCACATTTCTGATAAGTGGATTTAACCCAAGCACAATTTATTTGATATCATTAGAAGGGTACCAATTCCTCATAATAGAAAATCATTGTTTTATTTGACGGGAATGGTAAACTATTACACCAAACTTCTCATGAACTTTGTGATAACAATGTCTCTTTGATGGCTTAGTTAAAGATAAAAGTGGAGTGTATCTTAGATGAGAAATTTAGTGAAGGGTTTGTGAAAATTGAGTTAGAATTGAATGAAGCACAAAGTTTACAATATTTTAAGTCAGGACAGAATGTAAGATAGTTATTAATGCCAGCAACAATGGTTTAGGGGCTAGCTTGAAGCACAATAATGGTGGAAAAGATAAAATGGTTCTATCTGCATCAGCAGCTCTGAGAAACACGGAGTAAGAAGATCTTGCTGTGCTATGGTTGAATAAGAAGTTTGAGTTTTTGTGTGGGGCACAAACTTTACTATCAGAACAGACTATAAGACAGTATGAGAGACGTTTATGAGCAAAGGATTACATTTGGTGGCAGCTTGCATCTGTATGTGAGTTATAAAATTAAGGGCACACACATTCACAGTGAAATATATATTGGAAGTGAAAAATCGTGCTGCAGACTATCTTTCCAGATTAGTGGTAAAGGGTAGTGATGACAAGAAAAATGGATGCTAGTGGAGGAAATTAATATTTACTAGAGAAAGTGTTTATAACTCGAAATCATCTCAGAAAAAGAGTGGCGAGAAGTAGTGAGTAGGGATGAGACATTGTAGAAAAAGAGTCGCGAGAAGTAGTGAGTAGGGATGAGACATTGTAAGGAGTTATACATTTGATACTTAACAAGTGGAAGGAAAAGAACAAAACTGATCTTGAATGTAAACCCCTTTGAGTACTTAGAGATAAATTAGCCATCAATGAAGGCCTGTTATTCAGAAAACCTAGGATGACTTTGCAAGAGAAAAGGAGATCTAGATTACGCATAATGGCTAATAAGCGATGCCTATGGATGGTACAAACCAGTGCTAGATTATGGTGTAAGTATTGTGCCCAGAACTTGATGGTGATATGGAAAAATGGTATGAGTATGTACATTGGTGTCTTAGTGACGTTATTTGTAGAATTACAGTACCTCCCATGAAGAGAAACAAACTACATCAGAAGCAACTGAAAGTAGTAGCTTTCGCTATAATTAGCATACATATGGTGAAGCAGCTACTTCATGTATCTTCTTCTTGATAGATTAGCGTTCTAGGAGGCCAGAAGTTCCTTGTGTGAGTGGTGTTACCACCTTGTCAAAAAACATCTTGAGGAAATATTTAGGCGATAAAGCTATTCCAGTTCTATTTTAACAGATAATGGGGTACAAGCAGTATCACATACGATAGAAGAATTTTTGAGTGAAAGAGAGATGAAGAAGTATGTCATGTGACATTCCCAAAACTAGCGAGATGATGGAAAAGGTGACAAGACCCTGAATGAAGGTGTACTACAAGCTAGGTGCAATGGCATACACTGGAAAAAAGAATAGTAGCAGGTTGAGTGTATACAAGTGTTCCACACATACCACTAGAAGGAAAATGGCATATCAGGTTTTTTAAGGGAAGATGTATCAATACATGCGTGTCTGGGTTAAAATGGTTTGCAATAAGGGCACAACTTAATTTTGTGTTAAGTGTGATGGGTGAGAAAGAGAGCTACATTCAATGGAAAACAGGAAAGTGGAGATTGACCAGAAGAAAGCTGTTTCATGCAAACATATATGTGCAGGTGACTAGTTAGAGAGAAGATTAGAGCAGGGAGGAATGACTGGCTGAAGATATCTGTCAATCTTATTGACAAGGTCATTTAAATTCAGAAGTAGGAAAGATGCCCTTTAAGTGGACTAATTGTCCTGAAAATCATGAATAGAATAAAAGAATGACTCTTATCTCAAAAGAAGCATGCAGCGCAATTTTATAAAGAAATAGCGTTGCACCATGATAGGAGCCTAGCTGCTTCATAATGCAAAAGGGGAGGGCTACCACCTCTGATTCCCCTCTCTACGGCCAGGTGCGACTTCTAGGGAGAGATTTAAAAGACAAAATGGCTTCATAAACAGCCCCTATAATGTTGCCCAAAATCGGAAACAGTTCATACTTCACCCCAGCCTTGTCCAAGGGCCGAGTTTAAATATAGAAACCCTTCCAAGGCTTCCTGATGGGCTGTGAAGGAATATCTTATGCTTCACCAAACAAACCCTGACGGCCAGGACAGGCTGGGGAGTTCTGCTGCTCCCCACAAATGTAAACAGCCAGTCTTAGGCAAAGACCTGCCAGTTATGAGCACCTCCCCTGACCCTGTACTCGGGCCGAAGGGGGACAAATTAATTTGTTCTTCTTGGCATTACCCAATGTCCCGGAAGAAGCTAAAATACATCCTCTCTAATCTTTCACTATGCCCAGGATGGGGTGTGCACACTGCCCCAGCCACGCCCCACTCAGTCTTCTGCAATGGCTGTGTATTGACCACTAACTCCCATCTTCACAGGGAAAGGGGAGGTTGATATCCATGTGCTGACTTTTTCAAATTGCTGGGTTAGGCTAAATACCATAGTGTGTCACTGGCAAGTCTTTGAGTGAGTGATCAAAATCAATAGGTAGAACTTGAGATATGAATTTTTAAAGAATAAACTGCAATATAGTGCTTAAAAGCCAATAGCGCTTAGGGGTTACTTGGGGTCGTGCTGGACCGGGGTAGATCCAAAGTTCAGAATGACCGCGATAAAGGACAGGTCGGCTACAAGACCCACGCAGGGCCTGCTGAACAAGTACTTTGGATGGAGCAATTGTCAATGCCAAAGACTGGATGTGAGGGTTCCAATTGACGCAGTTGGGTAGATGAGTTGTCGCTGAGCCTCACAGGCGGGTCCTGCGTCAAACCACTTCTAATGCAGGCACTATGTCACCATTGATCCTTGCTGTCGGATCCCACGTCGTTGTCGAGCCATGCAGGGATGTCCTTGAATCAGTGCTGTGTCACCGTCGAAGGGCATTTCGGCGGTTCCGATCGGCGCAAAGTCAGCATTGTGTCGATTTGGTAAAATAATGGTGAAAAACTGCTGCAGAACTCACTTTCAAGGCCCAGGACTGGATTGGCACCTCTTGGTAGGACAGGACTCACAGTTGGCAGAGTCCAGCAGCTGAAGCAGAGTTAAAGGTAGTCTTTGATGGCCCTGAGAATTCAAAACAAGAGGCAAGCCAGCAAGCCCTCGATGAAACTTGGGTCAAAGATGTAGAGAGCAGCTTTAGTCCTTTTCACTCTCAGGCAAGGAGCAGCAGGCAGCAGGCCAAAACAGCAAAGCGGTTAGCAAAGTGGCAGTCCCTCCTACAGCACAGCATCTCTTCTTTCTGGCAAAATGTCCTTAGTTCCATCAATGTTCTAAAATCATGGTGTCAGAGTTCCAGTACTTATACTCATTCGAGCCTCTGAAGGAGACTTCAAGAGTTGCTTTGAAGTGCACAAGGCCGTACCTTTTCTGCCCTGGCCGCAGACTAACTACAGTCCCCTTTGTGTGGGGACAGGCACAGCCCCACAGGTTCAAGTGTCAGCTTCTCCCTCTCATCCTGCCTCAGGATGACCCATCAACATACAGATGGCTGCTCAGTCACATCCACTCTGCCTTTGTCTGTGGCTGTCTAGAGGGAATGCAGGTAGCCAGCTGTCACCCATCCCAGACGTGTATTCCAGAGACAGGCAGAAGGCACCAAATGGTTTAAGCAAGAAAATGCCAACTTTCTGAAAGCTAAGAAAAAATGAAAACCTGGATATCTTAAATCTTTTATGCCACCTATTTTCAGCAAGGATCAAAAAGATAATAATTCGATTTGACTTGGTTATTTATTAAACCTTTTTTTTCCTTTAGTAAACTTTTTTTTTGAGTTTATGTACATTCTTAAATGTATGAATAGTAACACCACCTATTCATTCCAGAGAACCATACAAAAGAAATACATACATTTAAAGACAACAAATTAGCAATAATCGATACATATTTACAACATACAACACGAAACATCAATAAATTCATCCACCAATCTTGTTTCAACAATTGACAGACCCTTTGATCCTTTTCAAACCAAACAGGGAGATTGTCAAGCACTGTTAGCGTAGAGTGGGGGATAACACTTTCAATACATCTCCCTCAAGCTATACATAAACCCATCTACTATAGTTCCTCAGTGTTAAATAGAATGCCGACACGTTTCGAGACCCGGTACAACTTTAGGGGCTCTAATCAGGGCTTCTGATTTACAAACATTGGTGTAATCTATAAAACAGAATAAAACATGACTAACTGATTTTGGAACTATTTTACTTTATTCCAAACTCATCAGTCAATACCAAAGGAAGGAACCAATACCTGATGGAAGAGGATTCCTCCATCGAGGTTGCTTGTGTTTATTTGATGATGGAAAGTCCTAGCTGGCCCTATTTAAATAGAAAGCTATTATCAGTAACGTGTATACTTGATTTCGCTACACGAAGGTTTTCATTTTTTCTTCACATATAATATGGCCCTACCTGGTATCTGTCCCTTTGGGCTTAACCCCCCTTGTTGCTAACTTTCTAAAAGTGGCATTTTCAGAACTGAGATTTAAAAACCAACTTCACCATAAGTTGTGTTTTTAAATTGTGAGTCCGGAGACACCAAATTTGATTTTCCTATCTTATCCCAATGGGAAAAAACACGTAAAATGTTATACGGCAGTGCCCATGTTAACCTATGGGAGAGATAGGCCTTGCAGTAGTGAAAAACGAATGTAAGAGTATTTTACTACCAGCAGTCTAGGGCCTATGTTAGGGGGTGACTTACATGTAATAAAAGGGAAGGTTTGGGCTGGCACGTAGGTCAACTTGCCAGGTTGACCTGGCAGTTTTGAAACTGTACACATAGGCCCTGCCATGGCAGGCCTTGGGCATGTTTAAATGGCTACTTAAGTGGGTGTCACAATCAGTGTTGCAGGCCCACTAGTAGCATTTAATTTACAGTCCCTGGGCACATATAATGCCCTTCACTCAGGACATATATATACATTAAATATGCTAGCTGTGGATAATCCAATGTTACCATTTTTTGAGTACAGAGCACATGCACTTTTGCACTAGTTAGCAGTGGTAAATAGCCCAGAATCCTGAAGCCAGCAAAAAGAGGTCAGAGAAAAGAGGAGGAGGAAGGCAAAAACGTTCGGGGTGACCCTGCTGAAAGGGCCAGGCCCAACAGTTAGGTATAAAGACTCTACCTTTGGGGTGGGCTCAGCACATGCCCCCAATGGTTGCACACCTCATTTGTTTGCTTCACTGAACAGGCTTCTGGCTGAATTTGGTAAACTTATCTGAAATCTAACCATTGACTAATTTTTTAACCTCTTCAATGCCTATGACGAGCTGGTCTCGTCATGGGCCGCGGTTGCGCTGTGCCCATGACGAGACCAGCTCGTCATAAACCCCGCCCGCTAATGAAAGCGCCGGCACAGGGCGGGGAAAGGGGCGGGCACTGAAGGGGTTAATAGTTCTGGGAAACTCACTAATGTGGTATGCAGAGATAAACTTTTGCCATTTGACACGTCCAAGGGAACAAGGCTAAACTTTCCCAAGCTGCATTTGTGGGAGAAGCTTGGGGATTGACTACATTCGAATCCCGAATCACACACACCCCTAACCACTGAACAGCTTTGTTTTGGAAGGGAGCATCTCTGAACTCTCACCTATACTTCTTCAGCTTGACCAGGGTCTACTAGTGCCCTCTTCCAAAAAAGGATAAAGATCATCCACAAGTTCAAGCAACCAGCAGAGAAGAAACTACTGCAACAACACTTCCACTTAGCAGAATGCCTGTCACTGAATGAAAACACTGGACCTTTTAGTCAACTCCTGTCGGCGGCAAGTAAAATCTGTTTAAGAGGTGACACAACGAGGAACTTAACATTGGCAAAGAGGAAGGCTACCAAGCAACACACAACTGTGGAAGCATCTATTAAATCCATAACTGTTTGATATCATGTTAAACCCTGCGACACTTGTCTTTCAATCTCACTCCTTCTATCGTAGGCAGAATATGCTCTATCAAGACTGAAAAAGAATAATTACCAAACATGGTAAAAAGGCAGGCAGATTGCTAGCCCGACAAATTGAAGCAGATGAAAGCCACTACTGCATTTACAGCTGTGCCAAGTTCAACGACCAATTGATCACAAAACCAATAGAAATTGAAGAATTTGCAGATTTCTTCTCTGACCTCTCTACTTATGAAGCAGATGCCTTGTGAAATGGGACGAGTCTTTCTATGAAAAACTGAACTCGCCACACCTTTTGCCTGAAGCATAGGAATGCCTTGAAGAAGACATTACAATTTCTGGAACACAAAAAGCCATCAGAATAACGTTTTCGAGCTAAGCAGCAGAAGAGTGTGGATTTCCCCAAGAACTGTAAAAATAGTAATGCAAACAAGCATTGGCATAGCCAATAGGTCTCGCTTTTGGGACCTTATAAGTGTTTAGCCATGCAACAGTTGCATAACTAAATACTTATAAGGTCCCAAAAGCGAGACCTAATGGCTATGCCAATGCTTGTTAGGATAGACACTAAGCTGAAGCAGTGCTTGATATTGTTTTACAGGCCCAAGTATGCATATTGGTAGAGTCTTTGTTACTGTACTGAACCGTGGAACTCATCAGCAAGATAATAAAAATAAACAGAAAACTGCCCAACAGCAGACAAAGCAGAGTAACTGTCATTTACAGAAGCCACGTGTCCATACATCTGCTTCCTGTTTAGAGGAGAAATAAATAGGAGATGCTTTGCATTATGTATATAAACATCTCAAATCAAAACATGCAAGCAACACATTTGGCTCAATCACAAATGACGAGATTTTTCTAACTACTATAAATAAGGTTGTGATAAAAAGGATTAACCAATATATCGCTGGAGGTGGGTGTCCATGTAGGTGAACTCGGTGGTCACCTAGAGAACCAAGTTAATTGCATAATCTAGTTTGAAAGGCAAAAATATCAAGTTAAAAAAATAATTAAGAAAATTAAGTAAAAATATATATGGGGGTCAACTACATGGATCACCTAGGGGCACACCCTTCTGGCAGATAGTGGTCCTAAAGCTTCCTGCCTAAAATTCCCAAAACATCGCCTGCATTTATTGCAAAAGTTTCTCCCACCGAGGAGTCGTTAATCTTGAAGGAAGTTCTAGCATATGTTGATTCCTAAAACCAATTGAAATCTACTGCCAAGCCCATCTCAGTGAAGAAGCTCACCTGTGGGGGGAACAACCTTTACAACGCAACTTTTACAACGCACTACACTTACAACGCAATTTTTACAACGCAACATCCACTACAACGCATTCCATTACATCGCATGACACCACAACGCATTTTTAAAAACTACCTTTACAACGCATTCCATTACAACGCATACTACCTTTACAACGCATACCATTACAACGCATAATATTACACTACACTATCCAACACTTACCCTACTGTTGCACCCCCTGGAGTTAGAATAGTAATTTTTACCCCTATACTATCCAACACTTACCCTACTGTTGCACCCCCTGGAGTTAGAATAGTAATTTTTACCCCTATACTATCCAACACTTACCCTACTGTTGCACCCCCTGGAGTTAGAATAGTAATTTATACCCCTATACTATCCAACACTTACCCTACTGTTGCACCCCCTGGAGTTAGAATAGTAATTTTTACCCCTATACTATCCAACACTTACCCTACTGTTGCACCCCCTGGAGTTAGAATAGTAATTTTTACCCCTATACTATCCAACACTTACCCTACTGTTGCACCCCCTGGAGTTAGAATAGTAATTTTTACCCCTATATTATCCAACACTTACCCTACTGTTGCACCCCCTGGAGAAAGAATAGTAATTTTTACCCCTATACTATCCAACACTTACCCTACTGTTGCACCCCCTGGAGTTAGAATAGTAATTTTTACCCCTATACTATCCAACACTTACCCTACTGTTGCATCCCCTGGAGTTAGAATAGTAATTTTTACCCCTATACTATCCAACACTTACCCTACTGTTGCACCCCTGGAGTAAGAATAGTAATTTTTACCCCTATACTATCCAACACTTACCCTACTGTTGCACCCCCTGGAGTTAGAATAGTAATTTTTACCCCTATACTATCCAACACTTACCCTACTGTTGCACCCCCTGGAGTTAGAATAGTAATTTTTACCCCTATACTATCCAACACTTACCCTACTGTTGCACCCCCTGGAGTTAGAATAGTAATTTTTACCCCTATACTATCCAATACTTACCTTAAATGCAATGTAATATTATGCGTTGTAATGGTATGCGTTGTAAAGGTAGTATGCATTGTAATGGAATGCGTTGTAAAGGTAGTTTTTAAAAATGCGTTGTAGTGTCATGCGATGTAATGGAATGCGTTGTAGTGGATGTTGCGTTGTAAAAATTGCGTTGTAAGTGCATGCGTTGTAAAAGTATGCGTTGTAACGTCATACATCCCACCTGTGGATGCACATACGTTTTGGGGCACCTTTTGGTTTACAGTGGCAGGCCTGCAGTTTCAAGATCAAAAAGTTGGAATCCTTGAAATTTTTTGAATGGCCCCACACAGTCCTCCTGTTCATGTTTTGCTACAAGACAAACAATATTTTGCTTAAGAGCGCATTTTCCGCATGAAAACCAGAGTTTCCAAAGATCCCTGGCTTGTGTACTCTCACTCTTCAGCAAAGAAACACAGTATAGATTACCCAACTTACCAACACGGTGACACACTGCAGTCAGAGAAACCTAAAGTAAACGCTGTTGGGATTCCAGACCAGACAAAGGAGACTCACACAACTCCCTCGAGGTGTCCTTAGCCATGAAGCAGATTAAAAACAGACAACGTACAATGGGACAACTGTGAAAGAAAAACCTAGCAGAGCACGCACAAACGCACTGCGATAAGGGGTCATCATAACAGCTGCCAACATACCCTACGGCCTTAATGTAGAAACATAAACAGCAAAGGGCAATGAGTTTGATTCTCTTATCACGGGCTGCTATAAGGGAAGTAATAAAGTCTCCAGAAACCATAACCCAAGTCCATTGCAGGTTTAGAACTTTGGCAAAACAAGTTAAAACAAACGCGGCCCCGGTGAGCCTCGCATACAGGAAGGGGCCGCGAGACGCGCTCTGTGGTGGGGGAGGGGGAGGAGCATTGAGGCGCAAAAGTCAAAGCAGGCTGGCTGGCGAGTGGTGTGCGATGTGCGCGCACCATGACGAGAGAGGAAAGCCATATGACGCCTCTGCTCGTCATTGTGCTCGTAACCGCACGCCCGTCGCCAGTGGGCTGAAGTGCTTTACAAAAGCAGATTGCATGGCGGCACGATGCACGTGATTGTGCGCGTGCTCGCCATGCAATCCGCATTTGGGAGCACTTTTGGGAGCCCCTTTACAAGAGTCTCGCTGAGCGATCGCTTACGCAATAGCCAGCGAGACCTAAAAATGAGTAACCCTTCTGAATGCAGTCTTTAAAGAAGCTGAAGCAGTGGCCTGCTTAGATCTGAATTTGACGGCATCACCACTATTTTCTGCTTCCGAAACCTGGCAAGCACCCCTCCCCCTTTTGTGTGCAAGTTAGAGGCTAATTTCTCTGATCAACTTAGATATTAACATTCTGACTAAACTGACAGCCAGCTACCTGAAATCTGTATTTCCTACACTGATTCCAGAATCACAGGCAGGGTTTTCCCAGGGTGGTCTTCTAGGCGTCAACTACAGACTCTACTTCCCCTTCTATATCAAACTTGCAAGGAGTACAGCAACTTTCGAATAACGTTATATGCACATACATAGTGCAAAAGGTAAATATATAAATCACAATCCTCTTGGCCACAGTCATCCGTAATTAGCTAAAGTCAGAACCATTCCACATACACAGGGGGACTGGATACGTTCTTTTCTTTGTCATTGCATCTGTGGGACTGAATCATGTTGATGCTCTTGTTAGTTGGTCCCTTTTGCTAGTCCGCTCCTCTCCGTAACTCATTTCATCATCGATGCGTGGGTCATTTCTCTTTGTCAGACGCGCTTTTGCTTTTGGTTATTTGCTGCCACAGACCCTATAAGTGACGTTCCCTGTGGCCTGGGGTCTTCCTCCGACCCTATGCATCCCAACAAGATCTTGGCTTTAGTTCTATAGCTTGCTCTTCTATCTGGCCCCTCCGATGGGTCCGCTTGAGACATTTCCAAGAAACCCCTTGATTTAGGGGATGAGAATCACAACCAACTCCAGCCACTCTTGCAATCTATTCCCTCCTCTGAATTCCATCTTATTCAGCCTAACTGTTCGGTTTATGCACCCATTTCTCTAAGTTACTCCTTCTCCTCGACCTACTCTCTCTTACCCACCTCATCAGTGAACGTGCATGCGTGGGCAGCAAACAACTTTAGTTACACATCCAAACATCGATTGTTTATTATTTTACAGCATTATCTTGCAAAGTGAAACACTTATGTATACTATGCATTGTATACTTTCTAATATTTATATAAGACACGTTAAGAAAGATTGTGCTGCCTAGTTGTCTCTCATATCTGGACCTGAGCGGGGCTAAACCTAGATTTTATTTAGGGAACTCTCACCCACTGGGGTTCCTAGTGGCATGCTTCATTGTGGAGTTCTCGCCCAAGTATTGTTATATCGCTCATTGAGATATTTGATTGTTGGGCGTGCTCATTTTCCGGCGACGAGGTTGGTCCCTCGTGTTCCCAGGCGGCAGCCACGCATGACAACATCATGTGCACAGTGCTCATGCTGCTGGGGACTCTTGACCCACGCGACCACGTGCAGTCTGCAGCTGGGGGAGGCACTCTGCATGGGTGTTTGCTGTCCCCTCACTGCCTCCACGTTCGTGGACTCAATTCTGGAGGCTGTGTTGCTGGTCTGCTCAAGGGCTGTGGAAGGCTTTGTGTGCTCCAAGGAGGAAGCTGTGAGTAACTTGCTGGCTGGGGGCACTGCAGGATCTTGGTGCTTGACTGTCTGCGAGGGTGAACAAGACTTTGGTTGGTGGAAGTGACATCTGAGACTCCGTGGTCATGGCTCATATTCCTGCTATGGAGCCGTTCGCCCCGTCTGCTCAGACCCCAAGTTGGAGAGAATGGGTCGAGCGAGTGCTGCTCTTCTTCGAAGCTACCAAAGTAGACGATGATCAAAAGAGGGAAATGCTGCTACATTTTGGAAGGAAGGAGGTGTATAAAATAGCCAAGACGGCGGCAGAGGCAGCGCCAAAAACTCATCACATGCTTATAGCAGCCCTCAACGCTCACTTCGAGCCCATGGCGAATCGTGATTATGAGCGTTTTGTATTCAGGCAAGCCAGACAACAGCCGGAAGAGTCGCTAGACACCTTTCCAGGTAAAAAGAGCTAGCTAGCACATGCGGATTTCCAGACGATACAGAGGAACTTTGAGGCCGAGTCATTCAGGGGTGCGCTTCAGCAAAGCTAAGACAAAGAATTCTGGAAGAATCAGGGATGTCGTTGGCAGCGATACTAACTTTGGGGAGGACTAAGGAACTGCAAAAAGAACTATTGATGGACAGAATGCAGAACAATGTCATACATTCACCCCAGTACAGAGATCTGGGCCTAAATCCATCGTTTTTTTGCTCACCATGCCATTCCAGTTTGGACCCAGCCATATGCAAATCAGTCTTGCCCCTGTGCCCAATGGGAACAGTCCAGCCCGAACTGCCAGGCCAGGTCCTCCCTGGACTGGAAACAAGCATCCTAGAACCGGTTTCGGGGTTACAACCCTCTTCAGCCAGGATAGCTTGATTCCCGTGGCATGGAGAGCACGGGACTCACGTCTGAGCATACCCCTCCCACTCGGGGTGACAAATACAAAAAGAACTATTGATGGACAGAATGCAGAACAATGTCATACATTCACCCCAGTACAGAGATCTGGGCCAAAATCCATCATTTTTTTGCTCACCATGAAATTCCAGTTTGGACCCAGCCATATGCAAATCAGTCTTGACCCTGTGCCCAATGGGAACAGTCCAGCCCGAACTGCCAGGCCAGGTCCTCCCTGGACTGGAAACAAGCATCCTAGGACCGGTTTCGGGGTTCCACCCCTCTTCAGCCAGGATAGCTTGATTCCAGTGGCATGGAGAGCACGGGACTCACGTCTGAGCATACCCGTCCCACTCGGGGTGAGAAATGCAAAAAGAACTATTGATGGACAGAATGCAGAACAATGTCATACATTCACCCCAGTACAGAGATCTGGGCCCAAATCCATCGTTTTTTTGCTCACCATGCCATTCCAGTTTGGACCAAGCCATATGCAAATCAGTCTTGACCCTGTGCCCAATGGGAATAGTCCAGCCCAGTCCAGGGAAGACATGGCTTGGCAGTTCGGGCTGGACTGTTCCCATGAAGCACAGGTTCAAGACTGATTTGCATATGGCCATGTCTGAACTGGGGTGGCGTGGTGAGCAAAATAACGATGAATTAAACCCAGATCTGTGACTGGGGGTGAATGTTTTGCCATTGTGCAACATTCCGTCCATCATCTTGTTTGTTTTGCTGTTCACCCTATGTAGAAAGGGTATGCCCAGACGTGGGTCCTGTGCTCTCTACGCCACTGGAGTCAAGCTATCCTGGCTGATGACGGCTGATAGCCAGAAACCGGTCCTAGGATGCTTGATTCCGCTCCAGGCAAGACATGGCTTGGCAGTTCGGGCTGGACTGTTCCCATGAGGCACAGGGTCAAGACTGATTTGCATATGGCCATGTCTGAACTAGGGTGGCGTGGTGAGCAAAATAACGATGGATTAAACCCAGATCTGTGACTGGGGGTGAATGTTTTGCCATTGTGCAACATTCCGTCCATCATCTTCTGTGTTTTGAGGACTAAGGAACTGCCAAAGGCAAGGGCGGCCCACATGGAGGCAGCCTTACAGGCTCCGGTGAAGACGGAACCGGTGAATGCGGTCGCCCCGGCCCCAGTGACTACACCAGGCAATCTAAGAGGTACGTGATCTCGCACATGTGGCTACTGTGGAGGACCGTTGCACAGACCGTCGGAGTGCCCTGCAAAAGGGAAGAAGTTTTCAGCGTGTGGTAAAATGAACCACTTTATGAAAGTCTGTCGATCGAGTCGAGTAAGGACAATGAGATCCCAGGTAAATGTGATCCCCGAGGCTCAAGAGCCAGGAGTGACATGGATGATGATGGCCAGGAAGAACACACGGTCCATTCGGTTTTCACAGTGGGGTCAGCTTCAGGTACCGAGAATCGTTTGGCTCAGTGCGAAGTCCTGGTAGGGGGATGCCCCTCAACTGCGATTGTAGATACGGGAGCATCAATCAACATCATGTCCTGTGAAGCTTATAAAGGAATGAAACCTCCTCCCATACTCCTGCCATCAAAGATCACTGTGTTTGCCTATGGACAGTCCAAGCCATTGGCCATCAAAGTAAAGTTCAAAACGACTCTGGCTTATGACGCACGAGAGGTGGACGCTGTTACACGCCTAGCTCCCTGCACCTAGTATTGGGCTCACACTCCACTTACACTACCAGTACCACAATGCATCTAGGCAGGTGACTGGATTGTGTGTGGTCTCACGCTACTTGA
Organism: Triturus cristatus; assembly: GCF_964204655.1. Lineage (NCBI taxonomy): Eukaryota > Metazoa > Chordata > Amphibia > Caudata > Salamandridae > Triturus > Triturus cristatus. The sequence continues at coordinate 271,746,032 of NC_140592.1, read as the reverse complement.
GGAGATATCAGCTGACCTTCTGTTTAAAAATGAGAACAGCCCCTAACACTAATTGCTTGGCTTCTCACTACCGTTTGAACCTGCCTGTTCTGAATCATCGTGACTCCGTGAACTTTCATTCGTCTCTGCTGCTCTGCACGCCCGTGGGGGCTCTTGACTTAGTTTGCCTGGTACATTTCCCTATCACACGCGAGCAAGCGCCAACTCGAAATATCTTCGTGAGTACATATCACAACTGTGGTTAAAGAACGATTTCATTCCATGAGCTAGAAACGCGCCATCCGTGACGGAGAGAAACAACACTTTCGTTTAGAACGCTATTTTTCCATGCGCCAGAAAAGCACCACCCGTACCGGGGAGAAATAGATTAATTGTTTACCTGGGCGCGTTCACCCGGACCGCTTAAAGCTTCTGTCCTACGGAGATCAGTGCTTCCCTGCTGGTATCAATTATCCGTGCTTCCTGTATACGGCGCCTGATCTTTGAAGCGTAATGCAAGAACAAAGACATCATTTACTTTTCCTTTTTCTTTAATCTGCGCTTGGATGCACTGACTGCTTTAAAACAAAACAAACATTAATCCTTATGATATTGAAATAAGGAGACTTCTTTGTTGATTGTTACACCCCAACTTCATTCGGAAACTGAACTGATATCCTGCTAATTGTGTGGAACAGATAACATTGTTTTCTGAAGCTGAAGCTGCTACTTGTCACTCGTATTAAGAGTGAGATATTTCCGCCTGGGTGTTTACCCTCTTATTACTTCGAGACGACGACTTCTCATATGATACGGACCTCTATCTTACTACAAGGTGAGTGTGAGACCATACACAATATGGCGCAGGATAGTTAGTGATTAGAGCATACACATATAGTACTATATAGGTGCTTTCCTGTTCACCTTCTAATTTTCATCTTTCTATCTTACCGTCAATGCATTTGGGTTCCCCTGCTGTGTCCGAATAACACTGTGTCTTCTCCCTGGAGGTTCTAAGTTGTCTCATCGCTCCCTGGGGGTACTCCTAAGCATCCCTGTTACTCTAAGTGTGGGGGCTGACGGTACCCTAGGGGAGAGGTGGGATCCTGTCTTCGCTCCTGAGGATTACTGGTGGTGGAGACACCCCCTGGTCCTAACAGACGCAGTAGTCTAAGTCACGGCAGAAGGACATGGTATGTTGCTGGGGTGCAAATCGGCAGAGGTGTTGGGCATTGTCAAGTTTGCCTTTGGCATACACCGAGAAAGTGTGAGTCAAATACTAGAGGACTTCCCCAAGGTGTTTAATGGAATTGGGTGTCTAAACGACAAACAAATACATCTTCACATTGATCCCGCGGTACAACCTGGTGCTTTGCGCCACCGACGGGTCGTATTTCATCTGAGGCCCCTCGTAGAAAAGGAACTGCGCAAACTAGAAGATGCAGGGATAATAGAAAAAGTGAAAGGTGCGACGCCCTGGGTGTCACACATTATGATCGCAAGGAAGCCCAAGCAGCCAGGCGAGGTGAGAATCTGGGTGTATATGAGGGCTCCCAATGCTGCAATTAAGAGAGAACGCCACCTGAGGCCGACAATTGATGACCTCATTGGAGAGCTAAGCGAAGCCTGTTGGTTCTCAAAGCTTGATCTGTGAGCTGGTTATCATCAACTGGTCCTTGACGAGCCGTCAAGATATATCACAACATTCTCCACGCACGTGAGATTGAGGCAATATAAGAGACTGAGTTTCGGTATTTCTAGCGCAGCTGAGGTATTCCAAAATACCATTAAAGAACTCTTAGCTGATCTACCTGGGGTGATGAATGTAAGTGTCGACATTCTGGTGCATTCCAAATCGATACCAGGACATAATGTTCGGTTGCAGCATGTTCTCGAGAGAATAGAAGACTCAGGACTCACGCTGCAGAGAGAGAAATGTGAGTTCCTTAAACAAAAGCTGCAATTCTTTGGATACTTTATCAGCTGAAGGTGTTGCTCCTGACCCTTAGAAGGTCAAGGACATTAAGGAGGCCCCAGCTCCCATGAATGTGACAGAAGAGCGCAGCTTCCTGGGAATGGTCAACTACTGTGGCAGGTTTATCAAGGATCTAACTTCTCTCACCACACCTCTCAGGGAATTAACCAAAGCGTCCGGAACAAGAGGCTGCGTTTAAGGCTACTAGGGAAGCCTTGTCGACCAACACAACGTTAAGGTACTTCAATCCTAAGCATCATACTCAAGTTGCGGTAGATGCTCGGCCTAAAAGGCTAGGAGCTGTCTTGCTTCAGAGGAAAACGGATGAAAATGAGTGAACTCCTGTGGCATTCACCAGTATGTCATTGACAGCCACTGAGCAAAGATATTCACAGATTGAAGAAGAAGCAATAGCGGTGCAGTGGGGATGCAGACACTTCCATCTGTATGTATACGGGAAACCACGGATCACAAACCTCTCATACCTCTTTTCATGAGAACAGCCTCCAAGCCACCGCCTTGAATAGAAAAATGGATGCTGCAGTTGCAGGGGTACAATTGCGAGATTGAATATCACCCTGGAGCTTCTAATCCCGCTGATTATTTGTCTCACCATCCTCGTGAGGCTACCAGTGTGGTGTTGGACAAAGCTGAAGAAACAGAGGAATACGTCAGGTATATCTCCGACCGTTCACGTCCTCTGCCTATGTCCCTAGGAGAATTGTGCAGAGCGACAGCTGAAGATGGATGTTTGCAGAAAGTGATGGAAGCTGTGAGGACGAACAAATGGCATCACCTAAGAAGTCAACTGTCCACGTTCACTCCCATTGCGAAGAAAATAATTGAAAGTTTGCACCATGTAAGGTAGGAACTGAGTGTCGATCCCCATGGATGTTTACTACGAGGTCACCGGCTGGTGGTTCCTACAACTCTGGTGGATTGAGTCGTTAGTCTGGCACATGTGGGGCACCAGGGGATGGAGAAAACTAAAAATAGGTTGCGAACCAAAGTCTGGTTTCCCCTGATGGATGAAAAGGTGGAGGAAGTCGTGCAGTCCTGTCAGTGGTGTCAAGCTACAGACGAACCCAATCCTCCTGCGCCCATCATGACTGAGCGACAACCGGAGGTCCATGGCTGAGGGCTAGCATGGATTTTGGAAGTCTCCCGGGGGAAGAAATACTTCATGGTGGTAATTGACGACCACTCCAAGTACCCAGAGGTAGAGGTGCTGTCATCCCTAAGTGCTGGAGATGTCATTCCTAAACTGGAGAAAGTGATGGCCACCCATGGTCTTATCAAGGAGATCTGAACTGACAATGGTCCTTCTTTTCAAGGACAAGAGTTTGCATCATATCTTGCCTCTCATGGAATTACACACAGGAAAATTACCCCGAAGTGGCCACAGGCTAATGGGGAAGCTGGGCGGTTCATGTGAACATTGAACAAAGTCATAAGGATAGCTGTGGCACATGGTGATGCAGTAGAACAGTCATTCTGTGCTTTTCTCTTCGATTACCGCCAGACTCCTCACAGTACCACGGGAAGCGCACCTGGTCACCTGTCAATGGGACGAATCGTTCAGGACTCCATCCCTCATCACCCCACGTGGGCTCCTGAGAGCATCAATGGTAAAGCAGTGGACAGCAGGAGGAAACCCCTGAACGATATGGTCAGCCGAAAACGTCGAGTGGTGACGTCGATGCTTCAGACTGGGGACTTGGTACTTGTTCAGGACAGACATCGCCTTAGTTTTGAAAAAGATCCCTGGCGTATCACACAAATAAGAGGCGCTCAGGTCACTGCCACCCGAACTCTTGAGGTGCTTACTAGAAATGTATCGGTGTTTAAAGAGTATCATGGTACTCCTGTCTGTCAACCCACCTTGGTGGAGCCTATTCCTGACGATGGTCATTCCGATTTTTGTGGTCTGACCCTGGTAATGATGTTCAATGAGCTGACAGAATGAGTGAGTCTGTCCCTCCGCTCAATGTTCAGCGAAATGTTCCTGAGCCCTCTTTGAACTTAACTTGCTCTGGTGAGTGTCGTGAAACTTGCACCCAATATAGACTAAGTAAGGGGTAATCCTGCACCTTCGTCATGGCTCAAGAACTTTCACTGTTAGAGCTGGTATCAGAATGTGGCCCATCTACCTCACTGTCCAATTATGATTGGTGCCTATTCACCGTGTAATGACTTTGCCAAGTGCTAATTGTTGTTAATGACACCTTCTTTGTTTTGGGGAGGAATGTTATATCGCTCATCGCGATATTTGATTGTTGGGCGTGCTCATTCTTAGTGAGCACCCGCGGGGGTCAGCGGCTTGCTTCCCCCGCTGCCGTGCTTTGTTTGGTTTGTCCCGTGTAGCGCAAGACATTGTTAATAAATAGCGATGCGCGTGCGTGCGGCATCAGAGCCGGCTCACGCGACCATCACAACGCACTAATCACCTGTGTCCTGTGTCTCATTCAGCGGCCCTGATTTCCGACACGCACCACATCCTCAAATTAGTCTGTCCTGGGTTTAACTGAAATTATGCCAGTGTAATTTGCACAATTTCTGGAAGTTCTTGTTACGCTTATTATGTTATATTGCCAAAATCATGCCATTACGCTACTTTGCATAGTTATGCGCCATTCACTGTAAAAATTTACAGCAAATGCACAAGGCACTGGAACAACAGACCGCAGGCGGATGATTTTCAAGGTACTTTTGCTTAACTGCGTCCTCGCACCAAAGATTGATAAAATATAGCACAAAATGAAAGATTTGCAGTTTGCATAATTAAGCGTAATTCCACCATGATTCCATGTAACTGCACAAAACCAAATTATGCAAATGTTGCACCAAAGAAGTAATGACAGGGTCCAGGATCCCTTTAAAGCGTTGTCTCAGAGCTGCTCCTTATTGCACCATTTTTCTCGAAATTTCAGTACAGGTGGGAACAGTCAGCCAGCGACTTAGTGTCACTTAGGCTGTTGATTAGTCTGTTCTCCTTGCCAGAGCTCTACTCCAATAGGACCCAACAGACACTAAACGTTCATGTTATAGTGCAGCTATCTTGTCTGCATTTTCTTTCTTATAAATGGGAAGAATAAGAAGCTTTGGCAAAGTCTCTAGGTCTCGCCTATGAGAGCTAGTGGCTTAGGCAACATTTTGTAGTGATGCTGTCCAGAAGCAATGATGATTTGCAGTGTGGCTAAAAGTAATTTTAAAAAGCACTATGATGCAGTGAGGGCTAATGCGCTTAAAAAAAAAATGTATTAGCGCTGGATGCATCATAGTCCTTTTTGTTATTATTTTTAGCCATGCTGCACACAAGCCACACTGCTATACAATACAGCATGTCACTGCCAAAGTAAGCAATGCCCATGCTATACAACATTAACAATAGGTAATGGCATATCAAATAGTTTCAAAGGTGAGACCTATTGGCTTTGCCTGTACTTGTTAAGTCTCGGCACAACACTCCTGTGATTCTGAGCAAATCAGCAAATCTCCCCATGCGTGAAACAGCAAAAAATATGGCATTTGTCCAAAAAATCCTATCACATAAAAAAAACAATTATGCCCATGTCCATGAAAATACATTTGTAAGCAGATAACATCTGTTGTCAAAATAAACATAAATTTCAAAGGAGAAAAAGGATTCTTTATAGTGCATGTGGCATAGTAAAATGTAGCTACAAAGGGCAAGGGGTTCAACAAGGACAATAGTTCAATCAATCAATCAATCAAAGTATTTGTAGAGCGCACTACTTACCCGTGAGGGTCTCAAGGCTCTGAGGGGTGGGGGAATGCTGCTACTGTTCAAAGAGCCAGGTCTTGAGGAGTCTTCTGAAGGTCAGTAGGTCTTGGGTCTGCCGTAAGCGGATGGGGAGTGTGTTCCATGTCTTGACTGCGAGGTGGGAGAATGATCTGCCGCCGGCGCTCACTCTTCGGATGTGGGGGACAGTGGCGAGGGCGTGTTCGGCAGAGCGGAGCTGCCGGATGGGGGTGTAGAAGCTGAGTCGGCTGTTGAGGTACGCTGGTCCGGTGTTGTGGAGTGCTTTGTGTGCGTGGGTGAGGAATTTGAATGTTATCTTCTTGTTGACGGGGAGCCAGTGCAAGTCTCTCAGGTGGGGTGTGATGTGGCTGCGGCGAGTGATGTCGAGGATCAGGCGTGCGGAGGCGTTCTGGATGCGTTGGAGCCATTTCAGGAGTTTGGTCGAGGCTCCTGCGTAGAGGGCGTTTCTGTAGTCCAGTGTACTGCTGACGAGGGCCTGGGTGACCGTCCTTCTCGTTTCGGTGGGGATCCACTTGTAGATCCTGCGGAGCATGCGGAGGGTGTTGAAGCAGGAGGAAGAGACAGCGTTGACCTGCTTTGTCATGGAGAGGGTGGAGTCGAGGATGACCCCTAGGTTGCGTGCTTGCGTGGTCGGTGGGCGTTGGAGCTGTTCCTAGTGCGGTCGGCCACCAGGAGTCCCCCCAGGACAAGGGGGTGGATCTGAGGATGAGGACCTCCGTCTTGTCCGAATTCAGCTTCAGTCGGCTGTTTCTCATCCAGTCGGCGACGGCCTTCATTCCCTCATGGAGGTTGATTTTGGCAGTGTGGGGGTCTTTGGTGAGGGAGAGGATCAGCTGGGTGTCATCGGCGTAAGAGATGATGTTTAGGTCGTGCAGTCGGGCGACGTGGGCGAGTGGTGCCATGTAGATGTTGAACGGCGTTGGGCTGAGGGATGAGCCCTGGGGTACGCCGCAGATGATCTTGGTGGCTTCGGAGCAGAAGGGGGGGAGGCGGACGCTCTTTGTTCTGCCGGAGAGGAAGGAGGAGGTCCAGTCCAGTACCTTCTCTTGGATCCTGGCATCGTGGAGGCGTGTTCGTAATGTGCTGTGGCAGACCGTGTCAAAGGCGGCTGACAGGTCCAGGAGGATGAGGGCCGCGGTTTCTCTGTTGTCTAGCAGAATCCTGATGTCGTTGGTGGCGGCGATGAGGGCAGTTTCGGTGCTGTGGTTGCTACGGAACCCAGACTGGGACGGGTCCAGGATGCTGTTCTCCTCGAGGAATCTGGTCAGTTGTTTGTTGACGGCCTTCTCGATGACCTTTGCCGGGAACGGAAGCAGGGAGATGGGTCAGAAGTTCTTGAGGTCCTTGGGGTCCGCCTTGAGTTTCTTGAGTAGGGCGTTGATCTTGGCGTGCTTCCAACTCTCTGGGAAGGTTGCTGTCTCGAATGAGATGTTGATGGCTTTCCGGAGATGGGGTGCGATGGTGGTGCCGGCTTTGTTGAAGATGTGGTGTGGGCATGGGTTTGACGGGGATCCGGAGTGGATGTAGTTCATGATCTTGATGGTGTCATCGTCGTTGATGTTGGTCCAGGAAATCAGGCGGTTGGTGCGGGTGGTGGTCGTGGGGGTGGAGTTCTAAGTGGTTGCTGGGGTGGTCGCGGCGTTGAAGCTGTCGTGGATGTCTGCGATCTTGCGGTGGAAGAAGGTGGCCAGCGAGTCGCACAGGTCTTGCGAGGTTGGGATGTCATTAGTTTTGTAGCTGGGGTTGGAGAGTTCCTTCACGGTGTTGAAGAGCTCTTTGCTGTTGTGTGCGTTGTTGTCTAGTTGGTCTTTGAAGGAGGTCCTTTTAGCGGATCTGATGAGGGGGTGGTGTCTGCGGGTGGCATTCTTGTGGGCTGCGTAGCTTTCCGGTGTTCGTTCGCAGATCCAGTTCTTCTCTAGCTTTCGGCAGGTTTGCTTGGAGGCCTTAAGGTCTTCGGAGCACCAACTCGCTTTCTTTCTGGTGTGGCTGTTGGAGGGTTTCTTGAGCGGGGCAAGGGTGGGCTGTCCGAGGTTGCGGGCTGCGGCGCCGTGGTCGGTCGGGTCTGCGGGTGGGCTTCGGGCAAGGGCGGTGGTTAGCTGGTCTTTGGTGACTTTGCTCCAGCAGCAGCGAGGAATCTGCTGGGTGCGGTGGTGTGTGGTGGGTTTCTGGAAGGTGAAGCGGGTGCAATGGTGGTCGGTCCAGTGGAGTTCGGTGGTGTGGTTGAAGAAGACATGGAGCTTGCTGAGAAAATGGGGACCAGCATGTGGCCGGCGGAGTGGGTGGGTGTTGTGACGAGTTGTCTGAGTCCCAGGTTGGCGAGGTTGGTGATCAGTGTGGAAGAGGGATGTCGAGGATCAGGCGTGCGGAGGCGTTCTGGATGCGTTGGAGCCATTTCAGGAGTTTGGCCGAGGCGCCTGCGTAGAGGGCGTTTCTGTAGTCCAGTCTACTGCTGACGAGGGCCTGGGTGACCGTCCTTCTCGTTTCGGTGGGGATCCACTTGTAGATCCTGTGGAGCATGCGGAGGGTGTTGAAGCAGGAGGAAGAGACAGCGTTGACCTGCTTTGTCATGGAGAGGGTGGAGTCGAGGATGACCCCTAGGTTGCGTGCGTGCGTGGTCGGTGGGCGTTGGAGCTGTTCCTAGTGCGGTCGGCCACCAGGAGTCCTCCCAGGACAAGGGGGTGGATTTGAGGATGAGGACCTCCGTCTTGTCCGAATTCAGCTTCAGTCGGCTGTTTCTCATCCAGTCGGCGACGGCCTTCATTCCCTCATGGAGGTTGATTTTGGCGGTGTGGGGGTCTTTGGTGAGGGAGAGGATCAGCTGGGTGTCATCGGCGTAAGAGATGATGTTGAGGTCGTGCAGTCGGGCGACGTGGGCGAGTGGTGCCATGTAGATGTTGAACGGCGTTGGGCTGAGGGATGAGCCCTGGGGTACGCTGCACATGATCTCGGTGGCTTCGGAGCAGAAGGGGGGGAGGCGGATGCTCTTTGTTCTGCCGGAGAGGAAGGGCGGAGGTCCAGTCCAGTACCTTCTCTTGGATCCTGGCATCGTGGAGGCGTGTTCGTAATGTGCTGTGGCAGACTGTGTCAAAGGCGGTTGATAGGTCCAGGAGGATGAGGGCCGCGGTTTCTCTGTTGTCTAGCAGAATCCTGATGTCGTTGGTGGCAGCGATGAGGGCAGTTTCGGTGCTGTGGTTGCTACGGAACCCAGACTGGGACGGGTCCAGGATGCTGTTCTCCTCGAGGAATCTGGTCAGTTGTTTGTTGACGGCCTTCTCTATGACCTTTGCCGGGAACGGAAGCAGGGAGATGGGTCAGAAGTTCTTGAGGTCCTTGGGGTCCGCCTTGAGTTTCTTGAGTAGGGCGTTGATCTTGGCGTGCTTCCAACTCTCTGGGAAGGTTGCTGTCTCGAAGGAGATGTTGATGGCTTTCCGGAGATGGGGTGCGATGGTGGTGCCGGCTTTGTTGAAGATGGGGTGTGGGCATGGGTTTGACGGGGATCCGGAGTGGATGTAGTTCATGATCCTGATGATGTCATCGGCGTTGATGTTGGTCCAGGAAATCAGGCGGTTGGTGCGGGTGGTGGTCGTGGGGGTGGAGTTCTCAGTGGTTGCTGGGGTGGTCGCGGCGTTGAAGCTGTCGTGGATGTCTGCGATCTTGCGGTGGAAGAAGGTGGCCAGCGAGTCGCACAGGTCTTGCGAGGGTGGGATGTCATTATTTTTGTAGCTGGGGTTGGAGAGTTCCTTCACGGTGTTGAAGAGCTCTTTGCTGTTGTGTGCGTTGTTGTCTAGTTGGTCTTTGAAGGAGGTCCTTTTAGCGGATCTGATGAGGGGGTGGTGTCTGCGGGTGGCATTCTTGTGGGCTGCGTAGCTTTCCGGTGTTCGTTCGTGGATCCAGTTCTTCTCTAGCTTTCGGCAGGTTTGCTTGGAGGCCTTAAGGTCTTCGGAGAACCAACTCGCTTTCTTTCTGGTGTGGCTGTTGGAGGGTTTCTTGAGCGGGGCAAGGGTGGGCTGTCCAAGGTTGCGGGCTGCGGTGCCGTGGTCGGTCGGTTCTGCGGGTGGGCTTCGGGCAAGGGCGGTGGTTAGCTGGTCTTTGGTGACTTTGCTCCAGCAGCAGCGAGGAATCTGCTGGGTGCGGTGGTGTGTGGTGGGTTTCTGGAAGGTGAAGCGGGTGCAACGGTGGTCGGTCCAGTGGAGTTCGGTGGTGTGGTTGAAGAAGACATGGCGCTTGCTGAGAAAATGGGGACCAGCGTGTGGCCGGCGGAGTGGGTGGGTGTTGTGACGAGTTGGTGATCAGTGTGGAAGAGTTGGGGTCGTTGTTGTTCTCGAGGAGGAAGTTCAAGTCCCCGAGGAGGATGTAGTCCATGGAGGTGAGGACGTGTGTGCTGACGATGGAGTCGCTGCACTGTGGTCGGGGTCTGGGGGGTCTGTAGATGAGGGTTCCTCTGAGGGTGGTGTTGGGATCGGTGTGGATCTGGAAGTGCAGGTGTTCAGCGGTGCTGAGGGTGTCATCGGTGTATGTCGAGATTTTGAGAGTGTTCCTGTGGACGATGGCAATTCCTCCTCCCACTCCGTTAGTTCGGTCCTTGCGGGTGATCTTGTAGCCGTCCGGGATGGCAATGGCGATGTCGGGTGCCGAAGAGGGGTTCAGACAGGTCACTGTCAGGAAGGCAACGTCTGAGGTGTTGGTGTCAAGTAGGTCCCAGAGCTCAACAGCGTGTTTGCGGGCGGAGCGGGTGTTGAGAAGGATGCATCTGAGGTAGTTGGGTTCTTTGGTAGGTGGGTTGGCGAGCCGGATGCTGGTGAAGCTGCAGTTCCGGCAGGAGAAGGGTCCTTGGGTGCGCTTTGGGGCAGCCAGGCAGCAGGTGCGTGATCGTCCGGCGTTGAGTGCATGAAGGGTGCTGGAGTCGTAGCGGAGACAGGCGTCGTGGCGTTCGTGGGGGCCAGGGGTTCTGGTGCTGGGCGCGGTCCAGCCACGGACGGGCGCAGACGGGCTTGCCTAGGGCGTGCCAGCAGTGCACCCGCTGCGTGCGGCTGCTGAGCAGCCGCTGCACGGCCTCCATATGAGGGGAGGTGGGAGGGAGGAGCAGCTGGGAGGCGGGCGGCGAATGGGCGAACAGGGGGTCGGGCCGCAGGGACACAGCGGTGGGAAAAAATGGGCGGAATACGGCGGGGGGGGGAAACAAAGGCAAAACAGGGCACAGAAGGAAATGGCAGGGGGAAAAAACAATTAGATTAGGCAGGAGGGAAAGAGGAACAAGGAATTTAGGCAGTGTGCAGATAAAAAAACACAACAGTAATCGCAGCAGTAGTCGCAAATTTCCACAACAAGCAGTACAGTAATACAACTGCAGTGCAGAGGAAAAGCCAACCTGGCCGTGCAGCAGCGTGGGGAGCGAACTGCCTGCGAGCAGGGTCAAAGGTCGCTCCTTTCACCACTGCGGGGCCTCCAAATGAGTGGAGGTGGGAGGGATGAGCAGTTGGGAGGCGGGAGCGGGGCGGCGAATGGGCGAACAGGGGGGCGGGGACGCAGCGGCGGGAAAAAAACGGTCAGTATACGGCAGGGGAAAACAAAGGCAAAACAGAGCACAGAAGGAAATGGCAGGGGGAAAAAACAATTAGATTAGGCAGGAGGGAAAGAGGAACAAGGAATTTAGGCAGTGCGCAGACAAAAACACACGACAGTGATCGCAGCAGTAGTCACAAATTACCACAACAAGTAGTACAGTAATACAGCAGCAGTGCAGAGGACAAGCCAACCTGGCAGTGCAGCAGCGTGGGGAGCAACCTGCCTGCGAGCAGAGTCAAAGAGAAGAGAAGAAGAAAAGATCAAAGTAGTGCCTAAATCACAGCTCGATCAGCATAAAGAGGGCACTCATGCTGAAGCAATCAGCTTGAAGCTGAAGCAATCGGTCCATGCTCCAGCCGAAAGAAGAGGAAGTGAAGCCAACTCATGCTGGCCAATTAGAAGGCAGCAAATAAGAATGACAATGAAGCCAACAAAAGTTAGGCAATGGGCTTGCTGTAAGCCCTTTTTTATATTCAATACCTCTCGAAAGCGAGAGTGCATACAACACATGTGGGGTTACAGGCGAGAACTAAAAACAATGAGCAGGACATTTTTGCTCTTCTGAACCTTTGCAATTAGAAGTGCATAAACACTAATTATCCCACCCAAATACCAAACGACACTTAACCAATATGAATGATCAATTACTTATTATCTTCCTAAAACACTCATTATGCTGCAAATCAAAACTTTACAGATGTTGAATTTATTAGCAGTGTACACCCTTATGATGCTAAGTCATCTTTAATTATGTTATATATACAAAAGACGGATTTTTCGTGCCTCACAATTTAACCGTAGTACATTTGCACTGCATGTTGATTGACAATCAATTTGTTTTCCTGCCACTAGATGGCAGTAATACATTGTATTTTTGTATTGCTTTCCAAATCCTTTCACTCCAGTTCGTATCCTTTTTCGACAACTGTACTGTAAGGTTGCTTGCTTACATATGGTAATGATTCCTTTTCACAAATCACATTCCTTACCTGGAAGGTTGAAGTATCGAAATCATCACAAAGACAGAAAATATATGCCTGAGAAGACAGAATGTCCAATTTGCCTTGATGCAGGAGGCGCATCTTACTGATTATAAGAGGAGGCATTATAGGCATAGAAAGAGAGGGCAACTGTACTGCACATTGTACTTTGCATAGGCAAGAGGTGTATTGCTCTGGGTTAAACTGGGCACTTGCGTCATTTTGCAAGGGTGCCTGCGCTGACGGGATGATTGTTTTTGTGCACAAAAACAATAATGAAAGACATTTTCCTCTTTCTATGTGTGAAGCAGAGGAAAAAACGAGGAGAACTAAAAGTATTTCTCCTCGTTGCGCCCTCTTATGCCTCCCCTGGGGAGGCGTAGGATTCTGACGTATTCCCAGGTTTACAAAATGTTGTAAATCTGGGAATGTGTCAAGTTCCATGGATCTTCCGTGGGAATACCCACAGCAACAGCCATGGAACGCCCCTTTCACGCAGAGTTATGCGTGGAAGGGAAACATATTTACATCCCATGAAATCATGCAGGGTGACTTTACATCGCCTTGTAAATATGAAGAAGCCCATTGCACTGCCGGTGTGTCAGTGTGATAGGTAATTAATTTTGAGAAAACACTATTTTTTAGCTGGGGGACACATTGGTTGAATGGGAGACATTTGAAGCTTATATATAAGGGTTGTCTGCCTCAAGGCAGCCTCTGGTGTCTGAATGGTGAAGCATAAGGAACTAGATAACCTTGAGAAAGAGCTGAAGTCTCTTGAGGCATTACCAGTCAGTCAGCCTCCGACATGGGTCATGTTACACAGAAGAAGGCTTGATGTGCATAGCTATTGGACACACTAAGGACTTTATTCACAAAAAGCACACATGGAAGTACAAGTTGAAACATATCTCCATCTGAATGTACTTTATAATTTGTTTTTTATTTAAAAGCATGCTCAGAAATATTCCTGGAAATTTGTGACTAGGAGCAGATTTCCAGGCATAGTTCTGGTTACGTCATGTAACACACTCCATGGGCTCCTATTTCCAGTTTGCAGTAATCTACATTGCACAGATTACCATAAAGGTGGAATAGAGACCTTGGATAAATGCACCTTTTTTCACTATGGGAAAAACATTTCCCCATGGGGAAAGCCCTTCCTTGACTCTACCATCAAATCTGGGAGTGACCAGTTCTAATGCCCAACCATTTCCAGTGATGAACCCCAACAGGAAAGATTTCAGTTTGTGAATGCTCATGAGCATATATGGTGCTGAGTGTTCACATAGTTAACAATGCAAACCACACCGTTTAACACCCACTTGACACTTCTTGCATGGGCTTTACTACTGTGGAATTCTGTGCACTCAAGGAGCAGTAGCAAATGTATTTGCCCCAACCAGGAATCATTTTGTGAGTTCCTAGCAGGTCCTTTCGATTTACAGAAATATATTACTAGGCAGCATACACACGGAAGCAAGGTGAGTAGGTTGTTGGCCACACAGGCTTGTGGTGTGGACACAGACTAGGTTTACTAACAGAGTGAACTGGACAGCCCAGTACCACAAGCTGAAAAAGGAACAACTGTGATGCATCTGGCCTCTATGAAAATTCTGGGTATCGTTGAATTGCCTACTGCATTTTACAGGACATTCCAAGAGCAGTTGGTCCAGCCCTTGCTTTGCAAATATGGATCGGCGAAGGCTAAGGGCATCCTAGCTCCGACATCACAACAAGCTATATTTGTGGTTCTAACAAAACCTCATCATGAATCCTTCTGCCTCTCTTATCGTTCCATATTGATGCTCAACATGAATTGTAAGATCCTGGGGACAGTATTGGTCACATTAGCGCTATCAGTGCTACCCAGTCTGGTTCACTCAGGCTGACGCCCCTCTCCAAATATATTGAGACTCTTCCATATTCTTTATAATATGTCAGGACCCTTTGTTAAGACTTGGACGAGAGTAAGTATCGGGTGAAGCTTACACTTTGCATGAACAAAGGAAATAGGAGTAAGGGGTTATCACACACAAGAGTGTACCTGAAAACTTACAAAAAGAAGAAAAAGACAGCAGCTGAGAAGTGGAGCAGATTAGAAGGGACTGGGATTTTGAATCCGGACATGAACTGGGTAATGTCTGCAAAAATAAAACTAGAAAGGCAAAGCATATGCAGTTCAAAAAAATAATAGGAAAGAAATAGGAAAAACAACAAGCATAAGAAATAATTGATAGCTTGTATACTCTGTGTGATATGATCCATCGGTAATGAAAAGGACTAAAAATAAAGCAAGAAGCAGTCAATGAAGAAGGGCACTGCATGAGTGTCTGCTAGAGGAACTACGCGTCAGAGCTCAATGGCCCCTCTGGTAGTAATTAGTAAGATTTTACACAAGAGAGGACAAAGGGAACGGAAGACGACGATCTAAACACCGAAACCTGTTTCAGGAAAAGCAGGACCTGATTCTAAGAAATAAGAGCAGGGCTGGGCGGAAGTATGCAGATCAAGGAACAGGGAAATACAGGACAAAGAATCTGCAGACAACAGGAACAGGGGCAGAGGCTCTAACAAAACTGAGAAGAGCAAAAATGTGTTAGGATTTCGAGAGGGATAAACTAAGAAAGGTAGAAGGAGCAATAAGGTAAACAGGGAAGCCAGAATGCAGCTTGGAGCTGTGAAAGAGAAAAGTCCAGAATGCATCAACAAAGTGGTCAAAATGTCCACAGGAACCGTGATACCGAACAGAGCTCCCCTCCAGGATGGGATTTAGGCAAGATCTGATGACAGAAAGAACTGCATAGACCATAATGCATCAAAATGGTGGTGTGATAACCAGGACTGGAGTGATATGTGGAGCGAGGTGTCCAATGTGTTTGAATGTCCTTGAAAGTGCCACATCATGGCAGCATGGCAGAACACTGACAGTATGGCAGTCCCCACTGACATGAAGAATGAAGAATGCCTTCGATTATGTTCAGCAAGAATGATGTTCTCGCCTTTACATACTCTATTTGAAGCCAATGATGTATCAGTTAACTATGTTTGCTGTGTTGCCAATCTTATAATGTTCTTACCTGTTTATTCTCCATCAATTACTATAGCGCCTACAGGTTGATAATGTTGACGATGTTAGATTTGGCTGACAGTCACTCACTTTTAAGTACCTGAGTATTTCTTTTAATGTTTGTAGTACTTTTAGTAAATGTGTTTTTGGGGGTTTAAACCTTTTATATTTTATTTATTGCCTAAATTAATTAACATATTATTTGTTATTGAATTGATTATATTTGTAGTTTTACGGTGTATGTATTTTGTGTGTGTATATATATATATTCACTGAAAAAACCATAGGTTTCACACATGTTATAGTTAGCGGAAATTTTACTGATAAAAAACCAATGAAATTCCCCAGTTATAGTTAGTGCAGGCAACTATAACTCACGCGACCGCAATCCTCTGCTGATGCTAATACTGTATTTAGACACTTATTTGCCCATGTCTTCTTCCATACATTTTTAGCTATACATATATTACAAATATTTTTTTTTCATAAAGACACATATGTCATCAGCAGAAGATTGCGGTCGCGTGAGTTATAGTTGCCTGCACTAACTATAACGGGGGAATTTCATTGGTTTTTTATCAGTAAAATTTCCGCTAACTATAACATGTGTGAAACCTATGGTTTTTTCAGTGAATTTGCAAGGTTTTTTAAATGCTAATTCCTAACTATAACGTGTGTGAAACCTATGGTTTTTTCAGTGAATTTGTACGGTTTTTTAAATGCTAAGTTACTTTACGCCATTCGTGGCGTGCGCGCCCACTTAACGCATTTCGTTCCGTGCGCGCACGGTGCGCTTCGCGCACCGCGCGCCCACTTTACGCAGTTAGTGCCGTGCACGCACGGTGGGCACGCGGTGCGCTACGTGCACCGCGTGCCCACGTTACGCTAGATGGGCCATGTACGCACGATGCGCTTCGCGCACCGTGCGCACATGGAGGACATATGATGCACTTCGTTTTGAAAGGTAATATTTTAATTTTTCGTATATTTTATAAGCCATGCACAAATGGTGCCCTTCGGGCACCATTTGCACACGGGGTGGAGAGAGTGTGGATAATTTTTTTTTTTTATTATTTTTTTTTTAAATATTTTAGTTTATCTTAAGTGTAATAAGCCATGCACAATTGGTGCCCTTCGGGCACCAATTGCACACGGGGTGGAGAGAGTGTGGATAATTTTTTTTTTTTTTTAATTTTTTACCGTACGCGTACGGTAAGCGTAATCGGCGAAATTACCGAAAAAATAAAAATTCCGTTTTTGGCCTTGGGGGATCTTTGGGGACTCCCTCAACATGGCTATGTGTGTGGGAGCTGTCTAAACAGCCCCTTTACATGTTTTTGGGCTTTATATTTTAAAAATCACTCTCAGTGCGAGAGAGAAAATGGCGGCCGCCGCTTCCTGGTTTCGGCCGATTCGAATGTTTACTTAGATCTAAGAGCCAATCAGAATCGCGCTCGCGCACGCCACCGTACGCGTACGGTAAGCGTACCGTAAGCGCACCGTAAGCTGGCTCAGATATATATATTGATTTAAAGGCTATTTTCTCAGAATCTACTGAACAGATTTACACCAAACCTACAAAAGGCACTTCCTTGACCTGAGGACTACCTCTCTGCCAAATTTCTAGTAATTCTGTTCAGCCGTTCGGGCTGTAGCCCTGTCTAAAGGTCCTATGGAAAAATGCATGGGAAAAACGCGTTTTGGGACCCCCCTTTTATCTCAGCCCCCGCTTGACGAATCCCCCCGAGACTTTCAGGGTAGGAGCGGAGCGGAGCGCCCCACCTATTTTGAAAAATTCGCGAGGATTCGTCGACCGGCGCCAAAGTTATTCAAAATAGAATGTTGCGGATTTCCTATGGAAACGTGGTCCTAACTATAACTACCTACTGGCGACCGCCAGTAGGTAATATATATAACCGAGCGGACGGTTGTCGGAGTGTGTCTGCTCCAGGTTTGGAGCTGACCCGTTATCGGCGGCTGCTCACAACGGACCCCGGTGAGATAGCGGACTTTCCCTTTAAAAATACGAAACGGCAGGGGCCCTTCCGTCCTAGACGAAACACAGCTGTGTCTGTCGACGCCACGGAAGAGGATTCTTTCTAAAGCGACTTGAAGCGAATTTAACCCAGGAGGTGAAATTTAAAACTCCGGAGTGTCAGGACAATGTGTGAGTCTATCCGCAGCAGACTCAATGAAGCTATAACTTTGTTCTCTGAAACAGATGGTGATAACCAAGGAGCACCC
This sequence comes from Triturus cristatus, assembly GCF_964204655.1. NCBI lineage: Eukaryota > Metazoa > Chordata > Amphibia > Caudata > Salamandridae > Triturus > Triturus cristatus. Next base: position 271,728,435 of record NC_140592.1, on the reverse strand, counting down.
ACGCGCGATCAGGGCGCTGAGGCCAGTGGTGACAAAACCTTACGACAGGAACTCAACAGACTTGAAAAACTTTGCAAAAAACAAATCAACAGGAGCTGGGAGGTGATATCGCTTGACAACTATATCGAAGTAGGACGGGTACCAAGGGGGCTGAGAATCCTGGTGACCCCTACTTACCAAAACCCTAATCCTAAGCTGTTGGAGGAATGGTCAGCATTGATGGCCATTACTTGCAAACAAATGTTGGGGCTCCTCTCTAAATATGCTGCGATTGAACTTGAGCAAATTGAGGAGGAGCTAAAACAACTTCGCGACGCACTAAGTAAATCAACATCTCAGGAAGAGATTGCCAACTTTGTCAAAGAGATGACAGCAAGATTGACAAAGTACGAAGATGGCATAAAAGCGAGAAGAAGATGGAAATTTATACGTGACCGTAACGACTATGCGCAAAGGCGCATTCTCACTTTTAGTCGAAAATATGATGCCATCAGAAGGGATTACAAAAATGTTGAAGCACTTCGAGTCCAGGAATCGGAAACCTCTGGGTCAAGCTCAATAGTCTCATCGGAGGATGAGGGTCGAGGGGGACCAGAAAGAGGACCTTTTACGTCACTGGAGGAATACCGTTTTGTCCAATTGAGCCTCAGCTCCACGAAAAAACCGGCTCGGGGAAGAGGAAAAGGAGGAGGCAGAGGTCGAGGAAAGGAAGGAGCAGGAGAGGCGGGGAAGGGCAGCGAAAACGAAACGCCACGTGGGAGAGGCTTCAGGCGATCAAAGCGGAACAAATGAAAGGTGAGCAAACCAACCTCTCTATTATTAACCTTTCTACCCACGAAATTACCCCGGAAGAGAGATCGGTTTTGGAACTGGGTCTCTCTTTCTGCCCAACTGCTAACTTTGACTTTGCGAAAACGAGAATTGATCTGTTTCTATTTATGCGCAAATTGAAATTACTTAAAATACATACTGTGCGCAACATAAACATTGTCAATTCCAATCATGAAGCTACAAATACCACAGAATCCGTGGAAGGAACACTTTCTATCAGTGACATTGAGACTTTGGCTATTCTCAGGGAATTTCAGACAGGCATTAAAGATTGGTCCACAGACCGAGAGCTGCTGATCAACATGGACATGGAGATCAGCAGAAGGTCAAGGAATGATTTTAAACCTAAGTCAAAATTCAACCCTGTAACTTTACATGATGGAATTGACACGTTTCATGAAGTTATCCTCAAGGATATATTTGAATTGTGGAAAAGACAAAGAGATACCTTTGCTCAGAATTTGACACCTTCACAGAAAAGGGGACTATTGTCTCTTAAGCAAGCAACAACATTTGTGATAAAACCCTCCGACAAGGGAGGTAATGTGGTCCTGTGGGATATTACCAAATATCGCGCGGAAGCAAAGCGACAGTTGGAATTCTCTGGCAGTTATTTGAGATCTAGTGTGGGAAGATACAACAAAACAATAGGGGAACACCATAAAATGTTGTATGACTGGCAACAAAATGATTTATTGAGTAAGAATGAATATCTTTTTTTACTAGTGCAGAAGCCAATGGTACCAGTCTTTTATTTATTGCCTAAAGTGCATAAGCATCCCACAGACCCCCCCGGGAGACCCATAATCTCAGCTAATCAGAGCCTTCTAGTGAATACCTCTATTTACTTGGATTATTTTCTCTGTCCATATGTTTGCAACCTTCCCTCTTATTGTAGGGATACCATGGATTTTCTGTCTAAAATACAGGAGATCCCTTGGCAGGATACGTATATTTTGGCAACAATTGATGTTGTCGCATTGTACACCTGCATCGAACACGATTTGGGGATTGAAGCATGCAAATATTTCTTAAGAGACAGACCGCTTAAAATGTTTGATCACACTATGGTTTTATTACAAATGTTACATTTCTGTCTGAACAATAATTGTTTTTTATTTGAGGATCAATGGTATGAGCAATACACAGGGACCGCGATGGGAAGTTGCTTTGCTCCAAGCTACGCCTGCCTTCTGATGGGGTGGTGGGAGGCAGAACACCTGTGGCATGAGGGCAACGCAATGTACCAAGATAATGTCATCCTGTGGACCCGGTACATAGATGATATTTTTATGATATGGGATGGTCCACAGGATGACTTGAATTCTTTTATCCGAGGTCTATCCACGAACAAATTGAACCTTGAGTTTACTAGCAAAACTGACTCCACTACCATAGAGTTTTTAGACGTACAGGTTGAGGTGAGAAATGGTACTTTGCAAACAAAGCTGTACAGAAAACCGACCGCAGGAAACAGTATCCTGCATTTTTGTAGCCATCATCCTGTGGGTTTAAAACACAGTATTCTCTATGGCAAACTCCTAAGAGCCAAGAGGAACTGCAGTACCCCTGAACTGTATGAAAAAGAGGTTACTAACATGCAGGCCCGCTTTAAAAGGAGAGGCTATGCAGCTAACAATCTCAAAACAGCCATTAAAAAGGCTAACATGAGAGATAGGAATAGCTTGTTAACTCCCAGGCTTCAGGATAGTGGCAAACAGGAAATAAGACTGATCACTACATTTAATCATGCATAGGTTTACTGACTGTCATTTGTATGTCGATGATTGTACTTTGATCTCTGCTCGCCATCAATGATCTACTGTAAATGGTTTATCTGAAACTTGCTAGTAAAAAAATCAATAAAAACAAAATAAAAAATTGGCTATATGCAAACTGCAAGGCACAAAACTAGAATCCTATTTTCAAAATGTATGGGGTGCTAATAAGGGTTCCTTTGGGGAGTAATAAAGTCGTATTAGTATAGACAACACCAAGGACTGCATTACATTGTAAATGTTTTTTTGGGCCTGACTACGAGTACGACCACGGCGGCGGTCCAACCACCACTGCGGCACCATGCACCACATTCTGAGTGTGGTGGTTGAACCCACTGGACCAAGGCCGGACTGGGAACAGCAACCAGCCCTGGCAGATTGCTGTTTGACCGGCCGTGGGTGTGGGAGGCTAGCAAAAAGCACCGCTCCCGCTTTTGTGACCTGGGGCCGATATTGCAGAATTGCTGCAAAACCGGTCCCCAGTGACAAAAACAGCCCCTATAGCCATAAAACCGGCACCACCTCTCCGCCACACGGGGGAAATGCCCAGTACCCACTATGGCCAGACTGGCCCTGCAAAGGACCGCTATCTCCACCAGGACCCATGATCCCACAGCATGGATGTCTGTGGCAGGAATATGCTGCATAGGGTGGCAGTAAGGCAACTAAGGGCCCCCTAACAGGGCCCCCTGCCACCTCTGGGCCTGGGAGTGCATGCAGGGGGCCCCTGGAATTACACCCCAGATTCTGCATGGCATGGAATGCACAACACGATGAATGCCGTACCGTGCAGCAACATGCTGTGGCGGTGTCACGGCATCGGTCATTCTTAAGGCTCTCCTATGAGCCGTAGACAGCCTCCGCTGTGACACCTCCGCAGCATCGCCCGCCCGCCCGCCCGCCATGGATTACAGTTGTAATTTGGTGGGCAGACACACTATGGACTTGGAGATCCTCCTGACGGTGCAAAATGCAGTCCAACAGGAGGACCACCAAACTCGTAATCAGGCTCCTTGTGTTTTTTTCTACACCAAGCAATCTTAACATATACTGCCTAAAAGTATGAATATGTGACTCCTACACCTTGTAACCCTCATTGTCTTATATAACATTTCCTGTACAATGATTTACACACTTTTATGATTCATTGTCTCCATGTGAGTGTGATGTAAAGTTTCCTGACACCCTACATTGTGATGAGTAGCGCAATGAAAGAAATTAAATAAAAAAATATTATTAAGTGCTATATAAATCTTCATTACTGTTAATATTTGTACAGATACATCTGATATTCTTACAGTGAATGAATACCTTACATACAGAGGTTGCATAAAGTCTAAAACCTGCCTCCAAATCTTTGTTTCTCTTAAGCACTTGTGAAGTGGTGACAATCGGAGTGGCTTTGGGTTTCTTCATTGACTTATATATAACGTAAACAATGGTCCCTTCCAAGACTGATAATTAATAAGACATAGAATTACAATGAAGAATATGTATGTGATCTCCAAATGGAGACTTAGATCATTTATTCAAACAATAATTCAGAACCAGAAACAATAATGAAAAAAATGAGTGGACAAAACCACGGAAATCACAAGATTTTCAGGGCTCAGGCATTGTACATTTGCGTGACTGAGAAGTAAATGCACCAAAGACGTTTTAAGGCATGGGCAAAGTGGGCTCTGGCCCAGGGCCCCAGCCTTCCTGGGGGCCCCCTGAGAGAGTCTTGCTCTGATGAACTTGAATTATTCCTAAACAGATTGTTGTAAATAGCTTTTTCCTTTAATTTATTTTTCATGTGGGGAATGTGTGTGAGTCTATTGCAGATATTTTTCAGAAAAATGCTGTGTTTATGATTTATGCAACATCCATAAAAAACTATCATTGAGATCAAAACAGGTCCTTACATGGGAGGGGGGCACAGAGATTATTTGCAGTAATATTATTGAGCTGCTGCTGTGTTACAATACTGAAAACCACATTACTGTCCCTGAATATTAGATGTAAACACATTTTGAATTTTGACCAGTGTGCTTGTGCACTGTCAGTGACTTGGCCAAAGAGGGCATGAAAGAACTGTAACTGGATCATACATTTGAATCTGTTCCTAACAGGGGACGTAATACAATTGGTCCAGGGCCCCAAAAACCCTAAAGACGTCCCTGAAATGCACACTCTGTAAGTCATAATATATAAAAGTATATTTGCTTATAGAGAACATACATATAACAATTAAAGTCAAGACACTGAAGTCGATGACGTTTCGATACCAACTAAAGTCGAGAGATCATCATCAGGGCACAAGAATTTATGTCTGAGATATTGCCTTAAAGCAACAATCCGTGAAGCTGTGTGAAAAACCACACGTAAAGCGATAAGAGTAATATGCCATACCCAAGATCGATCTCTAGAAGCAATTTCCAACAATCCGCGTTAAAAATCTTCCACGTATGGCTGGATTGCACTGTCTCCCCTACTGACTGTGGTCACCGAAATGTGGATCCCCAGCGAATGTGGAAAGTGGAGAACCAAGGTACAGTGCCTTGTCCAATCCGAGGGAGCCTGATATGGGGCTCCAACGTGATTCTAACGAAGCCAGGGGTGATGCGTTGTCCGGTCAAACCTTCATTAGAATCACATCGGAGACCGCATTCGCTGGAGATCCACATTTCGGTGACTGCAGTGAGAAGTGGGGCGACGCTCCTCCGTCTTAGTGGAGGAGACGCCAGTGTCAAAATTCTAAAAAGTGTATTTCTTCAACATGTAGAGACTTTGACATTAATTAGTCACATTATATCCTTAGAACAGTTAGTTTTAAGCATGATCTTAGAACCATTCCTGCAGCCACCCTGGGGCAATGGCATTAGTAGACTAAAAGGCAAGTCTGTTGTCTTGTGCACCCTGTATTTGGCATAGATTCTTATAGATAGAACAATATAACCTATTAATTTATGCACAATACTTTTTTGTAGAGCTCATATTCTGAACTCGTGTATGAGAAAATGCTTTTATATGGGATAGTGAAGAAAAAGGAGGATGGAGGGAATAAAATATTTGCCTAAGATTGCACAAGTTGGTTAATGGGGAAAACCCAGATGAATCCGATGTTTTCTGGTTTTACTTCTTACATAACAGACAATAAATGGGTATTTAGTTGTCTCTCATTTTTACCTGAAATGTTAAAGCTTTGCTTTTAACTGTTAAGTGCATTAGGTTGGAGCTAGAGAGAAAGGCAGGAACAACATGAAAGATCGACTGGGTTTATGCTCGAGGTTCCAGGAGTACCTCGAGCCGATCCAGAGCCAATCATCTGGCTCGAACCTGGCCCGAGCTTCCAGTTGCTCACCCGCCTCTATTACGAGGCTGTAATGGGTTTAATTTTGTCAGATTTTACATAGCTCTGATTTTAATATGATATGTAAATGTTTAGCACGAATAATATTACTTTCGAGGCAAAGATTGCTTTTGCAAACTAAAACAGTACTAACTGCTAATTCTGACGGTTGTTTAACTGCTTATCGGGGAATATCTTTGGTGAACCCGTGAAGTACAGCTGGAGCCCAGGAATCTATCCTGAGCATGCAGACATGTTTTAAGGCTGAAGCCCTCGGCAGATACGAACCCTCTTAAAGGGACTTGCTCTGGAATCTTAGAAGCTATTGTCTGCCTGGGATTGCTCGAAATCATATTTAGGGGTATGACTATAACAAGGACAGGCCAGCGCAAGGACACACCAACATACTGGCCTGAGAATAAGAATTTTAGTAAGAGGAAGATATAATTTTATTTTTTCGTGCTAAAGCCAGTTTTGGGGTGGGGTGGTGTTTGACTGTCACCACATTCAGCAGAGAGAGGAGTGGTTGGTGCACTCAAGTCCGCACATAGCATGTTCTCCACTGGGCTGTATTGCACAGCCTGGGTGGAGAACATGCACAGGCTTCCACTCCCTGCCTGAGCGTCGAAACAGGCCGCTCAGACTAATCACGACGCTGCTGTCATGCTGGTGACAGCAGCATTGTGATTGGCTAGGGGAGTCTGGGAGCCTGTGTGCTTCCGCTTGACAGAAGAGGAGAGGTGGCGGCCGGCCGACAGTTAAGTGATATTTTCTTTACTATTTTTCTTTTCATTTTTTTAACCCTGCGTACCACTACTGCCCTGGAGCAGCCACCACTGATCAAATTTGAACGGCACAGCAGACTTTCCATCATTCAGAATCTGTGATGAATGTCTGCTCAGTAATTTTGGACATGAAATAAATGCAAAATGTGATGTTGTAATGTCCATAAGTCAGTGATGCATATTTCTTAGTTGGTTGCGATCTCTGATGAAAACATAAAACATTGCAAACAATAAAACTATATAATAGTACACAAGCATCACTTAAGTGAATACTCACTACATGCTAACTCCACCTCAATTGTCATTTCAGCAAAAATCTGTAGAAGAAAAAGAAAGAAGGTTTTGCAATATGCATAAGTGGGCAGACCAAAGCCTGGCCACTTGTGCAGTGAGACAGATGTAAAATAAACAAGCACTGGCAAAGCTAATAAGTCTGTCTTTCATTTTCAGTTATAATTCAAGTCTATTCGCTGTGAAAGTATTTCTTACCTATCTATTGGACAGTGGCAAGAAAGGAACATCACACGGGGAAGACTGGGAAAGGAGTAGAAATGGGAAGCAGAAGGGGGAAAGAAAGAGGGAGAGAAGTGAGGGGATAGTAAAGTGAAGAGGGCAAGGGCATAGGGGATTAGAAAGATAGAAGAAAAAGTGGTGATAGTTTTTGGAAGGTAAGAAAAAGAGACATGAAAGTTGCCGCTGGGTAGGACCACTTATCCACAGGAAATGCCTTTTGTGTGTTGCTATTAACTTTGGCGCCATTTCATCTATCTCTACAAAACTTTCCAAAAAAGTGCTACTAGTTTTCTAGTTTGTTCATGGAAAGTCAAACGGGGATTGAGATAAAGAGGGGAACCCAAAACACATTTTCCACATTCATTTTTCTATAGGAACTTTAGCCACAGCTATAGTCCAAACCGCTGAATGGATTTACACCAAATTTAGCAGAAAGCTAGATCTTAGTCCAGACAGAGTGTTTTGGGGGGATTTGGTGTAAATCTGGTCAGTAGTTTTTGAACAACTGATGCTCAAAAACCTTGTATATATCATGCCGTGGATGATCCACGGACCTGTCAAAACGCAAGCTAAGATCAGATTTGCTGCCACCACATCAACCACCATGTGGCAGCAGCCATCTCAGGACTCAAGACTCAGTCTCAAGTCCTAAAAAAAGGTTTAAAAAAGACATAAGTGGAAAGGTAGGGAAAATTTGCGGAGGATCTGAGAATCTGTGGCAAATTTATTTTTAAAAAGCACAGGCTCCCATGCTAATCTTAACCCCACCCCCCCTTCACCGGGTGAGCCAGGGCCAAGGGGGTCAGCACAAAATATTTCTTTAGGAAAGGGGTACATGTGGGTGGCCCCTCATCCCTGAGGCTCTATGATGCCCTGGGTATCCCTTCCCCGGGGCTGATTTGTAAATAAGGGAAGGAGGCATGGCGCCCCTACCCGAGCCTCATTAAGCCCAGGGGACCCCATCCGCCAGGGCCGAATTTCATATTGAAAGGGGATCGGGCAATGCGCCCTCCCTCCTCGAGACTTATTAGGCTGCAGGGACCCCATTTCCTAGAGCCAAACTGACCTTAAAAGGGAGGAGGGCTGCACCTTCCAACTATGTTTTTTCATGTCCCGGTACAGGATTTTTATCAACGAACAACACAGACCCATCTTCAGTAGCACGTCTGTGGCAGCCATGACCGCAGGGGCACTGGAAAACTCTCTCTATACTTCTCTGGCCGATTTTGCTAATTTGGCATACTGCTACAATTGTTCTAGGCAAATGCCTATTTGATCCTGTGCCTCCATGAAGGACATAACCCTATCATTTGGGTATAGATCTCCCAACACGTGACAGCCACCTTCCCTCCATTGTACCATAGAAATATCGCTACAAATATTTCTAAAGGGCTGTTGCCAGTACTTATCAATAGATCTAGAGGAGGGAGGGCACCACAACACCCTCTTTACCACCAACTCCCATGCTACTGCCATTTGATACTCAATATACTGACTGGTTTTAGGTGCATTCCTGCATTTCATCAAAGCAACTGGTAGCACCTCCTCTTACATCCCTCCATTTACCAGCTGCTTCTCCCAATTATCATCCTCATTGCACCACGGCGTGTTGGAGCTGGGTCATGAGATAGTAGGGTCCCAGGTCTGGGAGAGCCCCGGAGCTTCCATTCCACCTTCAGGGTATCTAACTTAACCCTACTCCTGAGGGTGCAGTTGTTGATATTGCAGCATCAGGCTAACTTGTCAAAACTGGCACTTATATTGCATCATTTGATTAATCATTTGAAGTAGTTAAAACTTTTTGTAAAATTGGAGACACAGCAATCTCATCAGTCCCAGGAATGGGATTGAAGATTTCAACGTGGCTGTATCCTTCTTGTTGTAGTTCCTCCAGAGTATGGAGAGGATGCGTTGATCTGCTCAGAGCCATTTGATGTCAATGGAGGTCTTCTGTACAGAATTGGGCACACAGTGCTTTTTGATTTGATTGATCAAAACATTCCTGCTTTTCTTTGCATCAAGAAGTGACTGTAATATGTCTCTCCGAGTGCCTTCTACCTCAAGAACTGGAAACAGTGGTCTGTATGATGGTCCAAAGACTTGTCAGGGATCTTTTCCTGAACCAGCTTTCCCACTTTGGGGAGCCACCCATCAACAGCTTTACTAACTTTCTCTTCCACAGACTAAGAGTTGATCACATTGGAATATTTAAGGGCAGATGTACAAAAGATTTGCAACTCGCAAATTGGTCACAAACTGGTTTGCGAATGGAAAAATGGCTGTACACCATGTACGAAAGCCATTCGCAAACCAAAAATAGTGATGCGACTGATCAATTTTTATGCGAACGGAAATAGCGAGTAGACATTAGGGAATTGTTAAAACTGACTCGCAAACGGGATGTATGAGTGGGTTGCAAATAGCAAATAGTTGCAATTTGGCCCATTTGCACATTCAATTTACCACCAATTCAAACCAGGTGGCAAATGAGTGCAAAATATAAAAGCTAGCCCAGAATGCAGCACGGCTGTCCACAATGGCTGTCCTGTACGTGATAGCAAGGAGGATGCACATAATGGCTGCTCAGCAGAGAAGGAGGCGGAGACAGGAATGGATATTCCAAGTCAGGCAGACCACTTTTGACCAAACAGAGGAAGAGATATATGACACATACAGGCTAAGTAGCACTGTCATTTTGGAGTCAATTGCCTTCTTAAAGCCACGCCTAGAAGGCAGTACTCTGCACAGCGATTCCATATCCACCTATGTTCAGGTGTTATGCTCGTTACACCTATTAGCCGCTGGTAGTTACCAGGATGTGGTAGCTGTTGCAGGTGGGTGTCGCAAAGTGCGCTTTCACGTTTCTCCCGCTCTTTTCTCAGTGCCATGCATCTGAATATCCACCACCACATATATGTGCCCAGAAATGATGAGGAATTGGGGATTACAAAATTGCAATTTTTCCGAATTGCAAAATTCCTCCAGGCCATAGGGTGTATAGATGGGACACATGTCCCCCATCCCATCTTGAATACCTTTTTAGGAACAAGCGAAACGTGCATTCCCTTACTATACAAGTGGTTTGCAATGCCTACAACATAATCATTGATATCCTATCACAATATCCAGGGAGTATCCATGACTCCTACATGTTCAGGCACAGCGAAATATAGACATGACTGGGAGTGGACAGTTTGATGACGGATACTTATTAGGTACTGACAAATATAAATGCTGATATGTAAGTACCCAATTTATACAAAATGCATGTTGACTCTCAATTAAATATGTGTTTCAGGTGACAATGTGTATGGCCTATGTCCCTGAATGGCGATACAACACTGCACATTGATCCACCTGGACTGTGATTAAGCAGACATTTGAACTCCTGAAATCTCGCTTTTGCTGCCTCCATAAGAGTGGAGGGCCCTGCAATACAAACCAGAAACCGCTTGTAAGATTGTAGCAACGTGTGCCATCCTACACAATATTGCCTGCGGGAGAGGCCTACACATTGCAGTGTCTGAATCTGATTCAGAGGAGGAGGATCCTGGTCCACCTGTTCAGCAGCCAACAAGTAGAACAGAGCAGTGTAGAGGAGAAGGGGCAGTGATCATATTGCTACACATTACTTCACAAGGTGAGAGATTGTCAGATCCACAATACTGATAAATAATGCCACCACACTTGATTGAATGCTCAAAGTAAAGCTACCATTAATATCAGGTGTTACCAAACAGTTGACAGACAAGGTATCATTCTCAACAATTCTGACATCATGTAGTCAACATGTAGGTTTGTTACAGCACCAACAACAAAAGTAAAACAAATACATCTACTTCCTGAGTGGGGCACCTCATTTATTTTCTGGGAGTGTAGCTAGTATGTGGACCATGTTGAGGTGAAGAAATGCGACTGGTACTGTGTCGCAGCACACATGTATCAGTGGCAGAGATGCTACTGATGCTGGACAACTCACTGTCAGGAGCCTCTGCACCCACCACACTAGCAAATGTCCTGTCTGGATTGCCTCCACTGCAGCTGTGATCTGGCCGAGGCCCCTCGAGACATCTCCACTGAAGTGGCCCATCTCCACCTTTAGTGTCACAGACCCCTTGGATAGTGTAGTGGTGGCCTGTGCGAGTCTTCCAATGGCCCTGGTAATGGCATCTATTTGCACAGCACTGCTCCTCTCCCTGTCCCTTAGAGTGCTCCTGTCCTCTGACATCTTAGTGCAGAGTTTCTCGAGGGCACCTGTAAGTTGGTCCATTTTTGTGTCCATGATTGTCTGCCAATTGATTGGCCACTGTGCTGAACCCCACTGTTATTGACTGTTGCATTGCCTGCAGTTTGCAATCTACCATCCTCTTCAACATCCTTGTCCGTTTGTGCTGCAGGCAGTGACCCTTCAGCATTGATGCCTTAAGACCACCATATACCACCTGTTGATCGGCAGTCAACTGAGACCCAGAACCCTGCGATGTGTGACAGCGCCTGAGAGCATGCAGAATGGAGCACTGCTGTCAAGACCTGATGACTGGGTGCAGGGTTGGAGTGGATGGCTGAATGACATCCTGACCCTCTACTGATGGTGGATGTGGGAAGAAGGACACACTGCTGGAGTGGCCATGAGATGTGGTGGGCTGACTCTCAAGCACTACTGTTTCTTCTTCCTTCTACTTTGCCTGTTCTTCACCCTCATCTGTTGGGCCTTCAATGTCTTCCCCAGGTGCATCTAATTGGATATTGGAGATACCATTAAAAATGCTATGTGTGAAACACATCAAGGGTCGTACAAAATTATTATACAAACTTCTGACACTGACTTTACTGTTTCTGTCTATGACTAAAACTCCCATAATGCACCATGTGGGATATTTTGGACAAGGAATGTTCCCATCCTGATATGTATGATTAGGGTTGTTTTACATGCATGTGGACACCAGGTTCAAGGCCAGAAATGCTGCCATAATTAAAGTTTAGCACTTACTTTGTGCGGGTATAGGTGCAGACATGTCCAGGTTGGCAAATTCCACATCTGCCTGTAGCTCCAGGGTTGTCTTCACCATTGCCTTCAGTGTCAAGGGTGGGGGTGCAGTGGTGGGTCCGCCTCCTGTGGCACTGTTCACTCAGGCATGTTGCCCCCTTTTCATTTGTGCAGGAACAGAGGTCATACCACCTTTTGCAAATCTCTTCGACAGAGCGCCGTGCCACACCCACAGTATTATTCTTCTGCTGCATCCCCTTTCATAACTTGCACTTCTGTATCTCTGGAACATTCACAGATGCCCGGCCAAATAGGAGGTGTTGGTTGTTGCAACACTCCTCAGTGAGAATCTCCAATTCCTGCTTCCTACTCCCTGCCTTCTTCCCATGCTCTTGGCTGGCCATTCCTGGTGTTGGGTGACTGACATCTGGGGTCCTTTAATCACTGCTTGTGCTCTGCAGCTCTCCAGCCTCTCTCTGCCTCCCTTCCTGGAAGCTGAGATTCTGTACTTTCTGTTTCAGGGGTCATCTCCCTGAACCAGGAAGAGAATCGTTATTAGTTTAATAGCTGGTGGGGAGTCCGTCAGGAATCTTTCTCATTTCAATGTTGCCTGTATTGCCGCTAAAGGTTTGCACTGCTGTTTTTGCAACCGAATCTGCTGCACAATTCTTTTTAGTGTGTATTTTTTCACTTTCAGTAGCGGCTGGTCCATAGGGGTGCTGGAGCGGCGCCCCACTAGTCACGCACATCAACACAAATAGAAACTGCTCACTGCAGTTCAGGCAACAGGAAGGTAAGCAGACAAATTGACGGCTTTCAAAATTCGTCTGTTTACATTTCCGGCCTGTGCTTCACACAGTTGAAAGTGCGCGTGTCAACGCACAGCGCACGCAGGCGAGAGCAGGAGTCCAGAAGATGGATTGCGCATGTGAGAGAGGAGCGCTCTTCATTTCAGCACCCGACTCACATTCCCAAACCATTCGATATGCTGCGCATGCCTAGTGTAGTGCAGCATGTCTGTAGATAGCATCCTGCTGGGGCGGTGACGTGTTTTTGACACAGTCGCCCCATGCCCAGTCAAATGCCAGGATACAGCTGAGAAAACAACGGTCAGCCGCCCCCAGTCGCATCCAGTCTTCTGATTTGGCAGTCAAAGTAGGTCTGATGCGTCATACGTGCTACGCTACCTTCAATGGAATACTTCTGGCCACTGACAGAGAATGACGCTGTTTCGGAGCATTAATAACACCATCAAATTAATAAAGAGTAGGAATTACAGGTCATTCTGTCAGGAATGAGGACTAACATGTAGGTCTGATTTCACCAGGAAAAACTCTGCAGGCAAATCCTAATTCTGTGTGGAATGGAAAGCTCTTTTACGCATCCATTAGCAGGTGGTAAATGGGGTGGTGGGCTGTTGTGCACTGGGGTCATTGGTGGCAGGTGTTATGTTCTGGGCCCTAGGCCCACATGCTGAGTGAAAGACCACGCAGACACTGGAATGTGGTACTGATAACTCCCCCAGAGCACGTTCACTCCGGCTCTTTTATTTGCGGGGTCACCTGACTGGTGACACCCGTGTTGGATGGGTGAGGGGGTGTGTGTGGGCCAGCCCTCGGGGGAGTGGCTGGCAGAAACACTAGACTGTGTCCAGCAGGACACAACATTCCTCCCAAATTTTAATAAAACGAAAAACAATAAACAAAAGTCCAAACTATGGGAAGGAATGAGAAAAACAACTAAAATAAATGGAAGTCTCACAGTTCATAGATGTAGTTCGCAGGACAGCGGTGGACAGGTGCAGCTGGGAGCACCCGGACGTTTTTGCACATGTCCATACTTTAACCAGGTATATCTGGGGATGAACACGGTGCTGATGATATCCAGACCTTTCAGCTTCGCTTCAGTTGAGGGATGGTCCACCTACGTGATGTTTATGAGTTCAGCGAACTCTTGCTGTGAGGCAATTAGTGTCTTATTTTTCAACACTGGTGCATCAGGAGCGTATAGATGAGTCCACTGTAACACACCGGATGATTGTGTCGCTTGATCCTTTGACGACAGTCTTGACATTCTGTGACCGGTTGAAATTCTCGGTTGGATGGCCTGGCTACCTCCTGGAATCCATTGGTGGGGCACAGTAAAGTCCATCTCTCACGCTCTGGGAGGCCCCTTGGATGAGTTGCCCCGGGACTGCATATGGGCTCTGACTCTGGAGCCACCGCCTCGTCACTCGTGCAAACTTCAGGGGTAGATGTGTCTTGGTCAGAAACATGCTCTCGCTACCAGGATCAGGACATGCGCCGGTTAACCAGATGGTCACTGTATTTTCGGATCGTCGCTTACACTGGCAAGTGGTGTAGGACTCCAGTTATTGTACTTGATGCTCCAAGGATGGTAGTGATGCACATGACAGATGATGGATTGGCTGCCATGAGACGACTCGCACAACAAGTGGGGATGACTGGCAGTGAGTAGGGATGACTGGCGAGTCTTTGCAGTCATGATACTCGTCGGACACTTGGTGCAGCTCTTCTGATTTGGCATTTGTGTAAGCAGAACAGGGATGCCCTTTTCTTTACGCAGCCGGCGACAGGTGGCTGACGGTCACTGAGGAGAATGACGTCCCCGCACCCCAGTGGCTGGCGTGTGTTAGAAGGTGCACTCTGGTGAACGGCGTCCCTTTGTTGACTTTCACTGCGCACCAGTTGTCGTCTGCTTTCTTGTAATAGGACCGTTACCGTCCTATATTTCTCCACTCCGTATCTTCTCTGAAATGTGGCAGCAGGCCACGTAATGCAGGTCGCTTCTACACCTGTTTTGAAAGGTGGCGGATGCCACGCAACGCATGTTCCGTCTGTACATGCTCTGAATATGTGGCGAAAAAAGGGCCACGCAATCTCCCAGGGACCTCCTGCTCACTCCGCCGTGTTCTCTGGGCTTCGCATTTTCTCCCGTCACGGACCACTCACCGGTCCGGTCCTGTCAAATAGGACTGGGCGTCCTCTCAGGTGCGTCAGCCATATCAGGGACGGCAATGGAGGTAGGTGTGCTTGGAGGGATCCGTATGGTCCGGCTGTAATTTAGGGTTGCTGTGGGAGGTAAGTATCTCCCTTTTCTTGCGTCAGTAGTGGTGACGCGCCACTCGGGGTGCTGGACTCTCCTCCTGCCTGCAACGGACTGTCTGGGCTTCGCATTTTCTCCCGTCACGGACCACTCACCGGTCCGGTCCTGTCAAATAGGACTGGGCGTCCTCTCAGGTGCGTCAGCCATATCAGGGACGGCAATGGAGGTAGGTGTGCTTGGAGGGATCCGTATGGTCCGGCTGTAATTTAGGGTTGCTGTGGGAGGTAAGTATCTCCCTTTTCTTGCGTCAGTAGTGGTGACGCGCCACTCGGGGTGCTGGACTCTCCTCCTGCCTGCAACGGACTGTTGCACACCAAAGTGTTAACGCAGTATTGGGGGCACTCCCTGAATAATCTCTGGCCCACTGCTGGGCGACGTTGGTGCAGGTGGGGTGATTACGATCTCTCTTCCTCCTGCTTTCGGGCCACACGGGGCCCCTCTCCCTTCTGGGAATCTCCGCGGTGTTTTGCAGATGGTGGGTGATCGCCCTTCCGTCTCCTCTTTTCCTTGCCTCTGCTCTGACAGCAGTGGCGCTATATATTTGCTTTTCTAGCTGTGGTGGTCACTTGCCACAAATAGTGTGTATACTTGTCTATCTGTTTTCTGAGAAAATTCAGCCAGGTTCTCTTTACTGCGACGGGACCATTCACGGCAAGTTGGCGTGCAATGCTCGCATTTCTCATTAGAGACTTTGTCACTGTTGCGTGGCTTCTTCTCTCGGTTCACTACACTTTCAGCTTTCCAGGGTAGGTAATTCTCTGACTGAAAGCATTGGTAGTAGCTTTAGGGTGGCTCTGTGAGCATAGCAGCAGGGTGTCTCTCTCTCCTGGTCGGGGCTCTTTCTCTCTCCACCGGCCTGGGTGTCTCTTCTCTCTCCACCAGCCGGGGGGTCTCTTCTCTCTCCACCAGCCGGGGGGTCTCTTCTTCTTTCTCCACCAGCCTGGGGGTCTCTTCTCTCTCCACCAGCCTGGGGGTCTCTTCTTCTTTCTCCACCAGCCTGGGGGTCTCTTCTTCTTTCTCCACCAGCCTGGGGGTCTCTTCTTCTTTCTCCACCAGCCTGGGGGTCTCTTCTTCTTTCTCCACCAGCCTGGGGGTCTCTTCTTCTTTCTCCACCAGCCTGGGGGGTCTAGTCTTCTCTCTCTCCGCCGGCCTGGGGTCTCTTCTTCTCTCCACCGGCCTGGGGGTCTCTTCTTCTCTCCACCGGCCTGGGGGTCTCTTCTCTCTCCACCAGCCTGGGGGTCTTTTCTGTGGGCCGTGTCTTCATGGGCTTTATTGTCTCTCAGCTCAAGCAGTAATGGGGCTGGTAGCTAGTCCTCATGGGTCCTGTCTGCTTGTGCCCTGTGTGTTTGCACTGTCTCATAGTGATGAAGTCCTGCTACCAGGAGCGTGAATGCTCTCTTTTAGGAGAAATTCCGTACGTTTTCTCTTCACTGCCAGGATAGAGTTCTTGGCTGGTGCAGCTTTAGCCTCAGGAGTCCTTCGTGAGAGTTAGCAGTCACTGTGGGCACTATAAGTAAGCTCATTTGCACTGCCTCTCTTATCACAGTCTGGGCTCTCTCACTCTTTTCAAAAACAGGCTCTTCCCCTCTAGGGGACACGTCTTTGCCTTTATCCTTCTCATGCATGGTGCCTCTGCTCTTGGCTGTGTTGCAATGTAGCGCTTGGTGCAGGCTCTACAGACGGTATCGTTTGGTGGGCCTATGACTCAGGCAGTCCTTTCTCTCTCCCTTGTACAGGGTGCAACGTAGTGGTGAGTGGTTTGCCCTGAGGGACTGTAGCCCTTCTAGTGCTTCAGCTTCGCCTAGGCCGGTAATGCGCAGCAATCCTAGCGAGGCTGTCCTTGTTATGCCAGGCTGCTTTTCCTCATTGAAAATGCGCTGTCAGGACCGGATGCAGTACCGCAAAACGACAGACAGATGGCGCTGTGAGAACACACCACATCAAGAAGAGTGCAGAAATACGAACTGGAGGGAACCGGCAGGCAGCTTTCCGAAACCCACGATCAGGTAGGAACAGCCGTACAGTTTATTTTCTCTGAAAACAAATGCCCAAAGGGCGGCAGCCATACCTTCTTTGCCCGGTGAGTTGACTTTGTTTTTCTTTAGGCCTTGCACCCCAGGTTTTTTATTGAATGTATGTGCCTACCTACGATATGGGGTTTGCACAGTCCTGGTATGATGATACGAGCTTCTTTCTGGCCACACCACGTCTTCCCTCATGCACGGCCAGCCTGCCACTCTCCTCCCCTTCCCCGGGGCACAACAGCTTTCTCGGCAGGGACAGCAGCCTTTCTCTTCTCCCCTCAGCAAAGTATCCACAGGCACGACGGGCAGTCGGTAGGCTGCCAACACCTATGCCTATCGCGTCTTTCCCTGGGGAAGCGCTCTTGCTTGGGCCACGTTATGGATTGAGCCATACATCTTGGGGGAGGGGGGGGAGTGCCACTTTTTCCGTGCACTCGGTGGCAGGCATTGATGCTGATGGGCACCTCAGTAGACAGAAGGGGGGGGGGGTCATACCTCTTGGGCTGCTGGGACTAGTTCGCCTCGCTGGCCGTGCTCTTTTTTTAAAATTATTATTATCACCGGCTTCCTCTGAGATGCAGGCCTCGTGCCGGGTCCAGCCACGCGCTTCCGCTCCCACCCAGCAGCTTCTCACTCAGCACGCGAGCTCCGTGGGGGCTGGAGCTGCCGCCTGGGAATCACTCACTGGGCAGGTCTCTCCGACTCTTCTTTTGCGGAGGTGGGGGGCACCACTTCGCTGTCTTCCTTGTAACCTGCGGGCTCACTTTACGCCCGCCAGCGTACATGCGGGGTAGGCTCCCGCTTCTATGGGCACTTCAGTTGGGGCCTCCTCGGTCTCACGGCAGTCAGCAGCGGTGGCGGCGGGTGCGTCAGTAGTCCAACACCGCGCTCATCCGCTCTTCGCCAGCAGGCGCTTCTTCCGTCGCGCCACTGTAACCCTGGGGGCACTTCACACCACGGACCACCCGCTTACTTCCAGTATCACGATGGGGGTCTCGCCTCGTTGTCCTGCTGGCCGCATCCGCTGGGTCATGGCGGGCGATGGCGTTGGCTTCGGTTGGGGGCTCTGCAGGTTGATGGCAGGGCTCGCCACCGGCTCCTCTCTCGCCACGCCGGAGCCTCAGCAGTTTTTTTTTTGTTTTGTTTGGGTGCCGCCATGCACTGACGGACACCTCAGGTGCGGGGTGGGCTCCCGATCACCACACTTACACCCCGGGGCTCTTCGCACGCCCCACAGGACTTCCGCTGAGCTGCGCCAGCTGCAGGGGGTGCCCTAGACACAAACAGCACATTCCGTTCACGCCACCTTCACAAGCGGCGGCTGCACACGCGGGCAAAACCCGCTCGTCGCCAGTTGTTATGTTCTGGGCCCTAGGCCCACATGCTGAGTGAAAGACCACGCAGACACTGGAATGTGGTACTGATAACTCCCCCAGAGCACGTTCACTCCGGCTCTTTTATTTGCGGGGTCACCTGACTGGTGACACCCGTGTTGGATGGGTGAGGGGGTGTGTGTGGGCCAGCCCTCGGGGGAGTGGCTGGCAGAAACACTAGACTGTGTCCAGCAGGACACAACAGCAGGTAGTGCAGCGGGGCAGGAGAGGCTAATGTAGATGGGAGAGGGGGGCTTGGCGTCTGCCTACATGCCCTCTCACACCATATGTGTGGGTTGGATGGTTCCGGGCTGCACTTCAGCCCCTCCCGGCTTTACCCCTTGTCTTGTCTCAAATCGGTCTCGTGATCTGGACATGTGGGGGGACTGAGCCCCTCCCGAGGACACCACTACACCCGACTCATAATCCAGTGACACCAATGAGGGCTTTGGGGTTCTCCTTCAAGTGATAGCTCTTCGCTTCTCTTATTCATTTGCGGTTTCCAGCGCAGGTTGCATTTTTATACTCAGTTTGCCATTCATTTCTACCAGATGCGGAGAAACCACTCCATCCAAGCTCCATCGAGGCGGCGCCTGGCTCGGCTCGAGGGCCTCTTGTGCCGTCGAGCCACACACGAAGTGAATGTGGTTCCATCAATGCTCTTCTAGGATAAGGTGAATAGACGAGGTGATAGTCTAAAGCAGAGGGCTCTGCTCGGTGAGTATCTTTATCACTACAATTTAACTTGGATAACTAATGGTCTCTTACCATGTATGTACTGTGGATGATGCAGAGTGTATTCTAATCCTAAAAATGCATCTCGTCCATCCTGCCTTTGCCCTGTCAAACATTCATTAGACTACCACAATCTCGCATCCTGCTTCCTGTTTTGTTTCAGTCTGCTGGCATTTGTCAAAACTCCATGTAATGAACTATTGCAGGATAGCTTTGTATGATCTCTAGGACTCTGAACTTAAGTATTTGTCATGCAATCACTTGGACTATTCCTAGATTAGCTTCAGGCTGTACCAGTTTCATGTATTGTGATTGCCTTCCCCCTGCCGCTCTGACTGAGGTGTTTTTTGTTCAGTGCAGCACCCGGCAAAACCAATAAATAAATTACGGGAAAAGAACTTACAGGGCATTTGCAGGGGAACACGGAGCACACAATCAAAGTTGCAGAAGTATTAGTAAGAATGTGCATTAAGCCACTCGACATGTGAGTGGGCAACAGGAACCCATTCTTTTAAGTCTGTATTGAAGATCTGTGGTTATATTGATAAGCAGCAACCTACATTATATTATCATACTAAATGTCTATTTTGATGCAATTGCTGCACTTTCCCAATTGCTTTATTAACATTCATGCTTTCTGATATGTCCTTGAAAATGCACCATTTGACTCTTTTTTCAAAATTTTCTCGGGGCTAAAACCCCCAAACCCCCTTCATACATTCGGGCACGCTCGCTCGCTACAGTGCGCTCCCCGCAACTTTTACGCCACACCACTTTCAAATGTCACCAGCCGCCACTGTTCACTTTTATGAGCCATGGTGTGCTGGACATGGACCAAAGCATCTTTGTTATGTAGAATAGCTACCTTTCCCCAAAGCTGTTTTTTTTTAATGACCTCCCTTCGGATCTTTGAATCTATTTAAACACCAATCCGCTAAACCTACATTGTAGTTCTGTACACAGAATGCTGAATCTAATACAATGGATGTGGGCACTGATGGATCAGCCTTCTGAAGGGCAAGTAGTAGGGTATGTATCTCTGCTAGTTGAATATTGGAGTCACAAACGATTTTAATGTGTGCATAGTCCCTTGAATTTGCCCTCTCCAAAAACTCCCTGCACTGCAGCACAAGGTGCAGAGTATTTCTGTTTAGTACGAACCACAGGCTATGCAGAATCGTCCATGTACAACACACTCTAATACTCAAGTTTGGGTAGTGTATTTGGGGTTTGTGGAATATTTTGTGCATATTGCAACAAATCCTGAATCCGAAGTGTTAGCTCACATACATTTTAGCATTTAAAAAAATCAGGCCACTGCACTCAATGAAAGTGTAGAGTGTGTGCATTGGGGATACTAGCTTTTGTTGCTGCTTCCAGTATATGTACGGGAGAAAATATAAAAGGACTGCCCTTCAGTAGATGTCTATACTGCAGTAAGAGAGTCGTCTTCAGAGGAATACAAATGTGACCTGTATGCTATCAGAGTTCTCACTCATTGTAAACTGCACATGTGTAGCCCGAATTACTGGGAACAGCTAGGTTTGTCTTGTTGTCCCATGTCTTTAAATATTTAGGGGCATATTCACAAAGAATTTTCGGAGTGCGAAGCTGTGCCAAATTTGGCAGTGCTGCGCCACGCTCAGACGTTTTCAAAACGCAGTAATTACAACAATACAGCACACCCCTGTGTTATGTAGCGCTGGCGCTAAAATTAGCTGCCTAGCGCCAACGCAGGCACCCTTGCACTATAGCGCAGGGGTGCCTGCATTGCAGGGAATGATTGTTTATGTGCAGGAGTGTGTCCCTTCTTGCACATAAGCAATCCATAATGGCGATTTGTTAATTCTATGTGTGCTGCAGAATGCAGCACACATAGCAGTAGCAAATTGTCATTATTTAATGATTGTTTATGTGCAGGAAGGGACACCTTAAATATGGAGAAGGGCATAGTGCCACCAGAGCGTCACTAAAAGTGACATTTTGGTGGTACCAATCCCTTGTAAATATACCTCTTAGTTTTTAACAGGTCTGTTTGTGGTCCACATGAGATAGCTGTGTCTGTTTTTGTCCAATTCGTTTCAGAAAATGTTGGAGTAATTAATTAATTCAAGGGCTTAACCCACTTAGAATAATGTGGTAAGTAAGTTATTCTAAAGTTAAGAAACCCCATCAGGTTTTCTAACTTCCTAAATGTGTTTGGAGGTTGTAAAGTAGCACTCTTCTGCAGGACGCCAGGTGCCCATCTTTTACACTCGTTGGATAATTCATATCCAAAGGAAAATCACGTTAAGATATGCATTTCTAGTATTTTTTAAATGTATTTTATGCTCATGTCAGGATAAGAGTGTCACTATCCTGTCCATACTATCTAGGACTGGCATCTCCAACAAGTAGCTTGTGAGCAACTGGTCGCTCTCCAGCTACCTGAAAGTAGCTCTTCTATAATAATAAGGGAATTTTGTAAAGCGCTTGGTTACGCTCGGAAGCGTGTCCCCGCGCTGAAACTGAAAAACTCAGAAACAGAAGTGAGGAGTGGGCCCGGTTATCTAGAGAATAGATGTGTTTTTAGTTTCTTCCGGAAGCTAGATTCAGATGGATCCAGGCGAAGGTTAAGAGGTAGAGCATTCCAGCTCTTCGCCACCAAGTAGCGAAAGGATCTTCCTCCCATGCGGGCCCTTCTCACCCTAGGGACCTTTAATAGGCCTCCATGTGAGGAGCGCAAAGCGCGTGATGGTACATACCTGGTGACTAGGTTCTGGAGTGGTGCTGGCGCCTTCCCAGTAAGGATGCGATAACAAGTACAGAGGGCTTTAAATTCAACTCTGCTCCTTACTGGCAGCCAATGGAGGGTCTGAAGGGCAGCTTTGGAGGCCAATCTTTTGGGGAATTTTAAAATGAGGCGGGTTGCCGCATTCTGTAACACCTGACAGCGATTTATTGCCTTACAGGTTGCTCCCAAGTACAATAGGTTGCCGTAGTCTAGACGCGATGTGACGAGGGCGTGCACCAGCGTTCTACGGGCGGACGTAGGGAGGAGTACTAGGACCTTCCGTAGGCTTTTTAAAACGCTAAAACAGACACCCGCCACCCGGTCTATCTGGGGTCCAAAAGACAGGTCAGCATCAAGCCAGACCCCAAGGTTTCTGACTTCCTGACGAGGTGTTGGGACCTCACCTAAGCATGGGGGCCACCACGCCGACGACCAAACAGAAGGGTTCCTCCCCACCACGAGCACCTCGGTCTTGTTGCCATTTAATTTAAGGCAATTAGTGGACATCCAGGTTGCGAGATCTTGCATGCAAGCCCTGAGACTGTCCATGGCAAGGCCGGGCGCGCGTGAAAGGGAGACAACCAGCTGCGTGTCATCTGCGTAGGACTCAATTTGCAGCCCATGGCCCACAGCAATTGGAGCCACTGGGGAGACATAAAGATTAAAAAGGGTGGGGCTCAGGGACGATCCCTGGGGAACGCCCTGGCCCAATCCTATGTCCCTGGAGTAGTGATCACCCTGGCGGACCTGGAAGCTTCTCCCAGTCAGGAACGATTGGATCCATTGGAGTGTAGCTCCAGATATTCCTCCACTGTTCAGACACTGTAGCAAGGTGGTATGAGCTACAGTGTCGAATGCTGCACTCAGATCCAATAGGATGAGGGCCATAGTATGACCCTCATCCACCCCCTGGCGTAGGGTCTCCACAGCCATCAGGAGCGCAGATTCCATTGAATGGCGGCGACGGAAGCCAAATTGGGTATCGTGTAGTAAGGCAGCCTTTTCCACGAAATCCATCAATTGCAGATTGACCGTTTTTTCAGCCACTTTGGCCAGGTAGGGTAGAAGGGAAATTGACCGGAGGTTCTCTAGTTTATCAAAACTGATATTAGGTTTCTTCCTAAGGGGTAGAACCACCGCCTTTTTCCAGTCTTTGGGCACAGTCTTGGTGCTGAAGGACACGTCTAATAGATGTCTAATGTAAGGTTCCAATACCACTAGGCTATTCGCTAGACGTTTTGGTGTAGTAGGGTCCTGCGGAGATCCCGACTTCACAGATCTGCAGATTTTTAAGAGATCTTCTGGAGGCGGGGTGACAAAGTTGGTCAATCTATGTCTATCCCCCCATTCACTAGGGCTTTCCACAAATTCTGTCCCATTAATGGGTTGAATCGGAAATGCCGAATACATTTTGGATATTTTTTCAGCAAAAAAATCTGCGATCCTATCGCAGGATTCAGGCGAGCAGTCATCTGGGGCAGTAGCTGGTTTTCCACTCGAGAGAGTTTTATAGAGCGAAAAAAGCTCCTTCATCGAATTACCAGCTTCGCTAATTCTAGTCGTGTAATATGCTGTTTTAGACTTCCTAATTAGCCCATGGTAAAGTCGCCTCTCAATCAAGTAGGCATCTCTAGTTTCTTTGGAAAGAGCCCCGCGCCATTGTCTTTCGACTCTCTTCAGTGCGGCTTTCATGACTCGTAGTTCATCGTTGAACCATGGGGCAGTTTTTTGAACCCGGCCACCTGATTTGGCTTTTGAGAGAGGAGCTGTGCAATCTAGCGCCTCGTTGATGCGCTTACAAAGATTAGTGTTAGCCTTGTGTCTACATCATCCCCCCCAGGGCTCCCCCCTTTAGTCAACGCCTCGCAAAATTTAGACTGGGAGAAGGTGGCCCATCTCCGCCTGAGGTGGTACAATGCCGTTGGCTGCGGAGATCTTCCTCCAGGAATTCGTATAGAGAAAGGTACTATGTGATGATCCGACCAGGGGATAGGGATAGGAGTCATGGCTTCTACTTCACCCCAATTAACAAATATAGGATCGAGCAAGTGTCCTAACTGATGAGTGGGACCATTTACAATTCAATGATTCAATTGGAGGGCTCCTAATGCCTGACAGAAATTCTTGCTAACATTGTCTAAGGGGTTGTTAAGGTGTAAATTAAGATCTCCAAGCACCAGAAATTTTTCTTTACATAGCGCAGTCTCCATAATGCCCTCAACCAGGCTCTCCTCAAACCTGGCTATAGGGCCTGGGGGTCTATAGATTAACATGCCCTTCAGCGTGCAGCCGTTATTCACTTTAATAGTGAAACTCCCTGCCTCGCTGTCCAGGATGGGGGAATAGTCTAGTTGGCATTGTAGACTTTCCTGGACTACAATTGCAATACCCCCTCCTCTACCTGTGGGTCTATCCAGTCTGTGTATTGTATATCCCTCTGGGAGCACCTCCAGGGCGTCGGGTGTAGATCCTTCATCTAGCCATGTCTCAGTTAGAAACACAAGATCCCACTGTTTCTAAGTGAGTAGATCATATAAGTCCAACTTGTGTTTCCGTAGCGAGCGTACATTAAGCAGTCCACAATGCATGATGTAGTCCGTAGTGGCCATATTCCTACCAAGATCATAGGAGAAGTGACAATATTTGCAGCCTATGTTATCCTCCACTCGCAAGTTATGCTTACAAGACTCAGCAATGTTGCAGCGGAAGGTTAGTAGTTCCTGCTTGCTCCATCATATGGGGTCCTCCCGAGGGGCATAGGGTATGGCCCTGGACCGCGTATGATCGCGGACGGGCGCAGACGGGCTTGCCTTAGGCGCGTCTTCGGCGCACCTTCGGCGCACTGACGGCGCGCCCGCTGCGCTCGTCCGCTGCGCTTACGTGAGAAGCACATTTGTAGGTGGTAGTGAATGGGCGTGGCCTCAAGAGTGGGCATGTCCCAGCGTTCGAGCCGCGATGGCGGCAGTGGAATCCTTCCCTGTAACAGCGCTCAAATCCGCTGTAACAGGGTAAATAACTGGCGTTTTTTCAGGGAAAAGTGCTCAGGGTAAGTGGACAAAAGGATTTAAAAGCACAGAAATACACTTCAATTTTTAAAAAGTTCGAGCAGTCTCTCCCGGCATCCGCCTCAGGAGTCGATCAGTTACGTGTTTGGCGTGCTAACAGATCAGCGCTTTTAAAGGGAGTTGAGGAGAGTGGGCGTGGCCTCAAGAGTGGGCGTGTCCCAGCGTTCGAGCCGCGATGGCGGCAGTGGAATCCTTCCCTGTAACAGCGCTCAAATCCGCTGTAACAGGGTAAATAACTGGCGTTTTTTCAGGGAAAAGTGCTCAGGGTAAGTGGACAAAAGGATTTAAAAGCACAGAAATACACTTCAATTTTTAAAAAGTTCGAGCAGTCTCTCCCGGCATCCGCCTCAGGAGTCGATCAGTTACGATGCAGCCCAGCCTACTAAATTAGAGACTATTGCTTGGATGAATTAACATACATATACCAAAATTGAACAGCGTGCATTCAAGATGGAACTGTGCATTTTCAGAGCTTATGAGATAATGTTTGGAGAAAAATGGTTGAACTACCAAAATATTTCTACATTCCAAGTTGATAAAAACTGTTCTTGCTTTACTACTGGCAACCCTGCTTGATGCACTGAGGTAGTCTCCGCTGGCAGTCCTGCATGTTGTGAACACTAACGTAATGTTGTCTACACAACACTAATAATATTGGTAACTCAGCATGATTTTCAATAAACATAAGTAGCTCTTTATTACAGAAAAGGTTAGAGACCACTCATCTAGGTGTTCAGTGAAGTCATTATCTATGACACAGATGTTGTAAATATATGAAAGTAGATCAGAAACTTCTTGTAAGATCTCCATAATCCTTGCTGTAAAGAGTCCATGGTTATTTGTATACTCCTGGGGGAATCTTGTATAAGCGTACTGAAAACTACTGAATGAAAAAGTAGTTAGATACTGGGACTCGTGTCTTATTTTGACTAAAGAATCCATTAGATATGTCCAATATTGATTCATATTTTTTTTCTGGCTAGATTTGTCATCGGTCCAGTGTATATGCATTAAAACTTTTGATACTGGAAAAAGAGAAGTGTTCATGGTGGAACGATATGACACTATTATACCTTGGTAGAGTAATTGATCTAAAATAGGTTTCTTTTCGCACTTAGCTTTTGGCTTATGAAGATATTAAGCCCAGGCCTAGGGTTCACTCCTTAAGGAAATCAGATGTTGAACAGATTCTTTAATCCAACCTGCTTGGTTTCTATACAACACCGGGGCCTATTTTAAGGCCCACTCCCAGGCATCATTTTCTCTAAGTTTTTCAGGTACTAAGGAGGAAAATGCCAGCATTATTGCATTATTACCTTCTCACCTAGAGGCTTGTCAAAACAGGAGGCCAGTAATCCTCTACAAGGATGATGTCATAAGCATCTGATCATTGGTACTAGAATACGCCTTCAACTTTAAACAATATATCACCCTCAGTTCTGTATTTCTACATCATAAAGCTTATCTGGCGGGTTTACATGTCTATCCAGTGCCCCCCTCACCTGTCTATACTCTTTAGTTGGCCACCTGTCTATACTCTTTAGTTGGAGACAATGTCAGATGCTCCTTGAGAGTCTGGCAAACTATTATAAATTCTGCTGCATTGGCCAGAAGGGCCACTGCCCAAGTCCCAGTCTGCAGAAATAAGGAGTGGGGTTGAACTTTCCCTTTTCAGTTTGGGCAGTTGGCATCCACTATGCTACTTTAACTATTCATACTATGATACCTGCATTCACTTAAGGGTACCTACTGCGGTCGGCCTGTCTCATTTAAGTATGGAGGGATCAGTTGATCTACCGAGTTTTTCACTCCATAGTGTTTTACTAACGGTTGCTGATATACGAGGTGACTTGAGGCCGGGTTGAGTTGTGGTTGTGTGCGGAGAGGAGTGACTAGGCTTGTGCTGACCCGGGTATTGGGTTCCAGATGGACTGTGTCGTATTCCTTTGTGTCCCTGCTCAAAAGCCGATCAAACAATAGGGCAACCCATTCAACCCCAAGGTATTGGGTATAATATGTAAACACAAAAATAAACCTTGAGGATTTATTCTACTCTTGCTAATTATTTAAACAGTCACCGTAGTGAACTCAATTTACCATAACACTCAGACATAGGCAGTACAATATGCAAAAGACATAGTTCATTATTTTGTAAAAAGTTTTTATGAGAAATTCTATTTTGAAATCTTTCATTGGTTTCCAAAGACAATTTGAACACTGGCAACTCAGGACTACTGTTACAATGTAGAACCTTGACAGTAGTTATTGACACTTTTTGTATGGATATGTACCACTATTAATTGGTCATCAGACACAAACCACTGGTTCAAATAGTTATGACATATATGAACATCAAATGGCATTTCATTGCATCAAAACAGTGTCATAGGCGTCGACGTTTCGGTCTCCTTATCCGAAAAATTAATCCCCGAGACCATCATCAGGACAGAAGTTGCGCCAATGTATCTAATGTAAAAATATATATATGTGAATACATCAACATTATAATTCAAAAATTTTAGATTTTTTTAATTTTAATCTTAAAAACATCTGAGTACAGCTTAAAGTATTATCAATACACTGAAGGAGGACAGGTCAAAAAGGTGTATCCTAATTATACCACCCACAAGTGCGAAAGTCCCCAGTCCCCAATTGTTGTGACCATAAAGACCCGAAACCACGGAGCCAAACGTGAAACATTATTAGTACCACACATCTACCATCAAGAACACCCGAAAAGTGCATCAAACACTTATATTTACACAGTATATCTACGAGTACTCACTCTAATAGTCTAATCCTTACTCTTGTAAATCTGTCTCATGTATCACAGGAACACTAAAAATCAATGAAACAACATCCAATGAAATGAAGTGAAGGAGAAGAAAGTCCCCAAACCGATCACCTAAAACAGAACAGCCATATAACGCCATCAAGCCAAGTCGTTATAAACTTACTGAAAAGCAGCTGCTTGCATCTGCGCTTCTCTATTCTGAAAGCAAGCAGTACAACGTAATTTAATCAAATCATCGCTATATATCGATAAATCAGAGAGTCAGTCAAAATCGCCCAGTGGTAAGGCGTCTATACTTCTTAAATGTTTAAGGGGTACACCACTTACTTAATTAGGCACCTGGACAGCTTCTCCGGTTGTACTCGCCAAATTAAGTCCGAGCAACAAACTCGGGTTAAGGCGGGAACAATATAAAAGCGCCTTCAACCGGAAGTTGTTAAACCAATGAACACTAAAGGGAAAACAGAGCGGCCATCTTGGAGTGTAGTCCACTAACATGGAACAGGAATAGCCAGAATTATCAGAAGGTGGATTACAAATGAATTGTACATTTGTAAATTTATAGATTTGTATTAGGGTCTCTCACCCATCCATTGAATACAAAGTCCATTACAGAAATGTCTTATACAATATAGCTACGTATATAAGGTACAAAAAAGATTGTACACAAAGAAAGTTACATTTATAAGTGTAAGAATAGAAAAATCAAAAAGTCCTACATACTATAAATTTGTATTAGATGTATCCATAAATTACGTAGCTGTATTCAAAGATCCTCAAAGATCAAGGTATTGTAAAAGGACCCACGGTTCATATATCTAGTAGATCAACTTATAAGGAACACCAGAGTTCAAACCACAGGAGTCAGATATAAATCAACCAACCAATGAGAGAAATAAGTCACATAATGAACCTATAAGAATCAATATGATTATACATTAGGTAGGACATATAGTTCATAATGTCGCCAAAGTTTGCCATTCGATGTACGAATTTAATCCCCTTTCAACTGTTTTAGCAGACCAAATCCACCTGTTTTCCTTCAATGTAAGTACTTTATCCACATTCTGTCTACGTTTGGTATTCTTGACAGACTCCAGTACAAACCATTTCATGTCTAGGGGGGTGTGGCCTTTTTGTATATAGTGTTCCACCAAGGGTGCTGTGACAACTTTGCATCTAATGCGAGATTGATGTTGTATTATATGTTTTTTGATCTCCTGTGTTGTTTTTCCAATGTAGTAAAGCCCGCATGGACATTCTATACAATAAATGACGTTTTTTGTAAGACAGTTTGTATGTTGTTGCAATATCCATTGTTTATCATTGATAGCACAGGATTTTACCGCAAAGGTTGTGGGGCAAGCTATACAATGCCCACATGGGTAATGGCCAGTTAAGGGTGGTACATATCCATACAAAAAGTGTCAATAACTACTGTCAAGGTTCTACATTGTAACAGTAGTCCTGAGTTGCCAGTGTTCAAATTGTCTTTGGAAACCAATGAAAGATTTCAAAATAGAATTTCTCATAAAAACTTTTTACAAAATAATGAACTATGTCTTTTGCATATTGTACTGCCTATGCCTGCTCAAAAGCCGGCATTCATAGGAGGGTTGTATATCGGAGCAGGCAAATGTACAGGGGTACTCAGCCGATGTACTTGCTTGGTGCAGAGGGGGTTTTGATAAGGTCGCGATTTTAGGACCGCTTTTACCTCCGCTAGGTTTGTGATTTGACTCATTGAGCGATGCTGTGTTTTTTCAAAATAATGGGTAGACATCGGACCTCTGCTGAAGTGCTCTGTCCATTGTATTTTGGATAGTGTCTTGGGCCATTTGGGAATGTGCTTGGGCTATTTGTCTTTTCGGTTTGTTGTTCTTTGCTTTCCTGAGACGTTTGAGCTCCCTTTTAGTATGGGGGAATCGTTGCTGGTGAACTGATGAGTCGAAGTCATCAGGAGGGGATCTTCTTTGAAGGGGATGTGACCGACCTGCCCAGACTTGGTGTGGGCTGATGTTTCGATTAGAGCCAGTAGACTCAAGGATTTGGGGTCAGATAAACAACCCTTTTTTCCTGCTGCAAATGGAAGATCGGCCCGTTTGTGACCGCAAAAAAGATTCCAGGCATGTACAAATGCCATTTTGTGAGTCACTGACTCGCTAAATAGCATTTACGACTCTCGCTATTAGGAAGGGGCGTCCCTTCCTAATAACGAGTCACCATGCCATGTACTTGCAGTTTACCACCTACTTCAAGTAGATGGTAAACCACTCGCAAACAGGAAGGGGTCCCCAGAGGAGCCTTTCCCCTTTGTGAGTTTGTGGGTAAATATTTTTTAAGAGCAGGCAGTGATCACAGGGATCATTGACTGCCCTTAAAAAATTAAACTGGAAAGTTTCATTTTTGTTTTTTGTTTTTTGTGCTTTTTAAATGCATCCCGTTTTCCTTTAAGGAAAACGGGCTGCATTAAAAAAAATAAACTGCTTAATTAAAAAAGCAGTCACAGACATGGTGGTCTGCTGACCCCAGCAGGCCACCATCCCTGGAAGTGTGGAAATTTAGCTTGCAAACTGAACATTATCTGCGCCATCTTGCCTCTCCCCAGCGCCACGCACAGCGAATGCACGGCCGCCATTTTAGGCACCCCACTCTCTCCCCGCTCATTCTCGATCGCCAGCGCTTTCCCCTGGCGCTGCGAACATCCCCCCGCGCGCCGGCCACCCCCGCTCTCTCATACACGGGCCATAAACCCTCTCCTTCAGCGCGACCCTGCTACGGAACCACATCCGACCGACATCCCATACATGGTCATGCCTCTCCTTTGATAACCCCCTTCCTCTGCGCCCTATTGTCCGAACTGGTCCCAGGCCATCACCTAGCCCTGCGGATGCAGTTTATTGCCCCTACTGTAAGGGAAACACCCCACATCAAAGGGATTACAGTAGATCAAAGCCCCTACCCCCTGAGACCCGGCCGGTTGCACACACCCCTGGGAATTGGCGGAATTCCCTGCTGCGCGATAGCCATCTCCTACTGCGGGAACTCCTACTGTAGCTATGTGTGGGATCGGATCTGAGCCGGGGCTTCAGGGGATGTTCTCTCATGCATCAAGGGAATCTCAAGGATGTACTATGTGTAATAAAGCAATAAACCGGTGTATAAGAGACCAGGTCTCAGAGATGCAGTTAGAGCACCTCGTGACGATACCTTGCTGTCTGATCTGATGTGTTCTGCTCCGACGGAATAAAACTTTGTTTCCTGCCTTCCAGTCTCCGGCGCCTGCCTCTTTCATTGGTAAATTATCGAGTGGTATGAGAGGCGATTACCGCCGGGCAAATACTTGAAAGGTTATCGACTGAAACTGCCGCTACCATTTAACAATTGGCGTCCCAAACGTGGGGCTCATCAGCGACACGTGGATCCAGTGGGAGAGGTCCCGACGACAGAGTGAACGACTGCAACGATCGGGAGAGCTCCTGCCCAATAGACCCTCGTCTGGCAGCCGATCATCCGAACTTCACTGGTTCCGAGCCGACCTCTCTCGAGTGATCTACGGTCCTGACTGGGAACCATCAGGAGTGCCGCGGCAAATACGGAGAGTAGAGGACGATCGGGCGCTGGAGGCGGAAGACGAGAAACTGTCCACGCGGTCCGGGTAAGGTCGTGATACACGACAAATTGCGAAATAATTGATTGATTGTTTGAAGCTCTGGAATACTAGTATTGCTCATTGATTGTGCTCATTGATTGTTCTCTTTGAGATATTCGCTGTCTACAAACGGGGAGGAGTAGAAATACTCTCTCTCTCTCTCCCTTTGCAGATAGTGAAGGGTAGGTAACGCAGACTTTTGTCCCTGTTGAAACCCGTCGTGCCTATCTTTATCTCCCCACTGATTGATTGTCCGAACATTGATTGTTTTGAAGAATAGTGCTCTTTGAGATATTCTCTGTTTGCAAATAACGTAGAATAGAAATACTCTGTCTAGTCTTTGCAAATAGTGAAGGGTAGGTAACGCAGACTTTTGTCCCCGTTGAAACCCGTCGTGCCTATCTTTATCTCCCCATTGATTGATTGATTGATTGATTGTCCGAACACTAGTTGTTCGATATTGGTTCTTTGGAGGTATTCTCTGCTTACAAATAACGAGGAATAGAGATATTCTGTCTAGTCTTTGCAAGCAGTGAAAAGATAGGTAGTGCTGACTTTTGTCCCCGTTGAAACCCGTCATGCCTATCTTCTCCCCACTGATTGGTAGTTGGTTCTGCCCGGACCGCTTATTAGAGGTGAACCATCCGGCTCCACTGGAAGGCACCCCTAATAAGGACATGTTCACTAAATATGGACTAGTCGCCGTAGCTTATACCAAGCTATGGCATAAATATACAAGGAAGGACCCCGAAAGTCAGTGGCCACTGATGGGATCCTTCGACGACCATAAGATAGAAGTGCTAGAAATAGCTCTGCGTAGCAATAAGACAACGCCTACTATGCTTGACAGTATTGGCATGTGGCGCAAAGAAGCAACGCAACGGAAAAAGAGGGAAGAAGTAAAAGCAGAAAAGGAATTACGAAAGGCAGCTCACCTTGCCGCTAGAAAGTTAGAAGAAGAAATAAAGGAGAGAAGGGAAACTTAGCTTAGACAGGAGCCCGAAACATCAGGCCAGTACGCTGTTAGGACCCCTTCTTTGCTCTACCCTGAGTTGTCCTCCAAGCAGCGAACGAATGACGAATTACTGTTAGGTCCCCCGATCATTTACATGCCCCCTCCATATGCACCCTCCCAGTCAGTAGTGCAACACCCACAACCCCCGAACACGAGCGAAAGCAGTACAGGGGCCTCGGTCCTCACGGCCTCCGTGCCGGCCGAGCCTCCTGTGCTGAACACAACGTCGGCAATAACGCTGGATGACCATGAAATGGGAAAGAAAGATTCCACCAGAATGAATCGATTAACGAAGGATGAACGAGCAGGAATTGATAAGATAGTAGGGACACTGGTGGAGCGAAAAGAAAGTGAGGAGTATATAACAGACGTGTATAACTCGTATGCCGACAGCCGCAGACGACACTTTGTCGTACGGCTCTGTTATCATGCCCTGAATGCATATGAGGATAGATACCACAATAAAGGTCCCGAAGGCTTAGCGGCCCTATATAGGAAGGTAGACATCGGAGAAGAGAGAGAGGGCGACGTGACGAACCTCTTCACTCGTACACTCGAGGTCTACCGACACCTTAAAGAACATAGGCAGACCACCAAAGCAGAAACCCCCATAGCGACTAAGCCCCAGGAAGGAAGGGCTGATGCCATGATGCCCATCAAAGAAGCTGCCCCCTACTGGGTCCCCCCACGAGGTCATGGAACACATGACGACATCAACCACCAAGATGCGAAGGGAAGGGTTGTATATAACTGGGTCTACCAGCCGTGGGACCGGCAAGATATTTTGACCTTTAGAAAAACTCTACCCGACTTGAGAAAGAACCCGACTGCCTTCTACACTGAACTGGGTACAGCCTTAGGTTCTACGATAATGACTTTAGCAGATATCGACTTGTTCTTTGGGCTATGTCTGCCGGCTGATGTGTGGAAACAAATCCGGAAAGTTGACCACGCTGAGCCGTTCGGATATACCTGGGTACAACTCGATACCATAGATAAGCAGCGAGAACCAGGACAGAAACCCCCGAAAGCCATATTAGAGCTCCCAGACAAAATTGTACTAAAGCTGAAGACTCTAATCCCAGAAAGAAAGGTAGACTGGTCGATAGTGACGGCTTGCCGCCAGAAACCCCAGGAGGATGTGTCTGAATACTTCTCCCGATTCGAGACTGTGTTTTCCGATTACAGTGGCCAAGACATGACCACCGCAACCGGACATCACCTCTTTGTCCAGAATTATGTGAAGGGTCTGTCACAAGAAGTTTCCCAGAAACTACAGACCAGCGAGAGTAGTTGGGCAGCCTCCAAACCCGCAGCAATTCTCCAGATGGCCCAATACTACGAAAACCAGAAAAACGAGAACGATAGGGCGTCAGAGAAGAAGAAAAAGGAACTGAAGGAGAGGGTAATGATAGCACAGTTGCAAGGGGTGACCATAGGAAGGGAACCCCCGAAAGAGAATTACCAACCAACCGCCCCTAGAAAGCTACCCCCTAGAGACCATACACCTGCACCCTACAACGGACGGAGAGACTTAGATGGGAACCAATGTGCGTTCTGTAGAGGGTTCGGACACTGGAAATCCCAGTGCCCGGTCCTTCTGGAACTGAACAAAAACAGGGATCCCAGAGACACAGCATATGACTCCAGAAATAGAGGACAGGGACGAGGGCACACGAACGACGCAATCAACGTCAGGCCAGGCAGACCAAACACCTTTGATCGCCCCCGACAAAACCAGTGTCCGCAGTCCGACTACGAAAGCACCCATGACTTCGCATAGGACCGCCAGGGGCAAGGGAGGGATCCAGTCGAACTCCGTGTTGACCAGCAAGGTCCTTACGTCACTGCTAAGGTCTTGGGCACAAAATCTCCATTCCTGGTAGACACTGGGGCGACACGTAGTGCGTTATCCAAACGACTGATCCCTAGGGCACCCTTGTCTGGCTCACATGTAACCTCAATAGGCTTCGATGGAACGCCCTCCACTAACCCCTTATCAGCACCAATCTCCTTTGACTTAGAAGATAACACCACTGACACGACCTTTCTGCTCTGCTCCAACACAACCCTGGGAAAGGAACTGCTGTACCCCGGGGAGGGTTTGGGGTCCCCAATCACCCTTTTGAAGTCCTACAAATGGACTATGTCCAGTTAGAAAGGTGCCAAGGTTTGAAGTACGTACTTGTCGTTGTATGTGCCTTCAGCAAGTGGGTGGAAGCCTATCCAACCCACGACAACACCGCTATGACTACTGCAAAGGTACTACTGAAGGAATTCTTCCCCCGATACGGCCTTTGTCAAATTTTGTGGAGCGACAACGGCCCCCACTTCGTAGCCGAAGTTATCCAACTCATCTTAAAAGGGTTGGGTGTAAAACAAAAATTCCATGCGGTCTTCCATCCCCAATCTGCAGGCCTGGTTGAGCGACACAATGCCATATTGAAGCTTAAGATAGCAAAAATAGTCGCCACCACAGGACTAAGATGGCCAGACGCTCTCCCACTAGCATTGCTATCAATGCGTTCCACCCCCACTAAACACCACTTAACCCCCTACGAAGTCGTCTTCGGGCGGCCCATGAACCTTTGGACTGCACCAAAACCAACATCCATCCACGACGTCCCGGACGTCCTCATGTCTGACTATTTGTATAACCTAACTAAAACGTTGTCTGTTATCCATCAGCAGGTGCTGCACGCCATTCCCGATGTTTCCAGGGGCCCCGGACACGACATCCAACCCGGTGACTTCGTCTTAGTGCGTAACTTCCAGCGCACCAAGAGTCTGGAGCCCCGGTGGACGGGCCCCCTGCAAGTCCTGATCACCACCCGAACAGCTCTTCGAGTGGAGGGGAAACGCAATTGGCTGCACGCACACCACTGCAAGAAGGTGTCACCGACCCTGACAACCACGGACAACATCACCGCCCAAGAAGAACTTCTGGACAAAGACCGACCATCCCTGAGCCGCTGCCCAGATACAGAGACACTCGAGTTAGTAAGATATCCTGATCCCACCGTGCCATCCAAGGAAGGGTATAACTTGCGACGAAAGGAGAGAACTTCGGCTAAGCAGACCACAGGCTAAGTGGAAATCTCAGAGCGGTAGCCTAGTCACCTCAAAGGCCACCAGGAGAGAAACTAAGCGAAGTCTGTGGTTCTGCCCGCTACCGAGTCTCTCGAAGGTGATGGAAGCGCCCGACATGAAGATGATGGAAGCAACCGGACGTCCGAAGATCCACTACAAAAACCCAAAGACTGACCGAATGCACAGCTTAAAGACTATCGCACTTTTCATTACCCTTCTCTTTTGCCTTCTCCTCGTGGTCACCTTCTGGATCATGGAGGAGGGCACACCCGCTCATAAGATATTGCTGACCACCGTTCAACCTACCACCACGAAAGAACACCATCTGATCTCACTTTCACCCCAACTCCGAGAAAGGCGTAAGGAGTTCTGGAATAACTCTTTTGTGCAGTTGCTCCACCAACACAATCTTGCTGCCAACGCCACTAATTGCTGGATCTGTGGGTTGCTACCACATGCCACTGGACACTCTATCCCTTTCATCCCTTCACCTTTTTCTGTCCATGGTTCCTGCCTCGCCTGGCTAATCCTCCTGCAAGAAAGCTACAAGGACAATGCCACTTCCGGCAGAACCATGTCACACTTCTACCATGGGTTCTGGCTGAACAAAACTGGAAGAACTTCTGCCCTCTTCTGCCCTCTGAGATCGAACACTTCCTTTCACATGGACATCCCTGCCAAAGAACGAGTTGAAATGCAAGTGTTCAACAACCCAGCCAGACCCACCTTCTCTTACCTCCGGAAACGGACGGCCGCCACCCTAACAGTGGCCCTGTCCGTCATCAACATCACTGGATTTGTGTGCCTCGAAGGCCTGGGGGCGCAGCTGGTGGGCCACAGCTCCTGCCTCATCACCCGAACATTGGACTCAGTTGACCCACCCTCCTTTGTTGCCTCCCCGAATATGTACTTCGTCTGTGGTACTAAGGCCTACACCTGGCTTCCGAAAGGTTGGGGAGGCACCTGCTACATCGCCTTTGTCCTTCCTCCGACATATGTGGCTCCAGCAAACCATCACCGACAGAAGCGGGCCAAAGACATTGTGCAAGCCGACTCCGCCGGAGCACAGTTCATGGACGCAGTGAAAGGCCTTGTTCCACTCTGGGGTCCAATGGCAAACAGCCGTGCCATCCGCCACTTAACCCAGGCAGTCGAGACGGCGATGAACATTACAGCTGGCGCCCTCGCCAACAACACCGCTGAGCTTCAGGCCGTCCGCCTGGTGGCTCTTCAGAACCGCCTCGTTCTAGATGTGGTTCTGGCTGATCGTGGAGGAGCATGCCGCATCATTGGGTCCAGCTGTTGTACCTACGTACCGGATAACTCACCCTCAGTCTACAAAGCAATTGAACACCTCCACAGACTGTCCACAGAGGTCCATCAAGAGCAAGAAGAATGGTCACTGGGGAGTTGGTTTTGGGACACTATTAAAAGTTGGGGATGGAGGCTGTTTTCATTTATCCTCATACCAATTGTGATACTATGTGGATGTTGCTTGGGGATTCAGTGTCTGCCACCTTTATGTTCGCTTTTTATGAACTGCATCTGCCCTAAGACTTTGGACTTTGAAACAGAGCGAATGAAAGCTCTGTATGAGGTGGAAGTTCGGAGTATTATGGGGATAGATCCGAACTAGGCAAGCTGGTGAGATATGTTAAAAGGGAGGACTGTGGAAATTTAGCTTGCAAACTGAACATTATCTGCGCCATCTTGCCTCTCCTCAGCGCCACGCACAGCGAATGCACGGCCGCCATTTTAGGCACCCCACTCTCTCCCCGCTCATTCTCGATCGCCAGCGCTTTCCCCTGGTGCTGCGAACATCCCCCCGCGCGCCGGCCACCCCCGCTCTCTCATACACGGGCCATAAACCCTCTCCTTCAGCGCGACCCTGCTACGGAACCACATCCGACCGACATCCCATACATGGTCATGCCTCTCCTTTGATAACCCCCTTCCTCTGCGCCCTATTGTCCGAACTGGTCCCAGGCCATCACCTAGCCCTGCGGATGCAGTTTATTGCCCCTACTGTAAGGGAAACACCCCACATCAAAGGGATTACAGTAGATCAAAGCCCCTACCCCCTGAGACCCGGCCGGTTGCACACACCCCTGGGAATTGGCGGAATTCCCTGCTGCGCGATAGCCATCTCCTACTGCGGGAACTCCTACTGTAGCTATGTGTGGGATCGGATCTGAGCCGGGGCTTCAGGGGATGTTCTCTCATGCATCAAGGGAATCTCAAGGATGTACTATGTGTAATAAAGCAATAAACCGGTGTATAAGAGACCAGGTCTCAGAGATGCAGTTAGAGCACCTTGTGACGATACCTTGCTGTCTGATCTGATGTGTTCTGCTCCGACGGAATAAAACTTTGTTTCCTGCCTTCCAGTCTCCGGCGCCTGCCTCTTTCATTGGTAAATTATCGAGTGGTATGAGAGGCGATTACCGCCGGGCAAATACTTGAAAGGTTATCGACTGAAACTGCCGCTACCATTTAACAGAAGTGCTAGTCATTCCCAACGGGGTCGCAAATTGTGATAGCTTCATTAATATTCATGACACATGCAATTTGAGACCTCATTAGAAATCGCAAACAGTGTCTGAGACACTGTTGTACATTAAGTTTAGTGAGTCGCAAATTAGGAGTCGCAATTTTGCGACTAACTAAACTTAATGGTCGTACAGCTGGCCCTTAATTTCCATTAGAATTTCCGACAGGATGTTTGAGATTGATTTTAGGTGGTCCAGAGTAGGGGGAGCATTGACATGAGTGATATGCTGTATTACTTTTTGCACTTGCTTAATTAAGCTATTTAATTCCTGCAGGTTTTGTTCGATGCCTGAAACGTGGTTGGCCAAATCATTCAATAAACCGACTTGGATTTCAAGTTTTTCTGAATGATCTGTTAGAGCCAATTAGATCACTGCCATTGTATTTATAAATGGGGCCCACAGGGGTGCTGAATACGGCGGTGAATGCAGTGCTGGCTCTCATTGTTTTGGAAGTGAGGTGGCCTAGTGCGTTGGCTTGCGCTTGTAACCTCAGGATCGTTATTGGAGGTGATAAAGCTGTTATCATGCTGAAGCTTAATCGAAGAAAGTAAGGCGTTATAGTCATGCTTGGGTCCAGAGTTAGCAGTAGTTTTTAAATGATCCTTGTCTTCGTCATGGTTCTCCCCGAAGGGACTGAGTAATAGATCCTGCCACTCTAGTGAAGTCTCCAATGACCTTTCTAGAGATTAAATATCGTGATATTTAAACAGGCAATTAGGACGAAAAATATGGGGGTTGGGCAGGCTTCCCCCCCAGGTAGTGTCTGGAGGAGGACAAATGGGTGATTCCCCGCTTTGTGGTTCGGTTTCTGGGGCGTGAACGTGCCCGTTTACTACTAGCAGATCATTGGTTGTTTTGAAAGGCTTGTCAATCGGAGGTGTTGGTGAAATTAGTGGACAGAGTCTGGTTGTTGCTGTACATTGGTTCCTCTGAGATTTTGAGAAATTTGTAATTTTTGACTTCCTGAATGTGTTTGTTTTTATGGATTGGACGAGTGGAACTGGTGAGGATATATGAGAGGTTGAGGAGCGATGACCATTTTCTGCTGGGCCTGGCAGCTTGGGTTTGTTCTTTGGGTCGCATTTCTTTGTTGTTTTGGTAGCTTCTCGCATCTTGCCAGATCTCATGGTAGCGGCAAACTGGGCATTAGTTGCTCTACACCTTCGGCGTCCTTTTGCCACTCTTGTACGCTAGTTTGATAGAGAGGCTGTCACTGAGGGAGATATGGACTTGAGGCCTGTTCGCTTCGCCCATACCCCCCTCTATGGGGGTCTCATGAGACCTTGCTGAGAGGGATGGACTGGGGAAGAGGCACTAGGGTTCAGGCTTCTGGTTGGCTTTTAATTGCTGTTGATAACTATTGAATAAGGGAGCTTGATGGGCTTCACACCCAATCCCAACAGTCGTCTTTTACCAAATGACTGCTTCTGACTCTTGAATTGTTCTTGCACTGACTAGTGATCCTCGCATGAAGGGGAAGTCATGTCACAATGCATCCAGAATAGAGGGTTACAGCTGATCGTTGACTGGGTTAGAAGGATTTGTCTGTACCCACCCATGAAGGGCATATCACAGCACGGTGCTTTTTAAGTACAGGAACTGTTTAAGAAGGTTGGGGGGTCAGAATGACAGTTGATGAACTGTTCTGGGCAGAACAGCTTTTTAGCATGCCTGTTGGAAATGACTGTAAATCTTCGCCAATCAGCAATTTGAATTATTTGCATTGAATTGTGATTATATTTCCATAGTGCTTACTACCCCATAGGAGGCGTTGAAGTGCTTTCATTTGCTTGAAAGTAAATTTCTTCCCTCTTTGCCAAATCCTTGATTAACCTCCAGAAAAAAAAGATAGACAAGAAAAATGTAACTTGTTTACAGAGTGGAAATACTATTTAAGAACTGTGGCATCTTGTTTCACATGGAAACCCAGATAAAAACGAAACAGGCCAGGAGTCTCGATGTAATTCTGAGACTGCTTTGGATTTTTAGCTGGCAACACTTTGCATTCTGCGACGTGTAGTTTGCTTTTCTCATTGTAAATATGGGTTTTTAGAAACTCTGGCATGCAAAGCTCTAATGGCTATAATCAGGTTGAATGTGTCACGTTTCTCCATGATTTAACTTCCTGATGCCCTGCTTTCGCACAGATGGTAAAGGGAAATAGAGACGAGTAGAGGGGACAGAAATAAAGCGAAAGAAAGAGAAAGGGTAGGAACAAGAGGAAAACAGAGCTAGGAAGACAATTAGAAAGAGGGTGAGAATGGGGACAGAGAAGAAAAAGACAGAGAAGGAGAAAGAGAGAAAGAATGAAACCGAGCAAGGCACTGAGAGTGTTTGTGTAAATAAAAGTAAATGTGGGGGTTTGACAAAAAGGCAGAAGGGAGCAATTCTCTTGCATGACTATTGAACACTGTCAGGCATTGTGAAAATTGTTCTCCTTTTTTGGCTCGGCTCGTGCTTGGATTTTTAGAGCCAAGCCAGACCTCTCAAACTCAGAACTCTCTATGAATTCTGTGGCTTGCCCACCTCTTGTGTCCAGGTAGACTATTTCAGAGCGTTTACTGTATTGCTTGCCTCCTACATTTACTCCTTGTACTCTCTCTATATAGTTTGTTTTAGTTGCCTATTAGGCCAATCTGAACTGCTCACACTTTACAATTTGTAATTTGCATGCCATGATTTATTAGCTGGTCCTTTCTCCTCTCATTGATGTGTCTTTACTTATCACTGTGGGGCTGCAGATGTAAAACGTTTCCCACTGCAGGGTATCCTGCATGCATTCAGCTGATGGATGCTTAATAACCTGTGCTGGCATGTCTGATGCACAGTGCTTTTACTGTATGCGGCCTTACTTGGTACTGCTACTCATACTTTTGAGGGATAGTTTCCATTCTCTCCTGTTGGAGCACCGGACCTACTTCTAATCTCGCTGGTAAATTCTTGGACCATCCCGCTAGAATTTTAAGCAGTTCATGCTGCAGTCCTGCATGTCAGGCACACAAGCTAGCACTGTTCCTGGTAATTATTTCTTCGATCACTGACACATCGTTCCTTTCATACACTCCAACGCCCTCTGTGGTGACGCAACCTGGTGCTCTCTGTCTTGCACCTTGCCAAGCTGGCTTAATTCACATCCTAACTCCTCGCCCTTGTTATGCACCGGCAGGTTGACAACAGAAGGTTGGGAGTTAATCAGTTTATTGGAGCTGTTACGGCCAGGTTGGCTATATTCACCTTCACTGGCTTTAGTTTTAGAGTTTGTCAGCACATCTTCACATTCATTGAAATCACCTCTTTGAAAATCCCAACTGCTTCTGGTTATAGTTCCACTGTGGCAGAACCTATGCACCCATAAGATTGAGATAAGGTCCTCCGTGTTTTCCATCCTGCTGGATACATGAGCATCGCCACCTCACCTCATTGATCTGCTGACAGCAGATGCCCCTCTTCCTGTCGAGTATTCCGGCTCCGGCTCATGCACATGTTATGAGACTATCCCCACTAACACCAAATATTTGTTACACCCACTCTTTTCTTGTTGGGGCTCCTTATGTTTAAGTGGCCCCAGTGCTGGAGCCAAGCTTAGAGTCTAACAGCAGCTTCTACAAAGAGGGGCCAACTGGATCTGTCTCTTTGATTTTATTGAGATTCTCTTTGATATGAAAGGCTTGTTAAGAAGCCTATATCGTCTTATTGGCTCACATTCAAATCTTGTATGCAGAATCATTGCATGTCATCCATTTTAAAAGTAGGAGCCAAATCCAGTTTTTGCAGGCCTTCTCTTAAATATGTTGCATGCAAACTTATTAATAAGCTGCAGTACTTTCACAATTTACACATTTCAAATCCTCATAAGTGACGCTTGTCAAATCTGGAGGAATTTTGTTGCAAGCTTCTTTAAATGTTTATCCTCTAATGTAAAGCCGGCCAATCAACTCCAAATAGATGGTGATAAACAATCAAGTTTTGACTGGTTAATCATTGAAGCAAAACAGATAGTTAAGGATAAATTGTGCAACCTTTTAAAAACACAGATCTCACCAACTTGAATATAATCAACTAGTGCCTGACATAAAAAATTCAACATAAGAGTAAACCT
Source organism: Triturus cristatus (assembly GCF_964204655.1). NCBI lineage: Eukaryota > Metazoa > Chordata > Amphibia > Caudata > Salamandridae > Triturus > Triturus cristatus. The sequence continues at coordinate 271,685,909 of NC_140592.1, read as the reverse complement.
CGGCACTCTAATCAGTTCAGATTATTTCATAGATATTTCTCTTATTGTTACATGAGTCAAATTCAATGGACAAAAAACAGTTTTTGACTTGTTGTTCAATTTAATAAAAATATGGAACATACAAGTTTGACAATGTGTTTGAAAGCAAATAATTTCAATAGCACTATATTTCATAGATGGAGGGCACAATTCAGTAATCCTCCTGTAGAACGTTGGACCAGCAGCCGACACGTGTTTCATTACAGAGTAACTTTTTCAAGGCATATATGAGTATTGAATCAAGCTCAGAAGTAATCCGTAGATGTTCAAAGTCTTCCAATTAAAAGTTGACCAGTTACCTATTTGTTTATTTTATATCTCTAGCCCGGAACGGTAGTGGCACCACACACTTTCAGTGGATCCAATATTTGTCTTCAGAAGCTAGAATAACTTGCGTCTTATCGCATCGTATAACAACCAAAATTCTTGTGCAATAATATGAAATGATGAAGTCGTAGGGCTATGATATGCCCCTGTCCATGCAAATTTTGCCGTATGTAACGGTCGTCCCGAGTGGGTCGACAATTAAAAGTTGACCAGTTACTTATTTGTTTATTTTATATCTCTAGCCCGGAACGGTAGTGGCACCACACACTTTCAGTGGATCCAATATTTGTCTTCAGAAGCTAGAACAACTTGCGTCTTATCGCATCGTATAACAACCAAAATTCCTGTGCAATAATATGAAATGATGAAGTTGTAGGGCTATGATAGGCCCCTGTCCATGCAAATTTTGCCGTATGTAACGGTCGTCCCGAGTAGGTCGACAATTAAAAGTTGACCAGTTACCTATTTGTTTATTTTATATCTCTAGCCCGGAACGGTAGTGGCACCACACACTTTCAGTTGATCCAATATTTGCCTTCAGAAGCTAGAATAATGTGCGTCTTATCGCATCGTATAACAACCAAAATTCCTGTGCAATAATATGAAATGATGAAGTCGTAGGGCTATGATATGCCCCTGTCCATGCGAATTTCACCGTATGTAGCGGCCGTCCCGAGTAGGTCATCTACGAGTCGATGACCTACCGGTCCGGGCTAGAGATATAAAATAAACAACTGTGTATTTTGATGGAGCAGGTAAAACAAAATTTTGTATACCTCCTCTAATTTACATGTAATTAACTTCATAATCATTCTAAAAATAATTTTCATAATGTGTTTGGAGTGGAAATTTTCTAATCAACCTTTGCACCTTGATGAACACGAAATACATGTGGGACTAAATTGCAAATTGCATGGCAGAATAATTAATTGATTAACAATGGTCCGCAAACTAACCTTACATTGTGGTGAAATAGTACAATTGCATGATTTATGTTGCTTTGTGATAGTTTGTGCTTTAAAAGATATCAAGTGGTAAGTATTATTGCTTTAAATGTTGCTACAGCTAGGAAAATACTAATATACATTGGGATTAGTGTGGGTTTAAACATTAGAATCTTCATTTCTATATTTTAATTACCGTTATGTCTATTTTTGCTTAAGTTGGCATTCGGGCCTACTAGGCCGCAGTCCCAAGATGGCGTTCTCTGAAGCAGATGCCACTATGTGAGCACAATGATTTCTGCGCATGCCCAGATGGCTCTGGAGATCACCAAGTGACATGAACTCCTGACATCGTGTTCCCTGCCAAGGACAGAAATTTAGGGACTTGACCGAAAGACAATAGATGACTATGTGGGAATAGCAGAAAGGACAATAAAGAACCCGTGAAATACGACTTTTTCACCTTGAGGATATACATTCGCCGCTCTCGCCTGAGAAACATTTACAATTTGTGCCTTCCTATGCCATTACCATGAAGATTCAGTTTGCACTGGGAAATGAACCGATGATAACCCCAAACTGTCCAGTCAGAACATTTTCTCTGCCCCTAAATGTCACCATATTTTGTATGAAGTAAGGGGAAAAACAGTATAAAAATGGCCCCTCATCTGTCATTGCGTTAATGTCAGGTTGGTTTTGTTCCCGCTCGTTCGTGGCGTTGGTTTGCATTGGGCTTGTTGGCGTTTGGGAGAAGAGATTTGCGGTGTATCATATAATTTGCCTGATGATTTGATCCCTCGGTGTGGGTCAGACAGCCTGTTCAGGGAGTTTGACTTGAGAATACGGATAACTCTCTGTTTGATCTGGAGCCATCATTGTTTGCTAATTGGTAATTGATTAACTGCATTTTTAAATTCATGTCTAATTTCTAAATGTTTGATTTCTCTTTAATAAAACTAAAATTATGAGATTATGAGCTGTAGTTAATAAATGCAAACGTAAGAAATTTTATTAATTAGATAAACAACAATTTAAATAATAAGAATGAGTTTTGTGATTCTTCAAATTTATGATGAAATTAAATGATTTCTAGACTTTATTTGTGTTTTAGCTGGTTCTAATTCACCATCAAGCAGTCCAACTAATTGGTCCATCGGCCAAATAGTGGAGTGCATTGATGTTAAAGTCAGGATTCTGAAAGTTGTATATAAATGTATATAATGTAATAATCAAATTAATCCTGATAGGTAATAAGGTACCCACATGTCCAGCTCCTTTTTCTCCTGTGTACAGATTCGAGTGAGTTTGGTTGAATAATGAGTGTGTTGGTGTTATGGGCCCCACCAATGAATGAGTGTATAAATGAGCAGTTGTGAATAAGAACCTGTGACATAAGGAGAATATGTAAATCTTGTCCTCTACGCTGCATCAGTTTTTCTTGGTAGCCGATTGATGGTTTTTATTGTATTGGTTTGGTGATTATTGATTTATGGTTAACACTTTATGTTGAGTATTGTTTATGTTAAGTGTAGTTGGAAAATTTGAAGCTTCCGGGAAGTAGGAAGTGGATTTATGTGTCAAGAGAAGTCACATGGAATTGAACATTGTCTGGTTTCAAGAATTGTGATAACACGGAATTGTGTTATGGTTGGGAAATCTCTGTATGAATGTGTGTAAATGGAATAGTAATAGGTTCTCTTGTGAAACTCTGGCCTTAATTCTCAGGAGCATTGTAGTCTCCACATGTGTTTTATCCCCAGAGAAAGAGGTTTGCCTCTTGCTTGATAGAAGGGTAAGGTAGAGGGAAGTGCTACTTTATCGGCGCAACTGAAAATTCTGTGGTAGGGTAGAGGTAAGCGCTGCCTACTGGAAAGACAGAATTCTTGTGTAAATGAACAAGGCTATCTCTTTGGTTTAGCGAAACAGACAATGGAGATGTTTTCTGTTGTTACTAACAGATTTTGATTAAAAGGAAACGCAAGAAAAGTTTGCAGATAAAATTTTGCAAAGGAGGAGTCAGCAAGAGCAGGAGTAGTGGGAAAGGCTGACGTCAGAAAGACCACGCTGGGATTGGTCAGCCGTAGAAAGTCGAAGCTTTCCCTGATTGGTGTGTTAGTGTGAGAAGCGCTGGGAGTGGAGAATTACAAGAGTGACGTAGACGAACCGGATTGGTGCGTTAGTGTGAGTCGCGATAGCATTGGTCAGAATACGGAGAAGCTGTTGAGAGGTGACTTGCAGAGCTTAGTTGATTGAGAACTTTGCACAGAGTCAGGTTACAGATATGGAGTGAGTAAATCGGAGGATGAAGTGCTGGAGGACATGTTTTATTAAAAAAAAAACTCCATATCAACAGGATTCTACATTGGTGACACCAAGTGCACCACCACAGGAGACTGTAATGAATAAAAGATTTTAACAAATGCCGAATAGTTTTGGGAAAAATAATCCATTTAAAGATTCAGAAATGTCACAGACAGTAAGAACTGAAAATGAAAAATCTGCAGAATTAGCAAGAACTACACTGGAATTAACTGAAAAGATTAGACAATTAACAAAGAATATGGAAGCAGTGCCTGTAACTATAGGACCAGTGATACCTGTTTTTGATAAACAAAAAGATAGTGAGCATTGTTTAACAGCCCCATATAATTGCAGTATGCAAAAGGAGAAAGAAAGGAGTAGTTCAGGAGAAAATGAGTGGAAGGTTACTGCAGGATTATCAGGATTGAGTACCCCTAAAAAATGTAACGGTAAATCAAAGTCCAGCAAGTAAGACACCTCTGGCAACAGAATCAGCAACGGAAAACCCAGAGAGAATGGCAGATAAAATGAGAATAGCGACAACGCCTGTAGGACCAGCATCTGAAGAATTGAGTGATTGGTTAAGAAGTTTACAGAAAAAGGATACAGAACCACAACCTTTAGATGTGGCAAAATTAAAAGTAACTTTAGAAGAGTTAATTGTAGGAACTATTCCAACTTAAAAATTAAAAGCATACCAAGATGAGGAATTAATGTTTTTGTGTAAAAGCATAATCTGGAGAGCAAGGACTTTGCATGAAAAGTTAGAAGAGACAGCAAGCGAAATGGGAATAGATTTTGAAAAAATAAGATCATTACAGAAGCCATACAGGGTAGATTTTTCCGAAAATGATATTGAAAACTTGAATACTGCAGGGAGATTGACCCAAATTAAAGAATTAATTGCTTTGTTAAGAAAATGGGGTCATGTGGATCAATGGAAAAGTAGATGGTTTAGAAGGAGAGAGGAAACTACAGATAAGGCCTCTCTAGCTTTCCCAATGAGAGAAAAAGAGCCAGTGGTAACAGAATATCCCATGAGAGAAATTCCTGGAGGAGGATATGTACATGTTCCATGGACTAGACAGGATATTTTGTCATTTACAAATGATTTTCCGAGGTTGAGGGAAAAACCAGTTGAATAGTACAGACAGGTAGACAGGTTTGTCAAACTTTCAAAGGTGTTGTTGATAGATCTGAATGGTCTTTTTGATATAATTGTGCCGTCAGATTTATGGCCAGAAGTAAGATTACAATAGATTGGCCAACACAAGAGTATCCTAGGGATCCTAAAACGGAAGCCCCCGATCCAGAAGTAATGAAAAAATATGATGAGGTAATTATCTTTTTTTAAAAATAAAGTACCTCCGAAAGAAACGGATTGGGTAAAGATTGACAGAACTCACCAGGAAGCTAAGGAATCAGTGCATGCATATTACGAAAGGTTACTGTTGGCTTTTAAACAATACAGTGGAGACGAGAAATTAAATGAAAAGGATTTGAGTCATTTTGTGTACAGGTTTGTTTATGGTTTAAGGCCTGAAGTTAGTGAAATGATTAAACAGCATACAGTAGATTGGCAAAACATAAAAAGATAGACGAAGTGTTACGACATGCAAAATATTTTAGTGATGAAATTGAAGCCAAACAGCGTAAGTTGATAGAAAAGGCAATGTGGGCACAGGTTAAGGTAGCGGAACGACAAGAAGCCCAGTTAATCGAACAAGCTAATGGAGTAGGACAAGCAAAACCAAAACCTAATATTGGAAAAGGAAAAGGACAGATTAGCATAGATGAAGCTAAAGAAATGGCCATGTCATAATTGCGGAAAATTAGGGCATTGGAAATCCAAGTGTAAATTGCCACCGAAAGCTAATGGTGATATCTCATCATTAAATCCACAGGTGCAGAATGAGGTGATTTGCCAACTGCCGCGACAGCAGCAGGTTGTTACCCAACAATGTCAGTTGCCAAAGCCACCTTTTCCACAGACCGTAAATCCTCAAAGATACAGTAATGAGACAGGATTCTACAATGAAGAACAGATAACGAAGCTACCGCGCGCTGGTGCCATTTCGCAGTATTGGCTGCAACACGATGAAAGTGAGTCAGAAGAGAGTTATTGACGGTGCCTAGGAGAGGAACAGGAGTGTGTACTTTGCGCAACTCTAGAGGTAGACCAGACGGGACCCTTTGTGGATGGAAAGGTAAATGAAGTAAACATTACTTTCCTGGTGGATACTGGTGCTACTCGTTCAACTGTTAGATCAGCTGAAGTGAAAAATCTTCCTCTCTCGGGTGAAACAATCCAAGTAGTTGGAGTTTCTAATAAACAGATAAAAGCTTATCTTACTGATCCGGTAAAGGTTAGAATAGGGAAATTTGCTGATATGCATCGTTTTGTAGTTTGTGACACTAGTCCTGTAAATCTGTTAGGAAGGGACTTACTTTGTAAGATTAATTGTACCATCTTTTGTACACCTGATGGTATAGCCTTTGAAACTCCAGACGATGATATATTGTATAAAATGACAATGGCAAACCTAGAACCAGAAATTACTGAAGCATTTGTTGTATTTGATCCAGAAGTATTACCTCAAGAGTTAAAAGAAAAATTGAAAACAGAAGTGTGGGATTTCACAGGAGAGGATGTTGGATTAATGAAAAGAGTAGATCCTGTGAAAATAACTGTAAAAGAAGGAGTAAATTACCCAAACATTCCTCAATATAAATTAACACCAGAAATAATTGCAGGAGTAACGCCTGTAATAGACAGAATGATTGAACAAGGAATTCTTAGAGAGATAATGAGCAGTCCATGTAACTCTCCGATCATGGGTTTGAAAAAGCCAAATGGGACCTTTAGAATAGTACAGGATTTGACAAAGGTGAATAAAATTGTTGTTTCTTGCTGTCCTATTGTGCCAAACCCTTCAGTAATTCTATATCAGATTTCCCATGATGCAGAATGGTACACAGTCATTTACTTGTGTCATGCTTTCTTTTATATTCCATTGCACCCTGATAGCCAACAAATGTTTGCGTACTGGTTCGGTGAGCATATTTTGCCATGGTGCCGTATCCCTCAAGGGTATACAGAGAGTCCTTCAATATTTAATCAGATTCTAAAGAAGTCACTGGAAGATTTAAAGATGCCAGAAAGTTCAGTGCTCGTTCAATATATCGATAACCTATTAGTGGCATCGATGACGCGAGAAGCATGTGTGGTTGACACAGTTGCACTGTTAAATCATTTGGCAGATGGAGGACTTAAAGTATCACCATCAAAATTGCAGTTTTGTCAGAAAGAAGTACAATACTTAGGTCATAAAATTGAAAAGGGCTTGAGAAAGGTAGCAATGGATATAATTAAAATCATTAAAGGAATGAGAGCCCCAATGACACAGAGAGAAGTCAGAATGTTTCTTGGAATGGTGGGATACTGTCGTCAGTGGATCAGCAATTTCTCGTTGATTGCAAAACCACTAGTACCACTGACAAAGAGTGATGTGAAAGATCCACTTGAGTTGAATAAGGAAGAGATGAAATCTTTTACACAATTGAGAGACAGCTTGTGTGAAGCATCGGCTCTTGGAATGCCTAATTATGAAAAAGAATTTGAGCTTTATTGCAGTGAAAGAGATGGATGTGCTCTTTCCGTAATAGTGCAGAGACATGGAAGATTGAGACGACCGATTGCTTATTTTTCAGCTGTACTAGATCCAGTAGCTGTAGCATTGCCTGGATGTTTGAAAGCAGTAGCTGCCACCTGCAAAAGTTTGGAACAAAGTGAAGGAATTGTAATGGGATACCCTGTGAGAGTGTTTGTTCCCCATGATGTGGCTATCCTTTTGACAAGAAGTAAAACACAGTTCATGACGCATAGTCGTCTAACTAAATATGAAAAGGCGATTTTGGGCGCTACAAATGTGAGTCCTGTAAGATGCACTAATGTGAACCCATCAACATTACTACCTGATGCTGTGAATGCAGAGGTGAAAGATGAAGTTGATCATGATTATTTGGAAGTGCTTAATTTTTGCACCAGTCCGCTTCCGGACATAAAAGATGTGCCTCTGAAAGAGAGTGACTATGTGATGTTTGTGGATGGGCCGTGCCTAAGAACTGGAGAAGGGATTTTGAGTGCTGCATATGCTGTGTGCACTGTAGCGACTGTGTTGGAAGCATCTTGTTTGAGAGGAGTACGATCTGCTCAAGTTGCTGAGTTATTTGCATTGATTAGAGCATGCAAGTTGGGAAAAAATTTGCGAGTCACTGTGATTACTGACAGCCAGTATGGGTTTGGAGTAGTGCATGATTTTGGGCAAATTTGGTTCCAAAGAGGTTTCTTGACGTCAAGTGGAACTCCAATTAGAAATGCAGAAATAGTTGGAAAATTACTTGAGGCGATACAGCTGCCTAAACAGATCGCTGTTAAAAAATGTAGCGCACACAGGAAAGGAACCGATTACGTGTCAGCAGGCAATGAATTTGCCAATGATCTAGCTCAGTACTGTGCACGAAATCAGACTTCATTAAATCGTAACAGAGAAAAGAAAATGGATTTATGTCCCTTGCTTTTTACTAACACCAAAAGTACATGGGATGAAGTGAGACAGTTACAGGAAGAGTCAGGGGAAGAGGAGAAGAAACAGTGGATAAAATCAGGATGCACACAACGAGAAGTAGCACGGATGTACCATGGGCAGGCCCACATAGGCAGGAATGCCATGATTAGACTTTTTAAACAGACCTGGTATAATGCAAAGTTTCAGCTTATAGCTGAGAGCCTTTGTCAGAGATGTCTCATATGCCAGCAATTTAATCCAGCAAGGAAAACTGTGGTGAGATTGGGAACCATAGGACGGGAGGGAGGTCCTTTCACTCGTATGCAGCTTGATTTCATTGAAATGCCCTCATGCAACAGGCTAAGATATGTACTGGTGATTGTCTGTCTGTTTTCTCGTTTGGTTGAGGCTTTCCCGATCAGAAGGAATGATGGAGTTACTGTAGCAAAACTCCTACTGAGAGAGTTCATTCCTTGGTTTGGTTTCCCAGTAACGATTGAAACAGATAGAGGGACACATTTCCAGAATGAAGTCATAAAGTTGATTCATGAAGCATTGAATGTACAACAAAAACTGCATTGTGCCTACTGACCAGAGCCTTCTGGAGTGGTGGAACAAATGAATGGCACCATAAAGAACAGATTGGGAAAAATGTATTTGGCCACGGGTCTAAAATGGCCAGATGTCTTGCCTCTAGTTCTGAAGAGCATTAGATCAATTCCTGATAGGAAAACTGGTCTGAGCCCCCATGAAATTTGTCATGGGTAGAGCAATGAGACATGTTTTTATTCCTGTCAACAAACTGCTGCCTATATCTGATGACTTCGTCTTGGATTATTGCAAAGGATTGGCTGATATGGTACATTATGTGTTTCATCAACTTGGACCAGATGCGACCACTCTTGAAAAGACGCCAGCTCATGATTTAAGTCCTGGAGATTGGGTCCGCACAAAAGTACACAGAAGAAGAAATTTTCTGGTTCCACGCTGGGGAAGACCACGTCAAGTGATTCTGACAACAACTGCTGTGAAGTGTGAAGGGGTGAAGAACTGGATTCATGCCAGTCACACTCTTGGAGTCCCAAATCCGGAAGATCAATCTGAAGAGGAACAACGAGAAGTATCAGATACCAGTTCAGAATCTGAATCAGAAGAAACAAGAACAAGACAAAACCCAGAAGCAGGTGAAAAAGGTCCAATTCAAATTGCTGGACATGAAAATATACCATTAAGAAGTCGCCTTGAAATTTCTGATAAAAGCTCTGAATCTGAGACAGAACCAGTAGGAATACAAGAAAGAACCAATCGTGATACTGGAAAAACTGAACCAGTAATCTTTGGAAAAGAAATCCTGAGTACAAGCACAAGACAAATTCCCCCCGAAGTCATAGAGATAGAAAGTGAGTAATTAGATACAGAGAGTGAGGATTAAGTAATTGCGGAAGAACCCCGAGGAGGTGTAGGGACACAACACACAGGTAGAAAAAGGGACAGATAGTCAGCAGGAAGATTGTGTGGAAGAAACACTAGGAGGGATAGATACAGACAGTGAACCTGAAATCTTAAGGATAAAATCCAAAGAATGTGAAATCCAGACAGAGACAGAATCAGAAGAAATATAACTAAATTGCATTAAGAAATTGTTCCAATGGAGGTTGAAGGTGTATGGGAGAAACTTGATAAGGGTTTTTCCACTATTAAGAATTTATTAACAACATTAGGTAGCTCCTTTGTGGGAAAATACTGATACCTGTGACTTTTGTGATTATTTTAGTATTAATATTAAGATTAGGATGCTTATGCATAAAAAGAAGAAAATTACAAAACAAGATAAAAAGAGAAAACAAGAAAAAGAAAGAGAAAGAGAAAGAAATAAGAGAAATAGAGATAGAAGAAATAGAATTAGAAGAATTGCAAGAAAATACATACAAGAAAACAAAAGAGAACAGTATGGAGAACACTAACAAATGCAAGTGGAACTGAATAAAACCATTTCCGTAGATAAATTTAGTGAAATTAGTGAGTAGTGGTGATGTTTGAAATCACCAAAGGGGGGATTGATGGAGCAGGTAAAACAAAATTGTGTATACCCCCTCTAATTTGAATGTAATTAACTTCATAATCATTCTAAAAATAATTTGCATAATGTGTTTGGAGTGGAAATTTTCTAATCAACCTTTGCACCTTGATAAACACGAAATACATGTGGGACTAAATTGCAAATTGCATGGCAGAATAATTAATTGAATAACAATGGTATGCAAACTAACCTTAGATTGTGGTGAAATAGTAAAATTGCATGATTTATGTTGCTTTGTGATCGTTTGTGCTTTAAAGGATTTCAAGTGGTACGTATTATTGCTTTAAATGTTGCTACAGCTAGGAAAATACTAATATACATTGGGATTAGTGTGGGTTTAAACATTAGAATCTTCATTTCTATATTTTAATTACTGGTATGTCTATTTTTGCTTAAGTTGGCCTATGGGCCTACTAGGCCGCAGTCCCAAGATGGCGTTCTCTGAAGCAGATGCCACCATGTGAGCGCAATGATTTCTGCGCATGCCCAGATGGCTCTGGAGATCACCAAGTGACATGAACTCCTGACATCGTGTTCCCTGCCAAGAACAGAAATTTAGGGACTTGGACAAAAGCCAATAGATGACTATGTGGGAACAGCGGAAAGGACAATAAAGAACCTGTGAAATACGACTTTTTCACCTTGAGAAGATACATTCGCTGCTCTCGCCTGAGAAACATTTACAATTTGTGCCTTCCTATGCCAAGTTACCATGAAGAACCAGTTTGCACTGGGAAAAAATGAAGTGAACCGATGATAACCCCGAACTGTCCAATCAGAACATTTTCTCTGTGCCTAAATGTCGCCATATTTTGTATGAAGTAAGGAGAAAAAGGGTATAAAAATGGCCCCTCATCTGTCATTGGGTTATTGTTAGGTTGGTTTTGTTCCTGCGCGTTCGTGGCGTTGGTTTGCATTGGGCTTGTTGGCGTTTGGGAGAGGAGATTTGCGGTGTATCATATAATTTGCCTGATGATTTGATCCCTCGGTGTGGGTCAGACAGCCTGTCCAGGGAGTTTGACTTGAGAATACGTATAACTCTCTGTTTGATCTGGAGCCATCATCGTTTGTTAATTGGTAATTGATTAACTGCATTTTTAAATTCATGCCTAATTTCTAAATGTTTGATATCTCTTTAATAACATTTTTTTGAGATTATGATCTGTAGGTAATAAATGCAAACATAAGAAATTTTATTAATTAGATAAACAACAATTGAAATAATAAGAATGAGTTTTGTGATTCTTTAAATTTATGATGAAATTAAATGATTTCTAGACTTTATTTGTGTTTTAGCTGGTTCTAATTCACCATCAACCTGTCCAATTGGTCCATCGACCAAATAGTGGAGTGCCTTGATGTTAAAGTCAGGATTCTGAAAGTTGTATATAAAAGTGTATATAATGTAATAATCAAATTAATCCTGATAGGTAATAAGGTACCCACATGTCCAGCGCCTTTTTCTCCTGTGTACTGATTCAAGTGAGTTTGGTTGAATGATGAGTGTGTTGGTTTTATGGGCCCCACCAATGAATGAGTGTATGAATGAGCAGTTGTGAATAAGAATCTGTGACATAAGGAGAATATGTAAATCTTGTCCTCCGCACTGCATCAATTTTGATGACCACCAGAAAAAAATTATATTTAGTACAATAAAACGGCACCCTAAGGGAGGTCTTAATTATAGGTGGAAAAACATCTGTGGGCTCTTGGTTCTGCCCAGACGTCCTTGCTTCCTGTCATTTTCCTGTCTTTGCTCTTGAAAACCTTGAGGAGTTATTGGTCAGAAGAGGTCATTCATTCTTCTTTCTCAATCAGCGTTCCAGACCTTCACCTTGGTTACCACTGTGACAATTTCTTAACACTGAGATCTTTGTAGTCAACTCTGTTTGCGACTGCCATGGTCTCTGATTACTCAGACACCTGAAAACCTCTGGTTTCACCATGGAGTTTCTTATGTATTTAATTTTCTCAGCACACACCTACAATTTCATTGCGGGGATTTGAAAGTCTGCCACATGGAAAAATGTGAGTGTGTGGAACCCAAATGAGATTCCTAGCTAAAGCCATACATGTTTAGCGCTGCAGTTTCAGTTTTGGGGCAGTGTAGTCCCTGTAGCTTGGACTTTGGTGCTCCCCGATTGGAACTATCACTTTAGAATCCAATCGGGCCCACATAACACTTCTGAAACATTCTCATAAGAACGACAGACAATAGTTGCTTTTAAATGCTTTATGTAAGTATTTAGTCAAAATACAGATTACACCATCAGTAAATTTAGCAGCATAGTATAAAAGGAAATCATAAGTAAAAGAACTTCGTGTAGTTCAGTATAAAATCCGGCATAGATTTGCCTTCTAGGAAAGGGAGTAGGGTCTCTTTCTTTATTGTGAGAGAAAGGCACACTCTTATACAGGGTTTTAGACAAAAGGGGTTCATACATTCGGTGGGAACACATGATTCGTTAAGTTTATACAAATAGGAAAAAGTCTAAAAGAACCATTTCTACATAGAATACATTCAGAGATTTTCCCACCACCAATAAAATACATTATGGTTCGATCGTTCTTGCTTATTCAGCTTTAAGGATACAATGTTAAAAGAAATAGAACGAGCAAGATTTGTCCTTGATTTAGTACATTCAGAAGACTTAGCTGAGACCCTTTTATGCTGACATATGTGAAAGAAGCACATTTTTTTAGCAGCGGAATCAACGATAATATGACGTGACACAAGATGACGTTTAAATAAGATGGAAGACGGTGTAAACACGGTTCAATATTAGTAATAGCTCAAATATAGCGTGTCATTTTTATTAATAATGACAAATAACTTCTTTGTACAGCGTATCTCACCAAACTACACACATTTGTTAGTCCTGTAAGTAACAGTTGTTATTCGTACTGAATGTAAAGGCCGGGAAGTTTTGGCCCTCCTGGGATTCGAACTCATAAGACCTGCACATCACAGTAGTGAGATTAAACTCACTGAGTCATCCTGCATGTGAGGTTTAAAATGTAGAACTAGTGGCACAGGCCAAACTTTGCACACACATCACCTGCTCTGTGAAGCTGTGTAAAACGTAAGAAAGCAGGCACAGTACAGAATAACTGCTGAGGTAATATGAATAACTCCCTGTTTTCGTTCCTGTGTACACTTCCCGTAACCACCAAACAGCTGACAGGAACACTGTGACTAGAGTGTAATTTGACACGCTTTCAGAGTGAAAAATACACAATTTCTGGCCTTTTATAGGATGTTTCAAATTATTTTTACTGGGTTTTTCAATAAATTGTTAACTGTTTTAAACTGTTACTCCGTTCAAAATGAATCATCACCCCACTTCCCCTGTGCACCGCGTCGACCTGCCGTTGCAAAGGCTTGTTGGCTTCCTTCCACCAAGATCTTTGGGCTCCAAGTAGCCCCATCCTCAAGCATCTCCAGTGACCAGAATCTTCGTCCACACCACATCTTCTGCACCGTGGTCTGCATCATTTGGTGAGCTGCTCGAGGTCCCTTTACGACTCCAGTGCCTCTGGCCTGTGGGTCCTGTTGAGGGTCACCTTTGTTTCTTTTGGGCTCCCCTGATTGCTCAGGCCTGCCCTGACTCCCCTACTTGTGGTGAGTCCCCTGGACCTTGCTGGCCCCGACATTGCACCTTCTTCGACATCCACATTGTTTGCAGTTGCCAAGGCTTGTTGGTGCTCCCAACGGACACCAACCCCTCAACTCTCGACATCCGATATGGGACAGCTTGTGCACGGCTCCTGGTCTTCCACAGCACCGTCACCTCCTCACAGCTGCAGAGTCAAGCTCACCGTCAACTCTCCTGCAACTCCCAAATTCAGTGGGCATTCGTCTTCCAGGTCACTCCTGAGTGACATAGACTCTGTCTCCTCTGCTTGCAGGGACTCTTCAACTTGAATCCACCTTTGGATTCCACTGGACACTTTCTCCTTCTCCAGCCGCGGCACTTTCCTGAAGTCCTCCATTGGGTTCGACTGCGGTTTCCGACACCACTTCACACCTATGCACCTGGCTTCCCTGGTGTAGGTAACGTGGGTACTAGGGTATCCACGGGTGGGGTGGCTCTCCAACCTTCTGTCTTCCATGGGGTTTCTTCAGGGTCCACTGGGAAGGGTCCTTAATCTCTAAAATTGCAACCGCAACTTACACATTGATTTGTACGGAGAACGCGGTAGTGTTCCCACACTGCACACAATCTCAGTGGGGTTCCTAATTACTCACCTTGGTGGTTCCTCGGGTCACCGACACTTCTACGTCCTCTGGGCATTGTCCTGACACAAGTCATGGTTCTTATACCACTTTCTTAGTATATGGTTTGGTCCCCCCCGGGGTCCATTGTGTATTTTGTGCTTGTGACTTGGGTGAATGAACGGGACGAAAACTGAGTCGAGGTAAAGATGACTTTATTGAACTTAGAACACGTCTCCTACTAGACGCCAGTCTTCCGGGGAAAAATGGGGTCGAGACTGTTTGGTGGGTTGACATCCGCTCGTTCCCAGGCTCACTCCGGTCCTTCTCCCACCGAGTCTGTCTTCGGGTTCCCGTATGCTCCGTGATGCAGGTCACGGGGAGACAAAGAAAAGAGACTGGTGTAAGGGTTCGGTTGGGTTCAAACCTGAAGGGATGGGAAGTGAGGGACACCGTAACAACCGTGACACACTTCTAACGAGGAAGAAAATACATGAAGGTGCTCAAGGTGAGGTGAAGAGGGGGAGAATAAAGGAGGGGGAGCTCTCAGCGTCTACTCGGTCCACCTATCCCTCCTCCCAACCCAACCTGTGAACTTCTCGCGTACCTGTGACAGCCACGCTCCTGGAGCGTGGCTGGGCGGTTCGCGGGGTTGTTGGCCTCCTGGCTCTCCCGGGGTTGTCGCATGGTCATCTCTCTCTCCTGATGCTCCGCTTCCTCCGTAATACACAACGCTCTGCTCACACGCCTCGTCCTCCTCTCCGGTGTAAACACACACCTCCTTCCCGGACTCCTTCCTCCTTATCATGCCGAACGTAGTGACGTTGGTTGGGGGCGGAGTCTCGCAGGGTGCGAATCCCCAATCACAGATGTCTTCTTCCTGAAAGTCGACACCGCCGGAGGGGATGCTGCAGGCCATCAGCAGGCCATACGTCCTGCTGATGAGAAATAAGAGGGGAAGAGAGGGGTGTAGCTGTCCACCAGTCCGCATTGTCTTTGTCTTTCTCTTTTGTCGACCCCACCATGTCACAGTGCTATTTACATGATTGCTATGCAAAGTATTGTGTTCATTGTGCATATCTCCAGATAGGAGATAGCTGTATGTGTTAGTAAGTATTATATAATAAATACATATTTTTATAAATACATTGTGTGGTTCTTTTTCATTTAATCTATACCTATAAGATTGCATTCTGATAAAACAAGCTGCTTTACACTCCTTCTGGACTAAGCCTGAAGGCTGCTGTCCACAGCTACCACTTAGAGAGCTTTCTAAGTTTGTCTAAGACCTCCTAAATCACCATAAGGGTTGTCTGAACTGGTGCAGGGTGTCCACTTGCATATGTGTACATCATATAGCAGGCCAGCCTGTCACATTGGTGTGCAGCGGTTGGGATTAAAGCTTGCATTATTTTACCACATACAACTTGGTGTGATTAATTGAAAAACCATCACTAATACTAGGCACATATAATAGCAGCTTAGAATAGTACGTTCTACTGACCTTAGGTTGGGTAGTCAAGGGTCTAGCTCACCTTTTCCCCAACCTCAGAGAGTTTAGTTCCCACTAGGTTAGGTAGGTGCAAAAGCACACCACACTTAGCATGTCTACTAAAGGAGAATTCAGTGGCTCTCTGCCTTCTAGATACAATGAGCTTTCATTCCAAGAACTGAAAGCCCTGTGTGCCCTAATACTCAATGCTTCCTAGAGGTGCCACTGTTAAATGACCTACGGAAAGCTAGTGGGTCAGATGAACAGGAAAGAGTGGGTGGGCAGGGGACAGAAGATAGGACAGGAGGGGAACTCCTTGAACCTAACCCTGACCAGGAGGAGCCTAATGATTCCCACCAGGTGGTCCAGAGGGTGCCCCCTTTTTTCCTCCTGGGAGGTTTCGAAGTAGATCAAGGAGGTCTAGATCCTCCTCTGCAGAATCCAATGCCTCAGGACAGTCAGAAGGGACCTCCATATCTAGTAAGAGGGAAAACTCTTTGGCTAGGGAATACCAACTTCTTGAACTTGGGAAAGCAAGGCTTAGGCTCAGGCAAGAGCAGTTGGCCCTTGACAAAGAGTCCCTAGAAGTCAAGAAAGCTAGGAAGAAATTGGGACAAGAGTCCCGTGGTGGCAGCAACAGTGTCCCTAGAGTTAGAGAAACTTATGTTGACCATAGAAACCTGAACAAGATAGTCCCTCCCAACCATGTTGGGGATGACATCCACAAATGGATAACTGCCTTGGAAAGAGTCTGTAAAGTTCAGATGGTCCCCCAGGAGCAGTGGGCAGCTATCTTGTGGCTTTCCTTTGCTGACAAAGGTAGAGATAAGCTCTTCACTGTTAAAGAAGAGGATGCTGATAATTACTCAGTAGTGAAGAGTGTTCTCATAAATGGGTTTGGCTTAACCACTGAACAGTATAAGATTAAGTTTAGAGACACCCAGAAGGCAGAAACCCAGGACTGAGTAGATTTTGTGGATAGTGCCATTAAGGCTCTGGAAGGCTGGCTACATGGAATCAAAGTGCAGGACTACAAATGATTGTACAATTTGATTACGAGGGAGCAGATCCTTAATAATTGTCAGAACCAGCTTTTGCACCAGTACCTGGTGGACTCTGATCTGACCTATCCCCAAGATTTGGGAAAGAAGGCAGATAAATGGGTTTGCACCAGGGTGAAGCAGAAAAACCAGGGCAATGGAGGTGACCAGAAGAAGCAAGATTCTTGTAAATCCCAGGATAAGGGTGGGGACAAGGGCAAAGATAAGAAAGAGTCTTCCCAAGGGCCCCAAAAGTATGCATCTGGGGGGAGTCACACAATTCAAAGAAAGGCAAGAAGAAACCTTGGTGTTTCTTTTGTAAGGTGAAAACCCATTGGACAAAGGATGCTGATTGTCCAAAAACCAAGGAAACCACTCCTACTACCACTGCTCCTAAGGCAACTGCTCCCCCTAGCACAAGTACAGGTGGTAGTACAGGAAACAATGGATTAATGGGGTTAACCTTGGGTTCTGAGATGGGTTCTGACTTAGTTAGAACTCCAGCTCATGCATTTTTAGTCTGTGAAGGTGGCATAGATCTTGCCACCTTGCTGGAAAATCCTGCTAACTTGGGCAAGTACAGACAGCAGCCTTTAATAAATGGAAAAGAGGCAATGCCCTACAGGGACACAGGGGCCAGTGTAACTATGGTGGCAGAGAAACGTGTGTCTCCTGACCAGATCATACTTGGACAAGTGTACCAAGTGACCAATTATAGCAATGTAAGGACTGACCATTCCTTGGAAGTTGTGAATCTCAGCTGGGGAGGATAACTAGTCCTAAGAAGGTTGTGGTATCTTCAGACCTACTTGTAGATTGTTGGGCAATGATTTGGAAACTTCAGCCTGGGCTGAGGTATAGTTCAGGATAATGCAGAAATGTTGGGCATCTCTGCAAATGTGTTTGCTGTCACTAGGGCTCGGGCCAAACAGCTTACCACTGAAAAGGCCATGGATCCTAGAACAATGGACCAGGTGCTTCCCGAGAGAAGGAGCAGGAAGGGTAAGGCTTTGCCCTCCTCACAGACTCAGAGTGAAGATCAGTCTCCTAAGGAAGATGATCTTAGTCCCTGTGAAGGTACTGCCTCAGAGGAACTTGTGGGCAGGGGACCCTTCCAGGGCAGATTTGAGTTTGGAAAAGCAGACTTGCCCCTCTCTTAAACTGCTCAGACAGCAAGCTGCTGCTGAGGCAACAGGGAATATCAGTGGGTCTCATAGGATCTACTGGGATGAAGCACTTCTGTACTCAGAGGATAGAGACCCCAAGCCTGGTGCCACCAGGAGGTTGGTAATACCCCAGAGGTTTAGAGCTTTCCTACTCACCCTAGCACATGATATTCCTTTGGCAGGACACTTAGGGCAAAGTAAGACTTGGGACAGGCTTGTCCCTCACTTTCACTGGCCTCATATGTCTGAAGACACAAAGGAGTTTTGTCGCTCCTGTGCCACTTGCCAAGCCAGTGGTAAGTCGGGTGGCACCACAAGGGCCCCCTTAATTCCATTCCAGTGGTTGGGGTTCCCTTTGAGAGAGTAGGGATTGACATTGTTGATCCCTTGAACCCTCCAACTGCTTCTGGGCACAGTATATCCTAGTGGTGGTGGACCATTCCACTAGGTAGATATGCGCTGAAACAAAATTGAAATGGCCTAATACCTTACCAATACCATTGCTTTCTATTCGCACCACAGCACACAAAAAAATGGGATTATCTCCCTATGAAATTGTCATGGGGAGGCCTGCAAATTTATGGGGTGTACCTAGACCAAAGAAATTTTCTGAAATTGAATATCTCTTGCTGGTTGACTATTGTGAACAATTGATTAAAGATTTACATCTCATTTATCAACAGGTCAAGGCCAGTCTCCCACCTCGCCTTAAAGGAGCTGGACATGTACTGAGGACAGGAGATTGGGTCTTGACCCGAAGTTTCCAAAGAAAATCCAGCCTTAAGCCTCGCAGGAAAGGGCCGGTACAAGTGCCACTCGCCACTCAGACTGCTGTCAAGCGCATGGGACACAAGCACTGGATTCATGCCTGCCACGTCAAGAAACCTCCATTGCCTTTGCCCTCTGATCAATCCGTGAAGCAAGGAATTCCTGATTTGGAATGTGAACAAATTCCACACATTGTACCTTTTAATGATGGTGAACTGGCTGAAGACGGAGAAGTAGAGCATCCATGGATCAACCTCACTCCTGTTGAGCCGAATTGAACCCAATACCTCTATTTGAGCCTAGGTATAATTTGAGACCTAGGAGTGTAAAACTATAGACTTTGATTGAAAAAAACTATCTCTGGAGAGATAGCAACCCATGCCGGTGGTCAAGACCGCCAACGTCTGGACATGCATATAAGCCTGCCAGTGAGGCTTTGAAGTAAAGGACACTGGGAACTCTTGATGTTCTTTGGTAGAGTAGATAGTGATTTTTTGGCTGTTTTTGTCACATTACTTTGCTTTTGGCTATTAGGTGTTTTTGATTTGTTTCTCTTTTTTTTTTTTTTTAAAGAGCCCTGCAGAAACAAGGTTATCTATCCAAGGAAAGGAAGGGTGGAAAAGAGAAAAAAGAGAATGATCTGAACATAAAAACAAATATTAGGAGAAGCATCAAATGCTCATCAATAACAGGTATTTGTATATCATACATGATAAATACATTATGGATATGACTAGGAGTATTGAACTGAGACCGTTTGGGAAGTCACCCTCTGATCTGTGGCAAGAGAAGAAGACTCCAGTGTCTGTATACAACAATTTTGAAATAAGAAAGTTAAAATTATGGTGCTTCTGTGTCTTCTGATAATAATATTAGGAATGCTAGGGTTTTTCTGGTGGTTAGAAAACCACCCAGTCACCAAATCATTGACATCCGTCACCACACCGATACCAGAGCATCATTACATAACCCTCACCCTCATAAGCAAGCACACCACTTGTATTATGTGAATAATACATTCACTCAGGTTTAACATAATGCCCATCTTGGCTATAATGCTACAGATTGTTGGATATGTGGCTCCCTCCCCATCTTCAGTCAAAAGGAAGGCACAGCTTATTCCCCTACTTTTGTCCTACAATGGGTCTTGCAGTGCCTGGTGGGAATTGAATTATGTGTCCTATATCAAAGTCACTAATAAGACTGTACAGAGCCAGTTTAGGAATCCCCTCTATTATCCACGCTGGCCAAATGCTGTTAGGGTCTATGGCACTAGGGAGGAATTTACTGGCTATAACAACTCCTTTATGCTATTATCCTTTAATGAGAGAAAGCTGTCCTAGGTGGCTATGATACCCATACCTGTGCATGCCCACAGCGCCCCCTTTTGTGTTCAAGGGAAAAGGCCCGTTGCTGTTGGGAATAGTATTTGCTCCCGTACAATGATATTAAATTGCACTAGTTCCCCATCATTTGTGGCGTCCTATTGTGTTTGTGGTAATCAGGCTTATGCCTGGCTCACTAGAGGATGGTCAAGGAGATGATATATCGCATTTATTTTCCCTCCTACTTACCTTGCACCCTCTGATTATCACAATACATATCAACTTAATAAACGGGAAGTACAGGTTGACCAAACAGATACCACCCTGCAGCAATTTATCGATGCAATGAAGGGCCTGGGGCCTTTCTGGGGTCCCATAACAAATAGTGTTCAGGTCCACCAACTGATCAGGGTAGTGGAAGCTGTTATCAATGAAACTGTTAGTGCACTCAGTAACATTAATGTAGAAATGCAAGCTACCCGTCTTGTTTCCCTTAAAAATCATATTGTTTTAGACATCCTTTTATGCCGCATAATTGGCAGTTTATGTTGTGTGTATATCCCAGATAACGCCTACAATGTAAATTTGGCCATTCAAAAACTTCACAAAATTACTGCTGAAATACATGGAGATTGGACGTGGTCAGGTTGGTTTAGAGAAGTACTGCTCACATGGGCTGGGAAACTATTAGTGATAGCCTGGGTTATAATTGGGATTATTTTAGGGTGCTGTCTATGTGTGAATTGTCTTCCCATGCTCCTTTTAGCCTGCAAGTCCCCTCCAGTTTCTGTTCCACAACAGACTATGCTTATGATGCAAGAAGAGGAATTACAGGATTTAATTAACATTAGCGTTAGTGCCCTCACAGATTAGCCTTCTTACTAAGGTCCATGTGTTTTTTATTTTCCCCTGATAATAACCCTATAAAGGATAATATCTGAAAATTAAGTACTATCATGATAGGAGGGACAAATCCAAATCATCTCCTACTAATACTATAGGTTAGTCATAGCAGTTAATGACAAAATGTTTAACTTATGTTCAAGGACCATTTGGGAAAAAGGTTGTATGATATGAACGAGTCCAGACATTTTTGTATCTACCTGACTTTGTACATTATTGTCTGAGAAGTTTTTCCATGTACCTACTGAATTGTGCATTTTCTTGTTCTCAGTGCTCTTCGAAAGTATTGAATGGTTGCTAGAATAATTACACCCTGCTAATCATTTGTGTTTCTCTAAGATGGAAAACCACACTTTTTTCCATCCAATTTGCAGTTAGTCAAGCCCTGCGAGTCTCGCTCACATTACTTACCTTGAAAATGTAGTGTGGTTAGCTATCTTTTTGTATGTGTAACTGGAAGGAAATTTCCAATGGACTAGGGGAAGGGAGTGGAGTCTGCACGCAGACTTGTTTGTAATATAGTAGAAATACGAAAGGAGAATTGTTTCAGTTTTTCATTCCCTTCACGGACATGTTTTTCCTGTGATAGTTTGTGCCCGCTTGAGCGTGATTAAACTGCTCTGCTTTACCTCCGACCACCTGTACTCCTTTGGATTTAAGTGCACAAGAGTGGTATTATCTAGGGCGCAGGGGTTCACTTTCTACAAATATAGGCAGCCTGACTGTAACAACCAAACATTTTTGCTATCTATAGTCTTCTGTGACAGACGCTCAAGGAACAAAATTCGGACATGTTGATATTCTCTGAGGGCAAAGGGCCAACTGAGGTAAGTTAGATGAATTCAAACTATTTACAACCATGCAATCATAATTTCTTTAGACATAATTTCTACCATGACCTTAAGGTTCACGCTTTAAATGTTATTTGATTGTGATAAGATGTTAAATCAAATTTGTTGACCATTCAGTTTGATGATTCTTTCTCATTGGGGGAGGTTTCTATTGAAATGTTTAGTCAAGTAGTGTTTTCAGACAGTGAGGATACTTTTGTCACTGTTTGGCTCTAGCAGGATCTTCTTTGGCCTCGTCGTTGGCAAGGAGTAACTTTCTTAAGTTCTCTGACTACAATGAGGTTTTCCCAGAAGTGACGCTTTTCTTATAAGGAGAGGTAGTTCGATAGTGTTCACTTTCGACCTAAGCTTTAAGATCAAATAAGGTGTTTTTTCAAGTTCTACAAAATAAAACTGCATTCCATGGAGACAAGAGAATATACTTGTTCTTTACTGAATGACTTATTCAATAATCTGTGGACAAGGATTTACTCAACATGTTAACAAAAGAGGAAAATGTGAAACATCACACCTATGGGTCCAGATTTTCAACCAAGGGCAGTTGATAAGCACATTCAAAGGAACAATAGCAGAGGAGCATTAAGAAAGTGTTACTTATGTGAATTGAAGAAATATTGCATTTGATGCACTGAACAGTGTTTTGCAACTTATCTAGAGAAATAAGCTATTGATTTACAATCTTCAACTTGCAAAAAACAGGTTTCTAGTGTTCTTCCAGTGGAGTGCTATCATTGCCTATTACTGCTGACATGTTAATATCCATGAGTAGGTGGACAGTTATCAACACGTAAGTTAAATGAGATATTAATTTTCAACCGACTTTTGAGTTTGTATGCTTGGATATGCTGACAGCTGACTTGAAGTTTAATTCTTAGTTGCTATGATTTAAGCAAAAGTATGTGAAATTGGTAAGCAAGTTGCCACTTTATGTAAGATTGTTCTTCGGTTATGCAGGGTTGGTTTCTTTCCTTTATTATTGATGGTGGCTAGCTCTCTCCTAATAGTCCTCATTACTGAACTAGCTAAACCATGAGAAGTGTGTGCATGCCTTTGATCTCAAGCTGACTCTCAAATGCTATTTGCACACTATAAAAAAGTAACTTTAAAGCAAAACAGCCTCTTTTTTTTCTTCATTGGACTGTTGTGTTTGTGAGAGAAGTTTAAAGCCTAGATAGCTGCATTCAACTTATTTTGAAGTTAACTAGGGTGAACTATAGCAGAGGCAAGGACTCTTCTCCTTACTTTTGGAGAGTATTGCTCTGACAGACAAGTATATTCAAAGACCTACATTTCACCCTGGTATATATTAGAAATCTATTTTACCAGGGTGAAAGAGCCCATATTTCACATACTAAAACGTAAATGGGAGAGGTTAGAAATAAAACTGAAATGGTTCTCAAATGTAAAATAGGCTCTGCTTCACTAGTAGTTGTTGGGGGCAGTTTAAAACCTTTCTTATGATGGGTGACTATGGAATTAAAAGTATGTCATGGGACTGGGGGAGTGGGTCTAATCAACAGTCTCTGGAAAAAAAACACATTATGATTTAAGGTTAGACAAATGCATAATGCATAAGTTACTGGGAGTAGTGGTAAGAGAGGGGCCTGAGAAAACTCTGTGAGTCTTTGAACATGGAATATGGTAGCAGGTTAGAAAACGATGAGTTGAATTAGATGGACGAACAAGCACATTACAATATATCGAATACGATGTGGATAGTGAGGAGCTATTGACCTGGATTGGCCAAGTTCAATAAAAGATTGAATTATATTCATGAGATATTCATATATTACACTATTGTAAGATCTTTTCACGGTGCACAGGTTAAGGATGCATTAGTCTTGTATCCCAGCAGCAAATACACTGCAAAGGCAGTATCAAGTATGCATGAAGATAGATTGTAAGGGAATGTAATTTTCAATATGCCACGCATTGTGTTGCATGACGTTACTTTCATGCCCTAGACTATATACATCGTGAGAACTTCTCCTGTGTAGGGGATATATTGCACATCGCTGATACACTGCTCGTTGGCAAAGCTTCGTAACATCCACGGGCATTTTGCATTTTGGAACAGTATGTTGTATAAAGGTAACAATTAAGAAAGTGCCTCAATGATGCATAGAAAGCATTGTTACGTGTGCCGCATATCATTTGGCCCTTAAAACCAACATATATGCTGTAGAATTTATGTATGAAGGCACACTTACAGCTCAATCGTTTAATGTGCCTGCCACAGCCATCTGGATGTAAAATGCAGGTTAGTTGCCCTTCCAAGGCCAGTTAAATTAGTGTTATTTATTTGGATAATAAGAATACCAGTTTATATCTCTTTGTAATAACTAATGTGTCAGCAACCACTGTATCATTAAAAAAAACTCCCGACCTACTTCCTTCATAAAGGTGATTTGCTTTCCTGGTACAGTAGCAGACTGCAGCATTCTGCATAGCAACAGTTGAGTTTATGAAGTTCTTCACCTGTTAAAGGTCCTGCCATTCTTCAGACGTTGCACCACAATAACATAATCAACACTTTTGGGTCTCCAGTCCAGTCATTCAGAGTTGGAAAGGACTCTTTGTTCTGATGAGCACTCTGCTGGTGGCATCTTTGAAGTGTATCTCAGACCTTACACTGGTCTCGTTTCAAAGATGTCCATACAATTTTCCGTCAGGCAGAGTGCCCTTGTGCTCTTACAGTGACTTACCTAATAAAAATTTCTGAAAGGTCTGAGAAGGGGGCATTCCCTGATATTGTACTCCTGGCGTCGTCGGTGATTCCTTTAAAGCTTGGGGGTTCTTATTCTTGAAGCCTGGCTCCTCCTACCCACTGAGTTCTGATAACACCTCTGGAAATAAGTCCTTCTCGTATGAGAGATGACGCACACTGAGAAAGCCTTAGATTGACCAGAAACCAATCCTACTAATGATGTTGAGGATATCCATTGTAGCAAAGCATGGAACCACCACAATCTTTTTAGACTTCTCCGTACTTGTCTCAGCCTCACTCGGGCTCAAAAGTCGGCTCTTTATTTTTCTCTCCAACAGGGTTTCCATTAAAGCAATAGTTGCCTTTTTATTGATAAAGCATAAGAGTGGGTTAGTCCTCTTATCCTTAGGGTGGCTCTCTGGTTACAGACCAGACTCCCACACTGCCTTTATTATGGCTACCCTGGGACACCCTGGGATGTGCCTATTATTGCACCATTTATGGATGGTGTCCTGTAAGATCTGAAGCCTAAGATCCATCATCCTTTACCAGTTGTTTCTCTTGCACATTACATCCGCTGTTTAATTTATGGTGTATCTGCTGCTTCCAATTCTCATGGTAGGCCCTGAATTTTCTTGTTTTCCTCTTCTTCCTCCATTCCAGTCAGTTTCTGGAAAGACCATGATAATTCTCGTCTTTACTTACTTCGAACACTGCAACTGGCTCAGAATCAGATGAAAGTATCAAAGAGGGATGTGCTGTAGTTTAGTTCAGCCCTTAAATTGGGTGAGCTGAAGCAGAATAATGTTTTGGGTCTTCGCTTGTTAAAATTTGTTTATAGGGTTTTTACATTTCACATACAGTTTGAAAAATTTCTGATACAGAGTACAAGCGTGTATTTATCACTAAATGTAGGTTGTCAGATTTGTAATAGCATTTCATACAGTACATGATCAGCGATTGTCGTTATTACATTTCGGTTGTTGCCTACTTGTTAATTCAATTTGCTTTGTCAGTATGTTTTCAGTAACATGGCTGGGTTAGCGTTCCCTTGGTTGTGAAGTTATATCTGTCCACACACATGTTTGTGGGTGCAGTGCAATGCCTTGTGTATAGAGTGCGCTCCCTTCCAACTAACGCCGTCTTCAGAACTACCAGCTCATATCACTAACTGTTAATTTTGGGATTAAGCTGCGTCGGTTATTAAGGGTCGGCGGGGATATATGCCGGCCGTGGCTTTCCGTGTAATTGCTCCTATTGTGGCCACGGATTATGGTTACATATGTGTGGGGGGACCATATCGGTTGCTCCTAGATTATAGTGGGGTGCTGACGGTTGGAACTGCTGCATTATTACCTCCTTGGCGTACCTGGCCTGACTCATTATGTTCTTCTATCGGTCCAGTCGGGGACAGATGTGGCGTCTGGGGCTGGGATGTCTCGGGTGGTTCCGCTTGTGTGGTCTGTTGTTTGAATTGGTGTAGTAGTTGTGCCCATTCCATGGATATGGGGTGTTTGCATATTCCTCTCACCTCTTCATCCCTTAGCACCTCTTATTCAGCTGCGCCCCATTTCTTCACCGCACCCACCCAGGCCTACTCTGGGGGTCCTGTCGGGGCCCACCAGTACATAGCCAGCCCTCTCTTAGCCAAAAGTATAGCGAGGGACGCAAAGCGACTCTGCCCTTTATCGGTCTTTCTTCTTCTGAATACCCCCAGTGCGCATTCTTCCCATGTGTATATATCTGTAATATTCATCGTTACTCGGATTGTCTTGTGTATATTATCCCAGTACTGTTGTATTGTGGGGCAATCCCAGAACATATGCTTAAATCCCGCCTCGGGGGCCTGACACCAGGGGCATGTGAACTACGTGTCTAGGTGGAAACGCTGAAGTCGTTTTGGGGTGAGATATGCCCTGTGTAGAATGTTGAATTGTATGTTTTCAAATCGTGCATTTCTGGACACTTTTTAAAGATATTCTAAGGCTTTCTCCCATTCCTTGTCATTGAACGACCTCCCCACTTCATCCTCTCATGTCTGCCTCAGTGAGTGTAGCGGCTTAAGAATCAGTTCCCGGATTGCTTTGTAGAGCCATGTAATTAAATGCCTGCCTGCCCCCATAGTCAAGATTGTGTGTATTACCAGGTGCGTCGATGGTTCCCCTTCGGTCAAGTCCCAGAATGGGTGGCTGCTGTCCAAAATTTGTCTCTGTAGTCCCGGGGGGGGGGGGGGGGGAGGGGGGTCATATTCTTCCACAAGTTGATCATATGGCCACAATTGTCTGTCTGCAAATAGGGATTCCATCTCGGTCAATGAGTGCTCAGTCCATACTCGTATACTCGTAGGGCTTGGGCAGTATAGTATTTGTCATTTCTAGGGAACCCTACCAATTGAAGCAGCGGGGAATATGGAGTTCTCCCCTTTGACATAAGATGTATCTTCAGCATGCACGCACGGGCTATTGATACCTGCATTGGATATGTGCGCGTAGGTCGGGTGCTGGGCATTAACATGCAAAAAGAAAGCAAAAGACACACAATTGATGGACGGAATGCAGAACAAATCAAAACATTCACCCCCAGTCAAGAGATCTGGGTTAAATCCACCATTCTTTTGCTCACCATGCCACCCGTTTAGATCATTAACATGCGTCGGATTGCTGGAAGAGGCATATGTACTTCGTCAGAGGATGTTTCTCCTATGTGGCGTTCTGCCGTCCAATGCGATAGCCATTGCAGCTGTGCTACTAGAAAGTACGCTTCAAAGGATGGGGCTCACCGGCCTCCTATATCCATTGGCAGGTATAGTGTAGACAGGGCCAACCTATGTCGACCCACTCCCCAGATTAGGGAGGTGAGCAATGTGTCTAGCTCACGAAAAAAGGGCCGCGGGAGAATAACCATAAGGTTAGCAAAGTGATATAAAAGTCTCGGGACTGTTATCATTTTGGCTAAGGTCACTCGCCTGATTGGGGTTAGGAGCAATGTCTTCCAGAAGCCCACCGCCGTTCTTATTCCCGCCAGCGCCTTGCAGTGATTTCCTTCACATATATCCTTGGGAGAATGGTAAAACCTTACCCCTAGTTACCTAGGTGCCACCTCGCTCCAGGTTACTTTCTGATCTCCTACTACTATGTCGAGGGGGGCCAGGTGTGGGCTCAGCTGGTAGATCGTGGATTTATCCCAGTTAACTTTAAGGCCTGAGACCTCTGCAAATTCCCTTAGCATTGTCCAGATTGGGGTAAGGTCACTAGTGATATTGCGTACATACTGCAGGAGGTCATCTGCGTACAATGATACACAATGGACAGTACCTGCTATCGGGATACCCCATGCCTCTCCTTCCCGTTGCAAGCGTATCGCCAGTGGTTCCACTGCGAAGGCAAACAGTAGTGGGGAGAGGGGACACCCCTGTCTCGTGCCCCTCTCTATTGGAAATGGAGCAGAGATGTATTTACCCATTCTCACCCTTGAGGTGAGGTTCATGTATAATAACCGTGTGTATGCTAGCAAGGTAGGGCCCAAGTTAACTCTGCGGAGAACTGCAAATAGATAAGGCCATGCTAGGGTATAAAAGGCTTTCTCTAAGTCTAGAATCATGCACGCTGCTCTAGGGAACTGGGAGGCCGCTCTATCTTGTACATGGAACAGCTTACACAAGTTCTGGGACGTGTTTCATCCTGGTACAAAACCACATTGGTCCGGGTGAATCAGTGGTGGGAAGATTTGGGTATATCGATCCGCCAGTATCTTGCCCATGATTTTACAGTCTCCATTAAGCAGTGTGATGGGTCTATACGAGGCCAGGAGCTTTGGGTCCCTGTGCGGTTTTGGGAATGTCACCAACATAGATTCCCGCGCCATTGCTCGGATTGCCTGGGTGACATCCGTGGTCACTATCTTTGTATCTAAGGCTGTTTTGTCTGATGTCAGGATGCGAGGCATGAGTAACAAGTTAAGAAAGTGAAAGGTCTGTAATATATCTACCTGAGAGTATCGGGGGATCCCAGCCTTTTCCACTATTTCTGTGACTGCCTTAATTTCTGTGTCTTGTTAAGTCAGCCAGGCTAGGAGCGTCCCAGCCCTTTTATCTTCTCTGTGTGTTTTGGCTGCGTGCACCCTGAAATTATATTTACGTAAGTCTCTTATTGCCTCTGCCTATGTCGTTTTAGCTGTTGCCACTTGGGCTGGGGTAGCTGCATTTGCATCGGCCTTTTTGGTTAGTGCTGCCAATGCTGTTTCTGCACGTAGTAACGCCTGTTAGAGCATTTTCCAGACTCCTACTATTTGCTGTATACAATGACCCCTAGCAGCCACTTTAATTGCATCCCATTCCATCAACCGGGACGTTGCAGTACCGGCATTTGTTGCAAAGTAATCCCGGATGCTGTTCCCTTGGTCGTGACAGAACACCTGATCTGTGAGGCACTCACGTGGTAGTTTCCATGTGGGAATCGGGGGTGTTTTTTTTCTCCATCTAATGGTTAGTATATGTGCATCATGGTCCGAAAGTACTCTGCCCAAATAGTCTGTGTGTTGGACTTTGGAGAGCAATGCCTTAGAGCAGAGAAATCTATCGAGCCTCACCCGTAAGTTATGGGGAATAGAGTGAAATGAATATTGTCTAGTGTCTGGGTCCCGGGCCCGCCATGTGTCCACTAGCGCCCATTGTGTTACCCATGTTTGATAGTGTTCCGTCTGTCTGTGCGTGGGGGAATGCACTGGTGGGGGGTGGGATATGTCTAGGCGGAAGTCCAATGCGCAATTGTAATCGCCCCCCCAGGAGCCATGGTATTGATGTGTATTGGGCTACTACCCCGGTGAGGTGTCCCCAGAATTTGTCTTGTTCTACATTGGAAGCGTATATACTCCCTAGTAATATTGGTTGACCCTCTAAGAGTCCTTCCAGTAGGGTGTATCGACCATCCCTGTCCACTGTACGATTATGTTCTCGAAAGGGGATCTCCGGTCAGATCCAGATCAGAATACCTCGGGCAAATGCCGAGTATGTTGTGTTGCATATAGTTTCCCGCCATTTCCTATGCAGGCATTCTGCCTCTACTGCTATTAAGTGTGTCTCCTGTAAGAGAGCTAACTGTGCTTGCTGCCTCTTGACATATGAGTATACGGCGTATCGTTTACTTGCTGTATGCATGCCCCTGACTTTTATTATAAGGACTGTAATGTCCGTATTGGGAATCTTGTTGGTCATACTACCTCGTCTTTAGAGTTTAGCTCTCCTTGCTTTGGTGTCGGATCTATTCCCAATGTCCCCTTTGTCTGCGCCAACCGCCCATGTATGATGAACCTACCCGCCGCTATACTGTGCTTGGGATTATTGGGGTGTATGGTGTGGGGAAGAGGGTGTAACTGAATAACAGAGAGTACTCCCAACTGAAAGGACCTATTGCTCGGGGCGATACTTCCAAACTAGACATTATGCACGCTCACTAGTGCGTTGGTTGAGGGGTCATGGTCTTTTGTCTTTGCTAGTCGCGGTCCTCACGGCCGCCCGTAGTGTAAAGATATAAATGTGATGCCGGCAGGGGTCCCCCATCCCCTGCATGTTTTACCTGTTTCAGGGTTACAGTCCTGGAGTTCTCAGCTTGATTAGCTGTGCCGTCCCTTATTACCGTGACAGTGTGCGTTTACTGGGCACTTGGGTTATAGTGGATGCGCTGTAGAGCCTTTGCCTTGTTCTGAAACATCAATCAGACAAGCATGTCTGCAGTTTGTGGAGTTACCATTGGCAGGGTGATTGAGACATCTCGGGAAGTTTTCATGTCGCTAATGTCCTCTTCTGACGTAAAGATATGTGGGCCTTTTTTCCCATCCGAGCTGTCCATTGTCGGGCCCAACTCTGCTGCCGCTTGTAGTGTCTTCCTGCGTTCTGCTATTATTTGCTCTAGATCAGGGGAGTTCCTCGTAGTGGTCCCAGGCCATGGGCCCAGCTGTTTTAGGGTGATCATTTTGTATTGTCGACACAGATTTCTGGAGGACCCGTTTCTCTGTGTCATGCAGCAGTTGTCTAGACCTGGTAAGCACTGTTCTACCCAGTTATATACCTCCTTAGGGTCTGTGAAGAAGCTCGTGGTGCCTTCATGTATAATTTTAAGACGGGCTGGGAATAAGAGAGCATATTGTATGTTCCTCTGTCGCAAATTTAGCTTGATTTCCAAGAATGATGCATGTTGTCTTTGGACCGCCCGGGAGTAATCCGGAAACAACATGACCTGTTTGTCTTCAACCCGGGGCGGCCCCTGTTGTTTGGCAGCTTGCAGTACTGCATCTCTGTCTCGGTAGTGCAACAATTTCAGTAGGAACGGCCTGAGCGGAAATCCCGGAGGTGGTCTGCATGCAGGGACCAGGTGCGCCCTTTCTACCGAGAAGAAAGGGGTCAGGTCCGTCGCCTGAGTGAACTTTTTGAACCATGTTTCGACATAACCTATGAGATCAGATCCCTCTACTCCTTCTGGTAAATTCAGGACTCTTATATTGCTGCGATGGGAGCGCCCCTCCAAGTCATCTGTCTTGTCTTCCAGGATCTTCACTCTTGATTTTAGGTCGTTCAGGGTTTCTTGTTGTGACTGTACTCGGGGCTCTATTGTTTGGAGCGTTTTTTCCCCTTGTCTCACTTTATCAGCTATCTTGAGGTGGTCATCTCAAAGTAGATTGAGGTCTGTGGCCAGTGCTCCGAATCTGTCCTCCATAGTTATTCTGGAGTGTTCAATGGCCGCCAGAACCTTATCCAGTTTATTCGACATAGTCGCTGCATGTGTAGTCTCCCCTGATGAGCGAGCAGTCTTGACTTCTGGGGAGGACTGCCTCGTGTGGGCCGCTGTGTGCGGGGCCCCTGTGTTGCGCTGACGTCCCATATTTTATGCAGCTAGTGCCGGAATATTTGCAGGTACTTAGTTAAGACTGTTTGTGATTGGGTAGTGGTTGTTTGCTATGTGTCTCTCTCTTCACTCCTCAATTTGGCTCTGCGTTATTCTCACAAGGACTACCGGTGTCGGTTGCAGATGTTGTTGTTATTTTTAAGTCTCCGCGCCTGCTCAAGAACCAGTGCTCCTCTTAGGTCTCGGCAGAACCACCATGAGGACCTAATGTCATTGCACTTTTCTGCGTTGTACTAGCAGCTCTTTGTTGGTTATTCAGAGCTACTACCTACCTTGGGGCCTGATCGCTGTCTTCCTGGTACTGCGTGCTATTACTGCCCGCGGGCCTCATACAGTTATTCTCAAAGTCCACAGTTCCAGGCCAACCAGCGCCTCTGTGCTCAGGTTTAAATTGCAATGTTTCGCTCGGTTTTGGTGTTGGTGTTATTGCATCCAGTGTAGATCCTTCTCTTGTGTGTTGCTGTCTGCAGGTCACTCACTCCCTGCCTATAAATTCCGTTCTTCTCCTAGTCCTTTTAGCCCTTTTTCTGGCGATGTGTTATGGTCTCTCACTTAGGTCGGCCCTTGGTTTCCCTTTGTTTTCTCTGTTTCGGGTCGCTACGCTGCCATGTTGCGTGCCTCGAGGTTTGGCACCGTGCGATCGGGAGCCCTCGGCCCCTGGATGGTCGGAACTAATTCACCCACGACTCTGACTGCTCTTGGGGCCAGTGATACGATATCTACTGCTGGGGATATTCCTCGATATCTTTGGGTCCTCCCCCAGAGCTCCTATAGGTGCATATCTTTCTTGCGCTGTACTTATGGCCTCGCTCCCGCCGCCAATGACATTCACACTCCCACCTCCTACTACGGTGAGAACGGGTGTGGGAGGGAAGAGGAGGGGGCACCCTTTGCCTCTATGGCTCTCCTTAGGTCTTGGGCCGGTCTGCCTCTCTGTTTTCAGGCCCCAGGGCTCGCTTCAGTGGTGCGGGCGCAATGGTGTTGTGGTCATTCCAGCATCCGCCGCAGGTCTGTTAATGGCACCTCCCTTCTCTGGCCTCTTTTAATGATGTTGCATGGGGGGTAGTTCTCGCCCTGGACTGCCGCTATCACCCCCTCTCCCCGGCCCACGCCATTACTAGTTAAGCGGCTGTCGGATCTTCCCGTCCTGCGCCTCAATGCCTGGCACCGTGTGATCGGGACCGGTGCTTCTGGAGGGGGGGGGGGTGTTGCAGCAGGAAAGATGAGGGATACCAAGCTGGGGAAAAGTTCTTTATTAGTTATTAACAACAGAGGCCCACAGGCGGCCAGAACAGTGAAGCGCCCGGAGGGAGCCAGAATCGCAACTGTCGATCACTCCCCCTGACGTCACATCAATCCTCTCCGATGATTCGGAGATCACAGGCAGTGACGTTTACTAGACACAAACGAAAGACGAAATCAACACATTGCCGTATAATATATTGAAGGCATATACTATTGTACATGTTCAACAGGGGGGATCAGGAATTATCAGCCCAGGCCTGTATCGTTTATGGCGCCCTAAAGTGAGGCTTCCCGGTGCGATTGTGTTCTGCTGGACTTCAGGGGCCCCTCCCTCGATGTATGATGATTTTGCGGCCTGCCTGTTAGGCCACGGTCCCTCCTGCTGCTGGTGTCAATTGCTCTCTCTCTTCTGGCGATGGTGCTAGAGGGGGGGGGGGGAAGGGTGGCTCACCCTGCTTCTCTGGCCCTTCTTAAGTCTTGGGCCGGTCCAGTTCACTGTCTGCAGGCCCCAGGTCTCGTTGATTCGCCCTGGGACGTTACTGGGGCTTAGGGTGCGCCTTCGTTGATGCGGGCTCGTTGGCGTTGTGGCCTATCCGGCACTCGTTTTAGGTTTAGCAATGGCGCCGCACCCTTCATTTCTCTGGTCTCATTTAGTGGTGTTGCGGGGGGTGCTTCCTTCCTTCTGGGTCGTTGCTTACGTCCCTCTTCCCCAGCTTGCACCGTTACTATTGTACCTGTGGTTAGGTCTTCCCGCCCTGTGCCTCGAGACCTGGCGCTGTATGAACAGAACCGGTGCTTCTGAGGGGGGGAGGGGGGAGGAGGAGTAGTCAGTCCTGGTCAGAGCCGACTATGGGACCATCAGGTGAGATTTCCCGATGTACTTGCGCTGTGCTGAATTTCAGGGGCCCCTCCCGCAGTGCAAGGGGATTTTCGCAGCCTGCCTGCTAGGCCACTTTCTTGCTGGGCCGTGCTCATGGCCTCATGCATGTGTTTTCACAGCGGTCTGATACTAGTCTCTTTTCCCCCTTCTGCAGGTTACCTTGGGACCGGTTGGAGAGTCAAGGGGGTCTCCCCTTCTCACCTCGTTGCCTGCCGATACGTTGCCGCAGCGTTGCCAGCCCCGTGCTGGTTTTCCCAGATCCCTGCGTCTTCCTGGGACTCACTGTTTGTACGTTGCCGCAGCCATGTTGTTTGCGGGCCTCGCTCTTTTCAGGCCTGCTTACTCCTCGGAACTTGCTTCGCTGCTCCTAATTTAGAATTCCGAGAGGTCCTCGCATGGGCCCCCACCTCTTGCACTGCTCCCAGCGGTTCGACGGGGCTCTGCCGGCATCGATAGCTGACGATTATTCGGGCCGCCGCGCGGAGCTCTAAGCAGACGTGTCCGCCATCATGACTCGCTTGGCCATGCCCCATAATATTTTGGGTCTTACCCAGTCATAGGAAGGTAGCCAAATGTCCTCTTCATATATTCAGAAGGGTCTCCTTCTAGTGGATATTAAGTATAGGCAATGTGTACTTGTGTAATGTAACTGATGCTCATGTAAAGAACTCCAATACCTGTTTGCGCGATATAAAACTGCACAAAAAAAAGCAAATACATCAGCCCTGCAACATCAGCCTCACCAGACAAATTCCTTGAATTAAATGTAATCAAAATTCCTTACTAAAGTAAGGCAGACATAGGCACTTTGATTATCTGTTTAATTTAAAAAGGCTTGGATAAGGAACCCTCTTTCTAAATAGAATTCACATTATGGACAAATAAAGCCATTTAAATTATGTTGATCTGCTTTTTAGGCACATCTGCTCTAGACATTCATTGTCAGGCATAGTAATGACATATGCAAGTACTTTATTGTCTTTTAAAAAATAATAATAATAATAAGAGAGTCCATCAATTGTGCTGGAAATATCAATTGTGCTGGTGCTTTCCCTGCCCTCCACTGATGTAATCCTTCTGGACCCATGGAAGAAGAGGGTGGCAACTTCCATTTTATGATGTGCCATGGCCATGGAAAGCAACAAGGAAACTGCAAGATGTTAGCCCAAGGGAAGAAAATAAATCAAAGCAAAGTCTATGTTCAGTTAAAAATATTGTTATTTGTTCTTACCTTAGTTGGCTGAATGACTTTGCTTGCACCACATTTGTGAGTTCAGGTTCAGAAAGTCCGAAATGTGAGTCCTCCTTTACAGCACAGAGAGCAAAGTTTAGGAACTCTCTGCCAGCAGAAATTGGGAACATTCCTTATCACTTGGAATTCCAGAAAACATGAAATACCTTGCTGTCTCACCTCAACCATTGATCAATGATTTATTTTACAACATAGGTTTCATCAAATTGCCTTCACCCGATGCACCAACCTGCAGCCCAATTGGCGATCGTACACACCAAAAACTATCACCTTATCTACCTCATATACTTCAATATCAGTAGCACACTTAGGTGCATTGACTAGACATGCCTGTCTTCGGATCATTTTTCCAACACACACAATGTTTATAAGCAAAACTGCTGTAGAAGGTCAGATGTACTGATGTGAGCAGATATGCTTATGTTTTTCCTCTAAGCCAGTGAGGTGACATAAACCAATAAGAGACGAAGAAATGTATTACTGACAGTCAGAAGGCCAAAGAGTAAATATATTAGGTGGTATTCAATGGTTGTATGATGTTACAATGCATGCCATTACAACGCATGCCGTTACAACGCATACCTTTATCCCAACTTGCTGTCGGGCTGCGCTGGAAGTTGGAATAGTATAATTTACTATTCCAACTCCAGGGTGTGCAACAGTAGGGAAGGTGTTGGAGTTAACTCCAACACCTTCTTTCCCCTGCAACAAGCCTTTCGCGTTGTAACAACATGCGTTGCAATGGCATGTGTTGTAACACTTTCGTTGTAAAGGCTGTTTCCCATATTCAATGTATTTTCTTTGCTCTCTCCCTGTCTACCTCTTTAATACAACACATCCTTTGCCTGAACATTAGCAGTGAATTTGGTGCTTTGCAAGGTGGTGGTTTAACAGTGTCAATTTTAAGCTATGTCAATGTCAACATCTACAAGACTCATGTTCCAGCTCCTCACTGGGTTTCAATGTTGGTTTGCCATGCTGTGTAACAGTACCAGCTACTCACAGTCAAACAGTGTCAGTTGTTCACTGTCAACTCCTCAGATTATCCTCCGGTGCAATCACCCCACCGTCTACTAGTATCAGCTCTTTTTATTGCTAACTGATTTCAAGCCCTAGCACTGCATTGCACGCAAGTGCCAGCTACATACATTGCTGGTTTCTCAAACTATCACTATCAGCTCCTTGTACTTGCCACTAGAGGTAGCTGCTCACTGCCCATGTGTGGTTGCGCCTGGCGTTACTCTCGGGTGTGCATAACCGTGGGTCTTGTGCCTCGCGTCACTCTCCTGTGCGCATCAAAGTGGGTCTCGAGGCTGATGAGGAAATCCATGCTCCCTGAACAGCCGATCCTTTGCTCCTCACTGAAGTAACAAGAGAATATGTTCTCCTTTTTAAGGTAAAGTATACCTACATTCATGTTTCCCATAGTCAAATCTTCTTTATTATTAATAGACAATAGTCAATCACTACCTTGAGTTAAATTTGTTTTGGGATCTGAAACTTGAGACATTTTTTATTTTAAATAACTGTTTAATTAAATTCCCACAATATTTAACAATATCAATGAGAGCAGGTAATGTTGACGACTAGGTCAAGCTAAGAACCCAAATGATTCATTCCGGGTCTGCTTTTGGAGTAACAGGGAGCTGCCTGGAAGGGGTGTTGAATTGAAAAAGGTATCAGAGAGGGAGAAATAGGACTAGAAATATGTGACTTCCATTCTCCCTCTTGGGATTTTATTTCAAATTTGAAAACTGGAACATAGAAAAAATATGACAGGAAAGCATTTATGTATAGAAGGTAATACTTTGTATACTTGTGAACTGATGCCTAATAAGCTGCTCTGCAAACGTTGCTGATCAGGAGGGCCATCATGTCTTATTTTACATTTGTGAAATAAGTAGAATGGGGTGTTGATGATGAGCTGTAAGGCAGACCAGTGTCCATCTATTAGGATTGTTGAAGTGACTAAACTAGTATCAATAGCTCTATAATTAAGAAACAATTTTTCACAGGTTTCTGGAGGTTTGTCTGATTTATGTGAAAATCTGAAATGCCCTTCCAAATAAGAAATACTGATTTTTATTTAAACCAAATTAATATAAATACTGCATTAGATTAGTGCAAGCATTAGGCTGTGACCTATGCCACCAAAGTATTGGAAGTAATGATCACGACAAAAGCTCAATTTCATCAGTGATGTTGGGGGGAAAATAGAAAGTTATTTCTTTAGATTAGCATATTTACTCAGTTAAATTTAATCTGCTACACTGTCAGTTTATGAGAGATACCCATAATGAACAACTAGGATTATCAAAGGAATTTTTCCTACTATCTCCTGATTGTTCTCTCTCCTAATTATACCTTCTGTAAACATTAATCCAAATTTTTCTATCATGCTCATCCTTTTAATTTATCATCCCATTTCACTCACCTTATCGAGCTTCCACTATGTCCTTTACCAACCACTCCATTCTTCTCACTTCTGCCCCTCCTTCCATTGTCTTCTTTTATCTCCACTTTTTTCTCCTTTCTCTCTCTCTTGGCTGTGGTTTTGCATGCTGATCCTACCTTACCTGTTACCACTAGAAAGACCCTCCTCTAGAAACGGGATCCCAAGTCTCTGTGCAGGAGTGTTAGACCTTGCCCTTTTGATAGGTTTATCCCCAAACATTTTACTTTTTGCCTCCTACTTTTCTGACCCTGTTTTTGTTGGCTGTAAGATTATGGGCAATTTACCACTGCTGATCAGTGCTAAAGTGCAGTCTGTATAAATTGTGACAATGATCGATTATCCATGATTAGCATATTTGAGTTACTGGTAAGTCCCTAGTAAAGTGCACGGTGTGTGACAGGGCCTGTAAATTAAATGGTACTAGTGAGCTTGCAGCACTGGTTGTGCCACCCACATGGGTAGCCCTGTAAATGTATCCCAGACCTACCACTGTAGTGCCTGCATGGACATTTGTAAACTGCAATGTTGCCCTGGCAAGTGCACCCACTTGCCAGGCCCCAACCTTCCATTTTCTTACATGTAATGAACCTCTATTGTAGGTCCAAATTACCCCCATGAGCAGGGTGCAGTGTATGTGAAAGGTAGGACATGTGCTGGTGTGTGTGACATGTCTTGATAGTGAAATACTGTGTATTTAGTTTTTCACTATTGAAATGCTGTCTGTCCCATAGGCATATCATTGGGGCTGTGCAATAACATTTTACATGTGTAGCTCTCTATAGGGACCAGATAATAAAATTGAGTTTAGGGTCTCTGAACTCAGAATTTATCCATGCACCTTTTGGTAAAGGTGTTTTTTTTATTTTATGTTTGAAAATGCCAACTTTTAGAAAGTGGGCATTTTCTTACTATACCATTCTGTGTGTTTCTGGCTGTTTGTGTATTCAGCGTCTGGTGTTTGGAGTGACAGAAGCTGGGAATGTGCATGGAAAGTAATGTTATGATTCTTGCGACTAAGAACTCACTTACAAGGCTATAACCATTGTGGTTACAATGTGTAAATTTCAGGAACTGTGCATTATGTTATGCGCAGTCATGGTGTTTTACCCAATAGTTGCATGACATGCAACTCAGAAGTATTGGGGTTATTGCCCTTGCTGTGATGTTATGCCTAATGTATTTATGATGTTTTCTTGATGACTAGTGCAACTTATAAGTCTTGCTTTTGTGCACTACATGTGATACTATAACCATTTGCCTTATGGCAAAGTGATTTATGATCTATGTGTTTTATATGCATTTTTATGGCAAGTGCCTAGTGGTGGCACAGTGATTTATGTGATTGTGGTCTAATGTGTTCTATGCATGTTACAAAGCATATTTTTATATAACCTTGTGTGGAGTCTCTTTTGTGGTGTGCCTAGTGTGTCACTGGTGTGTATTGCGCAAACGCTTTACACATTGCATCTGGGGTAAAGCTGACTGCTCTGCCAAGCTACCAAGGGGGTTGTTAGACTTGACATCTTTGGCGTGGTTTCCCCTTACTTTTTGCCTCTACTCTCTGTATTTTTTATGCTGTGCTGGATTTCATTTTTGCTGGCTTAGATGCTTTGTGCACTTTGGGCACTTTGCCACTGCTGATCAGTGTCAAAGTGCAAGTGATTCCTGTGTAAATTGTTATTACAATTGGTTCTCCCTGATTGGTTTATTTTTTATTTACTGGTAAGTCCCTAGTTAAGTGCACTGAGTGTGCCAGGGTCTGTAAATCAAATGCTACTAGTGGGCCTGCACCACTGATTGTGCCACCCACAGGAGTAGCCCTGGAAAAGTATCTCAAACCTGCCACAGCAGTGTCTGTGCACCGTTTTAAACTGCATTGTCGACCCTAACCTTCTCTTTTCTTACATGTAAGACACCCCACAGGTAGGCCCAAGGTATCACCATGGGCAGGGTGCAGTGTATGTAGGACATGTACTGGTGTGTGTGATATATCCAGATAGTGAAATACTGCCGTTGTTCACTATTGAAAGGCTATCTGTCCCATGGGATAGCATTGGAGATACTTTGTAACATCTTAAAAGTATAACTTCCCAGACCGCTGATAATGCCATCTATAAATGTACATGCCATTTTGATACGTAGCCTTGAGAAAGAGCTCTCATTTACCTGCTGTGGTGGAAACTTGTTGGCTACAAGCAACATATTGAGCAAACTAGAGTGAAGCCATAATGACTCACAACTAATAAAAGGAGACTAAACATGGAAAAAAAGTATAACTTACCATTGGGACAAGATAGAGGAACAAAGTTCAGGCCCTCGGGACTCAACATTTAATAACCCATCTTTTAGTCAAGATAGCTTTTAAATTATGTGTTTGAAAAGGCCACTTTTAGAAAGTAGGATTTTTTTTTGTTTTGCCACTCTGTGTGCCTCTGCCTGTTTGTGGATTGACTGTCTGGTTTTGGAGTGACAGGGGCTGGGGATGTGCATTCACTGTAGACAGTAGAGTAAACAAAACACAGGAGTATAACCCATAGACCAGGTTGAGATCTGGGTGAGTCCGAGAAAGCTAGCAACACTGTCTCAACCGGATTTAATAGAAACTAATATACATGTATGTACAAGACATTACAGCAAGGAAACAAAAAGGGAAGACTCCAAGTAGTTTGTTTGAACGTGCTCATGGCATCATATATTAGAAACACAAATTATACATGACAGTTATATCAGCACTGTAGGCATAAATGTAGAGGCAACCCTAAGGAACTTAGTGCACGTTGTGCTCGTGACAAAAAGGTGACGGCGCAAGTGACAAGTGAGGAACACAGCGATAGGCACGAAGTGATAAAGTGGTATAGGATATATACAGAATATTTGGTACAACACGATGATTATTTTAGATAATTAATCAGGGTTTAGGGCAATTCCTTGAACCAAAGTAGGGTGTGCACCATAAGTTGCACTGGTTAACCTATGCCAACAGTGCTGATATAACTGTCATGTATAATTTGTGTTTCCAATATATAATGCCATGAGCACGTTCAAACAAGTCTTCTCTTTTTGTTTCCTTGCTGTAATGTCTTGTACATACATGTATATTAGTTTCTATTAATCCGGTTGAGACATTGTTGCTAGCTTTCTCTTTCTCCTTCACTGTAGACAGCCACTGGAGGGCGGGGGTGCATGTCCCTTCCTGGATAACTCAGAGTTGAGCTGAATAGACCTTGGCTGAATTTAGAGTAGAGGGACGAATTTTCCTTGCACCTGAATAGGGTATGTCTCCCTTGCACAATGCTGTCTCTGCCCCCTGTGGTCATACTGCGCCAGTGAGGATAGAACTGGTTTGGACTGGGCTCAGAGACCCTTGCACAAAGAAGAACAAAGGCAAAATGGGTATAAGTAGTGGACCTTAAACCCCATCACTTTAGATCACTTCTGCACTCAAGAGGAACCTTTGTTAAGGAGTAGAGCTGGAGAGCTGTAAAGAGGAGTACTCCCCCTTTGCTGTGTGCTGTGTGGGGTTGGCCGACAGTTGCTGCTTCTGCAAAGGAAAGGACAAAGAATGGAATTTTGCTGTGAACGTGCTTGAAGAAGAATCTCCAAGGGCCTGTCTGTGCCGGCCTCCTGCTCAGAAGTCTCAGGCACACAAAGACTTCAACCCCAACTCCCCTGAACTCTATTGCTGAGAGTTCTGACCTGCCAGGAGGTGTGTAGTATCCTTAGGAACACAAACAAATTGCAGTCTGCAGAAGTACTGTGAAGTTTATTCCAGTCCTTGTACAGCGTCCTTCCTTGTCAGTAATCAACAGCTCACTGACCTAGTTACATTCTAAACAACATCACTAGGAATACATTCTAGAGTATAGAATACAGAAGGAGAATGGTTCTAGAGAATGGTTCTCTGTTTAACTCTGTATGCACAGGAAAGATAATAACTAATACAATACACAATACTACAAGGTGCCTGTTCTAGTTTTGGGCCTCTGGAGGTTGTTCCTGCTTTTAGGAGCTGGAAGAAACCTAAGAGCAGCAAGAAAAACAATCTCTGACGCCGTCAGCGACACTGCCTTGATGCCGTGATCTGCACCAAAGCCAGGGCCCCGCTCGTGAAGTGCACGATGCACCGCCCGGCCTGCACTGCAGCTCCGACACCCTTCGACGCCTGTAGTTATTGATATTCCTGACACCAGCACTCGCACCGACTCTGTCATCGCCAGCACCTGCATCCTGTTATCGCGGCACCGATAACTGCCGAGGGTGACTCTACAAACTCGCCGACTTCGCACCGCCTCACCGGAACCAACGCCTCATCCGCCGATGCAACCGACTTCCCCTGTCCTGGATTCGACATGTCGCCTCCTCGCGGACACGACGCCTCGCCTCTACCGTTGCAGCCTTGAAGCCGACCTCGGCACCAATGCCTCACCTCCACGATGCCCTGCATTGTCATAGACTTCGTTACTCATAGGTACTGTTCGTTTGGGGGTCCGTGTGACACCGTGCCCGAATTTGTGCACTTCGCGGTCGGCGCCGTACTTTTGATTTATTGCTGTCACAATGTCGTAATAGCCCCAGGTGGAGCTATTTGGTTTTACAAGCTTTATTTTGGAAATAACTGTTTTGAAATGCTATTTTACTACATGTATGTTGGATTTTTGTCATTTTGGTCTTGTTGAGTTTAGATAAAGATACCTTATTTTTCTAAACTGGTGTGGAGTCCATTTATGGTGTTATCACTGTATTACTGTGTGTGTTTGAGTACAAATTCTTTACACGTTGCCTTTGGGATGGGCATGTCTTCTGGTGCCAAGCTACCAAGCGGGTGCGCAGGGGTTATCTAAAGTGTCAATCCCCCTTACCCTGACTAGAAGCAAGGGTCCCTACCACTGTTCCCGTTAAGGAGCGCGTGCGCGCGCACCTCTATTAACATGAGCGCGCACTGCCATATGTGCAGCGCGCACACACCCACGACATCCCGCGACTGAATCGCGCCGCTGCTTTAAAAAAGCGAGCGGCGCGAAAATCACTCACTTCCTGGATGGGGTGTGCCGGCATTCGGGAGTGAAGGTAAGGCGGGCTTTGGGGCTTCGGGGCTTGCGGCTGTCGGCACTTGCGGGGCAGATTGTGGGCTTTTGTTAAAGTATTCATGTTAATCACAGCCCCCACGAGCTGTGATTAACATAAATACTTAAACAAAAGCCCACATTCTTCCCCACCAGGCCCGGTTCTAGCCAGACAGGAGCCTTGGCCCTCACAGTGAGGGCTTGAAGGCAGGCGCGCAACGCCATTGGGTTCAAAGTGCTGCAGCCCCCCCCTCGTGTGAGTCAGCCCGGGACGAGACAGCTTCCCGGGCGCACACAGACAGTTTTAGAGATTATCGTAGCCGCACCCGAGTACTTCACAGGTCTTTAAAAGACCATTTACATGTTAACCTGGCTTTATTTATTTTTTCACCCCTTCATCTCCACATGGTGAAAGGCGACAAATCCTTTCTTTCACAATGGTAACCTTTGCCTACTGTTCTGCTGCGTGGATTTTTCTTTTTCTATGCAGCGCAGGAGAGAAGTTTATTTATTCCTATTTACCTTTCCTGACCCCTGCAGCGGCTTATCACATCAGGCTGTGACACAAAGTTTGACTAATGGAGTAGGTACGAGAATGTGTTACTACATTTTTTTTCTTTTTAAAATCTGCACAGTGTGTGCTTCATTTAAACAGTTTTTATCATAAACATGGCCGATGCAGGACAACAATAAGACAGTACAAAATGCCCAGATAACACTGGTGATCCTGCTGGAGAGCAATCATTTGTCTGTCAGATGAACTGTATTTTATGTGGATAGCTCAGTGGGTTACTGCCTTTGTCACAGAGATCCTTGTGTTTCTTGCAGTTCAGAAGTTACAATCCTAAAATAGGACAATGACCAATGAACTGTCATCAAAGAGCTGCAGATAAGCATGAATGGTATAGTTAGAACTTGGCTTTTTTGTGTTGTGATATAGTTAGAACTTCCCCAGTCTTTCATTATTCTAATGTTGCTAAAATGAGTATGTTTGGGCAGATATACATTTTTATCAGTAAAGCTGACCCCCTTGGAATACTCTTTAAATCCTAAGGTTGTGTTTCCCCAGACCAAACCCTCTTAACATATACTGCCCACCAGTATGGATGACATGTGATTCCTACACCTTGTAATCCTCATTGGCTTATGTGACATTCCCTGTAGACTGATTTACATACTTGTATGATCCATTGTCTCTGTATAATGTGTGTGTGGTGTAAAGTACTGACACACACTACACTGATATGAGTAGCACTATACAACAAATGAAATGCATATGAGAGAGGGGCTAAGTAAAGATGAGGGGCACTGTTGGAGGTTGGCAGTGAGGGAATCTGAGGAAGAGGTCATGGGGAGGGGCTAGGGAGAGATGAGGGGCACTGGTGGAGGGTGGTAGTGAGGGAGTCTGAGGAGGAGGTCATGAGGGGGAGGGGCTACAGAGAGATGAGGGGCACTGGTGGAGGATGGCAGTGAGGGAATCCGAGGAGGAGGTCATAAGGGGGAGGGGCTATGGGGAGATGAGGGGCACTTGTGGCCTGTGGCAGTGAGGGAATCCGAGGAGGAGGTCAATAGAGGGGGCCATGGAGGGATGACGGCCACTGTTGGAAGGTGGTAGTAAAGGTATTTACGGAGAAAGAGGTTATTGGTGTGGCACCAAAAAATACTTAAGCATCAGCGCTGAAGCCGGCCCTGTCATGCCCTTTCTGTTTTTGTTTATTTAATTAGCAGTCGGGTCATAAGGGCTACTGTGGAACATACTTTAAAGTGCGTGCTAATTATATTTACTGCTATATTCAATGTTTGAAGTTTGTAGGCGATTTTACTAATGTTTTTACCGGGAAAAATGAAAGTGGAGTCCTATGGTGCCTGATATGGGGCTGGGGCTGGGGCCCAAGGTCAGCTGTGAGATAAGGTGCACTGGTGAGGAGTAGTGGATAATCAAACCTGTAAGGGAGTGCATTGCAGAGTCCGGGGTCAGGCGGAGGTAGTATTGAAGAGGGATTCTT
Organism: Triturus cristatus; assembly: GCF_964204655.1. NCBI lineage: Eukaryota > Metazoa > Chordata > Amphibia > Caudata > Salamandridae > Triturus > Triturus cristatus. Next base: position 271,641,382 of record NC_140592.1, on the reverse strand, counting down.
CCTGAAGGCTCGCACAGAGGGAGCCCAAGAAGTGTCACTTGCCTGATACTCCCACCTCAGAAACCTCCTCTTCACAATAAAGGAACATTACATGGAAAAAGCACTTTTTGAGAGTGATAATATTTAGAAAGAGATTTGGAAAAAAGTGTGTTTTACTGGACCTTGTAAGACTAAGAAGAGATAAAGGAGGGCCCGCAAGCAGGCCTGCCTAGACATGTATGCGACAAATCAAGCCCGCAGTGGCCCACCCAAATGCACCCTTAGCCCACCCAAATAAAAATTCCTGGAGCCGGGCCTGTTCCCCACATGGCTCTTTACAAACAAAAGAGTAGAGCAAGTTAAAAAACCCAGCGTGTACATTCAGAAAGTACACGCTGGGTTTTTAAACTTGCTCTACTCTTTAGTTAGTAAAGCGCGGTGCGGGGAATATTGTGGGCTTTTGTTTAAGAATTCATGTTAATGACAGCCCCTTCACGAGCTTTGATTAACATGAATACTTAAACAAAAGTCCACAATCTTCCCCCGTACCGCGCTTTACTAACTAAAAAGCACAAAGCAAGTTTAAAAACACAGCGTGTACTTTGAAAAGTACACGCTGTGATTTTAAAGTTGCTCTTCTCTTTAGTTAGTAAAGCGCGGTGCGGGGAATATTGTGGGCTTTTGTTTAAGAATTCATGTTAATCACAGCTCGTGAAGGGGCTGTGATTAACATGAATACTTAAACAAAAGCCCACAATCTTCCCCGCACTGCGCTTTACTGACATAAGAGTAGAGCAAGTTTAAAAACACAGGGTGTACTTTCTGAAAGTACACGCTGTGTTTTTAAACTTGCTGTGCTCTTTAGCATAGCTGCCAAGGTTTCAGATTGCTATGTGTGGCATTTTAATAATTTCCCTGTAATTGTGAATGACATTTCAGCAACTATGAGTGACATTTTCTCCCGAGCAAAAATCAAGCAATGAAACATAGGGAAACAAATAAATATCCGAAATTACACCCATTTGAGCTACAAGAAACTGTAAGAAGCAATTGAAGTAAAGTCCTCTAATGGGGGCGTGCAAATAGCGACGGTGATCTGCTCTGCCAATCAGTGCGCCCCTTGCTGAATGGTAGCTGAAACAAGAGTATTAGCTCGGTAACTGCACTTTTTATCTCCATCCTGAAACATTGCAACATTCAGGTGCTACACCTTTAGGTTCTCATTAGAAACAAGACTTCATCTTATTTGCACCTTTAAGCCCAACACAAAACATGATGCAGTCCAGTCCGTGGCACCATCAGGCTATACTGAGAATACATTATTTTGATTATCACCATACAGGCCAGGGTTTTGCAGTTAGGAACATTCTGCTTTGTAGGAATGCTTGTCATAGAAAGGCTCACTGGGTGCTCAGAAGCAGGGAGTGAGCACAACCACATTGATACATTGTCTTGTTAAGTTACAAGACCATTGGCATTGTAATACCCTAAGATCATTTAGCTGGCATGGTTTACGTGTGTACACAGAGCATGCCTCTGCAGAGAAGTAGTGAAATATGTCAAATTCAAGCATGGATTTTATGAATTGACTTTAGGAGAATCCTATTTTATTTGTGTTTTACTAAAAAAAGATTTTCTGAATAAAAAGGATTAATCAATAAAATCAGTAGCTTTATGTAATGTTCCTAGCTCCCAGCTGAAACGCATTGTATGTTGTAAAGAGTATGGCAGAAGTGTTTTTGGATTAGTAGATTGAACAGCGCAGAGCCTATATTCTTAGTTAACTATTTTTTGTATGTTAGCAAAGTGTAAACATAGATGAAGAACACACTCAAAAACGCGTTTGAGAAGAGGAGGAGCCTAGCACGCAACCAAGATGGCCGCGTAGGTGCGAGGCTCCCGAGGACCTCCGCGACCTCCTGAATTAATCCTGGCGATATCCTGTCCTTGTTAAGGGGACTGTGTTGGGGAACCGGAGCTGAGGCGCCAGCCGTTTTTTGGGCTCGAATCGGACCCCGGACGCCGGTGGGAGCATCGATCGAAGGTCGTGGCCTTCCCCTCGCCGGCCCCCCGGATTGGAGTAGTGGGGCGATCCGGGGACAAAGTGAATAACAGCGGCGAACGGGGCTGGGCGACTGGCGTACCCCACGCTTTCGCTTTCGCTTTTGCGCCCTCCTAGCTCTCAAGCGGGGTCGGACTGCGGAGCGGGGTGTGGTGGTGTGGCCTTGTCCAGGAGCCCGGCTGACCCGCCGGCGGTGGGTTGACCCGCGGTTCGGTGGTCGCCCCTGCCCCCCCCTTGGCACCCGTGACTTGGTATAGTGGCCCGTCTGGGGTGCTTGGCACGACGGTGAAGGAGCCAGCATGTCCACCAAACAAGATGGCGACCGGGCGAAGGTGAAGACGACCCGCCGTGGCACGGCGCACCAGGCCAATAGTATGGACCGCTACACGCTCCAGAAGGGTTCTCCGGAGACATCGCGCACATCCCCGGTGGGCCCGACGGAGGCATCCGCTCATCCGGTGGATCTGACCCTCCGGGACGTCATGGGCGCCATCGCAGAGATGAAGGCCTCGGTGGACCAGCGTTTCGACACCTTGGCGCAAAAAATAGACTCGGTCCTGGTGGATGTGAGCCTTGTGAGGGCAGACTTGTCCAAAACAGACGACCGAGTCGACTCCCTGGCCCACACCACAACGAGCCTCACGACAGACGTGGTGGCCCTCCAGAAGGAGGTGCGCCGGCTTGGCCAAGCGAGCGCCCTGATGGACCGGCGACTGGAGGACTCCGAGGGTCGGGCCCGGAGGAATAATGTCCGTATTGTGGGGGTGCCGGAGGGACGAGAGGCGGAGGCGGCGGATCTCTTCGTGGAAGAGTTGATCCTGACCCATCTCCAGCCCCGGGGGCTGAGTAAGCTATTTGCGGTGGAGCGTGCTCACCGGGTCCCCGGGGGCAGACCTAAGACTGGTGCCCCGCCGCGGCCTCTCATTGCCCGGATTTTTAATTTCCGGGACAGAGATGCTATCCTCCAGACCTCCAGACAACAGGGACCGGTCAAGCTTGACAACATGGAGGTACATTTCTACCCAGACTTTACCCCGGCGGTCCAGAAGCAGCGGCAGAGCTTTCTTGGTGTTAAACGTCGCCTAAGGGACCTGAACCTCAAGTACTCAATGCTCTTTCCAGCTAAGCTGAGGGTGGAGGTGGATGGTCGCACGCACTTCTTCGACCGGCCCGAGGCGGCTGGGGACTGGCTGGACACTCTGCCGGGAGATCGGGGCCGGGGGGGCGGGGGGGACGCGGCTAGCGAGGAGGGCCCGCCGGAGCAGAATTGAGGGGTGACTGCATAGGCCGTGCTCTGGACGTTGTTCCTTCACCATTTATTGATTGCGCATTTTCCCCTCCTATGGAGGTCGTGCGGGGTCTGTTGGGGGCTTCCCTCCTCCTCTGGGGGACTAGTTAGTATTTTAGCTATGGGGCGACAGGCACACTGCACTTTGGGGGGGCTGTCTGGGCTCATGCAGGGGTGCAGGGAGGGGGGAGTTTTGTTGGGACCGGGGGGTGGGGGGGGTGTGTTGTTTGTTAGCACCGCAGGGCAAACCCGCTACTATATTGTTGTTTTTAGGATGCTCGATGGGGGACGACCGATTGTTTCGACGTATGATGGGGGGTAGGGATTTGGCTGTGTTGTCATGGAATGTTAACGGCCTGGGGGATAGGATTAAGCGTGGTGTGGTCCTGCAGTACTTAAAACGTATTTCGCCAGATGTTGTCTTCCTGCAGGAGACGCACCTTATAGGTAACTCCTTTCATGCAATGAACCGGCGGGGATATCGTTTGGCGGCCCATTCTGGCTTCACCTCGGGCTCGCGGGGGGTGGGTATTATGATCAAGAACTCGCTCCCGTTGGAGATTGATGAGGTGCGCCATGATGAGAGGGGACGTTTCACTGTTCTGGTGGGAAGAATGGAGGGTAGAGTGTTTATTTTTATATCAGTGTACGTCCCGCCTGGGTTACAAGCCACCACATTTGCGGACCTGGGGCGCCTCCTTCTGGACCTTCCGAGTGGCCTGCTGGTGGTTGGAGGGGATTTTAATGCGGTAGCCTCTGGGTCTATGGATCGCCATCCCCCTAGGGACCTCCCCCGGGCACAGGCGTGGCTGCCCGGCCTTCTGGACACGCTGGGCCTGGTGGATTGCTGGCGATTAAAGCATCCTGCATTGCGACAGTACACCTTCCACTCGGGTGCCCATGGTAGCCTCTCGCGGCTTGATTACATCCTTGTCCCGGCGGCCCACGCAGGGAGGGTGGGGGAGGTGCGCCATCTAGCGCGGGGTATCTCAGACCACTCCCCATTGTTGTTGCATCTCGATGTCTTCCCGAGGGGGGATGGCAGGGTGGCCCCAATCAATGCATGGTATTTGCGCGACCCCACCATTCGTGCTGATTTGATCAAATCCCTACAGCGATACTTCGATGAGAATGTGGGGTCGGTCTCTTCGGCCATCTCCCTGTGGGAGGCTTTCAAGGTAGTCCTTAGAGGGGAGGCCCTCTCCTTTATCTCCCATGCCCGGCGGCGCGAGCGGGAGGAGGTGACCCGGGTGGAGGCCGAGATTGCAGACCTGGAGGGTGACCTGGGAAGCGGGGTAACAGACGACAAGTTGCATGTTCTACACCTAAAGCAGGCGGCCTATCGGGCCCTCGTCACGGAGGCGGCCAGGGGCCTCAGTAGAGAGCAGCAGGGGCGATTGTATGATGTGGGTGATAAGGCTGGCAAATTGATTGCGTGGTTGGATAAGAGGGAGAGAGCGAGCCGCGTGGTGCCTTTGATTGAGAGTGTTGATGGTGCGTGTGTCACTGAGCCGGAAGCCATTGTCTCCTGCTTCGCGGATTATTTCCGCGAAGTCTACTCCCCGGTTTCCCCCTGCTCGGAGGCAGACTCCCATGCCCTGCTTCGGGACATCGCACTGCCCTCCCTAACGGTGGAGGACAGGGATTCGCTGGACGCCCCTCCCACCTCGGACGAAATTGCCCTGGCTATTCGCTCGGTTGCATCCGGCAAGGCCATGGGCCCCAATGGTATTCCCATCGAGCTCTACAAGCTACGCCCGGATGTGTTGGCGCCCCACCTGCGCGCGATGTTCCTGGCGGCCCACTCGCGGGGTTCCCTCCCGCCGGACCAGCGTCTAGCCACAATTGTGGTGATCCACAAGGAGGGGAGGCCCCGTGAACGGGTCACATCCTATCGGCCGATTTCGCTTTTGAACGCGGAGCCCAAAATCCTCGCCAAGGTGTTGGCCAACAGGTTGGTTGGCGTGGTGGGCGATTTGGTCCACCAAGACCAATCTGGCTTTATACCGCACCGCAACACGGCGCTCAATCTGCGGCGCTTGCACGGGGTGCTCGCGCGTGTCCCATTTGTGCGGGAGCCGGCCATCTTGGCGTCCTTGGACGCCACCATGGCGTTTGATACGCTTGAATGGCCATACATCTGGGCGATGCTGGCAAAATTTGGGTTTGGCCCGGGTTTCATTAGCTGGGTCAAATTGCTATATTCGGGCCCATTGGCGCAGGTGGTAGTGAATGGGCGAGTCTCGGCCCCATTCGCGCTGGGGAGGGGTACGCGACAGGGCTGCCCCCTGTCGCCTCTCCTGTTTGCCCTGGCCCTGGAGCCCCTGGCGGAGTGGCTGCGGTGGCACCCTTCTATCCGTGGTCTCCGCTGGACCCCCGAGCATGAGGACCGTGTGTCCCTCTATGCTGACGATATCCTTCTGTATCTCGCCTCCCCGCGTAAATCACTGATCGTCCTGGTTGATGTTTTGCGTTCATTCGGTCGCAACTCAGGCCTGGTCATCAACTGGGCGAAATCCTGTGTGTATGTGCTTTCCGGGGAGGCTCCGGCCCTACCACGGGACTGTCCGATCCAGATTGCCTCCCAAGGTTTTCGGTACCTGGGTATCTATATCACTCTTGACCCGGAGGCCCGCTACGAGCGGAATTTGTTGCCCCCCCTCCGGCGTTTGAGGGAGGACGTGGTGCGCTGGCGGCGTCTGCCGCTCTCGCCGCTCGGCCGAGCGGCCTTGTTTAAAATGATGTCCCTGCCACGCTTCCTCTACGCCCTCCAGAATACTATGGACTTGGTCCCGGCACGCTATTTCCGTGAGGTGGAGGGCCTCCAGCGGCGCCTGTTCTGGGACGGGAGGCCGCGCATTGCTCTGGCTAAATTGACGCTCCCGTGGTACGATGGGGGGGTCGCCCTCCCTGACATTAAACGGTATTACTGGGCCTCCCAACTAGCTGCAATTAATCATGGCCTTTACGGGCCCGCCTTGAACCCGGCATTCGAGATGGATAAGATGCTCCTGCCCGGTGGCGATTACAATCGAGCGCTCTACGCTGGCGCGCCCGACTCCCGTTTGACGGGACCGACGCGTGTCATGGTGCGTGTCTGGCGCGCGGCTAATGCAGCTATGGGGTGGAAGGACCGTTTGACCCGGGCGTCACCGCTGTATGCGTCTGAGAGGTTGGGCTCCCTGTGGACGTCGAAGGGCTTCGAAAAGTGGGACACGATCGGAATCAGCACGGTGGGAGATCTCTGGACGAGGGGGGGATTCAAAACTTTTGAGACGCTGCAGGCGGAGTTCCAGCTGCAGGGCAGTGAGTACTTTCGGTACCTACAGGTTCGCCATGCGCTGAGCTCCGTCTTCCCGGATGTCGCATCCATTCCGGAGTCTTCCCCCCTGGAGGACAGAGTCCTAGATGGCCATGTCCCGGACAGCACGATCTCCCTCATATACAAAAAACTGATCAACGATAGATCGTGCCTGCTGACTAGTCTCCGCGAGGCTTGGGTTGCCGACGGGCTGGAGCTGGACGATGAGGATTGGATTTCCGCGGTGGCCTCTCCGAAAGAGGTGGCCATCCCGGCTCGCCTTCGTTTCGTCCAGCTCAAGATCCTTCACCGGGTTTACGTGACGGGGCCAAGGCTTCTGCGTATGGGCTTTGCTGGTGACGGAATGTGTAAGCGTGGCTGTGGTGCGTTGGCGACTTTCATGCATATACTGTGGGAGTGCCCGAAGGTGGAGCGATTCTGGCGTGGTGTGCATGAGGTCCTGCGTGTGGTGACGCGTGTTGCGCTGCTGCCTGAAGCGAGGAGATGCTTGCTGAATGTATGGGAACCGAATGACTACTCGGTCCCGCAGACGCGGTGGGTGACTCTGGGATACATGATAGCCAAGCGCGACATTGCCCAATTGTGGGGATCCCAGAGGCCCCCGGCGGTGTCGGACTGGAAAGAGCATATGGATTGGTGTATGTTTCGTGAAAAGGTGGTGTATGTGGCGAGAGGTAAGCCTGGGGCGTGGGTGAAAATCTGGGGCCCCTGGAACGTCTACCGCGGGGGTATTTGTGAGCCACCACTGCTACCGGCTGCCTCGCCTGCTCCGTCTCCCTAGACGGCCCCCCCTCCCTCAGCCGCGGGCGCGCGGTCCCCCAGTCCCTGATCTATTCCCATTCCCCTCTCCAGAGTTCTGCTGCTGGTTTGGATCCCCCACTTATGGAGCACGTGCTGTTATTTTGGATCGCGGGTTGCCTTGCGGGTGTGGTTTTTTGGTGTTGTTTTGTTTCAAGAAAAGGGAACCGCACTGTGGGCTTGGAGCTGTGTGGCCTGCACCATTGACTACTCCTGTTTTCACTGCTCTACACTGCCTAGAGACTTTTACTGTATGTGTGTAATATGTTTTTTGTCATTCTAGCGGCCGGCCGGATGGTTGTAGGCCCATACTTGTAACTTCTACGAACTGCAATAAACGGTTTCAAAAAAAAAAAAAAAAAAAAAAAAACGCGTTTGAGCGTAGGCAAAGACTCCCATTTCCTGCTGACAGTGCTGGATTTTGCCATGCAATTATGCAAGAGGGGGGTGGCATTATCCCAGGGTTAGGCATCATCGTGCCATATGTGCCTGGAGCTGCCACCCTTATGCTTGAGCTAGTTTTATTCAAATGGTAGGCACCATCATACCATGGATTCCCTTAACTTGCAAAGAATTATCAACATTACGCCAGCGCCGGCTTTATACTGGAAATCTGCCAGTCACACACATTCAGGCATGCGCTCCCATACTCTGGCACACGCAGTCTCACTAACTGTATTAAATGTAGTTACTCTGCGAGGCTGCAGTGCGTGTGGTGCAAGCTGCAGCCCCTCTCCCTTGTGGTACCTACAGCATAGCAGGAGGTATGGGGTCGAAAATGCAGAGCTTGAATTCTAGCTAGTCACTTTGTGGTTTGAGACGTATAGAGTTTGGCTGTTATTTAGGCATCTATTTTAGTATTTGAGGAACTCCCTTGAATCGGCTGCCCTACTGTGCCTTGTTCTGTGTTTTGTTTAAACTTATCTGCAAGTAAAACATGATTGAAGGTTATTCCTCTTGATGCTGATTTTTAAATTTAAGGCTACATTTTTCTATTTACTGTTCAAAAACACCCTTACGTTCTTACAATCAAAAGCTATATTACTCTTCCGCTCGGGTGGTCTGTCGCAGGTTTTCTGCCATTGCAATGAATGGAAATGCAGCTCTTTGATAGTTAATAGCTTACGGTTCTATATTAGGATTTAAACTTATAAACTGCAAGTAACAAAAGGGGCAACATTTCCCCACCCAATGAACAGTGCTCCAGTTAAGAATCTTTAGTAAAATTTTATGATGGTACAACCGTTGGGGGCATATTATCAAGAATGGCGTTAAAATTATCGCCGCTTTAGCAGCAGGAAGCTGCCGCTAAAGCGGCGATAATGGGCTTGATATTATGCCCTTGAGCATTCCAATAGAGGCCCAGGTTCAAACCAGAACATGGGCTTCCTTTGGAATTCTCAAGGGCATATTATCAAGCCCATTATCGCCACTATAGCGACAGTTTCCTGCCGCTAAAGCGGCAATAATTTTAACGACATTCTTGATAATATGCCCCTTGGAGTCTTGTGCTTTTCTAAACCTGAAGTGTACTTGCCTGTGTAACCAATTCATGTCATGGAGTGTTTATCCAATTTGCAAACCGACCTTAAGACCCTTAACGTGGCGCGGTATGTGTAAAAATGCACCATCTTTTCACTTTTTAAAGTAAACGTTTGGAGTGACATTTGGCGCTGCACACGCGCGCGGTCTGGTTCCTGGTGCACGTAGCCAAGGTTGCAGCGCACAGAGATCCTCCACTGCCGCACACAGAGGAAAAAAAGTTTGAGTTATATCAGCATTTCGTTGTCGATGGACTTTCACAATATTGACGGGTTGAGATCTAATTTCTCCAACGATTCTAACTCTCTAAAGAACAGCTGATGCACTATCAAAAACTTTTAACTATATTGAAGCCAAAATGTTTAGCTTTGTTATCCTTTTTAATTTGTTAGCGACTTTGTCAAATGTTCTCAGTTTCTCGTAAATATAGGGCCATACGATAAATGCTTGATGTTCATTTACACGATACGTTTAGCTTTTCTCTGAAACTAGATAATTTTGTATTAAAGTATGTCAACATTAATTTGTCCTTTTGAATTCAAATTGATATACAAATGGCACTGTTTAAATGAAAACTTGTGTTTGTTGTAACCAATCCAAGATGGTGCATCTTTCTCCATTTATGATATACATGTTTAATGTGTAAATTCAGTGTTTCCAGATGTTTCCAGTAGTGAAGGGTAGATTTTAAAGTTGTCCATTTTCCATTTATGCGTAAATACTCTTTTATTAACCTTTATATTGTTGATTAGCAGTTTTTTCTACTTCATGGTAGGTTCAAACTAATATTGCACATGAATAACTGTTTGAATTGCTAGAAGAAAATGCTTCGTTTTGATGTCTGTTTCACTAGTAATGACCTTTCAATATTCTAGACAGTCATACAACACTTTCATTATCGCCTAAAGTGTGCCTATTTGTGTGTGTCTATAGCTCTCTCCCTACCCTTAACATTCTCCATACAATGGATAGCATAGCTCAACCTAAATCCAGCCCTCTTCCATCTGTAAGCTATACTGTTGTGAACATGCATTGCACAGTCAGTCGTTGTCTCGGTGGCCTAGAGTTTTAAGCATACCACGCATTGTGTTGCATGACATTTCATTCGTGTAAACAATGAGTGGCATACTGACAAACAGCATGTTGAACAACTCTGAGTCTCCCAGAGTTGTCCAATCTTAATTCCACTCCTCTCTCTGCAGGCGATCCTGTTGTGTACATGTATTACACTGACGAGCCCTTGTCTCGGTGTCCCAGAGTTGCCCAATCTTAAATCCACTCCTCTATCTCTCTTTTTCTCTGGAAACAGCTTGTTGAGTGGAGGACCTGCCCAAAGCAGAGTAAAGTTGGAAGGGGCAGCCTCAAATAAGCAAATGCAGAGAAAAATTAAATATCTGAACAATTGTGATGATAAAATGCACAATTTCAGCCTTTAAAAAAAACAAAATATGCAAAGCCACCGGGGACAGGATGGGCTTGCTTGCACTGTGCAGTTCAGAGTGGACATTTACACCCCATGACTTTGAAAGTTCTCAGGCTCCACAGTCAACAGCACTGGGGAGGCAGTTTAGGTCGAAAGACCTGATTTAAATGTAGTACCTCACACAGGTTACCTCGCTGAGCACCTACTACATAATACAAAGTATTGCCGGCACGTTTGTATTTTGAGCGGTAGAATACCAGCACTTCTCAAGAGAAATGCTATACTTTTAATTGGAGAGTACCGGCACTTCTCAGAAACAAGCAGGTTCTCTGGTACAGAGTACCTGCACTTCTATTTTTCCATTTCAAGCACTCCTCCAGTATCCAGGTTCTGTAAGAGTTCCCAGCTGTTAATGACTATATAAAAAAGTTATTTGAAAATAAATAAAGCTAATCTATGCAAGTCCCCACAACTCCAGAGCCATGTTTATTCCTGCTAAGCTTAAGATCAATTATTGGATAATCCTTTGTTTGGGTGTGTGCTCTCTCTCTCTCCAAGGCACATCCGTTTGAAAGCCTCCTAGGTTTCCACAACAGTACAGGAAAACCTCCCGCCTATTTATGTCAATGTTCTTGCAACCGGTATGTGGCTTTGCACATCTGCCAAGATTTCTTTAAATTGAGTAATGTAAAAAGTAACTGTTGTGAAAACTGCAACCAAGTCATAATTTGCTGAAGATGATTGCCCGAGTAGACAGAGATGCACTCACTGCTCATCGCGCTGTTGCCCTTTTCAGTAGTACAACTTGAAGTGGCCTTCTACAAAGCTGCGTACTTTTGAAGGCCACAAACATTAATTAAAGTATCTGCTCTCTCTGGAGTTAGACACAAACGTCCACCACGTGCAGCTAGAAACAAACTCATCTAGGAGCTGCTAACCACAAACTCTTCAAACTGTAACTGGGTTTTGGGTTTGTTTTATGGTCTGGTGGGCCGTTTTTTAATGTTGATTTCTCTGATATTATTACAAACATTCCTGTAACACAGGCACAAATGCATGCAGTCTCCCATACCTTGCAAATCATTTATACAGCATGTCTTTGCAAGTTTAAAACTGCCCTAGTTTGGTCACATTTCTCGCTATCTGATTTGCTAATGGGGGCCACTTTGAATTGGGGAACAACCTTTACAACGCAACTTTTACAACGCACTACCATAACAACGAAACTGTTACAACGCAAGTGGATTTACAACGCATGCCATTACAACGCAAGTCTTTACATCGACTTGCGCTAGATGGCGTGCTAACATTACAAATAGTGTAGTTTACTATCCCAACACCTTCCCTACTGTTAAGTGGACTGGAGTTGGAATAGTAAATTACACTTTTCTAATGTTAGCACGCCATCTAGCGCAAGTCGATGTAAAGACTTGTGTTGTAATGGCCTGCGTTGTAAATCCACTTGCGTTGTAACAGTTTCGTTGTAACAGCATGCGTTGTAACAGCACGCGTTGTAACGTCATACATCCCTTTGAATTTGGTGCCCAGGCCTATTTTGTGTAACAGTCCGAACCTGCCTGTGCCTAATCGCAGGCTCGGTCTCAAACTCTTCAAAAAGGACTCCTCTACCTGTATCTAGCTGCAGACGGCCCTGTCATTGACTGACAGCAGAATACCCCATCACTGATTGGCCACAGACTCCTCCTGCGCTCCCTTGAAGAATTGATTTGGGGCAGTGCACACTGCTGCTGGCCACAGATGCTGTCCTGAACAGTTTCTGGCTCTCCCACTTTCCTGCCTGCGCTGCCAGTAGCCAAGGATCATCCTCCACCAGTGTCAACTTAAATATTTTGGGGTTGTTGACAGAGCATATTTTAGGGTTGTCTTGAACAAATTTAAATGTTATTACCAATTTCAAGCCCACATAATGCCAAATGCTAAATGATGTGTTAAATTTTAACAGTCACAAAAAAAACTGTTGAAATATGTCTTGGCCACTGTGACAAAAAACCCTTAAAATGACAGTGGTTTTGATAATTCGAGCTAGAGGTAACGGTAGTAGGCAGAAAGGAAGAGCAGTTCAGGTAGAGAAATAGAAAATATAGAGTACAAATAGAGAGAAAGGTTAGTTTTCCTGGTGGCCTCTTGGAAAGTTGAGGACCTGGGCAATTGCTCTTGCCTTAAAATGTCTCTGTCCTCCACCAGTTCACAAGGACTCTACATAGTACTTGTGTCTGCATTTCATAAAATCTAGGTAGGTGAAAACATAGTTGATCATTTTACATATTCAGAGCCTTTGCCGTATGGGAGAAAATAGTCTACCAGAGCGAGTTTTCCTTCTTGGAAAATAATTGTAAACCTTAGTTATAAACGTCCTTAAAGTGACATGGGCATCTGTTTAATACAATGCAAGCTTGACAACTCATCCCATATGTTTGAAAGTGTCTCTTTTAATCTTGCATGTTCATAACCAGCTAACGATTTCAATGGTTTTATACACCTAAACCCACGCTGGGGAGGTGGTATGTCATCTCTAGTCAGCAGCCTGGTAACCTAGATACCATTACTTATGATTTTATTTTTATCATATTGTTACAAAGGACACTGGATCATAAATTAAATAAGAATCCTTTATTCAAGTTGAAGAACCGAACCGGCATCTGTACAGCTTCAGCAGCAAACAGCAACTGCCTCATTTCAATCAATACATTCCAAGTGACACCAAACAATTCTAAGAGATATGAGATAATTCTGTAACACACATTACATCACCTGTAATGCATTAAAGAATGAAGACACAACACATCCCCCTTTGTTCGGAAACAACAAAACAAAATAGGAAAGAGGAATGAATTAAAAAAATAACATAGATTAGAACTAAAAATTATCTGTTATAAATATTGTTTTGAAATGTAAAACATGTTTTACTCTTGTTTAAATGAGAAGTCTACAGATCAGGAAATCATTAAGAGCTTCCTACATATTGCCTTGCATATTAAAGACACGTTGTGTGTAAAAACAAGAGGGAAGAACACACGCAATGAAGGATGGTTTGATTCCCACTGCACAAAAGCCTACACTAAACTTAAGCATGCTCTAAACATGGGGGTAAGGAATCAGGATTATATCAGGTAAACCAGAAGGAACTATAGGAGGGTCTTAAATGCTAGGAAAAAAACCTTGAAAGAGGAAGCATGGAACGCTCTGCATGAGGCATCAATTGATCGAGACCCTATAGCTTTCTGGAAAGCAGTAAATGCCCCTTTTTTGGTGGAGAGCAACAAAGCTAGTATAGAGATTGCTATAACAGAATTGGAGTGGATCTCACATTATTCTAAATTGTATAATAATGTAATTAGAGATGAAAATGATATCCCGGTAAACGGGATGGAACTTGAGTCCCCCCCTCCATTTCTAAAGTTACCTTTGGTCTTTACCCTGAATGAGGTTAATAATGCTATAAAGGCAAGCATGGGCGGAAAGGCGTCAGGCCAGATGGCATTCCGGTAGATTTATTCAAATCCAATCTGGCCCTGTGGGGACCGATTTTAACGCAAGTTTTTAATGCATGTTGCTCAGAGGGATTTTTAATGACCTGGTACGATTCTATAATAGTCCCAATTTTTAAAAAGGGCGATAGGTTGAGTCCAGCTTGCTATCGCCCAATTTCATTATTGGACTCCACAGTGAAGATTTTGGGTCGGTTAATTTTAGAGAGATTGCAGGCTTGGACGGACGAACATAGAATTATGAGTGACCTACAATATGGTTTTCGTCAGGGCTTAGGGACCATCGATCAGGGACTAAATCTATATATTTTAATTGACAAATATACAAAAGCAAAGGGAGAAAGGTTGTTTTAAACTTTTGTTGACCTAACGGCTGCATTTGATTGCGTTGTCCATGAAAAGCTGTGGTCAATTTTAGGGGAGCAGGGGGTAGACCCTATTTTAATTTCTTTTTTAAGGCAACTTTTCATGGGGGCAAGGGCAAGAGTGCGTTATGGGCGGGACGGGGAATGTACAAGAGGTTTAGAGTTACAAAGGGTGTCAGGCAAGGCTGCGTCCTTGCTCCCTTCCTATTTACTATGTATATAAATAATTTAGAGACTACCCTGGAAGAGGAGTGCAGGGATTTACCATTAGCATCTACTCGTCCCATCCCTGCGCTCCTCTACGCAGACGACGCGGTCCTTATGTCACGCACGACACTTGGCCTCCAAAGGGTAGTTACTTCTTTTACTAATTTTATGTCCAAATTGGGCCTTACTATTAATTGCTCAAAAACCTTTGTTATGAACTGTGGTAATGGATCAAATAAAAAGAGTAACTCCATTTATATTAACAACAAGGCAATAGAACGCACTAAAACATTTTCCTATTTAGGGTTTCTATTTGATCAAACAGGAAGTTGGACTAGTGCAGTTAAAACCAGAAGACTCCTGTTTAGTAAATCACTGGCGGCATTGGCCAATTTCAGTAGAAAGTTGGGAAAACGCCCTCCGGAGGAACTATTGCATATATATAAGGCAAAATGTATTGTGATTGCTACCTACGAGGCAGGAATTTGGGTTTTTTCCAACGTTACTATACTGCAAACGATAGAAAATATGTTTCTTAAATATCTTTTGTCTGTACCAGACAGTACGTCCAATTCCATTTGTCATGCCGAAATTGGCTTACCCTATCTGGAGGACATGATTAAGATCCAGCCCGTCCTCCTTTGGCATAGGGTTTGGACCACAGATGAGTTGACTTTTAATCGCCACATACTAAAAGATGCAATGGGCCTTGATGGAGTTAAAAGTATAAGATGGCTAGAATATGTTCAATATTTTAGGTCAGATAAGCCATCAGGAATATTATTATGATCCTCAAACTTTATGCAATGTGTCTAGAACGGCCCTAAAGTCTAGTTGCATGAAATTTTAGAGTGAAAAGAGAATCTTGAGTGAAATGGACAAAATAACAGTTCAGTCCCATTATCTTACTTTGGCCTTTGAGCATATGCAGCCATATATTCTAATGGTCACTAGTGATTACGATAGATTCTAGTTAACTAGATTTAGGTTAAATATTATATTTAGGTCAATAAGTTTTCCAGATTTGAATGACTGGTCTAGAACATTATGCAAATGTCCGTGTGCCGATCTTTCCGCACAATCTTCCTTACACATTTTGTTTTTCTGCAAATTTTATCATAATCCTAGGAAAAGATGGATTGTACCAGTGCTTAAAAAACTAGGATTGAGGCAATGCCGTCCTGCATTTTTGGCACTACAATTTTTGGATAGTGAATATATAATTGCTGCTATTACTGCTTTTTTTAAAAATGTTTTTAAATTGCGGAAATCAATTGTGTTTTGATATGATTATGTCATAAACTGTCTCCTATCATTTTCTTTTTAAATTGTATAAATTATGACATGTGCTTTTATGGTATGCTTATAAAGTATCCGAATAAAGTAATTTGAATTGAATTTGTTACTGAAAGCGTAACTTATTTGTTACCGTAAGTTATTTGTTACTGACAATGTAATCCTTCAACCACAATGGACCCATCCTCTTCCTAAACGAATGACGAGGAGTTTCTGCCTCATCAGTAGGTCTGGAAAGGGAGGAGGTAGGGATTTGAAGAGCTTCAGGATCGCCAGCAATATCACAGGGTGAAGACATAGTAGCATCAGCATCCGTCACCTCATTAGGGAAGGTGGCTGTGCCAAGGTTGACCGGAGTACTCTCAGGAAGAACCTCACCCGAAACACTACTTTTGAAATCATCAGGCATCTAGACATGATTAATCAGGTGTTCCGGAAGATGTGGTTGACTTTTAGCGATTCTATTCAAATTCCATACTCTACCATCACTAACCCTTACAGCATTAAGTAGAACCTCAATTCCCTGAATAGGTTCAGAATACTGGGTTTCACCTTTGAGAACCCAACCTGGTTTTTTAACACATACCCAATCACCAATATTTATGACAACTTTTTTTGTACCATGTTTAACATCATAGTATGCCTTGCTTTTATCATGCATAAGTTCCATGCGTGTGGAAACTTCACTTTTGGACCAAGGTTGCGCATTACTAGAAAATAACCATTTAGGAATGGATGTAGAGCAAAGATTCCTACCTCTCATGAGTACGAAATGGGAGAATCCCGTGGAGTCATTAACTGTAATACGGTAAGTCCACACGGTCTTTCCTACCTGAGTGAGCCAGTCTAGGTTACTGTTGAGAGATAAGTGAATGGTGTTTTTCAAAACTCTGACGCCACCAAGAAGTATCCTGTGTCTCTGTATTCTAAGACGGGTGATCCCGAAGACTTTGGGCGTGCCCCTGACGCCGCTGGGTTCTAAAAACCCGGTTCTTCAGTTGGCGCCCTACGTGGGGCGACATCAAGCGGTACCGGTCCAAGCCCGAGGTTCGAGAGGAACTTCATGAGGAAACTCTGGAGGAGGGCCCCCACTTCAGCGACCCCTGCATGTCGAAAACGTGGACTGAAGGTCTTTTTCACGAGGTTTCCCCCTTCTGACGGCTACGTAAGGACCGCTGCCCTGAAAGTCGCCCTGTCTTGGACACCCCCCCTCTTTGTGAAACTTCGTAAGGCGAGACGACCGACGGATCTTCTGGGTGGCGTAGCAGACAACTTGGTTAAGTATAAGTGGGTCGCTCCCACTAATTTGTTTGGTTCTTAGTTTTACTTGGTCCTTAGTTTGGTTTTGCTTGGTCTTAGTTTGGTTCTTAGTTTGTTTGGTCCTTAGGTTTGATTTGAAAATTGCAATTTCCAAAGCCGAGGGTCTCGTAAATTTACGAGTGTATCGGTAGAGATAGCCCCTTGAAGTTTGAAGCTCGATTAGCGAGCGAAGATGCCTAATCGTAGCAAATTTGGTACTTGGTTTTGTTGTGGTTATAACAGGAAGTTCCGATTGGAGGATTCGTGTCCGATACCTCCAGTTGGAAATCCGACTTATGAGCTCTACTCTAAACACGGCATGGGCCCCATTACGTTCAATGAAGTATGGGTCCGCTACACTAGGAAAGATGGTGTCTTATGATGGCCCCAGCATGGTAGCTTTGAAACAGAGATTTTAGATCATTTGGAAGCGAAATTATTTAGGAAGAAAGCCCGGCCGGCAATGTTCGACTCCTTCCGCCTTTGGCGCAAAGAAGCCAGACAACGAGAGATAAAACAAGCTATAAGAGATAAGAGAGAGAAGGGTGTATCGATAATGCAAGCTGCTAGGCAGTTTAAAGAAGATGAAGAAGGTAAAGCGATTGAGGTGTCAAATAGGCAACATCATATGGCTATTGACAAATGTTATCCAGTTTTGTCACCCCCTCCTGTGAATCCTGTTAAGGATGCCGAAAAGGATCCATTATTGTCTTACTTGTTGAAGTCACCTCCCCCTTACGTGCAAGGTGCTACTGCACCGATATTACCGCTTGTTGTACAACAGGTTGCTGGTCAGCCTTTAGTCCCTCCGCAACCCCCTTTCCTGTCCCACAGTTGGTTCAGGTTCCTCCGGCACCCCCTCTTCCTGGGCTGCCTACTTTACCTTTGCCTGCCTTGACTCTGACTGCTTTGCCTCCTGCTCCTGTCCCTTCGACTTCCTCCACTTCTGCGTCTTTTTCTTTGCCATCGCAAGGTACCTTTTCTCCTGTTCTCATGACTGCTTCCCCTTCTGTTCGTCGGCGAGTAGCTGACACTGTTACTAATTTCCTAACTCCTCTATTTGGGTCGCTAGTCACGACCCCCGTTTCTGACGATAGACAGAGACGTAGTCAGCTCCCTGGTTCTGTGGAGCGTGGAGTGTTGGATTTGTTGGCTCGTAGGTGGGTTACGAATGTTTCTAGGTATGATCCGGGAGCGGTGCTGAATACGTTCCTACAGTGGAAAGAGCCGACGCAGCGGTATGTTTTTGATAGGATGTGTACTTTGCTTCGGGAACAGTGGGAAGATGATGAATTGGAGTTGGCCCCTGTTGGACTGCTTGATATTCAGAGTGAGTTCGCCAAAGGGATGATAGTGGGAGCTGGTGTCGAGGATACGGTAGTGACACTTCTTACATATAGGTCTGCACTTCCTCCCCAGCCAGTGTTTGAGCCTGATGCCTTAGTTAGAAAGAAGGTACGGCAATATCCAATGAGAGAGGTTCCTCCAGTTTGGAGAGAGGGAGACGCAAACGCTAATCCACCCATTTCGGCTCATTTCCAAAGAGTTTGGATACATGTCCCTTAGAAGAGAGCTGAGGTTTTGGCTCTTAAGCAAATCTTACCCGACCCCCGTAAGAACCCCGCGGGATATTACAAGAAGTTGTCCCAGACAGTCGACGCATGCATTATGAACCTAGCTGATGTGGATATGTTATTGGGTAATGTAGTCTCTCAACCGTTGTGGGCGAAGATTCGCCACGAGGATCATGCGGTAGAATTAGGTGATACATGGGTGAATATTGCAACTGTAGATGCTAGACAGGTAGGAGGAGCTAAACCTGAGCCTCTAATTGCGGATCTACCCGGTAGAATTATTAATATGATGAAAACAATGATGCCAGCGTTACGAGTGAATTGGGACAAGTTGACAGCCTGTAAGCAGAAGAAGGACGAAAGTGTGTCTGATTTCTTCACCAGGTTTGAAGAAACTTTTATAGATCATAGCGGTCAAGATATGAGTACGGAAGGTGGCCAGAGATTGTTCGTAGATAAGTTTGTTTTTAATTTACTTCCCGAACTGTGTAATAAGTTGAAAGATTCCGAGAGTTCTTGGGCTGTCTCTTCGTCGGCCCAGATATTGGCAACTGCACAGTACTACGAGAATAGGGATAAGGATGAGAAAGATAGATTAGAGAAAAAGACCAAAGACTTAAAAACAAAGGTTCTTCTGCAGCAAGCGTATCCGCCTCGCTCGAATCAGCAAGAATCACAGCAACATGTACAGTTTCAGCAACATCCATCGTTTCAGAGGCTGCCACAGAAACCTGAGTATTTTCCTCCAAGACCACCTTTGGGTCTGAATCAGTGCGCGTATTGTAGAGAGGAAGGTCATTATAAGAATGAGTGCCCTGTTTTACGACAACGTGCGAGCGGTATGTTGGCTCCAAGAAGTCGTGGTAGTTTCCAGCAGGTGTCTAGGGGTAGAGGACGTGGCGCGTTTCCTCAGAACGAACGTTTTTTTTCCCCCACAGACGTCTATGAATTATTTTGACCAGCAGAACATACAGACTGGCAGATCTCCGCAATATTATGTTGACGATCGCTATGTTGAGAGTGAGAGTACTGTCTATAATGATTACTAGGACAGCCAAGGACAAAGAGAGGGAGTAGTGTCAGTCCCAGTAGACCAGGATGGACCTTATGTTGCAGTGGTTACATCGGGTGTGGTAGAGCCTTTTCTTTTGGATACTGGTGCAGCGAAGAGTTCTATCATGCACTCTAAACTCCCTGGCGCACCTTTGTCTGGCTTAACGAATATTTCAGTGGGATTTTCTGGCGCCCCGGTTCGTAATCCAGTTTCTAGTCCCTTGTCTATTTCTATTGGGCCTTGTGAATTGGAAGCACCCCTTATTCTAACGACAGGTTGTGGTGAGAATTTGTTGGGTCTGGATTTGTTAAAGAGACTGCACGCGACATTGTATTGCTCTCCTTCGGGAGTACACCTTACATTGGGTAAGAGAGTGACCTCTCCGATGTATCTGTCTAGAGATCAGCTTCCACTGGAATTGCGTTGCCTCCTTGATACTCTTTGGGTTACTGGTCCTAATGATGTGGGTCTGTTGGGGATTGCACCATATGTTGTGACGATCAAATCGAATGTTAGATTGCCACGTATTCCCCAATATCGGATTTTGAGTGATGGTGAAAGAGCGCTTTTAGCGATCATCTATGATTTAATTGAGAAAGGTGTGATCGAAGAGACGAGAGGTAATGTGTGTAACAGTCCTGTTCTGCCTGTCTTGAAGCGTACTGGTTCTTCTCAGCAACCTGAGTACCGGTTTGTGATTGACCTTCGAGAGATTAATAAGATTGTTGTGCCCCAGTTTCCTGTTGTTCCGGACATTACTGCTTTGTTGACTTTGATTCCAGCTTCAGCTGCCTGGTTCTCCGTCATAGAATTAAAGAACGCTTTCTTTAGTATTCCAATTGCCGAAGAAAGTAGAGATATTTTTGGCTTCTCTTTGGGAGGACGAAGCTTCCGGTTTAAGCGCGCTCCTCAAGGCTATTGCGAAAGTCCATCCATCTATAGTCAGGCTTTGAAAACTCAGCTCGATACTTTTGTGTTGCCTACAGGTGCTGCTCTTATTCAGTATGTTGACGATCTGTTAGTGGCTGCTGATGATAAGGAAACTTGTAAACAAACTACTCTTTCGTTGTTACAACATTTGTCTGATTTGCATCATAAAGTGTCACCTTCAAAGCTACAGTACTGTCGCCAAGAGGTGACCTACTTAGGTAATCTCTTGTCGAAGGAGGGAAGAAGGTTGACCCCAGAACGAATCCAAGCGATTGCTCAAATGACTGTGGCTAGTATGCAGAGAGAGGTAAGCGCTTTCTTGGGTATCACGTCGTACTGTAGACAGTGGATTCCGAATTTTTCCTTGTTGGCAAAACCTTTGTTGGCTTTGACTTGTAAGGATACACCGAGTCCTCTTCCCTGGTCTGACGATTGTCATAAAAGTTTTTCTGAATTGCGTGATGCGTTGTGTTCTGCTCCGGTGTTGGGTACTCCTGACTACAGTAAGCCTTTTACACTCTATGTTCATGAGAGAGAGGGTTGTGCATTGTCAGTTTTGACGCAGCAGTTTGGTGAGAAGCAGCGTCCATGTGCGTATTTCTCGTCGACTTTGGATCTGGTAGCTAGAGCGTTGCCGAGTTGCTTGAGAGCTACAGCAGCAGCGGCTGTTTCCATCCGACAGTCTGCTGGGTTGGTGATGGATAATACGTTGGTAGTGATGGTTCCACATGCAGTGGATACTTTATTGAACAGAACAAAGACTCAGCATCTTACTAGTGCAAGGTTGTCGGGTTTTGAGTTGACGCTTTTGGCCAGTCAATTCAATTCATGAAGCTTTATTCGGCACATGTGAATGACCATAAAAGCATAAACAAAAACAACATACATTTAAAAAAAAAAAAAACCTTTACAGCTAAAATTTACAACTGATAATTATAGTCAATGACCCATTAAACAATGCATATTGTCTACATAAATATTTAAAAAACCAATGATAAAAATTCATTAAAAACTCATACTTTTCCTGGAATTGATGCACTGATTTAAAAAGGTAGCAATATAAAAACAAATATCTGCCGATTGCAAGTTAAAAATTAAAGCCATAGCATGTTTGACTGTACGTACTCCGTGTTTAACAAACAATGGTTTCAAAAATACTATACGGAAGCTCGTGTACAGTTTACAAAACAGCAAGAGGTGCACAGTGCTCTGTGTAGATACGTCATCGCACCTACATGGCCCAGTCGGATGTTTCTTGATGTTTGGGTGGGCTACTAAACAATGTGCCATCCCAAATCTTAGTCTGGTTAGCACAAATTTGTGTGAGTGCCTAGTCACCATAGTTAGGTAAGATGGAAAACCCTCCACTAAGTTATATCTATTATAAAAAATGACAGAGGACAATGATCCGGCTATAATTGCTCGTTTCCTTTCCACATATGTCAGGAATATACTTTTCATTTCTGATTTGGGGATAGTTGATGCTGCGCTAGCATTATTTAAAATATTCAGGTTAAAAATATCTGAAAAGCAGACAACAACATATTTAACCCAGGGAATATCTCAGTATTTGTCCAATCGTAAACAGTCCTCAACAATAGATCTATTAAGTGACTTCTCATCGCCAAGCCAAGCCAAAAAGACCGCCAGATCATCAGTGGTCTAAGCGATAGCAAGTCAGTCAGATAATTAATGGCTAGTTCTCGATGGCTTAGTTCAGTAGAAGCAGAGATGGGCAAGAACAGGAGCTTTTTTAAAAAGATATTTTCTTCTAGCTGTAAGTTGTAAACACAACTATGGCCCCATACTCCAGCCCCATACAATGCTATGGTCACGCATCTGGCTTGGTAAATCTTTAGCATATCCCTGGTGCGACGATCCCCAACTTTTACAGCAAATCTATAAATACCATGGGCATTTTTAGCCATTTTGTTCCGGATATTATTAAATTCAATTTAGATTTTAGGAGTACATTCTCCTCTGGTTCCAAAACGTACATTATTTTTCAATTTCTCGTATAATCTGGCGAGAAAAAAGATTATGCCTTCTGGGGCTCCCAACTTTAACAAGGTTGGCCATAAAATAGAATGATCTACCATATCGAATGCGCTGCTCAGGTCTGCAAAGCAGAGATACAAGGAGCCGGGTTTCGCTTCAGTATATTTCCCGATCAGTAAATCGAGATTGATGCACTGATCGAGCGTACCCCGGCCCTTCCTAAATCCATACTGGCTATCAGCCAGTATGCTATCCTGCTCAACCCACTCCTCTAATCTCACGAGCATAACTCTACTCATGACCTTGACTGATGAGTCAAGGAGAGAGATCGGGCGGTAATTCTTAGCGTCAGACCTACTTCCCTTTTTGTAGATTGGTACAATAATTGATTCGCCCCAAGTTACAGGGGCCTCGGTACACACAGCTGCATTAAAGACGGTAGTTAAAAGAGGGCCCCAAACATCTGGAGCAGCCTTGTAAACATCTATAGGTACCCCATCCGGGCCCTGAGCTTTTCCTCCTTTACTAGCACGTATACCACATTCAACCTCACTGACTGAAATGTCCAGGGGCAAAACAGCCCACTTAATAGGGCTGACATCAGTGACATTATTGGAATCAAAAATGCTAGAAAAATGGTCAATCCAACCCTCACTTGATACATTAGAAGTTAACTGAGGTGTTTTTTCATCCCTTAAAAAAGGCGAATTAACCGTGGCCCAAAATAAAGTGCAATTCGATAACTCTGCTGCTTGGTTAAGGGAATCCCAAGCCTGTTGTTGCAATTCACGCTTCCTCTTTTGGAGCTCACATTTATATTCCATTCTCAATTCAGTTATCAATTTTTTATCCCTGGGCTTCACTGCTAGTGCCCGCTTGAGGTCGGTTAAAGTGGAAGTACACTGATGATTAAACCAACCTGGTCCATTCCTGCGTTGCCCGCTATTACGCCCAGTAAATTTGGCGTCAATTGCTTTATTAATTTTGTTAAAACAAAATAAAACCTTCTCAGAGTCAGAGCTATTTTCTAAGATAGAAACGATGTCCAGCAAGCTCTCTCTAGTTATGGAGCTAATTAATTCGTCAGCTCTTTCTCCTGTCCATCTTAACCTTACACCATTAGTCCTATGTGGTTCTACATTAGTAACAGTAATTCTTACATCCACCGAGCTGCCTGCCCAGAGGGTAGTGTCCAGAATAATACGGTTGTGATCACTTAGTATGGTTTCTTCAATTCTAGGTGGGTCACAATAAGAGATAAAATTGGAAGATATGATCACATGATCAATGACAGAGCTGGTATGCCAATTTTTGAAAGTGGGAATGGATAAACCGTTAGCATCTTTACAACACTCC
This sequence comes from Triturus cristatus, assembly GCF_964204655.1. NCBI lineage: Eukaryota > Metazoa > Chordata > Amphibia > Caudata > Salamandridae > Triturus > Triturus cristatus. The sequence goes on along the minus strand of NC_140592.1, from coordinate 271,617,380 downwards.
ACTATTTCCATGTCATAACAGCCCATGAGCTTTTGCTGTGCTTCCCCATAACTGCTATGCCCGAAATGCAGGACATCCCAACCAGCATTATTAGTAACCCCACATACCCTTTGTGTAGACAGTTCACACAATGTGATATTAAAATCCCCTACCCAAATAAAATCAAATACAACATTCTCTTCCAAACATAAATTTTCAATAGCACCGGCTAAGTCTATTACAACATTAACCCGGGTACCATCAAAAATATTGTTGTAATAATTAATCAATAAAACATTGTGATCTTTATCCTCAACAAGCCAAAGGATCTGCACAAGATCACCTATGGGTATATACTTTTTAACCACAATAGGACGACAAATCGTTACAAGTATAAGGAGACCCCCTTTAGCTCTACCCATACCTCCTCCCAGTGCCGGTAAATTATAGGAAGCGAATCCCTCATAATTAACCTCGTCTTTGCACCATGTCTCCTGAAGACATAAAATGTCATGGGTATTAATAAAGGTTAACCAGCCCGGGTCCTTCTCCTTTGATTTCAACCCTGCCACATTCCAAGAAACAATTGTAGAGCCTTTACCCCTGACACAATTACTATCAGGCATCATGACATCAATTTGTCCCCTATTCACATTCTGGTTTGGGTTACATATGTCACTACACTCGGGCAATGTTTGGTTGGTAAGCTCTTGGGCCACAATATTATCTATACATGTGGCCACACAGGGACTAGTAATCTCCTGGGTTATAGACTACCCTGCCTGATTAAGTCAGTCGTTTGCATCCAAAGAGTTTAAAGGTTGAAATCGGTTTTGCATTAAAATGTCAGGGTATGGCCTGTGTGTAGCCGGACAAAATCTGCTTCCTCTATGCTCATGGGGGGTAGCGTTAAGGTGGCTATAGAAGAAAGCAAGCGAGCGGGCACACACATTATTATCGGTAATCGGTAATGAAGCAGCTCTCAATAATACAGTGGCAACATGTTGAGGGTGTTTGAAGTTTATAATGACACAGTCTCCACTAGAACTTTTCTTAGAACTCCCTATCCAATTTACCCTTCTGGTAGACAAAACTAAATCGGAAAATTCAATAGGAAAACCGCAATATTTATGCAACCAGGAGACAGTTTTATTTTTAAAGGACTCATGTGTTTCCTGGTGCTTTCCATTCTCGGCAGGGGGAACATTAGTTAAGACTGCCACATATGGTGCGCAATCCGGGGGGAGATTAGTGACGCGCCTTCGCCTTATCTCAGTCCAGCCCTCATTATTGTCAGGCATTACTACAGCCTGGCTATCATTACAAGCTGGGGGCTGGGCTGGCGGGGGATTCTGTACAACATTCCTGTTGATACCTAGACCTATACCTCCCCCGGATGGGGCAACATGGGTATCACGGTTACTTATTAATAAAGCTGATACGCTACCCGTTTCCTCCACAGTTTTTTTAAGGAGTTCTCCTAACCTATTAACCTCTGCGGTTAGCTGGTCAATTTTTGCCATAAGAGGTTTAACAATACCCTTAATCTTTGACTCGATAGTGCTTACTAAACGTGTAATTTGTTCAACATCCAATTTAACGGCATCATTATTTGCCGTAATATCCTCGTCCTTGTCTGGGTTCTTGGGGGGGCTGACTGCTCTTTTCTTTTTCTGACGGGACGTGAACCCCCGCGTTTAGTTGGGTTTTTCCTACATGCTCTGACCACTCTAGGCACAGGGGTCGGAGGGTACTGCACTATAGAGTTTGTAGAGTCCTCTGGGTCGACTAAAGTGGAGGTATTCTGCTCAGGTATTTCCCTAACGGAGACGGCCAAATTATTAGAAGCACCACTACTGTCATCCAGTGCTAATGTGACAGGTAAATGTTGCGTAATAGGTAGTGGGGGTGGACTACTTAACCCTAAGGACTGTCGCCTCTCACAATTAATTTTACTCACAAACTTCACTAAGTAGTTATCCAAAGTCTGAGGCATTGGGGGAGCTTTTTGCTTTGACATAATTAACACTAAACAAAGTTATTGATAAAAGGTCAAATAAAGCTTTCCCGATTTACACACAATAAAAATAAAATATAAACCGGCAACAATTGGCACAAGGTTTTAGATACACAACATATATAATCTCAAATAAATTTTAAAACGATTAATAAGTCCTCACTGTATACAGGGCCCAAAGTCCAACAATAGGTAAGGAACAGAATCCTTGGCCCAGCCCAATCGCGTCCTGTCCCGGACTGTCACAGACTGTCCGCCCTTTGTCCGGGCTTCGTCTCGGGCGTCCCGCACGCGTCCCGCGCAGCTGTAGGCAATGATTGATAAAGGAGACAGGAACCAATAGGCGGGTGGGGCGGGCCGCGACTCAGCTGCGGACAGGCACGGGCTCCTGGGAACTGGAGTCCCGTCCAACAACCCCTCGCGTCCTCAGCTGCACAGCAACGCCGAACACAGCCCCTATAGGGACAACAAGGGCACAGCTCACAAAATGCCCCCACAAGCGAAGACTCAAACCGGGTTTCTTAGATGTTACAGAGGAGCTCCGGCCGTTACACCACGGTCTCCAGTGTCACAGTTTAATTAGCCCGCTGTGTCTGCCCATTATGGTAAGCGAGCTGCTGCAGGGACAATGCTGTCTAAGCGGTGCGTGGGGCAAAGTGTAAGCCTGTATACCAAAACGGCCCGCGGAGTTTCTTCTTTGCACGCAAACCCAAGGAAACGCCTCCCACCTCAGCAGGTGTCCTGGCTGGAGCCACCCGGCCTGACTGCGTTTTTTGGGGACAGGGACGGGACTTACTTCTGCCCGCGTCGAGGTAGAGGAACGCGCTCCCAGCTCACCAAGCTACAGCGACCGGGAAGGCAGTGTGGTCGTGCCTCTTAGGAGGGTATTCCTGCTCCGCTGTCTCCGGCCCTGTGCTGCGTTGCCTGCCTCTTCTTCCACTCTCGTCACTCCTCGAGTTAGAGAAACCGGAAAGGTTGCTCTGCCCCAAACGCTGGACACCTCGCTCGAGCTTTCAGGAGCGCCAGTCACGTGCACATTTAACGGTGTAACGTATTAAATCCAGCGACATTGTTGCCGATTTCTATGGATGGGAAATGGTCAAGAACAGCATGATTGCTTTCTTAGGACAGAAGAGGAAACGAAGGGTAGAGTTGATCTAAAAGATACTCCTCTTTCAAATCCAGATGGTACACTATGGGTTGATGGGTCATGCTACAAGCTCCCGAATGGTGATACGACTGCGGCATATGCCGTGACGACATTCTGTACGATTGTTGAAACTACACGAGTGAGCTATAATTCAGCACAAGCAGCAGAACTGATCGCATTAACAAGAGCGTGTATCTTGTCTGAAGGAAAGAGAGTGAATGTATATACCGATAGTCAGTATGCGTTTGGTGTAGCACACAGTTTTGGACGCTTGTGGCGAGAGAGAGGATTCCTTACGTCGCATGGGACTAAAATCCAACATGGACAGTTGGTGAATGAGCTTCTTGAGTCACTTACTCTGCCAAAGCAAGTTGCGATTGTGAAGTGTAGTGCTCACCGAAAGGTTACGGATTATGTTGGCCGTGGTAACGCATTTGCGGACGAAATTGCGAAAGAAACAGCGAAAAACGTGATGAGTCGAATGTATGTTGCAGGCCCTGCGAGATGGACTGGTGCGGCTGGAATGTGTGAGGATACGATTAAGAGTGTAAAATCGATTCAGGCCGAAGCTACGGAGAGTGAGAAAAACGTGTGGAGAGAAACTACGGGTAGATTGGATTCGACTGGTTGTTGGGTTGAGTTGTCGGAACACCAAAGATGGATGTTACCCGACGCGTATGTGCTTGCGGTGGTTACGATGGCACATGGGATGTCTCACATCAGTGCGAAAGGGATTTGTAAGCTGTTGGCTCCAGTGTGGGAGAACGGAGGAATTCCCAAGTGTGCGGAGGAGAATGTGGTCAACAATTGTATGGTGTGTCTGATGTATAACCCTGGTAAGGGAACTCCAACTCCAGCTGGTCACTTCGCGCCTCCGACGTATCCGTTCGAGGTTTTGCAATTGGATTTTATCGACATGGAAAGATGCAACAATTTGAAATACGTCCTCGTAGTTGTTTGTGCCTTTTCTAGATGGGTAGAGGCATACTCCCTAAAAGATAATACTGCCTTGTCCACAGCTAAAGTCTTGCTCAAAGAATATTTCCCTAGGTTCGGGTTGCCAAGGATGGTGTGGAGTGATAACGGAAGTGAGTTTGTGGGTAGGATCATGAAGAGAGTATGTGAGGGTTTGGGTATAAAGCAGAAATTCCACGCTGCGAATCATCCCCAATCAGCTGGTTTAGTGGAGTGCTATAATGGCACTCTGAAGCTGAAGTTAGCCAAGATTCAGGCGAGTTCTGGTCTCCAATGGCCCGATGCCTTGCCATTGGCACTTTTGTCAACTAGAACTACAGTGCATTCCCGAATTGGACTTAGTCCGTATGAAATTGTTTTTGGTCGACCGGCAAATGTGTGGGGAGTGCCGAGACCAACGAAATTTAGTGACATCGATTACCCTGTATTGGTGGACTATTTGTATGACCTGACGGCTAAATTGCGTGTCTTGCATCAACAGGTTCATGATAGCTTGCCACCAGCATCCGTGGACCCAGGTCATACTATCAATCCTGGTGATTGGATCCTGGTAAAGATTTTTCAGAGGACTAATAACGATCAGCCCCGCTGGACGGGCCCTCACCAGGTGTTGTTGTCTACAAGGACCTCTGTAAAAGTCTTCGGAAAAAGAAATTGGATCCACGGCGTACACTGTAAGAGGGTACTCTTACCACTGCCGTACGACCAATGGATCCGCGGAGGTATCGCAGACACCGAAACTGAGAGATTACCGAAATTCACACCGTTTAGCGACGCTGAGTTGGTATGGACAAGGTCAGAGAAAGGAGATGACGATGTCTTGCAAGCAGCTGTGCCTTCACCTTTAAGATTGGACACCACTGAACCTGAACTGTTGTTTCAAAGTCAGACAGAGCCTGGTAAAAGTCGTTATAACCTACGGTCTAGAGACAATGGACTAATAAAGAACAAATAATTCCTTTCATTTTTGAGAACAGCACTCTTTCAGCCAAGGAACTGTTTTGATCTTTTTTCTTTTTTCCAACCACCATCCGGGTTCAGCTGCAAGGTCGCGGTGTAAAGACTTGGGATTGCAGTCGTGTAGACACAAGGTCGATGCTTCTGGTTGGTCCTCGGGCGTTCCCTGGATTGACAGACGCACTCCCTAGCAGAAGAAAACCAACCGCCGCGAACAGCACGGTGAGAGGATGGAATTTTTTGAGATCAAGAGAGCTGTTGAGAACACGAACTTTAAGACGAAACTATGCATGATAATGCATCTCAAATGTTTTCTGATTACATGTATTATGATGATTCTTAGCATGACGCTAGCTTTGGTGGGTTGGATTGTTTTTTCTACCCAATTGACTTCTGCACCCACTTCCCAACCTAAGTCTTTTCCTATTACTACTTCTTTGCATTCTTTTCATATTTTACCCGAACACGAGCAGATTAGAAGGTCAGAATTTGCAAATAACTCATTTGTACAGCTTCTGCATCAACATCAGTTGGTAGTAAACATCACTAATTGTTGGGTGTGTGGTCTTATGCCACATACTACAGATAGAGGTATTCCCTATCTGGTTCTGCCGTTTAGTCAGAATGGGTCTTTATGGGCTTTCCAGATGATGTTCATTTATGCTATCGAAGTCTATCCCCTGCGTTCCGTAAGAGATAACTCGAGAAATAAAGCCTTGGTGAAGGGAATTGCGAATATGAGTAGGGATATCGATACGTATAGGACTATTCCCAAGGACGAGTTACTAGCTTATGTTGGCTAGAACGCGACCGGATACAGTGTTAGCCTGAGTGAAAAGCAAGAGACGAAAGAGGTCACCTCCGATTTGGATCGTACCCCACCGAGGTCATTTTTGTCTGCAAGGTATCGGCAGGAATCCGAAAGCTCAGTTAGGGAAGAGTGTTTGTACTCAAACGTATGTTTTTACGTCTCAGTCTTCCCCGCCGTTTTTGGCAGCGAAGGGTACATATTTTGTTTGCTACAACAGAGCATATACATGGTTGCCCCCTGATTTTTCGGGAACGTGTTATGTTGGATATTTGTTGCCTCCTACGTATACTGCTGCCGCAGATTACCACAAGACGGGAGTTGTCAGGGGTGTCTTCAATCAGGAAGATACCGCTGGACAAGAAGTAGGAGACTTCTTTAAGGGTTTCCTACCGTTTTGGGGACCTATGGTTAACAGTAAGAGCTTGCGGCAATTGACGAGAGTGGTTGAATCCACCATAAACGAAACTGCGGGTGCCCTTAGTAATTTGACAGCTGAGCTTCAAGCGGATCGCCTTCTGACATTGCAGAATCGTATGGTTTTAGATGTCATACTTGCAGATCGAGGTGGAGTGTGTAAAGTGATCCAATCGAGTTGCTGCGTTTTCATTCCAGACAATGCTCCGACAGTATACGAGGCCATCTCCAGGCTACATAAGATCTCCGAGTCAATACATACAGACAGAGGAGATTGGTCGTTAACTGGATGGTTTTGGGGACTGTTATCCGCTTGGGGATGGAGGATTCTGACGATCATTGGTGTGGCTTTAGCGATCCTTTTCTTGTGTTGTCTCTGTGTACAGTGTGGTCCTGCCATATGTGGCCTTTGTGCTACTACCTGTGTTAGGAGACCGCCTGTCTTGAGAAAGGTACAGAGAGATAGGATGATGCTTCAACAGCACCTTGATGATTTGATGAATATCGACATCAATTCAGAGGTAGACTGAGATTGCCTATGTAAGGGCAAAAGGAGGGTCTGAGGTTCCGTGAAATCTGAATCTATGCTATAAACATCATGGTTCCGTTACGATTTTGGTAACTGCGAACCGTAACTAGTGAGTTCGGCTAGTACGTGTGTTTTCGTCACATTACACCAATGGATTCACTGCGTATTTTGGGTTTTCGTTCCAAACCCTGGGTTCCATTTTGCGCATGGTAGCCATTTTGTGGTTGCCCTCACATAGGCCGATGGCTGTGGTTAAACGAGCTTTTAGTCAGGCGCACTTTAGCTCAAGTTTGTGCTGACTCCTACATGACTTGAGTGAACTGACCTCGTTGCCTGAGGCCGACCCTGCTAAACCCGTTCCTGCCTGCTAGCTGATCTTGATTAAGGGTCAGAGCACGGGATCTCGTAAAGTTTTATTGCACACAAACATGCCCCATCCTACTTCTATCTGTTTCTGTTACTTCTTTTATGGTCCATTTACGATATGGGTTGTGGTCTCTTTATCATGGGTCTGTCCGGCTTGTCTAAAGAAGAATGTTGGGATTGTTCGATGATTGATCATGGGCCGGACACCTGAAAAGTGGGTTTTACCGTCATGCGATACTTTTGGTGTGGTTACATGCGATTGGACAATTTGTAAAATAATGGGTGTCTGTCTGGAATGTGATGTTTCTGGCATAAAAAGGGATGACTTGCTTTGTAAATTTGAGCAGTCTCCTGAGAACTCATACCGTGATGACTTCTAGGACTTCTGTTACTGGCTGCAGCCAATAAAATCGATCTCTGACGCCACCAAGAAGTATCCTGTGTCTCTATATTCTAAGACAGGTGAACCCGAAGACTTTGGGCGTGCCCCTGACGCCGCTGGGTTCTAAGAACCCGGTTCTTCAGTAAGGGCTTTGGTTCTGACAATTCCAGGGTGGCCTTCGTGACAAAGATCAATGATACATTTACGTAAACTTTCAGGAGGAATTATTCTTTCACCTCTTAGAAGGGTATTGTGTGATATAGTCAACTCTGACCTAATTTCCCAGAGAGGTCTGTTAGAGGAGTTCAAAAGTTCTCTTTTTTTAGGCCAGCCATTAATGACATAAGAAGTAACAGATTGAAGGGTATGATCCAGTGGGTTACCAGCTTGTTTTACTCACACACCATATACTCACCTGGGCCCATAAACATTCATACAATAAGCTAGTAACACCGCTGGATTTACCTACAAGGTTGTTTATCTCTACCAATTTCTTACCAACTCAGTCTCCTTGATAATAAATTTCCTCTGGTCAATGAATCTAGTTGCTAGATGATTAGGTAGAAATGTCATAACGTTTTTATTCTCCAATAACCACAGACTCAAAGAGTTTTAAAAGTTTTATCTAATCAATAATGTGAGTCAAATAACAAATACATGTTATACACCATTTTCCTTCAGGAAGAAATCAAGTTAGGTTCAATATAAGTTTCAATTTAAATTATCGTGATGACAGTACCTGAAGAGGGAGAAAAAAGCAGAGAGCAGTACAAGGACAATACTACATAGAATTATATTTACCTAGCATGGTGTGAAAACCAAACCCCTGGCCAAGGAGTCAGGTGAAGTTCTCCAGAACAGGTCGGGAGATAAAGGATCAGGACAGGTTCAGGACCGGGAAGGTGACCTCTACTAAGTGCAACGCCTGCGTCGCACCCCTCTCTGGCACTACTCTCCTCTAATTTTCTTCCGCGACTCCCCTCTTGTGTGTGCCACCTCGATTTTTCTTCCGCGATCCCCATCTAGATGATTGGATTCTTCAATCAGTATTTCGGTCTCTCGAGCAGGGTCTCTGGCATCTGCGTCTGCGTAGGGTCTGTGACATCTATCTATCTAAACTACCTCAGTTATACTATTCTATGTTCATGTACCACCCCCAAATGTTTCAATTTTGTGAAAACTCCTACTTATGATTGGGCAAGGCAATGGGAAGAGGTCATCACACCATGCTAAATGTAATAATTTACTTTAGGTTCATTGTTCAATGTTCCCGCCCCTTAATTTATTTTCCCAAGCTTTATTCCCACCCGCATTTCACATTATGATCAATACATTGTATATATTTTGTACATCTTCTCCTTTCTCTGTCCGGGTCCATGGGTTAAGTTTCCAAGAGATTCTTGCTAGAGCGACCTTGGCTGAGTTTCAACGGTGTCATCATAGTTCCGGGCAGGTTTGAGCACGCTTGCGCACATGTCCGGTGGGGTAGGAATTTCAGTCACCCTCCGAGGCCCAAATATGAACTAATAATAAAGTCAGAAAAAGACATGTTAGATAACAAAAATAAATGAATTTACTGTTTACCACTAATCCCATTTACTTATATATCTCTTTCGCATTCGCAATTTAGTAGAACTTGTAAGGTTTAAGAAAGCATGCACATTAACATGTGAGTTTCAAGTGGCCATTTTAGAAGCTATTGCGCAGCTGCAAAGTTTTCCCTCCAAGCATAGAAAACGTCATACTACGTAGATGCAGTAGACACATGCGCAGTAAGAATCCCGCGTTTTAGCGGCCATTTTAATGACACTTGGGTTACTGGTTAGTAATACACATAGGCAAGCTTCCCCTAGATTCAATATAACGTATATAATGCAATATTAGTCATTACAAACAGATTGATTACAGTGTTATATGTTATTTGAGAGGATTGCATCCAAGCAAGTCTCTTTTATATGAGACCTTGCTCCATCAGGTACTATCCTCATTATATTCTTTATCCCATTCTTCTCTGTCAATGGCTGAAAACACATTATCATGGACTAATGCTACTTGTAATTCATTCCATTCATTACTTTCACACTGCTCAAGCATAACTGGCATTCTTGATAGAAAATCGGCAACCACATTGTTTTTGCCAGGAACATAAATTATTTTATAAATAAAATTTTGCATTCCCATAGATATTCTCGCCAGACTCGCAAGGCACCTTCTGTGGTTAAAGTTTTCACTAAGGGATTGTGGTCACAACTTAGTGTGCAAGCCTTGCCCCAAATGAAAGATTTAAAATTATCCAACGCCCAAGTGCACGCTAACGCCTCTCTCTCAATAATGGGGTATTTATCCTCACACGGAGAAAAGGATCTTGAAGCGTAGGCAATAATGCTTTCATGACCATGGTTGTCTATCTGTGACAATACAGCACCAAGACCCTTATGGCTTGCATCCGTGGTGATTAAACTGTCAAGCAAAGGGTTGAAACTGTGTAGAGCAGTGGCTTGGACGATGGCTTGTTTGATAGCTCTAAAGTCATTGTCACAAGCTGGTGACCAAACAAATGTACATTTTTTTTTTATAGTTGATGAATATTAAAAGTTTTAGCTGCAAAGTTGGGCACAGATTTAAAACAAAATTCAGCCATACCTAAAAAAGATCGGACATCATCCTTACTAGAGGGTACCGGAGCATCAGAAATGGACAAAACTAAAGTAGGTTTGGGTCTCACACCATTCTCATCTATAACGTGACCCAAATAAGTGACACTTCTTTGTGCGAATTTGCATTTGGAATGCTCTACAGTGAGGCCGTTGTCTTCTAAAATACTAAAAACTTTTTTCAGTCTTGATAAATGTTCCTCCTCATTAGACCCAAAGACAAGAATGTTGTCTTGGAAAAAGGCGACACTTTGTTCCTTCTTGAAGAGTTGTAACATCAAGCGCTGAAAAACAGCGTCCGCCGAAGCTAAACCGAAAGGCATACGCCTATACTGAAAACACCCAAATGGGGTGAGGAAGGAGGTGAATTTCATTGACTCAGGGGACAAGGAGATCTGGTGATAAGCGGACGACAGATCTATGGTGGAAAACCACTTAGCATTACTCAAACTGGAAACCACCTCATTAATTTTCGGTAACGGAAACTTGTCAACAACAATGTTATTATTTAAATGCTTCAAATCCACACAGAGCCAGATCTTACCATTGCTCCGTCTGCTACCACGATCGGAGAAACCCAATCAGAGGCTTCTATAGGCTCAATGATATTGGCAGAAACTAGCTTATCTAATTCCTTACAAACTTCATCCCTCACCAAAATGGGAACGTTATGGCATTTGTGTACTTTGAGAGATGAGTCTTGCTTGAGGATGATTTTATGTTCGAAACCCCTAAGATTTCCTAACACATTGCTGAAAACATTGGGAAATTGTTTTAAAAAATCTTTACCAACATCATTGCTTTCATCAACAACAAGCACTTGTTCTTTACTGTTAGGGTCTAATATGATGTGTAACTGTTTTTGATCAAACCACCCTAAAACTGGTGGACCCTTTTTTGCGATGTACAGTTTACCTCTACACTCTCTCCCTTTGAACTTAAAAACAAACCAGCGATAGCCAAGAAGATCGATAGTTTCACCACCATATCCTTCAGGGTGTATGTCTGGTTCTAATAATTGGCTTCCAACTTTTTGTAGCAAAAGCAAAACCAAATGTTCATTGCAGAAATCGTCAAAGCAATACATTTCACTCGTCAAGGTTTCACCTGGCGTTACCTATTTGAATCCACACTTCTATTTTTAAATGTGATCATTGCTCATAAAGAAATTGTGTGAATATTTTGTGTGACTTCATTGTTAAGGTATCAGGACTGCAACCCGTTGTTGCAGACATCCGAAATGAGTACGAGTAACCGAAACCGCGATAAAATGTTGAATAATTTCCTCCTCTGCAGCCATGACTGTACTATTGTGTGTTGCGCCACCTACGTTAAGGACTTGTATGTAGAAAAAAATATCATGAGTATACACTTTCCTCTGACTAACAAGAGGCAGGCTATGCAGTTTTGTTGACTCGCCTAATGACGTCCTCTTAGTGGGTGTAACATGTTTGGCAGTGCTGTTCCTAAATCCACATTGCGATGACTCATGCGGTATGCAAGCAGGATTAAACGTGCACTAAGGCAAAGAGTGTAACGCTTTCTGTGTCACGTTTGAGTCAAATACAAAACTAAAATCAACAGTTTATTCCTAATTTTAAAAACTTAATTCACCTAGAATCAACACTTTAAGACTTAGTTAAATTGACGGCATTTCTACCTATAGAATGTTGCTTCAATAAATCTTTTCAAAGCGCAGCATTCTTTAATAGTGCCTACGCGCTTTTTTTAAAGTTTATTTTTTATTTCCTCTGTTGTTTCCGTGGAGGCGTGAGGCATTGCAGCCCCGCCCACTCTTTTTCTCTTTGGGTTGCGATCCCTTTAAGAAACATGTAAACAAAACTCAACACCCACCAGCCCCGCCTCGCTGTCACGTTTGGATTACGTTTTCCTATACGTGCTATCGTCATCGATCGTACCGTCTCCGTTCTAGGAAGCGCTGTGCGCTAAGCAGGGAGAGTGCTGTTCTGGTTGCCAAGGTTGAAAGGCGCTGAGCGCCTGAATTTTTACTTTGCTTCCTTGCTGCTGCACCTCCGAGAGGACGTTTGCACACTGCAGCCGCTGCACATCTGCCCTCACCCGGCTCCTTGGTCCACCGCTCTCTACCGGGATTGGCGCTTCCTGTCTGGCAACACCCGAAGCACTGGTCTTCGCTCTGACTGAATTGAATGGAACTGACAGTGGCTAAAACCCGGCAACACATGGTGGGTACATTTAAAGCTGTTGTGAAACCTGCGACACGCACATTCTCAATTTATTGTAGTAAATGAAGATGCGATACCCCTCTAAGATGGCTCCCGTTATCTGCCATATGCGGATCGGTAGAACGCAAGGAGCATGTCTGTTTTATATGTCTACATGATGCTGCAGCCGATTTTATCGTTGCTGCTTTTGGGATTCTGGGCGTCTGGAACATACTGCTTCACCGGGTGTGCACGGATGTGAGTCCGGACAGGGCCGGTACTCTTAAGTAACCTAACCTGTATGTGCACGTCCCCCCACCAAATAGCGTAGAAGTCCGATGGGAAGCGCTGCTGGCTATGAGCAGAGCTGCTGGTGCTGCCCTTTTCAAAGTGCAGCAGTCCTCCTAACAAGCAAGGGGATGGCTCAATTAAAAGCATTGGAGTACTGAAGGGCTCCTGTACCTTTTACAGTGCACAACAAGTTTGCGTCGCCACTGATTTTGTGTTCCTCACCACGGCTGTTGCTCTTTGAGTGGTGCACTGTTCAACTTCTCATGTCACCCTGGTGCTCAAGAAGCAGTGACTGATGAAATCATCATTGAGCTATACTGCACTTAAATGTGAAGACTGAAAACTTTTCAATTGAAAGAATGCCAATTCTGAAGAACATAATACCACCAACCCAGTAGACATATAAAGAGACCTGCTCAGGCGTGCTCGTTGGTGCTCCATGAAATGTATAGCACACTTAGTGAGAAAGTTCGGTACGGGCCAATTAAAAAGCATTGCGGAAAATTACTGCTTCTGCCTAATGTAAATATATCAGACTGTTTCAGAAGGGCTGGCAGTGCCCAAGAAAACTACATCAGCCAAGAAAAGTTCTTATTACTTTGGCCCATTTCATTTATAGAGCAGCGCTGCTGATACATTTTGCTGGGAGCCACGTTAAGCGTTAAACCCAACGAGCATTGCAGAGAAGTTCTGGTACTGTGCTCTTAGGGGTATACCAGCTACTCTAAGAGGTGCTTCAGCTCTGCCATAAACCTATCCGATCAGCTCCTGCTTGTTTGCACTTGAGGTGAGTAAAGATGGAACATACACCTCTGGGTTTCTTCGGGGTTATGCATGTACTTTGTACTGAACAAGCCACTAACAGCGAGAAGAGATTCCCTCTTTCTCCGCCTTGCTTTGTTTAAAATTCGTACATTAACAAGGAGAAATTCTGAGTTATATCTTTGGGCTTCATACACATCAAACGCAAAAAATAGGTGTTCTGCTCTGCGTAGTGCCATCTTGATGCGGACCCTGGTCCTGTAAAGCATCTCAGCTAAACAGTGCAGCTACCGAAGTGCCATTCTACCTTCCTGAGTGCAGCATTCTGAGAAGCTCTTGCTCTTCCCAACAACACCTTAGCAGCCCCGGTGCTGTCCCATTACTGAGCAGTCTGCTATCTGATCGCGGTTCAGAAGCCAACGCTAGGTGTCCTCGGTTTAAGCATCAGCCACTGGACAGGCTTCATTCTGTTTGCACTGCTCCTTGTGCGCCTGTAAGTGCTAGGGGTTACAATGCTGGAGAGGCACTGAGCAAGAGTCGCATTATATATCAGACTCCCGAAACGTGGGACATTTTTTAAATCCATTTTAAGATCATATTCCGACTTCAACTCCACAAAATACAGGCAATTAGTTTTGCGAGGGAAATGGAAAAAAAGATGTACACAGAATGTGAATTACTCCGCAGCCTGGCTTATTACAGTTACATAACAATGGGCAAGCATCCTGTTCTATGCGCTCTTGAGGTATCCCCGTAGTACGAGATAGTGCTTGGCCATAGCACAAGTGCAAATCAGATGATAAAAACTGAAATGCACACAAAATACACTGGTCTGAAAAATTACACTTCTATAGTTACAAAAGCGTTGACACTTTTTATAAATGTTTTCTTTGTGTGCCCTGATGTAGAATATATTTTAAGAGGACGAGAAAATGGTGGGAAAACAAGGAATCGATCAATTATAGATGTTACTACATACTTTAGAGGAATAGTACAAGCATGCTGCATGGGATTGGGTGCACAGACACCCCTTTGTAGCAAAATGAGTCCTGAATTCAGCAACAATGTGCTATACAAGACTTCCTAATACACCAATAACTACTGTGTTGAGTGCTGTTCTCAGAATTGCAGTACATATAGGAAACAGAGTTGCATTGAGATGAAACGCACCACGCATCGAATTAAAAGTCCAGCTTTATTTAATATGGATACCACCCAGTGACCTCCTAGCCAAGAAACTGAGCTTCAGGTGCACAAACGCATTTAGGGCAAACTCACTTTTAGGGGCGTAATCACACCTAGTGCAACATCAACAGGAGGGTGGCAACACTTATGGAAGCAATAGTCATATTTAGCAACAACAATCGCATTTAGGTGCACAAATATATTTAGGTCGAAAATCCCTCTTGGTGCAGGTTTATCAGGGGTGTTGTGCCACATTTCGGCGCAAAACCACCCAATTACTAAATAAAATTTGATACTAAGATTCTGAATTATGCTGAAAAGTTGTGCATCAGTATGAAACAGCATTATTTTGAGACCACATTGAGTCACAAAATTCCCCTTGGTGCAACATTAGCATTGATGTGAAAAACGTAAGGATAAATCACATTTATGTGGAAAATCAAATTTAGGCGCAAAATCATAATTGGTGCATTATCAACAGAAGTGTGTTAATACTTTTAAGAGCACACATACATATTATTTATAGTGCTTGATGCTTTACTTCACCTCCAAGTGTTGCAACGAGCAGCACTCTTTTTCATCAGGAAAATTCCAATACAACACATAACTCCATCGCTCTTCCACCAGCCATGTCCTCTATCCCCAACACACCCACTGCCCATCTCATCTCTCACTCACGCGCCAATTAGTACCTCTCCTATCTCGTAATCCCAGTACCCCCTCTCATCCGTCCATCACAAGGCCTATCTTATCTCTATGCTGCCTTTTCACACATGCTGCCTTCTATATCTCCTTGCGCTAAACACTGGTTCGCCTCCATGCCCCTTTCTTTCTTTCTGCACAGTTTCTTTCCGGTGCCTTTTCAAGGTTTCCGTCCCTCAAACCCACCCTCTGCTCCTCTTCTTGGGGTGTCTGCTACGTACACAGGTGCTCCATCTTTATACGTCCCTGGCCTGCTCTTCCCTTCTTTCTCACACTCTCTTTCTGCTCCTCTATCTGGAGTTCATTCACTGCTTCATGCATAAACTCCCCATCCCTCTATCTTCCTTTCTAACTATTCTGTGCAGCTCTCACCCCATCTATTCACTATGCTACATAGTTTCACTACACACCACTCACAATTCCACAACTAAGAATTCAAATTCAACACACATAATTCCACACCAAACCACATACATTCACTCCAGACCAAAACACATGGGTAACAGACATTGTCATTTACAAAGCCAATAGCTCTTACTCTCATAGATGAGAGACCTATTGTTCCCATACTGATCATCGCTCAAAACTTGAAAGTGTTAAGCGCGGCACAGGCTTCACTGACCACCCACACACTTTAATTTTAACAAACACTTCTCAAATGGGGACATCCTACAATTTGGAATTGGGGCAAAGCCTACCATGACCTCTCTACTTTGCTAAATACTTCTTGGGGAGATTCCAAAAGCTTCCATACAAATGCATTACACACATTATGTACCATGACTTTGTAGTTTGGAATTCACATTTACTTATTACATTTAGGCTCCAACAAAGGTCAAGTGTCAGTCTTAGTCTTCCGAGAGAGTTTACTGTTTACTCTTATTTCTCATACTATAAAGTGAGACCATTTATGTGACAATCAGGCTGGTTACTGCAGGTGTGCTAGAGTAAAGCTGTACGATGTTATTTTTTCGTAGCACACAACAAAATGTACATGTCTGTAAATAAAATATATATCAGAATTTGGAAAACGCAAATGAAAGACTTTTGGGTAACTAAAGTGTGATGAAAACAAATATTTTAATACGATCAAAAAAAATCCTTACAGTGATAATATTTCAAAAAATGGTTGTTTGTACTCTGTACCCGTTGGGGTCTCGAGGCGCTAGGGTCGGATGTGTGCAGCTTCGTTGGGGTCATTCGAAGAGACAGGTAGTGAGGTCTTTTCTGAATTGGCGCAGTGTCTGGCTTCGCCGGAGGTAAAGGGGCGGTCGTTCCAGGTTTTGGCTGCAAGGTAGGAGAAGGACCATCCACCCACTCTGTTCCAGTAGAAAAGTGGGACGGTGGTTAGTGAGAAGTCGGCTGAGGTTTGTCCTAGGGGCATGGAAGGAGAGATGGTTGTGGAAGCATTGTGGTCCGATGTTGTGTAAGGCCTTGTAGGCGTGCGTGAAGAGCTTGAAAGTTGTTCTTCTTTCGACGAGAAGCCAGTGGACATCGCAATCGCAGAGGTGTTGGGTGATGTAGTTGTGCTGTTGGATGTAGAGGATTAGTCTGGCTGCAGCGTTCTGGACAGTCTGGAATTTGCGGAGGAGTTTTTTTGTTGATTCCGGCATAGAGGGCATTGCCGTAGTCCAGTCTGCTGGTGATGAGTGCATGACTGACGTTTTTTCTGGAGTCGGAAGGTATCCATTTGAATGTTTTACAGAGTATGCAGAGGTAGGTGAGCCATGCGGAGGAGACAGCGTTAATCTGGCGATTCATAGTGAGCGATGAGTCCAGTATGATACCGAGGCTATGTGCCTGGTCAGTCGGTGTGGGTGGGTTTCTGAGGTCGGGGGGCCACCAGGTGTCGTCCCATGCAGAGGGGGTGGAGCCGAGGATGAGGACTTCTGTTTTCTCTGAATTGGGTTTCAGGCAGCTGTTCTTCATCTAGATTGCGACGGCTTTCATCCCTTCTTGGAAGTTGTGCCTGGTGAGGTCGGGTTCCTTGGTGAGGGAGAGGATGAGCTGGGTGTCATCGGCGTCGGAGACTATGTTGAGCCCGTGGTTTCTGATGATGGTTGCGAGGTGAGCCATGTGGACGTTGAAGAGGGAGGATCCTTGGGGTACTCTGCAGCTGGTCTCTGTCGGTTCTGAGAGGAAGGGCGGGAGTATTATTCTCTTTGTTCTGCCTGTGTGGAATGAGTGTATCTAGTCTAGGGCCTTTCCTTGGATGCCGGAGTCATGGAGTCTGGTGGCTAGTGTGCGGTGGGAGATGGTGTCGAAGATTGCTGATAGGTCCAGGAGGATGAGGGCTGCTGTTTGGCCTTGGTCGAGGAGAGCGAGGATGTCATCTGTGGTGGTGAGGAGTGCGGTCTTGATGCTGTGGTTGTTGCGGAATCCAGATTGGAAGGTGTCTAGGATGTTGTTGGCTTCGGTGAAATATGCTAGCTGGGTGTTGACGGCCTTTTCAATGACCTTGGCTGCGAAAGGAAGCAGCGAGATGAGCCTGAAGTTCTTGAGGTCCTTCGGGGCTGCTAAGGGTTACTTTAGGAGAAGGCTGACATTGGCGTGCTTCCAGTCGTCGGGAATGTGGCGGTCTCGAGGCAGCAGTTGATAGTTCAAAGTAGCTCCGGTGCGATGGCTGTGGCGGGCCTGTGGAAGATGTGTTACAGGCAGGGGTCAGAAGATGCTCCGGAGTGGATACTCCTCATGGTCTTTAGGGTGTCTTCTGTCATGAGTGGGGTCCAAGTATGTAGGATCTGTTGGGTGGTGTTGCAGGTGGTGGGGGTTGAGTAGT
This sequence comes from Triturus cristatus, assembly GCF_964204655.1. Classification (NCBI taxonomy): domain Eukaryota; kingdom Metazoa; phylum Chordata; class Amphibia; order Caudata; family Salamandridae; genus Triturus; species Triturus cristatus. The sequence goes on along the minus strand of NC_140592.1, from coordinate 271,599,244 downwards.
TGCAGAGGTCTTGGTCGTCTAAGTTGTCGTAAAGTTCCTTGATCTAGAAGGAGCTGAATCTATTGCAAAGGTCTTGGGCAGAAGGGACATCTGTTGTTTTGCTCTTGGGTTTGGCAAATTACTGTATGATGGAGATCAGTTCCTTGGAGTTGTGGGCGTTGGAGAGGATTCTGTCTTGGAGGAAGTTCTTCTTTGTGGATTTGATGAGTTGTTGGTGTGCCCCGGTGGCTGTTTTGTAGTCTGTGCGTGTTTCCGTGGTTTTGCTGTTTCTCCACGTCTTTTCCAGTCATTAGCAGGAGCACTTTGATTCTTGGAGTGCCCTGGTGAATCAGTTTGCTCTCTTTCTTGTGTCGTCTTGTAGCCTTCTGAAGGGGGGGGTGAGTGTGTTGGCGCAGTTGGCAATCCATTGGTGGAGATTGCTTGCCGCGGTGTTGGTATCTGTCGTAGTTGGGGGGTGGAGTGCAGGTGAGGGCAGAGGTGAGGTGTTTTTCGGAGACTTTGTTCCAGAATCTGTGTGAGGCGGTGCGTATGCTTGTGTGCGGTGGGTTTTCTACAGGGGAAATGGATGCAGTGGTGGTCAGTCCAGAGCAGTTCCATGGTGTGGCTTAAGAAGATGCTGTTTCCTCCTGTGAAGACAAAGTGTGTGTCCTGCTGTGTGAGTGGGGGCGGAGGCAAATTTCTTCTGTCCTATATTGGCGAGGTTCTCTAGAAGGCCGGTGGTGTTGGGGTAGTCATGGTTGTCCAGGTGGGAGTTCAGGTCCCCGAGTAGTATGTAGTCTGTGGAGGCGAGGGATAGGGGTGCGATGAGGTAAGCGATGATGTTGGTGAACGGAGCGCGGGGACAAGTGGTCTGTAGATGAGGGTTCTGTGGAGTGTCGTTCTGGGGTTGGTTTGGATCTGGAAGTGGATTTGTTCCATGGGGGCGAAGCATCATCTGGATCAGTGGTTATCATGCGGAGGGAGCTTTTGTGGGTGATGGCGAGGCCTCCTCCTGGGCGGGTGGGCAGTCTTTTCTTAGTATCATGTATCCATCGAGGATGGCGGTTGCGATGTCTGGTGCGCAGCTGGCGTTTGTCCAGGTCTCTGTGAGGAAGGTGACGTCAGGCGTGTGAGTGTTGAGGAGGACCCAGATTTCTATGACCTGTCTATGCAGGGAGCGCACGTTGAGGAGGATGCCGTTCAGTGGTGTGTGTGCAGTGGCGTCCGGTGAGCTGGGGGCTTCTGTTGGGGTAAATCAGTGGGTGAAGTTTGGGAGGCAATATTGGCAGGAGAACGGGCCTTAGGTGTTGCTTGACCTCGAGAACTGGCAGTTGTTGCTGCGTCCGGAGTTGAGAGCCAGGTGGGTGCTGTGGTCGTAACGGTCAGGGGACCAGGGTCCCTTGCGCTGGTCACGGACGAGCGTGCGTCTGCTGCACGGACACCATTAAGTAGGGGTTGGGGGAGGGCGATCATCAGGGAGCGGAAGAGACACGCTGGAGAGTGGAGGGGCCGCGGGGGCAGCAGCGGCAGGGAGCGCTGGAAGAGGGAGCAAAAATAGAGGCAAAAGAGAAAAGCAAAACCTGAAAGAGCAAGAAAGTGAAAGAGCAAGGCAGAAAGAGTAAACAGGAGAAAGAGACAAACAGAGCAAAAAGAGAAACGGGCACAGAGAACACAGAACAGAGTGGAATAGTAGAAGAGCAGGGTGCTGTTCCACTAGACCACAAGGGATGGGGCGCAGGCAGGAGCCTGCGGGTGGAGGAGGGCCTCGTACACCTAACTAGCTCGGGTTCCAGGGCAGTCCCTCAACAGTGGAGCTGCGCGGGCGAGAGCAGTGACACTGACCAGGAAGGTCAACGGTCTTGCTCTTCTTGTCATGCAGCGGCCGCCATTAAGTCATGGTCGAGGGGAGGGCAATCAGCTGGGAGGTGTGAGCGGAAGCGACACGCTGGGGTGGAGTGGCAGCGGTGGCAGCAGCGGCGGGGAGCGCCGGATGAGGGGGCGAAAATAGAGGCAGAAGAGAAAAGCAAAATCAGAAAGAGCAAGAAAGGGAAAGAGCAAGGCAGAAAGAGTGTAAAAGAGAGAGAGACAAACGGAAAGAGAAAAACGGGCACTGAGGACACAAAACAGAGGCGAATAGCAGAAGAGCGGGGTGCTCTTCCACTAGACCACCAGGGATGAGGCGCAGGCCTGTGGGTGGAGGAGGGCCTCGAACACCTACCTGGCACAGAGCTTGGGCTTAAGGGCCATCCCTGAACGGTGGAGCTGCGGTGGGGGGACAGCAGTGACACTGACCAGGAAGGTCAGAGGTCTTGCCTTGAGCAAGTGTAAGGCTATAAAACTGCACTCTACTCTGCACCACTTCACCTCACTCTACTGCACCCTGCCAATGCACACTCTGGCAATGCACACTACGCCCCTCTACTCCACACTACTCGATCAACTGTGCACCACTGTACACTATTACTCTGCACCACTCTGTTCTGCACCTCTGCCCTCCAGCATGCACCACTCCTCTCTACTCTATACGAATGCACTCTGCTATACACAACAGCAATCTTTGCCACTGCACTCTACACAACTCCAGAACACTCCTATACACATCAGCACTCTTTGCCCCTGCACTCTACACAACTCCAGGAAAGGCCACCCCCCTGTACTTTGTACTACTCCACTCTATGCCAGTCTACTTTGCAAAACTGCACTCTCAGGCACTGCACTCTCCGCCAATCCACCTTACTCTTTACTAGTACACTCTATACCACTCCACTCTAAAACAATATAGTCTACTCCACTACACTCTATACTGCACCACTCATTTGCAATCTGTGCCACTCCACTTCAATATACGCAGCACCAATCTATGCCACTATACTCTACACCACTGCGCTCCAAGTCAGATAAGTACTATACACATAATTCCATTGCACACCATGCCACATATTTACACTACACAAATCCACTCCAGACCACACAATACCCCACAAGTACACAACTAACTGTTCCAATCCAGCCCACATAATTCCACTCAAACCACATACATCCACTCCATAATACAGAGGTAAAGGACATTGCCATTTACAGCGCGAATAGCTCAAACTCAAAACAAGAAAAGACCTATTGCATTTTGTTATGAATTTTATTTGGATTTTTTGGGGTTGTGTTTTCGGCTTTTTAACTGTTTTGGTACTTCTAAATGATTTACACATTTTCTAAAGTTAAGCCTGTCTGCTCCGGACCGTAACTATCTAGGGATGAGCACAGGTTTAAATTGCAGAAACCGTTACAAGAATAGCAACATTATTACTTGTGGTGGACTACCATCCACCCCAACTAATAATCAATTTTTTGACAGCTACATTAAAATACTCTGGGGAAATGTAGGCGGCCTAGATTTACAGGACTTGCACCTGGTGAAAAGGTTTTGTGGATCGCTCAAGTATTTTATTTGCTTGGATTATTTTATTTGTGACTTGATCATTCTGTTGAATTTAGTACTGTACAATAACTTCATTAATAATAAGAGTTTGTCATTACTTTGTCTACAAACACGTTGTGTTCTCATTATCTTGCATCCACTTGCTCTTCTTTATCACTCCCAACCCATAACTTTGTCAATACAATTTCCTCCCAGATACCTTGTCAGAACAGCTTCTTCACAGTCCAACAGATCATCTCTGTTTATATGAGTTTATTTTGTCTCTTTTTAAAAGTTGTAATGAGGCTAGTTTTACACAGCATTACAGAAGGAAGGGGGAAGAGTCCCACTGCACTACCTGTAAGCCCTTGACCATTAGTCACTGCTTTTATAACTCTCTGAGAATTCCCCCTATCCCCACTCCTGAATCAATTGTATTTTTAGATTATTTTTTAAGAATACATCCACCCTAAAACTTCAGCTCAGTCACATACTCGAAGCCATTTTTATAAATGTAGTAGTGAAAATTTAAATAAACTGCTATTGCTGCTCTTCTTATCATTAAAAGCCATTTATCCAAAATATTTTTTTAGTTAATGTTATAAACCCCAAAAAAGTATTCTTTCCTCCTGCTTCAGAAATTATAACAAGGAGTCTCACTTTGAAGAGAAACGAGTAAAGCTGTGCAATGTGCACTGTTTACCCAAAATTGGGTTCCCGCCAATGACTACGCCACACATAGAGCTTAATGTTACACGTCTTTATTCCTCTGCGTGTAACGGCAAGCTTGACATTCTAAACCAAGCTTTCATTGCGTACCACTCTAACACTGACATCACACTTCTCCTGAGTCCTCTAGGAACCAACAGGGTGCAGTCATAAAACTCGCATAAAACTCTGCTAAATAAAAACGTACAATTTTGTCTTTACCGATCAGCATATGTATATACTGTTAGAAATGACCCGTTTTGCAGGGTTATTACCTCTTCTGTTTTTAGGTCTCGCCTAACCCAGCGCATGCGCTGGTCTGGCGAGACTTTTTGAGAGGGCTCTAAAAAGTGCTACCAGGCCAGCCTAGAGCTACAGTGCATGTGCGCGGGCGCGCGTGCCCGCGATTACTTTCTCATTCGCGGCCGCAGGGCCGCTTTGATGTTGATCGCGATCACTTTCACGGCCGCTTGGCATAGCCAATAGGTCTCGCTTTTGTGACCTTATAAGTATTTAGTTATGCAACTGTTGCATTGCTAAACACTTATAAGGTCCCAAAGGCGAGACCTATTGGCTATGCCAATGCTTGTTTACTTTGTTTCTGGAGATAGAGTGATTTTAGATTGATTTATGCTATGTCGATCTAGCAAGTACACCTATTTGCCAGGCCCAAATCTTCTCTTTTATTATATGCATGGCACCCCTGAGGTAGGCCAAAAATAGCCCCATGGACAGGGTGCTGGTAATGTAAAAGGTAGGATATGTGCTTTTGAGTTTTACATGTACTGGTAGTAAAATGACTGCTCAATTCGTTTTTCACTGAAGTAAACCCCATCTCTCCCATAGGTGAGCATGGGAGCTGCCTTGTAACATTTTGCAAGTGTATCTTCCCATTGGGAGCTGATAGAAAATTAGAGTTCGCTGTCTCTGGACTCACGATTTAAAACACATCTTTTAGTGAAGTGGGTTTTTAAATTGCAGGACTGAAAATGCCACTTTTAGAATACACATCTGGGTTTGATGACAGTTGGGCTTTGTGATTCACTCGAGACAGTCACACAAAGAGAGCTGAGGTGCGCCCTGTATAGGCTGACGGCTCATCATCAGGCTGATGGGTCTTCCTGAGCTAGATTGGTGGGAGGAGTTGGCACTTGTACCTGAATAGGGCTGTGCCTGTCCCCACACCAAGAGCTGCTTACACCCCCTGTAGTGAGTCTGGAGCCAGGGCCAGGAAGGGCAGAGTCTTATGCACTATAACGACCTCCCTTTGAAATTTCCCTACTTCAAAGGCTAAAATGGGTATAACTACTGGACCTCTGACACTATATGCTCAGAACACTTATTGACTGAGGACATTATGCTAGGAAGAAGTGCTGTTGTACCGCCAGGAGGAACTGCCAATTTGCTGTTTGCCTTGCTGTGTTGGCCTGCTGTCTTCTTCTTGCCTGGGAGTGAGATGACTGGACTTTGCTCTCTGCATCCTGCTTTTTAAAGTTTCTCCAAGGGCATGTGTTGAGTTTCCTCCTGTTGGAAGTTTAAGGGCCATCAAAGACTTCAACTGCAGCACCTAGGCTCCTTGGCTGCTGGTAGTCTTACTTTGCCAAGAGGTGCCAAATCCAGTTCCTGAGACCTGGGAAGTGAGTTTGCTGTGCTAAACAAGAAGAAACTAGCATCTTGACTTTGTGTGACTTGGGAGCCGGCACCACTTTTCGACACAGTGCCACTTCCTGCACCAGTGCCGTGGTCCCCACTGGATGCAACAACTGCGACTTACAACGCAGGCCCGACGCTTCTGCAGCTCCTCCGAAGACCAGCTACAACTGGAGTCTCGAGTACTGTGTCGCTGAAGTCTCCGATGCCGGAGTCCTCCACAGTTCCTGTGGTTGCATGGTGCGACATCAACACTGCGAAGTCGACACGGCTTGACCCTCGACCCTTCATTAACCCCGCGCTGCCAGCTTAACAGCCGCCTTACCGCCAACACTGCTTGACCTCCCCTGTGCCTTGCAGTGTCCCTGGCGTAAACGGCCCACAGACTGCACTGCCTTCAGGAACCGACACCTCACTTGCTTCAGTGACACCTCACCACCGTGTTCCGAGCACCAACATGCTAACGACCTGCACCGAAGGAACCGACGACGCCCCAGCCTCAATGGTGCCTCACCTCCCCGGTTCCTCGCCATGTCTTTGTTTTGTCATTGTTTCCAAGGTACTGTAATTAGGGTCTGTAAGACTCCGTAACCGGCCTGCGTTCCATCTTGGTTGGCTGGAATTTGTGGACATGAATCCCCCGCGCCGCACGGCCACCAGCTGTAGCGTGTGCGTCCCCTCGCTACTGTCCTCAGCCTCGCTGAGCCCGCCCCGTCGACCCCGCCCCCCGCCGTCACAATTTGCGTGTGTTTTCTTCATTTTGTGCTGCCTGTATCGTTTTGCCCTTCTGTTCTGTGCCCTTGATTTTTCCTTTTTTGTGCCTGCATTGTATTAGCGCCGCTCTCTGTGCCCCCCCACCCGCTCCCCGCTTCCCGCCGCCTGCGTGCGGCCACGCCCCCTTACCTTCTGTGCCCTCCCCGCTCCCACCTCCCAGCTGCTCCGCCCTCCCTCCCACTTCGCCATAAATGGCGACCGTGCATACGCGCAGCGGGCGCGCGCCTGTCCGTGCCTGGCCCGCGCCCATCACCCGAACCCCTGGCCCCCGAGGACCCCAGCCCACCCGCCAGACGTACGACGCCGCCACCCTCAACGCACTCAACACCGGCCGAACCCCGGGATGCCACCAAGCCACCCCGAGACGCACCCACGGACCCTTCAGATGCCTCACCTGCAAGTTCACCTGCATCCGGACCTGCCCCGCACCAGCACCCGCCAAGCCGAACACCAGCAGCAACCACCTCAAGTGCATCCTGCTCAACACCCGCTCCGTCCACAGACACGCCATCGAACTCTGGAACCTCCTCGACACCACATCTCCAGACGTTGCCTTCCTCACGGAAACCTGGATGAACGACTCCTCAGCGCCCGACATCGCCATCGCCATCCCAGAGGCATACAAGATCACCCGGAGAGATCGCGACAACCAGACTGGAGGAGGCATCGCCATCGTCCACAAGAACACCATCCGCATCACGACCAACACCGACGACACCCTGACTACCGCCGAACACCTACACTTCCAGATCCACACCGACCCCAAGACCACCCTTAGAGGCACCCTGATCTACCGACCCCCGGGACCACGCACACCATTCAGCGAAGACATCGCCGACTTCATCAGCCCACACGCCCTCCCCTCCGCTGACTACATCCTCCTGGGGGACATCAACTTCCACCTGGAGAACAACAACGACCGCAACACCACCACCCTGCTTGACAACCTCGCCAACCTCGGACTCAAGCAGCTGGTGTCCACCCCCACCCACCTCGCCGGACACACACTCGACGCCGTCTTCTCATCCAGCAAAGACATCGCCTTCAGCCACGCCACTGGACTCCACTGGACGGACCACAGCTGCGTCCACTTCACCTTCAGAAGAACCACGATCCACCAGCAACAGGATGCTCGAAGAAGCTGGAACAAGATCACAGCCGACCAGCTCACCGCTTCCCTGAGCCAGCACCCTCCAGCCAGCTCAGCGAACCCTAGCCAGGCCGCCGACAACCTCACGAAGTGGATCAGCACCTGCGCGGACGAACTCGCCCCACTGAGGACCCCGCCCAGCAGACCCGGCAGCAAGAAGGCCCCATGGTTCACCGACGAACTCAAGAGCTCCAAGAAGAACTGCCGAGCCCTCGAGAAAGCCTGGAGAAGAGAGCCAACACCGGACAACATGACCACCCTCAAGCTCGCCACCCGGAAGCACCATCAACTAATCCACGCCACCAAGAAAACTGCATTCAAGGACCGGCTGGACAACAACGCACACAACTGCAAGGAACTCTTCAACATCGTGAAAGAGCTCTCTAACCCCAACGCCGCAAACAACGACATCACCCCATCGCAAGACCTCTGCAACTCCCTCGCCTCGTACTTCCACAACAAGATCGCTGACATACACAACAGCTTCATCCCACAAACAACGCCCCCCACCACCACCCTCAGCGCCTGGACCCCGATCAACACAGAAGACACCATCCGCACGATGAACTCTATCCACTCCGGATCTCCGACCGACCCCTGCCCTCACCACGTATTCAACAAGGCCGACGCTGTCATCGCACCCCACCTGCGGGACATCATCAACACCTCCTTCGACACCGCCACCTTCCCTGAGAGCTGGAAGCACGCCGAACTAAGCGCTCTACTAAAGAAACCAACAGCGGACCCCACCGAACTCAAGAATTACCGCCCCATCTCGCTCCTCCCGTTTCCAGCCAAAGTCATCGAGAAGACCGTCAACAAGCAGCTGGCCGCCTTCCTCGAGACGAATGGATCCCTCGACCCCTCACAGTCTGGCTTCCGAGCCAACCACAGCACCGAGACCGCCCTCATCGCTGCCACCGATGACATCCGAGCCCTGCTGGACAACGGAGAAACAGCGGCCCTCATCCTCCTAGACCTCTCCGCGGCATTCGACACTGTCTGCCACCGCACCCTAGTGCAGCGCCTCAGCAACGTCGGAATCCAGGAGAAGGCACTGGAATGGATCATCTCCTTCCTCGACGGAAGGCCACAGAGAGTCCGCCTATCACCGTACAAGTCAGAGGCCACCGAAGTCATCTGCGGCGTCCCCCAAGGATCCTCACTCAGCCCCACCCTCTTCAACGTCTACATGAGCCCCCTTGCGGCCATCGCACGCCAACACAACCTCAACATCATCTCCTACGCAGACGACACCCAGCTGATCCTCTCCCTGACCAACGACCCCGCCGCCGCCAGAGCCAACCTCCACGAAGGGAGGAAAGACGTAGCAGAGTGGATGATGACCAGCCGCCTGAAACTGAACTCAGACAAGACGGAAGTCTTCATCCTGGGCTCCTCGCCCTCCGCCTGGGACGACTCCTGGTGGCCCCCCGCCCTGGGCACCGCACCCAAAGCGACAGACCACGCACGAAACCTGGGCTTCATCCTGGACTCCTCCCTCTCCATGACCAGACAAGTCAACGCCGTCTCCTCGTCCTGTTTCAACATCCTGCGCATGCTACGGAAGATCTTCCGGTGGATCCCCACCGAGACCAGGAAGACGGTCACCCAGGCCCTTGTCACCAGCCGACTGGACTACGGCAACGCCCTCTACGCCGGAACCACAGCCAAGCTCCAGAAGAGACTCCAGCGGATACAGAACGCCTCAGCCAGACTCCTCCTCGACATCCCCCGAAGCAGCCACATCTCCGGACATCTGAGAGACCTGCACTGGCTCCCCGTCAACAAGAGAATCACCTTCCGTCTCCTCACCCACGCACACAAAGCCCTACACGACCAAGGCCCGAGCTACCTCAACAACCGCCTCAACTTCTACGCTCCCAAACGCCATCTCCGATCAACCAGCCACGCCCTCGCCGCCGTCCCCCGCATCCGAAGAGCGACAACAGGAGGAAGGTCCTTCTCCTACCTGGCCGCCAAGTCCTGGAACTCCCTCCCGACCGACCTGCGCCTGACCCAAGACCACCTCTCCTTCAGGAAGAAGCTCAAGACCTGGCTGTTCGAGCAGTAGCGACACCCCTCCCCCCCCCCCCCCCCCCCCCCCCCCCAAGCGCCTTGAGACCCTCCGGGTGAGTAGTGCGCTTTATAAATGACTGATCAAGCATGTTGAGAATATCCCCAGCAGGTCTTCAAAAGCTTCTGAATCGTTTTAGTTCATTTTGTAGTGATAGAGGCCTTATTATTAACACTTTAAAAACAAAGCTCATGGCCTTATCACCTTCTACTAGATTCAGAAATAATTTCCTGCTCAACGGGGAGCCCTTGGAGTTGGTTGATTCCTTCGATTATTTGGGCATCAGGGTTAATAATCGCATGAGTTGGAAAGACCATCTGGCCAAAATGCTGCTAAACCACAAAAGAGTCTCAGGGGCGGTTTTGAAAGAACATCGGAAATCCAAGAGTAAGCCCTTAGCACCGCTCCTTGCTATTTACGAGGGCCAAGTTCTTCCATCTGCTTTATATGGCTCCGAATTATGGGGGTTCGAAAACACCATAGAGCTAGATAAGTCTGAAAACAAGTTCCTGAGAGACGCGGTCGCCCTCCCGGCCTCCACCCCGTTAATTCCTCTACGGGCAGATATGGGCAGGCGTCCTCTTAAGGCCCTAGTGCGCTTGGGTTCGCTTGCGAAGGTCTAGGGAGCTACAGACATATGCCGCCGCCCTAGACGAACTAATCCTGCTCAATTCCAACAACAGGATTAAGTGGCTGAGCAATCTGAAGCGGATGGTAGTCCTTTTGGGTTTGAGTGATTCTTGGGAAAGTCAAACACCACCACCCAAGTTAGTGATTTAACAGCTGTACTGGGATCTAGTTCAGAACGAGACCCTCTCCAGTAGTCTAGGGGGTTCTCTAACAGAGCGATTCTTGTCATTCAAATGGGGTAGGAGTTTTGAACCGTTCCTGGACTATATTGAGTTACCCCTGGATAGAGCTCTCTATCTGAAGGTTAGGTTTGGGATCCTCCCAGTCAATGATTTCACTTCGGGATGGAAAAAGCAGAGCGGTCGATCGATTTCATGTCCTAGCTGCGCAGCACCTACAGAGTCTGTGGCGCACTTTTGTTTTGCCTGCCCAGCATATAGGGTAGCCAGGAGGACCTGGTTAAAACCACTATGCAAGGGGATGGGCCTTAGATGCCACAGAATGGCTCTGCGGATACTTAGCACTGATACTTCTTCTATTGCTATGGTTTGCGGAGTCGCAAAATTTTTGGGTAGTGCTTGGCGGTCACGCATGAGGCGTTGTAAAGCCCCCTCCACCTCCATCCAATAGTGTCAAGATAATGGTTAGGACTTCTTTCCTGCCCGATATTGTTCTTATTGTCTTCATACTATATTTATCCATGGGGTAATGGGAGTTGATGGATGTATTTTATACTGATGTCTCCTTGTTTTGTATGCTTTTATTGCATTGTTCTGTTGTCTTCTTTTATGATAAATTTTTTATCGAATAAAGAAACTTGACTTGAATATCCCTAGACAGAGCTATTGTTTTCTAGGGGTGTGTGTGTGTGTGAGTTACACATTGCCTCTTTAGTTTAGCCCGACTGCTCTGTGCCAAGGTACCCGAGGGTAAACAAAGGTAAACATTTAGTGTGTACTACACTTGCCCTGACCACAGTGGTGGTGGTTCTTGCTTGTACAGAGTGAATACTCTGACAATCAGAAACCCCCATTTCTAACAAATACATTTACATCTCTTCATGGCATCTCAATCATGGGACCTGATCTGGTTACTGAGAGCGGTTGTCTTCAGTTTTTAGAGATCTTCAAAGACGGTGAAGAAACAACAACAGTTGGTGGTTTTCCAACACAGTCTTTCTTTCACCACTTTGATCAGGAGACCCATTAGTTAAATGCCTAAAGTGAGAAGAGTCTCTGGTTACATACTTCCCAGGATGCTGGGCAGTCACCATATATCCATTGGTGGATACCACATGTCATAGGGAGCATCAGACTTCCTTTGCCGCATCTGCTGGTCGATCACCTTCTTAGAACAGGAGTGTCTTTGTCCATCACCTCTTGTCTGCATAGGCTTTAATTTTCTGCTTGTTAACAAAGTCCTTTTTATGAGTGACACTTTCACTGCTTTGGTCCTTTGAGGTAACTTGGTTGTTATCGCTCTCTCTGACATGAAAGTTTAAGGACTTTCACATGTGGCCAAACGCAATGTTGTAACGCGATAGGCTTGTAGGGTAGAATTCAGTACCTTTTTCAATTTGAGCCCTTCTAAAATTGCATGGTATACCACTTTTTTTTGTGTACTCCTAAAATGCTTAACCAGTCAGTTGGCCTGTGGCCATAAAAGTGTACTTTTAGGATGCTTTAGGTTCAGATGCTGTAGGAAATTCTTAAACTCCTGACTATTAAAGGGTGGGCAATTATCAGACTTCACAGCGTCTGGAGTGCCCCAAGTCGCAAAGATGTTATTCAGTTTCTCTGTGACTCATTCATGAGTAGTGAATGAAAGAATTTCTATGAGTGGGAAACGAGCACATTCATCCACGATTACTAGCAGATGATGTCTGTTATCAAGTGGACTAAAGAAATCGATGGCTATTCTCTCCCACGCATGTTTAAGGAATTCTGACCTAGTCAACATATGTTGAGTTACATTTGTAGAAAGGCAGTTGCATGGATGACGAACCTTGAGTTCCTTTTTGACTTGCTCATCCAGGTATGGGAACCAAACTATCTCAAAGAGCTCTCTTTGTGACAACAATAACACAATGTCCTCCGTGAGCCAATTCAATCATTCTCTGTCACAGACTCTCTGGAATTAGGATTCTCAACCCTCGTGGTATGACTCCTTCCTGAGTTATGGACAGTTTATCTTTAATTTTCTTGTATTTTTGATCTACACCATCAGTGGTGAGGGGTCGAGTGTGTCTGTTCCATAACTAATGTGTAATTATCTCTTTCAGTTTTAACATGTCACGATCATGACTGGTGTCAATGATAATCTGGGCTAACGCTATGGCAGCTGGTGTATTTGTTTTGACCGTGAAATTGATATAGGCCTCGGACGACTTGACCTGGTATATGCACTCCAGAAAAGGAGTTGGAGGATTCTGATCCTTTCCTGGACAATGCACAATGGTATAATTGTACTCTTGCTGTCGTAATCCCCATTTTCAATGTGAGGTAGCATTTTGGCTTTTGGATTGCCAAATATCGCCAGTAAATCTTGATGATCAGTTACCAGTGTGGAAGGTTTTCTATACAGGAACACATGGAAGTATTCACAAGCCCTTCCAACAACCAAACTCTTTCTCTGGTTGTGAGTAAGCACGTTCTGTCTGGAACAAATCTCTACTGGCATACGCCGCATTATGACTTCATGCATTTGCATGGCCACTGTGCTGTGCAAGAATTGGGCCTAATCAGACTGGGCTAGGCTCAACAACAACCTCCTTATGAAGCTTTGGATTGAAGTGGGCCATTTCAGTAGCACTTTCAATGGCTTGTTGGATTCTCTTAAAACTTTTCGTGCATTCTTGCGACCATTCAAATTAAGCTATTTTCTTCCTAAACTCTCATAATGGAGCACTTGCAGTAGCAAAGTCTCTTATACATTGTGAACAGTAGTAACTGGCCATGCCAAGAAACAAACGTAAAATAGACACATCTTGTGGGGGATCAGCATTTGATGGCGCTTGTACTTTTGCAGGATCAGGTGTTCTGCCCCCACCTGAAAAAATATGGTCAAAGAATTTCAACTTTGTCTTATGGAACTTGCATTTGTCTGCATTTAATGTCAAACCTACATCTGTAAGTGAACGACATCGTGTGCGAGATTTATTGTGCTTCTTCTGTGTAGCTCCGAAAACCAATATGCCATCGCTAGACTTAAATGCAAAACAGGTTGTATGATACGTCGAATGACATCTTGGAAAATTCTGCAGCCAATGACAAACCAAAACTGAGTCTCTTGTAACAAAACAGACCAACATGTGTAAAATATATTGTAATGTACCGGCAATCTTTTTCAAGTTCTAACTGATAATAGCCTTTGTTTAAATCGAGACGAGAGAACACCTTTGCACCATTTAGCTGAGTTATCATGTCAGCAATGTGTGGACCTGGATGTTGTTGTCTTTCAGTTGCCTTGTTTTCCTGACACGTGTCAGTGCATATAGCTTTTAAAAAAACGTTATTTATTGATTTTTGTAGCCTACATCAGTACATAACATATACAAGGCACGGCACAGCTACAGCAGAGAAGGAGAGTAATGGCATCGTGCTTAGCCGCTTACTGCAACAGGCGTCAATACGTATCATATTTAGACAGTGCGGAAATTGGGCAGTAAATAGCATTACACAATTTTGATATGGCAGCAAACATCTAGCAGTATTACACAGGAATGCGTGCTTGTTATGCTTCATAGAGCGAACTACATATTGGCATATTGGGGCAATTCCCAGCATCTAGGTGTGGTGTGCAATAGGAGCGTATTGCATACAGCTTCTTAACTGTGCTTTTTGCGCACTACCCGTATCTGAGAAACCCATGGCGTCGGACCAGTGCAATATGAGCGTATTCCATACAGCTTCTTAACTGTGCTTTTTGCGCACTACCCGTATCTGAGAAACCCATGGCGTCGGACCAGTAGAATGCTCAATGTCATGCTTAAGTAATAATTGAAGTTCTTTTTCAACAGCTTCTTGTAAGTTATTGCACTATCACCCTACGGGCATCCTGGCGCTATCATAAGTGTGCCCAACTGAGCTCATTGTACGTGGGGGTCTAACCGATTGAGTGGAGTCATGCTCTAGGATAGAGCCATGTCTTCAGGCTCTTCTTAAACTGAAAAAGATCTTCCAGCTGTCTCATCTTGGGTGAAAGATTATTCCAGAGTGGGAAGTAATTTGTCTGTCTGAGCAACAGGACGAACCTCTTCATTAATATGCAATATCTGATCGGGACATCTTGCTGCAGATTCCTTACCTTTGAATTTCCCAGGCTTCAGACTGTATCTGAAAGCTTTTTCTTCAAGCAATACCCTTGCACACTGCATAGGTGATGTCGGTTGGCTCCAAACGATGACGTCTGCATTGTCCGCTCCGTAATGACATCCGCATCACCTATATAGGCACCACCTCCGCTAGCTGAGGTCCGTTCTTTTCTTTCCGCAGCAGTCAAGCGCTGATCCATGAAGAGAGCTTCCGTCTGTCACTTTTTGACAGGCTTTTTCGACTTTTGTCGACCCCATTTTGGTGTGTATTTTTTTTCCATCAAGCCTAGGAAAACTTCTGGGTTCAAACTGTGACGCCGCATACCAGAAGGAAAAAACAGTTCTCCCTTTGTTTGTGGGTATCTCTCACAACGGATTGTATTGGGACACACTGATTTGTCACGTTAAGCCTGAAGAAGGTGGCGAATCCACATTGTGCCACCGAAACTCGTCACTTTGTGTTCTTTAAGCACCCAAGCATTCCCAGGGGTCATTAAGAAAGAGGATAACATGAAAAAGTGTTGACCGTGGTTCATTTAGTTGCAAGACTTGGTGTGCCAATTTGATAAAATTGGGTTTTATGTCTCCAATAATTGTAATTTTTTTATTGATTTCACAACTTCTTGTAGAAAATACCAGTTACGATAAACCAAAGAAATACAAAATATCAAAGAATATCCTGGTACAATACATCTTATTCCAGTTGACCAATATACAAAACACAATCGGATTAAACAAAAAAGAAGAAAAACAGAACAAAGATGGCCCGTGACTAAATCTGAAATATACATGGGAAAGAAATAAAAAAAGACTGACATCATTACAGACAGTATATGGCATGTGTTCACACAGTTTCGGTTTCATTTGAAACGTGCTGAGTAGCAATAAAGGCTCCCAGATGTCATGTGGCCTTGAGGATGCTGGTAATTTCTCCGCATATAGGACTAAATTTTCTCTACAGAGAGACCGATCTTTAAGCCACAAGTCTATTGAAGGTCTCAGTGTACTATCCCACACCATCGCTACCCGTCGTTTAGCAACAAGCAATGCCACTCTCTCTAACCTACCCACTGCACCTTTTATGAAAGGAACTAACCCCAGCAAACATATGTGTGGAGAGCACTGCAACGTAATCCCGATAATCTTTGATAGTGTAGTTATCACAGCTGCCCAGTATTCCAACTCCCGTCCACAGGTCCAGGCTAGGTGCCAAAAGTCTGCCCCCAGAGCCCCACGTCGTTTGCAAGCATCTGTGTCTCTGAACCCATATTTAAAAAGCTTGTATGGAGTGTAGTAGGACCTGGTGTAAATATTTGAAATGTATAATACGGAGATTTCCATTAGAAGTGTGAGTGCTAGTGGGTTGGCAGCAGACCTTTCAGTCCTTCCGAGTTAGTGGTGGGTCAAGATATGCATTCCAAGTGTCGAGGCTCTTGTCGCTGTTGAGAGGCCTGTCTTCTTGAGCAGCGCGATATAACTTAGTGACTAGCTTATGTCGAGTGGGCGCAATGAGCAGCGTGTGCAATGCTAATGTCTCGGGCGGCTCCATGGGGAATGTGGGGGTAGTGAATCTGCAACGCCTTTTTTAATCTATACGTGTAAAGCGTAAAGAGGGGTGTCTTATTCTGAATGTAGTTCATGTCTGTGGTAGTCAGAAAAGTGCCACACGGAAATACATCCCGCAGCCTGGATATACCCACTTGCTCAAATGTACGCATTGCTCCCTGCTCATGTGTCACAGAGACGCTCGAGTGGTAAGCCAACAGCAGGAGCGAGGAGTATAAAGGGAGTTTTTCTGCCTCGCGCCCCAGTGCCTGCCAAGCAGCAATTGTAGTGGTAATGGTGTTAAATATGTAACAAGGGGAAGGCCGTTGACTATGAGTTAGTAAGGAGCTCAGTGGGATAGGGTGGGCATCCCAGTGTTCTACCGCTACATGAGGAATGAATGCATGTGGGAAGAACCAGAAATGTGCATATTGGGCCTGCGCACATAAATAATAAAGATAGAAATCAGGCACATTGAAACCCCCACGTTTGTAATTCAGAGTGAGAGTCCTCCATCCCACACGTGCCTGTCTGCCACCCCAGATCACACGAAGCAGCAAAGTGCGCACTTGTTTAAAAAATTGTTGCGTGAGTTGAAGCGGTATATTACTGAAAAGATATAAAAATGTGAGTAACACCACCATTTTGACCAATGCAATACTGTCTGCAAGCGAGAGCTGGAGTTTTATCCATCTATCCACTTGTTGTTCCAGCTTTGCTGTGGCTGTCCCGTAATTCTCGCGAATACCAACCTCAGGATTTCAGTGAACCCACACCCCCAAATATTTTACCAACTGTGTGATCCACACATGGGGAAAGTCAAGTTCATGCGGAATGGTGCTCTCCGTCAGGGACATCACCACCGACTTGGACCAATTGATTTTTAGGCCAGAGAAGCGGATATATTCACAAAGAACTGGTGCTAAATAAGTGCGGGGCTCATGTATGAAAAGCAGCATGTCATCTGAGTAAAGAGATATAATGACAGGTCGATGTAAAAAGTTAAGCGCTGCGTATTTATGAGATTGTCTTATAAGACAGGCTAGGGGCTCCAATTGCAGAGCAAATAACTTTGGTGAAAGAGGGCACCCCTGCCTAGGGCCCCTGGTTATTTGTATCGGGTCCGATGTGTAGCCCTCCACCCGCACTCGCGCTGTTGGTTCAGCATATAAAAGTCGCACCCAGTTAACAAAGAGGGGCGAGAAACCCATCCTCTGCAAAACATAAAAAAGATAGCCCCATTCTATAGAATCAAATGCCTTGGCGGCCTCGAGCATGATCGCTGCCGCTGGCAATTCAGGATTGAGTGTGAAGTGTGGCAAACAGCGTCCGCAAGTTATTGGAGGTCGAGCGCTCTGGAATAAAGCCTGACTAGTCAGGTAGGACCAGTTTTTGCATGAGCGGCTGGAGACGAGTGGCTAGAATCTTCGCCAATATTTTTACATCTATATTAATGAGTGACAGAGGTCTGTAAGATTCGCAACTAGTGGGGGGGGGGGGGGTGTATCTTTCTTGAGTAGTGTTATGATTAGTGCCCACATCATACGCTTCAGCGTACATTTCTAATAAATAAGGGGAGAGTTCTTCAATATATGTTTTGTAAAATTCACATGTGAAGCTGTCGGGGACCAGCCGCTTTTTTATTAACTAATGCTTTTATCACCATGTGGATATCTTCCACCTTGATCGGTTGATTGAGGTATGCCCCCTGACCATCTGAGAGCCATGCGATGGCTATCTGTGAGAGGTATTCATCAAGATCGGCAACGTCGGTCTCACCTTGGGAGGTGTATAGTTTCTCATAGAATTGCCGGAATTGATTGGCTATATCTGGAATACTGTGATAATCTTGGCCTGGATTGTCTCTCTCTCCGTTTTGTATTTAATCTTATTCGCTAAGTGATGACCCGGTCTGCCACCCTTTCCATAGGCACGCGCTCTGTATCTTTTAGATATATATCTCATCTCTTCCTCAGCTAAATTCGCGTGTTCAATGGTAGCCTCTTTAAGGGAAGCCAGAGTCGACTCACAGGGCACAGATTTGTATTCCTGCTCCAGCCTTTTTAGCGTACTCTCAAGCTTAGTCAGTTGTCCTCTTAAGTCCTTTAATATGCCGGAAGTTGTGCTGATACAGGTACCCCTTATAGTGGCTTAAACTCCCTCCCAAAGTACCCCTGCGCTATCCACTGACCCCTTATTATGCTCTAAGTATTGCAGTATAGCTTCTCGGATCGTTTCCATGTAAACCGGGTCCAACAGCGCTTCAGAACTAAGGTCCATGTAAAGGCCCTAGGGACAGTTCGCAGGACAGAAAAAACGAGGCGGACAGGACCGTGATCCAAAAGTGTACGTCGTAATCCAGCCACATCAGTCACCCAGCCCACCGCCTCCTCACTCATTAACCAATAATCGAGTCGGGACCAGCTGCCATTCGCGGTGGATATATGTGTGCCCTCCAGTGTATCGGGGTGTCTATGTCGCCAGACATCTAGTAATCCCAAATCGACCATTCCATCTTTAATCGCACGTGCTGCCCCAGGAGAGTGCCCCTCTCTGCCGCTAGATTTATCTTTGTTGGGATCTAAATGTGTATTTAGGTCACCGCCCCAGAGAATGATAGCGTCTGGGAATGCACTGAGAACAGTTAGAATACGCTCATACAGTAGAGGGTCATCAATGTTAGGAACATAGGTATTGACAATAGTAACAAGCGTGCCCAACAGCTTCCCGTGCAGGATAGCATTGCGCCATTCTGTGTCGGTATGAGTTTGGATTGCAGTGAATGGGAGACCCTTTTTGACTAGGGTGAGGACACCTCGGCTATAGGAAGAATACGAGGAGGCGATTCGATATCCAGCCCAATGACTCCCCACAAATCTTTCTGTCATTTGTGTTAGATGGTTCTCCTGTATAAGGGCAATACCAATACCATGGCGATCCAAGTGCGCCAGGACCTGACAAATCTTTTTGGGTAAGTTTAGCCCTCGTACATTCCATGTCCGACAGGAGATGGACATCACATTACTATGTACAATTGCAGCAAAACATATTTGAGATGCACACAGTCCAATGCATCGAACTTGCTATTCTCACAAGGAAACGAGTACTGCTATAGTCGTTGGAACGACCATATCTACCAATGTAAAAGAGAATTTAAAAACAAAATCAGTCACGGGAACAATCTCTACCTTAAAACCCCCCCCCCCCCCCCCCAAAACCCCCCACCCACTTTAGCGACCCCAACCTGCCAAAGCCTTCCCGAACCTCCCAAAATAGTTTCCAAGTGTGATACCATGGGAGAAACCAGCTGCGGGGATCACCCATAAGGGAGGCGCTTGAGCACAGTAACCCTCCCAGTGAAATCAGGAGGTGGCCAAATCATCATTATAACATCCGCTCACTAATTGTTGTCGTACCTTGAAAAAACAAAGCCCTTCGCACAAGGTAAACCTTTACATCAAAATATCAGTGAGAACATTTTAACGGTGCAATTCAATTATTAACACATTGGTATTCAAGGGCATTGTGACAGCGTGATTAACGGAAAAGAATGCAATTGAGCATTAACACAGAAAACAAAATTAAGACACCGCGTGCAGATATTGGACCCTATCCTTCATGTGTTAATTCACTCCTTTACTCTGCATTAGGTCCCGCACTAGTGGATGCAGAGCAGCTGCGACGTGTAATGTTTTTAGCAAAAGTCATCGCCGCCTTCGGGCAGATGAAAAACGTGTACTTTCCTTTGTCCTCTATGCGCAGTCTTGCGAGGTATAGCATGGCGTATGGTAATTTCGCTGCAATAAGGAGTTTCTTTACAGGGTGATACTCTCTCCGAGCCTCTTGAACTGCCATTGTGAAATCAGGATAGAAAGCTAGATTATTCCCTTGATGTGTGATGGAGCCCTTTTCACGTGCCAGCCGGAGTACAGGGTCCCGGTCTCTCTAATTCAAAAGGTAGGCAATGATGGGGCGCGGAGGTGCACCTGGAGGTAGGCGAGCAGCCAAGGAGCGATGTGCCAGTTCTACTATCAGGAATGGCGAAAGTTGTTCCGCCCCGAAGAGCTGCCGAAGAAGATTCTCCACGTATGTTTCCAGTCTTCCTGTATTTGTGGATTTTGGTAGGCCCGTAATGCGCACATTGTTTCGGCGCGATCTTGCCTATAAATCTTCATTGCGGGCCCTGTATAACTGCCAGCACCTTCTCCATAGAGGCTGCATTGTCTTTAACTTGTTGTAGACCATCCTCCGCGTCTGATATGCGGGTCTCCTCTTCACCCAGACGTTGCGCATGTTTGTCTAACTTCGCGGACATATGGTCCATGCGTAAATTCCGATGATCAATCTAACCATCTATGGTCTTAAGACTTGCCTGGACCGCGAGGAGAGTTTTGTCAATATTAGTGAGTTGAGTAGCAGGAGCGTCCGCCTCAGAATCAGAGGCTGCATGCTGAGGAGCCTGACTGGTCTTTCGTGGCTCGAAAGTGAGTCGCGGCTGACCGCGTTCAGTTCTACCCATGTTGGCGACTCAGCCGCACTTGGTCGGAGCCAGGTCCGGACAGAAAAAAAGGGAGTCGTGACTCTTTCCGGCAGGCGGTATGTCCCAGAAGACCAGCCAGGTGATAAGGGGAAGAGGATGCCGCGCAGACTGCAGCACACCGTGTCTGCCAATGTGCCCTCAGATCTCCATCAGCAGCACCACAGTGTAAATGTGCCAGTCGGACAAAAAGAACACTAGGTGAGAAACCGGGTCAGCAGGGAAAGTACAGGCCAGCACGTAGTCGGACTAGTGTCCCAGCTGCACAATGAAGAGAGCAGCACTGCCACAGAAATCTGTCAGTGCAATGAAAGCCCACTAGGTCCGGCCACTATCATACAAAGGCAGCAAAGTCGCGATCACCAATGAGGCAATGATAATGGTCTCGCTTCCACACCAGATCACAGCTGCAATATCGATGGGGGAAGGAGAGCAGTATCGCAGATCCACAATGGCGCAGCACCACTCGGGACGCTTTCACCGTGGCGAGGTATACATTTTGCCGGGTCCACTTAAAAGCAACACACCGCAACTTTTTTTTTTTTTTTTTTTTGAAAATATTTTTATTGTTTTTTAAAAACATAACAAGGTCACACAAGACAGATCGTTTCATCCTAACATCAGGGGCGCCACAGCACCAGCAACATACAGAGACAGCAGCAAGACTAGACTTATATACTTGAGGTCGGACAACAGCCTAGGTTACATCCGCGATCTCCAGGCCAGACAGGCGAGCCTGCGGAGGCTCAACTATATCCCCTCTGTAGGTGTTCCAGAGCGACCACACCTCCCCCCACTTTCTGGGGCACCCTCGTGCCGTATATACCGCCTTCTCCTGCAGCATACACCAGTCCATATCTTTTTGCCAGTCCACCAGTTTCGGCAGCGTGGATGTACCCCACAGACGGGCTATGTTTCTTTTTGCGACCATTTGCCCAAGCGTGACCCAAAGTCTCCCTCGTTGGGACAAGTCCGTGGGTTCCCAAATGTTAAGCAGACACCTCTTAGCCTCTGTGCGAAGGTCAGTCTCCCATACCTCACTCATGCAGGACACCATTCGCCTCCAGTACCGCTGCACCCCTGGGCATTCCCACAAGATATGGAAGAAGGAGCCACTCTCCCCACACCCCCGCCGGCACAGTCCCTCCCCCCCCCCCCCCCCCCCCCCCCCCATCGCCTGTAGCCTGGTGCAAGAGACATATACTCTGTGCAATATTTTAAGCTGCACCAGTCGGAGTCAAGCCGATATCGCTACCTCCCTTGGAGACGCCAGAGCGGTGACCCACTCCTCGTCGTCAATCTCAAGTCCATCTGCCACCCACTTCTCTTTCAGGGAGTCGAGGGGATCAGGGCGGTTGTTGATCAGTTTTTGGTATGTGAGCGAAATGGCATGCTCCGGCATGTGCCCATCTAGCAACCTGTCCTCAAGCGGGGAGGCCCGCGGGGGCCGAGTCCCCGGGGGGATGTTAGCTTGGAGGGAGTGTCGGACCTGTAGGTACCTAAAATATTCCGGAAGCGCCATGTCATAAGTCCCCTGGAGGTAAGCAAAGGATCTGACCCCCTCCAGCCCCCACAGGTCCCCCACCCGGGAGATCCCGATAAGATCCCAGCTACGGAACCCTTTTGTGTGTCGCAGGCTACCCAATCACACCGCAACTCTTGATGTTTACCCCGGCAACATGAGAGGTATGGATTAACACCAGCACACAGTCCGCTGTATACTCCTGTCAGCAAACGGCACCGCCGTTCACACTAGGGAAACTCTCATGGGCACCAGCAGGCAACAGTCGCAGGCAATCAGTGGGAGGTCACCCATGCACCCACTTCCGACACACCACTTGGCGAAAAGGTAGGGCCGCCACACACAGACCGATAAACCACTCGTCAACCCCACCGAGTCGGATCTAGGCAGCCCCAGCGGTTCCGGACCACAGCCGCGAACGGCGGAAGGCAATACAGCTCCCCGCCCTCCCGCACCGGCAGGCCATGAGGACGGCGAGCCGAGGGCGGCCTACTCCCACAACCAGGCTCCCCACAGTGTCAGGAGCTTACCAGTCCTCAGCTCACGCGCGCAGCCACCGGGGCAAGGGTCTAGCAGCGCCGCGCCCTCCACATCGAACGCAGCGCAATGCTGGCACCCCTCGCGGCCCACACCAGTCCTTACCGCAAAGGCCGAACGCAGCTCACCACGTTGCCGTCACAGGCCCGAGACTTCTGTAGCCGCCGATCCGCTGTAATTTCGTCGCCGCCGCTCTCCGCTATGTTGTTCTACACACCTTCCCAAATGTATATTTCGCTGATTTGGCTATAAGCGAGGGCAGATGTTAAGGATAATGACAGGATTGTTGGCTTGGCCGGCGGAGCTGCTCTACAGAGTGGCCATCTTGCCGTGTGCCCTCCAGCGCCCCCCTTTTATGTCTCCAATAATAGTCACAATCCTTTTGATTGCGTTATTTTAAAACCATTTGAAATTCTTTTTTGATCATTTGATGTACATTTGCTGATGTATGTTTTTCACAAATCTGTTTTTCTCTGTATATTTTGAATCCTAAGAGGAGCGTATATAATAAAATACAAGACATTTTTAGGTCTCGCTGAGTCGGCGCATGCACTGCTCTGCGGGACCTTTTGAAGGTGGGTTTTAAAAGTGCTGCTCCCCACGCTTTGGCTGGCCTAGCGCTTGCGTTCAATATAGATGTCCTACTGGGAACTGTGAATAGGACAATTGCCCGCCACCACTGCCCTTTTCTGGGTGACCAAAGTTTCTTCATAATCCATCCTACCCCAGAGAGCTTGGGTATTCAAGCCTCTACCTCCAGTGGCATGTTCCCTTCTGCACCCCCGGACAGGAAATCCAGGAGGCTGGATAGTTGGGGTAAGGACATTATTTTCTTCCACCAGCCTTGCATTGCGGTCGATTAACACTGCATGCTTATTGGGCCGGTATTCCCACTCCCTGAGGAAAACGTTTGCGCAAGTGCTGCCACAGGTCCCAGAGGAGGCCCGGGCCATCCTCTCCCAAGCAGTGTCAGACGGAAGGAATGCAGCAAAGTTCGCCATTCATTCCTAACCCGACCTACTGGACTGAGTGATTTCATCTACGTTGGCTGTTCGATGCCACACCTGGTTGAGAACTTAGGTCTATTTGGGGGATGTTCAGGCCTCTCTCATGGACATGCCCTTTGATGGCACCCATCTCTTCTCAGACCAGGCAGACAAGGAGCTGGATCGCTTTAAGGACTCATGGGCTTCAGCCAAGTCCATGGATCTCTCAGTGGCCACTCGTCCACAGTCTGCCTTTCGCACCTTTTGTGGCTACAGAAGGGGTTTTCAGCCATGCCAGCCCTATTCCAGCCGAAAGACCATGCAAGTTCAACAACCTCCCTGCGGCCGAGGGCATGGCTCGTTCAGACCCCATGGGTCGGACAGCCAGAGGTCGGTTCAGTTTTCTATCAACACAAAATGCTGTTTTCTGTTTTTCGGGGCCAGAAGAAAGTATATTTTGACTTGACAGCTATAATTTCAAGGATAAGCATTTAGTAGCTTCTCATATTTACATACATAAATATGCATTTTTGTGAATTGTGGTTCTTGTAGTTTTGTTTTTACCATTAAAAGTATAAGCACCTGCATGATGTTGCTGAGAAAAAAAAAACTGTCAATGTTTTATACATGACCTATACATCGATCCTGCCCCCTAATTGTACAAGACAATTTGCCATATTGTGCATCATTTTGCCTTCTTGAAACTGTGTCTCCATAACCCACAGAGTCTGAGCATCATTCAGCGATGTCTGCTGCCTGCTGCTCTGTTGCTGTGTATCCTCCTATATTCTGCCGACTGTGCAGCACTCCCCTACTCTCCCTTCAGTATATAACCTGTGTTCTTGTTGGTCTTTGTTGGGTCTTGCTACGCTTACTTTCTGTCACCCCAGTTGTGTCCATTGAGCATCAACCTCTGCTGTGGCAGCTTTACTTGGCTGCCCACCAACTCTGCCAGTTGTGAATCACTTTCTCATCTCTGCCGCCTCTGTTTCACCCCTAAACTTAGCTTCACTACCTGCTGTAAGTCGCACCATAGCTCTTCTGGCTTTGCAATGGCCCATGCTCTGCTGTTATGTGATGGCCTTCTGTTCTCTGCCTGCTTTGTGTCGGCAGCCAGTGCTCTGCGTTCCTACCCTGCCTGCCTTGCGTCACTTGTGACATCTCACTTCCTTGTGCTCCCTTTGCTGTGCCTCACTTTCTTGTGCTCTGTCACTGTCCGTCTCTCCTGTTGTCCGTCTGCTACACCTCCCCTTAATTTTGGGTCTGCTGGGCTTCATCGCCATGCTTGCTGCACATCATCCCCACCGAACATGGCGGCATAACAGGAAGTACCTGTCACCTGACCTATAAGGGTGGCGTAACCTCAGAACACATCCGTTTTTTTTTCTCACCATTGTCGTGGCACTACGGTGGGGAGTATGTTATTTTTTTCTTTTCTTTTATGAGGACTGCTCTAGCGTCTCCATGTGTTACTAATGCGTTTATTACTGCCGCCGCTCCTGCTGGCGTGGTGGTTTGTATGTGGAGGACTCTCCCGGTCACCTGCGCTCCCGTGCCGAGCGATTGGGAACAGCGGTGTACTATATATATTTTCTGCCCTATTTGCGCCTAGGGAGCAGCGGTGGTGGGTTTCGGTGCTGAGGCTGTCTTTATTTATTTGCACCTCAGCTCTTGTGCCCTCCAGTATAAACGGGCACCCAAGTCTGCATAAGCCTGCGGCTTATCCATGTTGCGGTCTCCCTGCTTTTACTATCTCCCCCGCAGGGCGGTTCCTGGGGTTGTTTATGGTCACAGGATGGCAGTCTTCGGTGTGCCGCGCCATGGGAGCAGCACTTGTTGCTTGGCAATGGTGTCTCTCATATCCCTTTAAAAATTTTGTTCCTTCTCGGCAGTTGTGTTTTTTGTAGCCAAGGAGGGGAAACGCTCTGAGAAGTGTAAGCACCAGTCTTCTAGTTCAGAGTCTGAACCTGCTTTTTCCCAGCAACCTGTGGGGATGGATCTTGATGTCCTTCAGGCAATGATTAATAAGGCGGTGGACTTTACTTTTGTGGCTCGGGATGGACCTGTGCCTGGTTCAGATGACGAACAGCGGGGGCACTTTGATAAAGGCACTGAATTAAAGGAGATCATGACTCCCTTAAAGGACAATGTAGCCTTTCAGATTGTTCCTCTGGATGAGGAAGAAGATTTAGTCTCTCGGTATTGCCGGAAGAAGCCTGACGCTCTTCCATCAATAAGGCCATCCAGAGGCTTCTATTCAGGGAATGGTCTGTCGAGAAAGTGGGTTCCGTTGGTTCCTTGCAAACAAGTACCCTCTTCAGAACTTCCTGACAGAGTTCCCCCCCCTCAAGTGAAAGTGGACTGTCTGATGGTGGGTCTGGCCACCAGTGGTTCCATAATCTCAGAGGACGCCTCTTCTAGTGATCCAGTTGATAAGAAGGTGGATAGTGCTGCCAATCGGGCTTACTCCGCCACTAAGTTTTCCATCAGGGCGGGTGCTTACATCTCATATGTGGTTCAATCACTCCTGCATGATTTTCAGGTCTTATCTGAGGACCTCCAGCAAGGGGAGGATGTTAATTCCCGTCTATCTCTTATGGAATTACAGGTTCGGTTTTTGTCTGACATTACACGTGGCTCTCTGTCTGCTGCAGCGGCCATTTCTGGTTCCAATGTTTCTGCTCGTTGAAACATCTGGATGCGGTCGTGGAAGGCGGACGTCTCCCAGAAGTCCCTCTGTCACGCTTGCCTTTTGATGGAGCCAAGTTGTTTGGACCTCAACATGAGGATCTACTGAAGAAGTCGGCGGAGGATCGTAAACTCCTAACGTCTCTGTGGCCTGCTCGGAGAGGTCGGGTGTGGTTATAGGCGAGCGTGTGGGAATGCCCCCTCTCGGCTGGGAAGGATCCCTCCCAGCTCTTTTGTGGGAGGGGTCGTGGCACCCCCTTCTCTGCTAAGTTGCGGCAACAACCCGCAGGTGCTGCCCTTACCGATTCCACTCCCAAGTCCTGACTATCTGAGAGTGGGCGGCCGAATTGGGCACGCGACGTCACCAATTCCTGGGTTCTTCGCCTGGTGGTCGAAGGTTATTCTATCGACTTCTTCTCTTCTTAGCCTCCAGATCTTTTTGTCCCCACCTCGACTCCTCAGAATCCTCTGAAGCTACTGGGGTTGAAGCAGGGGATCTTGGATCTTCTCCAGAAGGGTGCCATTATTCCTGTTCCTGGGGACGAGTTGGGACAATGTTGCAACTCTCTGATGTTCCTGGTGCAGAAGGCGCCGGAGGGGGGATGGGGGTTCCACCCTGTTCTGGATCTCAAGACCGTGAATTGGAGTTTCTTAGACGGGATGAGGTGGGACTTGCTGATATTCACAAAGAATCCATGGGACTCCAGACAACTACGCACCAACGTCTCATCCTCCAGGGCCTTAAGGAAAGTCGAGGAAGACATTAGCCAGTCATCAAATTAGGGAAACAAAAGTACCCCCGTGCATGCAACAGACCCACAAGGGGAGCCAGGACCTTTTTAAACATCTGAGGGGCGGAGGCCAAACCAAAGGGGAGGACCCAAAACTGGAAGTGTTGTCCCAGGGCAAGGAACCATATATACCTCTGGAAGAGAGGATGCACAGGAATATGGAAGTAAGCATCCAAAAGGTCCAAGGAAGACAAAGGCCCCAGGGGGAAGTAAGGGGCAGAATCTTCTGTACACTCACCATCTTGAATCTCTGGTAAGGCACATAGGAATTCATCTGCACTCTCTTCAGTACCGGTTGGGGATGGTGTTTCTTCCTCCTGCTCGCCAGCTGCGGCTCATATCTCATCCGGAGTCCCTCCTGTTTGCCACGTTGGCTTCCGCAAGGGACTGGTTGCGGGTTCAGGGGGACATGGCTGCTTCCCTTTTCCTGGTTCCTTGGGCTCGCAGTCACCTCTTCCATCTGGTGTATCACCTTCTGCCTCACTGGAATCCGTGGTCCCAGGATTACGATGCCTTGGTTCCGGTGACTCCCGCCATTTCTCTCCCGCTGCGTTGGTGGCTGCTGCTGGACAACCTGGTGAAGATGGTGCCCCTGTTCCTTGACGGCCGATTCCAGCCCTTGAAGTTGCGGGGGGGGGGCGGTTGCTCGGGGCTCTATCTTCTCAAGGTCCTTGGTCTCCTGCGGAGAGCTGGATGGGTTCCAATTGGAAGGAACTGGCAGCGGTGTTCAAGGCTCTCCTGCACTTTGTCCATCACCTGAAGTACAAGTTGGTTCAGGTCCGGACGGACTATCAGGTGGCCCGTGCCGATTTGAATCATTTGGTGGCACTCGCTCTCCTCTTTTGGCTCTCTTGGCAGATCAGATTGGGGCGTGGGCGGAAGACAAACTGCTGGGTCTGACGGTGATCTATCTGCCGGGGAGGGTGAATGGGCATGCGGATCAGCTGAGCCGCCTTCTTCCTTTCTCAGTTTCTCTGTCCCTGTGTCCTCTGGTCTTTCTGGTTCGGGAGGCCTAGGTTGGATCTCTTTGCCTCCCCTCAAGATGCTCTTCTGCTGCAGTTTTGCACCCATCTTCCTTGCAGGGAGGCATGGTGGCGTGGATGCCCTGAGTTTCCCTTGGCCTCGGGCCTTCTCTATGCCTTTTCTCCTTTTCCCCTTCTCAGCAGGGTTTTGGCAAAGATCAGGACAGAGGGGGTGGTGGTGCTGTTGGTGGTCTCCTTTTGGCCTCGCCAGCCTTGTTATCCCCTCCTGCTTTGTTTGGCTGTTGCTCCCCCTTGGAGGTTACCGCTGTCCCCTTCTCTGCTCCGCTTTCCTCTCCTGTCTCGTCAGGCTCTCTGCCAGTTGGTGTTGGGGGTTTGGAAGTTGAAAGGCAACGGCTAGTATCTTTAGGTTTTTCCTCGGAGGTGGCACTGCCTTTACAGATTTCTAGGAAGGTCAGTACCCTTATGGTTTACCAACGTCGCTGGAGGAATTTCTCTGCTTGAGGTTTCTCCCTGACTCTGGTGAGGGGGGTTCTGTGCTTGATTTCCTCCAGGATTTTTTTTTGCTTGGGCTGCCGGTTTCTACTCTCCGCAGCCAGTGGTCCGCCATTAAGGCTATCAGGGGGGCCCCTCTCCAATTTTTTGAGTCCTTGGCTTCTCGCCTTCTTTGCAGTTGTTTGTTTTTGGCCTGTCATTGCTTCTCCTGTTCTCCCCCCCCCCCTCCCCCCCTGGGACCTTCCTCTGGTCCTTCATGCCTTGCAGCGCTCCCCATTTGAGCCTCTGCCTTCTGTCTCTCAGGAGTTTCTTACCACCTGAAGGTGTGTTTTCTGGTGGCTATTACTTCGGGGAGGCATTTGGAGTAGCTTGGCGCCTTAATTTGCCATCCTCCCTTGAGTTTTTTTCCTGACAAGATGGTACTTTGCCCTGACCTGGCCTTTCTTCTCAAGATGTCCTCTCCTTTCCATTTGTCCCAGGATATTGTCCTTCCGACTTTTTTTTCCATCACCCCTCTACGAAGGAGGAAATCGAGCTTCATTGGCTGGATTTGACAAGGGCTAGAGCTATTTACTTTGAGCAGACCGCCTCCCTTCGCCAGGTGGATTTTTTTTGTTTGTCACCTTTGGTGTTGCCCGGCAAGGTAATTGCCCTATGATGGCTACTCTTTTGCGTTGGGTTCGGTCTGCTATTTTCTTGGCCTATCTTCATGCTGAAGTTTCTCTTCCGCCGGTCATTCAGGGGTGTTCCACCCGGGGTGTGGCTTCCTCCTGTGCTTCTTTTAAGGGCACCTCCTTGAAAGATCTTTGTGCGGCTGCGACTTGGTCCTCCCCTCATACCTTCATCTCCCATTATAAATGTTTTCTGAGAATGTCAGTTCTGCTGTCCTTGCTGCTGTTCACTGATTGTGCTTGTCTGCAAATACATTTCCTTATCATCCTTTGGTTGTCTGTTTCTTTTGTTCATCTGGCGCTTGGATATGCGCTCCTGGGTGACTGTGATGAGGAAGACGGAGGAGTAAGGTAATCACTCGGTTACTTACCAGTAATCTTCATTACTCCGAGTCAGTCTTCCTCATCTCAGTCATGAATCCGGCCCCCCCCCCCCCCCCCCCGCCCTTGGGTGTGGAGGGACAAACAAAAGTTTTGCTTTTTACTTCTGGCTGCTTCTCTGCTTATGGGTATTGCAGGATGTGTTCTGAGTTTACCCCACCCTTATAGGTCAGGTGACAGGTACTTCCTGTCAGGCCGCTATGTTAGGTGGAGATTGTTTTATATGATTGAATGGTGTGCCTGGAACATGTAGTGTTCCTGGGTGACTGTGATGAGGAAGACTATGACTCTGAGTAATGAAGATTACCGGTAAGTAACCGAGTCAGTATCCAGCTTTATCTGTCCCTTGCTGTGCCACACCCTATGCTGTGCCTGGCCCTTGTGATTTGCCTTTTGCTTCATACTTCTCTATGCTATGCCTGCTGTGCCTCCCCCACCATGCTACTCCTGAAGCGTCTTATCCTACACGTGTTGCACCTCGTCCCAACCCTTGTTCTAACGGGTGCACCTTGTACCTGCTCTAGCATCTGTGCTCTGCTAACTACACTGTGGCCTAGTCCTTGCCTCCTGTACAGTTTCCAGTGCCTGGCCTGCTGACCATTCAGTCATTTGCCGCCTCCTGACTCTTCCCAAATATCATTTTGTTTGTTCTATCTTTACTTACAACGAGCTTGTTGGATTTATTATAACCATAGTGAAACTCTTCGGTATTTGTTTATCAAGTTCTCAGTGGAAAGGATCTGCCCTCTTTGAGATTCTTATCCAGATCAGCTCCATAGAGGTGGAATATCAGGGGTGGCTTCTCCTGACTTTCATTTCTACTCTGGTCCCCATGCATAGAGATTCAATCTCCAGGAAGGCAATTCGGAATTCCTCAAGCCCAAAACGCTTCCATCAGCAGAACCCAGTGCACTCCATTATAGGCGGTGTTATAGTGAGTGTAGCAGGCAGGTAAACTCTTTTTTTTTTTTTTTCTTCTTTTTTTTTACTTCCTGATCGATATGCCTGAAACAGTAACTACCAATATGTTATTGCTTTGAGGCCTGAACCTGATTTCAAAGAAAGGTACTAGATGAAACTCTTCAACCCATACCTCCAGGTCCTCCAATAGTAACTTTGCGTAAACCTTGGCTTTTGTATCAACAAAGGCGATAATTTACTGAATCCATCTAGTCGGCCTCGTAGAGTGGTGGAGAATCGGTCCGTTCCCCAGTGGCATGATTATGTCCATAGATTGCCTGTATGTTTGTTGGACTGTTGGAAAATGGTTGTCTGTATGTGTGCTACTCAGTGTGTGTATGATCTGTGCCTTTGTGTGCACATCTGAGTGCATGCAGAGCCACAATCTAAACCTGTTGGCGTATTTTTGAGCCATGTCTTCATTTCAGCTATGATATCTTCAGTTTGTGTGAACCACTCTTTAATGCTCTCTCATCATGGATCTACAGTGCCACTGGCTTCGTTGGATGTTATGGGGGAATGGCAAGACGTTGACCTTGATTTATAATCTCAATCAGTCCTTACACACAGTCTGAAGAATGATTCTGAAGAGTGTAAATCTGATTTTAAGTCACAGTTTTTAATTTGTTTGTGGGCTTGATCTCTGGGAACTTTAACAAGCTCAGCTCTTTTCTATTTGTATCTCGAACACTAACTGGGCCCAGCATGTTTGTAAGTTCAGGCTAAATCTCATACTCGCTATAGCGGAAAATGCTTCACTGTTTGGTTTGTAGTTGCCCTTGTAGTGTCGGGATCCCTGACATTTGGGAGCCACCATTGTTGCCGTAAAATGATACCTACCTATTTTCCGCCTTGTAAAGCATGGCTGCGTGGACAGCTGAAGTATATTTAAAACGAAAATTAGTGCTTATTTTGAGTTGGATAGAATTGAAGATCCTCAATTTCAGGAGGATATCGTAAGGTATTTGGCAAAATTAATTCTCAAAAATAATTTTGCGAATGACTTACTGGCAGCAGAATGAAACGACAAAGTGAAGAAATAAGGAAGTCTATAAAGAGGCTATAATGGGCAATTTTACAAGAGGGATCACATTGGAATTGAAATAGATTAGGAAAGTTACACTGTTCAAGTGATGCTTTAAGAAGCAAAAGTAGTTCAGTGTTGCCTAGCTTAAAAGTGGGTAAATGCTACTTAAAGGAAGACCTCTCTACACGCCTTAAGACCTAGTTCTTCGACTTACTCAGAGCTACATACCCCCCCCCCCACCGCCTTGAGACCATCACGGGCGAGTAGCTTGCTTCGCAATTCCCTGATTGATTGATTGACCTTGCAATATGTGCTAAAGGGCCCTTAAGAGTCCCTCTGCTTACAGTACAGTTCCATGTGGGGTGCACCAACCCATTCAGTCAGACCTCATCTCCGATGTCTAAAAACCTGGGGTTGAGCCACAGCTTGTTGTACAGCAGCGGTCTTTATTAGGCCCCTGAATTCCCGGTGTAGTTTACCCTCTTGTTAAAATGAATGTTGTGTGTGCTTTTTTTCCACCCTGCCCAGTGCTTTCACTGTAAGCCCAGTGTCCTGTGGAGTACAGAAAGGTCAAAGTCATGTTAAGTAGTGCTTATGACCTCACCGCAGTAGAGCGTGACCTACACTGCGTCTGCCCTCTCTCATGGCTCTTCTTTCTTTCTCACTGCAGGCAATTTATCTGTAGCATTGAATGGATAGGATGAAGATCATCAAGCGCCGGCTGTCCATGTCCTTGCGCAGCAGCCGCCCTGTGGATGACTCGTTATCGGAGCTAGCGGAACAGATCAACCTCGACGACAACAATGCGAAGGACAACGGTAAGAGGCCAGCAACTGTTACTCCACAGCCTGCTAAGCTTCTCAAATGTCAGATCTTTCATAATTTATGTCTTAACTCCTCATGCACGGGCTTCAGTGCAAGCTTTAAACTTTAACGGTCCAGCATTTGGACATGCTTAACGTTGCAGTAACCATAATTCATTGCTCTCATTGGCACGGAGGTTTGCATGATAACACCTGAGCTGATAACACTTCCCACTGATGCGTAAGGCCTCAGAAAGCAATTTTGTGCTGAGTTTATTTTTTTTTTAAACGTAAGAATTCCCCCAAGTTTCATTGGCCTTATCATTTGGATGTTAAGCTATAGTGGAGATGGAAGGAAGAGGGACACTGTAAAGCCCATGTGCTCAGTTGTATTGCTGTTGCCTTTTAATAACTTTAAAATAAATTAGTCTGAATGGAGCTTCTCTGTGATCTCACAAGAAGGGATGTTGCCACGGAAAATTGGGTGTGCTACCGTGGTAAACATTTCTGATTTCAACGGTTTGGAGAGTGCATAAGGATTCACTTAAGCAAGTGACATTGTAGGCACCCATTCCCCAAACAGCATGTCGTCAACCATGTTCTAAAAAGAGGTGTAATGAACCCTAGAGTAACAAACACCTCAATGCCTGAAACACATGCTCAGCTGGGCAACTTCTCAAGGCAAGTCTTGGGACAGTCCCTTGAGGGTTGAAAGAAAACTAGAAGCTATATGCAGTAGAAGTGTTTATTTCCCTAAGAGTGAACTGTTGTGAGAAAGGTTCAATATTTCTCAAAATTCTGTTACTTTGCATGCCATATATGAAATAAATAGTATTTCCTTTGTTTATGTTGTAGGCAGATTTAAAGCTTGAATTTTGGAATCTGAAAATGATTCACCTTTTATTTATGTTGAACAAGGGAGGGTGTTGTGAAGTGTGTAATTTGTTTACTTTGTAGCTGTTTGTTAATGTTACTAATGCAGATGTATTAAAGCTACATAACTTGTTTGATTGGCTGTTTAAATATCTTCTCAATAAGATTTGTAAGATCACTTCTATAGGATAGCAACAATGCCAAATATGATAGTGCCGAGCCTACTCTCTAATCCCTAACCTGACTATTCATCGCATAGTTCTGTGTTTGCCTAATAACATAGCCAGCCTCTCAGCAATGTTTTTTACATTTTTGGGAAACTATTTTGGCACTGGATCTTACTGGTGGCCGGATTTTCATATTTTTTGTGGACTTCTTTGTTCATTTAAGAGAGACGGCTTTTATTTAGAACCCACATATTGGTATTTTTATTAAGGGGAATAACCTCTTTTCAGTAGACTAATATAGCGTGAAAGACAGTTTCATAATTTACTCAAGGCATTCGTAATTTGTATATAGACTCTAGCTTCTCATTGTGTCATTGTCATGGCTCTGTATGATTATCCTGAGGACTTAAATAAAAATGGTTGCTAAATATACGCCTTAGTTTCTCAAATAGCATAGTATTCCTTTGATTTTATTTTGCCTGTAATAGTCTGAATCCTTAACTACACCCAATAAACATTATTTACAATTGAATATCAAGAGTGACTTCTCCATCCAGAAAGAACTTCCAGCATTTATTTTAAATGAACTCCCTATTTTCTAAGACCATGCTGGCTTCAATCTAACTGAATTGGTCAACCTTAAAACAAGCCGAGTTGTACCAGCAAAGAGTTGCTTGTGAAAGTACCACATGTTCAACAAAGAGTTAACTTCTTTCAAGAGTTTTAAAAACGGTTCCATCATTTTTAATTACTAAAGTAAGTTCAAGGGTGCAGTAAACGTTAAATGTGTATTGGTACATGTAGTAGACATTTCACAGACAGACTGTCTTTTACTTGGAGTTCCCCTTAGCTTTGAGGGCAGTCGAATGACTGTCAAACTAGGGCACTCTGGTACTAGTTTATATAATTTTGTCAGGAATGTTGTTAATTTGTGCGAAAACAGTGCCATGTTACTTTCTCAAACCAAATGACTGCAAGTTATCGTAATTTTATTGTACCTCTTCCTGAACTGATTGTGATTGATTATAGATGCATGCTGGACCACGAAAAGCTGCTTCAAACAATGTAACCACTTTGGATACCCCTCTACAAGAATCCCTACACATACAAAAGCTTATCTCACTCCAGGTCATCAAGGGTTCCCAACCATTGTGCACTTTAATTTAAATTCTAGAAAAACATTTTGGTGCAGGAGCCTTCTAGCTATTTCGATTTAGAGCAGGGCTTTCTGAGCAACATAGCATAACCCATCTAGAAGAAAAGAAAGTCTATTCAAGTGCTTTTAGCATCTTTCTTCAGATTACCATAGATGCACAAACAGTGACGTAATAATTAATTGTGTGTTTGGAGCCTGGCCTTTCCTCAGCTGGGTCTTTTTGCTACAGAGATTCATGTGCAGTGTAAAGAGTTTGATTCCCATCGTGATTGGATGCGGGCAGACATATAGCCATTTCTGCAATGACCCTGACTCCGTCGCGCCATTTGAGCAGTTTGGCTACGGAGGTGGCGGAGTAGTCACCGCCATAGCTAAACTTGTGTGTTCGCACGAAAATTAGGCAGATGGACCCTTATCTTGTCGGTATGTATACTTTGTTGCGACGGATTATACATATCATAATATAAATCTGCCTGTTTGTCTGAAATCTAAAGCAAACGCAGCCAAGCAGTTACATTTTATTTCATAAGTATTAATTCTGCAAACCACGTTTGCAAGGGATTCTTTCCTGTTATCAAGTAATTAAAGATCATGTATATTAGTTGTTTTGCTAATTTTGTTACTAAAAGATCTGCCACATGTGCAGTTTTACAGAAATGGCATGCAGTTTCGTGAATGACCATCAGTCAAGCCATGAATATACACCCAGCATCCAAATGGCAGAGCCACCCGACGATTTTAATTCGGTATGCTTGTTGTGAACCTTAATAGCTTTTTTTCATGGGACAGAGACCTGGTCACTGCCCTATACGATATTTTGACAGAGCCATTATAGTCTGTATGCATGGAGCCATCCATCCTTGTCTATCCCCTAAGGCTAGAATTGCTTAGCCCTTTTCTATTTTCTAATGACCCTACTCTTTAGTTTTTGTCCAATTTGGAGTTTTCTTCCAGGTTATCAGGTTATGCAGGTGACTTTATCTCAACAAGTGAAGCAATTTAGACCCTTTTCTAATCTGGAAGACCAATCAATCTAGTTTGAGACCTAAACACAAGCTTGTGTTGGCTCTAGTGGATCTAAGAATTTACACTCATGAGCGTAGGATGCTGGTCGATTGGCTGTGTATATTTTGTTTGGCCTATTGACAACCTTTTGATAAGGTGGATCATGCCACACTGTTGCAGATAAGGACACCAATTGTTAATGAAATAGTATGTTTTCACTACACAGGAATAACCCTAAAATGTTAATTGTAAGAAACTAAGTGCATGGCTCCCAGTCTTTCTTACCCCCCTACACTTTGTGTTGTGTGAATGTAGACCATGGGATATTATCTAACCATGAACAAGCAGATCAAGTTCTGCTGCTTAAACTCCAGCTGGCTAACAATCTACTACCATATCAGGAAACGCATGCCCCATAGAGGGCCACCATGCTATGACGGATTTAGAATTAGTCCTTCTGAACAATTTAAGTATCGCATAAAGATTATTGCTTCAGACCAAGACGAACTGCCTTAGTTATTGTTACTGCAAGGGTTAAGTCAGAGGTCCGTGTGAAGGCTCACAAAGCGGTTTATATCAAGTGTGCCTCTGTTAATTAAGAGACTCTGTCCTGCTGATCGGAGTGAGAGCCTACAGGGCAAAATTGTGGAATGGCCAGCTAAATGATATGTGCAACAATAAAGAACAACTATTTAGAGAGCACATAAATCTATTCTCTGTTATGGCTGTAGGGCCTTGAACGTCTTCTAATAATATGGCTGGAGCAAGATAATTATACAGTGTTTTTTTTTTTTAACTCGTGCGACTAGTAGCAGCCCATGGTATGCAGGTTTTGCATTCAGAAAGGTTGTGTTTAATATCATCTGCCCTTCAATAGAAGCATCCAACATAGTCAAGTCCTGGTCAAAATTTTGGCACAAGGTATTTTCTTGAAAGGAACACCTTGTGTACTGTATTTTATGTTATCAGTCTGCTAATCATGGAGGTTTGGAATCTATTTCTTGACCCGTATGACGATGTTACCACTCAAGTCCATGCATTCAGCATCTGCTCATATACCAGAAGATTTTATTGTTGATTGTATTCATTCCGAGGGAACTACTTTCTTAATCCGGTATTTGTCGTTTGGGTCCATTTGTCTGCCTCATTTATGTGTGTCTCAAAGTCATTCTGTTGAAATTCAGTTGCTCTATCACACAAGTGCTTGGAGTCAGATTGAGGCAGTTAGGTGTCTGCACTTAGCTCTTCCTACTACTCCCTCACCCTGCATGGAAATCATGTACATGTTTACAAAAATTGTCAGACACTATAGTATGACCAAGAATGAATGCACACTTCATAAATTAATTAAAAAGACAGAAAAAGTTATGCACAGCATAAAAGCATCTACTAGCAGTCTAGTCATGGATCATCTTCAGTTGATGCTTGACAGCTGCTTCATCAGACACAGTCGAATGGGTCATGAGAGCTAATGGAAATGGGCCTGTAAAGGACCACTGCTTCAAAAGCATTAACACACACATTGTGATGGACCATGTACTAGAACACATATTTTGTAAATTAAAGACTCCAATTCAAACCTTGGAAACATGAAGCTTCTGACTTGGTAAGAACAGGAACAGTCAGATTTTGCTGCTACAGTCTAACTTATTACTTCTGCGGTGCCTACCGTCATGGTATGTGTAAAATTGAGAACTGCTGGAAATGTGTGCACCTTGGTAATAATACTAATCATTCCCTGGCACTGGATGTTTGAAAATAAGCTCAAGACCATACTACTATAAAACCAAGCAGTCATCTGCACTAGAACATATCATTCATCAAAAAAACTCTGGCTTGGTTACTGCATCTGTGAACATGATTCGGTCAACATAATATTGAGTATACCTCATTAAAACTCAACGTGGTATAAGTGCAGTGTGCAAACCCTCAATTTAATTGATCTCAGTACGGACCAGTAGTGGACCAAGATTTTTCTGTGCTTGTTGAAAGCCAGTAATTAGCTTCATTGTCTATTTATTTATCACGACTTAAGAAAATATTAATTCATTAATTTAAACTTTTTAATAATACTGCTCAGTCCTTACCCACCAACAAAACCATTTTCCCTTTATTGCATTAGAAAACTCCAAAATCTATTCTATGATGACAAATGCTTATAAAAGCAAAACAGACTGAGGAGGTGTTCTTGAAATTATGATCATGGATTATTCATCGAGTCAGCGAACAACAAGGTATAATTATTTCAGCAATGCTGGTGTGATATTTAAGTACAGCTCCCTGTAAAATAGAGAAAAAAAATCTATCAGTTAAAACTCAAATCTCCAGGTTTGATTGAAATGATTACTCTAATAATAGCTTGGCTTCACAAGGGATCTATAGTAGAATTTTTTTCTAGCATCAACAAACAAGTGGGCGAATCATGATGTAAACCCTAACTCCTCCCACCCAACCAACGTTAGCAGACCTATATGTACATGTTATTCGAACAGAGAAAGAGACGCAGCAAGAGATTGATGTGGACTAAGTATAAAGCCAAGCAGAGCTAAACCAAATCAAAGAACAGAATCTAAAAGATTTTTTTAATATATCCAGATGTCATATTTTTATCAGTTTATTCCATTTTTTACTTTTTGACTGTTGCCAGTTTATAGTCCGATTCATTAGGTAAATGTTCCCTTTGAACTTGGTATATTTATGGGCAGCATTGAAAGGCTTTGTTTGTTTTGTCCAACATCTTTTCCCTGAATTGTTTTTGTGTTCTAAGAGGTGAATAGAGGACCCCCTATAAGGTTTAATTCATGCAGTACAAAAGTGCACGTATTATAAACTGGCACCGCTCCCTCTTTTGCTCAGCTAATTACAAGTTTACAAGTTTATTTTTATTTTGCATAGTTAATTTAACCCATTGCAATAAAGTATTCCAGAATTCTTTAAACATTCTTATTTAAAACCAATAAAAATCAAAAAGTGAGAAATACATAACAATTAAAAAGTGGTAGTTCAATGGAACTGATTAGAGACCAGTATTTATGCACCGTCTGCTGGAAAGTGCTTATCTCGGATTTCATTTGCTCTTGCCCAGCGTGACCATTTATCATATTTTCCACACGGACTCTGCTTGTTGCACAAATTGTCCCCCTGGTGCTAATGGATGACCTTGATAAGGTACAGCTGAGTCTTTTTGCCCATCGACTAGTCAACTTGGGTCGGTAGAGTTTGTAGAATATTTTCCATTATTTTTGGCATTCTCTGTTCGATCACCATCAGAAATTTTACAAATCTGCAGTTTAGGCAGGCCAGCACTGCTTGCCTTCTGGTACGGATGCCTTTCTGCTTGAATTGATCTTTAAGAAACTATTGCCGGGCTTGATGCAGCTCTTCACATAGGCAGATTACGTGAAGGATGTCGCCATTGTTGGAGTTACACAGCCTACAAGTATCTTGTCCGTTTGTCCTCAGCCATGGTGGTAGGTGGCCAGTGCAAGGAAGAATCCCCAATCTATACTTTAAGTAGTTCAATTTTAAGGCTTTGGAATAGCCCTGATTGAAGTATGATTGTGGGGTTAATGATTTGTATGAGTTGAGAGTCATCCATGCGTGAGATCTTTTTGAGAAGATCGCCTTGTCCTCCAGTAAGGAGAGTGATTTTACATTTTTCCAAACTAGTTTGTTGAAGTTTGGATGACCAAATTGTGCATCCCAAAGATCAGAAAGTTGAGTGGCTTCCATGGCTAGCCGAAGATGATTTCTCGCCTCAGAGAAATCCCTAAGTTCTATATCGCGCCACAACAAATAATTTAGCGTGTTTGTGGTGGCGCTTCTTATCTTGTGCCAGCAGATGATGTATGCCCTGCACCTGGCTAAAACTTGTTTTTGCAGGCCAAACTCCAGCCTTATTTGAGCTGGTGATGTGTAAGGCGGGAGGGAGAACCTGGTTCTGTACGCTTTGACCTGCAAACTATCCAGATCTTTGGCGTCTCTTCCCCGCATTGCCTCACTACCATAGGTGATCGAGGAAAGCAGTTTGGCTTGAACTACCTTCAGTAATGGGGTCAAAGTCGGGCCCATCAGTTGATTTGCCAGGTTTTTCATCGTGATGGCGATCAATAAGCTTCTCCTTCTTATTTCCTGTTTCTGACGCACAAAGGACCCCTCTTTCTCAAATATAACTTCCAGATATTTATACTCACAAGCTGGGTCAATTTTTATACCGCCGAGGAACCAGATCTTCTGTGCTTTCTTTTTATTATTTATTGACATTGTCCGTGTTTTGCTAAGATTTATTTTTAGGTTGTTTTCTGTAGCAGATTTCTGCATTTCAGTCAGTAGTCGTTGAAGGCCGATGTAAGTGTGGCTGAGCAACACTACATCATCTGCATACATAAGATTGGTTAAGGTTTTCCCACCTACCCTTGGTGAGTGGGAATTGCAGGCGTCAAGCACTTTTGGGAGGTCCGCCATGAAAAGGTTAAACAGGGTTGGTGCAAGCACACATCCCTGTTTCAATCCTTTTGTAGTGGGTACTTTTGTGGACAGGTGAGTACCACCGCCTAGTTTCACTTGCACCCAGGTATCCGTATGTAAGAGCATCAGCATATTTAGAGTTGTCTGTAGAATCCCCATCGCTCCAGTTTCCCCCACAGTCTACCTCTCTCTACATTGTCAAAGGCAGCGCTAAAGTCGATGTAACACAAATGTAGAGGAATCTTAGATGTTTTTGATGCGTCAATAATTAGTGAGATTGCGAGGATGTTTGTTGATGTTCCAGTCGTTTTGCGAAAACCGGTCTGGTTCAACGGTATTACCTGGTTTGTCTCAGCCCAAAGTGTTAGCTCCTCTAATATAATGCCTGCAACATATTTAGCTTCGTTGTCAATAAGAGCTACTAGGCGGTAGTTGTTTGGATCAGCCTTGTCTCCTTTTTAGGTCTCGGCTCGAAGGCTGCGCTTGCGCAGTCTCGGTCCGAGATTTAATGACTTGGAGAAGAGGGGCTTGAACCCGCCCCTCTTCTCCCCTGTTCTCCATTGGCTGGCCTCTTGAATGCTGGCCAGCCATTGGAGAAGAGGTCCGTCACTCCGAACAGGCCCCGTCCTTTTCGGATTCGGGGGCGTGTTTTTCCCAACTTTTCTAATTATCTCCTCCAGCCAATGGCAAGAGGAGAGAAAAGAAAAACACGCCCCCGAATCCGGAAACGCCACTGCGTTTCTCCGAGGCATTTCAGCTTCGCCTCGGAGAAAGGCGGTGGTGTGCTCGTCCTGGTAAGCCTGGTTCATTGTTCGTAGTATTTAAGTTCTGTGTTTTCTCTTTACAGTGTGCTCAAAAGCTGCGCCGTCTTTGTTGACAGACAAAAGCGCGCATTCCAGACATTCCCGGTCAATGCAGCTCTGAAGTAGTCCCGGCCGCGAGGGCAGGGCGGGTTTATCCGCCCTTCCTTACAATCCCACTTTGCCAAGGCCGAGTGGGGCCAGGAGTCTGCCTCGATGGCGGTTTATTGCACTTAACCTGGCACAAATAGCCCTGTTATCGTCAGGATACCAAACAGCAAATTAAGTTTAGAACCTGGCGTCAACCCTTTAAGGCCGGCTGATGTTATAACGTTAAAGGCCGGGGTCAGGGAGGAAGAACGCTCCGGAGACAATGCGCGGCACTGCTCCTGTTTATTTATCTTTATTTACTGCGCTGTTTTTCTGAAACCAGTTCAGCCCCTTCATCGGAAGCGGCCACCACCCTTTAACCTCCACGAGTCTTTCCTCCCTGTTGAAGCTGCTCCCATCTAAAGGGGATTTGATGTTTCGTGTGCTTTCCTTCCTAATTGGTGTTTTATAAATGCAGTTTAAAAGCTCGGACACGCTACTCATGCCCTGGGCGGAGCCACCTCCTGGAAACATGGACATCCCAAAGTGTAGAGATTATTAAAAATGCAAAAAGTAAAAGTTTAAGTACAAAATGGACTAGAGTGCTCTAGATGCACCTAGTACAACATGAGGGGTGCCTCTGGCATATGAACGTGTGAAACAACTGCACCCCCAGCAGGACGCAAGTAGATGACCACTGCATCAGAGGAAGGACTGCTTCAAAGACAGGGTGGGATGGAAGCAGCTGGGCCTGAGGCCTCCATGCTTTATCTGAGCACGTATGTCCACAGAGCTGTGCGTCTAACTTGCTTTGTTGATTCCTGTAGAGATCCCTGTAGCTTTGTTTATGTACAGAAGGCCATGCCCTAGGCATAACACGTGTGTCGCACCTCAAATGAGGACGTGTGATCCTAACATCCTATGCCTACAGGAACAAGTGCGTTGCGTGAACACTGTAGCGTATCACAATGTGACACAGCAAATGCCTAACTCAGCACGCGCACAGCGAGACACTTCTCACACCCCAGAACAGCGTCGTCCTCGCGCATCATGTCCCACGCCTGTCAACCCCTACTGTGCACCCATTTTCTGGCATCCTGCACAGGATTTGCCAAACCCACGCTGTGCGCGCCGGCAGAGCTCCAGCACAGGGCTCTTGTGCCAACTGCACTGGCAGTGTAGTTTCACTCCACTGCAGCTGCGCCAGCTGATGAGAGGCACCACAGACTTGAAAATCTAACGATGGCGCAGTTCACATCCGCTTGTACAAAATAGCGCCGTTGTTAAGCGCCTACATACGCCCCCATCCATTGATGCTCTTCGCTAATGTACACCTTATCTCACCAGGCAGCACTCTTATTACCGGCGTCTTCAAAACTAAAGGACGCGACAGAAACGCCAAGGTTGTTCTCTGAAGTCCCGACTCTCAAGCAGAAGCGGCAGGAGTGAAGCAAAGATGGCTTGAGGCCTACTGCAAGCAAGGAAAATAGCCGCTCTGATTGCTGTTGGGGTAGTAAATACAGCAATTATCAAGGTCCGAAGGGGCGCTCTGGGGCACGGGGCTACTGCACCTGCTGCACTAATGGTAGCTACGCCCCAGAAACGCTGGACACATACAAAGGGAATCCAGAAATACTCTGTAAACCAAGATCAAAAGACAGTGCCTTATAGCTCAATGAGTTGAGGCTGCTATAGAAATCTGTATTACAGCAACTCATCAAGGTGTGACCTACGTACTTCGCAGTCGATAAATCGAGTACTCCCGTACAATTCAATGAGTGCTTAACACCGATCATTTAAATACCACGAGACAGCTCCTTTTAATGGTTTTCAACATGCAATCTCAGACTGTCTCGCCTGCTCTTTTTTATTTTTTATATAATTGTGCATCCTTTTTATTTTTCAAAATGTGCATTATATTGTCATTTATATGATATTCATAAAAAGTGGGCTGTGATCAAACAGACTCGAATGCAGACTGCATAACAG
Organism: Triturus cristatus; assembly: GCF_964204655.1. Taxonomy (NCBI): domain Eukaryota; kingdom Metazoa; phylum Chordata; class Amphibia; order Caudata; family Salamandridae; genus Triturus; species Triturus cristatus. The sequence continues at coordinate 271,556,079 of NC_140592.1, read as the reverse complement.
TGCATTGTTGTGCCAGGCTAGTGATAGCACTGGAGCAAAAATGTGTGAACGCAGTTTACCCACACAAGTTACGTCGTCACTGACTTCAGTGTATGCCAAAGTGTGTACAAGCCAGTAAGATGAAGTGGGCCAAGCGTTCTCGATCAGACAAAAAGTCTCAGTTTATAATCACAGCAGGGCTAGCTCAGTCTTCATCCATTACAGGCAGACAAAAAGAGTACCACTCCATAATCACGCCTGTACTTTTAGTACAGGCTATCTTATGTTTATTTACCAAGGCCCAAGCTACCACTAGGAAACAAACACGTATACGGATCCCAGGTGTGCGGTTTTATACACCTTGCTACATTGAGGCATTTTGTTCCACGGCATTGTCATTTTTCAATATCGTGCCCTAGTGTCTCAGCAGGTGTATCTTCAGAAATGGCATTTAGGATAGTTTAGCAACTTTTTTACAACCCATTTCCCACAGTTTTGTCCCGAGAGGCCTTAACTATAGAGACTGCAATGTTTTAATTACAAAAATAAATAAGACGTTTTTAAACCACTGAGGGGCAAGATCATCTCTTTTACTATATGTTTTTTTAAATTTCAAATTCCCAAATAGCTTTAAATGAGTTGCTTTAATCTGGGTGGGTGGCGGAAGTACGACTAAAAAGGCTTCTCTGGCTTTACGAAAGGGCATGGCTCTATTTGTGTGTGGGTTGCTCTATGTGAGTGGCTCTCTGTGGGGGGCTCTGTGTGTGCGGGTGGCTCCATTTGTGTGTGTGTGTGTAGCTCTGTGTGTGGGTCCAAATGCAATAGGTCTCGCATTTGGGAGTGATTAAGCTATTGACTGTAAATAACAATGCCGTTTCTTTAAATGTTTTAAAAACAAAAACATAAAAATAATGTCGTGAACAATGCCAATAGCTCTAACTTTAACAATGCCGAGACCATTGCATTGTAAATGCTTGTTTGTGGATTGGGACTATTGTAGAGCCCCTCCAGGATTCTGGAATTTTGTTTATAAGCCTAATTTCCAGGAATAAGGGTTGCAGGATATCCGCCCACTCATTGCTCTTTGCTTTATAGAGGGCAGGTGGCATGCCATTCGGTCCCGGGGCACCTTCTTTCCTGCCTTTGGCTATCTGTTTTTTAATTAAGTCTGACAGCTGGTGCCTCGATGCGCTCACAGGATTGATTTTTGTGACTGGATTGACCTGCCCCCAATTCTCTGAGGCGCTTGTTTCCGATTGTCTCTCTGGAATCCAGCTGGTGACCATTTGGACTCCTGTGATTTCCATGTCGTCGTTGAAGTGGCAAGAGAGATATTTTATCCAAATTGCTTCGGAGATGTGAGATCCTATTCCTGTGTGTTGTGGACGCATAATCCCGTTAACTGTTTTCCAGAAGCGGGCACTGTTGTTACTGTTTGTCATATAAGAGTTTTGCCCAGATTTCGTTCTCACCATCTCTCTTGATGTTCCATTTTAATCTTTTGAGTGCTGCCCTTTGATGTTTCAGAGATGCTTGCGCAGAGTTAAATTTATTGATCTTTTGAGTTTTTTTATCTGTACTCTCTGTTCTTTCTTTAAATTGTTGTTACTACCCTCTTTCCGAAACTTGTCTTTGGTGGGGGGAGTGACTGCAAGCTTTTTTTGGAATGTAGCGATAAAATGACCCCAGTAAGTAATATGGCCATCTGTAGTCGAGGCTTGCGTATTAAAGAGTTGAATTGCAACTTCAGACTGGAGGTTGGAAGTGTCTGACGTGCATTTGATCCTTTTTGATTCAATGTGTGGATCAGCCCCATGGATGTATCTGTCCTGATTAGGCTCGGCGCAGTTGCTGTTATATGAAATTCCTGGGGGCTATGGTCACTGTCTCCTATGTCCCCCATTCTGAACCCAAGAATAAATGGGAACAGCGCGAGACTTGCGAAGGTCCAGTATGTCGTAGAATAAAAAGAATTGACTGGAGGAGAGTCTGCCGGAAATCTTCTGTTTAATGTACGAAGAGGTTTTGATGTTCTAAGTCTTCAAGAAAGCGACGAATGCAGCATTTTTTTTTCCTGTCTAGTGGGACACTTTGTGTAGGTATGCTATAGATTCTAGTTAACGCCAGTACCTCCTCCCCTTCTGCCGAACCAATGAGATACTGGTTTAGGTCCCCTGTCAGGATGAATAGTGGATTTTCCATCTCAGTAGCATACTTGGCCAGCGGGTTGGTAATTTTGGTTGAATCTTTCGCTTTGCTTTTTGGATGTAAGGGCAATACTAATTTTAACTGCTAGAATTGCACTTGTTGAATCCATGAGGGTTGCTGAGGCTATTGTTGTTGTGGAAACATAGGTAGCCAATCCTCCCGAGTGGTGACCAAACCTGTTGGTCCTGGTAGCTGGTGAGGCAAAGCATATATAACCCTTGATGTGCTGTGGTTCTTTGAGCCAAGTTTCTTGCAGCGTTATTGTATCAAAGAGGGTGACATAATTCAGAAATTCCGGATCTTCAATTTTTGTGGCTAGGCCATTAACGTTCCACGAGCATAGGCCTAGGGCTGGTTCCTTTGCCCTGCTATAATCTCTATCTGGGGGGTAGCGTCAGTCCACCTTGGAGCATGTAGTAATTGTGCGAGTCAATGCTTCCATTGTTGGGTCTTGGTTTAGGTGAGTGACTGCCTTTGACCATTGATTTGGTTGATCCCGTTGGCTGCTGAAGCTCCTATTTGGTGATCTTCCCCGTGCACCTCTGAGTACACTTGAGTGTTCCTGATGTTTTTTTATTACTAAACTTGCCGTGCTCAGAAAGGGGAGAGGGTAGGCTGGTTTTTGAAAGGGGGCGATATTGATGCCCCAAGTTTTGAATAACTCCAGCTCAGCTAAAATTGAATCTCCGATTTTGCTTGAGGACCAAGTTGTCTTTGTTGCCTCTGTGCTTTGGGAATTAGCAGCGGGTAAGAGTTTTACAGAAAGTAGATCTTTTGAGCTTATGCCTCCCAGCTTTGGGATGGAGTTCGTTAGTCTAAGGATATTTCCTCGATTTAACAATTCCTGTTGTCCCTTTGAGGTGTATTGGGGATAGAAGACCAAGACCTCTGTTTCCTTCTGTCTGCTTTCTGCTGTCTGTTGTAACCCAGGTTGTCGATGTATTATGGCCGTGGTTACATTGTTTGATTCTTCGAACTGTGTTTCCGGTTTGATATTTGCTCCTTCTGCCACGAAGATCTTTGTATTTGTATTTAATGTTATGTGGTTCGGAGAAGTTTGCTTTGATTCGTGCCCCCTACCCATTGCCCTTTTTTCCGGTGGCTTCCACCTAGAACTGCTTGTGACTGATGTGATAGTCGTTTCTGTCTCTCTAGAGGATGATTCTTGATTTGGCCAAGTTAATGATCCATGAGTTTCTCTTCTGGCCCCTATGTTTAAGCTTGAGTTGGTGGTTTTTTGCTAACTTTCGAGCGAACTTATTGCCGCAAAGTTGCCCGTCTGTCCGCGTACCTGCTCTGCAAGTGCAGGTTCGTTGAATGAGTGACTAATTTCTTCCCTTTGCTCTTGGATGTGTGACCGTTTGTTCTTGCCACACTAGTAGTTTTTAAAGAAGGACACATCATTCTTTTTTCCTGGTTTTGTTCTTGGTTTTGTTCTTCTTTTTGTTCTGTTTTGTCCCTTAGTGGCCGTCCTTGACCCTTTGTTTCTCCAGGTTCTCTACTTATCCTGCTTGCAGTATGCTGTTGTTCGGAACTGGGTGGGGGCAATTGTGCCTGGTGTGTTTGCCCTGCATCTATATAGTTGGTCTCCTGTTTATTCTTAGGGCCTGAGAAAATGGAGAAATATTTCATTGTATTTGTTTGTGACTTTTGATTACGCCCTTTCTTTTTTTGTTGACGACGTTGTTTGGAGTTAAGTTTTTGGAGTTCTCCGTCTCCAGACCCTTCCATCTTCTCAGTGTGCACCTCAGGGTTTTTGTTTTGCACGTTGCCAAGTTTTATCCTGTTAGTTGTTCCCTCTGTGCTGTCGGCAGTGCCTTTTATTGCGTTTTCTGCTGTTAAATATTTGATATCGCTTATAAGATCAATTAACATTGATGGCAGTGTGGATAATTTGTCTACAACTTGGTTGCAATTACAACTAAGATAGGTGTTTGTGCTCTTGTAATCAGGCCATTCAGGTTACCCAGTTTTTCGTCAATACCTGCAGTAAAAACTGCCAGTGTGTTCAAAAGTGTTAGTTGTATCTCCATCTTTTCTGATTGGTATTGCAGTGCTTCGACAGCTAGTTGGATTGTGTTTAGAAGAGAAGAACAAGTACCAATATTTTGTTCTTTTCTGAGCTCTCTCTCGTAAGTGCTTTTATTGATGTTATGTTCTGCCAAGTTGGTGTCCCGGGGGGACTCCTGTGCTGTGTCTTGTTGAGGGTGCGGTCTCTGATCTGAATTATAGGTTGCGATCATGTCTTCCCATTCTAGTGTGTTTAGGTGAGACACGAACGCCCTGCTCTCTTCTTTCTGACTTGGGTCCTGTGACCCTGCACGTGTTCCTCCGTGATGGATAGGCACGCTACCTTGAGCGTAAGCAAGCGGATGTAATGTTGATAACAGTATTTTATTTGTTTGATCTATTAACTTAATAGGCATGCTCTAACTTCTGATCGACATGCTAGTTGAGGGGCTGAAATTAAATTCCCTGGTTTGTTTCTCTTCTTCTCTCCTTGATTCTGCCTCGAATTCCTGCCTGGCCTTGAATTTTTCAGTGGGCCAATTTTCAGCTCTAGCGTCAAGTTGTGATGGTGAAATAACTGATTTTTGCGGTTTGTGTTCTGCAGGCGAAGTCCTCTGGCTGCTGCCCTGTACACTGTATCTTTTAGGGATGCAACCTGAGATGATGGCGCAGATTTGAGCCCCTTCTTCTCTCGTTGTGTCTGTACTATCTTTGCTCTTGGCCTTGGATTTGTTGAAGGACCAATCTTCCACTCTGTTAGCATTTTGTGACGGAGCATCGGCCATATCTTGGGGCTTGTCTCCTTTAATCGGGCTCCTCTGGATGCTGCCCTGGCTGCTTGGTTTTGCTGGGGAGCACCCCGAGGTGCCAGGCGCTCCCCCCGAAGCAGCTAGCGGTTTGGTGCCTGCTACCTTGGCCCCTGTTGGCAATTGGTATCTTTGAATTGATGGTTGACCTTGATGCAGTGGTACCGCATGTTTGTCTCGGGGCGAAGAGCTTAAACCAAGTTCTTGCGTTTGTGGTGGAGCTACTAATGGTAGCAGTGGCAACTGCAAGCCCTTCAGGGATTTATTGCTGGAAAAAATGGCAGACCCTGCGTCCTTTAGGAAACTGAACTTTGTGTAGATCTTTGGTTGGTAGCTGCATGGTAGCTGCATGTTGCGCTGATAACTTGCAGTTGTGCTGATTCCTCATCCGGATCCGGATCCTGTTCCTGCTCGGTTGTAATAAGTTTTAGCTCAGCAATGTTTGTTGCACTGGAGGTTTGAGTTCTTTCCTTTTTTTTCCTTTAATTTAGGAGCAAGGGTCCCCCTGGTTCTTCGCGACCTCCTGAATCCACCTAAAGCCACGGAATCCATAGCAACTGGATTTCACGCTCCAGACGCTCCGATTTCCTAAGTGAGCGAGCGGAATGGAATGGAATCAGAAAGGCACCAGGGGTCCGAAAGTTTGAAGGGCTAGAGAGAAGAGCTGGGGTTTTGGGGGTTAGGAGGTTTTAAAAGAGATGATGAGTGCCCAGATGCCTGACCTGCTATCTTGCTCTAAAGTTTGCTCGAAATGTTTGCTCTTTGTTTAGGTCCCAGCTCGATCAGCGCTCTGCATGGTTGCGCTGACGCTATCGTGGGAACATGGACTGGATCTACTACAGATCTGCTATGGTTGGCCAGAGATCATCAAGAAAGTACAGGAGGGGGGAAGCAATTGAGATCCATGCTTAAAAGTCTTGAAAGTCAGAAACCCCTTGCATCTATCCGCATACCAGCTCCTCACCATTTGTCACCCCAATCCTACTACAGCTGCTGGCCGCTGTCTGTTGAGGTACTCCTCTCAGTGGGGCTCTTGTTTGTATCCTTTGTGCCTTTCTTCCCTTCTGCTGGGCTCCTTGCCGAGCACCACCACGCCACCAGCGCCCTCCGCTGCCTCCACCCCAACCCACCAACTCACTACTGCCACCTCCTCACGGGTCACTGTCTCCGAAGCTGGGGTGTGCTTTGCGGGAGCCGCGGGCCGCGACTCACGCACAACACAACACAACAACTGCGCTGTGCGCTGATGTTAAGGGTGTGCAGGAGCTGCACTGAGCCACAAACAGCACAGTACCGTGCCGGCAGCGCCGATGCCGATGTCCAGTGTCCGATGGGAGCAGTATGGGGAGCAAAGGCAGAAGGCAGGCAGAGGCGGAGGCGAGCTCCCAGCCCCTTGTTCCTTGCTAAGCTAATTAGGAAACAAGCTGGTGATGCTGCATGCTCTTCTTTTTTGCATTTTGTACAATATTATTACTGTTTATCGCCAATGGAACATTAACAACAAGGACAATCATTCTAGGGCTTCCTAAATAATGTCATATCACAGTTGCAGTAATTATTCTAGAATATTGATTTTATAGATACAGCCCACTCTTCAGCATGGTTTTGTGATACTGAATTCCCAGTCAAGCATCTACTCTGATTCACTCTTCCCCCAGGGCTTTTCCTTGTCACTAAATATTTCTAGCATGACACCCTATAGGTCCAGGGCATACAGGGCATGATTCAGCAAATTGACCAGTGCTGTGGCCCTCTCCCGCCACTTACTGCTCTACCTTTCCAGCAGCAGTGCTCTGATATTTCTGATATCTATCAGCTAACATAATAGTAGATTCGCAGGTAGCTTTATAACTAGCTTTCTCCAAAATTCTGATACCAGTTAACCTTTTAGATACTGTTATGTTGGACCACTTGGCCAGGCAATGTGACGAAGCTCCAAATCCAATCCTTGTGACCATTTTCAATTCTAGTACATCTAGAGAATTCGGGGGCATCCAGAATCTAGCCAGATGTCTTGTCCCTTCATTATACTTATTTATGGGGGGACACATTTACTCTAGTTACCCCGAGGAAGAATCTTTATACCTTGCTAAGTTATAGAACTCATTAGGTGAGAGGGTGGTTTATAATCTTCAAAGATTTACAACACTTGCTTGCAAACTATTTGATTTTCTTCATTGCTAACCAGTCACTGATATATGTGCTGATTTGGGCAGTGTTGAAAAGATCCATTTCATGAAGAACATAATGTTCCGATTCGCAGAACATTAGCCTGTATTTGAGCATTGCCTCAAGCCACCCACCAGCCACCGGGATCGCGCCGTATGAACACACCCGAGATATCACTCTGTCTTCAATAATGAAGTGAGCCGCTACTTGCCAATGCCGCACCGCGACTCAACTGGCCTGATTCCCATAGATGAATATTAATTCAGCGATCCCGGCATCAATGAGCTTCATTCATTTACATCCTTGGTAAGCACCTCGCTCGTTTTCATGCTTATTAGGAATCCACACAGTATGACTATTACCAACACGCACTGTAACTACAGGATACTGCGAAAGGTCCTGTGGCAACTGTACAAGTGAATTGAGTCAAGCAACCCCGCCTCGTTGTTCGTTGCGCATATACCGGCTCTACCCCGCAACAACTGTTTAATGTACTCAGACATGAATATTGTATTGTTCTGAGCTATTAGTATACAGGCATGAATTCCATAATGTCCTGAAGATGACCCCCCCCCCATTTTTTTCCCGGGCTCGAAACGCCGTTGACAATTTGTACACCATATGCATGTAATATAGTGTGTAACCTATTGTGCAATGGTGTCTCCACGCAATTCAAGTCTGCTATATTTTAGGTTATGCAGACTCATTCCCATTGCTTGAACCCCTCCCTAATTGTTGTTTTGTCTATTTGTGTTAGTAGGACGCGGGCTGTGTCCCACTTGAATTTTGTATGGAATCCTTTTCATGTACCTATTGAACATTAAATTCTGTCCGGCTGGACAAAGAACATAGTCTATTTAGCCTATATTAATTACCTTGAATATCCTTAAAACTGTCTAGGGGCCGCTGTCTTTAGGAAATGAGCCACTTGGAAAGGCAATGTGACGAAGCTCCAAATCCAATCCTTGTGACCTTTTTCTATTCTAGTACATCTAGAGAATTCAGGTGCATCCAGAATCTAGCCAGCTGTCTTGTCCCTTCATTATACTTATTTATGGGGGGACACATTTACTCTAGTTACCCCGAGGAAGAATCTTTATACCTTGCTACGGTATAGAACTCATTAGGTGAGAGGGTGGTTTATAATCTTCAGAGATTTACAACCCTTGCATGCAAACTATTTGATTTTCTTCATTGCTAACCAGTCACTGATATATGTGCTGATTTTGGCAGTGTTGAAAAGATCCATTTCATGAAGAACATAACGTTCAGATTCGCAGAACATTAGCCTGTATTTGTGCCACTCATCCAATAATATTGGATGGTCGCTACTGAGTGTTGGTTTTTGGTCAAGAGTTATCTGCTCTTGCGAGTGAAGAGTAAAAGTCAGCTTTCTAAATTTCGTAGGGTTTGGTTTGTATTGCTTCCTTTCCTATCACAAGAAAGGCCTTCCATATGAGAAGCAGACTCCATCTTTTACACCGTTTGAAAATCACGAGTACTCCTCTGTATCCAAAACACTTACTGGCATTTTCTCTTCACGAAATTAAAAGACCAAGACAAACTACAAAGATGTGATGTGCTCTGTTGAGCCAGTATAAAAAGTTGAGATGTTTGCTGTATGATCTGGTATAGTATATCCCAGTTTTCGATGGCTGAATGCTAGGTTATCAAGACTTATTGTTTTGAGATTGAAAATAAGAATGACATCTTTCTTCAATTATGAGAAGGAAACTGGGCTCCTATGTTTAGTTTACAAACAGGTCGCTGTAGAGGGCATTCGAGCTTTGCCTCTGTCTTTTCATTTATCATCATCCCACCTGTACAGCAGGTATTAGAGTGAATGCCAGTAAGAGGTTTGGACCTCAAGAAGTATTTTTGATGTACTGTTGTTCCACCAGAACAAAAGTTCTGGTGGAACAAATCATAGAATGATAGATAATGATGTTAATCGATTTCAGAACTTGATCTTCATAGTCCTTAGCTCTTGCCTAGACCCCAACTCCTCTCTCTGCAGTACTGCAGTCATTGGTTTTACCATAGCATGTAGCCAGTGAAGGGATTGACAATTAGTGGAGTACTGTTGTTTTGGTAGAGCAAATACACATTTCCTCAGCCAAGACTGATTTGCTGAAATTAAAATACCTATATGAGGAAAATAAGGTTCTTTATTCCACGGCCTCCAGCGTATCAATCAAGTGTTTATGGCAGTCATTACGAAGGCACAATGTTAGAATTTTCTGTTTTTATTATTATCCTTTTTTTGCCTTTTTGATTTTACCAAAAGCTAGGCGTCGCTAGGTCAAGTAAGGAAGGATAAAAAATGCTTGTCTTAAGTTTTTACAATTTAGTTCAATCATGTTATTGATAACCAAGTTAAAGAGGCATTGAGCTAGCGTTGGACCCTGTCGTACTTCTTTCTAACTCGGGTAAAAAAAAGCTTTACCTCATGTTGCCAAATGTATGATCAACAAAAGAGACCAGTCCAAATGCATATGCAAAATTACTGCAGGAGAGAGTTCTACTTCAGGTTACAATTAGTGTTTAGTCTTTACTCATTGATGCCATGCACAACGTATTTCATTTTGCTTCATTAGTATGTCGTCTTTGCGTTTGATTCATGCTCCAGAGTTACACTAGGGATCTTTATAGTTTACGTGCTAAAACGTGTAAAAAAAATTGTAATAGTGGTGTGGTACTGTGATGTCTGTTTACTTAGGATACTAATCGCATACACTGCACAAGTTTACTAACACACCACACTGCACTTCTGGAATACCCCAAACTGGGTCTTAAGACCCCCAGAAAACTCAGCACTACAGCTTAAGGGTGCTATCATAACCATGTTGTGTTAGCGTCCCTAGGGTGTAGCCCACCAGACTGCACTGCATTTTAGGGGCACTAATCCATCCCACTGTCATGTATTCTCACAATACTCTACTCTGCGATTCACCCGGAGGGCCCTAACTCGCCACAGTGCACTGTATTATTGTGATTCTAACTCTACACACTTTGTTGCAAAGTAGGGATTGTAATCCACTGCAGCGCGTCCTATATATGCTAGCCAGACCTCTATAATTCTTTGCCCTAGGTGTACTAACCCACCAGCCTGCATCGTAGGCACACTGACCTACTGCAGTCTACCATAGGAACCCAACCCTCCTTCATCCAAAGGACACACAGGCATCCACTCCAACTGTCGATCTACCAAAATGCATAATTCCATCTGCAGTGCTTGCTTAAGTTTAAATTCTGTCTTCTTTAAGTAGAGTTCATAGAAACATGTGCTCTACCACCAGATAAGAATCCACAGAACAATGGGGGCTGTCACTGTACTTCTCTGTCATGAAATAGTGTTCCCATGTGATGATCTCCAGTTATACGCTGTTCTGCTTAATAAATGCATTCCCCAGGCTCTGTGAGAAACCTTCCATAGATGAAACTGGGATATGGCGTATGACCTTTAGGTAACACTGCCATTTGTCTCAGAAAAACACAAAAATAATTGAGTAGTTTTAGAAATGATGAGGCATCTCTGCCCTTTATAGCCTTTACACAAACTCACTCTAGAATGGTTGTAACGTTGATATATGCAGTTTTAAATCAATATACGTATAGTGGATGCTCTTTTTTTTTTTTTAGAAGGGCTCTGGGTTCACCATGGTTCCCACTCTAGATGCATTCCCAAAATCGACATCCCTCGAAGATGTACAACAAACGACTAATGGAGAGATAACTAATGCAGCAGGGTAACCTAATTTTACACTAGATTAGAAAACCACAGAGGTGGAAACTAAAAATGAGGGAAGAATTAAACTAAACCTTTCCCTTGTTTCTCACAAATTTCCATGACATTGTCAACAGGTTTGAGCTGAAGGCAGTTGTTTATATATGCGCCGATGAGTGCTTTACCTCTTGCTGCCAATATAATGTATGTAAACTCAGGATCTCTAGCTGATAGTTTGATGATGGTTGGAAGAGAGTTGCTCTGAGATTTTGAGAAGTTTTCTAGTTCCTCCCACAACCTGACTTTTAAAGTGAAAACTGACCGCTCGCCATTTCAACATGGCTGCTGTTGACGTGGGTTAAATACTAGCAGCTTTGCACACATGACTAATGAAGTCCAAACACGTTCCACTTTGACTTATAAGCCTATTTAGTTAAGGCGCCACAGTCATTCGATTATCCGCCCTCATGAGATGTTACATTAATAGTAGTCAGCTCTGTACAAAGAAATCCTTACTGGTCTTTGAAACATTTTCACTGCCCCATGCACACTTCCCCTAGTGCACCACACTGTAGCAATAATACATATGTAAAAGGAAATGTCTTCACTCCACCCCGCTTCACTTGTATATTCATCGTTTATAAAGTAAAACGTACACAAATTTTACTTGGTCCTTTCACATTTCACTAGTCTACTACCAATGCCGATTGACCTTTCTAAGGCACGTGTATCTTGAATGAGTCTATAGTTTGTACAAAGATAGTCTCATCGTTTGGTTTGTTATCGCACATCATGTGATAAACGCGAGCAGACAAAATAGTCTCTTGTCTTAAACGCTGCCTTAAATACTCCCTGAATCGGCACAATGCCCTCTTTCTCTTCTACATTCAGTAGTTTTTTATCATTATTAATTTTCTTTTCTCTTAAATGAACAAAAACCGCATAGAACACAGCGTCTATGACTACTACATTTCTAGCGTGTTTGTAGTGCAGTACAAATATTGTACACTCCTTTTTCTGTTCATCTTTCCAAACAATGCGAACATTGGAAATCTTGGAACTCATTAGACATACGTATATCACTTTCTGCTTTGGGGGCTTGTGTCCAAACATAACTCTTATAAAGCTCCACCAGCATGCGGTATTCTCCCACAGGTGTACCTATACTTTGGGAGTCTCCTCAGCCCTCTCCACAACTGTGCTAGCTCTTTATTTGTGTCTACTGACTGGCCTCCTCTGGTGTTTAGTTAATCCATTCACCATTTCTGCTCAGCTATCCTTGCCCATCTTTTCGTCTCTTCAAGCCTCCCTAAATCGTGATACTTCAGTCAGTTGTCATTTCCATACGTCCTTCTACCATCTATTTTTTGTTGGGCCCTTGCGGCATAATCTGCATATATCGCTATATGTTTTACTATCAGCGGTCCCAATGCTGCATTCAGGACAAATTAATAGAATTTTGCCAAAAGGTTTTTATGGTGACCTCAATAATGGCCCAATTACTTTTTATTTTATTATTTCTATTCCAACACTTTGATATAGTTGTTAGTGATCTTTCATTGCAGACAAACTGTGGAGCCATGAGTCTTGGTTATATATAGGCATAGTTTGGGGGCAGGCGTGTCAAGAGTTAACAATAATAAGGCACTGGTAAAGAAGGTAGTTTAGACAAATCGAAGGGGTTAATTTAGTGAGTTGGGGGAAGAGAAACGAGTAAATAGTATGTAGGATATCGACAGATGACAAATAGGAATGTTGAAGACATGGAGAGAGCAGAGCGAGGATGGTATGGAAGCCTGGGTTTACTGGTAGTTGCTGTATAGCCTGGAGCTGCGCATGTTTGACTGAGTACTTCACACAGACAACGACCTCCCTATCAGATATCACCCACCATAAAATCACCCTCTCACTCCGAATGCTACTGATGAGACACTTTGGCTTCCGCAGGAAAGTCAAGACAATTTACAGACGTGGCCCTCTTTTTGGCCTGGAGAAGAATAACCTTGGCCTGGGTCAAGGGGCCCTGCCCCTTGATTGACAGCTTCGAGAATGACCCCCTTCCTGTCTGTTCCTGTCCAGAATACATCTGGTGCCCGTTGCAGCTGTATTTAGTTTCTCAAAATGACTTCGGAGATGCGTAGAATAGGAGGATGGGTCAATAGGTAGCAAAATAGAAGCAGCACTGGGATATACGCTAAATTGCTGACTATTGTATACGTCGGACATCTCAGTGAAACATTAAAGAACTGCATATATGTACCGTGACATGGTCCTATCCTGTACTGTTATGCACACCTACATTTGGGAATGATAATACAAGGGTGAGATCGATGAAACAATAGTATTGTGGTACCCAAATGAGGATTGTGGTTGTAATTGATTGGTATCCACAATAACCAATTCAAAAAATTTATTGGCTCTTTTACATGTAACACTACTTCTACTGTAGTGCCCAAAAGAATAGGGAGGACTGGACACCTCGGATCTCTTGACATGTGGTGGGGTAAGTGGACATTCAGCTCCCTGTGGTGCGGCAAGCAGGTTTAGGGCCCCCTTTATTGCTGCAATCCAGCTTTGGGGAGGTTTTCTTGTGGTGGTCTTTTTTTTAATGTGATAGAAAATTGGTGTGCTAATGTTCTCACTTAATGTCCTTAAACTATTAGTGTCCTGGAAGTAAAAGATGTTTCCATGAGAACCAGTTGGTTGTAAGATGGAGTGTGACATGGTATGGCTATGTTGCTGGTGAGATCTGTTGGCTAGATTTAGTATTGGCTTTATCAGTTGGTTCTGAGCTGCAGCAAGACACTATTCGGGACCGCTATAAACTTTAAAATTCTAAATAAATACCCCACAGATAAGCATATAAACCTGAATCAAGTCGCTTTTGAGTAAAGATGTTTTGCAGCAATAATGCCTAATTTTGCTGTTCTCTTGAAATAGAACGTGTACATTTGGCTAATTGTCACTCTGTCAGTGCTGATCTTCAAAATGATATATGACCTTTGTTGTTTTTTACTTTTAAGGACTAGTAAACTATTTCTTAGGTAGACCTCAATAAGCTAAATTATGTTGTGCCTCATATATTAATGAACTTTTATCCATTGAACTCTTGCATTAGCAAAAATAATTTAAGGTTACATATGGCAGTGGTTGCTGACTTAATACATGTAGTTATATTTCCAATAGGCACGTCCCCTGAAGGAGGAAAACGTTGGGAATTCATCCGTGCCCAGTAGCTCTATGCGTGGTTGTGTGTGTTTGTTTTTGTTCTCCTGACAGTTAAAATTCAATATTTCTGGTCACAGCTTAAAAAAAACCTATTTCTTTCTCTTGTGTATGAATGGCCATGTCAACACATTATAACAAAAAAAATGTTAAACTTGATACACCCCTCAAATCTCTTCTTCCATTCAGTGGTTTGGAATCTTAAATTTAGAAGGCAGTGTGATCCAGCGTTATACAGGGCCCAATTGTTTAAAACTATGCTTTTCCAATTTTGATGCACCCACCTAGGCCTTAGTCCTCTGATGGATCTTGCTCATGGTATTGAGGGGCGGGGAAACTAGAGTGCCGAATGTTAGCCACCTGACTCGGACCAATAAATGGTAGCTAACTTACGGGTTTGAAATTACATTCAAATATATTACCCTCAGGACCATACTGTAAATGTATAGGATAGCAACAGGATGTCCAAACCTCCTGAAGAAGTTTAAACAGGCCAGAATCATACAAACCAGTATTTCTGTGGCAGCAATGCAGAACAATAACACTAGCACTTGGTGTTCTGAAAATAACCTATGTCGATCTCTGTTATACATTAGAAACCCAGATATCGTATACACAGTCTCTGTGGAAAGAACATTAGCAACATTCAAAAGACTCCGACATTAGAGAGTTTCAATGGAATTTTATATAAGTAATAAAGGTAGTTTAAAGCATTTAACAGCATTTAGTTAGCTCAGTCGAGAGTCTCAAAATGCACTTAAGATGTAGTTTGAAACTACACATTAAGCAAACATCAAAATAGAAATACGTTTCAAAATCATTGAGGAAAGAAACTTGGAAAGCAAGTTTAAAGGGACCATCTCAAGAGGGCATTAGGAAATTATGGTTCAGCCAAGAGGTTCAAGGAAAGTTCAATAGGCTCAGGGTTCCTACCACCAGCATGGGCAGGAAACAGTCCACAAAGCTCTCTCAGCATAGGCATAGATTCTGGTTGCAGTCCGCAAGTATTGCTCAAAGGTCAGCAACGACCGCCCCAAAGAAGTGGAGTGTGCTCCAAGAGAGAACTCGAGTCTGAGAGTGAGCCCCGTCTTCCCAGGGAAAATGCGGATTATAGATTACCGAGTCCGGAGATTACGTAGATTGTCATCCCATCATCTTCGATCCAATGTGATCTTCATCTGTTCACAAGGTGCAAAAGTGGTTATATTAGCATTCTTTCCCATACCAGTTCATGGGAATCGATTGTCTGTTTCAGGCCCACAGAGTAGACCAGAATAAGCTATTCATTGCTGCATTTTCCCCAAGGGGTTAATGTCAAGAGTTCATGTCACACAGTAGTATCCATATAGATATTGTAAAATGTATCATTTCATTCTGGAATGTCATGGGAAAGTAAAAGAAAGTTACATGATTAAAAGTTACAGTAAGATTAATTCTCACCAACATTATACAAATAAATGTATTGTTATTCGGAGGTGTTGCAAATATAATTGCCTAATCACCGTGCATGTATTACTAGCACATTGTAACTGATACCTATATTCGAATGTCCGCAGTGTGTGTAGTATAGGTCTATTGCATGATTGACCCGGTATGCAATACATGTCTATGATTCCCATAATGTGGCTCTGACATTGAGAGTTCAATTCATTAATGATGAGGAAAATCCTCTTCCTGAAGTGTACTATACCAATGGGTAAATGTGGAATGATCAATGGATCTATTTAGACTAAAGTACTTAAAGAGCTGACGTGACGTGATGATAAAGGGTATGAAAAATGTATAAAAAGTTGACTGCAAGAGGATAAAAAACAATTTTTCTTAAGGTCGTGGTAACCGTAAAATACACTCCGTGATTCAAATTGATCATAAGTTCTAAGGTAATGGAACAGTTACTGGAATAATAATTCTAAAATAGATTGTGGAAATAAAAGTCCTAAATTTTCTGCTAGATCAAAGATCGATGTGCATCAACAATTAAAATCTCAGAATGTCATTAGACTATGGAATACGTCCAACAAGGGCAAATACATCTCATGAAAGGTAATTTAAAGCATATGTCAAATGAGGTTCCTCAGTGAGTCATGTGCCAAAAACGGTCGCTGCTGTGCAGAGATGCTGTGCAAAGATGCTAATGCTGTAAACCACATTTAATATGCAAGGTTCCATAAATAAATATATAAATATACAATAAATATATAAATAGATCAGATATATAAACAGCATATAAAAATGGTGTGCATCATAGAGCCGGTTTTTCAAAGTCATTTGGAGACTGTACATCTAAAATTGTTAGCAGCAATTGATAAAATAAGAACCATTAGCACAACCCAATGAAATTTCTTAATGACACGTATACAGATCTTCAGTGACATTGAGACCACCCGGGTATTTGGTATCAAGTTGTAAAATATACCTAGTCTCAAATTTTCAGAGTATTTGGTCTTTGTCCCCACCTCGTCTGCTGGGGGTAATGGCGTCAATCACAAAGTAGCTGAGTTCTTTGTTGTTGGGTTTTGTGGAACTCCCTAAAGTGTCGAGCTACTGGATATGTATTGTCCTGATTGGTGATTGCACGCAGGTGTTGTAAAACCTGTTTGTTAACTTGCAGTTTAGTGCTGCCCATGTATTTAAGGCCACATGGGCACATCAGCACATACACGGTAAATTCAGTTTTACAAGTTAATAACTTTTGGATTTTATATTCCCTATTGCTAAACGGGTTGGAGTACGTGTTTTTGTTGATGCCATGTATACATGCTTTGCATGTTTTGCATTTAAAAAATCCCTTGTGTGTTTGTAGCCAATTGGAGCTTTCAATGATCTCAGGGTTGGTCTTGACTAGACTCTCCCTGATGGATGGGGCTTTACTGTAAGTGATGGACATCCTCTGCGGTAGCAGGGATCCAATCACTAGGTCATTTAAGACCAATGGCCAACTTGATTGTACTATCTTGTGGATAGATTTATTTTGCCTACTATAGCCCATAATCATTCTGAAATCTTTCATGTCATGGCCAGTCTCTGATGTTGTCTGTTGTTTAGGTACATTGTCAAGTTGTTTATCTCTCAAGAGTACTTCTCTGGTCAAGATCATAGATTTGGATATAGCTCTATTAATGATGTTAGGGGAATATCCCCTTTCCAAGAATCTGGATTTGCTATTCTCCTGAGCTATTTTCAAATCAACCTCATTACTACTTATCCGTCTGAGGCGCAGCATCTCACCATACGGTATGCTGTTGATCAGGTGTTTAGGGTGTGAACTGTCAGCATGTAAGGTGGAGTTGCCCGCTGTCTCCTTCCTATGTAAACGGGTCTCAATTGCATTGTTGTGTAGGTACACTTGTGTGTCGCAGGTTGACAGTGACCTCGCTAATCGTTGCAGTGAAATGTAAGTTTAAATAGTTGCAATCGTTACAAAATCTTCTGCCTGTTCTTTTGTACCATGCCATATAACAAAGAGATCATCGATGTAGCGGAGCCACATTTTGATGTTACTCTCAACAAGGTGCCCGTGTTCAACCTGAAGGACCAGCTCCTCCCACCAGCCCATGTGAAGACCTGCATAGCTGGGAGAGAAGCTGGCCCCCATGGCAACTCCCCTTATCTGTTGGTATAACAATTTATTAAACATGAAAATGTTATTGTTCAGACAGAACTTCACCATTTCAATAAGCATGTTGCTATGTTCTTTGTACTGGATGGTGCGCTGAACCAGATAAAATGGAATAGCTTTGATCCCGTCCTCATGTCGAATGCTGGTATACAACGAGGTGACATCTAAAGCTACCAGCAAATAATCATCAATAGGGGCAATGAGTTCCTCTTGTGTCCTGAGGACCTCAGGACACAAGTGGACTTCATTGTCTGAGCAGCAGTGCGCCAGAAGCCATGTTTGCAGCGTGGTGTAAAAAGGGGCGTGGCCTAGAAACACCTCTCTGCAACGCAGCTCTGTGGCACTTACCGGAGTTTCCTGGTGGGCTAGTTGGCCCCCAGGGAACCACAGGATTTAAGGGGACTTAATCCCCCAACTTAGAACGCACCAGTGGGCACGTTTGCACAGTGGTGCAAGGAGGGGGCGGGGCCTGATATGTCAAGTGTGCAAACACAGCCCCTGCTGCGTTGTAAATTAGGGGATTAAGTCCCCTTGAATCCTGAGGGTCCCTGGGTGGCAACTAGCCCACCAGTTACCTCCAGTAAGTGCCACAGAGCTGCGTTGCATAGAGGTGGTCTGAGGCCATGCCCCTTTTGACACCTCTGCAACGCAGCTCAGTCGCGCTTAATGGAGGTACCTGGTGGCCTAGTTGGACCCCAGGATTCAAGGGGACTTAATTCCCGAACTTGGAACACTCCAGGGGGTGCGTTTGCCGAGTGCTGCAGGGAGGGGATGGGGCCTGATGTAACAAGTTAACAATATTGCTGTGTGGGACTTACTGGAGGTAATAAAAGGGGTAGTTGGCCCCCAAGGTTGACGCTGCGGGCTAACTATCCCTCCAGTTACTTCCGCTAAATTCCACACAGTGGGATTGCTAAAAGGTGTATGAAGGCCACGCTCCCCTTTCTCCACCACTCTGCAAACGCGACTGCTATGTTGTAGTTAAAAATTAGCATTTAAAAAACCATTAAAATTCACTGAAAAAAACATAGGTTTCAGGCACGTTATACTTAGTTGGACATTTCACTCGTACAAAACCATAGAAATTCCCCCGTTATAGTTAGATCAGCTAACTATAACTCACGCACCCGCAATGCACTGCTGATGACGTCCCATATTACATCATTCATGACCTGGTCAGTGACATCACTGATGACTTCTCAAATGACATCACTGATGACATCATCCAAGTCAAAATCTGATGCACCTCCTCACACTCTAATATAACCTTTGATACACCCACTCTAAAATACAGACTACCATTTTCGAAACCATCGACACCAATACCAGTTACTACATACGCACTCACTGATTCCTAGGTCTACACACACATCCACTCATTCACCCATACAATCACTCATACATGCAGTCACTCATCAACACAACACTATCATAAGCACTCATACACCTATACAGACACTCACACACCACCACTCATCCAGAATTACTCACACACCTAGTCAGTCATGCAAAGAATTAATCACACTTCCATTTACTGACCTATACAGTTATACACACACCATATCACTTATTCAAACAGAAACAAACGCATACTTACTCTCTTATACAATCACTGATACAAGTACACACTCATCCATACAGCCACTCTCATAATCACGTACTCTTCACGTATAGTCATTTATATACTTCAACTCTCACATACACTGCCTTTTACATATGTAGTTACTTGGACATGTACCATTGAGACATCCATTCACTCACCAACACACCTATACACCCACTCGCCTATACCGCTGTTTCCACATGCACTCTTGAACCCATAGACACAGTGAATCAACCACTCAAATATGCGCTGTCTCTCTCCAATCGATAACCCATATAGACACTCATGTAGCTACTGACCAACCCATGCAGCAGCTTATACAACAACAGACAGACTGATACAGACATTCACACAGTTTAGTCACTAACCCATGCATTCAGTAAGACACATGTTATCACTCACTTAAACAGTCTTCTTCATATACTTGGGCATATATATAATACATATTTAAACTTTAAATTAAAACACAGTCACTGGATGATGTCATTTGAGATGTCATCAGTGATGTCACTGACCATGTCATGAATGATGTAATATGTGACGTCATCAGCAGTGTATTGCGGGTGCGTGAGTTATAGTTAGCTGATCTAACTATAATGGGGGAATATATATATATTTGTGTGCATATTCAGAAATAAGTCGGTGTAATTCAGTAAATACATTTGTCAACATAGCAAAGTATCATAGATCACATCATGAAACTGCTCATTAGTAAGTATGTACTACTACCACATGTGCTAAGTGTTTACGTGTAGCGTATAGAAATATATTGTTTTAGCAATTTCGTTTTAAGAAATCGAAGACTCTGTTAGTGTAGAGATTCAATATATACAGTTCCATCATTCTGGCTAATTATATACAGATTTTGCAAAATCTGTGGTGCATTGCTATGAGAATAAAAGACATTTTCTCAAGCCAATATCAGTTTTGTAATTTGCATGCAAGTTTGTACAGTTCGGAAATAAAGCTGATTAAAGCATTTACATTAAGTTGCCTTATATTTTTTTTATTAATTGTGTAATCGCAGAAAATATATTTTTGTGAGTTTTCATCAACCTGTTTTTTAGAATCTTAAATCAAAATCAACTGTTAAGTAGGATAAACGTATAGTGTATAATATTTTCTGAATTCTACAGATATAAGAAGTCTTTTACAGTACTTTCACCATATTGTTTTCTCAAAAACTTTGTCCTTCTGTAAAACAAGTGCAAGTTGCACATTTATTTTTGAGTGCTTTCGTTCTTATGTTTGATTTTCGTGTTGTATAAAGATTAACCAGTTTTTAAGCTGGATCAAGTGCGTTAATTATTTAAAATAAAGTAGCAACATAGAAACGCTATCCTTTCAAATATTGGTGACTGATGCATTTTCCTATTGTTGTTGCAGTTAACACACATTTTCTCTGAGATTTTCTCATAACACAGAATACAGTTACTTCAGGATGAAAACGCCCCAGCAGCATCACTGATGTGTTTAGTTGCTGAGGTGAAAATTCGACTATTGTAATGGCCCACAGAATGATTAACACTTGTTAAAATAGCCGGTATAAATGAGGTTTTCCGCTGTAGGAGTAACTAATTATTTCAAGACGTCATGGGCAAATGGCATAAAGAAGAATGAAAATATTTTTATATTGACATAGTTCTCTTTAAATATTTTACAGTAAAAATGTGAAAATACAATTAGAAGGTCTCTGCAGATTATCTACTACCAGGTTTAGAATTGTTTTCCCCATGTCCTCCTGCCCTCTCATTTAACTACTGCTTGATCAACCTTTCCTGCCTGTATTTTTTTTATACCATTCTCTTTCTCTGCATGTACTTTGCTTTCATATTTCAATTGAATGCATTAAAGCCATTTTAAATCTGCTTAGGCTGGGACACCTGCATCATGTACTGTGTTTACTTGTACAGCTGGCTTAAAAGATAAACTGCTTTGCTAATTAATGAAACCAACTAGGTATGCAAGGCCTGTTACGCTGCCCGCAATCCAATCAGCCAGTGAATTCCGGTATCGCCACATTGTTCAGAAAAACAGTTTTGCAAATTTGAGGTGCTGCTAAAATATAAGGAAATAATGCACTTGAAATGTTTTATAGTGCCCTCGTTTGGTTTTGTGTATTGTGCTGTGGGATTAGTGTGCATCTAAGCAGCAGTACAACCAAAAATATGTAATTATCCGCTTTATCAAAGGTGCTAATCCACGTATTGTGACATTGTTAGTTTCCTCTCACATTACTGTTTCACTACTACTGAGCGAATTCAAGGCTCAGTGAATTAAGATGCTTGCTTCTGGTAACTGGTGTCACCTGTAGGTCAGAAGTTCTAATACCAACAACAGCTACTCAGCTTTCCATCTTTAAACTGATGATTTAGTTGTGCCTCAAAAATGAGGAAGCTAGTTTCCCCTTCACTCCAAGCCCTCATTCTTCTAGAGCGGGATACTTTTTCCTCCTCTTTCTTCTCAACCTACTATGTACAAGCTTCTGCTGTTCCGTGGAATAAAGCCCCGCGGCACCCCACACCAGGTAAGCTGTTCATTCTAGATGGCATTTTGATGTCTTTCATGTGGACAATAAAATAGTTCATTTCGTTGGAAATCTACTCTTGGGGTCGCCATTCTACACACACTCCCTCTGAGTCACAAATTGGATTTCGCAGCTTTTATGATGAGAGGACAAGGCCTTGACATGTCTAAGACCTTAGATTTGACATTGCTTATGAGTTCTTTCTTCTGATACTTGACTGCAGAGCAGAGCTCTTACACACTCTTGGCTGTCATGAAAAGGTAAACGAAGAGTAAAGTTAGGGAGAAAACAAAGTAAAAACATCCAGGTTTTTGACTGTGCAGGCCTTAACCTTATCTCTACCTTCAGAGGGAAAAAGAAGCATTTAATCACAGTTTAGGCTCCAATGGCATTCATCACACCAGCAATCTATGGTATTGCCATGAACCAGTGCTTTTCCACCAAAAATGTAATTATTTCTATAATTTGGAATGCTAGTAAATTAAGCTTTTGAGCCTGGTATCTGGTACAGTTCACAACTGTAATCGTTGTCAGAAAGATGAGTTTACATCTAAACTCCTTCAGCTATGTTTCAACAGTCCCAGCTCCTAAAATAGTCGGATATTTCAACCTGTGGGGTAGTTAAATCCATGTAATCCAGGAGGCCGTTGCACTATACAAAACCATACTGTACCTACCTGTCCATGGTGTTGCAATTACCAACTAGGGGCATCTGTGTTCTGACAAGAAATGAGGCGTCCTGTAATAAAATGACCAGATGTGCGCCATTAGGGAGGAATTTAGCAGTGGGTGCATGATCCAACTATCCAGGCCCTCCCACTGTGCTCATAGTAGCTATGTTTCTTCATCTGTATTACCCTTAAACATTAAAGCTGATCAAACAATCCAGATAGTCCAAATGGGTGCGCTTGACATAAAGTCATGGGCGCTGTGGTGCCTAGTATAATTTTTTTCTGCAACCACAGACTTATATACTTCTCTGCCTGACTAGCCAGGGGTCTGTGGTTTGAGGAGGGATTTTCATTTAGCTCCAAAAATGCCAAGAGGAACATAGCATCTAAATCCAGAAATTTAAGTAAGGCGGCATCAATAGTTTACGCTGTGTTTTTAGATACCTTGTGGCAAAGAGCTTAAGGTACGCTCAAGCAGTAATACTGACAAGAGAACAGTAAAAGCAAATTGCTCCTCCTTATTCTTCCTTGACATAAAATCCCCATGAAAATCACTGTTGTGATAAAAAATGTTAGAGACAATATTCTGTTGGTGAAGGTATGAGCCTGGAGTTTCTGTATTCCTGGGTTTCAAAGATGGGAATTATGGGTAGTCTGAGATGAAATTTACACGTTGGCAGTGGAGGGATCTTGTACTGAGTTTTGCTGGTTTGTAAAACCGATGATAGATTAAAAGGTTGGTATTGATTATCTGGCAGTCTACAGAGTAATGCAGTCATTATTACATCTTCAAACACCTATTATGAAAACAATTTTTCACGTAGTTTCAAAGCACTGCCACTGCCTATATCATCAGCATCTACACCAGCTAGCTAATCTGTGCAAAGCAACAACCAGAAAACGAGGGCACTAGAACCAGTAACCCTCTTTAGAAGGAGAAGGGCATCTTTGAAGATACTTCCTAATCAGAAAGAGAGGCCTACAGAAGTATCTGGGACCCATCCATCCTAGGCCTGCAACACATGGATCAGATGAGATGAATTCCCTATGCTGGCATGAAATCCGATTTCTCCTCAGTGGAGGACTGGGGATGTATATGTGTATTTGATCACCAGGATGCACATTATCACATCCCAGTCATAAAGAAGCACAGAATGTTTCTTTGTTTTCCGGTGGGGAACTTGCACTTACAGTAGACTGTCCTGTCATTTGGATTGAAGTCCGCTACTCAGACCTTCTTCAGATCCATGGCAGCGTTAGTGATACACTTAGTTCACTTAAAGATCTACATGTACCCGTACCTGGATGGTAGGCTTCTCAAACCCACAACCCAAGCAGACTAATGGGAGATATCCAAATCACAATCTCTCCTTGTCATAGATTAGGTCTTAAACTCAGTTACCAGAAAGGCTAACTAACTCTTTGTGCCAAACTTACTAGGGATTTACTCTAGATGCAAAGAAAAGAAGAGTATTTCCTTCAGAGACAGAGTATCATCCTTCTGAGAAAAATGTCAACTTCTCCAAATCTACTGCCCTTTAAATATCCTCTGTACTGGGTTCGGTGGTTTCATGCATTGCAGTTGTGCTAAATTACTTTATATGGGGCCATTACAAGAATGTTTTCAGGACCATTGAGCTCAGAGGGAAGACAACTGGGACGACAACTCAGATTGTCTTTCAACAGCAAGACCGTCTCTATCTTGGTAGGGGAACGCAAACAGCCTCCTGCAGGCAGTTACATTTAAATTAAACTGGAAAGAGAGGCAACAAATAAATATGTATGTAAAAGACTTAATCCAAAGTAAAACTTGTAGATCTTATTCATGTATGCTTGTCCTTATTTCAGGTTCTTTATCCGAAAATAAAAGCGCAACCAATGCGCTTCACCTTAACAAAGGTTTCCTCAGGGCTGCAAACATGCAAAAGCCATACATGTAACAATGTGCCGATTCAGTGACCAACACATATTAACATTAAAACAAAAACTCATCATTAAATTACAGTTTAAATGATGGATTAAAAAATCCATACCTTTTAGGCCAATCCACAGACAATGACAACAGCAAAGAGAAATCCACTACATGCATGGTAAGACAAAAATGAGTGAACAATTAGTATACAACAAACAATTCAGGCTCCAATGCATCGATTACATTGTCGTTGATCTAGAAACATGAACATACTCATGTATAAAACTCACAGGACAATTAACCATACAAATTACATAGATTCAAAAAATATAAAGAAGAGAAAAGTAAAAGGAAATTGACAAATCAAACTCAAAACAAAGCATTTTATAGAGTGTACAGAGAGAGTTTCAAAAAGGCCACCCACAAACCTTAGTAGTTGTAAAAAAATACAAGAATCACAAGGTGTAAAACGAAAGCCAAAGAAAAAGAAGAGAATAAGAGAAAGGAAAAAGAAAGACAAGAGGCAAAGTAAAGGCGTAGATGAAGTCTCACTTCTCACTTTGGTGCAACGTGATCAAGGACTCCTTCATAACTATTAAACATAGGACCTTACCAGCTTAAGCAATCTGCCAGTGCCAACCAACGGTACACGCAAAGTCACAAAGCGCAATTAAACCTCCAGGACACACTAAAATAAAACAAGAAGGCCATAAATCGTAACATAATTGTATAGTACTAATTGCATGACTCGATGAAATAGATCAATTAGTGTCCAGATCTCAAGAACAGTTATGACAATCCTCCCCAGGGACATCTGTGCAATAACTATGGTGTCCACACCCAGGTTTTAATCTCTGATTAAGTGATGTTGCCTCTCCTTGCCTGAATTTCAGTTTTACTGTACAAGTTCACCATGCGGCATTCAGGAAAGGTCTGACACAAGCTTTTTTTTTTTTAAGCTCCCAGCTGTAAAAGAGTTTCTTGAAGGTTTAAAGATACTCTATCCTTCAATAAGAGCACCATTTGCTTAGGTGAGAAATTGTATATGTTCTTAATTAACAATCCACCTCTTTGCCCCCATTTACAAGGCTTAATTACAGCCTCAAGGTCACTCAGTGACATATGTTCGAGTCAGGGATGGCGATATATGGACGGACGCGACAGGTTGTGAGGGGTATTATATGATATTGGAGGATCTGAGGCATTCTCAGGGGAAAGAGATTTTCATCCTCTTATCTATGCATTCTACCTAGTTCTTGACTTGAACGCGCTAGAAAAATATTTGCAATTAGAAAGTTTTTTTTTCTGTGTCCTGCTTAGTAGGAAATACCGGAAATTAACTGACTTATTCTGGAAAAAAATCAACATGCCGAAATAGAGTAGATGACAGTACAAGATGGTCTACTCTTTTTTTTTTTTTAACACTTTTGGAGTAACCAAGGTTCTACCAACATATTTGGAGCCTCAGCTTGCTAGGCAGTCTGTGTTCATACAGTATTATGTTACCTGCCCCAGAAAAGATGAAAGGCTCAATTAGATCCATCTAGAGAATTGAGAGAAATGCTATATCTTGCATGTTAGGAAAATGTACCAAAATACCAGGTGGTCCAGAAATGTATGCCACCACGCTGACATGTGTTTTTTGTATGCTGGTTTGGGAAATACTATATAGGTTCAAAAACATACAATTAAACCGAACAATTTAAGACTTTGCCTATTAGGTTGATCAAATTACAGACATTACCTTGCCTCTGAGCTGCCAATCAGAGCACTCAAGATAGTGCCGTTCACTTTCCCTTCAGTGGAGGGGAAACTGTTCAGCTTCTCTATCGATTTGGCCTTAGCAAAGTTTTACTTGGAGACCAAAAAAAATCCTGCACCCATTCTTAAAACAATTTCATCTGCCTACCTGTTTTTGTCTACAAGAACACTTGTAATGTAGCAAGCCTCAGTGAGTGCTAAGTACATTCATTTATAAAAGTCAATTCGATACATTTTAAGTTTCATTTAGAAGTAGATCTTGGACAGCAACCATAAGTCAGTAAACAATTCAAACATTAGGTGTAATAGAACAGAAATGTAAAAACGTTACTGTCATGCCATCTTAACATTTATCCTGCAAGTATGTCTCAATAGAAAGTCAAATGAAACATTTTATACATGGCATTTGCCAGTGCTCTTCAGGCTGAGTAAATGTGTTTCTAAAAATGTTACACTTTCAAGTTCCACTCTGCAGGCGGAAAAGAGACTGTGCAAAGTAAAAATGGAAAATGATCCTGCATCCACAATGATTTACGGGAATGTCATCTTCATTTATAAAATGACTGTCCGTACTTGGAAGACTCGTGGTGGCCCTTTACTGAATGATTTAATGCTTTGAATGACCTAGAGCAAATGAAGGTTGTGTATTTGTTACAACTCTCTTGAAAATGATTTTCCTATAGAGTTCTCATCAGGAAACGGGCGAAGATCCTGCAGACTAATGCAGAGCCATCCTACTACCTTGGTATTGTAGTTTCAAGGAGCATTTGCTGTTATGGATTTCTGCAGAGTGGTGAATCTGGTGACACAACATTTGATAACAGAATGTCAGCATTCTCAGACCTCTCTGCGATGTAGCAATATAAGAATTAAATCGCTCATCAGCATACGCTTTAGCCAAATGCTACATTGAAAAACTATACACTTACGGAGTATACAAAAGTAATACCCACCCAGTCGGCCGCCTGGCACTTATTTTTAAGAAGCCTTAACATATTTTTAGTTATGAATAGCGTATCCTGTTGGCTCCTAGAATGCCATTGCACTTCCAGTGGCCGCATAATCAATTAAACTAGGACGGAGATAAAGTGAACCTCTCTCGCTTAAAACACTGAAGAAAGGGAGGGGGGCAGGGACTTGGCACCAAGCTAGGATTGCTACTGACTTCATCTTTTGGAACAGAATGGCCATGAAAGGAACACACCAGGTCACCTCTAGTCCCCTCAACCTCATAAGGGTCTCCTGGTTGAAATGAAGGCACTTTACCTAAATTGTATTAAAAAGTCCCCAAGAGAATTTATAAAACTCAGCATTTCACTATGCATTTCAAGCAGATGCATGATTATTTTAGGTATCCTGTTTAGATTCCCCAAAAAATATTTAATCTGACAAGCTGTTAATATCAAAGAGAGCAATACATAACACAAGTCTTTTTCTGTCGAAGTACAAGTCTTCAGAAGAAACCTTGATGTAACAAAATGAGCTAACATTTATAATCATATACGTCAGTGTAGAACATCCAGCATAAATAAACTAACACCGTTTTAGGACAAAATTAATTATGATTTTCTAAAGTCTGAAATAAGCTAATATATTTTTGGTTTTACTGCTGCATTAAAAGGTACATGGGAATCTGAAATATTTTGCTAGGGTTTTCTCCTGATCTTAGGATCTTTTAACAAACCCTTACAAACGATGCACAGCTACATGAATTTCACCCCACAGCTGGTCCTGAAGTAGATTGTAAAACTGCTTCCTGAAATTTGCAAAACCCTTATTGTATTTTACAGATGCCCTTTCATTTTCCTTCTTGTATCATTTCTTTTCTTTTACTTTCTCTGTTTTACTTTTCTTGCTGCTGCTGGATTTTTCTCTTCCTGCTGTCGTGGTGAATAGAACCGATCGTGAAGAATGGCAAGCCACCTTCTTCCCACAGCATGCATTCCTTCTTCCAGCAGTACGTGGGCTCTTTCAAAACCGCCCCGCTACGGCGGCCCTACAGCGTGATCGGAGCAAGTGTTAGCTCCTACTTGTCCCTGTCCAGGAAAAGCACATTGGGTGAATATTCTGACCTTTTTGTGTTTGTCTGTTTCTTGCCTCTTTAACATTGTCTTTATTTTGGGACCCCTGTTTTCGTTTTAAATTACATTTTGTTATGCAGATTAAAAATGAGGATTAAATCTGACGGAGTAATTCATTTGTTTAGACCACATTTAGAGATTGAGCTTCACAAGAAAAAAATTAAAAGCAAATATTAGTAAGCTATTTACTAATGTTAAGAGGCAGATTCTACCAGAAGGAAAGTGTGCAGAAAAAATAGCAAGCATGAGGGAAAACGTATGTTCAACTGGTATTTTAAATTGCATTTGTATGATGTTGCTGCAATTCACGAGCCATTTACAAGCTTAGCCGATTCAGAGCTCCACTAAAACACTTTGGAGATGATGTAGAAATGCATATCATTTTGCCATAGTCCTAAAAGCCGTTCGTCACTGGACAAATGTAGAAAACAACTGAAATCCAGCGTTCAGGCCTTGCAAAGATGCTCTGATTAGTCAACAGTAATCTTTATTACATTGTGCCCTAGTGTTCCTCGTCTTTATATTATAAGTATTAAGAATCCTGTTTAAAAAATTGACAACCATGCTAGACCATCAAATTTAAGAAAAACTTTCAACACCACCTTTTTTGTCATGAAGACATAAATGCCTGACCTTTTAGTGGTAGGTCCTGTTTGTAAAACCTAGCAATATGTCGGTTGAAGACAGATCACACAGGAGGGCAGAAAGAAGGGAATCTAGGCCTGTGGTGAGGAAGAGTAGGACTCCATGTAATGAGTACTGTATACATAAGTAACTTGGCCATTATCAAGTCATACTTCTTCCTCTTCACAGTTACATTAGGAAGATATAGCAAGTGAATGCCAAGTCACTAACAACTCTTGTCAGTCAACTACAAATCTTGTGCATTTCAACACTCCTGTGAATGTACTGGATCCAAAACACCACTGAGGAAGAAAAACAAATATCTATTAAACAAATAAGGCAATGGCTTGATAAGATTGTCAGTTATTCGTATATATTGAGACCGTGATACAATTCACCCTCATGCAGACTATTACTAACATGCCTTGATGGACCAGGAGGCTACAAGTGACTCCCTCAGGAACACAAGGGCATCCCAGCAGACATAGAATTCCAACTTTAGGAGTTAAAAATAATTGTTACAAAGACATTTCAACAATGGGCATACATGTTTGAATAGCTTAAAGTCAAGGAACCAGAACATAAGTAATGAGACCCACTCACACTGAAAAGAAGATTCCTACAGGTACCAAAAAAAAAAAAAGAACTGTGACGCACTGGCAGGTCTTCACAAACTAGATCACAGAATAGTGTCTAGACATGAAAACCCTACTAGGGTATTTCCTCATACTTAATATTTTTTCAAAAAAAATGTTTATTGGCATTTTGTTAACATTCTTTTTATCTCAGAATTATTATTTTCCATTATCATCCCTTAGGTTCGACACTTAACATATCACTTGTGAGGACATTAACTGACAGCATTCATACATATCATCTTCTATCTATGGATATATACAAAGATTCTGTTCGATATATAGTCACTTTGCCCCACTGAGCACAGTGATATTAGTAGTTATGCCAGTGCATAGACCCTCGGTAATGTGTCTCCATATAGTATGACGTGTCTTCCCCTTCTAGGGTTGTAGTGACGCGTAGTAAGTGTGATACTGCCATATAAAGTTCGTATATAAAAATTGTGATGTACTTAGAACTGACAGTACATACACCAACAACACTAAGGTTAACGTAGGTTGGGAGCATTAGAGGGGGTTCGGGGGGTGTTGGTGGGTGGTGGACACTGTTTTATGTCTCCAGGTTGGCCCAACTAAAGGTTACTCCTAGTATAATCGTGCAGTTCTGTAATGCGTCACTTGGCAGGAGGGGGAGTTGGACCCAAGGGGGAAGAGGCGTGTGAGGAGAGCCACAGACACTCCCCAACCCTTCCGAAGCCAATATCTCTGTTCCTCTCCATTGGCCCCAACGGGTCAGTTCGTGGGAGGTTCACTGTCTTCATCTGTGCAATTAGAATGACTCGGATGCTCCCAGATATGTACGGCATCCTTCCAGAGATCTGCATCCCCATACTTAATGATAAGTGCGATAATAAGTGAACGACTGAGATCAAACGAGCAAGATCATTTTGCCCAGTATGCAGACTCTGGAGAAGGTGAGGCAGAGACCATTCTTTTCATCAACCAGCCTTGAACGAGTGAAAATTTCACTGAACAGTCAAGAAGAATACCAAGAACGGAGTGAACACAAACCTGACTTGTCACACGGCTGAAGAATGTCAACACAATTTTGACTAACCACGGTTCGTTTCCTTCATCAAGCCTACAAGTAGGAGCTTAGAATTTACAGGAAAATTTGAGTGCAGAAAATTCTCAGTTTTTAACATCACACTGACTAAAAGGAACAGACATTGGCAAAGTCAAAAGGTCGCTCCATTGTGACCTATTGGCTTTGCTAATGGGTATTTTAGCCATGCTGCACAGCATCCATGATGATGTGCAGCATGGCTAAAGTATATTAAAAAAAAAAAAATCTTTTGACGTGGACAGCCACGTCATGTGCGCGCTTACAAAACGATGCAGGTTTTTTTTTTTTCTTTTCTGTTTAATTACTAATCTTAGTTAGATCGGTAACTAAAAAGATGTAAAAAAAAAAAAACGTGAGAATTTCTCTTTTTTAAGCATGTATGGGGAAGCAACGCAGGTGGTGAAAACAACATGGTGTTTGGTGGGGAAGCAATATGGAGGGCCCAGGTGAGGGGAGGAGAAGCCACCGGTGAGAGAGCAATATGGAGATGAAATAGGGTGTGCAGGTGTGGGGGGAGCAACATGGAGGATGGAGGTGGGGAGTAGAATCACATGGGCAAAAAAGCAATAAAAGAAGTGTGAGCACAACGTGAAAGGGAGCGGGGAGAAACCTACAGAGAAGTCTATAAGGGAAATGGCTGGAAAAAGCATGCATTGCTATGGAGTGCTTAGCCCTTAAAAAAACAAATTGTGCTTAAAAGAGAAGCAGTGGAAGCAACGAAGTCAGCCAACCAAAAGTGATGGTAAAGAGGCTAGGCTCCATGGGAGGGAGAAACACAAGATTGACAAACTGGGACACCCAGTAGAAGCAGACAAAAGAGGTTCACAGGAAAGCCAAACAATGGTTAGCAATGGGTGGGCTCTAGGTTTCTGTATGTTCTTGTCAAGCCCACCCAGTATGTCTCCTATCATACAGCATGTGTGCTGTCTAGTAGGCTAAACATAAACATTGTGATACCTGGGGTCTAGATTAGGTCATGCAGGCACACATCCCTAAATTTGGATGAGCACTTACGTACAGGCTTCCAAAAGCCATTACCAACATACAAATTCTGAAATGCTCAGACACAAACACCCTTTAAAAAAAAATATTTTTATTCAGTTTTGAAAAAAGCTGTGCAAATTGCCACAAACCTGTGTCTATGGCAAACAAATAAACAATGCAGCTGGGCACAGATGATACAGTAATCCTCACATACATCATCAACGGTGAACTGTGAGCAGTTGGATACTCAATAAGCAGCAGGCAAGTACCATCAGTGGGATCAAGCATATCAGCAGGCTTGAGCAGACAGGATATCCGGTTCCTCTCCCGACACCTCCAGGTCATGGCATTCGATCCACCTGCCCCAAACTTTGCAAAACACCCTCTACTTCTATAAGTAACTTTTTCTGTGATCATGTAAAAGTCCATCCCCGCCCTTCATTCTGACATAGATGGCAGTTGAGATGCCCCCCAGCATTTCGCCACATCCCTCTTTGCCACTGTTAATCCCAGATTGCACAAAAGTAGCTTTGCCCTTGGAATATCCACTTCATTGGGTATACCAAGAAGAATGTACATGGGATCGGGGGGGGGGGGGGGGGGAGTGTTACTCAAACCATTTTACCTGCATCATATATTCTCTTTTGCCAATATGTTTCTATGGCTGGGCAAGTCCACACCGCAAACATTTTGGGGACTCTGCTCTCCCGAGTCTGTGTAGACACAAAGACCCTTGAACCAAGCTGGAGATGCTGTCTGGCCTCTGCTAAGTCAGAGCACACATATACCCTATCCACATAGCAAAGGCCGTGAGTTTGAACGCAATAAGGAGCACTACCTCTGCAGCACTTTCTGTTAGTTACAATATAGGCCATCTCCATTAGAACCTGTGGGGAAAAAGGGTATTGTGATCATTCCAGTGAATCTGGTTGCTCTTTGGTGTATAGGTGGGTGTAAAAGGAGTGAAAGCACCTCGCTTTCTCTCTGCCGTACACATTAGCCTCTCCAGGAGTTTAATTTCTCTTATGGCAGCTTTAGTGCGATGGGCTGGTAAGAGGTTCGACAGCATTTTTACTGATTTATTACCATGCTCATGGTACTTCTTTTCGAGTTGGGTCAGTAGATATGCGGACCTGTCTGCCTCAAGATTTCGGATTTGTCCCTGATTTGTTATTACTTTCCTCCATACCCCCTGAGAGTGGGTTCTGTTATACTCCCTCTCAGGTTTCTGGAGTTCCGCTCCTAATTTAAGGTGCATCTCTTCTCTTCATTTCTATAGGCGTGCAGCTTCTGCTATGAAAATATCTCTTAGAACCATCTTTAAGGTGTCCTAGAGGGTGGCACACCAGGTCCCTCAAGAGGGGATCCTGAAGTTGCCAGGTGTTGGCAGACCTGGGCTCCCAGAAACCTATGCCTGTTAGCGTGCAAGAGACAGGACTGTGATCAGAGAGGGTCTTGAATGGAGTCTGTCAGGCTAGGGACTAGGTATTTATCCAGAAGCATATAATCAAGCCTGGCATAGGTCTTGTGAGGGCCAGAAAAAGAAGAGTAGTCTCGAATGAGATGGTGGGGGGTCCTCCAAGCATCAACCATATCCTCTAATAGGGTCTTACTGGCGGCCGATGAGGCCATTGAGCCTCCCCTTCCTGTGTGATCTGTATCAACCATAGGTTTGAAAACCAAATTAAACTTGCCTCCCATTATCCGGGGGGTGCATTTGACAAGGCTGCAAGATAATGAATCCCTTCTGTCAGGAAGGACTCTCGCTGTTGTGTAAGGCTATAGACTGAAGCTAGAGTTAGAGACTGTCTTCTCAGTGATCCCTGGATGGTCACCCACCACCCGTTGGCACGTCTGAGAATCCCCTCAACTGCTAGGGGGCAGGGGTGATGTTGCTTAAACCCCCTCCCCCCTCCCCCAATCGTCTTGTTCCCCCAAGGTGAAGTATTGGCCTGGATAGTCGCTTATTTTAAGGACGGAATCGTCCAGGCTTAGTAGGTGGGTCTCCTGAAGAAACCCCACGTCTGCCCAGGGGAGGGCTAATTCACGGAGGACAGGATTATTGAGGCCATGGATGTTGTAGGTGAAAATAAGTGTTATTGAGCATGGCTATGGTACAGTCATTGGGGGCATGGCATCACAAGTAACAAAGGGAGCAATGTGTAGAGATGTAATCGGGGAACAATGACGTAACCCTTACAAATCCCTATCAAAACCATAAACAAGAACAGAGAACAACAGAAAAAAAAGAACCTCAGTAGAGATGGTTATCATAGAGTAGATAGCAGTGAGTGTTCAGGAGCAAGTAGAAGTGGCTCTGTTAGGGTTAAGATACCAGGTCCGAGGGTGGAAAGGCCTCTGATGACACAGAACCTGACTGTTGCCCTTTCAGGCCGGTGGCACCCACACTCTTTATTCAGCGGTTGCATCAGTGTGGCAACCCCCATGGTGGCCCAACCTCCTAGCTCCGTCAGTGTTCAGGTTTAGCAATATGTTCAACCAGGGCAAAGTTCCAGGTCTGGGATGGAGGTTGGCGATGAAGAAAAGCCGGGCAAATATCAGCTAATCAATTTGTGGATCTGTTCCATTGCCGCCTTCCGGCCCTCCAGTATTTGTTACTGTTTGGGGGAATTCCATTTGTGGCTTTGTCGCACTTGTGTCTACTCCGTGACTCCGGGCTCCTTAGCCTGTGGACTCCTGTGGCATATCTCTCTCAGTCTCTGGGAGCGGAAGGTCCAGTGCCCGACAGGCGTTCTTAAGGGAGGTAAGGGACTAGCGTTTACCCTGCCACTCAAACATAAGGCAAAAGGGACAACCACATATATGTCTAATCTTATTGTCTCGTAAAACCATTGTGCCGTGGCAAAGCGATCTGTGCTTAAAGTGATCCAGGAAAGGTCCTGGAATATTTGGATGTCGTCGCCATCATAGTGTATAGGCCCACCTTGCCTCGCTGTCTCAAGGATCACCTCCTTATCCTCACAGTGGTGGAAGCATACTAGGATGTCCAGAGGTAGTTTGGAGTTTGAGTCTCCAGGTCCGGCCCTGTGGGCCCTCTCGATGTTATTTGGGGTCAGATCCATGCTCATCTAGAACTACCTCCGCTAGACCTTGGATGATGCTTTTCATGTCTTTCTCTTCTTTGCCAGCCGGCACTCCGCTAATCCAAAGGTTACAGCGCGGGAACGATTTTCCAAGTCTTCCTGTTTCTTCTGGAGGGCAATCAGTGGTTATTCATCAGCACTAGGTGGGAACAATATTCTTCAACGTCCAAGGTGCTCTCATCCTGAGACGTCTCCAGATGATCCCCTCTGGTCCCCAAATCATTCAGTTCTCTCCGTATCTTGTGCGATTTTGCTTAAGATCTGCTCGAATGGCCCCCAGTTGGTTTTTGATTTCAGAAAAGTGGTGAGCGATAGGCTTTTGGCAGGGGTCTCTGTATCATCCTCTAGTGTTGAGGGTTCCGAGACTGGATTTACTGCTAGATGAGCAGATATCTTAGCAGCCGGATTCCGCTTCCATAAGGTAGGAGCCTGAAATAATTATTTGATGCTTGTTTCCCTCTTGGGTCTTGTAGCTGTCATGGTCCCGCCGTCAAGGGTTATGGTAGCAATGGGTGATCCTTGAACGTCCACCCCTGTCAAGTGTAGCTCTAGCTCGCAGTCCACTCTCCTGGGAGGCTCGCGTGTGTATCCGGCAGATCGTGTCCAACGTCCACCCATGCATCGTGCCTTCGGGAGTCTCTGGCTAATAGGCACCCAGCTGTTGTGGGGCAGGGGTGCAGGATCAGCCCGGGGACGTTAGCGCCTCAGTGGGTCTCAGCACAATTTCATGATCCCCCTCCGCCCTCAAGGATGGTCACCTGGAGCAAGTGGTGGATAGGTTATCTCCCTCAGACGAAGGCAACACTGGTTCCCAGTAATTGAGGAGGGGGGCTGTTGGTGTCACTGTCTCTTTCATCAGGGTGGAGATAGAGAAGTGGTATTGGGCTGCTGCTCTTTGTACAGCGCTGCCCACAATGCGCACCTCACTGTTAGTAAAGGATTGCCTGCCACCATGGACTCCGGCTCTCTTCGTCCACCCAGGATTTACTGGGCAGGGTGCTGAATGACTGCTGGCTGTTCCTGTCTGCCCCACTGTCCGGTTAGTAGGGCAGTCGCCATCTCCCAGTGCCAGTCTGATCGCTGGGCAGAAGTAGCCTGTCATCTCGCTGGGTCTGCCCACTGCCTGCAGTCATCAGAGTGTGCGCTTGATCAACCCAGCCTCTTGTACCAAAGCCACAGAGGCACCGGTTAGGTGGCGAGGGCTGCTGATCAATCTGGCTCACCCGCTACAGGGTCCTGTGGGTGGTGTTGCACCTCCGCACTTGTGCTCCACCATCGTGAATTCCGTACTGCTGGCCTATATACCTATCCTCTCATGTTCCTGCTCCCTGTACGCTCCACGGGCCCTACGAGGCATGCGCCCCCTGAAAATACGTGTGCGGTCCTTGGGGTGCCCATTAGGTGAGTAAGCCTGGTGGCCCCGGATGAGCACTCCAGGATCAAGCGTCCGATACCAACGTGGGTTGGGTGTGATCATTTTAAATAAGCACACAAGCATCACAAAGAAAGAAATATCAATTGAAACATTGTCCACGTTCTTCTGTCGAAACATTCAGTGTGTGTCACAAGAAGATCCAGGAACTAAAGAGTGATAAACTCCTTTTAGATTTGAACCAGTCATCTTATTACTTTTGGTGACTTTTGCTTGAGCCGTTTTTGTTAATGTCTTACAGCTGTGGTGCGTATTGCAATATATAAATTATTGCAAAAACCTAGATCCATTATAATACATTGATAAGCCACAGATTATAGATGTACGAGAAAACATACAGTACATCATTTAGAAGGTGCTAAAGATAAAATCCTCACAGCCTAAAAAACACTGTAAATAGAATTGTCATCCTTGTCGGCCAAAGTGAACAGGTCTCATGCAAAGGTGCAAGTAAGAGAGGGCCTAGCCAGGGAGTGCAAAATCACATTGCCTACTTAGTCCATGAATATAGTGTGGTTTGCATGCTTGCAACGTTATAATCAATGCAGTTCTGTTTGCTCTCAGTTCAGTTATTGTAACGGTAAAATACTGGTCCATCCATATCTTGGCAGTAGGAGCTCAACCAACCAAGGTAACCCACCAGTTCTAGCAAGGTAGAGAGCATCACAGAAAAAAATAAAAAAAGAACTGAGAAAACTATTTGTAACAACTAAGACGTACCTGGTCACACATAACTGTGCCTAGGGAACGACACCATACCGCTGCAGCCTTTGTGAACATCATTAAAACATCCTAACTTTTAGAATGAAATGACTTGTAAGTGGAGAGATAACATAAGTCCACACCTGCTTCGTTAAGCCACAGTGGCCTAACATTTGTACATCGAAGCCATATTCAGTTTATGCTTTGAAACCTGGAATGTCACTAAGCATGTCGCATATTGAAGAGAACAAATTAACAACTGCAATAATGATTCTAATGAAAAATAATTATTTTAGAACCCCAGTCTCTGGAATATCCGTCATCAGTAGTGTCATAGAGCCATCTCAGAAGGACTTGGTGCCCATATGCTTGAGATTCAAAGCCACCCACTTATTGAATAGCTATAAGTTTCAAAGGGTTAGAACAGCTCTCAGTAGGGTCTTAATCCCTACTTAAAAATACTTAAAAATACTTGAAAATGGGACGGAAAGTGCGGAACTGGACTGCGGACCTCTGACTTCCAACAATGTGTAAACCTTCAACATCAACTCACCCATGGATGATGCAAGCAACTGTAGCCTCCTCCAGCTCCTGAAGGAGAGGGCTTTATCCTGCACAGCCAGGTCAACATTCCCTACACAAACCTTAAAGGTATTCCACTGGTTCTGCTATAAACCCTAAACGACCGGATGTGAGGGTGTGGGGTGTTTAAAGCTGCACAGCTGATGAAGGCTCCTATTTTGTGTAACACAAAAACCCCTGGCCTTGTACATTGTAAAAAGACTTTGACCAATTCCTTTCCATAAGCTGTATCCTCACCCACCCCCAACAAAGATCTCCATGAAGGAAACTGGAAGAAGAGGAGATGAATGGAGGGTTCACCTGTATGACACATTCTTTGCTATCTCCGAGAAACTGACAATTAAGAGGAATTAAGGGAAGCACATGTGACTTGTAAACGGCCCCTAACTTGTACAGCACAGTTGGGAGTCCTAAGCAATTTCTGTCACATAAAGCTTTCAAAGGGAATTCCAGACCTCAAGGACATGCCCCTGGATGGCTAAAACCATCCTGATAAACAAAAAAATAATCCTAATTGATTTCTGGATGAGACCAAACCAGGCCTGCCGAACCTTCCATCATATCCCAAACAAGCAAAGAAAGAGAAGGACTACAATTAGATACAGAGCAGCACCCAGCTTTCAGCACATGGTCTGCCTCATATAAGTAGATAAACCAGACTTCTAAGTGAAGGACCAGGTATTTAGATTCTTGTGACCGGGTGGGGGGCTTGGGGTTGTCTAAACAATTCTTCTTAATACTAATGTCCTGGCACGGTTATATCTTTACATGACTTAACTTACTTTCTTCTTGGCAATATGTATGTAAGCCATTTGGCACTGGGCACAGAAACCAGAAATGTGTCTGTATTTAACCACATTTATGGAGGTCACTTTTGAATGTACAGAACAGACTTGGATGGTTGTGATTTTATGTTTTTTTTGCAGAGTTTTTATTCAGGTAAGGCAATTGCCTCTCAACCTCATTGAGGATCAAGTAGTCATAATACGTGGTTCTATTGAAACAAAAGGAGCATAGGATAAGTCTCCCATGTAGTGATGATTAAATTCATTCAGCATATGATAAGCAGACTGTCTTAAAGCTCGACTCCTATTTGTCAGACAGTTTACTAATTGATGACTGGATGAGAAACTTTTTTTTTTTCCCCATATCACTTCTATTTTGGAGTGCTTTTTCTAGACACTGATGAGCAATAGTCACCGAGGCAGTCCGTGTGTTCTGCTCACAATTCCAGGAGTCACTTCACTTTCACAAGATTTCAGTTTAGCATCTCCCGTGGATCACAAGGAAAACTGAGTGATGCGTTTCACTTTGTGAGTTTTCTTTGTCTTTAATAGATGAAATCTGATGTTCCTGCATGAACACATCCGACCATCCAATGCAGAGGATTGATCATAAGAAGAGGCTCAATAACTTCTCTTGAAAACCTGACCCCCACAGCCCCCCCCTCTCCGCTCCCCACCCCCCAGGCTTAAAGGTTTTCAAAAAGTTGTAAATGGGTTGTGTGTTTGGTTCAGTCTGTGGCATTTATATTTTTCACGCGATACCAGAGATGCAGCTTCCATAGTTCTAATTTGTGACCCCTTTTCTGTGCTCATACCTTTTTGCCTATGGTACAGCAGCCCGGGGTGACCATCTCAGTGATGGTGACAGTGGCATCATATGAGAAAAAAAGTAGTGTCCCGCACAGCTAGTGATTCAGGAGTCAGAAATGTCAGCTGGAGGAACAGGGATCAGTGCTGGTATCAAAACAGAGGTCTTGGTTGCTGAAAATGGAAGGGCCCTGGACGCTCCAGGGTAAAACTTTAGGATCTGGCAAGGCCAACCTCCCACATGCTGATTCTTACTTTT
The DNA here is from genome assembly GCF_964204655.1 of Triturus cristatus. NCBI lineage: Eukaryota > Metazoa > Chordata > Amphibia > Caudata > Salamandridae > Triturus > Triturus cristatus. Next base: position 271,516,801 of record NC_140592.1, on the reverse strand, counting down.
GGCCAGACTGATTATCTTATGCCTGGGACTCATCATCTATAGGAAAATGTTGACCTTTAGTAGATCCACATCTCACTTGTGATGACTTGTAGAGACCTCTGAATTTCATGTCTTCGTGGATGAGCCCTTTTGTCAAAATTCAGTGTAATATGCCAGGTAAGTTTGTTTCATAAAAAATTAACAGTATTGGTGTGTTCAGGTTTCACAATAAAAAATATATTATTTTCTGTGTATAAGTTTCTCCGTTCTATGGTAATAGAATTATTAGTTTTTTTTAAAATCAGGTGCCATAAAACAATTAATACCTGTCAGATGTGGCAAACTCTAGGCGTAGCTTAATTCTTTTGGCCTAGACAGCTCATTCCTAATGTGGAGAGGTGTTCAGTTATATTAACTGTCACCACAAACTGGAATAAAGAACCGTTCTCTGCAAAGAATATTGTTTGGCATCTTATCTTGGTCGGCGCAGCAAACAATCGGAAGTAATCACATCTACTATCAGGCCAGGTAACAGTTGGGAAACATAACATTAACCGTTATTCTATGCTCAAAAGGACACAGTTAACTGTGTTGTCTGGAGATTGTTCAAAGCGAGGTGTGTTTAGTTCATTGGTGTTTGACAACTTTTGCACCATATGCTTTTCCACCTTTTGAAGGGTTTAATACGGGCAGACATATTTCAGCCTTTGATAGTAAGTTGAATTTTACATACAGTCTGCACCTGTACATGTCTGTAGACCTCTAGCATTTCGTGTGTTTTCGATATTTTGGAGTGCTGTGCTTGGTGGTCTTATTCCCTTTTGTGACATTTATGCTGACGTGGATTCTTTGATGAAGCAGTGGTAGTCATTTGTCAAATGTGAATAATATTATTAAAGCTACTACCTTGGAGGCTCATCATGGATCTTTCCACAATGATTTTCAGAATAGGATTGAAATCTCCTCCCTTAATTTATCCCATAAGTTTCCTGATCAATTTGAAAATTATTTTTAAAATATCAGTTATACGTACTAAGCCAAAATATGCTCACAGTGTACTCTTCAATACCTTTCTCTGTTAAAATGTAATTCTTGAGGCAGTCTAAAAGTTTAAAGATGTGTGACTCTACATGTCAGTCCAGCTGATTAGTGTTGTGTGTGCTATGTAAATAGTCGCTGCCATGTAGCTTTCTGGCTTGTATTACATCTGATAGGTGAGATTCTTGTTGTCCAACTCCATTAACTTTTACCCAGTTAAATGTTTCATTACCTTCCTACTCTCTGTATTATAATTATCTCTGTGACATTCTGTGATAGGCAGATAATTATTGTTTTATCCATCACCAATTACTGTTTATATTTGCCCCTAGTACCATTACACACTGCCAAATAGATCTTATTTGAAAAAAGTCTGATATTTTGGAAATTGCATGTACTGTTCTGCCTGCTTCACCTCCTTACAGTTTGGACATGACATCCCAGTGGTGTTGTGAAGAAGTTCCCTGGTAGGACCAATATCATTCAATTAAAAGTTATAACAAGCTGGCAGAGGAGGTATTATCTGTTGTGATGCAGAGTTTGTCTGAAGAGTAAGTTGTATTTATTTCCTGCTGAATTGTTCAAGGGAAAGGGCCAGTCTCTGATTCTGGAAGAGGTTGTTTGAGTCTTTTAAAACATTTTTTTTATTGAAAACAAAAACATAGGCTTCGCTCATCGTGTTATAAGAGGGTTAATTTGCAATACATGCACAGTGAGCCTTGATGGTTCAGAAGGCCAATCTGTAATGCCCAATCTAGAGGAACTGCACTTTTATGGCCAATCAAATACAGCCTACAAATACAGCCCTCACAATCCCTCCCATCCTGGAGTTCCTCCCTCAACATCTAGTCGCCCCTGTCGCTATACTCCTCCATGCCCCCAACCTTTCTCCCAATTCTTGGGGCAACCTCTCACCTTTTATACCACTTGTTCTGCTCTCTGGCACCAGTCAAGGTCAGACTCCCACTCAGTTTCTCTCAGCGTGGCAATGGCCCCCCCATGCTCTTGCTGTATTTCGTTTAGCGACTCCTGCTTCCAATCTTAACCAGAGTATCTGGACCCGTCCTGGTCCCCCTTTTTCCCCAGGAGTAACAATTTTGCATTGAAAGGGACCTCTGTGACCCTGGCCATTTTAGCTGTCACTCTAGCCCAGTAACCCTGCACCAGTGGACATTCCCAGCGGGTATGAATAAAGGTCCCCTCACCCTCTCATGCATAGCGGAGATTCTGGCCTACCTACTTTATAAAATAGTGTCTGTGTGTAATAGGCCCTGTGTAGTACTTTAAATTGGATCAGTCTGAACTGTACCTGGATGGCTATTTCCGTTGGGCCCTCGAGGGCCTCCCCCAATTGTCATCTTCAAACTCGCCCAGCTCTTCCTCCCATGCCAACCTTAGGGGGCCCAGTATGTCAGGGGAATTGTTTATTATTTTCCTATAAACCAGTGATACTCCCCTATGTGCCAATGCCTCGTTCAATATCCGGTCCTTAAGAGGTGAGGACTCGGGCATCTGTTCACCCTCCAGCAGGTGCAAATGCCTTGGCTGCAAATGCTGGAAACGCTCAGACTCCACCAGGTTATACTCTGCACGTAAGTCCTCGAATCTTATGTAGGCTTGATTCCTCCAGATTACTCCAAGATGTTCTATGCCTATGAGCTCCCATTTAAGGAATCCCTTCAGTTCTCCAACTTCCGACAACTGGTCACTGCACCAAAGCGGCCTCAGTCCGGTAAGTCCCCCTTCCAACCCAGAAACCGGGTGGCTTCCCTCCATATGTCGACTACTGTCTGTGTATGGTGTGGCATGCACCTATTCCCTTTTTGCCATAAAGAAGTTCCTTGTACCCACCCGACCCAGTAATGCCATATCTACTCTATATGCTGGGTCCTTGATGATCAGCAAATTCCCATTTGTTAATGATCAGGAGTTGAAAGGCCCAGTAATACTTTAGTATATCAGGGACTGCAAGTCCCCCTTTGTAAACTCCCCTTTGCAATTTGGCCATAGCTATTGTGGAGGCTGCCCCCCTCCACAACAATCTGCAAACTTCTTGGTCTATGCCTTTAAACACTGCCAGCTGACTCATGTGTGGTAAATATTTCTCCTTTACCGGGACTGAATTTGGTACAGAAACATTATAAAATAGCTCAGTAAAATGAGAGGCAGAATCCGTGATATTAGAGGTTCGAAATGGGCTTTATTCCAATAAGCGATTATAATCGGATGCCTCAAGTTCCATCACCACGGGGGTTCAGGAAGTGAAGTACATACTTTATTGACAAGCAGTAACTTTTATAATACATACATTATAATGAAGTGAATACAGTAGGCGTAACAATTGATAAGGACATTGACGTTTGGTTTGCGTAACCGAAAATGGGTGTAATAATGAGTAAAAAGGAACATGATTGGTTGTGATGTCATGTATAGGTGGATCTATAAGATAATACTTGGCATGGATGCGCGCGCAGCAGTATGACGTGTAATTGACGTGTAACTAGGGGGTGACGGGGACTTGACATTAGCTCTATATGTGGAGACAAGAAGTCTGGGGGGTCAAGTCAACCTAATCCCAAATCATATCTAACATCCTATGTTTAAAGAACTATGTTATCCATAAAAGAAGGACTCTCGGACAGAATCTATTCTATACTGACTGTGCGTGTACAAGCGTCTAAGTGTCTACACTGAATGCGAGGGGGTAGGAATATTCCATGGTAACAGGGCTATGAATTACTTGCATGAGGACAGAGAAGATGGGCCTTTTTGCTTGGTAACTGGAGGAATGTTTACTTAAACTACTAGGCAGGAATGCATCGGCTGAGGGGGAAGCAGATAATTCGAAGGTGAAATACAGTTCTTGGCAGAGAGTAAGCTGATGTCAGGCTTCGTGAGCCGCGCAGAGAATGAGACAAAGTTCATGGTCACAGATGCAGGCTCGGGCTGGAGCTTTTAGAGGCAGAAGGCAAGAAGAGTTTGATGACAGAATCAGGGCCTACTTGCCTGGACTGAAAAGTGGCATAAGTGAACCATATAAAGCCGGTGGCCTTTCATATTTAAGAATGGAATATCCGGCCTATTCATGGCGGATCTGGCAGAGGACATGTTGACGGTGGACACGCATGTGTTTGCGTCATCAATACTGGAACTGGAGGGAACATACATGTACTTGCGACATGCACATAGAACCGTTGGGGTCCAAGATAGGGGACATAACTGACCAGGAAAATCCATATTTCCACATTCCCTCCTTGTCCCCTACTTGCCCTTCAAGAGATATCAATCTTCATCAATCCATTGATCTGTTCATATAGCATCATTTGTTCTTCTTTCTTCTTCCGGGATCTTGAATGAGAATCTTGATGTGGGATACACGATGTGGCACACAGACCACAAATCGCTGGTCCACATTGTAGACATAGACAGCAACTGAATAGTATGAGAAGGCCAATACCTAGGAAGGATAAAACTCTCCATCCCCAGGCTGATACCGCATTCCAAAACCAACTGGACCAAGTCCAAGTGCCTGGGTTCTGGTGTATCTGGCTTACAATCTTATGAAGGCGAGTGATGGCTTTATATACAGATGGCGAATTTTCTGGTATGAATACGCAGCAGCTTGATCCGATGACCCTACAAGCTCCGCCTCTATCAGCCAGGATGACGTCAAGGACAAGACGATTTTGAAGCACAACAATCCGCATAGCAGACTGCTCTTCCGTTAAATTGCCTAAGGCGGAAATAGTCTCATTCACTACTGCTTCAAGGGTTCTAGTTAATCTACGTATCAGCTTACTGTTAGTAACAGTACCTATATAGGGAAAGATGCCTTTATTAAAATCTACATACTTGTCCCATGCCGTCTCAGTGTAATCGACAATGGGGAGATCTCTCCGTTTTCTGTTGTGTACTAAATGAATATTTCTGTAATAATCAGGAGGAGCTAGGAAAACAGGTGGCAAAAGGAATGCAATGTAGCAGGTACCATCCCAATCTAGGGGTAGACGCATATATGCAGTCTGACCACATATAAAGTAGGAGTGGCGAGAAGCTCTGAATGAAGATTTGCCTTGGTCACTGAATTCTACGGTAGTAGTGCATTGACTGTGGCCCATATGTATGGAACCAACCTTTCTTACACACAATTCACCTTTTGCTGGGAATACTGACATGGTGGGTAAGACTAGCTCAACTTCGGATACGACATTTAGAATCATGAGATTAGGTGTAAAATTACCTAATCCATATACTTCATTTTCTAGATCAGTTCCTGTTCTTTTGGGGCGACCCTCCTTGTCAGGGTAACAGACTTTGAATAAAACTAGGTTCAGGTTTCCCCATATCCAATGGTCTTGGTAAACTGCTGTGTCTGAGTCTATGGAATTAATTAAACTAAACCATGCTCCACAGGAGCCATTATGTGTAAATGGATGTGGAAAGAAAGGCAGGACTCCTTCATAATTCTGGTAGGGGGGGAGTCGGCCACACACCCAACAATTGGTGGCGTTACTAGTCTGATGGGAATGATGTAACATACTAATGAAAGTGTTATTGCGCAGCGCAAGTCTATAAGACAATTCATGCGGAGGTAAGTCACTAAAAGAATGTTCAGCAGCAACATTATAAACATGTCTAGAAATAGGGTAATATATGTGCAACAACATACTTGTAATAATTATTAAAAGACTCAATAAAAACAAAATTAATAATATCACTATGCAGTGGCTACGCAGTGATTTACAATACGCCTGTCGTTTCATCATTTTTCGGGTATTTTCTCTACTCAGGTCCAAGGGATACATGTCAGAGACAATTCAACCGCTTCACCTTGGAGAGGACTTAAACAATCAAATTGCTCGACTTGGTGGGCCTAAGCTTTAGTTTGTAATTTTCAGATTTGTTCGGTTCAACAAAAGGAAGCTTTGTATCAGTCTGTGAGGGAGTGCAGGGCACAATGTCTATATCCGAAGATAGTCCATGAAATTTCTTGATGTGGCTTTAATGAATCCAGCCCTTGCGGCCCTCGATCTTCACGGCTGTTCTTGTGGTCAACAGGACCAACTTGGGTGCTTTCCACCTGGGCTCCAGTTGAGTCTTTCGGTCGAAATTTCTCACAAAGACAAGATCCCCCGGAACCACGTCATGGGGTTTCACCTCAGTGTTGTCGGGAAAGGCTGCAGCTACCTGTGAACGAGAAGATTGTAGTGCAGACATCAAGGAAGCCAAGTAATCTGTCAGCATATTACAATCAATATCAGTTATTTTGCGTGGTATAGGCGTCCCCCACATATTCGGTGGTCTACCGAAGATCACCTCATACGGGGATAGCCCTGTTCTAGAGTGTGCTACCATTCTCATGTAAAAAAGTGCAACTGGTAATGCTACTATCCAGTCGACCCCTTTCTCTCTGCATATTTTGGACAGTCTGATTTTCAGTGTCTGATTATGTCTTTCTACGAGACCTGCTGCTTCGGGGTGTCGGACACAGTGGAATTTCCACTGATATCCTAGCAGAAGTGAAACGTGTTTCATTAATTCGGATGAGAACGGCTGGCCGTTATCTGAGTAGACAACACGTGGTAAACCGTATCGTGGGAAGAATTCTCGAACCAACTGTTTGGCAGTAGTCGGGGCAGTGTAATCTGAAACCGGGTACGCCTCTGTCCAACGGGACAGAGCGCAGACAACTACGAGAACATATTTGAATCCTCGACATCGTTCCATCTGGATATAATCCATCTGTAGGACTTCAAAAGGGTGATCAGGAGGATGAAATCCACCCTGTTCTACGGGAACACTTTTTCCTGGGTTGAACTGGCAACAGATCATACAGGTACGGACCTTTTGTTTTGCTGCTGCTCGTAAATGTTTATTGAACCAAATGTGTTGAATGCTGTCTAGCATAGCTTTTTCTCCTAGATGTGCAGGACTATGTATAGTGTTAATTACGACTTGGACCATTGAATCAGGAAGGAACCATACAGACCTTTCCTTCATCATCCATCCTTGGTCCGTTTGGATCCCTCCTAACTCGGTCCATTTCTTTATTTCGTCTGGTGTAGCATGTGTCTGTATGTCAATTACGTCAAGAGTAGGATCTTTAACGGTCATACAATGTGTCGGTGTCGGGACTATTGTCTTTGTCATGTCGGGGGTCTGAGTTTGAGCGGTCAGTTTAGCTGTTCTGTCGGCTAGATCATTGCCTTGGGAAATGATATCAGTAACCTTCGTATGGGCCTTACATTTCATAATTGATATTTCAGTGGGTAGATGTATTGCATTTAATAATGCGTGAATGAGGGGTCCGTGCTGAATGTGGGCACCGTGGGAAGTTAAATAACCTCTCTCTCGCCACAGCACGCCGAAGTCATGTACAACTCCGAATGCATAACGTGAATCAGTGTATATGTTGACTTTTTTATTCGTGGCTTGAATACAGGCTTGCGTCAGAGCGATGAGCTCTGCGGCTTGAGCTGACAAAGTATTTATACGATTAGTTTCAATGACTTCAGTATCTGTTGTGACTGCATAAGCGGCTACTAACTCTCCTGTACTTGTTCTCATGCATGAACCATCGACATAAAATGTCAAGTCTGGATCTGACAATGGAACATCGGTCAAGTCTTGTCTGGGTTTTGTCGTTACAGTAATAACTTCAATACAGTCATGGGCTAGTGGGTCTGTTCCGGTTACTGGCAAAAGTGTGGCAGGATTCAATGTGTTACAGCGTCTTATTTCTATATGTGGCTGAAACAGTGTAAGTTCATACCCTGTAAGTCGTGCTACGGTCAAGTGTTGTGTTTGCGTTCTATTTACAAGAACCTCTACTGCGTGGGGTACTTGAACTGTCAATGGATGTCCTAACACTATGGCATCGCTTTGTCTGATTGCTAAAGCTGTCGCTGCTACTGATTTCAGGCACGCAGGCAAAGCCTGAGCTACGGGATCTAATGTACTAGAGAAATAGGCACATGGTTTGTGTGCTCCTGCTTGTTCCTGTGTGAGTACTGACAAAGCAGTACCTTCGCGTTCTGTAACAAAGAGTGTAAACTGTTTTCTGTAACATGGTGTTGCTAAAACAGGTGCTTGACATAAAGCTTTCTTTAGGTTTTCAAAAGCTTGTGTATGTTCTTGAGTCCAAGGGAGAACAGTCGATGTGGCTGCCTCCTGTGTTGTTAATTGAATGAGTGGTTTTGCTAGAAATGCATACTGAGGGATCCACTGCCTACAATATGAAGTGAGGCCTATGAAAGCCCGTACCTCCTTTTGTGTCTTGGGTATTGGCATGTTAGCTATTAACTGAATACGGTCGGGTGTAAGCTGCCTTCCCTCCTTGTCCAGCGAGTGTCCAAGATAAACAACTTGCTGGACACAGAATTGCAGCTTAGAAGGGGACACCTTGTGCCCTTTTTCGGCCAGAAATTGTAAAACTGTCAGTGATGCTTTCTCACATTCAGGTTCGCTTCTTGCGGTAATCAGCAGATCATCGATATATTGAAGCAAAGCAGTGTTGACTGGCATGTGGATACTGTCAAGTTCTCGTTTCAGTGCTTGGCTATAGATGCTGGGGCTTTCTGTAAATCCTTGAGGTGCGCGTGTGAATTTAAAGCTACGCCCATTTAAACTAAATCCGAACAAATATTGGCTTTCCTGATCTATTGGGACGCTGAAAAAGGCGTTTTTGAGATCAATTACAGTAAAGAATGTCGCTTCGGAATCAATGGCTGTCAGTAATGACGAGATATCTGGGACCACAGGGAATTGTGGCACAATGCATTTGTTTAATTCGCGCAGATCAATAACCAATCGATATACTGGCGGCGCTGTAGGATCTGTTCGTTTAAGAATCGGTATTATCGGTGAATTACATATATTGGAGTCTGTTTCCACAACTACTCCTTGGGCAATGAGCTCGTCAATGATTTGTAGTAAAGCCACTACAGCATCTGGTGGTAACTTGTATTGTCGCATTCGTGGTAGCACCACTCCTGCCTTTAGTGTGACTCGATATGGTGTAATATTCATGCAACCAACATCAGTAGGGCCTTGTGCCCATAGGTGTGTAGGTAAAGTCTGCAGTCGGGGATCCATGTCTCTAGATACATAGTGACCTTTAAAATCACGTAAAAACAACCTTACTCCTTCCGGAGAACAACATATTATGGCTCCTAGGGCTTTCAACGTTTTTATTCCTAACAAGTTTTCTGGACATGATTTAGTAAGCAGTAAATCTGTAGTTCGGGTCAGAGGTCCTATCGTAAGTGGCAAAGGCTGTGACACTTCATTAACAATAGGTTTTCCTGAAAAACCAAGGGAAATATTCTGTGAGCCTGAGAGGGGTGCCCCTGGAACTTCACTACGTTTTATAGTTGTTCGACTTGCCCCTGTATCGAGTAAAAATTTTCTATCTTGACCTAATAATTTACTATGTACATAAGGTCCTTCTTGATCTACAGGAATCTCGATAAGGGGTAAGTCAACTTCCCTCTCTAGGCTTGTTCATGCGTAACGCTGATACTCGGGATATTCATACTGTGCGGTCTGATACATTTGTCGTGTTGTTGTCTGTGTGGCAGCAGCAGGCAACGGTGGTGCAGCTGGCACAAACTGTATTGGCTGTTGTGAGGCTGGCATGGCCTGGGCATGCTGCATAGCTCCTTGTTCATTCTGATCTTGTCTTCGTGGCCGTGATCTTTCTTGTGTTTTACCTATGGCGATATTATGTTTTAAAACTGGACAATCGTGTACGTAATGGCCTGGCTTTTTACAATAATTGCATGTCCCCTTTACAGGTCCTGCTGAATCGGAATGTGTCATACCCTTTTTATGTCCTTCAGCTGGAACTGTCTGGGAAACTAGCATTTTCATTTTCGTGTCTTTCATGCGTCTGTGTTCATGTTCTTGTTCCTCTTTAATTCTATTGTGCTGGTACTGTAACATTTGTAACATTTGTGTTGGAGTGTTACCTTGCCAGGTACTTTCGAATTTTAATACTCTATTCTTTACTGGGGGCAGAGCATTTTCTACTAATTTTGTTACAAACAGATGTGGGTAGGATTCGCTACTTGCTTTTATGCCACTATTTATACCAAAACATTTTTCAAAACGGGCATAGTAATCACTAGTGTCTTCGTCTTGCTTCTGTTTACAGGCTGAAATTGTACCCCAATCTTCCTTTTTCGTAGTTAATAAACGTGGCAGTACCTGTACTAGTAGTCCTGGTAATGCCTTAGTTTTGTCCCCAAGCCCCGAACCTGGACCTCGGGCCCTTTCTTCTGCTTCTAATGCTGACCATTCTATTTTTTGATCACCTACCTCCCACTCTTTTTCCTTGAGTTTCTCATAAATGCCAGCAGGCATCAACACCTTTAATATTGTCATAATGTCGGGGTAGGTATATTCTCCCATGAGTAACATGTCTTTAATTTCTCGGTGAAACCCCGCTGGGTCCTTGTCATGACTGGGTACTACTTTCTTCATTTCTAACAATTCTATTTTCGATATAGGCGTATATACAAATACGCGTTTAAACTCGTTGTCCTCACCCTTTATTGGGTGCACTTCTCGTAAGGGATTCTGTCTATCTATGTGATACGTAGTTCTTTCCTTGACGGACAATGGAACATGTTCGGAACATACAAAAAGAATATACTGCTTTCTTGATTCTAGAATTTCTTTAATTAATTCAGTACCTGGACCTCTCCATTTATTCATAAGTAATTCAGTCAGTATGTCAGGCAAGGGACCAGGGTCCGAATGCTGACTCCGATATAGTATAATGAGTTGTTGAATCATATAAATCCCAGCTAACCTTTGTTCATCTGGGGTAAGATTCAAAAATGTGCGTACTACTGTATCATCACTATATTTTCCGGGACTGTCCACCCAATGGACAGCTGCCCTGGCTAAATCTTGTTCATCCATAGAATCGAGGAAATGATAACCCCTTCGTTCTTGTAGTAGTTTGTCGGCGGTTTGGAACGAATGCTCGTTAGACCTTATATTAATTATAGGTATTTGAAAATTCCTGTTATTATCTGGACATATCGGATGTATTGAGTCAGTGTGATATCTAGTCTTACTCCTATTACAAGATCTTCCTCTACCTACATAGGCTATGGTGTCCGACTGCCCTGTGGGCAGTCCTGACCCTTCTTCCTCGTTTTGTTCGAACTCGTCTACCTCTAATCGCTCTTCGTGTAGGCGTTCTATTTCTTTACGGATCTTTCGGCACATGGCTATTATACAATTTTGTTTATCATGTCTCCCTTCTGATATATTCTGGCTCCATCTTGTAAGAATTTTCATGGCTTCCGGGTCTACCCCCGGTCGGTCTTGATTTCTGATCACACAGTTTATGAGGAAACGTAACAGTTCCCCCTGTATCTCTACTTTCTGGTATTCCATAGCTCTGAAAATACATTCTGGATCTCGCCCTGTTTGGACAAAATGATATATATTATCTAGATGCGCAGTCATTCCTGGTAACTTCGCTAAATACACTGCGGCTCGTCTGATACGCAATGATGCTAGGGTCATTTCGTCCTCCTTTCCAGGCACCGGGTCATATCTACAATCTATAAGAAGTTCCTTAAGCGCACGAGCACTAAGGAGTTTGGGTGTACGTGAATGCGCTGACTCTTGAAAAGTAAGTTTATTTATTCTGGGTGGCGTAGAAAAGACATTGGCAGCTCCTCCCGCGGCCCCATCTGGGGCGTCGGGTGTAAAAGGATTCGTCGAACGTGACACAGCAACTACAGGTGTGGACACAGCCATAGAAGTAGCTGTAGGAGCGGATACAGAAACAGATGTGCTTGCCGGAACTTGTGACTCGATTTGTTGCTGTAGGGATACGGGTACTGGATCTTGGCGTTGAACCTCCCTGGTATGCGGTCTATGTAGGGCAGAGTTAGCATACTCGGGAGCTGCGTCATCTAAATATGAGGAAAGAAAAACATCTTCTGCGGTTCTAGGATGCCCCTTAGGATGTACCTTTATTGGGAACAATGGGGTTGGCAAGTCTTTTGGTGTCTCTGGAGTAGCCTTAGGTAATCCTTCGGCCAGAAGGGGATACATACCATTCATAAGGGCATTTCTTTGTCTGTCTACTTGTTCTGATTTTACTCGGATACCTTCCTCAATTAATAGATTCTCTCGAACTTTATTGGAATTCTCTTTACTCTTCTCCTCCTGTCTACGTGCTTTTTCTGTTCGTCTATGTGATTCTTTACGCCATAATTCAACGGCGTCTTTCTGTGACTGTCTGACTTTTCTTTTCCATAACTCTTCCTCGACTTTCATGATGCACTCTGCATCCCAGGTCCCCGCTGTGGGCCACCTTTGACTTTCTGGTAATCCCTTGGTATAGTCTACCCATAAATCAAGAAATAATATAGCGTCTAAGCCATGTTTGTGATACATAAAGTGCCCTGGAGTGTCCCTAGGAGGAATAGGGACGGCTTCTTCGAGAACCCCTTTTCTGGTAGTGATCTGTCTTAATTTCGAAAAGAGCGGCATATTGAGAACTGACCTTATACTTGATTTTGACCTGATACTTGAATTTGAACAGACTTAATACAATAAACACGATAATGAACAGTCATTCATACCACGATATACTTAAACACTTTAAACATTAAACATTAAACCTTTAACTAAAACAACAATGATGATCGTCTGCATAACTAATCACCAAGCTTAATTTTCGACAATAACTAGACAATAACTAGACACTTCGGAATACCTCGGAATACTTGATATACTGCTAAACAGTACAGATACACTGCTAAAACAGTGCAGACCGGATTTGTGTACCCAAACCCGTCTTGACCGGCACAACCTATGTGCACGTCAGAAATGCCTCCCCAGCAATGGTACTCACCGGGTAGCTTCGGAAACGGAAGGCCTCAGTAACTTGAACTTGAACCGGACCGGACTCGACTCGACTCGACTCGTCGGACACTGGGCTTGACTTCGGACTGGTGGGTCTCTATATACCTCGGATCTTGCTCTCTCAGCTAGGCTCTGGTCGGGATACTTCGCACTTCTCACCGCCTCGTCTGGGTGTTGATCGCAGTCTCAGTCGCCCCCGCTTGACCGGAGGGAGATACAGGAAATCCTGCTGGTACGCGTTATTGTCCGTCCAGCTGTGGCAGGAGACCGGGCCTGCAACGCACCGCCGGCGCGTGAGATGAGAAAGTGTCCCTGTTCGGGCGCCATCATGTGGTAAATATTTCTCCTTTACCGGGACTGAATTTGGTACAGAAACATTATAAAATAGCTCAGTAAAATGAGAGGCAGAATCCGTGATATTAGAGGTTCGAAATGGGCTTTATTCCAATAAGCGATTATAATCGGATGCCTCAAGTTCCATCACCACGGGGGTTCAGGAAGTGAAGTACATACTTTATTGACAAGCAGTAACTTTTATAATACATACATTATAATGAAGTGAATACAGTAGGCGTAACAATTGATAAGGACATTGACGTTTGGTTTGCGTAACCGAAAATGGGTGTAATAATGAGTAAAAAGGAACATGATTGGTTGTGATGTCATGTATAGGTGGATCTATAAGATAATACTTGGCATGGATGCGCGCGCAGCAGTATGACGTGTAATTGACGTGTAACTAGGGGGTGACGGGGACTTGACATTAGCTCTATATGTGGAGACAAGAAGTCTGGGGGGTCAAGTCAACCTAATCCCAAATCATATCTAACATCCTATGTTTAAAGAACTATGTTATCCATAAAAGAAGGACTCTCGGACAGAATCTATTCTATACTGACTGTGCGTGTACAAGCGTCTAAGTGTCTACACTGAATGCGAGGGGGTAGGAATATTCCATGGTAACAGGGCTATGAATTACTTGCATGAGGACAGAGAAGATGGGCCTTTTTGCTTGGTAACTGGAGGAATGTTTACTTAAACTACTAGGCAGGAATGCATCGGCTGAGGGGGATGCAGATAATTCGAAGGTGAAATACAGTTCTTGGCAGAGAGTAAGCTGATGTCAGGCTTCGTGAGCCGCGCAGAGAATGAGACAAAGTTCATGGTCACAGATGCAGGCTCGGGCTGGAGCTTTTAGAGGCAGAAGGCAAGAAGAGTTTGATGACAGAATCAGGGCCTACTTGCCTGGACTGAAAAGTGGCATAAGTGAACCATATAAAGCCGGTGGCCTTTCATATTTAAGAATGGAATATCCGGCCTATTCATGGCGGATCTGGCAGAGGACATGTTGACGGTGGACACGCATGTGTTTGCGTCATCAATACTGGAACTGGAGGGAACATACATGTACTTGCGACATGCACATAGAACCGTTGGGGTCCAAGATAGGGGACATAACTGACCAGGAAAATCCATATTTCCACACATGTAGGGCATATTTTGCATAATGTATAGCAGTCTCGGTAGACTCCTCATTTTGTACAGGGCTGCTTTACCCATTAACGTCAATGGTAGGGTTCCCCAGTGCATCACGTCCCCTCTGAGTCTCTCCAATTGTGGCTTCATATTTCTGCGAAAAACCTCTTGTGGGTCCCTCGTGACAGATCCCTAAATATCGGAACCCTTCAGAACTCCCAGGGCCTGGCAGTCCTGGGGCAGATGGAGAGTCTCTCCAGACAGCGGGTATATCACTAACTTTGACCAGTTGATTGTATAACCGGAGTGGTCCCCAAAAATACAGACCACCAGCATAATCCTACTGATTGAAAACTGGGTGCGCGTGACGTACAGAAGGACGTCGTCCGCATAAAGGGAGATCCTCTCCTCCCATCCCCCCGTTGTGCAACAGTCCAAATTAAGGGATCTCTCTGATCTAAGCTGCCAATGGCTCGAGTGCAAGGGCAAACATCATGAAGGACAGCGGGCATCCCGGGCAAGTACCCCTTCGGAGCCCAAAACTAAACGATGTTGGCTGTTGAATTTGACTCTGGCCATGGGGGCCCGGTAGAGCAGCCTGATCCATGCACTGAACTTTGGACTAAAGCCCAGCCTCCCCAGCACCACGATCCAGTAGTTCCACTCCATCGAATGTCATCATGGCGTCTAAAGCCATCGCAGCTGTCTGTATCTCCTGGTACGATTCAGTTGGGTGAAGTACCCTGTATAGGTGACAGAGGTTAAGCCGGGTACTTCTATTGGGAATAAACCCTGACTGATCAGGGTGAAATATCAAGGGTATGATCTCCTACAATCTGGTCTCCAGGGCCTTAGCCAGTACTTTGGCCTCCACATTTAAAAAAGAGATCTGTCTGTACAATCCATAGTTAGTTGGGGCTTGCCTTCTTTATATATTGCTACTATTGTCGCCATCAATTGGTCTACGGGGAGGCAGCCTTTAGTATTTACTTAGTGGAACATTGCTAATATCGGTTTGATTATAACATCTGCCAACCCTTTGTACAATTCCACTGGCGGACCCACTAGGTCCCTGTGCTTTACCCGACTGAAGCTCGCGCAATGTCTGTGCCAGCTTGTCTTCAGTCAGGTCTACCTCCAGGATCCCACGCTCTTCCTCCGAGAGAACTCAAAGAGCATCATCCCAGAGGAAGTCTGTACAGTTTGCGTCTGTCATAGTGGTTTTTGGATGCATACAGAACCTCATATTAGTCGGTAAAGGCCTCTTATGGGTTTCCCCCTGCTCGTCCCATATTCAGGAACCCATGTTCTCTCTTTGTCTCTTCTTTCTAGCCACGCCAGGAGTCTGGCTACCTTATCCCCTACATCGTATAGCCGATACTGCGTCACTAGTGCATGCTTCTGTGCCAGATCTTTCGCTAGGGCTCATAAGCCTTGCAGGCAAAGTTTCGGTGGCTGTACTCTTCTCCTTCCTCCTCCCAGACCAGTCTCTCCAGCACCAGTATCTTTTTCAATGTCTGCACATTTCAGACGCTTTTCCTTTTTTCCTTCTCCCAATTAATGGCCGAGTCCCCACTCTGATCACAATTTTGAATGCCTCCCACAGTGTCACTGCCGAGACCATTAACATTCAAGGACCCTATTGTCAGTCTTTGGTAAGTGTCTTGTGTTCCTTTCATTATAATCTTCAAGGGTGCCTTCTCTCATCTTCCTTGGTTCCCACTGTCCTCCCTTGTCCCCTGTGGGTCGTCTACAAAATACAAGGGCCCCCTACCTCCCACTGAAAGCAAGGGGCATGTAATTGCGAAGCCATTCTAAACCGTAATCTAAACAGTGAACCCCCGGCACTCCCCCACCCCACTACCCTGCTCTGTGGGTTTTGAACTACCCACATACCCAACTTGCAGAGCGCCTGTCGCCCCATACGGAACATCTAATATTTGGGGTAGGCTGGAGCCACCCGGTCAACGGCATTCTGGATAATTTGTACGGCCATAACTGAAATATATCCCAAACACACATTGGACTAAATGCCTACGCCTCGGTTCAGAATGGATTTGACATGTATTAGGCAAAGTCTTGTTAACAGTTACTCTAATTTGTTTCCCCCTGCTCCCGCCCCCTTCCCTTCTCCTCCAGAATCGCACATAACGTCCCCCACCCTGTATATCAAACCACCCGCTTCATATCCAAATCTCAGCTGGTATGTTCAAAGTGACCCGCAAAGGGGGATGCAGTTCTCGTTGGCTGTCTGAGAAGGGTGGTCCTCCTCTCCCCAGAGCCCTTGGACAGATCTTTCCTCTTGTCTCCGTTGGCCCACTCTCCAGCCCTCCAGCCAGTCCCACGCTTCTTCATGGGTGGTAAAGTGCCATGTCTTTCCGTCCATAATAACTTTCAGTTTGGAGGGGAAGATCATCGTGAATTTCAACTCCTTTGCCCTTTCAGCTCTTTTAACTTCATCAAAGCTTTTCCATTGGCGCTGCACCTGTAAGATAAAGTCTGGGGAAAAAGCGGACCAACGCATTGTCGAGGTGTAGATCTCCCTGCGTCTGTTCAGCTTTTAATATTGCATCACGATCTCTGTAGTTTAGAATGTGGGCTATTTTCGTCTGCGGTGTCGCCCCCAGCCATAGAGGCGGCCCCAATGCCCGATCAGCTCTCTCCACAGAGAAACAATTTGTTTTGGTTTCAGCTTATTAAGGATAAGGTCCTCTAGGAATAGATCGACACTGGGACCCTCAGAACCCTCAAGAACACCAACCACTCTTATGATGTTCCTTCTCGCCCTTCCTTCCTGATACTCCAGTCTGGCGGCCATAGCCGTACTTTGTTTTGTTAAGATCTGTACTTGTTCCTCAAGGCGTTTTGTTGTGGACAGCAGCCAATTTGTGCCGTTCTGCCACTGCTACTTTTTTCTAAAATTTTGTGAAAGTTGGCCTGGCGTAGATTGACATCCACCGTAACAGCACCAATTTTGAGCTCTATAGGCCCTGGAGCACCTGTATGGTGGGCATAATTGAGCGCAGGGAAGGTTCCCCTTCTTGTTGTGATTCCAATCCCAGAGTCACCCTCTCTGCTCCCTGGGCCAGGCTCCTCACATCAGACATCCTCACCGCCTATTCATCCAGGTTATTCTGCTTCATGGGTTTCTGAGGGCGGCCTGCTGATCCTCTCGTTGCCTACTGTGGTACAGACTTCAGTCTTGGCAGTGAGTGCAGGATCCAGCCCACAGTCCACCTCTCGGATTTACTAGACTCACCAGGACCCAGGGGCACCTTCGATCACTCTGCCTCAGCTAAGCTCCAACCAATGCCTCCAATGGGGATCACCTCCAATCTCTCTGCTTGCTGGATTATTACCACTCCAGTCTTCTGGGCTGGCGAGCCTCCATGTAGCTGGCGGAGTTGACTCTGTGTGCAAAGGCTGGGGCCTCGCAGGCCTCTCTGACCTCTATACCTGGCCTGTGGGGCACACCCGAGCCATCTTGAGGAGGGAGGGGTAGCCGCCCATTCCACCACTCTTTTACCTCGGTCAAAGTCCGCCTCTGCTCTCTCCCCCAGCCACTGGAATTTCACTTGGCTCTTTCTCTGCAGGGCCCACCTTCCAGGCCACTCATGGTCTCCATCCGTGTGGGTCGCTTAGGCTGCGGCCTCCGGATCTCCGTCCTCGCACCCCTTTGCCACCACACCCCGCTCAGAGGCTGCCAGGCTGCCCAAGAATGCCCACAGCTCCCAGTCTCTGCAGCCATCAGGGGCATGCTCGGCAGTAACTCCTCCTGGATACCTCTCCTGCCGTCCATCTCTTTTAACGTCTTCAGGCCCCGTCCTGGACCCTCGCCTCATCTCCGACACTCTGGTGGGGGCAGGCCACCTCCAATCGCAACCTTCCGGGTCTGCTTCTCCAACAGGTAGCATCCGTGTTGCCAGCTCTTGTCATCAGCCACTGGCTCAGTCACTGTACTGTGTGTGGGGCCGGGGGCGAGTCACAGAGCCCAGAGCCTTCTGTCTAAAGGGGTACTGGCTGCCATTTTCCTCGGATCGCTCGGCCAGTTATGAGTTTGCTTCGTGCACCCGTGATGTTACCCAGCCACTCTGCAGATCCACAGTTCAATACCCGAGGGTCACTGCACTACCATTCTTTATGAACCGACCAGACACTGTAGGATTACTTCGCGGATTTCAGGAGATTAATCCCGGGCGAGCCCTCCTAGCAAGCAGCCATCTAACTCTGCTGCTGCTGCTATCCACGCCCCTTCAGTTGTTTGAGTCTTGAGTCGTAGTTTGAGAAGTCTGGAAAAGACTGGATATCGAAGAATTGCTGAAAGAAAGACCTGATCTCCAGTCGTTCTAGAAATAGCTTTGTATGAGGAAACATCAACAAATGATGCTGCGCTTATTCCTATATGTTGCCCTTTCTTTTGTGCCGACTGTCTGCTCGATGTAGAGCTTCCTAAATTGGAAGCGGGAAGGTAAGCCAGTGAAGATGGTATGGCATAGTTATGTTTTCATGCTCACTGCGGGACATGATAAAGTTTTATAAATACTTGCAACTTCGCCATGCTGTCACTCCGCTCATCCCCACGGACACCACACTGCCAGAATTCAGCCCCGGGGAAGCTAAAATCCTCATGAGAGCCTTGTGGAAGGGAGAAGTATCCCAGATCTACCGGTCCCTGGTGATTAATTCGCCTGGTACCTTAGACCTGCTTCGGTCCCTATGGGAGGGTTGGGTAGGGCCCCTGGGATACGACGACTGGAAAAATGCACCATTGGCCCCTCGAATTATCACCATCTCAGCGAGGTTTAGGCTGATTCATTTCTATTATCTTCACTGTGCATACCTCACATCGACCAGGTTACACAGGGCGAGGTACCTTCAGACTCCAAGTTGTCCGCGATGCGCAGGCCCGCCAGCAGACTTTTATCATATGATCTGGTCCTGCGACGTTCTACAGACATACTGGGCGGAGGTGGTTGGAGAGTTGGGGGAGGTCTAGGGTTGGGAAGTTCCACATTCTGCTCAAATATTGCAGTAATGGAGGGTACAGATGGCACCAGAGCAGATCTGGCTTTCTTGGGTACTGCCACGATGGTAGCCAAACGGGATATAGCGGCCCGATGGAAACACCCTGTCCCTCCCTCGCTATCCCAATAGCGCAGGGGTCTTGGCTGGTGTGCCGCACAGGAACAACCAGTGTATGAAGCCCAGGGATGTCCAGCTAAACACGAGCGTTTGGGGCAAATGACTGGGACTAATAGAGTCATAACTAGGGGGGCGGTGGAAGGGGTTGCTTCTCTATTCTCTATTATAACCATTGAACTCTGGGTCATCTTGAGTGTGACGACTTGGCAGCATCATGCTTGGCGACAATGCTATGGGATTTTGTCTGTTGAATTGCTGTGTTTGGGGGGAAAAAAATTGGAGTATAAAATAAAAAAATACTTTTGTTTCTGCCGTTTTGTCAAGGAATTTTTCTTTGTGTCTTGAGGGATGACCTCTAGAAGGGTAGGTTTTAAACTTTGTGTCACCTGTAACCGCATCATGTTGGTCACTGACCCACATCTTGTGTGATAATGTTGTCTTGAGCGCAATTACGACTCAAAGTTGTACTCGGACTGATGGGCTATGTGACGAAAGGCTTTGAATGAGCAGTCTAGGAAATCCTTGCGGCATGGCAGTTGAGACCATCGAGCGCGACTTCTAGGAGGTCTAAGTCCAGATCGAAGAAGATAAGGTCGCGATTCCACTCCTGGAGCCCCAAGTCCTCTTTGTCGCACTGGAGGTCCTCTGGACACTCTGGAATAGGCACAAGAAGAAGAAGTCTAAGCGGACTTTGACTACACCGCATCTGTTGGGAATTAAGGAGGGAGGAACATCGACGTTCCAACCACGGTTCTGCAGAGCCGGAGCCAGGTTAGACTCTGCCCCATCCCCTGTTTCCAGGAGCCGGAGCAACACCAGCTCAAGTAAAAGTTTGACACGGACATGTGCAGAGTGTTCGAGCGGGCCACCTCTCTGGTGCACCTTCGGGTCACACAGGGTCAGAGGAGGCCTCATCCGGTTCCACGCCCATGGTTTACCTCCGCGCCAGTGGGTCCTCATGGATCCAATCCCGAATCCGGATCAAAGCTGGTCGTGCCAACTCGACCTTCCCTGACGACCTGTCCAGAAGTTGATGCTCCCCGCGCCCACCAGCAGCTCCAGACCCATTCTTATAACTGACGACTTGGAGTCGGATTGACTTCAACTCTGGCGCCAATGGAGTCCAGAGGACTGGGTCTTTGCCTGTACATTTTGAAGAGGTTTCAGGCATGCGAGTAAAGTGGAAGGGGTCTCTCGACCCTTTAGAGCAACAGTTAGACAATCTTGATGAGGAATTGGACTGGTATGAGGAGCTTGTGGAGACCAGTGGTCTGGACACCTCTCCAGATACTGGTATGCTTCACCACCTACTGTGGCTGTGGAGGAGGCCGCTTCCTATGCTATGGTAGTAAAGAGGGCGGCAGAGGTCCTTGGCCTGAAACTGCCCTCTTGCAAGTCAAGACTAATCTTTTGCCTGAAGTGCTTCAACCTGGGGCTTTTTCATTTTAACCCCTTTTATCCCTTTAATGAGGCACTAACGCCTTTCGTGGCAATAGAAGGGGTTTTCATCCACGTCCGCCATACCCCAGCCACCATCCTGCACAGACTTCGCAAGTTGTGCGAGGACGTGGATGCAGTACATTCAGACCTTGTGGGAATGGTAGTCAGAAGTAGTCAGTCAGCCACCCTCCAGCAGCTGCAGGCTCTTAAGCCTTCCTAATTTGGTTAGGCAAGACCATGGATGTCCAGTTGGAGGGAGAATTCAACATCATCTCCTCTACTGGCAGTCCATAACTTCTGACAAATGGGTCTTGCAGATCATTCGGGATGTTTACTCTCTTTCTTTTCTATCTTTTCCTCCTCCTTTATCGCCATTACAGGACCGGCTGGCAGAGGATTATCTTGTTCTACTCATAAAGGAAGTTACAGCTCTCCTGACCAAGGGGGCTATAGAGAGGGTTCAGAGCTCAGAAGTAGGCAGTGGTTATTATTCCAGCTACTTTCTGATACCCACACGAACAAAGGCCTTCGTCCTATTCTAGACCTTAGGACCGTCAATCTCTTCCTCAAAAAGGAAACATTCAGATACTTACATTGGCTCGGGTCTTGTCTGCCCTAGACCAAGGAGACTGGCTGGTAGCGTTGGACTTGCAGGGTGCATATTTTCACATTCCCATCTTGCCCGCCGACAGGATTTACCTGAGAATCATGGTAGGCCACGAGCACTTTCAGTTCACTGTGCTCCCATTTGGCCTTACCAGGGCCCCTTGTGTGTGTGTTCATCAAGGTGATGACATTGGTTGCGGCTCATCTGTGCAGGCTAGGTGTTCCAGTCTTCCCCTACCTCGACGACTGGCTGTTGAAGGCGTCCTCGCCCCGGACTGTCATCTCCCACCTCCAGGCTACGGTGGACTTCCTGCATTTGCTGGGGTTCACTATAAACTTGCCGAAGTCGCACCTGTCTTCTTCTCGGAGGCTCCCTTTCATCAGAGCTGTTCTGGATAAAGTGCAGTTTCTGGCTTATCCTCCCAAGCAGCAAGTCCAAGATATTCAGGTTATGATACCGATGTTTCAGCCTCTATCCTGGGTTTCTGTGAGAATGACTCTGAGGCTACTGGGACTCATGGCCTTCTGCATCCTATTGGTAAATCACACAGAATGAATATGCAGGCTCAGCAGTGGGACCTGAAGTTCCAGTGGGCACAGCATCAAGCAAATCTCTCCTACATGGTCCAGATCTCGGAGGGAACTGCAAAAGACCTGCAGTGATGGCTAACGAACCTCGATTGCGTCAGAAGCAGACCCCACTCCCTCCGCAACCAGATCTCACAGTACTGACAAATGCGTCATTCCTGGGATGGGGCGGCCATCTGGGAGAAGTGGCGATCAGAGGACTCTGGTCTCCAGCAGAGTTGGGGCTCCACATCAACTTGTTGGAGCATCGGGCGAATTGTTCACAGACAACATGACCGCCATATGGTACTGCAACATGCAAGGCGGTGTTGGGTTGTGGACCCTTTGTCAAGAGGCCCAACACCTCTGGACATGGCTGGAACAGCAGGGCATGACCCTGGTGGTTCAACATCTGGCAGTTTCTCTGAACTCCACAGTGGACCAACTCAGCCATCGAAGCCTAGCGGATCACAAATGGTGTCTCCAGTCGGAGGAGATGCAAGGTCTCTTTCAACAGTGGGGAGAGCCTTGGTTAGATTTGTTCACCTTTGAAGAGAATGCACAATGTCAGCATTATTGTGCTTTGGCGTTTCCAAGGTGGCTATCGTTTGGAGATGCTTTTCGTTGTGAGTGGAGCTTAGGCCTCATGTAACCCTTTCCCCACCCATACCCCTTCTCCCCAAAGTTCTCAAGAAGATCAAGAACGACTGGGACCAAGTCATTCTTGTGGCTCCCACCTGGGCACGGAGAGTCTGCTGTCCCGAGCTTCTTCGAATGAGCATCGCTCATCCGATCTGGCTGCCCCTTCGGGAGAGTCTTCTGTCGCAGCAGCAGGGAAGTGTCCTCCACCTAACCTGTCTACTCTCTGCCTACTTGCGTGGAGATTGAACGGCAACAGTTGATAGCTTTCAACCTTCCTTCCGAAGTCTGTAAGGCAACATTTTTTAAAATATTGTACAGAAAGGTCTATTGACCCTCTTTCTACCGCTCTTTCTGATATTCTTCTCTTTATTCTTAACTTGCCCAGCAGGGCTCTGCTCTGGTCACTCTCAAAGGTTATCTTTCTGCTCTGTACGCTTTCCTGCACTGCCTGACCAACCCTTGTATTCAAGTCTCCTATTGTAAATAGGTTCCTGAAAGGGCTTGTACATACGTTTCCTCCTGTGTCCTTCATTATGCCCCAGTGGGATCTCAACCTAGCTCTCCCTTTCATTATGTGTGCTCCCTTTGAGCCACTACATAATTGTTCCCTCCGGCTGCTTACCATCAAAACATTTCTACTGGCTATTTCATGTGCCACGAGGTTGAGTGATCTGCAGGCTTTATCACCCAAACTCGCCTATCTCATGACATTCAGGGGTAAGATGGTGCTTTGCACCCAAGCCCAATTTTTTCCTTAAGTGGTGACCCCATTCCATCTGGGTCAGTCGGTCACACTGCCCACCTTTTTTGCTCCTCCGCATCCCTCTAAGGAAGAGGAGCGTCTCCTACGTCTGGACCCAAAAGAGCATTGTCATTCTCCCTTGACCGCACAAATGAGTTCCGGATGGACGATCAACTCTTCTTGGGTTATGTGGGAGCTAAGAAAGGTCAGGCAGTGCAGAAACTAACCATTTCATGCTGGGCTGTAATCTGTAATAAGATCTGCTACGCCCTGGCTAAGAAACAGCCTTCTGAGAGCTTACAAGCCCATTCCTCCAGGGGTAAGGCAGTGACCACAGCACTAGCTTGTGGAGTGCCAGTCCTGGACATCTGCCAGGCTGCAGCGTTGGCTTCATTACACACGTTTGCTAAACACTACTGCCTGGACAGTCAGGTCCGCAGGTAGGGGCATTTCACTGTTCGGTCCTCCTGGACTTTCTAGTGTAGTAATTTGTCCGCAGACCACCACCAGGATGTATGGCTTGGGTATTTATTCAAAGGTAAGGTATCTGCAGCTAGAAGTCTCAATCAGATGAAAAGTTACTTACCCTTGGTAACGCATTACCTTGTAGAGACAATGTCTAGCTGCAGATTCTTTACAGACCCACCCATGCCTCCCCGCTCTGCGGACTCATTTATAGCGATAGGGTTGCTCCCTTAATAGGGCCCTAGTTTTGACACACACTAGTAAGTTCACTTTGTCGCTCTGCACTTCTGTCGTGGAAAAAAAGAAAAGTAGCTGAAGTCCACACGCCTGGGTGGTGCCTATATGGGTGACCTCGACGTCACATCTGGCGCCGATAATGCCACACAAAGCTGAACAGAGCCACCCGACGGCGTGTTTAAGAAATTGGAGTATAAATTGGAGGGTGTCCGTACACATCTCAAATAATAATCCCAATCCTTGTCTGGGTGAACCACGAGGGTCACTAAATAAACCTGTGCTCAACCCCCTGGTAGCTATGTCACAGAGCAGCCAGGATTAATTGAGCGCACTACTCAAAAAGTGATAAAGTGAAAACCCATCATAAGAAAAATCCCAAACCAATTTAGAACAATAGAGTAAAAATGAATAAACAAAATGACAGAAATCCAATAGTGGAACACGAGATATGAATTTTTAAAGTTTTAATTAAAAATCGTGCCAAAAAAACAACTGTGTATCTAGTCAAGCTACACCGGGTAAAGGTCAAAAGTTAGGGCTGACCACTATGTATGCCTATTCCGATACAGGGTCAGATTTGTCCTGATGGAAAGTTTACCTTCTAACTTAGAAAGTTTTCTGTAGAAAAGGTGATCGTTGACCTGTCATCGACGCTACAGGCTAGGTAAGAGGAATGGCTCAAAAAAGACAGGAAGCTGCTATGCAAGGTGTCGGTCGAACTGTGGCTGCTTGGCATCGGGCGCAATGAAACAGCCAGTGAAGGTCATTTGCATCGATCGGCTGCTCGCCATCCAATCCGATGAAGCCGTCTATGAAGGTTGTAGGCGATGCTCCGTGTCAAATCTGATTAAGCTTGCAGTTAGGCAGGGAGGAGTACACTCGGACTTCAACCAAGGATCCAGGACCTAGAAGACAGTACTTGAGGGGTCAGGACTCACTCCTTCAGAGGCCAACAGAGGGGATCAGGTCAGGTCATTTTAGCCAACTGGCCCTTGGAGGCACTTCTGGGGCCCTGGGTTCAAGACAAACATGTTCTGTCTTTCTTGCGGATTTGGATAGCAGGTCAGTCCTTCCAGTTCTTCACAGGTCTAGGAGTTTTCTGAAGAGAGCTCTGTGGGGTCCTCTTTTATGCTCATGCCAGCCTGTGGGTGAAGGGCAATTCTTTGTCGGCCCCCTAAACCAGATTTGGTCTGTTTTTCTCACTGGGATTGGAGCTAGCTTCTCACTGGGATTGGAGACAGCTTGACCTGAAAGACAAAAGGGAGTCAGGCCTAGGTGTGAGCTTCATCTGCCAGTGGCAGGGTAGGTGTCCATTGAATCTCAGGAAGGGGCTGGTCACAGCTGCAGATCATCCTGACAAGGAAGGAGGCCTCTTATTAACCAGAGCCCTTTGTCCACTGTCTGGGAACAATGCACATCCTGGCACTAAAGAACCAGACACAGACAAGAAAGCCTTTTGGTTTTAACGCAGAAAAATGGCAATTGTGTAAAACTGTTGTTTCCACAATAGTAATATACAATTCGACTTTACCACCATGTTAAATTTCAAATTACCATTAAAATGCTTACTTGAAATATTTTTCTTGCTATTCTAAACTGAATTTAGAACTTATTAAATGTAATAGTGTAAGCCAATGTTAACCAATGGGAGAGCCAGCCTTACCACAGTGAAAAACGATTTTGCAGAGTTGCAATGGCAGTTTAAAACTGCACGTCCATGATGCAGTGACATAATGAGTGCTGCTGACTAATGGTAGCATTTAATTTACAGACCCTCTGTACCGGTAGTACCCTTTTCTAGGGACTTATAAGTACATTAAATGTGCCAATTAGAGGTATACTAATTTTACCATGTTTAAAAAGGATCACAGCCAAATATCTGGGTAGACCCTGTAGGAAGGGCAAATTTCCAACACTTGTATTGACCTATTTCATAGGAAGCCAACATCAATAGAAATTGTTCGTAAGTAATGGAAGTTCACTCCATGTCATCCAGTTTAAACAAAGTACAGTGCTGCATAATTACATTAAATTACAGAAACTGCAAGTTAATCAGCCTATTAGGTGTTGGGGAAAACCATGTTTACACCTCCTTATTTGAATGAGTGGATCAATTGATAGAAGGTGGAAGTGCTGGAATATTTTTTCATGCTGGTCATTTCATCAAGGCTTTGGGATATATAATATATATATTATCCAGGTGCCCTCGATAGCAAATTGTAATCAGGGTGGTTGGTTACTACTCACATGGAAGGTGAAGCATTTGCAAACAGTAAACTTAGAATATAATTAGGCTTTCCTGTTTTCAGTTTCTATTTTTTGTAAATTCTGGTGGTGTTTTTTCAGTGTTTTCCAGTGATTTCAATACCTCAAAAAAACAGTGCTTTTCAGTGGTTACTCATTTTCGCGCCATAAAAAACGACTGAGACAGTGTTTTACCGGTGTTTATGGAACGCTTTGCTGTTATTATTGCTTGCTTTCTTCGTCAGGCCCCAGCCATGGTAAGGACCACACTGTATGACATTTAAAGTGGATAAGAGGGCGATCATGATGTGTGCTGAAGAGATGAATGCCAGAATGTCACCATCTGACCAGACCAAGCAGTGTATATAGGTACAAACTACAGAGAATCGTTTGTGGCAGCCAGCAACGTCTCACAGTTCGGATCATTTTTCATAATTTCCCCTACAATATCACTGGGAGCTTCGGACGACATGATTTACAAGTGTCCATATGTGCCACCATAGCATAATACAAAGTTACACATTGGATGAGCAGAACAGAAAGTGTATTTAGAAAGTGTATTTTCACCCCGAAGAGCAACAGCACCACAGTGCTGAATAACTGAAGGTTCCAGTTCATCTTATAAACACAAGATTTTTTTGAGATGCCTTCGGTTCTTCACAAAACCTCTAACCAAACAAATTTGATGAAGGAAAAGCATGATAGACAATAGGTATTCCGGGACTCCCATCAACCTTGGGGATTTCCACAACAAATGTCTGGGAACTAGACTGAATGATCTCCTCAGTTTAACAAACGCTAGATATATTTTAATGTATTTCCAGAAAATCCGAGAAAGCCTGAAGACCTGGTCAACTGTGCTAGTGTTACGCCTGAAAACAGCCTGTCATCCATTGTTCCAGTTGATTAAGAAACTGCCTACGGAAAATCTACTGCAGATTGTCCAATAAACGGATGGGCCTGTAATTACTTAGGATGCCCCTATCCCCCTTTTAAAAGAAAAAAATATGTTAGCACTAATCATTTCATCACGGAAACAAACGTAAATAAACAACATGGTTTCCCCCTGTTAATTTTTTTTTTTTTTTTGCAATTTAACAAGTGAGACCTCAACCCATGAAACTCTTCCACAGCTCATGAGAATAACGACAACACTGTGTGTTTGTATCGCTAACCAAGCCGAGTGATTCAAAAGGTTAAACGCCTTAAGTATCAGGCAAGTGACACTTCCCGGGCGCCCTCTGTGCGAGCCTTCAGGGAGAATTCCTCTTCATTACTACCTCCTCCTGACCCCAGACTCTGCAACACACTCAATCCCTTACAGGCTTGATTATCCACTACTCCTCTCCAGTGCACCTTATCTCACAGCTGACCTTGGGCCCCAGCCCCATATCAGGCACCATCAGGCTCCACTTTCATTTTTCCCGGTAAAAACATTAGTAAAATCACCTTCAAACTTAAAACATTGAATATAGCGGTAAATATAATTACCTGCCACCCTGCAACAGTGCCCCTCATCTTTATGTAGCCCCTCTCTCATATGCATTTCATTTGTTGTGTAGCGCTACTCATATCGGTGTAGTGTGTGTCAGTACTTTACACTACGCACACATTATACAGAGACAACGAATCATACAAGTATGTAAATTATTCTACAGGGAATGTCACATCAGCCAATGAGGATTACAAGGTGTATGAATCACATGTCATCCATACTGGTGGGCAGTATATTTTAAGAGGGTTTGGTCTGGAGAAGCACAAACTCAGGATTTAAAGAGTACTCCAGTGGTTAGGGGATGCCTTTACTGATAAAAATGTATATCTGCCCAAAGATACTCATTTTAGCAACATTAGAATGATGAAAGACTGAGGAAGTTCTAACTATATCACAAAATAAAAAAAGCGAAGTTCTAACTATACCTTTCAGGTTTGCATGCAGCTCTTTGATGACAGTTCATTGGTCACTGTCCTATGTTAGGATTGTAACTTCTGAACTGCAAGTAACACAAGGATCTCTGTCACAATGACCGTAACCCACTGAGCTTCCACATAAACTACAGTTCGTCTGCATTTAAAAACTACTAACAGACAAATGATTGCTCTCCAGCAGGATCATTAATCCCCAGCGTTATCTGGGCATCTTTTATTGTCTTATTGTTGTCCTGCATCGGCCATGATAAGGATAAAAAACTGTTTAAATGAAGCAGACACGAGGTATGTGTCCTGCTGGGCCTGTGCAGATTTATAAAAGAAAAACAACTAGTAACACATTCTCTTACCTACTCCGTGAGTCAAACTTTGTGTCACAGCCTGATGTGATACGCAGCTGCAGGGGTCAGGAAAGGTGAATAGGAATAAACAAACTTCTTTTCTCCTGCACTGCATAGAAAAAGAAATATCCACGCAGCAGGACAATAGGCAAAGGTTACCGCGGCCAAAGAAAGGTTTTGTCGCCTTTCGCCATGTGGAGATGAAGAGTGGAAAAATAAACAAAGCCTCGTTTACATGTAAATGGTCTTTTAAAGACCTGTGAAGTACTCCGGTGCGGCTTCGATAATCTCAAAAACTGTCTGTGTGTGGGCACCCGGGAGGCTGTCTCGGCTGACACACACCACTTGTGCTCTGCGCGCCTGCCTTCAAGCCCTCACTGCGAGGGCCAAGGCTCCTGTTTGGGTGGCTAGAACCGGGCCTGATTACAATGCGGGCACAGGTTTTAAAGGCATATCCACACGTGCACGAATGCAAGCATCGCAACCATTTACAGTAAGCACCGATAGGCCAGCGCTCACACATAGGCACGATTTCATAACCTGCGCTCGTATCGAAACTCATAAGCATGATTGCACCTCGAAATATCATGCATATAGTATCATAACACGGTTGGCGCACATTGTGTTTTTCACGGCAAAAGTTGAATTTTGGTGCCGGTGTTTTTCACTTTTATTTTTACTTTTTTACCGAGAGGGACACGCTTACACAAGGTTGTTTATTTGATCTTTTCTGAAGCACTCAGTTTGGTTAGCGATTCGAATACACAAGCGCACAGTGATTGTCATTGTTCTCATGAGTTGTGGCAGTGTATCACAAGTTGACGTCCCCCTCGTTAAATTACAGTATTTCTTTTAATGTGGAAACCAAGTCTTTTATTTCCGTATGTTCCCATTATGATCAGTGCTATAAATACATTTTTCCTATGTTGTAGTTACCCCCGATTGTACTGCTTTGGCTCCCTCAAGTGGCCAAAAGGTGCAAATGGCCAAGTAGTGAATCCAATTTGAAAAATTCAGCGATACTCTGTTTAAACCGGGTCAGCTGATTTGCAATCGGTAGGGTAATCTCGGGTAGAGTCGGTTAAAACCGAAATCCGGACAGCCTAAATATAATCCTGTCTTTTGGGAGCTTGACCCCCCCCCCCCCACTTCTCGACCTTGTGACATCTGGGACCCATTCCTGACATGTTTTCGGCGACAGAATGAAGTTGCTGATGCGGAACAGACTGGAAATCCGCAGGCTTCAGAATAGTGGGATGTTGTTCTGGGCTTTGTAAATGTACATTCTTGTATACGGATGTCTATGAGCAGTTAAGGTTTATGTAATTAGTGTGTCAATGGATCAAAGATGCAAGCGACACGAGACCAACGACTGTAACATGTGTCAATGTATGTACTGCAACCAAGCCACATTTTGAATTACTGTAACAACAAACTGCCCTGTTCTGTTGTTGAAGTGTTTTGTATTTGTATAAACTGTCAATAAAAAAAAAAACTAAAACATTTTTTACAATATAATCGGTTGGTGTAAAAATAGTGGCATATTGCTATGTATGCAACACGTTTGAAAAACAAATTTATTTTCTTGTGTTCATGTTATTTAACTTGCGACTGATCTGGCATTTGTCTTGGGACGGGGGCCGTATTTTCCAAGTTTTTAGCCTTTGGGTTTTGCTTTCCATAGTTGTTGTGGTCTCCACTCCGTAGAGTAACAGGTTTTGTATTGGTTTGCCATTCACTTTGACTATGTAAACTATCCTTTAATAAAGGCCAGTGTATTACTAATCCAGTAGGTACTTCTTGAACGTTACAACCATATGCTTAGTCTTGTACATGGGGGTAAAACAGAATATTGATCCGTCGTTGCAGTTTTAGCAAGTTATTGTGGTCACTCAATCTCAAAAAAGTAGATTTAATGTTGCCCACCCTCTTCTGACTCCCATAATAAAAATACAATTATTATTGTAGCGAAGTGCAGCTTTTTTTCACTCCTCTGAAAGTAGAGCCACGAGGGAAAAGTCCGTGTTTACCATACTTTCTTGGAATTAAACGTTGATAACAGCAATTGGAACCATTGCCTTTCTAATTATGTATCGGCACTGGGTATAAAGCAAACCTTATTACTGATTGTGTAGGTTTATTACTGAAGGGTTTTCTGGTTAAGTAGTAAATTTATTGTTAGTTAATTAAAACCATAAAATGTTTAGCATAATAAAAACGTGGTACAGCTAGTTTCATTATTAAAAAAGAAAAAGGACTTGATTAACATATCATCAGACATTAGTTCCTTGTGTGGAAATAGTCAAAACAGTATACATGGTTTGAGAGCGCAGAATTCATGAGACTAGCCAAAGCTAAAAAGCACAAACTTCATTCTTAAGATGGAACATAATAGAAATTTCCCCATGAAATTAATTAGATGTACAAAAATAGGCGGTTGGTTCAGTGTACAAAATAAGCAATGTAAACACTGACCTAGTCTGCATGGACCATGAAGTGCATTTGCTAACTGGAACTGTCACACAAACTGCATTCTTACATAGCAGCGTAATAAGTACCTCATCTAAGTGTTAATTCATTGTGCAAAGAAAAAGCAAGGTCATTTCAAAATCTGTTCTTAGTTTTGAACATTCTTAAATTGCATGTTATTACTAGCACGTAAAGTGCATTGTGCTGACTAAGGCTGGCATAATCCTTCAATTAAAGCATTTAAAACTTAATATAAAAAGTTATACTTGTATAATTGATTATGATTAACCATAATGTATATCATTTAAA
This sequence comes from Triturus cristatus, assembly GCF_964204655.1. Lineage (NCBI taxonomy): Eukaryota > Metazoa > Chordata > Amphibia > Caudata > Salamandridae > Triturus > Triturus cristatus. The sequence goes on along the minus strand of NC_140592.1, from coordinate 271,485,280 downwards.
CCATTAAATCCATTAAAATGGCTAATTCAAAGTGAGCATATTGCAGACATGGTCAAATCAAACTTAAAATCTATGCAAATCTCTTTTTTAATTTTTTTTTATTCCATCAATTGCTATATAAAAGGTGCCAGAACAGCATGTGCACACAGGTGGATTGGATAGGATTGTGCAAATGAGCAGTTAAACAGGCAGACCATGTAAAACCCTGCACAATAGCCTGGATTTCATTGTGAATTTAGACCATGTTGTGCTACAGGATACTAATGACCTCTCATCATGCTGGAACGAAGGTACTGTGGACTAGTCTAGTGTTTTAACTACTTATATGATCTTAACTAGACCGAACTGCGCATATATTGATTGGTTGAGTTTAAATTATTAAAGCTGTGCTACAATGAGTGCAAGTGGACGAGCCATAAGATGTTTAAGAAATTATAATTTGCCACAGGCAGGCGGCCCTCATTTTTTGTCCAATCTCTCGTAGGAGCCTGCCGGTTTCCACGAAAAATTTGCCAAACTCTGCTAGATCCTTTGGAGTCATATATGTAAAAATGAGCAATAGTGCTTCCTTGCATGTTCTTATGCCATGCTGCACGAAGTTTGGCCTTAAATACCTTCAGCTCTGTTGTAATAAGCTTACGCAGCAGCATACAATGTGCGCAACCGATTCAGAGTGTTATTGACACAGCCTGCATTGCTCCTGTCCCAGAGCCCAGTTCTTCCAATGTGCCCCGTATTCCCTTATGGGCGTTATTAAGAGCCTAACTGTTAAAATATTTCCTAAATGCGTATTTCCCAATTGCTGCTGTCAGGTAAGGTTGGCACAGGAAAGCTTTATGGGATACTGCAAGCTCCTCCGCGCCTCTGATGCTTCTTTCTTGGTTTATGTGCAATTCCCTAGAAACCTTCCTGGCGTGGGTCTTTAGTTTTATTCTTTAGGTGTGCTTTAGTGATTTGGAGGTCTAACAAGAGCGCTGGGTCCATATTTAATGTTAATCCGGCTGTTGCCAAGTATTTTGCCCAATCGCTTTTCTTGTCCAAGAGCATTGCCTTAAGGGCACCCCGCAAAGACTCTGGATCTGCTCCACTCACTTGAAGATAGAAGTTGATTATGTCTTTTTTTGCATGCTATATCCATGCTTACTAGATTAAATTCCAGCCAAATTAGGGTGCACTGAGTGTTATTTGGCATGCCAAATATTTTCTTGTATGTGGTCGTGAGGCAGCGCTCCAATGTCTCCGTTAACCTTCCTGGGTAAGAAAGGTGGCCCTAATTTATTGTAGGTGCAAGTTTGGCCCCAGCAACTTTTTTGAATGGCCGCAGCAGAGTGGCTGTTTAGTTTGTGCTAGAACTTTGATAGCTCATACGTAGTTTTTGCAGTTTTCCCTCCTATTGACTTTACCTGCAGTGTTGGTTTCCCTGAGTCCATCAGCCAAACTCCGAAATAAATATATTTGGAGGCCGAATCTATTCTTAGTGGGTCGAGTTGCCGTTTGAGTTGGCATTTTTTAGGACTTTGGCCAAAGACCAGGACTTTTGTCTTCCCGGCATTCGCCTGGAGATAATTGTGTGTGTTGTATGTATGTAATATATATCCAGGTCCCTCCTCATTCCAATGCGAGTCTGATCCATCAGGACCAAATCATCCGCATATTGTATCATTAGGAGTCTTATCCGACCTAGTGTGGGTGGAAAAGTTCTGCCTTTCAGTAGTTCTTCCCCAGGATCTGCTGTATACAAATTGAATAAAGGCGGGGCAAGTACATATCCCTGTTTTAGACCTCTGTTGGTGAGGATCCGCGCCGTGTCGTGTGATTGTGTTATCTTGATCCTCACCCAAGTTTCCGTATATAGTGCTGCTATTGCTGCAAGCATTTGTCTCGGTATGCCCCATCCTGCCAATTTTCTCCATAGGATATTGTTGTCTATGCATCAAATGCCGCACTATAATCAGCAAAGCAGGCATACAAAGGTGGAGAATTTGTTTTGCAAGCTTTGGAGCTCAAGTAAGTGAGGGTGATATCGTTGTCCACAATGGAGGCATTGAGTCTCAACCCTGACTGCAGGGCGATTAACCACTGAGTTCTTAAGTTGTAAGTCTTATCCCAAGTTTGAGCCCTTTCATGATACGATTACACCTTCATTGGCAAAAAGCCTTTATGTGAGATTTCGCCTGGGCTGTTTACCCCTAAGGTCTTTTAACATCTGGGCCACCGAATCAGACTCCATTATCTGCCCAGCTTGCGGCCAGGCCCCAGAAAATGTTGAGCACATTATGTTTTTTTGTACTGAATATCGCTTTTTCAAAGAAAGTAGATTCAACCTGTTTGCCGCAATATGGAAGTTAGACACTATTTGGCCGCTCTGAGGATCTTAAAGACCAACACATCAAATCCTATTGTCTTTGCTGTAAGTAGATTTCTACTGAATGGTTGGTTAAGGCGAAAAAAGTTTGTGATTTAGAATGCTCAGGAGGCTTCTCATACTAATTGAGATGCAACTATGCATAGGGTAACTTGGACGCTGTCACCAGAGATATTTTATTTTGATTACCGGATTCTATTAGGCACTAAGCACTTTAATTACATGGGAGGATGTTATTAATTGATAGCAATTTTAAATTGTTTTTATGGAAGTTTTTTTAATGTCATTTTATATTTAAGAAATGGGAAAGAGTACTTTTTATTGAATGTTATTTATTGATTGTGCATACTTTGATGTTTAGGATTAAACCGAATAAAGTTTATGAAACAGGTCTGGGCCCTGTCTGATAGGTTGGGATGATTTTGTTATCAGTTATCCATTGTTCTAATTCTTGTAGAATGCCTTTGGCAAAAGCTTTACCATCCACATCTAATAGGGCAATTGGCCTGTCGTTTTCAGGACGAGTGGGATCTCCCTTTTTGTGTATTGGGTGGAGGATCAAGCCCTTGCATGCTTCTGGGATAACTGATGTGGCAAGGCATTCGTTAAACAGATTGAGCCTCAGTGGAGCCCAAAATGTTCGATCTTCTTTGAAAATGATCCCGGGTAGGCCGTTCAGACCTGGTGCTCCATCTCTCCGGCTATTTTTCAGTATCTCCAATATCTCCTCCCTAGGTTACTATTATTTGGCTATCATCCAGCTCTTCGAAGGAGTTCTTCAGCTGGACAGTATGGAAGGACTGTGTTTTGTCTGAGTCTACATATAGTTTTTCCACGTGCATCTCCCATGCAGTGGCCGGTACTGCATTCACTTGCTGTACGGCTTGGTTTCTAACCTATTTACATATTCACAGAATTCCCTAGACTTACTGGGCGATAACTAGGAGTATATATGTTTCCATTGTTCCCTTAGTTTCTTGTTTCAGGCTCCATGCAATTTTTTTATGTTTTCTGGCCTCTTTCAGTTTGATTTCTGCGGCTATGGTCATTTCTTTTCTATATTGTTGTTCTGCGCGCCAATACATTTTTTTGCTCTCTAGGGTCTTCCATTTTCCAGGGAATCGAGGCGGCCAACCTCTTTTCGGCGCAGCTTGGCATTGTCTTCATTTTTGTTGTGTTAATGACGATTGAAGCTTGTCTAGCAATGAGGACCAATGCACTGCCCTATTATTACTGAAGGTTGTGTTATATTCTCATTAAACTATTTTCGTGTGTGATCTGAAACTTTTGATGGTCAATTCTCCAGCTCTTTTATCCCTCTCTACACAGATGTTTACCCCGGAAAGACCATACATGGCATACGTGGACTTTCACAGGTCTGACTCCTTCCAGTTTTAACGTTTGCAGTTACGTAGTGTGATGAGACTTTGATCAGCTTTTTAATTCGTTGCCTGTATTACTATTAAATGGTTTAACCTCTTTTTAAGCAATTACTTGCAGAGAGTTTAGTTGGTCTCACTTTTGCCACTTCTACTGTTCTGTGCGTTCAGTTTTCTTACCCCTTTTATTTTGTATATACATGGGTACTGTCTCATTTCAAAGGGAATACAGGAATTGGTGCATCCTATGCGGATGACACTTGGGTATGCATTCCAGTTTCCAAGGAGCCCTTTTCTAATCCGGAGCTGCAATATTTTCAAAGTGACGTTAAAATCTTGATACACAGTAAACAATTACAATGTAATTGCTCTGAAACAGAGATAATTTTGTTTGTGATAAAGGCCATGCTCATCTTAATTTGTTGCCATTGCATACTTTTTTTTAATTAGAATCTCGCACACAATTTTTTTTCTTTTTTTACTTTTCTCAAAAATAACTTAATTCTTGAGACACAGATGGGGAAGGTGATTGTACGTTATTTCCATCAATTGAATAAACTCAAACATTGTTCCCTTTACTTTCCCGTTACCAAAAAATTGTGTCGGTTGAAGGTTCTATAAATGCAGGTCTGGTTTATTGTAATTACCTATACACATCTTCTGCTGATCTTCCCACTACAAAGAGTGCAACACTGCAGTAATCTTATAGTGGGCCTGACGAAAAAATATCATACATGCATACAGAGACCCTGGGTCAATCGTCTTCATCCATTAGCCTCTTCAAATAACATTCACATTTTGCTTTCGCTCAGCACAGCATACAACATCAGGCAAGGAGTCCACCCACTTCAGCCATTGGCTGATTTGAGTGTGAGTAACAGTATTTTGCTGGTGCGCATATCCACGCCCACCTAAAAAGTAGTTCACTTAAGTTCCAGTTCTAGGACTGGTAGGCTAATCACCTTTTTCATTTCTACCTTCATTTCAGATTTTTTCTCTATTTGTGTAAATCTTTTTATTGAATATTTTGTGCATTTATCTTTCCCCTTACACAGTTTAGTGTGCAAGTGATAAACACTTCAAGCTGGTCTTAATGCCGCTGCATAGTATGTATCCGTAATGCCGGATCGAACAAAGTAGACATTTACAGTTCAGCAGGTATGTGCATTCTAATGTGCTAGAGCTGGTAAGATCATGCCAGTACATAAGCAATAAAAAGCTGATATTTTTCAAAACTTCATTCAATAGAACCCCCCCCCCCCACACACACATTATGCGAGGAAAATAAAACTCAACAGTACAGTACAGCACAGAAATGTATAGCCTTTGGTCTGGAGAGGGTAAAACAACTTGGCCAAACTAATAATGCGCCAGTCGAGCAGAGGTTTGAATCGCAGTTGGGGAGTGAGTAGTGGTGCGTCCAGGGGAGAGGTCCTCCTCTTGCAAGACAGACTGTAGAATGTCCAAGCCAACAGAAATAGGGTATTTGCGCAGGCCCTTAATGCTTCCATCTGCGAGTGAACCCTATTCCTTTTGGTCCGGCGGGGCATTCCCAGCAGGCATACCTCCCATGTGTGTAATGAGGGATTCCCAGTGCATGTCCCTACGTAAGTTGCAATACCCAACCAGTACTGGGCAAGCGAGGGGCACACCCAGAACACCTGTAGGAAATCAGCGTTGGGCAAGACGCAGTGGGGGCAGACAGCATCCGTGCGGTGGCAGTAGCAGTTGATTTTGTCTGGGGTGAGGTAGGCCCTATGTAATATGTAGGATTGTACGACTATGAACCGAACTTTATGGGATACCAAGGCATGGTATGCTAGGATGTTCAGCCACTCTGTAAAAGAATGGCCTGACTCACGGTCCCAGTGGTGTCACAGTTAAGAGGCACTGCACCGTGTATACGTAAGAAGCTGGCAAGCCATCATATAAAGTGGCGACCCGTCCCCATGATATGCAGATATTGACCCGTTTGGTACATTTCATGTTCCTGTTGAATGCCACTCCAGGGCTTTATCATCGCCCGAATGAGGGAATTGTATAGCAGAAATTGGCCTTGATGAATCTCAGCAGCCGTGATAAGTTCCTCCATTGGGAGGAGGATGCCATCTTGATAAACATCTTCCAAAGTATGGAAGCCATCAAACCCCTCAAAGTGTAATTTTTCTGTTGTATTCCTCTCTCTGTCCTTGTGTCCTTCAAGGGAGGGAGACACTGGTTAGGAAGGATTCAACCTCCTCCGCCGACACTGTAGACTCCGATGTGTGTGTGTTTGTATAAGGAAGTGTAATGTCACGTGAATGCGGCATTTATATCTTTCTTCATGTGCAGGAGGGTCCCGGACACCTAACATATGGCCAGTATGGGACTTTGTGGCTGCTCTTGGTGGATCAGCTAAGCTAGTAGGGCTCTCGTCTTATCTACCTCTGAGTGTGTCTTTTTTTTAGTGAGCCGCATTGTTGAGGTATTGCAGCCTCTCCATCAGCGCAGCGTGTTCACCGTGCCCCTGGTTAATTCGGTTTGTTCCCTCTGTAGAAGACTACGCCTGCCTCTCATAACCCAGCAATGCAAGCTCCACCTGAGGGACGTCCCGGTCAAACTGATGGGCAATACTCAAAGCGCTACCGAGGCAGTGTCCTCTGGTCGCCACTTTAAAAGCGTTCCATCAATCTGGAGGTGGCCGTGTTCGCATTTGTGTCGTTATATTCTGTTAGGCTATTGCTGAGGGAAGCATGAAGGGCTGTAAACGCCACGTTGGAATAAGGGGAGGACCATGGTCACAGCAGAGGGACAGGTGTTTGGAGGGGGTTATGGCCTTAGTGAGTTCTGCCGAGGTAGTCAATGTTTGTAATGTGGGGAACTAGGTCTGGAGTGCTGACTAGGCGATCTAAACACACATGGAGGTCATGCGTGTATGAGTAGAATGAGCACACTCTTGTAAGGGCATTATGTAGGCACCATACATTGAAAAGATTCCAGTGACTCAACCAGCCAGGTAGGGCCTGTGCGTTCAAAGTGGCGACGGTGTGAAGAAGAGGGGGAAAGGATCGATCTAAATCTTCCTTCAGGACACTGTTAAAATCTCCATCCAGGAACCAGGGGAGCCTACTCCAGCGCTAGAGGACCCCAATCGGGCTGTCCAGGAACACCGTCTGCTCAGAACTAGGAGCATATTTGGCTCCAAGCACCATATAGCAACTTTCTAGTCCAGGTCCGCAACTGTGATATCTGCAACAAAGGGGACCCAGGATCTGATCCACACTAAGACCCACACAGGCATATGTAGAGTAGTTAGTAGAGTACACCTGCCTGGGTGAGGTGAGACTCCTGCAGGAATGCTATGTGTGTCGACCAGTTGCATAGGTAAGAGTAATCAACATACCTAAGGGAAGAAGTGTGAATGCCATGACATTCCAGACAAGTATATTCGTGTTAGCCATTGTGATAGCAGTCCATGAGTGGTTTCCGGCTCTGGTTAGGAGGGCGACACCAGGTCTATCCAGGAGTACATGGACCGGACGGGTGCTGGCAACAGCAAAGAACCAATGGAAATCAACACAGGTAGACTCATAATACCATAGAGAGCGGAGGTTTCTGCCCAAACTTGCTAACAATGGGTGTCTATGCAGGCAAGCTGACAAGGGGGTAAACTGCAATGTGTGAGTTGTACAAGTGCTTTAAACCCCATACCAAGTATTTGCTTATTGCTTAGGCCTCCCAGTAAAAGCTGCAATGGTGCTAGGGCCCAGCAGTATTACATGGAAGGGAAGGCAGGGTGTCACACGCGGAATCAGCGACAGGAACTAATAGGTAAAACCAGGCATTGGCAGCCAGGGCAGGCCCGGGTCAGGGGCTACAGCCCACTAGGAAGAGCATCAGGTAAGTGCCATCCCGGGAGCAACACAGGAGGACAGGTGAGCCACAGTTGCCATGGCCTAGTTGGGTTGGCTTCCACCGATGTAGGAGTACTAAGCAGGGGGCATTCGCTAATATCCTAGGTGCTGACCGAGAGGACAAGCCCTGAGCCAGCCGGGCCAGTGAAGAACGGGCACACACATTATGGTAGAATCCGAGGGAGAACAGCTCCGCTTGTGTCCATGTGCCCCGGGGGGGGTGACTGCGACCATGTCGTATATCAGGGCATCTGTCACCAAGTTCTAGAGTTACAGCAAAGTGTCCTCACAACTGTATTGGGCAACCGTTCTGAATCTGTTGTAAATTAAACCACATGCGTAGCTCTTGAAGCAAGATGGCAGCCATGTGAGGACGGCTGTGCACAGCCTTTAACCTCGCTAGAGCTGGCGATCGGAACCCCACGCCTGAAACTCCTTCCCCGGGCCATGAACGTGGCACATGCTTGTGCTTGTTGTGGACTGCGAGGATGCTCTGGGCTGTGAACAGCCCGACTGGCCCGTGCAGGGTTTGAGGAGCAGGAAGGCAGCTGTTTCGCCTGCTACACAGCAGCAGAGTTTCAGTGGCTGGCGGCAGGAGAAGGCAGGCCGGGTGCAAAGGGGATATGGGGCCAAAGAGCACAGGTTTTCAAAAGGGCTATGGGACTGTTACGACTGGAGCTGGTGCAGGGTGAGAAAAGCCCAGCGAGATCATTCAACGTTGCACTCCTCTCAATGGGAAAGCAGACAAGGAGGAGAGAGATAGAAAGCCTGACACAGTGTGCACGGTAGCCCCCCGGGTCGACTTTATTATTGGACCTGTTCAAAGGAACTCGGCACCCAGGCATGCTGCCACAAGGAAAGAGAAAGGGGCCTTCCTCATCATTCCCCTCCACTGAGAATATTGACATAATTCAATTAAGCGACCTAGCTGGAAAGGGGCACAAAACATCCCTGGAAGAGGAGGAGGTCATCCTGGGGAATGTCAATTATGGGCAGGAGAGTGGACAGCTGCGGTATCTGTTGATGAGACTCCTTGAAGGACCTGCGATACAACGACCCCCCCCCCCCCCCCCCCACCTATCACCCCCCACCCCCTGCACCCATTGGAGTCCAGACAACTGACAACATAGGCAACAGATCAGTGAATTCACACAGCGGGGGTTGGTTCTGGTAGAGTTGTATCAAATCACAGGCAAGTGCAGGCACAGTCCCTTCTAAAAGGGGGGTGAGACAAAGTGAGGCAGAACCCTTAAGGGAAGGTGCGTTTCTCGGTCATGGGTTTCCCCTTCATGGGAAAGGATGAAGGGCCATTGGAAAAAGAGAGACATTACCTGAAGGCAGTAAGGTCTAGACACTGAGGCAACAGATTGTTTTTTTTCATTATGAGATCATCAGACTGGTCGGGGGAGGACTCATATTTTTCTGGAGGCCACTCCAAAGTGGACTCCAAAGAAAGTGCTCGAGTGAGAAAAGCAAAGTGAGTGATTCCACCCGAGTACACGGATGATAACACCAGGTCAATGATCAAGAAAATCTCAGTGGGTGTGATCAAAAGCTGGCTGCTGGAGAGTGTCTAAAATGGGATTATTCAACTATGACCTGTGTGAGGGGGGAACCAGCAGGGACCCAAGATCACTCTACCTGTCTCTTGTCAAAATGGCAATTGCTCTCTAGAAAAAAGTGTTTATTTTTCTTTCCAGCAGATTCATCAAGCCTTAGACCATGTCAAATCAGGCTAGCCCATGGACCCATGTACCTCCTGGGCCGCAGCTTTGCTTTCCCACCAGCTGGCCCCCAGTGTCATGGGTTTGTTTAATTTATCCATTGACACAGGAAGCATTCCCTGTGCTTGGTAGTCAGCATAGGTTGTTTCTATACCAAAAAAGGCTAATGTTGACACAGTGAATTTGGTCAATTATCGTCATACATCACTGCTCCCGCTTTTAGGTAAATCTCTATATGGTCTAATAAATACACAACTTTCAGCCTACTTAGCCAATAAGATTCTTGACCCATTTCAGTCGGTGATTAGGGCAGCTCATGGTACGTAGACCGCCTAGGTTGCGGTCATGGACTTGATTGGACCTTCTCTAGACCAAGGCATCCCTGCCATGCTGGTATTATTAGACCTGTCTGCTGCTTTTGACACTGTGTCCCATTGAAGGATGATTCAAAGGCTGTAAAACATTGGCATTTCTGGGTGTGCCTTGAAGTGGTTTCAAGATTTCCTTAACGACTGAAACTGACAATTTTGTTAGGCACCTTTAAGTCTCGCACTATGTTAATTGATAAGAGGGTGCCACAGGGGTCCTGTTACAGCCCTAATTTATTTATCATCTACTTGGCCCCTGTTGCTTCCTTGGCCAGATCCTTTGGTTTCTATATATCCTATGCTGATGATACACAGTTGATGATCTCCTTTCATAACAAAGGCGTGACGGTCATTGTAGATTGGATGGCTGCCAACTGCCTAAAATTAGATGGCAAAAAAACGGAGATTGTTTTACGGCAAGGCACAAAAATACTCTGGACTCCAGACTGGTGGCCACCTAATCTTGGCCTGGACCCCTTGCCTAAGAAGGTAGTCGAAAACCTTGGCATAAAAATTTACCAGTCGCTTTCTATGAAAGACCACGTTGCGGCCATCAGCAGCAGCTGTTTTTACAAATTGCATTTGCTAAAGCAGACTTTCCCTTTTCTTCCACCCTCATCCAGGCAAACTCTAGTCCAGGTTCTGATTATTATTAAATTGGACTACGGCAATGCTTTGCTTGCCGCTGCAAATGAGACTTTATTATCACAACAGCAAGTGGTCCAAAACACTTTGCAGTCTTCCTTCCAGCGCCACCTCTGAACCTTTATTAACATTACTACATTTGTTAACCATTAAGAAAAGTTCTATTTTTAAAATCTGCTGTCTGACCTATAAATTCAGAGGGGCAACAGTCCTGCTTACCTAGCCCAGAACCTCAAACTGTACTGCTCTTCCAGGAACTTGCATTCCAAAGTCAAAGTTCTATCGTCAGTTCCCCGAATTCGCTTGACAAGGTGTGGGGTAAGGTCTTTTTCCTACTTGGTGCAGTTTTATTGGAACAATCTGCCACAACATGTCCAAACTTGTTCTGACTTTGTCAGATTGAGGAAATCACTTAAAACAGCATTGTTTTATGGAGGGTGTTCTGTGTTTGAGTGCACCTTTCCTTAGCGCTCAGATATCCCTTCGGGGGTGATTCACACGCTATACAAGTCTTATTAATATAATATAAATTCAGGGGTTGTCAGCTGACTTGCCTACATTCGAGGAAAATCTATCAAGGAATTATGTCTCATTGAGACAAGACTCTGACAGCTGTAGAGCCTGAGCCGCTACTAAAACTACAGGGCATGATTCAGAAAGTAGCAAAGATGTGCTCAGAGGTATCCGTCAAGATGATAGCGCTGGAAAGGGAGTGGTAACTCTGGAAGCGGATGAGGTGGCCAACAAGAATGTTGTAGCAGCTGATAAAGAGCAATTAGTGGACACCCAGTGGAAGCAGGAAGACCTTGAAAACAGGCTGTGCCAACATAACCTCAGGGTCTTAGGTGTGGAAGAGTGGGCGGAGGGGAGTAATGTCAGGAAATATATTGTCAAGCTATTTAGTAGCACCTTTCCTGAGTTGGAAGTCTGGAACTGGGACCAGGAGATACAAAGGGCTTATAGATTCCCATTAATGTGGAAACAGTGGAGTTATGATTCAGGCAAACCAAGGGCTATCATGGTTTTTTTTGTGAATTTTCTTCTCAGGCAGGCCGTGTTTGAGAAAGCATGCCCAGATTCCAAGCGCTCTGTCTAAGGATGCGCTTTTTTCGTAAGACTGTACTTCTGTCAGTTCACGGTTGAAAGACAGTGGAGATTGAGACAATTGATTAACCCATTCCAGGACAAGGGAGCACAGGCCTTTCTAATGAATCCAGCCAGTCCTAAGATTATCAGGCACGATAAGACACATGTTTTCGAAATCTGAAGTCAAGGCAAAAACGTTTGTAGAAACCATGAATAAAGTAAATGTTTGTCATATATGTGAAGGAATCGGGTTATGATTGTGTCTGTAAGAATTTTACGTGGGGCAATTATGGGAGTGCCTTTTTTTAATTCATTCTAACTTTGTAAATTTTTTTCACTTTTCTCATTTTGGATACATGTCTTTTTTTTCTTTTGTTTAGCATTTTTTCTCTATCAGGGTGGGGGTGGTCACTTTACTGTAGTTTTGGGTGCACCAACTTGGAAAGAATTGGAGTCTTATAGCTGGGATTCCGAAACTGCCATATTTATTTTGTATGATGTTCTAACAAACGATAGGCTCTAGGCAGGGGGTGGAGCTCACACAACCATCAATAAATCTAATATGGGTCTGGTTGTCTCACTTGGGTGGTTGTAGGAGGGGATGAACATATGGGGAAGGGGTGGGCTAGTGTTAAGGGGGAGGGACGGGAGAGTGGAGGGCAGACAAAATGGAGCACAAAAGTCCATTTTAGGTATGAAATATTGTTGTCAATAATTCAAGATTTTCCTTGGCTAATGAAAAATAGCTCGTTTGGCAATATGGTAGAGATCCTCCTGAGATTTGGGAGGGTGGGTCGTAACAATTTAGACAATGAATATGGCATCCAAAATAATCAGAGTCTATGATACAAAATAAGAGTTTGAGGATCTGTTCAGCCAATGTCTGTGGGTTAAATGATAACGCTATCAGGGCGGCTATCATTTGTATGCAAGAAACGCACATTGCATGGGAAAGGAGAGTGCTGCTGGAAACCCTGGGCTTTGCCCTGTTGGCCTGTATATCTTAAGGGGTAACCTCCTAGGAGTGCGGCAATACTAGCCAGAAACAATAGGTGTGTAGTGAAACGGAGCCCTGCGGATAAATTAGGACGATGGGCAATAATGGATTGCCAGGTTAAGGGACTAAATTTTGCTCTATGTTCTGTATATGGATCTAATCTGGATGAAGCCATTAGTTTATAGAGCGGTTTGTCAGCTGATGGGAGATCATGGCCTTGTCGATGTGTGGGATAAGCTGAAAGCACCAGACCCTGGTTATTCATATTTTTCTTACCCCCTTAAGAGATTTGTAGGATTGGACAATTTGTTTTATTTCAGCGTGCCTTGGCAGGAAAAGTGTGGGTTGAGAGACACCCTGTGTTTTTTAATTTTTTTTTTTTTTTTTTTAATATCACAGCCCCATGGTCTTGGAAATTCTGGTAGAAGGTATAACTAGTGCAGCGCAGAACTGGACATTCAACAGGAAACTTCTCCTCAATACTCAGTGTATCAAGCACATGAGAAGATGGTTAGGAGATTGCTTGACAATAAACAGAGGTACTGCTGCAGATATTGTAGTTTGTGACACACTAAAGGTAGGAATCAGGGGCGAGGCCTTGAGGTTTAGCCTATATAATCAGAGACAGAAGGCCAGGGTGATCTTGGGGTTTTGGGAAGAGCTTTCAGAACTGGCAGGGAGGCATGCAAGGCTGATGGCATCAGGGCAGGATGGCCAAGAGATGCAACAAAAGATCGCAGTAGTCAAGGCCAGGACAGATAGCTGTTTTAGTTGGGAGATTGCCGAGAAATATCAAAATCATTGAATAGAAAGCTACGAGTATGGCAAAAATGTTGGCAGACTGCTGGCCCTGTGTACGAGGCAGAAAGAGACAAATTGGAGTGTAGATGCTATATTGGATAAGGAAGGACGCCAGTTTAGTACTCCAGAGAGGATTATTGGGTATTTAAGGAATATTACGAAGAACTCTATCGAAGATATATTTCCCCTTCCAAATAGTTCTATGGCATTTCTAGATACAATTGATGAAGATGGTTTATGGGAAGAAAATCAAGCCTCTCTGGATCTGTTTTAACCACGGAGGAAGTAAATATGGCATGAAAATCCCTGCCCTCTGGTAAAGGAACTAGGCCCAACAACATACCCTTAGAATGTTACCAAGTATGTTATCCTGAACTCACAAGGGTCATGGCTTCAACTTTCTTGGAGTCCGGAGGGTGGAGTTGGCACCAGCTTCTTGAGTGTGTGTGTGTTCGGGGGGGGGGGAGGCTACCAATATATAATTATTAGGAAGAAACCGAAACCCACTGAACCCAGGGTCCAACAGACTGCTCAGCTTGATAAATATCAATGCCAAAATCTACTCTAAACTTACTTGCGATGCCTATGGGGGCAGGGTCATAACCAGGCTGGTTTTCATCCGGACAGCATGCCTTTAACCCTGGTTGTGGAACTACAGACCATATCAGGAGGGCAATCACTTTGTTTGATTCAGCTGAAGTAACAAGCATCCCAATGACTATGATACTGTTAGATGCAGAAATCTTTCAGCCAGGTCTCTTGGTATCTGTGGTAGATTTTAGGAAAAAAGTACCTTGGATTAAAGCTTTAAGGGTGCTATATCAGACCCAGAGCGCTTGACTGCAAATAATGGGGATGAAAAAAATTGTAATTGCCAGGGGAACCAGTCATTGCGGTCCATGCACTCTGCTCTATTTGCATTATACATAGATCCTTTTATTATTAGGTTGTAAAGAAACCCCCTAATAAGGCCAATGAGACTGAACAGCAAAAACGCCAAAGTCTTGGCATTTGCTGATGACATAGCCCTTGTTACTCCAGATCCGGTGGGTGCTCTGGCTGAAGTAGAATGGGGATTTGAAATATTTGGGAAGATTGCAGGCTACCATCTAAACAAGGGAAATACTCAAATTTTCTTAACCTGCGATATAAATCTGAAGGTCCAATGAAGAATAGATAGTGCCTCTTATTTAGATACAAGGATTACGGCTGGAATGGAGCATATCTTTAATATAAATCTTATTCCAATGATGGCTAAGGCTAGGCAAGATTTGAGGAAAATTAACAAACTGAATTTAATGCTTGCCGGAAAATGTAATGTAATCGGAATGTTAATATTCCCCAGAGTCTTCTATTTATTCAAAGCCATTTCACTCAAAATCGAGAAACACTGGTTTTCAAAGCTGGAGTCCATGTGCGCTAGCTTTTTGTGGCAGTGTAAAAGGGCATGAAGAGCTCTAAGATATATGGTGCTCCCCAGAAATAGGGACGGTTGGGCTGTCCCTTACTTAAGATATTATTATTGGTCATGCATGCTGCAGCATATGGGGATTTTAACTACAGGAAGGCATTATGAGGCCTCAGCTTCATCTGACCACCCTCAATATTCGAGTAAACATTGGTCTCGAAGGCCAAGCGCTGTTTCCTAAAGAATATTTAAAATATCTACTAGAAGGTGGTCAAATAAAAAAAAAAGTGAGGGGGACATTGAAGGTTTGGAAATAGCTGAAAGAAAGAACAGGATTAACAAAATATAAAAAGTATACCCCGCTGTGGAGGTCACAGATTTTTCGCTCCTATATTTTATGATAAA
This sequence comes from Triturus cristatus, assembly GCF_964204655.1. NCBI lineage: Eukaryota > Metazoa > Chordata > Amphibia > Caudata > Salamandridae > Triturus > Triturus cristatus. The sequence continues at coordinate 271,470,209 of NC_140592.1, read as the reverse complement.
GTTTGCAAAGGATGGGAAAGGCAGGAGTGTTGAGACTGAGATTTATTGAAGCCATGCCAGCCTTATTCATTTAATGAACTGCATATGGAAGATAGGCTTCAATCAACTTTCTGATTGTAAACTCCCAGTAGTTATCAAGGCCATAAACAGGAGAGTGTGAAGAGGACAAATCTATAAATCTTTGATTTCTTTGAAATCTTTGCGATGCAAGCAGCAAAATAGGAGGCATGGATTGAGGTCGGAAGCCTGAATTTTCAGAAGCCACTTGATGTTGGGGGGCAGATTACAGAAGGGCTCAGGATGAGGTGGCCCTGGAAAAGTTGTCCCATAAAAATACACTTTCCATTTCTGCTGCCTGGATTTTCAGCAGAATTAACTTTAGAAAAACAGTCCTGCAAAAGACTTGAACAAAGTTGGAGAGTTTGCTATAACAGTGAAGACAAACTGGCCAGATGCAATAACTATTCCAAATTGATTGAGGCTAAGAACAGGCCTAAGGAAATGTTCAAGATTGTTTCACAGTGCTCTGACTCCTCTGTGTTTGCTCCACCTAGTATTGCGGATGCCAATCTGTGTAGTAAGTCGAGGACCTTCTTTGAGAAAGAAATTTGAAAATTCAACTAAACCTGAATGTCTGAGCAATGTGAATGCTTCTGTGCCCATTAGCGACCCCATAGAAGGTGGGGTGGGGGATAAACCACCTGCTTTCTACCAGCTTCGGAAGACAACCCAAAAGACTGTTTCCTGAACAGCAAATCTGGCTCCCCTTTGGACCCTTCCCCCCCCCCACATATTCTGCATCAGATCACTGATCTAATCTGTCCCATTTACCTGAAAGTGTTCATTACCTCCTTATGCTCAGGATCTGTGCCCAGCTCCTGTAAAAAGCTAATGTGGTTCCCCTGCTAAAAAAACCCCAATGCAGACACAGCATTGTTATACAATTTTTGCCGTATTTGCCTGCTTCCTGAAACAAAACTTTTGGAGAAACTGGTAAATATTCAGCTCTATGAATTTATACTAACTTCTAATGTGCTACACTCCTCACAATCTGGCTTCAGAGCCAAACATAGCACAGAAACAGCACTGCTGGTGAACTCTTAGGAAATAAAGTGGAACCTAGATCTCGGCTACAACATAGCGCTGGTTCTACTGGATCTTTCGGCAGCTTTTGACACAGTCTCTCACAACAGTTTACTACACCAGCTCTCTGCAATTGTTGTGAAGGGCTTAGCCCTCTGCTGGCTCTCCTCTTTACTTGCGTCTATAGAGCAATCTTTCTGGATGAGACCATACATACTAAGGTGAAATCCCTACAGTGTGGGGTCCCTCAGGGCTCAGTGCCCAGTGTGGTCCTTTTTAGGTCTCGCCTACGCAGCACGCAAGCGCTGCTTAGGAGTGACCTCTTGGAATCACTCCGGACTTTTTTTGGAAACTCGTGCATGTACTGCACTGTTTCCAATGAGCACTCATGCATGTATGGCGTTTACCTTTGGAAACAGACGGCGCCGCTGCTCGCTCCCGCAAGGTAAACACTGCACATGGACTAAGCCTCAAACTCCATTCCTCGGATACCGAGAATCTTTTTATCTTCCATCTTTGCGATTCCTACCTCTTTGTACCAGGCGGCTCCTGTGTCTGACCGTAAGACCCCCTAGCTGCAGGCTCGTATCCGTGTGTGATTTCCTTACTTCTTCAAAGGGCAATATATTCCAGTCTCCACCAGAAAGCCTCAGGGGAGCCAGCCTGCCCCGCCACCAAGGTCTGCTTGTAATATCTGGTCTCGTTGCAAACACTTCTGACGGTGGGTCCCGGAGAAGAGGGCGGCGCGCACCGCAAACTTCTCCAGAAACTGACAGAGTGGGACACTCGTGACTCTAAGAGGCCTGTAGGTCTGTGGTAGGGTCAGTCTGGTTTTCTAGTATAAGACGCATGCTTTTCTGAAAGACCGGCTCTGCAGGAATCGGACACACAAGACAAGAGCTTTTGACAGGGCAGTGGGGTTGGCAAGCACTCAATCTCATGACAGGCAATGGAACATCGCTGTACTTCCAGGTGGGCAGGCGCTTCTGAAGTGCTGGTAGGGCTGGGACAGAATTAGTCCTGGATTAGACCGTGATGTCACTGCTTTTGAAAAGGCCTTAGGACTTCGGCAGCCAGTCATGTGTCGGGCTGCAGGTGCTTTGAAAAGGCTGGTAGGGCGGGCATAGGGTTAGTCGCTGGTCTGAAAATGCGTTGCAGTTTAAAGAGTCACATAATTTCATGGGTAAAAAAGCATGCATGGACCACTCTGTCAAATGTCATACCTTTTGATTAATTTCATTCTACAACTACCCAGAGGCACAAATAATGACAGGCTTCAAGGGGGCGAGCCAGTGATATCCCCCCACGGCTGTAATTGGTCTCTTTTGAAGGTCCAGCATTAAAGGGGCTCTGCGTGGCGATCACCACAGGGGCCGTACTGCTCCTGTCTCCATAGTTATTCTAGCATATTGTAACATTTGTATAGCACTTCCATGCCACGAAGCTCTTAGTGGTGGTGGAGTCTGAGTGATGTGCATGACTGGCAGAGTGTGAGAGTTTATGAGGTGGTCTGTGTGTTTGGGTAGAATGTTGACGTCATGCTGGGGAGTCGGTGGTGTGCCCCAGTCATGCTGCAGTGAGCTTGTGGTTCAGCTGGAGCCTGGAGAGAAGCCGAGGGATATAGGAGAAACGGGCGCGTGTGTATAAAGTTATAAGGCGTTTTATAGGAATGTTCATTTGCATCCTATTGGCTTTGATGATGCCTTTGGCAATGCTGTACAGAATCAGCAAGTTGCAAAATAAAACAGAAATAAAAATGTTTAAAAAGGTGCTATAACGGGCTGCAGCTGCCACGTCATTTTATAGGCATGCACATGCATGAAGACATGTATGTGTGTATGCATGCGTCATTATGCCTTGTTAATATTTGTCACCCCAGACCATCTTGTTTGATATCAAAATCACTTCATATGCAGACGACACACAGTTGTTGTTGTACAAAGGAACCTTAACGGATACCAAGATAGTTTTCACAACGTGTATGAAAGTAGTCATGGGCTGGCTCAGTGCCAACAACCTTCAGTGTAATTCGGACAAAATGGAAATTTTGCCATTTGGCCCTGACCCTCTGCCTGGAATGATGAGTTGTTGGCCTGCAGACTTCCTACCTCCCTGACAAACGTAGCCAGGAAGTTGGGGGTGCTATTGGAGGTTGGCCTGACTATGAAGAGGTAGATTTCCTCTGTAGTCAAGTCATGTCTCTGGATCTTAAGAACACTGAACATTTATTGTATTCTTTCTACCTTGTGATGCGCAGAAATCCATAGTTCAGGCTTTGAGCTTATTCTGTCTTGACTACTCCAACGCTCTCTATCTCGGCCTTCCTGAGTGTCTGATACACTGTCTCCAAGTGGTTCCTGTTAAAAAAGAGGCATCTTCAAAGCTTTAACGATCGCTCATCGCACGTTTCATGATACTGGGCCTAAATACCTGAACTCGAGAATCCAGGAGTATTGTCCTTCGAAATACCTGCGCTCTGTGAATGCCCGTCTTCTGGTTGCTCCGCCCTTCAAGAAAGAGACAAGGGGGCTCTTTCTTCTCTTTTCTGGCTGCCTCTCTCTGAAACCAGCTACCTTTTCAATTAAGAAATACTACAGATAAAACTGCCTTCAGGAAACTGGTAAAAACCCACTTATCTAGAGATGATGCTTCTCTGTAACTGATGTGCTGTGTTCAGTGCTGGGACGCTCTTGAGTAGCCAAGCGTTTTAGAAGTTCCTTCATTCATTCATGCAGGAGCCAGCACTTCAAGACCATATATTTCTTTTTAATACATCTACCAAACTGTTCTGCTGGGGAAAGAGACCCAAGCTAACTGTTATCGATGTGAGGGGGCTTAAGCAGATATAGTACATTTGTTTTAAAAATGCCCTGGTCTAAAAGCTTTGAAATAATCAGCACTTTTACAGTGCTGCTCTGGAAAAATAGGTTGAGATCACACCTCGTTTGGTGTTGGTGGGACGGATGACTGCTTTAGGCGTACAAAGGGGCAGCTATATTTTATATTTTTAGCCATGGCAGGGGCTCGTATGTGCACATTATCAGTCTGGCTGAACCCTGAACCTCCTACAATGCACCAATGACTCATGAGGCTTCTGTTAATGTATAATTTAGAAGGTAATCTTTATGGTTCCAAATGCCGAAGAGCAAGGAAGCGTGGGAGCTTGATATGGGTCCTGCTGGCGAAATGGGTGGGGAGGAAAGGAGGGAACAAGCTAGGTAGCCAGGAAGAATGAGCTGGATAATCTTTCCTTCCTCCCACTTTTTCTTTCCTTGCTGAGTCTGGGGTATGCTAAGATTGGCTTAATTTTCCTATGTTTTCAAGGTTTATTATGAGTATTTGGATATCTGAATGAACTTTGAAAGGCTAAGGGAGTATATTTGGAAGGTGTAATTGATTATTTTTATCTTGGTGTAATCAACGCCTCTTTATTTCCTATTTGTACTTGCTTCTTTGATGAATTGGTGCATTAAGATACATATATATACATTTTAGATTCTTTTGGAGCCCCAGGAATTGCCGAAATAATAATATATATATATATATATACTATCTACTGGCAACCGCCAGTAGATAATAGTTAGGACCCTCTTACCATAGGAAATCCGCAACATTCTATTTTGAATAACTTTGGCGCCGGTCGACGAATCCTCGCAAAATTTTCAAAATAGGTGGGGCGTTGAGCTCCGCTCCTACCCTGAACGTCTCGGGGGGGATTCGTCAAGCGGGGGCTGAGATAAAAGGGGGGTCCCAAAACGCGTTTTTCCCATGCATTTTTCCATAGGACCTTTAGACAGAGCTACAGCCCGAACGGCTGAACAAAATTTAATGAAATTTGGCAGAAAATAGCCTTTAAATCAATATATATATCTGAGCCAGCTTACGGTGCGCTTACCGTACGCGTACGGTGACGTGCGCGATCGCGATTCTGATTGGCCGTTAGATCTTAGTAAACATTCGAATCGGTCGAAACCAGGAAGCGGCGGCCGCCATTTTCTCTCTCGCACTCTGACAGGGGGTTGAAAAACAAAGTGCAAAAACATGTAAAGGGGCTGTTTAGACAGCTCCCAAGCACCTAGCCATGTCGAGGGAGTCCCCAACGATCCCCCAAGTGAAAAAAGGCAATTTTAATTTTTTCGAAAATTTCGCCGATTACGCTTACCGTACGCGTACGGTAATAAATAATAATAAAAAAAAAATATATCCACATTCTCCCCACCCCGTGTGCAAATGGTGCCCGAAGTGCACCATTTGTGCATGGCTTATTAGAGCAAAACAAAACATATATTTTACCTGTCACAACGATGCTCATCATATGTCCTCCATGTGCGCACGGTACGCGAAGCGCATTGTGCGTTCATGGCCCATCTAGCGTAACGTGGGCACACGGTGCGCGAAGCGCACCGCGTGCTCACTGTGCGCGCACTTTCGCGCACCGTGCGCGCACGGAACGAACTGCGTTAAGTGGGCGCGCACGCCACAAATGGCGTAAAGTAACTTAGCATTTAAAAAACCGTACAAATTCACTGAAAAAACCATAGGTTTCACACACGTTATAGTTAGGAATTAGCATTTAAAAAACCTTGCAAATTCACTGAAAAAACCATAGGTTTCACACATGTTATAGTTAGCTGGACATTTTACTGGTAAAAAAACAATGAAATTCCCCCGTTATAGTTACTGTAGGCAACTATAACTCACGCGACCGTAATCCTCTGCTGATGACATATGTGTCTTTATGAAAAAAAAATATTTGTAATATATGTATAGCTAAAATTTAATGGAAGAAGACATGGGCAAATAAGTGTCTAAATACAGTATTAGCATCAGCAGAGGATTACGGTCGCGTGAGTTATAGTTGCCTACAGTAACTATAACAGGGGAATTTCATTGGTTTTTTATCAGTAAAATGTCCAGCTAACTATAACATGTGTGAAACCTATGGTTTTTTCAGTGAATATATATATATATATATATATATATATATATATATATATATATATATATATATATATATATATATATATAGTTTATTAGTCAATTAAAACCATAAACATAGCACAATATACCAAACAGTAAGAAAAAAGACTTCATAGATCTACTTCACCATAAAGCCTCATATTTTTGATCCTTTATATTTTCCTTCAGCCCTTCCTGTCTATTAAAATAAAAAGTGCCCAAGACAGGAAATAAAGTCTTGCAAGCCACAACAGATTTGTAGTACTGCCAATTAACATTCTTCTAAAAAGAGTGCTTAAGTGCAAATTCAAGCAGCGCTAGTAGGTGCTATGTTAAGTGGACAGTGGTTTTCAATCGTATATGGTACCCAAGTACAAGACTGTGCTTCAAAAAAAAAAGAAAAAAGCAAGATGGAAGTGCCAAGTTAAATAAAATGATTGCCCTAACAAGACGAAGTAGGGAACAGCCACTTTAGGGGGACCCTAACACCAACAAATTTGAACCACTGCTGTTTCTCGTTAACATAAAAACACTGCTATGGGTGTAAAGTGCTTGTGTACAAATTCAAACAGCGGAAATGGGTACTATGCTAAGTGGACAATGGTGTTCAGTCAAATATGGTACCAGTATACAAGACTAGGCTTTGATACTGGGCCAATATACAAGACAAAGGTGCAATGTTGAGTAAATGAATACCGTAACATGACGGGATAGGGACTAAAGAGAGTCCTGTATTATGGTATGAATTGTTTTGATTGACTGCTCCAATTAAAAAAATAAAAGAACTCTGCTGGTGTCCATTTATGCCGGTGACTGCGACCATGTTGTAGATCGAGGTTTCTGTCGCCAAGTTCTAGAGTTACTGCAAAGCGTCCTCACAGCTGGTGCTACAGGCGTTATACACAACAAAAGCCCTGGCTGCGACATAAGTCTTGGGGAACTGCTCTGAATCTGCTGTAAATGAAGCAACATACACAGCTACAATGTCGTTTTAAGAGAAAAAATACCCTAAGAGGAAAATGGTCTCCCAGTGAAGCTCTAAGGATGTCATCTGCTGTTTGTGGAATCACACTGGGTGGTGTGGCAGCACCAAGCCCGTGAGGACAAGATGTTGAGGAGCCTTCCCTGGTTGAGTTAGTGGCATCTCCATCTGAGTCGAAGGCGAAGCAGGGTCTTTAACGCTGCAGCTGCCTTCAGCGTCCGCCTCCTAACCTGCTCCAAATCAGGGAAGCGTGATGTCTGCGAGGACTGCAGTGTCAGCCAAACCCGTCGACAGCCCACTTCGTAGGTCCCCGAGTCCATTATCAGCAGTTGTGGCGAGGTGGAACCACCAACCTTGCAGCAGTCAGCCCAGTCTCAGGCCTCCTTAGGATCCGTGAAGAAGTGTAATGTACCATCTGCCAGGATCTGGAGTCGTGACGGAAACAGGAGAGAGCATTTTATGTTGGAGTCCGAAATCTGTGCTTGACCGCCAGGAAAGGACTCTGCTGTTGCTGCACCGCTAGCATGTAATCTGGAAAGAACATCACTTGCGCAATGTCCACTACCAGATTGTCGAGCTTTCGGGCCTCTTTCAGGATATCTCAGTCTTTGTAATATAGAAGACAGACCACAGGTGAGCTTGACAGGGGGGTCTCCTTGCTGGAACTTTGTGCACCGTCTCAATTGAAAAGAAGGACGGAGAAGGGGACAATGCTGCAGAACCATGCCTCCAGGTAAGTTACTGCTTCCTGGCGTTTTCAGGTGGGCCCACTATACAAACGTTGTTTCTGCAGTAGCCGCCCTCTGTGTCCTCTGCGCGCTCCTTCTGTGGGCGGACCTGACTACGCAGTGTGCGCGTCTGAGTCTGCAGTTGGAGAGCAGCCAGCAATTGTTCTGCAGTAGTGACTCCTTTCGACTAGCTTATGGTGGTCATCGCGTATTAGGGTGAGGTTCTAAACCACTGCATACATTTTATTCTCCCGTGATATGTGGGAGTATTCTATGACTGCCAGGACATTTTTCAGTTTGTCATCGGCAGAGGGGCCACACTGGAGCTGTCAGAAGAGTCTGTTTCTTTTGGAGCCAGTGTGTGTGGGGGGCTCATGAATGTGGGGGCGTAGGGTGGGTCCTAGACCGCAAACTGCCAAAGGACCGTAGTTGCCTTTAGGAGGGAGAATGAGCTCAGCAGCAGGGGAGGGCCCGCTTGCAAGCACCAAGGGGTGAAACTGCACTACGCATCACTAGCAGCCCAGCAGGTGGATCAATCCACAAACAGACCGCAGTCGCCACTTCAGAGGTTACGGGGCAGTAAGTAATCTCCTGTGAGCAGGGTGTGGGCCGAGCAGGTTCACAGGCTCCAGCCAGGCTGCAGGGCAGTAACCCATCAGCAGTAGGGGCCAAAGTCAGGAGTGGTCAGGAGGGTAGGGCGCAGGGCTCATCAAACCGCCACCGTACCATGGGCAAGCCAGGTGGCAAAGTCTCGGGAAGCAGCCTACCACACAGGGTGGGCCCGGCAGGCAAGGGAGCGGGGCCAGAAGGGGCTCCAAGGCAAGTATACCCCATCAAGGGGAGCACAGTCACTCCCGGCCAGGCTCACTAAGTTGTATCCAAAACTGAGCACCTCTCCACAACATAGGGCCTCTGCCAGTGTCCAAGCATGTCCCACTCACCCCACATCGCTCAAGCCACAGCTCCCCCCATGGACAGTGGCTCCTCGCCCCAGTTCACTCCAGCCACTTCTACTGCCCTCGAAAATCCCCGGGGGGCTGGGTGTTGCCTCCACTGTGCTTCCCAGCTCCTTTCCCCAGCCGTATCGATCCTTGGCACCACCCATAGCAACACTACAGCCTGCCCCTCATGTGGTGCCCAAACAAGGCCCGATGGACATGGGGGGGGGGGGGCGGGGGGGCTTTCACTGCTGCTCTCAGCAGTGAAGACTCAGGAAACATGCAGCCATATATGCGGGCTCCCACCACTTTAAACCAGTAATCAGATTTTTGGTGTAAGCCCAGCCTTGCATGGGCTAGAGGGCGCAATCACTGTCTCAAGGCACCAGGCAGGAGAATCTAGGCTGCAGGACTCCCCGCGGGGACCACACCAGGGCCTCAACAGCACGACTCCCAGTCCGGAGGCCAACAGGGAGCACTGGGCCGCCTCTCCGCAGTCCTGCTCAGCAGCCCCGCTTTTCTCACATTGCCGCCAGGGTGGGAGTTGTCTCGACAAGCCTCGGGAACCCAGGGTCCATGGAGGGGCTCATCGCAACTGCCCGGGACACCATTGCTACTTCTCTGAGGTTGCCATCGCCCAGTTAAAGGTGTCCCCGAGGTCAGTAGGGCTGATGGTAGCCAGGACCGGGGGAGGGGGAATTTAAATGGTTAACGGAATCTGAGGCACATCTCTGTCAGAGAGCGCCCGCCATCTTGGCTTTTCAAGCCACGCATCCTTCATCTTTTTCTCTATATTACCAATGGATCTTTTTTACTTAGTTTTTTGCAAACATACGTAGGCCTCCTTGGTCGTGTTTCTACTTTTTATTTATGTTCTACTTTAAATGCCTATTGCATATAATTGCACAACAACAACAAAAAAGTTTACAGTCTTGACATGGCTTGACCTATTGACTTTGCCAGTGCTGGTTTGTTACTGTGATGTGTTTCGTGCCGTGGCCTACCCTACCCTACCCTACCCTTCCCTTCCCTTCCTAGGGCCCTGGAATAGTCTCGTAAAACTCCTGCAACATTCTTTGCTATCGTGTACCAAGAAGCTATCTAAGTCATTTGTCTGGCTATACATGCAGCAGGATAGCTTAATTGCAGATTATAGAATCTTTAACTGATTAGAAAGGCTAGTAATTGCATAATAAGCTAATGTATAAATCATGGAACCGTCAGGTTCGTGGTATTTGTTATAACTTGATTTATAATTGACAGAAAAACTGATGCCAGAGCCCTACTGTGTACAGGACAGCAGTCAGTGGTTCCACAAGGGTTTATTAAAATGTTAGCTGGTTTTAGAATACTTGGTTGGAGTTGAGTGTAAATGCGGGTAGAAGCCAGGACCGTTACGAGAATGATGACATCTAAGGTTAATACTGCTCAATGTTATTGTTAAAGCTACTGATAATTACTTTTACATTTGTAGGAAACATTCACATTTGCGTGCCACCTATCACTTTGCGAGTTCTCTGTCGCCCCATGTTGAGAGAGAAATTGTCATACTTGAAATAATTAGTCATTTACATAGAATGCTTTCCTAGATTTAGTGGCGGCAGAAACTGGTTTTCTTGAAAGAGGAAAAAAAGGAAATTGCATTGCGCTTATCTGCGCCGAGAGCTAACAAACTTGGTTTCTGGTAAATCATTACAGAGAGGTTTGTGTGGGAGACACAGGCGTTTGTGTTTTTTATGTCTTTCATGAATCTTTTGTTTAGTCTTTCATGTATATCAAATAATTTTCAGTGTTTTTATGAAAGCGAGGAAAAGCAAACATTGTGTGTGCCCTTCCAGGACCCGGCAGGAATACGTTTGCCATATGGCAAGGTAACCTCAGATTTTTTCCACAGAAAAATCTAACCAACATTGGCAAAGCCATTGGGTCTCGCCTATGCATGAGCTATAGGCTTTGCCAGGGCTTTATGTGGGATGAAAAAACTGGGGGGGTCTCTCAAATGGGCGTGGCCAATGTAATTAAGGACGTGGCTTAAAACACTTAAGCTAAAAGTTTGTGTTTAGCATAGTGTGCCGCCTGACTGGTATTTTGCTGTTTCTGTCACTGCATCCAGATATATGATACAACAAGTAACATCGTACCTACAACAAGTCAGGACTATTGGCTTTGTCAATGTTTGTTAGATGCATAAGATAAATAAGCAGCAACTGTGGCTTGTATATAATATTGAAAAAGCTTCCACATAAAACCCTGGTGACACCACGACAATGTTGCTGCTCCTGAGTTTCAAAAAGAGAAGGGAAATCCACAGAGAAAATTACTCTCTTTAAAGGATTTCCCTTCCCCTATAACGCTAGAAAAAAATGGACCTCCTGTGCCAGGGCACAAAACATAGCCAGATAGAGACCCTTTTCGAGGCCTCCTTAAAAAAACTGCCGGTGCTTAGACCCGTTGAGACTTTGTGGAAATAAATGTTTCACATGAACTGACTCCTGTCCCTATGTACATTATTAATTTTTTTGCTCCTTTAAAATAATTAATCTTCAACTCTCTAACCATAAGTGCTCTCCTTAGGATCACTTTATTATTGGACCTTTTGGCCACACCCGAACCATTGTTTTTTTACCGCATATTTCACCCCAGGTTCACGTATTGGGGTACCCTTGTTTTTCTTAAAAAGTGCAGTGGGGCAGGCAAGATTAGAGTGCCATAGACTGCATTGGCGTAGAGATGAGTGGTTCAGTGTAGAGTGCAGTGAAATAGAGTCCAGTGGCAGAGTGCAGTCCTGCAGAGTAAGGTTCTTAGAGTGCCGGGGTGTAGAGTGCAGTGGCATACACTGCGTTGAGTGCTGCACCGTAGAGTAGTGCTCTAGAGAGCAGGGGAATACCGTACAGTGATGCAGAGTGGCATAGAGCGCAGTGATGTCGACTGGCATAGTGTGCAGTGGCGTAGAGTTGCAGAGTATAGTGGCATAGAGTGTAGTGTGCATTGGTTTTGAGTAAAATGGTGTAGAGTACTTTGGGTAGAGTGCAGTGGTTTAGAGTAGAGTGGCATTGAGTAGTAGCATAGAGTGCAGTGATATAGAGTAGATTGCTTCAGAGTAGAGTTGAGTCCTACATGGTGGAGTGAAGGGATCTAGACTGGAGTGGTGTAGAATGTAGTGGCAAAGAGTGCAGTGGTGCACAATAAAGTTGAATGCATTGTCATGGATTATAGTGAAGTGGCGTAGAGTGGTGCAGAGTTCTGTCCCGGATAGTGCAGTGGTGAAGAGTGGCTTAGACTGCGGTGGCATAGAGGGCAGTGGTGCAGAGTAAAGTGGCATAGAGAGTAGTGGTGCAGAGTAGAATAGAGTGGCTTAGAGTGCAATAGTATAGAGTTATAGAGTACAGTGTTGCAGAGTAGTGTATAGTGACATACAGTGCAGTGGTGTAGAGTGTATTGCTTTGGAGTAAAGTGGTGTAGATTGCATTGACGTTGAGTGCAGCGATGTAGTGTGCAATGACATAGAGAGGAGTGCAATACAGTGGCGTTAGAGTGCAGTGGAATAAAGTAGATTGTTTTCAGAGTACAGTTAAGCAGCATAGATTAGAGAGCAGTATTGTAGAGTGCAGAGTAGATGAGATTGGCTTAGAGTGCCGTGGCATAGAGTGGTGTTTGAGTGAATTGGCATAGAGTGGCGTAGAGAAGAGTGGTGCAGAGTAGAGTGCCTGGGTGCCGTGGCATAGCGTACAATGGTGTAGAATACTGGGCTGCAGAGTAGATTAGCATAGAGAGCAGTGATTATAGAAGCGTGCAGTGGCGCTTAGTGGAGTAGTGCAGCGGCGCTTAGTGGAGTTGTGCTGCGTAGATTGCAGTAGAGTGAAGTGGCACAGAGTAGATTGATCCATAGAAGAGTTAAGTAGCGCACAGTGTGAACGGTGCACAGTAGAGTGGTGCTGGGTAGAGGACAGTGGCATCGAGTGCAGTGGTAAAGAGTAGATTTGAGTGGCATAGTGTAGACTGCATAGAGTGAACTGCCGTGGAGTGGTACTAAGTAGAGTACATTTGTGTAGAGTGCAGAGTAGAGTAGCTTGGAGTGGTGTAGAGTGCAATGGTGAAAAGTGCAGTGGTACATAGTACAGTAATGTGGGGTAGAGTGCATTGGGGTAGAGTGATGCAGAGTAGAGTCGTAAAGTCTAATGGTGTAGAGTTTGGTGACGCAGTGTGGAGTGACGTAGCATGGTATTGCACAGTGTGAGTGATGCAGAGTAGAGTGCAGTGGCGTGGAGTGGAGTATGCATGGTGTGGTAGCGCACTTCCATTACAGACAATACATCTTCAATTGAAGTGATCATTGCATTTGCACAGACATACAGTTTTACTGATAGTATACACCACACAAAGTATAATGTGTGATAATGGCATCACCTAGTGTGTGTATTTGTTTTGATGGTATTCAAATATTTGTTTCTACCAAACTTCAGAATTACCCCCCCCCCCCCCCCCCCCCCCCGTAGCCAGTATAATTGTCATATAAATCCTCTCAGTTTGAAGTCTGAGAAAGGAAAGTAAACCCCAAGATCCCTCGAAGATGGAGCTTGACATTTGACCTCTGTCTTGAATGCCCAGCAAATGTGATAAGATTTAAAGGCCTGTTTACAAACATGGAGCCTTGGAAGGATACTGTAAATAAAGTTTGGGCAACAAGAGGTAAGAACTCAACCTGGACAGCCAAGAGCAAATAAAGCCAGAAAATATGAGTTACAAACCACAAAGCCAATGGTAAGCAACTGGCAGATTGCATTCCTAGGTCAGCTTTCCGAATGTCCCAAAGATGCCTTTAGAAAACCAGACAGCTGTGCTGTTTGGTAGGTTATGACCTAAAAACCAGCTTTACATACCATATTTTTTTAACTCTTGGATGATTCAAATTTATGGGACCTTAATTTTTGGCCTGTTACTTGGGTGTTTTTGACGATGTGTTTATTTTATCCTAGTTGCGGTTTCTTCAAGATATCCATGTATCAACGTTTTTTTCTGCTGGTCTGGCTTCATAAGATGCTCCCGTTAAACCTCATTAGTCAAGTTAATTTGGTACTTGCTGCCTAGCACCCTTTTGGAGTTTGTGGTCAACTGTAGGTGGCTTCTCTGTGTATTAAGGATGGAAATCATTGATCTAGCTAAACCCCTTGTGCGATACTGACTACCTGTCTCCTCTAACCCTGGAATGTGCTAAGATAGAAATGAGCTAACGGGTTAGGATGCAGGTTATGTTAGGTTAGTAGCACTGAAGGTGCACAGGTCGTGTTATGTAAGTAGCATTGGAAGAGGGCAGAACTTTGTCAGTTACACAGGTGCCTTCAATATTTTGTGTTTCACATTTCAGACTGCATCTGATTCATTCTGTATGTCATAACTTGGATGTGGTGGGTGTAGTACTCTGGCCCATCTCGACGTTGCTCGCAATGTTTAATACAGCCGTCTGTGAGTGTATGATGTTGGTCCCCGAGTAGTATAACTGAATATCTTTACTGGTTGCTTACACATATCAAAGGTTGAGAACATTATCTTGCATAACGGTTCTAGTTATCCAACATTGTTTAGGTTATGTAACATGGTTAAGCTGTGTTGCAGATGTGTTATTTTCTGTGGAGCATGTTCTTTATGCATGCGTGCTTCTTTGTCTGATATGTTCATATATGTATGTATATGGTATTCGTATTGCTCGAACCAGCCCAAACGCAGCAGATGTAATGCATGCACCTACATGGTGGTTATCACTGTGTGTGTGTAAGTTATGCAATGAATCGATATTCGAGAAGTGGTGTGTTTGATGTGTTTGATTTGTTCTCTTTGATGTTCGTGTGTGGTTTGTGTATCTTGGTGGTAAGTGATAAGAGCACTGTGATAGTTAACTGAGTGTCTTGTTATTGCCAGTTGCATAGTGCATATTCGGTCTGCCATTGTTATTGTTTCATATGACATCAACAGTCTGGAATTTCAACGGTTCTGCGGTTATTACCGTAGACTGGGATTTATTTCTGACGCTGTTTTATGGATAGTTAGCTGACTGTCTTACTTGCGGAGTTTTTCTACAGCATATCTGTTTTGTATATTTTTATGATGATGTTTTGGATATTTATACATGTTGTATTTTATTGCCATGGATTATTGAGAGCCCTAGGATGGCCAACCATTTTTTTTTTTTTTTTTTTAAAGTGTTTTTATTGCAGAATTAAGAATAAGAACTCCATAATAGCGACCTGTGCTCACAAGGTATCTCAGAGGATGGCCAACCATGTAGCATGTCGGTGCTGCATGAGATGAGTTTTGTCTAATGCGTTCTATTAAATGTTTGTTTGTCACTGGATATGATGCACTTGGGTGGTCCGTGCTGTTGGGAGACCAGTAATTGCCTTTTAAATGGCAAAAGTGAGCAATGTTGGACTTATGTAGTACATTCTGTCTAATGACGTGGTTTGCTGGCAAGTTCTACTAGGAGCATTATTGTGATAAACTTTATAGCGTGTTTGAACCATGTCGGACGTATGAAAGGTGTTCTTTATATTCTATTCTGATGGATGTTGGACTGTCCTGTTGGGGGAATGGAAATAATGGCAATAGTGCAAACCTCATCAGGTAGATACATAACACACTGCATCACATTACAATGCCATAAAACATGTCACACCACACTTGACGCAATATATATCCTCTAAATAACACTCACCCACCAGGGTTTCCCCTTGGTGGCATGCTTCATCTTTGGATCCTTCCCGTTTCTCTGCAGAACGGGGCATGCTGCGTCCTGGAAATATGTTCATGAGTTTCAAAGGGTCGGCTACCCTATGTGAATCCACAAGTGAGTAGCATTGGAGTTAGTGTGACTAGAGGTATCCCTTCCCCCCCCATTGGACTCATGATGCCAGATTTAGACATCTTGCATATCATCCGGACAGAACACCGAAACGGTGCTGTATGTATATTTACTTTCCTTAGCATGCAGATATTTTGCAGCTGGAGTGTTTTACAGGAGTGGTATCAGGGAGTAGATATCCTTGGTCCTGATGAAACGCCTTGGAATAGGGCTTGAAACATGTAGACCCTTTGAAACTCATGAACATAATTACATTGAGCTTCATTTCTTCCCCATTTTTTAACCATGCCAAATAGAGGTACGAATATAGTATATTTTTTCCTACTAGGTAGGTATTTTTAATTTTCCACAACCACCCGCCCCCTTCCACTCCTAGTCTTTACATCTTTATTCGTCTATTAAAGTACATCTATAAGTGCACCCACGTAACTCAAAGGTCGCAGCACGCCTTGTTCCGCAGCGGAATGGGAAGGACCCAATGATGAAGTATGCCACAAAGGGTAAACCCTGGTTGGTGAGGGTTATTTAAAGAAAACATTGTTTTCCAACCAAATGTGGAAGTCCACTCCATGATTGACGGACGCACTTTTTTTGTTTGTTAATAATATTGATAGGAGGATGAGTCCCTCTGTCTTTTTCCTCTACCTCCTTCTTTGTTCTGCTATGCAATAAATATCCTACCTAGTTCTCATGCTACATCACAGTCCCTTTCAACATACAACACTGCAGATTGATAAACTATCCCAGTTGTTCGGACGAGTACACATTTATCATGGTTCAGGTCAGAGGAGACTGCACAAGCACCTGCAGTCTACAAACAGAATAAAAGTGTAATGCTATTTAAGTAATAAGCACGAATTTTTAGAGTGAAGATTAATCTTAATATTCTTTAGGAGAGCTTCAAGCAGAGTATGTAAATCGTTCAAAAACTAGGTTTGCAAGATAATAGTAGAGCTGTCCCTCTGGAGAATTTAGTAAGCATACCAGAGTTAGTATACAATGGAATATTGCTCCACTCTATTGTTAATCCAGATACGATGTACGAAAGGCATGACAATTGTTTGACTCCCTGTCAGGCGATAAGGTATAGTGCTGTGCATTTTGGAAGTTTATCATGTCACGTGAACCTAGGTGTAAACCTATAGGTACGATAGTTATTACAGCCTGAAGTCTAAGAGAAATATATAAATAGCTGTACAAATTGTTGTTGTCCTGGGGCGAGGTTGTGCTATTACCAAATACAAACATTCTACAGAAAGAGCCAGTGTGCACTTCAACACCACACAGAAAATCAATTGGGTTCTGAAACCAGAGCAATCCTAGTGGACTGTAAATAAGGAATTCTCAGAGTAAATGAAGTTCCCGGTAGGGCAGGGCAATTTTTCTTTGTTCTTTGTATGCAGATGCAAATCAGGGTGCATAACACCCATTTTAGTCAGATAGAGGTCCTCCACGGTGCAAATCTGCAGAGCTTTAAGAAATGAAACCAGTGGTGGAGTCGTAGCGGGTGTGCACAGCAAGGAAAAAATATTCCAAGGTATGAAGACACAGCTAACATCTTGGTGTGGTATATAAACTGGCTTCCGTAGTGACCATGCAGATCAACTCTTAGTAGGAAAGCTTAGTTAGACCGGAGATCAAACTATAGTTGGGCAGATGCCACTCGCCCGGGCGATAGTCCAATTCTAATTTCTAAGGTGAAAGGAAAGACAGCAAAAGTGAGTAAATTTCTCCAACATAAATGTAGATGTACGTGTATTAAAGATAGATATAGGATAACCAGATAAAATCTTCAGCGATTTTCACAGTAAACATTGAGTGTCCAATCTACCATTGCTAACAGCAAGGAAAGGAAAATAACAAAACGAAACATTAATTCAATTGCACCAAACAGAAAGAAAACAGTTAAAACCGGGAATCGAACACCAGCTGACCATGAGCTAGTTACCTGTAACGTTGTCAAATACTAATATGTAAGGTGGCGAGACAGCCCCAAATTTAGTGGATATCAATATAATCCATTCAGGCAAACCTGTGAATGATATGTAGAGAACATTATTACTATTATTATTATTATTACTAAAAAAGACTAGAGCGCACAGCTACCCAGAAGGGTCCCTTGGCTCTAAGGCAGACAGCGAGAAGAGATGCAGACGGGCGTAACACAGGACCCCGCATCCCCCGCAGTGCGGGGTGGCCCCCAAGCTCCAGGGGCCCCCTCAGCACTGCACTTCGGATGCAGAAGTGGACGGAGATAGCACGGCAACTAACTAGATAACACAGACCTTAGTCATGACAGCTGTTGCGCAAAGTCTTCAGGTTCTTACAAGTAAGTAGAGAGTGGCAATTCCTGAGAGCAACAGGAAGAGATTTCCAGAGTTTCGGGTCTAAATAGGAAAAAGAGCAACCCTTCATGTGGACCAGATGAAACCTGGGCGTATTAAGCGGTTGCCTGATCTCAGCAGTCGGGGGGCATGTAGGGTGACACCAATCCTTAAATGTATAAAGGGGCCAGTCCGTGTCTGGCTTGAAACATGTAGCATAAGACCTTAAATGTAATGCGCTTATCGACCTTAAGTCAATGTAGTTTATGGATCAGAGGAGAGACAGAAGCATATATGGGCAACTGAAAAAGAAGGCGAGTGGCGCCCAGATACAGTATATTCCCATAGTCCAATCTGGACGTTACTAGGGCCTGCTGCTAAGTTCTTTGGGCTGCCGAAGGAATCAGCCTGGGGATTTTCTTGAGCCATTTGAGAATGCAGAAGCAGGAGGCTGTGAGCTTGGATATCTGCTTCTTAAGGGAAATGTTCTTATCGATAATGAAGACAAGATTCTTAACCTTATTAACCAGAGTAGGTAATGGCCCTAGTGAGACAGGCCAGTGGTTTACTCCCCAGAGTTTGGGGTTATTTCCCAGAATCATGACTTCTGTTTTTTTTCCATTGAGCTTTAGAGCATTTCTGTCCATCCAAAGGGCGACATTAGTCAAACCTAGCCTGAGTAGTGAAGGATATTGGTTTTGAGCATCAGATAGTGAAAAAATAACATGCAATTAAAATGGCATCAACAGTTTTCACAGGAACACATTCAGTTCATCGCTGTTCAGTCCAGTGTCAGTTATTCTTAGTTTATTTGTTCCAGGTCACCTCCCCTTCTGTTTGGTTGTCTTTGTGTTGTTCCCAAAATTTTTATGTCATTTATAGCTCTACTGCTGGGTTCCTCCCAGAGGTCTACTGGCATGGGGTATTTTAAGCCTCATTTTTCTGATGGATGCTTCTAACTGCGGATTGCTTACTGTGTAAATCTTCCCAAGTGTCAGACTGAATCTGAAACTTTTGCAATAGCTCCTAGTTGCCTGCAGGTGGTGTCATCGTTACCCAACACAACTCTGTCCCACTTCCACAGATAATGCAGGGCTCGACAAATCTTAAAAATTGTACTTGCCCTGCAGGTCTAGTGACTAGAATTTTCTACTCGACCTAACATCAATGTACTCGACCCACAAATTGGTTGCATACAAATTTTCTTTAAAACATTTGCAGCGCAGTTGATCAGTGACCAGTAAGACATGATCACATTTTTTAGCCTCATTACCATTCTCACTGCAATGTTTTGAAAGTTAGGTGCATGGCCTTGGATAAACACTATGTGGAAAAGGGTCGGGGTTGTCCCAACCAATGTGATGCACAACCATGGACCGTAGGTCTTCACTCAAAATTCATTCACAAATTTTTCAGGATTAAACGCATTACCTCTGATGACACTCTGTGTACTACCTTGATTGAGGAGCAAAAACTTTGATACCAAGAACGAGGCTACCCTGAAGAAATACTGGAGAATGCGAACACGATAGTTACTAAGAAAAAACGCGATGACATTTTACTCCAAGTGAATAAAACATCCAAGCCACGTGAAGTATTTGTACTGAAACATTCCACCCAATCAGCAAGTATAAAAAACATCATCAGAAAACGTTGGGAGATCATAGCGCAAGAAGTGGATTTTAAAGATCTCTTTCCTGATCCACCTCTATTCGCACACAACAGGTCCAAAAATATGAGAGGATTACTCAAGATCAAACCCAGCGCAAGTAAAACCATTCATAAGGGTATGAGGAAATGTCACAATTGTGGACAATGTGGTAATGTCATTCCAGGGGATACCTTTGTACATCCCCATACAGGTAAAAAGCTCAAACTACGGCACACATCGGATTGTAACACGGAGAATGTCATCTACGCCATAAAATGTCCGTGTGGACTTGTATACGTAGGGAGAACGTCTAGAAAAATCAAAACTGGTATTATAGAACACAAGAGCACCATACGCAATAAGAACTTAAAATCATGCTTAGCAGCACATTGGATTCAGAGCACACACACCATACCACAACTGAGGTACACTATTCTCGAACAAGTACAGATTTGACCAGGTATAGACCCACACATCACCTTAGCTCGCAAGGAAACTTTTTGGATAAAATACCTAGGAACCATCATTCCCGGGGGCCTAAATGACCATTACGAATTAATATGCTTCTTGTAATTAGAATTGGTACTTTCTGACACAATATAATGATGTATTAAGACACTCTAGATTAATTGCATGGTTTTTATTATACAGGATTTGCACTCGCCGCATGTTTCCTAGCTCCTTTTTAGGTCGAGGACCGTCCGGTCTGCCGAAGGCAGAACCGGAAGTCGGAGATTTAATGTGTTGGAGAAGAGGTGCTTGAACCCGCCCCTCTTCTCCCCTGTTCTCCATTGGCTGGCCTCTTGAATGCTGGCCAGCCATTGGAGAAGAGGCTTTGTCACTCCGATCAGGCCCCGTCCTTTTCGGATTCGGGGGCGTGTTTTTTTCTACTTTTCTTATTATCTCCTCCAGCCAATAGCAAGAGGAGAGAAAAAGAAAACACGCCCCCGAATCCGAAAACGCCACTGTGTTTCTCCGAGGCATTTCTGCTTCACCTCGGAGAAAGGCAATGGTGTGCTTGTCCTCTCCCCCTGCTCTCGGCTCCTGCCCTTTAAATCTGAGGCCACTCCCTTCATTGATCAACATCAACTAATCAGCTGCCCCTACCCCCACGTTAGCGCAACCTGAAATGCCAAAAACGCTGTCTTTTTTTAAAAGAACGGAGGAGGGTAGCAAAAATAAAACATACTTGTAGAACGGCAAACAGAGCCGTAGCATAACACTGAATTACCATATATGTCATCACCCTTGATCGTCCTTTAAACACTACTTAGACCTTACCTTTGGGAGTTTGGTGGTCGAACTCGAAACTCATTTAAAGGCAACTTCCAACGTCCTAGCTGAGCGGCACTGCGTTCTAAGTCCAAGGAAAGCGTGCGAAATAGTCCTTGCAAGCCAAGGAACCCACGATCAGAATGAACATTGCCGAGTCGAAAATTAGCATCAGATTGGGCCGCTACCTTCCTGCACAGGTGGAAGGATTGTCGGGTTACAAGCTCGCTATTCCGGGCTTTCATGACACTCTGGTTCGTTCCAAGTTCACCTCTCGGACTAGCACGCCTGGAAAGAAACTCTCTGAACTGGACCAGAGGTGTCCTTCCGTAAATGTCGTGAGCTGAGAGTGGCCTCAGCAGAGGATGTGCAGCGCCTGCCTGCCCCGCTGGGGGACCGCCGTCTGGTTTCACATGCAGCAGGACTCCACGTCACACCCAGGGGGCTGAACCCCCACGTCTGAGGGGGGCTTCGAGTCAGCGGGGCGGCCACAGGTGCGAGAGTGGACAATATACAGGAAGAGAGCGCCCGGTGCATGCTGGAAGGTGGCAGAGCGGCGCAGTAGGAGACGTGAGATAACAAAGGGGCTGATTGCTGGGGCCGGCAGAGGGGTTAATGGGATGTCTCAGCGATGAGGGACAGAAAGAAAATCCAATCAGTTCTTATCGTGATATGAATGGAGAGATCAGGAGTCACAAAGGGGCTAGTTTGTAGCAGAACCGAGGTGTCTCGATTCCATCAACTAACACTACAATGGTTTCTTTTAGCTTCCAAACTGGTAACCTATGGATAGGGACCCGAATATCGCTACTTCCGGCCCTGGCGATACGTTTAGGTGCGGCTCATGTGAAGCCCACACTGACGGAGACAGAGTTTTTAGTTCTGATGGTGATTGGTAAATAAAGATAACGGGGGGGGGGGGGTCTGGTTTTCACCCTCATCCTTTGCAATGCGACTGGTTCAGGAACCTGCTAGGAGCTTTGCTCTGTGTTATGATAGCATTAGAATATGCCACTGATACTGCAAATTAGATGAAAGGTGACCTACCTCCATGCCGACCTTGTAACTATGAATTATACAATTTCCAAGTGTATGGGGGTGGTGAGAGGGTTTACTGGTTATAAACCATAACATAAACAGAACGCGTACAAGGGCAACAGCTCAGAGCACAACATGTGCTCGACCGCCAGCAATAACCTCGGGGACAGATTCAAGTGTCAGGTGCGGCTGGCCGTCCCCCCAGACGGGGGCCTAGGCAATGCCTTATAGGTGATAACTTGGGTAGCTCTCTCCCTCTTTCGGATGTACTAACTAAGGTATAAGCGGAGCCACCGGAATTATGCGGAAGGGGAGGGCCACATTATGCTTCAAGGAAGGCCAAATTATGCTGCCTAATGCAGCACATTTCGTGCTAGTTTTAATTCATTATTTTGTACTTTTTACACTCTCTGCTAATGCAATAGGTATCACATATGCAAAAAAAAAAGCTAATGCCAATAGAAATGACAATGCCATTTATTTAGGGATACAAAAATAATAAAAAAATAATGAGCAATACCAATAGCTCTACCTATAATATTGCCGAGACCATTGCATTGTAAATGCTTGTTGTATATTTTTTCACACATTTATCAGCAAGACATCTTAAATTTAAACTGTGCATCCCTCTTGTGTTTTTGAATATAGTGATATTACACACAGTTTAGCAAATCTCTAACCCGCCATTACTGTGATTGCATCAGCGTGTATTGCCTCTTTGTTCTGTTACTTAGCGCGCACATCACTTTGGATTCATTGACATTGTTCACGTTTGTATCGGTTGTGGTTTCTGTTCGTGTGACCAAGGCTATACTGGATAAAGTTTCTTTCTAAAAAAATAACAACTAATTAGACCCTGTTGTGGTTCCCGTGAGATTCCCTGTCATTCGCCCATTGGTCTACTGAGTGACGTCAACACGCTTTGACGCCTTAACTTTCAGCTGTGTTTACGTTGTAACGCGCGTTTCGTTTGTCTTCGATACGGCGGCTGGTAGAGGAGCCTTCTGTTAATTTTCCCATAGGTGAGATATGGACTCCCATACTATTTCAGTAATCCTTGATAATCTTTGATAACAACAAGTTAATAGTGGACCTTCACGGGTAGTTTACACTGTTTCATCTCTGCTTTCTAGCGCGGTGTTGACAGTCTGTTTAAAGCCATCTGTCTGAAGTTTTTGGACTTCGACGACCGTAGCGTTCTGGTAAGCCCGAGGGAGCGTACTTAAATTACTGTGGTACATTTTGGCTTGCTTGAAATCACAGTTTAGCTTTCTTTACATTTTCACGAGTTTATCATTATGTTTGTTACAGAGTATCGCTTAGTTGGGATACACCCCATTATACAGCTGAGTAAGCGTTGACTTATGAATTATGGGTAAAAAAAGCTGGTTGTCCTTGGTACAGGTTCACCGTTAAATCCGTTTTTGGGTATTGATGTCTGGATACTCTGCACACCCCCTTTTTTCATTTGTCTTCACTTTTGTTGTTGGACATGTGGCACTTCTCATGAGCACTGGAGTGGACTCTTCGTTTTACTGTTTTCTTTTGACTCGGTTTGCACAACAGGACTGGGCACTATTAATAGCTATCCATAGCACCATATTTTCACACGCATAGAGTGCAAATCCTAAAAATGTATACTGTGTATATATTCTACAGTTAATACTGATGTATGATTCTTTTGTTGTAGTTTCCTGTGAAGGATTTCCTCTAAAGCTAAATCTTCTTTGATGACATCAATCCCCTGAAGAAGGGTTGTTAAAACCCGAAATGCATTGGGATTTTGTTTAAATAATTTGATAACATTTTTTCAACGTTGGGAGCGTTGTATATATTGTAACACTGTGAGCGTTGTATATATTGTAACACTGTGACATGATTTGTTTACATTTCTGTTTGGAATCATCGAATTTTCTGAACATAAAAATACAAGCTATTTTCTGTTTAATGCCTACTGTTACTTTATGAGTATCTTATGATAATTGAAAAATTTGTGAATGAATTTTGAGTGAAGACCTACGGTCCATGGTTGTGCATCACATTGGTTGGGACAACCCCGACCCTTTTCCACATAGTCTATTCAGCCTAGGAGCTAGGGTTCAGACTCCTATACATGTGATAGCACACTAAAAATCTTTACCATTGGAACACATTTGTTTAATCTCACTAACTAACTGTTAACCACGGTGTGCAGGTCCAACCCTTTTCTTAGTTTACTTGGATAAACACTCTCATCAGTACTCGGGTACACCACTGAACCTTAAACATACTAGAGTGCGGCCTCAGATAAACACTCTTAGCAGTACTCTGGTACACTACTGTACATTACACATACTAGAGCATGCCCCCTGGATGAATACTCTTAGCAGAACTCAGGTTCACCGCTGTACCTTAAACATACTAGAGTACGGCTCCGGTGGCTCAGCATCCTGTGTTTCCTAGCAAATCACCTAATCTCCACGTGCCTAACAAAAAAGAGTGTCGCTGTAAAGCACTCCAATACCTTCAGGTCGAGTAAGCGCTATATAAATCTGCAAAACAAAAACTCTTAGCAGTACTTGGGTACACCGCTGTACCTTAAACATACTAGAGCACAGCCTAGGAAAGGGCAGATCGCACCATGGCTTGGGACAGAAGTAACTGTATGAGTGGAACGTTTTTACGGGCTCTTGCATTTGTATTTTATGTCCCAGCTATCAGACCAGGCATGCTGTGTAAGCACAACTAGGGCCACATAAACAAAACTTTCCTGCTTGAACGTGACATGATATCGTCATTTTCCATCACTCCTTTCCAGGTCGCTGACGTGGGGACCTGTCTGTCAAGCGAAGGTGAAGCCTTTCAGTGCGATTTCACACCATAGATTGTGATTACAACCTGCTCATACATCTGTTTCACTTCCTGGTGGGCTCCACGGCCTGGCCTTTCAACTTAATGAAGTCGGCGCCAGCCAGATCCTCCTTGTGAACGGCCGTGCTTCATATACAATTAATTAAAAATCACCCAGGAAATAAAAAGATAGGCGTTTAACGTGATTGGTTGTACAATTTGGAGTGGACTTATATTTTCGTTCTTGTCCACTTTTCTCCAGTCTCCTTATATTTTTACCTCTTATCTTTGCCAACCCACCCATTCACTCCTTCCTTACTATAGAACGTATTATGCAGGTAAATATTTTTGTAATTAAAATAACAAAGGGAATCGTGGGGCGCTGTTTACCCTCTGCATCCCGCCGGTGCACCCCCCGACTGCACCCGCCTTGTAGAGCTGGGTAATCCAACATCTAAGCTGTGAGAAAATACAAAATGTCCTGCGCTTCCATCTGGCGCCTTGATGGGCACCGCAGGCAGCTTGTTGGCACCTCGCGAGCTACCATTGGATGAGGCACGTGCAGTGAGTGCCCTCTGGCCTCCCTCTATTAGAGTCTATGAATGCTTTGCAGTTTTGAAATCTCAAACCTTTTTCTTGTGCCTCATCTAGACGTGGTTCTCTGAGCACTATCAACCTTCTGATCACAGGCAGTTCACAGTGCTAATGTGATCGCACACGTTAATTATAATTATTTCTAATGCCTAATTTCTAGTCAACTAGATATATTTACGTTGCCGGTAAGTTTGTGCTTTTCCAGGATAGAAAACTTGAAGTCTGAAACAATAACAAGCGTGACAATAGCCCCCGCTGTGCATCAATCCCCTTCAAAGCCACTCTCCCCAACAATCGGAGCAAGAACCCCTGACCCGCGGCGGTGTTCCTATCCAAGCGCACCTACCGTAAGGTCCCCCGCAGAGATATCGAGCTGTCCTCGGCAGGCGCAGGCTTACATCACGGGCAGAGCTCCACTCGCAGGGCTCCCAGAAACATGGTTTAACACCCAAGGTGCAGGAGGAGAACTTCTGCTTCGCTAGGGCACCAGTGTCGTTAATGGCCTGCCACCGGTCAAGTTAATTGGGTACAGGGGTTGGCAAAGGCAGTTTACATGCTTCTCCGTCAGTATATCCTGCTGCGGCTCATTGTAATCAGCCGATGAGAAGCGTGTATACTTTACTGTGTGGAGATTAGGAGATTAGCTACGATCTGATTGGTTGATTGCAACTAGGCCTCAGCAGACCGAGCGGCAATCAGCCAATCAACACCTTTGCTTTTCCCGCATTTTGTCATGGCAGTTCCTGAATATTTCACCCAGCTGCCCTCTAGAGCCTTCAACCGGCACTGCACTTTAGCACAGCGACAAAGCTCACTCGCCAGACGGTCAAGTAGGCCTGAAAACTGTCTCGCCCTGGAAGAAATTGACTCGCATTTGCGAGCGGGCGAGTACATTTTTCAAGCCCTGTAATGACATGAAACTGTATAAAGATGCCACCCACGCATGCTGTCAGTTCCTCTTATTTTACACTTTCATGCAGATCCTGACCTCTCACTGATTTAGGCCTTTTTCCTGACGTTTGGTCCACACTTTTGGCAGTGTGCAGATGTGTTGTCTCCAGCCCCCCAGCAACAAGAGTTAAGCTCT
Organism: Triturus cristatus; assembly: GCF_964204655.1. Classification (NCBI taxonomy): domain Eukaryota; kingdom Metazoa; phylum Chordata; class Amphibia; order Caudata; family Salamandridae; genus Triturus; species Triturus cristatus. The sequence goes on along the minus strand of NC_140592.1, from coordinate 271,443,868 downwards.
GTTGTGTGTGCTGCAAACAGATGTCACTCACAGACCAACAAGACTTCTGGCTTTAGTGCCTCAGCACCACTCATGACTCCTAATCCTGCAATAAACACTCCCTGATGCACCAGAAGGCCATCTGAAAGTGGGAAGATAAACTATGTTGTCAATCATAAAAAAGGGTCAGCCTCATTCAGATTGTCGAGGTTTCTATAGATCTGGCTCACCTTCTACAGGTAATTTCAAGTCTAAGTTGAGAAACGAGTCAAGTAAATAAAATGAACACATTTCTTCGACGTTTAGGCACTTCAGTTCCAGTTAGAAGTCACATAGTCTGTGTTAAATAAAAGTTTTAAAATTAAAAACTGCTCTGGCTTACAGTTCCAACCTGACCCAATGCCAAATCTGAAGCCTATGTGCCCCATGTTCCCCAGATCTCGGCAGCAAATTGTGGCAATCAAAGAGGTCATGCAGCTTTTCAAGTTGGGTCTGCATCCCTCTGGTATGATTGCAGGCCCCATGGATCTCTGTGGGCCTTCAGTGGAGTTTCAACCACCAGACCCTTCCTCAGTGCTGACTGACCCCACACAAAGTCAGCCCAATCTGCCCGGGGTACTAGGGCATACCCCAAATGCTCTGCTAGTTGCTCCTTTTGTACTGGGGTGAATGTATGACATTGTTCTGTATTCTGTCCATCAATTGTTCTTTTTGCATTTGTCACCCCGAGTGTGATGTGTATGCCCAGACATGGGTCCATGCCACTGGAGTCAAGCTATCTTGGCTGATGAGGGGAAAAAAAATTATCCCCGAAACCGGTCCTGGGATGCTTATTTCCAGTCCAGGTAGGACCTGGCCTGGCAGTTCGGGCTGGACTGTTCCAATTGAGCGTAGGGTCAAGACTGATTTGCATATGGCTGTGTTCAAACTGGAACGGCATGGGGAGCAAAAAAACAATGGATTTAGGCCCAGATCTCTGCACTGGGGTGAGTGTATGACCTTGTTCGGCATTCTGTCCAAAAAATGTTCTTTTTGTGGTTGCTCCTTCATCAGCACCGCTGACTCTGGTTCCCACTTCCAATCTTCGATCCTAAGCCATCTTCAGAAAGGGCTCTGCCTGTGTCACGTCACACCATCAATAAACACCACCCTCCAGTTTAGGAAGAATCTTCTCAAGGTCTATAACCATGGTATCCACACGCCCAAAGGTTTAAGAAGTTTTTGGCTTGGGCTCTGATACTCTCCAAAACCTTGAACATGTTCCACATGATGAGGACTGATGTGGCAGCAAATCACTTAATTTCACCTTTTCACACTGATCCCAGCTTAAACATTACCATTGATTTGAATACCTCGCTGGAATCCAAACTAAATTAGTCTGTGAACCTCTTGACAAATGAGAAGTACCTCTTTTGCCACAATATTTTGTATGGCTGCTTAAGACCTAGTCTTACAACTTCCCTCTGAAAAACCAAAAGCCAATAGCCTGACTAAAATCTTGCAGTTAGGCTCTTCCATGTCTGAATCCTTGCTGCCCTTTAACATTGCCCTAACAGACAAAATTATAATGACCTCGTTGAGTAGACCTATTGCGAGGCAGCACAGACCTGCTCTTGGTAATACAAGGTAATTCAAACTCTTTTCCTACTTATTCACTGGGTAGTAAGTCACAGAGGATTAAAGCAGTGGGCAAGAGTTTTCTCATATCACAGCTGGCATTGCACTCCTTAAGTACTATTTGCCTACTTGGCCACTACACTGATGGCCTTTGGGACATGCAACTTGAGGTTTTGCCCATGTTGCCCTGGGATTTCTACAGTGCTTTTGCCCTAACAGTTCAGGATGGTCAGGGAGCTGCTAAATGCATTTTGTCTTCTGGTTTGGACACCACTGATTCTGTTGCTATGCCATGGGCACCAGTGTTATCATTCTTGGATGTGTCCCTCTAAGTTTTCCGAGGAGATTCCAGCTTCCCTCCATAGACATGCCTGTGATTGAGCCATTTTTTGGTGAGACAGCTGATGCAGCTCTTGAATGCTTTAAGGACAGTAGAGTTATGACTTGTGTTTGTCTTCTTCTGCTTGCCATTTCCATGAGCACTGACAGAAATGTAGGGGCTATTTGAGGTGCCATGCCTTTCAACAAAGGTAGCCCTCGCAACCTGTCCAATTGCCAGTGTACATTTTCGTTGCACAAGTGGCAGAGGCGGTGCGAGACATTGCGGTCCGCTGCATTAGTCCTCCTCTTCTCCCTCTTTAATACTTCCCTGCAGCTACAATATGAGGCAAAAATTTTGGCATAATCCAGCATTGCCTGCCAGTCTAGAACTCCATTACACTAGACCAGTGGGTCTTTCTGATTCTTCAGTTTGGTTATTCCCTTTCTGGACACCCTTCCCCGCTTTCCTTTGGTTTCCGACCGGATGTTGGCAGATCATGCCGATATTCTCTCATGAAAAATGCTGATGTTACTAGTCAAGGATACAATTGAGATGGTACTCAAGGCCGAGCAAGGAATGGTATGCTACTCTGTTCTTCTTATTTCCAAGGAAAGACAGGAGTCCAACACTGATTTTGGATTTCAGGTTGCTGAACTAGTTTCCACGGAGTGCCATGAAAACTCTGCGAGGTTCTGCTGAGTTCCACGAGCAGGTGGAATTGGCACATCGCACTGCTCACGCTGTTTTTTAATGCCAGGAGCTTGTTCCACACTGGAAAATCAGCACAGACGGTACCATGCGACATGCCAGAGAGCGCTGCGTCTTTGCTCCCACTCAAGTAGATTTTCTATTTGTGCGGCAGCTTTCTCACTGCAAATGGTCGCGACCACCCGCTTTGTTTTGCTTGCCAGCTTACTATTGGCGAGCTGTGCGCAAGAAAAAACACTGCCATGCAGCGGTTGGCCGAGTTTTGCCACAACTCTGTAACACGGAGTGGGCCAAACTCCGCTGACAAAGCGGAACTTATCTCCTACCCATACAGAATACACTGTACTGTCCACCCAGTGCATTCTGCAAAGTTATCTTCAATCATCAATCGATAACCCGAGAATTGTAAAGTGCGCTACTCACCCGTAAGGGTCTCAAGGCGCTTGGGGGGGGGGGGTGGGGGGGGGGCGGAGGGGAAAGGGGTGCATCTGCGGTTAGTCGAAGAGCCAGGTCTTGAGGGTCCTCCTGAAGATGTGAAGAGTGGAGGGTGCCTGATGTTGATCGGGAGCTCGTTCCAGATCTTTGCCACGATGTAGGAGAAGGCTCTTTCACCCGTTCTGGCTCTGTGGATGCGCAGGGTTTCGGCGAGGTCGGCAGATCAGAGGTTTCTCTTGGGTACATGGAAGGCGATTCTTTCATTGAGATATTGGGGTCCGGTGTTGTGGAGGTATTTGTAGACGTGGGTGAGTAACTTGAAGGTTATTCTATTCTCAACAAGGAGCTAGTTTAGGTCTTGCAGGTGTTGGGTGATGTGTTTGTGTCGAGGGATGCAGAGGACGAGTCTGGCTGCATTGTTCTGTATGGTCTGGAGCTTGCGGAGATTTGTTGATCACAGCGTAAAGGGCGTTTCAGTAGTCCAGCCTGCTGGTTTATGAGTGCATGGGTGACGGTCTTTCTTGATACAGGGAGAGATCCATTTGAAGGTCTTGCGAAGGATGCAGAGGGTGTTGAAGTAGGTGGAGGCGACGGCATTGATCTGTCGGTCATGGTGAGGGAGGAGTCCGTAGGGACCTGCCGAAGGCGGTGGGCCACCAGGTGTTGTCCCATGCAGAGGGGGAGGGTCAGAGGACTTATGTCTTCTCCGAGCTGAGCTTCAGGCAGCTACTGCTCATCCAAGATGCAACGTCCTTCATTCCTTCCTGGAAGCAGAGTCCGGTGGTGAGGGGCGTCTTTGGTGAGGGAGAAAATGTGCAGGGCGTCGTCGGCGTAGGATACTATGCTAAGTCCATGCCGTCTGACGATGGCGGCGAGGGGGGCCATGTAGATTTTGAAGAGCGTGGGGCTGAGCGATGATCCTTGGGGTACTCTGCAGTTGATCTCTGTGGCTTCAGAGAGGAAGGGCGGAAATCTGATTCTTTGGGTTCTGCCAGTGAGGAAGGAGCGGAGCCAGTCGAGGGCGGTTCCCTGTAGGCCGGCGTCGTGGAGTCTGGTGGTGGGAGACCGTGTCGAAGGCTGCAGAGAGGTCAGGAAAGATCAAGGCTGCGGTGTGGCCTACGTCAAGGAGAGTGCGGATGTCGTCTGTGGCGACGTGTAGGGCGGTCTTGGTGGTGCTGTTGCTGCGGAATCCGGATAGGGAGGAGTCGAGGATGGAGTTCTCTTCGATGAATTTCATTAGTTGGACGTTGGCAATCTTCTCTGTGACTTTGGCAGCGAAAGGGAGGAGAGAGGTGGGTCGGTAGTTCTTGAGGTCCGTCGGGTCTGCCGAGGGCTTCTTGAGGTGGGGCTAGACTTCTGCGCGTTTCCAGGGAATGTGCCGGGTTTCGAAGGTGGCGTTGATGGTGCGTCGTAGCTCAGGTGCTTTCCTGGCGGCGGCTCTGTGGAAGATGTGCAGGGAGTACTCCTCATCTGTTAATGTGTCACAGAACATTAGTTGTATTCCTACTTATTTTCCCCACAGACTATGCTTAGTTTGCAGGTTTGCATCTACTTTCGTTTTTACACTGTCAATAGATCGTTTTCATGTTTACAAAACCAACCTTTCCAAATACGAACCGCAATTCATGGTACTTGCGTATGTGAGTCAGGATTCCAGGCTGCAAATGTATCTCGGTTTTTTTTTTGTCTAAAAAAATGCACGTTTTGTTGAGGTTTTCTATGTAAATGCCAAATTCTGCTTAACTTTTTTTAGCGCTGAAACAGGAATATATGCAACATGCATTGTCGCATTTTTCCAAAAAACTAAAAAGTTACAAACTTTGTGTGGTAGCAAATTGACCAATATGAATGTTGCGTAAAAAAATAAAACCTTTGCGCACTCCTGCGTGTCACCTATTTCATGACAAACTCGGCCCTAATGTCTCCTCCTGCTGTGCTTCAGGGAGCCGGCAAAATTAATGCCTTCATCCTAGTCTGTTGAGAGTATTCCGATTTCATGTCCTCTGGCAGTGTTTGAGTAAGCTGACTTTGTTTCGTTGTAAAGACCTCATGAGGTCAGCCTATAGATAACCGATGCTGAAAGGGATGTAAAAGCAGCCTGGAACAAACAAGAAAGAGCTATCAATCAATCGGTATAGTCCCATATAGGAGCAACAAAAGTTCAGAATGCACTGTGAATACCTGCTAAAGCGACTGTTCTGAACCTCGACTTTCGGTCTATAGTTAAAGCCTGCCTTCCTACTTTATACAGCTACGCCTCCAGACTGTGGGAATCATCGACCCGCAGCTCGCTCTCCGTCGTCAGAGCCCAGAATCAATTAAGCTTTGCACAGTGCGCCACTTACACATGTAAATAAATTGATAGCGATAGACTGAGGGAGGAAATATAGCTGGTAGTTTATCATCTGGGTTTACAGTGTCCTTCAGAATGTAAACGAATTTCCTCTACAACTGTTTTTTAATTTTAAAATATATATACTTTACCCTTCGTTGTACTGAATAGAAAGTACTTTAAACTCGAGTTTACTATCGTCGTTATACATCTAATTCTGCCTAACCGTTGCAATTAGTTAGTTATTCATGTGTTTTTTAAAGGAATCCCAGTTTGTTAGTTTGAGGATGCTGCCCTCATCTGGCAAAATTGTGGATGTCACCTTGCAGTGCCGGTGTAGCAGCATGCAATAAAGGTATGGGTGTTTCCTCAAAACTAAAAGACAAGCTGGCAATGCAAGTAGGTCTGCCTTTGAAGAATGTTCTATGGTAGCATGAAGCACTGCGAGTTTATAGGGTGGGACTGAATATTTATATGGAAGCACAGAACTGTTGAATTATATTGCTGTAGGTTAATTGGTCAGGTGACAGTTACACTGTCAATTCAGATTTAAAACCCCACGTAGGTTAATGTACGCTCTCTTCTGATCTGTGCTGCTGTCTGAGAAAACAACTTCAATTACCTAGTTATCCAAGACACGTTAAGAGCATTACACTGGCGTGTGTCCCCCTGAAAGTTCACGCACGGATAGGATAAAAAATGATCTCAACTGTGTGAAGGGCAAGCACTTTTTTTTATTGAAGCACAAAATGTCTCCCCAATCAGAATATACACTTCTGGCTCCCAATTTTTTGTTGGTGCCAAAACCCCTCTCCTAGTCATTCTCACATACCTATCTGGCGACAGCTGAGCTGTCAAGACTGGTAATAAAAAAGCATAATTTGAGCTTCTGTTTATATGGGCCCTGTCGTGCACCCAATTAGCCCCCCCCCCCCCCCCAGTGTCGTTCAGTGGTCTGGGCCACTATCGGAATTATTGCAGCGGCAGTAGTAGGTGCAGTGGCGCCATGTAGCCTAATGCAAGCTGCGGAATTGAGCCTTCTTGGTGGATGATAAAATGTAGTCGTAATTATGATGCAATAAACGTCATATACCCGTATGTCCCTGTGCCACTGCACCTCCTATAATGATAACTAGGCCCCAGCATAGACTCATTTCCTAATCTAGGTTGCTAATACTTAAATCTACATCTGATTGGAGAAGGACCCCATGAGTCTGCCTGGGCCATACCCATCACCGGACAAGGGACGGTTTCCACCGCCTAATGTGAGCTTCAAGTACTGTTGGGAGTGGCGCATTAGGAGGAGAATACCAGAACACTTGTTCATATGACTCACAAGCGTGGGTACTACATCTGCTACCTTCCAAAAAGTCAGGAGCCTGGGAATCCTGTTTTTAATTAATTTTATTAAGTTTTGTAACATAACTTAGTAGACGAAAAAACAAGTAGCATTATTCTACAATTGTAGAAGCATCACCACATAGCTTTGGCTCATAACTACCATGGTAGGTTACAAAGGATAGGCTGTATTTCACCATTAATAGATCACTTTCACATATCCATGCTGTGTATGCATTGCATTAACAAGGGCTTTGAAGAATTCTTACTGCTAGACAATTCAGCCATGGCATCTATCAAAGTACCCCAGTTGTGAAGATCTTCGGCTAGCTTCTCATCAGTTTGCACAGTAACCATGCGAGTCTCCTCCACCACCAGCCATTCAGGATCATCATACCACCAGCTGTCAAAAATGTGACCATCTCTGCATCCAAAATATTTCTAGGCATCTGTTAGATAATTGTAGGGCTCATGCCACAAATCTGTAACAGACTTTTTACAGAATCTGGTATAATCCCACTATACATTATTTAAGGGGGAAACATATGATTCATGTGATGACCATATCAGTCGGGCCGCCACCTGCCTAGAATCTGACCACTGTCGGGCTGGATGAAATTATTTACACAGTATAAGCATTGCTCACTCTGTTGTCTTGGCCAATCATCTGGGCTGGCTTGGTGAATACTACATAAATTAGGCCTTTTGTAAGTACTTGAGCTATGCAAGTCTAAATTGAGCATTTACTTGTAGCCTCTCTGTGCTGGCAAATATCTGATCCCATTCAGTATTAGACAGCTGGGCCCTAAGATTTTTTTTTGCCTTTTTGTCTTATTAGATAGGTAGAAGATAGGGTGGCCTCTGCAAAGTGCTTGGTAAAGCATGGGTACATGTTACCCCCTCGCACCAGAAATCCTCCTAAATGATTTTTACTCATAACTTTCATCAATTTTGTGGGCTTGGGTTTCCTCATGCAATTATCCACACTTCTTAAATTCCTCCTTCTCTGCAGACTGCATGCCAAATAGAACTGATGCGCTTTGTGTTGGTGGCATGCCTAGTTTACTATAATGTTTTACTCATGTTTTTACCTATATACCTAATAGGAAGGCCAGAGAGCCTTCAAAGTCAGGCAGCGTTGTTATGCCAGAAGTTGTGGGTGATGTAGAAGAAGCACACCTAGCAGTCAATTTGACCCATGCCTAAAGGCAAGAACTTCTCAAAATGCAACTTTTCAGATGGTTATGCAGCTGAAGTGCTGACCTAAAGGAACGCTTGAAGAATGTACGGTGCTGCGAGGGATCCTTATATACGCTTGGATCTGTTTTGTACCTATACTTTTCAGTGTAATTAAGTGCACTGAAGTATCCGTAGACACCATACAGTGATGCACAAAGCACCTAAATAATCCTCACCTTCATCAGTCCACTATCCCAGCCCCATCCGTATGCCAAGCAAGCTCTCTCGTCAAAACTGTCACTCAGGTTGACTGACACAAACGTTTTTTTTTCCATTCATACCCCACCTTTCAACTCGGTGCTTTGCGTCATTGTCCCAGCCCCTCTTTTCTGCATCTGTGTGAATTGCTTCCGACACTCAAACATCCGTAATGTTTGCGCCATGAAAACTTTAAAATCTATAAATGTTTTTATATAACGCCTCATCTCTTCCACAAGCAACCACTCGGCTGGGGCTTTCATTCATGGGTATACTTCTGTTTGTCAACCGTTCAGTCATCCAGTATACCCACAACCGGCCACTCACTCTAGAAGTGATTATATACATTTTGATGCTTTGATTTTTATTAGAAACCTAACCTTTTTTGGCACCCTTTGGTATGCACCAGTAGAGATGTCGCTTCGCGTCCTTGGTAAGCAGCTCAGGAGAAATGATGCTCCAGGCCCTGCGGCCTAGAACTCCACAACTGTGGAGGTTCGCAAAGACGCAGGACTTCTTTCTATTTATTTCTCTTTAAGGCAGCGAAGATAATCTCAAAAAAGCATGTCTGTGCATGTTTATCTACTTCCTTGCAGTGTGACAGAAGAGTGTGGCTTTCACTTTCAGAAAAGTAGAAGAGCTGCTTTGTCATTGCTGCTTAACACTCTTCTTAAGTACATGATCTAGTGAGATTAATTCATCTGCCTGAAGGTAGACCTGATTAGTTGCACAAATCTTGTCTCTGTTCTGTTACACTAAGTAAAATACTAAATGTAAGTAGGTGGACAATTCTTGCTTGGTTTTAAATTGGAACTGCTTTATATCAACCCTCAAGCTTTTAAAGTGTACAAAGGTAGTCAGCTTTCCAGATCTAAGCAGCGGGAGGTTTCGAACAAAAAGCACCCATCTTAAAATAGCAAGGCCTTCACCTTCATCCTTTTCAGCCACACTTTACACCGCAAAGGAGCTGGTTAGCTTTCTTCCAGGGTTTCACAGTCCTCTTTGAAGATGCATGCATTCCTAGTAGACTGGATTTAACAACCATTAGCACTTGTAGCTAAAGGTTTATGGATTCTGAAAATAACATGTGAAGCTTATTTTCCACAGAAGTACCTTTATCACATCCAAGATTTTAAACCTTTTTACCAGACCTACTGGTGGAGATTGTTTTTTTTGTAATGCTGCACAGCCTTTACCAGAAGACCAATATTCAAATGCTTTTATTACAGTTGTTATATTCTCGCTTCCAGAATGGTGGTATTAAACAAATTCAAAATCTGCATGATTTAAACCAGTTTCTCGTTGTGGAATCCTTTCAAATTGGAATTTTAGCACCAATTTTTGAGGTGATACAGTCAGACGATTGGATGAGTAATGTGGAAAATACAAAAGAACATCTGACAAACCTGAGATGTGCATTAAGATATAAAAATGTTAGTAAACATTCATTCAGCATCCACTCTCCTCAGAATGTGTGCAAAAAAATTGCCATGCACAGTAGCTGCACAATTTTGACTTCAAAGTATTCGTATTTATCGTTCACTGGATTGCTGACTAATTCACGTTCTGTCTTGTCTTCGATATTATTATCCTACAGTTGGTCTGTTGCATGCAGTACATTCGGATATTTTTAATGAATCTAAACATTATTGCTTGATCGCTTGTCAAATGCTCCAATTCCTCCTAGTATTGAGAAGTGATATTGGCCTTGTAGTACCACATTCATAAAGAGTCTTGCTCCTGAAGGAGAAAGTAGATGTTGTCCAACTCACTCAATGGCAGCATGGTTCCAAAGGTCACTAGGCGGGATGACCTTGATTGCAAGCGTGGTTTCTTTGACCAAATTGAATAAAACAGACTTTTGGCATCAAATGATGGCATCGGGCTCCGCAAACAATTTAACACTTGCTGGTAAGCTCCAGTGGTAAAATAGATCTACTTTTTCATACAGGCTCATAGCTGTACTGGGGCATTACCTAGAAAGGCTTACCTGGCTGCAGATTGATACCTCTTTGGGTCTGTGCTACATAAATATCGTAAAATCAATATAGTTGCTTATCTGATAGTTAAATAGCATTTCTCGGTAGTGAGGATGACCGGGTTATTGACCGGGCTATGGTTATGGACTTATTCTCTGCCCCTGTTCAATACCTACTCGGTCATGCCCTCCCTCTTACATAGTGTGGTCCATTTTAATGTGACTTAACATGCAATATCATAGTGCTTCATGTCCATTGGCTGCTGCTTTTGATACACTTCCCAATGGCTTTCAGAATCGTAGAATCTCCCACTCCACCCCTGCACTGTATAGGACAACATGCATAATGTACCTCACACATTTCTCCCAAAGGAAGAGAACTTAGCAGTCATAATTAGGAAATATTATCCTTCCGAGCAATTCTGACAAAAAGTGTCTTGCTGCCTCTTTAAAGAAATGGAAGTTCCTGAACCGAGCACATTGAAATTTTCCTGAAATTCATTAATATGCAATTCTTAGAAATGTTGGCAGCAAAAAAATATTTTGCCAATATATTGGTCTATTTTTTTTTTAACCAATTTGAATATTATGATAGACAATGCGGTTTAATAATTCTTTTATGCCATTATCTATTTTGTGTTGCTTCCAAATGAGAAAAGGAGAGAGGTTTTAAAATGAGCCATCTTCAAACTTTAATAGCGGTCTGTAACTTTTTTGAGAAGTGGAGATTAATAACCGATATTTCATCACTTATTGTAACTACCAAAGACCCTAGCAAGAAGGCCGTCTTTGAATGATGCTGTTGCGACTATCATTTATGATAGTGACAAACATCAAGGTGTGCATTTTCCCTAATTTAATGTGTTCCTGTCAAATCTGTACAAATTTAAAATTGTTTCTTTATAGAAGAACGTGCAGTGGATTAACTCTCTGTTGCACACCATTTCAAATCCCCGATTTGTAGTGTACTTTACCATGTGGAAATTACTATCTGTGCTGTCACAAATAACCAAGCTCTGCCTGAGGTAACTCTCAACCTTTTGATCAAACCATCTTTCTCAGTTATCCAGTTTTATCCCTCTGTCTCCAGCTCACTGCAGGGATGCCCCTACTTTAGATTGACTGCAGCAAAGACATTCATTCTTCTGGACTCAAAACCTTGTATCAAATTGGATGACCTTCTTGGCTTCTACTGCAGGTTGCACCTACTTCACTCTTCATCTACTGTCCATGACTCCTAAATGGTCTTGGCTGATGTATCGCTCCTCTTTGGGCAAGATGGAGGGAGCAGAAGCAGCAGCGCACTGTCTGTCTGTTGTCCAGCCTCCACTGACTTAGCTGCTGCTGAATCTGTTTGACTCTTGCTTGTTTCTCTCATCATGCCTTAAGGTACCATCTTCTGGTGGTGGCAAGAACTTCCATTTCTTCACCAGTTAGATGACCACAACGGATTGCTGTGCCATCCAGTTACATGTCAAGCTATGACCTACCGTTTCTATCTTTCTCTTCATTCCACCCTCCTTTCACCAGGACGTTCCCTCCTGCACATGCCTCGATCTTGGTGCCTGAAGTTCTTGCCCTTCTGAACAAAGGTCTGATACAGATGGTACCCTTGTAAAAAAAAAAAAAAATAGGGGGCACATGATTTTACTTCCTTAATTCTTTGTTCCCACAAAAGACTGAGTCTTAAAAATATGCTCAACCGTTCCATCCGAATAAGTTCATTCAGCGTTACAAGTTTTTTATGCCGACCTTAAGGCAGGTGTTGCTGGCTCTCAATGCTGAGATTGGCTGGTGTCCCTGAACATCCAGTGTGCATAGCTTCATCTTCCTAATTCATGTTAACATTAGGATCACTGCAGTATTAGTTCACATTGCTACCATGTGGTCTGACAACTGCATCACTAGTGTTTACCAAGGCATTGGCCGTTGATGCCACACAGCAGGTGGCTGGTGAGGGCCCTTCATTGGTGCTATAGGAAACTGTAGCCCCAACATCAGGCTAGTTCCCCAGATCAAGCAGTAATTTCCAGTTTGAACTACATTTTCATTGGTGGGTGTGCCCACTCATTGATTTGGTGGATCACCCATTCAGTCCTCCTGTCTTGCAGGCTACCAGGATGCCTCCTCAGTGGTCCCAGATGGTCATCCTGGTGACATCATGGTGAAAGGCTTGTGGTCTCCATCGGAATGATGCCTGCACATAAATGTCCTGAAAGTGTGAGCCGTCCACCTTCCCTTGAAAAGCTTCTTCCCATATTTGGAACACCATTCAGGTTCTGTAAGACAAAACGCCCATCCTCCATTATATCATTACATAGGGTGATGTGGGGTCTTGCACCCTGTGGTGGGAGGCGATACAGCTGTGGTGATGAGCCCTGCAATGGGGGATTTTCCCAGTTGTGGCTTACCTCATATACCCCTCAACATAAGAGTGAACGCTGGAAGTTGTTTCACCTCAGAACTACAAATGGGAGCTTTATGCTGAAGAGATGGACATGGTCTTCCCCAGATTGGGTGTTCAGGACTGTATCTCTTTGCGATGGTCTTGAACAGGAAGTGTCCTTGGTTTTGGCCCGTACAGTTTGCCCTTATGAGTTCCCTGTGAGATGCCTTCAGGTTTGGATGGTCTTAGGGTCTGCGTTATGCGTTCTGTCGAATCCCTCTTCTGTGGAGAGACCTGCTTATAGTGCAAGAAAACAAATCACAACTGATCATCACCACAGGCTGAGCAAAGGGGATTTAGTAAACCGATCTGTTAGAACTCAGCATTTGCATCCTTCCTTCCACTACCCTGGTGCACCTGCTTTTGTACCAGGGTGGTTGGGTTCTTCACACAGTCCTCTAGTGCTGCAGCTGCATACATGTTAATTTTAAGTATTCTGACCCCAGATGTTCTGCTTACCTACAGGACTTGCAGATGTCATCTAAGTTGCCAGGAATAACTCCACAAAATTAATTTATGTGGGCTGTTGGAGTAAGCTTTTTGAATGGTGCAAGTTGGAAGCATTTGATTCTTTCCGATCCCACCTTTGTTATCTTCTATGCCTTATATTTTCTCTTGGTCAACAGGGATTGCCAATCATTGCCATTAACCCGTTCGGTGCTCATGACGGAACGGTTCCGTCATGAGCGTCGGTTGAGCTGTGCTCATGACGGAACCGTTCCGTCATGACCACGCCCGCGCAAGAAACGGTCAGCGCTGAGCGGGAATCGGCGCCGCATCGAAGGGGTTAAAGGCTTGTTTGGCTGCTCTATCAGCCTTGTGTGCCTTCCTGACCAATATTTGTTATTTAACGCATGCTTTTTAAAATGTTTTTTTTTTTTTGTTCCTCCAACTTCATTCATTATTTCTCAGTGGAATTTAAAATTGGTATTAATGTTCTTTATGGTGTCTCCATTCAAGCCAATGCACAGTTTCCCAGTTTCTCTAATGGTAAAAGCTGCTTTCTTTGTGGCAAAAATGTCAGCCCGTAGAGTTGGTGACGTGCAGGGCCTTTTGATCCGTCCACCTTTCCGTGTGCTACCCTGGTAAATGAATGACTCGCACCATCCCTGCGATTTTCACAAAGTTGTGTCGGACTTTTCTGTGGACCAATCCACCACTCTCCTAATATTCTCTCCTCCTCACCCCTCCCATCCCCCTCCCAAAAGACAAACAGCAGCATAGGCTGGATGCCAGGTGTGAGGTGGCCTACTGTATCAATCTCACAAAAAAAGACAGAATGGATCATCACCCATTTGTGGATTTTGCTGCACCGAATAAGGTAACTATCTCACATTGCATTAAGTTATTCTATGCCTTGGCCAATAAAGGACCTCCAGCTGACATTCATGCCCTCTCGGTGAGGGCCATGGATGCTTCTTTTGCTTTTTCTAGGATTGTCCCATTGGCTGAAGCTGGGCAGCCACATGGACATTCTTGCATACAGTTGCTAAGCATTATTGCCTCATGGCACAGGTCCGCAGTGGCTGATACTTCTGGTGCCAGAGTGCTATTGCTGGGGAAAACGTTTCCGGATCCAGTCTGGAACCTGAATGATATCTGTAAGGTGAGGAATTTAGATGAAAAAACAGTATCCAGCAAAAATATCTTTACTGAAGTTACGTAATTCTTTCATTTTGAGTATTCTATCTATTTACTACTTTGCCCAGTCTGTCAGAGTAATGCCTGGAGATGAGAAGATCTTTATTTTCGTATGATAATGTTTTATCACTAGAATATCTGTGTGGCCTTCTGGTTCTTCCATTGCTTTTTCCTTGTTTCTGTGAAGTGGTACGTTCTACTTTAACTGCACAAGACACCAGGAAACAGGACTCTCCTGTTTCACATTACATTCCTTTGCATGGCAGCTCACTATTTTGGTACTCTTGTTGTATGTCACCCACCACCAGAAAAGAACTGGTTCATATCCTTGAAGACAAGATTCTTATTTGTCTGACCAATGGAATTGTGAGTCTCTGGCATGAGGTTAAATGTCTATGGAGTCCAGAGCCTGGTTTGATGTGAAGCACTGGGCTGCTGAGTTTTAAGTAAGGGTTTGATCACTTAACCTTTTTGTTAGAAATGGGGTTCCTGGTTAGCTGAGGTATACACCCAGGCTAGGCAGGAACCACCACACTATTAAGGGTAAGTGAGGTGCACACTAAAAGTTTACATATGCTCTTCCTCCGGTAGCTTGGCACAGAGCAGTCAGGATAAACTAAAGAGGCAATGTGTAAAGTAGTTGTGCAACACACACACACACACACACACCACACCACACCCTTTCTATAACTCTTTAAAACTAAACCAAAACTACAAAATCCCATTTAGAAATCTCAAGATAAGCACTTTGAAAACAAATAATGATAACCACATTGTTTAAATCAAACGTAATTAGTAGATTCCACTGGCGCAGATTCTGGGGGAGGGGGGGGGGGGAATGCGAGTGTCCATAGATATGTCTCCTTAATGATTCCACGTGCCACGGGATCCAACTGGCACTAGAATTGAGGACACAGCAGGTCTCTCAGCAACGGTGCAATTTAGGGATTTCAGCAGCCTGTGATAGTGCGCAGGTCGGATGGCGAGATGATCGGCCTCAGGTTACTGAACCTGTGTTGGTTTCTGTTTGGTGTCGTTGTTGCCCTGGCAACATGTGGAGAAAGAAAGGTGGGGGTGGGTGCAACACGCTGCTTTTGATCCGGACTTAGCTGGTTTAAGCGTTACCCCGGCAACGCTTAGGGAATGGAATGCGCTGGTCGTGAGTGACTCGCTGCTTCTTCATCCGGGCTACGCCGCCACTCTGAATGAAGCGCGCCTTCTAGGATCCACGGAACCCTGAGCACAGAGCTCCTCTGCAGATTGGGGCAAGCACTAGTCTTTGTACACGGAGCAGTCCCCATGCAAAGGATCTGTCAAGTAGGTAAACTTGCCAGGTCAAAATGGCGGTTTACAACTGCACACACAAGCCTGAGACATGGTTAAAGGGCTACTTAGGGGTGTGGCGCCACCATTGCTGCAGGCTCACTGGTCGCATTTGATTTATACACCCTTGGCACATGCAGTGCACTTCACTAGGGACTTAAAGGAAACCAAATATGCCAATCATGGATGAACCAATTGTCATAACGTTTTAGATACAGAGCACATGCACTTTAGCACTGGTCAGCAGTGGTGAAGTGGTCAGAGTCCTAAAACCAGCAAAAACAAATTCAAAAACAGGAGGCCAGAAAGCAAAATGTCGGGGGAAACCTCGCCAAAAGATGCCAGGTCTTCTACTGGTCATGTAGATAGTGATACATCCGTAAGAACTAGAGTCAAACTTTACAGATGTTTCACAAGATCTTTTATTGTTAGCTACTTGGCTTTGTGGCTCCAAGGACCACCTTGCTCCCTCTGGGAATAGTATGCACTGTTAATCATGGGGATGAAATGGGTTGTTGAATAGACTGTCTAGGGACTATTTGGTCGCTCAGAATACGAAGACATCTGCTCTGTTTACACATGAACTTGGTGTTTTCAAATAACGCACAAAGTATTACTTATGATTATTATTATTATTTATCACCAAGGTGTAAGGATGAAATTCCAAAATATGCTTTACAGCAGTATGTAGCTTCCCTGATCCAGAGTGGCTCCCTTAAACGAAATATTTGTTCTCATCTAGGTCATTCTTTTGGTAAACCTCAAGAGAAGGTGGGCAGGGAACCTAAATTGGTCACTCCATCTTGTAATCTCAATGAGGTACTCTTGCTTGACTCCCTTGAGTCCTCACTGATAACAGCTTCTTCTTGTTTTGGAGGAAGCATGGTTGAATGGAGGGAGAAGCTGCCTACTGTTCTCCCTGTGTTGATTACTTGTAGAGGCTCCAGTCAGGCAGGCCCCCTTCGAGTTTTTTCTTTTGAAATACTTTTAGGGTTTGGGACTATTACCTATAAGGGCACCACTGTACAATTTGAGTTTATTGGAAAAAGTGTAGAAGATAAAAGCTTTTCGAATGGTGCCTGTGCACCAGTTGTTAATGTTGGCCATTAATGTTCAGGAACCATTTGCTTCGAGATGAGCATAACGGTTGCAAGAGGGAGGAAGCAAACAGAAGACAGCCATAGCTGCTTTTCCTTGCTTCAAGGCATTTCTGAAGGTAATCCCTATAGTTTACCACTAGAGTAACTCTCGAAATTCTTTGCAAAGGACTTTCCTATACTCCTCTCAGAAGAGGGAAACTGAGATGGCCTCATCGTCTGAACGTTTGAACTTATGATGCACTGGACTGTTAGGAATTGGGCTTCTGTGTAGCCGCCTACGTTTGGGAGTATAAACTGGAGCTACCATTGCACTCAACAAATTACTTATAGATCTGTGCCTGTAGGCCCTCTGTTGTCCATGTTTCCAGACTGTGGAGTAGAGTTCTGTCCACTTCCTCTTGGCAGTGAACAATCTGAAGGCATTGCTGAAAGGTTGGTGACCTTGCCTTCATGGAAACTCGCTACCTGCCAAATGGCTGCAAATACACAGACACATCATCTAGAAGCGGGGGTGGTCTGCACCAGAGAAACCAACAAGTTTGCTTGGAGTAGTTCTTGCCTGAAAAACTCGCCCTCTCTGTACCATCTTTTATTATTTTCCTTTTTGTTTTTTTTTAACTGTTTTGTGTGGTGGTCCGCCATCTAAAGAGGCAAGTGTGGTCTGTGTCAAGTTCTTGTACTTTTCAGGTTGCAACCATTGTTGCAGGCCAGACTCTATATATTTCCCCGATGAATTGAGGTTGGTTCCCTGCAGAGTTGTGCCTCCCGATAACTTCTAGATTAGGTGGTCATGAGACCTCTGCTGCTCAGTAAATATACTTAAATTACTGGAGCTTCATTATTCTGCCCTGTTTCTATGAAGGTTGAGGTACAGTGTAACTCATATGGAATTGCTCATGCTAGCTTCCATGCTTTCTTAAATGTTTGTGAATCTCTGGAATCATTAATTCTAAGCATTTCTGAGTTGCTGCAAAGCAGCTTGGCAGGAAGAATGTATCCCCCTTTTGTTAAATAATCATATTGGTCATTAAACATTGCTTGTAAACATTCTGGTAACCACCACTTTCTCGCCGTACTACTGGTGCATTATATAGGATTGCGCCTTTTGGTTTCAGCTGTGTTCAGAGTTTTAAGTACATTAGTGTTCCCCACTCGTCTGTGTTTTTTTCTGCTTCTGCCCTGATGTTTGTCCTGTTTTAAAAAAAAAAAATTGTAGCCTTTGTTCTTTTTCACACCGCTAGTGCCACTACCTCTCCCTTTGCGTTGTCTATGTGTAGGTGGTTGTCTTGTGAATCAGTCTTTGTAAGTAAGTTTGTGTACGCCACTTGAATTTTATTATTTTGGGCACAATCCATTTGTTCCCCCCAAGGATTTTTGAAAATGAGCCCCCTCATTTTGTTCCTTTGCAAATTAAATGTTTTAAGTGTTACCACTTTATTCCAATCAAGATGGCATCAGGTGTGCCATACTTTTGTCATAAGTAAGACTGCTGCGCTCTAGTTGTTCTTTAAAACACTCTGGCACATTCTGTCATTGGGCAATAAGTGGGCTACATCTCGGTGATATTTGTGATACATTTGGGCTCTTTTGTCTCTGGTGGCCATCTTGGGAGACTTATTTGTTTTGAAGTTTCCTAATTTTCTCATTTACAACAGTCTCCTCAGTAGGAAATACTTTCAGGTTTTTTACTTTCATTCCATCAAGAAGGCATTCAGATGTGTCAAACATTTGCCATAAATTCGGAATGTTAGCACTCTAGTTGCTTATTAGATCACTGTAGTAAAGCTTCTGCTCACCAGGGAAGTCTGCTGCTGGTATTGAAAGTGCATGTTTCAGTCTGCATGTCAGAATTTTTTAATGAAATAGAAGAGGATTTGAGAAATCACTCAGAATGTGCCCTAATTTTCTTTTTCCGCACTAATCATAATTTCTATGGCAAAATGAACCTCCTCATTGTGTTCCTTTTAAATTAAACTACTCACTCTCTACTACTCACTCTACTACTCACTCTCTACTACTCACTCTACTACTCTCTCTCTACTACTCTCTCTCTACTACTCTCTCTCTACTACTCTCTCTCTACTACTCACTCTACTACTCTCCACTACTCACTCTCTACTACTCTCTCCACTACTCACGCTCTACTACTCGCTCTCTACTACTCACTCTACTACTCACTCTCTACTTCTCTGCTACTCTCTACTACTCTCTCTGCTACTCACTCTCTACTGCTCACTCTCTACTACTCACTCTACTACTCACTCTCTACTCACTCTCTACTCACTCTCTACTACTCCCTACTGCTCACTCTACTGCTCACTCTACTACTCACTCTCTACTACTCCACTACTCTCTACTAATCACTCTCTACTAATCACTCTCTACTAATCACTCTCTACTACTCACTCTCTACTACTCTCTCTACTACTCACTCTCTACTACTCTCTCTACTACTCTCTCTACTACTCTCTCTGCTACTCTCTCTGCTACTCTCTCTGCTACTCTCTCTGCTACTCTCTCTGCTACTCACTCCCTACTACTCACTCCCTACTACTCACTCTACTACTCTCTACTACTCTACTACTCTACTCACTCTCTACTACTCCCTACTACTCACTCTCTACTACTCACTCTCTACTACTCACTCTCTACTACTCACTCTCTACTACTCACTCTCTACTACTCACTCTCTACTACTCACTCTCTACTACTCCACTACTCTCTACTAATCACTATCTACTACTCACTCTCTACTACTCTCTCTACTACTCTCTCTCTACTACTCACTCTCTACTACTCACTCTACTACTCTCTCTACCACTCTCTACTACTCACTCTACTACTCATTATCTACTACTCTCTCTCTGCTACTCTCTCTACTAATCACTCTCTACTAATCACTCTCTACTAATCACTCTCTACTACTCACTCTCTACTACTCACTCTCTACTACTCACTCTCTACTACTCACTCTCTACTACTCACTCTCTACTACTCACTCTCTACTACTCACTCTACTACTCACTCTACTACTCACTCTACTACTCACTCTACTACTCATTATCTACTACTCTCTCTCTGCTACTCAGTCTCCACTACTCGCTCTCTACTACTCTCTACTACGCACTCTCTACTACTCACTACTACTCTCTCTCTACTACTCTCTCTCCACTACTCACTCTCTACTACTCTCTCCACTACTCACGCTCTACTACTCGCTCTCTACTACTCACTCTACTACTCACTCTCTACTACTCTACTACTCTCTACTCACTCTCTACTACTCCCTACTGCTCACTCTACTACTCACTCTACTACTCACTCTCTACTACTACACTACTCTCTACTACTCACTCTCTACTACTCACTCTCTACTACTCTCTACTACTCTCTCTGCTACTCTCTCTGCTACTCTCTCTGCTACTCTCTCTGCTACTCTCTCTGCTACTCTCTCTGCTACTCACTCCCTACTACTCACTCCCTACTACTCACTCCCTACTACTCACTCCCTACTACTCACTCCCTACTACTCACTCTCTACTACTCTCTACTACTCTACTCACTCTCTACTACTCACTCTACTACTCACTCTACTACTCACTCTACTACTCACTCTACTACTCACTCTACTACTCACTCTCTACTACTCGCTCTCTACTACTCGCTCTCTACTACTCACTCTCTACTACTCACTCTCTACTACTCCACTACTCTCTACTACTCTCTCTCTACTACTCTCTCTCTACTACTCTCTCTACTACTCTCTCTCTACTACTCACTCTCTACTACTCACTCTCTACTACTCACTCTACTACTCATTATCTACTACTCTCTCTCTGCTACTCTCTCTACTAATCACTCTCTACTACTCACTCTACTACTCATTATCTACTACTCTCTCTCTACTAATCACTCTCTACTAATCACTCTCTACTAATCACTCTCTACTAATCACTCTCTACTACTCACTCTCTACTACTCACTCTCCACTACTCACTCTCTACTACTCTCTACTACGCACTCTACTACTCACTCTCTACTACTCACTCTCTACTACTCTCTCTCTACTACTCTCTCTCTACTACTCTCTCTCTACTACTCTCTCTCTACTACTCTCACTCTACTACTCACTCTACTACTCACTCCACTACTCACTCTCTACTACTCTCTCCACTACTCACGCTCTACTACTCGCTCTCTACTGCTCACTCTCTACTACTCACTCTACTACTCACTCTCTACTACTCCCTACTGCTCACTCTACTACTCACTCTACTACTCACTCTACTACTCTCTCTACTACTCTCTCTACTACTCTCTCTGCTACTCTCTCTGCTACTCTCTCTGCTACTCTCTCTGCTACTCTCTCTGCTACTCTCTCTGCTACTCTCTCTGCTACTCTCTCTGCTACTCTCTCTGCTACTCTCTCTGCTACTCTCTCTGCTACTCTCTCTGCTACTCACTCTACTACTCACTCTCTGCTACTCTCTCTGCTACTCACTCTCTACCACTCCCTGCTACTCACTCTCTACTACTCACTCTCTACTACTCACTCTCTACTACTCACTCTCTACTACTCACTCTCTACTACTCACTCTCTACTACTCACTCTCTACTACTCACTCTCTACTACTCACTCTCTTCTACTCCACTACTCTCTACTAATCAATATCTACTACTCACTCTCTACTACTCTCTCTACTACTCTCTCTCTACTACTCTCTCTACCACTCTCTACTACTCACTCTACTACTCATTATCTACTACTCATTATCTACTAATCACTCTCTACTAATCACTCTCTACTAATCACTCTCTACTAATCACTCTCTACTAATCACTCTCTACTACTCACTCTCTACTACTCACTCTACTACTCTCTACTACTCACTCTCTACTAGTCTCTCTACCACTCTCTACTACTCACTCTACTACTCATTATCTACTACTCTCTCTCTGCTACTCAGTCTCCACTACTCTCTCTCTGCTACTCACTCTCTACTACTCTCTACTACTCACTCTCTACTACTCACTCTCTACTACTCACTCTCTACTACTCACTCTACTACTCTCTCTACTACTCTCTCTACTACTCACTCTACTACTCTCTCCTACTCACTCTCTGCTACTCTCTCCACTACTCTCCACTACTCTCCACTACTCTCCACTACTCTCTACTACTCACTCTCTACTCTCTACCTCTACCTCTCTACCTCTACCTCTCTACCTCTCTCTACACGCACACATATGCATATGCATTTATATATATGTATGTGTATATATACATATATATACACACATATATAAACATATATATAATCTGCATATCTATATAAATACAAATATAAATGCATGCATACATATACATATATGCATGTTATGTACATGAAATTTTGAAAAACACTAATAAAAGCAAAGCTAAAAAGCCACCTAATTACAAACAGAATTGCTTTAACTTAAACGAGGGCACGACCTATTGCATTATCAATGCTTGTTTACTTTGGTTCCATCAAGAAGGCCTTCAGATGTAACACATTTGCCATAAATTCTGAATGTTGGCACTCTAGTTCCTCATTAGATCACTGTAGTAAAGCTACTGCTCACCAGGGAAGTCTGCTGCTGGTATTCAAAGTGCATGTTTCAGTCTGCATGTCAGAACTTTTTAATGAAATAGAAGGGGATTTGAGAAGTCAAAATGTGCCCTAATTTTTCTTTCTGCGGCACTAATTATAATTTCTATGGCAAAATGAACCCCCTCATTTTGTTCCTTTGTAAATTAAATGTTTTAAGTGTTAACACTTTTTTCCAATCAAGATGGCTTCAGGTGTGTCATACTTTTGTCGTAAGTACGACTGTTAGCGCTCTAGTTGTTCTTTAGAACACTCTGGGATTTCTGTCATTGGGCTATAATTGGGCTACATCTCGTGATATTTGTGCTACATTTGGGCTCTTTTGTCTCTGGTGGCCATCTTGGGAGACTTGTTATGAAGTTTCCTAATTTCCTCATTTACTACAGTCTCCTCAGTAGGCATACTGTCAGTTTTTTACTTTGATTCAATGAAGAAGGCATTCAGATGTGTCACACATTTGCCATAAATTCAGAATGTTAGCACTCTAGTTGCTCATTAGATCACTGTAGTAAAGCTACTGCTCACCAGGGAAGTCTGCTGCTGGTATTGAAAGTGCATCTTTCAGTCTGCATGTCAGAATTGTTTAATGAAATAGAAGAGGATTTGAGAAGTCTCTCAAAATGTGCCCTAATTTTTCTTTCTGCAGCACTAATCATACATTCTATGGCAAAATGAACCCCCTCATTTTGTTCCTTTTTAACTTAAATGTTTTAAGAGTTACCACTTTATTCCAATCAAGATGGCTTCAGGTGTGCCATACGTTAATCATAAATAGGAGTGTTAGCGCTCTAGTTGTTCTTTGGAACACTCTGGGAAGCTGCAGTAGAGCACAAAGGAATCAACTGAAAGTCTCTGCCCTTGTTGGATGTACATGTTTTACTGAGAATGTCAGACTTCATTCTCACATGACTAAGAAAGATAATGTGAATTTACAGAAAATATGCTCTCAGTTTAGCTTATAGATCACCTTCCAAACCTCTGTGGGAAAAGCATGTGAAAATAGTTTTCTCTCAAACATGATTCATGATATCTCAGCAAAGGCTTTTTCACATGGTAAAATCACCTTAGAACATACCACAATTCCTAAAATGAGTATGGTACCGTTAACAAATAATTTATAATGTAACTAAAGTCTTAAAACCTTCTATTAACTGCAATCCTTTTTAATGAGGTGCTGTCATGTATATTGGTCCCAAGATGGCTGCCAACACTTCTTGGATGAAGTGCTGACAGCCAATCAGATCTCACGATGAGATGTGGGGTTAGGCTCCGCCCAGATATATATGTGATTTTACTTTTGATTTTCTCAGGAACTACTGAACGGATTTACACCATTTAAGCAAAAGGCACGACTCTGAACCAAGGTCTACCTTTCTGCCAAATTTGGTGTAATTCCGTTCAGCAGTTCAGGCTGTAGCTGCGTCAACAGGTCCTATGGGAAATTGCATGGGGAAAAAGCGTTTTGGGACCCCACTTTTTTCTCAGCCCCTGCTTGACGAATCACCACGAAACTTTCAGGATAGGAGCGGACCGGAGCTGGCCAAAAGTTTTGAAAATTTTGCGAAGATTCGTCAACCGGCGCCAGACTTATTGGGAATAGAATGTTGCGGATTCCCTATAGAAAATAAATATATATATATGAGGAATACCTTGCCCCCCCCCCCACGTCCTGTGGGGGACCTAGTGTGACTCCTTCTGGGGCCAAAATTGGGGTGAAAAAATCAGATGTTTCTGCTGCGATCTGACAAAACTCCTGAAGGGTTGCTACCAAAACAAGCATTGGAAATGCAATAGGTCTCGCATTTGTTTGAGTTAGAGCTATTGGCATTGGAAATGGCAATGTCTTTTACGTATGTGTTATGGAATGTATGCATGTGGTGTGTATTGGAATGGTGTGGGTTGGATTGGATTAGTTAGTTTTGGAATTGTGTGGCATTTAATTGTGTGGAGTGGATTTGTGGAGTGGAATTGTGTGGCATGGTGTGCTGTGGAATTCTGTAGCTAGTAATTATGTGGTATTGAGTACTTGAATTATGTGCAGTGAGATTGTGTATTATAGAGTGTAACTATGTGGAATGGGATTGTGTTTTGTGGAGTGTATGTAGTAGAGGTTAATTACGTGGTGTGCTGTTGAATTTTGTGGCATGATGTGTAATTTTGTGCTGTGGATTGAATGTATGTGGTGTGCAGTGTAATTGTTGTGAGTTGATTTATGTGGTTTCGTGTTGAATTTTATAGTGTGGATTGTAAATGTGTGGAGTTGAGTTGTGTGACATGGAACTCTGTGGATCGCTTTGAATTGTTGGTGTCGAAAAAAAATAGGAGCTTTGCTTTAGGTCTTTGTCTTTGGGTTTTAAAGAAAATGAAAAACTGATGTCTGGACACATAAGTGGAGCCTTCATGGGGCTCCTTGTCCTATTTATGGGCAAGATGGAGTAGCGACAAAGGCACAAGGAGCCACCTACCAGAGTAGATAAGGTATTGAAAGAGTTACCAAAGAAAGAAATAGGTAGATGGTCCCACCTACCAGAGTAGAGAAGCTATTGCAAGAAGGCTGCCCCAGAAAGGCTGGTGGAGATTGACAAGGAAAATCACTAATCGCCAAAAAGACTGCAGCTAAATGGTATCGCATGCAAACGAAATATCATTTTTGTCATCACATGCAATTCCATTACCCTAACATATTTCGGCAGGTTTGCACTAAATAAGCAGCATTCCTGTACTACGGATAAGCAACACGTTTTACACAACCCACACTATTTAACTGAACAAGTGCATTTCTATAATGCATGTGTTCTTAAATCTGTTAGTAACAAAAGATTAATATCTCCATTCTGATTTTTAGATCGTATGTTAAATGTACATTTGTAATTTCTTTTGAACATGTACGTTTCTTCCAGCTTTGTGCAAAAGCACCTAATGCCTGCATGACTTGGTGCAGCCAAGATTTACAAATAGTATGTACAGGAAAGGCCTGGAGTGCGAGGGAAATTAAACCCCTCCAAAAATACAGGCAATCGAAAGCAAACGATGTGCAGATGAAATATAAAGCACACCCAATTGCTACCTAATCTAGAAAAAAAATAAACATCCACACGCATTCTACATTTTGACAACTCATCACATAAACTTTAAGTTACATTTTAAAAAAAACATACGTTGGCTAGCAAGTTGTGATCAAAGTGAATGCATCATACTACTTGGCTCCTGAGTTGTAAGCGTAAAGAATGTGTTTTGCAGAGCTTCGTGAAAAGGTGTAACAAGCAGTAAATCAGAGTCTTCAAAGTGACTCGAAAAAAGGAACAAAACACTAAGGGAAGGAGTACAAAGGAGAGTTGCTTGGGACAACGCACCCCTGCCCAATAGCATTGGTCTTATTCTATGCTAATATATATTTTTAAAAAGCAACACATAAAACCATGAATAGACATGCAGACGGAACTGTATTGCATATCACTGTTGATGTGTTGTGGTTTTTTTTTACCTGAAAATGAATTCCTTCCCCGTGGTGTTTTGCCCGGTTGGGATTTTGTTTGTGGTTTATTTCCCGTTTGTCAAAAGACTTCTTGTATTGGAAAACAAGTTTAATGCAAAAGTTGACATCTTTTTCAGAGGTGTGGAATTTAATAAAATACCTACTTGTCCAAGGGGCACGTTGCTTCAAAAATCTACTTGTCCTGTAACAAAATCCACTTGTCTCTTTTGTGCCATGTAACGTGGCGACAAATTATGGCAGCAGTCTCATCCTATAAGAGCTCTGAAATAGCCTCTGATTATGCCAGCGCCCTTTCCATAGTATGGTTTGAATACAAGTAATTCCCTTATGTTGCCACGTTTCCGCAGATCTACATACTGGGGCTGAAGGTAATGGTAACCAACAGTTACAGGGTTGGAATGCCCTTTTGAGTCTGTGCAAACCTACTAACCTGCATGTTTTAATGGTTTTCACCAACACTTCTCTAATTTTTTCCCATATTGAGAAAGGTTAGAATTTTACTCCTGATAATGGCACACATATAACTTCTTCCAGGGTTGGGAAAAAAGTGGATGGAGGGAGAGTGAACTTGCAAACACTCAGATTTTCGCATGAGCCAGTCTACATCTGCTATTTGCTCCTGCTAAAATGCAGTTCACAAATATTTTCTAGGAGTAATTCAGTAAAGTCTTGTGAATTCATGAAAGCTGTTCATCTGCACTTAATGCAAGGACATGGGTGCACTTTCGAGACTTTATTTAATAATTTGGTCCCCAATTAGTTCTGGCATTAACCATGACCTTTTGTGTTTATTACAATTTTGTCTCTTTCTCTCGGCTAGCTTCACTGTGAGTGACCGCATCCTATTCTTTTTGCATGGAGCATATCAACACAGTCTGTTTGTTCATTTACAGGAACTACTGTGGCAATGTAAGCTTTTTGAGACCTAAAAACAATTTTTGCTTTTGACAATGTTTGTTATAATTGTGAGTGCCTGGCAGCTCCCACAGCAATAAGAGTTTATAAAAAACATGCCAAAGCAAGTCACTTAATGACAAAAACCAAAAGGGTGATCAGCAATTTCAGACCTACTGGCTTTACCAATGCTTGTTTGTTTTTATGTTTCCCATAACCTTATTAAAACTGGTTACACTGATTTTCCATCATGAACACTTTTGGGAAATACTAGCATAATCAACACATTTTACTAGATGATGCTGCAAAAAAAGGTACCTAAAATTTAACAATAGTTTAGCAAAATGTTTTTGCATTTTTTTGTGAACATTTTATTTTGAAAGTAAAGAATTGGTTATCTTGCTTTCAAGCTCCTTTAAATATGTGCATCTAATCAGAGAGCATTCTGGGAGCATTATACATAGCCTCATATTGCTAATCATTGAAAACGTGTGTATACATTTTTATACTGGCACCACTGTCAGTAATGCAGTCTGAGCGAACAACATTTGCTTGGGGCGCTCACCCTAATAATAAAGGCTTCGCATTAATGAACCATAAATACAAGTTTTAACAACATTAATACATGGACACAAACATTAACTTAACTGAAGTCAATGCCTTTCTCTGATCCGTCATGTGGTACTGTACTCTGGCAGCCAAAGGGTTTCTGCTGTAGGGGGTTGGACCTACTTGTCCCAAGGACTAAATACACATAAAAACGTGTTGCCCTTGACCCCAAACAATATGTCCTGGGCGTCGGGATATAGGAATTCCACATCTCTGTTTTTATTTCGCTTTCCTGACTTCCTGGCACATGTGCTGGAGTCTACCACAAGAGGAGTGCTTCATATAGCAGTCATTGCGGAGTTGCAAGTATGTGTTAAGTAATTGGAATGCTCAGTAAGCAGTGCTGGTTAATTTGTTAAGTAGCAGATGGTGCATCTACGTCCAGGATTTCCTTTTTTGCATCCGGCACCGCAAAAATAACCTACATGGAAATGAGAACTTGGTTTCTTTTAAATTACTGTCACTTTCTTTCTTGGTAATAAAACAGCAGTGACGACTTGATAGTCTATGACCCAGTGGAAGCAAAATAACTGCTTGACATTACGCTGGTATTCAAATAACCCCTATAGTCATTTGATCTTATGGAGGTTTAAGGATATACAGCATGGGAGAGGCGGGGATGCAGCAGCAACAGACAATGGGGGCCAAGACGAGAGGAGGGAAGGAACAGCGGGGGCCGGACTGCCGAAATGCTCTCGGACAGTGATTGGCCAAAAGTAAACAAAACAAGTAGAGACTTAAAAAAAAGCAATCATTGGTAACACACTGACAACGGGAGAGAAAAGGAAAAATGGACAACTGACAATGAGACGGTAAACAAGCAGCGACATGCGGGTGGTGTTTGGGGGGATGGCACAGACTGGCTGCTGAATGCTGGGCACCAATGAGGATGTTGTGCTTGATTAAAAAAATCTTGAGACATATTAGAAGTTATTTTTTCTGACGGGTCTGTAATGGTTGGGCTAGGACGTGAGAGTGAAGCAAACAAGCAGCCTGAGAAGATTTATGGCCCCGATGAGGGAGATAAGCTATGCGGTTTGTGTGCATGTTGTGAGAGCTGTCAGGGAGGGACCCCAGAAGAGAGACTCCGGCTGCGAGGCTCTGCAAGTTTTAAGTGTATGCTCTTGTCCTGTTGCTGTTGCGATGCCTTTGCAACATTATTAGATAGGCTATAGTCTTTGGAATCATTGTACATGAAGCCGTATTTATGAAGTTCTTACCTTAATGATATGCTCTGTATTTAGGGCAGCGCTCTCCTCGCTTTGGGGAATTGCAATGGAATAAAGCGCCATCCACATGATCGCCTTCCCATACACTCATAGGAGCGCCCAGGGACGTAAAAGAGAGGAAGGGGTTAAGGGTGCATGGTGGGAGGGTAACTGACTGAGGAAAACAGAGACAAATCCCCCTAAAAAACCTGATTGTTTTGGAGAGATGATGTGGTGTAACATGCAGAGCTGCAGACTTTGGAACTGGGGAACGTGGATCGAGTCTCTGCATCGACTCTCCCTGTCTCCCAAAAATAAAATGCAGACACATCTCGAGTTTTAAAAATTCAATAAACCTATGGCAAAGCAGCAGCAAAGGAGGCGACCCAGTCGGATTGGAGGCGAAAGGGCATCCACAAAAACCCCTCATTTCCAATGGCAGGCCACTGTTTAGCATAAACGGTGATGCCAGCCAATGGAAATGAGGGGCGGGGCTCAAAGCCCTTTTCTGAAATCCCTCTAACAAAATTTCTCGCCAGTGTGCAGCGCATGCACTGCAATGCAGGCGAGACCTAAAAATGGATCAGATCTATGAACAATAATCGGGGAAACAGGGCCGCACAGTCCTCCTCCCCGATTTAATTGCACTTGGCCCCCCGAGTATGGGATCCTCTGGGCCTAATACAGCTTGGGGAGGGGGCCATGCACCTCCTCCCCTATTAGTGGTTGACCCTGAGGAATGGGGTCCCTGGGAGCCTCTTACGACTCGGAGAAGGGTCCATGTGTCCCTATTCAGTACTAATATTCTTTGGCCCAAGGGGATTGGGTCCTCAGGGCCTTTGCCTACCTTGTAGTTAATTTATGGACCTGGTGGACTGGGTTCCTGGGGCCGATTAGGGCTAGGAAAGGGGGACACGCCCCCCCCCCCCTTATAATTAGTGTACAACCCTGTTGGGATGGAGTCCCTAGAGCCCATTTGAGGTCTGGGTGGGGAGCAGTGCTTCCCCCTCCCTAATATGAGTTTTTGTGGTCGGGGTGGGGGGAATATGCGGATGGGTCCTGGGGCCAATAGTTCCTTGGAAACAGCAGACGGCTGAGTGACCTTCCTCCCTCAGCAGGGAGCTGGATGCCTCCAGGGATGGGGGTTTGGCTGCTGGGCCTTGCTGCACAGGTGAAGTGCCAATGTAACACTTCGAAATAAAAAAAAAAACACAGCAATTCACCAGTTATGGTTAGCATAGCTAACTCTAACTTGCGCAACCGCCCTGCACTTTGTATGATCACACATATTACATCACTCATGACATGTTCTGTGATATTATTTATGACATCATTGATGTCATCGTCCAATCTACTTTTGTACACATTACTCTGTAAAGCAGTATAGCATTAGAGGTATGAAAGTAAGTAGAAAATAACTCACAATATTATGAAGCATCCTTAATGCCATCACACATTCAACCCCCTTAGGTTAAGCAAGCTTCTGTTACGTGCTACATTGACACTGTACAATACACTTCATGGGTAACTGAGTTCAGGGTGACAATCAATCACACATTGATGGGTAACCCCTTCTGCACATGGTGTTCAATCTATATACAGTTGTTAAAAAAAAAAAAAATTCTCCAAACACTCAAGCCCTGTTGGATAACTAATGCCCTACTACTAGTACGGACGACCTTTAGCGTGTATAAAACCCTTCATAGTTAGTGAACCTCTTGTGAGAAATGAAGCGTACACGAGTAGTAAAGTGGGTTCTTTAAACAATGTGTATCTTATGCAGAGGGTTTACCCCGTACCACACTGTTTGCAGACAGTCAAACTCTCATGAGCAATATACCAAAGATTACTAAACAGTATCTGCTAAGAATAATGTTCATTTTTTGCAAATCCCTCTCCAAAGAGAGACTACTCACTGTAAACATCCAAGACCCAAAGGTGCTAAAGATCATACTACCCACACCCTTTATTCCCTGCTGAAAATATTATAAATAGATCAGTTACTGTGGCTTATCAAGCACATGTACATGGGTGAGTACCTGATGCACGCAGTTGTCTCTCCTACATAGAAATTATCATACTGAGACAATTCCCTTAAAATACTCAAGGGTGCTTGCAATACTTACTGTTTACTAAATACAATCAGCGCACTGTTACAATCTTTTTTTTCAAAAACAAAAAACTTGTGTGTGAGTCAAATGTCACCTGTTCATAGTGTTAGTCTTGTACACAAACATTTAGAACGTGCTTAACCCATCGCCGCGGGGGTAATTCCCCCACAGGGGAGGGGGGGCCGCGGTGCTCGTGACAAGCCCAACTCGTCATGAGTCACAGTGGAGCTGTGCTCATGACGAGCTGGGCTCGTCACGACCCCGCCCACTGATAAATTCTCCCGCATAGGCGGGGAATCAAACGCACGTGGGTGGGCCGTGGCTGTTATGACGAGCCCAGCTTGTCATGAGCACAGCTCCACTGTGACTCATGACGAGCTGGGCTCGTCATGAGCATGGAAGGGGTTAATACCTCTACACACCTGTGACCCATTAGGTGCATAAACATTTCAAAAACACTTGCACCCTTTAGCAGCAGGGGTGTTCTCCAAAATTAGGTAGAGCAGTGGTTCCCAAACTTTTGACTCCTGGGACCCCCACTGAATCACTACTGGAAGCCGGTGATCCCCAAGCAATTTGTACAATTTAAATAAAAAAAATTAAAACAGTAATTTGCAAAAAAGACACAAACAGCAGACATAATTCACCCAAGGGCTTATGGAAAGTGAGCAATCGGACAGCAGTGCGAAAATCCTACTGCTGATCCTGGCCGCATCTATTTTTACCCGCCTAACAAGTAATGATAACCTATACACATGTGCCTTTCCACAGCAGCAGCCACAGACCCAAAAATCAACTTAAACAGCTTTAAAATTGCTTGATTTTTGCTCTCAAATAAGTGTCACTAGTAGTCTTTGAATGTCACCCAAAATTTCATTAAAATTATGAAAATGTCACACATAGACAATCTGAAACATTGGCAGCTATGTTACACGAGGCTGACATAAAAAGGAAAGACAATTTTGAAGCACGTGCGCACTTTTACTGTAAATGCGGGTGTACACTTGTAAATAAAACACTCACATGCAGTTCCAGAGGGAGAAGAGCCCTCCAGCCGGTGTACTCTTTCAGGGCAAAAGGGGACATATGGTAGCAAAATGCCCCAGGTCAGTGTCACATAGGTTTGTGTTAGCCACATGCTCTCCCATACTTGCTGCCTCGTATTAGCCTCCAGCACTCCAGCAGCGCTCCTCCATAAATACCAGCATTTGTAAATAGCGGGTGGACGGTGTGTGCTGAGCTGCATGCAGCCTAAGTTTAAGGAGGCGTAGTTGCAGGCAGTGTGGCAGCAAAATCGGTGGCAGCTGTGGCAAACATAAGAGACTGGGAGAGTTCAGGCCAGCAAGTGCTAGGCACTGGCAGCATTCCTACCCGCGAGCGGAAGTGGTCAGCAGCAGTAGAACTGCTGGCGTAGGGGGTGCCTGCCTTCCAAAGTGGTTGGACTCTCTCCTCCCTCCAAAAAAATTATAAAAGGGGAACGAAGGAGCCAAGGAGCTGGGACAATTAAGGAACCAACAGGTAGCAAACTGCATCCAAAAGCTCTTTGTGCATCACGCGCGCGCTTCATTGAAATAATGAAAATGTCACACAAAGGTAATCTGAAACATTGGCAGCTATGTTACATGAGGCTGACATAAAAAGGGAAGACATTTTTAAAGCACGCGCGTGCTTTTACTGTATATGCGTGCGTACACTTGTAACTAAAACACTCACATGCAGTTCCAGAGGAAGAGCCCTCCTGCCGGTTCGAGGTGCTCGAATGCTCTTCAGCCTCGATACAAGAGGCACAGCTGCACTCTGCTTTTAGGGCAAAAGGGGACATATGGTAGCAAAATGCCCCGGGGCTGGCTGCAAATACAAGAGGAAAATCACGCACTGCCGTGCGAGCGCGATGTCAAGTAACTGCAGAAGCAAATAATAAAATAAGGCCAATCACCCTTCAGCTTGCACTTAAAGTTGATTGGTGATTGGCTAGATTGTATTGTGGTTTCGCCGCCCCTGCGCCAACATTCACAGCTCTTGTGTGCTGTTAGAGCGCATGGGTGTTTCGTTTTGTTTTTCACTACGACTGCAGTCACTCAAGTCTGTCCCGCGGACCCCCTGGGAATAGGTCACGGACCCCTGGGGGTCCGCGGACCACAGTTTGGAAAACGCTGAGGTAGAGAACTAGAATGATACTTACCTGCCCCTATGCAAAGTATAAAACAAACACAATCATTGGATGATGTCATCAGTGATGCTATCAATAATGTGATAGAACATGTCATGAGTGATGTAATATGTGAGGTCATTAGCAGTGCATGGCAGGGGGGAAGTTCTAATTGGCTCTGGTTACTATAACTGGTGAATTTCTGGGGTTTTTTTTGTTCAAAACGTTAACTGTGACCCTGAAAATTTCACCTAACTATGTCACTTTAACCTTTTGTTCTTTACAGTGAATTTCTAAGTTGTTTTTTTTATTGAAACTAAGATATAATTACAATTCTCCTATATTGGATGCCCTGATCCTTATGTGTGATGCACAAAGCTGACTTCACTCCAACTGAATTAAACCTCCTAACAGTCATAATAAGACTTTGCCAGTGTGGGGGAAGATGGAATCCGTTATCTATCGTACCTTTGTAGCACAAATATGTAGAATTTAGACTCCTTTGGCACGGGACCGAGGTAGTGACTGGTGGGAAGCACAGATGGCAGCCAGAAAACTTAGTGTTTGTCAGACTTTTTCAAATTCATTTCAAATATCTGCATAGAGTATATTTCACTTCGGAATACCTTCGGAGACTTGGCAACATCTCATCCTCGAACTGCTTTTGGTGCATACTCAAGTCAGGAACTTCTCTCATGAGGTTTGTAGATGTGAGGAGATTTATACCTATGGTTAGTCAACTGTACATTTTTTGCAGTACTGTTATTGCCAGACCCCCTGAGATTTACTTCTGACCCATTCTTTCGAAAACCGCTCTAGGGAATCTGTTTAACTTTTTTTTTTTTTTTAAACATCTCCCGCAAAGGCACAAAAGCATGCCAAGATTTGGGGTCCATGGGTGAGTCACTTAGGGATTTTGACATAATTTGTGCTGAATATCCAAGATACTTGAACTGCCTAATTGTGTACTGATATGTCTTCCCTTATTATCATACCTTCTTGCCTTTTGTGTTTTGTGCCAAATTGCATTTTATTTTAAGCTTTGTTAATTCGACTAATGCCACAAAAGTTACTAAAGGAAAATCCCCATCAAAGCAGGACTGAGTAATTTGAATGATGCAGATACATTTTCATACCACCGTTGGGGCCACATTATGGGTGCTCTGTTGCTG
Organism: Triturus cristatus; assembly: GCF_964204655.1. NCBI lineage: Eukaryota > Metazoa > Chordata > Amphibia > Caudata > Salamandridae > Triturus > Triturus cristatus. The sequence goes on along the minus strand of NC_140592.1, from coordinate 271,409,943 downwards.
GTCTCATTGAGCCTTCCCCACCTCGGCCTCAGACATCAGAGGCAATGATAATTCTGTATTCCAAGTTGGGGATTGCAGGTAACACCCTAAGGGCCCCCTAATAATGAGGAATTACCAGGGGACTCTATAATTATAGTTCTGATTCCGCTCATTATTCGTCCTTACTCCCTGGTATTTCTGTCGCTTTGAGCAGCCAAAATTCCTGTGGTAAATCCACAAAGCAGATTTTATAGTCCAGATGGAGCTAGTACCTCCTGTGACCACCCCATTGGGATTATCTTGGCACCTGAAATCAACCCATTGGTGAACAGGTTTCTGTTATGTCTGAAAGTGTTACAATTTAGCATTGGTACCTTAGATTCATTAAGCAATAGGAGCTTTATGGAACCAACTGGACAAGTATCTAGAAGCGCAGACCACCTTGGATTACAACTCAGTTACTGGTTGAATCATACAAAATACTTCGCCAGGAACACCTTCCGAAAGTCGACTGTCACCTGTTCAAGTAGGTAGATGCCTTAAACTCCTCTGTATCAGTTAATCCATGCCAATCCGAATACACAACCTAGCCATGTTTCAGTATTTTTCTGATTTTTCTGCTCTTGGGCTTCCAACACTTACTACTGTTTTTGGTACACAGTGCAACACAAGTTTTCACTTCTTATCAAAGTACGCTGTCTTTATTGTGTCCTTCTGTCTCATTAAAAAACAATTTTCCATTCGGGGTCTACTGTTCAGTGTAGGCCTGTGTAAAGATAGCTATGCTATTTAAGCCGGGAGACTGTCATGAAATTAAGCTGCGTTGCTCATGGCTGGTAGCATTGTTTTGATAACTTGACTGTTGGCTTTGACGTAGACTGATATTTCAGACTTCCCGGCTAGGAATACAACTGGAAAAATCCTTCAATGAGAAGTGCTATTCGCTCCTCAGCTGTAGGCTCGAGGAAGCTGCACAGCGACTCGCGCACAACTTAAAGCTAGAATTTCTCATTTCGCTTTTGCTCTGATGTCTAAGAACTTCACTTTTTAATATATTTCTTGGAGTCGTTGCATAGTGTAACCTTTAAGTGCATATTCGGTATGCTAAAGTAATTTGAAATAAAAGCTGTAGGGTATCATCTTCGTCATGCTCTTCAGTTCAGTTTTAACCTTTTGAATATTTTATGTACCGTAATAGACACTAAAGTCACCATCCCGGAATTGAAAGGTAGAAGCACCTTTCTCTTGTGAGTGGTTAAGACTGCATTAAGGGGTAGCCTCTGTTATGGTGCTCCTATTTGATGGTTTAGCACCAAAGACAATAAGAGTTGAATATATATTGCAGCATTTTTTCAAGTTATAATACAATTTGACTAAAAAAATAAGAGAAATTGTTTTGAAGGTCTTGAATTCAGGTGTTAATTTTCTATTGTTTAGATGACAATATAATAATTTGCTACTATCGACCGTTTTGTTGTTTTCTCTGAGTGTCTTGTCGCACGACGCGAACGCTGAGTAGATGTGCTGATGTAAACATTAGGCTGGTCGTTGAATGGCTATGCTTTCGCTGCGGTAGACTTCTATTTGAATAGCTCTACTACCGTCGATGTCTTTGCCACTAGGTATTATAATTGTTGGGTGACCTAGTTAGAGTACTCGGCAGAAGGATGAGCCCTCGTAATTTAGTTCAAGGGCAGTTTGTCGGGGGATGAGCTCGACAGCCTTGGGTACTACTACTTTGAAGTTTACGTGCAATTATAATTTTTTTTAAGTTGTCGGAGATGAACAATTGCACTTGCAGAGATAGGCAAATTTTAGCACACTGTCTAAATGTAATAATCTTATTACATACGCTGCTTCTGAATTGCTAGCTTAAGAAGAGTAATAGTTGTTTTTAAAATAATTTATAAAAATCAAACTTCTCCTTTTACATAAGCATTCGATCTTCAAGTATTTAGGATACAGAAGATAAAAATGACTAAGCATAGCTTGTATGGACTGATACATAATTAAGCAAACCATTAAATATGTTCTTTGAAGCAAGGGCTTATTAGCTATTTTTGAACTGTCACTTCGCATCAAGTAAGCTTCGCTGACCCTTTACTTTTGTTAGGTTGTGGCCACTGACTCTTGATTAAAAAATGTCACAGTCGCCTATTCAGAATGCTGCAAAGCATGTTCGTCCCTCTCCAAAGTTATTTGCGTTCCTTGCTGAAAGCAAAATGAGTATAAACGATGCTTGCAAGAGTCCTGCATATCAGGCATACTTTAATTCTGTATGTTTATTAGTTGTAAGGCACTATGGATCGCCTTGCTGTGGCCTTGTGCAAGACTTTCTTGTTGTATTTGCCACTTTACGGGGTATCGATGATGACCACTATGAATGGATAGATATTTGGACAGAAAGTTTCTCGTTACAATTGCAATAATGCTTAATAATGAAGGCTGATGTGCTGTCATTTTATATTTCATTACAAAGTGTCAGTTATGACCAAGGGATGGCTACAGGTTGTGAGAATGATTAACAGAAGCAAGATTGAGGAGCTTGAATAGAATTATAAGAGCTTGGACTGTGGAGTGGGGGTGTAGTGAATTCACCTCAGCAACACCCCCAGGTATTTTGTTCTGAATGATCCTTGCAGACCGGGGGATGAGACCGTTGTTGATCAGGTAAATAGTCTGCCACGGTAATATTGCGACATGCCTATCAGGTGTCCTCTAGAAGGATGGATTCTACCAATGGCACAGTTGATGCACAAAATACAATAAGTCTTTTTCAAATTATGAATAATGCAGGAAAGTATAAATCAGAAACTGGTGGTGTCTGCTTCCAACAAAACTGTCAACGTTTCTCAAAGGGTGGATAATAGTTAAGTCCTCATTGAGCTGCATTGAAAATAAGCCTTGATTAGACTAGAGCCTGCCTCGTTGCAAGTAGCACCTCCAGTTTATATTCTCCAAACTTTCTGGAGGTATTTGTTGACCCCTTCCTTTTGAAAATGGGTACCAGTTCAGGACTTGGAAACTCTTTTTCTATGTCGCTTCCAGCTCCTTTCTTTGAAGTTAGTCAGAGCAGAATTAACAAGAGGTCGGTTTTTTTGCCAAGATTGCATTGTTGTAGTTGTAGCTTTTTGGTGCCCTGCCAATCTGTATCCTGTAAATGCATGTCCTTTGCTAAATTCAAAAGCAATTAGCTCCTTCTTCTACTGAGATTCAGATAACGTACTTTGTAACTGCACAAATATGGAATTATTTTGCTGTTGAGCATGTATCAGGCTGATTTGTTTGGTCGATTGAGTCAGGGAGGATCTCCTGGGGATTGTAGCATTTCTTAGGTGGCTGTATGACGGACTGAGTTGGTGGTTATCGCCTGCCTGTCCTGGGATTAGCACCATTGGGAAGATGCCTACTGATGATTATATTTCTGAAGCATGCGTTCTACAGGTCATTTCAGAAGTAGACTTCATACAGAAACCATTGGAGGACATCTTGTAATGGAGTGTAGAAGCAGGATGTTATCGTGCAGCGTGCTGGAGTAGTATACCTATGGAGAAATAAAGCAATAGATCGTCATCTGCATTTCATGTTTTCTGCTGGAAATGAAGCATATATATATCTATATATATCTATCTCCTACTAGCAGTTGCCTGTAGGTAGTTATAGTTAGGACCTATTTTCCATAGGAAATCCGCAACATACTATCTGGAATAACGTTGGCGCCGATTGATGAATCTTCGCGAAATTTTCCAAACGTTTGGCCAGCTCTGGTCCGCTCCTATCCTGAAAACTTCACGGGATTCGTCAAGCGGGGGCTGAGATAAATGGGGGGTCCCAATGCGTTTTCCCCATGCATTTTCCCATAGGACCTGTTGACGCAGCTACAGCCCGAACTGCTGAATGGAATTACAGCAAATTTGGCAAATAGGTAGTCCTCAGTTCAGACTCGTGCCTTTTGCTTAAATGGTGTAAATCCGTTCAGTAGTTCCCGAGAAAATTAGAGTTAAAAAGATAGATATATCTGGGCGGAGCCTAACCACACATCTCATCGTGAGATCTGATTGGCTGTCAGTACTTCATCCAAGAAGTGTTGGCAGCCATCTTGGGACCAATATACATGATAGCACCTCATTAAAAAGCATTGCAGTTAATAGAAGGTTTTAAGACTTTAGTTACATTATAAATCATTTGTTGATGGCACCATACTCATTTTAGGAATTGTGGTGTGTTCTAAGGTGATTTTACCATGTGAAAAAGCCTTCTGCTGTGATACCATTAATCATGTTTGAGAGAAAACTATTTTCTCATGCATTTCCCACAGAGGTTTGGAAGGTGATCTATAAGCTAAACTGAGAGCATATTTTCAGTAAATTCACATTATCTTTCTCAGTCATGTGAGAATGAAGTCTTACATTCTCAGTAAAACACGTTCATCCAACAAGGGCAGAGACTGTCAGTCGATTCCTTTGTGTTCTACTGCAGCTTCCCAGAGTGTTCTAAAGAACAACTAGAGCGCTAACAGTCCTACTTATGACAAACGTATTGCACACCTGAAGCCATCTTGATCGGAATAAAGTGGTAACTCTTAAAACATTTAATTTAAAAAGGAACAAAATGAGGGGGTTCATTTTGCCATAGAAAGTATGATTAGTGCTGCAGAAAGAAAAATTAGGGCACATTTTGACTTCTCAAATCCTCTTCTATTTCATAAAAAAATTCTGACATGCAGACTGAAACATGCACTTTGAATACCAGCAGCAGACTTCCCTGGTGAGCAGTAGCTTTACTACAGTGATCTAATGAGCAACTAGAGTGCTAACATTCAGAATTTATGGCAAATGTGTGACACATCTGAATGCCTTCTTGATGGAACCAAAATAAAAAACTGAAAGGATTTCCTACTGAGGAGACTGCAGTAAATGAGGAAATTAGGAAACTTCATAACAAATCTCCCAAGATGGCCACCAGAGACAAAAGAGCCCAAATGTAGCCCAAATATCACCCAGATGTAGCCCAAGTATAGCCCAATGACAGAATGTCCCAGAGTGTTCTTAAGAACAACTAGAGCGCTTACTGTCTTACTTATGATAAAGGTATGGCACACCTGAAGCCATCTTGATTGGAATAAACTGGTAACACTTAAAACATTTAATTTAAAAAGGAACACAATGAGGGGGTTCTTTTCGCCATAGAAATTATGATTAGTGCTGAAGAAATAAAAATTAGGGCACATATTGAGGGACTTCTCAAATCCTCTTCTATTTCATTAAAAAAATTCTGATATGAAGACTGAAACATGCACTTTTAATACCAGCACCAGACTTCCGTGGTGAGCAGTAGCTTTACTACAGTGATCTAATGAGCAACTAGAGTGCTAACATTCAGAATTTATGGCGAATGTGTGACATATCTGAATACCTTCTTGATGGAATCAAAGTAAAAAACTGAAAGCATTTCCTACTGAGGAGACTGCAGTAAATGAGGAAATTAGGAAACTTCATAACCAATAAATCTCCCAAAGATGGCCACCAGAGACAAAAGAGCCCAAATGCAGCACAAATATCACCCAGATGTAGCCCACATGTAGCCCAATGACAAAAGTGTGCAAAACACTTATTTTATGTGTATTTGCAGTTTTATATAGTGCATACTTGTCAGGTATTGGAGTGCTTTACATGAGCATTGGTTACATCACACAAGATCAAATTCATTTTGGTTGTAGACATGGGGAGATTAAGTGATTTGACCAGAATCACAGAATGTTGAGCTGAAGCAGAAACTCCAACCTGGTTCCCCAGTTGCAAAGTCTGCAGCTCCGGAAGTAATACCACATCCTCTCCCCTAGGTGCAACATTTAATCAAGTGAAAAACATAAAGATTACAAATAATTTAAAAGTTCTTTGTCGCTATTTGAAAACTCAGAAAATATGTCCTCATTTTAGTTTTTTAGAGCACTAACCATAATTTTGATGCAAATAAGACCCTCTCATATATGTAATTTCTAAAGGAAATGCTCTAGGTATTACAGTTTTGATTACATCAAGATAACATCAGGCGTTCCACACTTTTGTAATAAATATAGAATGTTAGCAATCTAGTTGTTCATTGGGATACTGTTGAGAGGCAGAGGCCAGGGGCACGGACAATAAAAATTGAAGGCAGGTAGGAGAGTGCAGAGGCAACAATTTGACCACACTGGGCAGGCAGGCAGGAAGGGCAGTGGCAGCACAACAGACTATGGAGGGCGGTGGAAAGGGAGGCAGGGGCAACAAACCAACAATACAGGACTGGCAAGAGAGGCTGTGGCAATATAATAGACCATTGTGGGCAGAAGGAAGAGGCAGTGGTAGTATAACCATACATGTCAACAGACCAGTTTCAGCCAGGAAACGTGCAATGTTTTTAAGCTTAAATGGGCTTTATTTGATCTGTCTTCTGTCTACAATCTCCTCTTTTTCAATGTAACTCAAAGGGGAAAATCAGTACCCCAGTTTTTTTTCAAAATCTCCCTCTTACCAATTTCAAAATATTCGCATGTATGGTACATTGGATCATGGTAGGCAGGAGGAATTGGGGTAGGGACATGGACTTGGATAACAGAGAACAGGGGGGACATGGAGAGGTGCACCAAACTGACCCTACAGGGCAGGCATCAGGGTTTGCAGCAGCACAATACACCACACAGGGCAGGCGGGACGGGAGCGCAGCACAACAATCCATAAAAAGCAATAGGTAGGGGACAGGACCATGCACATGGACAACCGAGAACAGAGGAGAAAGAGGCAATGGTAGCTAACTGACCATAATGGACAGACAGGAGAGAAAGCTACAGCATAACAGACCATAAAGGGCAAGAGGGACAGATCAGGGGCATTACTATGGAACAGACAAGCCAGGAGGGAGGGAATAGGGGTCTGCACAAGGAAACAGAGGGCTGGGGGCAAGGGGGCAGGAGCAGCAAGATGACCATGGAGGTCAGGCAGGATGGGCACTAGAAACTAGACTTACCATGGAGAGCAACAATGAGACTATGATGGCATACACACAGACCATGGAGGGAAGGTGGGAGGGGGTCAGGGGCAGCTAGCTGACCACACAGGGTAGGTGGGAGGGGCCATGGCAGCACAGACTACCATGCATGGCAAGCGGGAGGGTTAGTGGCAGCACAATGGCTATGATGGGCAAGAAGGAGGGTGCAGGGGCATGCACAAAGGACCATGGAGGATAGAAGGGAGGGTCAGGACCTGGGCACAGACAAGAGAGTTCAGGGAAAGGGGCCTCACAACAGACCGCGTGGGGCAGGCAGGAAGAGCAGTTGCAGCACAACAGACCAGGGAGGGCAGAAGGGTGTGGCAGTAAAATGGACCATGGAAGACAGGAGGAGGGGGATAGGGGCATGGCATGTGGACAGGCAGGGTGGAGGTGGCAGGGTCAGGTTACAGTCATCTGACAATGCTAGGCAGGTGGGAGGGGAGTGGCAGCTCAACAGAACACTCAGAGTAGATAGGAGTGGCAGGTCCATGGAACATGGTGGGCAAAAAGGATGGAGCAGGGGCATGCATAAAGACATCGGAGGGCAGGGGGAAGGAGAATAGGGGCAGCAAGCTAAGCACAGAGGCTAAGCAGGAGGTCAATGATGGGTCATAGAATTGGGCAATGGAGGGCAGGAGGAGTGGACTGGTATATCATGCTAAATGGAGGGCAGTGGCAGCACATCAGACCATGCATGGCAGGAGGGAGGAGGCTAGTCCATGGATTCAGACAACAGAGGATAGGGAGGAGGTAGATGGGGCAGCAAGCTACCTGTTCAGAGAAGGTGGGTATTAGGAACTTTATTGTTTTTAAAATGTGTGTCTGTGCGAACGACTTAAAATATGAACAAGTATGCAGCATGATCTCACTTTTATTCAGGAAGACGAGGATGTTTGTGACTGTTACTCCGGGCTCACTTGGCAGAAACACCCCCTGACCCTCCACCCCCCTTCGCAAAATGAAATGCCCGTGAAAAGGGTAGGTGGACGCAGTGTTATATAGAACATAGTCCTGAGAGCACGATTGAAAATGAAAACTAGATATAGTATATGGTATAAACTATGCACCAAAAAGTGTGATATAAGATTAAAAGGGGCATGAAATATAATATGCAATACATTGTGCGCAATGACAGATTCATTGGAGAGCGCGAGATAGCACAGGCACTAGCGCGTGCTATGCGATATGCGCCTTGGAGTGTAATATGCACAGGGCAGTGTTGTGTAACCGAACTAGTCTCTAAAGTTGTAATTTAAAATATGTGCTGGGGAGTGTAACGTTGCATATGCATTGTGACAAAGATATGGATCCCAGATTGTAATATGTATGGCATAGCGCTGTGCGTTATAACATAGGCTTTGAGGAAGGCACGTTAGATGGGGCAATATAACCCGTGCAAAGGCAAGTGTGGCATGATATATTCACGGGGTGGTGTTACATGCACATGGGCTAGAGAGTGTCATAGCATACGCACTAGCTGGTGGAATAGAACACAGAGGTGTGTGGCACTCGGCGGGCACTGGTGAGTGTAACACAGCATTAGGCTTAGCCAGGAGCACGCTGTGACTCTCAAGTGAGGTTCGTCTCCTTTCCAGAGAGTAAAATAAAAAGTATTACACATCCGGCGGTGGATGTGTGTTTTATTAACCGTGAGGGGGGTTTCTTGCACAGTTTGGTCGAATTTTTGTCGAATCCCCTTTGAATGGCTTGGTGTGTGTGTGTATTAAATGTGCCTGTCAATAGCTACCCATGTTTGTATAAATAAACGACAAGGGTGTCTACTTGGAGAGTACCCACCGGCGGGGGCGCCGGGATTAGGCACGGTAGGGCATCAGACATGTAAGAGCTTCACTAGCGGTGTAAATACATTCCACGTGGATTCATTGTATGCATAGTCGCATTTTAATGAATATCACGCAAATCGTCATGGTGATAGGTATATACGGTTTGTCCAGCATGTCCTAGGTGTTTCTATAAATATATATTTTTTTTAAATCCAAGGCCGGCCCCGGGGGATGGGGTCCCCGAGGCCATAAGTGGCCCGAGGAGGGGGGCAACGCAGCCCCCCTCCTAACGAATTAAAAAAAAAAAGGCAATGACCCAAGGGTTGGGGTCCCCGGGGCCGATTAAGGCCTTGGGAGGGCCAAATTTATTTTTTTCAACAAAAAAAGTTAGGGTGCAGGCCCTGGGGATGGGGTCCCCAGGGCCAGTAAATTAGAAAAAGAAGGGGGGGCCACACAGCCCTCCATCTTAAAAAACATAAAATAAGGTAAAAGACCGACAAAATAAATACATAACTTAGCATTTAAAAAACCGTACAAATTCACTGAAACAACCATAGGTTTCACACACGTTATAGTTAGGAATTAGCATTTAAAAAACCTTGCAAATTCACTGAAAAAACCATAGGTTTCACACATGTTATAGTTAGCTGTACATTTCACTCGTAAAAAACCAATGAAATTCCACGTTATAGTTAGTGCAGGCAACTATAACTCACGCGACCGCAATCCTCTGTTGATGCTAATACTGTATCTTTAGCTATACATATATTACAAATATTTATTTTTCATAAAGACACATATGTCATCAGTGATGTAATATCTGACATCATCAGCAGAGGATTGCGGTCGCGTGAGTTATAGTTGCCTGCACTAACTATAACGTGGAATTTCATTGGTTTTTTACGAGTGAAATGTACAGCTAACTATAACATGTGTGAAACCTATGGTTTTTTCAGTGAATATATATATATATATATATATATATATATATATATATATATATATATATATATATATATATATATATATATATATATATATATATATATATATATATTCACTGAAAAAACCATAGGTTTCACACATGTTATAGTTAGCTGGACATTTTACTGATAAAAAACCAATGAAATTCCACGTTATAGTTAGTGCAGGCAACTATAACTCACGCAACCGCAATCCTCTGCTGATGCTAATACTGTATTGAGACACTTATTTGCCCATGTCTTCTTCAATTAAATTTTAGCTATACATATATTACAATTTTTTTTTTTCATAAAGACACATATGTCATCAGCAGAGGATTGCGGTTGCGTGAGTTATAGTTGCCTGCACTAACTATAACGTGGAATTTCATTGTTTTTTTATCAGTAAAATGTCCAGCTAACTATAACGTGTGAAACCTATGGTTTTTTCAGTGAATTTGCAAGGTTTTTTAAATGCTAATTCCTAACTATAACGTGTGTGAAACCTATGTTTTTTTCAGTGAATTTGTACGGTTTTTTAAATGCTAAGTTACTTTACGCCATTCGTGGCGTGCGCGCCCACTTAACGCAGTTCGTTCCGTGCGCGCGGTGCGCTTCGCGCACCGCGTGCCCACGTTACGCTAGATGGGCCATGAACGCACGATGCGCTTCTCGCACCGTGCGCACATGGAGGACATATGATGAGCATCGTTGTGACAGATAATATATTAGTTTTTCTGAGATGTGATATGCCATGCACAAATGGTGCCATTCGGGCACCATTTGCACATGGGGTGGGGAGAGTGTGGATACTTTTTTTTTTTGTAATTTTTTTTAGCGTACGGTAAGCGTAATCGGCGAAATTTTCGAAAAAAATAAAATTGCATTTTTTGCCTTGGGGGATCGTTGGGGACTCCCTCAACATGGCTAGGTGCTTGGGGGCTGTCAAAACAGCCCCTTTACATGTTTTTGCCCTTTGTTTTTCAATCCCCTGTCAGAGTGCGAGAGAGAAAATGGCAGCCGCCGCTTCCTGGTTTCGACCGATTCGAATGTTTACTCAGATCTAACGGCCAATCAGAATCGCGCTCGCGCACGTCACCGTGCGCGTACGGTAAGCGCACCGTAAGCGCACCGTAAGCTGGCTCAGATATATATATTGATTTAAAGGCTATGTTCTCAGAATCTACTGAACAGATTTACACCAAACCTACAAAAGGCACTTCCTTGACCTGAGGACTACCTCTCTGCCAAATTTCATTTAACTCTGTTCAGCCGTTCGGGCTGTAGCTGTGTCTAAAGGTCCTATGGAAAAATGCATGGTAAAAACGTGTTTTGGGACCCCCTTTTATCTCAGCCCCCGCTTGACGAATCCCCCCGAGACTTTCAGGGTAGGAGCGGAGCACAGCGCCCCACCTATTTTGAAAATTTGGCGAGGATTCGTCGACCGGCGCCAAAGTTATTCAAAATAGAATGTTGCGGTTTTCCTATGGAAACAGGGTCCTAACTATAACTACCTACTGGCGACCGCCAGTAGGTAATACAAACAGTCCTACTCCAATTGAAGAAGGCATGCACACAGGCTGTAGAGATACGGCATTATTTATTTTCTGGGGTCTCCCTCGACCCTGCGACAAAAGAGACGCGTTTCAGGTTCAAAGAAGCCTTTATCAATCTCATATATATATATTATAAACAATGTATAGGTAAATGTTTTATATTGACCCCTATTTAATACTTATCGATTTCTATTTTTAACTCCTCTTTCTAGGATCTAATGGAAGACTATGTAGTGATATCTGTTATTGTGTTCCACTGGAGAAGTGTGGCTCACTGGTTAGAGTAGGCAGACCTGGAAGCAGAGGTCAGCCCGGGACCAGGGTTCAATTCCCGGCTCGGCTGGATCTTGAGTCCATAAATTGTCCATGGACTCGATAATTCTCGCTCCAGTGCATACTTGATTCATGGGTTCACACTCTGCGACTCTGGGCAATAGCTTGCTTAATCTCCACAATGGCCCCTCGCGGCGGGATGCCTGGCTTTCACCTTGTGGATGCCCTGCTGGGTTATCTCACAGGGGAATACCAGGACGGGTTCCCTAAGCAAGCGCTTAGAGACCGGTTGGTGATTTGCGCTATATAAATATCTGCACATTTACATTTACTTGATATAGTGGTAGATGTGAATCAATATTCATTTGGGCAAATAAAGTGTATCTCTGACAGGTGGTACCTATACCAGGCGACAGAATTGGGCTGTACATATGAGATCTGGCCAGCTTTATACTGTTTCCAGCTGTTCTTTAAAACCAGTAAGTACAGCATTCCATTTAAAGTATGACCAGTCTTGCTATATGGCAGACGGACTTACAACAACAGATGAGAAAAAATTAAGCAATGCTTTGATAGAAACTATGCCAATGTACCAGGAATTCAGCTGGAATGTGCTGAGATGAATCTGACCTCACCTTTGTAACACTGATGATGGATAAGCCTAGATCATTTTCTTGCTTCTTTCTTAACTCACATAGCTCTAATAGAACTGTACAGCACTGATGCAAAAATGAAACGATGGAGAAAAAAAGATGTAATTAATAAATGGTTACATGAAGCAGAAAAATGAAGATGTAAGTCCTATTGGTTTTAAGATTAAATAACGTCTTGAGTTAATAAATGTAGTTGTTTACAAGATAGAGAATTATAGACGGGTAACACTGAATAACTTTTTTTCACGGAGGGGTATTGAGTGACTTCAAATTTAATAGAAACTAGCTCGAGTTGTCTGGAACTCCAAAACCCCAAGGTGAAAAACATTCTTATTATTGACACGTGTCCATGATGTATGTTGCAACATCATGTTTAAGACCCATAAATAAGCATTATGCCAAAATAGAACTTGTGCCTAATGTGAGGACACCTAGTTGCAGAATGAGTCCAGGAAAGGACATCAGAGTGGCGCAAAAAAAGATTTAGCAGAGTGAGTGCTCCACCAATACTGGTAAAAAAAGGTTTTTATTGCGAAGTGAAAAAGATTTGACATGAACAAATAAATCTGCAGATTGCTATAAAGAGATCAAATCAGTATGAATGTATTCTAAAGTGTCAAGTTAAAATAGAGTATTCTAAAAAGTCTGGTAAAGACTTACAATGCGTATTCATGGACTGAAAAAATGGAGCAATGCCATCAGATAGGGTGTCGGAAAAAAAATATGGCTTTCATGTTGATTTATGCCAATAATACGACAGTCCTAATTATTAACATGTTCAGAAGAACAATATGAAAAGGTATCTCTCCACATGCTGGAGCCAGGCGGGTCACTGGCAGTCATGCGCAGTTATCTGCAGGATTAGATACGCATGCGCGATTTCACATGATTACTAGATGCCTCCAGGATGGTGGCTCTGATCTGAATGTCCGTAACCTGATTATGTTAAACAATAATAAAAGAACTGGATCTGAAAGTGCAAAAATTAATTTGCAGAGGTAAAAGCAACAAAGTGAGATAATTTGTTTTTTTGGCAATCTACTTAAAGATAAAGAAAGGGAAAAATACTTGGAATTACTAATTATTTAAAAAAAACAACTTTAAGATGTAGATAAAATACAGGCTTCCTTTTCCTGAACAAATAAGGCTGTATCTATAATGGACATTAAAAGGTAACCACAAAGAGGCATTATCACGATAAAAGCATTAGATATTAATTATACATCTTTGTAGTTGTAAAAATATCCACGGGGAGGACAACTTTTCTCAATTTCAAATTGTTACTAAGTCCGACATAAAAATGATTAACAGTGTGGATATTTTCACTTAATTGATGTATGCTAAATGTAGTTAATAACATGTTGGAAACACCTAATATAATACATGGTACAAATACAGATTTATTCATACAATTGCTGGTATGAGGTTTCAAAAGATGAATATACCATATTCTTTAATGCTGCTCTGGACAAAGATTAATATAAGGAGATAATAAAACACTTTGATGGATGGCTAAAAGAACCGAATAGTCAAAGTACTCATGGAAGTGTAACGGAAGGGCATAGCAGAACGATATGTAACTTGTTTTATGATTTAGCATCGCATGTGGCCGCATCAGTCTGCAGTGCGAGGAGACTGTTCCCTAAGCCTCACGACAGAGCCTGAGTTGAGGCACCTTTCCCGACTTTAGCGGGATGCTGCCAGTGGATCCCTACTATGGACTTCTATTTGGACCACTGGTTTTGCATTGTAACACTTTTATGTTTTCGCTTTGAGGTCCTGAGGAATGCCACGACACCTCTGTTTAGGGTCATAGGCAGTCAACCTACTTTTTGGGAGATATCCAGCAGGTATAAGTATACCCACCTGGTTTTTCTTGTTTTAATCCTGACCCAAGGACAGATGAATAAAATGTGTTCCATACATTGGAGCCGGTATTAACTTTCACCTTTTTCACTCGCGCTCTTCATTCTTCGCTACTCTGTGCTCATTTGAAGGGTATTTATCATACTCTGAAAACATCCCTGAAATCCTCCCTCTAATGAGGGGGTTGTAGCCCGCACCAGGACTAGGCATTACGGTACGAGGAGGTTCCGTATGGTGAAGCATGCCACCTCTGGTGGGTGAGTGAATTAGTCCATTACAAGGAATATCCCACATCAGTTAGGCACACTGACCAACTCCTGTTTTTCTTTCCATTTCTTCTATCTAGACGCAGGTGTTTGTGCTTTGTACTCTGCAACCTTCCACCACCGGGCACAGGATAACCTTTAACTTCCCTTCGCCCTTGTTGATATCACTGTTAATTAAGTTATTTGTGTGAACTCTGTAGCATCACAATACATGTATAGTCCTAAACCTTTTAGGTCTTGCCTAGGCAGCACTTGTGCTGTCTCTTCGAGACATGCATTATCTAGGATATGGGCTTGAAAAAACGCCCATATTTTTCATTGGTTCCTGTTGCTGTCCTTTAGAAATACTGGCTTTTCAATGGTGAATACACTTAGAAGTCCCTCCTTTTGGAAGTTTGTATCCTCCCATAAGGACTGGCCCTCTTACACGTGTTCTTACTGTTCAGGTTATTTATACTTGGAGATCTCTTTTTTTGGTTGGTCTGCGTCTTTGCTTCTCAAGTGTTCTGTTTACTTGTGCAGTGAGACTTCCATCGCTTCATTTGCTTGCTGTCTGGTTGTTTTATTTGCTTATCCTTCCTGAATCTCCCAGTGCCTCCCCCTCACCCCTCCCACAACACTGCTCCAGGTCCCCACCTCCCCTCCGAGGCCCCTGCGGTTTTGCTCACAACACTGCTTGTTTTTGTTAGGCACTGGAAGATTCCGTGATTTGCCCAGAATCACAGGTTACTGACTCTGTGCCGAGAACCAAACTGGCTCTCCAATTCTAAAGTCGGCATAACTGGCCTTCACGCCACATCCTCTCCCAGAAAGAAAAGAAAACATACAGGACTGAATATTCTTTTCAAGCATTAAATGGGACTTAAGCGCTTCTATCGCAAAGCTGTTCTTCCCTTTTTTAACTCCTGTCTCTGTTCGGCTTCCACCATTTGTCCATTCTCCTTTCCCGATCAAGCACCCGTGACCTGGTTGTGCGTATGCGCATTGCCTAACCTTAACATGTCCGCCTATTGCAAGTAGTAGCACCTCCCATACTTGTTAGAAACAGGCTACACAAGTCGCACAGACCAGTGCACATGTACAACGGGTCAGAGGTTACAATAGTGTCTTTTTGCACGCAACATGGTGTCTTCCGTGGATCTCGAGAGTGAGAACAGTGAAGGCAAGAGGAAGAGAAAACAAGGAGAGAAGCAGGAGAATGCACCAGGTACAGACATAATCCTGCGAGGGTCCCCGCCTAGATTGTCTACCCCACAGGCATTGTGTCATAATGACTTATTTGGTGCAGAGCATAAAAAGGTTCAGAATTGGAATCTGAGTGGCTAGTGTACTTTTATGACATACCGGTAAACAAATTTGTCTTTGCGAAATACCATACAGTCCTGTGTTATGAATCCCAACTAGAGGTGTATTTATGTTAAACAAGTATTTGCAGTGCAATAGGTCTTGCATTACTGAAAGTTTGAGCTATTGGCGTTGGTGACCAGGGGCTAAAATTAGAGCAGTGAAATTCTTACTTGCAAAAATGAAAGGGAGATTTGAGCAAAAAATTGCATCGGCCCTTGTATGCACAAAAGTTTGTCATTTTCTGCATATTTTAAGCAGAAATTGAGGCATGTTATGTGTATTTGTATAGTGCACAATGACCCACATGGGTAAACCTGCCGTTGAGCAAGTGTGCGAGACTTGCCCATGGTAGGTTGGTTAATTGATTATCTATGTCTTTAGCTTCTGTCTGAATTCAAAAAGAGAGGAGGAGGCTCTGATATGGAGTGGGATGACTTTCCATGCTTTAGAAGCAATGAAAGAGAACGCCTGTCCTTCACATCTGCTTCTGTGGATGCGTGGGATGTGTGCGAGTAGTAGACCTGCAGAGCAGAAGTGTCTGGGTGGTTGGTGGAAAGAGATGCGACTGTTCCAGTAGGTGGGGCCTTAGTTATGTATTTCCTTGAATGTGTGTGTGAGGAGTGTGTAAAGAATGTTTGTGAATTGGGCGCCACTGGAGCTTCCTGAGGTTGGGTTTGATGCGAGTTCTGTGTGTGAGGTTCAGGATGGGTCTGGCTGGCTGAGTTCTGGTTGTTTAATAATCTTCTATTGAGTTGCTTGGTGGTCCCGGCGTACAGAGTGTTCCTGTAGTCAAACGTGTTGGTTACTAAGGCATGAGTGACAGTTTTTCTACTGATGCTTGGGAGCTTTTTGATAATATTTCTCAGCATCTTTACGGAGTAGAAGCAGGATTCAGTAACAGCATTGACTTGTGCTGTCATATCTAGTTTGCAGTTGATGATTATCTTGAGGTTCCTGGGTGAAGGTTAATTTCAGCCAGCCACCAATTGAAGTCCCATAGTGAGGTGTTGTTGCCAATGATCACTACTTCTCTGTTGTCAGTGTTGAACTTGAGGCACTTGGCTTTCATTCATTTAGCAACTTTGGTGAACTTGTTTCTTGGTTTGGGGGTCTTGTCCGAGAGGGAGCTTATGAGCTGTGTGTCGTCTGCATAGGATGTTGATGTTGTGTGCTCAAATTACGTTGACGAGAGGGATCATGTATGCATTAAGGAGGGTGGGGTTAAGCAATGATCCTTGAGGCACTCCGCAGATGAGTTTGCAGGCTTATAAGGAGTAAGGTGTCAGGCTGACAGCTTGTTATATCCGCTAAGAAGGAGCATATCCAGCAGAGAGGATGGTCCTTGGATTCCAACCTCGTGCAGTCCCCTGATGAGAATGGGATGCGAGTCCTTGTCAGATACTGCAGGGTGGCCCAAGAGAATGAGAACTGCTGTGTCTCCCCTGTCCAGGATCATTCAAATGTAGTCTGTAGTGGAGATGAGTGCTGTCTCTGCACTGTGGTTGGGCCTGAATCCGGACTGCTTGGTGTGTAGGAGCTGGTTGTTGCTTAGGTGGTTGGTGAGATGTTGGTTGATTAGTTTCTCCAAGTCTTTTGCCAGATACAGGAGAGCGATGGGTTTTTAGTTGGAATGTGTGGCTGGGTCAGCGGATGGTTTCTTGAACAGGGGCTTGACGGTGGCCTATTTCCAGGTGTCCAGGCATATGGTTGATTCAATGGGGAAGATGAGGGTGGGTGTTAGTGCTTTTCCGATCGGTAGGAGTTCTATAGTAAAGGATGCTGGGGGCAAGGGTCAGATGGGGCTACCGAATGGATGATCTTCATGGTAGCAATAATTTCGACGAGGGTGACAGCAGGTCATGAGGTCTTGGTTCGTTCTTCAATTGTGATGTGAAGTTGAGTTGCGACCGTGATGGGGTCCAGTTGAGGTAGACGTTGCTGTATATATAGGTGATTTTGGAGAAATACGAGAGCTTGTTGCAAACTTCTTGTGAAGGTGTGATGGTGCTGGGGGCAGCAGGAGGCACAATTAAATCCTTGATGAAGGTGAAAATGTCCTTGCTGCTGTTAGTGCCGGCCTCTATACAATCTGCAATAGCTGTGCGTTTGGTGTTCCATATCTGCTGGGGGTAGCGTCTTATGGCTGATTTGTTCTCCAATTGTGCTCCAGTTGCTTTCAGTGGCATTTCATCAGCCTGACTTCTTCTGTGTACCAACAGGTCTGTGGTCAATATCTTGCCGTTTGGTTCTGTTTGAGGGAAGCCATTGTGTTGGTGCATGCAGTGATCTAGCTGCTGAGGTTCCTGAAGGCTTTTGGCAAGTTGTTGTTGTGCTCAGGCCAGTGTGCAGATATGACTGAAGCCCACTCCTCTTCAGTAGTGCTTTTCTAGCTGGGTCGAACAGTTCCAGTGTTGGTAGGTCTGTGGTGGTGCCAGATTGGTATACTTAAATTGATGAGGACGTGGCCTGTCCATGTCTTAGTTACTGGCATGTCAACTGTGATGTTACTAATGGAGACAAAAATTATATCCAGTAGATGTCGATCTGTGTGGGTAGGCTTGGTAACGTACTCAGTGAGGCCAAGGATTCTGAAGTTTTCTAGAACTTCCGTAGAGTTTGGGTCCATGTGGTCTTCATGGTGAAAGTTAGGCTATCTGAAGAGGATGAAGGTGCTGGCCTTGATGAGGGGTTGCGATGAAGTCTGTGATGTCGGTGGTAAAATTGGTGCCAGGTTCTGGTGGTCTGTTTAAAATGTTCCACCAAGAGAGAAGTTGGCTCTGCTACATATCTTGTACATGAAGTGTTCCATGTAGCAGGGCGGGGGGTCTATGTAGAGTTGGTGCAGCTGATAGTATCTTTGAATATGATGGCGACTCCTCCTCCCGGCTTGTGCTGATGGTTTTGCCTGGCAGTCTTGTAGCCAGCAGGGATGGATGTAGTGACCTCCGGTGCAGATGTTACGTTTACCAATGTTTCTGTGAGGAATAGCTGTCCCCAAAGGGTGGCTGTGCAGTAGGTCCCATATCTCCATGGCATGTGTGGTGAGCAAGTGGGCATTGAGAAGCATGCATGCAAGTGTGGCGTGTTGTGTGGGTGATGTTTAGTCTGTGTGAGCGTTAGCAGGTGGCTGGTTTGTGTGAGTGAGCAAGAGTGTAGGGGGTGTGAGAATGCATGGGAACTTGCAAGAGGCGAATGTTAATGCTCCCTCTGTGTTGTGCGGTATGGTAGCAAAGTGGCGGCTGAGGATGAGAATGCAGCGCAGCAGGGTAGCAGTGGGTAGGGGGAGAATCAGTATTCCTGGCGCTGGACATGTTCCAGGAGTGGAAGGACGCAGACAGGCTTACCTTTGGCACGCCAGTGGCACACCTACTATGTGCATCTGTTGCGTTTCCATGCTGCAGCCACCATTAAGTAGGTCCTGGTAGGGGGAGGAGTGCAGGGTGCTATTGAAACCAGTAATGTCACTCCTGTGCAGATGGATGATAGGAATTCAGAGATGTAACTATCTGCGTAGGTGGTTCATGGGAAATGAAGTCCTCTTGCTTGGCATCTTCTTTTAAACATGGTTATGTCGGGAACCAAAGATGTTGCTTCCTATGCAGATGCTGACCGTTGTCCCACTAAGAGCGGAAATGGGTTGTAGAGGAAGGTTGGGTAAAGGGGATCATTGGCAGGTACGAAAACAATATGGTTATGGGAGCTACTGGTAGATAAGAAAAGAGGCAGGATGCCGGTGCCCTTTTATGCATTTATATTGTATATGACACCTCGATGAGTGCTCTCACTCTAATCAATGGAATAAGCTTCGGGGATAGTCACGGGTGGGTACTAGCTTAGGTATCAGTAATGGAGAATTTCCCAACTTGGTGTTCCAGTGGTGGCCCGTAATGTGCAGCAGGAGTGGCGCAGGCACACACAGACGCACACTCTTTACCACAAGCACACACATACACCCAGCACATACACATGCACACACCCATTCACTGTAGTCACAAACAAACATTCATGATTACACACACACTCTCTCATGCACCCAATATTACAAAATCAATGTACTAGGCTGCCTCTCGGGTGGCAAGAGAGAAGACTTTGTACTGAAAGAAGGGACGGAAGAATGATCCCTTCACCTCTTCTGATTGGCAGACCTTGTAAAAGGTCCATCAATGAGAGGGAGGGTCTGCCTCACTCCATCACAGAGTGGGCAGGTGTCAATGAGTCGCTGACCCCATCCAGTTCTGTGATGAGCGCCACTGATGGACTCTAGGTTCTGGGTACATCCAGGTTTAAAACTGAAGCATCCAGGTCCAAGTCCATCAGTGACGCTCCCCTTCATCATGAGATTCACAGTAGACCTTGCGGGCTTAGGCTAGCAAATTTGGCTCAGGTAGTCAGGAGACAGCGCATTTAGCACTTGTACAGCACCTGCCTGCCTGACAAACACATGAAGTGTAACTCATGAAGTGTATTTCAGGCTGACCTTTGCTCAGCCTGAAAGACACTCTTCATGCAGTGGATAAAGGTGGAGGGGCAGGACCCGTCGCCAAGGGCCACTTCTGGTTCCAAGAGACAGCACAAAGAACTTGGACTTTTATTGTCTCCGATGTTACTTGTTAGTCCCTTGGTGGGAAATAGCCTCGCTATTGCTTTCCATCTGTCAATAATTCTATTTGTTTTGAAAATCTGAATAAGTTCTTGTGAGGGCATCATTAGACACTTTATAGTGAAGAGCCATCTCACAGTGAAAGGCTGACTGACTGATCAGCACCATGTCATTTTCCAGCATACTGGAGTAGAAGACTTATCTTTTCCTGGCTTTCAGTTAAATATCGAAAAAAAAGATTTAATGTGTTTTTAAGCGGAAAAAAGTAATCGCTGAAATTCTTTTGCATGCCGTAGTAGTCTACACATAATGACTGCCCCTCTGATTGAAGAGACTTCCTGAAAAAAGTGTATTTGTAAATGTGCCCGTTTTAACCTCAAATTGAACGTTATTGTTATGTATTTTGTAGGACTAAGCTGTTTGTTGTGCTGTGTGGTACTGTTAATATGCAGTTTCCGCGAAACTAAATTTTCCGTTTTATTAGCTTTCAAATTAAGGGCATATTGCGGTCCTCCGCACACTGCTGGAAAGCGAACACCTCGCTCCTCCTTAACACGGAGCCCAGCCTCCTCCTGTGTGATGATTCCTTGCAGCCTCCGGTGCCTGTCATGGAATAAGTAATGCCTCCTGCCTGTCCTCCGAGAGCAGGAGTGCTCGAGTGCACGCGCGACGGACCGCATACCTGATCTTCATATGCTAACGACGCCGTCCTTTTGGTCCCCACGCCGTCCGCGAAGCCACCATCAAAGGGCACGCATTACCTTCTCTTGGGTTTGTCATGCCCGCCCTTTGTAAAGGCTTTGGAGAGGCTAAGGTTCCGCCCGCGGGCCGGGACCAGGTCTGCCGAACCCTGAAACCTTCCAGTCATCGAGCAGCACGCAGCATCTATTACTTGTCGACGTGCTTCGGACGACATCTTTATTTTTAGAGATGTGAACCTTCCACGCCTCACCTCAGAGAAGCTCTGCTACACTACGGTGGAATTCAGCAGGACATTTGGCATGCAGGCGATGCCGCTTTGAATCCTCCAGGGTCCGCAAGTCGGGTTTGCTTTGTTCCAATCCTCCGGGAGCTTCATTAAATTGGACCTCTGCTCCGGTGGGCTGATTTTCCAGGCGCATTATATTTTTTACACGTTGGTAGACCTTTATTACTGGGAAATCATGAATGCAAACCGAGACCGGCAGAGACTTTCTCCTTTTCGGATGCTGAAAATGTTGGAAAATTGCAGGCCCACTGGAAACAGAATAGGTGAGTGGAAACCCTGAAGACTATTGATGGTCTCTTCCAGCTGCTCTGAAAGTTAGCGAGCAGGAATGTTTTCTCATCTCTTGGTGTAAATTAGCAGAGGCAACGTTCTTTGATCTGAAGAACCCTAAAACCATTTGGACTGAAGTGCAAACGAGGTTCCGGAGTAAGATTGTATATAAGAGTATCCGATAATAAACTTTTAATGAAAAGGCCCACCCCCAAAATATCTGATAATCCGTTTCTGGGAAATAATTCGCCTGTCAGTGCACTATGCCATCTTATTTCCAGCTATCATTTTAATGTTATGTGATGAAAACAGCGTATCTGCAGGAAAGTCATCGCAAATTTGGTCAATCCACTGTTTCTAATTATTCTATTTGTGTTCATGTAAAACGTGCTAATGTTTTGCTAATTTGCCAAGATGATAAATCTGTGAAACTCCCGGGAAATGTATTTGCTGAACGTTGTTGCTGTTTCGGTTGCTGGTTTGGTTTCTGAAGGAGGTCTATCGTGTGTTGAACAGTGATTGAAATGGAAATATAGAAGTGCAGGTAATCAGAGTACCTGCGTGCTCCTCGGAAGTGCTGGCATTCTCCCATTACATTGTATTGCAGTAGCACTAAGAAGTGCACGTACTCCCCCTTTTAAATTAAAGAAGTGCAGGTACTCCGTACCGGACAGTACCAACCCATTTAAAGCACTGAATTTGAGAATAAAAATCTATAAGTAATATCGCAGGCCGAAGCGTAAAGTTAAACATATAGTAAGCGTGCAGGTGTTGGGTATTTGAAAATATATTTGAGCATCTACTCCCTGCCTGCTCGTTTCCACTTAATGTTAGAGAATGTTAGAGGTGAATGATGCAAATTCTTCACTCCTCCAGGCTCATCTTTTGTCCCACGTGAGAACATTGTGGGTACTCGCACCCCATTATTTGTGCTCACTATCCAAGCCAGTAACAACATAGCTTTAATTTCTGCTCTTGATGTTATGTTTTACTATAAAACTTTTTTTTATTTATATTATGTATTTTGAAATGTGTGCTTTGTAAATAAAATCAAAATGGAAATGCGAATTAAGGTCTGACAGAATAATTTTGATCCTTAAAATTATTCTGTAGCATTTTAAGAGGTTTGATTTACAGAGGGGCATAATTGTCTTCCTGCCCCAACTAGATGATACCTTTGCTCTCTATCTGCAAATTACATTAATGTATTTATAACTAGCTTCACTCAAATATTTCACCTGTCTCTGAAAACGAATTGTTGATACATTATACTCTTTAAAATAAAAGGGAGAATTGAGCTGAGGAAATTGTATTTTTGTGACATGCACCATCGAGGTTATTAACACGTGTATCCCTATGCAGAGGTGTTGATCTTAACTTGGAAAACAAAGTTAAGGACTACAAGGGCATTACCTGCAAAGAGCTGCCTAGTTTAAGTACATGTGTGTGCAGATGAGGACATTTTATGACCTCCATTCGGTAAACGAAATCAAAGGAAGAAATGGGTGCAAAGAATGACAAAAGAAGATACTTCTTGCAAAGAGACAGGAGGTGGGCCGATACTTTTGTGCTTCTTAAGTACCTATATAGCATTGGTAGAAAGAGGTTTTGTGGAACAGAACAAGTATGTATTTTTGCAGGACTGCTTTTCACTTTCTAGGTGGTATTTTGGGCGAGATCTGGTGATGTGTAGGTTGGATCAAGTTTGTATGGACTGCATACATACCAACATTTCAGAACTAGAAAGTGAAAGATTTTGAGAAGAGAAAAAATCAGGGAGAATGCTTTTTCCAGATTCACTTAAATTGAAGCAGAGGTATTTCTAGGCAAGAGACGGCTAAAATATGCCATTTTTGTATTGGCTTCAAAAATCGGGAGTCTCCAAACTGAATTGTGTGTGTTGGGACTGTAATTAAGTTGTGGTCTGGGGCTCTTAGAGAAGTTGTGCAGTGGGTCACGGAGAGCTATGAGTGATGGTGATTTGCTAACCAATGGGATCATTTGAGAAGGATGGGGAGGTACTATTATCAGGACTGTGACCCAGTTTCATTGATGTTAACTAATCCACAGTCTAAGTTTGATGGGGCATATTTGGCGGCCATTTTTAGAATTAATTTCATGTAACAGACTAAAATGGGCAAAGATTGCTCACCCACACAAGTAGCATGCTTCATCATCGGACCCTCTCCTCTTCACTGGAAGGGACAGGGACGTAGTGAGCTCGATAGCATGAATCACCTCCAGAGTCACATAAGTGAGAGAGAGCAACATGAAGCGCAGGGTGACAGAAGAGAAAAACACAGATGAGAGAGCAGCACGGGAAGGAAGGAGAGGCTTGCACATGGACGAGAAAGAGCAACACAAAGCAGGAGGGAGAGGGACAGAAGCACACAGGAGAGACAGATGGAAGCATATGCACTCTCATGGAGTAGTTATGCAAAAAGTAAAAGAAAAAAAAGAGTTTACTAAAAGTGAGCAGAAAAGTAAAGAGGCTATTCTCTAGGGGTGGGACAAACACAAGATGGACAAAGCAAGCCATTAAATAAGTATCAAGCAAATGAGTGACCATAAAGCCAACCAGTGGGAGGCAGTGGGTGGGCTGTAAGCCCACTGTAAGGTCTTTGTAAGCAGACAATAGGTGTTTTGCAGCCAGACAGCTTACTCTGTGTGGTAGGCTCAACCTATAAACACATAGCAGGTGTTTTTCCCCACTTTAATTTGCTTAACTCTTCATAAAAGGTTTCTTCATTTGTGAGTCATGTAGACTGTCTGGAAAATATTGCTTTTAATTTTTGAATAGACAATTGTTTAGGATATAGTTCAAGCTTTTTTGTCCTTGAAGGTACGCATCTAACCATGCAAGATTAAACAATATATTGAGAGAGGTATTCTTTCTTGTACACACCAGGCGAGCACGGGTGATTTTCTGTTTGTGTCAGGAGAGGCTCCTCTGTTGGAGCGGAGAAGCTTTGCCGTGCCAAAAAAATAAAAGCTCTAAGTAGCTAAAAAATAAAATAGTAAAGTTTATTTATTACCATTATATTGTTAAGCAACCCGCCCTGAACCGTGTGTTTGAGTGGGATGGGGCAATTGCTGCTGAGTGGCAGCAGAGAGCAGTGGCCTTATGTTTAAATTGTGCATGTCCCTTTGGCCGGCCTTCTTGCGACAGCCAGCCAGACATGCACATTTTAAACTTCTCCAACCCAGCTGTCTTCGACAGCTGGGTTAAAGAAAGCACAGGCCTCCAGCGTTCTTAAGTGCGCTGAGAGAGGCCGCTCACTTCAATCCTGATGCTTCTTTCATGCTGTGAGAGCAGCTCCAGGATTGGGTAGTGGAGTTTCATGTGTCCAGAGCTTCCAGGAGAGAAGACACCCGAGGGAGGACGATGTTACGTGGCAAGTGAGAAAGGTAATTGGATTTTTCCCCACCTCTGTAATTACATACAAGCCACAACTGATTTGTATGATGGTACTTCTGGAGATGGCAAAAGGCCTACTGACAACACTTGTCCTTTAACCCCTTCAGCGCGGCACGGATTTCCGCGCCGCGCTGAAGATTCCGTGCGCGGGCGGGGCCATGACGGAGCGGTTCCGTCATGCGCACAGCGCAACCGACGCACGTGACGGAACCGCTCCGTCACAAGCGTCGAACGGGTTAAGATGGCAACTAGAGCAGAGAGAAAGGGCCAATTCATCTTTTATTGCAGGTTGAGTTATTAACCATTAATAACTGTTATCTTGTCTAGTAGCATCTGTACTCTGAATAAGGATAGAAGAAGGATATTGGTTAATCCAGAGACAAGGTGGTTGTAAGCTCTGGTACCAGTTTCAAATATAGCCATAATATAATGGCAGTGGCTAGGGCTATGCGGATTTGGTGTGACCTGGGGGGGGGATGGGGGGGGGGGGGAGAAGGGTGAGGGAGGGGGGAGTTGGGGGGGGGGGGGGGAAGGGTGAGGGGGGGGGGGGGTTTGGATGTATGGGTTTGCGTATTTTCATTATTTATTTGGTTGCCACCTATAAAAGTCAGTTGCTCCTGTGTCACTGTATGGTCTGATGTGACAATAGTCTTTGATATGCAGAGCCCTGCGATGTTTATGCAATTGACCAATAAAATATGTTTAAAAAAAAAATCTATAGCCATAATAAATTAATGTATTACTCGTGAATCAAAGCTACTGCTAATAATCCGATCCAATTTTCACACAGTGACGTGTCCCAGCTCTTAAACTCATGCACACGTATATGTTAACATTTTGTTTAATATGTCATGCAAGCGTCTTAGAGGAATGAAACTGAGTCACAGTTGGCAAAATGAAACTGTGCACAAATCCTAAAGCTTTTGCATCTTCCCTGTGTTTACCCAGCATTAATGCAATTTTAATATCATTACAGCTATTGAAAACGTGGTGTGCAATAATATAGGTTAAAAATAGTAGGTATAAAATAATTAATGAACCTTTCAACATTAAAAAAAAAGAGCCCCATTGGTTTATGTGGAAAAAGATAATTCCACTGATCAAAATCTTCTTGGATTTACTTAAAACTGTACAATTGTGAATCAGGCTTATCTCACCTCTTATGTGTCTTAATGCAGAAAGATCTGTATAAGTGAATTTTATTACAAATTGTACTGTGTCCTTGATGATGCTGCAAAGTCGGACCTAGTTTGAGTCGCTCCAAAATTGATCTTTATCATAAATCGTCCTGAGATTGTGATGTGTAGATGGTAATGAAGAATGCTTCTTTTCTTTAGCAAATCGTGGTGACTTGGTTTTTTATGCCTTTAT
Source organism: Triturus cristatus (assembly GCF_964204655.1). Classification (NCBI taxonomy): domain Eukaryota; kingdom Metazoa; phylum Chordata; class Amphibia; order Caudata; family Salamandridae; genus Triturus; species Triturus cristatus. Next base: position 271,383,581 of record NC_140592.1, on the reverse strand, counting down.
CATTTATTTTGCTATAAAAGAGATAATTTATAACTCACTAACTTTATTAATAGCTAGTACACATTTTCTCTTAATAATAAATTGAAGAGTGGTATACTAAAAGTCAAAGAGCAACAGTTCCCAGCTTCATTTTAAAATGTAATAGATCAAATAAATGTATGAAAAAAATATATCTTTATTGCAATATTTACAATAACTGTTGGAAAAAGGTAAAGAAAGTTACAGTGCAACGGAATAGTTAATTGCAATTTAGTGGAAGGGGATAAAAGGAGCAAATCTAAAGCGCAAACTAGTGCATAAGAATACCTGACCCATTAGGTGGCCTAACCAGTTTCAAATTGAATAAGTTTATCTGACAGGCATAAAGAGGATGAAAAAAGAGAGGAGAATTAAAATAATTCCTAAGAGGAACAAGCATACAGCATAAACCAATCATTTCTCCCTTTCTAATGTAATTTATTCTTAAGACCGATACAGACGAAGATGGAAAATTAAGATGGGAGACACCAATGCCAGTTCGGAGCTCTAGGAGCTTCCAACAGTTTCTATCACATCTTTATGGCTTTCTTTTAACTGTAGTCTCTCATCTTCCTGCATGCGTATATTTGATCCTGAGTTACTATTTCTAATTTTCTTGACCATTTCAGTTGATGTTGCTGGGGATTCATTTTGATGGCTTCATCACTCCCTGGCCTGGATCCTACCCATCATGGTCTTGCCACCTTCCCTGTCCATGGTTCTTTAAGGCATAATTTGTCATGTTTTGGGTGTTCAGTGTGGGGAGATTGGCAAGCAGTGAGGATGAAGTCTAGTCGACACTGGATCTGGTTGCTTTTATTAGGGCTCTTTTCTGGAAGCACTCTAGTTCCTTTGGCCTCTTTGTGGGTGTAGCATTTTGCGGGTGGCAGAAGGGAGGGAGCAAGTGACCAGCAGCATGTGAACACTCGGTCAAAAAGCAGATTTTTCTTCCATGTGTTAAGGCAGGGGTGGGAGGGGCCAGGGGTCCATAGTCTGCAGTACTGCTTCTCGCCTGCAGTCTGCCCTCCTTATCTTTCGTTTGCCCTCTGTGCTTGGCTGTTCATGGACCATGGATGTCTTTTATTTCAGGGATTTGCAGGCAGTTCTTGCAGGATGGTCAATGTGGTCTTGCCTCCATCCAGCCCTCTCAATCGAGTGAACCTGTGGTGCCCATCCGCTAGTGTTCCTCTTCTGGTGGCACACTCCCAAATGCATCCAATGTTTCCTTTCTGTCCTAGCATAGTTTGTCATAGCTTGGGTGGTCAGCGGAGGGAGACTGACCAGCTGCGAGGATGTGGTCAAGTCAGTATTGGGTAGGGTTGCACTTCTTTGAACTGATTGATGATAAGCAATTTAGTTCTTGTGGTCTATTTGTGGGTAAAGTGTTTTGTGGGCCCCAGAAGGGAGGCAGTGACCAGCAGCATGTGGACACTTTGTCAGACGAGAAATATGTTCTTTGCTTCCATGTGTAAGGGCAGGGGTGGGAAGGTCTAGGGGTCTGTAGTCTGCAGTACTGCTTCACGCCTGCAGTCATCTCTCCTTTGACCTCCTTGCTGTACTGTTTGTTGCCCTTCTATGGCTTTCGTTTTAGAGAAATATTTGGATTTTCAAGGGGTTGCTACAGGATGGTTTTTGTGCTCTTGCCACTATCCGGTACTCTGGATTAAGTAAGCCTATGGCTCCCGTCTGCTATTGTTCCTGTTCTGGTGGCGCACTTCCAAATGCATCTAGCGCTGCTCTTTTTGTTCCAGCAGCCCTAAATGCAGTACTGAGTGGGGTTCTGTTCCTCTTTACCCTACTGTGGAAGCATTTGTAGGTCTATGTGTGGGTGTTTGTCCCTCTAATTGGGAGGGCCCAAGCAGTGTGATGCTATTCTTTGGTGTCATTCTGTCCGAGGGTCTGTCCTGCTGCCAAAGGAGGGACTTCATGTAAATTTTCCTGGTGTTTGGCGTGTGGTAACAAATTATGCCTAGCATGGCCATTTGTGCATAACTTCCTATATCGCCTTCATTCTGAAAAGTGTCATCTGCATTAGAGTTAATCAACCTCTCAGTATACCACACACATTCTTTAGACATCTGTGGGTACAACTAGCTTGTTAAACTTGCAACCTGTAAATAGGGGGAAGGGGGGTTATAACCCGATGGCTGTTCATGCTTTGTTGCAGATGCAACAACAGTACACTTGCTTTACTGAGTATGCAGCAACAGTACATTATCCATAGCTGACTAGCGCATTTTGTGTTTTGGTTGCTTAGTTGCTAGTAACCCACATCTATTAGCACTCTTTGTGATCTCCTCTTCCTCCCCCCTTCTTATTTCCTCTTCTTTCTTTCTCCTTCCTTCCCTCTCCTTCCTCCTCCTCCTCCTCCTCCTCTTCCTCCTCCTCCTCTCTACTTCCAACTTCCTTCTCCTCCTTCCTCTTCCTTCCTTCTTCTTCTTCGCATTTCAGATTTCTTCACTTGTTTTTCAACCATTTTCAAATTATGCATTTTCCTCAGGAAAAGCTGATTTCCTTGGAGTCAATGTCTAGGAGGCAGGAAGTCAGCAAGACTGCATGCATATTGTAATTCTGTTGCATGAACCTAGACAAGAGGCAGTGTACTTTTGTACCGGGTCAAATGTATGGATACAGTGAATAGCAGATTGGTGAGGGAGAATGGTTTAGAGCGGCACTGGATTGTTAATTCTTGATGTATTGTTCTTAGAGAAGTGGGTCTTCAGCACTTGACTACATTGTAGCAGGGTAGGGTGGTCCTTCTAGATAAAAGAATGTCTTTCAGAGTCTTAAATGGAGGGGGCCTCTTTTCCTGTTTTTTGTTTTGCTCTCCAGTCTGAGGCTGCCTTGGCTGCAGTTATAGCAATAGCCAGTGGGGGTGATGAACTTGTTGGTTAAGTAGACTGTGGTGTCGGTTCAAATGGCTTTGTAGATGGTGCAGCCAATTTTAAAGATGGAGTGTATAGGAAAGGTCAGCCAGTGGAGTTTCGCCAAGATGTAGAAGGTCATATTTGGACCTGGCATGGGTAGTCGAGCGACACAGGTCTCAGTCTCCCATAGAACACCTTAAAGAGAACACTTCACAAACCAACACAGCACATTCACAAATACAGACTATCCTCAAAAGTTGTTGTTATGACCTCTATAGACTCTAGCTGATCCTACCCGTGCCATCCTTGAAGAACCGAGCACTAGTTACTGAAGAAACAAATAGTTCTGTCTACGTTATTGTAGTGTTGTATACTGGGTCCAAAACTCAGCAGTGCTCAAAAGAAAGGAGCATGTTACAGAGTGCTCCACAGTGACTACAAGTTGAAACATGGATTGCATTCAGGATCCTGTGTTTGGTTTTTTAGAGTTTAACCCAGGAGGCTGCTATTATTTTTCAACCAAAATAACAACAGTCTTCCGTCTGTAAGCAAAGCAGCAAAAACTACACTAAATTACTTGCCCCAAAATATAACATCTCTTAATGTTTTGCACATTCATTCTCTATACTAGCATTAACATTATAGAATGCACTCTCTATAGATTAAACTCTCAGCCAATCTTTTGACCTTCAATGAAACATCTGAAGGGTCATCTGTTTGCCTATGCCGCACTTAGAACACTCCCTACCCTGTCAAACTTGTAATATAGTTGAGTGTCAACGTGCTCTCAGCAGCTCCTAACACTAAACAATTGTGCGCTTGAAATGCCAACAGAACTTAGAAAGGCAACCTTCACAGGTGCAGAATGGTACAGATACAATAGCCCAATTAATTCTTACACTTACAAACCTTCCTAGCAATCCTCATGCCATATCGCCCTGGTAGCACTCAGACACCTTGTATAGACCTACTGCCACACTCAACACATTTTTCACATCAAATAATCCGCAACAAAACATCCTTCATGCTGCGCCAGACCTGTAGCATTCTACATATGAATAAGTATCTCTCCACCGGGGAGGAGGGCGGGCGCTTATGACTATAACAGAGATACCCCTACTACAGAACTGGAGTTACAGAAAAGAAACTACTCCTTCTGTAGTAGGGGATCTCTGTGTATAGTCATAATCTAGTGAATAGAATGGCAAGCCCATCCCCACACAACAAAAGCGGTGGAGAACACACAAGACACGACCACTACTGTGCGAACAAATTTCGCAGCGAAGCCTGCCCAACCTGAGCATCTGCCCTGGCATCCGTGTCCAGACAGTAATGCGCAGCAAAGGTATGGACCGACTTCCAAGTGGCCGCCTTACAGATTTCCGCAATCGGAACATTACGCAGCAAAGCCGTCGTGGCAGCTTTGCCCCTGGTGGAATGAGCCTTAGGTTTACCCCCTAAGATCTTATTAGCCTTTTGATAACACAACTGTATGCAGGACACAATCCACCGAGAGATGGACTGCTTAGAGGTCGCAAGACCAGTCCTGACTGAGCCATAATTAACAAACAATTGGTCAGACCTACGAATATCCTTGGTCTTATCCAGATAAAATTTCAACACCCTTCGGACATCCAGGGAATGGAGAGCCCTTTCCGCTGGTGAAGAGGGATTCTGAAAGAACGTAGGTAAAGTTATGGTCTGATTGACATGAAAGTCAGAGATAACCTTAGGAAGGAACTTAGGGTGAGTACGCATCACAACCTTAGCAGCATGAAACACAGTATAAGGTTCTTGACAACATAACGCCTGAAGTTCACTCACCCTGCGGGCCGATGTAATGGCCACTAGGAACGCCGCCTTCCAGGATAGGTGCTGCAATGAAGCCTTGTGAATAGGTTCAAAAGGCTCTCTCATCAGTCTGGACAGCACCACATTCAAGTCCCAAGAAGGCGAGGGAAGTCTGACAGGAGGGAACACCTTCTTCAAGCCTTCCAAAAAATCCTTGACCACAGGAATCTGAAAGAAGGACGTCTGTGAAGGGCACTTCCTGTAAGCAGTCAAAGCAGCCAGATGAACCTTAATGGAATGGAAATTAAGGCCAGACTGCGCCAGATGCAAAAGGTATGGAAGGATGACATCTTCCTTACATGTTGTCGGATCAAAGCTCTTGGACTTACACCAGATACAGAACCTCTTCCACTTGTAAGCATAGGATGTCCTAGTGGAAGGTCGCTTAGACTCCTTCAGAATGTCCATACAATCGTCTGGTAGATTCAGATGACCATATTGCACTATTTCAGGAGCCATGCCGCCAAACTCAAAGACGAGAGGTTGGGGTGCACCATCCGCCCCCCGAACTTCGTGAGAAGGTCCGGCCTGCACGGCAATCGCATGTGAGGAAGGAGAGACCGGTGAAGAAGGTCCGTGAACCACCACTGCCTGGGCCACTCCGGGGCGATCAGGATCATCCGCGCCCTGGACTGGGACAGCTTGATGAGCACCGCCGGAATCAGGGGAATGGGTGGAAAAGCGTACAGAAAGCTGTTCGACCAATCGATCCATAGCGCATTCCCCAGCGTCCCCCGCTGGTAGTACCTGGATGCGAAGTCTCGGCATTTGCTGTTTTCGGCGGTGGCGAACAGATCTACGTCTGGAGTCCCCCACCTTGCGAAGACTTCTCCTAGTACTTCGTCGTTTATGACCCATTCGTGGTTTTCCTGAATCAGCCTGCTCAAGGCGTCCGCCTGAGCATTCTGCACCCCTGGCAGATGCGTGGCCGTAATCGTCAGTCCTCGGGCCAGCAGCCAGCGCCAGATCGCCTGCGCCTCCTGCGACAGAGTGCGCGATCTCGACCCCCCCCTGCTTGTTGAGGTAATACATCGTGGTTGTATTGTCCGTCTGTATCAGCAGCGAGTTGGTCTGGAAGGACGGAAGGAAAGCCTTCAGTGCCAGGAAGACAGCTCGGAGTTCCAGGAAATTGATGTGGTACGTCGATTCCAAAGGAGACCACTTCCCTTGAATCTGCAGGTCCCCGGAATGCGCACCCCAGCCCTGGAGAGAAGCATCCGTCACCACATTCGTCGTGGGAATGTCCTTGTGGAAGGGAACCCCCTCGAGGAGGTTTTCCGCCGAACACCACCACTTCAGAGACTGACGAGCATGGAGAGACAGTCGGATCTTGTCGTCCCAAGAGCCTGTCCTCTGATCCCACTGATCTTCCAAGCACTCCTGCAGTGGTCGCATGTGTAGACGTGCGTGCGGAGTGAGGAAGATACAGGAGGCCATCGATCCCAGCAGAGACGACACCTTCCTCACAGTCGTCGATGGAGCAGTCCTGAGGTCCTGAGCCTTCCGAAGGAGCGATAACCGTCTCTCCTCCGAAGGAGACACGCTTGCTGACCGCGTATCTATGGAGGCCCCCAGGTACTGTATGCACTGTACCGGAGACGGGACCGATTTGGACATGTTGACGTGTAACCCCAGCTTGTTCAAGAGCTCGCACGTCCGTCGGAAGTGTTCTTGCGCTTCCTCGAAGGATGACGCCTTGATCAGCCAATCGTCCAGATACGGGTAGACAAACACCTTGTTCCTCCGCAGGTGAGCCGCCACCACCGCCATGCACTTCGAAAAAGTCCTGGGAGCAGACTTTAGCCCGAATGGCAGTACTGTGTATTGATAGTGATTGGCGCCGACTTGGAATCGCAGGAACTTCCTGTGCTTCCGTGCTATGGGCACATGGAAGTACGCATCCTGTAGATCTATGGCACAGAGCCAGTCTCCCCGTTGCAGCTGAGGGTAAATCTGGTGCAACGATAGCATGCGAAACTTCTCTCTGCGAATCCACTTGTTTGCTTGTCGCAAATCCAGAATGGGCCTGAACTCGTTCTTGTCCTTCTTGCGAACGAGGAAGAACCGAGAGTACAGACCTCTTCCCCTTTGAGACAAAGGTACTTCTTCTACCGCCTTTTTTCTCAACAAGATGTCTGCCTCCGCCTGGAGCTCCCTCAGCTGGAAGCGAGAGCTGACCGGCGGAATCGCTGGAGGCGGGCTGATGAACCGAAGACTGTATCCATTGCAAACAATATTCAGCACCCACTTGTCCTGAGTAATTTTTCTCCACTCTGCCGGAAAAAATTGAATGCTTCCCCCCACTGGAGTGGGTAACGGTTGAGGGGGAAGTAACAGCTCAGGGCCGAGACCCGGCCAGGCCCTTGTTTGTGGTAGTAGCCTGCTGGCCTCCTCTACCCCTCTGGTGCTTCTGGAAGGGCTTGCGGAACTGCTGCTGTTGTGGCTGCTGCTGTCCCGAGCCCTGCCCACGCCCTCGGCCCGACGACCCGAACCTCCTCTGGAACGGTCGTTTCTTTTTCTCGGCCTTCTCTAACCCGGCGGCCGTCAGGGTTTCCGCCTCAGCCTTCATGCGGGCCATTTCATCGTCCGCGTGCTTCCCGAACAGGGTTTCCCCCGAGAAGGGCAGGTTGGCCACTCTTTGCTGCGCCTCCGGCTTGAGGGACGTCCGGCGCAACCAGGAATGGCGCCGCTGGTGGACGCCATGACAGTAGGCGTGGGCGGCCAATAGCGATACATCCGCCGCTGCGCTGATCGTCTGGTTAGAAACCAGCATGCCTTCGCGCACCGTCTCCAAGAAGTCCTCCTTCTTGTCTCGTGGCAGGAGGTCCGCATATTGCTGCAGGGATTCCCACAGGGCCCAGTCGTAACGGCCCAACAACGCCCCTGCACTCGCCGCCTTCATCGTGGTGGCGGCGGTACCACACACCTTCCTGCCCGCAGAGTCCAGCCAGCGGCTTTCCTTGTCCGGTGGAACCGTGGAGGCCGGGGCGGTCGCATGTTGTTTTCTCGCCGCCGTCACGATAACCGAATCCGGCTTCGGGTCCCCTCTCAAAAAGGACGGATCCGACTCCGGGGCCCTATACTTCTTCATGAGCCTGGACGGAGCGGCCTTCGCCGTTGCGGGAGTGAGGAACAGTTCCAAGGCTGGTTCCACCAGTCCAGGCACGAGAGGCAGGAGGGGGCGAGACAAGTGTCTTTTATGAAGCGTCTCAAATATCACGGTCGTCGTGGGTGTTGGAACCGTCACCGTGATATTTAGCTTCGCAGCCCCTCGCAACAGCACCTCCTGGAACGAGACCAAGTCGTCCACCGGCGACACCCTAGTCCCCGGGGAGTCCGACAGCGTCGGGGAAAGGTCCCTGTCCGAGGAGCGCGACCTGGACCTATACCTCCTGCGTCGTCGTCTTGAGTCTGACGAGGATCGCCCTCGGCTCCGCGATCGTCGCCTCCTGTGAGAGCGGGAGCGCGACCTCTTCGGCTTAGGCCTGTCCGCCGGTCTCGCTGGTCCAGGCGACCGTGGGCGTCGTGGCTTCGGGGTCCCCTGCGGCGGAGTCGGGTACCGTGGAAGGGAAACCGACCTCGGGGGGACCGGCGGCGGTCCCGCAGGAGTGCGTGGCAGCAACAGAGGCTGGGGTGGTGGAGACAGCGTCCGCGGCCGCGGAGGAGGCGGTGGCGGAGGTGGAGACGGTGGTGGAGGAGGTGGCGGCGGTGGAGGAGGCGGTGGCAGAGGTGGGAGAGGAGGAGGCGACGGAGGCATCCGAGGCGGGGTATACACCACCGAGTACACCGATCCCGGCGACTCTCTCTTCCTCGACGTCGATCTTCTCGTCGACCTGTGCCTCGACGTCGACCTGTGCCTCGACGGCGATCTTCTCGGCGTCGATCTCTTCCTCGGCGTCGACTTTTGTCTCGACGGCGATCTTCGCCTCGACGGCGACCTCCGCCTCGACGGCGACCTCCGCCTCGGCGGCGACCTCCGCCTCGGCGGCGACCTCCGCCTCGACGGCGATCTTCGCCTCGACGGCGATCTTCGCCTCGACGGCGACCTTCGCCTCGACGGCGATCTTCGCCTCGACGGCGATCTCCTTCTCTTCATCGACGGCGAGCTGCGATCCCTCGACGCCGAACGCCGACGCCGGGTCTTCACTCGACGTCGACCGCTGGACGAAGCCGATGTAGTCGACGGCGGCCTATTCAGGTCCCTCGACGGCGATCGTCGACGCCGCTTCTCCCCAGAGCCCTGGGGAGACGGCGAACAGACGGTGGTCATCCTCCTCGACGTCGCCGTCGACGCCCTCGACGTCGACGGGGAGCGGGAGCGCTTACTGGTCTTCCTGCCCCTGGGGAGCCCCCCAGAGGCCTCAGTATGGGCCAAATCAGCCCCTCCAGACCCACCTGGTGCCTTCAGTCTTCGCTCCTCCAGAGCTTGAAGCCTGCTCTTCATCCTGTCCCTCAGGGTCCTGGCTGAAAACGAGTGGCAGATGGTACAGCTTTCAGGCACGTGGGACTGGGGAAGGCAAGCTATGCACACCTCGTGTGGGTCAGTTTTAGCCTTCTTTCGACCACATTCCGGGCACTTGTCGAACAAGCCAGGCATGTTGACAGTACCAGCTACTAAACACAAGAAAAAGTGACAAAAATTGCCAAAATCTCAATGAAAACCTTGAAAAAGGGAGAGCTCAATGCTCCAGGGTCCTGCTAGCAGGAGCCGGAAAAAAGAACTGAAAGTAAATGGGACCTGCTGGGCATTCTGGGATACTGGGGAAAGTTCTGGAAAACTGGAAAGTTTTCTTAAAGGCACAGTATCCTGTTCCAAGCCACATAATGGCAGCCTATGGGGCTTGTCTGTCCACTCCTTCCTCTCTATCATTCCAGAGGCTTTTGCTGGTAGAGGCAGGGTTTTTTCCTATGTGGAGAAAAACTAGACAGGCAGTGCTGTTTGTGGATGTTGGTGGAATTCTAGTTGAAGTACTGGACAGTGTAGCCTGTGGGTATAGGCTGCATTATCTGTCTTTAAATTAAATTCTCTCTTAAAGGTGTATGCAGGTCTGCATGGTTTGTCACCTTTTAGAGATTATTTTTTATTGCTCCGGGGTCCACGCACATGGGCGGGACTATTCACTAGATTATGACTATAACAGAGATACCCCTACTACAGAACTGGAGTTACAGAAAAGAAACTACTCCTTCTCAAACACCACAAGGTTCCAGCCTGCAATTAAATCCTCAAAACCAGGGCAAAAAGGTATCGAACATGATTGGCCATGAAAAGCCATGGCATTTGCAGAATATGCACCATATGAATTTCGTATCTCATCAGAAGAGGTAATTCAGAATGCATTTTCTACGTCTTATCATGACTGGCTTCTTCTAGCACAAATAGGCCAGTATGGTTGCTAGTCCAGCTCTAGTCTTGAGCTTAAATTAAAAGTTTACCCATATCCTTATTAAGCAAAAAAAACTGGAGACCAGTAACTAAAGGGATTGCAATCAGAGGCAGTTTGTGTCTTTTCCTGTTACTCTTTCGTCTTCAGAAACATAATGTAGCTTTCATAATAGATATTGTTTATTTGATTTCTGAGCCAGAAATAACGTGTTATTAGTTGCATCAAATGCCGTTCTCATGTTTGGCAACATGAACTCCTATATTTTATTGATCACAAGAGAGTGCTGGCAGACATCTATCAGTCATGTTAATGAGTCACAATTACTCGTTTGTTTTTTCGACATGGCAGAGAACTTGCACAGGATATAATAGCAAAATAGGGAGTGCTGTAAATAAAACCTGCATGATCTTACATGTCCCAGTGCATCATACTTCTGTTGCTACAAACTCGAAACAGCCCTATGCCAAGCCTCCAGGCTGTTCACACTTAGACAACAGAAGTGCAGCGTTCTGTCTGAACAAGCAATGAGGTATTCATCCCCCCCAAGCTTTGGAGCGGAAGAGTTCTGCTCCGGAAGTGGACTACGCCGTGCCAGTTTATCCAGCAGGAGAGCCATGCTTGAATTCATTTGTTTCTTGTCTTCTGACTTGGGTAAAGGAGGGAGGGTGGTTGATGTTCCGATGATTTGTTGTTTTTCAGACTTGGCCTGACGGTAATGGATCTCTCTACCGCCAAGCATACAGATGAATGTGGTCTCATTCTCCCATGTCATGTCATTGTTCTGCATTCTCTCCAACTGTTGTTTTTTCATTTGTCACCCCGAGTGGGACGGGTATGCTCAGACGTGAGTTCCGTGCTCCCCATGCCACTGGAATCAAGCTATCCTGGCTGAAGAGGGGTGACACCCCGAAACCGGTCCTAGGATGCTTGTTTCCAGTCCAGGGAGGACCTGGCCTGGCAGTTCGGGCTGGACTGTTCCCATGAGGCACAGAGTCAAGACTGATTTGCATATGGCTGGGTCCAAACTGGAATGGCACGGTGAGCAAGAAAACTAGGGATTTAGGCCCAGATCTCTGTACTGGGGTGAATGTATGACATTGTTCTGCATTCTGTCCATCAATAGTTCCTTTTGCATATGTCATTTTGTATAGCACACCAACCAACCGAGAGGGTATCCAGGCTCTTTGGGTGACAAAGAAAATGGTCTCTTTCTAATGCATTGTCCTTTGACTTTTATTGCTTCCAAATCGCACATAATTTTCTCAGTCGACAAATCCATTACTGCATCACTACCCCCCCCCCCCCCCCCCTCTCCCCCTGGAAATGGGTAAAACCAGTATACTGTTCCGGGGCCATGCACTCTGCTGTTCCATTGTAATTTTGGAGGCAAGAATGTGAAGGTTAAGCACAAGACCATTGCTTTATAATACTCAGAACCATATTATACTGTAAATCATACCTTATCATGAAACCCCTTTCCTTTGGTGCCAGGAAAGACGTTTCACAGAGCTGTTAAGTGAGTTAAATTTAATCCCACAAAAATGGCAGCACACTTAAACTTCCTAAGAAAATGGCTATTTAAATCTTCAAACTACTGTGCTGTAGATTGTTCCAAACATTTAAAACTTCTTTCTTTGTTCCAGAATTAGTGGTGACCAAGAGATGACAGAAAGATCAAATCCAATTGCAAAGGGTGCCATTTCAGTGTTTTTATGAAAAACTACCTGCATGTGCCCATTCAGGATGTACCTGAAGGTGTTTTCCAGTAGGCCCATATGAGCAACACAGCAAACATAGGTAATTCTTCCCTCAGCCGCCACTGCCGCTCCACACCACCACTCCCACACCCCCAACACTACCCTCCCCTCCACTCCACGGGGATTCAGATTTCCCATCATCTCTTCTTTTGTAACTTAGCAGCACTTCGGTTTCAAATGTCAAAGCCAGTAGGAGGCAAAAGTGTCCTAATGTCTTTGTTCACAAAGTATGGTTAGATGGCTGAATCCTTGTCTTCCTTGTTGCTGGCTTGGACTATTGCTTCCTCAGACCAAAAAACAGCTTCAATCAATGTATTGTGTATCTTTGGAATGCAGGCGTAGACTTGGTTTTTCTGATGCAACTGATAGAGCAGTTTGACAGAGTATCAGAATTACAAGTAAACACAAACCAATCATTGAGGGGCGGAGCTTGCCTGGCCTGAAGATGGCAGAATGCTAGTCAGGCTTTATCGGCCATTTCCAATATCCTGCATTATCGTGCCGAAGAGCGTTTTCCAAGGTACCGCTCTTTGATTTCTGTACGCCACCGCACCTATTAAGCCCAGAACCTTTGGAGGAGGACAGCTCCCGGCGGCGTTCTGCAACCCAGTGTGGCCTACTCTGCAGCTGCGTCGAGGCCTGATCCTGCCGTTGAACTAACTGCGACTAACTGTGGACATGATGCGGAGCTCTGGTACCTGGAAAGGAGCTGCGTTCGGGTTGGGGTGATCTGGACTGCTTGCGACGCACCTGAGCCTGGTGGTGGTGCCTTGCTGGGGCTTGGGCCGCATGGGTGGCGATTCCGGTTCGGAGCAGGCATCGCCCTTATCCTGCTTTGCGGGGGCCCTTGATTGTCTGGACTATCAGCCCGCTACCCAGTGCCATATATTTCCAGACCTCATCATAGCTGTAGCCCACAAAGCACAGGCTGCAGTGGGGAAAACGGACAAAACCCAATCTAAACTACAGTTTGAACAACTCAAAACGACCAGGCTCCGTGAAGATTGGGCGGCGGCATCCAAGACCGGCTCTGACATCTCGTGACCTGAAATGGGGCGTGAACTAGGTAAAATCCTTACATTTGTGCAACTCAGTCTCACCAAAATCGACGGGAAGATAGATGCCCTTTCCTACAGAATGGAAGGATGTCAGGACACACAGGTAAACATGCTGAGCGCCTTGACATGGTGGAGAGACGTGTATTGAAAGCCGATGATGAACAGGCCACGACGACGGGAACAGAAACAATTAGAGAACGCGTTATTGACGTTGCAGGCAAAGACTGAGGACTTGGAGGCCGGCTCCCGGCGGAATAATCTTCGCATTGTGTGTCTGGTGGCGTCTACAAATGTTGGCAATATGGAGATCTTTTTTGACCTACTTCTCTCAGACCTGCTATGGCATGAGACCTTCTCTTATATGTTTGTGGTGGAACGAGTTCATTGTTCATTGGCGCCGGGGCCTATACTGGGGTCCTGACCTCGCCCTATTATAGCAAAAGTACTACAGACTCTCTGATAGGAGAGCACATAACTTTCTATTTTCCCAAATTTTATGCCACACATGCAAGAGGCACGGAGACTATTTCTTCCAGTAAAGCGAAAGCTGCAGGAACTGAAACTTGATTATGCAATGCTATACCCCGCATGCCTGCGAGTGACTGTTGATGAGTAGACTAAGATTTTCAGTGACCCCCCAGAGTTTACAGCTGTTCCTTAACCGCCATTAGAAGTCCAGCGGTAGACTGAGATCCCCAAGACTGGCAGAAGATGATCAGACGTCCTCCTGTGAACTTTATGAACTTGATTGATATCTGCCTACCTCTTGCTCTTGTCCTATTTTTGGACTAAGTATGTTTCTTCTTCTTTTCATGTTACATTTACCACTGTTTTCAACATATTTGTCACATTTCGATTGAAAATGTGTGGCTGTGAACTGGCTCCGGATTGTGTGAAGTGTTGGGACTGATCGCGTTCACTGGATCGGGGGTGGGGGGGGGGACTCCTTGTGGGGTTTGATGATGTAGCCTTCTATCAGGTGCGGTGTGGGGTGCAGGCGCCTCCTACGTGGTGAGATGTTTGTGTGAATGTGGTGTAGGATAGTGCATTCAAGATTGCCTGCCATGTGATGGGAGCGCTTCATTCTCCTGAAACAGCTCTCCTGTGACCTTATGTTACATGAGTGCTCGGCGGGCGCTATCTGCCTCCATGTGTGTACCACACTATTATTTCTTGGGTATAATGTTTGAGGATATGGGAGGGTCAAGGGTGGGAAATGTATTGCTGTGTCCACTATTGGGAAGACATGGCATGGGTGGGGATGGCTGTCTTCAATTACTCGCATGGAACGGATGAGAGGAGAAACTGATGCATGTGTTAGACTATGGTAATTGGCTGTCTATAGTGTGGTGTGGCAGTGATTAGTGGGCTGGAAGGTGTTACTCACCAACTGGACATATGTCAGGATGTAATTTTTTTTCGTGGAATGTTAGAGGATTGAATGATTGTTGCAAAATTTGCAAAGTGGTATTAAATCTACAACAGCATTAGACAGATGTGGCTATACTACAAGAGACACATGTGGTTCCCAGTACCGGGCTGCTCACTTTGAAGCGTATAAGAGGGAAATGCTGAGCCGGGGAATTAACCACACATGGGTGTAGTTTGGGCCCACCGTGGCTCTGGGATTACGCTGCATGATGTGTGTGTGGACCCTGATGGTCGTTTCTTGGTGACACATTGCAGCAAAGAACATTTTGGCATGCTCCTGGACCCAGCTACGATTATACCCAGTTCTATCACTCACTGCATGCCAAACTAGCTACCTCTACCACAGATATTGGGTGGTGACTTCAATTGTGTTCAGGCGCCAGATCTGGACCACTCTCATGGCCCTCCTCCTCAGGGGTGCTCTGCTCCATCCAACCCCGCCTGATGAGGTTAGAGGTGGACTTAGCTGACCTTCAACACCCTCATGGGGAGACAGCGGAACAGGGGCTATTGGGCGATATTAGGGCCAAAATAAAAGAATATAATTAGCACAAAATTAGGTTACTCACTGAGGCAAGTACGCCACTGCCAGGGTTTGTGGTGATGGTGTGCGGCCGAGTGCCACTCTGGCGGCCCTCATTCGGCCTAATCGCAAAGATAGCACTTCTCTATCTATTCTAGACGAGCATGTGGAACCTATAAATGGGGTCGCACAGGTGGCGGATCGGTTCCACCATTATTACACTGACTTGTACATCTCACTCATCCCTTATGATAACCAGGCCACGGCTAACTATCTTGCACATATCTCCATGAAGTGGCTGTCTGATACACATAGGTAGTGGTTTATGGCACCGCTCTGTCCCACGGAGATTGCTGTGGCACTGAAGTATATGCCATAGGTAAGGCACCCGGCTCCAGTGGTCGGACAGTGGCCTTCTACAAGGCCTGCCAAGACAAACGTATTCCCCATTTGATTAATCTTTTCGAGGAGATGGTGTTTGATGCTTCCATGCCCCCAACAACGTATGTAGCTTTATTGGTCACCTTGCTTAAACCAGGCAAACCATCTGATCATTGCTCGGCCTACCGACCACTATCACTCTTAAACATAGATATGAAGCTCTTCGCAAAGGTCTTAGCTAATAGGTTGCTGCTTTTGCTTCCCAGTCTAATGGGCCCAAAGTAATCCTGCTTTATACCCGGCCGATCCCTTACCTATAATCTTTGAACCCTCTTTGGTACAATCTCACATGTTGACCTTGATGCCCACGCTGCGGCTATTTTTTTGGACATGGAGAAAGCTTTTGACTCCGTTGAATGGGGATTTATGTTGTCTGTGTTGCTGAGAGTTGGTGATGTCTTTCTGAAGTTGATCCGGGTCTTCTACATGGCACCAACTGCCTGTGTGTGTATCATTGACCTGGTGTCTGGAGTGGTCATCAGGGTTGTCCCTTGTCCCCGCTTCTGCACACCCTTGTTGCGGAACCTTTGGCCTGTGCACTGCAGGAATATCATGTCCATCGAGGTATTTGTTTCCCACATTAAAACCTAATAATTTCTGCGTACACTGATATGCTCTCGTGTGTTCGCAACCCAGAGTGAAATCTCTCTCCAAACTATTGAGAGGTGGGGCTCTTTGGTGGCCATTCTGGGCTGCTAATAAATTGGCACAAGTGCTTCATATTCTCCCTGACCGTCAGTATAACATCTATACAAACAGAGTTCCAGATCACATGGACTTCTGAACCGGTTCACTATTTGGGCATACAGGTCCACACGGATTCAAAGGTTGTGGTACGATATTACTGCAGAAGGGCTATACAACGTCTCACTGAGATGGAGGATCAATGGACCCGACTCCCACTCTCTCTTTGCGGTCACATAGCCATCATGAAGATGGTAGTACTTCCCCTCTTTTTATTCTTGTTTGTGAATATTCCGATCCTGTTACCAGGTACGATATTACGGACTCTGTGCTCCTTGATGGTGTGTCTGACGTTGGCCAGTAAACAGGCTCTTGTGCAATGGGATACACTCACTCTTCCATACTTGGCGGGTGGCCTCAATCTGCCAAATTTTAAGGCATACTACAGGGTGGCACAGAGCATGATCGCTCATTACTGGCTGCATGGACCTCCGGATTTGCCACATCTTTGACTGGAACGCGAAGGAGCATCCACTTTATCACTGCCTTATTTCTTTCTTAGTAAACCGGTGCGCCGCTTTAACGTACTAGACCCCGTGGGTACCACGCATTTCCTCCTGAAGAAATCAGTGGATATGCAACAGATGACCTTGCTGTAACTCCCCAGGACTTCCCCTGAAGTGGTGTGGGTGGTTCCCACTGGGACTGGAGCGGGTGGCAACAACAGCATTGCGTGAACTCGGGATACAGAATAATGGTGACTTCTTTGATGACAAGGTGCTCGCAACTGGGCACCAGTCAGTATACTGGTTTACGTGCCAACTGCACTGGCTCAATTTCATTATTACAGTGCACAACATGCATTACTGACCTGTTGGATGACAATTTAGCTGAGCCATCGGAGGTGCCTGCCCTCACTTCTCTATTGCAGTCGACGACGCCACAACAGGTGGTAGCAATGTTATGTTTTTTCCCAAGAGGCCAGTCTGCCTCGCATCCCTAAAGTTTGCCATGATTGGCAAGAAGACCTTGGCATAGATATCACTTAGTCAACATGATACTAGACCAAAGAAGCACGACACACCTCTCTATGAAGCTATGAGACACCGCTAAATGTTACTGTAAGAGGTGGCTCACACACTGATTTTAGAAGTATATTCACCAGAGCTCCTCTGTGGCTACAACCCACGCTGTGAGATTTGGCAACGGTTGCAGGCACTCTAAGCAAGAGATAGACAAAAACAACATTCCAGAATAAATTTTTAGAACTGGCACTTTTGCTTGCGAAACTACCGATAAGCAGGTCTTGAAAATTGACGGCAGCACCACCGCAGACAAATGCATGTGGAGGTAGTTGTTAAAATAGACAGAAGCAGGAAGTTGAGCCAGATTATTGCAACAAAAACGGAACACCGGTTACACGACCGTTACAAACTGGGGCAAATTGCGGCAGCATTTATGCAGAAAAATTATAGAAGACCCCGCCCCAACTCTCCACCCCCCAATCCAGTGCATTCGTCTACTAAGTGTAACCCATACAACTAACAGGAAGTGTAACCCATTCAACAATCACCGGATAGGCACTGTATCATTTACTTCCATCCTGGTACACTCCTTATACCACCCCGTATGATTACATTGGGTGTGTCCTGTGCACATCACCTGTGTTGTCTGGGAGCAAATGAGTCTCCCTTCCCCTCTGACGGGGCCTGTGGAACACATTACTAGGGATGGGCTTCAACTAATCACAGGCATACATTCTGGACAGTGAATGGTGCACAGTTATAACCATAGCATTTACTAGCTATGTTAGTTGTTATTGTTACTTTTATTCGTATTACTGAACATGTGCGGAATTATGATGTAATGTATAAACCTAGGCTGTTTTATTATTAAACTCCGTAAACCAATATTTTAAAAAAATGCTTAGTTGAAAGTGTTGCTCCGGTTGGAGGCTACTTTGCATACTTCATTAAGTAGTACTCCAAATTGAAGCGATATTATGCTATGGTGGAAACGTCTGATTCCAGAAGAACCATGCACATCAGTTGACCTTGAAAGAGGGGTTGGAGGGACATGCTTAGAATACTGTATGAAATCCAATCTTAATAGCAGCCTACTGCTTGAAACGGTTTGCATATACAAAGACCGCTTATCATTTGCAGTTAGGAGTGTCATTACTGCCTATATATGAACTTAAGGAGTAAACATGTATTTTAATTTTAAACTATTTCTGCTGTAATTAATTCCTTATTTGCTTCTTGAAACAATATAATAACAATTCAAAGTCATGGAGAATTTGTTCTTTTTATTCTTTACATTGTCTTTTCTAAAGGCATAGCTCCAATTTGTGTTCAGTCCCACGCCTCATGTCAAGTTATCGTCCCATATTTGTGGTTTCTATTATCCCTTTTGTGGCTTTCTCACCGTTGTTCTTTCTATTGTCTTTTAATCAGTGTGTGGAAAGTTAGCAGTTTGAAGCCAGAATTAAATTAGTTAGTTATCTTTGATGGATATAGGGCCTCCTCAGCTTTGGTTACAGCTTATTGTCCCAAGTATGTCAACTTTTTCAGGACACCCACCCTCAGTATTTTGCGACCTAGCTTGGCAAATTTAGCGGTAAATTTTCCCAATCAAGTCCACAAAACTTTCAGTCCCAAATCCCTAAACCGGTGGTATTTATGCAGTAGGCAGCAACTGTGCACATCACAAAAAAAATCTCTTAGTCGGTTACCTATCAGTCCTGGAGACTCTGCCAAAGAGTGTCAGGTCGCAGCGCACCTCGGAACAGAAGCGTCTCTGATGCCAGAGTGCACATTTAGTTTGAGAGCCTGATCTTTCTGGCATGGGGCAACCTGCATTCCAGCGGTGCGCAGACTAGCAGGCGGGGGAGGCACAGGAGACAGGACATGTTGATGGGGACGGAGGGTCTGACGGGGAAGAGGAGTTCGCAGGAAGGGAGCAGGCACCAGAGACACGGAGGTGGGGAAGGATAGAGGAGTTAAGGGTCACCAGAGGCGTTGCTGAGAACGCATGGGTGAGATGGGTCACTCACAGGAGACACATGACAGCACGTGTGGGGGTGCAGACATGCAGTGGGCTGTGTAGCAGGCTGTTAGCACAGGAGAAAGACCATGTGCATTTGTTCTGACAGCTGGCCTATTGCTCACCCTCCTTTTTATTGGCCCATTGGCAGTGCGGAACCACTAAAATCCCGGGATGTCTCCAAAAGTACTATTTTTTTGTGTGCAAATCGTGAAATCCCGAGTGGTGTGTTTGTTGGTAGAATTGGCTTAGCTAAGAAGGCAGTCACGTAGGAGGGTGACTGGTGTAGATAATTTACAAGAGGACGGCGTGGTTGTTGTCTTCTTAAATTGTCACTATCATCCCTTCAGAGATTGCAATTCTTGGGAATCCACAGCTGAGAAACTGCTACTTACTTTTTTGGGAGATTCTGGTTGTCTAAGGTTAACTGTAGTGAGCTGGGGAATCTTTTCACTCACCCCGTCCCCCATTCCACTCAGATTTCTGGTGTGTACAAGGAGGCTGTATAGCTGTTATACTGCTGAAATCCATGAATACTTCGTAAAATGTTTAGAGAGATTGCCGCCAAGGCATCTCTAGCCAGGGTAGATATTATGGAGCTCTTTCTGCATCACCCTCTGAGCCTTTATTACAGCGATGCCTTATACTTGCCTTACAACTGATTCGTTTTATTTGGTTAACAATGCAGCTGCCAACATGATTGTTTGAGCCCACGGGCATGAACTAGTTTATCTGCATTTTTGCGTTTTTCGCAACTTCCTTGTAGTGTAGCTGATAAAATGTTGTTTTGTTTATCAATTTCTAACAGAAAAAAAAAACTTGCGCTCCTTGTTAACTATTGTTTGCCTGCCTTAGTCTTTACTAAACCCTGCCTTTCAAGAGATCGGGAAAGTTGATATTCCTTTTCAGTTTAGGTCCAAGATTGTGAATTGGCTTCTCAAAATACCTGAAAGAATATATGAGACCTTCTCATATTGTATTGTAATTATATTTATGTCAAAGGAGGGATACAGGAGGTATTGTTAAGAGAAAAATAAACTCGAGACATTTGCCCACTTCCGTGTTGCTCTTACTGCAGCTGCTGTGATTTGTGTGCGCTCAAAAAAATAAGTAGCTAAATGGAAGTGAAACACTGTCCATAGTTCTTAAAGCACTTATGGGAAGTCCACCTTTGTATGTTTGTAGTAAGAGGACCACAAGCTTCCTCACAGAATTTAGAGATTACCCTCCTCATAACTTCCCCTAAGGGCAAAGACTGAGAAGTTGACCACAGAAAGAGTTCTGGGGTCTCTGCTTTCGGTCCTGTCAACGAATTAATGGAAATCTTCTGCTACATAAAAAGATCCCCCACAAAACTAATGAGATTTGAAGGCAATTTAAGAAATATCTTTCCTTTTCAGAATGTACTGCATAGTTGAATAGACGTTTCTTTCGAGTCCTCACTTCTCCACTTTTGCTTGTCTGCTATTTTTGCTTTTGTTCCCTTGGCCACAAAAATAAGGCAACTCGCCCTTTGTGGAGAGGGTCCCTGTTTATTATTCCTGTTGAATAGAATAATTTTCTTTTGGACTTTTCATGAATCCGTAAGAATTGACGTATATCCAATGGTCACAAATTATTTTGTGAAGGTCTTTGGAATCCTCCCTGCAGGGGTGTAACACAGGCTCCTGGAGCCCCGGCAATGCAAGGGAGGCCCCCAACCTTCTAGGAGGCCCCCAACCTTTGTAGGGGTCCCCGTTCAGCCCAAGAATAATGAATATCTGTAAGATATTGCTTGACTCGGGGGTCAATCATCACATTCTGGAGGGGGCTACATGATTTGTGCTACCCTGCTGCCCTGTCGATCATACAGCACTGTCAGTGCGTTTGAATCCTATAAGTCATGAATTTAGTTTTACATAGACCATCACTGGTGAGGGTATTAGAATGGGTATGATCAGTGAGCCCAGTAGTGGATTCCCAGAATTCACAATCTGGTCAAATGATTTTATATTTAAGTTGTTTGAAGGTTTATTTACCCTTTGTAATTTGGCACAGTATCCTAATTTCTGCCTAACACCGTTGATCCAGAAATTAATTAAATTGATGATTGTGGATTGCCAAATGTTCTGATCGAAAATATTGTGTAGTTATAAGAACAATGGATTCATTTAAAGGAGCCTATTTTAATCAAGCATTGGAAAATTCAACAGTTCTCATCTGTTGCCTACGTCCGTGCTTTTTGCTAGACTAGGTGAGGTGGGGAAAAGAAACGATCGAGTACACAAAGTGTGGGGGTGGGTATGTGAGGAAGAAGCACACAAAGGAGAGAGCAAGAAAATACATGCACTCCAATGGAGTGCTGAAAGAAAGAAAAAATAGTTTCCTGATGAGGAGCTGTGGAAGGGATACAAGTCTTTCAATGAAAATGGTGTTAAAGGAGCTAGGCTCCAGGAGAGGAACAAACACAAGAAGCGTAAGAAAAGCCTTTGAATAAGACGCAAGCAATTGAGATTGAAAAAGAAAGGCGGCAAATAGCAACATATTGATCCACAGCCCACTTGAAGTATTGATATTGTATTGATATCATACACAGTAGTTCTTAGACAACTGACAGCTAAAAGCTTGTCTGCATGTTGGCCCTAAAAATTATGTTTATTTTACTTTGTGATGATGAACTGAATACGTACATACAGACGGATAGTTGAGGTGGAAAGATGTATTACGAATTTCAATGCTGCCTATGTCATGACTAACGTTTATAGGCTATCCCCTAACACTGGATGAGAAATTTGGAGTGCGTTTTTTTTCTTTGTTTTTTAACCTACGCAGGAGGTGCCGTGCCTTTCAGAGGGCGCTGGTGGGCGGTTGGAAGAGCATCTCCGTGTAAGTGCGGGTTATCTCTAAATGTATCAGTCATAAAACCCCTTGAAAGAGTGACAAAGAATTCTACGAATTACACAGGCACGATTGATGCCGAAGGTTGAGTAGGACGTGTGGAATTGCACTGCCAGGAAGGGGGGAGGGCACGTATATCTATCTGCAGCCCTCACGAATTCGGTCTCTGCCGTCATCTTGTGTGTGCAGGTGGCTGACAGGTTGTGGGTGAGCTAAAATAGCACTATTGCTTTCAGGAGAGAGATAGCGAATGACATCTGTTACGTGGCACGTTCATCTTCTCAAGTTCGAAATGTTCCACATTGTAATGCATGCGCATTTTCAGAACAGATCGACAGAAGTCGTGATTGAAAGTGTGTATCATTAAAGCAACATCGTATATTAAAACAACGCACAATAACAGAAAAAGGGATAATGTAAATCAAAACCGAAGGATCTTAGCTAAAGCAATTTTGAAGAACTGGGTCATGGTGACTGGATTGTGCCTTTATTTTGTGTGCTCACATAGCAACGGCTGCTGCTTGTTGTGCTAGCTCAGTGGGTCAATAGACTTACCATTTCACTTTTATACCTCTGGAAAAAGGAGAGGCATTGGCTCGAAGGCAGTACTTACACATACGATTATGTCCGTTCTAGATGTAGTTTGCTATTTTGTGAGGCAATAAGGGCCTGTTTTCGAGATGAGTTATAACAGAATAATGGTGGTTTGAGAAAGGGATGCTCATGTCTGTGATAAGTCACTTAGGACTCCATACTAATGGAAATAGCAGAGAGCTGCATGTTATGTTTATGTAACGTTTGTCGTGTTGTTTTGTATTGTGGCGGAGCGTAGCTAATTAGCGTTTCATCGCACTGTTGAGGCCAACAACAGAACCATTATTAGAAATAATAAACCAAGACGTAAAAAGGGAAGAGATGAGTAAAAGTCGAAGAGTTATACGCGAAAAGTAAGGTTTTCAGCTTTCTTCCCAAGACTGTAAGCGAGGTTTGAGAGCAGAGCTTGAGGAGAGGCTTTTCCCCATCCTTCGCAGCCACAATTGAAAAGGCCCTGATTCCAACGGAGACCATTTTGGTTTTGGGAATCTGCAGCAGTCATTAGCCCGGGGAGCAGAGACTGCTGTGAGATATGGGACATTTTGAAACCAAAACCATGAGGAGGAATGGCGTACAATGTTATATGCAGGCATCAGAGATTTAAATTGTACACACTGGTCAGGGACTCAGTGGATACTTTTAAGGATAGGGGTGACATGGTCCCTTTTCTTACTTCCAGTCAGCAGCTTGCATTCGTTTGGACTAGCTTGAAGCCATCTGATGATCTTGTCAGGCAATCCTTAATAGATGGATTTTCTGTACTCAAGGTGGGTCTGAGTCAAGGTCATGAACATGGTGGTGGTGATTGTTTGAGCAATAAGCGTAATGATGTTGCTCGGATACTTCTTGTGCCAAAACAAGAGCCGGCAAGTTTTTAAGGTTGACATTTTTGAGAGAAATTGAGATGTGTATATACACTGCTAGATTTCTGACCACTACAGCAAGGGATAAACCTATATCGGGCCAATTGATAGTGTTGCAATTTATTGAAGGCAATTTGGTGATTAAAAAAAACTCCTTATTAGGATTGAGTTTGAAAAACCTTAAAGCCATCCAGTAGCAGACATCTGTTAAAGAATTGGCTAGGGCTCCCTTCACATTATCAGATGAGCCATCTGTGTGTTAGGGTTTGCTATTGCTATATTATACAGAATATGTGTATCATCTACATGCACGTATAAGAATTAGTTGTTCCCAAGTATGCATTTACTACACATGCCCTTACAACAAGTGCAATGCAACATGTTGTATTACATCATATTTGCCACACATGTTTTGTGCTAACACATGTACACAAACACATCCACACACACACACGCACGCACGCGCGTGTGTGTGTGTGTGTGTGTGTGTGTGTGTGTGTGTGTGTGTGTGTGTGTGTATGTATATATATATATATATATATCTATCCTAGTTTCCATAGGAAAAGCATTTTTCACTTTGGCGTAATTTGACTAGTCTTAATGAAATTCCCCCCAAAAAGTGTCAAGGTAGGTTCCGTGTGTCATGGGAAGTTTGGGGGTGATCCGTGCAGTGGGGACTGATTTGCTTATTTGGTGTAATTCCTTTCAGTAGTTGTTGAGAAAATTAAGTTGTAAATTATAGTGATATCTCTGGTCGTGAAGCCTTCACTAAAAAAGACGAGCTTGTGCAGGGAAACACACCGCTCTGATTGGCTGCCAAAACTTCAACCAGGAAGTGTTGGCAGCCATCTTGGGACTAGGCTTCAAGTCCCCCCCGAGAAAAAAGTGAAAATAAAGAAAAGCGGGCAGGGTACGACTACCCTGATACCCAAGCCATGATCTTGTGGGACCCCGCCAGGGCATAAAAGCATTAAAAAAAAAAAAATGCAGCCAAATTGCGATTTTTGCGAATTGGTGGCAAAAAAAGCAAGCGTGAGCTCCCGCGCTTGCTTTTAATTTACCCCCCGGTGGGCCAGGTCCTGGGAGGCCTATAATAAATATAGATGGGGGGGGGGGGCACAGGGCCCCCCCCACCCACCCTCCTAGGGCTTATCAAAGCCCTAGGGAAAGCCACCTCCCTGGGCCACTTTACATTATTAAGGTGGGTGGGCCCAGTCTGCAACCCCAGGGACTGCCTCCTCCACAGGGCTAGTTCAAATTATGTGGGGGCGGTGCATGGCGGACCTCCCGCCCCATGGGCCACCACCTCCCTGGGGCTACTAAAAAAATATGAGGTCCTCGCGGAACCCCCTACTCCGGGGACCGCCACATCCCTGGGGCTAATTTCTATAATATTGGGGGCTGGCTCGTGGCCTCCCCCCTACCCTGGGGACCACCACCTCCCGGAGGCTAAAATAAAGCGTGGGGGGCTCAGCCCCCCCCCCCCCCCCAGCAGCCCTGGGGACTTCCACCTCCCTGGGGCACACATATAATAATTCAGGGGGTCCCGTTGCGGACCCCCGGTCCTGGGGACCACCACCTCCCTGAAGCACGTGCATATATTAAATTTAGAAAAAAAACGTGGGGGAGGCCCTATGCCTCTCCCTTAGCTCCGGGAAACGCCACCTTCCCACGGCTAAAAGAAATAAGAAAGCTACAGACAGACAGACAGACACACACACACACACACACCAGGGCCGAAATCAGCCTGAGAAGGTGGGGGCTACGTGGCCCCCTCCCCTTTTTATTTAAAAAAAAAAATGGAATGTAAAGGACTGGCCCCAGGGGATGGGGTTTTCCCGGGGCCAAAATCAGCCTCGGGAGGGGGCTGCTTTTAAAAAAAAAAAAAATACAATTTTAAAGGGGCGGGACCTGGGGAAATGCAGTCCCCGGAGAGGAGCCACAAGGGCTTGCTCTGATTGATTATTAAAAAAAATAAAGGCTGGGTCCGGGGGATGGGGTCTCCGGGGCCCAAACTGATCCAGGGAGGGGGGGGGCGATGTGTCCCCCCCCCCCCCCCCCCCTTATATAAAAAAAAAAGCTGGCAACTCGTGGGAGGCCCCTCCCCCTTTCTCCAATACTCTGCAAATGTGCCTCCTGAAGCGCACCTGGTTGGGGTATGAAGTCCCCTTGGCTGCGGAGGTTCCTTACACAGGCCAACAAGACCTCCTGTTACCTCCAGTATGCCCCACACAGTGGGATTTCTGAGAGGTGGTCGGAGGCCACGCCCCCTCTCTCCACCACTCTGCAAATGCACCTCTCGGTTCACTGCTGGTGGGGGATGAGGTCCCCTTGCCTCCTTAGGGCCTCAGGACTAAAGTAGATTTCATCCACGAAGCAGCAGTGCGCCAGGAGCTGGGTTTGCAGAGTGGTGGAGAAAGAGGGCGTGGCCTCTGACAGCTTCTCAGCAATCCTGCTGTGAGAGACTTACTGGAGGTGACAGGAGGGGTAGTTGGCCCGAAGAACGTCCTTTGGGGGGGTCCAATACCCCCTCCAGTTTTCTCCTGTAAGTCCCACACAGCATGATTGCTAAAAGGTGTTCGGAGGCCACGCCCCCTTTCTCCACCACTCTGCAAACGCATTTCCCAGCGCACTACTGGTTGGGGGATGAAGTCCTTTTTACTCCTGAGGGACCTTGGGGCCCAACAAGCCCTCCTGTTACCTCCTGTAAGTCCTACACAGCAGAATTCCTACGAGCTAGTCTTAGGCCCGCCCCCTTTCTCCACCACTCTGTAAACGTGACTGCTAATTTAAAACCATAGAAATTCACTGAAAAGCCTATATTCACTGCTCTGTGCAAGGAGCACCCCATAATCCCCTGTGAGGGTTGTCGATTGGACTGAAGAAGTGACAAACTTTGCAAGTATTGGGACCTTTTATCCTGCACTCAACTCATCTTATTGTTGTGTACCTCCACAATGAGACATACATACTTGCCTTATATCCTTTTAGTATGATGTGTTGCGATGTGTGCTGTGCCATTTCCTGTATGTTATTGGAAAATGTCAATAAAGAAATAAAAAAATAAAAAATCCCCAATGAGGGCTTCTTGAACTATACTTTTTATTCCTGGTGGTGCACCTAGGAGGAGCAGGGGTACCACCAATTATTTTATTAACTGTCTGGAGGGCTGCAGTGAGCTCAGCAGCCCCCAGCAACACTAAAACATTAGAAAAACAACACAGTACGTCTCCTGGGTCATTGAATCCATGACCCCAGGAGAGCTTACCATATTTGTTTTTAAACATTCAGAGCTGGAGCTGTATGCAAGGATCTCTTATGGTTGGTTCTGTGGCGGCATTTTGTGGCCTGAAAAATGTTAGAAAAAGATTCCGACCTGTTCAGTTTGTTTTGTCTTTCATTTTTTTTGCTAAATGGCCACTCTCTACTGTGCTTAATTTTAATTGTTGTAAGCATATGAACAGTATGTTAAGGCACCAGTTTGTTTTCGGTTAGCTACTTATATTATTTTAATATAGCTTGCATAGGAGTATTAATGCAAAACTCCCCCGGAAAACAATATGGACTGTTATGGTTTTAATAAAATATTAGATTAGAGTGCTAATATAAATCCAAGAACATAATTGTTTTGTAGTCCCTAATATCTAATTGGTGCAGTTCAGTGCATTGACTCACAATAAGATACTGTATAGTAGACCTTTTACTTAGTGTAATATTGGATATATAGTCTGCATCCTGTGATGTATATCAGGGCTCCGTTTTATTTGTTGACCTAAGTTGACAGTGCTTTCCTTTTTCTTCCACCTGAGGAATGAGGCATAGCAATAATACTCGTTTTTCTACTGCTTTGTGTTAAGTAGCACATTTTGCAAAGGTCCCAAATCCCACTCATCCTGTGCATTATTTGTAATAGGAGAGAATTTAGCAGATTTGTAGCCTGATTTGTTGCTTGATTTCCTAGCTAGTGAATTTGTATTTCTGAGGTTGTACGCTTTTGGCAATGTATATATCTGGCCATCTGATATGCTCTCTTAGAATAACTGTGTTTGGTAAGAGCAACTCACACCTTTGTACTTGAATCCTTTCCTTATTTGTTTTCTGCTGCTAATCTTTTCTTGGATGGTGTCCCTGAGATAGGGTAACAGTCTGTTTTCTGGTACTGTACTTAAGTGGTTCCATGCATTAATTGTTAAGCTGGCCTCATGTCTCAAAGGTAAAGCAGTTTGCTACCACACAATGCAGAGTGTTTGTAGCAAAGCTTGTGTACAATTCAGGTGACCCATCTTCAAACCCAAGGATGAACTTAGCTCCTGTAGTAATCACTTTAGCCTAAATATGTCTGTCACGTCATTTCTTAGTTACCTTATTTCAGACAAACATTTCTTCCCATTCGTTTATAAAGGCGCTGATTTTTGACAAAAGCTATTTTGTGCGCTGTAGCATTTCATGAGGCAGGTCAAAGCTAAGCCATTATCACTGTGGAGACCGAGTAAATATTTGTGATGATTTGTTGAATCTTTTTGTGGTTATTAAGATTTATTTTCTTTAGGGTTTGCTGCAAGTGATTAAGGGGGTAGTTCCATAAGGTGCAAGATATGATGGAAAAGCCTTCATGAATTGTCATGTTTTCAATGTTGTTTTCAACTCTAGTGCAATAAAAGATTCTTGCGGTTGGTTGCACCGAGCACCACAGTTCTGTACGCAATACCCGGATCAATCTTCCTTCATGTCTCTTGTGGGTGAATTTCACCTTTGTGAGCAAATTTGCCTATCTAGAACTTGTACTGCGATTCACAGCCAAGGGCTGGAATAATACCTGTAGATATTTGGGGCCTCTGCCTGCGCCTTAATATTGGTGCAGGAATCTTGATATTTTTTCGTCTCCTATACCCCTGTGAACCAATGTAGATCTTTAAGTGCCAGTAAGGTTTAATTCAATATTTTTAATGTTGTGACAGTCTGGCTACTTAAATTTGCCTACACTGTAGTTTTGTAAATTCGTTTTTTGCCCTACATTCAGTACTACTTCTTGACCAACCAGTATTATGATTACATAAGTATTTAAAATTTCTAAATCATACACTTTAAGAAAATAATTGTGTGTTTACCAAATGCCATATAGAAAATCCTGCTAGCATTCTAGCCTAACTTTCGGATGCCCAACACATAGGTCACCAATCCTCCAATCCTCTGCTTGTCTACCCTGTTGGCTTTTTGCCTGAAAGGCGTAACATTGTTCCCTCCCTTTCTTGTAGCATTGAACTTAGTGGCGGCAGAGAAAATATTTTTCTCTTTACAAGTTTCCCAATTGTTTGATTTTTGTTCAAAGATAATTATTTTTTACGTGTTTTGTCCTTCTTCACTGAGTCAATTTGTGGTGTCTGTTGTAATGGATCCATCTGTAGATGTGTACACTGTATGTTTGAATTAGGTTGGTACTAATTGTGTTGATTTTTCAGGAGTCCTGCGGCATATAGGGGTTACTGGGCTCAGATTTCAACAATCAAAGCCATTTACCACTGGTGTCCTGAAGCTTACCTTACTCTTGAGCTGAAACCTGGGCATTAAGTGGACAGATCCCTTTAGCGTATGACCATCAGGGTAGCGAAGTAGAGCAGTCCACGTCTTACATGATGTTCTGTGATAAGAGACTCAGAACTCAACAGAACATCTAATGTCAGTTAGTAATTCATTGTCCAACCAGTTCTTTTGGTGACAAAAAGGAAAAGAACTTTACTTTTGCATGCCACAGTGTACTTAATCAAATTCAGGAAGGATTTTCCTCGAAATGATGCACTTAAATTGGGCCCTCCTAGAATCTCGTTGCTGCTGTTTGCAGACCATATGCTTTTAATTTCTGAAATCCCACGTGGTCTGCAGGCAGTAGGTGATCACTTTTTAAGTTTCTGCAGCGATCGAGGCCTTGAGCTCAATGTTAATAAAACTAAATGTATGTTGTTAACCCTTGCATAACAGATAGGGCAAATATTTTGGTGCAGGGTGTGCCCCTTGATCCTGTGCAGGAGTTTTGGTACCTGGAGGTCCATGTAACTAAAACAATGGGTTGGAATACGCAAATTAGCAAACGTTTCAACAAGTATCTGACCATGACAGGAAAAAGCCCAAAACGCAACGTGGACAAATCACATATTTCCACTGAAAACTGACCTTGTTTTTGCAATTTGCCTAGCTGTGGATTTTGGGCCCTAGGTCAGCTGCACCTAGGAAAACCTAGCCAACCTGTACTTTCAAAAAAAAAAAAAAAAAAAAAAACTTGACACCCAGAGGAATCCAGGATGGAGTGACGTTTGGCTATCACCAGGTTCTGTTATCCAGAAACACTTGCAAACCTCAAAATTTGCCTACAAATGTTTCCTCAAATTTCTGTGGTGGAAAGCTCTGGAATCTGTGGGGAGTCACAAATTTCCACCCACCCATTATTCCCTAAAGCATCCCTATTAAAAATGGTACCTCATTTGTGTGGGTAGGCCTCGTGCCCACAACAGGACATGGCCCAAAACATACTGTGGAGACATCAAAATTATCTTTCACAAAACGACCTGGTTTTGCAAGGGGGGCACCTGTGTTTTTGGTCCCGGGCTCGGCAGCCATTTAAGGAAACACACCAAACCCAGATATTTCTGAAAACTAGACACCTGGGCAAGTCCAGGCATGTGTGGCTTGCATGGATCCCTCGGAGTTTTCTTAACTAAAATCCCCTGCAAACCCCAAATTTAGCTTTAAAAAAAATCCTATTTTCCTTGTGTTTCTGTGTGGGATCATCACACCAGCACAAATGTTCTACCACCCAACATTCCCCTCGGTCTTCTGAGTAAAATGATACCTCACTTGTGTGGGTGTCCAAAGCAGAGTCAGCCTAAAATCGTATAAGAAAATTGTGCTTATCAACTCGCTGCGATAGCCCTTCAATCTCTACATATTTCTTTACACTTCACTGGCACTTGGCCCAACCACACAAGTGAGGTATCATTATACTCTGGAGACCCAGGGGAACGCTAGTTGGTAGGAAATTTGTTATGACTGCTCAACTCAAGGTATGTTACACTTTACACGGTTTTGTATCTTTTATAATGGGCCAAGAATGTTTTATCTTAAACTCGCTTTTAAAAGAGCGCAATTTTAGACACTATAAAACCATACAGATTTTTTTGCAACAACTGCCTTCGCTCGAAATTTGTGTATGTGTTTCATCATACTTATTGCACACCTGGTGATTTATTAATGTAATATGTGTAAATAGTATGTGATTTGACTCTTTTTTTCGATGTTGATCTCAAATTATATTTTATTTGATTTGCATGTTTTTAGTTCTTGTTTTACATGTGCTTTTATGCCTTTGTGAAACTGTCGAATAAAGTTTAAATTATATAACAACAATTTATATTATTATTATTTTGAGTTTTACGTGTACTAAATCTAAATTTGAAGTATTGAATTATGTATTACCTTTTCTCTTAGTGTGCTTCTTCAATTTTTGATGTCATAAATGTTATACACATTTTGGGTTTTGGTTGATTGCAGGCATCGTGCATGAGAATGTGAAAATGGGTTCAGATGGTGAAAGTGACCAAGCCTCAGGGACATCCTCTGATGAGATACAGTCACCTGTCCGAGTAAGAATGAGGAACCACCACCACAGGCGAATATCAACAGAAGTAAGTAGAAGAAAATTATGTTGATTTTGCGAACGTTCATTTTACTTAATTTATCCTTGAAATCCACTGTAAAAACATGCAATTAATTTAAGAGCCAATATTATTTTTAATTGCAATATTCACAGTTGTGGGCCTCTAGCCTTTAGGTCTTATTCTTGAATGTCTCTTAAAATGCACTGCTCCTAGTTATTGTACAATTTCTACAAGATGATTGCTTAAAAAATTACATTTTCAGTGAATCTGTTTGTTTTATTTTGTTTTAGAATTCTTTCTTCAAGCTTTTTCTTAGTACATAAGTATATTTCTTGAACCTGTTAAATTATTACTTTTAAAATGGAAAAAGACAGTGCCCACCAATTACTGAAAACAAAGGTTTGTCATTGTTTGGGTCCCAAATTGGTATGGTCTTTCCTTAGTATGTCTTTCTCCAAACTGTTGTAGGACTACACAAATACTGAACAAATTATGTTGGATTATTGATAATGGAGATATTTAATTAGTCTGAGTCGTTTGGTGCATTTGGCCTAGTTTGTAATATTTATTTGGTTCTTCAAGAGAAAACCGTTGCCAGTCAGGAGTGTCTGCTCTGTCAAGGGGTCCTTGTTAGTCAACTACTTTATGTAGGACTATTCATTTGTGTTCTAAACTTGTATGTTAGTTTAGATATAAGGCTGCTGGTGGTATAATGAGTGGGTTATGCTGCAACAGAATTTAATTTTCTTGATCAAAGGTTTCCTTGCTGAAATGTGTGTGCAAAGATGTGATGAGGTTGACTTAAGTTTTATAATGTATAGTTACGAGTGAAGTAAACTGGACTATTGAGGATGCATTTTTATACAGCTTTATAGTTGTGGTGCACTATGGTCTTAGCAAAATATTCTGTTGTATTTCAGTTTCCCAAGCATCATTTTATTTGTCTCTCAGGTTATGTTTTCTTGTGCTTATGTGTGGTCTGCACTGATGACCATTCATACCACACTGTGGGGAAACATTGCATGTTTTACAAGATGGGTGTCACCTGCATCCTGCTTAGCTCCATACTGGTTTCACTTCTCTTCTTGGATAAAGTTTAATGCATGTTAAGTCTGGGCTGAATATACAGCCACAACCAGTTATTGCTAGGCACTGTTCGATATAGATATGTATGCTGAATTTGGGTTGCATGCAGTAAGAGTACCTCTGGGTCTCAGCCTGTAGCAAAGTATGTGATATATCGTAAGGGAGTGGTTTACAGTACTGTTTCCAGAAGCATTAAATACTCACTTGGTAGCATTCTAAGGGATTTGCCTTTAAACATTCTCTTACTGGATGTCACTCGCTCATTGATCACTGTCCTTTGTCATATTTTCCACTACCTACAATCATTCTTCTTATTTGGCTGCTTTCTAAAATCGGATATAATTTATCAAAGCACCATCTTTCCCTCTTTCTCCCAACTTGCCTTTTCTGTTTTGTTTTGGTTTTCTCCAGTTTGGGTTACTTGGATCTTGGTCCTGTGTTTTGTCTTTTATTTAAAGTGTCAAACCCATTTCTAATCTCCCTTTCCATTTAATTATTGATTCTTTCTTCCCACTGGTGTGCCTTTTACCTCCTTTTTCCGAATGGGCTTTTCATGGGTATTACGTTATAAAAACGTGTAGCACCTGTGATATCTGTCTTTTCTTCTTTTTCACTTCTGTATCATTGGCCTTTAACCCTTTACCTTCACTGCATGGTATGATTTCTTTTTTTTTTTTTTCTTTTTTTTTTTTTATGTCCTCATATATACTGCCAGTCTATACTCTAGATGGAAACCCCATATGCCTTCCACATTGTCTACTGATACCGATACCACCCTGGACTCAATGCACGGCAATAGGGGTCGCCCAGAGGTAGGCTGTTTCCTTGTCCCACTCCCCTGTCCTATGATGGGATACCTCAGGACAGGGGAGGACCGGATCAAAACAAACCTCTGGCATAATCATCGGACCGTTATGTCGACAACCAGGCCACCAGATCCGACCACACACTATCCGTATTCTCTGCTTGGCTCGCCATATCCATCTTGCTGACTTCTATAATATTTCGTAGACAGTTAGTAAACCTGGGAGGGGCCGATGACTTCCATTCTTTACAAATCTCTCTCCTGGCTATAACCATCACGTAAAAAATGAATTGTGTGGAATAATTATTGACATTATAGCCAGGTGGTAGGCCAAAAAAAACTAACCTCGGAGAGCGTAAAATGGTAGTTGTTAAAACCTTCCCCAGGAAGTCAAAGATCTCCTGCCAATATTCTAGAATCTTTGGACATTCCAAAAATATATGAATGTCGTCAGCTGACGGGAGTTTACAGCGTGGGCAACAGTAGTTGACTCGTGTAACCCTGGTCAATCTAGCAGGGGTCCAATACACCCGATAGGCCGTGAACAGATGGTTTCTCCTTAGATTGGCCGGTTTTATAAGGCTCTGAGACAAAGAAAAGGAATCTATCCAGATCTTACTTATAGCTTCGGGACTATCTGATATCAAATTACCCCAAAGATTAGCCAACTCACAGTTTGACATTTCTGTTGGCCCCAATAGAGCCCTGTACCAAAATGAAACCTCACGTTTCCACCCGCCTATCCTACTGACAGATTCAAGTATCTCAAGGTCCCTCTGTTGCTGTAGCATGTGTCTTAACCACCAGGCGGAGAGTTGGTAAAACTTAAATCTTGTTAAAGATCCATTAGTTAATAAAGCTAAGGAATCCCAGTCCAAAAGGCCCGAGTTGCCCCAGAGGTCTCCCCATATCCTCACGCCTGCTGTTTTTAAAGGTTGGGACAACTGGTCCTGAAGGCATTCCGGAGTACCCGGGGAATCCCAAATTGGGGCGTAAGCATGGTAATATGAGATTCCCAGAGCCCTCCTAACATATACCCAATTCCTAAGGGCAGCCTGCAGGATCTTCAAACAGACTTTTTTGTAGAATTTCTGGTCGCCGAATTTAAATAAAAAAAACTCCTGACCCTGTGGTAGATCATGAAGCAAAGCCTGAAATAGACGGCCCTGTGAGGTTGAATCCAGTTTATTGGTCAGTAGTCTAAAATTTTTAAAGTGAAAGGCATGACAGTATATGAGTAAATCTGGCAAGCCTAAACCCCCAATCCTTAACCCTCTCCTTAGCTTTTTCCAGGCTATCCTAGGAGATTTACAAGCCCATATAAAAGAGCCAATCTTACCTTGAAGGCACTTGATCTCTTTCTGAGGAAACAGTAGGGGGATGGAATTATACAAAAAGGTTAATTTGGGAAGTATAGACATTTTGATGAGGTTGACGCGTCCATAAATATTTAATGGCAGATTACCCCATCTAGTTAATGTTTTTGTAATTTCTTTTACTACTATCTGCCAGCTAATTTATGGAATATTTTTCAGTTCTTGAGTTAAATGGATTCCCAAATATCTCATTCTATGTTTTGCATTTTGTATAGATGTGGTATTATTCCATCCCATTATTTCGGTCTTGTCTCTATTTATTTGATACCCCGAGAACCTTCCGAATTCCTCAGCTAAATAAAACAGCCTGGGTATAGCTTCCATATGATTGGAGGTGTATAAAAGAAGATCGTCTGCATAAAGAGCGACCTTTAGCTCTAAATCTGCTATCTTAAAAGGTTGAATTACATGGTCAGCCCTTATACCACAGACAAAAGGCTCAAAATAAATATCAAACAAAAGGGGGGACAGAGGGCAACCTTGTCTCGTACCACGAGATATCTGAAACCAGTCAAACAAGCCGTTGTTGACCAGTACTTTAGCTCTAGGGCCCTGATAGAGAGATTTAATTCCCTCATGGTATGATTTCTGACAAGATTGGGGTTCTTCTTCCTTTCCCCTATTATCTCCGGTATTCATTTAACACAGATCCTCCTTTTTACATGTGCCCTCTGGATCCCACTCCAAGTTCTGAATTAAATCTAGTCATCCTTATCTTTGCATGCTTCATTGTAACAAGCTGCTTCGTTTGAGAACTACTTTTTCCAAAGTGATGAATTTCCATTAAGAATTGTGTAAGTAAGTGCCATGCTCTTTATTCTGTGCCTCTGTTATTTAGTCCTTTGGGAGAGCTACTACTTTGCGTCTTTCTGAGTATTCAGTCACCTGTGGCATTTCCCTTTGGTTTTATAATATCCTGCTACTTGTTTACATACCAGGCTTGGTGGCTCTGTAGGGCTAGGGGTTTCCCAAGTCATGTAGCCTTTGTTGGAGGTTTGGGTACTTCCATTTCTGGACCTTATTTGTTGCCGGATTGATGCCCCCATCCATGGAGCCCGACTGCGCTACCAGAGCTCCAGTGACTCCTAAATCATGACATTGGCTTCAAGAGATGTCCTTGTCCATAGTGAGCTAAAAATATTCACGCGCAAAGATCTAGAGAATCCAAACTTTCCTTCTCCTCAAACTCTTAATTGTTCAGTATGTATCGGGTGATTTTTTTTTTTGGCCACAAACATTATGTTTTGATAACTCTTGATAGAGCTTCTCCCCCTGTTGCCGTGCTCATGCCCGCCCACACGTGCGTCACAGGTGGAAAGTGAGCTGTGAACCAGGAGGAGGAGGAGGACGTGCGGCTGTTCTCTCGCTGGGTTCAAGTGGTTCCGGAAGTCTTTCGTGAAGCCACCCTCTCAGCCACCCCCCCCCCCCCCTTCCTTTTGATACGGTCGATGCAGCTATAGTGTTTGCCCCAGATCCTATAGTGTGTTGTGGGCCTTAAAACACCACAGTACCGTTAGTGTTGCGGCGCCTGCCACTCAATCACTGTGCCCGGTCTGCTCGCGAAGGCGGTGGACTCTGGTGTACAGCAGGGCAAGGTGGTCAGGTGGGCATATGGCATTTGGGGAATTGCAGGTGCTGAACTGAATTTGGTGATAAGGGAGCAACTCTGAGCAGGTGTAGTAGTCCTTTTATGGGGTGGGGGGGGGGGGAGGGTAGCAAAGTGTTAAGAGCTTCTGGAGGCCCGAGTCTAGAGACCCTTACAGCTGAGATCCGGCGAAGTTTCTAGTTATTGCCTATTTGCTTACAAACTACATTTACATCTTCATCTGGACCCTCTTCCTCTGTGTGGTTGGAGGCATCAGCATCAGCAAGACGGGGGGAAGAGCACCAGATAAACTGTGTTGCACTGCTGCATGTGCCTTCAATTACCGAGAATATGTGGTGAGGCATGAACAGGGGGCTTTTTCTTTCCCTCTTCAACCTCTTCTTTCCCCCCTTCAACTTCTTTGTTCCCTCTGGAATGTTTAAACCGGGCAATACGCCAGAGATAAGCCACACAGGCTGGACTTAAGACACTGCTGTGATCTGAAATTGCCATAAGGGAGGGACTCAGTGCCTGGGAGACCTCATGCCAGGAGGCGCTAATGCGAAATCGGGGGTACATAGCAATGGCTCCCATGCACGGGCCAAGCCTGGGTCGCCATGCTTGGTTTGCCTCTGAGATTCTCTGATTCCCGTACTTTTCGCAGTAAGCCAGATTTCATACCCCTGTTATTTTTCAGCCCTACAAAATGGTAAAATGCAACTTACGGTAAGAGAAGAAGAAAGAGCCTGGCTCCTGCCGGACACAAACGGGTACTTCTTTGGACGCTTTTCTTAATCAGTCTTAGTGTAGCTCAAAGGAGATAGTGCTAGTTGAGAGACGATTATCATTGGATCTGGGGGTGAATCTGAGTTTTGTCACCTCTCACCTTAACACCTTACATGTTGATACTAATGGTGCTTCCCTCACCACTGGGGTGAGTGCACCGACTCTACAGTAGTCCATCTCTTCTACTCAGATTCAAGAGTAGGGAGGGCTCAAGCAAGGTCCATTCACAGTGGTTTCTGATATCTCATTGAGCTCGATCAATGGCGAAAAAGAAAAAAAGGGGGAAGCCAGGCCCAAATCTCATCAATTCCGAAAAGACAGGCTGCAAATCTACTTCAGCATCAGTAGGGACAGTAAATTCACAACTTGTGGCTCCCCTTGCTAATGACTCAATGACTCTCAAATAACTAAAATCATTAATGAGTGGGCTCTTGGATCAGATCAGATTGAAGTTTACTACTTCCATAACTCCTTTCTTGGACAGAATTGGTGCACTAGAGAAAACAATCCTGAATATAGGATCTGTATTAAAATCTCAGTCAGTGACAAATCTATCGCCGCCTCATCCCTCTTCTTCTGAGGTAACACTACACAGTATAGCCCAGAATAGTGTCAAAACCCAGGGCTCTTTACACTAGACCTCTGAGGGTAACTGACACCCCCCTCCCTTCTTCCTCCGAGAGGGACTTAAATATTTCATTCCCACCTGAAAGATCTCAGTTGGGAAAGCAAGGAAACTATAAATTGATCCCTCCTAGTTTAATATGACCTCTGAACACCCCAGTAGCGAATAGATGCCCCACTAGAGTACAACTTTCTCAGCAGATTTTAAATCTTCCGCCAGCATGCTGCCCATATCTTGCAGTAATAGTGGGGATACCGCCAGAGGGAAGGGAAGAGAATGTTTGAGGAATGTGTGTTTTAGATACACATGCTTTGCATACTCCTGCCATCTAGTGTTGGTCCTGATGTTTGCAAGTTGTTCAAAGAAGTCTTTACCAGTTTCGAGGTAAGGTGTCTCCTCCTTTCGATGATAGGGTGCATTGGCATAGACTTCATTGTTAGATAGCTTTCTTTCCGCCATCGGGTTTGGACATGGTTTGCGGCGCTCCGGTTCGAGACCGTTCTTCAGGATCCCCTTGTGCGCAACTCACTGTATCCTCGTTGGTATTGTTTCGTACGCGTCCCCTTATTTCCGTGTGTCGAAAAAATAAGAAATCTTCCCATCTTCGATCGAGAAGACGTCGTTGGCAGCCTAGCTGTGTCAGTCGACTTCCACTCCGTCATAATCATCCAGTGTTATGCCGATGGAATGGATTCCATTTCAATTCTGTCCTCTGTGCCACTCAAAGTATCCGCGCACCAACCTGCATAAAGACTGCAACTTGTGCCTCTCATCCGAGCACAAGGAAGAAGTTTGCAAAGCTTGCCGATTGTTCTGATTGAAAATGACTTTGTGGCACCGTCGAGGGCGACGTAGGGACATGCAGCGTAGAACATTGACTACACACCGGATATCTTTGGGTGTGAGCGTCGGCAGCAGAAGAGGAGGAGGCCTACTGTATCCAGGAATCGGACTCAGAACTGGAGATCAACTTAGAGGCTGAAGAAATTCCAGCTGGACAGGGTACCGGGAGTAACATAGCCCCTTTGCCCACTAAAATCATTTCCACCAAATAAAAGGCTTCTGGGCCACCATTTCCTTCAGGACAGGGTCAGCACCGAGAGACTGCTTCTAACACCCACCTTTGGTCTCGGCACCGAAACACCATACTAAGCATTGCGGCTCAGGCTCAAGTCGAGACAAAACACCCTTGGAACCGAAACCTTCAGTTCCAAAGGATAAGAAAGACCGGTCCAGCTCGGCACTGAAAATTTCAGCACCGAAATCAAGATACCCTTCAAAAACCTCCGGAACCGATCCTGGTACTTGTGAAGGAAAAGTGGACCCTAAACTAAAGAAAATTTACATTAATCCAGACACATTTTGGCCAAGGATGCAATACCATCCAAAAGAAAGACTGTTCGAGAGGATACAAGCTACAAAATTCCTCTAAATAAGGAGGAGGACATGGCTACAAGTCCTATCTACCCTATCCCTCAGTCCCCTCCACCACATGCACCATTAGCAGGCTCAGACCCCTTCAATATTACACCACAGGGTTCTCCACATACACAGCCTGATATAGTGGAGGGGGATGATAGTCAACCACCAATATATCCATGGAATGATTATAATATCAAGCTATGGATTTATGCCCTGCAAAACCTTCACCACCTGATGACAACACAGCATACCAGAAGTTAAACTCAAGGGCAGCATCATACCATGGAGTTACACTATACAAGGAATCCTTAGAAGAGGATTTTCTATTTGAAACATTAGGTTCTGCACATAGGACAACTCAAAGTTCACCCATGCTAAAAGGCATGATGAGACATGCCGATGATATTTTTAAAGACCCTGTACGTGCCCTTATATTAACACCTAGGGTCGATTTAAAAAAAAAAAAAAAAAAAAAAATACAAGCCTCAACCATCTGACCCAATTTTTACTAAGGGGCAGTTAGTTGCCTTTAGATTTTCTAGTGGTATCCAATGCTCGAAAGAGAGCAAACTCACAAACTACAGCAGATGCACCTCCTCCAGACAGAGTCTAAGTTAATTGTTGCATCCGGCACAAGAACAGCTGCACAATCCGCCAACCATCGGCGCGTTTCCAACACAGAAGGACTATTGGCGAGATATAATACATCCCACTAGGATGAAATGGAGAAGCTACTCAAACACCTCCCAGAGGAGTATAAAAAGAGAGGACAGGAACTAGTGCAGGATGGAAAATTAATATGTAATTCCTCCATTATATGTGCACTAGATGCTGCTGACACTGCAGCAAGGGGGATAATTAACACCAGCATTCTCCTTAGAAGACATGCATGGCTCAATCTCTGGGTTTAAACCAGAGGTTCAACAGTCTATTGTAAATGTTCCTTTTGACAAAGAACACCTTTTTGGGCCTCAAGTGGATGTGTCACTTTAGAATGTTAAAAAAGATACAGAAGTGGCAAAATCAATGGGAGTAATTCAGTCACCACATAATAGAGGTTCTTTTTGCCACTCATTCTATAGAGGAGGATTAAAAAGTAATCCCTCAGATTCAAATGCATCCTCATATAAATCAAACACGCAACCCTCTACATCTAGGGGTTTCTATAAGGGCGGTTACAGAGGGAACAATTTTAAAGGCAGAAGAAAAGGAACCCCAACACGTACCTCTCTATCTCCTAATAAACAGTGACTTACCTATAATTCCCCTCGACCACCTTACACCTGTCGGTGGAAGACTACACTTTCTTCACATTGGGCATGCAATAACAACAGACAAATGGGTATTAGATATTATCCAACATGGCTATTGCCTAGAACTCACCAGCAATCCTCCCAATATTCCACCTCGGAATCACAAGCTTCCATCACAACGTCAACAGATCCTCAAACAAGAAGTACAAGCTCTTCTAACAAAGGGAGCTATAGAACCAGTTCCATTACAACACCAAGGATTATGAGTCTACTCATTTTACTTCCTAATCCCCAAAAAGGATGGTTCTCTACAACCAATCTGAGATCTCGGGCCCTTAAACCTATACATACTGTCAGAACACTTTCACATGGTTAACCTTCAACAAGTACTTCCACTTCTGCAACAAGGCGACTTTGTCGACACGACTTAAATGACGCATATTTTCATATTCCTATCCACTCAGCACATCGTAAATATCTCCGATTTGTGATAGCAGGAAACCATTCTCAATTCAAAGTACTCCCATTCGGAGTGACTACTGCATTCAGAGTATTCACAAAATGTCTAGCAGTAGTAGCAGTTCATCAAAGAAGACAACTATCCTTTTCAATCCAAATACCTGACATATCCACCACTCAAATTACTTTCATATTTTCACTATACTAATTCACTACTAATCATTAATGGGTTCCGGAGTAGCGCTTCGATGCCTCGTTGGGGGTAGCAAGCGCTATATAAATGCAAACACACACACATATATATATACCCGAGGCATCTGAAGAGGCAACCGCCGAAACGCGTAATGCCACATTTTAAATAAATGGTGTTTTAAGTCCCGCCGTGTCCCCTCATCTCTTTTACGGAAGTGGATCATTTTGAATATTTAGCGCGTAGCCATTATCGCGCAAAGGGGACCCTTCCTGAAGTGCTGCAAGGTTAAGTGGCGTTTACCTGGACCGCCGTTAATCCCCAAGAAGCGGTGGATCTGTTGTCAACCGACAATCCATTACATATGGACAGACGTGGTCACTAGAACTGACGTCTCCAGACGTGCTGCCAATGGGGACCAAGCGGCTGGAAGTGAGGACTTGAACACTACTTATGGTCCAGCACAGTGCAGGGGTTCAACCTAAATTGCATTCCAATTCAGTCTCTTACTGGAAGTAATCAAAAATCAAGACTGATGGAGACACTCACTTGCGCATACGAACAAACTGCATGCTGGATCCTGCAGTCCTTGAACACTGAACAGCGTGAGTGTTTCCGGGTGTGATGCAGTTCAGGTGTGGCCGACACTACTTTAGGGGGATGGGCCGACCTTCAAAAGGAGAAAATTAACGGACCCCCAGCACCCGAGGCATCTGAAGAGGCAACCGCCGAAACGCGTAATGCCACATTTTAAATAAAGGGTGTTTTAAGTCCTGCAGTGTCCCCTCATCTCTTTTACGGAAGCGGATCATTTTGAACATATATATATATATATATATATATATATGTATATATATCCCCTTCGATGTGTATGACGGAGCGGTTCCGTCATGCGCGTCGGTCGCGCTGTGCGCATGACGGAACCGCTCCGTCATGGCCCCGCCCGCGCACGGAACCTTCAGCACAGTGCTGTAATCCGCGCCGCGCTGAAGGGGAGATATCTATCTATCTATCTATCTATCTATCTATCTATCTATCTATCTATCTATCTATCTATCTATCTATCTATCTATCTATCTATCTATCTATCTATCTATCTATCTATCTATCTATCTATCTATCTATCTATCTATCTATCTATCTATCTATCTATCTATCTATCTATCTATCTATCTATCTATCTATCTATCTATCTATCTATCTATCTATCTATCTATCTATCTATCTATCTATCTATCCAATCTATCCAATCTATCCAATCTATCCAATCTATCCAATCTATTCAATCTATTCAATCTATCCAATCTATTCAATCTATTCAATCTAATCTATTCAATCTAATCTATTCAATCTAATCTAATCTATCTATCTTTCCTGAAATCCGGTCTCCCGGTAAATATTTCACACACAGCGTCTTCTTCATAGAAGGACTCGCACTCAGAATGAAAAACCAAAGATATATTGTTTACTCGTTACGCGTTTCGTCAGTAAAACTGACTTGATCACACGAAGTATAGTGAAAAATGGGAGGTATTTACATGGCTGAAGAAACAAACAACAGACAAAATGTTAGCCAAGTGGTGTCTGTGACTTTGGCGGCCATTACTAAAGGTCCAAATGCGATAACAACAAATATATATCTGTGTGTACATACACCATATTTTAAAGGACTGCGTACTTGATTACACAAATAGTGTGTCGATACTGTCTTTGTAACTAAAAGGCCAATAATTCAACATAAGCAGCATGGCGCCCGCTAAAGTAAACAGAATACTGTTATAGTATTTGCATATACGACACTCCTAGTAACTGACAGTAGCGTAATTGAACATTGTACAGTGATAATACGTATACAAGATTACATGTAGATACAAATGGAGTCGGCATAGTGCCCACTTTGTAACGGTTTACATCACCTAAACTTAATAAGATAGTCAATGGTATATCGCAGTTACAAGATATAAGGAAATGCATAATTAAATCCAAATGCCTCCAGAGTCAAACTAAAACTTCAGAGTCAACAGCACAATGTAGCCTCCTAATTACAATCAAATAGTGCCCAAAATAATATTAAATTCAAGTACAAAATAATAAAGGATATATTTTCTTATCTGTGCCCACAGGCCCGGGAAGAAAAGGGTAGGGTAACCGATACGGATAAATTATCCGTTGCTGAGGAGACCCTTCCTTTCCTCTTGTGCAAAAAGAGAGAAAAAAGAAGAAAGAGTGATATAATAAATATCATACAAAACCTTGCTTTAAAATTTGTCACAGTTATACTATTGCATCATAGTACCTGCTATTGGCTTAAAAATGAAACATACTTCAACAACCAGCATCAGAACATATATAACCAAATAAGTAATGATACACTTAAGGTTAAGCAGAACGTATACAGGGGGCAGGAATACAACAAAGATTAGTCCTCATGTAAGTGTACACTAAGTTCTTCATCTAAGTCAGCGGTACTCAAAGTACGGCCCGCGGGCCAGTTGCGGCCCGCCAGCCCTTTCCATGCGGCCCTCGAGTAAAACAACAGACAGTTGGCAATCGACTGTAATTCCGCCTGCTGTTATTCCTCGGGGGCCGCATTCACTGGGTAACGAAGCATCCGCAAAACCAGTGCCTCGCAAGCAGAGGCGCAACTAGAGCTAAATTTCGGCGGCGGGGGGAGGGGGGGGTGAATCTAAGCTTTAGGCAGAGTGGAGCTGATTTCGGGGGAGGGGGGGGGGCTGAATCTTTAAGCAATAGGCAGAGTGGCGCTGCAGGGCCTCTTAGAAGGGGTGAAACAGCGAGGCCTCATTAACATGCAAATGGTCTTTTAAAGACCTGTGAAGTGCTCGGGTGCGGCTGTGTGTGCGCAGCGAGGCTGTCTCATCCCGGCTGCCACACGCGACGGGGGGGGGGGGGGGGGGGGCTGAAGCCCTTTGAGTCCAATGGGTGTTGCGCGCCTGATGGCCTGTGTTACCCAAGCAACCTCTCGCAGATCCTCTGCCCTTAAAACTCGATGGGAGATAAGACAAGTGAACAGCAGCGCAAGGACCTGCTTTTTCAGCAGTCTCTCCTCTGCGGGCCGCACACCACCGTAGGCATCTCTTATGCCTCTCACCAGGGCCCACGACCCTCTGTGGCGAACAGGCTAGCATCGCTGGTGCTGCCCTACCTGTGGCCTCACAATGCGGCCTCCCCAAACCCACCCAAGCCCGGGAAGCTGTCTCATCCTGAGCTGCCACACAGAGAGAGGGAGGGAGACAGCGAGAGGGAGGGAGACAGCGAGAGGGAGGGAGACAGCGAGAGGGAGGGAGACAGCGAGAGGGAGGGAGACAGCGAGAGGGAGGGAGACAGAGAGAGAGAGAGACCGAGAGGGAGGGAGACAGAGGGAGGGAGAGAGGGAGGGAGAGGGGGAGGGAGACAGAGGGACACAGAGAGAGACAGGGTGACAGAAAGAGGGAGAGAGAGAGGGAGACGGGGAGAGCGAGAGGGAGACGGGGAGAGCGAGAGGGAGACAGGGAGAGAGAGAGGGAGACAAAGGGAGGGAGACAGAGGGAGATGGAGGGAGACAGAGGGAGACAGAGGGAGGGGGAGACAGAGGGAGGGGGAGACAGAGGGAGGGGGAGACAGAGGGAGGGGGAGACAGAGAGAGGGGGAGACAGAGAGAGGGGGAGTGAGACAGGGAGGGAGGGAGACAGAGGGAGGGGGAGACAGAGAGAGGGGGAGACAGAGAGAGGGGGAGACAGAGAGAGGGGGAGTGAGACAGGGAGGGAGGGAGACAGAGAGGGAGGGAGACAAAGGGACACAGACAGAGGGAGACAGAGAGAGAGAGGGATACCGGGAGAGAGAGAGTGAGACCGGGAGAGAGAGAGTCCCTGTTTGGCAGTATGTCGTATGACCAAATGGGCTGCTCTATATGAGACAGCACGTTGCGTACGATATACTGCCAAACAAGGACTCGGGGAACTTACATTCGCATACTACTGACTGTGTGAGCCTCTGAGGAAGAGAG
Source organism: Triturus cristatus (assembly GCF_964204655.1). Classification (NCBI taxonomy): domain Eukaryota; kingdom Metazoa; phylum Chordata; class Amphibia; order Caudata; family Salamandridae; genus Triturus; species Triturus cristatus. The sequence continues at coordinate 271,338,946 of NC_140592.1, read as the reverse complement.
TCATCGAAACGCGTCGGGCTCAGTCAGGTGTGAATAATTATAGGCAAGCGCGACGAACCATACCTAATAAAAGCTTGTGGGGAAAAGCAGCTTGTGTTCAAGTGCGGTTCTTCTGATGGACAAATCCCCAATGAACTGTATACATATATGTGTGTGTGTGTGTATGCTGGGTCTGGTGGCTCAGTGGACGAATGCGTCCGCTGCAGGGGTCTGTGTTCAACCTCATGGTCAGTTTTTTTTAGTTGCTCTAGCCCCGCCCCCTCCACCACTGACCCCGCCCCCACAGGTGCGGCCCTCGGCCACAAACCACACTGTAAATTTGGCCCCCGAGAGAAAGTTTGTGAGTACCCCTGATCTAAGTTATGGCCCTTGGGGAACTTGGTCTCAAGTACAATTACCCATTTGGACTCTCGTTTCCGGAGTAGTAAAGTTCTATTACCACCTCTTGGGCCAAGATGGACTTGTTCGAGAACAAAGTAACTCAACAAAGAACTGTTGGATAGATGGTAAAGGTCAAAATGTCTTGCAATAGGATAATTACTGTCTTTTTTGGTGATGGCATGCATGTGTTCTAATACTCTCTTCTTTGCCATACATGTGGTGCTGCCAACATACCATAGTTTACATGGGCACATCAGTACATATACACAAAAAGAAGTACTGCAGGTTAAAATTGGTTAATCGTTTTTGGTATGGTATGTCCCGGAATAGTCACAATTCCAGTCATGTAGCTATTGCGGCAAGCTTTACAATGGCCACAGGGGTAGAAACCCTTGAGGTTGTGTTCACTTATAGCTGGTCTGGGGGTGACATCATTATGAACCAAAAGATCTCTAAGACTGCGGCCTTTCGTATAAGTTATTCTGGGTCTGTTTTCAAAAGTGTGACAAATAATAGGATCGCTTTTCAATATATTCCAATTTTTTGTTAGTATTTTCTGTATTTGTCCAGAGTTACCACTAAAGGTGAGGATGACTCTGTTACTGCCCTCTGAGATGTTGTAAGTGGTATCGGCATCAGTAGATAGTGTTTGGGCATGGTTGATAGAATTGACCTTAGTGACCGCTTTTTGGAGGACCCACTTAGGATAACCCCTATCGCTGAATCTTTTAATCATCACTTCCTTCTCAAGTTGGAATGCACTGTTGGTACTACAGTTTCTTCTGGCTCTCAGCAGTTCCCCATAGGGGATGCTCCATTTGAGGGGCTCTGGGTGACTGCTGAGAGCATGAAGGAGTGTGTTGCCTGCTGTGGTTTTCCGAAACAAACTAGTTAAAAGTTTGTCCCGTTGAGGTGTAATCAGTAGGTCCAAAAATTCAATTGAAACTTTACTCATGTTACTAGTGAGGGTGATGTTACGATCATTGACGTTGAGTTTCTCTATAAAATTGGTTGCCATTTGTTCGGTGTCTGTCCAGATCACAAAGAGGTCGTCTATGTATCGCAACCAAATTTTGACTTTACTGAAAAAGGGGAGGAGTGCACTGTCTTTTCTAATGTCCTCTTCCCATTTGCCCATAAAAAGATTGGCAAAACTTGGGGCAAAACAAGTCCCCATCGCTGTACCTAGGGTTTGTTTGTAGATGGTACCATCAAACATAAAGATGTTGTTAGTAAGACATAGGTGCATCATTTCCAACACCATGTTGGTGTGTTCTAAAAATTCCATAGGTCTTTTGTTGAGATAGTGTTTGCATGCATGTATACCCTGTGTATGGTCTATAATTGTGTACAGGGAATTGACATCGAGTGTCACCATAAGATCAGTAGACTCCCATTTGATACCATTCAGTTTGATAAGAAAATCTTTGCTGTCTTTAACATATGAGGGGAGTTCGATAACAAATTCATGAAGAAAGTGATCAACATATTTCGATACATTTTCCAATGTGCTCCCGATAGATGACACAATCGGTCTCCCTGGTGGTATATTTGTGTTTTTATGGACTTTGGGTAGAAGGTACAAGATTGATAATTTTGGATAATCACGTTTCAGGTAGCAATATTCTTCCCATGTAATGTAACCTTTTTCTTCCGACATTTTAAGTTTCGCCCAGGTTTCGCCCAGGTAACATCGTAGTACGCCCCGCTGACAAAGGGGGTAATATTGTCCTGTGGGCTAAACACATGTATATGGAGGAAGCCTACAGACAATTAAACGACACCAAATTGTACATGCAGACCACCATTGACATGTATAATGCCAGTATTTTCGATACCTGGGCGAAACTTAAAATGTGGGAAGAAAAAGGTTACATTACATGGGAAGAATATTGCTACCTGAAACGTGATTATCCAAAATTATCAATCTTGTACCTTCTACCCAAAGTCCATAAAAACACAAATATACCACCAGGGAGACCGATTATGTCATCTATCGGGAGCACATTGGAAAATGTATCGAAATATGTTGATCCCTTTCTTCATGAATTTGTTATCGAACTCCCCTCATATGTTAAAGACAGCAAAGATTTTCTTATCAAACTGAATGGTATCAAATGGGAGTCTACTGATCTTATGGTGACACTCGATGTCAATTCCCTATAGACCATACACAGGGTATACATGCATGCAAACACTATCTCAACAAAAGACCTATGGAATTTTTAGAACACACCAACATGGTGTTGGAAATGATGCACCTATGTCTTACTAACAACATCTTTATGTTTGATGGTACCATCTACAAACAAACCCTAGGTACAGCGATGGGGACTTGTTTTGCCCCAAGTTTTGCCAATCTTTTTATGGGCAAATGGGAAGAGGACATTTTCAGTAAAGTCAAAATTTGGTTGCGATACATAGACGACCTCTTTGTGATCTGGACAGACACCGAACAAATGGCAACCAATTTTATAGAGAAACTCAACGTCAATGATCGTAACATCACCCTCACTAGTAACATGAGTAAAGTTTCAATTGAATTTTTGGACCTACTGATTACACCTCAACGGGACAAACTTTTAACTAGTTTGTTTCGGAAAACCACAGCAGGCAACACACTGCTTCATGCTCTCAGCAGTCACCCAGAGCCCCTCAAATGGAGCATCCCCTATGGGGAACTGCTGAGAGCCAGAAGAAACTGTAGTACCAACAGTGCATTCCAACTTGAGAAGGAAGTGATGATTAAAAGATTCAGCGATAGGGGTTATCCTAAGTGGGTCCTCCAAAAAGCGGTCACTAAGGTCAATTCTATCAACCATGCCCAAACACTATCTACTGATGCCGATACCACTGACAACATCTCAGAGGGCAGTAATAGAGTCATCCTCACCTTTAGTGGTAACTCTGGACAAATACAGAAAATACTAACAAAAAATTGGAATATATTGAAAAGCGATCCTATTATTGGTCACACTTTTGAAAACAGACCCAGAATAACTTATAGGAAAGGCTGCAGTCTTAGAGATCATTTGGTTCATAATGATGTCACCCCCAGACCAGCTATAAGTGAACACAACCTCAAGGGTTTCTACCCCTGTGGCCATTGTAAAGCTTGCCGCAATAGCTACATGACTGGAATTGTGACTATTCCGGGACATACCATACCAAAAACGATTAACCAATTTTAACCTGCAGTACTTCTTTTTGTGTACATGTACTGATGTGCCCATGTAAACTATGGTATGTTGGCAGCACCACATGTATGGCAAAGAAGAGAGTATTAGAACACATGCGTGCCATCACCAAAAAAGACAGTAATTATCCTATTGCAAGACATTTTGACCTTTACCATCTATCCAACAGTTCTTTGTTGAGTTACTTTGTTCTCGAAGAAGTCCATCTTGGCCCAAGAGGTGGTAATAGAACTTTACTACTCCGGAACCGAGAGTCTAAATGGATAATTGTACTTGAGACCAAGTTCCCCAAGGGCCATAACTTAGATGAAGAACTTAGTGTACACTTACATGAGGACTAATCTTTGTTGTATTCCTGCCCCCTGTATACGTTCTGCTTAACCTTAAGTGTATCATTACTTATTTGGTTATATATGTTCTGATGCTGGTTGTTGAAGTATGTTTCATTTTTAAGCCAATAGCAGGTACTATGATGCAATAGTATAACTGTGACAAATTTTAAAGCAAGGTTTTGTATGATATTTATTATATCACTCTTTCTTCTTCTTTTTTCACTCTTTTTGCACAGGAGGAAAGGAAGGGTCTCCTCAGCAACGGATAATTTATCCGTATCGGTTACCCTACCCTTTTCTTCCCGGGCCTGTGGGCACAGATAAGAAAATATATCCTTTATTATTTTGTACTTGAATTTAATATTATTTTGGGCACTATTTGATTGTAATTAGGAGGCTACATTGTGCTGTTGACTCTGAAGTTTTAGTTTGACTCTGGAGGCATTTGGATTTAATTATGTATTTCCTTATATCTTGTAACTGCGATATACCATTGACTCTATCTTATTAAGTTTAGGTGATGTAAACCGTTACAAAGTGGGCACTATGCCGACTCCATTTGTATCTACATGTAATCTTGTATACGTATTATCACTGTACAATGTTCAATTACGCTACTGTCAGTTACTAGGAGTGTCGTATATGCAAATACTATAACAGTATTCTGTTTACTTTAGCGGGCACCATGCTGCTTATGTTGAATTATTGGCCTTTTAGTTAAAAAGACAGTATCGACACACTATTTGTGTAATCAAGTACGCAGTCCTTTGAAATATGGTGTATGTACACACAGATATATATTTGTTGTTATCGCATTTGGACCTTTAGTAATGGCCGCCAAAGTCACAGACACCACTTGGCTAACATTTTGTCTGTTGTTTGTTTCTTCAGCCATGTAAATACCTCCCATTTTTCACTATACTTCGTGTGATCAAGTCAGTTTCACTGACGAAACGCGTAACGAGTAAACAATAAATCTTTGGTTTTTCCTTCCGATTGCGAGTCCTTCTATGAAGAAGACGCTGTGTGTGATATATATATATATATATATATATATATATATATATATATATATATATATATATATATATATATATATATATATATATATATATTCACTGAAAAACCCATAGGTTTTAGAGAAAGTTATAGTTAGCAGGACATTTCACTTGTACAAAACCAGTGAAATTCCCCCGTTATAGTTAGTTCAGCTAAGTATAACTCGCGCCCCCGCAGTGCACTGCTGATGACGTCACATATTACATCACTCATGACATGGTCAGTGACATCACGGATGACATCATCCATGTGATAAATTAATGCATCTTCTCCCACCCTAATATAACGTTTGATACACCCACTCTAAGTTACAGACTGCCATTCTCAAAACCATAAGAAACTCCAACACCAATAACTACATACCCACTCACTGATTCTGAGGTTTACACACATCCACTCACTCACCCATACAGTCACTCATACTTATGGTCACTCAGTACAGGACTATCATATGCACTCATACACCTATATAGACACACACACACCGCCACTCATCCATAGAGGTACTCAGACACCTAGTCAGTCATGCAAATAATTAATCACACTGCCATTTACTCACCTACACAGTTATACACACACACCAGCTCAATTACTCGTACAAATACTAGCACATTCTTACGCTCTTATAGAATCACTGACACAAGCACACACTCATCCATACAGCCACTCTCACAATGACACACTCTCACTTATAGCCATTTATATACTCTAAGACACATATACTGCCTTTCACATATGTACTTACTCACACATGTACCACTGAGATATACATTCACTCACTAACACACCCATACACACACTCACCCACCCACCCATACAGTCCATCACAGATGCACTCTTGAAACCATGCACCCAGTGAATCACCCACTCACACATCTATGCAGAGAGTCACACACACCCCACCCACACAAACACTCAGGAACCCATATAGATACTCAGACAAGCAATCAATAACTCATATAGACTCATGTAGCTATTCACAAACCCATGCAGCCGCTTACACACCAACAGACAGACGGATACAGACATTCACACAGTTTAGTCACTAACCCATGCATTCAGTAAGATACGTTTAATCACTCACTTATAGAGTCAGTCAGGCACCTACTAAATCATCCATTCAGACACTTCTACACCCACTCATTCTTCAATACGCCTTTCCTAAACATATTTAAACTTTACAGAAACACAGTGGCGATTGCCTTGCGGGAGCGAGCTTGACACCATATGTTTGTAATTAACTTACAAGCACATGGTGCCCCTGGCTCGCTCCCGCAAGGGAAACGCTTTGTGTGCTGTCGGCCACACCCCCCTCAACCCTCTCACTTTTGGCACGCTCGCTTGTTTGTTGTTGCAGTTTTATATAGTGCGAACTCGTCCCAAAGGTATTGGAGCACTGTACGTGAGCGCCACTTACATTACACACGGACACATTCATTTTCGGTAGGCACCGGGGGATTAACGATTTGCCCACAATCACAGGATGAAGAGCAGACGTCGAGAGAAGCCACGCATTTATTGCACCTTCTGAAGTTGCTGACTAAACGAGATGGAGTGCCGCTATTGGCGCTCATTGTCAAACCACGCACCGGACCGCATCCGCACGCTGCTCTGGCAGCACACAGTGTTTTACAGACTGCACACTCTGCGTAGTGCAACTACTGCACTGTTCTGCTCCGGTGTATCTTCATCTGCCAGGAGGGGATTTTCGTTTGCGCCGGCCAGGCTGGCTCAGCTGTGCTCTCACTGGCAGCAGCGCCGCGCATTCGCAACTTTTTCAATTTGCTGCCTAAGTCAGAACTTAGGTCATTAAGGGGGCGGGCGGCGCGAGTGGGCAGAAGTTATGTTTGTAACTTTGGTTTTGAAGCCCACCACTGCTCACACCGCCGCCTGTGCCTCTCATCAGGATGCACTGCTGTAACCGGTCAGACCAGGCTGCTGGTGACTCCTCGTCGCGGATTGTGGGGCCACAGTCTCTCTCCAGACCCCGGGAAGACTCGTGTCTGTCCTTCGAGGTGAGGCTCAGTAAGATTTCAGACAACTAAAGGGAAAGGTGCTGACTGGCAAATATCGATCTCTGGAAACATGCCCCCCCTTAGAATAAGTGTTGATGCAGGAATAAGTAAATCCGCCTAAGCGCGAACTATCCGTGCGCGGCAGTTAACAGTTGAAAGCTTCCGCTGTATGGGATATGTTAAATGTTGTTTGCACATGGTCCTCCGTTGTAGTACGTGCCCTCACTTACCAAGCTACTTCGGCACGCAGCAGAGGTGCTTCCGACACCACACCGGTCCCCAGATCATAAACTACAATCTTATAAACTAAACTTAGCCCATCATGATTTAACACTTCAGGAATCATGTTAGGCCCAATTCAGACTAACTTTGCCGTTTTTAGGGTGCAAGGAACTAAGTCTACAGTCATTCAGTCAGTGCCCTTGTTCACATGCACTCATGAGGCGGCACACGATTAAAGACGGGAGGAGAGGTCGAGGTAGGGAAGATTTTATATTGTATGCTTTTGGTAGCTCTGGTTTTTTGCATACCTGTTGCAACTGCAGTGGTTTCCCAAAGCAGGCATATCACGGTCATAGGTCCTTGTGTGAGCTGACTTTCTTCGACTGTTTCACGGCCTGCTAGGTCTGCTGTGCAGCGTCAGATTTTTTTACTGTTTATTTCCCTCATATAATTACCAAACCTTGCATGGAGTTTAAATGGAGTCAGTATCTTGTAAATCAGCGGAGTTGGCGGGCAGCAGCTTCGTTGTATTGCATTACATTGCTTTATAGTTCGTCTATTTTTCTTTTTAGCAAATTTTATATATAATTTTATGTATTTTCACTTTTCTAGTTTTTTGTATATACCTTATATAAATAAAAAAATAAAAATATATATCAAATAAACACGTCATGTGTGAGAAAACCATCCGAGCCTGTTTTTAGCCAACAACGTATTGCATTCTTTTAACCTAAACGTTTGCTATTTTGGGCCGTCTGGGCCTATTGCCCCCTAGGTGAGAAGCACTTTTGATTTTAAAAACACATAAAACAGGCCTAGCTCAAAGTGACAATCATAACATGGGGCCTTTTCGCTATGAAGTTGCTCTGTTGGATGTAGCCCATGGTGTCCACATTATGGTCATAAATTATGAGGTAACAAAGGACACCCTTAATGGATCTCAGATTGTCCCTTGTCAGGCTTCAGTAGCTCACCCACCGAGCTCCGTTTATATGATCATTCTGGGGCATGAAATCCTGTGTTTGGTATAAGTAAAGCAAAACTACAAGGGCCCCTAATGCAAAGTATAATAGAAGAACTATAAGTAAAGCAAAACTACAAGGGCCCCTAATGCAAAGTATAATAGAAGAACTGAATATACTACTCCAGTTGGTGCATTGAAAAAAAATGCTTTATTGAAAAAGCAATATTAAAGCTACAATGGTTAGAGAAAACATATTTAACAAGGTGAATACATTTGCAATTAATAATACAAATAAATTAGTCAAATAATGAAAAAGTTTTTTTAAGGCAAACAAAGACTTAAAAAGAAGAATGGGTACCCAGCACAGAAGAGTGATACAAAATAGGTCTCGCCTTTGGGACCTTGTAAGTGTTTAGTTATCTAGCACAATATTCTTGGTGCAACAACGTCCAGTGTTGCATAGCTAAACACTTATAAGGTCCCAAAGGCGAGACCTATTGGCTATGGCAATGCTTGTTTAAAAGGTCGCTTTCTGAGCCAAGCAGTACCTTTTTGCCAAATTTGGTCTAATTCCGTTCAGCAGTTTTTGCTATGACCGTGTCTAAAGTTTCCTATGGGAAATTGATTTTTTGACCTCTATTTTTTGAATTTCTCAGGAACTACTGAACGGATTTACACCATTAAAAAAAAACAAATTGGTGTAATTCCGTTCAGCAGTTTGGGCTGTAGCCTGTTCCAAAATTTCCTATGGGAAAATAACATGGAGAAAACGCGTTTTGGGACACCCCTTTTTTCTCGGCCCCCGCTTGACGAATCACCCCGAAACTTTCAGGCTAGGAGCTGACCGGAGCGCCCCACCAGTTTTGAAAATTTCACGAAGATTCGCCATCCGGCGCCAAAGTTATTGGGAAAAGAATGTTACGATTTTCCTATGTTAACTAGGTCCGAACTATAACTACCTGTAGGTAATATATCTATCTCTGGATGATTGGCTCAATAACGCCAACACATAGAAAAAGTGTTTACAACACACTTAAGCTACCATAAACCTTCTCCATCAATTGAAGATTAAAAGTCCATGCACAAAAGTCCCATCTTCAACCCTTACAACGTCAAACGTATCTGGGAGTAACGCTAAACGCACACGCAGCTCTAGCATCTCCCAATGCAGGCAGGATTCAAAACTTTCAAGCTTTATTACAACAGTTTCAAACCAACCAGTAGTTAACAGTGAAGACTTTCATGCAGCTGTTAGGAATGATGGCATCATGCATTACAATAGTGCCTCACGCAAGATTACTCATGCGTTCTCTGCAGGAATGTTTAGCACATCTGTGGAATCAATCACCGGGTCAATTATCAGATCTAGTGTTGGGAGACGGCTGCACTCATGGCTCTCTGCAGTGGTGGAACACACAAAAGGGCGGCCTTTCATCGACTCCATTCCACAAGTCGTACTAACAGCAGATGCATCTCTCACAGGTTAGGGTGCCCATCTCCAGCATCTAACAATTCAAGGTTTATGGGATACTAAACACAGAAGTCTCCATATCAATTATCAATTACTTGGAGCTTATAGCAGTTCAACTAGCATTAAAAGCTTTTCAGCCTCATCTAGTAGGGAACGTTGTGTTAGTCAGGATGGGCACTATGAAAGCAACGTTCTATGTATAAAAACGGGGGGGGGGGCACATTCTCTACAGTTGTCACGCCTCCCTTAGACCATTTGGCGTTGGGCGATACATCACAAAATGTATCTTCTAGCAGAACACCTTCCAAGAATACACAACCAGTTTGCCGACCTCCTCAGCAGGATGCGCCAACAAGTACAGAAATGGGAACTTCATCCCCATATTCTCCTTCCGTGCTTCCAAAATTGGGATTTACACAGATAGACCTCTTTGCCACAGCAGAGAACTCAAAATGCCCAAACTTTGCCTCCAGATTCCCACATCATCTATCCAAAGGCAAGGACCTACGGATGAACTGGTCAGGGATATTTGCTTACGCTTTTCTGCCTCTCCCTCTACTTTCATTGCTGGTTCGCAAACTCAGACAGATATCACTCTCACTAATTCTAGTGGCTCCTACATGGGCTTGTCCACCATGGTCCACTGCACTACTAGAACTGTCAGTAGTGCCACACCAAAAACTGCACCTCACTTCCAACCTTCTCACACAAAGCCGTGGAGAAATCAGACATCCATTCCCCAAAGAGCTCAACCTTGCGATCTGGCTCCTGAAGTCATTGAGTTTGGATATTTAAACCTACCACCAGATTGTATGACAATCTTGAAAGAAGTAAGAAAACCTACCACTAAAGCATGTTATGCAGCTAAGTTGAAAAGGTTTGTCATCTATTGTAAAAATAACACAAATGATCCGCTTGATGCATCTATACAAAATATTATTTGTTATAGTTTGCATCTACAGCGAGTTGGCTTAGCTTACACATCTATGTTATTGCATCTTGCAGCGGTAGCTGCATACCTCAAAACAGACAACATTTGTCCCTATTCAAAGTTCCAGTAATTAAATCTTTTATGGAAGGCCTTAAAAGAATAATACCATCCAGGGTTCCACCTGCACCTATCTGGAACCTTAACCTTGTTCTCACAAGTCTTATGGGTCCATCCTTTGAACCATTACACAATGGTTCATTACAATTTCTCTCATGGAAGGTTGCCTTTCTAATTACTATCACTTCACTGAGACGTGTTGGTGAGTTACAGGCATCAACCTTCGAAGAACTCTTCTTTCAACTTCATAAAGATAGTGGTTCTAAGTACAAACCCTAAATTTCTTCCAAAAGTAGTGTCTGCTTTTCATTTTAACCTATCAGTTGAGTTACCTGTGTTCTACCCTCAACCTGATTCAGTAGCAGAAAGGGCTCTACATACTCTTGATGTAAAAAGAACATTGTTATACTATATTGATAGGCAAAAGGATTTTCGCAAACCATCTTTTTGTTGCATTCGCTCCACTTATAAAAGGAAATCCTATCTCTAAATCTGGTATTTCTAGGTGGTTTGTCAAATGGAGAAGAGGTGTGGCGCCGCGGCCAGGGCGAATGACTTCAGAATCGGGGGATCACGGTTCGATTCCCGGTGCCGGCGGCAGATTAGCCCAGCACCATGTGACTCTGGGCCATAGCTTGCTTAATCTTCCTGTCGACCCCCAGCGCCTAGAGACCCTTACGGGTGATTGTTCGCGCTTTACAAATGTGGATTTATTTATTTATTTATTCAAACTTGCTGTGTTAAAGCTAAAAAATCTTTGACTATACCTCCTAGAGCGCACACTACTCGCGAAATAGGAGCTTCTATGGCCTTTTTAGGTAACATTCCCATAGCTGACATATGTAAGGCAGCTACATGGTCTACACCACACACATTTACTAAACATTATTGTGTGGATGTCATAGCATGCCAGCAAGCTAATGTAGAGCAAGCAGTGCTAAAAACACTTTTTCAAACAACTGGAGTACCCACTGATTAGCCACCGATTTGGTAGAATACTGCTATACAATCTATGCAAAGCATTTGTATCTACAGCACACATGACTCGAACGGAATATGTTACTTACCCTGTAAGCATCTGTTCTTGGCATGTAGAGCTGTAGATCCACATGTGCCCTCCCTCCTCCCCGGACACCTGTGGTTGTTGCAGTTCTTATTATTTACATTACATACGCATGGACATCTCTGTACTATACTACACTCACTTACTCCATTCTCACCCTCCTACGGGAAAACAATCAGGCCATGCACATTATCACTGAAAGGAGGAGTCGCCTTACCTCGTGACTGGAAAAGACTTCTTCGAAGAAAAACAACTTGTAAATATCCGGACCTAACACTAGATGGCAGGAGTATGCAAAGCATGTGAATCTGCAGCTCTACATGCCAAGAACAGATGCTTACAGGATAAGTAACATAACCCTTCCCAGACCTAAAAAAAAAAAAAAGGTCTACTATTGGTTGTCCAGAAACTCTACATTCTCCATCAAGGAATATAATTATATTCTTATACTAGGTTGGGTAGGCCCGTCGAGAAAACCGCTAGAGGGGGATTGTATAGTAGTTACTTGAAGAAATCCAGAATTGACTTGCCGATTGATAAACTCGGGCTGTAGGCAAGGCCCAGATAACATGCCTGATACCCTTTTCTATTGTACCGCTGGGTTTTTTGTACCGCCCTAGAGCTGCCAACACCTGGGGATCAGGACACAGGACGTTACCCCCGCCACAGGTTATAGGATAGGATAGGATTTGTATACAATTCCAACAGCCAAAAGATTTCAGCCATTTTCTGATCTGGATGCAAATGATTGACTAGAAAATTATCTAGATAACCAAGAGGAGAGCATTTCTGAAACGGACTCTGGAATCAACCCATTGGTCCCTGTTAAAATTCATGCTGAGGAATTGTTGGTTTGTAATGAGGTCCTCAAGGATGTTCTTGGACTTATTGACACTGTCTCTAATCACTTGACTTGGAATCTTGTTGTAGAAATTCCTATTATGGAACCTCTTAGTTTATCCCAAAGAGACAATGTGATGGAAATGAACATTGTTGGCATAAAGCGCTGACACCTTAGCCTTAATTTCTTGGAATGTGGTATGTCTTCCCTCACAGATATGTGATCCTGAATGGTTGTCTTTTATAGATCTTTTTGATGCTATTTGTTGCCAAGCAACTTGGGTTTTCGACAATGTGATAGTAGATGGGTTCAGATCTTTTTGTTCTCCAGCCAACCGTTCTAATGCAGGTAGGGGTAAGGGAGGCTTGGCTGTCCTTGTCTCGACTAGGCTCAAGAATCTATCTGTTATAGAGTTACTCACAAGCTCTTATTATCATCTCCTGAAGTTTTCCTTTACTAGAGCCTAATATCTTCCTAGTAAATTCGATACAGTTTTTATGCTTCCCAACCGGTGAATATTGCCAGGAACCTGTGGTCTGTTATCCTACGGGCAATAACTAACAAGTGCATTGATCTTTCCATACTATGGGCTGGTGATTTTAATATTGCTAAATGTATTTTTGTCAAGTGCCTGGGTGTGTTGGATAGAAGACAGGCAGGATGTTAAAGTGGCACACTTTCACCATTCACCCTATGGAGAAGTATTGAAAAGGATAATGCTGACTAATAACCTGTGTTTCGCATTTGAAATCTGTGGTGATTCTGATGACTACACTCCAACTTACGTGGGTAGGGGAGTACTATTGATTATATTCTAGCATCTGCTACCTTGATTTAATTTTTAAGCGAATCCGAGATCTTGTCCTCCTTTTAGTGATCATCGACCAATTAGTCTCATTTTCTTTCCCATCCACAACTGCCACCCCCTCCTTCTAGACTGATCACATCCTCGTTTTTCTCTAGAATCCAAGGGGTCCTTAGAAAATGGTAAAAGGTAGATCTCTCCAAAATTCATTCTGAACTGGTCTCGTCAAATCTTGATGAGTTTATGTATTGCTTAACAGAAAGCACAGACTTTGGGATAGTTCTGGATAGTTTTGAGAAAATCAGCACTTCTATTGCAGGGTTGTTAACTGAGGTTAAACCATGGAAGGACTGTCTAGTGTACTCCTGGTTTAATAAAGACTGTTTTAAGGCTCTCAAACTCCTGAAATAGCAACTAATAAGGTTCCCCGTGATGCTGTGGAAGTTAGAGATGCGAGGTGGGATTATACTATTGTATACATATATTGCCGGAAGATGGTAAACCATTTTTTTTATACTGGTTAAACGCCCTCAGGAACTGACTGTCTTATTTTAGAGCAAGACTGGGTCTCCCATTTTTTGAAAATGTTCACTACTAAGTTAGGTGAAGTGTATCCTGTGGCTTCACATTACTGTATTTAATTGTGAGGATCTGGTGACTTTAAGTAATTCAATTACAACTGGGGAAGTACGAAAAGCTATTAGCAGCTCAGCTTCAGGAAAAGCTTCAGAGCCAGATGGGGTTCCTGTCGAGTCTTTTAAGTATGCTCTACACCTTTGGGCCCCATTGATAATAAATGTCTTTAGAGCAATGCTCATTAGAGGCCCAGTGGATTCCTGGAAGGAATCAGTGACAATCCCCATTTATAAGAAGGGAGATAAAAATGACCCATCAATTACTGGCCCATCTCTCATTAATTCTTTTGCAGAGACCTTTGGGAGAGAGATCCTGGGGTACTGGAAGCCTGGGAGAAAGAGAGAGCCTTCTTTACAGGGGTGCAATGTGGGTTTCGACCACGCTTAGGCACCTCAGAACAAGCACTTAATCTGTCCCTTATATTAAATAAGTATGTCAAACCAAGGAGACATGCCATGCATGTGACCTTTATGGACCTCTCCTCAGCCTTTCATTTAGTGGACAGAGATAAACTTTGGAAGATTATGGGTCGAGCTGGGGTTGAATAACCCCCCTTTTAATGGTTTTCAGAAGGTTACATCAAGACACTACCATGAGGGTTATTTTTACACAGGATGGGAAATTTGACTTCTCCAATTTCAGTTGGGGGGGTGGGGGCTGTCAGACAAGGTTTTAGGTCTTATTTTTTTTGGGATATTTTATTAATGCACTAGATGCACTTTTAACCGCTTGGTTCCCTTACTCCTTTACACGTATGATGCGATGCTTTAATGGTGCACCGCTAATGGCCTGCAAATTTTGCTCGTTGGGTTCAATACCTTTATGGGTGATATGAAGCTCAAGTTCAATGATAAAAAACCTTACATTCTGACTAATGGCCCCAAAAACACCTGCTTTAGATAGTTTTTTGTAGGAGGTACACCAATAATGAAAACTTCATCTTTTTAGCTATCTGGGGAGTTTACTTTCGGCGAATATGACCTGGGATAGACTTGTAAACAGAGGTCACAACTTACTGAAGCAGCATGCGAGGCACTCTATCGATTTGCTTAAAAATTGGGACATAAACCCCGAAAGAAATAGTGATGCAGTATAAAAGTAAGTGTCTGTCAGTGGCTACGTATGGAGCGGGAGTATGGGGTTATGACCTGTTGTCGTCCTTATAGACAGTAGCAAATACATTTCTGTCCAAACTTTTAGGACACCTTAGATCGATTACGAACCTGAGATCTATTACGAACCTGATTACTCGTAGTGAAATGGGGATAGGTTTCCTGGAAGATTTGGTGAGGCTAGCTTCTATTATGCTATAGGTCAAGATATGGCTGTCTCCGGATTTGAAATTTATGTCTGATATTGTTGAAGATTGTTTAAAACACAATAATACACAGGCCATTCAATGGTTTAATTATGTCAAGTTATCCTTGCAAGAATTGGGGCTGGCAGATCTGTGGGCAAATACAGGAAACGTAAGCATTCATACAAAGGCTCATATTAAGTTGAAGTTCTTAGAACGCAAGTAAAATTTAAGAACGGGGAAAGCTATTGACATGATAACAGTTCAACAGTATATAGCCCTTTCTACGTGCACTGGCACGGAGCCTTGGATTAGAACTCCCCAATATTCGTATGAATATGATTCATTATTTAGTTGCGTTGCCGACCACAGGTTCTTGATTCTCCTCCTTTTCATTGTGATGGGATTTCCTGCCAAACTACGAAGCACTTTATATTATCCTGCTCACTCTGTAGATCCCAATTCTTACAGTCAATCCTTAAAAATAGGTCTTTTAACTCGCATCTTGAGGTTTGACTCTCTTGCAGCACTTAGAGTCCCCATTGATCTGTTTCGCTCTTTTACATTTTTTTATTCAGGTCCTGAGCCTGAGAAATAGGTATCCATCATGAAGCTAAATTGGCGATGTGAGGTCACATGATTTGTTTTGCTCTGATATTTAATCGTACTTTTTCTGTCCTTTTATTATATATTGCTGAGTCGGAGAAACTAATATATTATGAATTTAAACTGGCGATGTGAGGTTTCATGATTTTATCTGATATTTGATAGTACTTCTGATGTTTTTATAATCTGCTGCATATAACTTCTTTTTTATGAGCTTTTTGGTCGTATATCCGACCAAGTAAAGTATTATTATTGATTGATAACTCTTCACCTTTGTTTCAAACATCTCACCCCTCCCTTTTCTCCATTTGTCAAGTTTCAGAGATATCCTCCCTTGGGTGGACTTATGTTTAATTTGCATGACTAAACAAATGACACCAACTCCACTGGTGAGAGACGATTCTACGACACAATAGTAATGCTCCCATAATGTATTGTCCAGAGATTTTGGAGGACTGGACTAAGAGAGCATAACTATCAGCAGCTTAGTTACCTCCTTTCCTTATTGTTTATATCCATGTTTGGCTCTCTGCAAAAGACATCTGTGGTTGAGCAACAATCAAACTCCATTCCCTCTGGCAGGAAGGCATTTCCCAACCTCTGGAGAGGAGAAACCTCAGTTTTTGAAAGATTAGTTTGAGGTATGGTTAAACATTGCACATAGTCTTTCAGGAACCTCACCCAGATTTTCCTAGGTAGTGTCTTTTCACCCCTTCAAAGACAATGCTTAAATGTCAGTCTACGTTTGTTTGTCATTTCAGGGTCTATAGAAAACCTTACATGTTAAGTGCAATTTACAACCAGTTGTCTATTACTCTCTTGGTAAATTTGTAAGGCAGAAAATATACTGCTTTGTAGGCTTAGGATTTAGCAATGACACAAGGTGCCAAGTGAAGTACAAGTTAGTTGTGTCCCTGTTGGACGGTTAATGGTTTTCAAGTCCTTAAATAGATTAAATGTCAATATTAACGATAAGATCCCAAAATATGTTGGTGTCTATATCATAGTTGATCTTCACTAATGAAGGCTTTCTTAACTCCTTGCTGTATTTGTGAAAGGTGCAAAATTGGTCTTTAAAGACCGGTGGTGCCTCACTCTTTCCTCCTGATTCTTTCCATTCTCAATGTTTTGGATACCCTGCCACTTAGTGGCTGGATAGAAAGTTGCTTATGTGGCTGGTAAATCAGAGCTTTTACACACCAGTACCTCACACACATGCATGTGTTCTATGTGGCTCATCCCTTCAAAAATGCATATGCAGACCTTTTCAGATCCATTTTGTTTCTGCTGTTTGTTGCGGATTAGAACGTGCTTTCTCCGCATTCAACAAACTGTTAACACAGAGCCATACCATCTGTATGTTTTTGTTATTTGTGATGTTTTTTCCCCTTTTATTATGTTTTTTCTTTCAATTCAGATAGCTTATTTTCAGTGCTTAGGCATCTAGTCATCCTTGTAATGATCGTTGGCAGCAACTGACCCACAAACGTTATATTTCTTGCTTGGGGACAAGTCATGCCATCTATGTTGTGTGCTGCCATTGGTACAAGGTACCCCTGGAGCCATTTGACTTGGTGCAAAGTAATGATGGACTGGTTTCACAAGAAGTATTGTAGTGAATCATTACAAAGAAATCTGAAGGTGGGTAGAAGAACTTAACCCTCCCACGTGGAAGTCACCCAGACAGGTCCAACTCAAATGTATGTAACCACAAGTAAGTTCAAAGTACCTCAAATGTTTTAGTCCTTTGCAGCCCAACTTGTTTCACCTGTATCCAGCTGTCATAGTCCAGAGAAAGGGTGTTGAGCGCCTCGCAGCTGAGGGAGTTTTGAACATAAAACCAGTTTTCTGGTTACTCCGTTGTATTCTGGAGTCAAGCACCACTCTTTCTCTGGGTATAGAGGTCCCAAGCTACCATTGCTCCAAAGAATTATTGCAATTTATTCTTCCAGTATGCTGCTGCTTGCCACTTAAAATGAGAAGCCCAACAACTACCCCTTTCCTCGACAACAAATCAGGAAACCAACTCTGTCTTCTTGAGTGACTCCAGATCTTGCCAGGGGCAGGTTCTGTTGCAGCTCCAGCTTAGCCAAGCAAGTACATTTTCCAAATGTTCCACCCTGCTATTAAACCCAGTTCTCATGCTCTGCGGGTGGCA
The DNA here is from genome assembly GCF_964204655.1 of Triturus cristatus. NCBI lineage: Eukaryota > Metazoa > Chordata > Amphibia > Caudata > Salamandridae > Triturus > Triturus cristatus. The sequence goes on along the minus strand of NC_140592.1, from coordinate 271,320,851 downwards.
CTCAGTCAGTGAGCAGAGAGTCTTGCTGTAACCAAAAAAGGTGCAAGTGTCTCGCCTCGCCTATTTTCCAGGCGCACCATCAGTCACAACTACAACACAGATGACACAACAAGGGCAACATCCCCCACTGAGGCTGCTTCTCAAGAGACCTGCCAACAAATCTGTTGGTTGGCAGCTCTCCCCCGACATTGAGAGGCACACCACATCCACAAGTGTGTGACTCCAACATTCCTCCTGCCAATACAGGTATTAGAGGAACAGGAGTTGGCTCTGATTTCATGGTGCAACTCCAGAACTGTCAGGAGTCTCTTTTGATAAGTGTACTGTTTCCTCATGACTCAATCTTCTCTGTACTGTTCTTGTGCTACTCCTCAACCCCCTCAAGAATTGTGAACTGAATGGCAAACAAGTTAGAATTTTTATATCCATTGGATTAGTAGTAGCTTAATCAAAACTGACAAACCCTATCCAGTTTAGCTCTGATATGAGGGCAAGTTATATTTCTAAGCTGTCTTCAATCCTCAGCTCGATCTCTTTGAATGCAATGCTTGCAAATCTCACCTGACCACCAAAGATAACAAGTTTGCCTCCTGGGTGGGCACCGCGCCCAGCTCCCTAGAGGAATGCCTGATGCTCAACTGGATGGGTGCTTTTTCGTATGTCTTTCCTCCTACTTCTTTGATTCACAGCTGTTCTTCTGAAGATCAAGGAGAGCTCCTCGGTCATTCTAGTTGCTGCATCTTAGCCTTGCTAAGCCTGTTTGAATTCCTGCAGAAAGACCACTAAATTAACATTCTCCGGAGTAAGGCACCCAGTCCATTAAAGGACTTAGGAGATGAGACAGTTCTATCATTGCTCATTGATAGCATGGTTCCAGATGAGCTAACCTTTGCACACCATGCATCTCATCTATGACAACCTGGAGACCCAGGTGGTTTCCTTGAAGCTCTCCACTAGAGCACGTTACATTAAACAAATGGCTGAGGTTCTACCACTTTGCACTAGCAGACAACATCAACTCACTCACAAGTTCTAGGGATGATGATACATCTTTTTAGCATCAATTGATTCAGAAGGGGCTGCGGTTCAATTTCAGATTCTTCCAGGACTTGTCCACATCCCACCACTCATTATCTACCATGTTTAGTGCCACATTCTGGCCTCATACGTTAGTGGCTGGTCTTCGATAGTTTGTAATGGTCATGAACAGTTTCTCTATCCTTAATGCCAATGATAAACTATCAGTATTAGTAGTACAACAATTTTTAGCTTTAAAACTTTTTATACACGTCTGAATCCTATTCTCCATATTACCTGGGGATCTCAAAGTGAAAAGGCTGCCAGGAGAGTTGATTTCCCAGATAATCGATTAACCAGCGGTATAAAATAAAAATTGCTGTTGTTATGGTGGCAATTTGCATTTTCCTGGTTCAGTTTTCACCTTGCAAATGAGATGCATTTAGTTAATTTGGAGTGTTATGTAATCAAATTCAAGATTAATCACCCATCATTAAAACAAATACTCACTCCAATGGCCATACACTGACACAAACCTGAATCAGACATAAGTTTGTGGTGGAATTATTTGGAAATTAATACCCCGATTAATGAGGTTTACTGCGGTGTCACGATAATGGCAGGTTGATGATGCATGCGCAAGCGTGAATTAAGAAAACAGTAATGCAGGTAAATTATTATGCAGAACTAGCGTTTTACACTCTGAGGCCTGATTGTGGTCAACAGTCATCAGTGCCGGGATAGACAAGAGTGTTTCAAAACGGTTTTATAGATTTATTCTTGATCTCTATTTAGTATGCTTCCCTCTTTTGCAGTGATATTTTAATTGGTTCCAGCTGTGCTTTTACTCAATGGGTAAAATATAAAAGTGTTGGTGTTTGTTCAAAACGGAATTGAATTGAGTTGCCTTTCATGTATTAAGTTAAGTATTAAGTTAAATAAATTAACATCGACATTGCCAATTGACTCAAATGCAAGAAGGTCGAAATGTTGAAGTTATTCTACCCGCTTACATGCAAAACTTCAATGTTGGGAAAAATTAACTGCAGATTTTGAAATGTCAGGCTCCCTTAGTCGCATAGCATTGATACATATCTTTCTTAATATGATGAGACTTGCTCAGCTAAGCTCGTCAGGAGCTAGAAATTTGAAGGCATTTGTTTTTATTTGAAACAACCTAATGGGGTATTTGTTTTGCTTTTGAATATAAATCCATGGTTACTTTTTAGAATCTTTTGACAAAATAATGAATCAGTTATGGCATATATTAGTAAAAGGGCGATGGAGACCAGTCTAATTTCATCATGGGGCCTTTTTTATGTGCCTCTTGTCTGCAGTGTTACTATTGTGGCTGCCACTGTTGTGCAGTTCTTTAACAAACAAAAAAAATCCATGTATTTTATGTGAGGAGAAGCAAATGGCACGACGAAATGTGATCAGCTGTACGCAGATGTGGAGATTACCGATTTGACTGTTTTTGAAGCTAAAGTTCTTTAATAGATCCGTGTAAATATAATGACTTTGCATCTTCACCAGGACATCAACAAACGACTTTCACTTCCTGCGGACATTCGATTGCCTGAAGGTTACTTGGAAAAATTTGCTATGAACAGCCCACCCTTTGACAAGCCGATGAGTCGACGACTTCGAAGAGCATCTTTGGTAAGTATCACATTTAGTGTGTGGCAAAAAGTGTGTATAGCCTTTTCCCAGAAACATCAGTTTCTAGCACTGCAACTCTTATGACAAATTTTAAGGCGCCGTTGATAACTAGCAAACACCCTCAAGCAAAAACCTTGGCAGCTCTGTTGCGTTGATTCGTTTTAATGGGAGACAACACTAGTGAATACTAGTGAAAATCGTTTAGCCATGTTTGCTTTTGATTCCGACGAAATAGATGTTCATTTTTGGGTCTGGATGGACCGCGCACTTGTGGCTATACCTTATGTAATTAACTTGAAAAAGAACGTTCAGGAGTACTACTGAGAGGGCGTTTTGCTCCGCTTACATGTTGTTGGACAAGAGTACCTAATTTGATTGGGCAAAATTTGTGTGCTTCCATGGAAGATGGTTCCTTTCCATGCACCTGTATTTATGTATACATTTATAATGTTATGACTGTGTGCCTGATGGTTGCCTTTTGGGAAAGTTTGCAGCTCATTACAGTACATCTGAGTAGTTTGTAATGACAAGCCAATGAAAAACCTCTATAGACCTTATTTGTGTGCAGGGAAAGGTTATGGCAGATGCCATGGATAAGTAAGTCTGGCTTATTTATTGTGACCAGCATTTGTAAAGTCCAATATTCCTTTAACAGTAGATTGTTATCACAATATGTTACAGGCTGTAGACAGGTGTTTGGTTACATGTAATCTCATGGATACCGTAGAAGGCAAATGTTTTGCCATTGGTCACACACTATGAAATATCCCTGGAGTTTAAAATTTTCAGTTTGATTACTCGTTAGATCCTATTTAGAGGGGTTGTATATTTTGTTTAGCCAGCTGTAATTATGTACATATTTGCAAATTTAGAGCAGTATGCATGATGGTTGCCAGTTCATGTGCACCTCAGTAAACCTATGTTGGTTATTATGAGGTCAAGCCATTGGTAAATGCAATAATTCTTGTTAGTTCGCTGGGAAAAGTTATGTCAGATTCATTAGAAGTGATCTGTTTATAATGAAAAGTTATGACAAGGCAAGTAGGCCTGGCATATTTTGATATGCACGTTAAAAGACAATAGGCTTTTTAGGGGTAAATTATTATTTCAGTGTGGAAAGATTTTGATGACCCGGGACATGGCAGTTTGCTTTCCGCCAAGCAAAAGCAATCACCAGTTCCAGCGGCATTCGTATAAAGGATTAAAAAATGTGCCGGTATCTCGGCTGAAACGTGTCACATTGGCAGTTTTACTGAAATAAATATAGTGGTTGAAAACTGCATCCTGTGCTGTGTCCATAGCCTATTTTATACTCCATGAACAGGTAACGGTTGGAATGTGTTTTCGATTTGTTGATATCTGAGTCTCATATGGCTCCTCGTTCAGGTGCAACGCAGTTGCTAACGCAAAACAAGCATTGGCATAGCCAATAGGTCTTGCATTTGGGACCTTATAAGTATTTAGTTATGCAGCACAATATCCTTGGTGCAACAACATTAACTGTTGCATGGCTAAAACACTTATAAGGCCCAAAAGGCGAGACCTATTGGCTATGCCAATGCTTGTCTTAAGAAGCCATCAAATGGCACGCTAGGATCTGGTGGGCGGTCGGATTCAACTCTTACCAAAACACAATAGATTTGTGAATTGAACAACTCTGAAGCAACAGGAATGCAACATATGGAGCGCTTTGTAAAAATTATAAGCAAACAGGAGATAAAAACAGTCAAGTAGGAATGTGGATTTATTCCTGCAGGAGCCTGAATACATTTAGAAAGGATATTGGTAAATTATTCAAATGTTATGTTTGTAATGTACTCCCATTTCTTTGTTGGCAGCTTAAATAACCACGCAAATAGGCAATTGTAGATATAAAATAAATTAAGCCTGCTTTACAATAAAGTTCAACCTAATGAATTCAGTTAAACACAATTGCTTGATATTTGTTAATATCACCGAGGCGTTTTCAATTATACGGTTAAACAAAATTACTTCAATCTGTTTAAACTTTTAATTGAATCATATCCTCAGTGAGAGGCTTACTGCTTCACAGTTAATATTTTACATCTCCAAGTCATAAAACCCAAAATAACAGTAAGAATAACAGATTTAAATATAATCGTCTAAAAAGGGATAATTAAGCGCTTCAGCCGCAAATTATATTTGTGTAATCTCGCACTGATTTGGAAGCCATGGTAAAGGAATGCCCAATAAAGAACAAAGAAACAGGGTAACTACCAACTAAAAAGAACGGTGGAAACTAATGAAGGCACTCACTGGAAACAGAAACAAATATACATCGCTGGGGATGTCATTCTAAAGACAAACTAGATTTATGTCTGTGATCGAATTTATGCAACTTGATAGAAGGTTCAGCGCTATAAAAATGGCAAAATATTCACAGTACAAATATAAGCCAAGACATGCCTCACAAATGCATTTTTGCCTAAAATAAGTGACTTCATAAAAAGACAAATCTGAAAAAAGCAGATTCATCACGTCACCCAAAATGTGCAAACGTAGTGTTCTGAATAACCAACCGTGTCACCTTTATTCCCTACAAAGGCAAATACACAATGTTACAAATGGAGAAGAAAGAAAAAAGTTTTAGAACAGTTGCCCGAAACAAGCTACAACTTAAATGTTACTGAAAGGCAATGCTTTGGGGAGGGAGGAGCAAGCAACGGAGCACCAGCAGTTTGTACTTTCCTTAAAGTGCACAACACGCGGACTCCACTAGCTTACATTGTAATGAAACCTATTGTGCATTGTTGTTTTGCCATACATCTAGTAACTGCCTGAAGCAAGAATAGATATTCATTTAACTAATGTTAACCGAACATAAGGTCAACAAAACAAGCAAGCATTGGCCGCGCGGCAGTAAAAGTAACGCCGCGCGGCCGTCAAAGCAAAAGTCATCGCGATCACTCTGAAAGCGATCGCGATGACGCGCTAAAGCACACTAAGGATGCGTGCGCGCAGCAGCGGCGGAGGGGTATGGTGCTGAAGGCTGGCGCAGGAAAGGCAGATGGCTGGGCGAGAATGCGGGGAGCAGCTGTGAGCGTGCACATCATCATGCACTGCAGCTTGTAGCCAGCACAAAAATGTGGGTAGCACTTTCAAAACCCACCTACTAAATGTCTCGCCAGATCAGCGCATGCGCTGGGTCAGGCGAGACCTAAAAAATGAAGGCTTGTATGAATCTAAACACCATGGAGCTCCCCAGAGCTGTTATCGACAATGAATGCAGGCTTCTTGCGGCCGGTGTGTTGGAAGGCGCCTGAAGCTGCAGGTGAAGGTTGCTGCTCTAATTGATGCAATTGGGAGAGAGCCCAGCGTTCAAGCTATGCTGACAAGATCACCAGCACCACCAATTGACTTTACAGAATTTTGGCAACCTATTTGCAAGAAAGGAATGAATTGCTATAACAAGGATGGCATGCTTATTTTGCGCTGCCGTAGGAGTAATATTACGTCCTGCCCGACAATTGTTACTGACACTTGGGTAGAGCAGATATTCATATTTTTTATGAGGTATGGGGCGCATACAGTTGTGAATTTTGTTGTATTCAACCAGCACCCTTGATTTGTTTGGCGCCTGAAAGTACAGGGGCAACAGGAACAGCGAGTACAGCTGAAACTCTGATAAACTTGACTAGCGCTATAGCTGGAGGACCAAGGAATTTGGATTTGTGCGCGCCCATTTACTGCTAGTAGTGACTCGAGACACCGACTGGTGTTTTATCGACTGTAGTTGTGGTCACAAACTATTTTTAAATACATTATAGATCCCAAATGTGAAGGGGTGCCTCTTTCACTCTCTCTCCTATTTCCAATTTATAATAAATAAAAAAGTCCTTTTACAAGTCCTGAAGTATTTTCCAAGTCGCATAAGGGCTCTGACAGATTTTAAGAAGCTATTTTGTGGTTGCAAACCCTGTGTTGTAGCGAATCGCTGACTTTGTGACCAAAACACCTTTGTATATGCATTTCAGTTCTGGTTTAGTTTCTGCTAAGCTTTCCCACACATTTTCCTTATTAGAAAACATACACTGTCTGTCTTGCTGCTAATAAAAAGAATTATATGCCATTTAGGCATATTTTAATTGAATGTACATGTGGAAGATCAATTTCATAGATTGATCATTCTGAAAGCTCTGTATAGACTAACCTTCAAACTGTGAAAGATATACTCCTAAAGAACACTAATTTCTCTGCGTTTGAAGCCATGCTAAATTTAGTAATGTGAAATTATTGGATGTAATCATAATTCAGAATCAACGACTTTGTATCCAAAGCAATGTCATGCTCTAATAATGTCTGTCTCTGAGATGGCTGGTGAATTTTCAAACTGGTGGAAGTGAGTCACAAATTGTAAAGAGCAATCCTGGTTGTTTCAGGGAAGTGCAAATTGGCAGTATTCTTTACAGGATCAATCCAGGTACGCAGTCTGATATGCCCTGCAAGTATTTCAACGTGTACAAGTTCTTTTCTGCCTTGCACATCTCTTTATGTCTGATCCTGCCACTTCATGTGGATTGTTTGTCATTGTGTAAATTTGACTGAGAATCTACTTGAAAGAAGCAGCGTGGGGCAATGAAAACTGCACAGATCTCGAGTGAAATATGTACTATATGTGTTCCGAAATCCTCCCAAATTATCACCCAAATGTGATCTTTAGATGTATTTTGGTGATGCGCTTAATTTTGTCATGTTCTGAAAAGGCAGTATGTTTGCCCTCACATTCCAGCTTTTCCTATTTTTTTGGCAAACACATTTATCTTCAAACATGTCCTATTATTTTCTACAAATATGTTTTGTACTCAGTTACCCGGTTTCAGTGTTGGGAAATAGGTTTATTTACCGCAATCAAAATTTCATTTTCTGAACATACACTGTCAAGTCCCTAAATAATTTTTTTTTAAATTGTAGAAAGTTCATTCGTTTGGTACCTAAATATCAGCTTGTCTTTTTCATTAGATACTCACATTTACTCCTTCTCCACATGGGCAGATACTACTCACAAATCTGTGTGTCCAGATCTCATGCAAGAGATGGCAACCATATGACAGGGTCGCACTCTGATGCTGCAAAATGTATACATTATGCCTGGGACTGACACCCCAACAGATGCCTTGGTTATCGTCTTAGGACAAGGATGCATAGCATATGCTGGGGTGCCTACTCAGTTTCAGGAAGGCCCACCTTGTTCCACGCATTCTGAGCTAGATGGTAGAAGTGGCCACTAGAAACTAGGTGCCAGCCATGTTATGGATACCCACCAAACAACAGGGGTGAACAACAGAGACTAAAGTGGGGGTTCACTTATGCCATGAAATCCCACCTTGTACCCCCATGTAGGCAATGTATGACTGTGATGCCAAACACATGCCAGGGCTAGCAACTGGCTATCGGGGATGCTGACCATAAGAAGGATACCTACTTGATAACAGTGGCGCTTACCAGTTACCAAGGGTGTTCGTGTTGGAGGATGCACATACAATGACAGAGGAGAGCTCCACATACCAAGGAAGACTTATGCTATCTGTGGCTGTCAGATGTATTTAGTGGTTGTCATATGCAAAGTAGGGACTCCTTATGTTTGAGATACCTGCATTTTTCCACTTTTGCCAGGAATGGATGTTAACTTAAAACATACACAACTTAAGTTTACCATTCTTTGGGCATGTTTCTTTGCAACGGATAGTTTCCAGATGGGCGAGGATGATCAGCATAATCTAATGGGGCCCTGTTCAAGTTGCCAACTTTATTTCAGATATCACACCTGGGGGGCTTGCTATCTTGTATCGGGATGCTCACCATATTTTATTTTTACTGTTTTTATTGCGTTGGATAAATCTAGCACACGCCTTGCCTCATTGGGGCAGTGGACTGCTCTACATAATGAACATGACAAAGTGCAAGCATGTATACAGTAAAAGGTTAGGCAAATACAAAAACAGCACAGAGAGTAAATCAAAATGAATCATCACAGGGTAGAAAAAAGGTGGAGGATGGAGGGAAGTCGATTGAACAGGTTTTGAGTTCTTTCCTGAATTGCACAATGAGACAAAAAGTCTGAGATGCAGAGGAGGTCACTACACAGTCTTGATGCTTTAGGCAAAAAAGGTTGTTGCCATGTATCCCTTTTGTGTAAGGAATGACTAACAAACACCAAGGTTGGTCACCAGATACCAGGAGATCCACCATATGCAATGGGTGGCCATAGAATATCAGGTGGCCATAGAATATCAGTGAGCCTCCACAGGTACGCACCTTTCCACGCCTATATGCATGCCTGTGCACATACATTGCACAGATGCAAAGTAAACTCTCTCTGTACTTACTTGATAAGCAACACTGTACTTTGAGCTTTACCTGGTCCATGGAAGCTACTAAAGGTAGAAAGGAGTGTTTTCAGCGCTCGTGCATGCCCTCCAGTGAGCATTTCCAAGTGGTAAAGAAAACCGAGCTAAGGCTTTCTAGTTCAAAGAATGACCATAAAGGCTAAGCCTCGGATCTCAAGATGCAGGAACTATAAGTGCAAGCCTCAGAATAACCTGTATCATGTAATTCTTGTAAAAAGCTGCAGTGCTAACAGTCCATACAAATGAACAAACATAAATAGGGCAGACTTGCTTCTAGAATAGGAAGAAAGAAATTTAAAAAAAATCCTGTGGTGCTTACATACATGCAAACAGACATGATCCAGGCAGGGGACTCCCGATTTTTGAAGCAAAAACTGGCTTTATTCTAGCAGTCTCCATCCTAAAATTGCCTCTGCTTCAATAGAAATCAATGGAGATTATACGTCACCCCGATTTTATTTTCAAAAACTCCCACTTTCCTGTTTTAACATGATGGGGTGCTTGGAACTATAAAAGTTTCATTCCGTGGAATTCCACTAAGTTATATGAAAATTCTGCGGAGTTCCGCACGTCGCCGTGTTTGCTATGAATCTTAGTGCCGGAGCTTGTTCTGCGCTGCAAAATCCAGAGGGTGCTGCTTCTTTGCTGCCACTCGAGTAGATTTGCTACTTGAGCAACAGCTTTATCACCGTGAACGGTCGTGGTCGCCGGCATTGAGAAAATCTCGCTAGTGGATGCCAGTTCCCGCTCGCCAACTTACTGGTGGTGAGTTGCGTACGAGAAAAACCTTTGCTACGTGGTGGTTGGCAGAGTGGGAAAACTCTATGAACTCAACCAGCAGAGCGGAATATATCACTCACCCTTCTTAAAATGTTGTCGTATATGGGCTTAATGCAGGAAATAATCAAATGAAGATTTTAATTGTACTGATCTCTGCTAACATTTCAAACATGCTAGTTTCACAAAACTGTAGGTTTATAGAAACATGTAAACTTTACTCAGACTCCCCTTGGTCTCCCGAGAAAAATAATACCTCACTTGTGTGGCTGTCCAATGCAGAATCAGCTAAAAACGTATTTAAAAAAAAATGTGCTTAGAATTCGCGGTGCTATACCATTACTCCCTATGTTTTTGGCCCTCCCCAGTCACAGGTTTTTGCCCACCCACACAAGTGAGGTATCATTTTACTCAGGAGAACAAGGAGAACTCTGGGTGTTATACAACTTTGTGCCGGCACAGTGATCCCACACAAAAATGTGAGGTTTTCAGGGGATTCTGGGTAGGAAAACGTTGTGGGATCCATGCAAGCCATACCACACTGGACTCCCCAGGGTGTCTAGTTTCCAAAAATGTGTGGGTTGTGTAGGTTTCCACAGATGGCTGCCGATCCCGGAACCAAAAACTCAGAGGCCCCCTATCTATCAAAAAAACGACCTGGATTTTGCAAGGGGGGCACCTGAGTTTTTGGTCCCGTGCTCGACGGCCATCTGGGGAAACCTACACAACCCACACATTTCTGAAAACTAGACACTCGCTGGAGTCCAGGGAGGTGTGGCTAGCATTGATCCCCCTATGTTTTCCTACCCAGAATCATCAGCAAATCTTTCTTACATTTCTGTGTGGGAACGTTGTGAGATCACTGGGCTGACACAAATTTGCTACCATCCAGTGTTCCCCCCCAGGACTCCCGATAAAAATGGTACCTCACTTGTGTGTGCCGGCCAAGTACTCGTGGCAGGAAAGAGCCCAAAACGTATTTTGGAGACATCAAAAACTATGTATCACACACTAACTGGTTTTGTAAGGGGGCCACCTGCATTTTTGGTCCCGGGCTCGATGGCTATCTAGGAAACCCTACCAAACCCAGACATTTCTGAAAACTAGACACCCAGGGGAGTTCAGGGAGGTATGGCTTGTGTGGTTCCCCAAATGTTTTCCTACCCAGAATCCCCTACAAACCTTAAATTTAGCTAAAATAAAATCACATTTTGCTTACATTTTTGTGTGGGATCACCGCACCTGCAAAAATTCCTACCACTAAGCATTCCCCTTGGTGTCCCGATAAAAATGATACCTCACTTGTGTTTGGTGTCCAATGCAGAATCACATAAAACTGTATTTTGGGGGGGGCGTGGCCAACCATCAGGGCCGATCGGACGTAACTCCGATCAGCTCCTCTCCAGGCCCAGCTTCATCTACGAGTTGTGAGGCACTTTCAGCTCCCAAAACGAAGCTGCCCAATGTCTGGGGGACCCTGGAGGTGCGGGGGCTTCCCGGAGGCGAGCTAAGAGCCGTGGGTGTGGTTTGCGGAGCAAAGACATTCCTGACGCCGGAGCCCTCGGCGCCTTCTAAAATGGCTGCCGTTGCCGAGCCCGATCTCCATCACGAACGCTGCGGCCCCGGGACTGGAGAGGTGCCGCGTGGAGACTAACGCAAAGGAGGGCACCAGGTACACTATCCGCCTACCCCCGGGAACTTCTTCCAGCTGCAAGAGAGTAGTAAGCTGTGCATCAACACCCGCGGCCGAAGGCTTGATCTTCATATCGGGACCCCCACTGGCTGCGGGGGCCCCCCGGTGGAGCTGAAGCTCTTGAGGACCGTAATTGCACATAACGCCAGGTACGGAGGAGGAGGGCCGAGGTGCTCCCCCAACATGAGGGTAGACCACCAGGAGTGATTACAGTGGTCTGGCGCAAGACCTTAAAATGGTGTCGGTCAGGCGCCATCTCACAACCTCTTGGGGAAGCATTGACAAATGCCCCGTATGGTGCCCCCATCCCAAAGCCCTCTCGATGCAGGTGAAGAGCTCCTGAGCCCATCAGCATCTAGTACGCGATCTCTCCCCGGGTGTGGCCCTGGATGCGGCGAGCTCACTGGCACCAAGTCGGGAAGGGGCTGGGGCACAAAACGGGGGGTGGGGGGGGGGGGGGGATCCCCCTGAAGCCCTGGGTCACGTCTCGGCCCAGGTGAAAATGTCCTCCAGTCAATTACCGGACGCAACGCTGAGAGTGTGATCGGACGGCAAGAGGCTCCTTTCCTCCGGCGAGCAGCGAGGGGTGGAAAGGAAGCAGGGAGGGGGTCACTTGGCTCCGTGAGGCCAGACTTTTGTGCAGGACATCCTGAGCAGCGCTTGCCCCCTCGGACAGTGTTTTTTTTTGTTGCGGAACGGCCTGACCAAGCGGTGGGCGTAGATCCTTATGCCACCCAAAAAAGCGCAGCCCACAAAGGTCTACAGCTTCTTCACCCACGCTACCAAAGGATCGGGCAGTGAATGAACAACGCAGCCAGACGGCCCTCACACGGAAGATCTGATGGCCTCATTACGAGAATTTGAACGAGCTCGAAGACGATATCAAGGCTGATATGGGGGCCTCTTTTAATGTGTTTAAGTCTGAAATGGGAGGCCGGCTGGTGTCTCTGCATTCAGATGTTGACTCCATTGGGGCCCGCGCTCTCGATCTTGAGGCTAAATACCAGGAGCTGGAAGACCGCGTGCCTCCCTTAGAGGCCCACTCCAGTGAATTACGAACTCGGCTAAAAAGCCACGGTGCTCAGATGCGAAGACCTCGAGAATCACTCCTGGCGGGATAGCTTTCTTGTGAGGGGCCTGGAAGAAGGCTGCGAAGGTCCATATTTAGAGGCCTGCATGCTGGGGCTTTTCTGATGGATACATCTGCCAATGGATTCCTCACCTTGTGAATATCCCCTGCGCCAACAACATTCGGAAACTTTTGTAGCAGTCCACGCCGATGAGGTCGAAGACTACGTCACAGAGACACGGCTCTGCTCACGACTTCCTGACGTCACCGGCTCCATAAGAAGACCTCGTCGGCGTGATGACGTCATTTCCCTTTTTTCTGCGCCGTCGACGCTAACGGTTTTCGTGACTCTCTGTAGCTTTGGTTGGATACTTTGTTTTCTGCTGGTATCTCTCTCTTTCTTCTTGTCTGTAGCTGAAGATGTCGACAAAGTAGTCCGGGTTTAAGCCTTGCAAGGAGTGCGGTAAGCACATGTCGATAACGGATCCGCATGAGGACTGTGTATAGTGCCTTTCATCGGGCCACGATGTTGAAGGATGTTCTTGCTGTCGCAAGATGAGCACAAAGGCTCTGAAGGAGAGGGAAGCCAAATTATTCATCGCCAGGATGAAAAAGGAGAAGAGAGGACGGAGAAGATCGAGGTCGATGTCGACGTCGGGACATGCTTCAAAGTCAAAGAAACATTAGAAAAAGAAGAGGCATGGATCTCAACATCGATCGGACAGGGATGCAGCTCCGAGAGCGACATCATCTTCTCGACGCCGTAAGGACTTTGTATCTCCTTCACCTGTTTCTGTTCCTGATTCTCCTGTTGGCCTGACATCGCCTGCTGCTTCACCGGTACATTCGCCGGCTCCATCTCCGACGCCGGCACAATCTCCGGCTCCGGCATCGTCTCCGGTTCCAATTGAAGATCTTCCGGCTCCGGATGAGTCTTCGACTCCGCAGATTCCACGGTCTGCGCCGATCGGCCAGAGTCCGGTGATGCCTCAGCCTGAGCCATATCCTCCATTTCCAGGCCCAGGTCAAGATCCTACGCATTATTTGAATGCGATGTATGGAGTCTTCTCTAGAGCCTTGTACCCCTCTGGTGCGCCTTCGGGTCCCATGGGTCTTATGGCTTTCAGTTTGGGAGTTCCTCAAGCTTACCCTCAGGCTCCCTTCATGCCATTTTTTCCGGCGACGCCGTGTTGGCATTTACCGGCGCCGAGGACATTGACGCCGCTTCCATCTTCACCGGCGTTCGATGCCGGCTGCTCCTTTGGATTGGCGCTCTACGCCGGCGCTGGCGGATTCGGTTACGACGCCGCCGACTCCTGCTGTGAGAATCAGATCCAGGAGAGAGGCACAAAGGTTACTGGAGAAACAGAGGTACCAGATGGAAGAAGGTGAGCTGATGGAATCAGACTATCTCTTTGAGGAATTGAAGGAGGCTAGTGGCCTGGACTTGTCACCTGAATGGGAGATTACCCCTCCTGCTGATGCTCCTTCAAAGGATGTGGCTCCCTACCACTCTATTATTAAAAAGGCGGCTGAGTTTCTGGATCTGCAGTTGCCAACTGCAGAGTTTAAACCAAACATCCTTACAGGGGTTCTACACTCTCCCTCCTCTGTATCGGAGCCTTTGCTTCCTTTTAATTACGCCATTATTGAGCCGGTAATGGAAGTATGGCGTAAGCCCTTCTCTGCTCCTGCGGTCTCTAAGGTTGTTGCAAGGAGATATAGGGCGGCTCCAGAGGACCTAGACTTTCTGTCCTCCCATCTTTCTCTGGAGAGTCTGGTGGTTCAGGCTGCCTGTTCCAAAAGATCTTAAGGTGCTTTTCCCCAAGTCCCTAGTGACAGAGATACAAAGAAATTAGACCAGTCAGCCAAGAAAGTCTTCTCTTCTGCCAGTATGGCTTTAAAATCGACAAATGCCACCTGTCTTTTGGGCCGATATATCCATGCTCTGATGGATTCAGCAAAACAACTGGCCCCAAAACTGTCAGAGGAAGATAGACTGAACTTTAATGAGGTGCTGTCGGACACCCAGGCGGCTGCACGTCTGGTAATCCAAAGTGGCTTGGATACCGCTGATTCTGTCGCAAGGATTATGGGCTCTTCTGTTGCCACAAGGAGGAGTGCGTGGCTCAAGTCATCCGAGTTCTCCCCTGATGTGCAGGCAACGCTCCTGGACTTGCCTTTTGATGGCTCTGGTCTTTTTGGTAAAAAGGCGGATGCTGCACTCGAAAGGTTTAAAGAGAGCAAGGCCTCGGCCAAATCTTTGGGTCTGCAAACTCAGCCTAGAGGTTCGTTCAGGAGGTACAGGGGCTTTGGGAGATCATCATTTCGTACTTTGAGACAGCCCCAGCAGCAGCAACAGCAGCAGAACACTCTGTATAAGAGCTACAGAGGCAGAGTCCGGGGTCGTGCTCGAGGTCGACAGCTCTCCTCCTCCTCCTCCTCCTCCCCCTCCTCTTCCTCAGCCCCTCCCACCAATGCAAAGCAGCCCTAGATCCACCATTCTGGATCATGCTGGTCCTGTGGGGGGGCCGGCTTACCCATTTTCTACAAGATTGGGAATCGGTCACTACAGATCTTTGGGTTCTAGATCTTGTCGAAAATGGGTACGCCTTTCCCTTTCGGGAATTCCCTCCAGATTGCCCTCCTTGCCAAGCTGCTTGCTCGGAGGACCACCTTCTTCTCCTGCAGGAGGATGTCCTGACATTACTGAAAAAAGGTGCGATAGAGGTGGTTCCAGAGCGGGAAAGTGGTCAGGGATGCTACTCCCGGTATTTCCTGATTCCCACAAAGGGCGGCAGGTTGCGTCCAATCCTGGACCTCAGGATCTTGAATCTTTTTCTGAAGCAAGAGAAGTTCAAGATGCTCACCCTTGCGCAGGTTCTTCAAGCGCTGCATCAGGAGGACTGGATGCTGTCAATCAACTTGCAGGATGCTTATTTCCACATCCCCATCCTGAAGTCGCACAGGAAGTATCTCCGGTTTACGATAGGGTCGCAACATTATCAGCTTGCGGTCCTTCCGTTTGGTGTTACTACTGCACCTCGAGTCTTCACCAAGGTGATGGCAGTGGTGGCAGCCCATCTCAGAAGGTCGGGGATTTCAGTTTTCCCCTATTTGGACGACTGGCTGATCAAAGCAGAGTCGCCAGAGAGGGTGCTTCATCATCTGCAGGATACAACTCAGCTGTTGTACAAATTGGGTTTCTCGATAAACGTGCCCAAATCTCACCTGGTGCCCTCTCAGCGCAACCTGTTCATAGGGGCGGTACTGGACACTACTGTGTGTCGAGCATTCCCACCTCCACAAAGGACTCTCGACATACAGGAAATGATTCCCTTGTTTTACAATGGAGCGGTCGTAACAGTCCTGAAGGTCCTTTGTCTGCTCTGTCTGTTCGCCTCCTGTATTCGGTTGATCAACCATGCACGCTGGCACATTAGGGCACTCCAGTGGTGCCTCCACAGGTAGTGGTATCAGCACAAGGGATATCTCAGGGAGTCTGTGAGGATCTCCAGAGAAGCTGCAGCGGATCTGTCTTGGTGGAGTGTGGAGGGCAATCTGTCTCAAGGCAAGCCCTTTCATCTACCTCCATCGGTGGCCACAGTGATAACGGATGCATCCACTTAAGGGTGTGGAGCGCATCTGGAGATCAAGGATCTTTGGTCTCCGGAGGAAAGGTTGCTTCACATCAACCTTCTGGAATTGCGGTTGATACGTTTGGCGCTCAAGGCCTTCCTCCCTTCCCTTCGCGGGCAGTCGGTTCAAGTCCTGACGGACAACACTACAGCGATGTGGTATGTAAACAAGCAGGGAGGAGTGGGGTTGCATTGTCTCTGCAGAGAGGCTCTGCGTCTCTGATCCTGGGTTCAGGATCATCAGATTTGTCTGATGGCAAATCATCTGGCCGGAGTTCTGAACGTGCGTGCAGACAGTCTCAGTCAGCAGTTCTTCGCCGACCACGGGTGGAGGCTTCATCCGGAGGTGGTTCGTCACGTCTTCCGGATGTGGGGAACACCTCAGGTGGACCTGTTTGCCACTCATGAGAACGCTCGCTGCCCGTCATTCTGCAGTCTCCAGTATCCGTTGCAGGGAGCTTTGGGGGACGCGTTTCAGTTGAGTTGGGGCACTCAACTCCTTTACGCGTTTTCTCCCATACCCTTGATTCCTCGGGTTCTGAGGAAGATTCGCCAAGACCGTCATATTGATCGCCCCGGATTGGCCAAGAAGGGTGTGGTATACAGATCTTCTCCACCTCTCCTCGTGCCCTCCGCTCCGTCTCCCTCTCAGGGCAGACCTCCTCTCGCAGTCGAAGGGGCAGGTTCTACACCCCCCACCTCCAGAGCTTACACCTTCATGCCTGGAGATTGAACGGGGCAACCTGAATTTTTTTTCTCTCCCGCCAGATGTGGTAGATGTGATTTTGTCTGCCAGACGTCATTCCACCAAATCTAGCTATTCCTATAGGTGGTCTAAATTTGTTCTTTGGTGCGGAGAGAAATCTATTGACCCTTTGAGAGCTCGTTTATCTGACATTCTTCAGTTTGCTCTTTCTCAGCAAGGTTTTGCTGTAGCCACTGTGAAGGGATATCTTTCAGCCTTGTCGGCTTTCCTTTGCTTGCCGGATCAGCCGTCATTGTTCAAATCACCTATTGTTTTACGATTTCTGAAGGGTTTACAAACAAGTTCCCGCCAACTCCTTTTATTGTACCTCAATGGGACTTAAGACAAGATTTAACTTACTTGATGGGTTCTCCCTTCGAGCCTTAACACAAGTGTCCCTTGAGACTATTGTCTCTCAAAACGTTTTTTCTTATTGCGATCACCTCGGCAAGGAGGGTAAGTGAGCCTCAAGCTCTGAGTTCAAAACCCCCGTTCTTGACCATTCATGCTGAAAGAATGGTACTCAGGACCAGGGCTGCTTTTCTGCCTAAGGTGGTAACTCCTTTCCATCTGGGGCAATCCATTACCCTCCCTACCTTCTATCCTCACCCTTCCAAGGAGGAGGAGCGGGCTTCACCGCTGGACCCTAAGAGGGCGGTGAGCTTCTACCTTGATAGGCCTAAAGACTTTTGAGTGGACAACCAGCTCTTTGTGGGCTTCGCTGGCTGCAGGAAAGGCAGAGTGGTGCACAAGCGCACCCTTTCCAGATGGATTGTCTTGTGCATCAAGATATGTTACTCTTTGGTTGGTAAGGAACCTCCAGAGGGTTTAAGGGCTCATTCTACTAGGGCTAAGTCTTCTACGTCTGCCTTGTCTAGAGGTGTTCCTGTGGAGGACATTTGTAGGGCGGCAACTTGGGCCTCCCTCCACACTTTCGCGAAGCATTACTGCTTGGATTCCGAGGTGAGGAGGGACGGACACTTTGCTCATTCCGTCCTTCAGGACTTTCTGGTATAGAAGGGTGGACACCCTCCTCCGGGAGTGGGACTGCTGTGGGAATCTTTTCACAAGGTGAGAAATCCACTGGCAGATGTATCCATCAGAAGAACAAGTTACTTACCTTCGGTAATGCTTTTTCTGGTGGATACAGTATATGCCTGTGGATTCCTCACTGACCCACCCGCCTCCCCGTTGTCCACCCTTGTATACCTACAATTCTGATGATGGTGTTTCAAAATGTATTTGTTACTGTCAAAGGCAGTGTTATTTCTTTTGCCTTCGTATATTATCTCCACACTGTGTGTGTTGCTTTGTATATTATGTACTGTGTATATATTGCTGTCAGTCCATCCGTGTGCCTCGAAGGCACGAAAAAAAGGGCGGAACTGACGTCATCACGCCGACGAGGTCTTCTTATGGAGCCGGTGACGTCAGCGGAGTCGCGAGCGGAACCGTGTCTCTGTGACGTCGTCTTCGACCTCATCGGCGTGGACTACTACAAAAGTTTCCGAATGTTGCTGGCGCAGAGGATATTCACAAGGTGAGGAATCCACAGGCGGATACTGTATCCACCAGAAAAAGCGTTACCGAAGGTAAGTAACTTGTTCTTCTCGACTGTGCTGGGAGACTCTGAGCCGGAGGTTCGTCTTGAGAGGGTCCACAGGGTGGGGCCCCCCATCCCGGGTGATTCCAGGAAACTCAGGGACGTACTGGCAAAATTCAGCTCTTTCAAAACCAAGGAGTTGGTCCTTCAGAAGGGGCGAGCGCTTGACAAGGTGTCCTTCCAAAGCGCAACGTGCTCTCAGTACCAGGATGTAGATCAAGCCACACTTGTTCGACGTCAGTTGTTCCGCCCAGTCACATCAGACTTATGAGACCGCAAGGTGAAATACAGATGGACCTCCCGCTTTGGCCTAGCTTTCTCACTTGACAATAAAAACTACGACTGCACTGATTTGGAGCAGGCGACGACTATTATGGGTATCGAGATGCCTGTCCCGGCCTGAGCGCCAGAATTAAGAGTTTTGGAGGAAGCAGCGGGCTCAAAGAAGCAATGTGGGGAGCACTGACTACAGCAGCAGAGAGCTGGCAAGAACAATATGGGTTGATGAGATATCTGCTCTCTGCCATCCACATGCTGTGTTTCTTATTACGACGCCGGTTGGGCTTGCAGTTTGCGGGCCTTTGCAGCAGCCTTAGACTCCTGCCATTTGGACATCGACCACTCTGACTCTTAATGATGAGGCTGAGGGGGGAAGGGTTCGAAGTTGTCATGATCGTCGACAACACTTGTTATCTCTCGCTAATATCTTACTTGTGCCTACGTAGCAGTTCTATGGGCCTTGGAGGTGGAATTTGGACCACCCCTGATAATGCTCGAATTGTGGTTCTCCTCTGTGATAGAGAATCCTCGAGCTCTCAGTTATGGTTTATATTTGTTAATGTTTATATTGTTTTGGTGTCACTGTACTTTCTGCTTTTATTTTAGGTTCCTTTGGTATGGTGGGAGCGAAGGGGGAATGGTAATGTGCGTAGTGCTCCCTGGAGTGCAGCTGGAGACAGGCTAGAGGGTTTAATGTTAACTGATGGGGATTAATTGCCTAACGTGGAACGTAAAAGGCCTTAACTCCCCTAACAAAAGGAGCCAGGTCTGGAAATTCCTAAATGACTACCAGATTAAAATTGCTGCCCTGCAGGAGACTCCTCTTCTATGCAAGGAGGAATAACGATTGAAACATAGGGCCTACCCGCAGGTTTTTTGTTCCTCGGCATACACTAAACACAATGGGGTGGTGCTTCTCTTTCATACATCGATCCCGTTTCTCCACCATGACACAGACAACGAGGGGAGGTTCTTGATGGTTAGGGGTGAGATACGGGGACCATCATGCACTATAGCCACTATTTGTGCACCCAACACAGGGCAGCATGATTTCCTGAACTCATTCCTTGTCACACTAGAGGGATTCGCAAGGGGCGACATCTAATTGGTCGGAGACTTTTATCTGATAATGGACTCGGCCCTTGACACTTCACACTCCCATAGGGTGGCAGGAGGGGGGGGGTGGTGTTTAGCAAACCACTTAAAGCTGCTTTACAGGGGTTGGGGTTACTAGAAGCTTGGAGGGCGGACCACCCCGCGACCCGGGATTACTCCTTCTCACACTCGCATAGGACATACTCCAGGATCAATCATGCATTCCTAAGTCAGTCCCTCCTCCACACAATAGAAGGTTCCCAGTTTCACCCGATTTGCCTCTCTGATCATGCTCCCTTAGAGTTGGTCCTTGATTGGCCTGCCCCACGCTCCAAACTTGTCAGGTGGTATTTTCCCAATTTCCTTTGCAGAGATCGGCTTCTTAGGAATGAGTTAAGAAAGGCAATCACAGAATTCTTTGATCTTAACGAACCAAAGCACACCTCCCTAGCCAACAATTGGGACGCCTTCAATTCAGTTATTCGGGGGAAGTGTATCGAGCTAGACGCCACTCTCAAGGCACAACGCAAGGGGGAACGCCTTCTCCTCGAGGGGGAGCTTCGAACAGCCGAGAATGACCACAAGACTAAGCCCACGTTCCAATCTCTCCTTAAGGTTACACAGGTCAAAGGGGGAACCTTCAAGCTATTTACACCAATGGGGCTGAAAAGACTCTCCTTCGCTAACAGGCGCGCAGTTATGAGGGAACAAGGTGGGTTCTCTATTAGCACGTCCACTACGGGTGAGGCAGGAGAAGGAGTACATTAAGTACATATTCGATGGGAAGGGGGTCTCTCCCGCCAAAGCGAGGGAGGAAAGCCAAAGCTTTTGGGGAATTTTATCGCTCCTTGTATGCCGCCGATCGTCTAGATGCACAAGTTCAGGACCAATACCTAGAGGCTCTGGACCTGCCCCAGGTTTCGGACTCCACCAATGAAGACTTAAGTAGACCCATTTCCGCAGAAGAGGTCCAAAAGGCAATCAATTCTCTTAAGCTCCAAAAAGTGCCCGGCCCCGATGGTCTCAATGCCCACTTCTATCGTACTTTTGCACCTGATGGAGTCCCCAGTCTTGTGACGCTCTTCAATGATATCGCTGGCACGCAAAAGGTGACCCCTTCGATGGGTTAGGCTCTGATCTGTCATCCCCAATCCAGGGAAAGACCCCTCTAGCTGCACCTCTTACAGACCTATAGCGCTCCAGAATCTGGATGATAAGCTATATTCTAAAATATTAGCCTCACGCCTGGAGCACGTTATGCCGCTACTTGTGCAGCCAGACCAGCTGTGTTTCATCAAGGGGAGACAAACCCATGATAACCTCCGGATGGTAATCCACATTATTGTGAAAGCACAGAGGAAGGACATACCGGTGGTCCTTCTCTCGCTTGAAGTGGAGAAGGCCTTTGACCGCGTTGATTGGGCCTTTATGACCCGTACACATCGTCGGTTTGGTTTTGATGAGGCCTTCATTGGAATGGTGCGGGCGAATTATTGCGCGCCGAGTTCCAGTGTCGTGGTAAATGGAATCACTTCGGAACCTTTTAACCTTTCTAGGGGAACCCGGCAGGGGTGCCTTTTGTCCCCCCGACTATTCGCGCTCCGCATCGAACCTTTCGCAGAGTGCATTCGGTCCAACCCAGACATGGGGCGGTCCCATTTGGCACAGACGAACACAAGATTTCCCTCTTTGCGGATGATGTGCTTCTTCCAGTCACGAGACCGCTATCTTCTCTCCCAGCGATTCAATCTGAATTTGCCTCCTATGAATAGGCCTCGGTAAGGTGAACCTCTCAAAATCCTTCCTTCTTAATCTAACTGTGCCTAAGGAGTCCATGCGGGCTATTGAAGGTGCAACCCCTTTCCAGAGCACGCACAAAGACATCTCGTATCTCTGCATCAAACTCGCCCCCAAGCTGAAACACCTTTACGGAGCTAACTACCCTCCTCTGCTGCGCCAGCTTAAAGCTGATCTGTCTAGATGGAGGACGGCCTATCTTTCATGGATAGGGCGGGTCAACACCATCAAAATGAACGTTCTCCCGCGCTTATTATATCTCTTTCAGGGTCTACCTATCCCAGTAGACCGGGCGCTTTTTTGCGAACTGAAAACAATTATTACCAAGTTTATTTGGCAGGGGATAAGTGCAGGGCTTTCCAACCACGTGTTAACTAGATCGAGAGAGGAGGGGGGATTGGCCTTGCCGGACTTCTTCGGGTACTATAGGGCAGCTCAACTTAGGGTGATCACGGAATGTCCCTCCGAGAATCGGAAAAACTTTGGCTCCACATGGACGGACAAATAACAGGGAGAACGATCTGGGACTTCCTGTGGAAACAGAAACATAATCGACCACGTCAGTACCCCTACGGCGACCACCTTAAGAGTTTGGGATGAGTTAACTAGATCCACTCCTCTTACCACCTTTCCTAACCCCCTACATGGCCATTCATTTCAACCCGAGGTTCCTCTGGCGCTGCGGGAGGGACCATTTGAGGCTTGGCGGGAGGGTGGCAGTCTTATGCTCTCTCATCTGTTTGAACAGGGGAAATTATTTACTTTTACGGAATGTGTTCAAGCCTTTCACCTCCAGCCATCTGAAGAATTTCACTATGTGCAGCTAAGCATTGGGCCCTACAACCGCAGATAAGGCAGTCCCCCACTAGATATTTACTTCCCATCGAGAAATTTGCGCAGTCAGGAGACTCTTGGGATCTCACCACACCCCTAGACACCAACGGTTCTGGGATGCACTATTAGACACCCCATTGGAGAAGAAACAATGGACCTCACTATATAGGGATATTCCCAAGTTTAATCGCTCCATGTTTTTAAGGGAGGCTCATTATAAAGTTATGTATGAATGGTACCTGCACCCCCAGAAGCTACACACTCTTCAGATAGGTGCTGGAGAGGCTGTGGGCTGCTGGATGACTTCAGACATATCTGGTGGGACTTTCCACACATCAAGCCCTTTTGGAAGGAGGTCCTTTCCCAAATCAAACTGATTCTGGGCTATCCGATTCCGTACACACTAGAACACACTCTCTTGGGGATCCGGGATCCCAACCTAAAGCGCCAAACTCGGGGAGATCGATCCATGATGTGGCTGTGCCTCGGGGCTGCTAAGATGGCGGCTGTGGCTGCGTGGAAGAAAATAGAGGCCCCCTCCCCAATGGCACGCCAGACTTTGGCGTGCACTGATGATGGAGAGAATGGCAGACATTGTGGAAGACTCACGAAGGGATTTGACTATATTTGGGCCCCCCTGAACGAATATCTATCGGAGGGGCTGCCTCTGTTTGCATGTTGTCTGTGGCTGCAAGCTCTACATCTCTTTCATATCTGGAGCATCTGTTGGCTCTCCCGATTCGCTGAGGGGGCCCCTGGGGATGTGGAGACCCCCTCTCCATAGGGTCCGGCCTTCACCTGCAACCACATTTGAACTTTCTTTGACCATGACACCATAGTTTGAATATTTGTGTTTATTGTTATGAGTTATGGGGGGAGGGGGGTTGGGAAGGTTGATTGCCAAGGACTTTTCTGACCTCCAACAAGATCTTGTTGATATCTGCATTTGCGGGGTCCGTTGGAGACCTGGGAGGTATACGCTGAGTATATTTAGGGATTGCAGAGTCCTAGTTCACAAACTGTATGCGATACTTTACGTTTCTGTAACTCTTGCCATCTACGATGTATTGGGGTCTCCTTCCACAGTGTGATTTTCTGTGTACTGTTTTATCTTTGAAACTAAAATATATATATTTGAAAAAATGTATTAAAAAAAATATATAGCGCTTAGAGTTCCGGTGATATACTCTCAATACCTATGTTTTTGGCCTTTCCAAGTCACAGGCACTTGGCCCACCCACACAAATGAGGTATCATTTTACTCAGGAGACTGAGGGGAACGCTGAGTGGTAGGACATTTGTGCCGGCGCAGTGATTCCAGCCAGAAATGTGAGAAAAATTTGATTTTGTTTTTAGTTACATTTGAGGTTTGCAGGGAATTCTGGGTAGGAAAACATTTGGGGATCCACGCAAGCCATACCTCCGTAAACTCCCCCGGTGTCTAGTTTTCAGAAACGTCTTGTTTTGGCAGGTTTTACTAGATGGCCGCCGAGCGCAGGACCAAAAACACAGGTGCTCACCTTGCAAAATCAGGTCATTTTCTGATAGAGGATCTGCGTTTTTGGCCCCAGGCCAGCTAGGGAAACCTACCAAACCCACACATATCTGAAAGCTAGACACCCTGGGGAGTCCAGGGAGGTATGGCTTGCGTGGATCCCAGAATGTTTCCCTACCCAGAGTCCCCTGCAAATGTCAAATTTTTCTCAAATATTGGTGTGGGAAAGTTGACACAAATTTCCTGCCAGCCAGCATTCCCCAGGTCGTCTGATAAAAATGGTACCTCACTCGTGTGGGTGGGTCAAGTACCTACGACAGGTAAGGGCCCTAAACGTATTGTGGGGAATTCAAAATGACCTATCATAAAGCAACCTGGTTTTGAGGGGGGGGGGGGGGGGGGGAAGGTTTCTTGGCCCTGGCCTCAGCGGCCATCTAGGGAAACTTACCAAACCCACACATTTCTGAACAGTAGACACCCCCTGGGGGTCTAGTGAGGTATGGCTCGCGTGCATCCCCCAATGTTTCCTTACCCAGAATCCCCTACAAACCTCAAATTTAGCTTAAAAATCACTTTTTCCACACATTTATGTGTATGATCACCCAGCCAGCACAAATGTCCTACCACCCAGCGTTCCCCTGGTTCTCCTGAGTAAAATGATACTGCACTCTACACCACTCTAATCTACTGTGCACCACTTTTTTGATTTGTTTGAAAAGTTTTATATAGCGCTGGCTAGACCCAGAGGCATCAGAGCGCTTTACATGAGGTAGGACATTGTTTCAGAACATTGTTACATAGTTACATCAGTTTCTGTAGCGTTGCATAATATAGAAAGGGAACACAGTATAACATAGTTACATGAGATTATTAAAGCATATCATAACAAAGTACTTCAGGGGACAGAGAAAGGTCAGGCTGGAAAAGGGGAGGCAGATAAAGAACTCCACTGAACTCTATAACACTGCACTCTACACCACTTCACTCTATGCCTCTCTAATCTGCTTTGTACCACTCTGCTCTATGCCACTGCACTCTATGCCACTCTGCTCCACTCTCCGCCACTGTAGTTTACTCTGCACCACGCTACGCCCCAGTGCTCTACTCCACCACTGTATGCCACTTCACTCTACTCTGAAACAATCTATTCTGCGCCAGTGTGCCAGTGCACTATGCGCCAATGCACTCTGCTCACTGCACTCTGCACCTACGCACTCTGCGCCAGTGCACTTAATACCACTTTACTCAAAACCAATGCACTCTATGCCACTGCACTCTACACCAACTACATTGCACCACTGCATTCTGTGCCTTTATGCTTCACTGTGTAACACTCTAAGCCACTGCATGCTACGCCCCTGCACTCTATGCTGTACCACTCTACTCTGCACCACTCTAAACCACTGCATTCTACGTCGATGCACTAAAACACCACGTTACCCATAAAACCAGTGCACTCTGTGCCACTCGACACCATTCCGCTCTACTTCACTGCACTCTACACCAGTCTTTTCTACTCTGTGCCAGTGCTATATACACCACTCTACTCTGCCCACCGCGCTCTACTCCGCCACACACTACGCTACTCCCCACCATTCAAATCTATTCTACACCACTGCAGTCCACACCACTGCACTCTATCCATCACCACTCCACTTCACTCTACTCTGAAACAATCTGCTGTACGCCATAGCACTCTACCCCATTGCAGTCAACTCTGCACCCATCTTCTCTACCACGCCACTGCACCAATCTACTCTGTACCACTGTACTTTACACCACTTCCCTCCAGGCCACTCTACCTCACTCAATGACACACTACTCCACTCTGTGCCACTCTCCAACACTACTACATTTTACGATGCTGTGCTCAACTCCCTCCATGCCACTTTATTGCACTCTATTTTGTGGCACACTACTCCACTCTATTTCACTATTCCACCCCACTGTTTGCTGTTCCACTCTCCTACACTACTCTGATAATCTATTCCACTTTATACCACTCTTCTCTAAAACACTCTACTCCACTGAAAGCAACACCCTCTACTCCACGACACTCTATGCCCCTTCAGTTTACAAAACTCTATTCCCTCAACAAACTCCACTACACCACCCCATGACACTCCTGTTGACTCCATTCCACTTATTCTACTCTACGCCACTCCATAACACTTCACTCTACTCCACTTTATGAGTCTCCACGCCACTCTCCTATACTCCACTAACTTTTAGCCATGCTGAACAGCAGCCATGCTGGTGTACAATTTCGCTAAAAAATATAGACAAAGCTAACCGCTACCATCAAAAGTCCGGTAACGCTAGATATATGCCACCCAGTTTGATTCGGCATAAAGTGGGATTGGCGTGTACATTGGGACATGATAGTCACCCCCCCTAATGAGTATACCATCCTCCAAAGTTCGGACAAAAAATATAAGCAACCAGCACAAATCGATCTCCTTTGCTAGGGCCTTTCTGGAGTGCGAGAGGTCTCATGGTATATCTTGGAGGAAGAGAGTTATTCAGTGATACTACTAACTCAAGACCTGGCTCTTCCACTGAACCTCAGCAGCACCCAGTAGGACCTGCAGCACCCCAGCGCCTTGAGGCCCTAGCGGGTGAGTAGTCCCGCTTAAATTCTTATTGATTGACCCCCTTGTATCAGGAGTGTCAGCAGGCTTTACATTGGTCGATGCGATCAATACTGTTTTGTTTTACTGGACATGCTGCTGGGGAAACACTTCTAAGCATTCCCAAAATGTTTAAAGACTCGGAAAGTGAGCCGAGGGATGCACATGTTCTGTTCAGGATCACAGAAATTGATAAAATGGGGAAGCTTTGATCAAAACCGTGGTCCTCCGTCCTGACATCTACAACTAAACCAATCTCCACCCAAGTAGTTCCCAAAACTTCCCGAAGAATTACTAATACCAAACAAGAGACTTTAACAGTTAATGTACCAATCGGAAACCTTTCAGAATTAAACGGAAGGGTGCTGTTATGTTTTTGTTTGTTGGCCCTGGCTTCGAATACTTAAATTCTGTAAAACATTGGCAATTCCTGAGTGGCAATGTTGAATTACATGATTAAACTCTAACCATGCGGTATCGGACAGGCCGGTTGAGGACTCGTGTGAGCTTCTGCGCGATCTGGCTCTGCCTTGCCTCTCTGATATAGACAGGGACGATTTGGATGGTGACATCACAGCTGACGAAGTCGCGGGTGCTATCCGTTCACTGCGCCCGGGCAAGGCCTCGGGCCCGAACGGTCTGCCAATTGAGTTCTATAAACTCCGTCCGGACAAGATTGCTCCGCATCTGCGAGCTATGTTTGTGGAGGCGCGGGAAATGGGATGCCTTCCCTTTGACCAACGTCTGGCGACAATTGTGGTCATACACAAAGACGGCAAGACCAGAAATAAATGCAGCTCCTATAGGCCGATTTCGCTACTTAATGCCGAGCCGAAAATCCTTGCTAAAATACTGGCCAACCGCTTGATTAGGGTGATCGGGGACCTGATTCACCCGGACCAATCCGGTTTCATCCCACATCGTAACACTGCGTTGAACCTCAGGCGCATCCACGGCGTGCTCGCGCGGACGGGGACGCTGCAGGAGTCGACCGTTGTGGCTGCACTCGACGCCACGATGGCCTTTGACACGGTAGAGTGGGCATATCTGTGGGCGGCACTTGCAAAATTCGGCTTTGGGCCTGGCTTTGTTGGCTGGGTGAGATTACTATATGAAGGACCCTTGGCCAAAGTCGCGGTCAATGGTAGGGCGTCCTGTCCGTTCGAGCTGGGGAGGGGCACCAGGCAGGGTTGTCCCCTGTCGCCGTTGTTGTTTGCTCTTGCCCTTGAACCGCTGGCGGCATGGATAAGATGGCACCCGGACATAAGGGGGATCCGATGGTCACCAGATCATGAGGACCGCATCTCTCTTTATGCTGACGACATTTTGCTATACCTCACCTCCCCTAGGAAGTCTCTCATAGTAGTCTGTGACGTTTTGGCCTCTTTTGGTAGGAACTCGGGTCTCACCATTAACTGGGGTAAGTCGTACCTGTACGCCCTGTGTGGAGACATCCCTGTTCTCCCGCGGAATTGTTCGATCCAGATCGCCCGGGATGGCTTTTTGTATCGAGGGATCTATATCTCCGCCGATCCGATTGTTCGGTATGAGAGAAACCTGCTCCCTCCATTGACGCACTTGCGGCGGGATGTGGCGGGTTGGCGGCGGCTGCCGCTTTCCCTCCTGGGCCGGGACGCGCTGTTCAAAATGATGTCTCTTCCCCGCTTTCTTTATGCCCTGCAGAATACTCTGGAGCTGGTCCCGGCCAGCTATTTCCGGGAGGTTGAGAGCCTCCAGCACTCGCTGCTGTGGGAGGGCCGACCGCGTATAGCTATCGCAAAACTGACCCTTCCGTGGTACGACGGGGGTATCGCGCTTCCTGACATCAGGCGATACTACTGGGCCACCCAGTTAAGTGCTATCAACCATGGCGTCTACGGTCCGGCGCTGAGCCCCGGCTTTGCTTTGGACCGATGGTTGCTGCGCGGGGGTAATTACTTTAGAGCACTCTACTCTAGGTCGATGGATGGGTCCCTCACGGGGCCGACCAAGACAGCGGTACACGTGTGGAAGGCTGTTACGAACTCGTTGGGTTGGAAGGGTAGGCTTACCCGCGCCACTCCGTTGTTTGATTCCGATGTGTTGGGGAAACTTTGGCACACGAAGGGGTTTGAGAAATGGGACCTGATTGGGATTTCCAGAGTGGGGGATCTTCTTGTTAAGGGACGAGTGAAATCGTTTGATGAGCTACGGACGGAGTACGATCTGGAGGCTACGGAATATTTCCGGTACGCACAGGTGCGCCACGCTCTGCGGTCCGTCCTCGTCGGGGGGGAGGCTGTGCCCGAGTCCTCTCCTTTGGAGGATCGGATTCTGGATGGCCATATGCCGGAGAGTACAATCTCCTTAATCTATAAGAAGCTTGTTAACGTCCGGACCGACCTCCTCCTCGGGGTGCGTGATCAGTGGACTAGGGACGGTCTTGAACTGGATGATGAGGACTGGCAGTATGCCATTTCCTCTCCTAAGGAGGTCGCGATCCCGGCACGGCTAAGGCTAGTGCAGCTTAAGATACTTCATAGAGTCTATGTCACGGGCCCCCGACTGATTCATATGGGTTTCTCCGAGGATGGTTTGTGTAAGAGGGGCTGCGGGATGGTGGGCACCTTCTTGCATATCATATGGGAATGTGGTGTGATTGCGGAGTTCTGGAAGCGAATTCATGTAGTGATGCAGGAGGTCACGGGCTTTGCACTGTTGCCAGAGGCACGGCGCTGTCTTTTGAATGTCTGGGGTCCTACTGACTATGATGCAGCGCAGACTCAATGGGTGACCCTGGGAAATATGGTGGCGAAGCGTGATATTGCGCGACTGTGGGGCTCTCAGAGACCTCCCGCTGTGGACGCATGGATGGAAAATATGGACTGGAGCATGTTTAGGGAGAAGACGGCGTACTGTGCCCGGGGGCGGCCTAAGAAATGGCATAAGATTTGGGGGCGATGGAACCAGTATAGGGGGGATATATGTCTGCCCTGGCCACTGAACCGTTGGAGGAGCACCTTTCCCCCTAGCCCTACTTCCAACTTGGGATTACTATGAGGATATTACGTTAGATTGCTAGTGCCTCTGCTTCTCCCTCATCCGCCCGATCGGTGGCTTTGTTCTGTGTTTGAGAATGGGGCTGCGCTCCCACCGGGAACTTGCACGTGTTTATTGGGTACACTGCCTTGCTTGTATTATTTATTTTAGGTTGTTCTAAAAAAGGAACCTTTGTCTTCTCCTGCACCAGAGCTATGGACACTTCCATGTGTGGTCCTTACTTGGCTGCCGAACCTCCGGGATGTCGGCTGAATAGCTGTGTTCCAGACTGATATAAATAAAGGTTTTTAAAAAAAAAAAAAAAACTCTAACCATGTTTCGAACACCAATTGCAAACCCGTTTCTTGTATACGTGGTCAGTGTTTATTGATAGTTGAGCAATGTCTGGCAGTCCCTCCACAGACACGTGAGAGGGAGCATTCAACTCTTTTAAACATGGATTGTACTTTTACCTGCGCTTTTTAAGGTGCTTATATCTAGTTGTTATACCAATCTACAATTCGTTTTTGCCAACATTTCCAGGCGCTAGTTTATTAAAATTCGAAGCTCATTAAAATGTGTTTTTCATAAAAATGGGAGTCTTTAACTAGTGGACAAAGCTCCATAATTGAGTTTTACGCTTTCTTTTTTTGCACAAATCACGCAATGATTATAACGAAGAAACGTGAATAGTATTAGCATTTTTCCTATTTATACCCTGCCCGCTGTTGCGCTAAAATAGTTCCCTTTGTACTTAAAATGGGTTAATGTGCGGTGAAATACCGGATCTTGTAAACCGTTTCACCGCACATTATCCTCTTCTCATCTATTTATGGAAGCTTGAATGTCTTGTGTGTTAGCCAGACACCACGCTGGTGGTTTATACTGTAAACTTTCAATTTGTGTGTGCCATCCGCTTTTGATGTGACTCTGTGGTAGAGACAGTTTTAACACTGATAGTGACATAAAGAAAGAGTGATGATCAGTGGTTCATGAGTTGGCGTCCTGGCACCACGATTCAGTCTTTCTTCAGCAGAAGTACATATATTTAATTATTTAATTTAGATTAATTTCCGGGTTCCAAAGGGAAAAATATAGGCATGCCCGCGAGGCAGCGTCTCGAAGTAAATGATCAGTTATTCCTCCTTCCACAAGCTCTTCAAAAGAACAAAAACAAGCATTGGCATAGCCAATGGGTCTTGCTTTTGGGACCTTTTAAGTATTTAGTTATGCAGCACAATATCCTTGGTGCAACCACATCAACTGTTGCGTGGCTAAACACTTATAAGGTCCCAAAGGCGAGACCTATTGGCTATGCCAATGCTTGGTGTGGTTGTGTGTGTGGTTGCGGGTGAGGTTGTGGGTGTGGGTGCAGGTGTGTGTGGATGTGTGGTTTTGTGTGTGGTTGTGATTGTGTGTATGGTTGTGTGTGTGCGTAGGTGTGGTTGTGGTTGGGTGTGTGTGCTTGTGTGGTTGTGTGTGTGGTTGTGATTTTGTGTGGGTGTGGTTGTGTGTGGTTCTGTGTGTGTGGTTCTGTGTGTGGTTCTGTGTGTGGTTCTGTGTGGTTCTGTGTGGGTGTGTGGTTCTGTGTGTGGTTGGTTGTGGGTGTGGTGGTTGTGTGTCTGTGGTTGGGTGTGGTTGGGGTTGTGCATGTGTGGTTGTGGTTGTGTGTGGGGTTGTGTGTGTGGGGTTGTGTGTGTGTGTAGTGTGGGTGGTTGTGGGTGTGGGTGTGGTTGTGTGTGGTTGTGGTGGTGTGGTTGTGCGGGTGTGGTGGTGAGGTTGTGTGTGTGGTTGGTGGTTTGTGTGTGGTTGTATATGTGGGTGTGTGTGTGTGGTTGTGGTTGTGTGGGTGACAGTAATACTAAAAGCATCTCAAAATAAAGGAACACAAACATCGAGTTTGTGGAAAGAGAAAGCATGTTGTAAGTGAAACTGGCGCAGCAAAGCATTAACACGACAACAAAACAAACAAGATCACTTAGAGAAGAGTGAGTGCTGATAATGGATACACACAGCCCATCATCTTAAGAGTTCGATTGCAGCCAATGTGCACTCAAACCTGCCCCCTCCTTGTGAGTTGCACCCGATATTTCATGAGATGTAACTGCTGCACCCACCATAGCGCTTTGAGATCTAAAGCGCTACGTAGGTCTAATCGATTAACCAGTCGCCAACATGCTGTGCTTTTAAAGAGAATGTGCCAAAAGTTTGCAGCTTCCTCATCATGTCCTCATGAAAGCGCCTACGAAAGGACTCCCTGAATGGTGCAACGGACATGAAGCAGCCGCTGCGATCAGAAATAAACACTGTGAACGTTGTCCAGTTTCACAGTAACATTTCCTTAATGTTCTTTAAGTCACAAAACAGTAATACTAAAAGCATCTCAAAATAAAGGAACACAAACATAGAGTTTGTGGAAAGAGAAAGCACATTGTAAGTCGTAAGTCAAACGGGCGCAGCAAAGCATTTACACAACAACATGTTCTTTGATGTTGGATGATCTTTGAACGAGAACATCAAAGGGGCTCCGCGAAAGTGATCGCGGGCGCTTAATGAGCATGACGAGTTTTGCTAGCCTCTGCTTCTAAGCGCGCGCCCGCGCACATGCACTGTAGCTCTAGGCTGGGTCAGGCGAGACCTAAAAAGCATTGGCATAGCCAATAGGTCTCGCTTTTGGGACCTTATAAGTATTTAGTTATGCAGCACATTATCCTTTGTGCAACAACATCAACTGTTGCATGGCTAAACACTTATAAGGTCCCAGAGGCGAGACCTATTGGCAATGCCAATGCTTGTTTTGTTTGCTGTTGCCGCCACATGATATAGTTAAATGTAAATGTTGTTGTAAGCTTGTAAAGCGCACAGCTGCCCACCAACGGGGGCGTCCCGGCGCTGTGGACCGCTGGGGAACCCGTCCTGGCTATCCCTGTGAGATGGTCCCTTTCTGGGTATCTCCAAGGTGAAACCAGGCATCCCCGGCGTCTGTGGGGGGCCGTTGTAGAGATGAGGCAAGCTTAATGCCCAGAGTTGCCGAGTGTGTTCCTGGTTAGAGTAGGTACCGAGGCGAGAATTATCAAGTCCATTTTGACCCTGGTCCACGACCCTGCCGCGTCGGGAATTGAACCCTGGTCCATGGCCGATTCTCTGCTTACGGGTCTGCCGCCTCTACCTAGTGAGCCACACCTCTCCACCTTCCTTGGGAGGAACATAGCAGAGGAAATGGCACAAATACCTCACCTGACCTCCTTTACCCCCCACCCCACCCCCACCCTTCTCAACCTGAGTCTGAACTCTGTGCATGAGGTTGGGGCTTGTCCAGTGGCGTGTGCGTTGTCTCGCACTTCTTCAAGGTCCACCTGAACACAGAGCTGACCTTTGCTCATAGAGCTGAGGCTACCCCAGCAGATCAGGTGCTTCCTTCTGCCAACAAATAGCATCATCATTAATATCATTCTTTGTTTACAAAGCTGCCATATTGGAGAATAACTATCATTCCCTTCGGTAAATTGTACGTTTAAAGATCCGCAAGATGCCTCGGCCTTATATCAAAGTATAACCAGCATTCTCATCGAGCCAGTGGTTGAAGGGAGCTCATTCAAACAAGCCATTGGGTGAAGGAGGTTGACTTGCATAAGGAATTGTACGCTGCCTGTTATGTTTATATGACGTCTTCCATACAGTTAAAGAAGTCTTTGGACAGTTCTAGAAAGGAATGGGTCAGGTGACAATTGGAGCGACCGTTTTGTTTTGCACGGTACGTGTTTACAATTGTTTCTTACTGTGATAACGAAGATCACTGTACCTAAGGTTTTGGGCATATACCACTTCATTCATGTAAGCAATAATCTGTGCATGTGCTTGCTTTGAGTGGTGGTTTGATAATACTGCAAGTCGACCTGTCAGACTGCATTCCAGTTTTTTTGCGACTTACTTAGAGTTTAAAAAATCAAGAAGCATTTAAATTGGGAGAGTGAATGCTCTGTAATAAAATGGTTAGTAGTGCCTTTCTTAAAATAAATGCCTAATTTATAGTCTTACTGTGACAGAACCATAAAAGTGCAATTCTGAAGAATAATTGGTATTCTAAAACAATGAAAGCTTGAACGTATTACATGGCTGAAAAGATTTTTACAGACTGAAGAGTAGATTAAACATTAATCACAAACTTGTTAAAGGACGCCGAAAGCTGATTGGATTCTTTCAAACTTTTAAAGCTGCTGACAACCCATAGCACAACTGCTTCCTACATACAATTTTGTCTCTTGCCTAGGAAGGTGAAGGATTCCAAATTGGTTTTCCCCAAAGCATGGTGCCCAGATAGGGTTGACATCTTTCTCTGAAGAGTATACGAGCTATTTGTTTACCACTTGATGTTACATACTAAAACCTTCATGGCAATATCTACCGCTGCCCGGCCGACCTCTTCGATGGGAACCTGGGGAGGGCAGTCACGGCGCTCAGGTCGCAGATACGCTTTTGGAGCGCACTCCCACTGACGATCACGGGCAGAGTGGCGCTGGCCAAAATGGTCATGCTCCCCCGCCTCCTGTATTACTTCGCCAATCTCCCGATGTACATCTCCCCCGCATTTTTTGGCAAGCTTAGTCAGCTACTGCGGGACTTTGTCTGGGGTAATGCCCGACACAGGCTGGCGCTCGCGAAGTTGTATTTACCAACAGACAGAGGTGGTCTAGCCGCCCCTTGCTTTGAGCACTACTACCTGGCTGCTCAACTACAATGGGTGGCCCGCTGGCTCGCTGATAGGGGCAGGGATGACACGGCCTCGGGGTTGGCACCCTACTCACTGGAACGAATAACCAGGTCCTTCCATCCCCTTCACAGGGTCGCGCGCCCGCTGCCACTCCTCCTGGAAGTGGCGCACAGGTGTTTCCGGAGGGCCTTGTTCCTCACGCGTGCTGTTACCCCGTATGCGCCGGCAATACCGCTTGAGGGCTCCCCTGGTGGAGGAGGGGTGCTCACGGCCCACATGCTGGCAGATTGGTGGGGGGCCGATGTGCGCACGTTGGGAGATCTATACCGGGAGGGCGAGCTCATACCATACGAGACCCTGGTATCGGAGGACGGGCTCCCGCCCGGGGGGTTCCTGACACACCGCTCGCTGATGGCGAGCATGACTGCCCAGTGGGGAGATATGACCTCGGAACCCGCCCTGCATCTGACCATGCAATACTTGCATGTTATGGGGAGAGGAGGGCACTTGATACGCTGGTTCGCAGCCTCACTGAGGGAGCTGTCGTCCGTCAGCCTGGACCGCCTCCGCGCTAAGTGGGATCTGGACCTGGGTAGACCGCTAGAGGACAAGGAGTGGGAAAGGATACTCAAGGGCCCGGTGCGTATACCCCGAAACTTGCGATTCCGCCAAATCCAGTTATTTATTGTGCACAGAGCTTACCT
Source organism: Triturus cristatus (assembly GCF_964204655.1). Taxonomy (NCBI): domain Eukaryota; kingdom Metazoa; phylum Chordata; class Amphibia; order Caudata; family Salamandridae; genus Triturus; species Triturus cristatus. Next base: position 271,285,716 of record NC_140592.1, on the reverse strand, counting down.
CACGCCGGAGTTAATCAATCGGTATTTTCACCGCACAGACGCAGTGTGCCCTAGGTGTGGTGAGCCGGGGGCGGGTCTCCTGCACATGCTGTGGAGCTGCTCACGGTTGGGTGTCTATTGGAGATCGGTCAGTGGGCTGCTACTAGAGAGTGTGGGTCGCAGCATCCCATTCGACTGGCCCGAACACATATTGCACCACTTTAAACGACCGCGTAAGGATAAGGTGACGTCTCGATTCATTGACCTGGGGCTAGTGGTAGCGGCACGACTCATCACGAAACGGTGGAAAGCGCATGACCCGCCGCGCGTGCAGGCTTGGACCGCCTCGTTTCAGGCATGGGCCGGGGCTGAGGGGACCGCCATCCAGAGGGAGGAAACATTGGGCCTGCGGAGGGAACCCATGGCGGACCGCTGGAAGCAGCTGCTGGGGAAGCTCAGACACCTGGGCGCGGAGAGCGATGCGGAGTTGCAGGGGGCGGCCGACGGAGCTGACGCGGGTGGGGGTGGATCGGGGGATGCCCCCCTGCCATGCTGACATGCCCCCGACTGCTTCCTACCTCCCTTGGCGCCACGACACCCACACTTGCATAGCGCTGGTCACAGCCGGGGCGCACACACACACACACATACGGGGGTTCCTGGGGGGGGGTGTGGAGGGGCAGGGGGCTTGCCGACAACTGGGAGGGTATTGGGCCTGTATGTACAGTTTATGCTGCCATTGTTAAGGTTTTGTTCTGTATAATCTTTGGGCCTTGCGGGTATTTTGCCTATTCTTCACTATCTGAATGAGGCGGGTAGCACCCGCGCATAGCCACGGAACCTAGCCGAGGTACGGTTAATACGGTTACTCCTGTTGAGACTACTACGAGACTGTCAAAGAGACTGTGGTTGGCTCCGCTGGGGACAGTGCTCACACACAAGCCTGATTGCAAGTCCTGACGCAGTAGTTATGGGTTCTGTTGCGGGGTGCTCCCTTGCCTATGCTATCAACTCTCTGCTTACCTATTGTGTCACTTGCCAAAGAATGTTCTTGTTTTAAAACAATAAAAACAGATTTAAAAAAAAAACCTTCATGGCAATTTTAAGTTTGTTTGCTTCAGTACTCATTTAGTAATAGTTTAGACCGCTCTAAAATAATTTTGAAGTAGTTTCTTATTGTATTTGGTGATTTATCCTTATGATTTAGAGGGTGGGGAGCATCATTGCTGAGCGAAGTTAACACTCAATTTGAATTTGTATGCAATGAATGGCACAGTGGGGACTCTTGTCATCTCACAAAGAGGGGAGGAAGTGCGTGCTTGCGCTCTAACTGGCCCTCAGGGGAGAGACTCAGTTGGCGTGAATGAGCATTTCTAATGTGCTCCCTATTTGATCACCTGGGCATTTTGGCATTTGCAGATTACTGACAAATGTGAAAACTAAATATTGGCCGTCAAAACTCAGAATTTGTAACTCTTTATTAAACTTTGGGTGGTCTGATATGGAGCTCAGACCAGCTGATAACAAATTCCACAATTTAGCTGCCAGAAAATTGAAAGCCTGACCTCCTAAGCGAGAACTGGAAACATGGGGAACAGAAGGCAAACTGACAGTGCTGGAGCATACACAGACATATTTGGTTAAGGTAGTCCATTAGTGCCTTGACCTACTGTAGGAGTTTCCAAGATTGTCTCATAGAGAAAGATAACATTAGAAGACCAAAATTATTCATGTATTCTTTTGGACCAGGCAAGGAAAATTATATGCTTCATAATCTTTGGAAATCGCGCATTGGCCTTCTAATTGTGGCATTACCAGTGTTTTGGAAAATAAATGATTTTGGGGAATAAAATGATCACACAATGAAAAAAAAGAGATTTGTCCTGGTTGTTGTTTGCTGAAACCAAGTTCTTCACTCTGTGGCATTCTTTTTATATGCATTTGTTGTAAAAAAAAAGAAAATTCTGTGTGTCCGGTTGTGTCCGCATTGAATACATTTCTAGAAAGTGAAGGAAATACATAAATTAAGAAAAGCATCAGTAGGAAGAGTAAGTTGTATCAAACTAAATGTCATAAAATACTTTGGAACAGCTGGAATTCAGTAAAAAAGTGGCACCTTACAACACATATCTTGCATTCTGAAAAAAACAACAGTTCTAATAACAAATTGAATAAAAGTCTGAAATGCAGGCTGCTTACGTAAGCTAACCAGACATCAAGCAAAACAATGAACACACATGCACGTGAATTCATAGTTATGCGTTATTGATTACATGACTCTTTTTCTCTTTCTGTCTCTCTTGCTTCTCTTTTGCCTGGTTATTTATCTCCTTCTTCTCCCCCTCCCAACTGTGTCTTACAGGACATGTCTTGAGTTGACACTTTCTTTTGTCCATTGAAGTTGGGGCTCGGGGGTACAGCACACCGATTTACCCCATTAGTGTTTTAGAAGTAAACTGCAGTCATAAAGTGATCTACTACAGTCAAACAAATTACTACATATTTTCTTTGATCTGTATTCTATTCTACTATATATTTTTCAGGAAAAAGTATTGTTAAGTAGAGTTTCTTTAATTAGTATCAGTATTAGTAAGCTGTTTGCATTTTGTGCTGGTGACACAAAAATCATATTACAGTGAACCTAATAGTAAAGTTAGAAGTTCTACCTAGATGATACACATATTTAAAAATATCTTTTAAAATGTTTAGAGGAACACAAAAAGTGTTGAGGGAAATGCTTGAGTTAATCTCAGCCACTCCGTGACGTATCCTAAGCCATCATCAGGTTCCCTTGAAGCAGGAAAACAAACAACCCAGATCTGTTTAGGCCTAGTTGGTCCTAGTCAGTGAGATAAATCTCGTAGCCAGGATATGGGTCCCTTGCTCACTGTACCCTAGGGCTCAAACTGCACCCTCCTGGTGAGGCTCAGATAGACTGAAAATGGTCTTGGGGAGCTTGTGTTCCCATTTAGAGAGGACCTAGCTAGCATTTTGGGCTGGACCATTCTATTGGAGCAGAACCAAGGTTCATTTGCATATGGCTGGTTATTATCTGGGGTGGTATAGTGCGCAAAGAAATTATGAACTGGATTACGGCCAGAGCATTTATCTGTGGCTGATAATAATCAAGCAATCCACCCATCACATTTTGTTTTTCCTCTCATTATATAAGGGAGCTCACCAAAACGCCGAAGTCTGAAGATTAAGTAGTCAAACACTACCAGTTTTTAGCCCTACTTTTCTGCCAGTTGCTAAGAAGATCTGTCACTATGTAATATAAGGTATCCGTAAAAGAAGAAACAAAGAGCTATACTAATAGTTTGACAAGGTGGCCGCCACGTCTCGCGGTTGATTTGCTACACCGCCCGCGTAGTCTCCGAAGTGGAGTGCGCGCGTTGTGCTCCCAACGGGCGCATGCCCCTCTCCCTAGCCGAGCAGCGTGCATGCGTTGGGGAGCTGCACAGCTGCGGGACTGGAGCGCTAACGGGAGGGAGACAGTTGGATGGTGACGGGGGGCGTCGGGTGTCTGAGCCGTGGGTGACGGAGCATAAGGAAGCGGGCATCCATCTATAAGGGAATATGCAAGACAGTAGATCCAGGTTTCTATGGAGTAAGGGGCCCTGCCTGACTGCATAGCTGTAAATTACTGAAAAGGGGCACAGCTTCCTGCGAGACAGGAGCTCTTTCTTTCAGCAACTCTGATCCTACCTGGGCTTGATACTAACGCCACTGCCACTACTGCTGTGAGGACCCAGTTTCTTGCCTGGTGGGGAGCTGCGTACAAAGCGGACTCCATTTCCCGGCATTCCTGAGGGCATGCGCATTGCGCTGGACGCGCCAGGAAGGGCTAGCATCAACGGCAGGGCTCCCGCAGCGCGGGAGCTCTTTCTTTCAGCAACTCTGATCCTACCTGGGCTTGATACTAACGTCACTGCCATCATTGCTATGATGACCCAGTTTCTTGCCTGGTGGGGAGCCGCGTGGAAAGCGGATTCCATTTCCCGGCATTCCTGAGGTCACATGCATCGTGCTGGATGCGCCAGGAGGTGCTTAAATCAACGGCAGGGCTCCCGCAGCGCGTCTGAGACCGAAAGAGGCCAGGCAGGGCCATATTATTTCCATCTTGCATTACAGACTTACATGGACGTTAATTTGGAAAACTGGGACCAAGGTACGAGGGCCAGAGGGTCTAATCTTAATTGTGCTGGTACATATTGTCATAGACTGTTGCTGCTATGACTGGCAATGTAGGAAAATGGCACAGAAAATAATGAGCAAACGAAAATCATTAACAGGCCAGGGAGTGGTGGGGACATTGGATGCCTTTCTTTTACGGACAGAGTCGGTCCTTATCCATGAAATCGCTCTTACAGAGCGAAGACTGTCACTAGAGCCTCAACTTCCCCTAAGTCAGCCTGTATTGCTTGATTCTATAGACCTTACTGAACCCCAACAGAGTCCTTCGCCAACTAGGGTACCGCTCAGTCAGGTAACAGAATCTAATGAAACCCTAAAGACAAGTGACCTAAGAACAAGGCCTGAAGTAATCACTAGGGGACAAAAAAGCAAGATTAATCAGGGGAGTAGCCCCTCAACCCAGTCTAGAAAAAGAAAGGGACAGGGCGCTTATAAGGAAATACACCCCACACCAACAAAAAGGGTGTAAAAGTAAAAACACGGTGGAGGAGGGGAATTTCCCTGTAATTAGTATTGCCAACAAGGAGTCTACTCTAACAACCCTAACCCCCGCAGGGCATTGAAAGTGAGGAGTTTTGGGTAAAAATGGGTGAGGTTGTCTCATCTTTATTAAACCCACTGATGCAAAAGTTAACCCGACTGGAAGAGAGCGTAGATAAACTAGAAAATCTCGCATGAAGTAGCTACACGCACCAGCCGTCCCAGATGAGCCAGATTGGCTTACAGACCACTCAGTCACACCCGACCAATTCATGTCATTGCAAAACTAAGCCTGCCCAGCCAAACAGGAGTGACGGATCTATGACTGCACAACCTGGCTTTTCTTGCCTCGGCCCAGTGGAAGCACCCCAAACTGCTCTAGCGGATCCCCTGATTAAGCGCCATAATACGGCGGTTTTGACCAAACCTTATGACCTAGCACAGGTTCCCAGTACTATTCAAGAGCGACTGATGAATATCCAAAAGGAACCCCCCTCTAGTAGACCTAGCCACGAACGAGGAAAGGAGGCCCAAATACAAGCTGCCCAAAGAGAAAAACATCAGCCACCGAGATGTTTACCCGACATAAACACATTACATCTTCCACCAGAAGCAACACCTTACACTATCGTGTTGGCCTGTGTCCCTATGTTGCCACATGGAGCTGGGGAACATTGGACAACACTGAAAAATAAATCCCTACATGTGATTAGTGCAAAGTCGGGATTATCAAACCCGCTCTTCTCACAGTTCAAAATTGGCAGATGGATTGGCTGGTTAGGAAGATCTAAAAAGACACTAGAGGGTGACTGTGTGGGCCTAACTTTTGGATCACCAGATTTAGTCCAAACAATACTAGACAGGGCGGGCAACTGGTCGATAGAACGAACGGGGATCAGTAGTTTACCATTGGGTTTTTTCTACAAGCCACCTGGCCCCACACAGCTTTTTTAAGGGGTAGACAGAGGAGAGGGGTGGAAACAACATAGTTATAATATCTCAGTGAACAACTATTACGACGTCCTCAACTTCCTAGATGACAGCGACTGACTAAAGCCATTAAATGGGGGTTTAGTTGGTAGGAGGGATACCTCAAGGTGCGACCGGATTGTATATTTAACGTTTAGTCAATCGGTAGAACTAGAGTTCGTAGATCCTAAACCACTGTATTTGACAGACGTGAGGGGACCCCTTGAGAGATGCACTAAGAGCAGCTCCTCAGTTAATCGACTAGACTTAAGTAATCCATCAATCATGGCCCAAGTACATGCCCATACTGGTAAGGTCACGCCCCAGGGTCAAGTGGTGGTGGAGGTTGGGGGAGCGGAAGGAGCACAAAGTGAAGAATTTTATGGAACCCCTAGTATCTGCAATAAAGAAGGATCTCCTCTGCAGGCGTACAAAGGCCATCAGCAGGTGAACCCACTATTGACAACCCCAGAGGTTGACAAGCCCACAGCAAGGCCTGGCTTATGGCCCCTAGGTAAGAAGTCTGGAGGCCCTAGTCAGCTATTGAATGGCCCACTCAAGTTCCACATATTATCTTGGAACATTGCAGGCCTCCCTTCCAAACTAGATAACCCGGAGTGGGGGGCATTTATCCAAGACAACGACCTCTGCATGTTTCAGGAAACTTGGGCCAGGGAGGATATTCACAGACTTGGCTACGCAACTTTTAGAATAGCAGCCACATGTGGGGGAAGACGAAAACCAGCAGGGGGCCTTAGCATCTGGATTGCCACACAACTAGGATGTTCAGCAAAACAGGTAGAGACATTCTCTAGTGACATTCTTTGCGTTATCCTGAGTTTTTCAACCAGGATCAAGATAGCATTGATTAATGTTTACTCACAGCCAGTAGGGTACGACCAAGAGTCTGTTACCCTTGATCTTTTATCATCTTTTTTGCCTACCATCCTTGACAATAATTTGGTGATCTTGGCTGGCGATCTAAATTGTCAGTATGAACCTTTGAAAGGTTTAGATGCAGGCGACCCCAATGAAGAGGACTTGCACTGGGCCATTCCGGAGCCCAATGCTCCGACAACCCGGGCTTGGACACCACTGGTAGTACAAATGAAAACCATTTCATTGAATCATTTGATTAGGGCATGCAATGGGAGGTTTAAATCTGATTCCCCAACAAATTTTACTTATAATTGACCAGGTTGTCCCTCTATTCTAGATTATATTCTGGTGAATACTAAATCATAGCACCGGGTAATTGATTTTAAGATTGTGCCCAGATACGATAGCGATCATATTGCCCTGATCCTTGAAATGCTCTCACCTCAAACAGGGGACGTTTCAAAGGGCCAATTTCCGACTGCCCCTGGGCTCACCCTAACTAGCTGTAGGAGGAGAGTAAGATGGGGTTTATTCTGTCAATCCTGAGAAAAGCTAGCCTCTCTTTATCGAACCATCATTCCTTTTTTGGAGGTTGCAATACAATTGAGTGAGTCTGTTGATTTTTATAGCCCATTTACCGAAATTGCAGAAAACCATCAAGGTGTAGTGATTACCTTGGCCGATATCTTCTTACATAAATCACGTCCCATGGAAAGCGGTGCACCAGCGCGCCCCTGGTATGATGGTAACTGCCGCAAGGCCAAGCAAATTCTTGTCCTTGCCATTAAATCTAATAAGTTGGAAATAAGGGCAAAGCGGTTAGTTTACAAAAATAACATCAAACTAGCTAAAAGAAACTGGGAAGAAGAAAAATGGCAGAGCCTGGAAATTGCATTAAGCAATAGGGACATGAGGACGTTTTGGAATCTAATTAATACAGACTCCAAAGTGGATAAACCAGCAACTGAACCAAACCTAGGGGCAGAAGTCTGGAAGGCCCATTTTCAGTCCTTATATTCTAGGGTAGAGGACGAAGTAGGGCAAGCCACAATTGACTGTTCCCACCAACAGCTTTCTTGCTTAGATACCCCAGAAATTTCCCTAAAAGAGATAATGAATGCCATAAGCCAAATTATTCCTGCAAAGGCCCCGGGCCTAGTCAAGATTCCCGGTGATCTTTTTTGCACTGAACCAAGTATCTAGGCCCTGTACTTATGGACCCTATTCAATGCTATTTTCGATGGAATGGAGATTCCCACAACATGGTTGGGGGCGAAAATCATTCTGATCTACAAAAAGGGTTCTACCCTCCATCCTGTGAATTATCGGCCTATCAGTCTCATTGATGTCACTCAGAAAATATACGCTTGAGTGCTGCTGGACCGATTACAGAGTTGGATTGAAGAACACTCTATTCTCAGCCCCTATCAGGCCGGCTTTAGAGCAAAAATGTCCATAATTGACCAAATCTTCAGGTTGTAATTGCTGCACTGGAAAACAGTGATCTTGGAGGGTGGCAGCCTCTACATGATCTTTGTGGACTGAAAATAGTCATTCGATTTAGTACCTAGGGAGAAATTATGGGCCATTCTTTCTGATCTGGGAGCCCCACCCCCCATATCTATGCCACAATCTGAAAAGACTACATGAATATAATTTTGCTCAGATCAGATATGGGAAAAATGGAGAGCGCACTGATCGTATACCTATAGAGAGAGGTGTTCGTCAAGGATGTGTATTGGCCCGACTCTTTTGTTTATTTATTAATGGCTTAGTGAAGGCCTTGACAGCAGGGAGGGACATAGATGCTCCTAAGTTGGCGAACCACAAGGTACCAGCCTTGATGTTTGCCGACGATAACCTACTGCTGTCAAAGTCCCCTGTGGGAATTCAGAGGGCTTTGGACATCTTCCACTCATTCTGCAAGAGTAGGGGCCTGGAGATCAACACCAAGAAAACCAAATATATGGCTTTCAACGCAGGGCACTCAACACGACCTAATCCCCAATTAGATGGGAAATGTTTGGAGAAATTCTCGGTCTGTGAATACCTGAGATTGTCCCTTAACGAGAAAATGGTATGGGGTGTACAAATCAAGAAGGCATGTTTAAAATTGTCCCAGACAACGGGGGGCTAGCTAAGTTGCAGAGGAAGTGCACACATAAAACGATGGGGCCTGTGTTGTAAATATACAAGGCACAAGCCAGAGGAGCTGCCTGGTATGGCATGGAAATTTGGCGCCATCGGCCATCTGACCAACTTTCCAAGATTGAGAATTTGTTTGCTAGACAACTTCTGGGACTTCCCAAAAGTACACCTCTCACTCCGCTTCGAATGGATCTTAGAGTCGGCCCAATTGCTGTAGAGGTCGCCCTTAGACCCTTGACATATTGGCGTTGTCTATGGAGCACCCCTGAACTATCTGAGGGAAGTGGCAAACCTCAGGGGAGCAAGCAAAATCCCATGGCTGGCCCACATTAAGAACTCTCTAATTTCCATGGGAGTGGGTGACTTATGGGCTAGTGCCGAAGACAATTGTCAGTCAACTCCTAGGAAGGCTCTGTCAAAGATCTACAAGGAATGCAATCTTTCCTTATTGCAGGGGAGTTCCGGGACCGGCACACTGACAACATCTTACTTAGAAGTAAAACTGCAATACAGGTCAGAACCTGTCATCAATATACAGCCATCCCTTGCTAAAAAGCTATATTTGCAGTTTAGGTATGGTACACTTCCCCTACGCGCTTTTACTTATAAGTGGGGGAGGGGGGCAGTTCTACTAAGGGCTGTCTGACATGTAACAATATACCGGAGACAGATCTACACATATTATTTTTCTGCCCGGCATATAAGAAAGCGAGATACCGTTGGTTATGGCAGTTGTGCAGAAACCTCGGAACATCCCACTGCTCCAAGGCTTTCAGGATTTTAAAATATGATACTAGTATGCCTATTACGTATTCAGTTTCACGCTTTCTGTTTTCAATGTGGTGTGCACGCCGATTGGCTAGCCCAATCAACTCATCCTGCTCCTCCATTTTGAATCGTTGTCTTTTAAATCTGATTTTACTACATTTTATGATCTTCTGACGTGTATTTTTTATATAACTCCCATTAATTCTTGATGAATATTTTAATGTGTATGCCCTTCATTGCCGGATAATTTGTATTGTCTGTATTGTATTTTATATGTTTTTTATCTGTGCTTTATTGGCCTTGTCAGGCCGAAATAAATAATCTCTTAACCTAATAGTACCATTAAACATGTGTATGCAAAAATGTAAAAATTAAAATACATAATACTTTATTCTTCACAAAAGCAGTGTAAATCTGTCAACCACCAAATCTGAATCCCCCCTCTTTATGTATACATAAATGCATACATAGGGCTATTTGGTTAGTTTTCTGCAAAGATTGCAAATCCCGTTGGGTTGCCTATTTTTATGACTCACTAGTAGTCAGTCTGTATTTACTTTGGTCCAACATATGACTTTATATTATTGCCCTTGAACTAAGTATATTTTCTTGTACAGTAAGGTTCCAGATCGTAACGCTCATCTCTACTGGCTTAGTTTCCTGATTACGTTTGAATTGAAGACTCACTCCTTTAGAGAACTCTACATCCAAATGCATTCGTAGTTTATAAATAAGGCTCCCTGTTTTCTGTATTTACTGATTATTACAGATAAATACAGACAGAAAACCATTTATTTTCGTTTCTGTATTTATTTTTAAATGTGGATAAAAACGGAAATTGGGTGCTTTTTGAGTGCTTCTAAATACACGTTTCCATGACTGCCAGGCCAATAACTGTGTGGATTGATAGGTAAGGTGGTTAAAAAAGAAGGAATTTTAGTAAAGAGGCTTAATTAGCAGTAGATATGCACTAGGCTGATGCTGAAAAGTGCATATTTTCATAAAAGTACATTGATTTATCTTCTGCTGGTGTTCCAATTTCTGAAACCTGACAGGCATTCAAGCATGACTGCATATTTATTGGTTAAATAAGTGTGGAAATATACCAGTTATATAACTCACATACATATTGGTGTGTTTCATACTTTAAGCTACAAAGAAAAGGATAGCAATGTATGAATTACACACAAAAACAATATTCATGCTGGCAAGTCCATGCATGCCTTCCCCTAGTGCCCTGTTTGAAGGCCCTTGCTTCCTGAATAGTGGGCAGACGCCTATTACTATGAGCAATACTGGCCTCTTGAAGCACAGGTGTTCATCTCTGACATTCTGACACACTGAACACCGCCCTTACCAGGCTTCCACATTCAAATGAACACCCTATAATTAGCAGCTCTCTGGAATGTACTCGCAAAACCATAAAATATAATTATCACTGTAATATTTGCTCATCTCTCATAGTTTAGGGATGTCTTGCATTTGGTGGCACATACCTTTTGAAATTACATTGACTGTGTTAGTATGTATAAGTGGTGCTATTTGTCTTGGCATAGAATTTCAAATGGCATTATTTAGAGGCGACTCGTACCATAATATAGGCACTGCTTCTCCTGTGGCTGAGGATTTACCAGCTGTGCATCCATTGCTTTGTCAGCCTCACATTTACCCATGCATACTGCGGTCGGTTGCGAAGTATTCTTTTTTTTTTTTTTTTTAAACAATCTTTATTGAATTTTTAAGACATGACCCTAGACCCCCACCCCCCACCCGACAGGTTACAGGCTTTACAGTTGGTTTGCATAAACATACTTCTTTACAGAAATAAATACAGCTTCATTTGATCTTAGTTATACAGCATCTTGAATCCAGGTTCTTAGTGGATCCCAAATAGCTAGGCCTTTCTTTTTTTTTATTCAAACCCTTACATTTATAGATTGCAATTTCAAAGCTATAAGTAGCAAGTAGACGAGCCCGCCATTGATGGAATGAGGGTGGTTGTGGATCTAACCAGGCCGATGCAAGACAAATTCTCAATATTGACATTGAAATAAATATAAATCCCCTTGTTCTAATCGGTCGGGAATCCTCCACGACACCCAAAACTATTTCTGCATTTGTTATTTCAATATCTTTTTTAATAATTTTTGAAAGGAAGATCGAGATATCCTGTCTAATAGCAGAGAGTTCATTACAAGTAGCAAGCATATGTATTAGGTCCGCTTCGAGAAACGCACATCTTGGACATTTCGTCCCCTTTCCATGGCTCCATTTTGATATTTTTTTGGGGGTGTAATATAGCTGAAAGAAAGTCTTGTAATATTGAGCCTGTAATTTTGTTGAAATTAAAATTGATTGCGAAAGATTAAATGCCAACCGAATTGAGTTGTTAGAAATATCTAATTTATCCTGCCAAATCTGAAAATGTTTGTCAAGATCATCAGGCAGATTAGTGATTAAGTTATTGTATATTTCACCAATTTTAATTGTATTATTCTTTATAATGGTATCTATAATTGGTATTGTCTGGAAAGCTGAATTACCGCCCCCTTTTTTCATCAAAAAATCTCTAACCTGCAAATATTTATAAAAATCACGATGGTCTAATTGGAATTTGTTCTTTAGTGTTTCGAATGTATTAAGCCCAGATATATTAAAGAGTAAACCAAGTTTTATAATTCCTAATGTAACCCAGCGTTTCATACATGAATCTGTAAAAATTGTGGGGAGGTTTTGATTACCATCAATTGTAGTATAGTATGAAAATCTACCAATCCCCAATAATTTACGTACGTTACACCATACTGTGTAAATTCCTTTAAGGGTTTTGAACCGAACCTTTTTAAAGTGACAGTCGTAGGTCAAACGCCATAGATGGTCTCCCGAGGCGGTCCCCAAGATAAGTTCTTGTGGGGTAGAAATTCTACCTGCAAAATTCAGAGATGGATTTGGGATTAGGAGCTTTCTGCAATAATTGAGTGTACAAGCCCACCAATATACCTTAGAATTAGGCAAGGCGAGACCACCTCTATCTTTTGGTAAATTGATGAATTTCATTGCTCTTCGTGATCTACTGTATCCCCAAATGAAGCTAGAAAATATATAATCCAGTTCTTTAAAAATATGTTGGTCAAAAATTAAGCAGATGCTTCTAAAAAAATATAAGAATTTAGGAAAAAATACCATTTTTATTAAATTACTCCTTCCAATAATTGTTAGATGTAAATTATGTAATCTCCTCAGTGATGAGCTTGTTTGTTTCAAAAGTGGTTTCAAATTTAAATTAACTAGATTGTTGAGATTAGCTGTCATGTTTACCCCCAAATAGATTGCATTTTCAACAATCCTTTCATCAGCACAATTAATTTGATTATTAATAACTATCTGAGTTTTATTTTCATTTAATTTATAACCTGAGATTTCGCCAAAGTGTTTAGCCTCTGTTTCAATTAAATGTATTGCATTGGTGGGATTGGTTGTGGTTAGGGCAATATCATCAGCATATGCTAATGTTTTTGTGTCCCCATGAGGCGTTCTCACCGGTGTTATTGCGACATTTGATTCTAGTTTCCGAATAAAAGGGTCTATGTATATAGCGAAAAGCAAAGGAGAGCAGGGACAACCCTGCCTTGTTCCTCTTGTTATTTTAAAATTTTCTGATGTATTACCATTAATCATCACAGCTGCTTCTGGATTAAGATACATCATACGAATTGCATTGATGAAAGTTTCCCCTATTCCACACTTTGACATAGCTGTCCATAGAAATTGCCAGGAGACCCTATCGAACGCTTTTTCAGCGTCTAGTAATATCAGTGCCATAGGGTCTCCTGTCACCTCGGTAATGTCAAAGAGTGTGATAACCCTCTGTATATGATCGATGGTAGATCTGCCAGGAACAAATCCATGTTGCCGACCCGAAATGATTTTATGTATAAGTGGGGCAATCCGACTGGCAAGTAATTTAGAGTAGATTTTGGAATCGTTGTTGATTAGGGTTATTGGGCGATAAGCCCCTAGTTCAGTTGGGTCTTTATTTTTCTTAGGAAATACAATTATTTTCGCTAGTGCCCAGGATCCTGGTGGCCGTCCGCCATTAAAGACCTGGGACATCAACATTGTAAGTATCCCTTTTAACTGTTTGCTAAATCTGGCATAAAATTCAGAGGGATTCCATCAAACCCACTTGCTTTGCCCGGGGGAAGACTATTAATAGATAGCAATATTTCGATCCATTGCGGAGCCTCAGCTAGACTATTTCTGTCGGATTCGGAAAGCTCAGTCCATATAACCGTATCCAGGTAATCATCAATTTGGGATTGGTTTTTACAAGTTTCTGTATAGAGATCCGAATAGTATCTTTTAAAGCAGTCTCTTATTTCTCTAGGATCTTGAGTGAGGCCTTTAATCGGATCGTTAATTTCTTTAATGTTACTATCGGTTTGTTCTTGTCTAGCCCGAATTGCAAGATGATGACCAATATTTTCCCCCATCTCATAGATTTTTTGTTTATAATGGGTAGCTTTCCTAGCTGCTTTATTAGAGAACACTTCTATTATTAAATTTTTGGAAATGGCTACATCCCTGATTGCCTTTTCAATATTATTATTAACCTGGATAGCCGTAATAAGTTCTTCTTCTTTTTCGGCTAATTCATTTTGTAGATTTTTTAATTTTTGCTTTTCTTCTAGGTTATTTTTAATAGAGAATCTCAGAGTTTCTCCTCTAATACCTGCCTTGAGGGTGTCCCAAACAATTTCAAGTGATGCGCTGCCAAGATTATTTTCTAGAAATTCGGGAATCCATTTCTCTATAACTTTACAATATTCTGCATTTAACAGAAGTGCCCTTTCAAAAGTCCACCGATTGTGTTTAGATTCTATTTTACAGGTGTCAAGACAAATAGTTAAAGGGTTGTGATCGGACAACACTTTAGGTAGTCGATCAATGGAGCTATGTATTGCTAAATCATGTGAAGCAAATATGTAATCCAATCTTGCAAATTTGAGATGTGGGTTTGAGAAGAAGGTGTAGCCTGGATTATTTGGGTTCTTCAATTGCCAACAGTCAGATAAACCATGTGTATGACATAGTTCATCAAGTGCACTGAAAACTTTCGGTTTTCGACCTACATACTTAAACTTATTGCACCCCAATGCCCAGTTTTGAGGAAGATTTAAGTTAAAATCGCCACAAATAATCAAAGGTAATGGCCAGTGGGCCAGTTCGTTAGATAAGAATTCTAAAGGTCCTGGGTCGTCATCAACACACCCATATACTGAGCAGATGGTTAATTTTTTCCCCATACCATATTTGCATTCAGTGATTGCCCAACGCCCAAATTTGTCTGCTATTGATTTGCCAAATTGGAGACCCCCACTACGGGCTAAAATTGCCACTCCCCGTGTTTTGTTGCTCTGAGTTGTCGCCGTGATCACTTTGTATCCAAGAGTTTTTAAGACTGGAATTTGTGACCTTTCGATATGGGTTTCCTGGAGACAGACAATGTCTGCCCCAATTGAGCTAAGACATACAGCTGTTCTCTGTCTTTTATTTGGGTCATTTAGGCCACATATATTAATGGTTAGGATTTTAATTTTACTCATTTTGAAGCGTTTAAGAGTATTGGTTTAACAGTCCAAATCGTTACGTCTGTATTCCCTCCCTGTCTTGCTTCCCCCCCACACCCCGTAAAACAAATGAAAACTGAATGTGTATATGTAGGAAAAAAAACCTGTGTCCCATTCCCCACCCCCGGTTCCCACCCCCCAGTTCCCTTAAGTGAGGCTACCCGGTTCAGGCTGAGCCGGGTTGTGGGCATCATTGTAATCAGGGTACAACAGACGACGGCTGACCTGATTTATATATCATTGCTATGTAGATTTCTGTACACCTCTCCTACTAATCGTTTATCCCATATTTTTAATTAACCTTCCCCATATGTCTAGCTAAGTTTGGGTTAGAAAGTTCAAAGCGGTTGCAGTTATTTGTTAAGTTTGTTTTTTTGCTAGAGTGGAGATTTCTCTTAAGTATACTTCAGCTTGGATCTCACTGGTAAAGCTTCTTGTGTTGCCTTTAAAGATAATCTTTAGTCGTGCAGGATTCTGCAGATAAACAGTAGCCCCAATCTTTTCAAACGGTGTGAATAGTTGTCTCATCCTCCACCTTCTTTCGACCGTAGTGTGGGCAAAATCTGGTCTGCAGAAGAACGCAAAGTCTTTGAATTCTCTCTTTTTTGTTGGGCGTGCAAGATCAAAAACAGCTTCGCGTAACAGAAAATTTCCGAAATTAACAAGGAACGCTCGAGGGTATTGTGTTGAGTTCTGCATTCGTTTGGGGGGTATCAAAGGAAAACGATGAGCCCGATGTATTTCTTTGTTAAAGTCCCACATTTGTAATTCCGGAAAGGATTCTTTTAGTAATGTAATTATAAACCCCCGTGGATCATGTCCCTCGGAGTTCTCAGGAATCCCAAGAAATCGTAGGTTATTTCGTCTGGCTCTGTTTTCTTGATCTTCCACCTTTGTCATTAGATCTTTGATTATACCATCTTGTTCTTTCCCAAGCGTTTGTAGAGTAGAGACATCTTTCTCAAGGTTTTCGGTACGAGTTTCCACGGAGGCCATTCTGTCTGAGATCTCTAGACAAGTTTCTCCAACTTTTTGTATTGCACCTTGTAGTTGTTGGATGGCTGTATGATTTTTCTTGTTATCATGTTTGACCTCTTCATGAAAGTTCTTGATTGATTTCAGGACATCGCGCAGAGAAAGTTCCGGTTGATTTCGGTTGTCGTCGTTTATCTCGGTTTGAGATATCATAGGTTTTCGCATTGGTTTTCGCAAAGCCTCCCCCTTGGGACTTGGATTGATGTTGTATTCTTGTATGTTGTATTCTTGTGGTAGGATATTCTTTACTTTAAGATTTGTTTGTTCAGTATTACTCCCTTGGTCTGTAGTATCTTCCGTTATCAGGTTAATTTGTCTCCTTTGTCTTTTTTGTCTTTCTTTTTTTATTTCCTTATTTTTTTTTTTTGTGAAATTAGCGCTGAGAGGGGTGTTTGGTTTCTTTGAATCGGATTCTGGTATTTCTGAATCTGAGATGATAAAATCAGAGCTTGTCTGTTCCAGTCTCCGTTGTTCACTTGAGGTTGAGGTTGAGGCGCCAGTTTCATAGACTTCAGAGTCAGAGCTGGAGTCGAGATCATGCTCCTGTGACACAGAGTAAGGTTTATTATGTGTATTCTGCTCATAATTCCGATCATAATTTTGAAAGTAGTTGGTTTGATCCGGGCCCTGGCTGGCCTTGGAGTTAAAGCGGTCAGAATGAGGATTATTTCCGGTGTTTAGCTCTTTTAGAGTTGCAATAGCCTTTGATGGGATAGTTTCTATTTCCTGTGCCCCTGTTTGTACGGATATGATCTTGTGTTGTTCTTCAGGTTCATCTAATTCATCAGGTTCATCGAGTCCGTTCAAGCCGTCTGGTTTGTGTGACTCTTTATGTATCTCTTTTGATTCTCCTTGTGCAGTAATCAGCACTCTGCACGTGCTGGGTGGGCTTTCTACACACTTGTTAGTTAGAGGGCCGGTGCCTGTGCCCATACCTCCTGGCCATATGCGGTTAGATTTCATGTCATGACTGGAATGGAGGTGTTCCTGCACAGGACCAGAAGGGATTTTAGAAATAGAGTTGAAGATATTAGATATCCGGGGTTGGGAGGTATCTAATTGTCCACTGCTTCTTGCGGCAATTTTTAAGTTTTTAATCGTCTGCAGCCGTTTCGCTTTCTTCTCAAGCAGATCTCTACTTTCATACTCGTCGCCAATCTTGCCCAGGTCCGTGTCCTTCTCCTTACCCATATCCGTATCATTATCCTTGTTTTTTTCCTTGGTTTTGTCTTTTTCTTTGCCTCTCATTTTTACTTTAATTTTGGACTTATCCTTCTCGGCTTCCATATCTTTGTCTCTCTCTGTCATTTTTTCCCTCCCCATCTTAACCCTCAGCCCTCTTGTTTCTGGTCGGCTAGGGCCGCTTTGTATCTCCAGGGCGGGTTGAGTGCGAACGAGGCAAATGGAGGCATCCTTACACACCGATGACTCCCCTTCAATGCTAACGCCGTTAGCATCGCCTCCCGAGCCTGAATCGGTTTTTTGCTCCCCCTGCCCCCTCTGCTCCTTGCTCAAGTCCTGTTCCATGCTCGCAAATAGCTTTGTATTTAGGCAGGTGATTATATTTTTTAGCGTTACCCTCTGTGCTTGCGCGCCTCTAGTCAAACACTCACCTCCAAGCAAGTTGTGCAGAAGGGGTCTTAATTGTTGACGCCACCGCTTCCAGTATCGGGCTGTCCCAACAAGAAGTGTATCTCCCAGAAAACAGGAGAAATGGGAGAAACGAAGGCTGAGGCGCAGCATCAGCCAGCACCAATCCCTGTAGCGAACACTGCTGGGTCAGCGTCAGTGTCAGCGTCAGTGTCAGTGCACCGTCAACACCGTCTCTCCCGGACCGTAGATCGCCGACCGCCGACCGCTGATTGTAGAGACAGAAGCAGATGCAGAAACATACGCGGACACAAGCCACTGCCGCCGCCGCCGCTGCAACAGATGCGTTAAGATTCAACAAGCGGATTGACAGGTAAGGCCTCCATCAGGCTCCGTCAAGCTCCGGGGATCTCTCTCCTTTCCTCGAAGCAGCGGATGCAGCGGACGCAGGCAGATGCTGACAGCGGCTCCCCCGTTTTTTTTTTAGTATCCCAAACCCCCAATCCAAAATCCAAAAATCCAGCGTTCTGAGTTTGGACACGCTAGATTCTCGCTAGATTCATTGGGTTATTCGTAAATAATCACAACCAGTCCATTGCTAGTGCAATTGCTAGACTCCGGAGACAAGGAGAGTATCCAGGTCAGCCATGCCTGCTCGAGTTCCACAGTTACAATGACGCCATCTTGCCTCCACCAATACCGACCGTCGGTTGCGAAGTATTCTTGTTAGTTCTCCTTCATAACTGCCTGTAAAACCTTATCGGTTTGTTGCCCATATCTATGAAAATTGTGCTGTAAAATGTTCTGTGCGTATGCAACGGTTTATTCAAGTAAAATCTTCCTTAACATTATCCCCTCCACTCCAGTTTGCTGCATAAGATCAGACTCATTTGTACGCCTACTCGATGCAGTGTGGGGTGGTATTCACATTTTGTTCTGGGCTGCTTTTGGGCCTCAGTCTCGAAGAGTGGACAGATTCCTTCAAAACAATGTAACTCCTTTTTTTGTTGCAACTTTCATTTTGTAGTTTTGTAATGTGTGTTATGAGTGATCAATATACATTACATCATAGTTATCAACACTATAGATTTAGAAGATAGGCAACTGCTATTTATCCAGCATTACTGTTTCCCAGGATATGCTGTGGCACTTCTGACGAAGTGCAGCCATGAATGAAAAAAAAGAGAGGAAGACAGTCTGTCCTGTCCTGACCTGGCCTGGACCAACGTAGCCAGAGGTTGGCAGATAAAACTTTTAGCCAATCACTGCTCTTATTCTAAGCCAGTGGACTGTCAGGCTGCGTTGATCATATACCTAACTTGTCCTCTTTGTCTCTGAAGGCATCGGTAACATTGCCCTCATTTACTCTTCTGCTGTGAAAGCACTGCATTGTCACGCCCAGGATGCCATCTGAGTAAGCGAGGCAACGTGAGCCGCTTGTGACTAGTGAGTCACAACTACTAACTGACCAGAAGCTCAGCTGTGTCTTGTTACACATTTTTGTCTTTACTGTTAATCACTCCTGCAAATGTCCAAGCCTAGCTTTGGTCAGTTCTCCAACTTCCCGGCAACTCTAACTAGACATTCTCCACTGCACAGTTACAGTGGTGGCTCTACCATTGAATCTGTCAGAAAAACACATGCATAGGCTAGACAGAACATGGAACCACCACTGAGCCCAGCCACACACCTAAGCCTCTCTTTTCTGTATGGCAATCGTTTAGTTTTGCCAAATGTGGTCTTTAATCAATGGGGCATTTTAGTTTGAGGTTAGGTGTGAGGCTCCAAGCCATGCTGAATCTCCAACATCCAGCTCCCCAACTCTAATCTAAGTGACCCATATGACACCGACCTACAAGTACCGATATAGTAAAGGGAAACCATTGGGGAAAAGAGCGGCTTAAGTAAAACCGTGGGGTGAGATCTTTAGTTCATTAAGAAATCACCATTTGCTTACTTACTTCCTTTGTGTTGCCTGTCTTCACCGGCAATACAAGAGGCTGCTGCCTGTGGATAAGACAGTACGACTGACCCACATTCAGAAATGAACAATAAAACAAGGCTGTGGAAGTTAAATGGAAAAAATAGTGTCCGAGTATATGTAGACACTGATTCCAGGTTAAAGCATTCCATGATATTTGAGATTGTATACGTTCTTGCATTTGTTTAAGGCACCTTATGCAAATTCATTTAGTTACTTTTGAGCTATTATCTTTGCTAATCGTTTAACTCTATAGTTATTGTTACCCTATCTCCCATTGAACATGTGTTTCATTACATGATCTTGTCTTTACAGAGGTGCTGTAACTGCATATATTAATTAGAATGTTTTGGCTTTAGCATGGCTCTGATTGTTTTCATTTCTCTCTTTAGCTTCTCTGCAATTGTCTTGTGAATTTCTATGGCCGATTTATTTTCAAGTATTCCCTTGATATCCCAGATTAATACTGCAATAAGCTAGCATGGTACTTAGGGTCTAGTGTCGAGGTTACCAGCTGAGGACCCAGGAGATCGCCCCCAGTCTGACACTCTCCACTTGACCCATTGTGTAATTCTTAAGCAGAATACATCCCGTCTGTGTGCCGCAGTTCCCTTGTTTTCCATAATTTAGAGCGCATACCACGGTTTACGTTGTTTTTTTTTTTTGTTTGTTTTTTTATTAGAAACCTTTATTACACGATAAAATACATACAAGGGCCTACAACCACCAAGGCCGGCCGCTATAGAGCCCGAGGGCCCGCAATGCGACGCCACACATTCAAATGAACCAGAGGCAGAGCTCCCGGTAGTTCGTGAGTACATGCAACAGGCCGTGGTCATAGGCCAGGAGCAATCGGAAAAAAGAGTTTCATTTTCTATGAAATACAAAACACACTCAAGGCAATGAGAGTCCGAAATAGCAGCGTGCTCTTCCCAGGACGGGGAACAACGTACAGTGTCCAAAGCAGTTCTTGACTGGAAGCGGTAGCGGGGGGCAACGGGAAGACAAAGCATTGAACACACCTCACACAATCCCGCAGAATGTGTGGCTAGGGGGACAAAGCAATATCGACCTCTAATGGCAGAGGCGGGGTGCAGATACGTCCACGATATAAATTCCATGGACCCCATACCTTAGTCCATTTCCCTGGCTTGCCTCTCGCCTCATACACCGTCTTTTCCCTAAACATACACCAGTCCATATTCTCCTTCCATACCGCGACCGTGGGCGGCCTCGGGGAGCCCCACAGCTGTGCAATGTTACGCTTAGCCACCATGTACCCCAAAGTCACCCACTGCGTCTGTGCCGCATTATAATCATTCGGTTCCCAGACATTCAACAAACACCTCCTAGCCTCTGGCAACAGAGCAACGTGCGTGACCTCCTCCATTACGGTGTGGATACCGTTCCAAAATCGCACAACCTCCGAACATTCCCATAAGATATGAAGAAAAGTACCCGGCAGGCCACATCCACGCTTACACAGTCCATCCCTCGAGTAACCCATACGCAGCAAACCGGGCCCCATGACATACACTCTATGAAGGATCTTCAGCTGTACGAATCATAAGCGGGCCGGGATCGCCACCTCTTTCGGGGAGGCCACCGCCGATACCCAGTCCTCATCGTCCAGTTCCAAGCCATCGCCCGTCCATGCCTCCCGCAGACGGAGAAGCAAGTCCGTGCGATCTTTAATGAGTTTTTTATAAATCGGAGAAATAGTGCTGTCGGGCACGTAGCCATCCAACACTCTATCCTCCAGCGGGGAATACTCGGGGATAGCAGCAACGTCCGGAAAAACCGAACACAGCGCATGGTAGACTTGTGCATACCGGAAGTACTCTCTATCATTTAATTTGTATTCAGTTTTAAGCATTTCAAACGTTTTGAAAGACCCCTTCGCCCAAAGGTCACCCACCTTACATATACCAATCATATCCCATTTCTCAAAGCCTTTCGATCTCCACAAACCGCCCAGCCGCCCGGAGGCATACAACGGCGTCGCCCGAGTCAAGCGATCCCTCCACCCCATCGCAGCACTCGCCGCGTGCCACACACGTACCGCAACCTGCGTGGGTCCTGTCAACCGCGTATCCGGGGTCACCGAGTACAGCGCCCTATTATAATCCCCACCCGGGGGCAGAAATGTATCCATCTCGAAGGCCGGATTCAAGGCAGGACCGTATATCCCGTGGTTCACCGCCGCCAACTGAGACGCCCAATAGTATCGTTTAATATCGGGGAGGGCGACCCCCCCCATCGTACCAAGGGAGCATCAACTTGGCGAGAGCGATCCGCGGCCGCCCGTCCCAA
Organism: Triturus cristatus; assembly: GCF_964204655.1. NCBI lineage: Eukaryota > Metazoa > Chordata > Amphibia > Caudata > Salamandridae > Triturus > Triturus cristatus. The sequence goes on along the minus strand of NC_140592.1, from coordinate 271,263,747 downwards.
AACAGTTGACGCTGAAGACCCTCCACCTCCCGGAAATAACGGGCTGGCACTACATCTAGAGTATTTTGCAAAGCATACAAGAAGCGAGGTAGCGACATCATTTTAAACAATGCCGCCCGTCCGAGCGGCGAGAGCGGAAGTCGTCGCCACCTCGCGACGTCGGCCTTCAATCGCTGGAGGGGAGGGAGAAGGTTTCGCTCATAGCGGACCGCGGGATCCAGAGAGATAAAGATTCCCAAATATTTGAACCCCAGTGTTGCAATCTGGATAGGGCAATCCCGTGGCAGGAGGGGGGCCTCGCCCGATAGGACGTAAACACACGACTTGGCCCAGTTGATGACCAGGCCAGAGTTGCGACCAAAGTAATTCAGTACGTCCACCAATACAATTAGCGACTGTCGGGGAGAGGTGAGATACAGAAGGATGTCATCCGCGTAAAGGGAGACACGGTCTTCAAACTCCGGCGTCCATCTAATGCCTCGCAACGACGGCTCCCAACGCAACCAGGCGGCGAGAGGCTCCAAAGAAAGTGCAAAGAGAAGGGGTGATAACGGACATCCCTGCCGCGTACCTCTCCCCAGTGCGAAGGGAGCCGACACCCTACCATTCACCACCACCTGAGCCAGTGGGTCAGCATATAGTAATTTTGCCCAACCAATAAACTCAGGGCCGAACCCAAATTTCGCCAACACGGCCCAAATATACGGCCACTCCAAAGTGTCGAACGCCATAGTAGCATCTAAAGATGCCAAGATGGCCGACTCACGTATAAACTCCGCTCTAGCAAGCACGCCGTGCAACCGCCTCAAATTCAGAGCGGTATTCCGATGGGGTATGAAACCGGACTGATCCTGATGAATCAAGTCGCAAACGACCCGAACCAGCCGATTAGCCAATACCTTAGCCAGTATTTTGGGTTCTGCGTTCAACAGCGAAATGGGCCTATAGGAGGCGCAGCGATCTCGCGGCTTCCCCTCCTTGTGTATCACAACTATGTTGGCGAGGCGTTGGTCAGGGGGGAGGAAGCCCGCCGCACTTGCCGCGAAAAACATGTCCCGAAGATACGGCGCTATCTTATCGGGACGCAACTTATATAGTTCGATGGGAAGACCATTAGGACCCACAGCCTTACCAGATGCGATCGAGCGAGTGGCCAGAGCGATCTCATCTGACGACAACTTCGCCTCCATCAATATTGCATCAGCCTCCGATAGGGTTGGCAATGCAATGTCTCTAAGCAACAGATGAGAATCCTCCTCCGAACGCACAGAAACCGGAGAGTATACCCCGCGGAAATAATCCGCGAAGCAGTTAACGATCTCCACCGGGTCAGTCACACGCACTCCATCCATTCTCTCCACAACGGGCACCACCCTGCTCGCTCTCTCCTTCTTATCCAACCAAGCAATCAACTTTCCGGCCTTATCCCCCACATCATACAGTCGTCCTTGCTGCTCTCTACTCATCCCTTTAGCGGCTTCCGTGATTAGCGCTCTATAATCTGATTGTTTGAGGCTGAGAACGTGCAATTTCTCATCAGTAACTCCCCCCTCCAAGTCCTCCTCCATTTCAGCTATTTCAGTTTCCAGGCGAACCACCTCTGCTCTCTCGCACCTCTTAGCATGGGAGATAAGGGACAAGGCCTGCCCCCTGATCACCACTTTATAAGCCTCCCATAGGGAGACGGCAGACGACACCGACCCCACATTATCATTGAAGTAGTGATCAGTGGACTTGACCAGTTCCGCGTGGATCTTAGGGTTACGTAGATACCAGGGGCTAATGGGTGCTACTCTCCCCTCTGCCCCAGGGACAACCTTCAGTTGCAACCATATAGGGGAATGGTCGGAAATACCTCGGGCTAAATGACGCACCTCCCCAATCATCCCAGCTTGGATCGCCGGCATAAGCATGTAATCAAGTCTCGAGAGACTCCCATGGGCCCCCGAGTGAAAGGTATATTGCGCCTGTCCCGGGTGCATCAATCTCCAGCAATCTACAAGTCCCAAAGTGTCCAAAAAGCCACCCAACCAGGCCTGAGCCCTAGGGAGATCCCTGGGGGGGTGACGGTCCTCCAACCCGGAGACGACAGCATTAAAGTCACCCCCCAACACCAGAACCCCCCCAGGGAGTCCCAGGACCAGACGCCCCAAATCAGCAAATGTAGCCATCTGTAACCCCGGAGGCACATACACAGCAACGAGCGAAACAGTCCTACCCTCCCATCTCCCCACCAGTGCCACATAGCGCCCCCTATCATCGTGAAGCACCTCGTCCACCTCCAATGGGAGAGAGGCCCTAACCAAAATGCCCACTCCCCTAGAGCCAGAAGTGAATCCAGAGTGAGCGGCAAGGCGATAGCCCCTCCTATTTAGGGCATGGAAGGAGTTCCCAATCAAATGTGTCTCCTGCAGGAAAACAATGTCGGGCGAAATCCGTTTCAAAAACTGCAACACCACCCCGCGCTTGATCCTGTCCCCCAGTCCATTCACATTCCACGAAAGGATTCTCAATCCCCTACCCCCCATCCCACTCCCGTGCATGATACCCACATCCCGGAAAGCACAACCCGGACAAATCAGCAGAGAACTTCACATTGCCTTGCGAAACAAACAAACAATCCCCAACAACCCCCCTCCCCCACAATCCCCAAACCACAACTCCCCCCTCCCTGCACCCCTGCTTGAGCCCAAACAGCCCCCCCAACTCGCAGTGTGCCTGTCGCCCTAACATATACCACAAAAAGAACCCCAGAAGGAGGAAAGGACCCCAATAAGCTCCCCACAACCCCCAGGCATTTGGAGGGCATCTTGTGCCAAACTAGGGTCCAGTTGAGCCAAGGTACAAAACGTCACCAGTCCAGTCTATCACCAGGAACCAAGTTCTAGTCCTGCCCCACCAAATCCTCTCCACTCTCCGCCATCCGACTGTCTCGATCCTGTCCCCGAGGCAGGGCATCCAACCAGTCTCCAACCGCCTCCGGCCGGTCGAAAAAGTGTGAGCGACCCCGGAACTCAACCCGCAGCCTAGCCGGGAATAACATCACATATTTCAGCTCCATGTCCCTCAAGCGCCGTTTGACGCCCAAAAATCCCAGCCGTTGTTTTTGGACCGCTTGCGTGAAGTCCGGGTAAAAGCTGACATTAGAGTTCTCAAACTTCAGCGGCCCGGCCACCCTCGACGCCTGAAGGATAGCATCCCTATCCCGAAAGTTAAAGAGTCGGGCGATTATAGGCCGCGGGGGAGCACCCACTTTGGGCGCACCACCCGGAATCCTGTGGGCCCGCTCCACCGCAAAGAACTTGCTCAGTCCCTTGGGCGCGAGACGATTGGGCACCAGATCCTCCACAAAAAGATCCGCAGCAGATTCCTCCGATCTTTCCGGCACTCCAATGATACGAACATTGTTCCGTCTAGCCCTACTTTCGGAGTCCTCAAGTCGACGGTCCGTCAGGTCACTGGCTAGCCGCAATCTACGGACCTCCGTCTGCAGGGCGGCCACGTCCACAGTTAGGCTCGACGCCGCTTGAGTCAAGGAGTCGACCCGCTCGTTAGTTTTGGACAGGTCTGCCCTGACCAAATTCACATCGATCAGGACCGCGTCCAATTTATGAGCCAGGGTATCAAACTGCTGACCCACAGCGGTCTTCATCTCCTCAATGGCGCCCATGACGTCCAGCAAAGTCAATTCTGACGATGGGCCTGAGACCTCTTTAGACCTCTCAGGCGATTTATACGAGCCACTAGGGGATCCCTTTGCCTGCGCATAACGATCCATGTTATTGACCTGTGTATAGGCACCCCTCCGGGTTGACTTGGGTTTCGACCTGTCTCCGTCTAGTCTCGCCGCCATCGTCCGGAGGCCACCAAGGTTGGCACCCGCCCGCACCAGGAAAAAGGGACCAGGTAGCTAATTCAATTGAACACAGCCGTTGCCGACAGTAAGCCCCTGTATAGTCCGAGAGTCAGGCCAGACACTCCGCCGTCCGCGCCCCTCCGAAACACCAAAGTCTCTCAGCCGATATCAGAAAACAAGCTTGAAAACGAAAGTGAAAGTGCGGGGTCCGTGGCAGGTCAAGCCCAGCCAGCCGCTGTTGTTCACTTCGTACCCGGGCACTTCACCAGCTCGAGATCGGGACCGAGGCAAGAGCAGGCCGCAAACTTCGGAGTGCATCCATTCCGGTTCCCGGCGTCCGATCTGAACCTGGAAAACGGGTGGCACCTCAGCGCAAGTTCATCAGCAAAATCCCGTCAAATAAACCAGGATTAAGTCAGGATAGATGTGGGAGGTTGCAGAGGCCCTCGAGAGCCGTAAGCCTACGCAGCCATCTTGGTTGCGCGCTAGGCTCCTCCCGACGGTTTACATTGTTGACTGTATGTTTACATTTTACAACCATATAAAGTCTGTAATGTCTTTTCAGAGTCAGAATGTTATGGACTATCTACACGTGAAAGTTTGGCTTACACGCATAAAAGTTGATTTTGCACTCATTAAAACGTTTTTTTATTAACAAACCGACTCACAGGAGCTGGAAGTCACACAAACTGCTAGTTCCATGATCTGGAAAGTCCAATGAGTTTGGGTACACTTAGAAAACTTAAGTTTTCAAAGGTAATCACCAACTTCTTACAATCCCTTTCTGACCCTGGAAAAGATCATAAATTTACTCCTGACAAGTCCAATAATAAAATATATTCCAGGAAGGGTAAGGTCATTCACCTGCAGGTACACTTCTGTGACTTTCTTTAAGAATGGGACATTTAGTTGTTTGTTTGCTTTTTGTACAAGTTTCCTAAAATTGTTTTACTTTCGATTGCCCATTTTTTAGGTCGAGTCTAGAGCTAGCGAACATGCGCTGCTCTACGAGACTACTTGTGATGGAGTAGCGAATAGAAGCCCTGCCCACTCTCCGCCCATATTTGCCATTGGCTTGTGTCATTGTCCATCCTACATGCTGGCTTCTGATTCATCAGTAGACTTGTTAGTCCCTCCTTAGTACCGCCTCCTCTTCATTTGTCACCTCCCATGGTGACAGGCCCTTTTTACTTCGGTTGTTACACGGTAATTGTTATTTGGACTGTGAGCACTATTTTCTTTACTCCCTCCCGTTGTCCGTGCCTTCTCTTCCCCCCTCTCCTGTTGTCTGTGCCTCCTCCGCCCGCCCTCACTCCCGTTGTCCGTGCCTTCTCCCCCTGCCCTCCCTCCCGTTGTCCGTGATGCCAACCATTTGCAATGCAATAGGTCTCGCGTAAATGCGAAACCTGTTGCATCGCAAAGGCTTGTTTAACTATTGCAATGGAAGGGTGAAACCCGATAGACCGGGAAATGTGACATTTAACCGGTACAATCAATCCTCTTTAATTGATTATTTATTCTTAGAGGCTAGGCATTGGGACAAGGCGCATGAATTTAGAGTCATTGAAAGAACTGATAGTGACCATAATGCTTTGGTACTTTCACTTAGGATAGGGAGCTTCGGGCTTAAATGCCAAACTGTGGCTGAACATTCTGCCACTGCGCCTTTAATTATATCAAACTGTAGGCGAAGAGTTAAGTGGCCGGTCTTCCAGCTGTCCGATGTAAAGTTAGCTGCCCTATATAAGATCATTATTCCTTATATTGAAGCAATGGGAAAAGTTGGACACCTAGACAGGGCAACAGATATCCACGTTAATCTGGTGGCAGCAATTAAGGATGTTCTTTGCCCTGTGAGGAGGGCCAATCCATTAAGGACTTCGTCCCCTCAGTGGTTCAATGCTTCCTGTCGAGTCGCCAGGAAGGCTCTTTTTAGTGCCATAAAAACCAGAAATAGGGAAGACATTAAGCTACATCGCTCCGCGTACAAGAAGGTGCTCAACGATGCTAAAAGAGCTTGGGAAGCTGCCAAGTGGGAGAATCTGGGCTCTGCACTTTGCTCCAACAATTCGAAACTTTTTTGGTCTATTGTAGCATCTGGACTTAGCGGCCATAGTTTGGCCCTTGCCCCTAATATTGCCCCCTCTGTCTGGGAAAGCCATTTCTGCGCCCTTTATGGCATCTCTGAGTCTGGTGATACGGCCAATAATGATATTGAATCCCAGCAACTCCACACCTTTAATATACAAGTCAAGTCAAGTCAAAGTATGCTTTATTCGAATAATATTCATAAAAGCAAGATACAATTTACAATAACAATTCATTAAATAAGTTAAAAAACTATTAAATTCAAGATGATTCGATACTACATACTTTAAACAAATTCTAATTAAATTACATCCATAAGGGAGACATTATTTCATTTAGCAACAGTGTTGGTCGTGTCACATGCGGGTAGACATAATTAAAGCCCTGGGTTGAACATTTCCGCGATAATAACAGTGGATACTAATTATTAAAAACAAAGACATTTAATTAATTTAAAAAAAATTTAAAACCAGTTACATATGATAAAATGCTAAAAGTTAGCAAGGGGGAGAATAGTAAAAAGACTAGCAGTCTCACCCTGTTCAAGAGAATAGTCAAATGACTAGCAGTCTCAATCTAATCATCCACGCCCATCCTAGATACTTTGCAGTGGCAGTTGAAATCCAAGGCAATGTGCTGGTGCATATAATGCGTAGAGCAATAGTGCCACTAATAATTCCTAAATTTTTGCACATTGGAGTAAGCCATATACGCCGTGGAGCAGCATAGATTTGACAAGAAAACAAAAAGTGACCAATAGTTTCATTGTTTGTACCACAGGCAGGGCAGACAGCACTAGTTCCCACTTCCCATTTTGCTGTTAAAGATCTAAGGGGAAGTGCTCCAGCTCTTAGTTGAAAGAGAAGCTTCCTATCTCTGGGCTTGGTTATGATATCCCAGTAAGGTTCAAGATGGGGGTACATCTTGGCCTCTAGGAACTCTCTAGTCATATTACCAGCGCTGGAGCTACACCAATTCCGCTGGGCAACCCTCTCCCAATAAATGCTCTTGAGCATACTTTTAGAAGGGAAGGTTGAACCTACAGGATCTTCCCAAAGTGTGCTCAAACCAAGCTCAAGCAAGGATGCCCTAAGCGCTTTTAGCCAACCTATTTTATGGTGAAGGTCAGTTCTTATGATGTCTAGAAAGCCCCCTGCATAGTGAGAAAGCGCAGGCGTTGTCCATAACCTGCGCCAGTACAATATTGGGCGGAGCCGCGCCATATCTAAAATGGCTCTTCTGCCCAAGTCATACTTAAGGGGCAGCAGCGGGGTACTTTTAGGAACGCCTGTAATGGACCTTAAAAATGTATTCTCTGAGAGTTGAAGAGCCGACATTTTTTCAAACCCCCACAGCTCAGCACCATAGAGTACAGAACCCAGAGCTTTAGCTTCATAAACCTGTAAAACGGGTTTCACAGGTTTAGTGAAGGATTTTCTATGCTCTGAGCTGATTGCGCCTGCCAATTGCCTATGTTTGATTGCTGCAATTTCGATATGATGCCGCCAAGCCTTCGCATTGGATATATGCATACCCAAGTAAGTGAAATTGTTCACTACCTCCAGCGGACGATTGTTTAAGGTGATTTTTGTCTTAAAACTACGATGGGGGTTGAAAGTCATCAGCTTAGTCTTAGTAATGTTTACTTCAAGGCCATACTCTTTGCAAAATTGGTCAAAGATTGACAGAGCACACTGCAATCCACTTGGCGTTTTAGCTAGGATGAGGGTGTCATCCGCAAACATTAAAATAGGAATTTTAATACCATCTAAAAAAGGAGCATCCACTTGAGCGGAAGTCATACGTGCTACAACATCATTGATATAAAGTGTAAAAAGGACTGGGGCCATCGAACATCCCTGTCTAACGCCCCTCTCTACTGGGAAGTCTGAGGTAACCGAGCCTAAGCCACCCCACTGGATTCTTGCATAATTTGATTCGTGGAGTCTCATTATCATGGATAACAAATCGTTTGGGATGCCCTGCTTCTGTAGAACCGACCATAACTTTAGTCGAGGAACCAGATCAAAAGCAGCCCGTAGATCGACAAAGGCCGCATACAAGCTTCCTTTGCCGAGCACCACCGTCCGCCATTGAATCATGGTAAAACGGAAGACCTGATCCACCGTACTTGTGGATCGTCGAAAGCCAGCCTGGAAGGTTGAAAGGGCATTAGTCTCTTCCGCCCAGTCCAGGAGCCTATTGACGATCACACGCCCCACTACCTTTTGGATGGTATCTATAAGGCTTATAGGGCGGTAATTACCTGGCAATGATCGATCTCCTTTTTTGAAAATGGGAATAATTACAGCACCCTGCCAGGATTTTGGTATTGATGCACCCAAGGCAATGGCATTAATAAGATGGTGAATATATGAGCACCAGCGCTCTTTGTCGTTAACAAATAGATCCGCTGGCACACCATCAAGGCCGGGTGCACGTCCGCAGGCAACTGCATCCAGGGCCATCGTGATTTCACTAGGACAAAAAAGGTTTCCTTTTGGGAGGTCTACACGGATTGTCTCATGCCGTTCATTGGTGCTAAAAACAGCATATTGGTTTTGAAAAAACTTTACCCATTCAGTTTCAGGAACATTGTTTTGAGGGGATTCAGGACCGCCTGATTTTCCCCACCTAACAATGTGCCAGAACTGTCGAGAATCCCTACTATCGCTAGCTGCCTTTAGCTCAATCCAATGTTGCTCATCCCAAGCTTGTTTAGCCTTAACAATACTAATTTTGTAGTTTTTCCTGGCAGCTTGGATTAAAGCTGTTTGCCCTCCCTTGATAGCATTACCCAGTGCAAGTCTACACTCCCTGCATTCATCGTTGTACCATTTAGCTGGCTTTGGCACCCTATCGCCTTTGACCTTGACAGGCTTAAGGAAATATCCCTTAATTATGTCAAAAAGGGAATTATGAATTCCTTCAACCCTATCTAGACCATTGCTCAGTATATTACAGTCCTCTAGGTCCGATATGGCTTGATCAACATGGCTATTAATACTAACAATAGCCTGTTGATTGATTGCTACCTTTTCCCGTCGTAGCCTCCTCATGTTATTGGTAGGAACAATCCGGGGTGGGACGAGCACAGGAAGTCCCACAGGCAAGCCAGTGTGTGGCCACCACTTATGTGACAGGCACAAGGGATTATGGTCGCTCTCGAGCCTTCCAGCCACAGACATGTCACAAATTGATGGCCATAACTTTAGGCTGCATAGCACATAGTCGATTCTGCTATTGTGCCTGCCATTATCAAATGTGCTTACACCTTTCCTATCTCCACTAGTCCTGCCATTCAGTGCTCTTAACCCTTTTCCATAACATAAAGCATTTAAACCAATGGTATCAGCAGACCACCGCACTATGGGATGCAACTCCAATTTAGGCACACCCCATAGTCGATCTTCCTCCTCTCCAAACAAATCATCATTGCTTATCAAGGGTTCAAATGTGCTATTAAAATCACCCGCAATGATAATATTGTTGGTCGACGAGTGTGTGTCAATGAGGCTATCAAGATCTTCTAGTACCTCGGACCTCCCTTTCTTCTTCCTCCGGACATATACATTATAGATGTCTACACTACCCAGGTTATCTAAGTCTAATCTAATTAGTTGGATATCCTTGTTTTTTGTGTCAAGAGCTTTAATGCCCAGTTTTAAGGATTGACGAACCCATACTACTAGGCCCCCCATAGGTCTGCCCCTAGGGCCTTTTACCGCAGGGACAAAATAATTCAAATAACCCTGCATAAAACATGCTTCACAGGCCCAAGTTTCCTGGAATATGCATAGGTCAAATTTATTGACAAAGCTCATCCACTCTGTTGATTCCATTTTGGAGGTCAACCCAGCAATATTCCATGAAAATAGGTTACCCGATGATTCCTGGGTAATAACCCTATCATTATCTGGAGCAGGCAGAACAAGATCGACCAAATGCTCGTGGGTATGTTCTACCTCTACTGCAAATAATACAGTACTGGACTCGTTGTAATGCATATTTGTATTCGTCTCGGGCGCCTCAGGTAGTGCACTCGTAGACTCATAATTGTTGAGTCAATCAACGTCCTCCAAGGTTTCTAGCACCTCAAATCTGTTTCTCAAGGGGATCGTAGGAATATGTTGGGTATTGGATGAATCCCCCAGACCGGAGGTGGCAACTGATTTTGGTCTAGGGAAAAAATAGGTAAGTTCCCATGTAGTGATGGAGGATCTCCTATGCGGCGTTTGCCAATTTAAAATATGAGCAACAGCTCTTGGATCCCTGAAATTAATGAGGATGACATCCCCATTTATAGTTTTTGGCGTGTTACCCAACCAGGGCAGGCGTCTTACATGTAAAATTTCCCCATTAATGTAAGAAGGAAGAGGGCGATTTTGGCCTAGCCAATGGATAACTTTATTTTTTAGTTGATGGTATCCTTCTGCATCATCCGATTTTATCATGGGAACCCCTGCAAGCACAACTACCAGGGGGACTGCCTCTGGTGGTAAATTAATAGACAGCGGACCTCGTGGTTTAGTCGAGGGATCTGCGTTATGCCCCTGTTTGACAAACAATTGGCCCCCATTCTTTGGGGTATTTACAACACTTGTCCTAGCCATAGTTGTACAAGATGATTTGGAGGTGGTGGTACTATCTAAATGGCTAACCCCTCCCTTGCTTGTAGATGTAATCATTTGTGACGCTAGCTCTTCTGGGGACGAATTGGGAGAAACTGTAACAGAAACCAAGGCGGTGGGTGGTATAAGTAAGGGGCCAGGTGGAGTCGTGTTTTGTTCCATCTTATTGCCCACTAAAATTTCCACTTTCTCTAGCCTTTTTTCGATATTCTTTAGGCTTTCTACAATTGGGAGCATAAGTTTTTTCATCAATTTGTCAATTTCATCCAATAACTCCCCAGTGGTACCAACTTGATTCAAGCTAGAGTCAATACTACCAATGGAAGATTGTTTCTCTGTGCAGGGGGTAGCACTTTTCCCAGAACAGGCAGCAGTGGAATTACTTTTAAGAACATTACTTTTATTTTTGCGTAACTCTGAAACTATCTTCCTTCTTTTCCTGGGCAATGGACCAGTCAGTGTGGTCTGGCTAAGTGTAATATCAATGGTGGGTAACGACTCAGTACCTTGGGACGATAACTCATGTTGGACATCCAAGATATTGTTTGAGACATCGGGGGTAGGGATGGGGGAAAGAAGAACAGGTGAGGCCAAATCAGTACTTTGTTCGCGCACAATAGACGTAACAGAGCACATAGTAGAGTCATTAATACCCAAGGGTAGCATGGAATCTTGGAACAAAGAAACCTCGTTGTCCGGGCATGCTGCTTCAGGGAGCGGCGTGGCTGATGCCATATTTTTTATGTGTTCTATTGAACAACGGCGTCTAGCCCTCAGTTCTGCAAGAGCAGCCTCCCGGGCAGAGTCAATATTGGGTTTCGTGAAATAACTATCAAGAGTACCATTTTTCCTCGACTCATTCATAGTGCAGGAATATCACTACTCACCGGTTGACAGTGCAGAATACAGTAGAGTCTAACTCTGTGTCAACACTCAGATGATTGCTAAAGATTTAGTGATAATAACCACACATACCAGGTCTGACGTAATAATGTCTCAGCAGCAATGAGTCAATGGGGTGGGCCCGACCCGGCCTCCTTCGGCTACTGAGGGCCACAGAGGGCCCGCCCTTTGCCCGGGCTTAGACCGGCGCCGACCCGCGCGCGGACCCGCGAGGCGGTGGCGTTGCTGTAATTTAAGCGCCTCCAGGCGCGCCAAAGTGTCCTGCGGCTTCCGGTTCCGCCGCAAGTGCTGCTGGGAACTGTAGTCCGGGCAGAGATAGAACGAGCTGCCGGGGACCACGCCACGCACCAGGGGGAAAACAACAGACACCACAGTTAGCAGGTAACGGTAATCCGACTGTTCTAACAAGAACTTACTCGGTCAACTGTTGCTAGCCATTGCTTTGTCCATGATGAATTATTTACCCTACGGGAGGTTGAGACTGCCCTGGGAAACTTACACCCCGAAAAAGCTCCTGGCCTGGATAAACTGCCTGGGGACCTTTTTGGGTCACAACCAAAAATCTGGGCTCCTTATCTAGTTACCCTTTTTAATGGGATTTTGTTGGGTAATGATTTACCGCCTACCTGGCTAGGAGCCGAAATTGTGCCAATCCTTAAAAAGGGTTGTCCTCTAACCCCCTCAAATTACAGACCCATCAGTCTAATCGATACTACACAAAAACTGATGGGGAGGGTTATTTTGGATTGGATTCTCGGGTGGATTAAGGAAAATGGGATTTTATCCACTCTGCAGGCAGGTTTCAGGTCCGGCATTTCCACCCTAGATCAGATATTTTTCGCCTGCAGGTCCTGTATTGGAAAACAGCTAAGGTTGAGGGTGGCAGCCTCTACCTTGTATTTGTGGACCTGCGGGCAGCCTTTGACCTGGTCCCGCGTGGGAAACTCTGGAAAGTCCTTGCGGAATTGGGTCTCCCGCCATACTTGTTAGCCATTCTTATAAAATTACATCAAAACAACTTTGCCCAGGTTAGGTCTGGAAGGAACGGAGAACTCACAAATCAATTTCCAGTCTTGAAAGGAGTTCGCCAAGGGTGCGTCTTGGCTCCTACTCTTTTCAGCCTTTACATTAACGGCCTTATTGAACATCTGAAGGGTGCACCTAACATCGACGCCCCTAGACTGGTTACAGGCAGAGTGCCTGCCCTGATGTTTGCGGACGACACTCTTTTGTTGTCCAAAACATCATCAGGTATTCAAAACATCCTTGACGCATTTGGAGAGTTTTGTCATCTTCGGGGGCTGGAAATCAACATAGGAAAAACAAAATTTATGATTTTCAACCCACCAAAACGTACCCGTCCTAATCCTGTGCTCTTTGGTAGTCCTCTGGAAAGGGTCAAAACGTTCATTTATTTGGGCGTTACCCTTACAGAGAAATTTGAATGGCACAAACATATTGTTAGATCAACACTCAGGCTCACCCAGCTAGCAGGTGGACTAACCAAAGTTTTTAAGGAATCTACATATAGGCCGGTCTCTCCTGCCCTTACTATATATAGTCGTCAAGCAAGGATGTCAGCAGTATATGGGGCCGAACTCTGGGGGCATATGCAGTCCCAGTCTGCTGATCTCAAGAGGGTGGAGCAGTCTTTTGTTAGAAACTTGATTGGTCTTCCGTCTAGTACTCCGCTGATCCCTCTGAGATTTGATCTTGAATTTATTCCAATAGAGGAGTTGATAGGCGCAAGGCCAATCATGTACTGGAAGAGGCTATGGTCTGTCCCCGAATTGGCTGATTATAGAGCTGAATTTATTGAGATTTGGCCTGTTCTTAGATCCAAAATGATTCCCTGGCTCAGGTACATCAATACAACTTGTATCCGGCTTAATTTTCTTGGACTATGGGATACACCGGAGATTAACTGTGCTGGGTTACCCAAGAAAACACTCCTCTCCTACATTTATACGTCAAACCTTCAGACGTTAATGAATTCATCTTCTATGGGGAGGTTATCATCTGAGTTCCTTTTAATAAAGACAGAGCCTAGGGCTGAGGCCTTTATGGACCTAATTGAACCCCCAGTGGCCCGCAAGCTGTATGTCCAACTACGTTATGGCACCCTTCCTATTAGATTTTTTACCTCTAAGTGGACTAAGTCAAATATTTTAGCCTGCCCTGCATGTTCTTACCATACTGAGAATATTTCCCACGTTTTATTTTTTTGTCCCGCCTATGCTGTACCTAGAAAACACTGGTTGATTCCTATTTGTAAGATTCTCGGTTTTCTGCATTACACATATGCTTGTAGGATATTGACTTACGATACCCATCCTCCCATTGTGTTTGCTGTTTCCCGTTATTTGTTGTACATGTGGCGCATTAGGCAGAACTTTTTTTTAACTTAACAGTTTTAAATGTTTTTTCATTTTATCTATCTGTACTTTTAATGGTCGTTCGACCGAAATAAAGTTATTACAACAACTATTGGAATGCATCCAGCATGTTTTATAAAATGATGCCCCTGAGAACAGTATTTAAAGTTGCCCTAAAAATCGCAACCTTGCTCATTTTTTCAAATTACAGATGCTTTTGGGTACTTTTTAATTTGTCAGCAAACAAATTGCACAGTAGTGTAGCAAAAATGTAAGCAACCTTTGTCCTTTTTTTTTTCAAATTGCAGTAGTTTTTGGGTGCACTCTTTAATTTTTAAAATAAAACAACACTTGTGCTTCCGTTCTTCTTCACGTGCTTGTTTGCATGTAATAAAACTATTTTCTGAAAGCAATATAAATAGCAACAAACCTGTAAATGTTTCAAAGAAACTCCCCAAATCCCCTATATGCCCAATATATGCTTGTTCAGGCCAGTGAGCTCTAGGTCTGGCCTAAGGCACACAAAAACAAACCTTGGTAAAGCAAGTGTCGCTGGCATGCACTGAGTCAAGAACTATGTAGAGTTACCCCCGAGGCGCCCCTGAGTAGGAGGAGGGGACTAGGCGAGTGGCGCTAGTGTTGCTGCGAGGTTCCCCCATGAAGCCCCTGCCAGAACTGGAGGAACAGATTCTGCTGGTAACAGATATGCGCCGCTGGCTGTGCCTGCTGTAAGAAACTATTTTTGAGACGTCACCAAAACCATAATGTAAAGTCAGTGGCATAATGTAAGCGTACGGAAAATGCTGTGACCTTTGTCCACGTGAGCTCTCTCACAAGACTGTACCAAGGCTGTCCTCTAAATGTCGTTTGGTATTGAAATTCTGGCTGCCCACACTGCTCAGCTATTCTATGACATTTTTTCATGGTTTGCTGGATCTTTGGCCCACGGTCATTTCCTCTAATCTGATCTGGGTCGGATGTTATTGTCTGTGATGCCTTTGTCTATTTAAAGGTCATATGATGTAATGTACTGTGATGCCTTCATTATACTAATTAGCAGTTTTAAAAAATGATTTAAATTAAAAGCCATCCTCTTTTTGGTCACGGAATGTTGCCAAATATATAACATTATATTGAGCTCATTTGTTGACTGCATTTTCTTTATTTTATTCATACTCCGACTGCTTTAAGACAAACTGTTCGGGAAAATAAAACGGGGATATACGATACAAGAGTTTCCATGCTTAATGATTTACGAAGACCTTGCTGGACTGTTGCAGGAATCCAGTGGTGTGCATGTCATGTCTAGGTTTCTCAAGCCTATTCCAGTAATCGTGTTAATTGCAGCCATAAACCATTCTTACAGCTGCTTTATTGTAACGGGCGGCAAAGCGCATTTTTCTTTTGATGTTGGCTGAACAAAAGCCAAGTGCCCTTGTTTCTAAAGTCAGTTCAATAACATGGCCGCCAGTGCTGCAAGCCTGCTTGAGATCTGAGGATATTTATTATGACTCGCCTTGGCTGCGTTGCCTTGAATATTTAATTACTTATAATAACGCTTATGAATCCTTGATGGCATGCATCCAATCAACGGGCAGCTCCTGAAATATTTTTGTCATCTGACTCTACATGTGAACAAATAGTTCATTCAAACCCTTATTTACGTATTTAGTTACGTTTGTGTAATCGTCACATGCATTTTTCAGCTGTGAAAATGTACAAAAGGGAAGCTGTATGGCCGCTCATTCAGATTTGACTGCTAAATCTGTCCTGAAACAATATATATGTTGTTCGCCATCATTGCCTGTCGATTTTGTGTCGGGTACAAAAGAGTGCGATTAACTTTACCACCCGTCCTTCCTTCATGTTTGCGCATCATGCTGGTAGAACCCATTTATTGTATTTCAGTGGTGTGATGCAGTGTTACCGCGGAAATACCGCACTACTCAATATTTTATAAATGGCAAAATGATATGGTAACCTTTGTGTACACCTTTTTTTATTTTTTTTATTCACAATTTCCTATTCTGGAGATCTCCAACACTCTGATTGTTTCACTACTTAGAACAGCTGATCGAGTCTTAAGTGTTTAAAAAATTGAGCTTAATAAAAATATTTGGAACTTAATTTACATTGTCCATGGATGTAACTCTTGTAAAGTAGACTGTACCGGTTTCTCCTATTCCTAGTCTTGTTGTCCCTTTATTCCATCCTTCATGCTGTCAAAAAGCAGTAATGCGACTCTGTTTGCAGTCTTTCATATGCTATAAATAAGGCAAGCTCTGTGGGCTCCTGGCAGCAACATGGCTTCAAAAAAAGATTTTGTCAGAAAATGAAGGGATTTTCTTGTCTGGCCTTGGGCATTGCTCATAGGAAAGTAGCATATGTTGTATACTTCGATTGCAGTAAGCCCTTCCACACTGTTTTCCTCAAATGATTAATTATCAAGCAAAATAGCTTTTGGGTTAGGCACCATGGTAGCGAAACTGACCCTGAAACCGGAGCCAGCATTGTGTTGTGGAACCAATTAAGTACCCTAGGGCCAATGGAGCGGAATTGTACATTGGTGACTGTCAGACAGAGGGATATTGTTCCACTCGGGAATAACAAATGATAGACAAGGAGCTCTAAGATCGAGTTGTCTGGAATGCCACTCAGAACCCTGAGGTGACCGCTCCCCCACGCCCTTGTTACTAGATGAGCACCTACAATTTAGTAATTTATTTGGCTACAAGGCATGGTTACTGACATCAAAGCTATATTTTTAAAGCAGGAACGAGAGTGCAAATTAAATAAGATATACATCTTTTAACTGTTGTGCATTACAACCATCCTATTGTTACCTGTTGCCTATTTTGCTTTTGTTTGTTTTTCTTTAAAAATTCCCTTTTATTTTTGTTTGTCGGGGCAGCCTTCTTTTTTTCAGGAACTTCAAATTCTGCATTACAGAGTAACTAAATGTGCACTGTTATATTAGTAGAAATGAAGGGAGGTGGTGCAAAATATCTTAGAGCGTTGCAAGCTGAAACAGTAATGCCAGCAAGTGAAAATATATGCCTCTGGGGCACAAGAGTAGTACACCGGGCAACAAAGTGGGGTTGATGATATTTATGTTTAATTGAGAGAGAACATAAAGTTGAAGAACTCAAGAAGTGCTACCAAAATAGTAAATACAGGATCTGCCCTATAAACGTATGGTAGACTTTTGATTCTTGAGTACCTATGCTGCAGGAGATAACTGCACCAAGGTCACAGTGTGAAGGTTCAAAGAGGATGGGCTCAGGAGAAATGAGAATAATGGCGCAAAGAGCCTTCCAGCAGAGGAAGCTGGGTCTGAAACCATAGCAAGTCAAGACGATATGGAATGAACAAAAAATTATTAGTTTTGAGAAGTGAAAGTTCTAAGATGCAGCAGTTTGTAAAAAAGTTATGTTGCAAAGACCTCTAAAATGTGTAGGTGCCAAGGATGTTAGGGGCACATTTTCTGAAATAATTTGTGTTTTACAGATTATGATTATTAGAGACTCCTATTAATCTGCCACCTTAAGCAGTTAACGTGACATCAGAGCACTCTTGTAATCAGGTTGATGACACGTTATATTAGGCCTCTTGTTGGCTTTAGTGGTGGTCTGTAAAATGGATCATGGGGGTTTCTTAACGTACCAACACACTAGTAACATTAGAGTGGAAGGAGACAAACAGCAAGTGAAATCCTTAACCCATTCTCTCCTTACCTTGGGCAGGGGATTCCAGAAGAAGGGGTCATGTCAAAAATGATGTCATACTTATAAGGTTAATGGAACAAAGAGAAACCTAATTATAAATTGTCTTGTGGACAGGACTCTAGTCACGGGTGTCTGAGTGAAATGGACAACAATACATTCTTCCCCTTCAGCCAAAATCTTGTGAGTAAACATAATCTTCAGTATGCTTGATGTTTTTCAGACATAATTGATGCAGGGGGCTTGCTGGATTTAAGTGCTCATCTTCGTCCTGCATGTCACAGGGTCAAATTTCAAAGCTGAAAACTCCTTAAAGAATCCACCTACGCCATTGGGGTGGTAAGACAGACTATGGTTGCAAACTTTTAAATACATACTAATAGGTATCTCTTTCAGACACCCACTTTAGATTCAACTTAATTGAGCTAGACTAATAATGTGGTAATTGAAGTCCGCCCCCTTCATGTATTAGTTTTTGCCTATCTAGGTTCTTGCAACAACCCATTAAGTTTGACTATGGATCTAGGGTTCTTAACATGCAGCTGTTGACAATGTAGAGACAATGGGGCGTAGCCAATATTTTTATTAGTGCTACCTGAAAAGGCTGCAAGAGGAGCTGCAGTGTACTCAGTAAGTCTGCATCAGTCTAACCTAGGTTTAGCTATATTTTCATGTAGCAGATTGTGTAATCTGTATCCCAACATCAAAATGCTACCGTCTCCGATTTAAACCGAAACACTAGCACTGTTGCCTTGGACCTGTCCTACAGGTCCTACTGTGTAAAAGTAGAGTTTTATTCACAATTGATATTAGGATTATAGGCTCTCCCACAGCAGTCCAGTGTTGATGGTAGCAATGCCATTGTGGTTGCTGGATCCCTATATAGACAAACCTGCTGTCTACATACAGTAAAACTATATGTTCGCTGTTGCTGACCTCGATCCTAGAACTCGAGTCGCCTTCCTTAAGAAGCATCCCAACGGTTCATTTACTAAGACGAACAAGAGTTGGGAAATGGGCATCCCTGCCTGATATCATGGTCCTGTTGTTCCACTCTCACATATATTGATGTTTGTATTGACTAAAAGGAACTAAATCTGTATGATGAACCTAGGGCCAAAGTTACTTTGTTGAAGCATCCTTAGTAGGAACACCCAACTTATCGCGTTAAAGACCTTCTCAGTGTCCAAAAAAGGCCAAGGTGAACTCTTTTTTGCTGTGCTAAATCTTCTTCAGAACATCAGTATCCCTTCTCAAAGCAGTCCTCCTGTGTGCTGTCAACCCACCTTAGTCTTTATGAGCTAGAATTTGTTTGCAAGTGCCTTTTCTGAATACCTTCATGTCTATGCTTAGCATTGACTATGGGTGTAAGGCCCGGTATCTGTAGCCAAGAGGTTTCTGGTCTGGATTAGGAACCATTATAGTCCTAACTTCTTGCATGCTTTGTTAGAGTAATCTATTGGCCTTTTCCTCCTCCAAAACCAGCAACAATTTGCCAACAAGTGTGACTTTCTACACACAAGTAGCACTTGGGAGGGAGGCTCTTTCTACCGGTTGATTTCCTAGTTGTGACCCCTTTAATGGTCTTCTGTGGTCCCAGTGGCATCTGAAGTGTCTCTCCGCCCTTCGAATAGTCGTGGATTAGGGAAAGACCCAGGCATGGTTGAGAAAAAGAAGCATTAATTTTTCCCACCATGCCCTCCAGACATCAAGCAAAGCCATGAATAGCATCCTGTAGTGTAGCAGACATGCACATTTCACCAGTTTGACTGGCTGACTGCCTATTGGGAAGACCCTCATTACATCATTAAAATCACCAACCCATAATGTGAGTGCGTATTCCGGTTCAGGGATGCATTGGTTTTCTAGCATCGGAAAGAAGGCATATGCTTTTAATAAGCAGATGTCAACATTGTTTAGCAAGCCAAATAGCACAACATTCCTGCCATCTGGATGGGTTGCATGTGTGTGTTGACAGACCTGAGAGGCCCTGGAGACAGCAACCCATGCCTATGGAGTGGGGCATAAATTCTGCATGGCAGAGAACTATAGGTAAGCACTTCTCTGCCCCTCCACCATCTTGAGACTACACAGCTGAAACTCTGAAGATGAATAAGCACTAAGCGAATCAACTCCCTCCATGAACAGTGACTCAGAAATTGCACAAATCATGCACACATCATGCAGTATAGTATACCAACAAATACAGGAACGTTTTGATAAATAGTGAGTCAGCCCACTGGATGATATAACTTCTTAACTTTTGAATGAGCACACTCATGATTTTCCTTTGTTCATTCTTCTTTAGAGGTAAGAAATTGTGATAAGTCGATCATCTATAACCCTTGAAACAGACGGATGTGGTAACCCTTCCTTGAAAGTGTGATGTATTAATTCTTTTCTGGCAAAGGATTTCCCTGCTTTTGATTAAATAGAAGAATTCTCCCTCAATAGATTTAATGAGGCTTAAAGACTGGTGGTGATTCTTTCAAATAATTGTTTTGTGATGCAGTTGTTTTAGAACTACACCCCGTTTTATCCATTTGATCTTCTGTTATTCTCTTAGACAATTACTAGTCGAATGCATGATTAGCTGTATGATACCCAGCAGTTTATCTTTTAAAGTTTCTAAGACTTGGTGTTGTGTATTGCCTTCCAGATGTATGCAGCTATTTAATGACCGTATAATAATAATAGCAGGCAGAGCACCTTTTGGCTACTTGGTAATGTTTATTCTGTAAAGGGGCTAAGGAGTCAGTGAGTCCTACAGGACTTAAAGGGTCTTAAGTTTATTTTATGTGTATACTCAAGTGTATGAGTACATGCAAGTGAATTCGAAGAAAAAAACGTGTGCATACCTTTTTAAATAAATGTAATTCTTTAGGTGTTTCATATACCATGTATGGTTTGTACTGTGCTATTTAGTATCCTCAGATTTGCAACTTAGACATAGAGATTTCACACATGAATTTCCGTCATAGCGAGGTAAGAGATTACCAAAAAGATTTGATAATATACACATAATTAATGGATTGTATTATTTTTCAATTGCTTAGGCTGCTCCCTCTTTCTTTGTCCTGATGAAGACCAGCATTTTATATACAATGGGTTAAAACATCGATGTATTACCTTGTTTACTGCCAAATTGTGTAGTATCTAACATTGATTCAAATTTTGAGCCATCTAGTTTGGAAATAGTTTCCCCACTCAGTCAACAATGTTGATGGATTGTCCGTTGTAAATAGCAACCGCACACCTATAATCACTCCAGCTGCACCATTTACAGGAACAACTATTGCATATGTTGTTGTCTAATTGTTATGATTTTACAGTAAGTACGCTATTTAATCTCTTATGGATGAGTAATGTAATACATTTTGTTCTTTGGCTTTAGAAGGTTAAACTTATAAACTTCTCCCAAGGGAACCATTGTTGTGTTTTGTATATAAAGCAAAGAGTGGAGCACGTGCAAATGGCATCATTTTTCATATTCCTCAAGCACACCTATATCGTTGATCTCACCATCAGTCTAGCCCCACTTAAGTTCATGCCCCCCTCCAATCACCGGTCACTAGCTTACTGGCCCTGGGATTCCATTAGTAGTATCTGCTGTATGGGTAGTTGCTTTGTGTTGTTTGTGTATTAGGTCTTAGACACAGCCTGCTTTATAAATGGATGTACTAGCAGATGTCTGCAAAAGACTGGCTCTTCTGAATTTACCAACTGGACAGAAAGTTTGACTACTTGGTGTCTTACTTAGCGTATGGAGTGGACTCAGTTTATGTCCTGTTATGACTCCGCTATGATACCAGGTAAATAATTGCATCCCAGATAAGCCCATCCATTTAGGTGGTGTAACAAGGATCACTGGGCAGTGATAAATCTAGTTATTCATAACACTAGAGGTCGTCTGTTGCCAATAGTTCTTTCAAGGATTCAGGCGTTTGAGCGCATTTAAGTATTGCTGTAGTATTTATGTATTTAATTTGTACGTTTTTGGCCTAGGATGGGAGCTAGATTGGAGCTTTCCTTTCTGTTGGGCATCTCTTAGGATTTGTTCAAGCTATTATTCTTTTATTTTGCTATGAATATGTTGCTCAGGTCTGCCTTCAAATGGCTACTATATTGTTCTCCAAGTATGGTCAGTTTATGATAGCTCTTGTTTCTTACGATATGGCCTGCCTTCTACATGATCCAAAATTATCTTCCTGCCTGATATTTGTTTTGCCTTAAATCTGAATTGCCTGTATCTGACACCAGTGCTGTATTGGCTTCTAGAGGACAATTTTTCTTTTTTCTCTGGTGGATTGGGCCAGCTTTTTTAAACACCAGAAATATAATGACATAGAAGCTAGATACATTCTGCCACTGCATAGATGTCTTATATAACCTGAGGGTCCCACAATTGAATCAAGGTTGATTGGATCTGTTCAGCCTCTCCTCCTCTTCAGTTTTGACATAGTGTGTTAACTGGAGTTGAGTAATATTGATATATAAGTTGGTAGAAAGAAATAAAATGGTTTGTAGGTAGCAGTAAAAATGCATTGTCTTCCTGCTTTGACGGACGCCTTTTTATGTATTAAATAACTTTAGAGCACTGTTTGGTGTATTCATTGCAGCTCTGTTGGCTGGGAGAGATCCTGCCTCTAATGCTGTTGAGCCTCATAGACTGGTTTACCGTGGGAGACATAGTGACTGTGGGTTACTGTTCAGTGTTTGACTCGGTATTTCTATCCATAGCTCAGCATTTTGAAACCCAGTTGACATACATCCTATCTGAATGCCTGCAGTTATTAGTTTAAAAGCCAAGATTTCCAAGCTTGCAAATATCTTTTATTTCAAGGTCAATTGTTTCCTCATAAGGTAGTTGTCTCCCTGTTCGGTTCTTGTTTATCTTCTAGTATACCTTTACCAAGATATGCAAACTGGTGGCTACTGATTTCTCTATGGTTTGTTTATCACCGATTAGTTGATGCAGGTTTCTGCCTGTTTTCCTGACAACATTGGACCATGCCCAATTGATCATTGAGGTACCCATTATCACCACACAGGAGTGTTCAGCCCCCTGGCCTTGATCCAATATGTAGACTGCTCATTTCTCTACATGGGAGTATAGTTCCCCATGTAGTGGGAGTTCTTTAGATTTCTAATATACACTGATTGACTAATAAACCAGAAAATCTTGTGTAGTACATGCTCTTTTGAATCCACACTTGCTTTAAGAAGATATTACTAAAGAGAAAGATTTTCTTCAGCACACTAAGAGACCACAGCACTCGTATACGTACTACTAAAATAATGTTCATATTAATATCCTTTGTCATAAAGTGAAAAATAGACTTTTTAAAATTCTCATACACAACACATATATCTGTAATATAAAGGCAAAAAACAGTCCTATACGAACAGGTTTGTCCCTGTAAAAGGATTCTAATAACTTTTTTGCTTTTACAGATTTGTCCACTCACACCTCAAAGGCATTCCTACATTCAAAAAAGGTTACTTTTCACTTGCTGATTTTTAGGTCGAGCGATGCTCTAGGAGATGACCTTTAGAAATCGATCTGCTCTTTTCAAGCACTCGTACTTGTGGTGGCATCCACTTTGAGGGAGTGAGCAGCGGCGCGCAGGGGCCATCTGTTTGTAATTAGCGTGGTTGTGCGCGCTTGTTGACATTGCTCTACTCTCGCTCCCCTGCCTGTCTCACCCTCGCCCTCCCTTGTTGTCATTGCCATCGTTTCTTTTTCTTTCTGTTCCACTTTGGCACCCCTTGGAGCGACCCCCACAGCTTTGCTATGTATCTTTTTCCTCTAATATTTATTAGCTTCAGCTTTTATCTTGTGACCTGCATATCACACTTGAGGGCAATACAAAAACAAGTTATTCTGACCCTTGCTGACCTTGATAAAGTGGGGGCTTTCCTACACTCTTGCCCCGCTGCCTTACTACATTTTGTGAGGCGTAGGCTTTCTGAAATTCCGTTCCTTGTCTCTCAGCCACTTTTATGAAGTTGTTTCATTCCGAAGCAAAGCCAATGCCTTCGGTTTTCGGAGAACAGGAAACATATCAAACCAGTTTCCTCGTTGCCCCTTCCCCCGGCAGGCAGAGAGTGGCAGGGCCCTTCTTTCATGGCATTATGGATCAGACACCTAGAGACCTTGCTGTATTACCGATCTGACCTTTGTCTGCCCAGCCAGCGATTGTGTTCTGCGATGCGCGCCCATTCCCTTACCTCTCAGGGGCTGGGAAGGGATGCTATGTCTCTGCCTTAACGTTGTTTGACTTCTCAGCACGGAGAGGCGGGTGGCAACATCCTCTGTTATTAAAAAAGTATATTTCATCTATCGCTTGCCAGTTCCTGGTGGCCTCCTTTTTTAGGTCTCGCCTGACCCAGCGCATGCGCTGGTCTGGCGAGACTTATTGAGAGGGCTCCAAAAAGTGCTACCAGGCCAGCCTAGAGCTACAGTGCATGTGCGCGGGCACGCGTGCCGCGCTTTACCACGATTACTTTCGCGGCCGCTTGGCATAGCCAATAGGTCTCGCCTTTGGGACCTTATAAGTATTTAGTTATGCAACTGTTGCATGGCTAAACACTTATAAGGTCCCAAAGGCGAGACCTATTGGCTATGCCAATGCTTGTTTCTTCAGTCGTGTTTATGTTAAACCAAGGATTTGGTATTTAAAAAAAAATTCAAATACTGAATATCTTCAGAATAAACCTACCTTCATCTCGATCTAGGCCACGTCGTCCTATGAAGAGTTAGCAGCAGGGTCTGTGATGTTTCCATAGAACTGTTGATTTTTTCCTAAACATTAGTTGAGAACTATCACCGATCTCTGTATGGCCAGTACACAAAGTTCTTCCGTTGTGCCGCATGGAAAAAATCATAATCTATGCATAGATACATTGCGATGAGTGAAACATAAATTAAACAAGCATTGGCATAGCCAATAGGTCTCGCTTTTGGGACCTTATAAGTGTTTAGCCTAGCAACACTTGATGTTGTGCAATTAAGGATATTGTGCTAGATAATTAAACACTTCTAATGTCCCAAAGGCGAGACCTATCAGCTATGCATTGGGGTGCCATTCTAAGTGTTTAAGTAGAGCTATTGACTTTGCCAATGTTTCTGAGCTGTGCAGTAGAGAAGTGTGGCTGCTGTGCAGCATGCTGAGAAGTTGTAATTAAAAAGTGTAAGAAGCACTGAGTGATGCTGTGGTGTTGTTGAGTGATGCTGTACTGTCCCTTAGTGATGCTGTGCTGACCCTGAGTGATGCTGTGCTGACCCTGAGTGATTCTGTGCTGACCCTGAGTGATTCTGTGCTGACCCTGAGTGATTCTGTGCTGACCCTGAGTGATTCTGTGCTGACCCTGAGTGATTCTGTGCTGACCCTGAGTGATTCTGTGCTGACCCTGAGTGATGCTGTGCTGACCCTGACTGATGCTGTGCTGACCCTGACTGATGCTGTGCTGACCCTGACTGATGCTGTGCTGACCCTGACTGATGCTGTGCTGACCCTGACTGATGCTGTGCTGACCCTGACTGATGCTGTGCTGACCCTGACTGATGCTGTGCTGACCCTGACTGATGCTGTGGTGGTGCTGACTGATGCTGTGGTGGTGCTGACTGATGCTGTGGTGGTGCTGACGGATGTTGTGGTGATGCTGATTGATCATGTAATCCCAATGCTCCCAAATATGTATTTTCCGCAACACTTGTCATCTTCCTGAAGCCTTCAGGAGTGTGTACATGTGTGCCTGATATCTTCTGATGGGGGGAGGAGTTCTGATGCAGCTTCTGTGACCATCTTTGGCGTAAAATGCGCCCAGATGGCAGCTTTTAGGCTGTAGATACTTTAGGCAGCGCGATGTACGTTCACCAGATTATTCATCCTTAGTTTTGCGTTTTTCTATAGCACGAATGAAGGTCTCGGCCCTGAATCAACTGTTCTTTCCTCTCGGAGTGACAGGCAAAAAAGAGTGACTGACAGAATGGCAAAAACAAAAGACAGGGGACAGGATGTGGAGTAATGGCTATTGGCCGGACTTTAAAGCTGGGGAATCGGGTTTGAGTATCAGCGGAGGCTCTACATCCTGTGATTCTGTGCAAAGTTCTGTAAAGGAACTAGTGCTCATGTAAAGCGCTTTGAAACATTTGTCTCAATTATATAAAAATACAAGGATTGAAAGGAGAAGTGCTTGCAGGTTCGTGAGGTGGGGGGAGCAAAAAGATGGACTCTGTAGTGTTTAAATAAAGCATGCTTGGCTGTGAGGGCGATCTGGCTGGGGTTTATTGGGAAGGGGAAGAGGCGACGGGGGGGGGGGGGGGGAGAGTGAAAAGGAAAACACTCTGTGGAATGCTGAAATCAACAAGATTACATGCGCTGGCTCAGGTGAGACCTAAAAAGGAAGGGAGGGAAACAAGGGTGAGAGATGTTAAGAGTAGGGTGGTAGAATGGACTAGCGAGAGGAAGGAAGAAAGGAAAGAAGGGAAGATGGAGGAAAGTGGTATGAAAGAAAGAATGGAAAAAAGAAATCAAAGAAGGAAGGAAGAACAGGAGGAAACCGGAAACTAATGCTGCAAATAAAGAGCAAAGGCAAGGCAAACAAGCTTAAATCAAAGTAAACAAGACGCCCGGCCGCGAGACGCGCTCTGGGGAGGGGGAGGAGCATTGAAGCGCGCGCTTGGGAGAGCAAGTGAGAGGAAAGCCAGATGGCGCCTGATCGAGCGATGCGAGGAATGCGTGTTACTGTGTGCGTAACCGCACGCTCTAGGCCACACAGAAAGCTGTGGTCGACTTTTTAAAGCCCACTCACTAAATGTCTCACCAGAGCAGCGCATGCGCTGGCTCAGGCGAGACCTAAAAATAATACTAAATCCCCTATTATTCCAACATTAAAAACATTAGAACACATATGTGTCACCAAAGAGATACGTATAGCAGCATCTAATTTTTTTGCACAGTTTAGGCAATTATGAGAAAGATAGAATCTATCTGCATGTTTCTACACATTCTGAGCTATTGCGTGTTTTTTACTCTGACTTGTAATAAACTGTAATATATTTTACAATCTATTTCTAACTGCTTTTTCGTGTGTCTAATTTTGCACGAGAGATTCTGCTTTTATTCTTCATGTTTACAAACAACTTATCTCTTTCATATGCTCCTTTTCGGTACTCACCAGCAAAGCATGGTATCCGCTTCCTCCATACTTTTGTGCTGTTTCTCAAGAATCGATATTCAGGAAAGCACTCAAAACCCACTTTTCTCTCATTTTGTAGGCTGGTCTATGAGTTTAGCTGTGCAAGTCTAGTGCTGGGACACTTTTCAAGTAGCTGAGCAAGTTAGAAATTCATTCATTCATTCATTCTTTCGTTTACTCACTCATTCGTTCATTCATGTATTCATGGACACCATCTGGGTTGCAGCCACTTACTGATGCAGAAATGAATTTCAAATTATTTATCAGATTGAACTAACCATTCAATAGAACATGGCCTTTTAACATTTTTGACAACATTATACCTCATGTAGATCTAATAGATTGAATATCATTTTAGAAAAGAAATTAATAGTATTTAAACTAATTATTCTGTCTCATATATTATTTGTGTATTTATATTTTATTCTGTCTTGACTGCACAGATTGATGTTTGTCTCTTAGAGTGAATGTGGACATGATTGATGTTTGTCTGTGGATAATCTTGTTGGTTCTCGTATTCATATTTGTTGTCTTGACCTAATAAAAGCAATTTTTGTATTTGTATAATAATTTCTGTTTCTTTGTCCCTCCATGTGCAAATTACGAATCAATTTCTTGTTTTTAACCATGTGTGAGTTGCCCTAGGTATTTGCATTCTCATTTTTCCCTGCCTAGAGGAACGCCTATTAGTCGAAGGGGGCCCTTCTATTTACATTCAATCCACTCATATACACAGGACACTAAAAAGATCTGTACCGAGATCAAACTAACCCACACAGACCAATTCTAAGGTAATCATTGAACAAAGTCTACTACCTTTACTCAACAAACATCAAGAAACGACACACGTGAATGATGGCAATCCCAGAGATACACAAAACGAAAAGCAGTGCCATAAAATAACAGAAGGTACTATAATCTAAATAGTATATAAGGTATAGTGTTGATTCTGTTTTGAACATTTTGGACTAATCCGTGGTAGTCCTTTGCTATTTTTTTAATAATTCATAAAAACAGGAAGCAGGAAGAAGTTGCCAGCATTGCAAGGATAAACAAGCATTTACAATGCAATGGTCTCGGCATTGTTAAAATTAGAGCTGTTGGCATTGCTCATGACTTTCTTGTATGTTTTTTTAAAAAAAACATTTAAAGAAACGGCATTGTTATTTACAATGTCAATAGCTTAATCACTCTCCAATGTGAGACCTATTGCATTTGCACCCACACACAGAGCCACCCACACACACAGAGCGAGCCACCTACACACACACAGCCACCTACACACACACAGCCACCTACACACACAGAGCCACCTACACAGCCACCTACACATACAGAGCCACTCACATAGAGCAACCTACACACAAAGTTACCCCCACCACTCACATAGAGCATTCTACACACAGAGTTACCCCCACACAGAGCATCCCACACACACAGAGCCTCCCACACACATATAAGCTACAGCGAGGGCTTTAAGAGGGCCGGGTCTCACCAGTGAAGAGCATCGGCAGTTTTTTAAATGGGGCCTTGAAACGGGTCTCTATCGGGCTCTGTTTTGTGCCCTGGCACCAGCGGTCCGTTTTTTGTCCGTTTTGTGTCACAGCAGGCACATTGACGTGCGTGCTCACTTCTCTCTAGTGGAGAAATTAGCTTTAGCGTTGTACCCTTTAAAGATTTCCCTTCTCTTGTTTTTGCCAAATCGATGCTGTCCGGAATAGTTTAGACATGGTAATGACTAGCTCCACAAAGTGGTTTCGTGGGAAGAATAATTTCGGCCTCGCTGGATGCACGCATAGTTTACAACACAGGCAATTTACCAAGGGCTAAATCTGAAGTTCTGCGAATCTCAGTCGTAATTTACGAACTATGCAGTATTTATGCAAAAGCCACTATTGTATGTAGGTGCCAGTGTACGGTGTAACTTTGCGAATAATCATGATGTGTACAGGGTCACACTGTGGAGAGCACTGGCGGAGATCTGTAGCCCCCAAATATGGCACAGTATGGTGTGATGGAGTACCTATATAGCGCTTACTAGCCCCGAAGAGGCGCTAGAGCCGTGTTCGGAGAATAGCTCAGCGCATCCAATCCCTTTTTTCTTTTGCACTTTAGGACATGTATGCCTACATGTATGGGGGGGGGGGCTTGTACAGCACCAGAACGCATACTATGAAAGTAGGCCAGATATGCTACTGTCCCCGGGCACCGAACACCCCGAGTGCTCTGTGTCCAGTGGACACTATGCCATGGGGAGAAGGGGGGTGGGGGGGGTGTAACATAGGACGATCACTCTACACCGCATTAAGGTTTTGAAACCTCCTTTTAAATCGTCTCAAATTACGAGCAATCTCATAATTATTAACCTGGTAAACACCTCACTGACCCTACTACCTACAGATCCTACAGTACAGTTCCCCCGCCCATGCACCCCCACCCCACATCCCACCTAAGTCCAGGTAGCTGAGCCTCTGCAGCTCGGCCGGGACCCCGGCCATGGTCTCCAGCCGTTCCTTCAGCTCCCGGAGCCGGGTCTGGGGGCTGCACCCGGGGACAGAGAACAGCTCCCCGCTGGCTTCTAGGCGCACGGTGACTGTGTACTTCCGCCTGCCGTGGGAGGAGGCCAGCTTGGGGAGCCCCTGGAGCCTGTAGCCAGAGGCCGGCTCGGGGAGGAGGCGACGAGGCCGATGGGGCGTGCCATTGCCGAAGCAGAGCCCTCAGCGCACCCACCTGGTTTGGTGTCTTTGGGAGCGGGACAGACGCGTCGCTAGGTGACGGGGGCCATAAGTCCTCCTCCCCACACAGAGGAAGGCATTAACATCTCAAACGCCTCACTAAAAGAGAAAACAAAACTCATTCGGGCTGGGGACATTTTGGGTTGGATATCTGAGGCTGGCAGATTCAAAATAACGTTCAGTCAGACGCTGAATGCGTTTACACGATATGTTTTGAGAGTTCCGTAGTTATATTGTATCATTGCTCCTATAGGGCATACCCTGTTGCAGTGCCGCTGAAGCGCATCAGACGGGTGGGCACGGTGTTGTATAAATTGTTTCATTGTTTTCGAGTAATTGCGTTGTAATTACCTTTACAAAATGCTTCTTACTCTGAGGCGCCGAAAAAAATAATGGAACCGGGAAAGAGTTTAATGTCTGTGTTAAAAAAAAAAAAGAAATCCGAACAAGAGACGAGAGTAGGGGGGCGAAGGACAGAAAGGCAGGGAGATAAGCGAGCATCTATGGAAAGAAAACACACACCGCCGCCTTTCTCCGAGGCGAAGCAGAAATGCCTCGGAGAAACGCAGCGGCGGTTTCAGATTCGGGGGCGTGTTTTTCTTTTCTCTCCTCTTGCCATTGGCCGGAGGAGAGAAAAACACGCCTAAAAAAGGGCGTGGCTAAAAAGTGGAAAGAAGAGCACGGAACACGCCCCCGAATCTGAAAAAGACGGAGCCTATTTGGAGGGCCGGCTCTCTCCTCCAATAGCTGGCCTCCGTTTAGGAAGCCAGCCAATGGAGGAGAGGCAAAAAGAGAGGCGGGCTAAATAGCCACTCTAAGCATCATAAGATCTCCGGACTTCCGGTTCTGCCTTCGGCAGACCGGGCGGTCCCTCGACCTAAAAACTAGAAGACATTTTTTATGTTCCTTCTTTTTTAGGTCTCTCCTAGCGTTGCTGCGCACATGCTCAGCTCGCTCGGCGAGATTTAATGCAGATGATTACTTTTACAAAAGGGCCTTAAGCCCCACCCCTCATTTCCATTGGCTGGCGTCACCATTTATTGTAAACGGTGGCCAGCCATTGGAAAATAGCTTTGTATGTTGTCTCCCTTTGGCTTTTTGGGATGGCCCACTTGGACTGGCTCTCCTGCTTTCCGTTCGTCGTAAACGTTTTCTTATCTTAGTGTGCGTGTGCACGCGCCAGTCCGGCTCTATCATTGGGCATGTATTAGAAATCACGCTGCCTTCATGCCGCATCCCCGGGCTTGTTATTGCTTCCTTTATTTACGCACCAGTCCGGCTCTGCGATTGGGCATGTATTAGAAATCACGCTACCTTCACGCCGCTTTCCTGGGCTTGTTATTGCTTCCTTCATTGACTGAACGGCAAGGACTCATGTTGCACAGGCACAAGTCTGACATTATGGCACAAATTGCTCTCTGTTATCTAGACTCTGCTCGTTAACGTGGGCGCTCAGTAAGAACCAGCACGACAACTCTTCCACCCCGGCCATTACCGACAGCTGACAGGCCAAGGAATCATTACCGAGAGTCATGGCTGGGCCGAGCCCCGTCTGTCTAAGCTGGTGCCTCTCACGCACACCCGGCTCTGCCTGGGGACTAAAGTTATTGCCCTTAGCCTGCCCAGCAGTGTTTTTTTCAGTCAGAAATGAGTGCCCTCAGCGAGGCGCACCGCGGGGAGCGTGTGCAGGACGGGCATTAATCACGCAGCCTGACTTCGGATCTTCTGGTGATTAGTAATTCCCGAACGTGGTCCGCTAGTTGGATTTTGTCCTTCACTTGCCTTGGCCCCATCACGGATTGTCTTTGTCTGCTAACATTACATTTTGAAACTCGGGACGACGGTGAGTGTTCCGTTTCATTTCACTGTCATCCGCCATCTTCTCTTCATATCTTTGTCCTACACCACCCCTCTTGCCCCCACCCTCTTGCAGCCTTTTCTGTTCTCCTGAGCGCAACCAGCCAGGCTCACGACCCTGCCAGACCCCCACCCCAGGTTCCCCCACCCCTCCTTCAGGCTCCCTCCACACCGTCACCGGGCGGTCTGTGCTGCTTGTTGCCTTGTAGGGCTGCAGCGCTGCTTTTCACACACATCTGCTAAAATAACATTCATCACTGCCACTTGGGACCTCCGCTCGGTGCCATCTGCAAGGAGACCCAGGACTGCCAGAGCGCGGATTATGAACACCTTCATGCCCCACTGGCGGGCACTGTGGGACACTTCGCCTTTGTGTCCTTTACATCTTTGCTTCGCTATGGTCTGAGCCACTAGAATTATGCGGCGGGGTGGGGGGGGTTAATTACATGGCATGGTTGACTGTGTGGCAAGAAAGTGTACATTATGCTGTGTTATGCGGTACTTATTTATAGTATTACTTCAATATTTTGTCAAATGTGGAAAATGCGGCAAACCATAGTTATGTGGAAAAAACAAAGTTGTTTCTTTGAAGTGGGCATAGCTCCTCAATAGTGTAGGCAAGCTATAAAACATACCTTGGTGTTTTTCTGTTCGACATACTGCACTCCTCAGTACGTGTTTGGTCAATGCCTGGTGAGGTAGCCCAGAGGGTTGATGCACCAGCTGCAGATCTCAAAGGACAACATTGACTCGCCAGCCTGAATAGCATCCTGTTCTCTGTACTTTTCACGATTCGGCTGTAAAACAGGTAAGCACACACTGAGATGTATACTCGTATGCACTGTGCATGCACTGAGGTAAACACACACAGGTGTATACTCGTGTGCACTGTGCACACAGTCAAAGGTAAGCCCACACGGAGATGTATACTCGTGTGCACCGTGCACACACTCAAAGGTAAACACACACGGTGATGTAAGTATACTCGTGTGCACTGCGCACGCACTCGTATGAACAGTCTGAAAGGTACTCAGACACAGAGGCTGGGGAGTACACGTACGTGAACACACACACAGCCTCAAAGTTAAACACAGATGCAGACGGGGGCGGCACAGGAGCCACACACTCCACACACGCGCTGGGGCCTCACTGGTGAAGTCTTGAGAGGGGGGCCTCAAGATGGAGAGTGCGGCGGCAGAGGGGGACCCCACCCCACCCTCTCATCCCAGCCCTTTCTCCAGCCGGATCAGGTCTCGTTGCTAAGCGCCTCTGAGAGGCCCTTCACTGCGCTCTCAGCACCTCTGTGCACCTCTGGCAGCAGAGGGGAGGGGTGCACCTGGCTTACCCCCCCCTTTACCCCTTCCTCTGGCACCACCACGCTGCTGAGAGCCCCCTCCCACCGACGCACATGTTCAGCAGATTTGTCTGGGTCTCTGGGCTCTATGTGAATGCCCACCCTGCCCTCATCTGTGTGTGCTTCCGTGAGTGGGGGGGGGGGGTCTGTGTGTGGGGGGGTGGGGCAGGTGCGAGTATATATGTGAAGGAGTGTGTGCCTGTCTGTGTGAGCATGAAGTAGAACTGCATGTTTCCTTCTACATGTGTCAGTGTTTGCTTCTGTGTGTGTGTGTGTGTGTGTGTGTGTGTGTGTGTGTGTGTGTGTGTGTGTGTGTGTTTGCTTGCACGCACAAGTATGTGTGTTTTCTTGCACAAGTGTGTGTGTGCCTGTCTGTGTGTGCATGGATATAGAAGTGTTTGTTTCCTTCTGCGTGTTTTTACTTGCACGAGTATGTATGTGTGCGTGTCTGTGTGTGTTTTCAAAGAAACGACCAATGTGCTTCCATCACAAGTGCAGATTAGCACACCACGTTACCCCCATTTCTGGGAGCAACCCTCTTCCCAGAGGTCCCCGCGGTGTAGTATTTATATCCCCTGAAGCCAGGTGTTGGTAAACTCCTCGATCTGATGTTCAGATCTCGCTGCTCAGTACCCACCTCCCACAGCAGACATCCTAGCAGACACACATCACGGAGACGCACCACCAGCTCTCGACGCGCGTCTCTGTGTGTCCATGCGTCATCAGACCTCTGGGCTGCGGCTGTTTATATAGGGGGGGGTGGCGTGCATGCATCGTGGTAGGGCAATCATTATATAAATGTCTATATTTAACAAGCTTGTTTAATAGGGTTGTTCAGTTGTACATAATGTCTTCTTGGTTATATATAAGGTAACAAAAATTCTTAGAACACTTTTTTATTACACTTTTCAACATGCTGTACAGCAGTCACCATGCTGTACAGCATAGCTTATAAACATTAAGGAAAGCCAGTAGCTCTTGCTAAACATTTATAAGGTCCCAAAGGCGAGACCTATTGGCTAAGCCAATGCTTGTTTTTGTTTCTGCGAAGCTCAGTAATAAACCAACAATAGTTTGAAGAGTTGCACTTCGTAGCTCTCTGAAACAAAGGAAATGCAGTGCTAAAGATTAATCACGAAAAGCGATTTATGGTGAACCATGCAAACAACCCTGAACAGCAAATGTGAAATTACAGGGGATTTCGCAAGGTAGAACAATTAAGTAAAACCCTCAGCAGATCTGTTCCAAGCGTGAAATTTATCTTTCGTTGGTTGGTAGACTGTTTTGCCCAAACGTTATGAGATTGCTATAAAGCAGACTTCTTCAAGATCTGATAGAGACTACTACCCGCAGATTCCTTAACGTAGAATTATCCCCAGGCGTGAGATTGGATCCAGAATTTTTTTTGCCACAGCAGCTCTGCGCGCCGGGGGCGGCACCACGCGACTCCGCCCTGACGTTGTCCACAGGCGTGACGTCAGCGAGGTCACATAAGACCCACCCCGGCGCGCTGACGTCAGTTTCCTTCTTTTCGTGCAACGTGGATCCGGAGTGAGTTCCCTTGACCTGTTTTCAGACCTCTTTTAACGCCTTTGCGTTGGGAACAGTGTGCAATGCCTTCGGGTTTCAAGACGTGTGCTTCTTGTACTCGTCTGATGTCGGCGACAGACCCTTACCCTATTTGTATGTGGTGTTTGGGCGAGCACCATGATACTACGGACTGCGACGCTTGTCAGCATCTCAAGCCGAAGTCCCGGCGGGAGCGCTGGATGAAATTGCTTTTGGCCCGCTTGTCCAGATCGGTCTCGTCACAGCGTCCGTTCCCTACCTCGGAAGGGTCCAGAAGCCGCCGATTCCGGCAGCGGCATCGTCCTTCGCCGAGGCCCCATGGACGTTGTTCACCCGCCGGTAAGTCCTGCAGCTTGCCACCGAGGCCTTGTCCTCCTTCTGCAGAGGGTGCTGGTTCCTCTCAGGACGTGCGCCCTCGCCCGTCGCCAACCTATCCGCCGTTTCCTGGCATTGGGGCGACCAGGGCCCAAATGAAGGCCTACGCTACGGCTCTGCAGGCTTCTTTGGGCCCCCCTCCTCTTCATGTGACATGCGCAGATCCCTCGCCATGCGCGGGGCCTTCTGCGGACTCGCCGGCGGCTTCACCCCCGGCGCAGATGAGTTTGGCTTCAGGTGTTGGAGGTGTGGTGTCGTCGAGGCACGGCCCTACGGGGTTCCCCTCTTCGACCCACGGTGTCCCTGCCTCGCCGCAAAACCCCACGCGGTTCCCTGTGGTGTCGCAGGAGGTCACCGGGACTCACAGCTCGTCCCCGAGTCCCCCTCGGTCCTCTGGGCAGGGGGCTGTCTTACCGGAGGTCGAGCCGACACCTTTTCAGCGCCAACTGCTTTCCTCCCCGGCCCTGGCGGTGCCGCGGGTGGAGGCCGGGACCCGGGGCACCTTCTCGAGTCCCTCTCGGTTCTCTGCGCAGGCGCTGCCTCGTCAGAGGTCGAGCCGGTGCCTTTTCGGCGCCGTTCATTGGCCGCTTCGGCACCGACCCCGCTCCTTTCTCCTATGAGGCACGTAGTGGTGGAGGTCGACTCGGCACCCCTGGTGGACACTTCGGCGCCGATCGAGGACACACCGGTGCCCATAGCGGACTCCCCGGCGCCGTACCGACGTCAGATCTTCAACTCTTCTCCGGATGTCCCTTCCTCTCTGGAGGATTGCCGTCTCCTTGTCTCCTCTTCACCGGAGACTGGACGCCGCGTCGTTGCCTTTTCCCCAGCGGCTTCCAGGGTGGGTTCTATGCCATCTCCGCATCCACAGCACTTGCAGTTGATTGCCTCGCAGGCTTCTCCGCCTTCTCCGGAGACCCCTCAGGCCCCTCTCTCGTCCATGGGTCTTCCATCCTACAGGGGCTGTCCGTTTCTTCCTCTAGCCTCAGCACGGGGACGGGCGGCTTAGTTTGCAGCCTTTGCCCACGGAACAGTAGCTCTCTCCCCCACGACGCTCTACGGAAGCGAGTGTAGCCTTTGTCCGGGCCATCTCCACGGCCACCGGCATTTTGCAAATGGGCAACCCGGTCGCTCCCCTCCCAACGTCCCACTTGTTGGAGGTTCTCCACCAGGGCTCTGGTGGAGGGGAGCCACTCCTTCCATTTGAAGCTTCACTCCACAACTCGCTTCTGGGGGTGTCCTGCTACGGGGGATCTGGTGCCTCAGCCGCTCCTCCACCGCCACCGTCCTGCACAGCACGATCCAGTCTGCCTTTTTTCCCACCCATCTGCAAAGAGCCCTGTCCTGCAGGCTGCTTTTCCTTCCTTACCTTCAGTGTTGCTCCCTCCGTCAAGGGAGGCCCAGTGGATGGACTCCTGGGGGCGTAACATTTTCACTTCCACAAGTGCTGCTCTGCGCGCGCTCAACACACTGTGTGTTGGCCAGGGCTACCTCCGACCTATGGGATTCCGCGAAGTCCCTTCTGTCTCGCACCCCCACGAAGGTGCCCGCGCTGGTCTGCGGCCCCATGTGCTGGATGGTCGGGAGTTAGCTGCATTTATTCTCCGTTCGGCCTTGGATGTCTCTGATTCTCTCGCCCGCGCTATGGCGAGTTCTGTGGCCCTCCGCCGCCATGCTTGGTTGCG
Organism: Triturus cristatus; assembly: GCF_964204655.1. NCBI lineage: Eukaryota > Metazoa > Chordata > Amphibia > Caudata > Salamandridae > Triturus > Triturus cristatus. The sequence continues at coordinate 271,227,393 of NC_140592.1, read as the reverse complement.
GAATAGCGTCTTTCCGGAGAATATTCGGGAGCGTCTTCTTGACCTGCCTTTTGATGGGATTCTTTTATTTAACACCCACGCGGACTCCGCTATTCAACGACTCCTTGCGGGGCTCTGTCCTCCTCCTCCCCCTCCGTAAGCTTCGGCTTGTCGGTCCTCAGGTGTCTTATGGGAGGCATTTCTCCCACCTTTCTCTCTGAGCCTAGTGTTTCGGTTGGCCCGTCTGTGTGCTGTGTGTGGCTTGGAATGCCTTCAGGGCCCTTAAGTTGGCCCCTCTGTACTTTTGGCTGCTGGTACAGGCCTTCAGCTTTTGTGGTGTGTGAATTTTGGCTGTTAATGAAGACGTATAGGTCCTCAGGTTGGACCATCTGTGTATTTTTTGGCTGATTGGTAAGCCGCCTGTGGTGATACCCACAGGTCTTTTATGTTCTTGACCTCTGCTGCGGGTTTTCCTAAGAGGTGTTCCCCTCTTGTTTTGGGACGTGTCATACCCTAGGTGGGGTACTTGTAGGCTATTGTATAGCTCTGTCCTAAGCTGAGCGGGTGTGGATACATTCTCGGGTTCCTCACGTTTCCTGGCGTCACTGTATACCGCTTGGTGTGGTCTTTTTTCTTCCGCCTTAGCGCAGCTTGCGCTGCTCCAGGTTCTGTCCTGCTCAGTATCCAATGGTGTTTCTATCCTTCCTCTACAGGGCTTGTCTATCGTACGTTTTGCCCTTTATTCCTGCGGGCTATCTGCTTCTGTGCATTTTGCCTTCCCTCTTCAGCCTTTAGATCGCCAGACCGACTTTTGTCATCCTGTCTACGGTGTCGTGTCTTGGTGTTTCCACCTTATTTTCCGACGTTTCGGCCTGATCCTCTGCCTTGTGTTCCAGGGGGGCTAGGATTTTCCTGGTGTTCTCCTGTGTTCTGGTTGACAGCTTAGGTCTGATCTACATATTCTCGCTTCCCGGGGGCCGCTTCGTTCCCCCCGCCCCCACCCCGTCCTGGCTGCTTCTTGGGGGGATTCTTTTCCTCCTTATCTTCTGGCCGGTCCCACATCTCTTCGTGGGCCGTGTTGTGCCACTGGGACGGTCCTTCTCTGGGGCTTGTTCTGGGGTTCCCTTGCCTCTGTCTTCGTCTTGCGCTCAGCTGTTCTGGGCACACTACTTCATAGTATTTACCAGCGGCCTGCTGCGCACGCCTGGTAGTTATGGTCCACCTCCGTGGGCCTCGGTGTGTACCCGTGTGCTCCTGACCCTTGCTTTGCTGGAGCTTTGCGCGACTGTGTCTTCCTTCTCACATCTGCACTTATCGGCTGTGGGGCCGTTCCTGCCTTGTCCCCTGCCTCGGGCTGATGCCCGTTCAGCTGTCCCCTTCGCTGTGTGTGTTCGTTCTCCTGAGGCGAGCTCTGCCTCCTTTCCACCTCTTCTCCTTGGATTTTGCGGGTGGTTCTTTTCTTCCTCTGGTACTCTCTCGGTGCCGTCTGTCCCTCTGGGTTTTTCTGGCGGATGCCCTTTGCCCCTCGGGTAGGCTTGTGGTATCCTGCCCTTCCCTTGTCCTTGTTCTTGCTTACTTCTGCTTGGTGGGGGCTGGGCCATCCTTCTTGTCCCCATGACACATCCCCTGTTGGGGCCCTGTGTTCTTCCAAGCTGATGAGGTTCTCTCGCAGACCCTCCTCCCCTCTGGGTATGGCTAGGGTATCTATTCTATGTTAAGCAATCTGCGGGTAGTAGTGTCTATCAGATGTACAAGTTACTTACCTTTGGTAACAATGTATCTGGTAGAGACGATTCTAGCCTCAGATTCCTTCACGGCCTGCCCTTCCTCCCCGTTCTGCGAGGACCTTTCAGCTGGTCTTCTGAACTCTCCTCCCTCTGGGTGGCTTTGTCTTCTCTTTCACTTCCTCCTTGGCAGAATGCTTTGTTCTGTTTATTTGTTCCACTCCTTCCTTTCTAGTAATTGGACGGTAGGTTCATGTGTACTTCTGCATCCCTACACCCTGGTTTTCCAGTGTAGGGCCTACTTATAATCTTCTCCCTTGCTTCATTGATTGGGGTTTCTGACTCCCCTGTAGTCCTCTGGGTTGGGGTCTCTTGGCTGTGCCTCAGCCTTTAGTTCTTTACAGGGGATACAACACTCCTTGATGGTGTTGTCTTGGGGTAATTTGTCGTTACTCCTCTGTTCCGGACTTGTTGCCCTTCACTGTTCTAGATTGGGGTTGCAGACTTTGTCGTCTGCTACGACATTTTTCACATGTTTTTCTGTCACCAGAGAGGATATCGCCTTCGCTTTGCAGGGTTGCTTCTCAGAGCGGTGCTCTGTTCTTTCCCTTCCATGACTTTCCGTAACGCAGCGCTTGGCACTGTCCCTAATGGGTGCTGTTCCTCACCATTCGCTTCTTCCCTTTCTGTTTCACTGATTTGTTTCGCACACTGTTCCCATACTTTCACAGTTGTGTTTGTGATGGCTCTGCGTTGTGGCGTGGAAAAGTTCTCTGAAGAAAACTGACATCAGCACGCCGTGGTGGGACTTATGCGACCTCGCAGACGTCAACGTCAGGGCAGAGTCGCGTGGTGTCACCCCCGGTGCGCAGAGATGCTGTGACAAAAAAAATCCGGATCCAGTCTCACGCCTGGGGATAATTCTACGTTAAGGAATCTGCGGCTAGAATCGTGTCTACCAGATACATCGTTATTGAAGGTAAGTAACTTGTACGATAAGTAGGGTAATTTAGGCCCGTGCACTTGAAATGTTCTGTTATCATTCTGTGTCACTTAATCGGGTCTCTGTTTTCTTATACCCAATGAATGAGGCGAGGAGCCTTCTTGCTTCCTAAGCAGTAAACGAAACAATGCAATGTTCTGCTCAATCGTATTTGAGCTGAATGCACAAATATAGCATATGCAACATCTAAAATCTTCCCCAGGATTAATCTTTTCAACACGCTTACTTGCAAATCTGTATTTTTATCATTGCAAGATGTGTGACTGGATTCTCATTCCGTTGTCTTTAGAAGTGGTTGTGAAAGGTATGTTATCGATAGCTGCTACAGAGGAATATATGTCTTTTTGGCCATTGGTTCTCATAACGCAGCAGGCCTGTTCATAAGAATAGAACCTGTTTTCTACAACATTTATAGGATATTGTGATAAATTAGTTTATTTCAGTATTTCAGAGCATTTCAAAATAACTTTAGGGGTTCCTACGTCGATTGTAAAACTGATAGAACCATTTTGTAGTAGTTATAATTTATGTAAATTATGTTTCCCTAACTGTTCCAAATTGTTTTTATTTCAGTCAGAAATTGGTTTTGGAAAACTAGAGACCTACATCAAACTTGACAAACTGGGGGAGGTGAGTAATTCTACCAAGTGATGTACGTATTCCTGCATGCATATAGCTTAAAAATAGATCAGTAAAGATGTCGATATAACATTATAATGTATGTGCTTTAACATTGTGTGAGAATATGGCAATCACTCAACAAACGTTAATTAAACAAACATGGGGACAAAAAACCTTCAGTTGCCTAAGTAACTCCTTCATTACGGTCTCAAGTTACCTAATTTTCAAAAAGGATGCTAAGAAACAACTTCCTAAGGGAAAAATCCTAATGATTCATGGCACTGACAGTATACTCGTACCATAGCTAGTATTCCTGGACCAACATGCATCTTCCACGTCCCATAGCCACCCAACTCTGAGCTCTGTGCTCTCCCGAGACCCCAATCTTGCAGCCACACTGGGCACATACATACTTTACTCAGCTTTGATACCCTCTTTAACACCCCACTAACCTAACACAGTTTCTTTGTTCTGTCCGTTCTCCTACTCCCAACATGCATTAAACCTATGTTTGAAAGCACCCAGAAGTGGTCACAAGGTGTCATATTTGTTGCTTTGGAAAATGCCTCAATAAAATCAATAGAGGACTATCAAGCAAAACAAAAATTGGAGTATTTCACAGCTGTCAATGAGTGAACCATTTCACACTATGAGGAGAGAGCAGCCTTGTGTGCACTACATAACAGAGCGATGTTAAATCCTCTTTTCTGATAATTGATCTGTAGTGTGCCCCTTGAGCTGCATTGTATTTCTAATGTTCTGTTTCTTGTATTCTTCAAAAGCATGGTCTCTTAACATTGTTTCTTCATTTGCCTGATTCCAGTAAGGTGGAAACTCTAACTGGCACCAAATGAAAGTAGCTTCATAACCTATTTATCAAGAAAGTAAAGGGACGTAAAGTTTTGCTTCATAGGTTTCATTGCCTAAACTTGCCATGGTGTTTTCTTGTTCAACAGGGAACATATGCAACAGTTTACAAGGGCAGAAGTAAACTGACAGATAATTTGGTTGCATTGAAAGAGATTCGACTAGAGCATGAAGAAGGTGCCCCATGTACAGCCATCAGAGAAGGTGAGATATTCTTGCTTATGTTTGCAGAACATTTATGTGGAAAATGTTGCTAGCACAGCTATGTTAGTTCAGCATCATAGGATCTTAACTGATAGTTTACCTTAGTGCTGGGTCCTTGTAAAACGTAAATTCCAAGTTTAGAATATATGTAAGAGTTCTATGACAATGAGGTGAAAAAAACGGCATTTTCCCAGATGCAGACAAACTTTCAAGTGTCTAGAAGGCTATTTGTTCTCCAAAATCTTAATTCAATTTATTTTTGATAATACATAAGCCAGTGTAGGCTGAATGTAATGTAGTACTGAACATATGCACTGTTCCTTAAAGAGCAAGACATTTCCATCTCCTAGCATGCCAAGTACTGGCCGTTGGCTCACCACTTGCATTCTGAGAAGTTCTCAGAGTAATGCTCGTTTTTTGTCACCCAATTTTGTGAGGCTTGTACCCAGAGTTACGGTTTTTCTTTCTTCTGTCAACATTTGATATGCCCCTGAAGTTTTTCCACCTTCTTTTTACAAATTTGAAGAGAGAGATGTTCTCGCTATACCGTCACTCTTTATGAAGTGCCCCTCCTGATGAAAGTGAAGGCTGCCTCAGACTCGCATGATTTATGAATGGTCTGCCTTCTTCATGCACATTGAATGAATGTGAAGTTTGCCAGAAAATGTTGAAGGTCAGAGAATGTGTTCCAAAGGTAGTAAAACACACGTTGCTTAGGGATATAGGTAGGGCATGGAAAGACCCAGCTCCGCCCAAATTGGGAACATGGAGGGCGAGTCTCGATTGGTGTATGAGCATGGAGCAACCTATGTTCAAGGCACGGGGTTGCCCGCAGAAACACTTCAAAATGTGGAAACGCTGAGCAGATTTTCGAGGTCTTATTTTAGAACCCCCTCCACCATGCATTACTGATTTGGAAACTTCTGGATGATAGATCAGGGGGACGAGAGACAAAACGGGGGCCTGCATTTTATGGGAATTGGCGTGCAATGTATATTAAACAGATTACTGTATTGTTCATGGCACACTTGGTTGTAAAGTTATGGGCTGCTGTTTACAAGCCCGAAATGTTTATTTGCGTATTTTGTAGATGTCATATGAAAGTCACCAGTCTTATTCGTACAATTCTGATCAAAACTAACTGTATTTCTCCTGCTCACGATGTGGCTGTCTTATCTGCTGACTTAATAAAAATTTGTTTTTTTGAAAAAACGACACGTTGCACAAAGATAGGCGACTTACTTGTTAAACAGGCTAATATTTTTGAACAAATTAAGGCACACTATAGCATAGGGTAAAAGGAAAGGTTCAGGTATGTACAGATAATGCATTGAGCACTATCCCAGAGACTAAGGCAGCTGTCACTCGTCCACTTAGAAAAACTGGTGCATAATGGGACAGATTATTCCCATCTTATTTTCAGGATTCATTAACTTCTCTTACAAGGTGCTTCCCAGCCAATGGTTGGTTTCAACACAAATGGGAAGCAGCACCAGGCCAGATCCTCATGATACGCAATGGAATATAATTTTGAATAATATGTGTAGGGGAATTTAAAATTTCATAGTAAACATGAAGGAAAGTTTCTATTCTATTAAGGACACGGAGGCGAGGATTATGCTGTTATTTCCATTTCCAACGGTCTTCAACAACAAAAGACTATCTTTCCCAGGATGCCCAGAACAGGTCACCCAGGGTCAGCCAATCTACAGTATGAAGGCTTGTCTGTCCATAACCACATCTGCTTTTTCGACTGCACCCGAAGCTTTAGTCTGTTATCCTTTATTCCATTTTAGAATTTTCCGCAGCAGAAACAAGCCAAAATAGGCCCACATGAAATTGAACGTTTACAAATTCTTACAAACAGGTAATGAGATAGTAGACGATGACCGTCAAACCAAGAGTAACCAGAAACCTTGAACAGTCTCACTACGCAACACCAACTTGTATCCCCAGTGAAAAAAATTCAAAATACTTCTACCTTACAAAGAACTGCCAAACTGGGATCATATTGGGCAGAAAAGCAAGGAGCCTCAGGAAATTTGAGTGGGAATAATCCTCACCTCCATGTCCTTAATAGAGTTAAAACTTTTCTTTATGTTTACTAGGATATTTTATATTCTATGTCAGGACAGGAGGCAAGGATTATGAGCTTATCCGCCACCAAAGACGTCATATCCAAGAAAGACTTGAAATAGAAATGCTTGAATATAGAATAGGATGACCAGTCCGCTGCATTAATGATGTCCTCCAGACGAGTCCCAAGAGAAAAAGCTTTCAAGGCCATTGCACCTCTTAACGAATGGGCTCCAAAGTCTGATATATCAATACTCGCTTCCTGCATATCCCAACGGATCCAGCGAGCAATGGCGGAAGGAGTGACCGCTTTCAAAGGTTTCTTGAGGGAGATTAACAACTGCCGCTTCCCATGTGGACTGAACTCAGTTATATTCTCATAAGCCTTGAGTCACCTTGCCACACACGACTTAAGTGCCCTGTCGAAAGCTGGGTAAGAATTCACTCTAGAGTTTGTCTTTGTTTGCCGGGTATATAGATGGAAAACTCATGGGGGATAAAAACTCTCCCAGAGATTTCCAAAGCTCTCACATCTCACATCTGCCTACAATACACCAGACATAAAAGCATGGCGAGTTTTGCCAACAGGTCCTTTCGCTACAAATACCTGTTCGATTGCCAGGCTTTGTAAAGATTCAGGACCTTATTAACGTCCCAAAGACAAGAATGCCGAGGCTCTGGTGGAAGAGCCAAGCATATTCCTCATCAACTTGCATAGCAATGGATATTCCCCCACAGAACCCTGAATAGGAAGATGTCCTGCAGAAACTGTTGGAACTGTAGGAATTCACTGTACGATATGCCAAACCCTGGGCAGCCAGAGACCACTTCGCACCCCTAGGGATCCTGGTTGTTCCCAAGACACTAGCTGACCCATCTGGCCCAAGCAGATCTGTAACGTTTGTTTGTTCTATTCGTCTAGGCTGCCGAGAGCATTAGCTCGGCCTCTGAAAAAAGGCCTGGGACTCTCCAGCATCAACGGAAATCCGCCAAGCCAAAAGGGACAAGAGGCCCTGAAGGACTAACAGGTGATGATCGCCCAGAGGACCCGAAGGGCATCTGGAACGCGGGTTAGAAGGATTGAAAAATCCCAGGAAAGTTCCAGAAGAACTGGAAACCACACTTGAGATCTCCAAAATGTCCTGATCAGCAACACTCTCTTCCTCTGCCTTCAGATCTGAGCCGACATCCTTATTATCATTGCAATGGGGGGGAAGCATACCCCGACTCTTCTGCCCAGTCCTTTAGGAAAGCATCTGTGGCCAATGCCAAAAGGTCTGACTTCCAGCTGAAATACCTGGGAAAGCTGTTAGTCTAGCTGGGAATCAAAGCACTGCAGCCCACTTTGTCCTTCGTCCAACACTTGATGGCAAAGGACCCTGCTATCAACTCCAGGCAGTTATGGAGGAAGAGTTCGTCCATGGACCACTTTCCTCCTGTAAAGGAGTTCCCACCCGCCCCACCAACTGGCTCCCCATCTAATTCTATCACTATGTCCGGGTCTGAGCCGAAAATGGCCTGACTGTCCCACGCCTGCATGTGGTCGCGCCACCATCTGATCTCTTCTTTGAATTCTGTAAGCAGAATCCGCTAAGACTACTGCAGGCCCCAACTGAGGTGAAAAGCTTTGAGATGCTGGAGGGCCCTATAGTGAAGAGGACCCAGGAATATTGCTTGTATAGACGCAGACAGAAGCCCCACAATCTGTGCCACCTGGCGGAAAGAGGTCATTGGTCTGGACAATGTCTGCCTCAATTCCCTGCGCATCTTTGTGATCCGAGCTGGGAGGCTTAGGGTCTTCTCCACTGAATCTATGACGAACCCAAGGAATGTTGTCAGCCTGGAAGGAGTCCGTTGCGGCCACAAAAGCTAAGCCCTGCAACAGATCCAGTGCCATCTGTAACTGTCTCATCAGATTTGCTGGACACTAATCTAAAATTAGGAGATCGTCTAAGTAAATAATCAAGCAGAGGCCTCTCGCTCTGAGATTTTCCACCACAGGCTTGAGCACCTTGGTGAAACACCAAGGAGCCAAAGAGAGATGGAAAAGAAGCATGGCGAACTCGTATACATGATCCCACCACCTGAACTGTAGAAACCTGTGGTGAGGGGGGGATAGATGGGAACCGCCAGGTAAGCGTCTTTGAGGTCCAGACACACCATCCAATCGCCGGGACGCAAACGATCGTGCAACAGATGGATACCCTCCATCTTGAAGTGGCAGTAGATCAACCACCCTTTGAATTCTCTGAGGTTTATCACTGGGTGCTGCCCACCATCTGCCTTGTCCACCCAAAAAATGTTGCTCAGGAAGCCCAGAGGGTACAGTAAGGTCTCGGTGATCGCTCCTTTTTGCAGTAGATCTGCTAGATCCGCAACCTCGCGATTTATTAGGGCTACCCAATCCTCTGCAAAAATCAGCACACGCGGGCGGGATTCCTGAACTAGCGACCCATAAAACTCTATACTAAACCTCTGAATGGTCTGGAGTACACCGGCATCCCAAGTAAGAATTTCCCATTCATGAACGAAAAGAGACAGCTGACCTCCCACTTTTAGTTGGAAAGAAAGACAAACCCTCACCTGCATTGGATTGAAGCTGTCCTCTAGCTGAGCCTCTGGAGCCGCGGCCGCAATGACCGCTGCGAGACTGGAAGAATTCGCCTGGGCTGCTCCTGGAACGTCCTGAATCCTTTTGTAGGGACTTGCGTGTAGAAGCGGGCGACTGTGCGCCCCCTACCACAATCTGTCCAGAAAAAAATGCACAGGTTGAAGATTTCCGTGATCAACGCATGTGCATTGTAGAGGGAGGTGAAGGTTGCAGCGTACCTGGCGAGTTCTTAAATGAAGAGCTGAGCAGGGCCGCTCTTTTGACAGGGTGCTGGTTTGCGTTCCAAACGGCACGCTGCACTCAACCAGACAGTGACTCCAGCGAAACCGGATTGCCAGAGACCTAGCCCTCCTCCACCAGGTCCAACGTTTTAGTGAGGGGACCGTAGATGTCTGACAGCTTGTCGTGGCAAGCGTCCCAGGACCTATCTATCCCCTTCTTGGGATTCCTGATCTATTTTTAGAGAGAGGTGGCCATACAGGGGTCCAACTCTGGCATCCATGCTAATTTGCCAGGAAGGAACAGACAAGGACATTCTGCCCGAAGACACGCCCTCACCTCCTTATCCAATGGTTTCCGGAGGCAGCTAGTCACATATTTGGAGTACTTGGAGAACTTCTCTGAAGGACCCACTCTGCCAAGCAGGGGTGTACTAGATCTTCGGGATCCAACATGTCTGAGGAGCCCTGGTCTCGCGACGGATGAGGGACCGCTGATAGCAAGGGGTGCCAGGGCCTAAAGACCCCGGCTTCATCAGGAGAATCACCCTTGTAGTCATTCTCCCCAGCTTCCAGGCTGAGGGAGAAATCACTGGCCATATCCTGCAAGGATCGGGTGAAGCCAGGGTTGGTGGACGAGGAAGAAATACCTTCTTAAAGTACTGAAAAGCCTGAGGTCCATTCCTGACTCAGCTTTGCGCTTAGGCGCTCCCCTTGTTATGGAGGGAGCCCCCAATGAGTGACCGTCCGTATCCGCCTGGGAGGGCACGCAGGCAAATGCGAGCTCCATAATGCAGCGCGCAAAGGGCCCCATGGCCGCAGCCACCGCCTGATAGATGGAGGCGTCCACCACCTCCCAAAATTTATCGTCCAGTGGAAGGACCTGCTGTGGTTCTTCCTTAATATACTCCTCCATGAGCGTTTAAGGGCTGAGGGAACTCAGAGCGTAAGTACACTACAAACGAAAGGCAACAGCCTGGTAAGGGACTGCAACAATTTGAATGCCCAGTTCATGCTGGATACTTGACCCAAGTCAGTTACAAATAGTCAAAGGCAGAGAATGGAGACTGGAGACCAGCCTGGATTTGGGTGCACGAAGCGCAAAGAAGTCGGCTCTTTCCTGGGGAAGACTCACTCTAATAGTCAAAGGGTATCTTTACTCCTGGCCCCTGCCCCAGAACAGTTAGGTGGTGGAGCGCAAACACTCAAACAATATGGCAATTAATATACAGACCCGTGGGTTGGTTCCACAGGCGTCAGGCTGTTCAAAGGGTGCTTCTACAGATCCATAATCACGGGTATCTGGGCTTTCGGAGGCTCGGGGGAGACGTGGGACGCAGCTCGTCAATTTCATTCACTTCTGAGAGCGAGTGCGTCCTTTCGTGGAGCAGCGAGACATTCCGACCCACTCCAGCGTCCTCTAGCGACGCACAGGCCTCACCACACTCTTGCGGTCTGAGACAAAGAAGCATGCTGCTAGTGGAGTGTGTTACCGAACGCTCCTGTGGCCTGCAATACCGCTCATAAGCTGTAAGAGAAAAACGCACCTAAAGGCAATAAAGCAATGTTAAGCATGCAGCATGACAACACACAGCTAAAAAACCAAGCAATATTAAGCATGCAATATATATAAGAGCACAAAAGGAAAACAGTTCCACCGGCGTCAGGCTGTTCTAAACGTTCTTCTACAGACCCGTAATCACGGGTGTCTGGGCTTACAAAGGCTCGGGGGAGACGCAGGCACCGCGGGGAATGCAGCTAGTCAATTTCACTCACTACCGAGAGCAAGAGCGTCCCCTCGTGGAGCAGCGAGATGTTCCGACCCACGCCTGCGCCCTCTAGCGACGAACAGGCCTTACCGCACTCTTGCGGCCTGAGACAAAGGAGCATGCTGTGAGTGGAGTGTGTTACCGAACGCTCCTGCAGCCTGCAATACCGCTCGTAAGCTGTAAGAGAAAAACGCACCTAAAGGCAATAAAGCAATGTTAAGCATGCAGCATGACAACACACAGCGAAAAAACAATCAATGTAAAGTCTGCAATATATGTATAAGAGCACAAAAGTATTGAATACGCAACTCGAAGACTTTGATAACAATGTACTTTATTGTAGTATTCGCCAACACAAACTCCGGAGGCGGAGTAGAAGTAACATCCGATGGGTTAAGTGATCAGCTGTCAACTGTCAGCCGACAGATGGCAGCTGATGACGTCACAGCTGATACGGCGTATCAGCTGGGACAACATAGAGCAAATTACGGTGTCCGCGCAGGGACACAATATGGAAACACAACACATCCTTCACCCTAGGGAAACAAAGGGAGGAAGGGGGAAAACATAAACAGGGGACAATGTTCACTCACAAATATAATCTCTTAATTTAGCAGGCGGACCAAGTAGTCTATCAGCCCTGCTAGTCGCTACCGGTATATCATTGTCCAAAACCGGTGGCACTGGCAACCTGCGTCTGATCCTGTCATCCTTAGCCTGGGGATTGGGTCTCTCAACATGTCCAGAAGGAGCACCCTCGCCCTGGTCGCCACTGGAAGTAGGATCCATTGGCATATCGCACTCAAAGTCACAGTCATGCGCCCGCTTTCGCAGGGCTTTGTCCATAGGTTCCTGCCCGGAACCGCTGGCTGGTTCTTCAGAACTGTAGGTGTCTGAATCATTCCAAGGGTGTCTAAAAGCTGACAGATTGGAAAAGTGCCACACCTTTCCATCACTAAGAAGAGCAGAATTGCAAAACACCTCATGGACTCGCAAAGGAGGGGTGTATTTCTCTTGACCTTTTGCGATATGACCGCTCTTTTTAAGAACCACAGGTTTGCTTCCATGCGTTTTGTCATAGTATTCTTTTACTTTAGCTTGTGACTTCAAAAGCTTATCATGAACCAGTTTTGATGACCAACCCACATTGTCCTTTGACAACGGTGTCCTCCCACGCATAAGTTCAAAAAAGCTGTGTCCCTTTGTCTCACATGGGGTGATTCTATAAGCCCAAACAGTCTTTAGTTTTTCAGATCTCCACTGTAGTCCGTTGCTATTGGCAATCTGTATTATGCCTTTAATTACCCTGTTGAATCTCTCAACAGCCCCATTACCTGCTGGGTGGTAGACAGATGTTGTCTTGTGGTTAATATTGTTTTTCAAAATTTAATTTTTGAAAATGTCTCATGTAAATTGAGTACCATTATCACTTAAGATTTGTTTTGGTAGACCTTCACGACAGAAAACGCTATCCATCAACTTTACAATGTTCAATGCCTCCGGGTTTTTGGTGAATTTTACTTCTGGCCATTTTGAAAAATGATCTATTATGACAACAACATACCATTTTTCTTGACCTTCAGATATTGGACCCATAGGGCCTCATGTAGGTAGCCAAATACCGGTCGGTAACGGCCGATTTTCGGTAATCATACCGTTACCGACCGGTATTTTGGCTATTGGTATGTAGGGGGACAAGTTTTGCTTTCGGAATTTACCGAATCGGTAAAATTACCGATTCGGTAATAATACCGAATCGGTAATGTTACCGAATCGGTAACTTTTCCGAATTGGTAATTTTACCGATTCGGTAAATTCCGAAAGCAAAATCGAGATGTAGGGGGAGTGTGTGGGTGTGTTTAAGAGTCGGTATTTACCACGAACTTATAGTTGGTGGTAAATAATTAATGTATGTGTTGAAGCATTTTTACGCGCGTAGCAGTGTGCAATGTGGCATACATACATGCCCTTAGGGCATGTATGTGTGCCACATGTGCACACATGGCCGAATCAGGGGTGCAACAGGGTGTCAATGTGACACCCTGCCACCCTTGCATGTTCTCCACAATTACCGAATCGGAATTTACCGATTCGGTAATGAGGCATACCTTCCCCTCAATGGGAAAGTATGCCTCATTACCGAATCGGTAAATACCGATTCGGTAATTACCGAATTGTAACGAATCGGTAAAAATTACCGACTCATTACCTACATACGAGTTACCACTTCTAAAATACCGATTCGGTACGGCTCGGTATTTAAGAAGTGGTAACTGGTATGCTACCTACATGAGGCCCATAATGTCTATTCCATTTCCCAAGGCATGCTTGGGCTGGTTAATGGTTGGAGAGGCGGTCTGAACGTTACCTGTGCTTTGTCAGATGTCATACAAAGAGCACACACTCTCACTGTACGTTCAATTTCCAGATTGACTCCTGGCCACCAGTACATGTTTTTAACCCTCCCCTTCATTTTGATTATGCCTAAATGCCCTTCATGACAGTTTTAAAAGTTTACATCGGATCTTGTGGGAAGGTACAAATTTTCCACTCCTGAGGAGGAAACCATCCTCATACGACAATTCATTTTTAACCTCCCAAAACGCTTTGAGTTGTTCATTAAGCTTATTCTTTGTGCACCAGCCTTCTTTCAGAAGTTGTATGACTTGCATTATGGTGCTGTCATGTTCTTGCTCCATGAACCATTCATCCCTAGATATGCAACTGTCCTGTTCCAACACGGCTGCAATAGCATTCTCTTCAACATCGGAAAATGTATCACTAATAGGATGATCTATAGGCATTCTACTTAGGAAGTCTGCAACAACGTTTTTGATTCCAGGAACATACTCAATTTCATACATGAAGTCAAAAAGGCGTACAGAAAGTCTGGCTCTGTGCATAAGGTGACTTTGCGGCCCCACACAAAATGCCTGAAGTGTTCCAAAGCCCACACACAAGCCAGGGCTTCCAGCTCAATCACCGAAAAGTTCTCTTCAGAGGGAGTGAGAGAGCGTGATGCGAAAGCTATGGTGTATTCTACACCCATGGAGTCTTTTTGTGAGAGCACAGCACCTAACCCTTTGTTGCTCGCATCTGTCACAAAGCTCCTAAGTGAAATATCAAACCTTTTAGAGGTAGAGCAGAGCACATATCTTTTTTATATTTCTGAAAATCCTGTCAGTCATCAGTCCATGCAAATGTATTCTTCAATTTGAGGAGTTGCCTCAATTCATAAGTTTTGTGTGAGAAGTTTCTTATAAACCTTGCATAAAACTCCACCATTCCCAAGAATGATCTTAATTCATCTTTGTTGGTGGGGACCGGCGAGTCCATGATGGCATCCATCAACTCTTTTTTTTAGGGCTAATACCATCACCTGTAATTTGATGTCCAAGGTAGTTGACCGTGTTGCATCCAAATTTGCATTTATGATATTCAGCAGTTAATCCTTTTCCATTTAATATTTCAAGAACCTGCCTCACTTTTTTGTCATGCTTTGTTTTTGTTCTTCCCATGACCAGAATATCATCTTGAAAAATTAAGATGTCTGGGATTCCATCAAACATGTTCTGCATTAGCCTTTGGAACATTGCAGCTGCAGAGGCCAGACCAAATGGGACACGTGTGAATCTGTAGCATTTGAACGGTGTAATGAACGTTGTGAGTTTTTTACTTTCCTTATGAAGTGGCACTTGGTGGTATGCCGACTTCAACATCAATCGTAGAAAACCATTTTACTCCCTTTGTTGTGGCCAGCATCTGATTGATCTTAGGTAGAGGGTATTGCTCGACCACTATGTTTTTATTAAGATCACGCAGGTCCACACATAGTCTTAAATTGCCATTGGGCCGTTTCGCGACTACTAAAGGCGCGACCCACTCTGAAGCCTCCACTCTCTCAATTATTCCTTCCCTTAGGAGATTGTCGAGTTGTTCTTTAACTTCCCTTTTTATGGCAAAAGGTATGTTTCTGACTTTATGTACCACTGGGGTGGTGATTGGTTTAAGTTTAATTTTGTGCAGGTACCCTTTTAAGGCCCCAATTTTCTTGCTGAAGACACTTGGAAATTCATCAATTAGGCTTTTACTAAAATCTCCCTGCTCTGCTACGATTAGCACAGGATCTTCTTTTCTTGGATCCAGAATAATTCCGAGATTGCCCTGGTCCATCCATCCCAGAACAGAAGGACCAACCTTCGATACATATAGTTTACAAATGGATTCCCTTCCCTTGTAAGCAAAAGTGAGGGCTCTGTAACCTCGCACATCGGCTCACCAGTGAAAGACTTTATTACTATGTCAGGTTTATTTAAATTATCTCCAATTTTTCCCTTAAACTTCTCTGACCACACCTTTTCATTTACAATGGTATAGGGTGAGCCAGAATCTGCCACAATGCTTATGTTTATACCACCAATGGTCATGTTGCAGATAGGTTTTTTCGTTTTGGTAACATTCTCATATGCAGTATTTCCGTTTTTTCCATCTTCAATATTGAGGACACACATGTTCATATCGTCTTCCTCAGACAAATCTTGTTTGAATTAATTAGCTTCTGAAACAATTTTTACCTGTTTGGTTTTACGTTTGTTGCATGCTTTTGAAAAATGTCCTTTTAACCCACAATTTGAGCATTTTACCTCACGTGCAGGGCATTTTAAGTCATTGGCCAAATGGGAAGCACTTCCACACCTGTAACAGCGCCCCCAGCTCTTCGTCTCATACTTTTGGTTTTGCATTTTTTGTCCACCTTTACTCCAATTCTGTTTTACGTTGGTTTTCTGATCACTCACTTTATTTACATTTTCAGTTTTTTTTTGTCTTTATCTTCAGAAAGGACTGCCTTGCACAGCGTCCCGTTAGTTCAGTCTTGCGTGCTATGCCTATGATATTTTGCAAAGGGTATTCGCCCTTGGGCCACAGGTTATCTTGGATATTTTCATTTGAACCCTGCATTGCAATTTGGTCCCTGATGAACTCATCATGGAGTGCACCAAACCGACAATTTATTGCAAGATTCTTTAACACTGAGACGTAGTCCTCTATTGATTCTTCCTTCCCTTGTTTCCGGTGAAAGAATTTGTAGCGATCCACACCTACGCAAACTGTTGGTTTATAATATGTGTTCAAGTCATCAATTGCATTTTGAAAAATGTCACCTTCATTTTCAGCCCTTATTTTTTTGTTAATGGAGTTATACGCTTTGATACCACCAGCACCAAGACAATGCATTAGCATCTGTTATTTTTTTCTGGTTTGACCTCATCATCCTCCTCCAATGTAGAAATGTAATTTAGAAAATACTCCCTCCATTCCTCCCACTTTAGTGTAGGTTCGCCCCCACCGCGTAAAAATGTTTCTGGTGGAGATAAATTCCAAACACATCCAGATGCCATGTTGTAATGTGCAAGGATATCATTTGCTAAGTATATGTACCAAGTTTAAATACACCAACAAGGAGAAGATAGGAAGGTGTAAAGGGCGGGAAAAAAAAAAATAGTCAAGTGTGCACAAGGTTATTTTGTTGAAGCAAAAGGAGGAGAGTAGTAAGGGTGAAAGTTCCCACAGCAGTGTGGATCAGTATATAAGCTGAATGGTTACTCAAATCTTGAAGTATTTGCTTTCATAACGATAATGCACTGAAGAAATGAAGAAAGGGAACTTCACTGTACTATTAGTAATTGCACAGAAGTTAAATTTTACCGGATGCAAGTACAGTGGCAGTAAATAATATGCGCGCTCCGCTTAAATTGTTAGCTTGATATTCCTAAACGCGATGACTGAATTGCAGGTGGAGAACACGGAGTGAAGCTTACACGCGCATAGAGTGAAAGTTTATTTGTTAAAATGGCGTCCTACGTCGAAGCACGTTGACTGGACTGCTAACCTCGAAAGTAAAATGGTGTCTTGACGTCGGACACGTCACTACGTGTACTACGCAGGCATGCTAGTCAGCTGTGAACTGACAGTTGGACTTCTGTTCGTCCGTTGGTGAGTGACAGTTGATTCCGTTATTATGGAGACTTTCACAGTACGTTGGTCAACAAACTTTGGAGTCGATTTACCAACTTCCTCAGCAACGCTGCATCAATGTTGAAGTTTGAATACTTGACACGCTTAGATTTCAGCATACCGGCACACATTCGTTGTTATTGCGCATGAACTATTCAGGAACGCAAACCAATTCCAAATTTGCTTTATGTGCCTGGGCTACCTGCCCGAATCGCTTGCAGACATGAACCACAGAATGAAGCTCGACAAAAGTCCATAAAGTATTCATTCACCATTAAGCACTCCTTCAATTAAATGATGAGCAGCCTGGTAAACTTCCTTCAAGATTTGAAGTAAAAGTCACTGACCTTTCAATTATTATGAAGAGAATGTAGCTGTGAAGTCCTTAAATTTTTTTTTACCCTTCAGGTTTGAATCCACGATTTTTACGTATATATTTTTCTTACAGAATTTTTTTTTTAAGTCCGTAACTTCTTTCCGTGGGTTCCTGTGTTGGCGCTCGTCGCCAAATTGTTGAAAACGCAACTCGAAGACTTTGATAACGATGTACTTTATTATAGTATTCGCCAACACAAACTCCGGAGGCGGAGTAGAAGTAACATCCGATGGGTTAAGTGATCAGCTGTCAACTGTCAGCCGACAGATGGCAGCTGATGACGTCACAGCTGATACGGCGTATCAGCTGGGACAACATAGAGCAAACTATGGTGTCCGCGCAGGGACACAATATGGAAACCCAACAAAAAGTACTCAACTGCTGGAAAGCAGGAAAAGAATGAGGACGTGGTTATGGGCAGACCAGCCATTATGGAAGTTGCCATGCTGTTGGTTGGATGACCCTGGGCTCAGGGAGGAGGAGTGGTTTGTGCACACCAAGTCCAACCAAAATGTCATGTGTACTTTGCTTATTTCCCACCAGGCTGTAAT
The DNA here is from genome assembly GCF_964204655.1 of Triturus cristatus. Lineage (NCBI taxonomy): Eukaryota > Metazoa > Chordata > Amphibia > Caudata > Salamandridae > Triturus > Triturus cristatus. Next base: position 271,209,379 of record NC_140592.1, on the reverse strand, counting down.
GCACAGCCTAGTAGAGAATATGCATGGGCTCCTTTTCCCCATCTGAGCGCCGAGGTGCAGCGCTCAGACCAATCACAACGCTGCATTGCAGCGTTGTGATTAGCTTAGGGTAGCCTGTGTGCTTCCTGCTTCTTCAGGACTGGAGTCTGGAGGACAAGAGAAGCAGAGACAATGAGGAGAGACGGCGGAAAAGGTAATTGTTTTAAAAATTTATGTTTGAGGCATATGAGCTGCAGATTACACACTTTTGCATAGATCGCCATCTGGTGTTGGGCCCGGATGTTTGCAGTTTGTTTTTCCTCTTGGGAAGTCTTTGGAAGTCACGAGGTCGGTGACTCCTCCTTTGGATCGTATTGCGCATTGGGCTTCGGCTCCATCCTCAGATTGTTTTTTTCCGCCATCGGGCTCGGGTGTAATCTTCGCGCTCCGGTTCCGAACATTTCCACAAATCTTCGGTTCCAGTCGTCGACGGCGGCCTTCGGGCCTACCCAAGCTCCGGTCCCGGCTGATGGAAAGAACTCCGTTCAAGAAGTGCCCTCTATGTGGGTCCAAATTCCCCCACACCGATCTTCATGAGGTGTGCAACGTCTGCCTCTCCCCTGAACACGAGGCTCGAGACTGTCCGGCCTGTAAGTCTTTCAGATCGAAAAAGACTATTCGGGATCGAAGAGCCAGACGAAACATGGCACACTCCTCGACCTCCGTTCCAGTCGACATCTTCGGAGATGACGTCGAAGATCCGGAACAGCAGCGCACCGAAGAGGACCTCGTCAGTGCTTCCGAAGCCGACGACTCAGCTGTAGAGGACATCACCCCGGCGCAGATATTCCAGACGTCCCACAAGATGACCTTTACCCTTCCAGGCCATCTCCACCGGAAGACTCATTAGGTTTTCACCACCTACTTCAGAGGGCGGCACATTATCACGGGGTAGAGTTACACACTGACCCAGTGGAGGAGGATTTCCTCCTCGACACATTTGATACCGCACATAGGTCTACCTCCATACTACCTATGCTCAAGGGGGTGGTAAAACATGCGCCAGAGGTTTTTAAGGACCCAGTCAGGGCCAGGATCATTAACCCACGCATAGAAAAAAAGTACAAAGCTGCCCCCACAGATCTTGCCTATATCAAAGGGCCAGCGCCACTAGATTCCCTAGTGGTTTCCACTGCACGAAAGAGGTCAAATTCCCAGGCGTCAGGCGAAGCAACACCACCTGACAAAGAGTCAAAGCTACTGGACGCGTCAGGAAAACGCACTGCGTCACAGGCAGCCAACATATGGCGCATCGCGCTATTGGCCAGATACGATAGGGCACATTATGATGAATTAGAAACCATACTGCACCACCTCCCGGAAAGATACAAAAATAGGGCCAATGAATTAATTCAAGAGGGTAAGACAATAACTAACACCTCCATGCGCTGTGCGTTAGATGCAGCAGACACAGCCTCCAGGGCCATTAATACTAGCGTCCTCCTCCGTCGCCATGTTTGGTCAGAGAATTTCAGGTTTCAAACCTGAGGTACAGGCCTCCATCCCACTCCGGTCGGGGGCAGACTACAAAATTTCCTTCAGGTCTGGGAGACCATCACCTCAGACAAATGGGTGACCCAAATTATTCGGTCAGGGTACTGCCTAGAATTAACATCTACCCCCCAAACATCCCACCCAGGCAACGCCCAATGTCACAAGAACATTCCACATTACTAAAACAGGAGGTAATCTCCCTCCTACAAAAACAGGCAATAGAACAAGTTCCCGCCAATCAGCAAAATTTAGGGGTCTACTCCCTATATTTTCTAATACCAAAAAGGGACGAGACTCTACGACCTATTCTAGATCTCCGGCCCCTAAACACATACATACATTCAGACCATTTTCACATGGTAACCCTTCAGCAGGTGCTTCCGCTCCTCTCCCAGAACGACTTCCTCAACACACTGGACGCATACTTTCACATTCCGGTACACCATGCTCACAGAAAGAACCTCAGATTTGTAGTGGATGGGCAACACTACCAGTTCAAGGTGCTCCCATTCGGAGTCCCAACAGCACCAAGGGTATTCACCAAGTGCCTAGCGGTAGTGGCGGCACATCTCAGAAGACAGCACATTCACGTCTTCCCATATTTGGACGACTGGCTGATAAAAGCCACGTCCTACAACCAATGTGTACACCACACCGCCACTACAATCCAACTACTTCACCAACTAGGCTTCACGGTGAACCACCAAAAGTCCCAGCTAACACCATCCCACATAAAGCAATACCTCGGTGCCACCATAGACACCTCAAAAGCCATAGCCTACCCCAATCTGGCCAGGATTGTAAGCATTCAGGCTTTGCGTCAAAGATTCATACTTCAACACTCCCTCCCAGCAAGAGTGTTTATACAACTGAGAGGGATGATGGCCTCTTGCATTTTCGTAGTGCCCCACGCAAGACTCCAGATGCGTCCACTCCAAGAGTGCTTAGTGTGCCAATGGAACCAGGCCCAGGGGCAACTGACAGATCTGGTGTTGGTAGACAGTCACACCCATCGCTCTCTGCAGTGGTGGAACACCACAAACCTTTCCAAAGGTCGAACGTTCCTGGACCCGGTTCCACAAATAATACTAACAGACGCATCGCTCTCTGGCTGGGGAGCTCACCTATTACACCTTACAGTGCAGGGCACATGGACGCCGCAACAAAAGTTACTCCATATCAACCATCTGGAGTTACTAGCAATCTCTCTAGCCCTAAAATCCTTTCAGAGACAGACTTTAGGCAAGGCAGTCCTCATTCGCACAGACAACATGACGGCCATGTATTACATTCAAAAACAAGGCGGCACACACTCTCCACAGCTCTCTCAACTAGCACAGAGCATATGGAGATGGGCAATTCCACACAATTTTTCTCCTAGCCCAACATGTCCCAGGAGTCCAAAACACCATGGCAGATCTGCTCCGCAGACAGACGCAGCAGATCCACGAGTGGGAACTTCACCCGCAGGTTCTTCACCTGTTCTTTCAAATGTGGGGACATCCGCAGATAGACCTCTTCGCCACCCACGAAAACAAAAAATGCCCAAGCTTCGCCGCCAGATATCCACACCCATTGTCCAAAGGCAATGCGATATGGATGAACTGGTCAGACAAATTTGCGTACGCTTTTCCACCTCTCCCACTAATAACATTAGTGGTGCGAAAGCTACAACAGCATTCCCTCACACTGATCCTAGTAGCTCCAACATGGGCCAGACAACCGTGGTAGACCACACTGCTGGAACTCTCGGTAGTACCACACCAAAAGCTACACCTCTCACCATGCCTCCTAACCCAGAACCATGGAGAGATCAGGCACCCGGACCCAGCTCAGCTCAACCTTGCGATCTGGCTCCTGAAATGCTAGAATTCGGATACGTAAACCTTCCCCCTGACTGTATGAACGTCATCAGAGAAGCTAGACGCCCTACCACTAGAGCCTGCTACGCTGCCAAGTGGAAAAGATTTGTTGTTTATTGCCATAACAACACAATCAATCCTCTAGATGTGTCTATACAACACATCATATGCTACTTACTCCATCTACAAAGGTGTAACCTAGCATATACCTCCATTCGGCTACACCTCGCAGCAATTGCAGCTTACCTACAAAACAGGCAGCACCTATCACTTTTCAGAGTACCTGCCATTAAAGCCTTCATGGAAGGCCTAAAACGAATAATTCCCCCCAGAGTACAACCCTCACCTGTGTGGAACTTAAATATAGTTCTCATAAGGCTAATGGGGCCGCCCTTCGAACCTTTGCATAAATGCGAACTGCAATTTCTCACATGGAAAACAGCTTTTCTTGTAGCCATCACTTCCCTTAGAAGGGTCAGTGAGATACAAGCACTTACCATACAGGAACCTTTTCATCAAATGCACAAGAACAAGGTTGTTCTCCGTACCAACCCAAAATTCCTACCTAAAGTAATTTCCCCTTTTCACCCAAACCAATCTGTAGAATTACCTGTATTTTTCTCGCAGCCTCAAACTGTTGCAGAAAGGGCTCTACACACGCTAGATGTCTAACGAGCCTTACTTTACTATATCCAAAGAACACAACCTTTCAGAAAGACCGAACAACTGTTTGTCTCTTTCTCTCCACCACACAAGGGCAACCCCATCTCAAAATCAGGGATAGCTAGGTGGATTGTAAAATGCATCCAGATTTTCTACCACAAAGCAAAACTAACGCTATCCGTTCCCCCTAAAGCCCATTCTACACGAAAGATAGGGGCTTCTATGGCTTTTCTAGGGAACATCCCATTAGATGATATCTGCAAAGCAGCTACATGGTCAACACCGCACACTTTCACTAAACACTACTGTGTAGATGTGCAAACCAAGCAACAAGCTAGTGTAGGCCAGGCTGTACTAAAAACACTATTTCAAACCACTGCAACAGATACCGGTGGTCGCCGCTAAGGTTTTGAACTGCTATATAGTCTATGCAAAAGTGTGTAATCTGCAGCTCATATGCCTCGAACGGAATATGCTACTTACCAGTATGCATCTGTTCTTGGCATGTAGAGCTGCAGATCTACACACGCCCACCCGCCTCCCTGGTTACCTGTATCTGTTCCAGTCTATCTTATTTAGATACAACACACATGGGTTTCTTCACTGTTATTACTACGCTCCATCTTTCCCTGTTGGCGAACAACAATCTGAGGATGGAGCCAAAGCCCATGCGCAATACGATCCAAAGGAGGAGTCACCGACCTCGTGACTTCCAAAGACTTCCCAAGAGGAAAAACAAACTGCAAACATCCGGGCCCAACACCAGATGGCGATCTATGCAAAAGTGTGTAGATCTGCAGCTCTACATGCCAAGAACAGATGCATACTGATAAGTAGCATATTGCTTTCAAACAACACACACTCCCTCCTCCTCCTCCAGCCCTCACCAGCCCCCCCTTTCCCTGCTAGTCGCCACTGGTTCTCATAATTCCAGAATTAATTTAGGGCGTAAAAATCCCATAAACACTAGAAGTCATACTACTGTGATGGATGCCAGATTCGATTTGGGGAAATAGGAAAGGAGCTCACTCTCTAACAAACTTATTCATCCTTGTTGCTAAACAGACCCTTTGGCCTAAATGGGGGACATCCCCTTTAATGCACATATTTGATTGGTATAGTAAACTATGGTTCAATATGGCAATTGTGACTTTACCAGACACAGAGATAGCATTCTCCTCCATATGAGGCCCACTTCTCGAAGAAATCACTCTAGAGGCCACTTACAATTCATGGATTATAAATGAGTTTCTAATCTGTTCGTGCTGTGGTGGTTTGGGTTGCTTTTCGTAAATGAAGGTTTTTAAACACCTATGAATATATAGGTTTAAGTTTGAAATGTTAGTGTTCCACGGTCCCTGAGGCAGGCAGTAATATTCTGCGTTTAAGACTTAAGGGAAGATTCCTACGATGTACAGCAAGGATTACGTTTACTTCTCTCCATGAGTAACAGCATTTATTGTTGATATCTGGGACCACTATTTGCTGTATACATCCCATTTTGTAATGGGTAAACCTTAAAGCGGAATCTAGCAGTGGCTCCTGCTCGGATTGTTTTAATTTAGCAGATTTCAACAGAGTACTTGTGTACGGTTTAAAAAGTACCATGAAGCCACAGTACTTGTCGCCGTGTTGCTTGGCGAAGTGTTCCTGGTGTTGTAGCATAACTTTTGAGGCACTGAAGAATTAAAGAATGTGGAAGCAAACATGGCTCCCCTGCTTAAATGTAGATCCCGTGTTTTTAAAGTAATATGTGCCACATTTTTGCAGTTACTTGAACTTGTAGGGTACGAACTTTCTTCAGTTTTGGCATTATATAGGCTATGCTGTTAAGTCTCTTCTAGTCCACCATAAACTAGAAGTTTCTGACTGACCTTAATATATGTCACCTACAGCGTTCACAAAACAGGAAATATATTACATGTGAAGCCTTACAAGAGTTACTCTCAACCGTTTCATATTTTTCCATCCTGCCTAAGGTGGAATTTTGCCTTTCAAATTGTCACGCTCAGGGGAACTGTGTTCGTGCCTCCGCTGCCGGGACATTTCCTTCCAGCTCCGCCGTCCTGTGCAATAGGCATCCCATGCCTGACATACTTTGCATGTATAGAGCTGCCTCAACAACGCATCGAGTGATTGCACCTGCCTGGAAAGTATAGTTTAGCATAAATAATCGTCCCTCCTTGAACTTGTATCTCCTCCCCAGATTATTGTAAAACTCTCCCAGGGGTTTCACAATCAAACTACAGCTAAGAATGCTAGGGTATTGCCCCAGTTCAAGATCCACAGTCTGCTGACATACATTTGATGTCTAGACGACTGCAGGTGTAAATAATTGAATCCATAGCTTCGTTAAATAAGTTAGGCTAGAAGGCGGCCCTGTTGCTCTCCAAAGCAGTGATTGACTAGGTACATCGTGGTACCAGAAATACTTACACTGCTGAATATGCCGTTATATCCAGTTAAGGATTTTTTTTCTTAACCCCATTCTTCCAGTGCTGACCAGATGCATGACTGACTGGCCATATAGAATCTCTTTCCTATAGCTCATACTATCATGAATTCGTTTTACCGTGGATAACTGCTTTTGAATTGTGCTCCGGTTGTACCTCAATCTTGATCAAACGTTTCTGGAATTGGAAGAGATTTTCCAGGCGGTTATGATCATGGTGACATAAGCTGTTTCTTTCCTTTCTGACGAGAAAAATAATAACTGTACCTTAGAAAACGTATATTGATAAACATTCTGACGAATTTGAATCACATAAGAACAACCTGCTTTAAAGAAATATAAAACTATTCTTGCTGAGCCAGAGCTGCGATTAAAATAACAGTTGTAAGCAGTCTCTTCAAATAACACTAGCTCTGCACACCGTAACAATTCCTTCATCCATTACTGACTTAATAGCCCCTGCTCTCAAATATTTTATCAAACTTATATCGAAATCTTTGTCCCTAGCTGGGTACTTTGCGCTGTTGCTCCGAGCTAAGTTCACGCTCAGCAAACACCCACATAAATGCACGCAGTTCCTGTCTAATGATACAATAATGGGGAATTTCGATGTCCATCTTAGCTGGACTAGAATGAGGGGAGGACAAACTGCAGGCAATTCTTCACTGAATTAATGATTCTCTCTCCACACATTAAAAAAAAACAATGTTTGTGAGAAATACAAGCCGCGCTCCCATTGCTATTCCTGCAGTGATTACCATCCCAGTGTGTCCCTGTTTGATGTAACACAATTCAGGTCTGTTCAAGACATATACATTGATAATAATAAAATAAAAGGAGTTGACCCAACACCATATACAGGGCAAAAAAAGGTAGATGCAGAAATGCATGGTTTTTGAGTTGCAAAATGGAGTGAATGGAGTGAGGATTAAAAACTTATCTTCCTCATAGTATTTCTGAGTGATAGAGCACAATTGACCACAGGTTAATGTGGGGTAAATATTGATATATTGTGAGCTTTCTTGGCATAATGGTGCCATCCTTTAATGACTTTCACTGGAATAATGGTGGTAATTCTTGACCTATTGTAGGTGCTCTTGGCGTTTTGGTGTCCGGTCCTGGTGTAATGCTTGCAGTAGCATATTATTGATAATTCATAGCATTTTTATAATGTTACAGCTGTGGTTTAAGACTTCCTCCTGTAAGGTTTGTTAACCGTTCTTCATCCGTCCATCCACTCTTTCACCCAGTTATCCAGCCTTCAGCCTATGTCCTCACACATCAATTTTACGTGGACTCTGGCCATTACTAATTCGTCAAGCTGGTAACTCATTCTTGTAACCCATACTTAAAACTAATCCCAGGCAAATTACGTTGGTGTAATTCGTGAAATTTTGGGAATTGCATTCTCCGCTTATTACTTGAAATTGCCAAAATCACAGCACATCACGTAATTACGCCGCCGTTCGCTGCAAAATTATAACACAGGAGCGCATAAACAACACAAACAACTAGAACTCAAGAGGCTGTTGTTCATAGCAATTGTGGTTTCCGTGCTCTGTTTACGGCGCTAGATGACCGATTTGCATTTGGAATATTTATGCATAATATATTCAAGAAATTGCACTAAATTAAACACACTATGCAAATTTGGCACACTGCTAATTAAAAAATTACACACAAAAATTTAGAAAGCAGGCAACTTTATTGGCTTTGTCAATGTTTTAATTTTCTGAATTATGTGTAATATACGATCTAAAGAGACTTCTCACTGGTAGCCAGGGGTTAGGGCTTGGGTCTGGCAGTTTCATTGTATTCTGCAAAAAAACGAAGTATACTGGCAGCCTTTGAAAGTTAGGGGAGTAGTGACTAGAATGGGTGGTAAGTTGTAAAAGGAATGTTTAGTGTGGAAAAATAAAGTTCCAAAAACATTTAATTGAGTAGGAGCCCAAGCCAAGGGCGAAATTTGGCAAAGAATCTGGGTATTTTGCTTCTGGTTTAAAAGGAAAAGTCTGAAAACGAATTGATATGCAACTTAATAAAATGTATATGTTTTGAAACATGTGTAAAATATCTAAATCTATGAAGGCATGGATATTGCATACTTTATTCGACTGTTTCAAATCTGATAATTGGGCGAGAGGGAGGAGCATAAGTGTAATTAATGAAATTTAAATTTACTGATAGAGGTGGGGTTATGGTTTAATGAATCGTTGAGTTTAGCTTGTATATTGTTTGAGGATAGCGTTTTAAGTGTATGTTTTATAGGTTAGGAATACACCATCCTTTAAAGACTAGGTTATGCCCCTTCTGTCTATCTCCTATTGAGATCTCTGCTAAAACAGAGATTTCCGTGAGCCACAGACGCGGGATGGTGAGTGGAGAGTTTCCCCAGAGCATCAGACAGCAGCAGATGGTGCACGGATGAAGAGCCCCTGCCAGACCACACTTATTCACTGCCTCTTTTCTCACTCAAAGATGAGCCCAGGTCATATCTAGTAGTGTTTCTCGAGATTGTCTCAGTTATTATATATATATATATTTCCACAGCAACTGCTCTTTCTTCGGCACACGACGCTCTTGGTGATGCGAACAACGTGGAGACGGCAGAGCCAGCTGTTATTATATTGTAGCCAGCATTTCTTTTCCAGAAATATTTCACACGCACTCACTGGTAGATGGGTGTTGCAGATTCAGTTTTTATTACGGCAGCAGCATTTCATAACAAGTCCAAAACCCAACGCGTTTCAGTCTGCCCACAGACCTTGCTCACGGGTAACAAAAAACGTCTCAACCATTGTTTCTTTTAAATTAATCACATGAAGTTACATCACATCCTATGGCGTATTTACTCCTATTGCGAGTCCACACATTTTATTATGCCTTCACCGACTGTTGGTCTCAATTTGTATTGTATGATTTTATGAGAGATTTTCTCCCTTTGTTACACCAATCATGCCCGCTACTGGGCCATTTTTCTTTCCGTCCTGCCCATACCCAGGTTTCCCTGTATTATTTCTTTTATATTCCTCCCATTGTTACCTTGGTTTAAGTAATCTAGAGGATTACATTAAAATGCCATGGGCTTGGTTGTGCTCTTATTACTTAATGTTATGCCCTCTAGTGGGCCATTTCATTTACAATACGAGAGCTATGTCATATTTAACCAAAATCATTAGTGTGACTCTAGTAAAATTCGTGAAGTGTGTGAGCTAAAATTTACATTTCGAGAATACTCTGTGGTCTTTCCATGTAATTACCAGATTCCTGTCTGTATAGAGAGATTCTTACAGAGGCTATTTCTGTAGTGCAGTGTAGTGTACTATACAAGGTATGAGATATCAATTCCATATTTGCATGATCTTTTTACAGTTCATTTAAAAGTGGGCTTCCTTATAGATGTGAGTACATCTCCTCATCCTTATTGAGGCCATGAGGCGTCAAAGTTCTGAATGACAGAATATGAAGTGATTCTTTCTGTCTCAAAGTTTTTTCTCGATTGCCACCTCTCACATGGCAGTCGACCTACAGCATAAAAACTCAATTTCTTCCAGTCACTTTCATGGTATTTCTCCATGTGTTCTGCAACAGCATAACTGCGATCTTTATTCACTGTTGCCCTCAAGTGTTCAAGGATGCGCTTTTTGAGTTCACACACCGTGCTCCCCACGCACTTCAGTTTGCACGGGCATTCAATTATATAAACCACATATTGGCTTTTACAATTAATTAATTGATTGATTTTCCACTTTGCCATTGTCATCTCTTTTGTGTTGTGTGCGATTTGACATACTTTGCACATGGAACATTTGTAAAATCATTTATCTCTAACCATGTCTTTTGGTTTTTTGCTGTTTCAAAATGACTGTGTACCAATTCATCTTTGAGGTTTTTTACTCTCCTGTAAGTGATTTTAGGATGGTTTCCCACCGTTCTGGCCATAGTGGGATCCAAACACAAAATATTCCAATGTTTTCATAAAATTTTCTCAATTTGTTTTGATTGTGTTGAAAATGTTGTGATTAATCGGATTGCATCCCCCTCTTCATCTTGCTGTAGTTTATTGTTCTTAATGATGTCAACTCTTGCCTGTTTTTCAGTTTTCAGGCACGATGTTAAAACATTTTTATTGTATTTTCTTCTTCTGAATCTCATCAATGATTGTTTGCTATGCTTTTGCCATTCATGTTCCTCCGAGCATATTCGTCGTATCGTCAATAGTTCTCCATATGGAATGTTTTTCACTAGGGTGACTTGATGGAAACTCTCCGCATGTAGCGTGGCGTTGCTCGCTGTACTCTTTCGGTGCAATGTTGTATGCACTTTCTTTTCCATGATGTAGATCTCTGTGTCCAGAAACACCACTCTGTTACTGATGTTATACGTGAAATGTAGGTTGGTGTCGGTGTTACTTAAGATATGAGTCAATATCTTCTTCTGACCCATCCCAGATTATGAGATCTATGTATCTCATCCACGATATTATTTTCTCCACATATCGGTCATTTTTTGCATTCCATGACACCTTTTGTTCCCACCATCCCATTGTGAGACACGCATAACTAGGACTGAAAGAAAATCCCATCGCTGTCCCATCTTTCTGCAAGTAGATTTCATCTCCGAACATGAATACATTTTTTGTTAGACATAACTCAATCATTTCCATTATCATTGCGTTGTGATTTGCAAAGTGTATGTTTTGTTCTTTTAAAAAATATTTACACGCTGCCATACCAATTGTGTTGTTAATGTTGGTATATAACGAGATCACATCCATTGGTATTTCGTAAGTATGATGTCAGTTCCTTTACATATGGGAACAAAAAGTTATCTAAAAAATTCGCAATTGGTTCCAGCAGTGACCCTTTTGTGAAAATGATTGGTCTCCCAGGTGGTTTTGTGGGGTTTTAATGTATCTTTGGGAGAAAATAAATTGTTGCAGTTATCAGATTTTCGGTCGTAAGGTATTTTTTCCCATCCTGATCTATAAGTTTTTTCTCCCACCACCCTTGTAGTTTCATATCAAGCTCGTATTTGATAAGTGCTGTTGGGTTTTCCTTCAGTCTCTCATAATGGTTTGTATTGCTCAATTGTGAGTGGGCCTCCTCGACATAGAGATCCCTGTCCTGGATGATGATATTTCCGCCTTTGTTGGCCATTTTTATTATGATTCCATCATCGGATTTCAAAATTTTTAGGGCCTTTCGTTCTTCCATCGTTAGATTATATTTGTGTTTTTTATTTTTTAGGTGGTAGAGATCTTTCACCACTGCCTGATGGAATGTCTCTATTTTATTTCCAGTTGGTAGCTGTGGATAATATTTAGATTTTTTCCCACTGCTTCCTTCCCCCAGCTGTGCGCAGTATGTTTCCAATTCATTAGGTGGGTCGTTGGCATAATTATCTAGCTCCATCAACGTGATAAAATGATCCACGTCTCCTGCTTTTAGCTCCATCGTGGGAGCCTCATTATATTTTTGATATTCTGTCATCTTCGGATTTTCTTTGAAGATTTTTACGAGTTTTAATTTTCTGATATATTTGTATATATCTATTCTGGTTTGAGCCAGATCCTGGAGAGAACTGAAAAACAGGCAAGAGTTGACATCATTAAGAGCAATAAACTACAGCAAGATGAAGAGGTGGATGCAATCCGATTAATCGCAACATTTTGTGAAACAAATTAAAAAATTAAGAAAATGTTACGAAAACATTGGAATATTTTGTGTTTGGATCCCATTATGGCCAGAACGGTGGGAAACCATCCTAAAATCACTTACAGGAGAGCAAAAAACCTCAAAGATGAATTTGTACACAGTCATTTTGAAACAGTAAAAAAACAGAAGACATGGTTGGAGATAAATGGATTTTACAAATGTTCCTCATGCAAAGTTTGTCAAATCGTACACAACACAAAAGAAATCACAATGGCGAATCAAAAGAAGTAGAAAATCAATTAATTAATTGTAAAAGTCAATATGTGGTTTATATAATTTAATGCCCGTGCAGACTGAAGTAAGTGGGGAGCACGGTGTGTGAACTCAAAAAGCTCATCCTTGAGCACGTGAGGGCAACAGTGAATAAAGATCGCAGTTATGCTGTTGCAGAACACATGGAGAAATACCATGTAAGTGACTGGAAGAAAATGAGTTGATATGCTGTAGAAATGGTTGATTGCCATGTGAGAGGTGGCAATCAAGAAAAAACTTTGAGGGAGGAGCCAAGATGGCGACCGGAGCAGACGCTTGAGCGCCCGGCTCCGTCGGTCCGTGGCCTCGGACTACTATCCTGATGCCCATCCTCGCCGATTCTCGAGGTGCACCGTGTGCGAAGACGCGCTGACCGCGCTGCTGCTTTCCCGGAGTCTCAACCCGCCCGGATGCCCGAGTTCTGGGTGCTTTTGTCCTCGGCACTGAAACCCTGCGCCCTTACGGCCTTTGCCGGCCTCCTGGAAGCTCCGCAGTTACCGGACCAGCTAGCGCTAACCTGAGCCCCGCGGTCCCGATCTCGCCTCGCACCATGGATCGTTGCCGGATGAGCCCGGGGAGAGACGGCCGGACACCTTCTGCACCCTGTGCCTGACGGGCTGGAGCGGTGGGGTGGGCCCCGGTGCGGTGAGTCTCCTGCCCCGCTCTGAGGACCGAGCTGTGGGGGGCTGCTGCCCCCTTTGCCTATTGCCTAGCCAGCGGCGAGGGGGACCGGCGAGAAGATAAGCGACTGTCGGCCTTTCCTGTTGCGGCGTAGACCTGAGGGGAATTGACCACTTGCCACGACCCCCCCCCCCTGGCCATCGCACCGTATAGCGGCAAAACATGGCGTTGAGTGCCTGCTCGCGGCTGGGGGGTGATACTCCGGTCTCGCCCGCTGCCCACTTCGCCCTCCCTCTTCCGGACACCAGCTCCACAGTGCCGTCCCGGATTGCTGCCGATGTTGGGGCCCAGCTTCCGCTGACATGCGGCTCCGTTCTGGCTGTCCTGCGGGACTTTCAACTACAGATGTGCGCTGGCCTGCAGGCGCTGAGTGAGGGGTTTGACCCCATACTGTCGGCTGCGGGCCGTGGGCGCACTGTTTGTCATCCACAGGGCGTGGGTCCTCCGGTGCTCTTGTCCTCTTGCGGGGACGCAGCGGCGGTGTATGATTGTGCTACACTGGTGCCTTCATCTAGCGCTCCCGGCGCCCAGGGTCCACCGCTCTCCACCTCAACTGCGGATACTTTGTCCCCCTGGTCATGGCTGCCTGCTTCATTGTTCCCTGCCTCATCGCGTCCGCGAGGCTATCCTGCTGAGCGATACCTAACGGCTTCGAGGGACCGTCCGCGGTGGCCCACTGCTGCCTTTTTGTGGAACTCCTGTACCTTACTTGCCAGGTTTGGATTTTATGTGGTGCAACAAGGGACCTCAATCGATGGTCGGCGGCCATTTCGTGATCCTACTTCCCCATCCTCTCACAAGCGGCCATCTTGTCTTTGTCTGCTCGGGACACGGGGCCTTCACGCAGGAGCTGGTTTAATCCCAAGCCCGCGATCGGGCCAGGGCTAGTCTGACTTCTATCGCTATGGTTTATGGACGGGCTGGCCTGGGACTGGGACTGTATGTATGTTTTGCGCGCACTTGTCGCGACTTGTATCCCTTGCTTAAACTGTGGTGCCATGGTATCTTTGCATGCCGTTTTTGGCGTAGAGGGCTCTCAGTGTGTGGGGGCCATAACTGGCTGATGGTTCGGGGCGCTCTGGTGTCTAGTGGGCTCCTCCCCACCTTCTTTTCTGTTTTCTTCCCTTCTTTACTCTGTTCCTACTTTCTCTCTTCTCTATATTTCGGGTTCCTTGGGCGACAGGCACTATGCTGGGGGGGGGGTAGGCCGTAGCCTCCGCATTGGTGTAGGGTGGGGGGGTAATACTCTGTTCTCAATTAGTTCTATGGGCCTTTCTTCTTTTATGTCTCTGTGCTCTACTTTCTTCGATTCGGGGTCCGGGTGTGGGGTGGATCGAGTGGGGGCGGCTCTGGAGGGGCGCGTACTTGCTCATGTGACTATCCTGATATATCTCTGCACCGCCTCACTGATTGAGATTTTACTCCCATTGTTGTTCTTACTGATGTTGCTGCTCGCCCGTGTGGTGAAGCTATCTTGCGGACTCGAATCTACTTTGCTCTTATCCTTCATTGACTTTTTTCTCTGATAAAATTATCAAAAAACTTAAAATTAACCTTCACTTCTCCTTCCCCGGGTTTCAAAGATATCTCCAGTATGTGACTCATAACCTGTTGTTAATCCTGACCGTTGATGCACGGGGGCTGTAATGTGGGTATCAGTGCTTTACTGTATCGTGGCCGGCCTGACGGTTGTAGGCCCGTATTTGTTCTTTTAAGATGCACGAATAAAGGTTTTTAAAAAAAAAAAAAAAAAAAAAAAAGAAAAAACTTTGAGACCGAAAGAATCACTTCATATTCTGTCATTCCGAACTTTGGCGCCTCACGGCCTCAATAAGGATGAGGAGATGTACTCACATCTATAAGGAAGCCCGCTTTTAAATGAACTGTAAAAAGTTCTTGCAAATATGGAATTGATATCTCATACCCTGTATAGTACACTACAGTCAGAAATAGCCTTTGTAAGAATCTCTCTATCCAGACAGGAATCTGGTAATTACATGGAAAGACCGGAGTGTATTCTCGAAATGTAACTTTTAGATCACACACTTCACAAATTTTACTAGGGTCACACTAATGATTTTGGTTAAATATGACATAGGTCTCGTATTGCAAATGAAATGGCCCACTAGAGGGCATAACATTAAGTAATAAGAGCACAACCAAGCCCATGGCATTTTAATGTAATCCTCGAGATTACTTAATAAACAACAATACCCAATAGAGGGGGATAAACCAAGGTATCTATGGGAGGAATATAAAATAAATAATACAGGAAAACCTGGATATGGGCAGGGCGGAAAGAAAAATGGCCCACTAGCGGGCATGATTGGTGTAATAAAGGGAGAAAATCTCTCATAAAATCATACAATACAAATTGAGACCAATAGTCGGTGAAGGCATAACGAAATGCGTGAACTCACAATAGGAGTAAATACGCCTATTTTTCACCTTATAAACATTGTAATTTCAACAGTGGACCCTAAAAACACATAAACACATTGCACCATCATAGTAAACAATGGCATAGTTACGAATGCCATGGTGGACACAATTGCACATTAAACACTTTTTTCACTACAGTACTAAAACCAGAATGCAAGGCGACACACAACCAGGATGTAATGTAACATCATGTGATTAATTTAAAAGAAACAACCGTTGAGACGTTTTGTTACCTGTGAGCAAGGTCTGTGGGCAGACTGAAACGCTTTGGGTTTTGGACTTGTCATGAAATGCTGTTGCCGTAATAAAAACTGAATTTGCAACACCCATCTACCAGTGTGTGTGTGTGGAATATTTCTGGAAAAGAAATGCTGAAGATATATATATATATTCAGGTTTTTCACTAATAGGAGTATTTGTATTCATTGTTTAGCTTTTTCCATTACTTCATGGTTATGAACACATTTTGTCGCACGACCTGTGCCAGAGTTGCCTTATCAGTTTATCTTCATGCTTCTGTTGGTGTTTTGATGTATCGGCACTATTCTGTAACACATCCTTATCTGATGTATGTAATAAGCCATCCTGAGCGTAATGTACCACCAAAAATATCAATAAAATCTATTATTGAAAAAAAAGAACTCATTTTGTTGGTGACAACTTTTGTCAGTGTAAAGATTCTCCTTACAGTATACTAATGTGTTGCATTCTTTCTTTACCTTTTAGTATCGTTATTAAAGGATTTGAAACATGCAAATATTGTGACGTTGCATGACATTGTACATACAGAGAAGTCTTTAACATTGGTCTTTGAATATCTGGTAAGAATTATTCTCTGAAAATAATATGAAAGTGTGATATATTAATTCTCGTTGTGAGAGTTCAAATCAAGCCCCAGCAATAGAGTTCTGCTTCAATTACTTGTCAGAGAATTCCCCACAGCACTTCACATTGAGTGAACCATGACAAAAAAGAGCTGTAAGGTTAATTATGTTACCATGGTAAATGCCATATTTTATTACATTGTGTATACAGTTCAGTTCAAATAACTTTATTCGATTCTTTAGAATCATAAAAGTTTACATATGTACATAGTCAAAAACAGTTAACATTTTTTAATCGTTTTCACGTCCCCTTCCATAAATCCTGGTGTACCAGTAAAAATGTAATCAACTTTTAAAATCATCATACACCTCCCCCAGATAGTTTATACAATTGACTAGTTCTAAATGATACCTACCAAGATTTAAATTCCTTTTCACAATTCATAACGTTTTCTGATTGAGAGTGCGATTCTAATAAAACTAAGCACTGCACTAGAGATTACAGCTGTAGACAATGACCTCAAGTAGTCAAAGCCTTCCTGATAGGAACAGGGCCTAATAGCTTTCAGTACAGGCTTAATAAAGCGTGCTCTTGGGTCTGCATAGAGTGAGCAAAACCGCATTAAGTGCATTATGCTCTGTTTGGCCAGATTGTTACAAGGACAAGGGGCTAGTCTCTCACACCAGCCAGCCTGTTTAGGATAGGCCAATAAAAAGTGCAGAGTGCACGGCCTCCGGCGACCCAGGGACAATTCCAGCAACAGTTGTCTACTTTGGCTGATTCCGCCTTCCTGGACCTTGTGTGCAGTGCAGATCCTGGGGCAGCACTGGGAAAGACGTCCCTCCATGAAGCGGACTGTGTTGGTACTCAGAGACTTCCACCCCACCTGTGTGCGTCGCTTCCCGGTAGTTTTTGGACACTTCTATACCTGGGAACATCGGACATGGCGCTGGGTCGAGGGGTAGGCATGGTCAGAATTGCAAAGAGAGGTCAAGGATAAGGCTGATCCTTCGGGGGTGGTCATCTAGTAGACGGGCGGACTCAGGGGTTGCGTACTCTCATGACATAGCTATTAGCATATTAGGTGCATATATGCTCCCCATCTCTCTTTGATATGGTCGCTTTTGTGCTGCTTATTGTTTGCTGTGGGGAGACCTCACCGTGCGGGAGGGAGAAGCCGGGGGTATGTTTTGAAGGCCCTCCTCCAGTTTATTATACTTTCTCTACCCCCCCGTCTGGTGGGGTTCTTTTCTTACTCCTTTTTCCCTGTTTCTTCTATATTTCGGGTCTAGTTCCAGGGCGACAGGCACACTGCTGGGGGGGGGGGCCGTACTCATTTGCAGAGGTGCAGGGTGGGGGGTCGGGGGAGGGGATTCTTTAGTCTTTCATCTCTTTTTCCATGGCCTCCTTTTTCTTCTCCGCTTCTTCTTGTTTTTTTTTTTTTCTTTTCTGGGATCAGCGTGGTACACCTCCTTTGTTGTGAATCGTTGCCTTCTCATGTGTGCCACAGTTTCCGGGGTGTTCTCTGGGCGTTAGGGCGGGGGCCTGCAGGCGCAACTGTTTATGATATTCTTCCCCATCCTGAATTTCCTGTGTCTGCGCCATTGATCCAATAGATTGCTGTTTATTGCTTACGTCTATTATTCTGCCTGCCTCTTATCGCTGTTGGGAAATTGTTTGGCACCTGATCCTACTGTTTCGTTCCATTATAAAATGAAAAACCCTTTTTCTCCTGGTGTCCTACCTGGGCTGCTCGCTGGCTGGACTATACTAGCATGAAGACTCTGCTCTCCGAGGTGCCGCCTGTGTTCACATTTGATTTTTATTGTTCTGATTGCTTAGCGGCCGGCCCCGGGGGGTTGTAGGCCCATACTTGTTATTGATTGAAATGTCAATAAAGGTTTTTCAAAAAAAAAAAAAAAAAAAAAAGTGCAGAGTGCCCATCCCAAATCTGGTCAACAAAAAGCGTGATTGTACATGTAAGGTAAAAGACAGATAAAATTGCTGATGTCTTAACACCCCACCATCTAACATGCCCCGGTCCTGATTAGACATACTTAATTCAATATGGTATGCGTTTTTAATGATCGTTTTCATGTTAGGTTGGATGATATCTGGATTGTTGTAATATTCGTCTAGGCAAATCTTATAGAAGGTATCCTTAACATAACGTAGCCAAGGGAGTGACATTGCGTTATCCAAGTTCATACAGTCCTTGAGGATACTCCTAGAGAAAGTCAGATCTTCTGAGGACCAGATTTTCACCCAAAAGATCAGTGGTGTGATATTTATACTATCTTTCACATATTCCACGCCCACCTCAGAATGACAAAATGTTGTTGAGGAGCTACTAGGGATCATTAATAATGTTTTTAAAAATGTATTCTCTAAAACCTCAATCTGGTAACTCTTATGGTAACCCCATACTCCGGCCCAGTAGGTAGCCACTGATAAGCATTTTGACTTCTATAGAGTTATCATTTCAGCTACCGGCTTGTGTCCTAATGTACAAGCGAAACGAAACAGCCCCTCTATAATACTACTGGTCTGTTGGGCCCTTCTCAAAACCAGGTCATCCCACTTCAGTTTATTATTAAAAATGTTACCTAAATAAGTAAAATTGGGCATCTTCTCAATAGTCTTTCTTTTCACGGTGAATTTCTTAGTTTGGGTTTTTTTCGGACCACAGACCATGACAAAGGATTTACTAAAATGTATTTTAAGATCCAATGCTAGCATGAAATCAGTGAAGGCAGTCAGGGCTTTTTGTAAGCTGTTAGCCGTTAGAGTCATTAAAACCGTATCATTGGCATATGATAACAGGGGGACCAATTTACCATCTATTCTAGGAAAATCCAGTTGCTGTTTAATCAGCAATGATTCAAGGCAATTAGTATATACAAGAAATAAAAGGGGGCCAGGATGCAACCCTGACGGACCCCCTCCGTAGAGGCAATGGGTCGAGACTTCTCCCCTCCTGGGCCAAAGCAAACAACTACGGTGGTGGAGTCATGCAAACTGCGTAGCAGGGTGATGAGGGGTTCTTCAAACCCCATTTCCCCCATCAACGTCCATAGCTTTTCCCTACTCCGTGTCAAAAGCGCTGGACAATTCCATGAATGCCAGGTGAATCGAAACTCCCCTGGCCTTCATGTACTTGCCCATAATCAGGGACAGGTTAAGACACTGCTCGTTTGTTCCCATCCCCTTTCTAAAACCATATTGGGTATCAGCCATTAGACCTGATGCATTAGCCCATGATTCCAATCTGGCAAAGATCACCCTCCCATGACCTTGTAAGTAGAGGGAAATTGGCCTGAAGCAGGTGGGGTCGTTCCTATTACCTTTTTTAAAAATTGGTACAACCACGCTTCCTTCCATGAAGATGGGATATTGCC
This sequence comes from Triturus cristatus, assembly GCF_964204655.1. NCBI lineage: Eukaryota > Metazoa > Chordata > Amphibia > Caudata > Salamandridae > Triturus > Triturus cristatus. Next base: position 271,189,554 of record NC_140592.1, on the reverse strand, counting down.
GACTATTACCACCTTAAAAACATTAAGCAATAGGGGCGCCCATGATTGAAGATTGCTTTTAGGCAAATCTAAGGGAACTTCGTCTGGACCTGGCGCTTTTAGAGATATGCCCTTAATTATCACATCTTCGACCTCACTCAAGGATAGTGTTAAGCTTACTTCATATGCCGTTTGTGGATTAATAACGGTCTCATCCCTTTGCTCTTCTATTGATATGCCCCATGGATTAAATATTTTTTTTAAATGATCTTCCCAAGCTTCACCTGTTATGGTCGAGTCAATGCTCCTGGCATCATTGGAGAGGAGCGGGTGATTTATAATCTCCCAAAAACTCTTCGGGTCCTTGCTTGCGGTGGCTCGCTCTAGATCCTCCCAGGCTGTTCTTCTTAAATCATTTTTCCTGCAGTTAATTGCTTTTTTATAAGTCTGTCTCACTATCTTTATCAGAGCCACATTGTGTATACATCCATACTGGTTGTGAAAGTTCCATCATGTCCACTTTGGTGTTTTGCTGCTAACACAAGACCGTTGATAACCCTAACTCCCCTTACTGGGTATATTACCAGAATATCTAGTTTGAAATATTGTGTCCCCAAAATGCTGTAGCCAGAATAGGAATTATCAAAATATTGTGTCCAGGTAAGTAGATACATACAAGTTTAAATGTGCTCTATTTAGCGCCACATATATGTACCCTGATGATAATGTATATTCAAAGTATGTATATGTTGAGTGAAGAATAGTAAATCTTTAAGTATTTACATTCAAAATCTTTTGGAAGTTGATAGTCTGGCTTCAATATTTTGATACAATGATATTTTTATTCTTGGTGTTCTGATATACAATCCCTTACCAAGTTAGTGACTGTGTGTGCGTTTGTACACATATTAGTCTCCAGAATTACCCAGGTTTGTGATAGGTAAGTGGAGAAAGTCTTTTGTCGCATTCACTCGGTAGCTTAATTCTAAGGGACTTATTTACAAGCTCCTCATGCCGCCTGTACGCCACTTTTTCCCATATTAAAAGTGATGCACCGGTGGTGAAAGGGGCTTGTAAACAAGCCCCTAAGTCTTTTTAATGCTAATAATACTTCACTCAATTAAAGCTATGTTTGTAGCATGTGCTGCTCTGCTTCACTTGCTCTGCACACTCCTGGAATCTAGTGTTGGGCAGGGACGTTTGAAAGTTTTTTCTTTGAAGAACTCTTTGATTACAAGATATCTTTTACCTCCTTCCTGAAGCCCTCGGTGCGCTAGGACAAAGACTCCTCCTCAGGTTTTTTCCAGTCAGGTTAAGATCTTCATTTTGAGCTCCAGGATCTTCGAGCTATAACTGTGATCTGTTTGACCCTGGGCACTGGATTTTCAACAGTGATTATCAAAGGACTCCTTTCCACCATCACAACTTTGAATTTGACCTAGAGGAGTTTAACCGAGCACCAAATCATATGGAAATGACTCTTGAGGGTGGATTGGGGGAAGGGGGTGTTTGGAGAGCATATGCCCATACAGGTTTGCTCTAAATGCAATTCTAAATTCACAGGAACTGACCTTCATCAAGTATGTTTCCTTTATTTACCTCAAGAACACAAGGATGAGAGTGCTCGGCCTGTAAGGTCTTGGAAGTATAAAAAATGAAAGCTACAGGAGGAAGTGTCACTGGGTATATTAAAGGATGCTGCACTAGAGCACGTTAGACTCTACACTGGTTTTTGGATCCAGTGACCTAAAGGAACATTACTTAGATAGGGGAGGTCTATCTAGCATATCCCCAGGTCAGGCAGAGGAGAGACCAAACACACACTTTCCTCAGAAGAGGGGGTGCAGAGGGGCTTGCACCTTGGATAAAGACTACCCCAAAACACCCACACCTCCTTCTACTCACAAGGATGGACCCTCAGGGGTTCCACCTCAAAAATAGTTGAGCATAGAATACAGCCACCACTCTCAAAAGACAAAAAAGAAAATTGAGGAATATCACCAAATTTGTCCCACATAGCAAAGCGAATTTAAGAAGAGAAGAGATGTCCACCTTGGTAAAATGAAAACAAGATGCTAGTATCACAATTAAGCCATGTTATAAAGGAGGGAGCATTGCCTAAAGTGATGCTCTCTGTTTCAGAATATTTTAAGTTGGAATTTATGTTTTGAATACATTAAAACACAAAATACAAAGTCTGATGATAGAAGCACTACAGTGAGGATACACTGTCAAAGGAGCATCTAATTATATAGAATCCTCACTCCCTAGTAATCTGTGGTGTTCCTAAAATCAATAGGATCCATAATTAAGAACGATAGTGTCTAGCTTCAAATAATTTACAGAACCTGTTTCAAATTATTTAGAAACCTTTCTGCGACCGATAGTAGTCCATCTGGATTCATACATTAAGGATACAGGTGTCACGACAAGATTGAGAAAATTCTGTTCAATGCAGCAAAACATTTGTTCTAGGCTTGTGAGTTGCAGAATTCACACTCTTGGCATAGATCGGCATCTGGTGTTGGGCTCGGATGCTTGCACCTTGTTATTGTCCTGGAAGAAGTCTTTTGTAGTCACAAGATAGGTGACTCCTCCCTTGGACGATAGTGCGCATGGGCATCGACTCCATCCTCAGATAGTTTTTTCCCGCCATCAGGTAAGGATGTAACTTCAGCGCCCTGGTTCGGTACAGTGTTATCCAAAGCTTTTCGGCGCGCAAAGCATATCAAACTCAACGGTATTGTTTTCGATCACCTGCTTTTTGACGCGCTACTCAAATACTCGATTCCGGTCATCGCCGCGGGCCGCTGGGCCTGTCGGCGCCATTCGGGCCTACGGCTAATGGAAAGGACTCCATTTAAAAAATGCCCCCAGTGTGGAGCTAAATTTCCACACAGCGACCAACACAAGGTCTTCAACCTCTGTCTCTCGCCCGAGCATGAGGAGAAAAACTGCCAAGCCTGCGCCTCCTTCCGCTCCAAGAAGACTATCCGTGATCGCCGGGCCCGACGACACGTTATGGCGCAACAAGCTGCACCGGTGCCAGAAGACATTTTCGATGAAGGCCCGATGTTCCTGAGGCAGTAGATTCGGAGGATCTGGACATCGTTTCCGAGGCAGACGAGTCCGATTCCGATGACCACATCACTCCTGGTCAACGAGTGAGTTCAAGTACCCCTGCCCCGACCCTACCCGAGAAAAACAAGGCACCGATCAAATCTTCGCCTGCAGGCCCCAGTCACGACCAAAACAAAGCTTCAGTAGCCCCGCCCTTTGGCTCGGCTCCGAAGACAAAAGAAAAGCCTTCCGGCAGCTCGGGACCGAGCAAACCGCATATCAGTGCCCCCCAGACACCGTCGGCACCGAAGCTGGGAGCTCATCCTACTCCTGCAATTCCCAAAAAGACATCGGCACCGAAGGAGCAAAAGGCCTCGGATCCGAAACCGAAACACTCCGAACCGAAGAAGATTTCTGACTCTAAGCTGAAGGATCCAAAAACCCCTTCAAAGGCTCCAGAGCAGAAATCTAAACCTTGCTCGGGACCGAAAAAATCGGCACTGAAAGCGGTTACAGAAGAGGAAGAACTTTTTCGGCCGGATCCCATTGATCCGAAACAGAGACCTCTCCAAGTGGACCCCAAGACAGGCCATATTTTCCACGTTCCACACAAGAAGAGGAAATTGGACACCCCACACATCCCTGATGTGCCTGTAAAGAAAAGACACTGTGCCACTTCACCTTTAAGACCCTCTTCTCCTGTTCTTTCTATTAAGCCTTTCTCTCCTCCAAAGTCTCCCATACTCACCAACACCACCAGATGATGATGATTTAGGGGGTGGGGGTAAGGAATAATGACCCTTTCACTGACCCTGATGATGACGACAGACGTGCCACAGGACCCATGGGATTACTACACAGACGTGCCACAGGACCCATGGGATGACTATGATGACCCAGTAAGTCCTCCAGACCTTCCGGATCCCGATGTATACCCGACAAAGCCATCTCCCCCAGATGACAATATTGGCTTTAGTCAGCTTATTAATAGGGCTGCCCAGTACCATGGTGTTCAAATGCATTCAGACCCCACAGAGGAAGACTTCCTACTAGACACGTTTGCACAGTCATAAAGGACAGTTCCAACATTACCCATGTTAAAAGGTGTCATTAAATATGCCCCAGACATATTCAAGGACCCTGTAAGGGCTAGAATTCTGAATCCTAGAATTGATAAAAAATATAAACCCGCCCCAAATGATCCCACCTACATCAAAGGTCAACTTCCCTTAGATTCCCTAGTTCTGACCAACGCTAGAAAGCGGGCCAACTCTCTGGCCTCCGGTGATGCTCCACCTCCAGATAAGGAGTCTGAATTATTAGACGCTTCGGGCAAGCGAGTTGCTGCCCAGGCAGCTAATCACTGGAGGATAGCTAATGCGCAGGCATTACTTGCCAGGTACGATAGGGCTCATTACGACTAGCTTGAATCCCTAATGCAGCATTTGCCTGATCAATACAAAACCAATGCCAATGCTTTGATTCAAGAAGGCAAATTAATAACAAATGCATAAATTAAATGTGCCCTCGATGCAGCAAATACCGCATCTAGATCCGTCAACACTAGTGTGTTACTAAGAAGACATGCCTAGCTGCGCATTTCTGGTTTCAAACAGGAGGTACAAATGACTATCCTCAATCAGCCATTCAATCAGGAACAGCTTTTTGGTCCAGCTGTAGATACAGCTTTAGAAAAAATGAAAAAGGACACAGACTGCTAAATCCATGGGAGCATTACAGTCTCCATCCACACGAGGTTCCTTTCGACTCTCCTTCTATAGAGGAGCATCCAAAAACATCAGTACAGACACGGTTGATTCCTCATATAAAAAAACACACAAACATCCCCCAATAAGGGATATTTTAGAGATGGGTACAGAGGAAATAACGACAAGGGTAGGGGCCGAGGTAACAACAACACTCGCGCCTCTCCCACTAATAAACAGTGACTTCCCTCCAGACCATTCCACTCCGGTCGGAGGGAGACTCACAGTTCCTACCTGTCTGGAATTCCATCACTACAGAGAGGTGGGTAAGACAAATTATGCAGTATGGTTACTGCCTGGAACTTACTGCACATCCCCCCACCATACCACCCAAGCAGCGTCCAATGTCCACAGAACATCTGACACTCCTCAAACAGGAAGTTCTCTCACTGCTTCCAAAGCATGCCATAGAACCAGTCCCCATACAGCATCAAGGGACAGGAGTATACTTACTGTATTTCCTAATCCCCAAAAAGGACGGTACGCTACGGCCAATACTGGACCTCAGACTTCTCAATCTCTACATACAATCAGATAATTTTCACATGATCACTCTTCAGCAAGTTCTTCCACTGCTTCAACAAGGCGACTTCCTTACCACACTAGATCTCAAGGACGCCTACTTCCATATTCTCATACACCCTGCTCACAGGAAATAGCTAAGGTTCACAGTGGACGGCCAACACTATCAATTCACAGTTCTCCCAGTTGGGGTGACCACAGCACCCAGGGTATTCACAAAGTGTCTTGTGGTAGTAGCAGCGCACTTGCGAAGGCAGCAAATCCATGTATTTCCATACCTGGACGACTGGCTAATAAAAGCCGAGTCACACAACCAATGTGTTCGCCATCCTTATCAAACCATTCAACTGCTACACAACTTGGGGTTTACAGTAAACTATACCAAGTCACACCTTCAGCCCTCCTACCTACATCAGTATCTAGGAGCCACAATAGACACTTCCAGAGCCCTAGCATACCCCAATCCAGCCAGGATAGCCAGTATGTAAACTCTCATCACCAAGTTTCAACCCCAACACTCTTTTCCATCACAAGTGTTTATGCAGCTCATAGGGATGATGGCCTCTTGCATTTTCATTGTACCTCACGCAAGACTTCAGATGCGCCCTTTACAAGAATGCTTAGCACGTCAGTGTAACCAGGCTCAAGGTCAACTTACACATCTGGTGTTGGTGGACAGCCGCACCTATCGCTCTCTGCAGTGGTGGAACACACAAAATCTTTCCAGAGGGCGGCCATTCCTAGAGCCAGTTCCACAGATAGTGCTAACAGCAGACTCATCACTCACCGGCTGGCGAGGCCATCTCCTAAACCACACAGTTCAGGGCAGGTGAACCACCCAACAAAGAGCGCTCCACATCAATCAACTAGAACTACTGGCAATATTTCTAGCATTAAAGTCATTCCAAACACATCTCCTCATCAAGACTGTCCTAGTCCGCACGGACAATATGACAGCCATGTATTACATACAAAAACAAGGAGGGACACACTCTTTGCAGTTGTCTCACCTAGCGCAAAGCATATGGAGATGGGCCATTCCACAAAACATATATCTTCTGGCGGAACACCTGCCAGGAGTGAACAATCAGATTGCGGATCTGTTGAGTCGTCAAACTCAACAGACACATGAATGGGAAATTCATCCGTAAGTTTTCAACCCTTTTTCCAAATTTGGGGACAACCAGACATAGATCTGTTAGCCGCAAACGCAAAATGCCCAACCTTCGCTGCCAGGTTCCCACACCCGTTGTCCAAGGGCAATGCAATATGGGTGAACTGGTCAGGCAGATTTGCATATGCTTTTCCACCACTCCCGCTCATTCCACTAGTAGTACGCAAGCTCAAACAGTCTCTCAAGATGATCCTGCTGGCTCCCACATGGGCACGGCAACCATGGTTTGCATTCAACACGCAAACTAGGGGCTTCCATGGCATTCTTAGGGAACATTCCCCTAGAAGACATTTGTAAGGCAGCGACATGATCTACCACACACACCTTCACCAAACACTATTGTGTAGATGTGCAGGCAAAGCAACAAGCTTCTGTAGGCCAGGCTGTTCTTCATTCACTTTTTCAAACCACCGCTAGGACAGACACTGCTGTACAGTCTATGCACAGAGTGTGATTTCTGCAGCTCATATACCTCGAACGGAAAATTCTACTTACCAGTATGCAGCTGTTATTGGCACGTAGCTCTGCAGAGATTCACACACCCACCTCCCCGGAACCTGTTTCTGTTTCAGTGTTATCTTACTTAGATAAATTCACATGGACATCTTTTCTGTTTCTACAAACTCCATCATTTCCCATCATGGCGAAAAACAATCTGAGGATGGAGTCGATGCCCATGCGCACAGGGAGGAGTCACCTATCTCGTGACTACAAAGACTTCTTCCAGGACAACAACAAGGTGCAAGCATCCAAGCCCCAACACCAGATGGCGATCTATGCACAGAGTGTGAATCTCTGCAGCTCTACATGCCAAGAACAGATGCATACTGGTAAGTAGCATTTTATTTTTTATCACTATGTAAATTGAAGTCCTCTTTATTTAAAAAAACCAACTGATATTGGTATAAACATAAACCCTCATCACTCATGTCCATACAGTAAAAAGAAATAAGCCAAAATACAATGTAGATTATCAACAGCATAGGATTCAGTGTGGAAGCCCCATGTCATTGAGACTGAAATGAAGGCAAATATTAACGTGTCAGAGAGACAGCCAATAATACAGCTGATATGGTAATCCGAATTGAGCGAGATCAAATTATAGTGGATATAAATAGGTCTGTTAGTTTGCTGATTGTTATATATATTTCAACAGTCATCCATATCCTCACCAAGCATGCAGCAGCCACCCAAAACCCCCATCCGCTCCAAAAGAATCCAGAGATCAATGCAATAGAAAGGCAGCCCTCCACTAGTGCTCCTTGAGCCATTTCGTGTTGACAATCAATATCGGTGTAGCGAAGCTGCAGTCCAAACGTAAAGCTCTGTATCATAGCATCAGGCACCCAACAGGGGTAGGCCACCTGGGGAACAACTAGACCGATATCTACACTCTCACTCTCACCCCCTGAAAGTCAGCCAGCACAACATCCCACACTCTTGCAAACTGCATGGGTATACTGCCCTGGTGCACTTCATGGAGCAAAGCACTGACCTCCCATGTCAACCAGCGCAATACGTCTGCCCTGCAGCCCTCCAACCTGGGACCCTCCGCATGCTTCCAGAGCATAGTCATTCTACTGTCGCAACAAAATAGAGGGTGGGGGGACCAGGAGTTCGTTATGGTCCAGTGCCCGTGTTCCTAATGCTAGTCATCAAACCAAAGTGGGGGGTCACTGTTCAGTAGGAGGGGGTGCTAAGGGTCACCCACCCACCAGAATAGAAAGAAGAAGGAAAACAAAAAAGAAGAAAAAAGGAAATCCTAGGTCTAGAACCCACTGGTCAGAGGCAAGCATACGTCTTGTCTCTTATTGCTCACCCACACACCGAAGGACGTCATGCTTCATCATCTGGCGTTTGCTCCTCGTCGGACTGGCGCTGCAATGCCCTATGGGTCCACCGAAGGGTCACTTTAGCGGAGATCTTTTTGGAACAGCTGTCAGATGAGTGCTGGTGTGGGGGGATGGGGAGAATCCTATGTGAACGTTCAAAGTGTGTGTAAGAAGTTAAAACTAGCTAAAGGATACCTGGAATCGGTGCATTTATTGGGAAGGTACCCTTGTCAGAATAAAAAACATGAAGGTAGTGCGTTACTCCAATGGGCGTAATGTGCCCAAGTGACTTAAAGGGTCGACATGTTTTGTGGCTTCTTGGTCACAAGGATCCGTGCCGCTTCATCAAGCCGTGAAGTGAGTGAAGGGGTAAAAACCCCAGTGAACTTGGGGCGGGCCAAGAATGTGAAAACACTACAGCGAGGCCGCAACTAAATAGTTGAACCTCTTCTGAGGCAACCTAGAAAAATGAGGAGAAATGTTCCATGGGCTAGAGCACAGGGTAACCCGCACCTTAACGGGAATTTCCGTTGGTGTGCTGGGACTCAGCACCTACCCCTCCTGACGCCTGCCCTGCAGCCCTCCAACCTGGGACCCTCAGCATGCTTCCAGAGCATAGTCATTCCACACCAAGGTTAGGTCAGTGAACCGAGTGGTGACTCTATTTAGCAGGGTGAGGACAGAGGCCCAGGAAGCAAAAACTAGGGCATAGGAGTACAGGCACAATCCGTGGCCTTTGTCAAAAGACGCATCACCCCAGCCCAATAACTGGTCAACGGAGGACACCCCCATAGCATTTGGAGGATATTGCCTGCAGTAACACAACAGTGTGGGATATCAGGTGGGGTTGATGGAAAATAAATACTAAACTTCAGGGGTGTGAGGTACGCCGGGTGGAGGACGTAAAAATGTATTGGTCTAAGACGAGCATCCGGTAGATCTTAGGCACTACTTCCCACATTTTAGCCCAGTCCTCATCTGACAATGGGGCCTGAAGTCCGCCTTCCCTGCAAGGGGGAACAGACATCCTCTCGTAGGGCATTATAAAATCCCGAGACCAGACAACGAGTATTAGAGTTACCGCACAAGAAGTGACAACTATGGAGGTGCTTAAAATCTACACCATGTCTTCCCCTGATCATATTCACAGCCACGGTCTAAGTACCATTCAAGAGGAATTGACCTGCTGAGATATTGATCTCTGCACATATGTCAGCAAATGGGGGCAAAACACTATGAGCCTATAACATGTCTACTGTATCCAGCCCTGCTGCTTTCCTGTCCAGCAGTTGTGTCTCCTCCTCCCTTGCAGTCACATAGCCAGTGCCCGTAGGGGAAGATCTGGAAAGCAAGCAGGCCGTAACGGCGCCAGACTAAGAACCCTCATCAAACATGCCCTGAGGACTGTTAGATCATGTTGACCCATATTGGCATCCCACCTCAGATTGATCACACCAACCATCGTCACTCGCTGCAGTTTAGCCAAAGTAACATGCTGTCACCCCTTATTCCATATGACATCAATAAGGATGGACTCGAGATCCCAAAACTTAACACACGGTATCATCAGCGGGAGTACTGGATAGAAGTACAAAAGGGGAGGCACCGCCGGTATTTTAGCCACTGCTATGTGACCCGCCACCGAAAGGGGCAAGGTCTTCCAAAATACCACACTTGCATGCATAGCAGTTACCACCATTCCTATAGTGTCCTAAGAGGTCAGGGAGAGTTCAATAAATCAGAACCCCAAGGTACTGCACCACTGTCTGCTCCCAGCGCATATTACCTGAGTCCGGGGGCTCCCCCGTATCTCTACGGATCGTAAACAGACTGGTTTAAGCCTGCTCATTCGAAGGCCAGAGGCCTCCCCAAAGGATAAATAGGAGATATGGCGCCTGCCCAGGCTCTGTGCATAGGTCGTCCGCATAGAGGGAGATAAAACGAGACACCCCGTGAGTCCGAATAGCAGGAAAGGGCAGGCCACCACCTCAATGCCAATGGCTCTACTGCGGGTGTGAGTGGCTGTATGATTGAGTGGGTGTGTAGGTGGTTGTGTTGGTGAGTGAGTGGCTGTGTGGGTAGTTTTATGGATGAGTGGGGGTGTGAGTAACTGTATGGATGAATGAGTGGTTGTGTGAGTGGCTGTACGGGTAAGTGAGTAGGTGCATGTGTGGCTGTATGGGTGAGGGAGTGTGTGATTACCTATGTTATGTTATGTTAAAATAAATTTATAAGGAGGGAGGAGCCTAGCGCGCAACCAAGATGGACGCGTAGGTGCGAGGCTCCCGAGGACCTCTGCAACCTCCTACGTTTATCCTGTCTTCATCCTGCATCGATTGAGGGGACTGTGTCTGTGAGCCTGAGCCGAGGTGGTACCCGTTTCCCGTTTTCGAATCGGACCTCGGGTGCCGGAGTGAGCACCGATTGAAGTTTGCGGCCTACTTCTCTCCTGACCCCGGATTCGCGTTTGGGGGCGACCCAGTGGCAAAGTGAACAACAACGGCGGGCTGGGCCTGGCGAGTCGCGTACCCCACACTTTCACTTTCACTTTCGCGCCCCCTTGCCGTTTTCGCAAGTGGGATCACGGCGCTCTTTGTGTTGGGGTGGCCTCGCTGGGAGACCCTGCCTGCCTGCTGTGGCCCGCTCTGCCGTCCTGGGGTGGCCCCCCGGAGCTCGTGGCCTTGATCGCTTGCTCTTCACTGCGTGACTGGTGCGGGTGTGAGACCCGCGACGATGGCCACGAAGCAGGATGGGGATCGTTTGAAGGCCAAGTCAACCCGGCGTGGCGCCGCACATCAGGCCAACATCATGGACCGCTACACCCTCCCGAAGGGGTCTCCCGGCGGATCGCACAAGTCCTCTGAGTGCCCCCCGGATGCCCCGGACTTGCCCACGGATCTGTCTTTGCAAGACGTCATGAGCGCCATTGCTGAGATGAAGGCCTCGGTGGGCCAGCAGTTCGACACTTTAGCGCACAAAATCGACGCGGTCCTCATTGATGTCAACCTTGTGAGAGCTGATCTCTCTGAGACCAACGACCGGGTCGACTCTTTGGCCCACACCGCGTCGGGCCTCACGACTGAGGTGGCGGCCCTTCAAACGGAGGTGCACCGGCTCCGTCAGGCGAGTGCGCTCATGGATCGGCGCCTGGAGGACTCCGAGAGCCGGGCCCGGAGGAATAATATCCGCATCATCGGAGTGCCCGAGGGGCGGGAGGAGTCGGCGGCGGATCTCTTCGTGGAGGACCTGATCACTACCCATCTCCAGCCTCGAGGGCTGAGTAAATTCTTTGCCGTGGAGAGGGCCCATAGAGTTCCCGGGGGCAGACCGAAGGTTGGAGCCCCTCCGCGGCCTCTTATTGCCCGTATCTTTAACTTTCGGGACCGGGATGCGATTTTGCAAGCTTCTAGACTGCAAGGGCCGATTAAGCTGGAGAACATGGAGGTGAACTTTTATCCTGACTTCACCCAAGCGGTCCAGAAGCAGAGACTGAGTTTCCTGGGCGTCAAGCGGCGGCTTCGAGGCATGAACTTCAAATACGCCATGCTCTTCCCGGCCAGGCTGCGGGTGGAGGTGGATGGTCGCACTCACTTTTTTGACCGTCCTGAAATGGCCGGGGACTGGCTGGACACTTTGTCTGGGGGTCATGATCGGGATGGCGGGGGGGGGGGGGGGACTGCGGGAGGAGATTGCCCACTGGACCGGGTCTGAGGTACTGATGCCGGGGCTCACTCCGGATGACGCGGCCACTTTCGGCCAAGCTTAGGGTCTTTTGTTTGTTGTACTAGTCTCCCCTCATTTGGAGGCTGTGCGGGGTCTTGAGGGGGTACTCTTTCCTCCTCTAGGGGGTCTAGCTAGTTCCACTTATATAGGGGCGACAGGCACACTGCAAGTTGGGGGGGCTGTCTGGGCTCATGCAGGGGTGCAGGGAGGAGGGAGTTTTGTTGGGGCGGTTGGGTTGGGGTGGGGTATTGTTCATTTGTACCACAAGGCAAAAGTATTGTTGTGCTATTCCTAAAGTGCTCTCGAGGGGACGATTGATCGCTTTCGGCTATGATGGGGGGTAGGGGACTGAGTCTTTTGTCGGCGGTCTCCCTGTGGGAGGCTTTCAAGACGGTACTCCGGGGGGAAGCCCTGTCCCTTATTTCCCATTCCCGGAAGCGCGAGCGGGAGGAGGTGACCCGTGTTGAAACTGAGATAACCGAGTTGGAGGGTGACCTAGAATGTGGGGTGACGGATGACAAACTACATGTTCTCCGACTCAAGCAGGCGGCCTATAAGGCCCTCGTCACGGAGGCGGCCAGGGGCCTTAGTAGAGAGCAACAGGGGAGACTGTATGATGTGGGGGATAAGGCTGGGAAACTGATTGCGTGGCTGGATAAAAAGGAGAGAGCGAGTCGCGTTGTCCCGTCGATTGAGAAACTGGATGGTGTGTGTGTCACTGAACCGGAAGAAATTGTTGATTGCTTTGCAGAATATTTCCGTGGGGTGTATTCCCCGGTGTCCTCCCGCTCGGAAGATGATTCCCATGCCCTGCTCAGGGATATCGCGCTGCCTTCCCTTTCGGAGGAGGACAGGGTGTCGTTGGACGCCGCCCCAACATCTGAGGAAATTGCCCTCGCCATACGTTCGGTCGCTTCCGGCAAGGCCATGGGTCCTAATGGTCTTCCTATCGAATTGTACAAGCTGCGACCGGATACGCTGGCGCCGCATCTCCGTGCTATGTTCCTCGCGGCCCGTTCGGCGGGTTCCTTCCCGCTAGACCAGCGTCTGGCTACTATCGTGGTTATTCACAAGGAGGGGAGGCCGCGGGACCGGGTCACGTCCTACAGGCCCATTTCGCTGCTGAATGCGGAACCCAAAATTCTCGCCAAGGTGTTGGCCAATCGGCTGGTTGGCGTGGTGTGCGATCTGATTCACCAGGATCAGTCCGGTTTTATCCCTCATCGCAACACTGCGCTCAACCTGCGGCGCTTGCATGGGGTGCTCGCGCGTGTCCCGTTCATACGGGAGCCGGCCATTTTGGCGTCCCTGGACGCCACTATGGCGTTTGACACACTTGAGTGGCCATATATTTGGGCGACGCTGGCGAAGTTTGGGTTTGGCCCGGGATTCATTGGTTGGGTGAAACTGTTGTATTCCGGACCGCTGGCGCAGGTGGCTGTAAACGGTAGAGTGTCGGCTCCGTTTGAGCTGGGCAGGGGCACGCGGCAGGGCTGCCCGTTATCGCCGCTCCTTTTCGCGCTTGCCTTGGAGCCCCTGGCGGAGTGGCTGCGGTGGCATCCTTCTATCCGTGCTCTCCGATGGACCCCCGAGTAGGAGGACCGCGTATCTCTTTACGCTGATGATATTCTTTTGTACCTGGCTTCCCCGCGTAAATCGCTGATAGTGCTGGTTGATGTATTGCACTCATTTGGCCTCAACTCCGGCCTAGTCATCAATTGGGCTAAATCTTGTGTGTATGTCCTCTCTGGGGAGGCTCCTATCCTTCCGCGGGGTTGTCCTATCCAGATTGCCCCGCGGGGCTTTAGGTACCTGGGTATCTTCATTACCCTGGACGCGGAGGCCCGGTATAAACAGAACTTGCTTCCCCCCCTCCAGCGCCTGAAGGATGATGTCGCGCGTTGGAGGCGCTTGCCGCTCTCGCCGCTCGGCCGGGCGGCATTGTTTAAGATGATGTCGCTGCCACGTTTCCTGTACGCCTTACAGAACACAATGGACGTTGTCCCGGCGCGCTACTTTCGTGAGGTGGAGAGTTTGCAGCGCCGCCTGTTCTTGGAGGGTAGACCGCGTATCGCCCTGGCGAAGCTGACGCTCTCGTGGTACGACGGGGGGGTTGCCCTCCCAGACATCAAGCGATATTACTGGGCCTCCCAGCTGGCTGCGATAAATCACGGCCTTTACGGACCCGCTCTAAATCCGGCCTTTGAGATGGATAAAATGTTACTGCCGGGCGGCGACTATAATCGGGCGCTTTATTCTAGCTCGCTCGACGCACGTCTGACGGGCCCCACGCGGGTCATGGTGCGAGTGTGGCACGCGGCTAACTTGGCGATGGGGTGGAAGGATCGTTTGACCCGGGCGACGCCACTATACGCATCTGAGCGGCTGGGCTCCCTGTGGACCTCGAAGGGCTTTGAGAAGTGGGACATGATAGGCATCAGCAGGGTGGGCGATCTCTGGACGAGGGGGGGATTCAAAACGTTCGATGTGCTGCAGACGGAATTCCAGTTGCAGGACAGGGAGTACTTTCGATATATGCAGATCCGTCATGCGTTGTGTTCCGTATTCCCGGACGTTGCCTCCATCCCGGAGTACGCCCCTCTGGAGGATAGAGTGCTAGATGGGCATGTACCGGACGCCACGATTTTATTAATTTACAAAAAACTCATCAATGATCGCTCGGGACTGCTGACTGGCCTTCGTGAGGCGTGGGGGGCTGATGGATTGGAGCTGGATGACGAGGACTGGGTGTCTGCGGTGGCCTCCCCGAAAGAGGTGGCCATACCGGCTCGCCTTTGCTTCGTCCAGCTCAAGATACTCCATAGGGTCTATGTTACGGGGCCGAGCCTGATGCGTATGGGCTATGCTGTGGACGGGTTGTGTAAGCGTGGGTGTGGTTCTTTGGGGACCTTTCTCCATATATTGTGGGAATGCCCGGAGGTGGCGCGATTCTGGCGTGGTGTGCACGAGGTCTTGCAGGCAGTTACGCATGTGCCGCTGCTGCCCGAGGCGAGGAGATGTCTCCTGAATGTGTGGGAGCCAACCGACTACTCAGTGCCGCAGACGTGGTGGGTGACTCTGGGATATATGGTGGCCAAGCGTGATATTGCGCAATTGTGGGGTTCCCAGAGGTCACCGACTGTCTCGGCGTGGAAGGACAACATGGATTGGTGTATGTTTCGGGAAAAGGTGGTGTATGTTGCGAGAGGTAAGCCTGGGAAATGGGTGAAAGTGTGGGGCCCCTGGAACGCCTACCGTGGGGGAATCTGTACCCCGCCGCTGACGCCGGATCCGTCACCGGCCCCGTCTCCTTAGCCTGCTTGTCTTCCTGGTTCTGGGCTTGAGTTCACTTTATCTCCGTCCCGACCTATCCCCCCCCCCCCCCTTGATATTCCTGTGGACCGGTAGGGCCCCCCCCCGGGGAGCACATGCTATTGTTTCCGATTGTGGGTTGCCTTGTGGATTTGTTTTTTATTTTTTTTCTTCGTTATTTATATAAAAATGAAACCGTTGTGTGGGGTCCGGATGGTGTGGCTGCCAACGCTTCTTTCAACTCCTGTGATCTCTCTTCTGCCGCAGCGTGTGTTCTACTGTTTGTATTATATGCTCTTTCTGTCTGCTAGCGGCCGGCCTGAAGGTTGTAGGCCCATCTTTGTATATCTTTTGGATTCTGTAATAAACGGTTTCAAAAAAATAAATAAAAAACAAAATACATTTATAAAGCGCACGTACACCGGGGAGGTTTCATGGCGCTACTTCGCTTAATACCCAAGTTCTAATGCACATTTAGAAGGCCTGACGAAAGAGCCAGGTCTTAAGGAGACGTCTGAAACTGAGAAGATAGGTACAGAGGCGTATTTCAGAGGGAGGAGAGTTCCAGAACATGGGGGCCAAAATAGCAAACCTGGCACCACCAGTACGCTTTAATTTAAAAGAGGGGGTGGACAGAAGTAACTTGTGTGCTGAACGAAGATTGCGTGTGGGAACGTGCTTGTTGATCAGGTTGTTCACAAATTTAGGACTTCTCCCATTGAGTTACTTAAAAATAAGGCACCCAACGTTGATGGCACAGCGCTGGACTACCGGGAGCCAATGAAGTTTCTTCAGGAGAGGAGTAACATGAAAGTGCCTGGGTTGATGAACGAGCAGGCGAGCTGCCTGGTTTTGAACCAGCTGTAGGCGTTTCAATAGATAGAGGGGGATGCCGAAGTAGAGCGAATTGGCATAGTCAATATGGGACATGACCATGGCAATAATCACTGAGTCCGGGCTTCGTATGTAAGAAACCTACATATCTTTTTCATTTTCCTGAGTTGGAAAAAGCAGGTAGAAATCACTGACCCTATCTGTGGCTTCGTGAGGTCCTGACTGATGATTACCCCAAGGCTATTGGCCAAGTTTGATGGAGAAGGGGACTGGCCCAATTTCCTGGGCCAAACGTGAGAGCCCCAGGGATTTTTAGTAATACCACCAGTTAGAACCAGCCCCGTCTTGTCCGGATTGAGCTTAAAATGGTTGCTGTTCATCCACTGACTAATGAGCAGCATGGTGGACTGAAAGGCGTAGACCGACTCTGGAGAGTTGCTGATAGGAAAAATTTGTTGAAAGTCGTCAGCATAGTTAAATGTGCAGACTTGACGCTCTTTCAGGGCCCGGACAAGAGGGAGAAGGTACAGATTGAATAACAAAGGAGAAAGTGAGGAGCACTGAGGGACTCCGCAAGAAATTCTGATTCTAGGGGCAGTAAACGGTGCTGTGCAGACTGCCTGCGATCGGTTTCCTAAAAAGGAGGTGATCCAGCCCAGGGCAGGTCCCGTGATTCCCGCGTCTCTTACCCGGTTGACCAGAAGATTATGGTCGACCGTGTCAAAGGCCGCGGAAAGATCAAGCAGGACAAGGGCCTGCGGGGAGCCACCATCGACCTTGCCTCGGAGAGTGTCCAACACTGTGAGGATCACCGCCTCGGTAGAATGGGCCGGGCGAAACCCCGCTTGATGAGAATCAAGGAATTCAGATTCTTCCAGAAAATCAATGAGACACCTCGTGTTGTAAGCTTCCAAAACCTTAGCTAGGTAAGGAAGAAGAGAGATTAGTCGATAGTTCGTTAAAGTTTGCGGATCTGCACCAGGCTTCTTCAAGAGGGGGATAACAATTGCTTCCTTAAAAGTGGCATGGACAATACCTTGGAATAATGATTCATTTAAGAGATAAAGGGCAGGACTGGGGAGGGCAGTAAAAATTTCTTTCAAAATACTAGGCGGGCAGCAGTCGGTGGGGGAGCCAGATTTAACTTTAGATTGGAGATCCACACAGGTATGCTCGTAAATTTTGGGAAATTGCATAAAGGTGCTATGATTTTGGCTGGTGTACAGACTAGAGTCCAGATTTTTGCAGGCCGGTATGCTGGACTTTATTTTTATGATTTTATCAATGAAGAAAGAGTTCAAGGTATTGCAAAAGGTTTGGGAATGGGCAGACTTGATTGAAATTCTATTGGGATTGGACAGCTCATTTACTATGGAGAAGATCTCTTTCCTGCGATTAGTTGGGGACAGAATTTTTAAGGAAAAGTATGCTGTCTTGGCAGTCAGGATGGATTTTTTATATGTTTTCATGGTGTTTATGTAGCGACATTTGTCTTCGGATAAATAGTTGCGTCTCCATAGGGATGAGTGACTGGCTGACTGGGTCTGCAAGTGACTGGGTCTGTAAGTGACAGTATGAGTGGGTGGGTGAGTGACTGGCTGACTAGGTCTGCAAGTGACTGGGTCTGTAAGTGACTGTATGGGTGAGTGAGTGGCTGTTTGAGTGGATGTTTGGATAAGTCATTGGGTGTCTGAGTAGCTGTATTGGAGAGTGTGTGTCTTTGTGAGTTGTATGGGTGAGTAAGTGGGTGTGTGAGTGGTTGAATGAATGTGTGAATGGGTATGTAAGTAGTTGTATGGGTGAGTGAATGGGGTGGGTGAGTGACTGGGTGAGTGAGTGGCTGTGTGAGTGGCTGTATGGATAAGTGAGTGGCTGTGTGAGTGGTTCTGTGGATGATGTCACTGACCATGTCACGAATTATGGAATATGTGAGGTCATAAGCAGTGCATTGTGGGGTCGGGAGCGTAAGTTATAGTTATCTCAGGTAACTATAACTGCTAAATTTCACTGGTTTTGTACTAGTGAAATCTGAGCCTAACTATAACATTCCTGTGACCTTTGTTTTTTCCAGTGAGCTATGTTTTTTACAGCTTTTTCCTAACTGTAACTTCCCTGTAACCTGGGATTTGCAAGTGGGCATCAGTGGAGTGTGACTAGCTGTGCGGGTCTGTGAGTAGGTGTGTGAGTGCCTCTGTGGGTGTGTGAATGCGTGAGTGGCTGTATGAGTGTAAGTGAGTATGAGTGGTTTTCTGGGTGGGTACGTGAATGGCTGTATGGATGTTTGAGTGGGTTTGTTAATGTTTGTATGGGTGTGGAAGTGGTTTAAGTGCATATGTGAGTGGCTGTGTTCGTCTGTGAGTGGGTGTGTGAGTGGTTTTGTGGTTTTCTGAGTGGGTGTGAGTGGCTGTAAAGGTGTGTGAGTAGTTGCATGGGTGTATGAGTAGTTGCATGGGTGTATGAGTGCCTATGTGGGTAAGTGAGTAGGTGTGCGAGTGGTTCTCTGGGTCTCTGAGTGGGTGTGTGAGTGGCTGTATGGATGTTTGAGTGAGTGGGTGTGTGAGTGGTTGTGCGGGCATGTAAGTGTGTGTGTGTGGGTGTGTGAGTGGGTGTAATTATTTTTGTTATTTTACTGGGATAACAAAGGTTACAGGGACGTTATTGTTAAACATAGGCGCAGACTTCACATGTATAAAACCAGTGAAATTCAGCAGTTCTAGTTACCTGAGCTAACTATAACCTATGCCCCCACAATGCACTGCTAATGACCTCACATAACTCATGAAATGGTTAGAGACATCACTAATGATGTTTCAAATGACATTACTGATGATGTCATCCACAGAAGCAATCAAACACCATCTCACACAACCTCTCATACACCTACCCACATACCCATACAGCCTCACACACCACTGTTACACCCATACTGGTACTCACACACCCATTTATCCGAAGAGCCACTCACTCACACAGTCACTTACACATCCACTCACTTACCACACCCCTACACACACAGCCACTGACTGAACCCATACTGTAACTCACATAGCTACTCACACACCCACTCACTCATCAATACAGGCATTCGCCCATACAGCCTCTCAACATAGCCACTCACACACCAACCTATAGCATACCCATTAACACATCCATACAAATACTCACAAGTCTACTCACTCACCCATACAGCCACTCAACAGTCACTCTCAATACAGCTACTCCTACACTTACTCAGTTAATCAAACACCTACTCACTCATCCATACAGCCACTTGCTCACCCAGTCACTCACCCATACAGTCACTCACACACCCACTCACCAATACAGCTAAGCACACAGCGACTCACATCCAGTCGTAAATGGATGCACACAGTCACACAGCCACTCACATAATATGTTAGAAATAGTATCACTCATTAGTAGTACACAAAGTATACTAATTTAACTTTTGTAGTATCTTGGTATATATCCTTAACACTCATAAACTTTCAGAAAACACTCACAATCAGTGGATGATGTCATCAGTGATGTCACTGACCATGGCATGAGTGATGTAATATATGAGGTCATAAGCATGTGTATTGTGGGGGCGTAAGTTAAAGTTAGCTCGGGTAACTATAACTGATAAATTTGGCTGGCTTTGTATGAGTGAAATCTGAGCCTAATGATGACATCCCTGTAATCTTTATTTTTTAATTGAGAAAGAAAATACATACATGTGTATATTTATATTTTTATTTTATGGGGGGGGGGAACTGATATATAATAAGCTTGAATCCTTTTTTTTGGTTTTTTTTTTACCTCAAACGCTGGTCAGATATATTTTTTTATTAAAAAATAAAAAGCTATAAAAAATGCCGCCAATGAATTAACCTCGGATGACAATTTAACCTCTTCAATGCCCATGACGAGCTGGTCTCGTCATGGGCCGCGGTTGCGATGTGCCCATGACGAGACCAGCTCGTCATAAACCCCGCCCGCTAATGCAACGGCCGGCACAGGGCGGGGAAAGGGGCGGGCACTGAAGGGGTTAACATTTGTGGTAAATATGAGCAGAGAAAGGGTAGAATTTCTGGATATTTGGATTATAGGTAGTCATGGATGTATCCAAGTGGACCTCTATTCAAAACATACAGCACTCTTCTACATTTCTCAAATTCCCACTCAAATAGTCAGTTAATCCTTAAATAAAGAGAAACAGAACACTAATATCATATTTTGTGAAGAATGATTCTCATTCTAGTGGCACTAACAGTTAACTGAGACATCTCTAGCTCAAGGAAATGAACCTAGCAGTTTGACACCTGAGGTCATAGAGGTTGGGTATCTTAAGGCCTGATTTAGATCTCGGTAAACGGGTTACTCAGCCACAACGGTGATGGATATTCCGTTTGCTGAAATATAAATCCCATTATATCCTATGGGATTTATATTTCTGCGGACAGGATATCCCTCACCATTGTGATAGAGTAACCCATCCGCCGAGATCTAAATCAGGCCTTTAGTCTACCAGAGGTGTGTATGCTCATCCTGAGTATGGCACAAATGTCTCCTACATGTGAATGTTGTGCAGTAAACTTAAAGCGCCATTATTGCCTAAACAAACAGTTGCTCTAATGGCATTGACTTATTAATGTGTGTCGCACTAATTGTGTAGCATCCGAAAATTGGCCACTGACATTATCAGAGTCTCGATATAGATATGCTACTTGCATATGGCTCAGTAGCTCATCTGCAGATCTGCTGGAGCACCGTTGTAGCCACAAACTATTTGTTTGGCGCACATTAACAAGTTACTACTACATACCCTTCCAAACCCTCACCTCCAGATGACCACCTGGGGTTTGGACAACTAGTACACAGAGCAGCACTTTACCATGGCGTCACCATGCACTCAGATGCACCCGAGGAAGACTTCCTTTTAGACACTTTTGAGCAGTCTCAAAAATCAGTTCAAATTTTACCTATGATTAATGAGGTCATAAAACACGCCACAGAAGTTTTTAAGGACCCCGTACGGGCCAGAGTACTTAACCCTCGAATTGAGAAAAAATATAGACCTGCCCCAGAAGATCCTTCTTATATTAAAGGACAGCTTCCTCTGGATTCTTTGGTGGTTTCCAATGCAAGGAAGCGGGCTAACTCCCAAACAACAGGAGATACACCGCCCCCAGACAAAGAATCCAAACTATTAGAAGCCTCGGGCAAAAGAGTAGCAGCACAAGCAGCTAACCGTTGGCGTATTGCCAACACACAAGCCCTATTGGCACGCTATGATAGGGCTCACTATGATCAGTTAGAAGATCTCATACAACACCTACCAGACCAATACAAGACCCAGGCAAATGACCTTATACAAGAGGGAAAGCTCATCTCAAATGCCTTAATTAAATGTGCACTTGACGCTGCAGACACTGCCTCTAGAGCAATCAATACAAGCGTACTTCTTAGATGCCATGCTTGGCTACGTATTTTAGGCTTTAAGCCAGAAGTACAAAGTACCATACTTAGCCAACCATTTAACCAAGAGCAACTGTTTGGACCAGCAGTAGATACTGCACTTGAAAAAATGAAGAAAGACACCGAGACTGCTAAGTCCATGGGAGCATTGCAGTCTCCACAACCACGTGGCTCCTTTCGACGCTCATTCTATAGAGGAGCATCCAAAAATATTGGAGCAGACACCTCCTCCACGTTCAAAACCTCTACACAAACATTCCCCAATAGAGGATATTTTAGAGGAGGATATAGGGGAAACAACACGAAGGGACGAGGTTGAGGCAATACCAACACTCGTACCTCCCCCGCCACTAAACAGTGACGATCCTCCACTCCCCCAGACCATTCCACTCCAGTCGGGGGAAGACTCAAACAGTTCCTACCTGTCTGGAATTCCATTACAACAGACAAGTGGGTAAGACAAATTATCCAGTATGGTTACTGCCTGGAACTCACAAATACCCCCCCACATATACCACCCAAACAGCGTCCCATGTCGCCAGACCATCTTACACTCCTCAAGCAAGAGGTTCTCTCCTTGCTTCAAAAACACGCTATAGAGCCAGTTCCCTTCCAACATCAGGGCACAGGGGTATACTCTCTATACTTCCTAATCCCCAAGAAGGACGAGACGTTAAGACCCATGCTCGACCTCAGACTCCTAAATCGGTACATACACTCAGATCATTTTCATATGATCACTCTTCAACAAGTGCTTCCACTATTACAGAAAGGCGATTTCCTTGCCACACTAGATCTCAAGGATGCCTATTTTCACATTCCCATGCATCCTGCTCACAGGAAATATCTAAGCTTCCTGGTAGATGGGCAACACTATCCGTTTACTGTCCTCCCGTTCGGAGTGACAGCTGCGCCCAGAGTATTCACCAAATGCCTAGCAGTAGTAACAGCGCATCTGAGGAGACCACAAATTCATGTCTTCCCAGATCTCGACGATTGGCTCATAAAAGCCACTTCATTCAACAAATGCGTTCTACACACTCACCAAACTATTCAACTTTTACACAACTTGGGATTCACCATCAACTATCCCAAATCTCAACTACAACCCTCCCACATACATCAATATCTGGGAGCCACCATAAATACCTCCAAGGCCATAGCTTATCCCAGCCCAGCCAGGATAGCCAATATACCAGCTCTCGCCTTAAAATTTCAATCCCAACACTCTCTCCCAGCAAGAGTGTTCATGCAACTCATAGGCATGATGGCGTCATGCATCTTCATTGTGCCTTCTGCACGACTTCAAATGCGTCCCTTGCAAAAATGTCCAGCACGTCAGTGGAACCAGGCTCACGGACAACTTGCGGATCTGGTGTTAGTGGACAGTCGCTCACATCGCTCACTAAAATGGTGGAACACCATAAACCTGTCCAAAGGGCGGCTGTTCTTAGAGCCTCTTCCACAGATAGTGCTGACAACAGACGCATCTCTCACAGGGTGGGGAGCCCATCTCCTAGGACACACCACTCAGGGCAAATGGACCACTCAACAAAAAGTGCTCCATATCAATTACCTGGAACTACTGGCAGTGTTCCTAGCATTGAAGTCATTCCAATTACATCTAAAGAACAGAACTGTCCTCATCCGGACGGACAACATGACAGCCATGTATTACATACAGAAACAAGGAGGCACACATTCTCTCCAACTGTCCCAGCTCGCACAGAACATTTGGAGATGGGCAATTCCCCAGAACATCTACCTGCTAGCTGAACACCTTCCAGGAGTTCACAATCAGATTGCCGATTTGTTGAGTCGACAAACCCAACAAATCCACAAATGGGAATTACACCCACAAGTCCTACTCCCATTCTTCCAAAAATGGGGCCAACCAGACATAGACCTGTTCGCCACACACGAAAACGCAAAATGCCCAACCTTCGCCGCCAGGTTTCCACACCCACAGTCGAAGGGCAATGCGATATGGATGAACTGGTCAGGCAGATTTGCGTACGCTTTTCCGCCTCTCCCACTCATTCTATTCATGGTACGCAAGCTCAGGCAACAGTCTCTCAAGCTCATACTAGTAGCTCCCACATGGGCACGTCAACCCTGGTTCACAACACTACTGGAACTCTCTCTAGTTCCACATCAAAGACTGCGCCTCTCCCCGTCCTTATTAACCCAGAACCATGGAGAAATCAGACACCCCGATCCACATCAACTGAACCTAGCGATCTGGCTCCTGAAGTCCTAGAGTTCGGTTACCTCAACCTACCACCAGACTGCATGAATATCATAAAGGAGGCCAGGCGGCCTACTACTAGAGCCTGCTACGCAGCAAAATGGAAAAGATTTGCCATTTACTGCACTAACAATAATATACGCCCACTGGATGCATCCATCCAGAACATCATTTGCTACTTACTACACTTGCAAAGATGTAATTTAGCGTACTCATCCATACGCCTCCACCTAGCAGCATTAGCAGCCTACTTACAAAATCAACAACACTTGTCACTATTTAAAGTGCCTGCGATCATAGCCTTCATGGAAGGTCTTAAAAGGATTATTCCTCCTAGATTACCACCCTCTCCAGTGTGGAATCTAAATATTGTTCTCACTAGGCTCATGGGTCCCCCATTTGAACCTCTGCATAAATGCGAACTACAATTCCTTACATGGAAAGTGGCTCTCCTTATTGCTATCACATCCCTTCGAAGGGTAAGTGAGATCCAGGCTTTAACCGTACAAGAACCATTCCTACAACTACATCATAACAAAGTGGTTCTTAGAACAAATCCAAAATTCCTGCCAATAGTCATTTCTCCATTCCATCTTAACCAATCAGTCGAGCTACCAGTGTTCTTCCCAAATCCGGACTCGGTAGGTGAAAGAGCTCTTCATACCTTAGATGTTAAAAGAGCCCTGCTGTATTACATTGACAGGACCAAATCTTTCCGCAAAACCAAACAATTGTTTGTTGCTTTCTCTCCACCACATAAAGGCAACCCCATTTCCAAATCAGGGATAGCCAGGTGGATAGTTAAATGTATCCAAATATGTTACCAAAAAGCTAAACGCACTCTAACAGTTCCCCCTAGAGCGCACTCCACACGCAAAATAGGGGCTTCCATGGCATTCTTAGGAAATATTCCCTTAGAAGATATTTGTAAGGCAGCCACATGGTCTACAACACACACCTTCACTAAACATTACTGTGTTGATGTGCAAGCCAAAATCAAGCTTCTGTGGGTCAGGCTGTCCTTAAAACTTTATTCCAAACTGCTGCAACCGATACAGGTGACCACCGCTAGGGGAGACACTGCTGTATAGTCTAAGTGTGTGATCTGCAGCTCATATGCCTCGAACGGAATATGCTACTTACCAGTATGCATCTGTTCTTGGCATGTAGAGCTGCAGAGCCACACACGCCCACCCACCTCCCCGGGACCGGTATCTGTTCCAGCATTGTCTTAATTAGACATTACACATGGACATCCTTTCTTATTCTTACACACTCCATCATTTCCCATCATGGCGAAAAACAATCTGAGGATGGAGTGGATGCCCATGCGCACTGTAGTCCAAGGGAGGAGTCACCTATCTCGTGACCAAAAGACTTCTTCCGAAGACAACAACAACCTGCAAGCATCCGAGCCCAACACCAGATGGCGATCTTATCCTAAGTGTGTGGCTCTGCAGCTCTACATGCCAAGAACAGATGCATACTGGTAAGTAGCATATTCCTTCGGCCCAAAAGTAGATGAGGCCCTGGAAAAGATGAAGAAAGACACTGATACGGCGAAATCTATGGGAGCCTTACAATCGCATCCTCCCAGGCGCTCTTTTCGCCGCTCTTCCTTTCGAAGCACATCCAGAGGCTACTCCTCTGACACCGCTTCCACTTCCTATAAAGCCCCTACCCAATCCACCTTTACAAGGGGTTACCAAAGAGGCGGCTACAGGGGCAACAATAACAAAGGCAGAGGCAAGACAAACACCTCCCGCTCTGCCTCCACCCCTACCCAATGACTTCTCTCCACTCCCCCCAGACCATCCCAGTCCGGTCGGGGGCAAACTCCAAAATTTCCTTCCTGGCAGGACTACTATCACCTCAGACAAATGGGTAATTCAAACAATTCGGTCAGGATACTGCCTCGAACTAACATCTACCCCCCCAAACATTCCACCTAAACAACGCCCCATGTCACAGGAACATTTAACATTACTAAAGCAGGAAGTAATCTCCCTCCTACAAAAGAGTGCGATAGAACCAGTGCCTACCAATCAACAAAATATGGGAGTTTACTCCCTATATTTTCTCATACCAAAAAGGGACGACACTCTAAGGCCCATCCTAGACCTCAGACCCCTAAATCAATATATACACTCAGACCATTTCCACATGGTCAC
This sequence comes from Triturus cristatus, assembly GCF_964204655.1. Classification (NCBI taxonomy): domain Eukaryota; kingdom Metazoa; phylum Chordata; class Amphibia; order Caudata; family Salamandridae; genus Triturus; species Triturus cristatus. The sequence goes on along the minus strand of NC_140592.1, from coordinate 271,163,473 downwards.
ACTCCAGCAAGTACTTCCACTGCTCTCCCAAAACGACTTCTTGGCCACGTTAGACCTCAAAGACGCCTACTTCCACATTCCTGTTCACAACGCTCACAGGAAGTTTCTCAGATTTGTGGTGGACGGCCAACACTACCAATTCAAAGTGCTCCCCTTCGGAGTCACCACAGCACCACAGGTATTTATCAAGTGCCTAGCGGTAGTGGCAGCACACCTGCGACGGCAACACATTCATGTTTTCCCATACCTAGACGACTGGCTCATAAAAGCCAGCTCATACAACCAATGTGCGCAACACACCCAAGCCACTATCCAATTACTTCACGACCTGGGCTTCACAATAAATAACATGAAGTCCCATCTGCAACCATCCCACGTAAAGCTATACCTCGGTGCCACCATAGACACCGCAAAAGCGCTAGCCTACCCCAGTCCGGCCAGGATAGCAAGCATTCACGCTCTCTGTGGCAAATTTCAGCCAGAACACTCTCTTCCAGCTTGAGTGTTCATGCAACTAATAGGAATGATGGCCTCTTGCATATTCATAGTACCCCAGATGCGTCCTCTCCAAGAGTGCTTAGCTCGCCAATGGAACCAGGCCCAGGGTCTATTGACAGATCTGGTGTTGGTACACGGTCGGGCCCATCGCTCTCTGCAGTGGTGGACCACCATACAAACCTTTCCAAAGGGCGACCGTTCCTGGACCAGGTTCCTCAGATAGTACTGACAGCAGACGCATCACACGATGCAGGGAAGGTGGACACCTCAACACAAGTTACTCCACATCAACTAACAGGAGTTACTAGCCATATTCTTAGCACTAAAAGCCTTTCAAACTCATGTCTCAGGAAGGCCGTCTTAGTCCGCACCGACAACATGACAGCCATGTACTATATACAGAAACAAGGCGGCACACACTCTCCACAGCTCTCTCATCTAGCACAGAGCATATGGAGATGGGCCATACCCCAAAAAATCTTTCTCCTAGCCCAACATGTCCCAGGAGTACAAAACACTATGGCAGATCTGCTGAGCAGACAAACACAACAAATTCACGAGGGAGAACTCCATCCACAAGTTCTTCACCCGTACTTTCAAATGTGGGGGCATCCACAGATAGACCTCTTCGCCACCCACAAAACACCAAATGCCCAAGCTTCGCTGCCAGATATCCACACCCATTGCCCAAAGGCAATGCGATATGGATGAATTGGTCAGGCAAATTTGCGTACGCTTTTCCGCCTCTCCCACTCATTCCATTAGTGGTGCGCAAACTACAACAGCACTCCCTCACTCTCATACTAGTAGCTCCAACTTGGGCCAGACAACCGTGGTACACCACACTGCTGGAACTATCTGTAGTACCGCACCAAAAGCTACACCTCTCTCCACGCCTCTTAACCCAGAACCATGGAGAGATCAGGCACCTGGACCCAGCTCAGCTCAACTTTGTGATCTGGCTCCTGAAATCCTAGAATTCGGTCATTTAAATCTTCCCCCTGACTGCATGAACGTTATTAGAGAAGCTAGGCGACCCACCACTAGAGCTTGCTATGCAGCCAAGTGGAAACATTTTGTGGTCTATTGTCACAACAATAACTTCAATCCCCTAGATGTGTCCATTCAACACATCATCGGCTATTTACTACACCTACAAAGATGCAATCTAGCCTACACGTCTATTAGACTGCACCTTGCCGCCATAGCAGCTTATCTACAAAACGGGCAACATCTATCACTCTTTAGAGTACCTGCCATAAAAGCCTTCATGGAAGGCCTCAAAAGAATAATTCCCCCCCAGAGTGCCACCCTCACCTGTGTGCAACCTAAACATCGTTCTCACCAGACTAATGGGGCCTCTCTTTGAACCTCTACACAAATGTGAACTTCAATTCCTAACATGGAAAACTGCCTTTCTTGTAGCCATCACTTCCCTCAGAAGGGTCAGTGAGATACAAGCCCTTACCATTCAAGAACCTTTTCTCCAAATGCACCATAACAAGGTCGTTCTCCGTACTAATCCAAAATTCCTCCCTAAAGTCATTTCTCCCTTTCACCTAAACCAATCTGTGGAACTACCAGTTTTCTTCTCGCAACCACAGATCGTTGCATAAAGAGCTCTCCACACATTAGATGTCAAACGAGCCTTGCTCTACTACATCGAGAGAACACAACCCTTTCGTAAGACCAAACAACTGTTTGTGTCTTTCTCACCACCACATAAAGGCAACCTCATCTCCAAATCAGGGATAGCTAGGTGGATTGTCAAATGCATTCAGATATGCTACCACAAAGCAAAACGTTCCCCCTAAAGCCAACTCTACACGTAAGATAGGGGCTTCCATGGCATTTTTAGGGAACATTCCCTTAGATGATATCTGCAGAGCAGCTACATGGTCAACACCACACACTTTCACTAAACACTAATTTGTAGATGTCCAAACTAAGCAACAGGCTAGTGTGGGCCAGGCTGTACTCAAGACATTGTTTCAAACCACTCCAACAGATACTGCTGGTCGCCGCTAAGGATGGGTACTGCTATATAATCTATGCAGAGTGTAATCTGCAGCTCATATGCCTTGAACGGAATATGCTACTTACCAGTATGTATCTGTTCTTGGCATGTAGAGCTGCAGATCTACACACGCCCACCCGCCTCCACGGCTACCTGTATCTGTTCCAGTCTATCTTATTTAGATACAACACACATGGGTTTCTTCACTGTTATTACTACGCTCCATCTTTCCCTGCTGGCAAAAAACAATCTGAGGATGGAGCCGAAGCCCATGCGCAATACCATCCAAAGGAGGAGTCACGGACCTCGTGACTTCCAAAGACTTTCCAAGAGGAAAAACAACTGCAAACATCAGGGCCCAACACCAGGTGGCGATCTATGCACAGTGTGTAGATCTGCAGCTCTACATGCCAAGAACAGATGCATACTGGTAAGTAGCATTTGCCTTCCTGTGCAAATAGGGATTTTAGACATTACTACAGCCTGAACTGCTGAACAGAATTGCACCAAATTTGGCTGAAATGTAACTGTTGATTCAGAAAGCGACCTTTTTGTGAATTGGTGTAAACCCGTTCAGTAGTTTTAGGGCAATTAAAATCTAAATTTTGATATAGGGATGCAAATCCTTTGAGGATCCAATAGTCACCGTGGTGAAATGTGATTGGAAGCCAACACTTGAACCTGGAAACGTTGGCAGTCATCTTGGGACTTGGCTTCAGCTGACTCCCAGAAAAAACATAAAGGGGCAGGGTAGGAATACCCTGGCCCCCAAGCATTGTTCTTGTGGTCCCAGATGGTCCCCTTACAGCAAAAAAGCACTTATTAAAAAAAATTGGTGCGGAATTTTGACAGAGCTGCGAATCTGCTGCAAACATACTAAAACAATTTAAAAATCAAGTGCGGTCTCACACATTGCAGGGTCATAAGTTCTAGTTAGCTGCTGAATTTCTATAGTTTTGTGCGTTTGAAATCTGAGCCTAATTTTAATATCCCTGAACCTTTGTTTTTTTCAGTGAATTTCTAAGGTTTTTTAAATTCTATTTCCTAACTATAACCTTTGTTTTTCTCAGTGGCAACTTAGCTGAACAAGTAGAAGGTTTTTGACTGTGAATCCAAGTAACTATAGTGAGATTTTATTGACGTTAAGTCACACCTACTTAACCACATGCCAGAGTTCACACCGGTGATATTGTAACATCTAGTTTTGTGATGTAAAGTAGTGCATTTTGCGTATAGTTATTGCTCAGTTTGTCACACCATTCAATTTAATTATCCAGAAGACAGTAGTACATTTTTCACCTAATGTAGTCCTTAAATATATGCTGATAAAATACAGTTTTAAATTTAGCCTGCATCATAGTAGAGATTTGGTCAGTATTCATTTGATTGAATAATTTGAATGACAAAGGGAATATTTGGGATTCTACTGAGTTCCTTACTAGATTATCTACATGAAAATAGTGATAGACATTCCATTCAGTTTCTCACTTCTGAATCAATTGGTGGAAAAAAGAATGTAAAGATCATGGTCATTGTGGATTTATGGTTGAAGTCATCATGAGTGTCACTGACTCCACCCATAGTTGACACCCAAATGTAAAACTCATGTTTTTTCTTGGAGGGTAGCATAATCCATCCACTAGATGGAGAAATAATTCACAGCAGTGTGAATCTTGAATGGTCTCAAGCTGCGAAACGGTTGTGACAGTAAAGTAATTGGTTTAATTTAATTGCACTTAATCAAGAATGGTTACCTATGACTGTATTCAGAAAATATTAAGATTGAGTGTATAGCTTCCTATACCCACAAGTTGGAAAAAGCTAGTGCTTATAAAAGTAGTCATTTTTCCAAAGCATTTATTTTGTTGTTAATATACGTCTTGTCATTTAATTAACTTGTTTCCAAGATACATTCTAGTTTTGGGCATTAGAACAGGTCAAAGTAGGTTCTGACATTTTTAACTAGCCATACAGTAGTAGGAGTTGTCTTGTGCTCTGGAACTGAAAATGCCTAATTTGTCTCCTACCGTAATCTGAACATCCTCTCATGACCACGCTATTGGCAGACTCAAGATAGTCAATCAAAGAAGTACGCACTCTGGTGTTCTTAGGAATTGATTAGCAAAAGAATAGTGCGCAACCACTGTGCCATCCTGTTAATTCAGTTAATTCTTGTTACTTTTAGGATTAGTAAAATCAAATATTTGTCGGGTGCCAGATTTGGCACTAGAAAAGTGTTCTGTGGTGTTCTGAAGGACATTGGTTTTCTATACCCTACTGTGCCATAGAATCTAGAGCACTCTGAAATCTTACTTTGTGTTGTATTCCTGCCTCCAACTTTCAAGATGGTGGAATTACCATTTTTGGTTCAAGGATGATTTTGGACCCTGCTAGTTTAGCATCTGTGTTAAGTGACTCACTTATACAACAACGTCTTGAATGACAGACCAATACTAGCACCAAATGGGACATGATTAGTTAGAAGGCCAATAGAGGATGTGAATATCTTCAAACAAACCTTTTCTGACTGTAAATTTCCTACTCGAACTCTTGCATTTTAGGTTTTTACAGCTGGTGCGTTACACAACCAAGTCTTTCATAAAATATATTTGTTACTCCATTCAACTTCATTTATCTAGGCATGCAGAACCAGGGTTAATGCATATTACAAAGGGTTGAGATCAAGTACATCTCCTCTGCATTACAACCTATATATAACTGTGGGTAGAAGAATCAGATTAGGTGTCCCTCCCACAACATTAGTTGGTCTACCTGATCTCACATTGGACATCAGAGATGGGACCAGAAGATTTAATGACCTGGCTCTTTTTTTTGTGGCCCACAGGAGGCTTGCCTCCAAGTATAAAAGTTAGAACATGCCCTCAAAACCTACTTAATACAGCAAGGTTTTCACATGTGACCCTTGTTTAACTGCATTAAATGCCACTGAAATCTCTGAAGTAATACCACAAAACTGTCCGCTCCTAAATTTGTAAATCATCACATGCCTGGAGGCGGCAAACTGGCATCCTAAGTGCAGCAGCCAGTTCAGGAACATGATTAGTCCTTTCACAAGAGGTTGTGTTTAGTAAAGAAAATGTCACTTGTACTGATACTTATGTCTTGATGACCATTCTGACTGATGGTGGATTGTTTTTTTTTGATAAACGAATTTTACTGTTTTGAAAAAGATTACATACAAAACAAAGAGGAAGAAGATCAGCAAGTGCACGGAACACAATGAGTCAGGAACATTCACAGCAGCATGACATCCCACAGTCCCCTGCCCGTTCGGGCATACACCATCACAGATCTTTAGACAAATTGTGGCAATCAGTCCATAGTACCCAACCATTTCCCCCACACCTTACGGTATTTCCTAGGGCATTCTCGTGCGACATCCAGGGTTTTTTCTTGGGTCGCGCACCAGTCCACTCCCCCACGCCATCTCCCCGGGTCGGGTGGTTCGGGGCATTTCCACGCCGCCGCTATATCGTGCTTGGCCACGATCATGGCCGTGTTAAGGAAGATCTTTTCATTCCTGGTCCCATCCAGCCCGTCTGTGATTCCCAGTAAGGAATGACGTGGGTCATGGGGAACCAACCAGCCCAGAACCTCCGTGAGCTCCTCCACAATGGATCCCCAGAATCGCGCCAGGCGAGGGCATGACCAGACCATGTGGAAAAAATCAGCGGGATCACAGCCACACCTAGCACAGGACGCATTTGGGTGCAAGCCCGCGCGATGAAGGCGCGTGGACGTGAGGTAGGCGGCGTGTAGATAGTAGAGCTGGATCAACCTAAGCTTGGCGGATGCTGTGATCGTCTTTGGGGCCATAAGGGCGTCACGCCAATCAGCCTCGTCAAAAGGGCCCACCCACTCCACCCATTGGTCCCGCAGCCTGTCCAACGAAGTGGGAGTATTGTTGATGAGAGTATGGTAAATGCGGGAAATGCCCCCTCTGCCCAAGTCGCCCAACATGGTATGCGCCTCGGGAGGACTGTACTCCGGAAGCCTTGTCTCGTCAGGAAGATGCGAGCGGAGGGCGTGCCGCAGCTGCAAATATTTGTAAAATTGGGATGGGTGAAGGGAATAACTGGTCTGGAGTTCCTGAAATGAATGCGGATGGCCATTGGCCCAGACATCCCCAAGCTGCGAGACCCAGATGAGATCCCACGAGTTAAACCCCCGCAACCCACTAACCTCGCGGAGCCCGGTTCCCTGTCAGAGGGGTGTGCATTGAGTCAGCCTATGTGTCCAGCGAGTGTGGCGTAGGGCCGCCCGCCAGGCCAGCAACATGGAGCGCGTCTCGTCGGGCAACTGAGACGGAATGGTTCCCCCGTACATCATAGATTGAATTTTTGGGAGGCCCAACTCACTCAACTCGAGCAGGTATGCTGGGTCTGCCCAACCCCCATTAAACCAGTCATGGATGACTAGAAGGCGCGCTGCCAAAAAGTAGAGATACAGATGTGTCATCCACATACCCCCATCAAAGGAGGGGATCCGGCAGGTGGTCAGGGCCAAACGTGCTCGCCCCCCACTCCAAAGGAATTTAGTAGCAAGGCTATCCAGCTCCCTGAACCAAGCTCTGGGGAAGCAGAAAGGGGTATTTTGAAGGACGTAGAGGAATCTGGGGAGGATCATCATTTTGAACAGAGCGGCCCTCCCCAGGGGATTCAGGGGAAGGGTCTTGGATTGTTTTTTATTATTCAAGTGGTAACACTATTTCTTAAAACCATCTGAAAAGATCCCTTGAGTTAAGCCTAGAATAAAGTGATCTTAATGCACAAAACCCGGAGCACAAGCTGTTTCATACCTGAGCAAAATTGGTTCATGCCCTGATTATTTCCTATGCGACAGTTCATGGACTGGCATAAACCCAGCAGGACTACGTTCTTTTGTTATCTGATCTATGCTATCCAGCAATGATGCCAACATCCAGGTAGATTATCTATGATTTTCACAGTCCCACCTTCCTATCCCCATGTAATGTAGTATCCCACTGTTAAGCAATTGTTGAGATACTGAGGGATAAATCATGCAAGGTATGCTATGGTGGACAGCTGAGTTGTCTTGGTAATCTTTGTTTGCAACTGTGCCCTCATTATTTGCATACTTGATTAAACATTCTCAGTTCATTCTTAGGGAGACCGCATTTACTCATGATCATAATAACGTCTTTTATTTAAAGCTTCTCTATCCTAATTCATATTCTTTTAAACCTACCTACAACCATTTTACCAGGTAAATGGTCTTCATTTGGTCCAACCCTTACTTATTCAGCTAGCAAAATGTGTGTAATTGAGTCTTAAATTCAGGTGGTAAATGTTGAAGGTTGTGCTTCAGAGAACTACCTTATTCTAGTCCGTCGAAACTGTTACACACACAACTGCAAAACAATGAACAATGTGGAGTAGTTGGTCCATCATGATCTCTGCAAGCGATGTGTAAGCTATACACTTGTTTTATTGATTTTAAAATATCTTTTGGTGGAGTCTATAGAGGTATGAGATGGTTAGAGTTAAGCAACTGGAGTATCCCAAATTCTTTCCTAAATCCCTTGTATCACCTTGTACTCATCTTTACAATGTGATCTGTACTTGGATATGGCCCAAGGCTGTTTAGAAATGTCACATTTTGAGGAAAATAACTAAGAGAGGGCTGAAGCAGGGGGTTGTTTGCATACCTTATTTTCACTCTTAACATGATAGATAGTAGGTGCACCTCCTAAAGTTTACTGTTTTCCACTGAAATTGAATGATTGCCATTTTTTGCAATCTACTGACACCATTTTCTTGTTTTTATGGTTTTCTTACAGCCTTACATACTTATAACGTTCAAAACCATCTACATGTTGATGTTTGAGTCCATGGTAATGGTCTTTCAGCGTAGCATCAGCCCCAAATGCAAATTAATGATTGGTGAACTGTTAATTGTGTGCCAGCCACATAATAACCAGGGTTGTGGAATTTAATAAAATATCTACTTATCCATGGGGAACGTTGCTTCATAAATCTATTTGTCCTGTAACAAAATCCACTTTTCCCTTTGTGCCATGTAGTGCGGCGACAACAAAGTATGGCAGCAATCTCATTATATAAGAGCTCCGATATAGCCTCTGATTATGCCAGGGCTCATACCATAGTAGCGTTTGAATACTTGCAATCCACTTACGTTGTCACATTTCTGCAGATCTACATACTGGAGCTCAAGGTAGTGGTAAGCAATCGTTCCAGGGTTAGAATGCCCTCTTGAGTCTGTGCAAACCTACTAACTTGCATGTTTTAAGGGTTTTCAACAACTCTTCTCTAAATGTTAGCAATTTACTCCTGACAATGGCAGACGTAACCCTTCTTCCATAGTTGGGAAAAAAGTGGTTGGAGGAAAAGTGAACTTGCAAACACTTAGATTTTTGCATGAGTAAATCTACACATGCGTATTTGCTCATGCTAAAATGCAGTTCACAAATATTTTCTAGGAATACTATTTCTTGTACTACATCTGTAAATTCTTGGGAATTCACGAAAGCCGTCTAGCTGCACTTAATACAAGGACATATACCATGGGTGCACTTTTGAGACTTTCTGTAATAATTGGGCCCCTAATTTGGTCTGGCGTTTACTGTGACCTTTTGAGTTTATTAAAATTCTGTCTCTCTCTCTGTATCGTCTAGCTTCACTGTGAGTGACCGCATTCTTCTCTTTCACAAGGAGCATATTGGCACACAAAGTAGTTTTGTTCAGTGCCCGTAACTACTGTTGCAGTGTGTTCTTTTAGAGACCAAAAACAACTTTTGCCAATGTTTGGTGTGATGGTGAGGGCCCGACAGCTCCCACACCAATAAGGTTTTACAAAAACCATGCAAAAACAAGTCACACATTGCCAAAACTAAAAAGCTGCCCACTAATTTCAGACCTACTGGCTTTGTCAATGCTCGTTTAGTTTTGTTTCCCATAATCTTATTGAAACTGGTTACACTGATTTTCCATTGTGAATATTTTTTTTAAATACTAGTATGCATCAACACGTTACTAAATGATGCTGCAAAGAAATGTTACCAAAATTTTACAGTGGTTTAGCAAAATGTTTTTTTCCTGCTTTCATTTTTTTATGAACATTTTATTTTGACAGCAAAGAATCCTCAATCTTGCCTTCAAGCTTCAGCAAATATATGCATCAAATCAGAGAGCAGTATACTTAGCCTCATATTGCTAAAGTTTGAAAACGTGTGTTCACATTTTTATACTGGAACCACTGTCAGGAGTGCAGTCAGAGCTTACAACATTTACTTAGAGCGCTCAACCTAATGATAAAGGCTTTTAATTAATGAACCATAAATACCAGTTTGAACAGCATTAACATATGGACAAAAATATTACCTTAACTGCAGACAGTGCCCTTCCCTGATCCATAATGTGGCACTGCAAACTGGCAGCCAAAGGGTTTGTGCTGCAGGGGTTTGGGCCTACTTGTCCCAAGGACAAAATACACATGAAAACGTGTTGCCCTTGACCCCAAACCATATGTCCTGGGCGTCAGGCTATAGGAATTCCACATCCCTTAATAAATATCTTTGTTTGGAAAAGCAGAGTAGGCAAAATTAGTATTTAACTAACTTAAGAAACAAGTTAAATTTGATAATTTATGTATTGAAGCATTGCTACGATTTAGAAGTTCCTCCGGTTTCTCCAATCATGCCGTAGGTTTCAGCAAAATTGATTCAAAGGCCCCTTTACCGCCAGATTGTATTTCTGTCTAAATTGGCATAGTTGCTTGAGCATGCACAGGCTCCTGTTTTTCAGACTATACCTCTGTTGCTGTAGTCCCCCCCATGTTCAGAGATATGTTTGTAACTGAATTTATTGCACCAGGACTATAATGTTATGGGATACTTTCTGGGAGCTTCTTTGGAATGAATTGTGCCTCTAGTGGAAAACTAAAAGTGCAGTTATGGGCAGCGATAGGAAATTCCCCTGGCCCAATTATGTTAGGGCGACTCTTGTCACGCTTATTATATGGCTTGAGTATCTGTGGTTATCAACCAAATCTATCCAGGTTTTTAAATCAGTGACCATGAAAGTGTTGATAACATATCACATATGCATGACTTAGAAGACTTGGCAATATGGAGATGTGTATATTTCCTTTCCTTTCTCTTATACTTGTATCAGTCATTTGGTAGGCATGCACGACATAGCTGTACTCATTTACTCTTTGCTTCTTCTTTATGAAGCAAAGTCAAACTGGCCTTCCCACACACTTATTAGTCTCAAATGTTACTTTTGCCTATTATACTAAGAAACCTGTGCATGGTTCCTGTTCTGTTCTGTTACAAGATAGAAAGAAATTGTTTAAGTCTGCATTTAAAAATTATCATTGTAGAACATGACTGGCGTCCCACATGCTTGATGTTAAGTAGACAGGAGTTGATCATGTCTAGAAGGGTGATTAAGTTTGTTGACATAGCTTAAAAATTCTTGGTTGCACCTCTTCAAGCTGAATGGTAGACCTTTGTGTTGGCTAATCTGCAGTGAAGACTTTACATAACGCTTAAAAATATTTTTGTTCTTTTAAAGGAAAAGGATTTGAAACAATACATGGATGATTGTGGCAATATTATGAGCATTCAAAATGTCAAGGTAAGATAAACAAATGCATTTGTCTAACAATGGTCTAGAAGCAAACAAATATTTAGCATCTGAAATGTTCAGATTACATTTGTCAATGTTTTTTGGGCTGCTGGCATATTTCAATTGCTGTGATTATTAATGCTAGTAATATTCCATCATCATGGCAAGAACATGGTTCGATTCAAATTTATGAGAAAGGAGAAATAACTGATCAAAACATCCTATCAGCCCAATATTAGCGGTCAACCTTATAAACATTAATTTATAAAGACTATTTCTTTCCTTGACACCACGGAGTTTAGGGTCTCTATGTAATACCTAACACTTACTATTGAAAAGTAGGGCTACTGAACATGAAAGTGATGTCAGAATCAGAATATACTTTATTCGATTTCAAGACATTTTAAAATCATAAAAGTCACAATTAAAACATTCATAAAAATTAACAATCCATTGTGCAAAGTTATCCAAACAGCTTCTCTTTGGAAAAATATTAATCAATTATTATATTGGTCAACCTAAACATTTAGTACAATGAATACGCATTATACATTTTTAAAGAAAAGACCATTACCTAGTAATACTCTTTCTTTTTCTCATTATGCTTTTCAGGAAGCCAATCATGATGGTCACACAAACATTTTCCAGTAATTGCAAATATAAAAAGGCAGAGCGACATTGCCTCCAACCCCCTTGTTTTAAAAATGGCAAAATCCATCTAGTTCTTTCACAAGGGCAGGGACATAAATTTCTGGACCAATCATTGGCAGTGGGAAAACTGACCAAACGGTGGAAACAGTCAAAACCTAAACCTTGTAACGACATATCTGTCGTACCCTCCAATGCACCAGACCAAATAGGGTTGTATACGATTGTATACGATTGGTTACCAATGTCAACTGATGCTGAATCACTGTGCGTCTATCCTTCTCCTGTGCAACTCTTAGAGACTCTAAATGTGTCAAGCAAAGTAGTTTAAAATCTTTCCTTGAAATCAAACTTATGGTTTCTGGGGATATATAAAAATCATAACTATCAATATCCAATATTTTTTTTTCAATATAATTCAACCAATTAACCCTACTAACATGATCCAGTTTCATTGTATCCTTAATAATATCTCTATTCAGTCCTGTACTAGGGGATGTCCAAACTTGATGCCATAATAATAGAGGTTGCATTCTCATCATATCCAAAATATAGGGAATCCCCAATTCACTATGACAGTTAAAAACTGGGGAACCTTGTGGGACCGCTAAAATGAATCTTAAAAATGTATTTTCAACTAATTGAATTGGAGAGACCTCATGGAAGACCCAAATTCCTGCCCCAAACATTGCAATACTCATGCACTTAACATGATAAATTTTGAGGAGAATCTCCGGGGGCCTTTTGCCCATTTTATGTGCAAAATTAATCACTGCCGCTATTGATCTCCTAAAAAGGAGACTCCTGCTCTTAATCGCTGGTCCCCAGGAGCCGGTACGCTCAAATAAAACGCCCAGGTAAGAAAACGTACTGGTTGAGTCTGTCCTATCTTTCCCGACTGACAAACATCTACATTTACTTCTCCCCTTCCCACATGACATTACAAATGTTTTTTTGACATTAAGTTTTAAACCTCTGCTGTCTATAAAGCTAATGTAAGTGGCAAGGGCTCTCTGTAGTCTCAACTGAGTTCTGGCCATAAGCATCGCGTCATCCGCGTAGAGAAGAGATACTATCGGCTTATTGTTGACCTGTTGTGGATCTCTCGCCCCGGCCACCAGTTCCTCCTCTAAAGCATTAGTGTATAGAGAGAAGAGGAACAGGGCCAGGACGCAGCCTTGTCTCACCCCCCTCTCCATGCGGAATGACGCCGTACATTCTCCCTTTAGCCCATACCTCACCTTTGCACTGGCCCCCGAATATAGTTATCTTAAAAAGTGCACCAGAATTGTATCAACCTTTTAGATCCATCAGGATTTTCCACAGTCTATTGTGAATAACACAGTCGAATGCAGCCATGAGGTCAACAAAGGCTACGTAGACCTTGCCATCCTTAGCTTGTATATACTTCCCCATTAAAATACTGAGATTTAAAACCTGCTCGTTCATCCCTAACCCCTGTCTAAAACCATATTGGACCGCGCTCAAAATATTGTTATCCTCAGCCCATATTTGTAGTCTGTTCAGAACAATCCTGCCCGCTACCTTCACCAAAGCATCTAAACGAGATATTGGCCGATAGCAGGCTGGATTGTCCCGATCCCCTTTTTTTAAAAATCTGTATCATCACAGATTCTGACCAAGACCTAATAATCCTTGCACAGCATGCTTCTAAAGCCCGTGTTAACAAAGGGAACCATAATGATGGGGTGGATTTAAATAAATCCATTGGCACACCGTCGGGTCCCGCTGCCTTACTTCCTTTACTAGCATTGATAGCCGCCATCACCTCCTCATGTGTTATATGCATCTGAATAGGGAAAAAACCAACAGAGCCTTCCCGATGTTGCAGTTCAGGATCTAAGTAACTTTCTTCCCTCCCCCTACTGCTGTATACTTTTGAAAAAAAATCAATCCATGATGTTTCGTCAATTGCAACCTCAATCTTTGCTACATCATTATTAGAAAAAAACGGGGCGTTTACTGCCTGCCAGAAAGAGGTGCAATCCTTAAGTAGGGATGCTTCGTGACGATAGTCCCAAACTAGATTAATTCTTTCTTTCATACTTTTCTGGCAAGATTATATTGTGAGAAAGATGGTGACTGATGAGGAACAGGAAGCAGAGAGTGAACCTCTCCCTGACCTCCTCTCCTACAGCCCAAAAGATGGGTCAGTAGATGGTGTGATCTTCTCAGACACCCTCTCTGCCCAACAGCAGACTGACTGCAAGCAAGTCTTGCAACAGTATGCTAGCCTCTTTTCCCTGACCCCTGGTCTGACAAACTGGTGTACCCATGATGTGGACACTGGTGACAGTGCACCTGTCAAAAACAGAATCTATCGACAGTCAGACCAAGTTAAGGAAAGCATCAAAGCTGAGGTCAGCAGGATGCTGGAGTTTAGGGGTCATTGAACCCTCTGAGAGCCCCTGGGCCAGCCCAGTGGTTCTGGTCCCCAAACCTCATCAACAAGGTGAAAAAAGAGAGATGAGGTTCTGTGTGGACTATAGAGGGCTCAACTCTGTCACCAAGACAGATGCTCACCCTATCCCAAGAGCAGAGGAGCTGATAGATAAATTAGGGGCTGCCCAATTCCTCAGTACCTTCGACTTAACTGCAGGGTACTGGCAGATTGGCATGGCCCCAGGAGCAAAAGAAAAGACAGCATTCTCCACCCCTGATGGGCATTATCAGTTTACTGTGATGCCCTTTGGGTTAAAGAATGCCCCTGCCACTTTCCAGAGGCTGGTGAACCATGTCCTGGCTGGGCTGGAGTCCTTTAGTGCAGCTTATCTTGATGATATTGCTGTCTTTAGCTCCACCTGGCAGGATCACCTGATCCACCTTGGAAAAGTTTAAGAGGCTCTGCAAAATGCAGGTCTCACTATCCAGACATCCAAATGCCAGATAGGGCAGGGCACTGTGGTGTACTTGGGCCACCTTGTAGATGGAGGCCAGGTACAGCCCTTACAACCCAAGATCCAGGCCATCATGGACTGGGTAGCTCCAACAACCCCGACCCAAGTCGGGGCATTCCTTGGCTTGACTGGGTACTACAGGAGGTTTGTGAAGGGGTATGGGACCATTGTGACCCCCCTCACAGAACTCACCTCCAAGAAGATGCCCAAGAAGGTTAACTGGACAGTTTAGTTGCCAAAAGGCTTTTGACACCCTAAAAGAAGCAATTTGCTCAGCACCAATTCTAAAAGCTCCAGATTATGCCAAGCAGTTCATAGTGCAGACTGATGCCTCTGAGCTAGGGATAGGAGCGGTCCTATCCCAGACCAATGATGAAGGCCAAGACCAACCTGTTGGTTTTATAAGCAGGAGGCTACTCCCCAGAGAGCAGCGTTGGAGTGCCATTGAGAGGGAGGCCTTTGCTATGGTTTGGTCCCTGAAGTTGAGGCCATACTTGTTTGGTACTCACTTCCTGGTTCAAACTGACCACAGACCTCTCAGATGGCTAATGCAGATGAAGGGGGGAAATCCACAACTACTAAGATGGTCCATCTCCCTACAGGGAATGGACATTGAAGTGGAACACAGACCAGGGACTGCCCATGCCTATGCAGATGGACTTTCCAGGTTCTTCCACTTAGACAATGAAGACTCCATAGGGCAAGGTTAGTCTCATCACCTTTCGTTTAGGGGGGGGGGGGGGGGGGTTGTGTGAGAAAGTGCCATCTTACTTGCATGGTATGCCCCCACTTTTTGCTGAATTGCTGAATGTACTTTGAATGAGTGTGCCCTGGACTCCTGCCAATCAGGTGCCCAGGGCCTATGTTCCTTCCCTAAAAACACACAAAACCCAAATTGGCAAACCCTGGCGACATGTCAGCCCCTGGCAAATGGTACCCTATTTACCCAGGGCCTTGTGACCAGGGAAGGCCCCTAAGGGCTGCAGCACTCATTGTGCCACCCTTAGGGGCCCTGTACCCTTACACACACACACACACACTGCCTTTGCAGGCTGGGTGTCTGGGTGCAAGACAAAACAAAGTCGACATGGCACACATCCCTGTGTGCCATGCCCATCACCTACACTGCCATGGCATACATCAGCCACCCCTCTAGCTGGGTGCCTTATGCCAATGGTGTGGGCATATGAGCAGGAGCCCTGTGCCCCTACAGTACCCAGGTCCATTCCTGAGCACTGTAAGTGCAGTGCTGTCATTTAAGAGTACATGGTGCTGAGAGCTCGTCAAATACGAACTCCACAGCACCATAATGGCAACACTGAAGACTGAGAAGTTTGGTATCAAACTTCTCAGCACATTAAACCCACACTGATGCCAGTGTGGGATTTAATGTACCAAGCACCCCAGAGGGCATCTTAGAGATGCCCCCTTAAAACTAACCTACAATCCACGTCTGCTCTGAGGCTGCCTAGGCTGCCACACAGCAGACATGTTGCTGGACCCCTGGGTGGGAGAGCCCCTGCTCTCCTGGGCCTGCAACAATGCACATCCTGGGCGAGGTGCTAAATCTCCTCCCCCAGGATGGGCAGGGGGAAGCTTCAAAGGCATGCCGCCTCTGTGAGCTTCCCCAGGCCACTGCAACCCCCCACTCTGGCGGGAAGCTTGGCCAGAAACCCCAAATAAGGACAGGGGATGTGCCAGCCTGCCAACCCCACCCCTCAGGTGGGGGAGGCGAGGTGAAGCACATCTCCGGGCTCTCGCCATCTTGAAGATGGGAAGCCCTACCCTATCAGGACTAGGCTACTGCCCCCCCTCCCACAGGAGAGAGGCAGGATAGGGGATGTACCCACCCCAGGACAGGGACCCATTGGTCCCTGCCCTTCACCTACCTGTAACGCCCCTAAATCTAGTATTTAGGGGCACCCTGAACCTTCCTTCCCCAGATTCCAGATTCCAAACTACAAAGAAGAGCAAGAAGCAAGAAGACCTACCCTGCAGCTGCTAAGAAGAGGAAGACACCAACTGCTTTTGCCTCAGCCCTACCGGCCTGTCGACCCTCGAACCTGCTCCTGCTCCAACCCGGCATCTCTTGTGGCCAGCAACCTCACAAACCCCGAAGGACCTGGCTACCTTTTGGCTATAAGCCCCTGGGACTCCCATGAGTAGAGGCTCTACTCAGAACCTACCTCTAATCCCTGGCAGCAGCCCGAAACCGCAAACCCAGCACACTCTGCACCAGCCAAGCCTGGCCAGTGCGGGAGTGAACAAAGATCACGAGGACGACCCCACGGCGACTGTGACCCCGAGTCCGACACCCAAGGACCTCCCTCGACACTCCTGAAGAAGCCTGCAGCCTCAGAACAAGGTGCCCCCCCACCGCGATCAACAGAGGGTAAGATTTCCCGACACCAAAAGGCAACCCTGCACGCGGAGCCCCTGTGCCCACTCCCGGGGTACCTACCTATCCTCCAACTACCCAACTTACCTCTCGAAGTGATGGTGGCACCTGAAGAATCCTCGTCCCCGAGCTTGCAGTCTTTTTCTAAACCGGAGATTTCCCATTGAAATCAATTGTGCGCCCGAAGGCTCAAAAGCACCCTGCACCCAGCCGCCCGAGTAGCCCTGGCAGTGCAACCTCTACACCTACCTACTTCCCCACTTGCCCTGAGTAAGTGACCAGGAGCCCAGCTCCCACAGCCGCGTGGCTTGCTAGTCAGCAGCCACCAACCAAGGCCCCCCTATCCCTCATAGGATAACATTGGGCCTAACTCTCTCTGCACCCGGCCGCCCTAGAGTCGCTGAGGGTGAACCAACTGTACCTACCTGACCCTGGGGGACCTCAACTCTGCCAGTCGAGTACTTACCTTTAAACCGATAACTCTATTTTCTTCATAGGGTAACATTGACTGGCTTTTTCCTGAAATTTCTTCTAAGTGTGGACTTTTCAAATCTTAAAATATTCACCAAAAATCAGCCGAGTAACGAAAACGAAAATACTCACCTGCTCTTAGGTGAGCTCCCAGTGCTGGATCTTGGTGCCCAGCACTGACTCTGAAAAATACTTACAACTGTACTTACCAGTAACCCAATTTTCTCCTATAGAAAATCATTGACTGTTTTTCTGTGAAATTTCTTCTAAGTGTAAATTTCTGCAATCTTTAAATATTCTTTAAAAATCGTATAATATCTGAAAACGTAATTACTTACCTGTTTTGGATAAAGGTCACAGTACTGAGTCTAGGCACCCAGTACTGGATTACAAAAGTAACGAGAACATACTGTACCTGCAACTTGAATTTTCTTCCATAGGGAATCATTGACTGTTTTCTTTGAAATATTTTCTCAGTGTCAACTTTTAAAATAGCTAAATATTGTTTAAAAATCATCACAGTAATTAAGTCGACTTTCATCACTTGATTCTAAGTACTGACCCAGGACTGAATCTAGGATCCAGTCCTGGAATTCCAAAAGTAATCCTAAAAGTAATCTGTTGCAAATAATTTGAAATTTCCATTGAGCTCAATGCATTGTTGTGTTTAAAATAGAGTTGCCTATTGCAACCACTTGTAACTGTTTACAAAAGTCAATTGCATATTGCAAAAGTATTTATATAAAAGCATCTTATCCTGAGAAAGTATATTTTAAATCCAATTGTTGGTTCTAAAATAGAACGAGGATATATTTTTGTATATATAAACCATTCAGTTATTGAGTGTGTGAGACCATTTGCTGACTGAGTGTGTACAACAAATGCTTTACACTGTCCTCTGATACTGCCTTACTGCTCGACCAAGCTACCACTTTAGAGAGTAAGGTTATATCTAACTTTAACCTCTGTCAACCCTGGGGGACTGTGAACTCTGTACACCCTGTACCTATTAAGGAACAGTATATACAGAGCCACTTTCTCACATATATGCCTTCCTACTTTCTCTAATTTCCCCCTGATCTCTCACAGTTCTATGGAGTGCGCTTTTCAAGCTAGTATAAGTCTTGGTACAATTCGAATCAAACCAACCTTTTTCCTTCATAGGAGCTCCCTTAATCTGAGCTGTACGCGAGTTTTGGACCACAGTAGTGATTTGAGCAAATGCCCTCAAAGTGTCGTCAAAAGCAGTATTTTCTTGTAGGCACACTACTATATAATCGTATACTTTAGTAATAATCTGTTTATTGAGCACCTCTGGATCTTTCCTACCCCATCGCAGGGAGTAACCATTTTGGCAGACTAAAGCAATGTTTTGTGTCCATGCCAAACTAATATTATTCGAGCGAGCGCCCTGCTTGGGGAGGATTATATTGATACTTATGGGCAAGTGGACGCTCAAAACATTGTGATGACTTTTAAATTTATCAAACCAAGTAGCATAGCGGTTTGGAACAATTATGAAATCAATTGTAGATTCACAGCCTCTGCCGATAAATGTGTAATCAAAATCCACCGGCGGAGAGCACAGCAAATTAACAAAACCCAAATCATGTGATGCCATTAATTCATTACATTTTTCTCCCCTGTCGGTATGAACGAAGTGAGTCATGGGTTCGTTCTCTTCGTTTACTACACCACACTGCCCAGAACCAGCCTGAGGGCAAATTTTTATATTAAAATCACCCCCCCAAAATCGTAATCATATCAAAACCATTTGAAGCCCCTATTTTATCCAATTCCTGAGTGACTTGAAATGAATGAAATGAAAAAACATTTGTTTAGCGCGATAGCTACCCTCAGGCGTCCTAGCGCGACAGACACCGCGTGCAGTTGAACAATTGGAGACTTTAGGTTTGTTAAAAAGCAGGGTTTTTAAATGTTTGCGGAAGGAGAGTAAGTTGGGCTCTGATCCCAGATGGAGGGGAAAGGAGTTCCAAAGTTTGGCCGAATTATAAGAGAACGAACGGCCCCCACATCTGGCTCTCTTAATCCTGGGCAGGTAGGGGGTGATCAGTGATTAATTGATGGCAGCACCCGTTTTCCAAAAGGCTCGGTGGGCGATACACAAGGCCTTAAATTCAATTCTTTCCCTGACTCGGAGCCAGTGAAGGCTCTTTAGTCTGGGTTTAAGTGGGAGTTGACGGGGATCTGGAGGAGTGTTCAGGCTATGCAGTTTTGGATGATCTGGAGCTTGCGCAAGGTGGTTTGAGGGGCCCCTAAGTAGAGGGCATTCCCAAAATCCAAGCGAGACAGAATAATACCCTGGACCATGATCTGTCTCGCTTGGAGAGGCAGTAAGGGGAGTATTTTCCGTAGAAGCCTGAGTAGACCGAAGCAAGTGGCTGAAAGTTTAGCTTCTTGACAATTAAAGTTAAGGGACTTGTCCAACCAGATGCCCAGGCTCTTGATTGTGTCCTTTGGCACGGGAGCAGGGCCAAGACAGGTAGGCCACAAGGAGTTGATGGTGAGCTTAAGAGCATCATCACAGTTTTGTCTCCGTTCAACTTGAGACGTGACAATGTCATCCATTTGGTCACTTCTTCTAAGCAGTCCCTCAGGCTGGTATGCGCGGTGTATGGTTGATTGAGAGCCACCACTAGCTGAGTGTTGTCGGCGTAGGTGATGATTTTAACCCGAAGGGGCGGACAATCTCAGCTAGGGGGCTCATATATATATTGAATAGCGTAGGGCTCCGAGAAGAGCCCTGCGGAACACTGCAGCCAAGAGGCTTGCTGGGGGAGGCGATTTCGCCCTCAAAAACCTGGAAGGAGCGGTCTGAAAGGAAGGATTCAACCAAGGCAATCGCTTTTCCTGAGACTCCTAAGCTGGTAAGTCGATGTAATAGAATGTTGTGGCTTACAGTGTCGAAGGCGGCACTTAGGTCAAGGAGGTTGATTGCTGCAGAGCCTCCTTGATCCAGGATCTTCCTGGCCTCCTCCGTCACTGCGTCCAGGGCGGTTTTCGTCCCATGCATGGGGTGGAATCCCATCTGGGAGGGGTCGAGCAGCCAGGATAAAGTCTAACCAGATGGAATTGTTCACCTTGGTTTGCAGGCCAGCAATGTTCCAAAAGAGCACATTAATACCCACAGATGCACATACATTAAGAATAGTGTTGACCAGACTTTTCGAAACCTGACCCATAACCTCCGCCCTCCTTGGATCACTGATCATACTTTCATCACAGGTTTTACTGGACAATGATCCATCCAATTCCTCCCTGCTACTCATTGTTTTTCTTTGATCGATATTCAGTTCTACGGCAAGAAATATTGCAATTCTCTCCCGGGTAATTTGGCGTATCAGTCTTTCTTCACCTGTACATTGATCATTTATATCAGGGAGTCAATCATTCTCGTCTAGGGATTGAAGAGGCCAAAATCTATTTGACACCTCTAAGTTGTACAATGAGTGGTTAGTGGGCTGTATGCTTAGGTGCGGGCTTAGATGCCTATTAGTTGTTTTAGGCTGGTAAAAATAGCCCAGAGGGAGAACTTGTACACCTGCCACCATATTATTAGTGTCGTTGGTTCTAAGAATAATTTCTCGAACCAATAAAGGATTCCCCAAAGAAAGGACAGTGCAGTCCCCTCTGAAAACTTTCCTGCTTGTACCCACCCAAGGGACGCGTCTTACCATCTTAAAGGCAGAAAACATCTCTCTTGTTAAACCTCCTCTTTGTCCCAAGCAATGAATAGCACTATTTCTCAGGGTGATCCATGTTTCATTACCCCCCTCAGACAGTGAAGGGACATTAGCCAGAACGACTGTATAAGGCGTGGCAGCAGGGGGTAAATTTAAATTCTGCAATTTAGATGAATAATCATACGTGTTTAAACCGGAAGACCCTAAGCTAGGGCGTAAGTCTCTAACCAGAGGTCCACCCTGCTGTACTTCTGGTCTTCCTTTCTCAGTTTCCCTAGGATCCACCTCAATAGACGGTGCTCTACCTCGGAGTTTCATTTGAGCTGTTGGGTCTAGGGGCACTATACTTCCTGGCCCTCTCGATAATCTGGTTACCAGTACTCGTAGTGCTAATTGGTAGAATCTGGTTAGAAGACCTTATAACGCTACAATCTCTATCGTCAGATTTCTGTTTAATATTCACCTCCTTAGCGTAATTCAAATGTTGTTTCTCTATTATGGTTTCCAGCCCTGCTTCTATTTTATCTAATCTTGCCTCTAAGGTACCAATCGTTTGTCTAATATACTGAGTAAGATCAGTAATCGGACTTCCTAGCCCATGTATTTCATTAGTGGGGGGGACATTAACCTTTCTTTTATTTCGTAGAGCCAGATCTTTATCTTTACCTTTCTGATTTAACAGGATGCCTTTCCCCTGCTGTTTGTTGGCTTTCGACTTGTTTGTAACGGACACAGAAGGTACCTGATGAATAATTGGCAGCAGATTCCCAGATGAGTCCTTCGTCTTAGAGTTACAGGATCTTTTTGACGGAGTGAGGAACTCAATATCTGGGTCAGTAAGAGATATCTCGCCTTTAATGACCTGGATGCAGCCATTTAAAGGCTCCTCATCCGCATTAATTAAGGTGCCTACATCCGTACTCTCAATGTTTTGTGGGTCTGTAACTTTGCTGTTTAGTAAAGGACCCTGTAAATCCTTAGTTAAGGACTCCTCTGCGGTAGATATCGATTTTTCGAGGGCTCCAACCCCCCTCGTGAGATATTTCAGCAGTCATGTTAGCATCTTTTGGTTTACTACCCGTTTGCCCAGGATTCATAGTACGTAGTTTCTTCTTACCCATATCCAATATATCAAAACAAATAAACTGCAGAATACACAAGCCCTTATAACACAGTAATTGTAGTGTATCACTATCTCCTTTAATCACTCCCCTCTACTTCCACCCAACCATACTACGGCATACATCAATTAAATATCGCGTATAAACCCTCTATCATAAATAACAGGAGTGTAGATCGAGAGTCTAATGAAGTTGCTTACACAGATGTTTCAGTTCTTCATCGTACCCCGTACGGCGAGACTAAGATGTGGCCCAGCCCAGCCTCTTTCATTCTCTGACGTGCTCAGACGGGCCCGCCCTTGGCCCAGGCTTCGCCCGGCACGTCCCACGTGTGTCCCGCAATGCCGGAGTTCAGCCCCGCTATATGCGCCACCTGGCGCGAGTTTTCACGCGTGGGCGGCTCCTGCAGCAAGGCGCTGTGAGCGCTGTAGTCCCGCTGTTTCCCTACGGGGACTGTTAACGTGCAGTAGTGCTGGTTACAGGGGCAGGGACACCTAAAAACACGGTCTCCCCAGTCTCAAGATTAAAAATACAGCGTGCAGCTTACGGGCCAAGAATCAACGGCCCCCGCTCCTCCAGAGTTCAGCCCTGCTATATGCGCCACCTGGTGCGTGTTCTGAGGCGTGGGCGGCTCCTGCAGCAAGGCACCGTGGGTGCTGTAGTTCCGCTGTTTCCCTATGGGGACTGTTAAAGTGCAGTAGTGCCGGTTACAGGGGCAGGGACACCTAAAAACACGGTCTTCCCAGTCTCAAGATTAAAAATACAGCATGCAGCTTACGGACCAAGAATCAACGGCAAGTGATGACATATAGTCTCAGTAAGATTAATGGTAAATTTGAAAATCATTGTACATCAGTCAAAAAGCGTATGCGGTACCTTATTTACACCATTATTGCCACACCGAACTGATAAACGCAATTGAACCATTACTCTCTTGATACAGATTAACAGTTGTTAAACTCCAACTTGTGGCTATCAAGCGCACATTTTCCTTCATTTTTGCATTTGAGTGCTTGTTAATTGAAATTTCTCTTGAATCACTGTACAAGACAGAGTTATACCAGAACACTTTAAAGTACTAAATACAAAAAAGTTGTAAACCTCCATGAATAATGGAAGGGTTGAATAAGTGGGGGCAAAGCTCAGAATCAATAAAAAGCACAAATCAATCTGTACTAATTTGTCATAACTTGTGGGGATACCACACAGTTCTGGCTGTCAATTAATTGTACATCGAAGATGCTGGTTTTAGGAAATGTGCAAGTGTCATTTAGGCAATAGGCAGGCAGCCTGGCGTATGTGGTTTGGGCAGAGTGGTGAGACGTGCACCTTCTCCTTCAAGTGAGTCAGAATGTAGAAGACTTCTGAATTTGTTTGATATTATAATAGCCAAGCTAAATTCTTTTTTACTCTTTTCTCCTTGAAGCTACCCTAAACAGGCCAATATGAAATTCTGTAAAACCCCTTCGAACGCTGTTCTGCATGCTTGAATTCTTAAAGATTCCAAAAATGTAGTTTCTTCTGTATTTCCATTTTTTTTAGAATAACACATATGGGATACATTGCTGTTGATCATTATTAGCGTTGAAAATCCTTGCAAAATAGGATTTATGGAAATATAAATACCCAAAACCTACCGTTTGTCGGAGAATTTACCTACAAAAAAAAGTAACAGTTATCAACTTAGCACAAGCTTGCTATTTCCTTTGGTGTACATAACATCTAGATATGTAATGGATTATAAATTAAGGATTAAGTTTGCTAATTTAAACTGCTAAGGATTAAGTTTGCTGGGCTACTAGAATTGCCAGATGAATTAGCGTAATACTGCTACCAAGTCTTAATAATGTTTTTATAGCAATGTATGTTTAGCTGTTTTAAAAACAGCTCAGTAAAATAAGTATATAATAATGTTAACTGTGCTTTTTATAATTCATGTAAATATGTTTGATTTTCTATTGTCATAGGCCATGTATTTAGTGTTTTAGTTTGGTTACTGTAACTAAGACATTATGATTAATTTGTGTACACGTTTTTAAAAGTTAATGTCTTGAGACAATAGTGGTGTGTGTACCAAATATGCAAAAAATATTTTGCTTGCTCTCATTTAGCATTGCTTCTCGTATGTTTACACCTGGAGACTGCAGAACATAGAAGTATTAGGAAAACGTAATTAGAAAGCTAGGTTGTCATAAAAGCACTGCTAAAGGAAGACTAAAATTGAAGGCTTCTTTTATGTGGTGGAGCTATATTTCTCTGTCTCTCGCTTTGATATATTTTCTTTAAACTAAGAAATGGGTCACTGAGCTGGTATTAATGGAATACATTTGTCCACAGACTTTATATGTGAGGCTTTTCTGCTAAAACGATCCTGTGTGGAATTGTTGTGGTGTTCACAGAAATTATTTTAACTTTAGATATCTAAGAACTTATTTGATCATTTTCAACCATTGAAAAGATATCCGATTGTGGATAAAGGAGACTATGTTCCAGCTTGAAGACCCTCAACTGTAAACGTCAGTAGTATTATCATTTGAAGGCATGGAGCAAGTAGTTATTGCAGAACACTTTCACACTATGCATATGTTTTTCACAATAGTGGAGATGACAGTCAGTGTAAAATATTTCTCTTGTGGAACACAGCTCAGAAGAAACCACTTTAGGAAAATAATCACAGTACAATATGCAAAAAAGTATAATGGAGCAATGCACATAATCAGAATAGAAATTTCTAACTGTTGCCAAAATGAACAAACAATTTAATCCAATGAATGCATGAAGCAAACTTTTGCCGTAGGGTTGTGATCCACAACCTCTACACTGTGGGCCTGGAAGTAGGGGTGGAAGAGGTGGTTTCAAGATCGAAATACCCGAAGTCTGTCCACACAGACAGTCTTACATGTTGAGGGTATTAACCAACTCCTCTTGACAAGTACAGGAGTTCACCCTTTTCTGGGGCAGGGAAAAGGGGGTTTAGGAAAATTAATTTGAAAATTACTCAGCAGAATTCATCATCAGCAAATGTATGTGTGTATATTTGCTTATCCAAAATGGAATTCACAAAGTTTGATAGGTACACAGTTTCTAGGCTTAGATGTTTTTGTGAATTACTGAAAGTCATAAATCTGCATTAATTCAATGACCTAAACCTGCAAAAGTGGTTTTTCACAATAGAATGTACATAATATATTAGCTGCATGAAAAAAACGTAATGCTTACCTGTTGTTCACATTTAAATGTCCTTTGTCGGAGACATCATTTAGTAAAACGTGCTTGATGCATGCCATTATGTTCTTTAACAAAGAAAAAGATTAATAATGAAGAATCCGTTTAAAACCATATTGGGTAACATTATGGACAAAATGGAAATAAATTAGGGACTCATGTCCTAAAGAAATCACAAAATAATGTGAAAATATAAACAAATATACTTACATTCTTTTTAAAGCATCACGCTTTCAGCTTCAGAGTGTTCACTTTTACAAAAATGGGCACATTTTTTTCTATTGGAATCGCGCCCATTAATACAAGTTGAACTCACTGCATTTTTCTTAGAACACGTACCAAAATAATTGATTATTTGCATTAATGAACCACATGCGCAAGTTTGAACAATTTTAAGAGGTTGATCCAAAGCTTGCCTTGGTGGAAAACAATCCTCTTTCACTGATCGCACTGTGGTATCATAAATTTACAGTCAAACGTTTATTGCTGCAAAGGGTTGGGCCTACTTCTGCTCCAGACATATGGTATGGAGGCTGCATACAAATTCTGATGTTTGTTTCATAGCATGAAAATGTTAATTCCCTACAACTTGGCATCCGGGTATGTATGATGTGTATCAAAAGGGTTTTGTAACTGCACTGCAGAGATCCTTTGTTCCTTGCCTCATAAATAAACATTTGGTTATTGTACAAATTTTGTACTACAATTGTACGGAGGTTTCATTAAATAATCTTTCAACAAACGTATAACTGAGTATAGTGGAATTTTCCACAAAAGACAGTTTGGTTAAGTTTGTTATTTGTTTATTTTGTTTGTTATTTTTTTTGTCTATTTTGCTCATAATATGTAAAATAAGTTACTTATAAGCAGCCAGCCACAGCAATAAATCATTATGAATGAAATGGGGCTTGTAACGCGCAGCTGCTGCTTCATAAGAATGATCATGGGGGTTAATGCAGAGTTTACAGTTAACGGAACAGGAAGGTCTTCAGTTGAGCCTTAAACAGACTTTCACTAGGGATAGTATAGAGATACAGTGATAAAGAATTGCAAATACGGGGGGCTAACAAAGAATAAGATTATCCACCAGATTTGGCTTTCCGTACTTTAGGAACGTACAGCAGATTGTGATTTGTTGATCGCAGTACCCTAGCTGGGAGATATTTTACTAACCTTTACTGAATGTACAACAGGGCCTTAAAATGGAATGCTCTGTGTGTGACCAAAGTGTTTTGAACTTAATTCTCGATTTTTTGGGGCAGCCAGTGTAGATGCTTTAAGCCTGATCTGATACAATGCCTTTTAAGAATATTTAATACAATCCCAGGCTGCTGCGTTCTGGACACGCTGAAGCTGCAAAAACAGTTTTTGTGAAGCTCCTAGATAGCGAACATAAGCGTAGTCTAATCGGAGGCAATCAGAGGATGCACAATCCCCTTCCTGGTGACCAGCAGGAGTTATTTAGAAAACTTTTTCAGTGATTTTAGAATCACAAAACAAGTAGCAGCTGTAGCATGGACTTGGGGTTTGAAAGATAGTGCTGTATCCACGCCCCACCCCCCCATCCCCCCCCCAACCCCCCCTCCTCCCAGATTTCTGGAGACTGTTGAGGGAGTTGGAGCTTGCCCCCAACTTGGGAGGCCTTAGTCTTGTGGCATTGGCTGGAGAGAAATACCAACATTTCAGATTTATTAAAGTTAAGTTGTAAACAGCTGTTATACCTCCAATCAGCAACAGCAGTAAGATAGCTCTGATAATCACCAACCACAGTCATCATACTGTTGAAATGCCAACATAAGATTGTGTGCTTTGCATAGGATACGATATTCAGATGCCACTGTTATGCAACTTGGACCAGTGGGGCCATGCAGATGTTAAAGAGAGCAGGGTTCAAAGCTGACACATCTTATGGGTTTTCACAGGGATGTTAACGGTGATAAAAATACTGCTTGTTGTCTTGTAGATAAATAGGAGCAAAGCTATTCTAAAGCCCTGACCCCTATTCCTACCTTCTTTAATCTCTGTTTAAGGATTGTATGAGACACCGTATCGAATGCAGCAGAAAGATTAAGTAAAATGACCACTGTGTTACGACCCAGTTCAACATTGTTCTGATGGATTCAGTAACCTCCTAGAGGGCAGAATCCATATTAAACCCTAAACAGAAGCCTGATAGAGAAGGATCGAAACTGTTGTTCGGATCAGCATGGTTGGTGATTTGCAGTTGACCAGGGTTTCCAACATCTTCCCTACGATTGCCTTTTTCCAAATAGAAGGCACTTCACCCCGCACCAAAAAAAAAGGTTAAAAAAGAATATTAAGCTGGGAATTAATTGCATTAGCTGTCTTAGGTAGTATTTGAGAAGGTCACAGATCAAGAGGGATCCAGATTCAACTTTGTGAATTAAAAGTTCCAATTCTGCTAGCCAGATTTATTTAAATGAATCAAGCAGCAGACATACCTTATCTTGAAGGGTGATGGGAGATGGACCTCATCACGGGAGGTTCAGCAGCCTCTTTGAAGATCGCAGATTTGATTTTTCACTTTAGTGTGGAAAAATAAAGATAAGTCATCCGCAAGCAATTGGGAAGTTGAAATGATTTGTTTGCACGCCACTGGCTTTAAGAATGCTTTGACAATTTTAAAAACTGCTCTTTGGGAATTTTCAGATGTGTTTGGCAAAATAGACTGTTTTGAACTTCTTGATCTTTTTCTGAAACTGCTTAAGGACAGTACAGTAGGCCACCTTTTTCACAGTCTCATAACTTTGCCTCCACTGCCTTTCCAGCTGTTTACATTTACTTTTGTTAGCCTGAAGTCTACGTGAGAACCAACCCGCCGAATGTGCAGCTCTCTGCCTAGTGTAGATTTTTAATGGTGCCAAAGTGTTTAAACCTGACAAGAAGGCGTCATTAATGGATCTGACTGCAGCGTCCGTTCGCATTGATATATTAATCTTTATTTGAGAGTACAGATTATTTCATATATAGTATGCCAGGGTCTAGAAGACCCTGTATCCTTACAACTGGTAGTCTGGACAATAGCATAATAGGTGGAGAAGGGGACTAAAAACTGGTCAGTCCAGGTGAGTTGAAGAGGTGAGTCCGTCACAACCAAAGAGTGACTAGAAAAAATCAGGGTGAGGGTATGACCCCTGATATGAGTGGCATCCTTGACAACCTGTATAAGATTAAGATCAGCCATAGATTCCTTAATCTGCTCTGTTAATGTGTTGTAGGGATCATCTGTGTGTATGTTGAAATCCAGCTGTTCCACAAAGTTTGAATATTGGCAATAAAGAAGAGTAATTGCATTGATGAATACATTAACAGACTGGGTGGAGACTTTAGGGGGAGGACAGATTAGTGCACCAGACAGGGAAACATTTTCCAATTAAGGAGAAGACCATTCCCTCAATCCCAAACCCTCCAGTTTAGTGGAGGTTCATGCAAATTATGAGCGATAAATAACAGCAATCCCACCACCAGGACCTCGAGTTCAGTCTACATGAGAAATTGAAAAGCCCTCTGATATGGCCAGGATGATGTCAGGGCCAGAATTCTCATTAAGACAAGCTTCAGTTGAAAATATAAAAAACGTAATGCCCTACAGTTATTAAATAAGTCCCAGATTTGGGTTTTGTATTCGGGAAGGGATCTAACATTGATTTAGCATGCTTTTAATTCCTTGTGGTTAGGTGGTTGAGCCCCCTTACATAACTTGGAGGGAGGTGGTGTGTATTTGCAGGAGACTGTCCCAGGAGAGTCAAACAGGTTACACCACTAAAAGTTGCATTTAGAACATTGCGTACCATGACTATCCACGAAAGAATTGGACAGTATTTCACCACAAGGCGGCATGCGAAATGATAATAAGTCTTTACCATAAGTCAATCTCTGAGGCTGAACTGAAGCAGAAAGGGCAGCCTGGCTGGCGCTGGTCGCACGTCTGGGGATGACAAGCGCAGATAAGCTTGCCTTTTGGTGAGTCTTCAGTACATCTGCACAGCTGCCTCATTTGAAGGGCTGGGAAGTTCTACAAGCCCCGCCCACCTCCAACCACTGGAGTTCTTAGCTTGAAACAAAGAAAGCGGAATGGAGCACAGGTTGGGAAAACAATCCACAACACCCTCCAATTAAGATTCCCCGTCCCGCACTACCCAGTCAAACAGTTTAGGCTTCCAATAACATTTAAATGACAAAAAGTCAAGAAGAGCGCCAGAAAAAGGGCCCTGTCTTAAACGACAAAGTAAAAAATAAAACAAAAGTTACGCAGTGCAAGTTCTTAAAAATTCAATTTAAGAATACAATTTGACCGCAAAACAAGAGCCGTAAAAAAATGACCTTACTACCATGCTTCAAAAGCCAATTAAACATGTTACAAGTGTAAAAACAAAATGTTTTGTTTTCATTAATAGCAGCATGTGCATAGGAATATTGTATTGTATTGTATAGAGTATTTATAGAGCGCAACAATCACCCAACGGGTATCTAGGCGCTACAGTACATGATACAGAAATATGTGGCTAGGTAGAAGCGGAGAAGAGCGAATAGTGCCAGGAAGATTAGACTCTAGGGAACAGCCATGTCTTAAGTTTCTTCCTGAACTGCAGGAGGTCGTGCGACTGTCTGAGTTCCAGGGGGAGGCCATTCCAAAGCTTAGCTGCAGCAAAGCTGAAGGCTCTGCCTCCTGACTTAACTTTCCGAACCTTTGGAACTTTTACCAGGTAGGCACTGGCAGAACGAAGACACCTGGTAGGTACATACCACGTAAAAATGTCTTGGAGGGGTATAGGACCTTGTCCATGCAGGGCCTTGAAGACCAAGCAGAGGGATTTAAATTGAATCCTCTGCGTTAGTGGTAACCAGTGAAGCTCAGCAAGAGCTAACGAACCAGATGACCGACGTGGTTTCGTCAGTGCCAATTTGGCCGCCATGGTCTGAACTCTCTGGAGACGTTCAGTCAAAAATTTAGGGGCATCCAGCAGTAGAGCATTACAGTAATCTAGTCTACTGAGGATAATACCGCCAGTGACCAGTACTCTCGCCGCCTCAGGTAGTAGTGGAAAAATTTTCCTCAGAGCTCTAATCAGAGAAAAACAAGTCCCTACCACCTTATTGACGTGCATTTCCGGAGTTAAAGTGGCATCAAGCATAACTCCCAGGTTACGTACAGCTTTAGCCGGTACCAAGGTAGGCACAGATAGAGATGACCAGAGGTTTTCAGGAAAAGGGGGGGGGGGATCCTCCCGGTGGTACAGTGAAGGACCTCAGTTTTCCCTGAATTGAACTGAAGAGAGTTTGCTCTTAGCCATTGTGCAGTATCTCGCATACAATCGTGAAAGGCTGTCAATGTAATAGAGTGATTCCCCTCGAGAGAGAAAAAGATATGAGTGTCGTCGGCATAATTTACAAGTCTTACACCATGTGTTTTTATAAGTCGAACCAGGGGTTGCATATAAATATTGAAAAGAATAGGGCTTATTGCCGACCCCTGTGGAACACCATGGTGGACTTCAGAAAACTTAGACCGATACGGTGGAAGGGAGACCGCTTGACACCTGTCTGATAGATAAGATTGGAACCAATTAAGGGCAATCCCAGACACCCCAATTTCTTCCAGTCTGGTCAGCAAGATTTCATGGTTGACCGTATCGAAAGCGGCAGACAGATCGAGCAAAATTGGAATGCCTGATTGCCCTCTGTCTGCCCGCATCCGAAGGTCGTCCAATACGGTCACCAATGCAGTCTCGGTTCCGTGACCAGGTCGAAAACCAAATTGGACATCATCCAACTTAGAGTTGGATTCAAGGAACTCAGATAGACTTTTGCTGACCAGACGTTCAACTATCTTTATCGGAAAAGGAAGGAGAGAAATGGGTCTGTAATTCGCCGCGATAGTCGGGTCTAAGGTTGCTTTTTCCAGGAGTGGAGTAACCACTGCTTTTTTCCAACAAGCTGGCACTGATCCAGAAGTCAGAGAGCTATTACAGATCTGGCGGAGAAGGGGAAAGAGCTCATGACCCAACTCCTTCCAGATTTTGTAGGGGAGAGGATCTAAAGGGGACCCTGATGATACACTCTCTGCAATTCTATGAAAAGTATCCTCTGAGAAGAGCTCAAAGTGATCCAAGGTGGGTGATAGGCCCACCTTTGGTCCATTGGCCCTGCCCGATTCCAATACCTCAGTGTGATATATCATAGGATCTTTACAATAGGGTAGGTCAGTACGCCTCAGCCCGTCAATTATATTGCTTATTTTTTCCAAGAAGTAAATGGCTAAGCTATCACATAAGGTTTGGGTCGGCACAACTTTAGACTGCAGACATTCAGGGGCAGTCATATCCTTCACTATTTTAAAGATTGTCCGGGAATTGTTTTTAGAGTTTAAGATGATATTGGCGAAATATTCCGACTTGACCACATTGATTTCCTTCCTATATTTCCCCAGTAGTACCTTCCAGTCAGTCCTGTTCTTGTCTGAGTAGGTTTTTCTCCATTTCCTCTCAGCTTGTCGGCAGGCCAGTTTCATAGACTTAAGATGGTCATTATACCAACTGGCCGAAGGTCTACCTGCTTTCCTACAAATTTTTTCAGGGACAATTTGGTCGAGTTGACTTTGGATTTGGGCACATAGAGTCATATAATTGTCTTCCACGGTACTGCACTCATTAAAAGTTTCAAAACAAGAAAACACAGGATGAGGGCCTCTCTTTCTCTTGAGTAGTTCCTTCCAGTTTCTACATTTGAGCAGCCTAGCCTCGCTAACAGCAAACTGTGCTCTTTGAAGATCACGTAGCCGAAATTTGATCAGAAAATGATCGGACCAGTCAACTGGAAGAATTTCTGCCACTTCCAAGGCCTGTTCCTTGGAGAAGATTAAATCAAGAGTATTTCCTCCTATATGAGTCGCCTTGCTGATTCCCTGGTATAAATCCAGGTTCTCGCAGGCTTGCAGTAGAATGTGAAGACTGGAGTCCAACACTCCATTACACCATAAATTAAATTCACCCAGTATAACCAAATTGGAATGGGTGACGGCCATATTGCAAATCACATCAACTAAACTCTGCAGATGCAAGGACCTTACCGCTCCTGGTGGTCTATAACAAACAATACCAGCCAGAACGCAACCCTTAGGATCTTTGAGGGAGAAGCCAAAAAGTTCGAAGCCCTCCACTTCATCAATCTCTAGCTGAATAAAATCCAGTGCTTCTCTGAAGATAATCCCCACTCCACCTCCTCTTCCATTGTTACGGGGCTTATGTAATATTTTGTAGCCCGGAGGGCATGCTAGTCCTAATTCTACCTCTAGGTCTGGTTGGGTCCAGGTTTCCGTCATAAACAGGACATCTAAATAATGAAAATCTAGCAATAATTGGATCTCCACCTGATGTTTCGGCAGAGATCTAACATTGAGTAGCCCTCCCGATAAGGTCTCTTTCCTAGCAATCTCAGCCATAATACCGGCTGTGCCCTCCCCATGGTGCGGGTTAAACCTACCATTTGCCGACTTGCCTATCCGCTGTAGAGCTTCACTGGAATAGGTGAGCCTCTCATTGTTGAAGGTGTTTTCAGCATTTTCGGCAGCATGACTGGCGCTGTGCGTGACCGGTGCGCGGACGGGCGCAGACGGGCTTGCCTTAGGCGCGCCAAAGGCGCGCGTCCGCTGCGCGGCCACGCCAGCGTGCTGCCTAAATGGGGTCGGGCGGAAAACAACTAGACCGCCGACCTCGCGACTAATGGAGCAGCTTTAGAGCGTGCTTCCGTGAGGTCCGCTAAGCGGGAAGTGCCGTGTCAGCAGCCCAAGAGGCACGAGAACACTGATCAGCTAGAGCACCAAATTATACATTACACATGACAGTTTTAAAATAAAAATAAAATCCAGGTCACGTATTTAAAACTACAGGGAAGTCAGTGCAGTCAGCGCAAATAACGAGATGTGCAAAAAAGCAATTTCATTTAAAAACACAGCGCAGAAAAGGCAGTATTCGTTCGTTCCCCCCACCACACACAGTAATCACGTAGCGTTACTTCACGGCCACGCCAGCGTGCTGCCTAAATGGGGTCGGGCGGAAAACAACTAGACCGCCGACCTCGCGACTAATGGAGCAGCTTTAGAGCGTGCTTCCGTGAGGTCCGCTAAGCGGGAAGTGCCGTGTCAGCAGCCCAAGAGGCACGAGAACAGTGATCAGCTAGAGCACCAAATTATACATTACACATGACAGTTTTAAAATAAAAATAAATTCCAGGTCACGTATTTAAAACTACAGGGAAGTCAGTGCAGTCAGCGCAAATAACGAGATGTGCAAAAAAGCAATTTCATTTAAAAATACAGAGCAGAAAAGGCAGTATTCGTTCGTTCCCCCCACCACACACAGTAATCATGGCCTTTCTAACTCGGCCGTACTGCAGACTAACCATAAAAACAGCATAGCATGTGTAGAGCATCACAGATTTAAAAAAATGTACATTTGATGAAGCATCAAATGAATTAAACCGTCAAAAAAAATGAAGAAATATAAAGTCAGGTGTTTAAGAGGGAAAGGGTATATATTTTTAACTCTACAGACAAAAGCCTTAATTAAGGTAAAGCTAGACTTGTTTAAAGGTCCAAGACAATTTTGCACTATTTTCTCCTGAAGAAGGTCATTCGCTGGGCATTATAGTTCCCTCCGTCCGGTGTACCGTGGAAGTGTTATGCCTTTATTCTGTGTTTATGGAATGAAATTGCTTCACCAGTCTGAATTTTCTTTTCAACAATTTGACAACATATGACAGTTTATTTCTCATAGTTTTAGAACCGCACAATGGTTTGATACATATGTTCGATATTTTAATATTCTATAGAATTCAAGATAATCATAGTCTCTTGTGTTTTTTGTGTGTAATGATAAAGAACCCGTTCTGGGTAAGAATCTGCCTTCCGTTACTGCACCCTTTTGATCAACTTGTGCTTTTCTAGAGGTGCATATTCCTGCCCCAAGCATCTGTTACTGGTATATATAGACTGCAGTTCCATTACAAGGTGTGCCCCAGGCGGTTGAATGGTTGAATTAGGCTAGAGACTGCTTGAGGAAAGAGGTAGAGGGGATTCCATAGCTTCTGGAAACCACACCGATGTTCTTATAAGCACCACTTTAAATCTGATCACTGTTCTACTTTGTTACCATATTTTGTGATTTTCTCATCAGGGCTTGTCCTATATTGTGTAGTGTAATGTTGAGGTCTTCATCGTTACCACCAAATCAAGACGGTATTTTTGGCACTTATGTGGGGCTGAAATACCTGTGCGCATATCAATGTTTGTTAGGATATGCTGCATCAGCCATGCTTTGAAAACTTAGATCTTTGGTGTTACTAAATCCGGAGATGATGGTCTTTCACCAATTGAGTACATATATGTTTTACTCTAAACAATGACACCGTTACCGATATTCGGTGTCCCTTGTTTGCCCACCCCTTTTTAGTGTGCTTCACGCCTGGCGGGTTGAAATTATGTAGCTATACTGGTGTTCTGGGACACAAAGTGAGTCTGCAAGTGATGTTTTTTGAATTCCTAGGACTAGACATTTATATCTCGTTCAGTAGGGGTAGGATTAAACAGGCAGGGGAGGTGGGACCGATGATACAGGCAGGGGAGGTAGGTCCGGCTCTTTCTTCCCAAGTTGGACCATTACCAGTAATAGATTGTTCAACATAGGTCAACAAGCCTTCCTATTGGTTCGGAAGAATACTGAAGCACAGTCTTGGATCATCTCCGTCACAATTTTCCTTATCGAGAGATTTTTTTTTTTATATATATATTTTTTTTTTCTGGGTTAGTCTGCGAGACGTAGCCCCTTACTGTAACACATTACATACAATTATGTTAAAAAAACTGAAGAATAGTACTGTAAACTAATTTGTCTCTGAAGTCAATTTTACTGTTTCATTAAGCGGATAAAAAAAATCCTAATGTATCAAATGCATATTTGTTCCTGAATTCAAGTGCCTTCAGTTACTGGTTTGGCTGTAGACTGAGTTCGGAGTTTGTGAGTTTCAAAAGAAAGACGTGACTTTCATCTCTTAAATTGTATTTATTCACCTGGAGAATTTAGCCCTTATCCCTGTAAAAGTATTTTCAAGCTTTCTGATGGAAAGAAAACTTATTTTGAAATAAAAATTGTCAAACTGTAAAGCTAGAGTCATAAAGCATAAATCTCCATTGTATTTTGACTAAAACTTTCTCAGGTTTGCGCTCTTTGGAGTGGGTTTATCAGAAAAGGAAAGGACTCCAGCAATGTCAATGGGTTTACTAATCATTGACCAAAAAACATCGACTAGAGTTCCTGTTAGAGGTCCTTTGCAATACTCAGAGATAAAAGGAACAATTTGGTGAACCCCACACTTTCAGAGAACGACCACACAGCTCTCACCCTGCTGGGATAGTCTTCTCCTTTCTTTTATCTGGAGGAGAATCACCCATGGATTATGTTAAAGGGCTCCTATTCGCTTCCACTCTTTTCCATGCACTCATCTAGTGGCTACAAAATATTGCACTAGACTAACGAGCTGCTGAACTTGGTGCCATAGAGCTAGTACTTCAACCTAATTGGCCAGGGGTTTTACATCCGCTTTGGTGTTGTAGAGGATGGGAGGGGCAGGGAAGCATTTTTCACTCTTTAGTGTTTCTTGCCCTGAACTGCGTCCTGAGGGTAGCAGTGGGCATGGTAAATACTGGAAGGTCAGGTTTACTATTATAACTCCAAATTTAGAATATTTTGGGAAAGAGCACCTTTCCCCAAATCTTCTAGTACGATTATTTACTATTCTAATTCCAGTCATTGAATATTTTGGGGATTGTTATAAATTCCCAGAGTATTTTAAAAAAGGGTTTAAAAGTAGTAATTTTGAATTACAGAAAGGACTTCCCTCCGGGCAAAAAGCTAGAATACCGCATCCTGAACCTTCACCCAGTTTCCTGTGTCATCCAAAATGGCTAGCTTGATCTAGATTCTATCTGTCTCTACTCAGGGAACTAGCTATGTGCTATTGCCTTCCAAGATGCTTATCTTCACATCCCCACCTAGAGTCCTCACTGCTGTGATATATTTGACATAATAGTTAGAGTAGGCTATCTGCACAAAAGCCTACCTTTTGGACTCCTATCAGGATTCCATGTCTTACCCAAGATCATGATAGAAGCTGCATCATAAAAGAGTTGTGTGATGAAATCCATGCTTTTCATTGTTGGTTTATATAAATGGATCTCATTCGTCCCTGCTCAATGCTAGCATTCATAGTTGCTGTGAAGTATATGACAAAGTAAGCCGCACTTCCTCCAATTTCCTTCCTTCCATCTCGCCCTTACTATTCCAGAGAGTTTAGCATTCTGGTAATACAGGATGTCTAACACTCTTTTTACTCTAGTTTCTCCAGTACACCATAGTGAATTCTAAAGCCATTTTTATAAACAACCGCAATGGACCGCACTCCGCTAGCTCCTCCTCCGGGGCGCCCCAAGGGAAGCTGGTACATGAAGTTCTTGAATGGTTCACCCCAGTGGGTGCAAGTAAGTACTTGTTGAACTGATGATCTCTAGACCCGATACATGTTCCGGGTTTTTTAAAATATCGCCCGAGACATGGCTCGGGTTTCGGGATAACTTCCCTCCTCAGTAGAGAAAATAGTTAGGGGTGGAAGAGAGGGCCGCCAAGCAACCGTCAAGGGCCTCAGTGCCCGCACAGGCACGCAGGTGCGTCGTCCAGGAGCTCGTCAGCTCGAAGGAGCCATTTTTATAAACCACCGCAATGGACCGCACTCCGCTAGCTCCTCCTCTGGGTCGCCCCAAGGGAAGCTGGTACATGAAGTTCTTGAGTGGTTCACCCCAGTGGGTGCAAGTAAGTACTTGTTGAACTGATGATCTCTAGACCCGATACATGTCCCGGGTTTTTTAAAATATCGCCCGAGACATGGCTCGGGTTTCGGGATAACTTCCCTCCTCAGTAGAGAAAATAGTTAGGGGTGGAAGAGAGGGCCAATTGGACTAGTGCCCTCCAGCTTTTATGCTGTTTCCCACACACTGCTAAGAGTGCACCCTCCTGAACTTGATTGTAGCGCCATTCTGGTTATGACTTTTCCGAATTTGCGTTTTCCATACTATTCAGTGTCTTCTTTCTACAGATTGGGACTCGTCATAGCGTTCCGTGCATACAACTAATCTGATATCTATGGACCAGGCCATTTAAATGAATTTTCTCATCTTTAAGCTAACATTATTCATTGTTGGGGTTTTTTCAGATGGGTGCAGGACAAGGGGCTAACATCCATCCCAGATGCAACAAAAGAGAATTGAACTAGGTGAATTGCAAATACATATTTGACTCAGAATAAATTATTTAAAAATACTTCATAATTGTAAGCATTAACCTGTTTAATATGTTGGTCAATTTAACAGCAACAATGGGGATATTCCTGGAGTATCAGGACAAGGGTTGAATTAACTTTAAGTCTTTTTTGTCTCAACACTCTTATTGCATGGAAGATTGTATCCCTACAAAACACAGGGTGCCACTTTCGGGAATGCGTAGTCACTGTGACATACTAGTACCTTACAGCATTGTGTCTGATGGCATCCTTTGTTTATGTGGCTCTTCATGCTCACCGGTGGATGCAACTGACCTGGATATAGATTTCTTTTTGTTAAGATGAGGAAAAGACTGTTTTTGTTCAATCCTTGTGAGTTTGCTTTGTTTAACTTCTTCAAAGTCTGGCATTGGGGGTGCCTTTCATCTTCCCTGATCAGGAGGTAGCCATAACCACTGATGGATTCAGAAAATAGCAGACATTGAACTTGGTAGGATTGGGCTCTTCACATCTGCATCCTGAAACCGGTGAATGGCATTAAGGTTTTTCATTCATAAGTGTATGGTAAATAGACTTTACCCAACAACATGGCAGTGATGTTTTTTCATCAACAATCCTTGTGAAAAAGGGTGAGGTGTAAGACTGTAGAAACATTGGACAGCAAAATGCAGGTGTCTATCACACATTTGGGAGGAGTTGGATCTAAGCAAGGCAAAATGTAAACCTCTTCAGTGAACTCTACAAGCAAGTGAATGTCCGATTGACTCTTCAGGCATTGCGTGGGGGTCAAATTCATTGGGATGGAAGTGGCAAAATTTAATATTACGGGTAGCATCAAATGATGCTACCAACAACCTTTGGTTAGTCTTAAACATGTGATTATTTATTTTCTTCTGATGTGTGCCATTAGGAAGGGTTTACTAGTTTTAGACAGTCCGTCTTAGCAGAATCACATGTGTTTCATGTGAGAACCACGCTTGACAAAATAACATCAACCCTGTCCAAAATTAGTTGACTACTCATAGTTTTGCCTGACTCTGGACACAAAGTGAAGCAAGACCTTTTCTCCACCTTGAAGAGCATGGATTGATCATCTGTTATGAATAGAAAATCGTATATGCATTGCTCCAGTCACCAATATCCTGACAGGTTGCACATAAGAAGAGAACTCTGAATTATTCTCATGGCTCCCAGGCTGCACATAAATTTTCTTTTTACATTGGAACTAGCAAATGGACTCTCTGTTCTTCCCATAAGGATGGAGTAATGTTGTAACATAAGGACTTGGTCTTAGTTCCAAGTTACTGAGGAGACCAGTTGGCTTGGGAGCTATTACTGACAGCTTGAGAAAAAAAATAACCCTCCGTTATGTTTTCCACTGGATTCCAGAGGGAACTCATTTGGTTCCATGCAGATTGTTATAGCCCACAATGTTCCCACTTCTCTACCTGCTCTGAGTGGTGTTTTTTCTCCATGTAATGGTTTACTCTACTTCCTATCATGACACCACATTTGGTTTAGGATTTAGTTGTTGTATTTTGTAGTTTTGTCCATCTGCCATTTGAAGCCCATGACATCTAGTGATGAAATGGAGATGTGGAGCATCACTTATCTGATTGCAGTGATCCCAGCTTGGATGGTTTGTGAGATTGTTACTTTGTGAAGAGACATAAACAGTTGCTTCCCAGAAATAATGTTGTTCTCTGCACCCATTTCTCTGGTTTTACTGATGGTCCTTTTTAGTCTCACGCTTAGCGATGCAGTGCTCGCGCAGCGAGAGTCCTTTTGTACCAGGTTCCAAAACGGAGCCTGGAATCGCACACGCTTGTGCGTGTACTTTTCCTTTTCTGGCACGTTATTGGGCTTTGCGTGTGAGTATTATTCCAAGACAGCACGTAATAGGCCAAAGGCGGGCGCATTGCTCCACCCATGGCCTATTGGTGTCTGTTACGCGCACCGACGGGCATGTGGTTTCAATTATCGTGCCCAGACGCGGGCGCGATAATTGACACCACATGTTTCGCTGTGGCGTTTTGTTGTTTTTTTTCCTGTTACTACTAATACCGAAGACAAAACCGATAATACAGATTAATGAATATTATACACATATTGAATATACGAATCGCACGTAAATGCATATAAATGACATAGAAGGTGAGGCCTAAAATTATGAGGCTCCATAATCATTCACTTGAAACAAGACACATGCTGAATTTTTTTTTAATGTCTATCATTTTTATTTCATACAATTTATTGCCCTATTTACATCTTTTAATGACTCGGCTCCCAAAGCGGACACCTCATTCGGCTCTCCCCAGGCTGTTTACGCCTCTCCATAATAGTGTCTCCTCTGGTCTTTCGCCTGTTGCCTGGAGGACACTCTGCCCACATCCTTTCTGCCTGCCTACGGCACTCTACCCGTCCGAAGGAGCTGATTACCACTACCTTCGGTTCTCAAAAGTCCACTTTCCCAGACAGTCACTCAAACTGACCTCACGCCAGAGCCGGAGGAACGCAAGGTCTGGGAGCGTCCATAAAAATCACCGTCACCCGACCTACAAGTCAAGTGATGCGAGTCGTTGTTAGGGACGCCAATTGATTCTTCCTCCAATGGGAGCTAGACCTCTCATCACACCGATGTAAGGGACCCTCCCTTCCACGTACTGCTTGTTGAGCACTTCTGGGTCTGCAGTGCAGTCACTTCCGGGCGGCTCTTTTTTTCGACCAATCGCAGGAGTTAGGAAGCAGCAATGCTTCATTTTTCTTCCATCCTAGTCCCTTTAACTAGTGAATCAGTGCGGGGTGCGTGCTACTTTTCCGATTGTATCGTCCAGCCTTCTCTAGAAAAGAAGAAATGCACAGGGTATCTGAGTGCTAAAAACATTTTTAAGGCGG
Organism: Triturus cristatus; assembly: GCF_964204655.1. Classification (NCBI taxonomy): domain Eukaryota; kingdom Metazoa; phylum Chordata; class Amphibia; order Caudata; family Salamandridae; genus Triturus; species Triturus cristatus. Next base: position 271,122,597 of record NC_140592.1, on the reverse strand, counting down.
GAAGATTGGAGAGCTCTGCCTGATTCGGTAATGCCGGCACATGTTTGCTTCATGACTTAAAAATATGGGTCATGCACGAGCCGAAGAGGGTAATGTAACCGCTGAACTAGTAAAATTCTTCTTTTCACTCTTAGCACAGAAGGCGACTGTTTCGTCTCGTGCGAGTTCTAAAAAGTAAACAAAATCAATACAATCACAAAAGGTCGACAAAATCAATCACATCACAAAAAAAGCATTTGCAATGCAATAGGTCTCGCATTATTAAAGTTTGAGCTATTGGTGTTGCATTATTTAGCAATGCCAAGAGCTCAAACTTTAATAATGCAAGACCTATTACATTGCAAATGATTGTTGTTTTCACTATGAATGAGGCGAATATCAAGCTTATGCTCTGCAATGGCCATGTTCATACTCTTATAATAGTTATTCCCCCTACTCTTGTTTACTGTTACTCTAATTTTGGGTCACAGTGTTGATCTTCCTCGAGTTTCTTTCCTCCATCCTTGCTCAAGGTAACCCCTCTCGAGTGACAGATTGGAGTTAGCGGAGTCTGACCACCCTCTCAGACCTTCGACAAACAGGAGTGCGCAACATTGCATATTGGTTAGCTCTTTACATGGATAACACCTCTACCTTCACCCAGCCCTCCCGTGCGCAATCTAAAACTGTTCCCCCTCTGCATTATTTGCATGTTTAAATCCGTTTGTTTCTTTACACTACTTCTCTATTTCCATCACTCTGCACATATCATGAAGATTAATCGGATACTTAAGAAAAATAAATGTGCCACAAACTTTAATTATCGATTACGTGTCATCCGCTTACATTCTCAATGTAAAATGTGTGCATGCTTAATTGAAAATCATAATAAGGTGTTTTAAAAAAATTATGAGGCACCGATCCATTACACCTTGTCCCTTCCAATCAGATTAGTAACCAACTAATAAAATTGTTTTCTGTCGCCCTACAGATCTTTTTATTCCAGTTGTTACGGGGCTTGGCTTACTGTCACAGACGGAAGGTTTTACATCGAGACCTCAAGCCACAGAACCTTCTCATTAATGACAAAGGAGAGCTGAAACTGGCTGATTTTGGTGAGGCAAACTTGAATGAATAGTTTAGTTGGGTTCTCACCATGTTTTGCACAGTCCACAAAGCTGTTTGTAGAACTAGTTGTCAAATCATGTTGATTTCAAGCATGCTTGCTTTGTTTCTCAATTTTACCATGCCGAACGCCATTCATGCACTGCTCTTAACCCAAATACAAATGCACAATCATGAGATCCTTTTTTTCTAATGCTTGCTTCTGAAATCTGATTTTTTCACATATTGATAGTAGTAGGAACAGCAGTCCTAATTAAAGTAATTCTACAAAACCTATGTATGTTAAGGTGGTCCGTTATGTTGTGATATAATGGAGAGCATGAGTTCTGATGCACAGGAAGGTTAATGTTGTTGAGATTACAGCAGTAACAACGACCAGTCTGTTTTTGTTTTTTAAATTTTTTTATTTGTCCCTTTGTCCCAAACTTTACAGAATAGTGCGCTATAAGAACATCTTAAAAAGCAGTCATTGGTACAGAAGGAGATTGAGAGGTTGTCCGCTAAGGATCTAATACTGGATAATACAATCCAGATGTAGTAAAGCTTAGAGGAGCAACCAGCAGGAACACTGAGTTGAGATATGGGAGAATAAGTTGGGCATATATTGAGAACTTGGAAGGAAACTCATTTGTAGAAAAAAACATGGCGGCACGGTGAGCCACTGTAGACAAGTTAGGTATGGAGAGGCAAGTAATTTTCAACAAGCGGCAAGTCACATATGAGGAGAAGTGTAGTCAGCATTGTCTAATCAAGACATACAAGAATAGAGGTAACTTTCTGCAGTTACTATATAAATTGCAAAATTGTCAGTCCAGTTAAAAGGGAAAATAAAGAGTATGATTTATGAAAAGGAGACCATTGAAAGAGAATAGTAATACAGATACAAAAAAGCAATTATATGACAGAGGGTGTTGGTTTGGTATTTTTGTCAAGGGGAGGGACAAAACTAGATTTAAAATCTGCAGCAATACAGTAGGACTGATCTAACCGAGGAAAAATAAGCAGATGATTCAGAAACTGAGATGCTGGCAGAGTCTGCAACTTTGGGCTAACAAGTGGGCTTACCTATATAATTCTGGTGTCTATATATAGTTTGCTGCCCATTGGCCTGGTATGGTATAGGTTTTAGTGAGAATGTTGCTTCTGTTCATAAGTTCCTCCTGAAGGATTAATAACAACGTGCTGCTTAACTTGTTAAGGTGAGGAAGCATGCCTGAACCACATCTTTGGAGTTTGTATAGTTAGCCAGTGCATTATGATTCATTGTATTGACCTTTGAGGAATTAAAGTTGAGTCTACCCTCCAAGATTAAATCTTCTTACCTGAACTTTACTATTCGGTTCCAGAAGGAGACGTCTCGACCAATTGTACCATCTAGTGATTACTGATTCCTTCTGGAGAGTTTTGCCATATTGCTTTAGTAACACACCCAAAAAAATAATGACTCAGTCTTTTCCGATGATCTTTTAACCTTATACGAAAATGTACAATATATTTAGTTATCAAAAAGATTGTTATACTTTTGTGAGAAATTTTTTTAATGTACCAGATCTCACTTTCATTTTGTTATGAGGCCGCAGGTAATTTCAGCTGCATGGTATCCTGTGTATATCTGTATAACAAATGTGCACCTTTCTAAGGATTAGGATTAACTCTTTTGAGTTATTCCTGATACTAGCTTGCTTCCTGGCTAACTGATATAGGGTTAGCAAATACCTACTCCTGTAACATGATTATACATATTTTTCTTTTGCTGACCCACCATATTGTCCCTATAATTTCTGATGTTTTGTTCAGTTTAATAATGTGAGTACAATCTGTAAACCTTGTGCTTACAAAGTAGGGCCAATCCCTTAGCCTCCAAGACCCTCAAGGCAGGGTTTAAAATAATATGGTGTGGTTAGTAAATAATATAGGCAACAGGATACATGCCCAACTTTTAGCATTTTATTGTTTTACATTAAAAGTATGGATTTGTTGGTTTGAGATCTGTCCTATGCGTTGTACAACAGAAATCCACACACTCATTTTGACCTTTAGCAGTATTGAATATTCTTGGTAGGAGTGGAAACCAGCTAAAAAGAAACACGGTTTGTCGGACACGCACACTAAACGTTCTTGGCAACAATTCATTGGTATCTCCTGAGGCTTATAGAATGTGTGCAGTTGTCCAGCTGCATTCTATGTATGGTGATGGAGACTGCAACACTATACAAATGGGGCAGAGTAATACTTAATTCCTACATTAATACTGTTTTAATGCAGGAATCATTTGAAAAAGTAATATGATGGCTCCCTGGATTGAGTAGATAGAAACAAAGTACATTTATTTTAATATGTAATGTGTATTAGGGCACACAGTAGTCTGTTCTACCATTATTCTCCTTTCTACTGTTGTTTTCACGATTTTCCTATGTTTTTACTGAATGAGTATTGCACTTAACCCCTTCGGTGCTCATGACGGAATGGTTCCGTCATGACCCACGGTTGAGCTGTGCTCATGACGGAACCATTCCGTCATGACCACGCCCGCGCAAGATTCCGTCAGCACAGCGGCGGAATCTGCGCAGCATCGAAGGGGTTATATGCCTTTTGAGGCCCTTTTCATGCTGTGAAAATAAATGAAATAAACAGACATTGCCACATAAGTTGCATTTTATTATTAATTTATTTGATATCCTCTATTTCTCCTTCCAACTAATTCATTTCTGTTGCTAAGCCCCTTTAACCACTTATGAGATGCGCATAAGTGAAAGCCAGAGCTCTCATTAAAATGCAAGGAATTCAAGACTGCATACCTCCCACAGTCGATATCTCCCTTGACAACATTTTGAATCTGAAATGCTGATTTTCTAAATAACTAATGCATCTAATTTTAAAATGCATTGGTGTGCAGTCTCTGATGTGTGTGCTGCAGAATAAATAATGACTGACTATATGTAGATGATATTCACAAACCACAATAATATTCCATTGATCAACATTGTAGAAACCACCCGTAACATCAAAGAGTAAACATTATTTATCATAGTTAACGGACTAATTTTTCTCTGATAATAATACAATTTGTTTCATAGATAAAGGAACATACCCTGAAAGGTAAACAAGTTTACTTTTTATAACCCTGTAGATAATGGAAACATCAGTAAAAATGGGAGTAAATGAAGAAAGTGTTAACATAACCCCATAAATATAGAGCAGCTTAGATATTTAATATTTTGAGTCCCAACAATTAAACCTACATCTGAAATGCAACTCATCTTGGCATCTACTCCCTGGCATATTTTTCTTGCCGAACTATGCAACAAGCTCCTTAAAGGCACCTGGGGAGAGGTCTTCGATAGAACCTAATGTCTATGCACAACTCTCCTGCTCTTCCCAGTTCTGCCTTGTGGTCGAGGTTGGAGGTGGTGCATTAAATATAATGCTTCTTGCTTTGAAGCTCCAACTGTCCTTTCCAACATAGGCTTCTGTAGGGTTTATTTACCCTTTATCCCTGAGTTTGAGGGAGCTTGTGGTAGGTGTAGAACTATTCTCATTAAATGATTTTTGCAATATGTTGTCGGTAATAAAGCTACACACCTGATTTCACGTTTAAAGCAGGAAAAGAATTTCCTTCAGCCATATGGCCACCCACAAAGGGCACACCAGAATGTGAGCTCCAAGTTTTGTTGTGCCTCACAACTGTCTGTGATTACAATGTATTGCAATTGGAGCGTTTGGACATAGCCTATAACAAATGTTAGTATTGCAGTTGCTAATATACATTGTCTTATCAAGATCCACAATTAAGAGTGAAACATTCATATCAGGCTAGCTAGAAGTGCTCACAGACATCACAATCCGTTTGTGCTTTGCCTGACTGCGGTCATTCATTTGACCCAATCTCTGTGGGTATATTTGAATTCCTTCAAAAGGTACCACACGGATGAGAAACATATAAAGGGAAAGTTGTTTAACAGGGACAGGTTCCCCTTTGCGAATCAGATAGCAAGTCTTTTGAGATGTCTGTAGCTGTTCAATGGATTGTGACTGCAAAAGGGGTTACAAACGATTGATACATCTCCTTGTGATTTGTAACTAATCGTTTATTGTGATTCGCGATGAGTCACAAAACCTCTTTTGAGACTCAGAAAATCTCTCCTATTTGTTAAAGCGGTTTAGTACGTGGCAAAAAGGCATTTTGCAGCTGCAATCATGTGCTTTTGAAAATCAAGGGCTTGCACCCGCAAAATGGCTTTGTGCATCTGGCTCTTAATGGAGGACCTCCTCCACCCTCCTTACCTCTGTAGCATTACAGAATGGTCAAGCAGATCAAGGGATTAAACAGTACTAATAATTTACGGTGCCCCATAACAATTGAGCGGCGAATGTTAACTATAGTATCTAAAAGTGCTGTTTTTGTGGGGTTACTAGGTCTGGAACGTGATGATTGTCAATGTGTGCTTAACCTTTTCTGCTTACCATCCCCCTCACTACTTTGCTTAGAATTGGGAGCCACGGTGTGTGATGAAGGTTGTGATGGAGGCATGATAGCCTTTTTTAAAGGTTATCAAAACATATCTTGCTGGAAAGAGAAGTTACCTAGTAACAGAATGCTTCTGTCTAACAAATCTGGGTCGGTATTCAGCTGAGTAGTGAAACATATATGTTATCAGGGGTTTGATCTTCCTTAAAGTACTCTCTGTGTCTAGTGTGATGTGGAAGAAATCAAACTGAGGGGCTAGAGAAGGCACTGCATACAAAATGTCTGCTGAAGATATTTTTACAGTCTCCGTTATTTTCATTCTGACAATTTTTACTTTATCTTGGAGAAAATTAGCAATACTGTTCCAAAGCTTTTGCAAGTGTAGGTATACATTTGTATTGTTCCGTTGTATAAAGTACCTTCTAGCTCCTTAATAGAGATGAACTATATAATTAAAAAATGTCCTTGTAAGTAGTATGAGCTTTTTATTATGTCTTGGGCTTGTCCTTCGAGTTGTCATTTCCCTATAAGGGTTTTGCTTCTTCCTACCCCTGAACCCTAAAACCCCTTAAAGCATTTACCCCTGCTTGCCATGAATCCTAAAAAAGCCTTACCTCCGTTTACCTCTACCTGCCCGTGAACCCTAAAAATCCTTTACATCTACCTACTCCAGAACCCGTAATACCTGTCCCTTAAGCATAAACGAAAAACCTGGCAGTGGAACCCTCAGAACCACAGCACCTGAACTGCTATCCCTCTAATATTCTGACCCCTCTCTACTTCTTGGGGTTTGTGTACACACTGAAACACACCCACCATCACAGTGCAAATCCTCATGGGATCATAACAATTTAAAACATAAGCACAGGTGCACCACACATCAATTACAAAAACTGAGAGAACAAATGTATAATCTGTATACAACGCAGATATTATTCAAAATGTTCCTTTTTTTCCAATTTTCTGTTGCTTTTAAAACGTGGTCATAAACATCTGTTTTCACAATGATACAGCCGACGCGTTTCGTCCTACTAGAGGACTTCTTCAGGGCACTGATAACTTGAAGAGGTCAATCACAGCAAAGAGGAAGAGTCAAATGAATAACCAGAGCAACTGCCTATATGTCGTTCCCTATCTAAGTCACGTTTATCTGAAATACTCAATATCAAATGTATAGGCAATGTTCCTCAAAATCATAGATATTAATAAGATACAGAAAGCAAGGATGTCGGTTGGGTCCAATGAGGGGGCCCGTCTGTTACGCAGAGTAATGCGAAAACGAAAGGGGATTACACCTGGATCGGTCGATACTGAGTTTAAGTATCAATCAGTTTGCAGATTCCTTATAAAAGGGGAAAAGTATCAATAATACAGACGGAACCCCAAGGCAAAGGCACGCATATGAACTTAGATCTTGCAAGCCTGCTTGTAATCACCCGGTTGAATCACATAAGCACCATATCATTGGCCCCAGTACCGTATGCAGCAGACCCAAACTATGTCAGTTCAAATGCAATAATATCTGTTTTATATACAGATTATACATTTGTTCTCTCAGTTTTTATAATTGATGTGTGGTGCACCTGTGCTTATGTTTTAACCTGTCCCTATGTTTTAACCTGTCCCTTAAGCCTTAACCCACTATTTTTAAGTGAAATACAAATGTCAAAAAACCTGAGTTGGAAAGGCCTACGCTTAAAAAGAGTACTTTTGTTTTACTTACCCGTGTTGCAAAGGTTTGCATAGTAACATTCATAGTGGCAGATGCCACATTATAAACATTAGATACCATCTATTGTAGGGCCTAACATATCATCAGTCTCGCTCAGTGCGCTTAGGCAGAACTGGCAATTCGAAGGACAGTCCCACAACATGTGCAAGTTCCATTTGCTGTTCACTCCTCCGACAAGCTTCAGACAAGTTAACTGTGAATCAGTAGGTGCGGTGAAGCACCTGGTTGGTCAGTTTATTATTGCTGTTTCTAAGATTACGATTGTCACTAAGCTAGTCGCTAGGTATTTTCAGGTAACTTAAGGCCTGGCTCTACCTCCTAAGTTCGCTTTAGTACCATGAGTGGGTGTTCAGTCTCGGGCTGCAGGAATCCATAAGAGATTGCAAAAGAGACCATGTACCTGTGTTATGGGATTTGCTTCCTATTTGCTCCTTGTGGTGGGCAAGAATGGACATCAGGCTATGCTTAAGTAGGGGATACTTCCAAAAGTCATCCATTCACAGACCAATTTTGAATCACTTGTGGGCAACCGTAGTAAAGGAACCTTCATTCAAGGTGCATGGGAAAACCTGCACACATAGTATCCCATTCACTCCAATAGAAAAGTCAACAGTTAACGTGCAAGTGGGAATTTAGCTGGCTAGTGTCTGATGCCATAATAACAAAGCTGTAGTATTTTGTCTATTTAAAATATTAACTTGTCTAACCCAGTCTGATGTGTTGACTCATTTCAGGGCAAAGTCTCAATAAATTATTACATGTGCCTTTTGGGACGTTTATACACAACTTGGGAGAGTTGTGCCAACTTGTTGGCCTACATGTTTACCTCTATGTTAGGGCATTTCTAGTCTCCCTTGGTTGATATTGTATTGAAGCATTCTGCTTGTCTTTTTACTTCCACCCAGCCACACAAGGTCAGTCAACATTTAAGTGTATTATTGGTGGCAGCGAGACTATCTTGCTGACACAGTCCCCAACAGACACACCACAGAGATTTCCAAACTTTAACAGTGCTTTATCTTTCCCCACAGAGCATCAAAACCTACCTTTACAATGCCCATCAAGGTTGATCTAAGATCGTGTCTCTTGAGAGAGACCAGATCAGTGAGGCAAGCTATAGTCTTTTAGGTACCCAAGCTTGAGAGAGACCCAATGTATTTTAAGTACCGATGCTCCTCTCAGTAATGATTGTAGATAATATTATACTTATAGGAGCTATTGCTAAGATGAATTTTCAGTGCGATATTACAGTTAAAACATCTATGCCAGTCATTTTTTATACCTAATCATTCTACAATAATGAATCTCTGGCATTTATTTGTATATCTGTCTGCTAGAGAATATATGTGGCCTAGCTAGACATTGAGAAGGTCTTTGATATCTTGGTGTGGGTATCCCTGTCTCAGATGCTGAAGTAGTTTAATTCTGGTCCCAACATTACAACTTGGATCAGGCCTATGTATTTGCAGCCCATTTGAGAGTAAATGCAGTTCAGTCATTTTTGTTAAGGCAGCGTACTGGTGAGAGGTCCTGAAAGGAATATCCTTTGTCTCCCTTTAGGAAACCTGTGGTCAATCTGCTTACAATAAACTTGACGGATTAGAGGATAAAAAGGAAATGTGACGCATATGCTGATGACATGTTGGTCTATTTAAAGGAGTTTGAACAGTCCATACATGATATGCTAGAAAAATTGGAGACCTGCTCTGGCTACCTACAGACTGGCCTCATTTGTTCTTACTGGGGCGTGCTGACGAGCTGAGTTGGGGCTGGACTCCCAAACATAGCCTACTCCAGCATATATGGGATTTGAAGCATGGGACATGACACATAGTGCAGTATTGACTTGAATATGGTCTGAAACTTGAGTGGCATATGTGACACTTAGCCTTTTTGGAAGGACCTCCCATTATTGATAATTGGAAGGTGTTAGTCCTATCAGTCTTAGGGTGGTCTTCAACCAAAAGATTTGCCTGTACCCTCTGTTTTGCTGAAGTTTGTTTTTGTTGTCTCTTGGACTCTGTGTACCCTATGACTGCTAACCAGGGCTAAAGTGTTTGTGCACTCATTTAAACATGGTAAAATTGGCTTACACCTGATTGGCATATTTAATTTGCATACAAGTCCCTTGTAGATTGGTATACCATATACCCAGGGTCTGTACATTAAATGCTACTAGTTGGCCATCAGCACTTACTGTGCCACCCACTTAAGTAGCCGCTTAAAACATGTTGTAAACTGCCAATTTGGCAATGTAAACCCCTTGCCAAGCCTTAAACTCTCCTTTAAATGAATGTAAGGCACCCCTAAAGTAGGCCCTAGGAAGCCCATTGGGCAGGGTGCATTATAATTAAAAGGTTGGACGTGTACTTTTAAGTTTTACGCGCTCTGGTAGTGGAAAAACGGCAACATTTGTTATTCACTAGTGTGAGGCCTATCTTTCCCATAGGAAAACATTTGGATGCCGTATTACATTTAGTAAGTGCTGACCTTTGATTTGAGAGTTAAATAAACAGGGGTAACCCTATAACCCAAGGAACCTGGGCCTCGTCAACATAATATAAACAATGGTTCCAAAGGGAAACTATTACTTTCAATTGAAATAGATCAAACAGCAAAAATCAAAAAGAATCAAAAAAACACAGCATTGATAAATCAACCAAATAATCAATATTAAGCAATAAATTACAATTCAAAAAACAACAATTTATTCCTTGTATTTTCAATTTGATATCAACTCATTTGGATATAGACAAAAATGAAAAGGCTGTATATACAATATTATAGAAAAACGACGCAGTGACAAAGTGAATAAAGTGACTAAGTGTAGTAGTGAAAGTGTAAATATTTACAGTATATGCACGTGATTATCAATAAAATCAAAGTATACACAAAAAAAGATAGGACATGTGTCTTACAAGGTTTATTCTGTATTCATAACGAAGTTGAGGACTCTTTACAACAAAAAGTTTTTTGTAAATTTTGTATTTTGTGTATACTTTGATTTTATTGATGTCTATATCCAAATGAGTTGATATCAAATTGAAAATACAAGGAATAAATTGTTGTTTTTTGAATTGTAATTCATTGCTTAATATTGATTATTTGGTTGATTTATCAATGCTGTGTTTTTTGATTCTTTTTGATTTTTGCTGTTTGATCTATTTCAATTGAAAGTAATAGTTTCCCTTTGGAACCATTGTTTATATTATGTTGACCTTTGATTTGAAGCAGGTAAACATTTTATGTTTGGTGTTTAAGAGATTTTATTTAAAAGTCCTCTTTGATGGTAAAGTTGAATTTCAAGTTACCTATTTGAAAGTGCCACTTTTAGAAACATGCCATTTACCTGTTCTAACTATTTGGTACCTGCACCCTGTCCTAGGTTACATGACTGGGTGTGGTTGGCAGTTGGACTTAGTTTTATCCTCCCAGACAGCCACACAGTATAGGAATTAGGTGTGCCTGGATGGGCCATCAACTGGCAGGAGGGTTGGGGGCAGAGCTGGGCATATCCCCACTTGCAACTAATTAGGCTGTGCTCTCACTTCACCCAAAGGACTTGCCACTCCTGCCTTATTCATGTAGCCAGCTTGGCGCCAGGGCAGGGGAGTCAGGAAACTTCAAGCACTTCAAAGAAAACTCTCTAGAAACGTTTCCAACTTCAAAGAAGGCACCAGGTATAAAAATAGGAACCTCAGACACATTTTTAAATTCACTTTCTGGGACTGCGGAAGGACTCTGAGAGCTGCCTGCTTTGTACTCCAGAAGATTGCCTTGTAGCACCTAGAAGGACTACTTTGCTGCCTAAAGCATACCTGGAACCCCCAAAAGCTTGCCAATCTGCCTGAGCCCTGTTTCATTATATGAACCCAGAGTGTCTCCAAGGGCTAGTTGGCTGGCTTTCTCATCAGAGCCTCAGGGACAGAAAAGGATCTAATCATCTTGAACTCGCACCTGGACCCAGCCTGAGTGAGTCTTAACCCACCCAAGTGTACCCCTCCAAACCTGGACTCTTCGTGGTGGTCCTAAAAGTGCCCAAATCCAAACCTTGGGCCTTAAACATTTAGGGCTAAAATCGGCTCTGAGAACCGAGCGTAGACCGTGACGAGCCTGCTTGTCTTTCCGCCCAAAGTGGCATCGCCAGTCGGCCTGACTTCAGGGCAGCTTCTGCAACATTCTTTTTGACAGTAGCAAATCCTGTTCATTGATACTTCACCAAAGGAGGTATCTGGCTTCCTGGAACTCGTATTGACTACAGCCTCCTGCCTCATCCTGCTGGTGATTATCCATTTCCAAAAAGTCCAAACGTAGAAATCTTCACCGAGCCTTCATTCAGCTGCTCCCCGACAACAACACCTCCTTGGACATCGCTTGCAGCCTTACCTGCTGAACTTTACCTTTCTCAGTACATTTTCTTCAAAATGTCTTCCAAGTCTGAAGGTAAGCTCTGACTAGGACCAATCTACTTTTTAGGTCAAGCCTGGGCAGTGGATGTGCTGCTCTGTGAGGCATGCTGTATTCAGGTATGGACTTGAAGCTCCGCCCATCTTTTCCATTGGCTCCTGTTACTGTCCTATCTAAATCGTTGCTTTTGATTCATGAATAGGCTTAGTAGACTCGCCTTGTCTGCATTTGTAACCTCCCATGAGGACTGGACTTTTTGCTTGTGGTGTTACATGGTCTGCTTTATCTAGTCTGTGAACACTATTGTCTTTAATGATTTTCCCCAATTCCACCCATGACGTGCTTTCGTACAAGGCAGCATGCCACACGCTTTTATAATTTTAATTAGTAATGGCAGTCCACTTTAACTATAGCGGCCGCGCAACTTTTTATTTTATTTATTTGACCACGCAGTCCGCTGTAACTATAACTGAATCGCTTCTTTATTTATTTTATTTGTCAGCACAGTCCGTTTTAACTTTAGAGGCCCCGCTACTAAACCTTTTTTTTTTCCAGTGAAAGCACCCTTTACCGTGCTTTCACTTCACTTAGTGGCCACGCCTCTTTTGAGGTCTCAACTAATCAGCGCGCAAGCGCTGCTTAGGAGTGACCTCTTGTGATCGGTCAGCACTTTTTGGAAAACTAGTGCATGTACTGCACTGTTTCCCAATGAGCGCTCGTGCATGTATGGCATCCACCTTGCGGGAGCGAGCAGCTTCACCATCTGTTTCCAATTATCGTGCCCGCGCCGCGCTGGTTAATTGGAAACAGATGGTGCTGCAAGGTAGATGCTGTACATGCACGAGTGCTTTCACATTCTTGCCGGCTCGTCACCCCTCACAACCCGCATTTACCGTTCGAACATGGCCACAGAGTTCTAATTGAAAGCAAGTGTGACTGCATCACCTCACTAAGAGTTAAAGTCTAGTTTGCGTAGTCCTTTTACTATGTTTATTGAACTGCTCGCACTTCTAGTGACAGCCGCTGTCAGTCTGTCACAGCCATGGCAGCCCTCGTCTTGACTCCGGAACCCCGGCTCACCGGGCAGCAATCGCTGCCCTGCTGGTACGAGCACATCACCATGGAGCTTGAGGCAGAGGGACCAGGCACAGAAAGCGCGATACGAGCAAGTGTTCCAGTCCTGTGAGTAATGCATGCCCAAGATTTAAGTGCAGCCCCTCCTGCCCTTTTAAGAGCAGCCCCTCGGCTCTGTCCTCCTTGTCCCCATTGCAGCGTAGTGTCACAGAATTGAAGGCAAGCAGTACATTACTAGTTCCCGACCATGAACCTCTAACTAAATTAACAAAGCACTTTAGTGAAAAAAAAGTTTGTTAGACCAGCATCTGAAAGTGAAAGTACCATCATTCAAGCATATACCTAACAATACCTACCCATTACTATGTGGGTACTTAGTGAAAACTTGATGCTGTTGGTCTTATTGTGCCCAGTCCCCTTTTCCGGGTGGTGTCTGGCTTTAAAGCTACGTTTAGTGATACTGAGATACAAAAATCCTGTGATCTAAAACAGATCCTGCATTGTTTAATCTCTATTGAGTTTTGAGGAATGTCCTGGCTTAGTTCATAGCACCTGAAACTAGGCGCTGCATTGGCGAGGAAACAACGCTAAAATACCGAGCCTGGTAGAAAATGAAACCAACACTTTAGTGTTTTCACTGATTGCATATTAATGCTTCCAGTAGCCGCTCCCACCAGGGTGCATCTGAGCTATTCTGATTTTAAAATACTCCAAGGCAGCCTGGAAGTACTAGAAGAAGGCAAAAAAATAATAATCAATGCTAAAATAACAAATCAATTGCCTGCCGTGATAACATGACACATTGAGGGAGTACTCAACATATAAATGCATGTTCGGACAGTTGATCAATGATTTATAGCCGTATGGCTAACGGAGGATTCCTTCCAATTTTGAAGTGGTAGAAGGCACAGCATTTAGCCCTCTAAGGTATCTCAGTGGGGTGAGAAACTCCCACAATTCAGCTTCAAAGCTTTGTCTTTTTAGATTTCAAATCGCACAGAAAAAAAAAAACCATTTCTACCGGGTGGGAATGGGTACCGTTCATACGAACATTCATAAATAAGAAGTCAGTTGTGTCATTTCAAAATAGTTTAAACCTTGTAACATGATTTGGGTGCAGCCTCAGGTGTGCAAGGGCAGGTGTGGAGAGTGGTCGGGCGGCTTATGTTGATGACCTCCCTCTTATGGTGCCAACACCTTCTTGAACGAATCCAGTTTGTAGACCACCCAGTTCTTAGTGTGTGAACCCACTCTCTGGGAGCAGGTTTTCTGGACAGGGATAACGTGACAGTGGAAACAGGTTTTGAAGGAATTTCATCTTGTGAACAAACTTGATGATTTTGTGGCCATGCAATGGGCCACGAAACGGCTGCATACTCCTCACTACAGTACTGGCAGCATGCTCAGCATACACTTCAACATCAACTACTTTGAAAGTAATTTTCACGTTAGCCCCAGATGACTAGCTGTTTACTAGAAGTGCCATTTGTTATAACAAGTGTTGGAGCAGGTTTGAAGGGCGCGAGGTAAGTTGTGGGACTTGTGTATTTTCCTTTACTTTTATTGTGTTTATCGCTTGATATGGACTTTTAAAACAATCCTCCTTGGTAAGCAAGTCAAGTGCTTCACTGTGTACTGCCTTTGTATCTGGGACGCGTAACTTTTTTTTTTAACATGTTGCAGTCTCTAACACAAGCAGTTCGTATCCTTGCTTTATTCAATAAAGGTTTGAAAAGGAATAGGCTTCAGGGTCAATCAAAGGAGGTTTTTGAAAATGTAGGATCCACACGCACTTACTCAGCGACCCTGAAAGTATTTTATGACTTAGTCGTTTGTATGGTGTACAGTCTACCATTAGTATGGCCCTTGCATTGCAAACAAAGTCTGGGTAACTTGCAACCCTTTATTTGATGATTTCACCGCAGACCGCCATCTGAATTGCCTTTTACATCTGTATCATCAGTGTTGGGTTTTGAGTTCTTTTACTGCTTCCGGGAAGAGTAAATCAGACACCGTATAGATGGCTACTGCTTATAAAGGGTAAACAGTGTTCATCAATTGTATAGCTCAAAATCCCTGGTGGCACAGCACACAGGTTAATGTGCTTCATGGCTAAACACTTATAAGGTCCCAAAGGCGAGACCTATTGGCTACGCCAATGTTTGTTTTAGTTGCAGCTCGCCATATTCAGGTTACAGCGAGCTGCCTATAAAGAAAAGGGCACTGCCGCCATGCCACTGGAGTCAAGCTATCCTGGCAGATGAGGGGTGAAACCCCGAAACCAGTCCCAGGGTGCTAGTTTCCAGTCCAGGGAGGACCTGGCTTGGCAGTTCGGGCTGGACTGTTCCCATGAGGCCCAAGGGTCAAGACTGATTTGCATATGGCTGAGTTCAAACTGGAATGGCATGGTGAGCAAAAAAACGATGGATTTAGGCCCATATCTCTGTACTGGGGTGAATGTATGACTTTGTTCTGCATTCTGTCCATCAACTGTTCTTTTTGCCATTAAAGTGAAAGCATGGCATGGGGCCCTTTTACAAAAGTAAATGGCGGACCGTACCCCTTTCTTCAGATGCGGCTCCACCCCAGTTTGGACCCAGCCATATGCAACAGCCCTGACTCTGCTCCTCATGGGAACAGTTAAGCCTGAACTAGCAGGCCATGTCCTCCTTGGACCGGAAACATGCATCCCGGGGCTAGTTTCGGGTTATCACCTTTCATCAGGCAGGCTAACTTTAACCCAGTCGCTCAGCGAGCAAGGGACCCATGTCTAGGCATCCTGTTGGCCACTGGGGGCGAACATAGCAAACACAGCAAGATAGTGGACAGAGTGCTGAAACTTTTCAACCACTCCCTCCCAGTCAAGAGATCTGGGTTTAATCTCTCGTTGTTTTGCTCAGTATGCCACCCTAGCTGGACCCATCCATATGCAAACAAATTCAGCCTGAGTGGATTGTAACACACAAATGATGGACAGAATGCAGAACAAATCAAACATTCACCTGCAGTCAAGAGATCTGGGTTAAATCCATCTTTCTTTTGCTCACCTTGGCAGACTAGTTCAGACCCAGCCATATGCAAATCAGTCTTGACCCTTCTCATGGGAACATTCCAGGCGGGACTGCCAGGCCAGGTCCTCCTTGGACTAGGAATAAGCATCCTGGGACCAGTTTCGGGATATAACAAGCCACTCTTCCTGGTGATCTCTAAGACACGTAGACATTCTCCAAGGTTTCCAAGTATTATTATATTGTCGGTATATGAAAGCAGTTAGCTCCAGAGCGTACCCTTAGGAATACTCTTAATGGCCTCTCTCGTATGCGGCTTTGAAGGGCTCCCGTGCCATATGAAAAAGTCTGGACAAGAGAGGAGAACCAAGCATGGTGTCTCTTTAAGGTGCTGGGTGGTGAAAAAACCAGGCAGATCTGCTCAGAGGGCGTCTATGCAGGAAAACCATACAAACAAGAAACCAAACTCATTGAAAGTATGCATTATGTAAGGCCCTGTTTATCAGATTCTTTTCTGTCTTCGACATACACAAATATTGGCAGATTGCTCATTCGAGGGTTTGTATTTATGTTGTGTCAAGTAGTCAATTAAGTATCTCAAGCCATTGAAACAACCCCATTCCAAATGAATTGTATTGCTGATATAAAGTTGATTGTCTACTATTGTTTCTTATGAATATTTAACTCCACATTGATTGAGAGTTGTTATATAATTTGGTAAGTCATGTTGACTCTATTTCAGAACAGCATGTAGAATTCTGTTGCGCACAAAACTGGCCTGGCACTTTTGCCCACCTTCAGAATCTTGATGGTGCTATACACTTGCCTTTTAGTAATAGTCCTTATGGACGACTCCGGCAGCTGTCCCCTTAGCTTTGGCAAGTAAAGGTGACTGAAGAAAGCTTCAGCTGTGATTTTGTAGAGGTCACAGTAATATGCAAGGTATTAGTATCAGTCTATCGTCATTGCACCATTGGCTGTTCTGATGGTGGAGGTCATTCGCATATTGGAATTGTCTGATTGAGTGGGCAATATTTTCGGTCTTGTTGACTCTCTTCTAGAATGTACAGCCAGTATGTTTATGCAGGGCAAGGGCCCTGCACATGGTTTTGTTTTTGACTCCAGTACACCAAAATCTGTATAACATGTTTCTCCTCTGCACATCTCTCGGTTTATCAATACCTTGGGTACAACCTTGGTGGCATCCTAGGTTGTTTGGGGTGAAGTGGCAGCTGTGTTCAGAGCTATGTATTTTCTTAGCACTTGTCTGAGGACGTGTGCAGTGTCTGGTTTGTGAAACAGTGTAGGGTTGAACTTTTGGGTCTTACGATCTTCGATTATCAGTATTGACCACAGACGCAGTTAAACTAAAATGTGGACTGAAACCCCTGACAGCTGACTCGTTTTCAGGAGGGCAACAAGTCATAATCTACCTGCCATAATGTGTAATGTCTTGGTTAGTGTTGTAGTTCCGTTACTTGGAATGTAAACCTCAAGTCATCAGTTGGATTGTGCTCCATTCCTAAAATAAAACAGAAATCTGTGATTAATTTGAAGATCATACATAAGTTGCCAGAGATTCAACTGAATTGAGTACAGCACCCAAGACCTAAGAAAAGACCTTCTGTGCCGATTTGGAGAAGTCTATATCATCTCGTTCAGTCCATAGACTGGCATGAAAATCACCTCTTTAGTATTTATTTTGCCAATTTCCACCTTCCTCCGTCTCTGACACTGACTGTCTATTTGGAAACAAACCCTCCCAAGTAGTAATACTTTTCCCATCTGTTTGGCTATACTCTAATTACCCCATGTTTATGTTTCTGCATCAGCTGCTACTCTATGTGCAAATGCTCATTTTAGTACACTTGCTGGGTGCTGAACCTCCGACCCATAATGATTTACTCAACCTGCTACTACGTCTGACTTAATATGAATTTACTGAATTTGAATTCCCTGTTTGAAAACGTAGTGAACTAATTTTAAATGCCCTCTGAATCACAAATATATCGAGAATACTTTAACATACTAGCATCTTTCCTTTCCAGTCTTATGATAGTAAATGTATTAATGCTACGTGTTCTATTCTATGTCAAGTTGCATTGGTTGTAGGTAGAATGCATCTAAGAGTCTTGAAACATTCCATGCAATATAGCTTGGCTGTCTGTTCAAGCAGTGTTCACTAGTTTCTCTAAGAAATCGTGTCTTTCGGTGTAGCATCCCCTATTTTTATGAACACCTGTTCCCTTTCCCTAGTATTCATATTAACTCTTTGAAAAATAGCTACCTTTCATAACTTTGTATCCATTTTCAGTTTAATAAGTCCTGGTTAATTTCCTAGCACTATGAACTTTTTAACAGTGAGGGTTTTTTTAATCCACATTTAAGGATGCCTAGATAATTATTTTAAGACTAAAAGCCTGTCAGACTTCGAATGTCCGGGCAGTAGTCGTGTTAATACTTGAATGTTTGGTTTTTTTAATACGACTGTACAGTCTTAGTATTGTGTTTTTAAAAAATAATATACATGTAAATACAATTTCAGAGATAATACATCATGGTGATTCTGACTTTTTTTAATGTTGAAGTCTATAATGTCTTTAGAAAGGACGCCTTGTCCTATTTGGTATTAATGTTAGTTAACTAAGGTTTTTTAAGTAGCTTTGCCTTATAATATTTTAGTATCTGTAAAAAGTAAACAAAAACAGAAATCAGTGATTCGTTTGGATATCCTACATGAGCTGAAGTTTTACATTTAAGCTCATCATAACACTTAATTTGTTCAAATCAACATAAAGTGATTCAATTCCTTTAATGAATATAAGCAAAAAGGTGCTGGGGGAACGCATATATTAATCCGACTTTATTATACAGCCTTTAAACGTAACCTCTGCTTTATTTGCTCTTCTTTTAGGGTTGGCCCGGGCAAAGTCAGTTCCCACAAAAACATACTCCAATGAAGTGGTTACTTTGTGGTACAGGCCACCAGATGTTTTGTTGGGTTCAACAGAATATTCTACACCGATTGATATGTGGTAAGCCTAAAACATTTCTCAAACTGTTTTTCCTGAACTTGCTTGCAGATTAGAATCTGTGTGGTCATTAGGTGTTCTCTTGGATCTGGTACCTTAAGAAATATTATGTGGTCGGAAAGATAAATCCGAGATTGAGATACTCGGTGCTTAGATCTACATGGAACCTGCAAGCTACCCATTAAGACCCAAACATAGAGATGGCTCATCAAGCCTTTGGTACTTCCAAATTCAAAGTACATTAGAAATACTGACTTGTTTTCATGATTCAAGATCCTAAAATCATCATGGATATTCTGAACAAGAAAGATTTCCCTACCTGCCCACTGAGGACTAAATGCTGTGTAGCCTTTATGCAGTACATCAGTTTCAACAAGGAGTTGCTCTTCAGCAATCTTTGTTCTTCATCTTTTTGGATTGATTTCTATTTCCTAACTATTAATCTCCGCCACAGCTTTGCAACTATTTCCAGTATATATCCTTTTGCTTTTATTCTGGGCTAAAGGACTTTAGCACAAAGGATGTGAGTTGGACCTTACCAACGTTTTTGCACTTGCTGAAGTTAAGTTTCAGTATGGATGTGGCTAATGTTTGCAACTGAGGCAGGAGGGTGCATGGCAACTCTTTTGATGCTCTTGAGAGTTCCCTGTGTCGGAGTATAACCTGAGGTATCATGGGAAATATTGGCTCCTTTCTTTGTGCTTGCATCTCTAATTTGAATGTGCTTTCTAGCACAGCGCCAGCCATGCTGATCGTTTGGGGAGGCATGAGGCAGCTAACAAAGGTTACCGCCATACAAGCAAAGGACTACGGGATATAGGTGAGATTGGAGGCGGGTGGGAGAATACAATTTTGAGAAGACTGCAGGACCTGAGTCGGACTTTATCAGAAGGGATATCCTTATGTGTGGGCTGCTTGACGTCAGATCCTTGTCTAAGCATCACTTGGAGACTAAATTGTTATTGGAAACTCATGACCTGGATGCACTGTTCATGACAGAGACATGGACACACCCCGGCTCAGATTTGGAGCCAGGGCTGGCTTGTCCACTGGGATATAAAGTTTTCCATAAGCCACGAACCAGTGGCAGGGGAGGTGGAGTAGGGATTATTTTTAAAGAGGTATGGGACTTTGCCCCAATGGATATTGATGAGGTAGAGGGCTTTGAACTATTAGGATTTTTGTTAAAGGATCCTAAGGGACATATGCTGACCGGCATAGTATGCTATAGGCCTCCTGGGGCAGTCAGCCCCCAACAACAGCAGGCGCTTATTGAGGTCCTTAGCAATATGGCGATTACCCACTCCAGACTGCTTATTGTGGGAGACTTTAATCTGTGGCTAAATGGGATTCTGGTTTCGGGCTACAATAATCTCCTCCAATCCTACGAAAGCTTAAACCTGCACCAATGGGTCACAATGCCAACGCATAAGGGAGGACATATATTAGATTTAATTTTCTCCGAAAAGCAGTTTATCGGAGCAGTGGACATCCTGCCAGTGGGTTGGTCTGACCACCACCTGATCAAATTTCTGGTATACAACCCCTGGATGTGCATCTGAACCACTAGAGAGGTGAGGAAGTTTATGAGTAGGGACTGGAAGGAGTTCCTGAAAAAGGCAACAATATCCCCTGTATTTCCCCTTAATGGATGCTTTGATGAAGACAAGCAGGTGGAAGAGAACTATGCGGCCTTCTGTGAACAGATAAACATCAGACTGGCTCAGATTGTCTCTCTAAAAAGCCGTAAAAAAAACAGGCAGACCCTCAGCCCCATGATATAATGAAAAATTAAAAAACTTGAAACAGAGATGCAAGCAGGCAGAGAGGAAGTGGAGAAAGATGTATGCAGACGAGGATAAAACTGTCTGGAAGGCGGCAAAAGTTAACTACAAAAACAATTACTTTTTTTTATAGCAAAAGCAGAGTACTTCGCAGACACCATTTTGAAAGCTCCTAACAGCACTAGAAGTATTTTTTAAATGAGTGATATTGCCAACCCGTATTGTTCTAAAAATAAGATTTATCCTACTCAGGATCTCTGTGATAGCCTAGTGACCTTCTTTGAAGACAAAATCAGAAAAATTATTGATGGACTCAAAATGGGCAATGTTACTGAGGAAGAAGATCACATTGGTAGGGCTAGATGTTCTCTACATGCTAAAAAGATGAGATGGGTAGGGGGGAGAAGCTGAGCTCCTTAGACCACTTTGAGACACTCCTGGTGGAGGAGTTTAATAGAGTGGCTCTGGGTGTCTCCTCAGGATCACCTATGGACCCACTACCACACAAAAGTTGGAAGGAATTGGGCCCAGAACTTTTCCTGATACTCCGGCAGATCTGTAATCAATCCTTGATGAGCGGGTCAGTGCCGGATTGCTGGAAACAAGCGTTGGTGACACCACTTCTGAAAAAAGCAATGCTTGATCCAAATTGCCCAACAAATTACAGACCCATCTCTCTACTACCCTACCCAGTAAAGATCTTCGAGCGACTGGTCAATAAGACACTCTCCAAGTTCCTGGACATGGAACGGAGACTGCTCTGGTGACCGTGTTGGACGATCTTTGAATGCGAGCAGACGGGACAATCGGCTATACTGATTTTGCTTGACCTATCTGCCGCATTTGACACTGTTAACCATGAGGTTCTTCTGGCCAGACTCGAAGAGATTGGGGTAGTGGGCACAGCTTTGAAGGGGTTTCAATCTTATTTATCTAATAGGCGACAGTCAGTGGCACTCCCTCCCTTTCAATCCGAGTTCACCAATATTCTGCACGGTGTCCCTCAGGGATCTGCGATTAGTCCAATATTGGTCAACCTATATGAGCCCTCTGATTGCTGTTATAAGGGCTCACAATGTCAATCTTGTAAACTACGCAGATGATACTCAACTTATCCTATCTCTAGCGGGAGACCAGTCTATTTCATTGGAAGACTTCCACACCTGCATGCGGGACACTGCACATTGGCTGAGAGAGAACTCCTTACAATTCAATGCTGATAAGACAGAAGTCCTTTACTGTGCAGCCGGGAATGTCCCGTCACCCCCCCCCCCCCCCACCACCACCACCACCACTTCCTATTAATTTTTGGCCCATACCCACAGCTACCCCACTGGCTCCCACCGGGACAGTGCGTAACCTCGCAGTTATGTTCAACGACAAACTGTACCTAGAAACACAAGTAAATAAAACAGTGGGGAGCTGATTCTCCCTTATCAGAGTCCTCCGAAAGATTCTCCAACTGCTACCAACACAGGCTAGAGCGCTGATAGTACAAAGTACTATCCTGAGCAGGCTGGATTATTGCAATGCCTTGCTGCTGGAGTCCCCAAGATATTTGATTGAGAGACTCCAGAGAATCCAGACTATGGCGGCTACGCTAGCCTTAAGAAGGCCACGATGCTAATCTGCTTCTCAGACTCTCTCGGAGCTGCATTGGCTTCCAGTATTGCAAAGAATACAATTTAAATCACTTTGCATAGTGTTCAAAGCTCTGCATGGTGTTGGAGCTAAACCAATGCAGAACAAATTTGCTTGGTATGCCCCTACCCGGAGCCTTCGCTCTTCCCCCGCCAAACTGGTGAAAGAGCCCAGATTTAAAAGAACAAAATCTGGAGGTAGGGCCTTCAGCACCGCAGCACCGCGGCTCTGGAACACCCTCCCACCTGAGATCAGACAGTGGAAGATCTTCTTCAGTTTAGAAAAAGGCTAAAGACATGGCTCTATCCCAGAGCATGGCCCTTACCACTCTCTTAGGCCTCTCCTGTCAACTTTGCTCCACGTCCTCCGTGATCAGTTGAGTACACGTATTATAGCGCCAGGGTACCCGTGGGGTAATAGTGCGCTTTATAAGTGGCGATAACAATAACAATTTTCTAATCATGAAAATGTGTGACTGTCCCTGGTAAGAATACGTAGACCTTTGATTCTGGCTAATACGGAGGGAGATATCCCTCCTTGCTTAACAGCTCTTTGGCAAGGGGCTCCTTGAAAAATGTGCTAGCTATTTAAGTTTTAGCTTTCCATAAATGAAACATTCAAATGGAGGGTGGGACATTCAAACTGAGGAAGCCAGTGTGTTTAGATTTTGGTAAGTGCTCACTGAAGCCATGGTTGTGACATGCCAAAAGGAAGATTGCTCCATATGAATATACATTCCAGTGTTGTTAGCCAATTAGTTATTGATGGCAGGTTTTGTAAACTCTGTCACTACGAATATTGAATTAGAGGTGACATAGGACAGCAGACACCACAGAAGTCGCGGTATCAAGAGCTCCAAGAATTCAGCTCCTTGTGTTGGGTCTCAGGGACGTTCTGGATTTGGCATATTTATTTTGCCCCTCTCTGGTTTGTTCCTTAGGTGGTTGGTGCATTGGGAAAGTTAGAAAGAAAATACTTCTCCACCATCTGTGGAAAAGATAAGCCAGTGTGGAGGTGGTGCGCCGTTTACAGACACCAGATGTGACTAGATAATGACGAGAGGTATGAAACATAAGTGAATATATTTTAGTTGCCTTGTTCTACAAACTGGGACATTCATGAATTGAATAAGCACAATACTTTAGAAGACTGTTTTGAAACAAGACTAGTAATAGAATAAAGACCTATTCGGTGTCCAAGGGAAAGATTAGATAGGTTGGAGGTTTTCACCAATCAAGACTGAAGAAGTTAATTAGCAAAAATATGCATTATAATTACTGTGGGAGAGATTCACAACTTGGACATCTCAAAAACTGGGCCACTCTGTATTTTTAGAGAGCTGTAGAGCTGTTTTGAAATTAGCTGCATTTGGCTTGGCATCACTCATGAAAAGAGTAACATTTAGCTTTGATTCTTTATAATTTAGAAGCAAAATGATGTTATGAATGTAGGAGAGTGAGAAAACAACCACACTCTTCGATGCTTTTGTCACATGAGTACTTCATTTTTAAATCAATGAATAGTGCTCCAACAGTAGGAAGTAGAAGATTATAAAAAGGATGATTCTGATCATAATCTGCAGTAGAAAATGTATAAAGATTACTGTGACCTAAGGACACTTGAGCTGTACATCGTATTTGGGGACATATGTATGAGGTGATGTAAGCCACCTTAAGTGAGGAGCTGAAATGCACACTGAGTGATGACATAGGCAACCAGGTGCTAGAAAGAATTAAGGATTGAGGCGCTACACTATGTGGTGATTGTAAATTTGTCAATTCATGAACAACTTCATTGTGTTTTGATTTGTTTTCATTTTTATTATTCCATTATAGAAATCCCTTCCAAAAAGATTATTTGGTAAGGCAGCTAGTTGGAAAAGACAAAAAGTAGACTGTTCTGAGGAAGTTGGCAAAATGTCTGTCGGGACTGTGTGGGAAAGTCATCCTTTTTGCCCTAATCACCCCCATGTTTTGACTGAACTGTTATTAACTAATTCTGACTGTGCCATTTGATCTGCTAACCAGGCCCAGGGCAAGTGCCCTGATTAAAAGGTATATGGTAATTAGGTGTAATTCCAATTGGTACTGACTAACTAGTACAGAAAAGTAGTTAATGAACGTTCTTATCGGTGAGCTAAAATCCACCCGTCTAAACAACTTCCCCCTGATTGGCCAGTCTTGACAGAATGAGCCAAACTGCTTTGATGAGGTGATAAGTGGCCTACATAGATACAGGATTTATCTGGTGGGGGAGTTCTGCAGCTGCAGAGAACAGGCCAGGAAGGGGGCTGGGTAGACAAACTAGTCTTCAATGAGAGAGGGATAGTAAGGATACAAACCAGACCTAACCCCCCTACCTGTACCCACCAGCCAGATGGGAGGCACAGGAGTGGAATTTGGAGTTGGTTTGGAAGGTGAGTGTTAAGGGAAATAAGCCACACCAGTAGGTTAGCTAAGCCAGATTCTAACACCAAGGAGAAACTTTCTCTATTTTGAATTTGAAAGTACAGTGCTTTTTGGGATAAATATAGGCAACGCGTTGGAGGAAACTGTCATACTTTTGGGTGGCACCCTGTAGCCCAATGGTCATGGGTGCCCCCTCCTCCTCTACCTGTTGTCCCAGAACACTGAATAAATATGGGAAACCTGCATTGCCACTCTGATCCTGTGCCAGAAACTGCAAGGAGAAGGATTGCACTACTGAAACCATGGCCTGCACCAAGCGGACTGCACTCTGAATGACTGCGCCTGCTGCACACTAAGAAACTACAGCCTAAGGACTTTGCCTTGATTCAACAAGAGAAGGAGTGGACTCCCTGAAAGCAACAGGTTAAAAGAACTCCACCTTCATCATCTCCAGCAAGAAGAACCCAGCTGACCACCTTCAGCTGCAGTCTAATGTATTTAGCCAGTTGCATTGTGGGAACTGTAGTCCCAATATCCATGGAGCAACTCGTGGGCTCTGGAATCTTGGATTTCAATTGTGGGCACTTTGAACCCCCAAAAGGAACTTCAGGAAGCACCTCCTGAATTTTGGAGAATGTTTGTGTAAAAGCTCCATAAGGGGACCGACTCGCCGACAAGAGCCAAGCTGCCGACTACGAACCGCAACTCAGCTTGTATTTTAGATTTGTCTCGCTGTAAGCTCCGGAGCTCAAGACTTCCAGGATTTCACTGAGGCCTTTGCACAAATCCAGGCTACCTAAATCAACTTGAATCCCGGCCTGAAGCAGAACCTGGCATGATGATGACAGAAAATCCTTGAGAAAGGTTTCTAAGTGTGAAGGCAACATTTTGACGGAGGCCTCCCGCTTAGTGCATCTGATCAGGGCTCTATCGTGGTGAGCCAGAAATGTTGACTTTGTCCCGGTCTAGCCTGACCAGATGTCCCAATTTGGCGATATTGTTTAAGTACTAGAAGTGTTTGTTTGAGAATTCATTTCTCTGGTTCCCTACATTGGATTTTTGTCATTTTAATAATAAAAATATTCCCTATGTTTATAAATTGGTTGTGGATTTTTGTTGCGTGTTGTCTTACTTATTTAATGTATTGGTGTTTTTAAATGCTTTACACACCGGTCTCCTAAGTTTAGCCTGCCTGTTCGCAGCCTGTTACCGACGATTGACCAAGGGACTAATGTATTGGGACCTTGACTGGGCCTTGTATTGTGTTGGTGGCCTTATTGCTCGAGGTAGGTGCATACTTAACCCATAATAATAATCCACCTTCCAACAGTCAGTGTGTTTATTAATCCATTGTTCCTTGACTTGAGAGGTTTTTGAAGGGATCTCATCCTCCACCCTTCCCTTATAAAGTGATTAGAATATTGGGATTGGAGATAAATTGACGTTTGTAGAATGAATCACATACGACTGCTTTGTATGAGAGTATATTATGAATAAGGCTTCCAGCTTTCCTTTTTTTATTGATTTTTACGGATCAATACAGACATATAACAATATATTTCCTGTCTGTATTTATTTTTAAAAGCAGAAAAATATAGAAAATTGTTATTCTTGTGAGTAACTCTCCTTGTTGTCCTTCATGAATTCTAGACCAACTGCTAGGCAGATAGACACCGTGGGGATTTAAAATCGGGATGAGATTCCCTTAAATACAATCATGTTGACCTATATTTGTATATAATGCTAATATTTACCTGTTGGTGTAATGTTCTGTTATATTTGGCTTCTTAACTTGCTAAAATGTGGCAGGCATCAAAGTATGAGTGTATGTTTATCAGTTAACTATATGTGGAAATATACCTTTTTACAATTCCATTTATTCTCAAAACATAAAATAAATATGGATAAATACCAATAAAATGCCCACAAAATAAACACGGATAAATACAGACAAAAATGTTGAAAAGAAAAAAAAATACCATAAAACCGGGAGCCCTAATTATGAAATTATGTCGAGTAGACTAAGGGCAGACAAAATATTTTGTTGTCTCCATTTATGTTGACTGTTGGGTTTTTGTTAATTTTGTAATAAACTTAACAGTGCACTACATCTGTTAATTATTGCTATAATGTGGTCAGAGTTTTACTGATGTGGCTAAACATATATAGAGTTAAAATTTGGAGGTGTTCTTTTATTCGATGTTGTAAGGGTGGTAGTCATTGGTGACAACAATAAGACAAGCTAGCCAATGTTGGTGTTTTTATGCTAGAAAAAAGTGCCATCTATTTAGTGCCAAGGATTTCTTATGGAATGCAGGTTCTGGACTGTCCTTTGTCATGTCTTTCGTTTCATTGTTCGATGCTGCTTGTATGATAGAATGTGAGATACTTTCATTAAGACGACTCAACGGGACAAAGCTAGGATCTTGTCTACTGCTCCTGGCTTCAACTCCAGTATTGAGGCAACCATCTGCTGTCAATTCATCGCATGACCTGGACCAGATACTTAGGCACCTATGTAGCAATCAAAGGAACAGTGGAAGAACCAAAAACCCTCATCAAGTATGAGGTTTTCTGTGCTTTTTCTACAGTACTAGACCAAAAAGGGATTTAATACTGACACCCCAACTCCAATAATAAAAGAGCAATTTAGGTTGTATTAGCTGATACATAAAGGTATCTTGAAGTCATCAAGGTATTCGTATTCGCAGTCCAAGTTTATTGACAGATTGAAAATATAATTCATTATCAAAACATAAAATATCAAACTACAAAACATAGCAGTTGATCATAATAAATAGATAAAACCCCAGAATTCCCCACTTATTCACAAATAATACAATAAAAGGGGAGGCTCTAGACACTGATTCATTAAGATTGGGTTAAGAGCTTTTGACTAATGAATCAAGCTGCTACAATAATTTGGATACTGCTACCACAACTAAAGTTGTATAATCGTTTTTACAGAACCTAAGGGCTTGCTTTTGATCTGACAAACTCAGACACTGGCATAAAGGGAGAATTCATTTACTTCTAGGCTTGACATATTGTGGACAGAAAAACATCCAGTGTTCCTCGGTTTCGTTTAGGAAAATGCAAGAAAAGCGACACGAGTGGCGAAATATGTCTGTATAGGCTGCAGTTGGCAAGGTTCCATATCTAAACTGTAAAATCAATGAACAGGCACCCACCGGATGAATAAAATGTAAACGTTCCTCAAATTTAGGCACAGATTTATGCAATAAAAAATGTCTGGTGAGGTTGCCTGTGCAACTGGGCGATTCACTTTGAGCAGCAGCTCTCTTCTAAAATTGTAAGTTCTTGGCTTATCCATGGGTTCTTACCATAAGCCAGCCACTTTATCTTCATGGGCAATTGCAGTTTTATATTTTCACCAGTCTCTCTCTTTAATGAAGTAGTTCACAGGTAACCCAGCTACTCACCCAATAAAGTAGCTGCCTCAGAGCAGCAGCACTATAACAGGATTGATACCCATGTCCAAAGTTAATGGCACCAAGTGTGTTCTCTTCCCTAAACCAATAAGTGCTCTAATGAAGTTATTTTCAACAATGCCTGTGTTAGCCATGTTACAGTGGCCCCATAGTTCAGCACCATTTTATGCGCACCCCTTGCTTGCATTTTGTAGATTTCAATAGCTGTAAGAATTGGAAACCAAGAGGCCCTTTTTATGAACCCGAGTATGGCCCCCAGCTCTGTGATTTATCATATATGAACTTTTAAGGCTCTGTGGGGCCCAAGAGCCAGAATTGGCCTGGTGAATACATAGATTATCAAACTCCCGACCCTTGCCAGAAAATCCTTTTCTAGGCATACACTGCACTTAGCGCTTTTCTTCTTAGAATAGGTCAGTTAAGTTTTGGTAGCATTAATTTCAAGACCTTATTCAGAGCAGACCAGGCTGAAATTATCCACAAGGTTTTGAAGACCCATCTTAGTTTTGGCCAGTAAGAGGGTATCATCGGTTATACCTGGTGCACGCAACAGTATCCCACTATATTAGAAACACATGAGCACCTCAGCGCACGGAACCCCCACAACACGAACTAGTTAACTTATTATGTTATATGGGGAATGGGAGCCACCTGGTCAAATGGCTGTACAAAGGCATTAGGATGCATGCGTCACATCCTCTTACGTCTCTTAGAACTAAATGGGAGGCAGATACAGGCGCGAACCTGACTGACAAAGCCTGGGCGAACATGCTTGAACATCCAAAAAGGGTATCCCGTAATGTTAGACTGAAATTCATGCAAACTATGGTGTTACATAGAGCGTTCTTAACCCCACAGAGAATTCATCGCATGTTCCCGGAGGCACAACACAATTGACCCCGATGTAAGGGAGACGAGGCAGATTTCATTCCTATGTTATGGTCTCGTCCACATATACAAGCTTTCCGGAATGGCGTACGACATTCCCTAAAGGACTCCACACATGTTACAATTCAGGACAACGTCTTTGATTGCCTCCTGGGTCTCCGTAAACGCCATAAAGCCTTAAAAGTACAACAGCGGTTTCTGGACCTCGCTCTCATACTTGCAGTGCGGTCCCTCACTAAAAGATGGAAATCCCCTAGATGCCCCACGTTGGCCGATTGGCAGGAGTATGTGATACAATGGGGAGGTGCAGCGAGCTCGGCGCTTAGACGAGAAGAGGCAAGAGGGCTGCGCAAACAACCTATCTCTCTGGAGTGGGACATTATGATGGAGGACTTTAAGCGTCTAGATTTAGTACCCAGGTAGAGCAATGAAACACAATAGCCTAATATCACACCCAAAGGGTAAGAGCTCGTACGGGCACTGACACGAGCCCTCGGTCCATAGGTCACAGACGGCATAGGACTAATAGTAATACATGCATAACCCTGATAGACAATAATGTAAACAGGTAACCACAGACCAGGAAGGGGGGTGGGGTGGGGGGAGGCGGGTATCCTACTACTTATGTTGGAAATGTCAAAATGTTCTATGAATAGGGATCCTACTGTTATCATAGGCGAGATTATACACTCAACAGTCTTCTCATATCGGAAAGTACGTTCTGCATATGCATGAAAACCAACAAATGAAAAAATGACCGTATGTATACCTATTGACAATGTATGATGCTACTATTAGGTCTTTAATAAAGTGTGTTAAAAAAAAAAAAGAGGGTGTCGTCGGTAAAAAAAATAAAAAGCTGGAACTTTCTGGCCTGCTAATCTAGGGAAGTCGTTGACAAAATTGACAGATACTTAATGCTGTTGTTGATATAAAGAAGAAAGAGGGTAGGTGCCAAGACACAGCCCTGGCACACACCCTTGTCAGTGCGAAGTGGTTGGGTTAGCTCCCCTCTTGTGCCACACCGAACCCTAGCATAATTCTCCTTGTGGTTTCACATGATTATGTTTAGCAAGTTACAGGGGATCCCTGTACATTTGTAGGACCTCCCATAGTTTCTTTCTAGGAACCAAATCAAAAGGAGCATGGTAGTCGATAAATGCCACAAAAAGATCTCCCCCACCAATATCTGTGGTTTTGACCCTTACCCGGGAGGAAGTGGAAAACCTGCTCCATTGAGCTGGGTTTTGACCGAAAGCCTGTCTGTAGAATATGATTTTCATTGGTCCAGTACAAAATCCGCTCTAAAACTTGCTTTCAGAAAATACAGTGTGCTTCAATCATCTTTCCAAACTGGAATGGCATGGTGAGCAAAACACCGATGGATTTAGACCCAGATCTCTGTACTGTATGTCACCCCGAGTGGGACGAGTATGCCCAGACGTGGGTCCCGTGCTCTCCATGCCACTGGAGTCAAGCTATCCTGGCTGATGAGGGCTGAAAGCCCGAAACCGCTCCTAGGATGCTTGTTTCCAGTCCAGGGAGGACCTGGCCTGGCAGTTCTGGCTGGACTGTTCCCATTGGGCGCAGGGTCAAGACTGATTTGCATATGGCTGGGTCCAAACTGGAATTGCATGGTGAGCAAAAAAAGATTGATTTAGGCCCAGATCTCTGTACCGGGGGGAATGTATGACATTGTTCTGCATTCTGTCCATCAGTTGTTGTTTTTGCATCAATCATCTTTGTGTCACACAAAAGAGTTGTAAGATAGTTAGTAGCCCATCTAAGACCTCTCGTGTCTAAGAAATTTTGGGATAGCTATTTTCTCCTGCATTTGTACCTAGAAATTAGATGTGGCATTATATTACCAGAGACGTCTCTGTCTAACAGAGAAATTAAAGATATTCTTAAGGATGTCATTTTGAGCAAAGATGCCAACAGAAGCCACTCATCCTCACCCAGCTGTCACAGGCTTTGTCTTCAGGATCTTTAGTGAATTTTGAAGTGATGCAAATGTCGTCAGCATACATGTACAAAACCAACCTATATGAATGAATCAGTGGGTCCGTATATAGATTGAAAAATAGAGGGGGCAATATTGACTCCTGGGGGACCCTGTACGATAACAAGTGAAGTATAGAAGAAATAGTTCCAGCTGTGACTTAAAATGCCCTTTTAGATTTAGAACTGTAAACACTAGATCTGGCCTTCAGTACTGTAATAATCTAGCAATACCTGATGATGGATTGTATCGAAGGTTGCTGAAAGGTCCAAAAGAATCGGTGCAGCAGGAAGATTGGCATCTGTATATTATTGTAGTTTGTGTAGTGCTGGAATCACAACTACCCTTGTGTTACACCTGGGGCGAAAGCCCACTCGGAGAGGGTGCAGCAGATGATTGGACTTGATGGAAACAGATGTCTGACGAAAGACTATGTGCTCCAGTATCTTAGCCATGTAAGGCATATCAGATATGTGGCAGTGTTTAGACAGGACTTCAGATTTCAGTGGCAATTTCTTCAGCAGTGAAGTAAGAATAGGTTTTAGTGTAGCTTCAGGTCATCTATGAAAACATCTCAGAATTTTACATGCTGTTTTTATACGTTGTCTTTGCATTGTTTCACAAAGGCATTCAATAAGGAAGGATGTTTCTATTTCAGAGCGATACTTTTGGAAGTATTTGGCTTTCAATTTTGTGGTGAATAACGGAACATCCTTCATAAAGTACTTACATTTTAATCTTTTACTGCACCCTTCACCACCAAAGACTTAAGCAAACCCTTCTCTCCACTCACAAGAATAAAGATTTTGGCTCTACAGATGTTCACCACTGTTAATGTAAAAACACCGAAAGTGTATTATGTTCTTAGCTATGTGTTTTTACGACTGAGTTAGCTTGTCTTTTAATTCCACAGGGGCGTAGGCTGTATATTTTGTGAAATGGCAACGGGGCGACCACTTTTTCCAGGTTCAACTGTAGAAGATGAATTGCATCTGATATTTAAGACTCTGGGTAAGAAAGATGTTTCTTATTTGCTGTTCAGACAATTGTGCTAGCCTCATTGTGTTTCTGCTTCATTAAATACTCCCCTCTCCCCCTCATTCATTGGCTCATTTTCTCGTTAGTCCAGTGATATTTGTCAGTAATGTTTCCAAGACTGGATATTCTCCAAAATGCTGTTTGAGTTCTCCCTAGCAATAGAGAAGTATGAAAATAAAATGGCTCAGTTGAAAACAAGCTTTGCACTGTTCTCTTCCGTGATCTGCACATTACATTAGAAAACCTGCAAGTCTGTGCCCGTATCTGTGAGAAGTAAAATGTTAAACTTAGTGGTCTAAAAGTCCTATTGAGCTACACATTTGAATGATTATGAAATTGTGTTTGGCTTTCTTTAGAGCAATAGAAAAACAATATTTATGTATAGTAAAGAATCGGAATGGAGGGGTTATGCTCCAGAAGATACAGAAGAGACTAACAGAAGTATGGGGTTTTGGTGCAGCAACTAGTTCCTTTTTTTTTTTTGCTGGTTTTTCAACTGTGTGCTCACGTTTCACAGTAAGCATAATTTTAGAACTGTAATGCAATTGAATTATTTTACTTTGCTTAATTTAATGATACGATAGCAGTGGAACACGAGCTATTGTGGATGCTTTATATTTCATCTCAGATCGCTCCAATGATGAACAAGATGGACTATGCGGTCCATAATCCATTGTTATTGACCTTTTTCACTGATCCTGTCAGTGTCTTTACTTTTTCATTAATTTGACCTCAGTATGGATGAGCAACGAACCAGTGTAGTCAGTGCTACCAATCCACCTTTTCGCCCCTTGTAAAATCTGGAAGACTTCTGCAGTCCTCTATTTAGAATAACGAGGTAACCCACAATTCCATGTGGAACCTGCACATGAGTACTGAAAAGACTGTTGCACGTGGAAAACATAATTTGTTTTTTTAAACCATTTAATACCACTGTGATAAATGCAGTAAATGCTGAAGGTAAGCAAAGTATCTGGTGGTCCATGACATTAATCGACGGAGCCGACCGGGGTGGTTCATTTGGCGGGACATTGATCCTTGGAGTCGTAGCCTACTTGGCACACCCACCACTCGGTCCACGAGCTCATGAGGTTACTTATCTCCTTTTAGCAAGTTAATAGGATTATGTAAGACCTATTAAGGCATTACGACTTCTTGGAGGCTATTTACTTCCTTTTTCATATCATTTTTTCACAATTTTTGTTATTAACACAACACAGTTAGTGGCAGGAAGGGATCCTTAAGGTCCTGACGAAGAAGCATGGGGAAGCTTCGAAACATGTCGACACCACTAGGAGACGTAGCTCATTGAGGCATACACCCTCCTCACCCCACCTTTTAGTAATACCAGCTCGAACGGCAGAATACATTTTCCTAGACCTGAGAGGCAGGTATTTTTTTATTCACTCCTTATTCACTCCTGACCCTTCCTCTCACACCCCCGCATCACACATAGCTGTCTCACCAACAACAGTGCTCCCGCGCAAACGTAGGTCGTAGTACGCCCTGTCCCGTAGAGGGGCAGGAAGACCCCTATGATGAAGCATGACACCAAGGGCCCTTTTTGGTGTGTGAGGGGTATTTAAACAACTAATGTGTATTCTCCACGACCGTGGGATACATATTGAGTAATCGGGTGATCTCTTATACTCGTGGGTGGATCCCTTTGTTTAGGTACAATTGACTGGGAGGAAGTATCCACCTCTACCACTCGCTGAGTGGTACCTCTCTACTCCTTTCCTTGTTTTCCTTTCTATGGTCCATGACATTAGACATATTATGGGTAATGGTGTTTTGAGTGAAAACCAAGGATGGCCTGGCCGAATACCCAAATTGTTGGTGGAAGTGACCATTGTTGGCATAGATAGTCCAAGTAGAAGGACATTAAGCAAACATATGCCCCTGGAATTCCACTTAAATGCCTAAAGCACTGGGCTGACATCCGTGCAAAGTTTGTTTTGGACTTTTGGAAGAACTCCCCATTTGAAATGATTGGGGACATATATTCAGAAAGGCGTTTGGGGAGATGTAAGAAGAGTATGGGATCCCATCTGGACATTTCCTCTCCTTTCAGGCGGGTATTGGTTCATCTCATAAGTTTGCATGGCACAATGACAAAATTGAACCCACAGCCAGACAGTCCACTAGAGGGTATAGTGACAGTGGGAACAGGGAGCAGAATAGTCTCACATTTATGTGCCCAACTCATGGAGACCCAAAGGTAGCATTGACAAATGTAGCCAGCATCTCCAAAAGTAAAATAATACATAGGATGTTTGGCATAGGCTTAGGCAGTTGTACAAGATTTGCCTCACCCAATGCAGACCACTGTCATATGTTATGGGAATGCTCCATTATAGAGGAATAGTGGATGAAGATTATAACACTGATAAATGCAGCTGTAGACAGCCCAGTACCAGTGTCATCAGAGGCCTTATTGTTGGGAGCAATCACACAGGGGAGTAAAGAGGAATACAATAGATGATTTATTAACCTGACGTTAATACTCATGAAGTGTACAATAGCAATGCACTGGAAGTTGGTGGTTACGCCATAAATTAAGGCATAGAGGGTGGACGCTGTTCGATGGGAAGTGACTGAGGTGGCAACGTTATGGTCCATTTCTATGAATATTACCAAATTTATACAATTAAAAACATTGGAAACCACACCAGAGGCATTCTATAAGAAATCAAGTGAGAGACTTGATCCCTTCATGAATGCTCTTATTGTAACTGTTGCACGTCACCTTCATAAGTCTAAATACCAGAAATGAATAGAACTGAAAGTATTACCATGCTGGACGTGAAATGCAAAATATCGTCATTGCGGGAATGTACTGCATATGGTTGTTTATTATGCTGCATGGGGACATTTATGCTGAGGTGGTACATACCAGTGGGCATTATTGATATTTATATGTGTACTTTTAAATCAACCTTAAATATAAGAGAATGAGGTCCTCTGTGGGTAGGGAGGGTAGCTTTCTTTCTTGGGCAAGATATCTTTTTTCTGAACAACTCAATAAAATATGTTTAAAATGCAATAAATGTTGAAGAGCTGTGAATAAAAATTATTTCCTATTTTAATATATTATATTTTGAAAAAAGAGCCTGGATTCAAACATTCTCAGTATAAGAATGGTGACAACATGATTTTAAGTGCCAGTCTGATCGTTACTGAAATCTTCTCTAGCTGAGCGACAGTAGTCGGTGGAATCCGATGATTTTGAATCCCCTTCCTTTCATCTTCCCTGTAGTGTTCCGCAGGGTTCTTCCTTAAGCCCCCCACTTTTTAATTTAGACATCACCCTCCTAGCAGGACTCATCAAACCCTTTGGACTTGCGATGTTATCATACGCAGACGGCACCCAAATCAATGTTTCTGTAATCGACAATATTCAGGAAACCGCAACCTGGTTTCTTAATTGCTTGCAACAGGTACACACGTGAATGTTGGAGAATTGTCTAAAATTGAACTCTCGTAAGACTGAGGTCCTGCTGTTTGGCTCATATGTAGCCTTCTGGTCACCTAATTGGTGGCCCCAGGAACTGGGGAACCTCCCAACTTCAGCATCAAATGCAAAGAATCTGGTAGTAATTTTTGACACAGTCCTATCGTTTAAACCTAATGCCATCACCTCCTTCACTTTCTACACTTTAAAAATGTTAAGGAATTCCTTTCATCTCCTCTGAATCTCCAAACAACAGTTGTCATCTTTTCTAGATCTGACTACTGTACTGTAATGGTCAATCTACAGAAAGGTTTGCTTAACAAGTTGCAAGCAGTGGCTTAACGAAACTTGAGGGGCCCCCCTGCAAGATACAGGGAGGGCCCCCGCTCCAGATTTAATCAGGAGCTCTCAGGCCAGAGTACTGTGCTGAGGGGGCTGCGGGAGTCTGTGTTACGCCACTGGTTACAATTTCATCAGATTGCAGCTGCATGATTACGAACAGGAACTCCCAATCATTTATTTCTCTGCATTGGCTACCCGTGAAGAAACTAATAGATTACAAAGCCCTCTGTATTTCCTTCAGGGCATTACACAATTCTGGACCAGTCTATCGAAGGCATAATTTCCTCTGGTATACCCCACAAAGAAACCTTTGCTTGACCAAAGCCAACTTGACTGTGATCCCAAGATATTGGTTAACTTGGTGGGGGGAAGTATCGGCTTTTGTTTCACAACGTCTAAATTGTGGAACACCATACCCACCCATCTGAAGAACCATTCGGAACTGCTTCCATTCAGGAAGGCACATAAGACCTGGCTTTTCACCCTGTATTCATGTTCTATGACAGCTGCAGTCTTTTGCCGTTCTTACCTATTCTCCTTTCCTCTCAGTGTTATTCAGGTTGTAGCACCTAGATGCCCTCGGGCATTAGTCTGCGCTTTATAAATATAAAATCAAATCAGGTAAAGGTGCAAATAGCACAGTGAAAAGTGATGTATGGCGAGAATATCTATTGCAATTTATTATAAAAAGGAAACCAACTGTGTATTCATTTGGTTTAGGTTATATATTGGTCCAGCTGTGGATTTAAGGAATGTCAATGTTCCAATTCCATATTTCAGAATTTGGCTAGGGACATCTTTAAGACAGGGAAATGAAGGTGGAGCCCCTTGAAGGGGGCCACCATTCTGTAAGAGAACACAGACCAACAACAATTGAAACAGAGCACAGGGCAGCATAAAGGCAAACCAATTTTCCCAGTCAAGGTGAACAATTGAGAGTGACTCATGGAAGAAACCACCCCTGCGTACCAAATATGGAGCTCAAAGAAAGAGGGGAATATCCAGATTAGAGGAGATGACAACATACTACCTTCAAGAGTGGAGGCAAAACAAATGAGAGCCGTGGTGGACCGAATGGGTGTAACAAACATAGGACAGTAACAGATTTACCAATGTAGTACAAACAGCTGAAATACAGTTCTGCAGAAGTAAAATCCAAGGAAGTTGAAGGGAATATCGATGTGGTAACTAGAAAGATAGAGGGGCAGTGGTAACTAGATAGATACAGAGGCAGAGGTACATGCGCATTATACTTGCGGAAGTAGATTGATTACAGAAAAAAATTCTTGTGAAATAGTTTCTGCAAGGGTAGTAAATTGAACAAAATTCCATTCCAGCAAAAAAAATGCAGAAGGTTTATAAAAAGTGTAACACATTCAAAATATTAGTTGCGAGGCTTACCAGGTTGTATGCTCAGTCATTTAACTGTACTGCTGAAAGAAGGAGCCGCATCTAACAGGCCTGATCACTAAACAGAACATCCAAGATGGAGACTGTGCAAAACAATTGCCAAGGAGCTACCTGATGTGGAATAAAAACTAGAACAAACCAAAAAAAATGCAAGTCAGATACTATGGACAAAAAAGAATTTAGAAGTAATATAGAACTAATTGTAGATTCCACCAGGATGAAAATACAAAAAAAAATACTGCAGAACTTGTGAAGTGAGGTTTGTATAGGCTAATGGCAATGGGTCTTTTTAGATAGGATTTCATAGAGATATTAATCCTTTTCAAAACAAGCAGTGGGATTCACATCCTCGTATTTCTATGATGTCAGCAAGGGGATCAGGTCACACTTCTTTTGGAAACACTGAAGGTAAGGAGTAATATAGGTGCCTATTATGATGTAGGTCGGAAAGGCTCATGTATCAGCGTGTAGAAATTTAAACCGGCCGGTAATTCCCGCTGCTTCAAGGAGCCCGTCGACCAGTCAGAACTGGCTCTTAATCCCAAAGGGCAGGCCTTTCTTCCCTTGGGATTACGATGCACGGTTTCCGGCATGGTTTCCATGCCGGCCTGTCCGACATGTAAGCCATGTCGGAAAGTGTGTGTGAGTGGCCCCCAGCAGGGCCCCTTGTATGTGCGGCTTCCAGTTGGGGACAAAGTGGGCACCTATGGTGCCCCCCCCCCCCGTTAATCTCTGCATGGATGAACAACACCTCCCATTCGCTAAGGAGAATGTATTGCAGTCAGTTTACGGCCTTGATGCATGCTCCCATTGAGAAATGTCAGAATGCGACCTAACAGTGTTCGGTCGCATCCTAATGAGGCTGGGGGGACCGCCGACTGGACGTCTGTCGGGCCCGTTTACGAGACTGTGACGGCCGGACGCAAGTCCGCACGACATCATAATCAGCCCCATTGTATATAAATCCATAATGTCAACAATGTGGGGATAAAAGACACAAACCATATAGGGGCTCCAATGTTATCCTAAACCTAATAATGGGGAAATAAGGCTTTTTCAAATTCTATTTGGAGTATTGCCGCTAGCCGCTTAAAATGTTCAGCCAGGTAATTATTCAGTCTCCTTATATTGTGATTTCTTGCCCTCTAAAGTGTATCAAACTTTCAGTTACTGTGAACAGTCTCATTGTTAGAATTTTGGCAGGGATTTTTGCTTTAACTTTGAGCAGTGAGATTGTTCTATATGAGCCACATTGAGTCATATCTTCGCAAGAGTTGGGAATTAAAACCTATGGATTCTCCTATATCACTGGGTAGTGTATCCGCCTGTTTCACCGGATATGATTTGATAGTAAAGATGCTTTGGGTGTATAAAATTCAATGGGGAGGCGATTTAGGCGTGATGTTTTCCCTGATGGCAACTGGTTGATTGCATTGATAATCTCATCAGTTCATGGGCCTCCAATGATATGGGGCATACAGGTAACAAAGCAATAACATCTTTGAAATCCCTCGCCTCTGAAGTTATCTCCAGGATTTATTGAGCCTTGTAAAATGTGGCGAATTCCTAGGCTATGGCTGCCAGATTATGAAGAGTTTGCTCATCAGTCTACACAATTCAACTAATGAATCCTTGGTGTTCGTTGATGATGCTGCTCTTCCTTGAATTATTTCTGCTATGTAAGCTAGGTTGCCAAATGTATATTCATTTATGAAGTGATTCATACATTGTGTGTTTTGGGTAACTATCTACCCTGTGTTAGTAGAACTACAATGCATCATCTATGACTAGATCCCAATTCCCCCCACTTAACGTAATCAAAAACGTTTAATAAACACATAGGCTGAGAAGCCCACTGCTTACCCGTGGGGGTGTATCCAAAGCACACTCCTGCACCTGGAAGTGTCTAGTGTAATTTAAAGAATATATTGCTCTTAGGCCAGTCCATCTGGGATTCTCACTCGGCTCCATCCAGTAGTCTGCTATTGTGTAGTTCTGTCATGCCACTGGAATCAAGCTATCCTAGCTGAAGATGGGTGAAACCCCGAAACCGGTCCTAGGATGCTTGTTTGCAGTCCAGGGAGGACCTGGTTTGGCAGTTCGGGCTGGACTGTTCCCATGAGGCACAGGGTCAAGACTGATTTGCATATGGCTGGGTTCAAACTGGAATGGCATGGTGAGCAAAAAATGATGGATTTAGGCCCAGACCTCTGCACTGGGGTGAATGTATGACATTGTTCTGCATTCTGTCCATCAACTGTTGTTCCCAACACAGCATGACATGGTATAATGCCTCCTCTTGGAGGGACATCTTTGCTTTAGATTCTATAGGGTCATGGCCACCTCCCTGGTGGGATAGAACCTCATCTGGTTCCTCCTGCACTCTTTCTGAGACAGTGGAGTGTCTTGTTCCTGCCATATTGTCTTTCGGGTTTTCCAAGTGTTTGGGATCCTTGTTTCTCTTCCCAGTTCTTGATCTGTTAAGTTCTGTAGTAGGGGATCTCTGTGTATAGTCATAATCTAGTGAATAGTCCCGCCCATGTGCGTGGACCCCGGAGCAATAAAAATAATCTCTTAAGTTGTCAAGCCATGCAGACCTGCATCTACACTTAAGAGAGAATTCAAAGACCGATAATGCAGCCTATATCCACAGGCTACACTGTCCAGTACTTCAACTAGAAAATTCCACCAACACAGCATGACATTCTGTGGCTCAGAACAGGATACTGTGCCTTTAAGAAAACTTTCCAGAACTTTTCCAGTATCCCAGAATGCACAGCAGGTCCCTTTTACTTTCAGTTCTTTTTTCCGGCTCCTGCTAGCAGGACCCTGGAGCATTAAGCTCTCCCTTTTCAAGGGTTTATTTGGAATTTGTTCACTTTTCAAGTGCTTATTACGTACCTTGTTGCCTTCCTTTTTGTGTGTGCTCTGTGTTGTCGACATGCCTGGCCTGTTTGACAAGTGCCTAGAGTGCGAGAGAAAGAAGGCCAAGTCGGACCCACACAGGGTGTGCATCGTCTGCCTTCCCCAGTCCCATGTTCCAGAGGAGTGTGACATTTGTCAATCTTTCTCAGCCAGGACCCTGAGAGAAAGGATGAAGATCAGGCTCCAAGGCCTGGAGGACAGAAGGCTGAGGGCACAAGGTGGGTCAGGACATGCTGAGGCCCCTGGGGGGCTCCCCAGGGGCAGGAACCCCAGCAAACGTCCCCATTCTCCGTCGACGTCGACTACGGCGTCGAGGGGGATGGCTGCAGTCTGTTCCCCGTCTCCCCAGGGCTCTGGGGAGAAACGGCGTCGACGCTCGCCGTCGAGGGAGCTGAGCAGTCCGCCGTCGACAAACATCAGCATCTTCGTCGACGCCGTCGACTTCTCCGTCGAGTCATCGGCGTCGAGACCAGTCCCGGCGTAGGCGCTCGCCGTCGAGGCGAGGTCGCCGTTCGCCGTCGACAAAGAGGAGAAGGTCACCGTCGAGGGGATCCCCGACGTTGAGGAGGCGTTTGCCGTCGAGGAGGCGTTTGCCGCCGAGGAGGCGTTTGCCGTCGAGGAGGCGTTTGCCGTCGAGGAGGCGTTTGCCGTCGAAGAGGCGTTTGCCGTCGAAGAGGCGTTTGCCGTCGAGGAGGCGTTTGCCGTCGAGGAGGCGTTTGCCCTCGAGGAGGCGTTTGCCCTCGAGGAGGCGTTTGCCCTCGAGGAGGCGTTCACCGACGCCGAGGCAGGGCAGGAGGAGTCCTGACGCCGGGAGTCCCTCGGGGTCACAAGGGAAGAGGACGGAGTCACCGGGCTCGGTATACTCAGTGGTGTATACACCGCCTCCTCCTCCTCCTCCCATTCCGCCTCACACACCGTCGGGCCCACCTGTGGCCCCGCCACGGTCGGTGTCGTTGTCTAGGTATCCGACGCCGCCGAAGAGAACTCCGAGGCCGCGGCACCAGGTTACGCCACCGTCGCCTGTGAGGCCGGCTGGGTGGCCGAAGACAAGCAGATCGCGCTCCCGCTCCGGACGGAGAGGAAGATCACGGAGCCGTGAACGGTCGTCATCGACATCTGGGCGACGCCGCAGGAGGCGCAGAGCCAGATCCCGCACCCAATAGTCTACCAGGGACTACTCGCCGATGCTGTCGGACTCGCCGGTGACGGGTGTATCGCCTGTCGACGATGTAGTCTCCTTCCAGGAGGTGCTACTGAGGGGTGCGGCCAAGCTAGGAATCACGGTGACAGTGCCAACACCTACGACGTCCGTGATCTTCGAGGCGCTGCACAAGAAGCACCTGTCTCGCCCCCTGCAGCTTTTTCTCACTCTCACCAATGGAATATCTCTACGCACCTAG
This sequence comes from Triturus cristatus, assembly GCF_964204655.1. NCBI lineage: Eukaryota > Metazoa > Chordata > Amphibia > Caudata > Salamandridae > Triturus > Triturus cristatus. Next base: position 271,081,028 of record NC_140592.1, on the reverse strand, counting down.
GGGGAGGCCTGTTCTGGACTCATTAATGAGAAAAATAGGACTTTGCCACTCAACAACCCTAGTGTAATCAGGAAAGTTCAACATTTTATTTGATTTCTCAGGATCAAATCTGTCGCCACACAGTTAAAAAAACATTTTTTTAAAGTGTTGCCGGGGTCCCAATGGTGGTTTAGTGCTCAAAGGTGTGTGCATACCTTAAAGCATGAAAAGAATTTCTCTTCTGGGATTATTGACATCAGCCATTTCTTCAAGAATTATTCCAGGTCCTTACTCTTTGCCCCCTCATAGAAAACTTCAAAACATAGGTTAATATGCCGCAAATCTTCCTCTGGGTCCTCTGCTCCCATCAACAGCTTCTTAGATGACACGTCCTACTGTGTGTCCTACTGTGTTGCCGTCATCTGCCACTCCTACACTCAGTCCTCCAATCGTACCCAACTCACCAATCTTAATCTCCAAGGCAGATGTGGAATCATGCATTGCTTGTAAGATTAAGTCTATTGAGGAGAAGGGGGTCTGGGTTCAATCCTTTGCACGTCTGGGGTTTGACATTGGTTCCATGGTACTCTTTGATGGAGATAGAGCTTTACTTAATTTATCCATTATCCCTTATTTATGCGATGGATTCAGTTTAGCTTTAGCAATTGCTTGATCCATGTCTCCGCCACCCAATCTCAGGTCCATGGCTTCAGAATTGTTTATATATGTTCTCTCCTTGGCCAAGTGTTGGCACAGGTAATAGTAATTTGATCACACTCCTAAAATGGGTGTATAGGTTTTAGGCGCTCGTATGGATATCACAAACTAATATCAACAGTCGACCTTAGGTTTTTAGCGGTGCTTTCAGAATAGGGAGATACACCCTACGTCCCCCAATTATCGATCAAAGATTGAAATAAACAATTTACAAGATTCGAAGCACATGCTCCTCAAATCAAATTACAGTATGATACACTTCAGAAAGTAAAGTTTGTTAGGAGAGGCACACTCTAATTTTGACAGACTCAATAAATGTTTATCCTAATTTGGAACTTTTCTTAAATAAAGCGTGCTGCGGAGGAGGCACGTGACAGTCTAGTATGCCTGATAGTATGCACAACAATAAAAGGGTCGATGGGACCCAACCTCTGCGCACTGTAGCTATTGGGTAAAAAATACCCGCCGTGTCTTATAATTTTAACCCAGTGTACATAATGAAATTTATACTTCTCATAAACATCATGTACAATGCTGAATTTAACAAGTCCAAAACAAAATTTGTAAATGCATTCCAATTTTAATTTCAATTCATTGGAAGTTCTTAAATTTCTTTTTTGTGTGATCCAAGTTTTCAAATCAATAAAGTATTCAACGATTTATCTTGCTGCCCAATGCATTTCGAGCCTACTCTGGCTCTTCTTCAGGGGATTAAATTCTACAACATAAACAAAGAAATTTAGGCTTTACAATTATAGATGTACTAGCGTCATTGATTAACAAAGCAGTTACTACTTCAGTTCACTTAGACTGTCAGAAGCAATTGGTAAAACTTTTAAAAGAAACAACATGAAAATGAACTAAAGGCCCTCCACCAAAGGTGACATAGTTCGAGAGAAATGTGTGCTCTGTTCACAACCTATGGGGGTGCTGTCACGTTAGGAAACTAACTCGGGGTATGTGTGTAAAAAAACGGGGTACCTTAGTCTTAGAGCTTAATCTCTACGTATCAAAATTCAGTCTTCAGAAGCAAACGCTATCTGCAATGAACGGAGTTCACAGTGTAAAGTAAATTTGAATGGTTCTCAACGGAACTCTTATGTAAATGCCTGCTTATAGAAACAACTTTAAGAGCATACCGTGTTGAAAAACTGGAAAGTTCAGACCCGAAGTCCTCAGTGTATATAACGGCAAAGTCTGGACAAAGTCAGTAAACTGGTGGAAACGCAAACTGAAATGAACGAAGAGTTCATAATGTAGAATAGCATAGCTTTGGTTTGGCCTTATATAAAGAAATTGGCTGCGGTTTGGTATATGATCCAAATTAAAAATCAAATGGAATTCAGTACCTATTTATCTGCTTTGTCTTTAAACCTTTGCTTCTGAGCAGCTGCCATATAATGAAGGAATTATTTGGGAAACAAGCTTGCCTCCTTAAATGGTATTCCTCTCATGTTCTGCTGTGACCAACTTACAGGCTTTGTTTTATGTATTACTTCCAAAGCATGGAGCGCTGATCCACTTAACTAAGTGTATTGATTTCTGGGCTCTACTGGCTTTGTATATTTTGTTCTTTCGTGTATAATATTGATAATTGATTCCAATATTTAGAATCTTTCTCTGCATTAGGCGAATCTCAAAGAGCACTTAAGAAGTCAGACGTTTGTGCGGCAAGCATCGACCCACAAGTGAGGTTTGACTTTGTCAGCAGAAGCTGAAAACCTTTTGTCCATCATTAAGGGCCAGATTCACAAAGAAAGACGAAAACATACCCACAACTTAGCTGTGTTTTTAATATGCTTATGATTTTCTTGGCCTTTCATGCGAATTCCAGGATTACTCTGAAAAACTGCGACTTCCATCATTTTAAGTGTGATTAAATCCATTTGTTTGCGCAAATGTAAAAAATTTCAGTCACCAGTGTGAACTTGCACCTGTAAATGTAGGGATTTGTATGTGTATGCTAATTCCTTTGTGAATCACACACTGACAGCGAGGTAACACTGTCTCATCCTATAGCAGTTATTGATTTTAAATAATAAGCATTTTTCCAGTATTAAACAAATTCTTCTGTTATTCGGATAGTTAGTGCTCATGTTTTGTAACCTGGTTGGCATTGTTCAAAAATTGTGATAGAGACATCTAGCTGTAGATTCCTTAGCATTATCCCCAGATGTCAGACTAGAACCAGAATTGATCAGTACCCCTGCCTTCCAGTTGGTGGCATCGATCGGCTCTGCGTGGTGTCATCTGCATCGTCCGCACCGTAAGTGACATATGTGGTGCCTATATATGCACCACCCCAGTGCGCTGACGTCAGTTCTTTTCTTTATGCTCCAGTCACCGCAGATCCGAGAAGAGCTACCCTTATTACATTTTTAACTAACTTTTTTGACGTTTTGTCGAAGCCGTTTGAGTTTTTTTTTTGTGGTTGTTTCCTCCTGGTGTGGTAGGAATGTCTTGAAGAAGACCGGCTTTGATCCCGCGGGGATGTGGAATTTCTATAGCCCGACGCCACCCAGGACATATTGTTTGGCGTCAAGGGCAGCAAGTTTTCATGTGTACTTTGCTCTTCGGACAAGTAGACCCAACTTCATTCATCACAAAATTCTTGGCTGCCTTTTTACAGTACTACATTATGGATCGGGGAAGGGGATTGTCTGCAGTAAAGGTAATATTTATGCCCATGTGTTAATGCTGTTCAAACTTGTATTTATGATTCATTAATGCAAAGCCATTATTATTAGGGTGAGCGCTCTAAGTAAATGTTGTAATCTCGGACCTCACTACTGACAGTAGTTTCAGTATAAAAATGTGCACATACATTCTCAAAGTTAAGCCATATGAGGGTATATATAACACTCCCAGAATGCTCTCTGATTAGATGCAAATATTTGCAGATGCTTGAAAGAAAGATTGATGATTCTTTGCTTTCAAAATGAAATGTTCAGAAAGAAATGCAAGTAGGAAAAATAAGTTTTCGCTAAACTACTGTAAGAGTTTGGGTACCATTTCTTTGCAGCATCATTTAGTAAAATGTGTTGATGTATGCTAGTGTGTCCCAAACATATTCATAATGGAAAATCAGTGTAACCAGTGTCTATAAGGTTATGGGAAACATAAAAATAAACAAGTTTCAGTAAAGCCAATTGGTCTAAAATTGGTGGTCAGACTTTTTGTTTTGTCAATGTGCGACTTGTTTTGGCATGGTTTTTAAAAAACGTAATTGGTGCGTGAGCTTCTGGCCCTCACCATTATATCAAACATTGGTTAAAGCAAAAAAAAGAAATTTGGTCTCAAAATAGCAGGGCGTATCTCTGGTGGTTCAATATCTGGCAGGCTCTCTGAATGCCAGAGCAGACAAACTCAGGCATAGATGTCTCGTGGATCCCAAATGGCATCTCCATCTGGACGTGGTGCAAGGTCTCTTTCAGCAGTGGGGAGAGCCTTGGGTAGATCTGTTCACCTCCAACGAGAACGCGCAATGTTAGCAGTTCTGCATGCTGGAGTCTACAAGACAGCTCTCGCTCAGAGACTCTTTTTGTCTTGAGTGGAGCTTAGGCCTCCAGTACGCCTTTCCGCCCATACCACTCCTGCCCAGAGCTCTCAAGAAGATCAGGAACGACCAGGGCCAATTAATCCTTGTGGCTCCGAACTGGGCACGTAGAGTCTGGTATATCCCGGGCTGTTGAACCGATCTGGCTGCCCCTTCAGGAGAATCTTCTGAAGCAGCAGCTAGGGAGGATTCTCCACATGAACCTGTCAACTCTCCACCTTCTTCCGTGGAGATTGAGTGATGATAGTTGACCGCTTTCGACCTTCCTCCCAAAGTCTGTGACATTCTCTTGGCAGCCAGGCGTCCCTCCACAAAGATGGTTTATGCATGCATTAGGCAAAAGTTGTGGCATGGTGTACAGAAAGACAAATCAATCCCCTTCTGCCTCCCTTTCTCAGGTTCTCTGGTTCATCCTTTCCCTTGCCCAGCAGGGCTCGGCTCTGGGCACTCTGAAGGGCTATCGCTCTGCTATTTCTGCCTTTCTGTGGTTGACTGATCAGTTATCCCTCTTCAAATCCCCTATTGTAAATAGGTTTCTGAAAGGTTTACAACATTTGTTTCTACCTTTTCACTTTATTATGCCCCTGTGGGACCTCAATCTCGTCCTCACTTTCCTTATGTGCGCTTCCTTTGAGCTCCTGCACAATTGTCTTCTCAAGCTCCTTACCATCAAGATGGGCTTCCTGATGACAATAACATATGTCTAGAGGGTCAGTGAGCTTCAGGCCTTGTCATCCAAACCTCCTTATCTGAACATTTCTTCAGACAAACTGGTTCTTCATTGGAGAGCTCCCCTTCTCCCAAAAGTGGTGTTTCACGTAGGCCATTCCATCACTGTGCCTACTTTTTACGCTCCACCTCATCCCTCCAAAGAAGAGGAGCAACTTCACTGTTTGGACCCAAAAAAAGCAATATTGTTCTACTTCGATCACACGCGAGAGTTCCAGGTGGACGACCAACTCTTCGTGAGGTATGTCAGAGCAAAGAAAGGATGAGCGGTACAGAAGACCATCTCATGATGAATCGTGGACTGTATCAAAATCTGCTACAAATTGGCTAAGAAATAACCTCCTAAGGGTTTATATGTTCATTCCACCAGAGCTAAAAGTACAACCACTGCATAAGCACGCGGATTTCTGGTCCTGGACATCTACCAGGCAGCAGTGTGGGTTTCCCTGCACATGTTTACCAAGCACTGCTTCCTGGACTGTCTGGTCCATAGAGATGAGCACTTTGCCCATTCGTCCTTGCAGGACCTCCTCATGTGAAATTGGTCTGCAGACCTATCTTCGATAGGTATTGCTTGGGTATCTATTCTAAAGTAAGGAATCTGCAGGTTGAAGTCTCTGTCAGATGAACAAGTTACTTACCTCCAGTAACACCTTATCTGGTAAAGACTCGATCTAGCTGCAGAATCCTGACCGATCAATCCAGCTCTGCGAATAGATTTCTAAGGACAGAGCCTTAGTTTTCCACACCAGTGGTCAGAGTACTTTGTGGCTCCGCAATTCTGGCGAGTAAAGTCATGAAGAGTAACTGACGTCCATGCACTGGGGTGGTGCCTATATAAGTACTGCGCAAGTCACTTCTGGCATGGACGATGCTACGTGGAGCCGAATGGCATCACCTACCGTTGCTCAGGGTACTGCTCAAGAAATATTTCCGGATCCAGTCTGACACCTGGGGATAATTCTAAGATAAGTAATCTGCAGCTAGATAGAGTCTACCAGATAAGGCATTACCAAATGTAATTAGCTTGTTTTTTAGGTTTATTCATAGCTCTATAGAACTCTATTATGGTGTTCTTTAAGATTGTGATTTCGCTTAAATTTTAAGGATTGCTTTGAGAACTATTGGCCATCATGTAGGAGCAGTGCTTAATTTGAGTAGGCCTGGGCGGTGAACTTCACTCTGTTCGCAGAGTTTGTGGAGTTTTCTGCACTCCTCGGAGCTCGCGGAGTGCAGAAAACTTCGCTTTGTGATGTGCAGCAAAGTTTTTTCCCTGCTTGCGAACGGTAAGTTTGCGATCTGCTGCTCGGGTAGAATTTCTACCTGAGCTGCAGGAATACTAGCACAAACTGCAGTTTGCACTGCACTCCGCCACTTGCGGACCTTCGCTGAGTTTTTTTGTAACTTCGCGGAATTCCGCGTAGCAAAACTCGGCGAACTACGCCCAGTGGTTGCTGGTTGGGGCCACCAGCACTCGTTTTTGTGGGCCGGCACTTAAGTGTTTCTCCGCAAACATTTCCCAAGCCCATGAAAGGGAAAAGCATACAAAGGCGAGAGAAGGGGGAAGAGAAAGATGGAAAAAATATCTCAGAAGAAGAAAACAGGACCTTGCAAGAGTGACATAAGCGGCAGGGAGTGTCTGGTAGTGGATTAGGGAAGCATGAGGTGGACTGTAGCCTGCACAACCTTGGTAATGGCTGTGCTGATATTTCATAGCGCTGGCTGCCGGTTTCTTAGCACATCTTTCGGCAACAGTACTCATTCTCTCACAAACTAAGCACTGGGAAACAGCTTCTCACTTGGCCAGCCACCAGCCCAAGCACCTGACCTTATTTCCTATATGACTGAAGGTGGCTATTGGTTGAGCAGAGCATCTCTGCTCCTCGCTGATCTGTCACAAAGATGTTTGTAAGAAGAGGGGTAGCTGATTAATTGCTCACCTGAGAAAGCTGTCATGCCATTCATTTCTCACTTACTGCCATGTTTGCATTCTACCAGAAGCTGAACAAGCTGAGCCGCACCAGAGATAAGGAAGTAATAAACCAGGTTGGTGAGAGTGGAGAAGATTATGCAGAGTTTCACTCACTCGTAGTGTGCTTTTTATCTACTATTCTTGGTGCTGAGTATTATAGAATTCCATATGTGTACTCATTTAAAGGCAGCTCAATGTTGTTTATTGTTGCTTTAGGTTCCTGTTACGTTGGCTCATTAATCCATTGTTGGCACAGCTTTATTTCATATTTATTATGTTAATATTCAGAAGGCATCGATAGTTCAAGGCTTCAACAAACCGGGTCGTTGGTCTCAAAATGACAAGAACGTCTTAGTGGTCTCGAATCTGAATTTGATGATAAAGGACAGTATGATTGTAAGAATCAGTGTGGGTTGAACTACATAACAGTCATGGTTTACCCATAGTTGAATTACATGACTGTAATGTTAGCTTTGTCTCAATGCAAATAGGAAGTGTATTTAAAATGTTAATTTTAACCAGTAGTTCTTAGCTTCTATCTTGCTTACTATCGGTAGGAACGCCAACAGAAGAGACATGGCCAGCGCTGTCCACTAACGAAGAGTTTAAGTCGTATAAGTTTCCTAAGTACCGACCAGAGCCGTTGGTGAACCATTCTCCTCGGTAAGGACCATATTTTAATAATTCTTCTTTATTGCAGCTTTTTCCAGTTATAAAAAGACACCAGTACCGCACAGAAACAAATCATTGTATGCAAGATATTAAAATCCTGAAATTTCCCCTGTAACTTAAAATTTGTCTTTGGTCTTTGTCTTTACCCTGAATTTTTGGACTATTCCCCTCATCTATACATTGTTACTATTCAAAATGATATATATATATTTACCCAGTGTCTGTCGCCTCTGGGTAGTTATAGTTAGTATTGAGTTTCCATAGAAAATGCATTTTTTGTGTTGCTAATAACGTTGGTGCCGTTTTGCTAATCTCTGCACAACTTTCCCAAAAATGCTCCTTTTTGCCTAGTTTGCGCATGAAAAGTTTCGGGGTAATCCACCAAACGGGGGCTCATTTTCCCACAGGAACTTTAGACATAGCTACAGCCTAAACCCTGAACGTATTCACACCATATTTGGCAGAAAGCTAGATCTAATTCTAGGAAGAGGGCTTTTTGTGTTTTGATGTGAATCCGTTATGTAGTTTTTAAGCAATTAATGCTCAAAAACTTTGTATATCTAGGAACATAGAGGCACCGTGGATCCCAACATATCTCAAACTGATATCTGGTTGGCTGCCACCACCTCAACCAGAAAGCCATCTTAGGACTGTGGACTCTGTCCTTAGAAAAAAAAGACACAATGGGGCAGGGTAGGAATACCCTGTCCCCCTAGGCCTGGTGGTGACGTCCCAGCGAGAATCCCTCTGGGGCCAGAAACTTTTTTTATTTTGCTGTGAATCCGCTGCAAAATGTTTTTAAAAAGTGTGGTCTCCTTTGCTTGTTTTTATTCTTCAGGCTGATATCGGCCCCGGGGGCTGGTACTATTTTCAGAGGGAGGGGGGCATGCAGCCCACTCCACAGGCCGATTTCGACCCCAGGGGGCCCCTTCCCCCAGGGCCCAGGAACATGTAGAAAGGGGGAGAAGGCACACGGCCCGCTCCCTGGCCTATTTTAGCCCCAGAGACCCCATTCCTCCTGGCCAGTGTGTATTAAGGGGAGGGGACTGTGCGGCCCTCCTCCCTGAGCACCTGGAGGTGGCCCTCATGGCCGCAAACTCTAGAAAAAGATGCCAGCTCAGCAGCTATGTCCCAGGATGCCCACCCAGGGACATAGATGTTTCCCTGCCCATAGTGGTACGGGCAGGGAAACCTGTGTTTGCTTCCGCTTGGCAAGAGTATTTTCAAAGCTCCCGCAAAGTGGAAGCAAACACCAAGTCCGCTCCCAGCCAATGAGAGTTTGAAAAATGCTCATTGTCTGGGCCGCTAGGAGCAGACTTGAGATCTGTTTGCATGCCTGCAGAGAAGTGCCGGCTCGGGCTACAGGACCCTTGGGGCACCCTCCATAGCCTCCAACGCTCCTGTGCCAGGGAATCGGCCGGGAAACTGGTGAATTTCTGTGAGTTTAAAATGTTGCGTTGTTAATGAACATTTCACCCAACTATAAAGTTACGTGTCACCATTTTGTGTATAGTTGCTCAGTGGAGAAAAGATGGAATATAATACGGTTGTGTTATATAATTTTTTTTCTTCTTCACTAGAAAAACAGGGGTTGAATGCCTTTATAGTTAGATGCTAACATGAGAACTGTAAACAAAATTCCCTGACATTTTCAAATGATTGTTTAATACATTAACATTACTATCTTGCACCCCCATCATTCACTGCTGATGACCTCACATATTTCATCACTTCATGAGTTGTTCAAATACACCATCGATGACACATCAAAATTACATTATCCTTGATATGGTTATTCATGTTACTCCATAGGCTCTTAAATCATGTAAAATAATTAATTTGTTAGTAAAGGGCCTTTGATATACAGCATAGTTTTGCTGTGTGTACGCCTGTGGGTGCATAGAATGGAATTAGCATGCGCCCTATAGACAACTGTGATTCTGCATGTTGAGTTATATGATGCACTGTTGGCACACCAGTAAAGTTTGGAGTGCAAGTAGGACTCCATGTTAAACAAGGTAAAGGCTGACCTTGCCTAATGTGGGTTGCAGAGAAGTGTTTCAAAGTAGATTGTGGATTAAAGCCAAAGCCTGTAGCAAAATAACTGAAAAAAGACAAACCTTCTGTTGACAATAGATTAACCACTAGTGGATGTCTAGGTACGTTAAACAGATGCAATCCAGCATCGATAAATTCTGTCGATAAATTCTGTGTAGGACATTTATAAGGTGTGAATGTTTGTTTATAAAACTTTGTTAAATATTTTGAGGCATTGCAGATTGTGGAGGAATAATGTAGAATGTAGGAGTGACCCACCCGGAGGTGGCTATCTTTAACTGGGGTTTTTAGCATTGCTCCAAGGTTGTACTCATCTCAGTAATGTGTAGTGTATCTTACCAAACTAGACAGGGTCAAAAGGGCTTAGTACTTTACCCAAGTGTGGGTCAAGTGAAGTCTTTAAAGAGCGTGATTCTCTTAAGGTGAATAAACTATGTTTTTTGGGGAGGGTGCTCAAAGTTTAAAAAGGGGTAACCCCATTAAAGTCTTGAGACATTATGTTTGTCAGGTTGGTTAATACCAGTAAAAAGAGGGTAACATCTACCAAATCTGGGGAACTTGACAGATCTGATATGTGTCCATTTAGTCAAAGGTTATGTCTTAGATGGTGTTATAAAATTGGGCAGAGGAATAGCATGTTTACTTCAAGTCCACAAAGCTATTAGAATTTTGTCACGATCACTGGATGACATCAGTGATGTCATTTGAGATATCATCAGTGTTACCATCAAGGATGTCACTTAACTTGTCATGAGTGATGTATTATGTGAGGTTATAAGCTGTGCTTCACGGGGGCACCAGTTATAGGTGGTACACTAAATATAGTTCAGTGAATATAGCTTGCAATATTCAGGACAATCTTGTTTTTTAAACATTAGTTCTCCTTTCAGAACTTAACTATAACATAAATTTAAACTAGGTTATTCCAGTAAATGTAATTTTTTTTTTTTTATCATATTCTGTCTTGAAAATATACCCAAACCCCTCGGGAAAACTACACCCAAACCCTACAGCCTGGCCATCCCCCACTGGAAACAGCCTAAAGCCTGCATAATGGCGGTTGGCTGCAGGGTCTGGTCTGTTTTTAACGTTTAACCATGCTTTCGTATTTTTTCATTGATTTTGCTTTAGTCGGGTACCCAGTCTACTGGCTGCTGTGAAATTGGGTGCTGGCACCCGTAGCTGGGCAGCCTTGTAGTATAGATGCATATCTGGTAAAGCCAGACCCCCCCCCCCCCCCCCCCTTGTTTTTAGGGAGACTGATTTGCCTATATGGTAGCCTCGCCCTGCGGCCTTGCCATGTGAAGCGGATGATCATGGATTTTAATGTAGCTAGGAACCCCCGATCTAGCTCGACCGGGAGGCCCTGAAAAAGTACAGGATTCTGGGTAATGCCATCATCTTAACCACATGGAGGCATCCTATCCGTGAGATGTACAGGGGAGTCCATCTGCAGAAGTCCGTCTTCAACTGTTGGAGACGGGGGGTGGGATAGTTTGCTTTTAAAGAGATCCTGGAGTTTAGGAGTGATCTTTATTCCTAAGGATGTGGAAACCAGACATTCTATTTCCTTCTGCAGCTGTGTGAGATTCAGCAGATACCATTATATTAGGTTAACCTGAAGGCCTGCCACCCGCTCAAAGCACCTCAATTCTTCCATCACTGCCGCCAGGGAGGACTCAGAAGCTGTCACTGACAACAGCATGTCATCCGCAAACAGGGATATTTTGTGCTCGTCTGCCCCGAAAGGGATACCCTGAATGTTGGTTGCCTTACGTACTTGCGCTGCTTGGGGTTGGTGCTTAGGGCAAATAGTAACGGCGAAAGAGGGCATCTCTGTTGTGTCCCTCTCTCCAATGTGAATACTACAGAGCTTACCCAATTGACCAGGACCCAAGCGCTAGGACGAGTGCAGTTAGCTCTAATCTTCGCAGAATCTGTATCTCTCCAGGGTGCGAAATAAAAAAGGGCCAGTCCACTCGGTCGAAGGTCTTCTCGGTGTCTAACACCAACAAGACAGCCAGAAGTGATTTTTTTTATTTGCCTTCTCGACCAGGTGGAAGACCCTCCATAAATTGTCATGTGTCTGTCGGCCCTGGATGAACCCGGACTAATCTGAGTGTATCAGCTCTGGCATTAGGTTTTCCAATCTGCTGGCTAGGATTTTTGTGTATATCTTAGTATCTGGACTGAGAAGAGCTATTGGGTGATATGAGCTACAGAAGTGAAGCTCCTTCCCTGGCTTGGGGAGCACCGAGATAACGGCCTCCCCCATAGATGTAGTCACCGTCCCGAGTCTGCAATCTAATTGTAAAGGCTCACAAGTTGCGTGATTATTTATGCCCCAAATGTTTTGTAAAAATGGGATGTCGGTGGTTTATATGGATTAATACTGCAATGGCCCTGCTGACCTCTGCATCTATCGGGTCCCCCAAAAATGCATTTTGTACCGCCGACACCCTCAGAAGCTCCACCTCCCCCAGGTATTGTTTGCTCTGCCTCCTCATATAGCTATCTGGCCAATAGTTTTGTAGAAATGGCCAAAGGCCTGAGCTTTTTCTGGTTCTTTTTGCCAAATGTGAGCCCACCTTGTTTCCCTTCTCGTAAGTTGTGCGTTTTGCTGGTAGAAGGATAGGTAAATTCAGCCCTGTTATGAATAGCTTTTACGTTGACCCTGAGTTCCATTATCTTTCTTTGTAAGCTAAGGATAGGATGCCTCTTGTGAGCCCCTTCCTCCTCTAATAGCTCTACTTCCAATGCTAGTCTTTCTCGGTCCTTTGTTTTGTTTTTTTTGTGACGTACGCAGAGATATACACCTGTCCCGGAACACTGCCTAAAGGAGTCTCAGTTGGTAGCGGAGGTGGTATCTTTGAGATCATTCAAAAGGAAATAGTCCTTGATAGATTTTCGTAGTTCATCGCGCAGGAGACTATCTTGTGTCTGCTCCGCGGGGAGGATCCATCATCTACATTTTGGTGGTGCAGCATCTCCGTGTTGGATATAGTGATCAGGTGAATGGAAGTAGCCTGTAACATTGAAGCTAGGTTCTTGCCCACGAAGATGTAGTCAATTCTGGTATATGACCTATGCGTGTGAGAAAAAAGGTATAGTCCCTAGTAGCGGAGCAGAGCGTGCGCCGGGCATCTAGCAGGCCCATGGAGGTAAATTTCCTTTTCAGAGCTTTGGAAAAGTTACTTGAGATCACCCTCTGGGTTTGCGTGTGTCTAGACCGGATTCCCATGTAAGAGATATGTCTCCCAATAAAAAATATCTCCCTCGGTGAACCCCTCCAGCACTGACAAGGCAGAGGTCTGAAATGAGGCTTGATTAGAGTTAGATGCATAGACTGAAGCAAAGGTGCACAAGCGGTCAAATAACCTGCCCTTGACCATGACTATCTTTCCCTCTCTGTCAGTTTTTCTGCATTCCAGTTGAAATTTCAAGGAGTTGTGGAAAAATAAAGCCACCACTTTATGTTTAGTCGAAACTGATGATCTGTATACAATGGGGTAGGTAGGCTCTGTATCTCATACGGTGTTCTCCAGACCTTTTCATATGTGTTTCCTGTAGGGCTACCACATCATATCTCTGGTCTAAGAGCTATTTCCATAATTTCTGTCGTTTGGCGGGTGAGTTAAGCCCCTTGGTATTCCATGTGAGTATGGTAAGAACCATTACTACCTAAGATGTGGTGTTATATGCTTTTGTGTCTGCTGCATGTTCCTCTCTCGGCGGAACCTCCCTCCTCCCTCCATCTCCCCGGTGGTTTTGCCTAACAGATCCCCCTCCAGCCTGTGTGCGCCTCGTTTGGAGATGTGAGTAGAGGTCCACCCAAAACAATAAGAAACCCCTGAATCAAAACAGTTAGGGTCAATGTACCCCAAAAACATTTTTTGATTCACAAAAATACCTTGTTGTAAACTTATTATGGACATATTGGTCCAAAAGTGCATATGGCGAGCCAAATTTACTCTGAATGAGTCACTGACTGATAGCTACTATTAGGAGTCATTTAAAGGCTGTCTCCTTCCCAGCACTAATCTCCTTCCTTGTAGTGAATTGACATGTTGCAGTCTAGGTACAGATCGAGTCAGTGTCCCCATGCATGACCATACATTCTATCAGTTCCTACATGTCCAGCAAGGACTGGCTGGCTCACTACTTTAGAGACTCTTTGACTGCTCCCCTAGCTACCCTGCCAACATACCGTTCCTCTGTGGCTCCGGTGTATTTCCTCTTTTGCTGCTTTTGACGCGTGTGTGTCTGCCACCGCTATCCTCCAACATCCTCTGCCGTCTTCGCTCCTATGTAATTCGAGGCGCTCTCGATGGACGAGTTGTTGGGGGTGGAGGGGTAGGCCCAGGACCCCCGCCGCTTCCGCATATGTGGTGACATGGTGATGTTAATTTTGGAAGGAGAATGTGACTTTGGAAGGGTATGTCTAGCGAAATTTTATATTGTCACGTCTCCGCTTCTCTGTGACTGGTTAGAACTGTTGTCTGCATGCCAAAGTCGTCGGGCCACATCCTGGAATAGAGAGCATGTGAATCCCTGGAAGTAGACCTCTTTCGATCTCGCTGCTTGGATAACCGCCTCTCTCATCTTGAAGGAATTAAGCTTGGCTAGGACATCTCTTGGTCGTCTATTTCCTCCCGGAGTTGGTGGTCCCTCCCTGTAAACCCTATCTCTTTTGATCTTCATGCCCCCCGGGCAAAGCACTTCCCCAAACAGGCCCATGACAAACTCCTCCAGGTCCGCACCTTCTGCTCCCTCCTCCAGGTTGAATAATCGTACATTATCCCTCCGGGACCTGTTCTCTAGATCTTCGCACTTCAAGATATTGGCGTGCAATTGCTTGTGGAGCATTTTCGTTGAGTCCTCTAACCCCAGCCGTTCTCCGTTCCAACTCTTGCACTTTACATTTGATATTCAGTGTGTGTATCCACTGAGTTAACATCCTGTTGCAAGGATGTTAGCCTGCCCTGGATTTCCAAGCGGAGAGCTTCTAGGGAACCCTCCAGGTCTGCCTTGAGCTCTTCCCTCAGCAAGTCTCTCCATGAGGCTAGTAGGTCATCTTTGGTGAGTGCCATTCCTTTTGTTGAGCTTCCTTCCTCGATTGACTCTCTGTGGATGAGAAATAGCTGGAGACTCTGTTTGTCAGTGGCGTTGGTGGGTGCCACCCTCTAATACTGGTCGAGGTTGCGAAGTGCGCAGGTGTCCACTTGAGAGAACTTGAGGCTGAAGACTGGATCTCCTGGCTCATAGAGTCCTGGTGACCGGGGGGCGTGGGGGGTGCTATTATGTAGGCTAGGCATTGTGCTGTTTGAGGTGACATCCGTGCACACATTTGTCGTACAGGTCCGTGTCCCTGTTGTCCATCCACCTGTGTGTCTCAATGTGGTGCCCCCTCAAAGGGCGGAATCGCCAACGGGGAGTGACTTTACCAGGCTTTATGAATCCGCTCCGGATTCCAGTCTGCACATACCCATGGGCTGGCTCTTTCCTCCACGTGTTCGATCTTCTCTCTCTCTGGGTCTGACAGTGGGTGGTGTGCGCAGTCTAGTCCCTCGTGTGGCCTTGTCAGCAGTCTTCGCAGTATGATACAGGGGCCAGCGAGGATGCGATGATCTTGAGCCTAGCCCTCCCAGCAGTTCAGGCACTCTTTAGCGTCGCTTGGTTTTCTGCTCTCTACCGAGTCTGGAGGGGTGTTCCCAGCTTCCCCTGACTGTCCACTCTACAAACTGGTCTCTGCGGCTACCTGCCACCATGTTAGAGTCAGGCATAGTAGGGGGCTACATTCGAGCTTAATGAAGCCTGTTCGTGTTTGTGCTATATGAGGCTTTAGAACCCCTTGCCTCTCCTCTTGATTGTTTGCGCCCTCTGTCTGCAGGGAACGCTCACCGGCCTCTCTCGCTCAGCCTCCTTCTTAGTCTTAGGCGGCCGCCATTTTGGCTTCAGGTGCGGATCTCTGCGGGCCGCTCCCTGTTGCACGGTAAGTTCAGATGGGCTCTCCTTCCGCCCACCGGACCTTGATTGTCCCCCAGTGGGATGGCCTCTCCTGCCCTTTGGTCCGATTTGTAGCATGGACTGCGGTCAGGGGTGGACGGCTAGGCTATTAATCACTGCCTCGGTTTCCTAAGCACCTGACTTCTCGATGTAGTCTCTTGTTGGGGGGGGTGGGGGTTTCAATCCTTTTCATTAATTCCCCCTCCCTCGCTTCGCCAGTGGCGTTTTAGTGATAGCCTAGGGTGCTTCGCTGCGCCGTTCCCCACCCAACGCATTGGTCCTCACTTGCCGTGGCTTATCAGTCATGGCTGGGCCTCTTTGCCGCATTGCTGATCCGTAACCATCCGCTCACTTCTTGTCGCCTTGCTGTCTTCTTTCCGGTGTCTCTACTGCTACTAACCCAGGGACACCGTTTGCCAGGGTGAGATTTCCCCCTTTTCCGCCTCTATTAGTGAATATTCAGGTATATTCGCTGCGAAGCCCTAATGTATTCGGTCCAATCGGCCTTCTTGGTTTGCCATACCCACTGATATATTTTTTTCACTCCCTAAGGTGAGGTTCAATATGCGGAAAACCAAAAAGATTTCCTGGGGTGTTTCATTGGGGGTTAGAGGGTTAATGTCACCCCCTAATTTGTATGTGCATTAACATGTTTCCTACTGTCCACACAACAAATTAATATCTTCTCCACTTCAAAATCCCATAACTTGCAAAATAGAATGTTTCTGGCATGAACATGTAAATGCCTGCGTTTCGTCATATCCATTAGAGTTACTGCAAAGGAAATGTGCATGAGCCCACATCACATCTTACTTTCAAAGATCTATTTATCAAATGACATTTTTGTTTTTTCGGATTCCTATAAATATACACTGGACTTGTCCAGTAAAACAAGGTTAATTATTAGACAAAAGTAGATAACATTTAAAGGTGAAGTGTGCAATTGTGAACCTCAGTTGTAGTTCTCTTGGGTATTTGTCTCTGACCATAGGCTGAGTCTGAAGCAAATGCAGTAAGTTGCGGAGAGAAAAGAATAAGCTCTATCCACCTTCCCTTAAAAGATGTATAAGAACATACTTTACACCATGGAACCAAGTATATAAATGTATTGAATATCGTACATAAGATTATTTATTTTAATGTGCTTAAATATTCTCTTACGTGTTTTGGAGCTGCACTCTGGAAGGACTTTCTTGGTAATGCTGACCGTGATTATTACAGTGTCTCTTGAATTTAGAAAGTAAAGTGGTAAAATGCAGGCTGTATGCCAGATGGAGTTTGCGTAAGTAATATTATACACTTACCACCTGTTTTTTTTATTACTGTTTCAGGTTAGATAATGATGGCCTTGATCTGCTGGCAAAGCTTCTTCAGGTAATTGCAATGTTTACAGTGTCTGTTTAAGCCGTGCCTCTCCGCCTTTGTGTATGGAAAAATCCATGACCCCACCCACAGTGAGGTACTCCATAAAAAGTTTTCAAAATGGTTCTGTCAACTCTGACGGATGCTTGACTTCCCAAATCAAAACTGACTTCTTGATAAAATTCTTCTACTCAGATGTGTATGGAAAAATCCATGACCCCACCCACAGTGAGGTACTCCATAAAAAGTTTTCAAAATGGTTCTGTCAACTCTGACGGATGCTTGACTTCCCAAATCAAAACTGACTTCTTGATAAAATTCTTCTACTCAGATGTGTGAAATGTTTGTGGCGGTTTTTTTGTTGCACTATGTTAGAAATGGGATTTTTGGTAGGCTAGGGCGTGGGCCAAAGCCAGGCAAAAACCACCACTCTGGTCAGGATAAGGGAGTTACACTTCTGAAATAATCCCTGCTCACCCCCTTGGTAGCTTGGCACGAGCAGCTTGGCTTATCCTAGAGGCAGTGTGTAAAGCGTTTGCACATAACCAACAGTAATATAGTGTACGCACTACAAAAGGACACCACACCAGTTTAGAAAAATAGCCAATATTTTTATATACTTTAAGACAAGACCAAATACGATAAAATCCACAATGCTATACTTAAAAATCTGCAGTTGTCAAAATAAGTTTCAAACCCAGTTCCTTGATGTCGATGGTTCCGTCCGGGGCTATCACGGCATCGTGAACAACAAATCCAACAGTTCTGACTGGTCACGGGGTCGCGGGCCAGCTACGGTGTCGGGAAGACCCGCAAACAGTTCCTGTGAGAAATGCCGGAAAGTTGAGACCCATGAAGCCACTCGCGTTGCAGGTCGGACTCCTCTCTGATGGAATCAGGAGCGCTGGCAGGTGTCGGGTGCTGCGGTGCAAAATGCAGTGGTGCCCTCAGGTCGCGGTGCGAGCAGCTACTCGGTGGCGGCGTCAGATGGCGTCGTCGGTAAGACCAGGGTCGTGGTGCGAGATGAAGGCGGTGCTCGTCACGGTGCTAGCAGGTCACGGTGCAAGCGGCGGTGGCGTCATTGTTGAAGCGCTGTCGTCGACTGACGAACGGGACTCGATGGCAACGGTGTCGGTAGGCCAAGACTGCGGTGTGGGATGAGGGCGGTGCGTCGTGTGACTTACGAGCGGTGTCCTCGCACCCCGGTGCAAGCAGCGGCGCAGACTTCGGCATGGAGCGGCGGCGTCAGGGATGGCAAGATGTCCTCGTGAAGCCAGGCGGTGCAGAGCGCGGTGCCCACAGGTCGCGATGCGAGCAACGGCTCGGTGGCGGCATCAACAGGCATTGTCGGTGAGACCAGGGTCGCGTTGCGGCGGTGCTCTCTGCGGTGCCAAATCTTCGGCGTGAAGCGCGGAGGTGCGGAGTGCGGTGCCCACAGGTCGCAGTGCAAGCAGCAGCTCGGTGGCCGCGTCAACAGGCATCGTTGGTGAGACCAAGGTTGCGGTGCGGCCTTGCAGCGGTGCCCTCTGCGGTGCCTTCAGGACACGGAGTCAACAGCGGCGTCTTAGACGTTGTCGAGTTGCTTTTCCTCTGTTTGCAGCACAAAATACACAGTCCCCAGTACAGCGGGCAGAAGAGCTTGCAGTCTTTGTGGTTCCTGAGACTTCCTGAACAGGGAGCAGGCTCTACCTCAAGCCATTGGAGAGACTCACAAATTAGGTTGCAAAAAGTCCAGTCCAGGCCTTTCACTGCCCAAGACAGAAGCAGCCACTGCACGTCAGCCCAGCAAAGCACCCAGCAGAGCAGTCGTTCCTTTTCGCAGCTTCTCTCCGGCTCTTTTTCTTGGCAGTCTTCTTGTTCCATATGAGTTCTAAAATTCAGGGGTCTGGGACCCAGTATTTATGTCCAAAAATCCTTTGATCTTTCAGGCAGAGGGTGTCTGTGCCTGGCAAGAACCAGTTGGGCCTTCGCTGGTGTGAATTCCTGGCAGGAGGTGGAGACGGCATTTGTCAGAGACAGACCAGGCCCTTTGAGGTGCAAGGAAATCTCCTCCCCTTCCTCCATCGTAGCCTAGGTCTATTCAGCCCTTTCCTGACCTACCTAGACTATCTGGAGCCCCTCCGGGCCACCAGCCTTCTGTCATCCAAAATCCGGACAGGCAAGCCACATTCCAGCAGAGGCACACAGGATGACTGAGCAAGAAAATACTCACTTTCTAAAAGTGGTATTTTCAAACGCAGAACGTAAAAATCACCTTCACTAAAAGATGCAACTTTAGATTCTGAGTTCTGGCATACTAAATTGTATTTTCTTACCGAATTCCCTGGGCCAGTTAAGTTTATAAGATGTTATAAACAAACCTCCCATTCTGTCCTATGGGGAACTTATAACCTTGCAATAGTGAAAAAGGAAATTGGCTGTAATTCACTATTAGGACATGCCACACACACCAGGGCACGTCCTCCCTTTCACATACACTGCACCCTGCCCACAGGGGTACCTTGGGCCTACCTTAGGGGTGCCTGAAATGTAAGAAAAGGGAAGGTTGGGGACTTGGAAGTGTGTGCACACTGGCCAAGTCGACATGGCAGTTACAAACTGCGCTCAGACTCTGCAATGGCAGGTCTGAGGTACCTTTTCAGGGCTGCTCACGTGGGTGGCATAATCAGTGCTTCAGGCCAACAAGTAGCATTTGATTCACAGGCCCTAGCACACTCAGTGCACTTTACTAGGGACTAACAAGTAAATCAAATATCCAATCAAATGGAAAAACCAATCCATAGTACAATTTACACAGAGCACCTGCACTTTACCACTGATCAGCAGTGCGAAAAGTACGCAGAAACGTTAAGCCAGCAAAAAGAGTCAAAACCGGGAGGTCAACAAGCAGAAAAGTCAGGGGAAACGTGCCAAAAGATGCCAAGTCTAACGCACGTCCCATCCAGCTGAAAGTAGGGAGAACTACCCACACACCTGGGAGTTCTCTTCACTAAGGCGGAAGAACCTGGACAGGCCATCTGCGTTTGCGTGCTCTGTGCCAGGGCGGTGTTCCACCGTAAAGTCCATTCCCTGTAGGGAGATGGACCACCTCAGCCGTTTTGGATTCTCCCCCCTCATCTGCATTAACCATCTGAGGGGCCTGTGGTCGGTCTGAACTCGGAAGTGAGTCCCGAATAGGTATGGGCTCAGCTTCTTCAGTGCCCGGACCACAGCGAAAGCCTCCCTTTCTATGGCACTCCACCTCTACTCCCTGGGGAGTAGTCTCCTGCTAAGGAAGACTACCGGCTGGTCTAGGCCCTCTTCGTTTAGTTGTGTGAGCACCGCTCCCACTCCATGCTCTGACGCGTCGCTCTGCACAACAAATTCTTTGGAGAAGTCGGGGGCCTTGAGCACGGGGGCCATGCACATGGCGGCCTTCAGGGCATCAAATGCCGTCTGGCGGGACTCCGTCCAGATCACCTTTTTTGGCTGCTTCTTGGAAGTCAGCTCAGTTAAGGGGGCAACAATGGTGCCATATCCCTTAACAAACCTCCTGTAGTACCCGGTGAGTCCTAAGATGGCCCTCACCTCTGTCTGGGTCTTGGGGGCTCCCAAGCCAGGATGGTGTCAATCTTGGGCTGCAGGGGCACCACCTGGCTGCTCCCTACCTGGTGTTCCAAGTACACCACCGAACCCTGCCTGATCTGGCACTTACTGGCTTTAATCGTGAGGCCTGCCTTCTGCAGCGCTTTCAACACTTCCCCGAGGTGCTGCAGGTGTTCGTCCCAACTGGAACTGAACACCGCAATGTCGTCCAGGTATGCAGCGCTGAATTCCTCCAGCCCGGCAAACACCTGGTTGACCAACCTCTGGAAGGTGGCAGGGGCATTCTTCAACCCGAAGGGCATCACACAGAACTGGTAATGTCCTTCCGGGGTTGAGAATGCGGATCTTTCCTTGGCCCCCTCGGCTAGAGCAATCTGCCAGTACCCCGACGTTAAATCAAACGTACTAAGGAATTTGGCAGCTCCCAACCGATTGATGAGCTCATCCGTTCGGGGGATGGGATGTGCGTCCATCCGAGTGACAGCATTGAGCCCCCGGTAGTCCACACAGAACTGCCGTTCTGGTGTGGCACCGGGTGCTGTAGCCTTCGGGACCAAGACCACGGGGCTGGCCCATGGACTGCTGGACAGCTCAACCACCCCTAATGCCAACATCTTCGAGACCTCCTCTTTGATGCTGGTTTTGACCTGGTCAGCCAGCCTGTAAATCTTAAGTTAAACAGGGGGGCTGTCACCGGTGTCCACATCGTGGGTACACCAGTGAGTAACGCTTTGGGTCAAGGAGAACAGAGGGGCAAACTGCCCCAGCAACTGGCGACACTTGTTCTGTTGCTCAGCGGTCAGGGTCTGGGAGAGGCTCACACCATCCACCGACCCATCCCCCTTTTGGGCAGACAGGAGGCCCGGGAGAGCCTCACTCTCCGCTTCCTCCCCATCGTCCGTCGCCAAGAGCATGCTCACTTCGGACCTCTCGAAGTGGGTCTTGAGGCGGTTCACGTGGAGGACCCGTAAAGGGTTCTGGGGAGCCTGCAAATCCACCAGGTGGGTGACTTCACTTTTGCGCTGCACCACCTCAAAGGGCCCAGTCCACTTGTCCTGCAAGGCACAAGGTTCCACTGGGGCCATAACCCACGCTTTTTACCGAGGTTGAAACTTGACCAGAGTGGCATTCTGGTCATACCACTGAATAATTTCTTCCTGGCTGGCCTCGAGGTTCACCTGAGCGAGTTTCCTGAAGCGGGCAGTTTGGTTTCGGAAAGCCAGCATGTAGCTAAACGCATCCTGGGGAGTTTTCCTGGGAGCGGCCTCCCAGCCTTCCTTCACCAAGCTTAGAGGTCCTCTCATGGGGTGACCGTACAGAAGCTCAAAGGGACTGAACCCGAGAGACTTCTGGGGTACCTCCCGGTAAGCAAAGAGAAGGCACAGTAAGAGGACGTCCCACTTACACCTCATGGGTTCGGTGAGACCCCTGAGACCTTTTCAAGGTCTGGTTGAACCTTTCTACCAGACCGTTACCTTGGAGGTGGTAAGGGGTGGTGAACTTGTAAGTAACACCACACTCCTTCCACATGGATGTCATATACTTCGTGATGAAATTGGTCCCCCTGTCAGAAACCACCTCTCTGGGGAACCCCACGCGGGAAAAGATCCCCATTAACGCCCAGCCCACCATTGGCGCCATCGTCCTGAGAGGGATTGCCTCCGGGTACCAGGTGGCATGGTCCACCAAGACCAGGATGTACCTGTTGCCCATGGCTGTCTTGTTATCCAGTGGCCCCACAATGTCCATCCCTACCCTTTCAAAGGGTGTCCCAACAACGGGGAACGGTTAGAGAAGAGCTTTGACCTTCCTCCTACTCTTGCCACTTGCCTAGCAAGTTTGGCAAGACTGACAATGCACATCCGACTGCCATCGCATTTTAGGCCAGAAGAAGTGAGTGACAAGCCTCTCAAAGGTCTTGTCCTGCCTCAAAGGTCTTGTCCTGCCCCAAATGTCCTGTCAAAAGCATGTCGTGAGCCAGACCCAGTAGGAAGGTCCGAAAGCGCTGGGTTACCACCAGCACACGGGCTGACCCAGGTTCCGCGACCTTAGGCTCGCTGTAAAGGAGATCATTCTCCCAGTAGATCCAATGTGTCCCCGCTGCAGACCCTCCAGAGAAGGGCACGCTTTCTGCTCCTGGCAGAACTCCTCCCTGGTGGGACCCCCTTCTTGCTGCCAATGGGTCAGCTCAGAGATGTCCCTCAGTTCCGCTTCCTGTTCTCCTATAGGCACCGGGGCGTCCCCTTCAAGGACCGCACATCCCGGGCCATGGGAACTTCGGGGGACGGTTTCCCGCGCCCCGACCCTTTCTCTTGGCAGGGACCTGGGCCACTGTTTCAGACTCCGGGTTCCTCTGATCACCCTCTCTGGCCGCCATGGACCAGGTGGACATGCATGCCCACTCTGGCAACCCAAGCATCTCCAAGTGGGGCCTGAGCTCAACATACTTCCACAAGGACTGCTCCAGGTTGTTACCGAGCAGACAATCGACAGGCATGGAAGGGCTCACAACTACCCTCCAAGGACCAGAGACATCTCCCCCCCCCCACCACCACTCAAAGGGAACCTGTGCCACCAGACACTGGCACTCGGAATTGTCGACTGCAATTGCTTGGTGGAATGCACCGGGGACTACCTGCCTCTCAGAGACCAGGTGACACCGAACTGAGGTCACACTGGCTCCAGTATCCCTGAGAGCCTCTACCCTTTTCCCATTGATGGTCACCCAGGTGCTGTATTTCTTTGTGTTAGGGGGCACCTGGGCCCCTGGGACCATCTCACTGTCCCCTAGTGAGACAAGGTTCATTTCTGCGGTGTCCCCACCCTCCTGTGGGTACTCCTCCTACTCCCCAAGCGCTACACTAGCCAACACCTTGGACTGCCCACCGGTGGGTGGCTGTGCCCCCTTGGAGCACCTGGGGTCCCCCTTCATGTGCCCCACCTGGTCACATGCAAAACATTTGGGGGGGTTGGTCTCAGCAGGCTTGCCTGTCGAGACCCCTTTCTTATCTCCGGGGGGATGGGAGCCTTTACCCTGGGTGTTATTTTGGGGCCCTTTAGAGAACTCCTGTGTTATACCCTTGACCCCCCCCCCCCCCACACACTTTTCTATTGGGGACCCTGCCCACTTTTGGCTGAGTCTCCCCCAAACGCTCTCTTGTGGACCCTGGTACTCACCCAGCGGTCCGCCTCCATAGCAAGCTTCCTGGGGTCAGTTAGGTTACTATCAACTAGGTGCTGGCGCAGATCTGCAAAACATAGACTAGACAAGTGCTCCCACGCAATCAAATTGTAGAGCCTCCGAAAATCTGTCACATTACTGCCCTTCACCCAGCCATCCAACGACCGACAAAACCCATCCACACATTCTAGCCACGTGTTGGCATCAGACGTCTTCCAGGACCTAAACTGATCCCTGTACTTTTCAGGAGTGAGACCATGCCTAGTGAGAAGGGCTTCCTTCATATCCGCATAGGTGAGGTCAGGCCCCTTACCCAAAGCTGTAAAAGTATCCCTGGCTTCCTCTGGAAATGGAGACCACAATCCTGCTCTCCAATTCTCCTCAGGGACCCCATTCATGTTTATCGCTGCCTCGTAACCCTGAAACCACCTCTGTATGTCATCCATCTTCATGAACTCTCTGCCCACATTCTTAGGGATGTGTACGATTCAGTCTGTCTGTCTTGACGAGTTGCTGCCACCATCTGAGCTGTTTTTTCCTCTCGATCCAGCTTCTTCATTCTGATTTCGTAATCTAATACTATTCTCTTCTCTTCCATGGCTAATCTAATTTCTTCTAGTTCTGTGGCTACTTTCCTTGCTTCCCGTCTGTCCTCCTGCTCCTCTGGGGACAGGCCACTGCTGCCTGGCCGGGAGGTTTCCCCCCCTCCCAACAGCACATCCACCCTAGGACTAGGCTCCTCCGCCTCTCCACTAAGATCACCAGATTGCCCACTGGCGTTTCTGGCTGCTACCCAGGCCCTCAGCGCCTTTTGTAGCTCGTCCTTCTTAGTGAGGCCTCTGCCTTGGACTTTTAGGTTCTTGCAAACAGATTTCATTTCTCTAACAGTGTAGAGCTCCAATCTATCCTCCTCAAAGGCAATTCCCATGGATGCAACGGTTGATGTTATTGATTCCGGCATGACGAAGTAGAAAGGTCACCTGGCAAGATCACAAAAATCTGCCAAAAAGAAAATGGGCTAGTATGCGGTACGTAATGGTCTACAATATGGTAGTAGTGCACACCAATCACTGTAAGTCACATGCAAACGCAAGTCCTATCCTCACCACTGACAACCACTGTTAGAAATGGGATTTTTGGTAGGCTAGGGCATGGGCCAAAGCCAGGCAAAAACCACCACTCTAGTCAGGATAAGGGAGTTACACTTCTGAAATAACCCCTGCTCTCCCCTTTGGTAGCTTGGCACGAGCAGCTAGGCTTATCCTAGAGACAGTGTGTAAAGCGTTTGCACATAACCAACAGTAATATAGTGTACGCACTACAAAAGGACATCACACCAGTTTTAGAAAAATAGCCAATATTTTTATATACTTTAAGACCAGACAAAATACGATAAAGATCCACAATACTATACTTAAAAATCTGCACTTGTCAAAATACGTTTCAAACACAGTTCCTTGATATCGATAGCTCCGTCCAGGGCTATCACGGCGTCGTGAACAACAAATCCAACAGTTCTGGCTGGTCGCGGGCCAGCTTCGGTGTAGGGAAGACCCACATCAGTACCTGTGAGAAATGCGGGGTGTGGAGGCCCTTGAAGTCACTCGCGTTGCAGGTCGGGCTCCTCACTGATGGAATCAGGAGCGCTGGCACTGACAGGCGTGTGGTGCTGCGGTGCAAAGTGCAGCGGTGCGGCGTGTGATGCCCTCAGGTTGAGGCTTGAGCAGCGGCTTGGTGGCAGCGTCAGATGGCGTAGTCGGTGAGACCAGGGTCGCAGTGCGAGATGAAGGCCGTGTTCGTCTCGGTGCTAGCAGGTCACGGTGCAAGCAGCGGCGGCGTCGTTGCTGAAGCGCTGTCGTCGGCTGACGAACGGGAGTCAATGGCACCGGCAGGCCAAGGCTGTGGTGCGGGATGAGGGCGGTGTGACTTACGAGCGGTGCCCTCGCACCACGGAGCAAGCAGCGGCGCAGACTTAAGCGTGGAGCAGCAGCGTCAGGGAGGCCAAGGCATCCTCGTGAAGCCAGGCGGTGCAGAGTGCGGTGCCCACAGGTCGCGGTGCGAGCAACGGCTCGGTGGCGGCATCAACAGGCGTCATCGGTGAGACCAAGGTTGCGTTGCGGCGGTGCCCTCTGCGGTGCCTTCAGGACACGGAGTCGACAACGGCGTCGTAGATGTCCTCGAGTTGCTTTTTCTCTGTTTGCAGCACAAAATACACAGTCCCCAGTGCCGCAGACAGATGAGCTTGAAGTCTTTGTGGTTACTAAGACATTGTGAACAGGGGGCAAGCTCTACCTCAAGCCCTTAGAGAGACTCACAAATTAAGTTGCAGAAAGTCCAGTCCAGGCCTTTCACTACCCAAGACAGAAGTAGCCACTGCAGGTCAGCCCAGCAGAGCAATCGTTCCTTTTCGCAGCTTCTCCGGCTCTTCTTGGCAGTCTTCTTGTTCCAGATGAGTTCTAAAATTCAGGGGTCTGAGGCCCAGTATTTATGTCCAAAAATCTTTTGATCTTTCAGGCAGAGGGTGTCTGTGCCCGGCCAGAACCAGTTGGTCCTTCTCTGGTGTGAATCCCTTGCAGGAGGTGGAGACTGCATTAGTCAGAGGCAGACAGACACCTTTGAGGTGCAAGGAAATCTCCTACCTCTTCCCCCATCAAAGCCCTGGTCTATTCAGCCCTTTCCTGACCTACCCAGACTATCTGAAGCCCCTCCGGCCCCCCCAGCCTACTGTCATCCAAAACCCAGACAGTCAATCCACATTCCAGCAGAGGCACACGGGATGACTGAGCAAGAAAATACCCACTTTCTAAAAGTGGTATTTTGAAACGCAGAATGTAAAAATCACCTTCACTAAAAGATGCATCTTTAGATTCTGAGTTCAGGCATACTAAATTGGATGTTCGAGGCATATGAGCTGCAGATTACACACTGTGCATAGATCGCCATCTGGTGTTGGGCCCGGATGTTTCCAGTTTTTCCTCTTGGAAAGTCTTTGGAAGTCACGAGGTATGTGACTCCTCCTTTGGATCGTATTGCGCATGGGCTCCGCCATCGGGCTCGGATGTGTTCTTCGCGCTCCGAACAGTTTCCAGTTCTTCTGATCGGCGCGCAATCCTCCCCTTTTCGCGGTATTGTTTTCGATCGCAATCTCCACACTCAACGCGACTCATTGTTCGAAGTCTTCGATTCCGGTCGTCGACGAAGGCCTTCGGGCCTACCTAAGCTCCGGTCCTGGCTGATGGAAAGGACTCCATTCAAGAAGTGTCCTCGATGTGGGTCCAAATTTCCCCTCACCGATCTCCATGAGGTGTGCAACCTCTGCCTCTCCCCTGAACACGAGGCTCGAGACTGTCCGGCATGCAAATCCTTCTGGTCCAAGAAGACCATTCGAGACCGAAGGGCGAGGAGAACCATGGCACACTCGTCGACAGCGATCCCAGACGACATCTTCGGAGAAGGTGTCGATGCTCCAGAAGAACAGCACACCGAAGAGGGCCTCGTCGGCGCCTCCGAAGCCGACGACTCAGATGTCGAGGACATCACTCCGGCACAGAGGGGCGTGAGTACTAACATCCACCCCCAACCCACACCCTAGACGGCATCGAAAAAGGCTTCGCTCATGCCTTCGCCCTCGGGCCTAGGCACGACCAAAGACATTGCTTCCCACACCTCGCCTTCGGGCCAGGTTAAGAAGCCTATCAAGCTTTCTGGCGGCTCGGGCTCGAGCCAGCCTACCGTCGGTGCCGAGAAACACTCCTCCGCACCGGCGCCGAAAAAGAAAATGGCCTCCTCCTCCGCACCGAGCTCCACACCGAAGCACTCTGCGCCGAAGACAAGCACCAGCTCCTCGGTACCGACACCGTCCCCGGAGCCGAGCAAAAAACCCAAAGCCATCGACACCCACACCTCGAAGCCGAAAGTCATCTAGGAGCCGAGGAAACAACCAGCCACCTCGAAGCCGCACAGTTCAAAACAACGAACCGATGCTGACTCCAAGACTAAAAATCCTACGGCCCCGACACCTTCGGCGCCGACGGATCGGCCACTCACTGAAGAACTATTTCGGCCTGATCCACTACAAAAAACACGTGTCAAAGACCCTAAAACTGGACATTTGATGCTCAACATCAAAAAGAGACCGCTGGACAAGCCTGACCCTGCTCCACCTCCAAAGAGGAAAGACTTTGCTACCTCCCCTTTGAGAATACCTTCACCCCCTCCTCCACCTCCCCCACCTCATCATTCCCCCACACCCTCTCCGGATGAGGATGATGACGATGTCTACGATGACACAGGGGACGAGCCCCATGACCAACCCACAGGGGACCCCACTCCTACAGGCTCCCCAGACCCATGGGACGACTATAACATTCCAGACATCCCGAACGTCCCGCAGGATGATCTTTACCCTTCATGACCGTCCCCCCCCCCCCTCTAGAAGACTCAATGGGGTTTAACCAACTACTCCATAGGGCTGCACACTACCACGGAGTGGATCTCCATACAGACCCCGTGGAGGAGGACTTCCTCCTAGATACCTTCGACACAACACACAGGGCCACTTCCATCCTGCCCATGCTGAAAGGGGTTATCAAGCACGCGCCGGAGGTCTTTAAAGACCCGGTCAGGGCCAGGGTCATCAACCCTCGTATCGATAAGAAGTATAAGGGCGCCCCTACAGACCCCACCTACATCAGAGGGCCAGCACCACTAGACTCCCTAGTAGTGTCCACTGCAAGAAAGCGTGCAAACTCCCAGGCATCAGGCGACGCACCACCACCTGATAAGGAGTCCAAACACTTGGACGCATCTGGCAAGCGCACTGCATCCCAGGCTGCCAACATATGGCGCATCGCAAATACACAAGCGCTTTTGCCAAGATATGACAGGGCACATTATGATGAACTGGAAGCCATAATGCAACACCTCCCTGACAAATGCAAAAATAGAGCCAACGAGCTAATCCAGGAGGGTAAAACGAACACCTCCATTCGCTGCGCCCTAGATGTAGCTGACACCTCCTCTAGGGCAATTAACACCAGCGTCCTCCTCCGTAGGCATGCCTGGCTACGAATTTCAGGCTTCCATCCTGAACCACTCCTTTGACCAGGAACATCTGTTCGGCCCAAAACTTGACGATGCCCTGGAAAAAATGAAAAAAGACACAGATACGGCGAAGTCTATGGGAGCCTTACAGCCGCACCCTCCCAGGCGCTCCTTTCGCCGCTCTTCCTTTCGAAGCACCTCCAGAGGCTACTCAGATAACGCTTCTACTTCCTATAAAGCCCCTACCCAATCCACCTTCACAAGGGGTTACCAAAAAGGCGGCTACAGGGGCAACAATAATAAAAACAGAGGAAAGACTAACCCCTCCCGCTCTGCCTCCACCCCTACCCAATGACTTCCCTCCCCTCCCCTCAGACCATCCCACTCCGGTCGGGGGCAGACTCCACAATTTACTTCCTGTCTGAAATACTATCACCTCAGACAAATGGGTAACACAAATAATTCGGTCAGGCTACTGCCTCGAACTGACATCTACCCCCCCAAACATTCCACCCAAACAACGCCCAATGTCACAGGAGCATTTGGCACTACTAAAGCAGGAGGTAATCTCCCTCCTACAAAAGAGTGCGATAGAACTAGTTCCTACCCACCAACAAAATATGGGAGTTTACTCCCTATATGTTCTCATACCAAAAAGAGACGACACTCTAAGGCCCATCCTAGACCTCAGACCCCTAAATCACTATATACACTCAGACCATTTCCACATGGTCACACTCCAGCAGGTACTTCTCCTGCTCTCCCAAAACGACTTACTTGCCACCCTAGACCGCAAGGACGCCTATTTCCACATTCCTGTTCACAAGGCTCATAGGAAGTTTCTCAGATTTGTAGTGGACGGTCTACACTATCAATTCAAAGTGCTCCCATTCGGAGTCACCATGGGTGTTTACCAAGTGCCTAGCAGTAGTGGCAGCACACCTGCGAAGACAACACATCCACGTCTTCCCATACCTAGACGACTGGCTCATAAAAGCCAACTCATACAACCAGTGTGTACAACACACTCATACCACTATCCAACTACTTCACGAACTGGGCTTCACAGCAAATCACACGAAGTCCTGTGAAAGGCAGCGAGTCTTCTAAGACCCTCAATGCTGCCTGGTGCAGGGTTCCACCTCTAATTCACGTTGGGTTCGCTATCAAAATAATGAGGCAAGCGCTGGAAACTGGAAGACAAGAAAATGGTTTATTTCTCATGAGGAGATCACGTCAACTGCAGACACCGGGATGTCTGAGGGAGGTGCTCTGCAATAACTCTTTTGGTTCTTCCTTTTATACAGGTTTGACACAATGCATTTGTTTCATCAACATGGTTACACAAGCTTGGAGTCCCCGCCCCGGGCAGGTTGTCACACAAGTACAACAGTAATTCTCTTCCCACCCAGGTCAAACAGACAATCTTATCTTACAGCTGGACCTTGCTTCAGGGTCTAATACATGTGAGATCGGCCAGATCTAAGAGTCGGTTCTGTTGATAAAAACAGGTCCCATTGTTGGTAAAAACAAGTTGTGCTGTTTGCAGTGCAATAAATCATGTTGCAAGAGTCTTATTGGTGTTTAGAACCTGTTTGTGTAACTAGGTGCAGTGAGGGGTAGAGTGTCCAAAGGTTTGCCTGTAAACAGAGGTGAGGAAAAAGGAGTTTGTGGCAGCAAGTGGCGCTGAGGTTTGTTGTGGCAATAAGAGTTTATAGCCCCCAGCACACATACCAGGTTGGTCAGAGGGATGCTAGTAAGGGTAGGGTGAAACAAAGGTGGCCAACAGAGTGCAAAATGGCTGTGATAGATTAAAATGACTGTAGCTTATGTGCACATAGAAATTTCCACAAGACAAGATGGCGCAGGCAATGTTCACGATTGTCGTTTTGCTTTTAACAGTGGCCCCTTTGAACATAACTAGCAAGCTTGTCAGTCTATTTCGATCTCCATAATGTCCTGTATCTCTTGATCATACATTACTCTCATTTTTGTTAGCTGAGTGTCCATAGTCTTAGGGTGCAAGGTAGTTATGCAAAGAGAACACAAAGGTGGTATACATTTTATACCCAAACAACAACCACATATTGTCAATACTGGGACCAAGAGAATCATTGATATTTTCCAACCCCACTCCTTCAAGATGCCCCAAAGCCAACTTCCAATTGTCCAAGTCTCTGATCCCTGATGAATTTCTGAAGACAGTCTATGGAGATGTTCGATTGCTTCGTAGACAGAAGGTGAATTACCAGGAATGTATACACAGCAGCTGGCACCAATGATGTGGCATGCTCCTCCACGGTCGGCTAGTACCACGTCCAGGACCATGAGATTTTGCAGGGTAACCAGACGGACCGCTTGGAGCTCAGCAGTGTTGTTGGTGAGGATGCCAGCAGTGACGTTCAGGTCGGTCTCTACCGCTTGGGACAGATGTCTGATGGCTCGGCTGTTTGCCATCGGACCCCATAGCGGGATGATCCCTTTTGCTGCGTCGAGGAACTGTGATGAGGCGGTGTCTGCTTGATCAGTGTCTTTAGAACGCTTTTCTCGATGATGCTCTGCATGAGCTGTGTAGGTTGGTGGCAAAACAATGGCGATGTAGCACATGCCCCTCCAGTTTCTTGGGAGCCAGGTGTAGGCTTTGGTTCCACAAACAAAGTACATATTGGGTGATGCAACAAGCGCTGGAGGGTTGGTAGTGTTCAAAGTCCTTACAATGCTACAGGTGCTGTGACCCACATTCTTAGTCCCATGGCCTTCAATGCAGACAAGGCCAGAGACGTTCACCACAGATAGGGCCACAGTTAGTGTTGCAGCAGTTCTTTTCTTCAGGTAGGAAAATGTGGCTCTGTTAGGATTATTGAACACTTGCATTTCCACTCATTCTTTGAAGGGGACATTCATCGGGAATGTCGCATTGAAGGTGTGAGGGCAGAAGGGGGCGGCTGTTCTTCCTGTTTTGTTTCGCCAGAACTCGTTGTAGAACTGGGCGATTGTTCCGTCGGAAGTGGCATTATCTTTGTAACTTTGTTGTAGGAGTATCATCAAGGCAAGGCAAGATCCATGAATAGAAAAGGGCGAAGGGATGAAAGGGATGGAATGTTCAGTGACATTTGGTAACAGCCCACAGACACAACAGTTGGTAGCATTGGTGGCAAGATTGTGGTGGTGCAACATCTGCACAAAAGAATTATTCCAGAATTCTTTGCGTCGTTCTCGGAGATGTGGCGGTAGTGATACCAGGTAGTATTCTTTCTTAGTGATTGGTTGCATGGTGGGTGACAATGTTCTGTATGCAGGTGCATTCTCTTCAATGATCCAGAGTGCGGCCGTTAGCAGGATACAGGTGAGAAATGCGGCTGCAAGTGCAATTGTCTTTGTGCTGTGCAGGTTAGCAGTCTTGGTGTCTTTGCGGTGGCTTTGCAGGTGTTCAGTTTCTTCCATCATCTTCGAGGAGCTCCACAACTGGTAGGACCACAGACCTTTGTCTGGCGCTTTCCTGGTAGCGTTGTTTGACTGTGCTACCGATCTAAGACCTTGACTCAGTTAGTGGCCTGGTCGTTGGAGCTCCCTCCTTTTCGTTGATCTTAGGTTGTACCCTTTCTTGGATGGCACTGTGGGGTTGGGAAATTCTGATAGTTCGAGGGTGTCTTCTTGTGGGTAGCAACTCAGAGCTGGTCGGTTCTTCGCGAGTACTTCCTCTTGCACCTCCACCCCTTCACAGGTTGCCAGGGTTGTAGGGACTCGCTTGCAATGATGAGCGTGCAGCCAGTTTAGTTTTCCTTCCACTCGGAGGGCAGTTCGGGTTGTGATCAGGACTTGCCAGGGGCCCGCCGACCTAGGCTCCATATTCTTCGTTCTTTGGAAGTTGCAAATCAATACCTGGTCACCTGGCTTTATTTCATGTCCCGGGCCCCTGGAAACGTCAGGCAAGGCTTGCTGCACCTGTTGGTGGATAATTGTTAGCTCGTTTGTCAATTTATGCAAATAATCCGACATTAATATGTTCGGGACATGGTTAATGGAGGTGGGTCTTGGTGCCGCCCAAATGTTCATAGGCCTGCCGAAGACCACCTCATGCGGGGTTAGTCTGTGTTTGGTTGGGGTGGAGCGCATTGATAGCAATGCCAATGGAAGGGCGTCGGGCCATTTCAACCCGGTTGTGGCAACTATTTTGGCTAGTTTTAGTTTCAATGTTGCATTGTGTCTCTCTACCAGGCCCGCTGATTGGGGGTGGAAGACGGCATGGAACTTTTATTTTACCCCCAACCCTCTCAGTATGTTCTGTATCACCTCGGCTACGAAGTGGGGGCCGTTGTCGCTCCATAAAATTCTGCAAAGGCCGTATCAGGGGAAGAAGTCTTGTAGCAATATTTTTGCAGTGGCTAAGGCAGTATTGTCGCGGGTGGGATATGCCTCCACCCATTTGCTAAAAGCGCACACAACCACCAGGACATATTTTAGACCATGCCATCTCTCTAGTTGAATGTAATCCATTTGAAGGATTTCAAAGGGGTGGTCGGGGACTCCAAACCCTCCCCGTGGTACTACTGTCCCCTTCCCTGGGTTGTGTTGTAGGCAGACTATACATTGTTGTACTAGGCGTTTTGCAGATTCTGCTATCTTGACATTATGCCATACTCTGCTGATTAGTTCAATCATGGGG
The DNA here is from genome assembly GCF_964204655.1 of Triturus cristatus. NCBI lineage: Eukaryota > Metazoa > Chordata > Amphibia > Caudata > Salamandridae > Triturus > Triturus cristatus. Next base: position 271,047,502 of record NC_140592.1, on the reverse strand, counting down.
GTGGAGCCTATGTGTGCTGGTAAATGTGCCATGGTCAATATGGTGATGAGGTAGGCAATGGGTAACAGCCATTTATTTCCGTCTTTAGTTCTCCAGCAATCTTCCTCGTCTTTTAGTCCCATCTTTTCCCACTCGGTCAATTCGTCTTGTGTGCCTGTAGTCTGTATGTCCCTTACAGTGGTCCTAGCGTCAGTCCATTGTTCAGCTTGTGACCTGGTCACATACATTCGTGTCATAGTTCTGTCTCCTGCCGTGGCTCGGGCAGTAACGTCTGCTAGTGCATTTCCCTGTCCAATGAGATGAGTCACTTTCCTATGTGCTTGGCATTTTATCACTGCTAACTTCTTGGGGAGGAGGACTGCTTGCGTCAAGGCAGAGACTAAATCTCCATGCAGGATGGGTGTACTGTGTGAAGTCAGGAACCCTCTTTCTTTCCATAAGACCCCAAAATGGTGAACCACCCCGAAGGCATATTGGCTGTCGGTGTATAAGTTAACTGTCGTGTCAGTCGCTAGGATACATGCTTGTGTGAAGGCAATGAGTTCTGCAGCCTGGGCTGATCGTTGGGGAATACGGGCTGTTTCCAGAACGGTTCGGGCTGTGGTGACAGCGTATGTAGCTGAGGTGGTGCTGTCGGGGAGTTTGATGCACGAACCATCCACCCATAGTTCTCCATCTGGTTCTAGAAAGGCGGTGTCTCTGAGATCTATTCTACTCTTTGTTTGTTCATCGGTTAGTGTCACACAGTCGAGTAGTGGAGTCACGCTAGGATAATTTTCGGGTAGGGGTAACAGTGTGGCTGGATTGAGGGTGGTGAATCGCTTTAGAGTAATGTGCGGTGCTAGCAGGGTCAACTCATATCCTGTCAGTCGGGCGCTAGTCAAGTGTTGTATTTTGGTCTGGTTTAGTAGTGTGTCGACTGCATGGGGTACTAAAACAGTGACTGGATTGGAGAGCACTATTCCTTCGCTCTGGCATATTGATACTGCTGCAGCTGCCACAGCTCGCAGGCACGCTGGCAGCGCTCTGGCTACTGGATCGAGGGTGGCAGAGAAATATGCACAAGGGCGTTGTTTGTGACCAATTGATTGTGTTAGGACAGACCATGCACATCCCTCCCACTCGTGCGTGTAGAGGAAAAATTGTTTGGAGTAATCGAGGGTTCCTAGGACAGGCGCTGAACAAAGGGCATTGCGTAGTTCTTTAAAGGCTGCCTGGCATTCGGGGGTCCAGGGGAGAGGCGAGGGGATGTTTTTAGCCAGGAGGGAGAGAAGGGGTTTGACAATGAGGCTAAAGTTCGGTAACCACTGTCGGCAAAATGAGGTGAGACCTATCAAGAGAGAAGGGGTTTGACAATGAGGCTAAAGTTCGGTAACCACTGTCGGCAAAATGAGGTGAGACCTATCAAAGAGCAGACTTGCTTCTGATCTTTGGGGACTGGGGTGTCTAGAATTGTCTGGATCCTGTCAGGCGTGAGTTTCTTCCCTTCTTTTGATAAAAGGTGACCCAAATAGATCACTTGTGATTTACAGAACTGCAATTTCTTTCGGGAGACCTTGTGACCATTCTCAGCAAGAAAATGGAGTAGTTTGATGGTGGCTGTGACTGCTTTTGGTATGGTGTCTGCTGCTAGAAGGATGTTGTCTACATATTGTATTGGTGCCATTCCATCTGGCAATTGTATGGCGTCCAATTTTCTTTTAAGCGCCTGGCTATAGATGCTTGGGCTCTCAGTGTACCCCTGAGGTGCTCTGCAAAACCTGTACAAACTGGAGTTTAGTGTGAATCCAAATAGGTAGCGGCTGTCCTCGTGTATAGGTATGGAAAAGAATGCGTTTTTGAGGTCAATTACATTGAAGGTGGTGGCAGTGGAGGGGATTAAAGTCAAAATTGTTGTGATGTCGGAAACTACTGGGTATTGCGGCACTACGATTTTGTTTCTCCCGCAGGTCAAAGATGAAGCAATAGGTTTTTCCGTCTCCCTCTCTCTTTACAATCTATAGTATGAGACTGTTACAAACGTTGCTCACTACTTCCTCTACCACCCCTGCCTCTACCAAAGACTGTATGATCTCTGTCAGTGCCTTCTCACCCTCTGGCGATATTCTGCGGTACTTTCGGTAGGGTTGCGTCCTGTCATATTGTTACGTGTACTGGGTCAATCATCATTCGTCCTACGTCATAATCAGCTTTAGCCCATAAGTGTGATGGCAAAGTGCCCAGTAGGGATGCGTCAGTCTCGGAGATGGGAAACGTGCTGAGAAGGGTTCTCTCTATGGCGCTGAGGGTTGTCATTCAGGATGACACGCACTCCGTCTGGTGAGCATCTGATAGTCGCATGGAAGTGTTTCAAAAGGTCGAGACCCATAATGGCGTCTGGGGTGTTAGAAAAGAGGAGGAATGTCGTTTCGATGCTATTGTTGTCAAGGTTGAAAGGGATCGGTCGGGACAAAGGGTTGGTGGTGGGCGTACCGTCAAATCCTATTGAGGTCACATTTGAGCCTGACAAGGGTGCCCTTGGAATCAGTCGTTTGGATAGTGCACTACGTGTTGCTCCCGTGTCTACCAAAAATGGCGACTTTGTGCCCTGGACCTTAGCGGTAACATAAGGGCCTTGCTGGTAAACATAGAGCTCGACTGGATCCCTCCTTTGCCCCTGGCTGTCCTAACGCAAAGTCGTACGTATTGTCATAATCTGTCTATTGGTACTGATTCTGTTTGGGATGGTCAAATGCGTTCACTCTTCCTGGCCTTTCTTCGTTTGCTTCACTCGTGTACCCTCTCCCACGTCCTCTTCCTCTCTGTCCACTTGCTATTTCCCTCGCCCCCCTGCCCCTAACAGCTCCTTAGAAAGCCGGGCATTGGGTTTTCCAGCGTCCATATTCTTTGCAAAATGCACATTGATCCTGTCCTAGGTCTTGGCGTCCTACATATGATGTTGATTAATTGTTTCTAGGTGGCTGTACTCTAGAGGTATTCTGCTGGTATCCTCCCCTATATTGCTCCCTTCCTGTATTCGCCCCCTGGAGTTGTGCTATCATCACCCTTTCCTTCAAGTCCTTCTTTTTCCTTTCTGTAGCCCTGTCATTTTCGTTTCTCTGATGCTCATAGTACTGGGCCATTTGGAGAATGGCCGCCGGTTTAGATGCTGCCCAACTACTTTCGCTGGCTTGTAATTTCTGGGATACATCTGGCAGTAATCCTTTGACGTAGTTCTGCACTAATAAGTGGTGTCCAGTTGCGGTGGACATGTCTTGTCCACTGTAATCGGAGAACACTGTTTCAAATCTTGAGAAATACTCTGAGACATCCTCTGGTGGTTTCTGGCGGCACGTGGTTACTATGGAGCAGTCTATCTTTTTCTCTGGGATCAGCGTTTTCACTTTCTGCACTATTTTGTCAGGGAGGTCCAATATTGCTTTAACCGGTTTTTGACCACGGTTCCGCTGTTTATCTAGTGTGTTTAGTTGTTCCCAGTGATGACCAAGCAGTTCGTTATGGTCTATTTTCCTAATCTGTTTCTACACATCTGCTGGCAAACATAACCCGAAGAACAAGTCTATGTCGGCAAGTGTCAATATTGTTGATCCCAGAGCGGCACCTAGCTTGGTGTCAAAGACGGTGGGGTTTTTTCGTAAATCCGGTAAAGATTTACGGAACGTCAAAATGTCCTGTCTGTCCCATGGTTGATACACCCAATTGTAGACCACCCTTCCTCTAGCGTCTTGATGGTTCATATCGTCATGAGTCCCTTGTCCTCTAGGAGGTACCCAATAAGGGGCAGCTTCTTTTATCGGCATCATGCTATCTGGTTTTTCCACCGGGGGTCCTGCTATCTTAGATGTCCTGTCCTTATCTATCCGTCCTTGTTCCACAAGGTGATGGAATACTTCCAGTGTGGATGAAAAGAGTTCTGTAACATCGTTGTCGCCTTCATCTCCTGTGTCTACTTTCCTATAGAGAGCTGCTAGTCGCTCGGGCCCTATATCTTGGTACTTCTCTTCATATGCAGTAAGAGTGTGGTAACAGAGACGTACAATAAAGTATTGTTTGTGATTTTCAACATAGGAGTTGCATATGCCAGTTACATACTCTTCTGTCTCCTTCCTCTCTATGAGGGATTTAACTATTTTATCAATGCCTGCTCGCTCATTTGTACTTAATCGCGGGACCCTGGGCGCTGCTTTTTTTTTTGATCCTACCTCTACTACTGTATCCTTTGATGAGGCATTTGGTGTGGGTGACTCGGTGGGAGCAGAGGCGGTGTAGACTGAGGCGATCGTGCTACCTCCGGCTATACTTTGGGGGTCCTGGCGTTGTACTACGGGATGAGTAGGGGCGTAAGGGAGTGGCATGTATATGATTGGGGGACCTAACAATAAATCATCATCTCCCCTTTGTTTGTCGGTAACTCGGGGCGTTCTAACAGGGCATTGACCTGATATTTTTGATTCCTGTTCCTTTTTATCGATTTCTTTTTCTTTTAGTTTTTCTTCTAACCTGTTCCACGCATGGGAAGCTGATTTTCGCGTTTATCTTGTCTAGCTTCGTCTCTTTTCTTTCTTTGGGCTGCCTCTTTTCGTCATGAACAAACTGTCAAACATGGCCGGTCTAGTTTTCTTTTTGTGGAGAGCTAATTCCTAACGTTTCTATCTTAGCGGGATCGAAAGATCCCGTCAGTCGCCACTGATTTACCTGGTCCTTCCTAGTGTATTTATGCCATAGTTTGCTATTAGCTACGGTGGCTAATCCATACTTAACTAACATGTCCTTGTTAGGGGTGCCTTTCGGCGGCGCCAGCTGACTGACCTCTAACAAACGCTCCGGTCCAAAACAATTACAATCAAACAATCTAGAGAAAACGGGCATGACGTATTTATCGGTCAAAATGAATATCTCAATTAATTTAGACAAAAAGTCTGCACTACCTGCCCTTCGCTGTCTGCAAAGAGAGAGAATATTCCTATTCTTCGTTGTTTGCAAGCAGGGAATGTCTCAAATAACTCAATATCAAAAAAAAGAATACTAGTATTTCAATCAAACTATTCAATCAATTTAAGTCGTTTTTTCACGACCTTACCCGGACCATATGGACAGTTCTTCGTCTTCCCCTTCCAGCGCGTGGTTGTCCTCTCACTCCAACAATCAATGCGGCGTTCCTCTAAGGTCCTAGACAGGACCGCAGGTCACTCGAGAGAGGTCCGTTCAGAACCGGTGAAGTTCAGTCGATCTGCAGCCAGACGAGAGTCTTCCCAGGCAGGTATACCCCAATCGTTTAGTCGTTCACTCCGTCGTTAGGACCTCTCTACCGGACCCACGCTCCGCTGATGGGCCCCCACGTTTTGGGCGCCAATTTGTGTAAGGCAGCGAGTCTTCTAAGACCCTCAATGCTGCCTGGTGCAGGGTTCCACCTCTAAGTCACGTTGGGTTCGCTATCAAAATAATGAGGCAAGCGCTGGAAACTGGAAGACAAAAAAAAGGTTTATTTCTAATGAGATCACGTCAACTGCAGACACTGGGATGTCTGAGGGAGGTGCTCTGCAATAACTTCTTTGGTTCTTCCTTTTATACAGGTTTGACACAATGCATTTGTTTCATCAACATAGTTACACAAGCTTGGAGTCCCCGCCCCGGGCAGGTTGTCACACAAGTCCAACAGTAATTCTCTTCCCACCCAGTGCAAACAGACAATCTGATCTTACAGCTGGACCTTGCTTCAGTGTCTAAAACATGTGAGACCGGCCAGATCTAAGAGTCCGTTCTGTTGATAAAAACCGATCCCATTGTTGGTAAAAACAAGTCTTGCTGTTTGCAGTGCAATAAATCATGTTGGAAGAGTCTTTTTGGTGTTTGGAACCTGTTTGTGTAACTAGGTGTAGTGAGGGGTAGAGTGTCCAAAGGTTTGCCTGTAAACAGAGATGAGAAGAAAAACGAGTTTGTGGCAGCAAGTGGCGCTGAGGTTTGTTGTGGCAATAGAGTTTATAGCCCCCAGCACACATACCAGGTGGTCAGAGGGATGCTAGTAAGGGCAGGGTTAAACAAAGGTGGCCAACCGAGTACAAAATGGCTGTGATAGATTAAAATGACAGTAGCTTATGTGCACATAGAAATTTCCACCAGACAAGATGGCGCAGGCAATGTTCATGATTGTCGTTTTGCTTTTAACAGTCCCATCTGCATCCGTCCCACGTAAAACAATACCTCGGTGCCACCATAGACACCTCAAAAGTGCTGGCCTAACCCAGTCCTGCCAGGATAGCAAGCATTCAGGCTCTACGCTACAAATTTCTTACCGGAATACTCTCTTCCAGCTCGAGTGTTCATGCAACTTATAGGAATGATGGCCTCTTGCATATTCATAGTACCTCACGCAAGACTCCAGATGTGTCCTCTCCAAGAGTGCTTAGCGCGCCAATGGAACCAGGCCCAGGGTCAATTAACAGATCTGGTGTTGGTAGACGGTCATGCCCATCGCTCTCTGCAGTGGTGGACCACCAAAAACCTTACCAAAGGGCGACCGTTCCTGGAACCGGTTCCTCAGATAGTACTCAGACAGCGGACGCATCGCTCTCCGGCTGGGGAGGTGACCTACTACATCACACCATGCAGGGCAGGTGGACGCCTCAACAAAAGTTACTCCACATCAACCATCTGGAGGGACTAGCCATATTCGTAGCCCTGAAGGCCTTTCAAACGCATGTCTCAGGCAAGGCCGTCTTAGTCCGCACGGACAACATGACAGCCATATACTATATACAAAAACAAGGTGGCACACACTCTCCGCAGCCATATACTATATACAAAAACAAGGTGGCACACACTCTCCGCAGCTCTCTCATCTAGCACAGAGCATATGGAGATGGGCCATACCCCAAAAAATCTTTCTCCTAGCCCAACATGTCCCAGGAGTCAAACACTATGGACGATCTGCTGAGCAGACAAACAAAACAGATCCACGAGTGGGAACTCCATCCACAAGTTCTTCACCCGTACTTTCAAATGTGGGGGCATCCACAGATAGACCTCTTCGCCACCCACGAAAACGCCAAATGCCCAAGCTTCGCCGCCAGGTATCCACACCCATCGTCCAAAGGCAATGCGATATGGATGAACTGGTCAGGCAGATTTGCGTACGCCTTTCCGCCTCCCACTCATTCCATTAGTGGTGCGCAAACTACAACAACACTCCCTCACTCTCATCCTAGTAGCTCCAACTTCGGCCAGACAACCGTGGTACACCACACTGCTCTCCACGCCTCTTAACCCAGAACCATGGAGAGATCAGGCACCCGGACCCAGCTCAGCTCAACCTTGCGATCTGGCTCCTGAAATCCTAGAATTCGGTTATCTAAATCTTCCCCCTGACTGTGAACGTCATTAGAGAAGCTATGCGACCTACCAATAGAGCTTGCTACGCAGCCAAGTGGAAACATTTTGTGGTCTATTGTCACAACAATAACTTCAATCCCCTAGATGTGTCCATTCAACACATCATAATTTACTACACCTACAAAGATGCAACCTAGCCTACACGTCTAATAGACTGCACCTTGCGGCCATAGCGGCCTATCTACAAAACAGACAACATCTATCACTCTTTAGAGTACCTGCCATAAAAGCTTTCATGGAAGGCCTCAAAAGAATAATTCCCCCCCAGAGTGCCACCCTCACCTGTGTGGAACCTAAACATCGTTCTCACCAGACTATTGGGGCCTCCCTTTAAACCTCTACACAAATGTGAACTTCAATTCCTAACATGGAAAACTGCTTTTCTGCTAGCAATTACTTTCCTCAGAAGGGTCAGTGAGATACAAGCACTCACCTTTCAAGAACCTTTTCTGCAAATGCATCATAACAAAGTTGTTCTCCGCACTAATCCAAAATTCCTCCCTAAAGTTATTTCTCCCTTTCATCTAAACCAATCAGTGGAACTGCCCGTATTCTTCTCGCAGCCACAGACCATTGCAGAAAGCTCTCCACACACTAGGTGTCAAACAAGCCTTACTCTACTACATCAAGAGAACACAACCCTTTCGTAAGACCAAACAACTGTTCGTATCTTTCTCACCACCACACAAAGGCAACCCATCTCCAAATCTGGGATAGCTAGGTGGATTGTTAAATGCATACAGATTTGTTACTACAAAGCAAAACGAACGCTATCTGTTCCCCCTAAAGCCAACTCTACACGTAAGATAGGGGCTACCATGGCATTTTTAGGAAACATTCCCTTAGATGACATCTGCAGAGCAGCTACATGGTCTACACCGCACACTTTCACTAAACACTATTGTGTAGATGTGCAAACTAGGCAACAAGCTAGTGTGGACCAGGCTGTACTCAAAACATTGTTTCAAACCACTGCAACAGATACTGGTGGTCGCCGCTAGGAGCGAGTACTGCTATATAATCTATGCACAGTGTGTAATCTGCAGCTCATATGCCTCGAACGGCAAATGCTACTTACCAGTATGCATCTGTTCTTGGCATGTAGAGCTGCAGATCTACACACGCTCACCCGCCTCCCCGGCTACCTTTATGTGTTCCAGTTTATCTTATTTAGATACAGCACACATGGGCATCTTCACTGCTTATTACTACGCGCCATCATTTCCCTGCTGGCGAAAAACAATCTGAGGATGGAGCCGAAGCTCATGCGCAATACGATCCAAAGGAGGAGTCGTACCTCGTGACTTCCAAAGACTTTCCAAGAGGAAAAACAACTGCAAACATCCGGGCCCAACACCAGATGGCGATCTATGCACAGTGTGTAGATCTGCAGCTCTACATACCAAGAACAGATGCATACTGGTAAGTAGCATTTGCCTTTCTTACCGAATTCCCTGGGCCAGTTAGGTTTATAAGATGTTATAAACAAACCTCCCATTCTGTCCTATGGGGGACTGGTATTCTTGCAATAGTGAAAAACGAAATTGGCTGCATTTCACTATTCGGACATGCCACACACACCAGGGCACGTCCTTCCTTTCACATACACTGCACCCTGCCCACAGGGGTACCTTGGGCCTACCTTAGGGGTGCCTGACATGTAAGAAAAGGGAAGGTTGGGGACTGGCAAGTGTGTGCACTGGCCAAGTCGACATGGCAGTTACAAAATGCGCGCAGAATCTGCAATGACAGGTCTGAGGTACCTTGTCAGGGCTACTCACATGGGTGGCATAATCAGTGCTGCAGGCCCACGAGTAGCATTTGATTCACAGGCTCTCAGTGCACTTTACTAGGGACTAACCAGTAAATTAAATATCCAATCATGGAAACACCAATCCATAGCACAATTTACATAGAGCACCTGCACTTTACCACTGATCAGCAGTGCGAAAAGTGCGCAAAAACGTTACGCCAGCAAAAACCGAGTCAAAACCGGGAGGTCAAATAGCAAAAATGTCAGGGGAAAAACGCCAAAAGATGTCAAGTCTAACACACGTCCCCTTCAGCTGAAAGTAGGGAGAACTACCCACACACGATTTAGCAAGACAACCCTGTTTCTTGAAATTAATGTTCGGACTTGATGGGTAGTCTTCAGTAGTCATTTTGCCTTTTAAGTCACATAGAGTGGCTAACTGGGCTCTTGTCTGTCCATGTAGGGCTAAAGAATGGCAACTAATGTTAAAACTATGTCAAACCTTCACCACAACATCTACTATGTGTAAGAAAATGTGTTATTTGATGGGTAAGACAGCTCACAAGTTTAATTAAAAAACCTCAGCTAAAACCCTGGTAGTTAAGGCAGTGCTGAAAGGCTTAACTTAAAGCTTAACTTATGGAAAGGTTTGTAAATTATTTGGCAGTAACAAAACAATTAACAATCATCACACAAAAAGCCCTAAGCCAATTTCTAAAAATAGAGACCAATTTAATTAGAAAAATCATACAGAACTGGTTTAAATCCAAGAAGGGAAACTGGAGATATAAATATTTAAAGTTTTAGACAGAAAGCGCCAAGAAAAGGTAAAGCGCCAATCAAAATCACTATGCTCGGTTGACTAGGATCTAGGCACAATTTCAGGCCGAAAGTAATGGAGAGCAGGTCGGATACCTTAAGCAGGTCATCTTGGTGAGTTTTGACCTGATCTGAAATGGACGTCAAAATCCTCTAGCTTAGAAGGATGAAGGTTGTTTTCAACTTTGCCTAATTTCAGTCCAAAAGCTGTTGGACCTGTCCTTCTGCACGAGTTTCTTTCAATAGGAAGTTTTATAAAAAGAAAATTAAAATGTTTCAACCCCCGAAGTGCTCTCATCGGTCGTATACGTAGCGATTCTTTGCCTGGTCAAGAATTCTACCTTCGGACTTCTCTCTTTTTTGGGGGTTCATAATCCTCCAAGAGTGCAAGCTTGGAAGCTGTAACCGAATAAGTCCACTCTAAGTCAGATACTTTTGCAGATATGTCTCCGGAAGATTTGGAAGTCCAAAAATGTTTTAAGTCCCAGATTTTCAGACTTTCTTGAGCACTTGTTCTTGGTTTCTTCTGAAGCTCCCAGGACCTAAGGTACAGCATTTAGGGGCCATATCTCACTCCAGCAGAGACCACCAGTAAGTTTCAGTCCACATCAATCTTCAATTGATGAGCTGAACACTCTATGAAAAATGCCTCTTGCGGTTTTTGTCCTGTAGCCACACAGGTTTATCCAACTGACCCATGGTGTCCACTTCTCGGTCCCGGGAACAAGTGGTAGCAGGTACAGTCCCTCAGGTCTCCACAAAGGTCTCAGACAGTGGGTCCAATGTTGTGTTCTTTCTCAGTTCCAGGATTTGTTCTGATGAACTAGGGGTGAGGTGCCGCTTTTATAGAATTCACTGGCCAGTAGGTGGTGGTAACGCCTGGTAACTCACTAAACAATGAGAAAACATTTCTACTTTTCAACACATCCTGCTTGCCTTACTTCAAACTATCCCACAGTGCACTGTTCTGAGTTAAATCCAGCATGGTAGATGCCGCCTACCTTTGTAGGTGGCTGGTGTCCCAGGCAGTGTTTTTTCTAGGGAAATGAGCAGTCACCTCCTTTGCAACCACATCAAACTTGTTTTGGGACCAGTATCTCCTCCCACTGGGCTGATGCCAAGCTGGCTAAAGTTGGCCTTCGGACCCAAAGGCTTCCCTGGTTCTCAGTTTACACTCAATTATGAATAGGTAGGCCTCATCCTGTTCAAGTTAATGAAGTTTGAGCACTTCACAGCGGCCCTCCCTTCCTGCGCTGAGAGAAGTCCCACACCTCACACTCAAGTCTTACTGTAAAAAGGCCTAGGCCATTGTTTCTGCAATGGCAGTGGTTTCGCACTTCATTTAGAGGGAAAGCATTGACGGGTGCAGCTGCTGGCAGGCTTATGCTAATTAGCCAGCGGGAGTTTCAGGCAGGCATAGGCTAACGTCTTAAAAGTTACTTTCCCTGTATATTTATCAAAAATCTGATTTCACAATTAAATTGGATGTTGACTAAATATTAAAAACAGTGGTGGAATCATGTATTTAGTATATGTAGCTGTAGACACGCATGCTCTACATTCTCACCTAGTGTTGGGCTCAGACATTTTCACGTTGATTTTCCTCTAAAAAATCTTTTGGGTCATGAGAAGTGCTGTTACTCCTCCCTTAGTGGGAAATGCTCATGAGAACTGACTCCATCTAATACTGGGATTTTTTTCCGCCATTGGGTTCAGATGGATGTCTAGAAGACTGTGAGTTTGCTGCGTTTCTTACTCTTTTTCAGACCAACATGGTTAGAATTTGACACCTCTACGACTCTCTGAGGACCATTTGTTCTGCCTCGACCTTTGACACTGGAGAATGCAGACGGCTAGAGAGTAATGAAACAGACACCCTTCCATCATTGCTCCTGTTGCTACTCTAAATATCCATAGTAGGACCATCATTGTCTACAACAAGTGCCTTTCCCTCAGCCACGACCACCCTTCCTGCGAGTTCCTCCTCCTCTTCTGCTCAAGGAAGACCCTTAGGTAGTAGGAAGGTGCTGGGCACACTGTAAGATGCACCACTAGACTTCCTCCGACTCCAGGCGTATTTGGCACTAAAGAAGGCGAACAGGCCGACCCATTTGGAAGCACGGCAGACCAGTAAACAGTGCAGAGATGGTCTCCTGATCGCGTCAGGGTACAGGGAAGGGCAGGACATTGAGCCGACACAGAAAATCAGTAGCCCTTGAATAAAGACCATTCCCAAGGTCATAAGTACACCACTCTGCTCCGACACCCACAGGACCAAGCCAGGGTCCCACACCAAGTTAGAGCACTACTCCTTTGGGACTTTAAGTATTAAGTCCTGAGTACGGACACAAAAGACTGCTGACTACAGGGACTCTGCTGCCTTAGGGCTCCGGCCGGCACTGAGAATAGACTTTGAAAATAATGAAGTCTCAACCCAATGGTGCTGAGCTTCACAGGCCATCGAGCCCTTCCCAAAGCTGTCGCTAAAGGTCCTGTTGATGCCAAAAGCTTCATCAACTGTCAGATCTGAAAAACTGGAGTTGGCCTTTTTTGCAGCGACTTCAGGAGAAGCTAGAAGCCAGGCAGAAGTGTCTCTTTGGCCACCCCAGCACTAGGAATATATCAGCAATGCCACCTCTGCCAAAGCCATCCAAGACCCTGCCTTGCAAGAGAAGATTCGCCTTCGAATGAGAACCTTTATCGAAGGCCCCTTACGAGCCAACACTGAAAAAATAACTCTGCCTACTCACATTCACCTCTACCTCCACTAGAGTCACCTGAGGTTTTACCATGCATCTTTTAAGACCAAGGCAGTTCCTACTATCCCATTGACTCGTGTGCCGCCCTTAGACCCAGGGCCAACTAATGTCCTCTGGGATGATCTTAACAATAACCCTTGGACGATTTGCACCACTAAGTTATATGGGTATCCCTGCCAAATGATATCACAGCCTACCATGAGGTCATTCAGAGGGCAACAGCATTTTATAAAGTTCACATGAGCACCATCCAGGAGAAAAAGGACTGTTGACATTCTCCAAGTGTGACAGGACCGTGCAATTCTTGCCCATGCTTAAGTGCGTACCTAAATCTGCCCAGAGGACTTCAAGGAGCCAAGTTATGACAAGAGTGGTGACACCTAGGATTGGAAAAAGCACATAAATCCACACCTAATTACCCTATCTATATCAAAGCCAGGTCCCCCCTGACACTACTCTCAAAAAGGCCTCCTCTTAAGCTACACTGCCACTTGATAAAGAGAATAATAAGATTCATGCAGCGGGCAAACAGTTAGCCTTGGGAACAGCCACGCATTGGCACATAGCCCATTCTTTCAGGTTTCTCTCCAGATTGACCCTAGTGGGAGGAAAAGCAGGAACTTGTCAAACACTTCATAGAGGAGTACAGGGAGAGATGGCGGAATTTGTGTCCAAAGGCAAAACTATCTTGAACACCATTATTCGTTGCACGCTTCATGCTGCGGACACAGCCTCTAGAGGCATCAAAACCAGTGTCCCCCTCAGACAGCACCCTGATTCCCCATCTCTTGGTTCAAATCATAGGTCCAGCAACATCTTGCAACCCACAGTTCGATGAGAAACATCTCTTTGGCCCCGAAGTTGACAAGACGCTTAAGAAAATTAAAAGGCACAGAGCTTGCAAATTCCATGCAAACTCCTTGACTAAAGGTTCCTTCATGAAACAATCTAGGAGAGGGGCCAAACCCACTTTACCCGACCAGCTGCAGTCTTACCAAAGACCGCAGCAACCCTTCCATCATCAGGGATCATCATTTTCATCATTAATGTATGTATGTATATATATGTATATGTAGATTTATATAGCGCGACTTATCACCTATAAAGTTATACACACACCCATTCACTTATTCATACAAATGCTAACACATACTCACCTATACAGTCACTGACACAGCACACACTCACCCATACAGGCACTCTCACAATCACTCACACATAGTCACTCATACTCCAACACTTACCTGTACTGCCTTTTACATTTGCAGTTACTCACCCATATGCCACTGACACATCCGTTTACTCACCAACACAGCCATACACACACTCAGTCACCCATACAGCCACTTACAGATGCACTCACTAACCCATACAGCCACTGACTTGCTCACTCACTCATCCATGCAGGCTGTCACACACCCCCTTCCTTACCCACGCACACAGAAGCCCATACAGGGAACTCAGACGACCAATCAATCGCCCTTACAACCACTCACATACTCACTGACTAACTTATACTGCCACTTAGACACCAACTGACAGACTTATACAGACATTCACACAACCTAGTCACTCACCCATACATTCACTGAGACACCTAATAACTCACTTATACAGTCAGTCATGCACCTACTGAATCATCCATACAGACACTCAAACGCCTACTAATTCATCAATACATCTTGGTGTGTATATAGATTTAACACTCCTAAACCTTTTAAAAACACCCAGCCACTGGAGGATGTCATCAGTGATGTCATTTAAGATGTCATTAGTGGTTTTACTGACTGTCATGAGTGATGTAATATGTGAGGTCATAAGCAGTGCATTGCATAGCTGAGCTAACTATAACTGCTGAATTCCTCTGGTTTTGTATTTGTGAAACCTAAGCCTAACTATAACATCTCTGTAAGCTTTGTTTTTTTCAGTGAAAATGTATATATAAATATCTGTTCAACTTTCGTCTGCTTGAAGGAAGCCTCCAACTCTTATCAGGGTGGCCCCAGTGCACAGGAAATGGACACCCGCTAAACATAATGGTCACTTTCCAATATGAAGACACTTCACGCCTGATTTTAGGGACTTCACAGTGAGAACTTTATTTTCCAATTGCAAGGGGAGGCAGGGCGCTAATATATCTGATGTGTTTCGACCCCTCCTTTGAGCCTTAATCATGAATACCCAAGGAGATGATGGACGTAGCACTGAAACTTTTCAGACACTCTCTCCCAGTCACAGATCTTGGATGAACCCATCATCGTTCTTAAGCTCACTTCACCACCCCAGTTCAGACTCAGCCATATGATTAATCGTGGATAGTCAGCTGATCACACAATGCATCGGATTTAGATACAAGTCTTTTTGTTGCTGGAACAAAGCAACATGTTGGTCATGCAAAGTATGCCACCAGGTGGCTTCACGTAACAAGATTTGGCAAAGCCAGTAGGTCTGGTTTTTGTGTGGTAATTCATGCAGCGTTAGCTTATTAGACTGAGACTCATGAGGGTGCCAACAGAGCAGCCAGAGTGGTCTATAGTTCTAAAGTAATTCCTCATGCAGTTCGATACAAATACTCAAGGGGCAGAAGAATACATCTTTCAATAAGTAACATGAGGTGAAAGACGAAGCCTCACTGGTCAGGACGTGATTGACAAAAGTCTGAAGTTTGTGGCTGAAAAAGACTGGTCGAATTAAGCCATTGGTAGAAAAGGGTAGACCCAAAGCCCACTCTATGCATATTATTATCAAATAGTTTTGTTTAACAGCTGTGTTATCCAAATCCAGAGCTAAAAATAGATTTAATTTGCAACCTCACTCTGCATCATTTAGGAGCAGGTAAGCTCCAGTTAAAATGGTACTTGTCCCCAAGATTCTCTATTACCTCATAACTGCCCCAACCTAGTTGCAGGGGACTTCTTCCAGAAATGTACTTCTTACATTGGCTCCGTCATATGGGATGGTGAGGCACATGGAGCCCTTATGGAAAAATGCTGCCAGTCTGCTTAATGCAGTGCTCTGGAAATAGCTGATCTGAAATTCTTTTTGGGAGCCATATATGGTACTGTTAAATGGCTGGCTATTCTGTAAACAATACAGTCCACCGACCCATCTGTGCATTGCTAGACGCGGCTATTCTGCACATCCTGTATGGGGACATATCCCAACAACATTCTCCCAGCAGCCCAGACTATCCCTAGAGCCTGTAAAGAGGTGCTCGGATGGCTACGCAGGCTGTTAGAAATGGGGGTCTCTGTTTGGCAGTGGTTTGCACCCTGCCAAAGTAGGGAACCCATATTCTAGTCAGGGTAAGGGAGTAACACACCAAAGATAATCCTTGCTCATCCCCTTGGTAGCTTGGCACGATCAGTCAGGCTTATCACAAAGGCAATGTGTAAAGCATTTGTACGTAAAATACACAGTAACATAGCGAAAACACTACAAATGAACACCACACCAGTTTAGAAAAATAACCAATCTTTATCTAAACCAACCACCCAACGTACATATCTAAAAATATTTTAAAAGGCTTAAGCTATTCTATCCATAGAACTCTATGGATGCGTTGATTTTAGCACAAAGTACCTTTGATGCGTCAAAATCCAAGATGAAAAACAGCTGCAAAGGAGGAAAGCTTCATAAAACCCAGCGATGCTGCAGTTCTGGAGTCCCAGGGGAATGGATAGAGAAGTGTTGCGTCGATTCCTTACTGCGATTTCTAGAGGCGACTCCTTTCGGCGGGGTGATGCATTGGAAACTTGGTACACAGGTGCAATGTATGTGAATATCCAGGCACTGCGGGTCAAGGTGGCATCGACACAGGCGCTGCGGTGAATTCCACAGCCAGGTGGTGCATTAATCCCTTCAACCGCACAGCAGGGCCTGCGTCAGAGTCAGAGACTCTGTGCTCTGGACTGAAGCTGCTGCTGTTCTTTGGGCCGCGAACAGGCGCTGCATCGACTTTTCAGCCGCACCATGTCAATGCATTGGTTTTTCAACCGCGTGGCAAGCTTGCGGCGGAAAAAAACAGCGCTGAAAGGATGATGCATGGATTTTCAAGTCTTTAAGCAGCAGAACCACATTCAAGGGTCCAGAACTGGAATTGGCCCCACTTGGCAGGTCAGAACTTCCAGCAGTGGAGTTCAGCGATGCTCCAGATGAAGTCTTCGATGGCCCTGAGACTTCCAACAGAAGGCAAGCACACAGAAGCCCTTGTAAAAGCAGGATACAAGAAAGCGAAAGTCCAGTTCTTTCACTGCCCACAGTCCGAAGCAGCAACTGCAGGCCAACCCAGCAAAGCAACACACAGCAAAGGGGCAGTACTCCTGACAGCACTTCCGCTCTTCTTCTGGCAGAGTGCCCAGTCTAGGAGTGTTCTAAGAATGTGGGGTTATAGGTCCAATACTTAACCCCCTTTTTCCTTTGAAGTAGGCATACTTCAAAGGAAAGTCTTTGTTGTCCACAAGATCCTGTCCTGCCTTTTCTCCAGACACACTACAGGGGGGTGGAGACAGCATTTGAGAGGCCAGGCACAGCCCTGTTCAGGTGTCAGTGACAACTCCTGCCACCACACTAGCTCAGTAAGGCCCATCAGCCGTGTGATGGGCCAGAACGATGTGCTGGGCACACCTCAGCTCCTGTTGTGTGACTGTCTAGAGTGAATGCACGAACAACCCAGCTGTCATTCTAAACCAAAGGCAAAAAATGGTTCTGTTGGGAATTTTGTAAGCTTAGTTAAATATGCAGTTAATGCTAATTCTCAATAAGTAAATATTCATTCACAGAGCGAAAAAATTATACACACATGAACAGAAGGATTCAGAGATTAAATTAATTTTTACTCTGTAATCAGTATCCGGAAATTTTTCTCTCAAAAAGGTATGTATTTACAGGTCTGACCAACCATGATACACATACAACATAAAACAATCAGTGATTGAACATACTCATTGACATAGAATCACATTTACCATATACACGAATAACAAAAATACAGTAATACAGACAAAGTCCAAACTCAAGAGCATTAACCACAATTGGACATGATTTCCTAATTCTGATTGTGGAAGTGCGTGGACAATTTGGACAAAGAACGACGACGTTTCGACCCTATATAGTATTGCTGGATTGTATGCATCTAGAGCGGGTCTTCCTCAGGACAAAAAGTTGGGCTGGCTGCCTGGAATCAGAATTTTATAGGATTTAATTTCCTGATCTCACATTAGAGATGTCAGCCGACATCTGAATTAATCATGAATTCTTTACAGTGATTTATTCAACTGGAAAAGAGTGGTGCCGTCAAAACGATCGCCACTTAATAGTGTTCCCGGCAAAGACGTCTGTGTCCGTCTAGCGCTCTGCAATTAATGACCATTACAATTCTGTGATTCTATGTCAATGAGTATGTTCAATCACTGATTGTTTTATGTTGTATGTGTATCATGGTTGGTCAGACCTGTAAATACATACCTTTTTGAGAGAAAAATTTCCGGATACTGATTACAGAGTAAAAATTAATTTAATCTCTGAATCCTTCTGTTCATGTGTGTATAATTTTTTCGCTCTGTGAATGAATATTTACTTATTGAGAATTAGCATTAACTGCATATTTAACTAAGCTTACAAAATTCCCAACAGAACCATTTTTTGCCTTTGTCATAAATGCCCAGGTTCTGAGGGTTACTGGGTTACCCCATTATCTCTAATGGTCATTCTAAACCAGACGTGGATTCCACAAGAAGTCGGAGGCACAGGCTGGTACAGCAAGAAAACGCCCCCTTTCTAAAAGTGGCATTTTCAAACACAATTTAGAAATCACCTTCGCTAAAAGGTGTATTTTTAAATTCTGAGCTCAGGGAGCCCAAACTCCAAAGCTCTATCTCTTCCCAATTAGAAAGTTACATTTGTAAGATGTTACAAAGACTCCAATGAAAACCTATGGGAGAGATAGTCCGTGCAGTACACTCCACCCTGCCCATGGGGCTTCCTTGGGCCAACCTTAGGGGTGCCTTAATGTAATAAGAGGGAAGGTTTGGGCCTGGCAAGTGGGTGCACTTGGCCAGGTTGACAGTGCAGTTTACAACTGCACTCACTGCAGTGGCAGGCCTGAGACAGGTTTGTAAGGCTACTCATCTGGGTGGCACAATCTGTGCTGCAGGCCAGATAGTAGCATTTGAATTACAGCGGGACACGGAGCTCATTGCAGACAGGAGCGTGACGGCGCTTGCTGCTCTGCTACATTTTATTGCATATTTTCGTTTAATTTGAATTGATTTTAGGTCGCTTGACCCTTGCTCTACCTCAGCCCCTTACCTGCACATTAATTGTATCCCGCACCGCCGCTTGGCGGGTTGGTTCCCAGGGTGGCGGACATCTTGCACTGGGGTGAGTGGCCCATTACATCGGACAGCGCTGCATTGCGCATGCGCCAGCGGGGGAACGCGTATTTAACGCGAGTCCCCGTTCTCTCTCCCCTGACACGGAGCTCATTGCAGACAGGAGCGTGACGGCGCTTGCTGCTCTGCTACATTTTATTGCATATTTTCGTTTAATTTGAATTGATTTTAGGTCGCTTGACCCTTGCTCTACCTCAGCCCCTTACCTGCACATTAATTGTATCCCGCACCGCCGCTTGGCGGGTTGGTTCCCAGGGTGGCGGACATCTTGCACTGGGGTGAGTGGCCCATTACATCGGACAGCGCTGCATTGCGCATGCGCCAGCGGGGGAACGCGTATTTCATGCTCCTCCCCTAGCGCAGCGGGATCGCGCAGCGGGCGTGTCCTCGCGTGTCCTCGCGTGTCCTCGCGTGTCCTCGCGTGGCCGGAGTCGTGCCAGAGTCCTGCCCGTCTGCGCCCGTCCGCGCTAAGGACGCGCGGGACGTGGCGGGCTCTGGCCTGCTCTCGTCTACCCAGCACTGTTGCCATGCATACATACTCCAGGGAGCGCCTGTACTCTATCGGTAAGGCGAGCGGTCATTGCATTCTACAGCCCGTTCATCCATTATGTGGCCCCTACCGCTGTCCCTGTAATGGTTTGGCGCTTGACCCCCCGCAGCTTCTTTCCCGGCTTTGTCCCTCTGCCGTTCGGCACAACAGGGGGCTACCGCCCTCACTGCGGATTTTGAATCTTAATGTCAGGTCGATTCTTAAACATCAACAAAATGTGTACGACCTGATTGAAGACGAAACCCCGGATATTTTAGCCTTAACCGAAACATGGCTTCAGGAAGCCGACACTGCCATTCCCAATATTGTTTGCCCTCCCGGCTACTCTATGTATACTGCGAATAGGCTATCCAGAGGGGGGGGTATAGCTTTGATAGTGAGATCTAGTTTTTCCTGTGTGTGGACCATTCTTAAGATCGCTGGCTGTGAAAGTGCCTCTTTTAAAGTCTCTGTCAGCCCAGAATTTACACTCTCTGGGATGGTGGTGTATCGTCCGCCGGGCAGTGATGTGGCGTTCAGGAATGTTTTCCCAGACACTGTCGCCACCTTGGTCACTGACTGTGCTAATTTTTCCATCTTGGGCGATTTAAATTTGCATTTCGATGCTCCATCTTGTCTGACAGCACGTAGTATTCTTATGGACTTAGAGGCCTTTCAACTTTTTCAGCTGGTCTCCCAGCCTACTCATTCCGGGGGACATATTCTTGACCCTTTTTTTACCAACTTGACCGAGGCTAAAGTCACGTCGGTGTCTCCTGTAGAGTGGTCTGACCATTCTTTGGTATCCATTTATTGCCCTATGACTACCAACATTTCCACCTCTTCAGCCAAGCGGGTACCCAGGAGACCCTGGAGTAAACTCAGGCTGGATGACTTTTACCATCTTCTGTCTGTGGAACCTTTGGGCCCATTTAACAACGTAGAGAAGGGGTACGATCTCTTCTGCTCTTGGCTCATTAGGGCTCTGGATGTTTTGATACCTGTTGTAACAACGAAGATCAACCCTCTAGTGTCAAGCCCCTGGTATGACGACGCTTTGCGCGCTCTGAAGGGAGCCTGTAGACGGGCGGAGAAGGCCTGGCGGAAGACATATGGGGCTGAGTTAAAAGCTACATATGTCGCGTCCGTCAAGCTCTACCACCGGGCCATTTGTCGTGCCCGAGCGGCATTTTATGCCGAGGAATTCCGGAATAGCACTAACCCGTCGAAGGCCATCTTCAAGGCGGTGAAAGATCTCATGTCTAAGCGGTCTATCTCTACGGTTGAGAGTTCTGTCACACACTGTGAATCCCTCGCTACCTATTTCCTGGGAAAAGTTCAGTCTATATATCGGACCTTCCCGAGTACTGGTATAGCGATGGGTAGCCCTAAGGAGACACTTTACCAGCCCGCTCTGCTTTCATTTCCCCCCCTCACTTTGGAAGGGTTTGACAAACTTGCGCCGCAAGTTAAATCTGGGTCTCCATCCGACCCAGTGAGGCCTGCCCTCTTTCGAGATCAGACTTTTGTGGGGCGCGTGGCTATACGCTCTCTTGTCAATCTCTCCTTAGAGACTGGGGTCGTTCCCATCAGTTGGAAGCAGGCGGTGGTGTCTCCGATCATTAAAAAACCATCTCTTGACCCGTCTAAGCCGGAAAGTTACCATCCCATCTCGCTGCTGCCCTGGCCAGCTAAGCTGACAGAGGCTCATGTCAATCTGGCCCTGTCTGAATACCTAGCCCGGTCCAATGCCCTCGATCCCACACAGAATGGCTTCCGTGCTGGTCACAGCACGGAGACTGCCCTTCTGGTGATGGTGGAACATCTCCGTGCAAGGTTGGATGCTGGTCAGACGGCGGCGCTGATTTTGTTAGATCTCAGCGCCGCATTCGATACTGTATCGCACAGCATCCTCCTTAGGCGGCTCGAGGAGACTGGTATCGGCGGCCTGGCGCTGCAGTGGTTCCGCTCCTTCCTAGACAACCGTTCCTTCTGTGTTGCCATCCCTCCCTTCAAGTCCAGGTTCCAGCCTCTGGCCATGGGGGTTCCGCAGGGATCCTCGCTGAGTCCCACGCTGTTAAATCTCTACGTGAGGCCGCTGGCTGATGTCGCAAGGCAGTGGGGCCTAACCATGGTCTCATATGCCGATGACACACAGCTGGCGGTTACTCTCAGCGGGGATGCGGAACAGGATGCCCCCAGGTTTCAGTCCGGACTGAAGGCGGTGGCTAGCTGGTTGACAGGTAACTGTCTCCAGCTGAATGCCTCAAAAACAGAGGTTATGGTTGTCGGGAAGGGAGTGGAGCTTTGGGGCGATCAGTGGTGGCCCTCGGAGTTGGGCCCCACTCCGACCTTAGTGACGGAGGTAAAGAACCTTGGGGTCTGGTTAGACGCTGGTCTCACATTCATAGGGCACACCAAAAAAATCGCAGCCTGTTGCTTCGGTCTCTTAAGAGGGTTAAGGCCGGTGCTTAAGTTCTTCGATGCCCCTACCAGACAGCTTGTGGTCCAGGCAACCATCATCTCCCGTCTGGACTACGCTAGCTCTCTGCTGGCGGGGGCTAACCAGGCTGAGTTAACCCGTCTGCAGCGGGTGCAGAACGCCGCGGCGAGAGCCATTGTTGGACTTCCTAAGTTCTGCCCGGTGTCTCATGTCATCCGCTCCCTGCACTGGCTCCCGGTGAGGAAGCGTATTCTTTTTAAGGTCCTGTGTCTGACCTTCAAAATCCTTAGAGGCATTGGCCCTGAGATCCTGGCCAACTCCATCTCTTTCTATGTCCCTACCCGCAATCTTCGATCTCAAGGTCAGGCCCTTGCGGTTGTCCCCAGATTTAGGCTCAGCAGGATGGGGGGCCGGTCCTTCAGGGTGAGAGCCGCGTCAATCTGGAACACTCTCCCAGTTGAAATTCGGCTGATAGAGGACTTGCTGTCGTTTCGTAGAGCCATAAAAACCTTCTTATTTTAGCTTCCCTGTCTTACTACTTTTCTGTAGCATTATCTCCATGTTGTGTTATGACTGCTCCGTGTCTCTGCGCCGGGATGCTCCTTCGCTGGAGTCGCTGTGCGCGTAACAAATTGTTATAACATAACATAACAGGCTCTGAGCATACACAGTGCACTTTACTAGGTTCTAACCAGTAAATCAGATATACCAATCATAGATATACCAATCACCATTACAACTTACACAGAGAAGATATGCACTTTAGCACGGATTAGCAGGGGTAAAGTGCCCTGAGTCCTAAAACCAACAAATACAGGTCCAAAAAAATAAGAGGAAGAAGACAAAATGTTTGGGGACAACCCTACAAAAATGGCCAGGTCCAACACAAACCAAGGAAATTCCTTTGTGTGTTAACAACTCTCTGGACCAGGATCCATGCCGCTGGAATTTGGTTTGCTTGGACTGTATGGGTGTCTCCAAACTGGGAAAGGTGCTGCAAACATGATCACGTTAAATCCTTCACAGAACTTCATACAGTTTCACCTCCACAAAAATCAGTTCTATAATAATTTACGGATTAGTTATCCGCTATGGGTGGTATTTGAAAGAAACCCAAGTAGTTCCTGACTACCGCTCCCTCAAAGCCAAATTGGCAACTGATGGATTGAAGTGTAGGAACGTTTTACAAATGCACAGGACACTGGTTAGTAATTCGTCCAACAGGTTTACCATACTGTCGTGTAGTTCCTACAAATCTATATAGGATCTGCGCGTTTAGACAACATAAACTAAGGGATTGGTGTCCAGACTGACTCCAGGCACCCCCAAAGGATATGTTAGTCTGTAGACCAGCTAGCTCACAGTGCCACTGTGACCCCCTCTTACTAAGGAGTGAATAGTTTCTGGCAACTATTGAACATGACAACCCTGACCCCTCTGGGATAGTGGAATTAGTACAGTACTTTTCGCTCAGTCACTCGTGCTTACTTTGTCTCAGAGAGATACACAGAATAAATGGGGGGAATTTTTCAATAAGTATTTATTGAACCAGCGTAATTGTAGTGTAAAATAGTGGGCTGCAACAACCATTAGACATAAACATATATATATTATTATGAGCACCAGTAGAGTGAAGAAAAGGTAGAACAATGAATATATGCAGGCGTATAGATACATAACAGTAGTAATGCGTACTCCTACGATGCAAACCCTAACTAGATGTACCTAAATGCACCTACCATGTATGTAGGTGTATAGCCAAGAATCCCCTTAGGATAAAGCCAACACCATAACCTGATGTCGGAGAGCAAAGGACCCCGTCTTGGTCTCGAGATGGACACCCCGCAAGGTATGTCAGACCACTGTGTGCTGGAGTGTCTGCGCGCAGGGACCTCTGCATCTATCATCCGCATGGAAGTCTTTCTCCTCTGGTCTGCCCAGCGAAGATGTAGTGCTTATATACCCGAAAGGCACCCTCAGGGATTCTACCCAGAAGTCTACTGTGGGCATGTCTGGCAAGGATGACGATAGTTGACCTTTATACAGAGTTATTTCAGTAATCCTGCTCTGATAATGAGAATCATCATGCATAATACATGAGGCTAGTTTTCGGAGGAAACCACACGACAGTCACGTAGCACCTAACTAGGTAAAAGGTCAGTGCCAACCCGTTATGTAGAATAATGGGAGGACAGATGTAGGTAAAAGGTCGAGTAACTACCTAGGCCTATATTGGGGTACATTGGGGTTCATAACAATACTGAGATACACATTGCAACAGAATGTAGACTTGACTGAAGAAAATTGGAGGGAGGTGCTTATGGTGCCTTGGAAAGTGACTATCTCATCATATTATTTGCTAATCTAGTTAAAAGGCATCCACAGAGGGTTTACTAGGTCCACACTGTGCAACATGAAGTGGGAGAGATCGCTCAATTGCATACATACCCTGTCATGTGTAAAAGGTGAAATGATACCTACGGTCTGGAAATGTAGTGTTATCGAGACATTCTGGCAGAGGTTTGTCATTATGATGTTTTATTTCATAGGTTGGTGACTTCAGGTTAACCCTCATACTGGTGACCTAAGTGTCTTTGGGGATACAGTTCGAAATCTAAATGCTAAATCCTATATATATATATGGGCTTGCTTTTAGTCACAGAGAATCGGACAAACGTACACATTGTGAGCTAGATTTGAAGAATAGTTGTACGACAGTGGAAGAACCCAAATACCAGGCACGTGGTTGTCCCGACATACATACAAAAAAGCACAAGAAAACAAATTAATATTTGCTATTGTCTTTAGAAAATTGTTAAATAGATATAGAAGTACCCCTTGTGAGTCAAGCATTTTCTGCTATCCAGGTCTGCTTTCTACATTTTGCTGGGTTGTTCTTTTGTGTTGATCAAGAACCGAAAACCACAATAGGACACCAACTAATTTCAGAAAGAGGAGCACTAAAGAACCACCAAATGTTTTTATTTTTTTATTTTATATAAATAAATTCTTTTTGTTATTGAGAACAAAAGTATGCTAAAACGTTTATATCACTCAAGGCTTCCAGTATTGCTTTCTCCTGCACAGAACGCTCTGCCTTATCAATCTAAAACATAATATTGAAACCGGTGTTTTACATTTCCCAGGCAATGTATCGATCCGTACCTCCCATTACAGCCTTGTATGTAACCCACTATAAGTTTGCCACCACTCCAAATCTTGCTCCATTTCTTAGGGTAACCTCTGATGATGTATATTTGCTTTTTTGCCCGTATACACCAGGCCATATCATCCCTTCATCGAATGAGGTCTGATCTCTGCTCCTCCCTCAGGCTCTGTTTCGCTTTGCCACCACCCATAGGGTCATCCACAACTTTGCATATATCGACCTCTTAGCATATCCCCATACATACATCATAGATTGTTTTCTGAGGCCTTAACTGGACCTCCCAACACATGACCCCCTGCACTCTCCCAAAAGGGCCCCCCTGTAGATATCCCCTAAGGCATTCGTCACCTCCCATTTCTCGTCCTCCATAGTACCTATGTCTACCTCTTATTTCTCTTTTGGTGTCTGCATGACATGAGGTGAGTTGTTATATATTTTCCTATAAATTAGGGAAGATGCTTTCTTTTGTAAGGGGTAATTCAAAATCATGTACTCGAGAGGGAAGGAATTCTCTAACTGGGTGTCCTTCTTAATATGGGAGGCTAGCACATTTCTAACCTGTAAATACCTATAATACTCACTTTCTAGCATCTTGTACTCTTGCCGGAATGTATTGAAGGAGCTCATTTCATCTCATTACCATATGCCCTCTAATTTGCTTATCCCAATTATGACGCTTCCTTTGAGCCCTTGAATAGTTCCCAGCTTTGAAAGCAAATTGCTGTCCCTCAGGTGAGGGACCCTGCTAAGAGTTTATTCCCACCCCAACTACCTTGTGGCTTCCCTCCATACTGCAGTAGGGTCTTGGGGGATCTGCACCTGCTTGGTACCCCTTTTCTCCCACGGTATGCCTATCCACTCTTACTGCTGGCTCGCCCTGGGGTGCGAATACCCAATCATTAATAATTGGCAGTTGAGAGGCTCAGTAATACGTTCAGATATATGGAAGGACAATACCACCATCGTACACCTCACTTGTTCATTTTTTCAGTGGTGTGCTTGGGGCCTGCTCGTTTCATGGCTATAATCGGACAGCAGTCTCCACTGTCTTTAAAAAAAAATTCAAAGGACGTGTTTTGCCAAGTAAAGAGGAAGCAGGGCAATGAGATCATCTTAAACATGGATGCTCAGCCCATCAGCGAGAGAGGCAGGGACCTCTAATATTCCACGTTTCCCCTAAACTTCACTAAAAGGGTATATAAAGAACCACCAAATGTTGACAATTGTGATAACTGCCAACTTGGTCTAACTATTAACCTGTGACATGGAGATCAAAGTTCTCGAACACAGCTCCAAGCCATTGCGCTAACCTGCCCCCTTAAGATGAACTATTTAGTGCTGCTGTGCATTTGCGGTCTGTGGGTGTCTAGCTAAGCAACCAGGAATTTTCTGGTCCATAAATACATCAAATCAACAAACTAAGTGAATATTTTGGATGTTTCTAAATGTTCTGTAGTTTTTTTCTCGTTTATACTTTCTTTTGGAAAACGAAATGTTCTTTCAAGACTTGAACCATAGTGATTTTACTTTTTTATTTTTTTTAACTAAATAAACTATTGTGAAAGCAAACGTTGTCTCCAGTTGTTTGGCAGGGACTGCCAGGAGCTATAGCTCTGAGACAAGGCCTTGGTCCTTTGAACATAGTTGCTTGGCAGGGACAACATAAGATAGAGCAGGCCCATTGACCCCTTTCCCCTCAATCTGAATTTTGTTTTATCATTTAAATCTTTGAACTATCAAATTGAAAGGTGAAACAGCTACAGGTAAAACAGGCCACACACATCTCTGTATTGACTTTAAATATTCTTCTAATCCTTGTATCTAGATTCATCCTTTTCACTCCAGTAAGAAATATTTCTATTGTGTGATTCTGCTTGTATGTCTCATGCCTACCTATGTCCTGCTGCCTGTGCTAAAAAGAGAAGGAGTTAAACAATTGCTATGCTCTTCCCACACCTAAGCACTGTAACGAACACTGTTTAAGCTGGGATAAAAGTGGAACTGAACGGTTCAGAGGGTAACCTCTGTGTCTTATCTTTACCATGCAATGTGCCACTCAGCTTATTTTTCCTGGCCAGACCCTAAGATATTGTGTGCACTCAAACACCTGTGAACCTCTCAAGATTGCCCCACAGTATCTCTTGCAGTAGAGGTCCTTAGTAGACCTTCCTCTTCCTCCCATACTTTCATGTACCCATGCTGCAATTCCACAGATGTTTTCACCACTTTGTTGTGGAGAAGGAACAATTTCTGTTCACCATCCTGCCCTTCGGCTTCATCTCAGCTCCCTGGATATTTACCATGGTAATGAAGGTAGACGTAGCCCATGTTTACAGGTCGGAAGATCCCATTTTCCCATACCTAGATGACTCCCAGTTGAAGGTTGGATCATCCCAGGGCCTTGCGAATCTCCTTTGGACACCAGTGTTTATTCCGTCTTCCCTGGATTTTTCCTTGAATGCATCAATATCCCACCTGAGGCCACAACAGAGGACTCCATTTTTAGGGGGTCATTCTGAATGTAGTGGGAGTTAAAAGCTTTTTTGTCCTCACAGCGAGTCCGGAACAGTCGGAATATGATCTTAATGTTTCAGATTCAATCCTGTGTTGTGACCTAGACAATTCTGAGGCTTCTTGATATCCAGGCCTTGTGTGTATCCTGCTGATGCCACATTACATTTGGCACCTGCTTTCTCTGTAGTGGAATTTCAATGGGCTTAGCACTGGGGGTGCCTCTCGGGCAACATCCATGTGTCAAACTAGGCAGCAGAGGGCTTTAAGTGGAGGCTGAAGAATTCCAATCTAACTTGCAGCAAGTTTTACTCCCTACCATATCTAGATCTCACAATGTTGACAGATGCATCTACTCTGGGTTAAGGAAGCCACTTAGATGAGGTGGAGATCAAGGCCTCTGATCTCCATTAGAGCAGAGGTGCCTAAATAACCTTCTAGTACTGCATCTCATCCAGCCTGCTCTCAAGGCCTTTCTACTTTCCATTAAGGGCAGTTGTGCAGGTTTTGCCACACAACACAACAGCCATGTGCACTGCAACAAACCGAATGATGTGGGGTCTTGTGTGATGTGCCAGAAGGCACTGACTCAGTGGCTGGCTTGACCTTCACCGAATTTTTCTTGACTGGCAACCATGCAGCAGATCTCTGAATGCCACAGTGGACAAGCTCACACTCAGTGCCTCGCCTTCAGTGGGACTCTGGTCTTTACACATTTCTGCCTAGGTTGCTTTTTCCCCAGGTTCTGTAGAAGGTCAGTAGAGATAGAATTAAGCTTATACTTGTATACCTGGGCTTGGCTTGGAGGACTTGGTACTCCAGCTTGCTGATTCTGAGCATGTTCCCTCTGCTCCGTCTGCCTGTTCAGGAGGCCATGCTGTCAAAACAACAAGGCAGAGTGCTACACTCAGACCTGCACAACCTGTACTTGCATGCATGCAGATTGAACAGACTGAGATGAGTTTATTTGATCTGCCTAAGCCGTGAATATCATTTTGACATCTCGCCGTCTGTCAACAATGTCCATCTATTCTGGGTAGTTGGTAAGGATTGTGGCCTTGTGCAAGGACTGTCAGATCAATCTGCTGCAGGCTATTCCCTCTGTTTGTCCTGTGTCTAGCCCAGCAAGGCCTTACCTTCGGCCGCATTATAGGTTATTTGTCATCCCCTTCCACCTTTTTACATTTACCTGATCAGCACTCTGTTTAAGTCTCCAGTTGTAATGTATTTTATTAAAGGCCCTACATACATGTTTCTTTCTATGCTCTTTGGTATGCCTAATGGGGTATTTAATTTGGATCTGGTCTTCTTGAGCCTATGCACTGCTGTTGCTTGTGGATATTGACCCCTAAAATTGTTGTCCTGATTGTTACTTCAGCTGGGAGCGTCTGTGAACTGCAGGCACTGTCTGGGAAACCACCCTGCACAAGCTGGTGCTTTGTACTTTTGCATAATTTCTACCAAAGGCGGTATCGGCTTTCTATGTAGGGCAATCCATCAAGCTCCCTGCTTTTATCTCTGCCACATTCCTTTAAGTAGAGGTCAAGGCTGCTCCAGTTGGATCACAAAAGACTTCTTAGCTTATATAGATCGGTCTAAGGTGCATTGAGAGGATGACCAACTTTTTGTTGGGGTTTCTGGTACAAAAAAGGCAAAGGCAGTCCAGAAATGGACCGTATTGAGCTGGATCATTGTCTGCACTAAAATATGGCATGCCTTGCCCTAAGGAGCATCCTGAGAGCTTTCAGGCTCATTCTAACAGAGTTAAGGTTGCCACTACGGCCTTGGCAGCAGTAATCCGCAAAACGCTTTTTTTGTAAACTGATGTTTCTGTGCAGGGATGACGCTTGTATACAGCTCCATACCGACACTTCCGGAGGTGGAGTGAAGCCAACATGAAGTCTGATGGTGCCACCTATCGGCATATAAACTTAATTACTAAAACGTTTCCACCTGGTATTTGAGGGCGTTTGTAGTTAGACAGAATATCCACTAGAGTGAGCATTACTGCAGGTAAGTAACTCCTTTACTCTTCTTCTGATGTGATAACAGGGCTGTTGTCATGATTAATGACAGTAAGTTTTAGGCTTTGAATTGATTACCGTTAAACCTCTGATTAATTCCCTCAGGTATCCAGAATACCTTCAAACATTGTCCGACTGGGTATTTCTGTATTTCCACCTATATCACAAAATAGGTGGTTTTGTACAGAAGATAGAAAGGTGATATTAGTTCTGATGAAAGTCCTGTGATGTCACATGGTTTTAGGGAGCAGAAACGTGTTGACCTTACAAAGGGAGGAGTCCTGATATAACCCTTTATCCCATTTTTAACTGTTATGTAACCTTCTATAAGGTGTGATTTAGATATAAAAACGAAATGTATTTCGTATTCTTAATACTGTTTTAAATCAATATGACCATTCTCATACTCTGGAACAAGATTTACTTAGACTAAGAGCTCTGGATGAGCCTGCTTAGCAGCACTTGGTAAGGAAGGAGCACCGCTATGATGAAGCATTCCACCATATGTGGGTGAGAGTGGTTTGCATCATTTTTGTTCAACAAATTAATTAGATTGGGGTAAAAAAGTCCTTTTAATAACTAGGTTTTTCCTTAGAATTAGACCAAACCAATATTTTTAATTTAATGAAGACACTAGTGTGTGCGATTGTTTTTTTAATTTTTATATATATAGCTGAAATGAAAGTACTGGATCCTCTGACATACTTCAAAATCCCACATACTATCATTCATCCCAGAGGGGACTAGGCACACATTGGGTTAGGGTCTCATGAATTGCTAATTTAGTATATTATAATAATATGTGCAATACAATCGATGCTACTTATATTTAGGTGAAATAGACATATGTGCTATTTAAGTAAGCTGTAAGTAGTTCTTCATTTAAAAGCATTGTCATTTTGAATATCTGTTTTTTGTTTGGGGGGAAAAAATTATTTAAAATAATTCAAGAATGTGACAACTAAATGATGTTGCATTTTGATTGCAGTATGAAGCAAAAACAAGAGCGTCAGCTGAAGAAGCAATGAAACATCCATATTTTAAAAGTTTTGGGGAGCACATCCTTAAGTTGCCAGATAGTAAGTGTGTTTATGTTCATGTTAAATCCAAAGTTGCATTCATGCCTTCATTTTAAACACGTTCGGTTGTTTAATGCCTTTGTTAAAACATGATAGGAGCTCTACTGCATTGTCCAAAGTAAGGACACACCAGTCTAACAAAACATTTTAGGGAAGAGGTAGCCTTAAAAGGCAGTATTGCTGTTAGGAATGGTCCATGACATTGTACGCACGGACGAACATGCTGAACGGGATTTGATGGACTGTAGACACATGTTGGAAGGGTTGCGAATGCCAGACTCGCAACTGGAGTCGGAATTGGATACCACTTAGAGAACACAACCAAACACCTCTTTGCCACATACAGAGAAAAGGGATAGCCCAGACACCCAAGTGCAGGAGAGTCAAATATTGTAGTGAGGCCACTACCCACACTGGTCACTTAACCCCTGAATGACGGGCGGTCGTCTGGTCTCGCGAACTGGATAATAAATAGTTTGGTATCCTCAGTGCTTAGAGGGAACTCCATCACCAGTCACTGCTGTGCAATGTTATGTTTTTCTTTTCCTTACTCTTACTGTATGATCCTTATTATTGTGATTACTGCACAAGGACTGCAAGTATAAATGATGAGTGGGTGTATAACCCTGATACATCATTCACATTGCAATGTAATCCTTGTTGATGGCCCATGAGCAGATTACGAGCAAATGTAGAACGTAATAATTTCTGTAATTAACAATGCAGTATTATCAAATGTATGATCGCAGAAAAAGAGGTTTTCAAATCTAGAGGTTGCCCCAAGAAGTGGGATAGGAAATGGGGAAAGTGGAATGTTTACAGGGGTGATTTGTGCGTCTCACCTGCCACAGAAATGGAAATGACAGAACGCCGATGGATCAGGAGGGATACAGATGGCTGAGTGAAACCGAACTTTTGATTGGTAAACTTTATAGACAACATATGTCTGAACATGCAATGATTGTTGATCTATATGTGACTGATGTTGCTTTTCATTCTAATAAAAACAACTGTAAAAAAACAAACCAATGCAGTATTATAATTAAAATAAGTATAAAAAAAAGAAAGGAATGGTCCGTGAGAGGTCAGGGTTACTGTGCTAGAAAACATTGTCTTGGTTTTAGTAATAGCTTGAGGTGGATAGGGGAAGAGAAGTTCCAGTAGCATCAGGAAGCGCCTGTATATAAAACCAGAAGGTTTGTCAGTTTAGTCTAGAAAATTAGATTTGTCATAATACATGATTCCTTGGTCACAAGTTATATGTGATGGTCTCTGAGAAAGAATCATTACTGCTCAACAGTCCAGGAAGTGTTGTTATGCAATTTCCAAACAATATGAACCTCTTGTTTCCAGTGATAAAGATTAATTTCAAATTACCAAAGTTTTGAATAGTTGCCAGTCTACCCAGGAGTGGGTAGCCCAGAAAGTTTAATATAAGATCAGACCTCATGATGCTCTTTATGACCGTAAAAAACCACAAAGTTACCTTCCGTGGCCTACATGCTTCTAAGCACTAAGGGCCTCATTACGATTTTGTGCGGGAGGCCATCTGACAGCTTGTCGTTGGCGGTCCAAACAACATCTGAGGCATCTATCCAACCGCCGTTTTACGATACGATACAATGGAGGTGGTGCATGCTCATGCAATGCTGTGGGGATTGCGATACACTTTTCCAACAGCCTTTTCTTGTCGTTTTTTCCGCCATGAAAATGCTGGCTGAAAGAGTCTTTTGGGGCCCTAGCAGGGCCTCTGTCCGCTCTGACCCTCTGTAGTGGGCCCTGGGATGCACCTGTGGTGCCCCCCTAAACATTTTAATAAGATAACACTCTTGGATAGCTAATATCCAGTTTTTCAATGCACTTATACAATAGCATTCACAACATACCACTCCACCAGTCTTGAAAGGGAAAACCCAAAGCAAATGCATATAAATTCCAATTGTAATTTTATATTAAAAAAGTCCATATGTATATATACAAAATCACATTAAAAAAAATACCTCCGATAGTTTTACACAGTGTTAAAAAACATCAAAGGGAGGTACAATTTAAGACATATATATATATATATAATTTACAATGGTTAATTCGAAAGAATCAATTACAGTATTAACATCATTTGATCTTGTACAAGCAATAATCTGTTACTCAAATTTAACCTAAAAATAACAAGCGTCGACGCGTTTCGGTGGTACAAAAGCAGAATGAAGCCACCTTCTTCAGGACAATGAATTATCTACCCCTATTTACGAACAACCCAGGAGATTCACCTATATTGTAAAGGTGAGGTTGATTATACAGGTTGTTCTTAACTCTTGGCATAGCAATAAGGAGCCAAAGGGGAAAAGAAAAAGACTGGGTCATCCCCCACTCAAAACAGTTTTCCAACAAAAGGACCCAATCTATTAAGTACAGGAATAATTTAAACGCTGTTTAACAGAAGGAATCGAGAGGTATCAAATTAGCCTCTTCAGAACCACCCCCAATTGTCTGGATTTGTGAGGTGGATTCCCAATTTACCAGGGTCTGTACTAATTTATAAAAAAGTTTTGCAAGAACCCTAGAACAATGTAGCAGTCACTATGTTCAAAAAAAATTATATAAATGTGTGAAAAAAACAGTTCAATCACTGGGATATAACACCCCACACCGTGAACATCAGTGAAGAAAAATATGTGCAGAACAAGGTAGCACCTCACGTGCGCAACACCTTAGCGGGCTGACACTGGTTAGATCATCACCAGTACTGCCACATTTCTCATCATAGGTTGCCACCTTGCTCAAAGAAAATTGGATAACTCGACCAACAACAAAAAAGGTGAAAGTATGTGAACAACACACACCATAGTCCTGAATTAAAATTGATAAAGAGCCATGGCCATCATAATTTTATTCTTTGCTCATGGGTCAATTCAAAAATAAAAAAGTGCTGTATTTTAACAGACAGGAAGCCAGTAAGCCGACATGTTTCATTGCCTTACTTTTACGGCAATTTCTTCAGGGCAACAGGACTTCATTCACCTTATCAGCACATTTGCAATGAACTACTTGTGACTGCAAAACATAGAAAGAAAGGGTTCTTGACGTTACACACTGAGCGCCAAAACAGAATCTCACATAATCCATACATATAAAAATCACGTGGGTTGTCATTACCCGTTGTCAGCCCAGGTTTTTCATACCAGCTCGACAGCGTGTCAGACAGGTACCGTAAATTTTGCAGTGATCCTGTATTTCGCAGGCCCACTTATACTTTGGGCATTCTGTAAAAAGATTTTTAAAATCAAAAACCAGTCTTTCAACACATGTGTTCCAGAGAGTATCTAGCACATCACCTATATTTATCAGTTATAGAGACTTAAGGATATTAAAACTGATCTCAACTTTATCCCTTCTCTACCTAGGGATGTGATCATACTCGTTCCGCTATCTGGCCTCGTCCAAAAGCATCTTTATCAGATAATGTAACCTGTGACAAAATTCTGCACAGGACCAGAGCCTGTTACTCCCACATAGGTATACACTCGCCATGCCCAGAAGTGTAAATGCACTTATGCCTGTATCACTCCCTCGCTCATACATCTCACCGCACAATTATCACGTCCCGGCTTCGTCTCAGCCGCTCCGAAGTCTTCGCACGGCCATCTGATAAACACGTCAATTACCCCGTGACTTCCGTTGATTACAACAAAGTCACGTGATACGTCACGTAAATCGGGGCGCCATCTTGGAATGAGCCAGTATTCTCTTTCTTCCCTTAAAAAACCAAATGTAAGGGGTTCTTGGTCCCAAAGTATATATCGTACATGCACACCAGCCAAGCAATCTCAGTGTATATACTAATATGCACCCGACCTTGTTTGGATAGTAACAATGATTGCCACGAACTCGAGCAATACACATACACGCTCGTGTCTATGGAACGAACATGATGAAATAAGCAACAAAAGGTGCCAAATTTCTAAAACGTAGTGAGATAGTACCTTTACAACTCCCAGCAGCTAGCTACCCAATCATTCGGGGAGTTCTCAGAATCTACCCAATTAATGTAAGCACGGGTATTTTTTTCTTTTTTAAATATGCTTATACCAATAGCGTTCTCTCTCCTCATGTTACCCCCATGTTTCAATTAGTAGAGGGGATTAAACAGGAACGCCCAAATTTCCAAATTAATAGTATAAGCATGTTTTTTTCAGACATGTTTCTCCTAATAGTGTTTTTTCTTTTTCATACAACCCACAGGTTTCAATTCATAGAGGGGATTTAAGAGGCAGGAACGCCCAGACTCCCAGAAATCAGAGACTGTAGCTAATGCCCTGAGACAGAATTCGCTGGACATAGACGGGCTTATTTTGAAGCTTGTATAGAGGGCATGCTGACACAAAGAAGCACTCACCAGTCTCAATCTCACAGGGAGATTCTGTTCCATTCTATTCCATCATTCAATCCAATTTTATCGACTTTCTCAGAAAAAATCCAGCGAGCTTCCTTATTGATTAGTAATGTATCCATATTCGAAGCATCATCTTGACCTTTTCTAAAACTGTCCAAGTTAAGGATCTATAGTCATGCCTCTCAGTAACACAATGCTGCACAAATTTAGTGGTCAATTTCCCTATTCTGATGGTACTCAGATGTCCCTGAATTCTTATCTTGCAGTCAACCCAATGTAATGCAAACCACACCTACATGTGATGCGATAAATCACATTGGTTGTGTTGCAATTAGTGAACTGGGCTAAATACCATATCCTACCGACCAACAAAGTTACTCTGTCACATTTGGAAGTCAAGCCACATACAGAACAAGATCCGCACGGGTAATGACCCGCCGGTAGTGTAGATGCATTTTTCTCTACTCTCACCCGAGAGTGCACTAATTTATCCTTCAGGTTGCCTGCTCTTTTAAATGCAAACCTGGGAGATGGCATCTTAAAATCCGCTGTAGACAATAAATCCCGATTCTTGCGCATAAGTTGTCTGCTTGCTAACGGATCATATGTCATAACGACTGGCAGACAGTCGCTTTTTGGCTTTTGAGTCGTCTCCAAAAGAGCACTACGTGGTGTATTCAAAGCTCTTTTTCTCGTGTTTTTTACCACCTTTCTAGGATACTGTCTTTGAATTATTCTATCACACAGACCCTCCGATTGTTGCATGAAGTCCGCCGTGGACGAACAGTTTCTCCTATAACGAAGGAATTGCCCCACTGACAGATTATCTTTGAGGGCCCGTGGATGAAAAGAATTGAACAGTAATAGAGAATTTCTATCAGTGGTTTTTTTGCTGTACCATCGTTCTCAATTGGCCCTGTTCAGCCCGGATATCAAGATCCAGGTAAGTTGCAGACTGGTGACTATATGTCCAAGTAAATCTAAGGCTCGGGTCTAGTGTATTCAGCCTATTCAAAAAGAGCAATAGATCCTCCTCAGTGCCTGCCCAGATGCACAACACATCGTCAACATATCGCTTCCAAAGGAAAATATTCCTCTGGAAGGGATTGGCGTGATGGTAGATATGGTGTTCTTCAAACTGGCCTACATAAATGCAGGCCAGACTGGGCGCAAAAGTTGCGCCCATTGAAGTACCGGAGACTTGCAGGAACAAGTCATTCTTGTACAGAAATAGTTCCTAGTTAATGCGATCTCAATGCATTGCAGAACGAACGACTGTGGTGTATCGTAAAACCACTCCTGTTCCTCCAGAGCACGAGCTGCTGCCACCAGCGTCGCATCCTGGGGGATACAGGTGTATAATGACTCGATGTCGATCGTCACTAGAAATTCAGATTGTGTGTCAAAATTCACAGTTTCTAATACATTTAGAATGTCTCTAGTATCCTGCACAAAGGAGGTTTGTTTAATGACTGATTCTCTCAGAAAAAAATCCGCAAATTGCGAGAGAGGCTCGAGGACTGATTGTATTCCCGATACTATTTTTTTTTTAACATAGTGACTGCTACATTGATCTAGGGTTCTTGCAAAACTTTTTTATAAATTAGTACAGACCCTGGTAAATTGGGAATCCA
The DNA here is from genome assembly GCF_964204655.1 of Triturus cristatus. Lineage (NCBI taxonomy): Eukaryota > Metazoa > Chordata > Amphibia > Caudata > Salamandridae > Triturus > Triturus cristatus. The sequence continues at coordinate 271,010,608 of NC_140592.1, read as the reverse complement.
CCTCACAAATCCAGACAATTGGGGGTGGTTCTGAAGAGGCTAATTTGATACCTCTCGATTCCTTCTGTTAAACAGCGTTTAAATTATTCCTGTACTTAATAGATTGTGTTCTTTTTTTTTTTTTTTTGAAACCGTTTATTACAAAACTCAAAAAATATACAAAGATGGGCCTACAACCTTCCGGCCGGCCGCTAGCAGACAAAAGGAGCATATGATACACATTGTAGAGCGTGTGTTGCGGCTGAGGAAGATGCACAGGAGTTAGCAGCGTTGATAGCCACACCATCCGGACCCCACTGTACGGTTTCATTTTAAACTGAAAGAACAGCCAGAAAAACAAACCCACAAGGCAATCCACAATCAGAAATAGCAGCATGTGCTCCCCTGAGAGGGGGACCCTACCAGTCCATAGGAGTATCAAGAAGGGGAAGAGATCAGGACTGGGGCTGGGTAAACTCAATGCCCGGAACAAGGAAGATGGGTCGGCTAAGGGGATGGGGCAGGCGACGGATCGGGCAATAACGGCGGAGCACAGATTCCCCCGCATAGATTGTGTTCTTAACTCTTGTCAGATGGTACGTAACAGATGGGTATTTAATGACTTCATTAAGACGTTTTTGCAGTTTCTGTAATGGTACACCTCATTCATTGGTTCCTGAAAAGAGAATATAATCGGAGTACATTTTCTTTAACCAAACCGCCTAAACAGGGACTTAAACCCTGGGTCCTCAGATTAAAAGTCTGAGGCTCTACCGAGTGAGCTATGCAGGCTCTTATGTAGCAGTCTGTGGAATTCAAGAAAGGAGATAGACTGAGATGTAGTTGTATCCAAATGGTAGATTTATTCTTTAGTTCAATCAGGACAGGAACATTGGAGGACAAGATGGTTGTAGTAGTATTGGAAGTAGTATCAGGAGAATCAGCCCCACTGGGAGCAGAATCACTGCTGCTCATCCCACATACAGCAACTGGCAATTCAACTCAAACATACACACAGGGAACATTCTATGACATCACTTAAACTGACTGAGAGGCAGAGTACAGAACACAGAGAAGGGACTAGACAGAGAAAAGAGCAGCATACCACACAGTCCTCAAAATCACATTATCAAAATGTGGAAGTGTCCCAACTATCACTATGTTTCTTAAGATGGTTAGCTATCCCTCTGCTACCCTTCTCAATCCAAATAATGACTAACATCCACCACTCAAATTACTTTCCTATTTCACTACACTAATTCACCACGAATCCTTTATGGGTTCCGCGGTAGCGTGCTACCCGCTGAAAAAAGAGCTTTAACACCCCATCAGGGGTAACAAGCGCTATGTAAATGCAAACCTTTTTCCCTCTTCTATCCCTCCGCTATCCATCTGAATCCAAATAATTGACTAACCTATCCACCACTCAAATTACTTTCATATTTTACTATACTAACTCAACACTAATTCTTTACGGGTTTCGGAGTAGCGTGCTACTCGCCTAAACGCGCTTTGACGCCTCGTCAGGTGTAGTAAGCACTATATAAATGCAATTACAATACAATACAATAACACATCTGAATTTACGGTACCGTTATCAGCCAGTGCCTTAATGACAATGCCACCTCATCACTGCATATCTCAAAATATGTGAGAACTGCATTGATTGCACTTACCACTTGGAATATTCAATGCTAAAGGATCTGAAAGTCAGTTGTGCAGTCATTGAGAATGTAATTGTGTACTGCTTTGGGAAGGTGAAAGCAGAAATGCTATAGTGCAAATATAGATTTGTTTTTAGTGAGTTTATACGTTTGAATCATTTTGTTCTGAGAACATGCATATGCGTAATTAGTCTTTGGAGCCAACCTTCATCTTCGCTCAACCATATTACTGTTTCCAGCAGCCTAAATGCAAGTTAAAAAACAAAACATGTTGGGCCATTTCTCACTGAGACTCCGATTATTATCAGTTCAGGAAGCCAAATTTGGGATGGGCTGAATGAGGATTGTGATTGACAGCCTGCGAGCACTTCCAGGAATTGAAAGTCATTGAGTAGAATGGGAAACTCGCACCTGAGGCCAGACTTTCACATCACAGTGGAAAATCAAAACTGGTGGGTTAAGATTACAACCTACACCTGGGACAAAATTCTATTAAGGAGAGACCACCACAAGGATAATAAGTTGCCACTAGTTCAGGACGAACATGAGTTATTCTGATTGGGTGATAGGAGTGCTGGTCTCACCTGGGTAGATGTAAGAGTGTTAGTGCAAAGGAGCATAATTTCTTGCTCCACATGATCTTTACCTCTAAAGGCCCCCTTGGTATAATTCTTGCTGTATAAAATTGTCATCCATTGTCTCACTGTGTGAGTGGGTGTGCATGCAGAAGGAGGGCATGAGTAAGACTCAGACCCATGAAGGAAAACTGGTTGCCTACGGTCTAAGGGCTTGGTAGGGTAATGGGCTAATAAAGGCCTGGGGTGCGTCCCGTATTTACTCGGCTTGAAAATGTGAAAGGCCATTATTGTGGCATACAAAATGCAATGATTCAATTAACTGATTAATTTACTGGTTACATGTTTATAGGCTCTTGGTCACCTCTGTATATGATTTTGTTCATTACAAATAGATGAAAATCTCAATATTTCGCAGATTGAGCTGGTTAAGCAAAGAGAAATCTATGATTTCTTAAGGTATTTGACTCAAAGCACGTGAGGTAACGTTGCTGCTTTCTGTTACAGATTCAGGTGTTGCATCTGATTGGCAGAAGGTGGGAGGGAGGTGGATAAACTCAGGATACTAAAGGACAACGTGGAGACAAATAGTCAAACTACGCTGCTTTCCCTTTTATTCTGGTTCGCACCATTGTCACATGTCTAAATGTTATACTCACCGTTAAGCTACCTGTTAAAACAAATTAAGTCTAACATTTCTTTCAAATACAAGCTAAATAACCTTGTTAGTAGCGAGGAAACAATGCCATGTTTATTTTTTTGGTAGCAGCAAATGAAAGGCTGTGAAATTTATGTTTGAGGCATTTGTGGCTATAGCTACACATGCTGTGCATACTCCTGCCAGTTGTGTGCAAGTTGTTTTTCCAGAAAGAAGTCTTTCGATTTGAGGTAGAGTGACTCCTCCTCTTGCTGGCAATGCGCATGGTCATCGGCTCCATTGTTAGATTGTTTTCTTTCCGCCGTCTGGTTCAGACAGGTGCTTCCATTCTCCGGTTCAGTCTACACAGATTCCTTCCCTCCGTTGGTAATGTTCCTCGACCGCATCCCAGTTTCTTCTCGTCGCTTATCGACTTTCGTTACTTTGATCGAGCAGGGGTCCACGTTGACCGTAGCCCCGCATTGGCCTTGCCCTCCAGGCCTCCCTCCATCTCGGATGCGTCGATGGAAAGGACACTATTCAGATACTGTCCTTGTTGCTGTGCAAAGTTTCCTCGAAGCAACCTCTATCAGTTCAGCAATTTGCGCATCTCGCACGTGCAGAGTAAAGCCACCTGCAACGCCTGCCGCTCGTTCTGTTCCAAGAAGCCTCTTTGCTACCATCTGGTTCGTCGGCTTGAGATGTTTCGCATGAGCGACGGTGACATTCCAACCGTTTTCGATCCCACGGACATCAAAGGCGAGCATTATCCACAACAGTCCGCTTCAGATGAAGAGGCTTTTTCTGATGAGGAAAGCTCAGAGTTGAAAACCAAGGATCTTCTTTCAGCCCAGCAATCTGTGAGTACAGTACTCACTCCCCCTCAACACCACTATCAAGATGAACAGCCCCTTGCCAAAAGGCATACAGCTCCTCTGGCATCTCAGTCAGGCCTTTAGACTGCACCTGCCTTTGGGCCAGGGTCTGCTATGACAAACTTCTTCTGATGCTCTGCCCGGCTTAGACTCAGCGAAGAAACACTTTAAGACGACTGCCAAAGGTCGGCTCGGTTCCAGAGTAGCGAGTGCCGGCACTGAGCCAACCTTTGGCACCAGCTACATCTGCCTCGGCGCCAACCAGACTCTCAGTGCAGAAACTGAAAGTGCCCTCTGAGCCGAAACCTTCAGCATCAACTTCCAAGTCCAACGTCCGTGCAGGCACTATCGAACTGATCCTCCACAGACTGCAAGAGGAGATCGATGCAACGCAGAAACAAATTGTTATTCATCCTCATACTGGCTGGATCCTTGCCCACTGTCTAGAATTTACTGCTGTTCCAGCTTTCAAACGCCAACTGTCTTTCGAGGAAGCCCTGGACCTCCTAATTCCATTAAAGCGGAAAAAAAAAGATAATGCGACCAGCCCTCTACCCTTCTCTGAACCTTCCTCTCACCCTGTTCTTCACACTTCATCCCCACCTGCTTCTCCAGGGGGCTCCCGGACTCCCTTGATTTCACACCTCAGCAGTCCCCGCAGTCTGACATGGGAGTGCATGGGGAGGAGATGATGTATATGACATTCCTCTGCAGGGTAACCCATGGGACTCGTATGATGCAGAAACCCTGGGAACACAGACCCTGACCAGTTCCCTGCCAGTACCTCTCATCCAGACAATTCTTAAACCGATCAGGAGCTTGTTGAGAGAGCCGCCCTTTTCCATAAGGTGGATCTTCATACAGAGCCCCTAGAGGAGGCCTTCCTCTTTAAAACCCGTTCCGCCACTTACCGCTCTCTTCAATATATACCCATGCTTAAGGGCATGCTACGTCACACAACCGACATCTTCAAAGACACTTTCTAAGCCAGGGGTCATAACACCCAGTGTAGATAAAAAATATAAAGCTTCCCCTTCTGACCTGATTGATATTCGTGGCCAACTTACCTGACTCTCTGGTAGTCTCTACTGCTTGTAAACAGGCCAACCCCCAAGCCAGTTGGGATGCCCTGTTCCTGGAAAAAAAGAGTGAGCACATTGATGCTGCGAGCAAATGTGTAGCTGCGTAATCGCTAACCAATGGCACATTGCCAATTAAATTGTCTTTCTTTCACGCTATGGCCATGCCCACTGGGACGAAATGGAGGAGCTCCTCCAACACCTCCCAGAGGAACACAGAAAGAGGGGCCAGGAGATAATCTCTGAGAGCAAGCACATATATAACACTACCATTCGCTGTGCCCTAGACGCTGCTGACACTGCTGCCAGGGGTGTTAATTCTAGTGTTCTTTTACGCAGGCATGCCTGGCTCCGTATTTCCGGTTTCAAACAGGAAGTTCAGCAGCACCTCCTGAATATGCCCTTTGTTGGCCAGCACCTCTTTAGTCCACAAGGCGATCAAATGTTAGAAAAAATAAAAAAGGATATAGAGTCCACTAAAGAAATAGGAGCACTTCAGATATCTTCTCCTTGTGGCTCCTTTTGCCGCACTCCCTTTCGCAGAGGCTCGAAGACCGCCTCTCCGAAGCCTATGTGTCATATCAGCACACCCATGGTCAGCAATACTCTTCTAGGGGTACTTCAGAGGGACATACAGATGCAATAATTCCAAAGGTAGAGGAAAAGGTGACTCCTCCAAAGGAGCTGCTACATCCACCAAGCCCTCACTTGCCCCTTCTTCCACCCGATTACACCATAGCAGACGGGGGAGCCTTCAAGTCTTTATTTCCCACATGGCCGTACATCATCTCAGGCCAGTCTTTTTGGGATCCAACTTGGATATTGCCTAGGGCTCACTTCCATGACTCCCACCGTTCCATCTCGCAAACACACTCTTACTATAGCACCAAAAACTTCTCAACGGGGCTATAGAACTCCTCCCCCATCATCAGCAGGGTTTGGGAGTGTACTCTCCATACTTCTTAAAAGGACGGGTTCCTCAGACCTATTATGGACCTCAGCCGACTAAACAAATACACCTGTCAGAACACTTCCAGGATGTTATTCCAATTCTCCAGCAGAGCGACTTTATGACCTTTGACCTGAGGACGCTTAGTTCCACATACCAGTGCATCCAGCTTATCGTCGATAACTCAGGTTTGTGGTCAGCTGCAAGCACTACCAATTCAAAGTAAATCCCTTCTGGGTTGCTATAGCACCTCAGGTGTTCACCAAGTGCTTTGCGGTGGTAGGTGCACACCTGTACAGACAAGGCGTCCACGTCTTCCCTTATCTGAGCAACTGGCTAATCAAAGGTTCCACCCGCCAGATTAGTCACAGACACACAAAGATAACGATAGACCTGTTACACCGGTTAGGGTTTACCATCAAGTACATAAAATTCCACCTACAACCCCTTCAAGTCCAACTTTACCTGACTACATGCCTACATCTCTGATGTAGGCATGGCCTATCCAAGCTCAGTCAGATTCAGTTTTTTACAAACACTGCTCCCTCTTTTCCAGTCACATCAATAGGTCACAGTCAGAATAGTCATGCGACTCCCAGGCATGATGGTCTCCTGCATTGCTATAGTCCCAAATACCAGATTACACAATCGTCTATTACAGGATTGCCTAGTGCAACAGTGGTCTCAAGCGGAGGGTCATTGGGGCGTTCGAGTGTGGTTCAGCTGCTGAACTTGACGGTCCCTGCAGTGGTGGAACAACGACCCGTTGAGGGGGCTGCTTTTCCTCGACCCTGTTCAGCAGAGGACCATCACAGCGAGCGCTTGCTTTATGGGATGGGGGGGCACCTACAGGAACTAACTGCTCAAGGCCAATGGAAGCACTCCCAAGAAGGTCTCCACATAACTATCTGGAGCTTCTAGCCATTCACCTGGCCTTGAAGGCTTTCCTATCTCACCTGATAGGCAAAGTCGTTCTTGTCTGTATGTGTACAGCATGACAGCAATGTATTACTTTCAGAAGCAGGGGGGTAACACCCCCCCCAACTCTCGGAAGTTATCCCAGACCATTTGGCTGTGGGCACTCTTCACAAAATGTATTTGATGGACGAATGGGCAATGCACTATGGATAAACTGGTCAGGAATCTTTGCCTATGATTTTCCGCCTCTCCCTCTCCTTCCATTTGGGGTCTGGGGGCTGCGGCAGATGTCCCTCACACTCATCCTGGTGGCTCCCACATGAGCTTGCCAGTCATGGTTCACAACTCTGCTTGAACTCTCTTGCCCCCACAACACCGGGTATTGACCCGTGTTACTAACTGCCGGGATCGCGCCCAAACGACAGTAGCCGTAATCTAATCGGACCTTCCAACCCCGGAGACCACTACCGCGGCTCCGGAATGGTGCACATACTGCATTGAGACTCAGTAAGTGTATTCCCCACAGACTATCCCTCTCGTCAAGCAATCCCGATGTGTGAGCCTTCATTCGTTCACCCACGGCATCTGCCAAACGTTCTCCTTCATAATTTTTGTATAACCTACTGGAGTATTATCATTGTCTTGTCACTACCGGCCTTAAACGGCATACATTATTATATGTAGACAGGCATGTTATGCTTACTGTCCTGAAGATGATCCCATTAATGCACTAAGGGATCGAAACACCATCGACCATATGTACACCATATGCATAGATCATATTATGATGTGTCCTATATGTAATGGTGTCCCCACGTGATTACGTCTGCTGTATTCTTGAACTTAGATGCAGACACGTCCCTTTTGCCTGAACCCTTTTCTCCATTATTGTTTGTTTGTTTGTGTGAGTAGGACGCAGGTTGTGTCCCACTTGAATTTGTTCTTCACTCTGTTATCCGTTTATTGCATATTAAAAACCTGCCCGGCTGGGCAGTCGATATAGCACTCATCGAGTCTATATCAATTGAAACTACACGAATTGTTTTGGGACCATTGTCTTTAGAAATAGTACGCACCCAAGGTCCCTGACCAACAGCAATATTGGGCTCCCTTGTCTTTTGAATAGTCTCAAGGGTTGTAGCAGATATCTCCTCTGCAAGAGTTACACTCCATTTCTCAGCTAAAAGATCCATAGGCTCCAATCTTCCCTGGCTGTATATTTGATACGCGGCACCAGTTAATTTCCCCTTACCAGATTTGTGTAAAAAGATCAGTAATTGATTAGCTTCCACCTCCCTCAGTCCTTGTGATCTCATAAAGTAATCTCTGAGTTACAGATATTTAAAATGATGCTGGCGTGGTATAGAAAAAGAATCTTGCAAGTCTTGAAAGGTACGAAAGCCCTCTAGATCATATAGACCTTCCAGTTTATCTATCCCCAAGCTAACCCATTGTTTAGCTATTCTGTCTCTAAATATATCAGGCAAATATGGGTTATCCCCAAGCGGGAACTTAGTAAAATAGGTTGGCACAGAATACATGGTAGAAATATCTCGCCATATCATAGCTATCCCCCTCAGGGTCTTAAATCGTACCCTCTTAAAATAATTGGGGTCCTGTATTCAATAGAGAAATCTACTAGTCTTGATTTAGTAATAGCCTATGGCTGAAATCTTGGTCCTTATTGGAATAAAGGCTACGGAATCGGCTCGTAAATGAAGCCCAGTAATAATTAAACTCAGGAAGTGCTAAACCCCCTTGGCTGAATGAATATTTCAAAATTTTAATAGCCCTTCTTGCCCGCCTATACCCCCAAATAAAACTACCAACTATACCATCTAGTCTCTTGAAAAACGAGTTGGGAAGTTTCAGAGGGATAGATCTAAATAAGTAGAGAAACCTAGGGAGAATCATCATTTTAATAATTGGAAGCTTATGCCATTTTTTAAGCTTCTTAGCCATGTCATTCAATAGCACTTCGTAGTTTAATTTAATAATATTTTGTATCTGAGAAGTAACATGAACACCAAGGTAAGTAGTTTCTAAGCATGTCCCGTTATGGGGGTTTCTGGTGTATAATTCAACAGGATCTGGGTCTTATTAATATTCTATTTGTATCCCGAAAAGACACCAAAGCTGTTAGCCTCTTGATTAATTAATTCGACAGACCGGGCTGGGTCTGTCGAAAAAATCGCTATGTCATCCGCATAAGCATTAAGTTTTTACTCATTAAGTCCACAAGATAATGGCCGGATACCTTCATTAATCATAAGTATTCGGATAAAAGGTTCTAGATACAAAGCAAACACGGGGGATAAAGGACACCCTTGTCTTGTACCCTTATTTATACGAAACACCCTAGATGTAAACCCTCATAGCATACTTTAGCCTGTGGTGAGCGATAAAGCGCTCTTAGCCATGTAAAATATCGATCAGGGATTCCCATTGCTGCAAGGGTAATCCATAAATAATCTCATGTCACCCGGTCAAATGCTTTTTCTGCATCCAGAAGCGTCATTCCTAATTGGACGTTAGTTTGCTCCACTAAATCAAATGCCATGGCTGTATTGATGTGAGTGGTCCTGTCCCTTTCCCTAATAAAACTTTGTTGCTGCTCCGAGGCCAACTTTTCCATAAAAGGAGAAAGGCGGCTAGCCAGGATCCTCACAAACCATTTAGCATCCGTATTAATAAGTGAGATCGGTCGGTATGAACCACAAGATGCAGGTGGATTGTTTTTCTTCAAGAAAAAAACATGTTTGTATTATCCCAAGTAAGAGGCCACATACCTGTTTCTCCTATTTCTTTAATAACTCTTACAAACATTGGAGTTGGAATGTTTTTTAAGACTTTATAAAATACAGTTGGGATTTGCTCATCTCCCTTAGCCTTTCCTGTCGGAAGAGACGCCAAAGCAGACCATATATCCTCTACTGATATCTCCTGTTCTAGTTGGGCGGCTTCCTGGGCTGTTAATGATGCTATTTGAGCTTTATCGAGATAGCCAGAGATCTCCCCTTGATCGACCGCATTTGAAGGAGCATATAACTCTTCATAAAAGAGAGCAAATTGTACCAAGATCGCTCCAGATCCCTTATGAATCTTATTATCCATCCCCTTAATCTCAGCATTCCTGCTTTTGGCTTTCTTATCAGCAATTTTGTAGGCTAAAACTCTACCGACTTGTTCACTATATTCATATTGCTCAGATCGGAGTTTATTCAAAATAACTGCCACCTTTTCCCTAATAATCGCTAATGCCGTTTCCTCTGCTTCAACTAGTTTCAAATAGATTGAACCTTGATCCTCATCCTGTCTTCTAACAGCTTGTGCATGAGATAGTTCAAGACCAGTTAAGGTAACCAGGGCCGCCTTGACGGTAGCCTCTTTAGCTTTGTTCTTAGCTAATATAAATTGCTGAGTAATACCTCTGACATAAGCCTTCATAGAGTCCCAGATCATATAAGAAGAGGCCGTACCTAGATTAAAACTCAGAAATTCAAACAAAAGATTCCCCATACATAGGATATATTCATCTTGAGCTAATAAATGGCGTAGAAAAGAAAAAGGACGGCTTATCTTAGAAGCCATTAATGCTTGGGCAGTTAAAAGTATTGGGTTATGGTCTGAAGTAATTTTGGGGCAAATCTCCATCTTTGTCGTGTTCCGAACCACCTTACTAACCCACGCCATATCCAACCTCGAATATTGCCTATGCGGGCAAGAATAACATGTAAAACCCGGGGAATTTGGATAAAGAGCTCTCCAAAAGTCTTGTAAATCATGGTTCCAGTGACACAGTGTGCATGAGTCCCACGTTCGGCCATACCCATACCACTTAGAGCGACACCGGTCCTCGGTTACTTGTGTTCCAGTTCAGGGGAGGACTTGGCCTGGCAGTTTGAGCTGGACTGTTCCCATGAGGAGCAGGGTCAAGACTGATTTGCATATGGCTGGGTCCAAACTGAGGTGGCATAATGGGCAAAATAAAGATTGATTTGGATGCAGCCTAATTGATTGCCAAGCATTCCATCCATCACCATATTTTTTTTCCGTTTACAGTCCATGCACAGCATATGTATCTACAGCTGCACATGACTCGAAAGGAAAATGTTACTTACCCTGTAAGCATCTGTTCCGTTGCATCTAGTGCTGTAGATCCACATGAGCTTGCCCTCCTCTCCTGATCCCTGTAGCTGTTCCAGTGTGTCTTTAGCTATCTTTTTCTCCTCTGTTTTGAATAGACATCTCTCTATACATCGCTTTGCTTCTCACTCCATCCTCACCCACCGTGTGATAAAACAATTTAACAATAGAGCCGATGACCATGTGCATTACCAGCAGGAGGAGGAATCACACTACCTACCTTGTGACTCGAAAGACTTCTTCAAAGAAAAACATATTGCACACATCTGGGCCCAGTGCTTGATGGAAGGAGTATGCACAGCATGTGAATCCACAGCAGCACATGCCACGAGCAGATGCTTACAGAGTAAGTAACATGTTCCTCCTTCCCACATTAGAGATCTGAAATATGTCTGTAGCTTATGTTTCCTTGCACTTGTTGTGGGTGTCAGTATTTGTAAATATAATTATATATTAAATCCTGGTTTTGTAATTACTTTAAATCTGATTAAAGATCATATAATTTCCAACTGACACTTACTGTTCGCCCTTTTTATTTAGCTGCTTCCATATTTTCACTAAAAGACATCCAGTTACAGAAAGATCCGGGCTACCGATCGCCAACTTACCCAGAATCAGGTAAGCAGCAGCTCATTTTGTATCTGTGCGATAATGTTTTTGCATGTCACTTTGTTAGATAGTCACAAAGACGTTAAGCATACATTTGCATTAAAATGCCATATTTAAAAGCGAAAAAAATCCTACCTGTAGGGCCTTCAACAAAGAGATCCCTAGCTTCAGTAGCACTGAATGTTGGCTATAGGCAGTGGCCTTTACTTTTTGGATTTTCTACTCTCAGGTTGCTGGAGTGAGAGAAATATGGCTGTGTACTGTACATGCACTAATGTTCATTGCAACTAGTTTCGACCAGCTTTAGCCCTTGGCTCTTAAACAGCTTATCTAAACTCTGCCTCACAAGAGCCAATTAAATGTTACAACTCTGTCCACATGATAATTGAGTGTTCAAATAGAATAAACCAGTTGGTTAGGGAACTGAAAAGCATCTACGATGAAGGATTTTCCAACGTGAAAGTCACCTATATCGCCTCTAAAAGCATGTTACTTTTTTACTTACTTTATTTTTCTTTAAATCATGTCTGAAGAATAGCTACTTGTTTGTGAATATAGATGGTTTAAGAATGCAGGAAACAAACAACACTGTCAAAATGCTTTATTCTGCGGTTATTATGGCCGTCAACCATCAGGCCCTGAAACCAGAAAGTGAAATTCTCATCACATATGGCGCTCTACTAATTATCCAATACTAGTAATCATACAAATCACTTGCCCAATGATGGGTGATGGAAAGACTATAAGCAAAGAAAAAAACGTCCTGTACACCAGATCTAATATTACAACCGTGCATCTGGGAGTGTGTGGTAAGTCGTGCAGAGGGCTACATTTCCTAAAACATTACCGTCTAAGGTCTTTCATACACTGTTAATGTTGAATCTTCTAAACTCCATATCCTGGGAATTAATACGCACAGGCTTTTAATCGAAATAACATTAAATCTCCACGTAGCAGTAGTAGTATTACCACAGAATAGAGGTGCAGTGATAAAGACTGACCGTTCCTTTCACCTGAGTGCCAGGGGAGGGGATTGCTGAATACTTGCCATCAGAAAGAAAAAATAAAACACACACTCACACTCACACACACTTTTACTCTCTCTCTTACTCCCTTTCTCTCTCACTCTCTCTCTCTTGCTCTCTCTCTCTTACTCTCTCTTTCTCTCGCTCTCTTTCTCTCTCTTTAGCTCTCTTACTCTCTCACTCTCTCTCTCTTACTCTCTCTTACTCTGTCATTCTCTCACATTCTCTCTCTCTCTCATTCTCTCTCTCTCATTCTCTCTCTCATACTCTCTCACTCTCTCTCTCATACTCTCTCTCATACTCTCTCTTATACACTCTCTCTTGTATTCACTCACTCTCTCTTATATTCACTCACTCTCTTATATTCACTCTCTCTCTTATATTCACTCTCTCTTATATTCTCTCTCTCTCTCTCTCTCTCTCTCTTATATTCTCTCTCTCTCTCTCTCTCTTATATTCTCTCTCTCTCTTATATTCTCTCTCTCTCTTATATTCTCTCTCTCTTTCTCTCTCTTATATTCTCTCTCTCTTTCTCTCTCTTATATTCTCTCTCTCTTATATTCTCTCTCATTTAAATGTGTCGTTGAAACAAATTTTGCATAGGTGCTGCTTCAGTCACCATATTGTTTACAGTGCCTTTTGTTTCATTTCTAATTTGGCATCAAATGTCCAATGTCACTGTAAAGGGTTACATGCGTTCTGCTCACATTGACATCTTCCCTACAGTGTCTTTTCTTTCTATGCCATTCACTGTTGCATCAGCTGGCTAAGGTATGTTTAATACAAATATCACCAAAGAGTAAGCAGTGCTATGATAGATGGTAACAAATCCCTCTACCAGGCAGTGCAGCCAACAGTACATGATAGGTCCCTCTACCACATGCCAAAAAGGCATCCAGATCACAACGTAGCAGCTACTGATCGAACAGCCAGGTCTTGAGGAGTCTTCTGAAGGTCAGTAGGTCCTGGGTCTGTAATAGGTGGATGGGTAGGGTGTTCATGTCTTGGCGGGCAAGGTGGGAGAAGGATCTGCCGCCGGTGGTATTCGGTGGATGTGTGGGACAGTGGCGAGGGTGAGGTCAGCGGAGCTGGCGGTTGGGGGTGTAGAAGGTGAGTCGCTTGTTGAGGTATGCTGGTCTGGCGTTGTGGAGTGCTTTGTGAGCATGGGTGATGAGCTTGAAGGTGATCCTTTTGTTGACAGGGAGCCAGTGCAGGTTCTTCAGGTGAGCGGTGATGTTGCTGTGGCGGGGGATGTCGAGGATGAGGCGTGCTGAGGCGTTTTGTATGCGTTGGAGTCTCTTCTGGAGTTTGGCCGTGGTTTTCGCGTAGAGGGCATTGCCGTAGTCCAGCCTGCCGGTGACCAGGGCCTGGGTGACCGTCCTTCTGGTTTCGGTGAGGATCCATCTGTAGATCTTGCGAAGCATATGGAGGATGTTGAAGCAGCAGTAGGAGGAGACGGTGTTGACTTGTTGGGTCATTGACGGAGAAAAGTCCAGGATGAATCCCAGGTTGCGTGCATGGTCGGTGGGTGTCGGCGCAGTTCCCACCGAGGCTGGCCACCAGGAGTCATCCCAGGCGGAAGGGGTGGAGCCTAGGATGAGGACCTCCGTCTTGTCTGAGTTCAGTTTCAGGCAACTGCTCTTCATCCACTCGGCGACTGCCTTCCTCCCTGCGTGGAAGTTGTTTTTGGCAGCGGGTCTTTGGTGAGGGAGAGGATCAGCTGGGTGTCGTCGGCGTAGGAGACTATGTTGAGGTCGTGCGAATGGACGATGTTGGCGAGCGGTGTCATGTAGACGTTGAAGAGGGTCGGGCTGAGGGATGATCCTTTGGGTACGCCGCAGGTGATCTTGGTGGCTTCGGATCGGAATGGAGGGAGGCGGACTCTCTGGGTTCTGTCAGTGAGGAAGGAGGTGATGCAGTCCAGGGCTTTGTCGTGGATCCCCGCGTTGTGGAGGCGTGTGCGCAGGGTGCGGTGACAGACGGTGTCGAAGGCGGCCGAGAGGTCCAGTAGGATAAGGGCCGCGGTTTTGCCGTTGTCCAGCATGGCCCTGATGTCGTCAGTGGCGGCGAAGAGGGCGGTTTTGGTGCTGTGGTTGCTGCGGAATCCGGATTGGGACGAGTCCACGGTGTTGTTCTCTTCGAGGAAGTGGGTCAGTTGTCTGTTGAAGATCTTCTCGATTACTTTTGCCGGGAACGGGAGCAGGGAGATGGGCCGGAAGTTCTGGAGGTCTTTTGGGTCGGCCTTGGGTTTCTTGAGCAGCGCGTTGATCTCTGCGTGTTTCAGCTTTCCGGGAAGTGGCGGTCTCGAATGAGCTGTTGTAGATCTTACAGAGTTGGGGTGCGATGATGGAGCTCGCTTTGTTGAAGATGTGGTGTGGCCAGGGATCTGATGGTGAGCCGGAGTGGATGGTGTTCATGGTCTTGATGGTGTCCTCGGTCTTGATGGTGTCCTCGTCGTTGACGTGGTTCCAGGAAATCAAGCGGCCGGTGTGACTGGGGGGCGGTGAGTCTGCGGCAGTCAGAGGGGTCTGGGTGTTGAAGCTGTCGTGGATGTCTGCGATCTTGCGGTGGAAGAAGGTGGCTAGAGAGTCGCAGAGGTCTTGTGACGGCGGGATGACGTTGGAGTTGGAACTGGGTTTGGGGAGTTCCTTTATGATGTTGAAGAGCTCTTTGCTATTGTGTGCGTTGTTGTCGATGCGTTCCTTGAAGGAGGTCCTTTTGCCGTTAAAATGAGTTGGTGGTATCTGCGGCTGGTGTTCTTAAGGGCTGCATGGTTGTCCGGAGTTTGCTTGCGGCGCCATTTCTTCTCTAGTCTCCGGCAGGTCTGCTTGGATGTCTGAAGGACGGCGGTCAACCAGATGGCTCTTCTGTCGGTGTGTCTGTTTGTGGGTTTCTAGGTTGGGGCAAGAATGTTGGTGCAGTCATCAATCCATTTCTTGAGGTTGTGGGCGGCTGTGTCGATGTGGTCGGTCAGTGGGTTTCGGGCAAGGGTGGTGATTATCTGGTCTTCGGTGACCTTGTTCCAGCTGCGGTGGGGAAGTCTTTGCTTGTGTTCGGTGGTTTTCTTGAAGGAGAAGTGGATGCAGCGGTGGTTGGTCCAGTGGAGTTCGGTGGTGTGTCTGATGGAGACGTGGCTGCTGGCGGAGAAGATGGGGTCGAGCATGTGTCTGGCTGAGTGGGTGGGTGTTGTGACGAGCTGTTTGAGGCCGAGGTTGTCCAGTAGTGTGGTGGAGTTGCTGTTGTTGGTGTTCTCGAGGTGGAAGTTCAGGTCTCCGAGGAGGATGTAGTCTGTGGAGGCCAGGGCGTGCGCGCTGACGGCGTCTGTGATGGAGTCGATGAATTGTGTCCGGGGGGTCTGTATACGAGTGTTCCTCTGATGGTGGTGTTGGGTTCGATGTGGATCTGGAAGTGCAGGTGTTCGGCGGTGTTGAGGGGGTCATTGGTGTTGGTCGAGATTCTGATGGTATTTCTGTGGATGATGGCGATTCCTCCTCCCGGTCTGTTGGTGCGGTCCCTGTGGGTGATCTTGTAGCCATCCGGGATGGCTACGGCAACGTCAGGTGCTGATGAGTTCATCCAGGTCTCCGTCAGGAAGGCGCCGTCCGGGGAGGTTGAGTTGAGTAGGTCCCAGAGTTGGACGGCGTGCATGTTGACGGAGCGGGTGTTGAGCAGTATGCACCTGAGGTGGTTGTGGTCCGCCTTGGTGGGGGGTGCGGAACGTGCTGGGGGGTCCTGGCAGGTGTAGCTGCAGTTTCGGCAGGCAAAGGGTCCGTGGGTGAGCTTCGGGGTGGCCTGGAAGCAAGTGGAGGATCAGCCGGCGTTGAGTGCACGGAGGGCGTTGGCGTCGTAGCAGCATCTGGCGCCTTGGAGCTCGCGGGGGTCTGGCGCTGGGCGCGGTCCAGGCGTGGACAGGCGCAGACGGGCTTGCCTTAGGCGCGCCTGCGGCACGACCGCGAATCAGTCGGCATATGTAGGGGAGGGGGCGGGAGCAGCGGAAGGGAGGCGGGAGTGGGCTCTGTCGGGGGCGGGGCTGCAGGGCAGCAGCGGCGGGAAAAGGAGAGAGTGGGTGGCGGCAGTCAGGGGGCACGGGAAATAAGCGGCACAAATACAGTAACACTGGGGAAATAAAATAGGCAACACAACAGGCAAAGCAAAAAACAAGGCAAATAGTTGGAAAAGAAACCACAGACCCCAGATGACCTGCGGCGTAGTCACGGCAGCCGGCTCGAACCCAGCCGGGAGGAAGCACAGAGCCGCGGGCCGCTGATCAGGAGGAGCTGCTGGGGGAGAGTGCTGGCCTTGGTCCACGAGGTCCAGGGCCATTACTGTGATGATTTTAGAAACATAAATCACAAAAGATATTACTCCATGTTATTAGATGGAAGGCCATGCTGTAGTCACAAGGTTAGAAATCCCCCTTTCTTTTCTGAAAGCTAGCTACATCTGTTCATTATGTTACTAGCTACGGTAAGACTATTCAACCAAGACTTCCAGCATCTGGTTTTGATTTATCTTGAGCCTTGATTGAAGAATTCCCTCTAAGTAATTGCTCTTTACCTTGGACCTACTGTAGTCAGAAATGTAGAGAATGCGTCCACTTATTTTCTAATAGAGCCATGAAAAACCCTGTTTACCCTCTTTTAACCTGTATCTGGTATGTAACCAAAATCTAAACTGAAGCATTGATTTGAGTGCAGGATTGACAGAGCGTCATAAAATAAGTTTGCAGGTCTTTATGTTATGTTAAATACGTATTAAACACATGATCGCCCAAGCGGTTTCTTCGCACTCTGGATTGGAGACAGTGCTGAAAATTACACCTGCTCCAAGATGCTTTGGAAAGAACTAGGTCTTACCCCTTTTCCAGAAGGGAGCAGATTCTGTAGTTTCTTCAAGGTTAACAGGAAAATTCCAAGTGGCAATGACGAGTAATCAGAAAGATCACCCTCTTAGTATATGGCGCTGTAAGTGAGACACAGAAAGAAGCCAAAGATTAGAAGAATGTGAACTCCAGGCGGGATGTTGCAGACAAATTCACCCAAGTGAAAATCATCTGTGTGACATTAATCTTTTCTGGCTTCACAAGTTGTACATTATTGTACCATCTTGTGGTTGAGTCTGGAAATATTGTCTCTCTAGTTCCCCCGCCATCCTCACCTACCTCTCGGGCTTTTTAGCCGTGCGTTCAGGTAGCAAACCAAGGAGCTCCTGGACAGTCTCAGCAGATTTGTAAAGTTGTTCACGGAATTTTGAGGAAATAACTGGGAAACAGGACAAAAAATAAACCCATTCGACAACTGAGGTCAAAGAAAGATTGAAAACCTCTTTGGAAAACAAAACTAAAACACCAGGTTTACAGTTGTGGGAATCAGGCCACGTGTTGGAGAATGCACAGCCGTGTTTTTGGAGACATCGAGGGAGATGGGGAATGCCACCTTTAGGTTGTGCTTGGAATGCCATCACAAGTGTGCACAGAAGGACACCCACAATGCCCATAGTGCCAAGGACCATAGTGCTAACTAAGGGGTGCGAAGTATGAACATAGATAAAACACTAGACACTCAGTCAGAGAGAAGCAGAGGTGGGTGCACTACACAATGATGTAGTAGCAGAAAAAGCCTTCCCTCGGGGACATTGATCAGGGAGGTAAATCCCAAAAGAGACTGTGCTAGTGTAAGACGTTGCGAGAGAGAGAGAGCACAAAAAACATCACAGTCTTGCAGTGATAATGAGCCGAAACCGTCTGACTCGAAGTCCTCAAAAGCCCCCTTAATTCCAAAATGCTCCATGACTGAAGGTTGACTTAAACTTAGAGAACCCCAAAGTACTGGGACAATATCTGAGGTAAGCCCTCAGACACCGTCTGTATGCCATAAAGTGATAGGGACAGAGGGAAGAATAGAGGTTGAAAGACGAAGTCCATATCTTGAGAGAAAGACACCACTGATGCTCAACAGCTGATCAACGTGCACTCAAAGTAGAGAAAAATAAATGTGGACTCAAGGCTGAAATGCAGTACTCCTACACATGAAACCAGACTTCAACAAGCCCCTCAAGGGCTTTTGAATCCTTACAAGACCGGAGAGGGTAAACAGTCAATAGGAGGAACATGCTGAGCTCAAACCCCCATCAGCACTATAGCCCAACGAGGAATACCAAGAGCTTCTGCATGATGATATAGCACTCTACAATGCGCTCATCAAAGAAGCAGTGGACACTTATGGGGTGCACTTGGAGGAGGACCAGATAGAATCAGGTTTCTTATTGGAGATCCTGATGCTGTCTTAAAAGAAATTTCAGTATCTGCATGCTCCCAAGTAGCCTGGATAAGAGAAAGGAAGCTTTCATAGAACCTACAATGCAGTGGTAACCCCTGCCAGAAAGAGAGACAATGTTCCTACATCAACAGGACCACCACTGACAAGGGAAGTAAGAGGGTGGAAATGATTGGCAGGAAGGTGAGGAGAGCAGCAGCAATACAGTTAAAGGTAGCTAATTCAAAAGTCCTAGACCAGAATGGCCATCAGCACAATACAGGTAAAGGGCTAAAAAATAAGTTAAATAAGACCGTAGCCAATACCTTCTTAAAGTCAGCACGGGAAGCAGCAGACACTGCAAGCAGGCAGATGTCTATTGGCAAAACCCTCAGAAGACATACATAGATGCCAGTGTGAGGATGCAACCAAGAGATAAAGGTATCTGCCATCAATATGCCCTTTATTGTCGGCAACCTCTTTGGCACAAGGGTTATTCAGAGATGCACCTGCCAGGGGAAATTGGGAAAAGGAGGTTGACAGACAAGTACTCCACCAAACATCAGTCAAGTCAAAGACTAGTCTGCAAAATACCCCTACCCCCAATGGCGGTGTAGTTCAGTCACTAAGGGGACCATTACGAGTAGGCCTGGGCTAAATTTCCGTTCCGCTCGTGGAAATTGCGATAATTTGACATTTTCGCGTTCCGCGGAGAGCGCGAAAATGTCAAAATTTCCGCATTCCACAGCTTAGCGATAATTTGTTTCTTGCTCGTGCTGTAAAATAATACATTCTCGCGCGATCGCCTTACCTGAATCCCCGCGTTCGCCGACAAGTTTTCCCGCTCCGGTCACGTTCTCCACGAGATGTTGGATTGTTGGTAGCCATTTGCACTGTCTCGCGACAGTTCGCGCCCACAGTAATGTCATTGGTCGCGCGATCACGTCTTTCTTCTCGCGATCATGCACCACGAGAAGAGTGAAAACAAGATGGCTGCACCCGCGAGCAACCGCATGGGTAAGTTGGCGAGGTGCGACCACGCAGAAAATACCGTGAACGAGCGGGAAGAAAACTTCCGCATCTTCGCGATATTTCCGCGTGTTTGCGGAGATTTTTAACATTTTCGCGATAATTTGCGAAAGTCACTTTCGCAAATTCCGCCCACCCCTAATTACGAGACCGATAGTATAATCAATACAAGCATGCTACAAAACCGCTGGGCAGGCCCTGGGAGAAAACATAAAACACACGCAACAAGGAAAAAAGGGGCAGTATTAGCATTCATCACTACCATTTCCATAAATGACATCAGTATGGCTACCACAATGTCATCCATACATACCTTCACAAAAGACTGATGTGTGGATACTCGGACCAGCAAGAAAGCACATGTGGGAGAGAAGGTACCAAAACACCAGATCATAAATGCAGTCTTTTGAAGCCAGCCCCCCAAGTAGGAGAATACCAATACAAAATCAGTGCGTAGCATAGGAATTGAGTAAAGGTTCCTAATGCAAAACTAAATGGTTACTCATTTGCAGAAATAGTTTTGCAGCTTGATTAATTTTCTGGATATACTTGCGACCCTTTCACAGCCACAAGAAATGTGATGATTTGGGACTAAGGAGCCGAAGAAGTAGGTGTGACGAATTAGGAAACCAAAAGAACAATGGAAGTCACCAAATGAGAAAAAAGATGATCAAGATTCAACCATGCACAGGGGGTTCTGGAGTATTCATAGGCTTGCCATCAAATAGTCAACAAAGCCAGAGATAAAAAAACAAACTCGGAAGAACGTCATTCCTGACCCAGCCGCTAGATGGCAGAATAATGCAGAGGATGTGAATCCAGAAAATTGTTTGTTGGAAATCTGTTCCTACAGTTAATTAACCATTTCATTATTTTTAGGCCTAATTCTCCTGAGCCGTTTTTTTGCAGGGAATAACAAAACCTATCACCAGAATAGTTTAACCTGTTTAGTGCAGAACACGGCTTGGAGCACCAGAGGGATTTCCTTTCATTTATTTCAGCCTCGGGAGTTGTTGAAGAGCTTCCCCAGCTCCCGAGGCATTTTTTTTCTTTTTCTGAAATGACAATCGGCATGCGTGGCGCGCTGAGGTCACTTCAGAGAAAGTGAAATAAGCTGATTCGGTCATTTCACTTTCACTGCTTCAGTGCTCGGGCATATCCCAGCCCAGGGTGCAGAAGCAAACTGGAGGGATAACGTTAGAATGAGGAGAATCTCACCTTTCCAATGCTATCTTTCCCTAGTAGATCCCAGCTTATGGATTGCTGGGGGAGGGCGATCCCCATTAGACCACCAGGGACTATCTTTAAGGTTGGGAGCAGCTTCCGTGACAGTGGGCAAATGCTCTCCCCCCTCCCCAGGCCCAAAAGTCTTTCTGCCCCTCCTGGTGGGGCAGAAAGCACACTAGACACCTGAGATTTTTTTAAAGCAAAATTGGTGGGGGCTGCCCTCCCAGGCATCCATCGGGTCTAGCCCCCACCCACCCATTCAACCACCAGCAGTCTTTCTGCCTTCCCATTCAGGGGCAGATAGACGATTTCCTACAATCTGCTCCCGAAGTTGGGGACGGAAAGCCCACTAGAAAGCAGGGAGTTTTTGTTTTTTGCCAGAAGGTGTGGGGGTGGCCTGCCTACCCACCCAATATGACCCCCAACAGTCTTTTCTGTCCTCCTGGGGACTAAAGCATCCACATATTTTTGGCAAGCAGGGAAATTATTTTATTTTCTATATATTTTCTTTATACAAATGGGTAGCAGAGTTGGGCTAAGTTCCACTATTGTCCTACTTCTATTCTGAAAGACTGCACTTTTCAGGCTCGGGTGCACTCCCACCTGGGGAAAGGCCATTCCACTTGTGTGACTTGGTTTAGCTCCCCAGACAGGCACAAATCAAACCAGGGTCAATGAGAGTCGCTCCGCGAGACTCTCATTGACCTTGGTTTGATGCTTGCCTGTCTCATGCACTAGACCCAGCCACACAAGTGAGGGAGTATTTTTATCGGGACAATTGGGACAACACTGGGTGGAAGTAATTCTGTGGATTCCTGCTTGTTCCTTAAGTTTACTTTGTAGAAATGCAAGGTAAATGTGCAATGTTAGGCAAAGTTAGAGGTTTGCAGGACATTGTGGGTAAGAAAACTTTGTGGGATCCACGCGAGGCGTACCACCCTTGACTCCCCTGGGTGTCTAGTTTTCAGAAATGTCTGGGTTTGGTCGGTTTCCATGGGTGGACCTCGATCCCTGGCCAAAAAAACGCCACTACCCCCATTTCCAAATCAGATCATTTTTGTGACAGGAAATGTTGAATACATTGTATTTTTAGGCACTTCTTGTTGCGGACACTATGTCTACCCAAACATGTGAGGTACCGATATTATCAGGAGACTTGGGGGAATGGTAGTTGGTAGGAAACTTGTGGCGCCTCGCTGATTCCACAGCTTTTCATCCCAGCAATGTGAAGAACATATGTATTTTTAGTAAATAGTTTGAGGTTTGCAAGGGCTTCTGGGTAAGAAAACCTGGTGGGAGCCACTCAAGTTACCCCACCCTGGATTTTTCTGTGTGTCTAGTTTTCAAAAATGTACAAGTTTGTTAGGTTTGCCTAGGTGCCGACTGAGCTAGGGCCCCAAATCCACAGCTAGTTGCATTGCAAAAAAGGGTCAGTTTTCAGTTGAAAAATTTGATGTGTCCATGTTGTATTTTGAGGCCTTTCCTGTTGCAGGCACCGGACCTATCCACACAAGTAAAGGAACCATTTTTATCGGGATACTTGGGGGAATACTGGATGGTAGGAAATTTGTGGCTCCCCCACGGATTCCAGAAGTTTTCCTAACAGAAATATGAGGAAAATGTCGGCTTTTAAGTCAAAGTTTTAGGTTTGCAAAAGTTTCTGGGTAAGATAACCCAGTGGGAGCCACACAAGTCACCCCACCCTGATTTCTCCTGTGTGTCTAGTTTTAAAAAAATGTTCAGGTTTGCTAGGTTTCCTTAGGTGCTGGCTGAGCTAGTGCCTAAAATCCACAGCTAGCCACACTGCGAAAAAAGGAACTTTTTTCAGTGGAAAAACGGTGATGTGTCCATGTTGTGTTTTAACGCTTTTCCTGTTTCGGGCACTAGCCCTACCCACATAAATATGGTACCATTCGTACTGGGAGACTTGAGCTAATGCTGGGTTTTTGGAAATTGGCGGCTTCCTGCAGATTCTAGAAGTTTTTCCTCACAGAAATATGGGGAAAATGTGGTGTTTTTTAGTCAAAGTTTGAGTTTGCAAAGTTTTCTGGGTAAGAAAACCTGGTGGGAGCCACACAAATCGCACAAACCTGGATTCCCCTATGTGTCTAGTTTCAAAAAGTGTACAGGTTTGCTAGGTTTCCCTAGGTGCCATCTGAGCTAGGGCACAAAATATTTGCAGCGAAAAAATTTTGTGTGTAGGTCCCTTTCTTGTTGCGGGCACTAGGCCTACCACACAAGTGACATACCATTTTTATCAGGAGACGTGGGAATACAGAATAGTAGAACATTTGTTGTTAACAATTGTTTCTCTTTGCATGTGTGCTTTCCAAATGTAAGGAAGTGTGTAAGAAGGAAGACCTTTTGATAAATGCCCTCTGAATAACATGTTAGTATGGGTACAAATTTAGAAATGTTCAAAAAAACACTGCCCATAAACCCTGTATCTGGTGTCTATTTTAGAAATACATAGATGTATTTGATACCTATTTGTCACTATTATATTGTACCATATGAATTGCTCTATACCTGGCACACAATGAAAAATCATTGTACGGTGCAGTTAAGTTGTTGGCTCTGGGTACCTCAGGTTCTTGGAGAACCTACAAATCTTATATATACCCACAACCAGAAGGGTCCAGCAGACGTAATGGTAGATTGGTTTTGAAAATCTACCATAGTAACAAGAAGTTACAGATAAAAACATAGTCACATATGGCTACTTTTTTCAACTCCGTCTCAATAGTATTTCATTTCAACTGTTAGTTTCTATGGGAAAACCTTGAAGGATCTACACAAATGACCCCTTGCTGAATTCAGAATTTTGTATAGATTTCCACAAGTCTATAGCTTTCTGGGATCCACTATGCATTTCACACCCGTTTCCTCCACAAACTAAAGTGAGGATAAAAGCACAAAAAATAGGAAAAAAGGGCTATCTCCCAGTCATTTACCAAAACTGTGGTAAAAAAAATGTGGGTTTCTGAATCAAGACTGCATGTTTCTGAAATCTGGGAAGATGGTGATTTTAGCACTGCAAACCTTTTGTTGATGCCATTTGTAGGCAAAAAATAAACAGGCACTTTATTCTGCAGCTTTTAATTCCTATTTTTCAAAGAAATAAGATAAAAAATGTAGCTATATTTTGGCCAATTTCTCTTTCCTCTCCAGGGAAATCCATAAACCCTGGGTGCCATTGGAATCCCCAGTATGTTGGGAAAAATTAACTCAATATTGGCGTGGATACCTTGTGTGGAAAGAAAGTTAAAGAGGCCTAAGCGTAAACTATCCCTATTTGTCAAAGGAGGCTACCACTGGGGGGTAAAAGGCCTAGCACTGAAAGGGTTAAATTGGGCCTGAATAGTATCAATATATGCACTTAACCATTCACTAATGCTTCTTGTGGGCTTGTTCTGTAGGACCCTTGATAGAAATGCTTTCTGCCTGGATCCAGAGTAAAATTAGGGGATTTTATCTGATCTGGTTCAGGACATAAGAAAAGCAGGAAAAATTATAATATCAACTGTAATGGATTCTGGTACCTGTGTGTGTGTGTTTGTATTTTTTCCACCGCTCTTCCCTAATGTGCATTGTCTCTTTGCGACCAGAGGAAGACCATAAAGAAAATAACAACTACACAGGATGCTCTTATTTTCTGTAGCCAAAACACTGCCTTTGCAATTTTTATTAACCTCTTCAGTGCCCCGCCCTTTCCCCGCCCTGTGCCGGGCGTTGAATTAGCGGGCGGGGTTCATGACGAGATAGTCTCGTCATGGGCACAGCGCAACCGCGCTCCATGACGAGACTATCTCGTCATGGGCACTGAAGGGGTTAATGTGCTGTGCTGTTTTGCCTGCCCTGCTTCTAAAATGCACACTATTTTAGGCAAACACAATTCCACCTTTGACATTGCACTGAATGCATGCTTTTCATACCACCATTAGGTTACACTTCTTTAATGGTGTGTTTAATAGTGTGTTATAAAATAACATTTCCTACCTTTCCTAAAGGAAAGTTCTATTAAGGACACACGGGCAGGGATTATGCTTTCATTTCTTCGCTTTAATCAGACAGCAGCCATGTAAACATTAAGAACCACAAGTCCCAAGAACATTAGGGGTAAAGTTCATGCAAGTTCAACAGAGGTCAACTAATGAGGACATCTCAGGGCCATCATAGTCAGACGACGATGTCTTTGCTTTCTCTTTCTTCGAGCGACAAACAGTCAGGATCAACCCTCACTCTTGCTTTCCAGAATCATTTTCTGTAACAGAAGACAGGTTGAGCACTCCGTATGAATCAATCTTCATTCGCAACTGAAATATCTATGTTTGCATACAGAATAAAACACTTGACAGCGACTTCATTTAGCATGCAACGATATAAAACTGGAAGGACTTGCATGCGTTCTTTATTTTATTTTCTAAACAAACTTTATTAAGCATTTACTAATCATACACAGTGAAAACAATTGTATGGGTCTGAGATAGGTATGAGTAGTCTTGTGATAATCTTTCCGCTGCTCTTCCAGCAGTCTCTGTGTTTGCATAACATTTTCTCTAAGCGTTGTAATATTTGGAACACAATATGACAACCTATGTGGAATTTGCTGCATCTACTCACCCTATACTAAATGGCAACCCTCGCCCTCCCCTCCCACCCCGATGCATGTCTTGAGTTATTGTGCTTAAACTTTCCTTATAGGACCGTTCGCTAGGGTCTGCTGCCTAGGTGTCCAAGTCTCTATAATCCCTGCATGCTTCCGTGGTCTGGAAGCTCCTCTCTCCCTTTCCAACTCTTTCTACTCCATCCATGCTGTTGTAGCAGTGTATTCTATGGCTCATCCTCCCATAGAGCCTTTTGGCGCTCTTCTTCTGGGGTATCCTCAAGCTGCTTGAGGTGTGCTGTTAGTGCTTCTTATGCCCTGGCTGCTTCTAATGCCTTTTCACTCCCATTTCCTTTGGCTTCACTGTGCCTCACAGTTCCTTCATATCCTGCCCAGCGTGCAAACTTCCCTTTCCATCTACTTATATGGAGTCCTCCCCTTGGCTTCCAGTGACTAGTGATGTCCCTTTTTGCCAGTACGAGACCCAAGTCCTGAAGTTTACTTGTGATCTTATTCCTGGAGGTATATGGAAATGTATGCACCATGCAGTATCCTGGGGTAATATTCGCCTGTTTTTCCGTTATTTTGGTAATTATTTCCGTCACTTCCTTCCAAAAGTTCCCTATCTCAGGGAAGATCCAGAACAGATGTAAAAATTCCACGCTCTCCTTCCCTCAACAAGGACAAGCCACCGTTGTTGTGTTGAAGTATTTGATACACCCTGGGGTAAGGTACGCCCTGTGAAAGACATAAAAAATTACCAGCTGGAATCCAGCATTCCCAGTAACCTTGCTGACCTGCTCTGTCAGCACACCCCATTCTTTCTCTTCTATTGGTTCCCCCAGGTCCCCTTCCGATTTCTGTTGTAGTTCAGTGAGGGGGGTGAGTGTCGCCCGACTCAGTCTCCTAAACAGGCATGTTACCGCCGCATAAGTCCCTGCTGCCATTACCACATATTGGCACCCTTCGGCTAATGGTGGCTTGGTAAGTCCGCTCCCCCAATGCTTATGTATCTCTGCAGTCCAGGCCGCATGTAGCAGGAAGTCTCCCCCGGTATCTCATATCTCTCACTGAACACATCAAAGGGCAATAAATTCCCCTTCTCATAGAGCATCCCCACTGTGGTCACCCCGCCATCTCCCACGCAAAAAGAACAATTGATGGATAGAATTCAAAACAATGTCATACATTCACCCCAGTACAGAGATCTGGGCCTGAATCCATTGTTTTTTTGTTCATCATGCCATTCCAGTTTGGACCCAGCAATATGTAAATCAGTCTTGATCCTGCACCCAATGAGAACAGTCCAGACCGAACTGCCAGGCCAGGTACTCCTTGGACTGGAAACAAGCATCCTAGGACCGGTTTCGGGCTTTCAGCCCTCATCAGCCGGGATAGCTTGACTCCAGTGGCATGGAGAGCATGAGACCCACGTCTGGGCATACCCATCCCACTCAGGGTGACAAATGCAAAAAGAACAATTGATGGACAGAATGCAGAACAATGTCATACATTCACCCCAGTACAGAGATCTGGGCCTAAATCACACCTCCTCCAGTCTGGTCCATGCGGCAGTGCCAGGCAAAATTTTAATGGTATCTCCTGTGCGTATGGGCATTTCACTTTGGCTCTCTGTAGGCTTCTGACCCAGCATTTGTAAGCCACTTGCAGCTCTGCAGTTATTTTCCTTTCCTGCAGGGTAGCCTTAATACTACTCTGGAAAGCAGATCTGGGGTTGGGCACCCATCTCCCTGCTCCACAGTTCCTCGTAGCTGGCTTGCGACCCACTTCGTCAGCCATTGGATCTGGGCCGCAGTATAGTAATATTCGAAGTCTGGTGCCGCCAATCCTCCCTTCCTTTTTGGCCTTAATAAAGTCTTTAGAGCTATTCTGCATCTTCCAGTTCCCCGCAAAAATTCTATCACCATCTTCCGGTGTTGACGAAACTTCTCCGCCGGTAACCGTAAACGCAGGACTCCAAGAGGGTACTCCAGAAGTCAAAATTGGCCTTCATCCCCCTGATAGCCTTTCCTACGTTACCTCTTTATCGTGGTAGATTTTGTACCCCTAGGTACGGGATGCATCTGCCTTCCCACTCTATTCCATTTACTGTTTGCGGTTTTTCTCTCCCCTTTCTGGTGGGGAACAGACAACTCCCTCCAAATTTACTCGCGTCCTGTAGGAAATATTACTTAAATCCATGGGGAATGTCATCAATTCACGACCCCGGGTGGGATAATCTCACCTCTGTGTCTTAATAGAATTGAAACTTTCATTTACGAAACCTAGGAAATTTTATATTCTGTCAGGGCCGGAGGCAAGGACAATACCAGTTCAAAGCTTATCCACAACTAGGGATGCCATGTTAGGGTACAACATTTTTTAAAACCGGGTCTGAGGACCAGTCTGCCGCATTCATGATATCCTCTAATAGAGCTGCTAAGCAGACTGCCCTAGATGCCATAGCTTCTCTGGTGGAGTGAGCCCCAAACCTCTGAGTGTTGAAGCCTGCCTCCTGCATGGCTCATCTGACCCATCCAGCCATGGTAGGGGAGGATACTGCTTTATGTGGTTTTGTGAAGGCGATGAGAAGTTGCCGTTCTCCCTGGGAACTGAGGTCTTCTGTCAAAGCTTCATATGCTTTAATGCATTTGACTATGCATAATTTGGGGGAATGTGGAAAAGCTGGGTACGAGATCACTCTGGATTTGGTCTTAGTCCTACATGAAACATGAAAAGTCACCCCCTCAGGAGTATAGACCCTACCAGTGATGGCCAAGGCTCAGACATCGAAAGCTGGCCTGCAAGAGACCAGGCAAAGGAAGGACGCAAGTTTAGCCGATAACTGCTTTCAATACAGATATTAGTCTCTCTGCCTTGAGAGTAACAGGTTGAGCAACCTATTGACGTCCCAAAAGACCGAATATTTCGATTCTGGAGGGTCAGACAGGCATACTCCCCGGAGTAGCTTCCCATGTCAGGTGGGTGCTCGCCCACAAAGTCCATCAATAGTAGGGTGACCTGCTAAGATTGCAGAACAAAAGGTATTGATCGTTTCGTATGTCAAACCCTCTGATGCCAGAGAAGCCAGAAAATTAAATTCAGGACATGGACAATAGAGGTCCCCATGGGATTCAGGTGTGGTTGACGACACCAACCCAAACAGATAGACCAAGCTGATCTTTATCTTTTAGTGGTATTGCTCGCCCAAGCTTTGGAGAAGAGGCCTGCAGCCTGGAACGAAAGGCCCCGGACTACCACCATCCCTGGTAACAGTCCACGCCATAAGCCGCAGTGAACCCTCCAGGACTAATGATGAGGATTGCCTGTGGGATCTCGGAGAAGTGTTGGAAATAGGGTTAGACGCATTTGAGAAGCCCAAGAAAGTTTAATCAGAACTGGAAACCATGCTTGAGATTTCCACAGGGGAGTGATCACCACCACCTCCGCTTGTTGCCTCGGGACCTGCACGTACAGCTTCATTATCATCAAGATCGGGGGAAAGGCGTAGCCTCTTTCTGAACTCCAGTTCTGCATGAGCTCGTCCGTTGCATGGGCAGAGGGATCCAGCCTTCATCTGAAGTACCTGATAATCTGGTTATCCAATCTGGACGCTAATAGGTCCACTGAGAAGAGATCTCAATGGAGGTTCAACTCCCGAAAGACCGAGGGATCAAGCCTCTAAAGGCTGAGGTCTCTCAGTGGTGGGACTGCCGATCCACCACTTGATTGTTCTCGCCTGTAAGGTGTTCTGCTGTGACTGAGATCTGATATTCTGGGCATTATTCCCAGAAGCTCCTGGCTAGATCTCATAGGCGTTTGGAACAAGTCGCCCCCGCCCTCTCAAGGTGGTTGATGTTCCTGACCGCAGCAACATTGTCCGTCTTTAGAAGGACATTGCACCGGATCCGCAAAGGAGCCTGCTATCAACTCCAAGCAGTTGTTGTGAAGAGAGCTCTCTAGTTATGACCATCTTCCTCCTGTGGAGAATCCCCCACATCGAGCTTCCCAGCCCACTCCACTGGCGTCTGATTCTATCTCCAGGTCTGGTTGTGACCCAAAAATGGGGCAGCTGTTCCACACATATATGCGCCAGCCACCATTGGAGTAATGCTCTCGCTTCTGCTGACAGGGGAACGCACTCTGAGTACGTCAGATCTCTCTGTAAGTGAGAAATCTTAAGGCTCTGGAGGGCCCTGTAGTGCAAGGGTCCCAGGAATATGGCTTGGATGGATGAGGAGAGAATGCCTACCACTCACGCCACTTTGCGAAGGGGGGTGACTGGTTTCGCTAAAGTGCAAATCAATTTGTGACAGATCTTGGCAACCTTCCGAGAAGGGAGGGTGAGAGTGGCTCGGACAGAGTCCACCACGAAGCCCAGGAATACTAGGGATTGTGTTTTTATAGTTCATGGGAAACCGTAGAGATTGTAGGAGGTAAATTACCCACTGAAGATGGGTGCGCAAGACTCCTGAGTTCTGGTTCATCAGCAGGAGATCGTCCAGGCATATTATGAGACAAACCCCCCTGGCCCGAAGGTGTTCCACCACTGGTCGAAGGATCTTGGTGAAGCACAAAAGAGCCGAGGCGAGGCCAAATGTCAGGGTAGTAAATTCGTAAGTGATGGCAAGCCATTGAAACTGGAGGGAGGCCCCAGTGAGGGGGAAATATGAGGACTGTTTGGTACACATCTTTTAGATCCAGTCGGACTAGCCAGTTGTTGTTGAGGAGAAGATCTTGAAGGAGGTCGATACCCTCAATATTGAAGTGTTGGTAAACCAGCCGTTCATTGAATTGTTTGAGATTGATCACTGGGCGTTGTCCGCCATCGCATTCGTCCACTAAGAAAGCCTTGCTGAGGAGGCCGCAAGGGTGCAGGTCGTCTGAACAATAGCAACTTTGGCTAGAAGGTCTCAATTTTCCACGTCTACTTAGTATGATTGTTAAGTATAATTGTTAAGCGTTAACCCGAAGGGTTGTGGAGGCCTCGACTGTACATGGGTGCCATAAAATTCTGCGGACATCCACCTCTAGATCAGCCTCTGGAGCCCTGCTTTTCTGGGGTAGGAGCGGGTGGGGTAGAATCAGCCGAATCTGGACTGGTTCTGAAATTCTCCCCGTCGAGAGGCCAAGCCCTAGAAAGAGGCCTGTTGCTGCCACTGCTGGCCGAGCGCCCCCTTACATGGCCGGCCCCGATGAAAACCCGAGGTACATCTTTTTAATAGAGGGCTAGACCTTGTCCAAGAAATTAAATGTCTGGAACAAATTTAATGAGCTCCTTGATAAAGAGCTCACCGAACAAGCTGTCCTGTGCTACTGGACCCACCTCAGAGTTGACTAATTCCTCCAGTTTGGGGTTGAATGTCATCATGTAGGGGTGGAGACATTCCGCCTTTAGGCGTTTGCAGACCTCTTTATTTTCTTCCATCCTCTGTCTTTCGACCATAATGCAGGTGGCCCCTTTTTTAGCCTGAACCCAGTCCAAGGATATGGGTTGTAGCTCATCTTGGTTAAGAAGGTCGGAGTTCGGAGCCAAGGGCTGTCCCTCAGTCAGGCGGTACGGGGCTGAGTATGGGCGCCAGGGCCTATCTGGCTCTGTCGGTATCTGAGACTAGGGAAGCATCACCATCCAGTGATAGAGGGGCAGGGGAAGAGGGGTCTAGGTCCGGGACGGGGGACACAGGAGAGGGTATGAGGGGCCTGCCAGCTCCAAGGAGCTATTGTCCAGGAAGGCGCACTTAAGGCAGGCGGAGGCATTCAGATCTACGCCAGCATGCTTCTTACTGGCCTGTTGGGGTGACTCAGGTCTGCTTGGAGGCTTAGGGGCATGGCTCCCCTGGGTTCTGCCTTTAGGTCGAGGGGGTGTTAGGCATTGTGCTGACAGCATCATGAGCTTAGTTTCCTGTGGAATTAAGGCTTCCAATACAGCCTGGTGAATGGATGCATCCATGACGACAGCCCTTTTTTCTCAAGGCGGGGTAGCAGGGTGGAATTTATCAAAATTCTCTTTAGAATAGAGTTACCAACAATTGTGAATTTATACTTCAATTTAGTCTGGTAGCATTTATGATGTAATTTTTCATTAGTATCAATGCCCGGGTGGGTTGTCCCAAAATGGAATGAGGGGGGGTGTTGCACTCCCCAGCAATTATCATTTGCGTGGCAGAAAGAGTCTTCAGCATAGCCTTGGTATGCCCAGGACAGACCTACGTACGCGGTGGAGAAGAGAGGTCAGTGTCTTTGGGTACCTACCCAGTGGGCGTCTGGCGCATTGCTAGTGCTGCAAATCACGGGGAAATGTTGCCACCGGTGGCAGCGAATCACTCATGAGGGGCATCGGCACACCAGGCCTTGGGCCTGAAGGAGACACAGCGGCTGAAACCAATGCTATCGTGCTCCTGACCAGAATGCAGTGCAGTCTGCGGCCTCACTGAGCTCCTGTAACTGTGTGCGGGCGCCACCCAGTGGTCGAACATTCACCCCGCACAGCCCTGACACACAAAAGCACCGCGTAAAAGCGAGTGCGCTTCCACGGGCTGATTAAGCGGCCCTGTAAAGGGAATCCAGTAATTAAAGCAAATCACACAAAAAATACCAAAAAGCATAAGTGGCAACAAGCCTGCACTTATATAATGGCTGTGAAGAGCAGCAAAGAAAGAGGAAAAAAGGACACTGTTGTGGGACTATGATGGCCTTGGGACATCCTGCTTGGTTAACCTCTGTTGAACTTTCTCCCTGATGTTCATAGGACTTGTGGTTCTTAATGTTTACATGGCTGCTGTTTGATTAAAGCAAAGTAAAGATAGCATAATTCTTGCCTCCAGTCCTGACATAGAATTACGCAAGTCAAGAAACTACAAAGGCTACCCGTGTACCATTGTGGGCTGTTTTTTTTTTAATTATCTTCAGATATACTACCACTTAGATTCCTGCCAAATCTCAAATTCCCTTTTTTCTAGCTAATCAATTGAGCTATAATTTTCAACTCTTCCTTTTTGTGCATGTCTCTTTAATTTCTGCTTTCTGTTTTATCATGAGTTAATCAACTCCATTTAGCTTCTTACCAATACCTTTACCTGCTTTATCTTGCTTTCCTCTCTTTGTCAATTTCTTTTCTGCTCTTTTCTTTCTCTGCCTTCAGTTCACCGCAAGGTTGTCTCTGCCTCGTCTGAATATTTCCAGACAAGCAGTCGGATTGCAGTAACTCATGAACACATTCTCTGCTAACCTCACCTTCCCTGACTGATAGCAATTCTTCTATGGTAAATAACCTTTACTTCTCTTTCACTCTGTGAGTTGTAAACCGGTGACATTTATTTATTTTTTATTTATTTTGAAGGTTTTATATAGCGCGAGTATCAGAGCGCTTTATAGTGCAGATGTAAGAAACAGATACAAACATAGAAACATTTAGGTGATTCTAATACATAGTGATAATTAATACAAACTAGCAAATATATTCTACTGATATGTAAGTAGCTCAAGTAAATTTAGCCATGAGAATCGATTTCACTTCTTTTTTGAAAGAGGCAATAGAAGGGTTCTGTCCTGTTTCTGGGGGCAAAGCATTCCAGATCCTGGGAGCCATTTCTGAGAAGGTCCGGTTGTACGTTTTCTTCTTGGCAAATCGTTGTGGTTTCAGAAGAAGATTCCTGGAGCTCCTGGAGGATCTGTTACCACAAGAGAGTACCAGTTTCTGAGTTAGATAACTCGGAGTATTGTGATGTAAGGCCTTGTGCGTCATACATGCGATTTTCAGATGAATTCTAGCCTCGAAAGGTACATTAGTATTGTAAGTGATCCTCTCAGGATCTTCCTATCCTTTTGTTGGTGAGGTGGTTTTATAGGAACTCTTTGCACCTAGCACCTCTGTATTGGGCTTGAGATTTCAAAATGTGGGAGGGTGGGGGTTGTAACAGATTTTAACATAGGGAGGCATTTTATCTTCTCTGTGATAAAGTTCAATATGAAGTAATACTAATATATGAATGTTGTTGGTGGTATGAGTGCATTTAGAGCAAATACTACATTTGTTTGATAAATGAAGATTCAGATTATGGACCAGTTGGTCTAGTTTGTGCTTTTCTAGCTTAACTTTGGAAGCACCTTTCTCATTAGACTCCATCACTGCTTTTTGTTTGTTTTATAGAAATAATGGAGAAAAATACAGAAACTTTTCAACATTATTAAGCCTCTCACATACACCCTCCTAAAGTTTTGTGGTGGTCGATTCAGAGGTCAGTGAGTTGATGCTCCCCAATTTCAGTAGTTCAGGCTACACTGATAATCAGTTGAAAAGATGCAAGACCCTGGGCCTAGGTGGACATATATCCTTTCTACAATCTTTCTCTGTATAAACTAATACCGGCAGCCACACCACTAGTAAGCTATATGTTCGTAGCATTTGTAGGTGTAGATCACATTCTCTGCACTTGCTTACCATCTAGTGTTGTGCACATACATTGCATGTTAATCTTCAAAGTAAAGGTTTACATTTTAAGGTGACTCATCATCCCTCTCCAAAATCCTCATGTACCAGGACAAAGACAGCACCTTACAATGATGTTCACCCCATCGGATATAGATCGGTTTTTCAGAGTTCTGAAACCGCCAAGCTACAGAAGAATAGACAATGATCACTTCAAAATCGAACAGAGTATTTTTCAAGGCCAAAACATATAGGGATGATTCATGGGGATGAGTTATTGGTATATGCCCTTCCAGTTTTTCCCTTAAGTGCAACAGCAAGTTCCAGTCATCAGACCTTGATAGGGTCAGTAATCGCTGCCTATTCGGAGACTACGAGCAATCAAAATGTTTTGCTCGTCAGGTCTTAGGAAACAAGACCATCTGTTATCCCAGGGAACATCAGTGGGCACACTACAAAACGCAGTGCCAACATTTTCCTGAGCCATCTACAGAGCCCACCATGTAGGATATTGATGGTACATACTCTGATGAAGATAGTGGTGCCCATCCAGCACCAGGGCTGGCTAAGGAAATCAGCATCAAGAAACTGTGTTCTCAGAGGACTCCAATTTCAGGAACCAACCATCTTCAGGGCCCTCAGTGAAACTTGCACCAAGCACACAGACCGCAGCTAAGGCGTCGATGCCATTCCAGAACCTTCCTACCAGTGTTTGTCCTAGACTCCAGGGCAAGCACAGCAGCCTGGACTCGAAAGCAGTTACCAACACATTTGCCTCACACCTCAAGTGTAGTCAGTAGCACATTCGCCTTCACCACAACCATCGCTACACATGACTAACAACGAGCATGAGCTATGAGCATGTTTCCTATGATGAGCCCACTCCAACTGCTTATGGAGAAGACACCTGTTAAGGTTACAGTGTGGATCCCCTGAAAGACCCATCTTTAGAGCCATACCCAGAGAATGCTTTGCTGCCTGTTGACATCACAGCATATCAGTCATCCAGAGGGCATCAGATCACCACAATGTGAAGCTGCTTGTGATTTAAGAGGATGACAGGTTTTTGGTAGAAACACCCTTCCAAGACTTAAAGATCAGTTCAGTTCTTGCCCATGCAAAATAGCATGACCGAATGTGTGTCCAAAGCTTTCAAGAACATGGTAAAAAGAAGGGTTGTAATCCTAAGGTTCGAGACGTAGTACAAGGTGGCACATGAGGCCCCCTTGTACATCAGAGGTCCATACCACCTGATTCCCAGATGGTTCACACTGCCAGAAAAATGATCTATGGCCTAGGCTCTAACTAAGCTCAATCATCAGATAAGGAAGGCTGCTAAATTGATGCAGCAGGTACCCATCAACATGGAGGCTTACTGGATCAGCAACACAGTGGCTCTTTGCCAACTCAGTGGGCCTCCTTTCCATGAACAACAGGTACCACTGGAAGGAGATGAACAGCTGGTGAAAATCCTGCCTGGGCCTATTGGACCAGAGGTAATAAGTTGGTGCAGGAAGGTAAAATAATCTCACATGCCAATATACAAAGTGTCTTGATGCAGCAGACACTGCATCACATGAGACCAACAGCAGTGTTCTGTTCTGAAGGCGTTAATGGCTCAGGATCTCATGCTTCGGTCCAGAGGTAAAGCAATAGCTATTCAGTGTTTAGTGTAACAACGAACACTTGTTTGGACGACAATTATACTCCGTGCTTGAGAAAATCAAGAAGAGCACAGACCTAGCCAAGGTTATGAGGCACTTCAAACTAAAACAGGCAGGTCTGCTTCTTGGTGCCAACAGGAAAGATGAGGTGTCATGGCTGCAGCAACAATGCAGTGCCATATCTTTTAGCACAAGCAGTCCTTTCAGTAAGGCCAGAGGTCTAAGTATTACCCCGGAGTAGGCTTCCTGGGCAATAGCCATGGGAGGTGTAGAGGAGCCCAGGAAAATGGCTCCTTTTCTTCAAAGCAGTGACTTGCCTACGATTCCACCAATCACACAACAACACTCAGGGAAGAAGGGTATACCTTTTGTAATGGGAGGAGAGAATCACAGACAATAGGTCCTACTCTGTGTACACCATGGAAATTGCTAGGATTTTTTTTTTTTAATTCTTTTTATTGGCATTTAGTAATATAAACACACATTTATCATGTTTCGCATAAATGACTAACATATAAGTAGCAAGGTAGACCATCGTTGGTATCGAGATGACATTTTACATCTTGGTCGGTGTGAATGTGGTCTGTGGTGTAGCAGGTCTGTGCCAGTTAAAGAAAAACCAGGGGGAGAACTGAACTGGGGAGTGCCATGGGGTTCTTAGTGTTTGGGTTAGGCGTATACTATGAGTCCGTTATTGCCTACTCCATCATGCAGCTACTATTCACCTAGGAGGAAGTGGGTATGCGGGCTGATATGGAGTGCTGTTGAGCGTTCCTGCCGGGGTAAGATGGACCCGATGG
Source organism: Triturus cristatus (assembly GCF_964204655.1). Taxonomy (NCBI): domain Eukaryota; kingdom Metazoa; phylum Chordata; class Amphibia; order Caudata; family Salamandridae; genus Triturus; species Triturus cristatus. The sequence continues at coordinate 270,974,144 of NC_140592.1, read as the reverse complement.
ATCTAAATGGAAATTGCTAGGATAAACATACTTCACCACCAAACATACCGTCAGCCAAGAAAATCAAAGGCTACTGCAGGATTAAGTACAGGCACTGCTCTAGGAGGGTACAATAAAAACTGTTCTACAACATCCATAAGGGCAAGGCCTATAAAAGCTATACTTACTAAAAAAGGACAGGACACAAGTGCCAGTGCTAGACCTCGGGCCATTTAATTGTTCCATATTGTAAGAGCAATTCAAGAAGATGACTCAGCAAGACGTCATTCCACTGGTCTACACAGATCATCACATAGCAACTCTCGATTTCAAGGACGCCTGTTTCCATATTCCCTTCCATCCTGGACACCATTGCTAACTCAGATTCATGGTAAGTGGACAACAATACCACCCTTTAGGTCCAAAGGAGCCCCACTGGTATTTACCAAATGTCTAGTGGTGGTGGAAGCATAGCTGCATTACCATTCATCTACTTCCATATCTGGACTGGCTGATAAAGAGTAAAGAGGAGCAACCAACAGCAATGCCTAACACACCCCTGGTAAATTGCAAGCAATCACATCTTTCTCCCCAACAAATACAGCCCTTCTTGGGAGCCATATTAAACACTGCAACACTTAAAGCCTTACCCACCCCCAAAAAAAGAAACTGAGGTAGTAAGAGCAATAAAAGAACAGTGCCAAACAAAGCCCCAGATCAAGATCGGTTTCCTTTATATTTCTTTGTAGCATTAACTGAGCAGATATTCTCATCAACACATATAACGGGTCACTTAAGTCTACCTGTATCCTGACGTCTTGGCACTCTGCAAAGCTAGACTCATTGCAATGAAATCATGAGCTTTCCTTCCGACAATTCATTATGATTAAGACAGTGCAGGGTATTGAACGCTATCTATTGTGAGAAATGTCTTCATACCATAGGAGGCTCCTGACGTACTTCAGGCATAACAAGATTTATCAGCTTTTGTTACCTAGTGGGGCTTGGTGTACAGTCTCTGATCTCCCTCCTTGCTCTTGTAAGTGTCCCCGCCTGATACTTTCCATATTGTTATGATATGTCCTAGATTTAATCAGCTGTGCCACAATTTAGTCCGGCCTCTTCTGTTGAATCAGGATTTTACTCAAGTGCGAACCAGCTTTTTACTTTCTCCAGATGTTAAAAACACCCACTTTTTGATTTTATTTAACCCGTTTTTTTTAATAAGGGGTTGTTAATGGCCGCTGAAAAATGAATTATAGCCAGCTGGTTTAATAAGACAGTTCTTTTAATTGATGAGATGATATTTTTAGTCTATGCGTTTTTATCTTTAAGTGGATTTTATGTATATACTGTATTGAATGGTGTGAGATTTGGGATACCCATTTTAATTTTACATTGCATGATCTTTTTTCTATGTACTTGTATGATTTGAAAGAAAATCGAATACAATTCTAACTACTAAGCATTAAATTCACTGCAAGGCTGCGCAGATACAAAATAACATCTTAAATAGTTGTCAACGCGGATTTAGAAAGGGGCGAGAAACTATAGACCAGGCATTTCGGCCTCCCCTTAATGTGTTAAGTATGCTGCCATTAACCCCTTCCATGCGCATGACGGAACCACGCCGTCATGAGCCACGGACGACGTGTGCTCATGACGGCGTGGTTCCATCATGCTGTGGCCGCTCCGCCCACGCGGCACTGATTCCCTACCTGTGCGGGCGAAATAATAAGTGGGCGAAGTCGTGACGGAACCACGCCATCATGAGCACAGTTCGCCCGTGACTCGTAGCGGCACCGTGCTCTCCCCGCACCCCCCCAGCGCCGCGGCGGAATTAGCACCGCAGCCAAGGAGTTAATAAATGCCCAGTATACCTGACATTTGTTGATTCAAGATCACCTTTTTACTTGGTGTGTCCAATTAAACTTTGGAGAACTTTCTCATCTGGGAAGTGATCCACTCCTGCTAATACCAATCGCAGGACTTCAGACCACAAACAGGGGAAGGATACTTTTTGGATCTAATGGGAATTGTAGTGCGGCTTTCCTAGTTCCATCAGGAATTCCTCAATGGTGTGTTTAGTCTGTTTATAAACAACATTACTGTCCGTCTGGTGGAGTCCAGCTTTGATACCCCTAAGCTGCTTGGTATTAAGGTACCTATCCTGTTATATGCAGCTGGTGCATTTTTATTGTCTCTAAACCGAAAACTCTGTGCATGTTATGCTAGAGAAATTGTCTATGTATTGGAGGAACAAAGATTTGTCCATCTATGTGAATAAAACCAAGTTTATGATGAGGAAAACAGTGCTATGGTTGAAAGAGCTTGTTTAAAACAAGTGGAAAACAACTCAAAAGGGTAGATTGTTTTGATTAGTTAGGCATGTGCTTTCACAGCAGCCTTACCTGGTGTACGCATGTGGAAAGGTCCATAGTAAAATTTGGCATGTTGTAATGCAGTGTTAAAATTTGCCAGTGGAGTAGGCACCCAACTAATGAACGCAATTTTAAAAGTTTACAAGCAAAAAGCAGTTGCAGCCACATTTTATGTAGCTGGGAGCTGGGGACATCATAAAGATAAGGAACTCGAGGTAATAACTTCCTATGCCATTTGTTAAAACTAGGCCCATGACCCCATTAATCCCTCTATATTTGGAGCTGGGTATAAAACCAAAATCCTACCAAATTGTGTTCTATCCAGCATCTTACTGAATTCGACTAAATAGGCATCAACTTGCTACATCTTCCCTAAAATCAGAACTGGGAATTATCTCTAAAAGGCATGAAATGCATCATGTGGAGGAGGTCATCTAAGTAGATTGCTTAATGAACTGAATCGGAGTCCTATATGGAATGACCCAGGCCAAGTTAATGCTGAGACTATAATGACCGTAAAGTAGGTATATTGGTTAATGAAGTCTTTTGTTGATGCCCAAAAACAGGGTCTTTGACTGAAATGTAATCCAGAGATTTGAGGCCTACCTACGGCAATTCTACCCAGAAATTAAGTGTACTTTACTTCTGGTATAAAGTACCCTCTGCTGTACATTATAAGGATATTGCAATTCAATGAGTAGTTCCATGACCATATAGAGGAACGAGGACGAAGTCTTAGTTCCTTTATAAGGTTATGGAACAATTAGGTGACTTGCAATGTCCTTGTTATGTACGTGTACATGGTTAAAGCATCACCTTTCCAACAAACCAGTTAAATCCATGCTGCGTAGCTCTTTCATATGAAAGAGAGATCATGTTTGCAAGCATGAAGAATAAAAAGAGAATCTCTAGTTAAACATTGAGCACATCAAAAAAGCTGTTGGATATTTGTTGCAAAAAGATATTACAATCAGTTTAATAGTCAGTTTTAGTTTGTTTTTTTAAACGGCACTCTAGCTTGGAATGTGTAGAAAGATTTAACTTTTCTATAACTACCTAAGGAGTGCACAGAATGAACATGTTGCCATAAGTATCTTCTTTCTGCTCGCCACTGTTTAGCTAGAAAACCAGAGCAGACGAAAGAAAAGCAACGTATTGTTTCCGTTCTTTAAACAGCTGCGTCAATTATGCTCTGTGTCCTTATCTGCCTTTTCCCTCGGCTGCTGACTCTGGCAGCAGACATAATGACGACAGCACTCAACTGAAATAAGTTATCACAACTGAGTGACTTTATAATGAATGGGATTCTGCAATTCCTTTATAAAAAACAATTTCTAATTTCTTTATGATTGGCGACTTTGCTCCAGCAAATAATTAGAACAGTAACTTCCAACCTACTTTGGGGATACTATCTCATTGATACAAGATTGTAATTGCCTGCTGCACAGGCAGCGGGAAGCCAACCATTTCTTTAACTGTACCTGGACTGCTTTCCAATTGATCAATATCTAAGGACAGGTCTGTTAGACATATAAAGGTTTTGTAATCCTCTATTGCCCTTAAGCAGCTATCTGGATAACCCGGGAACATCCTTTGTAGTTTACCTGGAGTCATATACTTGCCTGTCTTAATTTCAAGTGAGGATTCTCTGTAAAGCCCTGCTTTATTACTGGATAATGCATCCAGCCATAGTGTTACCCAACTCTTGACTGGTATGATCTTGTATAGCGTAGTTTTTCATTTTGTCATGTTTCTTTATCTCTGTTATTCTGCTTGGTGTGTGAGTAATTTAAACAGCTGTGATACAAACCGTTCGTATCCACATGTGTGGCAATGAACTGGTCAACATTATATTTCTTGCCTCCTAGCTGCCAAACATGACTGTGTATAGTGTCAAGTACCTCATTTGGGAGTACTAGGATATACCCAGATTTTTCAAGCTAAATGTGCACTAACAACATTCAAATGAATTGATCAAGATTCTTTTGTACAGATCGGTCAGGATGCTACCATGGCCAGCTTTCCAGGCTCCAAACGCTTCCCCACATTCACTGGGGCAACTTAAAATGGATTATGTATGGGAATGGCTGGAAATTAGAATATTGTTAACCCTTTCTAAGAGGCAGCTACATCCCACACATCTTGCTATGTACTGGACACTTGTTCATATTACATGCTAATGAATCTGTTCTTAGGTGGCCAGATCATATCTCACAAGGTCCTACCTGCCAGGGTGTAGTTCTTATGCTTCCATTGTCTATTAGACTGCCTTTGTGACCATTCTGCAGCGATCCAAAACTAGCGTGCACTGTAATACTGTTTTATGTGTGTGCATCCTATCCCTCGCCTACGTCTAGGTATGTCTGCAGTACCTTTTTTGATACCTGGCGACTGGGGGGAGGGGGCTTCTTCCCCTGCTACACAAATTCCATAGATGACCTTTCAAGAGGCATAGATGTAGAAGGTTCTTTTCTGATCCTGAAGGCCTGGGACATCTATTTTAGTCTGGGCACTATCAATATTTTTATAGGTTATACCACTCCCATTCATAAGCCATACAAATGTTTGCATCTACACGGATTCATTTAAATTCCTACAGTTAATGGGATCATGTTTGCGGCATGCAGTCCTGACACAGTGGGGTGCTGTATAACCATAGATAATTTGAAGGTCTGTCCATCATTTCAGACATTGCCTTCATCTTTGAGAAAGCCCTCATTTCATTCTTCAGGCCCAGAGACATCAACACTTATTTGCCTGTGTTCACCAGGTAAATCGAGAAAAGTTTCATCTCTCCCCTAGTAACTGAGGAATGTGTAAGACTGACTCAGTTGACTTAGGTAACAGATGGTCATGTACAAACAGAGATTTTATGTTCATGCCCTCCAAAATATGTTTCAATCATCTCCCCGATTGACTCACAGCAGCTGCTCGGGGTTCACGTGCCAACATAAAGATAAGTGCAGACGTTGGACAGCCCTGTACTATGCCTCTGCCTATTTCCAAGTAAACTGAAAAGACACCATTGTAATGATATCCTAGCTTCTGGTTACACGTGTCACCATTTTGACCAACATATCTCCATTAGTGAACTTTACCACTTCCCTGATAAATGACAAGCTCACCCTGTCAAAGGCTTTTTCACTATATAGCATCTACACTGCCAATTGTACTTTTTGATATTTCAGTAAGAGGAGCTGTTTCTTTAATATTTTGAAAAGTCTAGCAGGTCAACACAAACACAGATTGGTCTTCATGAATCATTTTTGGCAGGATCCTAGTTAGTCCAATTAAACGTAAATTGTAGTGTCCATGTTCAAAAACACTACAGGCCTTTAAGAAGGAATATGACAACCTCTGCCAGACTCTGATTGTGTCGGTTTCTGTCTGTTGTCTATCAGTTTTGTCAGAATCAGAACAGGTTGAGCTGCAGATGGTTTGTATAATTCATCTTGACCTGATGATATGTAAGACTTAAGGGACCTCCTCCAGGTATTTCTTAAACCTTTCAATTCAGAAAAACCTGATGGACATTTTCCAAAAAAATAAGAGAACAATTAAAGGCCAGATAAATGGCCAATCACATAAACCACGGAACTCGCATGTTTTTATACCCAAAATGTAATTTCCAAGTCCCAAGGCGGTGGAACAAATGTGGCCTCGTGCACACCATCAAAGAAAGCATAGCCACACTTTTTATGGCCCTCACTGGAGATTAGTGTCCAACTCCACGCCAATCATGATTGAGGAGTCCACTCTGTCCAAGAAGCCTTTCTGATGATGCTGGCTGCTGCGGTGCCTGCTACAGGTCCCAACCAGGCCCTGTGCTTTCTTTTCTATACATAGCTCTGACACAAATACTGCCATACTGGCTTATCTGGAGTTCTTGGTGCTGAAAGACAGCCAAGCTCTGTTCTCAGTGCCATGATGCCTCTGTTCAGGCTGGTTATGGTCTCCTTTGGATCCCTTTTGGGGATCAGTTTGGATTTCACTTTCAGGTCCACCCTTGGTGCCATTTGACCCCTGGGATTCCCCTCAAAGGAAGCATAGAGCTAACTCTTTCTACCGGCATAGCAGAACTTGACAATTTTCTGGAACCACTATGGCATCCATATTCCACAGGAGATAAATCTGTAGGTAGATCAATACCCTCAGAAAGATTGTTATCGAAGGTAAGTAACAATTTCTTCTTTTCAGCACTAGTTAAAAAGTACTCTCTATAGTGTGCGGTTCCTTAACCCCAAATGTTACAAGCATAAAAGCTGTTTGCTTTTGATCAGTTAAAAATGTGATCCATATGGCCATCAAAGTGGAATTTGAAATAATATGGGGTGCAGAGAATGCACTATTCTACATTTGATGAAAAACCACAGTGTACTTGATATCACATGTTCCACAGAACTGATGAGTGAGATGTAGAATATTTATTTTAATATAGCAGTGATATAAACTCGGTGCTAAAAGCTAAGGTCATTGCCATAGGTTTGTTCTTGTGTATTTCAAATTTTCATGTACATCTAATTTTGCTTTGTGAACCCTTCTGGATTCACAGCCTGAGCATGATACTGTCTTCTAGTGGGTTGGTCCAGAATATTTCTCTTTTCCTCCGCTTTACTTTTTGTTTTTGTTGCCAGGGTTGTCGGTCACAATTTGGTGGTATGCTCGTCCCCTTGCGACGTCAGACTAGCGCCCTGGAAGCACCAGTGCATCGTCACAGTCTAATTCTGTTATCCACCGTTGGCCATGGAAGCAGAAGCTGAAGATCAAGGGGCATCAAGGAAAACTCTGGAAAAATCAATGAATCGTCGGGCTGAACTGTGCAAATACAGTCTAAAAATAAGTATAACGAAAATAACCATTGAGAGCAATGGTAAACTCCGAGGATCTCTGAAGAAACTAGGTGTGCCACATGGGTGGTCAGCCACTTAGTCAAAGAATGTGCAGCTGGAGGGCTGGGATCATCAAGGCAAATGGAAAAAAACTTTAGATTCTGTCCCAAGTGCTACCGTAAAGTTACACAAAAAGACAATCACAAGGTCTGCAACCTCTGCTTGCTAAGGGATCCCACACACCTAAGGCTGTCACGTGTGCACCATGTTTCAGCCAAAGACACTTTGAGCGAGAATAAAACCGAGCTGGGCACAGAAGAACAGCTTTCCCTGAAGGACCTTGGTTTGTTGAGTGATGATGATGATGTTGAGGACATGGAGATGGCTCAAATAGAAGTGTCCAACAATGAGGGAAACGTCACCAAGCTGGAAAAAGTACAGACACCAAAGAAGTTGTCAAATTAGGGAGACCAGTAAAGATGTGTTCAGGTAACACCACAAAAACAGTGATCCTAAGCTGAAGCATTCAGACTCTAGCAAAGGGAATTTTAAGCAAAAATGAGCCCCACAGGTCCCGAAACAAGGACCCCATCAGAGGATGTTCCTCTGAAACATCTTCATACAGCCAAGTGATTTAGACCGGGGGGGGGGGGGTGCCCAACTGAGGAACACAGCTGCTGAAGAGAAAAGCGTGCCCGTCCTGGACGTAAAAAAAAAAAAGTACTGAAGAGAAAGAAAGGGGCACCTCGAAGCAGAGATGGCAGTGATACTCCCAAGAAACACTATGATGAATCACTGAAAGAACTTTGAATCCCTTAGAAACCACTCGGGAGTGGGAGGGGCGGGGGCTTAAGCACAGGGAGCAACCACTCAGGAGGTGGCAGGGGTTTGGGGGGCTAGGGGGAGGAACCACACGAGGGGAAGGAGCACGTTGAACTTGAGCCACTGAACATACCTGAATTTCAGCACAAGAGGAGGAGATATAAGAACAAGGGGTGTTTCAAGATCTGTAACAAACCAAGGCAGGATGGTAAAACCTCAACACTGATTCTCCAGAGGATGGCATCTAATTATACCCCCTTGAGGCCATTGCTCCAGATGACTTCGCAATGTACAATGCAGTGATAGAGATGCCAACAAAAAATTATGTGCAATTAGAAGAACAATAATTACAGCCTTGTTTTATGCTGGGAACTATATTACCATCACACAGGAAGAGCCAGTACCTCCCTATGCTACCAAGCATTCTTGATCAAGATAAGGAGGTGCTCAGAAAACCATCAGCATGCAAACCTGTAACTCCATGGGTGAAGAAACAATATAAGCTCTCCTTTAAGGAACCCTTATTTATATTTATAAATGTCAACTCAGTGGCAGACTCAATAATTGTGGTTACCACCAGAAAGAGAGACCGTGTCCCAACGACAGTGAGCACTCCACCTGAAAAGGAAATAAAATGAAATAAAAGGGGATGGAGATTGTATGGTGAACGGTCAAGTAAGAAGATGCCATACACTGGGGGATTGCAAGCTCAAACACACTTGTTACCGCTATGCCCATCAACAGTGGGAAGTAAAGAAGTACTTCCCCAAAAGTACAGTAAAAGGGCAAAGTGTGTTATAGATGAGGAGAAGGTTATATCATAAACCTGCCTCACCTCTGTTTTAGATGCTGAAATAGGGAAAGCAGACAACTGTGTTCTTTACCCTCAGGAGACACGACTGGCTATGGGTCTCAGGCTTCAAGCACTAGGAGCAGGCAAATATTATCAACACTCTTCACAGGAGAAAAACTGTTTAGGTTGGTCAATGAGACACTCCAACAAATTAAGAAGGATAACAAGACTGCAAAGGCCATAGGAACCGTGCAGTTCCATAGGCACGCAAGAAGGGGTTCTGCTCCGATCAGAAGCCAGTCAGGAAGGTTTTCATATCTTAAGCCCCTACAAGCAAAGTATCAGCAAACTGGTGCACAGCAGTTAACAACATCACAGTGCAAGCCCTTACAAGGCATGACCAGCGAAAGGGGCCAGCCTCCAAGAGGGCTGGGCAGTTTGAGCAAATTACTTCTCAGAAAAGGAATTTCAAGTGGATACTGAATATCATCAAGTCTTGTTACTGTATCAAGATGCTAGAACACAACCCACACAAAGGAATAGCTACAATGTTTGCAACATGAGGTATAGGAACTCCTACAAAAACAAGCAATAGAAAAAGTACCAAAGGAAGAGAGCAATCGTGTCCAAACCAGGCAAGACACTTTAACCAATTCTGGGTCTCTCATTCTTAAACAAATATATAAAACACAAAAATTCACGATGACACTATGATGACAGAAGAGGTCATCGTATGTGTGCGTGAAAAGTACTATATGGTCACAGACTACCTCAAGGACATCTACCTACATGTGCCTACGACCAAGTAGAACAAAACATTACTTTGCTTTGTCATGAACCAGGCACACTATCAATTCAAGGTACTTCCTTTTGTTATAAAATCAGTACACAGGGTGTTTACAGAATGTTTGGCTGCGGTAGTTACCTACCTAAGAACACAGGGGATACGTGTGTACCCCTTACCTAGATGACTGGCTAGGAAAAGCAAGCTCAGTCACACAATGCCAAAGGAGCTTAAAGACACTCACTCATACGCTGCAAAAACTGATTTTCTCAATAATTTTGAAAAAAGTCTTACCAGCGAGGGTAAAGTTCTTTTTACAGTTAAGACTCAATTCAAGGGAGCAAAACCTTCCCCACAGCCAAAAGGAACCTGGTATTGACAGAGCAAGCGCCCCTTTACCAGGAAGTGCAGTCTCTGGCAGTGAGGAATGTACAAATCTGAACAGACAACACAGCCACAATGTTTTACCTCAACACGCAAGGAAGGACAAAGTCACATATACCATCAAAACTAGACCAAAACATTTGGGAACGGACCATTCAAAGACTGATAACTTTGATAGTAATATACCTACCAGGTAAGCAAACTGTAGAGGCAGACAGATTAATCTGACAAGCAATTGTCGCTCACTGTTGGAAGGCGTCCACCGGGGAGGCTGCGGAATGCGTTCCTGACCACCCGGAGACCCACCTTCCCAGAGTTAGGCCGAGCAAGAGCGGGGAGGCCCTTCCTGGAAGGGTCTCGTACCTAGGATCGCACACGCTGCGCTTACTCTCTGCTGATAGAGGGACACCACACAGTAGTTCTTCGTATGACAATAGACTTTATCGTTAGTGTAAGGGATCTTTCTGATCCGGAAGGCAGGTGCAGAATTAGTGCCACAAGCGGCGGCGATCTCGTGATGGGGGGTAAAGGGGTAGCGGGTCAGTCTTTGTGTCAGTGTCTCTGCGGAGTATCCGGCGCACAGCTCTCAATCCTCGAGCTGAGGGGATGTTGCTTCTCTCGGCAATCTCTGCCGATTCTCTTGGAGGAGAGGGCCGCGAGTCACTCAGCAGGCACCGGAGGTTCGTAGTTCGGGGAGCCGCGATGGCGTCAGCAGGGCTCAGATGGTTCAGAGTTCGGGGAGCCGCGACCTCGTCAGCAGGGCTCAGGTGGTTCAGAGTTCGGGGAGCCGCGACGGCGTCAGCAGGGCTCAGATGGTTCAGAGTTCGGGTAGCGTTCTTCGGTTCGGGGAGCGATCGAGCCGCGACCAGGTCAGCAGGCTCTCGTCAGTCCAGGTCTTCCCCGCCTCTTCCGCACCCCTTGTTATACTTCCCCTCCTCTTTGAAGTCCGGAGTTCTCGCCGAGAGGGTTCTGGGTGCCTGGGGGCGGTGTGTCGGGGCTTCCTGTCGCTCAGCCCTTTGATCTGTTCAGGTGGGTCCGGGAGGGACTCCAGACGCCCAGCAGGCGAGGCGGCCGCTCACCGGGGGCCTGGTGGTCGATCGAAACCTCCCTCGGGGAAGAGACCAGAGGTGTGACAGGGTCGGCGCCTCTCGGTCTGGTTTGGGGGGTTTCACTCTCCCTCGGCCGGGCATGCGTGTTGGGGGTCTGGCCGGCCATCGGGATGTTGGGCCATGGTGGCCGGAAGTCTGTGACAGCGAGGATCGGTGCGGTTGCAGGGTGGCTTGCTGGTCGGGAGGGCCCACGCCACAAGGCCGGTCTCACACATGCCCCCCCTAGCTGAAAGGCGGGGAGAACTACCCATCCACTTGGGGGTTCTCCTCGCTGAAGCGGAAGAATCGGGACAGGCCGTCCGCGTTGGCGTGGTCCGTCCCGGGGCAATGTTCCACAGTGAAATCCATCCCCTGGATGGAGATGGACCAGCGTAGCAGCTTGGGGTTTTCCCCTCGCATCTGCATCAACCACCGCAAGGGTCGGTGATCTGTTTGCACTCGGAAGTGTGTTCCGAACAGGTAGGGCCGTAGCTTTTTGAGGGCCCAGACTACCGCGAAGGTCTCTCTTTCAATTGTGCTCCACCGCTGTTCTCGGGGCAGCAGCCTTCGGCTGATGAAGGCTATGGGCTGATCTATGCCTGTGTCGTTGAACTGTGAGAGGACTGCTCCGATGCCGTGTTCCGAGGCGTCCGTCTGGACCAGTCGGCGTAGTCGGGGGCTTTAAACACCGGAGCAGTACATATAGCGGCTTTTAGGGCGTCGAACGCTTTCTGGCATGGGGGAGTCCATTGTACTTTCTTGGGGTGTTTTTTGGAGGTTAGCTCTGTGAGGGGGCCTGCGATGCTGCCAGTTCTTAATAAACCTCCGGTAGTAACCGGTGAGGCCCAGGAAGGCCCGGACTTCCGTTTGGGTCGTGGGGGGTTCCCAGGACAAGAGGGCGTCGATCTTTGGCTGGAGGGGGGCGACCTGTCCGCTTCCCACCTGGTGTCCCAGATAGGTTATGGAGCCTTGCCCAATTTGACATTTGCTGGCTTTGATGGTGAGGCCGGCCTGGCGCAGAGCCAGCAGGACTTGTCGGAGGAGCTGGAGGTGCTCGGTCCATTGGGAGCTGAATACCGCTATATGGTCTAGGTACGCTGCGCTGAACCCCTCTAGTCCGGACAGGACCCTGTTCACCAGCCGCTGGAAGGTGGCCGGGGCATTCTTCATTCCAAACGGCATCACCCTAAAGCGGTAGTGCCCATCCGGGGTGGAGAAGGCGGAGCGCTCCTTGGCTCTCTTGGTGAGGGCAATCTGCCAGTATCCACAAGTTAGGTCGAAGGTGCTGAGGTAGCGAGCGGCCCCGAGGCGGTCAATGAGCTTGTCTGCGCGGGGGATAGGGTGAGCGTCCGCTCGGGTGACCGCATTGAGTCCTGGGTAGTCCACGCAAAACCTCAGCTCGGGGGCGACACCAGGGGCAGCCGCTTTCAGAACCAGGACTACCGGGCTGGCCCAGGGGCTGTCGGAGGGTTCAATCACCCCGAGGGCCATCATCTTCGCTACCTCGGTCTGGATGCAGGTTCGGACCTGATCAGGGACCCGGTAGGCCCGGTGTCTCACTGGCGGGCTGTCGCCGATGTTCACGTCGTGGACACACCAGTCGGTGACCCCAGGGGTTAGGGAGAAGAGGTCCGCGAACTGCCTTAGTAGCTGGCGGCAGTCGTCGGACTGCTGGGCTGTGAGGGCGGTTGACAGTCTCATCCCCTCCACGGAACCATCGGTCTCTTCGCCCCCAGGGGGTCTGGAAGGGGCTCGGTGTCTTCTTCGGCCCCATCGTCGGTGGCCAGGAGTAAACTCAACTCCGTCCTCACAAAGTGGGGTTTGAGGCGGTTCACGTGGAGAACCCGGAGGGGGTTCCGCGGGGACTGCACATCGACGAGATAGGTGACTTGGCTCTTCCGCTCGACCACCTTGAAGGGTCCAGTCCATTTATCTTGGAGGGCGCAGGGTTTCACCGGGGCCATGACCCAGACTTGTTGGCCCGGCTGAAACTCGACCAGCGTAGCATTCTGGTCATACCAACGCTTCATCTCTTCCTGGCTAGCCTCGAGGTTCGCCTCTGCGAGTTCTCGGAATTTCCGGGTCTGGTTGCGGAGCGCCAAGATGTATCGGAACACATCCGGAGGGGTCCCCCGGAGAGTCGTTTCCCAACCCTCCTTGACCAGGCTCAGGGGTCCCCGGACGGGGTGTCCGTATAGCAGTTCGAATGGGCTGAACCCCAGGGATTTTTGTGGAACCTCCCGGTAGGCGAACAGGAGGCAGGGGAGGAGGACGTCCCATCTCCGGCCTAGAGGTTCTTCGAGGCCCATGATCATTCCTTTCAGTGTCCTGTTAAAGCGCGCGACTAGGCCATTCCCTTGGGGGTGGTACGGGGTGGTGAACTTGTACGATACTCCGCACTGCTGCCATAGGGACCTCATGTATTTGGAGATAAAGTTCGTGCCCCGATCACTCACGACTTCGCGGGGGAACCCCACGCGGGAGAAGATCCCCATCAAGGCCCGGCCTACCACGGGGGCCGTCACGGCGCGGAGGGGGATGGCTTCGGGGTAGCGGGTGGCATGGTCCACCAGGACGAGGATGAACCGGTGGCCCTGGGCGGTCTTGGGGTCCAGCGGTCCCACGATGTCGATTCCTACCCGCTCAAAAGGGGTACTGACTACGGGGAAGGGTTGTAGCGGAGCCTTGCGCTTCCCCCCACTCTTTCCGCTGGCCTGGCACGTGAGGCAGGACTTGCAGTGGGCCTCCACATTCGCTCGCATCTTGGGCCAATAGAAGTGGGTGACGAGTTGCTGGTAGGTCTTATCTTGGCCTAAGTGTCCGGCCAGGGGTACATCATGGGCCAGGCCCAGGAGGAGACTTCGGAAGCGCAGGGGTACCACCAGTACTCGGGCCGATCCCAACTCGGCCGACTTCTGTTCGCTGTACAGGAGGCCGTTTTCCCAGTATACCCAGTGGGTGCCGGTCCGGTCGCCTGCTGCTTGGGCCTCGGCCTGCTGTCGGGGTCCAATGAGAGACGGGCAGGTGGATTGTTCTTGGCAGAATTCTTCTCGGGAGGGGCCTCCTTCGCAGTGCCACTGGGCCATTTCCGGCAGGTCCCCGAGCTCGGTCAGGGGTTCGGGGTCGGGAGGCACGGACCCCTCGTCTGGAACGGTCGCTTCGTCCGGAAGGGGGTCGTTGGGCTCGGGTGGCGCATCCTGGACCTCGGGGATGGTGGCGGTGTTCAGCGGCATGGCCTCCCCTCCCTCGGAGGAAGGTACTCAGAGTCATCGAGCGCGTGGTGGCGCATACCCATTCGGGTAGGCCCATCATCTCGAGATGGGCTCTTCGTTCCACTTGTCCCCACGGGGAATTCTCAAGGTCATTGCCCAGGAGGCAGTCTATAGGCTGGGAGGTTCGGACTGCCACCTTCAACTTGCCGGTGACTCCCCCCCCATTCGAAGGGAACTAGGGCCATCCGGCAGAGGCTCTCGGAATTGTCTGATGATATGACGGGACAAAAGGCGCCGGGCAGGATCTGATCTTCGGAGACCAGGTGACAGTGGACCGCCGTGACACTCGCCCCCGTGTCCCGGAAGCCCTCGACGCCGTGACCGTTGACCGTCACCTGCTGTCGGTACTTCTTCGTGTTGGCGGGCAGGGACGTTCCGGGGACCATCTCTCGGTCCCCTAGGGAGACCAAGGCCATGGCGGCTGGTTCCCATTCTTCGGAGTCTTCCATCTCTTCCCCCAGGGCTACGGAGGCCATTTGTCGAGCCGGCGGGGTTGTCATGGCGGGTCGTTGGTACATGGGACATTGAGGGTCGCTGGCATAGTGTCCGGTCTGTTGGCAGCGGAAACAGGTGATCCTCACTCGGGGCCCCGGCCTCCCCGGTGGCCCGGTGATGGCCGGAGGTGGAGCTGGAAAGGGCGGAGGTTGTCCTCTAGGGGGGCTGAGCGGGGATCCCCCCGGGAGTTCTCTTGGCCGGCCTTGATTCCCTCCGCCCCTCTGGCAGGGGGGTCCCTGACTGTGGCGACCGTAGTCTCCCACGGGACCCCGGGAGGCCCGGGTGTTTACCCACCGGTCAGCCTCGACGGCCAGTTTTCGAGGGTCTGTGAGTTTGCTGTCCAGGAGGTGCTGGCGCAACTCTACAAAGCAATTAGCGGACAAGTGTTCCCATGCGATTAGGTCGAACAGCTCCTCAAAGGTGGAGACCTTGCTGCCCTTGATCCACCCGTCCAAGGCCCGGCTGTAAAAGTTCACGTACTCCACCCAGGTGGTACCGGGTATCTTCTTGCAGTCTCTAAATCGTTGCCGGTACATTTCAGGGGTGAGCCCATATCTGGCTACTAGGGCCTCTTTCATGTGACTGTAGGAGTTCATCACCGTGGAGGGCAGGTCCAGCAGGGTATCTCTCCCCTCGCTCAGGAACCGGCCCCACAGCCCAGCCCCCCTGTCTTTCTGCGGGACTCGGTGGGAGGTCATGGCGACTTCGTAGGCCTTGAACCATTGCTGGATGTCGTCGTTCTTATAGTATTCCTTCACCACATCCTTGGGGATGTGGACCTTTGGTTCCACGGTGGAGGAGAGGGGTTGGGTTTCCGAGGGTCTGGCCTCCGCATTCTTAGCCTTGAGCTCGATCTCTTTCAGGCTACGTTCGTGCTCCAGTTGGAGTTTTCTTTCTTCGTGTTCTCTTTGTCGTTTCTTTTCCTCGAGTTCTCCTTGTAGGCGTAACTGTTCTACCGCCAGTTTCTTTTCGGCCAGTTTTAGCTCTCCCTCGATTTTTAATTTTGCTAGTTCTAGTTCGTGGTTGCGACCTCTTTCTCGGTCCGCTAGTTCCTCTGGGGATAGGCCCCCCTCGGGGGCGCCGTTCCTCCCCGGGGTGCTTCGTGGTTCGTTAGGAGGCTCTCCTTCTGTTTGTGTCCGGGGAGCTCCCGCCTCGACCCAGGTTTTTAATGCTCCCTGGAAGTCCTCTTTCGTGCTTAGTCCGGTGGTAGCGATTCCAAGGTCTTTGCAAAATTGTTTCAGTTCTCGGTGCGTATAAGATTCCAACTGGTCCTCTCGGAATGTCGTGCTCGTGTTGGTACCTGCGGCACCTAGGGAGGTTTCTCCTTCCATTTCTTCTTGGTAGTGCGTCAGCCGTTTACTGCACGATCTCTAGGTGTTGGCTCGGATCCAGTCGCCTGGCACCAAATGTTGGAAGGCGTCCACCGGGGAGGCTGCGGAATGCGTTCCTGACCACCCGGAGACCCACCTTCCCAGAGTTAGGCCGAGCAAGAGCGGGGAGGCCCTTCCTGGAAGGGTCTCGTACCTAGGATCGCACACGCTGCGCTTACTCTCTGCTGATAGAGGGACACCACACAGTAGTTCTTCGTAAGACTATAGACTTTATCGTTAGTGTAAGGGATCTTTCTGATCCGGAAGGCAGGTGCAGAATTAGTGCCACAAGCGGCGGCGATCTCGTGATGGGGGGTAAAGGGGTAGCGGGTCAGTCTTTGTGTCAGTGTCTCTGCGGAGTATCCGGCGCACAGCTCTCAATCCTCGAGCTGAGAGGATGTTGCTTCTCTCGGCAATCTCTGCCGATTCTCTTGGAGCAGAGGGCCGCGAGTCACTCAGCAGGCACCGGAGGTTCGTAGTTCGGGGAGCCACGACGGCGTCAGCAGGGCTCAGATGGTTCAGAGTTCGGGGAGCCGCGACAGCGTCCGCAGGGCTCAGATGGTTCAGAGTTCGGGGAGCTGCGACGGCGTCAGCAGGGCTCATATGGTTCAGAGTTCGGGTAGTGTTCTTCGGTTCGGGGAGCGATCGAGCCGCGACCAGGTCAGCAGGCTCTCGTCAGTCCAGGTCTTCCCCGCCTCCCGTCCCTTCCGCACCCCTTGTTATACTTCCCCTCCTCTTTGAAGTCTGGAGTCCTCGCCGAGAGGGGTCTGGGTGCCTGGGGGCGGTGTGTCGGGGCTTCCTGTCGCTCGGCCCTTTGATCTGTTCAGGTTGGTCCGGGAGGGACTCCAGACGCCCAGCAGGCGAGGCGGCCGCTCACCGGGGGCCTGGTGGTCGATCGAAACCTCCCTCGGGGAAGAGACCAGAGGTGTGACAGGGTCGGCGCCTCTCGGTCTGGTTTGGGGGGCATGCGTGTTGGGGGTCTGGCCGGCCATCGGGATGTTGGGCCATGGTGGCCGGAAGTCTGTGACAGCGAGGATCGGTGCAGTTGCAGGGTGGCTTGCTGGTCGGGAGGGCCCACGCCACGAGGCCGGTCTCACACTCACAAATGGGAGATAAAACAACAAGTGTTAGGAAAGGTTTTCCAACAGTGGGGAGCACCATAATTAGACCTGTTTGCAACACCAGAGAAAACAAAATACCAAACATTCGTGTCTAGGCAGCCACACCACCTCTCCCGAGGAATGCCCTGTTGATAGACTATTTAGGGAAGTTTGTCTTTGTTTTTCCCCCCTATGCCACTGATATCACCAATAATAACAAAGTGTAAACTGTCCCCATGACACTAATCTGACCACAGTAGCATATATGAGGGGATACCTGACTGGCGTTTCAGAACACCAGTCATCAAAAGATTGCTAAAAGGAGAGAATAGCTCCACTCAGATCTGCACCAACACCCATGTAGAATCTTAGGGCTTATTTACAATCTTGGCGGATGTGATACTCTGGCACAAACATGACCGATATCCCGTCCGCCATATTACAAGTTCCATAGGATCGTAATCAGGCCCTTAGTCTGGTGCTTGTGTAGTTACTGAAGGGACCATATGAGCCACTAAATAAAGCATACTAAATGTACCCAACACTAAAAACAGCATTCCTAATAGCAGCTACATCACTATGCAGGGTAAGCGAGCTAAAAGCGCTAACCACATTGGAGCACTACTTACAAATGCACAAAGATAGAGTGGTCATGCAAACTAACCCACAGTTTCTGCCAAAGATTATATCACAATTTCAAGTCAAACATTGTGTGGACAATCAGATTAAGAAGAAGCAAAAGTGGGTCAGAGAGTATTGAAGCATCTGTTTGCAAGCACAAGCTCATTTTAACCCAATCTCAAAGAGAAAGGTAGCACTACAACATCCGTGCACAGCATATGAACCCAGAAAAGATTCATGTTGACCTTTAGTTGTAGCATTGCAGCTTGAAGAATTTCCTGGAATCAATGCAACCTTGCCACCTCCCCATACACGAGGTGCCTTAAAACAGACTATGAAGGGCTAAGGTCTACATATGCAACAAAACAGGAACCAAGGAAACATGATCACGAGGTTGCCAAGAGGAAGAAGAATCTGAAGAATGGGGACCACACGTAGAGGATTCCCAGGGCTCACTTCTGACATCACAAGGGGACGGACAGAACACCAAATGGCAACCAATGATACCAACAACACAAAAAATGAGAAACAGGACAAAAAGAAATATTACAGATCCAACCACTAGATGGTGGAATAATGCATAGCATGTGAATCCAGAAAATTCTTAATGCTTCAAAACTACACCTGCAGATACGTATCCATTCATTCCTCTGCTGGCAATTAGTGGTTAGATGTAGAAAAACAAGCATCAACTATTGTCCACACCTCGGTTGTCCTGTTCCTCTGTACTTGCATTCATCCATCCTAGGGCGGAAGAGGTGATTTAAAGAAGTTGTGCAATTTCAGATGTGTTCATTTTTAAGCTTCCAATCATTTGCCACTGTAGTGACCCCGACAATATATACCTAGTGACTCTGATGACATTTTGCAACTCATTACATAAATATGTGCATAATCAAAACCGCTGGAGTATTAAATTTAAAAGGTACACTGTTTAGGTTCAGTTAATTCTCAAATTGTAAATGGGATTTTTTTTTCTAATTGGCCATAAGCTATTTCTAAGAAAATATAAAATAATTTAAAACAGAAAAGACTTGATATAGTGTCAGTCATTACAATTTATTACTGTTGATTTTTTTCCCCCTCAGGACAATAACTCTGCATCAGCACTGTCGTGCCTAGTAGCACATACATCAGCTGCCCAACACCATGTTTCCTCTTCCATCTCTTTACTATTCCATCCTAAAGTAATTGCTGTGTTGATTCCAGGGCTCCCCAATTGTCCACATAGTATCAAAAGATTAGATTAAAAAGTGGAAAATTAGACATTCATTCTTAACATGTTATGTCAATTAGGTACTGCCACTTATATATCATTAATGTCATTTTCCAGACATTTCAGTCATCCAAAATGCTTAGAAACCTAGACTGCCATGACTAAAATATGCCAGAATGATGGGGGTAATTGAACCACGTTCCATTGTTGATAGTTCAGATTCATCGCTAAGAGAAGTCTATATAAAATATTTTTTAGTTTGTTCACTGCACCGGGATAAACTTTAATTATTTTATATGTTTTAGTGGGGGTACACCTGTAGGAGGTGATAATTTCCCTGCTCCAGCTCTGACAGGAGTTTTACCCAGCTGTGTTACAAAGAATGCCATTATCTTATGGCACAAACTAGATCTAACATGTTTTCAGGCGGTGTGTTGGGTTAAAGAGCGAATGGTTATTGTTGGTCGTGAACTGTGCTCGATTAAAAAATGACATCCCTATGCATCGTTTGGTTTCTTAATCAGATGTTCCATTCAACATCTTCACCACAAAAGTAATTTCCACACCATCTTGATAATCACAAACATACCGTTCATTGTCGCTAACCAACCCCGAAGTGCTCTGAAGTGGAGGATTACAATCCTCCCCCCAAACTCTGCGACCTTGAATCGGCTCACAAACCCCTAGCATTCCCATTCCGAAGTATCACAAACACCAATAACATGTCAAACAAGAACAGCCCGCAATTCATACAACTGCGGGCCCTTAGCTCAGCCACGGAAAAGGTGTCTGAGTTTTGTGAGGAATAAAATGACTGTAAAGATGAGCTTATCTTCAATTTTCGGGTTGGTGATGGTCAGTGAAGATAACTATAGACAACCTGTGACAGAAGGGAGAATGCTCCAGCAGCTCCACACTCGGGTGAACAGCCTCAATTGTTGAGGAGCAGGCCGCAATGAAACCTTTAGGAACAAATTGTGTATGAGCCCAGAGGACAGCGGTATGTACTTGGACCACTCAACATCTTCGGCCTCTTGTAAGGGCTTCTATTCGCATTCCAGCCCCCCTGGTATGTGACTTCAACACAGGTAGGATGTCAGTACGGCAAACCAACAGAGGAAGCTGCCAGCACTCCGCTTTACAGAGTCTAGAAGCACTACCGCAATCCAGGTCTGTTAGAATATTCTGCGTTTTCCCCGGGTTGGAGTGGAACCTACATCTTCTCTGTCTGCAGTCAGCCAGCTCCAATATCCATTTGAAAATCCAGCCAAACAGGTTGTGGCACAATCCCTCCTCGCATGAGCTTTTAGGGATGACACACTTTGGTTACTTCCCTGAATAAACTGTGTTGAAAAATGCCTACATACAATTGTCCATGCACAATTTCCAAGCATCTTCTTTGGCAGGAGATGTTGTATATTCCCCATAATATGCAAGTTGCTCAAATATTGTTTGATATATTACATACGAGTTTTGACTCAGACACTCCCTTCCCGCTTTCCCACTCAGAATCTCGTAGATTGAACACTGACCAGGCTGTCGCTGGCTAAATACCTTAGCCCTTGACAACTGTTTTTTTGTGTGTTTTTTAATACACGGTTTCAGTGTTAGAAGTGGTCATCTACCGTCTGAAAAAATGTGTTTATTGTCCTAAATCTAGGAAATTATTGTTTTTCGAATGGTAATAGAATAAAGTTATCACATTTTGGTCAAAATCATCATTGGAAATGAAGTTCTTAATAATTAAAACCATAATCTGATATCCAAAAAGATAGGAAATATAATAGTCCTTTTAATCATCTCGGCATCGAGAAAAGTAAAGCTTTTTGTAAATATATGCTCTTACTTCATAGATAACAGACGGACTTTTAGGTTAAAAATGTAAGCAGAATCACTAAGATTTTGGCATATGATAAATAATTGAAGCCTACAATTTAACAGTAAGCTGCAAGAACAACGTTGCCATTGTGTGTTGCAATGAGTGCCTTTTGCTACGTGAGAAATAATCATAAGTTTAGGTTTTCTAGTCATTTCAGTCCTAGTGTTCCTTCAGAAAAGATTTTATAAATGGGATCTTCTGGCTAGACAGCCAAGGAATACTAAAATAAAGTTTGCTTTAATGGCTGTCTGCAATGACTAAATGTTTCTAATTTAAATGAAATAATGTCAAATTAACAGTATTTGCATATTGGACTGGACTGAATGTTAGCATTCCGTAGATCGACTATCTGAGCTCCATTTCAGTCTGACTTCATATGGAAGACTAGAAGCAATTTTATGAGCTGCATCTAATAATATTTTTGTGTCATTTCTAGGCAATGGGAAGAACCGGAGACAGAGCATGCTGTTTTAAGACCTGATTAACCTCTGACTGGATTCTAGAAATTTGGATGTGAATCGAAGATGGGCTTGGGATGCAGGACTACTGTCGGAGATCCCGGACTCTCAGCTGTTTCCACAGCAAAGGTGGCAAAGCAACTTGAGCGAGATCGTTGGACCTGCTCCATGCAACACCTTAGGTTGGCCACATGCAGTGACCCTTGACACTGGAGTGTTTTTGTCATCCAGGCACTGCCAACCAACATTATGACTAACATGAGACAAAAGTCATCGTGCCTCAGAAACTTGCTCTCCTTTTCTTGTGTTTTCTAAATGAAAACCAGGTGGGTCCAGTGTACTTTGCACAGTCCTCTTGATAATGTCCTACTGCATGGGCAGAGATGCAATATGTACAGGAGAAATGCTATACACTTTGGAGTGCAAATCACGAAGGTCGAAAGTGAGCAAATCCTGATACAATGCAAAACAAGGAAGATATATTGTGGTCTGGACCCAACAAAGAACTTTGCTGGAGGTGGAAAAGTATTACCAGGCCAGATAAGGCAACAGAAAATCCTGTAGGGCACGCTTTTTCTAGATTTCGTTTTATACCCAAATGAAGCCATTGTTTGAATACAGTATACGCCGTACACATTAGCAGTGTCTTCTTATGGTTCTTGGGAAACAAGCCAGGAGTGCCTCCTGTGACGGAGTCTGTCTTCAAAATGTCCTCACTATGTTTGATGCATTCAGTGTTGTTGCAAGGTATTCGCCAGTAATCTGGTGACCACAGTAGGTACTGTAGTCACTCGATGCAGCATCTTCCATTCCAGCCACGTGTCTATTAAATTTTTATGCCTTTTTTTGCCCACTGCTTTCAGACTTTCATGGTTTACGTATTTGCCTCATATGTTTCATTTAGGCCATAACAGAATTTTAATCTGCCTGTACAAGGAGACAAAATTCATGTTAATCTGTCTTCCAAGAAAAGAAATCTAGGATACAGTCAACAGAAATGGTTTCAAGTACATAAATTGTACATGTGGTGGCATGGGAAGCAAAGATATGTATTCCATCTTGTGGGCTCTGTGAAAGAGCTAACCTTAAGCCCATTAACGCAGCTGTACAATGGTGGCCCTAACTTGAATACAAGATTGTGCCTAGAACTCCTCCAAAAACTAGAACATAGCCTTAGTCATGACACACACATCCAGCCATTCATTTCATTTCGTAACAAGCACACAATTGGATCAGTCACGCAGCAGTATGTACTACTTTATGACGACTCTGAGAGTGCAATTGTAGTTAAAATTTCACTGTAAACATTTTGTAACATTTTAGTAATTTGCAATTGTGTCAAAAGTGCAGAAAAGATTTTGTAATGGGCTCAGAGACAACTTGGCACAGAGGGCGTTATATGTACACCCAATGACCAAATGATCAGATGAACATTTCCAGTAAGACAAGTCTTTCTAAGTCCAAAGGTGACCAAGTACCCAAAGGGACCAGCTGGTTCGGTGTTTCCCTTACAAAAAACACATCTGATGGCTATAATTTGTTTGAAGTGCTGGTAAATTGGTGTGAAGCAAAACAACCACAATATTCCTTGAGAAAGCGTGTACCTTTCAGTTTTTAGCAGGTTAACTAATTAGGGGTATTTAATGTCCAACATGATGTGAGATGCAACTGTGTATTCAGAATGGCTAACAAACCTGAACAAAACAAGCCTATTTACATTGAGATGCTTTTTAGGATGTCGGGTTTAATTATGAATACTGTTCGTTCAGAGATTCACATAAAAAGTGTAATTGTCAACATCCCAGGTTAACATTCCTTTCAATTTTTCCCTCTAATCTGCGTAATGTTAAGGACTAGCGTATAATGTGACTCATCACAATATTTACTTGATGTTTGGGTGATTGTGTCTCTGGATATAACTGACTGACCGGTATTTTGTCATGAATAAATAAAAAATTAGTGAGGGTCTTGGGAATGTAGACGGCGCTGCAAATAAGAGTAGCAAGAACGAGGGTGGTGTTATACAATTTGCATTACTTTCAGAACTAAAATATTTAAAAGATATGCAGCTATCAAAGTGCTGGATGAATATATTTTCTGACCCATGATTTATTATGAAATGCATTTCAATTCCTTTTATTAGATGCCTGCCTGTAGTTATTGAGTCCCTTATGAGTCCCTCATATGGAATGCTGAATCAATTAGAATTATTATTAAAATTGTATAAGACTAGAGTTGTTTGCCTGAATCCTAAATGTATTTGCACAGACGAGCAGATATGAAGCAGACGGGGAAAATGGCAGTATTTGTTTGCCTCTGCTGGGTGTGAGATAAGGGAGGCATATACTAATAGCATCATTGCTCACAAGCTATCTGGTATTAACAGTTAATTGTTCTTTTTGCCTTTTTATGCCTTCCCCTTGGCTTGGCAGATAATTGTGAGAGAGAGCACGATTCTAGCTATAACGCCAATGCAGCATCTTCAAGAAAACAATGACTATGCCAATTCAGCCTTACTGTGAAATGTAAAAAGAAAAACAAGTGGCTCTTCTGGTTCCGACTAGAGAAGGGAGTGGTGATAGACACGAAATCATGGAAGGACAGATCCACTAGTGTTCTGTACCCTGTAGGATTGGAAAGGGAATTTAACCAGTGGTTATGTACGGGAGCTGTCAAAATAACATTACCGACCAGGAAGGATAGTCCCTGGAGCTCTCATTGGCCCCTGCTTTGTGAATAAATGTAACAGATCTATGACCTTTTACAATCCTATACTAGCTGGTTTTGTATCGTCCAGTTAACACTGACAGCAAGGCTATATGTTTTTCCGTCAAGGTGCTGTTAGTGTTCCATGTTTTTCACTTTCATTTTTAATATTATGATTAATGGACTGGATTTTACATTCTGTTGGCTGCACATCCCTTCTCTGTTTGCTCTATTATTATTTTTTTTCACTATAACTGCTGTATAAGAAAGACAGGATGCCTTTCATTTGGAAACGAGATCAAATTCCAAACTGTATAGGACTCGTTCTTAGATGAGGCACTCTCTGAAATTATAATTTTGCTCGTTCACAGGTACAAACACTACCTTGGGGGACTTCTTGTAAAACTTGATTGAGGTAAAGTTCAGCTGTTTCACACAAGAGAACAGGATAGAGTACTAAATTTCACAACACTAACCAACACAAAAGTTGTATAGTTTTATATAATTTGAAATTGCTTGTATGGGCATTTACAGACGTCGAGGTGAAATTAGACTGAGTAGCATAACCCTTTTACAAGCTTAAATATTTAAACTTGTTTTATTTGTATTATTTTGTACAATACAATGATGAAGGTAAACCTTGGTCTCTCGAGTGATTATTTATTGGTCTCAGGAAATGGAGATGCATGGATTGCATGTAAAATAGTTCTTATTTCAAATGAGAAATCAGTTCTATTTAAATAAGATGGAAACTGCAGCGTTCTACTGAGTGCATAACGCAAAGGGTGATTTGATGTGAGGTTGCAATCCCCTGTTAAAAGCAAATACCAATCAAATGTGTGAACAGGTGAGTAGGAAAAAAAATGAGATTTCAGGATTTCCACAATGATTTTTTTTGCGTTGTATCAGCTCTTATGACTTTTTAGGTCTCGGCTAGCGAAGGCTGCGCTTGCGCAGTCTCGCTCGCGAGATTTAATGACTTGGAGAAGAGGGGCTTGAACCCGCCCCTCTTCTCCCCTGTTCTCCATTGGCTGGCCTCTTGAATGCTGGCCAGCCATTGGAGAAGAGGTCAGTCATTCCGATTAGGCCCCGTCCTTTTCGGATCGGGGGGCGTGTTTTTTGCAAGAAGTCTCATTCTCTCCTCCAGCCAATGGCTGGAGGAGAGAAAAGACACACGCCCCCGAATCCGAAAATGCCGCTGCCTTTCTCCGAGGCATTTCTGCTCTGCCTCGGAGAAAGGCAGTGGTGTCTTCCGGTGCCCTCGGCTTGTTAGGTGAAAAGCGGGGTCTAGCGACAGCAATCGGTTCTTTTTTCAGTGAACAGCGACTGGCGAATGCTGTGCGATTCTGCATGCCCTCGGCTTGTTAGGTGAAAAGCGGGGTCTAGCGACAGCAATCTGTTCTTTTTCAGTGAACAGCGACTGGCGAATGCTGTGCGATTCTGCAGTCGCTTTAGGAGGGATCGTGCATTCAGGCACTGGGCGAGTCACAGAGGGGTGGACACAGCAGGCACTTATGTTAAGGAGCAGCCTTGAGCTAAATAGTGATCGCATTCAAACCATGTTGGGAGAAAACTAGACATTTTACACGAGAATTGAGGTTTCGAGCAAGTGACACATGCCAACGGAACATGCCAAGAGCTGTGTCAATACTCTTAAAATGAGTATGTCACCCTGAAGCTCGAAGCAAGTGCGACCGCCTGCCTGCCTGCCTGACAGACTGCGGAACCATCTGGCACCAGTGACTCTTAAGTGGCCTACCCTTCACTCCTTCAGTTTCAATCTCATGCGTAGGCGCAGCAACTACAGCACGTGAAGAGCAGAACTCCCGTCCTCATGCACGCACACCTACACTACCGCACAGGACACACAGCTCGCACGTTTTCACCACAGCATCCCGAAGGGATTCGGAGTCAGGCAAAGGAAGCTGTAAACAAGCCACGACAACGCAATGCGAAAACAAGGCCGGCTACAGAGTACATTACCACAGCAGCATTTCTGTAGGGTGATCTTGAAGCTAGGAATCTCTCCTTGCCTTTCCGCGTTTAACAGGTCTCAAGAAATAGAATCTGTCAAGCCACGGTGCGAGTGGATATAAATTATGAGAAGTCACATCGCAGTGAAAATGTATAACGATATCGACCCCCTTCTACGTCGGAGTGAAACAGGGCACAGACACGAACTGCCAAACCCTCCTGACAGTGCTTCAAACAGGCAAGCACTGTTGGGCACTGAGGACCCGCTCTTCTTTTAAAGAGCTTTCTGCTATCCATAAACGAGCACCGGCGTTAGTATTCTATTCGCACGTTAATAGTCCCATTTAAAACAGTGCACCAGGATGCGCAACCCAGGCAAGTAACAGAATGATGTATTATTGAAACTGAGTAATTTTTGCACAAGAATACAATAGAATAAGTAACTACGGTATCTCTTAGATTTATAAACGAGTTGTTCTAGCTGTTAAATGTATAGGAAACTTTTCGGCAGGTGTTGAATTTCGCTAGATGAGTGGTGAGCCAGGGAGCCCGAATCGTCAAGTATGGAGTGGCTTCTGTTGGTGTACCGGCTCACGAGTTGCTGGGAGACGAAGAATATTCACTTCCGGAACAGTAGGCGTGCTTTTCCGGAGTTACAGAAGTAGTGGGCGGTTTCTTCCGGGCTGGGTTGGTCATCTTTACAGGGGCGGGTCATTCTTCAACCAATTGCACGATTTTTAGGAAAGTACAGTCACCATGAACCTCCCACTACCGTCTCGTAGTCTGTCAATTGGTATAAAACTACTTTTTCTATCACTCCTTCTCGCCTGCACATATTAAAGGTGGTTGGAATCAAAAGAGAAGTGAAGGCAACAGGATTTGTATTAACCTTTCTCTGGAGGTGGAAGGTAAGGTTCTGAAATGGACTTGCCTCATTCTGGAGTATTATGTATGGATATCTCGGTCTTTCTTTTGTAGCTGGAGTATGTATGGAGAGCTCTGTCTCTCTTGTGTAGCACACCCTTCGTTGGGACTCTCATTCACCAATGTGTAGTACCTCCTTAACAGTGCCCGTCCTTAGTACGTCCTTTCCAGCACCTTTCCTTGTGAGTACCACTACCGTCTCCCTCAATCCATCCCCACCTTCAGCTCTCCAGCGCCTACTTTCAACACCTGTGATTCTGGGTGCTGAATCACTTAATATCCCTGTGCCTACTAAAAAAACAAGCATTTACAATGCAACGGTCTCGGCATTGTTAAAGTTAGGGCTATTGGCATTGCTCATAACAATGCCGTTTCTTTAAATGTTTTAAAAACAAAAACATAAATAAAAATAATGTCATGAGCAATGGCAATAGCTCTAACTTTACCAATGCCGAGACCATTGCATTGTAAATGCTTGTTTTTGTTTGTAATTCACGTAATTTTTTTTTTTTTATTTATTTTTTTTTTTTTGAAACCGTTTATTGCAATCTCAAATATATACAGGTATGGGCCTACAACCTTCCGGCCGGCCGCTAAAGTGACGATAACAAATGAGAAACATACAATGAGGCACTTAGCTTTGCATAGACACTAAGGCAGGAGGTATCAACAACGCAGGCCATATGGCTCAGAGCCCTCAATACGGTTTCATTTTCTACAACACAACAACATAAGTAAACACACACCCGCAAGGCAACCCACGATCGAGAGTGACAGCACGTGCTCCTCAAATGGGGGACCCCAAACCATCCACTGAAAACCCCCAAGAGGGGAAGGGAAACAAGTCCAGGACTGGGGGAACACTATGCTTGGAGCTAGGGAAGGGAGAAAACTAAGGGGATGGAGCTGGTGAGGCGGGAGGCAACAACGGCGGCTCGCAGATATCCCCGCGGAAGGCGTTCCAGGGGCCCCATATCTTCACCCATGCACCAGGCTTACCCCGCGCCACATACACCACCTTTTCTCGGAACATGCACCAATCCATGTGTTCTTTCCAGGCCGATACCGCCGGGGACCTCTGGGATCCCCACAGCTGTGCAACGTCCCGCTTAGCCACCATATAGCCCAGAGTCACCCATCGCGTCTGCGGAACTGAGTAATCGGTCGGTTCCCACACATTCAGCAGACATCTCCTCGCTTCAGGCAACAGCGCGACATGCGTAACCGCTCGCAGGACCTCATGCACACCACGCCAGAATCGCTCCACCCTCGGGCATTCCCACAAGATGTGTAGAAAGGTCGCTGAGGCACCACATCCACGCTTACACAGTCCGTCCTCGGCATAGCCCATACGCAGAAGCCTTGGCCCCGTCATGTACACCCGGTGAATTCACGTAATTTTACTAGGGTTAATAAGTAAGACCTAGACGGCATCTACAATAGCTTTACAATATGGCTGAATCCAATGTTCAGCAAAAAGTATTTCAGAAGCACCTAAAAAGCGTGCGCGGACAATCCGTTCCTCATGTATGTCAGTTAAAGGATGAAAACATACACGATGTTCAGGAATATAAACAAACTAAGTACTTCCATATACATTATATTATTTCCCATTTTATATATATATATATATATATATATATCAATACACTGCTAAATACTTCTAAAAAAAAACAGCAAACTGTGGACTCAAAGTTTATTGCAAAAAGTGTTTATTCACCTCGGTGGGTCTACCAGACTCTACGCGTTTCGGGGACGCTCCCCTTGATCACGAGTGAAGTCTTCAGTGTTGTTTCTAATTTAAATACACCAATCATGTGACTAATGGATATCGTTGACAGACTTTCCAGTTACATTCACTTAAAGTAATCAAATATTCTTTCTCTTCCCAAGCCATAATTTCCAAACTAATTGAACCACTGTTCTTAATATAATTAACTGCAATAATGGAAGAATGAATAAAGAAAATGAACAAAAGTAAATGTAGTGTTAAATTAAGTGGAGCAACAAACTGGAAAAGAAGAAAAATGCCATTTGTATTAAGCTCAATGGCTTCAATAAAACTTTATCGATCATATACACAAATCTGTAGCATGATCATATTCTGTAATCCAGCTCCTCATATTCTTCTATCAAACCTCACATAATTCTTGATTTAATAAAGCCTAATCATATTGTCACAGTGGACCGAGGTTCCCAGATTGTTGGATATACCTCTCTAAATTCAATTCGTATCATTATGATATTCAAAATATTTGGGTTTATAAAAAACGTTTTTAACGATCAAATCTTATTGTGCCATGCATATATATTCAGTGGCCACTCGTCGATATAGGGGGAAGACTGACAACCCTGATCTAGGCAGATGAGCTGCAGTCACCGCCATCACCTTGGTGAACAGAACACACGAGGGGTGCTGGTGAGGCCAGAGGAGAGCACAGCAATCTGAACGTTCTCGTGGCTCACCATGAACTACAGTTAATGCTGTGGGCAGGCTGGATAGGGATCTAGAAATATGTGTTCTGCAGGTTCCACACTACCATCCAGTCTCCTGGGTCCAGGGTAGATAGGACCTGAGCTTGAAGAAGTTGAGAAAGAGCAGATCTAGGATACGACAAAGCCCTCCGTCCTTCTTGGGCACTAGAAAGTGCAGGGAATAACATCTACGGCCCACTTCTGCCATTGGCACTCTCTCTAGGGCTCCCTTGACCAAAAGACCTGGACAGCATGGCAAGAGATAGGGCTTTCAGCTTTCAGGGTCCTAGTTTTCCACACCAGTGGTCAGTGTACTTTGTGGCTTCGTGCTTCTGAATGGAAAGTTGCGAAAAGTAACTGACGCTTGTGGGTGGCGCCTATATAGGCACCAAGAACACCATTTCCAAAGTGGACGATGCCATGCGCAGCCGAATGACACCACCTACCAGCGCGCAGAGGTACTGCTTATGAAATTTTTTTCAGATCCAGTCTGACGCCTGGGGATAATTCCAAGGTAAGGAGTGTGTTGCAAAATAGAGTCTCTACCAGATAAGGCTTTACTGAAGGTAAGTAACTTATTCAACAAGCATAGGCAAAGTCAATACAGGTTTTATTTTTTAGGCATATGTGTTTGTTTGTTAAGTTATATATCTGGATGCAGTAATTGAAAACTCCAGAGATGCACCTAAATACTGACCAGTTGACAATATGTGGGAAGCACAGTATTATTAGTCACATGCTTTAGGCCATTCCTTTAACCACACATCAACGTCGGGCTTCTCGAAAAGCATTTCTAGTTGCACTTTGGCCATTTCCCTCTACACCTTTTTTTTTTATCTCATTCAATGCACTGTCCACAGTGAACTTTAATTAAATTAAGAGCTGGAAGAGGCATCAGTCAATGATCTCATAGGACTGTGTATCCAAATTGATAGTCTACTCTTTCATTTGTATCCTTAGCGTAGTGATTATGCAATACACATGGAAGTGCCCAAGAGCCTTACTTTATGTATCTCAGAAAATAGTTTACACTTCGTGCCCTGTTACGGACGACTGCCATGCATTCAATCTGGGAGCATTGCTCCCTCATGAAATTGGCAGTAGAGTTCGATGGCTACTTTCCAAGTATATTTCCATCATAAAACACAAAGGGAAAGCAATACTACAAGTTCACAGCTTGTTAAAAAGGTTTAATTATGTCAGTATCTCCCAATATCAGACTTGGCATTTTATATCTGATACAAAGGAAAAAAGTGTAGTTTATCTGGTAAGCGCTATAACTGGGTTGTTTAAACACAATCACAAAAGTTTGTTTTCGACCGTTACTCTTATGTCCCTGCAGACACTGCTTCGCCACCCTACACATTATATTCATCAGATTCTTCAGCGCATGTCAAGCACTGAAATTCTTTCCATGGATGTCTCTTGTTCAACATTGTGCGGTAGAATTAAACTAGGCTTCCTGCAGGTTGTTTTTGGATACTCACTCCTCTAATTTATAACTAGACTCGCAAATGGGAGTCCAAGAAATTGAAGAAATCTCTTTTCAAGACCTGTGGCTCGGAATTGTCTTTGATGATGACCATCTTGAAGAGTGCGTTTGTCTGTATTGGAATCAAAAAAGGCCAAACTATAACATAAGTGTGCCTTGTCCAGGACGACAACAGAAAGAACCCACTGGGTAGTGTATATTGAGTCGAAGCAAGAATCAGGGCTTTAAGTGGGCCGGGTCTGAGCACTGGCAGTTATTTTCAGGGGGCCACGAAACGGATCTCTATTGGGCTCCATTTTCGGGCCTCGCAAAGGTAGTCCGTTTTCTTTTTTTTTTCTTGGACTGCAGTGAGAGCATGCACATCGATGTGCGCATGCTCGTTTTGCTCACTACTGAGTAGTGGAGGTCAAGGCATGATGTCATGACAGGTGAGCCGCGTTGTAGGAGGAAGGGAAATCCATTAAAGAGAGCCATTTTCTCTCAGGATTTCTCTTCTCTTTTAGCAGCGCAGGAGTAACGTCGTCGTGGTGCCAACCTTGACATCGTGGGATGATTAGGAGAGACTACCATGGGCAGCCTTCTCCAGCACGACCCTGCTCTGACCTTTCACACTGAGCGAAAAGGCTGCAGTGTAATCCAGCAACAAGTGAAGCGCAGAGAGAGGAACTAGTCTGCGTGACCCTGCCTAAGCCCTAACAGCTCCAGGAAGTTAGAAGTTGAAATCGACCTACACTTTGATTTGGACCCCTTATTGCTATTTTTAGTGCTCCTCCGCCCATTCCCCATCACATTCTGCAAGATTTGTTTTTTTTATTTAATTACGGAGGAATCGACAGTTGCTAAGACCTATAGGTCTGCAAGCATCATTTTTGATCGCATTATACAAATTTTTTTATTTTAGTTTAGCATTTTAGCATGGCTGACGGTGATGTGGACATGGTAAAATAAAAAAATGTCCGTAGTGTTGTGATGTTTCTATGTACATGCGTGTGATGCCTACACTTGCATGCTGCTTCCCAGTTCTTGCACACACATCGGTCGTTTTAGAATGGTTATCTAGAGGGCCGATGGCCACGTCGTAACAGTATCAAAAAAGAAAACAAACCAAACTTAATTGTATGCTGAATGCCAAAGCAAACTAGTGTCGGCAGAGCCATTAGGGAGGAACTCCTCTTCTAAATGTTACTAATGCCTATTTAAAATTAAGTTTAGCATTTGTATAGTAACCTAAATAATGTAATTTTATGTTTCATCGTGTTAGATCAGTATTCTTTGCAATATTTTATTAAACAATATCCATAAAGGCAAAATTGGAGAGGGATTTATATTTTTGCTCGTTCGGGGGGAGTGGCAGACAAATACCTCAAAAATTATTCTGCACACAGCAGTCGACTGGTTCCATGTCATGAGGGTAAATTCAGCCACTCTGGATTTTTTCTAAGTTGTACCTTTAATTGGGCGACTATTCTGCTATGCCTGTCAAGGTTATTCCCCCGTCACAAATTGGATTTACAAACCTGGTGTATTCCAAAGAGAACCGAGCGCTTCCCAAGTTTTCAGTTCGGTGAGGTAAAAGGATGGCAATGCCCGGGTAGCCTTATTCCAAGTAGTGAGGTAAAAGGGTAGCAATTCCTAGGAGCATTCTGTGTTCCATGTAGTGAAGCAGAAGAATGGCAGTGCTGAGGGTTTTCGGAGTGTTGATGCAGTTAGGTAGAATATGACTTACACTATGCATTGATGCAGTGTGGTATATGGATGGCAGTGCCTCAGGATATTCATTATACTGTGCATTATACTGTGCAGTGATCTAAAAATGTATGATTTTTTTAAGCACACAATGCTCGTTATCTTGATTTATACCATGCCCCTACTTGGATAGGCCACACCCCTTTAACAGGTTTGCCCGCCCCTTTTAGAGCACCCTTCAGTTTTTTTCCCCACTTAAAGCCCTGGCAAGAATCATCTAACAAACCAAGAAAGACACTAAATAATCTTAAGAAAATTAGGCCAAATCTAAAATTGCAACATTTTCCTCTAACTCTAAAAATATAAATCCTAAAATAAGGATATGTTGGATGTTTGTTCAGTAATCTTGGGTGGTTTTTAGTGTCAGCCCTGAGTTAGGCATCAGCTTTACTAGCAGATTCTACTATGGTCTTGACATCCGACAAGGTAATCTTGACATAGCGAACTGGGCAAAACTCCGATAAAAGAAGGTAAACATGATAGAAAAGGAACGAAAATTTAAATTATGACATAAAGAAAAGTAAAAATTGAAGAAAAACGAAAGAAAGGAAAAACCAAAAAGTCTAGGTCCCATCCGGTCTGTGATAGGGACTTCTTCCAGATGTGAGCGAACATTACCTTAAGTCAGTGCTAGTTGCTGGACAAGCTGCAGGGTTGCCTAGAATTCTGCCAATTCGTTCATAGGATTGGCTATCCCTATAAGAGAAAAGACTGAGAGAAGCCCAGACCTGTTCCTGGTGTGTGGAGTACCTAGAAGGAGATGTGAATTGTATTCAAGACTGTGCACAGTGCTGACCAATGCTGAGAGGGGTCACCGGGCAGTGGGAGTGACCATGCAAACAGGATGAATATATATATATATATATTTATAATTGTGTTTGTATGTTTCCCGGAGTTTCGAGGCACACCGACATGTGACAGTCCATAATAGGAAAGTTCAATCCCTGAAAGTATAAGATTACTCGGACACAATCTGTTGGTCAAAATGTATTTAATCCACAAGCTTCTCCGACGTGTTTTGGCACAATACTGTGATTTCAAGAATATATACCAATTCGGTGTTATAGCTCAAGTACATTGGTTACAAAATGAATACAACAAAAGGTTCTCCATTAATTAATGTAGCCGCTCACAATTGGGAGTAAATGGTTCCAAATCCTGCATACACTGTTAACACAGTGGTGTAATGGACGTGTTGGGGGCACGGAGTGCCAAACCTCCTCCCAAAGGGCGCCGCCATGAGGAATGTGCAAAGATCATACACGAAAAGCATTAGTGACTTGTCAACAACTAGTGTTTGTGCACAATTTTCGCAATTTTGCTGCAAAAATCGTTTTAAAAATGCTTTATTTGGCCTGGCGGAGTCCCTCTGGAACCCCAGGACCAAGGCTGGGGGGGTTATGATATTCCTATGCTGCCCAATTTTCATTTTATTGCATTTTTCTGTGGGGATTGACTGCAGCCAACACTTCCTGATTGAAGTGTTGGCAACCAATCAGAGCTCTGCAGATCTCTGCACAAGCTTGTCATTATTCGTTTTGTGCTCGCGATAGAACCCTTAGCAATAGCCCTGAGACAGTCCGCTGAACAACTAGGCATACCCATTAATGGCACTGCCCACCTCACCTCCAAATATGCAGATGATATCCTCAATCAATCAGTTAATTTGTAAAGCGTGCTATCCTGTTTGGTACGTAGAAGGAGAGTCGGCTGTTGAGGTAGGCTGGGCCGGTTGTGTGGAGTGCCTTGTGTGCGTGGATCAGGAGCTTGAAGGAGATCCTTCTATCGATGGGGAGCCAGTGTAGGTTCCTCAGGTGGGGGGTGATGTGGTCGGGCGCGGGACGTCGAGGATCAGGCGTGCAGAGGCGTTCTGGATTCTTTGTAGTGTGTTGATGAGCTTGGACGAGGATCAGGCGTAGAGGGCGTTTCCGTAGTCGAGTCTGCTGCTGACTAGGGCCTGGGTGACTGTTTTCCTCGTGTTTGTCGGGATCCATTTGTAGATCTTGCGGAGCATGCGGAGGGTGTTGAAGCAGGTGGAGGAGACTGCGTTGACTTGTTTGGTCATGGTGAGTTTCGAGTCGAGGATGACTCCCAGTTTGCGTGTGTGGTCGGTAGGGGCCGGGGGGGTCCCCAGTGATGCGGGCCACCAGGAGTCGTCCCATGCTGAGGGGTTGGACCCGAGGATGAGGATGTCCGTCTTGTCTGAGTTCAGCTTAAGTCGGCTTTCCTTCATCCAGCGACGGCCTTCATTCCCTGGTGGAGGTTGGATTTGGCGGTGAGAGGGTCCTTGGCGAGGGAGAGGATCAGCTGTGTGTCGTCGGCGTAGGAGATTATGTTGAGGTCATGCTGTCGGGCGATGCGTGCTAGTGGTGCCATGTAGACGTTGAACAGCGTGGGGCTGAGGGAGGATCCCTGTGGGACGCCGCAGATGATCTCGGAGGTCTCGGACCGGAACGGGGGGATGCGGACTCTCTGAGTTCTGCCGGAGAGGAAGGAGGCCTTCTCCCGGATCCCTGCGTCTTGGAGGCGTAGTGTGTGGTGGCAGACGGTGTCGAAGGCGGCGGCGAGATCCAGGAGGATGAGGGCCGCCGTTGTCTAGAAGGATCCCGATGTCGTCTGTGGCGGCGATGAGGGAGGTTTCGGTGCTGTGGTTGCTGCGGAATCCTGATTGGGAGGGGTCCAGGATGTTGTTGTCCTCCTTTATCTT
Source organism: Triturus cristatus (assembly GCF_964204655.1). NCBI lineage: Eukaryota > Metazoa > Chordata > Amphibia > Caudata > Salamandridae > Triturus > Triturus cristatus. The sequence goes on along the minus strand of NC_140592.1, from coordinate 270,938,649 downwards.
TGTGATTTGTCTGCAGAAGCCGCACCTCTCCCCACTATTTTTTCCACTTTTGGAGAGATCTCAGGCCTTGTTATCAATCCGAGGAAATCGTATGCTTTTTACTTTCAAGATGGACCCCATACAGATGAGTTACAATTTGGCACCTGTACTCTACCTGTAGCCCACACCACATTTAAATACCTAGGAATACAGGTATATAGGTCACAGGCGGACCAACTGGAAGGCAACTTACTGAAGGCTATCACTGCCTTACACTCGAGTGTGGCCTTTTGGATATCCCTACCCCTATCGATGATGGGACGGATTGCCATCTCTAAGATGGTGGTGCTCCCCCGGCTATTATATTTTTTCGGGAACCTGCCCATAGTGGTCCCGCATTCAATATTCCGCACCCTGAACACTATCCTAGTGGAACTCATTTGGGGTACGGGCCGCAGGAGAGTGAGCCTCCAGGAACTACAATTAGAATCCCACACAGGAGGCTTGGGGGTCCCAGACTTCAGGGTGTACTACTATGCTTATCAACTCCAGTGAATGTCCTACTGGACAGCGGGGAGGAATTTACAAGAAATTGGATATACACCAAGGGATATCGACCGGGGCACGCTACATTCCCTCATCCTGCCTAAAGCCAAAATCCCCCCGGAGGGACCCCCACTGTTGATGACCGCTTTACAATGTTGGAGGAAAGCTCTGCTGTAACCTCAGGAGCAACCCCTTATTCGACCAATATCCCATTACTAGGTATTCCCACCTCTGGGGGCAGGCTTACTAAGGTTAGAATACACGCATGGACAGAGACAGGTGTAGAGGATGTTGGAGCTTTCTTTGGCGATGGTAACCTCCTTGACCATCACACCTTCGTGCCGATCACTGGAGCGTTTATATCTAGATCATGCAGTAGTATCGCATTATATCAGGAAAATATGGGCGCCACAACGCACGGTACCTCCACAACATGTCTTGGTCCATCTACTATACTACATGGGGAAAGGAGGCCATCTAGTCAAATGGTTATACACTGGCATAAGGGCACATGCTGTATTCACACTCACAACTCTTAGAACAAAGTGGGCGGAGGACGCAGACACAGAACTCGCCGACAAAGCTTGGGCGAGCATGCTTGAACATCCCAAGAGGGTATCCCGTAATGTTTAAACTGAAATTTATTCAAACAATGATCCTACATAGATCCTACTTAACCCCAAAGAGAGTACACCGTATGTTCCCGGAGGCCCGATGCAAGCGAGATGAGGCGTATTTTATTCATATGCTGTGGGCCTGCCCGCGTATACAAGATTATTGGTAAGGTATTCAACATTCCCTGGGAGAGGCTACACACAACAGTTCAGGACAGTATCCTAGAGTGCCTCATGGGTCTCCATAGGCGCACTAAAGCCCAGAAAGTACAACAGTGATTCCTGGACCTTGCTCTTATACTAGCCGTTAGGGCCATCACTATGCGATGGAAATCCCCTAGATGTCCGTTATTGTCAAATTGGCAGGAAGATATGGTACAATGGGGCAGTGCTGAAAGGACAGCATTTAGAAGAGAAGAGGCAAGAGGGTTGCGGAAACAGCCTATCTCTATGGAGTGGGACATCATGTTAGAAGACTTTAAACAGCTAGATCTAATACCTACACAAGGCAATCCCACGCAATAATCCAATGTCACACCTTACGAATACGGGGCTAGACCCTTAGACGCCAGACTACATACCAACTAATACAAGCAGAGTAGGACCAGTAGTGCTATATTAATAACCCTAATAGGCAACTGTATGTGTCTGAAACGGCAGACCAGGAGGGTGGAGGGTGGGCAGGGAGAAGTTATCAATGTTAAAGTTAGGTTAAATATAAACTTGCTTGATATTATCGAACTTGGTGCCATATTGTTTTACATGTACACAAACGATCCCTTCCTGTCCACAAAAGCGAACATCGGACAAACCACATCTGTAACTGAAATGTACAACATGACAGAAAATGTATTATGCATAGGTTGGAAAATCAACAAAAGATTAAATGCCAGATGCATCAATAATGTCACTATATTATGTAGCCATGGTTCTCAATAAAATATGTTTAAAAAAAAAAAAGCTTGTCATTATTCGTGAATTATACGAGGTAGTAGATATACAAATTAGTATTTCCTTTAATATCTCGCAAACTACTGAACAGATTGACACTAAATAACAAAACGCACAATCTGCGTATCAAACGCTAGCTTTCTGCCAAATTTGGTGTAATTCCGTCCAGCGGTTCGGTCTGCAGGCGTCTAACAAGTCTACGGCAATAAACATGGGAAAACAAACGTTTTTTTTTATTTTACTATCCCTTTTTTCTGGGCCCCGCTTAACCTCTTCAGCGCGGCGCGGATTTCCGCGCCACGCTGAAGATTCCGTGCGCGGGCGGGGCCATGACGGAACGGTTCCGTCATGCGCACAGCGCAACCAACGTGCATGACGGAACCGTTCCGTCATGCGCGTCGAAGGGGTTAACGGATCGCCCCAAAACTTTCCATGCAAAACAAGGCCTAACTTGACTAATTTTGGGGCGAATTTCGTGAAGATTCGTGAAACGGGACCAAAGTTATAGGCAAGTCAAAAAATGCTTTTCCTATGGTAACATGGTTCTATCTATAACTACCTACTGGTGACCACCAGTAGGTAATATATATGTATATATAGATATTATAGTTAGGTGCTGACATGAGATAAAAACTACCATTTAAAAAACTAACACTGAAATTCGCTAGTAACAGTTCTGTGAGCTAACAATAACAACGCTTACAACTTCACATATTACATCACTCATTACATGTTAAGTGACATCATGATGGCATCATCCAAGCTATTGCTCCTCAAATTACTCTGCAAACCACTAGATCATTTTACAAAACAAAGTAGGTAGTTAATGACTGCCAAACATAGACAGCATAGACTTACTATATGTACACCTGTGCATGTACGAAATCGAAATAATGTAGTAGACTCAAGTCTGATTTACTTTGGTAAAAGTTATAGGGTGCACAGTTTAACTCCCAGTAAAGTTTTTTTTTTCTTTAAATTCAAAACAATTTAATTTAAGAGGGAGGGTAAACCATTACATGTAACTATCTCAATAAGCAATATAAATGTTAGAGTATCAGTATTCAGCATGACCAGAAAAATATTCAAAGCCGAAAGCAGCCTTCTAGAACACTAAAGTAAATATGTTAGATCTTAAAACATACATCATGAACCATATATAGTGGATACTTAACACGGTTTTCATCTAGGATAGTGTGATGAATTACACAGGTAAGACTCTAGAGTGCAAACTTTTGATTGACAGCAGATGAATAATAAAGTAATGCTTGAGTGGGAAAAATAAATGAAACTAAGAGTTTGGGAGAAAACAAGATGAAAAAGAAGAGACCCAGAGATATGTCATTACAAAAGGGCAGCGAAGTGTGTGTGTCAGCTAATGATATTGGCACAGCTCATCCAGAAAGTACAAAAGTGTTTCATATGCTAAGGTGTATACTAGATAATGTTGGCATGTATGTTAACAGTGGTTTGATTTCTCTCCTGATCAGGTCTAGTTTGTTCCAAATAGGACAGTTAACAGAGATTCGGGGGTATTATTAGGCAAAGAAGTGTTACGCGCTGCTAGTATATCTTAACCTGTCCTATCACGCGTGTTTGGTGGTGTTCCCTAAATCTTTCCAGTTATTGAGAATTGTCTTGTGGGCAAGTATAAATATCAGATCAGGCAGGAGGAGATCAATTTGCACATATAGGATTTTTCACTTCATAATAGTTGTCCTAGGACAGTGTAAGATACGTTTCAGGGGTTGGGGGTGAAATACCAAGTATATTGCTAATATATGTATAAATCCTATTTCAGAAAGCCTATAAAAGGGGCCACTCAAAAAAACATATGCGCTAGATCACCCTCTGCAGCTCCGACAGGAGTTATCTAAGATTCCCATCTTTAAGAGGTTATCTGGCATCCAGGAAATCTATGAAGAAGCAGAGATTTAGTTTGTGCCAGAATTATTGAGGTTTTCTTGGTAAAAGAGGCTTTCCATATTTTACACCAGGCGCTACAGGATGATTGCAATTATTGGACCAATCTATTAACCATTTCTTTTGTTTTGTTGGCAGTAGAGAAGTTGATTGTTTTAACAGCACATATATTTTAGCTACAGTTAGCTGGTCTTCTTGACTTTGTCAGTGAGGGATAGTGTGGCAGGATTTTGAAAGGCGAGCTTGGTATTTTTACACATGGCTACATTTAATTTCAGAAAGTTGTAGAATTTGGCATTGTTGTTTGCCCAAATCTTGTAATGTAGAGAAAGATCTAGGTCTGTTCTTAAAACCTAGGTCTTTCATAAATAAGAATGCCTTTCTTGCCTCACTCTACTCCAAGGGTATTTTGCCAATATACTTTAATATAGTTGTTTGACTAGAGGGATGCTAAATCGGAATTGTTACTTTTAATTACGGAAGATTCCGAGTCAATTTTTAGAATCACCTTTGTGCTCTCACGAATTGTTATTTAGAATTACTTTACCTTTTGGAATAGTGGGAGCAGAGATCAAAGACAGGTTACCTTTTAGTGCACTTTCGAGAGTTAGCCAGGGAGGTTGATAAATGTCAACACTTTTAAGCCAGAGAGTGCTTTGATTGAAGTGGAATTCCAACTTGTAGTTTCTAAAGTCTGCTAGGTTCACACCACCAAACCCTTAGTTGTCTTTCATATTTCCAAATAAATTTATTAACTTACCCATGTATCTGAAGAAGCCACCCAACAGACTAATGGGCATCATAATAATTAGTTTATTATAGGAATGATCATCTGTTTTATAGAGGTCACCTTGTCCGACCATGTTAATGTTTTTGGGGACCATTTTTATAAGATGTCTGTGATTTTGCTAAACAAGATTCTCATTGTGTAGTAGTGAGTAAGTCGCCATTAAACTCTAAACCTAGGTATTTTAAAAAATGTTGTTTTCAATTCAATACGTGACCGAATAATCTTATTTTGTCACTATAAAACTGATAAAACTAGGGCTCCAGGGGAGGTTGTTGGGAAATCAGAAGTACGTTTGCGTTCAGCTACTTCAAAAGATGATTGTCCCATTTCGCAGGGAAAAGTTAATGTGGAGATAAACCAGGATGCGAACTCCACAGGTTTAGGTTCAGGTGATAATTTTAGTGGTGTTCTCCCATTGACAAAAAGAGCCAAGAAAAGGTTCCGTAAGTCTCAGAATGAAGCCAAGAAAACCATTGCTTCAGTAGTCTCAGTGGTCAAACCTAGGGACGGTTACCCTATTTTCAAACTAGCTAGTCGGAAACCTCAAGGCCTGGACTGTTCCCATAAGGATGCAGAACCCGCCTCTGATTCTATTGGACTAAAATATAAGAACTTCGAATTGAGGAGTGAGGTACAGCACAGTTTAAGTGGTAGTAAGAAAAGAATATTTGAATGCTGCCGATACAGCGACTTCTGATATAGTCGGCCTTTATAATGGAGCTGTGGTTAAGCAAGACAGTAGGTCTCTGAACTGGAGTGAAAGTAAGCAGAGCCTTGGCAATTTAGGTAGAGAAACAGTCTGACACCCAGAACCTAAGACTGAATTTTTGCACATAATTAAACTACGTTCTCGCCTCAAGACCATGTAATTCTGACTATGCACGGGGCCACCCAAGTAACATGATAAAGCCCTGTGTCACTCAGAGTCCACCTCTTTCTGAACAACATCAAATTATTTATTTAGTTAATGATAGCAAACCAGGCCCAACAATATCTTCAAGTGTCATACTGGAAAACAATACTTCTAACACTGCAATACTAGTTAATCATCCTCTATATGAATCCAGGGGTATTGCCAATAGTCTCAATCGGAGCCTAATCTTAAAACTTATTTCAACCTTTTCTGAACTATCATTTATTAAAACTACTGATCTTCTTTCTGTCCAGTTCAAACAAATACAGTTTAATTCATCCCGCGAGTCCACTAATGAAATAGCGATTACAATTTTAGATTGAAGTTCTTATTTCATGGAAAGTGGTATTAAGGTTAACAATTGCATTCCCTTAAAATACCCACGATTTTAGAGGCACTAGCCCCAAATGTAAAAAAAAAAGAAAAAAAGATTGAAAGTAAAAAGTCAAATCCACTACTCAGAGGAGCGACTGGCCCATCGTATAAATCTCCTTGCGATGCAGGTTTACTGATTAGTAATACTCTAAAAGGAGTGCGTATGTGCCAATTGTTAACTAAAAATTATGTGCAACTGGATGACTGGTCTTGGATTCCAGCCACCCTTGCAAATGTGCATCCAGGTGAGGAGAATTGAACTTTGCCTGTTGCAAATGGTAAAGACTTGCAATTGAGGATTTGTTCCTGGAATGTGCATGGGTTGGCCCATTTATTGGCTGATCCAGATATTGGCTGATCCAGATATTATCCTTTTTTTTAAATTCTTTTGCAATCTTATTGTTCCAGGAAACGTGGAGAGAACAAGCAATGCTAATTTTGGGGTTCAATGAGTTCCGGCAGTACGCAGTAACAAATCAGGCCATGCAAAGGGTGGGCTTTCTTGTTATATTGCTGCTGAACTACATTTAACAGCAAAAGTAGTTGACATGCAGGTGGATTAGTTACAATGTCTTTTATTGCAGTATAAATGTCTCAGTATGATAATACTTAATGTCTATTTAATCGCGGGGAAAGAGGATGACCCAGTTGTTTATCTTGTGGGATATCTTAAGCTCATTATTAATTCGGCACCCAGATGCCAGTTTTATTGTTTCTAGCGATGTTAACCTACATCTGGTTGCTTTAAACCCTGGAAATGGAAAGAGTAATTGTATTGCAAAAGAGCGTTGTGACAAAATGTACCAAATTGGGTTTACCTTGTTAAATGAAAAATCCAGGTCTGTTCCTTCTTTTACATTTTCTAAGCATGGTTCAATTATTGATTACACCTTTATTTTAGAAACTCTAAGCCCAAAACTGATCGAATACAGGGTGACCCCTCGACTCAAGAGTGACCACAATCCTGAGATAGTTATATTACAATTGCCAATAAAATGGAATCCTAGATCTAAAGAGCTTCTCAATACGGGCCATTCATCATACAGTCTGAGGAGACGGGTATGGCACTTGGATAAGCATGAAGAAATAATACAGGCTGCTGAAGCAATAATAAAGGACAGCGACCAATACCAGGTGGGGGTAGGTTATATGATCAATAAAAGGAATTATATAACATCAACCTTGGTGGTAAAATTTCAAGTACGAAATTGTAAGAAAGTAAATCTACCATCAATGTCGCCGAACAAATGGTATACCTTTAAGTTATTTAAACTAAAACGATTGCTCAATAGAGCTGTATAGGATGCCTACTCCCATAGATACCAGCAATCTTATTATGTTTATAAGGATGAAATGAAAGCACTAAGAAAATCTTATAGACGAGTAGTGTGGGTGGCTAAATCAAATTATCAATCAGGGCTTTGGAACAGCCTACTTCATGCCTCCAGAAAAAATAATGTAAAAAAGTTTTGGGAAATAATTAAACTTGAAAGGAGAGGCAACAGGGCTTTTAATACTAATATTATTAAAGCTGAATGGGTAAATTTTATTAACAATCTGTATGGAGTAGGCGGTCCAGTTGTGTGAAAACAAGACGTGTTTTAATTGTGAGAAAATTGGTAAATTAAATACAGAGATAGTGAGGGGTATGAGCCTGGGTACAAATAATAATGTGAAATCTAATGCATCATATACAGAGCAAGTTAGCAGCCCCGGTTTGAAGAACGATCTGGATCACAGAAGTACTAATGAAATAGTCATTCTCTTACGCCACCTTCGATCAAATGGTGATCCTGTCCCTAACGGACTTCCTAATGCCTTGTTCCCTGCCAATATGAATATGTGGGCGGACGTATTGACTCCATTGTTCAAGGAGGTATCGAAAAGTTTACTCGCATTGTGGCAAGGTAGCATCTTACAGCCTATCTATAAAAGTAGCCCAGTTGACAACCCTGCTAATTATGGGTTAATCTACTTAACTGATCTCGATGCGAAGGTTTTTGCCCTATGTCTATTGATAGACCTTGAAAAATGGGCAGCACAACAAGGCATAATTACACTCAATCAAACAGGTTTTCGTAAGGGCCAATCTACTATTATCAACTTGTTGACCTTTACTTTATGAGCAGAGCGGGCTGTCTTAAAAAAACAAAATCTATATATTGCTTTTATAGATTTAAAGGCAGCCTTTGATTCAGTTCCTCGAGCCCCATTATTGAAAAAACTGGTTGGTTGGGCCTTTCCATGGAATTTGATAGATGCTATAATTCTTCTTAACACCAATACTTGGGTCCAGGTCAGGCTCGGTGACGGTGGTAATTTTATCACAAAAAATTAAAACCTATAATGGCTTAAAGCAAGGTTGTGTCCTTGCTCCTTGCCTTGTTAATCTTTTTCTGTCAAATCTCCTGCAGCATTTGGAATCCGTTAACGCCCATCCCCCAAGATTAGGTGAGGTGCAACTTAGCTATCTTCAATATGCAGACAATACTATCCTGTTGAGCCACACCCCTATAGGTCTACAAAGATTAATAAATGTTTTTGATGTTTATATCTCAATGAATGCCTTGGAATTGAATGTTGGAAAAAAGAAAATCATGAAAATTGGTCCAGTAAAATCAAAGACCAATGGTGGGCCAGAGGTGGGCCAATTTAAGTGGTAAAAACTTCTAGATATTCAGGGATCTCATTTAATAATAGAATGTCGTTTAAAGATCTTAGGGCAAAAACTGTAACTCTAATCCATGCTTTTAAATGCCTGTATAAATCGTTGAGTTGTCAATCATATGATCATCTCCTTAAAGTTATAAGAGCAAAGCTACAGCTGACTATTACATATGTCTCACTTATTACCAGTGGGAAAGACATGAAGCTTTTGGATCTACTTGTAATTAAAGCTTGTAAAACAATCTTTGGGATCCCTAGGTCAGTGGGCCAATCAGAAATTATACTGGTGTTTGGCCTCCAAAGACAGTCTATGGTGTCACAAGGGGCATTTTTGAAATGCATGTACTTATCTGACCCTGTTTCTTTAGCGAACATCTGTTGGCATGAAATAATCAAACCTGCCTATACTGCTACCTGGCGATCCTATATCACATCTTGCCTTTTCAATATTGGTTTGCAGATTGGGCTCACCGAATTGACAATGCCCAGCCTTAAATTTATTTTTTTAAAACAAATCAAAGTCAACTCATTCAGTATGGCTAAAACCACTCTCGCTGCAAAAAAACCTGTGTATGGTCTGTGATTAATTCACACAAGTCTTTGCGAATCCGGCCATACCTGAATGCCCATTTTTCGGCTCAAATAAAAACATTTAAAAAAATTAGATTGGGTTTGAACCCAACTATGGAGGGCATGCCGACCTGGATTCAGGAGTAGCCCAGTACTTACTGTAAACTGTGTGGGTGGCCATGTGAAACTTTACTGCATATAGTATTTGTGTGTCCTAAACTGCTTAAAATACACCGCACACTTTTGAAACCCTTATTTCTTAATGTTGGGCTAAGATCGGCTCGTCAGCCCCTTATTTTATGTTTTTTAGGCGAGTCGATTCCACTGCTTTGTCAATTGACAAAGTTTTTAGCCATTGCGGAAAACCTCATGGTAGGGGCTATTTAATGGTTACTTTAATGAACCATGATTCAATGAGGTTGATCTATGGTAGCTGACATTTTGCACGACTTAGTGCTTATGCTGCAATGTCAATGGGTCCCGAGAAGAATTATGAAAATACTGATGTATTCACTCAGCTGATTTGCACATTAGTCATTTTGAAAGGTTTAGTGCCTATGCTGCTATGGTAATTCAATAGAAATTATGATAATGCTGATGCACTTACATTGCTTGTTTGTACAATGGAATTCATGGAGTATCAATTCTATGAATTAGGATAGCCCTAGATAACAGGTTTTTAAAATATATTGAGATACCTTATCGCACATTTGCCCTTTGAAACGTAATGATCCAGCTTATGTTTATATGGATTTTATAGTTTAATTGCACAATGTTTTAAAAAGTAACTGGTTTTTAACATATATTCCAGAATATAACAGTAAATTGTTATGGATATTATCGCTGTTGTTTTAACTAGAAGTTTACAAATGGTTTTAAAGTTTCGATATGGCATGTAATCATAGACATGTTCTTCTGTATAGGTGTTTATTGTCTAAAAGAAATGGGTTAGTGTCTTTTACATACTGTTTTGTTTTTAAAGTTGTGATTGCAATGATTTTTGTTAATCAAGCAGTAAAAAATCTACTCAATTCATATTGTCACTTGACAGTCTACTCTTGAACCTTGCGTGGTGAGGGCCAGTTAGCGAGGGAAGAGTTTTCTCTGCTCTATTAGCAACGATTTGTGCATATATTTCACAGTCTAAGTTTATTGTGTAAATTAGCCTGTAATTTATCTTCTTTAGAAATAAGGGTGGTAATGACCTCTGCAGTAGGCTCCAGTGTTTTTTGTAACTGATACAGGTCTAGGAGTGGGAGTTTTAGACTTCTCCAGAAAGATTTGTAGAATTGTGTAATAAATCAAGATTGGGTGCTTTCCCTTCATCAAGACCCTTAATACCATGGTGTATTTCCTGTTCGGAGATCGGCTGGTTTAGAATAAGCTTTTGACTATTATCAAGTTTAGGTAGTTGAATATTTTTCAGTTAATATAATCCTTCTGTTTCAGTAACATTATCATTCTTGTTATAAAGTTCTTTATAGAACCTTACAAATATACTTGAGATTTCTTTCGGCAATTGAGATGATATTGTTGCTGTTTTGTTTATAGTTTAGATATGAAGCCAAAACTTCCCAAGCTTTATATGCTTCACATTGCTGTATTGAGGTGTGGCTTAGAATGCATTGCCCCTCTCTGCCACTTAAAATGTGCTTATATTCATACGTTTGTGGTTTGTCTAATCTTTTATATTATTACCTTTTCCGATCTGTATTTCAATTCCAATGTGTTATTGTGCTTCCTAAGCTTTTGTAGCCTTGCATTGATAGCCTCATTTATTTTATTATGTTTGTTTCCCCTACCACCCTGATGTCTATTATGGGCCCCCTAATTGTAGTTTTAAAGGCATCCCATCTTAATTGCAGATTATAGTCTTGTTTGGTGTTTTAGTGGCGATAGTTGTCTGATTTGACTGTGGTGCAGTGTTACTGGTCTTGTAAAATGTCTGGGTTTAGGGACCAATGCTTAGTTATTTTTATTTTTTGCTAGCAAAGTGAGGGGGCGTGCCCAAGATGGCGGCGGGAGCAGTCGGATAGAAGTGAGCTCTGTCCTGCGTCACATTAATCCTGGTTTTCACTGGGTTCTGACTCCCTTCACCCTGCTACAAATGAGGCCCTGAGCAGAGCCTCACTTGTGGCTGCTCTGGGGAGGCTGCTACACAGAGCGCACTTCCAGCAGTGTCAGAGGAGACGAGCCAGTGCTGGCCCACAGGAATTGGTGGCCGCAATAGGCGCAGCGACCCACCCTGTTCTTGATGGGCTGACCGGAAGCTTCGCATTGCAGACGGTGAGAAGTGGAATGCCCTGGGGAATTGGTGCGACCCGAGACAGCCCATTGGTGCTGGGAGGGGGCCATGGACTTGCATAGTGAGTCTGCCCTCTTCCCCCTCCCCTCTTAGCTATGACTGCTGTGGTGCTTTCAGCCTACATTTCCCCTATCACCTTGTCCTCACTGTGCGTAGAGGGCCTCCTGGTGCGAAAGATGGGGGCTCCTTTGAGGCTTGATGAGGACTGACCTGGCGCAGCTGGCGCCCGAGCCCTATTATTGACAGAGGGATGCCGCAAGTTGCTGCGATGAAGCGGTCTCATCTCCTTCATCCTGAAGACCTGCAGCCATTGCCTTCCTTGCCATTTACTCTCACAATAGACCCCGGGGCTCCTGAATTCCCACCGCCTTTGTCATGGACCGAACCCGCTGCTGGGGGCTTCCTACAGATGCCCCAGACTTTGTAAGGTAGCATGCGGAGGGGGTGCGCTGTGTAGCACCCTCACCAGAACATTGGACAGCCACCTGTTGAGGCGTTTTTTGAAGGTGCGTGGCAGCAAGCTACTTGGTTGTGGCAGTGGCAGGCACTACGGTGTCATTGGAAGGCGACTTATGGACTGCAGCAGCAAGTCGCTCTTTATCTTCCCCCCCTCTCGCAGATGTTACTGTTGGATCCCTGGTTGGGGGTGGGCGACCACATTGGGGGTGATCCTGTATGAGGGTGCTACCTGAAGGGCCCCACGTTTGATTGCCGACCCATCAGTGGGGGCCCACTATTACATTGGGGAGCACACACTGGAGAAGTGACCATTTGACCTTCTGGAGCTTTTGAGGTGACAGCCGCAAGGGGCTTAGTCTCTACCTATAAGTCGCTGCCACCCTTGGGATGTGGGTGTGTCCCACTGTATTGCCAAGGAGAGGCCTATGTGCAGAATTGTGGGGCGGTCATGGCCCGTCAACTGACACGCCAGGGGCCTTGCTTACTGCGCAGTGCGGAAGGGACACTGTGTGCTCCCAGCTGCAGAACGTCCCAGGCGGCCTTGTGGGTTTCTTTTCCTGTACTATAGCTGACGGCGTCATGATTGTATGCCCTAAAGGTTCCAGATCAGAGGACATCCAACAGAATCCTTCCCTGTCTGAGACTGGTACACCCCTCAACACAGACCTCCTGAAATGTAAAGCTGATGGCGCGGAAGGACGATCATGCTGGAATAATATTAGGGTAGTGGGTCTACCCGAGAAGATTGATGGGCCGAGTATGGCTCTGTGCCTGGAGCAACGGCTGGTGCAAACAGTTATAGGTACAAAAACTCCACCTTCTTTTCAGTGGAATGGGCACACCGTGTGCCAGCCTGGCCACCTCAGCCCGGTGCGCCCCCATGCTCGGTGCATGTTTGTGTGTCATTTGCTTTGTCACCCTAAGTACACCCGGTATGCCAAGATGTGGGTCCTGGGCTCACTGTGCCACTGTACACAAGCTATCCTGGCTGATTAGGGACGATACTTCGAAACCAGTCCCAGGATGCTTCTTTCTGGTCCAGGGAGGACCTGGCTTGGCAGTTTGGGCTGGACTGTTCCCATGAGGAGCAGGGTCAAGACTGATTTGCATATGGCTGGGTCTAAACTGGGGTGGCATGGTGAGCAAAAGAACAATGGATTTAACCCAGATCTCTTGACTGGAGTGAATGTTTGATTTGTTCGGCATTCCATCCATCATGTGTCCCACACCCGCTGGTGGCATGCCTGTTCAACTATCACAACAGGGATAATATCCTACAGATTTCCGGCACCAAAGGCCCATGGCCAGAGGAAAACCAGTTGGTTACGATATTTCCGGACTACACGGCTGATGTAAAAAATGAAGGGCATCCTATTATACAGTGAAACTTAGACTCGGACATATGGGGCTCAAATATACATTGATTTGTCCAGCTAAACTTGGTCATGGACAGTGACAGGGCACTCCTTTTCCAATCTATACATGAAGCCTGGGACTGTTGGAATCTAAAGGGGAGCATCCTCCATCGGACAAGCCGGATACTGAGAAGGGTTTGACTTTGGCACGGAATATGCACTGATCGTCCCATAAGTCCGCTCTCACCCTTCCCAGGACCAGGCAGTAAAAGAGTGCTCAAGCGGTGACTTCACTGGTGCAGGTGGGATCCCCTGATCTGGGACCCGCTCTGGTGCCTTGAATGCTCCAGAGGCACAGTCACTGAGTGGCTCCCTGCCAGGCAAGCTCCCGGACACACGGAGAGGGACCTGAGGTCACCCCAATGATGTGCGTGTGTTTTACAATGTCACAAACTTAACGAGATCCACTATGCAGTGGTGGAAGGGGTGCTGGATTGGTCGCCCTTAACGTCTGTGGCAGTATACACCCCAACCACAGGGAAGACAGCCTTCTTTATGACTTTAACACCTGCCCTGTTGGCAGACTCAGCCGCACTCACACTTTGCTGCAAGGACTACAAGGGGGTCCTGGATTTGGCAATGGAGAGATCCACCCCCCCGCCCCTTCCTCCGCACAGGGGAGAACTCTGGCGACTATAGCATCTAGATGATAGGGAGTACTCCCATTATTCAGCGGTACATGTGTTGCACTCGACTGGATATGGTCTTTGCACCGCCGCCGTTGGTTATGCAGCGTACATGAGCAGAATACCTGGGATGTACCATCTCAGATCACAATCCCTTGCTGATCTCACTTGGGTGGGGCAGGTCCAGGCATCAGATTCCCATTTGGAGCTTACCTACCACTGCCTTAGATGATGTGGGGGTTCAGTTCACAGAATGGGGAAGCCATATACCACTACTTCCAGGACAATGAAGGGACAGCCTCAGACACCCAGGTTGAGTGGGACGCATGCAAAGTGGTGTTACGGGGTATGTGCGTTAAGACAGTGTATGGTGTACAGAATGGGTTGAATGCAGAAGGGACTGAGGGGACTGCCTTGGGGTGCTAGAAGAAGTAAAAGGGGCAATAACACAGCCTGTAAAAATGTACCAGGCACTGATGGGTTTCCGGTTGAATTCTACGCACATTACCGTGCCCAGTTCGTCCCTCAGCTGCTGAAGGTGTACGAGACAGTGGTGGCTTGTAAGACCTTGCCGGCTTCCATGAGGAAAGCAGTGATTGTTGACCTTCTCAACCCTGGCCATGATTCTTTAAATGTGAAATCCTACTGTCCAATGTCCCTCTTGATTACAAGGTTCAAAATTTTTGGCCAATGGTCTGACCCAGTGGTCGTTTGGTGCATTCCAACCAAACAGTTTCATCCCTGGGCGCAACACCTTCATTTTATGTGGTGCTTATTCCGCATTATGAATTGGGCTAGGCACACCGAGATGGAGGGTTAGGTTGCCTCCCTTGATATTGAAAAGGGGTTTGATTCCTTGGGGCGGCCTTATCTCATGGCGGTTTTAACACACGCGGCGTTTAGACCACCCTTTCTCAGATGGGGTGGAATTGTGTATGAATCAGATTGCCTGTGTGTGCACGGGGAAAGTGATATTGGGACCATTTCCAGTGCCTAGCGGCACAAGGCAGTGCTGCCCTCTTATCACCATTATTGTTCGCCCTCATGATGGAACCCTTGTCGTGCATGCTGCAGGACTATGCACCACAGGGGGGTCTTGTGGTAATGGGATACCCCCAGATTATATCCCTATATGTGGACGACGTACTGATTTACCTGAGGGCAGATCATACTGTGCTGCTGGGTGTTATGGACAGTGTTAAACACCTTTGGGTAAATGTCAGGGCTTCATATTAACTAGGATAAATCCTGCTTATTTCCTCTGATGCCCATCCCGGATGATCAAACAGATGTGCTGCAGCGCATGGACCTGAATTGACAGTTTGACTCCATCAAATAATGGGAGTGCAGGTATATTACGAGGGGCAAGCCCTTATGGAAGGGAACCTGGAGAAGGCAGTGATCTCCATCTGCTTCCCTTTTGGACCAGGCTGCCTCTGTTGTCTGAGTAGGATTACCATCGATAAAAGCTTGTGCTACCCCAGTTATTATATTTCTTTGTGACCCTCCCAATGATTGTGTAAAACCTTTCTTTAACGATCTATGGGGCATTGTGACAAGCTTGATAGGGGAGGGTGGAGGAAGGGGGTCTTGGTGCCCCTGATTACGAGCTATATTACTCTGTTGCTCACTAGCAATGGCCGATGTGATGGTTAGCTGGTGCACCACTGATTGACTGTGCGGGAATCCTAGCTCAACTAGCAGGACGACCCCTCTTGAACAGGCTCTTGGACACTGTCCATCCTCAGAACACGGACAGTGTATTATTGAGTATGGCTCTATATGTCTAGAGTCTGTAGGCCTGTGAAGGTAAGGAGAGCACGCCGAAGTGCCCAATCTACCAATTTGAGCAATACTAGAATGAGGCAGGTTTGATGGCAGCATATCGCGTTTGAGACTGGGAAGAAGCAGGGATTATGCCCTTTGCGGATCAGGGATTCTGTTCTTGATACCTTAGCATTAGACCACAGGCTGGGATTGGAACAGTTCATGCTATACTCTGCCTTTAGGGGAGTGATGCAGAAGACATGGGGGTCTTAACAGGAGCAATCTACTGTGGGAGTGCCAGTAGAGACAAATCTGATAGGTAGGGAATACCAACAGGGCCATCACAAGCCTCTACTTCACGCAACAGCGCCGACTAGTTTGGGAGCATGCAACTCCGTGTGATTGGTGGAAACTTGAACTCATAACTGATATCTCAGAAAGATTGTGGGACTGGTGCCTTCACTCAGGCAGGTAACACGCAGTTTCACCTCATTCAGTTCCAATATCTCCATCATGCATACCTCGCCCTACAAAAGATTGGCAGGATGTTCACAGGTGCGACTAGCAATTGCCCACAGTTGCAGGAAAGAAGATGCAGATTTTCCTTACGTGGTGTGGTCGTGCATGGGGGGCGTGGCCAGGCGCCGATGTAAGCGGGAGCGGACTCCAGAGCTCCATCCACCATATCCCCCAAAGAAAATTATCCTGAGCCCTGGGCACGCACCCATGGCAAAATTTGGGCTGTGGAACACCCTGGTCTGGAGCAGACACCAAGACAAATCCTGGCGGGTGGAAAAACAGAAGATTTTCTCCTGAATCAGAGGCACATGACAAGACAAGATGGCAGCCGCAGAATAAGGAGGGTCCCGGAGTCAGCGGTGGTGAGGTGAGGGCCAAGACACTGCAATACGGGAGCCCTGTGCTGAGAGGAAGCTGGAGGGCGGTGGAAGCCCTGGGGTTGTAACCCAGAACTCAGGCTAGAGTGGCGCAGAGCAGAGCTTCTGGTCCGAAGAGACGTCTGCATACTCACTGGCGCAACAGACCTCGGCAGCCAGCTGTCGCCGCCGAATGCAGACCTGCGACTGGCTCACCAGACGGGTGCAACCTAAAAGGTGAGGCAGCGCACCTGGGGGGCCCGTGGCAAGCTGGGCACCCTGGGGGAACTTGAGGAGTGCTTGAAGGGGGCGCCATCCTCCGGTGCAGGCCCCTGGAACACGGTGCATGCCTAGTTCGGCCGGCCTCGTAGTCACACCTAGGCCTCACCTCAAGTGAAGAGGGCACTGGTAGAACCAGGCGGCAGCAGAGGATGGAGCTCTGAGAAGTCATGCTCAGTGACGCACCTGAACAACTAGACCCAGGGAGGATTACCTACCTACCTACTGCCTTTTGGGGAGCTAAGCACACAGCACACCTATTTTCATTGAAACCTCAGCCTTTTGCGCTTGGACTGGCTGAGTCGCACCAGAGGTTAAGAGTGACCACTGACAAAGTCGGTCAATCGAGGCCCAAGAGGTGATCATTGGACGTTGGCCATGGAAAAAGTTCCCACGAAGAAGGGATATGCTGCCCTTGGCGCGGAAAGTGCGGGTCATCAGAATGATGATGACGACAAAGCAGTTGAGGAGAGGAGAGACACTGCTCCCACAGGGCCCACCCTAGAAGACATTATGCAGGCCATCACCGCCTCCAGAGAGGCGCTGGAGACAAAGATTGATTCAATTGGAGCGGACCTCAATCTCCTGAAGGACGACCACCGCAAGCTCAAAGAGCGTGTTGTAGTTACTGAAAAAGCGCTCACTGACATTCAAGAAGCAGTAGCTACTTTGCAGAAGTCGCTGAAAATTTTGGAAGCCAAGGTTAAGGTACTACAAGTGAGGTCAGAGGATAGCGAAGGGAGATCTCGCAGAAACAACCTACACATAGTGGGGGTTCCGGAACGGGCGGAGGGACGGATGCGGTGAGATTCCTTGAGGACTGGCAGAGGTGGCCCCAGAGAGCTTTCCCCCTTTTATGCACTGGAGAGAGCTCACAGAGTCCCTGCCAAACCGCCCAAGCCTGGAGCCCCCCCTTGCCCACAGGTGGCGTGACTCCTGCATTTCGGGGATCGGGATCACGTTCTTCAACAAGCCCATCAACAGCAGGACTTACAGATAGGTAACAATAAAGTGATGATATTCCCAGACTTTACCAGGGAAGTGCAGCCTCAGCAGGCATCCTTTATGGCCCTCAAAAGAAAGCTTCGACAATTGCAGATCCCATATGCAATGCTGTTTCCAGCATGTCTACGGGTGGCTGACAAATCGGGAACGTAGTTCTTCACAACTCCGCAAGAGGCATGGGAGTGGCTTGAATCTCACCGGGGCCGAGAGACTCTGACTTCTTCCCCGGACCTGACACGACAACATCAGACCAAGAGCCAGCATTCAGCTAGGGGCACATCTCCCAAGGAACAATGATCAGAGCGGCGCAAGGTACTGCAAGCAATTGCGGAGCATCGCTGTGGAGGCACCAGCCCAAGCAAAAGTGGTTCCGACACGGACAGATCTGAAAGTTCACTGCCAGTTAGCGCACATGAGGACTCAGACTGAACTATGAGAAGTTACACCTCAAACGGCGGATGAAATTGCATAAGTGGGGGGCGTGGCGAAGCGAGCTGCAATGGCGGACGTGTGCTAGAGAGCTCCGTCCGGCCCGCAACTTATCCGCCGATTATCCTGGCTCCCTCGGACCGCTGACGAGTCCTGGAGGGGGCGTAGCGGCACCAGATCCTTGCAGGAGGCGCTGGGTGAACAACGCCAGTGCCCGGAGGGCAGGGGACCGGACGCCGACGGGCGCGGGTGCAGCGGCCTGGTGGACGGCAGTGCAGCCGGGGCCTCGAGTTTGGTGATCCCAGGGGCGGACGCAGGACGCGCGTCGGCCCAGGCGCCCTCGGAGCGGTGGACGTGGCAGCGGGAGACCTGCTGGCGGCGGCGGTTCTCGGGGGGCACATCGGCCCCTGGAACGACCGAGAGCTTGGTTCCAGCTACTGGTGAGGAGGCGAGTGGAAGGAGGGGCGTCCCGGCCTACGCGGCGCAGGGATCAAGATAGGCCGGTGGGAGCTGGTCTGGCCTCGGCGGATCCGGGTGCGAGGGGGCCCCTTCGCGGCTGCGGAACTGAAGTCTCTGGAGGTACGGGAGCCCCCCCACATGGCGTCCCCCCCCTGTCCCCCCCCACTGTGGGCCTACCTCTGCGTCTGGGGGTTCGGCAGCTAGGTCGGGCCGCGGGGGCTGGAGTGTCCCTGAGTGAGTGGCCCGCAGGCTCTGGACGGCTGGAGCTGGGGCCGTCGGGCCTGGCGGTGCCTCGGCATCTGGGGTGGACGGGGCCGCAGAGGAGCCTAGCGGTGGCAGGTGACGACCCATAGGGGGTGCTTCGTGGCGGGCACGAGGTGTTGCACTGATCGGGAGGAGCGGCGGACCCATAGCGGCAGGGCGGTGCGCCCGACAGCCTTGTGGCAGTTATTGGGCTGGCCAGTGTGACGCCGTGGGCTTTGGCTTGGATCGTGCCTCTGGGGTCCGGTATCGGCGGCTGTGTCGAGTCGCGCCCCCCCCTGTGAACCCGGGACCCAATCCGGTTCTGGTGCGGTTTCACGGGTGTGCCACGTGGGCTGGGCCGCCGGTGGGCCGGCTCCGGGAGATCTTTGGTGCGGGTGCCCCCGGCCGCATACTTCGATAGGCGCAGGAGGTCCACGGCGGTGCACCATGACGAGGGACAAGGGCGGTGCTGGCTCCACGAAACAGGGGCCGATCGATAAGTTCACGGGCCCGGGTGCGACGAGCAGGGCTGCCGGGGCCTCCCAGGGAGTGGTGCCGGACAATGCTGCGCTGATGGCGGCGATTACCCAATCCCGGGACATGCTTGATGCTAAAATCGGTGCGTGCGCGCGGATGTCATGCTACTGCGACAGGGCCTCCGCAATGCAGTCTCTCGTATAACGGAGGCAGAAACCCGCATCTCCGGGGTGGAAGACGATGTCTGGGTCCTCAAACAAAAGGTAGCGGGCTTGGAGAGTATTCAGAAGGGCCTGGCGCTCCGGGTCGAGGATGCGGAGGGACGGGCCCGGAGGAACAATCTGCGCTTTGTGGGCTTTCCGGAGGGGTGTGAGGATGGGGGGATGGAGCGATTCCTTACACAGTGGCTGGAGAGTTGGATCCCCGCTGAGGCGCTCTCTCGTTGCTTTGTCGTGGAGCGGGCCCATAGGGCGCTCCTACAGAAGCCTCCGGTGGGTGCTCGTCCACGCCCAGTGATTGCTAGGCTCTTGAACTATCTCGACCGTGACACGGTGCTGAAGCTGGCCCGCGCCAAGGAACCTTTGCTATATAACAATCACCGTATCATGGTATTTCCAGACTATACCCGGCTGGTTCAGCAACAACGCCAGTCGTTCATGGCTGCTAAGGCCAGGCTGAGAGAACTGAACCTTCCGTATGCTCTGCTCTTTCCTGCCCGCCTGCGAGTGGTGTTTAAGTCCCACACGCACTTTTTTGAGTCCCCGGAAGAGGTATTCAAGTGGACGGACGAAACTGTGAGGGTGCGGGTTCGCTCCCCGCCTGGGATGCATTCGGACTCGTCCCTAAGCGAGGGGCCATCTAAGGACGCTAACAGCCGACGCCGGAGGGGACATGGTCGCTCGCGCTCCCGAAGGCACTCCGCATCGCCGGGGGGCCTGGCTCGGGGGGCGGCGGCGGCTCGGTCTCCTCCTTCGGTCCCATGATGTGCGTCAGGAGTGGGTTGCTGCACTATCCCTTCCATTAGACTCTGTGACTATTGCGTATACTGGGTCATGAGGGAGCTATTACTATGGGCCGAGTCCCTATTTGTTTAGGGTGGTGGGGGGTGGGTCTGGGTGACATGGGATGTTTACTGGGGATCCATTGGTGTGCGCGGTCCGTGCCTCCCTGTTGGGGGCCGGTTACCGCACACGCCGCGACAGGTACTTCAGCGTTCTTGAGGTATGGTGTTGGCGGTTTGGGTTGGGGTAGGGGGTTTGTTGAGGGAATGAGTTGCACTCACACATTGTGCTCTTGTTGTTATTTACCCCCGCAACTGGGTCCAGGTATTTGTGGCCTATTTCAGCAGAGGGTCCTATGGCGGGCAGGAACGTAGGGATTGGAGGGCCCGCGGGCTGTCTCCGCATCGTGAGCTGGAATGTTCGGGGTGTGTTAGACAAAATTAAACGGGAGGCAGTGCTGCGCCAGGCCAAGAGGATGGGGGCGGACATTCTCCTTCTGCAGGAGACGCATTTGATGGGTTCCAAGGCCCTGTGTCTGCAGCGTTATGGTTTCCACCAGGTCTTCCATGCTGGGTTTACGCAGGGTTCTAGGGGGGTGGCGGTTTTAATACATCGTCGAGTCCCTTATGTACATGTGAAACAGTGGTTAGATCCGTAGGGACGATACATACTTCTTCAGGGTAAGATTGGGGACAAACCTATTGTACTTGGCTGCGTCTACGCTCCCCCCCCCTCCACTTCAATGGTCCTTGGTGGAACGGTTGCTCTCTCTGTGGGCAGAGATGCCTGATGTGGCTGCGGTGGTAGGGGGCGACTGGAATGATGTCATGGATTTGGGAAAGGATAGGGATCGGGCCGGGGGTGGTGGGGGGGGTGCTCAATCCACCAAATTGTCTTCCATGGTACGGTGCCTTGATTGGGTGGACACGTGGCGACGTGCTCGGCGATCAGAGGGAATATACATACCTCTCTGCGGTCCATAAATCCTTTTCGCGTCTCGATTATATCTTTGTATCCCGGGTAATGGCGACAAGGGTGACCTCTGCGGAGATCCTCCCTAGAGGGTTGTCGGATCACTCTCCGGTCTCCGTGGGGTGGGAGTGGGGCAGGGGGCGGCAGCCGTTTCGTTGGCGATTGGCGGTGTGGAACTTGCAAAACCCGGAATATGAGCGTTGCATGAGGGAGGCTATTGCGGACTATCTTGTAGCTAACGCGGGGTCGGCTCCTAGTGCGGTCATTCTTTGGGAGGCCTTAAAGCCCACCCTCCGGGGGGGTCGATATTGCCTGGTGTGCCGCGGCCCGAGAGGCACTGGTTCGGGCGGAGGCGGAGGTGGAGGGACTTGAGCGTCGGAGTCGGGGGACAGGGGCGGGTCCGGCGGTGCGACAGCTGCTGCTAACGTGGCAGTCTTACGCCTCTCTATTGATGGATGAGGCCCGACAGGTGTGGCTAGCTACGCGTAGTCGAATATATCAGTGGGGCGATAAGTCAAGCAAGATGCTGCATCGGCTCTGCCAGGGCGCATATGCTCCGCAGGCCCTGCCGGGGTTGTTAGACGCAGAGGGGGTGTCGATAACGGACCCATTGACAATCGCGGAGAGCTTCGCTACCTACTACGCGGCCCTATACGCCCCTAAGGAATGCCTCGACGAGGCTACGGTGGTTAGGTTCCTCGAGGACCTCCCGCCCAGGGCGGTATCGGATGAGGCGCGTCGGCAGCTAGATCTCCCACTTTCAGAGGAGGAATTGGGTAAAGCGCTGGGGGAACTTAACTCCGGGAAAGCGCTGGGTCCTAATGGGTTCCCCAGCGAGTTTCTTCTTCGCTATAATCTACAACTGGCATCGTACTATCGAGCTGTGGTGGAAGAGGCCAGGGAGACTGGTCGACTCCCGTGGGACTGGCGTCATGCAGAGGTAGTGGTGTACCAAAAGCCTGGTCGGCCTCCAGAGCGTCACGAGTCTTATCGCCCCATCTCGCTTCTGAACGTAGAGGCCAAGGTCCTGGCTAAGGCCCTGGCCAATCGCTTCCTGCCCTATATCTCGACCGTGGTTCATCCGGACCAGGCGGGATTCATGCCTCACAGGGCTACGCGGCATAACATACGGAGGGCGCACGTGGCATTGGCGGCGGTTCGGGGGACGGGGGGGCCAGCGGCGCTGTTGCTGGCAGACATGGATAGGGCGTTTGATTCCTTAAGTTGGACCTATTTGTTTGCCCTACTTCGTCGACTCAATCTGGGCCCTCGTTTCCTGTCCTATGTGGCGCTCCTATACACTGACCTGACGGCGTCGGTCCGTGTGGCGGGGGCGCTCTCCCCCAGCTTCCCTGTTGGTCGTGGCACTAGACAAGGGTGCCCCCTGTCGCCCTATTTATTTGCCGTTGCCATGGAGCCTTTGGCGGCGTGGGTACGTATAGATGCGCAACTGCAGGGATTTGAATGGGCCCCTGGATTATCGGACAGAATAGCCCTATATGCCGATGACGTCTTATTCTTCCTGACGGCGTTGGACAGGTCGGGGCCCCGTCTACTGGAGATAATGCGGATCTTTGGAGAAACGTCCGGGCTGTACATGAACCCCCGTAAGTCCACCTTGTGGGTTCTGGGTGACCGGGGGGTGGGAGAGTGGGCCTCTGGGCTGCAAATAGCGGACAGTGGATTTAAGTATTTGGGTGTCTTTCTATCAGAGGCCCCGGAGATGTCGTGGGCACGGAATGTGGCGCCGGTCTGGGCGTGCGTTCGAGAGGATATTACGACTTGGTCCCGCATGTCGCTGACAATCTACGGTAGATCGGCGATTTTTAAGATGGTGGCACTTCCTCGGCTATTGTACCAACTTCAGAACCACCCATATACGATCGCGCCCAGCTGGTTCCGTACGGTGAATTCGGTGCTCGGCCAGTTTCTGTGGGGACAGGGGGCGGTACGTGTGGCGTTGCGTAAGTGCTTTCTATCCACCTATTGTGGTGGGCTGGCGACCTCCGACATGCTCTCGTATTATCAGGCATCACACCTATTGGTCCTCAACAAGTGGTGGTATGGCGACCGAGGGGACCCGGCTTACACTCTCGAGCGACACTTGATGGGGCGGCATTCTCTCCATACGATCCTTTATTCGCCGGCGCTGCGGGGCTCGCTGCCGCCGGTTTCCAGAGTAGTCTTCCAGATCTGGCGGCAGTCCTTAAAGAGAATAGGGTGGTGGAACACATTAACGGGGGAAACACCGCTATGGCATAATGGGCGGCTACCGGAGTTAGCGGCGCTACAGGGGTTCGGCGGCTGGGACGACATCGGTATCTCTACCTTGGGCGATGTGACAAGGAATGGATCCCTTAAATCGTTTCTGGACCTGCAGGAGGAATTTGATATGCCCCGGACGCAGTTCTTTCGATTCCTCCAGCTTCGCCATGCACTTGCTCCTAGCCTGGAGGGCCTGACAGACATTCCCGAATTTAGCCCGGTGGAGGCGAAAGTCTTCATGGGCGATCTTGTAACCAAAAAGATCTCCCGGATATACCAGTCTCTGGTCACCCATAGTGCGCCCTCCCTGGATAGGTTACGGACGGCGTGGGAAGACGATGTAGGCTTGTTGGAGGAAGAGGATTGGAGGGAGGCCCTGGCTGCCCCGCGGGGCGCGGCCATTGCGATGCGCCTCCGTCTGGTGCAGTTCAAATATCTACACCGGGTATATTTCACTCTGGTGCGCCTGTATAGAGCGGGCTTGATCGCCTCGCCGGTGTGCCTCAGGTGTGGTGGGGCGGAGGGTTCCTTCCTGCATACGGTTTGGCTCTGCTCGTCGTTGGATCGATTCTGGAGGGGGTTTTTTTCGTGCATGTCTGAGGTCCTGGGGTAAGAGTTAAACACACAGGGGTAACCCTATAACCCAAGGAACCTGGGCCTCATCAACATAATATAAACAATGGTTCCAAAGGGAAGCAGTTACTTAAAATTGAAATAATTCAAACAGCAAAAAAATTTCTTTAAGAAGAATCACAAAACACAGCATTAATAGATCAACCAAATAATCAATATTGCACAATGAATTACAATTCGAAAATACAACAATTTATTTTTGGGATTTTCATTTGGATATCAACTCATTTGAATATGGACAAAAATGAAAAGGCTGTATATACAATATTTGTAGAAAAACGACGCAGTGACAAAGTGAATAAAGTGACTAAGTGTAGTTGTGAAAGTGTAAATATTTACAATATATGCACGTGATTATCAATAAAATCCAAGTAAACACAAAATTTTTGCAACAATTTGCAAAAAAGTCCGCAGCTTAATTATGGATAAAGAATAAACCTTGTAAGGCACATGTCCTAACTTTTTATGGTATATACAAGGAATTTCCAATTGGTAAGGGACTGTAGAACCGTCAACGTTTCGACCCTATATCAACCAGTCGTTGTACAAAGTCATATCGGGTCTTCTTCAGGACACAGGAGGTGTATAACAGCCTAAACAAAATGAATATATATAGATCAGTGTCTAAGCTGTGTTAAGGGTTTTGAGACAAGGAGAACAAGAGTTTCCCCATCCACTCACCTAAATTGTAGGTGATGGGACAGATGTCCACCAATATGCCGCAGTTGCCACTCGATATCAATCGGAAGGGACTACCTGGTGACATGTATGCACATTAGTACGCATATATTAGATGCAAAAAATTTTTTAATTTGAGGCATTGAGACCATATAAAATTAATTACCAGAATCGTAGAAGATCTTGACTGTTAAACAGATTCGTCTTGGTCTAATTAGTAAGTCTTTTTTCGTCTTTTTTCGCTCTGATTAACGGGACCTGTTGTGAATTGCTACAGATATAAACCCAGATAAGAATAATCAGAATGATATTCATGACAAATACTAGGTACCATTATAGGTTAGTAGTTCGCATGATGGCTCACCTGACTTCAAGGTAGAGACTTTACGTGTAACACTGCAGGAGGCACAGTCATCAGGACACGAGTTCAACTAGAAATGCATAAAGCAACCCACATTTAGTACCACAAGAGTCGTATGGTCTGTTAGAAATTCAAATAACCCCGTACTTTGGTCATAATTATAAAAATAGAAATGTGGCTTGATTCCTTTCACTGATAAATTATAGGTGCGGTATCCTCAACACTATCCCGATGGGGATCTACTCCCAAAAGGCATTGCCTGGTTACAAATCGATATATTCACTGCCAACGTGCACCATTCAATTCATGACACACGATTTAAAAGTGTAGGTACCCGGTGAGCCAATGACTAACCACTACAAACAAATTAACCGATCCGCCGTCACTTTACCGGTAAGTCAGTTAACGGCCTACTAACGATAAAAACAACAAAGTAAGCCACAGGTGTGCGGCAAAACAGTTGAGACGCCTCCTACCTGATGCTTTTCCGTAGTTTCTCTTATTCAGGGGGAGTCCGTCTGTTACACGCAGCCAGCCCGGGAGAAAAGCGTGCAGCAGCTATATTATGGCTGTCAACGGACATAGAAACAGGACTGTTGTGGGCCATGTCAATTGGTCTCTCCAAATAGACTAATTCCGAGTCTTCGATAACCCTTTCCTTATTTTAAGACAGTTTTCAATCAAGTTGGACAAATAACCCGCAGTTACATCGGGTTCCTTTGCCAGAGTTATGACTCAAGAGACAGAGCTGCGGACTATTTTGCAAATTGTTGCAAAAATGTTGTGTTTACTTGGATTTTATTGATAATCACGTGCATATATTGTAAATATTTACACTTTCACAACTACACTTAGTCACCTTATTCACTTTGTCACTGCATCGTTTTTCTACAAATATTGTATATACAGCCTTTTCATTTTTGTCCATATTCAAATGAGTTGATATCCAAATGAAAATCCAAAAAATAAATTGTTGTTTTTTCGAATTGTAATTCATTGTGCAATATTGATTATTTGGTTGATCTATTAATGCTGTGTTTTGTGATTCTTCTTAAAGAAATTTTTTTGCTGTTTGAATTATTTCAATTTTAAGTAACTGCTTCCCTTTGGAACCATTGTTTATATTATGTTGAGGTCCTGGGGTGGCAGCTCCAGCGTACGCCGCAGCTGGCCTTGCTTCACGTCATGGACGATATTGGGGGTAATGTCTATCAACGGCACCTCCTGTTGCTTGGTCTTACCTTGGCGAAGCGAGACATAGCCAGGCAGTGGAAGGATGAGCGGGCCCCTTCGGCGGCCGCATGGAAAAATGGTCTGGACTTTTGTATGGGCCTGGAACAACCTATCTTTGTGGCTCCGGGCTGCCCACACAAGCATTTCAAGATTTGGAAGCGGTGGGCGGATTATCGGGGCCTGTGGCTGGAGCCCCCTGCTGTGCCTGACGATATCCCAGTGGGAGTGGGGTAGGACTAGAGTGATGGGGGCTGTTCTTTGGGGTGTCGGGCGCCATGGGGGTGCGGGGGCGGCCTGGGTGTGCCGGGTCTCTACCAGGGTGGATGGGTCGGGGTCCTTACTCCTTTGCTGTGGTTACCGGGCGCGGGTGGGAGAGCGGTTTTCAGTGAGTGAAGCGCAACTTGGGGGGGTGGGTGGGGGGGGCGGAGATCCGAGGTTATATTTTAGATCAAAGAATGTAATGGCTTGTTTTGTTTCTGGTGTTCTGTTTCTTCTTTTTCAAAAACACAAAACGAAAATTGTCCTTTGCAATGTCTCTCTCTGTAATTCTGTGCGGTAGTGGCGTCTGGGGTCACAGAGCCCTGCCTCTTATGTGCAAATGACGAATAAAATCTGTTGTAAAAAAAAAAGAAATTGCATAAGTGGGGCAACTTATGGTATGTTTTGGAGGACTTCTGAGAAGCCGAAGTAACTCATGTGGGGAACCAGATATAGCAGCAGCTGAACGGGGACGGCATTCCCACTGGGGCTACCGATCAAGTTATAATGACGGGGGATACAGCCTGGAAGAGCTTGAGCCCGGTAGGGTAAGCCACAAACCTCACGACTTCTAACGGACTTCCAACTATTAACTTTAAGTTTGGATGGGAACTAGTTTGTGTGTACCTGTCCTGGGGAGGGGGGAGTTGGGGCGTTCATTTTGTTCAGAGGTCGAGGTTCTGGGCCAGGCGTGTCGCTTTAGGGGAAGTTGCTAGAGATGTGACCCACCTCATACAATGGTATCCACCGTAGGTATTAAATGTCTATCCTGGAATGTCCGGGGGATGCACACTAGTCTGCGCTGCCATAAAATTCATGCATACTTGGTCAGGAGGGGGTTGCAAATTTGATGTTGCAGGAGACCCACTTAACGGCCAAGGAAGGCACTGCGCTTCAGCGTAGGTTGAGGGGGCAGGTGTTTTATACCACTTATTCGGCCTTCGCCAGAGGGACCCTGATCTGGGCGGGGGTCCCCTTTCAATGCACTAGACAGATAATTGACCCAGAGGGGAGATTTGTAGTGGTCTCAGGGCACTTGGATGGCAGAGACATAGCACTTGGGAGTTTATATACCCCTAACACGGAGCAACCTGCCTTCCTGGCACAACTGTCAAGGTTAATGGCTTCGGTCATGACGGGTTCAGTGTTACAGGGTGGCTATTTTAATTGTGTGACTGACATTGGGTTGGATCACTTCCATCCTCCACTCCCTGATGCTCCCATACACTAAGTTGCGGAGGCCAGACGGAATTGGCAGCAGAAGTTGGGGTTGATAGACACTTGGAGGTCCCAGCACCCCGGGAAGAGGGATTACTCCTTTTTTTCGGCGCTACATGAACTCCATGTTCGCTTCAACACTATTCTGTTTTCTCTGGATGTACATGGGGGGGGGGGGGTCGTCAAGCTGCGTGAGTACCTGACCAGAAAGATCTCTGATCATAATACGCTCTTGTTGAACCTGGAGTGGACAAGTCTGCGGCCCAAAATACCTGCTTGGAGCCTGCGACCGGAAGCACTGGCGGACCAGGTCTTCCATGCTACAGTGGGCACCGCTATAGATCACTAATATGTTTTAGACAATGCTAATACGGCGACGAACCCGCTCATTGAATGGGACTTCTTTAAGACTGTCATCAGGGGGCGTTGCATTGCGGACATGGTGGGAGCACGGAAGGTTCTCTTGCGAGATATACAAGGGGCAGAACAGAGACTCCGCAAAAGACCAGAGAGGGCTGATAAACATGCGGAACTCCTGGAGACTAAAGAAGCAAAGGCAGTCCAGGTGGAGCGGCTGCATTGTTTCGACCACAAGACTTATGCCACCAGAGCCCACACTGAGAAGGACTAGTCCGGGGCTCTCCTGGCTTGGTTAGCTAACTCGGCAAGGGGGGGGGGGGGGGGGGGGGGGGGGGGGTCAACGCGCCCAGTTCCTGAACTACTACACTGACTTTAGCAGATTGGCCCCAACAGACAAGGGTATAGCTCAGTTCATAGGAGAAGTGAAACTTCCGGTTGAGGCTCCTAGGCTAATGGCTCTCTATAATAGAGCGAACCAAGAAGGGCACTGACCTACTTCGACAAGAGAGGCGATGATTATCCCACTCCACAAGCCCGGGAAACTGGCCTGGGATAGAACAGCGTACTAGCTGCTCTCCATGCTCAACCTAGATTATAAAATCCTGAGCCGTATACTGGCATCCCTCCTCTTGCCACATATGGCTACCCTGATCCATAACGACCAATCGAGCTTTATCCCCACCAGAAACATGGCAATGAATATACTGCAGCTCCTGCGTGTACTGGAAGCAGACACTTACCAGAAAGAGGAGGCAACTGTCTTTGCAGTTAACATCGAAAAGGCATTTGATAGCCTTGAATGGCCTTACCTCTTTCAAGTGATGGGGAAATTTGGGTTGGGGACAAAGTTCGTAGAGTGGAAAGCTCTCTTGTATAGAGATTCTACGGCTAGGGTCAGGATTGGGGGACTGATATTGGACGCCTGCAAGGTGGGCCAGGGAACGAGACAGGGCTGTCCGTTGTCGCCTCTACTGTTTGGCCTGGCAATGGAGTCCCTGGCAACCCGCGCTAGATCGGGCCGGTACTATCAAGGCCTGAGGGTGTCGGGCAGATCCAGTATATAGCGCTATACACGGACGACTTATTAATGTTCCTTGCTGACTCGGGGGAGGCACTCCGTGGGGCTAAAGAGCTTCTGCATGCTCTGGGAAGGGTGGCGGGGCTAGGAGTGAATTGGGCAAAGTCATGTCTATTCCCGACCGGGACAAACAGACTAGGGCCACCAGAGCCGGAAGGTGTGAAGTGGGAAGATAGATGCCTGACTTACCTGGGTACTCAAATATACCATGCCCAAGGGGATCTGTTAGAGGGCAATATAGGAAGAGCGATGAGAGCTACTAAAAGTAGCTTTGGCTTTCGGGCGTTCCCTCCCATTACCAGTTGCGCGCCGAGTCGCCCTCCTAAAGATGGTAACATTGCCAAGATTCTTGTATTATTTTAGTTCACTACCAGTATGGATGACGCCCGACTATTTACTCAGCTCAAAACAATGATTGTGGGGTTCTTATGTGGAACTGGGAGACGCCCCAGAGCGGAGGGAGGCTTAGCTGTGCCTGACTTTGAGGCCTACTATCTTGCAGCACAGATGCAGTGGTTCACAAAGTGGATTTTGGGATGACTCAGGGGGACAGATGGCCAAGGGGGTGATGACCCGAGCCTGCGACTACTATCACAAATAGTGTTGAAACTCCCCACGCCGGTTTGTTTACTACCCCCTGACTTGCTAACAGTGCATAAGTGCTGGAATAGAACTCTCAGGCGAGCAAGGACCGGATGCCCTTATGCACCTGACATTCCATTGACCATGTGTGAGGTGCTATCACATGGGGGGAATTTGCCCAGGTTAGAGGCTTGGAGAGAAGTGGGGATATCTACAGTGGGGAGTTTATATGAGGAGAGTGCTATGTTCCCCTTCAATGACCTCCGAGAGAGATACGACCTACCAAGAGGTGATTTTCTGCTACACACAGCTTTCACGGTGGCCATGCGGAAACACTGGCAGATGGGTCTCTCGGAACCCCAGACGTCAACGGTCTGCCAATATGTAGTGACGGCAGCCGGAACCTACAAGGCGGATACTTGCCTATATAGGCGACTAACGCATGAAATACTACAAATCTTGACTCAGTTGCGTCTCAAGTGGGAAGAGAACCTGGGAGAGGCTATAGCTGAAAAACCATGGAGGGAATTGGTGGAGAGGGCCTGGAAGAGCACCAGGAATGCACGATTCCAGCTAGTCCACTTCTATATCTTGCATAGAGCGTACCTCACCCCGGATAAAATTAACGAATACTTTGATACCATCTCAGCCGCATACCCCCGGTGTAATATGGAGGGAGCAGGGTTTTTGCATATGTTTTGGGGTTGCCCAAATTTGAGTCGTTTTTGGGAGGGGGTTACTACAGTATTTGCGACTGTAGCAGACAGGGAGGTTGAAGCGACTCCAGGTTATTGCCTACTGCAGTGGTTCCCCCACACAGCTCGTAACAAGGTTACGAGTACATTTTTAGACTTGGGGCTGGTATTGGGCAAAAGAGATATCACTAGTCATTGGAAAGCGAGGAATGGCCCTAATATATCTGGATGGACAAGAGAATTTGTTAAGGGAGCAGTCCTGCTGCAAATAGCAAAAAGAACAGGGAGTGAGAAAGCATTAGAAACAGCTAGGGCATAGGTGGCACTGGTGGAGCTCCTGAAACACCCAGATGAGGACAGGGAAGATAGTCTGGCTGAATGAAATCGATGGCAGACTAGCTTACTGACTTCCAGACTATCTTACTGAAAGTTTGGCGGCCATATTGGCTGCCAAACTTTCAATAAGATAGTCTGCCATCGATTAAATTGATTTTCAATCTCCGTGATGATATTTAAATGCGTCTTATACGAGCACCCTGAGTAACAGATCACGTTGTGTTTGCTTGCGGTCCGTAGCCGAGAGAAGGAGTAATTGAATTCCCGGTAAGTGATATTTTCTCCCCCGCTTTGTCTAGAAACGCCCTAGACTTGATAGCCATATCCCTGAATATAACATATGCCTCTCGTTCTTGCCAACCTTCCCGGAGTGTGGATGAATTTCACCACATCTCCTTGTAAAAAAATTGGAAACAAACCACTGCCTCGCGGTCCGAGTTCGTTGGGCTTGCCATTTCCTACCCACACGAGTTAGGTAAGCTATGCTTTCTTAATCTTGAGAATTAATTACTCTTGAGAGTTATATACTTATTATAGTTCAACTGGCTAAGGTTGGCATGAGCAGTTACACTAACAGTTACTCGATACACGAGTCATTTGTTGGTTACCATTTAGATTGAGCAGTCTTTATATACCATGTAACTACACTTGGTGATGGTACGTCACTCGTTGTTTTCTCACGTGACTGCGCGTCCAGTGTCCAAACGGGCTAACAGCATGATGGTCAATTGCTCACAGTAATTGAGGCTATTTGTTTAATGCAAAGATCCTTCCATGAATAACAGTACTGCGTTAACTATACTAGTTAGTTCTTTATGATATTTTGAGCAAATGATGATGCCTTTCATCAAACGATAGGCCTCTATGAATA
The DNA here is from genome assembly GCF_964204655.1 of Triturus cristatus. NCBI lineage: Eukaryota > Metazoa > Chordata > Amphibia > Caudata > Salamandridae > Triturus > Triturus cristatus. Next base: position 270,906,441 of record NC_140592.1, on the reverse strand, counting down.
TTGGCAGTCACCTTTCTTGTGACATTCTAGTCCAGATTTTATAAACTAAACATCCTTAGAATCAGGGTGGCTTTATACATAAGTTGAGGAATGATTAGGTTGACCTCCCCCTTTCTTCTTTTGTCGAGACGTGTCAATGTTGTCCTATAATATGTTAACAGAAATCTTTGTCTATACATTCATAGGAGCCTATTCATAAGGCCTTTGTTCTCTATACTTGATTGATCTGGTTCACCGAACATGATCAAAGTAAGTATAAAACTACTCTGGATGCAAACTTTGAGACCACTCTTTTCAATCTGTGATAATAGATGACTCTCTCTCTTACCCTTAATTTATCATCGGGTTGAGGTTTGAACTGCACAGTATGGCAAATTTTGAATATGTGCCATCTTCTCTTTCCTTACACGGGTTATCTTTTCTTTCTTCTGATAAATTGTGTCATTTTAGACTATTTGAGTAATTGCATATATTATATTTATACAGGGGACTCTTTTTTAACTTGACTGTCTGTCCTGAAGATGGTCTGACGGATGATACTGCCACAACAGACCGAAACGTCGACTACTGCATCTATTTCCCTAACATGTTTGGCTACTGAGGAATTGTTCTCTATTGTTTTAGATTAATTTCCTTATTTTTGATTCTTTAAAATAGATGTTTACATCAATGATTTGTAGGCTCCTTCCTGTACCCTCTATCATGGTGTTTTATTGTTTCAGAATGTACCCCTTACATTCTTGTTCACATTAAAAGTGTGTACTTCTGAGAAAAACAGATATACCCGTGCTTGTAAAAATCTGTTGCATATTGATATTATTAAAAACTGTTACTTACGTTTAGATTTTTTCGAAGTTCAGTCACCATTTGGGGCTCAACATACAAATAATGAATCTGTACAATTTTTGACTGAGATTAATGAATTAAATCCCTTGTAGGCGTCTTTACCTATCAATAGTTTATCTGCCCAAGCCTCCAAGGGTATTTTGGGTTTCCCACTGGTTCGATACTCTATCTATGTGTGACATACAAAGAGAAAGTAAAAATGAGAAATAAAAATATTTTTCCTTGTTACGCATCTCATGGAAGGAATATCTTTTTGGTGCATTCCCAGATTTACCATTTCTGGTAAATCTAGAAATGCGTCAAAATTAATGGGAGTTGGGTGGGAAGACCCACACAACACCCATGGAATGCCTCGGTAGCTTGGAGTAAGGCAGTGCAGAAATTTACGCTGCTTTGCTTTACTCCAGATTTATAGAGCCACTCAGGGCTACTCAAAGTGGCCCTGGAGGGCTTCAAAAATCGCATTTAAGTTTTTTTTTTTTTTTTAAGAATCTTAATTAGCATTTTCAATTTTTGCAATACAAGGCATATTCAAGACATTCCTAAATACATTGATCAGGATAGCCACAAAGCAGAATATTTGCCATAGATCACAATACATGGCCCGTCATACTCAATACTTCACAATGTGCAGTATGGGGCTAACCACCAATCTACCAGGGTACCCAAATAACGATTCCAATTCGCTAAGTTCCACTTCAATTATTGAAAACATAATTCCAGTAGTAGGATAGTAAAATGACTCCAAAACAAATGGCCCAAATGGGGCAAAGAAAAAAAAAAAAAATAAAGGACCTTCTGCAGAGTGGGAAACATATCATGTACATCTATTTCGGCTTGTGGTGGGGAAATTAAATATAAAGAAGTTACAGCAGAGAGCAAGCGGGTTGACACATAAGTGAGAGGTTCATAGCTACCAGTTTACACAGATTCTGTAAGCTCACACTCACTCAGCAGTTGGACATATTGCACCGTCAGAATCTCAAGCCTTCTCAAATAGCAGTTGGTTAAGCAGGCTGAGTCGCCCCTGTGTGTGCATCCGTATCTGATTCGGGGCCCGAACCCATCTCCCCCTCCTCCTGTCCCTCTGGATTCTCCCAGGTCGCCAGCACTTCCCTCCATTGGCCAGCCATGGGGAGCTTCCTCATCCCCCTGGATTCCTCCCAACTGAGTGCTCTACCCTCCGCTCCACCCCACACAATAACATCTCTATGCCAGGTTGCGAACTGTGGACCCCTGGCAGATTTCCATTCCATTGCAATGCGGCGTTTTGCTAGTCCCAGCGCTAGGTCTACAAGTCTGTTCCCCACCTTTCGTTTCGGCAGTCTAGGAAAAAGGCCTGAAATGCAAGACTGTGGTGTGAGAGGAAAATCTCTGCCCGGTACTTCAGTTAGCTTACCCAGGACTGCCTCTCAGAAAGGTCGCAAAGCACCACACTCCCAAATCATATGACCGAAGTCCGCATCTGGGTGAGAACATCTGGGGCAAGAACGAACCTCGCCTTCATATGTCACATTGAGTCGATGTGGGGACATGTAAGCCATATGCATATAATTAAACTGAATATATTTAAGGCAGGAGTTGAGAGAGATTTTCTTGGGATAATGCAGGACCCTTCGCCATTCCACATCTGTTAACTCTTTACCCCCAATCTCATCCCATTTAGCACGTAGTCGGGTCAAGGGCTGCAGCGAGGCTTCCTGGAGGGCCACATAGAACCATTTCACAAGGTGCCTGGCCGTTCCATGCGTAAACAAGGTGTGAAGCTCCGGATGGGTTTCCGGCTCCTTTCTACCCACCTCCCACAGATGCGCAAAGGTTTGGGTCAGGGCTTCATAATGCAGGAACTGGCCAGGGGGCAGACCACAATCTTCTACTAGGCCATCGAAGGGAATTAGGGACTTGTCCAAAAAACAATATCCGACCGTGTCCAGTCCAGGTGGCCAGGTGCTCAATGGTAAAGACGGACTGGGGGTCGCCATGCGGCCGGGGCAGCACCAGGGTGTATTTAGCGGCCTACCATCCTCGGCTCCCACATCTCCTCCAGGCCTGAAAGGCAGTCTATTGTAGTAAGGAACAGTACGGTGTAGGGGTCCTAGGCTGTAGCGATTTTGCCATTATCAATCTAGCCAAGAACGTACCTTCCTCATTTACCTCTTCTATCCATTGCGCCAGCCACTGTAATTGACCAGCTAGCATATAGTATTCAAAATTTGGCACTTCCAGGCCACCCTCAGCAGCCGGACGCTGCAGCGTTGCCAGCGACACCCGGGAACGAGCATCTCCCCACGCCAGATCCCGAAGCAGGGCATTCAAGGGGCGGAACCACCAGCTAGGCATGAGGACAGGAAGATTAACAAAGAAGTACAACAAGGGGGAGGAGCCTAGCCTGCAGCCGAGATGGCCGCCTAGCTCTTCGGCTCCGCCGACCCTTTCGCCCTTCGTCGATATCCTGGCAAGAATCCTGCGCCTCCGAGCCCTACGCTTACCTGCGCCACGTCCCTGACCACGATACTTTGACTCCGGTCGAAAACGGAGCTCCCCCGGCGGAGTTGGGCCCCGGTTTCCATTCCGGCCTTCCAGGCGGTCGCGGCCGGGCCATTGTTTGGTGGGGACGGCCGGCGGCGACAACGATAGCAGCGGCCGCTGTGGAGAGGGAGGAGCCGGTACACCGGACCTGGAGCGCGGCGCTGGGATTCTCACAGCAGCCTTTTTCGTGCTCGGCTGCCCAGCGCGCCCCGCTCGCAACATTGTATCCAGCTCCCGTATACTGTATCCCGGCCCAGCTGGGAGAGGGCCGGGATCGCTTCTTTGTTGCAGCCTACAGCAGCGGACGCCATCTTCCGCATCGGAAGCCCTGGTCTCGCCGGTGGGTTTCCCTGCACCACAGATTCTCCTGCCTCTGAAGCCTTTCCACGACCGGCTGCCTCCACGTTTCCTGCACCACCGGGGCCCCGCAGAGAGCTTATCACCTTCCAGATACCGATGGTTGGTGAGGGGGGCTTGCTCCCCGGGGCGCTCGATGGTTGCTTGCCTAAGATGGCGGACGCAACAGCACCCTCCATCCTTGATCCGCCGCTGGGGCTTCGCGACATCCTGGCAGCACTGGAGGACCTGTGGTTGGCCTTCCGCGACTCTGCCACTGGTTTGGAGGACCGGTTTGATCGGACTTTTTCAGCTGGCCATGATGATTCTCCAGTGCGGCATGTTAAGCCACATCTTCAGTCGACTGTCGGTGGATCACCCGAGTTGAGGTATGTGGCGGTGACGGGGGGACGTGTCCCAGTGCCCGCTGCGGTACTCCTCGGCTCTGCCCTGGACGAGTCTGACAATCCTGCTCCCTCGGTATGGCCGGAGCTTGTGCCTCAGCCGCCGTTTTGCCCATCTCCTCTGTCCTTTGGTGCCACGTCTCTGAGCGTCCTCCTGGACTTGCTTCCTGTACATCGGCCGGCCGCTACTCTGGGATTTATGCATCGTCCTGCTCCCTGTTGTGCTAGCCACCGCATAGCAGTGGCGCATTCTGTGGTCCTTTACTATCGAGCTTCGCTCCAGTTTGACTTGTCTCTTACCCCTCGATTGCTGCAACGGACTCCATGGTGGCCCATCCAGTCCAGGTTGGCTGTACTGCAATTGGACTCTGTTGGACTGCAGATTCGAAGGGGCCAAGGCTGAGGAAGGGGGTTTTTCTTGTTGCACATTGATACGTATATGGCTGGGACTGGGACTTGTGACTGTTGGAGGTACATGTAGCAGGGTGTTAGGTCGGGGCCTGGGGTTGGGTGACCGCGGGTAACGATTTTGCTTGCATTGAATAGATCCTTGGCCCTCCTCCGATCAACCGTGACATTTTTTTTTTCTTTTTCTTCTCTTTCTCTTCTCCTACATTTCGGGTACTCTTTTGGGGCGACAGACACACTGCTAGGGGGGGTAGGCCGTAGCCTCTGCATGCGTGTAGGGTGGGGGGTATATTTCCTTGTTGGTTTTTTTTTTTTCTATGGGCCTCCTTTTTCTTTCTTTTCTCTCTTTCTCTTCTCCCTTTCTACTCTTTACCTTTCTCGTTTGTTCTCTCCTTTCTTATTTCTTGGGTCGAGGGGAGGATTGGGAACTTGTGGGTAGTGCTTGGGGATCGTCATGTGATATGCTTCTTTTCTATCCTGATTTTATTGAGTGCGATTGATTACCTTACGGATAATGCTTGCTGACTCTTCTGATGATCGTTGCCCACTATAGTCCTAACTGCATTGCTCTGATTCGGATCCTTCCAGACCTGTTGCTAAGGACTTATTTCAAAACTTTATAAAACTTAAACCTCATCATCCTGCGCTCGGCGGCACAATTGTGTATAACGTAATCTGGTCTATTTGTGCTTGTACTGATATGCTGCTGAATCGTATAATTGCTTGCTGATGTGCCCCTTTTTTTATGTCGAGGCCGGCCTGAGGGTTGTAGGCCCGTATTTGTCTGCACATACTGTTAAATAAAGGTTTTCAAAAAAAAAAAAAAAAAAAAAAAAAAAGTACAACAAGCGTGGAAGCATGACCATTTTGGATAAGGAGACCCTGGATATCACTGGTAGCTGCAATGTATGCCAAAACTGAACACTCCCTTGCAGGGATCGCACCGCCTTTCCGAGATTACCCTCCTTCAAGTCATCTAATGAATGGAACACTTGTATACCCAGATATTTAAACGTATTCTGAGCCCATACGATATTGGGCGCCAATGCATCCGGTCTAGGAAGGGGGCCTGCCACAGGGAATAGGTACGTTTTTGCTTTGTTAACCAGCAAACCCGAGAGGCCAGCAAAATCTTCTAATATTTGCATTACCGTCAGGGCGCCCACCACAGCATTCCCCAGATACACCAGAAGATCATCTGCATATAGGGAGATGTAATACATCTGCCTAGCAGAATCCAGTCCAATTCCATTACCCCCCTGACGCAGTCTCTCAGCTATAGGTTCGATCGCCAAGGGGGGAGAAGGGTGCACCCGTCTGGTCCCTCAAAACACACCGTATTCCCTGGATATTGTCCTAGCCGTTCGGACCCTGGCAGTGGGCGCCGCATATAATAACCGTACCTAACGGATCTATTCGTCTCCTAACCCCATGTGCCTCATCACTTCAAACAAAAACTTCCATCCCACTGTGTCAAAGGCCTTTTCCAGGTCAACAGAAAGCACGGCAGCCCGAGGATGAAGCGGAGCATCAGCATGGTACAGTATGGAATAAAGCCTATGAAGGTTATAGGAGGTGTTACGGGTAGGTATAAACCCATTCTGATCCGGGTGCACGAGCACCTTCATGTGCGGAGCCAGCCTACCGGCCAGTACCTTGCTCAGGATCTTTAAAATCTAGGTTAAGCATGGAAAGGAGCCTATAATCCTTGACTCTGGCCCTCGGCGACTTGATTTTTAGAAGAGGGATTACCAGGGCACTCCGAGTGGAGTCAGGCAGAACCCCAGCCTCATAGGCATCTGCATACATCCGGACCAACTGTGGCACCAGCAGATCAGAAAAGCGCTGGTAAAATTCGGCCGGGAGTCCATCCGGCCCCGGCATCTTACCAGCTGCTAACGCATGAATAGCGGCTTTAATTTCTTTCAGGGTAATTGGGTCTCCCAGCCCCTCCCGATCCTCATCCGCCAACACCCGAAGGGGTAAAGGGTCCAAAAACTCTCCAATCACAGAGCAAGGGACCTCCGCTGGAGCTGTATAGAGGCGTTCATAATATGCGGCAAAGGAATCATTAATGTCATCGGGGCAGTACTGCACTCCACCAGCCTCTGTATTTAATTGTGTAATAGGGGAGCCACCCAGTGTCGCATTTAAGGTTTGCGTTGGTGCATGTCCCATGTTGCTTGGTACAAACGTAACGCAAACCGGCTCGTAAATACGCCACTTCGTTTATTTTTTATTTATCCCCATTGATTTATGTATCAAGAATAAAAATATTAGTTTGTTTAGATAATATAGTAATACCCCTTTTTTTAATTAGATGTGGTCGAGAATATAACATTGTTCACAACCTCCATAATAGAGGAAAAGAATGTCGCCTATTAATTTATCTAGGTGATTCGAATGTTTTCCTCCTGTTTACCGGTTACTTGATACCTTTGACATTTAACAATATTATTTTCAACGGAGTCATTAGCGTGACGTAGCATTTGAGTGGGATAGTGATAGCGTAAGTGAGTGGCATTTATGACAAAGGAGTAAAAACTGAGCTGCAGTTGGTCTTATTGGCTCAGAGTTTAAAGTTGAGCGAAAGATGACAGAGAACAGAAAAGTGAGACAGTAGAGATACGTAAAGTAAGAACGCACTATTATGGGGCCCCTCACTTTCCAGACAACCCTTCCCTGTGCCCACCCCTTCTCCCCGATATGAAGTAGGAATAATACGGAGGTGAAGGGGAAAAGGGAACATGGACTCAATCCAGCACTCTCCTTATTAATATAGAATAGTGAAGACTAATTCAACAAAATGTACATATAACATAACTACAACATAAATATTTTGCTAAAGAGGCATGTAACATTTATATCAATTTCGCGCAGTATTGAAATAAACATCTACTCAAAATGTGTATGTAGTTGAAAGCTAATAACGTTATACCAGATTTTATTTGTGGGATTTGAAAATAAACTTAATTACACTCATCCTGGTCTTAAATGTTATAAAGGGCCTTTAGATAGATAGGACTGCAAATATACCTAAATTAATAATTCTACATGGACATTGAAAGGATGATAATGAATCAAATAGTTGACGTCATAGAACCATTTAGACCCTCACTAGGAGTGCCCGGCTGAGAAACCGATCTTTAGCTCACCTTTTATATTCCGATAACACAGGGATTGGAATTTAAAACGTGCGATAATTATCGCCTATTGCAATTTGTGCCCTTTAAATGAGGCATAACATGTGGAATCTGTATTTAATCACCAAATCCCCATAATTTTCCTTTTTTTTACGGGCCTTTTTCCCTGATGCTTGTGTTTGCACAGGTATCGAAATTTAGCCCTGCAGTTGTAGTCAGGACCTGAGAGTACAATAAGTAATTACATTTGGGGTTTCTTAAGTTTGAACATCAGAAGCAAGATAAAAGATTGAGTATATGGGTAGAAGCAATTGAAAGTCATGTATGCTAGAACTTGAGGTTAATACTCTGTTAGTACTCAGTTATTTGCTGTGAGCAGAAATTACCAAATTAGGAATCTGAGTTAGCAGAGTACCAGACCTTCACTTAAGAGACCGAGATAACATATAGTAATGTGCCTTATTAGAAGCCAATGGGTAGCTTGATAATCTGCCCATGCTCTCACCCAGAATAAAAGTACATGCTACAAGATGAGTTGCTATTGTAGGTTAAAACTAACCAACATGAGTAGCACAGATAATTCAGTTAATGTAGTTTAGTTAGCATTCACTTAATCTTGTTGCTATAAAGTAATATGCAAAGTAGAACCACTCAGTCCAACTAAGAACGTTGAGCAAATTAATTGTTTGACTTGCGGATACAACTCCGCAGAAATATCAGACAAACTAGGGGCAAAGACTTTAACCAAGATCAAGGTGGTTTGGGAAAGCATATGTCTATGCCCGGGTTCACAATATTGTCAAGGAAGGATGAGTCTTTGTGGTCAAAGAATTTGTATGGTTTGTCTTTGTAAATGATTCTGAACCTTGCAGGACCTGAGAAGGATAATGGTATGTTCATGCTACGTAATTTGTGTCTTGGGGCCAGAAAAGCTTTCCTAGTCAGATCTGTGTCTCTGAAGCAGTCTTGGGATATATTGATCTTTTAACTTTCCCAGACAATGATCTTAGGCTGACAGATTCTAAAATCAATTCTACATGACCATGTCTAAGAGGTTTTGCATACAATCGGTGTAGGGCAGAGGAAGCCAATGTTTGCTATAACATAAGTGAGCGGACCTGCTGGTCTCTCTCCACTTCAAAATCTTTGAGAAATGTGATGCCAGTGATGTTTTGGTTTCCTCTTCTATTTGTTTTCTAGATTATTTTCATTTTGGTTCCTTCATTTTCCAGGTTACTTATACTTTTAGACTTTCGATTTGTTCAACTTGTCATTTGATATCACTGCGTTCCTGAGATGTCTGGTTGCATACGGTCAGTACTGATCTTAGTGCTTTGGGATAACTCCAGCCTGTCTAAAAGTGTTTTAAGGATGGTCTCCAATGTGGTAATTGATGTCTGCTTTACTTTGGACAAGAGTGGGGTGGTGGGCGGAGGGAAGGTGGTCGGTTTTGGTTCCTCTGAGGTTGGAATTCTGTTCCTTCTCTGCTATTTTCACTAGCTCTGTATGCTTGAGATATAGGATCGGCACTAGAATGTGTGAACATGATGTTTCAAACTAAAATGCTTTTAGTACGTGTGTAGCCAGCTCCAAGTGGTTTTCAGGGAAATTAAACTGTAGCTCACTCTGTGATGGTAGGGCCCACAAGAGCAGCTACAGGCATCGCTTTCGGCTGTGTTCTGTTTGGATATGCCTTGAAACTGAGCTTCTAGCCTGCACCTTCATGATTCCTGCCCTGAACTGCACGCTCAGAAAAGCATTGGGTGTGGCGAACATTGATGGTCAGATTTACTATTCTAACTCCCATACTAAAATATTTGGGGAAAGATCAGTTTTCAATCAAATATTTCAGAGGGCAGATTTACTATTCTAACCCCAGTCCTGAAATATATTGGGGAAAGATATACATTCCTCAAATATTTTTAGGAAGAGCAGAAAAGTAGTAATTAGATATTTCAGAAAGTGCTGCCCTAAGGGCGCAGCTCGGGTTAAAACAACTAATACCTCACCTAAACAGCTATCTTCCTCTTTGCCAAGCCACACCCCTCAAACAACTAGTAAGGTTTCAAGAATATGTGAGGAAAAACTAAAGTTTATCCTTACAAAACATTATTCATCTGCGGATTTCTGTACACTTGCGGACGTTAGAGTTGCCATGTAGTGCTATAGACAGTTTCTATATAAACTGAAGATTTATAAATTGCAGATTTTTTTTCCAAAATTCTGAGACAATATACATTGTTGAAAATATATAATGTATGAGTGACTTACAAAGCACTTTGTACCGTCTTTAAGGCCATTAAAGGAGTAGGACCTGATTTCCTGAGGCATAACTTTCAGTGGTACGTCCCGGGAAGAATGTTACGCTCAACAGGAGCTAAACAAGTTCTAGTCCCCTCATTTCATTCAAAAAAGTTAATTAGGGAGGCAGGAGCTTTATCACCTGCGCTTGTGGGGCTTGGAACGATCTCCCCTTTTATCTCAGGAATGCCCTGGATCTCCTCTCCTTTAGAAAAGGGTTGAAAACATGGCTCTTTTCCCAGTAGCACACATCTTCACGTTCCCTAGCAGGCAGTGCTTAGCGCCAGGACACCCCAGGGTAACCGTGCGCTCTATAAGTGTGATTAACATAACATAACAAAGTATTTAAGTTGCAGTATGGTTGAAGGCGTTATTTTAATGGTGTACAGTGGGTGGTTCTCAAACTTTTGACCTCTGGGGGCCCCCATAATCATTACTGGAACCTAAGGAGCCCCACTGAATCATTACTGGAATCCGGATACCCCTCATAAGTCATAACTTGATGGCGGGCACCCCTGCATAAGCACTGTTGATGATCTTAACCCCAAAACAATACAGAAAAATAAGCGTTAAAACAAATATACATATGTTGGCACATTATATTAATTTGCAAATACATATACATATTTTTTATTTTAATAGAAAGGTCGGAGCTTTTCTAAATTAAATTGAGGCCACACATCATCCATACTATATTCCGTTCGATGCGTCTGCACTGCTCCCACAAATCACAGATACTAATTTAATTTTTGCCTTCAATTTCAAATTCCTTTACATTTACAGTACGTTTAAAAAATTTAGGGGGATATTCACAAGGATCTATATCCGATTTAACAGCACTTTAGCGCAGCCAAAGTTGTGAAAAATGTACCTCCCCATTCACAAGCTGGTGCAAACAGCCGTCAGCACGACTTTTCCCACGTTAGGATCCGCGCCACAGATGACCCCGGCAACTATCGCTAATGAGATGCAGAGTAGGCGTTACCGAGCAAAAAGCAGCGACAACATCACTCCGCAACATTCTCAACGACCAGACAGATCTGCGATAAGATCACAAAACAGGCGATAAGGCGCGTTAGCAGCAAGAAATTAACACCTGCTCAGACCTGGTGCAAATTCGGACCAAAACCTGCACCAGACAAGGGAGCACAGCCCATAGCCACACATGAAGAACAACAGATACACCCGAGCAACTGAACATGCAGCACGGACACCCAAGAGGGCCACAACACCCACCGACACCTCCCCCAGGCTCGCAACACCTCCCCCCCCCGGACAAAGAAACTGCACACCAACACCACAAACCCCAAAACAAATATTTTGCCTGATGTCGCACAAGCAGGAAAATCAACATACATGCGTAGCCAGAAAATGGAGAATCAGTCATACAGCAATGCAATCACCAACACAAAACATTTAAAAAAAAAAAAGCCAAAACAACCATTCGGATGAGTCCTAGTGGGTCCTCACTGGACAATCTGTAGGACACAGCCCGGAAGACAAAATCCAAGCGAAGAAGGTGTGCCATGCGCCCAACAAAGGAAAGAGAGGGAGGGAGGGAGGGAGGGAGAGAGACACAGTGATATTTGACAAGCAGAGCAAGGCCTCTCGGGCACCTGGCTCCACATGCCAACATGTGTGTGTATCACCATCCGTACACCATGAGCCCAAGGCCTTGTCCCAATCCCAGCGCCAAAGCCACATCACATTCCGAAAACACAAGTAGCAGTCAGACAAACATCAGGGATGAAAGCTCCATTGTTCCAATGCAGAAGGCGGGAGGACACCTGCACCTCCGACCTTGGTCCAGAACGTGGCTGGAACACCCTGAGAGAGATGCCATGGGAGATGGGGACGACTCCCACCACGCATTGCGCCAATGAACTATCCGACTTATCCAAACCCCACACACAGAAGCCCCTGCCTGAGGCACCCCCGCATGGGATGCCCTTGACACTCACGGAAACAGCAACCCATTCTCCCCCAACGTTGCACACACATTCAAATCTTTGCTCAGAGCTGTGGCATATCCTCCACACAACTGCCGCAGTACAGAAGAGTGCCGGTTCAACGAGAAGCACCAATGCAGTGACAGGCCATCCCAGGCATAGCACAACCCCCATCACGTGGAACAGTACCATGCACACTGCCAGTACGGCGGATCAGATACCGGCTGAGCTTCCACCTGGCCTACGTCACCTGTGTCCAGCCCTGGTTCCACTGCCGAACATGCACTTTCGAGTGTACCATGGATGTATGCCTATTAAACACAACCGTAGATGAATTAGATTATGACTTGTGTCTGCGCCCCCTGTTGGATCACGAACAGGAGTGTAACCGAGACAGCCGTGCATGGGATGCCTTGACATACCGCGTATGTATTGGCAGTTGCGCAGGGGAGATTGTACAATTCCTAGTGTGCAGTGACCACATCGAGGCACTCCCCATTGGGCTGTGTTGCGGATTGGTAAAACAGCGTGGGCTGAGCACACCTGCCCGGATCAGTTAATGGATTGGCTCACCCTGGTGTTCCTTGAACACTACAACGAGGTACTATTGGAACACATTGCACATGAAGCTGCAGGGGCATTCATGGACGAGTAACTACGTTCCTCCAGCCACATCGGATTGTCACCCACAGCACAGGTCCCAACAACTTGTTGCATCGTGGGGAATGCTCACATATCCCACCACAACAGAGGACATGTCTGCCTTCGTCAGGACTCTGGATGCATGTGCGTGGAACTACGCGTGTGTACACACACCTGTGCAAGGTGATGCAGGTCCATGGTCGGACCAACATAGCGTCGTCTGGCAACGTTACCAATTCCAACACAATGCTGGGGGGAGAGTACACACATGGCACTGTAGCATGAAATGTGAACCTATCGGACCTTTTCACCTGACCACTGTCAGCAGAGCAGACAATTCGCGCACTCCGGTGGCAGAGCGCTATGCAGATCCCATGGGCAGCGAGTCGTGCTCCCCCACAAGGGGCAATGGGCAGACGCCAAACAACACATGACTTATTCAGCAAGGCGAGCTGAGACCGTTGCCATCCGTGATGATTGTTGTCCATTTTTGAATCACCATTTTCTGAACCTCGACATGTTCCCATGCTGCGTGTAAGTGTCTTAAGCATGTCCCTGCCTGTTGTGGCCATAGCCTCCTCCGTACTGACATGCACATGCCAATAAAGTCTATGCCACTCCACTGGTGTCTGTGATGTGTGTTGATTAGATTGTCCACTCGTGTGCCACAATGACCATCATCCCTACGCAGGGAGGAACTGACTGACGCTTGTGCAATGGGGGTGGCTCCCTTTTGCAAGCTCCACCTCTGTTAGCCAGACATTGTTTTGGGATGGTTGCTGGCTGACCTGTGCACTTACGTGACTTCAGCAATGTGAGTATGGTGTCTAACCTGTCACCATGTGGAGCAATGTCATAGATCATAACAGAATGTGTCCACGCAAATGTGTGTGAGTAGGTATGCGACGTGAAGTTCTCTTGTCACGTGATGTAGGACACCACTCCTGGCCTGCTAACGATTCTGTCATTCCTACACACAGCCCTATTAAATACATGGACATGTGCCTACGTTGGGGGGTTGTGAGATTGTTGTAGATGTGCAATGGGAACACATCTAGTACTCACCTTCACAGTCATGCAATTGGCCATGTGTCTCAGGGATACACATGTGCATAGGTGTCAGTTACCAGGGTGTACCTTCATGTGCAATCATTGTCCCTACATCCAGCCATACTTCCATATGTGAGTGAAGGTAGCCATGACACATCTGTGTGATTTATAATGTTTTATTCACATTCAGGTGATTGAAGGAGCTGGAGCTGTACATGGCCATCCAAGCCTACATTACATGGAAGCCCAGTGGTGGGCCAACCAGAGAGGGTGAGTGCAGTCCGCAGCAGGATTGCTGTGTAAATGTCCAGCAGTGAAGATATGGCAGTCCGTGTCGGGGTCCAGGGGAATGTCGCAGAGTGTTCTGGGGGTCAGTGGGAGGTATTGTCCCAGGGCATGATGCATAGGGCACAACCAGGCAGGGACAGGCCATTTGGCAGTGATGGATGCTACTGCCTCCTTCACACAGTAAGTACCATCCCAATCTTACTCCCCTGATATGGGTTCTGTGTCCGGTGTGTGTGGCAGGGTGATGGCTGCATCACTGTGTGCCACTGACACATCAGACTGCGAAGGTGATGGGGCAGCATCACAGTGTGCCACGGACATGTCAGGGGTCGGAGAGGTGTGTGTTGATGTTCCTGCTTCAGTCATCTGGGACAGGCTCAGTGGCAGCAATGGCACGATGATGAACCGCAGCAGCCCTGCTTCCAGCCAGCATCTGCTCCATGGTCTCCATTGACCTTCGCATCTGTGCCAACTCTGTGCTGTCATCGCTGGTTCCTGTCTGACCAGACAGTACTCCTATTCGATTAATGGCCCCAGCGAGGTCAGCCAAGATCTGTGGTGGAGCATGGTGCGTACAGGGGCTGTCCAATAGGGACTGTATGTGGTCCCTGATGGGACTCAGACACCCACGTATGGCATAGAGTTTGGCTACCACGAGCTCATAACTCACCCGCAGCTGTTCAGCCAACTCTACCTGGCAAGCCCACACACGCTGTTGGAACTCCATGTATTGGTCGGGGATCCTGGGAGACAGCCGTGGTGGTATGTGTTGCTTGCTGTGTGATCTGTGCAGGTGGTGGGGTCACCTCTGGGCAGCTGGACTGCCCTGCTCCTGGGGATGGGGTGCGGAGGTTGTCCATTATCCGTTGGAGGATGTCTTGACATATGTGCAGGTTGTCCTCTTCATCATCAATGATGGGAAGTGTGATGTGCTCTGCTGGAGGTGTTTTTTGTCCCGCTGCAATGTAAAGGGGAGATGCAGGTTAACAGAGTTACATATGTAGGTTGAAGATTTGCAGATATTTACATTCAGACTGCATGCCAATGTACATTGTGACTGTTTTGGTGAAGCTGGCTATTTGATGGCAGTCAGTGTGTTTTTCGACTACATGACGGATGTGTGGTAGTACCCGTACATTGTCATCACACAGTGTCAGGCAATGCCAGATGTGAGTGGACGGTTACCACGCACATGCAGAACCTGTTGTGAGCCCTGTCTTGTGGTGTTGGTGTTGCACTTTGTGCCACATTGCCGTCATTTCTGATGTTCTGTGCTTGCTGTGTGTGTGTGCTACATTGTGGGGTAGTTGCCACTGCAGCTCTTATTTCGTGTAGGCTTCTCACTTTGGGGAGGGTGCCTTTGACTTGTGTGCTTTTTGGGGGCTGATTTGTTTTTGACTTGGGTCATATGTGCTCTCTGACAGATTTTGTGGCCTGGTGCATAATTAGTCTGCTGCGTGTATTGTACGGCATGTGTTGTGGGTGCACGTGGATATGTTAGAGTGTGACCTGCTCCTTTACGGATGTGATCCGCACTGGGCC
Organism: Triturus cristatus; assembly: GCF_964204655.1. NCBI lineage: Eukaryota > Metazoa > Chordata > Amphibia > Caudata > Salamandridae > Triturus > Triturus cristatus. The sequence goes on along the minus strand of NC_140592.1, from coordinate 270,891,003 downwards.
ACCTCCATGTCGAATCGTGGGCCATGTCATGTTTTTAGGTCTCGCCTGTCCCAGCGCATGCGCTGGTCTGGCGAGACTTATTGAGAGGGCTCCAAAAAGTACTACCAGGCCAGCCTAGAGCTACAGTGCATGTGCGCGGGCGCACGCACCACGCTTTACAGCGATTACTTTCACTTTCGCGGCCGCTCGGCATAGCCAATAGGTCTCGCTTTTGGGACCTTATAACTATTGAGTTATGCAACTGTTGCATGGCTAAACACTTATAAGGTCCCAAAGGCGAGACCTATTGGCTATGCCAATGCTTGTTTTTGGCTGCTGCCATGCTATCGGGCAGTATCACTATGCAGTGTCACTTGCATAGTCAGTGTGAGTCACAGAGCCGCTGCTTTGTTAGATTCAGCACATGTGCATGGGTTGGTTGTGATATGGGTGACAGGGAGGGGGGTCCCTTTGTGCACATTGTGGACGGGGGCCTACTTGGTGTTTCTATGTGTGCTGCAGTGTGCCAAGGCTATCAGGGACATGTTCCACGATCATTGTGGGTGTGCAGTGTGCTACACATAATTGTGCATGTGTGCCATTGTGCCCATCTCCCCCCGTCCCCCCAGTCCCTGGTCGTTACTCACCCTGTTGCTGTTGGGTCAGGTCGTATCGAGCTGTGTCCAGGGCCCCAAATCCTGCAACCGTCTCCAAACTGCCGACTGTGGCCACCATTTCCTGCAGCTCATAAAGCTCCTCCTGTGTCGCAGGACTCCCACCTCCTGTCGCCGTAGCTGCCTTCCTGTTGGCAGCGAGTTTCTATTTGGTTTGGCTGTGCACTTCATGCCAGCACCTCTTGACCTCTTCCATTGTTCTCCTCGACACTCCAACTGCATTGACGTTGGTGACGATGGCCTGCCATATTTCCGTTTTGGTTGCCAGTGCCGAACAGTCGTTGATGGCCTCCATGATGATGATCCGGTCTTCCTGCGGACTGAACACAGTCTTCCTTTTCCTTTTCTCCTTGCCCGAACACGGGGTTCCTGGCTGGCCCTCCGTGGGGCTTGTGGGGTTCGGCTTGTCCTCTGCACTCGGTCCGGGTGCATTCATGCTCTATTACTTACCGGTAATCTTCATTACTCCGGGTCCCGTTGTCCTCGTCCCATTCATTACTATGTGGAGTATACCAAAGCAGAAAAGTCGGCCTTCCCAAACAAAATAGAAGCCAACCCAGGAAACCACACCAAGGTAGCAACCGCAGGAAGCAAAAGGCAGAACCGGGGAAACCCCAGGCAGAGCCCCCGACAAGAGGGAGCCCCACCAAACCAGAACGTACCCAACAAAACAATGGGAGAACATCCAGACGACCAGACAGACAACCACAGAGGCCAACCAGCCCACAGCAGGAACACCCCACAGCCAACTAGAGAAGGGGAGAGCACGGACACAAGCCATCCGAGGCAAGAAGGAAACAACAGCAAGGAGGCTACCCAAAGAGAAAGGCCAAGAGCCACCAGGCCAGCAAGCCAGAACCGGGCATAAGGAGCCAACCCAGGCACAGAGAACCCATGCCAGCTGAACAAAGGCCCTGAAAGAAAAGAAACACCCAGGGGACAAGAGGGCTAGAGAAACGCGAAGCCCCAACCAAAAACAACCAAAGTCTTCTCTGGAAAAAAAAGGGCAGAGAAGCCCACCAAGGGCAGGACCAAACCAAAAGAGAAGGGAAGCAAACGACCCAACCCCAGAGAGACCAGAGGACAAACCCCCGGAACCCCACAAAAGAGCAGCAGGCCCCGTGAGAAAAAGGCCAGCAGCAGCCGACAACAGACCACCAGCACCCTAGCCCGGAAGGCGAGAAAAAGCCTACGGACAGGGAAAGAGGGAAAACCAAGGCACCGGGGAAGGAAGAAAAAACCCCGGAAGCCAACCCACCAGGCCCCGAGAGACCAGAAAACAAGGCACCAAGGGAACCAGCACCTCCAGGAAGCCCGAGCAGCAATAACCGACAAGGGCAACCAACCAGGACAAAGAGACCCGGAAAAACAAGGAGGAAAAGGGAACAAGAGGAACCACAGGAACCCCAGAACAAAGCTCCAGCAAACACCCCAACCACAAACCGGAGGAAACCGGAGCAGGAAGCAACAGCACGAAGACGGCACACCCCGAACACCAGAGAAGGAGTGCAACTGGACGGACAAACGACCCAGAGAACCCAAGACCAAAGCAAGGGAGCCCTAAGGGAGCCAACCCAAACAACAGACAAGCCCAACCAGAGACAGGCCAGGCAGAGATGACCCCAAACAGCCCAAGCAGAAGGCAGGGGCAAAGACACAGAGGCCAGCAAGATCGAGGGCCAACAACCCCTAGAGGCCCCGAAGGAGCGGGACAGGCCCAAACATCACAGCATGGAACCCCAACCCACCAGGGGAGAGGAAACACAAAACAACCAGACCACAGAAGCCAGGGCGGAACGCACAAGCAACAAAACCCCACAGCCCGGCACAACCCAAGGAAGGGCACACGCAGGGAAGAAACCCAGAGGGCAAAAAAACAGCAACTGAGGACACAGTCGGGAAGCCAAAGCCGAAGCCAAGCAACCCGCACGACCAGAAGGACCCGAAGGCCCAACCACAAAACTGGGGGAAGGCCAAAGAAGGGAAGGCCCCAGCAGAGCACGGGCCAGAGAGCAAACAGCCCCATCGCAGCTCAAACGAAACCCAAGAGGAGGCAAGCAGGGAACACAGGAGTGGGTAATAGACCCAAACAGGCACAGCCAGAACCAAGAGGGCACAACGCCAGGAACACACCACACCTGCAAGGACCGGAACCCGATAGCAGAGGAACCAGCCACTCCACAGGCAGAAAAGACACCCGCAAAGAAGTGCCAGGCCACCCAACGAACCACCAACACAGCCCCAGTAGGCAGGTCGGGACCGCAGCAAGAGCGGAACCAGGCTACCCGAGCAGGTCGTACCAAACAGAAACCAGCAGACAGCCAAGAACAGGAGCCAACCGGGAGGAAGCCCGAAGGCAACAGGCAACCAAAAGCAGGCACTGCCCAAGGGCAAGCAGAAGCCACCGCAAGCTGGCAGACCAGGAGAGAACGAAACACGGCCCCCGGAACAACAGGAGTACAGGGAAAAGCTGAGGCAAAACTCCGGCAAAAAGAACCACCAGAAAGGGAAGAGACAACACACCCCCCCCCTCCCCCCGGCGAACTAAGCTGGAGAAGAACATCGCAGGCCAGAAGAAACCCAGCGGAGGCCAACAGCACCCGGGGAACCAAGCCAGGCAACAAACACAGACCACCCAGCGACATCACTGATACCAGATGAAGCAGGGAGAAAAGGCCAAAGGAAGAAGCAGAGCGAACAGCCAAGAGGCCAAACACAAGAAACCCCAGGGGAAGCAAAAATCCACCGAGGCACCAGAGCAGACGAGGTGCCAAGAGCACCACGTAGCAGCGAGGAGCAGAGGGGACCGACCATGGCACCTGGAAGCACACCGGCAAGGGAGACAGACCCCGAAAGTAGGCCAGACCAGCACCACAGCGCCCGCCAAGAACCAGCAGCCTGGGAGAAGCAAAAAAAGAGGAACCAACCCCAACCAGACAACCCAAGCGGGTGACCCCACCCAGGAGAGAAGCCATCCCCAGGGAGGAAAGGTCGGAGGCAAAAACCCTGAAGGCCAGGACCGCAACAACCAGGCCCAGGACACAGCCAAGGAGCACCAGCCCCAAGCCCAAATGACATGGCCAGCAGACAACCAGGGCAAAATGCAGAACAAACAAGCGTACCAGGAAGAACCACACAGAAGCGCAGGCAAAGGCAACATGGAAAGGAACCACGAGAGGCAGAACAGCAGCAGGATGACAGAGACAACAACCCGGCACCGCAGCCACGGGCACATCCTCCAGGATAAGCAAGTACACGTGCATAGCACCATCCCAGAGACACAGGGAAAGCCAAGTACCGCAAACTCGGAGAGGAGGCCGGGACACCACCAGGAACAAGGCACCCACCCCCACGCACAGCCCAAGGTAGCCACAAAGGCAACGCAGAACACGGGACCCGAGCAGAACCCAACAACAGGCCCCAGCCCCGACCAGATGAGCCTGCCAAACGGAAGGAAAAGGCAGCAGCCCAAGGAACAGGATGCAAAAGACACTGCCAGTCCACGCCAACATCGATGGACCCCCGCCACCAAAATGCAGGAGAAGCAAAGCAGAAAGCCACGGAGAGCAACACGCCTCCAGGGAGACCGAGCGACGACCAGCAAAACAAACTGGTCAACCTCGGGAATGTGTGCAGAAAACGTACCCATCCAGGCCAGAACCTATGGCAGACACGAAGCACACAACTGTGCGCCAAGGAGCAAAGGGTGAGTGCAGGACGCCAGACCGCACCCATATGTGCCACAAGAGAATGCACATACAACAGGGAGCACACAAAAATAATGCACACCACACAGCCAAAGCATGGCACAAACATGGGAGACTAAGTGACGTGCCCAGAAACACACGATCCCGAAGCAAGAGCACTGTGCGGGACAAAAAACATGGGACTCTAGGCCACAAATCCGGCAGCACCACGAAGCACAAAACCAAACAGAGTTGTAGGAAACACAGCGCCACCCAAGCTGTACAGGAGGCTGCATACAGACCAGCCAAGGTGCACCCACTCACCAACCAAGAACAACGCGCAGCACATGCGACAGTGCAGAAAGGGAACAGGAGCGAAAAACCGTAAATGACAACGCTGGACAGACGGACACACCCCACATCACGAGGCACGGGGTGTAGGAACCCCGGCAGTTCCAGACTCATGCCATGCCTATCAAGAACGGAGGCAGAAAGCCAGGCAGGTATCACGAAGAAGGAGTAAAACGGGGCATGTACGTGAAGCACTGCAACATATTGGTGCACTGGAGCGCTGTACAAGAGCACCGTATCCACATTACACATGCAAGCCCGGGGAGGGGAGAGGAAGTGATTTGCCCAGAATCACAGGATGTGGACGTGACCCCGAGGCTCGAACCCCCATCTCCAGCACCAAAGCCGGCAGCCTAGCCAATGGACCTCATCCTCACAACAGCAACAGAGAACACATCAGCCAAATGCCCGGAGCCCACCGCCAGACATGAACCCGGAACCCATCACCAAATCGGCCGCAGTAGCCAAATCAAGGTAGAGCGCACGCTCAGCATGCGAGAGGCAGCGGGAGCGATACCCGCATTCACCACCCCATGTCAAACTCTGGAGGGCAGAAGCGGGGATGCAGCACAGCGGTAGAGCGAATGCCTCACACGCATGAGGCCCCGGGTGCACCCCCGGCATCCCCAGGAGTCGCCATTGCGTAGGCAGGAAACGTCGCATACAGTACTGCACGAACACGCAACTGCCCAGGTCGCAGCAGAGAATCAAAACAGCACTACGCTGGACTTACCCGGAGTGGGGGCGGGAACACCAACAGGAACAAGGCCCCCACTCCAACATCCGGCTCCGGAAATCCACAGGACATCCAGCGCTGTGCGTCTTCCACCCGGCCAGGCCTCAGAAAGACGCGTTCAGCAACCCGGAAGCAACCGGGAGGCGGCGCACCAGCCGCAAAGGGCCAGTAACCAGGATTTCCAGCCAGGAACAGCCTTGCCTCCCAGCAAGCCCGGCAGGCCGGGAGGCAGACCAACAAAGAAACCCTGCCTGTGTCTGCTTTTCGCTGATTTTTGTACCGCGATTGGCCTCATCGCATGATTTATTGCGTTCGCGTTTCTCATTTTTGCGGCGTGGCGTTGATTTTACGCTGACATTTGATGCGTTATCTGGTGACTATTGCATGCTACCGCCGCGTTGTGAATACTTGGTTGGCACGGCTACATTTTCCCGCGATAGGTTGCGATGTTGAGAGTTTCGTTAGGCTACTCTTGCGGTAGTTATCACACATTCTTGTGAATATACCCCTTAAATTGTACATTTTGCTTCTTTATTTTTTATACACTTTATTAATCTGTTAATATTATGTAATTATCCAAGTAGTTGCAGACCCCCTGAGGAAGCTTTGCTGACCCCCAGGGGTCCCCGGACCACAGTTTGGGAACCAGTACGCCATTCTGCTCAATTCAGGAATACGTGTAACGTATTTTAACAAATTATGTAGGGTTATGCATAGGACCTAGTTGTGGATGTCTTATAATAGTGGCTAATGCATGGGTGTGAATAAGTTGACTTAGGCAAGGTATTTAACAAGTTCATTGCAGAGTAAATAATGATTAAACACTTTCAAACAGTATTTTTGGTTTAATAAATTGGTGCTCGCATGTCTACAGAGACATTACCTTTCTTATGCAACTGAATACTATAAAGAAAAAAAAGAGCCTATCTACGAAATGTGGATGATTTCACAGATATACTTTATGTCCTGCATATTGTGCAAGGCTACACCTATTAGCATCACAGAGGCAATAGAAAATTGGGTCTAAGCGTAACACCTTTTAGTATGAAAAGTGTATAGAAAAATATCACATTCACTGGATGAAGTCATCAGAGGCGTACCATATGAGTTCATAAGTAGTGCATGGCAGTCATGGTTATAGGTAGCTCACTGAACTATAAACGGTGAATTTCAGTTTTTTTGGTTTATAAACGTTTTAGCTCATTTCAACACTTAACTATTACGTCACTTTAACCACTGTTTTGTCAAGTGCCTTTCTAGAGGTTTTTTTTTACATAAAGATCTTATTGCCATACCTAAGTAATGTATATAAAGAAAATCACCCCCTCATCGAGCTAAAAAAGCAGTGTGTCCTGTTGTTTCTTTACACAATCTGTTGTCATTAACGCCACAGCAGGACACAATGCATTTTTTTTTTTTACTACACAAGGGCTGCTTACATTCTCCAGTTTCATGATGCAATATAACTCGTATCCCCATGACAAAGAACTTCCTAGTACTAAATGCATTATGGATGACTTGATTGCATGAAATCATGCAAAATGAAATATCATGGATTCAATATAAAAAGAATAATTGAAGTGAACTTCTTGAGTTACATTTGGTAATTTGGACTATTGATGTGTAATGCGGATATCACCTCGCAGTGGATTTAAGGGATTATTAAATCAACTGACGGTTAGCTTGTTCTTGGACTTAGCACTGACACCTTGTGAGAGAGGGTGTACCTTGCTAGCATGCCAAAAAGTGCAAAAAGGATTGGTAACTTATACAAGCACTTTAGAGGTGTGCACTACAGGAACTGTATAACAAGTGTACTTGGCTAATCCATTCCCATTTAGTAGTATGTATTCCCAATTTTCCAACCACTCACCTTTTTCCTCTCCAAAAGACAGGAGATGCTGAGGCCTGCAGCCATCAGTTTGTAAATAGCATTTTCTGGAATGAGAATAGTACTGCAAAATGCACGGTGTGAATAGGCTCTCTAGAGATGTGGCTAACAAGATCACTTGTTGGTACAAGCATTGTAATGTTGTAGGTAGGCAGTATATGGTTTTTTGGTGGGGGTAGCTTTAGCAAATCTCTTAACATCCATGAATGAAATAGGGAAAGGCCCTCTCTGAGGTAAGGCATGTATTCAGCGGAGGATAGCTTGAGGTGGGGTTGGGTTATGCTGGTGTATATAGGTATGTGGAATTTCATTGCAAATGCTCAAATATGTCCTTCTAAGCAGAGATTAAGGATCCTAAAGAAGTGAATGGAATCTTGGAGAACACCACAGGTTATGTCTAGGGCAACAGACTTCGACAGGCCCATTTGGACAAACTATTGTCAGATGACCAAGAACAATTAAACTATTCTATGCTTTGTCTTGCAGACCCAGGTAGTCAATGTCAAAAATCTTTATTCGATTCAAAGAATCATCAAAGCATTGCAAACAGATCTTTATAAACATTGCAGTATTGACCCATCTAATACAGAGATTTTCCAAAACAGGAATCTGAAATGCAAGACATATAAACAATTTGTGTTTTCCAATTTTAGTCTTGACACTAATGACATCATTTTATTAAAAATTGTTGTAAATACAGTACACATATAGCTATTCAATTAGCCCGTGCAGCACCAATTTGGGCTCCTCTGCCGCTAAAATAATTAGATGATTCAATCTAAAACCTTTAAAGTTGTTAAAGAGAAAAATTTAATTTAAAAAAAAAAAATCTTTAAAAATGTTGCCCATTCTTGTTCCTTATGTAACTAGCAGCCAACAAAAATTTACCGACGCCAAATACAATGAGTTGGGAGATGTCCGATTTTAGGATTCGAAGAGACTCTTGGTAGCTCCTGACGTTCAAACTTCTTCACAAGGGCTTAATCCACTTTCGTATGGGGGTTGCATATGCTGAGCAAAAGAAATGAACATGCGCAATGTCCTCATTAATCCTAGTAGACACAACGTGCATTTAGGATCTCTTGCCATCAATTGAGACTTTACTCATTTAGCTGTAAAAAAAGTTAACTTGAGAGTATCTCATACCTGAATTTCATTGCGGTTCGATCTAGTCTAAAAAAAGGCTCAAAGCTTGGGGTCGGTTTAAAAGTCAGGAATTGAGTAGTCAGTCTCCCTGGCTCGGGGTTTAAAGTGGCTTTGTGCAGAACAAAATCCCAGTATATGGTCCTGATCTCTCGCTTTTTATTCATGGATCAGCAAGCTTGGGGTTACCCAATAGCGGCTCAGGCCTAAATCAGAGAGCCATTTTCGGATATGGACCAACTAGGGGAGAGTGACATGTACATCCAAGTGCAATAGCTCCCTCAGGGTCCGCCTGTAGGTCTCTAGTTCCACGGTTGACCATATTATCCAATAGCCTCCATACAGCAAGATGTTCTAGCCTTTTTATCCCAATGTCATATGTAAGTGGGGTCATTGGGGTATTTTTAGGTATGTGCGTAAACATTCTCAGGATTTTATTTTCCCCAATAATTAGAGGCTGAAGATTTTCGCCTCCCCATAGCTCAGATCCATAGAGTGAGGCAGATTGGGCTCTGGATTTATAAACTTCTAATGCGGGAGTGATAACCTTTGACAGAGTTGAATGCTGTTTCTTCACTATAGGAATAGAGTTCTGCATTAGGATTGTGTTTGGCTAGTTTATTTGTGACTTCCATGTGAGTTTTGGGTCTGTGACTCCTAGATATACAAAGTTAGGAACACATTCCAAAATCACCCCATTCAAGACTAATCTTTTTTTAACATTATGTGGTTTGATAGCCATATATTTGGTTTTATTAGGGTTTATCTCAAGTCCTTTTGTTTTACAGTAATTATCGAGGTTATCAAGTAAGTTTTGGAGACCCCTAGGTGTTTGTGACAACAGTATTGTATGGTCTGCAAAAGTAAGGGTGCAAATATGGGTGCCTCCGAGCTTGGGAGAATCGTGCAAGGCTAGTTGCAGATGCTTTACCATGTCATTCACGTATAATCGAGACAGGGTTGGTACCAGGAAACAGGTAGTCAATAAGCATTTTGAGGGGTGAATTGCGATATTATAGAACGCAACTGAGTGATCAATTAGATCTAGGAGAGTTTGGTCTTTAATATTTACCATCACACACACAGCAGGCTGCCTGGAGTGAAGCTTGTGAGTTTTATGGGCTAGAGGGAGATCCATGGTGTCGCTGCAACGCAGAATGAAATGTGGGGTGCATATATGTCAACTGTCCTCGATTTAACGTTGTCTAATTCTAAGAATTTGTTCATCACAGCTGATTGTCCTATTGAACATGAAACCCAGGAACTGAAGTTGGGTTGATGCATTGGGGTTACCTTTGGCATGGTTGATGCCTTTGATTTTGATAGAGTGAATGATTCTTAGAAGAGAGGTCTGCTTCAATTGTTTTTTGGAATATGTCTTTATTCAGGTTTCATTATACAGTCTTTACACAAAAGGATATTTTTCACTCGACCATATCACTATATATCGCATCAATGACAGCAAATAAGAACACTCAAACAGTAAATTAAAACTGTAACATGTTGCACCTTCCCCTCTAAGCTGCCATATGGAAAATGGTCAACGATTCCCATTCTTTCTTGGGGTGTGTGTTGTATAAGGGCAAGCAATGGCCCCAGCTATTGGTTGCTTTGCTATCCCATCTATCAGTCTTAAGCGTTTCAAATCTTACTCTCACCACCTCGCAGTTGCTCTCGCCCGGAGTCTTCCAATTGTCCGGACGCAGAACTCTGGGACTTGACCGGGTCCAACAATGATCTCATCACTGTCACCCATGCAAGCAGCACCGCTGGCAGCCTGTCATCTCTTCTTGTCTTTCCTATATGTACCTCTTCTGCCCCAGCCCAGTCCCACCGCTCTTTCTCCCAATTCTCAGTAGTTGCGGGAGGGGCCTATCGCTCATCTAATGGATCGCTATGCGTCATTTTGCTACTGTGAGACTGAGCACTGAAAAGTCTGCTTAGTCCGCGCTTCGTATCATCTGGTAATGGGACCAGCAAGCACGGATTATTCTTCAATGGTACACCCATACGCGTTTCCCGCTTTATCTGTTAGTATTTCTCCCCAAAAGGTAGCTAAAGGCAGGCAATGCCAGAGTATGTGCAAGAAATTAGCCTAATTAACCTTACATCTCGGGCATCAGGACTCTCTTGTCGGATAGATAGCATGCAAGTGCTTGGGGGAAGGGTAGGTTATATAAAAATGTAATTTGCTTAAACCTAGCACACACGGATACCCTTCGGACCGCAGCGTGTGTCCTGGACCAATCCCTAGGTGATAGGGGCTCATCGCTGAAAGATTGCTACCTCTCTTTCACTCATAGTGGCTTAAGATGCTTATCCTTACGCAGTGCTTAATACAGATGTGTGACCAGCCGGTGGGCCCCTGCCATGGACAACACAGTCACCATTGTGTGGGTAGGCTCTGGGGCCTGCGGGAAGGTCGGACACAGTTGCCACTATAGCAGCTTTTTGCGTAGTGTAGAAATTGTCCCAGGCCTAGAGCGTCTGCTTCAATTGTTTGTTATACAAATACATTTTGCTCTTTTACAATTCAGATGGTATCAAGAAGCACTGAAATCGTCTTGCACTGTATAAAAGTACAATTCAAAGTACAGGGAAAGAGAGCTCCCCTTTTGTAAGAGAGAGACTGCAATCAGAGGTTATCAGAGGCTGTTGTTCTGCCCTAACAGCCTTGATGAAAGTGACCCACGGTTCTTAAATAAGGACACAAGTCAAGGAATTTGATATGATGTGTGTAGGAATCTGCGGAGGTCGACCATTTTAAGAATCTTGATGGGTTCGGCCCTTTGCAATGGGACAGCATTCCACCAATTCACCACACCTACTAATGTCTCCATCCCATAAATCTTAGCAAGTGCCATCTCAATCATTATGAATTTGCACTCTAACTGAAGTAATGCGCCAACGTGTCAGGAAGTCCATCCCAGGTGTCATAGAATACATCAGATTTGTGTTCCAGCTGGAGACTTGGCAATGACTGGAAGTCACAAAAGGAAAGAATAAACACACATTGGTGAAGACATAGGGGCATATTTATGGGGATTTGGCACAGCGCAGCAGGTCACCTTGCAGTGCAGCCCTGTGTCAAAATGAAAGGGCAGGAATGCACCGCATTTATGGCATCCAGTGCATTCCTGTCCTCCACCCCTGCGTAGGCGCGGTTTCAGCAGTCTAGAGCCAACACAGGTACCCTTGCACCATGCTGCAAAGATGCCTGCACTGCATGCAAAATAAGTGCCTTCCTGCGAAAACAATGCTGGAAGGCTTTTTCCGCTTTCTATCCTATCTGTGCTGCAGAGTGCAGCATACATAGCAAGAGGAAAAAACGAGGAGAAATAAGATGTTTCTCCTCCTTGCATCTCCCCTGGGGCGGTGTAAGGTTTTGGCGCATTACCAGGTTTGCATGGTCTTGTAAATTTGGGGATGCATCAAAGGCCATGGGTGTTGCATGGGAACACCCACTGCAAAGCCCATGAAATGCCTCCCTAAAGCAGAGTAAGGCAACGCAGCGATTTGCGGCCCTTGCCTTACTTTATATCTAAGTGGCCATTCAAAGCCACGCAAAGTGGCTTTGTGCGGCCTCATAAATATGATTTGGTGATTTTCACCGCCGTTGCATCACAGAAAGTGACAATACAGCAGAGCAAGGGGCTCGTGGATATGCCCCATAGTTTGACTGCTGGTCAGAGAACACAAAACTACATAAACTGCACCACATGCAAATCATGGGGCCCATTCACAAAGTAGTATATGAAAGGAATTTAGGAGTGAAGTAACACCTCTGTAGAACCACTTAAAGTAATCTTCAGCTAGAAAGGACCACGCTTACCTTTGCCCTTTTACTAACAGTTGTGGATTTCAGAGCCAATTTATAAAGTCATTTGTAATATTCCTGTAAAACTACTTCACCTACGCTCAAAAGCCTTTGGCCTCAAAATGAATATATGAAGTAGAACAATCTTCTCCCCTGTGTAGAAACATAAGAGACTCCAAAGCCACAGTATGCTTAAACGACAGAAGATTAAGGTACTTATGATGTGTGTGGTGGTGGTGGTGGGGGGGGGGTGGGGGGGGTTTATGTACTGGTTTATTTTCCAATACTTTTAGCCAAAGAGCAGATCTAATTAATCAACGACTAAGGCAGCTTCAAAGCTATAAAAGAAAGATCTACAGAGACGCACGGGTCCGTGGTCTCCAGCAGTTTTCAACAAGCATTTGCAATGCAATAGGTCTCGCATTTGCGAGAGTTTAAGCTATTGGCATTGTAAATATCAACGCCTTTTATTTATCCGTTTCGCTAATTAACACATGAAAGGCATTGTCATTTACAATGCCAATAGCTCAAACCTCTTGTAAATGTGAGACCTATTCTAAGAGGCGGCCGACATTGTCCTGGCCGCTCGGAAAGTGATGCTCGGAAAGTGAAAGCACGCATGGCGATCTGAATGTTGCAGGAAAACATGTTGAGCCTGCAGTAGGAGAAACTCATTAAAGAAAATAGCGCTTAGACTAAAAAATAAGTACAGTGTAACAACCAAAGTAAAAGGGCCATTCCTCATGGGAGGTTACAAATGAAGACAATGCAGTACTTACGAGGGACTAACAAGCCTATTAACGAATTAGAAGCCAGCATTTACGAAGGACAACGACACAAGCCAATGACAAATATTAGAGGAGAGTGGGCAGGGCTTCTATTCCATTCTCCAATACAGCATGCCGCAGAGCAGTGCCTGCACGGATTAAAATTTTGTTTTTCTGCACAGAACTGGCAGAACAATACACAAATGTAGCATAAAATTAGAAGGTGGTATAAACTCAAAATAAACATGAATTGCTACAACAGCTTATTATTTTTGTAATGTTAGGGGGTCATACAAAAAGTTAGATTCCGCCCAGAATTTCTGTGCACTAAAGTAATGCGCTAAGCACAAACTTTAAAAAGTTATGCTTTTAAGAAGGAAAATCTAGAATTTAATTATTCCGTTCATGCAACTTCGTTAAAATGGATATTGGAATCTATGAAAACACATTTTTCACATACAGCATTTGTGAAAACAAAGTCCCTCGATGTTATTCAGTGCCACTATTTTTTATTAAAAACATACAGACAATCATGCTAAGGGTCTGCTGGTGAACAGCTGCATTTAGTGGCTAGAACTGCTGCAACTAAATAACTGTGGGGCGCTAATCGAGGCTGCGAGGCAAAACATCACAGGAGCTAATAAAGTTTCCAAATAACATTGAGCTTTGCGCTTGTGGCTTCATCACAGGGCTGGTTCCTTTCACTTCTACATGTCTAGCTTGTCATTAAGAATGGATTCATGCTCGTTGTGTGCACTGTTCCAATGTGTGCCCTAGTCATTTGTATATAGCATGTGACCACGTTCGCCAAAAAATACATTTTAGTACATAATGTATAAAATTTAAACATGGGGGCAAGCACATTAAGAAAGTTATTTAAAAACATTGATTACGTAAAGGAATGCCAGTCTGCTTGCACAGCAGCGGTGTGCGTCAGTGTTTTGGTTTTACTGCAAACATCCCAATGATTTTGAGAAATGTTTCTATTACTATATTACTACTATATTTGAATAATGATTTCCATGCAGGTACCTTCATTTATTCATCAAGCATGGGCACACTTCGACATTTACAGGGGGTAGGGGGTAGGCACGTGTAGACAGTGCTACTTTTAAGTAGCCTCTTGTACTTTGTCAACAACATTTATGGGTAGGATGCCTTTGGTTTGAAAAGTCGTATTTTTGGTATGACTGGTGATTGGAGGGACAGCGGGAAAAAACAGAAGGCGGGCGCGTGAGGGTGCAACATGTACACCAGCGGCATGGGCTGATAAAAAGCAGTCCGCGCTAGGCATGTCAGACTACTTATGTTTTCTGCAGGGTGGGAGGCAGCACGGAGGGCAGTTAACATGGACAGTGGTTGGTGGCGATTCCGGCGGTCTGTTTACCAAGTGCGGTAGATGTGTTTGATTGTGCAGAAGCAGTATATATCAATTAGGAACCATTGGTGTCTGGGGATCGACTATTTAAGTTGCCAAACGCTCATTCTCTGCGAGCAGCGAGGGGTCGTGACATCCGTAGCTGTAGACGTGGGAGAGGTGGGGCATGTGTGCAGCACTGCAAATTCCATTTAAACATAAAGAAACAGTAACTAAACATTTTAAACGTACAAGTGCACCGTAAGTAATTATACATATTTTAAACTAACAAGCACAATGAAAATAAAAAAAAACCTACTACAACTACCCTTGTGAAAGGCAGTGGGCCCAACGGCCAGGCTAGACCCTCCTCGGTGTGTTGGCCCCACAGTCAGTAAGAGGCTCTTATACAGCACATTAGCTGCATTTACGTAACTCACTGTTCCAGACGCGAGGTCAGCGTGTTTGGAATAAGCTCTACCAGGATTTAAGAGTTTGGTTTTGCAGTAGGACCCCAGTGTCAGAGTTGCTGGGGCAAGGGTGGAGTGAGGTGCCCGATATGGGAGTGTAAAAATCAACATTCATTTTAAAACGAAAGCGGTCTTGGAAGTCCTAGTATCACATTCGATAGGCGACAGCACGTCTTAACAAGCCAGTTTCTTGCTTTTCTTATGTGACTGTATCTTTAAGACTCTCGAATTTCATTCAGCTGTAGTCAAAACGACCATCTGTTCTGCTCTGATCGGAGCTTCTGTAACGCGGGGGGGGGGATCTGCTGCATTTTGAGAGTAGGCACACTCTCTCGTCGATCCTACTAGCAGTCCGAGTACGTGAATAAGCATGAAAAGGAAGGTATTTAGGAATATCAACTTACCCGGGCGGCGAGTGGGATTTGTGTTGTTGCAGCACCCGGGGGCAGGACAGGAATGAGAGGCAAGTCGCCGGCGCCAATGGAAAGTTTGTGTTCATCGATTTCGGCAGCCGTGCAATGCAAAAGAAATGCCCGGCTGCCGTTCTCGAACCTGAAGGTGCCTCGCACACCTCTTAAAAGCACAGCGCTTTGAAAATATACATATCAATTCATGAGCACTGTTAAAGGCGTGCCTGCCATTGTTAAAGCAAAACATGCGCGAAAGCTACATCGGGACAGGAGAAGTACACACGCACGCTGTGCGCGTGCACATCGCCTGTCCGGGCGCATGCCATCTCCTGTCTCCCTTTGCTACCAAAACCGACGACTGTAGGTCTCGCCAAAGCGAGCAGCACATGCGCTGCGTCACTAGGCGAGACCTAAAAAGGTGATATCTGAGACTTGAAAAACTGTGTACATGAAGATCAAAGCAGGAGATGATAGCTAAATTTGAAGAGAAAAAACAAGGCAAGAGCACACCGTCTTGACCTCCTAGCACCCATTTTACTCCGATGCATTCTGGTAAATGCAATCCATGATACCACTTACTTCCATTAAATAATTCATCATTTTCACCATGGTTGGTGCAGTGAGTGCTGAGTATCTCCAGACATAAGCTCATCTTTCATGATGGTTGCCCTTTATCTGCAGAGAGTAACACATACAGCTCCCATCCTTTTTTCTTTTTAACAAAATGTAAAGAGCATTAAGCAGGTACAAAACTCTGTGAGAGGATGAATTATTGAATAAGACCTCAATTTACAATACTGTGCTTTAACCCAGGGTTAACCAGATTTTTAAGATAGCTACATTTATCTAAATGTAGATATGCAAAAAAAATCGGGCAAACTTTGGAGAACCCTGCTCTAACCATTAGCATTCCAAAATCATGCCTGTTCTGAATTACGTGGTCCAAGTTAGGAATTCTTTTTATGTTAGGGTCTTTGATTAATACATTTTTCAGCATATAACTATTGTAAATAAAAATAGTTTATACGTTTCTCTGCATATTTTAATAAATACACTGGAAACCTATGTAGTCTCCAATGTACAATTACCCAATAAACAGCCTTGTTATTGCACCAGGCAAGTTAAACCACGAACTGCGAAGAATAAGTCATTTACAGATTATAGCACTTGATGAAAATTCACCTTTTCCTGCCCACAAAAAGATGGCTGAGCGGTGCTTTAGCCAACTGTCATATTCCTCCCATCCGCCTGCATGGATAAGGGGTTGAGAAAAGGGTCTCTGTTCACAGTATCAGTAGCATCCAATCAAAGAAACTGAATCAGTTTTATTGTTTAAACAAATAAAACAATGCATGTTGTGTTACATTTAAAGAAAGACATTCTGAAAAACCATCCCTGTGAAGACTAAATTGGCACATGATTCCTGATCAACTAGATTTTCTTCAAGATAGTTAAAAATACATGCTGCCACAATTTCTCCAACACAGAAGTTAGCAGCAAACATCTATAAGGAGCACTAAGACTACATTTGTGGGATTTGGGGGAGAGAGGACGAGCCAAGCAAGGGCCAGCTAATGTATATGACCACCCCCATCCCGATCTTTATGTAGTAGATGCGCTCCAGGAAATAAAATATACAAATTAGTTTTGAGACAATACTCTGATTTTCAAAACTACGAAAAGTCCCAGCTAAATGTGGAGGGTGAATGAAAGAGCCGACAAGGCTCTGCGTGCACATGATGGAAAGAAAGAAAGGCTAGCACTTGTGTTTGGTCACATTTTTGGTGACATAAAATCCAATGTCAATTCCACAATTTGTTTTCTTTATCCACGTCAAACGAAGCTGCACGCCACCAACCCAGGTACAAAAGTCCTTTTTCGTGGGCCACATGTTCAAAACAAACAAAACCAGGAAAAGCCCCCGCCAGCATCAAGTTACGACGAAAAAAAGGTACGTTCATGTATTATTTCTTTCCACATTGGTCAGCGTTTTAACACCCAGTCTTTCCAAATCTTCGAAGTTACTTATGTGAGAGTTTCACCTTTGGTAACCTGCACAAGAAACAACAGTTACTATCAATGCCGGAAAACTCATGCTTCACACAAACAAGTAAATCAACAGTAAAAGTTTCTAAACTAACCATGAGATTAACATTACAAACATGAATTGATGATTCCAATAGTTCCGTCTTTTTTTGTTTGGAAAAGTCAGTGAAGATATTTGTTAACTCCTCTTTTGATGAAAGGCATAGCGAAAAATAATGGAGATCCACGTGTGTGGAGGGAAGGAATGAGGAGTATATTGGATTTCAAAGCACATCGGTCAAACGTCACCACTTCACAGGGGGTTGGGTGGTTGCATATTACACACCTGAGAAATCTTTTAGACACTTATTGCTGACTTGCATTTTAAAGCACATTGGATTTATTTAGCATATTACAATGGTAAGTCAAGAATTGTCGCTTTCAAAATATTCAGATTTCGAAATTTTGAAAACCTAGCAACAGTGAGAGAGAACGATGAAAAAAGAAACCTGAGAGATAGTAAAAGAAAACAATTGTTGAAAGAGTATTTGACAAGTGAGGCAATCTCACTGGGGCCTTCTCACAAGCTGCATTTTGGAATATATTTAGTAGTACTACTAAACTTATCGTAAAATGCTACTCACAAACCTATGAATGTAAATCTCCACCTCACCTATTTTTGCTACGGGGAGATCCTCATGCGTCTAAGTTTACTACTTAGAAGTACACTTGGGAGGTACCGGGAGAACGGCTGGAAAAAGGGGCATACTTACTCCTAAATAGAAGGGTTTTAGGAAAGAACATGCACCCACCCACTAAAGAGTAAGTCCACTGCTATTCACAAACTGCACTTCTAATAATACCTCAGCCAAAAAGGGACTCAAGATATTAGTAAATTCCTCCAGCACAGAGCTGGAGTAAATCCAGCAGCACCCTTGGCCAACCACTGGTACTGCAATACCCTCCCAAAATATTAATGGAGGTAGGGCCCTAAAATAAAAACCCATAGGAAATATCAAATTAAATTACTTAAATAATTACAAATGTAGTGGAATGTTAATACAATCTGAAGATAAAACATTTATTATTTAACCATAAAATATTTGAACCAACTTATTAAATGCATACATTAATGTAACATTCATTTTTATTAAAATATAATCACATTTTTATATAGCTCTTTACTGAAATTGTACATACATACATGTCAAAATAATGTATCATCATCATGCAGCATTTTGCTTTATGAACTAAACAGCGGTTTGTGACAGTAAAAGAAATATACAATAACATTCCTGAGTTAGTCAGGCAACAATTGGTACAGTGCCATTTTAACCTTGAGTTATGATCTTTGAATTTTAAATATCGAAATCTTGACTTTTGGGAATACTTCTTTAATGTATCTTGTATGCGCTTGCTGCATCTGCATGGCGGGGAAACATGAAGCAAGGGCAAACGGGTAGTGTCAGGCATGCATCAAAATGATGTTAAACTCATATCGGTGATCTACTGTACCCTTCAGTCTGACCCTGGATAAAGGACCAGCAGTGCTTAATTTGAGCCAATGAACAGCCCCAGCACTTCCTTATGAACACCAGAACTTATGAAAGTCCGCCACAAGGTGGTGTTGCCTGCCTTAATTAGACATGAGCAGAACAGTTGTTTTATACAAAATAATAATGACTGATAGCTGCCGCCCTTGTTATAGCTTTGGGTGTCCTAGAAAGGATTGAACTGTCACACTTGTAGGAGAGTGATGGTTAGTACGTGTTGGTACAGTCAATGGCAGGAGCAATGGGTGTAAACTACAGTGGTCTCCTGAGAAAGACCCTAGCACTCAATTTGTAAAAGTAAAATAAAAAACAAGCATTTACAATGCAATAGGTCTCGCATTTACGAGAATTTGAGCTATTGCCATTGTAAATGGCATTGCCTTTTATTTATGTGTTGATTTTAAAAACATAAATATAAGGCATTGTTATTTACAAGGCCAATAGCTTAAACGCTCGCAAATGCGAGACCTAGTGCATTGCAAAAGCTTGTTTTCCTTTTTGACTGGGCGGCTCCTCCGGTAACTAATGCCGCTGAACCCATTAGCAGTTATATTTCTGAATGTGGTAATGTAGCAACAAGCGCGCATGTTAGCCTCCTCCTCGCAGGCTGTCACTGATGGTGCCGAATGACAATGAACACCTGCGCAGGCAGCCCCGTTCCCGCCAGAATCAGACAAGCAAAGGCCGCAGTCTGGCTGGAAGCAGTTTGTTTGAAAAATAATGAATCGTTATACGTGAGGTTCAGGGACCCCCGTCTTTACCCGGCTATCCCTGCCAAATTTGCATATGAATAGCCTGACAGGCTGGCCCTGTACGCACGTAGGCTCTTCCCGCCCCTCAAAAAGTTACCTCACAAAAGAGCCTGGTTGCGACCGGACGTAGAGAACGAGGCAGGGCGAGCAGAGAGCACTCTTTACACTTCCCTTTCTTGCTCTGTTAAAACCTGAAAAACCGTTGCTGGGATGGGCGCACAACGTGAGGTATTTATTGCTCAAGAATCACGAGGAGATAGCGCAAGCTGACACCATGTTTTCATCTTGATAGTGAAATCACAAGCACGCACTTGTTCCATTGCGGCCATCAAAAACAAAGCGGGAGTGAATTACACACTCTCCTCCACCAGATTTCTCGCCAAATACTAAAGGCATGTACGAAAACCTACATTTAGTCTAGTGTGCTTCAATTATACAGCCAAGTTTCTGGAGAAAGACCAGCTTAAATTGACCCAAAAGAATGAAGTTTGGTGGCATCATAAAGAGTGAAATAAAATAACTAAAGCACAGCTTCTGTCCCGAGACAGAGTGATCCTGGACAAATTGTGTTCTTTCCTCTTATCACAGCTCTTTTACACGATGGAAGTTAGTTACTGATGCTGTTAATTAAAAGACGGCCGTGGGACTCGGCAAGGCAATGCAACAAAAAACAAGCATGCAAACACTCACTCCAATGAGCGCAATCAAAGATTGCAGACTATTTTTTTTCACTATTTGATGCTTTTAGTAAGCAGCGCAGCATGCCGCGCTGCTTCTTAAAAGCATCAAATATTGAAAAGTACAGTTTGCCGAGCCCCAAAAAAAGTCCCCAGAGTGTCACGCCGCCAGTGAAGCATCCAGTCCCCACGTGCACATCTTCTGTCCGTCCGCGTGCACATTTGGAATCCGTATCGATTCCGAAAAGCCCTCGCATGGCGAGACCAGCGCATGCGCGCTGCTACCGCCAGGTGAGACCTAAAAAGTAAGCACTGAGTGGGTCAGCAAAATAGTATCCTGCCTGCCACTCAGCTCTGACTGTAATCTAACCACATCATCCTCCATCTGCGCCCACCATCTGATTTAGATTCTTTAAGTGTGCACAAGCAGAGAAGAAGCAGACTTCCAACTCATTGCAATTGTGTCTCTGGCGCAAAAGCCAAATCAAATAATCTGTTACCCGCTTTATCTGTTATGGGGCAAGGCATTAGTCCAAGGGGCAAGTTGTCATTATGTTAATGCTGCCAGCCTATAACGTGCATAACAAAGTCACATACTTCTTTAGTAAGGCTGGAGCACTGTACAAGGCCACGTCATGTGAAAGAAGTCTACCTTGTCTTCGGCACATCAAGTGCATTTGTGGGAGGCAGAAACAAATAACAAATACCCAGTGTAGCTGGGGCAGGTGTGTGTAATGAACAATAAATGCAATAATGTCAAGCGAACATTTCTGGAAATGCAATTATGGACCAGTCCCTGTTTGAAAGTTAAGTCTAAAAAGCTTGACTTCTTGGGCCCCAAGAGCTGTTAGAGGCGGCAACTGTCCCAGCCGAAGCATCCAATATACCTTTGTGATCTTCTGGCACCTAGAGCTCCATTTCAACAAATAGTGTAGCAACTTTTCTGTGCCAGGTTCAGCATCTTATTCTCCCCAGGTACTGTCAACGCCCTGCAGAGTGCTGCTAAAACCAAGAATTGTCCCGCTGGGAGCACATAGGACACTCACAGTTCGCTGTAACCCAGTTCTTGGACAACTGTCCTACATTCACAATAGTGGCCTATGTCCAGCGTGATTATTGGCAGTCAGCCATACTTTCTTCAAATGAGGCAAGCACCACAGTGGAAGATCCAGCAGATACAAGTGTGTGCGATGTGGCTGAAGAAGGTATTGAAGCCAACATTAACAAGCCACTCAAAAAAGGAGAGGTGTGCCTGCAGGGCAGGAATTACTGCCCAGATAACACTTAAGTATTTGCACTTTAGTTTCACGGCAGCAGAGCTTATGTGGTTTGGTAGGTGCAACTGGGCCAACCCAAGTCATAATCCAATGTAGCAGGTAGTATGCCTCTTAGGTGTACCGAGGCTTCCAGCATTCACGGGAAAGAACAGTTTGTCTAGAGCCACTCAACATCTGCTCAGTGCCCATAATCAGCTCAGTGAGCTAATTATTTAGTTTGTGGACTACCGTCAATGTAGTGTCAAAGGAACATTGGCAAATAAGTACATAAGGCATGGAGGAAAACATTTTTTATAATGCTATATGTCCTGGAGGAGAAAGCAGGAGTCTTTTCCATAAAACCATGAGACCTGAGGGATGCCATCATCCTGCCAAGCTTCCCAGCTTAGATATCTGCTGAATGCCTATAGATGTGAATACCTTCATACTTAAAAGCCTACAAGGTGATAGGGATCGCAAAGGAGTCAATTTCAGCCAGAAAACCTGCGCAGGTATCCCTCAATGGAAAACACAAGATTCAGCCCAAATGATGAGCAGGCCTGGGATTATTCGGAAGGATTCTAGAATGGTTAGGTTTGGATCCAGGCCTGACGTATCGTTCAGGTATATTAAACAATTTTCAACATATGACAAGATCAAGTGGATATGATCGGACACCCTCCTTCCGCGGTGGACACCCAATTGACCAATCCTGTTCACCAGAGACTACATCACAAGTGCGAGAAGCAGGACAATAACATTCACCCATCCTTGCTTGGCGCCTCTATAAATCCACCATAGATCAAAGAACTCTTCGCCAGCCCTGACCAGCGCAGCCAGGTCTAGATATAGGTCCTTGATTCAGGACAGTATTAAATTCAAATTACTTTTAATTAACCCTATACATCACCTTCAATATTTATTATTGCATAGCAAAAAAAATGTTTTGCTTTAGGTGGGAATGTTTTTTCAAAATTAAACTTTAGAAGGATAATTTTTATTTATTTAAATTGAAGATTTATTTCAAAATTAAGTTAATGGTGTTGAAGCATTATTTTGTTTTTTAAACTATTTAATAGAAATATCTAGTTTACATTAATATTTAACATACACATATTGTTTTACTTTAGCATAGGAAAACTCCACAGTCAGGTTGGATATCTCCCTTTGGTAAAATAGATTTTATTTAAAGTTACATTAATGTAAATTAATTTGATATATTTTAAAGGTAGGATAACATTTACAAAAAAAAGGTATAAAACTATTAACTTAATTTTGAATTAAAGGTTTAATTTCTATATGAAATTAAACAATTCGTTGAGTGCTGGGGTCATTGGAAAAACCAGGTCTTGAGGTCCTTCCTGAACTGGGGCAGTGTGTAAGATTGCGAGAAGTGGAGGGTAGGGTATTCCAGGTTTTGGCTGCGGGGTAGGAAAAGGATTTTCCTCCCGTTCTAGTCTTGCTGATTGATACATGATATGGTGGCCAGAGAGCGCTGGGCTGCTCGGAGGGGTCTTTTGGGTGCATGGAAGGAGAGGCAGCTGCTCAGGTAAGTGGGCCCGGTGTTGTGAAGGGCCTTGTATGCGTGGGTGAGGAGTTTGAAGGTTATTCTTCTTTTAACTGGAAGCCAGTGGAGATCGCTGAGGAGTTGGATGATGTGGCTGAGAGGGGGGAGGGGAGGGGGATGTGGAGGATCAGTCTAGCTGCAGCATTCTGGACAGTCTGAAGTTTGCAAAGGAGTTTCTTGTTGATTCCGGTATTGAGAGCATTGCTGTAGTCCAGTCTGCTGCTGATGAGCACGTGCATGACAGTTTTTCTGCTGATGATGAGTGCGTGCATGACAGTTTTCTAGTTTCGGTTGGGATCCATCTAAAAGTCTTTCGAAGCATGCGGAGGGTGTTGAAGCAGGTCTAGGAGACTCCATTGATCTGGTAGTTTATTGTCAGCGATGAGTCTAGAGTGATTGCAAAAGACAAACCTTTTACCTATCAAGTATGGCAGTGGGATCGTATTGGTATCTTAAGAGGGGGAGATGTTTGGAGGGACAAGCAACCTTAAATCATTTCAAGTGCTCTCAGAAGAGTACAAAATTAACCATTTGCAATAGTTTTTTTTTTAAACTCTTTTTATTAACATTGCTCAAGAGACCATACAATACAATAAGCATTTTCAATAGTACAAAGTGAGGTGGACACAGTACATCAGTAACAATATATTCACAGGGCGACATAAGGCTGAGAAAATCCCAAGTAAGATTCAGTGTCCCATGTTCATCCCTCTGTACTTCCGCCAGGGCGCCCATATTCTTTTCCATTTCCGAACACACACCCTACTTTTGTAAACCGTTTCTTTAGCGGGCTGCCACCAGTCGAGGTCCCGTCTCCACTTTTCCAGCGTCGGAAGCAAAGGCTCTCCCTATCCCCTAGTAATGTTTCGCATCACGATCCCTGCAGCAAGAGCAAACCATATTCGCTCATATCTGGACCAGTCAGTCACCTTTTATCATTAGGAGCAACCACTTTGCATCTAGTGGAATTGTCACACCCACCACCCTGGACATAATATCCGTGACTTTTTGCCAGTATCAAGCAATCTCTGGGCATTCCCATAAAATATGCAGGAAGGTTCCTTGGCCCTGGCATCCCCTAACACGCACCGCTGAAGGGGTCCTACCCCATCTTGTATAGATGAGTATGAGGGTAGTAGGTACGGTGCAATATCTGGAGTTGTACCAACCTAAATCTGGGGCGAACTGCAATTTCTATAAATTGCCTCCTGCCACTCAAAATCTATAGGTCCAAAATCTTTGGCCCATGTTTCTCGGAGGACCATCAGGGGGTCCGGCACATTATTTATCAACTTACGATAAATCGTGGAGGTCGGATTCTCAATAATTGGGTCCAGTAACAACCTATCCTCTAATGGGGAGTACTCTGGAACGGAGGTGCCACTATGAATGTGGGTGCGCAGTGCATGTATAAGACTCAAGTGTTGATATCTCTGGGTTTGGTGTAGATTATATTCCTGCAGGAGTTCCTCAAAAGTGATGGGAGAGTCTCCTTTCCACACGTCTCCTAGGTAGTCAATGCCTATCAATTTCCACCCTTTAAAGCCATTAGGGCCGCTACTTCCTGCAAGGGATCACCCATCCACAACGGGGTTCTACCAGTCAGTTCCCCCACCCAGCCTAGTAATTTATTGGCCTCTCTCCAACACTGTATCACCACTTTAGTATGCCCCGGCCACTCCGATTGGGTCTTTCGGGAGTATAGGTGAGGCTCACAGTTTCTTCTTGGCATGACGGCTCTCTCTACTCTACAAGCTGGTTCCTCCATGACCGCATATACCCAATCGTTAATGACCTGGAGCTGCGAGGCCCAGTAATATAGCCGAATGTCAGGAATTGCCAGGCCACCATCGTACACTCCCTTCTGTAGCTGGTGCAGCACAATTCTGGGTGAACCACCTTGCCACAACATCGTTCTAACTTCCTGCGCTACCCGTTTAAAAACTGTCGGAGGGACCAGATACGAGGTGTTTTGAAGGACGTAAAGGAGGCGCGGTAATGTCATCATTTTAAATGGAGCCGCCCTACCCATAAGTGAAAGCGGGAGGGTGCGCCAGTGGCTGCCATCAGCACCAAGACGACTTATTTAGGGCCCAACATTCCTGTCCAGGAACTCCTTCTGGTACCGCGTAACATGGATACCCAAGTTCTTGAAGCCCTCCGATACCACCAGGCCAATTTTTTGGATTTCTACAACTGAGAAAAGTATGATAGATATATCTATCTATCTATCTATCTATCTATCTATCTATCTATCTATCTATCTATCTCCTACTGGCAGTCGCCAGTAGGTAGTTATAGTTAGGACCTATTTCCCATAGGAAATCCGCAACATTCTATATGGAATAACGTTGGCGTCGATTAAGGAATCTTCGCGAAATTTTCCAAACTTTTGGCCAGCTCCGGTCCGCTCCTATCCTGAAAATGTCACGGTGATTCGTCAAGCGGGGGCCGAGAAAAAAGGGGGGTCCCAAAACACGTTTTCCCCATGCATTTTCCCATAGGACCTGTTGACGCAGCTACAGCCCGAAGTGCTGAACGGAATTGCACCGAATTTGGCAAAGAGGTAGTCCTCAGTTCAGACTCGTGCCTTTTGCTTAAATGGTGTAAATCCGTTCAGTAGTTCCTGAGAAAATCACATATATATCTGGGCGGAGCCTAACCACACATCTCATCGTGAGATCTGATTGGCTGTCAGCACTTCATCCAAGAAGTGTTGGCAGCCATCTTGGGACCAATATACATGATAGCACCTCATTAAAAAGCATTGCAGTTAATAGAAGGTTTTAAGACTTTAGTTACATTATAAATCATTTGTTGATGGTACCATACTCATTTTAGGAATTGTGGTGTGTTCTAAGGTGATTTTACCATGTGAAAAAGCCTTCTGCTGTGATATCATGAATCATGTTTGAGAGAAAACTATTTTCTCATGCTTTTCCCACAGAGGTTGGAAGGTGATCTAGAAGCTAAACTGAGAGCATATTTTCTGTAAATTCACATTATCTTTCTCAGTCATGTGAGAATGAAGTCTGACATTCTCAGTAAAACATGTACATCCAACAAGGGCAGAGACTGTCAGTTCATTCCATTGTGTTCTACTGCAGCTTCCCAGAGTGTTCTAAAGAACAACTAGAGCGCTAACATTCCTACTTATGACAAACGTATGGCAAACCTGAAGCCATCTTGGTTGGAATAAAGTGGTAACTCTTAAAACATTTAATTTACAAAGGAACAAAATGAGGGGGTTCATTTTGCCATAGAAATTATGATTAGTGCTGCAGAAAGAAAAATTAGGGCACATTTTGACTTCTCAAATCCTCTTCTATTTCCTAAAAAAACTGACATGCAGACTGAAACATGCACTTTGAATACCAGCAGCAGACTTCCCTGGTGAGTAGTAGCTTTACTACAGTGATCTAATGAGCAACCAGAGTGCTAACATTCAGAATTTATGGCAAATGTGTGACACATCTGAATGCCTTCTTGGTGGAACCAAAGTAAAAATCTGAAAGTATTTCCTACTGAGGAGACTGCAGTAAATGAGGAAATTAGGAAACTTGATAACAAATAAATCTGCCAAGATGGCCACCAGAGACAAAAGAGCCCAAATATCACCCAGATGTAGCCCACATGTAGCCCAATGACAGAAGTGTGCAAAACACTTATTTTTTGTGTATTTGCAGTTTTATATAGTGCAGACTTGTCAGGTATTGGAGTGCTTTACATGAGCATTGGTTACATCACACAAGATCAAATTCATTTTGGTTGTAGACATGGGGAGATTAAGTGATTTGACCAGAATCACAGCATGTTGAGCTGAAGCAGAAACTCCAACCTGGTTCCCCAGTTGCAAAGTCTGCAGGTCTGGAAGTAACACCACGTCCTCTCCCCTAGGTGCAACATTTAAGTGGTCAACTGGATAAAAAAACATAAAGATTACAAATAATTTAAAAGTTCTTTGTCGCTATTTGAAAACTCAGAAAATATGTCCTCATTTTAGTTTTTTAGAGCACTAACCATAATTTTGATGCAAATAAGACCCTCTCATATATGTAATTTCTAAAGGAAATACTCTAGGTATTACAGTTTTGATTACATCAAGATGACGTCAGGCGTTCCACACTTTTGTAATAAATATAGAATGTTACCAATCTAGTTGTTCATTGGGATACTGTTGAGAGGCAGAGGCCAGGGGCACGGACTCTGAAAATTGAAGGCAGGTAGGAGAGTGCAGAGGCAACAATTTGACCACACTGGGCAGGCAGGAAGGGCAGTGGCAGCACAACAGACTATGGAGGGCAGTAGAAAGGGGGGCGGGGGCAACAAACCAACAATACAGGACTGGCAAGAGAGGCTGTGGCAATATAATAGACCATTGTGGGCAGAAGGAAGAGGCAGTAGTAGTACAACCATACATGCCAACAGACCCGTTTCAGCCAGGAAACGTGCAATGTTTTTAAGCTCAAATGGGCTTTATTTGATCTGTCTCCTATCTACAATCTCCTCTTTTTCAATGCAACTCAAAGGGGAAAATCAATACCCCAGTTTTTTTTCAAAATCTCCCTCTTACCAAGTTCAAAATGTTCGCAAGTATGGTACATTGGATCATGGTAGGCAGGAGGAATTGGGGTAGGGACATGGACTCGGATAACAGAGGACAGGAGGGACATGGAGAGATGCACCAAACTGACCCTACAGGGCAGGCATCAGGGTTTGCAGCAGCACAATACATCACACAGCGCATGCGGGACGGGAGTGCAGCACAACAATCCATAGAAAGCAATAGGGAGGGGACAGGACCATGCACATGGACAACAGAGGGGAAAGAGGCAATGGTAGCTAGCTGACCATAATGGACAGACAGGAGAGAAAGCTGCAGCATAACAGACCATAAAGGGCAGGAGGGACGGATCAGGGGCATTACAATGGAACAGACAAGCCAGGAGGGAGGGAATAGGGGTCTGCACATGGTAACAGAGGGCTGGGGGCAATGGGGCAGGGCAGGAGCAGCAAGATGACCATGGAGGTCAGGCAGGATGGGCACTAGAAACCAAACACACCATGGAGAGCAACAATGAGACTATGATGGCATACACAGACTATGGAGGAAAGGTGGCAGGGGGTCAGGGGCAGCTAGCTGACCACACAGGGAAGGTGGGAGGGGCCATGGCAGCACAGAAGACCATGCATCGCAAGCAGGAGGGTTAGTGGCAGCACAATGGCTATGATGGGCAAGAAGGAGGGTGCAGGGGCATGCACAAAGGACCATGGATGATAGAAGGGAGAGTCAGGACCTGTGCACAGACAAGAGAGTTCAGGGGAAGGGGCCTCACAACAGGCCGCACGGGGCAGGCAGGAGGAGCAGTTGCAGCACAACAGACCAGGGAAGGCAGAAGGGTGTGGCAGTAAAATGGACCATGGAGGACAGGAGGAAGGGGATAGGGGCATGGCATGTGGACAGGCAGGGTGGAGGTGGCAGGGACAGGTTACAGTCATCTGACAATGCTAGGCAGGTGGGAGGGGAGTGGCAGCTCAACAGAACACTCAGAGTAGATAGGAGTGGCAGGTCCATGGAACATGGTGGACAAAAAGGATGGAGCAGGGGCATGCACAAAGACATCGGAGGGCAGTGGGAAGGAGAATAGGGGCAGCAAGCTAAGCACAGAGGCTAAGCAGGAGGTCAATGATGGGCCATAGAATTGGGTAATGGAGGGCAGGAGGAGTGGACTGGTACATCATGCTAAATGGAGGGCAGTGGCAGCACATCAGACCATGCATGGCAGGAGGGAGGAGGCTAGTCCATGGATTCAGACAACAGAGGATAGGGAGGAGGTGGAAGGGGCAGCAAGCTAACTGTTCAGAGAAGGTGGGTATTAGGAACTTTATTGTTTTTAAAATGTGTGTCTGTGCGAACTACTTAAAATATGAACAAGTATGCAGCATAATCTCACTTTTATTCAGGAAGAAGAGGACGTTTGTGACTGTGACTCCGGGCTCACTTGGCAGAAACACCCCGACCCTCCACCCCCCATCGCAAAATGTAATGCCCATGAAAAGGGTAGGTGGACGCAGTGTTATATAGAACATAGTCCTGAGAGCACGATTGAAAATGAAAACTAGATAGTATATGGTATAAACTATGCACCAAAAAGTGTGATATAAGATGAACCGGGGCGTGAAATATAATATGCAATACATTGTGCGCAATGACAGATTCATTGGAGAGCGCGAGATAGCACAGGCACTAGCGTGTGCTATGCGATATGCGCCTTGGAGTGTAATATGCACAGGGCAGTGTTGTGTAACCTAACTAGTCTCTAAAGTTGTAATATAAAATATGTGCTGGGGAGTGTAACGTGCATATGCACTGTGACAAAGATATGGATCCCAGATTGTAATATGTATGGCATAGCGCTGTGCGTTATAACATGGGCATCGAGGAAGGCACGTTAGATGGGACAATATAACCCATGCGAAGGCAAGTGTGGCATGACATATTCACGGGGTGGTGTTACAGTGCACATGGGCTAGAGAGTGTCATAGCATACGCACTAGGTGGTGGAATACAACACAGAGGTGTGAGGCACTCGGCGGGCACTGGTGGGTGTAACACACTGGTGGGTGTAACACAGCATTGGGCTCACCCAGGAGCACGCTGTGACTCTCAAGTGAGGTTCGTCCCCTTTCCAGAGAGTAAAATAAAAAGTATTACACATCCGGCGCTTGTTTTATTAACCGTGAGGGGGGTTTCTTGCATAGTTTGGTCGAATTTTTGTCGAATCCCCTTTGAATGGCTTGGTGTGCGTGTATATTAAATGTGCCCATCAATAGCTACCCATGTTTGTATAAATAAACGACAAGGGTGTCTACTTGGAGAGTACCCACCGGCGGGGGCGCCGGGATTAGGCATGGTAGGGCGTCAGACATGTCAGAGCTTCACTAGCGGTGTAAATACATTCCATGTGGATTCATTCTATGCATAGTCGCCTTTTAATGAATATCACGCAAATCGTCATGGTGATAGGTACATACGGTTTGTCCAGCATGTCCTAGGTGTTTCTATAAATATATATATTTTTTAAATAATAAAAAAAAAAGGCCGGCCCCGGGGGATGGGGTGCCCTGGTCCATAAGTGGCCTGAGGAGGGGTGGGCAACGCAGCCCCCCTCCTAAAGAATAAAAAAAAAAAAAAAAGGCCATGACCCGGGGGTTGGGGTCCCCGGGGCCGATTAAGGCCTTGGGAGGGCCAAATGTATTTTTTTCAACAAAAAAAATTAGGGTGCAGGCCCTGGGTGATGGGGTCCCCAGGGCCAGTAAATTAGAAAAATAAGGGGGGCCACACAGCCCTCCTTCTTAAAAAAATAAAATAAATAAAAGACCGGCATCGCGCTGGAGGCCACGCCCCCTCCTTGAGGCACTCTGCAAACGCACCCCCTGGCCAGTTGTAAGTTGGGGAATTAATTCCCCTTCAATACTGAGGGTCCCTGAGGGCCAACTAGAACAACAGGTATCTCCAGTATGCGCCAGGGAGCTGCGTTGCAGACAGGTGTTCTGAGGCCACGCCCCTTTTTACACCTCTATGCAACGCAGCTCTGTGGCGCTTACTGGAGGTACCTAGTGGGCTAGTTTGACCCTAGGGACCCTTAGGATTCAAGGGGACTTAATCTCTCAACATAGAACGGCCACAGGGCGCATTTACAAAGTGGTGAAGGGAGGGGACGGGGCCTACGGTGACGTGTGCAAACACGCCCTATGGCGCGTTTTAAGTTGGGGAAATAATTCCCCTTCAATCCTGAGGGCCCCTGGGGGCTAACTAGCCCACCAGGTGCTTCCAGTAAGCGCCACTGAGCTGCGTTGCAGAGAGGTGGTCCAGGCCGTGCCACTTTTTACACCTCTCTGCAACGCAGCTCTGTGGCACTTACTGGAGGTACCTAGTGGGCTAGTTGGACCCTAGGGACCCTCAGGATTCAAATTAACTTAATCTTCCAACTAAAAACGGCCACAGGGCGTGTTTACACAGTGGTGAAGGGAGGGGACGGGCCTGAGTTAACGTGTGCAAACAAGCCCTGTGGCGCGTTTTAAGTTGGGGAAATAATTCCCCTTCAATCCTGAGGGACCCTGGGGGCCAACTAGCCCACCAGGTGCTTCCAGTAAGCGCCACTGCGCTGTGTTGCAGAGAGGTGGTCTAGGCCGTGCCCCTTTTTACATCTCTCTGCAACGCAGCTCTGTGGCACTTACTGGAGGTACCTAGTGGTCTAGTTGGACCCTAGGGACTTTCAGGATTTAAGGGGACTTAATCTCCCAACTTAAAACGGCCACAGGGCGTGTTTACACAGTGGGGAAGTGAGGGGACGGGGCCTGAGGTGACGTGTGCAAACACACCCTGTGGCGCATTTTAAGAGGTAGTTTTAATCCCCTGCCCTATTATATACTAGGGGCTTACAGAGGAGGTCATGCTGATCATAGGGGGACCCCAACTCATAGTGTTCCCTAGGATATGTAGGTGTTTTCACTGTATTATGAGTGTCTTTTAACATAGCACTGGCTCTAGGACTGTCATGTCATGAGTGATGTAATATGTGACGTCATCAGCAGTGCATTGCGGGCGCGCGAGTTATAGTTAGCTGAACTAACTATAACGGGGGAATTTCAATGGTTTTGTACGAGTGAAAAGTCCAGCTAACTATAACGTCCTGAAACCTAGGTTTTTTTCAGTGAATTTCTAAGGTTTTTTAAATGCTAATTCCTAACTATAACGTGCCTGAAACCTATGGTTTTTTCAGTGAAAATATATATATTATATATATATATATATATATATATTAAAATCTATCCTAGAGTACAACACTATAGAGGCAAAAGGTAAGTTAAAAATCCTGGAGAGAACATGGAATATCCTGTACATACTTTTCACCAACATTAGGTGCCCCAATCGGCTATATACCTGCAACCATTCATAGGAAAAAGATAGTAGGCTGCTGAGAGATGAGGAAGGGGTTGCGGACAGACTGGTTCCCTGAAAACTTGCCATATCTGTACACCAGCGCCTAAATTCAGATTATACTCCTTCAAAATGTCTATTAACCTCCCAACGGACGTTGGACAGTTGTGGGAGAAACATGGGGATTGGTTCCATCTTATCTGGACATGCCCGGTGATCCTTCCTTTTAGATAGAGAGTCAGTACAACGTTATCCATGCCTCTGGGGCAACCTGTTCACATTTCTCCAAAAATGTGTCTGCTAGGGGTGATGTGGCTGGTGCATATGAGAGGCTTTGTGCTCCATATGCTTCTTAGTTGGGTTTGGTTGCCTCACTGCTCAGAGAGACCTAGTGAGGAACTGGAAATTAGATACATCCCACAAATGCAGAGTGACTTCTGTGTGATT
Organism: Triturus cristatus; assembly: GCF_964204655.1. Lineage (NCBI taxonomy): Eukaryota > Metazoa > Chordata > Amphibia > Caudata > Salamandridae > Triturus > Triturus cristatus. Next base: position 270,858,501 of record NC_140592.1, on the reverse strand, counting down.
AGTGAAAAGGGAAGTCTACCCGACAAGAGGCTGCCTGAAGAAAATAAGATTTGGAGTCGTTGGTGGAAATATTTCAAACCGAGTACACACAAACAGATGCAAACAAAAATAGATTTGCCTGCTTTCACGTTATGACCCTTCACCTCTTAAACGAGTTTACTGCTGTGAATATTTCTGCACATGAAACAGTGACAGATGTCGTGCTGGATTTGAAAAAATAATAAAGAATGCAAAAAATTAAAAAACGCTGCGATCTGTGTGCCAAAGTATGATGCACGTTCTGCTCTAATGTTTAGTCCGGAGTACGTGTTTTCTACAGAAGCCAGTGTATGGAGATTTCACAAAAATAAATATATAATGGCTTAACGTGTCAATGGCTGAATCTGAGTGAACTATTCCGAAGCTGGAAAGACTGGGTGTTCCGATCTCCTAGGAAACTATACAACTACTTAAATATGCTATTTCGGCTTGAGATTGCATTAGACTTCTGAATTGCAGAATGTTTTTCATTGGCAGTACCGAAGTAAACGTCCTGTGGAGTGAATGAAACAGTATAGACTGGTTTTAAGTGACTAAAGAGAATGATGCAGCCATCCTATGGCTCAATAACACATTATTTATTTACTTCGGTGTTTATAAAAGCGCTGCTTGTAACCTTTTACGCCCCCCAGAGCGTAAGATATTATTCTGCTTATACAAACAGCACATAACATTTTGAAAACAACTGAAGAAGATCCTGTTCAAAATGAGTCACTTTTTGTAGGCGTTAGGCAAAGTGATCATATAATTCCCCCCCGTCAGCAAGCAGTAGAGAGATCAGAGGTTTTTTTAAATTTTACTCGGTGGTAGGAGGGAGCTAAAATGTACTGCAGTACTACTTTCCAGCTATGTCACTCTCAAACAAATCTAGGGAAAGTCCTAAATGCAACTCCATCCCTGTATCCCGGGCCAAGCCATGTAAATACACGTTTCCACCACAGACTGCTTTCCTACCATCAGGAAGGAAAACAACACCTGAAGAGTTATAATTATTACCGTAATTGTCACCGATGGGAATGAGGGAGGGTTATGTGTATGTGCGTCTTGGTTCTTTTTCTTGGAATTCAGTCTTAACATTATCATCTCTTTTTTACTGCTATCTTGCTACACAAAATCCCCCAAAATGTTATTAACAAACAAAAAAACTTTTGACCGCCCAAAAAGAATGTGTATGGATTTTAAGTCAAAGTTTCCAAATAGAGGTATTGCTATTCTTGGGTTCTGAACTGCTCGATGCACTGTACACAATAACAAAAACATACAGAAAACTACAACATTTCTCTAGAGGCATATGTCAGAATGTATGAGGGAGAAGGAGTAACCATATTTTACTCTGACCCTGATCTACCAGTTGTTTTGAAGTATGTAGAAATGAACCCCTTTTTCACAGCTGTAGTTTTGTTAGAGCTTTCTTCCCCCTTAAACTCGGTCTCCCACCCCTTTCTATTACACCACTTTCCAGGATTGGGGTGTGAAGAGGTGTCTTAGCTCGGCTGCCTTTTTCTTAAACAGACAATATCAGGGTAGATCAACATCATCGGAATCAAACGAGGAAAGAGATAGATGCAATTCCCAGAATCAAGCCTTTCACCACAAAGAATCATATATATGAAAGTCTGCTCCTCCTGGTTTCTGTCACGTTGAGGCATAGGTAGGTGGGGAGTACACTGTAGAAATCCGATAGGATGTATGAGAGGATATGGAGGGGCGTATGAATTGGGACTACGTCTCCCAGAATGCCAAAGGGTGTACTTCCTTTCTTTCCTGGTCATCCTCTGTACATAAGCTCCACGCTCCCGCATTCAGGTGCTTGTCACCTGGATTCAAACGTATGCTGTGAGCGGTTGCCGGAACTCCTATTGTTCAATTCTTCACCTGTTGCATGAGGCTGCCTGTAGGCGAAAGGAGCTGCAACAAACAAGTTTCTGTTGGTGTATACGCTGGAGCGCGACCGCGCTTCCGCCCTTTTCTCCCGGCAAGAAGATCCCTGAAAACGCGCAAGTCTACGAGAACCTTTTTTAGGTCTCGCCTGGCGAACGCAGCGCGAAGCGCTGTCGCCAGCGAGATCTATTGTTGCTGACTTGCCTCGGAAGTGGGACAGGATGTGCACGCGCAGGCTCTTGGCGGATTTGAGTTGGTGTACGCGCACGTGCACACACGCGATGTGCACATCTCCTGTCCCGCTTCCGATAACATGCCAGCCCCGTTGGAGGCTCCGTATGGGCTATTGTTGGCGCAAAGTGTACTTTTGCAATTCTGAGCAACAATAGGCCACACGGAGCCCCCCCAGCCCTTCTTCACTCACCGGGCTGCTCTTCGGGGGGGGGGGGGGGGGGGGGGGTGCTCCTCCTCGCGGCTGCAGCACTTCTGTTGCGGGGCTTCCCTGCACTCCTGGGAGCCCCGCGCTGCTGTGGTCATCCTCGGCCACCGCATTCTTCACCTGGGCCCCCTCCTGGGACCCGGGGCTTCTCTTCACTCCGGCCGCCACCGCGGGGCTCTCCCTTCAACATGGGAGCCCCGCGTTAGCACACAACACCGGTTTCTGTTTTTGCCGGAGCAGGCCCCGCCCACGTCCCGGGCAAGGGCACCTGACTTCCTGCTTCAAGACTAGTTTAAGAGTGGGGTGCTGCCAGGCTGACAGCTAGCATGGGTGAGCAGGGTAGGATTTATCTTTGAACCTTTACCCCCAAAGCTTGTCCGTGCGTGCGAGTGGCCTCTCCCTTATTCCGTTTTGCATAATTGCCGAAAACCTCAGCCGCCCGCTCTCGAATTGCTGGTAACGATCCCTTCTTCGCAGGAGTGACTGTATGAGAGGACACCCCTGTTGCCCCGATATAGGGGCGTTTGAAGCCCTAAGGGATAACAGTAGGTCAAACCCAACACTCAGTTGTCTCATGCAAACCCCAATTAGTTACTTTTTTGTTTCTCGTGCTCCTTAACATTGTTTAGCGCGTAACACACTGTAATTGTGTCTTGCGAAAACGTATTCACTCATTAATAAACGTCTACATTTATACATCAAAGATTACAACAAAATGAAAGCTAAAAATCAAACCCAGGTCTGCGTTCCCAGGAGAGCGAGGCTATTAGAGTAATAGGTAATGCATCGCTTTCCACGCTGAAGCTCGTACATTTGTTCAAGTGCCCCGAGGCAGAAAAATGATAGCAGCGGCCAGACACTGGAAAGCACCCCTTTTAAGCAACTCAATTAATCAGCTAAATAGGCAATGAATTTTAATATCTCAATGACTGTCAGCGTATCCACGTTGGCCCACTGCATGCTGGAAACTGGATGCAATGAGCAAACCATCTGTCCAGTAGAACAAGTGCCAGGCTTGCTTTCAGCCATTGGTTTCTCCAGCTTGCACATACACGTTGGATATTACACAAGCTTTCCACAATTGTGCATAAACCACCATTGTCCAGTGTATTTTTCTGCTTAACATGTAATCATGTTGAGTACTCTCTGAACATGAAGACAAAGGTTATGCTGTGTATTCAGATGGTTTGAGGTCGAGCCTGGGCAGTGCATGCGCTGCTCCGCGGGGCGTGCTATATTCAAGTATGGACTTGAAGCTCCGCCCATTCTGCGCCCATAGTTTTCAAAGGCTTGTGTCACTGTCCTTTGTAAATGCTGGTTTCTGATTAGTTCAAATAAACTTTTTTTTATTACAGGCAGAAACAAAAATTAAGAAATGTTTTAAAAAAGAAACAGTTAATAAAATATGGTTTGAGGAGTTCTCTGTTATAGATACTTTCACTAATGTAGACAATATGAATGACCACCAAAAGATATTTTATGAAACTGTGGAGGATTATTTGAAGCTGTCCTCTTTGTAACTGATAGAAAGTCAATCACGTTGTCTCTCATATGACCCAGAATACTAGGCTTGTAGACAAATTGCTCAAGTGAATTACGTTCCCACTACTGAGATATCTATTTTTTCTTTTGAAACACTTTATTTTTCCAATATCGCATGGAAGTGACAGAACATTGCAATAAAGTACAATAGAGAAAAAAAGAAAACAAAACAAATAAATCATCAATTCTAGCAGTTCCTGACAGTGTTAATACCAAATGAGAGTCCGTGACGCAAACGGCCAAATCATTATGCAAACCCAGTAGTACAGCCATCCCCCAAAAGTTGCCGTGCCCTAGCAGAGAATACGAATAAGCATGCACATTTTCCCTGCCAGCGAGCACATTATGTAAGGAATAGTGCTCTAACCAAGGAGAGCAGTTGTTACTTTCAGCACCCAAACCAACCCCATAGTCCATCCACTCCCGCCCATCCTCCCCTCGTCCCGCCACTGGAGTACTCTACCGTCAGCGCCCCCCCCAAACCGACCCCACCCCACCTCCCAACACCTCCATTTGCAGTTATCCATGATTGAGGTGTACCACTAAACGTTCTAAAAGTAACCTCTCAACCCACACCCTCAGGCACTATACCATTATCTGGCTGAGAGTTGGGGGCCTGCTTAAGCTTTTCCAAATAGGCTCTCAGAGGACCCCATATATCCTTGGGTCGGGAAGTCAGAGGCATTAAACTGGAATATATCTCCGAATTAGTATTGCAGTATACTAAACTCCTTAGCCAACTCTGTAGGCTGGGAACTGCCTTCCTGCCTCAATGGATGGCGACTTCCCTTTTCGCTAGGAGGAGTCCCAATGCAGCAAATTTCCTAACCTTCAGGGGGATCTGTACTGTGTATCCCAACAGCGCGATTTCGGGGAGTGGCGCCAGTGGCAGTTCTATCATCCTCCCCAAGGTGTAGTGGATCGCCTTCCAATAGGGCTGCAGATGGGGGCAGGACCATGCCAAGTGGAAAAAATCTGCATGCGGGGTCGCGCATCTCGCACAGCTATGCGGCCTGCTGGTGTCTATCCTGTGTGCCATGGCCGGTGTAAAGTATGCCCGCCGCAGAAACCTGAAATGCAGCAACTTATGGCGGCTATTAAGTGAAACGTCCTTAGTGACCTCGAAACATTTTTGCCATTGCTCATCAGTTATAGTGTGACCCGTGTCCACTTCCCACGCCTCCCTCACCCTGGAGTCGTCAACCGGCAATGCTTTAGCGGCGGCCTTATACATTTTGGAGATGAGGCGCGCACCATTCTGGGACCCCAACACCAAGTCAAGCGGGGGGAAGGATTCGGGCTCAATCGGGTATGCAGGAAGCGCCGCCCGCAGCGCCGACTTCAATCGGCTCAATAGAAACCGAATCATGAAATCGCACTCCGTGAACCTGGGGTCCTCCTCTAGCGAAAATATGTGACCCCCGGGGAAGAAATCGCCCACCGTCACGATATCCAGTGCGGCCAGTGTGCGTTGCACCAGTTTTTCCCCGGTAATGGGGAGCCATCTAGCATTGGGAAAGGGCAACGCAGACGAGTATAGGTGCGCTGCACCCGTACGCTTTCGCAATTTATGCCACGCCCAAGAGGTTGTGGACACAGTCTGTATGTCCTGCCTGTCCCTCAGGAAGCCACTCGGGAGGACCTCGCATAACCGGCCAGGGAGCACCAGATCCGCCTCAGGGCGTAAATATGGGATACGGGCGTCCGGGTGGAACCATGCCGACTCATAGCGACACTGTGCCACCAAATAGTATAGCTGAAAGTCCGGGACATTGAACCCACCTCTCTCGTACGGCAAAGTAAGCGTTGACCAGCAGCGTATGCGCGGCCTCCTGTCCCCCCATATCAAACGTATCAGGGGTGCGCGTAACCTACGAAAAAAATGGTCCGCAAGGGGGATCGGAATGTTGTTGAACAAGTATAAAAATTTCGGTAGGACCACCATTTTCAAAATGGCCACCCGGCCCGCAAGTGAAAGGGGCAGACGCAGCCACCTCGTAACCTGTTCCTCCAGGCCTGCAACGGCCCGCCCATAATTCAGTCGAATGATATGCGCGGGGTCTAAATGGATGTGTATACCCAGGTATTTCACCGAATCGACACACCACTCCAGAGGAAATTTGCAGTCCAACCTGGCCGTGCCCGCCGTAAGCGGGAATATGGTCGATTTATGCCAATTGATCCCCAGACCGGAAAAGCCGCCAAAACGAATAATTTCGTGAATGAGGGGCGGCAGGTTGACGCGTGGCTCCCGTACGTATAGAATAGTGTCGTCCGCATAGAGGGAGGCAAGGAGCGGGCCAGAGGCAAACTGAATACCTCTATGTAGATGGCGTTCCTGGAGGTGCCTGACCAACGGGTCCATGGCCAGAATTAACAGAAGTGGGGACAAGGGGCATCCCTGTCTGGTCCCCCTGTATAGATGAAACGGGCGGGACAGAGAGCCATTTATGCGAAGTCTGGCCGATGGTTGGCTGTAGAGCAAGGAGACCGTGGCGATGAAACCAAGAGGCATCCCCATACGTCTCATCACCTCCACGAGAAATGGACATTCCAAAGAATCAAACGCCTTTTCCGCGTCCAACAAGACAGCAGCCGCTGGGATGTCAGGTTGTATTCTATGTAGGACCGCAAAAAGTGTGCGGAGATTCAAGGATGTCGAACGATGGGGGACAAAGCCAGACTGCATTGGTGAAATAATGTACTCCATCAGCTGTGACAGCCTATTGGCAAGCGCCTTAGCCAGGATTTTGTAGTCTAGATTTAATAAAGACAGCGGCCGGTAGGAGCCACATAGTGTGTGGTCTTTGCCCGGCTTTGGGAGCAGTATGATAACAGCCTCGCGTAATGTGGAGGGGAGGCATTGCTTCTCAAAGGCCTCTGCGTAAACCTCCAGTAGCTGAGGTGCCAGCACGTCCTTGAACTCTTTGTAAAAGTCCCCCGTAAAGCCATCTAGGCCCGGGGCAGAAGTGCCCCGCAGGGTATCTATGGCGTGTTCAACGTCGGTTAGAGTTCTGGAATTAGCCATAAACTCCAGCATGTCTTTCTCCAAATACACCAGAGCGACCTCGTCAAGATACGCCGTCTGGGCTGTGCCGTCCGGTTCCGCCCTGGACGAGTACAGCTTGGTGTAGTAGTCCAGGAACTCATCCCGAATCGCGGCCGTCGAGGTAAGAGAAGCCCCCGACGCAGACTGTAGCACTGTGATGAAAGCGCTGTTGTACGGTGGTCGCAGCATTTGTGCCAAAACCCTGCCAGGGCGACCCCCCTCCCCGTACCTGCGCGCTGTGTGATATTTACCCAGGTATAATATTTCCCTATCGGCAGCATCTTTGTATTCAACCAAAAGGGCCAGTCTCGCCGCCTGGAGCTCCCCGGAGGGGTCACATGCAAGGCGGCAGTCTAACTGGGAAATGTCGCGTTCAATACGGGAAAGAGTGTGCCTGAGGTCTCTGAGTACCCCAGCCCGCTTGGATATGCATACCCCCCGTAGAGTGGCCTTGAACCCCTCCCACAGGACCGCCGCGGACTCGACCGAACCCGTGTTGTTATCAAAATAATCCTCTATGGCCTCCCGAATCTCTGACTTGAACACTTCGTCCTGCAGGGCTTTGCCCGGAAACCGCCACCGCCTCTCATACCCCTCCGGACACGGGATCAACAGCCGCAAAGTTACAGGCGAGTGGTCGGAGTACGTGCTGGGGAGCGTGGTGAGGGAAGCAAACCAATCCACAAGTCCGGGCGAGATCAGCCAGTAGTCTAATCTGGTCCAGGTACCGTGCGGACTAGAGTAATGAGTGTACTTGGTAAGGGTGGGGTTGTGATGTCGCCAAATATCCAGTAGGGCGTATTGGGTACAGAGCTCTTTCAGGGCCCGTCGTGCCCGCGGCTTAGGGTCCGGGGCTCTAGAGGTGCTGTCTAGCACAGGGCAAAGTGTAAGATTGAAATCACCCCCCACTATGAGTGCCTGGGGGTCATGCCTAGCCAACCGGGTATTTAGATCATGGAAGAATTCCGGGGCGTCCACATTGGGGGCATATACATTAACCAGAGTGACCCTATAGCCGTGCAGCTGACCTGTGACCAGTACATACCTCCCCAAAGGATCCCGGGTTATGTCAATAGGAGTGAAGGCGACCCTCCTGTGTATCATTATTGCTGTGCCTCTGGCATAGTTGCTATAGTTGGCAAAATATCTATGTGTGCCCCAACTGGAGCCAAAGCGAGCCGGATCTGTGGGAAGAAGGTGTGTTTCCTGCAGGAATGCTATGTCGACCGCATGCCGGAGCAGGTAATGTATCACCTGCCGTCTTTTACGTGTGTTATTGAGGCCCCTCACATTCCAAGACATCAGGGTGATGGCTGAAGGGCCCAGAGTATTACCTAACCGTGTCATCGAAACCCAACGTGTGATGTGTACTGTCAGGATTGCGCTGTAACTGTAACTTCCAAGACAATGCTAACCTAAAACAAGCAAAACAATATACGCCAAATGTGTACCTTTCCCCTACCCACCACCCCCCCACCCAGCCACCTGTAAACCCCAAGGCGGCCCTCCCTCTGCAAGCTAATCCACCCAGCCATCCTATTGATCACCAGGATCCACTACCTGGGCCTCGAAGTAGAATGCACAAACTCCGCGGTTACACCTAGGGGGGGTGGCACCCGAAAACTCACCGAACAGTTGAAACATCATACTTAACAAACCCAATTAAGAACCGGGTATTGTGATAACATTGCAATTTCCCCGAAATAAATCAACCTGAGATACAATATGACAAATTGCATGCAGCATCAACCCGCGCCGGAATTTGAAAATAGGTCCGCACTGGCATCCGAGCCGCTGTGGGGCGGGGAGGCTGTCACACTCCCCGCAGCGTTCTGTGTGGCTCGAGTCTTGTACGTGCGGCAGAACTCCTGAGCCTCCGCTGGAGAGTCAAATATGCGTGATCTACCACCCACATCCACCCTGAGCCTAGCAGGATATAGCATGCCATAGCGGAGTCCCAGATTGCGCAACGCAGCTTTGACTCCCTGAAACTTCCGACGCGCCTCCTGAACCATTGGCGTGAAATCTGGATAAAATGACAGTTTGGAACCTTGCCACTCCACTGACCCACGTTCTCGGGCCAAGCGAAGCGCGGTGTCCCGGTCTCTGAAGTTCAGGAGCCGCGCAACAATCAGCCTGGGGGGAAGGCCAGGATTAGGTCTGGGGCCCAGTGATCTGTGGGCTCTTTCCACCACAAAGCCAGCGGTGAAGGGCTCGCTGCCGAACAAGTCCGTGAGAAGCTTTTCCACAAACAAGTCCATGCGGCCAGTTGACGTTGTCTCCGGGACCCCCATTATGCGAATGTTGTTGCGGCGTCCGCGCGCCTCCAAATCCTCATTCTTAATGGCAACCTCCTTGAGCAGGCGCTCAGCCCGTTCCAGCCGCTTCAGTGACTGAGCTGTCCCGTCCTCTAGATCGGAAACCCGGGCCTCCGCCACATCCATACGCCGCTCCTGCGCTTGCACTTTGGCGCCCAAGTTGGCGATGGTCTGATCTAGGGTATCAAAACGTGAGTCCAGTGCCTTAAAACCCGCTTTCATTTCAAGGAGCAGAGCGGCCACGGAAGCCCCGGAGGAGTCGGGTGGAGCTCCCACCGGCACCGCGTCCGCCATGCCCGCGGGGAGTGAGGCCGCACCGCCAGCCACCTTTTCAAAGGGGAGGGTCCTCTGCCGGGGGTCTTTTCGTCCCATCCCGTGGGGGCCCAAGCAGCGCAGGACACTTACCCAGCCCCCACGTGGGTGTATGTATGTTGTGCTGTAGTCCCAATCAGAGCTCCCTCAGGATAACAGGAAGGCCCTGGAACGATGCCAGCGCTGGAGGGCGCAGTCCGCGGCGCACGTGCAGCCGTGGAGCGCACACCCCGGAGGGGCAGTGCACCCCCGCTCAGGAAAGCAAACTGTGGGCCCAGGCGCGCGGCCTCAGTACTGGCCAGGAGAGGCGCCACGCCGCACTCTCTCACTCCAAGTCGGCTCCTGGAAGGTATCTCCACACAGCAGGACGAGTTGCGCGGGGTCTCTGCAGCTCTTTAGTAGGCCCACCGGGCGCCGCATGCTACTCCGGGGAGCGGAGCGCTAGGAGGGCGCGCCCCCGCCCCCACCGTGACCGCCAGCGCGACAGGCCCGCGATCCCCCCCGCCGGACCCGCCCAGCGGGCCCTGTCCCCGCGCACAGCGAGCAGACACGGGGAGGGACCACCAGCCCAACCACCTCCCGCAGCCCCGGTATGTACTGGGCAGAAAGCGCAGCCCCCGCTGCCCTACTCACCGGGTGCGCTCCCAGCCGTCCCAGGGTGCCATCTGCCGGTCCGCCGAGTCGCTCCTCGCGGGGCTTCTCAAGTGCCGCGATCCACTGCGGCGGTCCCCCGGGCTCCGCCGCCGCTCGGCGCCACAGCTAGACGAGGGGGGGGGGGGGGGGTCAAGCGCCGACAGGCCGCGCGCCGGCCGCAGTGCCGCTTCCGCAGTCTGGTTCGCGGTCTGCAGCCCCAGGACGGGGTACGACCATCGGGGAAATTGCCGCTGGGCCCGGTGACTCGTCGGAGCTTCGTTAGCTGGCGGCCATCTTAGCTGCCGGCTCGGCCACGCCCCCCCGGTTTCTGATTAGTTAATAGGCTTGTTAGTCCCTCCTAAGTACCACCTTGTCTTCATTTGTAACCTCCCATGAGGACTGGCCCTTTTACTTCTGTTGTTACACGGTATGTATTTTTCAGTCTGTAAGCACTATTTTCTTTAATGAGTTTCTCCTACTGCAGACGCGACATGCTTTGCTGCAACATTCAGCACTCCATGCGTGCTTTCATTTTCCAAGCAGCCCGGGACAAGGGCGGTCTCTTCTTTGTAATGCAATAGGTCTCGCATTTACAAAAGTTTGATCTATTGGCATTGTAAATGACAATGCTTTTATGTATGTGATAATTATCAACACCGATAAACAAAAGGCATTTCATTTACAATGCCAATAGTTTAAACACTCGCAAATGCGAGACCTATTGCATTGCAAATGCTTGTTTTGTATACGCGCTGGAGCGCTTTACTTTGTGCTTTCCCCGCGGAGGCAAACCAACTCAGTTCATGAACGCTGAAATACAGCTCGAGCCAAATAGGCTTGGATATTTCCTAAGAGCTGTTGAGAGGCTCGGAGTGCTTGTTTTTTATTTATTTTGATTTTCTTCTTCTTTGGCTGCATGCTAACACACGGTGTTTTGTTTTGGATATATTAAAAAATTGGATATTTTTCTAAACAGGTGTGGTGTCCTTTTGTGATGCTTTCACTGTATTACTGTTGATTATGTGCAAATGCTTCACACACTGCCTCTAAGATAAGCCTGTCTACTCATGCCAAGCTACCAAGGGGGCGAGCAGGGGTTATTTTAGAAGGGTATCCCCCTTATCCTGACTAGGAAGAAGGGTCCCTATTTGGACAAAGGTACCTACCTCTGCCAACTAGAGACCCCATTTCTAACACCTGCTCCTACATTCAATTTATGGAGAAGATCACACTCAACTATTTTGTTGAAAATCCTCTTGCCCTCCACAGAAGACACCACGGGCCACAAGACTAAATCCACACTTTGTCCTAGCACTACTAATATGCCTCCTGAAATAATACTATTTGAGAACATGATTTTAAAAGATTGGGAGAAAATTGCAAAACATGCCTCTCCCCTTATGCCTTTATCCTCACCATGATTCTTTCTGGCGAAGACTAAAAACCAGGCTGTTCTCCTCTACTATTGCATTATAAGCTGCCTTGTTCTGGAGTCTTTTAGTTTTTAATGACAGGGAATCTCTGCTTTTTTCACTTATTCATTAAGCCTAAAATGTTACCCAGAGTGCCAACAGAGTTTTTTTCCTCTGAAAGAAAGTTTGGATACATGGAAGATCAAACTAACATAGGCTCTCTCTATATAATATATTAATACAAATATGAGAACTTTTCTTTGCCACTCCACTTTCAAAACCTAAATTAAATGCTACCATCAAGCCTTGGCGGCCTAACAGGGAGTCACTGGTGGAACTAATTTTCTGCCTCTTGGAGAAAGAACATTCAAAAAGCTATGAAGACATCAAAGAGAGGCCACGATTGTCGTGATCTACAAAGCGGGCAAACGGCTGATCTTTGCTCGTCCTACCGCCCGATCTCACTCATAAATGTAGAACCTAAGGTATTGGCTAAGGCCCTGGCAGATAGGCTGCTATCGGTCCTGCCGGATTTGGTGCACGTGGACCAGTCCGGGTTCATGACCCGTAGGAGCACCCGACACATTTATGTCGCCTCTATGGAGTGCTATACATGACAGAGGATGTGGGGGCCACCCAGACAGCATTGAGGGCGCTGGACGCCTCAATGGCTTTTGATAGTATCGAATGGCCCTATCTGTTTATGGTGCTCCGGAGACTGGGATTCGGTCCCGTATTCTGCAGTTGGGTTCGGCTCCTGTACGAACAACCGATGGCGAGGGTGAGAGTGAATGGGGCGGTGTCTAGAGCCTTCCCGCTACGAAGGGGCACCAGGCAGGGGTGTCCTCTATCCCCCCTCCTCTTCGCATTAGCCTTGGAACCGCTGGCGCACTGGATTAGGAGGGTTAGGTCGTTCTGGGGCCTGGCATTGAGCGATGAGTGGGAGGAGCGTATTTCTCTATACGCAGATGACATTGTGTTATACATGGCCAGGCCGTACCATTCAATCGCACAGGCGCTACACCTCTTTGAATTGTTCGGTAGCTATTCGGGCTACACGATCAATTGGGGAAAGTCAGTGATTTTCCCGCTCTCGGGCCCTCCACCGAGAGTCCCGACCCGGTGTCCTGCTTCCATCGCTGTGGACGGATTTAAATATCTGGGAATCTACATTACATGGGTCTCCCTGATGGGTCGGACAGCAATGTTTAAAATGCTCGCATTGCCGTGCTTGCTCTAAATCCTGCAAAACACACCATACCCGATACCAACGGTAGTGTTCAAGAAGATAGCGCAGGATCTACGTGTCCAGCTCTGGGATGGTGGCAGTCCCAGGATATCGTTGCCCAAGCTGACGAGGGGGGTCTTTGATGGGGGGCTAGCCCTTCCGGACGTCAAGCTCTATTACTGGGCCTCCCAGTTGCAGGTGGTAAATGACTGGGTCTACGCGGATCGGTCGGAACCGGCCTACAGATTGGACCGATGGGTAATGCCGAGCGGTATTAGCGAGCCCCTGTTTTATGCCCGTAAACAGGGTAAGGATTGGCCGTCACACACCAGAGTGGTGATTCAATGTTGGAGGGAGGCCAATAAATATGTGGGGTGGTCGGGCTCCCTGACGGGGAGAACCCCTCTATGGCACGGGGACCAGCTGTTGGATGTGACTCGTTTGACGGGGTTTCGGGGCTGGAAACTCATAGGAATTGAATACCTGGGGGACGTTTGGAAGGGAGACGCTCTGCGGTCTTTTCCCCATCTCAAAAAAGAGTATGATTTACATGACTCCCAACATTACCACTACCTAAGCCTCACCCACGCCTTGCGGGCTCACATAAGGCGCAGCACGACCATCCCAGAGTACTCCCCGATGGAGGATAGGCTGCTCCTGGACCCGATGGCTGAAAAACCCACCTCCACAATATACCGCAAACTCATCAATAACATGACGGACCCCCTGGTGACATTGCGAGAGAGATGGGTGGGGGACATAGGTGAACTGGCTGACGAAGACTGGCAGGACGCCCTACAGAGCCCAAGGGAGATTGCAATCCGTTGTAGGTTCCGGTTAGTACAGCTTAAGATTCTTCACCGAGTATATTATCTCCGCGCTCATCTGTACACCTGGGGGAGGAGCCGGTGGGCCTCTGTGCACGGGGATGTGGGGAGGAGGGCACCTTCTATCACACCTTATGGGAGTGCCCGCAGATAGTCCCTTTCTGGACCAAGGTAGTCGACGTAATGACAACAGTGGTGGGCTCAGTGGTCCCGCTGGAGCCCCGATGGCTACTATTAATGATTAGGAGCGACTCTGACTGGACTAGACATAAGGAGATTTGGCTGGCTCTGACGGCGGGGGTGACGAAGAGGAATATCGCGAGGGACTGGGGCTCGCGGACTCCGCCCCAATGGGTATGTGACATAGACTGGTGCCAAAGGGCCAAAGAAACTATCTATAAAGGCAGAGGTTGCACCAAAAAATGGCGAAAGGTATGTGGGCCATGGCGGAAGTACAGGCAGACGGGGGGAGGACTAGGACCTTAACAGCTATTGTTATTTGTCTCACTTGTGCCCTTGAAGGTCGGTCATTGTCCAAAGGATGGGTAATTCACCGCATGTATTGTGCTAAATGTCCTGTATTGTTTGATGGTCCGAGCAATGTTAATAAAAAAAGAGTTATTAAAAAAAAAAAAAGCTAGGAAGACAATAAGTCTAACGGCGTTGATCGGCCGAAAAGTAAACTAAAAGGCAAAAGCTTTTTTCATCCTGAATATTTTTACACTAGTTTGAAAATAATAATGCAATATTTTACTGTTCATGCACCAGGATTCATATTTCACTTTTGCCTTCCTCCAGATAGTGATTTGTTAGAGTTTTCTGGGAACATTTAAATATGGCTGCATTCCTGGATTACAGATTAAAGACGCAGACACAGATAGCCACTTATGGTTCAAAATGTACCAAATGTAGTTGCTTCAAAATAAAGCTTTTATGTTGTCATTCGCCACACCCAAGAACAGATTAGCTGCCACATTCAGCAAATGCATCTAACACGTTTTTCCTATTTTATACTGAAACGTCATAATGAAATAACCTATTACATGTTCCAGAGTAAGCAACTGGCCCTTTAAGATTTGTTTATAAGACTAGCTAACATTTGGCCTATGTTTTTTATTTTGAACTTTACTTGCGTTTTCAAGTATCAACCATATTCTTTAGCTGACCTCTTTGACACAGTCTTTGACATATACAAGCAGGTAAGTAACTGAATCATCCCAATACAACAGGAGTTCACGGGGTAATATGCATCAAGGACACCCTCCACTCTACAAACAATAAAGCCCTTGAGAATAATCACACTATATACCTAGTTCAAGAGGCAACCTCTGACATCCAAGTTTATTGGTAAGGGAGGTTCCTGTTCTGATATCCTTAAGGAAATTAGTTTCCGAAAGGATATTGGAACAGAAACTCTTCTCAGGATTTATTTAATATGTTAATTAGGTTTTATGCAATCAAAACATGACTCCCTACAGCACTAGTACCTTCATAGTAACACACAGTATACCAAAGTGCCTTTACAATATAATCATCAGCAAATTAGCAGACAAATCCCATGTGATCTCATGCGCAAATCTTACTCCTCCACCCTCCTAACCATAGTGCAAAACAGACCCATCATGACCTCACACAACGTGTGTTACTATCGATGCAGTCCCTAACTTTTCTTAGGATTATTCTCACGGTCTTTATTGTTTGTAAAGTAACTCAATTATACCTATTAATGGATTAAGCATGTACCATAGAGAATTTCTTCTCTTAGCAATAATTCATCTTAATGTGAATGTTGACATTCCCCATTGTAGAATGTGTGTGCCTGCTTTGGTACTTGCTTCATGATGGTCTTTTTCCTTATATCTATTTGTAACTTTGTGAGACCAAGCCTTAACTTGCTTAGCTTCTTTCCAAATAAAAAAGACAAAGGGGGGTGAGCCTCAATCTTTTCTTTCATTATGATGAATTTATATCAGTTTAACTGAAGGCGAATGTGCCAAGACATGCAGAGTCTACTACTCCAGGTTACCAACAATTTCCTCGCCGATTGGTCTCAGGTCTACCAAGGGACAGAGTGGTTTAATTGACTGCCATTGTTTGGTTCTGGAATGTTGGTTATTCAGGGAGGTCCACTGTCATTTTTTGGTATGTTGTAATATATCATGCTCTCTCACTTATGCATTATTGGCAGTTTCATGAGCCCCTGCATTTCCGTTTCGATGATCAAAGGCTGAGTTTTAGAGTTTCTTATATTTAATTCTTTAAAAAGGTCAACTATTGGGTCTATTGTCCAGAAAATCCCTAGGTATAGCACAGTAATATCTGCTCTGAGTTTGAAGCCAATTGCAGAGAGAAAGTATACAAAACTGATCATTGGCAGGAGCTGAGGCAACCCACATTTAGTGAAGTGTTTGGGATGTGAAATTGCTTTATGGGAACAACATAACTTCAGGAATAAAGGATACTTGACAGAACCCAAACACCTATACTATTGTGAAGGTCTACCATTTTAGCAAAGGGGAATCTAAAGAAAAGATGTCCAACAGGGAATGTTAATTGGAGAGCACGTCCAGGATGCTTTCATGCATCTGATAATGTGGGTAGGAATGTGGTACCATGCGTTTCTGACACGGTTGTAAGACTATCTGTCTTTCTGATCACAATTTCTGACCTTTGTTGTTAGCATTCCGCTCTAATAGAGCTTTTCCATCATTTTAGTCAGCATAATTTAAGATGAGGATGCCCACAATTTTAAGATTACGCTACACTATGTGATCAGGCCATGCACTCCACATGGTACTTTGACAGTGCTGCAAAGAACGGACACCGTTATTTACATAGGATATAAAAAAATATACATTCAAATGACATCTACATCATGTAGTGTAGTTGGTCTAAAAGCATGCGTGTATTGACAAATGCCTCATGTAAAGTATCAAAAAAAGAAAATCCTGATCAACAGTTTTGCTTACCCTTGCCTCGATGTACTCTATTCGTCTTTCTAGAGCTGTCAATTTTTCATTTAGAGTTGCCAGTCGAGACCGACACGACATATCTAAACAAAGAGAAAATAACAGATAATACTTAATCTGTAGTAATGATGAAATTATTCTACTGAACCTTCAGAATATTACTATAAAGCATTCTTTCTGTTGAACGATATTTAAAATATTTCTTAAATGGAATCTATTATCTTTTACGAATTTTATTTTAACCAAAGTAGTAGATGTCTAAGACCATATCTTGTCAGTAGGAAAATACCTCCCAGTTTTTTGCGATGCATAAAAAATAGAAAGGGACCTAGCTAAGGTAAAGATTGTGTATTTACACATCTATTTTCAGCTTTCAAGTGCTTTCTAGCATCTAGTGCAACTTTAAGGTAAGACCACAGCGTTCTTAAGAAAACAGGCTGTCTCAAGTGGATTGAAAATGAAGTGCTTAGTCACAGAACATTTAATACAAACAATCCTTTATTACGATTATTAATACCAAATACATTTCTGTACAAAACTGTATCTTTATAGAACAGTCAATATACCAGTTTGCCTGTGATGTTAGTGGACACTGTAAAATACCATAAGAGTAAGCAACAAGTCACTGTGTTCTCCACAACAATCCATACTTGAAACATTTTGTCACATTTAGTCGAGCATGGAAGACTCTAAGGAAGACCTGTCTAAAAAGGAATCAGTCCTATTTATCAACAACCGCAATGGACAGCACTCCGCTAGCTCCTCCTCCGGGTCGCCCCAAGGGAAGCTGGTACATGAAGTTCTTGAGTGGTTCACCCCAGTGGGTGCAGTCCTATTTATCACTTTTGCCGGACATTGTACATGCCTCTACTGGAGGTGTGCTTGAATATAGAATGCAGACGAAAGCTACTATAACCAGCAAGATGGCTGAGTGAGTGACCACTCATCTGATGTAATCTTACTTATGGCTGGGTAAAAATGATGTATGTAAATTAATGTAAAAACAACCTAGAAGCCACATTGAAGGAAACCAAATCCTAGAAAAACAGTTTTAAATAAAGGCAATTTTAAAGAACTACAAATAAATCGAAAATGAAAGGAAAAACTTTAAAGGAAAGATAATTTTAAGGAAAAGTTCAAAATCACAACCATGGGTGAAGATTAGGGGTAGTGAGTTTGTTTGGGGTTCAGCCATGGGTGGGGTTTAGGGTGGTGAGTGATTTATAGGGTTTAGGGATGGTTGGACTTTAGGGCTAGTGAGTGTACGTTTCAGTGAGTTTAGGGGGGTGAAGGGTTTTTAGTGTTTGGGAATGGGTGAATTTTAAGGTGGTGTGAAGTTTTAAGGGCTCAGGGATAGATAGTGTTTATATTTCGAAAGGGTTTTAGGGTTCAGGGATAAAAGAGTTTAGGGGTAGTGAGGGATTTTAGTGGTTTGCAGGGTTGGTGAGGGTTTTTTTTAGGGTTCATGGATTAGTGGAGTTTAGGGCTGGTGCAGGATTTTAAGGGATATGGGGTTAGTGGGGTTCATGCTTAGAAAAGGGGTTTCAGGGTTTAGGAATGGGTGGAATTTAGCATAAGCAAGGAGGTTTTAAGTTCAGAGATGGATAGAGTTTAGGATCAGAAAGGGCTTGAAGTGTTCAGGCATGGATGTAGTTTAAGCGTTGGGAGGCATTTTTAGAGGGCAGAGACAGATAGTGTTTATAGGTGGTAAGAGATCAGCAAATAAAATGTATCCAAAGAAATTGCTTGCCAATGTAAAAGATATCAATCCGAAATAATGTGCCCTGACAAAGAACTGAAATAAATACATTTGACAAAAATGTTTTAAAAGGAAGATCTGCAAATATGTCATTTACACCTTAAAAAATAAGTATGCAGAAGCCAATTGTAAAGCAAAAAATTATTTCTACAAAATGTTTTCTATGAAATGGTAGATGCCATTCATCCTGAAAATTTCCATTAAACCATTTGTAAGAAATGGTTTCTCAGTAATGGTATTCCATTAAACTGTTTTTCTATGAAATCCCAAATAACGAGGTAAATAGTGTCAGCAGAGAGAAGGATTTTCCTAAAATACCTAACTAGTTAGTGCTACTTCCTATTCCCCACACCTCCATTTAAGGTGGCAGCAGCCCTTTCAGACATTTAGCCATACTATGTCTTTGACATGATGGGAGGACGGGGTGCTCCATGGTGGGAGATTTATACCCTGCTGATAAATTAATTACATTCAATGAGGTATGTGAGAACTTCAACGTAGGCTGGGAACAATTCTTACAGTTCGCTAAGCTGGCTAATACAGCCAAGGAGATCTGGAAGAAATTTCCAGATGGCCAGCAACCCAACCATACACTTGACGCTATACTGGGAACCGACTATACTCACCACATGATCTCACAGCTTTACAAGGCATTGAAAGCGGACAGTCTAAGATTTCCCTTGAAAGTTAAACAGAGGTTGAAGGACGATTAACTGAGCTGCTGTCCGATAAGGAGTGGGAGAACACGTTTGTACTTTTCTACATATAGCGAGGAATGCGCGGTTTAAGCATTTTCATTTCCTGCACCGCAAATTCCTCACCCTGGAGAGGCTTCATAAAATATACCCAGATCGGTCCCTGCGCCTGCACAAGCTGCACCAAGGACCAATAATAGGGGGGGCTGGGGAGGGGGGGGGGTTATGTTCTGTACAACGCTTTTTTTGATATTGGTAGTTATGTATCATGACCAGAGTTCTATATACATATCTCTTAATAAAGAGGTGTTGCCAAAAAAATAGTAAGTGCTACTGACACATGCACACTTACCTTTGCTAACCTATAAGATTCTATTCCAGATATGAGGGATGTGTATAATGGACTGGTCGGTAACGGCACTTGGTGCCCAGCACACTGAAAATATGTGAATTTAGCAATACAGGTGGATGAATGTGTGGATTAATACTACTACACCAAACAAAGGATATGGCAAGCTGCAGGAGTTTGGTATGTCCAGGGTTAATGTTCTAGTCTCAAGAGAAGTGTGGATGACGAAAGTAGAAGGTACTGGCACGGTTAGAATTATGGAGGAAAGGGGCTAATATCGAATGGCCCAGTATAATCATGTTTCACACATTCAGCCAATCTAGGGTCACCCGATTAGTGGACAGATTAGAATCTTACAATCACAGATGTTTTACAATAGGTTAACCCAGTTAACTGTTTCACACCAGACTACCTGATATTTATTAGGGGAGACCAACTTACGGAGTGCCAAAAACCTTAATGGCCCCACCTTTTCAAGACAATTGCCTATTCTTGGTAGCTGCAGTCACTGATCGACACCTGTGTAACTGCTGCTTGAACTGCCATTCGTTTACGGAACACACAGGATTCTGAATCATGGAATGTGAGAACAGTAGTCTTATCACCCTAGATCACAATGCTTGAAACGCAAACATTTTAGTCAACTTGGTTACATTACATATTGTACTATGGACAGTTATATTTAAGCACAGCATAATTGTTACAGTTAATACATGCTCAACAAGGTATGCCATGGAAGTACATTTAGATGTGTGTTCAATAAAAAAAACAATACACTAAAAACTTTACTTGTGGTTTTCTTCTATTATATTCTTTTGTTTGAAATGAATTTTCACAATTTGCACTTCACTTTAATTTTGATACATCACACTCATTTATTTATGCACGGGCAAGGTAATTACAACAAAGACTCACTCAAATTATTTCAATACATTTCAAGCGGAGATTTCGGTCATTGTCAGTAGAAAGTAAAAATATACTTCAAGTTAAATTAAGTTCTTAAAAAAAAGGGAATCAAAAAGCATTAATGATAAATAAAGGAGAGTGAACCAGAGAAACTAGCTTTCATAGTACCTGATAAAATTCGAGATTCAGGATAAACAAATCTCTGGATCCATGCCACAATCACAATATTTAACTGACAATGTATCCTGGTTGCAATACTACATAATTTTTGATTGTAGTTCCAATCCCTGTTTACACAAAAAAACAACTCAGTATGAAACCTTCATTAAGGCTGCAGACTGTTCAACATCTTTATCCAAAGCACTAGTTTGGGTAGCAGGCACTCTAGTCTTTTAGGTCGAGCCTAGCGCAGCACGCATGCGCCGGCTGCACTAAGAAAACGATTTCTTGGAATCGCTCTGGACTTTCCACACGCTTGTGCGTGTTTTTTTTGTGTGCATTATTTTCACTGGTCTTTGCGTGCGTCTTTCTGAAAAAGACATCATGCAATTGGGCAAAGGCGTCTGCATGTATCCACCCACGGCCTACCGCTTGCGGTTAAGAGAAGGGGCCATCTGTTTTACCATCTGTTTTTAATTAGCTTGGCGCGCACCACTCGCGTGCTTGTTACATCGCGCTTTCACTTTGGGCGGCACGTGTTCATTTTTCCATCGCGCTTTCACTTTGGGTGGCGCGTATTCATTTTTACATCACGCTTTCACTTTGGGCGGCGCGTGTTCATTTTTCCAGCGCGCATTCACTTAAAGTGAAAGCACGATGCAAATATAAACAAGCGGCTGCCTTTGTGTAATAGCAAGAGGCTGTTTAACCTGTCTCTTACACATATAGGGTTGCATATTTAACACTAGTCACCATGTCTGCCTATTGGAGCTAGTGATGTCTACCACCCACAGATGGAGTCTTTAGGGGTGCGCACATTCGGAATATATATATTTTAATTTGTTCCTGAGTACCCAGAAATTGATATCTAAACATTTTCATCTATAGTGGATATGCCTGCTCGTCCTGCCTTTCGATTTCCAGGGCGATTGAAAACAGGTCTGTCCGTCTTGTCACGGCACCCGCTTTCACGTTTCACCCTCATGTGCCTTTAAGTTTGTCACCACGGCTCCCCACGGCCGGTCATCGGTACTGCAAGGACGTCATATGTGAATCCTTGAGCCCCGGGAGCCTACGCACTATTGTTAATGCGTTCCACGTGTGGCTGTCCTCACACCTCACTACCCAACACTCGCCCCTTTGGGATTGTGGTCTTTATTTAGGCATCCCATGTGTTGGTATCCTCTTATCAAGCCAATTATTGGCTTGTGGACAGCGCCTCATGCAATTTTAATGTGCTACCCTTGCGGACTTCATGCGCAACACTACCCATCTTATTTTCAGGTACCCTGTAGGTCTCCCCATGAAGCCGCTGTTACACGAGTCGACCGATGCCTCGCATTGGCTTGCATATGTGGCGCGGTCAGACACAGCGCTCTAGTCAACAGTCTAGTCTTTTTTGCCATCTGCTGCTTTCAGGTACGTCATCCGTGCAGGTGCAGCGGTCTTTAATTACCGCATGCCCTGCTGGATTGTCTGCACACAAGAACTCACGGAGGCGCTTCTGATAGTGCTTCGGCCTGTGGTATTCACCCCCCCAGTGAGCGAGCGAGACTCCTGTTTGGCGCTTGTACCGTTCATTCAACTTCATAAGCAGTTGTCTGAAACCTGTAGCAGTAGTGTCCAAATAATGCACTGCAACTCTTTAGTTAGTAAACCCTGCTGTTCGTCCTATGTACCTTGCTGGTTATTTTGGAAGGAGGAAATTAAAGAAAGCAGTTTTAGCGATGTTCTCAAACAGCAAGTCTTGATTTTCTACACTGCAAAATGTACCTGCTTTTAGGAAAAACTGAATATTGTGTAACCACTAGTTAACATTCAAAGCTTGCAAACCACCTTAGTTTCATGTTTTACTTCAACCAAATCTTGTATTTTTTTTAATACTTTTATGGCTCTTGTAGTTATCCACATCATTCCTTCCATTTTGTTTATTTCACCACAAATATCATACAACTAACAACTGTCCAAGCCAATATGCCTGCCCTTAACATGTTGTCCAGCGGAAACAATATTTCTACTTTAATGTCACACCAAACATAGCCGGTTCTTGTTCTGTGTTGCAATTAAATGGCCAAAGACATACCTGTGGCGAACGTAGGCACTCATTTTGTCACCCATTCCCTCCCTCCCAAAGAAAATACGAGCTAGAGCCCAGGGGAGTAGCTTCCATTGGTGTTGCAGGTGCAGTGCACTGGGGCCCTGAGGTAAGAGGGGCCATTGAACCCTGCTTATTGCAGCCAGGGGTCCATTTCGGTCCGTGCACTAGGGCCCACGTCACACGTTCTAAGCTATTGGATTGTCTTTTCCATGGCATTAGTCAAAAGTAATAGTTTTAAACAAATCAATCAATCAGCAAAATTTGTATAGCGTGCTACTCACCCGTAAGGGTCTCAAGGCGCTGAGGGGGAGGGGGGGGGGGGGGTCGCTACTGCTCGAACAACCAGGTCTTGAGTTGTTTCCTGAAGGAGAGATGGTCCAGGGTCAGCCGTAGGTGAGTGGGGAGGGAGTTCCATGTCTTGGCTGCCAGGTAGGAGAAGGATCTTCCTCCGATGGTGGATTTCCGGAATCGTGGGACGGAGGCGAGAGCGAGGCTGGCGGATCGGAGCTGGCGGGTGGGTGTGTAGAATGTGAGGCGGCTGTTGAGGTACTTCGGGCCCGTGTCGTGGAGAGCCTTGTGTGCGTGGGTGAGGAGTCTGAACGTGATCCTCTTGTCGACGGGGAGCCAGTGCAGGTCCTTCAGGTGGGCCGAGATGTGGCTGCGGCGAGGGATGTCCAGGATGAGTCGTGCTGAGGCATTCTGAATGCGCTGGAGTCTCTTCCGGAGTTTGGCTGTGGTTCTAGCGTAGAGGCTGTTCCCGTAGTCCAGACGGCTGGTGACGAGGGCCTGGGTGACGATCTTCCTGGTTTCGGTGGGGATCCACCGGAAGATCTTTCGGAGCATGCGCAGGGTGTTGAAGCAGGATGACGAGACGGCGTTCACTTGCTTGGTCATCGTGAGGGAGGAGTCCTGGATGAAGCCCAGGTTGCGTGCATGGTCCGTTGGTTTGGGGGCGGTGCCCAGGGCAGGGGGCCACCAGGAGTCGTCCCAGGCGGAGGGAGATGGTCCGAGGAGGAGGACTTCCGTCTTGTCTGAGTTCAGTTTCAGACGGCTGCTCTTCATCCATTCTGCGACGTCTTTCATTCCTTCCTGGAGGTTGGCTTTGGCGGTGGTGGGGTCGTTGGTGAGGGAGAGGATCAGCTGGGTGTCGTCGGCGTAGGAGATTATGTTGAGGTTGTGTTGGCGTGCGATGGCTGCGAGGGGGCTCATGTAGACGTTGAAGAGGGTGGGGCTGAGTGAGGATCCTTGCGGAACGCTGCAGAGGACTTCGGTGGCCGCGGATCGGAACGGGGGGAGGCGGACTCTCTGGGTTCTTCCGTCGAGGAACGAGATGATCCACTCCAGTGCCGATCCTTGGATCCCGGTGTTGCTGAGGCGCTGTATCAGGGTGCGGTGGCATACGGTGTCAAAGGCTGCTGAGAGGTCCAGGAGGATGAGGGCAGCAGTTTCCCCGTTGTCGAGCAGGGACCTGATGTCATCGGTGGCTGCGATGAGGGCGGTCTCAGTACTGTGGTTTGCTCGGAAATCGGACTATGAGGGGGTCGAGGGATCCGTTGGTCTCGAGGAAGGCGGAGAGTTGTCTGTTGACGGTCTTCTTGATGACTTTGGCAGGAAAAGGGAGGAATGAGATCAGGCGGAAGTTCTTGAGGTCCGTGGGGTCCGCGGTGGGTTTCTTCAGGAGGGCGCTCAGCTCGGCATGTTTCCAGCTCTCCAGGGAAGGTGGCAGATGCGAAGGAGCTGTTGATGATGTCCCGGAGTTGGGGAGCGATGATGGAGTCGGCTTTGCTGAAGATGTGGTGTGGGCAGGGGTCGGTTGGGGAGCCGGAGTGGATGGTGTTCATCGTTCGAGTGGTGTCTTCGGTGCTGACCGAGGTCCAGGTGCAGAGGGTGGTGGTGGGGGGCGCTGGTTCGGTGGTTGGGTGCGAGGTCCATGCGCCGAAGCTGTTGTGTATGTCGGTGATCTTGCGGTGGAAGAACGCGGCGAGAGAGTCGCAGAGGTCTTGCGAGGGTGTGATGTCGTTGTTGCAGGCGCTGGGGTTGGAGAGCTCTTTAACGATGCTGAAGAGTTCCTTGCAGTTGTGGGTGTTGTTGTCCAGTCGTTCTTTGAATGCTGTCTTCTTGGTGGTGCGGATCAGCTGGTGGTGTTTGCGGGTGGCGTTCTTGAGGGCTGTCATGTGTTCTGCTGTCTGGTCGTGGCGCCAGGCTTTCTCGAGGGTGCGGCAGGTTTTCTTGGAGTTTTTGAGGTCGTTGGTAAACCACGAGGCTTTCCTGCTGCCGGGTCTGCTGGGAGGATTCTTCAGTGGTGCGAGTTCGTCGGCGCAGTTGGTGAGCCACTGTGTGAGGTTGCGGGCTGCTTCGTTGGGGTCCGTCGTGTTGGTGGGCAGGTTCTGGCTGAGGGTGGTGGCGAGCTGGTCGGCGGTGATCTTGCTCCAGCTTCTGTGGGGGAACCTGTTGTGTGTGGTGGTGGGTCGTGGTTCTCCTGAAGTTGAAGTGGACGCAGCTGTGATCTGTCCAGTGTAGTCCGGTGGAGTGGCTGAAGGAGATGTGCTTGCTGGAGGAGAAGACGAGGTCAAGCGTGTGGCCGGCGTAGTGGGTGGGGGTGTTCACCAGTTGCTTGAGTCCGAGGTTGGCGAGGTTGTCCAGCAGGGCGGCGGTGTTGCAGTCCTTGTTGTTCTCCAGGTGGAAGTTGAGGTCTCCTAGGAGGATGTAGTCTGGGGAGGTTAGGGCGTGCGGACTGACGAAGTCTGCGATGGCTTCGCTGAATTGTGTGCGTGGTCCCGGGGGTCTGTAGATGAGGGTGCCTCTGAGGGTGGTCTTGGGGTCGGTGTGTATCTGGAAATGAAGGTGCTCGGCGGCGGTGAGGGTGTCGTCGGAGTTGGTCGTGATGCGGATGGTGTTCCTGTGGACGATGGCGATGCCTCCTCCGGTTTGGTTGACGCGGTCCCTCCGGGTGATCTTGTAGCCATCCGGGATGGCTATGGCGATGTCAGGGGCTGAGGAGGCGTTCCTCCAGGTTTCTGTGAGAAAGGCGACGTCTGGTGATGTTGTGTCGAGGAGGTTCCCGAGTTCGACGGCGTGCCTGTGGACGGAGCGGGTGTTGAGCAGGATGCACTTGAGGTTGTTGTTGCTGGTGCTCGGCTTGGTGGGTGCGGTGCAGGTTCGGAGGCAAGTGAATTGGCAGGCTTGGCAGGTGAAGGGTCCGTGGGTGCGTTTCGGGGTGGCTCGGTAGCAGGCGGGCTTTCGGCCGGCGTTGAGTGCGTGGAGGCCTGAGTGACACAAAGGCACAGATGATAATGGAGCACAATATGGTACAGTCTTGGGCCAATGTATGGATATACAGCCTGAAACTTGTGATGTGTGTTTAGCTACTCGAGATGGACATGGTCATGGTATGGTATAGCCTTAAATTATGCTGCAATTCGGCAGTATGTTGAACAGCCCATAGTACAGTATAGGGAAACACAGAATTGTGAGCTTTGAAGCCGCAGTGCATACATGAATGTACAATCCAAGCTGAGATCTATGGTTTAGTCGGTGCAATATGCAGCATACCCCTGGACCATACAGGATGCATAGCCTTCATGGTCTGGAGCTGATCCTGAAGTACACAGCACACACCTCTGTGTCGGGTACAGGGTATACAGCCTGATTACAGGGCTACAGAATTCAATGCAACAATTTATAGTAGTCAGAGGCTCAGTAAAGAATACTGAGATTATATGGGTTTTAATACTGTAATATATGAAACAGCCTGGGACTATTTATGCATGTAAAGTCCATGGCAGAGGAGCGTCGCCTCACTGAAAAATAAAATTATAATACAACCATTTTATTTTTCTTGCTAGCCGAGCCCAGGGCAGGGCCATGCTGACAAGGATGGGTGTAGCACTTATAAGTGAGCATGTCAGTTTGGCTGGCCGTCTTAGACCAGCCAAACAGACGTGCATTTAGGTTTCTCAAAGTCAGCTGTGTTGTACAGCCAGGCTGGAGATAAGCTGGGGGCTCTTGGTGCCTGAGCGAGCGTTAAACCAGTCCGCTCAGGCCAATCCAGGCGAGGCTCTCATGCTAGGCATAGCATGAGCGCAGCGTCTGGATCGGTTGGGGAGCCTGTGCAGTGGGTGAAGTCCATCCACTTCTGGGATTGAGAAGATCAACGAGGCAGCCGAGAGCAGAGAGGCACGTGAATCTTTTTATTTTATTTTCAGGAACCAGCACTAAGCTCCTCCTCCCCCACCTGACCACTTTACTAAAGTGGCAGCTGCTACTGGTACAGTCTGAGCTCTCTGAACTTTAGGAGCCGATCCCATTATAAACAGCATACCTTAGAATCTGGTACAAGGGTTTCACCTTGAGCATAGGCAAAGGCTTTCAATATTGCATTATGTAGCACAGTCCGGGGTCTGGCAGAGAGATACATATCCTGAGCCTAACGCCTTAGGCTTACATACGGCAATATAAAGCACAGTGCTGTAACACAGTTTAAGGATATGCAATGTGAAGGGTAAGAGATAAGTAAGTATATAATGAAGTATAGAACACAGTCCAGGGGCCAGTATGTGGATGTACAGCCTAAGCCTCAAATATGGCTGTGACATTGTAAAATAAGGCACCATCCAGTATAAGGCATACAACCTGAGCTGAGGGTTGTCCTACTGTAGTATAAGGCAGAGAATAAAGTCCGATACCAGAGTGTACATTCCTGGTACTGGAACCACAGACTTCATTACACAATGAATCACAGTCAGACATAGGATAGGATGTTCAGCTTGGAGCTGGGAGCTTCGATTCTGCTCATTCGTGTCGCTTACCCTGAACTGGGCTTTCAGGGGACCAGTGGGCGTGGTGGACACTAAACGTTCAAGTTTACTATTATAACTCCCGTCCTGGAGTATCTGGGGCAACAGAAGTTTTCCCCCCAAATATTCCAGGAGGCTTATTCACAATTTTAACCTGACCTGGAATATTTTGGGGAAGGTTGTAAATATGCCCCCCCCCCCCTCCCCCAGTTTTTAGGAAGGACTGAAAAGTAATAAATTTGTATTTGAGAAAGTGCTGCAATGAGGGCGCAGCTCAGGGTAAAAAAGTAGAATTACCTTTGAGCACTGCAACATACAGCTGAAATGGCGTTTTGTTGCAGAGCAGTGAGCGACAGTCTTTCATTCGGCAGTATAGAACACAACCACTGTTCTTACATAAAAGAGTGTAGCCAGAAGTCTCCAGTTAGAATCTGTGAATTTTCTATACATGATTATGTACCTTGAACCTAAGGGCTCAAACACTGCAATGCATTCCACATCCTAGAGACAAACAGCCCAAGCCAGCGGGAGCACCCACGTATAATGCAGAGATATGTGTATTGAGCTACAAGCTTTCATTCTGCAACTTCTAGCACAGTAAGGAATCCTTTGTCGGTATGTAAAGCTCTGGGCTGCTTTTACTCTTACTGGACTATGCAGCCCAGCCATGGCTCGTATTGGAATGTAAAGCATGGGAGGGCTGATCCTGCAACATATAAAACAGAAGACGTCAGGTATGGGGAAGAAAAGCATGTAACTTTAAGGTGTGTTGCTGTAATATCGAGGTCAGCCTGAGGTTCATGATAGGAACGCGCAGTGAGAGCCTAGATGAATGATACAGCAAAAAATAGCACAGCCCGGGTCAGATATGTGGATATACTGCCAGGTGCCACTGGTCATTTTTCTGCAGCATATAGAGCAGTTTTGGGGTAGCAGACAGCATGGAGTTGTGATATGGAATGTTAACATATACTGCACAAGACTAGATTAGATTAGACCACTGCATTATGCAAAGGATTAAAAACCCCAATGATATAGCCACCGCCACAGCGTTTTTCTATTTTCAAAGTGTTTGTAGGCTAGTTTTGAAAAAGTGCTGGTGGTTATTCTCCGTAATTACTCATCTCCCTCAGAGTTCATTTTTTGAAAAGGCTCTGCAGTGCCTGGAAGATGTGCTTGTATCAACTGCAGTGTGGCTGATGCAAAGTTATTTATTTTTTTTTTTTCCATTTCTTCCAACAATATCTTCAGGAAATGACAGTATATAGGCCAATATCATTAATTGACTCAACGGTAAAGGTATTGGGGAGGGTTCTTGTAGACCGCTTAAAAGATTGGTCAGCAGACAATACTAGATTGTCAAAAACTCAATATGGTTTTAGACCAGGCACGGGCACAGTAGAACAGTGACTCAATCTGTCACTGATTGTCAGCAAGTACACCAAGTCCATGAAGTGATCAGTACACCTTGCCTTTAAGGACGCATCGTGCGCGTTTGATTCTGTCAATAGTGACAAATTGTGGACCATGATGGGGGACATGGGAGTAGATCCACCCTGGTTCTTTCATTACGTAGACTCCATTCAAATACTATAGTTAAGATTCAACATGGTATTAACGGGGAGAAAACTAGGCCCATAGTATCAACGGAAGGAGTCCGCAAAGGATGTATACTTGCCCCATTTTTATTTATTTATTTATATAAATGGGCTGGAGGCATAGCTGTTGCAGAAAAGTCTTGACTTGAGCCAAGATTGTGAACATTTGTATTGCATCCTTATTATATGCGGACAACACTGACCTTATTTTAAGGATAACAACCAGTCTTCAGAAATCTTTGGACGCTTTTGTAGGTTTCATGTCCTTCCTCCTTGAATCTTAAAAAGTCATAAGTAATGATGTGTGGACCCAAAAGAACAAAATCCAAAGTATTTGTGGTCCAGGAGAAGTAGTTTGAGAAGGTCAACAGTTTTTCCTATTTGGGAATTGTTTTTAATGCTCAGCTTTCTTGGGGCTCTCGACTTACTTTAGGAGCATTGCAAACATCGAGAGTAGTGGAAGCACTCTCTAGATTTGCAGCCCTACTGGGTCAGCAGCCAGTGAAAGAGATGCTGACTCTTTATAGGGCAAAGTGTCTATCAATTGCCACTTATGGACTGGAGTTTGGGACTATACTTATTGCTCTAAGCTCCAAAGAATTGAGAATAATGTTACAAAAAGACTTTTGATGGTATTAAAAAGTGCTTCAACTCTCTTCTTCAGCTTGAACTGGGTCTTGAGTTAGTGGAGGGCCGAGTGGGTCTTGCCCCCATACACTTGAACTGAAATTTACTAGATCCATTATATTGCATTGCCTCTCTTATGCAAATATTCCAAGTAGCCCATAGCTTAATTATCTCAAGAGTGTGTTCACAGATGTGCCCCACCAAGCTAAAGCGATTATTAGAACTGCTTCATAACTAGGGCAAATTCACTCCATTTGCAGGCATTGAATTTGCTGAAATCAGTGAGTAATTTAGATGCAAGAGTCAAATATTTATTTACAATGCCTTTGCGTCCCTGTTCTTATATAGAAAGTTATAGGATTTTACTTTCTTTAGATTCAATGGTCATTTGCTGTGCAGTTTTAAATTGTATAAGATGGACAATTCCAATAAGAAAGAAATATGGCTAAGGGGGGACTGGTGTATTCTGTATTGCTCCATCAAAAACAGTCATTAATTAATCGGGGTGATATTTTAATATTTATAATGGAAACCTTTGCTTTTTTATGATGAATTTTTGTATCCTGTGCTTTGATGAATTATTTTAATCGAATAAAGCTTGTAGGACTGACTGAATGCAACCCTTTTTTTATGCTTTTGAGCTCTGAAAATAGGACACTTGTATAGACTGCACCCTAGCGGCAAAAGTGAACCTTGTGTAAATAACATTCCTTGCAGGATACCACTCAAACTCCTCTCCGGTACAGTTTCACATTATCAGTTACAAAACATAAGGATCCACCTCTAGGGGAAGGAGGAGGGGGAAGAGAAGAACCTGGGTTCAGATATCTAGGGTGGTGGAGGGTGTGTATCCTTCTGTGGTTGGACACACACTGTGTTTGTTTAAATACCCCTCATACACCAGAATGGCCCTTGGTGTCATGCTTCATCATAGGGGTCTTCCTGCCCCGCTGCGGGACGGGGCGTGCTACGAGCTGCGACTACGCGGGAGCACTGATAATGTAGTGCTATGTGTGATGCAAGAGGGAGGGTCTGAAGTGGATGTAGGTAGGTGTATTAAAAAGGACCTGGCCTCATTAGACGTAGAAACTTTAATAGGTCAAGGGAGGCTGGTACTGTTTAAAAGGTGGTGCGGAGATGTCCTGCGTAATGTGCGGATACTCCTAGTAGGTCAACATGTTTCGATGCAGCAAGGCATCTTCGTCAGGACAAGAACAAGATCCCTCCTGTATAAATAACGTGTACTTAATTTAACGACTATAGAAAATAAGTGAAAATGCAATTAATAAAGCATTAATATACAATACCTAATGTTATGCTTGTATGTCTGAAAAAAAGGAGAAAAAGGAAAATGGTAGCCGAGTGTCCCAGGAAACATAATACGTGGTACCTGCAAAAATAAGCGGTGCGCCACAAAGTGACATTACGTGATGTCTAACCATAAATCTTAAAATGCAAAAAAGAGGTTTGGTGACCTGTAGGGAAAAGGAACGATACGAGACACTACACACATGAAACAGAAAACACACACTTTATCGATTGGTGAGCAATTCGATGTTGAGAGATAAGGAAAAAGTAGCGCAAGTCTGATACATACTTACATTACAGCGGAACCGCGGGATGGGCTCACATCGAGACAGGGTTTTCAAGGGGCACGTAAGTACGGCACAGCCGTCTCGGGGAGTGGACTCTTCGTATTCATTACGACCTGAATGTAGAAGGTAATAGACTCTTACTCGCTTTTCCCCTGCCAGCATCGAGTTACCTCGCCCTATCCACCCGTTCTAAAGGTTCATGAGGCATTGTTCTCTCATATACACAAGTATGTATCAGACTTACGCTACCCACTCTCGGCGTGTAGGCGGTGCTCTCGTTATCCCCGAAATATTGGGTGATGGACGTTCCCACCGTGTCCCGAAACACTTGGTCCTCTAATGCCTCTGGGCGCAGACGCCAGGTAGGTA
The DNA here is from genome assembly GCF_964204655.1 of Triturus cristatus. Classification (NCBI taxonomy): domain Eukaryota; kingdom Metazoa; phylum Chordata; class Amphibia; order Caudata; family Salamandridae; genus Triturus; species Triturus cristatus. Next base: position 270,826,901 of record NC_140592.1, on the reverse strand, counting down.
TCCGGGCCCAGTTCAAGACCAGTGCATCCGAAGAAATACAGGGTTATGATCCGACAGCGTTCTGGCAAGATATTCACTACACTGCACGCCGACATGTACGTCCAGAGTGCATAACAATGCGTCCAGGCGCACGTGAAGGTCGTGCAATGCCGAGAAACAGGAATAATCCTGATCGATCTGGATGTTGGGTCTTTCAGGTATCAACCAAGCCCCATCGGGTCTGCCAATCCCGCCTGGCTTCCGCAATCTTATGAGTGGGAGCATTAGGGAGCTGGGGGTGGGAGCGATCTAAAGTCACATCAGTTATACAATTAAAATCCCCTCCCAGTAACACCGACCCGGTAAGATAAGGTGTCAACTTCGTGGTCAGCTGCGCAAACAAGGCTGGTTGCTCCGTGTTGGGAGCATATATACTATCCAGAGCAATGTCACGCCCATCCAGTTTCCCAAGGACCACTACAAACCTGCCCTCCGGATCAATAAGCTTCTCCCTGCATTGGAAAGGCACCCCCGCTGGCACCCAAACCAACATTCCCCGGGCAAAGGCAGAATAGGTTGTGTAGTACAATTGACCTCGCCAGCGCCTGCAAAGGAGTTTCCTGTAACAAAGCAATATGAACTCCCCTCCGCACTAGATACGCATGAAGCTTTTGTCGACACCACAGAGTGCATGCCCCGCACATTCCAGGATAAACACTTCAGATCACTGGCAGAACCCATCCCAACTGCATCCGGAAAACAACCCTGCGATCTAGTTTAGTGACATGCCTGGTCCTATTAACCCCCATTACTAAACAAGCATTTACAATGCAACGGTCTCTGCATTGTTAAAGTTAGAGCTATTGGCATTGCTCATGACATTATTATGGTTTATGTTTTCGTTTTTAAAACATTTAAAGAAACGGCATTGTTATTTACAATGTCAATAGCTTAATCACCGCTGCAAGATGCAGCGATCGAAATCGTCGGGGGCGCAACAATCATTCAAGGGAGTCGCCATGAAAACCACCGCCTTTCTCCGAGGTCAAGCAGAAATGCCTCGGAGAAACGCAGTGTCGTTTTCGGAATCGGGGGCGTGTTTTTCTTTCTCTCCTCTTGCCATTGGCTGGAATGTTTACATTCCAGAGGACAGAAAGAATCAAAAAAACACGCCCCCGAATCCAAAAAGGATGGGGCTTGTTTGGAGAAACAAACCTCTTCTCCAATGGCTGACCAGCATTTAAGAGGCCAGCCAATGGAGAAGAAGTAAAAAAAAAAAAAGGGGCGGGTTAAAGCCCCACTCCTAAACATTAAATCTCGGGGCGAGACTGCGCAAGCGCAGCCTTCGAGCCGAGACCTAAAAATCTCGGAGCGAGACTGCGCAAGCGCAGCCTTCGTGCCGAGACCTAAAAACCATTCGTAAAGCCAACAGTTCCCAAAGGCGAGACCTTTTGGGTTTGCCAATGCTTGTTTTCTATGGCATACAGATTATCGTTTTGAAAAGGCTTTGGCTGCTATACTTGACTGCTAAATGCTATATTTTAAACATGCCTTAGACAAGATTTAGGTTGGAGAGTCCCGATCATCATCTTTGAAGCCAAAAATATCTTCATTTGGGTGGTCTCACGCCTGAAATTGCCTCTCTTTAAATATAAGTAAATGGGAAAAATATAGAGTGCTGATTACTTTTAAAATTCTCCCACTTCACTTTTCTAAAAATGTTGGCATTGACGATTTTTGCTTGCTCATGTTCTTCCATGGCTTTTGGTGACGCTTTTTGCATATGGCTGCGCCCTAAGTATACTTCCTCCGTACAGCTTCTAAGATGGCGGCCTGCTGTGTGGTTCCATCGCATTCCGGTGACGTCGTATCCGTAGCAGCATGGCAGCCTCCACCGGCACAGCAGCGCCGCTTTCTCTACGAGTGCTAGCGGAATGCAGAGTATCCAAAGCCCGGGCATGCAAGCTGCGATTACCTCATGGGGAGGTACCTACGCCGGTTTTTATGCCCGTAGGCACACAGGGCACGATGAAAGGAGTCACGGCGCATCAGTTGCGGGCGCTTGGATGTTGCATCTGCCTCGGGAATACGTACCATCTGGGCATGCGCCCGGTAAGTGAGTGAGGCTCTTCCAAAATTGACAGTGGTGAGAGGTAGTTATGAATAAAACTACAGCAGACGAATAACTGAGGAATGCATTTTTAGTACGAAACCACAATAAATGTATATTAAGCTTAGATGCGGTTTCAGCAGTATTGTGTAAAAATAAAAGACTTATTTCCGCCTGTTAAAAAGACGAGTTCGGACAAAAATTGTAACTGGCCTTCATAATAAAATGATCAGTGGTATTGATTTCAATTGATTTTAGTTTTATGAGAACAAATCGTGAACACTTACGGGCACTAATAGTATGATAGGATCACAACAAGAGAGCGACTTATTACTAAAAAAAGAACCACCAAACCAGACAGAAAAATAACAATGAATGTTATTCCGTGAGTCAGTACTGATACTTGTGGCATAAGGGATTTCACTATTCCTCTGGTCACAGGTATGGATGCCTCCAAATTATCTGTTGAAAATCAATGGCCATAGTTTAAGCTAGGCACCGCTTATCAAATTGTTTAGCTCTAAGGAGAAAGTAACAAGCACACCACTGCCTTTCTCCGAGGTGAAGCAGAAATGCCTCGGAGAAACGCAGCGGCAGTTTCGGATTCGGGGGCGTGTTTTTCTTTTTCTCTCCTCTTGCCATTGGCTGGAGGAGAGAAAAACACGCCCAGCGAAAAGTATCGAAAAAAAACGCCCCCGAATCCGAAAAGGACGGGGCCTGTTTTGCGAGACAAAGCTCTTCTCCAATGGCTGGCCAGCATTTAAGAGGCCAGCCAATGGAGAAGAGGAGAGAAGAGGGGCGGGTTCAAGCCCCTCTTCTCCAAGTCATTAAATCTCGGAGCCAGACTGCGCAAGCGCAGCCTTCGAGCCGAGACCTAAAAACAGCCCCAACTCCCCCACCCCAGGACACCTACTATAAGACTAGTACCCATCGAAACCATGAAAACAAAGCACTCAAAAAACCTCTGACGTATTCAAAGGTACTGGGGACAGCAGCTGGCTCAAGACAACCCCAGATAATGCACATCAGCCCCAAATCTTCTAAGCCCGTCCGGGCCTTTCACCATTCTCTCGCTAGCAGTGCCAGTTCGTAGGTTTCTAGCTCGCCACAGTCCTGCATCTATCTTCTTCAGGCTATGTTATCCGCCGTCTGCGGTGTCACCACAGGCATCTGCTCCTCGCCAGTTTAAGATGAGTCTGAGTCCCGCCTGACAGAGCCTTCAGTGGTATCGCCCTTCTCCTCACCCGATGTAGGAGCTCGCACTTGCGCTAGTTCAGTTCTACCACTGCCTGTAGCGCCGCAGCCCGCTCACTAGCCGTCTGGGTGTGCGTAGGTTTCTTCTGGGTCCTATTGCGGATGCTCCAACGTGGTTGAACAGTTCTATAGGGTGCTCGGACTCTCATCTCTCCCAGGTACCCATCTCTCGGCATTTCCTTCCTGTAGTTTTCCAGCCAATCCCACGCTTCTTGGGAGAATCAACATAGTGTGTGTTCCCATCCAGAATGATATGTAACCAGGCCAGGAACATCAGGGAGTACTGGAGGCCCTCCTCTCGCAAAGCCTTCTTGACCGCTGTGTAAGAGGCGCATCTCCTTTGCACCTCCATCGTGTAGTCAGGAAACAGCGGGACTCTGGCATTGTCCACTGTTAAGGGGCCATCTGCTCTTGCTTTTTCGAGTAGTAAGTCCCTGTCTCGGAAATAGAGCAGGCGGGCCACCACCGGTCTTGGGGGGCCTCCCTGGGGCCAGCACTCTATGGGCCCTCTCAAGCGTATAAAAGGCTGTGAGCCCCTCCAGAGCAACTATGTTCCAGAACCATGTCTCCAGGAAGGACACCATATCGCTGCCTTCCGATCCTTCTGGCAGTCCCACGACCCTTACGCTGTTCCTCCGATTGTATCCTTCTGCATCTTCGGCTCTGCGTTCTAGTGTTGATACCCTGTCTGTTAAGGCCTGCACTTGCTGTGCTACATCTTTGTGTGCTGGTGCTATTTCCGCGATGTTGAGTTCAGCTTTACTGACCCTCTCAGAAAGTTTCTTGTGCTCGTCCTGCAGTAGGCCAAGCCCCACTGAAACTGTGCTAACGTCCTGATGAAGGGTCGCCTTTGTGTCGGCTATGGCAGCCAGGATCTGCTGTAACTGCCGCTGCACCGGGTCATCCAGGGCACCTCGTGCCGGCTCCTGGGTTTCTTCCTCCTGGTCCTAGGGAACCCTAGCCAGGCGGCCTCTAGGTTTGCCCATGATTGCAAGGACTCCTCCCGCTCTTATTGTCTCACTCCTCGTACGTCGCCGAGTGCCCTGCAGGGTCAGTGCTGGCTCTCCTCTTTACACAGAGGGGATCGTCGTCAGGGGCCGGTCGTATTATTCTCGGCAATGATGTTGGGTCTATAAAACGGATCGTGGGCTGTTCCACTCTCTGAACACGCCACAGTCGCAGTCCGCCAGCCAGGGGGCTCATTCGATTCTGTTCCACACGATCTGTGTTTGCCGCCGGTACTGGAGTTGCAAGCACGTTCCCAACCGTGACTCCCAGTGAGGGATCTAACGCCTCCCAAATGCAAGTCAGGATTTCACTCAGTCGGCTGGCCAGCCACTTCGCAAGCAAGTCCACTTACTCCCAGCAGGGGTTCGACTCCTAGGCTGTCGGTATCCCATTTATCAGCTCCTCCCAAAATGTGGCGTAGAAGAGTATTCTCAGGCCCCACAAAGATCGCGGAGCTCGTCCACACCAGGGTCCCCTCTAGGCAGTCAAGCGATCGCTCCCAGGCCGCCTCTGAATACTGCAGCAGTCCCCGGTCTCCCAGGGGGCCCACCAGTGCACAGCCGCCTCATTACTGTGGTCTCCCAGGAGGAACTTGTGGTCAATAGAAGAAGGCTCCCTTCTTGGACCAGTCCGTGGGTCACAAATACTGCCCAGGGCCGGGGTCCCAGCACATTCCCACAGACCTCCCTGCCCCGCGTACCTTCTGCGAGCCGTCCGTTCGTTCTTCACTACCGGATCTTCAGTCCAGTAGCCGGCAACAATTGGCAGCTCCGGCACCTCTCTAGGAGTCCACGAAGTGCCCGCGAGCGTGCGCGGCTCTTGCCACGGTTCAGTGCGAAGTACGCTCGTCTCCGTCAGCCATCTGCTCCACTTTCCCCCCCTCAGGCAGCAGGAAGACCTCCGCACCGCGTCGGAGGAGACGAGTTGGGACTCGGCCACCAACCGCACTCTCTCTGCCAGACCGCCGGTCACCGCAAATACTCTGCAGTGCTGGCCCAATAACATGCGCAGGGCCTCCTGCACTCTCAATCCGAAGCTCAGAGCTCCGCGGTCCCCGTCTCGTTCGGCTCTGCCATCGCCGCCGCCATTTTGAGAGCTCCCAGCGACTCGGAGCTATCTCTCGGCCTCCGCTGGTTCTCAGCCAGGCTGCTCCCTCCGCTCTTCCCAAACCTCACCACCAGTGTACAGCCCCCTCAGAGGGCTCTGGTGGCGTGAAAATCAGCCCCAGACATCCGTAGTATCAGGATAATCGCGAGGCTGATGAGGAGCTCTCTGCTCACGCATCCGCCATCGCTGTCGGCCAAGCCACGCCCCCCTTGAGCAACTTAGATGAGGGGATTTTCCTAATACTGTTACAAAGTTTGCCACAAATGGAGAAGCAGAGCTTACACATGTGCAATCATTCAGGCACTACTTCAGAAAGCAGCCGCAACAATTCTGAAATTCGTAGTGAAGAAAAGTAGGCATCCATAATATGCGGTGAGGCCGATCCAAGAACCCTCTTTGAATGTATGCAATATGTTTTTTTTTTTTTTTTTAAACAAGAGGTCTGGTCAGACAGTTGTAGATGTCAGTAGCTTGCATTTAAAACAAATACTGGCAAAGACAACATCTCCTGTCTGAAATATCTTGGCTTTGCCAAAGCTGTGAAGCAGCAAAAAGCTTTTTTAGCAATGCTCTTCAGCAATGGCCAAAAGGAAAACAAACGCACAATAACGGATCATTTGGAAAGCAAGAGAAAGTGCTATCACCAAGCTTGCACTGTCTGATAGGCAAGACCTAAAAAGCGGTGTGTGGATTCAGCACATAAAAAAAACTAAACTTAAGTCCACCTAAGGCCAATCATTAGTTTATTGCAGGAGGGTGAGGGACTTGATGTAATGGAGATTAGCTTTGGCTTGTTACATACCGACACCATTCCCCTTTGAAGCAAAAGCTTCATGACAGCTTGCATATTGTTTAATACGATACATAGTACAGTGATCCCATTGCTAACTAATTATGCCTCCTCCTAAAGGCACACAAAGGGCCTCAAAGACAAACAGAAAATAAAACCTCCAAGTGAAAAAAAATAGGCAAATAGTATTCTGCCACATCAAGTCAATTCCATCGTACAATGCAATAACACTGTTTATTGATGATCAATACTCTTGTCTGGACACCTATACCTTTATCTGCTACGATTCATGCTGCTCCATCGTAACCTACAATGCCAGATCGAGCTCAGAGATGAAAACAGTTCAACAGAGCACATACCAGCATAAGCAGAAAAGGGCTTGCATAAAAAAACGAGCAAAACTTGCCCTGTCGGAGCAGTCCGAATACCACAAAGGGGTTGGGGGGCACTACTGACCTGTTCTCATGCATCACTGAAAGGAGAAGGCAAACCTCCTGAGGTGTACGAACACTGGACTAAAAATGGATGGGAGATAAAGCACAAAAACATTAAGACTACAGTAGCCAGCCTCACAAGAGTACAAATGTGATCAAAACTCAGAAGTAAGCCCTCTTGGTTCAGTGTGAAGTATACCTCATTTAGGAAAACTCTGACAGCAAAGTGAGGGGAAAAAGGACACCTAAATAACACCCAAAATGTGGGGTGCTTCACCTAACATCAAACATCTGGGAAACAAATCCTGGAGGAGCTGACAAGAGGAAACATAAACAGACACCAAATGTAAGGCACTCAAAAAGTGCAACTGGGCTTTATGCCGAGCCGCAGGGCCAGCGCTAGGCATGGGCAGCTGCCCAGGGCCTCGCGCTTGTTGACTTGCAAGAGGGGCCTCGCACAGTGCCTTTTAAGAGACCCGGTTATGATGGTGCTGCACTGCTGTGAGGACCAAGGGTGGGGCCCCCTTCCCTGTGCCGCGCAGTCATTGGTCGAAAGGCCTTCAGTAATCTAATCGCTGCATCTGCATAACAACGATTAGATGGGTAGGTAAAGTGACCTTTTGTGTGAAGTAAACCCTGACCCTGCATGAATGAAAAGCAGGGTGTCCTGCAGGGCTCACCATAAAAAACAGAAACGAATCACAATGAACACTGCTCCCCTTAGGGTTGCATGCTTTCAAAGACAAAAATACCGGCCATTTGTTGTTTTATAGGAGTCTGCAAAGGCTTAGACGTTAGACTAAATTGGCCTCTAAAATAATAGTATGTATTCAACTGTAACATGGCTTTTCTGCTTTCTTTACTTCAACTATTAGTCAGGTACGGTTAATGCATCTCTATAGCATATTTAAAAGTACTTTCTATTTATACCTATTGTTTGAAGTATATACAGGTATGGGTTAAAAATACGGGCTTTAAGGGGTAGAAAACCGGCTTGTGGCAACCTTGTTCCCCTACGATAAAGAGTGAAAGAAGCACAGAGAATGGAGGTGCAGTGCATATAAAGGGAATATGACAAAGGGAAGAACTAAGATAAGAGGTGAGTGTGAGAGATGATTGAGTAAAAGTATAGCAGAGAGGTGGCAGACAAAGATAATGGGGGCAGAACAGCAACAAAGAGTAAGAAGCTTGGGAGAAGAGGAGCAGCGCATGCGACAGGCTGAATCAGTGAGAGAAGGTAAGAGTCTGGACACGGCAGGCTCGAAGCATGGCAATGTGGGCAGCTGCCCTGGGTCCTTTTCTCAGATAGAAAACATGGGGCACTGCTTCTGTGTGAAATGCAGAAGAAATACACAAAGTGTCCCTATTAAAAAATGTTTTTGAACTAACTCTGTGTGAAATGCCACACTATCAGTCAGCCCACCTTCCGATCACATCACAAATTAATTTTTTAAGGGATGTGTCTTGACCTCCCTCATCCAAGGGCATAGTGGCATTTCTGTGGGTGCAGGGGTGAGGAAAGGAAAGCAGTGGATGGGGAAGTGGGCAGCAGTAAAGCCAACAAATGTGTTGGCTCGCAACATCAGGAGCAGGGTGTTAGGAGCCGGTCAGCACCTCACTTAACAACCTGCCATGAAGCCTGGTGTTGTATCTTGGTTTAAGTGCAATACATCTTTCCTGCTTATCTGTCTTGCTGCTCAGCCAGTGTGGAAGTACAGTGTAATGTTGGTATGTGTGGTGAGTTAATAGAATGTTGGGGATGCCTGGTGGATGAGTGTCAGTTGGGAGTATGGGCTGAGCAGCAAGGGACTGCACCTGGTGGGGCTCTGTAGAGAATACCTACTCTACATCGAATTCTGTACTACTCCATGTTGTGAATCCTGATCTACAATATCTACAATAAACCTACATGGAAATTCAACTGGTCTCGGTTCTATTTCACTTATTACATTTGGCGACGATCCGGAAAGAACCTGCCTTGCCACATGATGGTCTACAGAAATTTTGAAAAGCAGGAAGCATCTCCAAGGTATGAGTTTCCTACAACTACAGCTACACATTTAAAAGGCATACTGGCACCCGGTGAGCCCCACCATCGGTCGCCCTCAACCTTAGGGTACCAGTTCCTGCCTGCACACAACCAAAGCGTGCCTGTTCCAGCCACCCTACTATGAACCTCAGTCTACTGCTGCCATTCCTGTCATCCTACCTTGGGAGAGTGCCTCTCGCGTGGAATTTCCTTCAGGAGCTACGAGTTCCAGTCTCCTTGTTGTTACCCTACTACGAGACCCACTTTGCCTGCGATCGGCAGCATGGAGAGGACCAACAGATGCTGATGTTCCTCAGTACTACGACATGCCTCACAACAGTTCACCAGCTTTGCGTAAAACTAAGGCTACTAGGGGGATGAGCGTCATTTCTATTATTCCGGCATCCCGTTGGCAACCCCTTGTGACCATATGCATGTATTGGTACATAGGTCTGGAGCCGGTTTTACATACGCATGCCGTGAGTACTTTTGGTTATTTTTAATTCCTTCATTGCATCTTTGATGCGCCACAATATGGCAGTTGAACCGCTCTGCCACTTTCAAACATGGCACAAGCTCACTATAGCACGCATACACACATCGCGCCCAACCTTACTTGCGCCCGGCGTTCCTGCGATGTCTTCTCTTCCTCTTCTGTTACGTATGCCCATGAAGTTTCCCTTGCTGTTAACCACGTTTGGTGCACGGTGATACCGGGAGCCTCCCGGTGTGGCGTCACCAGTGCATTCCGCCATCTTAAGTTTGGCGTGTTTCTTCTGCATATTATCTCGTGTCCTGCCAACCACGTTTGTTCACGAGTAGCAGCGTCATCCTGCCTGAGGAGCAACGTTTTGAAGGGTAATCCGCAAGAATTAAGCATGTCACGTCGATCTTTGTTTCAACATACTGGGCTTCTTGATGTGCAAGTCATCGACAAGTTCACAAAGGCATAATGTTTTTTCAAGGTACTGTTTATTTTTTCTACAAGTTCATCTACCGACTTCACCTTTAATCATCCTCGGTGCCTTTGATCGAAGTCGACAACTGCTGGAAAACGTTAATTTGTGTTTTGCTTGCACAATAGGACTGTAATCTGAGCTTGAGGCAGTCACAACTTCGGGGGAGAAGTCTTTAGAAATTGGAACAATGACATTACAGTTTAAAATCATCGCAATTTCCTCTAGTGCACCAGGGATTCTCGGGTACAATTTTCCAGTACCGGCGATGTTTTCTCTAGATTAATTTAATGCGGAAAATGTTTATCATTTACATATTTGGAATAATTTCTTGCTTTATTTATACTTGATTATTATTGTCATGAATACATGTTGCACTTCCCTATAATAGCGTATAATATATTGCTCTATTACAAGTATTTTTCTGTGTGGGTATTATACCTCACATTGGTGGGTGTAGTCTCCTCTCCCATTATAATACATCTTACTGTTTTGCATATTAGAAAGTTCTGGAATGTGTTTTATTTCTACAGGTTATTCATTTTGCTAAACTGAATTAGCTTTGTGCGTTTATTTACATCAATTGAGTTGTGCGTTGTAATAGCCTAATGGCTATGTGACCTTCCACCTTTGTTTAAATTATTGCCCGTGGATTCCTCACCTACAATTTTGGTGCATGATGTTTTAATTTAATTTTCAGTGCTATGTGATAGCATTTGAGCATGTGACCTTCCATCTTTGTTAAAATTATTGCCCGTGGATTTGTCACCTACATGGTTCCTACATGTTATTTATTCTACAGTACTTTGTTCACAAGTTTCTGTATGGAAATCGGCATTAATTTAGCTATCTGTTGTGATAGCTATTAGCTACGATTTTCTGACAGTGTGTTTTTCACTTTCACATGGTACCTGTGAGTCATTTCACAAATATTTACTGTCATGTTGGATTTATTTTAATTCAATCTAGTCTCCTTTTTCTTCTGTGTGCGCAAGAATTTTCCTTCTTGGTGTAATTTGTTTGGAGTAACTTCTAGTGCTTTTCATTCTTCCGTTTTTCTTTTTAAACGGTGGACGTTCTCTGCTTGCCATCTCCATGCTAGTCTGGCAAACTGGTGTGTCCTGCTGGTAACTTAGAGGACAAGTTCTTGTATTCTTTCTACAACTTTTATTGCAAGATTTAGGTTTATTGAAACCATTGTTTGATGTTTTGCATTTTCTTATGACCATTCTTCATTTGCTTTGTAAAGGGGGGAGAGGTTTGCCATGTGTCATGTCAATCTTAGGGCGTGGCCTGACGCCGATGTAGACGGTCGAGGATCCCGGAGCTCCTCCGTGGCCTCCCTCCGTTCGCACAGATCCTGCAATATTACAGAGGGCCCCTAACCCCCTGTCGTGGAGGCGGAACTACAGGTACACACATTGCTATGTTAGCATAAGCGTCTTAGAAATTAAAACGCCATCTTGCCACTTTTGCTCACAACACTGTAGATAGATGTTGTTATATGTAAACTGCTTGCTTGCCTTTACTTCACATGAGAACGGTCTGTTGTTCGAATCCCTAGACGTGCACCGTGACCTTGGTCTGAACATTGTGTGCAGAAGCAGTCAGGGCCAACAAACAATGTATGCTTTTGAATTCAGGTTGATCGGCCCACACTCTAGCCATAACACGCACACAGCTGCAAATAACTGAAACTCGAGCGCCTTTAATATTGCAGTTTGCATGCATGAGACACACATTCTGGAGAAGACGTTTTCCAGACACAGAGCAAAGCTGATCCTGTGATGTGATTCACCCAAGCTGATATTTACGGTATGGGGTTCCCCATTCAAACCTAGAGACCTTCTATTAGTTTAATAATACTAGCTTACTAATGAAGGGAGGGTGGTTGTATTCCACTATCATTTGTAATATGATTTCTCCCTTCATTTTCTATGGTATTGTAACAATGCTGATGGTTTCATTTTTAATCATTTGTCTGCTTATGTTAGCCAAAGTACTGCATCTTAGGACACGTAGTTTATAAAATAAATATTTTAAACTTTACTGAGTCTCTGATTACTCTTGTTGTGGACTGATCTGAGAATAATAACGAACAGGTATTTCTAATTCCCACCATTCCTGAGAGTACTCTAAGTTGCTTGTTCTGGGTTGTCTAATCATTGGTAGCTTCGAGATGATACGGGGAACGAATGAGACACTGATTCTAGTCGGATAGGGGTTCTAGGTACTGAGGTGAGTTTTTGGTACACCGCAATTCACTGAGGTCCTGGTTTCCTGCGCATAGTTCTGTGCATGAGCAGAATCCCTGCATCATGGCGCACCTAACGTTTGGTCTTATGATTTGAGACGCCTTAGTAGTGCTTATATTAGTCCACGGCGCCCTCACTCTTGTTTCCGGATAACGGGAGTGACGGTTTTAACCTACCTAATAGTTTCTCTATAGGTTCAATCAAGCTTGTCAATTAAAAAGGTTTTTGTATTTTTTGAACCCCTTTTGTGCTACTGTTATAATAGATTGTTTTTCTTCTCTGTGTCCTTATGACTGAGGTCGCTATTGCGGCGAATAGCCGCGCACCTCTCCGGCGTCATCTGACGCATTTCGGGGTGCCCGACGATGGGATGGCTGTTATCTTTGTGGTGAGTGCTGATGCATCATATCCTTATGAGTTGTTTTACTCTTGGGTTACTATGCCGATGGTGAATGCGGACGATAGTACGTTTCACTCCTATACTCCTACGCAGGTCCCAGCAAATTATACGCCATATAGGACGCAGGAGATTCCTATTTCGGCTTGGCAGCATCGTATTTGGTTTAATGGTGCCCTCCCCCACACATTTACACCGGTTCGTTTAGGCCCTTTGTCCATTTGAGGGGCCTCTTGGCCAGTACTGGCCTGATTTACACCTCATCCTCGTTATTTACATGCTACAGTGGATATGTTACGTCAACTCCATACAGCCCTGATTACAGTACATCGGGCTTTGGTGCAATACGTTTCACACAATGTGCAGGTAGGGGCACCTGTTGTTGTGGGGCAGCCAGCTGTCCCGGCCGGGACTGTTATTAGTCCCGTCATGGTTAATTTAGTAATGGGCAAGCGCCCCCAGAATAAGGACGATTTGCCTTATTGGCTTGCTGAGAAATTTGACCAGCTGGAAGCAGTATTTCCGCACTCTACTCCTGTGGAGAAACACAAGATACTCACCATTAGTTTCCAGAAAGACTTAGTCCCAGAAGTGTCCGATTGTGAGAACTGGGGTAAGGTTTTTGCAGCGGTCTACTTGAAGTGCTTCGGCACCCCGTCTATGGCCGTACTGCCTTCCGTGATCAAACGTGTTCAAGATCAACACGGTCCAGAAGCGGCGGTCGAGTTGGGAATGAGGCTTGTCGGTGTGTTCGACGTGGTTGCCACTCTCATCCTTGGACACCTCAAGGGAGATGCGGTTCACTTTCAAGTGGGGAATGGGCTAGCCCTCGTAGAAGACATCGATAAACCCAGAGAGTTGCCTAAGATTATAGCGGAGGCGTATAGAACCATAGGCCGCAGTAGTTTAGGGGTTAAGCCTTCTGTTCAAACCGCCGATGTGCAACAGCAAACTAAAGTGGGTTCGTCTTTCAAAGTCGATCGTCCAGCTTTTCTTAAACAAAGTTGGAGATCTAAGAAACAAGGAAAGCAGCAACAGAAACTGGGGTCTCGTCCCGCGTCCCCTGTACAGGCGACTAGTGAGCGCACATATGATTTGTGCTTTCGCACTAGAATTAGGTGACCTGATAGATTTCAGGTTACTGAACAACGTTCTCCTCGTTCTTCACAGGAAACATCGGTCTCGCAGTCCGGTGGCGGAGAACGTGGCAAAGGTCGGGGTGCCCAACAAGGACGTGAGCCACCCAGTCAGCCTAACGGTAAAGGCAAGCAGGACTAATTTGCACGTCAACGTCCCCCATTTCAGAAGAAGAAAGTTGCTGCACTAACAGCGAGGTATGCCACAGATAGTGAGAACGCAGCTTCAAAACCTGACATGGGCACTAACGCTGCTCGACAGTGCAGCGGAGGTTACAGTAGTGCGGCAAGCACTGCGTCCATATCTGGAGGCGACAGCAACTGACACGTTCATTACTGTAGAAACTGCAGATACTAGAGTGACTCCCCCTGACAGACTATATGACATAGTCCTTTTAATAGAAGGGGACATACAACGTACCATAAAAGGGATTTTTGGGGAAAATCTGACCTCCACATATGATATTCTATTAGCAGAGGCAGACTGGCCCCCAGCTTTCATTTTGGCCGCTCCTGGAGGGGAGGAGGTAATCCTCCCATCTTTCACGCACACTGTGCCGAAGGACCAGGCTCAGAACTTTGCAGAAGAGTGGGCTCAGGTACTTGCTCCGGCGTTGTACCGTACTCAAGTTGGGTGGGATAAATTGTCACCAAGCCACGAGATTCCATTACGGTCTATGCCACAGCCGCAACCCCAATATCCCATGCGCCACGAAGCAAGATCTCACGCGGCAGAAATCCTTGAACAATTGGAATATCAAGGTGTTATTGAAACGTGTGTCACCCATGAATAATCCTCTATTCACTGTAACTAAACCTGATGGGTTGTACCGCCTGGTTTTGGATTACCGGCATTTGAACTCTCATTGTCGGGCTTGTGCTGTACAAAATACCCACAGTTCTGCCCTCGTTGACAGTCTCGTGAGAAAAAGGTTTAAGACCACACTTGACATCTCTAATGGCTTTTTCAGCCATAATCTGTACTTTTGGCGGAAAACAAAAACAGTTTAAGAGATTGCCATGGGCTATAAAACCAGTCCTGGCGTCTTTGCCGCATGTGTAGTCTCTTTGTTAGAGAGCATTGACCCTGATGCGTACTTGTATATTGATTATATCTATCTCACAGATGACTAATTATGGCCGCATCTGTGTCGCGTTGACCGGATCACTGTCATGTTTGCGGACTTCGGTTACAAATTCAACTTTGCAAAGTCACACATTGCAGAGTATACAGTGTTGTTTTGGGGCTATGAACTCAACAATGAAGGTCGAGGATTAGCCCCTCACTTCCTGGAGAAGTGCGCATGTTTACGTGCTCTGACAACACTGAAAAAACTACAATCTTTGCTGGGTTTTCTGAATTTCGGGCGTACTTACATTCCCGATTATGCCCAGCGTATCAAGCCGCTATATACCTTGATACAACCTAATTTTTCCAAATCGAGCTGGCTACCAGAACATTCAGCTATCTTGCAATCATTGCAGGCTGATCTTCTTGCTTTGAAATACTTACTGACGCGTGATAACCACACTAACCTGGTGGTAAGAGTTGTGCCTGGCGCAGTGGGTTTCACGTACTTAACGTTCAATGAGGACGACACAGTCCCCATTGCTTACAAATCACACCTGTACACTTCGGCTGAAATGCGCCTTTCCACAGTCGAAAAAGTTTTGACTGCGGTGCAGATGGTGATTCTTAAAGAGAGCACTGTCGCAGGGGAAACGCATGTTGGTTGTCACACCGTATCCTGCCCTAGAGGCAGCAACGAAAGCCAGTGTACCTAATTCTAAAGCTTTGCATCCGCATTGGATACAATGGGCCACTTCCTTGACATCACCGGATGTCACCTACATCTTTGATGCCTCATTGCAGACTCAGGAGTACTTGCAGTATGAATTCGTTCATCCAGCACCATTGTATTATTTACACAGACGGTTCGGCGCAACCGGCGACGGAATCAAGGCATGCTTATTCAGCCGCCTGCGCAATTGTAGCTGGTACTTTCGTGAATGGCGAATTCAAGTCCGATGTCGTGCATACGCAGTCATTGGGTGATTGTACCGCACAGTTGGCAGAGCTACGTGCTCTTGTGCTTGCACTGGAGTTTGCTGATCCACGAGTTACAACTCTTATAGTGAGTGACTCGTTTTACTGTGTTCCGTCTTTTAACGACAATTTATTCTTTTGGTCTCAAAATGAATATCGTGATTCCAAGGGTAGCACAATCAAGCATAAAATGCTTTGGGTTCGAGTAGCAGAACTTAAATCTGCCTCTCGTGAATGTAATTCATACTCTGGGGCACCAGCGAGTTGGTGTCCACGCTGTCGGAAACAGCTTAGCTGACGAAGCGGCGAAAACAGCAGTGGCAACATATCTAGTAGCAGCAGTTACAAGATCCAAAAGTAAAATTGATGATGACATCTTGGCAGCTATTGCTGCAACAGAGAAGGAAAGTAATTACCCTAGAAGTTTCCCTTCTAAATACTCTTATCATTTAAGTCCTGATAAAGTTCCTTATGTGAGAATTAATGACGTTGGTGACAGATTGATTTCCAACGCGGACTGCAGACTTTCCTTGATAACAGCAGCACACGAAGGCATGGCTTCTGCACATGCCGGCGTTGCAGCAACTGTTACTCTCTTACAACAACATTACTGGTGGCGCGGATTGTATAACCAGGCTCGAGCTTATGTTCTTAATTGTGACATATGCCAGCAGATTAAACCTTCGACTGCTGCGCGTCCACCACAAACACAGTTGTACATATCTAATAAACCACTTGGGTCTGTTTATTTAGATCACTGCGGTCCTTTCTCCTCTGATACTGCGTATAAGTACATCTTAGTTGCAGTGGATTCGTGCACACGTTTTCTTTGGGTATCGCCGCAAAGTAGTGCTGATGCTCGAACTGTCATCAGGGATTTGCGTGTCTTTGTGGGAATTTTCGCATGTGGAACCCTTATTCAGACCAAGGTCCTGCGTTCGCCTCTACGGCGTACAAAGAAGCCATGAGATCTTTGGGGGTCCAAGTCAAATTTTAGTCTCCATTCCGGCCTGAGGGCAATAGTGTTGTGGAACGAATGAACCGTGACTTAAAGCAATCCCTAACAGCTAGCATTTTAGGCACTGGCAGGAACTGGTTAGCCCATCTGTAGAACGTACAATGCGCACTTAATAACCTCCCTAGAAGGTCTCTGGGTGGGCGGACCCCATATGAAATGCTCTTTGGCATAAAGATGTTTGTTCCGGACCTTGATCGTCTAGACATGGCGGCGTCTGCTGCACCCTTTGACGTAGATGATCACTGTGCTGTATTACAGAATCTACAAGAGACCAGAGACAGTCTTGCAAAGGAAAATGTGCCCTCCACGACTGATGCTGCGCTTCAGATTCCGGTAGTCGGCTGGCTACCTCGAGTTGGTGACCTGGTCCGTGAGAAGGTGGAGAACAAGAAGGGGTTCGCCCCTCTTATCGTGCACCAGTACCGGTGCTTGGCGTGCAGGGTACAAGAACAGTCATTTTACCTCCGCTTCCTGGTCGCAAGAATAACAGGTACATCTCCATTGACAATGTCAAACTACAGTGAGTGTTCGATTCTTCTTAGTATGACTCCAGCGGTCTCTTGTCCTGCGATGCTGAGAAATTCTTTTTTGGTTCCGGCGTCTACTACCAAACCTGATATTGCCATCGAGATGCATAGTTACTAATCCTTTGTTGCCACCACCGGCTGGTGGTCCACCTGAAGATACTGAGTATACTTATCCCACAGATGTGTTGTTGCCTGGTTTACAATCAACTGCAGTTGAACAGTCACGTTTTTCATTTGACACTAACTCTTTGACTTCCAATCCCCCATCGAAAGTTTCTATTTTTGCAGCTTGGTTTAAAAGACATTTTTTGATTCCCCCCTGGACTTACATTTGGCTGTTACTCATAAGTATTTTGTTGTTTATGTCCATTGGGTTTGTGGTGGTATTTTTCCGTCTTGTAAATGGTCATTATCTCACCGAAAGATCTGCAATTAGATTAATTGATGGAACTTTGGCCCCCCACTCCTCATCGCACATCATGAAAAGGGACCAGACTTTTGTGAATATTACTGCCTGGCCTGTGTTGGATGGGATTGTGTTGGATGTGGTTAAATTTCAAATTCATGGTCCCACAGAGGTGATTAATGTCCCCAATGTACTTCGTGTTTCTATGGGGGATGTTGTGAAACAAAACATCCGCTCTGATGATTGGGACGTCCAGGCCATAGAGGCAATCTTTTCTGATTTGAAATATTATGCTGCTTTTTATGCTGAAGATTTGTATTTATACACAGCTAGTTACGGGGAGTTGTTTTGCTATCAACATTATGGCAATCATTTCCTACATAAAGCAAATACATTTAGAAATGTTGTTAATTATAAGCAATGGGAACATTGTCCGGCACCCACTGAAGGCAGCTCCAAAACTCTAGTGAACAAATTCACATATTTTACTGATTTCAGCGTTTCTGAACCTGAAGCCTTTTATTTTAAAGTAGCGGCGGAGTCAGCTTCCAAAGTTAGACTGACCCACACTAAATTATTGTATTCCAAATCCTTTATGGATGAATTGGCTATTGGGGGCTATGAGCTGTGGAAAGATACCATTGATCTTAAATCTGTTTGGGGTTCTAAAACATGGCAGGTACAAGGAACAGAGGCTCTGCATCGTGCTTGCCTTATCCCAAACCACGTTATTTTTGAATTCTACCATTTTTCAAACCACCTGCTTTGGATTGGCTACTTCTAAAAAGATGAATACCCCCTCTGTCCCGGATCTGGGTGCTTATCCACGATGGAATAATTACACAGATCTGTCCCTTGATGCGTTGCAGTCATATGTTACTAATACGTCCTTCAACATTACCGAATTAGATCCTGAAGGATGGTTGATATGGCAGAAGAGCTCAGATTCCTGTCAACATCGTTTTCTGGGTCTATACCCTGGATATACACAGGTTAGAGTGGACCCCCGCTTTGAAACTTCCCATTCGGTTACTACCTATTCTGTGGGGAAGTTATGTCAGAACTGGCTGCAACATTCCACCTTGGCATCTGTTAAACTTCATTTATCAAAATTACATGACAAAATAGATTTGAATGATTTTGTTAAGGGTCCTGTGGGTAGCAGGTCCAAAAGGTGGGTGTATGCTATTTATAACGAAGTTTGGAAATTATCGCAAATTGAGGCTGCTTCCAGATTTAGAGCTATTGATCAAGCAAATTTGGAAAAATTGCTAGCGGTCATCGATAATAGCATTAACACCCTTTCTTCCAGAATTTACACATTAAATAATATTGTTTCGTCTGTTGTGGATATTGTACAGGATGATATGTCTGTTTTATATCATGGTTAAAATCAATTGCTTTCTATAATGCAGTTTGCATGGACTTGGCAAACATTGAAGGCTGGGAAAGTTCCCTGGGACTACAGGAATACATCATCTTTATTCCTGCCGTTTAATCTGACTGCAAAACAACAGTTCATGTCCATGAAAGATGCAACATACTCATTACTGCATATTTAAAAGTTGGAACCTTTAAGGCAAGATGGCCGCCGTGAGGTTGTGGTGAGAAGACGCTCCAGTTCTCTCTCCCCGTTACACCTGATGGCTGTTGGATGAAGAATTTACTCCATATACCTCTCCTATGGATTTCACTGTTTGGATACAGGCAGGACTAACCAGCTTCTGGTCAAAATATCCCACGTCTAAAACCCAATTCACCCAGCTCGTCCTAAGACTAAGTAAGTGGGAAACCACGGTGCGGGGTCAATTGACGAGGATGCCGGCGCGATTGGTAAAAGCTCTCAAGGATAAGGAGAAAGATAAAACAGTCCCGCATTACGACGTGTCAAAGAGCCAGCGAGAAGATGAAAAAGGCAATAATGCGGATCCGAAAAGAAGCAGTAGTGACCCACCTCCGGGAATACAACAGCGAGGGTCAGGCGCAATACGGAAAGCAATACCACCTCAAAAGATGAAGAAAAATGAAAAGACGATCAAACCTCGGGCGATGGAGAAAGCGGAGAATGCCGAGGCACAACAGAAAACAGACTCGACAGTAGCAGATAGCCTCGATCGAACCCGCTCCAGGCAAGTCCCGGAGCATCTCAGCAAAGATACATCCACAAGTGTATCGCAGGGTGAAAATAAGGGGAAAGACGCAACATTAAGGCAGTCTACCTTGACGGAAGTCTTCACAGCCAGGAAAAGTCCCCTTCTGCAGATTGAGCCGAACACCGAGCAAACCGAGCAAACCGTGACCACGAACGTCCTCGAGGACGCACCGGAGGCGTCCGCTGCTAGGCAACCACACGCTTCGACAGCAGCACTCGCCAGCAGCTACGGGGGCGGGGGCGGCGGAGAAGGCAACGCAGGCGTTACAGAGTCTAAGGTACTACAACCTATATCCCCTAACGACAGTGAGCTGGAAGCAATAATGGGGCCTAAAAAGAACTTAATACCAGATTCTAGTAAGTGCTCATCTGCACCTGGGGTATCTGGAAGTACGGATATGTTAGAGGCACCTATACAATTAGAAGCTGAGATGGGCAGGAAAAGGGGCAAGGAAGCAAATAACGACTCTAACCCAACAGGAAAAAACTCTATGTTGGTCACTGATATTAAAAATGTGGGCCCAGAGAAAAAAGAGGGAGATTCAACCGACGGGGAATGTTTTTTTTCACTGAATGAGGACACAGATATCTCCCAGTCAACTGATGACACCTCAGCAGAGGGGGAGTCAGATGGGGAAATAAGCTCTGATTAAAACTTCTCTATGAAAGAGGCTACACAGAAAAAGAGAAAGGCAAGGGGCAGAAGGTACGGCGGAAGACTTGAATCACCTACAGCAGAGGGGAATAAGTTAGACTGGGACTATTCTGCAACGTCGCAGTCTTATGCGGAGGAGGGCAAGCCCCTAGATAATACTCCCATTCCTGCACAGTACTTGGCTCCTTTTGACACAATCTGTGCTACACTTAAACAGATGCAAGGAGAAGCAAGGTCGGAAAGTCGGAGGGCTAGACAAGCCACAAAGAAAATCCACAATACCCTTAAGAAGGTCAATAAACTCTATGAAGGGGTCGCCCAGCGAGTGACTGAGGTAGAGGAGCGGACTGGAAAAATAGAGGATGACCTTGGGGGTCTGCAGGACTTCAAACAGGAACAAGAAAAACTGACTAGTGACTTGCAATGGAAGCTGGAAGACTTCGAAAACCGTCAGAGGCGGAATAACATTCGCATTTTGGGGGTGGCGGAAGGGAAAGAGGGGGACGACATTATGCACTTCGTGGTTAACTTGTTGAGAGGAGCTTTCCCTGAATCACAGTGGGAATGGGAAAGAGAGATCCAACGAGCCCACAGATTCCCATTCACTGTTAGAAAAAACCAAGGGGGCAAGGGCCAGGCAGGCCTACTCCCACTTCCAAGAGCCATTTTGGTATATGTTGGGAACTTCCTGCTCAGGGAGGAAATTATAAATAAGGCCAGACCTGATAAGAAAAGAACATATGAAGGAATCACATTCTTTGCTAGACCAGATTTTTGCCATGTAACGGTAGAAAGAAGATGGAGACTCAGACAGCTTATCAAACCTTTTCAGGCACTAGGGTCTGAGGCGTTTCTCTTATTTCCCGCAAGGCTAAAGGTGGTTTTCAAGGGCAGAATGAGTATCTTTCTTTCTGAGATTAAGGCCCAACAGTTTTTAGAAGAGATTAAATCACAGAAAGGGGGCTGAGAAATACAAAAAAATGTTAAATGCTAAAGGCTTGAAAGTCACTGGGTGAGATTTACAGGCTAGGAGAGGAAGACTTTAGATATAGGTATCTCCCAGATTGGTTTATTCTTACTAAGGAGATAGTACACACAAAAGATTAAATAGTTAGGTTAAAGACACATAGGTGGGGTATAGGTGGGGTATAGGATGAATTGGGGGTCAGGTGTGGGGGGGGGGGGGGGGGAAGAGTGAGGAGCGTTTCCCACGAGCTAGTGCGGTCGCACATAGGTCCCTGGACCTATTTGCCAGTAAACGCAGGGAGGGGGGGGAGGGGGGTGGAGGACAGAGGACAGAGGGTGGGGAGGGTGGAGTTAGGAGGGAAAAAGAGGGGTAAAAATGGGAAAAAAGGTGAGGTAGGGTTTAAGAAGCAACACAGGAGAGCACAATATTTCGCGCACGGAATTCATAGTGCACAACACAGATTTGTTATAAGGAGGAGTCTAAATGATAATCACAATCATCAGATACACTTTTCAAGTCACAACAGAACGATAGATAGAATAAGGTATGCATCGCTGGATAAAACCTATGATGGGTCTTAATGAGTTGTAGGATTGCTACCATTAATATCTGTGGACTCAATGACCCAGGTAAGAGGCTTAGGGTGGCGGCATTACTTAGGACACTTAAGCTGGATTTGGTTTGTCTTCAAGAAACCCATGTTGAAGCATCTAAGGGTTATCTATTGGACCACCTAGGATTTGCGGTATTAGCAAATACAAAGCAAGGGACTAAGCACAGGGGAGTGGCGGTACTAGGAAGATCCACCGATGTGGAGGGGATAAGTAAAAAGGAAGATCAATGGGGGAGGTGGGTAATAGTCGAAATAAAATTCAAGGGGGAAAAATGTACTATAGTTTCTGTGTACGGTTCAACAGAAGACGATCCCGAACTCTTCCAATTTTTAGACATTGAGTTGGCATTATGGCCCGAACCAATTATATGCTGTGGCGATTTTAATATCCACGATCCCAGTAGTTCATTTTTACACCCGGGAGGGACATACGCAGGAAGAAAAAAGAGAACCCATAAGGCACTCACAGATATGGTGTCGAACAACTCACTAAGGGACCCATGGACTAAGGTAAACCCAGGCAGTGATGGTAGTACCTATTATTCGGCCCCTCACAAGGTGCTTGTCAGATTAGATTATTTTTTGATCTCATCTTCCCTGATGCCAGAGGCGCAGATAGAAAAGCAACCTCGTATCGTCTCGGACCATAGTCCACTGATTTTGACGATTAGAATAGGGCAGATAAGGCGAAAGGATACGCAGTGGACATTTGACAGAGCCCTTCTGAGGGATGAAGGATACAGGGTTTACATGTCTGATTGGATTAAGGAGTACTGGGAAATTAATAAAGGCACGGCTCCGTCACGAATAGTATGGGATGCCTTTAAGGCCGGAGTAAGGGGCGAGACGATGAGCTATGTGTTCTCATCACAAAAAAAAGACACGGCTGGAAATTAAGGAGGTTTACCAAAAGATATTAAGGGTAGAGGAGGAATTGGTTAGGGATATAAGAGACAATGTATCAATAGAAGCACATTTATTAAAACTAGTGGTCCTCAGGGCAGAGGCGACAGAATGCACTTCAAAAAAAGCAGTAGAGAACTACTTAACTAAGAGGGAAGCTGCTTATGAGCTAAGCGACAAGGTAGGCCATCTATTAGCAGTACGCACTAGACAGAAATTAGCAGCATCAGATATTCAGGAGATCATGGATAGGAACGGAACTAGGGTCACTACATCAATCGAAGTGAGGGAAGTGTTCAGGAAATTTTACGAAGAACTATACACGAGGGACAGGGGAGTGTCTATAAGTGAGATTCAAAATTATCTTAGTACGATTATTCCTCCGGGTTTACCTATGGAAGAAAAGTATAGATTGGATTCCCCCTTTAGCTTGGAGGAATTTCACATGGCACTAAATATGTTGCCATCGGGTAAAGCAGCCGGTCCTGACCAGCTCCCGGTCGAGTTTTACAAGGTATTTTATGAAGTTATTGGAGTAGATATGTTTCAGGTTATGTTGGAAGCACAGACAGGGGATATGATCCCCGAGTCATGGGGGGAAGCAGATATCATTGTTATTTTAAAAAAAGGAAAAAATTCGCTACTCCCAGGGTCATACAGGCCTATTACATTGATGAACGCTGACACTAAAGTCTACTCTAAGATATTAGCAATAAGACTCGCAGAGGTAATAGAGGGTTTAGTAAGCCATACTCAGCATGGGTTTATTCCCGGTAAAGGCACCACACAACATATTAGACAGGTGATTACAGCGTTCGATGCGGCGGCTGGCCTGGGGGACCCTATTGCGGCGCTCTTTTTAGATGCTGAGAAGGCGTTCGATAGGGTCTCCAGGGAATATCTATGGCAAATATTAAAGTGGAATGGTTTCGGGAATAGCTTTATAACCGCAATGCAGACTTTGTACAAGAATCCATCAGGTAAGATAAGAGTTAATAGGGGTAAATCAGCAGCAGTTAGTATTGGAAGAGGGACTAGACAGGGATGCCCATCTTCCCCATTATTATTTGCTCTTTACCTGGACCCATTGATAAGGAATATAGATAACAACGTAAGGATCCCTCCAATTAGGTTGAATGGAAGTATGATGAAGACCCTTGCCTATGCCGACGATGTGGCCATTTTGACGCCCAACCCCAGCATGGCCATAGGAGATATTGAGTCTGAAGCACAAAGATTTGGGCAGGTATCGGGGTATAGCTTAAATAGCTCTAAAACGCAAATAATATGTAACCATTATATTGTCTTCAGTGATCAAAGAGTCACCGACTCAGCGGTATATCTGGGGGTTGCAATTACAGCAGACTTGGAGTCACTAATACAGAAGAATCTGGCGCCCCTGATGCTAAAAGTTAAGACGGATTTGGATCGAATGAATAATTTGCACCTGACGTTAATGGGCTGCATCAATGTTATAAAAATGCTAATACTGCCAACATTTTTATATTTTTTTAGGACAATACCGCTATGGTTTGAGATGAAATGGTTTAAGGAGCTTGATAATATGTTAAATAGATTTATTTGGGCCCATGGCAAGACTCGTAGGGCATACCGCTTCATGTCTCTGCCTAGAGAGAGAGGAGGCTGGGGAGCCCCTGACTTCAGATTGTATTATTGGGCAGCTGCATTACAATATATGCGTGGAATAATAGGCGGGGGTGGCCTCGACGCCAGAACACAAAATGATTCATCTAGAATATACGCCATAGTGTTGGGACCTGAGGTGGAGAATTCCTTTCTTAAATGTATTGATTTTGCAAACTACAAAAGAACCAGGTTCAAGACAGTACAAGCAGCAATTAAGATTTGGAATGCAGTGCGGAAAAAATTTGGCCTGGGCAGATACAATAGATATACCAGACTGTATAAAAATGTCTCCTTCCCAAAGCAGATCTTTTGGGACACTACGATGGCGGTTTGGATGGAGAAGGGGGTAGTACAGCTTGGAGATTTGAGGAACACGGAGGTGATGATCCAATTTAATGATTTAGTAAATATTTTTGGGTTAGACAGGAGGGATTTTTTTAAATTTTTGCAGTTAAGAAGTTTTCTGGGCGATAAACAGGGCGGAAGGAATGGGTTCGATAAGGTAGAAATATTGGAGAAAATAAGGTTAGGGGGGGACTGCTCTATTAGGAGCTTTTATGCGAATCTGCTAGTAGGTAAACCAGACGATATGGATAAGCAGATGGTAAAGTGGGCAGACAAGCTGGCAGGGGAGCCAAGTTGGTTTAAAGAGTCATTGGACCGAGGGCGTACTCTCCTCTGCTCAGCACCGCTGCAATCACAGCACTATAAAACCCTCTACTCGTTATATTTTACTCCAGCAAAAATAGCAAAGTGGGGGGGCACCGCCGGCACTACATGCCCAAGGTGTAGCTCCCCTGAGGCAGATCAAATCCATATATTTGCGGCTTGTCCGCAATTACAAACGGTGTTAAAAGATATAGAGAAATTTCTTGATGCCTCCCTGGACATTCAGGTTACCTTAAACCCCCCGGAAATACTGCTAGGGATTGTTACGGACACCGATATTATTCAGAGAGATTTTATTTTTGTCGCAATGGCAGTTTTTAGACTCTGCATAGCCAGGGCCTGGTTGGATAAAAGCCCACCCGCAATGCAAGTTTGGCTTGCTAACCTGTTGTCCTCTTATAATTTGGAGGAAAATATATATGCTCGGAAAGGCAGAACAGGAAGGAAACTGGGGCTAAGGATATGGGACCCCATAATAAAATGGAAGGAGGGTTTTGGTTAAAGGGGTTAAAGCTGGGAAAGCCCGGATGAATCTATTGTATCTGGTGTTGGAATTTGTAGCGATATTAATTCATTGCATGTAAAATTTTATAAGAATCCAAATCTACTATCGGAGATTATGCGATATATTGTGCTAACTGTGTAATGGTGAAATTAATAAATATATTTAAAAAAAAAAAAAAAAAGTTGGAACCTTTACCTTTCTCTGTGGCCCAATTGAACTCAGCTGTGTGGCTTATCCACGGGTTAATCACCTTGCCATTTCCTTTGTTTAAGTTCAGTTCATGTATGAAACACCATGCCCTAGGCAGATATGAACCATTGGGTACTGCTTTCCTGCATGAAGTTTGGTCACTCCCATTTACATACAGATGCATGAGAGAAGGTAAAGAGGTTTATTTGAAAGGTGAGGAATGCACTTCCACACCTGATCACTCAGTAGTCTGTAGGCACATCCAATTGCATGGAACTTGCAACGTTCAGGCACTGAATTTAGCTTGCGTTCTGAAAGGGATTCCTGTTCCAGCTATTACGCCCACTTTTACATTATTAGCTAATGGTAGTTATTTGCTTTTGAATAATGAGGCTTGCTGCGGGATGCTAGAGGGAATTTCCTACATTGTAACTGTCTCACAACGAGTAGTCTGCTGTAAAAATGTCCTTATCCCGCCGCCGCATGGGAGACTGGATGTATCCATCTGGCCTTCCGTCCCAACCTTGAAAGCAGAGTTCAACAAGATGAGAGGAATAAGGGCTCTATTGTCTCAAAAAGAAGTCGCATGGACTTCCTCCCGTGAAACATTCATCCTTCATGTAGCCAACACCCGCACCGAGGTGCATGCACTTTTGAATACTGATCTCCCCCTTCATTTCGGTGCTCCGATTCATACTATAGTCAATGCCTCGTCAACAACTGGCTTGGCGCATTTTTTCAAAGTTGTGGGCTCCGGCCTCGTGACCTCCTTCCAAACAATCTTTGGTGTGATACCGGCATCTTCTCATTCTATTTTTTCCAGCGTCTTCGGCGGGCTCCCGTTGATTCTCGCCCTCACGGCTGGTGTGCTCCTGTTGGTCTGCTTGCTGCACAATATGTGTCACACGACAGCCTACCCCGGCTGCTCCAACTTCGTAACCGGATGCTTGAATATTATGGAACATTACCACTGGCCACTTTAAGCGTAGCCTATGGTTGTCCTTCCGGTTTCCTACTTTACTTGCGTGCAACCTGTTTTTCATTGCCTAGATTGTCCTTTCGAATGGGCTCTGGATTAGTGCTTGTCGAACTCTGTGTCTCCTGCCCCGGATTATGATTGAATGATGAGTCCCTTAGTGGCTCCTGAGTTGAACAGTTCTGGTATCGGTATTATGGCCTGTGGAGCGGCACATGGAGTCCTAGGGAATTGGGACTTCTATACGGCAGCGTATGACTTCTTGGCGAGAAGTTATCTTGAAGAACACGCAAGTTGTCCTCTGATTGTACTAGAGGCTCCAGTTATTGAGGAACATGTATGTTCATTTACTTTATTAGACTGGATGGCGGAATCTTTTACAGACCAATATAATGACTTCCTCTTGGAGGCTGTCGCTACTTATTGTGCTTACACGTTGATGGATTCATTTGGAAGTCGTCCATGTTCCATTAGTCAAACTACAAATTTTTGAGTTTGTTCCATTTTTATTTTTTTTGGACTCTACATCCAGGCTCTGCCGAGCCTTTGCGAAAATGTTACATATTTTTTTTTCTCTTTTTTTTCACTTTTTAAGCAGGTTTTTCGGACTTTCACTAACACTCATATGGATGAGCAATACATGCACTTGGTTCCGTCTCTGTCGAACTTGAACTCTGCGTTTCTAATTTGTATCCCTATTTGTTTGTGGTCCGATCAAGGGAGGGTGTAGTGGAGGCGAAACTACAGGTACACACATTGCTATGTTAGCATAAGCGTCTTAGAAATTAAAACGCCATCTTGCCACTTTTGCTGTTTTGCACACGACACTGTAGATAGATGTTATTATATGAAAACTGCTTGCTTGCCTTTTCGTCCCATGAGAATGGTCTGTTCACATCCCTAGACGTGCACCGCGACCTTGGTCTGAACATTGTGTGCAGAAGCAGTCAGGGCCAACAAACAATTATGCTTTTGAATTCAGGTTGAGCGGCCCACGCTCTAGCCATAAAACGTACACAGCTGCAAATATCTGAAACTCGAGCGCCTTTAATATTACAGTTTGCATGCATGACACACACACTTTGGAGAAGACTTTTTCCAGACACAGAGCAAAGCTGATCCTGTGATGCGATTCACCTAAGCTGATATTTACGGTATGGGGTTCACCATTCAAACCTAGAGACCTTCTATTAGTTTAATAATACTAGCTTACTAATGAAGGTGGTTGTATTCCACTATCATTTGTAATATGATTTCTCCCTTCATTTTCTATGGTATTGTAACAATGCCGATGGTTTCATTTTTAATCATTTGTCTGCTTATGTTAGCCAAAGTACTGTATCTTAGGACACGTAGTTTATAAAATAAATGTTTTAAACTTTACTTTGTCTCTGATTACTCTTGTTGTGGACTGATCTGAGAATAATAACGAACAGGTATTTCTAATTCCCACCATTCCGGAGAGTACTCTAAGTCGCTTGTTCTGGGTTGTCTAATCATTGGTAGCTTCGAGATGATACGGAGAACAAATGAGACACTGATGCTAGTCGGATAGGGGTTCTTGGTACTGAGGTGAGTTTTCGGTACACCGCAATTCACTGAGGTCCTGGTTTCCTGCGCATAGTTCTGTGCATGAGCAGAATCCCTGCAACACCACCATCCTGACTGGGCATACCTGGTGGCCTGGTGGGCGCTCCCTCGACGACGTGGGCGACCCGGCGATGGAGATGGGGCTTAATTATTTTCCCTGCCGCGTTTCTGCACGCGGCGGCCCAAGATGGCGGCCGCGACCTGCCGGTAGGACCGCTGTAGCCTGCTGCACGTTGAGGGCTGCACATCGCCTTGGGGAGCGTCGGGGGCCTTGGCGCTGGCCCTGCAGCGGTGGATGGCGGTAGCTTGAACGATCCAGCAGAGAGCCGGTGAGTGGAGCGCCACGATCGGGCGCTGCTGCCTGGACCTTGTTTTTGCATTGGTCACCCCGAGTGGGAAGGGTATGCCCAGACGTGGGCCCCTTGATCTCCATGCCACTGGGTTCAAGCTGTCCTGGCTGAAGAGGGGTAAAACCCCGAAACCGGTCCTAGGATGCTTGTTTCCAGTCCAGGGAGAACCTGGATTGGCAGTTCGGGCTGGACTGTTCCCATGAGGCACAGGGTCAAGACTGATTTTCATATGGCTGGGTTCAAACTGGAACAGCATGGTGAGCAAAAAAACGATGGATTTAGGCCCAGATCGCTGTACTGGGGTGAATGTATGACATTGTTCTGCATTCTGTCCATCAACTGTTTTTGCATTTGGACGTGATATAGAGGAGCGGCCTACCTGATGGTGCGGCAGACGGGAGGGCGCTACTGAAAGGCAGACGGAGCAAACCCGCTGCTTGCTTCCTGCTGCGGACCGGTGCGCTGGTGGGTTCATTGTGAAGTGGTGTGTGCGTGCTGGGCGCCTCCTGCGGCGGTGAGTTGGCCTTAACGGGGGTGAGTGACTGTCCAGCCAGGTGCCCCGTTTGATGCTGGACCCTGCTGCCGGCGGCGGAGCTCGGCTGTGGGCCCTCCGGTGCTGCTCGTCATTGGATCGGTGCACTGCTGCCCCCTCAGATTGCCTCCCTTGGGAATGGAGGGCCGCATGAGTGCGGGCCCACGTGCAGGGATTGTCAGCTCTGGCGGTAACGGTGGATGTTGGAGGAGCTGCCGGAGGCCCTGCCCTCACTGCCTCGTGTTCTTCGCCAGTGTGCAGGTGGTACTTGCTTGGAGTGGAGGCTCTGGGGCTCTACCTGTAGGCCGCTGGATCCCTGTGGCACGCTACTGCACTGGTGGATGCGCGGAGGGCCTTTGCGAGTTGCTGGCTGTCTCGTGTTGCGCTGGCTACACGGTGCTACCCCCTTCCATCCTCCTAGCTCTGACCAGGGAGGTACAGGGGCCGGTTCCTGGACTCACCTGACCTGTTTGACACCAGTATAGCTGCCCTGCTCATCCGTGATTTTCCTGGGGCTTCCTCTACTGCATCTGCTTTGCCGACCGGGTTGGCTGGATCGCTTCGGCTCTGCTGGGGCGGACGGCATTTCGCGGCTGGTGGTGATTGGTGTGGACCTGGGTGAGCGCCCGAGATGGGCCGAACATCAAGGAGACGGGGGTTCGCTGTCCTCCAGGACGAAGATGGGAGGCACCGGTCTGAGGACGAGGAAGTTGCGACACGCACCCCCGGTGGATAACTCCAGGGTGATGCTCTTTCCGGATTACACCCGGAAGGTTCAGAAACAGCGTGCCTCCTTTGTTGCCCTCAAGCGGAAATTGCGTCAACTCCACATTCCCCATGCGATGCTCTTCCCGGCGCGGCTGCCCAACCCGCAGGACGCGTGGCACTGGCTGGAGACACGGCAGGCAAGGTTGGAGCGGAGTTCGCCAGCAAGCGCTGCGGAGAGACGATCCCCTCATGCCGGGAGTCCGTCGAGGGCTCTACCGCTGCCGGACTGTCAGGGTGGTACCAGCCCAGCTTCTGCTTCTTCTAACCGAGTGCTGGAGGGCTCTGGGTCTTCTCCGGCTGGCAGCACTAATGGGGATTCCAAACATGAACTTCCAGTGGTAACTCCGCAGACGGTGGACTTGTTTGGCTGATCTGGGTTTGGATGGCAGGGAAGGACGCACTTGTATTGCAGCCCAGGTTTGACTGTTGGAGGGGATCTGACCAGTGCGCAGAGGGGGGTTGGCCTTACTTGAACATCATTATTGGGGCTCCTAGAGGGCTGTTAATGGCTCTTTCACACTTGGCCGGGGAGTGCGGGGGGGGGGGGTCTTTGGGTCCCTTTAGGTCGGCACATGTCTTACTATCCATGTTGGCAAGGTTGATGGTTCTTTTAGTTTGGATGGGGGCTAGTTTCAGGGAACCTATCCTGGGGCGTGGGAGTTGGAGTGCAGGGGGAGGTGAGGGTGGGACCAAGCATGTCGCAGTGGGAGGTAGGACGAGCAGCATTTTCTTTACCATGTCATGGCTACCGCTGTAGGTATTAAAATGTCTATCTTGGAACATTAGAGGGATGCACACTATGGTTCACCGTCACAAGATTCATGCTTATCTTCGATGACGTGGGGTGCAGATAGCACTCTTGCAGGAAACGCACTTAAATAAGCAGGAAGGGCTGGCACTACAACGGAGGTGGCGGGGACAGGTGTTCTGTACGACATACTCGGCATATGCACGGGGCGCGTTGGTTTGGGTTCGGGCGGGGGTACCGTTTCAGAGTACTGGACAGGTGATTGACCCTGACGGTAGATATGTTGTGGTGACGGGGTGACTGGATGGCAGGGACATTGTTCTAGGAAGTGTCTATGCCCCAAACACGGATCAGGCTTCCTTTGTGCACACCTTTCTGGGAAATTGGCTCCCTTGCTGACTGGCTCGGTGCTCCTGGGTGGCGACTTTAATTGCATCACAGATGTCTCCCCGGATCGCTCTCATCCCCCTCTCGCAGATTGCCCAATACATCGACTGGCTATGGTGCGGAGAGACTAGCAGCGACAGTGGGGGTTGACTGATACCTGGAGGGCGCACCACCCGGTTGACAGGGACTATTCTTATTTCTCATCATTACACGACCTCCATGTTCGGCTGAACTCGATCCTTAGCTCCCCAGATGTTCACGGGGCGATGGTATATAGTGAGTACTTAGCTAGGACATCATCTGATCATAACCCACTGCTGACAATCTTACATTGGCTGCGGGATCGCCCTGCCATTCCCACGTGGCGACTTCGACCTGACACGTTAGAGGATCCAGTGTTTCGTGCTACTATTGGGTTGGCCATTGACGAATATTTTCGACTTAACGCCAACACGGCATCGTCTCTGGTGGTCGAATGAGACGCTTTTAAGTCGGTAGTTCGGGGGCGCTGTATAGGCGAGGTAGTGGGAGCGCGCAGAGTGTTGCTGCAAGATGTACAGAAGTCAGAACAGTGGGTGCGCGATTCGGAGGAGGAGCGTCTGGACAGGCAAGCAGGGTTGCTTGAGACTCAGGAGGCGCTAGCAGTTCAAATCGAGAGATTGCGCTGCTTTGACTACAAGGCCTACATAGATAAGGCGCACGTGGAAAGTGATAAGGCGGGGGCATTGCTAGCTTGGCTGGCAAATCCGGCGCGTAGGGGGACCCTGATAATGGAACTGAGGGGGCAAGGTGATGAGGTATTTCGCACCCAAAAGCATATTAATGATTATTTCTTGCAGTATTATACTGAGTTGTACCGGAGCAGGGTGGGTCCTGGGATCCCGGGGGATGAGGAATTTCTGCCAAAGGCGGAGTTACCACAGCTTGAGCCTGAAGACGCTGAGGCTCTGGGTAGGGACACTGAAGCGGGCGAGGTCCGCAGCGCCATAAAGCACATGGCCAGGAACAAAACGCCGGGCACTGATGGGCTCCCTGTTGAATTTTACGCAGCCTACACGGCTGTTCTAGCTCCCTGTTTGGTGGCGCTCTATAACACGGCGCATCGGGAGGGTGCCCTTCCTACCTCCACGCGTGAAGCCCTCATAGTTCCCCGTCTCAAGCCGGGCAAACCTGCTTGGGACCGTTCCTCGTATAGACCCTTAGCGATGCTCAATCTTGACTACAAGATCTTAAGCCACATCTTGGCCAGTCGTTTGATGCCCCATATGACTAAACGGATCCATGCGGACCAAGCGGGATTCATTCCCTCCCACAATACTGCGATGAATGTACGCAGACTTATGCGGATCTTGGGGTCCGACTCCTATGACAAGGAGGAGGCCTGCATTTTTGCGGTCGATATCGAAAAGGCCTTCGATAGTCTGGAGTGGCCCTACCTTTTTAATGTATTGCGAGAGTTCGGACTGGGGGAATGCTTTGTACAGTAGACGGCGCTGCTATACAGTGCTTCTACTGCTAGGGTGAGGACAGGGGGCTCGATTTCTTCTGCCTGTGTGGTCGCTCGGGGGACGAGGCAGGGGTGTCCGTTGTCCCTTTTATTATTTGCCCTGGCGATGGAGCCCATGGCTGCTCACGCCAGGTCAGGATGGTATTTTCCAGGGCTATTAGTGGAGGGACGAGTGCAACACATAGCATTGTATGCGGACGATCTCCTCATGTTCTTGTCGGACGCTGGAGATGCCCTACAAGGAGCGAGGGACTTGCTGGTGACCTTGGAGAGGGAGGCGGGCCTCCGGGTGAATTGGACCAAGTCATGTCTATTTCTTACCAGGCCGGACGGGATGGTTCGTCCAAGGGCAGGGGATGTCCTGTGGGAATGCCGGTGCTTGCCATACTTGGGGACTCAGATCTATCATGCTCCCGACGAACTTTTGAAGGGCAACGTGGGGAGGGCAGTGCACAGAGCGAAAACCAGTTTTGATTTCTAGGGGACTCTTCCATTATCGGTGGCCGGCAGGCAAGATGGTCATTTTGCCCGGGTTTCTCTATTATTTTGGGACCCTCCCCGTTTGGATCCCGGGTAAGCTCTTCGCACAGTTGAACACTTTGATTACAGGATTCATCTGGGGAGCTGGGAGACGGAGGGTGGCATTAACCACCCTGCAGAGGCCCAGGGCCTTGTGTTGCCAGACCTGGAGGCGCAGCTTCAATGGTTTACGAAGTGGGTCGCGAGTCATATTAGGCGCCCGGAGGACCAGAGTGAGTCGGATCCGAGTTGGCACCTTTTGTCCTGTGTGCTGCTACGAGCCCAGATGAGAGGCGCCTCAGTGCCGCCGGATTTGGGGACGGTACGAAAATGCTGGGTGCGCCTAGCCGGGAGGACGCATGTTGCGACCCCTTATGCGCCCGAGATCCCGCTGCGGATGTGTGAGGTGTTGCCTCATGGGGGAGATTGGAGCCAGTTGTTGGCCTGGGAAGAGGCGGAGTTACGGCAATAGGTGATCTTTATGAGGATGGTAATCTTCTCCCTTTTAACGACCTCAGGGAGCGCCATGATCTCCCGCGGGGGGATTCCTCTTGCATGCTGCTCTGACTGCGGCTATCAGGAAGCACTGGCGAAAGGGACTGTTGGAACCGAATACGTCTCTCGCTTGTCAATATGTAGCGATGGCGGCGGGTACTTTTAAAGCGGTGACCTGCCTTTACCGACGGATCACTTGCGATATGCGCCTACCCCTGACGGCGTTGCGACTCAAGTGGGAGGCGGATCTGGGGGAACCCATTGCAGAAAAACCTTGAGAGGCGATCGTATAGCGGCCGTGGAAATGTTCTCGAAACGCGCGCTTCTAGCTCATCCAATTCTAGGTTTTCCTTAGGGCATACCTCACGCCTAGTAAAATTGCCGAGTATTTTTGGGGGGAGTCGTTCACTTGCCCCCGTTGGGAGCAAGATGGGGCGAATTTTCACCACCTGTTCTGGGACTGCCTGCAGGTGGGAGGCTTCTGGCGGGAGGTGAGGACTGCTCTGCTGACTGTGACGGACAGGGAGCTAACAGTGACACCAGGGGTCTGCTTGTTGCATTGGTTCCCGCACACTGCCAAGACTAAGATCACCAGCTGGTTTATTGACCTGGGCTAAACGAGAAATTACTTCCCACTGGAAGGCAAGGCAGGGGCCTAGTCTACTGCGCAGGAATAGGGAGATGGTGAAATGGGCAGAAAGTGAAGGGAACTATAGATTACGTTTGGCTCAGCGTAATGGAAGTGAGAAATCACAAGAAATGGCCCAGGCATGGGTGGCACTCCTGTAGCTGTTCAAACATCCGACTGTAGAAGACGAAGAGGCTCTTGAGGAGAGGGACATGGCACGGGCCCTTGAGAGACCCTTCCTGCCTGTGGGAGTACAGGGCGAGAGGAGGACACTGGGACCATGATAGGCAGCTTCCCCCTGTGTTTTTGATCCACTCACTGCTGCGCCCTGCGGGAAGGGGAGTCTGACAGGTGGCACGGGAGGCATCATTGCCCCCTTGAACAACTTAGAGGCTGGCGACATGCTTGGGAAGGTGGTTGGGGTGGGGAGTTTTGTTGGGGGTGTTTCGAAAGGGAGAGGGGTGGGGGGGTCTTCTTATTGCATCACACCATTGATCTGGATCAACCATGCGGACGGACTGCACTGTATCAGACGCCTTATGGGACGATGGGTGTGACTTTATAATCAGATTGGCGTGTGGTCCGTTATACTTCATCCTGGTTTCCTCTGTTGACCAGTCAGTGGGTGGAGGGATTGAATGTGTAATTTCATGAAAATCAATAAAAGTCTGTTTTAAAAAAAAAACATTTTTAAATGGGTCATGTCAATCTTCGTTAATTAATTCATTGCATTCTTTTATGGATTTATTGTAAGTTTTAATTTTGCTATTGCTATGCTCACTACTCGTATTATTCATTTGTTTCTGTTCCTTAAAGGGGGAAGGTGTGTTGTATCTTGGTTTAAGTGCAATACATCTTTCCTGCTTATCGGTCTTGCTGTTCAGCCAGTATGGAAGTACAGTGGAATGTTGGTATGTGTGGTGAGGTAATAGAATGGTGGGGATGCCTAGTGGATGAGTGTCAGTTGGGAGTATGGGCTGAGCAGCAAGGGAGCTGCTCCTGATGGGGCTCTGTAGAGAAGACCTATTCTACATCGAATTCTGTACTACTCCATGTTGTGACTCCTGATCTACAACATCTACAATAAACCTACATGGAAATCCAACTGGTCTCGGTTCTATTTCACTTATTACACCTTGCCTGCCTTTTCTGTTTTGCATTGCCATGGGCCCCTTTGCTCCAAGGACCAGTTGGACATTATCAGGTGAGGAGAGGTGGGTTGGGGAAAGAGGAAGCACCCAGAAAAGACTGATATGGCAGGACAGGATTTAGCACAGCTCAGTCACCTGGGTCTTGAAGCGCTGCATCAGGCTGCGGGGTCCAGGTATGGGGCCCCTTTCCCTGGGCCTTTTGCTGCAGTTAACCAGTGCTGTGTGGCCCAGGGCAGGGGGCACCCCTCTCCTTGGCCTCAGTGCTGTGAAGCCCAGGGGATAAAACTCCCTCACCTGGGCCTCGCAGCACATGGAGTAGTTTAGTGGAAGTGGGGAACCAGGTACAAGTCCTGGTGTTAGCTCAAAATCCGGAGATTCGGAACAAATCATTAAACCTCCCCATGCCTAAAAAACCTTGACCTTTTGTAATGGGATTGGTACTTTTGTAAAGCGCTCCAAAGACTTTGGGCTGCGTTTGTGCTATATAAAAGTGCGAAGACAGGAACAACAGCGCCATGTCACAATCACCTCACGTTCTGGCACAATCCATCATACATGACACGTGAACCCCCTGCTGATTGGATGGGCAGAAGAGTGGGTCGATGGAAGTGTGAAAGGGATGATGGATGGATGGAGTGAAAGGGTGGATGGATGAGTGAAAAAATAGATGAGTGGATAGATAATTAAAATGGTGGCTGCCAGGATGGATGGGGTTGAATGAAAGGATGAATGGAAGGATGAGCGAAAGGATAGGTAAATGTGTGAAAGCATGAACGGATGAGTAAAAAGGATGGGTGTAAGAATGAACAGGTGGGTGAAAGTGAGGGTGGAGAGATGAAAGAAAGAATGGATGGGTGAGTGAAAGTGTAAATGGATGGACGGATGAGTGGATAGATAAATGAATGGATGAGGGAAAGGATGGATTGAAAGTGTGGCTGAATGGATGAGCAGTGAGATTGATGGATGATCGAAAAGATGGGTGGATGGAGGGATGGATGAGTGAAATTATTGATGGCTAGGTTTGGATATGGATGGGAACATGGGGATGTACAGGCATACAGAATGGTGAAAGACTGAATGATTGATGAAAGAATAAATAGATGAAAGAATGCAAAGGAAAAATGGTGGATATCAGTAGGTGGATGGGAGGATACAAGCATGAATGTATAGATGCTTAGATGGCAGAGACGAGTTCTTCTAGGGAGGGTTGCAATGGCTTGCTTGGTGCCACAAAGGCTTTGGTACAAAAGTGGGGGGTATTTTAATTTAATTTTCTCGCTATCCTGTGCCTATGTGTGACATTTCTGTATTTGCCCTGTGTTTACTTATGGCATATCTACATCATATGCATGACATTTTGAATGCCACCCAACATCTACTTGAATGTTACACTAGTAATTGTAGATTATAGCATGTTTTGTTTTAAGTATGGGGTTCCAAGGAAAGCCTTCTAGTGCCACGAGCTTTGCTTGAGGTGTATACTGTGCTTGTAGCAAAAGGCAAGGTGTCTAAAATAAATAACTATGCTAGTGAAACAAACACACACACACACACTTGCGTGAACTCACTCACACCAAGTCTGTCCACTGCCTTAGCCTCACAACTGGCTTCACTAATGGTTCCAGAATAAGGGCATCATCAAACTTGTTTCCAGTCACAGTGCAAGGGATTTATGTGACACCTGTAATGCTCACCAGAACAGACTTCCACCAGAGTAGGCCTGAAGTTGCTTCTTTAAATCACATGTAAGCAGTTTTGCTGTTATTTTATTGCATTCTGGAACTTGAGTTTTCATTTTTCTATCATAAATGCAGCAGCCCAATATCCAAATGAAAGGAATAAATCAAATTACGTATAAGTTTGGGAATTGTAAAATTTCACATTTTCAACAGCCTTTTCAATACAGGGGTAACTTTAACCCTTCTATGATGCAGCCTCACATGGATGCATGGTGCTCGTGACTACATGCTTTGCTTCTACAGAACTCTGCTGCCCTTTTAGTTCTAACCTGTGATTTCTAAAGCTTCCTAATAAAAATGAAAAAAGGTACATGTATTCAAACTCAACTTTATTTCGCTATATACGGTTGCATAATTATTACTATAGTGATGCCATTCAAATAAGATTCTGCAGTGCTCTGAACCTTTTATCGTGCACTGAACTGGAAATAATCAGTTAACATTGAGTAAGGAAGTCCATCTTTGTGAGAACTGTGCCTAGCTTTTCCGTTCAATGTGACAATCCACTTAATACAGCTTTAAAATAGACGGACCCATTTCATTTGGGTGTTTATCTTTTTATCCAAGTGACTGATTTGCACATATAAGGTCCCTTGGCGATACCAAAGAAGATTAGAAGTCCCGTGATGCCACTTTCTGCTACGCTGCATTTCTACTTGTCAGACAGAGGTAATGTGGCGCAATTGTTTATTCTTTTTTTATTATTTTTCTTTGCAATTTATCCTTCGTATGATCAATACTATATCATTGTTGAAAATGTTGATATACATATATGTCATCTTTTATGCATACTTTGGGTGCCCTGTGAGGCACTCTTTCCGTCTCATCTGTCAACAATAAAATTATGTTGTGGAAAAAAAAAAGTGCAACTGAGAGACTCAAACTAAAGCCCCAATTATGAGTGAGTCATTCAATTCAAATGTTGCACAATTTTGTTTGCTGCCGTATCGTAATAACTAATTGTGCTGTAAACCACAAACCCATAAAAATGTCTCCACTGGGGATTTCAGCAACTCAAACATGATTAAATTTACAGGGTTAAAACATGTGGTACATTTTTCATGCAATTCCTCATTTTCCTATGATCCAGGGGTACTGGCGCACATCACAGAGTAAGTAATTATAGGGTGCAGTAAACATATTGCCCCTGTCTCGCTTACGGAAAATTTGTGTAGCAGTTAACCCAAACGCTCTTTTTTTATATATCTCTTTAGTAAAAAAATTAAAGACAATTAAATAGCATTTACAACTTTTACTGTCTTATACACAAACGTCTTGATGGATTGATTTGAACCCTCTAACAATTTGCTCTCTCTCTCCCCTCCCTTCCATAACTCAGTTTGGGGACCTTTGCGCATTAGGAAAACTGTGTCTACTGGCTATGGGTTATCAGTCCAGAAATCAACATGGCCTGTCCAGGATAGGTGTTCCACTTGCTCCAGATCTTTTCCCCTTTCCAGGGTAGCCCCAACCCTCAAACCATCCGTTCCAGCTCCCCAAGCTTTGACAATACTCCTTTTTGCCACCATCAGACCCAAGGTGGTCTATGTTCTCTGGTATTTCAGAATTATGCCTCCCCCACACATTCAGCAAATCTCTTGGCTGATCCAGTTTCCCCCATGCCGGCCCCACCCAGTCTGTCTCATGGAGTTCGAGGGTTCCGTCCAGAAAGTCTGCATCGCAGGGCAAGGCCATAAGGATGTGCAAAAAGTATCCTATCTGTCCACAACCCCGCAAACACAGATTGGAAGTAGATTTACCGATTTTCAATAAGGTTGTTCTTAAGTCATATTAGAGCTAAAGTATGCAGCGCTGCAGCAACTGAAACCCTGATCTGATGGCGACCTCCCTAGGGGCGCTTAGGGCCTCCTCCCACTATCCATCCTCCAAGCCCTTCACTACCTCCTTCCATTGTTCCTTTAGCTGCTGCAACACATCTGGGGAGTGATTTAGGAACTTTTTATGTCAGGGATATGGCTTTTGTAAGCATGGGGGTTACACTAGTCTATGATCCAGAGGAGAGGATTCCTCCAGTTCTGTAACCTTTGTTATTATGTATGATCTGTAGGCATCAGTAGGTATCGGTAGGTCTCCGAGGCCGCCACAGTTGACCTAATCTTATCAAAGTAGAAAAAAAATACCAATTTGGACAAAATCCCCAAATAAGCCAACTTGCTCACAGATTCTTAAAGACTAATCCAGTTCTATTGCCACCAACTTAGAA
The DNA here is from genome assembly GCF_964204655.1 of Triturus cristatus. Classification (NCBI taxonomy): domain Eukaryota; kingdom Metazoa; phylum Chordata; class Amphibia; order Caudata; family Salamandridae; genus Triturus; species Triturus cristatus. The sequence goes on along the minus strand of NC_140592.1, from coordinate 270,787,534 downwards.
ATAGTTTGCTCTAGTAAATGAATTGACTGACACAGTAGCCTGCCCTTAGACCAATGTGAATACTGTGCAGTTTACAGATCGGCCACAAATGCATGAAAAATGTCACAATGATATAACAAGCATTTACAATGCAACGGTCTCGGCATTGTTAAAGTTAGAGCTATTGGCATTGCTCATGACATTATTTTTGTTTAGGTTTTTGTTTTTAAAACATTTTAAGAAACGGTATTGTTATTTACTATGTCAATAGCTTAATCACTCTCAAATGCGAGACCTATTGCATTTGCACCCACACACACAAAGCCACCCACGCACACAGAGCCACCCACAGAGCCACTCACATAGAGCAACCCACACACAAATAGAGCCAACTACACACACACACGCAGTAGCCCACTGACCTATTTACATTATGTGCAACCAACATGACATAATGCAATAGGCAGGCAAATTCAGATGATGATGCTCTACAGAGTAACTTATTTCAGACTCAAAATGTGGAAAAACACTTAAGTAAGTCTACGGCTCTGGTTACTCGACTTGTGAAAAATGTAGAGTAGGGTTTCATTGGGCAGGTTTTTTTGTCAAGTTAGTTTGTCAAGTCATTGTAAAACTACTATAGTGGCCTGCTTTCGTACTTGTTGCTATGTACTACGGAGAACAACTCAAAATTATTTTACTCCATATATGTGAGAATGCGTTAATGAATTTTGAAGCTACCATTCTCTTTCCGTTTCTAGTGTTCTATCCCTTTAGTAACTTAATTTAACTTTGCTTAGTTAACTTGTTCCTTGAAAGTTTTTGTGGAGTCACGCATTTTTTTCAAGATTATTTATTTCTTTTTAACTGCAGCTTTATTAGGCTCGTTGAGTTCTTTTATCTCTTGAAGGACAATACATTTCCCAACTGAACACTGTTTAGTGATGTTTTCTGTGTATGTCTATTTTAGTGAAGTCTCCCTGTTACTTTAATCTTGTACATGTATTTACTGCAGTTTTACCACTTTACAGTTGTGCCTTTGTTTTAAATCCTCAATGTCAAAGGTTGTGTCATCAACATGCAAATTAGTTTTCACGCCTAAGAATTTAGATAACTTGAGAGTGCTGGGTAACTGTGCAATATTGGTATGAAGCGAAATGTGTCCTGCTGCACTTCGGGCAGCGTGGGCATGACTAATGGGTCCGACTCCTGTAGGGGGGGGGGGGGGGGGGGGGGAGCACGATGTGAGGACAGAGACATTTCAGAGGGGGGTATAGAGAGGTGTGCCCTGCAGCAGGCCACGCCCACATATGTTTCATTTCATAACAACATTACGTGGCACTGCTGTCACCCGAAGAAACAAACATGTAGTAATGGACGTTGTTGCACGAATCCTGGAGATTCCCACGTTTCGGGTACCTACCAGGGGGTCTTTCAGACAGGATGGGGCTCCAGACCAACCTGCTGTCCGTCAGTTGTACGTCGCAGCTCTGCTTGCCGACAGTAAATATCCCGCGAAGCAGAACCTGCTGACCCCCGCCACTGTCCTCCCTGCCGGCTGCAGCCCGGGGTCCGCCCCGGAGCACTGACGAAGAAGCATTCCATCCACAACTCGTCTTCTTCTCATGCGCCTCAGTACCTTCTTCTGGGCTTATTTCCCAGGCCTGGATCTTCCTGCTGCGTGCAGGGGTGTGCAAAGTCCTGTCAGACATTTTTAGGGGGGCGAGAAAGTTTTTGCATAGATGCGCGCGGCCTCGGTTGCTAGAGTAACGGGTGTTGCATGCTCCTCGGGGTAGACTTCCTCGAGTGGGCGGGGCTTTCCCTTTGCCAGCCGCCATGTTAGTGCTTCGTAGTGGTATGGGAGGAGACTGTTACTACAGAGGCACGTATGTTTCTTACCGAAGCCTCTTTGCATTTTCCTTCGAGCTTCAGCTTTTGTATTTAATGTTTATTTAACACCTCCGTGTTTACTAATAATCTGCTTGTGTTGCTTCTCAGTATTCCGGATTCCACAACAAGGTTCATTTTATAATACATTTTAAGACATCCACTCATTTGAAATAGCTGAAAACCAATTCAAGTATATCGGTACCATTGTAGATGCAGTCCTACAGAGGAGTTAAGAAGTTGAAAAATAACATTTTGAAATAAATGCACGCTTGCCAACATTTAGGCACATATACAAGGGAAGTTTAGAGCAAAAACGTGAGAATCCATTTCGTATTGTGAGGTGGAAACCGTTTTAAGCTAGAGAAAGCAAAATGGCACAAATCTCCGAGGTCAAGCAGAAATGCCTACGCAGCGGCGTTTTCTGATTCGGGGGCGTGTTTTTCTTTCTCTCCTCTTGCCATTGGCTGTAATGTTTACATTCCAGAGGACCGAAAGAATCGAAAAAACACGCCCCGAATCCGAAAAAGACGGGGCTTAAACGGACAGACGCCCCTCTCCTCCAATGGCTGGCCTCCGTTTAGGAAGCCAGCCAATGGAGAAGAGGGGCGGGTTCAAGCCCCGTACTGAAATCATTAAATCTCGCGAGCGAGACTGCGCAAGCGCAGCCTTCGCTAGCCGAGACCTAAAAAGCATGCGGCAGAGACAAGCATGTATTTCTGAATCAAACTGCATGACCGAGTGTGTAGTAATAGTATAGCTGTTCAATCCCTGGCGGCACAGCACCCAGGATAATGTGCTGTATGACTAAACACTTATAAAGGTCCCAAAGGCGAGACCTATTGACTATGCCAATGCTTGTTTTACGTTAGTAGCAATGGTGGCACATGGGCCGCGCTTTAGCTGTTTAAAGCTAAAGCGTGGTGTGCCGCCATTCCTACAAAAGTTAATGCAGTGTTGTGCAGGTCAGCAGAAGCGCAGAAAGGACTGCAGCAATGAGAGGAGGGAGGATGTGCGAGCGAGGAGGCAACAGAAGGCCAGATATGGCCAACCAAAAAAAAAAAAACCAATTGATGTCAGCTGGACCAAGCACACAAAGGCGGGAAATATGGACAGTATTCACCAAAAAGAGTAAAGGAATTTAGAAAGGTAGGCCAACTAACCAACCAGAAATACTCGATGTTTTGAATGCCCATATCCTGAATAACATTATATATTGTGTAGTCTGCCCCTGCCAGCTGGCATACGTGGGAAAAACCACACAAGTTGTCAAAAAAAGAATCACTCAAACATCGTTCAAGGATTAATTGCAAAATACTAAATGCCCCCATGGTACCACACTGTATCGAAAAGGGACATGGCCCACAAGATATCCAATGGACAGTCCTAAAACACGTCACTGGAAGGAACGTTGATACACTCTTGGCCAGTTTTGAAGCTAAAATTATATTGCGCCTAGGAAATACTACCAATGGACTAAACAAAATGAGTGAGACCATGCACTGCCTATGAAATAAGTCAATGAATACTCAACAGTATGCCAACTACCATTTGTTGTAGATTCCGTGAGACCGAAAACTCAAGATTGGTTTCTTTAAGAAATATCTTGTAAAGCCCCTTTTTTACATGTGCACTACACAACCAGTTCCATCTTGTCATTATGATAACCCAAAAGTTATCACAAGAGGAGGCGTATATAACGACAGGCTCGTAGATGGAAGACCGGTAAATGATTACTGATTCCACAACTTAGCGACAATCCAACAATCTCCATGGCAACCATAACAGGAAGTCAGGCAAAAAAGGCGGAGATGCCAAAAAGCATTGTGACTACTGACGACGCTTTCCTTGCGTCATTACGCACGGACGATATTTTAGGAACACGGAAGTCCGCGCTGTTCGTCGTCACAGCTACAGAATAAGCTGGTCCACTTTGATCATAAGACGAACTAGGAGCACACAAGAAACCTGGTTTATGTTTTCGATACAAACTCTGTAACACGAAGGTGGCACTTTGGTCCTGCAGGCGTCTTTGAACACCCGACGCCGGACACAAGATGCCAATTTCGCAATCTGAACCACCGAATTGCACAAAGCTAAAGCAGGCACATCCACTTTGGTGTAGGTCTCGCTATAAGGGGTGAAACATAATATGAACACACGCTCCACTTAAAAAGCCTTTAATGTTGGATGTTTACTTTAAGCGTCTCACGCCGATTCTTCTGGCATACTATTGAATGAAGTATGTTTCAACAGCCCCCGCCTTATGACTCTTTAAAATTTCAGATTCGCTCATCTGTCTTCAATAAAAAGGATATAAGAAAGACTAAGGCCGTACAAGGGAAGCCTCTCATCACTCCTGATCCCTTCCACGGGCTTCGTTTCTGGATATGAAGTGGACTAAGAACACATGATCAGGAGTCTTAAGGTACATGCACAGTATGTGTAAATGAAATTTAACATAGGAACATTATTTACATTTAGGAATGACTAACTCACAGATGTATGCACCATATTGGATAATTTCAGTGTCCTTCACAAGCCCCAACCCTGAGGAAGACCTTCCTTTGAAACACTGCCCTGGATCCCACCACAAAGGTCGAAACACGTTGGCACATATTGCGTGAGGCCAAGAGTTACCACGTTGAAAGTCATCATATAATAGGATTGAATAAACAAGCTTAATTCATATGGATGTGACAAGAATCTGTATAAATGGCCTCTGACCTCACTTAGGACCATGTAATAGAACGTATTCGAGAACATCAATAATAGGTTCCACTTACATTTAAATTTGGACACATGATTTAACATGCAAGCAGCACAGAAGGCCACTTGGGTACATTCACTGTATAGTATGTTCTTCATTTTTTAAATTTTGTCTGTATATAGAGTTTAGTATGTCATGTTTTCATCCGTTTTGTAATAGGCATTTATGATTTGTTTTGTATTGGTGTTTCGATGTGTCTACGATATTGTGTTTGATGTAAACATAATGTATGTTCATGTTCCATGCTTTTTCTTACGAGATAAATGAAGGACACAAACAATGTAATTGGTGTTTGAACCATACCTATGGGTGACACTGTAATATTAAAAAAGAAAACACCATTCCGTTCTTAGAGATATTCAAAATAATCCCAGCTCATTAAGTGAGCAGTCATGGAGAACATTCTTGCAGCACTCCATTGAAAAAATGCTTATGATCTATGGTCAGAGAGGTAACCATTTGTTGTAAAGTTTTGATGATTCCAACCTCTCATGCCCTTAATCGAATCACTCCCCTTTAAGAGACCATATCCTGAATACAGCATGTCTCGAAGAGACAGCACAAGCATTACCTAGGCGAGACCTAAAAATAGCACCTGAAATCACAGCATGATTAAGCGGAACAATAGCAATTAAACTGAAGCAATCCGTACTTGGTGCATGCCCCAGCCAAACGAAGAGGAAGTGAAGTCAGCACACGCTGGCCAAGTAGGAGGCAGCAAGTAAGAGTGACAATGAAGACAATGAGCGGGCTGCAAGCCCCTTGTTCTATACAATATCTCTTGCAAGCGAGAGCACGTGCTGTCATAGGCAAGACCTAAAAACGGATTGAGTCTCAGGGGGAGACTGAGAAAAAGAAATTAATGTTCTGAATTTCAGTGCAAAATTTTGGAGACAGTCATTAGATCAGATATGTATTTCACACGGGCAGACAATGGCGAATCATTTGTTAGAATTCCATGGGATGTCTTGCGTTTAAGGTTGTGAATCTATAACATTAAAGCTATCAAGAGTATCCGAAGAAACCACAGTACCAATCTGTCCCAAATCCTAACTAGTAATTTTGCAGCCTGAATCCCCGATACATGTTATCCCAGCAAGCATGCAGGATACTACATGACAGTAAATTCTTACACCGTATATCCCTACACACTTTAACCCTATAGACTGTTAAGCTCTATTACTTAGACATCATAAACCATTCCCACTCCCAACTGGTTGATCCTAATGACTGTTTGACACTTAAGTTTAACAAGCTCAAAACTTCAGTAGACACTGCACTTTACCAGACACTCAACTGTGCTGGACTGTACACTTTAGTGGACACTACACTGTCAGACAGAGTACCGGGTACTATACCCAGGACTGTAGCTGAGTCAGTAAGATTTCCCAAAAAAGAAACTGGCACATAATGTTAAAACACATTATACGACAAGCAGGGTGCACCAGAGGAGATTAAGTGGTAGCGGAAATCGAGAGGAACGTGTATTGGTACGGGTACTAAGGGAGAGAAAGCACATTATTTTGTGAAATAACCAACATTTATTAAGTCTTTCCAAACAGAGAGAGGGAAAGTGTGTGTCTGTGTAAATATTCCTGGTAAAATCCAACAAACACTTCACCATACCCGACTGAAAGCACCGGCACCCAACTAGTTATCACAAAATACATTTATTAGGAGGTGTAACACCCCAAACACCCCCTGAAGCGCCCCTGACTAGACCCTATTAGATACTACATTGTATAAGAAACTACAGTTTAGGAATCTCTACCAGGCTTCTCCAACGAGTAACTTATGAGCTACTGTTGCTCTTCAGCTGCCTTTGAGTGACTCTCCTGTGTGTAGCCCAGTCTACCAAATTAGGAGATTTTGCTTGACATAATTTATATATATATACCAAAATTGAAAAGTATGCATTCGAAATGAAAATGTGTTTATTTTCAGAACTCATAAGAGGATGTCTGAAGAAAAATGTTTTAATTTTCAATATAATTTTAAAGCGGATATTTGAGTCATAAATCATGTGGTGTTGGGGAGATTCATTACTAATATTACCTTAGCCCACGAGCATTGCAGCTATGACTTAACCCCTTCCCTGCTCATGACGGAACCGTTCCGTCATGAGCCACGGTTGCCGTGTGCTCATGACGGAACGGTTCCGTCATGACAATCCTGTCGGCGGCCGCTCCGCCTGCGCGGCGCTGTTTCCCCGCCTGTGCGGGGCGACAACGCAAATGGGCGGAGTCATGACGGAACCGTTCCGTCATGAGCACAGCTCAACTGTGGCTCATGACGGAGCGGCTCCGTCATGAGCACAGGCCCGCCGCGCTGCCCCCCTGCCCCCCCAGCGCTGCAGCGGAATGTCCGCAGCAGCGAAGGGGTTAAGTATTACCTATGTAAAGGCATACCAAATTAACAACACCTTTTTAGGTCTTGCCTAGGCAGTGCTTGCACTGTCTCTTCGAGGCATGCTGTATTCAGGTATGGACTTGAAGCTTTGCCCACTTTTTTCATTCGCTTGTGTCATTGTCCTTTGTAAATGTTGGCTTCTGATTTGTTAATAAGCTTATTAGTCCCTCCTTAGTACCTCCCTCTACTTTGTTGTTACCTCCCATGAGGACTGGCCATTTTTTAGGTCTCGCATGACCCAGCGCATGCGCTGGATTGCGAGACTTTTAGTGAGGGCTCAAAAAATGCTACCATGGCCATCCTAGAGCTACAGTGCATGTGCGCGGCGCGCGCTTAGGAGCAGAGGCACCATATGGCAAACCTCATCATGCTCATTAAGCGCCTGCGTTCACTTTCACTTTTGCCCGCCATCACTTTCGCGGCGACCCTTTGATGTTTGATGTTCTTTGAACGAGAACATCAAAGAACATGTTGTTGTGTTAATGCTTTGCTGCGCCAGTTTGACATACAATGTGCTTTCTCTTTCCACAAACTCTATGTTTGTGTTCCTTTATTTTGATATGCTTTTAGTATTACTGTCACACACACAACCACACCCACACACACAACCACACCCACACACACATCCACACACAACCCCACACATACAGCCACACACACACAACCCCACACATACACCCACACACAACCCCACAACCACACACAACCACACACACAAACCCACACACCCACAACCACACCCAACCACACACACACCTACACAACCACACCCACAACCAACCACACAAACAACGAGACACACACAACCACACACAACCGCAACACACACAACCACACACACAACCACACACACAACCACACACACACACACAACCGCACACACACACACCCCCAACCACACAACATACCCACAACCACACACAAACACACACAACCAACCACACAACACACCCACAATCCACACACAAACACACACAACCAACCACACATCCACACACCCACAACCACACCCCCACACAATCACAACCACACACACCACACACACAACTGCACCCACAACCACACAAAACCACACCCAACCATGCACACACACAACCACACACACAACTACAAACCCACACAACCGCGCGCGCACACAACCACACACACAAAACCACACACACCCGCACACAAACACAACCAAAACCACACACACAGACACATAACCACAACCACACACAACCGCACCCACAACCACACACAAAACCACACCCAACCACGCACACACACAACCGCGCGCACACACAACCACACACAAAACCACACACACAAAACCACACTCAACCGCGCGCACACACAGCCGCACACTCAACCACACACCCAACCACACACACACAACCACACACAGACACATAACCACAACCACACACACACCACAACCACAAACACACACAACCAACCACACATCCACACACCCACAACCACACCCACAACCGCACCCCCACACAACCACACACACAACTGCACCCACAACCACACAAAACCACACCCAACCATGCACACACACAACCACGCACACAACTACAAACCCACACAACCGCGCGCGCACACAACCACACACACAAAACCACACACAACCACACCCACAACCACACCCGCACACAAACACAACCAAAACCACAGACACATAACCACAACCACACACAACCACACACAAAACCACACCCAACCACGCACACACACAACCACACAACCGCGCGCACACACAACCACACACACAAAACCACACTCAACCGCGCGCACACACAACCGCACACTCAACCACACACCCAACCACACAACCACACACACACAACCACACACACCCAGACACATAACCACAACCACACACACACCACAACCACACACACACACAACCAAACACCAAGCATTGGCATAGCCAATAGGTCTTGCCTTTGGGACCTTATAAGTGTTTAGCCACAGTTGATGTGGTTGCACCAAGGATTTTGTGCTGCATAACTTAATACTTAGAAGGTCCCAAAAGCGAGACCTATTGGCTATGCCAATGCTTGTTTGATTATTGTATTTTATTACATTTGCATAAACAAACATTGCAAAAACAATAATGGGAAACGAAAGAGAGGACTGGCCCTTTTACATGTGTTGTTACTCAGTATCTTTAATTTACTGTTACTGGGCACTATTTTGTAACTTAATGTCTTTTTCCATATTGGTGTAGCAGGCATAGCACGCTGTCCCTTTTCTGCAGCCCCTTTCCTGTATTCTGTTCTTTTTTAAGCGTTTTTAATGCTGCAGAGGAGATTTATTGTATTTCTCTTTCGTTCAGTTTTCTTTCTGTTTAACACACTGCAAAGTTAAATGTATTTTATTTTTCAATCCCTTTCCCTTGTTAAAGAAAGCAAGCGACAATCTACATCAAGCAACATTCATTTTACACACAGACAGCTGGCACCTTGCTGCCTTCTGTTTCAAATCACAGGCTTGGCGTGGAACACGGGGAAGGGGAGTTCGGTGACAGCGAGCATGAGCTCACTGAAGTGCACTGATAAGAGAAAAGAGACCGATGTATCCGGTCAGAACTGCATTAGAGCCTGGTTCTCCATCGAAATGATTCCCAACCCGAAGCTAGAGCGCCACAGACAAAGAACTAACAAATAACAGCAGCAGTCAAAGAGAAGCCCAGAAACGGCTTTAATATTCAACAGGCTTTTAGCAAGACCATTCCCATCTGGAGACAGGAGGACCCCCTGGTGGCGCAAGCAAAGCGGAGGTGCGTACTCAATATTCCCTTTGCAATAAAATACCTGCAATTCTAGCGCACATCTAACAATTTTAAAGCCCAGGTTATTCAAACGGGCTTCTTTCTCTGCCAGTGACTGAATTACCTATTTCCCGAATTCCAGAGCACACGAGTTTCAATGTGCCTGAACGATGCTGTTGTCCTTTCTGTGCTCTCCCACTGGGCTACTGGCATCAATGGAAGTTTCACCAGTTTCTACTACCCACAACCTGAAGAGACAGAACACTTCTTTCACCCCAGGATGTTATCAACAGGTTTTCACACATCTATCCCTTTCCTTGCGTAGGCTTAGAACACCCCTCCCACCTACGAAGCAGCATGGCCACGCACAGCGCCGCTTTCACTTTGGACTCGTCTGCTTGCAGTGTTTGTGGAATTTCCTCCAAAGCCTAGCCCTCCCAACACAGCATGGCCACGCGCCTTTATTTATTTATTAACAGCTCGCTTTTACTAAACATTTACAAGCAAATAGCATTTACCTGTTATGTTACTGCACTGCAAATAAAAACATAAGTTAACAAGCACACACTGCCTTTCTCCCAGGCGAAGCAGAAATGCCTCGGAGAAACGCAGCAACGGTTTTCAGATTCGGGGGCGTGGCTAAAAAGTGGAAAGAAGAGCAGGGAACACGCCCCCGAATCTGAAAAAGACGGAGCCTATTTGGAGGGACGGCTCTCTCCTCCAATGGCTGGCCTCCGTTTAGGAAGCCAGCCAATGGAGGAGAAGCAAAAAGAGAGGCGGGCTAAATAGCCACTCTAAGAATCATTAAATCTCCGGACTTCCGGTTCTGCCTTCGGCAGACCGGACGGTCCCTCGACCTAATAAACTGGCCTAGAAACAAAAGATACGTTGCATTTGAGAGCACAAATGCACAAACTCAAACAAAACCTTGGACATAGCTTGAGGCAAGATGAAAAACATCGTTACAAATATACCTGAAACTATAAAGATATAAAGAGAAGCACTGGGAAAGAAGTACTTAATAAATGCCGAGCAAAAGAAAATGTCAAGTGGTGGAATACAAACGTTAGACAAAAAAAGTCAGGAAAGTGCACACTCCAAAACAGACATTAATTTGGAATGTATCACTGTAGAAGAATTTGTCGGGCTTTCTGAGGAACTGAAGGAAGCTATTAGCAACAAGCCCTGGCAAAGCCAATTCTTCTGGGCTTATAGTGACAACTACGCCAACACAAGCATGCAGAAATTAGGTTTCCATGCAATACCAAATTAAAGCCAGACCTACTGGCTCCTCCAAAGCTTGGCAGTGATGATGGTGGAACTGGCAGAGTGGGAGGGAATTGGGTGGAGGCAGTGGTATTGATATTCTGGTAGTGTATTGGTACAAATTATATAGGTAATGGTGGTGGAGTTGATGGTGGTAGTGGTGGTGTTGATGGTTGTAGCACTGGTGTTATTGTTAACTGCATTAGCATTGATGTTGGAATGGTGTTATTTATGGCAATGGTATAGTTGGTGGTATTGGAAATATGCAGTATTGGTTGTGATGGTGATATCGGTATTATGCTAGTAGAATTGTCAGCCCTATGGCTGTTCTAAAGATTATTTTTCTATATGCCATGCATGCCTAAAATAAAGAAATGAAGGTGACAAAACGTGTGATGGTTGAGTGAACATTCCAGATGTCAAAGTCCCTCAAGCATTGCAGGGCAAGCACTCCTTATGGCACAGAATACACACCAAACAGCCAACAGCGCTAGGTAAGGCAAAAATATTCCAATGGGCTGACAATGTCTTAAGCCATTGGATGAAAGAGGCTGATCTAAATCAGTCAATGGTGAAAGGGGGTGACCGAAAGCCCACTCTGTATGTTGTAAGCAATATATGTCATTCAGACGACTGCACTGTCTACCGAGATCTAAAAAGATTCCTCACTAAGATTATATGCTGGTAAGTAGTGTCATGATAATCAATGTCCAAAGAGTACCCCCTTGTCCCCAAATGACAACAAAGAAAACATAAAGATCAAGAAACTCATGTTTTGTTCCTGTAGAATGTCTGCTTTGAGCACTAAATTGAAATTGGCTAGCACTCCTTGAACCCCAGGCTGATTCTTTATTACTGAAGCAACTTTCTAAAATGGACTGAAGAAAATGTACACAACACACAGAATGGAACATTGGTCCCCTTCCTACCTTGTCCATTCAAACATGTTGTTGATGTTTATTCATTTTTCTTCTCAACTGAAATACCTCTTAGCTGAATACCACACAAAAACCTGATGCACCTACGATCCAGTGCCACAAGACTCAAGCAGTAGAACGACCAAGGAAAATGAGGGACAGCACAATAACAAGAGGAAGTGATCAATGAGAAAGCTCATTGCAGAAAAACACTTTCAGAGTTGTAGCTGTGTGTCTACCTAACTGGTATTTCTGTTCATAGAAGTTTCAAAGATATCCACAAAGGTGCAACACTTGCAAGTCAGTGTCATGGTTCCTGCTACACATGGACTAAAGTGGCGACGAAAAGACAGGCTTTCTTTGACAGTAATCTTAATAAGCTACTACACAGGTTTAGGAACGACACAAGTCACTGGGGTGCACTACAGATTTCACTTATTGGAAATATGGCTCTATTCATAACGATTCTCATAACAAAACGTGTACGTTACATAGAGAAGCACATACCATACTGAGAAAGTTACTATGGGGTAATGGGATGCCTTGTATTGTCTCATATAGACTATTACATTCCACGTTTGACGGGGGATTAGCACTCAGTTTTCTAAGGGGCTATTACTAGGGTACCCATTTGGTCATGAATAAATGGTTTTTGCTTCACAGGAACAAGGCTCAGTTAGGGTAGAAAGAATGGTGATGGGTCCTACAACATACTTACACAAAACTTAAGGGGCAGGAACAACTTTTGTGAGCTTACCAAAAGCATGTACCAGTCTACTTACAGCGTGGGAGACAGAACTGAAAGCAATAAAATTGCCAGGGACACTCACAAAAGAAGCACTTCTATAGTGTGGCTCACCCCTACAGACTGTGACAATTGACCTTAAGACATGGGTCCATATTAGTATTCTTAAGATAGGACATATATGTGGAAGCTCTGTTATGAAAGAGGTTTATGGATTACTGACACCACTCACTGTTTAAATGGTAGTTACATAACCAAGATATTGATTGGGGGAGGGAGGGAGAAAGAGTCCCAGACACTTCTAAATCTAGTTTTGAGAACCTCTGATCTCCTTCGAGGTCCTCGATGATATTGTGTAAGGTTGATGTGCGTTACAATCTTGATGGCCCGATTAGGCAATCTCATACCAATACAAATTGGGGCCGTCCCGGCTATTTGGGCGCGGTTGTAAACAACGTTGGTCCAGACACCTTCACTATCACACTAAGCCCTAAGAAGGTGACAGAAGAAAAACCTGCAATTTGTCTGACCACTGGCAACCGCTCGGGGTAGCATTCTATCCCATTGTTCTTATGCCCACCAAGCCATTTCAGAGGTGATGAAGATTTGAAAGGTTGTACTAAGTGTGAAGCAGTATTTTGAAGAGACTTGAAGTTCCATCCTAACAATCCTTAATATTCCATATAGGATAAGCTTATAATGTTAATGTCTTAACACCTGTGGATAAATATGCACACAATGTATCTTCTATCCGAGAAAACAACAATCCAAACTAGGTTTACATTTCTTTTGTATTTCGCATCTAAGGTAAATAAAACATGGATTAGTAAAGCCAATAGGTCTCGCCAATGAAAGAGCCATCGGCTTTGCCAACATGTATTAACCATATTGTATTCAAGGGTGGTTGCTGTTCAGCATGATTTAAGGTAAATGAGGTAGAGGAGAGTGGTGTAAAGTGAAGTTTGCCATTACAGACGTTTTTTTTTTTTTAACTGAAATGGCCATTACATTTCCACATAAATAGTTTTACTGATAAAACTATAGTGTGCAAAACAATATGTGGAAATTGCATGTCCTAGTGCACTGACTTGTTTTTATCGTATTAAAATATTTGTTTCCAGCACACTTGAGAATAGCAAAAAATGTGCATCTCTTAAGCTTTCTTAATTCTGATATATTCGCACAATTTATAGACATTGAAATGTTGTGTACAAGAAAAAAAGCCTTTAATAAGTAAAATAAATTTGTAGCGCACACAATACCCAAAGGTTTCATAGAGCTAGCAAAACCTAGAAGTTACGACAGAGGCAATGAAAAAGATGGGAAAACCGTACACAGAATCAAAGGGAAAAAAGTCACCCTCTTTGTCAGATAAAGCCTGTTACTTTGAAGTCAGTGAAAGAAAAGTAAACACCAAACTTCCTCGGAAGACAGAGTCTGACATTTGACAACAGAACGAAGTTTAAAGGTCTGTTTACAGAAAGCTAGCACTGAAGACAAATACAGTAAATAGGCTATGCTCCGTGGGATGGATTAACTCAAGCTGAACATCCTACAACAATTTAAGAAAACAAACGGAAAGCAAGCAAATATAGGTAACAAGCCACAAATCTAATGGGAACCATTGACAAAGCTGATAGTAAGCAATGGGTGGAAGGCAATCCTAGGTAAGCTTTCCGAATATCCCCAAGTTTTCTGGCACACCAGACAGCTGTGCTGTCTGGTAGGCGTCGACCTATGACGTAACAGAGTAATTTATAACTGGTCAGAAGTTGCTCCAGCAGAGGGGCTGGGCATTGTATCAAAACCCTCACAAAAAGCACTGTAGTTGGTAGCTACGTTGCCTTACCAAACACCCCTCTCCTCCTTTCCGGCCAGAGACGACTACAGTCCTTGTGATTGGGGTGCCCCATCTGTTGTGGGAAATGGCATCGGAAATCCTCACCACACCCACTTAAGGAACACACTCTTAGTTGCAGCGGAGCACGACCTTCACTTCCCGGCCGTCTCGGAATTCGGCAGCAAGACAGGTACTTGTCGACTGGCAAAGATGCTACTACCTCCACCCCTTTACAGGCAGAGCCCCACCCTTGCAGATTCCGATTCCCGAGACCCACCTGAAGGCCCAGATCCATAAAGAGCATCTCCAGGAAGCACTTCCTCCCCCGACTTACCAAAAGAGTTGAGGAAATCCGCGATCTTTTTGATGCTGCTGGTTATCACCTCGATGTACTCGCGGTTCGCCCAGTCCTGGTGGATCTCGCGCTGCACAGGGTCCTCTTGATTTGACATGTTTTCTCTCCGGCTGCTGCTGTTTTGCGACTGGGCGCAGCCGACAAGAGGAAGTACTAGCAACGGCGCATAACTCGACACACTGCCATCTGGTGTCCAACACCCGGAAGCGCAAAGTGAGGAGTGCTCGCACAACGGTGGCAGCAGCTAGCGAGATAGCAAAATCTAAAGCGGAACCCAAAACAGCGCTCTCTGCTGTTACTGGAGGGCCAACGTAGTACATTTCGGCGTTTGTTTACTCGGGTCTGCCCGGTTGACATAAAAGATGGACAACACATTCCGTAATGACCACAGAGTGCAAGAAAGACTAACACGGAGAAAGGACTGAAATCTTGCGGGAATAAAACAGAACTCTGGCAGACATTTTTAATTTCAAGAATTCTATTGAATTTTCTTAATACAACAAAACTAAAACACAATTCGTAAAGCGTACAGAATTGCAATCTGGTTCAATGCTACATCTGGATAGAATAGGCAACTTGACAATATAAGCATAAGAAATATGATTCCAAACCATATATAGATGAAAAATGTAAAAACAAAGCACCAATGAAAACAAGCATTTGCAATGCAATAGGTCTCGCAGTTATACGAGTTTGAGCTATTGGCATTATAAATAACAGTGCCTTTTATTTATGTTTTAAATAACCAAACTTAACCCCTTCGTCGCGGCGGGAATTCCGCCGCGGCGCTGGGGGGTGCGGGGGGGCAGTGCGGTGGCGCTGTGCTCATGACGGAGCCGCTCCGTCATGAGCCATGGTTGAGCTGTGCTCATGACGGAACGGTTCCGTCATGACTCCGCCCAGTTGCGCTGTCCCCCCGCACAGGCGGGGAAACAGCGCCGCGTGGGCGGAGCGGCCGCCAACGGGCGTGGCATGACGGAACCGTTCCGTCATGAGCACACGGCAACCGTGGCTCATGACAGAGCGGTTCCGTCATGAGCGGGGAAGGGGTTAAATAAAAAGCATTGTCATTTACAATGCCAATAGCTCAAACTCCTATAAATGCGAGACCTATTGCTTTGCAAATGCTTGTACTGTAAAGTTAACCCTATTTAAATAAGACTGTAGCTCAGTGCGGCAATGTAATCCCTTATTCGCTGCCTCGGGTTCGGCTTTGATCAGAACAGCAGTAAGCATTTATGCAGATCAGGCGCGTGTTACTGTCGAACTGTTCAACAGTGCAGAATACAGTAATGTTTATGTCCACTTCTCTGCTCGTCCGCATGGACAGTGCTCCCGGGTAAATTCGCTGGAAGGCTGCCTGCCCAGAGGAAGTTGTAAAAGTCACATACTTCACTATTCGTCGCTTCCCTCTGCCCCCTGCATCACCCCGCCCTCCCAAGATGAAAGGAAGCGGACATTTGTTTAGAGCTTGTAAATTCCGAACCAATTGCCCTGCGTCCCTGAATGTGAAAGGGCCTTGATAAGATCTGCTTGTAGGCCTTTGTCTGGAGTGTGCTGCGTGTTAACACCTCAATGCAGTGCAGGGAGCCTCTTCTACTGCAAGCTGTGTGGTGGCTCAGATCAAACCCGGGATAGCCAGATCAGAGGGATTTTAAAACAAAACAATAGGTTTCGGCTTTCATTAAGTTAAAGCCATTTGCTTTGCTATACAATACCATTAGCAAAGCAAATGGCTTTAACTTAATCAAAGGCGAGAACTATTGCATTTTCAATGCTTGTTTGTAAGGGAAGCAGAAGACTGAAGGGTTTGAAGATATACAACTGTCATTTACAACGCCTAGAAACCACAACGTGCCGCATGATGTGCTGTATGCAAAGCTATTGTTGTGGTGTGCTCCTGCGCAAGTCGAGTCTCGGGACCCAATATTGTGTGCGATAGTGCACTCCAGAGCTGAAAGACACCCCTCACCCCACTGTCACCCAGCCCCGCGTGTTTCCTTTCTCATGGGGCGGGAGTACGCAGTATATAATCTCTACATCCATTCTTTACATGAAAACACTTCAGTCACTTTAGAAACATGTAATTCCGTGTTTAAAAGAAGCACCAGGCGCTAGATCCGCTAAGGCACTCGCATTAACCCTGCTGTGTAACGCTGCCCTGAAAAGGTTCAACTTCTACTAAAGCACAGTCCGAGTTGGTGCAAAAAAAGTATCCGCCTAAAAGGATTAATCTTCCTGCGCAGCTTGAGGTTGAGCCCGGAAGGAGGCAGCTGAACCTTAGGAGTGGGGGGGGAGGAGGAGGAAGAGCCTGGGAAGGCTGGTGTTAACAACAACAAAAAACAAGCATTGGCCGCACGCTCGCCTCCCGCTTTAAGTTAAAAAAAAAAAGACAAAACACTTCAGTTACTTTAGAAACATGTAACTCCGTGTTTAAAAGAAGCACCAGGCGCTAGATCCGCTAAGGCACTCGCATTAACCCTGCTGTGTAACGCTGCCCTGAAAAGGTTCAACTTCTACTAAAGCACAGTCCGAGTTGGTGCAGAAAAAGTAGCCGCCTAAAAGGATTAATCTTCCTGCGCAGCTTGAGGTTGAGCCCGGAAGGAAGCAGCTGAACCTTAGGCGTTGGGGGGAGGAGGAGGAAGAGCCTGGGAAGGCTGGTGTTAACAACAAAAAAAACAAGCATTGGCCGCACGCGCGCCTCCCGCTTTAAGTTAAAAAAAAAAAAAAGACAAGCTCGGCGGAGCGTGGCGCGCGCACGCTTGGGGGCGGGGGAGCGGACTCTTTGAAGTGCTCCCAAAAGGCGGATTGCATGGCGGCACGATGCGCGTGATTGTGCGCGTGCTAGCAAGGCAATCCGCTTTTTGGGAGCACTTTTCAAACCCGCTCTCTATAGTCTCGCTTTGCGATCGCTTACGCGATAGCAAGGCGAGACCTAATAAAACATTGCGACACTTATGGGCGATTAACTAAAAACATGCACAGTAAGAGAAAGAAGAAAGGAAGCAGACAGAAAAGGAAACTGGCAGACATTTTCAAACGGTTCATCGACCATTTGGTACCTTTATAGCTGCCAAGGTTTCAGATTACTTATGTGTGACAATTTCATAATTTCAGTGTAATTATGAGTGACATTCAACGACTATGAGTGACACTTTCTCGCATGCAAAAATCAAGCAATGAAGACTAGGAAAAAATAAATATCACAAATTACACCCATCTGAGCAACAAGAAACTCAAGAAGATCCTAAAGGTGCTGCAAAGCACCAGAAATGGAAGGACACTGAGCTAGTACCCTTGTAACCTGATCATCCTGTTAAACAAGGCTAGGCAGGACACCTCTTTGTATCGTCGGGCAGGTTGGCAGAAAAGCTATTAAAACAGATCCTGCTTATGCCGACTGGGCCACCTGGCTGGCTCCTCCCTAGCGATCAATTAAATGCAGAGCTGAGCATCTGCAGTTTGGGCACCAGTCACTCTCTGTCGCACGTGGGATTAATAATTAATATTTCATTTACACAAATGCATATAAATAGACCAAACTAAATGTAATTTAATTTTTAAATTTTAAAATTTAAAATTGCTCAAGAGACGTTACTTGCTGGAATATATTGAAGAGATGACGAGAGTAGATGAACAAGCCAATGAACATGCGAAGAAAATAGAAGCCGGGAAGGGTGAGAGACGGGAACAAGCATTCAGGATGCAGTCTCGGCAAATGCATGGAAGATCCCCACCACAAGTGCGTTCCTCCAGATCCAAGAAACATCACCACCAGTCAAACAAAGGACACAAAGGCAGAACCCACACCAGGGAACGATCAGACAGACAACTCAAATGCTACAGATGCGGCTACGACTTCCCACATGCCGACGCATGCCCAGCACTGGGACAACAATGCCGGAAGTGTGGTAGAGACAACCACTTTGAAAGCATGTGCGGGGCGATACCAAAAGGTGATCAAAAGGGAAGGCACAGGCAACATCAGCCTTCAAGCAGTCGTCACCATGTCAGAGCAGTCCAGGATAGACGAGACTCATCCACTGGGTCGTCACAATCCAGCTGCCACTCTTGCAGGACATATCAATCTCGACGGTCGTCATCAAGAGAATCCCGATCCACATCACCCATCTCTCAAGACCGAAAGGAATATATTTATTGTGTAGCCGACCCTGATCGGCTGAAGGAGTACCCGCGATTGGACATCAGAATTGGTGCTCACCCCACCAAGTTCGTGCTAGACAGTGGGGCATCACTAAACTACTTGCCCGTAACGGAAAACCAACGAATGAAGTCACCTCCCAAGCTGGATAACGCACATGTACGAGTATACACGTGGATGTCCAAAAAGCCACTAACGTGTCTTGGGAAATTTGCAACCGAACTGTCGTACCAAGATCGCACAATATCAGCCTACATCCATGTCATCGAGGGGCCTGAGGCCGACGGCCTCCTGAGTCTGGCCACCGCAGAACGACTGAAACTGGTTGACATCTTATACCGAGTGGCTGACAAACCGGCTATCATCCAAAAATTTCCCAAGCTCTTTCAAGGCCTGGGGAAAATGAAGGACTGCCAAATAAGACTGCACATAAACGAACAAGTCACACCGGTAGCACAGCATCACCGGAAAATCCCGTTTCACCTGCAAGAAGCCGTGGAGAAGGAGCTCCAACTGGAAGCAGATATCATAGAAAGAACAGATGGACCAACGCCATGGGTCTCCCCGGTGGTGGTAGTCCCGAAGAAAGTGGAAACCAGTCGAGTCCGCCTATGTGTGGACATGAGGGCGCCCAACATGGCGATAGAGAGAGAGAGACATCCAGGCCCTCACATCAGTGACATGATCACGTCACTCAACGGAGCCAAGATATTTTCAAAACTAGACCTCAACAAAGGATACCACCAGCTAGAATTGCATGAAAGGTCAAGATATACCACGACATTCTCGACACACCTCGGGCTATTCAGGTATAAAAGACTAAGTTTCGGAGTGTCATCAGCAGCGGAAATATTCCAAGAGGCAATCAGGAGAACAATACATCACATTCCACATGTCCTAAACTACAGCGATGACATCCTCGTATATTTATTTATTTATTTATTTATTTATGGGATTTTTAATGCGCAACTAATACCCTAGGGTGTCTAGGCGCAATGAGATTCTCTAGGATACACAAAATTGAGGACAGGAACTTATTGATTAAATAGCCAAGTTTTCAGAGCCTTACGGAAGGCAATGAGTGTTGGTGCTGTTTTAATATACAAGGGGAGTGTGTTCCACAGTATGGGGGTCGCTACCAGGAAGCGTCTATCTCCCCATGTGGCCGTTCTTGTTCGGGGAACATGCAATAGGTGGCTTGCTGCTGATCTTAGATTCTTTCCAGGTATGTACACCTGAAAAGCTTCCTTTAAGAACTTTGGTCCAGTCTGATGAATGGCCTTGTAGGCGATGCAGAGAGCCTTGAATTTAATTCTGCTCTCCACTCTTAGCCAATGTAGATGGCGTATGGCTGCTGAAGTAGAGTGTCGCCAAGGAATATTAAGCAGAATTCGTGCTGCCACATTTTGCACGGACTGCAATTTGTTCAGGATGTATTTGTGAGTGCTAAGGAAGAGGGCGTTTCCATAGTCCAGCTTCGAAAACACTAAGGTGGTAATCAGTGTTTTCCCTGCCGAAGCGGGTAGGTATGGCATGAGTTTTTTTATTTTCTTCAGCACGAAGAATGCAGCAGAGACCACCTTGTTGACATGATAACCAAAAGATAGCCTGTTATCAAAAATCACTCCCAAATTCCTAACCTTGACAGCTGGAATCGGGGGGGAGCCCATCTGACTGGGCCACCAAGTTGGAGACCATTCGGGGGAGATCTTACCGAAAGTCATAACTTCGGTTTTCTCTGCATTAAGTTTCAGGCAGTTACTGTGCATCCATGATTGTACATCCAGTAACCCCTCCTGAAACTTAGCTGCTACCACTGGACCGTTCTTATGCACCGCCAGCACAAGCTGGGTGTCATCCGCGTAGGTAGTTAATCGCATCCCATGTGATTTAATAACCCTCGCCAAGTCTGCAACATAGATATTAAAAAGCGTGGGACTTAGCGAGGATCCTTGAGGGACTCCACAGGGCAGTTCAGAAGTGGGCGAGTAGTAGTTGCCCAGATTGACTGCCTGTTTGCGATTAACAAGGAAGGAGGCTATAAGGTCTTTAGCCAGATGACTAATTCCAAGGGCTGCGACACGGTCGACCAAGATGACGTGGTCGACCGTGTCAAAAGCAGCTGACAGGTCCAATAAGATGAGCACTGCAGCACCTCCCGAATCCATGATCTCTCGAATTTCATCCGAGGCCTTTATCAATGCTGTCTCAGTTCCGTGTCCCTTCCGGAACCCGAACTGAGTGTCATCTAAGAGCTTATGTTGTTCAATAAACTCAGAGAGCTGTTTATTCATTATTGCCTCCACTATTTTGGCAGGAAATGGAAGGCAGGCAATTGGCCTGTAGTTGGAAATGATGGTAGGGTCTAAAGATGGCTTCTTAATCAGGGGTTTAACAATAGCCTTCTTCCAGGTCTGTGGATAGACACCTGTCCTAAAGATGGAGTTGCATATGTTGGTCAGCGGCTGGGTAACCACATTGTGTAGTTGGTTCATTATGGTCGGAGGACATGGGTCCAACGGAGAGCCTGATTTAATTTTGCCAACAAGTGCGTTGACCTGTTCTTCGGTAGCTGACTGAAACTGGGTAAAGGAAGGGTGCTTCAGTGCTGGTTGAATAGTTAAATCAGTGGTTCTTCCTACCGGCTCTTTAGAAAAAGTGGAGTAAATATCCATTACTTTAGTAGTAAAAAATGTGGCTAGGGCGGTACAGAATTCCTGCGAGTTCTCTATTGTGGAGCCAGCTGGAGGACTAGACAGAGAGTTCACCACCTGAAATAACATCCTAGCTGAGTTCTGGGCGTGCTCAATACGACCAGTGAAGAAAAGATTCTTTTGTGTGGTGATAGCTTTCTTATATATAGCCAGAGCACTTTTGTATTCTTGCTTAGCCAATGGACTATAGTGCTTTCTCCAGCGCCTTTCTAAATTTCTACAGAACTGACGCTGAAGTCGCAGCTCTTCTGTATGCCACTGGGCAGATGGAGTGGTTCTATTGGGGCGATAAGTTTTTTCAGGAGCAACTTCGTTCGCTGCTTTTAAGATCCATTCCTGAAATTTAATGGACATAGTTTCAATATTGTCTCCGCTTTCTGGAGCAGATGACAGCAAGAGATTTGAGAGATGTGGTATGTCTGCGTTTTTCCACATCCGCGCCCCCACTGGTGCCCTATCTTTGGTCTGAGGGGGTTTGAGTGGTAGCATCCGGATCCTAAAAATAATGGCTTGGTGGTCAGACCAGATCAAAGGTAGTGTTGCTACCAACTCAATGCCATGGTCATTCGTAAACAGGCCATCCAGCGTGTGTCCGGCTTCATGCGTGGGGCCCTTCACCAGCTGCTGCAGTCCTATTGCCTGCATATCAGTAATGAGTTGGAGTGTATCTTTGTTTTCCAAGTTTTCCAAAGGAAAATTAAAATCCCCAAGAATTGTATAAGTCGGGGATTCTATTGCTGATTCCATAATTTCAATGAGTGCAGCTAGAAATTTGGTTCGAGCTCCAGGTGGCCTGTACACCAGGGTTCCTTTAAACGCCTGTTTGTGTGTAAGATTAATAGTAAATGCGAGAGCTTCGCAATTGGTACTTAGAATGGGCTCAAATTTAGCGCGATAAGTGTCCCTATGAATATGTATATGGAGCAACGACTCAAGAACACGACAAAGCACTAGATCAGGTCTGTCATGCACTCATGGAAGCCAACCTCACACTCAACAAAGACAAGTGTGAATTTCACAAACCGACGCTGAAATTTTTCGGCCGCATATTGTCTGGAAGTGGCATGAAACCAGACCCAGAAAAGGTAGCAGCGCTAAACGACACACCAAGCCCAGACGACGTGGGCGATGTACGATCGTTCCTAGGCATGGCCAGCTACTGTTCCAGATATATACCTGACTACGCCACGTTAAGTTACCCTCAGAGGATGCTCACCAAGCAAGGACAACCTTTTCAATGGTCCACCCAATGTGAAGGGGCGTTCAGAGAGATCAAGAGAACTGTAGAGTTGGCCAAAATTTTGGCTTACTTCAATCCGAAAAAGAAAACAGAGATAACAGTGGACGCCAGCCCCGTAGGACTAGGAGCCATCCTAGCACAATATGAGAGAGAAGAAGATCAGCGACACATAGTAGCGTACGCCAGCAGAAGTCTAACAGACACGGAGAGAGCGTATTCACAGCCAGAAAAAGAAAGCCTGGCCGTTGTCTGGGCGTGTGAACACTTCCACATCTTCATCTTTGGGAAACACTTTACACTAGTGACTGACCGTCAAGCCTTGACCACAATTTTTGGAAACCCGCGAGCAAAAATGCCACCAAGAATAGAGCGATGGGGCCTCCGGCTCCAGGAATACACCTATACCATCATTCACAAGCCAGGAAAAGCTGCAAACCCCGCAGACTACATTTCCCGGCACCCCATCAGATCCAGCAAATCAGAGCAATCAATCGCGGACTAATACATTCACTACGTAGTAGACCAAGCGAGACCTCCGGCTGTTCCACTGGAAGCCATTTGTGAAGCGACGCAAACAGATGCCACCCTGCAAGAGGTGAAACGTCGGATTCAAACCAACAGCTGGAGACACACGCAAAGCAGTTAACAAAACGACCAAGAAATGGCGGCATTCAAACATGTCCACGACGAACTGTCAATAGCAACAAATGGTCTCGTTTTACGAGACACCAGAATAGTGATCCCACGACAACTCAGACAAGGGGTCATCAATTTAGCGCATGAAGGGCACCGGGGCATAGTAGCCACAAAAAGAGCACTCCTTGAAAGAGTCTGGTTTCCAACACTAGACTCAATGGTCAATGGTTAGAGCGGCAGACCTCGATGCAGAGCACTGGTCCGGGACCAGGGTTCGATTCCCGCCACGGCAGGGTCTCGGGCTATAAATTCCTCGGACCGGATATTCTCGCCTCAGTGCCTATTCTAATCATGGGTCCCACGCTGCAACTCTGGGCAATAGCTTGCTTAATCTCCACAACGGCCCCAACAGCGCTGGGATGCCTGGCCTCACCATGGGGGTGCCCAGGAGTGGACACTACACACGGAAAGCCAGGAAGGGTTCCTTCAGCGGTATGAGTACAGCGCTGAGATACCCGTAGAGGTGATCGGCGCTATATAAATACCTATACATATACATTTACATTTACATGGTAGAGACAACCCTGAAAGATTGCCCGCAATGTCAACTGGTGAGCCGTCCGGATCCTCCTGCACCACTACAAATGTCTCCACTACCGGAGGGCGTCTGGCAACACATTGCCATTGACTTCTTTGGGCCAATAAAATCGGGCCAATATGTCCTGGCCATCATGGACGAGTACTCCAGATTCCCCATCGTACAACTGTGCTCATCCACGAAAGCATCGAGTACCATACCGATACTAGAGGAGGTCTTTGCCACATGGGGCATTCCCCTAGTGGTGAAGTCAGATAACGGGCCTCCATTCAACAGCCACGACTTTGCTGCTTTTGCTCAACACCTCAACTTCAAGCACCGCAAGATCACACCATTATGGTCTCAGGCCAACGGAATGGTCGAACGCTTCATGTCCACAATCAAGAAAGCCATTCAGCAAGCAGAACTCACCGGAAAGAGCTTTCAGATGGCGCTCAACGAGGTACTGCGAGCATACCGAAACACGCCTCATTCCACCACAGGCAAATGTCCTGCCACTCTCATGCTGGGACGCCCAGTCCGCACCATACTACCGATGATGACGATGGCAGCGAACGAACAGTGTCCCAACTCTGACCATGAGGAGATGGCAGCCAGAGACAAGATAAAGAAAGAAAAGTTGAAGGACTATGCGGATGAACTGCGACGTGCTACGTCCCCTCAAATACAAGAAGGAGACTGGGTGCTTGCACGACAAGAGCAGCCCTGGAAGACTGATAGCAAGTATCATGAGGGTCCGCTGAAAGTGATACAACAAAAAGGAACTATGATCACTGCAGAGACCGACGGAAGAAGACTCACCAGTAACGTGACGTATTTTAAAAAGTGCGGACCCAACATTAAGGAACTACTGACTGAACTGAAAATAGAGAAGAGAGAACCAGAGACACCGCCGCACCCCAGTCAGGCATTGATGGAAATGGCCGACGAGAACGAGCGTGACAATCCTGAACTCCAGGCACGCCCCAGACGGGTCATCACAAAACCGTCTCGCCTTATTGAGGAACTTTAAAGAGACAGCTGCTGTGTTAGTCATATTCTGTTTTCTTATTTACAGAGGGGGGGATGTAACAGTGCACAATGACCAAACAGGTCAGGCACTAGGACCGGCCTGAGTGGGGACCAGGGCGGGCGGAAAGGGAGGAGCGGAGGGCTAGGGGCGGCAGTTAGCCGTTAGCCCTCGAAGAAGATAGACGTAATAAAGGAGCTGACCAGCAAGAACCCTGTGTCCGTGTCTCTTCTTTCCACGGGGATACTACAACTCCGGTAAAGATCTGCACTACTATGCATACAAGTTCTTATTATGTGAATAACTAGTTGCTCTGGATATACAACAAGGCAACACAATAATTATTCTCCTTCTGCAATAAGAGCCAATGTCAAAGTAATGATGTGCAATACAATACACTCATTTGTGCAATATAGTCAGCCTTTTGATTTAAGATTCAGTGTGAACATCACTGTAGTGATACATTCTTTATAAAGTGCATGCTTTGCTAAACTGGCTTAATGGTAAAGGTGTGCACATCACTCATTACCAACCGGGGGTGAGCCAAATAAATGTACCTACTCCGAAACATAATGTTCTTTTTAGGGGTGCCTGAAGATTTAGGATGCTTCCTCTTTATCATGAAAAAATTTATTGTGTAACTGTTCTTTAGACATTTATTTTGTACGATAGCAAGTGCGAAGAATACACTCATAAAGCTAAAACTTTATCTGAATTCTGCATCCTTCCCACTTGATTTGTCGCTTTGATTTTTGCTTTGTGTGTGTAAATCGTACTAACCGATTGCACAGTTTTATTCACTAACTTGCTTACCTATATGCGAAATACGCCTCGGAAGGCACCCTTTAGTTTTATTGTGCTTTTATGAATCCAGTATATTTGTTTATCTTACTGGGCCGAGTCCATAGGCAAACAGGGTGTGAGAGGCCCCTGAACATGGATCTCTTCTCAGCTGCCTAATAATTATACAGAGTCGACAGAGGACTGCAGACTTGACAGCCGCTGCAGGCAGCACTGACCAACATGGCAAGCCTCAGTCTGTGAGTAGTCTGGCTGACTGAGGCCCACATAGGGGACAGAGCCAGCCAGGCTGTTGAGACATGAGTATTAAAAGACCCCTGTCCTGCCATAACAGTAACCGCCCGCATATTTAACGATGTGATTTCAGACTGCGTGAGGCACCTGTCTTTTTCTTTCATCATAAATCTTATTGTTGTGAGTGTGAATGAGGAATAACATCAGAGGAATATGCAGCGCGCACTATACAAAGAACATTTTTAGAAAAAAAAAAAGGTGACTACCTCAATACACTTACTCTTTGCTGCAAGGCAGGAGAGCATCCACCAGTTTGATTACGGCTGTTCGTGTCCGCAATCAGGAGTACACTCAGATTCTCCCGCTGGCTGCAAAACACCATGCGGACAGCATTCAGAGCCGAGCGGCTCAGCTAGGCTGCACAGACTGGACTGTGATGTGCTGCTCTGGTGGTGGCCTTGAACCTGGAACCACACCGACTGACAGCACTATAGTCGGTTTAGTCACTCTCCTACGGCAGCCGTTGGTGGGCTGACGGGTCAGGTGGATCCTGTCCAGAATTATATATATTAATTGTAGATATTAGCTGCAAGGTTCCTATAATGCTGCGACATTGCCAGTAGACAACATACTTGAATTGACGCTCCCTGGGAATGCGCCCCGGGCAGCAAGATGTCCTGCGTCCTATTAAAGTAAATGCTGACAAAACTGCTACATTGTTAGCAGCTAGAGCTGCCTGCCAGCATCTTGCGCCAACCCCCAAACCTCAGTGGAGCAGAGCGCCACGTGCCCCATTCCAAATTTCAGTAATGACCTGCAAAACCACTGCTCTGGCTTGACAGCTCAGGAGGCGATATAATGTGTGACCTTGCATTTCACTGCGGTGATGCGGACCACCACAGTAAAATTTGTGGTACTTCGCTGTTTAATCGTATTTGCATACTTGGTCTGAAAATTAAAGAAGAGGCATTGAAACAGAGTCGCGGAGTCGACTATGTAAAGAAAGCCTATTTTCGAGAACGTTGCATTACTTTTGGCGAACGAAGAGAATTAAAAAAATGCCGACATGTTTAGTGCCAATGTGTAGAAAGAGGTTGCATGCACGTGGCTCGCCAGAGGTTGTGAGCAGCTTTTACAGGCGAGAAAATAGCAGATGGGCATGGCTTAAAATTATTCGAGATAGCTTGAACTGTATTTGGTACATTACCCTCGTACCTCGTCTTTGTTTCCGTACCAGACTCTCAGTCATTACAAATTAGGTGATGCTACCTCATGACAGGAACAAAGCAAGAGGATCCTAGAATGCTAGCCCCACTCACCCAACCTGGGTGCCATAAAGCATACATGCCAACATTTGGAAGTGGGAAAGAGGGAGGATTTCAAAGATTAATTGAGAAATTAATTTTCGCCTTAGACTTGTGATACAGCGGAAATTCTGGGCCCTAAACCTTAATATTTTACAATGTACTGCAATTTCTTACCACCCATCCGGGTGGGTCCTCTGATAGACCTTGTATGTCCCATTAAGGGGTGAGGGAAACTAAGGTGTCAGCTGTTAGCTACCCAATGAGGACCATACAGTAGCAGCCAACTTACAAATTTGTAATCATGTTCAAATACACCACCCTTAGGACCATGCTATAGAGATGAAGGATAACTACTGGAAGTCCAAGCCATCTGAAGAAGTTCAGTCAGGCTAAAATCATGCAAATGAGTAACTCTGCTACCTCTGTACAGAACAGCAAGAGTAAGACTTGCTGTTCTGAAAATAATATAGGACTATCTTTACTATACATTAGAAATTTAGCTTGAGTATGCACAATTTCTGTGGAAAGAACATTAGTAAACTCAAAAAGAATCAGACAAATCAGAGTTTCAATTAAATATTGTATTAGCAAATTAGGTCGTTATGCAAAAAATTCAATAAGCTCACGCATGAATCTCAGCAATAGCCTAAGACTATACATCAATGGCAATGCCAACTGGTACAGGCCTAATGGGTTTAGGAGGTAGCAGGCATAAAAAGGGACACACATCTGAACATGATCCTTACCCCCACAGTGTTGTCTTTTAGGCACCAAAGGGCAGGAAGATACCATACAAATTTGTACAATTGGTGTTAGTCTTAGCCAGGCTTAAAGTCGCCATCACCTGGATTGGACAAAGGGTGCCAGAGACTGCACACTCGCATAAAGAAGTGCTGGAATGGTCTCTGCTGGCGGAGATCCAAATGAAGCTCAACAGGCGAGACAACAGGGTGGTCGATGACCTCTGAATGGCAAGACCTGTGTAACACACTCCTAGACCCCCAAATCTGATACAGTATCATTAGAGAGTGTTATCACTGACAAAAAAGGGGGGTGATGCATGGGGACGAGGAATCAGACAAGTCAGAGTTTCAGTTAGATATTGCATTAGCAACTAAGTCATTATGCAAATAATTTAATAAGAACAAGCACACGTCTCAGAAATAGTTTACGGCAATACATCAATACACACTCAAGAACAAACATACAAGTTCAAAGCAAACAATGTAAGAAGGTATCCTAGCAGGGCATTTGGAATGATTTCGTTCGGTTAAAGAGTTCCTGCCACCAACAAGGGCAGAAGAAAGTTTTCAAAAGTTCTTTTAGCATCTGTATAGATTTCAATAAAACAGCAAGGGAAGCAAGTACGGGGGTAGGTAGCAAGTCTGCCAGCTTGAGTCCATGGGCAGAAAGGAGCAAAAGAGGCAAAGGGAAGTCAATACTGCAGCAGCAGTATCAGCAGCTGTTTTCTCAAGTATGACTCCAGCATTGAGTGTTCTCAAAGGATAAAGCCCACTCGTGCTTGACGGAAAACAAGCATCCATATAGTTCCACAAGTCCAGAGGTGTGATCAACAACCACTCCACTAACGTACGATACTGTGAAGTCATTTTCCGCTTAGTTGTTATAAAAGTGGCAACAGTGACATACTTTCCCTAACGAATCATGGGAACAGTTTGTTTGTCCTGGGCACACAGGTTAGTCCATAAAGAGCCATTCATTCAGCAAAGCTTCCAGTGTGCTGGCACAAGAGTTTGAATCACCCAGTAGTATCCATTTAGGTATTATACATTGTATCAACTCCCTTGTAGGAATCCATGGGATAGTGCAAGAAAGATATATGAAGAGTTATGAGCTAGAAAATTATACATTTACCATGAAGAAGAATAGGCCTAAGGAATAAATCAAGTTAGGCATTACAGTCGAAAATTCAAAGTGCACATATATAGTTTATATACGTTTTCAGAGTTAAACAAGAGTAATTCAGCTAATATGAGTCAAGCAATTTGTTGTCATAGATGATCGCATGAAATAGTTCAATAAGAGATATAGCAGATTTCTGTATTTGAAAGTTCATACATGTACATTTACCATATACAGTTTCATATAACAATCATTTTAGGAAATCTAAGTTGCTATTGTTATAATAAAGAACTCATGGAAAATGTAAGTTTTCTAGATCAAAGCATAAGTAAGTTGCACCAACTTTTAAAAGTCAATGGTGCATTGCAATGAGAGTAAAAGAATAGCTTTATTAGGCCATTAAACAATGGAATTATCATGACAGTTCACACCATTAAGACGTAAAGGTTATTGAGATATCAATAGTTTGCCACATATGTTAATTTCTTATGAATTGTGTAATTGCAGAAAGTATATCTTGCGAGTCATTAATGTTGACATGTTTACATTTATACAAACTTTGGTCTGTTAAGCATGTTAAACACAGTATTTTTTGCTTCTATTTCTACAAATCTAAGAATGCTTTTACAGTGCTTGTTCTACACTTTTTCCCATTACTTCATTATTGTTTCTTTTACGCATGCAAGGTACACATGCATTTTTATGTGAAACTTTGCTCTTAAGTTTATATGTCACCCAAAGAAAGATCAATCTCCCATCTGATGGTGAATCAAGCCATCACATAAATTACTTATCAGAGGTCACAGATCAAAGTTTAGTGGTTTTAAGCTTCATGCGTCTGTAGTCCTTCATAGTTTTTCTTTCATCATAGTATTGACTCGGTCTGTCTTCTAACTCTATATCAGCTCTTGTTCTCTTCAGTGCTCGTCTCTCTCTTGTGTGTTTACCCAGTTTATTGGTCATTAGTATCAGCAGCATGCACAGAGAAATTGCCATAACAGATCTCAAGCTTTTATACCACTATTCCACTTACTAGATCTCCCAGACATTTGCTACCTTAGAAAATCTCTTTTTTTATTGTTTCCCAAGCACCATCAGCTTTTAACCCTTTTTAGTCTTTGTCCAAATCAGTAATATTTTTGATGTAACCTTTTAAATCTTTACTCATATCCAGTATAAGGGTGCATCATTGTTGAACCTTCAGCATCTGACAGACTCCGCCTCTCTCGCAAGCAGAAAGTCTAGTTTGCATTACCACCGAAAGGATGGAAATCATATCAGTATCAACAGCTAGAAGTTCTCCAGCTGTGCTAGTGGCTAGTTTATCAACTACAGTAGAAAGTTTTCTAATTTTATGAGAATGTAATACTACTCCTACAGATGGTATTAAAACTCCAAAAATATCTCCTGCTACCTCACTTGCACTCACACTTCTTTTATTCTCCCATGCTGCTCTTTGATCCTCAACATGTTCCACATGAACATTTTTGAGAAAAAATATTCCTAGATAACAATTTCCATACCATCTCTTTTAGATAACCTATAAAAAGCATTCTTCCCACAAACATATTGAACACCAGAGAACACAGGATCTACTCCTGCAAAAAATCGTCCTCAGTTTTCAATAAGTTCAAACGTATGTTCACATTCACCAGTCCCTGCAAATTGTGTATTCGTAGAAGACCTTTTCAAATATACATATACACAATTTCCTACTTTGCCAGTCTAAAGCTAAAGCAACCATTTTCCCTATTATTCGATGCTCTTCTTCCTGTGGTGCCTAAGAAAAATTCTTTGCATGATTTGAAATTTTAGTCAGTGTATTTCCACCTCTAAATTCTACTGAATTTATAAATTTCTTTTCTACACCTTCTAAAGCACACGTTAAATTATTTCTATGTGCATAAGCTATAACTAATGACAGAGTAGGTCTAAAGTAGAATCCCATTGTCTCAGCTGATGTAGCTTCAGGATGTATGTTTAAGAGGTTTAACATAGGTATCACTGAGAAAATTAAATGACAGTTTGAGTAATAGTATTGAAAATGATCAGTTCCATAAAATAAACTTGTAATAAACTACAAGAAACTCCAGAAGTCTAAGGAATATGGTGATAAGCTACCCCCTCAGCAGTTAACTGCATGCATACATAGCAGTTTCAAGCTTCCATAACATCCACATACTCATTCAATAATCTAGTATATACGTTTAACAAATAATCACCTTTTGTAGAATCTAAATGTAAAGGTTTGTCATCTAATGCAGTAAAACCAGTACAAGTGGATGAAGAAGCTTTCCAAGGGTAAGATTTGAGTTTTTTACAGGCATGTAATGAGGCAAATAGCTAGCAAAGCAATCAGTATTACTGTAACAACAGCTAAAGTTCCTACATATATGTGTTTGCGTGTAAGGTAGGTGACAAGGGTAGGATCCATGAGTTCTCTCAAATAGACCGTTTAGCTTTGGAAGATTAGCAGCAATTGGTTTGTATCAGGTCAGCAAATTTGGCAAAAATAGCAAGGCACTGTTCAAGTGTTTTCTCTCAAGCCAAAAAAATTTGTAAATCAGCTTCGTTGATGAGCATGTTCAGGATAAATTGAGTCAGTCCATTCAGTATTACAGCAAGTTCGAATTTCAACTCTACTACAAAATTCAATTCATGGAGGTTCAGGTGGACTCAAATTATCATGCCAAAAAAGGTATGAAATTCTCTCTCTCCCAGTCATTGGCTGCCAAGTAAGTCCATTCAGGAGAGGCACACTTTTGGCTGGGTACTCTCACTCTTTTTGATCTTCTCACAGTTGGACCTTCATCATCACTGTCATTCTGGTCAGACTGGCTAGAATCCTCAGGAATGGTTTGTGGTACACGCCCTTCAGTTAAGTGGTGCCTTAGTATTTCACTTATTCTGGGCCAACAGTTTGCGGGTACTACTCGCTTTCTTGCTGCACTAAGCCCTTCTCTCGCAGTCAACTCTACTGGCTGTAAACCTTCAGTACCAACAATCGTTGACTCGATCTGACCCCCCCCCCCAGGCCAAATGAGAAGTAGTAGGATCAGCTGGTAGGGCCCTCGCCAATGGGGTTTCAAACACGACTCCGCACATGTTTCTTCTGAGGTCATGGCACTGCTCCTGTTGGGTTGCAGCTGTAGCCTCTCCAACCTGGTGAGACATAGAATGTACCACAGCAGCCAAACCTTTGCAGCAGTTTAGAATTAAGTAATCTGTGATGAGCATTTGCAGGCACAACTGGCTGTCTCATGGCTCTCCCCAAGATGATCTCATGGGGCGACAATCTTGTTCTCCTGTCTGGAGTACTTTAAAGACTCATCAACACAAGCTGCAACGCATCAGGCCACTTCAAGATGCAGAAGTATACACTTTCGCCAATCTGGATTTTAATGAGCCATTTATCTGCTCCACGAGTCCAGAAGCCTCTGGACGATAACTGCAATCGAACTTCTGCTCAACTTGTAACGCTGCACTTAACATTTTCAGCACCTCATTGTTAAAATGTGTTTCTCGGTCTGACTCAAAAGAAGTTGGTAATCCAACCCTCAAAATTAACTTTCTCAACAACAGTTGTGCTACAGTGAGACTACCATTTCTTATAGTTGGGTTAGCTTCCACCCATCGTGAAAAAATGCAAACAATCACCAAAACATATTTCAACTCATTGCAAACAGACAGCTCTATGAAGTCCATTTGCATTTGGTTGAAAGGACCTCTTGATGTACCTAAATTACTTATTCTGACTTGTGTTTTCCTACCAGCATTTTGTTGTTGAAACACTACATATCTGTGACATACATTTTCACCCACCATTCTGAATGTTGGATTAAACCAGGTCTGTCGGAAGAAACACATCATTGCGTCCCTCCCTACATGATCACGACCATGGTAATATCTAGCCATAGGTCGTAACAGACTATCAGGTAACACTGGTCCGCCATCAGTGTAAATCCACACATCATCATCTCTTTTTGTACAACCAGCTGTAACCCAATCCTGTTGTTCAGCTACTGGCACTCCTTCCTGTAACATTTTAACTTCCACAGAGGTATCAACAGCAGCTAGTAACAGGTTGCAATTTGTGACATCTGACATTTCATTTATGGGATCCCCATTAATGATATATGCATTCAAAGCACAGTATTTTGCTAAACAAATAGACCTAACAGTGGATCCTTCTAGATACCAGCACCTAACCTGTTATCACTCCATCAATCTTGTCCCTTCTATGCTAACTGGGATTTGTGTACACACTGAATTGCACCCACCGTTACAGTGCTTGTTCCCTTGGGAATCTAACAATTCAAAACAAAAGCACAGGTGCGCCACACAACGGAACTTAATCAATAAGGACAATTATAAAGTCCATATCCAGAAAAGAGAGTTCATCAGTTTTTTTTTTTTAATTCCATTTTCGTTTCACATAGATAGAACACAGAGTCCAGTTCTAGTGACTCAACACACAATACAGCCGACGCGTTTCGTCCTAGTGCAGGACGTCTTCAGGGCTATTAAATACAAACAAATAATATATATATATAAACAACATTTACAACAAATATAGGACATCCTATACATAAAATCAGATGGGCTAGATTCCAACCCATATCTACATCACATTAGTTTGACATACTTATACATTATACACAACAAAGACAGACCGACAAACTGTTTGAACAATAATGACATTTTCCTATTTCCATTTAATGATTGATACATAAAATACTTAAAATTAGTTGACGCATTTTTGAGGGCCAGAAGCCCCAGTCGGGACAAAATTATCAAAGGTGCCCTCTTTTTTGCACATCTACAGGGACATCATATTACTCACGTTTCAGTATATGAGATGAGAACACTGTAATTCATTGTCAGTGGTTACAAGTTAACAAGAAACAGAAAGAGAGAATAGGGAAGAGAAGGCGAAATTGCCCGTCGGGGCTTGAAGGCAAGAAAAAGCGAAAAAGTCCAAGATTCTGAGAGGACAATGTCATAGAAGGAATCCAAAATATACAGCTTCCAACATGATATGGATACTCATAGTAAGAAAATATAGTGTCACATCCTGATCAAAAAGGTCAATCCTCCATATTCCACAAAACAACAGAAAGAGGTAACAAGGCACCATCAAAACAATCAAAAAGTAAAACAATAAAGAAAGTAAACGAGAGCGTACCCACCACTAAATGTTGGTAGAGTCAAGCACATCCATGAGCTGAAAGGTCATAGGATTCCCTGATAGTGAGCTGTATCCCGTCAGGTATATTCTATAATATGAAGAACGGCAATCGATATAAATTGCAATTTGAGCAGTTAGTAACACAAATGAAGCTATGTAAACATGGCAAATACCATTTTCTTTAAACTTACATTATATTTAAGGATTTAAAGCCGTCTAAATAAAGACCATGGCCGAATAATGACTAAAAGGCACGTCCCACAATGGTGATGTCCAACACCGCCAGGTTATGTTGCGATGGTAAACAGGACAAATCCTGTCAAAATGTTTCTAAAGTAAGAGAGAAATATTACAAATCCATCGTAAGGGCCCCATGGAGGCATGACAAGAATTATTAGCAGCAACTCAGCTTAAACTAGTGTAAAGTCAGTAGGATTTACATGATATCATGCCATGATCAAGAAACCTTATAAGTAAGCACATACCTGAGAGAGGACTGAGGAAGCAGCCCATCTCAATGGACTGGCAGGCTATGCTGCTCAAACTAGAATCACTTGACTTATTAACTCCACAAGACACCCCAACCCTTTAGCACACAAGGTCACCATGTGACTTCTCATCTATAGGTTCCGAGACCCAGACACATACTTTCTAACCCAAGGACACTTCAGCCCTTCGAGTTTTATACCTTTAGTGTCATATATTGATTAACATGGAAGCCAAAATAAGACTGACCAGGAGTCGGGACTGGGTGGGCTAGGGAGGGAGGGGGACATGGTTGAATAGGGTTTTTCTTGTTAATTGGAATATAACGGCTTTATACTGTCACTTTCTGTACTAGGACTCCAATGTATTAGTACCAACGACGTTACTGGAGATCATTGTCCTCTGTTTTCTATCTCACATAGAATGACACATACAGAAGTTGCATGTAACATGTATGATGTAATTTCCTACAAAAACAAAAGACTGCCTCTGTAGGATAAACATCGCATTGTATAACTGTCAAAGTCCTCAATAAAGTGTGTTAAAAAAAAAAGTAAGCACATACCTTCAAGATATCACGCAAACGCCTTGAGATAGAGTAAGTAACACCGCTTGATGAGGGATAGTCTTGTGCAAAGTAACACCGCTAGACCTACAGGGAAATAATTAACTCTAATCAATAACATCCCTTCCCTGTCCCAAATTACAAGGCTCACTCGAGCAAACTAGCTGTGGGAATATAAAAAATTTGGTAGAGGCAGCTCTAAACTATCTCACTACTTCTTACAACCCTAAGCGCCTTAATTAGTATGTGACGTCTTACCTATAATACAACCGAGAAGTGGGGACGTCCCATTTCAAACAACTCTTAAAATGTATACCAACTAGACAGGAGATCAACAGCCTATAAGAAAAGTGAATAACCAAATCAATCAGCAGTCCATAAGAATTCACCCACATCATGGAATGCGGCAATTGTATACACAGTATAATTAAAAATAACCACTAAACCATGCGTTCTTAAGCCTGTTAGTATCCGGCCCACTTAGAAAGTAGACATCTGTATAATATGGTTCTCATACTAACCCCCCCCTCCCTGTGCATGATGAGAAAATACTGATGACCGTGTAGAAGTGGATCGCAGATGGCAGAGGCAGACAGCAAAAGCCCCCACCATCCATATGGAGCAAGGACCATAAATGAACCGTCCGTTGCGGCAAGAAACAACAAATCAACAGAATAAACTAACCCTAATAGCAGCATGCCAACGTGGGACTTACCGAAATTAATAGACTAGAAAAGCCGAAACACCTGCGTCAAGTGGAGGAGGCGTGCCCATCCATCGTCTTGTGTTTTGTTCTTAAACGTGGCAGCCATATTTTAACGGTATTTATTATATCAAAACTGGCTCCTATACGGGTGTTTCGAGGATCGAATAGTTAAACTGAGTCTAATATTCATCCATGCCCAAAATGCGTTCATGTAAAATGATCATCAGTAGTGTTCAGCGTAATGACGGCCAAAATCGCACTTTCACTAGAGGCATGCCCATAACTTGCATGCACGGAACGAGCAACCAACAGTAATTTCCATTGATACATTGATAATAATACAACACATCATAGAGAGAGAAAAAAAGAAAAAAAAGGGGACGTATCCCATACTTGTTACAATTATCTAAGATACAGCCTCACAAGCTCAGAGACCGTATCCCAATAACGGGGTCAACGTGGCGGCAATCTTGGCCTGTGTTAATATGAAAGGAAACTATATTTGAAGCATTGAAAAATAGAAAAACAACAAAATCGTGAGCTATATAACCCCCATGTAACAATATGTTATTGTTACATGGAGGTTATATAGCTCACGATTTTTTGTTTGACTTATGAAGCCCTAAATAGTCTCGGGCCATGTTGTTTTTCTATTTTTCAATGCTTCAAATATAGTTCCCTTTCATATTAACACAGGCCAAGTTGGCCGCCACGTTGCCCCCGTTATTGGGATACTGTCTCTGAGCTTGTGAGGCTGTATCTTAGATAATTGTAACAAGTATGGAATACATCCCTTTTTTTTTCTCTCTATGATGTGTTGTATTATTATCAATGTATCAATGGAAATTACTGTTGGTTGCTCCTTCCGTGCACGCAAGTTATGGGCATGCCTCTAGTGAAAGTGCGATTTTGGCCGTCATTACGCCGAACCCTACTGATGATCATTTTACATGAACGCATTTTGGACATGGATGAATATTAGACTCAGTTTAACTATTCGATCCTCGAAACACCCGTATAGGTGCCAGTTTTGGATATAATAGCTACCGTTACAATATGGCCGCCACGTTTAAGAACAAAACACAAGACTATGGATGGGCACACCTCCTCCACTTGACGCAGGTGTTTCGGCTTTTCTAGTCTCCCCGCGTTATTTAAACTCTATACAGACATCATTGCGGTTTCCTGCCCTGCTCTTGTTTTCTGCTACGTTCCCCAGTGCTCCAGTTTAAGGCAACAGTCTAATTTCGGTAAGTCCCACGTCGGCATGCTGCTATTAGGGCTAGTTTATTCTGTTGATTTGTTGTTTCTTGCCGCAACGGATGGTCCGTTTATGGTCCTTGCTCCATATGGATGGTGGGGGCTTTTGCTGTCTGCCTCTGCCATCGGCGATCCACTTCTACACGGTCATCAGTATTTTCTCATCATGCACGGGGAGGGCGGGTTAGTATGAGAACCATAATATACAGATGTCTACTTTCTAAGGGGGCCGGATACTAACAGGCTTAAGAACACAAGGTTTAGTGGTTATTTTTAATTATACTATGTGTACAATTTTCGCATTCCATGATGGGGGTGAATTCTTATGGACTGCTGATTGATTTGGTTATTCACTTTTCTTATAGGCTGTTGATCTCCTGCCTAGTTGGTCTACATTTTAAGAGTTGTTTGAAATGGGACCTCCCCGCTGCTCGGTTGTATTATAGGTAAGACGTCACATACTAATGAAGGCACTTAGGGTTGTAAGGAGTAGTGAGATAGTTTAGAGCTCCCTCTACCAAATTTTTAATATTCCCTCAGCTAGTTTGCTCGAGTGAGCCTTGTAATTTGGGAGAGGGAAGGGATGTTATTGATTAGAGTTAATTATTTCACTGTAGGTCTGCGGTGTTACTCTTTGCACAAGCCTATCCCTCATCAAGCGGTGTTACTTACTCTATCTCTAGGCGTTCGCGTGATATCTTGAAGGTATGTGCTTACTAATAAGGTTTCTTCATCATGGCATGATATCATGTAAATCCTACTGACTTTACACTAGTTTAAGCAGAGCAGCTGCTAATAATTCTTGTCATGCCTCCATGGGGCCCTTACGATGGATTTGTAATATTTCTCTCTTACTTTAGATACATTTTGACAGGATTTGTCCTGTTTACCATCGCAACATAACCTGGCGGTGTTGGACATCACCATTGTGGGACGTGCCTTTTAGTCATTATTCGGCCATGGTCTTTATTTAGACGGCTTTAAATACTTAAATATAATGTAAGTTTAAAGAAAATGGTATTTGCCATGTTTACATAGATTAATTTGTGTTACTAACTGCTCAAATTGCAATTTATTGATTGCCGTTATTCATATTATAGTATATACCTGACGGGATACAGCTCACTAGCAGAAAATCCTATGACCTTTCAGCTCATGGATGTGCTTGACTCTACCAACATTTAGTGGTGGGTACGCTCTCGTTTACTTTCTTTATTGTTTTCCTTTTTGATTGTTTTGATGGTGCCTTGTTACCTCTTTCTGTTGTTTTGTGGAATTTTGAGGATTGACCTTTTTGATCAGGATGTGACACTATATTTTCTTACTATGAGTATCCATATCATGTTGGAAGCTGTATATTTTGGATTCCTTCTATGACATTGTCCTCTCAGAATCTTGGACGTTTTCGCTTTTTCTTGCCTTCAAGCCCTGACGGGCAATTTCGCCTTCTCTTCCCTTTTCTCTCTTTCTGTTTCTTGTTAACTTGTAACCGCTGACAATGAATTACAGTGTTCTCATCTCATAAACTGAAACGTGAGTAATATGTCGTCACTGTAGATGTGCAAAAAAGAGGGTACCTTTGATAATTTTGTCCCGGCTGGGACTTCTGGCCCTCAAAAATGCGTCAACTAATATTTAGTATTTTATGTATCGTTCATTAAATGGAAATAGGAAAATGTCATTATTGTTCAAACAGTTTGTCGGTCTGTCTTTGTTGTGTATAATGTATAAGTATGTAAAACTAATGTGATGTAGATATGGGTTGGAATCTAGCCCATCTGTATTTATGTATAGGATGTCCTATATTTGTTGTAAATGTTGTTTTTATATATGTATATTTATTTGTTTGTATTTAACAGCCCTGAAGACGTCCTGCACTAGGACAAAACGCGTCGACTGTATTGTGTGTTGAGTCACTAGAACTGAACTCTGTGTTTTATCTACGTGAAACGAAAATGGAATAGAAAGAAAAAAACTGAAAAAAAACTGAAGAACTCTCTTTGCTGGATATGGACTTTATAATTGTCCTTATTGATTAAGTTCCGTTGTGTGGTGCACCTGTGCTTTTGTTTTGCACAGTATTTTGCTATCTCATCCACATAACAATTTTCAACTGTAACATAGTCAGTGCCCTGCCTATGAGCAACGCATTTCACCACTGCAATTTGGGCAGGCATTTGTAGAGACTGCAATAGGTTCCTTATTCTTTCTCCATTGGTTCCTTATGTTTTCTCCATTTTTTATTGGGGAACCGAAGGAGGTCATAAACGCTGTGACCACAATTGCCCAAAGTAATGTACGACGCCAAATCCATACTGACTGTCAATGAATATTGTTACTCTTAGTTGGTCTGAGACGGCAAGCTCTTGTCAAGGCTACCAACTCGGCAACTTATGCTGAATACACTCCTTGCAACCAGGAAGCTTAAACAACACCCACAACTGTACAGACGGCACATGCAGATTTCAGATTTCCTTCATGGTCACGCAAAGAAGAACCATCAACAAACACATGATCTGGTTTAGGCAAAGGTACATCTTGTATATCAGGTCTGGGCTTGGTGCATAATTCAGTCACATCAAGACAATCATGCTAAACTTCATCAGTCACAGCTTCATTTCCAGGAAGGGGCAAGTAAGGTGGAACGATTCAGAATCATACACCTTCTAAGGGTAACATTCTCTGCAGCCAAAATAATCTGCTTATACTTTGAGACAGCTATGGGTAAAATACTGGGACTGAGTACGGGTCAACAGTATTTCAACTGAATGAGACACAAAAACCGTCAGCGGATGTCCCATGACAAGGCTTTCACACCGCTTAAGACTCACACATGTTGATGCAACCGCTTTCAAACATCCAGGCAATGCAGCGACAACAGGATCAAGTGTAGCCAAAAAATAGGAAACAAGCCTGCGAGCATTTCCATGCATTTGTGTCAATACTGAAAGATCGCAGCTACCTCTTTCACCTCAAAACAACACAAATACTTTGTGTAATCAGGCATTCCCAGAGTTGGAGCAGGGCAGAGGCATTCCCGAGCTCAGTGAAGGTACTCATACAGCTGTCATCCCAGTGTACAGGATCAGACACATTTTTGTGTGTCAAACTATCAAGAGGTTTAGCTGTCAGGGAAAAGTTGGGAATTCATTGTCAGCAATATCCCACTTTTCCTAAAAACATGCATACTTCTTTCTGCCTAGTGGGTGGAGTTATATTCAGAATCGCAGCAATTCTTTCTTGGGATACTTTCCTTGCTCCTCTCTAAATGTGATGTCCTAGATACAGGACTTATGTTTGGCAAAACTGCAATTTTGTTGGGAACAATTTATGTCCGTTCTCAGCTAAGTGATTCAAGAGAGCAATGGTATCAGTCTTGCAGCCTTCTTGTGTATTTGACGCCACCAATAAGTCGTCAATATACTTCCCAAAAATTAAATGGTGAGGCATCAACAGGGACTCAAGATTCTTTTTAAGAATCTGATTGAAGATTGAGGGGCTTTCTGTGTACCCTTGTGGGACTCGGCACCATGACAAGACATACCTACCGAAACGGCACACAAAAAGGTAATGGCTATCCTTATTCAATGTGATTGAAAAGAATGCCTGGCACAGATCAATAACTGAAAACCATCCTACTTCACATGGAATTTGCAATAATATCACAGTTGGATTCAGTACCATGGGACATCAAGGCATCATCACTGAATTCACCTTTATCAAATCCTGTACAATACGATACTTGCCATTCGGCTTTTGTAAGCCAATAATGGGTGAGTTACATGGACTCCCCATTGTCTCTTTCAGGATCCCTTGTCCAAACATTGCGTTGATCACAGGAATGATACCGGAAATAGGATCAGGAGTGAGATTGTATTGTGGGATTCTTGGGAGTTCAGCATTTGGCTTCACTGTGACTCGGACTGGTTCTACTTCTTTAATAAGTCCGATGTCTTTCCCTGAAAAGTCCCAAACTTTTGACAACATAGTGTCTCGTAATTCCATGGGTAGGTCATCTTTTGTCAAAAGCCGATATATACCAATATAGGATCTTTGTCTGCCAAGCTTAAAGACAATATCTTCATTATTTTTGTGGAATTCAATACCATTTGGGGTACAGTATATGGAACAATTAAGTTTGCATAACAAGGCTCGTCCAAGTAGATTCACTGGTCTCAAATCACACACTACAATCAATGTTGATCCTCAAAGGATCCTATCGTGACAGGTACTGCTTCAAAAACTTGGGTTGGCACTTGCTCATTTGTAACTTCTACAACCTGGATTTTTTCTCCGGAAAGGGGTAGGTTTGGAACCTCTGCTGTTCTTACAGTAGAGTAGGTAGCACCATAGTCAACAAGGAATGAGAAAGGGTTCCCATTTACCTCTCTGTCCACATAGGTACTACTCTGGTCTACCTCTAAGGCTGTGCCAAGCATGCAGTCCTCCTCCCCTTTCAAACTCTGTCACGCTGACAGGTCTGAGCTGAAATCATTTGTTTGGGACATTGAGTACTGTTGGGTAATTCCTTGATTTAAGTTCGTATTTACATTTTTAGATTGATTCATTTTGTATCTCTGGATCGGAGCATGCTGTAGTGGCATCAGGGCTTGGGGCACATTAGTATTTTGAACTCCATCTCTGTCTGTGGAGTCTAAACCTTGCGATTATGCATACCCTCCATTCTGAACTTGATTCCCATTATAATTATTCACATTGAACCAACACTTGCTCTTCCAGTGCGCGAATTTGCCACAGCCGTGACAAGGATTTGTTTTCTTCAAAGCTGATAATTCAACACCCATTCCTGAATCAATCGGAGCACCACAACCTCTACCTTGTGGCTGAAGATTTTGCTGTTGAAATCAATTAACACCTTGCATCACTGAAGCCTGATTATATTCTCCCTAAGATGGAACCACATTATCAAAACCTATCTGATTCTGATCTCTTTGCACTGCCTTCATTTGTGCAATCATCAATTTTTCCTTCAGCCTGTTATGTTTTATTTCATCCTCATCTCCACACTACTTTGCGTACCGTAAAATCTAAATTTTTTTATTCTACCAGCAAATTAAATGCTGCTGAATAATTGAAGACATTTCAGGTCTCAAACCATGAACAAATCGATAAATGAAATTTACCACTTCTTTCTCTGCCACATTTTTCATTCCACTGTACTGTATCAATCTTTCGTAATAATTGTTCTGTCAATTATTGGCCAATTAATCTCTTTAGGTGAGATTTTGGTTTTCAGGAAAGTAATTACTTGATGGTATTTGTTCAGTATCACTAGTGATGGGGCACCTGTTTTAGGGTTTCTGGGTGGCTCTATATCAAGCCAATCTATAGCCACTTTACATTCTGTCCATATGTCACCTGGAACCACAGTATCAAATAAGGTATCCATTTTTTTCCAGAGGACTTTTGAAATCTTCACAAACCTGTCAATCTGTCTATACCATTCTGGTGGATTATCTCTCAGCTTCTGGAACTTATTTGTGAATGACAAAATATCAGTCCTAGTCCAAAGCACATGTACATACCTTCCACTAGGTACTTCTGGCATGGGAAGCATTTGTACTTCCTTTTCTCCTCCGTCGATTACAACTGGAGGCATCTGCATCCTAACCTTCTTTGTTTCATTCCTCTTTGACAATCTACCTCCCCATTTGTCTAGTTCACTTCATTTTTTAGCAATGAAATTACTTCCTTAATCTGTAACATCATTCTGGTCGGTCTCCTGTTAGCTAGATCTCTGTCACTAAAATCTACTCTGTAAGTCCTTTGTAACACTTTTGCACGTCAATTTCATATTTCTGCGCTAACTCAGTTAGCCTTTCATGAGCCTGTTTTTCCCATCTGTTAATATCTTTGCAGAGTAACAGTAGCTCTTCCTCCTCATCAGTATTTATTCGGTTTGGACTAAGAGTTCCAATAATCATTTCTTCCAATTCTAATTTTAATTTAGCTACAGCTAAAGTCTTTTCTTTCTCCAGACATGAGCATTCGCATGATTTTTATAAGTATCTGAGGTACTCAACCCTTTAAGCCAATCATCGAATTCTTGAGGAGTAAGACCTACTTGCTCTATTGTAGTATTTGAATGTAATAAGGGCATACAGAGTCTGGTGTTCCCATTGGCACTGTTGTTTCAGATGCAGAGTAATTCAATTTAAAGCTTTTATTCGATTTGTACATACAAATCATACAAGCAAAAAGAATACATAGTTAAAATGTTTAAAATCACCATATGACCACTTGTAAGAAACAATGATAAGACGTTGTACAAAAGGCTAAAGTGCAACAATTAAGGAGTAATCTTGCCAATTTGGGTCAACGTACTATGATAAAAGCAAAACGTACAGGAATGAACAGACAGGAGATCAGTAGGAATTACTCAATGGGCCTTTCCTGGCAGCTGTACATCAAAATTTATAAATAATCATAATATACTGTGGACATCAACAAAATAAGAATAATACCTTAGTTCCAAAAATGGTATAAAACTTGAAGACGTATATATACAAACAAAAATGTAAACAGTAATAGCAGCGTAATACAATACCTGGCAGCTGTATAACATAGGTACAGACAGGTAAGTATAAAAATATTATAGTGCAATACTTTTCCTGGCAGCTGTACATTTCAGAATAAAAGTAGCCAGGAAAAAACAGATCTCTTCGTTCTCTAATGAGGATAAGAGTATCAGTGCTGTTTCTGTAGTACGAATATTATATTTGATAAAAATTGGCTTAAGGTATTTTAACCTAAAAGAAGGATAAAATTTACAGAGAAGTAAAAAGTGGCGACTATTCTGCCGGGAAATACTATCGCACGGACAGGGTATATCTGAACTGGTTCTTGTGTTTGGAAATGCAACCAGGTGATGAACAATACCCAATCTGACACGTGTTAAAACATACTGATGGGCAGGACGGGTCACATACACAAGATAGGATTGGAACCCCGAAATTAAATTTAAATCTTTATAAAATTTCACGGTAATAAGATTGCCAGAAATTTTATCTCGCTCTGCCTTTCGAAAGTTTAAAAACG
Organism: Triturus cristatus; assembly: GCF_964204655.1. Classification (NCBI taxonomy): domain Eukaryota; kingdom Metazoa; phylum Chordata; class Amphibia; order Caudata; family Salamandridae; genus Triturus; species Triturus cristatus. The sequence goes on along the minus strand of NC_140592.1, from coordinate 270,742,777 downwards.
TTGTCTTAATTTCTTTTTTTGAAATAGAAACAACCTCTTCTGGCTCACGGAATACATCAATATTAAAAAGAAGGAGATACCAGCGGTGAATGTATCTCAACCACTGTATGCGTAAGGAGTGGTCCAAGCCTATACAATCAAGAATGATATCCTGAGTAAATCGAGTCTCTGGTTTAGCCCAAATAGAACGCCACAATAAAAGTGGCCGGACTGCTGCTAAATCAGAAATAAACTCGATCCCAACTTCTTCATGGATCAGTAGTATGGAGGCAGAAGGGGGAACACATAACAACCTCCTTAAGAATTTATTTTCCTCCTTCTGCAGGGATGTACCCACACTATGGCCCCATACACCTGCCCCATACAGTGCAGAGGAGACACAACAAACATTGTATATGTTCATCATGTCTAAAATGCTTCGTGAGCCGAGTTTAGAGGCAAAACGAAAAATACTGCCAGTAGATCGCAGCATTTTTAATCTGATAGAATCAAATTCCGAGGTCCAAGACCCGCTATTGTTAAATGTAATTCCTAGATAACAAAAGGACTTGACAGGAGTCAACTTTTCCTTATCCAGAAAAAAAGGTATGCTTTGCCTGCTTAGCTGCCCGACCGCATGACATGACATACGTCTTAGTTTTGTTCACGCGTAGCCGCCTAACTTGAATAAACTGCATAAAATTATCGATTAGGCGCTGAAGGCCCAACTGTGTACGGGATATGAGAACAGCGTCGTCCGCGTAAAGTAACAGCGGAACAGGTTTACCACCAATCAAGGGGGCATCTGCTGGGGTGTCAACCAAAGAACGGTCGACGTCATTAATAAAGAGGGAAAATAACAACGGGGCCAAAACGCATCCCTGGCGTATGCCCCGAGACACTTTAAAAAACGGGGTACATTCGCCAAGGGTGCCATAGCGGACCTTACAAGAAAGTTTTTCGTAAAGTCTAGCTAAAAAATGGACTATTTCCCTCGGAGCCCCTGCATCTAGCAAAACCTCCCAAAGAATAGTGTGGTTAACCAAATCAAAAGCACTGCTCAAATCAGCAAAACATAAAAAAAGATTGCCATTTTTAGCCACAGTATATTTGTTAATTAAAAGGTCCAAATTTACACATTGGTCCAATGTGCCCAGGCCTTTCCGAAAGCCATATTGGACTCTAGTTAAAATGTTAAAATCAGCTGCCCAATCTTCCAGCCTCCTGAGCAAAATCCTACTCATCACCTTCACAGAGGCGTCCAATAATGAAATTGGACGGTAGTTAGAGGCCTCTGATTTATCACCTTTCTTATGTAGAGGGATAATGACTGATTGACCCCAAGAAGACGGGAAATTAGTTTCTGCCGCACAATTAAATATCCTCACCAGGATGGGAGCCCATAAAGCTGGTTCATCTTTGTATAAATCCAGCGGGACCCCATCGGGGCCAGGGGCCTTACCTCCTTTGCTTAAAGAAATTGCTTCATGGCTTTCTTCTAATGTAATTCCCAACGGGAGGGGTAGCCATGAGGTAGACTCGGGTAACATTGACTCAAGAGATAACCCTTCTGGATTAAAAATTTTGGAAAAGTGACTGACCCAATCGCTACAAGCCACATAAGATGTTAATTCTGGAACATCTTCCTTATTGAGAAACGGGCTGTTAATTGTTTCCCAATACAGTTTGCAGTTTTTGGTCTCGGCTGCTTCCTTCAACTTATCCCATGCCTCGGACTGTAATACCCTTTTCCTAGTATTGATTGCTATTTTATATCTTGCCCTAAAAAATTGTATATCCGTCTTAACGCGTGGATTAGTGCCTAAAGCATTCTTTAAATCACGGAGGGCGACTATACAGGTCTTATCGAACCACCCCTGCTTCGGACCGCTATTGGATAGCGAGGCCTTAGTAAAAATACCATCAATAATACTATTCATGGAGACAAAGTGAACTAATAGGCAGCCTAAGTCACAGTCATCATCCAAACAGAAACTAATTTGGTTCTTACATCTGGTAAGAACCTCCTTCTGCTTAACCTTAGAATTTAATCCAGTCCACTTAATCCTTAGACCCTTCGGTCTAATAGGTACTAAGTCAGTAGAACATTTCCCACCTGAAACCGTCGAGGTACCATGCCCCAGAAGGGTAACACGAAGGCTGTTATGGTCACTGAGACTTTCTACATTTACATGCAGATCGGTAAAGCCTCCACTGCTAGACAACAGAATATGATCTATAAATGATCCTGCATCTCTGCCTGTAAATGTAGGGCATATTATTGCCTGGTTGTTTGTGTTACAGTTTAACAGGGTCATGTCTAGTGTGACTAGCATATTATTTAATGTGGAACCATAACTGCAATGTTGGAAGTGTGGAGAATCCTCCCTCACACCCAAACCCCCCCAATGACTACTCATTGCTGCACCAAAACCGCAGATGTTCCCGTTGGACAAATGGCAGGGCTGCAGGTTAAAATCCCCTGCCCAGACAACCTCGGCCTTTCTTTTCGAAATACCAAGGGCTTTAGTTATTTCCCTTTCTAGGGGCGGTAGGATATCCCCTCTAGTAGCATCAAAGAGATTGTTATAGAAATTTATCACAACTAAATCAATATTCTTCCTACACTCCAACCTTATAACTTGGCTATGAGTCCCAACTGTCGTGCTGTATTTAACCATACAATCGCACAGCTTGGTAGATAAAAGCAACAAAAGGCCCCCCTTAGCCCTACCCGAGCTAGATTTGGTGGCTCTGAGACAGTAGGATGCATACCCTTCGATGTTAATGGGGTCCAGACACCAAGTTTCCTGTAACAAAATTAGGTCCAATCCCTCCCCCAAAAAACTGGTCCAGAAGGGTGTACCTAATTTGCTGGCAAGGCCAGCAATGTTCCAGGAAACAAGAGAGAGTCCTGCTGGTTTGCCAGAATCACCAACTACAGATGACTCTGGCTGAGTTGCTCGTAATAGAGTAGGACCATCTTCCCGAAAGATGATATCTGGGCTTAATCTGGGAGTAACAGTAGCTGTACATGCATCAAAGCTATCCCTGTTTTCTAAACGCGGGAGGGGTATTACCGATGACACCATTGGGGATTCGGGGAGTGCGGCTAAAGGTGTAACAGGAGGAGCACTCGCCATATCTAAATAGGACAAAGAGATGGTTAAATCCAAAGCTTCAGTAGAGCTCAGTCAATCTACCTCGTCCAGCACGGCATATCTGTTAGGATGAGCAAGTTGTGAGTACAGGGAGTCTTGGGAAGGGGGCAAGTCCTGCCATGTTTGTTGCCACTGGGGTTTAACTGGTTGTAGTGGCTGAAAGGGTTGCTGCCACTGATGGGCAAACTGAAATAAGGGTGGTGGAAAATGGGGGGGATGTGACCAATGAGGATTAACATGGTGCTGGGAAAAAGATGGAGCATGTAATGGCTGCTGGTGAAAATTAACATAATGTGGAAAAAAAGAAGAAGGGTGTGGTGGTTGCTGCCAGGGTTTAGTAGCATGTTGCGGGGAATACACAGATCCTCTATTACTTTGAAAAGTGGAACAAGGAGGGTTTGGTCTTGAAGGCATCGGGAAGAAATAAGACAAGGGGAGTGGGTTAATTTGAGTCGCAGGACCACTGTTGGGAACATTACATATATAACTAACTGTCCCTGTATCTCTAAAATTAACTGTAATTACATCCCCTACTATTGTTTTCTTGCTTCTACCCACCCAGTCCCCTCTACGTACAGTAAGAATTTCACCGTTCATACTGTTGGGTAGAGGTTTATGTAGGTGGAACCATTGAGCACATTTATTTCTTAGCTCAACGTGAGTTTCTTTTACTCCCTCCTTCAATGGGGGGACTGCTGTCAACACGACCACAAAAGGGGAAACCTCTGGTGGTAAAATAATTGACCTAAAACGTGCCTGCTTTGGCTTAGGACCTTCAGGTTTGTTCGTGGAAAAAGGTGCTAAAGGGGAATTAGATTTCCCTACAACATCTTTTACTTGAATAGTGGTGGTATTATTACCAACAACAGAGTGTTGGGGAGTCAAAATAGAACCCACCACCTTCGGAGTGGGTATAAATGTGGATTGAACAGAATTATTCCCAGTTTGCAACAAGTGAGGTATAACTGGGTTCCCGGGGGCTACGGTTACTTGAACGTTATTTAATACATCTTTAGGGGGCTGGATACATGATGGACATTTAGGGGCTGCTTCTGTAATCCCTTGTGGCTGATCAGGCCCTTGCCCATTCGTTTTATGTGGCCATTTCGAATGTATTAAAGACGTAAGCCTATCCAGTTTGGAAATTAGAGGCTTGATTTGTGCTGCTATTGTGGCTTCAAGGTCCAGTTTTAAATCTGTTACCATATTTTGCACCCAACAAGGAATACCTGAAGTCATTTGTGGGGTGGGGGAAATCAAATTATGATTCCTAACTGTAACTTTAGCTTTGTTTTTACTCTTGGATATAGCCTTTGGGAAATTGGTAACCCTTCCCCGAGAAGCTATAGGTACAGGAGCTGTTACCACATCCTTAGACCCGCTCAGACATGGTGCCGCTTTGCCAGAAGACTGACAGGCCTCTAGATCTGGTGTAACCTCCAGATCCACAAAAGACGGGTCCGAGTCTGTTAGGGCAACCGATAAATCAACAGTATTAGGTACAATCGGAGCACTATTAGTGGGTATGGTTAAGGGTAGGGAGCAAATATTCGAAGACTGCAAAGCGGGTGATTTGGCATTAGCAAGAGAACCCAAGGATGAGCGCTTAGCATATGCAAGATCCATGGAGACTCTTTTTTCCAATACAACAATGCTTTGATCAATAGTCTCGTTTACACGGGAAATGAAGAGGTCTATAGGTCCTGTCACCTGTGCTACCACCGTAGCTTTTTTCGCACAACTTCTAGTTCTATTGCGCATAGCCGACATCTGAACACAAAGTCAACAGAGAGTGGTGTAATAGCTGGAAGGCGGCCGTTGATGTTGTTTTGCGTAAATACAGGACACAGTTCCGCCTACCTTAGACGTTAAGTGATGATTACGGGCAAAAAAGCAGGGGTTCAGGGCCAGGGCCGTCCTCGAACGGCCTTAAACGGCCCGCTCTTTGCCCGGTCTTCGCCCCGGGCTGCGTCCCGCGCGCGTCCCGCGTTACGCGGTCCAGAACGCGCTCTTTAAAGGGTAGTAGATTGTAGGGGCGTGGCGCTGTGAGGGGGCGCGGCTCACGCGGGAAGAGGACCAGCTGGAGCTGTGGAATGCTGGTCCTCGCAGTCCCGGGGCCTGCGCCTCACCCTCCTCTGCTGCTATGCAGTTGGTGCCGGCGTCCCAGCGGCTCCTCAGGTGCAAGGTGTGTTGGTTGTGCTACTCCTGTAGCGTGATAACAACAGCGGCGGAGAGGCAGTCTGAAACGAGTGGCACCCGCAAAGCGGGTGCCGCGAGTAGTTGTAGGGCTTTGGCTGGGGGCGTGGCGCTGTGAGGGGGCGCGGCTCACGCGGGAAGAGGACCAGCTGGAGCTGTGGAATGCTGGTCCTCGCAGTCCCGGGGCCTGCGCCTCACCCTCCTCTGCTGCTATGCAGTTGGTGCCGGCGTCCCAGCGGCTCCTCAGGTGCAAGGTGTGTTCGTTGTGCTACTCCTGTAGCGTGATAACAACAGCGGCGGAGAGGCAGTCTGAAACGAGTGGCACCCGCGAAGCGGGTGCCGCGAGTAGTTGTAGGGCTTTGGCTGGGGGCGTGGCGCTGTGAGGGGGCGCGGCTCACGCGGGAAGAGGACCAGCTGGAGCTGTGGAATGCTGGTCCTCGCAGTCCCGGGGCCTGCGCCTCACCCTCCTCTGCTGCTATGCAGTTGGTGCCGGCGTCCCAGCGGCTCCTCAGGTGCAAGGTGTGTTGGTTGTGCTACTCCTGTAGCGTGATAACAACAGCGGCGGAGAGGCAGTCTGAAACGAGTGGCACCCGCGAAGCGGGTGCCGCGAGTAGTTGTAGGGCTTTGGCTGGGGGCGTGGCGCTGTGAGGGGGCGCGGCTCACGCGGGAAGAGGACCAGCTGGAGCTGTGGAATGCTGGTCCTCGCAGTCCCGGGGCCTGCGCCTCACCCTCCTCTGCTGCTATGCAGTTGGTGCCGGCGTCCCAGCGGCTCCTCAGGTGCAAGGTGTGTTGGTTGTGCTACTCCTGTAGCGTGATAACAACAGCGGCGGAGAGGCAGTCTGAAACGAGTGGCACCCGCGAAGCGGGTGCCGCGAGTAGTTGTAGGGCTTTGGCTGGGGGCGTGGCGCTGTGAGGGGGCGCGGCTCACGCGGGAAGAGGACCAGCTGGAGCTGTGGAATGCTGGTCCTCGCAGTCCCGGGGCCTGCGCCTCACCCTCCTCTGCTGCTATGCAGTTGGTGCCGGCGTCCCAGCGGCTCCTCAGGTGCAAGGTGTGTTGGTTGTGCTACTCCTGTAGCGTGATAACAACAGCGGCGGAGAGGCAGTCTGAAACGAGTGGCACCCGCGAAGATGCAGAGTAATTTATTTGTGGGGGTTCACCTGATCTGGGCATGGAAAAAAGTGGTGATTTGAAACAGAACTTGCGTTTGTGGTATGTGATATTCCTTTGGGTCAAAACCATAGGTCTTTAAAGCACTGATCTCATTTTCAAATCTACAGTGTTACTAGCCGAAGCACTCATTCCAGTAGGTAGTCAAAGTATGGGCAGTATTCCCATGTGACTGATAATTACACAAAGGTACAGCAGGTCCAATAGTAACAGGAACCATCAAAGCTTCTGATGCATTCAAAGCAACCATGTTTAAAGGAGCTGTTATTCCTGTCTCTCCTCTAATAGGAGAAATAAGTGTAGGTTTATTTGAATTTACAGGTACAATAGGTGCATTTGGGATTCCAGTTGAATTCCCATTTGTCAGTCCTTCAGGTTGAGATTCATTGTATTGTGGTAGACGATTCAGCAATAAGTCACTTAGGAAGTCATCATCGGGATCACTATCCTCATCAGCTGTAACATTTTTCTTCTCTAAATGTTTTTTCTTTTCTTTTAGTTTACCCCTAACCTTATCTCCTTCTGTTAGGACAGGGTACATTCTCGTTCCCTCAGTAATGTCAGCTCTGCTAGCTCTCTGTTGTACAGCCCACCTAGCATCTGCTTATCTACTTATGGCTCTCCTACATCTACCCTGATATTTCTCTTTCTCCTTCTGAATGGATTTGTATTGACATACATTAAGTGCTTCAAATTGTAGAGGTCTAGGAGGCTGCTCATTTCATATAGTTGCCTCCTCTGATTTTCAATGACCCTCAAATTAACTAACCCATAATGTGGAAATCGTAAGACATCATCCTGTTCTGTAATTTAATGCCATTGTGTTAGCCAAATACATGTGTGTAATCCTTTGTTCATCATTACAACGTCTCCTGGCATATCCTTAGGTTGCACTTCTTCTCCCTCTCTAACAGGTATTGTCACTTGTCCCTGTACAATCTTTCGTATAGCTTTAAAGAATTTCATTTTCTTTTAACATTTTTGCATTTCACAAACGTCTCTCACAAACCAGGAAATACATTTTTTCCCCACAATCCTTTGTTTGGCATTCACAACCAATACCAGGGCGACTCTCTATGACGTATTCAACCAATCCCAGCGCGGCTTTGCACCAGCTGACCAATCTGAGCACAACATACTTTGATGTCAATCTCGCTCCTTGCAGCAGTTCACTCTCCTTTACAATGTCTCAGCGTGTTTCTTCTAAGCAAATTTACAATACAAGGCAATCAATTTCAACAACTAGTCTGTCTGCTCCACTAAAGAAAAATTGATTTTCACGCACCCCAGGTAGGTAAAACTATACTTCTATGTTCTAATTTAACATTCATTTTGAGTGACACCACGACCAGCGGAGTCTCACTCAGATCGATACAGTTATCCCTTGTGCACTGAGATCAACTATACTGTGAAAGACAGCGAGTCTTCTAAGACACTCAATGCTGCCTGGTGCAGGGATCCACCTCTAATTCACTTTGGGTTCGCTATCAAAATAATGAGGCAAGCGCTGGAAACTGGAAGACAAGAAAAAGGTTTATTTCTCATGAGGAGATCACGTCAACTGCAGACACCGGGATGTCTGAGGGAGGTGTTCTGCTGATAACTCCTTAGGCTCTTCCTTTTATACAGGTTTGACACAATGCATTTGTTTCATCAACATGGTTACACAAGCTTCGAGTCCCCGCCCCGGGCAGGTTGTCACACAAGCCCAACAGTATTTCTCTTCCCACCCAGGTCAAACAGACAATCTTATCTTGCAGCTGGACCTTGCTTCAGGGTCTAAAACATGTGAGACCGGCCAGGTATAAGATTCCGTTCTGTTGATAAAAACAGGTTCCATTGTTGGTAAAAACAAGTCTTGATGTTTGCAGTGCAATAAATCATGTTGCAAGAGTCTTTTTGGTGTTTGGAACCTGTGTGTGTAACTAGGTGTAGTAAGGGGTAGAGTGTCCAAAGGTTTGCCTGTAAACAGAGATGAGAGGAAAAACGAGTTTGTGGTAGCAAGTGGCGCTGAGGTTTGTTGCGGCAATAGAGTTTCTAGCCCCCAGCACACATACCAGGTCGGTCAGAGGGATGCTAGTAAGGGCAGGGTGAAACAAAGTTGGCCAACAGAGTACAAAATGGCTGTGATAGATTAAAATGACTGTAGCTTATGTACACATAGAAATTTCCACCAGACAAGATGGCGCAGGCAATGTTCACGATTGTCGTTTTGCTTTTAACAGTGGCCCCTTTGAACATAACTAGCCAGCTTGTCTATTTCGATCTCCATAATGTCGTGTATCTCTTGATCATACATTACTCTCATTTTTGTTAGCTGAGTGTCCATAGTCTTAGGGTGCAAGGTAGTTATGCAAAGAGAACACAAAGGTGGTATACAGTGTATACCCAAACAACAACCACATATTGTCAATACTGGGACCAAGAGAATCATTGATCTTTTCCCACCCCACTCCTTCAAGATGCCCCAAAGCCAACTTTCAATTGTCCAGGTTTCTGATCCCTGATGAATTTCTTAAGACAGTCTATGAAGATGTTCGATTGCTTCATAGACAGAAGGTTAATTATCAGGAATGTATATACAGCAGCTGGCACCGATGATGCGGCATGCTCCTCCACGGTCCGCTAGTACCACGTCCAGGACCACGCGATTTTGCAGGGTAACCAGACGGACTGCTTGGAGCTCAGCAGTGTTGTTGGTGAGGATGCCAGCAGTGACGTTCAGGGCGGTCTCTACCGCTTGGGATAGATGTCTGATGGCTCGGCTGTTTGCCATCGGACCCCATAGCGGGATGAGCCCTTTTGCTGCGTCGAGGAACTGTGATGAGGCAGTGTCTGCTTGATCAGTGTCTTTAGATCGTTTTTTTCGATGATGCTCTGCATGGGCTGTGTAGGTTGGTGGCAAAACAAAGGCGATGTAGCACGTGCCCCTCCAGTTTCTTGGGAGCCAGGTGTAGGCTTTGGTTCCGCAAACAAAGTACATATTGGGTGATGCGACAAGCGCAGGAGGGTTGGTAGTGTTCAAAGACCTTACAATGCTACAGGTGCTGTGACCCACATTCTTAGTCCCACAGCCTTCAATGCATACAAGGCCAGAGACGTTCATCACAGATAGGGCCACAGTCAGTGTTGCAGCAGTTCTTTTCTTCAGGTAGGAAAATGTGGCTCTGTTAGGATTATTGAACACTTGCATTTCAACTCGTTCTTTGGATGGGACATTCATCGGGAATGTCGCATTGATGGTGTGAGGGCAGAAGGGGCGGCTGTTCTTCCCGTTTTGTTTCGCCAGAACTCGTTGTAGAACTGGGCGATTGTTCCGTCGGAAGTGGCATTGTCTTTGTAACCTTCTTGTAGGAGTATCATCCAGGCAAGGCAAGATCTGTGAATAGAAAAGGGCGAAGGGATAAAAGGGATGAAATGTTCAGTGGCATGTGGTAACAGCCCACAGACCCAACAGTTGGTAGTATTGGTGGCAAGATTGTGCTGGTGCAACATCTGCACGAAAGAATTATTCCAGAATTCTTTGCGTCGTTCTCGGAGATGTGGCGGTAGTGATACCAGGTAGTGTTCTTTCTTGGTGATTGGTTGCATGGTGGGTGACAATGTTCTGTATGCAGGTGCATTCTCGTCAATGATCCAGAGTGCAACCATTAGCAGGAGACAGGTGAGAAATGCGGCTGCAAGTGCAATTGTCTTTGTGCTGTGCAGGTTAGCAGTCTTGGTGTCTTTGCGGTCGCTTTGCAGGTGTTCAGTTTCTTCCATCATCTTCGAGGAGCTCAACAACTGTTAGGACCACAGACTTTTGTCTGGCGCTATCCTGGTAGCGTTGTTTGACTGTGCTACCGATCTGAGACCTTGACTCAGTTAGTGGCCTGGTCGTTGGAGCTCCCTCCTTTTCGTCGATCTTAGGTTGTACCCTTTCTTGGATGGCACCGTGGGGTCGGGAAATTCTGTTAGTTCGAGGGTGTCTTCTTGTGGGTAGCAACTCAGAGCTGGTCGGTTCTTCGCGAGTACTTCCTCTTGCACCTCCACCCCTTCACAGGTTGCCAGGGTTGGAGGGACTCACTTGCAATGAGGAGCGTGCAGCCAGTTTTGTTTTCCTTCCACTCGGAGGGCAGTTTGGGTGGTGATCAGGACTTGCCAGGGGCCCGTCCACCTAGGCTCCAGATTTTTCGTTCTTTGAAGTTGCGAATCAATACCTGGTCGCCTGGCTATATTTCATGTCCCGGGCCCCTGGATATTATTATTTATTATTATTTATAAATTTATAAATTATTATTATTTATAAATTTATAAAGCGCCTGGTGACCCGGAGGCATCCCCGCGCTATAGAGCTGTGATATCCCAAGAGGAGGGGCGACCGGAGGATTATGTGGGGAATAAGAAAGTTTTTAGTTTTTTCCGGAAGAGGGCGTGGCAGGGTTCCAGGCGCAAGTGGCGAGGCAGTGCGTTCCAGCCTAAGGAGGCTTTGACCGAAAAGCGACGGCCACCGGTCCGAGCCTTCTTAAATTTAGGGACGATGGCCAAATGCTCGTTGTCCGAGCGCAGTGCCCTAGGGGCTTTGTAGGGGGCGACAAGGTCTTTCAGGGCGGCAGGGCCGGCACCATTAATGAGTTTGTGACTGGTGCACATTGCCTTAAACTCAACTCGTTGGCGGACAGGGAGCCAGTGCAGGGCCTTGAGGGCTGATTTGGCAGAGGCTCTGGGGGGGAGGTCCATTATAGTCCTTGCCGCGGCGTTTTGTGCCCGTTGGAGTTTGGCTAAGGTAAACTCCGGTGCACCGAGGTAAACGGCGTTGCTATAGTCGAGTCTGGCTAGGATGAGCCCTTGAACCAGCAGTTTCCTGGATATTGGAGGAAGGAGAGGGAGAATTTTTCGGGTTGACCGCAGGAGGCCAAAGCATGATCCAGCGGTCTTGGTTGCCTGGGTCTTCATGGTGAGGCTTGGTTCCAGCCAAACGCCTAGCGTTTTGACTTCTGACTTTGGAGTGGGTATCTCACCAAAGGTGTCTGGCCACACCGAAGCGGGGATTGATGACCATTTGTTGCCCAGGAGCATAATTTCGGTTTTAGAACCGTTCAATTTTAGGGAGGATTCGCACATCCAGGAGTAGATGTCTTGGAGGCAGTTCCGCAGGCTGTCTGGGTGTTTGTCCAGCTGGGAGAGGGAGACGACAAGTTGGGTGTCGTCAGCGTAGTTGACAATTTTGATCCCATAGGGGGTCACAACGTCTTCCAGGGGGGCCATGTAAACATTAAACAGGGTGGGACTAAGCGAGGACCCCTGCGGGACTCCACGAGTCAGTGGAAGGGGGTCTGAGCGAGAGTTGCCGTCCCACACCTGAAATGAACGGCCTGATAGGAAGGAGTTAACCCAGGCGAGTGCTGAGCCCACAATTCCTGCCCTAGCCAGGCGATGTAGAAGAACACGGTGATCCACCGTGTCAAAGGCGGCACTGAGGTCCAGGAGGATCACTGCCACTGATCCTCCTGAATCCAGAATGCGCCTTGATTCCTCAATGACGGAGAGGAGGGCTGTGTCCGTGCCCTGGCCGGGCCTAAAGCCAGTTTGAGATGGGCGCAGGATTTTGTTGGTCTCAAGGAATTGGGAGAGTTGGGAATTAACTAGCTTCTCCGCCATCTTGCTGATGCAGGGCAGGAGTGATATGGGTCTATAATTAGACATATCGTCAGGATCCAGATGGGGTTTCTTTAGCAGGGCTTTGACAACCGCATTTTTCCAGTTGGGCAGCACTGTGCCTTGGCGCAAGGAGATGTTAATGAGATCCCTGATGGTGGAGGTTATACTGGGGGCGGCAGCTTTTAATAGTCTGGCCGGGGCTGGGTCAAGAGGAGAGCCGCTTTTCATTTTGGCTAACGTGGCGGAGACCTCAATGAGGGAGGTTGCTCTAAAGGAGGACAGCCGCGGGCTGTTGATACAGACCTCAGTATCAGTGGAGATGTGGGGGGTGATGCTGGGGAGAGAGTCCAATATTCGCGAGATTTTAGAGTCGAAGAAGGAGGCGAAGTCATTACTTCTGTCTGGGGGGGCATGGGAAACGGTGGGTGCTGATGGGATGTTGAGGAGTTCTTTGACAATCAGGTACGCTTCTTTTGTGGAATTGGTGGCGTTTTGTATTCTGTTGTCATAGAATCCTGCCTTAGCAAGTTTGAGAGCTGATTTGTAGCGTCTAACTGCACTATTGTAGAGGTCTTTGTTACTGTGGAGCCAGTCCTTTCTCCACTGCCTCTCGGCCTTTTTGCACTCTTTGCGTAGATCCCTGAGGTCAGGAGTATACCAGGGGGCCTGGCCTTTTATCCTGTTTTTGATCTCCCGATTTTTTATGGGGATAAGATTATCGAGAGTGGAGGATATCCAGTCTCTGACTTGGGAGTCGGCGGTGGAGGGGTCCTCAGAAAGACTGGGGGTTGAAGCGTCCAGGGCTGTGGACCAATCCTCCATCGAGAGTCTGGCCCACGCTCTGTCTCTGGTGAAGGTGGGGGGTTTTTGAGGCTTTTTGAAAGCTCCAGGGAGATGGGTCGTGACTAGAAAGTGGTCCGTCCACGGGAGGGGTTGGGAGTTAATGAAAAGGAGGGAAGGGATGTTGGAAAACACCGGGTCGAGAAGGTGCCCTTTCGTGTGAGTTGGTTCAGAGTTGGCGAGAAGCAGACCCAAGGCCGCTAGGTCGTATATAAAGTCGGTTGCCCCAGTGTCAAGGGGATCCTCTAGATGGATGTTTAGGTCGCCTGTTATAAGGAAGTTAGGTGTCAGGTGTGCCGTGGAGGAAACGGTTTCCAGGAGGGCGGCTGTGAAGGGGCCAGAGTGGCCGGGCGGCCGATACACCAGAAGGCCTGACAGGGAGTTCGTCGAAGACAGCTGAATCGTGAAGAGGCAGCTCTCTGAGTCTTGGATCGCGCAGTCTTTGGATCGACAGATAAAGTGTTCCCTGTGGATAATGGCTAAACCACCTCCTCTACCTAGGGGACGGGGTTGAGACATGATGCGGAAGCCCGGGGGGAGAGCTAGGACGACGTCAGCGTTGGAATGCTCCGTAATCCAGGTTTCTGTGAGGAAAAGTATGTCCAGTTTAAGGTCGACAATAAGATGGTTGATAAGCAGGGCATGGTTGGGAAGTGATCTGCAGTTAAGGGTCGAGATTTTAAGGACAGGGGGAGGGACGGGGGGTTTTGGAAGGGAGAGATTGCCTGGTTTGCATTTGTCACAGCGGCGAAAAGGGACAGTGGGGTCGTGTAGTGCCAGACATGAGCTGTTTTTAGTGGGTCTAAGGCTGAGGAGCTCTCTGCGGGAATAGCTTACCTTAGAGGCGGCTGGGACAGACCTATAGTCTGGCCCTAGGCCCGGTCGAGCGCGGACGGGCGCAGACGGGCTGGACTTAGGCGCGACTTCGGCGCGATGCCGGCGCGCCCGCTGCGCTCGCCCGCTGCGCGTCCTGGGAAGGCGCATTGGAATAGGGGCGGGAGGCGTGGCCTCGAGAATGGGCGTGTCTAGGGGGTCAAGCGCGCGATGGCCGCAGCGCGATTCTCCACCTCCAACGACGCTCGAATCAGCTGAGCTGGTGCTATCCCGGCTGCAACTAGGTCCGTGGAGTGCAAGTAAGTCAGGCAAGGCTTGCTGCACCTGTTGGTGGATAATTGTTAGCTCGTTTGTCAATTTATGCAAATAATCCGACATTAATATGTTCAGGACATCGTTAATGGAGGTGGGTCTTGGTGCCGCCCAAATGGTCATAGGCCTGCCGAAGACCACCTCATATGGGGTCAGTCTGTGTTTGGTTGGGGTGGAGCGCATTGATAGCAATGCCAATGGAAGGGCGTCAGGCCATTTCAACCCGGTCGTGGCAACTATTTTGGCTGGTTTTAATTTCAATGTTGCATTGTGTCTCTCTACCAGGCCCGCTGGTTGGGGGTGGAAGACGGCATGGAACTTTTGTTTTACCCCCAACCCTCTCAGTATGTTCTGTATCACCTCGGCTACGAAGTGGGGGCCGTTGTCGCTCCATAAAATTCTGCAAAGGCCGTATCGGGGGAAGAATTTTTTCAGCAATACTTTTGCAGTGGCTAAGGCGGTATTGTCGCGGGTGGGATATGCCTCCACCCATTTGCTAAAAGCGCACACAACCACCAGGACATATTTTAGACCATGGCATCTCTCTAGTTGGATGTAATCCATTTGAAGGATTTCAAAGGGGTGGTCAGGGACTCCAAACCCTCCCCGTGGTACTACTGTCCCCTTCCCTGGGTTGTGTTGTAGGCAGACTATACATTGTTGTACTAGGCATTTTGCAGATTCTGCTATCTTGACATTATGCCATACTCTGGTGATTAGTTCAATCATGGGGGTGGAGCCTATGTGTGCTGGTAAATGTGCCATGGTCAATATGGGGATGAGGTAGGCACTGGGTAACAGCCATTTATTTCCGTCTTTAGTTCTCCAGCAATCTTCCTCGTCTTTTAGTCCCACCTTTTCCCATTCGGTCAATTCGTCTTGTGTGCATGTAGTCTGTATGTCCCTTACAGTAGTCCTAGCGTCAGTCCATTGTTCAGCTTGTGACCTGGTCACATACATTCGTGTCATAGTTCTGTCTCCTGCCGTGGCTCGGGCAGTAACGTCTGCTAGTGCATTTCCTTGTCCAATGAGATCAGTCAGTTTCCTATGTGCTTGGCATTTTATCACTGCTAACTTCTTGGGGAGGAGGACTGCTTACGTCAAGGCGGAGACTAAATCTCCATGCAGGATGGGTGTACCGTGTGAAGTCAGAAACCCTCTTTCTTTCCATAAGATCCCAAAATGGTGAACCACCCCGAAGGCATATTGGCTGTCGGTGTATAAGTTAACTGTCGTGTCAGTCGCTAGGATACATGCTCGTGTGAGGGCAATGAGTTCTGCAGCCTGGACTGAACGTTGGGGAATACGGGCTGTTTCCAGAACGGTTCGGGCTGTGGTGACAGCGTATGCAGCAGAGGTGGTGCCGTCGGGTAGTTTGATGCACGAACCATCCACCCATAGTTCTCCTTCTGGTTCTAGAAAGGCGGTGTCTCAGAGATCTATTCTACTCTTTGTTTGTTCATCGGTTAGTGTCACACATTCGTGTAGTGGAGTCACGCTAGGATCATTTTCGGGTAGGGGTAACAGTGTGGGTGGTGCATCGCTTTAGGGTAATGTTGGTGCTAGCAGGGTCAACTCATGTCCGGTCAGTCGGATGCTAGTCAAGTGTTGGGTTCTGGTCTGGTTTAGTAGTGTGTCGACTGCATGGGGTACTAAAACAGTGACTGGATTGGAGAGCACTATTCCTTCACTCTGGCGTATTGATACTGCTGCAGCTGCCACAGCGCGCAGGCACGCTGACGGCGCTCTGGCTACTGGATCGAGGGTGGCAGCGAAATATGCACAAGGGCGTTGTTTGTGACCAATTGATTGTGTTAGGACAGACAATGCACATCCCTCCCTCTCGTGTGTGTAGAGGAAGAATGGTTTGGAGTAATCTGGGGTTCCTAGGACAGGCGCTGAACAAAGGGCATTGCGTAGTTCTTTAAAGGCTGACTGGCATTCGGGGGTCCAGGGGAGAGGCGAGGGGATGTCTTTAGCTAGGAGGGAGAGAAGGGGTTTGACAATGAGGCTAAAGTTCGGTAACCACTGTCGGCAAAATGAGGTGAGACCTATCAAAGAGCGGACTTGCTTCTGATCTTTGGGGACAGGGGTGTCTAGAATTGTCTGGATCCTGTGAGGCGTGAGTTTCCTCCCTTCTATTGCTCCCTTCCTGTATTCGACCCCTGGAGTTGTGCTATCATCACCCTTTCCTTCAAGTCCTTCTTTTTCCTTTCTGTAGCCCTGTCATTTTCGTTTCTCTGATGCTCATAGTACTGGGCCATTTGGAGAATGGCCGTCGGTTTAGATGCTGCCCAGCTACTTTCACTGGCTTGTAATTTCTGGGATACATCTGGCAATAGTCCTTTGACGTAGTTCTGCACAAATAAGTGGTGTCCGGTTGCGGTGGACATGTCTTGTCCACTGTAATCGGAGAACACCGTTTCAAATCTGGAGAAATACTCTGGGACATCCTCTTGTGGTTTCTGGCGGCACGCGGTTACTATGGACCAGTCTATCTTTTTCTCTGGGATCAGCGTTTTAACTTTCTGCACTATTTTGTCAGGGAGGTCCAATATTGCTTTAACCGGTTTTTGACCAGGGTTCCGCTGTTTATCTAGTGTGTTGAGTTGTTCCCAGGTATGACCAAGCAGTTCGGTATGGTCTATTTTCCTAATCTGTTTCCACACATCTGCTGGCAAACATAACCCGAAGAACACGTCTATGTCGGCAAGTGTCATTATTGTTGATCCCAGAGCGGTACCTAGCTCGGTGTAAAAGGCGGTGGGGTTTTTTCGTAAATCCGGTAAAGATTTACGGAACATCAAAATGTCCTGTCTGTCCCATGGCTGATACACCCAATTGTAGACCACCCTTCCTCTAGCGTCTTGATGGTTCATATCGTCATGAGTCCCTTGTCCTCTAGGAGGTACCCAGTAAGGGGCAGCTTCTTTTATCGACATCATGCTATCTGGTTTTTCCACCGAGGGTCCTCCTATCTTAGATGTCCTGTCCTCATCTATCCGTCCTTGTTCCACGAGGTGACGGTATACTTCCAGTGTGGATGAAAAGAGTTCTGTAACATCGTTGTCACCTTCATTTCCGGTGTCTACTTTCCTATAGAGAGCCACTAGTCGCTCAGGCCCTACATCTTGGTACTTTTCTTCATATGCAGTAAGAGTGTGGTAGCCGAGACGTACAATAAAGTATCGTTTGTGATTTTCAACATAGGAGTTGCATATGTCAGGGATTTAACTATTTTATCAATGCCATCTCGCTCATTTGTACTTAATCGCGGGACCCTGGGCGCTCCTTTTTCTTTTGATCCTACCTCTACTACTGTATCCTTTGAGTCATTTGGTGTGTGTGACTCGTGGGAGCAGAGGCGGTGGAGACTGAGGCGATCGTGTCACCTCCGGCTATACTTTGGGGGTCCTGGCGTTGTACTACGTGATGAGTAGGGGCGTAAGGGGGTGGCATGTATATGATTGGGGGACCTAACAATAAATCATCATCTACCCTTTGTTTTGCCGGTAACTCGGGGTAAAGAGTCGTGGGCGTTCTAACAGGGCATTGACCTGATATTTTTGATTCCTGTTCCTTTTTATCGATTTCCTTTTCTTTTAGTTTTTCTTCTAACCTTTTACAGGCTTGGTAAGCTGATTTTCGCGTTTCTTTATCTTGTCTAGCTTCGTCTCTTTTCTTTCTTTGGGCTGCCTCTTTTCGCCATAAACCAAAACTGTCAAACATGGCTGGTCTAGTTTTCTTTTTGTGGAGAGCTAATTCTAACGTTTCTATTTTAGCGGGATCAAAAGATCCCGTCAGTGGCCACTGATTTACCCGGTCCTTCCTAGTGTATTTATGCCATAGTTTGCTATAAGCTACGGTGGCTAATCCATACTTAACTAACATGTCCTTGTTAGGGGTGCCTTCCTGCGGCGCCGGCTGACTGACCTCTAACAAACGGTCCGGTCCAAAACAATTGCAATCAAACAATCTAGAGAAAAGAGGCATGACGTATTTATCGGTCAAAATTAATATCTCAATCAATCAATTTAGACAAAAAGTCTGCACTACCTGTCCTTCGCTGTCTGCAAAGAGAGAGAATATTCCTATTCTTCGTTGTTTGCAAGCAGGGAATGTCTCAAATAACTCAATAAAAAAGGAATACTATTATTTCAATCAAATTAGTCAATCAATCAATTTAAGTCGTTTTTTCCCAACCTTACCCGGACCGTCTAGACAGTTCTTCGTCTTCCCCTTCCAGCGCCTGGCTGTCCTCTCACTCCAACAATGAATGCGGCGTTCCTCTACGGTCCCAGTCAGGACCGCAGGTCACTCGAGAGAGGTCCGTTCGGAACCGGTGAAGTTCAGCTGATCGGCAGCCAGACGAGGGTCCTCTCAGGCAGGTATACCCCAATCGTTTAGTCGTTCACTCCGTCGTTAGGACATCTCTACCGGACCCATGTGTCGCTGATGGACCCTCACGTTTGAGAGCCAATTGTGAAAGACAGCGAGTCTTCTAAGACCCTCAATGCTGCCTGGTGCAGCGTTTCACCTCTAATTCACTTTGGGTTCGCTATCAAAATAATGAGGCAAGCGCTGGAAACTGGAAGACAAAAAAAGGTTTATTTCTCATGAGGAGATCACGTCAACTGCAGACACTGGGATGTCTGAGGGAGGTGTTCTGCTGATAACTCCTTTGGCTCTTCCTTTTATACAGGTTTGACACAATGCATTTGTTTCATCAACATGGTTACACAAGCTTGGAGTCCCCGCCCCGGGCAAGTTGTCACACAAGCCCAACAGTATTTCTCTTCCCACCCAGGTCAAACAGACAATCTTATCTTGCAGCTGGATCTTGCTTCGGGGTCTAAAACATGTGAGACCGGCCAGATCTAAGAGTCCGTTCTGTTGATAAAAACAGGTCCCATTGTTGGTAAAAACAAGTCTTGCTGTTTGCAGTGCAATAAATCATGTTGGAAGAGTCTTTTTGGTGTTTGCAACCTGTTTGTGTAACTAGGTGTAGTGAGGGGTAGAGTGTCCAAAGGTTTGCCTGTAAACAGATGAGAGGAAAAACGAGTTTGTGGCAGCAAGTGGCGCTGAGGTTTGTTGTGGCAATAGAGTTTCTAGCGCCCAGCCCACATACCAGGTTGGTCAGAGGGATGCTAGTAAGGGCAGGGTGAAACAAAGGTGGCCAACAAAGTACAAAATGGCTGTGATAGATTAAAATGACTGTAGCTTATGTGCACATAGAACTTTCCACCAGACAAGATGGCGCAGGCAATGTTCACGATTGTTGTTTTGCTTTGAACAATACCAACCACTTCTCACTTTCACACAAAGTAAAGTCCCTATCCCTTAAGATGTTGTCAACGATGTCTCACGACAAACACCACAACACAGCAGACAACTACACTCAGTGTCTTCTACACTGAGGCTACCACATAGGTTTTTCTTAATATCCCGGGACCTTAGGCCACGACAGATCCCATAACAACTTCCACTTCTATGCATTAAGCGCCACTCTCACACAACTTTTTTCAACTTTGCATGACATCACTCAGCCATTTCAGAACTCCGCAATCTAAGCAAATGCAACTCGTATCCCTGTTATTACTCACACTCATTTACTGTTATGAGTTGTCATCGGAAATGCAAAAAGAACAAATTATGAACTGAATGCTGAACAAATCAAACATTCAGTTCTAGATCTGGGTTTAATCACCATGCACCCCAGATGGACCCAGCCATATGCAAATCAGTCTTGACCCTGCTCTCCATGGGAACATTCCAGCAAAAGCTGCCTGGCCAGGTCCCCCCTGGACCAGAAACAAGCATCCTGGGACCATGTTTGGGGTATCCCCCTCATTAGCCAGGCAAGCTTGAATCCAGTGGCACAGTGAGCACTGGACCAACATCTGGGTATACCCTGCGCACTTAGGGCGACAAAAGCATCCCCAGTCACGGATCTGGGTTTATGCCATTGTTTGTTTGCTCACCCTGCCACCCTAGTTTGGACCCAGCCAAATGCAAATCAATCTCTCCTCTGCTCCCCAAAAAACGATGGATTCAGGCTCAAGACTGATTTGCATACTGCTGGGTCCAAACTGGAATGGCGTGGTGAGCAAAAAAACGTATTGATTTATGCACAGATCTCTGGACTCGAGCTGAGTGCTTGACATTGTTCAGCATTCTGTCCATCAACTGTTCTTTTTGCATTTGTTACCCTAAGTGGGACAGGTATGTCCAGGCGTTGGTCCCCTGCTCACCATGCTACCGGAGTCAAGCTATCCTGGCTTGTTAGAAATAGGGTTTCTAGTTGGCAGTCGGTATGCACCCTGTCCAAGTAGGGAATCTCACTGTAGTTAGGGTAAGTTACACAGCTAAGATAACCTGTGGTCACCCCCTTGGTAGCCTGGCACGAGCAGTCAAGCTTATCTCAGAGGCAGTGTTTAAAGTATTTGTGAAATCACACACAAACACACAAACACAATTTAACACACTACAAAAGGACTCTATGCCAGTTCAGACAAATAGCCAATATTTATCTGAGCAAAACAATACCAAACAATAAAAATACAACATACACAAGTAAAGATATGGATTTTGTAAGAATAACTCAAAAATACAGTTCTTTGAAGTCGATACCGCCAACTGGGGCTATCACGGCGTTGTGACCAACAAATCCAATAGCGCAGTCAGACCACGATGGAGTCGGGGGTCAGAATTGTCGTCAGGAGGACATGCAAAACATGAACTTTGGAAACTAAGGGGCCTCGGGGACCTTGCAATGAAATCTGAAGATGAGGTGTCGCCAGCGTCCGTTCCGAGAGTCAGGCAGAAGTTGTTGAGGCCTTGGAGTCACACGCGCTGGGGATCAAGCTGCGCGATGTAGAGGTCAGGAGTGCTGGAGTCGGTGGGGTAGGGGCTGCAATGCCATTGATGAATCGTGGCACAGCATCGGTACTGAGCACGGAAGTCAGTAGAGCCAATGTGAGATGGGGCAATGCGATGTGCTCTTCACAAGCTGTACCTTCAGCCATGGTGCAGGCAGTAGCGTCGTTGACAAAGTCAGAGTCGATGGCGCTGCTGTCGGCAAACCAGGGGTTGCGATGTCGCGATCGATGCGTTGTGTTCTTCACAAGCAGTGACCATGACTTCACTGCAGTCAGCGATGTAGATGATGGTGTTGGGTTGCTTTTTCTTGTTTACAGCACAACCACTCAGTTCCAAGGGCCCTGGACTAGTTTTGGCACCACTTTGCAACTCAGGACTCACAACAGAGGAGTCTAAGTGCTGGTAACAAGATGTGGATGAAGTCTTTGATATTCCTGAGACATCCAACAGGAGGCAAGCTCCACTCTAGCCCTTGGAAGGCAGGATACAGAAAGCAAAGTCAAGTCCGTTCACTGTCCAAGAGGATAGCAGCAGCACAACAAATAGCAAAGTTGTAGTCCTGGTAGTCCCTACTGACAGCAACATAGCTCTTCTTCCTAGCAGAATGTCTTCAATCCAGAAGTGCTCTGATTTGAGAGTGTAAGAGGTCCAAAACGTATACCCTTTTCTGTCTTTGAAGTAGGCAAACTTCAAAGGAAAGTCACAGACACACCACAGGGGGGTGGAGACAGCTTTGTGTGAGGACAGGCACAGCCCTAATCAGGTATCAGAGACAACTCCTCCCACCACTCAGAAAGGCCCATCAGCCTGTTCATGACCCATCAGGATATGCAAGGCATACCTCAGCTCATTTTGTGTGGCTGTCTAGAGTGAATGCACAAGAGCCTAACTGCCATCCTAAACCAGATGCGGATTCTACAGACAGGCACAGGCTGGTTAAGCAAGAAAATGCCCACATTCTGAAAGTGTCATTTTCAAACACACAATTTAAAAACCAGCTTCACCAAAAGATGTACTTTTAAATTGTGAGTTCAGAGTCCCCAAACTCCAAATCTACATCAGCTCCCAATGGGATTTTGCCCATAAAAGATATTTCACGGCAACCCCCCATGTTACCCAATGGGAGAGATAGCCCTTGCAATAGTGAAAATAAAATTAACAGTATTTCACTATTAGGACATTTACACACAACAGCACATGTACTACCTTTTAAATACACCGCACCCTTAGGGCTACCTTAGGTGTGACTTAAATGTAGTAAAAGGGAAGGTTTGAGCCAGGCAAGTGGGTGCACTTGCCAAGTCAGCATAGCAGTTTAAAACTGCACACACAGACACTGCAGTGGCAGGTCTGAGACATGTTTTCAGGGTTACTCATGTGGGTGGCACAATCAGTACTGCCAGCCCACTAGTAGCATTTGATTTACAGGCCCTGGGCACACCTGGTGCACTTTACTAGGGACTTACTAGTAAATCAAATATGCCAATCATGGATAAACCAACCACCAATACAATTTAGACAGAGAAAATATATACTTTAGCACTGGTTAGCAGTGGTAAAGTGCCCAGAGTCCTAAAGGCAACAAAAAAGGTCAGAAAACAAGGAAGAAGAAAGCAAAAAGTTTGGGGCTAACCCTGCAAAAAGGGTCAGGTGAAACTCATTTGTCCATGTGAGTGGTTGACCAGGGGCACCGTTTCGAGAGCGAGCACAAGTCGCTGAAACTTACGCCGCCAGCACGTCATTGTGCCCGCCGGCACCCCGAGGAAGCCCGGAATCAGGGCTCTAAAGTTATAGGTACTACTTGATCCGTAACAAACATAAAAAGATTGGCGAGTCATTGTCATACCCACCCAGGCTGTAAAATAAACAAGCCTACACAACCACAGGGTCTGAAGAAAGCCCCCCGACCCGGCTGGGCATATATATGGGGCTGAAACATGTAGACCAGTGGTTCCCAAACTTTTGACTCCTGAGGACCCCCATTGAGTCACCACTGAAAGCCGGGGACCCCCAAGCAATTTGTAGGATTTAAATTTCAAACATTAAAACAGTAATTCAAAAAACATAAAAACACGTGTGCACACAAAACAAATACTCGAATTACTAAGGATTTCAGGGGCATATTTACAAGTCCCTATTGCCATGGGAACGTCACTTTTAGCGATGTTCCTGTGGCAATAGGGGCTTCGTCTTATTTACAAGGCAGCACCAAGCCACTTATTGTGGCTTAATGCTGCCTTGTAAATAAGGCCCCCTATCACGCAATGCTTAGCGTAAAAAAGGTGGGCAGTGGAAGTTACAGGGGGCGTTTCACTCCAACACCCATTGATTTTGACGCTGCCCTCTATTTACAAGGTCAGCTTAAATAGGAGACAGCACCCAAATTAAGACCATGAAAAACCTGGTCTTAACTTTGCGAAATGAGGAGAAATGCCTGATTTCTCCTCGTTTTTGCTTTTTCCAACGGAAAAAGCAAAACACCTCTAATTGTTTATGTTCAGAAAGGTGACCCTTCCTGCACATAAACAATCTTTAATAAAAATGACGTTTTGTAACTTCCATGTGTGCTGCATTAGGCAGCACACATAGAAGTGACAAAACAGCATTACAAAATTGTTCATGTGCAGGAAGTGGGAACATAGCAGCATCAGGATAATGATAGACTGGAAATAAACATATGTTGCTAACTTTTACCATGCAGTTTGCAAGCAGCTCTTTGATGACCGTTTATAGGACTCTGCTAGATTATGATAATTTACGTAGTGGGTCGCGACACTGCTAGTCATACTAGCAAATAACCCCAAAGAATTCTGGATAATGTAGTGGCAGCGGTGAGTACGCCTATGCCACGAGTATGTGAAATAATGCCATCCCTGGACACGTGTTTCGAGGTAATTGCCTCTCGTCAGCAGGGAGCAGGTAGGTATGCGGGGTGCCGAGTAGACTGCCAAAATATATAGGTAAAGTACCTTTCAAGGCACGCAGGTGCAGACACCAGGCTCGTCAGCCCAAAGTCGCTCGAATGAGCTTTAAATAATTTACGTAGTGGGTCGCGACACTGCTCGTCATACTAGCAAATAACCCCAAAGAATTATGATTGTCCCTTATGAATTGCAGTGACGAAAGAATCCCTGTGACAAAATCAGTAACCCATTGACCTATGCACATAAAATACTGTTTTTTAAAATGCATTGTACACGTTCTTTGAAGTAGGCATATTAACTCTCTGTGTCACATTAGATAAGTCAAAGCTGCCACTGGACAAAACTCTCATCTCTCTCCAGCAGGTACATTAATCACTGGCATTTTTTGGACACTTTTATAGTTGCTCGAAAACTGCTAATTTCACATAGAACTTTGCAGTGCTTTTAAAATTGCTGGCTGAGGACCCCCTGGGAATGTGCCACGGACCCCTGGGGGTCCTCGGACCCCAGTTTGGGAAACACTGATGTAGACCACTCACATGGACAAATGAGTGCGTTGGATTGGTAACTTGTCTTCTTACGCACCACACCGTTTTTACTTTCCTCCATTCCGAACTGAATACAAAAATTTAAGTTTGGCAATGAAGGCGATTTTAACTCACCTCACTTGAGCACCACTTATCACTGATCACTACTGTATTACCAGTGGGTCTACCTCCAGGTGGAGGATAGCATACCAAATTAAACCCAATGATGATGCTGTCACGTTTATAATTAGGCGGATAATCAAAATATACCACCCAATCACCTATGCACATGAACGAGGTTTTTTTTAAGAAGGCCAGAATACCTGACCCTGGTTACACAGGTACAAGTGATCCATTCTCCGTTGATAATTGATTACTGTTAGGAAGCTGAATGGATCGCAGCTTCTTCTTCCTTCCCCTTTTGATCTGATACTAATACTTGTATAGCTGATTAGACATTGGGAGCGTTATCAGGTATGTGAGCACAACAGCTGCTGCCTATGACACGACAGGCCCCTCCCTGATCGCAAGGATAACATCTAGCACCATCCTGTTCTGCAAAGTGACTAATCTCGTAGCCTGGAGCTCAGCAATGACATTCGTCAGTATCCCAGCAGTTTAATTAATAACCGCTTCAACAACTCTAGTTAACTTGAAGGCTATTTGCCATGGGGCCCCAAAAATGTAGCAGGCACTTTACAGCATCTCCAACTTGCTGTGCGGTAGTGTCTGTCTGATCTATATCCTTTGTGTTAACAACCCTTCTTACTCGGGCCAGGAATGCACTTCTACATTGCACCCGATGAGTTTTGTGATTAGACGTGGCAAATATACAAGGGGAAAAAGGAAGTAAAGATAACATGTGCCTGACCATCCCCTCGGGAGCCAGACATGAGCCTGTGACCCACAGACAAAATAGACATTATGGGGGAGGATCAAGGGCGGGCTATTAGTCGTATTCAGCTTGTGGGTGAAATTACATTTACTCTCACCCACCTTTATCTCCCCAGTCCCCTGGGCACAAAAATGAAATGTCTTATTGACCACTGGCACAGGTATCGGTTTATCTTAGGTAAGATTTCGACCTCAGAAGGATTGGAAGTACTCAGAGGTGTTAAACCATTGGAAATCAGCCAATTCTATTCAAAACCAGGCATTGTCCTTTACTCTATGGTACGTTTTTAAACAAGACTGAGGACAGTGTCCCTAGAGTCCCTTGTCCTGCTGGTCCCATGGTAGAAGCGTAAATATTCATTCGCAGTGTGAAAATCACTGGATGTTATATCCAAAGTAGAAAGATTAAATTGGAAGCACACCAGATGAAACAATTCATACCAACCCTTGCAACTGCCAATATATGACAATGGCATAGACAACACATTGTCGCTCTTATGAGTGACCGAAGGGAGCAACCAACAAACCCAACAATTAGTTGTATTGGACACATTATGAGCATGATGCTACATTTGTATAAATACATTGTCAGTGTAGGACTGCCTGTGTACTGCTTTATGTGGGCTAGAGTAACACAAATGTGTTCAGGGGGAGTGGGGGCTGTACCTACCAAGGAATGTACAGGAAACTTCTCCTCTAGAAACCAGTATATTCCAAATATTGTCACTATTGCAATCACAACAATTAATATGCAAACTATTTTACTCTTTGTCGACCAACTCCGTGCTAAACGCGGTGGTGCAAATGGTTGTTCCTCCTCATCAAAAGACTGATCAAAGGGATGCATTATGAAGCAAGGAAAGAAATGCAACAAAAATAATAGTAAAGGTAAGTGTCCCCAGTGTCCGTCAGAGCATCACTGGTACAGGCTTCTATTGCTCATCAATACGTTGGCGCTTTAGAGCTCACAATGTATCCCACGCTGATCAGGATAATGCACCCCCTCCAAGGGAACACGTTCAATCTATCCTGTCCGATGTCAAAACAGTGCACCAATCTCACATGATCCTAAACTAACTCTGTTGGTACTACAGCACAGTACACCCCAACTTACACAGTCCATCCCTGGCTAATCTGACTTCTCCTTTGGTGCACTATTTCTCAGCAGAGGACGCAGATTGTACCTGGTGACTCCAGGCACAGAGGGATCAATAAAAAGGGGCTCCTGGGTAGCTCGTATCTCCAGTGGAACTGCTGCATTCAGCAGTTCATCATTCTCCGCATCCGTTTGCGTCCAGGTCAGTTTAGTGTCACTAAAGGGGACAAACTGAGGTACCACCTCACACTCAGAGTCCCCTACTCAGTCTTTGATCTATTGGTCATAAGGCAAAGGCAGACGCACCCTTTTGCAATGAGTGCCATGCACCCAATTCTTTCGGGCAGCGACCTTGACTGCAGTATGTGTAGCCAGAAGGACCGGTTCAGGTCCCTTCCAGCACGGCTCCAAACACTTCTTCCGCTGAACGTTTCTGATGAGTATAACATTTCCAGGCCAAATGTCATGTCCGGGTCCCTCTGGTGTAGCGGGCAGGGACTCACGGACCTGTTAATGAATAGAACACAAATTTTCAGTTAGCTGGCACAGTTAATTGATTAGCAAGGGGTACTCAATATCAGAGAACCGACGAGGTCGCGGGACGCCCCAGACATTTGCCGGGCATCCAAACACGACCTCGTCCAGTGATAATCCTGTCCTAGAATGTGCTGTTGTTCTTGTCGACAAAAGAGCTAAAGAGTAAAGCATCTGGCCACTGTAACCCTGTTGTCTCCTGAACCTTATCCAATTTCAGTTTGAGAGTACCATTGTACTTCTCAATCAAACCTACTGACTATGGGTGATTTGAAGCATGAAACTTCTGCTTTATGTACAAACCATCACAATTTAACTGAATGACCTTGGCATTAAAATGACTTCCGTTATGGCTCCTGATCAAACGGGGCAAGCTGAAACGAGGAAAGAACTCCTTTAGGAGTACCTTTGCAGTCATCATGGCTGTATTATCTTTAGTGGGATAAGCCTCAACCCACTTACTGAATTCCAAAACAACCACCAAAACATACTTCAAATTATTGCACCTATCTAATTCTATATAGTCCATCTGGATGACCTCAAAAGGGAAAGTGGGTGGTGCAAAATTACCGGGTGGTGCAGGAGTACCCTTCCCAAGTTTGTGCATCATGCACAACTTTACTAAATGTGCAGCTGTTTTCGAAATGTTATCATTCTGCCATACCGGGTCTAACAACTTGGAAATACCCTTAGCATTAATATGGGCTGGGCCATGAGCCATGAGCCATTGTGACTACAGGAAGAACATATGCATCTGGCAACATCCATCTCTGCATCCCTTACTTTTCGATCCAACATCCCTCGTTGTTCAACTGTGCTATACTTTCTTGCCACATTGCTAATTCCTCTATTGTGGTCTCACTTTGTATTTACTTCATGTTCTCAAGTGTATCCGCAAACATGGTGATTTTAGGCACCCACCTAGCAGGACCTACTACAAACATACTTTTCATTTTGGTCTGGGCGGTTTCCTTAGCCGTCTGGTCTGCAAAAGCGTTCCCCCTTACCTACAACGCCAGTGACTTTCCCGTGGGCGTTACACTTCTCTATGGCCAGTTTCTTACGGAGTGTCAAAGCCTCAATAAAAGGTGCCCGTGTTGAATCTTGGCACCATGCAAAGTAAGAAACCCTCTCTCTGCCCAGAGTCACCCGAAGTTGTGCGCGACTCCAAAGGCGTACTGACTGTTAGTATAAATATTGACAACCAGTCCCTCACTCAATTCGTTAGCTTGTATTAGGGCAACAAGTTCTGCAGTTTGGGCCGACTGATAGGGAACTTGTGATGTCTCAACTACCTACGCAGCGTAATAATAGCATATGCAGCCATCGATATATAGTTACCCTTGAGGGTCAGATAAGGGAACATCAGTCAAGTCTACCCGTCCTTTCGTCTCTTCTTCCGTCCAGTAGACACAATCATGTTTATCAATCTCATCATTCTCAGAAGGAAGGGGCAGTAACGTGGCTGGATTCAGAGTGGCACATCTTTTGATCGTGATATGTTTGGCAAACAGTGCTAATTCATAGCTAGTCAGGCGTGCACTGGTGAGGTGCTGTGTCTTTGTCATATTCGAAAGTGTATCCACAGCAAGGGGTACCATGACTGTGAGGTCAGTATCAAGTACGAGACCAGCTGATTGTCTTAACGAGACGGCCACAGCGTGACCGCGCTTAAACAGCTCAGGAGGGCTCTTGCGACAGGGTCAAGAACAGCAGCGAAATAAGCACACACCGTTGTTTATCTCCGAATTTCTGTGTTAAAACAGAAAGCACGCAACTAGCCATCTCATGAACATATAATACAAAGGATTTAGTGTAGTTAGGGGTACCAAGCACTGGAGCTGAACAAAGCGCAGTTTTTAGTTGCTCAAAAGACTGCTGATATTCAGACGTTCAAGGTAAAGGCACATGCACTTCTTTTGTGGTTAAGGCTTAATTAGTATCCACTGACGACGGTAGGAAGTGACACCTATAAAGGCGCGTACATCTTTCAGGGTTTGTGGAACTGTCATTTGAACAATGGTACTAATATACTCCGGGGTCAATCTCCTACCCTCCTTCGACAGTAGGTGACCTAAGTAGGTGACCTCCTGTTGATAATACGGACATTTTGAAAGGGATACTTTATGGTCATGCTGAGCTAAATGCAACAACAATTTAACTGTACTGTCTCTTCAACCTTGTTCTGTATCTGAAGCGACGAGCAAGTCATCAACATACTGTAGCAATACATTACCTGTGGGGAGCGACAAAGAATCCAAATGGCCTTTCAATGCCCGACTATGGATACACGGACTCTCTGTATAGCCTTGAGGAGCGCAACAGAACTTAAAACGTCTACCAGCTAGAGTGAACCCAAACAGATATCTGCTCTCAGGATGAATAGGAATGCTGAAGAACGCATTTATCTAATCAATGACTGAAAAGAATTTAGCAGAAGAGGGAATCACTGTTGAAAGAGTGGTGATGCAAGGAGCCACTGGAAACTGGGTAATCACTATTTTATTAACTTCACGCAAGTCAATCACAAAACAATAAACATCTTCATGGTCCTCAAGAGAATCGGAGAGCGTCCGCTTAAGAATGGGAAGGATAGGGCTATTACAAATATTAGCTGTTGTCTCATCAACCACTCCCTTCTTAATCAAATCCTGCACAATTTGCAATAAGGCTCGCTCTCCTGTCTGCAGTTTTTTATATTGAGGGATACGAGGTAAAATAGCACCATCCTTAATGCGTATCGAAACAGGCGATATCTGCAACAATCCCACGTCCGTGCCACCTGTTGCCCACAGAGTGGGTGGCACATATTTGAATTAACAGGAAGGGGCGATCTTTGGACAGACACTGCTTAGCAGAAACCACATCTGGACCCATTGTCATATAGACACCTGCTGGGGAACAATAAATCGTAGCATGCAATTTTTTAAACAAATCCAAACCTATCAAATTCTCACCACAGTTAGTGGTCAGCAAAAATGGCGAATCCACAGTGAAAGGACTGATAGTCAATGCAACAGGTCTTGAAATGGGGCTTACAACCGGTACACCAGAAAAACCTACCAAAACATTATTATGGCAGGACAGAGCTACCCCAGGGACCATATTTCGAGAAACAGAACTTTTCGTCGCACCTGTGTCGACCTAAAATTTCTTAGTCGAACCTTGCAGTTCCGCTGTTACATAAGGACCACGCTGGTCCACGGGTATCGGAACTGGTCCCCCACTCTGTCCCTGGCTGTCCTAGCTGTAAGACATTCCTGTCACTTCATCCACATCATAATCATCGTGGTAGTACTGTCCATCCCAAGGGTCATCAAAGTAGTTATTATCAGAACAACCCTTGAGCCTGTAGCGTTCGGAGCCCTGCCTGCCGCACCAGCTCCACTATCCCTTCCACGAGAACCTCGTCCTCTAGGGACCGCCACCTTCTGCAAAAGCACAGGACAGTCGCTACGCCAATGTCCCTCCTCTTTACAATACGCACACTGATTCAGACCCAGGGGCGTAGCGTTTGGCTGCCTACTAGTGCATGGAAGCTGTCGGGCCAAACCACCACGTCCTCTACCATTCCCTCTAAAAGCCTGGTGCAAAAACACCTTTGTCTTCAAATCCTTATGCTCTTTCTCTGTCCTCTCCTTTTCCTCAGTATCCCTATGCTCATAGTACTGTGCCATATTCAAAATAACAGAAGGGAAAGAGGTGGACTAGGTGCTTTTGGAAGCCTGCAATCGAGTCGCAATCTCAGGAAGCAAAATAGCAACAAATCTATTAACAAACAAACGAACACCTCCCTCAATAGACAGATCCTGCCCACTGTAATCCAGGAATAGATCTTCAAACCGAGTGAAAAAACACACACACTCATCTTTCTTTTGTCGACAAGCCGTTAACTTGTCCAAATCAATCAAAGAGAATGCATATACGTAATGATTAAAGCAAGTATCTCTGCTCTAGACTTATCACCTGGCTTCCGTTACTGATCCCATACTTTAATTTGTTCCCACGTACCCCCCCAACTCTGCAACATGGTCTGGAGTATGCACCTGTCTACAAATATCAACCGGAACAAGAAGACCAAAAAACATTTCAATATCAGCCAGAGTCATCACAGTGAAGAAGGCGGCTTCAGTCAATTTTTTATAATATGCAGTTGGATTCTTCCTAGGATCAGGCAAATGAGTCTTAAGAGATAAAACTTCACTCCGTTTCCACGGAGTGTAAACCCATTGTTCCTGAAACCGGACTGCTACTACCGCTCGAGTCACATTACCCCGCCCATCCGTTAACTCTGGAATCTTGGGTGTTATATAGAATGAACCTCTCTCATCGGAAACTGGGATACCGACTAGGGGCTCTTCTCATGCAGTCTGCCTCTGTAAGCTATGATTGTCGTAACATCACTGAAAACTTGATCTGGGCTCAAATCACTAATATACACACGATCTCTAATATCATGTAAAAGTTTAGGTGCTTCTGATTCAAAACACTGCTGCGAAAGACCAAAGTTGCCGATATGTGCTTAAGAGCATGCTGCTGTATAAAAGTCTCACTCTCGCATTGTTCTCCAAACATCCTCCACACTGTAAATGGGATCATGAGCCCATTGGGAAGCCTGATTAGCTATTATCCTTCTCTCTTCATCTCCCACATCAGATCGTACTAACCTCCCCATACGTTCCTTAAATTTCATCCAGTCTCTACCCTCAAATCCACGTACCGGTGTCCCACTACTCAGTAATGTCGAGGGATGAAAAAACAGAGTGGGAGTAGCAACGGAAGTAACAGGCACTAACGCTGCTGCTGGCTGTGTCCCAGGTGTAAGAGCTTGCGAAAGGGACGTTGAAACAATAGGTGTAGCAGGAGTACTAACAGTCATAGTTGCCATAGACAGCGAGGACAAAGAAAGGACAGGAGGTGCTGTGGTCAAAGCAGCCTGATCAACAGTAGCAGGAGCAGAAACAGCAGAGACAGAAGAAACAGGTGACTGGGACTGTGAGGGAATAGCGGGATATATGGAGGTGGGGGTCGAGTATCTAACAATTCTTCTAAAAAAGTATAATTTTCTTCTTGGTAACTTCACATTCAATACCCTTCTCTTGCTTTTCCCTGTCATGTGCTACGGCCTTCTGAGTCAACGTCTGCATTCTCCCTTTCCGGGCCTCTTTCTTTGCTTTCATTCGCCTCTGTTTAGCTGCTTTTTGCCACGTTCTAAGGGGATGAAATATAGACTGTCTACTTTTTTTCTTAAACAACTGTTCTTGGAAATACTAGATCTTTCACTCATCAAAAGTGCCTGACAGAACTTAAAACTTCTACCAGCTAGAGTGAACCCAAACAGATATCTGCTCTCAGGATGAATAGGAATGCTGAAGAACGCATTTATCTAATCAATGACTGAAAAGAATTTAGCAGAAGAGGGAATCATTGTTGAAGGAGTGGTGATGCAAGGAGCCACTGGAAACTGGGCAATCACTATTTTATTAACTTCACGCAAGTCAATCACAAAACAATAAACATCTTCATGGTCCTCAAGAGAATCTGAGAGCGTCCGCTTAAGAATGGGAAGGATAGGGCTATTACAAATATTAGCTGTTGTCTCATCAACCACTCCCTTCTTAATCAAATCCTGCACAATTTGCAATAAGGCTCGCTCTCCTGTCTGCAGTTTTTTATATTGAGGGATACGAGGTAAAATAGCACCATCCTTAATGCGTATCGAAACAGGCGATATCTGCAACAATCCCACGTCCGTGCCACCTGTTGCCCACAGAGTGGGTGGCACATATTTGAATTAACAGGAAGGGGCGATCTTTGGACAGACACTGCTTAGCAGAAACCACATCTGGACCCATTGTCATATAGACACCTGCTGGGGAACAATAAATCGTAGCATGCAATTTTTTAAACAAATCCAAACCTATCAAATTCTCACCACAGTTAGTGGTCAGCAAAAATGGCGAATCCACAGTGAAAGGACCGATAGTCAATGCAACAGGTCTTGAAATGGGGCTTACAACCGGTACACCAGAAAAACCTACCAAAACATTATTATGGCAGGGACCATATTTCGAGAAACAGAGGTATAAGGAATGTTTCCCCAACTCAGACTCAGACAAGCACAAAAGTGAGAGAGAGCATGCGCACCGCCACCAGTTTCACATTCTGTTTTATCCCTGTGGTTATTCAGGTGACAATACCACAGCAGGAAGGTGTAACTCACATACCTTGTCATTGCAATTATGTAGTGCTTTGTTGTCATTAATATTTCAGCAAAGCATTCCTACCTCGTATTTTGAAAGCATTCCTAAGAAAGAGGAAGGAATCTTGTAGTCAGTATTTGCAATACAATCGCAGTGAAAACATAAGAGTAACCATAAACTGAACAATAAACATAACAGCAATCATATGGTCATCATACGCAACACAACAGTGAAAACATGCAAGCAATCCTCGGTTATCACACGCAAAACAATTACAGGGAAAACGTAAGAGTATCGATCCATCTGGTCATCATACACATCACAATCACAGTAAAAGCATAAAACACATAAGATCACCCCCCGGGGCATCATACGGAATACAATCGCAGTGCAAACATAAGTGAAAACATAGGAGCCACTACCTGGTCATAATACGCAACACAGTTGGAGATAAAGCAGAAGAGTAACCATCTAGTCACCATACTAAACACAATCACAGTAAAAACATAAGAGCAACCTTCTGGTCATTATGTATAACACCTAAACACTTGCACACTGGTTTCATATAGAACCCTTTCAATGATGACAATGCTGTGGAAGCATAAAAAACCATTACAATGCTTTATAAGCTTAATCAACTTCAGTTCTCACTCTGCTTTGCTCTAGTCCATTCTTTGCACAACTGCATGTGCACAATAGGATGGCCTCTACTGTCATCATGCACAGCACCAAATACACTTTCTAAACAGACTAACCTACCAAAGCAAACTTCTCCTTCCAAGCTACCTGTCCACCAAAAGCACTTCGGAGCCTTTTAATCCATATAAAGCACTATATAAATGTAACAATGCTATTCAGTGGGGTTGTTTGATGGAGTGTAAATGTGAGAGTTAGTGTTATTTTGAAGCTCTGGAGAGGCTCCAGAGGTTGGGATGTAGGATCAGATATATAAACGGTTGTATTTGCAAACTTTCCAAATCAGTTAAATCAGAGTGTTTGCTAACTCTAGACCCCTTATTTTTATGTACTAAACACAAATGGAAAATTTAGAAAACTTTTTCTGACTCACTTAATGTATTTTGAAACAGACACCGAATTGTTATTTGGGGCAGGCATGTTTTGGGTGACCCTTACAAATACTCTTTTGGTACTTCATATATCAGTGTTTTGCAACTGTGATCCGGCCACAAAACATTGAAAGGTTACAGACTCCCGAGTTCAGGTGTTAAGTCATTTGCAAAGGGATCACTTCCGCTGCTTGCAGGTTTTGTAATCATATAAATAAAAGGCATGATCATTTGCAATACCAATAGCTTAAACTATTGCAAATGTGAGACCAATTGCATTGCTTGTTAACCTGTGACACGGAGGCCTTCAGGCTCACATACTTTTAAAGTTCAGCAGCTGTGTGCTTAACTCACCCTTAGCCTACATCAGATTTGTGTAAAGTGCTGCGGATAGCTGGTGTATCTGCGGTGAGCGTTGGGAAGTTATAATACAGGAATAATGCAGTATGTGCATGGTGAATGCATGTGTTGGATGTATATGTGACTATAAGCGTTACAGTACCTGAAGGATGTAGTGCTATGCAGTGCGTGCAGAACAAGTGCATGTGCTGGGTGCACCTGGGAGTGGTATGATACATAGAGGGTGCAATGCATGAATGCTAAATGCATATGCTGGATGTATGTGTGCCTATGAGCAGTACAGTACATATAAAAGATACAGTGCTAGGCTGTGCGTGCATGTTAAATCCATATGCTGGATGTATGTGTGCCTATGAGTGGTACACTACATAAAAGATGCAGTGCTGGGCAGTGCAGGCAAACATGCTGTCGGGGCCGGACTGGCAGTAGCGGGCACCGAGCATTTTCCCTGGACACCTCTCAGGAAGGAGAAAGAGCTGATCACTTAATAATAAAGAGTAGGGCTCGGGCCTGGACTTACCTTTTGATGCACGTATCACTGTGGTCGACTTCCAGGGGTGAACCCTAGCCACTACCATGGCTTGTGTTGTGGTACTTTCAGCCTGGGAGACACTCCTGCTATGACAGACTACTTTTCAAGAGGAAGAGGGAGGAGAGGAGTGGACACTTCAAAAGAAGCAGAACTCCAACATAAAACTTCAAAACTTTGGTGTCTGGAAACGGACTATAAGAAGGGGAGTCTGAGAACCTAAAAATGTTAATCTGCCAAGCATCCAAATGGGCTGTGCGAGGAGGGGAAGCTCTGCAAGACTGATGACTGTGACCAGGACTGAAAACAAAGGCCAGCTAGTCTCCTTGCTGGGTGATTGGACATCACCCAAGGAATCAAAGACCACTGCCCTGGAGTACCAGCGCCTGCCTGCTTTCTAAGACTAGCGTAACCTGTGAGAAAGAGGAAAGTGTTGGAGGGAACGGAGACTAATGGGGAACCCTGTTGAGTGGACTCCCTATGCGAGATGTGGGAAAACTGCTGCTGCATGGATCAGGTGGTTGCCTGTGCGCAGGATAGAGTCAGACACTCCCATATCCCAGGAGAGGGCCGCCATTAATTTAACCATGTGACGTGCTGCACTGATCCGGCCGAAGCCCTGCATAGTAGCGAGACGGTGTCCACGTAGGCAGGATGAGCTGCCGTGGGAAAGACTGCACTGCAGGAATGGCCATAGCCTTGTGTGGTAGCGAGGAGATGAGCCTGTATGCCAGTAGGGACCATGTGGAAACGTAGCCTTATGCGGTAGCAATGTAGCGACCCCGTAAGCCAGGAGGGGCCGCCATCTGTGGAAAGTTGTATCATGCTGAACGGGCCAGAGCCCGCAGACTTTGAGTTGTGGTGACCCCATATGTCAGAGGGGGTCTTCAGGAGTACCAAGGACTGGACTTGTTCTGCCCCACCGCCATAGATGTGAGGATGTGTAGAAGCACCTGCACACCATCACCCAGGGGAGAGATCCAAGGAAGGATCATTGTAGCCACCCCTCATCAGGAGACAAACCAAACACTTACTTCTCAGGAGGAGCAGCAGAGAGAATCAGTTTATTTCAGACCGCAAGTGAGAGACTCTGCACCAGGTGAGTGCAGCCTCCTGAGCCATGTGCGACTGACTTAACGGATTTCAGCTGCAGCAACCTCCCACAGACATGGGGCACTCAGTAACTCCAAACGCTTCAAACCTACTGGTGCTGGCAAGACTGGTAACTGACCTGTTGGCCACAGGGCAACTTGCTGCTAATTTAGCACAATAGTGCTAGGGCACTGCCGTAACGGATTTCAGCTGCAGCAACCTCCCACAGACATGGGGCACTCAGTAACTCCAAACGCTTCAAACCTACTGGTGCTGGCAAGACTGGTAACTGACCTGTCGGCCACAGGGCAACTTGCTGCTAATTTAGCACAATAGTGCTAGGGCACTGCTGTCTTTAAGTTAGAGTCGTAGTGGGCTCTTGAGGCTCCTAAGAGGCATACCCGTGGATGTTACCAATAGTGAAAGAGGAATAGCTGCAGTCACTAACACTAGGAATAAGTGGGACAAAGGACCGCCATAGAAACACTAGAGCCCTAACTTCAGGTAAGGACTGTGTGATTGTTTGTGAATGTCTTATTTCCATTGTACTGATAGCGGTAGAAAATAAAATACTTCTCTTTTTCTATAAAAGTGAGTATTTGCCTGGGCAATGATTTATTGCTGCTGCTGGGTACATTTTGAGTTGTGAGCCCCTTTTCACTATCCTGCATCTACCTCCCCTTGAAGGATCCTTCAACTGCTCGGCCATGCTATAGTGAGAGTCAAGTGCAGAAGGGGTACTTGGCCCAGTTGCTCAGATTCTGTAGTAGCTCGGGTCCCAGGACATCAGGAGTAAAAGGCCTCAACCCTCACAGTTGTGCCCAGTAGCCTGAGCGTGCCCCACGGCCCTCTGAAAGGGTTTCTGACACAGTGGAAAATCAACATTGGCAGTTCATAATCTTCCTCTTTTGCCTGAATTCAGCTCCATAAGTGTTAAAAAAAACATGATGGCTCCAGTGGTGGCATAACTGCATGTGCTAGGGATCCCATTTGTCACTAAACTGGGCAATTGGTTGCTGTATGCCTCAACCATGGACCAAATTAATCGGTTGTGGGAACAGACAAGAACAACAATCTGTCATTTGGGTCTCCTGCTCACATTCCAGAGTTCCAGCTCACTCCTTCCAAATTTATGGTATTCATTTGTGCTAGTTTCAGGATGGATCTGGAGAAAGTATTTTTAGAAGAGAAGACAATTGTTTGTCTGCGGTGCTCAAACTCTTATCCAGGGTACATTTACCTGCCAGTTTATAGTTCGAAATCCAGGGTCACATGGCAGTGTTTGTTCATACAATTTAATGGGCCAAGTTGTATCAACGTCCTCTCCTGTGGCATCTCAACAGTTGATGGTCACTTACAATAGACTCCTTAGACAAGATAGTTGCTCTACCTTCAGAGGTCAAGGACAGTCTTCTGTGGTGGTTGGATACTCAGAATCTATCCAGGGGACTGGTGATGCACTAAGAATCTCCAGTGGTCTACAACGGACGCCAGCTCTCTGGGTTGAGGGCAAGGGTGCTAAACAAGGCTTGTCAGTTTAAGTAGTCATTCCTGGAGAGTCACAAGCCATCAACCTGAGGGAACTCATAGCAACCTTCCGAGCCTTCAAGTATGTTCAACACCAACAGATTCAAAACAATGTGTTTGTCAAGACAGACAACTCACACATAAATCACTAAGAGAGTACTCTCTCAAGAACTCTCAGTATGATCTCTGCTCAATTTTCTACCTGGGCATAGTAGATTTTTATTCATTTATTTTTTATTGACAGCGGTTCACATCAAGGGAAGCAACAATGTGATAACAGACAGTCAGTTTCCATCTTCACATATTCTTACATTGTCCAGAATGATTTTCTGTAGAATTTGCCAAAACGAAGGAGCATTCTCTGGTTTGCAACAAAGAATAATGCCCTCCTTTGCAGGTTCTGCTCCAGGGTTCTGGAGAAGGATGCTTCGGAAGTAGACGTTCTAGTAATGAAGTGTCCCAGACATCTGCATTACGCATTCCACTCTTCCCCTGAATACTCTGGGTTCTCTCCAAGTTCAAAAGAAGAAGGGAGAACTGATTATAGTAGTTCTGTATTGATCCTGGTCTCCTCTGCTGCAATCACTGGCACTTTTTCCATCTTAGGAACTTCTATAATATCAGTTTTCTGTCAAACCTTCTGCTCTGCCCTTCCAACTCAAACGCAATCTTTTGGTTTGGAAGTTGAGAACTCCAATCTAATGGCAAAAGGTCTATCCTCATCTTTGGTGGTGTTCATTCAGAATTCTAGAAGGCCTTCCACTTTAAATTCTTACTCAAAACACTGGAAGTCTTTCAACACATGATGTTCTTCTCATAACCTTTGAGCGCCTGTTTATTAATTCTCTGTTGTATTAAACTTTCTATAGTTCTTTTTGTACCTAAATCTTTCTCAACTCTGAGGTCTCAATGGTTCATTACATTTTCTTAATCTTCATCTCTAGTGAACCTCTAATCTCTAGAGTAAGAGGATTCAAGAGCTTTGCAGTGGTGAACCTGTAACAAATTCTGTCTCTCCTGCGTGGGATCTCCCTTCAGTGCTAACAGCCTTACGTCTCATCCTTTTAAGCCTTTAGAAAGTGCAGACTTGAAATTTCTATCTTTCAAAGTTCTTCTGTTGGTGGCCATTACTTTGGCTTTTAGGATTGATGAATTGTGGGCCTTGAACTGTCGTCCTCCATTCATTAGGTTTATGGAAGATACGGACAGCCTAAAACCTGACCCTACCTTTGTTCCTCAGGTTAATTCTGTCTTTCATAAATTGCTAGAGATGAATTTTCGTTCCATTTATCCTTCTTTCTCTAATGGAGAACAGTTGTCGAGCACCCTGGAAGTTAAAAGAGCTCCTTAGATTCATTTTGACAGGCTTCAGCAATACAAAAACACTGACCACTTGTTTGTGAAATCTAGGCGTATAAAGATGACGACAATGACACTCAGCAGAGGGATTAAATCTACCATCTTACTTACATTATGCGACAATTCTGAAGATCTTCCAATTCATGGGAGCTCAAAAGGTGGATGGCTACTTCTTGTGTGGAATTTCGGGAAGTGATAATTTAGGACAGTGTTTCCCAAACTGGGGTCCGAGGACCCCCAGGGGTCCGTGGCACATTCCCAGGGGGTCCTCAGCCAGCAATTTTAAAAGCACTGCAAAGTTCTATGTGAAATTAGCAGTTTTCGAGCAACTATAAAAGTGTCCAAAAAATGCCAGTGATTAATGTACCTGCTGGAGAGAGATGAGAGTTTTGTCCAGTGGCAGCTTTGACTTATCTAATGTGACACAGAGAGTTAATATGCCTACTTCAAAGAACGTGTACAATGCATTTTAAAAAACAGTATTTTATGTGCATAGGTCAATGGGTTACTGATTTTGTCACAGGGATTCTTTCGTCACTGCAATTCATAAGGGACAATCATAATTCTTTGGGGTTATTTGCTAGTATGACGAGCAGTGTCGCGACCCACTACGTAAATTATTTAAAGCTCATTCGAGCGACTTTGGGCTGACGAGCCTGGTGTCTGCACCTGCGTGCCTTGAAAGGTACTTTACCTATATATTTTGGCAGTCTACTCGGCACCCCGCATACCTACCTGCTCCCTGCTGACGAGAGGCAATTACCTCGAAACACGTGTCCAGGGATGGCATTATTTCACATACTCGTGGCATAGGCGTACTCACCGCTGCCACTACATTATCCAGAATTCTTTGGGGTTATTTGCTAGTATGACTAGCAGTGTCGCGACCCACTACGTAAATTATCATAATCTAGCAGAGTCCTATAAACGGTCATCAAAGAGCTGCTTGCAAACATGGTAAAAGTTAGCAACATATGTTTATTCCCAGTCTATCATTATCCTGATGCTGCTATGTTCCCACTTCCTGCACATGAACAATTTTGTAATGCTGTTTTGTCACTTCTATGTGTGCTGCCTAATGCAGCACACATGGAAGTTACAAAACGTCATTTTTATTAAAGATTGTTTATGTGCAGGAAGGGTCACCTTTCTGAACATAAACAATTAAAGGTGTTTTGCTTTTTCCGTTGGAAAAAGCAAAAACGAGGAGAAATAAGGCATTTCTCCTCATTTCGCAAAGTTAAGACCAGGTTTTTCATGGTCTTAATTTGGGTGCTGTCTCCTATTTAAGCTGACCTTGTAAATAGAGGGCAGCGTCAAAATCAATGGGTGTTGGAGTGAAACGCCCCCTGTAACTTCCACTGCCCACCTTTTTTACGCTAAGCATTGCGTGATAGGGGGCCTTATTTACAAGGCAGCATTAAGCCACAATAAGTGGCTTGGTGTTGCCTTGTAAATAAGACGAAGCCCCTATTGCCACAGGAACATCGCTAAAAGTGACGTTCCCATGGCAATAGGGACTTGTAAATATGCCCCTGAAATCCTTAGTAATTCGAGTATTTGTTTTGTGTGCACACGTGTTTTTATGTTTTTTGAATTACTGTTTTAATGTTTGAAATTTAAATCCTACAAATTGCTTGGGGGTCCCCGGCTTTCAGTGGTGACTCAATGGGGGTCCTCAGGAGTCAAAAGTTTGGGAACCACTGATTTAGGAGATTAGTAGAATGGCTACTTGGTCATACTTCTGTTAAGATTACTGCCCGACTGCTGTCTCAGACTTACAGTTGAATCTGGAGACAGGTGATTTGAATTCTGCATTTTGATTTATGAAATTGTGCACTTCAGTACATGCATTAAATTTAGGGTGTAGTACAATTAAGACTGCATAATACCGTTGTTATTTCTTGGTCAAAGGCCTTCAGGTTTGGCATACCTTATTTAAAATGAATTAGATGAGAACGGAGTAAGGTAGGGGTAATATCCTGGTTATTTACAAGTGATTTTCATCACCCTCAGTCCATCTTGTTTTTGTCACAATCATTATACCCCACTCACCCGCCCTTTTTTCAGTTCTTTGACAGAGGCTTAGATATATACAGGATGCCAGTCTCCTTTATAGCACCCGGGTTGGGAAGGTGGGGCTACCATTTTAAGATCCTCCTGCTTTGTTCCTGTCATGAGGTGACTGTGATGAGGATGAGATGGACAACGAATAATGAAGATTTTTGGTAAGTAACCAGGGTATTTCAATTTGTTCTCTTTTGAGGGGTCCTCCGGAGCAGAGATAAAAACATTTCTTTTTACCTGGTCCTGCATCATTAACAGTCATCAATGATATGCATTTTACATTATTGCTGCTGTGTTTGATGATATCTGCTTGGGGTTTGATATGTATTGTGACAATAGTCACGAAATGGCCCATATACAATTAGCCACTTCCTACTACAACTGATCATCCCTTTACAGTGGTGGGAGTTTGTTTATGTCTGGCCCTCTCAAGCCAGGTAAACCAACACACAGAAATACCCTGGAAACTCAATAATTGGGAAAGTGGTAACAGAAACTCTACTAAATAGCAGCACAGTTACAGTACACAGCCAAATGGATGACAGGCAATTAAACAAACGAGATAAAATATGTAGCACATAGATTATGCCTGCCTCCCATCATATGGCCCTATATGGTGACTAAGTTGAAAAAAACAACAGTTTCCATGTTTAGTGCAAACAGGAAGACATTGTTAAAATGATGTCTCATTGTACTGGTACTTAATAGCATGTGCTCCTGATGTTCCCCTCTTCTGCCTTCTCGGTTTAGACCAGTGCTAAAGTTGTAATAAAATAGGTGTCAGGGCTCTCGGCAGGAGGTCACTGCAGCTTGCACTACCCATTGCCCATGCCAGAGTTGCCATTGACTGTACCTACACAACTACTAACCTTAACACTCCTACAAATGTGACAATTCAGATTATTCCAGGCCCCCAAAGTTATAAAAACAGCTTGGGTGACAGGTATAAGTCGCTTCAATATATACTGAATTAATTAACACCTGTTGTTCTGCTCATCTCTAAATTACATGTACAGTACACCATGTGACAGAGTGTCATAAGTGCCGTTGGACTCTTATGTATTGTAATTGGCTAAGCATAAGAACGAAAGAACACCATAGACCACAAACGGTTGGTGTCCTCAATACGACACCTCTGACGTGTAACCCAGGCTTAAATGATCAAATAATAGAATCCAGGCTGATATGGAAGGGAATGTGTTAACCATACAGTCACACATTTGGTCTGGCCTACATTATTTATGTATTAAGATTTATAATATGCTATTTGAGACCTAATAAATATATAAATGTTTCAAAGTGATCCGTAATGAAAATCTAAATGCAATTTAGGGATACATTTTGATTCCAATTTTGGCCATGGGGCCCAAGTGCACAAAATTTCAACATCATGTTTTTTCCATCAGAATATGATATTCCCATTCCTAAAACCCTATCTTGAGACTCTAGTAGTTAATGTACTATCCAATCAAGAACCCTCAATGAAAAAATCATTTGTAACACAATAGATGGCTGCTGATTAGATGTATTGTAGTTAAATGAAATAATAGTAACAATAATGTAGTTACATTGAATAACAAGAGCAGTGGTGTTAGTGATTGATACAAAAAAGCTTCAGGTAGTCAGTATTAGATAGTCTAAGAGGAAGTTTTCTTATACTACTTGTGGTATCCTGGGTGTCATGGTGATACTGTGGCTGTGACACCTAGATCTCTCTGGCTCCTTGTTATGACATGGGAATGTTCTATGTTGTGTTTCCTAGGTTTTGGAATGTAATTATTTGAAGTGTGGTTCCAACAGCATAAGCTGTTTTGGAGCTAGAGCTGGCTGTGGTTTTGGATGGGTCCTAATGTACTTTGGATTAAACCTGCATGTTCCTGTTGAATCTCCTGAGTCAAGTGTCCTTATTCTACCTGAAGGAGGTTCCCACACTACTAATGTAATATCTCAGTATTCACTCTCAATTCTGTTGTAACGTTTATTATCGATAGGGTATATAAGGTGATAAGTTAAACTAGCTTTGTGGGGGATGGATGTCGTAATCTAATATTATTGGACACTGGATGTAAGAAAGAATATTCTGCTGTGTGAGCGACAGGTGATAATGACAGTACTTATTTATTGGTTAAAGGGTTAAGATCATTCCATTGGGGTATTCTACCATGGCAAATGGCACATGTTAGCTTAGTAAAGCTGAATTAATGCTTGACGTTTTCATTATCATTGTTGGACAGTACAATGTAGT
This sequence comes from Triturus cristatus, assembly GCF_964204655.1. Taxonomy (NCBI): domain Eukaryota; kingdom Metazoa; phylum Chordata; class Amphibia; order Caudata; family Salamandridae; genus Triturus; species Triturus cristatus. The sequence continues at coordinate 270,699,344 of NC_140592.1, read as the reverse complement.
TCTTACTTCCTTCCTAAGGGAAAGAATTGGAGATCAGTCAGTACTTCTAACCTGTGTCAGAAGCTTTTATCTTATTTGTGGTCTTCCAAAAAATCTGATCTAGTAATAGGAGCCTGGAAAGCCTCGACTGGCTTCAAGATCATCCCAGAATCATCTTTGAGGTCAAGACCATAGTACAGAAAGTATTCTATTCTTAATCACCCGATTCTGTGACCAAAGGTTTTGTTGGCATATGTCTTTGAGCAGATTGAGATCCAACGAGCAGTGTGTTCCAAATGTCCCCAAATCACATTCAGCCACCTAAGGAGATACAGCCTTTTCTGTGGCTGCAGCTAAAACATGGAATTGATTGGCCCAGAAAGCCAGCTCCTTCAAGAGTTTATGCTCCAAGAGCTTTAATACATGTTACCTGAATGATCTGACCTGATACATGGTTGAGAGACTCTAACATCTACTTTGCAAAACAAGTAGAATAATATGGTGTTTGTATAACTGCTGCGTCTTTTGTTTTGTGCTGCTGAAGGTAAACATTTCCATTTCTTCACTGCTCCATTTCATGTTTTTTGCAGCCTCACTTGAAACAAACTCCACCAACTATTCAGGCCCCCACAATGAGTACGCAATGGTACTGGGCCGAGACCTGAACCTGTACTATGAGCCACTAGTGAACTCCGACTCTGATTTCTTCATACTCTGGCACATGACACAAAATGACAGCCAATTCATTGATGCCTGGTAGCTCAAGGACATTGTCAGAAAGCACTAGCGTTGTAGTCTGAATACAGTGGGAGCAATCTATGCTTCCACACATCACAATATCCACTATCAATTGAACACAGTTGCAGTATGCTATTTGGTAGCAGACCTGAGGAAAGTGGAATGGGATAAGAGAGAGGTCTGGACTGGGCAAAAAAACAGTTCTGGCAAAAATGATCAAACCAGATCGCTCCATTCATGAAATATCTCTTTTCATCCAACTTCTCTTTTCATCCAACTACTCTTTTTCTTTCTTTTTTTTTTTCTCTCTCTCTCTCTCTCTCTCTCTCTGTCTCTCTCTCTCTCTGTCTCTCTTCATGCAGTTGACTTAGGAGAACTTTGGAAAGTGACAGAGATACCAGGAGACACCATCAGCTTTGAAAATTGGTCTTCAAGGGCTCCAGACCATCAGGGAAACAGAAAATAATGGAGATTGACGATCTGAGTTTGATGGACATGGACTTTAAAATTGGTCTTAGCAGTTATATAAAATACGACTGATATTGGCCATGAATTTTATTTCATCTGATTATAGACAAATATGTGTAATGGACAAAGGCAAATTTAGAAGCAATTTTCTGGGCGTGTGTTAATACATATAAAAGCAGGGTGATATTCTAACAACTGAGTGTTCTGTATTGTTTTAGATTATTTCTGCTAACCATACCTTACTCCAAAACTCCTCTTGTTGTAAGGCTTTAGGCTGTGAACTCACTGGGTCCTATTAGCGCTGGGAAGCCCTGTCTTGGGTAGCTATGCACTCTACAAAATCCTAGACATAGTCATAGTATTTTGTTGAGATTGCGTGGTATGATGTGATTATGTTTTAGTTGTGGTACAGATGTGAATGCACCTAATCCTGAGCAGTTGAAGTTATCAGGGTTGACGGAGCTTAAGATCCCGGGATAGAGATATATAAGTGTGGATTATACTGTGTTGAAATTTGTCTAAGTTTAGAGGTGTTAGTCATGAGATACCATAGGCGGCACAATTGAGATAGGGACATATACGTTTGTGTGAGAGTAAGGTTTGATTGGTGTGATGGATTCTGTTGCACAAAAGAGAAGCTGCACTGATGCGGGTGATTTCCAGCTAGTTGAGGTTTCACTGAAGTGTGTGTCTAAGTAAGTCGGAAAGTGTTGCTCCGGACCTTTCTTGTGTGATTGAATTTTTTAATTACTTTAGTGGAGCAGACAAAAGTTATTTGTTGAAATCACTTGGCGTTTTGTTGTATGCTTGTATAGTGCTGAGAAATGGTAAGCTCACAAAAATTGTAAAGTAGAGTGAACCGCTGCAAGAAGTGAGAAGTACATCATAGTGTGCCTCGATGAGATTGAACAGTTGGTGTTAGTCCCACATTGTTATTGGTTGACTATGTCACAAAGTGCCATGCTGAGATTGGTTGTTGGTGCCTGAACAAGAACTGTGGTTAAAGAATTTATATCCAGGTTTGAAACAAAAATTCTATTTGTGATTGTTGATATTATTGTTTAAAAATTAAATACTTCAGGGCTATTCAAGATTTGATAATGGGAGATGTGAGAGTCCTTGTTAGCGGAGGAGGAGAGGCGCTGCCAGAAGGCACAGCAGGTCATTATATGGCCATAAATGTGGAGCTGCACACATGCATTTGGCTGAGTCAATGGTATAGGATTACTGAAAACTTCGGTGCTTTGATGTTTCACACTATGGCACATTTAATTTGAGAATTATTAAAAATCTGAGAAGGGTATTGTGCGAGAGAAAGCCACCTCCTAGACACATCCATCTAATGTTAAAGAAAAAGAGAAGTACTATGGTACAGTCAGAAAGGCAGTACGTAGCTGTGCTGAAGCTAGGTGGGATGCAGAACAAAAGAAATAAAGAGCTGACATAATTTAGGGAGCTAGGTTATACCCTGCATTGATGAACATCCGAAAGAGAAAAATAAAAAGGATGATAAAGTAGAGAGTGCTGAGGGCTCAGATGAAGATAGTGATAGTGATTCTAGTGATGACTTTCTGGATGTGTTATTGTCAACACATCCTACTCCTTATAATGTGAACCAATCCGAAGGAATGAGAGGTTTTCTTACAGGTGGAGACTCTGAAGGAGCCACCGCCCCAGTGAATATATGTCAGAACCCCATAGGAGAGAGTTCGGGGATTTATACCTCTGTTAACTCTACTGTTTGTAATGCCCCAGTTTCTATAACTGTTCCGGTTACAATTGATCCTGCAGTTTCCTTGTACAAATCGGAGTCGTCAGGAACAACGACACATGCTTTAACAGTTCCTACCGCAGTAGGTACCTCAACTACTATCCCTGTTGCCCCCAGATGGTTAGGCACAGGAAGAACTTCTTTGGTCCTGAATATGGGGACTCCACCATATGTTGCTGCATCAGCAATGAATCAGACAGGATTCATCCCTGTAGAGGAATCATCACAGAGGTCCCAAAATTTGTACTTGTCCATTTGGAATTCACCTCAGTGTATTTTGAGCAGTTGTCCCTGAGAAGGGATAATGTCCAATACTTCTAGAGCTCAAATGGTGTTAATTCACAGGAATTGGATGATAAGATTTGTTTTTTCAATGGGTGCCCATGAGGAGGTGAGGGTTCAGGACTGAGCAGAGAACTCTAGTCTTCAGGAAGTGAGAATGCAGTGGATGTGGTCAAATTAACATCAGAATTGGATTAAATGATCTCGGAACTCTTGATCTTTCCAGAATAGATAGCTACCAAGAAAATTATCTTATATACATGTGCAAGGATGTCCCAAAGTGTGCAGGACAAGCTCATGATAGGGTGTCTGAATTAGCCTGAGTATATTATGTAGATTTAAGTAGGACTAAATCCTTACAGAAAAGTTACCGCATATGTTTTGATGAAAATGAAATAACCAGTATGAGGAGGTCAGGAATGAAAATGCAAATTAGAGAGTTAATTGGTAGCATGAGGAAATGGAGTGATTTGGACAAGTGGAAAGGCAGATGGGCCAAGAAGAAAGCGAAGGGAGAGCCGCCTCCATCTTTAATAGATGGAGAAGGTGCTTGAAATTTCCCATTGAGAGAAGTGCCTGGTCGAGGTTACTTTCATGTACCTTGGAGAAGGAGTGATCTTGCATCATTTACAAATGATTTCCCCAAATTGAGAGATAAGCCAGGGGAGTGTACATACACCCAGGTTGATCGAATTACGGTGATTTCACAGGTATGGTGGATAGATTTGAATACCCTTTTCAACACTGTGGTACCGTGTGACTTGTGGACAGAATGGAAAGTGGCTATACAGTAGCCAGAGAAAGAGCCACAGAGAAATCCGATATCTCAAGCCCTATCACCGCTGGCGATGAAAAAGTATCAACAGCTGATTACCTTTTTGAAAGGGAAGCTACCGGTGAAGGAGATTGAGTGGGTTAATATTGATAGATCAACTCAGGAGCCTAAAAAGACTGTGCATTCCTTTTATGAGAGATTGCTGCAAGTGTTTAAACTAGCAGCGGCTCCTCTGTTAGGGCAGAGGAGGGCCGCCCCTCTGCAAATTCAATCATGAAAAGTAAAAAATAAAATGATAATAAACCATGTTATTATTATTAAATTTTTCATCCTGCAGGCTGCCGAGCAACTGAGCCACTAGAGCAGGGCAATCCCGATGGACAGTAGCTGCAGCATGGGGAGGAGGAGTGGTAGACACTGCAAGTGCGCATGTTGGTTTGGCCGGCTGGCTGCGGATATCCAAACCGACATGTGCACTTAGCAGCCTCCAACCCGATCTGTGTTGCACAGCCGGGTTGGAGAACAGGCACAAGCCCTCGGTGAGCGTAAAACCAGCCTGCTCAGACCAATTCCGGCGCTGGTCTCATGCTGGTATTACCAGCATGAAAGAAGCATCTGGATTGGCCTAGGGGAGACTAGGAACCTGTGCAGTGCATCCCCATGGACTGCTCGGAGTCCGAGTGAAACCACAGGTCTGCATGGAAGACTTCTGGACTGTCAGACCCCAGAGTCCTGCTATCTCATAGGGGTACTGGACCCATGGACACCCGGATTGCAGGATCCCTAGCCCCAAAGCACAGAGATCTAAGCCCCGCTAGTCTGGCAGTGAGGACACGCGGATTGTAGCTCCAAAGATGAAACAGCCTGGAGGGCGCGACCCGCAGTGCTTTATTTGTAAGGTAAGACCCATCTGGTCACATCCTAGACCAGTACACAACCATGCTGTGAAACTAGTAATTTGTTCTCTGAGGGCGGGTCTTATAGTGGGCGCTTCCATGCTGACCCATGCCCATGGATCACACCCTCCTCACGCAGTGGTGATAGCTTCCCTGAATCAACAACCCCCACCAAATAAAACTCTCTCAGGTGCAGTATAATCTCTACCCACACATCATTTGTGTATGTATTGCGCCACAGTCACTCTCAACCCCATCCAGTGGTTGCCATGCTGTACCCTCTGCCCCTCCCATATGTGTATAGCGCCATGTGCTTACAGCCAGTTAGCACTCTGCATTAAGTAATAAGGTGGTCGTTTGGGGAAGATCGAGGAGGTAATGTCCGGATTCCCTGTCAAACTTCAGGAGGCAGAAGCCCGGATTTCAGTGTTGGAGGACCAAGTTAATATGGTTATGTGTGAAGTGAAGGAAGCGACAAAAGAGAGGAAATATCTGGAAAATAGACTGGAGGACATTGAGGGCCATTCACGGAGATCTAATTTAATAATAGTAGGGGTTCCGGAAGGCATTGAAGATTCACAGACGCTACAATGGGTTAATACATTCATTAAAAAGACCGTGCTTCCAGAATTTGAAGGGGACCTTACAATTACTAGGGCACATCGGGTCCCTGCACATCCCTTCCCCATCTCTACTATGCCGCGAACAATCCTGCTGAACTTTGCTGATTTTCGAATCAAGGAGAGAATATTGATGAAAGCTATTCAGCAGAGACAGTTTTCCATCAACGCAACTTCAAAATGTCGTATATTTGCAGACATGACTGCCTCAGCAGCGCGAAGAAGGAAGGAATTTGTAAAGCTCCTCCAGTTATTTAAATCTCATGGAGCCCAAGCCTCAATAGCTCAGCAATCAAAACTAAGAGTGCTAGTTAAGGGCAAATTTTTTATTTTTTCAGATCTGGAGGAGGCTCAGGCGTTACTAAAGGAGATTTCGCAGGGCTAATAATTTGAAGAAGAGCCTCTCATTATAAAGGAAAGTAGGGAAGGGGCTGTTATAGGGAGGTGGGGTAAGAAAAGAGGGTTAAAAATAATGGTATAATGGCATTGTATAAATCTGTTTTCTTTGTTTTTTCTCTTTATGGTTTTGAGGCTTTGTTGGGGGGGGCCACAGGGGTAGTAGGGTCACCAGGGTGTAGCACCATGACACCCATGATCAAAGAAGGGAAGGGGGAAATGTGGTTGGCGTGGTTGGGGTATCCACATTCAAAGGGGTGGAAGGGAGGGTGGGGAGGGAGGGTGGAAATCGGAGCAAAAAAGAAAAGGAGCAGGAATAAACGACATAGAAATTGTATCACTAGTAACTTAAGGTCATCTATAATGAGAAATCTAAATGAATTTTAGCAATTGCAAAATCTTATCAGTCAATGCCAATGGTATGTTAAATAAGCAAAAGTATGGCGCTCTCATAAAATGGTTAATTTCATCCGACCCCCAAATAGTATATTTTCAAGAGACTCACCTAAAATCAAATTATCTCAAACTTTATTTACCCAGATTTTTCTCCCACGCTTTTTTTTGCATCAGCTGGTTTGGCTCAGAGGGGAGTCGCAATTTATCTTTCTAGAAAAATACCCTGGTAAATCCTACAAATTCAGAGAGACACACAGGGGAGATGGATATGGGTAACGGTTAAATTGCAGGGAAAAATGTTTAATCTTGTCAATTATTACGGTCCGGTTCCCGATGAGACTGAAAGCCTGATCAAAATTCATGAGTTTTTGAGGGGAGCATCAGGACAGAATATAGTAGGAGGGGATTTTAATTTCATACAAAACCTGAAGAAAGATACATCAAACAAAAATAAAAAACAACTAAAAACAAATACTTTAAGGATTGTGGAGGCCCTCAAAAAAGAATATCAACTGGTAGATCCTTGGCGACTTAGGAATCCTGAAGAAACAAAGTTTACTTGCTATTCATATCGCTTTGCAACTGCATCTCGAATCGATTTCTATCTTATATCAAGATCCCTGCAAATCTTAAAGATCGATAGTGGGTGCAATCCTTTTTCTGATCATGCCAAAATTGAACTTACGATTGCAATAGATGATGGGAAAGGGGAGCGGCCAAGGTGGCAGCTCGACCGCACACTCCTCCAAAATCAGGACTGGGTAAAGGATTTCAGGGAATGGATATTGGAATTTTTTAAGTTAAATTTAAACACCGCTGATGTGTTTTCGGTTTGGGGTGGGTTCAAAGCTGCTGCCCGTGGCCAGATTATCGCCTATATGGCAGCCCAGGCAAAAGCAAGATCGCTTAAAATAGCTCAACTCCAGGCTGCAGTCGAAAAAGAACATATTCTTCGGGACCGGAAATGTCCCAATGACTTTGAACAGGCAAAAACCATCTTGCGGGATTTTTTCGTCTTAGAAGAGATCTGTAGTTCCAAAATGTACCAGCAAAAGGTTTATGAAGAAAACCAGCTAATAGGTAAATTGTTAGCAAATGCAACAAGGAAAAAACAGGAGTCAGCATTCATTCTCAAGATACAAGACCCTCAGTCCGGTCGAGACGAAGTTGACAGGGATAGGATCTCACAGATTTTTGTTAAACATTATCACAGTATTTACTCAACAGAGTATTTAACAGGCGACGATATGATTTTTAATTATTTTTCCAACGTCTCAATTCCTAATATTTCTGAGAGTCGGTTTTCCCAACTCGAATTAGAGATTGAAACATCAGAAATATCAACTTCTGTAAAAGAAACAGCCGGGGGAAAAGCATGTGGGCAAGATGGATTTCCCATCGAATTTTATAAACTATTCCTAAAAGAATTGCTGACTCCTATGAAACAATTATTTAATAACATCAAAGAGGGAGGTCACATACCGGCAACATTTAAAGAGGCGATAATCGTATCATTCGTAAAGAAAGACAAAAATCCCGAAAACATTAATTCCTACCGGCCCATAAGTCTTTTAAACTCCGACTATAAAATTTTAATGAAAATCTGGGCCAAACGTCTTACATTTGCGGCTCAAGAGGTGATTAATAGCGACCAGACCGGATTCATAGCCGGTAGATCCATGGCAGCAAACACCGAATTTCTAATACAAGCTTTAGATTATTTTAATACCAACTCGACTCCGGCATGTATTGCTATGGTGGATGCCGAAAAAGCTTTCGACTTAGTTAATTGGAGTACCCTGTTTTTTACCCTAGGACAATTTGGATTCCCTGCCCAGATTGTTGATATGCTACGTAATATCTATCAAGGCGCCTCGGCCCAGGTTTTTATTAACCAGGCAGGGCTGTCCCCTCTCACCGTTGCTTTTTACTTTTTTTATTGAACCTTTAGTAATTAAGATCAGAAACAATGCTGCTATTCGATCTCCAGTTTTCCGAATGTCCAAAATAAAATTGTTCGCCGATGACATTATTTTATATTTGATGCCCAATAAAGAAAATATAGAGAGTGTGTTAAGAGAATTTAGAGAATTTGAGCAAATTGGTGGTTATAAAATAAATTCTAATAAAACAGAAATACTCGCATTAAATACGGACCTATATTATCTTCCATCTGACTTAAGGTCACAAGCTGCTAACAAAGATCCTATTAGGTATCTAGGAATTTACATCAACTCCCATTACCATCAGCTGTTTGAATTAAATTACATCAGGATGAAAGATAAAATCAAGAAACTTTTCGATCAATGGCTTTTATTACCACTCTCAATTGTGGGCAGGGTATCCCTAATCAAAATGTCAATACTTCCGCTGCTCATATTTTTATTTAGTAATATCCCTATTAAAATCAAGTTCTCCTTTTTTAAAGAAATAGAAACGATGTTCAGAAGTTTCGTATGGGGGAGAAAATTTTCTAGGGTTAAATTGCCAATAGTACAACTATGTACTGCACAGGGCGGTTTGGCCCTACCAGATGTGAAAATATATTATGAGGCCGCCTTTTTAGACATAGTGGTGGGACTGATGGGTTTGACATATAAGCGAGATAGCTTCTTTTTGGATAAAATGCTACAGGAAAATGGCTCCAATTTACAAGTGTTCCTAAAGACTTCCAAATATCCCCCCCAAAAAACGATATAAGACCTTAAGGGAATATTATTTCAGACTTCAGTGTTTTTTAAAAAAAAACAGACTCCTCCGGCTTGCAATTTCTGAGTTTGAGGGAATGTTTCGATCTCGGGCTCCAATTGAACAAACATCATCTAATTAATTGGGAAAAGTGTGGGCTAAAAGAATTAAGACACTTCTCTATTTTGAATAGAATGATCTCGTGGCAGGAGGTGATGACTAGAGCAAATAGCCCGAATAGACCTACTTTTTTCGAATATTTACAAATCGTATGTTTTATAAGGAAAATACTTGGCATTTTTAATTCTCCATCTGAACTAGCGGTAGCCCTATACGGGGCCAAAATAATGGGCATAGGGAATTGGTATAGGCTGCTACATCGACTGAAACAAATGCCATTGGTTGAAAGCCACCTAAGAAAAATAGACCACGTGACACAATGCAGTCTTCTCTGTAAGGACTGGGAAACGATTTGTGGTTTGGTAACAAAGCTTTGCGAGCGGCTAACTTTAAAAGGATGGCCTTTTTATCACGATGGTTAGCTTATCTGACTCCGGAGGCCCTGGGGAAAAGATACCCGGAAGTAGAAAATAAATGTTTTAGATGTCTTGCTAATGGTCAGGGGGGCTGGTACCATATATTTATTTCTTGCCCGAAACTAGAATTATTCTGGAATACAATTTTTGAGGATTTGGGAAGGGCAATTGGCAAGAATATACAGCCCGAGGCCGAAATGGCTTTGTTTGGCATCTCTAAAAATAGAATAATATCCAGCAGGGCTGAAGAGACCTTTGTTTTTATTTCTTGTACAGTTGCCCGTTCCTTAATCCTACAGAATTGGAAGTCCATCGATGCTCCCTCTCACCTGAAGTGGTGGATGAAAATGAGAAGAACTTGTAATTTTGAAAAAGCATATGCAAGCCGGGTGGGGGCCATTAAGAAATTTGAGAAAAACTGGAAGTATTTTATGGATCTGGAAAAAGATAAAGGAAATTGAACAATGTCTGGCTATGTTGTTAAAATTGTAGTAGCTTTTACAATCAAGTGTTTTTTGGTTTTTTTTGCGATTTTTGCACATTTTTAACACAATTTAAAAATATTGCTGTGGCATTTTAAGCGTAAAGCATAGGAAAATGAATTATATCTTGTTGTAAATTGCAGTAGTCTCTGTAAATGGATGCACTAGCACTTTATTCTAAATGACCATACTTGAGATGCACTAGCACTTTCCGTTATGTAATTGCTGCTTACTATTACAGATATTATACCTTTCCCTATAGTACTTTACTGCTGTTGTTTAGTATATTATGTCCCTTCTTAAACATGGATGAGATCTCTGATTATTACTTTTAGTAACATAAAGGAAGGAAAGAAGGAACATAGATGGGAAGGCTATTTAATATTTTGTAAATGGATGCACTAGCACTTTTTTCCAAATGACTATACTTGAGAAGCACTAGCTCTTTCCTTTATGTAATTGTTGCACACTATTACAAATATCATATCTTTCCCTATAGCACTATACTGCTGTTGTTTAGTATATTATGTCCCTTCTTAAACATGGTTGAGATCTTGGATTATTACTTTTAGTAACATAAAGGAAGGAAGTAAGGAAGATACATAGATGGGAAGGCTATTTAACAATTGTGTTTTTGTAATTGTAACACCCTTTTAATATAAATTGTATTCTGTATATGGATGCTATGTCGTTGCTCTGCTCTGCTCAATAAAAATAAAAAATAAAGTAATAAGGTGGTGGGAATGAGGGCTAACTTTACAATTGTATCCAGTCAGACTTCCTTTCCATGCAAAATCTGTCTTGCGTAGAATGTGCACCTAGCGCAGAAGGCGCATCTCATCAGCACGAAGAGCATACATTTTGTGAGGGAATTATGCACTGAATTCGCGGAATGAGTGCAGGAGGGAAGCCTTCTTGTGGGATATGGGAGTGTCGCTTGCAATAGGTAGGGTTCCTACACATCTACGTCTCATTCTAAGCCTACAGCACCACCTAAAGACGGTTCTATGGACATCTCATGGAGCACCAGAGGGTGTGGAGTAGAGACAATGGGCGAGTTGGTCACCCCTCAAAGCGCCTTAATTTGTTTTCTAGGTCTCGAGGCATGGAAACATTTCTCTAATTTGGCCGCTTACACGGTGCAGGTACTTATTACTCTGCAGCACGCTGGTGTGAGTCACAGAATGTGAAAGAAATAATGCATAGCATAATATCCAATGTATACCTTTCACAGTCCTCTGAATCAGTCAAAGAGCAACTGAAGCGGTAGATCAATTAACTAAACCTACCATTAAAAGTAGAAAAGAGAGTCCATGCTGTCACAAAGAAGATGTTCTCAGCTCAGAAAAGTATTGATTGTGCAAGCCTCGAATTTTCAGCTGATTTGCAATAAATGGCAACTCTTCCTTTTCAACGTGAATTTAAAAATAGGGATATTAGAGATAGTGGATGATGTGATAATGGATACAGGGGAGAGAGGATACAGGGTACGAAAGTGGATAAGGAGGCTGCAGATCAGGGATGAGAGTATAGATATTACCAAGGGTGTGCATAGGGAGGGGGGACAGATTTTGAAACTAATTTGGGCAAACAGTAAAAATGCAAAACCATCTTGATTATTGGGATTCTTTTGAACGAGTACTCATCAGAAATTAGAGGTTTCTAAATGTATAGATTTTCACCTAGAATAATGCCTCTGAGGTCACTGGCTTCTGTCAAAAATTCATCTGGAGCCCTGCATCAGAGTTCGAGGAAGACCTTGCTGCTAGTTAGAGCTGTAGTGACAGTGAAGCCTTGGCTCTGGGTGTGGGACTACAGATGTGATGACAGTGGTTTCTGAAGAAAAGGAAGATTTTTAGTCCCCTAGGAGATGTGTTCATAAAGGAGTCAAGATTAAGGCATACAGGAAAGCTACTTCTTGTTGGAGATGTAGCAATCAGTTTATGACCTGAGCTGGCAGTAATTTGCACTAATCAGAAATGTAGTGGTAGAGCAGTCTATGATCTAGGCCTGGCGAAGGTTTTCGCTCCAGTTGGACAAGTATTCATACAGCGATCTAGTTTGAGGTGGGAGAGGCTTGACCCCTCAAGGAAGGTATATTCATATAATGATCTAGTTCTGTGGTTGAACTGAATAAGCCGCAACTTACATCATTATCATATTAAATCTTTTAATTGAGGTCATACCCACAATGTCACAATTACTTTTATAAAACCTTCTTGCTATCTCAAATCTGCTTAAAAATGCATCATTTGCCCACTTTTTTCAAAATTATCTCAGGAAGAGAACTCCCTACCCCTCAAAACGCCCTTATGACGGTCGGGCACAATCGCTATGCTCTCCTGCTGCAGGTCACTCATCGAGAACTTTTACATCCCACCACTTTCAAATGTCACCGGCTGCCACTGGTTTAAACAGCACAGTGGAATGGAAAATCTAAAATTCAAGGATATAGGAAGTTTTGTGTCTCGGTTTGTGACAGGATTCAGACCTGATGAGTCAACAGCATTTAATTTGTTGGCAGAATAATTCAATTGATGAGATCTAGAGCTTTGCAAAATATTGTAGTGATGAATCGAAAACGAAACAAAAACTGTTGAAGGAAAAGCTGATGTTGGCGCAAATGAAATCAGCACAGAGTGGAAGTCAGAGTCAATCATATGTGGGGAATTTTAATTGCAGGATGTGGCCTTATGGCTAGAGCAGTCGACCTCAGAGCTGGAGAATTGGGTTCGAGTCTCGGCAGGTACGCTCAACATCCTGTGATTCTGGGCAAATCACTTAAACTCCCCGTGTCTAACAAAAATGAATGTGTCTGTTTGTAATGCAACTGATGTTCATGTAAAGCGATCTGATACCTTCTGATCTAGTTTGCGCTATATAAAACTCCCCCCAAAAAAAGAAATGTTGGTGCGATGCAAGGTGTGCATCAGCAGGGAGTTCCTGTGATGCATGGTGGAAATAGTTACCCGCAACAGGGTAGAGGTTGTGGTATCTCGATTGACAAGAGTACCGGAATTGTTGTAGCCACACTAAAAAAAATTAATTCATGCCATTATTGTAACAAGTTAGGGCACTGGAAGCAGGGATGATGTCTTAATCCCAACAGAGTAATGAATGAGAATCAGGTTTAGAATTCAGGGTTTGTACAAAAACAGGTTAACAACCCCGTCCAGCCACAAAATGTGCTGAGATAGAGGACGCTAGGTCCTAATGTACAAGTTGCAAATAAACAAATGACAAACTCAGTAATACAAGAAGTACCTGTTTAATAGCTTCCTTTGAAGAGAGCCATCAGTTTGTAGTGTGTGATTCTAGTCTTGTAAATCTTTTGGGATGTGATTGGCTATGCAAGTTAAACTGCACCATTTATTGGAAGACAAAAGGTGTGGAGTTTCAGACTCATGATGAAGATGTCAATTTCAAATTAGCGAGTAAAGGGCCAAACATTGGACTATGCCCTTTAATGACAAATGATGATTTGTGATGACAAATGATGATTTGTCACCAGATCTCGGAGACGCAGTGAAGCCTGAAGCCTAATACTTCTCAGGGAAGGACATAGGTCTTGTAAATGGAGTTAAGCCTGTCCGTTGAAATGTTAAACCTAATGCTGAATATCCAACAACTCCTCCGTTCAATTTGACTCCTGAATCGATTGTTGGGATTTCCCCGGTGACTGAGTCAATAATACACTAAGGCATGCTGAAAGAGATAACGATTCCGAGTAACTCACTGGGCCTGCAGTAGCCTAGCGGTAAGTACTGCATAGTGCAGGAGCTGTGAAAGATGAATAACATCATTGTTCCCTGTTTTATTGTGGTGCAGAATCCGTCTGTGAATCTATTTCAGATTATATGTGAGGCTGAGTGGTTTACTACAGCCAGTACCTCTTTGCATTTCATTTCCAGAACCGTGTTTTGGGATGGTTCGGAGTCCCATAAGGGTATACAGAAAGACCATAAATCTTTAATGAGATCCTTAAAAAACCTTGAGTCCCTAATAATGCCCTGAAACTCTGCCTTGGTCCAGTATATAGATTTTATGCTAGTTGCACCAGTCATGCAGGAAGCATGTAAGCACGCTACCATTGCACTGTTAAACCACTTGGCTGAGAACAGACATAAAGTGAGTAAGTTGCAGTATTGTCAAAGAGAAGTTCTGTATCTCCGACATGACATTGAGATGGGAGCGAGGAGGGTGTTGCAAGAGAGAATCTCGACGAGTATGAAAATGAATCGTCCAACCACCCACAAAAAAGTCAGGATTTTTTGGAGAATGTCAGGCTACTGTTGACAGTAGATACCCAACTTTTCCCCAGTGGCGAAGCCTTTACAGAGGCTGACACACAAGGATGTGTTTGATCCAGTACCATCGGTTAACGATTGCTTGGTTGTCTTCCTAGAGCTAGGAGAAGGTCTCTGTTGTGCCCCAGCACTGGGAATGCTGAATTATAACAAAGTTTTGGTGCGTTTTCTACAGTGAAAGGGAGGGGCTGCGCTCTCAGCGCGTACACAGATGCATGGAAATGCACAAAGGCCTGTGGATTGTTTTTCTGCTACACAATCCTGTAGCTTCAGGACTGCCCAGATGCCTTAAAGTTGTAGCAATTGTAGGTGTCAAAAAGAACAATGTGAAAGTATTGTCATGGGACATCCCTTTACTATATTCCTTCTCTGCGGAGATCTTGTTGACGCATACATGCACTCAACATTTGACCAACAGTTGATTGACTAAATGTGAACAGATTATTCTTAATATAACCCTGAATCTATGCGCTTCTTTGAATCCTGCTACACAGTTACCTTTACCTGAAAACGTAGAAGATGTTTTAGAAGTAGAGCTTGACTGTCTCAAGGTCACTGAATTATGTACCAAGCCAAGACCAGATATACGAGATGACCCACTGACAGAGTATGATCTCATACGTTTGTTGATGGGTCCTGCCTGAGAAACGATGGAGGAACACTAAGAGCTGCATACGTAGTCTGTACAGTCAGAGGGGTGTTGGAAGCTGTGGTATCCTATGTAGTAGCTTATAGAATGTAAGATATATATTGTTGGGGAGTTTTACATTGTTGGTTTTGTGACCATGATACTATTACGGTCAGTTGAGGATGTAACCTGGATGCAGTAAGACCCGTGGATGAGGTGCTTTAATAAATGAACCGGTCTTATCACAACTTAGAGTTTTCTCATCATTACAGAAGCCTCCTGGCTTTGAGGGGTTTCTTCTGCACAAGTAGCTGAATTGGTCACTCTTACTAGAGCTTACTGTGTTTCTGAACATCTGAAAGTGATGATTTTTACTGATAGTCAGTATGGCTTTGGTGTTATTCATGACTTCGGTCAGTTATGGTCACAGAGGGGATTTGTGACGTCATCAGGATCCCCCATTCGAAATGGAGCACACGTCAAGAGATTTTTGGAGTAATTGCAGTTGCCTACTAAAATTGCAACCGTTAAGGATTAGGCCCATATAGGTGGAGATGACTATGTGAGAGTTGGCAAACGATATGCTGATGAGGATGCCCACTATTGAGCTCATGGGGCCCGAACATTTAAAGGTGAATATGTAAATGAGTCTGAAGATGAGATCAAGTACAACCTGCTCTTGACAACAACTGATACTTGGGAGGAAGTGAAAAGGTTGCATGAGGAAGTGCCAAAGGCAGAACAGAGGGGTGGGTCAAAGCAGGTTGTGTTAAAAGAGAAAATGATATTTGGGTTTCAGCAGATGGAAGACCTGAATTGCCAGATAGCTTGCTGTCCCCAATGGCTAGACATTTTCACGGTCTTGCACATTTTGGAAGGAATGACATGGTTAGATTGTTTCAACATAATTGGTTTAACCCCCGATTCAGATTGATGGCTGACGGACTTTGTCAGATGTGTTGTGTTTCAGCAAACAAATGTAGGGAAAAGAACTACAGTGACATTAAGTCATAGAGGAAGATCAGGATGGTGTGGTAAATATTTCTCCTTTACCGGGACTGAATTGGATACAGGAACATAGTAAAATAGCTCAATAAAATGAGAGGCAGAATCCGTGGTATTAGAGGTTCGGAATGGGCTTTATTCCATTAATTCGATTATAATCGGTTGCTCCCAATGTTCCGTCACCACGAAGGTTCAGGAAGTGAAGCACACACTTTATTGACAAGAAATGACTTTTATAGTACATACATGACAATGAAGTAAATGCAGTAGGCGTAACAATTGATAAGGAAAATGACGAGTTGTTCTGCGTAACCAGAAATGGGTGTAATAAGGCGAAAAAAGGAACATAATTGGTTGTGATGTCATGTATAGGTGGATCTATAAGATAATACTTGGCATGGATGCGCGCGCAGCAGTCTGACGTGTAATTGACGTGTAACTAGGGGGTGAAGGGGACTTGACATTTAGCTCTACGTGTGGAGACAAGAAGTCTGGGGGGTCAAGTCAACCTAATCCCAAATCATATCTAACATCCTATGTTTAAAGAACTATGTTATCCATAAAAGAAGGACTCTCGGACAGAATCTATTCTATACTGACTGTGCGTGCATGTACAAGCGTCTAAGTGTCTACACTAAATGCGAGGGGGTAGGAATATTCCATGGTAACAGGGCTATGAATTACTTGCATGAGGACAGAGAAG
Source organism: Triturus cristatus (assembly GCF_964204655.1). Lineage (NCBI taxonomy): Eukaryota > Metazoa > Chordata > Amphibia > Caudata > Salamandridae > Triturus > Triturus cristatus. The sequence goes on along the minus strand of NC_140592.1, from coordinate 270,682,674 downwards.
ATGGGCCTTTTTTGCTTGGTAACTGGAAGAATGTTTACTTAAGCTACTAGGCAGGAATGCATCGGCTGAGGGGGAAGCAGATAATTCGAAGGTGAAATACAGTTCTTGGCAGAGAATAGGCTGATGTCAGGCTTCGTGAGCCGCGCAGAGAATGAGACAAAGTTCATGGTCACAGATGCAGGCTCAGACTGGAGCTTTCAGAGGCAGAAGGCAAGAAGAGTTTGATGACAGAATCAGGGCCTACTTGCCTGGACTGTAAAATGGCATAAGTGAACCATATAAAGCCGGTGGCTTTTCATACTTAGGAATGGAATATCCGGCCTATTCATGGCGGATCTGACAGAGGACATGTTGACGGTGGACGCACATGTGTTTGCGTCTTTATAACTGGAACTGGAGGGAACACACAGGTACTTGTGACATGCACATAGAACTGTTGGGGTCCAAGATAGGGGACATAACTGACCAGAAAAATCCATATTTCCACATTCCCTCCTTGTCCCCTACTTGCCCGTTAAGAGATATCAATCTTCATTAATCCATTGATCTGTTCATATAGCATCATTTGTTCTTCTTTCTTCTTCCGTGACGAATGAAATCTTGGTGGTGGAATACACGATGTGGCACACAGACCACAGATCGCTGGTCCACATTGTAGACATAGACAGCAACTGAATAGTAGGAGAAGGCCAATACCTAGGAAGGATAGAACTCTCCATCCCCAGGCTGATATCACATTCCAAAACCAACTGGACCAAGTCCAAGTGCCTGGGTTCTGGTGCATCTGGCTTACAATCTTGTGAAGGCGAGTTATAGCTTTATATACAGATGGCGAATTTTCTGGTATGAATACGCAGCAGCTTGATCCGATGACCCTACAAGCTCCGCCTCTATCAGCCAGGATGACGTCAAGGACAAGACGATTTTGAAGCACAACAATCCGCATAGCAGACTGCTCTTCTGTTAAATTGCCTAAGGCGGAAATAGTTTCATTCACTACTGCTTCAAGGGTTCTAGTTAATCTACGTATCAGCTTACTATTGGTAACTGTACCTATATAGGGAAAGATGCCTTTATTGAAATCTACATACTTGTCCCATGCCGTCTCAGTATAATCGACAATTGGGAGATCTCTCCGCTCTCTATTGTGTACTAAATTAATATTTCTATAATAATCAGGAGGTGCTAGGAAAACAGGTGGCAAAAGGAATGCTATGTAGCAGGTACCATCCCAATCTAGAGGTAGACGCATATATGCAGTCTGACCACATATAAAGTAGGAGTGGCGATAAGCTCTGAATGAAGATTTGCCTTGATCACTGAATTCTACTGTAGTAGTGCATTGACTATGGCCCATATGTATGGAACCAACCTTTCTTACACATAATTCACCTTTTGCTGGGAATACTGACATGGTGGGTAAGACTAGCTCAACTTCGGATACGACATTTAGAATCATGAGATTAGGTGTAAAATTACCTAATCCATACACTTCATTTTCTAGATCAGTTCCTGTTCTTTTGGGGCGACCCTCCTTGTCAGGGTAGCAGACTTTGAGTAAAACTAGGTTCAAGTTTCCCCATATCCAATGATCTTGGTAAACTGCTGTGTCTGAGTCTATGGAATTGATTAAACTGAACCATGCTCCACAGGAGCCATTGTGTGTAAATGGGTGTGGAAAGAATGGCAGGACTCCTTCATAATTCTGATAGGGAGGGAGTCGGCCACACACCCAACAATTAGTAGCATTACTAGTCTGATGGGAATGATGTAACATACTAATGAAAGTGTTATTGCGCAGCGCAAGTCTATAGGACAATTCATGCGGGGGTAAGTCACTAAAAGAATGTTCTGCAATAACATTGTGAACATTTCTGGCAATAGGGTAATATATGTGCAACAACATACTGGTAATAATTATTAAAAGACTTAAGGAAAACAAAATTAATAATGTCCCTATACAATGGCTACGCAGTGATTTACAATACGCCTGTCGTTTCATCATTTTTCGCGACTGTTCATGATTCAGGTCTAGAGGATACATGTCAGAGACAGATTCAACCGCTTCACCTAGGAGAGGACTTAAACAATCAAACCGTCTGACGTCCTAGGCCTTAACTTAACTTTGTAAAGTTCGCTTTCAGTTTTTTCCACCAAAGGAAGTTTTGAATCAGTCTGTGAGGGAGTGCAGGGCACAATGTCTATATCCGAGGATTGTCCATGAAATTTTTTTATATGGCTTGAATGAATCCAGCCCTTGCGGCCCTCGATCTTCACGGCTGTTCTTGTGGTCAGCAGAACCAACTTGGGTGTCTTCCACCTGGGCTCCAGCTGAGTCTTTCGGTCGAAATTCCTCACAAAGACGAGATCCCCCGGAACTACGTCATGGGGTTTCACCTCAGTGTTGTCAGGAAATGCTGCAGCTACCTGTGAACGACAAGATTGTAGTGCAGACATCAAGGAAGCCAAGTAATCTGTCAGCATATTACAGTCAATATCAGTTATTTTGCGTGGTATAGGCGTCCCCCACATATTTGGTGGTCTACCGAAGATCACCTCATACGGGGATAGCCCTGTTCGTGAATGTGCTACCATTCTTATGTAAAAGAGTGCAACGGGTAACGCTACTACCCAGTCGATACCTTTTTCTCTGCATATTTTGGACATTCTGATTTTCAGTATCTGGTTATGTCTTTCTACGAGACCTGCTGCTTCGGGGTGTCGGACACAGTGGAATTTCCACTGATAACCTAACAGAAGTGAAACGTGTTTCATTAATTCGGATGAGAACGGCTGGCCGTTATCTGAGTGAACAACACGTGGTAAACCGTATCGTGGGAAGAATTCTCGAACCAACTGTTTGGCAGTAGTCGGGGCAGTGTAATCTGAAACCGGGTATGCCTCTGTCCAACGGGACAGAGCGCAGACAACTACAAGAACATATTTGAATCCTCGACATCGTTCCATCTGGATATAATCCATCTGTAGGACTTCAAAAGGGTGATCAGGAGGATGAAATCCACCCTGTTCTACGGGAACACTTTTTCCTGGGTTGAACTGGCAACAGATCATACAGGTACGGACCTTTTGTTTGGCTGCTGCTCGTAAATGTTTATTAAACCAAATGTGTTGAATGCTGTCTAGCATAGCTTTTTCTCCTAGATGTGCCGGACTATGTATAGTGTTAATTATAACTTGGACCATTGAATCAGGAAGGAACCATACAGACTTTTCCTTCATCATCCATCCTTGGTCCGTTTGGATCCCTCCTAATTCAGTCCATTTCTTTATTTCGTCTGGTGTAGCATGTGTCTGTATGTCAATTACGTCAAGAGTAGGATCTTTAACTGTCATACAATGTGTCGGCATCAGGACTATTGTCTTTGTCATGTCGGGAGTTTGAGTTTGAGCAGTCTGTTTAGCCGTTCTGTCGGCTAGATCATTGCCTTGGGAAATGATATCAGTAATTTTCGTATGAGCTTTACATTTCATAATTGATATTGCAGTAGGTAGATGTATTGCATCTAATAAGGCATGAATGAGGGGTCCGTGCTGAATGTGGGCACCGTGGGAAGTTAAATAACCTCTCTCTCGCCACAGCACGCCGAAGTCATGTACAACTCCGAATGCATAACGTGAATCAGTGTATATGTTGACTTTTTTATTCGTGGCTTGAATACAGGCTTGTGTCAGAGCGATGAGCTCTGCGGCTTGAGCTGACAAAGTATTTATACGATTAGTTTCAATGACTTCAGTATCTGTTGTGACTGCATAAGCGGCCACTAATTCTCCTGTACTTGTTCTCATACATGAACCATCGACATAAAATGTCAAGTCTGGATCTGACAATGGAACATCGGTCAAGTCTTGTCTGGGTTTTGTCGTTACAGTAATAACTTCAATACAGTCATGGGCTAGTGGGTCTGTTCCGGTTACTGGCAAAAGTGTGGCAGGATTCAATGTGTTACAGCGTCTTATTTCTATATGTGGCTGAAACAATGTAAGTTCATACCCTGTAAGTCGTGCTATGGTCAAGTGTTGTGTTTGTGTTCTATTTATAAGAACCTCTACTGCGTGTGGTACTTGAACTGTCAATGGATGTCCTAACACTATGGCATCGCTTTGTCTGATTGCTAAAGCTGTTGTTGCCACTGATTTCAGACATGCAGGCAAAGCCTGAGCTACGGGATCTAATGTACTAGAAAAATAAGCACATGGTTTGTGTGCTCCTGCTTGTTCCTGTGTGAGTACTGACAAAGCAGTACCTTCGCGCTCTGTAACAAAGAGTGTAAACTGTTTTCTGTAACATGGTGTTGCTAAAACAGGTGCTTGACATAAAGTTTTCTTTAGGCTTTCAAAAGCTTGTGTATGTTCTTGAGTCCAAGGGAGAACAGTCGATGTGACTGCCTCCTGGGTTGTCAACTGAATGAGTGGTTTTGCTAGAAATGCATATTGCGGGATCCACTGTCTACAGTATGAAGTGAGGCCTATGAAAGCCCGCACCTCCTTTTGTGTCTTGGGTATTGGCATGTTAGCTATTAACTGAATGCGGTCTGGTGTAAGCTGCCTTCCCTCCTTGGACAGCGAGTGTCCAAGATAAATAACTCGCTGGACACAGAATTGCAGCTTAGAGGGGGACACCTTGTGCCCTTTTTCGGCTAGAAATTGTAAAACTGTCAGTGATGCTTTTTCACATTCAGGTTCGCTTCGGGCGGTGATCAGCAGATCATCGACGTATTGAAGCAGAGCAGTGTTAACTGGCATGTGGATACTGTCAAGTTCTCGTTTCAGTGCTTGGCTATAGATGCTGGGGCTTTCTGTAAATCCTTGAGGTGCGCGTGAGAATTTAAAGCTACGTCCATTTAAACTAAATCCGAACAAATATTGGCTTTCCGGATCTATTGGGACGCTGAAAAAGGCATTCTTGAGATCGATTACAGTGAAGAATGTCGCTTCGGAATCAATAGCTGTCAGTAATGACGAGATATCTGGGACCACAGGGAATTGTGGCACAATGCATTTGTTTAACTCGCGCAGATCAATAACCAATCGATATACTGGCGGGGCCTTCGGATCTGTTCGTTTAAGAATCGGTATTATCGGTGAATTACATATATTGGAGTCTGTTTCCACAACTACTCCTTGGGCAATGAGCTCGTCAATGATTTGTAGTAAAGCCACTACAGCATCTGGTGGTAACTTGTATTGTCGCATTCGTGGTAGCACCACTCCTGCCTTTAATGTGACTCGATATGGTGTAATATTCATGCATCCAACATCAGTAGGGCCTTGTGCCCATAGACGTGTAGGTAAAATCTGTAATCGGGGATCCATGTCTCTAGACACATAGTGACCTTTAAAATCACGTAAAAACAATCTTACTCCTTCCGGAGAACAACATATTATAGCTCCTAGAGCTTTTAACGTTTTTATTCCTAATAGATTTTCTGGACATGATTTAGTAAGCAATAAATCTGTAGTTCGGGTCAAAGGTCCTATCGTAAGTGGCAGAGGTTGTGACACTTCATTAACAATAGGTTTTCCTGAAAAACCAAGGGAAATATTCTGTGAGCCTGAGAGGGGTGCCCCTGGAACTTCACTACGTTTTATGGTCGTTCGACTTGCCCCTGTATCGAGTAGAAATTTTCTATCTTGGCCTAATAATTCACTATGTACATAAGGTCCTTCTTGGTCTACTGGGATTTCAATAAGGGGTAAGTCAACTTCCCTCTCGAGGCTTGTTAATGCGTAACGCTGATACTCGGGATATTCATACTGTGCGGTCTGATACATTTGTCGTGTTGTTGTTTGTGTGGCAGCAACAGGCAATGGGGGTGCAGCTGGCACAAACTGTATTGGCTGTTGTGCGGCTGGCATGGCCTGGGCATGCTGCATAGCTCCTTGTTCATTCTGATCTTGTCTGAGTGGCCGTGATCTTTCTTGTGTTTTACCTATGGCGATATTATGTTTTAAAACTGGACAATCGTGTACGTAATGGCCTGGCTTTTTACAATAATTGCATGTCCCTTTTACAGGTCCTGCTGAATCGGAATGTGTCATACCCCTTTTATGCCCTTCAGCTGGAACTGTCTGGGAAACTAACATTTTCATTTTCGTGTCTTTCATGCGTCTGTGTTCATGTTCTTGTTCCTCTCTAATTCTATTGTGATGGTACTGTAACATTTGTAACATTTGTGATGGAGTGTTACCTTGCCAGGTACTCTCGAATTTTAATACTCTATTCTTTACTGGGGGCAGAGCATTTTCTACTAATTTTGTTACAAACAGATGTGGGTATGATTCGCTACTTGCTTTTATGCCACTATTTATACCAAAACATTTTTCAAATCGGGCATAGTAATCACTAGTGTCTTCATCTTGCTTCTGCTTACAGGCTGAAATTGTACCCCAATCTTCCTTTTTCGTAGTTAATAAACGCGGCAGTACCTGTACTAGTAATCCTGGTAATGCCTTAGTTTTGTCCCCAAGCCCTGCTCCTGCAGTTCGGGCCTTTTCTTCAGCTTCTAACACTGACCATTCTATCTTTTGGTCTCCTACCTCCCACTCTTTTTCCTTGAGTTTTTCATAAATGCCAGCAGGCATCAATACCTTTAATATTGTCATAATGTCGGGGTAGGTATACTCTCCCATGAGTAACATGTCTTTAATTTCTCGGTGAAAACCCGCTGGGTCTTTGTCATGACTGGGTACCACTTTCTTCATTTGTAACAATTCTATTTTCGATATGGGCGTATATACAAATACGCGTTTAAACTGATTGTCCTCACCCTTTATTGGGTGCACTTCTCGTAAGGGATTCTGTCTATCTATGTGATACGTAGTTCTTTCCTTGACGGACAATGGAACATGTTCTGAACATACAAAAAGAATATACTGCTTTCTTGATTCTAGAATTTCTTTAATTAATTCAGTACCTGGACCTCTCCATTTATTCATAAGTAATTCAGTCAGTATGTCAGGCAAGGGACCAGGGTCCGAATGCTGACTCCGATATAGTATAATGAGTTGTTGAATCATATAAATCCCAGCTAACCTTTGTTCATCTGGGGTAAGATTCAAAAATGTGCGTACTACTGTATCATCACTATATTTTCCGGGACTGTCCACCCAATGGACAGCTGCCCTGGCTAAATCTTGTTCATCCATAGAATCGAGGAAATGATAACCCCTTCGTTCTCGGAGTAGTTTGTCGGCGGTTTGGAACGAATGCTCGTTAGACCTTATATTAATTATAGGTATTTGAAAATTCCTGTTATTATCTGGACATATCGGATGTATTGAGTCAGTATGATATCTAGTCTGATTCCTATTACAAGATCTTCCTCTACCTACATAGGCTATGGTGTCCGACTGTCCTGTGGGCAGTCCTGACCCTTCTTCCTCGTTTTGTTCGAACTCGTCTACCTCTAATCGCTCTTCGTGTAGGCGTTCTATTTCTTTACGGATCTTTCGGCACATGGCTATTATACAATTTTGTTTATCATGTCTCCCTTCTGATATATTCTGGCTCCATCTTGTAAGAATTTTCATTGCTTCCGGGTCTACCCCCGGTCGGTCTTGATTTCTGATCACACAGTTTATGAGGAAACGTAACAGTTCCCCCTGTATCTCTACTTTCTGGTATTCCATAGCTCTGTAAATACATTCTGGATCTCGCCCTGTTTGGACAAAATGATATATATTATCTAGATGCGCAGTCATTCCTGGTAACTTCGCTAAATACACTGCGGCTCGTCTGATACGCAATGATGCTAGGGTCATTTCGTCCTCCTTTCCAGGCACCGGGTCATATCTACAATCTATAAGAAGTTCCTTAAGCGCACGGGCACTAAGGAGTTTGGGTGTACGTGAATGCGCTGACTCTTGAAAAGTAAGTTTATTTATTCTGGGTGGCGTAGAAAAGACATTGGTAGCTCCTCCCGCGGCCCCATCTGGGGCGTCGGGTGTAAAAGGATTCGTCGAACGTGACACAGCAACTACAGGTGTGGACACAGCCATAGAAGTAGCTGTAGGAGCGGATACAGAAACAGATGTGCTTGCCGGAACTTGTGACTCGATTTGTTGCTGTAGGGATACGGGCACTGGATCTTGGCGTTGAACCTCCCTGGTATGCGGTCTATGTGGGGCGGAATTAGCATACTCGGGAGCTGCGTCATCTAAATATGAGGAAAGAAAAACATCTTCTGCGGTTCTAGGATGCCCCTTAGGATGTACCTTTATTGGGAACAATGGGGTTGGCAAGTCTTTTGGTGTTTCTGGAGTAGCCTTAGGTAATCCTTCGGCCAGAAGGGGATACATACCATTCATAAGGGCATTTCTTTGTCTGTCTACTTGTTCTGATTTCACTCGGATACCTTCCTCAATTAATAGATTCTCTCGAACTTTATTGGAATTCTCTTTACTCTTCTCTTCCTGTCTACGTGCTTTTTCTGTTCGTCTATGTGATTCTTTACGCCATAATTCAACGGCGTCTTTCTGTGACTGTCTGACTTTCCTTTTCCATAACTCTTCCTCGACTTTCATGATGCACTCTGCATCCCAGGTCCCCGCTGTGGGCCACCTCTGACTTTCTGGTAATCCCTTGGTATAGTCTACCCATAAATCAAGAAATAATATAGCGTCTAAGCCATGTTTGTGATACATAAAGTGCCCTGGGGTGTCCCTAGGAGGAATAGGGACGGCTTCTTCGAGAACCCCTTTTCTGGTAGTGATCTGTCTTAATTTCGAAAAGAGCGGCATATTGAGAACTGACCTTATACTTGATTTTGACCTGATACTTGAATTTGAACAGACTTAATACAATAAACACGATAATGAACAGTCATTCATACCACGATATACTTAAACACTTTAAACATTAAACATTAAACCTTTAACTGAAACAACAATGATGATCGTCTGCATAACTAATCACCAAGCTTAATTCTCGACAATAACTAGACAATAACTAGACACTTCGGAATACTTCGGAATACTTGATATACTGCTAAACAGTACAGATACACTGCTAAAACAGTGCAGACCGGATTTGTGTACCCAAACCCGTCTTGACCGGCACAACCTATGTGCACGTCAGAAATGCCTCCCCAGCAATGGTACTCACCGGGTAGCTTCGGAAACGGAAGGCCTCAGTAACTTGAACTTGAACCGGACTGGACTCGACTCGACTCGACTCGTCGGACACTGGGCTTGACTTCGGACTGGTGGGTCTCTGTATACCTCGGATCTTGCTCTCTCAGCTAGGCTCTGGTCGGGATACTTCGCACTTCTCACCGCCTCGTCTGGGTGTTGATCGCAGTCTCAGTCGCCCCCGCTTGACCGGAGGGAGATACAGGAAATCCTGCTGGTACGCGTTATTGTCCGTCCAGCTGTGGCAGGAGACCGGGCCTGCAACGCACCGCCGGCGCGTGAGATGAGAAAGTGTCCCTGTTCGGGCGCCATCATGTGGTAAATATTTCTCCTTTACCGGGACTGAATTTGATACAGGAACATAGTAAAATAGCTCAATAAAATGAGAGGCAGAATCCGTGGTATTAGAGGTTCGGAATGGGCTTTATTCCATTAATTCGATTATAATCGGTTGCTCCCAATGTTCCGTCACCACGAAGGTTCAGGAAGTGAAGCACACACTTTATTGACAAGAAATGACTTTTATAGTACATACATGACAATGAAGTAAATGCAGTAGGCGTAACAATTGATAAGGAAAATGACGAGTTGTTCTGCGTAACCAGAAATGGGTGTAATAAGGCGAAAAAAGGAACATAATTGGTTGTGATGTCATGTATAGGTGGATCTATAAGATAATACTTGGCATGGATGCGCGCGCAGCAGTCTGACGTGTAATTGACGTGTAACTAGGGGGTGAAGGGGACTTGACATTTAGCTCTACGTGTGGAGACAAGAAGTCTGGGGGGTCAAGTCAACCTAATCCCAAATCATATCTAACATCCTATGTTTAAAGAACTATGTTATCCATAAAAGAAGGACTCTCGGACAGAATCTATTCTATACTGACTGTGCGTGCATGTACAAGCGTCTAAGTGTCTACACTAAATGCGAGGGGGTAGGAATATTCCATGGTAACAGGGCTATGAATTACTTGCATGAGGACAGAGAAGATGGGCCTTTTTTGCTTGGTAACTGGAAGAATGTTTACTTAAGCTACTAGGCAGGAATGCATCGGCTGAGGGGGAAGCAGATAATTCGAAGGTGAAATACAGTTCTTGGCAGAGAATAGGCTGATGTCAGGCTTCGTGAGCCGCGCAGAGAATGAGACAAAGTTCATGGTCACAGATGCAGGCTCAGACTGGAGCTTTCAGAGGCAGAAGGCAAGAAGAGTTTGATGACAGAATCAGGGCCTACTTGCCTGGACTGTAAAATGGCATAAGTGAACCATATAAAGCCGGTGGCTTTTCATACTTAGGAATGGAATATCCGGCCTATTCATGGCGGATCTGACAGAGGACATGTTGACGGTGGACGCACATGTGTTTGCGTCTTTATAACTGGAACTGGAGGGAACACACAGGTACTTGTGACATGCACATAGAACTGTTGGGGTCCAAGATAGGGGACATAACTGACCAGAAAAATCCATATTTCCACAATGGCCATCAAATATGATGTAGCTAGACTTCATCAAGATGCCTGTGTGCAAAGGGCTGACATATGTCCCAGTGATTGTGTGTATCTCCTCGTATTGGGTTGAAGCATACCCAACAAGGAGAAATGATAGTCTCACAGTAGCTAAGTTGTTGTTTAGGGAACTGATCCCCAGCTTCAGTTTCCTGACATTGCTGGAGTCAGACCGAGGAACTCATTTCAACAATGAGGTGCTGAAAATGTGTGCAGCATTACAAGTGGCGCAAAGACTACATTGCAGTTATCGGCCTGATGCTTCAAGCATAGTCGAGCAGGTGAACGGAACATTGAAATCCAGGTTGGCCGAAGTGTGTGTGTGTCCACGTCTTTGAAGTAGCCTGATGCTTTGCCCCTTGTGTTACTGAGTCTCTGCAGCATTCCTGATCAGAAGACAGAACTATGCCCACATGAAATCATCATGGGTTGTGCAATGAGACTGCCAGCAGTGCCTACAAATGAGCTTGTGAATAGTAGAAATGACATGATTCTAGATATCTGCAAAGGACTGGCTGATGTGGTGCATTCTGTGTCTCACCAGGTTGGAGCTGCTACTACCCCACTGCATCCGGAGCAGTGCCATAACATCAGTCCCAGTGACGGGGTCATGGTGAAGAAATAGGTTCGGAAAACGTGTCTGGATTCTTGAGGGAGAGGAACTTTTCAGGTCATCCTCATGACAAACTCTGCTGTTAAATGTGGAGGTCTCCCGAACTGAATCCATGCTGCCCAAACTTGCAGCGTGGAGAGTCTCCTTGATGATGTGATAGTACCTCTCCCAGACATGCTGAATGCAACTGAAACACATCAGAAGGAGGTTGAACAAGTTACAGAAAATCAGCGAGAACCTGAAATAAGCATTCTCGGCCTGAGGGGGTCTTGATGAGACAACATCGGAGGTTGAGATCAGAGAGTCTCGCCCTGTGGTGCTGGTTGAGCCAGATTCAGTCCCTGACGAAGGGCCTAGTGCTGTGGCAAGCTGAGTGGGAGCTGAAAACAGTTAGCCAAGAATGCAGGGGGAGTGAGAGACCGAGTCTGCCTGCAGTCATGTGTTTTCTACACTGTCCAAGAGGACAGGGTGGATTCTGGTCTGAGTGACAGTGAAGACAAACGATCTGTGCTCAGATCCAAAAGAGCTGGAGTACCCTTTTGGAAATACTCATCCCCTGAATAGACACACTTTGTGGCAAATGACATAGATTGGGGATTTTGGGATTTGTAGGGTGAGATACCAAATGAACCTCCGTGAACTAAAACTTGTGACTGAACTGCGTATTTAATTTGCTTTGACATTGAATAAACTGACTTGATTTGTCACTGGCATGATCTCTAAACTGAACTTTGATCTGTGCTTTTATTAGAGACAATTAAATGAACTTTGTTAAAAAGAATTAGGACGATTCCCTAGGCCTGAGGCTGCAGGAGGAGAGTAAGGGTGTCATTCAGAAGAAGACTAAGTTGGGTTAGGGAAGATTCACGAAGGTTTGTAAATAATATCATTATATGATTTATGGACTTTGTTACGCCATCTGCAGAAGTAAAAATATACAAAATAAATCAGTTTGCTGCTATTTTCTACTCACCTTTTAGATTTTGGTGAACTAAATAACTAGTAACCCCAAAAGACATAGGCTTAAACTAGCTGGTGAATTAATAGCTGTAAAATGTATGACTAATTGTTTTGCTTTTAGGATTATATTCACCTGCACTTCACAATTCAGTTGAATATAAATCTAGGACTAACCCATGAACCCTCTTCCTACTGACAGTAGTTCGCATACATTTGATTTTAAAACATTGCATGTAGATTCATCAAGAAGTGACTTCTCAGACGCTTATTTTACATTGCTTTATGAATACATTGACACTATGGATACTAAGTACCCATGTGTCTGTACGCAGTTACCTGCATCAGCTGCAGAAGGGATTACCCATCATCATATTTCTTCTACATATGGTATCACAAATAGACTTTAATGAGGCTTTTGTATGGAAAGGGTCAATTCCAATATAATTTCTCGAATTATGATTTAGTGCTTTCTGACGTTTCCATGTTTAAGCATTTGCCAAGGAGATGGATGCAGCTGACTGTTACTTTATACCTGTAGAAAGATTAGACCCTGCTTATGCAATTTTTTTAAACATGTTTTATTGAGTTTTCTCAGACATAGTCTACAGTGCAACAGTACATATCATGAGCTTGTCATAGCAACAGCAGTGATATACCAATGTAATGGATGTGCATGCGTCATGACCAGGGGAAACATAGCAGTACAGGCAAGTGTGTGTTCGCATAGTTACAGAAGGGGAGAGTAAGGTAGGTCGGGGTGAATAATAAAAGAGCAAACAACTAATGCAAAAGGGTGGCTGGTCCTTCACAAAGCACACATGGGCATCTGTTGTCATTGTAGAAGAAGAGATCGTACTAGTAGAGCACCTTTAATGCAGGTAAGCGACAGAATCAGGGGAGGGAGAAGGATGGGATGAAGGAGGCAGTGGGTCAGGCTTTTAGTGGTGGAATGATGGGGGATGTAATAGGAAGGACATCTGCGGAGGTCAACAGGTCAAGTGTGCTGGTCAAGAAACCTGGTGACTGCCCCGTTTTTTTAGTACGTTTTCACAGACCAAGGACCCACATGCCCCAGGTGTACAGCAAGGGAATCCCAATGGTGCGAGAGAGGCAGGAAGTAATACACCGCCAGTAGCCAGTCTGCTGGAGGCAGGACCAAAGCATAGGTACAAAGTTGGTGCCCTCTCGCAGGCAGTGGGGACAGGAGGAATCCTTACGTGAGAGAACTGGTTGATCTGTGCATGAGTGAGATACGCTCTGTGCAGGATATAGAACTGTATTAATTTGAATCACGTATTGCTGGAGACAGTGGGAGGGTAAGCCAAGCTCGTGGCCCACTCCGCATCGTTGCATGCTCCACCCAAGTCCTTGCCCCAGCGGTCCTGAAGCATGGGGAGGTGTAGGCAGTTATGTTGGTGCAATGCATTGGTGAACCATGTGACCAAGTTACTCCCTGTGCCCAGTAGATGTAGGTTTTTTAGTACTGATGTGTACTCGGTTCAGGCTGCAGTGACCACCAGCATGCCCACAGAGTATCTATGATTGAGTTATAAATGAGGAATGGTCTGGGTGGAGGCCAGTGTGGTCACTAAGATCTGCAAATGGGATGAGCGCAGTGTTGGAGAAGAGGTCGCCCAAGGTATGGAGGCCTCCTTTGTGCCAGGGGGTGATAGCTGCCATCATGAGGTGCGTTTGCACCTTGGGTGTACCGAGTGTCGGTAGTAGGGGTCATATGGCCCCAAGGTGTGAGTGAGGCACAGGCAATGGTGAAAGCAGAGTAGCACCACAGACACAAGATGCATAGGTAGGATGGATGTGTGTGCTAGGGGATAAAAGAGGTGTAGTAAATGTTGCAGTGTTCATGAGGGCTGCGTCAGTTTTGCTGTATCATCAAAGTCACTTTTGGTGAACCCTCTGCAGCAAGGTAATAGTGCTCAAAATAGGGAGCCCCGAGCCTGCCCATCAGTTGGCAGGCATAGATTCAATAGCGCCACATTGCGGTGAGTGCCGTGCCAGGTGAAATCGCCAAGCAGGCGCTCAAGTGTAGTAAAGAAGGATATCTGCAAGTATATGGGGATGTTAACAAAATTAAAAAGTAAGCGTGGAAGCACCACCATTTTAGATAGAGCAGTGCATCCCGCCACCGATAGCAGCAAAGTCGTCCAAAAGGAGATTTCCCCACTGAGGGAAGACAGCACCCGGCACATGTTTCCATTCTCTAGCGAAGCTGCATTGTGATAAATCTGAATACCAAGGTAGAGGAGTGCGTCCAGCTGCCATTGCCCTGGCACCTCTCCCAGCCGGAGGGCGGGATCTGCTGTCCCGGCCAAGAAGGGATTGAGGCAAAATTTGCCCCACTTTACTCAGAGGCCAAAGGATCAAAGACATCTTGCACATATTGGATCAGGTCATCAGCAAAGAGCAAGACAGCATGCATTCCATCTCCCAGCAGGGTCCCCCAATCTCGCCCCGAGCTCTCAGGCCATGCGCCATGGGCTCCATAGCCAGAGAAAAGAGAGGAGGGGAGAGTGGACAGACCTGGCAAGTGCCACAGTTTGCAGACGTACCTGGCAATCTTGGAACAGGTCAGTGGTGCGGTATATAGGAGCTTGATAAGTTAGAGCATGCGAGGACCCAAGCTAATCTTAGCCAGTACGGCACACAGGTACTTTCATTCCAGGGAGTCAAAGGTCTTCTGAAGGTCCAGTACCAGGCAGCCGGATCATTGCCATGGGCCTGGTGCCTGGTCCAGAACCTGAAAGAGGCGGCGGAGATTCAGAGACGTGCTGCGGCCCGGCACAAAGCCATTTTGGTCTTTGTGGACCAGCTGCGGGAATACTGGCGCCAATCGGTCCACCAGGATTTTACCAGGAATTTTGTTGTACTTATTAAGCATTGCCAACGGTCAGTAAAGCCGAGATTGGATGCGTTGTGCCCTGGTTTATGTATGAGAACAATCAGTGCCTCCTGGAGGGACTGCAGGAGACAGGAGGACAAAAGTGTTTAGTTGTACAGGGTTTGAAGGTGTGTGACTAGCAGTATGGCATGTTTTATGGAACTCCTGAGGGAGCCCATCGGGCCTGGAATTTTACCCGATGCCAGCGACAGGTTGGCCTGGCAAATCTCAAAGGGAGTAATTGCCACATTGAGCTCCAGTGTCTGGTTGGATGGGACCTGTGGTAGGTTCACACCGGATAAGAAAGCCTCAACAGCCGAGTCAGTGGTCCCCACAGCTGGCATGTACAGACGCTCACAGAATTGAATAAAAGCCTCATGTATCTCGCACTGTGTGTGTAGTTCTGTGGCCGGGGCACAATGATGAATAGAATAGGACGTTGTGGGCTGTCTCGTTTAATTAACCAGGCCAGCAGAGAGCCAGATTTGTTTGCTTCAGAAAGAGTCAGGGCAGCATAGTTGAGGTAATATAGGCGCTCCAGCAGAGTTCTGTGCTCTCGTCTCGCCTTGGTGAGCCGGTGTCTGCCATCGGTCAAACAGACAGACAGTGACAGGAGATGGAGAAGGTCACTTTCCACCCCCAAGATGCCCTGGTCTAACTGTTTCCTCATGTCGGTGGCCGCACTCACACAGTGTCCCCTGTCAATGACTTTAAACATGTCCCATTCCACTAGATGGGACAATACAGAGCCAGTATTCGCTTTTAAGTACTCGAGGCATTCAGAGTTGCACAGATTGCTGCATCCTCTAGTTTCTCGGGTCGGAGGCATCGTGTCAGTATAGGAGGGGGTGTATTGTCCCAAAAAAACTGCACGCTGTGAAGATTGTTTTCCAAGTGCGTCCTCCCCATATAGTCTGTGTGTGTCACAAGTGTGGCTGGTTCTGTATAACAGACAATGTGGTCAAGACATAAGTGGAGGCCATGGGGGTGGAAGTAGAGTGAATACACCCTATCCTTCGCCTGGTGACGCCATATGTCCATCAGAGCCCAGTGTTGCAACCAAGCGCCTAGGTGCTTGACATTAGGATGTGTGGGGGACTGAGACAGAGGGGGATAGGACCTGTCTAGTGCCATGTCCAGGACACTATTGAAGTCCCTGGCTAGTAAACGGGTAGTGCCTCAGCATGCTAGGACTCCCAAGAGCTGATCAAGGAAGGCAGGTTGTTCAATATTTAGAGCGTATATTGTTCTGAAGAGAAAGTGGCATTCCTCCAGTGTACCCTCCATGAAGCAGTAGCGACTTTGGGGGTCTACAGCCAAGTCAATGGCCATTAAAGGAGTCCCCGCTCTCATCCAGATTATGACCACCCCCTAGCATAAGAGGAATAGTCAGTTGTAAAGACCTGGGGTCTCCAGTGTCAGAGAAGGCGCATTTACTCTGTTTTGGTGAGGTGTGTTTCCTGGAGAAATACTATGGAAGCGCTGCGATGGCACAGATAAGAGTGTATTGAATATCGCTGGGAAGAGGTGCACATCTCCCTTATATTCCACATGATCACATTTAGGTCAGGTGTACTGCGTGTCATGTTGGGGCGATGGGTTGGTGCTGGCTGCCAAGAGGGCGGCTGATCCTAGATGAAGTGTGCATAAATGCCTGTACATGAGGGCCAGTGTGCAGACTAGAACAGCAGAACAGGGGTAAGAACACTACAGGCAGGGCGTAAACTGAACCCCATCCAAACTTAGCATAATTATACCCTATTTAAATAGTGTGTTGTGTGGACTCGGCTGGAGATGCAGTGAAGGATGTCTGGAGGCAGGACTTTTTGTGAGGATAGCAATCATTCAGGTGTCCAGCAGCACTGGGGCATGTCTACTGGAGGCTGGAAGGATAAGTGGCAGGGCCTGTGCAGCTCATGTTGGAGCCGCAGCTGATGTGGGTAGAGAGTGGGTTGCTCCCTGCACTGTGCAGCATGGTTTACACAGCGAGAGAGCGAAGGAGGGAAACCATGGTCCCCTTAAAAGGGCATGCAGTGTGCAGAGATGGGCATGCAGTGTGCAGAGATGAGCATGTAAGAGCTCAGTGCCACAAAGACGGGTCAGGCTATGAACTGAAGCAGGACAGCAGCTCCATTGAGGGAGATAGAAGGGGGTTGAGTCATCTAGCAGCATGGGGGGAGGGGCTTTAGCGGGGAGAGAAAAGAATGTAAGAACAATCTGAGCAGGCAACTGGGTCAAAGGATATCATCTGCGGTCTGTGGCGTAGCATCTGGCAGTGTGATCAAGCTCCGTAAAGGGAAACAGGACTTTGATGAGCCACTGTCGCATTGCTGCCAGCATGTTTTTTGGTCAAGTCCCAGGCTGACTTCAGCTCAGTGAAGAAGAAAGATTTCCCATCGAGGATCACCTGCAAGAGGCCTGGGAAGAGCGAAGAGTACTGGAGGCAGAGCTCCTGTAGTTTACGCTTGACATGTTTGAACATAGCCCTTTAGCGCTGCACTACTCGCGTGTAGTCCCAGAACAGCATCACGTGGTGATCATCTACCATCAGGATTCTGCGACCTGAGCCGCCCAGAGGATGTTGTCTCGGTTTTCAAAATGTAGGAGCTTGAGGATCACAGGGCGTGGGAGGGTACCCAGTGAAGGTCGGTGATCGGGCACCATGCAGGCTCTCTCAATAGAGAAAAAAGGCGTCTCGCCCCCAGGCAGTTTTAGGAAAGCCCACAATGTTCAGATTGCTTCTCCATGAGTGACTCTCCATGTTGTTTGCTCAAGCTTGTAGTTGTTTAATATGGTTTTGTAGCGCTTCCAAATTCTAGTACGTTGCCTCAGATGCAAGTTGAAGATTGGCCAGTTTGCGATCAGCATCATCTGTCCGTTTCCTGTGAAGAATGTTGAAAGCCACTGCCAGGGAGCTGCTCTTCTTTTCTATAGAGACGTGTGATCTCTTGATTGCCGCCAGGACTATGTCCAGTTTGTCCTCGGCAGGTGAGTGTGGTGTCTGCTCGCTACTGAAGGGGGAGGCAGTTCTTGCTTCTGCAATGGCGCAGTCTTTGGTGCGCAATGTCTGGTATGGCGCAGTGGATCAGAGGTGCCCCATTGTAGAGTGTCTCAAAGTCTCACAGACAGGTGTAATCAGGGGAAGCGTCTGAGGGGGATTCAGTAAGATTCCCAGATGTCAAGTAAAGAAGACCCCTGTTGTCTCAGGGAAGGGACCTCTGCAGACCAGTCGAAGTAGAAGGCTAGGAGCTGCGGCTTTTGCTGCGAATCGGGCCAGGGTCACTTCTCTCTCAAGGCCCAGATGGTCACAAAAGTGAATAGTGGGGGGATCAGAGGTCAGAAGGTGAGTCTCTCTTGGTTAAGGCTGCCTCGGGGCAGAGGGCAGGGGTCCGGGCATCCACAGGTGCCTTGGCAAAAGGCCCACATTGAGTCGCCCCAGCTCTTCAGGCCGCAAACATGGCAGTAAGGCGGAGTTTGGGAGAAATTTGGGGGCTGGGAGGGAGTGGAGGCAGTGGGCAGCCCCAGGCCAGAGCGCAACTCCATGGTCAGCAGAGATGATAAGGGCCGCCTTCCAACCCCCAATTCCATTTTGCCAGGAATCTCGTCTGTTGCGAGTCATGGGAGGTCTTAGGCTCTCTCGGCTGTGGGCAGTATCTCTGGCAGCGAGTGCTGCCTTGGCACCCCCTCACTGCCACACCCTCGTTACCCCCTCCATGTGTACCAGAGAGAATGTGGAGGGCCTGGTATTTCAGGCAGGAGGAACGAAGGGAAGAGGGGGTATAGCTGCCACACTGTATATGGGCTCCGCAAGTGATAGCAGCCACCTCTATCCTGCGGTTTGCAAACCAATGTTTGCCAGTCACCTTGTCTGCAGCAACTGTTGTGGGCCTCCAGGAGTCTTTTTGCCCCCTTGCCGCAGGAGCAAGGCCTCTGAGAATGGCCCTGGTGCGCTTCTTCCACGGTCACAAAGCGGAGAGGGGAAGGGGGGGGGGGGGGGGGGGGGAGACCTTGGTATTTCAGGCAGGGGGGAAGGAGGAAGGGGAGGTAGCCGCCCTTGCAGGCTCCACAGGGGGCGATCAGCCATCTTCACCCCACAGCCCTGTGCACCGTCTCTCCTGCCACTCTCCTCAATGGCGGCGGAGACTCGAATCGGTCTTTAGGGGGCTGCCTCTCTTGTTGTGAGCCCCAGCGATGTGTGATAATTCAGGGCCTCACCCTTAGCCCATGGCTCGATTGTGTTGGGTTGCCAATCTCTGCCACCAGCACCCCTAGATTGGCAATTTCAGCAAGGGAGGCTCCGCTGGACCTCCCCCACCTTCAGGGAGGCAGATGCACACAGTAGCTGCCGTCTAATGGTGGATAACGAGGTCTCTTCCCAGGAGCCACTGAGCATTTAGTTCGCTATCTTGGTTCACCAGGCCACACACCCCCAACACTGCTTATGCTCATAGGCACAATTTGACTTGTTCATTAACTAATATTGAAAATAAGTTTTTAGATTCTGTAGAAGATAGAAGAAGGGCAATGGATGCTAGATTTAAAAGAGGGGAGGATCAAGGTATAGAAATAAGTGGGCTAAAGAAGAATTAGAACATCGGAGAGTCAAGAGTTAACTGCATTAACTTTAGATTGGCAACACAAGGGAAAGTTATATGTGCTTAGTGGTAAATCTGTAGTTCACACTAAATTTATAGGAAAGAGTATTTTTCAATATGTCCTGGAGTGTATTATATTTGTGGGGATCACACATGTTCTATATTGCCCAGAGGGTGATATAAAAGCAAAAAGAACAATAGATGGACGGAATACTGAACATTGCAAACATTCACCCCCGTCACAAAGATCTGGGTG
Organism: Triturus cristatus; assembly: GCF_964204655.1. Lineage (NCBI taxonomy): Eukaryota > Metazoa > Chordata > Amphibia > Caudata > Salamandridae > Triturus > Triturus cristatus. Next base: position 270,662,695 of record NC_140592.1, on the reverse strand, counting down.
TAAACCATCGTTCTTTTGCTCACTACCCCACCCCAGTTTGGACCCAGCCATTTACAAATCGGTCTTGATCCTGCTCCTCATGGGAACAGTCCAGCCCAAACTGCCAAGGCAGATCCTCCCTGGACCGACATCTAGCATCCTGGGACCAGTTTCAGGATATCACCACTCAATTCAATTCAATTCATGCTTTATTTCAATTATAATTTCAAATCATAAAAGCGTACAGCAAAACAATCATACAATTATACCACTCCTAAAAACCTAATTAATTACAAGTTAAATGAGATTAAAAAGGAACAACTGTTTAAAAAGACGAATAAAGCAAAAAAGTGCATATCCACAATGACATATCAATCTAAAATCTTGCGGTATTTGATAATAGATTTCAAATAATTTGCTAGTAGAAATACCAAGTACTCCCCCTCCAGCAACTGTAAAAATAGTAAAGCTGGGCGACATTGTCTAAGACCAATTCGCCTCAAAAACGGAATTAGCCATTTTTTCCTTAAATCCATATAAAATTTACAAAAAAGGATGGTATGCAAAGTCGATTGTTGGGAAATTTGGTCGCAAGGACAAAAAGGGAGATATTTAGCCCAATTGTTTCGTACAGGGAATGTGACCATTCGGTGGAAAAAATTCATTCTGAATCTTACCAATAGGTAACGCTCATAGCTTGTGATATTAAAAGTGAGGTACGGCTGTAATGTGGGCACCAACTGAATTAATAACGAATGAGTGGCAGAAGGTTTAACAATTTCATTCGTCAATCTTAGTTCCTCCAGATGGGCGAGGGCTTTGTTTTTTAAAGTCTTCCTCGTGACCTCACATATAGAGGAAGGATTATGGTAATATGTATCCCAGCCCAAATCATGGAGAAAACTTGCAATATACGAGAGCCACCTAGACCTATGAACGTTATCCATTGAAAGGCAGTCAGACAAAATGGACTGAGTAAGGGTTGCCTTGTCAGAGGTCCAGATCTTACGCCATAATAAGAGTGGTTCACCTTTGGCTTGGTCCGACACATGAACAAGGCCCAACTCTAAATGGCAGGCGAAAGTACCCGCACTCCCTAGCACTGCGAGGATGTATCGCAAGAACGAGTTTTCCACCTTCTGGATACAATCTGTGTTCACAAAACTCCAAAGACCCGCCCCATACAAAGCCACAGATAGACATTTTGCTTTATAGATCGTGATAATTTCCGCGGGAGCTCTATTTCCCAGCTTCCTGGTGAAATTAATGAGGGCTGTAGTTGTTTTTAAAAATAAAAGTTTTCTCGTTTCTACAGCCGATTTCCAGGATAATTTGTGATCCATAATAATGCCTAGATAAGGATATTTTTCTGTAGTGGCTATTTTTTTTTGATCCAAATAGATACCCCTCATTTTGTTGGTACTTTTTTGGCCGGGACATGCCCTCATTACAAACGTTTTAGTAACATTTATCTTGAGGTCAAGGCCCGCCATAAATGTGGAGTATCTATTCAAGCTCTTTTGTAGTTCACGCGGGGTACGGGCTAAAATCACAGTATCGTCAGCATAAAAAAGTGCAGGTATAGGGCGTTTGTTCACCATAGGGAGGTCCTGGGATCCCTTAATCATCTCTTTCTCCAAACCATTTGTGTACAGTGTGAACAAAAAAGGGGCCAGGACACACCCTTGCCTAACCCCTTTTTCTACTGGAAAGGCTTCCGTCAAGTCCCCCCCATCCCATAGCGTACTCTTGCTGTAGCATTGGCATACAGTTCCCTAATAAACTTGAGCAAATTTGGTGGAGCCCCCATATCAGCCAATAAAGCCCAAAGCTTAGAGTGGGAAACACAGTCAAATGCGGCTGATAAGTCCACATAGACCATGTAGAGATCTCCTCCTTTGATATGAACATATTTGTCTATTAAAAGTGAGAGATTTAAGGCTTGTTCAATGGTCCCCAAGCCCTGGCGAAACCCGTACTGCAGGTCTGAAATAATCCTGCCATCCTCCGCCCAGACTTGTAATTGCTCTAAAATGACTCGACCCGCCGCCATTCCCAGGGAGTCTAAGAGAGAGATTGGACGATAGCAGGTTACTGACTCTCGATCGCCTTTTTTAAAAATAGGGACCAGTATGGATTTCGACCAAGAAGGTAGTGGACCTACATAACAAGAAGCATTCAAGACTCTGGTTAAGAGGGGGGTCCAGAGATCCATTTGATTTTTAAACAAGTCAATAAGTACACCATCTGGACCCGGTGCCTTTCCATTTTTGCTTGCATTCAGGGCGAGGGCAATTAGCTCCAATGACAACTGTAAGTCAATGGGATAATTACTACCCCGATCATTCTCAAAATTGGGATTCAAAATTTTTTGATCCGAGTAATTATTTGACTCCGTGCCAACTGAGAAAATCTTGGAAAAATAGAGAACCCATTCCTTTTCTTGTATAGCTAGATCTAATTTAGGTTGGTTAGCATTATCATTTAGAAGAGGAGACTTGACCACTTGCCAAAAAGCAGCCGAGTTTTTTTGGGAGCAGGTTTGATGCAATTGATCCCAAAGTTGTTTTTTTAGTTCCTTTTTCCTTGTTTTTAATACAGAGTTATAGATTTTCCTTAAAGCGGAGCTCTCAGATGGCACCCTAACCAATTTTCTTAGTGCAGCCTTCAGATTTGAGTAAGCGACCGTACAGTCATGATTGAACCAGCCCTTCTTTTTTTGTTTATGCTTTACTTCTACCCACAATGCCGCGTTGATTGCTTTAACAATCAATTCAAAGCTTAAAATAACTTCTATGTAGGGGGTCTCTAAATTAAGACATTTCATAATGGAGGAATTAGCCTTCACAACCACTTGCTTTGTTATCTCCATAGGGTCTACTTTCCCCCAATTGAGGGAGTATCCATTTACTCTGCCTAATACCAAATTATTTTGTGATAAGAGGGAGCCCAATCCGCGCTTCAATTTGGTGGTCAGTGAGAGGGAGATACTGAGGGGATAGTGGTCACTTAGCGGGATAATATGTCTATTAAATCCTGCATCTAGTGTCCTCACGCTGTTTGAAGCCAAAATGTAATCTATTGTGGTTGAACATCCTCTACCATGAAAAGTGGGAGCCAATGTTAAATTCGTATCTTTCAGGGTATTTACCTGGGACAAGTTCAGCTCAAACAAAATTTCGTTTAGGTAATTACCTAAGGTGGAGTGTCTAAAGTGTGGAGTAGGACTACCAAGTTCATCCAGGATACCACAAATGTTGCTAATTCTGGTAGTAGAACATGGTCCCAAGTTAAAGTCCCCCCCCCCAAACAATTACCTGTTCATTTAAGGACTTCCTTATGCTATTTTGTAATATGGAACGGATCTGGGATACCACAGTGATTGCCTCAGGATCAGAAAGATTATTATAAAAATTCACTATAAGAAAGTTGTCCCTGTTATTTAAAATCAGTTTACGAATCTGAAAATTTAAATCTAAATTTATGGCGACTACTTCCTTTAGGTTGAGGAGGTTTGAAACGTAGATTGTTAAACCTCCTTTAGGTCTACCTGAGGAAGAGGGTAAAGCAGGAGTGAAATAAGTTTTAAAACCTTCCATATGTACCACATCAATGGTCCAGGTCTCTTGGAGTGCTATGATGTCGAATTTGGAACTAAATTCCCTCCATACATCGTTCCCAACCTTCGATCGGTGGCCTGCTATATTCCAAAATAGTAGTTCAATTCGAAGATTACTCTTCTCTCCTATACATTCCTGCACGTCCAGCACTGATTCAGTCATGGGATTAGAATTTGAATCTGGCTCTAAAACCGAGGTCGAATCGACCTGATTTAGGTCTGTAGTCTTGACTAATAAGTCAGTAGATATAAGCTGAGACTGCTTCGATCTTGGGTTAAGAGCATATGATGGATGCGGGATTTTTTTTTAATTTACTTCTATACGTGTAAAAGAAACCTTTAGAGGACTATCAACTGGTTCTTCTTTGATTCCCCGGAAGTTAAGTCAATCCACACCTTCCAAACCTAATAATGGTGCATAGCGGTTATGAAGGAGAAAGAATTGATCATCTTGATGGAAGGGTACAAAGCTAGTATAGTCCTGAGTTGTGGGACGAAACCTGAAAGGACGTTCCTGATACTGAAATGGAAACCTTGGGTAATGATTCTGGTGTTGAGTTGAAGGGGCAGAAGAAACTACGTGAGAGCGAAATTGTGATCCAGAACAATGATTCTGATTCTGATTTTGCAGTGAAAACCCACAAATGTCGCTCTGATGGCGACGTGAGGAATTATAATAATTCCTCTTCCCTAAGCGAAAAGAGCTGTGATGATCATCCAGATGTTGAGATGAGCAGATGTCATGGTCAGCTTGATAATTAGATGGGGGCCTAGAGTAACCATCCTGAGGTTGAATTAAGGGTCTAATACAATCATCCTGCTGGGGAGATAGTAAATTTAAATTTGTCTCTTTTATCGGGGCTACTCTGGGATGAAAATAGGGCAGTTCAAAAGGTTTGATGGTGTTGGAGGAGTTCGAGGGAAACCAATTTAGGATAAATCTGACTGCCCTTTTATCTCGAAAATTAATTATTATAATATCCCCCATAATATCTTTTTTCCTATGACCCAGCCAAGGAAGACGCCTAACATGTAGGATTTCTCCGTTTATATCTGGGGGAAGTGGACGGTTTTGTCTAAGCCAGAATATAACCTTATTTTTTAGCTGACCATGATCTTCTTTTTTATCGGCCTTTAGGGGAGGAACTCCCGTAAGGACCACTACGAGAGGCACTGCCTCCGGAGGCAGAGCCACATTATGGATTGGAAGAACAGAAGTCCTTACGGGATCTACAATATCAGTTCGATTTTGAGATATTTGTTGGAGATATGTTTTCTCGCCCACCTCCACCTCTTTTTCTCTAAATGTCACACTTAAGGAAGATTTTGGACGGGAGTTTGAATTATTGGACTTCGATACTGTTTGAATCGTTGAGTTTACTCTTTTTTGGTCGGTAATATTTAAATCCGATGTAGTTAATGAAGACGTTGGTACAGACTTTGATCGATCCCTAATTTCCTCTTTAATCTCCCTAATTGTTTGTTCTAAGTTCCCCAAGTGGGAAAAAATTGTTTTTAGTCTTTCTGATATTGGTAAAATGAAAGATCCAATCATTTTCTCAATATTTCCCAGTAGATGGATATCTGGGATTTCAACCACTGGGGAATATGAAGAAATAGCCCTAGGAGATGATAAAGATGTTTTAGATGAGGAAGTTTTAGACTTAGCAGGCTTGATTAATTTAACCTTGTCTCTCTTTGGGCCACTTCCCCTCTTTTTCCTTTTTTTGGGTGGTGGGCCTTGAAGACCTAAGGTCTTAGGAGTCTTAGGGGAACCAACGGTTTTCTTCACCACCTGAATGGATGCATCTACTAAGGCATCTGACTCAAATATTGCGTCAGATAAGGAAGAAGATAGATTAGTGATTGAATCTTTATTTAGGTCAAAAGGAGGGGTGATGTCTCGGAAGAGTAGAGGTGTGTTATCAATGAAAGATACATCGCAAGTGTCGGCTTCACAAGGGGTACTAGGTTGCGAAGAAATGGCTAACTGTGAAGAAAGCAGAGATGAAGATTTATATTTTGCCGCTTCGACAGAGCGACGTCTCTCAGCCCGCCGCTCATCGAGAGCAATATCCCTGTCAAATCCAGTAGGTACCCTAATCACGAAATTATCTAATGTCCCTCGATTGGACGCTCCTCCCGCTAGCGTTGACACTTTGGAAACGGGGAGAGTCATATTGCATACTACAGTCAATCTGTACACAAATCACTATACAAATCAACAGTCAGCAGATAATTAGAAGGGTAAATAATCACAGCCAACAATTAATAAGAAGTCTCAAGCGAATCAGCTTACTGGTTGTGTTTCTCGGATAGATCGTCAATCACAAACAGTCACGGAACCAGAGGGAAGAAAAAGGAGGGCCCAGCCCAGCCTCCTCGTGCCTCTGAGGGCCACAGAGGGCCCGCCCTTTGCCCGGGCTTAGCCCGGCGCGGACCCGCGCGCGGTCCCGCGAGGCGGTAGCCCAGCTGTTATTTATGCGCCTCCAGGCGCGAGACTACAGGAAGCGGCTTCCTCTTCCGCCGCTGGGAATGCTGGGGGATGTGGTCCCCCTCCGAACAGCGGCTGCGTTGGAATGGCGGCGGCGGGAGGGAGACAGGCAGCAGACGCGGAACCAGAATCCGGAGAAAGCAGGTAAGGTATCAGGCTTCGGGAACACCACTCATCAGCCAGGCTAGCTTGAATACAGTGGCGCCGTGAGCATGGGACCCACGTCTGGGCATAGCCTTCCCACTTACGGCAACAAATGCAATAAGAAAAATTGATAGACGGAATGCTGAACAATGCAAACATTAACCCTCAGCTAAAAAGATCTGGGTTTAATCCATTGTTCTTTTGCTCACCACGCCACCCCCAGTGTTGACCCAGCCAGATGCAAATCAGTCTTGATCCTGCGCCTCATGGAAAGAGTCCAGCCCAAACTGCCAAGCCAGGTCCTCTCTGGAACGCAAAACAAGCATCCTGGGACCGGTTTCGGGGTATCACCCCTCATCAGCCAGGTTAGCTTGAATCCAGTGGTGCAGTGAGCATGGGACCCACATCAAGGCATACCCTTCCCACTTAGGGCGACAAAAGCAATGTGGTATGGCACATGTTACTTTGACAATAATCTTTCCGAAGACTTATGTGGAACACATGGAGGATCCTGTGTGGGGATCACAAGTTAGAACAAAAAGAAGCTTTGTCACATACTGATTTATGATTTACTATATTGTTTTGTATCCTATGAAATTGCCTATCTTTGATATCCAATAAAAAATGACACAAAAGAAGCAGATGTGGTTCTGAAATAGATACATATTTGGTGCATTGGTTCCTCCTGTAGGAGTAGTATTAAATGATCTTAAGTTTAGAAAGTTGTTTGTAATATTTAAGGGGCACAAGTGTATGAAGGCAAAGAGAAAGGTACAAGAAAGAAGGGGGAGAGTCAGTGCAGATTTTAAGACAAAATGAAATACCTGGAAAACTCTAGATGAAAAATGTTGAAAACTTCAGTGTTTTGAGCAGGTCGCATCTGATAAGATTCATATGTTCATTGTGATGGCTAACATTGCCATCAGAGGGGGGATTGGAGCAGTGCAATGTAGGCTTCACCTTACACATCACTGAAATGCCATTATAAATTCATAACTGACATTATATTCAATGTGTGCCTTAACTTAATGTGTTTGAAGCATTAAAAGGCATTAACTGAAATCATTGTGAGGATTAGAGATTTACACATGTGCACTAATGTTCAGTTTAAACATGTAAGCATGTATTCCTTATTTATGTTTTTACACTTATACTTCAAGTTATATTTGCATATGGAAACATGTAATCCTTTCCTCACGTTTTACATTTATTATTTATATACGCAAGAGGATGGATAATGAAGTGCATAATAAATGCTTAGCTAAAGTAGCCTGACTATAGGCCTCAAGTGAAATGCATTTTACTTTGCAAGCATGTTCTCTTTTTCTTTGCAAGTAAATTATAATGATTCTCGTTAGCTAGCGAAAGGATTATTGTTTGTATTAGATTGCTGATAGGAAGGCCTTGAGGGATGAACTTGGCAGTGAATGTGAAGAATTAATGCTCAAAAGAGGCCTTCTGTTCATCATGTACCAGGATGGAAAGATTTTCAAGGTTGAGAACTACAGTCCCTGTTCGATGCAATGGGAAACTGAAGCGATGTTGCAGATGCACTCGATTATCAGTTTGATTGGTTCCTGGTGGTGTGAGGGAAGAAAATGACGTTTGAGTCTCCTGTTACATTTAAATTGGTGTTTTTTTACAGTTGTAAAACACAGAGATTCCCTTTAGACTTTGAGAGGTACAGACCTCCCTGCTTGCCTTATTCTTGCAAGTGTGTAGCCAAACACTTAATTAATTTTTCCAAGATTTCTATTGAAGTCTGATCATGCTGACACCTTCAACGCTTTCGAATTAGAGACCCTTTACAGATGACCCTATATTTGACCTATGTTTAGAGGAGAGAAAGGAAGTTTCTTTATGGAATACCTGTTTACATTAATCTATTGCTGTACAATTGTGGCTATCACAATTCTGTATCTCATTCTGTTACGCCTCAACCCAGCGAGCTATTTCAGCTTACCTATTGTATTGCTACACTTCTTGAACTTATTATTGGTTTGCATATATACTGGATTCATTGGTAATCCAAAATAAAACCTTTTAGCCATATTAGTCAATTTTTGGTCCTTATTATGGAGTCACATTGGCTGCACAAGTTAGAAATGTATTGTTGATGTAGTCTCCCTTTTAATGCTTCTTGTCAACCAACAGAGGTCCATATGACCAATGGGGACAATTTGCCAGAATCTCACCTGCATTTTCTGCGGGAGTGAGAGGAGGCTGCGATGTGAGGTCCCAACCTCCCTATCAACTGAGAAGACCCAACAAAGTCAAAGTCAATCCGGACTGATGGGGAAGGGAAGAGAATCAACAGAGCTTCCACAGATGACTGTGCTGCAGAGGAGTGTCTATTGGGTACCCGTATGGCTCTCCCCGTAATAAAAGAGAGGAGAGAATGCGTCAGAAATAAAATTCCTATAAATCTGTTTCTAATTCTTCCTATATGTATATACCTATTAGAGTCTTAATACTTTTATAAATCCCCTCTTCTGGCTTAGGGTAGAAATAACAAAGGACAACAGGCAGTACCGCATATCTAAGGGGTAAGAGACAAAAGACTGGTGTGTAGGAATCAATGTAACAATTGAACTTTCGGAGTTAATATGTATACATCACAATGGCATACCTCTTCCATTTGTTATACCTTCCCAAATCAGGCTTACACAGCACAGCAGATCATATAGAGAAAACAATATCAAGTATAGATTCAGTGAATTACGTCATGCGCCTAATTTCCAGCCATCAGTAAAGTCGAAATGAAAACTCATAAGTAAAGAAAAGGTTATGCCTCAAAAACCAGGGGTATATGCTTAGAGTTTAATGTGGTAAAATGCACAAACCCAGCCCTTGATGATCAGAAACAATGTTTGTATCTTTGTGTTTCCTATAGATATGAAAACCACAAGTTTCCTTCCAGATTTACAACAGTTATACAATCGTAGATAAAGTCAGACAGGTATGGTTTTCCTAAGCAGTCTCATCATGATTACAAAGTGCACTAGCGCGTTACCCAGGCAAGTCAGAGGTGACTTTGATGCTTTGTTTGATTTCTCTTTTCTTTTCAGAATCGTTTGCAAGGTATTTCCAGGAACAAAGAACAAGGAGAATCCAATAAAAGAAAGCGGCCACCGAAGCAGCAAGACGGAATTCAGCCTAATGGGAGGAGCCGGTTGAGGACGCTGCAATCCGCAAGGGGAAGGTAAGTGACGCGATGGCAAGAAGGTGCACACCGTAACGAATAGAACAACAAGCAACTTCCTGCCAGATAGCGCACGGTTTATCCACGGCGTGCTCCGCCCATGGAAGACAGTGCAGAAAACAGGCAGGCTTGACAGTACACCCCTCCAACAGAACCCCCAGCTGGCTTGGGTTTGTCAGGATATCTACAATGGAACTCTCAAAGTAATCAAGGGGCGTGTACATGATTGACAAGTTCCCAAGAGCGATCTTTAGGACCATTTCCTTTCCAATGAATGAGATAATGCAATTTTCACCATATCCTTTTGCAGTCCATTATGGCCTCATCTTCAAATTCTGGTTCATCATCGATAAGCACTGCCGGTGGTTGGATGGGACCCGGAGTTCCAGGCGTGACCCGTGTCAAAGTTACATGAAATAAAGTACCTGGGCATCTATATAGCAGCTGATCCAGCGGCTAGATTTTCCCACTATCTCCTCCCGCCCCTGCAGGGACTGAAGCAGGAACGGAGCGCTGGAAAGCGCTTCCACCTCCCTGCCGGGCAGGGCGTCCCTATTTAAAATGATGTCCCTGCCTCGCTTCCTGTATGTCTTGCCAAATTCCTCTGACCTGGTCACTGCAAGCTATTTTCGACAAATTGAAACCCTGCAGAGAAGTCTGCTGTGGAATGAGAGACCGCGTATTGCACTAACCAAACTTAACCTTGCTTGGTATGATGGGGGTATAGGCCTTCCTGACCTCAAAAAATATTATTGGGCAGCACACCTGGCCGCCATCAACCATGGAACGTATAGACGAGCAGACGACCCAGGCTACACAATGGATAGGTGGCTACTGCCGGGAGGGATCTATAATAGGGCCTTGTATTCCAAGACTGGGAACAACATCTGACGGGGCCGACTAAGCACTCGGTGCAAGTCTGGCAAGCAGCTAACAGAAACCTGGGGTGGGAACAAAAGTTAACACTGGCCACCCCTTTGTGGGACTCAGAACTACTTGGATATTTGTGGAAATCCAAAGAATTTGACAAGTGGGACCTCATAGGTATCTCGAAGGTTGGCGACCTCTGGGTTAAAGGGGAGGTTAAATCATTTCCATCCTTGCAACAGGAACAAGACATGGCCGCCACAGAGTACTTTAGATACTTGCAGGCTCCACACGCACTACAGACACTCCTCCAGAAAGGCGATACACCCCTCCCTCCCCCCCCTCCCGAGTCCTCGCCCCTCGAAGACAGGATATTGGACGGCTACCTTCCAACAAAAAACATTTTGCTTACATATAAAAAGCTGATAAACAACTCCAGCAATCCCCATCAACATTTAGGGGAGAAATGGGAAAGGGATGGCATAATCCTGGACGACGAGGACTGGGTGGCGGCAGTGGCCTCCCCAAGGGAAGTAGCCATCTCAGCCAGACTACGTCTGGTACAACTAAAGATATTACACCGCATTTACATTACAGGGCCGGGGCTGGGGCTGGTGAAAATGGGGAAGACAGAGGATGGAAAATGCAGGAGGCATTGTGGAGGGGAGGGAACATTCCTTCACATACTCTGGGAATGTCCACACATCCAGCGATACTGGACAAAAATACACAACACCTTTGGTGAGGTACTCACTCTTGACATTCACCTAGAAGCCAAAAGATGTCTCCTCAATGTGTGGGAACCCACTGACTTGAACAGCAAACAAGTCATATGGGTTACCCGGGGACTGATGATTGCAAAACGTAACATTGCACAGATGTGGGGGGCGGCACAGGCGCCGACTGTGGCAGTATGGAAGAAGGACATGGACTGCTGGTGTATGTTCAGAGAAAAGCCAGTATATGTGGCAAGAGGATCCCCCAAGAAGTGATCCCGTACATGGAACGATTGGAATATATTTCGAGGTAATATTTCTACCCCCCCGATCAAACAAACACCCGACGATCCACCATCGCCATGATTATGTCACCAACTACAGACTAATAGTTACGCACTCGCAAAATAGATTGTAATACAGCAACTTACCGTCTGTTGATACTGTACCATGTAATGTCGATTCATGTTTGTTTAATAAAAAGAAATACAAAAAAAAGAAGATACATGAAATATAGGAACAAGACCTCTTGAAAATCGAAACGCGTCGTGGCAGAGGTGTGGGGCAACAAATAAATACTTACGCACTGCAATTTGAGTCCGTTCTCGTCCTTATCCTTTCAAGTGGATGCTGTGTGGTGAAGTTCTGTGATGAAATATAGGATGTATCCGTAACATAGAAGGTAACCCCAGATTCATTGCGACCTCATTGACCTTCTACATTATCTTGTAGAGCCCAATGTACTGAGGTTTGTATTTGAGTGAACCTTTTAAGACTATGTAACGTGTGGATAACCACACTTTGTCTTAGATTTCAAAGTTTGAATTGGGTCAAAGATCTTGGTCCGCATACCTTTTGTACGCTTCCTTAGCATGGTTTAGGTTCTCCTGTCCTGCCTGTTGTACTTCCTGTACATGAGCAACAAAGTCCTGTACAGCAGCAACCCTTGGTGTGAGTGAGGAAGGGAGCAAAAGAAAGCAGGGATGAAACCCCCAAGTTACGGAAAAACGGGGAATAGTTAGTAGTATTGTGAACAACATTATTATATGCAAACTCAGCCGCCCACAAATAGACCTTCCAGTCTAAAACATTATGTAAAAGTTGCCACCATAAGTATTGTTCTAAGAATTGGTTTACCCTTTATGTTTATCCAACTGTTTGAGGATGGTGGCTCGAGGACAAACGGATGTCTATCTGTAGTGTTACAACTACCCCTCTACAGAATTTAGAAACAAACTGAGAACCATGGTCTGAAATGATGACAGGAGTCCACGGAGACACACTACATTTTATAAGAATAATTCAGAAAGCTCTTTAGAGATGGGTTAACCCTTCACAGGGAAAATGGGACATCTTGGTTAATAGGTTCACAATAACTGGGATTGTTATATAACTCTGTTAAATTTTGGGCAATTCCACAATAAAAATCTGTAGAAATGGTATGCCAAGGAGCAGGAGGACTGGTTAACGAAGTTAACAACCCTGTAGGTGCTTGACGGGTACTTTTACTTTGAGCATATGTACTGCATCTTTGTATATACAGTTTGGTGTTAGCAGGAAGCGTAGACCACCAGAAATATCGATTAAGTAATTCTAAGGTTTTCTTTTCCCCAGGATGCCCTGCTAGTACATTAGTATGGCACCATTCTAAGGCCTGTTGTTTAAGCGGGTGTTGGGAACATATAAGCCCTCTTGGACACATACCAGATCATGTACCTGTTGACCATTATGTGTCTGTGCAACTGCCTCTACTTCTTTGGTTTTCTGTGCCTTTGATACCGCTTGGGAAAACTGTTCTTCCAAATACCGGGCCTCTAGGATTCAATCATCTGGAATGATGTGTGGATGCTCTATCGTGGGTTCATATATCTCGTATCCCAAACGACAGAGGGCATCGGTCTTACCATGTTGTCGACCTGTTTGAAACTAAATAAGTCATTTATTTTGTTTAATATAGCGCAAACTTGACCCGAAGGTATCAGAGCACTGTACATGAGCACTAGTTGTGTCACAGACGGACACATTAATTTGATAGGCACGGAGTCTAGCGTAATTGCCGTATGGAAAGGGCTCGGGCAGATTTTAGACATTTTATGTTGCTATGGTAAGTAAGGACTGTTACAGTAGGTAAAGAACTCAACAAGTATTGCCTCCACTCGTGAAAAGCCCTTTTAATGGCCAACGACTCTAACACCTTAATTGGCTTGTGCAGCTGTGGGGACAGTACGCCCCTGGATTTAGTTTCCAAGTCACTCTAACCCTTTGGGACAAAATCCTACCCACGGCTGCCTGAGGTATCTGCTTCAACAATGAAACGTTGGGTGGGGTTAGTGTGTTGTAGAACAGGAGCACTAATAAAACCTTTCTTTAGATGTTGGAATGCTTATTCTGCCTCATCAGTCCATAGAAACTTAATTCCCTTGTGTAATAACCTGGTGATGGGAGAGGCTAAAGTGGAGAAATGGTCAATACATCTATGGAAAAAGTAAGTAAACCCCAAAAATCTCTGCACCTCCTGAACAGTCTGGGGTGCTTTTTTTCTTTTCTTCAAAGTTATGTTTATTAAATTTTTACAGCTTACAATCTGAGATAGCACCATCACATGGTCCCACGCAGGGGATCAGAAAACCTCAGCAGGACCATAACAGTTGAACAAAATGCCTTGATCAACACAAAACCAGCTCCTCTTCTCAGTAAGTAGGCCGAATTGTGGATACAGTTCCTGAACATAATGGAGCTTAAAACGAGTCTTTGCAGAGGTACGAAGCAAGCAGGTAGTTCTATAGAAAGTTTAACTTCCTTCTGCGATGGAAGCTTCCCCAATTTGCACAGTTGAAGTGCTATACATAGAATGAACAAAAAACATGTACAAATTTATCCCAACGTGGGATAATTGAAATATAAGACCAAGAAGAAAAACCCCCACCCCCCCCATGCCCACCCCCCACCCTACCCGTGGTGGCGGTAAAACACATACAATCGAGATGGTGTTCGACACTGGGACTTTAATCAAAATTGAAAGAGATGGAGGCCTCTTATGGAGGCACAGCAAAAAATATGGGACCCCCTTGAAATATACTTAAAGTCAGGGAAAAAGGGGAAATAAAGACAATCCTATAATGAAACTTCCCTCGCGACCTCTATTCTTAATAATACAATTTAATTGTGATAAGGAAAAACAGGCCTAAAAACAGTGATGCAACACACAGATTTTTTATAATTTTTAGTAATTTAATTTTTATTATTTAACCTTTTTCTATTTTTCTTTAAAAGACTCAATACATTTCTTTATGCTATCACAGAATTATTCTATTTTGCATTTCCTTTTTTGGAATATTTGATAATCACTGACTATATTCATTACAGCGATAATGCATCATATCAAACAGTAATTCCTAGGGCACACTGATCTAAATCACAAAAAACTATATCTTCATACAATCTCATCTACATACATACCCACGCATTCCACATGTATACATTTATCACAATAAAAAAGAAAAAAAGAAGTTTATCGTATACTGAACATTGGAGACACAAGACATAATGATCTCCTATGACTAACAAGACAACTGCAAAAGCAGGATGCTAATGTCAATGGTCAGTGGTCGACGCGTTTCTATGGCATAGGTGCCACCTTCATCAGGACCAGAAGTATATTCAATACCGACAAAGCCCAAGGAAAACTTGTTTATAAAAATAATTCCCGTCAAGGATAAGCCATCCCGTATTGGATTATAATGATTTGACACCTCTGTTATTTAGTAAAAAGGTTTCACTGCCCGTCCTCATGGGTTAACAAATTTTAACAAGATCACAGTCTCGATAGAGTGTTAATGTCCGAGTATTTTCTAGAAAGCCAAAGGCCGATATGGAATCCCCTTTCTTGTGTCACTTTTGTTAAGTTGAGCAGAGAGTCGGCTTCAAGGCAGATTTCCAACAAAGATCTATGTTCCCATAGTCGCAACCGCTAAGTCTTGGTGTCTTCTTTTTGAAGTTCCTTTGGCATACAGCGTTTTCCAATCGAACGAACGTTCGGGTGAACCAGCAACAAACGAGCGGGGAGGCCTTTGGAAAGGAAGGAAACAAGGGGTCCCCATTTAAATTCAAAGTTCTTATAGTTATCCCTGAAAATATCAACCATACGCTCTAAGCTAAGCAGTCTCCAGAGACGGGAGTGCCAGAGGGAAATAGCAGGAGCCTCCCTCCTCTTCCAAGCGGCTGCCAGAGTGACTTTAACCGCTCCAATGCAAAGCCACATGATCATTTTATCAGCTCGAGTCTGATGTACTAGGGAGGAGTCACGAAACCCCAAAAGCACTCCCGCCATGGTAGTGGGGATGGGGTAACCCAGTGTTAGATCTGGGGGTCTCTAGTTGGCAGGGTAGGTACCACTGTCCAAGTAGGGACCCTTGCTTATAGTCAGGGAAAGGGGGATACACTGTTAAGATAACCCCTGCTCACCCTCTAGGTAGCTTGGCCTGAGCAGTCTAGGCTATCAAAGGCAATGTGTAAAGTATTTGTACCAACACTCACAGTAACACAGTGAAAACACCACAGATTTACTCCACACCAGTTTTAGAAAAATAAGGTATCTTTACTATCTTTACTAAAAACTTCACAAGACCAAATACTACAGAAAAACCAACATACAATTAAAAAGGTTACTTTAAAGATAGTTCAAGAGTTTGCAGAAAGTACTCCAGGATGTAAAAATCAGTGTCCTGCACAATGCGACTCTCAATGCACAAAATGCGACACTCTCGTGCCCAACAGTACCTGTAGTTGCGCTAAGGTTCCCAAAAGCTATAACAATGAAGATGGCAAAGGCGATGCGATACTCCTGAGACCTTGGGGAGGCTTTGCAGCAGCCCTGCTTCACGCAGCAGAGGTGGATGCGCCGGCTCCGATCTGTAGGGGGGAGGATGCGATGACTTTGGCTTTCGTTGCGTAGGTTTCTTAGGTGGAAGCTTCACGCACAGGTACGATGCGACGATCTTCGATGCGGCGCGATGCGCGGCGCAGCGCTGACTTCTGGCGCCGCAACCCTTGATGCGTCACGGGACGGGACTCTGCGTCGACACACGCAGCGACTGGATACTTTCGCGCACCGGCAGTGGTGCGGCCCGCAAACTGGTTCTGCGATGACCCTCGCAGCATCTGGAATCTTCACGCACCGGGACGATGCTCGACGCACTCGGCGATGCGGGGACTCCGGGTGCTGTTAGGACGCCGCAATGAAATTCTCCTCGCACTCTCGCTCTTGCGACTCGCAACCGGATGATGCGTCCCTCAAATGGATGATGCGATGGGTACCAGTTACTCTTGTTCACGCTTCTGCTTTCCAGCTCCCAAACACAGCAAAACGACCTCCTGAGGCCCAAAGACTAGGCAAGCACTCCAAGGCAGGTCAGAACTCCCTCAGCAGAGTTTCAGGGGAGCTGGTGGTGAAGTCCTTTTGTTCCTGGGACTTCTTAACAGGGAGCCAGCTCTCCTCAGGCCCTTGGAGATCAGAATCAAAAGAAGGGGACACAGCAAAGTCCTTCCCCTCTCCTTGGCAGCAAACCAAAACAGCAAGCAGGCAGTCTTCTCTTCTTCAGTTCCTTCCAGCTTTCTCCTTGGCAGAGGTTCCTTCTTAGTTCCACAGTGATCTAAAGTTTAGGTGTCTGGGGTCCTCTTCTTATACCCCTCCAAGTCTTTGTCTCTCTTTGTTTCAGTGGGGGGATTCCCCTGCTCAAACCGGTTCCTGGGTGTGCTCTGCCCTGGAGCACCTGGTTCCTTTCAGAGTGAAGGGCAGGGTCGTTAGACGCTCAGCAGGAGGTGGAGCCTTCTTTGTGCTGGCAGAGGCAGAGTCCTCAGCCTGGCCAGCAGGGGGTGGAGCCGGCATTGTGCTGGCAGAGGCAGCCCTACTCAAACCCAGGGGCTACTCCTCCCACCCATCTAGAGCAGATCTCCCTATTCACCCTGCTGCTGACTCATCCAGACTCCTGGAGCCACCTAGACCATCACATGACACCAGTCAGCCAATCTGCACACAGGCAGGTTAAACAGGAGAATAGCTACTTTCTAAAAAGTGCTATTCTCACACAGTGAATTTAAAAACCATCTTTCTAAAAAGATGTGTAATTAAATTCTGAACACAAAAATACCAAACTTGGATTTTCTATCTTGCCTTTAGGGGAAGATAGGTATGTAAACAGCCTCCCCCATTCTGTCCTATGGGCAAGATAGCCTTTCAGCAGTGAAAAACGAAAATGGCTGTAATTCACTACCAGGGCATGTTACACACCTCAGTACATGCCCTACCTTTCAGATACACTGCACCCAGCCCAGGGGGGTACCTAGGGCCACCATAGGGATGCCTAACATGTACAGAAAGGGAAGGATAAGGCCTGGTCAGTGGTTGCACTGGCCAGGTCGACATGGCAGTCCTGAACTGCACATAGGCACTGTAAGCAGGCCTAAGACATCATTTTAGTGCTACTCCTGTGGGTGGCACAATCAGTGCTGCAGCCCACTAGTAGCATTTGTACTACCAGCCCTGGCAATCTCAGTGCACTTTACTAGGGCTTTGCAGGTAGAACAAATATGCCAAACATGTATAGCCAATTACATCACAATTTCCCTAGGGAGCACTTGCACCTTGACACTGATCAGCAGTGGCAAAGTGCCCAAAGCATCTATACCAGTAAAACGACATCCAGCATAGCATCAAAAAATACAGGAGGTAGAGGCAAAAAGTCAGGGGTAACCACGCCAAAAGATGCCAGGTCTAACACCCAGCATATCTTTTATGTGGGCCAGGATTTCTTCCAAAAGGGGCGGATAGCCGGGCAATCCCACCATATATGTTGGAAGTCCCCAAGCAAACCACACCCTCTCCAACATCTATCCGAGGTGCTGGGGAAGATCTGCCGGAGTTTGTATGGATGCAAATACCAGTCCATCATGGTCTTCAGGTGTGCTTCCCTGAGTTCTGTGGAATGATTGAATCGCGCAACGTCGGACCAAAGGTGCGTCCATTCCTCGTCGGAGATAGGACGGTGAATCAAGTCTTCCCACATAGACATATATCTGGGGCATGGGGATGAAGCTGTTTTAAGTAGGAAGCTATATATGAACAAGATCACCCCTTTCATACTAGTAGTCTTGGTGAGGAAGGCCACAAACTTAGTGAGGGGTCGAGTGGCAGCGTCCCGCACTTGAGGAGTGAGGGCCCAATGCATCAATTGTGTATAATGGTATCGTTCCGTGTTCTCTAGTTTATAGTCTCGCTTGCATTGATCGAAAGTGAGAGGATCAAAGTTATGGAACAAATGTGTTAGAGCTAAGCAGCCTCCTTTTCTCCAGGCATCAAAAGGTCCCTCATGCTGGGCCGGAGTGAATGCTGGATTAAAATGGATCGGAGTAAATGGGGACGGGAATGTGGTCCACCTATCATCACCCGAGATCAAATCCCATATTTTAAGAGTGGTGCGTGTGGGGGTGCTAATGTATGTGTTTCGAGGTCTGTCCTGTCGAGAGCGCCACACCAGGTCAAACGGTTCTCCCCGTCACACTGCGGTCCATATGTAACCAGTGTTTCTCGGATTCCTGTTGGGACCATTCAGTCAAGACTCTCAGCTGCGCCGCTTTATAGTATAAGAGGATGTCTGGTAGGCCCACTCCCCCATCAGAACGGGAGCGGCGCAGCAGAGAGTAAGAGAAGCGTGCTCGACCTCCCTGCCAGATAAAACGCAGGATCATGGTCTTCACTTTCCAAAAGAAATTGTTCTCCAGTTCGATGGGTAAGGCCTGAAATAAGTAGAGAAGTTTGGGCAGGGGAGTCATTTTCACCGCGTGAATGCGGCCCAGCCATGACAAGAAAAGAGGCTTCCATTTCATAAGTTCTGTTTGAATGCGCGCTAAAATGGGAGGGAAGTTGGCAGCATATAGCCCCCCAATTCTCAGCGTCAGTTGAACCCCCAGGTATTGGATGGATGAGGTAGCCCATGACAGCAGGGTAAGAGATTGGAGCCCGAGAACCTCCGTAGGGGAGAGGGTAAGATTAAGTATATACGATTTGCCTAGGTTTATTTTGAACCCTGACACTAGTTCAAAATGCTAGAGTTCCGCCTGCAAGTGCGGGAGAGACGTCGCCGGCTCAGACAGGCATAAAAGAACATCGTCCACGAACAGTGATATTTTATGGGATTCTCCTGTAAATGGTATTCCCTGGATGGCAGGGTTATTCCTGATCGCCAGGGCCAAGGGTTCAATGCTGAGCGCAAAAAGTAGAGGTGAGAGGGGACACCCCTGATGCGTGCCTCTCGAGTGGAGAAAGGTAGATGAGTGTATCCCGTTAATCACCACTCTAGAGCGGGGGAGACGGTAGTTAGCTCTTATCATATTGAGAAATTTAGGCGCAAAACCGAATGCCCTAAGTGTGCGAAATAGGAAAGCCCAGTCTACCCTATCGAAGGCCTTCTCGGCGTCCAAGCCCACCAAGACTGCAGGGATCTGGTGTCTATTGGCCTTTTCAATCAGGTGTATGCTTCTACGGGTATTGTCGTGCGTTTGGCGTCCTTTGATAAAGCCCGACTGGTCCGGGTGAATGAGGGCGGGCATGAGGTAATTTAGGCGTTTGGCAATAATTGAGGAATACAGTTTAGCATCAAGATTCAATAAGGCAATCGGCCTATAGGAGGCGCTGCGCTGGGGGTCCTTCCCTGATTTGGGAATCACTGAGATCACGGCCTCAGACATGGTGCCGGAAGCTGCACCTTCTTCCGCCATTTTGTTAAAAAGGCGGACAAGGTAGGGAGAAACATCGGGGGCAAATGTCTTATAGAAAAGAGCTGTATAGCCGTCCGCCCCTGGGGCTTTGTGAGATTTCAGGCTGTTAATAGGCATGGTGACATCCTCTATGGTAATAGGAGCGGTGAGTAAAACATTCCAAGAATCCGACACCTGGGGCAGAGGCAGCGACTTGAGGTATTCCTGCTGCGCCTCCGTGTCTAAGGAATCCCCAGAATATAGGTTCCCATAAAAATTCCCAAATATCTCCGCCTTGTCCCCATCCCTATGTGTAATTACCCCCGACTGAGCCAAAATGCCGCCTATGTATTCCGTCTCCAGTTTGCCTTTCAATTGTCTGGCAAGGTGTTTACCAATTTTATTGCCCTGGGTGTATGATAGGTGCTGTAGCTTAAGAAGTGTGAATTCTGCCCGGTTGTTATAAATGGCCTTGAGTTTACCTCGGAGGGCCGTGAGACCGCGTAGCGTTTGCCTTGTGGGGTTAGCTTTGTGGGTACGTTCAAGAGCCGTCAGTTCGGTCTCTAGTTGCTCTCGAGAGAGAGAGAGCACGCTGCTTATTCAGTGCCGCGTTGAGGGCTATACATTCCCCTCGAATAACAGCCTTCAATGTATCCCAGGTGATAAACTCCGAAGTATCTTCTGGCCTGTTAGTATTGAAGAATTCAGTAATGGCGTTTCTAATTTTGGAACAGGATTCCTTGTCATGAGTAAGCGACGGAGGGAAATACCATCTGGGAGTGGTCGGGGCAGTCCCTAGCCAATTAAGACAAATAGAGAACAAGCTATGATCAGATACCGAAAGGGGAAAGATCTTGGCGTCCTGTAATGCACCTTGCAGAGACTGACAGACAAAGATGTAGTTCAACCGAGAGTATGTACGGTGGACATGGGAGTAAAACTTATAGTCTCGTGATTGTGGGAAAAGAGTGCGCCAGGTATCAAGGAAGCCCAGATCATGTATGCGTTGTTGTGTCTCCCCGGAGAAAGAGCCCAGGCCTGCCCGTTGAGCGTATGAACTGTCCAGCTCTTTTTGCCATATCAAATTAAAATCGCCCAAGAACTAGCGGGCCTTCCGCAAAGTCTGTCAATCTCCCCAAAAATGCGGTTAGGAAAACCGTCTGACCGGTATTAGGGGCGTATAACGCCGCAGAAGTGCAAACTTTCCCTCTTAGGCGACCTTTAGTCATGACCCAACGCCCTTCTCTATCGCTCTGAACCCCCGGTGGTTGGAAATGTGTAGAAGAGCGAAACATAATAGCCACCCCTCGATGTTTCGTGTGGGCCGAGGACTTATAAATTAGGGGGAAGAGTTTGTGTCTGAGACGTGAGTCTTCGGCTCTAGCTAAGTGTGTCTCTTGCAGGGCCACTATGTCAAGATGATGATCAATAATATATTTCCATACCTTGTGGCGCGTTTGGGGTGAGTTGAGACCCCTAACATTCCAAGTTCCAATGGAGATCAGCATCACATCACATGGAGAAAACTACATCCCTTCCCCAGCCTGGATAATCCCATCGCGCCTCCACCCCCCAATCTGCCCCTCTGTGGAAGCATAAGATCAGAGCCCACTGATTGTGCCTTCTCGGAATCGCGGAAATCCCCCAGAAACAATGTTAAAAAGCCGCCACCACCACCCGCCCCCATACACCCCTAGAGAAATATGAACAAATAAGAATATAGAAACAATTCAGACATGACTTTTGGTCCCTCTGTGGGGCCGAGATGGCCCCTCTGAGACCACGGACGACAACAGGTCCGAGGACCCCGTCCACGCCCGACTCAGCGGGGAAGTTGACCAGAAGCATATGTGTGCGGTTCTCAAAAAGGCAACAGAAATAAAAAAGGGGCCAAACTTGATGTTAGCCCAGGCCTAGACAATCGCAATAAGAAGGCAACCACATTGGTAAATAGAACAATTATCAACAGTGTGACTCACAGAGTGTATCCGAAAGCTAACAAGAAGCCCCCCGAATGATAGGACCACTGTGCTAGAATCAAAAGGAAACAACATCAGTCTTACTTATGAAGTCTGCAACGTCCATGACCCCACTTTCTTGATAGGGAGGACCCGCAGCCCCAGAGGCAGAGGCCGCAGCAGGGCACGGGGAAGGTTCAGTCCTGGCTCTCCCAGCAGATGCCGGCCCCTGTTGTGTATCATCGGAGGATCCTAGGGACATCAGCCAGTTCTGCAAGTAGGCCAGGAGCCGCGATGTATAGCCCACGGGACTTCCAGAAGACGTTCAGCGCCTCCCCCTGCGCGACCAGGCAGAGAATGATGAAGCTCCTCGAGTGGGTTCGCTAGCTGCACCCTGGGCGGTGGCATCCCCTCCAGAAGGAATGCCTAGCAGATCCAAGCCTTCCTGGAGGTCGGTGATATGGCGTTGTTTATTCTGAAATTCAAAACTGAGCCCAAAGGGATAAGTCAATCTGTACCTGATCTTGTCGTCTCGCAATTTAGTGGTAACGGGTCTGAGCAGTTGTCTCCGAGCCAACGTCGATGGTGCGACATCTTGGTAGATGGTGCAGGAATGATCTTGGAATGCGATGGACTCCCTAGCCCTGGCCCGCCTGAAGAACAGCCTCCTTGACCTTATAGGAGTGGAATTTTGCCAGGACATCGCGCGGCCGTTTCTTCTCCCCCTGTTGTAGAGACCCCACCCGAGGGACTCTGTCCAGTTTTATTTTGAGTCTGTGGAGACAAGATCTCCGAGAAGAGACCTACCACAAAGGCCTCTAGATCAGGCCCCTCAGCGCCCTCCTCCAGGTCCCTAATGCGTATGTTCTCCCTCCGAGCCCTATTCTTGAGATCCTCTGACCGAAGCTGCGACTGATGGAGTTGCTCCTTAAGGGAGCGGACATCGTCCCGGAGGCCGGTAGAAAGCTGCTCTTGTTCCTGGTGATGTGCTTCGAGGTCCAGTACTCTAGTGCCGACTGAATCCACATCCCATTGTAAGGAGGACAGACGATCTGTCAGGTCTGCTCACAGTTGGTCGATGGAAGTGTTGATGTCTTGGCCAATGTCTTTGCGTAATTCGGATTGGAAGTCTTTAAACATAGTTAACAGATCCGCTTTCGTAAGAGCCTGTGTCTCCCCCGTTGCGTAGATCGTTTATCTGCAGTAGAGAAGAAATCAGAGACCTTGTTTGAAGTCTTGACCGTTGTCTTCTTAGGCGGCATAGAGCAAAACTGTCAGAGTCGTGCTGGCGTAAGAAGAGCTTAGCGCACCAATTTCCGACTGGTATGTTATCGTAGGCGATGGTGAAAGGGTTAAGCTCCTTGCCACGAGGCCTCGTACCTTAAATCCTGCTGGAGCCACCTCTCAGGAGCTCAGCCAGGTAATTCTCGGGTATATAAGAGTGGCACCGTCGTTATGGGAAAGCGTGAGGTTCAAGAGCGCACCAAAGCCCTTCGTGAAGACTTGACGTGTTGCTCCTGTGAACGACCACTACAGTGGGGGCAGTAAGATGCTGGACTGTGAGGAGCAGGGTCACCAACAGCGAGTTCTGCGGACAGTAAGCGCTGGCGGTTCGCGCAGTTAGGAGGAGCTGTGGAAGCCTGACTGCACTGGCCAGCGTTGTGTGACAGGCCCCAACCCTCAGGCCTTATCCAGAGAAGCTCCCCAATGCCAGCAAAACGGAGGCTCTGGGCTCAGTGCTCAAAGGGGCCCTCTCATGTGGAGCTGACAGTCGATTCCGGGCTGCAGGTCGGGAGCATGATGGACCGCCATGAAATGTCGCGCTGCCGCCATTTTAAAGTCAGGCACACGTGGGGAGACGAAAGTCGGCCGATTTAACCAAGCGCATGAATTACCGCTGGTGCCCCCAGGCCATCCCGTACTTGCCGAGCATTCCGCTGATCCATCGGGGGGTCCCGCGGCCTCACAGTCGCCATAGGACCAGGAAGGGCTCCGATCGCCGCTACGGACGCGCCGCCATGTTGATCCGGCGCACCCTCCACTGTCCAGATGGCGAAGGCAAACGGGAGTGATCCGACGGTGATCAGCGCAGGCCGACATCATTACATGCCAGCAGCCTGCATTTGCGATAGGCGTAAGTTGCAGCAACCGCTTCTATCCCCTCCGCGACAGCGCGTGAACCGGGAGCCGAGACGGATTAAGTCCGGTCGGCCATCTTGCCCGGCCACGCCCCCCCGTCTGGGGTGCTTTTGACTGCGTGATAGCTAATACCATCTGAGGATGCATGCCAATCCCCCAAAATGAAACCGTGGGTACATGGAATTCACACTTCTCCAATTTGACAAACAAACTGTGCTCCCTCAATCTTTGCATTATGGCTCTAAGATGCTTTTCATGTTCTTGTACGGAAGAGGAATATCAGGATGTCATCGATCTATGCCACAGCGCAAATATCCAGGTATTCCCTTAAAGCCTCATTTATAAACAACTGGAATGCACCTGGGGCATTGCAGAGGAGGACATGACCAAGTATTTGTATGAACTAAATTTTGTACGGACGGCTGTTTTCCACTGGTCTCCTTCTCTAACACTTCCCAAATGGTATGCACCCCTTAAATCAGTTTGGTGAAAATCTTTGACTTGATCTAGTAGTGTCTGTATCAATGGAAATGGGTAATGTTTTTTTAGGGGCTCGGTAGTCAATGCACGGAGAAAGCTCTCCCCCCTTCTTTGGCAGGAAAGACAAAGGGGAAGAGGTAGGAGAGCGAGAAGGCCTTCTAAAACCTATCCAAAGCATTTCATCGAGGTAGTCATGAAGATGGAGATTCTTTTTCTCTGTCAAAATGTATATCCTACTGCATGGTATTTGAGCTCCAAGCAGGAGGTCAATTTGCCAATCGTATGGCCAGTGAGGGGGAAGAACTGAGGCCTTTTTTTCCAATCAAACACATGTGCGAGGTCTTCATAACATATAGGCATAATAGGATTGGCATACTCCATAGTTGCCACTATGTTGTTCTGTGAATCAAACACAGAAGCACCAGACAAACAATGCTTAACACAAAAGGCAGATCGAAACGTCAAGGTATGTTTAGCAAAATCAATGTCAGGGTTGTGCTTTTCAAGCCAAGATATTGTGAGTATTGTTTGGAATTGTGAGGCCTGAATCACATCAAAATGTACCACTTCTTTGTGTGTTTCTTGTAAATGGAAAGCAGATCCGCTGTGGAATGGGTAATTAGCCCCGACTTCAAAACGTTTCCATCTATAGTCTTAACGTCATCCAGCATATGCTTAGACAAGGTAGGCATACTATATTGATTGGCTAATGCTAGGTCTATGAAAGTTCCGGTAGCACCAGAATCTCCTAATATACGCAGCTGTGTGGAGTGTTCCCCCAAGACACCAGAACATCAACTTTAAAAATGATGATAGATTTGCGTAGAAGTGACTTGTGCCAAGGACTTTGAATCTGTAGGACTAGAACAACCCAAAACACTTGTCTCAGCAGGTTTCAGGCTCACTAGTTTTCTGAAACACCTCGTCTTTTAGGCTTCAAAGTACAGTCATGTAAGAAGTGGCCTTTCATGCCACAATATAAACATAACTTCATATCTGTTGTTCCTCCTCACTTAGTGGACCTTTTAGACTGCCTATTTGCACAGGGTCTGGTTCTTCCGTGTTTTACTCTGGCTCTGGTTTTCTGTCTCTATAAACACGTACCTTGGTTTCGGAACGTCCCCATGCCCTACATCTTTCTTTAAGGCGGTGGTCCAGTTTTACTACTAAGTCTATTAAATCACTACAGGATTCGGGTGGATCTACCACTTGAGCTAACAGAGATCCTTTAGCTTGTCTTTCAATCACCTGTAAAACAAGGAACTATGTTTACCTTCTGGCCAATTTGCTTCTGCTGCTAACATATTAAAATTGGAAATATACGACATAAGGTCTTTAGTACCCGGTCGTAAGTCCACTAACTCTTTGCCTACTGACTGCATAAAGGAGTGGTGATCAAACAGCCTTTTCAGATCAGTTTTAAACGCATCATAGTTGTACAACAAGGGATTATTTTGTTCCACCAATGGAATCGACCACGTAGCTGCTGTACCCCCTAGGTATGATGACACAAAGGCAAGCTTTGAATGTTCATTGGAGAAACAAGACAATTTGCATATAAAAAGCAATTGCCATTCGTTGATGAATGAAGCAAACTTTGCAGGGTCCCCTGTGAATCTTTCGGGTGGTGCTAACGGAATTGTGAGAGGGGTTTTGATTAGAATAACTGGTGCACCTGCACCCTGGGTACTCCCTGTTGTGGTGGATGTGGGAAAGGTACCACCCATAGCCCTTGCTCCTTGTCCAGTCATTTGTACACTAGTTCCCGCTACCCCCAACCCCTGTAAGACGTCTGCTCTTTGAGTCAAGGCCAGTGTCTCTTTTTGCAGATTACCTATCATACGGGCCAAGTCTGCTAGGGTGATATCTTGTGCCTCCATCTCACTCAGGCAAAAACTATGCAAGAGCTTGCGGTTCTGTCAGAATCTCACCTGGATTTTCCACTGGAGGGAGAGGAGGCCACAATGTGAGGTCCCGACCTCTCCATCAACCGAGAAGACCCAACAAAGTCAAAGTTAATCCTGACCGATGGGGAAGAGGGAAAGGGAAGAGAAACAAGAAAGCGTCCACTGATGACTGTGCTGCAGAGGTGTCTAAAGGGGACCCGTCTATGGCTCTCCCTGTTACAAAAGAGGAGAGAATGCATCAGAAATAAATTCCTATAAATGTGTTTCTAATTCTACCTAAATGTGTATACCAATTAGTGTCTTAATAGCTTTATAAATCCCCTCTTCAGTCTTAGGGCAGAAATAACAAAGGTCAACTGGCAGTACCACATATCTAAGCGGTAAGGGAAAAAAGACCACTCTGTAGGAATCACTGTAACAATTGAACTTTTTGAGTTATTAAGGATAAAGCACAATGGCATATCTATTGCATGTTATGCCTTCCCAACTCAGGCTTACACTGCATAGCTGAAAGGTAGATCATATAGAGAAAAAAATATATAGTACAGATTCAGTGCATTACTTCATGTGCCTAATTTGCAGACATCAGTAAAGTCAAAAATAAAACTCAAAAATAAAGAAAGGTTTACGCCTTAAAAACCAAGAGAATATGCTTAGAGTTCAATGTGGCAACATGCACAAATCCAGTCCTTAATGTTCAGAAATAATGTTTGTATCTTTGTGTTTCCTTTAGATATAAAAACCATAAGTTTCTTTCCAGACCCAAAACAGTTATACAATAAAAGATAAAGTCAGATAAGTATGGTTTCTTAAGCAGTCTTTGATCATGAATAAAAAGCACACTAGCAAGTTACCCAAACAAGTCAGAGGCGACTTTGATGCTTTGTTTGTTTTCACTTTTCAGGAGCATTTGCAAGGTACTTCCAGGAACGAAGAATCCAATCCAAGCAGTAACAACCAAAGTACCAAGGCTGATTTCAGCCCGACGGGAGGAGCCGACAGAGGACGCCGTGATCTACAAGGGAAAACCGGAAGACAAGGTAACAAATTCACCAACTGTCGTGCAAAAAAGACTTAGCAAACTACATAGCAGGAGAGGTCTCCCTGGTCTGATTACATCAAATACGGAGCAAAAAATAAAGCCCTATTTGAGACTAGCATTGGGGGAGAAGGATTCTAAAAAACATTCAATGGGCCAGACTAGTGCCCCTTCCAAGCAAAGAACTAAACCCCGGATGGAAATCCCTTGATCTTATAACCAGGAGTAGAATTTGCAACTATAAAACTGAATCCCTGCTACATTTGGTGTGCTGTTGCCCCGGCCTGTCACAGAGTCGTCGGAAGCTGCTAAAACCGATGTGGCTATCCAAAGGAGCTCGGACATGTAAAGAAGCGGTTTTGGTTCTGTTCTCCTGCACAGCACCGACAGACTTGGTCAAAGTTGGGAGATACATGGCCGAGCTGCACAACAGACTTACCGAGAAAGAAAGTTCGGGAGACACCAGTGGAGTTTGAATAGTAGCAAGCCATCAAATAGAAAATAGATTTGCTGTTATTTTTTTTTTCTTACACAAACTTTATTACGCACCACAGATTAATTGCGAGTTGTCATATCTAGTACATTGTGGCAGTTTTCTATTTTCTTACCGGTCACAAATGTTAACAATATGCATTCAGAGATCCACACACATAAACAGAGGTAAAAATTAAAACATTTAGTGTGTCATTGACACCATACATACATACAAAATGATAAAATGGTTAGCAGAATATACAATATATTGTCAAAAAACCCCAATAACAAACAAAAATGTTTCCCCCCTCCCTCCACCCCCCTCCTTGCCTGTCGGTTTCTTTGTGCCATTCAACTCTGTGTGCTTGTAAATACAACACTTGGTATGACCTACTACTGTCGTGAGGATGATGAGGTGTTTTGGACATTTCAACATTTATGTGAATCTAGAACCGCATACTACTGGTTATGCAGCGGTGTAGAAGTAGTTGGCTGTGGGATAAGATCTAGCGTTTTGAACCCTTCTAGCATGAGATCCCATTCCATGGAGATGAGGTGCTTTCGTAGACCGCGTGCCTCTTCAAGTCTAATTGCCGCACTTTTGGCACCGCACCAGCATACTACCTCTTCCGGCCAAGCAGGTAAAGTAGGACCTCTAGGGGATTTCCACCTCATGGTGATAGCTTGTATGGCCAAAATGAGGGCAAGATCAAAGAAGCGCGATTGAACTTTCAAAGTGTGTGAGCGTTTGCGGAGACCCAACAGACATTCCATGACGTTATCCTCAACCTGCAGTTGTGTGACCTCCTTAAGTGTGAATCGGATCCGCCCTCCAGCAATCGCGTAGTTGAGGGCAAGCCCATAGCATGTGAATAAAGCCCGCCTCCTCAAACCTGTACCGTGGGCAGAAGTGTTGGGCGTCAGGGAACATGTGATGTAGTCTCTTCGGGGTTAAATAGGATCTGTGTAGTACCATACATTGTATGAATTTAAATTTGGCGTTGCGGGATACTCGCTTGGGGTGTTCTAAGATACTTGCCTAGGCTTTATCAGTTAACCCAGTATCAGTAGCATCCGACCACTTAGTTCTAAGATCAGTGAGAGGAATGGAGGCCTGTGCCCGAATAGCAACATAGAGCCATTTAATTAAGTGGCTGCCCTCCCCCATATAGTATAAGGATCGAACCAATTCGTGTAGTGAGGGCTCATGAGGCTGAGGTGCCCATGTCTGCCGAACATAATGAGATACTGCTGCATGAGTTAGGTAAAGTCGATCCGGCACGCCAGAGGACTGTACAAAGGTATCATGATCGAGAAGGGCTCTATCGCCGAACAAGGACCCGACCTCATCCACACCAGCTTCCGACCAAACATGTAGCCGAGCCTTCGTGATCCTGCCACTAGTGGTCGGAAGTCCCAATAGTGGGATATTACTAGCATACGGGATCGTACCCGCGGTGTATAGCAGAGCCTTCTTCCAGCAGTGAAGTGCTGTCTTAAGGAGCGGCGGAGCCGTTAAGGGGATTTTTACTTTCGGCAACAGTAGAGTGTGTAGCAATCCTCGCTCTAGGTCTTGGGTCATATAATCTATTTCCTGCAAGTTCCTGCCCACTGTCCAGTAAGACAACCATTGAAGCTGGCATGCGTAGTAGTAAGCTCTAAAGTCGGGTACCCCAAGTCTGCCCTTGTGAGATTCCAGCTGAAGTTTCTTGAGGCTCACCCTGCGGCGGCCAGGTCCGCAAATAAGCTCTAGTAGTAGTGTATCCAGTGTGTGAAAGTTGGACAGAGGAATGACTAGAGGTAAGTTTGCAAAAAAATATAGGAGACGGGGGAGTACCACCATTTTAGAGATGGCAACCCGCCCCATCACTGATAGTGGCAGGGATGTCCAAAAGGATACACTTGAGCGTATTGCAGTTATTGAGCGTATTGCAGTTATTGCTCTGGACAGATTGTCATCAAGTTGATCAGCTTGCGCTCTATATATTTAGATTCCTAGATACTTAAATGTATGGTGAGCTACTGGTAGGCTATATTTACCAAAGTTGAGTACGTTTGGATGGGGTCCGTCCTGGAGATAGAAGGCAGTCGATTTCCCTTCATTAATAGCGAGGCCAGAGATGCATTCAAATTAAGAGAAGATGGTGGAAAGGGGCTCCGATCGGGAAGTAAGGTCACACAGGTAGATGATTATGTCATCTGCGTAGATGGATATTAGGTGTGCAGTATCTCCTATAGGTATCCCCAGTTGATCGGCTGCTTGCCTCAACGCTATTGCTAGTGGCTCTATGGCAAGAACAAATAACAGGGGGGAAAGGGGACATCCCTGACATGTGCCTCTGTGTACAGTATATTCCCGTGAAATATGACTGCCTGTGCGGGCTCTTGCGGTGGGACCAGTATAAAATAAACACACCCAGGTAAGATATTCAGGGGAAGACCGAAGAGACGCAGGGCCGCAAACATATATCCCCATGTAATGGAGTTGAAGGCTTGGCGTAGGTCTAACGCTATACAGCCAGCATTGTCATAAACCTCTGGGGTAGCCAGCATAATGTGGTGTAGGCGTCTGATGTTTAGAGACGTGGTGCGTGTGGGGAGGAAACCCCATTGGTCTTTGTGTATTAGGGTATTTAAGTGTGGCAAGAGTCGGTTAGCTAGGATCTTGCTCTGAATCTTGTATTCAGTTGTCAGTAGAGACAAGGGTCGGTAACTAGATAATTCAGTGCCGTCTTGTCCCGGTTTGGGGAGTGAAATGACTAGTGCCTGCATGGTGGAGTGTGGTAGATGGGCGGATTCTAATGCTGTCTTGTACAAGTCCTCTAATTTAGGAACGAGGGCGTCTGAATAAGAGTCAAAGAATTCTACGGGCAGGCCGCCAAGACCCGGAGCCTTATTACGCGATAGACCTTTAATGGCAGCCCGTATTTCCCGCCTAGTGATGGGGCCTGAAAGCGGCTCCTGGTCTTCGGCCGTGAGATGTGGGTATGTTAAGCTGTCGAGGAAATTATCCACTAAAGTGTCATCAATAGGTGCAGGTTCGTTGTAGAGGGCACTGTAGTAGTTACAAAAGGCATCATTTATTTCGCGTTGAGTGTGAATCGCACCCTTGTTTGGTAAATTCATCCGGGCGACAGTGGGGGGCAATGGGCGGTCTCTCAATATCCGGGCCAATAATGTACCGGACTTATCGACCTTGGTATGCTTCAGTTTTGTGAAAGCCCTGTAGTCAATGACCCGGAGTGTTTCGAGGAGCTCAGCATACTGTATGCGTGCGTCTCGCAGGGGAGCCTGTTTGCTTGGGTCGTTCGACGCTGCTTGCTCCAGATTGGACATTAGTCCTTCTATTCTATGAAGATTTTTGTGTATCTCTTGCCTAGCGCCTTCCGTGGATCCAATTGCAGCGCCCGAACAACTACCTTGAGTGCATCCCATCCTATTAAATTAGAAGAAGCTGTGTTCCAGTTCTCTGAGAAGTAATTTGTAATGGTTGTGGATAGCGCGGTACGAAAAGGGGCGTCCCCCAGCAGTTGAGGCCAAAGTTTCCATGTGGGGACCAGGGTCAGCACCCTGCCCCATGCAAGTGTGATCTCTAAAGGGTTGTGGTCAGAGAAGGTACGTGGAATGGTGAATCTGGGTAGCAATAGTAATAGAGCATAGAAATCTATCAATCCTAGTGTGAAGTTGGTGCACTGGTGAATAAAACGAATATTCCTTATGTGTAGGGTGTAGCATTCGCCAAACATCACTCAAACCCCATCCAGATGTCCATGTTCTCAGGGACTCAGCTTGTTTGTTGACGCCTGCGCCATGTAGCGGTGGGTGTGACCTATCCAATTCCACGTCCACCACAGTATTGCAATGCCCACCCAGTATCCAGGGATAAGTGTCCCACCCAGTCAGAGCAGTGCCTAATTTATTAAAAAACTTATCCTGGTCAAAATTTGGGGCGTATATGCTACCCAAAACCACTGGCAGACCACCGAGTGTTCCCTTCAGCAATATGTATCTACCCTGTTCATCGATGCGTTGGTCTATTCCTATAAATGGGACACCGTGGCGGATCCATATAGACGCTCCTCGCGAAAGAGCAGAAAATCTGGCCCCTCCATTTCTTACAGACTTTCGAAGCCTCCGAGTCAGTGAGGTGCGATTCCTGAAGAAATACCATTTGCACTTTACGCATAAGGAGGTGGGCATGGATTCGATGTCTTTTATGCACAGCGCAAATTCCCGCACATTCCAGGTCAGCAAGTTATAGAAGCCTAAAGTTGTAGAGTAGAACGACATAATATAATAATGTAAGCGGTGCTCCCCCTGACTCGGAGCCAGGTAACTATCATAGGCCAGGAGTACCCCTCCCCTATCAAAAGTATAAAACTCGGCTCAGGTATGGAACTGTATTGGGCCAAACAAAAAGCACAAACATACAAGTAGCAGAAACAGTGCATTCGCTGTGTGGGGGTCATCGCCAACGTCCATCAGGCTGCTCGTGTAGTTACAAAGGTTCTAGAAGCTCTACGGGACCCGGGGGGGGGGAGAAGGTAAAAGGATCTTCGCCTAGCATATTTAATCGCCATTGAGGCGGGCATGTTGAATAGGAATACATTATTGACAAGACAATTAAGCCTGAAAAGGAAAACAATGTTATACTGTGCGGACAACAGGTACTGGTATAATACCAAATGCAGGTAGATAGAGAACCATGTACTTAACAAATAAGTAGTTGGCATACAACGACATGCACAAATTGATAAGTGATACATAGAATAAGGAAAAGGATACATGTAGACCTGTTGGCCTCACACAATAGGGCTACCATGCCCCCACTACAGCGGTAGTCAGAGTTAACGGGCATTCTGTGTTGGTCCCCCCACCAGATCATCAGCAGGCTGGGGTGTCACTGAGGGAAACAAGGTGATGCTATGTTCGGAATCAGACTGGATGGTGTTGTCCTCCGAAAAGTCGGTCACAATCTTAGGGTTATCATCGCAAAATGAGTTAGCTATTGCAAGCGCCTCAGTCTTGCTGTTCAACATCTGTTCCCGGGTGGGACCCAAGGCAGCAGATCTATGCAGACCCTTAGCTGTGCGGCAAGGGCCACAGCCTTGAGTTTTTCCAGGGCTGTGGCGCACTGAGCCGGTTGACATACTGGAGCCCAATTCTATGTTCATTACTTCCGGTCATTACTCTGCGTCGTTCGGGCTGTCGAAAAAGTATGTTTTCTGTTCATGAATAATTTTTAATCGAGCCGGAAACAGTAGCATATATTTAAGCTGAGCAGCACACAGTTTTTTCTTCACCGCTTGAAAGGAAGAACGTTGACATTGCACCATCACTGCGTAATCCGGATAGAGCGAGATCCAATGGTTCTCAAATTGGATCTATGTTTGTTCTCTCGCTTTTTGCAACAGCACATCGCGCGGTCCCTGTAGTGCAGGATCTTAACAATTAAGGGTCGCGGAGGTGTTACGACTTAAGGCGCTCCTGTAGGAATCCATAGATTCGCTGTTAATTGTTTAAAGCACAGTTTCAAACGACACATGGAACTTTGTCACTATAAATCCTGCAGGGTTCACATATCAAGGGGGGCAATATAGGTTTTTTTCAGTCCTATAAGTTGGACGTAAGATACACTTTGCCATGGAATCTGATATTAATTTTCTTCTTTTTACTAGTAATGCTGTTTATACAATGGTTTTAATATAAATAGTCCTTACAACCGCAATCAGGCAGAATTTTACTTATGTGCTCTTTTTACAGATGTAAGATATATTGCAAAGGATTTTAAGTAATTGTGCTCTTTTTACAAATGTAAGATACCTTGCAAATGATTTTAAGTAATTGTGCAATAAAAACAATTTTATTCAACAAGGTAAGTGATGCGACAGCAGTATGGTGAGCACCGTAACGACTAGAATGGCTAACAGCTTCCTGCCAGATAGCACACGCTTCATACACTGTGTGCTCCACCGCAAACAGAATATGGAGCAGAAAGCAGGCAGGCCTGACAAAAATATTTTAAGGACTTGACTAAGAGATTACGTTGTAAGGCCCAGCGATCTATCAATACAAACTTGATTGGTTACCCATTTTAAAATTCCTCCACATTTACATAGAGTTTGCAATCTTTCGATTTCGCTTTTTTTATGTATATGTACTTTAATATAAAATTTTCTAAGCAGTCGGGAATACCCTGAGAAGGCATTGTGGAACGCAAACCATAGGTTAAGAGGCGCTACTCTAAGTGATAGATAATATTATGTACACAGTACTCGCCAAGTAGATCGTGTGGCATTGGTAGATTTGTACTAGGGACACTGCAAATGAGGACAATATTGTATGTTAACTTTGACATGGCCTGAAATATTAAGTCCCAAAGATGACGGAAACTAACAATGCAACAATCACGAACTAGTTTACATTTTATTTACATTTTAATAAAGCGATTGGGTAGTTGATGGAATATGTTTTTTATTTTTATTTTGTCAATATTTTTCAAGTATGTAAAGCAATTCTGCAAATAAGATTCTATTTTGGAATTATGAATTTGTTTAATAAAATTGTGTATTTGAAGCTATACTCGTTGGATGAGCTGTGCAGGGTTTGGGTGCTGAATTCCACGCTTTTGCTGTCTATGCAGCATGGGTCTGCGCGAAGTAAACGAACGTTGCTGAATATTCTATAACTTCTGTATAAGTAACGGAAGCTTACCTGCGCAAATGCCGTTGCATTATTTTTCCGCTGGTTATGTATTGAGTACAGTTTGATAAAAGTCGTTGATAAATCATAAGACAAGAGACAAAAGCGTTGCCGTTGTTTACGCTCGATAAACATGAACCAACATGTGAGCTGTGTCCCCCAGCACGTTGAGACAGACTGCGGTAACAGATCGCTATCTGAAGTAGTAATAACACCTTGTGGTGAGCGCCGCCCCTGCTGCTAGTATGCAGCCTCCGCCCTCTGTGGGGTTGACAGACTCCCCTCCTCTGTGCGTCTCTGCTGAGGGAGGAGTCGTGCTGGAGTAGGCCGGCTGCTGATTCGGTGAGAGTTGAGGTGCCTGGCTGAACAACTTGGGATTGTTTAGTTTCGTTTCCTGCGCAGGGTCTGCCTGTTTCACGAACTGGTGGTAGGAGGTTTCGTCCGACAATTACACCCACACACAAACCTCTCCCGTCCTCAGGATCTCCTCCACGGCTTCTTGATGGCGCGGGTCGTGCTTTCCGGGCTGCGGATGCCAGCGCTGCTGGCCGCTCTCTGCGTTCTTTCCCAGCACGGAGGTGAGAGTCTGGATGCGGGGCGCTGTTTTAAAATGGGAGATAAAAGCGTACTGAAAAAAACATACGTCGCCAAAGCGGAAATATATGTAATTACGTCATGGGGGTCGATGCCGCAAGCACGTGCCTGGAGTGCGTCACGTCTTCGTGGCCAGCCAGCGTTGGGTCGCAAGAATGTTGTTCCGCAGTGAAACCACCATACGCTTGCTCCGGGCTCTCGTCACTTAGCCTTGTTTTAGCTATTCACCCTTCTCGTCCTATGCCACGGTATTGCTATTAATATCCAAAATTGATAGAGCTATCGATTAACTGGATTTGAAAACAGTCGTGTATTTGAGAGACAGTATGTTAAATACATACGTTTCCGGCAAAAGCAAAACGCAGACCTCAAACAAGTTGAGAAGATTGCTGTTAAAGGTTGCAAACGTTTTTCCCCCCTAACTTTACACTGCAATGTATTGTACAGAGTGGTCCGTTTTGGCTAAGTACACCGAATTCACGTCTTTTCCTAAACATTTGTAATCCACTGACGTTCTGTTCAGGCCCGGTTCTAGAGGGTGGGCCAGGCCCTCCCAAACTTGTGACTGGCTCACCCAAACATGAGCCTTGACCCTCGCAGTGAATCTGCCACCGATGTACAACAACAATACAAAAAAAATCAGATAATTAGTGATTTATGATCCTGCTGCAGAGCAACCATTTGTCTGTTGGTAGTTTTTAAATGCTGATAAACTGAATTTTATGGGAATAGCTCAGTGGGTTACTGCCTTTGTCACAGATATCCTTGTATTACTTGCAGTTCAGAAGTTACTATCCTAACATAGGACAGTGACCAATGAACTGCCATCAAAGAGCTGCATACAAACTTCGCTTTTTTGTGTTGTGATATAGTTAGAACGTCTCCAGTCTTTCATTATTCTAATGTTGCTAAAAAGAGTTTGTTTGGCAGTTATACATTTTTATCAGTAAAGACAACCCCCAACCACCTGAGTACTCTTTAAATCCTGAGTTTGTGCTTCTCCAGGCCAAACCCTCGTAAAATATATTGCCCACTAGTATGGATGACATTTGATTACTACACCTTGTAATCCTCATTGGCTTTTGTGACATTCCCCGTAGACTAATTTATTGTCTCTGTATAACGTGTGCTGTTATGTAAAGTACTGTGACACCCTACACTGATATGAGTAGCGCTATACAACAAATGAAATGCATATGAGAGAGGGGCAACAGAGAGATGAGCACTGGTGGAGGGTGGCAGTGAGGAAATCCGAGGAGGCGGTCAAGGGGATGGGAGGAGCTACAGAGAGATGAGGGGCACTAGTGGAGGGTGGCAGTGAGGGAGTCAGAGGAGGAGGTCACAGGGTGAGAGGAACTACAGAGAGATGAGGAGCCCTGGCGGAGGGTGGCAGTGAGGGAATCCAAGGAGGAGGTCATGGTGTGTGGGAACTACAGAGAGATTAGGGGCACTAATGGAGGGTTGCAGTGAGGGAATCAGAGAAGGAGGTCATGGGGTGGGGGTACTACAGAGGGATGAGGGGCACTGGGGGAGGGTGGCAGTGAGGGAATCTGAGGAGGAGGCCATGGGGGGGGGGGCTACAGAGAGATGAAGGGCACTGGTGGAGAATCAGTGAGGGACGCCGAGGAGGTGGTCATGGCATTGGGGGAACTACAGAGAGATGAGGGGCACTAGTGGAGGGTGGTAGCGAGGGAATCCGATGAGGGGGTCATGGGGTGGAGGGGAACTACAGAGAGATGAGGGGCACTGGTGGACGGTAGCAGTGAGGGAATCCAAGGAGGAGGTCATGGGGTGGGGGAACTACGGAGAGATGAGGGGCAATGGTGGAGGGTGGCAGGGAGGGAATCTGAGGAGGAGGCCATGAGGGGGAGGGGCTACGGAGAGATGAAGTGAAATGTTTGTATTGTGGTAGTTAAGTTATCTACAGAGAAAGAGGTCATTGGTGGGGTGCCAAAAAAGACTTCCACACCAGCACTAAAGCCGGCCGTGTCATGGCCTTTCTGTTTTCGTTTATTTAATTAACAGTCAGATGATTAGCACAACTGTGGAGCATACTTTACAGTGCATGCTAATTACATTTACTGCTATATTCAGTGTTTTGAATTTGAGGGTGATTTTACTATTGTTTTCTACTGGGAATAATGAAAGTGGAACTGAATGGTGGCTGATATTGGGCTGGGGCCCAAGGTCAGCTGTGAGATAAGGGGCAATGGAGAGGGATGGTAGAAAAGTGGATAATCAAGCCTGTAAGGGAGCGCGCTGCAGAATCGGGGGGTCGGGTGGAGGTAGTAATGAAGAGGGTTTCTGCCTGAAGGCTCACACAGAGGGAACCCGAGTAGTGTCACTTGCCTGATACTCCCACCTTAGAAACCTCCTCTTCCCATCAAAGGGACATTACATGAAAAAAAAACCACTTTTTGAGAGTGATAACATTTAGAAAGAGACTTGGAAAAGAGTGCGCTTTACTGGGCCTTGTAAGACTAAGGAGAGATAAAAGAGGGCCCAGAGGCAGACCTGGCTAGATATATAAGCGATAAATCTGGCCAGCAGTGACCCACCCGAATGCACCCTTGGCCCACCCAAATAAAAGTTCCTGGAGCCGGGCCTGGTTCTGTTAGTGATTACAGTTTAATGTGCTTTGAAGGTGAGGTGACTTTGTTGTAGAGCCTAGCTATTTATTTCTAACCGTATACCATAACTTGAATGTACAGCAGCCTCTAAGTGCATCTGTACATTGTGGAAAAACAAAATGTTTGGGTTTCACCTATGGGCAAGCGAAATACCTCGTGTGGGCCATACCATAAACTTCCAGTCGGCTTTGATGGTTTGCTTTCCAATTCTTGTGCTTTCACTAGAGCATAGCTTGTTGTTCATCATTTTCATTGACTGACTCATACCATCCACTGCTTCACATTTAGGGAACTACTTAGAGTGCATCTGTTTCTCTCTCTCTCATGTGTTGCTTCCTCGCTTCCAAATAACCACACACTGGTTGTTTCGTCCTCTACTCCCTCTCCAGCCCACTCCTCCATTGTGCTGCCTCATGCAATCCTTTAAATCGGATGTTTTACTATTAATTTTTATGGAGGGTCCAGTAGCTGCTATTTGATGCTGGGCATTTCAAAAATCACTTTTGTGTGCCTCCATTGCCACCTTGCCTTTGCTTCGCTTCCTTCACCTGCTCCTCAGTGGCTCTACCATTCTCATGGTCCTATAAAATAGTTTTTTGTTTTATTTGTTGGAGCTTCCAGAAGCCGCTATTAGCTCTTGGGCTGCTCTGCATTCGAAAATGCGCTTTCACGCTAATAACATGTAATTTTTGTAATTTACTGATACAAAGTGACATCTAGTAGATTGGAACCTAATTAAATAATTTTTTTAAATGGCATCAGCGTCATCCAATTGGTGCATGTATGCGTTATGACTCGTGTATGTGAAGACGTCATCATCATTGTGTGTATACGGAATGACACTGCTGTCAGCAGTACCACAATACTGTCTCTCGCTTGTCTTCTCATGCTTCCGCCCCCCCTCCCTTTTTTTTTTTTTTTTTTTTGCTGATACTGCTCGGCATTGCCAAAGCCAATTCGTCATCAAGATAAGACCTATTGGCTTTGCTAATGCTTGTTTAGTACTAAAGTGCATTAAACCTATCTCACCTAAGCCACAGTAGCTGAGAAGCACCGTTTGACAAAGAACCCTGACACAACCGTTTCTTCATATTTATTTTGGAGTTTTTGATGTATCACTGCTAGACCCCAAAGAGTAACAAAGCGGTAATAGGACAGGAACTTGCACAAACCCACAAGTGAAAGATAAAATAAATAATAGTGAGACAAGTGAGAATCTATATACATTTGTGTGTAGCATCACTATAACCCTAAGGCATTAAAACAAATACATGTGTAGTCCTCAATGAATATATGTATTTGGGAGTCTTTTTACCCTGGTACTAGAGGCATCACAGCTGTGGCTGTTATGTATTACCCATGCAGAGGTATTCCATATTGACAAACCTTTGTTACATTACTGCTGGAATAGTGCCTGATGCACTTGAGGTGATCGCTGGTAGTAACCTTGCATACAGTGGCCATTAATTTAATCTTGTCTGATGTGGACACTCACAACACTAATAATATTAGTAGCTTTCGGAGAGTTTCATTGAAGATAAATAGTTCTCATTACAGAAAAGGTTGGAGACCCCTGGTCTAGAGTAAGGCATCAGGAATTACTCATTCCACA
Source organism: Triturus cristatus (assembly GCF_964204655.1). Lineage (NCBI taxonomy): Eukaryota > Metazoa > Chordata > Amphibia > Caudata > Salamandridae > Triturus > Triturus cristatus. Next base: position 270,623,385 of record NC_140592.1, on the reverse strand, counting down.
AGTGAGGTCCTTTTTCGCCATCATCAAGCCCAAGATGAATAGGATTAATTTGTTGTTGGGCATGATCATTAACTTACTGTTTCCCCAAGATGGCTTTCTGAGGAGCCATTGTCGCAGTAATGTCCAGAACTGCAGACAGTTACATTTGCACAACTATTTTTTTTTATAGAGGTCAGACCACAGTACAGTCCCACATTATTTAATAAACATTGGCCACTTCTTTGTTAGAACGTTTGGATTCAAGCGTGCCAGGCTGATGAGGGGTGTTGCCCCGAAACTGGTCCCACAATGCTTGTTTCCGGTTCAGGAAAGACCTTCCTTGGCAGTTCGGGCTAGACTGTTCCCATAAGGAACAGGGTCAAGACTGATTTGCATATGGTTGGGTCTGAACAGGGGTGACGAAGTGAGCTAAATAACGGTGATGGATTTAACCCAGATCTGGGGGTGAGTGTATGAAAAGTTTCAGCGCTCCGTTCATCATCATATTGTGGTAACAGTAGGATATAGTCGGTGTACATTGGCGTGGTTGTTTAACCTCTTGAGTGCCCATGACGAGCTGGTCTCGTCATGGGCCGCGGTTGTGCTGTGCCCATGACGAGACCAGCTCGTCATAAACCCCGCCCGCTAATGCAACGGCCGGCACAGGGCGGGGAAAGGGGCGGGCACTCAAGGGGTTAATACTGTCTGGCCATTGGCATTGACTACCAGGACCCTCTGAATTTAGTAAGCACAGGGATGCCAGGGGCATTCTAAACAGTGTGGGGATGATGACGACACACTCTTACCTTTAAGCAATAGAAACCTTTTCAGCAGAAAAGCATTCATCTTGGCCCCCCAACGGGCTCCATAAACATGAGAGCAAACCATGAGTTAAACGTAGGACCAAAGCCCATTTTTCACAAAACTCTCAAGAGTAATCTCCTCCCTATGGATTCATAGGTCTTTCTGTGTCAAATAACCGTATTAAATGGGGATCAGAGAACGTTTTAACCTCACCTGAACAGGTAGAGATTCTCTAGAGTTGTAGGGTCATAGATTTAGGGGCATGAACCCTGATTAATTTGAGTGAATGCGGGAGGATATATCCATATTGAGCCTGTTTACCATTTTTTACAATATTTGTGGTTTCCACATTTAGGAGTTATATTTGGTGGCAGGACTGGCTTGTGTTGATAGGTTTACCCTACTTTCTTATCAGTGCTTCTCAGATCAGGCACAACCTCCTGAAACATTTGTAAAAGCTTTTTGCTGAATAGTCTTCAGAGACCTTTCAACAGCTGGACTGGGACACCCATCGCACCATGGGCTGTACCTGAATTAAGCTGCATTATGACAGTTGTGGCTTTCCCCACATTGAAGTCCCCATCTAGCTTTCTCTGTCAATTTCCAACAGCTTTGGAAGATCAATGGTTGGCATGAATGATGATTCATCACCCCAACATCCCATAACTGAACAGGCCCAGATACCATTCCATGGACACTCAGTTCTTCCCCCTTTTCCTCACTGATAGTTATGACCGTTTCATTCACACTTCTCATTCTTCTAGATTGCTCTTCTGCTGAACCTTGTAGCCAGCTTTTGCTTGATGTTCTCAACTTTATAAAATATTTTCTGCACTCATGTGTTGTGTTCATCTTGTTGAACCCCTTGCATCTTCCCGGTTTTCTGTCACAACTTCCTTATATTTGAGCAATAGACACTCCCGCCCACATCTGTCCTGTTGGTTGTTCACAGAACAGTTTTAGGAGCTCTTATTTCTCAAACTTTAGTCATTAACCAAGTGAAGCACAAGATATCACCTGACCATGGTGATTTATTTATAGGGGTCCCAAAGGATGACTATATTTCTTCACTTATTTGAACCTTTTAAACTCATTCGTCACACAGTTGTATCTGTTTGAAAATCAGTGCTACTAAATTTGTGCTGATGGCTATCCCTTACTTGCTAGGTTAATATTAGTTAATTTGTAGCCAGGTTGGTGGCATTGGATGTTTTGTTATTGGCTTGGTTGGGCTGTTTGAGTAGGTGTCGCACTTGAGTCGGCTCTGACAAGCCAGTCAGAAAACCTGCGAATACGCTTCAGGTGCTATTTCTGAGAGAGGTGATGACTGGCTATATGTTTTGTAATCCATCCAACACTAATTTTAACTAAACATAGAGATAAATGTGATAATGAGGGCACTTAGACAAATGTAAAATTGTGCCGCTACAAAGGAGTGACTGGGAGGTGCTTACTATTGTAAATGTTCTGTTATTGGTAGCTTCTCTTAATGCAAGAAGAATCAGAAAAGATGTAATTGCAGGGTTCTTATTTCTGTACCTACCCATTAGCATAGATGTAATTTGAATTTGTAATTTAAGTTCTGACCCAGATACCTCATGCCTGGAGAAAAGATTTCATGAATATTTTTTGAATAGAAAGACCTTCCTGATTGAAATTTCACTAAGATCAAGTTAGTGGTATCACAATACTTTTTTGTGTTGGTTTTGGTTTTAATCGGTACTTATTGATTGTGTACATGTATATAAAATCATAAAGTATTCAGCTACTGCCTTTTGGTTGCAATATGTGTGATTGATTTCCATGGTGTTCATTTGTTTGGAAATGATACTTTTTCTTTAATTTAAAACAAATGGAACACTATAGCTATGTAAGTTATATGAGTGCCTGGTGGAGCAGAAACCAAATTTATAACTATAATTAATTTTACCGAGATTTTGATCCATTGTGGAAAGCGAACCTCTGCGCGCTGAATACTATCACTCTTGTCTACTTAAATCCAAATATTAGTTTTGAGTAGCTCATCCATTGTTAGTTTTACCTGATACTGCATTTTGCTTGTCCCTTTGGTAGCCCATGGCTACTACTGTCAAATAATGCAAAGAAAAACACAAAGAAGATAAGAAACCAGACTGGTTGAGCTATTGGCATCTAACTTGGAACAACTCTAGCGATTGTTAAAGCAAGATGTAAAGATAAATCTCAGTGTACTTAATTAGGGAGTCAAGATTTTCTGTGGCCATCGAAATAGGACAATGCTTCTCAGTCAATTTCTTGTGGAATTGATGTTACTCGGGCAGCAAGCGGGCCTAGGCTGCTCTGATACCCCTGAGGAAGTTGGCAGAATTTTCTCTGGGCCCTAAAGCAGTAAATTACATTAAGTCTCTGCCTTCAGGCGCTATGTTTTAGCAGAAAAAGCAGCTGGAAATGTCCAAAGTGGTTTTGTATTTTCTGCGCAATATTGTTCATTAGAGCTGCGCTATGTGAATTTTGAATTGCAAAACTGTGTGTATGAATGTTTAAATGTCTATAGACTAAGAGTAGGCGATCTGAATGATCTGGTTTCACTACCGGAAACAGTGTATTGCTCACTGTTGAATTACAAGGCTGTACTATGCCTTGATGCTCTTAATTGTGATAGAATTTCCCTAGATTCATGTTTTATTGGATATTGTGGATGCACTTGTGGACTGGACCATATGGGTATAACGTGATACTGCAAGTCATTATCCCAGTCTGCATGATTGAGGTATAATGGTAGAGCTTGTGCAAGAGCCCATTCTGCGGCATACGTTTGTTTAACAACGATAGGTACAAGAACAGAGAAGAAAGGTATTATTACATCTTCCTCTCGTGGGATTTTTATAACAAATAGTCGAGGAAGAAAAGTGGACATCTCTAGAAGGACACCAAGGGATGCACCTTGAGGCAAATGTGACTTCAGGGGTCCCTTTACTCTCTTCCAATGGGGCAAAAAGGGCCCTATTTTGAGGTATAAGGAACTCCAGTTCAGTTAGAGGATGACACAGGTCACCCTAATTTAGTGGTAACATCTGAACCTCATTGGTAAGATAAGAGCCCTATTTTTGTCCTGATGTAAATGTAAATCCAGTATTTATAAAGCGCGAACAGTTACCCGAAGGCATCCCAGCGCTGGGGCCCGTCGGGAAGATTAAGCAAGCTATTGCCCAGAGTCACATGGTGCTGGGCTGACCTGCCGCCAGTGCCGGGGATCGAACCGTGAGCCCCAGATTCCAGCACCTGTCGCCCTGGTCGCGGCTCCACACCTCTTCCCTTGATGAATGCCACGGACCCACTTGGGCCACCGGCAGAAACATGTCGACGATAAGGGTGGTGATGAGGGAATAGCTCTGCCAGTCCCCACATTTTAGATTTAAACACCAAGTAGTACCCAGCGAATAAATGTATTTGGGTTAATACATCGGTTTTTAAAATCACTTATTCACCGGCCCCCACATAGAACATTAGAAGTGCCTCCCTGTCTCCAGGTGCAGGCCTGCACTATATCAAACATGGTTTTTAGAGAGCGAGGACTACCAATGATGAAGCATGACACCTGCTGGTGTGTGTGGACAGTCCTTCATATTTTTTGAGATGCCCAGCACTATACTGACTTAGTACTTTGTTAGGAAATGGTTACATTTTGTTAACAACAAATTCTTCAGGGTAGCTTCTTTTGTGTGTGCACTTTTATAACAAACTCAGGTGGCCCATCCACTTCAGCCAAGGGAATGTCATAAGTGTTGGTAAAATGTTCCCAGAATATTACTTTAATAGTATGCAGTACATCCCCCTCAGTTTGGATGTCTGAATCATAAAGATGTCAGGAGGGCTAACACGCTGATCTGGTCGCTTAACTTGAAAAAAATCATTAGTTGCTCTCGAAACCAGAAACCCTTGAAGATTCCTGCGAACTATCGTGACCTCTGCTACACTTTCTAGCAGCGTCAATGCCCACGTTTTGTTCTGAAGGAGTGTTCTCAATGTGTGTGGCATAGTTTGTGGAAATACCGGCCTCTTTCTTCTTTTTGAAATGGAGTTTTTGTTGTGAACGTTTCTCTTACTTTTTTATGACAGCCGAGCGTTGAGTCCTTTCTCAGTTTCACACACTCTTCATGTCTGCATTCCAGTCATCCCCCTCTCTCTGAGCGTTTGTCTGGTGAGTCCTGAAATAAACGAGAAGGACCCGTATCAGTATTCTCATATCTATCAGGCTGTTTAAGTGTAGCATGGTTACACAAATTATAACATTATTCAGTGGACTCCGGTTGTGGAGATCCACTCAGTGTTTTATCTCCTTGTCCCAGTGTTTTTCAGAAGACTCCGCAGCCTGTTTGGTGTTATCAGAATTACCTTAAAGGTGTGGCATATTAGGCCTGGCTCCCAAATTATCTCGACCTATGGATGTATAGGTTTCAGCAATCATTTTTGGTAATTCATGCTCTTGGTCTGCAACGGGAACCTTCATGAGGTGTTGATGTACTGCCAATTATGCTGCATCCCCTTTAATATTACTTAAAATAATTGAGAAAACTGTGGCATAGTTGCAGATTAATTTCATCCCCAAATCCAGGGCTGGGGCAGTCTGTATTAATTTTGAATCGGTTTTAGCACCTCAGGCAAAACTGCAATGAATGGTGTACCATGAGTTATGGTATATGTGGCATCCGACTGTGCCCTGGGTAGCGCAGTCCTCTACTGGGGGAACAATACCAAGTGGTAGGCACATTGTGGGAATTCTATGTTTATCTTGGGGCCCGTATGGGGTAACACTGCTAAAAGTTGATTTTTTTTATTGTGCAATCCAAAACAGAATTTCCTCCTGTCTGATGGGAACTTTACCCATAATGTCATTGATAGGTACTGGACTAAATGCTGACACAACTAACTGTGGCTGCACAGCTTGAACAGTTCTTGCTGGGACAGCCATTATTGTGAGCATAACGAACTGTGTTGTGTTAAGTCTATATAGTCTAACTAAACCTGTGTAAAGAGCACGGAGGTCTGGAGCATTTGATGGTGCTTTGTTTGGGTATGGTGTATAGCTGACTGGGACTGGTCTTGTTGTCCCTTCATTACTGAGGGTACCCAGTCGAACATTGTATAGTGTATGTGGGATGGCGCCTTGGAACCAGTTCTGATGTTCATGATATGTGAATGGTATTTCTAAGTCTTTATAAGGTCTTTATTGACCTGGTAATGCTGCTGTAGTGTATGTGTGGAATGTTTGTGAATTGGCATTGACTGCAAGCAAGTGAACCCATGAATAGAATACCTCTGTTCATATGATTTGTGGGCCTCACCCACAAAGGTAACATCTCCACTTGCAAGAGGGAGCCCTCGTTATAATAGTGGAGTAACAGCATCTGCAATTAACAGGAATTATAGTTGCTAGCACCATATTTAATTACTGGAATTAAAAGATAGGAAAACACTATAGTGGGATGATCCTTTTAAAGATTCAAGCTTGAACAACCTTCAGAAATAAATAGGAGTTTCTATTAAGCTGAGGAGGATTACTCCCTAACACTACAGACGTTTCTGTATGAGGTGAAATGGGGACCATGGGCACACGCAAGAACTACTCAGGAGACCCATTAAATTAGTACCTGACCTAGAACTTTGATTGAGCCATATTATGCGGTTCTTACGGATTAAGTAGGACTGTGTATCTGGACAACATAATGGTCAGAATATGAGGACTTAGTCCACATATATCATCAGAAAATGTTGACCCAATTCCTAGCTAGCTCATAGTGCCCCCATCTGAACCCCAAACCTTATCCGTAACCTCGAACATGACAACTCTTATTCCACAAGGAAATCGTGGAAACATATCTACCCTTTCGCTGTTTACGTTTGCATGCCCCAGGTAGACACGAGAAAGATACAAATCTGACTTTGTAAACATTTATTGAAACAACCGTATTCTTGTATAAAAAGTGTGAGCTGCAATTAATAGGATGAAACAAACGTAACGAGCATTTCGAAATGGTGACAAAAGATAAACAGTTCAACCATGATAACATTACTGTGTGATTTATAATTATACTCCTATCTAATGCTACCTCTACTATTGAGAGCATAGTGTAGCTAAAATGGAGACTTAGCACGGGCCCTATTGCACACAGAAAACTATGAAGTCCAATCAAAATCTACATTATTAATAATAAACTTATAGAAGTCCTGGGGGCGTGGCCAAGAGCGTCAAGATGGCGGTCACACTTTAGAAGTGCTCCGGACCCCTCTGTCATCCGGTCCTGCATCTATCGCCATTCCTACCTTGCACCCCGCCTGCCTGTCCTCAACCCCGAGCCTTCTCTGAAAGCAGCGTGTGTGGCATCCATGCAACACAGGCAGCCCTTGTTGAGACTCCGGCCTCGCGGCAATCCTAAGATGGCGGCTCCGTTGTGGTGATCTCCTGGCCCGCTCTGCGGCCCTGAGCTCCGAGACGACTCCTAGTGTGCCCCGGGGAGAAGGGGATCCTGGAGGGCTGTTGGTGACGTTCCGGCTGGTGTTAGCGGTGCCGCCTTTCCCCCCTGGCAGTGGTGAGTGCCCTGCTGGACGAGAGGCGCTGGGGAAAGCCTGGAGAGATCCCACCCACCGCGCATCCTGAGGCAGACTTTGAAGTGTGCAGGTTCTGCAAAGCGCGATTGGTACGCGATCGGCCGTTGACCGGGTGGTGGTGCAGGGAGAAGAGTGCTGTTTCCCCTGATACTCCCATGCTGCTCTACCCTGGTGAGAGCCCACACGAGTTGCCGGGCCTGCAATCTGGGCCTTTGATTGGCGACTTGGTGTGGCGGTGAGCTTCGCTGTTAGTCGGACGGCGGCGGAAGATTTGCCGATGCTGGACGCGAGGCCCCCCTCCCGGGAGATGACTGCACACCAGGAGTGGTGCGAGGCCTAGCGACGGACTGCCGCAATGCCCAGCTGCGAACTGAAGAGGTGAGGAGCTTGAGTGCCCGCTTGATCCTGGGTGGTGGGGGGGTTCGGCTGTCAATCGGGCAGCGGGTTGATGCGACTCATCCGGCAGAACCTTCGCAATGCCACAGCCCGGATTAAAGAAACCAAATACCGTATGTTCACGTGGAGGACGAAGTCCAACAACTTAAAGATCAGGTTGCCCGCCTCCGATCTCACACCCAGGAGCTTCACCGACGGGCCGAAGATGCTGAAAACAGGTCCTGTCGCAATAACCTTCGCTTGGTGGGATTTAAGAAGGGCGTGGAGCAAGGCCAGGCAGCGGACTTCATGGAGCGCTTGTTGCGCTCATCGATGCCCGAGGGCTCCCTCTCCCCATGGTTTGCAATTGAAAGAGCACTCCACTCACTTGTGCCTAAACCACCACCAGGAGTGCCCCACAGACCGATAATAATGCGGATCCTCAACTTCAAGGATAGAGACTCTGTACTGACCGAAGCCCCTAAACGACAACATCTCAAGTATGAAGGCCAGACGATTATGATCTTCCCTGACTATACTCATGAGGTACAGGGCCAGCACCGCTCGTTTGGAGAAGTCAAGCAGAAGTTGGGCACTCTCAACATTCAGTACAGGCCCCTCTTCCCGGCTCGCCTACGGGTCGTGTTCCAAAATAGAACTCTCTCTTCTTTGATTCCCCTGAAGAGGCATGGACATGGGTGATAGAGGAGCGCCCCTTAAGGCTCAATGCCTGGAACCAGTCTCCCATAACCGGCACTGGGGGTGCCAGCCGGAACCCCCCGACCACATCGCAACCGCTCACGCAGGCGACGGGGCCAGAGGCGGGCCCGTTCAGACTCCCCATTGGGCCCCGCTCATCAGCCGACGTCTGGGATGCTCCCTGGTGATCTCCTTGCGATGCCACACTCCGGTACCTCGGGCCACTCAGACCCTGGGGGTGTCTCGCCTCGCCCGTCACTGTTGGATCTTCCTGACACAGATCTTTCTCGCAGCCCGACGCTTCTCACAGGACCTGCTTGAACTCATCTTCACCTTTCAGATGCAACCAACTCGGTGGCTGGGTGCCGCATTTCCGTCTACTGTTAATTCTATCTCCCGATGGACATTGTCATGTACATCCTATTATGAGGAGGGGTCCTCCACGATTTCCCATTCCAAAGCGTTTTAGTTTGGTTATCTCTTGGTTATCCATTGGTAGGGCGACAGATGCTTCCGTTCCTGAAGTATAGGTAGGGGGAGGGAGTTGGGTTGGAGAGGGGGTACTGTTGTCCCGATTTGTTTCTGTTGTTTCATTTGTTTACTGTACCAGCATACACTTCCAGCTACACGACAAGCGGGCAAGGCCCAACTTTGTTGAATTGCACCCACTACCTCGCGCACATGCATTGTCCTGCCCACACTGGCCATTCGTGCTCTGTGTCCTGTCCTGCACCGGTTTCCTTACCCCTGACAACCATACTGTGCAAGTGTCACTTCACATAATGTCTTGGCATGTTAACGGCATGCTGGATAAGATCAAGCACACAGCAGTCCTGCGGTATGCTCAGCGTCACACTGTAGATATACAGCTGCTCCAAGAGGCCCACCTGGTAGGCAAACATTGCCCTTTCCTAGCACGCTATGGTTATGGCAGAGTCAGTCACTTTGGCTTTAATCGGGGATCACGAGGGGTGGCTGTCCTGGTGCGCTGTGGTCTTCCACTTGTGGTGAGTAAGGCAACCCATGATCCGAAGGGATGCTTTGTCATCTTGGAGGGGAGCCTTGGGGACCGACCTCTGAAGTTGCTCGCTATATCTTCCCCCCCCCCCCTCCCTATTGACCTCCACACTTCAGCGTCTCGCTACACTAGTTGCCGCCCTACCCCTGGAGACGACCATCGTTGGGGGATATTTTAATGCAGTAATGGACCCTGACCTTGACACTGCTACGGCACCTTACGCCTCCAGAGTTGCTCAATCTACCCTCCAGTCGAATTGGCCTGCCACTTTAGGTCTTGGGGATGCCTGGAGACTCTGGCATCCGACAACTCGACTTTACACCCACACGTCAGCTTCCCATCACACGCACGCACGACTCGACTATATTTTCCTGCCGGCCCTGGACTGTCCAGCAATTCAAGATGTCACCATCTTCCCCAGAGGTTTATCAGACCACTCCCCAGTGGCGATGCGGATGGGCAGTCTCCCTGCATCTTCGTGCCCGATCTGGCGGCTGAATGTCTGGTTCCTCCAAGACAAGGATTTCAGGGACCAAGTGGGAGACGAGCTCCGCCAATACTTTACCACTAATCACGGGTCGGTTTCCTCTCCTGGCACCTTATGGGAAGCCGGTAAGGCCACCATCCGGGGCTTTGCCAAGGGCCAACTCAAACTTAAGCGTGTGAAGCAGGATTCTCACCTCACACTCCTGGAGGCCCAGGCTGTTCTAATTGAAGCTCAACCTCCGGAGGAGAGATCAGAAGCCCAAGACAGGAGACTAGCGTTCCTGAGGGATGAGATTAATCAGACCTCCCTGGAGGTTGTCAAGTTGCTTTTTAGGTTCTCCGTGGCGCAAGTGTATGGGTAAAGACAAAAATGGGAAACTCCTTCACCGCCTGGCCACTTACCCGATGGCCAACTGTATCATCCCTGAGGTGATCAGCTCAGATGGAGTGATCCAGCGAGCCCCCGTTGCAGTGGCCCAGTGCTTCGCCAACTACTACGCTACTCTTTACTCTGCACAGCCTCTCACTCTCTCGCTCTCAGAACTCCTCCAGCGCGAACAGTTGTCCCTCCTGTGGCTCAGTGAGTCTGAGGCGAAGACGCTAGCCCAACCTGTTACCTCAGTAGAGATTAACAACGCCATATCACGCATGGCTGCAGGTAAGACACCAGGGCCGGATGGACTCCCACAGGACTACTATGCTTCCTACCGAGACACACTGATTTCCCCACCTTCTAGAGGTGTATCAAGAGGCATCTGACCAAGGCTCATTTCGTCCTGAGACGGATATGGCCACTATCGTGGTGATCCCTAAGTCTCAGCCTCCCTCGAAGCACTGCCCCGATTACCGCCCCATCTCCCTCATTAATTCGGAGCTCAAAATCTTCGCCTTGGTCTTAGCCAATCGTATACGACCGTAGCTGGCCAAATCCCTACCAGTGCGGATTTATGTCCTCCCGGGGAACCCGGCACTGCCGCAGACGCCTCCACCTTGCTTTGGCTAATCAGCACCAGCTTACCTATTTATCCCTCCTTCTCGTAGCCTTCGAGAAACCATTTGACTCGGTGGACTGGCGATACCTAGAGGCGGTCTTGATGGAAATGGGTTTTGGAGCCCCTTTCCGCGGCCTGGTTAAGGCACTTTATTGCAAACCAAGGGCCCAGGTACTAGTCAACGGAGCCTTGTCAAACCCCTTCCCCATCAGAAGAGGCACGAGGCAAGGATGCCCCCTCTCGCCCCTTCTATTCGCGTTGGCGATGGAGCCCTTTGCCTGTCTTATACGGTCTGACCCGCTCCTTACAGGATGGAGATGGCCTGGCTTAAAGGAAGATAAGAACGCCCTCCTCCCAGGTGGGACCTACTACAGAGCGCGCTACTCCAGACCAAAATGTTTCCCCCTGACTGGGCCGACGAAACACTCGGTCCAGGTCTGACACACAGCCACCAAGGGTCTGGGATGGGAAAGGAAACTGACGTTAGCCACACCTCTCTGGGACTCCGAGATACTAGGTGATCTTTGGAAGTCGAAAGGCTTTGATAAATAGGATCTTATAGGAATCTCAACTATTGGGGACTTGTGGGTACAAGGTGATGTGGCGACCTTTGCCTTCCTGCAGCAGAAATATGAACTTGCCAACACAAATACTTCCGCTACCTCCAAGTCTGCCACGCACTGCAGACACACATGTCCAAAGGCTCTTCTCCCCCAGAATACACACCTCTCGAGGATAGGCTGCTTGACGGCTACTTACCAGAAAAAACGATTTCCCTCACTTACAAGAAACTCCTAAATAACGCAGCTGACCCTCTCCAGGGAATCCGGGCAAAGTGGGAAATGGATGGCCTCGAACTAGAGGACGAGGAATGGCAGGAGGCACTGTCCTCCCCGAAGGAAGTGGCTATATCGGCTAGGTTGCGACTAGTCCAGTTCAAAATCCTACACAGGGTGTACATTACTGGACCCTGCCTGGCTCGAATGGGGAGGGCTGAAGGGGGTGAATGCAAAAGGCAATGTGGCTCTGAAGGAACGTTCATGCATATAATGTGGGAGTGCGATCTCATTCAGAGATACTGGAGTCAAATACATGCAGTTCTAGGCGAAGTGATGGGACATGACATCCGACTCACGGCGAAGAGATGCCTACTAACGTATGGGAACCCACAGACTTGAGTAGAAAGGGTAGGACCTGGGTAACGCTGGGACTCATGTTGGCGAATAGGAATATAGCTCAGCAGTGGGGAGCCGCCAACCCCCCAACAATCGTGGATTGGAAGAAGAGCATGGATTGGTGCATGTTCCGGAAAAAGACGGTCTACTTTGCAAGAGGTTGCCCGAAGAAATGGTCATTAATTTGGGAGGGCCTGGAATACATACCATGGGCAGATTTGTAGTCCGTCACGTAGCGCTAGTCTGGATAACTTTTCCTCACCGTAAAATGTACCCACTGAAGCTCTAACGATTTACTCTGATTGCTGCTCTGTATTGTCAAAATGTCATTGAATGAACTCCTCCTGTCTGTGAATTATTCACATGCCTTATGTTTCTACGCTGATTCTCGTTTGTTAATTAATAATAAAAATAATTATTTTTAAAAAAAAGATCGCCCTCTATGCTGACGACGTTCTGCTATTCCTAGCAGATCCGGCTCAGTCGGTACCCCGATGCCTCCGGGCCTTGAGTCTTTTTGAACAAACTTCCGGTCTTGGTTGAACTTGGCTAAATCCTTTCTGGTCCCCCTTCACCTTTCGAGAGAGTGCTTCGACTGGCAGTCGTCGATACCTCTTCAATGACAGTCCTTCAAGTATCTGGGTTGCCCTCCTCCCTGACCTCGCTTGGTCACTTAGTGTCATCTCATTAGTGAAAAGGGCCCGGGCTGACCTCTTCAAATGGCAAACCCTACCACTGAAGCCTATGGGCAGAATAGCTCTATTTAAAATGATGGTCCTGCCCAGATTCCTTTACATGCTTCAGAATAAATCCACAGCTCTCCTTCTCAAGGTCGTGATTCCGAGAACTGGACAGCATGGCCACCAAGTTCCTGTGGGGGCGTCGGAGGCCTCGGCTGGCCCTCGCTCATGCCGGATCCCGCCCTTTGACGGCGACCTGGGGATGACGAATCTCTACCTTTGTTATCTAGCGACTCGGCTACTCACCGTGCATGATTGGTTTAACAGTGGCCGGTCTGACCCAGCATACCGCTTGGAACTGTACACCCTGGGCCTGTCTAACATTCAGGGGATGCTGTATGGGAGCGCCATCTCCCAAACTCTACCCGAGGTCACCTGCGGGGTGCTTTTGTCCTGGCAAGCTTCTTTGCTTCACACCCATTGGACGGATAAACTGACCCAACATACCCCATTGTGGTGTGACACATGGCTCCGGGAGGTTGGCAACCTCTCTGGCTTTAGAACATGGGACCTCATTGGCATTTCTCTGCTTAGTGACGTCCGGGGTGGTAGTCGCATACGCACTTTCCAAGAATTGCAAACTCGCCTCTCCCTTCACGCTTTCCAGTTCTACCGATACCTGCAGATTCGCCAATGCCCTCCGCTCTCACATTTCAGACGGCACCTCCCTGCCCGAATATAGCCCGCCTGAGGCCCAGACCATGACCGGTAATCTAGGGAACGGGGGGAATCCCCCATATCTATCGCTCCCTTACCAACAACACCCCTAACACACTATCGCACCTCAGGGACAGGTGGGAGGGTTGGCTTGGGTCTCTGGATGACGCCGATTGGAGGGACGCGTTAATGGCTCCCAAAACAGTCACGGCCTCAGCAAGACTTCGCCTAGTTCAAATATACTATCTTCACACTGCCTATCTCACGCCGCTGCGTCTCTACTGCGCTGGGCTCTGATCTGATGCATCCTGTCCCCGCTGCAGCCACCCACAAGCCGTCTTTTACCACATGGTATGGCTTTGCTCCGCAATCACGTGCTACTGGGAGTCAGAAACTGGGGCGCTCACTGAGGTTCTGGGCTGGGAGGTTCCCCTTAATCCAATGAATGTCCTGTTAGGCATCACCGATGGGATGGATGGTTCCAGAGCTGAAAACTTCTTTCTAAAACACGGCACTGATGATGGCCAAAAGAGATATTGCGGCCAACTGGCTGAGTTCAGCTGAACTGGGGTGGCAGAGTGGGCTAAAGAACGGTGATGGATCAAACCCAGATCTGTTGACTGGGTGTGAGTGTTTGATTGGTTCTGATGCTCTGTCCATCACCACCCCCTTTTGTACCGCTTTGTTCGCCATAAGTTGGCAGGGTATGCTCAGACGTGAGTCCCTTGCTCACTTTGCCACTGGATTCAAGGAAGCCTGGCTGAAGACGGCTGAAATGCCAGAAACCGGTCCTAGGAAGCCTGTTTCCGGTCCAGGGAAGGCATGGCGTGGCAGTTCGTGCTGGACTGTTCCCATGAGGCACTGGGTCAGACAGATTTGCATATGGCCATGTCTGAACTGGGGTGGCAGAGTGGGCTAAAGAACGGTGATAATTCAAACCCAGATCTGTTGACTGGGTGTGAGTGTTTGATTGGTTCTGATGCTCTGTCCATCACCACCCCCTTTTGTACCGCTTTGTTCGCCATAAGTTGGCAGGGTATGCTCAGACGTGAGTCCCTTGCTCACTTTGCCACTGGATTCAAGCAAGCCTGGCTGAAGACGGCTGAAATGCCAGAAACCGGTCCTAGGAAGCTTGTTTCTGCTCCAGGGAAGGCATGGCGTGGCAGTTCGTGCTGGACTGTTCCCATGAGGCACAGGGTCAGACTGATTTGCATATGGCCATGTCTGAACTGGGGTGGCAGAGTGGGCTAAAGAACGGTGATGGATCAAACCCAGATCTGTTGACTGGGTGTGAGTGTTTGATTGGTTCTGATGCTCTGTCCATCACCACCCCCTTTTGTACCGCTTTGTTCGCCATAAGTTGGCAGGGTATGCTCAGACGTGAGTCCCTTGCTCACTTTGCCACTGGATTCAAGCAAGCCTGGCTGAAGACGGCTGAAATGCCAGAAACCGGTCCTAGGAAGCTTGTTTCCGGTCCAGGGAAGGCATGGCGTGGCAGTTCGTGCTGGACTTTTCCCATGAGGCACAGGGTCAGACTGATTTGCATATGGCCATGTCTGAACTGGGGTGGCAGAGTGGGCTAAAGAACGGTGATGGATCAAACCCAGATCTGTTGACTGGGTGTGAGTGTTTGATTGGTTCTGATGCTCTGTCCATCACCCCCCCCTTTTGTACCGCTGAGTTCAGCTGCCCCCACCACAACACGCTGGCGCAGAGGGGTGGATTGGTGCCCCACTCAGGAGTGACCCCTGTACGAAGCAAGAGGTTGCCTGAAGAAATTTCGTAGAATGTGGGGCAAATGGGTTGGGGTGGTGGAAGACTAATACTCTCAATGAGTACTCGAGGATTGGAATGGATGCAACATAGTTTTTGCTTTTGTCTTGTCTATTGGTTCCTTTATCCTTGTGTAATATCCCATTGTATTTGCCTTGCACGACTAAATGTACGAACAGCTGGTATTGTTTTCTTTTGTTGGTCTCTTACAAAATCAATAAAATTGGTTATCAAAAAAAAACTTATAGAAGTCCTGTCTATGAATGCAGTTTCTAGAATTGAGTCTTAAGTACTTTTGCAGTTCTGTTTTGGCACAGGGAAAATGTAGATTATCTGTCAGATTAGGCACTTTGTTGATCTCTGGTTCAGCCAGTATCTTAACGTCACCTACCAGCCTTGCTGATAGGGTTACCTCTTCATTTCTTACATTTAATTGGACCAGAGAAATCAAATAGATTATTTAATTATGTTATCACTACCGCTTTGAAAATCAAACCTTTAACTTTAGAATGAGCGCTTCTTATAAGTGTTCATGTTTTGTTGTTCTATCTCAGTGCTGCGCCTGTTTCACGTACCCCATTTTGAGGTGCTTTTACTGTTACTGTTTTGTTTGTTCGCGGAAAACAGTGTTTTTTTTCTTCTTTTTGTTAGCGAAAGGACTTCGGCTGCTTCATGTCCATTGTGTTTTATTTTTTAGGTCTCGCCTTGCTATCGCGTAAGCGATCGCAAAGCGAGACTATTGAAAGCGGGTTTGAAAAGTGCTCTGAAAAAGCGGATTGCATTGCTAGCACGCGCACAATCACGCGCATCGTGCCGCCATGCAATCCTCTTTTTGGGAGCACTTCAAAGGGTCCGCTTCCCCGCCCCCGCCAAGCGCGCGCGCCACTCTCCGCCGGGCTTCTCTTTTTTACTTTGGCTCTGACTTGCATGTATTTAAGTAACCCGCATGAACGCAATTGACTTCAAAGACAGCTACATCACGTCCCGTGCTTGTGCACAGTGATTCTTCCCTCAGGCGGCGGGGTTATCATGCCTCTCAAATGGTGAACACTGGCATCAGATTCAAGAACATCAGTGGCTGGTGACATAAAGTAGATGCTTGTTTAAGACAGAGATGGCCGTGGTGAGGAACAAGAGACTTCTAGCAGCCCTCCTATCCCGCCCCTACTCTTCCCATTGCATCTGCCCTGGTTCCTTCTACGACTGTCCTCCGTGCTTCAGAGCTGCAAACTCTCGCTGCAGTGCTTGTTCAGGTCGCTCCTCGTGGGAGTCCCAGCAATTCTCAGCAGGGGCACATACTTTTAATGCGAGACTACAGGCACTTCTCAGCAGGGGTGCAATACTTTTAATGCGAGACTACAGACACTTCTCAGCAGAGATGCAATATTTTTAATTGAAGAGTACCAGCACTTCTAAGCAGAGATGCAATATTTTTAATTAGAGTGTACCAGCACTTCTCAGCAGAGATGCAATATTTTTAATTAGAGTGTACCAGCACTTTTCAGCAGGGGTGCAGTCTTTTTTATTGGAGAGTACCAGCACAGGGGCAATACTTTTAATGGGAGGGTATCGAAATTTCCCCAGTGACAGACGGGCACTCTGGGCTAGTGAATTCCCTATTCAAGGTCACAGAAAAACCAGGAAACACAAAGGGTTGCGCCATGTGTACTCTGCAAACAAACCCGTTGCCCAGGGGATTATTGGTCAGCCTTGCCATTTCTAATGCATATTTGGTATTTTTACGGACAATGAATGTTCTGTTAATTTGACGCTGGTTGCGCTCTATATACAGGTCACATTCTGCATGGAATAAATGCACCGAGCAGTTTGAGTTTCAACTCGTGGAACTACTTACGCGCCTTCTTAACGAAACGCTTTAATTCCAGCAGAGTTACTTACGCCTTTATGTAGTACAACTCGGACGCGCTGGCGTGCTTTGTCCTTTCGATTCGCGGTCAGTATGGAGGACTCAACCCCCCTCATTCAGTTGAGATCACGGTCCTGTTGTAACATGAAGCATTAGCAGGCCGACCAGCGCATTCATGTGCCCGCACCGTTCAGAGACAGGTCTGTACGTCCTCGTGACCGAGGCGCTTTCGCAGCGGCCTCACGTTTTCATTCAGATGCGTGCAGCCAGCTCTGAAGGCGCGCTTGTGCTTCTTACTACATCTTTGATCGTGTGAAATGCCCAGTGAATGAACTCTGCCTCAGTGTACGCATGGCGTGTCATCTTTCAGTGCTCGCAGGTAAAGTTAACGATTGGCAGCACTTCTCAATCAGAACTTTAAATTGTTTTCAAACAATATTAAACACGCATTTGCAATGCAACAGGTCTCGCATTTATGCGAGTTTAAGCTATTGGCATTGTAAATGACAATTCCTTTTATTTATATTTTAATAACAAACACAAAAATAAAAGGCATTGTCATTTACAATGCCAATAGCTCAAACTCTCGCAAATGCGAGACCTATTGCATTGCAAATGCTTGTTTTAAAAGGTCTGGGGTCTCCTTTCCTGCTCTCTCGGGCTCCTCTGGTCCTGCGCGCGCTCCTTCTCCTTGGGCTGCGGCTGCCTCCTCCTACCCCCTGCTTGTCTGGTGTTTTCCTCCTCTGCAGCCCGCGCGTCACTGCGATTGCTTTGAACACACAGCATTCGCGCTTGCACAATGTCTGTTTAACCCCCTCACTCTCACTTCAGTGCTCCATGTTGTGTTTTTGTTTGCATTCTGTACCTATAATAATGGGTCTTGAATGGAAATTAAGTTTTTTTCTATTCACATAAACAATGCGTTGAGCGTATTTTTATCCAGCACTTCAATTAGGTTAGTTCTCTTTTCATGGCTGTGAAAGTAGGGAATTTAAAGTACACCATCATGGTGACCAAGTAGAACACTGACGGAGTACACAGCATCAACGAATGTTCTGGTGAGCGTCAGTCCTTCTTGGCGGTTTTTACTTTTTATTGTTTGACCGAGTTAGTTTTTTAAATACAGTTGCATTGATCGGAGTGATTATAGTTCAATAAACATGTGGTTTTAGTGGATATGCATGCATTCAATTTTCTTTTTCTGTTGGTGATCCATCAATTCGCAGTGAACACTATTTCTTTACACTTCCTTGTGAAACAGGGCCTCAAAGGAACACACAGTTTGGACTCTTGTGTAAATGGCATGTTTTCCATGCACCTGCCATTCCACAAAAAGGGAAGACCTACATTATATTAGTAGAGGTGGACTGACGCTCATGCAGCACAGTAATACAACGAATATTTGTCTTTACTATGCATGATTTACATTGCATACCATTACAACGCGGTCGTTACAAAGACCACGTTGTTACATCGCAAATCATTACATTGCAAGTCGTTACAACGATTTGCTGTAGGGGGCGCGCCTAGACTTAGGAAAAGTATAATTTACTATTCCTATTCCAGTTTGTAAATCCAACACCTTCTGTCCCCTATCGCAAGTCGTTGTAATGACTTGCGATGTAATGGTTCGCGAATGTAACAACACGGGCGTTGTAATGACTGCGTTGTAATGGCATGCGATGTAAAGCATGCGTAGTAAACGCTGTTTCCCTAATACAACTCCCGAACATAAATGCAGTAGGAACATGTATAGTTTTGTACATTGGAGATGAGGAGATATTGCTCAATGATATTCGAGGCTTTTATGCGCCATTACCCAGACAACATTGAGCAATGCTCTTTTTAACCATTAATTACATGCCTGATGCTTAGTGTACAGTCTGGTAGCCTCCTTATGGCAGTCAGTGTAAACCAACATGCACCCTATGATTACATGCCAAATGTTTTTCGTGCAGTTTGGCAGCCTATGGCAGTCCATAGAAACCAATGATCCCCCCTGCAATTACATGCACAATGTTATGTGTACCGTTTGGTAGTCTTATGGCAGTCAAGCGAAACCAACGATGCACCCTGTAATTTTTTTTTATTTTTTACGTCATGTGGGTTTTAGTCACCAGCACACAGAGAGTACTCTCAATAGACGTGCGTGATATTTTTAATATATCTTATGTTTTAGTTTTTATTTTGTTATTTAAACCATTCACTAAGATGTAACAGAGTTCACACACTTTCACCTAAGTGTCAAGTAAGGAGAGTTTACATGCGTTCACAACGTTACCATTTCTGATATGTAGCGTTTTTCTATCATTCTCTATCTGATTCATAGTACCACATGAACATGGAATGGTTTTCAGCAACGCATTCTTAACATTATGTTGATTATTTACTCAGAGTTTGAATTCACTGAGTCAATTGTACCTCGGCTGAAGGCACAACGTATAGTTAACATGTCAAACACAAGTGAATCTTATTGTGACCATGTCTACCGCAGTAGGCGGTGTAGATAAATTGTTAAAGGATACATACGATATTAGTTCAAATTGGATGAGATTTTATGACGGGATCGCCTCCTCGCACCTTTCCTCCGTCTACTCGCATCAAATTTCAGCTATTTAGCTGATGAGAATGGCGATGCGAGCCCAAGGGAGCTCTGTGGACACGAGGCTGCGTGAGCAGTTGTCAACTTTCGACCCACCTTTTGCATTGTTTGTTCATGCAAAGCTTGATACTGAAGGAGGCTGAGGTGTGACCTATTTAAAACCTAGTGCAAGGCACCATAAACATAAGTGTGTTTTCTGTAATAGTAATAAACAACAGATTATTATTATCGCGGATTGATATTTAGAATCTACCATTTACTACTACTAGATGGCTACATTTACAAGCAAAAAGCAGGCATGTTTGAAAACTAAATTGTGGGAATGGCTGGCTTATTAACAGGATAATGTGCTGCATGACTAAACACGCATAATGTCCCAAAGGCGAGACCTATTGGCTATGCCAATGCTTGTTTCTTCTTTGATTCATATTATACTGTGAACGTTCCTCCACACAACTGGCATAAAGTTGATACGGCCTTCTTACCCTGCAACAGTGAAAAACTATTTCTTTGTTTGCTGTTAGTGGGGTAGAATGATGCACTGACATCATAGCTCATGGAGTGTCAATTCAGTACTATGACACATTTGATGGCCATTGCAACAAAATCCCTAATCAAGCGATTTGTTCTCTAGGCAAAAGCATTATTTGCCTACCGATAATATGAAACAGAATGACACTGTAGTTCCCACATCTTTCTGAGGTAATTTGTGTGTTGTTGTCACATGAATACCTTCTAGATATACCCCTTAGGAATTAAATGACCATCTCTTTTGATAGGCTGTCCTGTAAATTTCCCCTTAAACCTTTTTGAGAAATCTGTCAAATTCCTGACATACTATTAGAAAAGCAGAACGTGGAATGGTACCTTCAAATTGATGGAAATCTTTTTCCATATATTGTTCGGCACTTCAATGGGACACAACTGGGTGTGTTGAGTGTTATGGCTTGTCAGCTAATCAACTCGCAGGGCAGGCCTTTACTAAAGGATTATCATCGATGGTGATATCCAGCTACCAACAGCAACCTCTCAGTCTTCTTCTAGTAGTCTGGCCCTTGTGTGCCAATCAAACCAGTATTTTTCCCTACATAAAAGTTCTTCTTCAATGAATATTTCCTCCTTCCAAAAGTATTCTTGCAACTCAAAGCACCTTCCATAAATGAGTCTTTTTTGATCAAGTCCATGACTTCTTTTAGCCGTACACCCTAATATTTTAGTGCTCTCCCCCGCGGCAACAGTTACATTGGCTTGTGACACAGCTCACTAGTCATAATCTTCTTAATAATTATCTTCTGGCAGAGGTAAAGGTAAACATGCACATCATCTAAATTACGTCTTCCAGGAATATGTTGCAAATCAAGTTCATCTAGCGGTATGCAAACAGTTAATCATGTCAGCTTTGCATAATTCTTAACAGTACTTGCCTAAGTTCCTAGGATGCATATGTTCTGGTACGCCACCTGGAAAAAAATACTTTGTTTTGGTGTTCTAATCTATTTCACTGTATGTTTAGATTGATAATTTTGCATTTCAAAGAGATCTTAAGTCAGTCCTAGAATTTTGTCATACCTGTTGCAAAAACATTGAGCAAACAGAGTTGAGAGAGAGGTAGTCTTTCCATCAATATGGCACAGATGGAATATTTATTGGTGAGAAATAAGGCAACCCGTTTGCTGCTACAACAAACACACACATCCCCAGTCTTATGTTTTGACACTTGAGACGTGCTCCTGTCCTAAAGCTGTCCTCTTTTTTTAGCTTTAGACTAAGTTCATAAATATTTTAAAACAAACTACTCAGGCCTTGGGGAAAGTGCCACAAGGAAATAGACAAGCCTATGTCACGTGTTCAGCATTTGTTCTTCCTTTTAATTTTCAGTATCTTAAAAATATTTTAGGTGATTCATATCCGCCATTATTTCAAGACAAACAAGCATTGCAAAGCCAGGAGATCTGGAATTGGCCGCCACCCTTTTTGGCAGTTCTTTATTTGTCATGGGGTTTGCAAAACTTTGTTGAAAAAGCTGCCAGGCCTTCATCAATCAAAAAAAAAAAAATGGCTAAAGTTAAAAATCTCTATGCGTCTCAAAAAAGCATTTATTACCCCAGTCTTTTTTTGTCACTCTAGGGGACTAGTTTGTATGGGGATGTACTCCTTGTTAAGAGCAGCATGCCATAATTCGTAGTGAAGTCAGCCATTGGCTGAAGTGGGCCGAATCATTGCCCCAAGGTGCTGAAAATAAGTAACTGTTATACACCGACTTCAGCTAACAGACCTTAAAAAACTGATCAGTCAGCTTTCGGGACGGAGGGTGGGAGGAAGGAAGATAAATGAAAGGAAGGCAGGAAAGAAATACGAGAAAGAATGCAAGAAGGAAGGAAAGAATGCAAAAAGAAAGGTAGGAAAGAAGGCAAGAACAAAGGAAAATAAAAACGATAAGCAAAGAAAGACGAGAGAAAAAAGCTAGAAAAAAAAAGCGAAACAAAGCATTCATGGAACATCTGCACTTCAAGCTGCAAATCTCCGAAAATTTCACTTTGAACTGGGCCTTCACTTGTCGACTACATGGACCACAAGCCACTTTCACTACCACATCACCTTTTTCATCGCCCTGCTCACCATTGATTCCAGTCCCTACATACTCCTCAGTTATCACAGCTTCCACCTAGTAAACAAAACCAACACCTGCTTCACTGCACTCCTTGAAAGCTTGGACAACATCACATGTACAACCTGGGTGCACCCTTAATCCGCTCCGCAGTCACCCACATCAGCAACACCTCCATCACGTCCGACATTATTCCCGTATGACTGAAAACATGCAGAAGTCAGCCCCCTCCTCAAGAAATCTCAAACACAATACGGGCCAACCCAGTATCCCTAGGAACCTGGGAATATATATTATACAATAAATAATGGTTCCCTCTGGGGTAGCTCAAAACCTATGCTTCCTAGGTAACAGTAGAATACAATCTGGTTGGTGATTTTGAAAAACAGTTGTTTAATGGTTGTACATGTATCTATATATACATGCATCAACAGTTTCAAAAGTAGGTGCTCCAAATGCAAGCGCAGTGATCGCAAGTAGTGAAAAGTGATGAATCACAGTACACCATAGTGTGTATATATAATCAAGAAATGTTGACTTAAAACCTTTGATCATCGACGCAAAATAGCTGTGAAGTTCCAAAGTGGGCAGTAAACATCTGTTAAGTTAACATTTATACATTGATGTTTCGACTCCCATTGGAAACACTTTCTGAAGTGTCTTTATCAGAACCATACTGGTAGCCACCTACAATTATCAAATAATAAAAAGTTACCCCTTTCTGATACTCCAAATAAAGGTACACCAGTTAATGATTAAGTATGACATTTCATTCTAGAAATTACCACAAAACTAAGTTATGTGGTATCAAGCCCACGTTGTATGTTTGGACACACGGCAGAGCCAACAACAGAGTTATCCGTCTAGAATGATAGGATAATCATACACCACTGACGTGTGTAGTCATAAAAAATACACAAAACTTTAGAGGACAGAAAAGGAATATTTAGAAAGAAAAAAACCCATCTAATATGCTGCAACAAGACTCATTCTCAACCTCCCACGCCGCACCTCACTTCAAGGAGCTTCAGTGGCTGCCCTTTCACAAACGCTGCCAATTGAAACTTCTTATGTACACATACAAAGCCTTATACAACACCGGACCAGCATACCTCAACAGCCGCATCCACTTTCACCGGCCTGACAGACACCTGCGCTCTGCCTGGCACTGACTTACACCCCCCCCTGCATTCATTAAAAGCAGAGCAGGAGGTCGCTCACTCTCCTACATCGTGCCCAAAACATGGAACATCCTCCCTTAACACATCAGAGCCTTGTCACTTCTTGAATTCGGCAAGAAGTTGAAGACCTGGGTCTTTGAATACCTGCTTGGGGACTACATGCCTACAGACCCGCTCAAGCGCCTGGATATCCTCACGAGTGTCTAGTGCGCTATATAAACAGAAAAACATACCATAATGATGACACTTTTTTTTTCCATTTCAAACCATATTTTATTACTTTGTTTAAAGTATTTTCCACACATACACGATGAAGAGCGTTTATGTGTGGAGTCTAGACCCCTCACGACCTATAACAATAACACGTATTGCTCGCCGGGCATCTCGTTGGTGTACATTTCAGACATACATCATCAGCAGTACAAAACTTGCATGTGATACCACAGGAGGTGTGCAAACGACAGCCAAGTCAGCTCCTATTGATTATAAAACAATACAGCCTTCGTAGCTATTTTACAGTATTGCTCGGCTGCGTTCCTCTTGTTGCCCTCTTTGTTTTAAAACAGCCCATCCAGCTCTGGGACAATTTCAGAAGGGAAACAGCCTTTACCACGAAGCATTTTCTACGCGATACGTTTACAACGGTACACTTACCTCGTAAATGTCTTCACAACGCGTATTGCTTCAACGACGTCTTTAGCACGCAAGCAACGTCATCACAGAAAAACGTCTTCCTGGTCGGAAAAAAAAGCGTCAGTCCTTCGTTAGTGTCGGCGAAGACCTAAGAAAAAGGGAAAAAAAAGAAGAAAGTGGGCTTGGGGGGTCCCCCCCCAAAAACGAAAAAGCGGGGTAAAGGCAAGATCGAGGTAAGGGCAATGCGAAGAAAAAACATTTCGTTGTAACGCATGCGTGGTAAAGGCATGCGTTGCAACGGAATGCGTAGTAACGACATATATTCATTTCAGAATAGCCAGTCACTTGTTTGGGTCTGTTTTTCTGGGGGAAACATGCATGGTATGTGATCAACTGAGTGTTTCTTCCATGGCTTAAATATTCTTGGTCTCTGTTTATTGGCCACAGGGAAATAACAAGACCAGTTATGTTTCGAGGTGTATCATGTTGCTGGTTCAGACCGGGCCGCTCTCATCTGTTTTGTAGTTCTGTCACGGTAATTCTTATTTTTTGTATCTCCAGATAGGGGCACAAGTTTCAAACTCCCTTTATTTGCCTCTCTGATAGCTACACTTCAATATTTGCAGGAGGCTTGAAGACGTTTTCTCTGTGTTCTTACTGGGACTGTTCTTTTCAAGCAGCCTCCGTTGCTTTCTACATCAGCCATCTCTTCCTCTAGTCTCTTGCACGCAGTGCTGGGATCCTGAGGCGAGAGCCCCTCTGGAGGTTAGCCTGCCTCAGGGCACCAACCTATAATGCGACCTCACCTCACTCGGAGCCCATCCTCGCTCTCAGTGACGTCCTGCCCATCTGTTGGCATGTGGTAAGCGATTTTGCAGATTACAGCTCTTTAGACGTTACTGGGCATGCCCTGCTTTTAAAGCTTCAAGAACAACTAGTCGTAGGAGCTCATCAAGTCGTGATGTAAGTATTACACTGACAGGCAAGACATTTCCTTTCTTGGTGAGAGCCTAGTTGTGTGCACCATTCCGGTGTGTAACCCACAATGGAGGTGACCCCCTTCAAATTCCTTGTGACACATTCCTTGATCCCCTGCTTTTGTTCCACCATTTCAGTACAGTAATAGTGACCAGATTTTCCATAATGCTCGACACTTTCATATTTGGTGTCTTTGACCTAAATTCCTTAGCTACATAATAATGTACCACAGGGACCTGTTTTAGTCAGTTTCTGCTCTCTTCTTCTATGAAACAGTTTTTTAGAATATATAGCTTTTTGGGAAATAAAAGGGTTTTGGTTATATACTTTGTGCACCGAGTTCCTTACAAACTACTAACACATTTCTCATAGGCACGGAATGGGAAAATCCTTTCATAGACCTGGCCCCAGCTTTTACCAATTTATAGAATCTTATGTTATGTTGAGAACATTTGCTTATTGCATTACCACCATTTATTTATGTGGCCTCAAAACCCTTTTGGGTTCTGGATTTCTGTGATTCGTTTTGACCAGAGTCAAGAGTGTCTGATATTGTACTTGTTGTTTAGAATTGATTATATTGGATAGTGGTCGTCCAGAGTCTGTAATGGATCTGAACATTATGTGCCTGGATTTAGAAGTCTAAATACGTTTGTGTTTGTATCGTTCTACTGGTGTGCACTGTTCTCTAGGTATGTTTCAAGGTATCTTTCCCTTTTGTGTGGCTTTGATGCCATTCTGTGTGTTTGTGAGTGTAATCGATTCTAATTCACATTTTTAGGATAGGTGCTATATAGATTTGTGACAGGATGTAGGTGAATCATTATAAGTTGACGAAGTATCTGTAAGGTGGCAAACCATTAATTAGCCAACTAGATAGCTTAAAGCCAGGTTGTGCCATGATTGTACCAAGCGTTGTGTTTAATATGTACCGCTGTTGTTCGGCCAAGTGGGAGTATAGCTTAATCTGGATGTGCCTAGGAGTTGGCAACCGCTTATCCTGCCACATGGCTTGGAGTAAAGAATTTGCATGTTTTTGTTTTTCCTTAT
Organism: Triturus cristatus; assembly: GCF_964204655.1. Lineage (NCBI taxonomy): Eukaryota > Metazoa > Chordata > Amphibia > Caudata > Salamandridae > Triturus > Triturus cristatus. Next base: position 270,597,180 of record NC_140592.1, on the reverse strand, counting down.
GGGCGTGGGTGTTATTTTATTTTTGTGAGATCCACTACTCTTATTTGTCTCCTCCACCTGTGATTGTTATTATAGCAAACATTTGCATTAACCAAAATATCACTCACTCACTCACTCACTCACTCGCTTCCTTTTGCATTACATTATTAAATGTGCTTTGAGGTAGAATATAGGTTTGATCCATCCCTCAGTTTGCAACTCTGCATGTGTTTCAGTATGGGTGAATTATTTATTAGCCTGAACTGAATCTTTTTTTTTTTATTAACAACCATCAATGTCGACCGTACACATCATTGAAATTACAGAAATATCAGCTTTGAATCTTGTGGCAAGCACGGGTACAACCGTACATGGTACAGAACAGTGCAATGACATATTAAGGCGTAAGTTGGTCGTCAGGGTGGGGGGGGGGGGCAATTACCCCCTCGATAGTAGTACCTTTTGTCCCAGATGGAGGACCGTTTCCTGGGGGCACGGACTCCATTTTTACTTGCACCAAATCTGATGCACCGCCAACATGGTATAGTGTAAGGATTTTCTCAGTCTTTCTATTTCAGAACTTTTTCAACTTCCTCTTTCCACCTACACCTGACACCCCCTCCCACAATACGTGCACTAATTTTACACGATGAGTGCGGTGAAGGCACCGGATGGTGAACTACTCTGAACGCAAATCACGCCCACTTCTTTTCCGAACAATTCACAAACTGCCATATGCAGCCACAAAACCACGTAAAAACACACCCACCCAGTATCATCCCCTTTATCTTTCTGGTAAAGCTTCAAGGATATGAAAAATTAGGCAGACGCACACCTGTCAAGACCACGCCAATCCCCGCTTTTGAAATGGACCTGGAACGGCATTTGCTGAAAGTCCTTTAGTAACCTATACTTACCTGCAGGTCTCTCGACGCCTGTACTACAAGAACACTAATATCTTGGCAGAGACTCTACTCCTGTTTCCAGGACCTAGTAATTTGCTTCCTTTTTTGTTATTTATTTATGCTTTTCTCATCCAAGCGCTCTGCCACACCGAGTCCAGTCTTTACATGCTAAGGTAAATACCTTTGTAAACTTAAATACTTACATTGTGTTGATCGGATATCTATTTGTATGCATATGTTTGTGTAGAGTGTAATATTCTACTTATTAACATTGTTGAGTGTGGGAAGGGTGCGTGAATTTTGAGAGGCAAGGCAGTGAGTGGACCATGATGCCCCACCCCTCCCATAATTGTAATAAATAGTACCCTACGTTTTGCGGACCTGCATACATGGTTATGCCATTGCCTTTTTCTGTGCATTTTTTTTTCTAAAAAAGGCATTAAACCAAAATCAGGCTGCAGGGGGTTAAATTGGTGCAGGAAGGCAAATAAGATTGACATGGCCCCATGTCTTTTGGGGGGAGTTGTTTCCCTGTCTGAAGTAATTGTAGCATGCGGCCTGTGAAGCAGTACACAATGTCTTTCTCATGTGAATATCACTCTTCTGTAGTAATACACTGAACTTTGGCATTAATATTTTTAACAACAAATAAATACATCCAGTTATAGTTAACAGAGCTGACTAACTATAACTTGGGCTCCTGCCATGCACTTCTTATGACCTCACATATTAAATCACTCATGACATGTTCTGTTACATCATTTATGACATCAGAGATGACATCACCGATGACCTCATCCAAGCTTCTTTTGTATACATTACTCTATACACTAGTGTGGCATTAGAGACCTGAAAGTAATAACAGAATAGCTCAGAATAATATGAAGCATCATTAATGCCATCTCATATAGAAGTCACTTAGGTGTCGCAAGCATGTGTTATGTGGAACATGGACCCTTTACCATACACTTCACGAGTAGCCCAGTTCACATTAACAATCAACCACAGATAGATCCCTACTGCACATGATGTTCATTCTGTATACAACTGTTCACAGAAAATCAAATACTTCCTGATACTCAGCTTCTGCATTATAACTAGTGCCCTATAATGGACAACCTTTATCTATAGCAAACCCTTCACAGTCACCGAACCTAAAGTGAGAAATTAAGTGGATATGAGTTTAAAAGTGGGTCCTGTAAACACACTTACTCTATGGAGAGAGTTAACTCTGTGCCACACTGTTTGCAGACAGTGAAACTCTCATGATAAATACACCAGAGTATTAAAAAGTAGCTACAAACAACAGTGTGCCCTCTATGCAATACTTGTCAAAAAAGACACCTATTCGCTTAAAATAAGCAAGGTCTGAAAGTGATAAAGATTATACTACCTGCAGCCTTCATACTGTTGTGACAACTTTACAGATAGCCCATCTTCTGCCGAAAAAGAAGCACATTTACATAGGTTAGTATTTGGTGTGGTGCACATGGTCTTATACTTTATGTAGAAATTGTCATGCTGTGGCAATTCTGTCTAATAACTCAAGGCTGCTTACAATACGTAGTATCTATTACGTAGAGTCTTTGCCTTGTTGTAAACTTTTTCTGCAGACCCCAAAAACTTGTGTGTAACTTACAAGACACAAGTAAGCTTGGGCGGAGTTTGCGGTGCTCCGCTACGCAGAACTCTGCGAAGTGTAAAAAAAAAAAAATAACTCTGCAGCGCTCCGCTAAGCTCCGCAAGCAGCAGAGTGTGTTAGATAAATGCCGCTCACGGTGATTTTCAGTGCCAGGTACTTGTCCGCACTCTGCAATCATCCTGAATGGCACCATGCACAGTGCAAACAGGCGCTGCTTCCTTTCTGCCGCTCAAGTAGATTTTTACTCGCGCAGCAGCTTTCTCAACGTGAACGGACTGTTTCTCAACGCAACCGGTTGCAAGCATACGCAACCTCTCACAATGAGAAATCTGACCGCCCGCGTTGATAAATCTCGCTGAGAGGTCGATTTTTCACGCTCGCCAACTTGATGTTGGCGATCGCGAACGAGGAAATATCTCGCCGGGAGGTGGGGTTTCCTCTCTCGCGCTCACCAACATGACATTGACGGACGCGAGCGAGGAAAATAACTCCGTGAGCTCCGCTTAATGCGGAGTGCAGAAAACTCTGCAAACTCCGTGAGCAGAGCAGAGTTCAACGCCCAGACTTAGACACAAGTCGGTATCTGCAGACAGAGTTTCTCTTTAATACAAAGATTTATATTGTGTTCATTACCTTTAAACACCTACGATGCATTAGCAGCACATGCGTTTTGTAAATACTTACACCCATTAGCTAGACCTAGTCAGTCCAAAATTAGGTAGAGAAGTAATGTGGTAGTTACCCATCACTATGTAAACTATAAAATAAACTAGCACTGCCATCAGTGATGTTATCAATGATGTCATTTGAGATGTTGTCACCGATATAGATTGTCATAGAACAGGTCATGAGTGATGTAATATCTGCAGTCATAATCTGTGCATGGCGGGGCACAAGTTATAATTATCTGTGCTACCTATTACTGGTGTATTTGAGTCTTCTTTATTTAGTTAAAAATATTACTGTTGTCACTGACTTATTCACCTAACTATAATGGTACTCTAACCTTTATTTTTAGTGAGTTTCTAGGAGTTTTTTAACATAAAGTAATATTTTATTACCTTACGATTGTCCTCAGGGCCTGGCCTGCACCAAACCCCCACAGACAGCCAACGCCACACTGCACACAGTCTTTTATCGTGCATGGCAGGAGGTTGACCACGGGGCCTGGCCCGGTGGCCAACCCACACAGAGCCAGCACCATTGCTTACTACTAGCGTGGAAGGGGCGGGGCCAAACAGGCAGAGCTTGTATGCGATTTGGCACCTTTGCATACTCTGCAGCTATTAAAAGTGAGAACAGTAAACGCTGCTCTCAGACCAGGAGACAACAAGAAAGAACCCACTTGTGTTGGACAGTCACTACTGAAGAGATTGCAGACCAATAAATCACATTGCATTCACCTCCATCAAGGATATCGGATTGTTTTTCAAAATGCAGTTGTAGAAAAAAAACACTGTTCATCAGCCTGGAAAATGGCTGGAACTCCGTTGCATATGAGTAATGTGGAAGTGGCGGGGCTAAACGAACAGCATTTGTAGGTGAATTGGTGCCTCTTTTATTTTTATTTTTAAAGTGGTGGAGGGCCATGCGCCCTCCTCCCCGATCCTATTCTGGCCCTGGAGATCTCATGCTTTGGGGCCTAAGCTTAAAATAGATAGGGGATCTGGTGCCCACCCAGGGCACCTACCATACACAAAAGGGGACATGGGTGTGGGAGCCCCAGGGCGGCCGTTGCCCCAGCCGGCTCCCAGCATGCTGCAGGAGTCAACATTGCTCCCGCCTGCAGGGAGTAGCAATTTATGCTGCTCCCTCTAGGGGGAGCATTATCTTGATCTTGTTCCCTACCTGCATCAGTTCAGGCAGGGAAACAGATCAAAAGTCTGCTCCCATCTGGCGGGAGCATTTTTAAAGCTCCCACCCGCTGGCAGCAAACTTGGTGTCCGCTCCCGTTTGGCAGGAGTTTAAAAAATGCTCTCACGAGATGGTAGCAAACATAAGTTTCCTTGCCTGCTCCGTTGTGGGCTCCCCTTGACACAGCAAGTGAGGGGGCCCTGGAATATAGGGTTTCCGGGGCCATTAATTGCTCGGGGAGGGAAACCGTGTGTGGCTCCCTGTTTATAATTTGCATAGTTGCCCTGATGGATGGGAGAGGGGGGCTGTATCGCCCCTCTTCCCTTTAGTACACAATTTCAGCCCAGGGGTGGGTTTCCCAGGGCTTGTAAGGGCTCAGGGAGGGGGCCGCCCTCCCCCTCCCCTTATGAATTGCAGACCAGGGGGTGGGCTTCCTGGGGACTATAATGCCTTGCAGTGTTTTTTTTTTCTTTTTTCAATTTTGGTCCGGGGTGGGGACAGTGGGGGGTTGGCATCCCTCTGGTTGCCCCCTATGGGGCCTACAGAGAGCAATCTTCAGGACAGGGGACCAAGTCCAAAAAGTCTTGTCATGACTGCCAGCAACATTTTTCTGATGTTTGTGGCAGCCAATCTGAGCACTCGCTCGCACAGGAGCGAATTCGCTCTTGCGAAATTAAACTCCCTGTGCCTATCGGAAAGCTCTGTTTTTGATTTGGCGCATCGACAAGAGGTTCTCGAGCCTTTCGTGGACCAAACCGTCCACATATACAAATATTTTTTACTCTTAATTTCTCAAAAAACTACTGTACAGATTTACACCAAATCAGAAAAAGCACAATCTGCGGTCTAAGCTCTAGCTTGTTTGCCAATTTGGTGTAATTCCGTTTAGCAGTTTTTGCTTTAGCCCTTCTTAAAGACGACTATGGAAAATGCATGCAGATTTTGCATTTTGGGACACCATTTTTTTCTTGGCCCTCGCTTGACGGATCAACCCGAAACTTTCCTTCCACGTTTTTATGGAGATTAGTCAAACTGGGCCAAAGATATTAGCAACACAAAAACACTATTCCTATGGAACAGCTGACCTAACTATAACTACCTCGTGTTGAGTTATATAATATATGAAAGTTTTGGGGTGATTCATCAAGCGGCGGATGACAAAGGGTAGGTCCCAAAACGTGTTTTCCCAATGCAATTTCCCATAGGGATTTCGAACGTGACTACAACCTGAACTGCTTAACAGACTTACACCAAATTTGGCCGAAAGCTAGATCTTTGTTCAGAAAGATCTTTCTGTTATTTGGTGCTAATTCAGTCAGTAGTTTTTGAGTTATGAAAGAATAAACTTTTAAGTATATCGAAGGACGTGGAGGTTCAGCGGATCCCAGAGATCTTAAAATGAGATCTGATTGGCTAAGTCAGTGGGCATGAGCGTACCGATGTTAATGTTTGCTGATCACACACTTTTAATATCTCGGACATCGCGTAGACTTCAGCTGTCGTTAGATCATTTCTCTTCCTACTGCCACACAAGGGGACTCGAAATAAAAGCTGCAAAATCAAAATTTATGGTATTAAACCACAATCGATCTTTCACGGGTAATATGAGGATCGAAATGGCCCCTTTTGAGCGCGTAAAGTCCTTCGACTATCTGGGAGTAAGACTGTCTGATAAGATGTCTTAAGCACAACAGCTAAGGAAAAGCAAGACAATCCTATTCCAAAGGGCCATGGCCATAGGGAGAAAATACAGGGCTACCCCTAGCAGTGCAGTAACTCCAGCCCCGGAAGTATATATAGCCATGGCCTTGTCAGGGGTGGTGTATGGCGCAGAGCTTTGGGGGTGGGCAGACATAACATTGCTTAGCAGTGCAGAAAAACAGTTTGTCAGATCCCTTTTTAATCTCCATAAAAGTACCCCCCTTACTCCACTCCGTTTCGACCTGGGACTAAAAAGCATCGACCATGTGGTTAACTTTTACTAAAACTTTTAATGTATTGGTTTAGACTCTGGAATACCCCTGAACTCAATATTTATAGGAAAACCTTGGAGGAGATTACTAGCCTGGACAAGAAAGTCGAAATTCCCTGGTTCAGGAAGGTAAAGGCTTTGTGGGAATTTCTTTAGTTGGATGAGGAATGTCTGAACCCTGATAGAATGACAAAGGGCACAATAATAATACTGAAACAAGTCTATCGGCGAAAATAGGCTGGAACAAATATGGAAAGACCAAAAAGTGGGGAGCCTAGCAGAGGTGTTTTTGAGTCATAAAATGGGCCCTTGATTTGAGCCTTTCTTAGACAGAATTCAACAAGCCCAGGCTAAAACACTGTACATTTAGTTTAGGTTTGGTATTTTACCCTAAAATTCCATCACTTCTAAGTGGGACAAAAATGCCATATAACCCTCAATTGTCCCTTTTGTCTGCAGACAGAGTAATCAATTGAGCACTTTTTATACCTCCATCCAATGTGTTAAGTTGCTGGGAAGTGTCCAGAATTTTTAGATGTGACACAAAGAGGATAATTGTGTTCAGTGTGACCAGGTTTCTGTTATGGGCATGGAGAATTAGAGAAACCAAGTTAAAGGCGACTCGTTAGGGGGAAAGCTTGCATCTGACACAGGGCGACCAAGTATAAGATGCACTGTCACTTTGAAGTCGGTCCAAACAAAGACTTCATTTCCCATGAAGCTTGGAAAAAATCTTCACAATTGTCTTACAGTCTCTTATCCAATCAGGTGCCTCCTGGCGCAATGACTGTTGATGACTCCTGCTGGGCTTTCTTTTTCTTCCTGCGACCAAGCCGACTGCAAAAGTTTTTTAATCCTGCTTCGAGGACTCTGCACCTACGTGCAGAAAAAGAGTCATAGTATCTAGCGTGTGATAAGGCTATCTTGTACAGTATCACTGAAATGCATGGAAATCCATAAAATGCTTTACTTACATTTGACGTTTGTCTCACAACCCGGGTGGGTCCAGGTTCGTCCTGATGGTGGGCCAATCCTCGCCTCCGTGTCCTTAATAGAATTGAAACTTTCCGTTACGAAAGCTAGGAAATCTTTCATTCTGTGTTAGGACATGGAGGCGAGGATTAGGCTAGTTCAAAGCTTATCCACTACTTGGGCCTCAATGGAGGAGACTGGTTTAAAGTAAAACCTCTTGAAGGTTGAGTCTGACGACCAGTCTGCTGCTTTCAGAATGTCCTCCAAGCTGGCTTCTAGCGCCAAAGCTTTTGATGCCATGGCACCTCTTGCCGTGTGCACACCGAAGACCTTCGTATCGATGCCAGCTTCAAGCATCACCCAGGAACCCATCTTGAAATGCTGGGGATGAGACTGCCCGAATCGCCTTCCTCAAAGCAATGAGAAGTTGCAGTTCGCCATGTGGACATACATCCGCTGTCATGGCTTCATAGGCCTTGATACATCTCACTACACAGAGTTTGGGAACTCCTGGGAAGGCCGGGTATGAAATTACCCGCAACTGGCATTTGGTACCACGAGACACGTGGAAGGTGACTCCATCCGGGGTGGACGATCTTGCTGATATATCGAGGGCCCTGACATCCGAGACATGTCTGCAGGACACCGAGCACAGCAACCTGGCCAGTTTGGAAGATACTTGCTTGCACTACAAATACTTGTTGCTAGGCCATTCGGATAGCAGATGCCAGACCTTGTTGGCCTCCCATAGGACTGAATATCTTGGTTCCGGGGGAAGGGAAAGGCGAATACTGCGTAGCAGCTTCTTTACCAGTGGGTGGTCTCCCACCGGGTGATCTGCCACGGCGGCATGTCCAGCCAAGATTGCTAACCGGAAGGTATTGATCGTCCTGTACGCCAGTTCCTCAGAAGCCAAATGGGCCAGAAGATTCAGGATATGGACAACGTCTGCCCCCATGGGATCCAGACTCCGTTGGAGATCAACAAGATCAGATCCCACATCCGCTGCCAAAGAAGACAGCCACCCTGCCTCCCACAGATCCTTCTCTGCATGGACAGCCTTCAATCACTTCTCGTGAGGAATTCATTGACATCCTCATCTGAAGGCAATATGGTCCACCTCATCCATTATGAAGAATGCTCAAGAAGAAAGTCCCTACAAGCCTTCCTTAATATGGTCACCCCCCCCCACCCGTAGTTAAATAGTTAAAGAACCTTCCTGGAAGCTCTCAAGACAGGACAGATCTTCTCCTGCTGAAGAAACTTGCACTGGACCCATGTTATTCACCAATCATTGCCCGTCAGAAACCCACCTTCCATCTTAGAAAATAGTCTCCACCCAACAGAACAAGCAGATCAAAAAGAATCATTTTATACTGGACTATGAATCTCACTTAAGGCTATGTTTCAAAACCGAGACAAAAAAAAAAAGCACAGGAACAGCCACTCCTCAAGTAGTGGGCAATGCCCTCCTCATCAAAGGAAAATAAATATACCACCCTCCTAATCCTCCTCAACCACTCTGACATTGTTGACCTTTGTTGATCCAAACACCCATAATCTGAAACAACATACCCGTTGATGTCAGAACTACTCCAACCATCCTGCAGTTAAAAAATAAATTAAACACGTATCTTTTTAAAGAGCACTACCACCACACATGACGAGAAGGTCACCTATTTGTACTCACCTGTTGTAATAAGCCTTGAATCGTACTCCAGGTCTTTTACTCCTGGGTAGTGCTTCTTTGCTTCCCACTTAAGTTTGTTCTATATACAACTACCCATGCATGCATAGATGCACAACCTGAGTGCAGCTTGAGTTTAAGCTTAAGTACCAAATATGTTCTGTCCTCAGTGTGTACAAAGGGACAGACTTTATTTTGGAATGTTGTACATCAGTGCTCTACATACATTCGGATGAAGCCTGTAGTAGAGGTTAGTAAGAGATTTCGGTGGAAATAATATAGGATTCAGAAATCTGTAAATATTTTTTTTACTTATTTCGTTTGCAATAAGTATACTGGTATAGTAGGAAAAGCGGAAGATGAAGCTGTGTTCACCTTTTTCCATGTTAATGGTACAATTCGAGTATTTGGCATTTCTTCAGATTCGGGTTGCAGTGCCCATGTCATCAACACTATTAAATTCTGTTTTCCACTCAACAAGTAGTTTGTTTATAATCCACATATTTTTTCTAGGTATCAGAAATGTCAGACTCCACATTTAAAATGTGGCTTTCAATAAGTGTATGTGTTAATAGATCATTCAAAGATACTTGAACACTAGGTACAGTGCGACGTCCAGTTAATTGCTGGTCTCCTCATAGATCGCACCAAGGCCAGTGTTATGTATCCACTCTGCTTCTCTTTCTTATCTGGCGCCAGGCGCATGATGCAATATCACGTCATTCCCTCCTCGTCTTTTTGTATGTCCTACTCCTACCCTAGCATTGCTGCATTCAAAATTTGAACACTAGGTGTTCCTGCATCATTCACTTCTTTACTAGTCTCCTCGTAGATGGCATTGTTTTTTTTATTTTTTATATATCTTATTATACATATGAGTAAACTTACAACCAGTTCAAGCTTATACAAACCTGCTTCTCAACACAATCTTCTCCTCTCGGAGATGCATATAATCCTTACATTGAATGTACAATTACGTGTTTAACACCATGTCATATCTTTTAATCACTAATGTCCGTTGCTGACTCGTCCTGAGGTGGAGCACAGATATTGCCTCTGAAATCAATCCATTTTCCCACACTCGCTTCCATTTCTTAGGGCACCCTCTATGTATATATACTGCCTTCTCTGCCACCATAGCGTAGATGGCATTGTTGCTGCTAGTTTAGGTATTAGCTATGTTTCTCTTCTTTAACTATTGCAAGGCCCATGAGGCGTTATTGTATAATCTCGTTTTACCCTAGCATTGTGGTATTCGGTATTTATGAATCAACAAATAATCACAGGCTGCATGTTTGTATGATCCTGCTTTACTGGGGCGCTATTGGTAATCTTTTCTAGTTCTGTCATATATTTCCACTTTCAAAGTAGGTATTCAAATTTCATGCAAGTATTTGAAGTGAATTGGCTTACATGTTTTAACTCTATCATGGTGAACCTTTTGCTGTCTTTTAGTCGAACTAGAAAGGAATCACTGAAAGTTCACACCTGCCTTGCGTGTCTTGAGAGAGTGTCCAGGTGCTTTTCTTTTCCCACAGTTGTTGCTTTCAAAGTAATCCTATATTTTACTCACCTTTTGGCCATTTCCAAAACTATGGTGAGCGCAGGCGGACTTCCCCTTTTTAGTAGAAGTTCTCTAACCCCAGGTTGCAGGTTTGTTCTATCCACCTCTTGTATAACTCCAAGACCGTGTCTCTGAACCTAAATCTAAGTCCTGGATCCAGATCAGTCTTCTCAAAGTTTCAATGATGTGATGGACCTATAGCATTTCATCCCTTGAGGTGCTTAACAAACATGTGCCCTGGCGCAAAACGGGACAATGCGTCCTATTACAATGAATTCTGTGCCCCCGGGGTCCTGGAGACACTGCATTCAGTAAAATATGGAGTGGCTGTTTCATAGCCGCTCTTTGTTTCGCTGTGCAGGCGGCAATCCACCTGCACCTTGAAGAGGGGTTAGAGAGTTCCCTGCAGGCACATGCAGTGAGTGATTGCACCAGACAACTGGGGATATCTGAGGGGGCCATGGGCCCCCCTCCTTCCGAAGAGATGCCTTCAGAAGGTGATCTGTTAGTGAGCCTAATAAAGGCATTTTTGCCAATACAGCCATGTCCATACTAAGGGCCGGTGCAGAGTATAAGTGATTTCCTCATTTGAAAGGGCCACATCCATATGCAATTGAGAGAGCGCCCTCTGAAGAAAGCTACACTTGCACAAACGCTATCCGTATTAGAAAAGGGCCTGCACAAGCATCTTGGGCCCTTCTGTACTACCATAAGACCCCAGGGACACAGAAAAGTGGGCACACACACTTGTTGCTTTCCCAGGGCACTATCTGTAATGTGGCCCCTGGATGTTGTGCTGTATCAATTTTGTATATATTGCATGTTTTATGAGTACATCTTGATTGATGCGCTACAGCTACACCCAATCATGCGTCCAGGCAAAACTTACTCTTAGACTTCTTTCTTTCTCTTATAATCATGGTTACATTACTTTTTCTTCTCGTTCAGTTTACCGATCACAAATAGTACGTTTTTACTGGCAAGTGCACACATTCAAGTCTAAGCATTTAATTGTTTTGTGCCTGGCAGTGAGAACCATCTTTTGCAGTAAAACATTTTTAATAATCAATTAGTAATGTAATTACAAGTCCATTATCTGATACATGAATCCATGTTAATTCCAACAGAAACCCACATCAACACACACTCTAGGTCTTGCTAATGTGTTTTGTGTATTTAGTCCTTTTACCAGCATCAGCTCACTGCAGTTAGAACTGATCTGCTTCTACTACTAACAGTCTGAAATAGCAGCAATGATATCCACAAGTATTTCAAGTTATTGGAAACTTGAAAATATGACATCTACCTCCTTAAATGTTTAAACGTGAAAATCATCTACCAGAAAGGTTTTGATAGTTGCATCTTTGAGGGTTTACAACGCCAGCAACAAAAACAAGCATTTGCAATGCAAAAGGTCTCGCATTTATGAGAGCTTGAGCTATTGACATTGTAAATGACTATGCCTTTTATTAATGTGTTCTTTTTAAAACAGATAAGTAAAAGGCATTGTCATGTACAATGCCAATAGCTTAAACTCTCGCAGCTGTGAGACCTATTGCATTGCAAATGTGTGCCATCATTTTTTTTTTAAAAGCCTTTTGGAGAGAGCGTGTCCTGCCTGCAATGGAAAGCAGGCAAAGCTATTTGAGAAAATAGTGTCCGGAGGCTGTAACTAAAGCCTACCAAGTAACAACACAGGTAAACAGGGGGTGTTGCCATGGGAGGTTACAAAATGAGACAAGGCGGCACTAGGGAGGGACTACTAAACCTTTTGACCAATGAACAGCCACAGTTTACAGTAGACAATCACACAAACCAATGAAAAATATGGGTGGAGAGTGGGAGGAGCTTCAGTTCCCTAACTAACTACAGCATGCCTTGCAGAGCAGCGCATGAGCTGCCCAGGCTCGACCTAAAAACAATTAAAGTAGTAATGTAAATACATGAATTCTATCCCTATTCTTTATGTATAATGGTGTAGCTAAGACATCACAGATCTGCTTCTTAAGGACTATGTAAATCTGCACAGGTAATTGTCTTGGTTGCAGTAAATCTGACTCCGCATTGAAGTGTACATTTTTAAATCTCCTTTACTTGAAAGAAGACTTCATTCAAAACCACTTCCTGGTTAATTGTAGTAGGGACCCATGTATACAAAAATGTATAACACAAATCTATCCTTTTATAATATAAAGACTCCATCTTCATTAAATTGTAAAAATGTTGTCTCGCTGCTCCCAGTAGAAAGTCCTGTCAGAGTTCTAGCATGTGAGTAATATGTACTAGGGCTGTCAAAAAGCTACTAAAACAGTAACTTTTTATTGGTTAACGGTTTCAGACAATATTCTGAACAATATTGTAGCTAAGTGTACATCCAAAACCACATGGAAATTATATTTAGTACAATACATTCCATTTCAACTTTGATGGGATTCCCTATTCGTCCAGAAAATGGAATTACAAAAGATGCAGGAAGACCACACAGCTGTTTCATAAACCCACACACTGCAATTCCCTAGGACATTTCGGCAGCTAAAGGTTAAAGATATTTATTGGGAAAGGCCTAAAATATTATGAATTAAAATAGGAATCTGATTGGTAGTAACGATTCACATAGTAAATTCCTATTTTTCAGTATGCATTTTGGAATGCCACAGAATTCCAGCATTTCAGAGCTATTAATACCCCTGGTATCAGTAACTCCATATGCAGGACTGCGAAAGTGGTATTGCGTTATCCCTCTTAATAAGGGCTTTTTTCCCAATGTATTCATAATGCAGCTCTGAGTCAATTTTCCATACTCCTTTCTGCTTCCGCCGTGGAATCCTGGATTACTTCTAACCGAGAGATGTGCCAGAATGGAGTACATCCACTTTCCCAATGCTTTTCCAAGAACCTCATCAATCTTACAAACAATCTACAATGAGCACTAAGGATTCAGAATTGTATGATCTCAACCAATTTCTGGCTCTGAAATTTGCATGGGAGTTCTTATCCGCTGACTTGCCCTGTCATCCTTTATAATATATCTGGGGAGAACTGATAGTCCGTCTTGGGGATGCCTAAATGCTGAAGCGTTGGACCACGTGCATCTAAATAATAAAACCGAAAAGCAGGGAGTGATCATCTTCCTGTAGTTTCCTGAACTGATATGTCCAGTCCACCGTAAGAGATTTTCCATCTTAAATGAACACACCATTTGAATGTTTTGAGTTTTTTTTCGAGAGGCTGTTTCATTCAGCACGGCAAAGCTTGCAACAAAAAGAGGCTTTGGAGAATGGTAACCATTTTAATAAACGTGTCCACAGCCATCCACTGACAGCAGACTGTCGTAATCTCTAAAAACCTGACATTTTCTGGACCTGGTTTTATTTCTTGTTTAAGTTGGGTGAAGCCAGTACTCCTGAATACAGTTTCACAACCATCTGTCCCATAAAATACTTTGAGCAAGATGTTTTCAAAATCGTTTCTCATTGATTCCTCTTTTGCTTGATAACCCAAGATGAGTGTAAACCGTCTTATTCTGACATCTGGTCAAAATGAATTCCGATTTCAGGTAAAGGCAGATTGTGTGGATCTGGGTGTACTATATTATATGGCTGTGGAATCTCATTGTGGAATACACTCACAGATACCGTCTTATCAGTCAGTATCGTTTACTCAACCTTCGCTCAACCCTGGGTAGCTGTGGCTTCGATCAATAAGGCTTGGCAAAGGAACTTACTGTAAAGCACTTAACAGCACCAAACCACTAAATAAGAAAGACAGGACAACAATGTATACAAATAGAGCCTATTTTTATGAATTATTTAGAGACCTTGATCATTAAAATCCACTTTAAGGTTCAGGAGATACAGATCTCATAAATGTTCTTCACTTCTAAATGCAACCACAAACAAGCAGTGATCAACAAAAGTTTGTAAACTTTTCAAAAGTTTGGAAAAGTTAGTGCGGGTACTTGGGCTCGATTTAGGCAACCACATCCGACAGGGGCAAGGTCTTAGGGGCCAGTATGGATGCTTTGGATAGTTATCTGGCCACCAGAGTGTTTTAGAGCAAGTTCCAAACTCTGCAGCACGTCATAGAAGTCAATGGAGTGGTCTGGAAGCTGTGGGGTGCAGGCAAAAATGCTCAAAAGGATGCTCTGGTTGTGGTGTGGTCGATGGGGGTGTCTGTGTGGTGGTTCCTTGGAGGACATGTGTTGTGTGGTGAATTTGGCCACGGTTATCGGGGTCACTCTAAGTCCTCTACAGTGGTCTGGCAGGCAGTGCTGCACTACTGGTCATGCAGCACCGCGGTTGGTTGCAGACTCTTTAGTAGGGGCAGGTTTTCCTTGGGTGTGATGAATCTGGAATCTGATAGCACTCCCGGATCTGGCAGACAGACACAAATGCAAGTTTTGGCTATCTCAGATTGTCTTTTGGCGGTATCCGGCGACTGGTAGCGGGAAAACGTATGCAGTGGCTACTAACTTGTCTGTTTGGGCTCTTTCAGCTCATGTCATGGAGCTGGTTCCAAGAGATCAGCAGACTGATCCTAGGAGTCCCTGCTGTTGGTGAAGGGAGGAACTCGACTTCTCCCCATGCCAAGAGCCACAGGCACAGTCCAAATCTTGCTAGCCCAAAACTGCAGCAGGTGCAGGTTTTGACAGTGCAGCTTCTCTTGTGCATCTAAAAGGCAGCAGAACAGTCATTCTTCGGTCCTCTTCTCTTCTCCTGTGTGAACTGAGGGGCAAGGTGCCAGGGGTGCACTACTTATTCCAGTAAAGTGCCTCAAGGGGATTACGCGGTCACTAGCCAATCGGCTCCTTTCTAGTGACAAATTTCCTGTGATGTGTGGCATCTGGCTATCCCAGAGTGCCTTATTCTTGCCAACTTCAAGATGGCACGGCTCTTCCTTGGTCGTCGGGAGCAGGGTAGCCCACCCTAGAGCTGTAGTTAGCAGTGGACTACACGCCCATGGGAAAACTAGTTATTGACACAGGTTTCCTCTTCCTTGGCTCTGTCTCCTAGTTGTCTTCAGGAACACAAGGCATCCTGCTCAAGAAGTTGTCACAAGTGGCCCTTCAAAGGCGACTTCACCATTGAATCCTGCCTTTTGGCTAACACTTGTGTGGCCATCCTGGGAGAGAAGGTCACACCTTGCGCTGTGGCAGCTGCCTTTGTTCCTGGGCCTGGGACTCATTAACAAATCTCTCCCTGCGGTCTGAAACCTGTATGTGTGGCAGTGCCTTTGTGAGGCCACTACTACCATATGTCTAAATTTGTAATATACAGCTCCCTGCCAAATGACTCTCTAGCCCTCCAATAGCGTATATATATATATATATATATATATATATATATATACATATACACAAAAACAGGAACCCCATAGAAGCGAAGCCACAAGGAAGTTTGTAGAGCTCACTGATTTTATTGCCAGCAGGAACCTTGCCGAAGAGCATGCATCGGTAAGTTCATACGCCAGACGCGTTTCAGGAGTGAAAATCCCTTCTTCACTGGCGTTTGTTCAAGACGAAATCAAAGCTGTCAATAAAATCAGTGAGCTCTACAAACTTCCTTGTGGCTTCGCTTCTATGGGGTTCCTGTTTGTGTGGATATATATATCAGGCGCATTTGTAGCACAGAGTTGGATTGCCTCAGAGCACAGGAAATGAGCAAATTGAGATTTTTAGCCAGGGGTTACTCTACCTCTATAATTGATAGTGCAATTCACAAGGCTAATTGTTTGTCTAGAGATGAGGTCCTGATCAACAAAGCATCACCAGCTACATCGGTCCAAACCAAAGAGCCAGTCAGGTTGATTTTGACGTATAATCGTCAACACCAAGCACTCAGAAAAATCTTAAGGAAAAATTGGAGCTTGGTTTGCAATGACCCTGTCATTGGGGATCTAGTGGCAGTGAGTCCGGAAATCACGTTCAGGAAAGCTTGCTCGATGAGCGACGCTTTGGTCAAGTCCAGCCCTGAGATAGGCTCCAATAAAACATGGTTACAGTCAAGTAAGGGCTTTAAGAGATGTTCTAGCTGTAAAGCGTGTAGACATGGTGTCAGTGGAACGCAGTTCTCAATTCCGTTCTGTGACATCCCTCGCCCTATTACTAAACTACTTACTTGCAAGACCGATTTTGCTGTGTATGTGCTGGAGTGTCCATGTGGCCTGCAATATGTTGGCAGCACCAAGTTGCAGGCCCACAAACGAATACTCCAGCACATACGGGCAATCAATGGAAGTGATGCTTCCTATCCGGTTGCACGCCATTTCAAAGAACTACATGACAACAAAAGCGAACTTTTAAAGTTCTTTGTCATTGATGCAGTATTCCCTTTGAGACGTGGAGGCAATAGAGAAGCATTGTTGCGTGCACTCGAAACTAGATACATCTTAGAATTAGATACTAAGACGCCACAGGGCCTTAAATCTAGCGAAGATTTTTACACTTGCCTTTAATTGGGTTCATTACATGACTTCCCGTATGTTTATCTGTATTGTGTGTTGGTCACACCTCCTTCACCATCTATTGGTTTTAACAATTTTTATGACACATTCTTGACACGTTTTGCACTATGCATATGACATTGTATGAGTTCTTTGCACTAAGAAATATTCAGGTAGTTGTCTAAGTTTGGACTGACAATCTAGATATAGCTGGGCAACATCTATAGGCACCTTTTGCAACCCCTTCTCCTTGTTGGGATAGGCTTCCATAATGTATTTATACTGTAAATAGTTGAGGCCGTAAAGTATTTTTTAGCCCATGAAAATGCGTAACAGTGGCATTGCAGGTCCAACTTAAAATTGTCAGACTATACCCACTGGGGTTAGATCTTTAAACTGCTAATTTTGCACAATTTATGCCTGTTTTGCACACGTAGGAAAGCAATAATAATTTTTTAGAAAAATTTGAATGTATTTTTAAAAAAAATCTTTCCGTGTTGTTTTACATCTGGTTATAATTAATACACATTTTAATGTATGAAATCTGTTTTATTAGGATTTTAACTAACTAATGTGTGTGCTTTTACAATGTTGCCCTTTACCGCTGGTGACCATCACTAAGTATTTTCTCCATGTCTAATGTGCAAAGTTTGAACTAGCCAATTGTGTCATTCTTCTAATTAGCACTAAGCACTTTAAAAAGCGGGATCGCAACTCCCATGGCGTCATGTGATCAAGGCCTCTGGTAGGCTGAAACGCGTCATGCAGGCATTGCTGTCAACGAAATAAAATAATTTACTCACTTGCATATATATATATATTACTTAAGGGCAGTGGTGGCTTTGACAATAGGTGTAAAGGCAAAGTCGAACTTGCAGTGTCACACACTGCCCTTTCAGTCTGCAGTGGAAGGCTGGGATCCATTTTGCCTCTGTCACATGCAGGGTGACACAAACAGTGCTGCAGCCCTGAGTGATCACTCTACCTTACATGCCCATGGTACCCTGGATGCCATATACTATGGACTTATAAGTAAGTCATTGCTTGCCAATTGGGTGTAGCCAATTTAACAAGTCTGGTATAGGGTTAAAACACTGGCAGTGAGGTCTGGTTAGCAGACCTCGGTGCACTCTCGGAGTAGTAAAACTAGTAGCATCTGTCCACAAATGTGGGGGTGAACATGCAAAAAGATGCATTTGCTTACGTGGCCCCCACCAGATGAAAGTTGATGAGCAATCTAACCCATCCTGGTGATTCTCATCATCTAAGTGGAAAAACCTGGAACGGCCATCTCCATAGGCATGATCAGTACCAGATCTGCATTCCACTGTAAAGTCCATAACCTGTAGGAAAATGGACCACCTCAACAGTTTGAGGTTCTCTCCTTTTCACCCCCAACAACCATCTGAGAGGCATGTAGTCAGTTTGACCAATGAAGTGAATCCCAAACAGGTAGGGTCTTAGCTTCTTCAGGGACCACACAACAACAAAGGCTTCCCTCTCAATAGCACTCCAACGCTGCTCTCTGGGGCGGATTCGCCTGTCAATAAAGGCAACTGGTTGATCTTGACCCTGGTCATTCAGCTGTGACAGTACTGCCCCAATCCCATGTTCTGAAGCATCGTTTTGGACAACAAACTCTTTACTAAAGTCAGGTGATTTACGGACAAGTGCTGAGCACATAGCTTTATTAAGGGTGTTAAAGGCCTTTTAACATAAGTCAGTC
This sequence comes from Triturus cristatus, assembly GCF_964204655.1. Classification (NCBI taxonomy): domain Eukaryota; kingdom Metazoa; phylum Chordata; class Amphibia; order Caudata; family Salamandridae; genus Triturus; species Triturus cristatus. Next base: position 270,578,438 of record NC_140592.1, on the reverse strand, counting down.
TATATGACTTTACTTGGCTGTTTCTTGGAGGATAGCTCTGTTAAAGGTACCACTATGGTAGCATAACCTTTTACAAATCTCCTATAGTACCCAGCCAGGCCTAAGAAGGCTCTGATTCTGGTTTCAGTCTTTGGACCTTCCTAGGCCAGAATTTCCTGGATTTTGAGTTGAAGAGGTTGTACATGGCCTCCACCTACTTGGTGGCCCTGGTAGTCTACAGACTCTTGCCCTATCTGGCACTTACTTGCCTTGATAGTCAATCCTGCCTGTTGTAGGGCTTGAAGAACTTCCTTGAGGTGTACAAGGTGACCCTTCCAGATGGCACTAAAGACCGGTATATCATTCATATATGCTGCACAAAAGTTTTCCAGGCCTGAAAGTACTTTATTCACCAACCTCTGGAAGGTGGCAGGTGCATTTCTCAAACCAAAGGCATCACTTTGAACTGAAAGTGGCCTTCTGGGGTTGAAAGGGCAGACCTCTCCTTTGCTCCAGATGCGAGGGCTATCTGCCAATAAACTGATGTCAGGTCAAAGGTACTCCGATATTTGGCAGCCACCAACCTATCATTGAGCTCATCATCTCTGGGAATGGTGTGATCATCAGTCTTTGTGACTGTATTTAGGCCTCTGAAGTCCACACAAAATCTTTTAATTCAGGTTTACCTCCTTTTGGGTTGGATTTGGGCACCAGAACCACTGGGCTGGCCCAAGGGCTCAATCACACCCAACTAGTATTTTTGCAACCTCTGCCCAAATGCTAGCTTGACTTGGTCTGACAGTTGGTAAATCTTACTTTTTACAGATAAACCGTCACATCTGTCCACATCCTGTGTGCTCCATGTTGTCAAACCTGGGGTCAAGCAAAACAATTCAGCAAACTCTGCAAGCAGGTTGTAACTGTCTCTGCTGCTGACTATTTAGAGTGGTAGAGAGGAATACTCCCTCCACTGAACCATCTTTGACATCAGGTCTGGGAGAGGTTTATTTTCTTCTTCTCCACCATCTGTCATTATGAGCAGTGTAATGTTAGCTCTTTCATGATGTAGCTTGAGCCTATTCACATGGACCACCCTGTAGGGGTGTCTTGGAGTACCTAAGTCCAGTAACTATGTGACTTTTCCCTTCTTTTCCAAGATAGGTTCAGGCCCAGTCCATTTATTTTGGAGTGCTGTGGGTGCGACAGGCCTTAACACCCAAATCAATTCGATCTCCGGCGGCAGATTAGCCCAGCACCATGTGACTCTGGGCAATAGCTTGCTTAATCTTCCCGATGGCCCCCAGCGCCTAGAGACCCTTACGAGTGATTGTTCGCGCTTTACAAATGTGGATATCATTATTATTATTATTATTGCCCAGCCTGAGTCTCCTCCAGGTAAGCCTTTTGGTCATACCAGTGTTTTACAAGTTCCAGACTGGCTTCCAAGTTTTTGTTTACCTTTTTCATGTACTCTGCCATTCTGGAGCAAAGGCCTAGTACATAATCTAGGGTGTCTTGTTTTGGCTCCTTGAAGGGTCTCACCCAACCTTCTCTGACCAAACGTAAGGGACCCCTGACAGGGTAACCAAAGAGCAGTTAAAACAGGATTGAATCCTACTTCTTTCTGGGGTACCTCCCTGTAAGCAACCAATAGGCATGGGAGAGGAATATCCCATCTCCTCCTGAGTGTATCAGATAAGCCCATGATCATGCCTTTCATAGTCTTGTTATATCTTTCACCAATGCCATTAACTTGTGAATGTTATGGTGTGGTGAACTTATAAGTCACCCACACTCATCCCACATTGCTTTCAGATAGGCAGACATGACATTTGTGCCTCTATCTGAAATAACCTCCTTAGGAAACCCCATTCTGGCAAAAATACAAATAAGACTCTGGCAACTGCAGTAGTAGTGACTGTCCTAAAGAGTCTGGTTTCTGGATATCTAGTGGCATCATCCACTACCACTAGGATGGATCTATGCCCAGAGGCAGTAGGCGGGTGTAGGGGGCCAACTATATAAATCCTCACTCTCTCAAAGGAAGTCCCCACCACTTGAAGTGGTATAATGGGAGCCTTTGACTTGGACCTGTCTTGCCACTGGCCTGACAAGTAACAAAGGAGCGACAAAACTCCTTTATCTTTTTTGACATTTGAGGCCATTAAAAGTGATTGACCAACCTGTCCCAGGTTTTTTCCTGCCCCAGATCTCCAGCTACAGGGGTGTCATGGGCTAGGTTAAGGAGGAACTCTGTATTGTTGGGGGACCACCACTCTCCTGGTTGCTTCTGGTTTGGGGTCCCATGCATCACTATACAGGATTCCCTCCTCCCAGTATACCTTATGGGTACCACGAACATCTCCTTTCTCCTGTTTGACCGCCAACTGTCTCAGGCCTTCAAGAGTGGGACAGGACTGCTGTCCATTGCTCATATCTGCTCTAGAGGGTCCCCCTGCTCCTTGAAATTCTGCCAGGTCAGGCCAGTCCTTCATGGCAGTTCCCTCCTCTTCGGAGACCAGGCCTCCTTGAGGGTTGGGCTCCTTCTGGCTCTGTGGACATTTGAAAGAGGCCTTCCAAGGCTTCCTTCCTCTCCTCTTGTTACTAGGGACTTGGTCCCCTGTTTCAGGATCCACAGTCCCTTGACTCTCCCTTAAGACCTTTAGTGCTCTGGGGGAGACGGGCTCACTCAGGGAGGCCCAGCATTTCTGCATGGGTCCTTCTCTCCACCTCTGCCCAAGCAGAGGTTTCAAGGTTGCTGCCCAATTGACTGTCCACTGGGACACAGCTCCTTACTTAGGGCCAGTAACCCCTCCCCATTCAACGTATACCACAGCTACGGGATGTGACTTTGTTACATTGTTGAGTTCACTATCTCATGCACTTCATCTTGTAAAATCTGACTTGGGGAAACCAGCTTGGCCACTACCATGGTTATGATAGCGCCTGTATCCCTCAATGCCTGAACGTCTACCCCATTTATTCTTGGCCACTGCATATACTTTACCATACCGACAGGCCAGTGGGCCAAGGGTTCAATTTCCTCAACGCCCAGGGAAATTTATGTGGCTTCAGTGTAACCCCTGCAATCCCCAGGGCCATCTTTCACCCCAATCCCCATACTGACAATTCCCTTGGAGCTATCGCCAGTGGGTGAATTCTTTGTGCATGTAGGATCTCCCTTCTTGTGCTCTGTCTGTCTACAGTCAGAGCACAACCCTGCCTTTGATTGGTCAAAGTTCTTTTTCTGATACCCCCTCCTCTTTTGGGAATGGGATGTAGCTCAGGGCTCCCTGGCCATCTTTTTGGGCCTTGTTTGATTTCTCACTCTTCTTAAACTTGACCCCATTTTTCCCCTGAAGGGGGAGCCTGTCCCACCTTTTTGCTTTTACCTCCTTGGGACTTCTTGGATACTCTAGTGCACACCCACTCATCGGCTATCTGCCCCAACGTTCTAGGGCTAGATACCTTAGAGTCCACCAGATGCTGGTGTAACTTCTCTGAGATACAGTTTGCTAAATTATATAAGTCCTCATAAGTATCTACCTTGTTGCCCTTAATCCGGTCCTCTAGTGACTTCACAGAGAAATCTACAATGTCCACCCATGTCTGGTTTGCTCTCTTGTGTATGCCTCTAAACTTTTGTCTATACTTCTCTGTGGTAAGACCAAACAGCTTAATAAATGCCTCCTTCATGTGGGTGTAAGATTCTACCACCTCATCCTCGAGTGTAAGCAATCTATCTTTCCCTACTGTAGGTGTCCGTTCCTGTAGGACCCACAGTGTTGTGCACTCACCCTCCTCATCCTAATAGCTCTTTCATAGGCTGGTAGCTACTTGTCTGTCATCCCCCTCTGTGTATTTAGGTACAATCCCCCTTGGTCAACCTGGGATCATAGGCACCCCCTGGTATTACCTCTGCTTCTTTGCTGCCACCATTCTTCTGGGGTCTCATCCCTAGCTTGACCTGCCTTTCTTCTAGGGCTAATCTCTTCTCCTCCAAGGCCAGCTTTATCTCCTGAAACTTCAAGAGGCTGGGCTGGGCTGGGCTGATAGGTCCTGTGGTCTGTTAGCTGAAAAGGAGCTCCTTTCAATCCCAGCCAGGGAGTTGCCTCTTGATTTAATTGTAGGGACTCCACTCTCATTGCTATCCCCTCCAGGTCCTCAAACTCTGCTTCATCCCCTTCATCGCCACTGTCCAGTGGGGGTAATCTCATCCTCCAGTTTGATCTGAGGCCTCCTTGATTCTTCACAAGCTTTGAAAGCTTTTCCAAGATCTTCCTTGGGTGCAGTGTTTCCAGGGTACATGTTTCTCTCCCTGCACATGGATCTCATAGTAGTGATCTTGAGTGTGGGCAGAGTAGCCAATTTGACTCTTCTGCCCCCGATCTTTGAAGAGTTTTTGTAGAAAAAGCCTTTGGTTACTGAAACTTTTGTTATACAGAACTGGTGCCTTGGAATTTTCAGAACTTGGCAAACTTGAGAACTTTTTCTTAATGTCGACAGTGTATTATCAGTGGTTATCAACTTACTAGTTGTCTGGGACAGGTAAGTACAAGTTCTGGATCCCACCGCTAGGTACCAATGTGAGGATCTGGGTGTACTATATGATATGGCTGTGGGGCCTTATCGTGGAGTAAACTCACAGATACCATCTTGGGTCAAGTCAGTATTGTTTACTGAACCTTGGCTCAACCCTGGATAGCTGTGGCTGCAAGCAGTAAGGCTTGGCAACGGAATTTAGTGTGAAGCGTTTAAAAGCACCAAACAACAAAATAAAATCACATACTGATAAAAAAGACATGACCACAATTTATACACATAGAGCATATATTTATTAGTTTTTAGAGACTTAGATCATTAAAATTCACCAGAGGGTTCAGAAGATACAGATTTTAACAGCTTTTATTACTTTTAAATGCAACCACAAACAAGCATTGGTCAACAAAAGTTTGTAAACTTTTCAAGTTTGAAAAAGTTAGTGTGGCTACTCCGGGCGAGCTGGCCAACCAATTTGAACAAGGGCAAGATCTAGGGGGCCAGTATGGATGCTTTGGACAGTTACCTGGCCACCAGAGTGTTTTTAGAGCAAGCTCCAAATTCTGCAGCACGATCGCCATAGAAATAAATTGAGTGGTCCTGAGGCAGAGGGAACCAGGCAAGGATGCTCTGGTTGTGGTGCGGTCGACAGGGGTTTCTCAGTGGTGGTTCCTCGGACCACAGGTGTCATGGTGTGACTTTGGCCACTCAAAGTTCTCTACATTGCAGTAGTTGGGCAACCGATGCTGCACTACTGGTCTCGTAGCTCTGCAGTTGGTTGAAGACTCTTTGGTGGAGGTTAGTGTCCCTTGGGTGCGAGGAATCTGGACTCTGACAGCAGTCTCTGTTCCGGCAGACGCGGGCACAAGTTTGGGCTAACTCAGATTTGTCTTTTTGTGGTACCTGGCGACTGGTAGCAGCAAAACATATGCAGTGGCTACTAACTCGTCCTTTGGGCTCTTCCAGCTCTTGTTGTCCCGGAGCTGGTTCCACAAGATCAACAGACTGATCCTTGGAGTCACTGCTGTTGGTGAATGTGGGAAATTGACTTCTCCCCATGTTAGGGGCCGCAGGTACAGTCCCAATCTTGTGAGCCCAAAAGTGCAGTAGGTGCTGTCTTCATGGTGATGCAGCCTCTCTTTCTGGAGGTTAAAGGTAGCAGGGCAGTCCTTCTTCGGTCCTCTTCTCCTGTGTGAACCGAGGGGCAGGGTGCCAGGGGGGCCCTACTTATCCCACGAAAGTGCCCTAAGGGGATTACGCGGTCACTAGCCAATGGGCTACTGGGTACCCTCCTCTCTAGTCACGAGGTTCCTGTGATGTGTGGCATCTGTCTATCTCAGAGTGGCCCCTTCAATATGGCACGACCATTCCTTGGTTGTTGGGAGCAGGGTAGCCCACCTTAGAGTTGCGGCTACCAGTGGGCTTCATGCCCACGGGAAAACCGGTTTGTGCACAGGTTTCTCCTTCCTTGGCTCGGTCTCCTAATTGTTTGCAGGAACAAAAGGCATCCTACTCGGTGATGTTGTCACAAGTGGCCCATCAAAGGTGGCTTCACCTTTGAAGCCTGCCTTTTGGGATAACACCCTGAGCGGCCATCCCGGGAGAGGAGGTAACATCTCGCTCAGCAGCAGCAGACTTTGCTCCCAGGCCTGGGAGTCGTTTACATATCTCCCCATGCGGTCAGAAACCTTTGTGTGTCAGTGCCTTTGTGAGGCAACTGGACTAGCTGGAGTGCTGAGTGGCAACTTTGTAAAAGTTAATTAAATGTAATAGTGACTTTAAATCGGGCCTGGGCATCAGGTCGGATTTAATGTCACAATTATTTTGATACCTTACTTTAAGTGGTCCTATTCAGAAGTTAGCCAATGGAGCCTCTAACCCTTAGTTCTTTACGGGAATGGTGGCTTTGCCATTAGGTGTAATGGCAAAGTTGAACTGCAGTGGCAGGCTGTAATCCATTTTGCCTCTGTCACTTGCAGGGTGGTACAAACAGTGCTGCAGCCCTGAGTTAACACTCTCCATTACAAGCCCTTGGCACCCTGGGTACCATATATTAGGGATTTATAAGTAAGTCGCTGCTTGCCAATTAGGTATCACCAATTTAACATAACTTTGGTATAGGATTAGAACACTGGCACCGAGGTCTGGTTAGCAGGCCTCATTGCACTTAAAGTTGAAAAACCAGCAGCATCAGTCCAAAACTGTGGGGGTCAACATGCAAATAGAGGCGTTTCCTTACACAGATATAGTCCACACATGGTAGAATTTTAAGCATGCCTTATATACATGGTACAGCTAGCCTCTTCTCCGATCCTCCAGAATTCATCTTGCTAAGTGTTCTATAAATATCCTAAAGAGAATGGGGGAGAGGTGCCAGCCTTTCTTAACCTTTCTCCCCACAACAAAATTATCCACATAATTCCCATTCAAAATCAGTTCCTTGGTATCACTTGAATACATGGAACAAATTAACCAGATCATCACAACCATTAAAACTCCCAGTTCACCCAGTCAAGTTATTTTTCTGAACCTAAAATAACACAGTAAGAAGGGTATATAGGAAACATTGTGAAGTGCAGTCCTTCTAACTTGAGGTGAGGGTTGGAGGGTAGAAGGTGACCACACAAAACACCTGTTTAGATTCTACAAGCCATTCTTTTACTCTACCAAGTTTCATAGCAATAAAAACGAGCATTTGCAATGCAATAGGTCTCGCATTTGCAAGAGTTTAAGTTATTGGCATTGTAAATGACAATGCCTTTTATTTATCCGATTTAAAAATTAACACATAAATATAAGGCATTGTCATTTACATTGCCAAAAGCTCAAACTTTTGTAAACACAAGACCTATTTCATTTCAAAGAAGCGTCTGCTATTGTCCCAAGCTGCTTGGAAAGTGAAAGCGTGCATGGGGGCGCTGAATGTTGCAGGAAAGCCAACAGTAGGAGAAACTCATTAAAGAAAATAGTGCTTACAGACTAAATAAAACATAACGTGTAACAGCAGAAGTAAAAGGGCCAGTCCTCATGGGAGGTTACAAATGAAGACGAGGTGATACTAAGGAGGGACTAACCAACCTACTAATGGATTGGAAGCCAGCATTTACGAAAGGACAATGACGCAAGCCAATGACAAATATGGGCGGAGAGTGGGCCGTGCATCAAGTCCATACTCGAATACAGCATGCCTCGCAGAGCAGCTTATGCGCAGCCCACGCTCGACCTAAAAAGGACACAAATAAATAGCTGCTAATGAAGACTTGCTTTCTCCCAGGTCCCTAGGTGCACTAACCATGACCCGACAGTAATAAATGAGCTCCAGTTCAACAGCGTGCGGCCACATTTGGCCAAGTTGGTTCATCCTGACCAGTGCGGCTTCATGCCCGCGCGGAGTACCCGTCACTGCCTCCGGCGCCTTCACCTCGCCCTAGCCAATCGTCAGTGCCTGACCCTGTACCTCTCCCTCCTTATAGACTTTGAAAAAGCATGTGATTCAGTGGACTGGCGAAATTTGGAGGCGGTCTTGGCAGAAATGGGCTTCGGGGAGCACTTCCGTCAGCTTGTGATGCCGCTATACTGCCGGCCGAGGGCCCGAGTGCTGGTTAATGGTGCCCTGTCCCTGCCCTTCCCTATCCGCAGGAGCAGCAGGCAGGGGTGCCCCCTGTCGCCCCTCCTCTTCGCCCTCGCAATGGAACCCTTGGCGTGCCTGGTGCACTCTGATGATCTCATCCGGGGGTGGAGATGGCCTGGACTTGACGAGAACAAAATTGCCCTCTATGCTGATGACGTTCCCCTGTATCTGGCTGAACCCGCGTGGTTGGAACCCCGATGCCTCCGAGCGCTGACTCTTTTCGAGCAAAACTCCGGCCTCCGGGTGAACTCTGCCAAATCCGTCCTGGTCCCCTTCATCATTCCCGCGAGTGCTTTGACTGGCAGTCCACGATACCCCTCCGGCGGCAGTCCTTTAAGTATCTCAGAATCTGGGTAGCCCTCCTCCCTGACCTAACCTGGGCGCTGAATGTCACCCCAGTGGTGAAGAAGACCCGGGCCGATCTCATCCGGTGGCAATCGTTGCCCCTGAACCCTATGGATAAAATATCTTTATTCAAGATGATGATATTGCCCAGGTTCCTCTATATGATCCAGAATACGCCCCTTTTCTTCTCCTGTGCATGGTTCAGAGAAATGGATAGCCTAGCTGTCTAATTTCTCTGGGGGGGTCGACGATCCCGTCTGGCTCTCGCACAGTGTCAGATCCCACCCTATGATGGCGGCCTGGGGATGACAAACCTATATCTCTATTATCTGGCGACCCGTCTTCTCGTAGTGCACGACTGGTTCAATGGGGGATGGTCGGATCCGGCCTATCGGCTGGACCTTCATACTCTGAGCCTATCCGGTATTCAGGGGATGCTCTAGGTAACACCATCGCCGGAGCGCTGCCAGAGATCACGCGTGGGGTCCTCCTGGCCTGCCGGGCCTCCCTATGCCACATTCATTGGTCCGGGAAACTGACCCAATGTACTCCGCTCTGGTAGGATGCCCAGCTCCTAGAAGTGGTGGGATTATCTGGCTTCAGGGCATGGGACTTAATCGGGATCTCACAGTTGGGGGATGTCTGGAAGGGAGGACACATTCGCACCTTTGAGGACCTACAAAATACTTTCTCTTTGCATCCCTCGCAGTTCTATCGCTACCTCCAGCTGAGACATGCCATCCAATCACATGTCCCAGAGGGCACGGCTTTGCCTGACTACAGTCCACCGGAGGCCCAGGCTTTGACTGGCCACTTGGAGAAATGGGGGGATCTCCCGTATCTACTGCTCTCTCACCAACCATACTCCCAACACGCTCTCACAGCTCAGAGTCCGGTGGGAGGGCTGGGTTGACTCCTTAGACGACTCTGACTGGCGCGATGCCCTAATGGCCCCTAAGTTAATCACCGTCTCAGCACGGCTTCGATTGGTACAGCTCTACTATTTACACGCTGCCTATCTCACGCCGCTCCGCCTCCACCGAGCAGGTCTTCGTCCTGAGACGTCATGCCCGCGTTGTCCACATCCTCAAGCGGACTTCTTCCACATGGTATGGTTATGCTCACCCATCACACATTTTTGGGAATCGGTGTTGGGGGAACTCAATGAGGTCCAGGGATGGGAGGTGCCCTTTAACCCTATCAACATACTCCTAGGCATTACAGAGGGACTGGACGGCTCTTGCACAGATAAGCTCTTCCTAAACACGGCTCTAGGGGTGGCAAAGAGAGACCTGCTGAACCCAGCGGCCCCCGCCTTGTCACGGTGGCGCAGAGGAGTGGACTGGTGTGCCGCGCAGGAGCGCTCTGTATATGAGGCCTGGGGCTGTCCTAAGAAATACCACAAGGTGTGGGGTAAATGGGTGGGGGCAATAGACGACTAATACTCTGTGTTGGCCATTGTGGAATGTGGTGGGTGCCCGGCTCATCCCCTTCCCTCACTAGATATTAATGCGCTGTGTTATGGAGTACAATGGTTTCAGGTGCTCCGCTTCTTGAACCGACTATGTACACTTGTTTGTGTTGTATGGTATCTTTGGAAAATCATTAAATTGGTTATCAAAAAATGAGCTCCAGTTGTGGCCTGCATCCCAGGACTGACAAACCTCTGGACACTGAATCCATGGTCTGGGCCAGATGGAGACGTCCAGAGAGACATCGGATATGACATCCTGAGAAAAGGAACACGGCACAGAGCGAGGCTCCTGAGGCAGACTTAAGGTAACACGGAGGAGTAAATCATGGAAGAGTCATGTATCAGGTATGCAGATGGAGACACAGAACACTACACCACGAGGGGCAGTGTGTACTACAGAGCGAGAGTGTGTGAGAGACGGGAAGATACAGAGAGCGAGATCCTGAGAAACAGAGTGAGACCCCAGGTGTCACTTAGCAACACGCAACGAGTGAAAGGGTGACACAGAGCGAAACATTGTGAGGAAGGAGGGCGATACACAACAAAACATCCTTATAGACAGGTGGTGTCAGCATGAGAGGACAGGAGGAGACCCACAGTAAGATGCAGCGGGAGACAGGAGGTGACAGAGAGCGAGATATCTTGAGAACAGATGGAGATGCAAAGAGCGTTACAGACTTGGAGATGGTGAGACAACTGAAAGACACAGAGACAACAAACTGTCATGAGAGACCGGGTAGTTCGGAGCTACATAACTTGAGAGACAGAGGAGACACAGTGTGAAACATTTATGGACCCGGGATGGCAGAGAGTGAGACAAGTTGAGACAGAGGGCTGCCTCCTGCAAGAAGGAGGAAGAGTGATGGGGGAAGCTGCAGGGAGGGAGCGAGTGGATGGGAGAAGCGAAATGGTGGGTGCGGGCCAGCAGGGAAGCATCACGAGGCGCAGGTGGGGAAAGCCACATGGAGGCTTTAAACAAATGACACGGTGAAAAAGCAAAGTAGAGCGCCGCTGGAGCACATGGGCGAGAGCGAGCAACATGAAGCTGGAGAAAGTGGCGCACGAGAGAGGCACAGGTGGGGAAAGCAACATGGAGGCTTTAAACAAATGACTCGGTGAAAGAGCAAAGTAGAGGCACACGAGAGAGGCACAGTTGGGGAAAGCAACATGGAGGCTTTAAACAAATGACACGGTGAAAGAGCAAAGTAGAGCGCCGCCGAAGCACATGGACGAGAGCGAGCAACATGAAGCTGGAGAAAGAGGCACACGAGAGGGGTCCAATAAAAAAAGGGGCCTGGGAGAAGCACCTGGGTGACAGAGTAACACGGAGCAAGCGGGGAAGGGAGAGAGTTATACTAGGGAGAAATATGGAAAACACATGAGCTCCCATGGATTGTCGATTGCTTAACCAAAAAGAACAAAGACTTTAGGGAAGACTAAGAGGAGGCACACTTTGGTTGGGAAGAGTGTGGGGTCCACATGATTGGGGACTTATACAGAGATGGTGTCTTGTTGCCCTTCCAGGATTTGCAGGGGGCTTATGATCTACCAAGGGGGGATTATCTTTTACACGCCGCCTTGGTATCGGGGATTCAGAAACAATGGAGGATGGGCCTGTCGGAACCCCCAACCTCTTTGGGGTGCCAATATGTCACTATGGCGGCAGGTACGTTTAAGGCCATTACCTGTCTTTATAGACGACTGTCCACCGAGAAGCTTACTTCCTTGGATGCCTTGCGGGGTAAATGGGAGGGGGATCTTGGTAGGCCCATCCCTGAGACGACATGGCTGCAGCTGTTGCGACGAGCCTGGAAGGGCACACGCAACGCTAGATTTCAAATGGTCCAATTTTACACTCTCCACAGGGCCTACTTAACTCCGGTAAAAATTTTGCGGTACTTTGGAGGTACCCAATCCCCATGTCCCCGGTGCAGGTCAGAACGTGCTGATTTCGGTCATATGTTTTGGTCTTGCCTGGGTTTAGGCTCTTATTGGTCGGATGTGGTGGCGTGTCTGCATCGAGTGACTGAGCGCGAGTTGGCAGTGGAGATGGGGATTTGTCTTCTGCTTTGGTTCTCACACACCCCCAGTACTAAAATTACGAGCAAATTCTATGATTTGGGGTTGATAATGGCGAAGAGGGAGCTCACCATGCACTGGAAGGCAAAGGCTGGGCCGAGCTTTCGGAGGTGGAAGGCGAGTTTCCTGGCTTGGGCGGGGAGCGAAGGGATGCTTCGGCTACAATTGGCCCGGCGGGCTTCTAATGACAAGGCGCTGGATGTGGCAAGGGCATGGGGAGTTCTAGTAGAGGGGCTTCGTTCCTTGGAGGAGCTGGATGAGGGGGATAGGGCTCCTGTAGACACTGACCAGGTTGCGGGACCTGGTGCGGGGCCCTTTGGGACTGTCGGGGAGAATACCCTGGACGAGACCACCTAGGCATACTTTGGAGGAGTCAGCGTCTGCACTAAGTACTGAGAAGCGGTTGGGTGATCAGGGCGTGAGCATGGAGCGCATATGAATGGGGAAGTGGAACCTCTGGTCCTTTGCGAACAAGGAGGATGGCTTTTCTATTGATTTGAGCTCGACTGTCTCGGACCTCGGGGTGCTTAATGGCTAAGCTCAGGAGGGGTTGACGCGGGCACGCTGACAGCGGGGGGGTGGGGGTAGAGAGGGTGGTAGGGAGGGGGCTAGGGTAGTAAATGTTGAAGTAATAAATTTACATTTAATCAAAACATTTTTTTTTTTAATTTATACAAAAAAAAAAAAAGAGGAGACACACTACTTACAAGTTTTGAGGCTGTAGTTAAGGAATTCACGGACATTAAACAACCAGCATAAATCGACACAGCCGTGAAAAGTGAAACTGATCGCGCAAAGCATGCGCGCCACTGCTCGCTCCTGCAAGGTGGATGCCGCCACAAGCATGAGTGTGTGCTTGAAAATGAGCAGAGCGACGGCTAAAGGCCCTCCTATGCAGCACATGCGCGCTGCCTAGGCGAGACCTAAAAACCTTAGTGGTTGAACTAGGTGAAAGATCTACCAGTCTAGTAGGCTTCTGGAACCTTTCCTGGTTTAACCGAAATAATCTGTTTATCCAGTAGAAATTATTCAGGAATTATTGATCCACTTGAGATAGTAAAAAGGGTAGTGAGCTTGATAGCAAGGCGTTTCTCAAACAGTGTGTATATCGTTATTGGAAAGACGGTCTTCCTCAGTTGCTTTTCCAGATGGTGAAACTGTAATAATTTCATAAACTTAAACCCTGAATAGGAATTCAATCTTTGTTTTAAGTAAGAACTCCCATACAGTCTCGCGTTCAGAGTTCACTTATATAAACGTGTAAAATAAAAATGTGTGAGAGATTTCAAAAGGGTCTTTTATCTACACTCTCAATTCAGGATCTTTGTTTATATTCACCATGGTTAGTTTCTCTCTGATACCTTATTGCCCTCGGATTAATAGTGTGGGTGGTAAGTACCTGCCTATGAAATAAGCTAGTTTTCACGCCCCCATGTCTTTGCTAGCATTTTACTTTTCCATTACTCAGTTATTCTGTGATTTTTGTGCTGGCCCAATCCGCTTGCTCTCCAAGGCCTCGTGCTCTTTAGACCTCTGCATGTCTACTCCTGCTGCAATCAAACTTCCTCACACTAAAGATTTTAAATCTTCTCAGTCCACCTCTCAAGCGACAGAAGCATAATTGTAAATGCAAAGATTCAATGATTTAATTATCGCAACTTTCTGTGCATATGGAATTCTTTAATAGGAATCCAGACACTTCTCATTAAGTGCCCTACTGAGGCACATCCTATTGTGTCGACATTCTGACCTCTCTCCTTGCCAGGTTTTATCACTGAGTTTATTCTAGTTTCCTCTTTGGAAAGTCAGAAAGGAAGAAGTATTACAGGTGATTAAAAAATGGCGACTGCGTTGAAGCTTCTTTATTGAACGTGAATCAGCCTGATTCGAATTCCAGACCGCATGCATTTTTAGATCTGCCCTGGCAGAGCGCCTGCCTGTAACCTATTGTTACCAATTCTTTAAAATATGCATAGAATAGATTTTAGTTTCGCTCTGAAGGGTATTTCTCTCTCACCTCATACTATCACTGTCATTCTACCTCCTACATAGTACATGCCTTGCAGTGCTTGAGGGACTATTTTGCATTTCAAAAGTACACTGATTTACAAACGAATTCTCTGTTTCGTAGATGTATACAGAAATGAATCTCTTTTGCCTCTGGTAGTCTTTTTAATTTTTAATGCAGAAACCTCTAAATTCACGCCAGACCTATTGGCCTTGTCAATGCTTATTTATCCTGTAAGAAAGTAGTTATCACTATATTTCGTATTTTATTCTGTTCCAGCATATTTTGCAAGTACGACGTGTTGGATGTGTTACGCCCTTCATATCATTTTCTCTTCACTTGTAGAGTTTTACGTAATCTTATATTTTGTTTCCCGACTTTAAACTCGCACACGTTTTCGTCATCTCTCTCCGCTCTCAGACTCTCCCTCCTTTTCCATCGCTCTCATCTCTCTCCTTAGTAACATTCCCTGGTTGTACCCGAGTACATTTCTCTAAACCGGTACCACTTTCTGAAAATGTCAAAGGACAAACACAGCTCGAGGCAGTTCGTGGTTTGTTTACCTTGCAAAACATGTTCGTTTGTTCATATCCCTTTGACGGCTGAACTGTACAGATATTAATTGTTTTCAGTTGTAACAAAATCACAAAAATACGTTTAATTCTGCTAGTATACATCGCCTTATTTGGTAACTAGCAGCCGGTGAAAGCGCTTAAAAGATTCATGGCCTTTCAACTCCTCGAGAAACAAAGGCTGGTATCGAGTTCTTGATATCTGAGGCTGCCACAGATCTCCAGATGGGAGGCTAACGATGAAACCGGTTTAACGACCTTGTAGATATTCTGTAATATTGAAATTCTGATTGGGTTTGCATACACCACTGATTTTATAATCTTTATTCATGTTTATTTAGATTGTTCTCTTATCTTGGATCCAACTGATCCCTTCTATTTTCTTTGTATCTATCTAAGATTCTTAATACATAACTTCGGATGTCCAGCTCCTTCATTGTTCCATGGAAGAGAGACTTATTTTTTTCATTTCCTTTTTTTAATGAAATTCCAGGCACTCACATTCAAGAGCTGGTTGTTATAAACAAAAGATAGAGAAGTATTCGTTTTGGAAGTGTACAATGATAAGAAACTGCGCTTGGCCGTACCAGCTCGAAAGCCTGCCACTTTCCACTGCATCATCGACTCCTGCAGAGGTATCGTTTATCACTCTGCATAACAAGGGCACATTTTTTACTTTACGCCGCACCTCCACAGTGAGGCTCTTCAGGTCTCATAACCACTTATTGCTGTGGCCCAAAACATAGCTTTTGATTTCTGTTTTTTTGGTTGTTTATGATTTCATTAAAGTGTTTGTATTTTCAGTATTTATAGTGGCATTAGTGAACACCCTCCCCAACAAGCTTTGTTATTTGTAGGAAGTTTGGCCAGAGTCCTGTCCATCAATGGGCCAAGATACGCAGGGCAGGGCCAAGGTCACAGGGGACAGGGCCAAGGTCACAGGGGACAGGGCCAAGGTCACTGGGGACTGGGCCAAGGTCACTGGGGACTGGGCCAAGGTCACAGGGGACAGGGCCAAGGTCACTGGGGACTGGGCCAAGGTCACTGGGGACTGGGCCAAGGTCACTGGGGACTGGGCCAAGGTCACTGGGGACTGGGCCAAGGTCACTGGGGACAGGGCCAAGGTCACAGGTGAAAAGGGCCAAGATCACAGGGGGAAGGGCCAAGATCAGATGGAGCAGGATCTGACGAAGCGGTCCCCAAGAGCTGGTGGAGAGGTTTTCACTGTGTATCTTAGTTTTCTGTGTAGCATGTTTTTCTTGTGTGCATTAAAGCACTTTTCTTTTATAAAAACATAGACTGGACAGTAATCTTCTAAGCTGGCATTCCTGTGTTAACTGTATGCTGAGTGTCTGACCTACCTAACCTCCTTGGATGAGGGTTGAACTGCTTGGTCTCGCTACCATCAGTCAGCCAAGTGCTGGAGTGGAGGAGTAGGTTACCCGGTTTGGAGTCCATTAGTACTGTGGCCCCAGGACACAGGTGTTCAACGACTCCTTTTGATACAGTTGGATCTGGTACCCAGTAACCACTGACTTCCCTGGTGCCCCCAAGAAACCGGTTGTCACAGATTAATAGACCACTCCTGCCCCTCTCAGCGACTACTGACTATGTTAGCTGTAATGTTTTGAGGTCCCTCTTGACTGTTCGTACACCATACTTGCTAAGGTTCCCGTCAGCCAGACCTAAAAACTCAGTTTTATACTCCTTTCACTAATACCATGTAAGAAATTGGTCTTGGTGTATGGAAGTCTTCTTGTTTTACCAGTAACATTCATTCTTTTTCTCATTCTCCATTTCCCGGGAAGTTTGTGGTTGACTATAAAACACTTTAAAAAAAACATTTAAAAACTAAAGGCAAATAACAAATCACATAGTATCTCAATCTTTGTGAGATGCATGAAATACTGTGGTATACATTCTACTCTTACATGTATTCATCCAACATAGCACTGTACTTGGAAGAATATATCTTAAGACCGTACAAATTCTTTTTTGCCTATTCCTTGTTGTACATTGCAGACCATAATATCCTATTTATCTTGACTAATTCTTGTTTCAGCCTCTCCTTTCAAATAAGCTACTGTAACTCTGCATAGCTTATAAATTATATTCGGAAAATGGAAAAAGCAAAAACTGTTGATTATCATACTCCATAGCGATTTCAGGTGTCTCATTACACTGTACAGTCTAACTTAGCATGTGAATGTTGACATGGGCTTCAGATAGGTTATCCATCAGTTAAAAAACAAGCCTCATCTCAGACTGGAGCGTAGCCCCATAACATTTCCTAGCTATCGTGAAGGAAAGTTTCAGTTCGATTAAGGATCCGGATGCGAGGATTATGCTTATCTCTTCCATTTATTTCTGCACAGCAGCCTTAACAACACTTTAAATACAAAGGGCTACATATCCCATGAGTCCTTGTAATGATAAGAAAAACAACCATAGAGTCAGCCCCATATAAATAACATCAAGGAATAACACTTCCTCTTTCTTCAGGCGAAACACGCATTATCCCTCTTTTCTATCAATACTCTTGCTTCTGATCCGACCCTTTAGGCAATAAAAGGTAATCAGCATCAGACATAAGTGACATAGGATGCGACATCATCCCACAACTTCAGAAAACAACAGTACATGTTAATGTAGAACCAAGCATTAAATTACGGTGACTTTGTTAAACCATTGTCAACATGAACTGATAACCTTCTGAAACCATCTATTCATTATCCAACTTATAGATTCCAATATATCCTGGGAGGGTAAGGAAAATATGACAAAAACGGGAGGGGTAATACTCGCCTCCGCATCCGTAATAGAATTTAAACTTTCCTTCACGATAGCTAGGAAATTGTATATTCTATGTCAGGACCGGAGGCTCAGATTATGCTAGTTCAAAGCTGATCGACAACCTGAGACGCCATGCCCGTGATAGGCTTGAAGTAGAAAGCCTTAAAAGTGGAGCCTGAGGACCAGTCTGCTCCTCTGAGGATGGCCTCGAGGTGACTTCCTAGGGAGAAAGCTTTCAAAGCCATAGGTCCCCTGGCGTAGTGAGCTCTAAAGGCCACAGTATCAATATCTGCTTCCTGGAGCAACCAACTCACCCACCAGGCAATCTTGGTGGCAGATACTGGCTTGAATGGCTTCTTTAGCGAGAGAAAAAGTTGAGACGCCCCAGGAGGGCGATATTCTTCAGTCATCGATTCATACGCCTTGAGACATCGCACCACACATAATTTTGAGTGACCTGGAAAGGCCAGATAATGGACCACCCTGGTATTAGACTTTGTTCGTTGAGCAGTCGTGAATGACACTCCCTTTGGGGTGAGCATACGTGGAGTGATTTCTATGGCCCGGACATCTGACGCACGTTTTACATGAGATAAGACAAAGAAGTACAGCTAGCTTTCCTGTGAGTTCCTTCCGGGAAAGGTAAGAATTATCTTTCCAAGATTGCAGTAGTCTTAGTACCATACTAACATTCCACAAGTAAGAGTACTTTGGACGAGGGGGTAAAAGCACTCTGGATGTCCCTCAACAATCTACATGCCAGTGGATTTTCTCCTACTGGGACCTCATGTATGGGTATCTGCCTTGCTGAAATTGCAGATCTACTCACAGTAATTGAGCGGCAAGCCAAACCTTTGTCAACCAAGTCCAGATTATTGACTGTGTGCACCATAACTGACCCCTCAGGATCCAAACCCCGGCTCAAACACCAGCCTTACAACTTTTGCCGTGCAGATCTATTGTCGCTTGACTGTAGATTCTCCCCATGCTTTCCTGAAAAGGGAGGAAGCCCTCGCTTAAAAGGACCAGGATTTCCCAACGTCCCCCGTAACCTTCAAACCCACTAGTTCGAGGGTTCCCTCCTGAACCAGAGGATGCAACTTGCTGTTCGAGTTCATCAGCAGAGGGGGAGGCAGAAAGTTGGATTGGAAAATCCATAGGAAGTTACAGAA
This sequence comes from Triturus cristatus, assembly GCF_964204655.1. Taxonomy (NCBI): domain Eukaryota; kingdom Metazoa; phylum Chordata; class Amphibia; order Caudata; family Salamandridae; genus Triturus; species Triturus cristatus. The sequence continues at coordinate 270,559,846 of NC_140592.1, read as the reverse complement.
AAACTAGAAAGCAAACTTTAAACTTCCAACGCGGCGTCACCAAGATCACTTCCGCCTTCTGCTGCCTGACCAGTGCCATGAGTCTGGGTATCATGGAACATGGGGAAAACGCAAGTGATTGATGTGCAGAGATTCCTTGTGTTCTGACCAGTGACTACCTGTAGTGATATCCCTGCAACGGGCACCCCAACCGTGTCGACTGGCGCCTGATTCAGTCGCCAGATCCTGGGCTGAGCCAAAGATGGCCCTCCTGTTCCAGGCCTACATATGTTCGAGCTTCTGGGGAAAGGGAAATCTCCTGCATGTACGTCAGGCCTCGATGTAGGTGCTGCGTCTTCAGGCGCTGTAAAGCCTGGTAATGCAACAGGCCTGGAAAGATTGCCTGAATCGAGGACGACAGAAGGCCAACGATCCGTGCTAAGTGGCGTAGGGAAAAACATTCTCTCTCCGAAGTATGTTGCAGCTCCCTGCGACATCAATTGTATCTTCTGTTGGGGTAAACTGAGACCTTGTTGTGATGTATCGGCCTCGAAACCCAGGAAAGCATGCGTTGTGCTAGCACACATTCTGATTTCAGATCGTTCAAGATAGAACCCGGATCCTTCAAAAGGGCGTGAGTCATCTGAGCTGAGAGAGCAATATCGTCTCCTGGTGCATCAGAAGGATGTCGTCCAGGTACACTATGAGATGTACGCCCCGCGCCCTCAGCCACTCTGACTGGCCTCAAAAGCTGAGGTAGCCGGAGCGTTGCGTCCCGATATTGGTGGCAGAAATGCGACAGTTTGGTAAAATTTCAGGACTACACATTAATCCTAAAATGTCTAGGGTGATACCGATGGGCAGGTTAGCTACACTCCAGTCGGAGTCATGACCAGCCATAGATATACCGTGGGCTGAAGGGGAGCGATATCTAGGTATACACCTGGCAAATTCTGCCGATACATTTCCCAAATTCAACATTGGTCGTGTTTAAGAGGGATGACAGGGCTCGGTCGCTTTTGGGCTGAACTGCCGCTATCGCTTATGGGACGCTTAGCGATCATTAAAATGATCACTCTACCACGGTGCCTATATATATTGCAGCACTCATTCTACATGATACCAAGATCGTATTTTACTACACTAGAAACTCTCATTGGCACTCTCCTGTGGGGGGAAAAACGGTGGAGAGTCCGACTAACGACACCACAAGGAACTTGGGAAGGGGGTGGACTAGAAGTTCCAAGTTTGGAGCTATACTACATGTCCTCCCAACTTCAATGCGCAGTCCACTGGCTGGATGAAGAAGACAACTGGGAGAAGGCTCTTTTAGCTGGGACATACAGGAGGGGGCACATTATCTGAATTGTTGATGCTGGGGACGTCGGTCCCCGAAAAACCTCCATACATAATACGGCATGTGGCAAAAGTGTGGGAAAACGTAGTACGACGAGTGGTCCAGCATGCCCCATATGCACCTGACATGCCCCTGTGGGCAATCCGGCCATTTGCTGTGATTGCAGAATCTATGTTGGTAAGACACTGGAAGGAGGGAGGCTGTCAACTGCTAGGAGACCTCTATAGAGCAGGACACTTCATAACATGTGAGGACGCACAAAGTGAGTTTAAGCTGGGGCCAGGCCAATTCTTACAATATTGGAAAATATAGAGTGTTGCACGGGAGCTTTGTCATACTTTCCCAGAAGAGCCCTCCTTCACTAATATATTAAAGACAATGTTAGACATGGCACAGGGAAGGAGACTAATTTCCCATTTGTATTGCGCATTACGGGAGGACCTACTGAGGGAGCGTTAAGGCCTTTAACAGAAATGGGACATGATAATGGATGAACCTCTGACCAAGACTGAGTGGAGAAAGGTGCACGGGGGTGCACAAAGTTAGTGCAAATGCTCGATTCAGAATACTTCATTATAGCATTATACATCAAGTGTACTTCACCCCGTGCACACTACACATAATATACCCAAATCGCCCAGATCGTTGCCCCAGATGTACCACACAGGGAGCAGACTTCATCCACATGATCTGGCAATGCCCCAGGCTACAGCCATACTGGGAAAGGGTTCTAATGGGTCTAGAGGAGGCCCCGGGGTGGACCATCCCACGGGGGGTAGAACAAGTATTGCTGGGCCTATTACCTAAACCAAAAAACAAGAAACTAAGTAGACGCTTTGTTAACTTGGGATTGATATTGGCCAAGAGGCGAATAGTAATAGAATGGATGCAACCACAACCTCCGAAACATTCAGATTGGCTGAGGGATATTAAAGTATGGGCGACGGCTGAGCTAGTCAGGATGAGATTTGTAAGGAAAGATGAAAAGGCTGAGGAAGACAGACTGGCGTAGGCAACTATGATAACAGATCTCCAGAGAGATCAGGAGCCGACCTCCCAACAAAGTAATAAGAGGGAACACACCTAGGGGGCCAAGCCACACGGACACCCAGACCTGCAGGGCCCGACACACAAATGGTAGAAGCAAAATAATGTCAATGGAGATCATATCGCTAGGAACAAAACTGATTTGAATGAAGGGGAGGGAGGGGGGAGGATATTGTTAAAAGTTCTTCTGGTTGTTATAAGGAATATCGGCGAGGCACACTGGGATATTACAAAAGCATTATAAAGTTAAAGAAGGATGAATACAAATGGACATAAAACGTCAAAAAGTCTAAACTATGTTAGGAAATGTATTAAATAAATTATACTGCGATATGTCATAATGTGCTTTGTATACAATTGTAAATGCCAATAAAAATATATTAAATGTTGACTACCTCCTTAACCATTTCATATAAAAATTAATTAAAAGCGCTACATCAATATACATACAAATTTAACAACAGATCAATTTATAAAAAGTCTCATACCACCCCCGTAGTCCCTTGCATTTTATTTGGCATCCCTTTTAGAGACTCCCCTATTGCAGTTAAAAATTCTCCCTATTGCACATGCAACATTTAAGCTACTCATATTTATCAGTAGATTGATGGCATGATCCAGATTAAAAATTCTGTTGGTGCTAATAACTGGCTTTAAAAACTCTTTCCGGGAGGCGTAGTCAAGCAGGCAAACATGGCGGTCTCACTTTAGAGCCGCCCTGCCGCTAACTCCTCAATCCGATACTCACCTGAGCCGGCGGCAGTCATCTGTGGTCCCCTGCCACACCATGGGGCCTGCCTTCCAGTGCAGTCACCCTTCCAGTTCGGTGACCGACAGCACCATGTGGCCTGGAGCGGGCACTTCATGGCGAACTGCGGACATGTTCCACATCGCCCTGCCCCGCGCCTGCAGGGGGAGCTCCCGCTGTGATAGTCGGCGTCTTCACTACCGACCAACCCTGTACAGGCCAGACTCACACCAGCCTGCCTGCCAATCATCGCAGCCGCTGGGGAGCTGCCCGCCTGACACAGCATGTCCGAGCATCTGCTTGCCTGCCTGGCTACTGTGATGTGGGCCCGAGTTGACTTTGGGGTCAGCGGAGCACACCACCCGTGTGCCGCTGCGAAGGGCGGGGCATCGTGGCCCTTGGAATCTTCTGGGCCTGCCCTGCATGCGCACGGAGGATTCAGGAGCAGGTCGGGACATTGGCTCAAGCCCCACCTGTGATTCGAGGAGCCTGGTTCCTCACAAGAGTCCCGCACCAGCCCATCTCTGTCAAGAGTGTGACGCCTGAAGTGGTAAGGGACCCACTGTGCTTCTATTTCTCTGTGCATCTCAGGCGTGGGGGGGCCTCCCTGCTAGAGGCCTTGCATCCGCGGCCTGCCATTTCAGCCTCAACGCAGCAGTGCAACCCCAGTCCAGACCTGGGTATTGGTGTGGTGCAGCCCCCTGCGCTCCTACTATTGACCCTTCATCCAGCCCCGGCCCACCGCTAGAATCCTCGCTTCCACCCCTGAAACTACGGGCTCAACCTTGCTTGGGTGGCACAGATACAGGTTTAGACACCACAGCGGAGCCCTCCTGACCACGCCGCCTGGCTCCAGGGGATTGAGGCTAACCATGGTGGACTACTCAACTTTCCTCCCTCGGTGAGCTGGGGCTGCAATCCAGCGCCCTGCAGACATCTATACTCTGCGCGGTGCCAGGCCCTGCTATGTGACCTGGGCGGACCGGCATCGCTTCCCTGGATACCTGGTTTGCCCTGTTTCACCTGGCTCCCTAGGGGTCAGAGCTCTAGGGCTCCTGCGGCCATTGCTATCCTCTCGTCACCATTCCTCACAGATGTGGCACCCCAACCTATGCCCTGTGAAGACTGCTCACCACCTCCGACCCTGGGCTGCCCTCCATGTTGACGTCTTCTCCGTCCTAGCTGGACCATCCGCTGGTTCCCAGTGATCCACCCCAACTGCTGCTCGCCCGAAGCCGGCTGTCCCCACACTGTGCTCCTTGCTATACAGCCATCACCTCACCACGATGGGAAAGGAAAGAGCAGCCCGCTCCGTGGACACTCAGATGAAACTGTATCAGTTTACAACGGGCTCATCTGGCGATGCCGTGGGTCCTCTGGATGGTGACCGGTCCGCTTCCTCCGCCACCGACCTTACGATGATTCTACAGGCCATCCAGACCTTGCAGTTAGCCTTGGTGATTATGATTGGAGAGGTGATAATGGACGTTGCGCTGCTGCGCTAGGACCTCCGCAATACCACGGCATGAATCGTGAAGGCAGAGTCCCAGATTTCCTCAGCCGAGGATGACGTCTCGACCCTTATAAGCCAGGTCTCCACCTTGCTCACCTGAACAGCGGAACTTCACAGGCGCTCCGAGAATGCAGAGAACTGCTCCAGGCGCAACAACATCAGCCTGATTGGAGTCCCGAAGCAAGCGGAGGGGGTTGATCTGCAGCGGATGGTAGAGTACATGGAGCACTGGATCAAGTGCTGGATGCCCATCGATAGCCTGTCCTCATGGTTCGTTATCAAAAGAGCACACCTGGCCCTGACCCCAGGCTACCGCCAGGGGCCCACCTCACCCCATTATTGCTCACATTCTCAACTACCGAGACAGGGCTGCCATTCTCAATTGGGCCCGGCAGCATCCTGGCTTTCAGTGCGGAGACACCAAAGTCCTTCTCTTCCAGGACTATACCAGCGAGGTCCAACAACGCAGACGCTCGTATGCGGAAGTTAAACTAAAGCTGTGGGCAGTGGGGCTCCAGTATCGCCTGCTATTCCCTACATATCTCCACGTCATCAACCTCAACAAGTCTCATTTCTTCAAGACTCTGGACTCTGCTTGGCAGTGGCAGACGGAGGAGCGCCCGCTCCATGGACCTGCCTTCACAACGCCAGAGGGCACCCAAAACCCAATAGTCACAGACACCACCGAAACATGCCCCCGGCGCCATACCCAGCAGCGGAGGGGTCGAAGGCCGGACTGGTTGCTCTTGCCTGTGGAATCGTCACAGTCCCCTTTCAAGCAGGTGTCACACCCTGCTCCTGAAGTGGAAGATGGTGAAGATGGGACTGTTGGCCAGCCTGCTACACCACCCGACCCGGCCACTCTCCCTACAGACCCTGACTTGTCCCACAGTCCTGTCATCTGACTGAAGCCGGCATCTACTGACTGTATATTCACCTCGTTGCTTTGCGGCTCTGCAGCGGGACAAGGGTCATCCTTAACACCTACATTACTCCCAATTCTTATTGCAGGCTTCTTTGTTGTCTCCTTCCAATGTTTTACTTGCTGATCACTTCAGCTGCTGAGGTAGTTTTGACCCAGGGGCATTGCATTAGCCACGATGATGGCATCTCAGGCCATGTCTTATCAGGATTTATCGATTTCTCCTGTAATTATGGAGTTTGCTTCCCTTTTTAGGTCGAGTCTGTAACAGCGCGCATGCGCTGTTCTGGCGAAGACTTCATGTAGGGGCTTCGGAAACTAACCTAAGAATCGCATAACCTAAGAATTGCACATGCTTGTGCGTGTGCTTTATGTTTTGGCCCACGCTATTGGCCTTTGCGTGCGTCTTTTTAACAAGGCCAGCACGCAATTGGCCAAAGGCGGGCGCATTGCTCCGCCCATGGCCTATTGGTGTCGGTTACCCGCGGGCCCGACATCTGTTTGCAATTATCGTGCACAGAGGCGTGCGCGATAATAGGAAACAGATGTCGCGGTGTGGCGCGCGCACCACTCGTTTAAAAAGTTATCGCCTACTTCCTTGTAGAGTGCCTGTTTGCATCGCTGCCTGGTTATTGCAACTCTTGATGGAGAGGCAGGGTATGAAGGCCTTTTACACACTTGAATTACCATTATAGCAGTAATGCAACCTTCCCACACACAGACTGGGAGTTCTGTAAAATGTCAACTGATAGGTCTCCAAAACGTCACGTGCTCCAGTGAACGGCTCACGTTGCACTGGAAATCCCTCTGAAGACATTGAATGCTGCTGCTGGTATGAACAAAATGCAGTCTTTGCACAATTAATGTGGTGTTCGTTACAAAGCACATTTGGTTGTATGGAGACCCTGGAGGCTCCTTGTACTGCCTCAGTCGCACAGAATCTAGACCGCAAGAGCAGCTGCCGGCCAAGCAGTCCTTGGGAGCATAGCCCGCCAGCCAACATAATCTAGGCCCTGCTTCATTGAACTACATGAACCCTTTAAAATGAGATGCTGACCCGAACCCCGCAGAGCAGTGTCAGTGCCACAAGCTGAAGGTTTCCAAAAAGTGCCTTGAGTAACCCCCACAGTGCTGAGGCCTGAGATGTCCGCACCCCCTACCGGAATCCGAAGGGAGCGACTGTCTCAACGAGCAGGCACAACGCACATGATGCTGACGTGATGGGGAGCTAGTAAAATAACGAGCCTCAGTCGTGATCATTCTACATTTGCTGTCTTCAAACCTCAGCTGACAGCAACTCTTCACAACTGCAGCAAGGCGTAGACAGCAGAGGCAAGTACCTCTGGGTACAGGAAAAATAGAGAGGCCTCTGAGCCCCAAGAAGCTGGTGGCGAGGCTTACATCGCGACTAAGGATGACAGAGAGGATGCTACGTGGACTGCAATCAATCAGTGACATGCGTTATAGCAGGCAACACTGCTGAGCGGAAGATGTACGCCAGCGAATAAACTTTAATGTAATGTATATGATTATTAACAATAATCACAAAGTTAAAGTGTTTTCCTTATTCAGAGTTTCATAGCTTCGCTACAGCACTAAATTCAATTGTGTAATCACTCCTATATATAGGTATAAAGATTCTATCTATAGGCATAAAGATTCATATCTACACCTACAACTGCTGCAGTTCACCAGAGTATTTGTGCCATCCTGATCTTAACTACTCGTTTGGAAATCACTTAAAATGCATTCTGAAAACATCTTGCCTGCCTGCCTTATTAAGTGATTCTTGTAAATGTTATTTTGAGAATCTCAAATAGGAGTCCCTCATTAGCGCATCATGCTTAACTGCATATATTCTGCATGATGGCGGCACAGAAGGAGAGCATGAGCGGGTTTTTATTGTTGCCTTCAGAATGGACGTTTTTTTTTTTTTTTTTGAAAACCTTTATTGACAGTTCAATAAGAACAAGTATGGGCCTACAACCCCCCGGGGCCGGCCGCTAAGCAATCAGAGCAATAACGACAAGTATAAACACAGGCAGCACTTCAGGGAGCAAAATCGTACTACTAATACTGTGAACAGCGTAAGTAGGGCACCAGGAGAAAAAGGTTTTCATTTTATGATGAAACAAGGCAGAAGGATCAGGTGACAAGCAATTTTAAAACAACGATCACGGATATGCAGAGTAATGAACGTTAGCGCTTTACAGCAATCTATTCGGTCAATGGCGCAAACACAAGAACATCAGGATGGAGAAAAACATAGTCTACAGCTGCGCCCACAGTCCCCTGCCAGAACTCCCCAAGAACATCCCGGAAGTTGTGAACACATGGAACGGCAACGAGGCATAGCAAAAGGAGGTGTATCACGCTGATCCCAGAAAAAGAAAGACAAAAAGAATCAGAGAAGAAAAAGGAGGCCATGGAAAAAGATAAAGGAATACAGAGTCCCCTCCCCCAACCCCCCACCCTGCACCTCTGCAGATGAGTACGGCCCCCCCCCCCCCAGCAGTGTGCCTGTCGCCCTGGAACCAGACCCGAAATGTAGGAGAATAGGGAAAAAGAAGTAGGAAAGGACCCCCACCAGACGGGGGGGTAGAGAAAGTATTTATAAACTGGAGGAGGGCCTTCATAACAGACCCCCGGCTTCTCCCTCCCGCACGGTAGGTTCCCCTAAAGTGAACAAGGAACAGCACAAAAACAATCTTCTCAAACCACGATGGGGAGCATTATGCGTCTATTGTGCCAGTAGCCATGTCAGGAGAGCACACCACCCCAAGCCCGCCCGTCCACTAGGCGACCACCCCCGAGGGGCCAGCCTCATCCCTGACCACTCAGTGGAATTCTGCCCATGCCAACCCCTCGACCCAGCACCATACCCAATGTTCCTAGGCAGAGGAATATCCAACAACGACAGAGAAGCGACGCACACAGGCGGGGTGGAAGTCTCTGAGCATCAACACAGTCCGCCGCGTGAGGAAACAGGCTTCCAAGTGCTGCCCTAGGATCTGCACTGCACGCAAGGTTCAGGAAGGCAGAAGCAGCCAAAAGAGACATTAGTTGCCGGAGTTGTCTCTGGGTCGCAGGAGGGCATGCACGGGATGAGGCCACCACATCCCACTCAGGTCCAACGCCTCCGGGACAGATCAGGCCCTCAGAAGGTCGAACACACTGTAGCATATTGGCCGGGGCGTCCAGTCGTGTACTAACCTCAGGGGGGGCCGCCACAGCGTCCTCCTGCGCGCAGTGTGGGTAGACTCTGTGTTCGTGCGGACAGGCGGGCCGCCACTGCCCCAACTCCGACGCCACAACATCGAGCTTACTCCCCAAGATCACGAAACCATGAACCAAGGAGGAGTGAAGAGTACCAAGAGCCTCGAGGAGGTCGCCGTACCCCAGCTCAGCTCTCTGTGATCTCGCCGCCACACTCCCAAAAATCGTACGCTCACAGGCCCGCTGCGGCCCAGCGGACAGGATGGTAGGCTTCATCGACCCAAGATGGCCGCCAAGTATGCCCGACCCTCACCGGGGCCGGGACCCCAGGGCAAGCGTCGCGATGACCCCGTCGCGGGTGACCGGGTTCCGGGGGCAGGCAAAAAACTATCCGTGGTCGCGGGCAACAGTCGTCCCCACCACGGACCAGCTCCCGTAGAAATCCGGGGGCGGCCCGCAATGATCGGGGCAGGATACGGACGGCGGCCGGGCAGCTCACCAGCAAGGCAGGGGCAGTCACCGGAGGATCTAAGATTTGCACCCCCGGTCATGCACTCGGTCAGCCACACTGGGCAGTAGAAGTGACCACGCCGAAATGTAGGCCGAGTTTGGCACCGCTCCGGTGGGCCGACTCCACCCAGTCACCACCGGCCGCTGTTGTCGCACTGCCACCCGGCCACGGCGTCCACTCGATGTCCCGGCTCCAGGGCCGCACAGGCCGCAAAGTTCAGATGCAGTTTTCTCCGGCGATAGCACGGCTAGAAACCTCGGAGTCACACAGTCGGGAGCCCCTCTCCTTCAGAAACACGACCACGTAGCACAAGTTGAGGATCTCAGGCAGGATATCCGTGCGGGATGCAGAGGCTCACGGAGCCGGGGGTCTACGCTGCCGTCCCGGTCGCCATCTTGGCTCCTCCTCCCGAGTGGACGTTTTTGATTTGTTACCCCAAATTGTACTCGCGTCAAGGTCTTTACTAGCAAAATCTAAGTATTTGGCCTATGGAATACCTGATTCACTGCCTTCTTTGAATCTCGGGTTGTAGTAAAAAATAATTTTTGTGTGCTTAAGGTTGTGACAATATTCAAGGAAAGAGTCTTTACTGGCTATATCTTGACTGAGAAGCTCAACTTCCAATCGCATCTGAAATCTGTGTGTGGTCTGTGGTAGATTGAACAGTTTCCTAAATACTTTGTATTGTAACTGATCCAGAGGAGTTGTACATTTCAACTGAAAGATAGAGAGGGAATAAGATGATGACAGCAACAATATCAGCCCGTTGACATTTAAAATTGTGTCGCAGGAGAGCTTAGAGTCGGAGCCTTTTTATTTAATTCTATTTTTTTAATTTGGAGGAACAATGCCACATCGCATAGACATAAAAGAATAAAAACAGTCTGTACAATATCAAAACGATATCATAAATGCATATCATGGATCATCAATCGCCGACACCCTTGAAGACATCCAAAGAAGCCCCCACCCAAGCGATGTTCCGATGTTAAAGGGATTTCACAGGTTTAATTTATCATAAAAGAACCTCCAAACTTAATAACATCTCTTCATATTGCCACCATATTGCCAGACCTGGCAGAGAATAGCATCTCCCTTTCCCTGATCCTCTTCATTTTTTCTAGCCAATCCAGGTAACGGGCTACAAGCTTCGATCTCCACCTCTGTAGCATCAGAGACTGTGCCACCAACATAGCAATAACAAGCATTTGCAATGCAATAGGTCTCACATTTACGTGAGTGTAAGCTATTGGCATTGTAAATGACAATGCCTTTTATTTATGTTTTAAAAACCAAAACATAAATAAAAGGCATTGTCATTTACAATGCCAATAGCTCAAACTAGTGTAAATGCGAGACCTATTGCATTGCAAATGCTTGTTCTCTCCTTCCCTCTTGTCTATTGCCTCGCCCACGATGTTCACGAGGTTATGTCTCCCTGTTTTCCCCAAAGGATCTTGTTACAGGGAGACAGATGCCTCTAGGTTAGAAGTGTATGGAGGGGCGGGAGTTGGGAGCGGGAGGTGGTGGGGTGTTTATTTGTACAATGTTGTTCAGTTAGTACCCCCTCTCTTTCCCTGCATAGGTACCAGCATGCTTTATCATATCTCCACGCGGTTCTGGAGCAGTAACCCCTTGCACGCCACCACTAGGGCCACCTTCTTTGACTCAGCGGGCCTCTTTGGCAGGCCCCCTGTCCGCACTCTACACTAGTCTCCACTACTCTCACACATGACCTTTTGTCCTGGAATGTTAATGGCCTGCTGGATCAGGTGAAGCGAGCGGCTGTCTCTACCTTCACACAGTGACAGAGTTCTGAGGTTCTATTACTGCAGGAGGCCCATCTCCTTGAGGAGCGCTGTCCCTTTCTAGCACTTAAAGTGTACACTAGAGTCTTCCACTCCTTCCTTCTGATAGTTGTGCGGGTTACACATGGCCCACATGGACGCTTCATCACCCTGGAGGGCAGATTGGAGGGGTGGGCAGGCTCTCTGGTAAGTGTGTACGTACCCCGCCTCTTTGCACACTGGGTTTGGGAATCATTTTGTGCCTTCTTTTGCGCCTTCCACTGGGGCACACAAGAATAGGGGGTGACTTCAACGTGGTGCTGGACCCTGACTTAGATCTCACCAGGACCCCGTCAGCGTCTCAGCAGACCAATACCCATTACTATTATACATTGTATGCCCGCCCAGGGGATAGGAGCGAGGCTGTGTCCAGATCATTCCTCGACTCTGTCTCCCTTCCCAAACTACTGGTATCATACACTTGTCTGTTACACAAACCCTTCACTGGGGAGGAATTTGGAAAAGCATTGTCCGGCAAGACACCAGGGAAAACCCCGGGCCCAGATGCCTACCCCGTGGAATACTTTACCACTTTCCGAGAGACCCTCACCCCCACCTTTTATCACTATACAAGGTGGTTTGCTGCACCGGGTCCTTCTTGCTGAAATTGGCATCCGCTACGATCGTCGTAATACCTAAGACACTGCCCTTGTCAATGTGGGTCCAAAGGCCGATATCGCTCCTTAACTGTGAGGTCAAAATCTTCCATCTGTACTAGCCAACAGGCTCAAGCGTGTTTTACACGAGCTGGTGCAGCCCGACCAGTAAGGCTTCATGCCATCCCGCAGGATGAGACACTGCATCCGCCGGCTCCACTTGGCCCTGACTTACCGTCCCCGACTCCCACCCAACCTAGCTTTACTTCTCATCGACTTTGAGAAGTCTTTTGAAGTGGTGGACTGGGACTCCATCCACTTGGTGCTGGCTCATGCAGGTTTTGGGCCCAAGTTCCAGAGCATGATCCAAGTCCTAGATTCCAATCTCACCGACCTAGTCTGGGTCAATGGGGAACTCTTGGACGCTTTCACCATTGATCGAGGGACCGGACAGGGCTGCCCCCTGTCTCCCCTCCACTTCGCCCTGGCTATAGAACCTCTGGCCCAATGTATACGTACAGACCCTCAATACGTGGGCTGGGCCTGGAGCCGGGGGCATGAAGACCGTATCGCGATATACGCAGACAATGTCCTGCTTTACCTTGCTCGTTCGGCAGTGAGTGGCCCCAGATGTCTACAACTGCTGGAATGCTTTGGGGAAGCACCCGGATTGCGGATAAACCCTTCTAAGTCGATGTTGGTTTCCCTGGCACCGTTCAGAGAGAGTTTCGACTGGCAGGCGAGCATCTCTCTCCGCCCTCTGTTTAAAATACCTAGGCATATGGGTTGCCCTACACCCTGAACTAACGTGGGCCACCAACCTCCAACCTATGGTCCAAAAAGTGAAATCTTACCTTGCCAGGTGGCCGAACCTCCCCCTCAACGTCCTGGGGATGATCCTCCTGCGCTTTCTCTGTCTTTCAAAACTTATCGATCCCCTTACCCTGAACTTGGTTCTCTGTTCTGGACGGCGCCAACAAGACATTCCTGTGGACGGGCTCACGAGCGCGTATGGCCTTCGCACATTGCCAGCGGGGCCGTATGACGGCAGCTTGGGGACGACCAATCTCCACTTCTACTATCTGGCTTCCCATCTCCTCGTCCTCCACTAGAGGTTCAACAGGGGATGGTCGGACCCTGCCTATCGCCTGGAGCTTTCACTGATGGAATTTCCCCCAGAAACAGGCTGTTCTTTGTGGATCCCCGGTTCCCCTTTCCCTGCCTCTGGTAACCCGGGTGGTGTTTCTTGCGTGGCCTACAGCACTTCGGCATGTACCATGGGAGGCCAGACTCACGCAACAAAAGCCACTCAGGCAAGGTGCCTGATTGAAGGAGGTGTCCTCACTCCATGGTTTCCACTCCTGGGATCTCATTGGCATTACACAACTTAGGGATGTCTGGTCAGGGACACCCATGCGCTCCTTCCAAGACCTCCAACACAGCCACAGCCTCGACCATAGCCAATTTTACAAATAGCTTTAACTCAGACGCTATTGAAGCGCATCCCCTACCCACTGATACACTCCCAGAGTTTAGCTACCTGGAAGCCAAGTTACTTATGGGTAGTCTAGGCTGCTGTGGAATATCCCAGATTTACAGCACATTTGTCATCAACTCCCCTGGCTCACTTGACTACCTCAGAACCCGCTGGGAGAAGTGGGTGGGACCCATGGAGGACAAGGACTGGCGGGTCGCACTGATGGCCACGCAAGAAGTTACTTACTCCTCCAGACTCCGACTTGTTCAATCCTTCTACCTCTACTTAGCGTACCTCTCCCCGGCTCGCTTATACCGAGCAGGTCTGCGCCCCACCCCAACATGCCCTCGATGCGGGGTCAATCCCATGGACTTCTACCACATGGTTTGGTCATGTAGAGTAATATCCCACTACTGAACCAAAGTGACCCGTGAGCTGTCGGGGGTGCTGGGATGGGAAGTCTCCCTTTCTCCCATATTGATTATGTTAGGGGTGTTCGAGGACTCCGGAGGAACGAGGGCAGAAAGGGCATTTTTAGGCACGGTCCTCATGGTAGCGAAAAGGGATATTGTGACGCGTTGGTTGTCTCCAATGCCCCCTACCTTGTCTAAGTGGCAGAGGGTAGTCGACTGGTGCGCGCAGCAGGAACAAGTGGTGTTTGAAGCCCGTGGCTGCCCTCAGAAACATGGGCGGGTATGGAGGAAATGGCTAGGTCAGCTTTCTTAGTTACTTATGGAATTGTGGCTGTGGTCCTTCTTTTTGTGTATTACTATGTATTCGCCCTGCGTGGTGAATATACCATATTCTGTCATGTCCTATGTGCGTGCTGTGTGTTCACCTAGGCCGGTTTTGTTGCTGAAATTCAATAAAGTTTGTTATAAATCTTTTTTTTAAACTCTTACCGTTCATCTAAATAACACAAACTGTCAACTAAAATATGAAGCTCGCTACATTTTACTTTCAGTTCACGTGTGCACAAACCCTGTTTGTCTCTCGTTTCTGCTTTTGTCTTCGCATCTGCGTAACACGGATTTAGCCCAATTCTAAATCTTAAAACGCATTCCTTAACTTGGGACTTGGCATGGCCTCTATATAAGGGAATTCATCGTCATTACTCCAGCCTTTAACCAAAAACTGGGTAGGTGGTTCCCCCCCACATATAGCAGGTCCTCCTCTCTCGTGCTATTCCTTATGATGCCATGTAATTACTGCTTGGGGACCAATTGCCCTTTTTTCCCATCAATCTTGCGATAATGACAGTTTAGCACAGAGCTTTCCTAGCATACATTTAACTTGAAGGGCCCAATTCAGTCCACTTTTTTCGAACTCTTTTTTGTAGAGGTATGATATTTTTTGAGTTACCTTCCCCGTACAATCTCTGCCAAAAATTTAGCGTAGCTTGCAGCCCCTGATAGCTCCAGGCTGTAAGTTGACATCCTACCCTTATAACCTGCATCATGGTTGACAGCGGGAGAGCCAGGAGCCGTTTCATACATTTACCCTCCTCAAGATTCCAGTCCAGTTTACCACCTAGGGCTAGCCCTTCCACCCCATACTTTATTTGTGGGCATAACATTGCATTAAAAGCCGACAATAAGAGGCGTAAGAACGGCACTCAGTATTTCCTACTAAACGGTTGAAGGCCCCAGACCGAGGAGAATGCGATTGATTTTAATGCTCCTATGTGATCTCTCCAATTTAACTTGGTATCAAACCACATACCCAGATATTTATATTTCTCAACCACATGAACTTTTCCCCGCCTAGGCGCCATTAAAAGGCCCCCTTTCTTTTCCCCAGAATCATTATTTTGGTTTTCTCCAAGCAACAATCATGGAAGATAACCAGTTTCCTATGGAGCCCCAACTCTGTCATATTCACTATCACCCGATCGTCTGCGTATAATAGACAAGAGAAATGGGTCCCGCCCATCTTTGGGCATAAGCCACTGGCTTTGTGTAGTGTGTTTTGTAGGTCAGACAAGAAAAGAGAGAACAATAAGGGGCCAGAACATAGCCCTGCAGTATGCCATTCCTTATCTGGATTCTCTTTGATAAAGTCCCTCAGGTATCCAAGATCACTCGAGCCCAGTTCTGGCTGTGCAGTTCTTGGATAAGCGAGAGCAGCGCCTTGTTGATGCCTTCACATTACCTGCTGTTATCATATCTTCAAAATACACGTTAAATGGTCTTTGACTCTGGTCAGAGTACTTTTTCCCCACTCACGTCATGCGATTGGACGATTTTGGTACCTTTCTGAATCCTATGAAATGCATGCAGTGGATGCATGAAGGACTATTTTACACCTCATAAGTACACTGAATCCCCACACCTTCAGTTCTAATGAATGGGACAGTTTATTGTTGTATAACGCCTGCGATGTTCACCCACTCCTTTGTTTGACAATGGGCTTAAGGCTCACAAGAGGCTCTAACACTGCATTGGCAATTATGGGACACAAACATAAGAAGCCCCCTTGCAGGCCTAAATCTGTATAGCATGTCTTAAAGTCACTATGTACATGGAACTGTTATTGAATGAACTTTTTCTGAAAGGGTTGCACTGAAATGAAGCGTACGAAATGGTGAATGAATAATTCCTCAAAACCAGACCAAGTACCGTCTACAATCAAAATTGGCAAATTAGAAGTGCCTCATTGTAACTGGGTTTGATGACCGATATTTATTTGTGGGCATCACCTTAGTTCATTGTCTCTTCTGCTGGGATGAGGAGACAGGTTGAGCATGAAATATGCTTTAGGTTAGTTCAGACTGAAACCGTGGGTTCATAGCTAATGAAAAAGGGGAACAGCTGCGTGTCACGAGCTTGTTTTTTTAGTACAAAAATAACGACTTGAGCTAGAATAAAATAAGGTTTGAGAATTATGTAACTTCAGTTCCTTTTTTAAAATTACATTTTGGACTTTATTTCAATTGTCTGGTTATCACCTTCATCACAGGGGGGCTTCCATGCTCGGAACAGTATTAGTAATGGCATAGCGAAAATGATTCTGTTACAGAATAAAGAAAAGAGGGGGAAAAAAACAACAGGAGTAAAAAGTGGAAAATGTAAAACTGTTCAGCTTGGCTGTATTAGGAAAATTGAAAATTGTAATAAAGATATTTAAACAAAAAAAATCACAGGGGGGCTTCCATTTATGACATGAGAGTAGACAAACCACTAAGTGGACTCTGTGGAGATGCACACATTTGCTGTGTATTTGGTAATTTGTGAAGCTGCTTCTGCATTGTTCTCTTAAGTTTATTTGAATGAACGCTTTGTTGCGTCTTCTGGCGCCGCGCTGCCCTATGGTCCTCATTATAATTCACGGCAAGTCCTGTGCTATGTATAACTCTCATTTGTACCAGAGTAGTGTAATGATAGCAGGAGGTGCTCTGCCATGGGCTGCTTTCTGCTGCAGGATGGTGTGTCGATTTTTATCTCAACTCCTCCGATGTCAGAGCCAAACGACCACTGATCTGCACTTAAAACCTCACACCAATCCAGCAGGAAAATGCAGCAGGAAGTTAATTTACTGTTTCAAGCTACAACCAAACTGACAATTGAATAAGATATGCTTAGGAAGTGTATATCAAATTTTGACATTTATTTACAAAACTTCAGATGGGAAACATTTAATCGATAATATAGACTATCACATTAATAAGGTCAAAAGTTCCCTTCCTTGGGATCTTGGAGCGCGAGCCACAACATTTTGATGCGAGGAATCTTGCAGTCCTTTGCCAATAGAAAGAGGGGAGGATGAAACGGGGGAGTGGAGGGGGGCTGGAGACCCTGGAGTATTTGCGTGGTGGCACAAATCCTTAAAATTTAGCACCAAGATAATATTGCCGCTTCCTGACTAGCTGTTCCAAGATTTCCATTCAGGCTAGCTTTTCATTTCGGGTTTCAAACATTCCCTCAGCTTTCCCTGTTTATTGGATCAATCAGTGTTGACTTTAAGTCCTGCTAGTTCCCTAGGACTACAAGTATTGAGAAAGTAGGCAAGCAGACAGGAGTAAATACACACACGCAGGCGCGCACACACACACACGCTTTCAGGAGGTACATTGCATTCATAGAATCACTTGACTATCCTACACAGTCCATTATAATTGTATGATAATTGCAAACATAATTGACAAGCTTTATAATAGATATGAATAACTACTTTGAACTGCTACAGGAGAACACTGTGATTTCTAAAACCTGTGAGGAAGTGTTGGAAACGCCCACTCCCACACTAGAAGGGGTGGTGGTGGACTCCCCGAACACACTGTGGTAGCTTGGCTCGAGTGGTCAGGAAACAGGCGCAGTGCTAAGCATACAATATACCCATACAATAACCATGCGTGCATCCGTTCCAAAAACGACTCTACACCGTAAAAATTATGAAAATATTCTTTCTTTATCTTTTTCTCTTAGTTGCTGATTGGAAAAATAAATAGGTCAATCACAATATACAAGTTTCAATTAGTGCAGATCAAATAAATATTGGCTGTTTGATGAAATAAATAGGGGTGATCATAAATAACAGGGCATAAATACAAGTGCAATATATACAGACAATTAAATACTTTGAGGCAATAAATACTGTACCAATAAATATTGTACACCATCAAGTCCTGTGGACCTATAAATATAGTGCAGCAATAAATAGGTAAAAATTCAATAAATACAGTACCCCCAATAAATAATTAAAAGTATACAGCAACCCTCATGTAATCAGATGACACTTCAATTCTTAAGGGCTGATTTGGCCCAGGCACAGCTTGTAGGGTTGTGGAAGGCTTGAGGGGGGCTACTCCCTGGCTGGGACAAGGCTGAGGCCTAAGCTGAGGTAGATCAAAGGGGGGAATACCAGTGCCCTGGCTTTCTCTCTCCACACAACCTCTACCTCGGTCTCCGACGACTCCGGAGGGCGGACTTCACTCCTCCGATGACGCCGCTCACTCGACCTCGGTTCACTTCCTCCTCGACCTCTGGTATTCCTCACGACCTCCGTCGGCGCCCTCTCACGACCTCAGGCGGCTCCGGGTACGACGTCTGCTACTTCAGTCAGCGCCGCTTCTCCACCTCGGGCTCCAGGTCTTCAGGCTACTCGACGCCGGACTCCAGGGAAACCAGTTCTCAGGTCAGAATCTTGCTGTTTTCTTGGTTCTAAGGCCTGTTCCTGCTGTCCAGGTCCTTAGGATAAGTTTCTTCTGTCTTCTTCCCACACAGGGCTATAGGCTGGGATCCATCAGTAGGGACAAGTATCAAGGGTGGGTTTATGGACCCCACTCCAGGCACAAGTTTCCACCCCTGCTGCTTCACTCCTTCCTCCTTCACTGTTGTGCTCCTCTCTCTTCACCAGTCAGGTGCCAACTGCCAGCTCCAACTGCCAACTGCCTCTCTTATCCTCCCAACATTCTAAACGGTCTCCAACTGTCACAGAGTTCTGGAATCTCCTGGAATGTTCTGGAAGGTGCTGGTAGGTTCCAGTGGATGCTGGTGATGTCACAGGTGGCCACCATTTTGTGCTCCAGGCCCTCAGACAGAAGTTTCAGGGGTAGCTAAAATGGCTCCCTGAATCTGCAGCAACACGAAAAAGTCTGGTGGTTCCCAAAAAGGAAAAATTCAAACAGGGTTTGAGGCAAAAGTGGGACAAAATAAATAATGATGAGGAGGGACCACCCAAAGGGCCGACAGGTCTAACACGCGTCCCCCCCAGCTGAGAGTGGGGAGAGCTACCCAACCCCTTGGGAGTTCTCATCACTAAGGCGGAAATACCTTGAGAGACCGTCTGCATTGGCGTGGTCCACTCCAGGCCGATGTTCCACCTGAAAGTCCATCCCCTGTAGGGAAATAGACCACCTCAACAACTTGGGATTCTCCCCCTTCATTTGCATCAGCCAACGAAGGGGTCGGTGGTCGGTCTGAACTAGGAAGTGCGAGCCAAACAGGTATGGCCGCAACTTCTTCAGAGCCCATACCACTGCAAAGGCTTCACGCTCTATTGCACTCCACTTCTGTTCCCTGGGAAGTAGTCTCCTGGATAGGAAGACCACAGGTTGATCCAGACCCTCTTCGTTGAGTTGCGATAACACTGCCCCAATGCCATGTTCTGATGCATCTGTCTGGACAATGAACTTCTTGGAAAAGTCTGGGGCCCTTAAGACCGGGGCCTCGCACATGGCTTTCTTCAATTTCTCAAAGGCTTGCTGACAAGCCTCCGTCCAGGCTACCCGTCGAGGTTGTTTCTTGGACGTGAGCTCCGTGAGAGGGGCTACGATGGTACCGTACCCCTTCACGAAGCGGCGATAGTATCCCGTGAGGCCCAAAAATGCTCGGACCTCAGTCTGTGTCTTGGGGGGTTCCCAGGCCATGATGGCCTCGATCTTCGCCTGGAGGGGTTGCACCGTTCCCCTACCCACCAAGTGTCCAAGGTACACTACCGACCCCTGCCCGATCTGGCACTTGCTGGCCTTGATCGTCAATCCAGCTTGTCTCAGGGCCTGGAGAACAGCTTGCAGGTGACGCAAGTGATCCTCCCAGCTGCTACTGAAGACGGCTATGTCATCCAGATAAGCAGCAGAGAAACTCTCCATCCCGGTGAGGATCTGGTTTACCAGGCGCTGAAACGTGGCAGGTGCGTTCTTGAGCCCAAAGGGCATCACACAGAACTGGTAGTGGCCATTGGGCGTGGAGAAGGCTGACCTTTCCCTTGCTCCATCAGTCAAAGAGATCTGCCAGTACCCCGAAGTAAGGTCAAAGGTACTTAGATATTGGGCAGCTCCCAGCCGGTCAATTAATTCATCCGCCCTAGGGATCGGATGAGCATCAGTCTTTGTCACTGAATTCAGTCCCCGGTAGTCCACACAGAACCTCAGTTCTGGTTGGGCACCCGGTGGTGCAGCTTTCGGTACTAACACCACCGGACTGGACCAGGGGCTGCTAGAAGGTTCAATCACTCCTAGCTCCAGCATCTTAGTGACCTCACTATGAATGCTGGCCTTCACCTTGTCTGACATCCGGTAGATCTTGGACTTCACAGGTGGGCTGTCTCCTGTGTCCACGTCATGGACGCACAGGTGAGTCCTACCCGGGACAAGGGAGAACAACGAAGAGTACTGCCCCAGGACCTGGCGACAGTCCTCCTGCTGTTCAGGAGTTAGAGATGGGGAGAGAATCACTCCCTCCACCGACCCATCCTTTTCTTGAGACGCAAACAGATCAGGGAGAGGCTCGCTTTCCACGTCCTCTCCTCCGTCAGTCACCATCATCAAGATGACTTCGGGCCTCTCGTGGTGGGGTTTGAGGCGGTTGGCATGCAGCACCCGCAGGGGCTGACGAGGGGTCTTCAGGTCCACCAAGTAGGTAGCCTTACCCTTCTTCTCCAACACCTCAAAGGGTCCTGACCAGCGATCCTGGAGGGCACTAAGCTCTCCTGGTTCGATCACCCACACCTTCTGGCCAGGCTCCAACTCCACCGGGTGAGCGTTGTGGTCATACCACGCCTTCATTACTGCTTGGCTGGCTTCCAAGTTGTCAGAAGCTTGCTTCCACAACTTAGCCATTTGGCTCCGGAAGGCCAGCATGTAGCTCACCACATCCTGGGGGAGCTTTCTGGGAGTTCTTTCCCATCCGTCTCTCACCAGGTTAAGAGGTCCGCGTACAGGGTGCCCATACAGAAGCTCGAAGGGGCTGAAGCCCACTCCCTTCTGTGGCACTTCCCTGTATGAAAAAAGTAAACAGGGTAGGAGGACGTCCCATTTCCTCCGCAGGCTTTCAGGCAGACTTCTGATCATGCCTTTCAAGGTATTATTAAACCTCTCCACCAGACCATTGGTCTGGGGGTGGTAAGGAGTCGTGAACCGGTAGGTCACTCCACACTCCTTCCACATTGCCCGCATATACGCTGACATGAAGTTGGTCCCCCTGTCGGACACAACTTCCTTGGGAAAACCCACTCGGGTAAAGATTCCCATCAGGGCCCTTGCCACAACAGGTGCTGTTATGGTCCTCAGAGGTATTGCCTCTGGGTACCGTGTGGCATGATCCACCAGAACCAGGATAAACCTGTGACCAGCTGTAGTCGGTGGATCTAATGGACCCACAATGTCGATGCCCACCCTTTCAAAGGGGGTGCTAACGACAGGAAGTGGTTCCAGGGGAGCTTTCAGCTTCACCCCTGTTTTCCCACTGGCTTGGCAAGACACACATGTCCGGCAGTAGGTATCGGACGTCACTTTCATCTGAGGCCAATAAAAGTGTGGGACAAGACGGGCGAAGGTCTTGTCTTGCCCCAGGTGTCCTGCCAATGGTATCTCGTGAGCCAACTCCAGAAGGAAGGCTCGATAACGTTGAGGAACTACCAAGGCTCGTGACGATCCATGTAGGGGTGCCTTGGGTTCACTGTAGAGGAGGCCATCCTCCCAGTAAACACTGTAGTTCCCTTCAACGTTCCCTGCTGCCTGGGCTTCGGCCTGTCGCCTCAGCCCCTCAAGGGTAGGGCACTCCCTCTGGCCCTGGCAGAATTCCTCCCTGGACGGGCCTCCCTCCACGTGCCACTCGGCCGGGATGGGTAGGTCCTCCAGGTGGGTAACGTCCCCCTCCGCAGACTCCTGGTCCACCACCTCCGGTGGCCTATCCGTCCTACGGGGTGAAGACGCCGAGGCAGGCTCCTCCTGTCCTCGGTTCTTCCCTTGACTGGCAGCTGGCTGGGCCTTTGTTCCAGGCTCCAGCCGAAATGAACTCCCTCTTCGGGTAGTCTCGGACCTTGTGCTAACACAGGCCCAGTCAGGTGTACCCAGCATCTCGGTGTGAGTCCGGTATTCCACCTCCTTCCAAGCGTTGTGCTCCATGTCATTGCCCAGCAGACAATCGACTGGCACGGCAGGGCTTACGGCAACTCGAAGTGAACCTGCAACCCCCCCCCATTCAAAGGGAACCTCGGCCACTGGATAGTGACCTGTTCTGCCGTCAGCCATCGCGGCTGGGTGGAGTACATCGGGAATTACCTGCTCTGGAGACACCAGCTGGCTACGCACCATAGTCATACTGGCTCCTGTGTCCCTCAGAGCCTCCCCTCTTTGGCCGTTGATGGTGATCCACTGCCCATACTTTGCGGTATTTGCGGGCACCTGGATCTTAGGAACCATCTCCCGTTCTCCCACGGACACTAAAGTGACACCCGCCCACTCCCTTCCCTTAGTTAAGGGCATCTCCTCCCCGAGCACTACACTAGCTACTCCGGGGGGCTTTCCTCCAGTGGGAGGGGGTGATCGTTTCTGACACTTCGGATCTCCTTTATAGTGTCCAACGCCACCGCACTCGTAGCAATGGACAACCCTTGGCTGCTGACTCTGGCCAGGATTAGGGTTTCTGGGTGGGTTAGCCTTAGGGGTGAATCCTGTTCCCTTCCCTTGGAAGTTATTTTGGGGGCCTTTGGAGAACTCCTTTTTCTTTTCCCCTCCTTCTTTCTTCTGGGGGGCGCCCTGTCCGGCCTTTTGAGTATCCCCTCCAGTCCCCCTTGTGGACACCCGGGTACTAGCCCAAATGTCCGCCTCCTCAGCAAGCTTCCGGGGGCTGGTCAGCTTGCTATCCACCAGGTGTTGCCGCAGTTCAGGGAAACATTTCTCGAGTAGGTGTTCCTTCAGTACTAGGTCAAACAGCTCCTCGTAGTTCCTTACTTCACTGCCCTGAATCCAACCTTCCAGTGCCTTCTTTGCATAGTCCAGGAAGTCCACCCAATTCTGTGTGCCCAGTTTGTGACTACCCCTGAACTTCTGTCTGTACTTTTCAGGTGTTAGTCCAAACTTTCTGATGAGCGCCAGTTTCATGGTGGGGTAGTGGGTCTGCTCATCCTCTTCGAGGGCCAATAAAGCATCCCTACCAGCTGGAGGCATGTACTTATACAATCCCCCTCCCCAGTACTTCACTGGAACCCCATGGGCCCTCAACGAGACTTCATAGGCTGCTAGCCACTTGGCGATGTCATCACCCACCCCATAGCTAGCTACTATGTCCTTTGGCAGGTAAGGTTTGGGTTCCCTGGTGGACTCTTGGATTTGGCTGCCACCATTAGGAACAGTTGGTGCCCCAATTCTTAGGATCTGAAGCTCTATCTCCTTCAGTCTTATCTCATGAGCCATCCTCTCTTTCTCCGTCTCATGAGCCAACCTCTGTTCCTCCTTCTCCTTCTCCAGCTTTGCTAAATCCCATGTGAGCTGTCTTTTCTCTCTCCGATCTGCTAACTCCACGCTGGATAAGCCCCCGCTAGAGACAGTGCTGCCCTTCCTAGAAAGTGTCCTGGGCCCTGCTGACAGGTTCCCCACCTCAGGTTGGTACATCTCAGCCCCCTCGGGGTCAGGCTCTCCATCCCTGTCTTCCTCCTCAGCCTTGCTTTCTCGGCGTGCCTCCCCCCAAGCCCTTAAGCTGGTTTGGAGTGCACCCTTCTTTGCTCCTGGGGGACAGTACACCCCCTCCCGCTGGCAAAACTCCCTGAGTTGGGCCACAGTGTACGTTTCTAAATCTTCCAGTACAAACTCCATCTTGCCCACTCAGGTTAGAGGACAGGTTTTGTGCAGTAACAATGCAGGGGGGTACCTTTAATAATACCTCCTCCCACCACCAGAGTAAATTTGGAAAAAAACAAAAACCCACAATTAGGAAGGCCGCTGTGAGAAAACTCCCGGTGTAGGCCTATGGACTACCCACAGTTATTGTTGAGTATATGTAGGCACAGCTCTATCCCACCGCTGAACACCAATTTATGTTGGAAACGCCCACTCCCACACTAGAAGGGGTGGTGGTGGACTCCCCGAACACACTGTGGTAGCTTGGCTCGAGTGGTCAGGAAACAGGCGCAGTGCTAAGCATACAATATACCCATACAATAACCATGCGTGCATCCGTTCCAAAAACGACTCTACACCGTAAAAATTATGAAAATATTCTTTCTTTATCTTTTTCTCTTAGTTGCTGATTGGAAAAATAAATAGGTCAATCACAATATACAAGTTTCAATTAGTGCAGATCAAATAAATATTGGCTGTTTGATGAAATAAATAGGGGTGATCATAAATAACAGGGCATAAATACAAGTGCAATATATACAGACAATTAAATACTTTGAGGCAATAAATACTGTACCAATAAATATTGTACACCATCAAGTCCTGTGGACCTATAAATATAGTGCAGCAATAAATAGGTAAAAATTCAATAAATACAGTACCCCCAATAAATAATTAAAAGTATACAGCAACCCTCATGTAATCAGATGACACTTCAATTCTTAAGGGCTGATTTGGCCCAGGCACAGCTTGTAGGGTTGTGGAAGGCTTGAGGGGGGCTACTCCCTGGCTGGGACAAGGCTGAGGCCTAAGCTGAGGTAGATCAAAGGGGGGAATACCAGTGCCCTGGCTTTCTCTCTCCACACAACCTCTACCTCGGTCTCCGACGACTCCGGAGGGCGGACTTCACTCCTCCGATGACGCCGCTCACTCGACCTCGGTTCACTTCCTCCTCGACCTCTGGTATTCCTCACGACCTCCGTCGGCGCCCTCTCACGACCTCAGGCGGCTCCGGGTACGACGTCTGCTACTTCAGTCAGCGCCGCTTCTCCACCTCGGGCTCCAGGTCTTCAGGCTACTCGACGCCGGACTCCAGGGAAACCAGTTCTCAGGTCAGAATCTTGCTGTTTTCTTGGTTCTAAGGCCTGTTCCTGCTGTCCAGGTCCTTAGGATAAGTTTCTTCTGTCTTCTTCCCACACAGGGCTATAGGCTGGGATCCATCAGTAGGGACAAGTATCAAGGGTGGGTTTATGGACCCCACTCCAGGCACAAGTTTCCACCCCTGCTGCTTCACTCCTTCCTCCTTCACTGTTGTGCTCCTCTCTCTTCACCAGTCAGGTGCCAACTGCCAGCTCCAACTGCCAACTGCCTCTCTTATCCTCCCAACATTCTAAACGGTCTCCAACTGTCACAGAGTTCTGGAATCTCCTGGAATGTTCTGGAAGGTGCTGGTAGGTTCCAGTGGATGCTGGTGATGTCACAGGTGGCCACCATTTTGTGCTCCAGGCCCTCAGACAGAAGTTTCAGGGGTAGCTAAAATGGCTCCCTGAATCTGCAGCAACACGAAAAAGTCTGGTGGTTCCCAAAAAGGAAAAATTCAAACAGGGTTTGAGGCAAAAGTGGGACAAAATAAATAATGATGAGGAGGGACCACCCAAAGGGCCGACAGGTCTAACAGGAAGTACATTCTTTATTTAAGTATAGGTATATATAGGCACATGAAAGTTGCATAGATCTTAACTTATTCAATTTTCTTGCATAAAACTTTCTTGTAATTACATAATAGAATTATTGTGTTTTCTGAAAACTGTATCTTCCCAGCACATGTCCAAGGATCTTCTCCTGACAGATATTGTTCAAACGC
Source organism: Triturus cristatus (assembly GCF_964204655.1). Lineage (NCBI taxonomy): Eukaryota > Metazoa > Chordata > Amphibia > Caudata > Salamandridae > Triturus > Triturus cristatus. The sequence continues at coordinate 270,534,211 of NC_140592.1, read as the reverse complement.
CTCAGTCACTCCTCCAACCATATGCAGCTGGATAAAATGTCAGAACATGGGTCATAGACGCAGTGTCCAATGAACAGATTCTACATGGGCATGTTTCCTAATTGCATTTTAAATTTCCACGTTCTGAAATTTAAATTTCAGGAATTCATATTTGTTTGGCAGCTTACAAAAGCATATAAATACCATTGATCATCTAAGACCATATAGCGAATAGTTTTACCAAGTCATTCTCAAAGCCCTTCTGTTTTAGGAATAGCTTAGCTTCTCTTTTTAGTTACTCTCTTGGTAAGAGGACATTTACATGCATAGCAGATATGCCATACTCTGCAAGTAATGCTCCCAATATGGTAGAGTAAGAATCCAGGAGATATGCAGAATTTTGTCAACAATGCCAAAGGACCATTAAATTATATGGAGGAGCCTTTAGTTAAAAGTCATAAAATATAGCCGCTTCGATCAGTCAAGTTACCCATCGATACCTCCACTACAGCACAGTAAGTGTACAACATTTCACAACTTTATCTCAGAAGCCTAAATGTAATAAGCCCAACAATTATTATATTTACCATTGATGACCGTAGTGCAGCACAGTATAACTGTAGAACCTACAACAGCTCGCTGGGAAAGGGACAGATTAAAGGGTTGGGGTAACCATCACATTGATTGCTAAAGCCTTTTAAGCCCAAAATGACATGAATTCTTTATATTTCTGAGTTTGTCGAAATTTCAATTTAGCCTAGAACGTGTATTCCACTGTAGACAGTTTTATTGATACACAGGGCTGCCTGTTAATATCCTAAATAAAAAGCCTTGACAAAGTGTGAGTGAGAAACATGTCGACTAATAATACAACAATTAATAAATACTAAAGCAAGACGTGCTCGCCCAAGTGTTTATTCCATAAAACATTGTATTGCATGCTATATGATTGTCAATATTAGACTACATATACACATGCATATGATCTATTACATATAATTTAATGAACATGTTCTTTTCCATGCCATTTTTGATTAGTAAATATTATTCCTTTTTTATGGAGCTTGACCCTTTTTTTTTCTTTCTCAAAAACCTTTATTGAAAATGACACAGCCAAATTACAATATTGCACCAAAACAAAATACTATGCACTACAATGCGGCAGAGAAAATCAAAGGATACCACGCACATGTATAACAAGAAAACAAAAAAGAAACATGCCAATGTAATAAGTCAGGGTAACACCAATATCAATGAAGAGAAATTGACTTGCACTGCGCCATGTGTGTAAAAGAAAGGGGGGGGACACTGGTATTCGGGTGAGGAAAGGGAGAAGAGAGGAAGAGACTCATTGAATTACACCGGTGGCCACCACGGGCGGGGTGCCGGCGGGCAGCGCAGGAGAGGTCGCCGGGTGTTGGGAAGTGTGACTTAAGAGGTTGGAGGTGAGCGGACCCCAAATATTCAGCGGGCGGGATCTGGCAGGCATATGGTCTCAGAATTCGGACAGGAGGGTCTGGCAACGGGAAGCATCCTCAAGCCAGAGGGCTGCCTTCGGCTCGGGCCAGCGACCCCAGCACATGGAAATCCTGTGCCGCGCAAGGACCAACAACATAGCAATCAGTTTGCGGGAGACATTTGGACAAAATTTGACAAAGTCTAAAAGGTAAAGCAAAGGGTCAGGTTGGAACGGGAAGGAGGTGATCTCGGAAATGACAGCGCATACCTCACGCCAGTAATCAGAGATCTGTGGGCAAAACCAGGCGAGGTGGGAAAAGTCGGCTGCAGGCGCCGAGCAGCGCAGGCACCTGTCGCTAGCAATGAGTCCCATCTTGTGTAATTGTACCGGGGTCCGGTAGAACCTGTGTAAATACTTAAAGTGAATAAGGCGCAGATGGTAGTTGGGGGAGAGGCGTTTGATCTAAGAACAGCAATATAGCCAGTCAGCCTGGGAAATTTCGACACCCAAGTCCATCTCCCACGCTGCGCGCACCTGTCAGTGGAGATGGAGGAGGCTGCTAGCGTGTAAGCGTAAATTGTGGAGACCAGTTTCTAAGGGGAAGGTATGTGTAGAGAAAATTTAGAGAAGCCATCGAGGGGGGAGGCTGGGGAAAAGAGGGATGAAGCTTCCTGCAGTTCGCCCGGAGCTGATAGTAAAGCAAAGTGTCACGAGGTAAAGCAAAGTGTCACGAGGGCCAGAATCAGTAGTAAGTGTATAGAACGTGTTCTCTGGATAGAGATCAGACATGGTGGAGAGCCCGAGACGAGTAGCGTGTTTCGCCATCCCCGAAGATTGGAGGGGAGGAAAGGCCGGGTGGTGAGTAATGGGCATCGCGGCTGCGGAGAGCAAGTCTGAACCAGAGAACTTTCGGAGCCCATCCCACACCCAGGGCAGGGTCTCGACCGTATAGACCTCAACGCCGGAGAGAACAGGGCGGTGGAGAGCGGCCACGGGGCGGCCAGGTCAGTCTCGACCGCGACGTGGGGCTGGAACGGAGTGGGGTGAAGAAAGCTGGCCTGGGCACTGTGGGCGTAAAGTTTAAGGTCAGGGACACCGAGAGCGCCGCACGACATAGGGAGGGTTAAGATATTATATGCAAGCCGGGGTTGACGGGCAGCCCAAATTAGGGTGATCACGAGGGAGCGGCGTTTACGAAAGAAGTGAGCAGTGAGGGGCATGGGAATATTGAGGAACAAATGTAAAATCTTCGGGAGCACCACCATCTTGGCAATGGCGATGCGACCGGCCATAGAGAGTGGCAAACGACTCCAGAGGGGGATTTTGGATTCCAACCAGTCTACCTCATGTCTGAAGTTGGCTCTCCAGAGTTCGTCAACGTCCCTACTCAACCAGATCCCGAGGTACCTAGTGGGCTCATTTGCCCATACAAAAGGATAGTCCGGATCAAAGGGCAATGTAGCGTCGGTGAGAGAAAACAGCACAGACTTGTTCCAGTTCACCTGGATGCCGGAGTATCCGCCAAAGCGAATTCACCTCTCGGACTAGAGGACTGAGGTTTTCTTGGGGATGGCGGACGTCTAGAGTAACGTCATCAGCATACATGGAAACAAGAAAGCGCGAGACGCGAAGCCGATGCCTCTCTGGGTGTGGTGTTGGCGCAGTCGAGCTGCCAGAGGCTCCATTGCAATGGCAAAAAGCATGGGCGACAACGGGCAGCCCTGCCGTGTGCCACGCTCGATGGGGATGGGATCGGAGATTTGGCCGTTGAGTCGAAGGCGGGTGGTGGGAAGAGTATAGAGGAGCAGAACTTTACGTATAAAAACCGAACTGAAAACCAAGTGAGGGAGAAGATAAAATAGAAAGGGCCACTTGAGGGTGTCAAATGCTTTAGTGGCGTCTAGCAGGGCCGCCACTGCCGGGAGCGCTGAGTTTATTTGATGGAGAACGGAAAAAATGGTCCGGAGGTTATGGGAGGTGGCGCGGCCAGGGATGAAACCGGACTGATCCGGGCGAGCGATTAGCGGCATGAGGGGAAGGCGGCGCGAAGCGAGCATTTTGTCAAATTTTTTTGTCCGTGTTTATTAGTGACAGGGGGCGGTAAGAGTCCCGTGATTCGCAGGGTGAGTAAGGCCTCGCGGCGCAATGGCGGGGACTGTCCCGTCTCGAAGGACTCATTGTACATGGCGGCTAGGTGGGGGACCAGAGTGGGGTCGAAGGCTTTGTAGAATGAGGCCGGCAGACCGTTCAGGCCAGGAGCCTTATCGCCTGGCGTTCCATTTATTGCAGCTAGTATCTCTTCTTTGGAGAAAGGCTCGCCTAGATACTCCCGGTGGGGATTACCCAGCCATAACAGTTGGAGGGTGTTGAAGTATTGATCCAGTAGCTCGCGCAAGGGACTGAGCCGGCCGTGTAAAGTTGCGTGTAGAATGAAATAAAGCGCGCCTTGATTTTGTTGGGTGAGGTCGTACGATCGGGACCGCCGTCGCGGAGGGCGTTGATATAAGATGCAGCCCAAGGCCGGCGAAGAAGGTTGGCAAGGGTTTTGCTGGGGCGATCACCCTTGCCAAACCGGCGCGCTCAAGCCTCCCTGCCGAGAAAGGAAAGTTCTCTGTCGGCCTCGTCGGCGAAATCTTTCAATTTCCCCCGGATCTGAGCGAGCTTATCGGGACTGGGGTCCTGAGCATGGGAAGAGTCGAGGTCCTTAATCTCCCTTTCCAATTTGCAAAGAGTGCCACGAATGAATCGGAGAACGCCGGACTGTTTAGAAATACACTCGCCACGGATTACGACTTTGAAACTCTCCCACAGCGTGGATGGTGAATCTACTGAACCCTCATTTAGTTCGAAGAAGCGCGTAAATGCGGTCTGAATTGCATCGCAGAATACAGAATCGCGGAGAGCATTCGGAGGGAGCCGCCAAGAGAAAGCGCGACAGGGAGAGAGGGGAAGGCGCAAACTTAAGCGAACGGGAGCGTGATCCGAGAGGGTGCGCGCCATGTGATCGACGGAGGTGAGCTAAGTCAGAGTGTCCGGGGTAGTGATCCAGAGGTCCAGGCGGGACCAGCAGCCACGGGAACCAGCTGCACAAGTACCCTCACGCGCGTCAGGACGAGTATGACGCCATGCATCATACAAGGAGTTGTCCGCAAGGATGGAATTGAGGAGGACGGTGGCGCGCAGGTGAAGGGCACGGGGGCCGGACCGATCAAGTGAAGAGGACGGCGTTCTATTAAAATCCTCACCCCATAGGAGCGCAGCAGGGCTAAGAGCAGAGATGTGATGCCAAACTTGTGCAAAAAAATCAGGGTCGTCACAATTAGGACCATAAAGGACGCAAGTTTCAGAGGCTGAGCATGGAGAGAGCCGCGAAGAACCACAAAGCGGCCCCTGGGGTCGATTACCACCTGTGAGGTCAGCCAGGGGAGCCCCCTGCGCACCAGGATAGAAACCCCCCCCGGAATAATTGGAATAGTAAGAGGAATGAATCTCGCCCCACTGTCGGGAGAGGAGCCTGGAGGACGTGGCGGGCAGGAGATGGGTTTCCTATAAAAAGCATAAGTCCACTCTGTGACGAATAAGGTTGGCATGTACCAGCCGCGCTTTACGGTGGTCGTTTAGCCCCCGGACATTCCAGGTCCAAAGGACCGTGTCAGTCATAGTGTCGTGTCAGGGAGAAAAATAATAAACAAGTCAGTTGGGGGGGAGGGAAGGTGCGTGGCGGTGCAAGCGGAGCTGCCGCAGAAGGAGCAAGTGTAAGGCGAGTGCATTAAGCATGAAGACGCAAAAAGGTGTCATAACCATAATGAAAAGAAGGGCCCCACAAGAGGGCGAAAGGGAGACCTTCAAAGTGCACTCGGCTGAGGAACAGGCAATGAAAGTGCATGAAACTGACATGGCAATGAATACATCAGGTGCATATAACAGGAATGCAAAATGGTAGAGGTGTGTCGTGAAAAGGTGAATAGCATATGTCAATACAAGAACACACAACAAAACCTTAATGGGTGATAACATTTCCCAAATACCCCTAGCGCAGCCTCCCATCCCACTCGACCCAAGAGACAGCCCCAGGAGACCCACCACCCCCACTCCAACCCCCAATCAGGCTGAGATACCACCCATTCCCACCCCAGGGACTCACAACTAGGAAAAAGAAAGACAATGTCAAAGAAGGGAATTATCCCGTGGGGACATGGCATCGCTCAGCATACACCCTTGCTGATAAGGCAAGGTGGCCAAGCCCAAAGCATGTCAGACAACCAACAATAACTTCCCCAATGGCAGAGGAACAGAAGCCCCTGTGTGTTGACCGGGAAAGGCACGACCCAGAAAGCTGGAGTAACAGAGAAAATCAGCGTGGGGCTGGCCAGATAGCCACAAATACTGCAAACAATAAACAAGAGTTAAGGCAATCATTATCGCTAAGACGGTCAGCGGAAGTGTCCTGAGATGCAGCAGAGGAGGTGCGATGCGACCTGTCCAGTTTCTTGGCAAAGGCGAGGGCGTCATTGGGGTCTGAGAAGACGAGCGTTTTAGAACCCTGCCGGACCCTCAGCTTCGCGGGATATGCCAGAGAGGAGGAGACTTCGTGCTTTTGGAGGGTCCGCTTAGCTGGGAGTAATTCACAGCGAGCAGCCTGAACAGTGATTGTATAGTCTGGGTAAAACGAGAGAGAGTTGCCCTGGTGTCAGATTTCGCCCTTCTCCCTGGCCACACGGAGGATGGCATTGCGGTCTCTGAAATTCAGGATTTTGTCAATGATGGGGCGGGCCGGCAATCCTGGGCCAGGGCGGGGGCCGAGGGAGCGGTGGGCACGCTCAACAATGAAGACTGGAGAGAGGACGTCGCCAAAAAGTTCCCTGACGAGCTGTTCCACAAAGTCCTCCATGTGGGAGATATTGGTGGATTCGGGTACTCGCGTGATGCGGAGGTTGCTCCTCTGGGAGCGCGCCTCCAAATCCTCATTTTTATTCCAGATAAGGTCAAGTATTTTGTCCATCTGCAGCGATTTTTGAATATTTTGAGTGGCGGCGTCTTCGGCATCAGAAGCCTGGATTCGACATGCAGAAGCTGAGCATCGTGAGAATCAACTCGAGCCTTGACAGAATCCAACCGGGCAGACAGCTGGTCAAGCTGGGCCGTGATACCAGTGACAGTGGATTTGACGTCGAGCATAATTGCTTTCAAATCATCCTCACGTGCGGGGGGTGCCTCCATGATGGCAGCGGGATCGCCACCATCAGAGCTTGCGCCGTCCTGACGCGTCAGGCGGCGCTGGTCAAAGTCGATCTTGGGCTGCTTAGGATCAGTTCTCCCCATGACTGGTGGAAGCAGTTCGAGGGAACAGCCAGAGATCAGGGTATGTAGACGGCCAGAGGGAAAGACGGCTGAGGTGGCCAGGGGCAGACAGTCACTGACGACCACGGAGGTGGTGGGGTGACGGCAGGACTTGCCCTAGGGTGGGCGCACCAAGACGGCAGGCCGGCGAGCAGGCAACGTCAGATCCCGCGAACACAATAGAGTCCAGAGGAGGGCGCGCCACTACGGGCAATGAGGTGTGGCAAATGTCCGTAGAAGTCGGAGATCCCAGCGATGTGCAACAGATGGGGTGGTGAGATACCAACGTGAACTCCGCCAGGGCACTCCAGGGGTGCGGGACCCTGAGGGCGCAGATGTCAACAGCCACATGGAGTTTACTGGTGCCAATGGTGCAGTTTGGGTGGCAGTGCCACAGGATGTCCAGGAGGACTGATGGCACCAAGCATGGGGTCTGTGTCGCTGGCCAGCAGGGAGGAGGAAGAGCGAAGAGTGGCACGACAGGAGTGTGTGGCAGAGGGCACCCCTGTGTAGCGTGTGCACCTCAGCCCAGCTGCGAAGACCCCTGCAGAGATGGTTGGCGCCGTAGAACGAAGGGGCCAGAAGACCGAAGAGGCCAAAGTGCGTCACGGCTGAGTGGGTTGCAAAGATGTGCCAGTGATGAGGCCGGTGGCCTGAGATCCCGCGTGGCAGGTAGCTCAAACCCGAAACGGTACAGCTGGGGCGGGTGCAGGCTGTGTGGCATGCTCCAGACAGGCGGTGGAGGAAAGCCGGGCTCAGGGCCGGAATCACCAGCGGAGCAGGGGCTGAGGCGGCCGCGGGGAGGCAGAGGCGGTGCAGCAGTGAGTAGGAGAGGCCGCCGGGAGGACGAAGGGCGCCAATGCCGAGTGACCAGCCCTATGGGGTGAGCCGGGAGAACACACCAGCCGAGACAACAACGCGGCGGGGAGTTGCGGGGGGCACGCCGCCCCCGTCACCTGGCTGGGGCACACCGGACCGCCGCAGCGGGCACCAGGAGCTGGGGGAAATTGCGCCCACGACGCGGAACAGTCCGGAGCCGGGTGGTACAGCGGATGGGCCCCCAATCCCGCCACGAAGGGCCTGGAGGCAGCGGCACTCACCGGGCTTGGCAGCGTGAAGTCCTCTGCCGTCCTCCGCTTGATTCCCAGGCCCAGGAGACCACACCAGCAGCGGCAGAAGGAATGGGCCTCTCTGGCGGCGGGGCCCAGGCGCGACGTCTCAGGTCCAGGCAGGAGAACTCGGCCTCCACGTGCCGCTGGGGGGCGCAAATCACTCGGAGGGTCGCCCCAGGAGCAGAGGCGGCAGGATGGCAGGGAATCAGGCAAGGTAAGGGCGGTTGTCTGGAGGATGTTTACGGATATTTGGCTGAGCCGGCTGAGCCCACTTAAAGTGCGGCCATCTTGCAGCCGGCTAAGCCACGCCCCTCGGAGCTTGACACATTAAAGTGATTGTGCATCTAGGATGAGCTTTCTGTCAATTTGGGAAATGTAAGGCAAAGTGCATCTTTCTTTCCAGTGATGTCCTTCTGAGTCTAATGGGCAGGTGTTGGAGTCCGGCTCTGCTGTCTTTGACTTCTGGGTGATTTTATTTTTTGTTTTGTTCTGACCTAGAGACCTCTTCCGCTGTATCACTAAGCTCATGTTTACTAAAAATTAATTAAAAAATACATCAATAACTTCCCACAGATATGAGAACTGTACTGATATCAACCATTATCCACTGCAAAATTTAATTCAATAAATGTCTCACTATTATTATAAGCTATTTATAAGCTAATAACATTTAAACTACATAAATCTAGTATTGTCATTGTTGAATTTTCAGTCCTTGTTTTATTCACACCTAATGGAATATCTATGTTTCTTATTTACAAATTCTGCTTCAATCACTTGTTTGTGAGTCTTAAATTGTGTGGACTAAAATATGTGGTAGGAGATTAATTGCCTGGTGGACTTCAATCAAATCTTATCTTTTTTACAGGTGTTGCTGGAGATGATTGTGATGCATATGTGGATTCTATCGGTCAGTGGCACAAAAAGCAGTACTGTACCTTCTCTTACTGTTGTGGAACTTGCAATAACCGATATTGCTGCATGAACCCATTCGATAAGCTGGATGATGATCACTTCATGTGTTCCGTGAACACTGCAAGGTATGTGAAGATATATGAAAATCACTAACCTGTGTTAAGGGTGAAAACTACTTTCTAAGGTTCCTTGTAATAAACATAGACAGAAAAAAACATAGAATGCAAAAACTTGGACTATACATGAAGAAATACCAGAACATAATAATCCCCCCTTGAATGGACACAGGAAATAAGACAAGGTGGTCCTGCCAACAGGGAGCAATTCTTAATAAAGTAGATGTTTTCCCTGCATAGTAGCTGGTGTTCGAAATATCAAGTCTGCTTATATTGTTCCCATGTGCGTTACAGTAGAGGAGTGCACAAAGATCATTTTGTGACTAGTATTCAGAAAACTCTATCTTCAAACTGTACTTAAGTACATACAGAGACAAATAGAAGCAATATTTTTTAGGATACAGAAGCTGAGCAGCCCTCAGATGCTAAAAGTTTCTGACATGAGTACAATTGTTGCAAGCGAGCATTACACAAAAATATATAAATGATACCATGCCATAAATTAACCACTGAAACCTAAAAAGCAGAGGAGTTCAAGCTGCTAGCAACAGCTTAACATGAGATGCTGCTTGAGGGTAACTTTGGGTCCACTGGTAAGCAGGCTTCAGCATGATCCATGCTGTCTTCAGAACAGCAGATGGTGTCTGAAATGTACTCCAGTTGAAAGATTCTGCCTATTCGAGTTGTTGCAATTGTATTTATATAGCTCTTACTACCCCTGATGATGTGTTGAAGCACTTTTCGGCAGCAGGGGGAAAATATAAATTGTTATGGGGAGTGGTGGACATGTAGGCCTGTTAGTTGGATGAATAGAATAGAGGATGGATAGAAGATGGAATAGTTTAGAAAGTATTTTTTGGCAGTTCATAGTAGTAAAAGAGGTTTAGGAGGAGTCCGAGGGCCTGTGAGTTGAATGAATAGGATAAAGGATGGATAGAGGAGGTAAGAGTTGGGAAAGAGTTTTTAGGAGTTTATAGTAGCAAAGGAAGTTTGGTATGAGAGTGGAGGTAGGGGATATTTTGGAAGAGGAATAGGATGAGTCAGAGTGGTAGTAACTGCAACTAAATGCACTGTGACCTAGAGTAGTTTTGGTCAGTAGTTGGGCCTCATAAGCTAGGAGCAAAAATTACTATTAAAACGTGGTCCTCTTGCACAGCATTTTTACAACCATCACATTTCTTCCATGGGATTTCAATATGTTCGAAGCATGTGGGCTGCTGAATTCATATCTGTGCATAGATCGCCGCCTAGTGTTGGGTCCGGATGTTTGCACGTTGTTGTCCTGGAAGAGTTTTCGAAGTATCCTGAGATAGGTGACTCCTCCCCTGGACCACAGTGCGCATGGGCATCCTCTCCATCCTCAGATTGTTTTTTTCCGCCATTGGGTTCGGATGTGCTTATCTTGACTCAAGTTAGGGAAAACTTTTTTGAAGGCCAAAAGGCCTTTAGTTCGCGTCGGTACTGTTCCCGATCGGCATCGACAGTTATTTGTTAGTTTACTAACAACTTTTTCGCATCATATTCGACCATCGACCCCACATCGACGATGGAATCGAGGACCCCATTCAAGCGGTGTCCTGTTTGCAATGCGAAATATCCCCATGTCGACGTCCACCCGGTGTGCAACAAATGCCTTTCACCGGATCACGACGAATCCACATGTATGGCCTGTGCCCGATTCCGATCCAAAAAGACTCTCCGGAATCGACGAGCAGCGAGACTTGAAGCGCAGCAAGCGGCACCGGCCCCAACCAACATCTTCAGCGCCGAGGACGAAGATGTGGAAAGCGTGGAGAACCTACCATCCAGCCCCGCTTCCGAACACTATTCCGGATCGGAAGACATCGAAGAACACCTCTTTCACAGGGAAGAAGCCAACACCGAGGTAGGAGACTACGATGAGGCCTTAGGGGCCGAAGAAAGTAGCTCCGGTGACGAGCAAGGCCTACCCGTACAGACGGAGGATATCCCGGTGCGTCAGTCTATGGCTCCGGTCGAAGGATCGCCTTCGGGCCTTACCCAACACCTATCCCGCAGTTCTTCGGCCCCGCCCTCTGGCCCGGCCTCGGACATCCAGCGAAAGCCATTAGTACCCAAAACGACTGGTTTCCCTTCCTCGAAACCAAAACCAATAGTCGTATCGGTTCCACAGAAACCGAAACTGAAACTGACACTGGTCAGATCGAAGCCCACTACACCTTCGACGCCAGCCAAACCCGTCGGCACCGACCGCACCAAACGGGACTTCGGTGCCGAACTCGCAGCAGCAGACGAAAAAAGGCCATCGGTACCGCCAAACCGCCTCGGCACCCGGCACCGAAGCAATCGGCTCCAGCCACGAAGGTCAAAATGGCCGCTGCGTCGCACACCACTAACAAAGCAGCACCTAAGGCCCAATCATCGACGCCGTCGACGGCTACTACCTCTCCTCGACTCGATGACCCCGTGGCTCCAAAGAAGTCCACGCCTGCCTCTACAGAACCGCTCGGCGCCAAAGAACCGTCGGCGTTCCAGGTGCGACAAGTTGCAGCGTCCTTGCAACGCATCAAAGAAAAGGCAGCCCTCCAGGACACGTCGGGCTCCGAGCCGAAAAAAGCTCAAAAAGCTTCTCCAGCAACACCCAACATCACTTTTGGCCTGCCGCCATCCACGGCGCCAAAACTGTTTGAAATCAGAACACGTGTCACCCAAACTAGGATCACACCTGCCGAACGCTCTCCTACGGAGACATCACCGTCCCACATCATCGATGCGGACACCGGCAGAATTATGCTCCACAAGCGGAGAATATCTTCAGAGCAAACTTTGGACTCCTACCGGATCCCGCTAAAGAAAAAGCTGCCAGCGGATTCGGAACCAGTTCTTTACGAACGTCTCCATACCTCTTACCCGGAGCCACAGTCCTTCTCTCCGACACACTCCGAAACCGACGTTTTGGAGGACTACATGGGTGACGACGTCCCCTACCCCAGGGAGATGGACCCTGAAGGCCAACAGGACCCTGATCAGGCCTGGGATGACCCTGTAGACCCGGGTGCAGCTATGGATACACAGGACACGCAGCTATATGGCGCGAAAACGTCTCCCACAGAGGACACTGCCGCATTCAACGCCCTCATTGAACGTGCTGCGGCCAATCATGGTGTGCAACTCCACTCTGACACAATCGAGGACGATTTTCTAATGGATACTTTCGCATCCTCAGAAAGGAATATCAAAACTCTGCCCATGTTGAAGGGTGTCCTCAAACCAGCAAAGGACATTTTCAAAGAACCCACCAGGGCAAGAGTAATAAACCCCAGGATCGACAAGAAATATAAGTCGGCGCCTGGGGACCCTACGTACATTAGAGGCCAGTTGCCTCTGGATTCCATCGTAGTCGCTAATGCTCGCAAACGGGCGCACTCGCAGACAACTGGTGATGCTCCTCCCCCGGACAAAGAGTCCAAGGTGCTAGAGACCTCCGGCAAACGGGTTGCAGCCCGGGCAGCTAACATATGGCGGATTGCCAATACCCAGGCGCTTCTAGCTCGCTACGATCGCGCACACTATGACACATTAGAAACCCTACTCCAACATCTCCCCGACCAATACAAAGAAGGAGCAGAGCTCCTCATCAGGGAGGGACAACTCCTCACGAACGCATCCATTAAGTGTGCACTGGATGCCGCAGATACAGCTGCCAGAGCAATAAATACCAGCGTCATGCTACGACGACACGCCTGGTTACGAATCTCCGGATTCAAACCTGAGGTTCAAAATAACATCCTCAATCAGCCAGTCAACCCCGACTACTTATTCGGACCAGAAGTTGACACCACCCTAGAAAAGATAAAAAAGGACACGGACACTGCAAAGTCCATGGGGGCTCTCCAAACGCAGACCTTTCGGAGTGGCTCCTTTCGTCGCCCCGGAAATAGAGGAGCAGGTAGAGGACAGGGGTCACAGCAAACATACAACAAGGGCAACACACAAGGTACCTACGATAAAAACACCCGGGGTGGATATCGTGGCTCCAGCACAAAGGGCAGAGGACGCGGATACGGCAATACCAGGTCCTCCCCCAAGAACAAACAGTGACGCACTCTCCCTTCCTCCCGACCACATAACACCTGTCGGGGGAAGGCTACAAAGGTTCCTGTCCACGTGGAACACCATCACCACGGACAGGTGGGTCAAAGATATTATCAAACACGGTTACTGCCTAGAATTAACCTCCACCCCACCCACAATACCGCCAAAACACCGTCCTATGTCCTCAGAGCACTTCGCGCTATTACAGCAGGAAGTGCTAAGTATGCTGAAAAAAGGCGCAATAGAGGTCGTACCCGTCCACGAGCAAGGTACGGGGGTGTACTCCCTGTACTTCTTAATACCAAAAAAGGACGGGTCACTCAGACCTATACTAGACCTGAGACCCCTCAACCGCTACATTCTCTCAGAGCATTTCCACATGCTCACCCTACAACAAGTCCTCCCGCTGCTCAAACAGGGAGACTTCCTGGCCACGCTAGACCTCAAAGATGCGTATTTCCACATACCCATTCACCCCTCACACAGAAAATATCTCAGGTTCACTATTCAAGGGCAGCACTACCAATTCAAGGTTCTTCCCTTCGGCGTGACTACAGCACCCACAGTTTTCACAAAGTGCCTAGCTACAGTGGCTGCACATCTACGGAGGCAACATATTCACGTCTACCCTTACCTGGACGACTGGCTTGTTCAGGCACAGTCATCCCAGCAATGTGCCAGCCACATGTCCCGCACCATTCACCTCCTTCACAATCTGGGATTCTCACTAAATTACCCAAAATCACATCTCCAACCAGCACACGTACAACAGTACCTCGGTGCGACTATAGACACTCTGGCAGCCACAGCTCAGCCAAATTTAGTGAGGATCAACAGCATGCAAATGCTGATTTCAAAGTTCACACCCCAACACTCCCTTCCTGCGCGAGTGTTCATGCAGTTGATAGGCATGATGGCCTCCTGCATTTTCATAGTCCCACACGCGAGACTACATATGCGCCCGCTTCAGGAGTGCTTAGCACGTCAATGGAATCAGGCTCACGGGCAACTAAACGACCTAGTGTTGGTGAGCGGTCGGGCATACAAGTCTCTGCATTGGTGGAATCCACAAAACCTTTGCAAGGGCCGACCGTTCCAAGAGCCTGTTCCACAAATAATACTGACGGCGGACGCGTCTCTCCAGGGATGGGGAGCTCATGTACTCAATTACACAGTGCAGGGACTATGGACAACACAGCAAAAGAAGATGCACATCAACCTTCTGGAACTGATGGCAATCTTCCTGGCAATGAAGGCATTCAAAGTACACTTGTGCAACAAAGTCGTGTTGATCCGGACGGACAACATGACTGCCATGTACTACATACAGAAGCAGGGAGGAACACACTCTCCACAGTTGTCTCATCTGGCTCAGAGCATGTGGAAGTGGGCCATTCAGAGGAACATATTCCTCATGGCGGAACACCTCCCCGGCAAGGACAACCAGATGGCGGATCTGCTCAGCAGACACAGCCACCAGATGCACGAGTGGGAGCTACACCCGTCAGTGCTCCAACCGTACTTCCAACAATGGGGTCATCCAGAGATAGACCTATTCGCCACAAACGAAAACGCAAAATGCCAAAGCTTTGCCGCCAGGTTCCCACATCCGCAGTCGCAGGGCAATGCAATATGGATGAACTGGTCCGGCAGATTTGCGTACGCTTTTCCCCCAGCACCATTGATACCGCTGGTGGCACGCAAACTCAGACAACACTCACTAACACTCGTCCTGGTTGCTCCAACATGGGCACGCCAACCATGGTACACCACCTTTCTCGAACTTTCCGTGGTGCCGCATCAAAGGCTACGGATCAAACCCGCGCATTTCACGCAGAACCATGGAGAGATTCAGCACCCAGATCCGCAACAGCTGAACCTGGCAATCTGGCTCCTGAAGTCCTAGAATTTGGCTACCTAAACCTGCCACCTGACTGTATGGACATCATTAAGGAAGCTAGAAGACCCACTACCAGAGCTTGCTATGCAGCCAAATGGAAAAAGGTTCGTAATTTATTGCAATAACAATGACATTAACCCGCTAGACGCATCCATCCAAAACATAATTTGTTACCTCTTACACTTATACTGATGCAATCTGGCATACACCTCAATACGTGTCCATTTGACCGCAATATCAGCCTATCTCCAGAACAGGCAGCACCTCTCTTTATTCAGAGTGCCTGCCATCAAAGCATTCTTGGAAGGACTCCAACAAGTAATTCCTCCAAGCCACCCACCAGCTCCAATGTGGAACCTCAACTTGGTCCTCACACGCCTGATGGGTCCACCCTTCGAACCTCTACACTCATGCGAGATTCAATTCCTCACCTGGAAAGTAGCTTTCCTAGTAGCGATCACTTCGTTGAGGAGAGTTAGTGAACTCCAGGCACTAACCGTTCAAGAGCCATTCATACAGGTTCACGCCAACAGGGTCGTACTACGTACCAACCCCAAATTCATGCCCAAGGTGATATCGCAGTTCCACATGAATCAAACCATTGAACTGCCTGTTTTCTTTCAAAATCCACAAACTGTCGCAGAAAGAGCACTCCATACACTGGATGTAAAGAGAGCCCTCATGTACTATATAGACAGGACTAAAGTCTTTAGGAAAACAAAACAACTTTTCGTTGCCTTTGCCCCACACCACAAAGGTAACGCCATCTCCAAAGCAGGTATAGCCAGATGGATCGTTAAATGTATTCAAATTTGCTATCAAAAAGCTAAACGCACATTAACGATCCCCCCACGGGCCCACTCAACACGCAAGTTAGGGGCCTCCATGGCTTTCCTGGGAAACATTCCTTTGCATGATATATGTAGAGCAGCCACCTGGTCCACTACACATACATTTACCAAACACTATTGTGTAGATGTGCAATCAAAACAGCAGGCAGCTGTAGGACAGGCTGTTCTCAAAACTCTTTTTCAGACCGCTGCAGCTGGCACTCGTAGCCGCCGCTAATAGAGGGTACTGCTATATATTCTATGCACAGATATGAATTCAGCAGCCCACATGCCTCGAACTGAATATGCTACTTACCAGTATGCATCTGTTCTTGGCATGTAGGGCTGCTGACATTCATATCGCCCACCCTCCTCCCCGGCGCCTGTAGCAGCTGCAGCTCTCAGAATTACTGTAAGCATGGTCATCACTTTCTGTATCAACTCCATCACTGCCACAATGGCGAAAAACAATCTGAGGATGGAGAGGATGCCCATGCGCACTGTGGTCCAGGGGAGGAGTCACCTATCTCAGGATACTTCGAAGACTCTTCCAGGACAA
Source organism: Triturus cristatus (assembly GCF_964204655.1). Classification (NCBI taxonomy): domain Eukaryota; kingdom Metazoa; phylum Chordata; class Amphibia; order Caudata; family Salamandridae; genus Triturus; species Triturus cristatus. The sequence continues at coordinate 270,517,927 of NC_140592.1, read as the reverse complement.
CAACGTGCAAACATCCGGACCCAACACTAGGCGGCGATCTATGCACAGATATGAATGTCAGCAGCCCTACATGCTAAGAACAGATGCATACTGGTAAGTAGCATATTCATTATCTTCACTAGATGTCATTGAAATGCAAAAACCTGAAATGCAAAAGTCCACACTGAATTCAAAGTTGGACTAAGTCAAATGCAGCTTGAATGATCGAGATAGGACATGTCTGATTATGAATCTAAAGTTCTGGATTATGATGGGGGAAGGCTGGGCTTAACCCTGCCTTGGTTGACCTACTAAAACACTTGTATTGGGCCACTACAGTGTGGGTGTGTTATAATGTAAATGGAGATTGCACCTGTGCTTCTAACTTCAACAAGGGTGTAAGTTAGGCAATAGTGGCTGGCAGGGAACGGGGGTGGAGGGTTGAAGGGGTGTGGGGTCGGGGGACAAAATACAAAAATAAATTCCACTTACCTCTTCAGCCGGCCGCATCTCTCCTCTGCTTCTCCTGCGAGTCCAGGAAGCACACAGGCTCCCCTAAGCCAATCACAATGCTGCAATGCAGTGTTGTGATTGGTTCCCTTAAGCTAATCATAGCGCTGCAATGCAGCTTTGTGATTGGTCTTAGTGCCGTGGTGTGGCGCTCAGAAGGAGACAGGGAGCCTGTGCATATTGCCCACTAAGCTGTGCATTACAGCCTGGTGGGGAACATGCAAAGTGTGCATGACTGTTTGGCCGCCCAAACAGTCATGCACACTTGTAGTGTGCAAACCACTCCTTACTCTGTGCCACCAGCCCCCCCTAACCGAACCCCGAACCTACGAAAAATAAAATGATAATAACGTTATTATCATTTTATTTTTCCTGCTCTGAGAGTAGTGGGGCGACGCTCCTTCTCCTTAGCTGAGGAGCTGCCCCTGAAGGCGGGGCTGCATATTAGCCCCCTACTTATTTCTTTCTTATATTAACTCCTTTGAGAAGGAGTTAGTGGAAATTGGAAAAGACCTTCCCGGGTTTGGTACCTGCGTCGTCTCGGTTTCATTATATGCGGATGACGCAGTTTTAATTGACTGTACAGCAAATGGCCTCCAGCTTTTGTTGGATAGAATTAGTGATTTTATGGGGAGACTCAACCTGAAAATTAATCATAAGAAGTCTTTTACTATGACAAGTAGTCCCAAGAATACGCACTCCCTTTCCTATCACATTGCAGGGATCCCCATAGCTTAAGTAACCAATTTTAATGATTTAGGGGCTTTGTTATCTTTATCAGAGTAAGTGCATATGGAAGAGGACTTATGGGGCTGGCGTTGGGGGCAACTCTGTGGCGGGCAACCTTCAAACAATGAAAAATCAATTTCTCTGTTTACTCGCCGTGCCGAGGTGTGCGGCTACTTTTATTATTCATTTGGAAGTTGGATTCACATTTATAGAGGATCTCCTATAGATTGTATTCCAGGCTTGTAAAACATCAGTCTATGACTTCAGTCGTCCTTTACTTGGATCTAAAGCAGACTAATGGCGAGGAATGCTACATTACCTGGATTACAAATTTGGAAAGCAGATTTCATCTTACTCGTTTTAGATTGGGTACTTTAAATTTCCTGGTAGCCCACCCTATGCAGGGATTGTGGTTCTCTTTTTTTACCTCCCTGTCTTTGTGATGGGTTTTCAAAGCAAACCCGTGCCCATTTAATGTTTTTATTGCAGTTTCTATTTTAACCTCTTCGCTGCGGCGCAAATTCCGCCGCAGTGCTGGACATTCCAATCGCGGGCGTGGTCATGACGTCTCCCGGCCGTCGTCCGCACACGCCCATTGTGACTCATGACGGCCGGGAGTAGTCATGAGCATGGAAGAGGCTAGAACAAGGGTGGGGTTTTTATGCCCATTATTGGGCTCTTTTGATTCTAGTTCTTTTTCTGCCTGGTTGCTCCGCCTCCAACTGCTGGAGTCTGAATTTTGTTGTGCATCAGTAGCCGGTTATATTCGTCAAGCACTTAAAATCAGGAATACTGTGACCTCGGCTTGAGGTGCCACTGTAATGTTCTATTCATTTTAAAAACATGTATGTAAAATATTGTTATTTTATGGCCTTGAACCGAATAAAGTTTTTTAATCGAATCTAAAGACTGCAAAGCTCACCTCCGAGTTTTGAGTCTGAGGTTGTCGTGGCTTTACCTTAAATTGGGGGACATGCATAAATTCTCATAATTGGTTAAAAGACCGTCTTTTAATTCTGTGCCTGTGAAATGACACTAGTTGAAAATGTCTGCTGTTAAGACGCAAGCCTGCTGACATCCTTGCCTCAAGTACCCAAGCCCTCATTCTCTGTTGGCTATAGACTGATGCCTAATAATATATTAATGCAATCTAACTGTATTACATAGAAAAATACATTTATTATGATTGATGACAACATAGAAAGATCAGAGCTCTTGTTACAGTACCGCCTCAAGAGCTTCTAGGGAGCATAAGTACTTTCTTCTTCTCTTTCTTCTTTCTTTTCTTTTAAAACACATTTACGTGATTTAAATGAAAACTTTCATCATTACAAATGAATGACAATATGGCAACATAAATAAGTGCATTACTCACAAGGCCTCTCCAGCCCCCACCCCCTACTCCCAAGAAGTCTTGACTCCACCCCCACCCCCCGCCGCCCATGTCCTGCAAGTTCGCAGCAGTCTGCCTGTCTCAGTGTCATATACATGTACCCCACAATGTTATGTATTGTAGTCAACATTTAGATGAAACCCCTGAATAAATGATAATACTTATGTAGTGCGCCCCTCTCCTCTGGGTTTTATGTATTTTTTTTCTATTAAAAAAATCTTTTTAGTAAACAACCAAACAAATTCTGGCAGTAAAGCGGTAAGCCAGCATTCACAGTACATTTACATTGGTATTATTTTAGCCATCAGTTAGCTGCATTACACAGTTTTCAAAACACAGCGTTAATTACTAAATTCAAGGCAGAATTGCCCACTCTGGTGCAAATAGCCCCCTCCCTCTGTACACTTGTGCCCAGTCCATGATTTACAGTCCTCTTTATTGAATCCATTTCCCCCAAAATGTGTCCCATTTCTTAGGGCAACCCCTACCCTGGGACACCACCTTCTCAGCACTGCAGCACCAGTCCAGGTCGTCTTTCTACTTCCCCACACTCTGCGCCAATTGCTCCCCTCCCATTCTTGTGCTTGGCAATAATGCCAGCCGTCATAACCTAGTATATTTTGGGCATTTGTCCTCCCCGTTATACACATAATGTGCCATTTTGCAGCGTGAATCTTTCTGGATTCACTATGCTGTGCATTATTCCGCGATCTTGTGGTTGGGTCCGGATTCGTAGTCTTTTCTTTGTTTTTTTTTTTTTGTTTTTTGTAGCCCAGGTGGGCGGCGACGACCACCATTTGGTGCACCTTCCGTGACGTCGTCGTGCTTCCTGCGGAAGTCCCACCTTTGGGGCGCCATCTTCAGATTCTTTTTTCCGCCGTTGTGTCTGGATCGTCATCGAGAAGCTCCAGTGTTACAACCGAAGGAAGAAGAAGGAAAAGCGAGTTTCGTCGACAAATACTGCAGAGATATCATTGGAAAGGAAGATATTTCATCAGGAACGCGAAGAAAGGAGGTTCAGCGCCCCTTTCTTCGACGACCTTGGAGAATGCGCACTCAGAGGCCCTGAGCGCAATGGACAAGACGCCATTCAAGTTCTGCCCAAACTGCCACCACAAGTTCGCGCAGAAGGACCAGCATCCGGTCTGCAACCTCTGCCTGCCAGTCGAACACCAGAGTAAGGACTGCAACGCCTGCTCAGCCTTCGCGCCGAAGACGCTCCGGGTGAGGGAGCGGCAGAGAAGAGCCAACGCCAGCATGGATGGCAAGGGTAAGGCCCCGTCTCTCTACGATCTGGGCCTCTCCACGGACGACGAGGACAACATCGCTGAGACAGCCGAAAACTTCACGGTCGTAGAGACCGACAAGAAGAAAGAAGACGAGGTAAGAGAATCGTCGAGCGCAAAACAGAAAATACCTCAAACACGAGGGTGACTCAAAAAAATCAGAGTCAAAGTCCACGAAGGGAGCCCCGGCGCCGAAAACTTCGACGACCAAAGGGGGAACCATGGACAAGAGGCAGAGCGGATCCTTCGAAAAGGACTCCCTGGTGCCGAAAGACACCGAAAAGCAAGGGTCGTCGAGGACAACCCAGGAATCAGGGCGATCGACGCAGAAAGAACGGTCGACGTCGACGCAAGTTTCGGCGAAAAGACCCGCGGTCGACGCCGAAAGCATCTCCGAGATGGAGAAAAAGAAGAGGCGGCTCGAGGCCGAAATGGAGAACATCCTTCAGAGGAAGAAGGAGTTCGACGCCAAGATGAAGGAATTCAAGATTCCAACGGTTTCATCGACGGACGTCGTCGAGGTCGAGGACGAATTCGACACCGAGGGCCTGACGAGGGATCTCGAAGAGGAAGACGAGACCTATTATGACGAGGAAGCCGAGGAAGACCAACAGTCGGTCTACGGCTCGGCACCATCTACCAGCCACGAGATCGAATGGCATGATCTCGACACCGAAAACCCGGAGGAGCCCGTGGACACGTACCCTTCGAGGCCTTCACCACCCGACGACATCGGGGTGTACAATATGGTGGTCAGGAGCGCAGCGACAGCCTTCGGCGTCAAACTCGACGAAGAGAAGCCGAAAGCCGATTTTCTCCTCGAGACCCTGCTCCCATCCAAACGAGGAGCCAGTTCCTCCCCATGCTACAAAGTGTGATGAATCAGGGGAGAGAAGCCTTCAAGGAACCAGCGACCTGCCGGTCGATCACGCCCAGGACTGAGAAAAAATATAAGCACTCTTCCCTGGACCCCCCTTACATCAAGGGTAGCGTGACCGCCGACTCCATCATAGCTTCCACGGCCAGGAGAAGGGCCAACGTACCAGCGACCTCGGGCCCACCACCTGATAAAGAGAGCAGGAGGATAGACCTCACAGGAAGAAAGGTCGAGAGGAACGCCGCAATGCACTGGCGCATGGCGAATTCCAATGCACTCCTCAATAGACACCAGTACCAGCACTGGGACGAAATGGGGGAGCTAGTAAAGCACCTCCCCGAAGAATACCGCCAGAGAGCCTCATACCTGGTAGATGAAGGCAAAAACATCGCCAACTCCTGCATAAAGACAGCGTTGGACGGGGCAGAGACTTCAGCAAGACTCATGGCCATAGGGGTCACCGAGAGAAGGCATGCATGGCTACGAATCTCGGGATTCAAACCGGAGGTGCAGAATAACATCCTTAGCACCCCCTTCAACGGAGAGACACTGTTCGGAGCAACAGTTGACGAGAAGCTCACCCAGCTGAAAAAGGAGAACGAAACGGCGAGGTCCATGGGGGCCCTACAGCTGAGGGGAATGAGGCGAGGCAATCCCTCAAGGAGACCCTACGGTAGGGGAGGAAACCAGCAGGGGCCGTCGCACCAGACGTTCCAGCAGGGTCAGCAGGGTGAAAGTCACGGACAGGGTCAACAGAAGCAAAACTGGCAGTACCAACCTCTGGGCCAGTCCTTTCGCGGGAGAGGGAACGGACGTGGCCAGAGAAGGAGAGGGGGGGATCAGCCCTCATCAAAGTGACTCAGCACGCAGGAAGACGCCTACCCTCGACATGCCCCCGGGGGTGAGGCGCAAAACAGTAACATCAAGGGGGAGAGAAGGATCAGAAGCCTACGAGCATACAACACCAGTAGGCGGAAGGCTGAGGCTCTACCTTCACGAGTGGCAGCGTATAACCACAGACAAGTGGATACTGAACATCATGCAGTACGGGTACTGCGTAGATTTGGAAAGGAAACCGCCAAACAGGAAGCCAAGGGGAAGGCAGAGATCGGGTCAAGAACTGACCCTACTCAGAGAAGAAACACGGAAGCTTCTAGAAAAGAGAGCCATAGAGCCGGTGCCGTTCAGAGAACGCAACAAGGGGGTCTACTCAAACTACTTCGTGGTCCCGAAGGTAGACGGGAGCCTCAGACCCATCCTAGACCTGCGATACCTAAACAAGTTCGTCAGAACGCAAAGGTTCAAGATGACTTCGCTGCAGGAGGTGCTGCCCCAAATAAGACACGGAGACTTCATGGTCACCGTGGACCTCAAGGACGCCTACCTGCACATCCCAGTAAACAGAAGACACAAGGGACTTCTAAGGTTCAGCATCGACCAGAAACACTACCAGTTCACAACCCTGGCATTCGGATTAAAATCAGCGCCAAGGGTTTTTACAAAATGCCTGTCGGCGGTAGCGGCCCACCTACGAAAGCAGGGGATACACGTCTACCCCTACTTAGACGACTGGCTGGTCAAGGCAAACTCGCGCGAAAAGTGCGAGAGACACGCAAAACGCGTAACAGACACTCTCACGAACCTGGGGTTCTCGATTCACTGGGGGAAGTCGTCGATGGAACCGGAGCAGGTGAAGATTTTCCTGGGGGCAAAAATCAACTCCCTGAGCAATACAGTGGTGCCCAGCGACAGGAGGACGGATGCCCTACTGAAGGAGACGCGGCTCTACCAGAAGGGGCGAGCTCTGACAGTGAGGTCGGTGAGCAAGTTGATGGGGATGATGGCGTCGTGTATCCAGCTGGTGCCGAATGTAGGCCTGCACATGAGACCATTCCAGGAATGGCTGCAACAGCAATGGTCACAAGCTAACGGAAGTTGGGAGGATCTAGTGGTTGTTACGCACGCAGTGCAGGAGGAGATAAATTGGTGGAACAGAGACAACATAACAGCAGGGAGAAGCCTGACACCACCAAACCCAACAATGACCATTACCACAGACGCATCGCAAAAGGGATGGGGAGCACACATGGACAACCTCAGAGTGAGGGGTCTGTGGGCTCCAGCAGATGCGGTTCGCCATATCAATTACCTAGAGTTGAAGACAATCCTACTAGCCCTGAAGGCATTCCAGAGGCACCTGTACAACCAGAGGGTGTTGGCCTAACAGACAACACCACGGCAATGTTCTACATCAACAAACAGGGGGGGGGACAGTCGTTCCCTCTCTCCTCTCTGGCGCAGGAGATTTGGAGATGGGCCATACCACTCAGGATAGATCTACTGGCAATTCACCTACCGGGCAAGGACAATGTGGAGGCAGACTGGCTAAGCAGACAGACCTCGGCATCTCACGAGTGGGAGCTCAATGGCCAGGAAACGGAGAAGCTTTTCCGGAGATGGGGAACTCCCACAATAGACCTATTTGCAACACGCCAAAATGCAAAATGCCAAAGCTTCGCGTCCAGGGAACCAGATCAGCTATCCCAGGGGAATGCCCTATGGATAAGCTGGTCGAGGACATTTGCCTACGCCTTTCCACCGATACCCCTGTTGCACAGAGTTCTCAACAAGTGCAGAACCAGCAACATGACTCTAATCCTAGTGGCTCCGCAGTGGGCGAGGCAGACATGGTTCTCACAAATTCGAGAAATGGCGCAAGGCAATCCGTACAGGTTCGAGAGGAGAAAGGACCTGCTCTCAATGCAAAACGGGGAGGTCCTGCACCCAGAGCCAGAGACCCTCAACCTGGCAGCATGGCTCCTGAAGACCTAGAGTTCGCACACCTAAGGTTGCCTCAGAGCACTATGCGAGTGCTACGGGAGGCAAGGAAACCTGCTACAAGAAAATGCTACAGCGCAAAATGGAAGAGATTCACGGTGTGGTGCAGGAAAAAAGGTCTGCAAAACAGAATGACAAGAGACTCAACTGTGCTGAGGTACCTCACACACCTTCTGAAAACTAACCTCTGCTCGAGCTCCCTAAGGGTGCACCTAGCAGCGATCGTTGCCTACACCAGAGGTGAGAAGGGTGGAAGTTTCTTCGCCTCGCAGGTGGTGAAGAGATTCATGGAGGGAGCCAAAAGAATGGTACCCCCGAAAAGGTTGCCGCCGCCGGCATGGAATTTAAACGTGGTTCTGACGGAGCTCATGAAGGCGCCGTTTGAACCCATTCACAAAGCCACTCTGCAAATGTTGACGATGAAAACTGCCTTTCTAGTGGCCATAACCTCACTACGCAGGGTGAGCGAGCTTCAAGCACTAACGCTACAGGAACCCTACATTCAAATTCACAAGGACAGGGTAGTCCTGAGGACGGACCCACACTTCATGCCCAAGGTGGTGTCGGCGTTCCACATGAATCAGAGTATCCAGATACCAAGTTTCTTCCAAAACCCGACTACAAACGCAGAAAAGGCCCTGCACACCCTCGATGCCAGAAGAGCGGTGATGCACTACATTGAGAGAACCAAGGAACTCAGGAAGTCGAAGCAGCTGTTTGTGTCCTTTGCTACTAGCTTCATGGGTAGGCCAGTGACTAAGGGCACCATCGCTAGGTGGATTGCCCTCACTATTCAATTCTGTCACAAACAGGCTGGACAGGAGCTAGCGGAGGGGCCCCAGGCTCACTCCACAAGGAAGAACGGGGCCACAGTTGCCTTCCTGGCAAACACGCCCATCGAAGACATTTGTCTCGCTGCAACTTGGGCATCTGTGCACACGTTCACGAAACACTACTGCGTGGACATTCAGATGAATAAGGAGGCACAGGTCGGACAGAAGGTGCTCCAACACATTTTCAACGACCAACGCTCATCTTCCACCCAGCCACCACAAAATCAGGGAAACCGCTACAAAGTCTATGCACAGCATAGTGAATCCAGAAAGATTCACGCTGCAAAACGAAAAGTTTCTTACCTGTCGGTGTAGTTTTGCAGCTTGAAGATCTTTCTGGATTCACTAGCGAACCCACCCACCTCCGCCAGGAAGATGAGGCTGGAGGAAGAGGGGGTGAAATGGAAAAGATCAAAGAAATGGAAACGTACAAAAAAAATCCAAAAAAAATGGACAAGAAGGATTAAAGCAATCGCCTAGGGTTTAAGAAAGAAAAAAAAAAAAAAAAAAGAAGAAAAAAGAACCCGAAGATGGCGCCCCAAAGGTGGGACTTCCGCAGGAAGCACGACGACGTCACGGAAGGTGCACCAAATGGTGGTCGTCGCCGCCCACCTGGGCTACAAAAAAAAAAACAAAGAAAAGACTACGAATCCGGACCCAACCACAAGATCGCGGAATAATGCACAGCATAGTGAATCCAGAAAGATCTTCAAGCTGCAAAACTACACCGACAGGTAAGAAACTTTTCGTTTCGCCTCACACAGGACCTCCAAGTCTAGGACCTCTGACATGACCTTTGTCATCTCTTCGCAGAAATGTTGAATCAATGGGCATGACCATAGTATATGAAAGAAAGTGCCTACTGCCCCACATCCTCTTTCACGCTGATCCGAGTTACTGCAGCCAATCTGATGCAGGAGCACTCTAGACGTGTATGACCTGTGTAGCTGCCTTAGCCTGAATCGGGCTCTAATCGCTACCTCCCTTGGACTCTGTATGGCTTCTACCCAATCGTCTTCCTCCAGTGTGCCTAAGTCAGTGGTCAGGGCCTCCCTAAGTGCCACCAAGGGGTCGGGTGAGTTGTTCATGATCTTCCTGTATACTAGTGAGATTGCTTTGTCTGGCATGGGGTCCATAAGCAGTCTATCTTCGCCAGTTGTTCTCCATCTGGGACATGCTTTTTAGGGCATGTTTGAGTTGTAGGTATAGTGCCGCCAAGCAGTCGAGTAATATTTCTTAATATCTGTAACTGCCAGTCCCCCCTCATATACGCTCTGCTGTAATTTGTGCAGGGCGATTCTAGCCTGTCCACCAACCCACAGAAGGAGTCGCAGCTCCGCATCTATTTGCTTGAAAAAACAGGGTAGAACTGCCCAAGGGTTATTTTATAGCACATACAGTAGCCTTGGCAGAGTCATCATCTTGAATAAGGATGCTCATCTCACCTGAGTCAGTGGATGTTTACGCCAGTGTTGAACGTCCCTATGTAGCCTATCCAGCTGGGGGAACAAATTATCCTCCAGGAATCTAGTCGTCCAGTTGGAAATAATTATGCCCAAGTACTTGAAGGTGTCTTTAATCACTAAGGATCTTGCGCAAGCTGGCAAACAAGGGGTTGTGTCAGCCAAGACGTAGAGTACACATTTATTCCAATTTATTCTATATCCCTAGTACTACCCAAACGTTTAAAATATGTGGATGGTCCGATTTATGGAAGACCCGGGGTTGGTGACATAGAGCAGTGTATCATCTGTATACAGTGATATTTTTACACTCCGCCTCCCTCCCCACTGATTTCCCGGATTATAGGGTCTATCCTAACCCATGCTGCCAAGGGCTCCAACGCCAGGGTGAACAGCATGAGCGAGAGCGGGTACCCCTGCTTTGTGCATTTATAAAGTCTAATAGTCCTCGAGATCTCTCCATTTACTCTCATCCTAGCTAATGGACTTGCGTATAGGAGTCACACCCAAGCACAGAAACCGGGTCCAAACCCAGATTTTCTCAATACCACTTGTAGGTATGGCCACTCTATATTGTCCAATGCCATGCATGCATCTAGGCAGAGTAGCGCGGCATCCTCTGTCGGATTGATTTTGGTATTATGCAGCACACCATACAATCTTAGTAGATTGAGCATAGTGCTCCTATGTGACATGAACCCAGACTGATCTGGGTGGATCAAAGTGGTGATGACCTTGGTGAGCCTATTTGCCAGTACCTTAGCTAGCACCTTGACCTCCACGTTCAGTAGCGATATCGGCCGGTATGACCCGCACTCCGTCGGTGGTTTGCCTCGCTTTGGAATTACTACTATTGTGACGATCCTTTGATCAATTGGTAGTTCCCCCTGGTCCAGTGCCTCGTTGTACATATTTAACATATGTGGGGTCACCTTCGATGCCAGCCTTTATAAAATTCTACTGGGATTCCGTTAGGAACCGGTGCCTTGCCAGATTGTAGGTCCCCCAGCACCCTAGCTATCTCTTCTGGCAACAGATCCACATCCAATGCCTCTGTCCTCATTGGACAAGCTTGGGACAGGAATATCCCTCAACAATTCCACACACTCCTCCCTTGTTGCTGTGGAGGTAGCTTTGTATAGGGCCTCATAATAGTCCGCTGATGCAATCTCCTCTCCCGACTTTTTGATCTCTAGGAGTGGGGTATGTATCTCTAAGTCCCAGTTCCGCTCAGCATCTCTCCTATCCAACCATGCCAGTAATGTATTGGCCTTTTCTCCTAGCTCATACACACGGAGTTGGGTTGCTCTAGCATAGGTCTTTGCCGCGCCTCCAACTATATCCTTAAATTCCTTTTTTTTAGTCCGTATCTGCAGTCTTGCCTGCTGTGCTATGACAGTATACCCTACGGCTTCCTTTTCGAATTGTAACATATTTGATTCTAGTGTATCGCATAGGATACGTTGTTCCTTCTTCTTCCCTCCCACTATGGCTGGATATATCCTCGCATAACTACCTTGTAGGCCTCCCATAACGTGCAGGACAACTCCACTGTGCCCAGATTATCCAAAAAATACTGCACTGTACGTTCCGTGACTTTCTCCCTCACCTGTTTGTCCCTAAAGAGCCACGAGTCCATTCTGAGGGACAGGGTGTGTTTCTTTAACGGCCCCTTAAGCTGTGTCGCCACTGGGGAATGGTCAGATATACCTCTAGCCCTGTATTCTGTCCCCCTGAACCATTAGGCCTGCATTCCCAGTGACGTGAGATAATCTAAACGGGAGTACCCCCCATGGGAGGCTGAATGAAAAGTATACTGCTGGTCTCCTGGATTATGTGTTCTCCAGATATCGACCAGCCCCATCACCTCCACAAAGTCTCTCAGTGGCTCAGGTCCCCTTTCTCGTGTGGCGCTGATTACTCTGTCTATCTCGGGATCTATAGCTGCATTCATATCATCACCCATTATCAGTGTACCCGCCGGGATGTCCACAAACAGAGCACCCAACTCTTGAAATGCTTCTGAGTGTAACCTCGGTGGTATGTAGCCAGAGCACATATTGAGCACTTTCCCCTGCCAACATCCTGTTATAGCAATGTATCGACCCATCCGGTCGTGCCATATTTTCACAAGTGAGAGTGGGAGGGACGTGTGGATCAGGATCCCCACCCCTCTTGACCCCGTTGTGAAGTCCTCATGAGCCACTAACTTTTACCCCAACCTATGAAGTGCCTTGCATGTATTAACGCTAAGATGGGTTTCTTGGAGTAGGACAATATCGGAGTTATGCCTACGAAGGTATTGCAATACCACCGTACGTTTTATTTTGTGTCCTAAACCATTAACATTCTAGGTTAATATGTGTATGTTCGCACTATCCTGGGGTGCAGCCCTATTTCGCTCAGGTTCCTGGACACGGACATGCGTTGGGTAGTTCTGAATGTGTTCCGATTGCAGGATACTTGCGGGGGATTTGTCCCACCCATGCTGTCTCCTGTGTGCTTCTTGGCCCATGCCCTCACCCTGCCAGATTACTAACTTACTGAACATATAGACGTTACTAAATCTACAAAGGTTACGAAAGCATTGTACAAACCACCCCTCCGACCCTGCTTTTCTGCGCTGTGGGTAAAAGCCCTCCCACCCCCCAACTTGCAGAGAGCCTGTCGCCCAAACTTAAAACAATGATACTGTGGTCAGCCGGTGCAGAAAGTCCACCCCCCCCCCCCCCCCCCCCCCTCTCCCGAAACACTCTTCTGTGCTATTTGGGTGTTACAGCCACTCATTCACTAGACAAGTATCACAACTGAATACCGATTTCCATCAGATATACAGTACACAAATTTTATCTGTACAGAAGGCTTCCGCTCCGGGGATCCACGGCCAGTCCGGGTTTACTGGTAGGCCAGTTTGTTGTGTCCTGCAGACAATTCCAATTCCTTAATTGCCTGTGCCATCCTGCGTTGTCCTCACACCCTTCTCGGGATGTGCGATACACCCCCCGCTGGTGTCCACTCGCCGTTCCCACATCGGAATCTCTATCTCTTGCCTCTGCTGCCGATGCGGCCTTCTGCCAGCGTTTTCCCTTCGTGACGAGTCTCCATTCCTCCAGCCAGTCGTGCGCTTCCTCCGGAGTTGCAAACCTCCATACCTTGCCCTCTGCGATCACTCTGAGGATCGCCGGACACCGCATAGAATATTTAATGTCTTGTGCTCAGAGGAGTTTTTTAATTTGAAGAAAACATCGCAGCTGCTGCTGCACTTTCCGAGTGAAGTCTGGCTAAATGGAGAGGTGGGAATTTTCTTATTTCAGGGACTCTGCACTTCTTGCCACTTGCAGGATTAATCTCTGTCCCTAAAATTGAATAGTCTCGCTATTATGGACTGTGGCGGGGCTCTCAGTCTTTGTCTCATCCCCGGGATTCTGTGTGCACGCTCCACTAAGAAGAATTTTGATTGGCCCGTCGGCTGGAGAGAGTTGGTTATGAGGTCTTTCACAAAAAGGTCTGCTGCCTGACCTTCCGGCACACCAATTATGCGTATATTATTTCGGCAGGAGCGCCCTTCCTGATCCTCGAGCTTATCTTCCAGCTCCCTCGTAGTCTGTGTCAGCTCCTTAATTTGTTTCTGCATGGTTTTAGTCTCTTTAGCTAGTTCAGGGATTGTTTCTTCCACCCCGGTGACTCGCTCTCTCATATTGCCAAGGTCCGCTCTCAAAAGAGACACCTCCGCGGTTTCTGCATCTATCTTCCCTGCTAGTTCAGTCTTGATGCCCTGAATGGCTGCCATAATATCCTGCAAGGTGGGCTCCGAGGTCGTAGTCGATGGTTCTTCCATGTGCACCTCTACTCCCCCAGGGTCGGTCACTTGCTTCAGAGCATTGATGTTGTGGAAGAGGGATCAGACTAGATCATATGGGTAGTTCTGCAGTTGGTACAAAAAAATAGGGTAGTGACACCAAAAGTGTTAGTGGGAGTACAGACTATGTTGTAATGTCAGTCGTCAAATTGTCCCTCAAGAGTTGAATGTTCATATCCCACATCTCAGTAATATCTAGGGGTACATGCACTCCTAAGTATCTGAATACTCGCATGACTACTTGCAGATCAGTTGCCCATCCTTGGTCTTGATGGTAAGTGTTAGCAGGAACACAGAGTAATTGACCGCATTTATAAAGAGGCCAAACATACGAACAATCTGAAGTGCCATCGGAACGGAGTTTTCGGAGCCATTCAGTGCAATCAATACATCATCTGTGTAGAGGGCCACCCTATCTAAAACTTTCTCTCCACTTGCAAATCCTCTCACCTGTGCATAAATACAGAGCCACTCGGCCAATGGCTCTATAGCAATCGCAAAGAGGAGCGGTGAAAGTGGGCACTACTGTCTCGTCCCTCGCCGTATCGGAAAAGGTTCAGATGTTTCATTGCCCACTCCGATGCAGGCACTATTAATAAACGCACCGTCATTCAGCCCCCTTTCCGGAACTTCCGGTGGAGCTTCCACTTATTTGTCGACTCCGATTTAGGCGAACGTAAGGCGAGACACGGACAAAACTAATCATACCACGAAGGTAAGAACGGCTGTCACTCTAATCGCAGATCCAGTTCCAAACAGTAGCTTGCCCATCTACTTATCACAGCGATATGCAGCCCTTCCTTACAGTTCCGGACACTTTGGTACCCTATTTCCTGCTTTGATTCTTGAAAATAATGCAACTTTGGTGTAAGTATCTCAACTTGCCTTGCTAGGCTATGCACGTTATAATCTCTATGTATGTATCTTAAATATATCTTCTGGAGTAATTTTGCCCTTCAAGTTTGTTAAACAACAGATTTAGCAAAAGAAATGTAGTCCATCCGTAATATATCTATTGCTACATAACTGCCGTACTGAGTCTGGATACAACTCTCAGTAAATTATTGAGATCAATCAGAACACTGTATGGTGCTACCCATAATTAACATCTTTTACCACACGTGCTTTAGCCTGTACAGTTTCCACCCTACTATTGCCTGTTCCTATAGTTAGTGAGTTAAGGGCAACCCTTTGAGATGTGCATCACTGTCTTAGATATACTAGTAGGTGTATCCACCAGTCCTTAGAATCTTTTCTAATTTTTATAATCTGTTGTCTTCCATTTTCAGCCGGCTCTACCCATAGAGTACACATCGGTGTAGTTTGTTGCAGATATTACTTAAGATTCAAGAGCAACCATTTCGGTCTGCCGTTCCCATAAACATCTGTGGCACATTTAGCCACATATACGGTACAGGCCACTATTTGAGACAACATATCAATAGATTAGAAGG
This sequence comes from Triturus cristatus, assembly GCF_964204655.1. Taxonomy (NCBI): domain Eukaryota; kingdom Metazoa; phylum Chordata; class Amphibia; order Caudata; family Salamandridae; genus Triturus; species Triturus cristatus. The sequence goes on along the minus strand of NC_140592.1, from coordinate 270,502,706 downwards.
CTAATGAGTTAATCCACACACAAAATATTTTTGTTTATCTTTCGTTGTATTTAGGACTTTAACTAGGATACACCACAGTAATAGAAATACTCCATGTCCAGGATATTGATTAACGGATCAATGAGCTAGGTAATCTGCCTATGGTAGTTCACACATTGTAAGCATGACCCCCCTGGGGCTGGCTTCTCTCGGGTCATTGGGCCACACAACTTTAAGATTTGCCATATTTAAATATCGTTTCAAAGTTAGGTTCATCTAAATGCATGATACATGAATTGGGGCATTTTCTCTTTTTAGACAATATATTTGGCCTCTGTTAGGCACTTACATTATTGTTTCGCCTACACAAACCTGGGTGTCCTATCTTTCATTCAGTGTCTCTGGTGTTAAGGGTATTTGCCTGTAATTGCACTTAAAGGTTTCTTTATCGCTAAATAAATCAAAGTAAGGTCTCATGGGGTTCGCTCTACGTACTATTTTTAAGCCAAATACGATCTTTTAACAAGACGGTACTAAAATACAATATTTGCGGGCATATAAATTCAGTGTTTTTGCAATTTTGTGTGAGTCCTTTGTATAGAATGTTGTGACGGCTTCCTGGCGAAGGCATCTTTGCCGAAACGCGCGTAGTGTGTCAACATACCGCTAGCCATACCATCTCAGCCATTCGCACTGTGTATCTTCAATTTATTGTGTTATGGTTCGATCAACTAGTGTAAAGCATATTTAAACATAAAAAAGAAAAAAAGGAAAACCATGTAAATTAGTGTCGCAAAACGTGCATCATTCAGTGTAGTCATTACAATTTAGGACATTGGAAAACGTTATTGAGTTTTTTTATGCAGAAAACTATTCAGAAAAAATGTATCTCTTCTTTTTAGTGTGATAATTTATAATAACTAAAAAATAATTTGACAATGACGTAAGCAGTAGGGTACGTTATTTGATGTATTGGAATTCTATTGCTTTGTGCAATACCAGCGTATGGGCCGCGTGGTGGAAGAACAATTCAGACTTAAGAGACAGTGTAGAGAACCATTGGAAGCAGACCACAAAGACTGGTTGCTATCAATTTATCAGAAGTAGCTGGTGCCAGGCAAGCGTAGGGGGGAAGCTGCAGCATCTGTGGGCCCTTTTAACATAATGCTGGCCCGACTGGAAGCAGACTGGAGACTGCTGTGCCTAGGATACGTGAGTCGAAGCTGATGCTGAGGAAGCCCAGGTGCAGAACTGCAGCCTCGGTGTGGCTATCCAATACAATAATGGATCAGATGGGGACTAATCCACCACTGAAAAAATTGCTATGCTGATTACCATGGTGGCCCTGCAGCACATGGATGTGGAAAAGCTGAGCGATTTATCATGGTCCTAATTAGACATTTATAGAGTATATAGACCCCTGGATAATGGAAGGTAAAACGAAATTGATTACGGCTCGGATTCAAAAGGTAGTGCAACTGCGTTGTTGTATAACTTTCCGCTGCTTACAGAAACACGCCTGCAGACTTTATCCACATGTTCAATTGGTATGCAGGGCTTGGATAACTGCTGCGGTTAAGTAACGGCAAAGATGTATGTTCATCGGTATAGGTACATACGATTGTGGAATACTGCACTATAGGCACGCTGCCCGTTTCAACAGTGGAGCCTCGATATCCTACACTTGTCTTCAAAATGTATAAAGAAGGTAAGTTTCTAGAGTTCTGAGAGATTTGCAATGAATGGAATGGCCAAACAAAACATTAGCTTACATATGGGCATGTAGTAGCCACATTTCATTAGGTGTGGCAAGGGTTTACCTAGGAGCCTGAGGTACACCAAAGGAATACTAGGACCGTAGGTTATGGGAAGATTGAATACTAAAATCAAAATGATATGATACCTGCAAATCCTGTACCAACAAGGTTATGACGATCTTGAAATATAAATGGGAAACGGATGTGGGAGGATACGCTGTGGGAAAGAATACAAAGCATTTGTAGGACTGTCTCCAGGAATGCATTCTTCAAATTAATACACTACAAACGTTGCTCAGAGATTACTTTATGCCTCATCTGCTGCTTAGTAAGCCTGTAAATCTTAAAGGATTGTCCTAGATGTAGGCACAATACAGGAACATTTTTTCATATTTAGTGGTATTGTGAAGTTGTGGGTGGTTTTTGAGTTGCAATTGTTGGTAAATTGTCGGAGTTAACTTGCTGGGGCAGGATTCCACCCCCAAAGTCAAGTTTACTGAATCCAGGCCTTGTAAAGAAACAAAGTAAGTGGACAGCAAATCAGATATTGCTTGTTTTCGATCTGGTGCTGAGGGGTATTACCGTGAAATTGAAGTCTTGCGTCAGCTTTTTGGTCTGGCATTGGAGAAGGGACCAATGTAAATGGGTGTTGGTGGAATGTGACCTTGGGCTCCAGAAAGCCAGTGCTAACACTCCAATATGGGATGTGGTTATTCTACTACACTGCCTATCCGATGACCCCCCTGCTATGTGCAACATACTGATGTATTTTGATTCAGAAGTGTATACCACGTGGGTGAGGAGTGACTAGATAAATAAATACACTGGCAAACACTCACAAATTCGCATTGTTCACCTATTGTATGTTCAGATCCTGAAACTTACTCTTTCATGGGTGATGGGGAGGATGCTGTTGTAATGTAACTGTTGACGGTGATCTGCAGTGTAATACTGCTGGCACCCGAGTGATGTTTGCATGTTGGTGAACGGTTTCTCTGTTTAGTTTTACCAGTAAAGTTTTTGAAAATGAATAAAGAGATTTAGGAATACAAAAATAGACAAACCCAATGTGTTTTTAGGTGTTTTTTCTCTGTTCATTTTTTTTTGTTTTTTACAAAATATGAACATTTGTCATCCATTGTTCGTGCACATTTCACAATCCACAGTTGCAGAATATTCATGCAACATTAATGCGCATTAAGCATATTCAGTGAGGCGTTTCACTCCCCATGATCTCGCTTGGAGTGGCTACTAAGGCTGAAGAGTCAGTTGGTATTACATTCGCCCGCCATCATTTCTTTAACAGCTTTTTGGCAGGAAACATGTAACTAAAGCTTCAGCTTCATCAACAGTTTTTACCAATAAAGTACAACATAATAAGTAAAGGGTACACTTGAACTGCCCATGCCTTCCCTAAGCAGTATGGTGTGTGGTCTGATAATGTCTGGCGATCGTGTGGTTTACTCCTCCTTCAATTGGATTCATGGGGTGTCAGTGTCTGATTCTGTGTTGGACGTACATACTGGTGTTCTATCTGTCGGAGTCTGCTCTGGGTGGGTGAAGGCTGTGACGATATCATTCCAGCATTCTGCGATGGGGTGTTGCCTTAGCCCTTGTCTCCCCTCTCATACTAGTCTGTGGTATTCACTAGTGACACTTTTGTACATCACGGTTCCATTTCTCCATGGATGGGTCTTCAGTAGCTGTCCAGCACCGCTTGTGAGTATTAGGGCCATGTGTGTGAATCTGGCTTGTGGTCTGTCTGTTGCTGATATCTGGAATAACCCCAGTAGGCACATGTCTAGGGTGAATCGCAGGCCCGGATGCGCCACTATGTTTAGCACAGCGGGCACCAACTCATAGTAGGGTCGTAATGCAGCATACCATGTGTATGAAGTCTGCATCTGTCTCCCTACAGCGTGGGCATGCATTAGCATTCACCCCATCATATTATTCAACCATCTGGGGTCGAGATAGATAGGTGCAAATAGTTAAACTGTGTATTGTGTAGCCTTGCATTCGTAGAGACACTTTGTGTACACCGTGACCTGAGCCCCACTGTTTGTCGGTACGGTTCCCGCCTGGGTACCGCTCCCATCTATCCCTAACTTCTGGCAGTGTGGACCGAGGCGTGTGTCAGGGACCTGTAAAACCAGGAGATATGTTTGGTGTCATCTCCCGTCATAAACAGAAGTTGTAATGTTTCCTAATCGTGTGGGTCTAAGTCAGCTACGTCCCACATATCTCTGACTCCCATTCAGAGTGCGCCATATGTCAAGAAATGTGTTTTTTCGGCAGTTGTAGTCCGGTCACCTTCTCTTCCATTGTCAGAAATTTCCCGTCTTTGTAGCGGTCTCCTATGGTGAGAGACTCTGCTCCTTCTACCCACACTGGTGATCTCTTCCATAACAAGTCTACCAAGGGGATTGTCAGTGTGTACAAGGGTACCAATTTGGTTTTAAAGATGCATCTATGCCAGCATTTAATTGCCGCCCACACCAATTTAGGTAGTTGCTGTAGACCCGCAGATCTACATGGTGCGGGGCTATCAGGATTTTAATCTTCTTGCAGTTGTCTATTTGCGCCAACTCTCTCCTGTATCTCCCTTCAAGCCACTGCACCTGGGAGACTAGATAGTAGGCTTCAAAATCGGGTGTTCTCAAGCCTCCTTGCGCTGTGGACTGCTTCAGAGATTGTGTGTTCACCCTGTGTCATTGCGTGCCCCAAATGAAATCACCCAAAATTTAGTCGAGGTCTCTCAACCATCGGGGCTTAATCCACACAGTAAAGTTATCAAAATAGAGCAGTTTAGGTAATATTATAATTTTTGAGAGTGCTATACGGTCAAGCACGGAGATTGACACGGGCTGCCAAAAGGCAATGCTACTCTTAATGCCTGCAGCGCCATACCCTGGTTGCCCTTTAGGGTATCCATATCGTCATGGTATATTTGCACCCCAAGGCATCGGAAAGGGCTTGCGCACTCTTTAATGCCCCCAAGTCCCAACTGGCCTGGCGGGTCGTTATTGCGTGAGTCCACTGGAAAGGCACCTGTTTCCCCCCAATTTGTACGGGGTCCCGACTCAAGCTTCCCTGCTGAAGGTAGTCTATTGCCGCTTGTTCAGGGACTTGTTGTGGCCCATATAATGTTGCTTAGTAATTGTGGAGCACCTAATTATTTTTTAATGACCAATTTTATTTTCTTTATACAGCGGCACCATCCAAAAGTATAAGTAAGAAAAGCTGAGCATTCAGAGTTACAACAGTACACAAGGCATCCTCAACATTTCCGTAGGACAGTCCAAAATAAGACCACCTCTTCCCCCACACTTTATCATGCTTGTGAGGACATCAATGTGCCTCATAGATCGTTTCTCTTGCTTTGTGCACCAATCAAGTCCTACTCGCTGTAGCGAAGGGGCTGTAGATTGCTTCCACAGCCGGGCAACATCTCTCTCTCTTGGCTACCAGACAGGCCATCCCTATAAAGAGTCATTCAGATCATGGACCCCCCAGCTCCTCCACAAATCCGAGCACTGCAGTTCGGGAACCCAATTTGTTTGGAAGCCCCAATACCGCCAAGATCAACCCACTTCAGAAGGATTGCCGTGTCGGGCAGTCCCACACCATATGAAAAAAGTCTGCAGTGGGGAGTGCGCAGCGTGCACCTGCAGCATGGACAGCAGAAGACATCTGGTGTATGCGATACAGAGACAAATAGGTTGTATCCAGGTAGTTCACCTGTACCATACGCAGGTGTGCGAATGTTGCCAATTCCCTTGGAGCTAGGCACACCTCCCTCCAATCATCATCGTCTAGTTCACCCACCCAGCCCCCCCATTTCTGCCGATGAAATGAAAGTCATCTGGGCATGGATAATTAGTGACCGTTCGCTTGCTCCCTTCCCTATTCACCCTATGAAAAGCTTGGCCTCTAGGGGGCTGTATTCAGGGAGCTGGGTGTCCAGGGGAAGAAGTGACCTAAGAGCGTTTCTCAATTGAAGGAAGCGGAAAAATTGAGTGGTCGCTAGGGTGTACTGATTCTTTAATTCTTGGAAGGACATCAGGATCCCGCCCTCGAATAAGTATACACCCCCAGGTATGTAAATCCCAATTGGTCCCACTGGCATAAGCTTTCTAGTTTGGAGAGCTGTTCAAGCCATGTGCCCTGCTGTGGGGAGGGGAGGGGGGGGGGTCAGTTTCGTCAGGCGGCGGTCCCACCGAATAAGGCTCAATGCCGCCCTCCAGCAAGACACCGCCACTCGTGTACATGAGGGCATCTCCAGGGGCTTTCAGCCTCCATTGAGCTGGCCGAAAAGGCTCTCAAAGCCCATCAGGTGAAGTTCCAGGTGGTAAGCAGGGCCATTCCAACCCTCCAGTGAACCACTCATTGATGGGCACCAATTGCGCCGCCAGGTAGTACACATAAATGTCTGACACCCCAGACCCCCATCGAAGGGTGATTTCCATGCTGAGTTGAATGCCCATCTGTGACTCTTACCCAGACAGAGAAAGGTGGTGAGTTTGCAGGAGTTTGCAGGTCAGAGGTCGGAACCACACTGTGATATGGGATACAGGAAACTCGCTAGGACATACAAATAGCGGGTTAGATGCATCATTTAAAAGAGCTCGCTGCGCCCCATGTGGTTGACAGGCATGCTAGTCCAGCGGCACGGGGTTCCATCAAGAGCTGATGCCAATTGCTGATAATTAAGGGTCCAGGCCAGGTCTGGGAGGTGAGATGTATATGAATCCCTAAATATTTAAATGAGTTCTGCCAAAGGGGGATGTCTGGGCACCAGCCTCGTCCCTCAGCGTCGCCCTTTACTTCCACCAATACTGATTTACTTGCATTAATGCGAAGGCCTGATGCCTCTCCATATTGATGAAGAATCTCCAGGCATCAGGATCCAGAGGCCGAAGGGTCCCCAAGAAAGAGGAGACTATCATCGGCATATAACGCCACTCTGTCTTCAAGCCTACTCCCCCACCTCCAGCCCAGTATCCGTGCATCACAGCGCATGAGGCACGCCAGCGGCTTGATAGTCAGAGCAAACTGTAGTGGGGATGGGGGACAGGCTTGGCGTGTGCCCCCTGTGGATCTGGAAGCTGGCAGACGGAACACTACTAACCTGCACCTGAGCCATGGGGTTGTGGTAGAGGAGATGGACCATTCTGCGGAACATCGCTTCTAAAACTGCCTGGAGGAGAACCACCCCAGGAAGTCCCAGGAGACCGTGTCAAAGGCCTTACGAAAGTCCAGAAGAAGGACCAAGGCACCATCCAGGACCTGTGCCTGAGAGAGCTGTCTGCTCACGACGGATGCAGTGAAGCTTGCTTCTGCCCGGTATACAATAGGGTGCTGGTCAGCAGAGCCGCCAGAACTTAAGCACAGATCTTAATTTCTCTATTGAAAAGAGTTGATAAGCGAGATCAGACAGTAGGAGGAGCACCGGTCCGGTATCACATAGGCCCATGGAGTGAGCCCAGGTCAGTAGACATCCTGAGCGAGTCCAACTGCCATGGCGGGGGGCAGCTGAGGTGTCTCGCTCGGGGTCCGGGACTGCAAAGCCATAGTGAAAACCCCTAATCGGCCTAGAAAAGGGCTGTGGGTGCATAATAGGTGGGTCTCCTGCAGAAGAACTATATTTGGCTTGTATCTCTTGATGTATTGCAAAACAACGGATCTCTTGATGGTCCAAGAGACAGTTAGTATTCCAAGAGAGTATCGTGATAATGGGCGTGTGGAGTGCGCCATCGATAGGACTGTCCGAGGACCTGAATCGTCTCTGCACTGAAACCCCAAGCACAGCTACAGAAACCTACATTATAACAGTGGTGGGTGCGCTGAGTGAAAACTTGAAAATTATGAACCAGGTTAGTACATGGGAACAATCCCATCAGGACCAACATAAATCCCTCTCCCCAACATCCCTCCACCCCATAATTCTACCCAGGAAGCAACTGTCGCCCAAACCAAAGCATAACTATAACCAAGAAATCAGAGAAAACACAAGAAGGAAGTTAATGGGGAACTCCATGGCAGTGTACATACCCATAGGACGGATACTATGCCTGAGAGCGCTCAGATATTAGACTGGGTATGAAGGTCCCAGCTTTTATGATGCACACTTTGTCATGAGTCTTGATATATTTCCAAGAGCCACTGTATGGAACGCTTAGAAGTCTAATCCACCCCCCTCCCCACAGGCACAGCCCAGACCAATCCTCCGAGCAGCACCTCAAGCCCCCTCAATTGGCCATACGATCTTATGGGCCATAGCCCTATGCTTCGGATGCTTCATATAGATCATGCCAATAAGTCTGGAACATCTTCTAGAGAGAAGAATAGATATGGAGTATCCGTAAGGATCTTGGGCAGTTACACCCTGCTTGAAATCCCCTTCTGTGGGAGGACTCGGCGATATGCCCGTCTCCTGCCGACCTGTCCATCATCTCAGAGATCGTGAGTGTCTCTTTCTGGACCTCCATGAGGGGTGTGGCGTGGGGGGTGGGGTCCCTGTGCCTCAATGTCTCGGCCCGCCCGCGGGTATCAAAGAAGTAGGTGGAGGACTGAAAGATAACCTTGAGGCGTGCCGGGAATAGAAGCATATATCAGAGGTTGAGGGTACGGAGTTTCTTTTTTACCTCTTCGAATGACCGTCGCCGCCACTGCACCGCCATGGTGTAATCCAGGAAGACTATTACCTTAGAATTCAGGTGTTTCGGGCTTCACGCAGGATTGCATTGTGGTCCCAGAAGTTAACTATTCTTAGTATTACCTGACGAGGTGGAGCTCTAGTCAGAGGCTTTTGGGTAAGGGACATATGCGTGCTCTCAATAACAAACATGTTAGAGATCTTGTCTGGTGGGACCCAGGATCGAAACCAGTTCTCTAGGGTTTCGGCTAGGGTTGAACTCTCTAAGGTCTCGGTAAGTCCAACCAGGTGCAAATTCTTAAGCCTTGAGCGATTTTTGTCTTCTGCCCTTGCGTAGGGGGTTGCACCCAATGCCGTGATCCACCCAATTTATCTCCATCTGAGACATGCGGATATTGTCCTACCCTCTAATTTTGGTGATAGTAGCGGTTCCCAGATGCAGCCTGGCAAGCCAGGCCAAAAATGTGCCAGTCTTGTCACCCTTAGCGTCCAGTAGTCCGTATAGTTAAGACACCATAGATGCTCTACTTGCCCTGCATAACATTCCCTGATTGTGGCTAACTGTTCCCCTACCGCTCTATCACAGATTGAATCTTTTCAAGAGCCCTGAGTTCTGTGTCCATTTCTTTCTGCTCTGTCTCCAGGGTTTTACTGCTTCCCACTGTTGCCTATCTGCAGTGGCCCCGCACTGCTGTCTTTAATGCCTCTCACTACACCAGAATGTAGCCCTCCAAGGCGCCACAACAGAATGGGAGCTATGTGCGATCTTCAGTGCAGGCATGTCAGGAGTGGATTATGGTCTGAGATCATATGCCCCAGATATTTTCTGACTTTGAAAATGTCCGTTTTCCCACCCTTGTAGCAGAATTCTGTCAAGGTATACATGTAAGTCATACATGTAAGTTATGTGGGGCGAATAAAACGAGTTTTTGCATGTTCTGCATGCCAAGCGTGCACCAGATGTCAGTCTTCCACCCATCTAGTAAGCATGTGCATCAATTTAGCTGATGCCAGGTTTGGCAAGGAGGGAGAGCATGTTCGGTCAAGTTTCACAGCCAATATACAATTTGTGCCTCCGCTTAGTACCCGACACGCCCGCCCTGTCCTCTAGTCATGTCAAAAGTGTCATATTATCACGTTTGCTTCATATTTGGGCCATACGTCTCTCCTAGCATAATGGCCTTGCCATCTAGGTTCCCGGTGACCAACATGTATCAGCCCCTCGCTATCAATGTCAGTAGAGTGACATTGAATGGCATCCCCAGGTGAATCCTTATTAACACTGTCCTAGTGAAAGAAGAACAGCCAGTTACATACACTTGACCTTTCCACTACCTCTGGAGTTTGAGCTTCTGATTTTGTTCAATGTGTCTCCTGAAGGAATGCTATCTGCACACTCTTTCCTCTTAAGGTGTGCATGTATTTTATATCTCTTTAGTGCCAACCCTAAACCTTTGACGTCCCATGTCATAAGGGTGTAGGTGTTTCTATGCAACATGTCACGCATGTACACCATCTCCAAACACACCCCACCCCGGATTCCCATACCATAGACCAAGGTTGTGCCCATTGACTTGAACAACCAATACCACCCACTCTGAGTCACAACCTAAACTGCAAAGGGCATGTGCTATTTCCCTTACCTCACCATATTATTAGGAAGATTTGGGGTTTACCAGCTCGTAGTCCAGTGTAGTAAGTATGCAAAACAGTGATGGATGGAATGCATGAATTAATCTCAGCAACTGGTGATCACTTGGGGATTTATCCCAAGCCATCATTATTTTGCCCACCATGCCACCTAAGTTTGGACCCAGCTATATACAAATCACTCTTGACCCTACTCCAGTCCAGTCCGAACTGCCATGCCTCCAGTGTTGTCCTCGCAGCCCACCCAGTCGGTCTCAATCAATGTCCCTTGGCTAAGTCTTGGACTCCGGGGGTTCCATGTGGCGTAGTTTCAGCTGATGTTGCACGTTATAAGTCATCTGCTGTCCTGGGGGTAACAACAGCGAGGTCATCAGTGTCTGCCAAGTGTACATCAGAATGCTTCTCCTTGGTATTGTGCCCGTTTTGTGCTTTGCCCCGTCTTTTGTGACTGTTTTGTGCTCAGTCTCGTCTTATGTGCCCGTTTTGTGCTCTGCCTCTTCTTTTGTGCGCGGTTTGTGCCCTGTATCTTCGTTTGTGCGCACTTTGTGCTCAGTCTCGTTTCTGTGCTCAGGACTATTATCTCTTCTTTTCGCCCTAGTTTTTACCCCGCTCCAGGGACTCTCCCACCTACACCCTCCCACACTTTCGCACCCTCCTCCTCACCCCTCTCCTTACCTGTTTCTCCCATGTCTTCCTCGTGCTTTTTCCCACCCCCCTCTAGCCCTGCCCTCGGCGCTTCTCCCCATCCCAGGACCTACTTAATGGCGCCCACTGCGCGACTGCACAGCGTGTACGCCACAGGCATCCCAAAGGCAAGTCAGTCTGAACCGCGCTCTATGCCACGGATCCTCTTCTGTCCCACCGCCACTGTTTCACCTCCTCCGACTTGCAAGCACTAAACACAGGACGCCGCCACAACTGCTGCCCCCGCTCCACACCTCACTCCATGGTTGGACCGTTCTACTCTTCTTATTGCCGCATCACTCCCACACCACCCATCACATATTATCAAGCAAATTTGAGTGAAACGCTACGAGTGGACGGTTATTATGGTCGGCATGGAGACTTTCCAGAAATGAAACTTATGATTGGATAGGACTGATATTCGTTCTATCGTGAGGATTACGTTCATCCCGTTATACTGGGAGATCAACGCAATTTTTGCTTTGAATATCAGGAAGTTAGAAAGAAATGGACATATAGGATCTTTCTTAAACGGATGCAATAAAAGCCCTGACGAAGGAACGAAACAAGTTGGCTGTGCCGTACTGTAAAAAGAAAATAAAGATTGTGTCACAAAACCGAAACCACGTAATTTGTGCTATATTGTGCACCGTCCTTATCTCTCAACAAAAGTAAAACATGACTTGTATTTGCTGCGTATAACCCACACCTTGAGCAATGATCCCCTTTTCTACTACCCCATTTTGCAATTCTTGCAGGTGTATAATAAAGGTCAAACATTGACATATAGCTTTGAGTCCGGAGACTACCAGAGACCAAGACTTTACTAGCCAACTCCAAGGCCGGATTTAAATCCATACCGGTCTTCCCTAATTTATCTGCCCACCTTAATCCTTGTGCACACAAATCATCCGGTAGGCTAGATAATAAATGCCGATATATCACACCTATTTTAGCTTTCTTCCGAATAAGTTCAAATATCTAAATTTTATCAAATAGTGAGGGATTTCCTACAAGCTGTTCAAACAAAACACTTCTAACCTGGAGGTATTTAAAGAAATCGTGAGGATGCAGCTGATATTTATCCATCAAACATAAAAAAGATAATAGTTGCCCATCCCCCACCATATCTCCTATAACCCACAATCCTTGTACTTGCCATCTAGACATTAACTGATCTTGGAAAATAAAGGGAGAGAGAAGTCGAGATGCTTTGAAAGGGGTATATACATTGAGCTGGTAGATAGACAATTTTCGCCAAATTCGCTGCCAGATTAGGAACATGGCATTAATTACCTTGAATCTAGTCTTTTTGAAGTAACTCGGCTCTAGAATTTTAACCAGAGTACCCTCAGCCGCAGTGCCTAAACCAATCTCAAAAATAGTAGGACAGTTGCATAACGAAGCTTCGAATCTATTGCCTAGAAGCGGCACTCCCAAAGCCTGTACCATTGCAGACCAATAATATAGCACCAGATTAGGTACAGCCCACCCGCCTCGATTCCGAGGAAGACACATCCACTTGGCAGCCCTGCGAGAGCGCTTATACCCCCACAGAAACCTATAGCAGATCCTGTCTGCCTTTGCCAGACTGCTTTGAGATAGTACTAAAGGAATTGTCCTAAAAAGATATAGGAACTTTGGCAATATAAGCATTTTGAGAACACTGCATCGGCCATAAAGAGACAAGTGTAAATGGTCCAATCGTTCAAGTTTGGTATTTACTTTGTCTATTACCGGAAGAATATTTAAATCCGGAATAGTGTCAACTGCCGCTGAAATTCTTACCCCAAGATACGTTGCTTCCCTGACTACTAGAGTCCCAGAATATAGCATATCTGGTATTTGAACAACCTGGGTCTTAGCCACATTTAACTTATACCCAGACACTAAGCCAAACTGCGCAGCAGACACATTAAGTACTCGAAGTGCAGAGGAAACATCCGATGTTAACATAACAATGTCGTCTGCATAGGCCAAGGCCCGATACTCTGTGGCACCAACTCTTATAGGTACTATGCTCCTATCCCCTTCAATTTTACTTAAAAACGGATCAATGTATAAGGCAAACAATAGGGGTGAACACGGACACCCCTGTCGAGTGCCCCTGCTAATATTGAAAAAAAACAGTCTCCTGACCCGAAATACGAAGTGCTGCCTCCGGAGAGATGTACAATGCCTGAACAGCTTGGATAAATTCAGTACTAAAACCCTTCCACCTAAGCACGGCCCACAAGAACCCCCAGGAGACCCTGTCGAACGCCTTCTCAGCGTCCAACAGGATCACCCCGAGGGGAGAGGCCGTGGCCTGGGCCCAATCCAATAGCGCAATAACACGCCGAACATGGTCTGCTGTATCGCGGCCAGGGATAAATCCATGTTGGCGCAGGGATACTAATGGGACTATTACCTCGACTAGTCTAGAGGCTAATATTTTCGAAAATATTTTGGAATCGCTATTAATAAGAGAAATTGGCCGAAAAGATGACGGGCTCAACTCTGGCTTACCTTTTTTTTTTTAAACAAGACAATCGTAGTCCGCCGCCATGAGTCAGGAACCATTCCTTTCTGGGCAGCCCTAAAGACAGCAAGGAGATCGTACCGGATCTCTGCAGGTTTTACCACTTCCTTTGAGGAATCAAGATCTGTATAAGGATTGGGACTGAAATTGCGGTCGCATACCATTGTACATAGCATTCCGAATTGCAATTTGGAACGGATGACCTAACACGCCACTTCCAAATTGCAATTTGGTATGCATTTCTTAACCCATTTTGTAATTTGGTAGGAACATGAATTTGAAACTTACTAAAAAGTCATTTAGCAGCTGCAATCCCTATGATTTAGCAAATTGCAGGATGTGCGACTACTAAATGGCTTTGTACATCTGCCCTGTAATCCAGAAATCTTTAAACACAGTTTAATTGGATACGGCAATCCAATGTCTCTGGATAAAATCTGTTCTGCTGGGTAGTAAATTGGTGTACAAACCTTAAACTCAACTGTATTTAGTTCATAGAAATACCTTTGGCCTGTTGACAAATAATGTGTATGTTAATATTTTTATCCAACTAACGTTATTCTGAATAACAAGATCCATAGATTTTGAGGGCTTTGTAAAGCGCACTATGTTTACTTGCTGTTCGTATAGGTATATGTGTAACATTCATCAATGGATCCCTCACTGTCTGTTAATGGAAATTAATGTTAATTGGGTGTTGGAAGTAACCACCTCACCACATTGAGAAGCCTGGTGTAAGATTTAATAGGGTGGAAAACTAATGGCATATTTAGTAGGAGTGTGAGAAATATAGGCAACTTACTTTAGCATAATTACCCAAAAATATGCACATAGTAATGTGACATGTGAATCTGCCATTTCATGCTTTATTGTAACATGAAATGTGTCTTTGCGTCAGTTTTTGGCACAAGGATGCAGTTAACAAAAGCACTGTGAACAACAGATGCTCGTTTCTCTTGTGACGAATGGCATTTTAAGCAGTCAATTTTACCACGAATGGCGCATAATTATGCAAAGTGGTGTAATGGCGTAATTTCTGTATTTTCACGTGACAAGGGTAATGCAAAATTATGCGAATTACGCAATCATTATTTGAATTTGAATCCAGGCCTAATTAGCCTAGATGGTGCGATCACAAGGTGTTGGGCATAAACATGACTTATTAAGACTGCATAATGGACAGGGCTAATGCCACTATGTGTCTGAGATTTTGCATAGCAGTACACATTTTAGGTCTCGTCTACGCAGCGTGCATGCGCTGCATAGGAGGACCTTTAGCCGTCGCTCTGCTCTTTTTGGAAGCACATACTCGTACTTGTGGTGGCATCCACCTTGCGGGAGCGCGCTCACAAACACAAGTATGTGCTTCCAAAAAGAGCCGACTGCGCGCGCACGCACCACTCCCGGGCCAGCAAATACACTATGCAGGGCCAGCAGTGTGTTTTGCTTTTACTGTGACAAGCACGCGTGTGCTTTAAAATAGCAGCATTAGTTATTCACTTGTGCACGGCTATCATTTACTTTGTGTTTTGCTTTTACTGTGACAGTTTTCTCATCACTTCTTCCCTCGTGCTCTATCTTGCTTTCTTTTTTTTATCATTCACTCTGTGTTTTGCTTTTACCTTTTCTCACTATTTGTCACCACGTCCACCTCAAGTCCACTACCACGTCCACTACCACGTCCACCACCACCATGTCCATCACCATGTCCACCACCATGTCCACCACCACGTCCACCACTACCACCATATCCACCACCACCACGTCCACCACCACGTCCACGTCCACCACCACGTCCACAACCACCACCACCACGCCCACCAGCACCACGTCCACCACCACCACCACATCCACCACCACCACCACATCCAGCACCACCACCACATCCAGCACCACCACATCCACCACCACGTCCACCACCACCACGTCCACCACCACCACCCGTGACAGGCAAAGTGTCACTGGAGGGCAGGGGCAATCGGAGTGTCAACCCAGGCTGTACATGGGACATTTAAGGATGCATTGGGTGCGAGCAGACGGGAATAGGGGCTAGAAGTATTACACCAGACCCAAGATACATTTTGAAGAGGCGCAATGTCACAGGGGCTCCTGTAAAAGCACTCGCAGCATCTCTACCTCACAGTGGCATACCTGCATGAGCCACTCACTCAAAACAAGCATTGGCATAGCCAATAGGTCTCGCCTTTGGGACCTTATAAGTGTTTAGCCATGCAACACTTGATGTTATTGCACCAAGGATATTGTGCTGGATAACTAAACACTTATAAGGTCCCAAAGACAAGACCTATTGGCTATGCCAATGCTTGTTACAGCTTCTTGTGCTTTATTTATGGTTTTAGTTTTTTTAAAAATCTTCCTGTCCACTGGAAAATGCTGTCATCTAGTGATGTGACCAAAATCTGCTTGTTGCAGGCCTTCTTTTTTTTTCTTTTTTCTTTTCAGTTTTTACCTTTCGTGTTGTTGTAGAAGAGAGCAGCAGTGAAGCTGACAACCTCATATTACTTTCTGCACTAAATGGATTCTCTCTTTATTCTGATCTAATTGGCACATGTCACCACATTCTGGAGTTAAACTGTTAATGGGTTTGTAGAAGCCTGTTCTCTCTAGCTCAACATTTCTGGTTGTGGTATACCAATTTAGAAATCATTGCTGATTATGTGGAGTTTATTTTTGTCTAGCACTATGCATGCATTTCGTAACCTAACATCAGTAAAGCTAACCCGCAAGTTAGTCGCTGTCTCTAATAGCTGCTTAAAAGTCCACTTTATGACTGAATTCATCCTATATACAGGGTTCATCCACTTGAACCGAGTAGCATGATGGCATGCAGAAATGCAGACAAGGCTCGCCTGTTAATGCACGAGACCTATTCCATAATCTTCTTAGCAACTGGCCGATACATTTCACTTGGCCTTCCCAGCAGACCAAGTCCAGAATGGCCAACATCATTAACAAAAGTACAAAAGATATCCTTTTAATGAGATAGTTCTCTGCAATTGTCTCTCTGCCTTCCAGTTTTCTTTTCTGCTACTTGAGTAACAGTCACCGTCTCAGCGTAGAGTGCAGCTATCTGTAAAATGCAGACACCGATCACTAAAGAAGTCTTGAACAGGATTGTAGCACTAGAGACCTCCACCTCCTATCTGTTTTGTGCAGAGCTCATTACCAGGGTGTCTGAGATCTCCGCAACTTAGTTATATGTTTAGTAAATGTGGGAGGGCGAAGTGGAAAACTGGGAACAGTTACTGAGAAATGGGAGAGGGTTAGGCAAATTTAAGAAGAAGTTTAGGGAGGAACGTGATAATACAAACACATGCTGAGCAACAAATGAGTAAGACACTTTTTAGATTCTCTTTATTGGAATGGAAATGAGTGAAACAATTAAACTCCATGACACATACATGGGCTACAGTACTGGATTGTGACAAAAATATTGCAGTCATGACTCACAGTACATTTGAGGGACCTCACTAGTTGCACTCCGTACAAGTTCAGTAGACATGCACAAGATTCATCCTTTTCTCTCACCAAATTCCTTGGTCCACAGTAGGTCTGGGTCTTAAATCTGCCTACCCTGTCAGTCCTTGTTTCTGTTTTCCCTCTAGTGATACTATAATTTCTTAAATTTCCGGGGACATCCCCTAGTTTTGTATATAGATGTCTCAGTGCTTATGCACCAGCCCACAAACGTGTTTCCTCACAACTGGGCTAAGTCTCGCTTTGCCATCATCAGTGTTGTATTGTAAAAGATAAGATCATATTTTGTGACCGTCAATTCTCTCCATATTCCCAGAAGGGTCAATTGAGGGGTGAAAACTCAGTCCCCACGTAGTAAGACACTTCTAAAGTTACCTCAGCCCTATACAAAGAGAGAGAGAGAGAGAGAGAGAGAGAAAGCGTTAAAAATGTGTGTTATTAACTCATTTATTAAAAAATGTAATGAACTTGATTTAAAAAAACGTAAATTCAAGTAAGACATTTAACACAAAGCACCACATATTAAATAAAAAGGTTAGAGGATCAGATTGTTTTAAAATAATTGCTTAAAAATGTATTAAATGAATATATCAAAATGAATAATTCAGTAAACATTTAATTTGATGGGTTTGTGGCTGTAACATTTTATTGTGATTAATACTGTTTGAAATATATTCAAAATTAATTTACATTTATATTTTAAATTAAAATATTTTAATAACGTTTTAAAAAGAATTAATAAACTTTAATAATTTTACCTGTAATTTCCCGTAAAGAAACTCCACCATGGTTGGAAAGATCTCCACTTATTTGTACAAAGTTGCCAATGGTAACTTTAAGCTGTTGTTTGTGGTTTCACCTCCAGGTTTGAGTGGGTGGAAACATGTAAGTCTACATCTAGATATAAATCTACACTCTGAAATGGTGAGTAACAAAAACTAATTGTAAAGTTACACCTAAATGTAATAGTAAATACACATGAGCAAATTACACTAATCTATTTCGAACAGGAAACTAAGCTGTGGTATTTTGGGTTTGCAGGCTACTGTGTTCTATTGAAACCACTGAATATGGACAAGTGCCATTAAATTGCAGTAACTTTCCTCTCAACGCCGTGTCTTCCCTTCACTCATGTATAAATGGAGACGTATAAGACTGCGCCTTTGGCTTACTATTTGAGTGAAAAAATATATAGTTTCTGTTATGAATGACTAGCTGTTCAGTAGTGAATGTCTGGGGTAGCAAGGATTTCAAAATGCCATTTCAAGGCACAATATCGGTGTTTCTTATGTCTTCTACTGGTTTTACTTAGGTCAAAAATGTGGGATCCACTGAAAAGGTAAACAAATCTTTCTGGCAATTTTTTATCCAAGATTTTTTTTCTTTTTGTAACTGTCTGACCCTTTCATTCCTTTAAATTAGATGTTGCTCTGTTTTTTTTTTTGTGGAACTGTGTGTCCTCCGTTAGGGAGTTTGTCTTTTCTCTAGCCAACAATGTCCAGCCTAGACTCAAATCACCCAGGATTAATAGGTGTTCCCAGAGAAGGTGCTGCTTGCAGACAGTAGCTCACCACACCTTCACCCCCTATAGTAAATCAAACAGACTCAAAAGAGCTCCTAGCCCTCCATCGGTAGTGGCACCTAATAATTCCTGTTACTTCTCTTCCCTGTAGTTAACATTGCCAGGTCCCCTGCAATTTCGGGGATAGGGGATTAACAGGAATTGAGTTTTGCTGAAATCAGACTTACTGTGCCAATATTTGTGTGTGTTTTCTCCAGAATTCCATTCGGAGACAGTGACGTCTTGCAGCAGGCTAAAGACTTGATGAAACACCACAAAGCTTCATTAGAAGGTGAAATAATACATGGGAGGTATGTTGATTTATTTTTTTGCCAGGGGAATGTTGCTGGATGACGTCCATGGGCTTGGTGGACTCCTGTTGACAGTTATACACAGCAAAGACTGATTAGCCTCACTTCTCTGTTGCAAACAAATATTACGCAAGGATTGATCTAGTCCTGTTTGGACTTTCTATTGAAGCATACCCTCAAAGCAGTGACTCCTGTAGTTCTCTCGGTCTCTCACTAGGCTCTGTGTAGTGTCTCCTTAACCGGTACTGAGCGAGGGAGCCACACTATGACCGGGTAACTCAACATCTGTATTCTACATGACCTAGTGAACAGATGTGGCATAATGGAGCAAATCAAAGTATTGTTGTTTTTCAATGCCAAAGGAGAAAATAGTTTAGGAATACTCTGGCACTGAATGCTGTCGTCAAGTGCCCACTAATCTCTTATGCCGTTCATCTTGGAAAGTACGGGAAGCTTCTTGAGACACCGCTATAGGAGGTAGAATTGGAGCATGAAAAGACAGTTGGAGGAAAGTGCTAGCCTAGAGAGCACTGGAACTGAACAAACCTGCGCAGACCAGCTCGCACCCCTATGTGACCCTGACTGACAGTGCCCCAGAAAAGCCACCTGGTTCCCTGCCGACCTCCAAGAATCCAGACGCACCTGCAGACGTCTCGAGAAGAATTGGAAAAACAGTAAATCCTTGGAAGACCGCACCACCTACAAGAACGCGATGACCACCAACGCATCCGATCCATCAAAAGGACCTTCATCCAGAACAAGATCCTCACCAACTCCAGCAACTCAAACGAACTCTTCAGCATCATCCAGAAATTTACCAAACCCCCCAGCGAAACCACAGACATCACCCCCTCCCAGGACCTCTGCAACAAGCTCAGCTCCTATTTCCATCTGAAAATCAAGTGCCTCTATGACAACTTCAACGACCAGACACCTGACTTCGAAACAGCTCCCTCCTCCAGCAATGCCAGCCAGCCAACCATCTCCTTCTGGACCTCAGTCACCACTGAAGACACCGCATCGACCATGAAAATCATTCACTCAGGAGCCCCCAGGGACACCTGCCCCCCCACATCTTCCACAGAGGCTCCGCTATCGCGCCAGAACTACGACGCATCATTAACGCCACCTTCGAAACAGACACCTTCCCCGACAACTGGAAGCGCACAGAAGTCAGGCCCCTATTCAAGAAGCCCTCTGCAGATCCTACAGAGCTCAAGAACTACCATCCCATCGCCCTCCTCCCCTTCATGGCCAAAGTCACAGAGATTGCCGTTAACGTCCAACTAACCAAATTCATGAAAGAGAACTCCATCCTCGACCCCTCCCATTTCAGATTCGGCAGCAACCACAGCACTGAGACCGCTCTACTCGCTGCTACAGACGACATCCGCACCCTCCTTGACCAAGGACACACCGCAGCCCTGATCCTACTCGACTTCTCTGCAGCCTTTGACACCGTCTCCCACTGCACACTCAACGGCAGACTCCACGACGCCGGCATACAGGGAACCGCCCTCGACTGGCTCTGCTCCTTCCTCACCAGCAGAACCCAAAGAATCAGACTTCCACCCTTCCTCTCCGAACCCACAGAGATCAACTGCGGAGTACTCCAAGGATCATCGCTCAGTCCCACACTCTTCAACATCTACATGGCTCCCTGGCCTCCCATCGTCCGACATCACAGACTCAGCATAGTAACATATGCCGGCGGCACTCAGCTCATCCTCTCCCTCACCAAGGACCCCATCACCACCAGACTCAACTTCCAGGAAGGAATGAAGGACATTGCATTCTGGATGAGCAGTAGCTGCCTGAAGTTTAACTCGGAGAAGACAGAGGCCCTTGTCCTGGGACCCTCCACCTCTGCATGGGACAACACCTGGTGGGCCACCGCCCTCGGCAGCCTCCCGTCCCCCGCGGACCACCCCTGGAGTCTCGGCATCGTACTCTACTCCTCCCGCTCCATGACCTGACAGGTCAAAGCTGTCGCCTCCAACTGCTTAAACACCCTCCACATCCTCCGGAAGACCTTCAAATGGATCCCCCCGAGTCAAGGAAGACCGTCACCCACGCACTCATAACCAGCAGATTGAACTACGGAAACTCCCTCTACGCTGGGATCAACAAGTCTCTGCTCCGCAAACTCCAGACCATACAGAACACCACAGCCAGACTCAACCTTGGCATCCCTCGACACAAACCCATCACCCAACACCTGCGAAACCTCCACTGGCTCCCTGTTGAGAACACCGGAACGCTCAAGATACTCACCCACGCGTACAAATGCCTCCACAACACCGTACCACAATACCGCAATGAAAGAATCTCTTTCCATGTACCCAAAAGAAACCTCCGATCCGCTGACCTCGCCGCCCCGCGCATCTGCAGAGCAAGAACGGGTGGAAGAACCTTCTCCTACATCGCGACCAAGACCTGGAACGAGCTCACGATGAACATCAGACACACCCCCATCCTGCACATCTTCAGGAAGACCCTCAAAACCTGGCTTTTCGACTGACCGTAGGTGCTAACACCGCGGCTCCCCCCCCCCCCCCCCCCCCCCCCCCCCCAGCGCCTTGAGACCCTCACGGGTGAATAGCGCGCAGAATTCCCTGCTCAATTGATTGATTGGGTATGCACTAGATTGAATACAACAAAAGTACTACAAGGGAGAAAACAAGGCGTGCAGGCTTATGACCTCAATAATTTGGAAAAAACAGGCTACCTTATTTGACAAAGGACATGTCCATCATGATTCTAAAGGAGAAAAATCATCTTAACGCCGAGGGAGAAAAAAGAACCTTCTTTCAGTGTTTTGCAGATTTCCTGAATTTCAACAAGATCACCTACCAATGGGCGCACCCATTCTGAATCATCTTTCCTTGACAGGAGTAGCCATACTGGGTGAAGTCCTTGTTAGAAGAAAGCTTTGCATAAAGTGCAGAATCCACAGGTGATCCCAGGCAGCTGGAGAAAGGTGTTAAAAGGAGAGAAAATGCCAATCCCAGTGTGGGTAGCTTGATGAACGAAAGCAAAAATGTGATTAAGCACCTGTAAAAAGTCAATCATGCCTTGTCAGAAAGATCTGATTGAGATTCCGAAGCCTCGAGAAGAGTGTGGTTTGCTTCTTAAGGCTGATGCAAAGCTATTCACAAAGATATTGGCTACAATTTTGAATTGTCTTATGCCTCTGGTGATACACTCTGCTCAAATAGCATTTAGCCAGAAACAGCTTATTTACAATAATACAAATAAGATGCTAATCTTAATCAGTGTGATTAGGAGTGCTGGGAGGAAAGTGAAGGTGCTGTCTCTACATGCTGTTGAGTAGGTGGACTGGACCCATCTCGCAGCCACAACTCATGCCAGAATGGTTTGGCCCAGATTCCTATAATGATATTCTTGGCTATACCAACTCATTAGCTAAGGTTAGAGTTAATGGAAGTATCAGATCTAAGATGCAAATAAAAAGAGGCACAAGACATAGCTGTTCCTGTTAATCTCCCTCTACTTTGAGCCACTGCATAGCAAATAAGAGCTGCCAAAACCATTTGGGTGTCAAGGTGGGATGCAAGCCACGTGAGATGGAAACGAATGCCTGCCCCGACACCTATGTATGTGATGACCACCCGCACTGACTCCGTGCTTAGACCCACATGCTGTATGCCCCACCACACGCGATGACGCAGCTGTGCCTGCAACACACCCTTGCACTTTCAAACAGGCCCGAGGGTACTTACCTGAACTCAGTGTTTCCACATGATAAACACTACCATTGCTTAAGCTATTTCGGTTTGTTTTCTATGTTTTTTTCCCTCTCCCCTTTGTAACTGACTCTGTAAAATCTATAGAGTAGAAGGGCAAAAAGACAAAAAAAGATTCTTGGGAGAAGGAGCTACTACTACTATGTTGGCACAAATCACCAGCATGGCTCCATACAGTCAGTCCCTCTCACCAAGAGGCATATTGGAGTAGCTGTGGTAAAATGGTTACGATCCCCCGCACGTTTTGAAAATGAGACACCCTGAAAGTATCTGGGCTCTTGATTGAATAATACAACTAAAGGCAGTTGAGGTTCCTGCTGACCCAGTCAATATTCTAGGATAGATGCCAGGGTTATGGTGGGAACCACCATAGGAACCGGTACTCTAGTGTTTTTCCTATTACTAGCGGCCTGATATGTAATACTGCATGCACACCTACACTTCTTCACAACAGACTCACCCTGCCGAAAAACACTTCAAACCCTGTAAATCTTCAAATCTTATCATTAGCGGCATTCTGGGCATTGGCTGTGTTCTGCATCTCGGGCAGTAGCAGCTTGTGATCTTTGAAAGTGGTTTGTCAAAATTCTTGCCATAAGTTTAACTTTTTTTCCCCTCAAAATTTGCCTGGAGTTCCCCATGTGTTAAAAATTACACTCACTGGGCCAATAGCAATAATTTGTTATCCAAGAATTACATACAGTATTCCACTACCCGTATACCATTGGTGTGGCCCACATGTCAAACTTTACCTCCAGCATGTCAGACCTAGCATTTTATCACTGTTTGCTTCCCCCAACCCGCTCCAGCCTCAGTATTCTAAGACTGCCGTCTCTGAGGCAAAAAATTACCTTTAGTATGCGAGGACCAGGATTTTGCCTTGAGTTGCCCACCTTTGTGCCACGAATTACCTCCAATGTCCTAACATCAAGATTTTGCTACATGTGCACCCCTGCAAAGAATTTCAGTCAGTATGCAAGAGCAAGCATTTTTCTAAAGGGGCCTCTATGACAACTCTCACACTCTCTTAATGCTTATTCTCACTGATATTCACTCCTCCCACTCACTGTTACTCCACTCACTGTTACTCACATACAAACATACTCATGCTCACTTGTTCTCTTTCTCACAAACACACATAAACTTGCACTTTCACACCTGCTTACACTGTACAGTGCAACTGCATCTGCTGCGCCATTGATAACTATTCCTCTAACTAACTTCCACTCTCTCTCACAGACCCGGTCACCCTCTCCTAACATACTCGCACTCCCTCACTCACACTTTTACGTAGTCATACACTCTCATTCACTTTCACTCTCATTGACACTCTCGAACACATACACTCTTAATCTCTTTCACGATCAATCACATACATGCACACACATGCACAGAGAAACATTTTGTTTTACTTACCTTGCTTACTTCTCTTAACTTGGAGGCTCCATGGCAGCAGCAGAGCAGGAATCCGGTGCTGAATATTGGAACCAGGAAGTCCTTATTCTCAACCAGGAGCCAGCCAGAGCAACAACGTCCGGTTTGAAAAGGGGAAGATCCACTTCAATCGCTCTCCCAGCTGCTTGATAAGAGTGGAAGCACAGTCCTACAAGAAGCTGGGACAGTAGTGGGAATCATTCCCCTGCGGCCCTTTGTGGCTTCTCATTGGCCTCAGGGATGCCCTGATGTGCTCCCTGTAAGCCACATTTTAGTAGATGTGCTATGCTGCTTGAGGTATGTGCAGTATGTCTCCTAAATAAAATGGATTGCACCTGTGTGAGGGGATTGTAGATGCAATCCAGACATCTACCAACAGTGTTGTCTTTTTTAAACAACACAAATATGCTGGATTGTGCCTTAAGCCCCTCAGCCCCCCTCCTCCTCGTGACATCAGGAGCCTGGAGGAGAAGCCAAGAGTGCTGACCTGTGCACTTGCAATATTCAAGAAAACACTAATCTCATGTGTTCTGTTCAGTTAAATAGTTCGCAGATGTAGCACCTAACAGGAGGCAGGGCTGTGCCCTGGTGCCCCTGATAAGGAGCCAAATCCGCATCTGAACTGGGGCCTGATGGCAATACCTGTGTCTCCTTTGTTCTGTTCTTTGAAATGTAGTGTCCTCCTGAGCCTGTAATGTGAAAAGGCACTAGATGGAGTGCGTAGGAATGAAAGGTAACAAATTATTATACATCGTTTGATTAATAACCTAAAACAATTTATTGAAAACTGGATACATAAGTTGAAAATGCAATGATTTTGTTTCCTTTCTTGTTAGTTTCAGAAAATATAAAAATGTTAGTATCCAATAAAGACTTTATTTTGGATAATTAAGCTCAAGTGTCCAAACAAAAGCTTGTGATTTTCATAAAAGATGCACATTATGTCTGGAAACACCCAGTTTTGATTTCAGCTTTCTCTAATGGCCACACACTGTTGAGGACTCGAACAACCAGCATTGGCAAAAACCAATACCTTTGCAAGTGCTATTTAAGCCATGTTGTACACCAGCGTTGCTGCTGTTCAGCATTGCAAAAATGTAATGGTGTAGCGTGGAGGGGCATAGAGTGGAGGTGCGTAGAGTGAAATAAAGTGATGTAGAGCGGAGTGTCATAGAGCAGCGTAGATTGGCATAGATTCGTAGAGTGTAGTAGCTTAAAGCGGAGTAGAGTCAAAGAGTGGAGTGGCATAGAGTAAAATAGAGTCACAGAGTGTTGTGGCGTAGAGTGGTATATGGTGGAGTAGAGTGTTGTGGAGTAAAGCGGAGTAGAGTGTCATAGAGTGGAGTGGCGTACAGTGAAGTAGCATAACGTTACGCAGAATGGAGTGGTGTGTGGTGGAGGGAGTAGAGTGGAGGGGCGTAGAGTGGAGTGGCGCAGTGTTGAGCATGCTTGCTATGGTAGCACACTGCCATTACAGACAACACATTTTCACTTGAAATGACCATTACATTAGCACATACAGTCTTACTAATAAAATTATACAGCGCACAAATGATAGTGTGGAAAATACATCACCTAGTGTGCTGATTTTTTAAAAATCATATTCAAATATTTGTTTCCACCACACTTCAGAATTATAAAAAATGTGCTTCATTGTGCTTTCCTAATTCTGATATATATATTCAGAAATATTTGCACTGTTCATTTACAGAAATGTAAATTTTGTTGTGTGCTAGGAATAAACATTGCTAGGAAAAAACCTTTTCTTTTCCAGTAGCCATCAAGATTGCCACATAAATCCTCTCACTTTGAAGTCACATTAAATGTGACAAGATGATGAACAAGCTTTGCTCCACAGGAGGGACAAAGCCATGCTGGACAGCCTAAAACAGATAAAACCAGCAAATTGAAAGTCAGAAAATTTAGGTTTCAAACAACATAGCCATTGATAAGCAGTGGGTGGAATGCATTCCCAGAGAAGCTTTCAGAATGCCCACAAGAAGTCTTTTCACAGCCAAACTAGGCTTCAACCTAACTAGAGAGACCTCAGGAATTTGGGGGTGGACAAAGCAACATAGAAGGAATTATTCATGATGGTCCCCTGCTTTTCTGTTAGAGCTTGTTGTACAATTCATTAACATAAATGGAAGATAGCTGGATTTTCACAAAGTGAGAACATAGAGGCCTATAGACTAGGAGTAGATAACTTAACATAGTACAATTGGGACGGTACAAGGGCACCTAATTAATGTGCTTGAGCATCTTCTTCAACCTGAGACATGTTACTCTCTGTTGTCATGAGTGCCAAGATCGTGGTCACACCCGAAATATTCCTATTAAAGGAAGCCCATTCCAAGCTCACTATCATGATGCGCACACATGTTTCATGATGCATGCGTGTATCGGCACATGTGCATACTCTTGCATAGTGATGCATGATGTGTTATGACACAAGCATGAATCATGATGCATGGCAGCCGTTTTAATTTACCATTCTAACACAGCAGCTTCACATATAAGAACAGTAAACTAAAACGTCAAAGTAACGAAAAAATAAATTGTGGAAAAGGATGTGAGCAGCCTGACATTTGTCCCATCTACTTAAGTATCCCGCCCCTTTAACCCCTGCCCCAGGGCTGCCATTGCAGCCTGTATACAATTCTAAACTGCCAGTTCGACTTGGCAAAATAACTCCTTTGCCAAGCCTAAAACTCCCTTTTTAATACATATATCACCCCTAAGCAGCCCACAGGACAGGGTGCATTGTATTTAAAAAGTTTGACATGTACTTTTAAGTTTTGCACCTGGGCTTACCTCTCCCATAGGATAACCTTGGGTTACCTTGTTACATTTAATAAGTGGTAACTTTTGCTTGGGAGCAGATGAAAATGGCTTTTTTGGGTGTATAAGAAACTGTAATTTAAAATCCTCCTTAATAGCAAAGTCGTATTTTAAGTCACAATTCTAAAAGAATGCCACTTTTAGAAGGTGGCCTTTTCTTGCCTCAACCATTTGATGTCTGCGGCCTGTTTCCTGGGTTACATTGCTAGGTGTAGTTGCAGTTGGTCTTAATGTAGTCCTCCTAGACAGCCACCCAATAGAGAGCCTGGCTGTTGGCGGGATGGGTCATCCAAGGCAGAATGGAGGGAGCAGATCTGTGTATAGCCCCAGTTGCACTCCAAAGGACACTGCTTCAGCACACACAAATAACCTCACACTAGCCTATTGAACCTGCAGACAGATTGGGACAAGGGCAGGGAGGCATGACATTTCAGGACCTTCTGTAGGGAGAAAACTCCAGAGGTTTCCCCCACTTCAAAGGGGCACCAAGTATAAAAATGGAACCCTCAGACCTACTCTCCAGTTCACTTCTGGACCAGCAGAAAGACTCTCAGAGGACTGTTCTTCTGCCTGTGGCCTTCTGGGTACTTCGGATGACTGCTCTGCTGCACCAAAAGGGCTGCCCTGCTGCCTGAAGTTAGCCCTGTGCCCTCAGAGGACTGCACAGCTGTTTGAGCCCTGCTTTCTAGATAGAACTCAAGACTCTCCAAAGGCTAGTTGGCTGGTCTCCTGATGAGTGCCTCTGGGACAAAAAAGGCTCCATTTTAAACCCAAACCTCGACCCAGCCTGAGTGAGTCTTAATGCTCCAAGTGATGCCCCTCCAGTTCTGAACCATTGGAAGTGATGCTAAAGGAGCCCAAATAGCCCAGATCCAAATGGACTAAGACATTTTCCAGCTAAAAAGTGGAAAAGTGCTCTGAGAACTTAGGCGATTGGGACCTACTGCTCGCCGATCCCATGCTGCATCACCGGTCGGCCTGACTTTGCGACTGCTCCTACTACATTCTTCTCCGCAGCATCAAATCCTGTCCAGCAGCTCCACACAGAAAAGGTGCTCTGGCCTCATGGAGTCCTCATCTGATACAGCCAGCTGCTTAGAGCCGCTGGAGATTTTCGACTTCCAAAAAGAAGGCTAAGTCCAAACGTAGAAATCTCTGCGACTTTCTCTAGGGGCTCCCCGGTGATGATGCCTCCTTCTTGGACACCGCCGGTTGTCTTGTACGCTGTACTTTACCTTCTCAGACATTTTTCTTGAGACTGTGAGAGCCAATGATAGAAAGATTCCAGCTATACCCATGTTGTGAATATTAGGCCTTAAGTTCCGTGTTGCCGGTGGGCAGGACACTGAAATTGGGCTGGATTTGGTTCTGCTGGTAGGGGCTGTGCGCACAGCGTGCGTGCGTAGGTCATTTTCAAATTGCCATGCCCTGTCAAACATGCACCAGACAGTCACCATCAGTTCAGCTTGACGTCGATGGCTGGCAGCAGCAGCAGGTCTATCAATAAAGGCAGTGCCGCCCACCAGTAACTGTAAGTAGCCAAATCAATGCTGCTTGCTTGCTAATAAACAGATTTACACACACAGCTGACAGGCAGCCGACGCTACATTTTCAAACGCAGCGCCGTGCACAGCCCCGCGCACACGTTCGGAATAACTGCCATTTCCAGCTTGGTACTGGTAACTAAATGAATGGCTCTGCTTTGTTCTGCAAAGCATTTACTGCGAAACACCTCACTTGCACGAATGATGCCACAAAAGCAATGGTTGCCGCTGCGTGGTTCAATCACTGTACAAATCAGGACAGCTCCCATATATCGTAGCTCAGTGCAGCTCTGGCGGAACTTACCATCCACTTTATCCAGATCGCCTCGGCCCAACCGCCATCTTCTTCATGTACACAGCCCACAGCAGCAGAGCAATCATCAAGTTTGACAGAGGAACTCTCAAAGGGCTGCCAGGCGACCTTCAACTGCTGTCCTCGGGGCTAATGAAACCCAGTGTGGGGGTGACTGCAGGATTATTTTCAGGCAGGTGTGGAGTCACCAAGTTATGCGACTGACAAACGTTTACTAATTAAGAGTGAAGTGGCAGCTGCTGAAAGTGCCCATAATTGAAAAAAGGTACATACTTTAATATAAACGCCAGCGGATGTATTTAGGTTTACACGGCCAAAACCCCCACTCCTCGTGTTGGCAAAGCAGATGTTGTTAGGAAACAGGTGGTATGGCCTGAAAACATGTGCGCCACATCCTCACCTCCTTCTCCCAGCCCAGCCTGCAATGCTCAATGCACCAAACGTTGTTAAACCCAGTGGTCGAAGTGAGCGGGATCGGAAGGGCACGGCGTGCCCCTACTTCTTCAATTCCAAGGATTCTGTTCCCCTACTTTTTATTTTGAAAATTTCGTCCCAGGACGCAAGAAATCACCATCGCCTTCAAATATAGCTCGGCGTTTCCTTGCGTTCGAGGACGGGCGGCAGAGAAGTAACAGGACTCTGTCTTTCCCTTCTTGCTCAGAGAAGAAAAATTGTGTCCACTTCTGCTATGCCGCTTCAGCTGCCCCCCCACCCACACTCTTTCCTTCTTCCCTCTCTTTCTGTCTAGCAGTTCTTTTCTTACTGAAAACCGTGACTTCAAGATGGGGTTCTCACTCTCTTTCCTCTCCTTTCTTTTATGTGCTCCCCTGTGAAATGGAACCAAAAAAGAAAATCATTTTTGCTGGAAATGTCGTATTTCAATTCCAAAGTGCAGCATCTGGAATAAAAGGTTAAAAATATGAAAAATAACTAAATAAAGTAAGACCGTGGTAGCAAACTGGCCAGATTGATTTTATTCACACCCAAACACATTAGCGCCACTTTTACAGAGTTTGCCAGTGACGCGCTATTTTTGTTTTCTAGTCTTTGTTTTCCCTGGGCTTGCAACTAGTGCACCAATCCTGGAGGTACTGCAAAGTTTGGATTGGAAAACAAAATGTGTACTGCGGCTCTGCGTCCAGGGATATGGTCTTTTTACCATACTGCTAACGTTTTGTAAGGATATCAGCAATGGACATTGAAATGGGTCCATTCAAGGCCCTGTAGTCATGTCCTTAACTTTTCAGGCAAAAGCACTCACCGATTTCTGATTAGTGAGTGTAAAAGCGTTAAGGTAACCATGTTGTTCCTGCTTACATTTCACATGGTTTGCTAAATTTTGCATTCCCTATGAGTATTTGCTTTTTCCAGGATGTTGTTACTTTTTTTGTAGGCCACATATTGCTCTTGTCTATTGCGTCATTTAAATTGAGCCTCATCCAGGTGTTTATAGCTGGCAGCAATTGGGTTGTAGTTGAAGGCAGTGTGAGTTTTTCTCTGTGGGGGCAGTATGGTGTTCAGTGGGGAGAGGATGTGGCACTATGGCCAGAGCTGCTGAATTTGGATCTGGGGAACAAGGTTCAACCTTATTAACCAGTCCACCAGACGACTCTCCTGAGAGAGCACAATCCCATGCTAGACCTTAGAAGGCTTTGAAAGACCTTAGAAGCGCTGGTGTCTTAGCACCAGCAGGTGGACAGTAGCACTGGCAAATCTGGGTTAACCTTCAAGGTTTGTTCACCACAATCCATACTGAAGTTCACCTCCAGTCTTGCGGGCAGGCATATGAAGCAGCCCGGCCAAGAGCAACAGTGACTCTGTCACTGAGATCACAGGACCCTTGAGAAGGGCCAGCTCTAAGGCAGTGCAACCGGTGTGACCGGGCGCTGACTTTGGGTGGAGGCATTATGTTTGCAAGTATATTAAGGTTTTAAAAGTGCTTGCTGCGTCCTTTCTGGCCTCCAGCAATTTTCGGCAACAATAAAAATGTCATGATGACTCTGATGTTTAATGTTCTTCCTAGAGAGAGATGGGAGTTTTGTCTAGTGGAAGTTTTGACTCATGGATAGGTAGCACAGAGGGTTAATGTGCCTGCTGCAAAGAACATGTACCGTGCAGATCACAAAGTGCACATAATGTAAATAGGTCAGTGGGCTACTGCTTTTGTCAGAGAAATCCTTTTGTTGCTTGCAGTTTATAAGTTAAAATACTAACATAGAACAGTGCGCTATTAACTGTCATCTAAGAGCTGCATACAAACTGCAAGATATAAATTAGAGCATTGTGTTTTTCCCCCAGTCTTTGGTTATCCTAATGTTGCAAAAAGTGTTCTTTTGGACAGAAATAAATTCTGATTATTAAAGAGAACCCCCAACCACGGTATTACGTTTTAAATTCTGAGTTTGTGTTTCTCCAGACCAATCACTATTAACCTATATGGTCTACTAGTATGGTTGTCATGTGACTCCTACACCTTGTAGTCCTTAGTCTTATGTAACATTGTCTATACAGTGATTTACACACATATTGATTGTCTCTGAGTAATGTGTGGGATGTAAAGTGCTCTGACACTCTACACTGGTATGAGCGGCGCTGTAAATCAAATTAAATGCATCAGAGAGAGTGTGGTTATGGAGACTTGAGGGGCACTGTTGAAGGGTGGTAGTGAGGGAATCCATGGCAGAGGTGGTCATTGTGGGGTAATAACAAACATTGATGCAAAAGGCACCACCAGTGCTAAGGCCGCCCTGCCCTTGAGGCCAGTATGCCTCACCCATAGGTACCTCCATTGGCCTTGTTTCAGAAGTAGAAGCTACAACTCACCAGGGATTGGCAATGCAGAATTTTCACGCACACCAAATTAAGTTTGCAAACTTCAGTCTCTCTGCTTCATTCACAAGCACTTTTATCATGTGCTGCTTGCTGTGGGGCCACTGGAATTAATTATGCAGCAAGCAAAGGAGGACAAAATTATGCCGCCGTGTTGACTAAATTATGCATTAAAATAAAGGCTGCAGAGTAATGCAGTATATTTTCTGATATTTTATTATTTTGACATGTGTACACATGCTAACAGTCTCTGGAAAGATTTTGTCTTATTAGTACCAGTGTAACATACAAATGTAACAGTGAGAAAGGTGATCAGTCAACCTTTGCAATAAGCCATCTACTCCGCAGCAAAACAAGTCACATTTTTTATTAACTTTTGATACGGTTGAGCTATAAACAATTTATTAGTTTAAATGGTCAGATCATGCAGCAGATCTTGCATTATGAGGCAAATATGGCAGAGCCATAATTATATAGAAAACATTTGCAAACTAGGATATTTTGCCATTCATGTTTGAACTGCTGTTGTGGAAAAAGGTAGAAGTGCTGATGACAGAAACTCCATGGCTCGGCAGCAAATGGCTTGTGCTTCCACATTTTCTCGTATTTGGGACATTCTGTGATTAGAAGCATATCCCTCTTAGTGAATGTGTTTTAATGTCAATAACTCATTATAACCTTAAATAATCATGTGTATCCATTGGTTGATTAAACTGGGCAGTGAAATGCCAAACAAATACTAAAAATTGGGATATTTGCGCATTCTGGCCACACCTCCGGCTCCGCTCACTGATCCAATCCTTGGGTTATTCCCGCCCTCTGATTCTCCGCCCACAGTTCCCCTACTTTTTTTCCCCCACTTCGACCACTGGTTAAACCAAACTCCACAGTGCAGAGGCAGTGCCCCGGCTCTCCCCTGCCCTCCCCTCACCCTCCCCTAATAGCGCGAGCTGTGCTCAAATATCGGCCTCGGCTTCAAAGTGCGGAACAAAAATGAGTCACCTGCTTGTTCCACTTGCGGGCTAGCAGGCAGGAAATCACTGCAGGTCGAAAATGATTGAGGGTTACCCTGGGCCTGATTCTTTGTGACTGCCCCTGTGCTTGCTTCTAAGAGTCGGTGTAAAGAATGGTAAACCTGTGAGCACTTCAACATTGGTGATTCGGGCACCTGGTTTCTGGCCAATGCTGACTTGTCAGGCTAACCTACATTGTCCTTTTTGTTCAGGTGCTCTTATATCGCAGCTGTGAAACTAACACATGTCTTAACACTATAGAGTGAATTTTGAGTCCACCCCCTTCAACCACAGTCTTTCTTCGACTAGCCTCTTTGAGCCATGGGCTTGAGACTTTATAAACCACATCTTGCCTCAATCCTGCTGAGTAAACATCTCTCACTTAATGTTATTGGCTGCCTCATTGTATCCTCCCCGCCTCTGCTCCAGTTCTTGCATTGAGTTGCATAAAGGACTACATTACAACTGTTACCCTCTCTGGCAGCTCCCACTGGAATCTTCCAAAGTATCTCTCTTTAATGTGGTAATGCCTCTTGTGTAAGCAAATTAAACCCAGATCTACTGCCTTTGCTAATGTTTGTGCTACTTACCCCTTACTGCTCACCTTTCCATCATTGCATTACCTTTGGATATGTAAATAATTAAAATTTTTGTTAGCCAACGTCAAGGAAGATTAGATATAACTGAATCTAGAGGAAAGTGAGCGTAGACTGACAGGGGAGAAGGTCGCAAGAACAGTGTGTGATCCCTGATCTTAGGAAGAGTTCCAGCACATCAGTCAAAGTGCTAGCCATAGGACATCGAAACCCTCAGGAACTTCCATAGAGTGCACCGGGAGCGGGGTGTATCATAGGTGTTGCCTGCGTTCCATTTACATGACCTCTGGTGCTCATCACAGTAGCCTCCCAGAGCACCAATGTGGCCTTCTTAGCAAAGAGCAAAGCTACCATCTTGCCATACATGGAAAGGAGCAGATCTCTCTAGCAAGACAGTGACGGGAACAGGTGTCGTCACGGTGCAGGTTGATCTTGCCACCGTGATGTTCTCAATGCGATGTGGGGTAGGTAGGCATGGCTTATATCAAGGAGAGGATGAGTGTCTTTAGTATTAGGAAACTATAGGGCAGGGGAAAGGCACCATTGTAATGTGGAGAGGAGTCAGTAGGTGATGGAGGGTAGTCACTTACTTGGTATGAAGTGTGAATTGAACCGAGTCGGAGGCCTGGTCTCTCAGTGGATGGTTTCATTTGCCAGGTCATGAACTCCTTCTGCTCTCGTCGGAGTGCACCATTCGCCCAGTGACAATGACACCCGCTGCATAGCTGCCAAGGTTTCATATTCCTATGAGTGCCATTTTCTTCATTTCTGTCATTTCAGTGTAATTATGAGTGACATTTCAACGACTATGAATGACACTTTCTGGGAAGCAAAATCTAGCAATGAAGATGAGAGAAACATGTAAATATCAGACATTGCACCCATTTGTGCATTGAGATTGTCTGACTTACGTTTTGAGCTAAATCATCACCCTTTATTAAAGTATCCGCTACATTATGCTCCCAAACAGGGCGTCGCGCGTCCATGATTGTTCAACACCTTTGAGCGATATTTGTAATTTTTAGGACAAGGTTATGCTGAAAATGTACTCTATTTTGCTTCGGAGCTAAAATATTTCTCTAGTGTGGCCTGCAACAAAACCGGAGTCCAAAATATCTATAATACTTTAGGCCTCCTATTCTTAATCCCTAAATTCATTACATTGAAGTTTCTTTTTCAAATGTGTAAGTTTGGAACCGCCTATCAAAACGTTACTATGAGGCAGGCTCCCTTGCTGAAATTCAGATCTGGTATTACATCTGACTTTTACCAGTTCCAGTTGAGGATGTGGGTGGAGTCAATAGAATAAGTGGGTGGAGCCAGTAGAGGAAGTGGGTGGAGCCGGTAAAAGTCGGTGTGGCTTACGACGAACATTTGAGCACCTGCACTTCATATTTTACAAATTAAGCACTGCTGCTTTGGTGACAAGCTTCCAGAGGGTTGAGCACAGGTTAATTTTGTGACTTTTTAGGTCTCGCCTATTCTATCCCGCAGGCGAGATTATAGTAAGCAGTCCGAAAAGTCTACCTAGCTGCGGATCGCGTACAGTTCATGTGAACACAATCACGCGCATTGTCAACAACTGCCACAACCACGCGCATTTTTTACAGCTTCCATTTTCTACCAGACACTTTGTGCGCGTGCGCCGCGCTCTCCCTCTGTTGCCACACGCATTCAGCTCACTAGGCTGCACACCCCCTCACTCTCCATATGGTTGCACGCCTTTTCTTTGATCTCTGCCGTGCGTTCTCACAGGCTCCTCTCCGCCCACGCGTCTCTCCCTTCTGTGTAGTTCCGCCCCGCCTTCTCTTTCTCGAATTTTTTTTTTTTGGGGGGGGCTTTTTGTGACTGACTACTTGACCTCGTGCCTATGAGTTTTGCATGCGTCTATTATATTTATTTACTTTGTTTTTTTATTTTGTTTTAACCGCCCACGCGTCTCTCCTCTTCCATGTAGTTCCCCTCCGCCTTTTCTTTCTTGCATCTTTTTCTGATTTTCAGCTTTGTGCGACTGACTACTTGACCTTGTGCCTATGAGTTTTGCATGCGTCTATTATATTTATTTACTTTGAATGTTTTTTTTAATTTAACTTTACGCACCCAAACACGTTCATTGTTTCCTTTCCTTCTTACATTCTTATGCAGAAAAAAAAATCACTCTCTCCACAAACAACACTTTTATCCTGTCTCGCCTCTCTGTGTTTTGCTGTCTGCCCTCGTCTTCAATAGTTTCCAGCCTCTGTGTTCTGCTTTACGCATCCAAACACTTATGCTTTAGTCTGATTTTCCTGCTTACATTCTCATGCAAAACAAACAAAAAATCACTCTCTCTACAAACAGCACTCCTCTCCGCCCACGCGTCTCTCCTCTTCCATAAAGTTCCGCCCCGCCTTTTCTTTCTCGCATGTTGTTTTTTTTTGGGCTTTGTGTGACTGACTACTTGACCTCGTGCCTATGAGTTTTGCATGCGTCTATTATATTTATTTACTTTTTTTTTTTGTTTTGTTTTAACCGCCCACGCGTCTCTCCTCTTCCATGTAGTTCCCCTCCGCCTTTTCTTTCTTGCATCTTTTTCCGATTTTCAGCTTTGTGCGACTGACTACTTGACCTCGTGCCTATGAGTTTTGCATGCGTCTATTATATATATTTACTTTGAATGTTTTTTTTTTATTTAACTTTACGCACCCAAACACGTTCATTGTTTCCTTATCTTCTTACATTCTTATGCGGAAAAAAAATCACTCTCTCCACAAACAGCACTTTTATCCTGTCTCGCCTCTCTGTGTTTTGCTATCTGCCCTCGTCTTCAATAGTTTCCAGCCTCTGTGTTCTGCTTTATGCATCCAAACACGTATGCTTTTGTCTGAGTTTCCTGCTTACATTCTCATGCAAAACAAACGAAAAATCACTCTCTCTACAAACAGCACTTTTATCCTTTTATTCTGTTTTGCCTCACACAATGCCCTACACACATTAGACCACACAAAATGCCATCTCACACACTGCCCTCACACATTAGACCCCCAAACTGCCACCTCACACACAACCCTACACACATTAGACCCCACAAAATGCCAACTCACACACTGCCCTACACACATTAGCCCCCTCACACTCTGCACCCCCTCACCCTCAAATAAATAAGAATACAGTTTACTTCCAAGGCACTGCAGTCATTTACGTGAGCCACTGTCAGATTGTGTATTTTTTTCAATACTAATACAGCCTTTAAAGAAAATAGAAATACAGTTTACTGACAAGTCACTAACCAACACTGCCCCCTCTCACACAGACCACACACAATACTCCCTCACACAGACCACACACACTGCCCCCCTCTCACACAGACCACAAACACTGCCCCCTCACACATACCACTCACACTTACCCCTCCACACAGACCACTCACACTTACCCCTCCACACAGACCACTCACACTTACCCCTCCACACAGACCACTCACTTACCCCTCCACACAGACCACTCACACTTACCCCTCCACACAGACCACTCACACTTACCCCTCCACACAGACCACTCACACTTACCCTCCACACAGACCACACACACTGCCCCCTCACACAGACTACACACACTGCCCCCTCACACAGACTGCCCCCTCACACAGACCATACACACTGCCCCCCTCACACAGACTATACACACTGCCCCCTATCACACAGACTACACACACTGCCCCATCTCACACAAAGCCCACACACTGACCCCTCCTCACACACTGACTCCTTGACACACTGCCCCACATACACTGCTCTCACACATTACCCACTCACAGTACTTTAAGTCACACACACTGCACCCTTACACCCCGCACACACACACACAGCCCGCACCCTTACACACTCACACTGTGCCCTCATACAATTCCCCTCGCACACTGCCCTCTTACACACTGCCCCCTACTTTGTACAATGTCAGTAGGTGCCTTTTCTAAATTTTAACAAAAACACAAACGTTACAGGATCAAAGCGTTTCTAAAACGCATCAGTAGATTTTGGGGGTTTTTCGTCGGTTAATGTCTATTGCTGCTAGGTGTTTTGTGCTTAAATTAGAATTATTGTTTAACTTTATTTAACAAATGAACAAACTTCACACTGCCCCCCTCTCACACAGACCACAAACACTGCCCCCCCCTCACGCATACCACTCACACTTACCCCTCCACATAGACCACTCACACTTACCCCTCCACACAGACCACACACACTGCCCCCTCACACAGACTACACACACTGCCCCCTCACACAGACTACACACACTGCCCCCTCACACAGACCACACACACTGCTCCCCTCACACAGACTACACACACTGCCCCCTCACACAGACCACACACACTGCCCCCTCACACAGACCACACACACTGACCCCCTCACACAGACTACACACACTGCCCCTCTCTCACACAAACCACACACACTGACCCCTCCTCACACAAACCACACACACTGACCCCTCCTCACACACTGACCCCTTGACACACTGCCCCCACATACACTGCTCTCACACATTACCCACTCACAGTACTTTAGGTCACACACACTGCACCCTTACACCCCGCACGCACACACAGCCCGCACCCTTACACACTCGCACTGTGCCCTCATACAAGTCCCCCTCACACACTGCCCCCTAGTTCGTACGATGTCAGTAGGTTCCTTTTCTAAATTTTAACAAAAACGTTACAGGATCAAAGCGTTTCTAAACCACATCAGTAGATTTTGGTTTTTTTTTCGTCGGTTAACGTCTATTGGTGCTAGGTGTTTTGAGCTTAAATTAGAATTATTGTTTAACTTTATTTAACAAATGAACAAAGTTCACGTGGACGTTGCGGTCTGAAAATGTTGTGGCGCACGCGCGCCGCGCTCTCTCTCTGTTGCCACACGCATTCAGCTCACCAGGCTGCACACCCCCTCACTCTCCATATTGTCGCAAATCTTTTCTTTGATCTCCGCAGCGCGTTTTCACAGGCTCCTTTCCGCCCACGCGTCTCTCCCCTTCCGTGTAGTTCCGCCCCGCCTTCTCTTTCTCGCAACTTTTCCGGAATCTCGGCTCTGTGTGACTTACTACTTGACCTCCTCCCTCTGTGCTTTGCATTCATCTCTTATATTTATTTACTTTTGAATGTGTGTTTCATTATTTTACTTTACGCACCCAAACACGTATGCTTTTGTATGACTTTCATTCTTTGCTTTCCTGCTTACATTCTGATGAAGATCACTCTCTCCACTAACAGCACTTTTATTCTGTTGCGCCTCTCTGTGTCTTGATGTCTGCCCTCGCAAGTCGCCTGCAACTGGTCCTTCACATACACTGGCCCCTCACACACAGACCACACACACTTTCTAAATCGCATCAGTAGATTTTTGGTTTTTTTAGTCGGTTAATGTCTATTGGTGCTAGGTGTTTTGTGCTTAAATTAGAATTATTGTATAACTTTAGTTAACAAATGAACAAAGTTCACACTGCCCCCCTCTCACACAGACAACAAACACTGCCCCCCTCTCACACAGACCACCTATCTATCTATCTATCTATCTAGTTATCTATCTATCTAGCTATCTAACTATCTATCTATCGTCCACACTCTATCTATCTATAGCCAACGCTCTATCTATCGCCCTCTAGCTATCTATCTATCGCACTCTATCTATCACCATCACTCTAAATAATCATCTATCTATCACACAAAATCTAAGTATCTATCGCCCTCACACTATCTATCTCACTCATTCGATCTATCGCACTCACTCTATCGCCATCACTCTATCTATCACACTCACTCTGTCTTTCTATCTAGGTATCAACCTCACTCTATCTATATATCTATCGATCTATCTATCTATCGCCCTCACTCTATCTATCACCCTCACTATCTATTTATCGCCCTCCCTCCCTCTATCTATCACCCTCCCTCTATCGCCCTCTATCTGTCGCCCTCCCTCTATCTATCTATCGCCCTCCCTCTATCTATCGCCCTCCCTCTATCTATCACATCACCACAGCATCACTCAGCACCACCACAGCATCACTCAGGGGCACAACATCACTATGCGCTACCACAGCATCACTGAACGCCACAGCATCACTCGTCGCCACCACAACATCACTCAGCGCCACCACAGCATCAATCTGTGCAACCATTCAACAACAACTGGTTCAAATATGTTCTCTCAATGTTTCAAGCTTTATTACAAATGTCACAAAAAGATGTTAATATTTCACTTCTGTTATTGGATTTTCATCACAATAAAATACACTAAACATAATCTTCACAAAAGTTATTTACAAGAGTTTAAGCTATTGCCATTATAAATTACAATAACTTTTATTTAAGTATTAATTATTTAAAAAAATTAAAAGCCATTGTTATTTGTAATATCAATACATCTAAGTGACGTAAATACAACACATATTGCTTACAAATGCTATAGGTGTCACATTTGCGAAAGTTACAACTATTGGAATTGTAAATGGCAAAGCTATTAATTTAGCTTATTTTCAAAACCAACACATAAATACAAAATTTGGGATTTACAATACCAATAGCTCAAACTTTCCTAATGCGAGACCTATTGCATTGCAAATGCTTGTTGAGATTCACCCTGACCAGGATTGTGGCTGTTGCTTGAGAACAGCTCGCCCCCCTAAGCCCCCCAACCAACAGCCAATTTCTCATACCATCCTAGTTAGATTTTGTATTTGTTTCAAAAAATATTGAAACAGTGTAAGGTTTGAACATTCTCTCTCAACCTTGCTCCGATCGTGTTAACCCTGGGAGGCTTTGATCGTGTGGGAAATTAAACAAAGGTTTCTTTCTTCGTACTGAAGCATCAGTGTGTTGGTGCAGAAACTGACCTCGGTGGAAATGACATTGTTCCTTTAAGACGGCCTCCCACCATGAGGCAGCCTCGGCAGCGGCGAGGTGCGCCCTGTCTGCACTGATGTCACGGCAGGCAGAGGCCACCCCTTCGGAGCTCACCGAACACGCCTCGGCCCACGGCGGAGGCAGGCGGGCGTGCTCTTTCAGGAAGTGGCTTGCTTTCACTTCGCTCGCAGCGGCTCTCCGAGACTTCAGGAAAAGAAAGTTGGGCAGAGCTGCGCGCTGGTCCGGCTGCTTCCGAACACAGCACCATGGGGTAAGCTCACGCGCTTGGCGTGCCTCTTCCAGCCCTGCTGTTCCACGTGGACCCGTCTGTAAAAGAGCATTGTCCCACCATCGTGTCTCAAGTAGGCAAAGGCTTGCATTAGAAGTTCTTTGTCAGACTTTAATAACATTCATAGCTCGTGCAGCTTGAGGGCACTCGCTCTTGTTCCCAGTAGGTTGGAAGGGCTTTCCAAGTGCAGGCTGTCTGTCCCAGGCACATAGGGCAGTGACCTGGCTCGTTGCTGCCCTATGTCCCTTGTTAAGTGCTGTTTGCTTGTAGGGAGCTGGCTTCCTCTCTCCAGATGTTTCTCTTGCTGCTGCGTCGGGAGCGCTGTACAAGTGCAGACTGGCACGCATCTCCAGTTTAAGCTTTCACAGGGGCAGCAGCGGTCTTTCCTGTAAGCCAGCACCAGCAGTAACTTGTACACGGGATAGTACAACAGACTTCTGACACCCTACAGGAAAAGACCATGTGTAGTATTTACACGCTGCAGCGCAGTGTTAGTAACACACATTGCTTGCGATGGGCAGGCAGGCACTTCTATAATTTGAGAGAGTACCAACACATTTCAGGAGGGGTGATGCACGTTTAATACTAGAATAATGGTACTTTTTGGTATGAAACAGGTACTCTAGGATAGGGAGAACCAGCAGTTTAATATTCCAATTTCAGTGATTGTAAGTTCACGTAGGAGAAGGGGGGGTCTCGTGCTTCCGAGGCTGTGTGCCGAATTCTAATGGTTGTAACTTGTAATGAGCCCATTGTGAGGTCTAAAAATTGAAGTACCCCTGATTTGGTACTGTGGAGCCATGAAGCAAGTACACCCTTGTTTAGAGAAAATAGTGTGAATAAATGTGCGCAGGCGTCCACATTGAATTCCTGCAGAATCTTCCACCCTTCTACTAGTGCTGCCAAGGCAGTACCAGTTAGGACCAGTTGTGACTGTGCACCACTGGGGAACTGCACTGACCCGCCATGTTCTACCAGGCTCTGACAGCCACTCAGTGGCGATGTGCCTTTTTCTAAAACTGCCTTGTCCAAACCATTTTCGACTCTGCAGACAATACTTTGGTTAACGACCCTGGAGGCCATTCCCATATGTTGGCCTAAAAACAGCTGATTGAAAGTGAGACCTGGTTTGTCTAACCTTTTGTGTGTCTGTGTTGTTATAAAGAGCAGAACTGTGATGCTGATGTTGTGTTGTGCTCTATGCTGGATAAGCAGGTCTTGAAAATCACTGTCCGTATAACTGAGGCACAAACCGTTCCACCAGTAATCTTCCATTAGAGATTGCTACAGAGTGCAGTCTACAGGGCAGGCCCCACATACTGTTCTGTCCAGCCCCTTGGGGTGTCTACAAACAGCAGGTGTAAACTGTTGTCTAATTGTTGCGCATTTGTTGATGGGTTTTCTTCATTGCCTACCTACCATAGACATTTCACATGCCTCATTTCTCTGCCTACTTCCTGCGTGAATAATGCAGTGGTAGCCCCAGAGGCCGGGAGGTGACCACGTATGCCATGCAGTAACAAAGGGATTAAAGAGATTTGGGGGCTGTTCATGGGTGTCGTACAATTGGTGTCGTCACAATAGGCCACAAAACCCAAGCAGAAGTCATCAAACATAGCAACATTCCAGAATGCCTATTGTTGGTGACTGTTAGTGATGCTGGAGAGGGTGAAGAGAACGGCTTCTTTCCTTCACCGCATGTATCCTCTGAAGGCATCATAAGCTATGTAACACTGCCCTAATTATATATGTACATATAGTTTTTATTGATTGAGGGGTGAGTAAGGCACTGCGTGCCATTTAAAGGCTGGTGTATGTGCAACTGGCCACGTCACATGCAGGGCGACATAGAGTGGGCAGTATCGTAGTGCTGCTCCGCTGCTAGGATGGTAGCTGAGCACATGGGGCCACCATAGGTGGAGAGGGTTGATCACTCCTCAGTTTCTATTGCCCTGGGCGTCAGGAGGGGAGGAGTAAGGCAAGAGGTCTCAGAAGGGTTCGTCTCCCAGGGCCGGGCCTCCTTGGCAATCGAGTTTAAGGCAGTGGATATCATTTGGACAGTTGCATGCAGAGCGTGTTGGTGTTGTTGTTTGACGGTGAGCAAAGGGAAAGAGGGGGTGTTGCGGCTCTGCCATGGGCTGGAACCGTGCATGCTGGCAGTCCACTGGCTAATGATAGTTTAAGGGCGGAAACTTGAATGCATCAGGAAACTGCATTGTGTTTCAATGTCCACATGCTGGCCGAAGGTTTCTGGCAGAATCGCCATCGCCGCTCTTTTTATGGAGCAGATCAGATTTAGTGTTGCAGAAACACACTCGATACACCCCGAAACCCACACTTGAGAAAAGCACATAAGCTCA
This sequence comes from Triturus cristatus, assembly GCF_964204655.1. NCBI lineage: Eukaryota > Metazoa > Chordata > Amphibia > Caudata > Salamandridae > Triturus > Triturus cristatus. Next base: position 270,460,212 of record NC_140592.1, on the reverse strand, counting down.
GAGACAGTAAGACTACCGTGAAGCGCCTGTCAGAAGTGGCTGAGATGAGTAGCCTCTTTGCTGACATCAACTGAGATTGTCCCGGAGTTAGCAGGGAAGTTTGTCCCAACTGACACATTTCCTGGCAGACTGACATCCTTGATTTTGCTTCTGAGCTGGAGACAATCTTGCTGTTTTCTGCAGGCCCGGGTCCAAGTGTTGTGGATCACGTGTTCTCAGAGTGTTTCCATTGGCATCCGTTTTGTGGAAGGACATGGGAGTGATCTGCTGTCAGATGCTGTCCTCGGGTTGCCAACAGGCCTGTATTTGTTGAATTGTTGACGATGCGCGTGTCTTCGATCCTGTACTGCGCTGCCTTTCGGCAACGTTCTTGCCAAACAGAAACCGCAAATGTGCATACATTCATACATACATAAATACATGTATTAGTTTAAACGGGTGTTTTGGAAGTGAAGATGACTATGCTCTGTGTAAAACTTCTTCAAGTTAACTCTGTTTTAGATGCAGCCAGTGTAAGCTTCCAGGCGCAGGAGTGACGCGTACCATCTTTCTGGTTTTATTTTCTGATTACCACATCGTTTAAGAAACAAACAAAAATAAAACAAGATAATTTCATTCCTACGCGGGTCTCAATTATGTGCTAGGTATTTTACACCTCCGCTGGTGTACCAATGAGTTATGTTTATGCTCTACAATGCAAGGTGTGGTGACCACTTGGCGGTTGCCTGCCATATCTGAGTTGCACTCTGAAGTCTCTCCAGTATGGAGCCACTTGTGTTTTCACATTTGTTGGATTTACAGTTGCTGAAAATATTTTTCTCAACTCACAAGCAAACAACATAGGGCATAGTGGGGCTTTTTCCACTGTGGGAGGAAACGTATTGCATTGAAACGACTTCAGACAACCTTTTTTGTCAAAGCACATAATAGAAAAATGTAGCGAAAACTGAAGAGTTAGCTAAGAGGGAAATGGGTTTCTTGAGAACCAGGTTACAGGAAGGATGTCTGGAAAGCAGTCAATCTTACAGGTTTAGAAACAGTGCCCCGAGATAGTGAGCTGTATTGTTGATGCAGCACCACAACTGACAAAGATTCTTGCATGCAGAGGGTAAGCAGCATGGCCGTCGGTGTAGTCCGCATTATAGCATCCGGCAGAAAGGCTCTGGCTATTGGGTTTCACACAATCTGGCCTGAGCTGGAGCGGTAGCCAAGCCAACAAAGGATGCTGTTGCCGAGTTGAGGGACCATACCCAAACGAGACACCGTCCAGACTGAGTCTGCTAGGAGCTGCCATGACTACTCTGGGATATTCATAGCACCTTTGGTCATGGGTCTGTACACATTTTGACTCTTCTTGGTGCCAGCGAAATAGTTGTAAACACATCCCACACAAGTAATTGGTGGAGAGGATTTACGAATGCTGGCAATGTCAGCCCTTTTAGTATAAGTATTTGTTATGCAGATATCCTGTAGAATTTCACATGCCACAGTCGGATGCTTTTTTTCTGCAGGCAGTCCATTCTAAATTATCAGTACATAAACTCTGGACTGTACTGTCGTCAAGTCTGCGGTCGTCACAGGCTAGTACAGAGCCATCTGCTACATGGAGCCATAGCTCAAGAGGTGCTCTGGCCTTCACTAGGATGCGGCTTGGTTTATTGTTGATCTTTGAGACAATCACCTGATGGTTTTCAAATGGTGTACAAGGGTTGTGCCCAGGGATATATGGTGTATCACCTCTGTGAACCCAGCCATTGATGCTCAGAGAAAATAAGACAAAGGTGTTGGTCACAATCAGCTGGATAGAAGCCAACTAACCATCAAACTTCACCGAGCTGCTCTTATCAGTTTTACCAACCAGTTATTCGCGACTTCCGTTATGCACAAGGCTATCTTTGTTTCTCAGGGTGATATTGTGGATGTTATCCTGAACCATCAAGTGAATGCAGCTACTAAACCTTCTTCTTGTTGCATTGTACCATTGAGAGAGCTTTCTCCTTTCCTGAACCCTGCTGACTTTTGCTGCCTCATGGAAGCATTATGGAACAGGCTCTACTCTTCGTCAGGCTTCAGAGATTCCAAAATCTGGATTACACCTTATCTCTGACTTCAGAATAGGATTATGTTGCACAAGCTCTGATTGTGGAGTGCAGTGGCCTCCAATAAATTGTAACGCTTACTTCAAACTGAAGTCGCCTGTCTATCTGGGAACTTTTGTTTAAAACTCAAGATTTTCAAGAACATGACTAAATCCACTGGAGCGATCCTCTGTGGGAGAGTTTGTGGTCTAGTCTGAGCGATTTCCTGCGGTAGCCTAGTCAGTTTCTGTTCAGGTGACTTACTCTTAGTGTAACTTGGAAATCCATTGCCCCGGATGTGCTATAAATGCCTCTTGTTGTTGCTGGTACACTTTAACTGAACTTTTTATTCTTGTTTTTCCCCTAAGTGGTTGATTTTGTTCCTGCCTCGAAGACTTATTTCTAAACAATTCATACATTGACGTTTTTGGAGTATTTGTGGCAGGTTGTGCATCTGCAGTCATGTATTGCTATGTGTTTAGAACTGAAGTTCCTGTGAAAAAGTCCCCAGTCCCTCCCACACAGCATTGCAAAATGTTGGCACACATTACCGCAAATGTTACACCCAGCGGGTAGGTTATTAGTTCGCTCGTCCTCTGCACGGTAGCAGGCAGTTCAACTCCCTATTCAAACAACCTCACCTCGGTCAAGGAAAAGTCTAGCTTTTAAAGTTGTGGCGACTTCTACCAGCATCACAGCTTCTGCTTGACCACGAGGGGCTTTCATGCAGCTGCAACGGTGAGGTGTTGGGTGGTCTTAACCAGAAATATTGTGCGATCAAGGAGAAGAGAAGCTCGTGAGAATCCTTGGGCTATTTCCTGGCATTGAGCCTTCTAGCTTTTGGCAGCTCCTCGGGTTCTCGTTTACCTTTTAACTCTGCTGTTTTTGGCCAAGAGCAGCAGCGAGTTTGTGTGATATCGTTGAAGAGAAGCTCTCCCCTTCAGCAGGCTCTGTGATAGCAGCGTGGCATCGGACATGAGCAGTCCCTGCCCCTTTCTTGGAATGTGTCAGTGAGTCACTGACGGTTCCCTCTCCTTCCCCGCCTCTCCTGAACTCCACCTTCCGAGGAGCTGTTTTTGTTTTCTTATAAACTATGCCTTCAGTGTACTTACCTTCATTCCCAGGCCAAGGTTTCAGGGCCCTGGGTGTCTTGTTAGCAGCATTCCTCACTGGAAGGCCCAGGGTCGTGGGTATTTAAAACTACTCTCGGCTGTTTTGGTTCTCGATTTGGACATAGTGTCACACCAGTAGCGGTCGGGAATCTTGGGAGGGAGGTAGGTGGGTGGGCAGGCATATCACGCACACATATACACTCACTCACGCCCATGTATGTATATGTGTGTGTGTATATATACATATACACACACACACATACCCCCATTCACAACAAATTCATACATGCACCAAACATTCAAAAAACCTCCCTGTTCTGCAGCTCCTGAAAGGAAAGCCTCAGAGGTCCCAGGAGGGTTGGGACTGCTGTCTTCTCTAGAAGGCAGCAGTTCTTCACACCTCACAGAGTGGGATGGGGTCAGTAAGACTTCTGACTCCACCCCACTCTATGATGATTGGTGACTGATCCACAGTCTGCCCTGGGCACTTCAGGGCTTAAAACTGAAGCACCCAGGTCCGAGGCAATCGGTGGCGCTGCCCCTTGTCATGAGGGGGAGGGCCTCGAGGTACTTTTGCCAGGCTGAGGAGGTCCCGCCCAAAATGCTGTGAAATCCTGGCAAAGTTCAGCTTGGGCAGTCAAGAGCCCGCACATTTAGCGCATGTATAACCCAGAGTTGCCTGACCTGAACAAGAAGAGTGTCTGTCAGACCGACCTTTGCTCAGCCTGACTGGCACTCTTATTGTCTGAAAAAGGTTAGGGGGTGGTGCCCCTTCCCTGTATGGACAGGCTGCTGCTGTATCAATCAATCAAGTGACTTGTAAAGTGCGACTACTCACCCGTAAGGGACTCAATGCACGGGGGGGGGACATCTGATCCCTCTATCACACCTAGTTTGCCTCCTTTTTTAGGTGAGGTCTAGATACAAAGCTGTGTCTCTAGCCTCATCTTTTCCAAACAAGTCGTAGTAAAATATACAGATATTTACAAACATATAGCAGTGTTCTGTCATCTCCCTTAACCCTTTGATGTTTTTAAGTGTAAATCCTATTTGGTCTGCCTACCACTGCATACCGAATGTAGCAGTGGGTCAGCCCTCTTGATCCATTGATGTTAGTGCACTGAGGGTGACACGCATTTTGCCAGAAACTTTAGGGCCAGTGCTGACGTGCCTGGGCTTCAAGGCCACTCTTTTATTGATACATACATCCTAGTGGCAATCGCCATTAGGTAGTTATAGTTAGGTCAGATGTTTCATAAGAAAAGTGTTTTTTGTGTTGTTAATAACTTTACCACCGTTTGAGGAATCTCCACGAAACATTCCAAAAAGGTGCTACTTTTTGAATGGTTTGTGCATAGAAAGTCAAGCAGGGGGTCCCAAAACACAAACTCCCCATGTATTTTCGATAGACTACTTTAAGATGGGCTACTGCAAAAACTGCAGAACGAATTGTACCAAATTTGGCAGAAAGCTAGAACTTGGTCTGCAGGTTGTGCATTTTGGTGTAAATCCGTTCAGTAGTTTTTGATAAATTAAGGTTAAAAAATAACAGTGAAATTCAGCAGTTATGGTTATCTGAGCTAACTATAGTTTACCCCTCTGCAATGCACTGCTTATGACCTCACATATTACATCACTCATGACATGGTCAGTGACATCACTGATGACTTCACTGTTGACAGTGGGCAGGGAAACAGGAAACCTCTGCTTCCAGCAAGTGAGAGCATTTATCAGCTCTTGCTTGCTGGAAGCGGAGTGTTTGCTCTGACTTGGCGGGAGCTGTAAAAGCTCCCGCTAAGTCAAAGCAAACGGCTATGACCTGGGGTGGGCAACCCGGGGCGTAGCATGAAGCCGGTGCTGGGAGGTGGCGGTCTCCAGGGCCATTATTTGTTCCAGGAGGGGAGGGGGGTGCCCTTCTCCCTCCTTTGATCTGAACGGGCCGTCACCCAGGAAGGTGGTGGTCCACGCGGCCCCCCATCAATCTCTCTTTAGCCCTGGGAGTTGGTGGTCCCTGAGGCTTATAGAGCCCATAAAGGGGGGTCTCTTGCACCCCCTCCTTTTTTATCAATAAAGCCCAGGGGAGGTGGTGGTCCCCGGGGATCAATGAGCCTTAGGAGGGGGCCACGTGCGTACCCCGCCTTTAAAAAAAAAAAAAAAAAATCCCCAAGATCTGTCCCACCCGCAGGCCGTATTCATATCAAGTGCGGTAGCCCGCGCTTGAATTTTTTTTTTGCTGTGGATTCGCGGCTTGGCTCTGTCACTTTTTCGCTGAAAAAATACAGTGATTTTGGGGACACAGGTGGACCCCACCACAACACCTATGGGGTCAGGGTATTCCTACCCTGCCCCCTTTTCTTAAAAATAAAAAAAAGTTGTGTATTGGACTCTGGTGAAGCTGAGTCCCAAATTGGCTGCCAGCACTTTCTGGTTGTAGTGTTTGCAGCCAATCAGACCTCACCATGTGATCTGTGTTTTCCTTTAAATATCTCAATATCTTCTGAGCGGATTTACACTGTATAACTGAAAGCGTGATATGCACACCAAAATCTACCTTCCTGCCAAATTTGGTGTAATTCTGTCCAGCGTTTAGGGCTGTGGTAGTGTTCATAGCTCCTATGGGTATTAACATGAGAAATTGTATGTTTTTCCCAATTCTATCCCTTTTCTCGGCTCCCGCTTGACGGATCACCCTGAAACTTTCCATGTACAACAAAACTCATTGTGATACCATTTTGGGAAAATTTCGTGAAGATTTGTTAAGTCAAAAATGCTATAGAAACATCGTCCTAACTATAACTACCTACCTACTGGAGACCGCCACGTAGTTGAAAAAAATATGTAAACCATTGCTAACTTTTTGGCATTTGCAGTGCTTGTTAGTTTGTATCATGTACCATCTTATTAGTTCTTTGAACACAATATTCCCACAAGTATCGTAGCGGGCTCCCTGCAAAGGGTGATCTCTTGCCATTCAGATCTTGCTTACAACTAAAGTGCAAAAAAGAGCATATTTTTTCAAAAAACACCAACCCAAAAGGAAATCTTCTGTAACACGTATTCCTTAAAAAAATGCTCCACTGCCCTGGCAAAGAGTCAGTTTCACACACCACAGTATATATGATCTAAAGAGATGGGTAATTCAGTAATAAGTGTGCACATAATATATTATCTGTTTAACATCTTTAACCACAAAAGTTGCCTCTGATTGACCTGTAGAACCAATTACCTGTAGGTCTTACATCATTCTAACCATAAGAGACCCTCTTTTTGAGTACAAATAATGGTCTATGGCTCCACTCACAGATTACATAGAGCTACTATAGTTTGAGTCTGTGCTGTTACAGGCGTTATCATGGGACAGTTGATTTCCACCCGAGTTAGTGGTGTAGAGCTGCAGACAAGAGACCCATAGAAGGTTCACGGTCAAATATTCTTTTCACTGACGGTAAGCGTCAAATCCACTGGGGTGGACTACATTAAGTGGACAGAAGTTGCTTATTTCCGAAATTACAACAATATTGATCATATTAGTAATTTAGTAAACAATCGCAACCCCTAGCAGAACACATTAGTCAAAACAACTCACATGTATTTAATCCAGCTCAAAGGCACAATATAGTTCAACCTCACTGAGCTCACAGCTGCACTTCTTGTGTCCTATAACAATATTTGTCTCCCGAAGGCCACCCTTAACACAATACACCAGAATCCCTTAGCTGCACTGATTTCAAAGGCTATATCAGACCCTAAAACACACACAGTTTATACCTCACACATATACATCAAGCTCAATGATACACACTCCAGTCCTTCAGACGACATGTATCCGAATTGATGAAGATCCCCGACTACAGACTCCAAACCTCAACAACAAAACATATACACATAATATTAACCACACCCATACTACTGATGAACCGACACCAATAGAATACAGTCTCCAGTCTGTGACAGAATCCTGACAGTGCCCTATGCCACGCTAACAGGAATGCATTGATGTACAACTCTAGGTTAACATAAGTGGAACGTGGTCAGAGATGCAACTGCAAGAGGAGGTTTAATATAATAAAGTATAGAAAATTTGTGTTGTCATATCCCTTTTTAGTTAACTCGTATAGCTTTGCTGTCATACATGTTCGGAATCAAATTATGCGATTTCTAAGTATTTATGTATGAGGAGTCTGATATTTACTCTTCGTTTTAGATTCTTCATTTGGGAATCACAACCCCAAATATAATAAATCATTGTCAAAGAATGTAGGTCTGGTGTTGGTTGCCAGGCTTTTGGCAGAGTCAGTGGAGGTTTTTATTTTGTCATGGTTTTTGCAAAACGTACCTGTTGGGGACTGTGAAATTAGGCACTGGCCTATATGGGCGGCCCATTGTCCCATGCTCTAAACTGTAGTGGACGGAAAAAGAATGCACACGCAACAGTGACAGGTGGAGGAAGAGGGCTAACTGAAATCCCTTGTAAGTAAATATTATACATAGAAATTTAATGAAACCATTAGGTCTTGGCTAATGCCAGACATAAAAATAAAAAGTCTCTTGAGCCTTTCTTAGTTTAAAATCAATTTGTGGCGTTTCAGTTTTGTTCACAAACTGAGATGGAGTGAACCTGGCTCTTGGGCCAAGTAAACATATTGCATGCCTTTTGTAATCCCAAGAGGGGAGGAGGGTCACACAACGCACCATTGCAACAGGAGCCGTTATAATGACAGAGTGGAAAATATGTACCACTTACCGAGAAGTCAAAGTGAATTACAGCAAACGATGAAAAACATATGAGGTTCAAACCCGCCCCCTAGGACCCCCCCACCCCCACCCCAGTACAAGAGGAAATCTCTGTTTCCTGTGACCGGAATCGTGCCACCTGCAATCAGTAGATTGGTGGTCTGCAGGGTGTCTGAGTGATATGCAGCAGAATACATACAGCCTCTGTTGCAGACTGCAGGTTTATCGCAGATGCGTTGTGCAAGGGAGAACAGGAGGGTGCTGTAGAATGTCCTGATTACTCACCAGTAGTCTTCATTCTTCATTGCGTTTTGTCGTTTTTCATCTTTGCACGGTGATCATTTGTGAGGTGAATCTCACTGCACAAGTCATTATTGGCACGAGGAATGTAGTGGGAATGTCCCTTGTACTTTCCTGTAATCTTCCTTATTCTTAGCCCTTCTGGGCCTCACTCCAGTCATTACAAGTAATGGCGAGGGATAAAGAGGTCTTGGCAGGCACTTCTGAAACTTCTTGGTTTCTTTCTGTGCTGCTTTGGTGTGGTAATACATTTCAAATACGAGTTTGGTTCAAACACCAGCTGTTTGTTCTGAATTCCTTCTTAGTGGTTTGGAGACTCCTCCTTAAGTAAAGTGTTGGCATTGTTGATTTGCTGTGTGTTCACAACAGTGGGTGTTACTTCTAAATGGTTTTTGGACAAAATATTGAGTCGTAAATATCAGGATACAGAAAAAACGCAAAGAAATATTGTGAAAGAAAAATATTGTGATGCAGAAATATCGTTGTCAAGAATGTTGTTTTTGATTATTATATTTTTTTTTTACAAGTACGGAATATCGTTAACAATGTTGCTTATATCATTTTCAATAAAATAGTTGTAAAAAATATCGTTTTTAAATTATCTTAATGTGTTTTCGTTCATGTATTAATTTGTGTTATTATTGTATCTATAACTTAATAATTTTGAATATAGTTTGTAATTTTTTTTTTTTTTTTTTTTTGAAAACCTTTATTTCGAAATTCAGGACCCAGCTATTCAGCCGACAGCCCGAGGGTTCGGCAGCATTGCAAGTTAGATACAGTAATGTGTCCCAGATACAGTACGATGAGTAATGCAAAGGTCCAATTTTAAATAAACACAGAAAAAACACACAACAAACCCCAGCAAGGCAGAAACATTGAAATCCCATGGCGAAAGCCCCCAGGGGAGGCAGGACCCCACTCATCTACTAAGTATAAGACTGTGTGCGGAGGAAGAAGGGGAACAGCAGAGGCCCAGAACGGTTACCAAAACCAAACTGTGCTGGAAGGTAGGTCAGGGGGAAAGCTGTTCCTCGGGAGGTTCCAGGTCCGGGGCAAGACATATTCCCCCCCTGTATTGGTTCCACCGCCCCCAGATGGCATGCCACTTCCGGGGGCGACCTCTAGAGCAGTAGACCGTCTTCTCCCTAAACATGCTCCAATCCATGTTCTCCTTCCACGCGGTCAGTGTAGGGGTTCCTGAGGAGCCCCATAATCGCGCGATATCCCTTTTAGCTACCATGTTACCCAGAGTCACCCATTGGGTCTGCGCCTCATCGAGATCAGTGGGGCCCCAGACGTTCAGGAGGCAGCACCGCGCCTCCGGCTGTACCACAATGCCCGTCACCTCCCCCATAACTGCATGGACTCTCCTCCAGAACTCCACAATGACACCACATTCCCAGATGATGTGCAGGAAAGTACCCACCATACCACATCCCCTTCTGCACAGGCCGTCCTCCGAGAATCCCATGTGGACCAGCCTTGGCCCCGTAACATACACCCGGTGCAGTATTTTAAGCTGCACCAGCCTCAGACGCGACGGGATCGCAACCTCCTTAGGCGAAGAGACCGCTGACTGCCAGTCCTCATTATCCAACTCGAGGCCATCCCTGGTCCACTGTTCTCTCAGCCCCAATAGCAAGTCTGCCCGGACGTTTATCAACTTCTTATATATGAGCGAAATCGTGCTCTCGGGCATATGACCATCAAGGACTCGGTCCTCAAGGGGAGAGGACTCCGGCACCTTCTCACCCTCCACAAGGACTGATCGGAGGGCGTGACGCAGCTGGATATACCTAAAATACTCTGAAGGCCCTAGCTCAAACTCAGTCTGCAACTCCTCGAAGGACTTTACCCTCCCCTTATGCAGCACATCTCCCACCTTGGATATACCTATCAGGTCCCACTTATCAAAGCCCTTCGTGTGCCAGAGTCTTCCCAACCGTTCCGATTCAAACAATGGGGTAGCGAGGGTGAGCCTATCCTTCCAGCCCAGCGAGTCGGTCGCCATCTTCCATACGCGCACCGCCACACCTGTGGGCCCCGTGAGGGACGAGTCTAGGGACCGCGAATACAACGCCCTGTAGTAGTTGCCTCCGCGCAGCAGCCACCTATCCATGGCATACCCAGGGCTAAGGGCAGGGCCGTAAAACCCATGGTTGATCGCGCTCAGCTGCGTGGCCCAATAGTACCGTCGGATGTCTGGGAGCGCAATGCCCCCATCGTACCATGGGAGCGTCAACTTTGAAATAGCTATTCGCGGCCGCCCATCCCACAGCAACGTCCTTTGGAGGCCTTCGACCTCCCGAAAGTATTTGGCCGGTACCCAGTCCAAGGTGTTCTGGAGGGCGTAGAGGAAGCGGGGAAGGGACATCATTTTGAACAGGGCCGCACGCCCAACAAGGGAGAGCGGCAGCCTCCGCCAACCTTCAACATCTCGCCTCAAGCGTGCCAAGGGGGGGAGCAGGTTCCTCTCATAGCGCACAACAGGATCCATGGATATGAAAATCCCCAAATACACAAAACCTTGCTGGGCAACCTGTATCGAACATGTTCTAGGGATCGGTGGGACCTCGCCACTAAGAACGTACAAATACGATTTGCCCCAATTAATCACAAGCCCCGAGTTCCTACCGAACGATGCGAGTACGTCACAGACCACTATAAGTGACTTCTTCGGTGAGGCAAGATACAACAGGATATCATCGGCATAGAGCGAAATACGGTCCTCGTGATCAGGCGACCACCGAAGGCCCCGTATATCCGGGTGCCAACGTATCCACGCAGCCAACGGTTCAAGGGCGAGGGCGAACAACAGAGGCGACAGGGGGCAGCCCTGCCGAGTACCCCTACCAAGCTGAAACGGAGTAGATGCCCGACCATTCACCACAACATTCGCTAGTGGCCCCTCGTACAGCAACCGGACCCAACTCACAAACCCGCGACCGAAACCAAACTTGGCCAGCACGGCCCATAAGTATGCCCACTCCACCGTGTCAAAGGCCATCGTGGCATCAAGAGATGCCACAACAGCCGGTTCACGCAGCGTGCCCGCCCTGGCGATGACGCCATGAAGACGCCTAAGGTTCAATGCTGTGTTTCGGTGCGGGATAAAGCCAGATTGATCCGGGTGGACCAGATCGCCAAGTACCCTAATCAGACGGGTAGCCAGGAGTTTGGCCAGAATTTTCGGCTCAGCGTTGAGGAGTGAAATGGGCCGATAGGAGGCGCATCTATCTCGGGGTTTACCCTCTTTATGTATGACCACGATCGACGCCAACCGCTGATCCAACGGAAGGATCCCATCCCCCCGCGCCTCCAAAAACATGGCGCGCAGGTGAGGGGCGACCCTATCCGGGAACAGTTTGTACAGATCGATCGGCAGTCCGTTCGGTCCAGAGGCCTTACCCGAATTCAACGCGCGAATCGCCCCCGCCACCTCATCAACCGTGATGTCGCCATCCAAATCGTCCCTATCTATGTCAGAGAGGCAGGGCAACTCGATATCACGGAGGAGATCAGTCGAGTCTTCGGGCGGCCTGTCCGACACAGAGGAATAAACCCTATGAAAATACTCCGCAAAACACTCCACAATCCCCTCAGGTTCCACAATCGCCTCTCCCCCCTCTCCAATCAACTCTGGCACCACTCTATTGACCCGTTCCTTCCTGTCCAGCCACGCCAGGAGTTTCCCTGCCTTATCTCCAACATCATACAGACGGCCCTGTTGTTCCCTGCTAAGGGTCTTGGCGGCTTCTGTCACCAGGTCCCTATACTCCGCCTGCTTCAAGCAAAGCTCATGCAATGAGGACTCTGTGACCTCCTCCTCCATATCCCCCTCAAGGGCCGCAATCTCCTCCTCCACTTGCCGCACTTAGCAATCCCTCCGATTCTTGGCAGTCACCACCAGGGAGAGGGCCTCCCCCCGAAGCACGGTCTTAAATGCTTCCCACAGCGAGATCGCCGAGTCCACGGTTCCCAGATTGTCCTTAAAGTAATTATCTACCTTCTTTACCAGGGCGCTGCGCATCTTGGGGTCTCGGAAATACCATGGGTTAATGGGGGCCATCCTCCCTCCCGACCGAGATCCAGCCGGATCCACACTGGCGAGTGATCAGAGATACCACGTGCCATGTGCCTCGCCTCGGATATCAACGAGGCATGTGCGGCCAGAGTGAGCAGGTAGTCAATCCTGGAGAGGCTACCATGCGCCCCGGAGTGAAACGTGTATTGACTCTGTGTGGGGTGCCGGAGCCTCCAGCAGTCTATCAGGCCAAATGTGTCCAGGAGGTCTGGAAGCCATTTCTGAGCCCCCCCTGTGTCCCTGGGCGGGTATCTATCCAGCAGTCCGGAGCCCACAGCGTTGAAATCCCCTCCCACTACCAGCATGCCCCCCGGGAGAGTCAGCAAAGCCCTGCCCAATTCAGCAAATGTGGCGGCCTGCAGGGCCGGCGGGACATAAACCGAAACCAAAACCAAAGTCCTTCCTTCCCACCGCCCCGCCACCGCCACAAACCTCCCCCTATCGTCAACAATGGTGGAGTCCACCTCAAAGGGCAGCGATGCTCTAACAAGGATGCCCACACCCCTGGACCCAGAAGAAAATCCCGAGTGTGCAATGAATTTATACCCCTTCCTATTCAGGGCATAGCACGTATTGCCTATGAGATGCGTCTCCTGCAGCAGTACAACGTCTGGCATTGAGCGTTTCAGAAATTGCAAAACAATCCCCCTCTTAATGCGATCCCCCAAACCATTAACATTCCAGCTTATAACACCTAGGCCTCTACCCCCCATCCTCAAACGGAAAGAGGCCCACCCCACACCCGAGGCGCCACCATGGAACAACCCTGAGGATAATCATCATGCCTTGCAGAAATAAACCCCCCAACAACAAATTCAAACTCCCCATAACTCCCCCCACCCTGCACCCCTGCTGCAGCTTAAAAAGCCCCCCCAACTTGCAGTGTGCCTGTCGCCCTACAAAAACAAAAATCTACAAAAAGTACCCCAAGGGAGGAAAAGAGCACCCCTCGTCCTCCCGCAACCCTCCACAGTTACTGCACTCTGTTCAAATCTTCAAATATGGTCAAATCAAGTCAGGCCGGCTTTGAGATATCAGCCCTGTCCATCCCGGCCACTGTCTCCATGCTCAGCTGTGTCGTCCCCGGTCCGTCGCCGGGGCAAAGCGTCCAGCCATTCGTCGGCCATAACAGGAGAGTCAAAAAAGAATGTCCGATCTTCATGCACCACCCGTAGTCTGGCGGGGAAAAGCATGGCATATTTTAGGTCCCGTTCCCGAAGTCTTCGCTTCACCCCCAGGAAGCTCTGTCTCTGTCTCTGCACCTGCTGGGTGAAGTCCGGATAAAAATTCACCGACGCATTCTGGAAGGGGACTGGGCCCGTCACCCTCGAAGCTTGCAGGATAGCGTCCCGATCTCGGAAATGAAAGAGCCGGGCGACAATCGGCCGCGGCGGGGCACCCGCCTTGGGCCGTCCGCCCGGCACTCTATGGGCCCTTTCCACCGCAAAAAACTTTCCAAGGCCCTTAGGCTTCAGATGATTGAGGACCAAATCTTCCACAAGCAGGTCCACCGAAGCCTCATCTGAGGACTCCGGGACCCCGATGACGCGCACGTTGTTGCGCCTGGACCGGCTCTCGAAGTCCTCCAGCCGGCGGGCGGCGAGGTCACTCTCGGCCCTCAGCTTCCGGACCTCGTTCTGCAGATCCGCAACCTCATCAGTGAGGCCCGTGGTCTTGTGGTCCAGGTCCTTAACGCGTTCGTTTGTCTTGCCCAGGTCCGAGCGGATCAAGTTGACATCCACCAGGATGGCATCCACCTTATGTGCCAGGGCCTCGAATTGCCGCCCCATCGAGGTCTGCATCCCATCAAGCGCGCCCATGACATCCTGCAGGGAGAGCTCCGGTGTCCCAGGCGAGTCCTCCTTCTGGGCATCCGGCGCCTGGCTCGATCCACTCGGCGATGTCTTCAGGAGGGCGTATCGGTCCATACTGTTGACTTGGGAATACGTTCCCCGCCTGGTGGACTTAGTCTTCAGCCGATCTCCTTCTGCCTTGCCCGACATAATGGACTCCAGGCAGTCCAATGCAGTGAAGACCGTCCCCTCTCAGAGAGAGGTATAAAGAGTGAGCAGGTCCGCCTTCCAAAGTAGCCCGCCGAGCGTCCCCGGGGTTATAAAGCCACCCAGAGCACTACAGTGTCCGGGCAGACAAAGGGAACGAAACCGAAAGTGAAAGAGCGAGGGCCTCCGTCCGACAGTTCACACCTCACCAGGCCGTTGTTGATCAACTAGGAGTCGGGCATCCTGCCAACTCTAGCCCCTGGCATCTCCGGGAGTTAGGCCGCAATCTTTCGCCAGTCATAAGTCCGGTTCCCGATGGACGATCCGACCGCAGGCAGCATCAATCGCCTCCCTGGCAACTCAGCGACACGATGCCATGCATACAATCAGGATTAGAGACAGGATAGTCGACGGAGGGCGCGAGGGTCTCGGGAGCTCTAAGCTCACGCGGCCATCTTGGTCAAGCGCTAGGCTCCTCCCTCTAGTTTGTAATTTTTAAGTGATAATTTTTAATTTGATTTTTAATAGTAATTTATAGTGTAGCAGATTGCTAGGTTTTTAGGGGTATAGTGTGGCAAGTTAATGAATTATTAATTGATTATTAATTATGTAAATTGTGAAATAATTATATATTTTAGTTACATTTTAGATGCAGGCGGAAGGGTTTGTAGGGGTACAGGGTGGGAAGTTAATGAAGCATTAATTAACAATTCTTGTATTAATTATTTAGTTGATTATTAATAATGTAAATTGTGATTTTCTTTGTTATAGTAAAGGTGTGGACTGCTCAGTTTGTAGCAGTATAGTGTGGGAAGTTAAGTAATTATCAATTATTTATTAATTCTTTAATTGCTAATTATGTACATTATGTAACGATTTATTTTTGTTATATTTTAGTTGCTTATTGCTAGGTATGTAGAGGTATAGGGTGGAACATTTAGTAAGTAATTTTTTTTTTTGATAATCAATTTTATTAGGTTTTGAAGAGAACAAGAAATTCATTGGCAGTAAATCAGGCACATTATTCACGCACATTGCAATCACCAGCAGTGACAAGAACTCATAAAAGCATTCAAGGGGAGGGCATACCATCAGCTGAGAAAAGGACCATGTACAAGAATAACACAAAAACCTCAGACCCTCAGTAAGTTGAACCATTTGCCCAGATTTTACCAAACAGTTCAAGGCATCCCCGGGCTTCGAAAAGAGGCTCCTCCTGAGTGCCGCACCAGTCCACTCCCTTCCTCCATCTCCGTACTGTAGGGGATTTAGCTTGAGACAATAGTGCCGCAATGTCTCGTTTTGCCAACGCCGTGCCCAAGAAGCGCTTATCAGCCCGGGATCCATCAAGGCAGTTGAACACCCCCAGGAGCAGACGCCGCGGTTCATGGGGTACCTCCCACCCAAGGGCCTGCGTGAGCTCCAGCTCTACCCCTGCCCAAAATGGCGTTAGGGCGGGGCATTGTCACACCATGTGGTAAAAGTCAGCTGGAGCCCGTTGGCAGCGCGTGCAGGGCGGAGAGGGACGCAGGCGAGCATTGTACAGGCGCACAGGGGAAGAGGTATGGTGCATGGAGATAGTAGAGTTGGACGAGACGCAGCTTGGAGGAGGTCGTCAGCGTTTTGGGTGCCATAAGGGCATCCCTCCAATCCGCGTCCTCCAGGGGACCCAGACACCCCTCCCAGCGAGCGCGAAGCGGATCTAAGGCCACAGGGCTGTTCACGAGGGAGCGGTAGATCCACGACACCCCTCCTCTACCCAGGTTCCCCATCATCACCTGGGCCTCCAGGGGGCTGAATTCGGGGAAGGACGCGGGGAAAGGGACGTGGACCTGAAGGGCGTGCCGCAATTGTAGATACCTATAGAATTGGGAGGAGTCCTGGAGAGAGGAAACCTCCGCCAGCCATGTCCCACTCCACAGGGGTGTGTGCCTGGTAAGTTTCCGATCCCACTTTACATATCTTAGCTCCGCAAGCCAGGCCATAAGCACCGCCCTGGTGATGGTGGGAAGAGCCTGCGGCACCGGGCTCCCGTACAGATAGACTTGGAGCTGTGAAAAATCTAGCGATCTAAGTTCCACTCTGTACGCCGGGTCGGACCAGCCTCCCGCGAACCAATCGTGGATCACGATAAGCTGTGTGGCCAGGTAGTAAAGGTGAAGATTAGTCACCCCCAGTCCCCCGTCATAGGGGGGTATGCGGCAGCGCGCCAGGGACATTTGCGGCCTCTTTCTTCCCCACAGAAAGCGAGTAAGGACGCCGTCCATTTCCCGGAACCAACTCCCTGGGAGATACAATGTAACATTTTGTAGTATGTATAGGAAGCGGGGGAGGACTATCATTTTGAAGAGGGTGCTTCTGCCAAGGGGGTTGAGGGGGAGAGATTGCCAGTTCTTGAGGTCCGCCTTTGCTCTAGTAACAAGAGGGGTGATGTTCAAGGCCCACTCAACTCAGTGTGTAAAGCAATCCTCACCCCCAGGTACTTAAAGGATTGCCTACGCAGGGGGATGGATGTTTGCCAATCAAAGCACGCCCGTTAGGGGTGCAGGGGGACCAGCGTGGATTTCACAGAGTTAAGCCTGAGCCCGGAAGTCTGCTCAAAGGCCGAAAGAGCATCCAGACATCTCGGGCCAGAACACTCGGGATCCGCCAGAAAGAAGAAAACGTCATCCGCGTATAAGGCTATTTTGTCAATCTGGGTCAGATCCCAGGCCCAACCCCTGATGAGGGGGTCTTGGCGGATGAGGCAAGCATGGGGCTCCATCGCTAGGGCGAATAAAAGCGGAGAGAGCGGGCAGCCCTGGCGGGTGCCCCTCTGGATGGGGAAGGGTTCCGAGAGTACACCGTTGATAAGGATCCTAGCCCTAGGAGCGGAGTATAGGACCCAGATCAGACGCCGGAACGCGGGACCAACAGCCATCCTCTCCAATACGTCTCCCAGGTAGCCCCAGTCCACCGTATCAAAGGCTTTCTCGAAGTCTAAAAAAAGCAGGGCCAGATACGGGGTGAGACGGTGTGGCAGAGCGAGGTGAAGGCAGCGTATGCAATGCTGTGTGCCCCGGGCAGGCATAAAGCCGCATTGGTCAGGGTGGACCAGCGTTTGCAAGTGGGGGAGAAGTCTCTGTGCTGCCACTGTGGCAAAAAATTTGATCTCCGTATTAATAAGGGAGATGGGGCGGTAATCCGCGCAGGCGAGGGAGAGCGGCCGCGTCTTTGGAAGGACTACGGTAGTGGCCACGTCCGTCTCAGGTGGAAAGGACCCCACCTCCACTGCATGATTTAACAACTCCACCATTAGCGGAACCAGCGTGTCCCGATATGTCGCATAGTTCTCCTGGGGGTAACCGTCGGGCCCGGGCGTTTTGCCGGAGCGCAACAGTGAAATGGCCCCGTGTACCTCCTCGGCCGTGATGGGGCGGTCGAGAGTTGCGGAATCCGTCTGGGAAAGGCAGGGCAACTGGGTCCCAGTGTCGGCCAGTAGCACCCCCAAGGAAGACCGAGGGGTTCGGTCTGCGTAAAGGGTCGCGTAGTAGCCGACGATGGTCCGAGCGATGGCCCGAGAGGTGACATGATGAGCCCCCCCCTTCACCCCGGATCTCGGAAATGATGCAGTTGGCCCTGGGATAGGACACCAGGTTATGCAAAAGCTTGCCGTTTTTGTTGCCCCAACCATAAACGAGTGCGACCGAGGAACGCCAAAGCGCTTTGGCAGATTCCAGTGAGATCTGACAGATCTCCTCTCGGAATAATGCGAGCTGACGAATGGAGACGGCATCCTCAAGGTCAGCCTGGGCGCCCTACAGCCGTGTCGCCAGGGCCTCCAGCTGTGCAAGCCTGGCGGATTGCTCTTTGTGCTTCGCATGGACCCGACCCCTACCCACCCCCCCCCACATCACAGCCTTGCCGGCCTCCCTCTTCTTACGGGACCTGGTTCGGCGCCTCCGGGGCTGAGGCGCAGTCAGGAGCGGCTGTGAAGGGACCCGATGCGCGGAGCAGGAGAGCGACCGAGTCGCCAGGGGCCGCTCCTCCGTGAGCCAGTTCCAGGCCGCTTGCGGGGTATCAAAGTAGATAGTTTGATTTTGGAAGAGGACCTTGAGCCGGGCCAGGAAGAGAAGGCCGTACCGGAGACCCAAGTTCCGGAGCTTCTGCTTTACCTCATCGTAAGTTCGCCTCTGAGCCTGCACCTCCCTGGTGTAGTCCAGGAAGACCATGATTCTGGCATTCTGGAAGTGTAACGGGCCCTTTGCCCTGGCCGCTCCCAGGATAGCGTCTCTGTCCCTGAAGTTAAGGACCCTCAAAATTATGGGTCGGGCAGGGGCTCCGGGCGGAGGTTTAGGAGCCAAGGAGCGGTGAGCCCACTCGACGGCAAACCAGGGCGAGAGGGAGTCCTTCGGCATCCAAGAGCGCACCCAGGATTCCACGAAAGTGTCAACACGACCTTTTTCCACTCCTTCGGGAAACCCCACAAGGCGCAGGTTGTTACGCCGCGACCTATTTTCGGCGTCCTTAGCCCTGCGGTGGAGCTCCGAGGTCTGAGTCTGAAGGCCCGCCACCTGGATCTTGAGTTGGCCCATGTCGTCCTCCGCTGTTGAGATACGGGCTTCCGCCTCTGCGACTCGTGCCGTCGCGTTGCGCAAATCCTGACAGATGAGAGCCATGTCGACCCGTACTTCTCCGATCTTATTCTCGACTGATGCCTGCGATGCACCTATCGCGTGCAGGATGGTGGTGATGTCGCCCCCGGGGGGGCCCGACCCACTGGGCGCTCCGCCGGCAAGATCCCTGTCCGATGTGGTAAATTGGTCCATTTTCATTTGGGTCTGAGGGGCCGGAGCCAGCTGGGCACGGCTTTTACCCATGACCACCAGGGCTGGCTCCTATCGACACAGGCCGGGCGAGGAGGAGGGGGGAACCTGCAACGGCCAGACCGTCGATACTCGGGTCCGGGCGCCCAAAGTCGTCCCACGCATACGGAAAAATAGATCCAGCGGTTGAGCCTTCTCCTACATAGCTCCTAAAGCATGGAATGACCTGCCGCTACACATAAGAGCCAGCTCCCTACTTCTTTAATTCTGCAAGAAACTGAAGACCTGACCTTTTGAGGAGTCCTTCAAGGCCCTGGGTCTGGCTTGACTCAAACATGCTCAGGGTCAGGGTGAGAGTGCACTCTACAACTCTGCATGCCACAACATAACATGCACCATACATTGGTTATGAGTATAAGGGAAACATTTTCCTTGAGAAGGCAAAACAGACCTCAGTACAGAACAACATGGACCCAAGCAAGAATGGTAGAGACAAAGGGCAGGAGAACTCACACTGTAACAGGGAAACACGGTCCCCAGGAGAGGGAAAAGTGTGGTAGGGGAACACGGATCTCAGCTTAGGGTAACCTATATCCCAGGAAAGAGGGTAAAGTGCCCAAGATACCTAGGCTGGAAATACAAATTTAGGGGTGGCCAAACGCGGGCACTGAGGTAGGGTTACATTAACATTGGGATGGAGAAACGCATGGTGGAGGTAAACCGAGGAATGCATGGTCATAGGTTTACAGGTAGGAGTGAAGAGAGCATGGGCCCATCTTGGATTCACAAACTTAGGAACAGCTGAACCTAGGCTCAGGTACTGGCAGACAGAGGGGGGGGATCAAGATACCGGGACAGAGAATCTCATATTTTGGCTCAGGGAATACATGGGCTTGTGTGACCGGGAAATCAAACACAGGAAATGGAACAGGGACTCCCAAACACTGTAGCCTAGAAACAGGATCAAGGACCAACGCCATGGATGTAGAGCAACAGGGAATCCATGACCAGTGAACATGTTCTGACAAGAGGAAGAGACCACACCCCCAATCATACATCACCTATGCACATTACAAGTCACAGAATATCAATGTATACGTTTCCGGAAAATTCATCTGTGACTGCAATACTTTTTGCGGAATTTTTTACTTGATGCTTAACAATGCCCAGTGCCTTTGAAAATTGATCTGTTTGTACCTCTCTCTAAAACCTTTCTACTTTTCCACTGTTATAACATGATGTACTAATGGGTCCCTTGGATTCTGCCGAGTGTTTCACAAGGACTAGTCCTTTTAGGTTAGTATGCTCTGAGCACCTTTGCACTTTTGGTGTCGCTGTTTTGTGTGTTTGTTTTTAATCAATCTGCGTTGTGCATCAGTTGGAGCCGTAGCAGCATGCTGCAAATTCTTGTTTGTGACATTACAAAAAAAAGCAATAATCAATTGCATTCGGCATAAACACTGGAAAATCAAAGATTATGCCCTGTGGGCTAGCATTCTGTCCTGTGTATTGCAGAAACACCCATCATGGATTTTGCAATATTGCGTCACCACGATGTTTTTTTTACTTACCCAGGCTAATCACAGGTCATGTTGTATGAGTAATTATCAGTTGGAAACCATCTGCAGTTACCCATTAGGAGCAAGCTGCTATTTTGGACAGGTTAAGTGTGACTTGTAACAGCTGATCAAGAAAATCTTAGCTGATGCGGTAGATTGAAAATTATGTGCACAATGAGAGCACGTGTGCTCTATGCCGTAATGCTTACAAATAATAATAACCCACATTTGTAAAGCGCGAAAAATCACCCTAAGGGTCTCTAGGCGCTGGGCTCTGTCGGGAAGATTAAGCAAGCTATTGTCCAGAGTCACATGGTGCTGGGCTAATCTGCCGCCGGGGATCGAACCGTGATCCCAAGATTCCGGAGTCAGTCGCCCTGGCCGCGGCGCCACACCTCTTCCCTAGTTGCTGGGATTTTTTAAAAATCTTTTATGTTGGGTTTGTGAAGTTCAAAGAAATGATAACAGAAAACCTGCAAATATTATATAGTCCTTTCCTTCTTACAGCCTAGAACGCCACAGCGAGTCAGTTAAAAAAGTATTCAACAAAATAGTGGTCAAAGTGTTGTGGAATGCATTTCCTCATGACATTGCGAATTCACCATGGCTTTCTACATGGCAAGAGGGTTTTTTTTGTGGTACCTGGCAAGTATCTTTCAAAATGTAACCCCTTTCATGTTCCTCGAACAGTGGCAGTGTCTGTCTCACAACTGGCTAGGCCTGGATCCCATGCTGAATACAGCACATACAATCTGGTCTCTTAATTTTTTGCTCCGAGAATCCTGTTGTTTATTAACATTTTGTTGGGTTATTGTAATAGTTTTCTCAAGTTCTGAGATTTTTTTCTGTTTAAACTTTTGTTAGCAGTTTTGATTTGTAAGCCTTTTCATTCCGTTACGTCAGCACCCTTAAAATGAAAAAAATGCTTTTCTTTAGCTAGAATTAAAAATTTCCTAAAATCATTATTTGGTGAACCATATTCTATCGAAGCAAGCTAGTCCTCGGAACGTACCCCTCTTTTTGTCCAAAATTGTTAGTGTATTTTTTGAGATCGAGAGAATTGTTCTTTCTACCTTTTCATTATTGTCTTTTGAACGTACAGCATTCTCTCAATCTGTGCCTTTGTTGTGCAGCCTACTTGTCTTCTTGTAGAGTCCTGGAAAGGTTTGTATTCTCACACGTGCCCCCCAGGGACCTTCATGAGATGGTCAGGTGGTGTTTGGTCTTTGAGTGCTACGTTGTGCTGGTGATTGATCCTCTGTACAGTCTTCACATGAACATTCCAGTTGCTGACTGCAAGCATAATTCAGATTCATTCACCATCATCGGTGCTTCCAAAACCGATTTTTAATTTTTTTAAATTTTGGGTACCAACGTCTGATTGAAGATAAAGCTGTGTCTTTTGAACCTTTTGGTTTGGGAATTCTCATGTTCAGGTCAAGAAAAATGTGAAAACTTTGCGGATGCTTTGTTGACCAGTGACCCACAGTAGGCAGGCAGATAATTGACACTCTAGCTTGCTCTAAATATCACCTGAGGATGTTGCTGAAAGCTCAGCATATGTAAGCCCATGATGACGGATCCACAGTTGCTAAAGCAGTCATAAGCTCTAACCAGCATTGGCAAGGCCAGTAGGTCTTGTCTATGCAAAAACTCTTGACTTTGCCAATATGTTTTAGCCAAGTTGTACACCAGAGTGGCTGCTGTTCAGCATGGCTAAACGTTAGTAAAGTAAGGGAGAGTGGCGTGGAGTGGAGTGTTCTAAAGTGAAGTAGAGTGGAGTGGCATACAGCAGAGTTGAGTGGCATTGAGAGGAGAGGAGTTAATTGGCGTGTCATAGAGTAGCATACAATGTCGAGAGTCGTGGATGGAATAGAGAGTCAAACAGTTGAATGTCGTAGAGTGGAACACAGTGTCGGGGTTGAGTACAATGTCGTGGAGTGGCATAGAGTGTCGTGGAGTGGTGTAGAATAGAGTGGAGAGGCATGGGGGTATTGCGTAGAGTGTTGTAGAGTAGTGTGGCGTACAGAGGAGTAGATTGTCATAGTGCGGGGTGGCAAAGAGTGGAGTAAAGTAGTGTGTCCTGGAATAGAATTAAGTAAAGTGGCATAGAGGGAGTTGCGAACAGCATTGTGGAGTAGAGTAGAGTAGAGTGGAGTGGCATAGAGTAGAGTGTCAGTGGAGCAGAGTTTAATGGAGTTAGGGCATCATAGAGTGGAGTGTCGTAGAGTGTGGAGTAGAATGGCCTAGAGTGAAGTGGCATAAAATTAAGTGGTGCAGAGTAGATTGGCATAGTGCAGTGGCGTATAATGCATTGGTTTTGAGTAAAGTAGTGTAGAGTGCATTGGCGTAGAGTGCAGTGACTTAGAGTAGCCTAGAGTGCAATAGTATAGAGTAGAGTTGTGCAGAGTAGATTTCAGTGGCGAGGAGTGTAATGGCGTAGAGTGGAGTATAGCGGCTCAGAGTGAAGTGGTGCAGGGTAGAGTGCAGTTGCGTAGAGTGTAGTGGTGTTAAGTGCAGTGACATAGTGTGCAGTTATGCAGAGTAGAGTGTCGGTGTGCAATGCTGTAGAGTGCAGGGTCATAGAGTGGTGCAGAGTAGATTAAAGTGGTGTAGAGTGCAGTGGCAAAGAGTAGAAAGTTGTAGATTATAGTGGCATCAATTGCAGTGGTGAAAAGTAGTTGGCATAGGTGCAGTGGCATTGGGTGCATTGGTTTTGAGCAAAGTGGTGTAGAGTGCGTTGGCATAGAATGCAGTGGTTTAGAATACAGTGGCACAGTGTAGACTGCAATGGAGTCAATTTGAGTGGTGTAGAGTGCAGTTGCCTAGAGTATATTGTTTCAGAGTAGAATGGAGTGGTGCAGGATAGAGTATAGTGGTGCAGTGTAGAGCGCAGTAGTATAGAGTTGATGGGGTAGGCTAGAGTGGCACAGGATTGATTGCAATGGTGTAGAGTTGATTGTTTCAGAGTAGAGTGAAGTGGTGTAGAGTGGAGTGTTGCAGGGTAGAATGCGGTGTTCCAGAGTCGAGTGGTGCAGAGTAGAGTGGCATTTTTACAGTGCAAACTAATCACCCATAAGGGTCTCAAGGCGCTGGGGGCCGTCATGGAAGAGCAAGTGAACTATTGCCCAGAGTCACATGATGCTGAGCTGATCTGCCTCCGGCACTGGGGGTCAATCCGTGAGCCCCGCGCTCCGGAGTCGTCGCCCTGGTCGCTGCACCACATCTTGCCCACGACTGGAGTGGTGTAGAGTGCATTGGCGCACAATAGATTAGAGTGCATTGGCGTAGAGTGGTCCAGAGTAGAGTGCAGTGGCATAGAGTAAAATGGTGCAGAGTAGAGTGGCAGA
The DNA here is from genome assembly GCF_964204655.1 of Triturus cristatus. Classification (NCBI taxonomy): domain Eukaryota; kingdom Metazoa; phylum Chordata; class Amphibia; order Caudata; family Salamandridae; genus Triturus; species Triturus cristatus. The sequence goes on along the minus strand of NC_140592.1, from coordinate 270,436,187 downwards.
GTGTGCAGTGGAGTAGAGTGGTGCAGTAGAGTTGTGTAGAATTGAGTGGGCAGAGTAAAGTGGCAGGGTGCAATGGTGTAGAGTGGCGTAGAGTACAGTGTCAGAGTATAGTGGCATACAGTGCAGTGGTGCAGAGTAGATTGGTACAGAGTGCAGTAATGTAAAGTGTATTGGTTTTGAGTAAAGTGGTCTAGAGAGCTTTGGTGTAGAATGCAGTGGCATATAGTGCAGCGGTATAAAATTGAGTGGCATAGTGTGGATTGGTGCTGATTGGAATAGAGCAGCGTAAACTGCAGTGGCATAGAGTAGTTTGTTTCAGAGTACAGTTAAGTGGCGTAGAGAGCAGTGATAGAGAGTAGAGTGTTGTATAGTGTAGTGGTGCAGAGTAGAGCAGAGTGGATAGGCCTCAAGTACAGTGGCGTAGAGTGGAGCAATGCAGAGTAGAGTGGCAGAGAGCAGTGTGGCAAAGTAGAGTGACGTAGAGTGCAGTGGAGTGGTGTAGAGTGGATGGTGCAGGGTAGAGTGCAGTGGCATAAGAGTGGAGTAATACAGAGTAGATTGGCGTTGAGGGCTTTGGCGTAGAGTGCAGTTATGCAGAGTGCAGTGTTGTAAACTGGTGCAGAGTAGAGTGGTGCAGAGAGCAGTGATGTGGAGTACAGCGGTTCAGAGACTAATAGAGTGGCATAGAGTACTGTGACATAGAGCCCTATGGTGTACAGGGATGTAGCTTGCAGTAGCGTAAAGTAGAATGTTGTAGAGTATGGTGGAGTAAAGTACAGTGGTGCAAAGTAGTTGGCATTCGCTTTGAATGGTGTAGAGTGAATTGGCATAGAATGCAGTGGTTTAGGGTGGCGTAGCCTACAGTACAGTGGTGTAGAGTGGCATAGAGTCCAGTGGTGTAGAGTAGATTGTTTCGGAGTAGAGTGGTGCAGGCTAGAGTGCAGTGACATAGAGTAGTGGTGCCGAATACAGTCGAGTAGGGTGGCATCGCACTGATTGCAGTGGTGTAAAGTGCAGTGGCATAGAGTGCAGTGGCATTGAGTAGATTGTTTCATAGTACAGTGAAGTGGTGCAGGGTAGAGTGGAGTGGTGTAGAGTAGTGTCATAGAGTGCGTTGACGTAGAGTTTAGTGTTGCTGAGTGGAGTTGTGTGAACTGGTGTAGAGTGCAGTGGTGCATAGTAAAGTGAAGTGGAGGGCACTGGTATAGAGTAGAGTGGTGTAGAGTAGAGAGGCATAGAATGCAGTGGTGCACAGTATATTAGCATTCAGAAGAGTGGCGTATAGGGGTGCAGAGTAGAGTGGCGCAGAGTTCATTGGCAGAGAGTGCAGTGCTTCAGAGTAGAGTGCCGTAGAATTCAATGCTGTAGCGTAGAGTGGCGTGGAGTGCAATTTCTTAGAGTATAGTGGCGTACAGTGCAGTGATGCAGAGTAGATTTGCATAGGATACAGTGAGAGTGCAGTGTTGTTGAGTGGCGCAGAGTGCAATAGATAGCAGAGAATATTGTTTCAGAGTATAGTAAAGTGGCGTAGAGTGCAGTGATCTAGAGAACAGTCTCGTAGAGTGCAGTGGTGCAAAGTAGTTTAGAGTGCAGTCACATAAAGTAGGGTGGCAGAGTGCAGAGTATACTGTTGTACAGTGCAGTGGTGTATAGTAGTGGCATGGAGTGCAGTGGTGCAAAGTAGAGTGGCGTAGAGTACAGTGGTGCAGAGTAAAATAGGTTGGCGTAGAGTGCAGTGATCCAGAGTGCAGTGGTGTAGAGTGATTTAGTGCGCAGTAGATTGGCCTAGAGTGCATTGGTTTTTAGTAAAGTGGTATAGAGTGCAATGGCATTGAGTGCAGTGGCATAGAGTGCAGTTTTGCAGAGTAAGATAGCTTGGAGTGGAGTGGCGCGGTGCCCAAGGGGATTTCAATCCCCTCTGGCTCCGTGAGGCCTTTTATTGTTTGTTAGAACTTTCTAGAGGATAGAATGTTCTAATAGCCTTATAGCCCTCCGTAGCTGGGCTATACCGGCATTAAAGTCACACTCCCTTGTTAAAGGCCCTCACCTTTGACGTTGGAGTGGGCCTTTAATGGCCAGTATAGCCCTCTACGGCGGGCTATAAGGCTATATCCAAAACGTTTTGTAATACCACTTTCAGCTTCTTTGTATTCCAGTCACATGAGCACCTCATCAGCAATTGTGAAGTGGCTAGCTAGGGTCTTCAGAGTGATCAGGCATGCTTTCCATTGGATGTACGCGTACCTGTGTCTAGGTATGTATTTTGTGTGCATATATATGTGTAGATATTTATATATAGGAATTCTAGGTTGGAATTTAAAAAACAAAACATCTCTTACTTCTGTTGCTTCTATTCTGTAAATGATGTGAAAATATCTCTATAGGTGATCCGACCCTTTTTGCTGCACAAAGCAAATCATTTGCTGACCTTACTAAGATTTATTGTAAATCTTCAGATAATCTGAACTTTTTTAGAGCCACTAGGATGTCAAGTTGCTACTAAGACCCTGTCCATCCTTGGCTTACATTTTCTTCCTTGGTAGCAGCAACTGATTTTGATGTTGTTGTTGTCTAGCTGTCTAGCCTCTTATTTGCTAAAGAAGGCTAATGTACCCAGTAGCTGAGTGCACTAACATGCTTCATCTGGACCAATCTTGTTTATATTGATGAGTAAAATGGGCTGCCAGCAGTTTTTGATGAGTGCCTTTTAGAAGTCCTACTAGTCCGTAGTAATGTGTTTACACTGTCAGAGTAGCATTACATCACAGCATCTAGATACACAAACACCCTTTCACTTCCAAAATGGCAGCTTGACTCATCTTTCTTGATACTTAGATAAGTGTACATGAAATTGTTTATAATTGACTGGAAGAAGAAAAGTGTATATTTTCCTCAAGGAAAAAGTTTCCCCATACAGTCTATAGCGTTGCACACAAGTTCTCTCAGCATCATCTTCACAGGTGCTGCTTTCCAGCCATCTTAATCTGATATGCAAAACCAAATTATAATAAAGGGAAGATGAGTACAAACCTAGTTTCGGATAACTGCCAGGGCTGCATAGGATTATTCCTGAACAGTGAAAGAGAAGTGGGTCTCCTGAACCCCTTGCAGGCCATAGCAGTTTGCCCTCCTACAGTTCCACAGTACTGACAATTTTTAAGGCTAATATGGTTGGCATAATCCCCTAGAATGCCGAAAAAAACAAATTCTCGTACATACTGGACAGATTGCAAAATTCCTATTGATGATAAGAGGTATGGAGATGTTCGTCTAAGTACGCTCTATTCCTGGGCGGGTGTTGGTAGAATTACTGTGTAACTTTTATTCTCACCCTCTCCCACTTGCAGTAACTACTGTTACCTAGTAGTGAGATTTGAAAGTGCTCTGCAGTAGCTGGTTAATCAAAGCATGGCCAATTTTGCCCATGCAAAGCCAGAATTCCCATTCCTCCTCTTTCCTGCATATCTAGACATGGTCCTCACTGTCTGCCGACCCGTGAGGACCTGAACCCATTTTGCTATTTTCTGACTTCTCCAGAGCCTTTCCATGGTGTTTGCTTTAATATTTCGGCAAAGCACCTTCCCATTGTGGTACAAAGCATATTACAGCCAAAGCCCCTCCCTAGTAATGCTCACATAATTGTCTGGCGACAGCTGCGCTGTCAAGCTAGACCATAAAAAGGAGACCAGCATCGCACAAAAACCTGTAAAATTAACCCTCTTATCAATTGGTGCTTCATGGTGGTCATTATATCTGCAGATAAGGTTAGTGTCCTAGACAATGTTGGACCTCTGATCTGTTCATTGTGTTTGACATTTAGTGAATTGCCTCTAAACTATTTTATTTCAAGGTCATGGGGTAGAACTATTAACACACCTGTTAGCTTTTGCTAAGGTTCTTTCAAGATTTTTGAAATCCTGATCTTGAAAATTGCCAACCTGTTGTTGCCTGAAAGTCTCATACCAACAGCGTGGACAAAACTATTTACGATCTTGACATCCAATGATTCTTAAAGATCACTTTTAAAATTGGCAAGAAGAACAGGATGTGCTTTCTCACATATGGTTGGAATGTCCAGTGATGGTGACTTCTAAGACATTATCATGAGGCATTATATTCTGCATCCCCCTGCTATCATTCACATGTTATTAGAGGTAAGATATCATCCAGCAATTCACACAAGCAGGTTTTATTCTGGGGTGTCTCATCTAGAAAGGTATTGAAGTTTTAAGTTTTACTTCACGCGTTATTTCCTTAAAGATTTACTTGTTGCTTCAGAAAACTATCTCCTCTCATTGTCATTTTTTTCTAAGAGTGTTCTAATAGGTTATGGACGAGGCAGGGGGATTAATGTAAGAAATAAAGATACTTTAAAGGAGACTTTTTATAGTTTAGACTTAGATTCCTTCTCAACATTCATCAGCGGTCCTGCGTTGGGCCAATGTGATCTTGTAGGAACAGAAATGTATGCACTAGAGATACACATTTTAGGAACAAGATGTGAGCCCGAGGATCTACATACATGATGATTGTACATATTTTATTTTATTGTTTTTTTAAGAGATCACTTTTAATCTAACCACACGTGATTAAAAGTAATGGATTTAACAAGGCGCTTGGATGGAGACAGGTGTATAGTTATGTATCGAACCTCTAATGAAACACATTTTAAAGAAAGAAAGCCTTTTTGAAATATCAAGACAGACACTAACGCACAACAAATTATAGATGTTGTTCACTACCAAATTTGACACTACAGTTACTATGACGACTTATCAAAAATTGTTATATTGTTCCGTTGTAATTTCTTGTGATAGTCTCGTGACAGCCAGAGTACAAAGTTCAAATTTAAAATTGATGCATGGCTGAAAACTGTTAGAACATGCCACAGTTAAACGAACTGAATTTTTATCCTAGCAGAGCAGAATATTATATTCACATACATAACTTTGCACAGTTATGTTTATTCCTGTTATCAGAAAACACAAACTCTGAGAACATGACTCAGAGTAAAACATAGTTCATTTTTAATAGCTAGGACTACTGTTGCACTGCTTTAAATAACAGTATTGTATTAGCTGGTTTGTAATTTTAGTTGATAACCCATTGGTTGAACGTATGTCAGCTATTGTCTTTCTCTTCTGATTTAATCAAAAACGAGTCTCAGTTGACACCCTTAAAGCGCACGTGATGGCAGTGAAAGTAAAGGGAATTATTAGCATACATTAAGACGTAGATCATAACTTTACATTCAGTTACCAGCTACAGTACAGAAACATTAGAGATGTTTAAACTGTGGTTCTTGTCCCTTCTACTTCGATAGAACTTGAAACTTGTTATATTTCTTAGTAGCTACTTGGAGGATTGTAGAAAGGCAGTGCCAAAATATCTTTGTTGTGTTGGCAAGGGGAGCAGGAGAAATACCAATGGTCCTACAAGTATTCCACAACTCTGCTGACCATTTCAGAGGGCGTGGGGGAGGAAAAATACAAGACATCCCTCCTTGTCTTTTTTAATAGGGAGGAAGTAGAACACGAGTTCAAAGCCCTCCTTATGGTTGTACACACTTCCCAGCTGCATCTTTAGCAGTGCTGGTATCACTTTTAGACCTATGTATTTTATAATTGTGTAAGTATTTTACTTTTTTCCCTCTTAAAAATTCAGTTTGCAGAGTATTTGGCAAATTCCAGTTTGTTGAATATTTTCTATGCTTCGGTAATGGAAAGTGGGAACTATCAGCATGCATCCTGCCTCCCAAATCCAGCTTTAACTTTATTCAGACATTCTGTTTGTGACTTTGGAAGGTGCAAACCTTCTTCATATCATAGCTTGTGCATGTGACAAGAAAGTTTGGGCCCAACTCTGTACCCTAATGTTGTAGTTCTCTTTTTCAGTCTCAAGATTCTTAAAAGCTAGTATACTTAATGGTTTAAATAATGTCTATTTAACATACCAAACTGATCTTTCCTTTCCACATGGTCATATTAGGAATACTAAGTTCTCAGTAATTCATATTATGATACCCAGATCATTCTGGTGTTAATCATTGGGTTACATTATCCGTCATCCGTTCTAGATTTGCAGAACTAATGACATGCAATAAAAAAAATAGTTTGCAGATAATTAAGAGAAGAGATTGTGTTCTGCTGAGTTGATTTGGGCAGCTGAAAAAAGCTTTATACAGTCTTCCTCATTGAGGATCATGTTTAATTTGTGGAGAGGGCCCATGCAACAATGTAAGTGAAGGATTTAACATAAAGGAAAATCCATGGTTTTTGGGCGTTGACTGTGAAGTGGACCGACGATAACATCAGATGTTCAGGAGTAAGACCACAATTCTAGCGGAGGAGAGGAGTTTAGAAAGAATAGAAAAAAATCTTTTTGAAGGGGACAAGGGAAGTCGATGTCTCCAGACGAAGACTCGCTTCAGTGATAAGGAATGCAGCAGCGGCTGCTGCCAGAATAAAAGGGTTGGTCAGTGCGGGGGCAAATAATAATTTTAAAAAAGCCTTACCTGCTTCTCCCGCTGCCACTCTGTCTGCCGGTGCTCCTCTTTCGGAAGTCCTAGGTTAGCACAGGCTCCCAGACTACCCAACCAAACGCTGTGCTCGTGCTTTGAGAGCAGCAGCTGGGTTGGTCTGAGTGGCCTGGTTAGATGCATACGAAGGGACTGGGAGCCTGTGGCATTTCTCCCCCCAGCTCAGCTGTACAATACAACTGGAGGAGAAATTCCAAGTGCGCATGTCTGTTTGGCCGGCCTAAGTCGGCTGGCCAAACAGCACACACACTTACAAGTGCCCTCCACTCCTCCTCCCAGTCCCTCCAGAGTGTTGAGAAGATTGCCTGGCCCGACCTACACTCTGCTGCATCGGCTGCCATTGAGAATTAAAACAACAATATAATAGTTTTATTGTTGTTTTATTTTTCATTCTCAGTGGGGCTCCGCCATTGCGGAGGAGCCGCCACTGAAGAAATGGTTAGACGAAGGCAGACGAGCTGGTTATGTATACTTTCTGGTGGCTGAGCACAACATTTCTAAGCGTAGCCCTAAAACTTTTTGGGGACAAGAATAAAATGGCTGAAAAGAGGAAATGCTTAAACTTATGACTATGAAGACACAAGACAGGAACATCCTGTGGAAGGACAGTACAACAAAAGCAGGACCACAAATATAGGAGCAGGATTTTTTAAGTCTTAGAAATAGTACGATGTTGACGATTATGCCTACAGATTGAAAAATGAGAGGTTAAAATAAGCCAATTATCTGTGTTTGCGACACTGATATGTTTGACTGTCAATGAATCATTGCAGTGTGTTTTTCTAAAGGAAAGGACTCGTATGCAAGTTTAAATAAGTAATTAGTAATGTTTCTCCAAAAGACAGCTATTCTCTTTTATTACATTTTCAGACCATTCTGTCTGATTAGCAAAAACACAAATGGATTTACAGACACGTGGATTCGAGGGATTATCATTACCTCAGTGAGAGGGTGTTTTTTACTAGTATTTTTTGGGAAAACTAGAAGAAGAAGCCGTTCGTGAATAGCAAATGATTAATTTTGTTTACCTATGTTTCATGATCAGACGCGAACGGCGGGACGGATATGCGACCCCGACGAGCAATGATCCAGGGAGACGATAAACTGTATGATCGCCCCTAGTTGTAATAAGGAAACGAGATATACGGATTAATATCTAGAGGGACTAGATGCGGTTCCAGATAAATGAGAGACCGAGATTGAACCCGGCCACTAACACGATTGATGAAGCAATACAAGGATTGAAGATTATTTTGTCTATGCTTCAAGTGATAAGGAGTAATTTTTCATTGCAAGATTTCAGCTATCCGTGAAGGACTCTAGATGCACTCCCCATGAGAGGGTACACTCTTGCCGAAGTACTGTAGTACCGGTGAATTTGGCACCATATTTGAATATATACATTAAGGAGAAAATATCTTGTGTCCTGAAGAAGGTGGTCCTATGTGGAGTTTTCGCCACCGAAACGCGTCGACGCCTGTGTTTTTGTCTTGGTTAAATTTGGTTTAGTTAGTGGTAGACAGGGATTAGTGACTTGTGTCTGACACTGTCTTTTCGCACATCCAAATTAACATATGTATGACACATTGTTTGTCCATTAGTGTTCTCCTTTCTGTGATATGTAATTTTTGTAACTGCAAAAATATTTTGCGATTTTATCATTTTAATTGTGTATGATTTGTTTTTTATAAAAGATTTTTTATGAATTTGCATTGACTATTAAAATACAGATATATTTGATACAAATTGGTTTCATGATAAGTGCTTCAGACATATTCAGTGCGAAGTGGGTCGAGGAAGTGTGGATATGATTATGTGTGACGATTGAAAGAATAGTAATTTCTGACTAGTATCCATAAGGTACACATTTTTTTATACCTATGTTTAAAAACATAAAGTCATCTGAATTAGGAAAGAATTGCGAAAGTCGTGCGAAATGTAACATATTGGAAATCTATGTAATACTACAAAAAAGTGAAAATGTGCTAAAAAATTGCAAGTCTCAGTGTGACAAGAACATACAATTATAATAGGAACTTTAAAGTACGTACACCAAGCTTCTTACATTTGACTTGTGGGAACCGCATGTTGAATAAGACAACACATTATATGTGTACATTCAAAAAATTAAGGCCTGTGGGTCCATCTAGTGTAGGGCGTTCACATTCTTCCTGTGAGACCTTAACCTAGCCCCACTTAGCTTTTCCCTTCAGTTATGTTGACTTGAGAGTGATGGATCTTATGCCCAGCTGCTTCCCAATTGCATCAGACCTACAGGACCTTTTCTCCTTTTTCGTTCAAATTTTGAAGTCCGCTTGGCATGCGGTTAGCAGTTTCCTACCACAGCAAGTTACATCACTTGCCTCGCCTAGTTAGTTCAGAAGTGGAGCTCCTGCATGCATTAAAACCCTTTTTGCAGCAGGTGAAAGAGAGGTGTCATGTCCTCTGAAACAAATACCTTGCAGTTCATCCTCAAAGAGTAGAGACTAGAGGTGCAAGTAGTAAGAGGCACCAGTTCATATACTTGCCTATTCTCCTAGTGCATGCCCAAGAATCTGGGACGTGAAAGTAGTTAAACTCAGGCCTAAAACTACAGGCATACACTATAATTCCATAACACTGGTTGACCTTTTACCTTAAAATGCTTTTCCACCAATTAGAGATTTCAGTCAATTCAATCATTGGTATTCCCTGGGGGCCATAATGTCATAATGAAATCCCTGTGTAAATATCCATGTTGCCCTAGTTTAACAACCACTCAGAGGATCTATCAAGTTTCAGCATTTGAAAATGTACCAGGTTCTTCTTAGCTTCCATTATTCGATGGTTTATCATGGTCGTGCAAATTGTGTACCACCCCAATTTCCTCAAATGCGAAATACTCTTGCCTCAAAGAAAAAAAACCTGTAGGTATTTAAAGGTGTTGTACTCGCCATTGTCGAACATTTATCTAGTACATATGCCGTTTATACCTCACAAGTTGAGGCTGAGTCCTGATTTGCCTCTTGTAAATTGCTTGAAAGACCTATTTTTCTCTGGAACGTATGCCTGTATAACTTTGTTGAAGTTGCAGTCACTAGTCATTTCAGCAGCTAGTCGCGTGTCATGTAAAGAATTCTAAATCATCATGCCTTCTTCATCAAGAATGACGATTGAAATAGTGGTCTGTGACGTACTCCCATCTTTCGGTAGGAACTCGGGTCTCGTTATCAACTGGAGTAAATCGTATTTATATGTTCTTAGTGGCGAGGTTCCACCGATCCCTCGAACTTGTTCGATCCAGGTCGCTCAGCAGGGCTTCGTGTATCTAGGGATCTTTATCTCCATGGACTCTGCTGTGCGATATGAGAGGAACCTGCTCCCCCCCTAGCGCGCCTGAGGCGGGATGTGGAGGGCTGGCGGAGGCTGCCGCTCTCCCTCGTTGGGCGCGCGGCCCTGTTCAAAATGATGTCTCTTCCCCGGTTCCTCTACGCACTGCAGAATACTTTGGATTGGGTACCGGCCAACTACTTTCGGGAGGTCGAAGGACTCCAACGAACGTTGCTGTGGGACGGGCGGCCGCGAATAGCTATTGCAAAGTTGACGCTTCCATGGTACGACGGGGGTATTGCGCTTCCAGACATCCGACGGTACTATTGGGCCACTCAGCTGAGTGCGATTAATCATGGGTTTTATGGCCCTGCCCTCAGCCCTGGGTATGCCATGGACAGGTGGTTGCTGCGTAGTGGTAACTATTACAGGGCGTTGTACTCGCGGTCCCTGGACTCGTCCCTCACGGGGCCCACTGGTGTGGCGGTGAAGATGGCAACTGACTCGCTGGGCTGGAAGGATAGGCTCACCCTCGCTACCCCGCTGTTTGAATCTGAGAGACTGGGTAGGCTTTGGCACACAAAAGGCTTTGACAAATGGGACTTGATCGGCATCTCCAGGGTCGGAGATGTACTGATTAAGGGGAGGGTGAAGTCCTTTGAAGAGTTGCAGAAGGAGTATGAGCTGGGGCCATCCGAGTTTTTTCGCTATATTCAGGTGCGTCACGCCCTCCGATCAGTCCTCATAGAGGGTGAGAAGGTGCCTGAGTCCTCTCCTTTGGAGGACCGGGTCCTTGATGGCCATATGCCTGAGAGCACGATCTCGCTCATCTATAAGAAACTGATCAACGTCTAGGCGGATATGCTTCTGGGGCTGAGGGACCAGTGGTCTAGGGATGGCCTCGAGTTGGATGACGAGGATTGGCAGTCTGCTGTTTCCTCTCCTAAGGAGGTTGCGATCCCGTCGCGTCTGAGGCTGGTGCAGCTTAAAATACTGCATCGAGTGTATGTGACGGGGCCAAGGCTGGTTCACATGGGATTCTCGGAGGACGGCCTATGCAGGAGGGGATGTGGTATGGTGGGTACTTTCCTGCATATCATTTGGGAATGTGGTGTCATCACGGAATTCTGGAGGAGAGTCCATGCAGTGATGGGGGAGGTGACGGGCATTGCTATGCAGCCGGAAGCGCGGTGTTGCCTCCTGAATGTCTGGGGGCCCACTGACCACGATGAGGCACAGACCCAATGGGTGACTCTGGGTAACATGGTCGCTAAGAGAGATATCGCGCGATTGTGGGGCTCCGCGGGGCCCCCCACATTGACAGCGTGGAAAGAAAATATGGACTGGAGTATGCTAAGGGAGAAGACGGTATATTGCGCTAGAGGCCGCCCTCGGAAGTGGCACGCCATCTGGGGGCGGTGGAATCAATACAGGGGGGGAATTTGTCTTGCCCCTGATTTGGATCCCCCCGAGGAACAGCTTTCCTCCTAACCTTCTTTCCAGCTCAGTATGATTAATGGACTTCTTTGGCCTCTGCTGTCCCCCTTCTTCCTCTTTTCACAGTACTGTAAATGGTAGATGATTGGGGTCCTGCCTCCCCTGGGGGGCTTTCACCATGGGCATTCAGTGTTTTTGCCTTGCTGGGGGTTGTTGTGTGTTTTGTGTTTATTTAAAAATGGAATCTTTGCACTCCTCCTTCACTGTACTGTGGATGCGTCTCTGTTCCTCTTTATCGACGCTGCCGAACCTCCGGGTTGTCGGCTGAATAGCTGTGTCCAGACTTTTGAAAATAAAGGTTTTTATATAAAAAAAAAAAAAAAAGATTGACGATTGAAGATATTATGTCCCAGTCTGCCTAAAACTTGGTACCCTCCTGCCTTCAGCAGAATCAAATTCTACTCCCATCAGTCAATCTATGCCAAAAATGTGCTTTAGGAGTGAAGTTGGAGGTGTGTACATTTCACCCTTTGCAGAAAGTTTATGAATATTTGGAAAGTCTGTACCACAGTCTAAGTATTACGTTCCAGCTGCAAGTCAGAGGTTTAGTTCCAGAAACAAAGTCTTCTGCATCTTCCACAAATTAGTTGTGTTATTAATTATAGATGGCAAGTGCACAGTATAAAATTGTCACACCTCTTTTGTCATGTTTTCCCGCTGTATACTGTAGTATCAGAAGATAGCCGCATCTTAAAAAGTGTTATTCCATATCGAGGGAATTCAGTTACTTACTTTGTTTTTTCATAGGATGTCCGGTAAATGCCCCACTGAGGGTGATTTACACTCTCACATACATCGCATAAGAAAGCCCAGCTTGTCTTTCTAAGTAATGTCTTGTCTCCCACAAAACTATCCACGTGATTATTTGAGGGGTCCCTCGGAAAAAATAGACTACACTAGGAAAAAAGTAACATCAAAGGTCCTTAAATGTAAAGTTGTAATAGAACTGCTGGGTTTTTTAAATAAGCATTTTTTTGTTAAAAACTTTTAAAAAACACAAATGTACAAAGGTGACAGAGCACTCCTGTAGATTTCACATGAATATTTTATTCACCCTTTCCACGCTGAATTTTTCTTCCTACCAAGTATGAGCACAGATATCTACAATCAAAGTCCATTTTCTTGTTGGATACAGTATGAGGTTCCCTGATTCATACATTTTCCTTCCTTTAGAGATAGGTCACCAATACCATAGCGTCGTCTTCTTCTCAGTACTGTAGTAAGTCCTCTTGACAAGGATATAGTTCCTGCAAAGTAGAGAAAAAAGCAGGTACCGATGATGACTCTCCCACTCCTATCTCATCTCACTCCTCCCTTGTTCTAAATGTTGACGGTTTCTTCCAGTCTCCTCTTCAGTATACCTTACTTGCCCAGAAAGTAGAAGAAAAAGCAGTTCTCAATGGAACGCTGTCACGCCAATCTCATACCACTGGCTGGTTGCTTCTCTCTCCCTTGTATGTACCCTGGTGTTGGAGTGATTGCCTCACCCCTTCCTGGGTTCCTCGGGAAGAGTTCGTGCCCAGCTTTCAACTTCTCCTCCAGTCCTGCCCTTTCTCTCCCTTTCTGTCCCGGATTGGCTGAGGAGGGGTGCTTCTCAATCGGGATCTAAGCTCTTTTGGAAAAACAGGCTTGTCTTCCTGCTGGGAAATCCAACATGGCGTACATAATGCCTTCCCTGTCTGGCCTTGGTCTAGGCTCCCACCACGACCTGGAAACACTACTGCTCCTTCCTCAGGAGTCGGTCCCTCCCTGCTGCGGTAGTGGTTCCATCCACTTCTTCTCAGCTGTCTTGCCCTGATTTCATGAGCCTAATGGAGCAGGTATAGGAATGTATGAATCTTCCCAGTACCATGTTTGTCCCAAATATGTTTATGGACAAATCCACTCCCCTCTTACTAAAGATGGTGTGTTTTCTTGTAGTGTGAAACCTACCCGTTGTACAACTGAGCCAGCCACACCTTGAGGTTTCTAAATACCATATTTTTTTGCCATCTGTTTCTTAGCATTTCTATGCCTAAAGGGAAAGAACGCATACCTCTGCAGCTCTGAAAGAGCACCTACTCGAAACTGCTGAATATAGTAACAGTAGCACAGAGTGCACCTTAATTATTAAATAGCTCCACCTATAAACTCCTGCGTTGCATTTAGATACTCTATTCATTAGTCTTGAATCCCAAGCATAGAATCAATATCAGAGGAAGCTGGCTTATATATTTAACATGACACACGTCTTTCTAGCCATTACAGTGTGTCCTACTGTCAAAAGGGACTGTACTTAGTCTACCACGTGTAAAAGCACCATATACTCAGCCGGCGCCTAGAGGCAGACTGGGACAGGGACAAAGAAAAGGGTATTCTTAGCAGGAGCAAAAAGTAAACTCGTGGGTAATAGACCTTGTTGGTCTGCGATTAGGACCTGACCTTCGAGCGCATCGGATTGGCCTGGAAGAGGACATGATAGCATTTTACGAAATGTATCAGAGCTACAAAATGTATTAGATAAATATGAATTGAACAGAAGTAAACCTGAGTGAAATGTAAAACAAAGTGAACATAACCTATGAGACTTTTTGCTTTACAATACCTTCTAGGTCACTAGCAGCATGTAAAGTGGTGTCAGTTTTTAGGTCTCGCATTGCTATCGCGTAAGCGATCGCAAAGCGAGACTATTGTAAGGGGGTTTTAAAAGTGCTCCCAAAAAGCGGATTGCATGGCTAGCACGCGCACAATCACACGCATCGTGCCGCCATGCAATCCGCTTTTTGGGAGCTCTTCAAAGGGTCCGCTCCCCCGCCTGGAATGCGCTCCCCCGCCCCCAAGCGCGCGCCATGCTCTGCCGGGCTTGTCTTTTTTTTTTAAACTTTAAGCGCGAGGCGCGCCTGCGGCCAATGCTTGTTAAACAACCCGAGGATCAGGCGGGCTTCCATTCTGCGCTGTGAGGCAACAGCTAAGATGGCATTGATTTCAAACACAGGCAAATACTTGCAGTATGTTACAGTTTTTACATGTACCTGTAGTTCTAAACCGTGGGTAAATATCAGTCAGGCAGAGGGTATTTGGATTCGGATTAACTTCTTTTCTTGGCTTTGTGTCGGGGTTCGGTTTGTATGTGGTTTGGGGCTTCCATTATCTCCAACCTGTCAAAGGGTGTTCATGTTTGCGACTGTGCGTGAGAGTGGATCGTCCTCTGAAACAGACTCGATCATCACGGCCTCATATCTCTCCACACCCACACTGAGCACGAATGCTCACCATGGTTGGGAATCTGAAAGTGCTCCCAAAAAGCGGATTGCATGGCTAGCACGCGCACAATCACGCGCATCGTGTCGCCATGCAATCCGCTTTTTGGGAGCACTTCAAAGGGTCCGCTCCCCCGCCCCCAAGCGCGCACGCGCCATGCTCCGCCGGGCTTGTCTTTTTTTAAAACTATAAGAGCGAGGCGCGCGTGCGGCCAATGCTTTTTAAACAACCCGAGGATCAGGCGGGCTTCCATTCTGCGCTGTGAGGCAACAGCTAAGATGGCATTGATTTCAAACACAGGCAAATACTTGCAGTATGTTACAGTTTTTACATGTACCTGTAGTTCTAAACCGTGGGTAAATATCAGTCAGGCAGAGGGTATTTGGATTCAGATTAACTTCTTTTCTTGGTTTTGTGTCGGGGTTCGGTTTGTATGTGGTGTGGGGCTTCCATTATCTCCAACCTGTCAAAGGGTGTTCATGTTTGCGACTGTGCGTGAGAGTGGATCGTCCTCTGAAACAGACTCGATCATCACGGCCGCATAGCTCTTCACACCCACACTGAGCACGAATGCTCACCATGGTTGGGAATCTGAATGCCATGGCCCATGTGTGTATACGGTCAATAGACATGTTTTGAACTTGGCAGACATACATATCACCCACACACAGTAGTAGTAGGCTTGCAGGTATAGCTTTTGCTGTGGGCACCCGTTTCGTTGCTTCATCACCCACACCACGCGTCCGATCAGCTTAATATTTTTTGGGTTTCCGTTCACATCCCCACGCAGCTTTTTTAAAACCTGCACCGCGCCCGCTTCACAGACGCCACTCATCTGGTTTAATTGTTAGTTTTTATTTCCACTATGAAGCTGCACGTTTGTGAAGCCCACACGGCTTTCTTTACAACCGCACCACGCCCGCTTCACCGATGCCACATGTCTTGTTTAATATCCATGTTTTTTTGCTCATACCATGAAGCTGCAGGTTTTTGGAGCCCACACAGCTTTTTATAAAGTAGCACAGCGCCCGCTTCATAAACACCACACAACTGGTTTCCAAAACCTTTTTCTGGGTCCCGCCATGCAGCTGCAGAATCATTTTCTCTGTGCTTCGCTAAATTTAAAAGTCTGTTGTTCCTTTCTCAGAGCACATTCCGGCAGGGCATCAGTGTCACTTTCCATCCTCTAAATATTTACAAGTTCCGCTCATTAGGTGTAATACACAAAAGGGTGCAGTACCACAAGCTGTTACTAGGTGTCACTTTGGAGTCGTAAAGGGATCTCTATTAGCCACATAAGGTACTGCAGCCTTAATGCAATCTTTCTCTTTATAATTGCATTAAGGGCGCAGTACCTTATAAGGCTAATAGAGGTGCCATTACAACTCCACAAAGACACGTAGTAACAGCCTATAGTCCTACACCCTTTCGTTGCTTCATGCCTTTTCATTTATTACTTATACTACTGGTAGTATATTTTTTAGACAAAATTTTAAAAATAACATTAACATTTGCAACGCCAATAGCTCAAACATTCATTAATGCGAGACCTATTGCATTGCAAGTGCTTGTTTTTATAACGATGCCTCAGATCTCTGATTAATTTTACATTTAAATGTTGCGAGTGATGGTGCATGAAACCCAATATAGGAGCTATCCATCAAAAAGAGACCAGACATTGAGAGTCCTTATTAGTAACAATCACACAGTGTTCAACTGAGGAACCTGGAAACAAAACGGCAGTGATGGTTTGCTGATTCACCCTCTGCTTCCTTTCCAAAATATGATTTGATTTTATTCCATGTGACCGTGATCTCATGAAGGATTTTGACCTCGGTTGTTGAATTTAGTTAGAGACAGTAAGACATGTTTAGTACATTTTTGCTGCCTAATTTCTTGCTTGTCCTCAAATCCACATTTCCTCCACATATAACATAATAGGTATTTGCCTTAGGTACATGCTCCTGCTTAGTCAAATGAAGGTGCACTGCAGATGTGGCTTCACGTCGTGTTAAACATCTGCCTCCTTTCTTGACTCCTGTTAGTCTCTGTACGTGAGAGAGAGAGAGAGAGATAGATAGATAGATAGATAGATAGATAGATAGATAGATAGATAGATAGATAGATAGATAGATAGATAGATAGATAGATATCCCACGCTCTGGGTATCGGCTCAGTCCTCGCAGTGTGGGTTAACCTCAGCACCACACAAACACTATTATTTGTAAGGACCGGTCCCTGTAATATGTTTAGGTGCTTTTAAAAGTGCATTTATTTTTGCATGACGTTAGAATAGTAAATGCACACTTCATTACGGTCAATGTCCTCATACTAGTAGGTTTATATGTAAGGTGTTTTCCTGAGAGTGCTATTGATTTTTTTTTTGTTGAAACATTTTTTTATTGTTTTCATAGCAACAACACAGTACAAACCCGCTTCCTCCACAGCCAAAGAATGTTTAGTACACATAGAGTTACCAGCCAACAACCGGGAGAATGAGCTTCCGGCCCCTGCCGGCCCTCCCCCTCCCTCCCCACCCCATGTCAGTGTGCCTCCTGTCTTTCACCTCGCTCCCGATGTGCCCCTTCCCTGTCATAAATCAGACATGGGTACTCGCCCTCCACTAGGAATCCCTGTCTTTCCCTTACACTTTAGCCACAGCCTCGTTGCCAGCGATCACTACTACTCCCCTTCTACTCCCCATTCGCCACCTCCTCCTGCCCGCCAGATGTGTCCCCCTCTGCCCCATTGTCAGCCATCAGCCCCTGAAGTTCCACCACCAGCGCCTCCCACGCCCGGGCCGTCGCCAGCGCCTTTTCGTCATCACGCCGAAGAGCTAATTGCAACCGGAGCGCACCCTCAGCCCCAGCCCAACGCACAAAGGCCGCCCTCCATCGCAAGAAGCTAGGCCCCGTCCTGGACTTCCAGTGCATAGTCAGTTCCCTCTTGGCCATTATCAATCCTAAGTCGTAAAACTTGCTAGTGACCTTCGTCCGGCGGGTGTGCGGGAACCCAAGCAGCAAACAGGCCCCCAGATCCGGGTCAATAGCTCGGTCCGTCACCTGATTAAGGCAATCCATGACCTCTGCCCAATAATCACCCAGCTGGACGCAGGACCAAAACATGTGGCGAAAATCAGCGCCCTCTCTCCCGCACCGCGGGCATTGCGAGTGCGCCCCCCCAAAAAATTGCAATATTTTCACCGGTGTCAAATACGCCCGGTGCAACGTGAAAAATTGCACCAACTGGAACCGGGCATTGCGCGTTCCCTTCCAGGCCCGCCGTACCAGCGTGGACCAGGTAGTCTCGGGGATCGGTTTCTCAAGGTTCAACTCCCACTTGCCCCTCAAGGTGGCAAGAGGCGGCAAGCCTTCCATCGCCAGCCTGCGGTATAGGCAAGTAATGGCCTTGGACGTTCCCGCTGCCATCACTACATATTGGCAACCCGCAGCGACCGGCGGCTCCGAGAGCCCCGCATTCCAGTGCCGCTGAAGGCTCGCTACCAGGGCCGCGTGAAGCAAGAAGTCCCCACGTGGGAGCCCATAGGAGTCCTGCAACTCTTGGAACGGCAGCAGCACCCCCTCCCGGAATAAGTCACCCACCATCTGCACACCCAACTCCTCCCAAACAGCCAGCCCAGACCAATCGCCTCCATGCGGGAACGCCGTACACATCCCCAAAGGGATCTCCGGGGCATAGGGGCGAGTTATCGCCGCCCTCCTCTGGCATCGGTTCCAACACAGCCGGAGTGTACGCTCTTCCAACGTGAGCAGGTCAAGGTCCAGCCTCTGCTGTAAGACTATAAAGGCGAGCACATGTCGCGGAATCAGCCTGCCCTGTGGGCCCTCCGGGCCCCGGTATTCTCTGGCAACAGCCTGTGTAAGCCACTGGAGTTGGGCCGCCAGATAGTACCACTCGAAGTCCGGGACTGCCAGGCCCCCCTCTGCCCTCGGCCGCCGCAGGGTGGTCAACGCCACCCGCCTTCTCCCGGAGCCCCAAATGAAGCCCGTGGACATCGCCCTAAGCCGTTGGAAGTACGACGCCGGCACCCATATAGGTAGGGTGCGAAAGTAATAGAGGAGTCGTGGCAACGCCACCATCTTCAGCAGCGCAACCCTCCCGGCACACGAAAGCGGGAGTGTACTCCAGAAACTCATGCTGCCCCGCAATCCGCGAATGGCTCTGCCAATGTTCCCCTCCAGCAAGTCCTGCTGGGTATGGTAGATATTAACCCCCAGATACCGCAGGCAGTCCCCCTCCCATCGGACCAGTCCCAGTGACTGGGGGGCCCGGCCGCCCGGTCCCAGCGGGAACAAGCATGTCTTGCCCCAGTTGACCTTGAGCCCTGAGAGGCGTCCAAAGGCCTCCAACAAGGCAGTCGCCCCACTCAGCGCTCCCTCGGCATCCGCCAGAAACATCAGCAGATCGTCAGCATACAGGGAGATATAGTGAGCATCCCCCCTTAGGTGAACTCCAGCATAGGAACGCCCCAGCCGGGCATGCGCCGCCAACGGCTCAATAGCCAGGGCGAACAATAAGGGGGAGAGCGAGCAACCCTGCCTCGTTCCCCTCCGCACCGGGTAGGAGGCCGAGATAGTAACCCCCGTCTTCACCCGGGCCGTGGCCTCATTATAGAGCAAGGTGGTCCAGCGTACAAAGCCGTCCCCCAGGCCAAAAGCCCGCAGCACTCGGTATAAATAGGGCCACTCCACACTATCGAAGGCCTTTTCAATATCGACCGACAGAGTGCAGGCTTCCGGATACATGTCCCGGTCCAGCTCCATCACCCGTAGCAAACGTCGCACCGACGTGGCCGTGTTACGTCGTGGAATAAAGCCCGCCTGATCTGGATGGATCAAGGCGGTCATATGAGTCAACAGGCGCGACGCCAGGATTTTGCTCAGGATTTTGTAGTCCACCGTCAGCATGGAGAGCGGGCGGTATGCCGTGCGTGCGCCGGCCTCCCCTCCTGGTTTCAGCAGAGGCACCACAATAGCCTCTCGAGCGGAGGCTGGTAAGCGCCCAAGACGCCAAGCCTCTCCGTAAAGGACTTGCAGCTGCGGCGCAAGCAAATCTGGGCAAGCCGCATAGAACTCGATGGGCAGTCCGTCTACCCCCGGGGTCTTTCGCCTGGCCATTTGCTTAATTGCTGCACGAATCTCGCCCAGGGTGATAGCACCCCCGAGGTCCTTCTCGCTCTCCGGGTCCAGCCGAGGCAGGCGAGCCGCCACCAGAAACTCAGCTAAACCTTCAGGTTCTCCCCGCATGGTGCTGTCATATAGCCTTGCGTAATAACTGGCGAACTGCCTATTAATCTCCTCCTGAGAATAGACTGGGACCCCCCCTGCCTCGACCAGAGACAGTATAGGTGTACCGCGGGCCGTCGGGGACGCCAACCATGCCAAAAGAGACCCCACCTTGTCCCGTTCCGCATGCGCTCGGGTAAGGTATTCCTTATGATCAAAGCAGCGAAGCTTCTCTACACACACCGCCACGCCCTCCCGTGCCTCCACGACCGCAGGTAGCTCGCCCTCCCCTGCCTGATGTGCGCGCTCAGCCGTCCGCAGTTGGGCCTCCGCCCCCGCTACCTCCTTCAACAAAGTCTTCCGCACGCCAGCGGTGGATGATATACAAACTCCCCGGACCACTGCCTTGAACGCGTCCCACTCCGCCGCCCGGGTCGACGCCGTATCCGCGTTAGTCCTAAAGTACTGTTCTATGCAGCCGCTAACCTCAGCCCGGAAAACCGGGTCCTCCAGCAACAAGGGGTTTAAGCGCCAAGTGGGTATCGCCTGCCGCTGTCTAGACCACTGCAGCACCCCCATGCAAGGGTTATGGTCCGAGATGGTTTTAGCCAAGTACTCACTGTGTCGCATCAGAGTCTGGGCATCCGGGGAACACAATATGCTGTCCAAGCGGGCATACAACTCGTGGGGGGCTGAGTAGAAGGAGTAATCCCTATCCCTCGGATGATGCGTCCGCCATGTGTCCACCAACCCCCATGTGTCCTGCCAAGCGCGCCTGCTATTAGCCACCCTACGGACCACCGATTGTGCCAGGGGCGGGTGGGACCTATCCAGCTCAACATCTACCACTGAGTTAAAATCCCCCCCCAACACCACCGTCCCCGTCAAATAGGCTGCAAGCTGCCCCGACAGTCTGGAAAAGAAGGTGGCCTGGTCTACATTAGGGGCATACACACTACATAAGGCCATGTCCCTCCCATCTAGTCTCCCCTGCACTGCTACAAACCTGCCCTCCGGGTCCACCAGTGTCGCCAGCGGCTGGAAAGGGACTCCCGCTCTAACCCATATCAGAGCCCCTCGGGCAAACTTGGAGAAGGTAGTATAGAATAGTTGGCCTCGCCAGCGCCGCTGTAACGCCTTCCCCTCCTCGCGATCTAAATGGGTTTCTTGGAGGAAGGCTACCTGGATCCCTCTCCGCACCAGGTAGGCGTGGACTTTATATCTCCTCCCCATAGAGGTGAGCCCCCTTACATTCCAGGTCAGGACTCGCAGTTCAGGTGGGGTCCCCATCCCATCGCCGTACCAACCACTCTTCTCCAACCCTTCGAGGCACACTGACATTCCCCTGAAACCCCACAACTCCCCAACTCCCCACACGCCCTCCCCTCCCCAGAACAGGTGCTAAACTGCAGTTACCCATCCAAATACCACCCCAAACACTATCTAACACTCTGGTAGCCACCAGCGTCTCACACTGTCCGTGAGGGTGAGGTGGTGACTCTGCACCAGACGGGCCGGTCGACTGTCCCTTGTTGTGCATCCGCGCCCAGTCCCTGCAATTCCCCCCCCGGTGTTCCTCGCCCCCTCAACTCTCTCGCTCTCCAGCTCCCCATCCCGGGGCCCCCCCAGCAGCTATCCCCGGACCGCAAGGCATCAGCAAGTACCGATCACACTCCCAACCCCGCAAAGCCAGTTCAGGGCCCTCCACCCCGCAGACACACAGCTCCCACTCCGCGCCTCTTACTGCACCCAGGGAAGTCCCGGTTCCTTCAAGCGTCCAGCAGTTCATCTGCCGTTCTTGGGGTCACGTCCGGCAGCAGCTCCGCATCCTCTCCGGGGCCATCCGACAGGGAGGCCTCCGAGCCCCTCTTGGAGCCAGAGTCCTCACTGGGCTGGGAGGTCGCGGCCCCTGAAATCACAGAGACCGCCTGCAACGCGGCCCGCCGCTCCAGCGCCGTCTGAGACTCTCCCGGTGATCGGACCCCTGCTGTCCGTGTCCTGTTGCGCCTGCTGCGGCGGGCCCTCGCTCGGGTCCCCGACGGTCCCTCCTCATCCACATGCGCCGCTGCTCCCGTTCGGGCCGATTCGAACCAGCCCCAGGCTGCCACGGGATCCGTAAAGAAGAATGTCTTGCCGTCCAGTACCACCCTGAGGCGAGCCGGGAACAGTAAGGAGTACTGCAGGCCCTCGTCCCGCAGCGCCTTTTTCACCGCCTGAAAGGAGGAGCGCCTGCGCTGGACCTCCATAGGATAATCCGGATAAATTGATACCGGGACATTCTCCACGTGAAAGGGGCCCATAGATCTCGCCTTCTGGAGTATGATATCGCGGTCCCTGTAGTGCAGCAGCCGAGCAACCACCGGCCTGGGAGGTCGGCCCGGATCCGGGGGCCGGGCCGGGACCCTGTGCGCCCTTTCCAAGGTGTAAAACTGTGTCAGCCCTCCCGGCGCCACCACCTCCTTCAGCCAGGTCTCCAGATAAGCCAGCATGTCCCCCCCTTCAATCTTTTCAGGCAGGCCCACCACACGGATGTTGTTGCGGCGATTGCGTCCCTCCGCGTCCTCTGCCCTCTTCTCTAGGACCGCCACCCTCCTGAGAAGGTCCGCCGACTGGGCCTCCAGTGCCTTCTGCGCCGGAGCTGCCAAATCCAACGTGTCCTCCGTCTGCTTGACTCTATCCACCAGCTTCCTATGGTCCGCGCGCAGCAGTCCCAGATCAGAGGACACCTGCGCAATATCCGTCTGCAGCGCCGTCCGGGTATGCGTTATGGCCTGCAGGATTTGTTCCATTTGACGCTGTTGGAGCCCCACCGCAGGGTCTACGTGGGTCCCACCATCCCGGCCACCAGCCTGGTCGCCCACGGAGTCCGCCGGAGTCGCTCCCGGCTTGGGCCTCGGCTTGCCCATGCTCTCAGGGCAGGAAGCCCGCCAGGGGGCCGCGAGGCTATCACCAGGTAGCGCAAGGCCCCAGCCCAGTGGTCACGGCAGGTCTCTTCTTCGACCACGAGGCGCTACAGCCTCCCGCCCCAAGCCGCCAATGTCCTGCTCCCTGAGAGGCCGCTCCACTCCACCAATCCTCCAAGCCTGTCGTCCCCGCAGCGCGGCGCGACCGCCGCAGGTACCCCCGTCGGCCACAGTCTTATCGTCCCCCTGCGCCCCCGAGGCAAAGTCCGCCCAGCCGGTCGGTCTGGTCAGCAGTCCAAGGCCCGGCCGGCCACCTCCACAATGACCTGTGTTGCGCCGATCCTTCCGCTCCCGACCAGCTATCAGCACGTCCGGGGGTTCCACAGCCCCGCCGTCACCAGGGTCACCGCCCCACTGTAGGCCGCACTCCGCTCCACGGGGCTCTCCACCTCCGTCAGGCCGCGCTCAGCGCGTCGGGGCACTTCTCCTCTTCCAGGTGGCTGTCACGTCCGCTCCAGCGCCGCAAGGGCCAGCAGCGGCTGGGCCCCCCCTTCAGGCAGGTTCCGACCCGGTTCGGTCTCCGCCCCGTCGGGGCCGCCACTTCCGGTGTCTTCAGCCGTCCGCGCCTCACTTCCGGGCGGGTCCCACTAAACTGTGGGCCCCGGTCGGTCCGCTGCCCTCAGGCCGCCCAAGATGGCCGGCGGCCGCTCGCGGCCGTCGTTTCTCCCAGCGCGGCACCAGCCCTCGGCGCCGCGTTCCGCTCCGCCGCGCTGTGGTCATGGACCGGAGCACTCAAGGCTGCCCTCCAGGCGTTTGGAACACCGGGGCTGTCGGTGAAACAGGATGATTAGCTGGGCTGGATGCGGAGCTCTCTGCTCACGCGTCCATGCCCGTCGGCAGCCAAGCCACGCCCCCTGAGAGTGCTATTGATAATGTAAATTTGATAAACATCCATTGAAGGAAAGTATGATTGAGAGCATAATAAATGTATGGTCTCTTCTGAAACCTGAGGCAAAACAAAGAGCTTGAAAGGCTGTTTTCGCTAATGAAAACGTTGAAAATTATCAGTCATGGGATTCTTGCTGGTGAAACTGTTATTGGCTTGTTCCAAAATCGATAGGCCAATAAGACAACAACAAGAGGTGTTTGATGTCCGCCCAAGAGGCCTTTTAAATCAATACTTCAGAATGTTGCATTTTAAAGTAGGAAAGTAGTGTGCCAAAAGATAATGTTTCAAATACCAGTTCAAATGGCTTCATTTAGGGTTAACCAAGAACCAAGTAAACATATAGTTGCACCTTTAAAACACATCTCAGTCAAATACACTGTAGTAGTAACTCTTTCCTCAGTAGCTAACTTTCATTATTAAGAAGCGGATGCAGCCAGGGCCCTCTGTTTAAAGTCCGTATACTTGAGTAAGGGTTGTACTGCCCAGATCTCCGGTACAAGATATGAGAAGTAAAGTCCAGACCTCCAGCTTGATGATAGAAATGTAGGTTGTGTCCCAAGGCCAGGCCCATCAAATGACTTGCTCTGGAACCTCCACCACAAAGTTCTACATTGACTCAGAGGCGGAGTGTATATAGCATTCTAACCTACACCTCTAAAGATTACAGCTATCTCATTAAGGCCCCTCAGTAAGAGATCACCAGATCCCCACACTTCATACATAATGCATTGGTCAAGCAGGTGTAAGGAATTTACCCTAATCCCATGTGCAGGTGTTGTTTCACCTTCAGATTTGGTGTAAGTTTCCTGGTTATAGAAGATTTTTTAAAGGCTTTTGGAAAGTGCTGAGCACAGACGCCCGGTGCAGAAAGGGAGCAAGCAACATCTGGGAAGCATTGCCATTCCTGGCAGTAAGGGGTGCCACCAGTCCAGGGCCACAGAGAAAGGATTTCCAGGCTCCATCCGCCCCAAAAAACAGCAGTGTTCTGTACATAGACTTTTATTCACTTCCTTCTTAGCAGCAACCATTAAAAGTTCCAACAACAGAACTCAAACTACTTCACAATGAAAAAACTTAACTCCCAGGTTCATATAAATCCCCCTGGCTTCCACGTTGTAGGAAGGTAGGATCCTTCTTTATGGTTACCCCCACTTTTTGCCTGGTTCTATGCTGGTTTTTGACTTGTCTGACTGGGATCCTGCTAATCAGGACCCCAGTCTATCTGCTTTCTCCCTATATTGTGTTGATCCGTTTTTAGGTACATCCCAGATTGGATACTGGGGTACCCTTATAAGTACCTAGTATATGGTATTCATGTACCGAGTGCATAGGTACCCCAGAGGTCCCCCATGGGCTGAAGCATATATTATGCCACCCATGGGAGACCATTCCAAATGGAACTACAGGCCTGCCATTGCAGCCTATGTAAGTTGGTGCTTGCACCACTTACTAAAGATACATGCTTTTGAACACCATTTTCGGCACATTTAACCTGGAGTAAAACCTTTCCTTGACACAATGATTTTATTGCCTGAAAGAAGAAAAAACTAGACACAATTCAAAACGATCAAGCACCGCCTACTTTGACAAAACGAACATTTATATACTGGAAATCTAATGCCCCAAAACAATACATTTGGTTAAGTACACTATGAAACAATAACCATTATCAAACTTTATATTAAATATAATCTACACAAATAGGCAGTCATAAAACAATATATACAGAAAGGTCTGAGTAATACCTGCTCAGAAGCAGCAACCAAAAAAGACGACGACTATGGGACCTAGGGAGATTTATATGGACTTGAGAGTTCTCCAGGTTCCATGTCCCTCCTCTTTTGTTTGCAGCTTCTGTAGCACTCTATATCCCACATAAGATCTGTCGACAGCACCCAGAGCTCCTTCTCCACAGAAGACCGCTCTGCAAATGCTGATCCACCTCCTGTACTTGACACAAAAGAAGAACTTTAACTCCCCAGTGTTACACCATAAGACTTGTCAGCAACACCAGGAGTCACTGCAGTCAGAACCTGCTGCCACCAAGGCCTGCATCTGCTCTCTGAGATGTGAATTCCTCAACAAAGCTTACTGTCCCTGTTTCACCAAATCTAAAGGAGCACACAGCATGGGCATCTATGTTTGCACTGGCTACTAAGCAGGGCTGGAGGTAATTGTATTCCATCAGTAGTACACAGGACATCTCACCCACACCTACCTTTCAAGCAGCATTTCTGGACCTGTAATCTGACATCAGTCGACAGGACACTGTATTGCTGCATTGTGACTGTTCCCAGTTAACAGGGGGCATCAAGACCTTTTTGGCAATATTCAGGAAACTGCCACCTACATGTTAAAACTGAAGTCCCAGAATACAAAATTCTGGTGTGGGGCTGCATGGTACCAGTGCCTCCTTTATGTGCGTTTATCTTGGAGATCCTCTGAACATGCGACCTCGTTATGCATTTCCCATTCAGTGTGAGGGAGCCCCGCACAGCTGTCGACCCTGGTGTACATGAGTGAGGCATGCACAGCTGGGCCCACTGTAGTGTCTTTTCATGCAGAGTTTGCATTAGGGGGGTGACAGTGGACCAGCTCGCGGTGCTTTAAGAAGGGGAAAATTGGCATTCGCCTTCCAGCTGAGGCCAACCCAGCTTGCACAGACCCCACATTGTCTGGCTGCATCGTCCATAACCAATCTTTCAGATTTGCAGACAGAAACTAGAAGTGCGGTGGTAAAGCAACAAATTTACTTTATCTTTTTATGAGTTACCATGCACATAGTGTAGATCTACAGCACAATTATCTTCACAGGAGTGGCTGATTTTGCTTTCCTCTCAAGATCACCGCAAATGTATAAAGATAAGAACATTGTCAGAATAATGAACTTCTATAAGGGGGGCTGAAAAGTTGCAGCCACAGTTCCAGTCTTCCTCCACCCCGTCGCAGACCACGTGCAGCACAGTGATCTTGAGAGTGGCTAATGTTGTGCTTCTTTCAGGAACACTTTTAAGCCCTTGGACCGAAAACTACCATTTGCATATAGCTGCTTTTAGCCAAAATGACACTGGACACCTTTACATCATGTGGGGTCTACGCTAACAGTGTTCTGATTTCCACTTGCAATGGAACTGCAAATTCCTGTTTGAGCACAATCACGACACAGTGAGTGGCCCTTTAACAAATACTGAAAATTAAAAAGAGACCGTGCTAAGAAAACCTGCTTTTAACTAATTCGCGCTTCGGCGTTTGGTGGTTTCAAACCAAAGCAGGTGGCCGACAAGTGATGCTGTTGACCAGGAGGGTCTCAATGCAGCGTCCGCTGGGGCTGCGTAATGATTACCAGTGCTTTACACAAGGATGGCTAACAAACAGTCCAAAAGGATCAACAGCGGAAAATAAACCAAAATTGGTAAAGTAATGACCCACCGACCGTGGCAGTGAAGTGCACTTCTTTTTAATCTGTTGTGCACTTGTGATCAGCAAAACGGCCATCGCTCACCAATGGCTGAAGGGAGCTGACCCATTGCCCAGGCTGTAAGCCATGGTAGGCGGTAGCAAAATGTTAAAGACAGTTTAACAGACCAGTGGATAAAAAGACCTAAACGAAGAAGGGGGGGGGGGAGGAGGAGGAGGAGAGGTGGTGGTGGTGGTTGTTGTGGTGGGTGATATATATATATATATTCACTGAAAAAACCATAGGTTTCACACATGTTATAGTTAGCTGGACATTTTACTGATAAAAAACCAATGAAATTCCCCCGTTATAGTTACTGTAGGCAACTATAACTCACGCGACCGTAATCCTCTGCTGATGCTAATACTGTATTTAGACACTTATTTGCCCATATCTTCTTCCATTAAATTTT
Source organism: Triturus cristatus (assembly GCF_964204655.1). Lineage (NCBI taxonomy): Eukaryota > Metazoa > Chordata > Amphibia > Caudata > Salamandridae > Triturus > Triturus cristatus. Next base: position 270,408,636 of record NC_140592.1, on the reverse strand, counting down.
AGCTATACATATATTACAAATTTTTTTTTTTCATAAAGACACATATGTCATCAGCAGAGGATTACGGTCGCGTGAGTTATAGTTGCCTACAGTAACTATAACGGGGGAATTTCATTGGTTTTTTATCAGTAAAATGTCCAGCTAACTATAACATGTGTGAAACCTATGGTTTTTTCAGTGAATTAGCAAGGTTTTTTAAATGCTATTTCCTAACTATAACGTGTGTGAAACCTATGGTTTTTTCAGTGAATTTGTACGGTTTTTTAAATGCTAAGTTACTTTACGCCATTTGTGGCGTGCGCGCCCACTTAACGCAGTTCGTTCCGTGCACGGTTTTTATCAACTTTAATAAGCCCTGTACATTTGGTGGCCTTCGGCCACCAAAAGCACAGGGGGTGAGGTCAATGTGGATAGTGTTTTTTTTATTTCGATTTTATAATTTCATGTTGCCAAAATTACGTTTTTTTTCTCTATTAATAAGCACTGCACATTTGGTGGCCTGCGGCCACCAAAAGCACAGGGGGTGGGGTAAGTGTGGATAGTGTTTTTTTTATTTTTATTTTTTTACCGTAAGCGTACGGTAAGCTTACGGTAAGCGTACGGTAAGCGTACGGTAAGCGTACCCCGCGAAATTGCCGAAAAAAAAATCAAACCGTTTTTGCTCTTGGGGGATGTTTGGGGACTCCCTCAACATGACTATGTGGGAGGGAGTTGTCAAAACAGCCCCGTAACATGTTTTTGGCCATCATGTTTGATAAACAACACTCAGTGCGAGAGACAAAATGGCGGACGCCGCTTCCTGGTTTCGGCCGATTCGAATGTTTACCAAGATCTAAGAGCCAATCAGAATCGCGCTCGCGCACGCCACCGTAAGCTTACGGTAAGCGTACGGTAAGCGTACCGTAAGCGGGCTCAGATATATATATTGATTTAAAGGCTATTTTCTCAGAATCTACAGAACAGATTTACACCAAACCTACAAAAGGCACTTCCTTGACCTAGGGACTACCTCTCTGCCAAATTTCTAGTAATTCTGTTCAGCCGTTCGGGCTGTAGCTCGTTCTAAAGGTCCTATGGAAAAATGCATGGGAAAAACGCGTTTTGGGACCCCCCTTTTATCTCAGCCCCCGCATGACGAATCCCCCCGAGACTTTCAGGGTAGGAGCGGAGCGTAGCGCCCCACCTATTTTGAGAAATTCGCGAGGATTCGTCGACCGGCGCCAAAGTTATTCAAAATAGAATGTTGAGGTTTTCCTATGGAAACGTGGTCCTAACTATAACTACCTACTGGCGACCGCCAGTAGGTAATATATATATATATATATATATATATATATACATATATACATATATATACATATATATATATATACATATATACGAGACTGGTTAGAGCTACCTCTAGGTCTGCCTTTTAGATCATTAAGATCTAGCCAACAAGGTTTTATTTTTTTTACTTTATTTTTTATTAAATAGTCCCTATTCTCAAGGCTCGAGTCCTTACGAGCAGGCAGCTTTTTAACATGTTTAACTGTATTCCACTTGGTAAATCTGTCATCGTATTAATATTTTTCTTGGACGTCATCTACATAAAGCCTGAACTGAATAGGTCCTGCATGTTTGCATTTTATGCTTGAAGTCTTTGTTTAGTGTTTTTCCGCATGGAAACGTGGCCTTGGAAGGGGGGCCACATTCGAGACAATTGTTGGTTTAAGTAAGTTAAATACGTTTATGGCAGATGTCGAGGTGTGTGCAGCTCTGTGGGAGGCAGGTGATGGTTGAGATATCGGCGGGCTGCACGGAAAGGTTTGATGCCTTCAGGCTGGGACATTCTGAAATAACTGCCATATTTCACTGTCCAAAATCCTTAGAGCAGCCTTGTACATGTGCGGGAACATTAACACACACACGTATGTGCCAAACAACATTTTATGTAATGTATGAAATTAATCTTTTGTTAATTAGTCCACATCCTAAAATATAGAGTGATAGATGCAAAATGATTGAATTTAAGTGCTTTCAAGAAGAAGTACTACCGGTATGGAGAGGAAGATTAATTTAACCGGGACATTGCAGAAAAAATGTAAGAAAAAGTAATGTGTCAAGTTAAATGCACAAAAGGAAACAAAAAGCAACAACATAATGTGGAATGTGAAAATAAAGTAAAAGGGAGAAGTACGCAGCAAGAAATTTTATACACAAGGCAAGGGTGGGAGGGTAGGGTTGTGTTTTGTTATTTCCTTCATGTTTATGACAGAACCTGAAATACTTCCAGGTATGTCTTTTAAGTTGTGCGGCAGTGAGGCTTTGGTGGTTCCTTCTTGGCATAGTGAATAAAGTATGCTGCACCCTTCTCACGTGCCAGCCTGAGTTGATTCTTATCTTTACTGAGTGGTATGGGCCTCCACCATTACCAAATGCGGGCATAAAGCGAATCGCGATCAGATCAGTCTACATGCAGATACATTAGGAAACGCTTGCCAGCTCTGACTCTCAACGAAGGTAGAGGACCGGTTTGAAATTGATTGTATTACTCTTTACCGGGGACGCGGCCTTACAGGTCGGGTGGACTATTCCTAATGGACACAACTAAGACTGACTTGCATGTGGCAGCTCCCTGTCAGGGTTGGCCCAATGAGCCGAATAAGATGTATAGGAAAGCAGATGAGAGCAATTGAGTGGTGGAGATTAATTCAAGTTCTACAACCACTTTTTCTGTTTATTTTTCTTAGCTGTGTCCCGAACAGCCTGAAGGCACAAATGAAAAATTGATTTGATCACAGTCTGGTCTCATGCCAATATGAATGGATATCCCTCACCAGTTTATGCTACAGTTTCTTCTCATTATTAGGAGAGGACCATGTTAACTCAAGATCCAGGAATACTGTTAGTTTTAAATATGTTTATTGCATATACAAAATCCACATATCTCTTCCATGACCAACATTCCTGGTTAGAGGGAGAAGCCAACCATACATTCCTCATGTCCAGCAAATAAGATATACAGCATAACATGCGTGGGCCCCAGTTCCAGTACGTGTGTACTTTCACGAGGGGGCATCAATGGAGCTGAGCAAGCAAAGTACTGAACATGGTTGGTAGGCAGAGAAGAAAAAGGAAGCAACAAAAATAACTATATTGCTGTGAAGCATAAACAATATAAAGGTAAACTATTATAAACTGTTTGTGGGGGGGGGGGTCCCAACCCCCCTTCCATCCCCTTTCATGGCCCTGCAGGCTTCTAGGTCTCCCACCAGAACTTCCTCTATTTAAGTGACCTTGTTTGTAGTGTGTGGGCAGGTGATCCGCTCCACTGCCACCCATAATCCAGATCTCTTGTGTTTCTTACAACATCCAGGTTTTCTGAGTGCCTCCCCACCGCTACACAGCATTGTGAGGGACAGCGAGTGCGCTCATGGGGGATGTTCGTATGAAAGCCAAGTTCAGCTGCACTGGATCCATGAATACTGTTAACAGTTCTTTATGGTTTTAAGTTGATGATCATTCCAATGTACTCTTGCGTCACCTTCAAGGCACCTTCTTAATTCCCCAGGCTTTGTGCAGGCATCTATAGAGAGTTTTGGACTTGCAAGCCATTGGGCTGTTGCTGCCCAAATTCAAAGGCCTGATCATTACTGTGGAATATAAGTGGGTTTAGAGTCTAAGCCCAACTTTTCAAACTAAAAACACACACTTCAAAATGTTGTGATCCTGGTCTTAACTCAAGAGGGAGAATAGCTGTGTACAATAATTTGACTGGTCGTTTACTTCGAAGCGGAACCCTGAAAAACCTTTGCGCTTTTTAGGGTTGGTTGTTGGAGAAACCAAATCCTTCCTGGAACGTCCTTCACCCTTAAAGCAACTTCCAAGGGTGCTGTTGCCAGTGGCATTCACTACTCATTTGTGCCATCAGAAGGGATGAGAATCTCTGCTTTGACGATTTTCTGGGCACTAAAGCAACAAGGAACATACTGTATGTTAGAAAATTCAGTGTACCAAGAGCAGTGGGTGCGGCCTAGTCCAAATAGTGAGGACTACCTGTTCTTTTAACTCTCAACAACGCAGCTTGTAAAGGTCAGAGGTAAACTTCAATGGCTCCCTATGGAGGTATATGTCTCAAATTGCTTTCTTTTTTCTAAATCTTCAATGTTTTGAACCATGGTGTCTGATGAATATCTATACATGCTGTAGATTCACAGCTCTCTCTGTTGGTCATACCAGCCACCCAGTGCAAGAAGTCGCATGGTAGCAACTTTTCTGCCCAGCTCTCACCATCTGAAAAAGCCTTCCACTGGATCTGCGTTGACTTTTGTTTCTCATGTTTTTTAAAGAAGGCCTTTGAATCCCTTTTTGTTTAATTAGACTCACTCACTAATAGATCAATCCACACCAACTTTTATCCCTGCCAAGAATTCATGAAAGTATTGCTAGCAGATGTAAATGGATTTACTACTGCGGATTTCTCTCCTTTTACTGTGGATTTCTCTGCCTCGAGTGGGGAGAAATCAGCAGTAGGTAAACCCCATGCAAGTGGTGCGAAGGGGCTATTGCAAGGAATGGTTTGCCTTGTAAGTTTGTGAACACCCACAACCGCCATTTATGAGCAGTCGTAAACTGGCATCTGACCTCTTTCCACCCTTTTAGTGTTCGGAAAATGACTCCAGCTCCCGTTCTAGGATATGAAGGGGAACCGTTCCCCCACAAATTTGTTAGTGGTGCAAGGGAAGGGGTTTGTCCACTGAGAAAATGTGGCCCAAAAAATGGGAGGGTTGCTCTGTGGGCTTCATCCCCTTGTGCACACAGAGAATAGGATCTATTACAGAACCTCTGTCCAAATATGGGGACAAGTTTCTTAAACCCTTGGCCAGTGGACTTCGGGGATACATAAAAGATATGGGCCACCTTATTAGTACCATTGAAGGACTTCAGTTCAACTGTCACACTGATATTTTGGTATCCATGGATGTAGAGGCACTATATACTAACATCCCCCAAAATGGTGCCCTAGAAGCAGTCAAACATACCCTGGAAGCCAATAACAGCACTGACGACAAACTATTCATTCTTGAATGTTTAAGTATTGTACTCCAAGACAACTATTTTGAATTCAATAAATCCATCTTCAAACAAATCCAAGGTGTGAGCATGGGTGCTGCCTGTGCCCCAAATGTAGCTAACATCTATATGGGACAGTTCGAAACCCGCTTTGTTTTCAATGAGGTTGCACCTTTTGCTGAAAATATACGTGAGAGATTCCTATAAAAGGGCGAAGTACTATAATAGGGATGCCCTATTTCAAGAACAACTAATTAAAGACAAAAACAAACTCATTTGTGTCACTAGACACTCTACCCTTAACAACAAACTACGCCAAGTCATTTGTTCACAATGGCACACATTACATTCTGGACAACAGTCTAACCCGCTGCCCAGACCTTTGTTTGCTTTTCGTAGGAATAGAAATCTACGTAACATCTTGGTTAAAACCAAAATCGATGATGTTAAACCCTTTAATCAGAGATCCATCATGGGCAACACTCTGGTGATGGGCAACCATAAATGCGGGAACTGTCATGCTTGCAGTACAGCCATGGTATCTACGGAATTATTATGGGACAAGCATAAATTCCAACTTAAAGAAATGACTAATTGCAGATCTGCTAATGTTATTTATTTAATCCTGTGCCCTTGTAATAAGGAATATGTGGGTGAAACTGGCAGAGAGTTCAGAACCCCCTTCAGTGAGCACAAATCAGCGATCAAAAATAAACAAAGAGGGGCTTTTCTCGTACAGCATTGGCTGGATTACCAACATTCTGACACGGAGTTAAAATGGACCATTCTAGAAAAAGTCCATAACCCCATAGACAACAATATCAATGGCCTTAGGGGTAAAAGAGAAGTAGTCTGGATCTATACTCTCCGGACCGCGGTCACAGGACTCAATGAACACTGCCCCTGGCAAAATGCCCTATTATAATTACTCTATCCTCGGTTGTTCATCTTCCATATAGGTATTCACCATATATTGTTGGACTTGTATCTCATTTGAGGGCTCTTTCTCATTTTGCAGTAGCTTGTTGATCATCAGTATTGCACTTTTTATGCTGCTCTTTCTTTACTTATGACATATCTCCATCCTCAACATGTATTTAGGGACTACATTGTTTTGTAACTTTTTTCGACTAGTATGGCTTATTCTGACACCATACATACATACATCTTGATATACTCTTCTATGTATTTTATATATGTATCTTCACATATATTTTTCTCTATATTAATGTTTTGTTGATCTAGATTTCGTTACTCTCTACTTTACTCTTGACCATATACCCTTTTGAGAATCAGGTTAGCATTCCTTCTAGATGGACTGTATTCTTTGCCATCGGTCGTCTGTTTTCTATTTTCATCACATCTCCAGACTGCCCATACATTGATCTTGACTCATTATCTTTCTGAGTCCTTATTACACCTTGCCTCTGACTCTATGAACTTATTTTAAAATAGTAGGCTATATGCGAATGTGTCCCCTGTCTTTTCAATTCATTTCTCTCCGTTACGATAGATTTACTTATGCACCCAAGATGGCGCCCATCTATGCGCGCATTAGTTTTACTTCTCCCTGCGTTCGCACGCAGCACAGGTGTGCCCATTTCCGCCTTGTATTTATAACCGCAGACGCGGTGCGGTCATGTCGGACACTCTGACGGGCCTTGGACTTTGTCGCGCCGGACTCTATCTATATCCATCAGGTAAGCGCTAGCGGTGACCTAGGAGACGTAGTCCACGCATCACAGATTCAGTCATAAGTATATGCTTCTACTGACTTGTTGTTTTTGCTTGTCCTCAGCCTCCATTCCCTATTTGGGTCCACGGCACCTCTCCAATGTTAGGATATGAAGCAGCTGTGGATTTAGTGCAGCACGCATAATAACATACCTTTAACAAGTAAGCAGCACTTTTCATTCTAGTTACGTTTACTATTACCTCTAGACCACTAGGTCATTTATTTGCTCTCATTTTATCATGAAGTACGAATGAGCTCATACTTATTCCATTTTGTTGTCCACCAAGGCACGTCTATATCTCTAGTCGAGGATTACTCACTCCATTTCTCATCTTTGGAAATTACTGTATGTTCTTGACTCATAGAAACAGAGTAAGTTCGGTAACTTGATAGTCACATTATACATATTTGCTATTGTTAATGAGCGTTATACCTATTTGTTTTTACACTTGCAGTGTATCACTCCATAGTGGGTCTACTATTCCCGGCACCTCTACCTCTATTCTGATCCTCTTCTATGTGTTGGCGTTTAGAGGCCCGACATGCAATAAGTAGGTAATTACATAGGATTGGTCCAGTTTATTCTCTCATTCTCTTATCTTATCCATATTATCTTTAGCATGCATACCCTTAAATCATCTAAGATTATTTATATTTATCTGTATACCTTTCTCCCTCTTCTATATCTTGCTCTTATCTTGCTCCTTCCGCACTCAGGCACCCCTATATACTATGTATATTTTATTCTCACACTCCCCCTGGGAATTTCAGTGACCAGTCTTTACTGATCCCACTACTTTGGTGTTTCCCTGGTTGTGGTTAGCCCCAATAGACATATTTCGCCTTGCTTTTAATATTTATGTACATATTTTTGTGCCTCGTTATTGCCCACAGATTGTTTACGGTTATATACTGTGTTATTAAGGAACCCCTTCACCTCGCAGTTTTTGTTTATAAACCAATCAAAAGAATTCCCGGATGGGACTTGTGACCACTTGATGACCTTTATCTTCTGCGCCCTGACGAAGGAACTGGTGGACTGTAGGTCCGCTCCGAAACGCGCGTCAGCGCTTTGTTTGTTAATTAATTGATATGAAGGAATTTCTTTGTTATGTGTAGACCTATGTTTGTTGTTTAAACTTTAGTATAATTTTCCTTACCATTATATATTTGAAGTACTCTTGTTTTTTCTTTCTTTGCCATTTATGTACTGTCTCTTTGTATGTTCTGTTTAGTTGTGTTTTGGGAGGTATGATTTTCTGTATTGTTTATATCTTTGCTCTTTGAAGGGTTGGCTCTTCTGATATTCATAAGCAGAAATTGCAGAAATTGTCTAAATTGAATATATATTTTATATAATTGTTTTTCTATATCATTGTTTTCATAAAATAAACCAAAATGAAAATATCTTCTGTGGCATAATGAGGCCTTTTAATTATTCTTGGATGTATTACCTATTGAGAATTGAATAGGGGGAGGCTTGTTGTTTGTATTAGTTATTTCCCCTGCCCTCCTCTCCCTGTCACTCTATTTTCAGGGGCCCTCTTAAGTTTAGTCATCACAGAGAATAGGAACCCATTGAAGAGGTTGCATGACATTCCCAATAGTATGCCTTTAAACTTGAGCCTGGCATAGTTTTCCAGGCATAATCCTGGGGAAGATTGTGAATTCCTCTGAGCAATAAATCTGCACCTTTACACAGACATACATCTGCAGATGCAAATGTACTACTTTGTTTGGAAATGGGGCCCATCATATTTACTTAATATTTATGTCTTTTTATTTACCACAAATATGGCTTGAAGGGTGTCAGGTCACTTCACAGAGCATTGTGAGACAACAAAGAAACGGAACGCTGATAGGTTACAGCAACTATCAAATCTAAATGAGCTATAAATAACAATGAGAGAATTATAAAGGGACAACTATTTACAAGATTATCACATGCAATTCCCTGCGCAATCCAGGCCTCTTATTTTAAAAAAAATAGAAGCTTTGATCTCCTCTTTTCTATGGGCAAAAAAATCTCCCAGATTAGCACTGAGCACTTTATATTTATCATCTGCACAAGGAGGACTGTCCCTCCCAAATTTCAGAGAACACTACTTTGCGTCTTTTGCACATTATAGTCACAGGTTTTTTTTTCTAGACTCCGATGAGACAGATAATTTTTTTATGAAAAGGATGTTGTTTGAATTGAAAATCCACGATCCAGTTAGAGCCACGAAAGATCCCAAAAAAGTTCGCTATAAATCCTTCAGTGGATCTTCAAGGTGAAAACGCAGTTTTTTTAATTTTATGATTTGCCTATTTTTAGCAATAAGACAAATTTAATAAATCTTATTTTGGGAGATGCTCGCTGCTTGGACCAAAATATACTAACTATTTGGAAAGAGAATGGTTTTGAGAAAATTGAAGATTTCCTCCTGGGAAATAGATGGAAATCTTGGGACGAAATACACACCCAGTTAACTCATTCACACTTAATGCTGAACTGGTCCTTTATTAGAATAAATCTAAAACTCAGAGAACTTAATATAGCAAATGTATCCAATAAAGAAAATATTTCCACTATCTTTAATAACACAATTCAAAAGAAAATGAGTATCTGGGTAAATTTTTTAAAAGAAAGCAAGGCCCAGGACCCTTACAGTAAGTTTTCTGAAAGATGGAAAAAGAGGGAAGATATTATAATCAGTCATCAGGTATGGGACAAAATAAATAAATTCAATAAAACCATTTTTCGCGGAGCAAATTTTAAACGTATGCAATTCTTCAACAAATGGTTAATATATAGAACCCCTTCCTTCCTACATAATATTTTCCCCCAAGTAGCCAACAAATGTTTCCGATGTGATGAAAAAGGCACTTGGAAACACATTGTCTGGGAGTGCCCAAAGATCCAGGTTTTATGGAAGGAAATAGAAAAATATCTTTCAATTATTCTTAAAATTAATATCGTATTTGATGACCTTATTCCCCTTCTAGGCTGCTCTCCTATTCACACCCAACATGATGAGTCCCTCTTTATAGCTTCCTTAATAGCTAAATCCCTCATATTACAGTCCTGGAAAACAGATTCTGTTCCATCCTTCCAGGCATGGAAGTTCAAACTATTTCAAATCCAAGGTAGGGAAAGAAGTTATTCTTTTAGATTAGGGGCTCTCAAAAAATATGATAAAAATTGGAGTGTGTTTGATTCTTAAAATTGTCTTGCTATTACTTTAAGGGATGTATACTGTTGCGAGAACATCTTTTAGCTTATATGTCTAGTGTGTTCATCTGGACTTCGCACGTGTCACTTTATACATTAGTAATTTCAACTGAGAAGACGTCCACTGTATTTAAATGCTGCATACTGTTTTCATTCTATCAAAATCTTTTGATTATTAATGTCAGGTTTTTTTTTTTTTTTTACAATTTAAATGTTAAAATGATCATTTGTAAGAATATTGCTGCTACTTCTTTTCTCATACTGTATTAATTGGTCTTCACGGCATCTTGTTTTCAGTTTCTCTGTATTGTTATATTTGAACTCTCAATAAAAAAATAATATAAAAAAAAAAAAAAAAAAGATTATCACATGTTGGTCGTATCTTTTTGTTGCTGATTTTAAGGCTAGCAGTTCCAAAGTTAATAGATTGATTATTTGGGATACAAGACAACCCCATCGCATCCATTTTCCAGTATAATTTTATCGTCCCCATTCAACAGCACTTTAGCAATTGTTACATAATAGCCTATCATCAAAGTTCAGCAAAGTGATCCCCCTGAGCAGTCTATACAACGATTGCTTGGCAAGGGTCCACTTCACCCTGTCAAATGGAATCTTCTGATTCCAGTTGATACAGATTCCTTGCTGTTACCAACTTTTCAACAAGGCGAGCTGCTGCTCTTACATCATTGTCATCTTCTGGATAGGGGACGTTTGTCACTTTGGCGTCCACTATGGAACCCATCACTCTTTCAGTCTATAGAAAGTAGTCTATCAGTCTGCAAGGGCAGATGTGAAACTTTTGTTTAAAAAAATAAAATCCAATGATTCAGTCAGGTGTTGGGGTCTTGTTAGTTTTAAACATTGTCTTGGATACCAACATGACGGTTTGGGCTAAAGGTTTACTCAATGCTTCACTTTGACGTTTTGTGAGTATGGGCATAATTGTATTTTTCGAATGCTTATCCTGTTTAACACTTCTTCCCTTACTGGAAATGTTAGTCCCACATTTCTGTGTCATGACTATGGATTTGAGAGTGGAGGATCTACAAACGTTTTTCTTCCTCCAGACAGGTTATCTCTGTACTGGGTCATACAATAATATCTTTGCCTGGATATCTTGTTTGGCTCAACCTTCGCCTCTGTTTTTGTCATCTGCCTGTGCTTGGTTTCTAGGCTCGATTACCTCTTGGTTCTTGTTAATATGATTCTAGCAGCAATTTCGATCCGTTCTTTTGCACAAAAAATTATTTCCCCTACTCGAGCTACTGGTGAGTATTATTCAAACATTTATGTTTCCCTCATTTAGCTCCTTTGCAGATGCTTTGTTGAGCATGGAATTGTAAAGGGATGTTGTATTGCTTCTTGTATGATGAGTCCCTTTTGTTACTAACATGACACTTCAGCAAGAGCATCTCTTTTTTTTTTCTCTTTCTCCTCATATGACCTCCGTAGCTATAGCAACCTCTCGGCCTGATCCACCCCTGCTGCTTATTACTTGGGGTAGCAGTCTCAGCTGATGTTCTTATGGGAACCACCCGCAGCATACCCCCTGAGCTGACCAAGAGGTATAATCTTTGGAGCTTATCCTGTAAACTAATTGTCTAATCCGAGAGTAAATCATCTAGCAGTTTCCAAAATAACCCAGAGTCTGATTTTCCTCTATATGCATTAACCTTCTGGTCTAAATCGCTATAGTATCTTACTGAGTTCCACCAGGCACTCCACGTTGGGGATACCACCTGACGCCATAGTTTACAGATCTCTCTCCTAGCCAACAGGATCAGATAAAACACCAATTTGTTCTGTAACCCCATAGATCCTACCGGCTCTTCAGGCGACAGTACAGTGCCAAACAAAATAAGAGTAGGGCTTACCTCAACCTCGGTACCCAGGGCCTTGGAGAGAGTCTTACCCACATTTCCTCAGAATTCTTGAATCTTTGGACAGGAAGTAAACACATGGATATCGTCCGCCTTCTGGGCACCACATCTCATACATCTGGCTTCTCCACCGCCCTTTATTCTGGATATTTTAAGTGGGGACCAATATATCCGGTGGAGCATAAAAAAAGTGGTTTCTCCTGAGTGAAACAGATTTAATCAATGGGTAAAGTGTGTCTACAGATACGTGCCAAAGATCTTTCAGCTCCTCGCTCGGCAAGCACTTCTCCCAGACCACATATGGATGTTCCAACTTCCTGTCTGCTACAGCAAGGAGATGATTATACGACTGTGCTACTTCTTTCTTTTTTGGGGTCAGGTCTTGTAGCACATTCTCCATAGAATTGTCCTCCAGGGATGACCAATTTTGGCTCTTACACTATGATGAAATTTGGGAAAACTTAAACCTGGAGAGAGCCCCGTTGGTGAGATTCCTCCTGAAGTCCCAGGGAAGGCAGTTTTTGCCCACTACAATGTCTTTCAAGTGTGTGACTCCCACCTCTTTTAGTGGCTGAACTAAGGAGTCCAACAGACATTCCGGTGTTCTAGGGGAGTCCCACACTGGGGCCCAGTCACTTTACTAGGAAAGACCCAAACATACCCAACAGTCCGACCAAAGCTTGGCAGCCATACACAAAGTCTTCAACCCGACTTTTCCAAAAAATGTAGGAGTGCCAAATTTATACATAAATCCTACCTCCTCTATGTCGGTTAGCATGGCTTTAAACATGCTACCAGTCAGTGAACTATCTGGAGTAAGAAGTAGCATCCTACAGTTTTTTAGTTGGTAGGCCCAGCAGTACAAATGAAAATCTGGTAAGCCCATACCCACATGTGAGAATTTGCGTCTTAATTTCTTCCACAACAGCCTTATCCCTTTACCTGCCCAATTGAAAGAGGAAATCTTGCCTTGTATTTCAAGCAGATCACCTTTACCAAACTCCAGGAGAATGTTATTAAACAAATAGGCATACTTCGGGAGCACACACATTTTGATCAGATTCACCCGCCCGTAGTGGGAAAGCGGGATATTCTGCCATCTCTTTAATAAAACGTCCACCTCCTTAGAAACTCTTTCCAGGTTAATTTTTGGGATCTCTCTGAGATATTGGGTTATTGTTACTCCAAGGTATCTAAGCTCCTTAGCAAACTTCACCCCTTGGTCTATGATGATCCATGCCATGATCTTGGTTTTATCGCTGTTGACTTCATAGCCAGAAAGTTTCCCAAAAACCTGGACTTCTTTAAGAAGCTCCGGTAATGTGATATTAACATTTGAGGATAGTAAAATTAAATCATCAGCATATAATGCTAGTTTCCTTGTGTACCCATTTGCGACAAAGGGGGTGATCTTTTCATTCTGCCTTAAACTCTGGGCCAGAGGCTCGATATACAAGTCAAAAAGTATGGGAGAAAGTGGGCATCCCTCCCTAGTACCACGCTCTATTGTGACTACTGGAGAAAGGCTGCCATTAACCTGAGCCTGGGGAGCTTTATATATTTTCTTAAGGACCTCCCTAAAACCGTCGCCAAAAGCATTCAAGGTCCTACTCAAATAGTGCCAGTTTACTCGATCGAAAGCTTTAGCTGCATCAGCGGTGGTGATTGAAAGAGTGAGGCCCCGTGCAGTTGCCAGATCAACTGCACCAATTAGGGTGTACACCGAGTCCGACATCTGCCTGCCCAGGAGGAAGCCCTTTTGATCTTCATGAATTATCGGCCCTACATTCAGAATCCCTGCGAAGACCTTGTAATCGGAGTTTAATAATGAAATTGGTCGGTCCTTGTTGAGCATGGAATTGTAAAGGGATGTTGTATTGCTTCTTGTATGATCATGAGTTCCTTTTGCTACTAACAGGACACTTCAGCAAGAGCATCTCTTACCTTGGATATCCGCCTGTTCTTATGACTTTCTTAAATCCCTAACTAAGACAACCTTTTTCAGTATCAGCGAAAATATCTACTCAGTTGTTATTTGATGTTAATGAATAATGTGTGAGTATATATATATATATATATATATATATTTCCTTCGATTGCAAATTTCAGTACACAATTCCAAGGTAAAGCTAGGTTAAGGGTTAAATTGCTGGCATCTTTCAAGTATCTGGCTTTTCTAATTCTGTGTGGTGGCAAACCGTCAGGGTCTATTTATTTTTCATGCTTCTTTTTTGGAGACTCGCTCTGCGAGATCGATTTGTTTTTAGAAAAATTTGAAGTGGGAAAAGCATATATGCTGAAAGTTTGTAAAATTTCCAGACCTCAAGAAATTACGGAATCTGAGAGGAGCGAAACAAAATCTACACGGTGGCTTTTTTATCTGCCTTCTGTCAGCATGTACATGTACTACGTGATATAAGCAAACCTGGGAGGCCACATAACTCCAGAACTGATCTGTCTCTCCAGCAAAGCAATTCACAACATGCCTGTTGAGAACAATCTGCCTGTTTTCGTTTTTTTCTCGGGTTTTGGAAATACTCCCAAATTATTAATAACATGCACATATGTTCAGATGCCCTATTTGTACATCTCTCTCTTGAAAATATTCTAGTCAGCAAAAAAAGAATGACATTGCACTCATGACTCGCAGCAAAACCTATGTGCATATCTTTATCCCACATCCATGGTACTGACGTCATTGAGGAAGTCTTAAAACAGAGAACACTTAAACCGCTTCTTTTATTCCAAGAACAAGTTGCCTCAATATTTAAGTAGCATAACATAAGCCGAGCATTGTGTTTTCTTTTTTGCTTCTGTAAAGATAGTCGGAACAGCAGTTCACTAAAGCAACAGTGCTCTTTACATTGACTGCCTGCGCTTCGATTTTGTGAACAGTACTTGAGAAATGTTGGCTTCTGTAGGTCTAAAAGCGACAATTCACCTCTGATTCACTGTGAATATTCACTGTTCAACAGTGTTCGAGTGTTGATGGTAAGAGAACCCATTACCCCCATGCCAGCACTTCTTGTCGGTCTCTGGTGAGCTACCCACAGAAAGGAAGGGATGGTAATTAAGACTGGGATTGCTACAAAATGCTTGCATATAACATTAATTTATTCACTTTTAATACAATCTATGTACATAGTTAGTCATCTGATACATAAACTTGATAACAAGTAGATCCAGGAACATCAAACTGTGATGAATTAAAAGAATGAAATAACTTTAGGCAGCACATTTCATTAGTATCTGATCTGGTAATGGACATCTGATCATCCTGGGTGTGTGAATTAAATGAAAAGGTCCTATGAGACATCCAGTACTGCACGTAGTACACCATCGCAGCAAAACATCCAACAAAACCCAACGACTCCCCACTAACACACTAACACCAGGCCACCATGACCACAGTCATTCAGCTATTCAATAAGCACTCGGAAAGTGTTCCGGGATTCCAAAACAATACACGAGACCATCTAAAGGACCACTCCACCCTCCTCCCCTACCAACACGCTCATATTATGGCATTAGAAGACGTATTTTGTAGCATACTCTAAAATACGTTCTTTGTGATGGCTACTCCCTTTAATTTTGTTCTTTACCAAATTTAAGAAGATGCGATTAAGATTAATGATGTGTATTCCATTAAAAGACGTGGTATTTCAAGGTCCACGGTCTGAAAACTATCAGATATTGCTCAGATATTAACAGGTATCGAAGCTGATGTTGTATTTTATACGTTTTTATTGACCAAGTATTGGGATGCAATGCACGCAAGCATTTTTTTAGCCCAGTTGTACTGTGTGTGTACCCTTTTTGTTTTAATATCAAGTTTCCTTACAAATCAGCATTCTTCACATGGTGTTTATACTGTACTGAACAATAAGTTGATGATTTCCGCAAACTCTGCATTAATTACATAAGCATTAACAAGGCCTACTAGTCTAGAATGGCTGTTGTGTAAAGGACTAGTGTGGTGTTAAAGTGTGTCTGCCTCTCGAAGTCTGTGGGCCAGTGTCTAGTGCATGAGCCTATCTACTGATCTCTGGTGCGCATGTAGTTCTGTTCCTGTCTTTAGATGCACCTGCCTTGGGCCAAAGCGCTGGGTTTACCTTTTCTTGTGTGCATATGTCTCCATACTGTCCCCTGCTGTTCATGTTGTAGCCATGTTTCTGGTGTTGATGTTTTTATATGTGTGCTCTTGTCTCTTTCGCAAAATTCGTCAATATTCTACTCATGTTTTCTCATGGTTTAGCTGAAATCAACTCAGTTAATGTGCTTTTGTATATGGGTTTTCCAGACTGCCTTTAGGAGGAATAAGCATTTTCATGTTCTGTATAAAATTATAAGCGCCATCCTTGCGCGACGTTTCTGTAACCACCAGACTGATGAGGCATCTAAGGTCCACCACTCAGAATGCACTGACTGTCCACCTGGCTAGCAGGGTCGGATTGAAACCAGAAAGGAGCTCAGGCCACTCATATTAATATGACCCACATATATTCTGATAATGACAAGTCGAGGATAGCGCCCTTTCGTCATACTCTGCTTGTTAGTTTGAGAGTGCTAATAATGGGAGTTAAGGAATTAAAAAATAAACAGCATACCCAGAAATAATTTTACAGGTCACAAGTTGAGGCTCTACCTCCTTCAGGTTTTTATGATGACTCATAACAAGACCTGAAGAAGATGTGCTCAGACAGAAGCCATGTGGATTTAAACGTTCTCTGGACTAAGGCTGCTAAATGAAGAACACCATTAGAATGCCTTTGAGGCCTTCATAAGACGCACAGATGTGTACAAAAAAGTGAAGGTCGGAATGCTCAAATGAATCTCTGCCACTGGTTAATGACTCTGGGCGCATCTCAGTCTATCTTTATTCTGCGCACCATGCCACCTCAGTTTGGACCCAGCCATATGTAAATTAGTCTTGACCCTTCTCCAATAGGAGCAGTCCAGCCCGAATTGCTAGGCCAGGTCCTACTTAAACCCAAATCTTATTTTATCTCGTCAGTCGGGTATAGCTCCGTTCCAGTTGCACAGTACCAACGTATGTGTGAACCCGCCCCACTTAGTGCGTTGCACTGAAGTATACAAAAAAGTGATGGATGGAATGCTTGATTTAATCTCAGCCACTGGTAATTACTCTGGGCCACATCACAGTCCATTGCTATTTTGCATTCTATGCCTCCTTAGTTTGGACCCAGCCATATGCAAATTAAACTTGAGCCTGCTCCAGTGGAAACAGCCCAGCCCAAAGTGCCAGGCCAGGTATTTAGATGAAATGTTACAACACATTAATTAAGCATGGATATCAGCCAGAAGTTGAAAACTATCCCTCTTGCTAAGGTTTCACCCTGTGACTTACTAGCCTTTCTCTTCTACATCAACGCAAAAGCTCCTTGGAGAAGCCTTTGAACTGTGTCACCACTGTATAAAAAATCAAATACCATAAAGGGCTTTTTGGAGGTTAACTGCGTGGACTGGCCACGCCTTCTGTAGTGATAAGTGGACTTTGGGAGAAAAGGTGGTGTAGGACAGACTACTTTCCTAGTACCTCCTCATGAAGCTTCAGGTAGGTGAACCTTGGGTGAGTTCTGGAGTGGTTTGACCATCAGTCAGGACTAGCAATCATTACTCATTGACTGGACTGGCATATTATTGCTCAGGCATCTCCCTCTTCCACCTCTCACTCCAAAGTTAGCCCACTGCTATGCATTTAAACTCTTTTCAGAGGCCAGCCTCTCAGTGATAGGCTAGGGCCTGGCTAGTTTGTTGAAGAAAGTGAGCAGCCGGATTCTTGTCGGATGCATATTCATACTATAAAATACCTTGCACACACCTATCTACTCCTTGGGTTTCTGCTTTCTGGGGTTTGCTGTGCGAATAGAGCTGGGCAGTCATGGATGGTACCCAGAAGCTCACATAAACGGGGAGAAGGAAGGGATATAAAACACCCAGTATTTGTCTTCTCTGAGGAGTGCCGTCTTTCACAAATGATTCAAAATGTAGACAGCATTTTCAAGGAGAGCAAAGACAATAAAAACACTGAAAAAAAACACTGAAGGGAAAAGAACTGGGAGGTCAGTACAGGGGTGGTGAATATTATGTATATTGCAAGAATGAATGGTTTTGCACGGAATGGTGGTAAGTGAATACTGGAATAGTATCATGGTTGACTGGTAGCACAGCACCCTCACACCGTGGGACTGTGGGTGCTATTAGTTTTGCGTGGTAGCAAAGCTGGGAACTAGATCAGTAGCAAAAAGAAGCTCTGGTTTGTACAACTACATGTATATTCTAGTAAGCGCCTTGGCAGCCATCTTTGATGAGTAACTGGTTTTCCTCACACAAGTGATAATTGATCTGGACACGTGACACAATACTCTTTTCTATTGGCTTCCAGCTTTGTGAATCTGCTTGTTGACACCGCTAGTATAACTATTATTAAACTGTACAAATAAGTTGGTTTGAAAGATGGCTGAAAAACCAAACTGACTATATAACTGCTCCTGAGACTGAAATTGATTAAACTGTTCTTGGGTAAACTGCTTGTGTGTAGCATTAACAGTTCGTACATGCAGTGCTCTGACATCTGTGCATCTGTCAGAAAGAGCAACAGTGGCTATAATGTATAAAACCTACTCCAGCAGTATGCACAGTATCCGTAATCAGTTCACTATTGAAGGAGAAGAGGGCTTTCCAGTGCCTAGGGTCCTGTGCCTACTTTTCCGGTACACACCACCTTTTGAGGTCGAGCCTACTAAACTCCCATGTGCAGTCTTATGCAAGGCATATTGTGGCTTACCAAGAACATAGAGGGGCTTGGTGCTCCACATTATATTGGTTGGCTTTCCTTGTCGCTCACATATGCCTGCTTATTATTTTTGTTCTAGTTTGTAAAGTTTGTTTGTGTCTCCCTTGAAGCATTGTCTAACAATCTCATTTACTGATATCGCTGCTTCCACTGCTTGCCGTTCAAGCGGCGAGAGGATGTGGCCCTAAGGCTTGAGCGGTCGACCTCGAATCTGAGCTACTGGGTTCGAGTCTCGTCAACGATGCACAACATCTAGTGATTCTGAGCAAACCACTTAATCTCACTGTGCCTATCAAAATTAATGTATCCATCTGTAACGCAACTGGTGCGCTGATACCTTCGGGTCGAGTTTGCGCTATATACAACTAGGGGGAAAAAATACACTACTTTTTTCTTTTGTGTGAAGCACTCCTTTATAGTGCGTGTGTGTTTTTGAACCGTCTCCCTCATGTACATGTCACACTCTGTACTCCGTGTTGATGTCTGTGCCTGACTGCTTCTCCCTGCACCCTCCCTCTTGCACTTGCCCGTTTGTTCTCTCCATTGCTTCCCCTTACCCACCTTCGCGTTACTTCTGGTTCCCACGCCCACCCGCCTTTTAAAAAAAGAAAAAGTGCTTTTACATGTTTTCTTTTCTTTTTAGTTACTGATCCAACTCTGGTGACAAACAAAAGTGCTCACATCATTTTGTAGGAATGCGCATGCGTGGCGCGCATGCCTACAAAAATGACGCAGGAGACCGTATAAAAGCCATTTTATTTTTTAGCCGACTAGAAACCATGGGCAGAGCCAATCGGTCACAAAAACATGACCTATTGAATTTCCAATTCTTGCTAAAGAGGATCTCATTACATTGGTTACACAGCATACGCTGGCTTTAAAGGGGCAGGGAGGGCTGAACTTTGAACTCTGCTTAAAAATTCTAAATACATAATTATATTATGCTGCAAGGTAAATTAATGTTCTGGGTCACCTAAAATGCCAGAGTTTAACGCGATGTACAGTGACTGTACGTTTTGCAAACATATTGTTAAAATGTATTGTGTTTGTACTGAAAAACTAATACATAGAAAGAGAAAAACAAAAAATGCTTTGTCAGTTGTTGCAGAAGCCAAGAAACCTGACAACACATTCCAATCGGGTCGATTGTCACTTGGTGTTTTTTTGTATGGAAAACATTGTTTTCTAGCAGCAGAATTCTCACACATTATAGAATTGGTTTCCAGTTTTAGAATAATGAGACTTTGTTTTGGGATACACGAGAAGACTGAAAAGAAATCTGCTGCCAAAGCAATCTGTTCATTTCCTCATGATTGTTTTCTTAGAGTGTACTTTGCCTCCTAGATTTATCACCACATGTTTTGTGATGATGTCCCTTTGTACACAGTGAGCACTTAGCTATTACAATGTTGAAAAGCTGTAATGTCATTTTTCGTCTGTCCCATTCTGTTTTTCAACATGGTAAAGAACCAGTCCACCGTCAAGTCATTCTGAGGCATGTTTGTCATTTAACATGCCAATAATTACATGATCTAAGTATGTCCAGTAATTGATACTGATTTGAAGCCTGAATGTCTAACGAAGGACCCCAAAACGAGAAGGTATTTTGTTATATCTAATTCTGGCGAGACTGGTCTGAAAATGATTCTTTTTGTATGTCTCGCAAATATTTTTATTATGTTTAATGCCCAAATCACCATACTTTAAACATATATACTTTCTTTTAATGAGGAGCAGCAACAGTTCAGATGCTAAAATGTCAAATGCCAATTGTAGAAGTGAGTTTTGTATGCAGTTGAAAGACGAATTGAAATGTAAAAGCGAGTTCTGAAGAGTAGAGGCCAGAAGATAGAGTGCCTGTTGCTTGACCAGGATGTTGCCAGTTGCCTATCATTTATAGCCTAAGGAAAACTAAGACAATCAGACCTCCAAAGGTTGTGCTTTTGTAAAAGTATAGCGCTTTTCAGGAATTTGGTGTTGGTCTACGTAAATCCTGGTTAGTTAGATGAAAAACCTAGGTTATAGACTGAACTTCATGTGGGTTTCTGGTGTTTGGCTCAACTTTGTTTCCTCAGGCAGACGGTTTTGGTTTAATCGCTTTAAGGCAAGACGTTGCCACCAAGGCCTCAGTTGGTTTCAGATTAGATTACAGCAACTCTTTTTTATCTGGGATTGAAGACCTATCTTCCAGCTTAAAACGCTCCTCCAAGTGCACATTTAGCCGTAAGAGTTGGTAGGTATTGGAAATAAAAAAAAATTCCCCAAGACTCGATAGATCTTTATTGGCTCCCATTGAGGCAGAGAAACCTGCCTCTGCATTGAGTACAATCTATTATTATTAGTTAGTTGAGCAGGCTATTACCTAGAGGTGTTGTGGCTCTAAAGAAAGAAAGATAAGAGTCTCTTTGGGTTATTTAAACAGGTATGTTTTTAGAGCCTTCCGAATTGCTAAATGATTTGGCTCTATCCGTAACACTGTAGAAAGTTTGTTCCGGGCCTGTGCAGTAACCGCAGAGGGAGGCACGATCTTCGAATCTAACCTTCTAAAATTTAGGCACAACAAGAGGATTAAGAGAACCTAGGAGGGCTTCTAGAGTGTTCAACTAGGGGTGTGTTTTGAACAAATTGGAGATGTTAGCACAATGCTTTTGGAAGATAGCTTTGTGACAAAGACACAGGAAATTGAATTCACATCTTTCCTGAACAAGAAGCCAGTGACATTTCCTATGATGCGTAGAGATTTTATCAAATTTACCAAGATTGAAAATTTGAAGATGGCTGCATTCTGTAAATTCCCACTGCTTTATTGACACAAACTGAACCAGTGCAGAACCTGTCAGTAGTTATGCTCTGTAAGAGAGATCAGTCTCAATATTTCACACTTTAGGCTTCTGATGCTTAGTTTTAGGTCCTGTTCCATACTTGCTGTGGAATTCTCCGTGCCAATCAGGCAAAAAGACCGCTTATTGCACTTTAAAAAAAAAAAAAACTCACACAGCTGTTAATAGGTAGTAATTGAAAATCAGTTACAAGTAATGTGTCTTGAAGTCTCAGGGTGTTGTATGCTTATTTTGAAAGGGATGCAGTTTAATAATGTTTAGCTGTTGCTTTTATTTCTTATAGCAGTGATGCATGTGCCACAGGACGTCATCTGTATCTTGTTGGCTAAAAGATGTTACAGCACTGATTGAGATGGTTATTAAATAATCACTTTGTTGTGGTATATAGCAAAACATCAATCTTCCTCTGTCAAATTGAATTGAAGCTTTTAATGTTGCTGGCTGCTATTTATATTACTTTCTTCATTCTCTGAGTGTGTTAAACTCCGTTACTTGCCACTTTGCACTTTACGGGGCTTGTTCGTCCTCGGGTGGCCATCTTGTTCTGCCACGCGCTCCCTCCGGTTAGCGCTCTAGTCACTGCATGTCGTCCTGCCTCCAACCCTACTTACTGGCCTCAGAACGGACGCGCAGCGGGCGTGCCAAAGGCAAGCTCGTCTGCGCCCGTCCACGCACGAACAGGACGAGGGGCCTCAAACCCTGGTCCGGTTAGGAGGAATACTGTGAGCTATTCTCCTAAACAGCTTCTGGAGCTTCGTAATATGCCGTTCCCTGAATGTACTTTACCCAATCATGAGGAGGTTTGCACTAGCTGCTCTTGCTGCAATTTTGCATTTAAAATAGGGTCCCACAAGGAACATAGCACCCTAACTACTACCACCTTTATTAACTGACTGGAAATTTCTTTACTTAAATGTAGTGTTTTACTCAATAAGGAATTCTCCTTTTTTAACATTAACTGCTGTTCGCTTCCCAAGCATAAGGCTGACATCTTTGATCTCTTGATCGGTGAGCATCCTGATGCTATCTTTCCCAGTGAAACATGGCTGTATAAGAGCTCTGGACCTGATGTTGCTATAGCTTTGCTGCCTAACTACGCCATAGTCATGAAAGACAGGGAATTTAAGACCGGGGGAGGCATTGCTGCAATTTATAATAAGTCCTACACTTGCAAATTTGAAGATTTACCCTTTATGGTTTGTGAGGCCGCCTTATTTAAACTTGCCTTGAACCCCCAGTTCACCGTCTCGGGCATATTGGTCTATCGCCCCCCTGGGCCATCTGGCCCATGGGCTTCATCGTTTCCGAATCTAATCTCCCCCCACCTTCTTAATGCCGCCAACTTTACCATCTTGGGGCATCTAAACCTCCATTTGGATGACCCGGCATGTGCAAAAAGCGCTACATTTATCTCCGATCTGGCAGCAATGAACATTTTGCTTTGCAATTCGGGTTCTACTCATGTGGCTGGTCATTTATTGAACCCTATTTTCTCTAATTTACCCCATAGCTACTGCCCCCAGCCCTCCCACTGTGCTGGTCAGATCACCTTGCGGTCGGCTTTCGGTTCAAAACTATTGTGAGCCTGTTTGTAGCCGCTCTAGGTACCAAGTCCAAAACCAGAAATTGGGGAAAATTGGATATTAAAGTTCTGAATAAGCTTCTATCTAATAATGCTCCCAGCATCCAAACAGATGTCTATTGCTGATTTGGGTGTTATCCAAAACTGGATTCTAAAATCTATTGATGTTTGCCTCCCGCCATCTAATAAGGGGGTGAACAACCACCGCCCCTCTGCGTCTTGCTTTACTGAGAGGTTAAAAACTGAGAAAACTAAATGTAAAGCTTTGGAAAGACGCTGGAGGAAGAATTATGCTCCCGACATCAAAATCGCATATAAAACGGCCAAAAGAGACTATCACTCCCTTTGTAAAATAGCTCGAGCTTAATATGTTTCCTCTACTATCTCTAATGCGCAGAACTGTTCTAGGACTTTGTTTAAGGTGGTCAAAGAACTATCTGGAACAGAAAGTCAGCCCACCCCTATTATCCTCAATGAATCGCAATGCGAGGTCCTTGCCAACTTCTTTCTAAGTAAAGTTGCAAAAAATATTGTCTTCGCTGAATGATGACAAGTCATTTAACACCACACAGCAAGCCAATATCCCTCCTCAGGTAGCCAGAATTACTGAACATGCTGATTGGAAGACTATCGAGTCCACCAATAAATTGGAAAATTGGTCGCTCTTAGACATGAACTCCTTTAAGCAGTTCTTAGGCGGTCTTAAATCTGACTCTCACTGTGAGCTCCTCCCCATCTCTGTGCTACAGCAGCTTGAGCTGCCTTCACTTATGTTAATTATGGAGCTTCTTAATGCCTCCTTACAGGAAGCAACAGTCCCGCCAGAGTGGAAACATGCTGTAGTTCTTCCACTTTTAAAGAAGGCTAATGCTGATCCGGCGCAGCTGTCTAATTTTCGGTCAATTTTACTTCTTCCGGCTCTTTCCAAAATTTTGGAAAAGCACATTAATTTACAGCTGTCTCAAAACTTCTTGCACTCCTCGCAATCTGGCTTTTGCGTAGGTTTCTTGGAGTCACTGAAATGTTGCAGCGCCGTTTGGATACTGGGGACACTGTGGCCCTCATACTACTTGATTTGAGTGCCGCTTTCGACACGGTGTCTCACACCGTGCTATTGAGAGCCTTGCAATCTCTGGACATTGATGGTTCAGCACTCAACTGGCTTCTCTCTTTCCTGGCCGACCGTATGTTCAAGGTCTTTTCTTCCACGGCCAGCTTAAAACCTCATTCATCTCCTTATAGGGTACCCCAGGGCTCTATTCTTAGCCCTCTACGGTTCAATGTCTACGTTGAACCTCTGGCGGCGATTGCCGAAGAGGCTGGGCTGGACCTATTCTCTTACGCTGCCGACACCCAGATTATTTTTTTCCTCTCTGCTGAGAGGCTGTCTGAGTCATCCACTCTCCAGTCTGGGTTGAGGGAAATTGCATCTTGGATGCAAGCTAATTTACTCAAACTGAATGGAGGAAAAACTGAGGTTTTGATTTTGGGGAAAAATAAAGATCTCTGGGGCCCCCAACAATGGCCTTCTGAAATAGGCGCTCTACCAGAGCCCACCCACCAAGTTCGCAATCTAGGCTTTATCATTGATGATCTATTATCAATGAAACAAAAAGCCGTGAAGGTGGCCTCGACTTGCTTCTTTATCCTTAAATGGCTAAAGAAAATCCTTTGGATGCTGCCCCGTTCCACCCAGAGAACCGTAGTCCACTTCTAGACTGGACTCTAGTAACATTCTGTATCTGGGGGCAATAAGGATGTGACACGTAAACTGCAGGTGGTGCAGAATGCAGCCGCCAGACTGCTCTCCAGGCCCCCTGAGCTGCCTCGATCTCTGGTTTTCTTCGTGATCTGCACTGGCTCAAGGTAGAGATCCGTATTCAATTCAAAGCCTTGAGCTATATGTTTAAGATCAAAATTGGCCTGGCCCCTCAGTACTTGCTAGCCTTGGTTCACCCTTACTTGCCCTCACCCCCTCTCCGTTCCACTACTCTTGCGAATGTTTTGGTCCCTAGAATCAGATTGTCGTGGATGGGCGGTCGATCCTTTGCTTATCTAGGTCCCTCCCTGTGGAATTCTCTCCCCATGTAGCTCCGTAATGAAACTGTCTACGGAAACTTTCGCAAATGTTTGAAAACTTGGCTGTTCAATCAATAATTCTCTGCTCTCTCGTTTGTTCCTCTCAGGCTGGCTCCAGGAAACCCTCATGGGTAGCTGCGCGCCTTATAAAATTAATTAACATAACAAATATTCAGAGTGCAGCAGAAAATACTGATTATTTAGTTCCTTGAGCCTTTAATAAGGTGGTTTCATTTGGTCCTTCAGAAAGGGAACTATGCCTTATTCGGTTGGAAACAGCCCAATATTCAGTTTAATTATTGTCTTGTGTTCTGTAAATGCTAGCTCATAGTTGTGATTTTTTTGACAAGGGATTTCTAGAAGTGCTTACTCCAATGACGTTCTAAGCACTTTGCGAATGGAAAAGCTATGTTTATTCAAAATCCCTGTCTGACAACATGATTTTAGAGTACTTTGTAAAGGGAGAAGGAGGAACTGTTGCAGTGTCATTGCACTTTTGGATCTGCCGTGGATACTGCTCTCCTGGTATTTTGCTGCTCCCAAGAGTGGGACGTTTCCAGGACTCCTGTATTTCATATATCTATTTTACTCTACTACAATCTGTCGTTCTGAAGATGGTGGTGATAGAGCTATATTCTGATTATACAATTGTTTGTAATTTAACACCAGAGACCGAGTTTTTCTTTACTTTCTTTCACAGATTTGCACTCATTGGGGAGAGGAGTTGGCCTAACGGTTAGGGCGCTCGACCTCGGACCTGGGGGAACTGGGTTCGAGTCTCGGTAACGACGCTAAACATCCTGTGATTCTGGGAAAATCACTTAATCTCCCCGAGCCTAACAAAAAACAAAAAAACAAAAAAAAATGAATGTGTGTCCTCATGTAACGTAACTGGTGCTATGTAAAGCGCTGTGATACCTGGTTGGATTCGGGTCAAGTTTGCGCTATATAAAACTCTGCAAAAAAAAAAATGCTATTAAAGACTGTGAGCAACTAGTATTACCACTTATCAAATGGACCAAATAGGGAATTTACTGAGTCATTCAAAATAATAAAGAGTGTATCGGGTGTGTCTTGGCACCTTTCCTCTTTGTTATATAATGACTTTCTTGTTGAATGGGAAAGATATTATACTGGTGGATAAGGGTTCTCCCCAGTACTGCAATATGCAGTCGACGCAGTCCTATTGGCAGGCATTGCTTCAGAGATTATTAGATAATTTTACGACCTTTATTGCGCAACTTGATTTAAGGACAAACCTCTTAAAATCATATATAATGATCCGTGGGTGAAAAACCACCAAAATTAGAGGTTATTTTATTTCTGGAACCAAGGTGGGGTCCGTTGTGACCAGCAATTACCTATGGATTCCTATACATATATCTTTTAACTGTGGGCACTTATGCATAACATAATGTACCAAATCAGTTTACTCTTGCTTGAGTAATTTATCGCCTTGGATTCACCTGATCATTTCAAATCGTTCTGTTCCAAGTCTCCTTATATTAGCACATTTCTGCATTCTTACAGTAGTGCATTTCAGTCAATGTGATGCTCTCATGTGTTGTTTCACATACCTAAAATATATCACCATATTAATTGTCACCATGTCAAAAAAGGCAATAAAATGTACTGTATGTTGAGAACCTCCAGTAAAGTTTATCTTCCACTGTTGTATTTAGGCTCTCCTACCCATCTAGCTATTGGACTGTCCGCTGAACTTGAAATAAGAGTAATAGTTGCCAATTTTTCTAGTGGTACAATAGCACATGTGCTCTGAGATATGCTCTTGTTAATAGTTATTGAAGGGAACATGGGAAATATGGGCAGCTAAAATAGACACAAACAACAACAATCCTTGGGTCTAAGTTACCTAAACAAACAAACCTAATGGTAAGGCACTGTCAAAATAACATTAGGGGAATAATCCCTTTAGGACGAAATCCCTCACCCACCTATGGTGGCATGCTTCATCATTTGGCATCCTCCTCCCAGAGTAAATACCTAGTTCCTCTGGGGGCTACAACCCTCAGAGGGAGGAGCTCAGGGATGTTTTCACCTGCTCTAGCTGGATCAACTAGATCCTCCAAATGAGATTACTAGTGTGAGAGAGAACGCAGCGCAAAGATAAAAGTTTAAAGTGAGTGAAGTGATGTTAAAACTGGCTAGAGAGAACCTACATTTTATTCGTGAGTTCTCGCTGTCTGGATTAAAAACAGTGCACCTGCGATATGGATTTAAATTGCACGTGTAAATTGATGGATTGCGGTCAACATGTTTCAGCCATGAGGCCCATAAATCGGACCAGGCTTTCTTCAGGACCAATCAGATGCTGCTGCTATGTGAAATGTGTTGTAAAGAATAAAAAAAATTCAAAACATATTATCAACACCCGGAACCAAAGGTACTTGCGGTTCCTGCTCGGTGGGAAGTAACGTTACCCGTAACGACTGGGTATGTTCCAAACCTCTACCTGCCGACAGCTCCGAGGAGAGGCACCGCTCTCTCCGTTGGAACCTCGGTCCGATGGAGACTATCGACGGAGGTGAAATAGACAACATTATCAAGCTAACCTACATGATATCCCTTCCCTTTTGGCAAAGACAAATAGGGAGGAACCAAGTATCATTCCATTCACTTTTATAATATTTTAATGAATTGCTAGACTTTACATACTGTACATGTATGCATTACAATACCATGTATGAGATTGTCATGAAAGCCTATGTATTTCTGGCCCATAGGGTCATATGGCCAGTTTCCAGGGATCATCAAATGTCATTGAACTCCTGTCACCACCCTCCATCTATATATCCTCACTTGTAGGTCAATGTGAATGGGCTAGAGTACCGAGACAACGAAGAAACATTTGCCGCAAACCCCACATTGGCTCCACAAATGCATCAAACGCCAAACTAAATGTTTCCCCCTTTTTTATTTTTAAGAGGTGTCTATTTAGAAAGAAAAATCCAGAGTAATTTAGTGCTAGTATGAATATTCAAAGGTGCGCTTTCTGGATGCGCCCTGATCTGCAGGTCTGGGTCTGTATCTGTGCTCCAGGAAACACCTTTGTTGGAATGTGTGAAAAAAGTAGAAGACAAACTCGAGTGGTGAAAAAAGAAGGGAGAAGAGGGACTGAGGATATAGCAGGTTGGGGTATACACCAGGAGGGGGAGAGAAGTGACAGAGACAAAGCTACATTGCACTTATGTTGGCAATTATTAACTGTTCTATATCAAGTGTGTGTACTATGCCCCTATGTGCACTACATGCCTCTAAAAGCAATGACCCGCATGTACCCCCATCCCCAAAATAATTAAATATGCCCTCCCAGTGTGAACTGAAGAGTGTTGTCTCATCTTGGAGTGGTTTCCTTAAATCATCGCAGAATTGACAGTGGTGCGGCGAAGCCCAGGCAAACCTGTCATCAGGCTAAGTCAGCAAGCTAACACACGCAATGTCTGATTTTAGTCTAGCTGCACCATATGATGGACTGGTAACCTGCACTAGGTCAGGACGCCGGTGTTTATGAGAAAAACGTAAATGAAAGATGACCAATTTAAAACTTTGAATAAAAACAGCACATCGTCTAGCCGTCAAGATTCCTCCTGGCTGCTGTCCATTCCGGCTCAGTTTTTGATTTATTATTAATATGCTCTTGATGCTGATGCAGAATCATCTGACTAACCATTGACTCACTCAACTAATATGCGGTCAGTTGATCCCTTGAGAAACTAAAGTACAGAAACCAATCAGATTCTCCATGATGTTGTTCACTTAACAGAAAAATGTATTTTCTCCCTAACATCTTGGGATTTCGTTTACTTAAATTCCATCACCTAAATATGTTTGTAACGCTTCTCTTCCTTATTTTCAAGGAGAGAATTTTAATCGATTTTGATGAACCCTTTTTTTCTAATATGCGATCTGCATTTGCAGTTCTCATGAGAAAAAAAATGACATTTGACTTATGTTGTTTTTCTGTTTTTGTTTTCCAGTTTTGGCACATTCATTGCTGTAGGAATCACAATCTTCGTGGTATTTGTTGTAACCGTCATTTTGTGCTTCACCTGCTCATGCTGCTGTCTATACAAGATGTGCCGGAGATCACCACCACGTGAGTCATGCAACCTCTATAAATTCTTTACAATTTTTGCTCAAACGAATGTCTGCTATTACCACAGTGCGAGCCATGCAACCTCTTTATTTTCTTGAGAATTTTTCTTTTTAAATCTGTGTCCGAGACCTCCACAGTCCAAGTCATGCAACCTCTATATATTCTTGAGAATTGTTAATTAAACCTTTGTCCAAGATCCTCACCACAGCGCCAGTCATGGAACCTCTGTATATTCTTGAGAATCGTTGATTAAACTTGTGTCCGAGAACACAGCGCGATTCATGTAACCTCAATATATCCTTTAGAATTGTTGATTAAACCTGTGCTGAGGACACCGCAGCATGGGTCATGCAACCTTTTTATACTCTTGAGAATTGTTAATCAAACCTATGCCCCAGAACCCCACGACACGAGTCATGCAACCCCTATATATTCTTGAGAATTGTTATTTAAACCTGTGTCCGAGATCACCACAGCGCCAGTCCTGGGAATTGTTGATTAAACCTGTGTCTGAGGACTCCACAGCATGGGTCATGCGACCTCTTTATATTCTTGAGAATTGTTAATCAAACCTATGTTCAGAACACCACAGCACGAGTATGCATTCTCTATACATTCTTGAGAATTGTTGCTCAATCCAAACTTGTTTTGTCCACTATTAGTCAAAAGAAAAGAACAATGCTGAGGTACACCATGCATGCAGTCCTTGCTCAATATACTACAAAAATGTAATTTATTTATGATTCCATGCTTACCAATTAAAGTGCAAAGAAAGAAATTGTAGTAAGGGCGTGCATACACCGCAATCTCTTCACCCACGTCTGTGGGCCTGGTCAGGCTCATCACATTGTCCACTATAAATAGTTGCGTTAATTACAAATAGGTGTTGCTGATAGTGGAAATAACATAAAAATTGGGTGCAATGTAAAACAAACTTCCATCAATAATGCATCATACAAATGTATACAAAACAGAATACAAACTCCCAGTAGTCCAGTATTCACGCTAACCTCTGGCAACCCAATGTGATTCCCTAGCCCCATATAGAAAACAAGGCATAATTACATTTCTGGAATATAGGACTTGTACCAACAATGTTGGAGTCTCTTAGCTGACGGGGAGAATTTGAATTCCCAATTTACCACTCTCCTAAGTGTGTAGTAATTGTATGTCCACACTTTAGTACCTTAGTATACATTTTTAGAGACAACAGTGCACATCAGCCAAGATAAGATCCAGAGGATTTGTTTATCCATCCCACAGTAAAAAATCGTGCCTAGCTTAATTCATATAGGGGAGACTTTAAGTTATTCATAGTGTCTAAAATCTCTGGAAGGAACATATCTGCCAAGATTAATCAATACAGTGCAACATACTCTAATGTTCTAAGCAGAGCATTAAGAAATGTATGGGCCCCTCCTCCGATCAACCGTGACATTCTTTTTCTTTTTCTTCTCTTTCTCTTCTCCTACATTTCGGGTACTCTTTTGGGGCGACAGACACACTCCTAGGGGGGGTAGGCCGTAGCCTCTGCATGCGTGTAGGGTGGGGGGTATATTTCCTTATTGGTTTTTTTTTCTATGGGCCTCCTTTTTCTTTCTTTCTTTTCTCTTTTTTCTTCTCCCTTTCTACTCTTTACCTTTCTCGCTTGCTCTTTCCTTTCTTATTTCTTGGGTCGATGGGAGGATTGGGAACTTGTGGGTAGTGCTTGGGGATCGTCATGTGATATGCTTCTTTCCTATCCTGATTTCATTGAGTGCGATTGATTACCTTACGGATAATGCTTGCTGACTCTTCTGATGATCGTTGCCCACTATAGTCCTAACTGCATTGCTCTGATTCGGATCCTTCCAGACCTGTTGCTATGGACTTATTTCAAGACTTTATAAAAATTAAACCTCATCATCCTGGCGCTCGGCGGCACAATTGTGTATAACGTAACTTGGTCTATTCGTGTTTGTACTGATATGCTGCTGAGTTGTATCATTGCTTGCTGATGTGCCTTTTATTGTCGAGGCCGGCCTGCGGGTTGTAGGCCCGTATTTGTCTGCACATACTGTTAAATAAAGGTTTTCCAAAAAAAAAAAAAAAAAAAAAAGAAATGTATGGGCATTAGGGGGGACATGCTTAAGTTTCTGTGATCAAGAACCTTTTATACCTGAGGCACATGAGGAAGGGAAACAGCAGTTTTGCCATCAGATTTTCATGCCATTAGACAAAGTGTGCCATTTAAATCTTTCTGTTAAACCCACTGAATTTGGTTTTGAACTTGACCTCAGCAAATCAAAAATTACTTGCCCATTCTGCTACGTTTACATTGAGTTTGGGGCCAATGTTATGACCTGTTTATTTATAAAGCAATAACTGATTTAAAACTGATATCTGTCATAACTTGTTTTCCCTGATCAGGCATTGTTCGGTTCCAATTGTTATACCCCTCCACCACCAAAAGCATATTTGTGTATTATTTACATTATTAAATGCCACATCCGTGAATTCCCTGTTTTTTTGTGAGGAGTGAGTTATGAGTGTTCAAAGAACACTCCATTTTCAACTTGAATTTGATACTGTAAAATCCTTCTCTCTCGTCAGCAAAACGGCAATACTCACTGACAAAGGTATTTTGAGCCGAAGGAGATAGACGTAAAAATCTCTAAAGTAGATTGAGCATTTGTGTGGCAACATCAATTTATGATTTTTCGATTTCTTCTGCTAACTTAATTCAAAAGAGATTAGTTAAAGACTGTCATTAAGGACACTTACTGTGAATTACTGTATCAGTATAAAAATAAGGATGTGACCCTTGTACTTAGCTTTTTTCTTTTTCTTAATAAGGAATGTCATTCTTATTAAACCAGTCTTTCTTAAATATTAAGTTAGAAGTAGGGGCGTACAAATTTGCATTTTTCTTGTGAAAATTAAATCAAATTATGTTCATGGTATCTGGTACCTCACAATTAAAAGTCTCAAAAAATAATAGCAAGTGCATTTGCGTGAAGATAAAATGTGTGCCCCAAAAGGCATTCTCCACTGTAATCAGACACCCCATAGAAAAAAAGAGTGCGACATTTTGCACCTTCAAAATTTGCAGAATTTCACATTACGAGATCAAAGTTGTGGTCAGAGGTCTAAAAGTGGCTGTTCATCTTTAATTTAACTTTTCTGATGATATGATTTGGGCTACTGTTGTTGGATTTGTATCAATTGGCTAAACCTATCTTTAGTGTAGATGTTTTGTGTTTTTTCGCTTTTATTTCTTATTATATTGTTATTGTTTTAATTAACCCATTAATTGTGCAATGTACTTGCATAGGCATAGATGTTAAATGAGAGGGCACAATAGGGCGAGGCGAGACTATCCATACTAGAAGGGAAACAACTTACTGTTAAAGGGCAGTCTGAAGTTTCAGGCTGTTTTTGGGCTACCGCTGGACTACGTGATGGGTCATCAACGTTACTGGTACCATGCTGAGGGCTTTACATTATTTTTCTTAAAAGTATGATGAGGGCTATTTATGATTTGGTTTAAGATATGGATGTGTGAATTCGTGGTCCTGCTAGTTAGGTAACAAGACAATACACAATTTGTATAAAAGACTGTTGTGCTTGATAAAGTGATGAGTGGTTCGAATGGGATCTCGTTGGCTGGGTAGGCGCTTCTGGAAAGAGCAAATTACTTTAAACATGGAAGGAGGAATTTAAATGTTGTGCTATTAATATGTTAATGCTATTCCGAATGGTTGTCTCTTGCGCTTTTCACATTCTCTTAATATAAAAAAATTCTGAAAAACAACTCTGCAAATGTACTGACTTATAACGGTGGTCTTGTAAACCATAATAGATTCAAAGGAAGTGGTTTGTTAGATAGACAGATGCCTTCATGGCGTAAAACTACCTTCATCTGAAAGAATTTTCCATGACAGACCACATAACTACATACGTCAAGGTATATTTCACACAGTTTTATTATGTGCTTGTGTTTTTTCTAACATTTTGGGCTGGTCAGAGGAACTGGTAATCACCCAAAATAGAACATATATTTTTGAATCTAAGACGTCTCATTTTGTTGTTAAAAGCAATCCCATAATTTAGTCTGGAAAGCAGTAAACATTTGCAGTGAATTTGTATGTTCCAGACTTTCCGTTTTCATAAACAGATTGCGTAACTACTTCCTATTGCTCTCTTTCCTTTTTTGTGGTTGAAGTTATCGCAAATTCTACATTTCAATTTTCTGTGGCTTTCATACGATGTTGGATACAAGTTTATATCACTAAAGATCTTTTTGTTAAACGAAGGCATGAAGCAATGGATGCTTTTGGGGGTTACATTAAGGACAGGTGAGGTGTTATAGGACTTAACTTATTTTTGAGGGTTATGGGGTAAGATTGTTTCAGCCTTGTGAAGTTGCAGCATGTAGACAAGGTTAGAAAACACAAAGCTAGTACAACATTATGTATTCAGGGTTGGTGCTAGGCATGGGCAGTGTGGGCAGCTGCCCTAGGCCCCATACCAGCTACACTACCCAAAAGCCCTGCATAGGTGCCAGTACACAAACTCTTGTTCTTCCTCCCCTCTCTGATGCACAAGACGCCTCTGTGAAAAGAGGGGTGTAAAACGATTTCGAGTGGTATGAGGGGAGGAGGCAGCAGGGGGAAGGTGCAAGGCCCATGGGTGCAGAACCCTCGAAGGGGGCATAGCTGTAAATAGGGTTGTGGCACTGGGGTGTTTGCAGTATACTTCTCTAGTGACCACTCAGCCTTGATCCAGTGCTGCCAGGCCCAGGAGAGGGACCGCCCTCACCTGGGCCTCACAGCTATAATCAAATGCTGCCTGTGCCAGGAGATGGCCCCTTCCACCTGCGTCTCACAGCCATGTTCCAGTGCTCCCAGGCCTAGGAGAGGGGGTGCTCTTCCCTTAACCTGGCACCATTGGACCATAATTGCGAGACCCCGGAAGAGAGGTGCCACTTTCTCGGGGGCATAGATATCATTGGTGTAGCCGATTCAGTGGCACCAGGACTCAAGGGTGTTAGGTACCAAATGCAACCAAATTATGGTTGTATTTTGCTGTCCAGCCAGTGGGCGGCTGAAATCATTTTACCTTAATTGTACCAGGGTACACCATTGCTGTGCCACTGGCCTCACTCCGATGGGCCTCACAGCCATGGTTCAGTTCTGCTGCCTGCCTGATGTAGTTCTAAGTAGTGCAGCAGGTGCTGTGGCCTCAGGCCTTGATGTGTTAGTTGACCAATGCACCCAAATGTTGGCTGTATTTTTCTGTCTAGCCAGTAGAAGTAAGAGCTAATTTCCCTTGCTTGCACCAGGGGCCATGGCACCATTGCTGTGCCACTGGCTCCTCTTCAAGAGAACTCGCAGGCATGACCCAGTGCTGAAAGGCCAAGAGAAGTAAATTAGCTGAGTGCAGTAGCTCTCTGCAGAACTCAGGACATATACCCATTTTTTAATCGACAAGTGTCTGTTAAGGGCTAGAAGGCTTATCGACAGAGAATGCAAAACAAAATGGCCATCTGAGGAGCATCCAGAGGCCCAGTCCAGTGGGATGTCCCAGCACTTGTACAGGAATCAGTCACTGTGCAGGGATGCGAAGAGCCATCATTTGTAGCATAACTGGGACCGTGGACTTCTAGCACACAAGGTGATTGATTCATAGTGGCCAATTTAGCAAAATGATTACCTTGTAGAGGTGATAAAAAGGAGGAATGTAAAAGCCGAGAATTAAGTGGCCCTTAACAAGCAGGTGGCGATCCCAAAATCCTTACATTCGGTTAATGGCCAGCCAGCCCATCATCTCATGGAAAATAAGGGCACATGGCTCAGGACTGCATGATTGGCCCAAAGTCAAACAATTTGATCATGTAGGAGACCCAAGATTACAATGCAGGACTGTCTGTTTCAAGCCCCATAACTTTTTCACTACTCCATTTTTTAATTTGAAGAGACTTGGCCTGATTTAGGTTAAGGTGTTGTGGGATGAAACTCAAAATATGAACTCCGTGACTTTTACTACCCCCCCCATGTCACATTCTTCTTGGGGAAACTATGGCCTAGTATTCACCGAAACAATAGTGGAAAGTTGGCTACCCTGCAGGGGAGGGACCCTAGGTATGCGGTGGGGGAGGTGTGAAACCTATGCTTCACCTTTGTAGAGACACATGCAAATCGTTCTGAGCCTCCTAGCTACTGGTGTCAAATGGCTGGTCTTTCTGTCTCCCAAATGAACCTGCTTTACAGGTCAATCGAATTGCCATGGGAGCTAGACATTACCCAGCATTGACGTACACAGGGGGGCTCTCCCACACATAATGGACGCAACCCATGAGGATGGTGTCATTGGCCTGGCATGCTGCCACACCTTTGAGGGGCTGCCATAGTGCCGACACAAGGGAAACTGCTCTCTGAAGTAGCCAAACTGGAGTGCTTCTAAAATGGGACACAATAGGGGTCTCTACAGCCAGGAATTCTTGGGTCTCAGGTGAAATTAAAATCTATGAGCATCTTAGCGAGGAATACACCTTTAATAATTTTCGGGTTTTTAAGTATTTAGAACTGAAAACTGCGCTAGAGAGATAAAGGAGTCATGAACGACAACCAGAAGTACTCCACACTACATCGCAGGGTTTTGATGGAACCCCCAAGGTGTAAAGCAATTTTCCAAATATACAAAACACTGACTAGCAATTACCAGTTAAAATGTTAATAGTGGAAGCTAAGTTGAAGATACACTTTGATGCCCCCAAATGATCTATACTGGGAGGAGGCTACAGGAGGCCCCAGTGAAGAGGCCATAAGGGCTGGATTCTGGATGATACAAGTGAAGCTTTCACACTGAACATACTGTACCATAACGCAGTTCAAACTGTTTGGATAGGTGCAACCAGATTCATGGGGGTTGATACTGTGGTGACCTTCCATACATATTAGGAGTGCTCCAAAGGGACAGAGTTTTGGCGAAAGTGGGTGAGTGACTCTCAGTGGTCCCCAAAATCCAGGTAAATTTGAATTTCAGAATTATGTTATTGGGCATCTTGGGAGAAAATCTTTCACCGAAATACAAAAACTATTCTGCGGTGCTAGTTTGGCAGTAGCCAAACAAGCCATAGCCAGGCTATGAAGCAACAAGGTCACCTAGAGGTTTTTGGATTGGTGCAGTAATTTGGATTAGTGTATGGCTAGTGAGCAACAAATATTCAAATGGAAATAATCAAAAGTATGGAGTTGATGGTGATCTCCGCCAGCTCCCATGATTCTGCTTCTTATACGAGAGCCTGCCTGCATGGGACATGGTGGTTCAGACCGGGTAATGGCCAAAATGTCATGGTATTTCCATGCTGCATCTTTGTGTTACATATGAAGGGCTCTACTGAATCTGCCCTTGTGACCTCTACTTGGGTGAAAACACCTTGCTGGCATTTTACATGTTATGCTAAATTTAACATACGGATTGATGGGTGAAAGGAGACCATATGTCAATATATATAATGAGAATATATTCCTTCCTTTCTGTGTATAATCTTACTGAAAATTAATAAAAAATATATTTTAAAAATGTGTCCTGGATTGCATTGATGGTGTATGGATATTGACATAGAGGGATTTAGACGCACGAATGCCAGAGGCGTCTTGGTGCTAATATCTACTGCACAAAATTGAAAGGATAGACCATATTAAATAAATTACCCCCACACCTCTAACTGACTGCTCGTCCTAGAGAGGAGCAGTTCTCAGGGCTAACTGCTGATTAGGATGGACAGGAAAAAAAACATGTGTTAAGCTGCTTCCCGAAAGTGATAACATTGGACTAATGTATAAGATGTCATGGAAGATTATTCCACAGTTGAGCTATGGAAAAAATGAAGCACCTGCCACCCCATCTATTTCAGCATTGTCTGGGACAGTCTTAACATTTTAATCATGTACTATCTGGAAACAACTAGTTAACATTTGGGCAAAGATAACAGATTTTGCAGAGACTCGGGCCTTGCTTTGCCACCCAGTGTGACTTTTATATAATGTAGCTGGACTTAATAGAGCTGTGAAATATATGTCGTTATTTTATTAGGGTTTTTGAAAGTTGTTATTGTTTAACTGAAATCCACATTCGAGAAGATGCTTCTCTTTCTGCCCGGAGCCCAAAATTCCTAGAACAGACTGTATTACTAGCATAGTACTCACAGCCATGTCACTTAAATTTCTGCTTGTTGAGTATGGTTGCCATCTTATTTGGAAAGAAAAGTAGCATCCTCATTG
Organism: Triturus cristatus; assembly: GCF_964204655.1. NCBI lineage: Eukaryota > Metazoa > Chordata > Amphibia > Caudata > Salamandridae > Triturus > Triturus cristatus. The sequence continues at coordinate 270,371,047 of NC_140592.1, read as the reverse complement.
AACTGTTCTAATACGTAGTCGTAAATGAAGTGGCCAGTTGGGGCATTTCATGTACAGTGGAAGTTGCAGGCAGAACTCCAGGTTCTAGTAAGTGAACCTAGGTTTACCTGAAGAGGACTTCTAACTGATGTAGTCACCAACTGCCAGGAAGTCTGCTTCACATCAGACAATGCACCTCTCCAGCAATACAAGTTGCCCTTCCCATTAACAGAGAAAGATATATTATGCTTGTGGGAATGCACGCTTTTTAGGTCTCGCAGGCTTATTGTTATCGATACAGTTTCAGAAGGGGACTTGAAGCCATGCCCCTTCTTCCCATTGGCTTTCTATTGTAAAGGAGGCTTCTTAGTCCCTCCTGTGGTTCCGTGAATTCTGAACCCATTCAATGAAGGTTGTCGTATCGTGATGATTTTGGTAGCAGCGAACCGCGACTGACTAGTGCGGTATGCATGAGTGTTTTCGTCATGCTACACCGATGGATTCACTGTGTATTTAATGATCTAGTCTGCACCCTTGGGTTCCATTTTGTGCATAGCCGCCATTTTGTGGTTGCCCTCACATAGGCTACTGACTACAGGATGACTGGCCAAGCGAGCCTCTAGGGACGCATACACCTTAGCTTGAGTTCGTGTTGACTCCTGTTTGACCTGAGTCAACTGACCCTGTTGCCCGAGGCTAAACTTGTTGAGCCAGTACCTTGTTAAGCAGCTGGTCAGATAGCGATCAAAGAGCAGGACATTATTGATTCTATGGCACACGCACACACCCCTCTATCTTGCTTCTCATCTGTTTCTGCTCCTTCCTTTTATGGCCTTATGGCCTAATTATTGATTTGGGTTGAGGTCTTTTATGATGGGCCCGTCCGGCCTGTTCGAGCAAGAATGCTGGATTTTTGCCTTGTCATTGGCGGTGGGTTGGATAACTGAAAGTGGGTTTGTCGTTATGTGATGCCTCTGTAAATGTCATCCTCTGATTGGTCAAATTCGTAAGTAATTGATGCTAGCCGGGAACGTGGTTGTTGGTATAAAAGACGATGCTCCACTCTATTTTGTTGAGCAGTCTCCTGAGAACATACACCGTGTTGTACTTCTAGGATCTCTGTTACTGGCTGCAGCTAATAAATTTGATCTTTGATGTCAACAGAAGAATCCCGTGTCTCTGTACTCTAAGACAGGTGAACCCGAAGACTTCGGGCGTGTCCCCTGCGCCGCTGGGTTTAAATCCCGGTTCTTCACTCCTTGTTCCCCCCCCCCCCTGTCCACTTTTGGCCCCGCCAACCCGGACTGGATCCTTTACTTGCGGCGTGATACTGTCTCCTTTAATTACTGGGTGAGCACTATATTTTTGTCATTCCGACTGCGAAGCGCGATCGCACTACGTTGTCCATGCATTTTTGCACCTCCCGCCCGCACTCCGTGTATGTTCGCACTCCGCTGTCCGTGCATTGTGGTTTCTTCACGTTTTACGTCTTATTTAAAGTTGGTCATTGAAATATATAGACAGTGAAGCTTTCGTATGTTTGGGTCTGTAAATAAAGCAGTGCAGTATTGTACAAACCATAAAGGGCTCGAAGAACTCGCTTTTGTGCATTTTCATGATAAAAAAAACAAAATCACTCCAAAATGGCAGCCATGATGAAACAGTGCTTCTTTCGAAGTAGACTTAACCACTGAAGTTAGCCTTGCCTTTCTGCTTTTAAAATGGGTTATAAGTAAGCCCCCAACCAAGAAGCAGCGAGTTATTGAGCACAATATCTGCCCTTTCCAGCTGCTAGTAGCAGAAGCCGGATTTTGTGGGTACTTTGCTTAAATATGGGGGAGACGGCGGCGCTCAGGGTCGGCACAGTGTGCCGCTACACTTTTCAGCAGGGCACGGATGAACTAGAAGATCTGCGAGTGTGTATCCCACAGGTGCATCGCAATCACAAGCCGGCTGTGCTGATGCCCGTAGCTGGGAACGTGAACAGAAAAAGGGGTTCATAAGTATTGAACAATAGAAGGTTGATCATAAAAGTAACTGCCTCCCAAGTCGCCCCACATCTGCGAGCCATGTACAATGAAAGCTATGAGCAAGGGATACTGCCTAGTGACCAATGTGTGGTGTCCATAGTTGTAAGCCCGGGAAACCTGGTGATAACTGTGGCTCATACAGGCTGATCTCATTGATCAATGTAGAAGCCAAGATCCTAGCTAAATTTCTCGCCACCAGGCTGGTTACGGTTATCTCATCCTTGGTACACCCTGACCAATCTGGGTTTATGCCAGAGAGGAATACAGCACTCAGCATTCGCCGTCTCAACAATGTGCTAGCACATAGGGAATTCTTGGAAGAAGACGCAGTAGTGCTGTCTCTAGATGCCTCCATGGCGTTTGATTCTATAGAATGGCTGTACCTATTCAAAGTCTTGGCGAAGATGGGATTTGGTCTGAAATTCTTAGGCTGGATAAAATTACTATACACAGATATACAGGGCCAAGTGAGAGTTAATAACTATACCTCACGGACATTCACACTGCGGAGGGGAACCCGTCAGGGCTGTCCTCTGTCCCCACTGATATTTTCTTTGATGTTGGAACCATTGGCCGCCTGGATCCGTCGGGATGTTATGGTGAGGGGCTTGAAATTATCGGAGGGTCAGGAAGATCGAATATCCCTCTATGCAAATGATATTTTACTATACCTAGCCTCCCCATATAAATCCATACATGGCGTCCTGAACATCTTTACGAACTTTGGGAAATACTCTGGTTATCAAATAAACTGGAGTAAATCGGTACTGTTTGTGCTCCGGGTTCCCCGTCTCCCACAGAATTGCATGATTGAGGTAGCAGTGGAAGGCTTTCGATATCTGGGAATATATGCCACATCTGACCCAACCCTTTTTTATGATTGCAACTTAGGCCCCCCCCCCCCCCACTGGCCCGGCTAAAACAGATGTTAAACATTGGAGGTCCCTGCCCCTGGTATGATGGGGGAATAGCCCTCCCAGACCTTAGACTCTACTACTGGGCCTCACAACTGGTGGTGGTAAACAGTGGATCTATCGCTCTCCCAGTGATCCCGCCTATGTGTTAGATAGATATCAGACTGGACAATCTGGTTACCTAGGAGCGCTGTACTCCAAAGTGAAATGAGGGCAATATTTTTGGCCTCTCTGTCATACTGTAGAGATCTGGCACCAGGTAAATTCACGTCTGGGATGGTCACATGTCCTCACAAAAGCAACACCGTTATGGTATGCCCAGAGGTTGGGTTCTCTCTGGCATCAACCCGGCTTCGGTAAGTGGGATACTATTGGGATTTCCGTGGTCGGAGACCTGATTAAAAGAGGGTCGATCCTAAGTTTTAAGGAGCTCCAGCAACATTATAAGATGGCGCAGGGGGAACTGTTTAGATACATGCAAGTTCGACACGCCCTCACCACAGTCCTGCCAGACCTCACAGAGATACCAGAGTCGTCACCGCTGGAAGATCGGCTGCTAGATGGGCCACTACATTCCAAAGCCATCTCATTGACTTATAAAAAAGTATATGTCAACCTGCCAGACACACTACACAAACTTGGAGAGCAGTGGGAGGGAGACTTGGGACCACTCGAAGATGAGGACTGGCAGGCAGCCCTGAAGAAACGGCCATCACCCTCCGCTTCCGATTAATACAATTCAGAATTCTCCGTAGATCATATCTAACAGGAGTAACATTGGCAAAAATAGGGACCAGAACTGATGCACTTTGTCTTATGGGCTGCAGCCAAACAGCTACCTTTTACCATACGATATGGGAGTGCCCAGAGCTCTTACGACTATGGGAGGGGGCCACGATCCATATCCAAACTGCCTTGGGGAAAGCAATGACTCTCACACCAGGATTGGGCCTGGGCGGCAACAGACCTCACAGAGGTGGAACAGCAACTGGCCACACTCGGCTATACCCTTGTAAAAAGGGAAATAGCCAAGGGGTGGGGGGTGGCAAGTGCACCGTCTATCCAGATATGGGCAACAGAACTTGAAAAATGTATGATTGCAGAAAAGGAAGTATTTATAACACGGGGGTGCCCAAAGAAGTGGGTTAAGAAATGGGGCAAATGGAACGTATATCGTGGGAATATCTGTATCTCCCCGATGGAGGAACTTGAAATGAGACGAAGTGGAGATCGAGAAGAAGATATTGTGTAAATGTGACACTTCTTCCCCCTGATATTGTAATGATGTAATAAATGATTGTCGATTTGCTAATGTATGCCTAACTATAAATGAAACTAATAAAAAGAAGTTATAAAAAAAAATAGAAGGTTTATCAGTGGGGGAAAAGATGTAGGGAAATGTTCAACCTTTATTGCTTGCAAGTGTTATAAGATTTTTTTTTTCCTTCCAGATTCGTGGTGCTCTAATACTGTCTAACATCTTTGCAAATGTGTTCCCTTGGGCGCCTTAGAAAAATAAAACTACATGTAAATGATGGTTTTGTCGGGTTGATGACATACTAAAAAGGAATATTTGGGGTCATGGTGTAACATCTGTGACATAAATGTAGAAATAAACATGTTTATTAAGGAAGCTGTTTGTAGGGAGCACCGGAGTGCCAGTCAAAACAGCAGGCACATCACTTAAACTCAGCCATTCACCCAATGTTCTACGAGCCAGACCAAAAGTATCAGGAAGGGAAGTCGGGGAGAGGAAATTACCATTGTAATTTTTATTTCATTTTTAACACCACTGTTGTATAGATGTGCTTCAGGAGCAGCTTTACTCCACTCGTCAGAGCTATCCTCCCAATCCTCATCTACCATCCTCTTGCAGCCTCAACACTGCCACTCGCGCATTTGACAATCATTTATTTTGTCACTTGCTACCTTGTGTAATTAAGCTTCCTGTGTTTGCTTTTCCAGTTTTCCTTCAGATGTCAGCTGGGGTAACACGCTGTATACATAACCATGCAAAACATTGTCATTTGCAACGCCAGTTATAAAGCCAATAGCTCTAACATAAGCAAATGCGAGACCTATTGCATGTCCAATGCTTGTTTAGGCTTGCCGGTCATTCATGCTGCTCAGAGATTTGGTGTCCGACTTCAATACAATAGCAATAGGACAATCTCAGTCTCGTCTTGCAGGGATTTTGTTTTTTTTCTCAGAAAGGACAAAGTTCATAGGCGATGTCGCTATCTGCTGCAGTGCAGAGTGATTATTGATATGCCTGGAGAGGGGACGTTAGATCATCAGTATCACTATCTGTCCAGGCTGTTGCCCCAAGGTTAAACCCTAGCACAGGCAATCAAATAGCTCACAGTAGGGAGGTGGTTCTTGCTAAGAGTAGACTGAGCAAGTACTGTGGTCCTAAAAAATACTTCACAACCTATTGCCAGTATTTATTAATTACCAGCACCAGTCTTGGCGGCCAGATTACCAGCGCCAGTAAGATGCTGGTCAGGTGGCACCCGTAAGATGCTGGTTAGGTGGCACTCATAAGATACTGGTCAGGTGGCAACCCCAGTTGTGACCAGTCAACTGACCAGTCCTTACAGTGACTAAGCCGAACTGGACTGGCACAGTTGGGGTTGGTCATACGTAGCCTTGATATGACACATGTAGTGCGCATTATTGACTGCTCTTGCAGCGGTACCACAAAGCAACATTAAAATGCGCTGCAGTTGATAAAACTGGACATCTCCTGTTTCCCTTGGTTGTTTAGATAGCTGAAAACTTGGCTGTGCGTAATAAGTCAGAGCACTGTATTGTCGGGGTGGAACATGTGTTGGTGAGGGTTGAAAAACCCGGAACTACATTGGCAAAAAAAGCAGCTAATAAAGGGTGCAGGGTAGAATGTAGTGCATGCTTCGAGCTGTGTAATAGCACCAATTCATCTGAGCTTCAATACAGTGCATTGTGGTAATAAAGTCATGTATTGTGCAGTGCCCCTTATGACAGCATTGGTGAAGATGGCCAGGTATGACGTGCATACAGATCTGTGACATATATTATGTAAACGTTGAATCTATTTTTTCGAATTAGAAGCACAATATTAGACCCCATAAGGTAAAAATGAAAACACCCCGTCAAACACCCAGTTTTGGTTTGCCCCCTCAGACTGGACAATTGCAGACACCCATGACTGGTGCGGACACCAAACACAGTATCTGGCAGAGGCAGTGAAAGTGGACAGGCTATCCAGTGGCAGTGGACTTCACAAATTAAGTACTGCTGAAGGCCACTCAGTAATGTTTGGGAGGCTGCCCAAACAATAATCATTGGTTTGCATATGTTTTATTTGTTTTTTGACTCCTTCGAGGCCAATCAAACAAACCTAGCAGGAAAGCAAAGTAAAGCAAGTCCCATCCACTAAACAATGGTCATATAGAGCTAAACATTTAACAGATGCATACTATAGAGTTCGGATCTATTTTTTGATGTATCCGGAGGCATTAAACAATTAATTCACAATGTGGAAAATATTTCTTGTGTCCCTTAGAATAGAGTGTTCCATTATCTTAATGATGGCCCCAAACTACTCTGCACAGCTTTACAATTATTTGTTGTCTAAATGAACATTCTAATAATGAAAGGTAATCATGAGCAAGTGTGTTGAAACACATTCTGTAAGTAGAAAGAAAATATGACAGCATTGGTGAAGATGGCCAGGTATGACGTGCATACAGATCTGTGACATATAATATGTAAACGTTGAATCTTTTTTTTCGAATTAGAAGCAGAATATTAGACCCCATAAGGTAAAAATGAAAACACCCCGTCAAACACCCAGTTTTGGTTTGCCCCCTCAGACTGGACAATTGCAGACACCCATGACTGGTGCGGACACCAAACACAGTATCTGGCAGAGGCAGTGAAAGTGGACAGGCTATCCAGTGGCAGTGGACTTCACAAATTAAGTACTGCTGAAGGCCACTCAGTAATGTTTGGGAGGCTGCCCAAACAATAATCATTGGTTTGCATATGTTTTATTTGTTTTTTGACTCCTTCGAGGCCAATCAAACAAACCTAGCAGGAAAGCAAAGTAAAGCAAGTCCCATCCACTAAACAATGGTCATATAGAGCTAAACATTTAACAGATGCATACTATAGAGTTCGGATCTATTTTTTGATGTATCCGGAGGCATTAAACAATTAATTCACAATGTGGAAAATATTTCTTGTGTCCCTTAGAATAGAGTGTTCCATTATCTTAATGATGGCCCCAAACTACTCTGCACAGCTTTACAATTATTTGTTGTCTAAATGAACATTCTAATAATGAAAGGTAATCATGAGCAAGTGTGTTGAAACACATTCTGTAAGTAGAAAGAAAATATGACAGCATTGGTGAAGATGGCCAGGTATGACGTGCATACAGATCTGTGACATATAATATGTAAACGTTGAATCTTTTTTTTCGAATTAGAAGCAGAATATTAGACCCCATAAGGTAAAAATGAAAACACCCCGTCAAACATCCAGTTTTGGTTTGCCCCCTCAGACTGGACAATTGCAGACACCCATGACTGGTGCGGACACCAAACACAGTATCTGGCAGAGGCAGTGAAAGTGGACAGGCTATCCAGTGGCAGTGGACTTCACAAATTAAGTACTGCTGAAGGCCACTCAGTAATGTTTGGGAGGCTGCCCAAACAATAATCATTGGTTTGCATATGTTTTATTTGTTATTTGACTCCTTCGAGGCAAATCAAACAAACCTAGCAGGAAAGCAAAGTAAAGCAAGTCCCATCCACTAAACAATGGTCATATAGAGCTAAACATTTAACAGATGCATACTATAGAGTTCGGATCTATTTTTTGATGTATCCGGAGGCATTAAACAATTAATTCACAATGTGGAAAATATTTCTTGTGTCCCTTAGAATAGAGTGTTCCATTATCTTAATGATGGCCCCAAACTACTCTGCACAGCTTTACAATTATCTGTTGTCTAAATGAACATTCTAATAATGAAAGGTAATCATGAGCAAGTGTGTTGAAACACATTCTGTAAGTAGAAAGAAAATATTGTTGAAGTTGTTCTTTTTCAGTGTTTTGTTTACCTTTAATGAAGATTGTTGATAAAACATTTGCCGCATATTTATGGATTTACTACAATTGCCACATAACTTGCAGATTTCAATATAAATGTTCTTTGTAGCTTAAATAGATCAAAATAATACTGCTAAATAATTTGCTACATAATGCCATACAAATTTCCTTAAATTACTGCATAATTTGGTCCTTGATGCTGCATAATCCTAGTAACCCTCTCCAGAGGGGTTCAGACGTTGTCATTATGATGAAATCTGTATTTTTCACAAAACCATGACATCTTTTCCATTTATTAGTAAGTTTCAGTTCTGTATCAATGCAGGTTGTGCGATAAAAGTCTCCAAGCATGTAATGGATATATATACAAAAATTGTACTGAAAAAAGCATAGTTTAAAGGCACTCTATAACTGGGTCATAATACAAGTTTAAAGGTCCCATTTAAAATTTTGTAAAAATAACAATTCATCAGTTATAGTTAATTGAAGTAACTATAGTTCACGCCCGTGCACAGTGTTGTCATCTATGATACAATAGATAACATCACTGAGGACATCAGAAACTACGTCATACAATGTGGCATGAATGATGTAATATGTTAGGACATAAGCGGTGCATGGGAAGGACGCGAGTTGTAGTTACTTCACTTACCTGCATATTCTGTTAAGCTCAGAGGAGCCATCTCTGTCAATCCATGTCAGCCTATTTTTTGCTCTTGGTAGACATTTCATATCTTTTTAACATTAATTCAAGTACAATCACTGGCTTGGGCTACTGCTGGAGAGCTAATGCAAATTAGCCTCCTGGAGCTTCAGGCATGGAAAGGGTTAACGTTCAAAAGGTTTTCCTTTATATTTATTGAAAATCCAGCTTCCCCATTGAATTGAATTTTAATACCTATTAAAAATAGGTGCTTAATTATTTTTCTAGCAGGTTCCTTCCCCGAGTTAGCAGCATTACTATTTTAATTTGGACTCTTGTATTCTACATATGACAGCCAGGCCTCCCATAGCGAAAATAGCTTTTTGGCCCTTGTCACTGTATTACATGGTAATATTATTTTTCTACATGTCCCACTTTTAAATACCATGCACCCTACCTTGGGGGCTTCAAGGCTACCATATGGGTTGACTTACTGATGTTTCAAAGGGAGGATTTTACCCTTTCATAAAGGGTTATTTTTAGGCCTGGGCGGTAAATTCCGTTCCGCTCGCGGAATTTGGGTAATTTCGTGTTCCGAGGAGAAAGTTGAATTGTCTAAAATTCTGCGTTCCGCAGCTTCGCGGAATTTTTTGCTTGTTCGAATTCTCAAAATGTGTGTTCGCAAGATATTTCCCTTGAACATGCAAACGGCGTTCGCGAACAGGAAAAAAGCATTGTGAACAAGCAATTCCGTGTGAATTTCTGCGTGCTCGCGGAGATTTTTTACCATTTCGCAGAGCTTTGATTGTGGCGTGACTACGCAAATTCTGCCCACCCCTAGTTATTTTAACAGGTCGCTCTGCAGCAGTCGGGTTACACAGGGTCATCCTGTAGCCATGTTTGCACTGTCATTGTAGTGGATGGCACAGTAGGTGCTGCAATCCACAAGTATCATTTAACTTCCAGGTTCTGGGTGCTCTTTTACACCCTAGACTAAGAACTTTCAAGCAGTTTAAATGGTCCAATCAGGAATACACAATTTAACCATGGGTAAAGTGTGAGCACAGGCACATTACTAGTGGTTTGCAGGGTCAAGGTCACAGAGTTCTAAAGCCAGCAAAGCAGTTAAGGTCCAGAAAAAGGTGAAAACTCCGGGGTGACCATACAGAAAAGGCAGTTTTCCTACAGCAAGAGTTAATAGACAGCAGAGTCGGCAGCCAGAATGTGCCTTAATCTACTTAAGCAGGGCCACTTCAGGTCTGCTTTCAAAGCATTGCTTTGGCTAGCAGTTAAAGCCAGAATTAAATTCATGGTTCTAAGCCCAATCCACGGAGTCTTTTAGAAAATGCTCAAAAATATGTGCCTAACCCATCACCATGCCACACTGGGGCCAGAAACAATTGTTCATTGGCTGCTAACCTGATTCAGAAATGGTTGTTCATGCAAATGATAAATGGAGACAAACAATTAGGAGTAAAAGGCCTTGAGCTATGGAATGCTGTCAGCCCTTCCCTGAGATCCAAACCCAATTACATATGCTTCAGGCAACTGCAGAAAACACAATTATTTAGAGACTCCTAATTGACTGGCCTTCCAGACATCCAGGGGCTGCAATCATAGAACATCATCCAAGAATCACTGACACTACCTGATAGGACGTGTTCTACCTTACATAGATTTCCTCAGACTGACCATTGCATCTTGCATCTTTCAAGCTAGTCATCAAAGGGTTACACCTAGCACCTTATAAATTGTTTACATAAACAAGTAGGGGTTTTGTACACCCTGGCCAGTTTGCACATGACTTTCCAGGATCAAATTTTGCTGTTGACATTTTCTGTTTTTGAAGTATTTAACTCCTTACATAGATCCAAGGAAATGTCTAATCAAAAGCTATTGTTTTCTGTGGCTTCACATAGTACCAATATGTATCAGCAGCAAATGGCGCTTGATCTAGGGCTCGGGCCAGTCGTACCCTCTGTGCATTGCATACTGGTACCAGTTCAGGATTGGGCTCTGGGTTACTGGTGTAGTGGTTGGAACTTCATCGTCATCTCACTCTTTAATGTGACAGGAATAAAAAATGTGCATTTCATTTAGTAAAAAACATATTTTGTGCCCCTCTTGGGATTCCACTTGCCCCCCCGGGATTAATACCTCTACCCCTGGCCTGCCTTTGGAGTAGGCGGATCTTCCCTACCCTGGCCTAAAATGATCATCTGGTTCCAGTTAATAAGATTATGGTTTATATTTCAATTTGGGGTCGTATTTTTCCGGCACATTATCTACACATTATTTGACCATCGTGCTAAAATGTTCATAGTAAACCAGTGTTATTTTATACCTGCTATTATTTTTACCAAAAATATCAGCCTGGCTGTGAGTCTGTTCAGAAACCTCCGAACATGTGCCACTGCTTATGATAATCAACACCAAAACCAAGTGAAGGGAATACCCAGGGTTATCAGTATTGCAATTTGAGAGTAGAATGAGTCTTTTAAAAAACATTTTTTTATTAATCCACCACTTGTATTTCTTTCAATCATAACTGTGTACACTAACATGATTTCCTCTTTGAATATTTTCAGCTGTTATAACAACCACGACTTCTACTGTGATCCAGACTCCATACCCACAGCAGCAAGGAGTGCCGCAGAATTACCCAGTGCAGGCACCGTACCCAGGATATCAGCCTTTGCCAGTGCAGCCGTCACAAATGTATCACGGAGGTATGCCAGCAGGGGGGATGCCAACCGCTCCCTATCCAACACCGTACCCAACACCGTATCCTCCACCATATCCCTCACAGGTTGCAGGACCACCTGGTTACCAGGAGACTATGGCAAGTAAGTATAACACTGCTTACGTGTGGATTTAGAGACCTTTACATCCGGGGGAAAATAGGGAGGCGCTGCTTAAAATATGTTGATATACAGACAGATATTTACATAAAGAAAAATAAAGTGGAACAGCAAAGTGAATTATATTATCTACAACGCAATGACAAAAATATTTAGGTGCACAAGAGGCAGAATTTGCGAAAAGTTTAATTGAGGGAAGGGAGAGACATGAGTTTTGGGATATGTTTATGTGGTCAGCATTTGTACAGTGTTATTGACTAAATTATAGCTCTGGCTTTTTGGTCAGCAGCTCAATTTAAGATGGTGATCCACTAGAAACTTTTTGAAGTCTGGAATATTGGTTGACCTTATGCGTCATATCTGTCCTCAGGAGGAGCCTTCAGAAAGGTCACACTGAGAACTCTTCCTCACCTTTATGCTCAGGTCGAAAGAGGAAAATCCTCAACTAGATAGCGGTTTCCCTATTCAGGCCTTTATGTGCATCATAATATGGCACCTCTAGGTTCTTTATTCTCCACCCTTTCTGGAAAGGTATTAATTATCTTGGACCCATCTTTTCTCTTCATCTAATGGATGTATGTATGAATAACCAAATTTCATGCCGAAATGAAAATCTCACCTTCCCCTAGACACATTTTACTGATGTTTTCTAGGGCACCCGGACTCAAAATGTCTGACCTAGAGGAGCCAAGATGGCGACCGGGACGGCAGCGTAGACCCTCGGCTCCGTGAACCTCCGCATCCCGCACGGATATCCTGCAAGAGATCCTCAGTCTGCGCTATGCGATCGTGTTTGTGAACGAGAGTGGCACCCGACCGTGTGACTCCGAGGTTTCTGGCTGCGGTACCGCCGGAGAAATGTGCATTTGAACTTTGCGGCCCGTGCAGCCCTGGAGCCTGGACCTCGAGTGGACGCCTTGGCCGGGTGGCAGTTCAATAACAGCGGCCTGCGGCGACTGGGTGGTGTCGGTCCACCGGAGCGGTGCTAACCTCGGCCTGCATTTCGCCGTGGTCGCTCCCACTGCTAAGCGTAGCGGACCGAGGGCATGCCCGGGGGTGCAATTCTCAGATTCTCCGGTGATTGCCCCTGCCTTTGACGGTGAGCTGCCCGGACGCCGCCCGTAGCTCGCCCTGATCCTTGCGGGCTGCTCCCGGATTTTCGCGGGAGCTGGTCCGTGGTGGGGACGACTGTTGCCCGTGACCACGCAACGGATAATTTTTGCCTGCCCCCGGAACCCGGTCTCCAGCGCCGTGGACTTCGAGGCGCTTGTCCCTGGGTCCCGGCCCCAACACGGGTCGGGCCTCCCCGGCGGCCATCTTGTTGCGATGCAACCTACCATCCTGTCCGCTGGGCCGCAGCGGGAATGGGAGTGTGGGACTTTTGGGAGTGTGGCGGAGCGCTCGCGGAGAGCTGTGCTGGGGTACGGCGACCTCCTAGAGGCCCTTGGTGCCCTTCATTTCTCCTTGGTTCGTGGCGTCGGGGTCTTGGGGAGTATGCTCGATGGTGTGGCATCAGTGTTGGGACAGTGGCGGCCTGCCTGTCCTCAGGTACACGAGGACTTCCCACACTGCACACAGGAGGACAATGTCGCGGCCACCCCTGCGATTAGTGCACACCTGGACACTCCGGACAGTATGCTACCGTGTGATCGGCTGGCTGAGGGTTTGATCTGTTCCGGAGGTATTGGACCTGAGTGGGAGGTGGTGGCCTCGTCCCGTGCACGGCCCCCGGCGACCCAGGGACAATTCCAGCAACAGTTGTCTGCTTTGACTGATTCCGCCTTCCTGGACCTTGTGTGCAGTGCAGATCCTGGGGCAGCACTGGGAAAGACGTCCCTCCATGATGCGGACTGTGTTGGAACTCAGAGACTTCCACCCCATCTGTGTGTGTCGCTTCCCGGTCGTTTCTGGACACTTCTATACCTGGGAACATTGGACATGGCGCTGGGTCGAGGGGTAGGCATGTGCAGAATTGCAAAGAGAGGTCAAGGATAAGGCTGATCCTTCGGGGGTGGTCATCCAGTAGACGGGCGGACTCCGGGGTTGCGTACTCTCATGGCATAGCTGTTCGCATATTAGGTGCATATATGCTCCCCATCTCTCTTTGATATGGTCGCTTTGGTGCTGCTTATTGTTTGCTGTGGGGAGACCTCACCGTGCGGGAGGGAGAAGCCGGGGGTATGTTTTGAAGGCCCTCCTCCAGTTTATTATACTTTCTCTACCCCCCCGTCTGGTGGGGTTCTTTTCTTACTCCTTTTTCCCTGTCTCTTCTATATTTCGGGTCTAGTTCCAGGGCGACAGGCACACTGCTGGGGGGGGGGCCGTACTCATTTGCAGAGGTGCAGGGTGGGGGGTTGGGGGAGGGGATTCTTTAGTCTTTCATCTCTTTTTCTATGGCCTCCTTTTTCTTCTCCGCTTCTTCTTGGTTTTTTCTTTTCTGGGATCAGCGTGGTACACCTCCTTGGTTGTGAATCGTTGCCTTCTCATGTGTGCCACAGTTTCCGGGCTGTTCTCTGGGCGTTAGGGCGGGGGCTTGCAGGCGCAACTGTTTATGATATTCTTCCCCATCCTGAATTTCCTGTGTCTGCGCCATTGATCCCATAGATTGCTGTTTATTGATTACGTCTATTATTCTGCCTGCCTCTTATCGCTGTTGGGAAATTGTCTGGCACCTGATCCTACTGTTTCGTTCCATTATAAAATGAAAAACCCTTTTTTTCCTGGTGTCCTACCTGGGCTGCTCGCTGGCTGGACTATACTAGCATGAAGACTCTGCTCTCCGAGGTGCCGCCTGTGTTCACATTTGATTTTTATTGTTCTGATTGTCTAGCGGCCGGCCCCGGGGGGTTGTAGGCCCATACTTGTTATTGATTGAAATGTCAATAAAGGTTTTTCAAAAAAAAAAAAAAAAAAAAGAAATGTCTGACCTAGTAGGAGGTAGGACCAATAGTTCAGGCACAGATTGAATTTAAAAGTTATATTGTATACGTCCTCCTTGCTATAGGAGCCGGAAGTGTATAAGAAACCCTTTTCTGCCCCCGCAATCTCAGATATGCTTGCTTAAAGGGTCAATTCCAGCAACTAGAAAACAGTTTGAGGGGTTTTTTTTCCACGAATAAGCCCTAAATGCACTTACAATTTAAATATTCCATCATATGGAAATAAGTTGATACTCCCTTATGGAGCCAAGGTTCTAAAACATTTTTCAGAAAAGCCCAGGTGGTGCAGAAAAAAATCTGATTTGAGAAGTTGTTGAATGAGAGCCAAGTTTTGGTGGTGCTCCTACAAAAATTAAACAATAAAGATAAAGCCATATCATTGATTGGACAAGACGACAAAGTCTGCATCAAACCAGTTGCAGCTGGTGTGAGAATCAGAAGACAACTGTAAGGCGTGTTCAAGACGGTTGCCAAGAACAAGTGGACATAAATTGGGTCATATGCTCTGGATAGATTTCACAATTCCTCCATCTCTCCTTACATGAAGGGATTCCTCCACAGTGCCCTTCGGTATTTGGTCTGCCTTTGAAAAGGCGTCTATATCATTTGAATTAACTTCACTGTTCTTCTCCAAGCTTTGTCCCTCTGCCCTGCATTCAAATCGGAAAGGGCTTCACCTGTAAAGTGAGGTACAGATCCAACTCTTTCAAGATCTCTGTACCAGCTCACTCCATTACTGATTGACTGGATTTAAGGAAGCAGAGTAGTCTTTCTGAGTGGGGAGCTGGGCTCCTGCATCCCGTTGAGGATGCCAGCAGCCCTTTAGAAGACAGGCTACACAAAGTAATCCATACTGGTGCATTGTCACCATGATAGTATTTCAGCATTTTTGTATCTCCCTCCCCACCCTTGCTTCTTAATAGTCCTGGAAGTTCTTCTGGTGCTCTGGATACCGATGTCCTGGTTTTCTATAGCTGTACAGACATTTGCATAGATCTCTATGACCTCAAATATCATGGCCCCAGGCAAAAAAAACAGGATAGCGCAAAATGCTTGAGCAGGGATATTTTTAAGTCTATGAGAAAAGTCAACCAGTCAACAGCATGTTTTAAAGGTCCTGGCAAATTGTTGGTGAGTGAAACAATCCTTACAGAAGGTTGCATCTTGCCTTTTTTGCTGGATACCAATAGTTAGCACTGCCGGAAAAATGACTGGGAAAGTTAATAAGGCATAAAGCTGGTTTGCAAGAACTGAGGACTGGTGCCATAGTTGATCTTGAACACCACGCACAAGGCCTTGAACTAGACCATGGCCTTCTACAGGTAGGTGTAGCGATTAAATCAGCAAAGTTGACATATTGAATGTTCATGTTCTTTGGAACAAAGTGACCAGCGGTCTTTTGTATAGTTTGGTGATTCCCAAGGGTGTACTAATATTAGCCTAATCACCAACATATAACCTCATGTGCCAAGAATTAAAGACAAAGCATTAACGTTTGATGTGAAACAGGAGAAACACATAACTCGTGTTGTGGCTGAATTGCATAATGTGAAACCAGAAAAACTGAGCTTTATCCCAGATTCCCCTCTTGACTAAATTGTGTTATCGTAGGTAAATGTTATTTGACCAAGCTGCCTTTTTCTACATTATCATATATGAGAGCACATTGAAATATACCAGTTTGTAATATGCTCTGTATAAAAGCCTATCTTGATTATGATTTAATAGCCTATAATTTTGCTCCATGTATAAGCATCTAGCCTACTTGTAGCATGCACATGACAACTTACTTGCCTTTTAGTTCATTAATAGCATTGTGGTCAGAGGGGGCGAGTTTGAATGTTTCAAAGTTCCTATTTAAAAACTCACTTTTAATAAATGCCTCTCAGGGCTGTTATATAATCTGAGTAGACTAAGGTGAAATGCTTCTGTATATTGAAGAAATGCACTTGAATTTTGAAGAGATTTATCATATTCCTACATGTTTGTAGCACTGTGTACTTGTCAAATATTTTCATGGCTCGGCTCGTGCACGAGTCCCAAGTTTTTAAAGCCAAGCCAGACCCTTAGTTTGGCTCTTGCTGTTAATTTGTTGGTTCACCCACCTCTACTAAGAACCCATCAATATTTGCAGCCCTTGTGCCTATGATCCCGGTCATCTCTACTGATACAGATTGGGATTAAAACTACAACTAACAATACAAGAGTTCAGCAAGGAACCAGAATGTAAGCAAGCTTACATTCTGGTAAGCTTGCTTGAACAGCAGGAACAAGATTGGGGGGGAAAGTGTCACTTACTGAAGGAGTGAGGGCCCGAGAAGGTGGCAAATCTTCTCTGTAAAGGGGCCTAGGTCCTTGTGAAAAAGTCAGCTAGGTTTGCATAAAGCTGTCTAACCTAGTTAACAATGTGTAGATCCAAAGTAGCAGAGGATGTCTGGACTATCTTCAGCACTTACGTATGTGTATAAGTTGCCACAGATAGACAAACTAAGAAATAATGTGCTTCCCCTCTAATGATCTTGCTGTATGGTCCATTATCACAAGACTAGTGGGCATGAAGAGTACTTACCCGAGCATCTCAGAATTGATGTTTATCACATTTCTTGTGCACATGCATGAGAAAAACATTCACTGCATGGCCAAGCCATGTGGGTGGCGCATTGGTGTAAGGTTCAGCAGCAAGAACACTCAAAACAATTAACACAGAATAGCTCTTAGAATTGGGAGCCAACATTTATATCTCCCCCGTTATTATTTAGAATTTTGGGCTTTGATATTCAATAAGGAAAGACCACATGTGGTACATAAGAATTATTATCCAATTACGCATATTATGAGAAAAAGATCAGGTTACTGAATTAATACTGGTCATCAGATTCAAATGAAACTTGTAACACAAACAGTCAAGGGCAATATATGAAAATATGTACAACTCCTTTAGAAAAAGATTTATTTTGTCAAGAGTATAGGGAGATGTTATAAGAAAAAAAAAAGATCCAGAAGCTGTATGTTGCTGGATAATTTTCAAACTAAATGGGGGAAATTCTGAAATAAGGAAAGCTGTTGTACTTGAAATGGTTATTGTAAAAAATGTATTTCATCCTATGAAGTATTTATTTTGTCTCAGTAAATTTACAGCAGGATCCTACCTCTGTCCTAGTGTGTTTAAAACCTTCTAGCCTTCGTTTCAAAGGGTTATTGGGATTCCCTCCACTCTGATATCAATCAATCAAGTATATTTGTAGAGCATGATTTGTCACCCGGGAGGGTATCCAGGCGCTTGCTGTAGGTCTCACTCGAAGAGCCAGATCTTGAGCCCCTTCCTGAAGTCGGTCATCAAGGGCGAGGTGTGGAGGTGGAGGATGTTCCAGGCTTTGGCGGTGAGATGAGAGGAGGAGCATCCTCCGGCATGGCAGTGGCTTATGAGAGGGGTCTGTGCGATGGCGAAATGTGCAGATCGGAGGTTTTTGGCGGGGCAGTGAAAAAGCAGGCGGGGTTCATGTAAGCGGGTCCTTGGTCGTGGAGGGCTTTGTAGGCATGGGTCAGGACTTTTTAAATGGCACATCATCTGGACCAGGAGCTAGTGGAGGTCTTTCAGGTGCTGGGTGATGTGGGTTCTCTTGGGTAGGTTGAGGATCAGTCTGGCAGCTGCGTTCTGGATCGTCTGGAGTCTTTCATGAGTCCGGTGGTTGTGCCAGAATAGTGCGTTGCCGTAGTTCAGTCGGCAGGTGATTAGGACATGCATTACTGTCTTCCTGATGCTGTTGGGGAGCCACTTGAAGATTTTGCGGAGTGTATGGAAGCAGGCTGAGGAGCCTGGGTTGACCTGACGTTTCATGGAGAGTTTGTTGTCTAGGAGGATGCTGAGGCTGTGGGTGCGGCCTTTTGGTGAGGGGGTGGGTCCAAGTTCCAACGCCACCAGGAGTCATTTCAGAAGGCGGTGAGTTTGCCACTGATGAGAACTTCCGTCTTGACTGTGTTGAGTTTAAGGCAGTTGTCCTTCATCCAGGCTGAGATGATCCAGGCTGAGACGATCTTCATACAGTTGTAGAAGTTAGTCTTTGTTGAGGTGATGTCGGTTGAGAGTGATAGGACGAGCTGTGTGTCGTCCGCGTAGGGGATGATGTGCGATCTGAGGATGTCTGTGAGCGGTGTCATGTAGATGTTGAAGAGTGTAGGGCTCAGGGATGAGCCTTGGGGAATGCCATAGATGTTGTGCTTCACTATCACTATTATGAAAGACCTCTAGTGGCAAACATTAGACCTAGGGTTTTTCCAGTCATTTTGGTGGGGTCTCTAGTCACTTGGCACAGAGCCAGCAACTCTAGGATGGCCTCTTGCTCTAAGTGCACAAAATAATGATCGGCCCAAAGATTGAAGTTACCAGCGGGGTTTCTCGGT
Organism: Triturus cristatus; assembly: GCF_964204655.1. Classification (NCBI taxonomy): domain Eukaryota; kingdom Metazoa; phylum Chordata; class Amphibia; order Caudata; family Salamandridae; genus Triturus; species Triturus cristatus. Next base: position 270,352,183 of record NC_140592.1, on the reverse strand, counting down.
TGGTTCAAGTATGAGCTGAGGGAGGCCTGCTAGTTTTTATGCAAAGTGCCGTAATTTCAGAGCAGCAGTTTTGAACCACAAAAACTACCCATTAGTGACTGTGGTCATGTGAAGGGGCAGATTTTGTTTGACAATGTGCAGTTCTGCCCAAACCATATTAGTGGAAGGCAAGTGAGAGAATAGCAATAGAATTCCTTAACTGGTAAAGGCACTCCACTATCATTGGTGGTTGTGATATGCTCTACATTAAGAAATGCGTAGCTCAGAGGGATAGCCACTGCAACATGCACACCAGATTAGCCTGTGAGTTAGATATAGATTTCAGTCAAATGTCATTGTATTGAATGACCATTGATAATAAGCATAACTTTTGCTGACGTGTAGGGTGGACATTTGCTCCACCAGGTTACACTGTCTGGCAATAGATTTGTGAGGCTTTTTTTAGGGCCACATCTTTCTTATCTTCTTTTATTAGTTGAATGAAGAATGTGGAGTGAAATAGACTCAGTAGACTTGGTTTTGGCTTTCTTGAGTATGAAGAGTAACCCAGAATATCAGACTTTATCTCCCACAATGGGGTATTTCACAACTCTATTTGTTAGTAATAAACAATAGTTTAAAACATCCCATATTGTGGACCTTGTGTGGTAAGGAACTGGGAATTATTTGGGGGATATTTCTGATTTGGCTGGTCCGGTGGTACCTTTCTACATTTTCTCCACTCATCTTTATCTACAAACACATTGACAAGCAACGTAAAAACTAGCTTTGTAATATGATCTTTACTATCCCTCTGTGATTTCCTTCACATTTGTTTTCTTATACCTTGACTTTGGCAAAGGACAAACGTCTGGTTTTCCGGAGGAAGAGTACCATCTATCTCAAGAGGAGGGACCGAACACCTTGGCTCTGATTTAAATTTCTGACCCTAAAACATTGGTGATAAAACTTTAACTTTCAGCAATATTAGCTGACAATATCCGTGAGGAAAGCAGCAAGGTGGGTTTTGAATGGGTAGTTTGGGTTGTTGGAAGGCTCTATTGCAAACTTTGATAGCCCATCGCGCTTGTTTAATTTATATCTGAGAGTTTTGCAGTGATTGGAATGTCCAAGCAATACATTTGCTTACATATGGTCATGTAGTAGCCAAATGTCATTAGGCGTGACAAGGGTATACCTAGGAGTCTGAGGTACACAAAATGAATACTAGGACCGTAGGTTCGGGGAAGATTGAATACGAATTGGGAGAGGAGTTGCCCTAACGGCTAGGGCGGTCGACCTCGAATCTGGGGAACTGGGTTCGAGTCTCGGCAATGAACATCCTGTGATTCTGGGCAAATCACTTAATCTCCCCGTGCCTAACAAAAAATGTATGTGTTCACATGTAATGCAACTGGTGCTATGTAAAGCGCTCTGATAACCGATTCTGGTCAAGTTCGCGCTATATAAAACTCTGTAAAATAAAATAAATAAATAAATATAATCTTCCTCAACCAGTGAGATTTAAACCTACTCATCAAAATGCTGGCACAAGCATGCCCCTTTGAGTAGAAAACGTCATCTCTTACTCTATTGGACCTTTCATCAATGGCTTACTTTAAATAATTCCCTACCACCATTCTGGAAATCCTCCATACATTTTGCCCATTAATACATTTTGCTTATCGTTATAAATTTGGGTGTTTCAGTACCAGCATTTTTAACCGGAACAAATTAATTTGAGAATAAATCAGAGTCCAGGCCACACATCAGTTACATGACAATGATAAGGCTTGTCCGAGTTCTTATGTTGTTCCTCAAGATAGAATTTGGTATTTTTGAGGTATGTGTGGCTGCAGTATGCATACTTCAGCCATATAGTGTTGGGCCTGGATGCATGCAAGTTGTTTTTCTTCAAAGAAGTCTTTCAAATCATGAGGCAGTGTGACTTCTCCTCTTGCTGGTAATTCAAATGGTCGTCCGCTCCATTGGTAGATTATGTTCTTTCCACCATCAGATTAGGATGTGCGCTTCCGTGCTCTTTGTCGACACAGTCACAGGGCTCTCTTCGATCTACCCAAATTCCTCCCCTCCCATCTATATTGTTCTTCGATTGCGTCCTTTTACTCTTCATTTTAGGTCGACTGTTACTTCTTTCAAGCGGTTGACCTTGGCCCCGCACGGGCCTTGTCCTTCGATGCCTACCTCTGTCTCAGCCGCGTACCTCCACCATGCCTCGACGATGATGGATAGGACACCATTCAGATACTGTCCTCCCTACCATGCGAAAAATCCTCGGAGCGACCTTTATCAGGTCTGTAATTTTTGACTCTCACTTGAGCACAACCAGGCCATCTGCAGCTCATTGCGTTCCAAGACTCTTCGCTACTGTCGACTCGAGATGTCGCGCAGCAGCAATGATGACACCCCACTCCTCTTCGTTCCCGAGGACATAAAGGGGGAACATCATCTACAGCCTTCTAAAGCATCAGATCTGAGCTGGAAATCGAAGATCTTCGCAAGCCCAGCAGTCTGCGTACAGCACTCACTTCCCCTAGACATCAATCTCAAGTCGAGCAGCCCCCATAAAAAGGGCACACAGCCACTCTGTCATGCCATAGTCCGGTTTTTGGACTGTCACTGCCTTTGGGGCATGGTTGGCAACGACAAACTACTTTGGACGCTCTGCCCAGCTCTGACTTGGTGCCGAAGAAACTCTTGAAGCTGACCACATCGGTGCCAGCACCAAGCCGACCTTTGACGCAGACTACATCTGCCTCAACGCTGACCTGACTCTTGATGCTGAAACCAAAAGCGCCTTCATAGCCGACACCTTTGGCATCGACCAACAAATCTGCTGTTGGTGCCGTCACTGTCAAACCAATTCTCAACAAGCTGTGAGAGGAGGTCGATGCAAGGCAGAAACACCTGGTAATTTATCTGCCGGGGTCCACTGCTGCTCCAGCTCTCAAGCGCAGGTTGTTCTTTGAGGAAGGTTTGGATGTTCTAATTCCAGCAAAACAATGCAAAAAGGCGGATAGGGCGATCACCCCACTCTCAACCATACCCTCACCCTGTTCCGCAGCTTTCACCTTCCAGGAAACCGACCCTGACTTGTACCCTGCCCATCCCTCTCCTCCAGATGATCCTACTTCCTATCAGGAGCTGGTTGGCAGAACAGCCCTATTCCATAAGGTGGACCTTCATACAGAGCCCTTAAAGGATGACTTCCTCTTTCAAACCCTCTCCTCCACATACTACTCTAGTGAATACAGTGAATAAATCCCTATGCTTAAGGGTATGTTACGCCACATACCTGACATCTTTTTTTGTTTTATTATTCTTTTTATTAATCAACACACAGTAGGCTTCACATATCCTTTTTATGTGGCGTAGTCAGGTCATTACACACAATTTCATTTGTCTGTCATCACAATTCCCCATATCATACATGATCCCCACAGATTATCCAGGCATGTATAACAGCCATACCATACCCCTATCTCTAACCCCTGTAAGCTCTCAAATCACCCTACACTTTTCCCACTTCTTGGGGCATCCTCTGGCTGTATATTATTTTTATTTTTTTTAATTTTTTATAGAGTTTTTTATATCGCGAACTAGACCAGAGACATCGGGTATTACAGCTTTACATGAGCACCAGTTTCGTTACAGAAGGACACATTCATTTTTGTTAGGCACGGGGAGATTAAGTGATTTGCCCAGAATCACAGGATGTTGAGCGTCGTTGCTGAGACTCTAACCCGGTTCCCCAGCTTCGAGGTTGACAGCTCTAGCCGTAAGGCTACATCCTCTCCCCAATGGTATAGACCACTTGTATAGACCACTTGTTCGGCACTCTGGCACCAATTCAGGTCTGCCATCCAATCATCATCTACCGGGGGACCGTAGCACCCGATGTCCTTGCAATATTTCGTTTTACAACCCCAGCCGGTAATCTAAGACAGATTTCTTTAGTCCTAGGCCAGTCCTGGCCCCCTTTTATCCCCAGCAGGAGCAAGCCGTGCTCCACCGCGATCTCCATTACCCCTGCCATTATGGACGTGATTTGGGTCCAGTAATGTTGAATAACTCTACAGTTCCATAATGTTTGATAGAAGGACCCCTCGCCCCCTTCTGCGCATTGGGGAATGGGCTCTTCCAATTTTTGTGTAGGAGGACCTGTTCATAATAAGATCTATGGAGAATCTTAAGCTGGACCAGTCGGAATCTCACTCTGATGGAGATCTCCCGAACGGCTTGGAGGGCTTCTGTCAAGTCCTCGTTCTCTAGTGTTTTCCCCAGATCGCCCTCCCATGTCCACCTTAGGGGGCCCAGCAGATCAGGGGAATTGTTGAGTAATTTCTTATAGATTAGGTATACTCCCTTCTGTGACACTGGCTCTGTTAACAAACGGTCCTCTAGTGGTGTGGCATCGGGCAATTGCTTCCCCTATTGGAAAGTGGTAGTTTAGTGCGTGTCCCAGCTAAATGTGTCGGAAAGGCTCTGAGTCAGCGAAGTCATATTCTTTTTGCAGATCTTGAAACTGTATGTATGCATGGTTTCTCCAGACATCGAGTGCTCTGTCAATTAGTCTCCATTTATGGAATCCACCCAATCCAGTTACCTCTGACAGGAGTGTGCTGTACCACAGCGAAGTCAGGGATGTTGGTTTCCCTCTCCAGCCCAGGAATTTGGTAGCTTTGTGCCATGTGTGTACTACGACTTGTGTGTGTTGTGGCCAGTCATCCCTGCCCTTCTTACAATACTAGAAGTCTCTCCCATCCCCCCAAGTCCATGCACCCTCGGTCTACTCTGTATGCAGTATCCTGGTGGTCCACAAACACCCAATCATTAATATATTTGGACATCGGGGACCCCCAGGAGACTTAGGTGGAGAAGGGGAAAGTCATAGACCCCTCTCAGTAGTTTAGCCAGCACGATTCTTGGTGCTCCCCCTTTCCACAGCAGTTTTCAAACTGTCTGGCCAGTTCCAGCAAAAATCGCAGATGGAATCTTGTACAGTGTGTTCTGCATTACGTAGAGCAGTCTCGGGAGGGTCATCATCTTATATAGGGTTGCCCTGCCTGCCAATGGCAACGGGACAGATTGCCAGTGCTTCGCATATGTTTTTTAGTCGCCCGAGTTGCAGGTCAAGGTTCAGCCTAAGGAATTTGCGTGGGTCATGCGTTACGTATATTCCCAAGTATTTGAATCCGTTTGAGCACACCGGGGCCAAGCAGTTGTGCGGCAAGCAATGGGCCTCCCCGACAAGGGGTAAATCACTGATTTAGCCCAGTTGATTGTGTAGCCAGAGTGCTCCCCGAATATTCAAAGGATTTGGATTACTCTGTGAATGTAGTACTTGGGTCGGGCAACATATAATAGCACATCATCGGCATACAGGGAGATTCTTTCTTCCCACCCTCCCAATGTGGGTATGCCCCAGATTATGGGGTCTCGGTGGATCCATGTCGCCAGGGGTTCGAGGGCCAGGGCAAAGAGCATTGGGGATAGTGGGCAGCCCTGCTGGGTGAACCTATGAAGCTTAAAACCTAGTGAAGTTGTTCCGTTTACCTTGACCATTGCCGTAGGGGCTGTGTAGAGTAGTTTGACCCAGGCTCTAAACTTTGGGCCCAAATTTTTCCAAGACTGTAAACATGTAATTCCATTCCACAGAATCAAATGCCATCTTAGCGTCTAAAGCCATCGCCACCGTTTCTATATCTGTTCCGGGTCTGGTTGGGGGTGTGTGTGGGGGTGTGTGTGTGTGTGTCCGTCCCTGTCCCGAGTTACGGAGGCCCTGTTCCACTAAAGAGGCTGGAGCATTGCTGGGTCAGCTGTTGCAGCGTTTGTTTCCCACCAGGGTATTGGTAGCTTCGGAGTGCAGATTAAGGAAAGGGCTGCTGCCTGGGGCAGCTCGTCACTGTATCTCGACTCACAGTCCGCCCGTCATCTGCATGAGGGGCTTGGACGTCGAAGGGGACTCAAGGAAGCCTGAAGACTACAATTTTAATCCATGGCCATCCATCTGGGCATGTCACACCCTCCCTGGCTAGCAGATGTCAATTTGGGTTGGACATATTTTTTGTTTTCCCCGCGCAACAACCCTCCCGTTATGATGAACTCTGGGAACTGTAGTCTATTACAGCAACTACAGAGGATGTGTCATCATGTGATCGCAGGGGTGAAAGCCTCAACCAATGGGAGGTCTTTACAGCATTTAAAGGTTTGGGTGGAGTAGTGCCGGGATTTCAATGGCATCTGAGGAAGGCGATTACTCGCCAAAATGCATTGTGCCTGTTGCCCTAGTAAAGACTTCCAAGATATTCCCCAGTGTGGCCTCCAACTTCTCTTCAAATCGGAGGGGTTTTGCTTGGATATATATATATATATATATATATATCTTCCACTTCTCAACAGTCCACAGGGAGAAGAACAGCACTCAGCAGGGTTTTGAAGTTTGGAGGTAGTTTATTCCAGCAAAATCGATAAAAGCGTCTGTGCGTTTCAGATATATATATATATATATATATTATATATATATATTTTTTTTAAGGCCTGTGGCTTTAGCTACACATGCTTCACATACTTCTGCCATAAAGTGTTGTGTCCGGATGTGGGCAAGTCGTTTTTCTTCAATGAAGCCTTTCGAGTCACTAGTTCGTAGGTCCTCCACCTGGTGATTATGCGCATGGACATTGAATCCATTGTTAGATTGCTTTCTTTTCACCATCTGGTTCGGACATGTGTGCCTGCGCTTCGAGGCTGTTACAGTGCTCTTTTCCGTTTGTGCAATACTCTCACCCTCATCTGTATTGCTTCTGCATATCGAGGTAAATTGCAATCTCTCGTTGAGACGATGCATTTCGACTGCAGCCCCCTCAGGGCCTCACCCTTCGGGACCTTTTCCTCAAACTCCTTCAGGTTCTCCAGAGACTGCCCTTCCGTTACTGCCCTCGCTGCCACACAAAATGTCCCCGGACCTCTGTAATCTGTGTTTGTCATCAGAACACAGAGAGGTTAATTGAGAAGCCTGCTGCTCCTTCCACTGCAAGTAAACCCTCAAGGCTTAAAATGCAGCAGAGAAGCATCAAGGACACTCCGGACTTCTTTGGCTATAAGGACTTGAAAAAACATCCTCCATCATCGGTTGCGGAAGAAAAGGCGTTTTCCATTGAGGGCACTTCCAGCTCTCACCTCGAAGTCGACTTAGAGATGGAGGAAGTCACACAGGCTCAACAGTCTGTGAGTATGGTACCCCCTGTCCCTCAACACCATATCGAACACTCCAAGACTCGTCTTGATTGAGACCATCGGTCCAACACTGTCTTCTGGCCATGGTCGGCACCAAGCAACTGGTACAAATGCACCAGCTTGTGCCAAAACACCAACCAAAGCCTTCGGCGGTGACCACCTCGGTGCTGAGCCGACTATTGATACTGAGCCGACAGTCTGCGTCCACCGCTTCCACATCGAGTGGAACTTTGGCACCCAAACCAAAACCTGGATCAGATCCGAAAGCCTGAAAACAGGCTTCCAAACCTCATTCCGTCAAGCCAGTGGAGCCCATTCTCCATTGACAAATCCACATCCAGCCGCTTACCGGCTGTGTCCTTGCCAAGCCTTCGGCTCCAATTCCTCCACCACTGAAAAGGCAACTGTCTTTCCAGGAGGCTCCTGACTCAACGGTACCATAAAAAAAAACGGAAAAGGTCGGACCAGGTCACTAGCCCTTTACCTCCTCCTCCACACTTGCCATCTCCAACACCTCCACAACTTCCACCACCACCAGACTCACCTTCTCCTCCACAGTCTGCTGGAGACCCACTAGACATCTCACCTCAGGGTCTACAATATGATACAGGTGGGCACGGTGGCACCACACCCCGACCCCTAGGACTCCTATGATAGTGACCCTCCAGGGGACACGGACCCATACTTGTATCCCGCCTCCCTCTCTCCTCCTGACAACTCAACAGCATACCAGGAGTTAATTAGTAGCGCTGCAGCCTTTCACAATGTACAGTTCTATAAGGAACCCTTAAAATAGGATTTCCTCTTTGAGATCCTGTCATCTACCCATTGGGCTACTTTACCTATGCTAAACGGTATGCTAAGCCACACTGAGATCATTTTTTAAAACCCTCTTAGAGCTAGGGTTATAAAACCCAAGGTAGATAAAAATGTAAGGCCTCCCCATCTTACCCTTAGACATTAAGGACCAATTACCACCAGACTTGCTAGTGATTACCACAGCTCGCAAGCAGGCTAACCTGCAAGCTAGCAGATATCGTCTTCCACCTGAAAAAGAGAGCAAGCGCATTGATGCGGCAGGGAAAAGGAAAGGGTTGTGGCACAACATGCCAGTCATTGGCGTATTGCCAACTCAATGGGCTTGGTTGCTCGATATGACCATCCCCACTGGGATGAGATGGAGGACCGGCTACAATATCTCCCAGAAGAGCATAGAAAGAGATGGCAAAAACTTGTCACAGATGGCAAGCTAATATCCAATACCTCCTGGCACTGCAGCCAGAGGCATCAATGCCAGCATCTTAATTTGAGGGAATGCATGGCTTCATATTTCTTATTTAAACCAGAGGTGCAGCAGAATCTTCTTAATGTACCCTTTGACAAAGAACAACTCTTTGGTCACCAAGTTGACCAGGCCTTAGAGAAACTTAAATAAGACATAGAGAAGGCCCTTCAAAAATCTACTCCCATGGCTCTTTTCTCCACTTCAACTATCGTGGCCTTTCCAAAACCACCTTTTCGGACTCCTCCACCTATTATTACCACTCTAATCAAGGTCAGCACTCCTCTCCAAGAGGTTACTTAGGGGCTCCTACAGGGGACAACAATGCCAAGTGTAGAGCCAAATGTGCTTCCCCACACTGTGCAACACATACCTCCAAAGCACCCTCTCCTCCCCCCTGACCATATAACATCTGTCTAGGTCATTTACAGGATTTGTTTACCCAAATGGCAATCAAATACATCAGACCTGTGGATGTTGCACATTATCTAACATGGTTATTGTGTGGAGCTCATTACCACACCTCCCAACATTCCACTTCACTCTCATAGGCTATCAATAGAACATCAAACACTGCTCAAACAGGAAGTTCAAGCTCTTATTCTCAAAGGAGCTATAGAACCTTTAGAACTTAAGGTTCAGGGGTGTACTTCATAATCCCCAAAAGGATCGATATTTAAGGACAATTTTAGAACACAGGCCCCTAAACCAATACATCCTGTCAAAGCACTTCCATGTGGTCACTCTCCCAGACGTGATCCCGCTTCTCCAACAAAGCAACTTTCTGGCAGCTCTGGCCCTAAGGGACGCCTATTTTCACATACCAATACACCCAGCATATTGCAAATACCTAAGACTTGTGATATCTGGGAAACATTGAGTTGAAAGCTATGACTAATGCATCTTGGGTATTCACCAAGTGCCTAGCAGTGGTAGCTGCCCATCTACGCAGACATCCACTTATCCCCATATCTGGGCGATTGGCTTATCAAGGCCAGCACTCCTCATCAGTGCCAGCAACACAATCAAGCTACCATTAATCTGCTCCGTCACTTAGGTTTCACCTTCAGTGTCGCTAAATCTCACCTTTAACCCCTGCAGGTACAACCTTATCTAGGAGCTATTCTAAACACACAAGAAGGATTAGCCTATCCCTATACTGGGCGAATCCAAAATTTCCAGACGTTGATACCCCACTTCCAGACAAATCAACAGCTCACAGTGAGAACAGTCGTGCGGCTCCTAGGTATGATGGCTTCCTGCATTGCCATTGTACTACATTCATGACTACACATGCATCCGTTACAGGAATGCTTAGCGCAACAGTGGTTTCGGTCACAGGGTCAATTAGAAGATTAGTGTTGATAGACCGCCGCACTCATCACTGTTCAGTGGTGGAACATCAACAACCTTTTACAAAGTCGGCCCTTGCTCCACCCTGTTCCCCACATTACTCTGGCAATGGGCGCATCACTCACAGGCTGGGGTGCACACTTGCAGGATCTCACAAAACAGGGTCTTTGGGACGCCAAAAATCAGAATCAGAATGCTAGGTGAACAGCTTCAAGCGGTTCACTTAGCATTGAAAGCATTCCTTCCTCACCAAATTGGCATTGTTTTCCTATTCCGGATGGACAATATGACAGCCATGTACTATCTACAAAAACGGGAGGGGATGTGTGGGCATATTCTCTGCAGGTATTGAGCCTATCTCAGACAGTTTGGCGCTGGCTGTACATCACAACATTCATCTGTTAGAGGAACACCTCATAGGAACAGACACCGATTTTGCCAACCTCCTCAGCAGGATGCGGCAAGAAGTGCACAAGTTGGAACGTCACCCCAAGCCCTCCTCCCTTATTTCCACAGATGGGGTTTCCCTCAAATAGATTTGTTTGCTACCACAAACAATGCCAAATGACCAGATTTCGACTCCAGGTTCCCTCACCAACTATTCAAGGGCAATGCTCTATGAATGAACTGGTCAGGGATATTTTCCTACACTTTTCTGTCTCTCTGTCCATTTCTGGTTCGAAAACTCAGGCACACCTCTCTCATACTCATACTAGTGGCTCCCACATGGGCCTCTCAGCCCTGGTTCACAATACTACAAGACCTCTTAGTAGTTCCCTACGAGAATCTTCACATCAGGCCAGACCTTCTCACTCAGAACCATGTAGAAATCGGGCACCCATATCTCAAGGCATTCAACTGGTGATTTGGCTCCTGAGGTCATAGAATTCGTTACCTCAACCTCCCAACTCAAGGTACTACAATTTTTAAAGAAGCCCGTAGGCCTACGACTAGTGCATGCTCCGTGGCTAAATGTAAAAGATTAGTTTGATATTGTCACACTGAACAAATGAATCTCTTCAGTGCCACAGTACAAAACGTTGTTTTAACTGCTGCATTTATAGCTCTCTTGGTTTGCATTCACTTCTATATGGTTGCATCTTGTTGCAGACAACCCCTATTTTTATTCAAAATACCACTCATTAAAGCTTTCATGAAAGGAACTTAAGACTGATTCCACCTGCACCTTCCTGGAATGTTGTTTGCCCCCTACAATGTCTTTCTTGGAAAGTGGCATATTTAATTGCCATTATCTCATATCGACATGTTGGTGAGCTCCAGGCATTAACTTTGGAGGAACCTTTCTTCCTACTCCACTGGGACAGAGAGGTTATTCGCACGTACCCCAAATTCCTTCCAAAGGTCTCCTAGTTTCACCTCAATCAATCAATTGTGTTGTCATTTTTTTCCCTCAACCAGACTCTGTTGCGGAAAGGGCTCTCTTTACTTTAGATGTCGAAAGACCCCTTATGTGCTATGTTGATATAACTAAAACGTTTTGGAAGACAAGACTACGATTTGTTGCTTTTTCGCCTGCATATATCCAAATCGGGCACTGCCAGAGGGACAGTGAAGTCCCTCTGGCAGTGCCTGATTTGGATATATGCATGCCCTAGGAGGTGAGTTCTCTTGGTTTTAACATGTTATGTTAAAACCAAGAGAACTCACCTCCTAGGGCACACTACTCAAAAGATAGGAACTTTTATTGCTTTCTTAGGCAACATCTCAATAGCTGACATATGCAAAGCAGCTACATGGTCTAGACCACGGCCTATCACTAAACATTATTGTGTTCATGTTTTAACATGCCAACAAGCTAATGTATGTCATGCAGTGCTACATACACTCTTTCAAATAACTGCAACGCCCACAGGTAAGCCACCGCTGTTGAGGGACACTGCTTTTCAGTCTATGCAAAGCATGTGTATGTACAGCTGCACATGCCTCAAACAGATTATATCTGATGGAGACATCTAGTCACAGATTCCTTACCTTAGAACTTCCAGGCATCAGGCTAAAACTGGACGATTTTTTATAGTAGTACCCCTGCGTGCTGATAGGTGGGTTGATCAACTCCGCGTGATGTCGCATGAGTTTGGTTCATCGTCGTGACATCCGGGTCATTTATATTGGCACCACCTTGGCGCACTGACATAAGTTCTTTTCTTTCTGCACCAGCAAGCGCACATCCGTCGTAGACAGCTACCCCCTGTCAATTTTTGGAAGACTTTTCGATTTTTTGTCAATCTAGCGGTGTGTAGGATGTCCAGAAAGAAGACCTCTGGGTTCAAACCGTGCGGCGCATGTCACCGTGCCATGTCGGTCACGGATCCTCATCTCATGTGTCTTTGGTACCTGGAGCGCGACCATGACCCAAAGTCGTGTTCCAACTGCCAGGCCATGGTGCCGAAAGCTTTGAGGGAGCGGTCCCTAAAGCTGCTTGCGGTCAGCACCTAGAAGATGTCCCCGGAGGTCTCGTTCCCGGTCGAGAGGAAGGTATGAGCACCGCTCCGAGGGTTCCAAGTATTCCTCTTCTGACAAAGTTGTCGATTTCAGTTAAGAAGCACCATAGGAAGGAAGTCCCCTCCGTCTCATCAGCGCTCGAGGCCCCGCTCCGAGGGGCAGGTGTCCAGGTTGACTCTCTCTCCCTTTCCAGGGCCGAAAGCGACCCCCTGCCCGGTTGAGAACTGTTTATGAAGCCATGTGTGCTGTATTTGAGCGGCCTGATCCTGCCGGCACACCTTCGGGCCCCGCAGGTTCATCAGAAGGAGAGTCCATGGGTTCTGCGCTGCCAGCTCTGGCCCCGGTGCCCAGGACTCCTCTTGGATCCGTTCCCAGATCTGGACCGACGCCAGTCGTACCTCCTAAACGACTTCCCTGGACCCCCTTCTGATGACGAGACCCTCGGCTTTACTAGGGCCCACTGGCTGCGCCTCCCCTATCCTTATTCCTGATGATTCAGAGCCAGCTGGGCGTCCACCAACGCTTAGACTGGTGCAAACTGAGCCGTTGGGCTCCATGTTGTATCCTGTGCCTTATTCTGCAGGACTAGGATTGGATGAGGATTGGGAGGGTCAGCAGGATCCCTTAGAAATCCTCCTTTTCAGTGAAGAACTGGACTGGTACAAAGACCTGGGTGATGGCAGCAGCTTGGAAACCTCCCCAGAACCTGGCATGCTGTCTCCCCTAACCTGGCAACGGAGGAGAGGGCTTCATCAGCTATAGTGGTAAATAGGACTGCAGAGGTCTTGGATCTACAGCTTCCTACGGTGGCGGTCAAGACAAATGTCGACGGATGTCCTGCAGCCTGGTGTCTCCACCTTGGAACCCTTGCTGCCATTCAGCTGGCCTTCACAAGATGTTGTCCTGGGCACCTGGTCCAAGCCCAGCACAGGGGCTCCTTTGAACAGTACTATCACCTTTCACCATTGTCCTGCAAGGGCGACCCAGCTTTCCTCTCCAACCACCCATCCCCCGAGAGCTCGCTGGTCCAAGCCTCTACTTTCAGTGGCTTGTTTCGTTCCGCACCCCGAATAGGGAATCCAAAAGGCTAGACAGCTTTGGTAAGAAGATCTTCTCTTCCACCAGCCTTGCATTGCAGTTGGTAAACACTGCTTGACCCTTGGGCCGTTACTCCCATTCGCTATGGGAAACGGTTGCGCAAGTGCTGCCACAAGTCCAGGAGGAGGCCCGGGCTGTCCTCTCTCAAGCTGTTGCAGATGGCAGGGATGAAGCAAAGTTTGCCATACGCTGTGGCTTAGACACTACAGACTTGCTGGGCAGAGCGATTTCCTCGACTATAGCCGTTAGAGGCCACTCCTATCTGAGGACGTCTGGCTTTTTGGAGTATGTCCAAGCCAATCTTATGGACATGCCTTTTGATGGCCCTCGTCTCTTCGGGGACAGGGTGGATGCGGCATTGGAGGGCTTTAAGGAGTTGCGGGCTATGGCCAAGTCTTTGGGCAGCTCAGTGTCATCCTGGCCTGGTTCCGCTTTCGCTCCTTTCGTGGCTACGGAAGGGGCTTCCAACCGCATCAACCTTCCCCAGCCAGAGGACAGCGCAAGTTCAGCAACCTCTTTGTGGCCATGGGCGTGGTTCACCCAACCCTGCAGGTCTTGGGGCCAGAAGTCAAGTCAGGCCACAACCCCTCCCCCTACAAACCTTCCTAGCCTGATCCTCCCAGTTCATGGGCGTCTAGTTGGTGGCAGGATACACCATCACCTCCACCACTGGCGGGATATCACCTCGGACAGATGGGTTTTGCAAAAAGTCCGAAGGGGCTACTCCTTCCCCTTCGAGACTACCCCTCCCTCCATGCCTCCAACATGCGATCGGCTGATGGAGTATCACCTTGTTTTACTTCACGAGGAAATTAACTCTCTTGGCTATAGAGAGGGTTCCTGGGCCAGAAATAGGCTGTGGTTCCTTTTGCCGCTATTTTCTGTTTCCAAAGAAAAACAGAGGCCTTCGTCCTATCCTTGACCTCTGAGCACTCAACTGCATCCTCAGAAAAGAAAAGTTCAAAATGCTAAGTCTTGCTCAGGTTCTGTCTGCCCTGGACCCGGGAGACTGGATGGTAGCATTGGAATTGCAGGACACCTATTTCCATATTCACGTCCGGCCTGCCCATCGTCACTACCTGCTGTGTACTTTGGGCCACAAGCACTTTGTTTACCGTGCCCCTCGAGTGTTCACCAAGGTGATGGCGGTGGTTGCAGCTCATCTGTGGAGGTCAGGTGGTCCAGTCTTCCCCCTATCTCGACGACTGGTTGTTGAAGGCAGGCGCGCCCCAAGCAGTCGTCTCTCACCTACAGACTACGGCGAACCTCCTGCACTCGCTGGGTTTCACTATCAACGTGCCAAAGTCACACCAGACTCCCTCTCAGACGCTCCCCTTCATCAGAGTCGTTCTGGACACGGTGCAGTTTCAGACCTGTCCTCCAGAGCGGTGAGTCCAAGTTATTCAGGCTATGATACTGATGTTTGCAACAAACTGGGTGGGTTGGGCTGGGGTCGGTGAACCTTTGTCAGGAGGCCCTACGCCTATGGGCTTGGCTAGAACAGCAGGTCATAACCCTGGTGATTTAACACCTGGCCGGTTCCCTAAACTCCAGGGCAGATTAACTCCGCTGTCGGTGCCTAGCGGATCACAAATGGCATCTTCATCCGGAGTTGAAGCAAGGTCTCTTTCAGCAATGGGGAGAGCCTTGGTTAGATCTGTTCGCCTCCGAAGAGAAAGCACAATGTCAGCAGTTTTGCACGTTTGAGTTCCCAAGGCAGCTCTCGCTCAGCTGCGCTTTCCGTCTTGAGTGGAGCATAGGCCTCATGTACATCTTTCTGACCATACCACTCCTGTCCAGCGTGCTCAAGAAGATCAGGAGCGATTGAGCCCAAGTCATCCTTGTGGCTCTGGACTGGGAGCAGGAAGTTTGGTATCCTGAGCTTCTACAGATGTGCTTTGATTCTTCGATCAGGCTGCCCCTTCGCAGCAGCAGTGGAGGGTCCTGTCCACCCTCCACTTCCCTACATGGAGATTGAGCGGCAACAGTTGACAACTTTTGAACTTCCTCCTGCAGTCTGCAAAGTAATTCTGGCAGCTAGACGTCCCTCCACTAAGTTGGTATACGCTTGCTGATGGCAAAAATGTTGCAATTCTTGTATAGAACGGTCTGATGATCCCCTGTCTGCCTCCCTCGCTGACATTCTTCTTTTCATTCTTTCCTTGGCTCTGCTCTTGCACCTCTGAAAGGTTACCTTTCTGCCTTTTCTGCTTTTCTACGGTTGCCATATCAACCATCACTTTTTAAATCTCCTATTGTACATAGATTCCTGAAGGGCCTCACACATATGTTCCCCCTCACCATTTATCATGCCCCTGTGGGACCATAACTTGGTTCTCACGTATTTGATGTGTGCACATTTCGAGCCACACTGTACAATTGCCTCCTCCTGCTGCTTACTATCAAAACAGAAGTGGCAATAACTTCTGCCAGGAGGCTGAGCGAATTGCAGTCTCTATCTTCTCAGCCTCCTTACCTGACCGTTTTTCAGGACAAAGTAGGGGTTCCCGTATTGTCGAGTAATTCTGTGATCGGTTTAACGTCTACATCCTGCATATTCCTATTCCAATGAGACTCCCGTGGCGGTTGCCTGTCGGAGTGAGCTTCATTTACGTAGCTTCTGAGTAAATTGTATTTTGCACATTTTGTGCGCTGTTTTTAAACTGTTTTATTTTAATTTATTTTGCATTGTGCCACTGTTGGGAACTGCGCATTGCCTTTCTCTCCTGAGGCGAAAAGCCGGGAGATCTCTTGCTGTAATCTTTCATTCTTTAGTGTGGGGGACTCGGCCCCCACCTTTTGGGGGCAGTGGTGTAGTTCGCTGCTGCTCTTGGGGCCGCGCCGCTCTTCCCCTGCCTTCTTCTTGCTGTGCTTTCCGGGCGACCCTCTCTCTGCCGATTTGAGCGGCGGGATAGACGCACTGGTACGGCGGCCATCTTCGGTGAGGCAGGCCTGCTAGTCGGCGGACTAGGCTAGCTGCCTCACGGGCGGGAAGTACAAAGTTAGACGGGGATGGCTCCGCGCAGCGGACGCGTACAGCGGATGCGCCTTTCCCGCGCCTAAGGAAAGCCCGTCTGCGCCCGTCAGCGTCCCGGATGCGGACGGGTCGGGGACCCAGGGACACTGTACCATGGGGGAAACAAAGGTTACTCCGCCATACAGCTATTAGCCTTAAGACCGCGTATACATAGAGGCTGCAGTATCCATGACCTCTCATTTCGGGGTAAATTTCTTTGCACTGGTTGTGGGTTGTCATTAAAGGATGGGTGGACGGAGACAGGCCCCGCAAAGCCTGGGCATCACGTAACTTCAACAACGGGGCGGAGTCCAGCTGAACTCTTTTTCAGCTGCGCCCTTTTGAACACTCGGTCTGCGAGCAAACATGCTCAGGATCTGTTTAACTTTCTATCTGATTTTAATCCCGCCTTCCTTTTCCTGACGGAAACTTGGCTTGGTGAAGCATCAGGCCCAGATATAGCAAATGCCCTGCCCTCTAACTACTTTATGCTAAGGAAAGACGGGCGTATAGGCAAAGGAGGGGGAGTGGCCCTAGTGATAGACAGACGCTTTGAGTGTTCCATCATACCCACTGAAGACATTCTTGGGGTAGAAGCATTGGGCTTTTGTCTGACACTTTCACCCGCTCAATCTTGCGCGGGTTTGTTGGTTTACAGACCCCCAGGTCCTATTGGATCGTTTAACGAGGAGCTGGACTCAGTGATCTCGGCAATGAGTGTTCAATTTAAGCACTTCATTCTCTTGGGCGACTTTAAGGTTCACTTTGATAGTGCGGATGCTGCAGATACCATTAAAATCTTAGACATTACCACTCCTCTGGGCCTGTCACCCTACGTAGTGTCGCCTACTCACAACAAAGGGCATACATTGGATCAGATTTTCTCTACCCCACCTGTTACAGTTGCGCCCCCCTTTCCCGTGTTATGGTCCGACCACCTACTGGTGACCTTAAATATCCAGTCTAAAACCACTGTGACTATTAGAGGTGTAACGGGTGCCAGCCCCGGATGTCGCATGCATTCCATCGAGTAACACCGGAAATGATTGATCAGTATCGCCTAACTCACCGCTGCTCGCTTACGGGTGACTTAGAGGAGGACCTAGTCTGCTTTCAAGCGTGGCTCATGCAGTGTTTGGGGGATTTGACCCCGCCTAGGCGGTCTTATAAGAAATCTACGCGAGCGTCTGCCCCATGGTTCACGCCTGCGCTTCATACCAGTAGAAGGCTCTGTACGAAGGCCGAAAGAGCATGGCGAGCAAACTATCCGGATCCTTTGAGGGAGGCCTATAGGTGTTGCACTAAGGCCTATCATAAGGAAATCTATTTGGCCAAGAAAGCCTACTTTGCTCAAAGGATTGGGGAGGCCGCCAACACCAGCAAAGAAATCTTCTTGATTGTGAAAGAATTCACATCACCAGCCTCCGTCACTCCGAAGTGCTCTTTTTCGGAACCTTGGGTTTTGCAATTGGCAAGCTTTTTTGCCAATAAGATCAAAAGCATCCAGGCAACTTTTCCATCTTTTGCGTTGGGGGGAGTGTCTTATCCTGAACCCCATTCCGTTGTGTCTGACCCGGGACAGCCCAGTTTGACGAGTTTTCCATCTATTGAGCCTCAAGTCTCACTGGAAGTTCTTTCTAAAATGAGATCTGGCTCTCCGCTGGACCCCTGTCCCGCTAAGTTTCTAGCCAAAGTGGCTCATGCTATCAACCCTATGGTCAACCCAATTTTAAATTGCTCATTGGAAACAGGGACAGTGCCGCTTGCCTGGAAACAGGCGATGGTCCTTCCTCTTCTGAAGAAACCTTCTCTGGACCCTGCCATCCATGCTAACTACCGGCCTATCTCTTTGCTTCCTGCCCTGGCTAAGGTGGCAGAAAAGCATGTACAGTCCATTCTCTCACATTTTGTTGAGTCACACGGTGTCTTGCACTATACCCAATCCGGTTTCCGTGCGAATATGAGCACGGAAACGGCACTGTTGGAGGTGGTAGAGGCCATTAAAGAAGTTCAGGACACCGGGGGGGGGGGGGGCTTGGGGGGGGGGAGAGCCATTGCTGGTGTTGCTTGATCTCTCTGCTGCATTTGACACCGTTCCACACGATCGCCAAGCGAGACTTGCGGAGATTGGTGTTGGGGGAACGGTGTTCAGATGGTTTAAGTCCTTTCTTGCCAATCAGCAACAGACAGTCTGGGCTCCTCCGTACTCGGCGGCGGTGCCGCCCCTGGAAGTGGGAGTTCCTCAAGGGTCAATATTAAGCCCCACTCTCTTTAACATCTATTCCCCTTTGGCGGCGCTGGTTGAGTCTTTTGGCGCCCAGATTGTCTCATATGCTGATGACACTCAGCTTCTTTTCACATGTGAAAAAAACATGGACTTCAAAGGAGATCGCATTAAAAGCTGTTTGGGTGCGGTTTTTGCCTGGTTTCAATGCAACCAGCTTAAATGCAACTCTGACAAATCCGAGGTTCTTTTTTTCGGCTGTCCTCCGAATCCCTGTTGGATGTCCTGGTGGCCGGCGGATATGTTTCCCCCTTCCGCTGTGGCCTCGGTGGCTAAGAATCTCAGTGTTAAGATGGACAATTGTCTTACCTTTAAACCACAGATTATGAGCCTGGTTGGTCAATGCTTTGGGATTCTGAAAATGTTAAGAAAATTTCTTCCTTTCCGATCTATTGCCCATAGGAAAATTACGGTGCAGGCCATGATAGGATCTAGGCTGGACTACGCCAATATCCTTTATCTGGGTCTTCCGAAGTTCCTTCTTTCACGCTTACAGGTAGTGCAGAACTCGGCTGCACGGGCAATCTTTGGCCTCGGCCATCGCTCCCATGCTACGGGACTGTGGGAGTCTCTTCACTGGTTGCCAATTCAGAGGCGCATTGAATTCAAGGCGCTCACTATGGCATTTAAGGCCCTTTATGGCACTGGTCCCCTCTATTTGAGGAAGAGGATTGGTATTCATCTACCTGCCAGAGCCTTGCGTTCGGCGTCACTGTCTATCACCACAGTCCCGGCAATTAGGCGTGCCCGGATCGGTGGGCGGTCTTTTAAATATCTTGCGCCCCGGGCCTGGAATGCCCTCCCACTGTCCTTAAGAAAGAGCGAGAGCTTAATGTCTTTCAGAAAGAAGCTCAAAACATGGCTGTTCGGCCAATAAGTCTTTTCTTTCTTGCCGGGGCTCTGCGGTTATGGGTCTGATAGCGCCGGGACACTCTGCCTGAGTAGCTGAGCGCTTAATAAAACTCCAAAAAAAAAAAAAAATGTGCTAACCACGCCAATAGTGTGCCCACTCTGTTACCCTCTTTATGTACTCCAGCGGCGTAAGCTTGTAAGTTGTATTTGCATAGGTCTTTCATTGCTTCCGCATGGGAAGTTTTGGCCGCTGCTATTTGGTCGGGGGTGGCAAAGGCACTATCCTTTAGTTTCGTGAGAGCAGCTAGCGCCATATCCAAGTTTTGTAGTGTTCTTTCGAGTGTCTTACGTACTACCACTATTTGTTGTATGCAGTGTCCTCTAGCCGTGACTTTAAATGCATCCCATTCTATTAGCCTAGACGTTGCCGTACCTGAGTTGAGGGCGAAGTTTTCCTGAATATAATCCCCGTGTTCGTGATGAAACACCTGGTCTGTGAAGCAGTCGCGTGGCAGTTTCCAGGTGGGTATTGGGGGGCCTCCACCTGAGAGTCATTATGTGTGCGTCATGGTCTGAGAGGACCCTACCCCATAATCGGAATTTTGTACTCCCGGGAGCATAGTTGTGGAGCAGAGGAATCTATCGAGGCGTACTCGTAAGTTGTGTGGGAAGGAGTAAATTCTAGTGTCTGGGATCTGTTCTCGCCACGGGTCCACCAATGTCCAGTGTTTCACCCATGTTTGATATTGGGCTGTCTCCTTATGCGCTGGGGAGTACATTGGTGGGGGATGGGACCTATAGAGATGAATGTCTAAAACGCAATTGTAATCACCCCCTAGGAGCCATGGGACTGAGGTGTGCTGAGGGAGTACTCCTGTGAGGCGCTTCCAATACTGGTCCTGATCTACATTGGGAGCGTATATGCTTCCTAAGAGAATAGACTGGCCCTCCAATTTCCCCTCTATCAGGGAGTATCGGCCTTCTTAATCTACGGTACGCGCTTGTTCCTTAAAGGGGATCCCGGGGCTAATCCAGATTAGTGTGCCCCTGGCAAATGCTGAGTATGTGGTGGCACAGACGATACACCGCCACTTCTTACGTAGACGATCCACCTCGATCGCCGATAGCGATCAAGATAGAACGATAACGCTCTTTTGGGTCCAGAAGGGGAAGATGATCTTCTTCCTTGGAAGGAGCATAGAAGGTGGACAAGGTGACAGATTGCCCTGCATTGGAACGGTGTCACCACGTTAGCCAAAAAAGAAGCCCTAGTACGGGCAGTTATTCAGGCTATGATACTGATGTTTGCAACAAACTGGGTGGGTTGGGCTGGGGTCGGTGAACCTTTGTCAGGAGGCCCTACGCCTATGGGCTTGGCTAGAACAGCAGGTCATAACCCTGGTGATTTAACACCTGGCCGGTTCCCTAAACTCCAGGGCAGATTAACTCCGCTGTCGGTGCCTAGCGGATCACAAATGGCATCTTCATCCGGAGTTGAAGCAAGGTCTCTTTCAGCAATGGGGAGAGCCTTGGTTAGATCTGTTCGCCTCCGAAGAGAAAGCACAATGTCAGCAGTTTTGCACGTTTGAGTTCCCAAGGCAGCTCTCGCTCAGCTGCGCTTTCCGTCTTGAGTGGAGCATAGGCCTCATGTACATCTTTCTGACCATACCACTCCTGTCCAGCGTGCTCAAGAAGATCAGGAGCGATTGGGCCCAAGTCATCCTTGTGGCTCTGGACTGGGAGCAGGAAGTTTGGTATCCTGAGCTTCTACAGATGTGCTTTGATTCTTCGATCAGGCTGCCCCTTCGCAGCAGCAGTGGAGGGTCCTGTCCACCCTCCACTTCCCTGCATGGAGATTGAGCGGCAACAGTTGACAACTTTTGAACTTCCTCCTGCAGTCAGCAAAGTAATTCTGGCAGCTAGACGTCCCTCCACTAAGTTGGTATACGCTTGCTGATGGCAAAAATGTTGCAATTCTTGTATAGAACGGTCTGATGATCCCCTGTCTGCCTCCCTCGCTGACATTCTTCTTTTCATTCTTTCCTTGGCTCTGCTCTTGCACCTCTGAAAGGTTACCTTTCTGCCTTTTCTGCTTTTCTACGGTTGCCATATCAACCATCACTTTTTAAATCTCCTATTGTACATAGATTCCTGAAGGGCCTCACACATATGTTCCCCCTCACCATTTATCATGCCCCTGTGGGACCATAACTTGGTTCTCACGTATTTGATGTGTGCACATTTCGAGCCACACTGTACAATTGCCTCCTCCTGCTGCTTACTATCAAAACAGAAGTGGCAATAACTTCTGCCAGGAGGCTGAGCGAATTGCAGTCTCTATCTTCTCAGCCTCCTTACCTGACCGTTTTTCAGGTAAGGAGGCTGACATTCGCAAGTAGAGATAATGCATATTTTTCACGACTATTACTCCAGTATTTACTGGGCCCCGGCACAAACAAATCAGCATGTAATCACTCAGTTCCTTCGCCCGTTGCAAATTCCCCGTATACCACACGCTGACAAAAAAGAGTTAGAGACAAAGATCAAAGCCCCAGATTTCACCCGCGGTATCAGAGTGCTGGCGCGAAACAAAGTTTGAATATTACAGTACATTCTCTGCTCACCTAACCCCGAGGGCAGTAGCCATGTATGAGGACGCGTTAGATAGAGGGGAACTCCCAGGCTCACTCCGAGAATCCATTCTGGTTGCGTTTCCCAAACCCCATAGGGACCCCACCCTCCCTGCTTCGTACAGACCAATAACGCTGCTAAATGCAGACTGTAAAATATTAGGAAAAATCCTAGCAGACCGATACACCCAGATTCTAGTGCCGCTGGTCCACCCCGACCAAAAGTGGATTTGTTCCGAGTCGTAACACCTCGCAGAACATACGCAGAATGTTCCATGTCCAAGACAGGGCGAAAATAAATTTCCCTAACGCGGCGTGTCTAATACTAGATCTTGAAAAAGCCTTCAATACTCTGCTGTGGCCGTATTTATTTGCTGTTCTTCCCAGGTTTAATGTGGGACCTATCCTGATGAAGTACACAAAGCTTCTCTACCAGGGCCTAACATGACGAGTGAGGATAGGTAAATACATCTCCGCTCCCTTCCCGGTTGAAAGAGCGACTAGGCAGGGGTGCCCCTTATCTCCCCTCCTATTCGCCCTAGCAGTAGAACCCCTAGCCATCAGGTTACAACAGGAGGGTGACGCTTGGGGTATACCGATTGCAGACACACTGCACTGCGTATCACTATACGCAGATGATCTCCTGATCTATGTCAGGGATGTCACAAGTGACCTCACCCTCATCTGGACGGCGCTGAGCGACTGCGATGGCCTCTGGCCTCAAGGTCAATTGGGCCAAATCCACGATCTTCCCACTGAGCCCACACTTGGCCCCACTCAACATATCGGTGGGAACCCACATACTCACCTGGAGCACATCTACCCCCAGATACCTGGGGGTGAGACTGTTTCACTCCCCCAAAGATTTGTATGAAGGAAATCACCGCAA
The DNA here is from genome assembly GCF_964204655.1 of Triturus cristatus. NCBI lineage: Eukaryota > Metazoa > Chordata > Amphibia > Caudata > Salamandridae > Triturus > Triturus cristatus. The sequence goes on along the minus strand of NC_140592.1, from coordinate 270,329,080 downwards.
GGTATTAGTGGGATTACGTACATCAGTGAACTTCTGGAAGACATTACCTCTCACCCCCATCGGATGAGTATCCCTCGCAAAGATGATAATGGTCCTCAGGCTCCTTTACCATTTCACCAACTTTCCAGTGATACCACCACATTCATTTTTTCGAGAATTGGACACCCTCCTGACCACTTTGATTTGGGGAGGAGGAAGACATAGAGTGGCTTTAACCACACTTTACTTACCCACAACTCAAAGAGGGCTGGGAGCCCCGTTATTTGAAGCATACTTTCTGGTGGCGCAACCAGTGGTTATCGTACTGGACAGCATAACGTTGTATAGGAGAAACAATCACGGAAGAAGGGTGGATATCCCTCCCAGCCATTCAGAGACTGCTGATGCCAGGTACCAAACCCCTCCGCACTTACCCTCTGCAAGTGACCATAGCACGCACGTGCATGCTAAAAATACATTGCATGTCCAAAGGAAAACCCCCTACTCACACTAGTGGGATTCCCCTGCAACGACAAATATTATGCAACCCGCGCCCTCCAAGTATGGACCGATCACTCAATCACGGAGATAGAGTCCCTGTTCGAGGACGGACAGTTAATGACATATGCCCAATTGACCGTCCAATATGACCTTCCCCCAGGGTAGTTCCTACTACATCGGCAGCTACTATAGACAGCAGCCGTCCATACTGGGACCTAAACGTGGGGAAGTCCCCCGACACACCCGGTAATACACACTATATTGCACATGGGGGTAGGTAGACATTTAATGACCTGGCTATACAAAGCCATTCGGAAACTGATTCTCCGCCCATTGGACTCACTACGACAGATGTGGGAAGATGAAGTGGGTCGGGTATTCAATGATAAAGAGTGGGAAAAAGCCCTAGAGTACCCCCAAAAAAATTCCAGGAATGCACGTTTTAGGAACATTCAGTTCAATATACTCCACGGGGCATACCTCACCCCACAACGCCTCCACCGTTTTTATCCTGATACCCACTTTGCCTGCCCTCGATGCCAGTCTCTCGAGGTGGACTTTAAACATATGTTTTGGGACTGCCCCATAGTACATCAATACTGGGACAGAATACACCAAACACTCCGTGAGATGACCAACATTCTGACCATGTCTTCATGGGAAGCCAGTGCTCTCTGCATTTTCCGCAGGTGGAAAACCGAGAAGGTACGGTATCGCTTCGCCTCCTTAGCCTTTATCTTAGCAAAAAGAGGTATAGCCATGCACTGGTGTGCCCCGGGAGGATCCCCGAGGCAGCCTGGATAGGAGCCATGAAGAAATGGGGTGCGGCAGAGGAAGAGGTACTACGGGATGAGGAAGTGAGGGGAATGCGGAAGCACCCAATCTCCCTAGAGTGGGCTCAACTGATGCACCGACTTACCCACAAAATAACACAACCGTCATCACAGACAGCCACTCAATTACAGATTTCACCTCTATCCCCCAGAGACCGACAGAAGATAACATACGACCAGACACAGCCACTTAGGACGGACACCGCAATGGGACGACCTCAGACCCCAGAATGACACATAGAGCCAGATCCCCACGGACCCCCCCATATACTTGATATCGTAACATAGACTGCAACCACAACCAAACACATAACCATATTACACTAGTAGCTCCACACCAGTTTCCCCAGTTCACCCCGAGATTAATGTTTTTTTATTCCCCCTACATCGATGGTTCCGAACCCGATGATATCTTAATGGGTACACACAAGTACAACGCCAAGCGAGAGCACACCACAAAGGAACACGTAAGGAATACTCAATGATCCCTGATTAATATTGACATACCCAACCGACGGCTAGTCTACATATCACCATCGAATTAGTGGTCGGGCACAGAATAACACTCGGAATGTTCATTATACCATGTATGCACTGTAATGAGCGAAGAATGCTGTTCTTTTTAAAGTGATCTCTCGATTGATAATATACATATGTTGATGTAATTCACGATTAAATGTTTCTTATTGATATTCAGATTGATGTAATGAAATACAAATTCCCAATAAAAAAATTTAAACAAAAAAAATTGTTCTATCTTGATTGCTCTAAAGAGTTCTGGGTGGATGGCCAACTCTTTGTATGGTACATTGGAGAAAAGAAGGGTTGTGCTGTGCAGAAAAGGACCATCTCTCGTTGGGTTATCCTCTGCATAAAAATCTGTTCTCTTTGGTGAAGAAGCAGACTTCTGAAGGCCTTAGAGCTCATTCTACCAGAGTGAAGGCATCCACCATTTACTCTTTACTTACACTTACTTTACACTTAATTCTCACCCACCTGCGGTAAAACAATCTAACAATGGAGTCAATGGATGCCCATGCACATTATCACAAGGAGGAGTTTTGCAGCGTGAATCTTTCTGGATTCACTATGCTGTGCATTATTCCGCGATCTGGTGGTTGGGTCGGGAATCGTAGTCTTTCTTCCTTTTTTTTTTTTTTTTTTTTGTAGCCCAGGTGGGCGTCGACGTCCCACCATTTGGTGTACCTCTCGTGACGTCGGCACGCTTCCTGCAGAAGCTCCCACCTTGGGGCGCCATCTTCAGATTCTTTTTTCCACCGTTGGGTCTGGATCGTCACCGTGAAGCTCCAGAGTTTTTTGCGAAGAAGAAAAAGCACGAGTTTCATCGAAGAAGAAGTTGAGGAAGACTACAGAAAGGAAGATCAACAAGCCGGGACGACGAAGAAGGAGGAGAACCTCGAGATCGTCGACGTCCAACGGAGAATGCGCACTCAGGGACACTGAGCGCAGGAATGGACAAGACACCCTTTAAATTCTGCCGTAACTGCCACCTTAAATACGCGCAGAAGGACCAGCACCCAGTCTGCAATCTTTGCCTGCCAGTCGACCACGAGAGCAAAGACTGCAACGCCTGTTCCGCCTTCACACCGAAGACACTCCGGGTGAGAGAGAGACAGAGGAGAGCCAATTACAACATGCAGGGCAAGGGACAGGCCCCGTCGCTGTACGAACTGGGCCTTACCACCGAAGACAACGTCGCCGAGGGACCTGATAGCTTCATGGTCGCAGAGACCGATAAGAAAAAGTCTGCCAAGGTAGGAGAGACGTCGAACACTAAACCCTCGACAGGGCCCAGAAAACCAGAGCCCGACTCTCGAAAGACAGAGTCAAAGTCCTCTTACGGAGCACCGCAAGTGCATCCAAGGACGAAAGGCCCGGCGGATCCTTCGAAAAGGACTCCCAGGTGGCGAAGACCGGCAAAAAGCCAAGGTCGTCGAAGCAAGGCCAAGAAGTGAGGCGCTCGACTTCGAAAGATAAGGTCGCGTCGACGCCGACTCCGGCGAACAGACCCGCGCTCGACGCCGAACAGGCCTCTGAACTGGAAAAGAAGAAGAGGAGGCTCGAGGCAGAAATGGAGAGCATCCTACAAAGGAAAAAGGAGTTTGACGAAAAAATTCACAATTCCCACGAAACCTCAGTCGGTCATCGTAGACGTCGAGGAACAGGAAGAGTTCGACACCGAAGAACTGTCGAAAACTCCCGGAGATGAAGAAGAGGGCCTATACTACGAGGGAGAGGAAGATGATGAGCAACAATCAAGCTACGGCTCGGCGCCGTCGACGACACAGGACCTGGAGTGGCAGGACCTCGACGCCGAAAATCCGGAAGAACCTGTGGAGACTTACCCTTCGAGGCCTTCGCCGCCAGATGACATTGGGGCCTACAATTTGGTCATCAAGAGCGCAGCAGCAGCTTTTGGGGTCAAACTTGAGGAAGAAAACCCAAAAGCAGACTTTTTACTGGGGACATTGCTCCCCATCCAAACAAGGAGCCAGTTCCTACCCATGCTCCAAAGTGTCATGAACCAGGGGAAGGAGGCGTTCAAGGACCCAGCAACATGCAGGTCCATCACACCTAGGACGGAGAAGAAGTATAAGCCCTCCTCCCAGGACCCTCCATACATCAAGGGATCCGTCACAGCGGATTCCATCATTGCATCGACTGCCAGGAAAAGGGCTAACGTCCCGGCAACCTCTGGCCCACCACCAGACCAGGAAAGCAGGAGGATGGACCTGACTGGGAGAAAAATTGAGAGAAACGCGGCGATGCACTGGCGCATGGCGAACTCCAACGCCCTGCTGAACAGACACCATTACCAACATTGGGACGAAATGGGGGAGACAATCAAGCACCTCTCCGAACAATACCAGCAAAGAGCCTCGCACCTGGTGGAGGAAGGGAAGAATATAGCGAATTCTTGCCTTAAAACGGCCTTGGATGGAGCCGAAACATCAAGCAGGTTGATGGCAATAGGGATAACAGAAAGAAGTCAGGCCTGGCTCAGGATCTCAGGCTTCAAGCTGGAGGTACAAAACAACATCCTGAACACCCCTTTCAACGGGGAAACGCTGTTCGGAGCGCCGGTGGATGAAAAACTCACCCAGCTCAAAAAGGAGAAAGAAACAGCAAGGTCCATGGGGGCCCTGCAATACAGAGGGATGAGAAGAGGTACCCCGACACGGAGACCATACGGAAGGGGAGGAAACCAGCCTGGAACGTCACACTAGACATTCCAGCAGGGACACCAGGGCGACAATCACGGACAGCAGGGGCAGCAGAAACAAAACTGGCAGTACCAGCCTCGGGGCCAGTCCTTTCGCAGTAGGGGGAACGGACGAGGGCAAAGACGAAGAGGGGGAGATCAACCCGCCTCAAAGTGACTCCGCCCGGCGAAGCGTGCTCACCCACAAGATCCCTCCGAGGGTAGAGCACAAAAAATTCAACAAGAGAGGGTTACACAGACAAAACGCCAACGACCATGCAACACCAGTAGGCAGCAGGCTGAGACGTTTCTTCCAGGAGTGGAAAAAGATAACAACAGACAAATGGATACTCAACATCATACAGTTTGGATACTGCATAGAGTTGGAAAGGAAACCACCAAACCGAAAACCAAAGAGAAGGGAACACTCAGGACAGGAGCTAGTGCAACTCCAAGAGGAAGCACAAGAACTACTCCAAAAGGAGGCCATAGAACCAGTACCATTCAAAGAAAGGAACAAGGGAGTGTACTCAAACTACTTCCTGGTACCAAAGGTGGACTAAACACAGACCCATCCTGGATCTACAGTTCTTAAACAAGTACATAAGGACACAAAAATTCAAAATGACGTCCCTACTAGAGGTACTCCCTCAGATGATAGACGGAGACTTCATGTCCACTGTGGACCTCAAAGATGCCTACCTGCACATCCCAATGAACAGGCAGCACAAACATCTGTTAAGATTTTCCATCAACAAAGAACACTACCAGTTCACAACCATGGCATTCGGACTAAAGTCCGCACCAAGGGTTTTCACAAAATGCCTTGCGGCAGTGGTGGCGTGCCTGCGGAGGGAAGGGATTCATGTATACCCTTATCTCGACGACTGGCTAATAAAAGCAAGTTCACGCGAAACATGCGAGGAACACGCACAGCGGGTCACAAGGACGCTAACGAAGCTGGGATTCTCCATGCACTGGGGGAAATCCTCAATGGAACCGGAAGAGGTGAAGATCTTTCTGGGGGCACAGATCAACACCATACAGAGAACGGTGATCCCCAGCGACAAGAGAACACTGGCCCTGCTGAGGGAGACACGCCTCTACCAGAAGGGGCGAGCTCTGACAGTGAGGACAGCAAGCAAGATCATGGGGATGATGGCGTCATGCATTCACCTAGTCCCCAATGTACGCTTAGACATGAGACCATTCCAGGAATGGCTGCAACAGCAATGGTCACAAGCAACCGGAAGTTGGGAGGATCTAATTGTTGTAACGCACGCAGTGCAAGAAGAGATAGCGTGGTGGAACAAGGAGAATATAACAATAGGGAAGCCCTTGACACCACCAAGCCCAACGGTGACCATCACCACAGACGCATCCCAGATAGGATGGGGAGCACATATGAACAAGCTCAGAGTGAGGGGTCTGTGGACTCCAGCAGATGCGGTCAGACACATCAACTACCTGGAATGGAAGACCGTATTCCTAGCCCTGAAGGCCTTCCATAAAAAACAGTACAACCAGAAGGTGTTGATACAAGCAGACAACACGACAACGATGTTCTACATCAACAAGCAGGGAGGAACCCAATCATTCCCTCTATCCAACCTGGCACAGGAGATTTGGAGATGGGCCACCCCACTCAAAATAGACCTGCTGGCCATACACCTACCAGGGAAGGACAATGTGGAAGCAGACTGGCTCAGCAGGCAGACTTCAGCATCCCACGAGTGGGAGCTCAATGGACAGGAAACGCAAAGGCTATTCAGAAGGTGGGGAACACCGACGATAGATCTGTTTGCAACACACCTGAATGCAAAATGCCAAAATTTCGCATCCAGGCAACCAGAGAAACAATCCCAGGGGAATGCCCTATGGATAAGTTGGTCAAAAACATTTGCCTACGCTTTTCCCTCAATACTACTGATACCCAGGGTACTCAACAAGTGCAGGACCAGCAACATGACACTGATTCTAGTAGCACCACAGTGGGCGAGACAGACCTGGTACTCGCAAATAATGGAAATGGCACAGGGTCCACCCCACAAGTTCACCAAAAGGAAAGACTTACTCTCCATGCAAAACGGAGAAGTTCTACACACAGAGCCAGAGACCCTCGACCTAGCGGCATGGCTCCTGAAGACATAGAGTTCGCACACCTTAAGCTACCACATGGCAACATGCGAGTGCTCCGGGAGGCAAGGAGACCAACCACACGAAAATGCTATGGGGAAAATGGAATAGGTTCACACAATGGTGCAGCAAAAAGAAACTGCAGAACAAGTTGACAAAGGAATCAACGGTGCTGAGATACCTCACACACCTACTAAAGGCTAAACTATGCTCATCCTCGCTAAGGGTACACCTAGCAGCGATTGTAGCTTACACACGAGGTGAGACGGGGAAAAGTTTCTTTACATCACGTGTAGTCAGGAGATTCCTGGAAGGGGCGAAAAGGATAGCGCCACCAAAGAGGATGCCGCCGCCGGCATGGAACCTCAACATAGTCCTGACGGAACTTAAGAAGGCACCTTTTGAGCCCATCCACAAGGCCTCACTACAAATGCCGACAATGAAGACCGCCTTTCTGGTGGCAATAACCTTGCTGCGCGGAGTAAGCGAGCTGCAAGCACTAACACTGCAAGAACCTTACATCCAAATACACAAGGACAGGGTCGTAATGAGAACGGACCCACACTTCATGCCGAAGGTGGTGTCGGCATTCCATATGAACCAGTCAATACAAATGCTGAGCTTCTTTCAGAACCCAGCCACAAGCGCAGAAAGGGCACTGCACACTCTAGACGAAAGAAGGGCGGTGATGCACTACATCGAGAGAACCAAGGAGCACAGGAGAACGAAGCAGTTCTTTGTGTCCTTCGCAAGCAGCATCCTGGGTAGACCAGTAACAAAAAGCACCATCGCTCAATGGATCGCACTGACGATACAATTCTGCCACAAACAGGCAGGGCAAGAACTATCGGAAGGGGCACGGGCCCACTCCACAAGGAAGAAAGGAGCAACAATTGCTTTTCTGGCTAACACACCCATTCAAGACATATGCCTGGCGGTAACATGGGCTTCAGTGCACACGTTCACTAAGCACTACTGCTTGGATATACAAATGAACAAGGAAGCACAAGTAGGACAGAAGGTGCTTCAACATAAATTCAACGACCAACGCTCATCTTCCACCAAACCGCTACAAAGATGACAAACCGCTACAAAGTCTATGCACAGCATAGTGAATCCAGAAAGATTCACGCTGCAAAACGAATAGTTTCTTACCTGTCGGTGTAGTTTTGCAGCTTGAAATCCTCCTGAGGCGGAAAGCCGGGAGAACTCTGGCCGATTATTTTTAAAATTGTGATTTTACTCTGTGTTTTAAACAAAGTACTTTGCACTTACTTGCACTCCACGGACCTAGTTGCAGCTGGGATAGCACTAGCGCAGCTGATTCGAGCGTTGTTGGAGGTGGAGAATCGCGCTGCGGCCATCGCGCGCTTGACCCCCCAGACACGCCCATTCTCGAGGCCACGCCCATTCCGAGGCGACGCCCACCTCCCCGACCTATATAAGCGCAACGTAACTCTAACGCGCCAACAGTTGAAATCCTCCTGAGGCGGAAAGCCGGGAGAACTCTGGCCGATTATTTTTAAAATTGTGATTTTACTCTGTGTTTTAAACAAAGTACTTTGCACTTACTTGCACTCCACGGACCTAGTTGCAGCTGGGATAGCACTAGCGCAGCTGATTCGAGCGTTGTTGGAGGTGGAGAATCGCGCTGCGGCCATCGCGCGCTTGACCCCCCAGACACGCCCATTCTCGAGGCCACGCCCATTCCGAGGCGACGCCCACCTCCCCGACCTATATAAGCGCAACGTAACTCTAACGCGCCAATAGTTGAAATCCTCCTGAGGCGGAAAGCCGGGAGAACTCTGGCCGATTATTTTTAAAATTGTGATTTTACTCTGTGTTTTAAACAAAGTACTTTGCACTTACTTGCACTCCACGGACCTAGTTGCAGCTGGGATAGCACTAGCGCAGCTGATTCGAGCGTTGTTGGAGGTGGAGAATCGCGCTGCGGCCATCGCGCGCTTGACCCCCCAGACACGCCCATTCTCGAGGCCACGCCCATTCCGAGGCGACGCCCACCTCCCCGACCTATATAAGCGCAACGTAACTCTAACGCGCCAACAGTTGAAATCCTCCTGAGGCGGAAAGCCGGGAGAACTCTGGCCGATTATTTTTAAAATTGTGATTTTACTCTGTGTTTTAAACAAAGTACTTTGCACTTACTTGCACTCCACGGACCTAGTTGCAGCTGGGATAGCACTAGCGCAGCTGATTCGAGCGTTGTTGGAGGTGGAGAATCGCGCTGCGGCCATCGCGCGCTTGACCCCCCAGACACGCCCATTCTCGAGGCCACGCCCATTCCGAGGCGACGCCCACCTCCCCGACCTATATAAGCGCAACGTAACTCTAACGCGCCAACAGTTGAAATCCTCCTGAGGCGGAAAGCCGGGAGAACTCTGGCCGATTATTTTTAAAATTGTGATTTTACTCTGTGTTTTAAACAAAGTACTTTGCACTTACTTGCACTCCACGGACCTAGTTGCAGCTGGGATAGCACTAGCGCAGCTGATTCGAGCGTTGTTGGAGGTGGAGAATCGCGCTGCGGCCATCGCGCGCTTGACCCCCCAGACACGCCCATTCTCGAGGCCACGCCTCCCGCCCCTATTTCAATGCGCCTTCCCCGGACGCGCAGCGGGCGAGCGCAGCGGGCGCGCCGGCATCGCGCCGAAGTCGCGCCTAAGTCCAGCCCGTCTGCGCCCGTCCGCGATCGTACACGGTCCAGGGCCTTACCCCATGCCCCTCGGGACAATCACACACGGTGGAGTAAGCAGGAATTACTTGCCTTACGCCGAAATGTGAATGTTTCTTGCAAGCATAAACTTCGAGTAGAAGACAACATAGGCTGCGAACACTGCCACTTCTCCTATGACCTTGGTAGGATTACGAACAGTAAGGACTACATCATGCACTGCGGACTGCTCAATGTACGCTCATTAAGGAAACACAAGTTAGATCTATATGACCTACTTACTGAGAAAAACTGGGACCTTGTATTCCTAACAGAAACGTGGTTAGACAATGAGTCTACATCCGATGCCCTGGAGGCACTTCCAGTAGGATATACAATACACAGACAGGACAGACCCATAGGCAGAGGAGGGGGCATTGCAATTGTAACTCGAGAAAGCTTGCAATGCCAATTGGACAGTTCTCCCACCTTGGATTGTGAGGCAGGGAGTTTCACTATTAAAGTGACTAATAGCCATACGATAAAGGGCATGCTAATCTACAGACCCCCAGGCCCTATAGCCAAGTTTGAGGAAAGTCTGGTTGAAGGCATTATGGAGACTGCTTTGCGTAATGACAAATTTTTGGTACTCGGAGACCTTAACTTACACCTCAATAACCCCTTAGATCGCGCCAGTAAGAATTTCAGTCAGGCTTTAGGTGCCCTCCAACTGAATCAAATTGTTAGCGGTCCGACACATCAGTTAGGTCACCTGCTGGATCCCATATTTGTAAACTGGGGGGAAATAGAAGCTATAACCCCTATTCCCATCCCCTGGTCGGATCACTATCTAGTCCCTTTCTCCATTCGTATTCCTGGAAGCACACCCCCGCAGCCAACATTATTGTATCATCTTAGGCGGAATTGGGCTACTTTCTCCCAGCCTAAATTCTGCGAGGCACTGACCAAGGGGGGGAGCCCGGGGGGGGAGGACGCCGACACAGCTAACACTAATCTTTGCAATCGCATCTCTGAGGCACTGGACGTTACAGCTCCTCTTCAAAAAACCAAATCCGGGGGCCGTGTTCAACAAACTGCCCCATGGTTCAACGTGGAACTAAGAACCATGAAAACCACACTGAAAAGAGCCGAAAAAGATTGGCGTAGGACCTTCTCCAAAGAATCTAGAGCCACCTACTTGACTAACAGACGACTTTACCATGGTCAAATCAGAAAATCTAAAGCAGCATACTATGCGTCCAGAATCAGTGAAGCTGGTAACTCAACGAAAGAGCTGTTTTCACTCTATAAAACTCTTTCGAGCGGAAAATCAATCAATACCCCAGTTGATTGTTCCCCCGAATCATGCAATAAAATTGCAGATTTCTTTTCAGAAAAAATAGCCAAAATCTATTCAGCGTTCCCAACGCAGCCTATAACTGGGACAGAATTTGTCGAAAGCCCCAGGGAATGGGGTGATAGACGCAGACTGACCCACTTTTTCGTCCCGCCCCCAGAAGACTTCCTAAAAATTTGTAGATCAGTGAGGTCGGGTTCTCCACGGGATCCTACCACACCTAAACGTCTAGTGGATTGTCTGGTGGTATTAGAACCTTACATCAGACATCTACTAGACGTGTCTTTTAGTACCATGACAGTACCTAAAGACTGGAAAAGGGCGGTGGTCCTACCTTTAAGGAAGAAACCTACCATTAGTTTTGAGAAACTTGAGAACCTGCGGCCAATTTCTCTCCTACCATACTTAGCCAAAGTAGCCGAAAAAACGGTCAATCTACAACTGATGGACTTTGTTGATAAAGCCACCTTATTACACGATACTCAATTCGGTTTTCGTCCCCGTCACTCTACAGAATCTGCATTACTGACGGCGGTGGAATCCCTACGTCAGGGGGCGGATGAGGGTCACACCATGGCCCTCATCCTATTGGACCTGAGTGCAGCATTTGACACTGTTGCTCATGCCAACTTGCTACAGTGTCTGAATAACGGAGGAATATCTGAGGCTGCACTTCAATGGATCCAATCGTTCCTAACTGGGAGAAGCTTCCAAGTCCGCCTGGGTGATCACTACTCTAGAGACATAGGTTTGGGACAGGGCGTTCCCCAGGGATCGTCCCTGAGCCCAACTTTATTTAATCTTTATGTCTCTCCAGTGGCTTCAATTGCCGCGAGTCATGGACTGGAAATCGTGTCATATGCCGATGACACGCAGTTGGTTATCTCCCTCTCTCGAGCGCCCGGACTTGTTATGGACAGCTTCAGAGCTTGCATGCAAGATCTTGCAACCTGGATGTCCACTAATTGCCTGAAATTAAATGGCAACAAGACCGAGGTACTCGTGGTGGGGGGGAGTCCTTCCGTCTGGTCGTCGGCATGGTGGCCCCCATGCCTAGGGCAAGCACCTATGCCCCGTCAGGAAGTAAAAAACCTGGGCGTATGGCTCGATGCTGACCTGTCTTTTGGACCCCAAATAAACCGAGTGGCGGGTGTCTGCTTTAGCATTTTAAAAATCTTACGCAAGGTCCTTGCTCTCCTTCCTATGTCCGCCCGGAGAACGTTGGTACATGCCCTCGTGACATCGCGCCTAGACTATGGCAACCTTTTGTACTTAGGAGCCACCTGTAAGGCAATAAACCGCCTCCAGGTATTGCAGAACGCGGCAGCCCGACTCATCCTTAAAATTCCTAATAGATCGGATTCGAAAGCTGCCCTTCACACTCTCCACTGGCTGCCAGTGAGAAGCAGAGTGGAATTTAAAGCCCTCTGTACCTGCCATCGCATCCTTGCTCGGAAAGCTCCCAGACCACTCCAGAACCTTGCTATCAGGTATGAACCTTCTCGCGCTCTGCGCTCTTCTCACGGAGGTCTACTTGTGGTCCCTAGGGTCAGAAAGGCTCGTATGGGTGGACGCTCTTTTCGCCATTTGGCAGCGAAGCGCTGGAACGCCCTGCCTCTTAATCTCCGCCTAGACCCCTCGGAATCCAGCTTCCGGAAGAATTTAAAAACTCTCCTCTTTTCAAGATAGTCGTGCCTACTCCTCACTACTGCTCTGAGTCTCTCAGCTGTAGCGCGGGGACACGCTTTCGAGCGTTACCAAGCGCTTTATAAACCTCCCTAATAATAATTTCTGGATTCACTAGCGAACCCACCCACCTCCGCCAGAAAGATGAGGCTGGAGAAGAAGGTGGAAAGACAGAGAATAGAGAGCAAGCAGAGACTTAAGAGAAGTGTGTAAAAGGATATAATGAAGGAGAAAATAATAAGATTGCCTAGGATTCACAAACAGAAAAAAAAAAAGAATCTGAAGATGGCGCCCCAAGGTGGGAGCTTCCGCAGGAAGCGTGCCGACGTCACGAGAGGTACACCAAATGGTGGGACGTCGACGCCCACCTGGGCTAAAAAAAAAAGGAAGAAAGACTACGATTCCGGACCCAACCGCCAGATCGCGGAATAATGCACAGCATAGTGAATCCAGAAAGATCTTCAAGCTGCAAAACTACACCGACAGGTAAGAAACTATTAGTTACCTGAACTTGTGACTCGACTTCTTTGAAGAATAAAAATTTGCACACATCTAGACCCAACACTAGATGGCAGGAGTATGCAAAGCATGTGGATCTACAGCACTACATGCCACAAACGGATGCTTAGAGGATAAGTAGCATAATATATATATATATATATATATATATATATACCCACACATACTGAAAAAACAAAGGTTACAGAGACGTTATAGTTAGGCTCAGATTCTAAGGATACTATATATCTTTAACTCTCAAACATTTGCGAAACACTTTCACGCACTGGATGATGTCATCGGTGGCCATTTGAGATGTCATCAGTGATGTCACTGACCATGACATGAGTGATGTAATATGTGAGGTCATAAGCAGTGCATTGTGGGGGCGCAAAATATAGTTAACTCGGGTAACTATAACTGCTAAATTCCACTGGTTTTGTACAAGTGAAATCTGAGCCTGATTTTAACATCCCTGTAACCTTTTTTTATTTAGTGAATTTTTAAGATTTTTTAACATTTCATTTACTAACTATAACGTCTCTGTAACCTTTAGTATTTTTTTGAGACTATAAGGTTTTTTTAAGGTTATTTCCTAACTAACTTGTAACCTTTGTTGTTTATGTGAATTTCTAAGGTTCTATTTAATTTTGTTTCCTAATTGTAACCTGTAACCTTTGAGAGTGGGTGTGTGAGTGGCTGTTGGGTCTTTGAGTAGGTGTGTGAGTGGCTGTAAAGATCTGTAAGTGGGTGTGTGAGTGGCTGTATGGGTGGCTGTATGGGTGTGTGAGTGGGTGTTTCAGTAGTTTTCTGGAAGTGTGAGTGGCTGTATGGTTGTCTGAGTCGGTGCATGAGTGCCGTGCTCCATGAGTGGGTGAGTCAGTCTGTGAGTGTCTGAGTGGGACTGTGAGTGGCTGCATGAGTCTCTGAGTGGGTGTGTGAGTGGGTGTGAGTGTCCTTGAGTGGGACTGTGAGTGGGAACATGAGTGTCTGAGTAGGTGTGAGAGTCAGTGCAGGAGTCTCTGAGTGGGTGCTTGAGTATCTACATGGATCTCTGGGTGTGTGCATGCGTTTGTGAGTGGGACTGAATGAGTTTGAGTCTCAGAGTCAATGCATGAAGCTCTGTGGGTCTGTGAGTCAGTGCATAAGCCTCTGAGTGGGTGCATGAGTCTGAGTGGGTCTGTGAGAGGCTGTGTGAGTGTCTGAGTGGGTCTGTGGGTGGGTGCATGAGTCTGTGAGTTGGTCTGTGAGTCAGTGCGTGAGTATCTGGATCTCTGAATGGGAGCATGAGTCCGAGTAGGTCTATGAGTGGGTGCATTAGTGCCTCCATGAGTGTGTGTCAGTCTGAGTGCATGAGTGTCTGAGTGGGACTATGAGTGGGTGCATGAGTCTCTGAGTTGGTCTGTGAGTCTTTAAGTGGGTGCATGAATGTTTGAGTAGGTGTGTGAGTGTGCTCGAGCCTCTGAGTTGGTGCATGAGTATCTGAATGGAGCTCTGAGTGGGTCTGAGTGGGTGCATGAGTGTATTAGTGGGACTCTGAGTATGTGAGTCTGAGTGGGTCTGTGAGTCGGTGCATGAGTCCATGTGGGTCTGTGAGTCTGTGCATAAGCCTCTGTGTGGGTGCATGAGTCTGAGTGGGTCTGTGAGTGGGTGCATATAATTCTGAGTGGGTGCATGAGTGTATGAGTGGGACTCTGAATTAGTATGTGAGTCTCAGTGGGTCTGTGAGTGGGTGCATGAGTCTCTTGAGTGGGTCTCAATGAGTATGTGAGTCAGTTGGCCTTTGAGTGGGTGCAGGAGTGTCTGCGTGGGTCTGTGAGTGGGTGCATGAATCTGTGAGTGGGTGCATGAGTCTGAGTGGGTTTGTGGTTAGGTGCATCATTATCTGGGTGGGTCTGCGAATGCTTTTTTTGCAACGTTACATGGGGTCCACGTTGGTTGACTGACTTGACGAATTTACGAATAATGCTTGTGGGGAAAAAAACCTGTTTGGCAACATATTAAACACATGTGGAGTCCCTGAAAGATCCTTCTATCCCTCCCCTGGGGTCGGGACAAATTCAGCCTGACCCCTTATGCCAAGTTATAGCATTGTATTTCATCCCCAGGGATTGTCCTGATAACTAAAATGGTGGCTGCAACTCTCTGCTCGGGTTGCAGCCGGCTAATCACTGCATTCCTGTTGGCGTGCACATTCGTGATACGTCGCAAATCAGTCACGATCGTAGATATACAAATTTGAATTTCCTTTAGTATCTCACAAACTACTGAATGGATTTACACCAAATAACAAAAAGCACAATCTGTCAAGTGCGCACTTCCTTTGAACTTGCTCGATGCTAGAAGGGTCCACCTCCAGGCAGCTCCAAGTCTGTATGCTGCTATGGTGCAGACTGTTGGAGTGGCCAGGTGAGGCAAGGTTGTTGGGGAAGGAACTACAGGGAAGGAGATCTGTAAGAGAAAACCAAGACTATGAAGATGGAGGTCTACCAGGCCTAGAACAGGATAAGACCGGGCCTAAAGCAGGTGCTCTTTTACTGTCAATTGATTGTCAGACATAGTTTTTATAGGCATAACCCCATTATTTGCAAATGCAGATATTTACAGCAGCCATTTCTTAAGATGCATTCGAATTTATAGGAGATGAACTACCAGGAATTGATGAAAATAAAAAGAGCCTCGCCTTTTGGATCTGCGACAACTGGGGTGGTACACTTGGGTCACTGCAGAACACAGCTAAGTCCAGAATGATCAGTTTCTCTATTTTCTAAAGAGTCCTATTGTGGGATAACTCTGTGGGTAAATGCATCTGTTGCTTAAATCTGCACGCAACCTACTATACATAGCTTTAAATATGGTAGGTCCAGCAAGTATGTTCACCCTTCTAGGTCAATACTATAAAAACCAGGCTCACTATTTACAGCAAGCATTGTGTGAGCTAATCTATCAAGGCAATCGGGCAGTGGCAGAATGAATGGTTAAGCCGCTGGGTGATGGAACCAATGCCCTTGATGCTGCTGGAAGTGAATGCAGTGGGCTACATCATCCACATCATGCCACAAAATTCAACAGCCCACAACATAATTAAACTCCACCCATACCACTGCACAATACAAAATGCCATTCTGCATAATTACTCTCTATCACACACAATCCCACTCCACATAATTCCAGTACACACAATACCACATAATTATATCCACATATTTCTACTGCACATCATGCTACATAATTCCACTACACAAATCCACTTCACACTACATAACTCCACCACACACAATTCCACAACTAACAATTCCAATCCAACCTACATAATTCCTCTCCACACCACATACATCCACTCCACTCCAATCCAAAACACATGGGTAAAAGACATTGTCATTTACAATGCCAATACTTCTAATGAATGCGAAACCAATTTGCATTGCAAATGCTTGTTTCTTCTTACAGCAACCATCGCTATCTCATGATATTAAAGCTTGGATTGACTTCAGCCATAAATATAACTTAATTGTTAACATGTTTTCCATGTGTAAAATGAAATGCGGCATGGTGTATATATTGGGTTCACATGTTTTAATGTCTCTATCTCTCTATGTTTTAGCTGGTGCCGGAGCACCATACCCAGCAGCACAGCCACCTTACAATCCAGCATTCGTGGACTCTGCAAAACCGGCCTACTGAATGGATATTCCTCTCTGCCTCGATGTGTATTAAACATGTTTTGTACCATCTACCGTGAACTATCAAGGCCCTACAGATGTTGGACTTCATAAAATATGCTTTTCTTGAGGTTCAGCTCCTTTCCTCCTAAGAACAACACTTCACAGCAAACCGTGGCCAGAGAATTTAAGGAATAATCTGGGGATGTTACCAATCCACGTTCAAAGACGAGAACTTTCACAGCCTTGCAGTATTGTCCGTTAGCACCAATTTTGTTTAAAAATGATTCCCATTGATTTCCATACACAAATGAACAAAGGTAAAACCCCACCTCATAAAAGCAAATACAGAATGGTGAGATTGAGTTCCTATTCACTGATGCGGACACTGCTATGAACCTCTGAACACGCTAGAGCCCAACTAATGGGACTTCTGTAAGTCCGTTTGAATACCATTGGTTTAAGGTCTTGGAATGGGTATGTCACAAAGCAACCAACCGTACATGGGTTCTTTGTTTCTGTAGGATGGATTAAGCAGGCTTCATCAAAGTGCATTTGGACTTCATTTAAACCAACAGGATGGCAGACAATCTGATTCTTCTGATTGCACACCCTGTCTTCTAAACTAAGCATCCCATTTATATAAGCCGCAAAGCGTAATTGAATCTAGATGAGCGTTTTGCACCTCCGATTTGCTACCACTTGATTTTTGTGAATCTAGTGGCGATTGTAGATCGTTGCATGCAGGATACCGCTCTTGTTCACAGATGACATTACTCCGGATAGCATGGACCCCGGGGTGGTCAAGCATGTGGGGAGTGGGTATAGTTCCAATCTCAGGATTACAACTAAAATGGTACTGAGGTCATTCCAGTCGGTTAAGCATATTTCCTGCATAGAATGCTTTTGTAGTCCATCCATTGTGCTTTACCAGTCCTATGTGGAAGCCATGTGTCCACTTCAGGAGTTAGATCAGGAAATATGAGCTTTAGTCTTGCATATACCTGAGCCAGTGAGATCTCTTGCAGAACCCAAGCCCCAAAAGTGTGGTTGCAGTGACTGGACATTCTCCATGTAATCTTACTAGTGACCATTACTATCACAACCGTGTATTGGATACTAACCTAACATCAATGAATCAAACCTTCGGTAAATGACAAGTCTAAACCTGTCGTTATACGTTTTTTAAACTATCCCCAAAAATAAATACATTTGCTTTCAAGGGATATTTGTTCGGTAGCTCTTCTAGAACGCAGTTCCAAAAGGCGGTTCCTATTACAACCATTCTTTAAAAAGAGGCTTATGGTAGACTCACGGGTACCTATAAAATATGTTCATTGGTGGCTAAGCTCCTAACAGCCGACCCACATACACTTCACCGCGGGAAGATGAGGTGGGAAAAGGGGGGGGGGGGGGAATTGCTCGGAGGATGTTACATTTTCAAATTCTAGTGTTGAACAGTCGTTGCCTTCTTCCGTCCAAGATCACAAACAAGAGGACAGTCGTACAAGTTAATAGAAGCACCAGATCTTTTAGAAAAGACTCCTTGTTAGGAGGCTCTGGCTTTGCACTTTGGTGGTTTTGAGACCCCAGCTTGGTTTTGTTTCATTGTTCGTTGGCTTTAGTGTTGCTAGTACTCTCAAGGTTTGAGCTTGCGCTCCCTCGCAGGTTCTTCGATCTGTTGTTGCATAACATTGCTTCGCCAAGACATTTTTTGCAGTCCCCAAAACCAAAGGATTTAAAAAAAAAAAAATGTACGTTTGTTTATTCAAGTGTTCAGTGTGCAGCAGAGACAACAGGGGAAGTGACCCACAACCAAGCATCACAAAGGACATTGTGCAGGACCATTAGTATAAAGTAGGCCGGTCTTTTCCACCTGTAATTTAAGGTAAAGGGTTATTTTCATTTATAATTCATGAGAGCCATAAAAAATTATTGTTGCACAACATTATTCAAAACACTTAGTGTGCATGGGAATAGTGCTGCACAAGGAAACTCCACTTGACAGAAATTCAGAACTACTAGTTTTTCTTTGTGCGGCACTGGCAATGCTGGAAAACAAAACAAAAACACCTCTGCATGCATTTCAGGTGTGGCCTGAATATGGTTTATTGAAAATGTCTACAATTGTACCACCACCACTTACCGTAAACTAATCTAAGTTAGGGAATGAAAGGGATTGTGTGTGTGTGTGTTTTTAACAGTCTAATATTTTCTTTTTTTTCTTCAAACGTTCAGCAAAAATATATAAATGTAACCACAAATTGTTATTTTCAAAGTGTATTTCTGAAGCAGTGCTGCTATTGACAAAGCTGTAAAACTAACTGCACCGGTTTTGATTGCTGTTGCAAATATATTTTTTCAAGAGCAAAATGCACGAATTCAATGAAAGCAAACCATGACAAACGAAGCAGTGTGCCCTTTCCTGAACTTATAATTAGACCGCTTTGAATTGCTACCTATATAATTCTCTCGCTTTAGGGTTAATGCTGTAAATAGCTCACCTGTTATGAAAGTTATTGAACATATATTCCCTGTTGGTTGCTTTTATTCATGTTGTTCTGCCTCTGTAGCTCGTTCCTTATTTTGATTACTGAATGCCAGAATTAGGTGTTTTCTTATTCAGGAATATTTTCAAGCCGTGCATTTCCTGTTCATCTTTTTTCAGCTCATCAGGTAAACTTAATTTACGAGATATGCTTTATGTTTTATTTACAGGTATCTACTGGATATTTTCTCAGGCCTTCCATTCACTGCCTTATGGTATCACGAGAATCTGCTACAGCGTGTTTCACTCATAGATAGTAGTTATTTTCTTACTAATTGTTTTGCAAGTATGCATAATGTTGAATATGTGACTGTTGAAGGCTATGAACCAAGGCTTTGTTAAACATTGTAATTTTTATCCATAATTGTCTGCCGGGGCCTGCCCGCGTGAATGCATGATTTCCTTGATGACTGACTGAATAGAGCTTTATAATGACAGGTTTTGCAGTGAAAGACGAGAGCCTTTTTAATTTATGTCATTGATTATTGTATTTTTCATTGAAATGCGAGATAAGAGCTTAATGTACCAAATGCGCATTAGGCCCGATACACAAAGCCAGACTGCTAAAAGTCAGAAATGTAATAGTGGATATTTCCCATTAGTTTTAGAGGGTATTTCTGTTCTTGTAGCATTCACATAGAAAAACAGTGGTTGTTCTATTAACATACATTGTAGCTTTGGGGTAACTCCCACATTTGCAAAATTTACTTATGCAGATTTTTCGCCAGGTGGAAGTTTGCACGAGTAAATCATGCAGAAAGTCCCCTTTGTAGGTGGAAGTACATTTGTTCTCTGCAGTGAAAATATTCTTTACTCTGGAGAAACTCTTTTTGTTCCGCCTCATCATACACTATAGTGTTTGTTACCTTCCCATTTTCACTCTGCTAGGCATTTGCCTTTCCATTGTGGGACTTTTATCTGCAAAATGTTAGTTTATACCCACAAATTTATTATTTTTTGTTATTAACTCTATTTGGCAAAGCCCGCCCCTATGAGGCACCTTCTCTCATTTCCAGATGTAAATTTACCTTATTGTAAATCTGGCTTGCTAGTAAATTTTCAACTATTATGAGTAAAATTTAAGATGGCAAAACTCCATTAATCCTGAATCAGGATGTAGGATTTACTGTCTTAAGCCGCTTTTATGTGCACCTGAGGGTCCTCTTTGATGTAGTAAAATTTTGTGAATTGGGCCATTTGCTTCCAATTTTAAATCACGGACTTCTATGTTAATTAATTTCTAAGGCATTTCAGAGTTGCTGCAGGTTGTTGCATACCCTATCTTTAGTTCAATCAAATAAGTCCATGAAAATTTACTTCAGCTCCAAAGTAGAGATCAACCAGCTCTTTGGCTCGATGTTTATCTTTAAACATGTTTTAAATTTTCTTTTGTTTGACTGCATTTTTCATCGAGTGTCTTTTTTATCCTTAACACATTCTCGTTGTTTTTTTCTATTGAAATCTATTATACCAAGTTCCTACCTTCACTTTGAGTACACTTTCATTCGTTGGCAGTAACAGCCACTTATAATGTGTTTTCAAAAGCCTGTTACAAAAAATAAAATAAAGAAGAATCTTTGTACCTGTTTGCAATTATGTTTTTACTTCTTTTGGTCTTGAAGTTAAGAATATATATATATATCAAAATCCAAGTTTGTTCCTTCCGCTCTCCCTGCCCTAGGTAGTTGGATCATCCACGCCGGCTGAGCGCGCCGGACCTTGAAACCAAATAGAACACCGTTCAATAAGACGATCACTCAGGGGATAATTCCAATGGTAGATGTATTTTACTCCAGTAACGCGTTTCGACTGTCTTGCAGTCTTGTTCACACACTGGATGTGAGTTTTCTTGCAGAACACATACAGATCCATCGAAATAGAAAGCGGTCAAAGGGAAGCTGCAAGTTACATATGAACATGACATCCATATTAGAATGTGCAAATACATCAAATCTGCTTGCAAATTGCTTTAAAATCCATGTGTACATCATTTCAAGATTACTCAATATTGAATATATTATTTACAGTAAATAATGAGCCCAGTCGCCTATAATAATAAAAATATATATTTTTTTGTACTTGGTACTCACTATTTTGTCCTGATAATGAACTCCCAATGACCTGAGGTCAAAATGCCGTGACTACAGACGTATATAGACCCCACCTATTATCCCCAAGCCTAGAAATAATGGAAGGAGTCAAGAGTCATACATCTTTTTATTCTTGTTTGTGATGCAATTATTTCTCACACTTGCACCTTTTTCACATATGTGAGCACAGGAACATCCATAACTATGGTAACTGAATATTAAATACATTGCATGATCCTTGTGATAATGGTTGGGCTTTGAATCTGATTAATGAAGTTCCTCTCAAAGGAGCAGTCTGAGCCATGCTCAACAGCTCGGGACAAGAACTCTGTGCCGGAGTGCTATGGGCGGAAAGGCGAACAGGAGGCCTGAGCTAATTATAGTTCGGGTTATCTGGCTAGCGAGCTGAAAAGAGTGTGTAATGTGGTCTGCTACTTAAAATAATTTCAAGGTGGTGGATAGATTGTAAATGAAAGTTATAACTATAACTTTAGAATTTTTAAAGTTTGTGTAGTTTAAACTCGGTTTGTATAGTGAAAATAAGTTTTCATAAGTATAACTAAGCTTTAACCTTTGGTTTTTTTCATTGAATGACAATGTTTTGTTTTTTTTCAATAAAAATTGCAGGGTTCAGTGTCGCAGGTGGAGAGTTATGTGGTGTGTCGTGCAGTGGAGGAGAGTGTTGTAAAGTCTATTGTCACAGAGTGGAGTATTTTAGATTGAAATAGAGTAGAGTGTAGTAGTGTATCGTACATTGTTGTAAAGTGTTGATTGAAATAAGCTTTATTTCGATAAAAGATATCTTAGAAAGCACATACAAATATAAAAATATACAGACATGTGGAACCATTATAGAAACCATAAACATATAAACTCATCATATCATATTTCATGTTCCCAAGATCTTACGAAATGTTTTTTAAAAAAACATGTAAACATTATAAATAGGACAATATTAAAAACATGCGCAAACAAGTAAAAGAAACAGCCAGGCTATTTTAGCCTAGAACTGCCAAAGCTTTCGATCTTAGGAGCCAGGCCCACCTCAGAAATTTTGAAAGTGCGCAAGCGTACAAGGGTCTCGTATCTGATTTAAGGATACGCAGCGCCATAAGGTGATCACGTGTGCCCAGGATTCTACATAGAGGTTTGAGCCAATATGATCTGGGGGATTTATATTCTGGACATGCAAAGAGCACGTGTGCAATGGATTCAATTTTGGTAGCACAGAAAGGACAAAATGGAGAAGTTTGGGAGGGAAATTTCCAGCGAGCGGTCAGCTCACGCACCGGGAGGGTACCAATCCTAAATTTAAAGTAGAGAGCACGATCATATGGCTTCTGAATAAAATCAAGGTAAGGCTCAAAGCAAACTACGTCTTTGAGGAGAAGGAACTCAGTGGTACATCTGCCTAGTTGGGAACTAGAGTTCCTTTTGCCTATGACCCAGCTCCAGTAGATTTTCTTTATTACAGCTTTCGGGGGCGAAGTTCTGTTTATCCAAGCATCTTTAAGACCAAGATCATAGAGGAGGGTCTTGACATCTTTCAGCCACTTGATTTTATTCCAGGAGGGCATAGAAAGTATCTCAGTCAGACCCTCCGCATACCTGGTTAGCTCCGGAGTCCGCCAGAGCCGTGCCCAAAGAAGTAGGGGGCGTACTTTTGCCAGGTCTGACAATGGATGGCACCCTAAGTCCGACAATAGGGGCACTATAGGTGTGCTCTGTGGGAGTGCCATCAGTTCCTTATAGAAATTGGAGTCGGATCTAGCCAATACCTCGATATTATTTAAGCCCCATAGTTCAGCACCATAGAGCGCTGAGCTCACGCCCTTTGCCTTGTAGATATCTAGTGCTGGGGCTATTGGCCTAGTTGAAGATGAACGGTGCTCTCTAAGGAGGGCACCAGTGACCCTTTTGTGAGTTAGGAGCATCTTTTGTACATGGGATACCCAGCGCATGGTGTCTGTTATGCGGATACCCAAATAGTCAAACTCTTTGACCCTTTCAAGAGGAACTGCATTTAAGGCTGGAGGCCGACCTAATTTCTTTGGAGGATTCAGAATTAGGTATTTTGTTTTGGTGGTATTTATAATAAGGCCTCTGTCATTGCAGAAAGATTGAAAGTTGTCCAAAAGAGTTTGCAAGCCCATAGGTGTCTTAGACAGAAGGAGGGTATCGTCAGCAAACAGGAGAGTTGGAACACGTTCGCCCGCCAGAGAAGGTGCATCTGCCGGGACTTCCCGCAGATGGTCCACCACCCCGTTTACATAAAGTGAGAAGAGGGTGGGAGCGAGAACGCATCCCTGGCGGACGCCCCTGTTTACTGGTATTCTCTCAGTTTTCTGGCCCTGGGGACCCCAGCGTACTCGGGCGTAATTACCATCATGGAGTTTTATTAGCAGGGCCAACAGATAAGAGGGGATGTTCATCGAGGCCAGAACACGCCAGAGATTATCTCGAGGAACAAGGTCAAATGCTGTTTTTAAATCTATGAAGGCTAGATAGAGAGAGCCCTTTCCAAGAAGGACAACCTTCCAATAGATAAGAAACAGCCTAAAGACCTGTTCGATAGTGCCTGTTCCGGCCCTAAAACCTGCTTGATAATCAGAGAGGATGCCATTATCATCCACCCAAGCTAATATCCTCTCCAGTATCACTTTCCCGATGACCTTCTGGGAGGAATCGATCAGGCTAATCGGCCGATAATTAGCAGGATCGTCACGAGCACCCTTTTTGAAAATGGGGACGACCTCGGCCCCCTTCCACGATTCGGGGACCGGGGCGCCATTTAAGATAGCGTTCATAAGGGTAGAAAGTAACTTCCCCCAGTTCCAAGGATCAAGCTTGAGGACATCTCCAGGAATACCGTCCGGGCCAGCTGCTTTCTGGGAGATGATGGACTTGATAGCACTATGTACCTCTCCTTCCGTGAAGGGGTCAATATTCAAGGCATCCATGAGGGAGGGTAAATCCTCAGGCAGAAACTTTGCCACATTCTCAGAACCAGTAGAGTATAGTTTATGAAAGTGCTCGTACCATGCTATACCAGTGATATTATATGTCAAGAGATCGTGGGCTGGTCTGTTCTTAGTTCTAATTGCGTCCCAGAAGACACCGGGATTACGGTTGGAGGAGGCCTCTCTTAGGGTCTGCCAGTACTGCTCCTCCCAGGACTTTTTGGCATTAGAGATGGAAGTCTTATAGTCTTTCCTGGCTTTTTGGATCGCAGATGAAATCCCACTTTTTAGAGCCACTATTAGGGCAGATTTCGTAATTCTGCAGCTTTGCGTGTACCAGCCATTCTTTAGGATAGGTTTAGGCCCTCCCTTCGATGAGCCACCCTTGTTATGTATTCGGAAAATATTTCCCAGTTTAGAGATAGTATCTTGAAAAACAGAGGGGGCTCTATCGAGTGCAACCTGATGGGTATTTGAATGGGCCAACTCGACCTGTGAGGCACATAAAATTGACTTTATTAATTCAACCTTGTCATCATTCAACATGACTTTATGCCATTTGAGACGCCGCTCACAGTTGGCAGGGTAAACCTCCGAGGTTTGCAACGAGCTGGCTGCTCGAAGGATCGAGGGCCCTTGTTGATCTACCCATAGTGATCTAATACAAAGGGATAGCTGATTATGATCGCTATCGTGAGAAGGGATTATTTCCATGTCCTCCATGAATGCCCAAAGTTTAAGGTCGAGAAATATATAGTCGATCCTTGAACTATGATTAGGCCTGTTGTAGGTATGCGCACCCTGAAGGTCAGAGGGTGTTCTCCCATTGGCCGCCCTTAGGCCGAATTCCAAGGACATGGTATTCAAAAATACAACAGACTTAGTCCATCTCTTAATAGGAGGCAACGTTAATGACGGAATACCTCGTTTGGCGTCATCTTCTAGTAGATCGGGAAGATCTACTGAGGCCAGGGGCTCGAAGGAGCAATTAAGATCTCCTGCTACCAGGACGTAAGATGCGTGATGACACTTTCGCAGTTCGTCCTCTAGGAGTACAAATGTGGGTGATAAAGCTCCTCCACTAAGGCCTCTTGCATAAATATTAAATATATCAAGGGACTTGTTCCCCTGGGCTCCCTTGAGGGTTAGACGTAATAAATCTGGCGAAGCAATATGGGCCTGCCTAATGGTGCACCCAAGTGAGATACTAACCCAGATCAGCAGGCCGCCCGAGGGGCGTCCTCTTCCCGACCGGGAGGGAGTGGCTGGTATGCAAAAAGTGGTGTAACCAATCGTGTGGTGCGGTTCTGTTGCCCAAGTTTCCTGGAAAATACAGATACTGTAAGTTGTTATAAAGGAATTCCAATCCGGGTGGTCCAATTTGTTAGCAAGACCAGCTACATTCCAATTTAGGATCCTGAGAAACGGAGAGATAACAGATGTGTCTTGCAATACGGATGAGATGGAATGATTAGTGGTAGCCAGGATCGGGGTACAGAGAGAAGTCTGTGGAGTGTGACTAATATCCTGAATAGTTGAGATGTGATTGGGGCAGTGCTGTAGGGTGTGAGAACTTGAACCAGTTTGTAATGGAACCTTATCAGGAACAAGAACTGCTTCGGGATCTCTTGAGATGGCAATAATTCCAGCAACTGGAGAAGTATCTATCACTATTGGAATTCCGTGTCAATAGTGCTCATAGCAGCTATAGATATCATGATAACTACCAGGGGCAAAAATGGGAGGAACCCTTTTGTTGATATTTCCAACTCCCTTAAAGTAACCATCATAGGTTGATTGGAGAAAAGAAGGGTATAGATAGTGAGGATAGGAGATATCAGAGTAAAAGTAGTTTAGATCTAGACATCTTATGCCACTCATAGTGGGTTGTTGGTTATTACAAATTAATCTTGTAACCCGAGGGTCCCTAAAATTTATAATGATACAGTCACCAGGCGTATTTTTCGGTTTTTTGCCCACCCAGGATACCCTTCTGACATGAAGAACCTGCCCATTTAGGTGTTTTGGGAGCGGCCTATTAACATTCAGCCAATGGATTGTTTTATTGTGTAATTCAGTGTAGGATTCCGGCTTGGCGGCTTTAGGGCGCGGGACTCCAGTCAGAATGGCAACAAGTGGTAGGCACTCCGGTGGGAGATCGATACAAGGTAGGGACTGCTCAAAACCAGTAGGGAGGGCTTTAGATTGGATTTGTACAGGTTCATTGGAAGATGGTTCTTGAAAATTTTGAGCGGATTCAACATTGTTTCCCAATTCCCCGGAAGTTGGATAACTATTGGTCGAACCAGAGGCTGATTTGTTATTTTGAAGTGAGCTGCCCAAGGATAGCATGGGTAATGGAGACCTTAAGTTAGATGAAGTAGCTCCATTCTTTGAGCCCAGATTTAAAGCAGCATTTGGTTTCGACGATACAGCTTGGGGTATAGGTTCGTTGGAGGTCATTAAAGATGGATCAGTAGTAGTATCATGATCCTTGCCTATCTTTGAATGCAACTTGATTAGAGATTTGAGAGAAAAGAAATTGTCAAGAGAGGCCTGCTCAAATCTCTCAAGTCTCTCAGACAATAACCTTACTCTTTCCATCATTGGAAGCAATAAAGATTTAATTATTTTTTCCAGTTGACCAATCAGTGCAAGCTGAGGATCAGGGTCATTTTGGGATACAAAGTGTTGAGGAAGTTGTTGAGCAACAGTATCAATGGTTAAATTTGCCTGATGGACAGGGGACAAACTTGTCCTGGAAGGATGTGATATAGGGGAAGCTGTGTGAACCACTTTCTTACCCATACCAACGCGTGGTTTGCCTTTACTCTTCTTATGACCTTTTGTCTGGTCCTCCCTATTACCGCTACCCACTCTTTTCCTTTTGTTTGGGACAATTTTTGGGTCCACTACAATGGGTGGCTCAATAATTGCGGGGGTTACAAGAGATGGAGTAGCAGTATTAGCAGTGTTAGGTGTTTCTTGGGATGCAACTAGCTGGGGAGAGTATGAGAGATCCAAAAATGACACAGGGACAGGATCACTAGGGCCAGGAGGATTTGTATCTACACTCGCCGGTAGGTGTAGTGGGTTCCCTGTTAAGATGTTGACTGCTTGAGTGTTAGCTTGTACGGGTGAAACAGCTAGTGCAAAAGCGCCCATTGAGGAACGCTTATCTTTTGTAGCGTCCAGGGAAAGGCGTCGCTCTGTAATTGCAATTTCCTTCTCTAATACAGAGCAGGCACGAATTATAAAGTGGTCAAGAGTGCCACTTACAGAACCTCCACATAGTGTGCTTCCCCTTCCCGAGCGTGTGAACATAGCCATGGCTACCAGATGATAGGAATGGTCACAACAAGAGGTCTAATCAACCAGTCTGTTATACGTGTATGTCCAACAGCAATATAAAACGTACCAGTCAGAGGTGTACTGTGGATGCAAGAGGGGTGGCCCAGCCCGGCCTCCTTTGGCCCCTGACGGCCTCAGACGGCCCGCCCTTTGTCCGGGCTTCGTCCGGCGCCCGCCCGCGCGCGTCCCGCGACGCGGAGGGAGCGGCGTCCTTTTGAGCGCCTCCGGGCGCTTGTGTGACGTCGGTGGGGCGCTAGGGCGCCTGGGAGTTGTGGTCTCCTCACGCCGGGGCCGCAAGATGGCAGAGCGGCACCAGCAGCAGCAGGGTTACACCCAGTGAGACAACAGCGGGACTCCGAGGTGAGCAGGGGAGGGCAGGGCATCAGCCGTGCTCCTCGTCGCTAATCGGGCTCTCGAAGAAAAGTAAATCTCCAAGTTCAAACTTCCCGCTCCACCGAGGGAGCGGCGTCCTTTTGAGCGCCTCCGGGCGCTTGTGTGACGTCGGTGGGGCGCTAGGGCGCCTGGGAGTTGTGGTCTCCTCACGCCGGGGCCGCAAGATGGCAGAGCGGCACCAGCAGCAGCAGGGTTACACCCAGTGAGACAACAGCGGGACTCCGAGGTGAGCAGGGGAGGGCAGGGCATCAGCCGTGCTCCTCGTCGCTAATCGGGCTCTCGAAGAAAAGTAAATCTCCAAGTTCAAACTTCCCGCTCCACCGAGGGAGCGGCGTTCTTTTTGAGCGCCTCCGGGCGCTTGTGTGACGTCGGTGGGGCGCTAGGGCGCCTGGGAGTTGTGGTCTCCTCACGCCGGGGCCGCAAGATGGCAGAGCGGCACCAGCAGCAGCAGGGTTACACCCAGTGAGACAACAGCGGGACTCCGAGGTGAGCAGGGGAGGGCAGGGCATCAGCCGTGCTCCTCGTCGCTAATCGGGCTCTCGAAGAAAAGTAAATCTCCAAGTTCAAACTTCCCGCTCCACCGAGGGAGCGGCGTCCTTTTGAGCGCCTCCGGGCGCTTGTGTGACGTCGGTGGGGCGCTAGGGCGCCTGGGAGTTGTGGTCTCCTCACGCCGGGGCCGCAAGATGGCAGAGCGGCACCAGCAGCAGCAGGGTTACACCCAGTGAGACAACAGCGGGACTCCGAGGTGAGCAGGGGAGGGCAGGGCATCAGCCGTGCTCCTCGTCGCTAATCGGGCTCTCGAAGAAAAGTAAATCTCCAAGTTCAAACTTCCCGCTCCACCGAGGGAGCGGCGTCCTTTTGAGCGCCTCCGGGCGCTTGTGTGACGTCGGTGGGGCGCTAGGGCGCCTGGGAGTTGTGGTCTCCTCACGCCGGGGCCGCAAGATGGCAGAGCGGCACCAGCAGCAGCAGGGTTACACCCAGTGAGACAACAGCGGGACTCCGAGGTGAGCAGGGGAGGGCAGGGCATCAGCCGTGCTCCTCGTCGCTAATCGGGCTCTCGAAGAAAAGTAAATCTCCAAGTTCAAACTTCCCGCTCCACCGAGGGAGCGGCGTCCTTTTGAGCGCCTCCGGGCGCTTGTGTGACGTCGGTGGGGCGCTAGGGCGCCTGGGAGTTGTGGTCTCCTCACGCCGGGGCCGCAAGATGGCAGAGCGGCACCAGCAGCAGCAGGGTTACACCCAGTGAGACAACAGCGGGACTCCGAGGTGAGCAGGGGAGGGCAGGGCATCAGCCGTGCTCCTCGTCGCTAATCGGGCTCTCGAAGAAAAGTAAATCTCCAAGTTCAAACTTCCCGCTCCACCGAGGGAGCGGCGTCCTTTTGAGCGCCTCCGGGCGCTTGTGTGACGTCGGTGGGGCGCTAGGGCGCCTGGGAGTTGTGGTCTCCTCACGCCGGGGCCGCAAGATGGCAGAGCGGCACCAGCAGCAGCAGGGTTACACCCAGTGAGACAACAGCGGGACTCCGAGGTGAGCAGGGGAGGGCAGGGCATCAGCCGTGCTCCTCGTCGCTAATCGGGCTCTCGAAGAAAAGTAAATCTCCAAGTTCAAACTTCCCCAGTAGTGTATCGTACATTGTTGTAAAGTGTTATATATTGTAGAGGCATGGTGTCTCATTTAATTGAGTCAAGTATGGTAACCTGGAGCAGACTGTCGTAGAGTGTCATAGATTATAGTATCATCAAGTGGAGAATCATCACGCGGAGAATTGAAGAGTACAGTAGAGGAGAGTGTAGTGGAGTGCTGTGTCATATAGTGGAGTGCTGTATGGCAGAGAGAAGTTGAGTGGGGTCTAGTACAGTGGCGTAGAGTGGATGGGTGTAGAATGTCATAGTAGGTAGCACAAAGTTGTAGAGTGGAGCTGCATACAGTGGAGTAAAGTATCGGTCACTATAGCAGAGTATGGTATAGAGGCGTAGAGCGGGATAAAGTGGAGTACACTGGCGTAGGGTAGTGTAGAGTGGAGTAAAGTGTCATAGAGTGAAGTGGCATATCATAGACTCATAGACTTTAGTGACATGGAGAGCAGTAGAGTGGAGTGGCATAGCACACAGTTGAGTAAAGTGTCATAAGTTAGATTACTGTGTTGTACAGTAGAGCGTAGTGAGGTGCCGTACAGTATTTGAAAGTGATGTAGACTACAGTAGAGTGGCATATAGTCTAGTTGACTTTTGTAGAGTGGTGTACAGTGCAGTGTTGTAGAGTGTGGTAGAGGGGATTGGCATGCTGTGTTATTGACCACAATGGCGTAGAGTACTGTGTCAGTGTAGAGTAGATTTAAAGTGGGGTGCAATTGTATACAAAGTGTTGGGTACAGTATCTTATAGTGGACTACAGTATTCTAGACTAGAGTGTTCTACAGTGGCATACGGTATATAGTACAGTGTGGTACAGTGGAGTGAAGGGGTATAGACAGTAGTGAAGTGTTCGAGAGTGGCATACAGTGTTGTGGAGTTGCATAGAGTACAGAAGTGTGTCAAAAAGTAGAGCTGCGTAGAGTGGATTGTTGTATAGGAGGGGAGAGTGAAATAAAGTCTTGTACAGTGGAGTAGAGTTGAGTGTTGAAATGTGTGGAGTAAAGTACAATAGAGGATATTGGTGTGTCGTGGAGTGTGGAGGTATTAAACTTTTATACATTGGAGTGGGGTCTTCCACAGTAGAGTGGAGTGCTGTGCCGTTTATAAAAGTGGAATAGAGTGTTGTGGGTAGAGGTGTGGCGCAGCAGCCAGGGCGACTGACTCCAGAACCGGGGGCTCACGGTTCTATCCCCGGCGGCAGATCAGCCCAGCACCATGTGACTCTGGGCAATAGCTCGAATAATGATCCCAACGGCCCCCAGCGCCTTGACACCCTCTGGTAATTGTTTGCGCTTTACCAATACTGGACATTTACATTTACATTGGACGGTAAGGGCATACAGGGGAGTATAAAGTTGGACAGTGTGGTGTACAGTTCAGAGAGGAGTAGAAAGTTGTAAAGTGCAATGAAGTGTGGTAGACATTTATAGAGTGGAGTAATATAGAGTGGAGGAGAGTGTCAGACAGTGGAGCGGGGTAGAGTGGATTACCGTAAAGTGGAGTAGCATACAGGGAATAGCGTAGAGTGGAGGGTAGAAGAGTGATGTGGAATAGCGTAGAGTGGAGTGGTGTACAGTGGAGTGGCGTATAGTGGAATAGGGCACAGTGGATTAGCGGGGTGGCATACATTGAAGTGGCATTGCGTAGAGTCGTGGAAACTTAGAGTGTTGCACAATAGAGTATGCAGGCATAGAGTTGAGTACAAATTTTGACAGTGCAATGTATGAGGATAGAGTGGAGTAAAGTCTAGTAGAGTGGCATAGAGTGTACTAGAATTCTGTAGAGTGGAGGAGAGTATTCTGGTGTTGCGAAGAGTGGAGTAGCGTACAGTGGAGTGGCATAAAGTGGAATAGCGTAGAGTGGCATAGCGTACAGTGTAGTGGGGTAGAGTGGAATGCCATAAAGTAGATGGGCTGGGCGCAACGCATGTCCGGTGGCTCCTGGATCTCCTGCAATGCCTGTCTCGTCGGTTTCCTCCCGCAATGGCTTCCTGACGTTTTCTTCTTGAGCGCGATCAGCGTGCCTCTCTCCACGGTGGAGAGTTTTTCCTTTCTTTTTTCTCATCAGCTCCTGTCCGTCCTCTTGTCTTGTTTTCCAGTCTTTAGCTTGTGGTTCGGCGTCTGATGCCAGCTCTAGGGCTGGCGGTGATTTAAACGCATCACGTCCCTCATTCTGTACATGAGGCACCTCACACTTCCCTACTGATTCTTCAATGGCTGCATTTCCAGATGTCCTGTGTTCCGCTGCCTGGCTTTGAAAATGGGCGGTGGGAGATAAGCAGGTGGTTGAGAGTCTGTCAAGGCTCCGCCCCTCCTGTGGCATAGTAAGTCATCCTCTGGCTCTTCAGGGGGTCTATGCAATTCCCACCCTTGCGACTCATTCCCCCCCAGGATTTTCCAGGTCGGGGAAAAGGGGAAAGCTGGACAATAAGTCTGCGTTGCAATTGTCCCTGCCCTGCTGATGTCGACCTCAAACCGAAAGGGCTGTATCGAAAGGAACCATTGCAGAACCTGTGGGTTATTGCCTTTGTTCCGGCTCATCCATGTCAACAGGGGTGGTCCAGATACAGGACGAGGGGCTTGCCTTTGAGGTAGTATTGTAGTTTTTCTACGACCCACTTAATGGCTAGACATTCTTTTTCAATTACGGGATATCATTGCTCCCTAACGAAAGGTTTCTGGCTTATAAAAGGTATAGGTGATTCCAGCCCCTCCTTGTTTGTTTCAGACCGTACAGCTCCTATTCCGACACCAGATGGGTCAATTTGTAATATAAATTTCTTATCCAAATTAGGGGAGGTCAGAACCAGGCTGGAGGTGATGACTGTTTGAGGAGCTGGAAGGCTTCCTTGACGCAGAGTGTTGGATTTAGGATCTCCGGGTTGAGGGTCTCTTTCTTTAGATCGGTCAACGGACCAGCAATTGTGAAATACTTGGGAATAAAGCAGACCAGCAATTGTGGAATACCTGGAAATAAAGCACCAGTAATAGCAAAGAAGTCCCAAAAAGGCAAGTACTTCCTTTATGGTACGCGGAAAGGGGGTGACATTTATGACCCGCACCTTCTCTTCCTGAGGTTCAATAAGGCCATTACTCAATACGTATCCAATATATTTGACTCTTGAATACCCTGCTCTGTATTTCTTGGCATTAATGTGCAGACCTGTCCTGTTTGACTCCTGAAGAACATTTTTGCAATGAACAAGGTGTTGTTCCCAAGTTTTTCTATATATATGACAATATTGTTGATATAAGCAGAGGAATATGACTGATGGTTTAGAAGAACCTTATTCATAAGCCTTTGAAAAGTCGCTGGGCACCATGAAGCCCAAAGGGCAGAACGGTAAATTCAAATAGCCCCACTGGAGTAGCAAAGGCTGTCTTCTGTTGGTCAAAAGCTTTCAAGGGTACCTGCAAAATATCCGTTTGTGAGGTCTAATGTTGTAATATATTTGGCCTTGCTCAGTCTCTCTATTAATTTGTCCACCCATGGAAGGGGATATGCATCAAACTTGGATACTCTGTTAACAGCCCTAAGGTCTATGCAGAAATGGATTGTGCCATCAGGCTTTGGTCTCAGTATGATTGGGGAGGACCAATTACTTTGGGAGGGTTGTATTTCTCCCATTTAGAGCATTCTATTGGACTTCATTCTGTATGGCCTCCATGCAGGCTGCGGATATCCAGTTGGGTTTTTCTTTCACTATGACCCCTGGAGCAGTGGGAATGGCGTGTTCAGTCAGATGGATTTTCCCCTGGAAGTCTGAAAAAAATCACGACAAAGGTTCTATTATAGTCATGAATTTGTTTCTTAGTTTCTCAGTGAGGGCATCATTTTGTCTTAGGTGTCTTTTCTCCAGGTTACAGTGAGCCAAGTCAAGAGTTTGCCTATCCTGGTTTTTAGTTGATTAGCATACTTCAACGGCCTGCTCACTTCACCTCTTGCGTCGTTTCCCCCAGACTTCTTGGGGCATTTCTAGTAGCTCCCGGGGCTTTCTTCCATGGAATAACTCAAGAGTAACCGCCTCAGCAGCTTTGTGTTTGACCCCTGATTTCAAAAAGAGCCAGAGGTAAGAGTGATCCCAGTTCTTACCTTCACTGGTAGGTTTGAGGATGGTAAACCGAAGTCTTAATGTGGGTCAAATTTACCAGTTGACAATCTGGACTCGTTAGTTGGGACATGAAAGGGGTCCCCTGATCTGTGAGGATCTCTTTCGGGAAACCCTACTCAGGAGAACAACTCTATTAGATGTTGGGCGATGACTTTAGTATTAGTTGATTTTAAGGGGATAGCTTCTGGATAACTTGTGGAATAATCCATGATTTCCAAAGCATACTGATTACCATTAGATGACTTAGGTAGAGGCCCTATTATGTCCATGCCTATATGCTCAAAAGGGGTTCCTATGACAGGGAGTGGTTGGGGTATGGGCAGGGGCCTATAGGTATTCTTTTTTTGGCATACTTCTCACTCTTGACAATACTTGTTTATAGTAGCGTATATTCCAGGCCAATAAAAGTGGTGCATTATGGCCTGAGTGGTTGTCTGGGTCCCAGTGTGACCAGCCCAAAAATATGAATGTGCAAAAAACAATCTGTTCCTGAAAATCATTGGGAACGAACAATTGGGGGTTCATTGGGGTTGCCTACTCTGTACAGTAATCCATGTTTTATCATAAACTGAGGGAAGGAAGTGGAGGGAATCTGGGTGTTAAGTTGTGCTTTTTACCACACATTCTGTAGGGTTGCATCATTAGTGTGGTAGAAATATAAATTGCAGTCTTATTTCCCAGGGCTCTTGTGTAAGGAGCGTATTTTTAAGGCAGGACTCATGGGGGTGGGTAGCGGGGGTTCCTGTCAGGAGCATTAAAATTAAGGTTAGTCAAACCCATCTCCATAAAATCGGGTTATCAGTTCCTAATATTATGTTTGTGGGAGAGTTCTCAGGACCCCAACCTCAATATTCGTATTTTGTCCTTTGAGGGTCATTGCAGTGAGTTGTGCGACAGGATATGTCTTCATATCTCAGTGTACTCATCTAATACATACAGTCATCCCTGGGACTATCTGTGAGGAATGTATATGGTCACCCTGCACCACCGACTGCTTACACTCAGAGTCTAACAAGGCTGTTAACCATTTCCCGTTTACTTGCAAGCTTACATTAAAGCAGGGTCCAAATTTGTAGGTGTACAGGATAGAAAGAAAGGCGTTACTGACATCCATAGGCTAATCTCCTTGTTTCTTGGTAGGACAAAATTGGGTTAGGTGGTCCCAGTCACCATATTAGAACTTTGGGAACCCTTTTGGTTTGGGTTTTCAGGTTGCCCGGACATTGCTCTAATATAGTCTGTTGGGTTTCTTCTCAATTTTTTCTCCCTTTGGTCGGGCTATTATTCGAATGACTCATCTCCCTTTCCCATGCATAACATCATGGTTGAGCCCAGGAAAAGATAGTGGCTATTTCCACAGCTTGTTCAGCGATCAGGTTGGTATGTTGCCTCAGCCATTTCTGAGTGTCCACTGGGAGAGCTTCCAAATACTGCTCAAGGTATATCTGCTCCATTATTTCCTCTTCACTACATGTGGTTTTCACCATTTGTTGGCAGCGATTTTGAGCTTAAAGTGTAAGGTCTTTAGGGTATCACCAGGGGAGCCCCTCTCTTTTCTAGAAATTACTCTATATGCCTCAGTGTCCATCCCCAAATGATCCAGGTTGATCCCCTTGATATCGTCATAAGGGGTGCTCCCTTGAGCGTTGGCTATTTGATAAGAAGCTTGGTCCTCCCCGGTGAGAAGGTGAGCCAAGAAAGACCGACCATTTGTCCCTGAGCCATCCACAGGCTAGGGCTGCCCTATCAAAATTAAGCCGAAATTAATCCGGATCCTCCTCTATGACTTATTTCTGCAGAGATATGTTTGGTCCCATAGGCAAGGTGCCCCTGGTTCCCGCAATACGGAAGGTCAATTGGAATTGGACCTCTGACACCTTGTGCATTCCCTCTGCTTGTGTTTTAAGGGCATCACGTAGAAGTTTTCTGTCTGCCTTGGCGGATGACATTTTCTGTTCTAGGGCCCATTCCAATTTCTCTCGGCGCTGAGCCAGCTGCTGAACAAGGGTTTCCATTTTGTTTCGAAAGTTTAAGGTGCCCACATTCTCCACCAAATGTCCTAAAGCGGGTTTATGATTGGACAAGATACACTTGTATTTCTTTTGCATGCTGAATTTTATTATGGTACACGTTATTAAACAACCAATTGTTTAGCCAATGTATCTTCTTTGTATCCTTCTTTACGGATGACAGAGAGGTCAGGCCCACCAGATCTTCATTCAGCCCTCGAAAGAACCACAGAGGCCACAGGTAAGTGGACAGATTTTACTTGTCTTCAGAGGGTTGTCTTCTCAAAGCAGAGGTTTGTGAGGGGTGTTCTTAGGAGACCTATTTCCTTTCCCTTCACCAGCACCCAGTGATAATGTGCTCAAACGTAGGGAATTTTACTTCAATCAGCATTCCATTAAAAGAAAAGAGAAAAAAAGAAAAAAAAACAATACACCGAAACTGGAAGGAACCTAGCATTACGCTCCTTTTTTTATGCGGCTACCCTCTTCCTCTTTAAACCATTTCTTTAACCCACAGGCATATCTCTTTTATTAAAGCAAGAAATCAGCACAGTTGTCTACACTGCTGTGAGAGTGATAAGTGCTTCAGTGAAGACAGCGGTTGTAGCAAGCAAAGACTGTATAAAGTATATGAGGCCATAAATTAAGGCCGTTTCAGGACTCTTCTTTTTCTTTTTTTGTTTAAATCTTTTTATTGGCATTTACTTATTTTTATACAGCATGAACAGTGCATTGACACCATGTTTGACAACTTCAAAGCAATGCAGTTCGGGGTACAAACCATCGAATTACCAGGTAAACTAGCAAGCAGGTTATTTTTATAGCAATTGGAATAGTGTCATCACAATAACCGTGGCAATGCGAATTAGACCTTACGGTATGACACTCATTAGGAATTCTAGACATGGTGCATTACATAAACTGTGAACGTGGGGTACAACAAAATGAGGACAAAGTTACCAAAGGAGGAGTAGGGTAGTCGCCTGAGACCCGTTGCCGCCTGTGCTGAAAAGAGGCACCCTGCCAGAGCCAAATGTCAGTAGCTCCGTTAAGTAGGGTTATATGTTTATGTGAATGGGGCTTGCTCAATGCATGTGTGCCTCTAAGCACTGAGTACTAGTTTTGTTCGCCGTCTTGGTGTTCCCCTGTTGTAGTGACTATGCCCTGCAGGTTCGACACCATAGCGTCCCAGTTAGTCGCCAGAGGAAACTTACGGATGCCAAGCAGGGCCTCACGGCACAGCACCACTCCCTCTGCCCTAGCCCAGTTGAGTAGGGACTGGCGCCAGGCTATTGTCTGAGGTGCCATAGGGGATTTCCAATGTTTGGTGATCAGGCGCTTTGCCGTAATTAGCTCCAGATCAAGAAATCGGGTGGTGGCCTTGTTTTTCTTATTCCTACTAAATAGGTGTAGTATGTGTACCTCCCAACGAAAGAGGACGTTAAGGAACGTACAGGCAGCCAGCGTGGTCGTCACATTGCCCTAATCGCTTAAGGCAGGGCAATGCCATAGCATGGGGAGTATATCTGCGTCTAATAGGCAGCATCTTGGGCAGGCAGCATCAGATCTGAGGAAGTACTTATTGATTTGGGCTAAGGCGAAATATACCCAATGTAATATAAATCATTGAATTCATTTAAACAGCTGATTGCATGGAATATGCGTTGGACCACTCCGTGAGGCAACCCACTCCCTGTCTGTGAATGCCCTTCCCAGAGCATCCTCCCAGTGTTGCTTCAGGGGGGTCAGGTCAATCTCTGTGTGTTGACGGAGTGAGGATGCGAACCATTGAGTCAAGTGCCCCCCATTTCCCATCACATGAAGGTATTGTATCATTTGGTGTGTGGGTGGTTCCTGGGCAAGAGTGCCACACTTAGATGCCAGCGAAGCTATAAGTGCTCAGTGTAATAAAAACTGTCCCGGGTACATATTCTCTTCAGACATGAGCTCCTGGTGTGGAATAAGTGAGCCATCGCAATAAAGGTCCCCTATGTCCTGAATGCGTTCCATGTCCCAGTTTGAATGCCGTGGTGCATATGTCACCTCGTGGTGTTCCTAGTAGTGGGATAGCGGCGGCATATGAGGTGGTAGTCCTGGTGAGGAAGAGGCATCTACGGAAGCACTTGTAGGCTACGGTGGGTAAAAGCACTCCCAGAGGTCTGGGTTTTGTGCATCGATGAAAGATATGCAGTAAAATATGATGTGGTGTCGGGGGTTGCAAGGAAGCCGTGTCCACTAAATGTCAGGATGATAGCCACCGGGCAATCCACTGAAACTGAGAAGCCAGATAGTAGTGCTCGAAGTTGGGGACCGCCAACCCAGCTTGTTCAGCTGACAGATACAGTTTCTCCATAGATACTCTGTGCCTTGACGTTCCCCATATAAAGTCCCTTATTGTCTTTTCCTATTTGCGAAAAAAGGAGGGGAGAAGTTAATAGGCAAGGTAGAGGAGGCGGGGAGGGCTACCATTTTTACAAGGGCTACCATTTTTACAAGTGCAACTCTACCCGAAATCGCCTATGCAAGGGTCTTCCAGAAGCACATTTGTGACTGGATGGCTGTAGTGGCTCTGATTATGTTCCCTTCGAACAAGTTCTCCTTAGTACGGTATATGTGTACCCCTAAGTATCTAAAAGGATCAGTACACCATGTCACCGAGACTCCCCCCAGGGAGTATCCTGGACCTAGGGTCTCCTGCAGAAATGGGGAGAGAATAGATTTTGCGGCGTTGACCCTCAGTCCCAAAGCTATGGTGAAGCGTGTTCGAGCCTGCTTTAAGGAAGGCGGGATACTATGAAGGTCACGTACATACAACAGCAAGTCGGCTAATAACGAGATAACATGTGTGCCATCTCTAAAGGTGACTCCCATGTCCACATGCGCACAGATGTGTGCCGCAAGTGGTTCAACCAGGGCGAGGTATTGATCAATCGTCAGTGTGGGCAGTTCCACTGTGGCGAGAAATGACTATATATCGGCCATTCCCCGACGGTTGGGACGCGTATAACCTGGTGTAGTGGTCTGTCATTTCTGCATGAATGACTCTGTGTACATTTCCTGTGCCCTAGCTCATCCACCAACAGCTGTATAGGGCATTGATGGTGTTCTTGTCTTATTAAGTAAGCCAATAGTTTACCCGTCTTGTCTGCTGTAGAGTGTGAACGAGCCAAGTGCGCCAGATAATTGTGACAATGCAGCCTTTCTAGTAACGGGCGTCATCCAGTTGCTTTTGCTTTTCGGGTCGGACAATGGCCAGTGTCTCTTGTTGGAGCAATCGTCCCTCGATGGCGGACAGGGATTCGTCAAGTTGTTTACGGATGCTCCATGTCTGCCCTAAACAATGCCCTCTGGTCACCACTTTATAGGCATCCCACTCCGTCAAAACTGATTCCGCAGAGCCTGTGTTGAGCTCAAAATATCCTATCACCGCAGACTCCAGCGAGCTCCCAAACGCCAGGTCTTTCAGCGCTGCCGTCTGTAAACGGCAAACTGGAGTTTGGGGTGTTCCTGTCTCCCATGCCTGGTGCATTAATTGTGGGTTAGGTGTCCGACCTAAGTATTCTGTGGTCTGAATCAGGGGGATTAGTGCCGAAGAAGTTAAAATGCGGTCTAACCGCACGTGTAAATTGTGGACCGGCGAGTAAAAGGAGTAAATCTTAGTGTGAGGGTGGCGCTCGCGCCAGATGTCAGTCAGTGACCAATGTCCCACCCAAGTACGTAGAGGTTGTGCGTTTTAGGAAGCTGTGGTACGATTCAAAGGAGGGAAGGAGCGATCAAGAGAGACATCCAAAATAGATTTAAAATCAGCCCCCAGCAGCCAAGAGACATCTTTCCATCGAGGCAACAGCGTTGACAGGTGTAAGACCTGGGGTCTCCAGGCCCTAAGGGGGTAACGTGACACGAGCGGCTGGGCACCCAAAGGCCTGTGTGTTGAGCGACCATACAACACACGCATCCTCTGAAGCAGTAAACGCACACAATAATGGACACCACACAATAAGGTGAATGCAAATTAATCAGGTTTTATCTAATCAAAGGATCACACGCGGTGATCTTGGAGGGCAATGTATCTTAGCTTATACACATTCACATTTGCATTACAGTTTCTCATTACCTGTACACTTTAACATGTGCATTACAGTTGTTCATGACCTGTACCCTTCAACATGTGCATTACAGTTGTTCATTACCTGTACGCTTTAACATGTGCATTACAGCCTCTCAGTACTGTTACCTCCGCAACCCCTGCCGTATGAACTTCCCTTGTGCTGCGGGCCGGGGCCTGCACACGTGGTGCTACGGGTGTCTACGAAGAAACAAAGGCACATGAGCATAACTTGCGGTCGTATAATGCCTGCCTAGCACTCTGAGCATAAGCGTGGTGGGCCCAGTAAGCGCCTTGCACTTGGGACCTTCACTGGCGAAAGGAGCGCTCATGGGTTGGTGAATACACAGGAATGATTAGCGCTACTGAGACATAGAACGCATTGAGCACTGTTGAATACAATGGAACGATCAGCGCTACTCTAACATAGAACGCATTGAGCACTGGTAACTACACTTGAGCGATCAGCGCTACTCTAACATAGAACGCATTGAGCATTGGTAAATACACTTGAGCGATCAGCGCTACTCCCACATAGAACGCCTTGAGCACTGTTGGATACAATTGAACGATCAGCGCTACGGGGACATAGAACGCATTGAGCACTGTGGAATACAATTGAACGATCAGCACTACGGGGACATAGAACGCTTTGAGCACTGTTGAGTCCTGCGAAAGGCAGTCCCCAGGAGAGGGTAATCCCACGGAGGGGAGACTGACAATTACGGCGGGAAATCCCACGGAGGGGGGAAAATCACAGTTCCTGCATGCGGTGTTGTTCCCACCTGGTAGGGGGCGCACCGGGCCTTCCCACGACTCCCGGGGAGCAGGGGGGGCGAGTCTCAGGCCGCCACACGGCCGCGCTACCTCCCAGCCCCCGGGGGGTTACCTTGATCTCGTCGCTCGGTTCCGCTCCGGGTCCTCCTTCCGACGCGCGCAACGGCGCGGGACACTCCCGGACACTCGCTCTTCCTTCGGATGCTGCGACGGCAGCGGCGGGGCCCCGGGCTTCGACTTGACACTGACACTTCCCTGAGGCCTACGGGCCGCGGCGGTGATCGCGTTGCGGGTCCTGGCACCCGGGGGGTCACAAATTAAGCGGGAGCTCGGCCAGCTCCGCGCTCGACAGCAGATCTGCACAGGGGGTCACAGGTCAGGTCTGGCAGCGCAGGAAACACAGCGCCAGCACCTGGTCAATCCCCAGCAGTCAGGTAATCAGTCGTTTCACGAAGTTACAATAGTCAGCTTGGCATGAAGTTTCAGGATGGTACTTCTGCAGTTTCAAAAGTCAGTCTTTGTGGCGCAGATGATACTGGCGCCCTTGGGGTTCTGTTCTTTGGGGGGTAGGGTATGAGTTGGCGACTAGGTCCTTCCTAGTCAGGCTGGGCAGAGGTTCCCTGGGTCCTCCTACTACTGGGCAAGATCAGTGGGTTTCACAGGATCCCTCACTAACTTAAGAGGCAGCCCCTAAGCCCTGTCACTGTCAGAGGCATAAGTCCCTGGCTAGGCCCTACCGCCTACACTCCTGCGTGGATTCTCCAACTCTGCTTCACCCCAACTGGCCAACTAACTACAAAAAGTTCCCTCCCTCACTTATGTATCCCTAGGTCAGGTGACCTCTAGCCAAGGCGGCAAAAGTAAAAACCACACCTCCCTTCTAGAAGGTTCCAGCACATTCCAGGAGCTTCCCCTTACTACCTAGGGGACAAAAAAGGCGGGCTGGTGTTGCAACATTGTTGTGGGGTTCCAGCCAGCTCCTGGCAGCTAGGGTGCTACTATGAAAGACCACTCTGCAGTAACAGGGGTTTGTGGCAGCCATCTTGGGAGAAGGGAGCACCTGCACCTTAACACTGGTTGGCAATGAAAAGGCGCCCGGAGACCTAAGTCCAACATCAAAAATGAGGGTGGAAAAAATGAGGCACGATCAAAAATAAATAGGGAGACTACCCTAATGCTGACAGGTCCAACACGCGTCCCCCCAGCCGAAAGAGGGGAGAGCTACCCAACCTCTAGGGAGTTCTCATCGCTAAGGCGGAAAAACCTTGAGAGACCGTCAGCATTGGCGTGGTCAACTCCGGGCCGATGTTCCACCCGAAAATCCATCCCCTGTAGGGAAATGGACCACCTCAACAACTTGGGGTTTTCGCCTCTCATCTGCATGAGCCAGCGAAGGGGACGGTGGTCGGTCTGGATAAGGAAGTGAGTTCCAAAGAGGTATGGCCTCAACTTCTTCAGAGCCCAGACCACCGCGAAGGCTTCTCTCTCAATGGTGCTCCATCGCAATTCCCGAGGGAGGAGCCTCCTGGATATGAAGGCCACTGGTTGATCTTGGCCCTCGGTGTTGAGTTGCGAGAGCACCGCACCTATGCCGTGCTCTGAGGCGTCGGTCTGCACAATAAATTCCTTGCTGAAATCTGGTGTTGTTAGTACTGGAGCGGTACACATCGCATGTTTCAGCAAGTCAAAGGCTTCTTGGCATGCAGCTGTCCATATGACCTTGCGAGGTTGCTTCTTCGAGGTCAATTCCGTCAAGGGGGTTACGATGGTACCATATCCCTTGACGAACCGGCGGTAATACCCAGTGAGGCCGAGGAAAGCTCGGACCTCTGTTTGGGTCTTGGGGGGCTCCCAAGCCAAGATGGTCTCTATTTTGGCCTGCAGGGGTTGCACCTTACCTCCGCCCACCAGGTGTCCCAGGTACACGACAGATCCCTGTCCAATCTGGCACTTGCTGGCTTTAATTGTTAGGCCAGCACGTTGCAGCGTCTGCAATACCTCCTGGAGGTGTTGCAGATGGTCCTCCCAGGTACCACTGAAGACAGCTATGTCATCCAGGTAGGCCGCTGAGAAGGACTCCAGGCCAGATAGTACCTGATTCACTAACCGCTGGAATGTGGCTGGAGCATTTTTGAGCCCAAAGGGCATCACTCGGAACTGGTAGTGGCCCTCGGGGGTGGAGAACGCTGTTTTCTCCCGTGCTCCATCGGCCATGGCAATCTGCCAATATCCGGATGTCAGATCGATGGTGCTGAGGTACCGGGCTGCTCCCAGCCGGTCCACCAGCTCGTCTGCACGTGGGATGGGGTGAGCATCTGTCTTCGTGACAGAGTTCAACCCCCGGTAGTCCACACAGAACCGAAGCTCCGGTGTCGTACCCGGTGGGGCCGCTTTCGGCACCAACACCACTGGACTAGCCCACGGGCTGCTGGAAGGTTCTATCACCCCCAGCTCCAGCATCTTTGCCACCTCACGCTGGATGCTATCTTTCACTCGGTCAGAGAGCCGGTAAGACTTGTTCTTCACCGGGGGGCTGTCCCCTGTGTCCACATCATGGGTACACAGATGAGTGATTCCAGGCGTGAGGGAGAACAACAAGGCGAACTGTCCCAGGACATGGCGGCAGTCCCTCTGTTGCTCTGGGGTCAAGGATGGGGAGAGGACTACACCTTCCACTGAACCATCCTTCTCTTGTACCACTGGAAGGTCAGGAAGAGCCTCACTCTCTTCCTCCTCGCTCCCATCCGTCACCATAAGGAGAGCAAGCTCTGATCGCTCATGGTGCGGCTTCAGGCGGTTGACGTGGAGCACCCTGAGGGGCTGACGGGGGGTTTTCAAATCTACAACGTACGTGGTCTGGCCTCGTCGCTCCACAATGTCGTACGGACCAGTCCACCGGTCCTGGAGGGCACAAAGCTCCCCAGGTTCCATAACCCACACCTTCTGTCCAACGTCCAACTCGACCGTCCGAGCGTGCGGTCATACCACTCCTTCATCACGGTCTGGCTAGCCTCCAGGTTCTCTGAGGCCGCCTTCCACAGCTTGGCCATCTGGCTGCGGAACGCCAGCATGTAGCTGACAATGTCACGGGGAAGCTTCTGTGAAGTCTTCTCCCACCCCTCTTTCACTAAACTGAGGGGACCCCTAACGGGATGGCCATAGTGCAACTCAAACGGGCTGAACCCGACTCCCTTCTGCGGTACCTCCCGGTAGGAGAATAACAAGCAGGGGAGGAGGACGTCCCATTTACGCCTCAAGCCCTCTGGCAGGCTTCGGATCATACCCTACAATGTCTTATTGAAGCGCTCTACAAGTCCGTTAGTCTGGGGGTGGTAAGGAGTGGAGAACCGGTAGGTCACCCCACACTCCTTCCACATGGCCTGCATGTAGGCCGACATGAAATTGGTGCCCCTGTCCGACACCACGACCTTGGGGACTCCCACTCGGGTAAAAATCCCCAACAGTGCCCGCGCCACCACCGGTGCAGTGATGGTCCTCAGAGGAATAGCCTCTGGGTACCTTGTGGCGTGGTCCACCAAAACCAGAATGAACCGGTGTCCCGCTGCGGTCGGAGGGTCCAATGGCCCAACAATATCAATACCGACCCTCTCAAAAGGGGTCCCGACCACAGGGAGCGGTTCCAAAGGGACCTTCAATTTAGTCCCAGTCTTGCCACTTGCCTGATAAGACTTACAGGTCTTACAGAAGGTGTCTGAGGCAATCCTCATCCTGGGCCAATAGAAATGCGGGACCAACCGTGCAAAGGTTTTGTCCTGGCCCAGGTGTCCGGCTAAGGGAATCTCGTGCGCTAACTCCAGCAGGAAGGCCCGGTAACATTGGGGGACCACTATAGCCCTCGAAGATCCATGTACCGGCACCCTGGGCTCACTGTATAGGAGACCATCCTC
Organism: Triturus cristatus; assembly: GCF_964204655.1. NCBI lineage: Eukaryota > Metazoa > Chordata > Amphibia > Caudata > Salamandridae > Triturus > Triturus cristatus. The sequence goes on along the minus strand of NC_140592.1, from coordinate 270,284,653 downwards.
CCAATACACATGATATCCTCCCAACTCCTGACTGGCCACTTGGGCTTCGGCCTGTCGCCGCATGCCTTCAAGCGTGGGGCACGCCCTTTGTGCCTGACAAAATTCCTCCCGGGTAGGGCCTCCTCCCACATGCCAGTCAGCAAGGGTCGGCAAGTCCTCCACGGGAACGACATCCACCTCCACGGACTCCGGGGGCACCTCTGCGGCCTCCCCATCCATCTCACGGGGCGTGTCCTTTACCACCTTCTTTTTTCCTCTTCTGGTGTTGGGTTGGGCCATTATTCCAGGCTGCAACCCAGGGTGAGTTTCATGCTGGGCAGCCATGGACCGCGTGACTACGCAAGTCCACCCTGGTAATCCCAGCATCTCGGTGTGAGCTTGAAACTCTACATCTTTCCACTTGGTGTGCTCCAGGTCGTTCCTTAGCAAGCACCCCACAGGCAAGGCAGGGCTCACAGCAACTCTCAGTAGGCCTTTGACTCCTCCCCACTCAAATGGAACACGAGCCACTGGATAGTGACTCAGACTGCCGTCAGCCAATACGGCGGGATGGAACTCCTCGGGGACTACTTGGTCTGGGGACACCAGCCGCCGCACGACTGTGGTCATGCTGGCCCCTGTGTCCCTCAGAGCATCCACTTCCTCCCTGTTTAATCTCACCCTCTGCTGATACTTAGCAGTGTTCGGGGGCAGGGACACTACGGGCACCACCTCTCTATCCCCGAGTGAAACCAGCGTCAGGCCTGTCCACTCCCCTTCCCTATCTAAGGGCAGCTCCGCCACAAGCGCTATACTACTCACCCCGGGACTTTTCCCGCCCGTTGGGGCTGGGGGTCGCTTGCGACACTTGGGATCTCCCTTGTAGTGTCCAATCTCCCCACATTCGTAGCACCGCACAATCCTTGGCTGCTGACTCCTGTCCGGGTAAGTGGGTCTTGTGGAATTGGACGGGGGTGGGGTGCCTACTCCCTTCCCAAACTTATTTCGGGGACCTTTAGAGAACTCCACCTTTTTATCTCCCCCCTCTTTCTTCTGGGGGAAACCCTGTCCGCCTTTAGAGCCATCTCCCCCGGGGCCCTTGTGAGACACCCGGGTGCTCACCCAAATATCTGCCTCCTCCGCAAGCTCACGGGGATCCATCAACTTGCGGTCCACCAGATGTTGGCGCAGCTCCGGAAAGCACTTATCCAAGAGGTGCTCCCGTAAAAAAAGATTGTACACCCCTCGATAGTCCTGCACCTCGCTGCCACGCACCCAACCATCTAGTGCCTTTCTCGCATAATCAATAAAATCCACCCATGTCTGTGTGAACAGCTTATGGCTGCCACGGAACTTCTGCCTGTACCTCTCAGGGTTAAGACCGGACTTTTTCAATAAAGCCTCTTTCATGGGGGCATACCTGACCTGATCCGCCTTGGCCAAATATAACAGGGTGTCCCTGACGTTGGGAGGTATATACCGATATAACCCACCTCCCCAATTACTCTCGGGTACCTCATGGGCAGTCAATGCTACCTCGTATGCCTCCAACCATTTAGCAATGTCGTCCCCCACTGTGTAATTGGCAATGACTTCCTTAAGTAGGTAGAATTTTGACTCGTGAGACTCCTTAGGTATGCTGCCACCATTGTCCTTATTGGACGCATTCAATTGGAGGGCGCGCAGCTCCAACTCTTTTAGCTGAAGCTCGTGCACCAGCTTCTTCTCCTCCATTGCCCATTTCTTGTTCTCTCTCTCTCTTTCTCTTTCATGCTCCAATTTGGCTAGCTCCCATTTTAACTGCCTCTCTTCCCTTCTGTCCTCGTACTCCTCTGGAGACGCGCTCCTCCTAGACCCTGTCCTACTACTGGCCCCAGAACGTCTCCCTGGGGGCACATTTTCAGACACATCTACATTTAATATGTCTAGTACTTCCTGGGCGCTCTACTCCTGAGGTGCATCCGGCGCCTCCTGTCCCTCATCCTCTCTCCATTCTGGGTGGGCCTCTACCCATGCCCTAATGGCGGTACGGAGTTCCGGTCCTTTGGCCTTCCGCACCCCAGGCACCCCCATCCCCTGCCCAAACTCTCTCAGTTGCTTTACAGTGTACCCCTCGAGGTCAGCTAACCGGAAATCCATCGTGACACGTGGGGACCTAGATACTAAGGAAGAAATTCCTAGGATATGGGTGACAGTAACCAGCTAACCAGGATTCTTTCACACACTCAGCCTGGACAGTGGAATCAATATACAGAGCAATCAATGGTTTCAGAGCTTTTTGGAGAAAAACAATAGGCGTTTAACTGTGGCGCCCTCCGCTTCACGGAAGGGTGCTGTATGGTCACAGGTCCTAAAATCCCACCGCTCGCCAACAATGTAAGACCTGGGGTCTCCAGGCCCTAAGGGGGTAACGTGACACGAGCGGCTGGGCACCCAAAGGCCTGTGTGTTAAGCGACCATACAACACACGCATCCTCTGAAGCAGTAAACGCACACAATAATGGACGCCACACAATAAGGTGAATGCAAATTAATCCGGTTTTATCTAATCAAAGGATCACACGCGGTGATCTTGGAGGGCAATGTATCTTAGCTTATACACATTCACATTTGCATTACAGTTTCTCATAACCTGTACACTTTAACATGTGCATTACAGTTGTTCATGGCCTGTACCCTTCAACATGTGCATTACAGTTGTTCATTACCTGTACGCTTTAACATGTGCATTACAGCCTCTCAGTACTGTTACCTCCGCAACCCCTGCCGTATGAACTTCCCTAGTGCTGCGGGCCGGGGCCTTTACACGTGGCGCTACGGGTGTCTATGAAGAAACAAAGGCACATGAGCATAACTTGCGGTCGTATAATGCCTGCCTAGCACTCTGAGCATAAGCGTGGTGGGCCCAGTAAGCGCCTTGCACTTGGGACCTTCACTGGCGAAAGGAGCGCTCGTGGGTTGGTGAATACACAGGAATGATTAGCGCTACTGAGACATAGAACGCGTTGAGCACTGTTGAATACAATGGAACGATCAGCGCTACTCTAACATAGAACGCATTGAGCATTGGTAAATACAATTGAGCGATCAGCGCTACTCTAACATAGAACGCATTGAGCATTGGTAAATACAATTGGACGATCAGCGCTACTCCCACATAGAACGCATTGAGCATTGGTAAATACAATTGGACGATCAGCGCTACTCCCACATAGAACGCCTTCAGCACTGTTGAATACAATTGAACGATCAGCGCTACGGGGACATAGAACGCATTGAGCACTGTGGAATACAATTGAACGATCAGCGCTACGGGGACATAGAACGCTTTGAGCACTGTTGAGTCCTGCGAACGGCAGTCCCCAGGAGAGGGTAATCCCACGGAGGGGAGACTGACAATTACGGCGGGAAATCCCACGGAGGGGGGAAAGTCACAGTTCCTGCATGTGGTGTCGTTCCCACCTGGTAGGGGGTGCACCGGGCCTTCCCACGACTCCCGGGGAGCAGGGGGGGGGGCGAGTCTCAGGCCGCCACACGGCCGCGCTACCTCCCAGCCTCCGGGGGGTTACATTGATCTCGTCGCTCGGTTCCGCTCCGGGTCCTCCTTCCGACGCGCGCAACGGCGCGGGACACTCCCGGACACTCGCTCTTCCTTCTGACGCTGCGACGGCAGCGGCGGGGCCCCGGGCTTCTCCGCGGGCTCCGACTTGACACTGACACTTCCCTGAGGCCTACGGGCCGCGGCGGTGATCGCGTTGCGGGTCCTGGCACCCGGGGGGTCACAAATTAAGCGGGAGCTCGGCCAGCTCCGCGCTCGACAGCAGATCTGCACAGGGGGTCACAGGTCAGGTCTGGCAGCGCAGGAAACACAGCGCCAGCACCTGGTCGATCCCCAGCAGTCAGGCAATCAGTCGTTTCACGAAGTTACAATAGTCAGCTTGGCATGAAGTTTCAGGATGGTACTGCTGTAGTTTTAAAAGTCAGTCTTTGTGGCGCAGATGATACTGGCGCCCTTGGGGTTCCGTTCCTTGGGGGGTAGGGGATGAGTTGGCGACTAGGTCCTTCCTAGTCAGGCTGGGCAGAGGTTCCCTGGGTCCTCCTACTGCTGGGCAAGATCAGTGGGTTTCACAGGATCCCTCACTCACTTAAGAGGCAGCACCTAAGCCCTGTCACTCTCAGGGGCATAAGTCCCTGGCTAGGCCCTACCGCCTACACTCCTGCGTGGATTCTCCAGCTCTGCTTCACCCCAACTGGCCAACTAACTACAAAAAGTTCCCTCCCTCACTTATGTATCCCTAGGTCAGGTGACCTCTAGCCAAGGCGGCAAAAGTAAAAACCACACCTCCCTTCTAGAAGGTTCCAGCACATTCCAGAAGCTTCCCCATACTACCTAGGGGACAAAAAAGGCGGGCTGGTGTTGCAACATTGTTGTGGGGTTCCAGCCAGCTCCTGGCAGCTAGGGTGCTACTATGAAAGACCACTCTGCAGTAACAGGGGTCTGTGGCAGCCATCTTGGGAGAAGGGAGCACCTGCACCTTAACACTGGTTGGCAATGAAAAGGCGCCCGGAGACCTAAGTCCAACATCAAAAATGAGGGTGGAAAAAATGAGGCACGATCAAAAATAAATGGGGAGACTACCCTAAGGCTGACAGGTCCAACAACAGGCTACAGAGGAAGGCACTTTGGTCAGTATTAGGGGCATAAATGGATCCCAGCAATACAGGATGGCTGTTTAACCTACCCTTGAGCAGCACTTACCATCCAGCAGGGTCCACCACCACCTCTTTTTCCTCCCATGGAACCCCAGCTTTTACCCAGATGAGAGTCCCTCTGGCCATGGAAGAGTAGTTAGTGCTATAGATCTGACCTCGCCAGCGACGGCATAATCGGACAGCTTCAGAGGTCGTCAGGTTTGTTTCCTGCAATCGAGCGATACTGACCGCTCTACGTTGTAAGTATGCATATATGGAGTACCTTCTGGCAGGAATGTGTATGCCCCTAATGTTCTAAGTAACGATGTTGAGGTCATTCATGGAGATGGTGAAAGCCTATCAAATTCCACTCATGCAGTGGAGACCAACTATAGGAGCATATACTGCAGCAACAGGTATCTACGGGTGGTGACATTTCCAAGGGGAAAAACAAAATTAAAATCAATTGGTCATCTAACTTCATAAGAGCGGACCCCCAACAGGGAGAGCGACCCAAACAGTTACGCCTAGTCATGGCAGTTAATTCAACGTCGTTGTTGGACTTCGTCTCCTTTATAGTCTCCTTTATTGGTGAGTTCTAGGCACTGTGGGAGTGGTGTGTGGCTTGCTCTCAAATAATATCCGAGGTTTGGGGAGTGACATCTGGTAGTCGAGGCGTACCAGCATCTGTTGACCACTCCGCCGAGGAGTCAGGGTCTCTCCGGGACCTCGACGGGGACACAGCGGAACTTGTTGGCGATGGCGATCTGGAGGGCTGCCGCCACCTGAAGTGCTTCTTGGCGCTCCGCTCTGATTTGGACCGGGTCCGGGGCTGCTGTGGGCGGCCTTGTGTCGTTGCCTCTCGTCCGGCGGGGCCTCCTGTGTAACTGGAGGTCGTCTGGGGGCCTAGGTTCTGTAGTCAGCGCATTCTCTTCTAGCCTGTCCCAGGTTTCCGTAGGGGAATCAAAGTATTGGGTGTTGCCGTTCCAAATGACGAGGAGGCAGGCAGGGAAAAGGAGAGCATATCGGAGATCCAATTCTCTGAGTTGCCTTTTGACTGCGCCGAAGGTGGCTCGCCTTCTTTGTACTTGTGCAATGTAGTCCAGGAAGAAAGAAACTGTAACATTTTGCACCCTGGGACGGGTTTTTTCCCTAGTTCCCGCAGTATCACATCCCTGTCCCGAAAGTTCAATAGGCGAAACAGAAAAGGGTGAGGGTGGGCTCCCGGGGGAGGCCTACGTTCAGGAACTCTGTTCGCCCATTCCACCACAAACTGTGGTGAGAGCGATCCCGGGGAAGCAATTCTCTCAGCCAGGATTCTGTGTAGCCCTCTGGATCCTGGCCCTCTGTCCCCTCCGGCAGTCTAAACACCTACCAGTATTGCGGCGTGACCTCCCTTCGGCCGCATCGAGTTTCTTCTCTAAGCTGCACACCCGATCCATCAGGTCTTGCAGGGTGGTTGCGAAATTACGTTATCTGGGCTGGAGATCCGCTAGCGCCGCCTCATTCTCGTGGATCTTGTCTGCCAGTTTGTGCTGGACCGCTCGTAAGAGTGTGAAGTCGGAGGTAATGGTGTCCACTCTACCCTCCAGGGAGGTACAGGTCTTTTGCAGCGTGGTGCCTATTTTATCCACCGCTGCTAGCACTGAGTACAATTTGGCTGAAAGTTCGGGCTGGTTCGCCCCTGTGGATAATCCAGAGTCCCTGGGCGTTCCCTCTGTCAGACCCCGAGAGGCAGTGTTTACTGCACCCTCCAGACGCCTCTTGCCCGTGTACTGTCACAGAGTTCAACCGCACAGATGGGACCACTGCTCAACGATCCTATGGAGTAGGTCCAGGCCGCACCCCACTCCACGTCAGTGCTCGAAAGAAGTGTCGAGGAGGGCAGACTGTTCAGTTCATCACCCTGCTACCCCAGCGAGGAGTGTCCAGTGAGACCAACCCTGCTCAGTCCCCAGTATCACCTCTGTATCCTGGGATCAGCACAGAGTAGATCAAGCAGGTAGAACAAGGCCCGACTTGCCCCCGGACCCCTATCCACCTCAAACGGCCACACCTGCAGCAGTTAAAAGACTCCTATGTGCCAAAAAGGACTGGAGGCAGCTCAGGCCCGAACAGACGCCCGCACTGCCCCCCAGCGCTTGAGGACTGCCCTCCGGCGCCCATGTGCTCCCCTACCGCTTGTCCGCTGTGCCACCTCTCACCGGGAGAGGCCCTAGGCCCAATCAACCCCCGGACCCATCGCTATCTTCCTCAGCCCGGCCGCGCTGCCGCAGGCTTCTCAAGATGGCGTCCACTGTTCCTTGGGGCCTCCAAATGCCTTCGCCACCACCGAGGGCTCTCCTCGCCGTGCCGGGCTGCCGCAGCTTTCAATGGCCCCGGGGGATGCTCCACGTTTTTGTGAGCGCCGCGACCCAAATACCGGGCTCCGCTGCTCCCATCCGAGCCAGTCTGCAACCCAGTCTCTGCCGCTCTGCTCCGCCGTCCACATGTCTGCAGAGGGGAAAGGAGGGCCCAGCGGGAGCTCCCTTCCTCAGCAATCGGGCTGGTGCTGGCCGCCGCTCACCTCTTCTCATCGTGGCTGTGGGCAGAGCAGTAGGGCTGTCTCGGCACACTCCGCAGCACACCGCCAGGCACCGTGTCCGTGCCAGTCTTCCTTCGGTTTCCTCAACACTGGTCACATTATGGAGCGGTGCTCCTCACCACAGCCCTCAGACTGGCAGGTCGATTTCCGGGCCAACAATTGCCATAGAACACCGGCGCACCACGCCACCACAGATGGGGGGGCCCTCTCCTCCTGGCACAGTGAGGACCCCCGGCGTCACCGCCAGCCCAGTCGCGGCTGTTCCACGGCCCTTCTTGCTGCAACAGTGGACAGAGCAGCAGCGCGGCACAGGCACACACCTCTGCCTCTCGACAGGTGCCACGACTCCTTCTGTCCAACTAGGGCCGTAGTCACCCGGGCCCGCGTGCGCTCCGGGCACGTGGCAGGCCATGGACCAGAGCATCGTCTCCGCAGTACCCTCAGCGACGGGGGACCCCTCTCCAAGGCAGCAAGGACCCCTCCACAATCTCCAGATCAGTAGGGTGAGTTCCCAGCTGGTTCATGCCACGATTCGCAGGATAACCGGTGGATGGGACCCGGAGCGTCTCTAGAGAACGTCCGCCATCTTAGGTGCCTGGCCATGCCACCTCGGTGGTTTCAGGACTATTCTTGAGGGATTTCTCTCTCCTTCCTCTCGTGCCTCCCCAAAAGTCGCAATTGTACCTGGCTGAGCCACCCTCCTCCTGGTCGTGGCTGGGTGAAGCGTATGTCCAGAGATCTTTTCCTCCTGGAAACAGACAACCAACGTCTTCCCTCAAGCATGATCCACGTGCCTCTCTCCCTGGTGGGGGTTTTGCCTTTCTTTTTTCTTGTCGGCTCCTCCACATCCTCTTGTCTTGTTTCCTGGTCTCTAGCTCGTGGGTTGGTGTCTGACGTTAGCTCTAGAACAATCATTGATTTAAAGGGGTCACACCCCACATTCAGTACGTAACACACCTCCCATTTCCCTTCTCATTCTTCAATGGCAGCGTTTCCGATATCCTGTGTTTCGCTGCCTTGCCTTGAAATACAGGCTGTGGGAGAAAAGCAGGTGGTTGAGAGTATGGCAAGGATCCACCCCTCCATTGCCCCAGTAAGTTATCCTCCGACTCTTCAGGATGGTCTACGCAATCCCCACCTTCACGACAGGTGTACAGTGGAATAGTTTAGAGTGGAGTACAGTTGAGTGGTGTAGAGTAGAACAGCGTAGAGTGGAATAGCATAGTGTAGAATAGCTTAGCCTGGAGTGGTGTACAGTTGAGTGGTGTACACTTGCGTGGGGTTTAGTGAAATATATAGTGGAGTGGTGTCCAATGGAGTAGCTTAGAATAGAGTGGTGTAGAGTGGGGTGGCATAGAGTGGAGTAGCGAATAGTGGAGTGGCAGGCAGTGGAGTAGCATAGAGTGGAGTGTAGTACAGTAGAGTGGCGTACACTGGAATAGCATAGTAGCGTGCAGTGGTGTACAGTGAATTGGTGTAGACGAGTGGGGTACACTGGTATGGGGTAGAGTGTAATAGCCTACAGTGGAGTGACGTCCAATGGAATAGGGTAGAATGGAGTGGGGTAGAGTTGAGTAGCAAATCGCAGCGTAACATACAGAGGCGTGGCGTACACTGAAGAGGCGTAATGTGGAGTTGCATACAGTTTAATAGAGTGGAGTTGTGTACAGTGTAATAGCGTAGAGTGGAGTGGCGTAGAGCAGAGTGTTGTACAGTGAAGTGACGTAGAGTGTAATAGGGTATAGTATAGTAGCATACAGTGGAGTGGTGTACAGTGGCTTGGGGTAGAGTCTAATAGCATAGGGTGGAGTGGTGGCCACTTGAATAGCCTAGAAATCAAGTGCCATACACTGGAGTGCCGTAGAGTGTAGTAGTGTACAGTGGAGTTGCATACAGTGAGATAGCGTACAGTGGAGTGGCCTACAGCAGAATGGTGCATAGTGAAGTAGCGTCCAGTGGAGTGGCATATACTGGAGTGACATAGAGTAGAGGTATGTACAGTGGCATTGCATACTGTGTAATAGCGTGGAGGGGAGTGGTGTAGAGTGGAATAGCATATAGTGAAGTGGCTCCAGTGACTTGGCATACAGATGTATGTGAAATTTAGCAGCAATTTAGATTATGGTGTGCAGAGTAGTGCAAAACAGAGAATTGTGAAACTGTGATTTGCGCTGCCTTGCAGTTCTCCAGATTTAGCCATTAACACAGGGCCACGCATGGCAGCCTTGCGTTGCTTTGTAAATCTGACTTAAGTATTTTGTTGCCATTTGCTCCTTCCCCCGGCAAGCCGACTGAAAGATATTTGGGACCCCCTGCGTAGCTACCTCCTTCAACTTGATGACCAACCTACTGATGTATGGACCATCTAGTGGCGCAGGTGCAGTAGCCCACACTGTAGTGACCCCTTACAACAAGTGTGTGACAACTATTGTTGCCATTGGTTGGGGCTGACTGCATCCGAGGACTGGGACCGGATACTGTTGGTATCTTTAATCAGGTGTTGAGTCTAGAATGCATATATATATATATATATTGTAGATTGTGTTGGACTGTCCCCCCTCATTGGCTGCTGGCCTCCTTGCTTGTCCTAGCTCAGCACTTGCCATATGTATACATTTAATGTTTTTTCGTGGTGCAAAGCATTGTAATTGGGATTGTGGTTTTTGCAGTAACTGTTTACAGTACTTGATCGAGTGCTCAGGAAAATGTGATCACTGGTTATGTATTGTTTGTTGCTTAATAGAACACCAGTTAAAAAAAATCTTAAAGTATGGCTTTGTCCATGCGACACCATGCATGACTCAAGGGCACCGCCATCCAATTGTACAGCTAGGCCTTAGTTATATTTTGGGCCGTGGTATACCATGATAATTTTGCAGAATACAGTTGCACATGGTGGTGACAAGTCAGTATATAATTGGGTAATGTCTGTTTTTAGAGAATGAAAAGGCAGCCATATTGAGTTTACTACACTTAGGCTGTGTTCAATGTTAGAGCCTAAGATATAGGTAAGTAGTAGGCGTCTACATATTACCACTTTTTTCAAGTAGTAATAGGTAGGGAAATGTGTTTATATTTTTTATATATTGTCAAATAGCATTGACATTTACTTTACTTTAGTTGTACAATCAAGTCTGTTAAAGTGCAATCAATTAAAACATACACATCAAGCATATTATTACAGACTGCCTAAAAGCACATAAGACGGGTTACAATTTCCAATATAAAAATACGGATATGGATAGTAACAGTGACTTAATGATCAGGACGTTATTTAACCGAAACAAAGCCTTGGCAGGTCGCAATATGGGCCAGGAATTTCTACAGCTGAGTTTGTTAGTTGGTTAAGGTTAATTATTTATATCAATGCCTGCAACAATACAAAAGGTAACACTTGTTTACAGTACTGCATTAATTTACAAAGTGTTATAGACTTTGCAGAATAAAGTGCTACGTCTAGTACTAATCAGAGAATACAAGCAAACATTTCAAAAGCCAGTTGACTTTTCTAACTAAAAGATGATTAAAAGGTAAAAAATTACATTAAAATGGCTACAAGTCAGGAGCCAAGATGGCGACCGGGACGGCAGCATAGATTCCCGGCTCCGTGAACCTCCGCATCCCGCACGGATATCCTGCACGAGATCCTCAGTCTGCGCTATGAGATCGTGTTTGTGAATGAGAGTGACAACCGATCGTGTGACTCCGAGGTTTCTGGCTGCCGTACCGCCGGAGAAATCTGCAGTTGAACTTTGCGGCCCGTGCAGCCCCGGAGCCGGGACCTCGAGTGGACGCCTTGGCCGGGTGGCAGTTTAACAACAGCGGCCTGTGATGACTGGGTGGAGTCGGTCCACCGGAGCGGTGCTGCCCTCGGCCTGCATTTTGCCGTAGTCGCTCCCACTGCTAAGCGTAGCGGACCGAGGACATGCCCGGGGGTGCAATTCTCAGATTCTTCGGTGCTTGCCCCTGCCTTTGACGGTGAGCTGCCCGGACGCCGCCCCTAGCTCGCCCTGATCCTTGCGGGCTGCTCCCGGCTTTTCGCGGGAGCTGGTCCGTGGCGGGGACGACTGTTGCCCGTGACCACGCAACGGCTGAGTTTGTGCCTGCTCCCGGACCCCTGTCTTCAGCGACGTGGACCTCGAGGCGCTTGTCCCTGGGTCCCGGCCCCAATACGAGTCGGGCCTTCCCGGCGGCCATCTTGTTGCTATGCAGCCTACCATCCTGTCCACTGGGTCGCAGCAGGATTGGGAGTGTGTGACTTTTGGAAGTGTGGCGGAGCGATCGCAGAGAGCTGTGCTGGGGTACGGCGACCTCCTAGAGGCCCTTGGTGCCCTTCATTTCTCCTTGGCTCGTGGCGCCGGGGTCTTGGGGAGTAAGCTCGATGGTGTGGCATCAGCGTTGGGACAGTGGCGGCATGCTGGTCCACAGGTACACAGGGGCTTCCCGCACTGCACACAGGAGGATAATGTCGCGGCCACCCCTGCGATTAGTGCACAGCCGGACACTCCGGACAGTATGCTACCGTGTGATCGGCTAACTGAGGGTTTGATCTGTTCCGGAGGTATTGGACCTGAGTGGAAGGTGGTGGCCTTGTCCCGTGCACGGCCTCCGGCGACCCAGGGACAATTCCAGCAACGTTTGTCTACTTTGGCTGATTCAGCCTTCCTGGACCTTGTGTGCAGTGCAGATCCTGGGGCAGCACTGGGAAAGACGTCCCTCCATGATGCGGACTGTGTTGGTACTCAGAGACTTCCACCCCACCTGTGTGCGTCGCTTCCCGGTTGTTTTTGGACACTCCTTTACCTTGGAACATCGGACATGGTGCTGGGTCGAGGGGTAGGCATGGGCAGAATTGCAAAGAGTGGTCAAGGATGAGGCTGATCCTTCGGGGGTGGTCATCTAGTAGACGGGCGGACTCATGGTTGCGTACTCTCATGGTTATTAGCATAGTTGGTGCATAATGCTCCCCATTCCCCTTTTTTGATATGGTCGATTTGGTGCTGCTTATTGTTTGCTGTGGGGAGACTTCACCGTGCGGGAGGGAGAAGCCGGGGGTATGTTTTCAAGGCCCTCCTCCAGTTTATTATACTTTCTCCACCCCCCCATCTGGTGGGGTTCTTTCTTACTCCTTTTTCCCTGTTTCTTCTATATTTCGGGTCTAGTTCCAGGGCGACAGGCACACTGCTGGGGGGGGGGGGGGCATACTCATTTGCAGAGGTGCAGGGTGGGGGGTTGGGGGAGGGGACTCTTTAGTCTTTATCACTTTTTCCATGGCCTCCTTTTTCTATTCCGCTTCTTCTTGTTTTTTCTTTTCTGGGATCAGCGCGGTACACCTCCTTTGTTGTGAATCGTCGCCTCTTCATGTGTGCCACAGTTTCCGGGGTGTTCTCTGGGCGTTAGGTACCGGGGCCTGCAGGCGCAACTGTTTTTGATATTCTTCCCCATCCGGATTTTCCCGAGTCTGCGCCATTGATCCAATAGATTGCTGCTTATTGCTTACGTCTATTATTCTTGCCCCTTATCGCTGTTGGGAACTTGTTTGGCACCTGATCCTACTGTCTTGTTTCATTATAAAATGAAAAACCCTTTTTCTCCTGGTGTCCTACCTGCGCAGCTCACCGGCCTCCGGCGACCCAGGGACAATTCCAGCAACGTTTGTCTACTTTGGCTGATTCAGCCTTCCTGGACCTTGTGTGCAGTGCAGATCCTGGGGCAGCACTGGGAAAGACGTCCCTCCATGATGCGGACTGTGTTGGTACTCAGAGACTTCCACCCCACCTGTGTGCGTCGCTTCCCGGTTGTTTTTGGACACTCCTTTACCTTGGAACATCGGACATGGTGCTGGGTCGAGGGGTAGGCATGGGCAGAATTGCAAAGAGTGGTCAAGGATGAGGCTGATCCTTCGGGGGTGGTCATCTAGTAGACGGGCGGACTCATGGTTGCGTACTCTCATGGTTATTAGCATAGTTGGTGCATAATGCTCCCCATTCCCCTTTTTTGATATGGTCGATTTGGGGCTGCTTATTGTTTGCTGTGGGGAGACTTCACCGTGCGGGAGGGAGAAGCCGGGGGTATGTTTTCAAGGCCCTCCTCCAGTTTATTATACTTTCTCCACCCCCCCATCTGGTGGGGTTCTTTCTTACTCCTTTTTCCCTGTTTCTTCTATATTTCGGGTCTAGTTCCAGGGCGACAGGCACACTGCTGGGGGGGGGGGGGGCCATACTCATTTGCAGAGGTGCAGGGTGGGGGGTTGGGGGAGGGGACTCTTTAGTCTTTATCACTTTTTCCATGGCCTCCTTTTTCTATTCCGCTTCTTCTTGTTTTTTCTTTTCTGGGATCAGCGCGGTACACCTCCTTTGTTGTGAATCGTCGCCTCTTCATGTGTGCCACAGTTTCCGGGGTGTTCTCTGGGCGTTAGGTACCGGGGCCTGCAGGCGCAACTGTTTTTGATATTCTTCCCCATCCGGATTTTCCCGAGTCTGCGCCATTGATCCAATAGATTGCTGCTTATTGCTTACGTCTATTATTCTTGCCCCTTATCGCTGTTGGGAACTTGTTTGGCACCTGATCCTACTGTCTTGTTTCATTATAAAATGAAAAACCCTTTTTCTCCTGGTGTCCTACCTGCGCGGCTCACCGGCCGGACTATATTGGAATGAAGATTCTGCTCTCCGAGGTGCCGCCTGTGTTTACATTTGCTCTTATTGCTCTGATTGCTTAGCGGCCGGCCCAGGGGGGTTGTAGGCCCATACTTGTTAATGATTGAAATGTCAATAAAGGTTTTTCAACAAAAAAATAAAAAATAAAAAATAAAATGGCTACAAGTCAAGATATGTGCCAACACCCAGTCCTCCAGGGTCATTATCGATAAAAAAATATGAGGTTTTGAGTGCTCTGTGCTACAATTTGTCTTTGGTCAGGGCAGGGATCCAGATTTTAAAGCAATTTTAGCTATGTGAACCATTTGTGGGCATCACTATTGTTAATTGTGTTTTGCGAGACACTGGAATTCAGTCATCAGTGGTGAGTGATACCACGCCGACCAAAAAGTGTTGGCGACCGCCATCTTTGGGTCAGCGGTCTAGCGTTTCATGAAGGGGAATGTTAAAACTGACGGCGCTCTGCCGGTGCACCAAAGGCATGCCCATCTGTGCCCAATGCGCGCATGGTCGTCGCCAGACCCCATGCCAGTTTCAGACCAGATAGCAAGGTAAAACTCCCCTACTCGAAGGACACACCACTATCACTAAGTAAGTCCTCAGCACATCAACCAGGATCCAGCATGGTGGGAACGACTGGGCAGACTGAAGGTCTGTTTTCATGTCGCAACTGTAAATGGGAAAGCTGGCCAGATAAGGAGCCACTCATTAGTCCATCTTATAACTAACAATCCAGTAGAACATACCTTAAAATGTTTGTATTTTAATGCCAAATCCCTACCCACACTCTGTATAGAGATCTGGGATATTATCACTGATGCCCCTATTCTTGGCGACACAAAGATCCCAATCCTAATGTTCGCGGATGATACGCTTTTAATTTCTAAAACGCCTTGCGGTCTACAGCGTTCATTAGATATTTTTGAGAATTTTTGTGTGGAACGTGGCCTTGAAGTAAATATTAAAAAATCTAAGCTTATGGCATTCAGGCCACACAGATCTTTTAAAAACCAATTTGTCTTATTTAAAAATCCACTAGAGCAAGTACAGGCTTTTAACTATTTAGAAGTTAATATTCAAAATAACTTCACGTGGAAATTGCAGAGGGAATTGTCTACCCTAAAACATAGGCAGCTTGTAGGAGTAATATCTGGCGAATTTAAAAAATCTTTATCAAAACCAATTAGACCCGTGCTTCAGGTCTATAGTGCTAAAGCTGTGAGTTCAGCCCTTTATGGTGCTGAACTGTGGGGATACGAGAACTTGTCTTCCTTAACCATCTCGGAAAACAAGTTTCTACGTAGTATTACTTCTCTCCCACAGAGCACACCTATAGTCCCTTTGAGACACGACCTGGGCAATAATTCTACTGCCGATGTAGCTAGGCTTCGACCCATCCTTTATTGGGGTCGATTATGGACCACCCCGGCTCTAGTTCAGTATGCTGAGGGTTTCCTCGATATAATGTCTTTGGTGGGCTCCCGCAACATTGGCTGGTTCTAAGAACTCAGAAAATCTCTTGAGGCTCTGGGGATGAGCGATCTTTGGGAGAACCCCTCGGGTGCCACCTTTCCATCTAAAGCACTCTTGAAAGAGAAATATTGGGAGCTGGTTAACGCCAAGGTAATTTCTAACAGCAAATCCCTTTCGCTATCTGATGGCTTTTTGAGCATTAAACCTGCTCCAAGGCTGGAACCTTTCTGGGACCTTGTTACAAAAGTCTTAGATAGGAAATTATATTTCCAGATGCGGGTGGGATCGCTGCCCCTAAAATCATTCACTGCCCGGTGGGACACCAATAGAAACAATTTATGTCTTCTGTGCAAATCCCATGAGGAAACAATACCACATATGTTTTTTGTATGCCCTGCCTACACGGCTCCGAGGCGTGTTTGGTTGAGACCCGTCTGCAAATTATTGGGTACTAGACTGAGTGGCGAAGCAGGAAGAATTCTTCGTACTAGCACTGACCCGGTAATTGTTGTGGCTGTTGCTAAATTCCTGGGGTGGGCGTGGATCATAAGAATCAAGAGTAATGGTCAGTAAAGTGTCAGCTGCCTTAGATGATTCCCCCAATGATCTTTTTGAAATTATATGTATTTTTAAATCTTATATATGTTTTAAAAGGTATTCGATTTTAAAATGATGTCTCTTGTCAAATTATCTATATACTGTGTACCTGTACCTGTTTTGTATTGCTTTTATGACTTTCGTCGAATAAAGCTGTTTTTGGATTGGATTGGATTGGATTGAATTATCACTGATTGCACTCCAGATGAAGTTTTTATCATGGAAACATGACTCACCGAGCACTCCCTACCAGAAATTTTGATCTCACTGCACAGAGGCTACAAGATTTTGAAATGTGATAGAATAGGACACAAGGGAGGAGGCATGGCAATTATTTTCAAGGACTCTCAAACATGCTCCACTGAACACAGCTTATTCTCAGCCGAATGTGAAAAGCTAGACTTGCACCTGTCTTACAAAAAGCGGAGGCTGCTGGGGGGCACAATCCTCTACAGACCCCCCGACCTATCACTCCCAGTGGACCGCCAATCTTCTTTCATGGCTCACCCCTTTATACTAAAACATGACTATTACCTAGTGATAGGAGACTTCAACCTACATTTTGAAAACCTGAAAGACCCTCTGCAGACAAGTAAAGATGGACATGTGAATAAATCCCTCAGACACACTCCATCTGAAAAATTGTATTCTCCTGAGTTGAGACTAGAAAATAGGAAATGTAAATCGCTCGCTCCTGAAGGCGGCTGCGGAATTTAGCTCCTGAGCAGCAGCAACATCATCAGGAAAAGAAGGCCGCGCAGGTGGCGGATCGGCCATTATCGGGGAAGCCATCATTATAACACTGCTCCGATATTAAGGACCCTGCGCGAGCGGCATGCGCGACCAACCGGCTGGGACTTGAGCCTCGAGGTACCGTAGCCTGCTATAGTGTCGCTTGCTCTGCACAGCACCGGGTATAAGTCATCATACCGGGAAAATGAGAGACAATGCATAACCAGTGAGGAGTCTCTGCGCTTTACAGGGGCAACGCGTGGGATCTCGCCTCCTACAACCAAGACTTCTACCCCGGTATCAACACCAGCCGACAGAGGCGGTGCCCTGAAGGGGGCATTGGGCCACATAGGCGCAGTGGTAGCAGGTACATTCAAATACTGCTATTTATATTGCACAACTCTCGCACCGCGCAGGGGTCACACAATACAGAGGGGCAACCGGTCCACACATTACCACACGCTAACAGGCGCTTGATACTCCACCTTCTCCGCGACAAGCATAGCACATAAGCGGATTACAATAATAGGGAAGCCTGACGCAAAGCAGCCAAGACTCAATTTCGAAGCCAGAAAAAGCACTCGGTTACATCAGTCAGAAGAAGAAAATGGCGCTGAAGCGATACTGCACAAACCCCATACATCCCCAGGCGAAGACATGAAAGCCATCCTGCTTGAGGTCGGGCAAGTCCTCGCTACTGTTGCCGACAAAATGGATGCCATGAATACGCGCATGGACACCATTGCCCGGAAAATCAATGGCCATGAGGAACGAATAAAGGAAACTGAGCGCCGTATATCGGATGCAGAGGATATGACTACCCATATACAAAGCACTGTAACCCAAATGGACAAGATATTGAAAATAATAGCTGCAAAAAACGAAGACATCGAAACGAGAAGTCGCAGGAATAACATCAGAGTCCTAGGAATACCAGAAAGCGCAAATGCAGTCAAAATGGAGGTTTATATAAAGAAACTGTTGTTGGCAGTAGTGAGGGCGGGAGCATTATCCCCTCACTTTATAGTCGAACGGGCACACCGCTCCTTAGGCCCTAGGCCTCCTCCTGGTGGCACACCACGTCCCATAATAGCATGTCTCCTAAACTACAGGGACCAGGATGTCGCCCTCCGAGTAGCAAGGGAGAAGAAACAACTGCACTATGAAGGGGTACCATTCACCATATATCCAGATTTCACAGCAATTGTGCAGGAAGAACGGCGTAAATTCCTCCCAGTGAAGTAGAAGCTGAGTCAAGCCCAAATAGACTATGCACTGCTATACCCTGCCCGCCTTCGGATCACATACCAAGGTAAACAAACCTGCACGAAACCCCAACAAGCCGAAGAGTTTCTGAAACAGCTTAAACAGCAAAAAATGGTCACGCATGCCCCTGACGACTCGCTGAGGCTGGACTCATCTGACCTGGACTGACGGACTCCATAGAAGGGGGCCGACACGACTGGGTGGCGGCTGGAAGCACTCTGCTGCTGAGAAACAACCCTTGGGAACATATTTTGAACTTGTCGATGTGAGACACCTGTAAAAGATGTCAAAATCAGCCATATAACGGGCAACAAGAGACAATCGCCACCAGGCTCCCTCACACGCTGGTGGAAGTTGACGGATACATCTCGTTACCCCGAAGGAGATGGGGTTATCTGTGTGCCACTTAGATAAACTCCCCACACGGGAGATCCCCCTTACAGTTTACTATAAGTGGACTAACTTGCTTAGTTGTACGCAATCTGTTATTGTGGTTTGAACTAGTGGGAATAGGGAGGGGGAGGGGCAGAAATTCCTGGCATGATTGGGATGCTTCAGTGGGTGGGAGTGGTGGGGGGGGTTAGGTGTTAAGACTATTGTTCTGGATATTATATAGACAAACAGACAGACTTTTGAATATACTCTTGCTCTCACTGTGATGTGCACCACCTCGCACTGTGCTCGTAATGACACACCTGGGGAGTACGGTTGAATCATCGTCCAATAACCGACTGGGGATATTGTCATGGAATGTTCGCGGATTGGGGGACCCCAGAAAGCGTATACAGATTCTTGCATACTTGGATCGTCACCAGATAAGTATAGCTATGCTACAAGAAACACACTTCAACCCGCAACACCATACTTCTTTTGCTAGCAAGTGGGCAGACCATAAACTATTTTCCTCATATTCCTCTTATGCGAGAGGCACGGCGATTCTCGTTAAAAAGCGAACACCGTTCACACCCGCTGGGGAGATTACAGATCCACAGGGGAGATATGTCATTGTATGGGGGCACCTGGGTGCTGATTCGATCACACTGGTGTGTTGTTACAGCCCGAACATTGATACGCCTGAATTCTTTACCAGCCTATGGGGGGGAAGGGCATAGGCTTCACCCATGTAATCTGGGGGGGATTTTAATGTGGCTCTTAATCCGGCATTTGACAGATCTAACACAGCACCACACCATTATACTAAAGTGAAGGCAGCTCTGCAGGGGATCTTAGAAGAGGGGAACTCATTGACGCCTGGCACCACACCCACCCTACTATCAGAGAAAGCACGCATTATACGGCGTGGGCTGCAACTTCGCCCCAAATAGATTACTGTTTAATTTCGAGGGGCCTAGGACCATCCGTTAACGGAGTCACACATCTGGCTAGAACTTTTTCTGATCACTCGCCTGTGAAGCTTATGATCACACCCCCAGGATATGAAATGCCTAGATGTAGCTGGAGATTGCAGCCAACAGCATTATTGGATGAGGTGTTTAATAGTGAACAGGGAGAGGAAATTTGGGAGTTCTTTCAGAGGACTAGGGGATCTGTGGATGCGGTAGAAATAATATGGGAGGCCTTCAATGTTACAATTAGAGGGTTCTGCATCTCCAAACGTTTTGGAGTACTCGGAGATATACAAGGCTCACTGAGGAAATTGGAGAAAGAACTTAAAATGCTAGAGACGCGGATGGCTGAAGGGGAGGAGGGACAAACGCAAAAGGAATTTCGCGAGAAATTGTCGGAGTATACAGACACGGCAACACGGGAGTCAAAATTCAAGGGGAAATACTGGGTTGCCCGGAAATATGGGGAAGGCGAGCGACCAGGGAAGGCCTTATTGGAAATGATAGAGACCTTGCTTCTCCAACCATGTACTAGAAATCGCAGGGCCTGGAGGGGAGACACACAGAGACACAGCGGACAAATTAGCAACATTCACCGCACATTACTCCACACTACATACATCGCAGCGATGGGATAACTTTGTACTAGATGGTTTCTTTGCCCTCGCGATCGAGCCCCTGGCATGTAAGCTGTGCCAGCATCACCAGGAGAAGGCGCTACAATGCAATCTGCGCCAAATCCTGATTTCCCTCTACGCGGATCATTTAACACTCTAACTAAGAGACTCTCAACACAACCTTAATCCTCTGCTACGAGAATTCATAGTTTTTGGAAAACTCTCTGGAGTTCACATTAACTGGGGGAAGTCTTTTCCCTAACACCCGCGGTCACCAAATTCCCCCTAGATTAACCGCTTGAATGGTGCGATGCTGACCTGCGATACCTGAGGATTCAAATTTCCGGGGACAGGGACGAATTGCTTCGCCTCAATTACGGTACTGCCATAGAACGCCTAACCAGCAATGTCACACGCTGGACCTCTCTACCCCTCTCGATAGCCGGCAGAGCTTCTTTGATAACAATGGTAGTGCTTCCACAGTTCTTGTACCTCTTCATGAATATTCCCTATAATCCTGGACGACATTTTTTCAAAACACTCCACACAGAACTCATACGACTGTACTAGGGTGGCAAACAACCGCGGATACCATGGGGCGACACTCATAAGACCCTATGAGCAGGGGGGATTTGACATTCCGGACTTCGAACTATACTTTGCGTGTGCACAGGCCCACTATGCTTACTATTGGATCCACCCACCAACATACATGCCGCAGGTGGCGGCGGAACACTGGTTAGCTGACCCTATCCCTCTTGATGGGATGATACACACACCCCCTTGCACCCGAGACGCTGTACCAACCACTGTCCCGGGCACAGTGGATGCATGGCATAACATTGTATGCCTACTTGATGCTCTGATACTATATTCCTCACTGCTGCCCCTGTCCTATAACCCCCATACATCTCTATTGCAGGAGAAGGGCTTTCGCAAAGTCTGCAAACGCCTGCACGTCACTAAATGGGGAGATCTCTTTCGCAATGGTACATTTTGCTCACCCGATCAGTTTTTCCAAGGGACACAGCCCACTCCCCTAGATCTCTTCTTATATGTACGGCTGCGACAGGGAATGAGATCCATTATCCCGGAATTCCCTCGGGAGCCTGCAAATTTTGAGCCGCTCCACCAAATGCTGGGGGCTGTGAGCCTGAGGCACCTGGTATCCACCCTTTATCGTAATATCCGCACACGGCGTCCAGAGCCTTCTAGCACTTCCCGTACACACTGGACTACAGACCTGGGAGGTGAAGTAACAGAAGCACAGTGGAGGTATTGTTGCTTGCAAACTGCACACATATCTGCTAGCTGCAGAATAATTCATTATAAGTTCTTACAGCAGTCATACTATACCCCGTCCAAGATGTTTCGGTTTAAATTAAGGGATACAGACCATAGCGATCGATGTAATAGTCCTGGTGCTGGGTTCCTCCACCTGTCCTGGGAATGTCCAAAGGTAATGGAATACTGGACACAGGTCTTTGAGGCCCTAGCGCGTATGACATCCCTCACACTAGAATATACTCCCCTAATGGCACTTACACCGAACAGATCCCTAAGCCACAACGCCAATTCATTACTATATCATTGTTGTTAGCAAAGCGCAGAGTAGCATGTAGGTGGGGTAGGGGACGTGCCCCCAAATTTAAGGATTGGCTTGATGATCTCGTATACTGCCAGGAATAACTCCGTATATATGCTGAAACACTCCCCCGCACTTTTCGGCCTAAGGACATATGGGGCCCTCTTAAGCAGTATCTCTTGGTGCATGCTGCTGAGGCTCCCTCCTGCACTCCCTCTGAAGCAGAACTTGACATTGCCACCGTCCCCACTCCTCCCCCTTCCACAGCATAAACTCAACTAGATTGTGACGAGAAGAGTCCCGAACTCATGCTGTAATCCATTGTGTGGCCTTACTTGTAAATATAATTGTTTACTATTTCAGTCTAAGAAAGATGAAAGATATGCATGCTAAGTAGTGATTGTTCCCCTTGAGAATTGGAAGTAATGTCTGCAATGCTATGTGAATATATCGTTAAAGGAAGGATTTGTTATAATGAGACAATTCCATATAAATGACTCACGCTGTAACTCTGAAAGTGCAGTAGATGTGAGGCCAGCAAGATGAATATGTAATTATCTTTTTGCTTATATATGTAATCATTAACTCAGTCTGTAATGTATGATCACTATGCTGAAAATTAATAAATAAAGTTTTAAAAAAATATATTTATCATAAAATGCTCAAGAGAGCTAAGAAAGGTTACTTAATTATTAGATTAGAAGAAAACAGCAGCTCCGCCACAGAAATACTTAAAATTGTAAAAGAACTTTACTGACCCACCTGCTTATCACAAGTCACTGCCCCTTCAGCCCCCCATTGCGAAGCAATACCTAATTACTTAACAGAATCAACTCCACCTTTGAAACTCAACCCCCTTTAACAGAGCTCACCTGGGATCAGCTAGGGCCACACCCGGAGGCGAGAGCCCACTTGGGGAGTTTCACAAACATGTCAAGGGAACAGGTCGAGAGGTTGATGCCAGAGGTTAAGTCTGGTTTACCGCTTGACCTCTGCTCCTACTTTATATTCTCCCCCCTAGCTCCCACTTTAA
This sequence comes from Triturus cristatus, assembly GCF_964204655.1. Taxonomy (NCBI): domain Eukaryota; kingdom Metazoa; phylum Chordata; class Amphibia; order Caudata; family Salamandridae; genus Triturus; species Triturus cristatus. Next base: position 270,262,090 of record NC_140592.1, on the reverse strand, counting down.
GTCACTATTTGACTCAAATTTTTAACTTTTCCTTGAAAAATACTGAATATCCGGACACCTGGAAGTAAGCACTATTTCTGCCCTTGGTCAGAAAAGCAGGACTAGCTCTCTCCACTCTATCTAACTAGTGCCCTATATTCCTGCTTCCTTATATGTCCAATGTCCTGGAAAGACTTGTCAACAGTCAGCTGACAGCCTTTCTGGAGGACAACAATCTGTTGGATCCTTCTCGGATGGGATACAGTGCCAAGAACAGCACAGAATCCACTCTTCTTGTTGTTTTGGATAACATTAGATTAAAAGAAGATCAGGGCAGATCTTTCCCCCTGATTCTACTTGCTCTTTCCACAGCATTTAATACCTTGCACAACCAAATGATAAAAAAATAACGAGATAGGGTGCCCCTCTACAACGCTACAATGGTTTGGTTCCTTCCTGAACAAAACTACCCAGTCCGTTCAGCTGAATACTTTTAGATCTCCCCCCTTCATAGCTCCAAATGCGGGGTCCCACAGGGCTCCTCCCTGAGCCAGACACCGTTTAATGTGTATGTGGTCTCCCTCACCAAGATGGTCAGAAACTGGGGATGTGGGATCTGCTCTTACTCAGACGACACCCAACTTGTCATCTCGATAGGTCAAAAGCACGAAGAGACCAGGAAAAACTTCTCAAGCTGTCTCTCTGAGGTAGCTAATTGGATGATGGCTCACTGCTGAAAACTAAACACCAAAAAACTGAGATTTTGCTATTCAGATTTGGGATTCATTGTGGTGGCCTGTATTCCTGGGCCCTGCACCTGAGAGCAAAAAACCTAGGAGTCCTCATTGATGAGTCTTTAACCATGCAGTAGCAAGTCCATACAACTTGTGGCAAGTGGTTTGACTCGCTCATGCTCCTCAGGAAACTTTTTCGTTGGATCCCAGTCGATTGGCGCAGAACCGTTTTCCAAGCCTTAATTACTAGTAGGTTCGACTACAGAAATGACCTATATGTGGGTATGGCGACTATCTTTTTCCTCACTTGCAGGTCATACAAAATGCGGCCGCGAAACTCATCCGCAAAAAAGATAGATACATTTCTCTCTGCTTCAGCATGCCTAAAAAGCTCCACTGGTTGCCTATCCATAAAAGTGCAAAATTCAAGCTTCTCTGCCATACACACAAGGGATTCCACATGTCCAGCCCTGCAATCCTTCGATCAGGGGTGGAATTTTACAAAACATACAAGAAACTTGAAATCACTAAACCTAGCCTTAGCCAAAACAAAACGTGTCAACAAAACTAGAACCGGAGGCCTCTCCTTTACCCATCTGGCATCGGCCCAGAGGAATCTCAAACCCCAGGACCTCTGCCTCCCAGAGTAACTCACTCGCTCTAATGAACTGCCCCTTCCCCCCAGTATTTTAGTTGGCAGACTACGTGGCAGTTTTAGTGCCTTGATATCCTTCCGGGGATGAGTGTTCGCGCTCTACAAATATTGCAATTCAATAAATAAATATTTCCTGGTATCTTCTAGGAGCAGGTGGGGTATCAATGGTGGCTTTTTTATGCGTGTAATTAAACGTTTTAAAGTAGGGATGGATGGTAGTTGGTCAGTTATGTGTTCAGGGACTGGGTAGTATTTCTTTAAGGATTCTGATGTGGGTTCCTGAGAACTAGTGCTTGTCTCTCTTATGTCTTGTAAAACGATTCTCACATCTATTTCTGCAACATCTGGGGGCATGGTTGTGCTCTTTTACATTAATTACAACATTTTCTTTTGTATTTTCCCTTCCATAGCATGCATTAGAATAATATTTAGTACATTTCGAGTTTATAGTTTGTTGAATCATTTTCTTGGCTCTAGGTGTAGCTCATATGACTTAATAATTTGTTTCCTTTTTGTTCAGTGATAAATTTGGCACCTTCTGTCATTTTATCTGCAAGTAGTTTAATAAAATAAATATATATTCTAGTTACATTTTGCATTTTAGTAATTAATATATTTAAAAAAGAAGTTAAATTAATTTTATTTACTTACTTGTATGCTTTGTTGAGATGTTTTGCACGGTATTGCCGCTTTCCTTTCAGCTCGTTAAAACATGGAGCAGATGTTTGTTTTCTGTTGAAAGAGGAAAAAAGTTAGAGTAATTTTAAATTTGTATTTTTTGCTAGTTTGTCGAGGTTTAGGGAGTTAGGATTGTTTCTGGTTGGTGTTTGGGTGAGTTTCTAATTTATTTTTTATGTATACTTACTTTATTTTATAATATTGGTGCATTGTTAATGTTAAGATTTTCTAGCTGCTTGTTGGTTCGGAAGTTGTTTTTTTTTTTCTTTTAGGTAGACTGTGTAAAACGATAAAAGTTACAGTGTGTTACTATTTAATTGTTAATTATCAATATCTTAGTTCAGCAATATTTAATTAATATATAAGTATTACTTACTTGAATATGTAGTTGTAGAGGTGTATATTTTCTTCTCTAATTGTTTATAGCGAGAAACCGTCGGAGTTTCCTCCTCTTGCAGTGTTTGTCGTTTTTGGAGTATTTATTAGCTTTAATTAGGGTGCCTTTGATATTGTTTGTTTAATTGTTTGAGTTATTTTATTGGTTAAAGTTGTTTATATTGTTATTTTATTGGTTGGTTAAGTATAATTTGAATTTTTTATCATTTAAATCTTTGCTTGGTAAACACTAATTTATGTGTTCTTTTAGTAGTAGTATATATATATAGAGATATATATATATATATATCGTGCTCCTCAACACACATTTTGTGGTAATTTGACAGCACGCACCTGCGTTATTAATGTGTAACCCGGCACTCAATGAGGCTTCACAGCGTAATCTCGAGTGAGATTCACAGGCATTGTGTCAAGTAATCTCCATGTCATTCAAAGGGACATCCACTTGTAATGTTATTTCCCTGATGTACTGCATTTATGCATCATATTACTATGTTTTTAAAGTGTTATATGAACAATGTTTGCGCTATTTTTTATTAACATATTGATTTTAGCATTTGCATAAAATTATTGCTCAAGATACATGCTTGGTATATTAGCTAATAGCACATATTGCAGGCAGATTGGGAGGGTCGGATGTCACATGATGCAGGCGAAAGGTGCAGAATTTGCACTTTGCACTATGCATTTTATTTACCATGAATTTCTGGTTAAAGTTACCATTGTGACCACAAGTACTGTTTTAAGCATTTCACATGACTGCACAAGCGTGCTAGGCTTCCATGTTTGCATCTTTATTAATTGGTAGCAACAGATGTCTTCTATGTCTATTAGTCAGACACAGTATATATGCTTTAAAAAAAATGGCGCTCACCGGATTGAGGAAGGCTGCTGGGACAGCCGAAACGCGTCTCTCTGTGTTGCTGGGTCGGAGGAGGCCCTATGGAATAAAAATGCCTTGGTATCCAACAGTCTTTGTGTGCGTGCTCTCTTCCATGTGGAGCAGGGTTGTTTTTGATATATAAATATATATATGTAGATGCCACCACCTTACTAATAAAGTTTGAGTGAAGAGAACCTTCTTGAGTGCTTGATTATTGTCCTCGTAACAAGGAGATTTGTACACAATACATAGAGACAAGGCAGGCTTCTCACAACCAGCACCCCCAGCAATCTGGAAGCATGCCAGTACAGCCGTTGCTCGGATACTGGGAAAAAGGAGACCGGCGTGCACCCCCCCCCCCCCAGCTAACCTGACAATGCCACCTACACGAGAGCGGATATTGAACGCGAGGAGTCTCAGGACCGGGATTGGAGGATTCCAGTCGGCGTAGGTGTACTCGTGCGATAATCCGGTAAGCAGGGTGAGCGAAGGGCAAGCGGGAGCCGGGCTGGTAAGCGCCAAACTCTCCTAAAGGAAGGGAAGAGGAGAGAAAGAGAGTCGCAGACAGGCTTGGGGGTATTTCACCGACACATCAATAATGAGTGATGAGGAATGTGCAGCTAGAGAGCAAGAAGCTCTTAAGCTTTTCGAGGAAACAGTTACGGTGCCGAACAGGGACAGAGGAGAATCAATCCCATTGATTAGCAATGAAATTGGGAAGCAATTGCAGGAATATGAAAAATTTTAAAAAGCGAGAAATCTCACGCTAGTGGGAAGTAGCATCCCTAAGAAAGTACATCCAAGTAGGCAGAGTCCCAAGAGGATTACGTGTTATGATTACGCCTACATACGAAAATCCCAACCCGGAGCTCTTACGTGATCGGGCTGATAACAGTGCAAGCAGCTCCACCAACATGATTAAGATGCTAATAAAATATGCGGAAATAGAGAGACAAGAAGTTTCAACAAAAATCAAAGAACTCACTGCTATATTGGATAAGAATGTGGACCAGGCAAGCGTAATCAAATTTAAAGGAGATTTGAAGAATAGACTTGATAAATATGAGAAGAGGATTAAAGACAGAAAAGCGACATGCCAAGAAACCTCAGAGTGAGGCCAGTTCAGATACTGGTTCGGAAGTAGAACAGGAGGAGTCTAGTACAAGAGACGTATCCAATATGAGGCTCCCTGTTACCGATGAGCTTCGTTTTTTACAGCTGGATCAAAAAACAGACCACCAAACAATAAGAGGTCGGGGGAAGGGAAGAGGACGAGGAAGAGGAAACAGAGGAGCGGAGGGGAAGGATATCTAAGAAACTCGAGGAGGGCAAACGGACAGATCAATGCGCCCCAAAATCGAGACAGACATCAAAGAAGTAACCTCCAACAATAGTTATAAATTTAAGCAACATCGTATTATCAGAGGAAGACGAATCACTATTGGAATTAGGTCTTTCATACTGAGACAAAAATGAATTCAATAACGCAAATTGCAGAATGAACCTCTGTATGTTTGTCCGCAAACTAAAATTATCTAAACTGCACAAAAATAATAAAAATCTCCAAGGAACCTCAATATCCTCACAAGTCGACATTGAATGAAACAGCATTACGGTAATGGACATGCCCACTTTAGAAGATCTGTGGTCATTACAGAATGAAAATAGTGAGACTAAACCAGTAATCAATGAGATCAATATCAATCAGGTGAAGAAGAAATTGATTCCTTCAATTTACAAATGGAGGATACGGACTGCACTCCCTTCCGTCCACGGTTACGTTTCATACCCCAAATGACAAGGGATAATTTAGACATGTTTTCTGAAAATTTGACAATGGATTTGAGATGTTTGTACTATAAAATGGGGAATCAGAAACGAAAGATGGACCCCAAAGAAACCCAAATCCAGAGAGTCATAAACAAAATTCAAAAAGAAGGAATCCTGGTGAAACCCTCAGACAAGGGAGGAAATGTCGTGCTCTGGGGACAGGACATGTATAGAAAGGAAGCCCTGAATCAATTGAACAACAGGGAGTGTTACAAACAGATCGAAAGAATGGAGTACGATAAAATGAAAGATCAATTCTTTGAAAGACTGGAAGACTGGACACAACAAAAACTCCTAAGTTGGGATGAATTTGTGTTTGTTAAACAGGAGAATCCAGTTATTCCGGTTTTTTACATGACGCCAAAAGTACATAAGAGCATTGACAATCCAAATGGGAGACCTATAATTTCATCTTGTAACAGTCTATTTGAGAACGTCTCCAAATATATTGACTATTTTTTAAACCCGATTGTAAGGACTTTAACATCCTATATAAGAGACTCTATCGACTTTTTAAAACATATATATGATGTACGCTAGGATAACAACATGGTGTTAATAATACTTGATATAGCTACACTGTATACGAGTATAAAGGCTTGCTGATGGATTAAGGGCCACTGAATATCTTTTTAAAACAAGACCAATGAGATTTTTGAAGCATAAAAGAATGCTGTTAGAGATGATGGAGTGGTGCCTTACAAAAAATATTTTTTTGTTCGGAAATCAGTTGTTCTAGCAGGAGTAAGGGACAGCCATTGGCACTTGCTTCTCCCCCAGTTATGCTAATTTACATCTAGGCTGGTGGGAGGAGCAGGTAATGCAGGGCTGGAAAAATGGACAGGGAATGTCCTGCTGTGGGTAAGGTTTATTGATGATGTTTTTGTGGTGTGGCAGGACACAGAAGCTAATATTGATTTGTTCATCAGTAACCTAAATTAAAATAATCTCAATTTAAAATATGTGGGACAACACAGCAGGACTTCGATAGATTTCCTAGATGTCAGAATAACCCCAAAAGGGGATAGGTTGGAAACTACTATTTTCCGCAAGCCCACGGCTAGGAATACTATTTTGCATGTGGGGAGCTCGCACCCAGTACCACTCATCCGGAGTATACCTTTTGCTACGTTTTACAGGGCGAGGAGCACCTGCAGCAATTTTGAAGAATGTGAAAAAGTAGAAACAGATGACCAATCACTTTATTCAAAGAGGGTATTCTCGGGAAATCATTCAAAAGGCATCAGACAAGGACAGAAAATAAATGAGGGAGAAGGTACTATTTGAACCATCGAAGACACGGAAAAAGAAAACGCATAAAGAGGGTTTGAAAACTCATAGATTTTTAACGACTTTCAATATCAAACATAATGAAATAAGACTTTAAAGAAGCACTGGCACCTTATCAAAGGGGACCCTATACTAGATCTAGTTAGCAGAAATTACCCAGAGATAACGTATAGGAAATGTAAGTCTTTAAAGGACCACCTAGTGAGTTGTAAATATCAAGAGAACACGAGCAATCAATCATGGCTACAAAAGAAAGAGGGTTTTAGAAATTTTTTTAAATGCAAAGCATGCCAACATGGGAAAAATCTAATGAATTTTAAAACAGCTTTTAACAAAACCATAAGAATAAGAGGCTGTTTGACTTGCAAGTCTAGTTTTGTAGTCTATATACTGAAATGCCCATGCAAGAAGATCTATATATGGAGCACTACCTTGCCAGTCCACAAAAGAGTCCTACAACATAGAAGAGCCATTATTAATAAAGATAGAAGTTACCCTGTGGCAAGGCACTTCGAAAAAGAACATCAAAGCTATCCCAGACTGATGAGATATAGCTGTATAGCTGAAATCCCCAAGAGAAGGAGGGGGCAAGTAGAGGAAAGGAACTCCGAAAATTAGAAACATATTTTATATTTGAGTTAGACTGCAAAGAGCCCAATGGACTTAACATTGATGAGGACTTGTGTACGTGCCTGTATTAAGAGTTACTAAGAAAGCTGCGCATTCCAAGGAACTATTTTTTTTATGTATAATTGTCCTTGTAACAAGGAGATTTGTACTATATATATGTGTGTGTATATATATATATATATATATATATATATATATGTGAGAAAGTCCCGGACATTTCTCCACCCACACCCCTCCACGAACCCGAGAGCGGACCTTACCCGGGGAGACCGGCCTCGAGCATTCCCACAGCATGGCGGCACCATTCCGGACACTGGCCCCGCCCCCTCGCACTCAGGCCCGGCCGGGCTGTGGCACCGCCAGGAGGAACCCGGAAGGGGGAGGGACTAAACCCGGATGTACTTCTCCATCACAGGTGAAGAGGGACACCGAGACAGAAGACGGACGCACTTGTGCCGGAGAGGTGAAGGAGAGAAGCGAAGTGGAGAAGGAGCAGTGGGAGAAAGAAAGCAGCGAAACAAAGGAGGAGCAGCGGGACGAGGAGCAGCGGGACGAGGAGCAGGAGAGGAGCAGGACGGAGCTGGAGCGATGCAGAGCGAGCACGGAGAGGCGAAGCCACGACGAAGAAGAGGAAGCCCAGGACGAGACGTGGTGTGAGGACTGGTGGACCCCACAGGAGGAGGCTGGAGAGCGGCCGCAACCCGGGAGAGTTGCGGCGGGGCCGGTGAGTGGCTGAAATACGGGGAAGAACGGGACAGGGAGGCGTGTGGTAGAAGAAGGAAAAGGGGAGGTGGGTGGTTACGGGGATAGCGCTTTCTTTTCTCCATTCTTTGCTTCAGTTATCTTCTTTTTGTGGTGGTTGCCCCTTTCTCCCCTTTGCACCTCCATGATAGAGTGCACTTAGATTACAAAAGGAGTGACCCGGTGGTTGGGTCTGTAATCGGTCTAGACTCTAAACAAACCTGTATGGGTGCTCTTTCACCTCAAGAACCCTTACGCCCTGCACTTCCCCTGAACATCTACCGGGTGTGGTGACGGATCTCTGGTTATCGATAAGCAAGACAGGCCAGAGTCCCTGACGGCTTCTTGTTTCTTTTTCTTGTCCCTCTCATGAGCCTCCCTGGGGAAACCACATCGCCCAGCCCAGAATCGCCGTGCACAGAAGAAGAGGACAGTCCCGACCCAACAGAACAAGAAGGGACCCAAAGACCACGCCAGGACATCCTGAGACCCGCCCAGACCGGCACCACCCCTACCTTATCAATAAAAAAATACCCACTGGCTCATTACATCCAGCCTCCGCGTCTGTTTATCCGCCCCGCCATCCCACAATATATATATATATATATATATATTGTATTTATTTAAATAGGAATTTGAAAATGTTTTGATATAATACTTTATATTGTTAGTTGTATTTAAATGTTTATGCTTAGTAATATTTTAGTTGTATTTATTGTATATTTTTTAGGTATACTATTTTAATGGGATGAATGTTTATGTTTTGGGTGATGTAATATATTTTTATTTAATTTTAGGATTTATTTGAAGTGATAGGTTTATGTAAAAATAGGGTTTTTGGTGGGTTCTTATTGAATTTATTAGTAATGCTGACCATAGTTTTCTAGTTGATATTGTGGTAATTGATATTTTTGTCATGGTATATGTTTATTTGTAGGTAACGATATTTGTGTTTCTGATATTTTTGTTAACGATGTATAGTAAAAATCGATATTTTTGTTAACGATATTTGTGTACTCAATATTGGTGATTGTTTTAGTTATGTATACAGTCGATATTTTTGTTCTCGATATTTAATTTCCTACATTTGTTTATCTTGATCTTTGTTGGTTCGATATTAAGTCACTGATCAATCAATCAATCAATCAAGGCATTTATATAGCGCACTACTCACCCGGAGGGTCTCAAGGCGCTGGGGGAGGGGGGGTCCGCTACTGCTCGAACAGCCAGGTCTTGAGCTGCTTCCTGAAGGCAAGGTGGTCCTGGGTCAGGCGGAGGTGGGTCGGGAGGGAGTTCCAGGTCTTGGCGGCCAGGTAGGAGAAGGACCTTCCTCCTGTGGTGGCTCTTCGGATGCGGGGGACGGCGGCGAGGGCGTGGCCGGTCGATCGAAGCTGGCGTGTGGGAGCGTAGAAGTTGAGGCGACTTGAGGTATCCTGGGCCTTGGTTGTGTAGGGCTTTGTGTGCGTGGGTGAGGAGACGGAAGTTGATTCTCTTGTTGACCGGAAGCCAGTGCAGATCTCTCAGGTGTCCGGAGATGTGGCTGCGACGGGGGATGTCCAGGATGAGTCGTGCTGAGGCGTTCTGAATCCGCTGGAGTCTCTTCTGGAGTTTGGCGGTGGTTCCGGCGTAGAGGGAGTTGCCGTAGTCCAGGCGGCTGGTGACGAGGGCCTAGGTGACCGTCTTCCTGGTCTCGGTGGGCATCCACCGGAAGATCTTACGTAGCATGCGCAGGATGTTGAAGCATGACGAGGAGACGGCGTTGACTTGTATGGTCATGGAGAGGGAGGAGTCCAGGATGAAGCCCAGGTTGCGTGCGTTGTCTGTTGGTTTGGGTGCGCTGCCCAGGGCGAGGGGCCACCAGGAGTCGTCCAAGGCGGAGGGAGAAGATCCCAGGATGAGGACTTCCGTCTTGTCCGAGTTCAGTTTCAAGCGGCTGTTCGTCATCCACTTGGCTACGTCTGTCATCCCTTCGTGTAGGTTGGCTCTGGCGGTGGCGGGGTCGTTGGTGAGGGAGAGGATCAGCTGGGTGTCGTCGGCGTAGGAGATGATGTTGAGGTTGTGTTGGCGTGCGATGGCTGCGAGGGGGCTCATGTAGACGTTGAAGAGGGTTGGGCTGAGTGAGGAGCCTTGGGGAACGCCGCAGATGACTTCGGTGGCTTCTGATCTGAACGGGGGGAAGCGGACTCTCTGTGTCCTTCCGGTGAGGAACGAGATGATCCATTCCAGTGCCTTCTCCTGGATTCCGACGTTGCTGAGGCACTGCACTAGGGTACAGTGGCAGACAGTGTCGAAGGCCGCGGAGAGGTCTAGGAGGATGAGGGCCGCTGTTTCTCCGTTGTCCAGCAGGGCTCGGATGTCATCGGTGGCTGCGATCAGGGCGGTCTCGGTGCTGTGGTTGGCCCGGAATCCAGACTGCGAGAGGTTGAGGGATCCGTTTGTCTCGAGGAAGGCAGTCAGCTGCTTGTTGACGGTCTTCTCGATGACTTTTGCAGGAAACGGGAGCAGCGAGATGGGGTGGTAGTTCTTGAGGTCGGTGGGGTCGGCTGATGGCTTCTTTAGTAGAGCGCTGAGTTCGGCGTGCTTCCAGCTCTCTGGGAAGGTAGCGGTGTCGAAGGAGGTGTTGATGATGTCCCGCAGGTGGGGTGCGATGACATCGTCGGCCTTGTTGAAGACGTGGTGAGGGCAGGGGTCGGTCGGAGATCCGGAGTGGATGGAGTTCATCGTGCGGATGGTGTCTTCGGTGCTGATCGGGGTCCAGGCGCGGAGGGTGGTGGTGGGGGGCGGTGGTTCAGTCATGGTGTACGTCGGTTGAGTGCTGAAGCTGTTGTGTATGTCCGCGATCTTGCTGTGGAAGTAGGAGGCGAGGGAGTTGCAGAGGTCTTGCGAAGGGGTGATGTCGTTGTTTCCGGCGTTGGGGTTGGAGAGCTCTTTAACGATGTTGAAGAGTTCCTTGCTGTTGTGTGCGTTGTTGTCCAGTCGGTCCTTGAATGCAGTTTTCTTGGTGGCGTGGATCAGTTGGTGGTGTTTTCGGGTGGCGAGTTTGAGGACAGTCATGTTGTTCGGTGTTGGGTCTCTGCGCCAGGCTTTCTCGAGTGCTCGGCAGTTCTTCTTGGAGCTCTTGAGTTTGTCGGTGAACCATGGGGCTTTCCTGCTGCCGGGTCTGCTGGGCGGGGTCTTCAGAGGGGCGAGGTCGTCTGCGCAGTTGCTGATCCACTTCGCGAGGTTGGTGGCCGCCTGGCTTGGGTTCGTTGTGCTGGTGGGAGGGTTCATGCTCAGGTAGGTCGCGAGCTGGTCGGCTGTGATCTTGTTCCAGTTTCTGCGTGCAACCTGTTGCTGGTGGTGGTGGATCGTGGTCCTGTTGAAGCTGAAGTGGACGCAGCTGTGGTCTGTCCAGTGGAGTCCGGTGGCGTGGCTGACGGTGATGTCCTTGCTGGATGAGAAGACGGGGTCGAGTGTGTGTCCGGCGTAGTGGGTGGGGGTGGTCACCAGCTGCTTGAGACCGAGGTTGGCGAGGTTGTCCAGCAGGGTGGTGGTGTTGCGGTCGTTGTTGTTCTCCAGGTGGAAGTTGAGGTCCCCGAGGAGGATGTAGTCAGCGGAGAGGAGGGCGTGCGGGCTGATGAAGTCGGCGATGTCCTTGCTAAATTGTGTGCGTGGGCCCGGGGGTCTGTAGATGAGGGTGCCTCTGAGGGTGGTCTTGGGGTTGATGTGGATCTGGAAGTGCAGGTGTTCGGCGGGTGCGAGGGTGTCGTCGGTGTTGGTCGTGATGCGGATGGTGTTCCTGTGGATGATGGCGATGCCTCCTCCTGTCTGGTTGACGCGGTCCCTCCGGATGATCTTGTAGCCGTCCGGGATGGCGATGTCGGGCGCTGAGAAGGCGTTCATCCAGGTTTCTGTGAGGAAGGCGATGTCTGGGGCTGTGGTGTCGAGCAGGTTCCAGAGCTCGACGGCGTGTCTGTGGATGGAGCGGGTGTTGAGCAGGATGCACTGGAGGTGGTTGCTGCTGGTGCTCGGCTTGGTCGGTGCTGGTGTAGTGCAGGTCCGGGTGCAGGTGAACTTGCAGGAGTGGCAGCAGAAGGGTCCGTGGGTGCGTCTCGGGGTGGCTCGATAGCATCCCGGGATTCGACCGGCGTTGAGTGCGTAGAGTTTGGTGGCGTCATAGGACCGGCGGGTGGGCTGGGGCCTGCGGGGGCCAGGGGTCCTGGCGCTGGGCGGTGTCCAGGCACGGACGGGTGCAGACGGGCTTACCTTTGGCGCACCTTCGGCGCTCAATCGGTGCTCCCGCTGCGCTCGTCCGCTGTGCGGTCGCTCTGGGGGCGTCATAAGTAGGGGGACGGGAGGGCGGGTCAGCTGGGTAGGCGAGAGCGGGACGGCCAATGGGCTGGGGTGGGCGGGGCCGCAGGGGGTCAGCGGCGGGAAAACTGGCGGCCGGGCGGCTCAGCTGTGGCTGGGTCGCTCGGGTGCAGGGAGGGCAGCGGCGGCAGGAGCAGGTGGGCGGGAGTCCTCTGCAGGTCGTCAGGTAGCGGCTGGAGCAAGGGAGTGACCCGGCCTACTGATCCATAGTGACCTACGTGATCCATAGATCACGTAGGTCACAGAACACAGATCTTATAATATGAACTGACGATTATCCTCCATGGACCTAATTTTAACTGAGACATCTGTCAAAACCTGATAAACAATCTGTTTATTGCTGATATCTACAACTTGGACTTCTCTTCCCGAGAGGGGTAGGTTTGGGACATCCACATAACTGTAGAGTGGTTAGCACCAGTATCAATCAGAAATGATATGGGGTATCCATTCACCTCACCATCTACATATCGGCCACTCCCATCTACCTCTGTACTGAACCAAGCATGCAACGCTCCTCTCCTCTCATCTCAGGCACCGCCACTGTGAATTTTTCTCTGAAGACAACTGAGGAAAATCTTTGTTCAGATCCAATGGGTTCTGCTGCTACCCTGAAGTATATGGTACCGTGTCTCTCATGTTTTGCTGCATCACTAGAGCTACAAACATGCATGTATGGAACTGTCCTTGCACATTCTGCACTGGAGCTGGTTGGACTGGGGCAGAATATGGCACCTGACTCATGTTTAATTGTATCTGGGGAATTAAATCATTCTGGGTTTGGTATGGATTCTGCCTACTCTTGCATTTCCAGTGTTCAATTTTACCACAGAAATAATAAGCAGTGCTCTTCTTCAGCTAATTAATATTTTAATTCACCCTAGAATTTTTAACATTCCCTCTTCCAAGACGGTGTGTCTACACCATCTCATTCCGCTTTCTAACACTTTGCATGGAATGCACTCCATTCATTCCGATATTCTCAGATGGCACAAAATTAGAATCTGAACCCATTATCTGATTGTTGGTGCCTCTCTGAATCTGCTTTGTCTGTGCAATCATCAACTTCTTTTTGAATTTTTTCTGCTCATCCTCGCATCAAAACAGTCACTACAATACTTAGACTATTTCAGTATCCCGTTGATACCCTTAGTCTGCCAACACATCACACTCTGCTGCATATGAGAACTAAGGGGTAGATTAGGATGGCGGTGAGACCGCCACCGACAGCCCGTCGGTGGCGTTCTTACCACCATCTTAAACATGTCTACCGCCCCCCACAATAGGATGGTAGGTGGTTTGTTGGCGGTCGGCAAGACCGACCGCCACGCACCCGACGGCCTCCTTTAGTACGGCGGAGGCAGAGTAATGCCTATAATGGAGGCGTGCCTTCCAGGCATTACGAAGTGCCTTTCCACTGGACCTTTCATGGCGGTGAACCAGCCATGAAAAGGCTGGTGGGAAGGGACATTGGGGGCCCCCCTTAACCCCAGGCCCTCAGACACGGGCCCTGGGGGGCACCTATGGTGCCCCCCCTACATATCCCTGCACCATGTGGCAGGCGCACTGCATGGTGCCTGCCACGTAGTGCAGGAATGTGTGCAGTGTCCCTTTTTGCATTGCAGCAGGTGCTGCAGCCAACAGCACCCACCGCAATGCAAAATATAGGCATTGTCATCACCGTGAGGGTGGTCACATCAAAATGCCTACTGCGGGACCACCGACAGCATGTCGGGCGGTCCCAGTCCCCGATACGGTCCTCCCGCCATCATAATCGGGCCCTAAGTTCTGGACAGAAACCTAAAGCAAAATATGATACAAATCTTCTAATATCTTCTTTTTCTAACTCTTCAAAGCCACTATACTTGGTATAAATAAGCATAAGCCTCTCATAACACACATGCACTCACTCTTTCGGCCCTTGTGTAGCTTTCATGATTTTTGCCAGTTCACTTCTTTTTCTAGCACACTCTTTTTCAAATGCTCTATCACTGCCCTGTATTTGTCGGCAACCACCTCAGCTAGAGCATTATTAGGTGCAAATCTATTTCCTCAGTCAGCTAGGCAACAGCAGCCTTACACTCTGTCAATAAATCACTAGAGACAACCATCTTGGGTTCATCTCTCAGTTTTGGAAAATTTGTTGTAAAAGCATAAATATCTCTCCTAGTCCAAGGGCACATGCACATAGTTACCTCCATTGACTTCTCTCAAAAAAATTCCGAATCACTCACAACCTGTTTGCTTTCTTCTCTGTACCTTTCTTTTTAGAACTCACTTTCTTTTTCCACTGCCAGTCTTTCGTTTTCTCAGCTGAATCTTTAAAGGAATTTGCAAAGTCACTGAGCCCAATTCTTTAATACCTTGTTCACTCAAATCCATTTTATAATTTCTTTATAAATTCTTTGTACTGCTCATATCAAACTCATATTCATCATCTAATTCCTCAAGTTTATTATGTGCCTCATTCACACATCGTGCTGCTTCTTTCAATCAAGTATCTCATTTCGTCTACATTATATGACATTAATATATTTAAAACAACTGGTCCCTTTACAATTTCTCCAAATTCAATCTTTGAGTCTAATATTATTATCTTTCTCTTTAGGATTGAAAGTAGATTTAAGATGGCATCGGTAGGCTCGGACATTTGAGCTGGCTGCTCCCAGGCCCCCCGCACCTGCACGGAGTATCTGATTATGCTTTAGGTGAAGGAGGAAGAAACAATACATGGAAAGGATTATCTCTTACTGAGGCTGGCTATCGGTCTTCCTCGGCATGCTAGGGACTGCTGCTGCGGTCCTATCAGCGAGGTTGCGGCGCCTCTACAGCGTCTTCTGGAGTGTGTCGTGAAGCCGGCGTTGGTGTTCCTTCCCGGCCGTTACGCTCACCGGAAGCCGGAGAGGGGAGGGCTGCGCTGCTCTGACGATGCCTCCCAAGCCTGGGAAAGGGAAGTCTCGTCTTCTGGTTGACCCGGTCGGAGCCAGAGCTGTGGGCATTAAGAACTCGGCGAGTTCAGGCATCGGCAGCAAAACTACCAACAATGACGCTACAGCAACAGGAGAAAAACCTTTAAAAGACAGTTTGGGTAGGCGCATTCCTCTTTTGTTGTCCTCGGGGAAGGAGAAAAAGAAAGTTATACATTCCCCTCAGGTTGATACACCTTCGCAAACAGCAGGGGGTAATGAGGCATCTGACTCCGTGGTAGAACATGGCTTGGGGGACAAAGACTCTGCTACAGCCCATACTAATACTGGTAACACTGATTCTGGATTGCTATCTATTTCTCATGCAACTCAAATGACGGAAGATGCTTCAAGGGGGGCAGCCAGTATACCATTTCAGTCAGGGTACCTACCCCTGAAAATACTTTAAATGATGACAGCCCGCAGATAGCCCATTCTTCAAACACTGAAAACATTGAAAATTCAGGTTCTTGTATGAAGAAGGTCTCTCAAAGCATGAAGTTTCCCTTGAAGGAGCTAGAATCTTTGGATTCTTTTTTTTCTCTGTCGGATCATTCGGATTCTTCCAGCGATGACTTAGAGTCAATTCTCAAGGCCCAGGCTAAGACCGGTTTGCACGATGGCGTTGGTAGCGACCTCAGCACCATGCATCTGAAAGACACTGGAGGTGATACAGCTGAGGACAGCCCTCGGACAGTGCGTAAGAATCCAGACGCCAGAGAAGGAGTTAAGCAGGTGGATGGTAGCAATGGTAGTAATGTTTTATAATGGGACTCCTCCTCAACAGTTCGGAGACCAGAAAATGTTGCAGGTCCACCAGAAGAGTTTGATTTACCAAACTATCATGATTCACAGGGAGGAGACACGTGTAGAGAGTCAGAGGGCGCAAAGCTCATGCCGCAAATTGCAGAACTCTGTTCGACATATAGCCAAGACCTGTACGGAATTCACTACTTCGTACGTTCACAAATTTTATCTTGAATCTGCCTATTTTTGAACAGCCAGGGATCTATGCGGGCGGGAGAGTGTAGTTTCTTGTAGGCCCTTGTAGTGTGACCTAGACTGGTGAACGGTCAGAGAGACCTCTCGCCCTATAGATTGCCCCTCTGAAGCTGCCTGCCCCGTAGGAGTGGGTCAGTAAATAATCCAGTCGAGAATGGCCTTGGTATGTGGCTGAAAAGAAATTATATTATCTGTTCAATGGGTTGTGGGCTCGCCATAGATCCAACAATCCCATTCCCTCCACAAACAACTTTAATGTATCTCTACCTGCTTCCCTGTTTGTGTTTGATATTCTATCTATGCTTGGGTCCATCACCGCATTCCAGTCCCCACCCATTACCAAGGTGTTGTTTGGGACTTTAAGGAGCAGTGCGCTTAGTTCTGGCAGTGTAGTAGAGTGCATTATGGTCGGTACGTAGACCGAACATAGATTAATAGTCTTGCCATCCCATATCCCTGTGAGAACTACGTATCTACCCAGTTAGTCGTTCCATGTCTTTTGAGAAATTAGTGGCAGCAGCATTTTTACTAATATTCCCACCCCCCTGGACCCTGAAATGAACCCTGAATGTGCTAATAGCTTATATCCAAACCTATCCAGGGCTTTATATATATATTACCCTTTAGATGCGTTTCTTGTAGCAAAACAATGTCTGGGGTATGTCTACGGATATATTGCTTAACCATTGTGTGCTTGATTTTGTTGCTCAGACCATTAACATTCCATGTCATGAGTGTTAGGTCGTGCCCAGCAGACTACATACTTCAGGTGAAGATTTGCTTTGCCTCTCAATGTCCTTCAAAACCATCCGTGTTCTTAGGTGTGAATTTGCGTAGAGCATATGTCGCTGTCACCCATGTGCCATGGGGTTCTGTGATCCACTGAGAACCAGCTGGTTCAATGACGACCTCCAGGCCTCCAAGCAAACCTGCCGAAAGCTGGAGAAGAACTGGCGCCGTGAATGAACACCGGACAGCTACGCAGCCCACAAGAACGCCACCCGCAGACACCATCACCTTATCAGATCAGCCAAAAGAGCCTCCTTCAAAGACCGCCTAGACAACAACAGCAAAGAGCTCTTCAACATCGTGAAGGAACTCACCAACCCCAGCTCCAACACCAACGATATCCCACCTTCGCAAGACCTGTGCAACTCACTGGCCACCTTCTTCCATCGCAAGATCGCAGACATCCACGTCAGCTTCAACGCCACGACCGCCCCAACAACCACTGAGACCTTCACCCCCATGACCGCCATCCGCACCAACCGCCTGCTCTCCTGGACCAACATCGACGACCCCATCAAGATCATGAACACCATCCACTCCGGATCTCCACCAGACCCTTGCCCACACCACATCTTCAACAAAGCCAGCACCGCCATCGCACCCCATCTCCGGAATGCCATCAACATCTCCTTCGAGACAGCAACCTTCCCGGAGAGCTGGAAGCACGCCGAGATCAACGCCTTACTCAAGAAACCCAAGGCGGACCCCAAGGACCTCAAGAGCTTCCGGCCCATCGCCCATCTCCCTGCTCCCGTTCCCGGCGAAGGTCATCGAGAAGACCGTCAACAAACAACTAACCCGCTACCTCGAGGAGAACAGCATCCTGGACCCGTCCCAGTCCGGGTTCCGCAGCAATCACAGCACCGAAACTGCTCTCATCGCCGCCACCGATGACATCAGGACCCTGCTAGACAACGGAGAAACCACGGCCCTCATCCTCCTGGACCTGTCAGCCGCCTTCGACATGGTCTGCCACCGCACACTACGCACACGCCTCCATGACGCCGGGATCCAAGAGAAGGCCCTGGACTGGACCACCTCCTTCCTCTCCGGCAGAACACAGAGCGTCCGCCTCCCCCCCTTCCGCTCCGAAGCCACCGAGATCATCTGCGGCGTCCCCCAGGGCTCATCCCTCAGCCCAACGCTGTTTAACATCTACATGGCACCGCTCGCTCACATCGCCCGACTGCACGACCTCAACATTATCTCCTACGCCGATGACACCCAGCTGATCCTCTCCCTCACCAAGGACCCCCACACCGCCAAAACCAACCTCCTAGAAGGAATGAAGGCCGTCGCCGATGATGAGGAACAGCCGACTTAAGCTGAACTCGGACAAGACAGAGGTCCTCATCCTCGGATCCACCCCTTGGGCCTGGAACGACTCCTGGTGGCCGACCGCACTGGGAACAGCTCGAACACCCACCGACCACACACGCAACCTAGGGGTCATCCTCGACTCCACTCTCTACATGACTAAGCAGGTCAACGCCGTCTCTTCCTCCTGCTTCAACACCCTCTGCATGCTCCCCAAGATCTACAAGTGGATCCCCACCGAAACGAGAAGAACGGTCACCCAAGCCCTTGTCAGCAGCAGGTTGGACTACGGAAACGCCCTCTACGCAGGAGCCTTGGCCAAACTCCTGAAACGACTTCAACACATCCAGAACGCCTCTACACGCCTGATCCTCGACATTCCTCGCTGCTGCCACATCACACCCCACCTGAGAGACCTGCACTGAATCCCATGTCAACAAGACGATAACCTTCAAGCTCCTCACCCACACACACAAGGCACTCCACAACACCGGACTAGCATACCTCTACAGACGACTCAGCTTCTACACCCCCACCCACCAGCTCCACTCCGTCAACCTCGCCCTTGCCACAGTCCCCCGCATCCGAAGAGCGACCTCCGGTGGCAGATCAATATCCCACCTCGCCGCCAAGACCTGGACCACCCTCCCCATCCACCTACGGCAGACCCAAGACCTGCTGAACTTCAAAAGACTCCTCAAAACCTGGCTTTTCGAGCAGTAGCAGCCTTCCCCACCCCCCAAGCACCTTGAGACCCTCACGGGTCAGTAGTGCGCTTTACAAATGCTATGATTGATTGATTGATTGATTGATCGATCCATTCCACCCTAGCCCTGCTCCTACTACCCTTCTTTATAGTCCCTATGCATTTGATATCTGTAACAAATAACACGCATGTTTGTAACCCTGAACTGTAAAACTACCCCCTCCCTGCTACCCTGCACAAAGAATGTCCCACCCCCCAACCTTGCAGAGTGCCTGACGTCCCACAACTCAACTTTGGTGCTTTGGGGGGGCCTAGGCCAAACCTTTGCCCACCGAGTCCCTTCCCTCCTCCCCCCTCAATTCTGCTGTGACCCCAATATTACGTGTGAACATGTAGAACTCAATTTGACCATACAATCGATTGACTAAAGTCAGACTTTAGCTCAAGCAATGTCTTATCTGCATATCCAGTCTCTAGCCGGAGTCCCCCTTCTCGACGTCCCAGCCTCGGTCCATTCCTTTAAATTGACATCAGATCCATCGCCACCCCTTTGCCGGGTTACTTGCCTCCGTCTTGTTTTCTGTAGTGTTGCCTTCACTGCTAGTCGTGTGCTGCCGTTTTCCCACTCTCCTCCACCGGTCTAACCACTCCCATGCTGCCTTCTGCTATCACCCCAGAGTGTAGATGGGAATAGCATGGAATATTTAATGTCCTTTGCTCTTCGTGCTTTTTTTACTTCCAAGAATGTCCTCCGGGCTTGTTGTACTTTTGCAGTAAAATCAGGATAGAAAGTTATTGTTGCATTGTCTATCTTTAGGCGTGGCGTGCTCCGTGCAGTTTGCAAGATCACATCCCGGTCCCTATAGTTGAAGATACGCGCTGTAATTGGGTGTGATGGTGCCCCAGGTCTCGGCCTAGTTTTGGGTATTCTATGAGCTCTCTCCACTGAAAAGTACCTGGATAGGGCCCTAGGTTGGAGTTTCTTGGTGATCAAGTCATCAACGTAGAGATCGACAGAGGGACCCTCCGCCTGCTCCGGCATCCCGATTATTTGCACGTTGTTTTGGCGAGACCGGCCCTCCTGGTCTTCGAGCTTTGCCTCCAATGCCTTCATCGAGTTAGAGAGTTCCTGCATGTGCTTCTGCAGCGCTTTTGTATCTTCCGCCAGAGTGGTTGTCACCTTTTCAATTTCTTTCACCTTGAATCCCATGTTTCTCAAATCAGCCCTCATCAGTGACACTTCTGTGGTCACTGTGTTTATCTTGCCAGCTAGGTCCGTTCTCACACCTTGCAGCGTTGTCATTATATCTTGTAGCGTTGGCCCACCACCTCTGCACTGGACTGTGATCTGATGTCTGGCTCTGTCTCCTCCATATTCATAACAGTGGATTCTTTGGTCACTGTTTACTTGTCACGGATTTGGTGGACTCCCCGGGTGCCCCTCCCGCCCGTCATGCCTCTTAGGCCCGTTCTTTATCCCTCCGGATTCGTCCCTTGGTCCTGTTCACAGCGGGCAGTGGCTACTTAGTTCAGGAGATACCTTGGCCCCAGCAGTATTCACTGCCGCCTGCTCAGGATCTCAGCCCCTGATGGCTTGTTGGTTTTCCTGTCCAGGTCTCTCGATTCTCGTCCTCGGCTCGAGCCAGTACTCGATCTGTCAACCAGGCATTCCCGGGTCTGCTCCTACAAGGTCTTACTCAGTCTTGTTCTCTCCAGGGTAGTAGGTAGCCCCCCTCCTGCAGCATGGGTTCCCAGTGCATTCTGCTTTTCTTGCCACTGGATAGCTCTTGGCTCCCAATTGAACTTCTTTCTTCCCTCGCACTTCAGGCTCTAGAGGTTCAGAAGCCTAGTTGTTGCAGGTTGTTTTCCTCCTACCAGTCTGTGTGCCACGGTACCTGGGTCACCCCTTCTCCGCTGGGGGCAGTGGTGGGATGAAGGTGCGCTGGCGTCATCGATACTGTTTTAAGCGGGGGTCTGTTCTGTGCTGCTCCGGGGGCCTCCACCATTAACACCTCGCACTTCCTCAGTCGCTCCGTATCCTCAGTCGCTCCGTATCCCCTTCACTTCAGCCTTCACGGATTGCTGTCCCTCACCTAAAATCTTCTGGACCGCTCCTGCAGGCGCTTGTATTGTTCTCTACTCTGCCTTTCACTGCAGCCTGTATTCTCGCGGTCCAATTCCCCGTTGTCGGTTGCTATTCCTCCGTTGCGAACAATTAGCTAGTTTCCTCCTCCACCCGTTGATAGGATTCCCGGGCCCCATGCGATGTTTACCCTAAGTTGAGGTTGGAGAGAGCCTCTCACTCGACAACAGGCCCTGTTGCCGCACGCCCCTTTCTTCCGCTTCTCAGCTGAGCTAATCCAGCCCGTGGATTTATGGCCTATCTTCGCTGGGTATCTTGTTACGGTTCTGTATTTCTGATTTGGCCCCTTCTAGTGCCGTCGCTTAGTCTAGGGGGTCCTCTGATCTCCTCCTCGTTTTCACAGCCCTATTTAGACGAATAATTACAGGATATTGGGGGGATTAATGGGTCGGCTCAGCGAAGCTCTCCTAAATTGGGCCATTTTCTGTTGCGGCAAGCCACGCCTCGCAGGTGAGCCCTCTGGAGGTATCTTCTGTCCCTCCGTATCATTATTCTCACTCAAAATAATTCAAACCCCATTCAAAACAAGTAGAAGAACAACAACCAATCACAGCAAGGCTATGCAAATGGTTAATCAATCACAGCGATTCTTTGAATACAACCAACCAATGACAGTGCAACTCTGTGGTGACATCTCACCAATCCCAGGGTTACTCCTCGGCTACTTAACCAATCGCAGCACAGTGATTGTTCAATTTAAATAGGAGTAAATCCGTAGATTAAACAAAAAGAATCTCACAATCATTAGAAACATGACAAGTACGTTAACAGCACTTGTGAGGCACAATTCACACCAAAGCAGACTCCCATCCAGCAGCATCACATCTCTGATTAGTGTATTCACTCCAGTGCAGAGGAACAAATGACACCAACCTGACTTAAACACTCAAATCCCTGAAAATCGTTATCTGTGTGAATGCGGTGCCTCGCAAAACACACTACAGTTTTTCAGGCAAGTTGAACAATATCACAAGATCTTGGATTACTACAACTCAATCCCTTACTAAAAAAAATATGAAAAATGTATCCGACACAAATAAGACAAGTACGTCAAAATCACAGTAATCAAAACACCAATTAAACCAAAAATCAACATAACATACCCAAAAGCTCACGAGCAGCATAACAATCCATCACACAACACAAACCACACTCTCACAATGCATTATCAGCACACCAAAACATTCTCAATCTCATGAATCACTCTGCCCTACTAATACTTAGATGCATGTGCTCAGAAACAGAACTGCGGTGTCAGTAGCTCAGAAAATAATCCACTAGGCAAACCCACAATGGAAAATCCACAGAGGACTCTGGAATGCAGATAGAAGCCAGACTAGAGACAGGGCAAAAAGGGATCTCTAAAAGCAGATAGGAGTTTACTTTGCACCCATCCTCGGTTACCAAATTTATGTGGGCGCACGGAAATTGGATACCCCAAAAAGTCATCTTAACAACATGCCCATGGGTGGGAAGATGGGTCAGAGACAGTGTTAAACATCAATTTCATGAGGTAATGTGTCCCCAACAGAAGGCACCATACAGCATATCATTATACATTCAATTAAGTGAGGGCATACTCAATAAGTGAAGTCTAGGGCAGAATTAGAAAATATAAGAGGATTTATTACAAAAATTCAAAAGGTACAATACAGATATTATAAATGCAGATGCATAAAGTATTTGCCATGAGGGCTCTCAGTAATAGGTCAATACAGAACAAATAAGCAAAGTCAAAAATTATTCCAAGTCCAAAATGAGCATTAAAATCAATAAGAAATCGGACAGCATCCCTAGTAGTATCAGAAAAGTCTCTAGGTTTCTCTAACTCACTCACAAATATAAGGGTTTATATCGAAAATCTTCTCATGAGAGAATGAAAACTGAAAATCATCATGCTGAGAGCAAAATAAATACAATTCGGACAAATCAGAGCCCATAATTATTAAACGTCATATTGCCTTACCATCTAAGCACTATCCCTCTACATAAATAAATTCATTCAGCCCACTCTATGCTAATGCCATCCAGAGATGGCAGAACAAACTAGTTACAAAACTACAGAGAACTATTGTGAATGAATTCAATACAGAAGGCAGCGGGCAAGACCTTGAGCAGTTGAAACATTCCTGAGCCCATACTGGAAAAGATTTCTTTGAGAACAGCGACAAGAACGTAATTCGGAAACAAACAAACATGACTTTGCTAGACTTCGTGCAACAGAAATAAACAGTTAACGTGCAGAATGAGACATCCATTTTGAAGAAGATGGTGTCAAGACCTAAGTGAGACCTAGTTAAAATAAGCCAAGGGAAAGCAATTTAACAGGTAATAGACACATTGTTTCAAAGGAAATAACATTTGATAAGTGTATACATGTAAATGAACATCCATAGTCTACATGTTGTTAATAATGCACAATAATAAGTGAACAAAACTCCCAAAAACTACAATTACATTGGAACACACCACAATGCCAAATATGAGTATGGTACCACCAACAAATTATTTATATGGTGATTAAAATCTGTTATCACACACTATATATGATCATTTTTGTGACCCTCAAAACATGGCGTTCACTACAATGCATTTCAATGGGAACCAAGTCCCTGAGTCTGTGATGGCTGACACAACATATTGTCTAGTTTGTGGCCAGCCAACCAGGAATAACTAGTCCCCTTTAAAGTGGCTAATTAGAACATATTTGGGCACCAACAGTCCAGATATCACTCTCTTTTTAATCCGTTCATGACTACCCCAAGCACTTCATTAAACACGATTTTGGTAAAAAAATGCTCAACGGATTTACACCAAATGACAAAAAGCACATTTTCTGAATAAAGTCACAACTTGCTGCCAAATTTGGTGTAATTTCATTTGGTTGTTTTTTCTGTGTCACTTTCCAAAAATTCCTATTGAAATTAACATGAGAAAATCTGTGTTTTGAAATCCCCCAATTGTCTTGTCTCCCAATAATTGGCACAGAACTTTCTAGAAAGGAGCTGAGGTCAATAAACTTTTTTTTTAATAAAGATTTTGTGAAGATTTGTGAAATGGCGCCAAAGTTATTAAATAAACAAAAACGGTCTTCGTATGGAAAGTCTGACCTAACTATAACAACATGGTGGCCACTGTCACTGTCTTTGTGTATATATATTAATTTCTGAATTACTATTACTGGTGAAACAGCTAAATGTGTCTCAAGGCCTTGCTTAAAAAAAGACTATAAATAAACAGGTTAATAATAACAATGGATTAAACTCATTTTTCATCGTTTCCCACCATTTTGAAAAAAGCCAATGGCAAAGAAAAAAATTACTAAATATACAATCCAGACCCAATTTTCCTTAAAATCAAAATTAACATTTTCTAGGAAGTCCTGTCGATCAGGATACTCAGATGAAGAAGAGAAGCAATAGCCATTGTTGTGAACTCCTGTTTTGGGTGGACGTTTCCTATAATTACTTCTCTCGGTTTGACAGTAATAATCAAGTCCATCAGAACTGAACATATCTTCATTAGCTTGAGGTGCAAAATGGGTCTGAATTTGTGAAGAGTCTATGAAAGTTTTAGATGGAAAGACTGCTCCCCTTTCTTCTTGGACTATATCCTTGTACATTGGTTTAATGTCAACAAAGTGCTTTGCATTTAAATCCATCCATTTAATCAGGTCTCTTGCTCTCCATTGAAAAACACTTATGAGAGCAATTGTATCACCCTCTGCCGTGTGAGAATTATTTGGGTACTCCTTGTAAAATCTGAAATACAAGTCACTGAGGCCATAGTTCCCCTTATTGGGGGCAAACTGCTGAAAGGGGTTGTCTGCTCTGTCTAGCAATCTCATGGCTGTCAGAGTATCAGCACAATAAACATCATCAAGACACAAGAGCCCGTATTCAGACAGCTCAACTTTTAACAACGGGAAGTCATAGTGGTAACCATTGTGTGCTACAAAACACACCGGTGGATACTGTCGACTTAGGAAGGCCTTGATCCCATCTAAAACATATGAGTTGAAGCTCTGCTTCCTGTTTTTGAAAAGAACCTTATTATTAAGTCCTGTAAGGGATTTTGCTGATGACGTGAACTCTTTTTCTGGGTCGATACAAAGGCAGAGCTTATCCACAACACGAGGGAAGCGTGGGACTGGTCTGAAGGAGTTGGTGAATTCAGTGTTCTCCAGCGAATGCCTGCTCACTGCCAGTAGGCTGATTTCTGTAATTTTAGGCCGTGATGGTGGTAACCCCGTAGCTTCCAAGTCCATGAAAACAAATGTTTCAAAAGGTGCCCGTTCGAAATCCCACGGTGAAAACATTCTGCTACTGCCTATGAAAAAACAAAATACATTTTTAATGCTTGGGTATGTTTCTCATCAACACATTTAGTGACTTGCTAAAGATGAATGTTTGCGAACAGTATACAGCTGCTGTTATCAAGCTGTGGTCCAGAGACCCCTAGGGGTTTACGATTGTCTAGAAAATTAAATAATAGTAATAGGTGAATAAAATGTATATAAATAAAGAAACAAAATGTAAAACTGAACATTTTAAAACGTTCTATTAATCAGAAGGTTTTTGAATTTGGAAGCTAAAACATTTGGTTGGTATCCTCAGACTGACTTGTGAGAGCAGAATACAGCAGGTGGGATGGGTGGCCTCAACTGAATTTAGAAAACTTTCCCATTAAAATTAAAATGTAAACTGTCAACACGCCTCTAGTGCCATGAAGTGATAAAACACTAAGAATTGGCTCACCATACACCTGACCACACATACTAACTCACTGTCAGAGGGAAGGCGGCAACGACTTTCAAGGATCTACATCCAACTGATGTCTCATAAATGCTAACAGGGCATCCCATTAAGCTTGTATGCCCATTTCATAGGGAATTGCCAGCATGCACAGAGTCTTAAGACTGCTCTCCTAACAAATGAAGGCTAGTCAGTAATCCTTTGGTGGCTGAATGGCTAGAACATAGATGCTGGATAGCCAGAATCCTGGGTACTCCACAACTGTCCCTTACAAGCTGGGTGACTATCCTACAGAGCCAAAGAGCCATTATGTCTATCTTATAGAGGTGGCGCAAATACTCTATCACACGGTGTGATCAGTCACTGGAGGCTACTTTGTCATTTACTGGGCAGGATGGATAGTCTGTGGAGAATGCATGATCCTCAAAACTGCAGGTTCATGCCATGGTTAAAGTATGGTCAGGACTTAACCGCCTACCCCTTAAAGTAGCATGGACAATCTAAGAAGCCTGCATGATCAGTGCCTGCAGCTTGCATGACTTGCCACTGGGGATTGCACTGCCGCCCCCCAATCATCTTAACTACTAACCATTAGAGAGAGAAAGATGGTAGGTATGTGTATGTGTGTAAGATGCAGAAAGTGTGTGACAGTCAGAGGAAATGTATATCAGTGTGAGGCTGTATATGTGACAGTGTGAGGTAATCTGTCTAAGATGAAGTATGCATGATACTGTGCGTGAGAGTGTGTGATTGTGACTTTACCAGACACCATGAGGCTGTGCGAGATCTACTAATGCTGTATGTTTTAAATGTAAGAGAGGCCCAGATTTACTATGATTTCAAATCTGGGCACATAGCACTGCCATGCGTTACTCTGCGGCGGGTAGGCATTACATGGGTGGAGCATTGGCATTCCCATTCACCAAACCATGTATTTTGATGCAAACCCAGATTTAGAAAGACTGGTAAACCTGGGTTTGCGCCAAAACGGTGCACCTACCCGACAGAGGCGTAATAAGTAGAAATATTTTTATTTGTCCTTGTTACTTCCTCTTTCCATGTGTGCTGTATTCTACAGCACACAGGGAAAGCGGAATATGACCCCAAGGATTGTTTTTATTGCATGAGGATCATCCTTACTGCAAAAATGCAATCTAACCTGTAAGTTCCCTTGCTGCGCCACGTTGCATGAAATAATGGTAAGTGTTCCTCAAAGGGGTATATTACCTACTATTTTGCTATGTGTTTTCGTCACAAAAGTAACATATTGATGCAAAATCGTTTTTACCCAATGTACTTTCCAGAGCAAGAGTCATTCCATTGGTGGTGCATGGGCATTCCCTATCTAGTAAAAAACAGTACACAGGGTTTTGTATACAAAAATAACACCTTTTTGAAATTGGCCCTATCAAGGAGAAATGCTTTTATTTCTCCTTGCTAATCCAAATTTGCATGTGTGCTGCACTGTACAGCACACATATAATGTAGGAAAAGTTTCAAAGTTACTGTAAGCATAGTAGGCCTCATTTATGAGACTGCTTGCGGCACCGGAAAGTCACTTTTTTGACGTTCCAGTGGCGCAATGTGCCCCGGCATATTTACATGGCCACGTAAAGCCATTTTGCGTGGCTTTTCATGGTCTTGTAAATATGAGCCCCTTTCACGCAGAACACTACAGAAAAGGGGTGTTCCATGGGTGTTGCTGTGGGCCGCACAACACCCATGGAATCTGACACACTCCCAGATTTACAAGAAATCGTAAACCTGTTAATGCGTCAGAATCTAACGCCATCCAAGGAGTGGCGTTAGGGAGGCGCAATGAGGAGAAACTTTTTCATTTCTCCTTGTTTTTTAGGTCTCGCCTACGCAGCACGCATGCGCTGCATAGGAGACCTTCAGCCGTCGTACAGCTCTTTTTCCAAGCACATACTCATGCTTGTGGCGGCATACAGCTTGCGGAAGAGTGCAGCGGCGTGCCACAAGCACGAGTGTGTGCTTTGAAAAAAAGCAAAAAGCTGCTGCTTAGCGCGCACGCGTGCACTCCCCCACCCCTCCCACTTGTTTACTTCTTCAAGCCTCAAGCCCGCCCAGCTGCAAGAGTTGTCTCCTGTGTGTGTGCTCGTGCACTCACCCCACTCTTCCCAATTGTTTACTTCTTCAAGCCTCAAGGCTCAATCCCGCTCAGCTGCAAGAGTTGTCTCCTGTACCGATATTTAATTTTGCAACTTATATAATTGTGCTATGTGCTGCGAAATGGTTTACGCAAAATAATTAACTACAGAAATATACTTAAACAGCAAGTTGTTAAGCCTTCTATTCCAGGACCAAATGGCTCAGTGCGTTTTAAAATGCACTGTTTCCCGGAAAATGGCCCTCCAGGCTGTGTATTGTTCCAGTCCAGAACAGTAAAGGGAGTGCCCACGGGTAATTCTGACTAGGATCTAAAGATGCCTGTGCCCACATTTTTCGAAAGAGTATCCCAACGCCCCTTCTGCTTACCCCCCTTTCCCACCCGAAGTTTGGTTTTAGGGGCGCATCTGCTGACTTTAATTCCATTCCGGAATTAAAACGCAGCTGCTTTGCAACATGTAACACTTTAAAAATGTAAACATTTCTTCTATGGCGTCTTAGAGCTGAGATGATGCTCGACCGTGACTCAGCAAGGTGGGCTCCGAGAGGAATCTCTTCTCCGATCGTTTGGTCCAACTCCACCCTGCTTTAACTCTTCTCCGGCCGCACTTCTTTCTCCACCTTCCCTTTCTTCTCCCCCTCATCTCTGCTCTCCGCTCCCCTATAACGGGCTTCCTTTTCGTCCACCCCTTTCTTTCCCTCTTTTCTTTGTTTCCCTTTTCAATACCCGTACCACTCCTCTTGCCTGCATGGCCTTAATTAGGGCAGTTTAGGTGTTGGTGGTGTCTTCTGGGAGGTTGTGCCGTGGGCGTGACCGAGGAACAAACCAGCCCGGGGAGAGGAAGCAAGCGGGCGGACTTTTGGCAAGTGCGAAACATTAAACTGTTGCAAATAGAATTTTGTTGCGCTACTTACAGTGAGCCTATTCTCTACATAATGGCACATTCTTGATGCTCATTTAGCTTTTCGTCCTTCACGGTGGCCCATATTTATGTGCATTGAGCTTGATATGGTGAATTTTAATTCTTCCTTCTTTATGGCCCATAATTAACGCATATTGATTTCACTTCCTCAATCATTAGTGGACCTACTTATTGTGAAGCGATTTCTACATTCAGTGATTCTCACATGGCGCTTCTTTACTTGTAGAATCCACTATCCCTTAGTGGATACTCCGAGCAACTACCTGGGTGGCGCACCCCTGGCACCCTTAATTATTGCGTACTTCCTACCTCTGGGTGAGACCCTACGCCATTTCCTGGACCCATACACACACATGCTTCCTCCACCCTCTCTCTCTCTTCCTCCACCCTCTCTCTCTCTACCTCTCTCTCTACCTCTCGCTCTTTCTCCACCCTCTCTCTACCTCTCTCTCTCTACCTCTCTTCCTCCACCCTCTCTCTCTAGCTCTCTCTCTACCCCACTCTACCTCTCTCTCTCTACCTCTCTCTCTACCTCTCTCTCTCTAACTCTCTCTACCTCTCTCTACCGCTCTACCTCTACCTTTCTCTACCTCCTCTACCCTTCTCTACACCTCTCTCTCTACCGCTCTCTCTCTACCTCTCTACATCTCTCTACCGCTCTCTCTCTACCTCTCTCTCTACACCCCTCTCTCTACACCCCTCTCTCTACACCTCTCTCTCTCTACCCCTCTCTCTACACACCTCTCTCTACCCACCTCTCTCTCTCTCTACACCTCTCTCTCTCTATACACCTCTCTCTCTCTACCTCTAAGTGGCAGCCGGAGCCAGATAGCACTGCTTGTCCTTTAAAAAATAAAAAAAAAGCATTGGCATAGCCAATAGGTCTCGCCTTTGGGGCCTTATAAGTGTTTAACCATGCAACAGTTAATGTTGTTGCACCAAGGATATTGTGCAGCATAACTAAATACTTATAAGGTCCCAAAAGCGAGACCTATTGGCTATGCTGCACCCATGGAATCTGACACATTCCCAGAGTTACAAGAAATCGTAAACCTGTTAATGCGTCAGAATCTAACGCCATCCAAGGTGTGGCGTCGGGGAGGCCCAACGAGGAGAAACTTTTTCATTTCTCCTTGTTTTTAGGTCTCGCCGAGCCAGCGCATGCGCTGCTCTGCGAGAAATTTAGTGTGTGGGTTTTCAAAGTGCTGCCACAGGCTTTTGGTGGCCTAGCGCTTGCGTTCACGCGCGCATCTTCCATCTGGCTTTCTGTAATGGCTCATTAAGCTTTACAGCGCGTAAATCCCCTCCCCTCCCTCCTCGTCAGCGCGAGTGCGCGCTTCCTTTAACTTTATTTTATTTTTTTAACTTTGAAACTGAGCTCGGCGCCGCTTCACGGACACCGCGCCCGGTTTATTTATATATTTCCTAACTTTAGCACTGAGCACAGCGCCCACTTCAAGGACACCGCGCTCAATGTTATATATAGAAACGGAGCGTGGTGTCCGTGAAGCGGCGCCATGCTCAGTTTTAAACTTAAGCATTTGCAATGCAATCGGACCGATTACATTGCAAATGCTTGTTGTTTTAAGCCAACAGGGTTGCCCAGAAGTTTAAAGCATCCAACTGAAAAATATTGGTGCAGGCCACAGGCTTTTTTTTTCCTTTTTTTATTTAAACTAAGAAAGTATCTTTTTTTAGTTTTTTATCGAACCAACATGGATGCAAAGAAATTAGCACCAGTATCTCCAACAGTGAGGAAGCAAACATCATTAGTACGAGTGAACACCATGTTTGTTTTCAGTGTGGCTTCCAATTTCTGCTAGCTGTGGGGGAGACTCTTGATCTTAGTGCCCTATTCTGTTACTGACACCAGCCCGACTGTTGCTAACACCAACTGCTGATCTTCTACCTTCCTACAGATGGTCCAGAACTACTCCAGCTCGCCGCTCGGTGCATCAAGAATAGCCTGAGAGCGGCAGCTGTTGCAGGCCATCGCCTGCTGTGCTGCAAGAGCCACGAGAGAAGGGAGTGTTCACTCGTACTGGCATTTGTGTCTGTTGAAATTTTGCCATGCATGTGCCCATTTTTCCAGAGTTTTTAGATCTACCTGTTTAAAAAGGTCACTTGAGAGACTTTCTAAAAAACAACTTTAATGGCAAACGAATAAAAATATCTATTCATCAAGAACACATACACCATATACAAGGACCAGCTTACTGTATCTGCACCTCTGACCACATTAACTATCTGTGTTAATCATTTAGCGGCCAGCTCCAGTACATCTGGTCTGCACAGGATCTTATTGATGACGGGGAAAGATTAGATACCACAGAGTTATTAGCGACTCCATTTCAGAACAAGCACTGGCATAGCCAATAGGTCTCGCTTTTGGGACCTTATAAGTATTTAGATATGCAGCACAGTATCCTTGGTGCAACAACATCAACTGTTGCATGGCTAAACACTTATAAGGTCCCAAAGGCGAGACTTAATTGCTATGCCAATGCTTGTTTCTTTTTGTATGTGTGCTGAATTCTGTAGATCACATAGAAAGAGGAAATTGCCTGAATTTATTGATTTTTGTGCAGGAAGGTGCCACTTCCTGAACAAAATCAATCAGCCCCACAACGCAGGCACCCTTGCACCATGCACCCTTAGGTGCCTGCGTTGGCGCAACGGCAGCCCATTGAGCGACTGGGAAAAGGACAGGAATGCACTGTATGTTGTAAGAAACAGAGCATTCCTGCCCTTTTCTTTTGACGTAGGGCAGCGCAAAGAGATACCTTGCGGTGCTGCCGTACCTCAAAATCTCATAAATGAGGCCAAATATTTGTTACTGGAAGGGTACCCTTCCAATACAAAACATACATTAGACTGTGTGCGTAGCACTCGGCAGCCCGATTGTTTGTGCGCCGGTCTTGGGAGAGAGGACGAGAGTGCCGTATTCCTGGCGCTGTCCTGATCTCTGCTTCTCACAATACACAGGGGGGGGTTATTTAACAAGTCCCTTGCGCCGCCGGTACGTCACTTTTTCCTATATTAAAAGTGACGCAGCCACGGCGCAAGGGGCTTGTAAATAAGCCCCAGCATTTTTGCCTGCAGCGCTGCATTGGGTCGGACTCTAGTAAATAGACCCCAGAGTGTACAATAGTGTGCAGTGTTTGTGATGCTGAAAGTATGTGACCGAGACACTGTTAGTGTGTGCCTAAATATCTGTGAGAGAGAGTATTAGAGAAATAAGATTCCGAGGGCGCACATTAAAAGATCCACCCCGTAAATATCAATACGTTATCAGTAAACGTTACAAAATACAGATATTTCATCATCACAACGCAAGCAGTTCTTGAGAACTTACGGGGTATACGCGCATTCATAAACGTGAAGAACGGCAGGGCGTGGCAGGGATCCAAGGCTCTACAAAGTGCGCCCGTCTGTTTCTGCCATCTTCAGTGCTGTATTTCCTCATTCACGCAGACACTCTAGAAATACACGGTTTCGATGAGTCATTCTTCAAGAAACGAAACCGAAACTGATGACAGCTTCACCAAACTTTAAGCATACTTCCTGGTTGAACGGACTATGCACAGGAAAAGAAGCCGAACCAGCGTAAATAATAGAACGGATTCGTCTAAAGCCTAGTAAATAATTTTTTTTAAAAAGCAAATGGTCTTACGAATATGAGCGGGAGCTGCATACTTTACCCCATATAATTGGTCACATTCTTTGTCCTTATTTAAAAATAAAAATGCAACTATTCCTATGCCTTTTGAACAATGCTTCGCTCTATACAAATACCATATACAAATATAAAACAAGTTCAAAAGACAATAGTGACCAGCGCTTTTTAACGTGAATCTATAGAAAAAAGAAATTGGCATAGCATTTTTGCTCCAAAGTTTCTCAGGTCCATGCCTGATGTGCATCTCCAGTCCAGGTATTTTTTCGCCTTTGCTTGTAGTTCTGTTTTATAATGAAAAAAGACTACAAGTCCCCCAGAATTTAAAGAGAAAACAGTACTGGAAAAGCACATCACACGCAATTTAGGGAAACTTGGCAGGGCTTACAGAAGTTGCTGCTTTGCATTGTGTGAAAGGGAGAGAGCTGAATTGCAACATATTTACGGAGATATGGCGCAATTCAGCTTTCTTCTAGTGCTGACACACTTGTAGTTGCCTAGCGCCAACACGAGCACCCTTGTGCCCTGGCACAAGGGTACCTGCGTTATGGGCAGGATTGTTTATGTGCTGGAAAGGATACCTTCTTTCACAAAAACAAACTTAGGAGGATTATTCCTCTTTCTATGTGTGCTGCAATAAATAGCACACATGGAAACAGCAAATAAGAAGAAATGAAGATATTTCTCGTCATTACGCCTCTCTGTGGATGGGGCACTATTTTGGCGCAATCCCAGGTTTACTACCTTTAATACATTTAGGATTGCGTCAAACTCTATGGGTGGATGCACGGGAACACCCATTGGAACGCCTACCATAACGAAATGTAACACAACGCAGCACAAGCTGCTGCGTTGCACTATATTTCTTTAAAAAGGCAAGCAAGGCAGGGAAAATCTGTACTTGCGTAGCTTTGTAAATCCTATTTAAAGACTTGCACCACCCAGGAAAAATACAGGTCCTTAGTAAATCGGGCCCCAGTTGTTTTGCTATCATGCCCTGTGTTCATTTTCCTTGTTCTAAGATATCTTGCAGTTGAGATTTTGGATACTAAGGATTTATTTTAGTTCAGTTTAATGATTTTCTTTCCAAAAATGTTTTTGTATAATGCTGTAAAAAAAGAAAAACTTTAAACTTAAAATTCAATTAAAGTAATATATGGGTTTTATTTACCCTAAATACACTTACCATGCATAGTAAAGGCATGCATGATTAAGGCTTCTACGTCGTAAAGGCATCTGCGTGATATAGACTATGTACAAAATTGCATTAATTGTAATGTCATACAGATGTGTTTTCTGTGATGGATCTGTTTGGGGATATATAGGGGCTTATTTTTGAGCCCTTGCAACACGTTTACGCCGCCCGTGCGCCACTTTTTGCTATGCACCAGTGGCGTAAATAATGCGCCACATTGCCCCATATTTACAAAGTGACGCATCTAAGCAGATGCGTCACTTTGTAAACCCGTGCACTATATTATATCTGCAGAGTGGGCGTTCCCCCACAATAAAGGGTCGTAGAAATGATGCAGTGAAATCTATGAGATTTCACTGCGACACTTCTAGGACGCTACTGCATTAATGTCTTATGCCTGCCTCACAGCAGGCGTAAGACTGACGCAGGCACTTTTACATGGAGCTTGCCCCATGTGAAAGGACACATTGCTGGAGTTGTGTCTGTTTTCAGACACACCCCAGCAATGCGCCGCTTTTGCACCTACAGATACGTCAGAAATACTGACGTATCTGTAACTTCTTGCGACATGTAGCACCGTATATTAAATATAGCGCATCCATCCTGTCGCAAGGAGGGTGCAGTGAAAACTGTTGCATCGCTGTTTTCATGCAGCAATGCAACTGTTTTCATAAATTAGGCCCCTAATTTTAAAAGCGGGTTGTTTCATAAGCAATATTCATGCATTATCTAATTCATTAAATGAATGAAATAACGTTATACTGATATGTACCAAAACACACAAATTCATTATTTGTTTCCAGATGTCTTCAAGAATAAAATTTAGACACTTTAGTGCCGATCACGATCCGGTAAAAAAATTCCCCGTACGACTCATATCCGGTCTTTTTACCGTACGAATCACACAAGTGCCGTACAAACTGCCAATTACGATTCGCATGGTAAAAAGTCCATACGAATCGCATTGGGAAGTATTCCCCACACGTCCTCGGGTCGGAAAATGTGAAAAGTGAAGTCCGACCGAGGAATTACGATCCATCCCGTGCGTCCGATGTTACAACCGTATGGAAAAAACACCGTCCGCACCGAACTCCCATAGCAACCTTGGAGACATGTGCCCGCATACGCGCCGCCCCCCCCAGCCCCCGTACGTACGCGCCGACCCCCCCCAGCCCCCGTACGTTCGAGTCGTACCCCCCGTGTATGTACACCCGTGTACGTGTCGAACCCCCCCGTGTATGTACACCCGTGTACGTGTCGAACCCCCCGTGTATGTTCGACATGTACACGGGTGTACATACACGGGTGGGGTTTGACACGTACATGGGTGTACATACATGGGGGGGTTCGACACGTACACGGGTGTACATACACGGGGGGTTCGACACGTACACGGGTGTACATACACGGGTGGGGGTACGACTCGAACGTACACGGGTGTACATACACAGGGGGGTTCGACACGTACACGGGTGTACATACACGGGTGGGGTTCGACACGTACACGGGTGTACATACACGGGGGGTTCGACACGTACACGGGTGTACATACACGGGGGGGTTCGACACGTACAAGGGTGTACATACACGGGTGGGGGTACGACTCGAACGTACGGGGGCTGGGGGGGTACGACTCGAACGTACGGGGGCTGGGGGGGTACGACTCGAACGTACGGGGGCTGGGGGGGGTCGGCGCATACGTACGGGGGCTGGGGGGGGTCGGCGCGTACGTACGGGGCGGGGGGGGTACGGCGTGTACCGGGCCACCTACTCTGGTAGTTTCGCGACGTACTTCGCTTTTCCGGCACTTTTTTGGTGCCGTGAAAATATTGCCGTCCGGACTGCTGTCGGTTCGAATCGTGGTTCCTGGGTCGTGAAACGCTGCCTGACAGCGTCCCGACGTCACGTCGCAGCATTCCCGGAGCACATTCGTATGTATATTTTCGTCGGTCGGTGTTTTTTACGATTCGTACGGAAATGGTGTTTCCGTGCGAATCGTAATTCCATGTTTGTGAAGTTTTACGACCGGGTACGAGTCGGACGGAGAAAACGCTCCGACCGACGGTTCGTACCCGGTTTTTGCCGGATCGTAATCGGCACCTTTGAGTACAAGTGTACTACATTACCCATAAATCTTTGGTCAAGATTGATGTGGAACCCGACAAAGATTTTGTAACAAATATTCTAATGATGTATTATATATATATATATCACATACAAACACATTTAAATATTAGACAGTAGCGGTTGCCATTGTGTAATTATAGTTAGGTGAGGCTTCCCATAGGAAGAGTGTTTTTTTTGCAAATAACTGGCGCCGTTTGATGAATCTTCACTAAAACTTCCCAACAAAACAGTTAATCCTCCTCACCTCCTTCCTGGAAAGTTTCAGGGAGATCTGCCAAGCGGGGGCAGGGTAAAAGGGGTGGGGTTCCAAAATACTTTTGCTCCATTCATTTTTCATCGGGAAAACTAGACAACAATAGAAAGGCAACAGCTGAACAGAATTACACCAAATTTGACAGAAATCAAGAAATGTATCCAGAAAGCATTCTGATTGTCTGGTTGAGCAAAGTGATTGGTGGTCGCACAATGTAGAAAAATGTTGCGGCCACCATTACTAAACATGGAGAATCAGTTCCCATGTCCTGACTCTTACTTAAAAAATACCTATGGGGCAGTGTGGGGGCTCTCTGACAAAATTTCGAAGGTCAGAAATTCGACCTACACAAATATCGCAACACTAATATCGATGTCAAGAATATCGACATCCTATCTAGAACATGGTAAGTACAAAAATATCGAAAATAAAATATAGATGTCAAAAATATCGTTTTTAAAAATATCGTTTTTTTTGGTTATAAAAAATATGTAAAATAAACATAATAATACTTATAAATAAAATAAACATAATTAAATATATTTCTCAATGTTAAAAATTAATAATTAATAAATATAATTTAATAAAAAATTAATTAAACAGACATATAATATATAATATATATACTTACTTAATAATGTTTTAATGATTATTTTAATAAATTATACATTATTTATAAATGTTAACAATTGCAAAAACATTACACACATAAAACAATAACATAAATAAAAATAAAATAATTATGTATAACAAATTAAAACTATTACATTTAATTTTAATATTGTTAAAATTAATTATATACTACATTAGCTAAAATAATAAAAAAATATTAAATAGCAGAGACAATAAAACTACTACTCCAGCTCCAAAAAAAACAACAGAAAGGAAAATGTTGGATAGCGTAAGGGTAAAAATTACTATTCCCACTCCAGAGAGTGGAACAGTAGGGAAAGTGTTGGATAGCGTAGGGGTAAAAATTACTATTCCAACTCCAGAGAGTGCAACAGTAGGGAAAGTGTTGGATAGTGTAGGGGTAAAAATTACTATTCCAAC
Organism: Triturus cristatus; assembly: GCF_964204655.1. Classification (NCBI taxonomy): domain Eukaryota; kingdom Metazoa; phylum Chordata; class Amphibia; order Caudata; family Salamandridae; genus Triturus; species Triturus cristatus. The sequence goes on along the minus strand of NC_140592.1, from coordinate 270,224,890 downwards.
TCCAGAGAGTGCAACAGTAGGGAAAGTGTTGGATAGTGTAGGGGTAAAAATTACTATTCCAACTCCAGAGAGTGCAACAGTAGGGAAAGTGTTGGATAGCGTAGGGATAAAAATTACTATTCCAACTCCAGAGAGTGCAACAGCAGGGAAAGTGTTGGATTGCGTAGGGGTAAAAATTACTATTCTAACTCCAGAGAGTGCAACAGTAGGGCAAGTGTTGGATAGCTTAGAAGTTAAAAATATCATACTTATAAATAAAATAATTCTTTAAAATAATTAATAATTTAATTATTAAATAACTCAAAATTACTTACAAATACCAATAGATATTTATTAAAAACATAACTACCAATAAATAATTAATTAGCAATAAATTATTAATAAATACCAATAAATAATAATTAATGAATATTAATTACCAATTAAAATATATTGAACAATTACATTTTTTAGACCAAAAAATAATTATCAAACACTAATTACCAATTAAAAAATATTACATATTTTTTATACACAAATTATTAATTATTATACATTATTTACCAATTAATTACTTAGTATATTAATAAGAAATATCAATAAATATTATTTAAACATATTTAATTACCAATTGATTAATCAACAATAAATTATTTTTCATAACCAAATTATTATAATTTAAAATATTTACGAATTAATAATTAATCTCCAATTAATTAATTATCAATACCCAACAACAAATTTAATAATTAATTAGATTTTAATTACTTCCAACACTATTCCCCTATAAACACACAAAACACTCAAATAATAAAATAATACAGTTAACATAATTATCAATTAATCAATTAATAAAAACTAATTACCAATTAATAATAATTAATTACCAATTAATACTTAATTAACAATAATATAATTATCAATACCAATAAATAAATAAAAATATTACTTAATTACAATTAAATTACTTCCCACCCTATTCCCCTATAAACCCACAACCCGCTAACGAATTTAAACGCAAAAATTATTTTAAATTATTTTATAATTCCTAATAATTTATAATTAATTTCATATAATTAAATTACTTCCCACCCTGTTCCCCTATAAACCCACAACCCGCTACAGTACTAAAACACAAAATTAATTTAAAAAAACCATTATTAACATATAAAAATTGTATACATATATTTTTAAACCAGTGGAACACTTAACAAAAAATAATTAACACATACATATTAAATACATAATAAAGCACATAGTAATATTATAAATATAGATATTAGTGACAAGGATATTAGTAACATCAATATATTTCATATTGATATTACTAATTTCGATATTACTAACATCGATATAAATAGAATCGATATTACTTACCTTAGGGTCGATATTCTGTCCATAGATATTCTTGACATCGATATTCTGTCCCTTCGATATTCTAAACTCGATATTATTGTAGGTCGAAATTAAAGTTTCGATATTTAGACTGCTCACCAGTGTGGGGTTACCCTGACCCCTCTGCAGTTATGGTGGGGCGGTGAGGGAGGGGGGTCATAGAGCTAGGTATGGAGTACTGTCATGGAAGCACAGAGGGGGATGCTCTGGCTTCTGTGGAGTATAGCGGGACTAGCCTCTAAGGGAAAAAAGTTTCAAAATAAACAAAAGACACTTAGGTGGCCAGGCCCCTACTACACACGCACTATGGTTTGTAAGAAGACCTCAAGTATACTCCACTCCATTCTGACTGCCATGGCCTTTTAGGTGTGGTACCCACTATTACACACATCCTAAGCCTTGTACAGAAGTCCACAGAGAGCCCACTCCCTCCAATACCTACACCACTTTACGTGTTGAAATCCCTACAACTCAGGTGCCGATCACGATCCGGTAAAAAAAAGGCCCGTTCGACTCGTATCCGGTCTTTTTACCGTACAAATCGTACAAGTGCCGTACAAACTGGCAATCACGATTCGCATGGTAAAAAGTCCATACGAACCGCATTCGGAATATTTCCCCACACGTCCTCGGGTCGGAAAATGTGTCCGACACGTCCTCGTATGATTTACCGTACAAATGTGAAAAGTGAAGTCCGACCGAGGAATCACGATCCAACCCGTGCGTCCGATCTCACAACCGTATGGTAAAAACACCGTCCGCACCGAACTCCCATTGCAACCATGGAGACATGTCCCCGCATACGCGCCCAACACTCCCCCCAGCACCCATACGTTCGAGTCGCACTCCCCGTTAATGTACACACCCCCCCGTGTATGTACACCCCTGTACGTTCGAGTCGTACCCCCACCCGTGTACGTGTCCTACCCCCGTGTATGTACACCCCTGTACGTTCGAGTCGTACCCCCACCCCTGTACGTGTCGTACTACCGTGCATGTACACCGCTGTACGTTCGAGTCGTACCCCCACCCCTGTACGTGTCCTACCCCAGTGTATGTACACCCCTGTACGTTCGAGTCGTACCCCCACCCCTGTACGTGTCCTACCCCCGTGTATGTACACCCCTGTACGTGTCCTACCCCCGTGTATGTACACCCCTGTACGTTCGAGTCGTACCCCCACCCCTGTACGTGTCCTACCCCCGTGTATGTACACCCCTGTACGTGTCCTACCCCGTGTATGTACACCCCTGTACGTTCGAGTCGTACCCCCACCCCTGTACGTGTCCTACCCCCGTGTATGTACACCCCTGTACGTTCGAGTCGTACCCCCACCCCTGTACGTGTCCTACCCCCGTGTATGTACACCCCTGTACGTGTCCTACCCCCGTGTATGTACACCCCTGTACGTTCGAGTCGTACCCCCACCACTGTACGTGTCGTACTACCGTGCATGTACACCCCTGTACGTTCGAGTCGTACCCCCACCCCTGTATGTGTCCTACCCCCGTGTATGTACACCCCTGTACGTGTCCTACCCCGTGTATGTACACCCCTGTACGTTCGAGTCGTACCCCCACCCCTGTACGTGTCCTACCCCCGTGTATGTACACCCCTGTACGTTCGAGTCGTACCCCCACCCCTGTACGTGTCGTACTACCGTGCATGTACACCCCTGTATGTTCGAGTCGTACCCCCACCCCTGTATGTGTCGTACCCCCGTGTATGTACACCCCTGTACGTTCGAGTCGTACCCCCACCCCTGTATGTGTCCTACCCCCGTGTATGTACACCCCTGTACGTGTCCTACCCCCGTGTATGTACACCCCTGTACGTTCGAGTCGTACCCCCACCCCTGTACGTGTCCTACCCCCGTGTATGTACACCCCTGTATGTTCGAGTCGTACCCCCACCCCTGTACGTGTCCTACCCCCGTGTATGTACACCCCTGTACGTTCGAGTCGTACCCCCACCCCTGTACGTGTCGTACTACCGTGCATGTACACCCCTGTACGTTCGAGTCGTACCCCCGTGTATGTACACCCCTGTACATTCGAGTCGTACCCCCACCCCTGTACGTGTCCTACCCCCGTGTATGTACACCCCTGTACGTGTCCTACCCCGTGTATGTACACCCCTGTACGTTCGAGTCGTACCCCCACCCCTGTACGTGTCCTACCCCCGTGTATGTACACCCCTGTACGTGTCCTACCCCCGTGTATGTACACCCCTGTACGTTCGAGTCGTACCCCCACCCGTGTACGTGTCCTACCCCCGTGTATGTACACCCCTGTACGTTCGAGTCGTACCCCCACCCCTGTACGTGTCCTACCCCCGTGTATGTACACCCCTGTACGTTCGAGTCGTACCCCCACCCCTGTACGTGTCCTACCCCCGTGTATGTACACCCCTGTACGTGTCGTACCCCCCTGTATGTACACCCGTGTACGTCAGAGTCGCACCCCCACCACAACCTCCTAAGTACGGAGCGCACCCCAGGCCCCAACATCACAACCGCATGTACGAGTCGTACCAAGCCACACACAAGGACAGCACCGTACAACCAAATGGCCCATGTACACACCGTACACACGCTAAAAACGCACGTACACAACCAGGACAAAACAAAACAACACAAGAATACACCATTCGAATGGCACAAAGCCACAAAACATGTCCAACAAACACTAAAAAAACACATTCACTGACCTGCAACTGCCAAAAACAAACAGAGGCCCAAAACACCACCACTCCTTATAACACACCCACCCAAACTTCAAACACAGCCACACCCACCAATGGACCAATAAAAAGGGCCCACACACACAAACCATGAGCCTTTGCAACAGACTCACTGCTGCCAGACACCACATACAACCTACAGCACCATACTACAAGCTTCACCACACCTTACACTTGCACACCTTCACACAACCACCTTCACAAACACCCCCTCATCACATTCACACACACACACACCTGCACAACCACACCCACACACCCACAACCATCCACACACACCCCCCACCATCCACACCCACACCCCTCACCATGCCCACTAACAAGAATCCAAAGTTCAGTAACCGAGAGTTGGAGGTCCTTGTCGATGAAATCCTCAGAGTCGAGCCACAGCTCTTTGGAACATTGGTCAGACAGACCAGCATTGCAGCAAAAACAGCCATGTGGCAGACCATCGTCGATGCTGTGAATGCTGTTGCGGACACCAGAAGGACCAGGCATGAATGCCAAGCCAGGTGGTACGATCTGCGGAGGAGGGTCCGAGCCAAGATGCTGGAGGAACACAACCAGGCCAACGCCACTGGAGGAGGGCCCTCCCGCAGACCCGTACACTACCAGCCCTGGGAGGAGAGGGTGATGGCCATACAGCCGGTGGAGGCAGTCGAAGGATTAGGAGGACTCCGAGACCCGGGTGAGTACACAAACAACGCACCTCACATGGGGGGAACGTCATCCACAACCAAAATCACTAACAGGCACGCAACCACCCCAAGCTATCGCATGACTCAACCACACTCCATGAACACGCACATGCCACTGGCGCCACCATGCCCCATGCACCCAGCTGGACAATGTCAAGTCAAAGGGCACAGAAGACACCAACACATGACACGGGAACCCGGATGGCGGGAGGGTGGGCCCCAAAATTCACATAGTGCAACTCAGAAGCAGACAACAATGCCCTCTGCCCATATGGCCTAGGTCAAAGCCATACAAACACTGTGTCCCCACACAGGAAAGACTCGCCAGCAAATGGCGGACGCCTTGCATCAACACATGGGGGTGAAGGCACTGTTTTGCACATGACAGCAGCTAATGAACAGTCAACATTGTGAAAGAGTGGCAGCACACACCACCACAGCAGCAGCGCAGAGACAGACACTACACCCAATGGGTGCCTGGAGATCAGAAACAAACTCACATCAACAAGCCAAGGGCCATTCAAAGATCTGCTAACAGTGTGTGCCCAGGAAGCTGGGCTGAGGTGACAGAGGGTGACACACAGAGGGAGGGAGAGGGGGACACAGAGGGAGGGAGAGGGGGACAGAGAGGGAAGGAGACACAGGGACACGGACAGAGGGAGGAGGCTGACACACGGAGGGAGGGAGAGGGGGACAGAGAGGGAGGGAGACACAGGGACACGGACAGAGGGAGGAGGCTGACACACGGAGGGAGGGAGAGGGGGACAGAGAGGGAGGGAGACACAGGGACACGGACAGAGGGAGGAGGCTGACACACGGAGGGAGGGAGAGGGGGATAGAGAGGGAGGGAGACACAGGGAGAGCAAATCAGCCGTGTGGTGTGTGGGAATGTCTGCTCGTCAGCAGGTAGACTGCGTGCATGTAGCCAAGGGTGGCCAGTGCCAGAACCCCCCCTCTTCCCCATGGCAAAACACAGGGCCATGTCACAACCTGTTCACGAGCACAACGACAGCTACCTGCATTATATAAGTGTGTGGATCCACTCCATGTGCACATGTACAGTGCTACACGGAAGGCACCAATGCATGGCTCGCCACACCTGCCCACTCCACTGCTGACTGCAGTCACACTTGACGCAGCAAGTAAGACTGTGCCACACATAGTTAAAGGGGCCAAAGTGGTGCCCAAGGGACACACCCATGCACAAGTGCACTGTGAGTGGAATGCAAGACAGATCCTACTTGCAAGAGGAAATGTGCCAACGTTGAAACTGATGAAACATGGATGTTGCATGGACCAAAATTAACATTGTCTCTCTCACACACAGGTCAACGTCGTGGTTCACCCCCCAACACTGGGGGGGGAGACTCACAGGACCCGTATCTGCGGGAGCCCGATCCCACCGGCAGCGACGACTCGCACCACTCTGTGGATGACCCCGACCAACCTGGCACCTCTGGTGTCCAACCACCTGCAGCACCTGCGTCAGGTACAACGGGGCCAACCACCACCCCCACTCCTGCCACATCCCAGGAGACACCCAGGATCCCTGCCCCACCACCACCAAGCAGCCAGGCTGGCCAGGAGGGACACGGTGTCCCGGGCACCCAGGAGGAGGCAGGCGACAACGCCAATGCCACCCCTCAGGGGTCCCGGAGACCCGATGTGCCCACAAGGGCAGGCCAGGTGCAAGTGGGCAGGGGTGGTGGGAGTGGAGGACGGCGGAGGCACCAGCCTGACCAGTTGGCTGGGGAACCGGTATATTCCCATGTCCGTAACATCCTGGACTCATACCGGCAGGACACCACGGGCATGGCCCAGGTTGTGTCCATCCTCGAGGGGATCAAGACCCAGCAGGCCCAGCAACATGCCTGTCTACTGCAACACCAACGGAGGATGGAGGACAGACAGGCTGAGCAAGTGACGGTGTTCCAGGGGATTCACGATACACTCCGTCGGATGGCCAACAACATGGGCAACCCTCCCTGTGCCAGAAGGCGTAGAACATCACCACCCACAGGGAGGGATCAGGAGGAGGAGGAAACATCCGATGGAGCATCCCAAACATCGTCACGGCCTGCTTCTGAGGGTCCCCGCAGGAGGCCGGGTCGTCCACGGAAAGGACCGTGAGGGTCGGCGCTACATCACCATCTCCCAGGACACCTGGCCTGGCACCTGGCCCACTTGAGCAACAGCATCACAGCATCACGAGACATTCTCTGCCACATGGCCTTGCTGGTCACTGTCTGACCAATGTGGACAAAGACTGTGGCATGGACTCTGAGGATTTCCAATGGCAAGGACACCAACTCCCCTACTGAACTTTGGATTCCAAACTCCCGGAAAGCCCCTCACGTCATACCCCCCCACCAAAATAAAAATTCACACCATTAAGAGAAGATGCCTGCTGGTTGCATTATTACCTTACATGTGTCTTGTAAAGTCTAAACATGCCTGAGTTCTCTTTTGACTTCAACCATCCACACCCTGGGGCCTGAGTCTGGCACAGGACACACGGGCCACAGTGTATTAGGCAAGACAGACATGGAGCACCATACACACCCGTGATGGGCCCAACCAGCTGAGGGGGTGGCCGCACAACCGTGCTGACAGACACATTGAGTACAGCAACAGTCATGCGCAGAGGTCAGGGATCCAGTCCAGTGTCCTGGGGGGCACCCAGGTATGTGTAGACAGGTGGCAGAACCATGTCCTGCAAGCTTGAGTCCGGTGGATGCAGAGAATGGGGGCCTGGCCAACGTTGGATGCATGGGGATGACACATGTCACAATACCCACACAGTCATGGACATCATGCATAATACACAGTCTCAGCCCACACACACAGCTTGCATCTTGCTACTCGACACATAGACACATAGCCACTATCAGGGGAAACCCTGCCAGACATGCTGGATGCACCGTGGCAACACACCAGCATTGACTGAGAAGAGGCACCTTGGAGGCATAGGGACACCTTTATTAGTCATGTATTCGGGATTGCAGAGGCAACTTGAAGTACACATGAACACCTCATGTGGAGTAACATGTGGGTCCAACACTGGCACCCCCCTTCTGCAGCACAAATGCGTGATAGCCATGGAACTGGCACACAATTGTCGGCCAACAGCTAAACACCCACAGCTGCTCACGGAGAGACTGCCATACACCATTGATCCGCTGATGTAGAAGTCCCACACCATGTCAAGCCAATGCAAACCGTATGTGTCCGAGGGCAGTGTTACACACATTGATGCCATCATCACAATCCACTATCCCATCACTGATGACTGTCAACCAGTCAGACCATCTATTCAGGTGTACACAGCTGCATGTCGTGTCCCATGGTGATGCTACATGGCTGCAGAGGAACCAAACATCGACAGGGGCAGTGTGCATACATCGTGAACAACTGCCACACCCAATACACCCCTGATGCATCACTTACCCTAAGGAGACTTCCAAACTTGTCCGTGCGTGTAACGCTGAGTCAGCACACGATGACGTGTCCATGAGGAATAGCAGTGCCACAACAATGCAACCAGCAGACGGCATGCGCAAGTCCCTGGGGATGAGAGACACACAAGAAGTCAGCCACAAAAAGCACAGCCACTTGCATGTGCATGTGCATGTACTCGACACATGTATGGATGACAACATGCTAGGTCACAATTATGACTGGGGAAATACAACCATCACTGCCACCATCACGCCAGTGACACACCCACACACACATCTGACTCACGTGCCATACATGCAGGTGGAGACACACATCACAACACATGCCACACATGGAGCAATGTGTGCACACTCAGAGACTGGTACTCACTACTAAGCAAAGAAGTCGCGTATGAGCCGAGTCCGGATGTCCTCTTGCGGCTCCACATCCTCCACATCACTAGCCCCATTGCCAAGCCCTTCGTCCTCCACGGGTGGATGGTCCTCGTCATGTTGATCCAGGATGAGTGGCACAGCTTTCTCAACTGCCATGTTGTGCAGCATGCAGCAGACCATGAAGATTTTGCAGACCTTCGCAGGGGCATATGGGAGCGCGCCGCCGGTCTTGTGGAGGCACCGAAATCGGCTCTTCAGCAGGCCAAACGTCCTCTCTATCACTCGCCTTGTCCGGCCATGGGCGGTGTTGTAGCGGAGCTGGGCCGGCGTGATGGGGTTGCGGAGAGGTGTGAGCAGCCATGGCATGTTGGGATAGCCAGCGTCCCCTACATGGGAAGCACATGGACATCGTTAGAACTGGTGAAGCGGTCGTGCTGGTAGGCTATGCAAAATACAGGACAGACAGACTGTACCCACCAACAACACATGCTCGTTCGTTGCGCAGCTGCATCATCATTTCAGGCATCCTGCTACGCCTCATGATCTAGGCATCGTGTGCTGATCCTGGAAAACGAGCACAGACATGTGAAATCACCATGTTGGACAGACACACCACAAGGGCATTGATGGAGTGGTAGTGCTTCCGATTGCGGTACGCTACCTCCCGTGCGTGTGGTGGTACCAAAGCTACATGTGTCCCATCTATGGACCCAATGACATGGGGCATCCCTCCCAGGGCATAGAATCCACGCTTGACCCCAGTCAACTGTTCAGAGGTTGGGAACTTGATGAAGTCATCCAGGTGAATCAACATGGCCTCTAAGAAATCATGCAGCACACGGCAGAACATGCTCTGGGACATGCCACCAACATGAGCTATGGTATTTTGAAAGGTACCCGTGGCTAGAAAATGTAGGGTTGCCATTACCTTCAGCTTGGGTGTCAGTGCCGTAGGATACCTGTGCAGCGGTTGCAGGTGTGGTGCCAGTCTCGCCGTCAACTCCAGAATCAACCGTCGTGGGAAGCGGTAGCACCGGATCCGATCATTCTCCCGCATGGCAGCCAAGTCCGGCATTGCTCGGGGAAGAGGCGGCGCTCTGCAGTAATTTGGAAGTGACAAGGAAGAGTGAGTGCACCACAACAACAAATCATTTGTACTGAGCACATGTTAATCTGTCTATACACATATGCTACATACGGAGTGAGGTATGTGCCACATGCCCTGGACACGTTTGGCTGCCAGGTGACACTCCTACCAAGACCCAGCTACACACGGAGATTGAGAACCTCCCCATGCCATGCCATGGGATTAGCTGTGTCCCAGTGCAAGTGAACAGCCAGACGCAAGACAGGAGTGACATACACCCACACATCAGCAGAAGTAGGAGGCCGATTGCAGAGACTGGTAGCGGAACACTAGAGCCACAGGTCACATGACATTACACTAGGACAGCCCACACACCTTGCCATGAAGGTGCACATGTCATGACTCACCACACATTAATTGAGAGGATGCAGACATGTCCTTGTCACGCTACTCCGTGTCCCATGCATACATGCGCACCTCACATCCGAAACCACATGTGGCATGGTGTGCGGAACAGTGTGCAATGTCAATCGACACACAGACACATGTTGGTTGCTGCAACAGCTGCAGCTTTTGAGGGTGCTCCAACATCAACCAAATGGGAAGCCCCCACACATACATGACATAGTCACATCGTGCACCGTGGGTAGTGACAAGTCAGGTGTGGTAACCCCTGTACCGGGCATCAGGGGACACTTCCGTGTGTTGGTGTCCGTGCCATGCCAGTGTCGGTCATCCCAAGTGTGCAGTACGACATGCACACATGTCCAAGGAGTCAAGGGCATGCCTGGCACACATTGCACCGTCACACATTACATCTGTACACATCTCATCATACATCTGGTGCCTTCTCGACTCAGGAGTAATGTGCCACATCACAGCCTGTCACACCTGTGCCCCACACATGTAGTAATGCACAGACAATGCCTTGATGTCCCTTCATGGACAAGTATGTCCATCCATGGACAAGTATGTCCGCCCTATTCCTTCCTGTGTGCTGCCTGTCACCACTGTGATGTGTGAAAACCGCCGTACTGCTGCTAAGAGGGCCTGTGTACGTTCCCATATCACTATGGGAGTGCTGCCGTATGTGTACCCATCGTGATGGCGAGCGTACAGGCATGTGTACGGTCCGTACCACTACGAGTACGCATACGCAAGAACACCCATAGTGGTAGGGCCGTACACACGCCTGTACGCTCCCTATCACTATGGGTGTCCTCGCGTATGCGTACTCGTAGTGGTACGGGCCGTACACACGCCTGTACGCTCCCTATCACTATGGGTGTCCTCGCGTATGCGTACTCGTAGTGGTACGGGCCGTACACACGCCTGTACGCTCCCTATCACTATGGGTGTCCTCGCGTATGCGTACACGTAGTGATAGTGAGCGTACAGGCGTGTGTAGGGCCCGTACCACTACGAGTACGCATACGCGAGGACACCCATAGTGACAGGGAGCGTACAGGCGTGTGTACGGCCCGTACCACTACGAGTACGCATACGCGAGGACACCCATAGTGACAGGGAGCGTACAGGCGTGTGTATGGCCCGTACCACTACGAGTACGCATACGCGAGGACACCCATAGTGACAGGGAGCGTACAGGCGTGTGTACGGCCCGTACCACTACGAGTACGCATACGCGAGGACACCCATAGTGATAGTGAACGTAGGCACGCGTGTACGGGCCGTTGCTATGCATTTGGGGTGCCCTAGGGCCCCGGAACGCACCGTACCTGTGTGTGAAGCTCCAAATTACATAGGGGACACATGAGGGACAAGTATTAAGGCCTACATGCATGCTGGTTGTCATGGAGACCAAGTTCAAATTTTGAATTTGTTCAGGAAGGTGCACAGCAGAAGTCAGTTGGAATGAATCTACTTTGTTGCAATGTGTTTGTGGGCTGACATCATGCAGGAGAAAAAAACAGATTGAGAACCCACAGACTGCTAGGTTTGAAGGGATTGGAGGAAACATAGGATGCAAATGTGAGTGACCAATCACTCTGTACTCCTGTGCATGAGATGGGCCAGCAAGGCAGATATAAGGCAGCCAGGTCCCATGAGGGAGCACTTGCCTGCACATCTCTGTATTCCACGAGCCAGCTGCTGCTACTGATTCCCTGGAACCATGTCAAGGGCTGTGGAGAGGTCACAGCCATTCACCCTGGAGGAGAACATGGCTTTGGTGGATGTGATCCTCCCACGGTACCCCATGCTGTATGGGCGACCAGGTTATCAGGTGAGTTCAGTGTCCACTGGCACAGACTGTGTCCCTTTTTTGTGACTGTGACTTCTGCCATTGTGTCCAGGTGTGACACACATGCTATGTACTGTAGGGGGGGTCCCGGGGGGGTAATGCCTGATGTCTCCCAGCAGTGCCCTGAGACAGGAGGGGTGGGTTCCTATCACTCCCAGCAGTGCCCTGAGACAGGAGGGGTGGGTTCCTATCACTCCCAGCAGTGCCCTGAGACAGGAGGGGTGGGTTCCTATCACTCCCAGCAGTGCCCTGAGACAGGAGGGGTGGGTGCAGAGTCCTCCCAGCAGTGCCCTGAGACAGGAGGGGTGGGTGCAGAGCCCTCCCAGCAGTGCCCAGAGACAGGAGGGGTGGGTTCCTATCACTCCCAGCAGTGCCCTGAGACAGGAGGGGTGGGTTCCTATCACTCCCAGCAGTGCCCTGAGACAGGAGGGGTGGGTGCAGAGTCCTCCCGGCAGTGCCCTGAGACAGGAGGGGTGGGTTCCTATCACTCCCAGCAGTGCCCTGAGACAGGAGGGGTGGGTTCCTATCACTCCCAGCAGTGTCCTGAGACAGGAGGGGTGGGTTCCTATCACTCCCAGCAATGCCCTGAGACAGGAGGGGTGGGTTCCTATCACTCCCAGCAGTGCCCTGAGACAGGAGGGGTGGGTTCCTATCACTCCCAGCAGTGCCCTGAGACAGGAGGGGTGGGTTCCTATCACTCCCAGCAGTGCCCTGAGATAGGAGGGGTGGGTTCCTATCACTCCCAGCAGTGCCCTGAGACAGGAGGGGTGGGTTCCTATCACTCCCAGCAGTGCCCTGAGACAGGAGGGGTGGGTGCAGAGTCCTCCCAGCAGTGCCCAGAGACAGGAGGGGTGGGTGTGATGCACAGTGTGAGCCTGCCTCATTGATTGTGTAGTTGCCCTCATTCCACCTGTGTCCTTTCAATGGCACGTACTGCTTTTGGCCTTCCCCCAGAGGATCATGTCCCTATGACAAAGGTGCAATGCGTTGGATGCACACTATGCCTTGTTGTAAACAGCAAATGTGTTCTAATCTGTGTCCCTGTGACATGTGCCAGGTGTATTGATGTAGTGTCACTTGTTCATCCTCACAGGTAGACGCCTCTGCCAAGGAGCAGATATGGCTGGACGCCGTCAGCGCCGTGAGGAGTGCGGATGGTCGGAAGCGGTGCCTGTCCCAGGTGAGGAAACGCTGGCAGGATATCCGGTGCTGGACGCGGAGGATCGCACGGGTCCTGCTGGGGGACTCACCTGAGAGCCATAAGAACCGCGGGCGCCGCCGTCTCTCCCACATCCAGAAACGTGTGCTGGCGGTGGTCTTTCCAGACTTGGACAGGCGTCTACAGGAGATGCAGCAGCCAGAAGGAGGTAGGTACATGTGTGTATTTGTTGTGTTTCACCAGCATTTGTAAGTGCACTGTTCCATGGATACACTTCCAGGGTTTATGGTGCTGTGCAGATCCTGTTCCCCACAGTATTGCAGTGCTCTCCTGCCTCCCTTCCCCTCCTTGCAATGTGTTCCCTGGTCTGTGTGTAGTCACTCCATCACAAGGTTATGTAGCCTGACACCTTCTACAAGTGTACAATGCCTGCAGCATCATGTGTGGGGGTGGTGTGTAACAGGTTTTGTGACCTTGCCTGTGCCCTGTCCAGTTCTGGACTTGTGGGTTCCATGTCAGTTGGCACTAATGCTGAGTCCAGACATGGGAGTTAATCTCTCGAGTGGCAGGCCTTCCAGCAGGCATGTCCCATGTGGTGGCCTGTGACATGATGTGCATGAGTGTGCGTTACGCATAGTGCAGGGATGTTAGCGTGTGTTGCAGTCATTCTCATTCAGGAGCATGGAGTTGTGTGGCCACTACTGTCCCCAGGGGCATATTTTCCTAGGTATCATGTGTGTAATCCGAGAATGTCGACAATCTCTGTGTCTACAGCATAGGTTGTGCTCTGTGCCATTGTCCCCTGGCACCATGTTTATTGACGTGAGATGTATTACAAGTGTCCACTGTCCAGCCTGACCTGATTTTCCAAGTACATACTCACGGTGGCCATTGCCTGTGTGTCTTGTAGCAATCATCTGATGATGCCCATTTGTACATGATTATTTGGACAGGCGCACCTTGGGTATTTGGTGTGCAATCTTGAATTATTGCATCCCATGTGTATTTCACCCAGACTAAGAGATGTTAGTGCTTCCTGTGTCTCCACAGATTTGTCTCATGTAGGGGGTGGGTGGTGCGGCCATAGCCTACATGTCAAGACCTGTAATCTCCTTGCTCGGACTGGCCAGTGTGTGATGTTTGTCTGGACATACACTCAAGGTGCAGTGTGCCAGTCAGGGTGGGCATGTTATCAGTATTATCTATGCTGCATGTGCCTCTAGTTCCTGGATATGGTCCCTGCTCATCTCAATTTCCTGCCACGCTGTGTGGTGCAGATGCAGTGCTGTATTGTCCCCAGGGCCTTGCTCCTCAGTCAAAATTCCATGTCATCTCATTTGCTATTGTGTCATGCTCTCCATAGTTTTTCCATGGCATGGTGGGTCACACAACTGTGTCTTGCAGGGCCTACATATGTACCTTGTTTTGTAGTTGTAACTCTTCCTTTGTTTCAGGCTATGCACTGTAACCTAAGTAGATTTGACTCATGTGACATATGTATACAGGTGTATGATTAATTTCTGTCTCTTCACCCTGCCCACAGCATCGTCGGGGGACACGGAGGGAGACATGGACACAGACGGCGCGGAGGGACTGAGCACCAGTGCCAGCGGTGACATTGGGGCTGGCACTTCGAGTGGGACTGAGGCGGAGGAGAGTGAACCCGGGGACCTGTCGACTGGCACAACAGAGTATGAAGCTGACGGGTCCGAGGATGATCTCTCCGAGTGGGCGGTGGCTGTACCACCATCTGACAGCAGCCCTACATCTGGCACCGCCCCCTCCATTGGCATCAGCCGCCTCCCACGTGCTCGTGTCCCTTTCCAACGTGCCCGGTCACCACATGTCTCCTTCCTGCCAGGCACCGCACCCCCTGCCCCTGTCTCCACTGCTGCCGCCAATGCTGAGTCTGTGAACATCCAGCGGCAGTTGCAGATTGGTCAGACTGCGATCCTTAATGTCCTCCATGCCCACAGCCAGGTCCTCAACAACATGGAGGCATACTTGGAGGGCATTCATTCATCGCAGGCTGACCAACGCAACTTGCTGAGGTCCATAGACTCCACACTGACTGCAGCAGTGGGTCTCCTGCAGCACTACGTCCCACCCCCTACCCCTGCCCCTTCCACACTTCCCACTCCCATGCCTGTCCCACATACACCCAGACGTAAGCATGCACCCACCACAACAGACACAGGCACCACACCAGCAGGGAAGGTCCGCCGCACACCTCCTGACACGCACACACAGGGTGAAGTAGGCACACCCACTGGGTCGGGGGGCAAACGTGTGACACGCAGCCAGAGTGGGAGTCCGCATTCCACCCAATCCACTCCCTCCAAATCCCCTCCCCTCAGCTCTCCTGGCCACATCTCCCCCAAAGACTCCTTCATGGCCGCTCTGTCCCTGAGCCCCACAGTGACACCACCCCGCAAGCGGTCAAGGAAGTCCACGGTCAGGGTGCTTGAGTCCCCCCCCCTGTCCACACCCTCCCCCAGTGGCGCTGCGACCCATCCCTCTGACCCCCCCCCCCCTCCTTGGGGCCTGTGGTTCCTTCGGGTGCAGGGGAGTCCCTGGAGGACCTTGCCGAGGTGTGCAGCGCGCTCCATAAATCCACCTTTGGCCCTGCCCCACCCCTTGTGGTGGAGTCCTCCATCCCTGCACCCACGTCGCCTACCCTTCGCCCTCCTGTCCCTGCGGTGCCTGTTCCTTCCCCGCAACATGATGCCCTGACCCCTGTGGAAGACAACGGCTTGTAACTGTGCAGGCAAGCTAGGGGACACGCATCCCACTGTGTCCCCCATCCAGCTGGGACTCCTGGACTGCCCTATGGGCTTTGTTAATATTGGACTTACTTCATACTAGTTTTTTGCTCATGCTGAATAAAGCTATTTATTTTTTGCCCTTGGAACACTCCTGCTTTGCTGGCATTGCTGTTGGTGGGGCTGCTACATGGTTGTGGGTGTTGGTCATGTGTTGGGTGTGTGGGAAATGTTGTAGTGTGCTGCTCATAGGGGGGACCCTGGGATCTGTGTGCCATCACACGGTGTTAGCTAGCTTTCTCCATTCATGTAAGCAGTTGCTGCATGTTGCAATTGTCCCAAGGTGTATTCCTTCCTCTGTGTACCCTGACTTCTTCCCTGCAGGGTGTCCCCTGACTTTAGCGCAGAGCTGTGTGTACATTAGCTGGGTGTGTGACGTAGTCCTTCACCTTTGCACATGCATGCTGAGCCATTCTCCACCTGCATCATTCGTGGCATCCTTGGTAGTCATTGTACTTGTGTATGTGGACTATTGACATGACTTCATGTGGACATGTTTTCTTTTTGGCCCTATGCATGCGTATACTCCCAGCCTCGCACACATGTGGTACATGTACTGCAGGGTCTTTGTGCACCTGACTGACATTTGTGGGCATGGTATCTGTGGCTACTCCACCCTTTGCGTTCCATGGGCACTGCTGGGAGTGATGGGCACCCACCCCTCCTGTCTCTGGGCACTGCTGGGAGGACTCTGCACCCACCCCTCCTGTGTCTGGGCACTGCTGGGAGGACTCTGCACACACCCCTCCTGTCTCTGGGCACTGCTGGGAGTGATAGGCACCCACCCCTCCTGTGTCTGGGCACTGCTGGGAGGACTCTGCACACACCCCTCCTGTCTTTGGGCACTGCTGGGAGTGATAGGCACCCACCCCTCCTGTGTCTGGGCACTGCTGGGAGGACTCTGCACACACCCCTCCTGTCTCTGGGCACTGCTGGGAGTGATAGGCACCCACCCCTCCTGTCTCTGGGCACTGCTGGGAGTGATAGGCACCCACCCCTCCTGTGTCTGGGCACTGCTGGGAGGACTCTGCACACACCCCTCCTGTCTCTGGGCACTGCTGGGAGTGATAGGCACCCACCCCTCCTGTGTCTGGGCACTGCTGGGAGGACTCTGCACACACCCCTCCTGTCTCTGGGCACTGCTGGGAGTGATAGGCACCCACCCCTCCTGTGTCTGGGCACTGCTGGGAGGACTCTGCACACACCCCTACTGTCTCTGGGCACTGCTGGGAGGACTCTGCACACACCCCTCCTGTCTCAGGGCACTGCTGGGAGTGATAGGCACCCACCCCTCCTGTGTCTGGGCACTGCTGGGAGGACTCTGCACACACCCCTCCTGTCTCTGGGCACTGCTGGGAGTGATAGGCACCCACCCCTCCTGTGTCTGGGCACTGCTGGGAGGACTCTGCACACACCCCTCCTGTCTCTGGGCACTGCTGGGAGTGATAGGCACCCACCCCTCCTGTGTCTGGGCACTGCTGGGAGGACTCTGCACACACCCCTCCTGTCTCTGGGCACTGCTGGGAGTGATAGGCACCCACCCCTCCTGTGTCTGGGCACTGCTAGGAGGACTCTGCACACACCCCTCCTGTCTCTGGGCACTGCTGGGAGTGATAGGCACCCACCCCTCCTGTGTCTGGGCACTGCTGGGAGGACTCTGCACACACCCCTCCTGTGTCTGGGCACTGCTGGGAGGACTCTGCACACACCCCTCCTGTCTCTGGGCACTGCTGGGAGTGAT
Organism: Triturus cristatus; assembly: GCF_964204655.1. Lineage (NCBI taxonomy): Eukaryota > Metazoa > Chordata > Amphibia > Caudata > Salamandridae > Triturus > Triturus cristatus. The sequence continues at coordinate 270,207,171 of NC_140592.1, read as the reverse complement.
AGGCACCCACCCCTCCTGTCTCTGGGCACTGCTGGGAGTGATAGGCACCCACCCCTCCTGTGTCTGGGCACTGCTGGGAGGACTCTGCACACACCTCTCCTATTTCACAATATGTACGCTCATTACATACACGGATGTGGGTACGCTCCATGCATTCGAGGTGGGGGTACGTGTCGTACTTACACTGTTGGGGTGGGGGTTACGCTCCATGCCTTCGAGGTGAGGGTACGTGTCGTACTTACACTGTTGGGGTGGGGGTACGCTCCATTCGTCCGCGGGTGAGGCCACGGGTCGTACTTACACTGTTGGGGTGGGGGTACGCTCCATACGTCCGCAGGTGGGGGTACGGGTCGTACTTACACTGTTGGGGTGGGGGGTACGCTCCATGCCTTCGAGGTGAGGGTACGTGTCGTACTTACACTGTTGGGGTGGGGGGTACGCTCCATGCCTTCGAGGTGAGGGTACGTGTCGTACTTACACTGTTGGGATGGGGGTACGCTCCATTCGTCCGCGGGTGAGGCCACGGGTCGTACTCACACTGTTGGGGTGGGGGTACGCTCCATACGTCCGCGGGTGGGGGTACGGGTCGTACTTGCACTGTTGGGGTTGGGGGTCCGCTCCATGCATACGGAGTGGGGGTACGGTCCGTACATATCCGTCCCCACGCTATGTGATGCTTGTGTGGGCCGTACCCAGGCCTTTGCCACGTGGGTACGAGCCGTCCCGCCATTGTTGGGGTGACGTAGGTGTGGGCGTGGTACGACTCGTACCCACGCTCTTAAGGCGTGGGTACGGGACGTACCTGTCTGGTTGTGTTGCAGGTTCGCGTCGTCAAGGACTTCCGTTGTGGCGGTCGCTGGCTTGGCTGGACACGGCCCCACCCCCTCGTAGTGACCAGGGCCTGGGAGTCAGGTATGTCCAGGGCATGTGTGCTGTGTGACTATGGTGGGGGTTTTGTGGCCTGCCCCTGGTCCTGCCCCCCCCCCTTTCCCCCCCTTTCCCCCCTCCCTTAGTTGTTCTGACCTTCTGCGGCGTCTGCGTCGTAACCTGTAGAGGAGGTCGACTGCTATGAGGGCCGGGATGACACGTAGGTTCGGGTCCATGTCTGTCCATCGCGTACTGGTACTCCTTGTTCGCATCGTCCTGTCTGTCCGTCACGTACTGGTACTCCTTGTTTGCGTCGTCCTGTCTGTCCGTTGCGTACTGGTACTCCTTGTTCGCGTGGTCCTGTCTGTCCGTCGCGTACAGGTACTCCTTGTTCGCGTCGTCCTGATTTCCTGGCAGTTTTTGGCAGCCGGAAAATATTCACCGTGCGGGATGACGTCGGTGCGAATCGTAATTCCTGGTTCGTGAATGGCAGGCTGCGAGCGTCCCGACGTCAGGTCGGCGCTTTCCCGGATCGCATTTGTAGGTTTATTTTCGTCGGTCGGGGTTTTGTACGATTCGTACGGAAATGGAGTTTCCGTGCGAATCGTAATTCCATGTTGGTAGATTTTGACGACCGGGTACGCGTCGGACGGAGAATATGCTCCGTCCGACGGTTCGTACCCGGTTTTTACAGGATCGTGATCGGCGCCTCAGTCTATGTCCTTAACAGAAGACGTCACATGTAGCCCATTCCATCCAGAGAGCCATGACCCATTAGACGTGGTAGTCCCTACTACACAATCAATCAATACTTTTATTTGATTCAGACCTCTACTGAAGCCAACAAATACAAAATACATAAAGAAAACAATTATTTTTATACACTTTAAAACAATTTAAAAAACCTTTCTAAAAACATGAAAAAGTTGTAACAGACAAATTCATTGGGGGAGACATACACAGCTTAATTAAATATTGGGTTAAGATGGCATTATATCTGAAACGAATGGGCTTTATAAACCAACACCGGGCCTCTACCAAAACCGGATTTGGACAAATTAGCAACACGCGAGTAAGATCTTGTGTTCCTCCATTACATAAATCACATATACCTGAGTATTCCATTTAGAAGTAAGTGTTTTTAATGGAAGAATTCCCTGAGGCTAGAGGAGAATACAACGTCTCACTCTATGTTCTAATAGAAAGTAGTGATAATGCTCCGGGTACTTTTATACTATACTGTTCACAAATTAATTGTAATAGTTTAGTTTACTACAATATTTGATATCTAGTTCGATACTCATTCTTGGTGTCGAGTTTAAAAAAAAAAAAAAAAAGTTTCAAATGCGCTGGAGTCCAGACCCGCAAAAGTGCTACAGTGCACTGGGACGCGTTGAGAGCTATATTAAGGTTCTTATTAAAAGTATACTGGGCCGATTCATTTCCAAAAGTCTCCAATTTTAATAAATATCTCAAAGTTCCAGGGAATGCATGTAAGAGATTGTATACCCACCTTATTATGTTAGAGATAGCTCTAGCATATATGCTCACCAAAGATAACTCAAGACGTAATGCTTGGACCGGAACGGATTGGGAGACATTTAGCAATTTCTGTAAGATAAGACCTTCTTTCACTTTTACTAGTTGCCAGGTTTTAATCTGTGTGTATTCCTGAGCAAAATATAAAATAGGTGGAATTTTCATGCTGTAAACGTCAAGCAGAGATTGGAAGTATCTATTCCCAGTAGAAAAATAAAGTCTCTGCAATGCCCCCACGTGGGCGACTGCCTTTCGCCCTATATGTTGGAAGTGGGAAGCAGTTTGCAAATTTTGAGAGAAAATTCGACCCAGATAAGTATATTCTTTCACCGTCTCGATCTGATTGCCACCAAGTGAAAGGGCGAAACTGTCTTTTCCCTCTAAAGGGTTAGGATATTAGGGACCAAAAAGTTATCTTTTGTGTATCGATTTAGTACATTTAGATTTCTTTTAAGGCCGATTGGAGTACGATCTAGTATGACAATATCATCAGCATACGTTAAGCTATGAATATCCTTTTGCGCTAATTTTGGTGGGAAATTGTTAGTTTGTAGAAAGTACCCCGGAAGGTCAGTAATATATATGGAAAAAAGCATGGGGGCAAAAAGGAAACCTTGTTTCAGACCATGCATTGTAGAAATTAAACTCGATAGGCCCTTTTCTCCCCCCATTTCGACTTGACATCATGTTTCTGTACAAGCACATCCTGCACTTTGTAGACAATGTTTTACAGAGAGCCCACTCAATCCTCACACATACACTCAATTAGATGTGCTAGCCCCCATTATGTACACTCAACAGCTTGCACAGAAGTCTTTTAAAAGAGTCCACTCCCTCCATACACCTACAACCACTTCAGTGGCTAAGGCCCTATAACGCACAGTCTATGCCTTGTACAGGAGACTTCTTGGAGAGTCTACTCCGTCCACGCTCCTTCACCCCATTAGGTGCGCAAGCAAATACCACGCACGCCCTACACCTTCTAAAGAAGATATCACCTATAGGCCACTCCTATCAGAAAGCCACTCTTAGGTGAACTAGCCACTACTGCACACACCCTACACTTTGAACACAGCTGTATACAGAGAGCTGACTCTCTATGCCCAATTAGGTGTGCTAACCCCTACTACACTGTGACAGGTGTGGATTGCTTGCACGGGAATCAGAAGGAAGAAGCAAGGTTTGAATGGCTTTAAACGGGGCTTTATTTGTTTTGTATGACTCTTTCTTCGTTCTAGTCAGTATGTGGTGCACACAACACGTAATACAATCGTGGGTTCTCCACACAAATAATGCTCCGGGGAAGGGATCGTGGGATAGTCCGCCTTTTCACTCTTGTCCACCGCGTGTGTTCCAAGTTGACTTCACCAGTGAATAGGTGGACCTTTGCCGCTGACTCCTGGGGTTGACTTGTCACTTCAGTCGAGTGGGGCGTTATGTAAAACAAACAAAGAAAATAGATAGGAGTCAGGCGTGGGTTTGTCTTCTTTAATGTAGTGTGGGAAGGGGTTGTGAGGGTACACCAGTGAATGGCCCTAGAGCGGGTGGCGTAAGGGTGTGCACGTGAAAGAGGGGGGGGGGGGGTGGAACCTTTTACCCGACCGGTGTTTTGTTCGCAACTACTTCTCGGCCCTCAGGAGTTGCTCTCTCTCCCCTTCCTCCTCCTACGTCCTCCCGACCCAGCCCGCTACCCGGCTTCGTACCTGTGAGAGCCACACCCCTCCTGAGGTATGGCTGGGCGAAAAGCCGGATCGATGGCCTCCTGGCTCTCCTTCTTCCTCGCGACCTCTGCTACCGCTGTCAGTACTCCTCTTGTCCTCTTCGCTCCTTCTTTCGCATCGTCCTCTCTCTCCGGGTCTCTCTCCCTCGACTTCCTTTTCCCGTCCGTCGTCTCCGCTTCTTCTATCCGCTCCACGTTGGGTGATTGATTCTCTCCAGTCGACGTCTCCTCTGGGGGCGTGGCTTATCGAGGAGTCCCAGAAGTTAAAGGTGCAGGGTGTTGGATTCGTGTTCTCCTCTAACCAGACGGAGGTATCACCGGAGTCCCCGTCCAAAGGCTGTAATGTAAACATATCGCGGTAGTCAAGAGGAGGGGACCACCACTCGTCACTGACGCTGTACACCTTTGGAGGTAAGCTGGGAAAAGCGGTGTCCGCCCGGTGACATACACACACCCAACGCCTTGTATAGAAGTTTTTTTAGAGACCCCATTTTCTCCAGATACCTCCACCCCCTTAGATGGCTAAGACCCTACAACTCACAGTATACATCTTGTACATAAGGCTTCACATCAAAGCCATTGCCCTCCGTCCACGTACGCCTCATTAGGTGGGCACACCCTATGCCTTCTACAGAAGACCTCACATATAGTCCATTCTGTTCAGAAAGCCATGCACCATTAGGTGTGCAAACCCCTACGACGCACACCCTATGCCTTTTACACAATATTTTGCTGACAATGTACTTCTCCATACACATGAAACCTATTAGGTGGGCATGACCCTATGAAACACAGTCTTCACTCTGTACCAGACACTTTGTGGGTAGGCAATCTCTTGGGCGCATTTAATGGCATGAGAGTAATCTACAATACACAGTATATGTCTTGTCTAGAAGTTATCATGGACAGTTGACTCACTCCTGACACTCACACCTCATTAGTTGGCCAAGTCCCTACTATGCACAACCTATGTTTTGTACAAAAGTGCTCATAGAAATTGCTAATCTGTTCACACACCCATGCCCCGTTAGGTAGGTAAGCCCCTACTACACACATTATTTGCTCTGTACAGAAGATTTGATAAAAAGATCACTCTTCGTTACACCGAACTGCCATTAGGTGACCAAACCCTTACAATGTATAGCCTATACCTTGTAGAGAATTCTTCATGGACAGTCTACTTCCTCCAAACATTCAAGCACCATTTGGTGGTGAAACCTCCACTACGTACACCATACATTTTGTACAAAAGTACTTCCTGAGAGAATGCTCCCTCCTCATACTTACACCTTATTAGGTGGGTAGAACCCTACTATGCACAGTCTTTGCCCTCTACAGAGCTGGTTACGCAGAGACTAGTTCTTAACCAAAACAAAGACCCATTATGTGGGCAAGCCCCTACTATCCACAGGGTATGTCCTTTTGAATTAGAGATAAGGGAGCAGTTGTGCTCTCTGAATGCGTTAGCACACCATGTGTGCACTTGCATCAACACAGTCACCCTTGTGCAGTAGTGCTATGGTGTCTGCGTTGTGGTTAGAACAGCCTTTGTAAAAGAAGGAGTCTCTTTCTGCACTAAAGCTATCCGTTAAGGCTATTTCCTCTATGTATATGTGATGTAGAATATAGCACACATGCAAATAGGAAAAAACTAAGAGCAATACAAATGTTTTTCTTTGTTGTCCCAGCCTCAGAGAAGTGCAGCATTTTGGCACAAATCTATGACTACAAGTTATTTTGTATTAGGTGTGCACTTAAGAAATAACACAAACTTTATAGAAAAAAATTCTAATTGTAAGGTAAATCTGATTTTAAGTGATTGAGCTTTATTTCTTACACATAACAATAGAGTTTCATTTTATTGTTAAGAATAGACTGGTCTAGCAGACTATTATGATATAGAAAAAACAGCATTGGCACAGCCAATAGATTTCACCTACTCGAGCGATTTGCTTTGCAAATGTCTTTTAGTCATGTTGTACAGTAGTATTGAGTGACATGGCGTAGAGTGGTGTGGAGTGGTATAGAGTGGAGTTGAGTAGAATAGAGTTGAGTTGATTAGAGTAGAATAGAGTGGCCTGGAGTGGAATGGAATGGGATACAGTGGAGTGGCGTAGAGTAGAGTTAAGTAGAGTGGCGCAGAGCGGAGTGAAGTGGCCTAGAGTAAAGTGGCATAGAGTAAAGTGAAGTAACGAGGCATTGTGTGGAAAGGGGTAGAGTGGCACTGTGTGGAGTGACGTGGCAGTGAGTAGTGTGGCATAGAGTGGCGTATAGTGAAGTGGGGTGGCATAGAGTGGCGTAGAGTACAGTGCAGTGGCATACAGTACAGTGGTGCAGAAATAGAGTGGTGTAGAGTGGGAAGAGAGCTGTATAGTGCAATGGCATTGAGTAGAGTGGTATAGAGTAGAGTGGCATAAAGTGCAGTGGCGTAGAGTAGAGTGGTGCAGAGTGCAATGAGGTATAGTGCAGTGGCATACAGTATAGTGATGAAGAGTGCAGTGGTGTTGAGTGCATTGGTGCAGAGTAGAGTGCAGAGGCGTAGAGTGGTGCAGAGTGCAGTGGCATAGAGTAGAGTGGTGTAGAGTAGAGTGGAGTGGTGTAGAGTGGAATGGATCAGAGTAGAGTGCAGTGGTGTAGCGTGCAGTTGCTTAAAGTGCAGTGGTATAGAGTGCAGTGACATAGAGCAGAGTAGAGTGGCATACAGTGCAGTGGCATAGAGCAGAGTATAGTGGCATAGACCACAGTGGCACAGAGGAGAGTGCAGTGGTGTAGAGTAGAGTACAGTGGCAGATTGGAGTGGGGTAGAGAGGCACTATGTGGAGTGGCGTGGTGTAGAATAGAGTGGTATACATTGGAGAGGGGTGGAGTAGAGTACAGTGCAGTGCAGTGGCATAGAGAGGCATAGAGTGCAGTAAAGTAGAGTAGAGAAGTGTGGAATACCATAGAGTGCAGTGGTGTAGAGTGCAGTGGGGTAGAGTGGTGCAGAGTAGAGTGCACTGGCGTAGAGCAGAGTGGTTTAAAGGAGATTGCAGTGATGAAGAGTAGAGTGGTGCATGGTACAGTACAGTGGCAGTGAGTGCAGTGGCACAGAGTAGATTGGTGCAGAGAAGAGTAGATGGGCGTAGAGTGGTGTAAAATAGAGTGCAGTGGTGTAGAGTTCAGTTGCTTTAAGTAGAGCGGTGCAGAGTTCAGTAGAATGGCAGGGTGCAGTGGCGTAAAGTACATTGATGTAGAGTAGATTGGTGCAGAGTACAGTGGCGTATAATAGTGCAGAAGCGTCTAGTCGCTTAGAGTGTAATGGTGTGAAGTGCACTGGTGCAAAGTAGAGTGGTGTAGAGTGGCGTAGAGTGCAGTGGCACAGAGTAGAGTGGTGTAGAGTACAGTGATGTAGAGTGCAGTGGCGTAGAGTGGTATATAGTTGAGTGCAGTGGCATAGAGTGCAGTAGCTTAAAGTACAGTGTTGTAGAGTATAGCGGAACAGAGTAGTGTGGCGTAGAGTGTAATGGCATAGATCAGAGTGGTAAAGAGTACAGTCCGGTGGTGTAGAGTAGAGTACAATGGCGTAGAGGGCAGTGGCATAGAGTAGAGTTGTGCAAAGAAGAGTAGATTGGCAGAGAATGTAATGACGTAGAGTGGTGCAGAGTAGAGTGCAGTGGAATAGAGTTCAGTTGTGTTAAGCTGAGTGGTGCAGAGTGGTGTGGAGTGCAGTGGTGCAAAGTAGAGTGGCATAGAATGCAATGGTGTAGAGTGGTGAAGTAGAGTAGGGTGGCGCAGAGTAAAGTGGCACAGAGTAGAGTGCCACAGAGTAGAGTGCCACAGAGCAGATTAAAGTGCTGTGGTACAGAGTGAAGACACGTAGAGTGGCAGAGTGTGCAGTGGTGTAGAGTCCAGAGGTGTAAAGGGGAATAGTGCAGAGGAGAGTGGCATAGAGTGCAGTGGCTTTGAGTAGAGTGGTGCAGAGTAGAGCAGAGTGCAGCGGCATAGAATAGAGAAGAGTACAGTGGCATAAAGTGCAGAGACGTAGGGCCATATTTACAAGCCCTATGGTGCAAGGGTGCCTGTATTGGCCCTAGGCAGCTGAATAATTTAGCGCCAGCGCAGGGAGAAACGCAAGGGGTGCCGTATTATTGTAAATATGGCGTATCCCAGCATTTCTAAAGTGACAGTGCAACGTTAGCAATTTTGGCGCTAACCCGCACTCCTCCACTTTCTTGTAAATATGCACCGGAGAGTGGTGCTAAATAGAGTGGCATAGGGTGCAGTGGCTTAGAGTGGTGCAAAGAAGAGTGGCGTGAAGTGCAATGGCGAACAATAGAGTGGAGTGGCATAGAGTGCAGTGGCGTAGAGCAGAGTGGCGCAGAGTAGAGTATTGTAGAGTGCACTGGTGTAATGTGAAGTGGTGTAGAGTGCAGTGGCGTAGAGTAAGTAGAGTAGTGCAGAGTAGAGTACAGTGGCAGTGTGTGCAGTGGTGTAGAGTAGAGGGAAGCAACATGGAAGGAGGCTGGTGGTAGGAAATAGAAGTTACATTGACAGGGATATGGGAACCTGAAAGCAAAAGCACATATGGGGTGTCTGACGGAATAAAAGTAGCTTAAAAAACGGGAGCCGTGGATGGACACCAGTAATTGGTCATGCATCAGAGGAGAGTCAAACACACCCCCATGCCATGACAAATGGGAGTGCAGCAAATGAGTGTTACGCGGAAGCTAAGAAACGGTGGGCTATGGACAGTCTGGAAGTCCATTGTATGTAAACAGAAGTCTTGCAGAGACAGCGCATACACTGTCGAGGAGAATCCTAATACAGATACATACATGACAAACAACATAAGATTTTTCCATTTTTGAACCAGAATGGGTGGACTATGTTCTCCTTTTTTTAAGCTTTTTATATTAATTTCATGATTTTTTATACATTTTGAAACAGGGAATTTAAACTAGATAAAAGGTCAAGAACACAAAACTAAATAAATGACTGCATGGGACATTTTTGCACCTTGGCAGAGGTAGACAGTTCCCCCAACAATGGGTTTGAAGGTCCCACTGTAGATGACCATCTTCTTGTATTATGGGCTGATTTCTGGTCCAAGCTCTATTGGCACAGCGTACCCAGAAATAATACTTAGGGGTTATTTTATTTAATTTATTTATTTCGAAGGTTTTATAGAGTGCGAAGAAGACCCTTGCAGGTATCAGAGCGCTTTACATGTCATACATTGGCAGCAAGAAAAATAAGCATAGAAGAATACAATTATAGGTGAATCAGATAAGATTCATATGAGGTGCTCAATAGTACGAAACTAGCAAAATACGATGCTCAATAATACAGCCTAGTAATTAACATCTAGTAAAAAGTAAGTAATTCACGTGAATTTGGCCATGAGAATCGCTTTCACTTCTTTTTTTAAGGCGGCAGTGGATGGGTTCGTTCTTGTTTCTGTGGGCAAAGCATTCCAGATCCTGGGAGCCATTCCAGAGAAGGGCCGGTTGTAAGTTTTTTTCTTGGCAAATCGTTGGGGTTTCACTAAAAGATTCTTGGAGCTTCTGGAAGCTCAATTACCAGCAGAGAGTACCGGTTTCTGAGCTAGATAGCCCTGGAATTGTGGTGTATGGCCTTGTGCGTCATATATGCTATTTTCAGGTGAATTCTACATTCAAACGGTAGCCAGTTGAGGGTTCTAAGGTCTGGGGATATGTGAGAGGTTGTCTTTGATCCTGTGACCTAGGGAGGCCGCATAAGGTTATTGCCCCACATTCCACCCTTGGGATTACTAGGGCCTGAACTGCTTGTTTAAAGTTGTTTGCTGGCAAGAAGGGTTTCAGTTTTCGCAGTGTGTTCAGGTGGAAATTTGCTCCTTTTGTGCAGGTGCTAATATGCTTTCTGCATTTTCGGTCTCGGTACACAGCAAGTGTCTGAGGGACACCAAAAGGCAAGATGCTGTCGGCAGGGTCTTCACGAGACTTATAGAAGTGTCTGCCGAGGCTCCCAGCTGGGTACAAGGAACTGAGCCACATCGGCTGCACATATGAGGCTGTCAGCAGACTCTTAATTGGACTCAAAGTAGCGCATGCTCGGACTGTCAGCAGAGTACAGGACACTCAGCCACATCCACCAGAGACAAGAGATTGCTAGCAGCTGCAGCATCTGACTGAGACTCTCAGCAGGAAACAAGATAGAAGAGACCGTCAGCACCATCTGCATGATACACTCAGCAGCATCTGGAAGTAGAGAGTGCAGCATCTGATTAAGACTCACAGCAGAAGACGGGGAACTGAGCGACACTGCTGAAGAGCGTGTGTTTCTCTGCCCGTGTGTTGTGTCTCTCTCTCTAAGATTAGTACACAAAGCAGATCTTCAATGGATGTTATTTTGTTCCATATTCTGGCAATTTACAGCAACGCTTTGCAGTGCACAGCGCCCTGTGTGGTAAAATTGTACTTCTAGGCACAGATATTTCCCACAAGTCCCTCTCCAGCTGTGCCTTTATTGAGAGCTCATCAGCTATTGTTTCCATAGCTGCCAAGTTTTCAATTTGCTTATGTGTGACTTTTCCAGTATGTTTACGTGTAACATGTCAATTTTTGTGTGTGACACTTTGAGTGACACCTTACTGTGAATAGATCAAATCAGTAATATCAATGCATGAGATAGATTTTACAAATGATCCTGCATAATTTGCCAGAAACTACCTTAAAACAGCTGCTGTTCTCCTTAAGCATGTATGGAAGTTTGTTAACCTGCTTCCCATTTCGAAGTGGATCATCCTGGAAACAATAGTGACATCATAATAAATAATTTAGGCTTGAGTACATATTATGTTATGCCAGTTTAACTTTAGAATGGGAACTGTCAAAAGGAGTGGGACGCTGCAAGAGACTGGTGCAGTGTGTTGCATGTGTGCAATCAGTGATGTAATACAACATGATATGGACTCTTGCAAAGGTGGTGTTGGGCCCTGAGACTCCTATATCTCAAAGAATTGTATTGGCCTTATAGTGAATAGGGGCTCCCTGAAGCATGGGCGCACACTGTGCCCCAGAGCCTGCGTTACGCCCCTGCATGTCAGCTCTGCACACCATGCACATGTTGAATAGGAGGGAAGAGCGGTATTACAAAAGGTATATTTTGCATCAAAGTTTCAGAACCTTGTTTACCTAATGAAGAGGAATGTTATCACATGCTGTAAAAGAGCACCAAAGCAGCAGGTGACCTGCTACAACCAGAGCATTTAATGCACCAAGATTTAGCCAGACAAAAGCAACAAATGAGATTTAGCCATGCGTGCTTAATGGTCAGCCCGCTCCTCGTGCAACTACATGCTCCAGATTGCCAAGCCAATTAAGTTAAAAGGCCAGAACTGGGGGAGGAGGAGCCTAGCGCGCATCCAAGATGGTCGCGTGAGCACAGGGCTCCCCGGACCCTCGCTGCTCCTCGGAATTTATCCTGACTTTATCCTGACTTGGTTGATGGAATCTGGAAGACGAATGCTGGCTGAACACTAAACTCCTTTCGGAAATCAAATCGGACCTGGCAATCCGGAGTTATGGTGGTTTGAACTTTTGAGGCCCACCCGAAGGCTGTGCCCGATGCGAGGGTGATCTGTGGAGCCGGGGCGTAGTTGAACAACAACGGCAGCGGGGCTGTGCCAGTGGCCGTCACATCACTTTCGGTTTCACTTTTGGTCTTTGAGGGGCTGGACTGTGGACTTGCTTGGTGCGACTGGGCTTTCACTTTGCCTTCGCTTGATGCCGGTGTCTTCGTCTGCTGCCAGTGTGCTCATCGACGGTGGTCCCTTCGCTCCGTCACATTGCGGCCTGTGGTGCGGACCGCGTCTGCCTGGCCTGTGCCACCTCGACGCTTCCTCGGTGGTCCCCTTCGGCGATCGAGGTTCTCATGGGAGGCAAGGGAGACCCCGAGAGGCGTAAGACCAAAACATCCCTACGTGGGGGACCGGTCCAGACGAACAACATGGACCGCTACACTCAGGGTAAAGGATCCCCCGGGACGGCCAATGTCCCCCCGGAGGACACCAGTGGTGGCCCGTCCGTTTCTCCGGATCTGTCCCTGCAGGACATCATGGGCGCCATTAAGGGCATCAGAGAGACCATCGCTACGCAGTACGAGGCCTTGGCCCGTAAAATCGACACGGTGGCCATTGACATTACGCTAATCCGGGCGGATCTCTCTAAGACCAACGAGAGGGTTCAATCGCTGGATGTGCGGACGTCCTCCCTTGGTGCGGACGTGTCGGACCTGCAGGCCACTCTCGGCGATCTCAAGTCGGCCAACGATCTGATGGCCCGGCGGCTGGAGGACTTCGAGGGACGGGCCCGTCGCAATAACATCCGCGTCAAAGGCGTTCCGGAGACCTCCGATAACCGCCCGGTTGATCTCCTGGTCGAGGAGCTCATCCTCGAACATCTTGCTCCCGCTGGCCTGAGTAAGTTTTTCGCTGTGGAGCGGGCCCATCGAGTCCCAGGTGGCCGGCCGCGACCGGGGGCCCCCCCGAGGCCTATCGTTGCGAGACTTTTCCATTACAGAGACCGAGACGCGATTCTGCAGGCCTCACGGGTCCATGGCCCGGTCCGACATGAGAACTCGTCCATTAACTTTTACCCGGACTTCACCCAACTTGTCCAGAAACAGCGGATGGGCTTCCTGGGGGTGAAGCGGCGTCTCCGGGACCTCGGTCTCAAGTACTCTATGCTTTATCCTGCAAGGCTCCGAGTGGAACATGAAGATCGGACTACCTTTTTTGACTCTCCTGCGACTGTGAGTGACTGGCTGGATTCGCTGCCGGACCGGGGTGACCGGACTGGGCCCTCTGCCGGTACCGAGGGTGGCGGGTCTCCTTTGGAGTGACTTATGGTCCCGGACTCTGCCATGTTGTACTGTTCGGCTGGGTTCTACTTCTTTTGTGCATTTTGTTTCATTATGTTGTGTGTGGGGGGCGGGCGGGGACGGGTCCCTTCCCTCCTCCGGGGTCTTTTCGTAGAATGGGGTTTGTAGGGCGACAGGCACACTGCAAGTTGGGGTGGTTTTTTGGACCGCATGGGTGCAGGGTGGGCGGTGTTGGTGTTGGGGGGGGGGGGTTGGTGGGTTGGTGGGGTTGTTTGGATTTGTGTTTTTTGTTTTCAAGGCGAAGTATTGGCTATGGTTCATCCTTGGGTGTTGCGCTCCTTGCTGGGGGGCCCTTGATCTACTGGAGGGGATGGGGGGGGACGGGTTGAGATTGATGTCTTGGAACGTCAATGGATTGGGGGACCGTATCAAACGGGGTGTTGTGCTGCAATATCTGCGTCGTCTGACTCCTGATGTGGTGTTCTTACAGGAGACGCATCTGGTTGGCAATGTTTGTCGGGCTATGAACAGGGGGGGATATCGACTCGTGGCCCACTCTGGTTTCACCACTGGTTCGAGAGGGGTAGGCATTCTCTTGCGAGCTTCACTTCCGTTGGAGATCACCAGGGTGGTCCTAGACGATAGAGGGCGCTATGTGGCTCTGACTGGGAGGTGGGAGGGGCAGTCCCTTTCCTTGATCTCGGTCTATGTTCCCCCGGGCCTCCAGAACTCCACCTTCTCAGACTTGGGTCGTATGTTGCTTGGGCTTCCTGACAGTCTTTTGCTTATGGGTGGGGACTTTAATTCGGTTGTCTCGGGTGACCTGGACCGTCATCCGCCCAGGGCCTTCCCTGCTGCCCAGGCATGGCTTGGCGGGCTCCTGGAGACCTTCGGTCTGGTGGACTGTTGGAGGTTGATGCATCCGACACAGTGTCAGTACACCTTTCACTCTGGGGCCCATGGGAGTCTCTCCAGATTGGATTATTTCCTTATGCCCGCGGCCCAGGCTACTCGGATTCGAAAGGTCAAACACCTGGCCAGGGGTATCTCTGATCACTCCCCACTGTGGTTGTTTTTTGACACTGGGTCGCGGTCCGCTGGGCGGATCGCCCCTAATAACCCTTGGTACCTGCGAGACCCCAAGATCCGTGATAGCCTGATTAAGTCGATTGATCAATATTTTCTTGAGAATGAGGGGTCGGTGTTGTCCTCGGTGTCCCTGTGGGAAGCTTTCAAAGCAGTGCTCCGCGGGCATGCCCTGTCCCAGATAGTGGAGGCCAAGAGGGTTAAGAGCGAGGCGGTTGTGACGCTGGAGACTGAAATATCGGGGCTGGAGGCAGCCTTGGAGGCGGGTGTCACCCCGGATGGGCTGCATGCCCTCAGCCTGAAGCAGTTTGAATATAAGTCTCTCGTCACTGATGCTGCCAAGACTATGGATAGGGAGCAGCAGGGTAGGTTGTATGACGCCGGAGACAAGGCGGGTAAGCTGATTGCCTGGTTGGACAAGAAGGAGAGAGTGAATCGTGTGGTCCCGGAGCTTCGGGTGTCGGATGGAGTGTGTGTGACTGAGCCTGGTGAGATTGTTGAGTGTTTTGCTGATCACCTCCGGGCAGTGTACTCCCCGGTGTCTGATAGAGATGAGGACGACTCTCGTCTTCTGCTTCGGGATATTGCCCTGCCCGGCTTATCCGTCGAGGACCGCGAGCTGATGGATGCCCCTTTGTCTGTCGAAGAGATAGCTACTGCGATTCGCTCCCTCCGCTCGGGCAAGGCTATGGGCCCCAACGGTCTGCCGATTGAACTATATAAGTTGCGCCCGGATAAAATCGCGCCTTTCCTCCGTCATATGTTTCAGGAATCGCTCGAGAAGGGTTCCCTTCCTGACGACCAGCGTCTGGCTACTATAGTGGTGATTCCCAAGGAGGGTAAGCCACGTGACCGCTGTGCCTCATATAGGCCTATTTCCCTGCTGAATGCCGAACCCAAAATCCTTGCTAAGGTCCTCGCCAATCGCCTGCTTAGCGTTATATGTGATTTGATACATCCGGATCAATGTGGCTTCATCCCACATCGTAATACCGCTCTCAACTTACGGCGTCTGCACGGTGTCCTCGCTAGGGCTGAGTACTTCGCCGAACCGGCCATATTGGTTTCCCTAGACGCCACGATGGCCTTTGATACCATTGAATGGCCATTTCTTTGGGCCGTCTTGGCGAAGTTTGGTTTTGGGGAAGGGTTCCTTAGCTGGGTGAAGCTCCTTTATGCTGGACCAATGGCTCAGGTTGTTGTCAATGGGCGGGTTTCTCGGCCTTTCGCTCTCGGGAGGGGAACTAGGCAGGGGTGCCCGTTGTCCCCGCTGCTCTTTGCTCTCGCCCTGGAACCGCTCGCTGCCTGGCTCCGTTGGGAGCCCTCGATTAGGGGGCTCCGGTGGGCCCCGGGCTTCGAGGATCGGGTCTCATTGTACGCGGATGATATTCTCTTGTATCTCACCTCACCGCGGAAGTCGCTCAATGTTCTCTTTGATGTCCTTACTTCCTTCGGGAAAAACTCGGGTCTGATAATTAATTGGTCCAAATCTTGTGTGTATCCTATCTCTGGTGGTCTTCCTCTCTTGCCGCCTCGGCTTCCGCTCCAAATATCTCAGTCCGGCTTTAAATACCTGGGGGTGTACGTTTCGTTGGATCCGGCGGTCCGCTATGAGCAGAATCTCCTGTCTCCACTCCGGCGTTTGAGGGCAGATACGGCTCGGTGGTGTAAGCTGCCCTTGTCTCCGCTTGGTCGCGCGGCGCTGTTTAAAATGATGTCCCTTCCCAGATTCCTTTATGCACTCCAGAACTCCTTCGATGTCATTCCTGCGGCCTACTTCAGGGAGGTGGAGAGTTTGCAGAGGAGACTGGTTTGGGACGGGCGATCGCGTATCGCTTTGGCCAAGCTGACTCTTCCCTGGTATGACAGGGGCATTGCGCTTCCTGATATTAGACGGTACTATTGGGCCTCCCAGCTGTCTGCCATTAATCATGCTACGTACGCTCCTGGTTTGAACCCGGCATATGAGATGGATAAATTCCTGCTTCCCGGCGGTAACTATAACAGAGCGCTTTACTCGCGGTCCGCTGGTAGGACCCTTACGGGCCCTACCAGGATTGCGGTCCGTGTATGGAAGGCGGCTAACGTAGCGATGGGCTGGAGTGAGCGTTTAACGTGCGCCACTCCTCTATTCGACTCGGACCGCTTGGGAAGCCTCTGGACAACGAAAGGCTTCGAGCGCTGGGATACGATCGGCATCAGCAGAGTGGGGGACCTGTGGGTTAAAGGTGCGGTTAAATCCTTCGCGGCGCTTCAGCGCGAGTACGAGCTTAGTGACAGAGAGTTCTTCCGTTATGCACAGGTTCGGCACGCCCTGCTCTCGGTCTTTGGGGAGGGGACCACGGTCCCTACTTCTTCGCCTCTCGAGGACCGCATACTCGATGGTCACGTCCCCGACAGTACTAGCTCCCTGATTTACAAAAAACTGATAAACAATCGGGCTGACCTCTTGGTGCGTCTTCGGGAGGCATGGACGGGAGATGGGGTGGAGCTGGACGACGAGGACTGGCAGACTGCACTGTCATCCCCTAAGGAGGTGGCCATCCCGGCCCGTCTCCGCCTGGTCCAGCTTAAGATTCTCCATCGTGTATATGTGACGGGCCCCCGCTTGGTCTCGATGGGGTTTTCAGACGACGGACTCTGTAAGCGTGGCTGCGGGCTCAGTGCCACTTTTCACCTGCCATGGCGGATGAATGGCTGGACGCTCTGCCTCGACGACGCACGGAAGAGGACACTGCCGTAGACGGGGACAGTGGCCGGGATGAACAAGGTTGATGTATTCGGAACCGGACTGACTCGGACTGACTTTAGATAATGACCTGCAGTAAACACGGAGGTTGTGGGAGGACGAGGGGAGCTCTTTCCTCCCTTAGGGTACTTTTTGTAGATTTTGGGTTTGGTAGGGCGACAGGCACACTGCAAGTTGGGGGGGCTTTGTAAGCTGCAGCAGGGGTGCAGGGTGGGGGGGGTTTCCGGGATTTTGGGGTTGTTGTTGGGGGGTTTGTTTCAGCAAGGCATAGTGATTATTTCCAGGACTGTTCCATGGGGGCTCTTCGGGTGTGGGGTGGGCCTCTTTACGTTTGGGGATGGGGGGTAGGGGTTTAAGTGTTATAAGCTGGAATGTGAATGGTTTGGGGGATCGCATTAAGCGTGAGATTGTTTTGCAATTCTTGAAACGGTCATTGCCGGATGTCGCCCTGCTGCAGGAGACGCATCTTATAGGTAATACGTGCTATGCCCTGAATAGGAAGGGTTATAAATTCATAGCTCATTCGGGATTCTCCTCTGGGTCCAGGGGTGTGGGCATCCTAGTCATAGCCTCGCTACCATTTGAGGTGGACTCCACCATTGTTGATGATAGGGGGAGGTTTGTGGCGGTGGCGGGGCGGTGGGAAGGAAGAACTTTGGTTTTAGTTTCGGTTTATGTCCCGCCGGCCCTGCAGGCCTCCACTTTCACAGATCTGGGTTGGGCCCTGCTGGATCTCCCGGGGGGTATGCTTGTAGTGGGAGGTGATTTCAACGCTGTTGGCTCCGGCCTGCTGGATAGATACCCGCCCAGAGACACGGGGGGGGCTCAGAAGTGGCTTCCAGACTTTCTAGATACGCTTGGCCTGATAGACTGCTGGAGGCTCCGGCACCCCACACAGAGCCAATACACTTTTCACTCCGGGGCGCATGGTAGCCTTTCTAGGATTGACTACCTACTCACTCTGGCTGCGCATGCCTCATTGGTGTCTGAGGCTAGGCACATGGCGCGTGGTATATCTGACCATTCGCCGGTGTGGGTCAGGCTGGATCTGGGTCGAGAGGGAGGGGGAAGGGTGGCCCCTATCAACCCTTGGTATTTCCGAGACCCCAAGATGCGCAGCGCGCTGGTAAAGACAGTAGAACATTTTTTCAAGTACAATCAGGGATCCGTGGACTCGGCAGTGTCGCTGTGGGAAGCATTTAAGACCGTGCTGCGAGGGGAAGCCCTCTCCCTTGTAGTGGCTGCCAAGCGGCGGAGAGATGGTGAGGTTTTGCAGGTTGAGGAGGAGATCGCGGCTTTGGAGGGAGCGCTGGAGGAGGAGGTTACAGAGGCCTCACTGCATGAGCTGTGCTTGAAGCAATCCGAGTATAAGGACCTGGTGACGAATGCCGCTAAGACCCTCGGTAGGGAACAGCAGGGCCGTCTGTATGATGTTGGTGACAAGGCCGGGAAACTCCTGGCTTGGCTGGACAACAAAGAACGGGTCAATAGAGTAGTGCCGGAGTTGACGGGAGAGGGGGGAGAGGTGATTGTGGAACCTGAGAGGATTGTGCAGTGTTTCTCGGACTATTTCCGTATGGTTTATGCCTCAGTGTCGGACAGGCCGCCCGAGGACTCGCATGACCTCCTGCGTGATATTGCATTGCCCTGTCTCTCTGATATAGATAGGGACGATCTAGATGGTGACATAACGGTCGATGAGGTGGCGGGGGCTATCCGCGCGTTGAACTCGGGCAAGGCCTCGGGTCCGAACGGCTTAGCCGGTCGACCTGTACAAGCTATTTCCGGATAGGGTTGCCCCTCACCTGCGCGCCATGTTCGTGGAGGCGCGGGGGAGTGGGGCCCTCCCGTTGGATCAGCGACTGGCGACGATTGTGGTTATACACAAAGAGGGCAAACCCCGAGATAAGTACGCCTCATATAGGCCTATCTCACTCCTTAACGCAGAGCCGAAAATTCTGGCTAAAATCCTGGCGGCCCGTTTGATCAGGGTACTCGGTGACTTGGTCCATCCGGATCAATCCGGATTCATCCCGCACCGTAACACAGCGTTAAATCTTCGGCGCCTACATGGTGTAATCGCCAGGGCGGGCACGCTGCGTGAACCAGCTATTGTGGCGTCTCTCGATGCCACGATGGCCTTTGACACGGTGGAATGGGCATATTTGTGGGCCGTGTTGACCAAGTTCGGCTTTGGCCACGGTTTTGTGAGTTGGGTGAAGTTGCTGTATGAGGGCCCTCTTGCGAGTGTGGTGGTAAATGACCGGGCGTCGACTCCGTTTCAGCTTGGGAGGGGTACTCGGCAAGGTTGTCCCCTGTCGCCATTGCTGTTCGCCCTCGCCCTTGAGCCGCTGGCTGCGTGGATACGCTGGCACCCGGATATACGGGGACTTAGATGGTCGCCTGAGCACGAGGACCGTATATCGCTCTATGCTGATGACATCCTGTTGTATCTTGCCTCACCCAAGAAATCACTTATAGTGGTCTGTGACGTACTCACATCTTTCGGTAGGAACTCGGGTCTCGTTATCAACTGGAGTAAATCGTATTTATATGTTCTTAGTGGCGAGGTTCCACCGATCCCTCGAACTTGTTCGATCCAGGTTGCTCAGCAGGGCTTCGTGTATCTGGGGATCTTTATCTCCATGGATTCTGCCGTGCGATATGAGAGGAACCTGCTCCCCCCCCCCTAGCGCGCCTGAGGCGGGATGTGGAGGGCTGGCGGAGGCTGCCGCTCTCCCTCGTTGGGCGTGCGGCCCTGTTCAAAATGATGTCTCTTCCCCGGTTCCTCTACGCGCTGCAGAATACTTTTGATTGGGTACCGGCCAACTACTTTCGGGAGGTCGAAGGCCTCCAACGAGCTTTGCTGTGGGACGGGCGGCCGCGAATAGCTATTGCAAAGTTGACGCTCCCATGGTACGACGGGGGTATTGCGCTTCCAGACATCCGACGGTACTATTGGGCCACCCAGCTGAGTGCGATTAATCATGGGTTTTATGGCCCGGCCCTCAGCCCTGGGTATGCCATGGACAGGTGGTTGCTGCGTGGTGGTAACTATTACAGGGCGTTGTATTCGCGGTCCCTGGACTCGTCCCTCACGGGGCCCACTGGTGTGGCGGTGCGTGTGTGGAAGATGGCAACTGACTCGCTGGGCTGGAAGGATAGGCTCACCCTCGCTACCCCGCTGTTTGAATCTGAGAGATTGGGTAGGCTTTGGCACACAAAAGGCTTTGACAAATGGGACTTGATCGGCATCTCCAGGGTCGGAGATGTCCTGATTAAGGGGAGGGTGAAGTCCTTTGAAGAGTTGCAGAAGGAGTATGAACTGGGGCCATCTGAGTTTTTCCGCTATATTCAGGTGCGTCACGCCCTCCGATCAGTCCTCATAGAGGGTGAGAAGGTGCCTGAGTCCTCTCCTTTGGAGGACCGGGTCCTTGATGGTCATATGCCCGAGAGCACGATCTCGCTCATCTATAAGAAACTGATAAACGTCCGGGCGGATATGCTTCTGGGGTTGAGGGACCAGTGGTCTAGGGATGGCCTCGAGTTGGATGACGAGGATTGGCAGTCTGCTGTTTCCTCTCCTAAGGAGGTTGCGATCCCGTCGCGTCTGAGGCTGGTGCAGCTTAAAATACTGCATCGAGTGTACGTGACGGGGCCAAGGTTGGTTCACATGGGATTCTCGGAGGACGGCCTATGCAGGAGGGGATGTGGTATGGTGGGTACTTTCCTGCATATCATTTGGGAATGTGGTGTCATCACGGAATTCTGGCGGAGAGTCCATGCAGTGATGGGGGAGGTGACGGGCATTGCTATGCAGCCGGAAGCGCGGTGTTGTCTCCTGAATGTCTGGGGGCCCACTGAACACAATGCGGCGCAGACCCAATGGGTGACTCTGGGCAACATGGTCGCTAAGAGAGATATAGCGCGATTGTGGGGATCCGTGGGCCCCCCCACATTGACCGCGTGGAAAGAAAATATGGACTGGAGTATGCTAAGGGAGAAGACGGTATATTGCGCTAGAGGCCGCCCTCGGAAGTGGCATGCCATCTGGGGGCGGTGGAACCAATACAGGGGGGGAATTTGTCTTGCCCCTGATCTGGATCCCCCCGAGGAACAGCTTTCCTCCTAACCTTCTTTCCAGCTCAGTATGGTTAATGGACTTCTTTGGCCCCTGCTGTCCCCCTTCTTCCTCTTTTCACGATACTGTAAATGGTAGATGATTGGGGTCCTGCCTCCCCTGGGGGGCTATCACCATGGGCATTCAGTGTTCTTGCCTTGCTGGGGGTTGTTGTGTGTTTTGTGTTTATTTAAAAAATGGAATCTTTGCACTCCTCCTTCACTGTACTGTGGACGCGTCTCTGTTCCTCTTTACCGAAGCTGCCGAACCTCCGGGTTGTCGGCTGAATAGCTGTGTCCAGACTTTTGAAAATAAAGGTTTTTAAAAAAAAAAAATGTTGTTAGGTTCCCTGTGTGGAACACAGAATGTACGGTTACAGCAGTTGTTTTAAATGTGGTAAAAAAGGACATCTTGCATGTGTGTGTAAAGTCATAGGGTCACACAAAGGAATCAAACAAACTGTTAGGTCTATCGAAGAAGATTTTGTTGACTCGAGTGAAGAGAATGATGTTTTATTAATGTTGTCTTCGTCGTCCTTGCAATCTGAGGGAGTGGTTGAGATAGCATCTATGGTTGGATCACGCAAAAGGAAGTCTCCTGCGTGTGTTATTTTTTTTTAAACTTATTTTTATTGCCATTTTTACATTAGACACATTGTACGTCTCCTGCGTGTGTTATATGTGTGAATGGAATTTTTTTTAATTTCTTGGCTGATTCGGGTTCTCCATTTACTCTCCTCAATGCCAAAGATTTTGGTGGGTTGGAAGACATTCAATTACACCAGTCTAACATTAGAATGTTTGCCTATAGAGGCAAAAGAGTGGAAGTTATTGGCAAATTTGAGGCCAACTTGGAATTTTGTGGGGATTTTGCCACCGAAATTGTATACATTGTAGGAGGATGGTGCAAATTTGTTGGGGTTAGGTGGAGCAAGGAGAGCTTGGCCTCATTCTCGATCCCAACCATCCCGACATGGTTTTGTCAAGACATGAGACACGTAAATTTTCCAATCCATCCTCACCTTCCAACTCTTCTGGCACAGTGATGGAGGGGCACTTATCTGGTGAAGAGTGGATCCAGAAGTATCCCGAAGGTTTTAGCGATAGTCTAGGCAAGCTGAAGTTTTTTCAGCACCGCATTATCCTTAAGAATGGTGCGATGGCAGATACACACAAGGTGCGTAAGGTACCCCTGAGTCTGCGTGTTGAACTAAAGCGTGAACTGGAACATTTGTGTGTCATGGACGTAATTGAGCCCATTGAGGGGTCTGAATGGTTAGCCCCTATAGTTTTAGCACGCAAGGCTATCAAATCCCTTAGAATGTGTGTGGACCTTTGTGATCTGAATAACAACATTTGGGTTAATCGCCAGCCATTGCCCAACATTAACAGAATGCTGGCAACATTAGATGGTGCCAAGTATTTTTCTTCATTCGACATTTCCTCAGTGTTGGAAATACTCCACTCCCACGCCTGAAGAGGTTGGTGGTAACGGGGTCTTTCCAGGACATACAGTGGTAGCTTGGCTCGAGTGGTCAGGAATCAGGCACCGTGCTAAGCATACGACATACCCATACAATAACCATGCGTGCATCCGTTCCAAAAACGACTCTACACCGTAAAAATTATGAAAATATCTCTGTGTTTATCTTCTTTTCTCTTAGTTGCTGATTAGATAAATAATAACACAATCACAATATACAAGGCTTTTTAAATAGTGCAGGTCAAATAATTACTGTCTTAATGATTCAATAAATAGGGGTGATCATAAATAAGGAAGGCATAAATATAAGTGCGATACATACAGGCAATTAAATATTCTGAGGCAATAAATACTGCAAACCAATAAATATTGTGCGACAATAAATACTGTGGAACAATAAATACAGTGGAGCAATAAATAGGTTAAATACAATAAATACAGTGCTCTCAATAAATAATTAAAAGCTGACAGTGACACTCATAGAATCAGATCACATGAAACTTTCTATGGGCTGATTTGGCCCAGGCACAGCTTGTAGTTATGTGGATGGCTTGAGGGTGTCTACTCCCTGGCTTGGACAAGGCTGAGGCCTAAACTGAGGTAGATCAAGGGGGGGATACTAGAGACCTGGCTCTCTCACTCTACACAACCCCTCTGAATTAGTCTCAGCTCACGCCTGGCACAGTCCAGCTGGTTCCAGCACCTCCCTAGCCCCTTAGAGTTGTCTCTCAGGTCTCCACAGGGCCTTAGGCGCCCTCTACTCCACTTACTGCCCTTTTTCTGAAGCTCCGACGCCGCTGGAGTCGTGTCGACGCCGTGAGGCGGTTCCGGTTCGATGTCGGCGGCCTCGGCACAATGTCAGTTCTTGACGACGCCGGTAGGCGGTTCCGGTTCGATGTCGGCGGCCTCGGCTCGATCTCGACCTCCGATTCGATGACGTCGGGCAGTCTTGGCTCGATGTCGACTTCGGGCGGCTCCGGTCCGATGGCGACCTCAGGTTCGATGACGTCGGCCGGCCTTGGCTCGATGTCGACTTCCGGCGGCTCCGGAGTGCGATCCTCACTCCCGACCTCCGGTGCTCCTCTCCTCAGGTTCCGGCGACTCCGGAGTGCGACCTCACTCCCGACCTCCGGTGCTCCTCTCCTCAGGTTCCGGCGACTCCGGAGTGCGATCTCCACTCCCGACCTCCGGCACGCTTCACCTCGGTCTCCGGCGACTCCGGAGGGCGGACTTCACTCCCCCGTCGACGCCGCTCACTCGACCTCGGGTGACTTCCTCCTCGACCTCTGGTACTCCTCACGACCTCCGTCGGCGCCCTCTCTCGACCTCTGGCGGCTCCGGGTACGACGTCTGCTTTTCCAGTCAGCGCCGCTTCTCCACCTCGGGCTCCGGGTCTCAGGCTACTTGACGTCAGACTCCAGGGAAACCAGTATCCAGGTCAGGATCTTGCTGTTCTTGGATTCTAAGGCCTGTTCCTGCTGTCCAGGTCCTTAAGATGGTTTTTCTTGCTTCTTCCCACACAGGGCTCCAGGCTGGGCTCAGTCAGTAGGGACTAGTATCAAGGGTGGGTTTATGGACCCCACTCCAGGCACAAGTTTCCACCCCTGCTGCCTCACTCCTTCCTCCTTCAGGTTTCTGCTGCTCACTCTTCACCAGTCAGGTGCCAACTGCCAGCTCCAACTGCCAACTCTCTGTCTTAGCTTCCCAACATTCTAAACCGCCTCCAACTGTCACAGGGTTCTGGGATGTTCTGGAAGGTGCTAGTAGGTTCCAGTGGGTGCTGGTGATGTCACAGGTGGCCACCATTTTGTGCTCCAGGCCCTCAGACAGAAGTTTCAGGGGTAGATAAAATGGCTCCCTGAATCTGCAGCAACACTAAAAAGTCTGGTGGTTCCCAAAAAGGAAAAATTCAAACAGGGTTTGAGGCAAAAGTGGGACAAAATAAATAATGATGAGGAGGGACCACCCAAAGGGCTGACAGGTCTAACACGCGTCCCCCCCAGCTGAAAGTGGGGAGAGCTACCCAACCCCTTGGGAGTTCTCATCACTAAGGCGGAAATACCTTGAGAGACCGTCTGCATTGGCGTGGTCCACTCCAGGCCGATGTTCCACCTGAAAGTCCATTCCCTGTAGGGAAATAGACCACCTCAACAACTTGGGATTCTCCCCCTTCATCTGCATCAGCCAACGAAGGGGTCGGTGGTCAGTCTGAACTAGGAAGTGCGAGCCGAACAGATATGGCCGCAACTTCTTCAGAGCCCATAGCACTGCAAAGGCTTCACGCTCTATTGCACTCCACTTCTGTTCCCTGGGGAGTAGTCTCCGGGATAGGAAGACCACGGGTTGATCCAGACCCTCTTCATTGAGTTGTGATAATACTGCCCCAATGCCATGTTCTGATGCATCTGTCTGGACAATGAACTCCTTGGAAAAGTCTGGGGCCCTTAAGACCGGGGCCTCGCACATGGCTTTTTTCAATCTCACAAAGGCCTGCTGACAAGCCTCCGTCCAGACTACCCGTCGAGGTTGTTTCTTGGACGTGAGCTCCGTGAGGGGGGCTACGATGGTACCGTATCCCTTCACGAAGCGGCGGTAGTATCCCGTGAGGCCCAGAAAAGCTCGGACCTCAGTCTGAGTCTTGGGGGGTTCCCAGGCCATGATGGCCTCGATCTTCGCCTGGAGGGGTTGCACCGCTCCCCTACCCACCAAGTGTCCAAGGTACACTACCGACCCCTGCCCGATCTGGCACTTGCTGGCCTTGATCGTCAATCCAGCTTGTCTCAGGGCCTGGAGAACAGCTTGCAGGTGACGCAAGTGATCCTCCCAGCTGTTACTGAAGAAGGCTATGTCATCCAGATAAGCAGCAGAGAAACTCTCCATCCCGGTGAGGATCTGGTTTACCAGGCGCTGAAACGTGGCAGGTGCGTTCTTGAGCCCAAAGGGCATCACACAGAACTGGTAGTGGCCATTGGGTGTGGAGAAGGCTGACCTTTCCCTTGCTCCATCAGTCAAAGAGATCTGCCAGTACCCAGAAGTAAGGTCAAAGGTACTTAGATATTGGGCAGCTCCCAGCCGGTCAATCAATTCATCCGCCCTAGGGATCGGATGAGCATCAGTTTTGGTCACTGAATTCAGTCCCCGGTAGTCCACACAGAACCTCAGTTCTGGTTGGGCACCCGGTGGTGCAGCTTTTGGTACTAACACCACCGGACTAGACCAGGGGCTGCTAGAAGGTTCGATCACTCCTAGCTCCAGCATCTTAGTGACTTCACTGTTAATGCTGGCCTTCACCTTGTCTGACATCCGGTAGATCTTGGACTTCACAGGTGGGCTGTCTCCTGTGTCCACGTCATGGACGCACAGGTGAGTCCTACCCGGGACAAGGGAGAACAACGAAGAGTACTGCCCCAGGACCTGGCGACAGTCCTCCTGCTGTTCAGGAGTTAGAGATGGGGAGAGAATCACTCCCTCCACCGACCCATCCTTCTCTTGAGACGCAAACAAATCGGGGAGAGGCTCGCTTTCCACGTCCTCTCCTCCGTCAGTCACCATCATCAAGATGACTTCGGGCCTCTCGTGGTGGGGTTTGAGGCGGTTGGCGTGCAGCACTCGTAGGGGCTGACGAGGGGTCTTCAGGTCCACCAAGTAGGTAGCCTTACCCTTCTTCTCCAACACCTCAAAGGGTCCTGACCTGCGATCCTGGAGGGCACTAAGCTCTCCTGGTTCGATCACCCACACCTTCTGGCCAGGCTCCAACTCCACCGGGTGAGCATTGTGGTCATACCACGCCTTCATCACTGCTTGGCTGGCTTCCAAGTTGTCAGAAGCTTGCTTCCACAACTTAGCCATTTGGCTCCGGAAGGCCAGCATGTAGCTCACCACATCCTGGGGAAGCTTTCTGGGAGTTCTTTCCCATCCGTCTCTCACCAGGTTGAGAGGTCCACGTACAGGGTGCCCATACAGAAGCTCAAAGGGGCTGAAGCCCACTCCCTTCTGTGGCACTTCCCTGTAAGAAAAGAGTAAACAGGGTAGGAGGACGTCCCATTTCCTCCGCAGGCTTTCAGGCAGACTTCTGATCATGCCCTTCAAGGTTTTGTTAAACCTCTCCACCAGACCATTGGTCTGGGGGTGGTAAGGAGTGGTGAACCGGTATGTCACTCCACACTCCTTCCACATCGCCCGCATGTACGCTGACATGAAGTTGGTCCCCCTGTCGGACACAACTTCCTTGGGAAAACCCACTCGGGTAAAGATTCCCATTAGGGCCCTAGCCACAACAGGTGCTGTTATGGTCCTCAGAGGTATTGCCTCTGGGTACCGTGTGGCATGATCCACCACAACCAGGATAAACCTGTGACCAGCTGACGTTGGCGGATCTAACGGACCCACAATGTCGATGCCCACCCTTTCAAAGGGGGTGCTAACGACAGGAAGTGGTTCCAGGGGAGCTTTCAGCTTCACCCCTGTTTTCCCACTGGCTTGGCAAGACACACATGTCCGGCAGTAGGTATCGGACTTTCATTTGAGGCCAATAAAAGTGTGGGACAAGACGGGCGAAGGTCTTGTCTTGCCCCAAGTGTCCTGCCAAGGGGATCTCGTGAGCCAACTCCAGAAGGAAGGCTCGATAACGTTGAGGGACTACCAAGGCTCGTGAAAATCCGTGTAGGGGTGCCTCGGGTTCACTGTAGAGGAGGCCATCCTCCCAGTAAACACTGTAGTTCCCTTCAACGTTCCCTGCTGCCTGGGCTTCGGCCTGTCGCCTCAGCCCCTCAAGGGTAGGGCACTCCCTCTGGCCCTGGCAGAATTCCTCCCTGGACGGGCCTCCCTCCACGTGCCACTCGGCCGGGATGGGTAGGTCCTCCAGTTTGGTAACGTCCCCCACCGCAGACTCCTGGTCCACCACCTCCGGTGGCCTATCCGTCCTACGGGGTGTGGACGCCGAGGCAGGCTCCTCCTGTCCTCGGTTCTTCCCTTGACTGGCAGCTGGCTGGGCCTTTGTTCCAGGCTCCAGCCGAAACGTACTCCCTCTCCGGGTAGTCGCGGACCCTGTGCTCACACAGGCCCAGTCAGGTGTACCCAGCATCTCAGTGTGAGTCCGGTATTCCACCTCCTTCCAAGCGTTGTGCTCCATGTCATTCCCCAGTAGACAATCGACTGGCACGGCAGGGCTTACGGCAACTCGAAGTGAACCTGCAACCCCCCCCCATTCAAAGGGAACCTCGGCCACTGGATAGTGGCCTGTTCTGCCGTCAGCCATCGCGGCTGGGTGGAGTACATCGGGAATTACCTGCTCTGGAGACACCAGTTGGCTACGCACCATAGTCATACTGGCTCCTGTGTCTCTCAGAGCCTCCCCTCTTTGGCCGTTGATGGTGACCCACTGCCCATACTTTACGGTATTTGCGGGCACCTGGATCTTAGGAACCATCTCCCGTTCTCCCAGGGACACTAAAGTGACACCCGCCCACTCCCTTCCCTTAGTTAAGGGCATCTCCTCCCCGAGCACTACACTAGCTACTCCGGGGGTCTTTCCTCCAATGGGAGGGGGTGGTCGTTTCAGGCACTTCGGATCTCCTTTATAGTGTCCAACGCCACCGCACTCGTAGCAATGGACAACCCTTGGCTGCTGACTCTGGCCAGGATTAGGGTTTCTGGGTGGGTTAGCCCTAGGGGTGAATCCTGTTCCCTTCCCTTGGAAGTTATTTTGGGGGCCTTTGGAGAACTCCTTTTTCTTTTTCCCCTCCCTCTTTCTTCTGGGGGGCGCCCTGTCCGGCCTTTTGAGTATCCCCTCCAGTCCCCCTTGTGGACACCCGGGTACTAGCCCAAATGTCCGCCTCCTCAGCAAGCTTCCGGGGACTGGTCAGCTTGCTATCCACCAGGTGTTGACGCAGTTCAGGGAAACATTTCTCGAGCAGGTGTTCCTTCAGTACTAGATCAAACAACCCCTCGTAGTTCCTCACTTCACTGCCCTGAATCCAACCCTCTAGTGCCTTCTTTGCATAGTCCAGGAAGTCCACCCAATTCTGTGTGCCCAGTTTGTGACTACCCCTGAACTTCTGTCTGTACTTTTCGGGTGTTAGTCCAAACTTCCTTATGAGCGCCAGTTTCATGGTGGGGTAGTAGGTCTGCTCATCCTCTTCGAGGGCCAATAAAGCATCCCTACCAGCTGGAGGCATGTACTTGTACAATCCCCCTCCCCAGTACTTCTCTGGAACCCCATGGGCCCTTAACGAGACCTCATAGGCCGCTAGCCACTTGGCGATATCGTCACCCACCCCATAGCTAGCTACTATGTCCTTTGGCAGGTAGGGTTTGGGTTCCCTGGTGTACTCTCGTTCTTCGCTGCCACCGTTAGGTACAGGGTGGGCCCCGATTCTCAGGATCTGAAGATCTATCTCTTTCAGCCTTATCTCATGAGCCATCCTCTGTTCCTCCTTCTCCTTCTCCAGCCTTGCTAAGTCCCATGTGAGCTGCCTTTTCTCCCTCCGGTCTGTTAACTCCACTTCAGACAAGCCACCGCTAGAGGCACTGCTGCCCTTCCTGGAAAGTGTCCTGGGCCCCGCTGACAGGTTCCCCACCTCCGGTTGGTACAAACCAGCTCCCTCACTGTCGGGCTCTCTATCCCTGTCCTCCTCCTCAGCCTTGCTTTCCCGGCGTGCCTCCCCCCAAGCCCTTAAGCTGGTTTGGAGTGCACCCTTCTTTGCTCCTGGGGGACAATACACCCCCTCCCGCTGACAAAACTCCCTGAGTTGGGCCACAGTGTACGTTTCTAAATTCTCCAGTACAAACTCCATCTTGTCCACTCAGGTCAGAGGACAGTTATTTGCAGTAACTATGCAGGGGGGTACCTTATATAATACCTCCTCCCACCACCAGAGTAAATTTGGAAAAAACAAAAACCCACAATTAGGAAGGCCGCTTTGAGAAAACTCCCGGTGTAGGCCTATGGACTACCCACAGTTATTGTTGAGTATACGTAGGCACAGCTCTATCCCACCACTGAACACCAATTATGTTGCAAATACTCCACTCCCACGCCTGAAGAGGTTGGTGGTAACGGGGTCTTTCCAGGACATACAGTGGTAGCTTGGCTCGAGTGGTCAGGAATCAGGCACCGTGCTAAGCATACGACATACCCATACAATAACCATGCGTGCATCCGTTCCAAAAACGACTCTACACCGTAAAAATTATGAAAATATCTCTGTGTTTATCTTCTTTTCTCTTAGTTGCTGATTAGATAAATAATAACACAATCACAATATACAAGGCTTTTTAAATAGTGCAGGTCAAATAATTACTTAATGATTCAATAAATAGGGGTGATCATAAATAAGGAAGGCATAAATATAAGTGCGATACATACAGGCAATTAAATATTCTGAGGCAATAAATACTGCAAACCAATAAATATTGTGCGACAATAAATACTGTGGAACAATAAATACAGTGGAGCAATAAATAGGTTAAATACAATAAATACAGTGCTCTCAATAAATAATTAAAAGCTGACAGTGACACTCATAGAATCAGATCACATGAAAATTTCTATGGGCTGATTTGGCCCAGGCACAGCTTGTAGTTATGTGGATGGCTTGAGGGTGTCTACTCCCTGGCTTGGACAAGGCTGAGGCCTAAACTGAGGTAGATCAAGGGGGGGATACTAGAGACCTGGCTCTCTCACTCTACACAACCCCTCTGAATTAGTCTCAGCTCACCCCTGGCACAGTCCAGCTGGTTCCAGCACCTCCCTAGCCCCTTAGAGTTGTCTCTCAGGTCTCCACAGGGCCTTAGGCGCCCTCTACTCCACTTACTGCCCTTTTTCTGAAGCTCCGACGCCGCTGGAGTCGTGTCGACGCCGTGAGGCGGTTCCGGTTCGATGTCGGCGGCCTCGGCACAATGTCAGTTCTTGACGACGCCGGTAGGCGGTTCCGGTTCGATGTCGGCGGCCTCGGCTCGATCTCGACCTCCGATTCGATGACGTCGGGCAGTCTTGGCTCGATGTCGACTTCGGGCGGCTCCGGTCCGATGGCGACCTCAGGTTCGATGACGTCGGCCGGCCTTGGCTCGATGTCGACTTCCGGCGGCTCCGGAGTGCGATCCTCACTCCCGACCTCCGGTGCTCCTCTCCTCAGGTTCCGGCGACTCCGGAGTGCGACCTCACTCCCGACCTCCGGTGCTCCTCTCCTCAGGTTCCGGCGACTCCGGAGTGCGATCTCCACTCCCGACCTCCGGCACGCTTCACCTCGGTCTCCGGCGACTCCGGAGGGCGGACTTCACTCCCCCGTCGACGCCGCTCACTCGACCTCGGGTGACTTCCTCCTCGACCTCTGGTACTCCTCACGACCTCCGTCGGCGCCCTCTCTCGACCTCTGGCAGCTCCGGGTACGACGTCTGCTTTTCCAGTCAGCGCCGCTTCTCCACCTCGGGCTCCGGGTCTCAGGCTACTCGACGTCAGACTCCAGGGAAACCAGTATCCAGGTCAGGATCTTGCTGTTCTTGGATTCTAAGGCCTGTTCCTGCTGTCCAGGTCCTTAAGATGGTTTTTCTTGCTTCTTCCCACACAGGGCTCCAGGCTGGGCTCAGTCAGTAGGGACTAGTATCAAGGGTGGGTTTATGGACCCCACTCCAGGCACAAGTTTCCACCCCTGCTGCCTCACTCCTTCCTCCTTCAGGTTTCTGCTGCTCACTCTTCACCAGTCAGGTGCCAACTGCCAGCTCCAACTGCCAACTCTCTGTCTTAGCTTCCCAACATTCTAAACCGCCTCCAACTGTCACAGGGTTCTGGAATGTTCTGGAAGGTGCTAGTAGGTTCCAGTGGGTGCTGGTGATGTCACAGGTGGCCACCATTTTGTGCTCCAGGCCCTCAGACAGAAGTTCCAGGGGTAGATAAAATGGCTCCCTGAATCTGCAGCAACACTAAAAAAATCTGGTGGTTCCCAAAAAGGAAAAATACCAACAGGGTTTGAGGCAAAAGTGGGACAAAACAAATAATGATGAGGAGGGACCACCCAAAGGGCTGACAGGTCTAACAGATGCGCAGTCACTTTCACCTATTTTTTTTTTTTTTGGGGGGATAACATTTTATTGATTTTATCCGTTGCACATACAGGGTTATATTTTTAGCAGCAGCAACATAAAACACCTTACTGGATAGCATATAATAAATTACAGTATTTGGTTCAACATTTCTTTAAGTTCTTTCCGTCGCATTGCCAAATCCACCAGCGGGGATGTACACAGGGACCCTCTGTACCTATTCCACGCTTTCCATTTCTTTTCCCACTTCCTAGGGCACCCCCAAATTATGAAGACTTCCTTTTCAGCTACCATACATTTGTCTAATTCCTGTATCCATGTTCGTATGGATGGCACCGCTACGGCCCCCCAATGGCGCGCTATTTCCCGCTTGACCAGGGTGAAGCTCAGCGTCACCATCTGCTGCTCTATTTCCGTGAGGTCTGTAGCCTCCCATATGTTCAGTAGGCCCACCTGAGGCGTGAGGGTCAGAGTTTTTCCCAGTGCGGTTTGGAGTTTGGTTGTAGCCCCCTCTCATATCGGTCGGATCGCGGGACATTCCCATATTGTATGGTAGAAAGGGGCCTCCTGGTGACACCCTCGGATACATAGTGAGTCCTCCCTAGCCCCCATACGCGCAAGAACCACCCCCGTGATATAGGCCCTGTGCAGGACTTTTAGTTGGATCAGTCGATATCGGTGGGTGATCGCTGCCCCCCCTGGGAGACATCAAAGCCTCCCTTCAGTCTTCTTCTGCAATGGGTCCTACGTCGTGTTGCCACTTCTCCCGAAATGCCTCAAATTTATCAGGGAGGTTGTTACATAGCTTTTTACTTTCACCTATTCTTAACGAACAACAGTGCGATAATCTTGCCAGCTATTTTGTAGACAAAGTCGAACAAATCTACTCTGCTTTACAAAATACGCAGACAGCAGCATCTAGTTCGACTCCTCTTCTGTCTGAACCTGATCATAGAGCATGCAATCCTATGAATTTGGAAGCCTGGTCACTTCTTGATCTTACCTCTTTTAAAAAAAATTCTAAATAGTATCAAATCGGGCTCTCCCCGCGATCTAATTCCGGCTTCCGTGTTACAGCAGCTAGATTCTTCCTCTCTGCTACTTATCATGCAGCTGTTGAACGCCTCAATTCAGGAAGCTGTTGTGCCTTCTGATTGGAAGCATGCAATGGTACTTCCTCTTCTGAAAAAGGCTAATGCTGATCCTTCTCAGCTGTCTAATTTTAGGCCTATCTCCCTGCTTCCCACTTTTCCAAAGTTTTGGAAAAACACATTAATCAACAACTTACTCACTTTGCAGACTCCTTTGGTCTTCTACATCCTTCTTAATCTAGCTTTCGAACAGGTTTCTCTACAGAAACTACTCTGCTTGGAGTTTCTGAATTGTTACGGCAGCATTTGGATGTTGGGGACACCGTAGCTCTTATCTTGCTCGATTTGAGCGCCGCATTTGATACGGTGTCCCACACTGTGCTCCTAAAACTTTTACAGTCCTCTGGCATTAGCGGCACAGCTCTTGATTGGCTTGCGTCCTTTCTTACCAAGCGGACCTTTCAAGTTTTTTCTTCTAGAGCTACTTCTAAAATTTACCCTTCTTCTTATGGAGTGCCACAGGGCTCTATTTTGAGTCCTATTCTTTTCAATCTGTATGTTAAACCCCTGGCAACAATAGCAGAGGAAGCAGGACTGAGCCTGTTTTCATACGCCAATGATACTCAGATCATCTTCTCCCTTTCTTCGGGACAGCTATGTGGACCATCGGTGCTCCAGACGGGCTTAAGGAATATTGCATCCGGATGCAGAGCAATCTCCTCAAGCTCAATGGCGAGAAGACTGAGCTCCTTATCTTAGGGAAGAACAAAGATCTTTGGGGTCCTCAGCATTGGCAATGCGAGATGGGGGGCTCTCCCTCAGCCGTCAGTTTGTGTCCGTAACTTGGGAGTTCTGATTGATGCTGATCTATCCATGAAACAACAGGTTGTAAAAGTAGCTGCCACTTGTTTTACCATCCTAAAATGGTTAAAAAAAATCATTTGGATGCTCCCTGTATCCACCCAGAAAACCGTAGTCCAGGCACTTGTGACCTCGAGACTGGAATATGGTAACATTCTTTATTTGGGTGTTAACAAGGAGATCATACGGAAATTACAAGTGGTGCAAAACTTGGCTGCCAGGCTGCTTTGCCTGCTCCCTAAAAACTCCTCCACTTCAAGTGCTTTGCATAATTTGCACTGGCTTAAGATTGGAAACAGAGTGAAGTTTAAAGCCATGTGTTATATGCACAAAATTAAAATGGGCTCTTCTCCAAAGTATCTACAAACTTTGGTGCACCCCTATTTGCCCTCTCGTATGCTTCGCTCAGCTACCCAAGGCAAATTTGTGGTGCCTATCGTCAAACTTAAAAGAATGGGTGGCCGTTCTTTTGCCTCGGACCAGTGCTTTGGAATTCCCTCCCAATAGCAATCCTCAATGAATCGTCATTCCTGGCCTTTCGAAAAACTTTTAAAAACCTGGTTATTTGACCAATAGTCAGTATTTGTAACTCCTCTTCGATTGATTGATCTAGTTTTCTGTCAGTCTCAGCGCTGGGAAACCCTAGTTGGGTAGCTGTGCGCTCTACAAAATTACTATAACATAACATATGATGAGACACTGTCAACTGTTCCTGTGACAACCACTTCTCCATGAGCCAGGCAGCAGAGCACGCTGGCAGCAGCTAAACGCAAACTGCTGCTCGTTTCATTTTACAATAGTTTTAACAAATACAGGCACTTCACACTTCACCATGAATGTGCAGCTGAACCCAAAGGATCGTGAAATAGATTGAGATGTCAATCCAGTAATGCCAGGACAATCATTAATTTGCATTATTTTAACCCTTATGCTTGGCAGAGCCGTCCTTCACACACACAAACACACAAATACATACTTGCGCAGCACACACATTCTCGCCACCAAGGAACTACCCATACGGACTTACTCCCCTCTTAAGCGGGGGTCTGTATCTCAGATTGTCCTCCCTCATCGATTCCGGTGTGGATATATATATATACATTTTTTTTTCCCCCAAAGTCTAAGAATCATAACAAAAGGCAAAAAAGTAGTTAGTCAGATTCAAATAAACAAAATGTCCGGCACACATCTCAGAAAGGACACATTTTAAAGTTTAGGGACGTAAAAAACAACACACTCGACTTAGTGTAAAATGGTATCATAGGGCTGTACCAACAAAGATGCACATCATAAACCAATCAACATTGTAGAAATTGTGCTCCATAAAATAAGTTACGTTAGGAAATGCCTAAATCATGAATAAGTGTTAAATACCATTTACCTTACAAACAAGGGAAATGAGTCCGCTCTTAATTTGAACCAGTGATTGCAGGTGGGCCCACCAACATTTTTTTTTGGGAGCCAGCAGTTACTTTTCCTAATTAGACTTTCACCCAGAGCAAGACAGAGAAAAACGCCTGGAGGCTGGGGGGGGAAGAAAAAAGTTATAAAGGATAAAGCTGGGATGAAAAGGAATCAGAAAGAGTGAGATAAAGAGGCAGTGGGTGTCTAGTGGTGGATGAAAGTGGGATGACGTGGAATCAAGACTATGCAACAATGGGATTTGGCACCCCCGATATTCCTAGCACTGGCTACAGGCTTTTGACCAAAACTTAGATCCCTCGCACTTAATATTTGACAAATTAAGCACTGGAAATACCATTGCAGTATTGAAGCACACTAAGCAATATGCCATTTGAGAATAAATAAAAATACGGTTGTGGCTTGGTCAACAGCAGCCTTGAATATTACAACATATGAAAACAAAGAAATACATTTTATCCAATACAAGAAAACAACATCAAATAAACCCAATTTCTACTAGTTTATGAAAATGAAATACACAGAAAAGAAACCGCCACATAGGAAACTTGTTCATGCAATGTTAAAAGCCACATTTTCTTCAGCAGCATTCACACTGCCCAGGTGCATGGAAGGCAGGGACATGGTAGCATGTGTGCAACATAAACTGACGACTTTGAGGGATAATTTGACTTCCCACCCAATTTACAAGGCTGGAGGAGGTAATCAAATACCAGTCTACTAACAACACCATCCTGCACTCTGGTATATTCATCTGCTCTTTTCAGTAAAGCTGCAGCAGATGGATAGCGTTGGATTTGCTGGCTCGAGCACTACCAAATGACCAATCCCATTGGCACCAGATTTGGGACCGGGCTGGAGTCTAATTGACTCTGTTCCACACTACCACGCCACTAAGTAAGGAGATGGAAGCAAGTCAGAGAGACTGGTACTGTACATGCCCACATCGGACCAGTGGACACCTCCATCCACTGTCCGCCCCTCATTTTCACAAACCAGGACAGGCTATTGCTAGAGAGTGTTTCGATTGCATTATATGGGGCAGGAATTTGGGGTTACACTGATGTATATGAATTACAACTGGAACAGAATTCTTTCCTTAAAAAAGTTTTGTGTTTACCCACTTCGGCCTCTAATGCATTATGTCACCAAGAATTAAATATGAACTATCTATCCGATCTTTTGTCACTTAGACCTCTGATGGTTTGGCGGTCTATTTGGTTGAATGAAGAAAAATCCTTTACTAGGGTTATTATCCAGGATTGTATGCGACTAGATAAAGCCTTAGCAATACCCTGGATTAAATACATTATGTGTTTTTCGGATATTTTTAACCTGAATATTGTAACTGATTCGAACGCTGTTTTATTAATCCCTTAGATCGAGTTAAAAAGGGTTTTTCTAGCCTTTGTTGAGAGGAAAAGAACTGTTATTGCTGGTACTTTGTCCACTGTTATGTTTTATAACAGATATTTGTCCATGGATGGATTCCCTGTCTATTTAACTCTTGTCACCAGGCCGACACATAAATTTGTTTGTGCTGACTAGATTGAGATTGGGCACAGTGCATCATCTGGTGGCCCAACCTGTAATGAGGAAATACCCTGTAGGTCCTTGTAGTTGCGACGGGATTTCAAAGCAGAGCACAATGCACTTTATATTATTCTGCAAGCTCTACTCTAATTTTCGTATTATTTTGCTAAAACCCATGTTTGTTAAATATGGTACACGTACGGTTGAGCAAGCTATGAAACTGATTTTTAATTTACAATCGGCTGATATTTGTTTTTATACTGCTACTTTTTTAAACAAATGCATCAATGTGAGGAAAAGTATGTGTTTTTAGATGTTTATGTCATTTTAAAGGTGTAAATTATTGTTTTTTAACTATTAATACTGTTTAATGATGTGTAATTATGTCTGCTATAAGCTGTTCATATTTTGTAATTGTGATTGTGTATGCTTTGATGGACATTAATTTGTACCGAATAAAGCTGAATTGAATTGAATTGACTCAATAGGGTCAGCACAATAAACCTAGTTATTTTGGCATTGTTTTCACTGTGCTTGAGAGGAGAGGTCCTAGACCTGGAATTAGATGCTTATTATAATGATACATTCTGACCACATCAATGCCCATCAACTCTTTGTAGACAAAAGCAGGGGAGCTTGTAAGTTCGGCCATGTAACTAAGGAAATGATTCCTTTAAGCGTATGTGACGTTTTCCAGTTTGCAAACTTCATGAAATAACTTACTGTGATTCAAAGGACTGATGATTCACACACTGCTGAGCAGCAAAACCAGGCGTGATATCATTGGTTGGTCCCGTGTGGATATTAAGAAATACGGGCCTGGTAAGGGCACATTTCAAGGCCTGCTTCCCCCCCCGGTTCTCAGCATCTAAATCATACAGCCCATTAAAACCCTCTCTAGGCTCCCACAATGCTACAACATTCCTTTCCCTTTTACATTATTTTCATGCACATCTATTGTTTTTTTTATTACTCAAAAGTGTTTTACCTATCATGGTACTGATGATGTGCTCTTCCCCGCAATGAATGTTCAGATCCTAGATAATTTCCTATCGGCATTATCTCATTGCTTCTTGTACAGGCGTTCCACTTAGTAACCTTTATGAGTTGGTGTTTTAGTCCAGTCAGTTCAGCTAACTTGTTCTTGGACTACAGCTTCCAGAATAGGTAAGGGTGTCAAACGTTAGCATATCAATAAGCAATGGTGTGCCTTTTAACATGGAGTCATCTGGTACATCGTTGCGTGCCTCTAAGAAACTTTTTTTTAACTGAGAATGTGTGTATGTTATCTCAGGAGTGTCCTTGAAGAGCTCCTTAAAGGTGACTCATGCAGATAGTCTTCCTTTTATTTTTGACTCTGTCCTTACCAACACTTATGGTCTTGTTATAGATTTTGTTTAAAATATATTTATGTATTGCTTGCAGAGCGCACGTTCACTCACAACACGCATTTTAGCTCTGTACAACTATC
This sequence comes from Triturus cristatus, assembly GCF_964204655.1. NCBI lineage: Eukaryota > Metazoa > Chordata > Amphibia > Caudata > Salamandridae > Triturus > Triturus cristatus. The sequence continues at coordinate 270,169,350 of NC_140592.1, read as the reverse complement.
AGCGAATTGAAAATCACAGTGGGACCAGTTAGCAAATAAAACAGTTTTCAAGTATTTTATAAAAAAACTGAGGAGACAAAATAGTTCTCAAAGACAGCACAGAAGTAAGGCATACCACCGTTGAAGGTCAAGTGGACTAAGAGAGCGCCCTACAGATCTGTTTTTTTGTTTAAAAGCATGAAACAGAAGTTTAAAATTAGATTACGAGGCTTCTTCCAAAAGCGTGATACGAGTGATCAGTGCCATAATAACATTGTGCATGAGACAAATAGCTTAAAAATAGATTTGTTGCTTCTCTGGAAGCTCCTGACAGATTCTGGCTGGTGTAACAATCTCACATCTTTAGGTGAGCAGCTTTACAGACCGCACAGGTGTAGAATCATTAAATGACAACTTGCTTGGAATACTAACTGCCAGCATCATCTGATCCGAGCAAGTCTGCTGCTTGCAGATAATGTTGCAGACAGCCTTGTGTGCACAGGTCTTGCCAGAATGAGGTGGGGTCATGGAGGCTTGCTCCCACCACATGCTGATGAGTTAAGAAATGGGTGGGGTGCAGTCATACGTAATGCACCCTCGCTGATTGACATGCAGCCTTGGAAACCCAAGCACCCAGGCTGCTTGCAATCAGTGAGGCTGCAGTGCATCATCAGAGGGCAGTGACTTACGGTGTTGTAAGCCACCGGGTGGCCAGGGCTGAAATCAGGTAAGCCCTCTAAAACCTGCGACGGCCAGCACATGCGCTCTAGCACACATGCCTGGTTTTGCCTGACCCTCATGCAGATCGAGGGTCGCAGGTGTAATGAATTAAACAATAAGCATTCTTTAAAAGAATTAGGAAACAGTAATTGAGGTGGAAATTTAAGCAGGTGGAGCCCTGCCGCCCTAATCAGGAAAATGCCCCTGTTCACCAGAGCCCTTAAAGTAACAGTTTGTTTCTTCAGCAAACCTTTCACTTCCGACTTGATCTTCACCACCTTTTTTCCCAGTAAACTCAAAGTTGTTTCCATCGTGTTTACCATGAAACCCAAAACTCCAAACACTGACTTGGCTCTGGAACTGACCTCTCTCTGTTGATCAGAAACATCAGTCTTTCCAACAGACATAGAGCCACATGTAGTTGCTCCTTAAACTCCTCCCGACTCTGCGACATCAAGAAATCGTCCAGATACATGATCATTCTTACACCTCTCTCCCTAAGAAACTTCACCACTGGTCTCTGTACCTTTGTAAAACACCAACGTGCCAATGCCAGCCCAAAAGGAAGGCATGCAAACTGATGCAGAACTTTGAACCACCTGAACTGAAGAAATCTGTGACTCTTTCGATATCGGAACTGTAAAATACGCATCCTTCAGATCTAATTTTACCAACCAATCATTCTCCTGCAAAATATCTCTCAACGGATGGATCCCCTCCATCTTGAAATGCCTGTAAATGGGAAATTGATTCAATCCTCTCAAATGTATCACAGGCCTCCAGCCCTTGTCCTCCTTTTTGACCAAAAAAGATTGTACTTACAAAACCCCGATCTTCCACATACACACTCTCTATAGCTCCTTTCTCTAGCATCTCTTACACCTCTGCTTTAACTAAATTTTGTAACTCCTCTTGAAAGACTAACTGCCTTGGCTCCCCCACCTGCCTTGGCTCCTTTCTAAACTCTGAAACATATCCTTGCACTGTGAGATGCACCCACAGATCTCTTGTTAAAATCTTCCAATTGTTCACAAACCCCCTTAACCTTCCCCCCTACCTTTTTTGGGGTTGAACCAAAAGGAGTCTTCATATTTACCCTGAAATCCTTTCGCAAACTGCGCTCTTCCTCAGGACTGGCGTGTCCTGCTTGTTGTTCTTCTCTGGTGATAAAACCCTGTGGCGGGCTGAAAACCTCTGAATGTACCACATCCCTGGGACAGTACTGGGACCTTATAAATGATCGGCCAGGAAAATGTCTCTTTGCCAAGGCCCGATCAAAAACACTTCGCCCAAACACTCTTCTCTTAGAGGATTGACCCTTGTCTAAGCTGGTGAAGGTAGACACATACTTCCCTACCCCCTTCACCAATCTTTTTCCAAACAAATAACCCTTAGGGTCCTCCGAAGACACTTTTTTGGCAAAATCTCCCAACTTGGGACTTATGCTCATCAAGACCACTTTGCATCTCTCAGCCATAATTGCTGCATTTGCGTTTCCGAGGATACAAACTGCACTCTTCAACAATCCATGCAGCAACTTGTTGTCCATCTGCACAGACTTCATCTTTGCTTCCTCAGCCATGTCCAAAATTCTGGCTAATTGCCCCAGTATATCCAGCAAATGATCCTGACACTGTTTAATTGCCCTCTCTAACCCTTTCCTCGGATCATGACCCATCTTGAACAGGAAACTGATATTGGGATCTAAATCAGGCATCATACAAGTTTTACTCTCTACAACGGGCCGAGAGCACTCCATTACAGCCCTAGCCTCCTTCTCTAATGATCTCCTGACCCATAGTTTCAAAAAATCTGCCACATGTGGACGTGGCCATCAGTCCGCACTTCTGGGATCTCAGGACTGAGCTTATCCTCTCCTTGAGGATCCTTAACGATCCCTTTTTCCATTTTTTCCTTCTCTATCTTGTCCACATCCATGGCCCATTCATCTTCAATATAATTATCTCAAATTAACTCATTATCATTATTCCCCAAATGCAGACTGTATTCATCTGCATGAACATTCTCAATTTCCTTTGAGTCACTAAGGATACCATATGTTGTGCCGTGTTGGACATCGTCATCATTTGTGGGACTTGGCACACATTTCTCTTAAGTCAAAATCAGACACCTTCCTCAAAAAATGTTGTTTTTCTTCTCCGCTTTCCATAAACTCTGTCCTTACCTCCCTCATCTTCATCCACTAACTAATATTCATCCTCTGAAAACTCCACAGCCTTTCTTTTCCTTTTAAATGCACTCTCAAAAACATCCTTAACAGAGGTACTTACTTCCTCCTGCACAAACTTCCTCAATGAAGCATCCCCAACACCTGAAGATTCACCCTCTTCACTTAACACTAAAGTTCTTTTTTCTCGCTCAAATAGATGAAAGGATTTAAAATGTATGCCTACCCCCAGATAAATCACAGTGTGAAACTTAAAAATCTCCTTTTTGATTTTTTTTTTATATCACTCTCCGTACTGCTGCGATCCTACGTAACCTGCTAACTATCAAAATGTTGTGAGAAACAGCTGTTGTGACAGTTGGCCTGAGGTAACAATCATTTACTACCTTCTCAAATTGGCGAACTTAGCCTTCAATTCAATACTTTTCTTTCTAAAATATTCCCCTTTCTCAAAATGGCCCCTACGTGACGCCATCACGTACGGGTGCGTGACGCCATCACATTACCAACACCTCCGCCTGTTCCCCAGGCACGTGCAAGAAACCAACACAGGATTCAACCCGCGCAGGAAGGCTCACGCCAGCACCGGTCAGTGCCTGAAAGCAGTTAGCGCTGCCGAGCCCGATGCAGCCACTCGTGCCCCCACGGTAACAGTCAATTTTCTTATTTATAACTAAAAATGTCCAAAATCTATATAGTTACCGAAATGCTTCAAAGCCATAAATTGGGTTACGCCCCATAACGATCTACAGTTTAAAATTTTAAATCACCAACATACACATGCTAATTGCCAACAACCATACTGAATTAATCTCAAAACACTTCAATATTAAACAATCTTAAACTTAACCTGAAATACATACACTACAGAAAATCCATATTCACACAGTACCGATCTATCAAGGAACAGCAGATAAAAGATGAAGATGACTGCTGTGATGAGAGTTATATAGGCTTAGGGGACATTCTAGTTCTGGAATTTTGGTGTTGGTGATGTTTACTTTAAAGTGCTGCAAGGAGCTGGCAATAAAAGATATATGCATAATGCTAGCCTCCAGTCTGGACATGAAATTCACACTATCTTTCTCAGCCATATCAAAATGAAGTCTGACAGTTCATTCCCTTGTGTTCTACTGCAGCCTCCCAGAGTGTTCTAAAGAACAACTGGAGCATTAAACGTGTTACTTATGACAAAGGTATGGCACACCTGAAACCATGTTAACTGAATCAAACTGGTAAAAATTAAAATATTTAATTTAGAAAGGAACAAACTGAGGGGGTTCAGTTTGTCATAAAAATTATAGTGAGTGCTGTAGAAAGAAAAATTAGGACACATTTTAAGTGAATTCTCAAATATCTTCCTCTTCTAATTTACTAAAACATTCTGACATGCAGACAAACATGCACTTTCAACACATACAGACTGAAACATGCACTTTCAACACCAGCAGCAGACTGCCAGTTAACTCCCGGTGATCAGCAGTTTTGCTACAGGGTTCTAATGACCAACTAGAGTGCTACCATTCAGAAATTATGCCAAAGATGTGGCACATATGAACGCCATCTTGATGGAATCAAAGTAGAAAACTGAAAGCATTTTCTACTGTGGATACTGCAGTAAATGATGAGGAATAGGTAGCTTCATAACAAATAAGTCTCCGAAGAAGGCCACTGGAGAAAGAGCAGAAATATCACCCAAATATAGGCCAAAGCCCAATGACGGAAGTGAAGTGTCTAAAACACTTGATTATTATTATTCTTTTTTGCAGTTTTATATAGCGCAGACTTGACCCAAAGGAATAGGAGTGCTTTACATGAGAATCAGTAACGTTACACAAGGACACATTCATTTTGGTTTTTGGCATTGGAAGTTTAAGTGATTTGTCCAGAATCACAGGATGTTAAGCTGATGCCGAATCTCAAACGTGGTTCCCCAGTTGCAAAGTCTGCAGCTATGGCTGTAACGCCACAACCTCTTCCTTAAGTGTAACATATTATCAAGTGATCAACTGGATTAAAAAAAAAACAAAGATGACACATTATTTAAAAGTGTTTTGTTATTTGAGAGCTCAGAAAATATGTCCTTATTTTAGTTGTTTAGAACACTAACCATAATGTCTATAGGAATAAGACCCTCTAATGAGGAGGGTGCAGAGGCAACAAGTTGACCATGCTGTGCAGGCGGGATGGGCAGTGGCAGCACAACAGACCATGGAGGGCAGGGAAAAGGGGGCAGGGGCAACAGCCCAACCATGCAGTACAGGCAAGAGAAGCTGTGACAATATAAAATATCTCTGAGGGCAAATGGAAGAGGCAGTGACAGTACAACCATACATGCCAACAGACCTGTTTCAGGCAGGAAATACCTTCATTTTATTTGTCTCTGGGCAAAATCTCCTCTTTTTCAATGCAAGTCAATGGGGACAATCAATTGCCAGTTTTTTTTCAAAATCTCCCCCCCCCCCCAGTTCAAAATGTTGGCAAGTTTGGTCCATTAGATCACGGCCGGCAGGAGGAATGGGGAAGGGACACAGATTCGGATAGGAAAGGGCAGGCATCAGGGTTTGCAGCAGCACAATATTCACACAGGGCAAGCGAGACGGCAGTGCAGCAAACGGACCATGGAAAGCAATAGGGAGGGAACAGGGCCATGCACATGGACAACAGAGGGGAAAGAGGCAAGGGCAGCAACCTGACCATAGCGGACAGACAGGAAGGACAGTTGCAGCATAACGGACCATGAAGGGCAGGAGGGAGGGGACAGGGGAACTACAGCAGACAAAACAAGGCAGGAGAGCATTGTTAGGGGTCTGCACATGGAAAACGGAGGGCAGGAGGCAAGGGGCAAGAGCAGCAAGCAGACCATGTGGCAGGTGGGATGGGCACTGGAATCACAACACACCGTTGAGGCTAACAGTGAGACTATAATGGCATACACAGAACATAGGGAAGGGGGGGGGGGGGGTCAGGGACAGCTAGCTGACCACACAGGGCAGGTGGGAGGGGCTGTGGCAGAACAAAAGACCATGCATGGCAAGCTGGGGGGTTAATGGCAGCACAACAGCCATGGTGGACAAGGGAGGGGAGGGGCATGCACAAACGACCATGGAAGACAGAAGGGAGGGGTAGAGGCTGGACACAGACATAAGAGGACAGGGGAAGGAACTTCACAACAGACCATGCAGGGCAGACAGGAGAAGCAGTTTCAGCACAACCGAGCATGTAGGGCAGAAGGGAGTGGACAGGTGAAAGCCATCTGACCATGCTAGGTAGGTGGGAGTGGCAGTAGCAGCTCAACAGAACACTCAGAGGAGATAGGAGGGCGTCAGGTCCATGGAATATGGTGGGCAGAAAGGAGGGAGCAGGGGCATGCATACAGACATCGAAGGGCAGGGGGAAGGAGAGTAAGAGCAGGAAGCTAAGCTCAGAGCCTAACAGGAGGACAATGATGCTGCATAGAATTGGGGAACAGAGGGCAGGAGTGGAGAAGGATGTTTTTCCTGGTCCATTGGGTTGAGTGGGATTTGCCAGTACCCTTTACATATGACCAGAGTACTGATGTATTGGGCTTCTCCTAGTCTTTCAATCATCTCGTCAACTCAAGGGATAGGACAGGTGTCGAATTTGAATAGGTTATTGACCACTCTGAAATCTACACAAAAACGCACCAATCCATTTGGTTTTGGAACAAGCACCACAAGCAAATTGCATTCACTAAGGATGGCTATATTACCCCTAATTTTAACATATTTTGTACGTCCTCTTTTATGGCAAAACGCTGGGCCTCTGGAATTCGGTAAGGTCTTTAAAAAAAATGTTTCCAGGCTTGGTCTTGAACGTATGTGTATTACATACATGCGCCCAGGAATTCATGAAAATATTCCAGAGTACTATTTTAGCCATCCCTGGAGCTCTTGTTTTTGGTCTTAGCTTAATTCTGGATCAATACAGTGCAAGTCCTCCTTTATCTCTGTGGTTCACAATCCATAAAGGGTGGGTGTGGGCTGACTTCTTTCCATATTGTGTCTGACTAGCTCTCTGATCTCCCTTAGCCTGGTTTTTAATTGGCTCGTGTATTCTAATATATCTTTAGACTCCTCTTTCACTTGCTCCCAGGTCTCCTTGCCCATATGAAGCAAGTTCGAGACTTCCTTCCGGACAATAATTCAAAGGGTGAAAACCCAGTGCTTATGTGCTCTTTATACTGTAGGGTGAATAGAGCCATCTGTAACAACAAATTCCATTTTCTTTTCTCTAGTTCCAACAATTTCTTAATGGTGAATTTCAATGTGGTGTTATAGCCTTACACAAGGCTATCTGTTTGTGGATGATAAGCTGATGTTTTGATCAGCTGGATACCCAACTGTTGGCATATCCGATTCATTAGTTTAGAGGTAAAAGAACTTCCTTGGTCGGTTAGGATTTTCTTTGGGAATCCTATCCAAGAGAATATCTCCACCCTAGCTATGGCTATATGAATAGTGTTTGGCTGATGTACAGGAGCCACCTCTAGATACCTCACTAACACGTATCGATGCCCATTCTGGGAGGGTAACTGGGTTCCTAGAAGGTCCATCCCTACTCTAGAGAAAGGTTATTTTATAATGGCTAAGGACATAAAGGGGTGCAGCGAGGCTATCAGATATTTTTTTTCTTTTTTACATATGGCACATTCTCTTCAATACTTTTGGATATGTTTATATATCGCAGGCAAATAAAAGTGCGCGAGTATGGTTTTCTCCACCAAAATGACCCCCTAATAAACGGCTATGGGCCAAGTACATTATTTTTTCCCTAAAGGGTTCGGGGACTAAAAGCTGGCTGGGTCTTTCCCCCATTTCCTATATTATAGGCCATTTCCTTTAAAGAATTGTGGACCTACCTCCTCGGTTGCTCTGGCCCATGCTTCCTGGAGGGTGGAGTCCTCTATGTGTGCGGCCTTGAAGTTTCGATTGGATTCCCAAACTGGAAAAGGGTGCTTATCCCCAGCAGGATTTCCTATTTTGCCAGGTATCCGGCACAAGAGATGTTAGTTGAAGATAATCTGCACTGACAATTAGACTTTCTGGTAACTTGGGACTCAAGGCTTCTTTTATTGGGATTGGAGGTTCCCCTTCTTTCCCTATATCCAGATGAACAACGTGATAGGCGGTTTGTTCTCCATGAATATATTCTATAGTCCCCATTTTTAGGTCGAGCCTGGCGGCAGCGCACATTCGCCACTCGCTCTGTGAGGCATGCTGTAATAGAGTATGCAGTGGAAGCCCCGCCCACTCTCCACCCATATTTTTAATTGGCTGGTGTCATTGTCCTTCGTAAACGCTGAATTCCGATTCATTATGAAGCTTGTTAGTCCCTCCTGGGTACCGCCTTGTCTCCGTTTGTTACCACCCATAACGACTGGACCTTTTACTAGGCTCGTTACACGGTCTGCTTTATTTAGTGGGTGAGCACTATTTTGTTTATTGACATTAATGGGGACAATGGCGGCGGCTCTTTTTGGGTTGTTTTTGCATGCTGAGCCTGATTCAGGGACGCCGCGCTCTATTAAAATTTTGTTTTTAAAAGTTTGAGCGTGGCGTCCGTTTTAGGGACACCATGCTCCGTTTATTTTTTTATTTTTTACTTTAATACTGAGCGCGGCGCACGCTTCAGGGACACAGCGCTCGGTTTTAATTTTTTTTAAGTTAACTTTAATACTGAGCGTAGTGTCTGCTTCAGGGACACTGTACTCTTTCCTTTTTAAACTTTTACAATGCCAATAGGTTACAAACTCGCAATTGCGAGACCTATTGCATTGTACATGCTTGCGATAGGGTGGAGCGTAGGAGGATGGCAGGTGTCCCGGGTCGCGTGGCGCGAGGGTAGGTTGATAGCCCATTCCGGCAACAACCTTCAAGACACCAGAATCTTGGTGTCCCGGTGGCGCCACGGCCACGGATAGGAGCAGGGTATCACACCACAATAGGTTCCCCTAGGCATATGGCGAGATCGTTCTCCATATAACAGGTGGCAGGTAACAACTGTACTTACCACATTGTGTAGATCATAGACAGCTAAATAGGTCCTGAGGAATTGCCACGGATCAATAGGACCACCGGGCAAGAAACATGTCGACCAGCACAGAGGAGCTTAGCCAAGCTGAATCATAATATCAGCTAGCTGCCACTCTGTTTTCATTTTTAGTCAGGTGGAGAGCCACCCTTAATAAAATTATATTTCTGGACTCTCCAACTTGTTTTAACCCACATACCTGCACTCACATCTACACCACTAGGTTCCTCTCACACACACTGCATCATACGGCCAGGAACTAAAGATCTCCGCCAAAGAGCCCCTTTTTAGGGTGCCCGTCGGGCATTGCAGCGCCGGCCCGACGAGGAGCAGGTCCATATGATGAAGCATGACACCTAGCTTGCTGGGTGTGTGAGGACCCTAGTTCCGAATAGAGGTATTCCTCTTTCTTACGGTCTCTTCTCTGCACTCACACTCCCCTTCTCACTGAGGAACTGCATACTCTTTCTTTTCAATAGGTGTAACTCATCGCCATTGAGTTGGCCTTTGGTTGCGGGGTGACTGCAGCTCATGCAGGACGAGTTCGCACAGAGCTTGCAGACCTGACCACCAGTGGAATGCAGGATCCGCACGGGCAGAGAGTGTGTGTGTTGTATTAAGGAGGACTACTGTATATTGCCAGTGTGTTGGTCTTGGATACACAGATGTTTAAGGAACCAAGTCAGATCCAAGTGCTTTGCTTGGATGGTCTTCTTTGACGTAGCAGTCCTGTATATTGTGCACAAATGCACACACCACTCAAGCACACAGACACACTGACTTTCAACAAACACACTCACATACCCTGTGCGCAACCAACACACCCACCCCCACATTGCCCTTTGCACAGACAGGCTGGACACAGTTCTCAGAACACCAGCAGCAGCAATAAAGAACTAGGCGATTTGACAATGGCGTCACATGCTCCAGTATTCCGGATTTCGTGGCCTCATCCTCCACGACAGGGCTGCTTGTTGATGGCATAGCTCTCCAGTAAGCCGCCTGTCTGAATGTGCTTCTGCACTGCCCATTCTCATTAAGGGTGGGCTGTGTTCATGTGCAGTAGTGATGGTGAAAAGTGAGGTATCTTTGTGAAAGGAGCAGTGTCTGCGGACTGTGTGACAGCAGTGGCTGCTCATTGAAAACGAAGACTCTGGTGTAGCTTTCTACTGTGACACATTGGGTTTGTCACCTGCCTTAAGTTTTTTTCTATATGAAGGTCAACCAAAAAACAAAAAGCGACTCATCACCAAACGCTGGTAAAGTGTTCAGGTCTATTGGTGGCAGAGTAGTGGAAACTTATCTTGGCTTAAACCCCCCCCCCCCCTAAATTGTATGAGGGGAGCGTCAAGCCAGAATAACAGTGCCTTGAGGGAAGGAGGACCGTGTGTAGCACCTCTTGGTAACAATGAGTTAGCATAGTTTAGAAATAATAGCCCAACCATGGTGTGAAGCAAGCCTGAATATGAAAGGTAGACCTGAAGCCACAAATCATAAAACTTTCAAAAGGCCTTGAAAACCTTTTTCTTCCATAGAGCAGAATAAGTTGTACCTTCCTTACCCCCCCTGCTCTCCCTCCTGTTGACTGTGCCTTCTTAACCCTGACCCCCCCTCCCCGCCCACGCTCTCTCTCTCTCCCGTTGTCCCGGATGCCTACCATTTGCAATTCAATAGATCTCGCATTTACGCAAGTTTAAGCTATTGGCATTGTAAATGACAATGCCTTTTATTTAGGTTTTGGTTTTAAAACATAAATAAAACGCATTGTCATTTGCAATACCAATAGCTTAAACTTGCGTAAATCTGAGATCTATTGCACTGCAAATGCTTGATTTTTGGAGTTGGAGGTGTCCCCTTTAAATAACAGAGGCTGCATAACAGTTTGTCTAATTCCAGTTTCTAGAAAGGTCGTTACAGGATTCCCGTTGACCATTAAAAGAAAATAGTATGAACTTTCCTTTGCTTGCCTATCATACATAACAGGTTTGGATAGTGCTATATCCATGTGCTCAGGCTTCAGAATAGTACTATACGCCCCAATCCCCAGCAAATTTAACATTGGGGACCAGGGACAATGGGGTGTATGGTTCTTACTACTGGATGTATTCCCTCTCCTATTCTGAGATTACCCTTCTCACGACTTACCACCTCTGGACAGGGAGATGAAGGGAGTTCAAAAACTGTTTTAAATATATTTTCTTTAGTTAGTCTTCTTTCATAGTCGTCTCTGGTTTCAACCACCTATCTGTTAGATCTTGGACTCTAAAAAAATAAGGCTCGAAGAGTTACTAGGCCCCTCTCTAATCGGACGTAGCTTAATTCGGTATGTCTCCTAATTGACTACCAATCTTTCTAATACGCTCCGCCTAACGTCAGCATAATGTAACCAGCTACAAAAGCCTCCATTTCCTCATATCCAACTTATGACACCATTTTGTGGAGGGATGGTGGAAATAAAGCTTCAGAGACTTTTCAGAACTGCGAATGATGGCTTGCTTTAATGGCATGGGGAAAAAAACAGACAAAGGGTAACAAAAGCAAATGTAAGGGAACATTTTCCCAGTGTGCAGGAATCAACGTCTCTTCACTCAATCAACGCATGGGTTAGGATGGTGTCCACACTGGATATTTAACAGGGTCCTCCTTCTTCCTTTCAGGCCTACTGGGGAGTTGCCACCAATGCCCTTAGGGAAAGAAACCACAAATTAAACTCCCCAGTTAAACACATTGACGTATAACTACTGTATCTCTCTCTGGGACAGAGGGTTCTCGCTCTGGCTATCCTTGTAGCCCGTCATCGCTTTGTGAGCATGGTTTATATACAGTAGTATGCTCATACCAGTGCCACCTCCTTAACGTCCTGTAACCCTCGCTATTGATCAGTCGCGGCAGGCATGACTCGTGAGTGGGGGAGTGGCGTGTAGGAGGAAGTTAAATAAAAAAATATATATAATTAAACTTACCTTCTTCTCCTCCGGTCCCGCGTTGCGACTCCTCTCTCTGCACTGCAATGGCAGTGCTGTGATTGGCTGGGACGCAGACCCTAAAGGCGTCTATGGAGAGGCCATTTTCTCTATGAAGGCTGCATGCAGCCTACATAGAGAAAATGCAGAGTGCATGACTGGTTTTGTCAGCCCTGGGGCCGACCAAACAGTAGGCAAGCCACTCCTCCCCTGCCTGGAGCAGGAACGCCCACCCGCCCCCAACCAAATCCTGCCTTCTGCTTTCTTACAGTGCGAGAAACAGAAACATAAAATGGTATTTAAAATACCATTTTGTTTCTGCTTCTCACACTGCAAGAAAGCAGTATGGCGACACTCCTCCGCCCATGTGGAGGAGCCGCCCCTGCTATTGATTGACTTGTTAGAGATTATTGTGTCCTTGGCACACAATCTCTTAGAGCGACTTTAATTGTTAGTTAGGAAATTCAAACAGTGAGGTATGTCGGTGAGAGCGAAGAGAAAAAAAAAAAAAAAAAAAACGTAAGAGAACATGATCACTGCCTTCATCCCTTCTACCTGCGCTGGGTTAACCAAGTCACCCGGTCAGCCACAACTTTCCTGTGTTGTGGTGGGCTGCTTTGGACAGGCGGCGGCATCACACAGTCTCCCAACCATCCCTCCTCCTCCCCTTTCGTCTTGTCTGCTTCGACTGGGTCCTATGCTGCTTCGTCTCTGTGCTTCCCAGGTGTTGCACAGATCAGGTCTCCTCTGCAGCATCCTCACTCCTAGGGTCAGTCTGGGCACTCCACTCTCGTGGCAGATCTCATCTCACCTTCGGTTCCTCCCGGTGCTGTTCTCTCCATTGCCTCGCCTTCCTTCCTGCTTCTCTTTCAGGCCTCCTCCACCTCTTTTCTCTTTAAAGCTCCATCCTCCTCCTGCAAGTAGTAGTTCCATTTTTACTTTTGTAGTCTTTCTCTGCCTTTCTCTTGTTTCTCGGTCTGTGTTCTTTCTCTCTTTCGGCCCTTCTGTCGGTGTTGACCTAGTTTCCGCCCCTTTTCTCACTTGTTACTCTCTTTCCCTTTTCAGATGGCGTTAGGTGTGGACCGTCATTATGTTTACAGTATTTGCAGTTAAACCCTGCCCCCTCATAGAACAAGACAATCTCATGACTAGCTCTGAACAAGAATGTGAGTAATGTTTTGTGTATTTAATCTACTCAATGGTACTGGGAAATATCCAGAACTTCACCATGCCAAAAGAACGGCAATACGCTGTAATGATGTAAAATATAGTTTGGTGTTAGGAATGAAGTAGTGGTAAAATAAATATAAAACTTACCTGAACAATGGAATGGTAGGTGATGTAGGGAAAGTGATCAATTTTTAAGGCAATATCACAGTGGGCGATACTATAACATACAACTTTGCGATCGAGCAGGATAAGCAAAAGTTTGGTTTGTGTGGCAGTTTTTAGGTCCCACTACTAAGTGGCTGGGTATTTACTAGCTGGAAATAGGAGAGAACAGAGGTGTTAGGATATTTATGTTGGGATAAGATATGTTTCTTCTATCACTTCATCCTCAGTGTGGGCACAGTAAATGCACACAATTTCCCAGGCAGATAAAAAGCATGTGCTCACTTAAGGCAAAACTGGGACGAAAACAACTGGTGAATTTCTAAACGTCTTATTTGTGTTGCATGTTAAGATTAAAAAATGTTGCAAACGGACAATGGCAGATTTACAAATTTCTTTTCATTAAGGTGATTTCCCTTTATAAGCATAAATTGTAATTTATGAAGTTGTAAATACTGACACATTACCTTTGTCCAACCAAGTCAGTACATAAATGTTCAATTTTGTGTCACTATTTTGACAAAGTTAAATAAAAACAAAGACAGACGTCAATGAACGAGTGAGAGAATACACATTTAGGGTGACAAACATTAATTTCCAAATCACAGCTCCTGATTAGGCAGACCTCAGTCAATTATTACATGTTCGCCCAAAAAGTGACTATAGTTTTTCATTTTTTAAGCATTCTCAAGTATACAGAAATCCAATTGTGTGCGTAGATCTGGGACAGGTGAGGGTTCTGACGTAGAAGGCATCTTCTAGAATAAAGCACCCTTTCTGCACTGCTCAGTAAGCTGAAGTGGGCCACGATTAAAGGGTCAAGAAGGTAAAAGCATGAGCTCTTTGGTTCTTTATCCATTCATGAAGTGAAAATGTGTCAGCAAAAGCATACGTCACTTTAAAAAAAAAAAAACTTTTTTCGAAAACAACCTTTACGTGTTCAACAGGACAAGTAAAGGTTTACCTACTATTAAACAGTAGAGTATTTTCCAAAGTAATCATACTAATTTATTTTTTTCGATTTCCAACCGTGCAAGTACACAAAATAAATGTTCAAACTATATTTATATTTTGCTAAAATTACCCTTACAAAGAATGATTTTTTTTAACTTAATTTCCAATTATTAATTGAAAGATATGTACAAAGGGTTTCCCCATATTTGCAGCACAGCATTTCAGAAACTCTTCTGGTGAAGTAAGCGTTGTCATTTCGGGTTTTCTGTGGAATGATGCAGTATGGTTAGTCACAGTCCATGTCTTGGTCATCCATCTCGGGCTCAGGAGGACAGAGGTCTTCCAAAGCCAGCTCTGAAAGAGAAGAATATGACTGCTAAAAATGATATCCACCAAGTTCACAGAGAAATGAAACATGGACTCCGCATTTAACACAGTATGTATTACGATGGCTATTGTCAGAGATTCCTAAATAGTAAATACACGTGGCCCCTGACTTAGAGTGGAAATCTCTGAATAGGTTAACCCATATTTACATATTATTAGTTTTATCATAAGAAAGAACAATTAACATAGGCATGTCATAATCAAACAAAAGCCCACATCCACTTTTGTCCAAATTGCAATCCCTGCCAACAATATATTTATAATAATTGATATAGGCCTAAGCATCTTCATATACAAGTTTCCAGATGCCGATCTTTGCACAACTTGCACCTACCTTCCACCAAAGGCAGGCCAACACATACATAGTCAGTGCTGTTATTGCACACTCTACATCCCCATGTTGGAACTTTGAGTCAGACATGCGATTTTAGTGCATACTGTGGCTAATCTAGAAACATATTTGACATGGAACGTGACTCGTCATCAGCGACGTTTATGCACCTATTTTAGGCTGAAATTATTTCCGCATTTAATCTTTTTTAATCATGGTTGTTTTAGGGATTCAAACGTAACAATGTCTAGGTTAATGACACCTTACACATTGATCTTAATTTGTTCTAAATATAATACTCTACGATATACGTTTTTTTGACTAATTTTTAAATTAATGAATTTCATTCAAGTTGGGCCAGCCTAACACCATTTACAGTTTTTTAAATTCACCCACAGTTTGTTTCTATCTTTTATGTTTTCTCTCCGGGGTTTTAAAGCAAGTGTGATTATGTGGGTGTTTATTTCTTGTTTTTTTTAAACCAATTTGTCTTTTAAGATTATATTCTTACAACTAAAATAAAGATTATGAATTTTGTAATTGCATTTTGATCTGTACCCTGGTTTTGCACAAAGAACAGCCAGGCCTGTCAGTGAGAATAGCTTTTGGGTGCTACTCACTGTAAGAACATGTTACCATTAAAATTCTACATGTCCTACTGCTAAATACCATGCATCCTACATTGTGAGCTAAAAGACCTACACAGGGGCGACTTTTTAATATTTAAAAGGGAGGTTGACATGTCAACAGGGTTTATTTTACAGGTTGAATTGCAGTTTTGACACTGCTACAATCATGCTGCAATGGTAGGTCACAATAGTGGATGGCAGAATAGGTGCTGCAGTCCACTAATGACAGTTAACTTACAGGCTCAGGGTATTCTTTGTACTGTATATAATAGCGACTTATTGGCAAGCTGAACAGTTACTTATCTTTGGTAACGTACTTTCTGGTAGACACTGTAACCCAAGATGTCTCACCTTTTGAATATTGCTCCAGGTGTCGGAATGGATCTGGAAACTTCTTAGCGGTATGTCTGTGCTCCAGTAGGAGGCGCCATACTGCTTGCACTGATGCCATTCTGCTCCAGAAATGAAATGCGGAGCCAATATAGGTACCACTCCTCTGTACTGATGTCAGTTGTGTTCAAGGCAGTCTATGCCCTCAGACGCAGAATCACAGCTGCAACTTGACATTAACCGGTGTGTAGATTCCTAGACTTGGAATCTTTTTAGTGGCGTAGTCCAATTTGCAGAACGAAAAGGATGGGGGCAAAGGGGGCTTAGGGGTTTCAGTGAGGAATCTGCAGTTAAATGAAGTCTCTTCCAGAAAGATAGTTAAGGAATGTAAGTAAATTGTTCTTCCGACAGAGAATTCGAACCATAGATTCCTTACCTTATAACTAGATACCAAAGTAATACCTATTCGAAGGTGGGTCTCATACTTTGCTCAAACCAGAAAGTCCTGTAGAGCCGTGTGGGCGAAGTGCCCCTCTCTGTAAACCAAGCTGTCCAGACAGTAATGCTTCGTGAACATGTGGAAGGACACCCATGGAGCTGCTTGGCAAATGTTCAGAACAGAAACTCCATGTGCCAATCCAGTGGTAGCAGCCTTGGCTCTGGTGGAATGAACCTTTAACCCTGGCTGCTTCGTAGCCAATGCATAGCAGGTCTTTATGCAGACCATGATCCAGCGAGAGATGGTCCTTTTCTAAAAAAAAGAATCCATTCTTTGGTGTTGCAAACCCCTCAAAGAGCTGATTGTCCATTCTGTGTTCTCTGGCAAGATTAGTGTAAAAGCTCAGCGCTCTTTTAGCGTCTAGGCGATGGAGTCTCTCCTCCTCCTTAGAGCGGTAGGTGGAGCACAGATCTCAGGTGAGGAGATGGTTTCCGAGACGTGGAATGGCTTCACTACTTTGGGAAAGGATGCCCTAGTACACAGAATGAGTAAGTCTAGCTAGACGGTGATATACAGTGGTTTGACAAAGCGTTTGGAGCTAATTTACCCGCTGCGCTGATGTAATAGCAACGAGGAACACAGTCTTGAGGGTCAGAAAATGCAAAAGACAGCTGTTTAAATGTTCAAAGGCCGTACACATCAAATATGTGAGGATCAGGTTAGGATTCCACTGCGGCATAACAAAGAGATGGAGGGAACATATGCTAGAGACCTTTCAAAAAACGCATCACAACAGGTGGCTTAAATAAAGAGGGCTGGTCTTGCACCATGAAAAGTAGGTAAGGTACCACATTTCAGCAGATACGCATGTCCGTTTCTGTTTTTTGTTGTTGTTTTTTTTTTAACAGTTGTACAGCAAGACTTCCTATGGACTGGGAAAATGTACCCTTTTCTAATTTTTGAACAGTGGGACCTGATCACCATTAGGGGCAAACTAATGCAGTGCTATCATAATATGACATGCCAATAGATCTGGCACTGGTGAGCCTGCAATATGTCTTCTTAATGTTTGCAAACATATGCAGTAAGCACTAAAGGTGTAAAAATAACAAAAAGAAGAAATGCAACTGTTGAAGATAGTGTGTATATGATTAAGAATAAAAGATATCACAAAAAAACACATGAAAGCAACATTTAAAGTAGAGAATGGTCTACCAAAAAAGGAAATAAAAAACACACTGCCAATTAAAGTATAGGCCTACCAGCCCTGGCTCTGAAGTGGACTAATTTCGAGGTTGATGTGCGCATATGAACACTCAAAATATTGTCACTCATATTGAAGGCAGCGAATGGCTGCAGTGCGCAGATCCACTGCACCATGCACTGTGGCAGGCGGAAGTGTGTATGTGTATTTTTATTTTGGCGAAAACGAGGCTGGCAAAAAAGCGAAAGCGGTCTCTAGGCTAGACCTAAATACAGGATGTGACAACGTGTATCACACCGTTGCCTCATTTCCATCCCTTTGTAAAAGAGCTTTAATTTCGGTCATTATGCTATTGTGTTGCCATGCTTAAATGGGGCTATGCTATTACTTACATTAGAAGAATCAGTTCTAGAACTGTAGTCATTTTAGGTCGGGCTTAATAACATACATGCCACCAGATCTTATGTGGTCGACAGAAAAAGAGCTTTAAGAAACACTACTGAAATAGAAGCTTTGGCTTCGCCCACATGTTGATTTCTTTGAGTTCAGCATTTGATTGAGCATAAAATGTGAGCTTCTTTTTTTGATAAGCACATTTTTTTATTTCTTTATAGAAAGCAAAGTCAAGGATGACATACAACAATTCGCTGAACTTGGCATCAAGAAAACCAGTCATAAAAGCATTGACAAGCCATTGCAAGACCCACCCCTCCCTCCACCCCCGACCCCCGCACTCCCCACCCCTTAAAACAGACCCCCAAGCCATTTCCCCCATACTTTACGGAATTTTTTGGGGCAGCCCCGAGCAGCATACAATGACCGCTCCTGAGCGGCAAACCAGTCCACACCTCTTCTCCAGGTAGCACCCCTGGGCGGGTCCGGCTGTTTCCACACAGCCGCAATATCCCTTTTGGCCACCATTAGGGCAGTGGTTAGAAAGTACTTGTCGTTACGGGACCAGTCTAGCCCATCCGTTATGCCCAGCAGAGCCATTCTAGGGTCATGGGGGACCTCCCATCCCAGGACCTCAGTTAACTCAGCTTCAATCGTGGCCCAAAAACTCTCCAAGCGGGAACAAGACCATACCATGTGGAAGAAGTCTGCCGAATCTACCCCACAGCGAGCACATGAGGCGTCCAGGTGGAGACCATCACGATATAAGCGGTCCGGGGTCAGGTAAGCGGCGTGGAGGTAGTAACGTTGGATGAGCCGCAGCCTAGCGGAAGTGGTAAGCGATCTGGGTGCCATAAGGGCGTCCCTCCAGTCAGCATCATCCAGGGGACCCACCCAGGTCTCCCATCGTTGATTCAGTCCGCTCCAATCCACCGGGGTATTGTTGATCAGAGATTTATAGATGCGGGATATACCCCCCTTCCCCAGACACCCCAACATCACCTGAGCCTCAGGCGGGCTATGGGCTGGCAACCTGGAGTCCAGAGGGACATGGGTCTGGACCGCATGACGCAGCTGAAGATACTTATAAAATTGCGAAGAGTGCAAAGAGAAGCGGGTCTGAAGCTCCTGGAAGGAACACATGTGGCTCCCCCGCCAGACATCACCCAAGCTGGAGATCCCGAGAAGGTCCCACCGTCGAAATCCTTCAAGCCCCGCCATCTCCCGCAACCAAGTCCCGTGCCAAAGTGGTGTGAGCAACGTCTTCATTCCCGACCAGCGGGTATGCCGCAAGGCGGTGCGCCACGCCAGAAAGGGGGCCCGCACAACATCCGGGAGCGACAGGGAAACCGTCGCCCCATATAGCATGTTTTGGATAGAGGAGAACCCGGTAAGCTGCACCTCGAGTCTGTAGGCCGGATCCTCCCACCCGGCCGAGAACCAGTCATGAATCACCAGCAGCTGGGTGGCCAAATAATACAGGTAAAGATTGGTCATGCTCAGGCCTCCGTCGTACGAGGGGACCCGGCAGCGATCTAAGGCCAACCGGGGCCTGCCGCCACCCCAAAGAAATTTAGTAGCCATCTTATCCAGTTCCGGGAACCACGGGCGTGGGAAGGGGCATGGAGTGTTTTGTAACATGTATAAGAACTTGGGGAGGATCATCATCTTATAGAGGGCGACCCTCCCCAACGGGTTCAACGGGAGCGACTGCCATCGAATCATATCTGATCTGGTCTTGTTGACCACAGGGGCCACATTGAGGGCCCAACAGAGTTCCGGAAGGAGGGTGACCCAGATCCCCAGGTATTTAAATGAGAGCCGCCGGAGGGGAATGTCAGATTGCCAGTCGAAACACTCCCTCGACGGGTGCAGCGGGACCAGCACGGATTTCTTGGGGTTCAGATGAAGACCCGACGCGTGACCAAACCGACGGACCCGCGGCCCAGAGATCGCCGGATCAGAAAGATAGAGAAGGACATCGTCTGCGTAGAGGGCAATTTTGTCAGGGATCATACCTGGCCACTCCCACCCACGGATAGTGGGATCCGACCGGATCAGCACAGCCAGTGGCTCCATGGCCAGAGAAGAGGAGGGGCGAGAGCGGGCAGCCCTGTCGCGTCCCCTGACCAATGGGAAACGGGCGGGATAGAGCCCCATTGACCAACACCCGGGCACGTGGGCTCGCATACAGGACACCGACCATCACGCGGAACCGGGGTCCGAAGCCCATTCGCTCCAAGATATCCCCCAAGTAGGCCCACCCCACCGAATCAAAAGCTTTTTCAAAGTCGACCAGCAGAAGGGCCAGATAGGGGGAAAGGCGCCCTCGGTGTGCCAGGGCGAGGTGCAAGCGCCGCAGGCAGTGTCTAGTCCCCCGGTCGGGCATAAATCCACATTGGTCCGGGTGGACCAGGGAGGTAAGAGACGGGCGTAACCGCTGCGCAAGAATCGTGGCATAGATCTTGAGTTCAGTATTAATAAGGGATATCGGCCGGTAGTCGGACCAGGACTGGGACGGGGGCTGCGTCTTGGGAAGGACAACTATGGTAGCTGTGTCCGTTTCA
Source organism: Triturus cristatus (assembly GCF_964204655.1). Taxonomy (NCBI): domain Eukaryota; kingdom Metazoa; phylum Chordata; class Amphibia; order Caudata; family Salamandridae; genus Triturus; species Triturus cristatus. Next base: position 270,148,880 of record NC_140592.1, on the reverse strand, counting down.
GGCAGGAACGAGCCCCTCTCCACCACTTCTGCAAACAGGTCCCGAAGCCTTGGGGCCAGGGTCTCACGATAGTGAGCATAGTATTCCTGTGGGAATCCATCTGGTCCCGGGGTCTTGCCGGGCGCCAGGCGGCTAATCGCCTCCTTAATTTCCTGCAGCGTAATGGGCAAGTCGAGGGACTCACAACTCTCCTGTCCCAGCTGCCCGAGCACCGTCCCGTCCACCCCCAGCAACTCCGCAAGGGAGATCTCGGACGCCCGGGTCGGTATAACTGGGAGTAGTAGTCTGCAAAAGTTTGGGCCATTGCCACCGAGACCGTGTGGGTCCCCCTGCGGAATCTTTAATGGCAGGAATGATCCTGCCCGCCCGGGGGTAGGTGGCCAGCCGGTGGAGGAGTGTACCATTCTTATCTCCCCATCCATAGACCCGGGCCACTGAGGAGCGCCACAGAGTCTTTGCTGCCTCCAGAGAGTGTAGGCGGATCTCTTCCCGTAGAAAAGCCAGGCGGCGCGCCCGCGTGGCGTCCTCCAACGCCCCCTGGTTTCGCTCGAGCTCCAAAGCTTGAGCTTCGCAAGCCGCGAGTCGTTGGGTTTGTGCACGTCGCTGCTGTTGCACATGCCCCTTTGCAGCCCCCCTAATAGTCGCCTTGCCTGCCTCCCAAAGGATGGCAGAGGAGGAGACGGAGCCCGCATTATGAGAATAATACTCAGCGATCTCGCCACCGACCACTTTCCGAAATGCTTTGTCATGAAGGAACCAAGCGTTCAGACGCCACATCGGGCGGGCAGAAAGGGGAGGTGGGCCAAGAGCAAGTAGCACGGGTGAGTGGTCCGAGAGGCCTCTCTGGAGGATGCGAGCATCCTGTACCCCCGCGCATTCGAAGGACGGAACGAAGATGAGATTGATCCGGGCATGGGAGTGGTGTGCCGCCGACGTGTGGGTGTATTGACGGGTCTGTGGGTGCCAAACCCTCCAGACATCACACAGGCCTTGAGATTCCGCCCAGTTCGACAGCTGCTTCGCGCAAGCGGCGCGGGCAATGGAGATCGGTCACGTCGAGTCCAGATGGGGCGCGTAAACAGCATTGAAGTCTCCTCCTAGGACGAGTGAGTCCACCGGGAGCATCGGGAGGAGGCCCGCGGTGTAAGAGAGGACCGACGGTAAGAGGGTTGGTGCCGCATAAAGGGACAGCAAGGTGAGGGGTCGCCCCTCAAGAGCACCACAAACCGCCACCACCATGCCCTGGGGGTCCAAGTGCACCTGGGCCAAGACGAAGGGAAAGGACCTGCGGAGCAAGATAGCCACCCCCCGGGATCCCCTCGCAAAACCGGAGTGCCACACCCTATCATAGTCGTAACAGGTGAGAAAGGGACATTTATTGCCGAGAAGATGGGTCTCCTGGAGAAGGAGCACATCAATCTCCGCACGTTGTGCATATTTAAGGACCGCCATGTGTTTAAAGCGATCTAACAGACCATTGACATTCCAGGACAGTACGCGCATGGCGGCCTTAGGAACGGGCGGATCAGCCATGGTCGTGGACAGGAGAAGGGGTCTATGGAGGCGCGGCTTAGCGAGCCACCGGAGAGGAGGGACAGCGGGACATCGAGCAGGAGAGCAGGTCAAAGGTCACATGATGCCTTGGAACAACAACAAAGAGGGAGTCACCCCCCACCAACAAACCCCTCCCTAGGAGGAAGAAACAGCCCCAACCCAACCCCAAACCCCCACCCCCCACCATATACTTCGAAAACAGAAGCAACGAAATGGAACAACCACCAAGCTAAAACGCTCGGGCTTGAGCACTAGTGGACCCCTGAGACAGCAGAAAACAAGCCTGATTCACCCGCCCTGGCCGAGAGCAACAAACACAGCGGAGCACACCAGCCTCTATGACCAGGGCATTCCCCTCCCCCCCCCCGCCCGCCCACAGGTGATCCGCGTCCAGAGCGGTGCAAGGAGTGCTCTTCCGTTAGCCAGGACCAGGCCGCTCGTGGCGTGTCGAAAAATAGTGTCTTGTGGTGGAAGATGACCCGAAGGCGGGCCAGGAACTGCAGCTGGTATTGAAGGCCCAGGGAGCGCAACTTCTGTTTCACCTCCGTATAGGATCTTCGCAGTTCCTGGACGTCACGAGCCGGCGGTGTAGTTCCTTGGAGTGGGTGGTCAGTTCTCGGACTTGGTCTTGCAGGTGACGGATATCATCCTCCTCGGTGGATATTCTGGATTCGGCCTCCGAGATGCGGGCGGTAGCGTTCCGCAAGTCTTGCCGGAGGAAAGCGACATCCCTTGACTTCTCCCACCATGCCCTCCAGGGAGGCGCGGGACGAATTTATGGCCTGCAGGATGGCCGCAAGGTCGGTAGCGGGGGCCGGGGCAGGCTCGCCGGTAGGGCCTGACCCCCTCTCGGAGGTTGTGAATTGGTCCATCTTGGTTTGGGTAGCCACGGGCGTCTGTTTGGCTGTCTTGTCTTTACCCATGGTGAGGACACCCTGGGCGCGGAGGTCGGTGGGGCCGGACAACGGGCGGGGAATGCACCTCTAGGACGTCCACGGGTGCAGACGAGGCGAAGTGAGGGCAGAAGGAGGCACAGTCAGGGCACCCCGTGTAGGGAGAAGGCCAGGCCCCTCCCAACAGGGCAGCCGGTCACCTCCCGGATCTCAGCACCACAGCAGCGCCTGCATCCTTCCACGGGCAAGGCGAGGCTCCGCAACTCAGTTCAGGGCCCCGGGCCGATACAACGCCCACCGACTCCCTCGCAGGCGACAGGCCTCCAAGGCCCCGACGAATGCGCACGCCAATAACCCCTCTCCGGGAGCCTCTCGCCAGCCCGGTCAGCGTCCAACTTCAAAGGGGGCGGCAACACAATTCAGACCTCTTCCCCAGGGGTCCCGATCACTGCGTCCCCAGCAAGGCCAACCTCGGAGCACTGGGGTGGGGGGGAGGGGGGTGTTTAGGCCACACCCCCCCCCTGACCGCCGGTCCGCGGCCCAAACCCAGAAGGGGACCCCACGTCACTGGATCACCCAGGCAGCCTCAACCAGACGGGTCCAGCACCGCAGACAGGAGGAGGCCCGATGGGGGGGGGGTCTCCCCACCGCACCCGGCCCCCACAGCAGCCTCGACAGGCTCCAGCGATGTCTCCCCTGCAGCCACACTCACCACCTGCTCCACCGCATCGTCTCTCCTCCGGGAGTCAGCCTCACGCATCCTAGGCCCCCACCAGACCGGAGCCCCGCCTCTCTGCCCAAGTCAGGGCCCGCGGCGGCCGTGTGCCCGTCTTCTCCCTGCCGCCGGCAGGATCGGGCCTACGCCCCTCGTGGGCGCCGCGGGCTCAATTTGGAGTCTGCCCGCGCCACAGCTCCACTCCCTTTCGCAGCCGATCTGTTTCCGGGCGTCTATTCCGGCCCCGCGGGGACAACGGCCCTCCAGGTCCAGGCCCGGGACAGCAGGACAGCTCCACAAGCCGTAGCGCCCGGATCAGGCAGGCCAGGGCGGTTCAGGTCGGATCCAGAAGGACTAGTGTGGTCCGGCGCCGGGAGCCTCACTGAAAGGCGGCCATGCCGGTCCGGCGCCACCTAGCGCTCTAAAGATGTGAGCTTCTAATTTAAAAAAGTGCTTGTGTGTTGCACTGTTGCCTTGTGGGAAAGTTTATGCTCAGTACAACGGAACAGAGTTAAGTTGGTTACTGTGGCAAGCTACTGATCAAACCTACCGGTCTTATCTGATTATGCTGAAAAGTTACAATAAAGTTTGTAGGCCTGAAAGTTGTTTGTGAAAAGCATACATTAAAGTACATGGACGTTTAAGGGTAGATTCCTATTACATAAAGACCATAGACAAGTATTATTTTACTTGGGGTATCAAAGGTTACCCTGGATAAAGGTTTTGGTGTTTGTCCCTCTGACACAACCTTGGGGTAGAAGAGTTGACATGATGCCAAGCCCACTTAAAATGAGTTGTATATGGTTTTTCTAAATGTATTTTGTACATATTAGCAGTTATATGACTGTATGCCTGATGGGAAATCTTATTTGCAGTACAGTTGGCCTGGGTTGGTTATAGTGGCAAGCCAATGATAGAGTATTTTATTGTAATTGCATTTATATAGTGCTTACTACCCCTTACGTGGCGTGGAAGCGCTCTTTCGGCGAGTAGCACGCTACCCTGGGACCCATAAGGTTTAGTGTTGAATTAGTATTGTGAAATATCAAAGTAATTTAAGTGGTGGTTAGGTTAGTCAGTTATTTGGATTCGGAAGGATAGCAGAAGGATAGAAGAGGAAAAAAGGTTTGTATTTATATAGCGCTTGCTACCCCTGATGGGGTTTTGAAGCGCTTTTTTGGCGAGGAGCATGCTACTCTGGAACCCATAGGGATTAGTGTTGAATTAGTATAGTGAAATATGAAAGTAATTTGAGTGGTGGTTATGTTAGTCAGTTATTTGAATTGAGAAGGGTTGGGGAGGGGTAGAAAAGGGAAAAGGGTTTGCATTTATATACCGCTTGTAGCCCTGATGGGGTGTTGAAGTGCTTTATTGGCGAGTAGCATGCTACTCTGGAACCCATAAAGTATCAGTGGTGAATTAGTATAGTGGAATATGAAATTTGAGAGGTGAACATGTTAGTCTTTTTTTTTTTTTTTTTGAAACCGTTTATTACAGAAACCAAAAGATATACAAAGATGGGCCTACAACCTTCAGGCCGGCCGCTAGCAAACAGAAAGAGTGAATATGCTACTTACCAGTATGCATCTGTTCTTGGCATGTAGGGCTGCTGACATTCATATCTGTGCATAGATCGCCGCCTAGTGTTGGGTCAGGATGTTTGCACGTTGTTGTCCTGGAAGAGTCTTCGAAGTATCCTTGGATAGGTGACTCCTCCCCTGGACTACAGTGCGCATGGGCATCCTCTCCATCCTCAGATTGTTTTTCGCCATTGTGGCCGTGATGGAGTAGATACAGAAAGTGATGACCATCCTTACAGTAATTCTGAGAGCTGCAGCTGCTACAGGCGCCGGGGAGGAGGGAGGGCGATATGAATGTCAGCAGCCCTACATGCCAAGAACAGATGCATACTGGTAAGTAGCATATTCAGTTCGAGGCATGTGGGCTGCTGAATTCATATCTGTGCATAGAATATATAGCAGTGCCCTCTTATTAGCGGCGGCTACCCGTGCCAGCTGCAGCGGTCTGAAAAAGAGTTTTGAGAACAGCCTGTCCTACAGCTGCCTGCTGTTTTGATTGCACATCTACACAATAGTGTTTGGTAAATGTATGTGTAGTGGACCAGGTGGCTGCTCTACATATGTCATGCAAAGGAATGTTTCCTAGGAAAGCCATGGAGGCCCCTAACTTACGTGTTGAGTGGGCTCGAGGGGGAATCGTTAAAGTGCGTTTAGCCTTTTGATAGCAAATTTGAATACATTTAACGATCCATCTGGCTATTCCTGCTTTGGAGATAGCGTTACCTTTGTGGTGTGGGGCAAAGGCAACGAAAAGTTGATTTGTTTTTCTAAAGGGTTTGGTCCTGTCGATATAATACATGAGGGCCCTTTTTACGTCTAGTGTATGGAGTGCCCTTTCTGCGACAGTTTGTGGGTTTTGAAAGAAAACAGGCAGTTCAATAGTCTGATTCATATGGAACTGCGATATCACCTTAGGCATGAATTTGGGGTTGGTACGTAGTACGACCCTGTTGGCGTGAACCTGTATAAATGGCTCTTGAACGGTTAGTGCCTGGAGTTCACTAACTCTTCTTAAAGAAGTGATCGCTACTAGGAAAGCTACTTTCCAGGTAAGGAATTGAATCTCACATGAGTGTAGAGGTTCAAAGGGTGGACCCATCAGGCGTGTGAGGACCAAGTTGAGGTTCCACATTGGGGCTGGTGGGTGGGTAGGTGGAATGACTCGTTTGAGTCCTTCCAAGAATGCTTTGATGGCAGGCACTCTGAATAGAGAGAGGTGCTGCCTGGTTTGTAGATAGGCTGAGATTGCGGTCAAATGGACACGTATAGAGGTGTACGCCAGATTGCATCGGTATAGGTGTAATAGGTAACAAATAATGTTTTGGATGGATGCGTCTAGCGGGTTAATGTCATTATTATTGCAATAAACGACGAACTTCTTCCATTTGGCTGCATAGCAAGCTCTGGTAGTGGGTCTCCTGGCCTCCTTAATGATGTCCATACAGTCAGGTGGCAGGTTTAGGTAGCCAAACTCTAGGACTTCAGGAGCCAGATTGCCAGGTTCAGCTGTTGCGGATCTGGGTGCTGAATCTCTCCATGGTTCTGCGTCAAATGCACGGGTTTGATCCGCAGCCTTTCATGCGGCACCACGGAAAGTTCGAGAAAGGTGGTGTACCATGGCTGGCGTGCCCACGTTGGAGCAACCAGGACGAGTGTCAGTGAGTGTTGTCTGAGTTTGCGCGCCACCAGCGGTATCAGTGGTGCTGGGGGAAAAGCGTACGCAAATCTGCCGGACCAGTTCATCCATATCGCATTGCCCTGCGACTGCGGATGTGGGAACCTGGCGGCAAAGCTTTGGCATTTTGCGTTTTCGCTTGTCGCGAATAGGTCTATCTCTGGATGACCCCACTGCTGGAAGTACGGTTGGAGTACTGATGGGTGTAACTCCCACTCGTGCATCTGGTGGCTGTGTCTGCTGAGCAGATCCGCCATTTGGTTGTCCTTGCCGGGGAGGTGTTCTGCCATGAGGAACATGTTCCTCTGAATGGCCCACTTCCACAGGCTCTGAGCCAGATGAGACAACTGTGGAGAGTGTGTTCCTCCCTGCTTCTGTATGTAGTACATTGCAGTCATGTTGTCCGTCCGGATCAACACGACTTTGTTGCACAAGTGTACTTTGAATGCTTTGATAGCGAGGAAGATTGCCATCAGCTCTAGAAGGTTGATGTGCATCTTCTTTTGTTGTTGTGTCCATAGTCCCTGCACTGTGTAATGGAGTACATGAGCTCCCCATCCCTGGAGAGACGCGTCCGCCGTCAGTATTATCTGTGGGACAGGCTCTTGGAACGGTCGGCCCTTGCAAAGGTTTTGTGGATTCCACCAATGCAGAGAGTTGTATGCCCGACCGCTCACCAACACTAGGTCTTTCAACTGTCCTTGAGCCTGATTCCACTGACGTGCTAAGCACTCCTGAAGCGGGCGCATATGTAGTCTCGCGTGTGGGACTATGAAGATGCAGGAGGCCATCATGCCTATCAACTGCATGAACACTCGCGCGGGAAGGGAGTGTTGTGGTTTGAATTTGGAAATCAGCATTTGCATGCTGTTGATTCTCACTAAATTTGGCTGAGCTGTGGCCGCCAGAGTGTTTATAGTCGCACCGAGGTACTGTTGTACGTGTGCGGGCTGGAGATGGGTTTTTGGGTAATTTAGCGAGAACCCCAGACTGTGAAGGAGGTGGATGGTGCGGGACATGTGGCTGGCACATTGCTGGGCTGACTTCGCTTGAACGAGCCAGTCGTCCAGGTAAGGGTAGACGTGTATGTGCTGCCTCCGTAGATGTGCCGCCACAGTAGCTAGGCACTTTGTGAATACCCTGGGTGCTGTTGTCACGCCGAAGGGAAGGACTTTGAATTGGTAGTGCTGCCCTTGAACAGTGAACCTGAGGTATTTCTTGTGTGAGGGGTGAATGGGAATGTGGAAATACGCATCCTTGAGGTCCAGTGTGGCCAGAAAGTCTCCCTGCTTGAGCAGCGGGAGGACTTGCTGTAGAGTGAGCATGTGAAAATGCTCGGAAAGAATGTACTGGTTCAGGGGTCTCAGGTCTAATATAGGTCTGAGTGACCCGTCCTTTTTCGGTATTAAAAAGTACAGGGAGTACACCCCTGTACCTTGCTCGTGGACGGGTATGACCTCGATTGCGCCTTTTAGAAGCATGCTTTGCACCTCCTGCTGTAAGAGCGTTAAGTGCTCTGAGGACATAGGACGGTTTTTTGGAGGTATGGTGGGTGGAGTGGAGGTTAGTTGTAGACAGTAACCGTATTTGACAATATCTCTGACCCACCTGTCCGTGGTGATGAAGTTCCACGTGGACAGGAACCTTTGTAGCCTTCCCCCGACAGGTGTTATGTGGTCGGGAGGAAGGGAGAGGGCGTCACTGCTTGTTCTTGGGAGAGGACCTGGTGTTGCCGTAGCCGCGTCCTCTGCCCTTTGTGCTGGAGCCACGATATCCACCCCGGGTGTTTTTATCGTAGGTGTTTTGTGTGTTGCCCTTGTTGTATGTTTGCTGTGACCCCTGTCCTCTACCTGCTCCTCTATTTCCGGGGCGACGAAAGGAGCCGCTCCGAAAGGACTGCGTCTGTAGGGCCCCCATGGACTTTGCAGTGTCCGTGTCCTTTTTTATTTTCTCTAGGGTAGTGTCAACCTCCGGGCCGAATAAGTAGTCGGGGTTGACAGGTTGGTTGAGGATGTTATTTTGTACCTCTGGTTTGAATCCGGAGATTCGCAACCAGGCGTGTCGTCGCAACATGACGCTAGTGTTTATGGCTCTGGCAGCTGTATCCGCGGCATCCAGTGCACACTTGATGGATGCATTTGTGAGCAGTTGTCCCTCCCTGATGAGGATCTCTGCACCTTCTTTGAATTGGTCAGGGAGATGTTGGAGGAGTTGTTCTAATGTGTCGTAGTGCGCTCGATCATAGCGAGCGAGGAGCGCTTGAGTATTGGCAATGCGCCATATGTTAGCTGCTTGGGCGGCAACCCGTTTGCCAGAGGTCTCTAGCACCTTGGACTCTTTGTCCGGGGGAGGAGCATCACCTGTTGTTTGCGAGTGTGCCCTCTTGCGAGCATTCGCCACGACAATGGAATCCAGAGGTAATTGGCCTCTAATGTAAGTAGGGTCCCCAGGCGCCGATCTGTATTTTTTGTCGATCCTGGGGTTTATCACTCTTGCCCTGGTGGGTTCTTTGAAGATGTCCTTTGCTGGCTTGAGGACCCCCTTTAACATGGGCAGAGTCTTTATATTCCTTTCTGAGGATGCGAAAGTATCCATGAGAAAGTCGTCCTCGATGGTGTCCGAGTGAAGTTGCACCCCATGATTGGCCGCAGCACGTTCAATTAGAGCGTTGAACGCGGCAGTGTCCTCTGTGGGAGATGTTTTTGCTCCATAGAGTTGCGGGTCCTGTGCATCCATAGGTGCACCTGGGTCTACAGGGTCATCCCAAGCTTGATCAGGGTCCTGTTGGCCATCAGGGTCCATCCCTCCGGGGTAGGGGACTTGGTCACCCATGTAGTCCTCCAATGCATCCGTGTCGGAGTGTGTGGGAGAGAAGGATTGTGGATCCTGGTAGGGTGAATGGAAAGGTTCGTAAAGAACTGGTTCTGAAGCCACTGGCATCTTTCTCTTAAGTGGGATCCGAAAGGAGTCCAAAGCCGGCTCAGAAGTTATTCTCCTTTTGTGGATAATCATCCTGCCGGTGTCGGCGTCGATGATATGCGATGGAGACGTCTCCGCAGAGTGTTCGGCAGGCGTGATCGTGGTGTGGGTGACCCGTGTCCTGATTTGGAACAGTTTCGGGGCCGTGGATGGTGGCAGGCCAAAAGTAATATTGGCTGGTGCCGAAGAGGCTGTTGGAGCTTTTATTGGCTCGGAGCCCGATGTGTCCTGGAGGAGATTTTTATTTTTGGTGCGCTGCGCAGCAACGGGTGGCACCTGGAGCGCCCTTGATTCCTTTGCGCCGACCGGTTCTGTGGAGGTGGGCGTGGACTTTTTCGGCGCCGGTGAGTCGTGGAGTCGAGGGGCGGGAATGGCCGTCGACGCCTTTGATGAGTGTGGCTTTGGTGGTGCCGTTGTAGCAGGGTGCGACGCGGCAGGTAGTTTGACCTTTGGGGTCGGAGCCGATTGCGTCGGTGCCGGGAGCCGAGTAGGTTTGGTGGCACCGAAGGTCTTTTTCCGTATGTCGACTCCGACGTCGGCCGCTTCGAGCTCGGCACCGAAGTCTCGTTTGTTGCGCTCGGTGCCGACGGGTTTTGCTGGCGTCGAAGGTGTGGAGGGCCTCGATCCGACCAGCGCCACTTTCGGTTTCGGTTTCAGTTGAACCAATACAGCTTTTGGTTTCGGTTTCGAAGAAGGGAAACCAGCCGGTTTGGGCATTAATGGCTGCCGCTGAATGTCCGAGGCCGGGGCCGAAGAACTGCGGGATAGGTCTTGGGTAAGGCCCGAAGGCGATCCCTCGACCGGTGCCATAGACTGTTGCACGGGGATTTCCTCAGTCTGAACGGGTAGGCCTTGCTCGTCATCGGAGCTACTCTCTTCGGCCCCTACGGCCTCATTGTAGTCTCCTACTTCGGTGTCGTCTTCATCTCTGCGAAAGAGTGTTTCGTCGACGTCTTCCGATCCGGAGTTATGTTCGGAAGCGGGGCTGGAGGGTAGGTTCTCCACTTCTTCGACATCTTCGGTCTCGGCGCTGAAGATGTCGGCCGGGGCCGGTGCCGCTTGCTGCGCCTCGAGTCTCGCCGCTCGTCGATTCCGGAGAGTCTTCTTGGATCGAAATCGGGCACAGGCCATACATGTAGATTCGTCGTGATCCAGTGAAAGGCATTTGTTGCACACCGGATGGACGTCGATGTGTGGATATTTCGCATTGCATACCGGGCACCGCTTGAATGGTGTCCTCGATTCCATCGTCGATGTCGGGTCGATGGTCGGGTAAGATGCGAAAAAGTTGGTTCTGGAAGTTAGTAAACTAACAAAGATACTATAGATACCGATCGGGAACAGTACCGACGCGAACTAGAGGCCTTTTGGCCTGTAAAAAGTTTTTCCTAACTTGAGTCAAGATAAGCACATCCGAACCCAATGGCGGAAAAAAACAATCTGAGGATGGAGAGGATGCCCATGCGCACTGTAGTCCAGGGGAGGAGTCACCTATCCAAGGATACTTCGAAGACTCTTCCAGGACAACAACGTGCAAACATCCGGACCCAACACTAGGCGGCGATCTATGCACAGATATGAATTCAGCAGCCCACATGCCTCGAACCATATAATACAAACAGTAGAACACACGCTGCGGCAGAAGAGAGATCACAGGAGTTGAAAGAAGCGTTGGCAGCCACACCATCCGGACCCCACACAACGGTTTCATTTTATATATAAATAACGAAGAAACAAGTTCACAAGGCAACCCACAATCGGAAACAATAGCATGTGCTCCCCTGGGGGGGACCCTACCGATCCACAGGAATATCAAGGGGGGGGATAGGTCGGGACGGAGACAAAGTGAACTCAATGCCCAGAACCAGGAAGACAAGCGCCGGTGACGGATCAGGCATCAGCGGCGGGGTACAGATTCCCCCACGGTAGGCGTTCCAGGGGCCCCACACTTTCACCCATTTCCCAGGCTTACCTCTCGCAACATACACCACCTTTTCCCGAAACATACACCAATCCATGTTGTCCTTCCACGCCGAGACAGTCGGTGACCTCTGGGAACCCCACAATTGCGCAATATCACGCTTGGCCACCATATATCCCAGAGTCACCCACCACGTCTGCGGCACTGAGTAGTCGGTTGGCTCCCACACATTCAGGAGACATCTCCTCGCCTCGGGCAGCAGCGGCACATGCGTAACTGCCTGCAAAACCTCGTGCACACCACGCCAGAATCGCGCCACCTCAGGGCATTCCCACAATATATGGAGAAAGGTCCCCAAAGAACCACACCCACGCTTACACAACCCGTCCACAGCATAGCCCATACGCATCAGACTCGGCCCCGTAACATAGACCCTATGGAGTATCTTGAGCTGGACGAAGCGAAGGCGAGCCGGTATGGCCACCTCTTTCGGGGAGGCCACCGCAGACACCCAGTCCTCGTCATCCAGCTCCAATCCATCAGCCCCCCACGCCTCACGAAGGCCAGTCAGCAGTCCCGAGCGATCAGTGATGAGTTTTTTGTAAATTAATGAAATCGTGCCGTCCGGTACATGCCCATCTAGCACTCTATCCTCCAGAGGAGAGTACTCCGGGATGGAGGCAACGTCCGGGAATACGGAGCACAACGCATGACGTATCTGCATATATCGAAAGTACTCCCTGTCCTGCAACTGGAATTCCGTCTGCAGCACATCAAACGTTTTGAATTCCCCCCTCGTCCAGAGATCGCCCACCCTGCTGATGCCTATCATGTCCCACTTCTCAAAGCCCTTCGAGGTCCACAGGGAGCCCAGCCGCTCAGATGCGTATAGTGGTGTCGCCCGGGTCAAACGATCCTTCCACCCCATCGCCAAGTTAGCCGCGTGCCACACTCGCACCATGACCCGCGTGGGGCCCGTCAGACGTGTGTCGAGCGAGCTAGAATAAAGCGCCCGATTATAGTCGCCGCCCGGCAGTAACATTTTATCCATCTCAAAGGCCGGGTTTAGAGCGGGCCCGTAAAGGCCGTGATTTATCGCAGCCAGCTGGGAGGCCCAGTAATATCGCTTGATGTCTGGGAGGGCAACCCCCCCCGTCGTACCACGGGAGCGTCAGCTTCGCCAGGGCGATACGCGGTCTACCCTCCCAGAACAGGCGGCGCTGCAAACTCTCCACCTCGCGAAAGTAGCGCGCCGGGACAACGTCCATTGTGTTCTGTAAGGCGTACAGGAAACGTGGCAGCGACATCATCTTAAACAATGCCGCCCGGCCGAGCGGCGAGAGCGGCAAGCGCCTCCAACACGCGACATCATCCTTCAGGCGCTGGAGGGGGGAAGCAAGTTCTGTTTATACTGGGCCTCCGCGTCCAGGGTAATGAAGATACCCAGGTACCTAAATCCCCGCGGGGCAATCTGGATAGGACAACCCCGCGGAAGGATAGGAGCCTCCCCAGAGAGGACATACACACAAGATTTAGCCCAATTGATGACTAGGCCGGAGTTGAGGCCAAATGAGTGCAATACATCAACCAGTACTATCAGCGATTTACGCGGGGAAGCCAGGTACAAAAGAATATCATCAGCGTAAAGAGATACGCGGTCCTCATACTCGGGGGTCCATCGGAGACCACGGATAGAAGGATGCCACCGCAGCCACTCCGCCAGGGGCTCCAAGGCAAGCGCGAAGAGGAGCGGCGATAACGGGCAGCCCTGCCGCGTGCCCCTGCCCAGCTCAAACGGAACCGACACTCTACCGTTTACAGCCACCTGCGCCAGCGGTCTGGAATACAACAATTTCACCCAACCGATGAATCCCGGGCCAAACCCAAACTTCGCCAGCGTCGCCCAAATATATGGCCACTCAAGTGTGTCAAACGCCATAGTGGCGTCCAGCGACGCCAAAATGGCCGGCTCCCGTATGAACGGGACACGCGCGAGCACCCCGTGCAAGCGCCGCAGGTTGAGCGCAGTGTTGCGATGAGGGATAAAACCGGACTGATCCTGGTGAATCAGATCGCACACCACGCCAACCAGCCGATTGGCCAACACCTTGGCGAGAATTTTGGGTTCCGCATTCAGCAGCGAAATGGGCCTGTAGGACGTGACCCGGTCCCGCGGCCTCCCCTCCTTGTGAATAACCACGATAGTAGCCAGACGCTGGTCTAGCGGGAGGGAACCCGCCGAACGGGCCGCGAGGAACATAGCACGGAGATGCGGCGCCAGCGTATCCGGTCGCAGCTTGTACAATTCGATAGGAAGACCATTAGGACCCATGGCCTTGCCGGAAGCGACCGAACGTATGGCGAGGGCAATTTCCTCAGATGTTGGGGCGGCGTCCAACGACACTCTGTCCTCCTCCGAAAGGGAAGGCAGCGCGATATCCCTGAGCAGGGCATGGGAATCCTCTTCCGAGCGGGAGGACACCGGGGAATACACCCCACGGAAATATTCAGCGAAGCAATCAACAATTTCTCCCGGTTCAGTGACACACACACCATCCAGTTTCTCAATCGACGGGACAACTCGACTCGCTCTCTCCTTTTTATCCAGCCACGCAATCAATTTACCAGCCTTATCACCCACATCATACAGTCTCCCCTGTTGCTCTCTGCTGAGGCCCCTGGCCGCCTCCGTGACGAGGGCCTTATAGGCCGCCTGCTTGAGTCGGAGAACATGTAATTTGTCATCCGTCACCCCCCATTCTAGATCACCCTCCAACTCGGTTATCTCAGTTTCAACACGGGTCACCTCCTCCCGCTCGCGCTTCCGGGAATGGGAAATAAGGGACAGGGCCTCCCCCCGAAGTACCGTCTTGAACGCCTCCCACAGAGAGACCGCCGATGATACAGACCCCACATTATTGCGTAAGGGATTTAACCAACTCTGCGCGAATGGTGGGGTCACGCAGGTACCAGGGATTAATCGGGACCACCCTACCCTCCCCCTCGGGAGAATGTCGAAGTGCAACAGGAGCGGGGAGTGGTCCGAAATACCCCGCGCCAAATGGCGCACCTCCCCGATCCTCCCCGCATGCGCCGCAGGCACCAGGACATAATCTAGCCTTGAGAGACTGCCATGGGCCCCGGAATGAAAGGTGTACTGTTTCTGTGTAGGGTGTTTCAAACGCCAACAATCCACCAGCCCCAAAGTATCCAAGAGGCCAGACAACCACGCTTGGGCACGGGGGAGATCCCTAGGGGGGTGACGGTCCTCAATTCCGGAAACCACAGCGTTAAAATCCCCCCCAACCACTAGAATCCCCTCCGGAAGGCCAAGGAGGAGGCGCCCCAGATCCGCAAAAGTAGTCGTTTGCAACCCTGGCGGGACATAGACAGAAACAAAAACAATCACTCTGCCCTCCATTCTACCCACCAGAACCGTGTAACGTCCCCTGTCATCATGGAGCACCTCATCAACTTCCAACGGGAGCAAGGTTTTAGCCATAATGCCCACACCCCTTGAACCAGACGTGAAGCCCGAATGGGCCAGAAGGCGGTAGCCCCGTCGATTCATAGCACGAAAGGAGTTGCCAATGAGGTGTGTCTCCTGCAGAAAAACTATATCAGGTGAAATTCGTTTCAGGAACTGCAGGACCACACCCCGTTTTATCCTGTCCCCCAGTCCATTAACATTCCAGGACAAAAGACTCAGTCCCCTACCCCCCATCATAGCCGAAAGCGGGCAATCGTCCCCCCGAGAGCACTTTAGGAATAGCACAACAATACTTTTGCCTTGTAGTACAAATGAACAATACCCCACCCCAACCCAACCGCCCCAACAAAACTCCCCCCTCCCTGCACCCCTGCATGAGCCCAGACAGCCCCCCCAACTTGCAGTGTGCCTGTCGCCCCTATATAATTGGAACTAGTTAGACCCCCTAGAGGAGGAAAGAGTACCCCCTCAAGACTCCGCACCGCCTCCAAAGGAGGGAAGACGAGTACAACAAACAAAAGACCCTAAGCTTGGCCGAAAGTGGCAGCATCATCCAGAGTGAGCCCCGGCATCAGTACCTCAGACCCGGTCCGGTGGGCAGTCTCCTCCCGCAGCCCCCCCCCCCCCCGCCCCCCGATCATGACCCCCAGACAAAGTGTCCAGCCAGTCCCCGGCCGTTTCAGGACGGTCAAAAAAGTGAGTGCGACCATCCACCTCCACCCGCAGCCTGGCCGGGAAGAGCATGGCGTATTTTAAGTTCATGCCTCGAAGCCGCCGCTTGACGCCCAGGAAACTCAGTCTCTGCTTCTGGACCGCTTGGGTGAAGTCAGGATAAAAGTTCACCTCCATGTTCTCCAGCTTAATCGGCCCTTGCAGTCTGGAAGCTTGCAAAATCGCATCCCTGTCCCGAAAGTTAAAGATACGGGCAATAAAAGGCCGCGGAGGGGCTCCAACCTTCGGTCTGCCCCCGGGAACTCTATGGGCCCTCTCCACGGCAAAGAATTTACTCAGTCCTCGAGGCTGAAGATGGGTAGTGATCAGGTCCTCCACAAAGAGATCCGCCGCCGACTCCTCCCGTCCCTCGGGCACTCCGATGATGCGGATATTATTCCTCCGGGCCCGGCTCTCGGAGTCCTCCAGGCGCCGATCCATGAGCGCACTCGCCTGACGGAGCCGGTGCACCTCCGTTTGAAGGGCCGCCACCTCAGTCGTGAGGCCCGACGCGGTGTGGGCCAAAGAATCGACCCGGTCGTTAGTCTTGGAAAGATCAGCTCTCACAAGGTTGACATCAATGAGGACCGCGTCGATTTTGTGCGCTAAAGTGTCGAACTGCTGGCCCACCGAGGCCTTCATTTCAGCAATGGCGCTCATGATGTCTTGCAGAGACAGATCCGTGGGCAAATCCGGGGCATCCGGGGGGCACTCAGAGGACTTGTGCGATCCGCCGGGAGACCCCTTCGGGAGGGTGTAGCGGTCCATGATGTTGGCCTGATGTGCGGCGCCACGCCGGGTTGACTTGGCCTTTAACCGATCCCCATCCTGCTTCGTGGCCATCGTCGCGGGTCTCACACCCGCACCAGCCACGCAGTGGAGAGCAAGCAATCAAGGCCACGAGCTCCGGGGGGCCACCCCAGGACGGCAGACCGGGCCGCAGCAGGCAGGCAGGCAGGGTCTCCCAGCGAGGCCACCCCAACACAAAGAGCGCCGTGATCCCACTTGCGAAAACGGCAAGGGGGCGCGAAAGTGAAAGTGAAAGTGTGGGGTACGCGACTCGCCAGGCCCAGCCCGCCGTTGTTGTTCACTTTGCCACTGGGTCGCCCCCAAACGCGAATCCGGGGTCAGGAGAGAAGTAGGCCGCAAACTTCAATCGGTGCTCACTCCGGCACCCGAGGTCCGATTCGAAAACGGGAAACGGGTACCACCTCGGCTCAGGCTCACCGACACAGTCCCCTCAACCGATGCAGGATGAAGACAGGATAAACGTAGGAGGTTGCGGAGGTCCTCGGGAGCCTCGCACCTACGCGGCCATCTTGGTTGCGCGCTAGGCTCCTCCCATGTTAGTCTTATTTTGAATGAAAAGTATGGTGGAGGGATAGAAGAGTGAAGGATTTAGGCATTTCTTTTTTTTTTTGGAGGTCTTAGCAGTAGGTGGAGGCTTTTGGATGAGTGAAAAGGGGTTGTGGAGGGGAAGAGCCAGAGTGAAGAGTTTATAAAGGTTTGTTTTGGGGGATCGGTACAGTAAAAGGTGTCAGATGATGTAAGGAGGGGTAGAGTAGGGGAGAGCCTAGAAAGCGTTATTTTGGGGATCATAGTAGTGGTATGGGGTTTGGGATAAATGAGAGAGTGGATGTAGAGGATATATTGATAGATGTATAGGGTGAGAAATAGGGTAGTACTTTGGAAAGAGTAGTAGAAAAGTTTGAGATGAGTCAGAAAGTTGGGCTAGAAGATATATTGATAGAAGTGTAGGCTGAGAAATTAGGCAGTGCATTCGAAATGCAAAATTAGAAGAAAGTGATAAATATACAGATCCATAAGTACATTGAAAGTATATAGATGCATAAAGGAGGTAACTATATGTAGATTAAAGACATTGATAGAGGTACATGGATGAGAAATAGGGTAGTGCACTGGATATGCTTTTTCAGGAGAAAAGTAACAAACACACAGATCCAAGTACATGGAAGGTACATAGATGCACGATGGAAGCAAGTACATGTAGACCAAAGATGCACCAGATAAACTCCGTTTTTCAAGTGCTATTTTACTTTAATTATTATTTTTGTAAAAATTCAAACAACATCATTATTCTACATGTTTATACGAACCAATGCATAAAGATAGGTACATATCTATAGTGAAAATAAATGCTTATATACAGAGGGAAAATGCGATAAATTGCTGTTTGCGTATGGTGCTTATGTGGGTAAGAGCCAATTCTGCAGTAGCTTTCTGAGGAGAAGGTGGCTCTCCGTGGATCTTATGTGGGGTGGGTGGGTGGGGGGGGGGGGGGGGGGGTGTAAAGAGTTCCATAGATTGGCTGCTTGAACAGAAAAGGATTTCCTTGTAGCTTGGGATTTTGAGGCGAGGTGCCCCTTTAGAGCAGAGGTTCCTTTGTTGAATGTGTTTGGTGATTTTATTCCTGATGGAGAGCGGTCTCATTCCATGTATTGCTGTGTGGGTGATACGAAGCAGCTTGAACATGGATCTTCTGGCAACCGGTAACCAATGCAGGGCTTTCAAGGCAGGTGAGATGTGGTCTCGTGGTTTGATATGCAAGAGTAGACTGGCAGCCGAGTTCTGAATCAGTTATAGTCTTTCCATGGTCGTTAAAGGTGATCCGCGGTAGAGGCCATTGGCGTAATCGAGTTTGGACAGAACAAGGGAGATGGTAGCTTGGACCTTGTGTGGAATTCCCAAATGAGGGAAAATTAGTTGCAGGGTTTTTATAGTGACAAAGCTTGATCCTGCTAGTTTGTCCACTTGGGTATTCATCGATAGCTTGGAGTCCATGGTAATTCTAAGGTTTCTTACTTCCTTCGATACTTTAGGCGGTGATCCCAGTTCCTCTGGCCAGACGGCAAGCGGGTCATAATGTTTCCAATCGCCACACGTGAGTATTTCCGTTTTGGAAGCATTCAATTTGAGATGGCTCCAAGTCATCTACTGATCCATGGCTCTGAGACAACTGAAAATTGGGGATTTTCCAATGTCGTTGGGGCATTCCAGTTGAAGGAGTATTTGCATGTCATCTGCATAGTTATAGCACGTTAGTTGAAATTGATTGATCAGTACTGGTGATGACTTCATGTAGATGTTGAAAAGCATGGGCGAGATAGAGCCTTGAGGGACCCCTGCTTTTGTGGAGTATAGTTTGGACGAGGAAGGTGGGATCTGGATGACATTAGTTCTGTTTCGAAGGTAGGACGCGATCCAGTCTAGAGCAGTCCCCTCTATGCCGGCTTCATAGGACAGACTGGATTGGGTCATTAAGAACAGTTAAGTCAAATTGTCTGATTAGTTCATTATTTAAAAGTAAGACAGAGTAAGTTTGGCCTGAATATTTATTGCAAAAAGCCTATGTTTCAGCAAATACAACTTTAAGTGTGGGTTGTTATTACACTGTGTTAACACCTGTAAACAGGTATTTTTTACTTGGATTCGCACAGACTACATTAGTTGGTTAGCCCCTTTGACGGATGTGGGTACACACTTTATGACTGCGATAATCCTTACTAGACACGCATAGGTGGGCCTGACAGGTTTACTTGTCTGCCTGGCTCTTGTAATTGAAAAAGAAACAGAAATATAAATCTGAATTCAAACATTTACATGATTAATGGGGTTTCGGGTCAGCTCTAATCTGCCACTAGTCTGTTTGGGTATTATTCACATTCTGCTTCTGCCAATGACTGCCTACACCATATGGAAATGGGTGTGTCCACTTCTGCCACTGGCTCTATGGCTTTGTGAGTGACAGCATGTTGCCTGATAATAAGTGCACGTCTCATAATGAGTACTTGAGTGTGCTTCAGCATCAGGGCTTTTGGGCCAGTTCTTTAGTTTTCCATTTTTCTCATTTTAGGTCCTGTTTAATTTATTTCCTTCTTTATTATTTTAGTTATTTTCTCAGGCTATCCTGTAGCTCTCCAGATAGTGCTACCAGGCCACTTGCTCTCCGCTCATTTTACCTGCAAAGCAGAGCATCCCACGGGGCCACTGCTTCTAAAAGGTTGGCCATCTTGGAACGGTATTGTTCAGGACTATCAGTTTTAAAATTCAAAGAAACCGCCATATTTAGATGCATTAAAGCACCCATTTTGGGTTGATACATCAATGATACACTATGCTCCATGCCATTGTCATTCTGCAGCGTTTCCTGAGAGGCCATCTTGGAATTATATTATGCATAGTTTATCATTGTTTTAGCGCTCCAAGATGACGAACACATGGCTTCCAATGGTAGCAGCCCATATTGTAAATTAAAACAATACACTGTACACTACCAGTGCAGCAGCTGCCTGCTGCTACGTTTAAGTTGATGTTTTATTGTAAGCATATGCTCACAACATTTAGGCGGTGGTATGCTTTAATTTTTCTATTTTTATTCTTTAATTTATCTTGCATGGATTTGTGCAGTTTGTGAGTGTGTGTTTTACTGTTGATGAGTAAGTGTATGAATGTAAGAACGAGTCAACAGTGGATGAATTGATGCACACGAGCGAGGATGAGTGACAGAAGACATATACAACAACTCACTAAGTTCATAAACCCACAAGGGAAAGTGATAAGCCACACCTACTGGATTTGCCAACGCTTTATTGTCACTGCTTCGTAGCCAAGCTATGCCACTTTATGAGCAGATGAAAATTCAGGGCAGGCACCTTCTAATGCCTCCATTCTTACCCTCCCTCAACAGAAGGGGCAGCTCTCAGCTTCAGCAAGAAGTGCAAGTCTTTATTTTTCAGACCTGTTGGCCTCTGCATATCCACCCTTTAGTTGCTGAAAGCACACATTGTTTTTATATTGCTCCAGCACATTACACTTACGAATGTAAATTTGGAACACACCCAAAATAAAATAAAAACTCCAGCTGCATGGCCGCTAACATCCTCCTATTTTCCCCAGGATGCAAACGCAGACAAAAATCTTTCTAGGACATCCCCTTTCTCTAACCTGACATGCCGAAATAAATTATGCCTGAAGGTTTAGCAGTTGCGTAGGGATTCCTACAAGCAGCTTGGTGTCAGTAAGATGGCCAGCTTCTACTCAAACTATTGTGCTCTTCTATCATGTACTGCATTCCTTACCTTTGGGCATCCTGTGCTATGCTGTCAAGCTCTTAACCTTCTAGTGACCTTCCCCTTGGCACCCAATCCCATACACTAGCCCATTTTGCCCTATATAATTCTGTGTCTCTCCAGACTCACATTCTATACCCTTCCCTTAACGTGCTCTCTTAATCTGTGACCATTGCAATTCTGAGTTCTCTATCCTGTTCTGCACCAGGACCCAGGCTGAGGTGTCTCCAATCCAGGGTTCTGCCATATTATTTCCCGTGTCATGCACTTTTATTTCATGCTCTTCTATACTGTGTTCCACTCTGCCTCTATACCTCATACCTTGTGCTATACAAATCTATGGTCTTACCATGTCATCTTCCAGTTTGTTTTTGTACTGCCTGTGCTCTTTTCGTATGGTACTCCAACATTATTTGCACCACTCCTTGAACCTAATTCTATGCTCTCTAGGCTTGTATTCTCTCGCCCTGCAGTCTTTTTTGTTCTGACACATTCTGTGGTCCCAGAATTCCTATATTCTGTGCTTTACACTTCCCCATTATGTGCTTCTGCTTCATTCAGTCATTAGGATTGCCCTTTGCATTCCCAACCCATGCACTAACTGTCATCCAATGCCCATACCAATCGTAAGCTCTCCCATCTTATATCTCACATACTGCAATCTCCCATTGTGGGTGTCATCATATGATCTTACATTCTCTGGCTGCCTCGTATGTGTGCTGCCCAATTCGGAGGTTCCTCCTGCCAAGTGTGCTGCCCCACCTTGCAGCCTGCCACCCTGTTTTCTAGTCATGTGCGTTTTACCACCACTGCTTTCAACTATTCTGTAGTGTTCTTCTCTTCTGTGTGCTCAGAGCCTATCTTATAATCTCATTCTGTGTATCCTCATATCTTCCATTATGTGCTTGCTTAGCCAGTGCTCTTCTCACCTACTGGCCTCTTTCCTCTTACTCTCTCCTGATTTGTTTTCCAGCCCACCACGCTGAATCCTCTACTTTTGAGCTCTCTCAGATAATGTGCTCCCCCATCCGGAGATCACTCTTTCAGCTTACACGCTTCCGTTCATCGCCCCTATTCTTTGTGCTCTTGCTCACGCTTTGCTCTTCCATGAACACTCTCACACATTCCAGCTTGTTCTTTATCATCCTGTTCTCTCATCAATTTTTCCTTTGCTAGAGCTCTTCTGTGAAGGGTTGTGCTGAGCACTCGCTCTCATCTAGTACTTTTCACATAGCCTTCCCATCTTATGCTCTTCCCTATTTTTTCTTTTTTCTTACACTGCGCATTCCGATTGCATGCTACATGTTCTAAATTCCTGGATTATCTGCTGGGAATGTGATCTGTGTTCTCATGTCCATAGTGTTCTCCCAGCCTCCTCGCCCATACCATCCATTCTCTGCCCTTTTACCCCGCTTTTTCTTTCTTCCTGTGCCATCTTTCAAAATGTGCTTACTTATCCTGTGCTCTCCAAAGTGGTTAGCTCCCACCCAGTGCTCCGTCATACTGAGCTTTTAACCATTCTGTGATCACTTGAGCCCAATGTGTTTTTGCAGCCATTATTGTGTGGTTTCTCATCACATTCTTTTCAACCACAACCTCATCTGCTTATTGTATCAATAAACCAGGAGTCTCCAAACTTTTCTGTAGTGAGAGCTACTTCTGGTCACTAAAAAGCATCATGAGCTACCGTCTAATATATGTGTGTGTTAGATAACAGTACATAAAGTCCACGTAACTGAAAACACCACCTCTAGATTATCCCTGTATTACTATAGTGAATATACAGTATGTATGCCATATGAGGTATAGCAAATGTTCTTGTGGGGTCCCCAGGATCAGTTTTGTTCCATGTTTATGAATCACACTCAGAGGTGCGAGTCTACTTTAGACTGGTGTCCTCATTACCGTGCAATACAGAAGATGACACTGCACATTTTGCGAATTGGAGCACAAAGCACCATAAGCAATAATTCAGTCTGTGAGGCCTATGCAGACTTCATAGCCATCTACAAGTAAACATATCTCGGCAGTGGCCAGCACACTTTATAACAGTCAGGCAATACAATTAACATATGAAGAGATTGAATAAGAAGCTAGGCAAACATTAAACAAAGGGAGAAAGAACAGAAGAAAAACCGAATATAGCAATGGCAGATGATAGAGAAAGAAAGGAGAGGTAAAAAAGAAAAGGAAGGGAGAAAAAGGAAAGTGAGGAAGAAAAAGGAGGAGAGTAAGAACACAAGAGAAAAAGAGAAAGAAACTAAGAGGAGGAGATAAATGCATGGAAGAAAAGAAAGGAATGGACAAAGCCAGTGAAAGAGAGAAGGATACAAAAGAGAAAAGCAGTGAGAAAGGGGAGTGGATGTGAGAGAATGGAAGGGGGGGGGGGGAGAGATGGGGTGAAGGACAGCATGATAGAGGGAAGAAGAAAGAAAAAAGGACAAGAGAAAAAAAGATACGCGAGAAGGCAGATAACAGAGAAAGAATAAAAAAACAAAAAGATACAGAAGCTAAACAAAAAGAACCAATAAACGAGAAAAGCAAAAAGGTGTAAAAAAAAAAAAAGAAAGGAAGTAAAAGGAGAGGCAAATAGAAAAAGGTAGAAAAAGTTAAGACTGAAACAAGAAAAGAACATTTCAGAAAGAAAAAGTGAAGGACAGAGGAAAGGAGAGCCAGTAGTGTACAGGTCGAGAAGGAAAGGTAGAAAAGAAGGGCAAGAAAAAAAAACCAAAGCGAAAGAGAAAATCGGGAAAGGAGGGTATGGTGAGACGGCTGGAGGGAATATAAGAGGAAGAGAAAAAATAGACCAGCGAGAGAAGTAGAAGAAAGGAGAGAAGGAAAGAAAACAGACAACAAGAAATTAAAAAAGACAGGAGAGAAAGTGGGGAAGAAAAAAAAAAAAAAAAAAAAAGACATTCGGGGACAGAGCACAGGAATACAGAAGTAAAAAGGAGTAAATAACAAAACTGAAGGATAAACCGAAGAGAAGGAGAAATAGAAAGTAGCAAGCAGAGGAAACAAAAAAGCAGCGAAAAAGAAAATGAAAGAAAAACAAATAATTTTTGAGGAGTGTGGACTATATGGTCCTACATTGTCAGCTTCCCAGGCCCCACCTAAAGCAAGCGGTGCACTGTTTTTTACAGTACTACCATAGCATTTTAGCAGTTGCATATGGTCAAACCAGTTGACAGTCAATTATCATGTGGGAGCTGAACAGAAATGGCATGAGAGCTACTGGTAGCTCGCAATCGACCAGGTGGAAACCCCTGCTCTAAACTATGCTATTCTCAGACTGTGTTAGTATTCGCTCTCCCACCCTAGATTAGTTTAATCCTTTTGGTCCTTTAACCCCTTCGATGCTCATGACGGAGCGGTTCCGTCATGAGCATCAGTTGGGCTGTGCTCATGACGGAACCGCTCCGTCATGAGGACAGCCCCTGGGGGAAGCGCTGGCGCTCCCCCCCTGGGGCATCGATCGTGCCCCCACAGACGGGGATGGCAGCGGAAGAGTTTCCGCTGCCACCCCCGAGCCCCCCCACGCTTCCTGGTGACGTCAGCGCGCACAGCGCACGCCGGCGTCATCAGGAAGTGCTCGGACGCCTGGAAGCCATTTGCTTCCAGGCGTCCACAGCGAGTAGGTGAGTCTTGTGTGTTCCGGTGGGGCGGCGGGGGCCTTTCAGAGCGAATTGAGGCATCGGGGGAGAGGAAAGAGTATTTCCTCTCCCCTGATGTCTCAATACAGGGCATTCCTGCTCCACGATCGCGCACAGCGTCGCGATCGTGGAGCAGGGATGCCCCACTAGACACCAGGGATGTGTTTTATTTTATTTTGGAAGCGACCCCTTGGGTAAGGGTCGCTTCCTGGGGGCCATATATTATTATAAGACTTTTCTGCCCCCTCTGGGGGCAGATCGGTGTTATTTTTTTGCCGTTTCTGCTCCCAGGGGGGGGGGGGGGGGGGCAGAAAAGCCCACTAGACACCAGGGATCTAATTTTTGTTGTAGGAAGCGACCCCTTGGGCAAGGGTCGCTTCCTTGGGCCCCTAATTATTTTGTAGATTTTTCTGCCCCCTCTGGGGGCAGATCGGTTTTATTTTTTCGCCGTTTCTGCTCCCAGGGGGGGGGCAGAAAAGGCCACTAGACACCAGGGAATTAGTTCAAATAAAAATAGAAGTGACCCCTCGCTTCCAGGGTGTAATTTGTTTTCTGGCACACAACCCGATTGACCATTTGGGTAGTGACATAGCATGTTATAATGTTTATTGTTATATTTTTTGTGAATTCCAATTGTAATGTTTTTTTTTGTTTACTTTTTTGTTCTAGGTGAAGGCTTTTCTTCATTTCACGTTGCAGTGTTGTGACTGGTGGTTCTGCTGTTTGTGTAGTTTGGTAAGAGACTTATTTTTGTACAATGTAAATGTGTTTGATTTCTCTGCCTGTTTTGCAAATGGTGTAATAATAGCAGTATGTTTGGTTTTTGAGTGTCAAAAACTTTTTGCATTGGTGCTCGATGTGTATTTTGTTGTCTTGTGAGTAATTTGTTTTTTTTTCTTCTTTCTAGTTTGATATCGTTGGTTTTTGCTGTGTCACTGCAGAGTTGGTTTCTGGTGAGTGCAGCTGTCTCTTGTAATTGGATTGTATAGTTTTTGAGTACATTGATCTTTGTGATAAAGGTACACATTTCTTTACTTACTTTGTTTGCACATTGTTGGTTGTTGTTGACTTGTTTGTGCAGTCTTCTATCTTAGTAAGTATAATGGCTAGCCGCAGGATGACTGCTCAGCAGGTTGTTGGTTTGCTGTTTGAGTCTTCCTCTGATATTGGTTCAGAGACTGACTCTGCATCTGAGGGAGAGGAGGCAGGGGACGATTCTGGCAGTGAGTTGTCTCTCCGTATGGAGTCATCGGATGATGAAGATACTCTTAGTGCGGATGAAGTGCCTGTGTTAGAGGAGGAGACTGATGTGCCGATAGTGCGGCAAGAGGCATCTGGGCTGCAGCCTGGGGCTGCAAGTCTTCCCGTTGAAAGTGATGACCTCTGGGTTGCCCCTGGCATGGTGCAGCCGGAATTTCCAGAGTTTACTGGTGTTCCAGGGTCTAGAGTGAATACTGAGAACTTTTTGCCTGTAAATTTTTTTCAGTTGTTTATGGACGATGTGTTTTTGGCAGAGATTGTTGAGCAGACTAATTTGTATGCCGAACAGTTTTTGAGGGACAACAGTGCCAGTCTTAAGCCACACTCTAGAGCTACCCGGTGGACTCCCACAAATGTTGAAGAGATGAAGAAGTTCTTGGGTTTAACTTTTTTGATGGGCTTGCTAAGGAAGCCATCATTGGCTTCATATTGGTCTAGCAGTCCCTTGATGGCAACGTCTCTTTTTCCGGCAGTCATGACTCGTGACAGGTATTTGCTTCTGCTTCGGATGATGCACTTTGTTGATAATGGTTTAGCGTTGCCACGAGATCACCCTGATTGTGACCGTCTTTTTAAGATTAGGCCTGTCCTTGATCACTTTGTTGATCGATTTTCTGAGATTTATGCCCCTGGTAGAGAAATTGCAGTGGATGAGTCTTTGGTGTTGTTCAAGGGCCGCTTGGTTTTTAGGCAATACATTCCTAGTAAGAGGGCACGCTATGGAATAAAGCTGTATATGCTGTGTGACAGTAGGACTGGATATGTCTCTAATTTCAGGGTGTACACCGGTAAGGAATCTAGGTTTAACCTCCCTGGTTGTCCGTCCACTTTTGGAGTGACTGAGAAAATTGTATGGGAACTTGGTAGAGGATTTTTTAACAAAGGCCACCATTTATATGTAGATAACTTCTACACTGGTGTGCGGTTGTTCAGGGAATTGGCCAAAGTGGACACTTTTGCTTGTGGCACAATCCGCTGTAACCGTAAAGGTTTTCCGAAAGAACTTGTTTGTCAAAAGCTTGTGCGGGGACAGTGCAGTGCGTTGCATTGCCAGGAGCTTCTTGCTGTGAAGTTTACAGACAGGAGAGATGTCTACATGCTGACTTCCATCCATGATGAAAGCACTGCACCTGTGACTGTTTGGGGTCAGGTCGCTGAAGCGCGCAAACCTGTGTGCATTTTAGACTATAATAGGCACATGGGTGGTGTTGACAGAGTAGATCAGAGGTTGGAACCTTACACTGCTCTTCGTAAGGCTTACATTTGGTACAAGAAGTTGGCTATCCATCTTTTCCACTTGGCAATGTTTAATGCTTTTGTTGTGTTCCAGGATTCTTGCCCTGAGTCAAAGATGACTTTTGCTAAGTTTCAGGAGTCTGTAATAGGCAGCCTTGTTGTAGTGGAACAGGCAAGTGTTCCTAGAGTTGGACTGGTGGAGGATGTTGCTAGATTGAAAGAACGCCACTTTCCAGATCACATTCCTCCCACACCCGCAAAGGATTTTCCCAGTAGGAGATGTAGAGTCTGTTGGCGAAGAGGTTTGCGGAAGGAGAGTCGTATGTACTGCCCCGATTGTCCCTCTCATCCTGCACTGTGTCTCTCTGCTTGTTTCAGAGCGTACCACACGCGTAAAAATTTCTGGGAACATTCATGAGTGGTAAAGTGAACTGCCTTGTCTGTATTCTTTGGAAAATATGATTCTGTTTCAAGGTTGGTGTTAGTGCAATGTATTTAGTTGCTGATTTTCTGTTAGAAGATTTGTATCTATTTGCAATTTGTTTGTGTTTTTATTTTTTTCTAAAAAAATCCAAAATGTGATGGCGGTGTGTGTAGGCTTGCGCTTGGCTGTTGGTGTGTGTGGACTGGCACTTGGTTGGTGGTGTGCGTGGAATGGTGCTTGGCTGACGGTGTGCGTTGACTGGCGGTGTGCATGGACTGGCGGTGTGCGTGGACTGGTGCGTGGCTGGTGGTGTGCGTGGAATGGTGCTTGGCTGGCGGTGTGCGTGGAATGGTGCTTGGCTGGCGGTGTGCGTGGAATGGTGCTTGGCTGGCGGTGTGCGTGGACTGGTACTTGGCTGGCGGTGTGTGTGGACTGGTGGTGTGTGCGGGCTGGTGTTTGGCTGGTGATGTCCGTGGACTGGAGCTTGGCTGGTGGTGTCCGTGGACTGGAGCTTGTCTGGTGGTGTGCGTGGACTGGAGCTTGGCTGGCGGTGTGCGTGGAATGGTGCTTGGCTGGCGGTGTGCGTGGAATGGTGCTTGGCTGGCGGTGTGCGTGGACTGGTACTTGGCTGGCGGTGTGCGTGGACTGGTGGTGTGTGCGGACTGGTGCTTGGCTGGTGGTGTCCGTGGACTGGAGCTTGGCTGGCGGTGTAGGTGGATTGGCGATTGGCTGCCGGTGTGCCTGGACTGGCGATTGGATGGCGGTGTGCCTGGACTGGCGCTTGGCTAGCGGTGTGCGTGGACTGGCGTTTGGCTAGCGGTGTGTGTCGACTGGTGCTTGGCTGGCTGTGTGTGAGTAGTGACTTTCTGCTGGTCACTACACACACTGCTAGCTGAGTGCCACTCCACGCAATCCTTCAGCCTGTGTAGTTGCTGTGTCTGGATTGTGGGCGTGTGAAAGTGATGGGCCCTTGAATGGCGCTGTGTGCTGGTGTGAGTTTTGTTATGTGATGGGCCCGCGGCTGGCGGTGTGAATGGTTTTGTATGTCTCACACGTATGAAAGGTGTATGAATGGCCTGTAAAGAGGTTGGTGCCTTGTCGTGGCTTTACAGCTCACGAGCTGTGAGTCAATGGTTCAGTTTCTCGCCCTTTCAATTATTACCAGTGCATTTCATGTTTTGTGAAATCACTTGCTAATACAATTTTATCTACTGAACCATCACTCACCCTCGTGCCAAATCCAACCAGTATGTGTGTGTGCTTGCGGGTTAGTTGGCTGTGCAGTAATATTTGTCTTTCTGAAGCAGGGTGTACCTTGTCCCTTTTTGGTGATTTTTGTACTGTGTTGCTTTTGTACCTGGTGGTGCGAATGGTCTTGTTTGTATCACGTATGAAAGGTGTGTGAATGGCCTGTAAAGTGGTTGGTGCCTTGACGTGGCTTTACAGCTCACGAGCTGCGAGTCATTGGTTTGGTTTTTTGTGAATTTAATTATTGACAGTGCATTTCATTTTTGTGAAATCTCTTGTTAATAAAATTTAATACACTGAACCATGACTCGCCCTCGTGCCAAATCCAACCAGTATGTGTGTGTGTTTGAGGAATAGCTGGTTGTGCAGGAATCTTTGTCTTTAGTTTCTCTGCCAAGGTACACTTTCCATGTAAGAATAACCCACCAACTGTAGATATTGTCGAAAACCCTTGGGAGTTCATGGTGATGTCTCTCTAGTGAATTGAAAAATATTTTTTATCCCCATTGTCCTGTAAACCTCAAACTGTCTGCCACATTTTCTTTGCAGTATTATTCCTAAATTCTCACGCTGTAGTAACAATAGTTAATCTGGTTTTGCAAGGGGGGTTACTTTGGTTTTTTGCCCAGGGCTCGGCGGCCATCTAGGGAAACCTACCAAACCCACGCATTTCTGAAAACTAGACACCCGGCGGCTTCCAGGGAGGTATGGCTTGCGTGGATCCCCCAACGTTTCCTTACCCAGAATCCCCTGCAAACCTCAATTTTTGCTCAAAAAATCACTTTTTTCACACATTTTGGGGTGGGAAAGTAGTGGCATCACCGGGCTCACACAAATTTACCACCACCCAGCGTTCCCCCAGGTCTCCCGGTAAAAATGGTGCCTCACTTGTGTGGGAGGCCCAAGTACCCGCGGCAGGCAAGGGCCCAAAACGTAGTGAGGCGACATCAAAATGGCCTATCGCAAAACCACCTGGTTTTGCAAGGGGGGTCACTTTGGTTTTTGGCCCGGTGCGCGGCGGCCATCTAGGGAAACCTACCAAACCCACGCATTTCTGAAAACTAGACACCCGGCGGCTTCCAGGGAGGTATGGCTTGCGTGGATCCCCCAACGTTTCCTTACCCAGAATCCCCTGCAAACCTCAATTTTTGCTCAAAAAATCACTTTTTTCACACATTTTGGGGTGGGAAAGTAGTGGCATCACCGGGCTCACACAAATTTACCACCACCCAGCGTTCCCCCAGGTCTCCCGGTAAAAATGGTGCCTCACTTGTGTGGGAGGCCCAAGTACCCGCGGCAGGCAAGGGCCCAAAACGTAGTGAGGCGACATCAAAATGGCCTATCGCCAAACCACCTGGTTTTGCAAGGGGGGTCACTTTGGTTTTTGGCCCGGTGCGCGGCGGCCATCTAGGGAACCCTACCAAACCCACGCATTTCTGAAAACTAGACACCCGGCGGCTTCCAGGGAGGTATGGCTTGCGTGGATCCCCCAACGTTTCCTTACCCAGAATCCCCTGCAAACCTCAATTTTTGCTCAAAAAATCACTTTTTTCACACATTTTGGGGTGGGAAAGTAGTGGCATCACCGGGCTCACACAAATTTACCACCACCCAGCGTTCCCCCAGGTCTCCCGGTAAAAATGGTGCCTCACTTGTGTGGGAGGCCCAAGTACCCGCGGCAGGCAAGGGCCCAAAACGTAGTGAGGCGACATCAAAATGGCCTATCGCCAAACCACCTGGTTTTGCAAGGGGGTCACTTTGGTTTTTGGCCCGGTGCGCGGCGGCCATCTAGGGAACCCTACCAAACCCACGCATTTCTGAAAACTAGACACCCGGCGGCTTCCAGGGAGGTATGGCTTGCGTGGATCCCCCAACGTTTCCTTACCCAGAATCCCCTGCAAACCTCAATTTTTTCTCAAAAAATCACTTTTTTCACACATTTTGGGGTGGGAAAGTAGTGGCATCACCGGGCTCACACAAATTTACCACCACCCAGCGTTCCCCCAGGTCTCCCGGTAAAAATGGTGCCTCACTTGTGTGGGAGGCCCAAGTACCCGCGGCAGGCAAGGGCCCAAAACGTAGTGAGGCGACATCAAAATGGCCTATCGCCAAACCACCTGGTTTTGCAAGGGGGGTCACTTTGGTTTTTGGCCCGGTGCGCGGCGGCCATCTAGGGAAACCTACCAAACCCACGCATTTCTGAAAACTAGAAACCCGGCGGCTTCCAGGGAGGTATGGCTTGCGTGGATCCCCCAACGTGTCCTTACCCAGAATCCCCTGCAAACCTCAATTTTTGCTCAAAAAATCACTTTTTTCACACATTTTGGGGTGGGAAAGTAGTGGCATCACCGGGCTCACACAAATTTACCACCACCCAGCGTTCCCCCAGGTCTCCCGGTAAAAATGGTGCCTCACTTGTGTGGGAGGCCCAAGTACCCGCGGCAGGCAAGGACAACAAACGTAGTGAGGCGACATTAAAATGGCCTATCGCCAAACCACCTGGTTTTGCAAGGGGGGTCACTTTGGTTTTTGGCCCGGTGAGAGGCGGCCATCTAGGGAAACCTACCAAACCCACGCATTTCTGAAAACTAGACACCCGGCGGCTTCCAGGGAGGTATGGCTTGCGTGGATCCCCCAACGTTTCCTTACCCAGAATCCCCTGCAAACCTCAATTTTTGCTCAAAAAATCACTTTTTTCACACATTTTGGGGTGGGAAAGTAGTGGCATCACCGGGCTCACACAAATTTACCACCACCCAGCGTTCCCCCACGTCTCCCGGTAAAAATGGTGCCTCACTTGTGTGGGAGGCACAAGTACCCGCAGCAGGCAAGGACAACAAACGTAGTGAGGCGACATTTGGGATAGGCCATTTTGATGTCGCCTCACTACGTTTGTTGTCCTTGCCTGCCGCGGGTACTTGGGCCTCCCACACAAGTGAGGCACCATTTTTACCGGGAGACCTGGGGGGGAACGCTGGGTGGTGGTAAATTTGTGTGAGCCCGGTGATGCCACTACTTTCCCACCCCAAAATGTGTGAAAAAAGTGATTTTTTGAGCAAAAATTGAGGTTTGCAGGGGATTCTGGGTAAGGAAACGTTGGGGGATCCACGCAAGCCATACCTCCCTGGAAGCCGCCGGGTGTCTAGTTTTCAGAAATGCGTGGGTTTGGTAGGGTTCCCTAGATGGCCGCCGCGCACCGGGCCAAAAACCAAAGTGACCCCCCTTGCAAAACCAGGTGGTTTGGCGATAGGCCATTTTGATGTCGCCTCACTACGTTTTGGGCCCTTGCCTGCCGCGGGTACTTGGGCCTCCCACACAAGTGAGGCACCATTTTTACCGGGAGACCTGGGGGAACGCTGGGTGGTGGTAAATTTGTGTGAGCCCGGTGATGCCACTACTTTCCCACCCCAAAATGTGTGAAAAAAGTGATTTTTTGAGCAAAAATTGAGGTTTGCAGGGGATTCTGGGTAAGGAAACGTTGGGGGATCCACGCAAGCCATACCTCCCTGGAAGCCACCGGGTGTCTAGTTTTCAGAAATGCGTGGGTTTGGTAGGTTTCCCTAGATGGCCGCCGCGCACCGGGCCAAAAACCAAAGTGACCCCCCTTGCAAAACCAGGTGGTTTGGCGATAGGCCATTTTGATGTCGCCTCACTACGTTTTGGGCCCTTGCCTGCCGCGGGTACTTGGGCCTCCCACACAAGTGAGGCACCATTTTTACCGGGAGACCTGGGGGAACGCTGGGTGGTGGTAAATTTGTGTGAGCCCGGTGATACCACTACTTTCCCACCCCAAAATGTGTGAAAAAAGTGATTTTTTGAGCAAAAATTGAGGTTTGCAGGGGA
This sequence comes from Triturus cristatus, assembly GCF_964204655.1. NCBI lineage: Eukaryota > Metazoa > Chordata > Amphibia > Caudata > Salamandridae > Triturus > Triturus cristatus. The sequence continues at coordinate 270,116,608 of NC_140592.1, read as the reverse complement.
TTCTGGGTAAGGAAACGTTGGGGGATCCACGCAAGCCATACCTCCCTGGAAGCCGCCGGGTGTCTAGTTTTCAGAAATGCGTGGGTTTGGTAGGTTTCCCTAGGTGCCGGCAGGGCTAGGGTTCAAAATCTACAGCTAGTCACTTTGCCAAAAAAAGGGTCATTTTTCGCTGCAAAACCACGTTGCGTTTTGCGCCGTTTCCTGTCGCGGGCACTAGGCCGACCCGCACAAGTGAGGTACCATTTTTCTCGTAGGACTTTGGGGAACGCGGGGTGGGTGGAAATTTGTGGATCCACGCAGATTCCAGAAATTTCCATCACAGAAATGTGGGGAAAATGTGTTTTTTTTGTCAATTTTTTTACGTTTGCAAGGGATTCTGGGTAACAGACCATGGTGGGAGGCAGTCAAGTCACCCCATCCTGGATTCCCCTGGGTGTCTAGTTTTCAAAAATGTATAGGTTTGCTAGGTTTCCCTAGGTGCCGGCAGGGCTAGGGTTCAAAATCTACAACTAGTCACTTTGCCAAAAAAAGGGTCATTTTTCGCTGCAAAACCACGTTGCGTTTTGCGCCGTTTCCTGTCGCGGGCACTAGGCCGACCCGCACAAGTGAGGTACCATTTTTCTCGTAGGACTTTGGGGAACGCGGGGTGGGTGGAAATTTGTGGATCCACGCAGATTCCAGAACTTTCCATCACAGAAATGTGGGGAAAATGTGTTTTTTTTTGTCAATTTTTTACGTTTGCAAGGGATTCTGGGTAACAGACCATGGTGGGAGGCAGTCAAGTCACCCCATCCTGGATTCCCCTGGGTGTCTAGTTTTCAAAAATGTATAGGTTTGCTAGGTTTCCCTAGGTGCCGGCAGGGCTAGGGTTCAAAATCTACAGCTAGTCACTTTGCCAAAAAAAGGGTCATTTTTCACTGCAAAACCACGTTGCGTTTTGCGCCGTTTCCTGTCGCGGGCACTATGCCGACCCGCACAAGTGAGGTACCATTTTTCTCGTAGGACTTTGGGGAACGCGGGGTGGGTGGAAATTTGTGGATCCACGCAGATTCCAGAACTTTCCATCACAGAAATGTGGGCAAAATGTGTTTTTTTTGTCAATTTTTTACGTTTGCAAGGGATTCTGGGTAACAGACCATGGTGGGAGGCAGTCAAGTCACCCCATCCTGGATTCCTCTGGGTGTCTGGTTTTCAAAAATGTATAGGTTTGCTAGGTTTCCCTAGGTGCCGGCAGGGCTAGGGTACAAAATCTACAGCTAGTCACTTTGCCAAAAAAAGGGTCATTTTTCACTGCAAAACCACGTTGTGTTTTGCGCCGTTTCCTGTCACGGGCACTATGCCGACCCGCACAAGTGAGGTACCATTTATCTCGTAGGACTTTGGGGAACGCAGGGTGGGTGGAAATTTGTGGATCCACGCAGATTCCAGAACTTTCCATCACAGAAATGTGGGGAAAATGTGTTTTTTTTGGTCAATTTTTTACGTTTGCAAGGGATTCTGGGTAACAGACCATGGTGGGAGGCAGTCAAGTCACCCCATCCTGGATTCCCCTGGGTGTCTACTTTTCAAAAATGTATAGGTTTGCTAGGTTTCCCTAGGTGCCGGCAGGGCTAGGGTTCAAAATCTACAGCGAGTCACTTTTCCAAAAAAAGGGTCATTTTTCGCTGCAAAACCACGTTGCGTTTTGCGCCGTTTCCTGTCGCGGGCACTAGGCCGACCCGCACAAGTGAGGTACCATTTTTCTCGTAGCACTTTGGGGAACGCGGGGTGGGTGGAAATTTGTGGATCCACGCAGATTCCAGAACTTTCCATCACAGAAATGTGGGGAAAATGTGTTTTTTTTTGTCAATTTTTTACGTTTGCAAGGGATTCTGGGTAACAGACCATGGTGGGAGGCAGTCAAGTCACCCCATCCTGGATTCCCCTGGGTGTCTAGTTTTCAAAAATGTATAGGTTTGCTAGGTTTCCCTAGGTGCCGGCAGGGCTAGGGTTCAAAATCTACAGCTAGTCACTTTGCCAAAAAAAGGGTCATTTTTCACTGCAAAACCACGTTGCGTTTTGCGCCGTTTCCTGTCGCGGGCACTAGGCCGACCCGCACAAGTGAGGTACCATTTTTATCGTAGGACTTTGGGGAACGCGGGGTGGGTGGAAATTTGTGGATCCACGCAGATTCCAGAACTTTCCATCACAGAAATGTGGGGAAAATGTGTTTTTTTTTGTCAATTTTTTACGTTTGCAAGGGATTCTGGGTAACAGACCATGGTGGGAGGCAGTCAAGTCACCCCATCCTGGATTCCCCAGGGTGTCTAGTTTTCAAAAATGTATAGGTTTGCTAGGTTTCCCTAGGTGCCGGCAGGGCTAGGGTTCAAAATCTACAGCTAGTCACTTTGCCAAAAAAAGGGTCATTTTTCACTGCAAAACCACGTTGCGTTTTGCGCCGTTTCCTGTCGCGGGCACTAGGCCGACCCGCACAAGTGAGGTACCATTTTTCTCGTAGGACTTTGGGGAACGCGGGGTGGGTGGAAATTTGTGGATCCACGCAGATTCCAGAACTTTCCATCACAGAAATGTGGGGAAAATGTGTTTTTTTGGTCAATTTTTTACGTTTGCAAGGGATTCTGGGTAACAGACCATGGTGGGAGGCAGTCAAGTCACCCCATCCTGAATTCCCCTGGGTGTCTAGTTTTCAAAAATGTATAGGTTTGCTAGGTTTCCCTAGGTGCCGGCAGGGCTAGGGTTCAAAATCTACAGCTAGTCACTTTGCCAAAAAAAGGGTCATTTTTCACTGCAAAACCACGTTGCGTTTTGCACCGTTTCCTGTCGCGGGCACTATGCCGACCCGCACAAGTGAGGTACCATTTTTCTCGTAGGACTTTGGGGAACGCGGGGTGGGTGGAAATTTGTGGATCCACGCAGATTCCAGAGCTTTGCATCACAGAAATGTGGGGAAAATGTGTTTTTTTTGTCAATTTTGTACGTTTGCAAGGGATTCTGGGTAACAGACCATGGTGGGAGGCAGTCAAGTCACCCCATCCTGGATTCCCCTGGGTGTCTAGTTTTAAAAAATGTATAGGTTTGCTAGGTTTCCCTAGGTGCCGGCAGGGCTAGGGTTCAAAATCTACAGCTAGTCACTTTGCCAAAAAAAGGGTCATTTTTCACTGCAAAACCACGTTGCGTTTTGCGCCGTTTCCTGTCGCGGGCACTAGGCCGACCCGCACAAGTGAGGTACCATTTTTCTCGTAGGACTTTGGGGAACGCGGGGTGGGTGGAAATTTGTGGATCCACGCAGATTCCAGAACTTTGCATCACAGAAATGTGGGGAAAATGTGTTTTTTTTGTCAATTTTTTACGTTTGCAAGGGATTCTGGGTAACAGACCATGGTGGGAGGCAGTCAAGTCACCCCATCCTGGATTCCCCTGGGTGTCTAGTTTTCAAAAATGTATAGGTTTGCTAGGTTTCCCTAGGTGCCGGCAGGGCTAGGGTTCAAAATCTACAGCTAGTCACTTTGCCAAAAAAGGGTCATTTTTCACTGCAAAACCACGTTGTGTTTTGCGCCGTTTCCTGTCGCGGGCACTAGGCCGACCCGCACAAGTGAGGTATCATTTTTCTCGTAGGACTTTGGGGAACGCGGGGTGGGTGGAAATTTGTGGATCCACGCAGATTCCAGAACTTTCCATCACAGAAATGTGGGGAAAATGTGTTTTTTTGTCAATTTTTTACGTTTGCAAGGGATTCTGGGTAACAGACCATGGTGGGAGGCAGTCAAGTCACCCCATCCTGGATTCCCCAGGGTGTCTAGTTTTCAAAAATGTATAGGTTTGCTAGGTTTCCCTAGGTGCCGGCAGGGCTAGGGTTCAAAATCTACAGCTAGTCACTTTGCCAAAAAAGGGTCATTTTTCACTGCAAAATTGAGGTGTGACCACGTTGCGTTTTGCGCCGTTTCCTGTTGCGGGCACTAGGCCGACCCGCAGAAGTGAGGTACCATTTTTCTCGTAGGCCTTTGGGGAACGCGGGGTGGGTGGAAATTTGTGGATCCACGCAGATTCCAGAACTTTCCATCACAGAAATGTGGGGAAAATGTGTTTTTTGTCAATTTTTTACGTTTGCAAGGGATTCTGGGTAACAGACCATGGTGGGAGGCAGTCAAGTCACCCCATCCTGGATTCCCCAGGGTGTCTAGTTTTCAAAAATGTATAGGTTTGCTAGGTTTCCCTAGGTGCCGGCAGGGCTAGGGTTCAAAATCTACAGCTAGTCACTTTGCCAAAAAAAGGGTCATTTTTCACTGCAAAACCACGTTGCGTTTTGCGCCGTTTCCTGTCTCGGGCACTATGCCGACCCGCACAAGTGAGGTACCATTTTTCTCGTAGGACTTTGGGGAACGCGGGGTGGGTGGAAATTTGTGGATCCACGCAGATTCCAGAACTTTCCATCACAGAAATGTGGGGAAAATGTGTTTTTTTTGTCAATTTTTTACGTTTGCAAGGGATTCTGGGTAACAGACCATGGTGGGAGGCAGTCAAGTCACCCCATCCTGGATTCCCCAGGGTGTCTAGTTTTCAAAAATGTATAGGTTTGCTAGGTTTCCCTAGGTGCCGGCAGGGCTAGGGTTCAAAATCTACAGCTAGTCACTTTGCCAAAAAAAAGGTCATTTTTCACTGCAAAACCACGTTGCGTTTTGCGCCGTTTCCTGTCGCGGGCACTAGGCCGACCCGCACAAGTGAGGTACCATTTTTCTCGTAGGACTTTGGGGAACGCGGGGTGGGTGGAAATTTGTGGATCCACGCAGATTCCAGAGCTTTGCATCACAGAAATGTGGGGAAAATGTGTTTTTTTTGTCAATTTTTTACGTTTGCAAGGGATTCTGGGTAACAGACCATGGTGGGAGGCAGTCAAGTCACCCCATCCTGGATTCCCCTGGGTGTCTAGTTTTCAAAAATGTATAGGTTTGCTAGTTTTCCCTAGGTGCTGGCAGGGCTAGGGTTCAAAATCTACAGCTAGTCACTTTGCCAAAAAAAGGGTCATTTTTCACTGCAAAACCACGTTGCGTTTTGCGCCGTTTCCTGTCGCGGGCACTAGGCCGACCCGCACAAGTGAGGTACCATTTTTCTCGTAGGACTTTGGGGAACGAGGGGTGGGTGGAAATTTGTGGATCCACGCAGATTCCAGAACTTTCCATCACAGAAATGTGGGGAATATGTGTTTTTTTTGTCAATTTTTTACGTTTGCAAGGGATTCTGTGTAACAGACCATGGTGGGAGGCAGTCAAGTCACCCCATCCTGGATTCCCCTGGGTGTCTAGTTTTCAAAAATGTATAGGTTTGCTAGGTTTCCCTAGGTGCCGGCAGGGCTAGGGTTCAAAAACTACAGCTAGACTCTTCGCAAATAAAGTGTAAATTTTCAGTGTGAAAATGTGGTGCGTTCACCTTAGGTTTTGAGCCACTTCCTGTCGTGGGCACTATGCCTACCCACACAAGTGAGGTACCATTTTTATCGGGAGACTTAGGGTAGTTCAAATTTGTAAAGCAACTGTTATTACCTATTGATTTTTGATGCATTTCTCCCTTCCAAATGAAAGACATTGTCTAAAAAAAAAGTCATTTTGAAAAATGACCAATAATTGTCATGCAAATATGAGTATTACCAATTTCGAAAATGTGCAAATATGCACTGTTTCTAAACTCTGTAATTTGTTCCCATTTCAGAAATACATAGGTGACTTTCATACCGATTTTTCCATGTATACATTTTCCCACAATAATTGCTATATACCTGGACCAAAAAAAAAAACATTACAAAATGCTGCTCAGTTTTCTACTCTGGGTTCGTTGGGCTCTTGGTGAACCTACAAGTCCTATATGTCCCCACAACCAGGAAGGTGTACCGGATGTAACGGTACATTGCTTTCAAAGAGATGTCATAATTCGAAGAAGTTACAGGTGAAAACGTTGAGTCAAAAGGCTGCTTTTTTCAACAAATTTTTAATTTTTCCTATATTTACCTGTAAATTTCTATAAAGAAACCTTGATGGATCTACACAAATGACCCCTTGCTGAATTCAGAATTTTGTCTACTTTTCAAAAATGTATAGCTTTCCAGGATCCATTATTGTTTTTGTACCCATTTCTACCGTTAACTGGAAGGAGGTTGAAAGCACAAAAAATAGCAAAAATAGGGTATGTCCCTGAAAAATGCCAAAACTGTGTAAAAAATGTTGGTTTTCTAACAAAATTCTGTCATTCCCTAAAAGCTGGAGAAATGGTGATTTCAGCCCCACAAACCCTTTTTTGATACCATTTGCAGAGAAAAACCCAGAAGCTTTCATTTGCAGTCCGTTTTTCCCATTTTTCACAAAAAAAAAAAAATTGCTGTATTTTGACTAATTTCTGGGAACCCTCTAGGAGAATCCACAAACCCTGGGTACCTTTAGAATCCCCAAGATGTTGGAAGAAAAGGACGCAAATTTGGCGTGGATACCTAATGTGGTCAAAAAGTTACAGAGGCCTAAGCGCGCACTACCCCAAATAGCCCAAAAAAGGCTTTAGCACAGGAGGGGAAAAGGCCTAGCAGCGAAGGGGTTAACTCCCCAGTCTTGAGCTCTCTCCCCCTCTTCTGGAGTCTCAACTGATGTGATGTTTCCCACTGTGCAGTCTCTAAATTCACATGCTCCCCCAACATGCACCTTTAAATTCGGATATCTCTTCTTTACTCCCACTCAGTCCCTATTGTATCCTCTTCCGTTCTATTCAATCTTGTGCTCTTCCCCATCAAATACGCAGGCACACCTTGCACCTTATTACATCATTTACCCTACCTAAAGATGCTCTGTTCTCCGGATCTGTTCTCTCCCAGACAGATGCCCTTTCACTCTTTGCATTATGTGCTTTCTTTCTTTCCATCCATTTAATAAATTGTGGATGGTGCAGTGCTTGAGGGTGAGCAAGGCGACGCCTTCAGAGTTATCTTGCCAAGGTCCACGATCTACAGCTCACCAGTGTTGCTCCTGGGGCCTCCAACCTCTCGGAGCCGGAATGGGAATGCGTTAAGAGCAGCCGATTGCACTGCGGCTGAACTGGGTGGCCCTGGAAGCCTATTAAAAAGCCTATTAGAAGAGATCCATGTCCTGTGCCATCTGTCTGGGAAGAACAGTGGCACCTCCACACTGATTAATGAGAGAAGGTCAGCTGTCTGTGGCAACCCTCTATTGACTGTGCAGAGAGCGAGAGACCTGGTGGCCTGGGTGAAACCATCCCAGCTCACTGACAAGAGGGCAAGGCAGGGACAGGACTAGAGGAATCCTCCAAGTGCAGGGGCAACGTCTCGGGCCCAAGGGGATCTCTCATGAAATGGCCAGCAGCATGTGGTGAGCTGGGATCTAAGCCTACGGAGACATTGAGATCGCCCCGGCAGCCTAACAGCGTCCATATTTACTGTTTATGTGCTAGCAAAGATGGATGACAGGAGACATGCAAGGAAGATTTCAATTTATGAGGTGGCCACCTTCGCCAGGTGAAATTATGCTCTTACGTTCTGTCAACTAAAAGGAGCCAGCTGAACAATCAGCCAGTATACAGACACAGAGAAAATCGTAAAAGGTCAATTGAAAGGTTTGACAGAGTCAGGGATTGAGAGGGAACAGGAGACTGCAAAAAGAAGAATACATGTTGAAGAACAGTCTCAAGAGACCTTCAATGCTGTGAAAGGCACATCCGGTTTCCACTCAAATGTGATCGAAGCGATTTCCCCACCCGAAACCATATTTGAGTGCCTTGACAATCAACAAAGTGGTATACACTTGAGTGATGGGGTTTCCGGTGATACCCAGGCAGCAGCATTAAAGGACAATTTCTGAGTTGTCTTCCGTGAGAGCATACAAGATACCTCGAAACTGGTAAGGTGACAACACTGCATGTACAGGAAAGGTGTTGATCACTCTTTTAATGACTGAATGGAGGGATAGAATGTTGAGTGCTGCTGTAAAAAAGAACAGAGCAATACCAGTGAAAGAACAGCCTCCTTCGTTTCCTCAACCTTAGTCCTGGGAAGTTGGCCAAGAAAAAGGGGGTAACTGGTGGTGAAAAAGTGTGGCAGAGAAAGGAATCACAGCTTTTATGGTTTATCTAGTGCGACTAGGGTGGCTGGGAAGAAGTATATTTTCTTGCAGGTGGACACGGCCAGGAAGCTTTCGGAGAACTTGCCATCTGACTCTGGTGGACTGAGATGACTGGTCATCTTAATCGATGGGAGGAGTAGGACAATCAGCAAACAAGGAGCCCTCTGTTGGAAGAATGGATACAAGGGTTGGAGATAGGAGATAACCCGTCTACCTTTGGGCATAAGAGGCGGATTATTTTTATGGCTCTACTTCAAGTTGTTATTCTCCCTTAAAGCCCTACACAGCCAGTTGCAGACATATTTGAAGGTTTTCCACAGGCGCCATTTTATTGTTGGAATCGACACTTAAGTTAGGACTTTGCTATGCTATAATGGTGTAGTGTACATACTATGCTTATGATGAATGCACTTTGTTCTGGGACACTAACAGAAACAATTTAAACCTAAAGAACTGTGGATTCTGAGATATTTAGATCACTATCAAGAATCAATATCCCTAAGGGGTGAACAACTTAACTGCGTTCCCTTTTCCCTAGCCATAACGTGAATTCCTATCTTCAGTCCATGAAAGGAGGACTACTCGCCCTGTTTGCCAAACCATTGCTTCATGAAGTGAAGCTGCAATCCTCCACCCTCAGTCCAAAGTAGGAAGTTTAGCCATTCGTACAGGCTATGATCTAGGGTTTATGGTGTGCAATACACCTTACTCTAGAAGCAGCCGCACACCCTTTGCTGGGAGAAAGTGGGGGTCCACCAGCCCTAGCTCGCTACCTAGCTCCTTGTTGTGATATCTACGTACTCTAGCTCTTCTCACCATCTGTCGGATCCATGAAGTGAAGAAAACTCACACTAGCTGTCGCTTCCTGCCCCTGAACCAGAAGGGAAGCCCAAGCACTCAATTGCGTTCCCAGGTCCAGTCCATGGCTGAAAGTAATAAACGTTTTAGGTAACCCTACTTGAATCCAGAATATATACCAAACTGAAGATACTTGTTCAGACAGCCTTTGTTATACAATGTGTTATGCAGACATTATATTCAGCACAAAAAAATTACCTTCGCTCTCCTTTAAGTCAGGTAATTTCCGGAAGATAGCTCGGATACCAGGCACTGCTTGGTCATACTGATGAAGAACCTCCATGCAATGTTCATTAAAGGTTTTATCTTTTTGAGAGAGGCTATGCAGCAACAACAGAGTGTCGCGTAAAAACTGAACTGCTTTTTTCTGAAATCCACAAAGCTTGTTTTCAGGTCTTCTCACTTTCAGCCACTGTCGATGTAGCATTATGACAAGTGCCTTTACAGCCTGCACCAAAAGAAAAGAAAGTGATTAAAATTCCAATATTAGAAGCAAGATATGTTTTTGTCAAGTTCCAGGGGAATTAAATCAAGGAAAGCCTAATTTTACTCTTCAAATGAACAGTATGGGTCACAGAAGCTTTAGGTAACAACATGATATGATGTTGCCAAAAGATCTACTCTCCTGGAGATTTTAGATGGAATCTAAATACATTTGCTGAATATAAATGCAGACCCTTCACCATGCAGACTTTGTTATTACAGAAGATAATTAACTCATCAAAAACAGAACCCTAGGAGACCCTTTTTACCCCCAGAAGAGTGAATGTCTATTTCTCCCATCCAAATGCTTCTTAGTTAAGACTCAATCACACATTAATATCAAAATTAATTTCACGATTTATCATCACCTTCCTATTGCAGACAAAAGACCGTATAAGGATAAAATTCCCTCTAGATCACCAAACACAATTCTCAATAACATGAGGGTTGAATACAGACACCCCATCTGCCATACAAAGTCTTCAAAGCATAATGCACATTCTACTGCAACTGCCCTTACATTAGAAGCTAACAGAGAAATGTATTCTGAAAGAAATATGCCTAAGAAGGCTTAAAAACTATAAACAAGCAATGGCAAAGTCAATAGGTGTTACTTTGGCCCCTACTGGCTTTGCCAATGAGTTTTAGCCATGCTGCACAGCTTCACTGATGCTGTGCAGCATGGCTAACAAAATACACACAAAAAACCAACAAAAACCTTTGACGCAGGTAGCCACATCCTTTTGTAGGCATGCACGCCATGCCTGCGCGCACCCACAAAATGATGCTAATGCTTTTGTTGTATTTTACTAACTGAGCTGAGATGGATAGGAAATGGTACGATAGAGCACCAAGGAGATGCAGGGATAGCTGGAAAACACACATTTCTTTTTAAAGAGTGTGTAACTAAAAAGAAAAAAGTAACACTAAAAAATACACATAAAACGTGTAGTCTAAGGACACAGTAATTCATCTGTGCTCAAGGGGTGGGACAAACTTACAATGAGGAAATAAAGCCCACAGAAGCCATCAACTAAAAAGCAAACAAATGAATGACAATGAGGCAAACCAATTGTAAAAAATAGGCATGCTCCAAGTCCATTGCAAGCTAACAATATGTCTCACAACAGTAAATGTGCTGTCTTAGGCGTGACCTAAAAATGAGGTACAACAAGCAAAGGCATCACACTATGTAAAGGATATCCACTTCTGCAACCCCAATCTTGATCCACTCTATACAAGATGCATTCCATGAGGCTTCTGTGAAAAATGTTCTGAGTGTCTGCATTTTTTTTAAAAAATATGTACAGCATCAAATATTGCCCCTTTCAATGTAAAATGCCTTTGTTTTACTCTGTTTTTTTTTGATTTTCCAAAAAGCCATATGTGCGAAGCCCAGCAAGCATCATACATGTAAAAGGCATATTGTAGAATTTCTTGGCACCAACTATAATCCCCAATGAGGGTCTACAAACATCAGACCAAAACCCCCCACCCTCCTCCCCAAACCACGCACCACACACCTTACGGAAACATTATGCAAACGTGCTCATTTGCCTTTGCGCAACACTATTACATTATACCTGTGAGTTGCTTACCAACAGCCTGTCAATCGGGTCCCGGGAAACCGGAGGCCCCAGGAGGGATACATCGATGCCACGGTATGTGGCCCAGCCCGCCCAGATCTTCCCATGCTTTTGCGGACAACCCTGTGGTTGAAATACGGCCACTTCAGCCGACAGGCATCTATCCATGGCTTTTTTCCAATTACCTAAACTGGGTGGGGATGCTGCCTTTCAGTGTTGTGAGACGTCGCGCTTGGCAACTGCAAGACCCAAGAATAGCAGGTGTTGTTTATATCAGTTCCCCCCCGATGTCTTCTGTGCCATGTAGGAGAATCAGCCTTGGGTCTGCAGGGATGTTCCACGCTAGTAGCCACCCCAAGCATGACCTAACGCCTGACCAGAAGTGTTGCAGTGCCCCAAAGATCCACACCGTGTGGAGGCACGACCCCTCCTCCGAGTCGCAGCGGAAGCACGTGGGAGACTGGATAGCCCAGATCTTATAGAGGCGTAGGCGTGTGTATTTTATCCTATGGAGATACTCAAATTGGATCAACCGGTATCGGGTGGAGACAGTGGAGTATCTAGGGCTAGCCAATGCCTTGGCCCAATCATCGTCCGTTAGAGTGGGCACATCTGCCTCCCACGCCGCCCGAGTCCGGTGTATAGTGGTCGTGGAGTGTGTAGTGATTGTTTGATAAATTTGGCTAATTTTGTGGGCACCCAGATCTCCCATGAGCAACCGGCCCTCGAGCGGGTGAAACTCGGGGAGAGTCGTGAGGTCTCTTATTAAGGGGGACACTGCGTGATAGAGCTGCAAATATCTATAAAACAGTGTTTTATGGAGCTCGAAGTCTTCCTGCAGCCTCTGGAAGGACTTGAGCATGGACCCCTGCATTCTATCCCCAGCATGGAGATCCCTATGTCGTCCCACCTACGGAACAGAGACCGGGCGAAGGTGTGTGCCCCGCCAAAGAGGCGTTGCGCATGTCAGCTTACCCCACCAACCCATCTGGCGGACCACTTGCCTCCATATCTAGATGACTGTCCTGCAGGCAGGGGGAAGCTCCACCAGAGACGAGGAACTATACAGGAGGAGGAGCAGAGGGGTTTCCCCCATGAAGAGTCTCTCTACCGCATAAGCCGGGTCAGCCTGAGAGCCATACTACCATTCGTTTATCACTAGAAGGTGCGATGCCCAATAGTAAGCCCGAACATCGTCCGCCGCTATCCTGTCGCCGTATGCAGATTGGACACATGTTGCAAGCGCCACCCGAACTGCTCCCCTCCCTCCCCCAAAGAAACCTATTCAAAAGTGCATTGATTTGACAGAACCACGATGGAGGGATGGGATATGGTTAATTCTGCAGCCGATAGAGCAGGCGTAGTAGTGACACCATTTTAAAAATGGCTGCTCTGCCGTATAACGAGAGGTGTAGTTGAGACCACACTGCCGTCTCATCTCGTACCGAGGGGCGCAATGGCGCAATGTTACGGGACCATACTACAGTCGGGCACCGCGCGATATACACCCCAAGGTAACGAAAGCCCGCCTCCGCGACAATCAACTGCAAGGCCCAAGCTTGAGAAAGCTGATCCCCAGTGATAGGGAACAAAATGGACTTAGATGGGTTGGCGTAAAGCCCAGAGGTCTCCCCAAAAATCCGCAGAATCTGGAGCACCCGAGGCCCGGAGACCCAGGGATCTGATATAAAAAACAAGACGTCGTCTGCATAAAGCGCAATCCTATCCGAGCACTCCGGTGACCAGTCCAGACCCCGAAAAACAGAGTCCAGGCGGACCCAGGCGGCCAAGAGCTCGATAGCCAACGCGAACAGAAGCGGGAAGAGAGGGCACCCCTGCCTCGTGCCCCTGCAGATGGGGAAGGGGGCAGAACAGTGACCAGCCACTCGGACCGATGCAGTGAGGTCTGTATATGGTAACTTCACGTACGCCCTGAAGCGAGGGCCTACATTTACTGCCTCCAGGAGCTAAAGAAGTACTTCCAACTCGAGGAATCGAACGCTTTGTCTATATCTGTGAGCAAGACTGCTGCGGGGCGCCCTAGGCGGTGAGCCTCCGCCACAGCGTTGTGGGCACGTTTGATGTTGTGTCTAGTGGAACGGTGTGGCATAAAGCCCGATTGACCTGGATGTACCAGATCCTGTATGCACGTACGGAGGCGGTCCGCCAGGACTTTACCCAGCAGTTTAGGCTCAAAATTTAACAATGAGATGGGGCGTTACGAGCCCGGATCCTCCGGTGGACGACCCGGTTTAAGGAAGACTACGATCTCCGCATGTCTCCAATCCGGAGGCATTTTGCGCCGCTCCGAGGCGTCACTCAGCGCTCCCAGTAGATGAGGTCCCAGAGTCTCCATATATGAGGCCACAGGAAGTCGCATGGGAACCCATTTGGGCCAGGCGTGCGTCCTGGGTGTGTGTTGGATAGTGCCGCCCGTAGCTCGTCTAAAGAAATGGGTTCCTCCAGGGCGACACGTTGCTTGTCCGAGAGGTGGCTGGGAGGGATAAGGCGTCGATAAGGGGTTCTGCAATAACCTCCCGCTCCTCATACAACGCTGCGTAGAAATCAGCGAAGGCCTGTACAACCGCCTCCAGGGAGGCACACATGACCCCCTCGGGAGACCTCAAGAGAGGGACCTGCGTCCGGCCGCCCTAGCTTGACAGAGCCTATGAAGCATCTGGCTTGACTTATCGCCCCATTGGTAGATCCTATACTCAGTGGCCAGCCAGGCTTCTTTGGCAGAGTCGGTGTGAGTCTGATGAAGCTGCTGTTGAACATGCAAGAGGTTCCGTCGGGCGGTGGGGTCAGAGCCCTCCACCACCAGGGATTGGAGCTCGGCCTGTATATTTTCCAGGTCGTGCACCTGAGCCAGGTGACGCTGCTTCTCCCCCATGCGATAACTGATGTCAATCCCGAGAATCGTGGGCTTGAATGCCTCCCAGAGAGTGACTGGGGACTGGCAAGTACCGACATTAAAGTTAAGATAATCGGTGATTGCCTGACTCAACGTCTCCAGATACTCCGTGTCCCAAAGCAACAAGGGGGGAACATGCGCCACCTATAAGGGGCCTTGTTAGTCTGCAGGCGCAGCTCAAGTTGGATCAGTGAATGATCGGAGAGTTCCCGGGGCAAAATGAACGTATGGGACACCCTGTATATGTAGTTATGTGGGAGGAACAGGTAATCGAGGTGAGAAACAGTGGGGTGAACTAACGACACATAGGAGAAACTGACCTCAGAGGGGTGAAGGGCCCGCCATGTGTCCACCCAGCCCAGAGTATGTGCCAGCAGGTTTCATTTGGACACAGCCGGGGGTATATCTGGTTGTTGAGCTCGCCACCGATCCAAGGGACCCATAGTGTCGTTCCAGTCGCCACCCAATACCATCAGGCCACCTGGGAGATCCTCCCAGAGCTGTGTCAATTTATCTATAAATGTCTGGGCTAGCGGTGGAGGGGCGTATATGCTGCCAAGTGTAATCTGTTTGCTGGCTACAGTACCAGAAATCACTGCGAAACGGCCACTGGGATCTAGCCAATGTCGCGTAACCTGAAGCGGTACTCTACGATGTACAAGTATGGCCGTGTCCCACGCCCCGTGTGAAACCGGAGTGGTATACTGTAGTGTAGCCGTAACGGGCAAGACACGGGGCTTCGAGCCCAGAAGATGTGTCTCCTGGAGTAATAGGATGTCTGCTTAATAGCGCTTGACCTGCTGGAGCACAGCCCCCCATTTTACCTTATTTAGTATGCCTCGCACATACCAGGCGAGAATGTTTAGTGTCTCCGGTGTAGAGTTATCTGCCATGTGTGCCATTCCTAGATGTCAGGGCAAAAAAGGTAGACCGGTGTGCGCACGGCAGAGCAGTGAGGTGTGTGCAGGGTGCGAAAACAAAAAACAAAGCAAACAATAAATAACCCAATCATTTCCCCCAACCTCCCACCTCCCCTTCTCCCATACTTCCAGGAACATGGAGTATCTGTCTCGGTGGAATCCCTCCCCAGGCCCGCAACAGGATGACCCAAGTGGTTCCTCCAATGGACCCCCCCCTCCCAACATCACCCAAAACATTCGGGTGTGCCATGTCAGTCCCCTCCAGGCTGGTAGTAGAGACCCCAACCCTCAGCAACCAAGCAAGCCAGCAAGGCCACTGCAAGATATTGTGTCCCGCCCCGGAAGTGAGCGGGAAGCAGATATAACAACATGCCCCAGTCTACCTCAGTCCCCCGTGCCCGTCGGTTCCTGGGCACGCCAACTGGAGCGGGAACTGTTGCATCTCGATGTCGCGTCCCTGCCCTGTCGACCACTCCGATGTGAGGCCTGGGAGGAGTCCGAGTCCAATGGGGTCGGTGAGTGTGGTTTCAGAACCCTATGCTCATCTGTCCACACAAAGACTTCCTCTGGGGTGTCGAAGAAAAATGTTTTGGCATTGTACATCACTTTCATCAGGCCGAGAACAACAATGCGTAGGATAAGTTTAGTTCACGTAGCCGTCTCTTGGCCGCCACAAAGGACTGGCGTCGTTGCTGCACCAACTTATTATAATCGGGGTAAACCATGATGGTATGTGACAGAAAAGTCATTTTGTCCTTATGTAGCCAGGCGTACCGGAGAATGGCGTCACGGTCAGCATAGTTAAAGAGCCAGGTGATCACCGGCCTTGGACGCTCCCCTGGTGACGACTTCTTGGTCAAAGCGTGGTGAGCCCTCTCAACCACGAAGCAGGGGGACATGTCTTCCATGGGCAGAAGTGCCCTGAGCCACTCCGAGATGAATGTGTCCATAGATGACCCCTTGCAGCCCTCTGGGAAGCCCACCAAGCGTATGTTATTGCGGCGGGCCCGCCCCTCTGCATCCTTGACCCGGGCCGCCAGGTCCTGCGTGTGCTTGGTCAGTTTGTCTACCTTTTGCTGGAGTGCTGATACAGAGTCCCCCACGGTAGAAACCCTGGTCTCCGAATCAGTGATGCGGTCAACCGCCTTCCGTAGATCCTCGCGGAGGAACGACACCTCTGACCCCACGACTCTGATCTGAGCCTCGAGAGCGGTCCGCGATGGATTGATCGCCTCCAGCAGCGACATCGTGTCCGAGGACAGGCCCTCCTGGGTCGCCCCCCCGGGAGGGTTAGTGTTGGTGTAGCGGTCCATTGTATGCTGATTGGGGGCCGTCGCCCCCAGCCGATCTTTGCCCATGGCACTAAGGGACACCTAGCCGTGGGAGCCTTCACCCGGTAGATTCCCACCAAATGCTGACGCGGAGGGCAGCAGCGCAGATCAGCAGCCGGTAGACAGGTATAGTCCCCGCACTGGACTCAACAGGGTACCGCCCCGGCGTCTGCCGCAACCCAGCAGCAATGGCCCTTGGTGTGCACACAGGATCCAGACAATTGCTACTCCACAATGTGCAGGGCCTGGCACCGGAGCAATTCGGGCGTTCAGGGTGGCTCTGCGGCGCAAGGAGGGGGACAAGCACCGATGACACGGTCCAAAAATCCTCCCGCGCCACGGATCAAGCACTCACAGGGTCCCCGGCCTCCCTGCCGACCTCCCGCCGACTCACCACCGGGTCTCCGGTGGCCACTACACCACTGCAGCAGCAGCGTCATCTGTCTGAGGCCTCGGCCGGAGGTCAGCTGCGATCAAGGGGGCCCGGCAGCCTCAAACCTGTGCGCAGTATCCACAGCACACCAGGCAGCAACCAGCACAGGGTCCAAGTTGAGCCCCGCCAGGCCCGCAGCACAGGCCCTGCCGGCATCCACAGTGATGAAGATGGGGGAGGGGCGCCTCAATGGCGGTGCGTTTTTCTCTTCGGCCCTCCGCTTGAGCAGTGTGTGTCGACACCTGCACGACGATGCATCAGCACCCTTGAATTGAGGACACACCGGGTCGATCCGTCGCTCTGTTGCGGCACCACCCCCCCCCCCCCCCCCCCCCAACGAGGAGGATTTACCGCAGCCGCGGGCTCGACCACACCACCCTCCGGCGCTGGAACTGCCGCCGCCAAACTGCAGCTGCAGAGGCCCAGCGGGGACCTCAGCCAGGGACTCCCAAGAATCGTGGCTGGGGTCAAGGATAATGTAGGATTATGGCCCGTTGAAGGATCAAACCGCAGAGCTCTAGAGAGACGTGTCCGCCATGTTCGGCTCCTTTACTCTGTTGTTTAACTGTCAATTTTATGTCAGTAAACCAGCCTCTGAATTTACTTAAAAATGACTGAACCCACACTACACTCTTTTTATGTCCAGTAATGAGGATAGAAATGTTCTAAAAGTGGTCTGTAAATTTATGGGGCCAGGAAATTTGATCTTATCCTAATTTGTAGTTATATTGACTTCCCATGAAATGTTGTAGTACCGCTAAACCAATTCACTTAACTTGGCTTGGCCAAACATTTGGTGCTAAACTAAAGAATTACTATGGGCCTCAAGGTGCCCAAAACTGGGACACTCCTTGCAACTGAAATTATGTCCCATAACGTGAGCTACTACCAAAAAGGTGTCCTGGCGCTGTTGCTGCTTTCAATGTTTAAATATTTATCAATACAGATGGGTTTTACATAATCCCCTGAAGGTTTTAAGCTTATTAGTGGTTCTTAACTCATTATGAAGTGTATTCCACAGTCTTGTTGCAGCATATGAGAATACACAACTTCCTTGCCTGGCCCTGAATATTCTGGGGCATTTCAAAAGGCAGGCAAAGGAAGAATGCAAGTTCCTACTTGGTGTATTGACCTCAATCAAATACTTTGCAAACTTATGACTTTGTCTGTAGATGGCTGTGTGGCAGATTGCCAGTACTTTAAACTTAACTCTCTTCTTCAGTGTCAAAAAAGTGTAGTTTATCTAAATACTGAGTCACTGGTGCCCTTCTTGATAAGTGCAACATTGTTCTTACTGCCATGTTTTGTACAACCTGTAATTTAAGCAAATTAGATTTAGGGAGGGCCACATACACCGAATTGTAAATTATCCAAGTTATTGTCAAATGAAAACCCCAGATTCCATACAGTATTTGATGGGCAAAATTCATGGAGGCTGGCCCGTATAAGATGATACCATACAGAAGTGAGACCTCTCTTTATTAAGACCTCAGTTCTGTCACAGTGTTATTTCAGATAATTATCGCTCATCCACCTTGCCACCAAGATCAATACAGATGTTAAAGGTGGCCTGTGAGAATGAGGCATTTAGAGCCAGTCTGAAAATAATCTGTGCACCATCAGCACAAGTCATAACTTCAGGACCACAAGACCTAACAAGGTGGACCAGTGAACCAATGGGGCTGCTATTCATGGTTAACAACAAGAAGCTTAACAGGCACCCTATGGGACACATTTTTAAATCCTTGTGCACCACATGTTTAGCGCACCTTCTCTGCTGCACAACTCTAATCAATTTGCAATACACCATCAGTCTCTGCCCCCATGCCTCTCCAAGCTACAAAATGTTTTACTGTTTTAGAAAGATCCATATTTGGCACTGAGAAGTGCTCTGGCAACATTGCGAAAATGATACAAATGATTTGTTGACGCATGTCAAAGATGTAACTCATAAGGAGTTGCTTGATAATATTCAAGAGAGAATTAAAAATCAATAAATCAATGAAAAAACTATGTAAAAAAATGAATGCCATTAGTTTTTTAGCCATGATTTTTCTGCTACTTTTGACATGAGTGGCAGTATAGAGATTGGCCTAAAGTTACTCTTAATGGATGGATCAAGTGATGCTTTTTGAACAGTAGTCTTACAATTGCTTTTTCCAATCCATTGCACTACAGCAGTTGTCAAGGAGCAGTTACCAATATCTGACAGTCTAGGAGCTACTGATTCCACATCAAGACGTAATATTCTTGCCGGCCTAGTTAAAGGTTTCTACTGTAATTGCTACCTTACTTACGCCATCCTCCTAAACTGATCTAAACTGAGTATACAACTCTACTTCCTTATCTGATTCTCGAAGGGAATAATGCCCACCACTTTCGGACATTTCCCGACCATATGCCATCAAACGGGGACCACATTTTTCTGCCTCTCGCCTTTGAAAAGATGTATAAAAAAACGTTATTTTGTAGGCGAATAGCTAGCTAAGGAGTTACATGATTCTAAATTTTAGGAGTAAATAAAGTGGCTCTGCCGGTAGGGCTGGATAATGAATTTACAAATTTGATAATCTTTCAGTGGTTATTCGATGTGATACTTCTTTTAGTATGAAGGGTCCCCTTAGCTTCCTTAATCAACTTTTTGTATTCATTCAGAGCATTAAAATATTCTGCTGTTTTCAACAATCCTATTCCTTTAGGCAATTTCTTCCTAAGGCATTACCCGCTTCTTTATTCAAGCTTAACTTCTCCATATACCAAACTGGCAGCTGATGGATTTTTTTCCAAACATAGAAACCAGTCTTAATGGTGCAAATTGGTAAGTGCCTCGGTTAACCACTGATTAATATATTTGGTAGCTGTTTTAATATCATAATTGTCTGTTTACACATCTACAGAGTTCATGAAGCCAAAGTGCTCAGCACTAATGAAGCCCTCAAGAACTTATGTTAGATTAGATTTCATTTTCCCCTATCTTCTCTAAAAATCTCTCTCTACACTGGCAGATATTAAGGAAGGTGCTTGGTCTTACAGTTTTTTACATTTAGTAATAACAGGAAAATCACTTGTACCTCACGGTTACACTGGCAAGTTGATTGACTGTTAGTGGTATGAGGCCCAAGACACTGCACACAGAGCTTCGTCAGGAACTGAATAATCTGAGACAGAAATCAAAATATCAATTAGATGCAAAATAATTACATATAATAAAATATAGCATTAGGCAAAATACTTGTAATGCAATGTAGTTGAATGATGGCTTGTTAAACTGCTTATACCATGGACCAATCACTTCTAAGCACTTTCAAACCGGATAGTAATTGACAAATGTTTTGAAAGATCTTTTCGAACACACTGAAAGCATACATACAGGAAGGGTTTCTACAAAAAGCCTATAATATGGCAAGACAAACAATCAGTTATCAACTCTTTACAAGCCACAGACACTTCATTAATAGCAACAGGCTTAAAGAGAACTGCTGAAAGACAAATGCAGTGGTGTTTGCTAATTTACCTCAACTTTAGAAACCACTCCAAGTCCTGTTTGATGGGTGTAAGACCATTGTTCTATAAGGAATGAAACCTTGGCAACACCTAATAGGTCTGCTTTATGGTTAAAGCATGCTTTAGAGGGTCCTTCAAATAATCTATCTTCCCTTTTCATTCACCATCAAAAGGCTCTGTTACAATGGATCTCTTGTTTAAGCTGGAATATGGAAGCAGCTTGTCTTGCAAATGATCTGCCATGGTGTCCCTGATCAAACTTCTTCTACAATGTTTCCAGTGAGTCCAGACCACTTTGGAAGACTTCCTGATAGGTATCAGCCAGGGAATGATCTTGCCTACCCCTATGGACACAGTGCTATCTCTCTGCAGCCACAATTGCAAATTATGAGTATCTATTCCTAGTTCACATGATATACTATTCTCTCAAATCCCCATTCTCTACCATGCAGTGCTGATCCTGGTGGTGATCTGACACTGAGCCTGCAGAGCAGACACTGTGGCTAGGGAAACACCGCAGGTATGATCTAAAAACTACAATGCAACCCACAAAGGGGAAGTGCAGCGAGTTGCAAGGAACAGGTAAAGTACATGAGAATGTAATCAGTCAGATATCATTACATAATCAGAAAATAAATTTGTGGGAAAAAAAGAGGAGCACTATAAGGTGTTAGTATGTCACGTGGAGGGGGACCCCAACCAGTTCAGAAGTCTTAAACACACAAACGATGTGAAAGGGGGGAGTAGCTCAAAAAAGTATTTCAAATGTTGTGTTCCAAGTTCCAGCTTCAATGGCTGAATTACACACCTTTAATGTGTCAACTTCAATAGCTGGCCAGATAGGCATTTACATTTAGGTATTCCTCTATGAATATTGGTTTATTTCTTCACTGACAAAAAATGTACCTCTTTGCTCCTATAAAGTGCCTTGTTTTGGGTGCATCTACGATGATCAGTGTTTTTCTTTTTAAACACCTCGAGGCCTATATGTTAATAAGACCTGGCCTTTAACGTGTATACTTCAGAGAAATGTTGCTCAATGCCACAAGTTGTGTTGCCTAAATGCTCAACTGTACTAAATGTAATTATTTGAGGTTTGATCTTCCTAAATCACTGTACAAAAACTATTTAACCCAACATAAAAATAACACTGATTTGTCCAATCATTCAAACTTTAGGGACTCATTATTTGCATTACACATTGAATCAACATTTGAATTGTAAATCAAAATTCATAGGTTGTACCATATTAGGACAACATAAAGGAAAATGTTACTTCCGTTACAATCTATTTGTAGCTTAAATTGCTGAAGATGCACATGATCTGGATACTTTTGCCTTCTAGTGTGTGGGGGATGGATGTTGCAAGTTGTTTTTATGGCTACATTTTGGGGGCATTGTGACCCCTCCCAGAAACCCATAATGCACAAGGACAATTTAGATTGTATTGTTCTCCCTTCCAAACAGGTGAGTGACAATAAGTGGAGTGAAGCAAAGTAGGACCAATAAATATGTACAAGCGCACCGTTGAAAGAAAGAATAATGTAAGAAATGTACAGCATTTGAAGCATATGCACGCATCTGGGAGTATATGAAACTGCAGAGCTACAGGCACAAACCATTACAAAGCAAGTAACCTTTTTCATTTGTAGCATGACATAACATGCTCTGTATAGACTTGAAAGCACTGCTCCTGCCCTACAGCAGTGACCTGCAATTGGATTAAGCAGGTGAATGGAATAACGTTTCAAAGACCGCTTTCCCAACCTTTGGCTCCTGTCGGGCATGAATGCCCATGCAGTAATATTTGGTTAAAGTGTGTGGGATGAACCACATAGCTTTAAATATGTCTGCAAGTGAAATGTTTCAAGGGAAAGCCATTGCTGCTCGCTAGTAGAATGTGCTCTAGGCACAGTGTGAACAGTAGGTTTTGCCTTAGCTCGACTTGGAAACTGAATTTCGCAAGTGGGGTTTTGCAAATGCAACATAAATGCTAGGTTTTGTGAATGGACTTGGTACAGTTAATATAAGACATTACAGCCCTCTTTTCATCTGGGTTGTGCAATGCTCGTTCTGCCACTGGTTGAGGGTGTGGAAAGAAAATAGGTAAGTAAATGGTTTGATTGAAATGAAATGAGGAGCCAACCTTAGGCAGGGAGCATGGATTCATCCTCAGGGCGACTATCTTTAGGGACCTGGATGAAAGTGTTGAACATTGTTAAGACCTGGAACTCACTAACCCTGGTCAGGGAAGAGAATACTTTTAGAATTGCTTCTTTTCTGAGCGATATTACACCCAACGTGGATGTAATGGCTTCAACAGACGTCCTAGGAGGCTTGTGAGGACCACATTGAGGTTTCATTTAGGGACCGGTGGTGTCCTTGTATGAAAGACTCCTAAGTACTTCCGATAATGGTTCAAAGACTGGAATCTTAAATAGAAGCTGTAGCAAGATGGCCGCGCTGTAGTGCAGCTCTGCCGGCTGAATATAAAAATCTGTCCAACAGCCTGAGTTATGACTGCCGTCCATGCCTAAAAACGAGGGAACACCGTTGCTGAAGGTGCCAAAACTTGAATCTGCCTGCTGAATCGCTTGGGTGGCCACGTCTGACAAAGATTCCCCCGGTCTGTAAAGGCCTTTGCAGAAGGAGAAAATGGCGGCTGCCCTGAGAACCTGGAGAAGAAACAAGCCGCTGCAGTGAGTGAGACCTGTGCTAGACTGCGCTGACTAGAGAAGACCACTCGGACACTGCAGGGTCCATAATTGCACTGACTCCCTGGGTCTACACGGGCTGGAGGCACCCGCAGCGGAATACAGTACTGGGGCTGCGCGGTAGGAGACTGGACTGTTCCCATTGGGCGCAGGGTCAAGAATGATTTGCATATGGCTGGGTCCAAACTGGAATGGCATGGTGAGCAGATGAGGGCTGAAAGCCCAAAACCGGTCCTAGGATGCTTGTTTCCAGTCCAGGGAAGACCTGACCTGGCCGTTCAGGCTGGACTGTTCCCATTGGGTGCAGGGTCAAGACTGATTTGCATATGGCTGGGCCCAAACTGGAATGACATGGTGAGCAAAAAAACGATGGATTTAGGCCCAGATCTCTGTACTGGGGTGAATGCATGATATTGTTCTGAATTCTGTCCATCAATTGTTCTTTTTGCAGGGAATCATGAACTGCGCCCTGTGGCAAGCCGAGACGTCGCACACAACTGCCCGCCTGGGCTCAGCACTGAGAGCCTCTCCTTGAGACACCGGCCGGGTCAGCCGTGTGTCGAGTTGTGCCATTATGCGACTGAAGTGGAAGCAGGTCTTCGGGAGGAAGAGGCTTAATCTAAGAACATGGTTAGGCACAGAGAATATCTGCCCTGTAATAAAAACCATTGAGTAGCTCTGGCGTAGCAGCCTCACATTGACACCTGGCCCAGGGAGTGGCGCGCCACCCTGGGAGCTGCTTGACAGGGAGATTGGGCCTAGCAGTTACTGCCTATGCATTGCGGGCTGACTGCTTAAGGCCCATACATCCACTGAAAAACAAGGGTGCTCAGAGAGCTGGAAAAGGGCGCTTGTCTATGGTACGGAGTTGCAATGACAGTGGGCACACACCATTAGGAGAACCCAGTGGACCTGGTGGGCACCGCACTAAGACTGCCGGGGAAAACAGAGTTGAGTTTAACCAACTGAGAACTCTGGGACATAGACTAGTTGCACCCCCACTCTCGTGGGGTGTGTCCCTGGTGTGCCCTGGGGACACACCCCCCGAGAGTGGGGGTGCAACTAGTCTGTTTTAAATATTCACTTGAGTTCAGTGAGCGATACCCAGGAGGCACGTGACAGAGTATTACAAAGTGTGATTCAACACAAGGTTGTGCACGTACTTACAAGTTTGTTACATATTGCCCCAGCTCTGGGACATCGCCATTATGGGGAAAACAGATAAACAGCCAACACGCCTAATGTTCGAAACACAGTGGCCTACTAAAACCCAACAACATGCAGTCTAAGACTCTAAGCAGGGACCTACATCCAGGGAGCCACAGCATTGGAAACTACTTTCCTAGCCATGCAGCAATGCCTGCAATCAATAGCCGGCATAATAGACATGCTCAACCTGTGTATTGACCACATGGCAGCTAAACTACATAAACAGGATGCCAGACTGGTGGAGACACATTAGCGTATCTCAACAGCAAAAGATGACCTACAAACTGTCACCATAAAATGTTTAAATATGGAGAAGTGTTTGCTGTAATGCATGCAAAGAATAACTAATTAAAGGTACGCTCGCCGCAATAATCTGTGGAATACTGGTTTACCAGAGTTCACCAATACCGGCAGATTGGAGCTGTACGTCGAAAACATGCTGCAAGAATTATTTGGCTCTGAACATCTGTCCGAAGAACTGATAGTGGAGCGAGCGCATAGGTCGCTGGTGGTGCAGCCTGTACCGAGAGTTCCTCTGCGTCAGATTATTGCTAAATTATTAAATTACTGGGATAGGGATGCGGTGCTTTGCCTAGTGCGGGAGAAGCAGACCATAAACTACCAGGTAAACAACATCACATTTTATCCTGATTTCACTGCAGCGGTACAAGCAGCATGTAAATAATTTCTTCAAGTAAAAAAGAAACTTCAATCTGAACCCATTCAGTACACCATGCTGCACCCAGCTCGGCTACGCATAGAGGTTGGGGGCAAGAACACGATTTTCACTTCGACCCAAACTGGGCATGGACTAAGTCAAAACAATGCTGAAGAGCCAGAGAGAGCAGCATGAAATGATGGTGGTTGACACAACTAATAATCAATATTGTCTATATTGAGTACACAAGTGAGAGCAGGCGGCTGCAATGGGGTTGCAGACTCTAAGATAACTGTCCCAGTTCTGAAAGAAGCCTGCTGGTTGAACTCTGAACTGCATGGTGGCTTTGGTACCGGTTTGATGTAAGTTATCTATGTAAATGTCAGGTATTTACTGATTTGCCCCAAGCGAAATTCATGGCTCCTATATTATTGAGATCCGGATACATATGGTATTGTGATGCCCCATGTTAACCACATTGATCTAATGCAGTCTAAGTGGAGTAATTCGGCCACCCACAACCATCGGGAGGGGTTACCGGCATCTAGCGACCTCTAGAGGGTATACCACAATGATTGTTATATGGCACTTGTTTACAATGTTTGCTTGGGATGACTGTAGCATGTTGGGGGTGCTGAAGTCAGAGGGGGGAACATATGCTTGTACAATGTTGCAGTAACAGTGGATATTATGGTGAGTGCAGAGTACATGGTTATTCACTGGTGTCTGTCCACTACCTTGCTGGATATGTAAGAATACTCACATGCAATAGGGCACCCCGTGGGCCTAGTTAAATTATGGGAAACATCGTTTACAACGCATGTGATACATCGCATGCCATTACAACACAGTCATTACAACGACCACGTTGTTACATCGCAATCCATTACATCGCAAACCATTACATCGCAAACCATTACATCGCAAGTCATTACAACGCAAGTCATTACAACGCAAGTCATTACAACGCAAGTCATTACAGCAACTTGCTGTAGGGGGCAGAAGGTGTTGGATTTAAAATCCAACACCTTCCCATCTGTTGCACAGGCTGGAGCTGGAATAGTAAATTATACTATTCCAAAATCCAGCAAGCCCCCTACAGCAAGTCGTAATGACTTGCGTTGCAATGGTATGCGATGTAACAACGCGGTCATTGTAATGACCGCGTTGTAATAGTATGCGATGTATCGCAAGCGTTGTAACGTGGCCTATTCTCAAATTATTAACGTGGAATGTGAGGAGTCTCAACAATCTTAAAAAAAGAAACAGTTACTGTCTACCTAGACTGTCATGGCTT
Source organism: Triturus cristatus (assembly GCF_964204655.1). Classification (NCBI taxonomy): domain Eukaryota; kingdom Metazoa; phylum Chordata; class Amphibia; order Caudata; family Salamandridae; genus Triturus; species Triturus cristatus. The sequence continues at coordinate 270,090,590 of NC_140592.1, read as the reverse complement.
GCAAATAGCACTGCTGTAAGAAACAAACCTCATGAAATCAACAGAACCCAGCATAGTTACCAGATGGGAAGAAGTGAGGGTGGCTAAGTCGTAGTCCTCCTATTCTAGGGATATGCTCCTGCTAGTAAAGAAAGGGAAGCCATTCACACTCCTACACTCAGAAACTTGACAAACAAGGGAGGTGCCTACGGTTACAGGGATGTTTGGGGGTCACTAAGGTGACTCATCAACAACTATGGCTCTAATGCGGATGACCCTGAATTCTACAGTAAGATACGGGGACGCCCAGAAACCCTAGCCCCCTCAGCAGTGATATGGGGTGGTGATCTTAACATCTACCTCAAACCCCCTGCAAGACTGTTCGGCCACAACAAAATGGCGCAGGAAATAATCTGCCCGGACAGTTAGTGAAACTATGGAAGCCCTTGGGTTTGTGGAGATCCCGTCATCCAGACACTAGGGAGGGAATGTATGTTTCATCGGTCTAGACTGGATTTACTAGTTTCGAGAGAAATTAGTACATGGACAATAGGAGTGACCCATTTGGCTAAGAGGCTATCTGACCATGCCCCTGTTCTGCTGGAACTTGATATACCCACTCATGTTCGCCTGCCGTATCAGTGGAGGCTTCAGCCCTCTTCACTATTAAATCTGGTATTTAAAGTAAGCATTAGTAATGCAATTACACACTTTTTTCAGGAGAATGAGGAGTCTGTAGTGGGGACGCTGTAGGAGACATTCAAGGCCACCATATGCGGCGAGTGCATAGGAATACAAGCAGCTATCCTGAAAGCGCTCCGCAATAGACTGCAAAAAATAGAGGGTACCCTACAAACACTAGAGAGAAGCTACAAACGGTGCCCCACCCAGACCACACTGGCAAATACGAGATTTGCTTACAGAATACACTGATATAGCAGAGCAGGAAGTACATCATATGTCCAGAAGATGGGAAGCAACGTCGTATGGGGAAGGTGGAAGACCAGGGCAAACTCTAGCCTCTAAAAGAGCGGAACCTAAAACACAGGCACACATTGTAGAGATTGTAGAACAGAACCATGTTAAATGTTACACTACAACAGGTTTTCTATCAGCCTTTATGGACTTCTACACTGGCCTATATGTGCCACATGACACTGCTTCAGAAACTGAAATAGCTCAATACCTGTATGATGTGGCCTTGGGACTGCTCTCCCAGGGACAGAGAGAATATTTGACAGAACCAATATCACTAGAAGATGTGAAAGAGGCCATACGCTCATAGCCAAATGGAAAGGCGTCAGGTGGGGATGGGCTACCCAGTGAATTTTACAAAACATATGCAGATCTCCTAGCCCCACTCTCACTTGCCACGTGCACAGAGGCATACAAGAGGAACATGTTACTCCCCCCCCCCCCACCCACTGTGAAGCCCTAAAAAGGAATATGCTACTTACCAGTATGCATCTGTTCTTGGCATGTAGAGCTGCAGAGTTGTACACTTAGCATAGGTCGCCATCTGGTGTTGGGCCCGGATGTTTGCAGTTTGTTTTTCTTCTTGGACAGTCTTTGGAAGTCACGAGTTTGGTGACTCCTCCTTCGGTCCGTACTGCGCATGGGCTTCGGCTCCATCCTCAGATTGTTTTTCGCCAACAGGGAAATGATGGAGCGTAGTAATAACAGTGAGAAACCCATGTGTTGTATCTAAATAAGATGTACTGGAACGGATACAGGTAGCCGGGGAGGCGGGTGGGCGTGTACAACTCTGCAGCTCTACATGCCAAGAACAGATGCATACTGGTAAGTAGCATATTCCGTTCGAGGCATATGAGCTGCAGATTGTACACTTAGCATAGATTATATAGCAGTACCCAACCTTAGCGGCGACCACCGGTATCCGTTGCAGCTGTTTGAAAAAGTGTCTTTAGTACAGCCTGGCCCACCCTAGCTTGCTGCTTGGAATGCACATCTACACAGTAGTGTTTTGTGAAGGTGTGCGGTGTAGACCATGTGGCTGCCTTGCAGATGTCATCTAAGGGTATATTCCCTAGAAAAGCCATAGAAGCCCCTAACTTTCTTGTAGAGTGGGCTTTAGGGGGAACAGATAATGTTCTCTTTGCCTTTTGATAGCAAATTTGTATGCATTTTACAATCCACCTAGCTATCCCTGATTTTGAAATGGGGTTGCCTTTATGTGGTGGAGAGAAGGAAACGAACAATTGTTTAGTCTTCCTGAAGGGTTGCGTTCTTTGTATGTAGTATCGTAACGCCCTTTTTACATCAAGTGTGTGTAAGGCCCTTTCTGCAACAGATTGGGGTTGCGAAAAGAAGACAGGTAATTCCACTGATTGATTGAGGTGGAAGGGGGAAATGACTTTGGGCAGAAACTTCGGATTTGTGCGAAGTATGACCTTGCTGTGATGCATTTGTATGTAGGGTTCCTGTATGGTGAACGCTTGTATTTCACCAACCCTTCTAAGGGAAGTGATAGCTACAAGGAAAGCTGTTTTCCAGGTGAGAAACTGTAGCTCACATTTGTGCATTGGTTCGAAGGGCGGACCCATTAGTCGTGTAAGAACTAAATTTAGATTCCATACAGGGGAAGGTGGTGCCCTGGGAGGAATTACTCGTTTTTAAGGCCTTCCATGAAGGCTTTAATAGCGGGCACTCTGAAGAGTGATAAATGCTGCCTGTTTTGTAGATAAGCAGCGATCGCTGCTAGGTGTAGGCGTATGGATGAATATGCCAGGTTACACCTGTGAAGATGGAGCAGATAGCATATGATGTGCTGTATGGATGCATCTAGGGGGTTGATTGTATTGTTACGGCAGTAAATTACAAATCTTTTCCACTTTGCGGCATAGCATGCTCTAGTGGTAGGACGTCTGGCTTCCATGATGATGTTCATGCAATCAGGGGGAAGATTAAGGTATCCGAATTCTAAGATTTCAGGAGCCAGATCGCCAGGTTGAGCTGAGCTGGGTCCGGGTGCCTGATTTCTCCATGGTTCTGGGTTAGGAGGCATGGGGAAAGGTGCAGTTTTTGATGTGGTACCACTGATAGTTGTAGTAGCGTGGTGTACCACGGCTGCCTGGCCCATGTTGGAGCTACCAGAATGAGTGTGAGGGAGTGCTGTTGTAGCTTCCTGACCACTAATGGAATTAGTGGGAGAGGTGGAAAGGCGTATGCAAATCTGCCTGACCAGTTCATCCATATCGCATTGCCCTTGGACAATGGGTGTGGGTATCTGGCGGCGAAGCTTGGGCATTTTTTGTTTTCGTGGGTGGCGAAGAGGTCTATTTGAGGATGCCCCCACTGTTTGAAGAATGGGTGAAGAACTTGTGGATGCAGTTCCCATTCGTGTAGTTGTTGCGTTTGTCTGCTGAGCAGATCTGCTATGGTGTTTTGTACTCCTGGAACGTGCTGTGCCAGGAGAAAGATGTTTTGGGGAATTGCCCATCTCCATATGCTCTGGGCTAAGCGGGAGAGCTGGGGAGAGTGTGTCCCCCCCTGTTTTTGTATATAATACATCGCAGTCATGTGGTCTGTGCGAATGAGGACTGCTTTGCCCGAAATTTGTTTTTGGAAAGATTTTAGGGCTAGAAAGATCGCCAAGAGCTCCAGATGGTTGATGTGGAGCGATTTTTGCTGTGGCGTCCATAGACCTTGCATTGTGAGGTGTAGGAGGTGCGCTCCCCAGCCGGAGAGCGATGCGTCCGCTGTTAGAATCACCTGAGGAAGCGGGTCCAGGAACGGCCGTCCTTTGGAAAGGTTTGTGGTGTTCCACCACTGCCGAGAGTGATGTGTGCGGCCGTCCACCAACACCAGATCCTTCAGCTGACCCTGGGCCTGGTTCCACTGTTGTGCTAGGCACTCTTGAAGTGGACGCATGTGGAGTCTTGCATGGGGCACTATAAATATGCAAGACGCCATCATTCCTATGAGCTTCATGAACACTCTTGCTGGAAGAGAGTGTTGGGGAAGGAATGTTTTGCGTAAGGCTTGAATGCTTGTGATTCTGGCTGAGTTTGGATAGGCAATACCTTTGGAGGTGTCTATAGTGGCCCCGAGATATTGCTTTGTGTGAGATGGTATGAGGTGGGACTTTTGGTAGTTCACCGTGAAGCCTAGCTGGTGGAGCAGTTGGATGGTGCTGTTTGTATGTTGCACACATTGGTGGTAGGACGTGGCTTTTATCAGCCAGTCGTCTAAGTAAGGGAAGACGTGAATGTGTTGACGTCTGAGGTGTGCTGCTACTACTGCTAGGCATTTGGTAAACACTCGTGGTGCAGTGGTGACCCCGAAGGGGAGAACCGTGAATTGGTAATGTTGCCCGTCCACCACGAACCTGAGGTATTTCCTGTGAGAGGGGTGTATTGGAATGTGAAAGTATGCGTCTTTCAGATCCAAGGTTGTGAGAAAGTCTCCCTGGCAGAGGAGTGGGAGGACTTGTTGTAGAGTGACCATGTGAAAATGGTCTGAGTGTATGTAGGCATTTAGAGGCCGGAGGTCCAGAATGGGTCTGAGGGTCTCGTCTCTCTTTGGTATTAAGAAATATAGAGAGTAGACCCCTAGATTTCGTTGGTTGACGGGGACCTGCTCTATAGCATGTTTTTGCAGGAGTGAAAGTACCTCTTGTTTGAGCAGTGTGGAATGTTCTTGAGACATTGGACGGTGCCTTGGTGGGATATTGGGTGGGGTAGATGTTAGCTCTAGACAGTACCCTGACCGAATGATTTGGGTCACCCATTTGTCCGATGTTATGGACTCCCATACGTGGATAAAGTTTTGTAGTCTGCCCCCGACCGGAGTGGAATGGTCTGGGGGGAGCGGAGGGGAGTCATTGTGCGGGGGGGGTGGCAGAACGGGTGTTGTTGGTTTTGCCCCTGCCCTTATTGTTGTTACCCCTGTAACCACCTCTCTGATTGCCCTTTGAAAAGGTATTTTGAGGAGGGGACTTGTAGGAGGTAGAGGCGTTATCGGTGGAGGAGCCTCTGCCTGTGCCACGAAAGGACGAGCGTCGAAAGGAACGTTTGGAGGCTTGTGTTTGGAGTGCCCCCATAGACTTTGCTGTGTCTGTGTCTTTCTTCATCTTTTCGAGCGCTTCGTCTACCTTTGGCCCAAAGAGTGTTTCCTGGTCAAAGGGGTGATTGAGTATGGATGCCTGGACTTCAGGCTTGAACCCTGAGATCCTGAGCCAGGCGTGGCGGCGAAGCAGGACACTGGTATTTATGGCCCTAGAAGCAGTGTCGGCTGCATCGAGGGCACACTTAATGGAGGTGTTTGTAATTAGTTTACCCTCCTGTATGAGGTCATGAGCCTTGTGCTTGTATTTTTCTGGAAGGTGCTGCATAAGAGCCTCTAGTTCGTCATAGTGTGCTCTATCATATCGCGCAAGCAGTGCTTGTGTGTTTGCAATGCGCCACATGTTTGCAGCTTGGGAGGCGGTGCGTTTACCAGACGCGTCCAGAAGTTTAGATTCCTTGTCTGGCGGTGGGGCATCTCCTGAGGATTGGGAGTTAGCCCGCTTTCTAGCTGTGGAGACAACTAGGGAATCTAGGGGAGCAGGGCCCTTGATGTAAGCAGGGTCTGTGGGTGCCGCCTTGTACTTCTTCTCTATTCTAGGGTTCAGTACTCTGGCTCTGACAGGGTCTTTGAACACCTCTGTAGCGTGCTTGGTGACACCCTTAAGCATGGGTAAAATGGAAGTAGATTTGTCTTGTATATCAAATGTATCCAGTAGGAAGTCTTCTTCTACTGGTTCACTGTGCATGTCCACCCCATGGTAGTGTGCTGCTCTCTGCACTAAATGATGAAACCCTAAGGAGTCCTCTGGAGGAGACGGCCTTGATGGGTATAGGTCGTCCTGAGGTACATTGGGTATATCAGGGTTATTGTAATCCTCCCATGGATCTGGGGTCCCTGGTGGAGTGGGATCCATTGGGGCGTCCGCCGGGTAATTGTCCGGGTCCCCATCATCCGGATCTGGGGATGGGGCCGGATCGTAGTGAGGTAAAGGTGGCGGAGACCTGTGAGGTGGAGGCGGTGGAGGAGGTGGAGGGGGTAGGGGAGGCGGTGGTGGGGAGGGCACTCTGAGGGGAGAAGTAGCAGAGTCCTTCCTTTTGGGTGGAGGAGGAGGAGCCGGAGCATCAAGGCGTCTTTTCTTGGTAGTTAAAGTCAAAAGCCCAGTCTTAGGATCTTTGGACAAAGTCTTTTGTAAAGGGTCTGGTGTAAACAGAGCCAACGGTGTCGAGTCGTCTGTCGGCACCGGTGATTTCGGAACCGGGGGTTTCGATGGTCTGTGTGCGCCATGCTTTTTTGAGGTCTCCGGGTGTTTCGGCGTCGAATGATGTTTCGGCGCCGGAGCGTCGGTGCCGACAGATTTGTGTTTGTGTTTGGTCGGCACCGAGTGTCCAGGCTTCGGCACCGGTGGTTTCGGAGTCGAGCTGGATTTTGCAGTCTTCGGTGCCGGATGCTGTTTTTCGGCACCAGGTGTCGGCTGGCTCGATCCCGAGCTGCCATGAGACTTTGGGTGCTTCGACACCGGGCCCGAAGGTGGGGTGATCGAAGTTTTGGTTTTGGTTTTGCCCAGGCCGGCAGGCGAGGGAGTAACCTGAGTCTCTTTGGTTTTCGGCGCGGGGGTGGGAGGGGGCATAGTACTCACGGCCCGCTGCGCTGGTGTAACGTCCTCCATGTCGGAGTCGTCGGCCTCGGAAGCGCTGACGACGTCTTCCTCCTGCTCGGTGTGTGTTTGCCCCGAAGCTTCGGCGTCGTCTCCGAAGATGTCCGGTGGAGCTGCAGAGGATGAGTGCGCCATGGTGCGTCGAGCTCTTCGATCTCGGATGGTCTTCTTCGATCGAAAAGACTTGCAGGCGGGGCAGTCTCTAGCCTCGTGTTCCGGAGAGAGGCAAAGGTTACACACCTGATGGAGGTCGGTGTGGGGAAATTTAGACCCACATTTTGGGCACTTTTTGAACGGAGTCCTTTCCATCGGCCGGGACCGGAGTCGCGGAGGGCCCGAAGGCCGGTGTCGATGTACGGGATGGAGAAAGTGCCGCTTCGAGAGATGAAGATGATGAAGGAACTCAAAGAATCGAGGATTTTCCGTCGAGGCTGGAACCGTAGAAGTTCGAAGCCGGAGCACGAAGTATCACATCCGAGCCCGATGGCGGAAAAAAACAATCTGAGGATGGAGCCGAAGCCCATGCGCAGTACGGACCGAAGGAGGAGTCACCAAACTCGTGACTTCCAAAGACTGTCCAAGAAGAAAAACAAACTGCAAACATCCGGGCCCAACACCAGATGGCGACCTATGCTAAGTGTACAATCTGCAGCTCATATGCCTCGAACAAACACTTTTGAAGCCAGATAAGGACCCATACAGGTGTGGTGTGAATCATACAGACCGCTATCCCTTATAAATATAGACACCAAAATCCTGGCAAAAATAATCGCTACCAGATTGCAGCCTCTCTTACCCAATCTGGTCCTACCGGATCAATTGGGTTTTGTACCAGAGTGTTCGACATCACACAACTTGCGAACAGTGTTTGCAGTACTGCATTAACTAGAACCGGAGATGAAGGCTGCGGTGGTGTTGCTAGACGCTACCAAAGTTTTTGACTCTATCCAGTGGGGGTATGTGTTCACGGTATTGCATCGTATGGGAATAACGCAGGCATTTCTAAAGAGGATAGGAATATTGTACACTGACCCAGTAGCAAAGATAATAAGTTCATTTCTGACCCAGTTCCATTTTGCAGGGGCAGTAGACAAGGCTGCCCATTATCACCAATGTTATTCTCCCTTGCTCTGGAGCCACTGGCGTGTGCAATTAAGCAGAGACATACGGAGGCAGCACTGAGATTCAGACATCTCCTACTTACTTGCCATTTCCCTATATACTGATGATATATTGCTATATGTACGTGAACTGGAGACATAGCTGGCGCCCCTTATGCATAAGTATGTGCAATTTGAAAGATATTCAGGTCTCCCCCCTCACTCAAAGTACTGCCCCAAATGACAAGAAATTCCCCCTTGCGTGGGAAACCAAACCCATCAAATATTTGGACATATAGATACACGGGGACCCAGAGGTAGTGGTTTGCATGAACTACAGACGTGCAATTGCGAAACTGTTGGACCAAGTGGCTAGGTGAATACGGCTACCACTATCATTGGCTGACCGCATAGCGATAATGAAAATGTCTGTCTTGTCCAAGTTTTTATACATGTTTGTGAATATACCCATAGTATTGACCAGTGCAATTTTAAAGACCCTCAAAACATGCATGATAACACTGGCATGGGTTGGTAAGCAACCTAGATGCAGTTGGGATGTATGGCCGAAACCATATGAGAGGGTTTGGCGCCCTGGATATGAAGCTTTATTACCCTTGTGCACAAGCACAGTTTGCATATTATTGGTACTTCCCAATTCGCTACTTGCCACATCTAGCGGTAGAGACTGACAATGTACACCCCATACCGCCATTCTACTACATACACGATCCGAGATCACCCAGCTTGAGATCAATACTATACGCAGTACCTTGAAGCCCTGGCATTGATTGAGTGCTAGGGCAGATAGACACTATCTACGCACTGGCTATGCCCTTTGCTGCTCATCCAAATATAAGAATTTGCAACAACTATATTCTACTACTTTCCAAATGCACAGGTATGGGCTCAGAGACAGATCCTTGTGTGGGAGATGCGGAGCGGTCGACGCCGACGTCATACAACTGGCCTGGAGCTGTATGCTGGTTTATAAATTCTGGACACAGGTGACACAAACTTTGTCAAAAATGGTAATGGAGAGGGTAGAGTGCACTCTGCAATTATGTCTACTGGGGCTGGTCACATGGTTACAAACATGCAACTGCAAATTGGTGGCAATCACCAAGTTACTAGCTAAACGACTGGTGGTGAAACACTGGAGAGGGAAAACGGTTCCTAAGGTGGATAATTGGTTGCAAGACGTCGTCTGTTGCAGAGACCAGTTAGATACTTATGCGGAAGAATTACCAGTTGCATCTAGACCCAAGGACATACGGGTACCAGTAACAACGTATTTATTAGAATACCCTGATATGACAACTGATGAAATAAGGAAGGCTGTCCAAAGATGTATGACGGTGATAACACACTGAAGTGGGAGGGAACCTGTGGGTAGCATTCTCCGTGGAACGGATAATTATGCTATTGTCTGCTATATGTACTATAATGAAGTGTACGGTTAGTTTTTTATTTCTAAATTCATTGTTTGTAAGTGAATAAAAAGAATGCAATAAATAAAATAGAAAATAAAAAAATAGAAGGTGTAGCTGAAAAAGAAAGCCTTACATGCCAATCTGGACTTTTGCAAGGGTAACGAGGCAGATTATCTTCTGGAACAATGTTGCAGTGGTTGTATACAGGATTGCTCACGTAGTAATGTACAAATCTTTTCCAACTTGCGTAATGGCAAGTTTGCGAAGTAGGTCTGCAAGCTTTACACAAAATGTGCATACATTCCTCTGCAAATTGCAGATAACTAAACTGTGAAACCTCAGGTGACAAACAAATGGTCTTTTTTCTGAGATTTGGACTTCTCAGCTGATGCCCAGTTAGGATTATGTTACTCACCCTGCAAGCATCTGTTCGTGGCATGTAGTGCCGGAGATTCACATGCTCTGCATACTTCTGCCATCTGGTGTTGGGACCAGATGTGTGCAAGTTGTTTTTCTTCGCAGAAGTCTTTTGAGTCACAAGACAAAGTGACTCCTTTTCTTGGTGAGATTGTGCATGGCCATCAACTCCATTGTTCAATTGTTTTCCAGCAGGCGGGTGAGAATGAAGTGAAGTAAGTATCACTAAAGAGATGTCCATGCGAATGAACTAGAGTAAAGGTACTGCAATAGCCACCGGTGTCCGGGGAGGAGGGTGGGCGCATACAAATCTACAGCACTACATGTACTGAACAGATGCTTACAGGGTAAGTAACAATCCGTTCAATGGAATGTGTGGCTGTAGATACATATGCTCCGCACAGACGGTACAGCAGTCCCTCTCCAAAAGCAGTGGCTACCCTGTGGGTGTTGCAGTGGTTTGAAAGAGTACGTAGCACTGTATGTCCTACATTGGCTCGTTGTTGTGCTAAAACATTCAGACAATAATATTTAGTAAATGTGTGTGTAGTGGAACCATGTTGCTGCCTAACAAATATCAGCTATTGAGATATTACCCAGAAAAGCTATGGGAGTCCTTATTTTACAAGTAGAATCTGCCTTAGGGTTTGTAGGCAGAGTTCTTTTAGCTTTGGCAGAACGGAAAAGTAACTTATCTTTGGTTACGCCTTATTTGGTAGAGACATTATCTAGCCGCAGATTCCATACCTTTGAATTTCCCAGGCGTCAGGCTGGATATTGGACGCTCTAGCAATACTCTTGTGCACCGGTAGGTGGAGTCAGTTGGTTCCGCGTGGCGGAGGCATCTGCACCAGAAGTGATGCCCGCGTCACCTTTATAGGCGCCACTTCAGTGTTGACGTCAGTAACTTTTCAAATCAGGAGTTTGGAGCCATGAAGTGCACTGACAATGGTGTGTTTAAACCAACTAGGGTCCTGAAAGGAATCAGCTGTCCACAGTGTGGGGAGGATGGGATGGGTCTGTAAGGAATCTGCAGTTATATCATGTCTCTACCAGATAAGACGTTACCAAAGTAACTTGACCATCTGATAGAGACATCAAGCTGCAGATTCGATACCTTTGAATAGATACCCAAGCAATACCATCCCCGGAGGAAGGGCTGCAAACAAGGTTAGACCAGGAAGTCCTGCATAACAGAGCAACCAAAAAGGCCTTCTTTTCAGACGTGACTGTTCAGGCAGTAGTGTGACTGGAACTCCACATTACAATGCCGTAGTAGCAGCCTTAGCTCTGGTGGAATGAGCCCTTAAGCCTTCAAGAGACTGTTTTTTGGCCAAAGCATAACACATTTTGATTTAGAGGATGACCAAATCGGCGAGATAGTCCTCTTCTGCACCACAGACCTTTCTTTGACCCAACATATTCTATGAAGAGCTGGTCATCCATTCGGAACTCTTTAGTGTGGTTAAGGTAGAACAACGCTCTTTTTGGTTCAAGACGGTAGAGTCGCTTCTCCTCTTTAGATGGATGTGGAGGAGCATAGAAAGTGGGCAAGGTGAGTGATTGCCCCACGTGGAATGGTGTAACCACTTTAGGTAAGAAAGAGGCCCTAGTGCGATGCACCAACTTATCAGGGAAGATTGTACAGGATGACCGAGCTTGCAATTCGCTCACCCTCATGGCAGAAGTTATCGCCACTAAAAAGGCTGCTTTGATGGTAAGCAGCTGGAGGATGCAGTTGTGCAGCAGTTTGAAAGAAACCAACATCAGGAAGGTGAGAACCAACTTAAGGTCCCACTGAGGCATGAAGAATGGGGCAGGGAGAACATATTTACAAGCCCCTTAAGAAATCTATTTACAATAGGGGATTTAAATAAAGAGGGTTTGTCTGGCAGCCTCAAGAAGGCAGACAAGGCCGACAGGTACCCTTTAAGAGCTCCCTGAGCAGAGCCCTGCTGAGCAAAGGTCAAAATAAAGAGAATGACTTGAGATAGGGGGGCAGAAAGTGGATCAATAGACCTTACAATACAATATTTTACAAATTTCTGCCACCGGCAGGCATACACAGTCTTGGTAGAGGGACACCTGGTTGCCAAAATAACATTACAGACGTTTGGAGAAAGGTTGAATGATGTCAACTGCTGCCGCTCAATCTCCACCTCAAGAAGGCGTAGATTTGACAGGTTCGGTGGAGGACCCTTCCCTGCTGCTGCAACAGAAGATCATCATGAAGGGGTAGCCAGATCAGAGGATCGATGCTCAGTTGGAGAAGCTCGGGATACCAGACTCTCCGTGCCCAGGCCAGAGCCACAAGAATGACTTGGGTCCGATTGCTCCGGATATTCTTGAGCACTCTGGACAGGAGTGGTATTGGCGGACAGGCATATAGGAGGCCCGAGCTCCACTCAAGACAAAGAGCATCGCCGTGCGAGTGCTGCCTTGGAAACTCCAGAGCGCAAAACTGCTGACATTGTGAGATGTCAGCAGAGGCTAACAGATGAAACCAAGGCTCACCCCACTTTGGAAGAGACCTTGCGCTACCTTCGGATGGAGATGCCATTCATAATCCGCTAGGCATCTACAGCGGAGTTTGTCCGCCCTGGCATTCTGGGAACATGCCAGGTGTTGAACACCCAGGGATATGAACTGTGGTTCCAGCCATGTCTAGTGATGCAGGGCCTCTTGACAAAGGGTCCACGACCCCACCCTCCCCCGTTTGTTGCAGTACATGGCGATTGTGTTGTCCGTGAACACCTGAACCAGCTTTCTCTTGATGGAAGAAAGAAAAGCTTACAATGCCAAGCGAATCGCTCAGAGCTACAGCAAGTTGAAGTAGAGCCTGGACTCCGACAGAGACCAGTCCACTGAGCTCCACCTCTACCAGATAGCTGGCTTATCCCAGGAGTGCCACATTGGTCACTACGGTCTGATCTGGATGAGGAAGGTAAAGGGGTCCATCTCTGACCCAATAACAGTTGGTCAACCAACACTACAGATCCTGTGCATCTACCTCCGATATCTTGACCAGGTCAGAGATTCTCTTGATGGTGCGCCTACTGGAAGTTCAGGTCCCACTGCAGAGCCCGCATATGCCATCTGGCATGTGTAACTAGCAGGAGGCGATGAGGCCCAGCAGCCTGAGAGCCACTCTCACCGAAATCTAGGATACAGGCTGAAACATCGGTATCATAGCCTTAATGAACTGGACTAGCTGCTCGGGAGGATAGGCCCGAAACTGACCTTCTCCTGAACAGCTCAGATGAAAGGGAGCATCTGAGGGGGAGTCAGGTGTGACTTCGGCAAGTTGATAGTTAGCCCCAGCGAAAGCAGGTTTCCATAGTCTGGAGAGGACAGTCTGGCGCGAGATTGCTTTCAACAGACAGTCGTTGAGATAGGGAAAGACTGGCACCACTGATGTGCGCAGATGAGCTGCAACTACTTCCATCACCTTGGTGAACACCCGAGGGTCGCTGGTAAGGCCAAACAGGAGCACGGTGAACTGAAAGTGCTTGTGGCCGACATTGAACCGCAGGCAACGCCGATGAGCAGGGAGGAAGGGAATGTGAAAATAGGCGTTCTGAAAGTTCAACGCTACCATACAGTTTCCGGGGTTTAAGGCAGACAAGGCCAGAGCGAGCATTTTGAACTTTTCATTTTTGAGGAAGTAGTTGAGGGCTCTCAGATCTAGGATAGGATGAAAATCCCAGTCCTTCTTCCGGATCGGAAAGTAGTGGGAAAAGCAACCACAGCCTACTTCTGGTGCCGGAACCCTCTCTATGGCTCCCTTGGCCAAAGGAGTCCTGACTTCTTCCTGAAGCAAGTTCAGGTAGTCCTCGCTCAGCCAGTCATAAATCGGAGGCATGGTGGGAGGGGTAATCTCGAAGGGGAGGGAGTAGCCCCTTCGGACTATCTGAAGAACCCATCGAAAGGCCAGACTAGGAGGCTTTGGAGGCTGAAGGGGGAAGAGTGAACTGACCTGACCTCTGGCCGCCTAACCCACTGAGTCAAAAGAAGCCGCTCCCACGGCCGCTTACAGGTTGCTGAACTTGCGTGGTCTTGTGGCTGGGATATGATTGGCACGGCTGAAAGTCCCCTCAGGGAGGCCCAAGGACTTGGCTGTAGCCCTTGGGTCCTTAAAGTGCTCCAGGACAATATCTGCCTTGTCTCTGAAGAGAAGGATGCCATCACAGGGTATGTCCATAAGAGAAGTCTGGACATTCCCCGAAAGGCCAGAAGTTCTCAGCCAGGAATGGCATCGAACAACCACTGCCAATGATATCGCTCTGCCCAGCGAATCATTCTTTTCAAGCCCACAACGAATAGTGAACATTGCCGCATCTCACCCTACGGATACTGCTTGGGAGACCTGTGGGAGCAGTTGCACAACCGTTTCCGCAAAAAAAGTGGTTGTAACGGCCCAATTGGCATGCAGTGTTCACCGACCGCAACGCAAAGCTGGCAGAAGAAAAACATTTCTTGCCCCAACTATCCTGTCTGAGGGGTGCGAAAGGAAATACGTCTTGTGAGGTAGAGGCTTTGACCACCAAGTTCTCGGGGTTAGGGTGGTTGGTGAGGAATTTTGGGTCGCCCGGTGCTGGGCAATGGAAGCGGACGATTGTCCTATTCACAGGTTCCCAGAAGGACATCAGTCAAGGCCTTGTTGAAAGGCAAGAGGGGTTCAGCAGAGAAGATACCCGGCTGCAGAACCTCTGTCAAGATGTTAGTCTTGATTTGCACCAAAGGGAGCTGAATGTCCATGACTTCAGTTGCCATTCTCACCACCATACCATATGAAGCTTCATCCTCCGTAGCCACGGTAGGGGGGGAAAGCAGGATGGAATCTAGAGAGGTATCCAGTCCACTGACCTCACCTATTTCCTCATACCAGTCCATTTCGTGCTCAGGCTGGCCTTTTAAAGTTTCCAGCGACCCCTCCTAATCTTCCTCTATTCCTAACACTTCAAAATAAGGCTGAGGAACCAACCTAGGACCCAAGGGCACCATCAGCCCTGGAATCAGCGTTGGGAGTCTCCGTGCGGGGGTCGGCGCAGGGGAAGGTTGCAGAGGCATGACTGGTGGCGATCCCGATCCACTACTGGATCCATTAGAGGGCATCAGCACCAGGGCCAAAGCTGGCAGCACGGAACCAGATGGAGCCCCCTCAGAGCCTCCAGGGCCCAAAGGTGCGCTGGGATGGTCTGGTCTCCCAAACGTGAGGCAGATGGCATCATTAAATTCTTTAAGCTGGGCGGGGGTCGCTTTGGCTCCTGGAAAGGTAGGGAAGAATGAAGCGGACCCAGGTACAGGTTCCACAGAACAAGGCCTACAGCATCAAGACTCTTCTGTCATGTCGGCCGACAGACAGGGAGAAGTTGAAGCACGCTTCGACTTCTTGCGTTTCTAATGCCTCTTACCAAACTGACCGGACACTTCGAAACGGAGGACGAGGACTTAGTACTACCCGCCGGAGCAGTACCCGGAACTTCCTCTCGACAGGGACTGAGAACGAGACCTCTGGGACAAATGGCATGGTGCCGAGCGACGGGCCACGAGCAGCTTTAGGGACCAATCCCTCAGAGCTTTTGGAACCATGGCCCGACAGTCGGAGAACTACTTCGAGTCGTAGTCGTGCTCCAGGCACCAGAGACAAATTAAGTGTGGATCCGTCCCTGATATGGTGCGATAGCAGGCGCCTCACAGTTTGAATCCAGAAGTCTTCTTTGACATGTTTGCAAAAAACCTACACATCAAAAATAGTCTGCAAAAAGTTGAAAAAAAAGCATGTCAAAGAGTGACAAAGGGTAGCTCTCTTCATGGACCTGCGCGAGCTGGCGCGGAAGCAAAAGA
This sequence comes from Triturus cristatus, assembly GCF_964204655.1. Lineage (NCBI taxonomy): Eukaryota > Metazoa > Chordata > Amphibia > Caudata > Salamandridae > Triturus > Triturus cristatus. The sequence continues at coordinate 270,075,132 of NC_140592.1, read as the reverse complement.
AATTACATAAGCGCGCCGAGGTGGCACCTATATAGGTGATGCAGGCATAACTTCCTGAGTAGACGACGTCACACGGAGCCGACAGATGCCACCTACTGGCACACAAGGGTATTGCTCGAGCAAGAGTCTTCCGGATCCATCCTGAAGCTTGGGAAATTCAAAGGTAAGGAATCTGCAGCTAGAGGTCTCTATCAGATATGTCTGAATACATTTAATTATCCATCTAGAAATGCCTGTTTTGGATATGGGCTTTCCTGGTGGGGGGTCGGGGGCAGCAAAGAGTTGTTTTGCGGAACTCCTTAGTTTTGTCAATATAATGCATTAGAGCTCTTTTGACATCTAGGGTATGAAGAGCCCTTTCGTCAACTGAATCCAGTTGCGAAACAAAACGGGTAGTTCAACTGATTGATTAAGATGGGAAAATGAAACCACTTTTGGAAGGAATGTTGGGTTGTTTCTAAAGATCACCCTATTTTTGTGGAAATGGAAGAAAGGTTCTTCTACAGTTAATGCCTGGAGCTCATTGACACACCTAAGTGAAGTGTTGGCCAGTAAAAAGGCAACCTTGCAAGACAAGAATTGTAGTGGACAGTTGTGCAATGGTTCAAAAGGTGGACCCAGGTGTCTGGCAAGTACTATATTGAGATTCCATGTCGGCACAGGTGGAATTACACTTTTAAGGCTTTCCATGAATGCCTTAATAACTGGTAACTTGAACAAGAATACATGCTGTCTGTTTTGTAGATAAGCAGCCACTGCTGCTAAATGTAGACGTATAGAGACGCGGGACAGGTGGGAGAAGGACCAGCCATTAACAGAGGTGGAAGCGCACACAGGTTTAAGACATCTTGAGCAATGCCCGATTCAAGCTTACACAGTTTAATACCTCCACCGCACCTACCTTACTCCTCTGCGCCTATCTAAATGTGACCCTTCGCACTCACCAAACTGCCTTCGATGCGGAGCCTCCTCACCCATTTCGTTCATGTGACCTGGGACTGTCCCATTATCCGCTCCTACTGGAGCGCAGTGCTGGATAAGTTGAGGAGGGCAACGAAGCTCCCAAGTGAGCCAACAGTCAAACACTGCCTGCTGGGTGTGCTACTGATCCCCAAGGCCACAACCTGCATGCAGCATAAGTTGAACATGTTGGGACTGGTGCTGGCGAAACGCCGCATAGCTATCCACTGGAAGCTAACCGCAGCCCCCCTCCTGGAGAAATGGAGTGCGGACCTCTGCAAATGGGGAGTAGCGGAAGAGCGTCGTCTACTCAAGGTCTGTACCGATGAGAACGCTGACAGAGACCTAGAGAATAATGCTGGAGCGCACACAGGGGACACACCACACTGGAGGGAGTGACACTGAACGATCTCGGAACGGGACTACAACACCCACGCAGAGGGAATCTCAGGTAGGCCGCCTCCCCTCTCCCCTAGCTCGATAATGAGCATAACTTCGGGCCCCTTTCTCACTGGGAAACATTTCCAGGCCCATAGCATGCACCTGGACGTTGGCCACTAGCTAGCGTATATGTTGCTACCTTGGAGATTTCATGGATAAGGAATATGCTTACCAGTATGCAACTGTTCTTGGCATGTAGAGCTGCAGATCTACACACTTTTGCATAGATCGCCATCTGGTGTTGGGCCCGGATGTTTGCAGTTTGTTTTTCCTCTTGGAAAGTCTTTGGAAGTCACGAGGTCGGTGACTCCTCCTTTGGATCGTATTGCGCATGGGCTTCGGCTCCATCCTCAGATTGTTTTTCGCCAACAGGGAAAGATGGAGCGTAGTAATAACAGTGAAGAAACCCATGTGTGTTGTATCTAAATAAGATAGACTGGAACAGATACAGGTAGCCGGGGAGGTGGGTGGGCGTGTGTAGATCTGCAGCTCTACATGCCAAGAACAGATGCATACTGGTAAGTAGCATATTCCGTTCGAGGCATACGAGCTGCAGATTACACACTTTTGCATAGACTATATAGCAGTTCCCAACCTTAGCGGCGACCACCAGTATCTGTTGCAGTGGTTTGAAATAGTGTTTTTAGTACAGCCTGGCCCACACTAGCTTGTTGCTTGGTTTGCACATCTACACAGTAATGTTTGGTGAAAGTGTGCGGTGTTGACCATGTAGCTGCTTTGCAGATATCATCTAATGGGATGTTCCCTAGAAAAGCCATAGAAGCCCCTATGTTTCGTGTAGAGTGGGCTTTATGGGGGAACAGATAGCGTTCGTTTTGCTTTGTGATAGCAAATCTGTATGTATTTTACAATCCACCTAGCTATCCCTGATTTTGAGATGGGGTTGCCTTTGTGTGGTGGAGAGAAAGAAACAAATAGTTGTTTGGTCTTTCTGAAAGGTTGTGTTCTCTGGATATAATAAAGTAATGCCCGTTTAACAACTAACGTGTGCAGAGCCCTTTCTGCAACAGTTTGAGGTTGTGAGAAAAATACCAGTAATTCTACCGATTGGTTTAGATGAAAGGGGGAAATGACTTTGGGTAGGAATTTTGGGTTGGTACGGAGAACAACCCTGTTCTGGTGCATTTGGAGAAAAGGTTCTTGTATAGTAAGTGCTTGTATCTCACTGACCCTTCTAAGGGAAGTGATGGCTACAAGAAAAGCTGTTTTCCATGTGAGAAATTGCAGTAAGCATTTATGAAAAGGTTCGAAGGGTGGTCCCATTAGCCTTGTGAGAACTATATTTAAGTACCACACAGGTGAGGGTGGTACTCTGGGAGGAATTATTAGTTTCAGGCCTTCCATGAAGGATTTAATGGCAGGCACTCTGAAAAGTGATAGGTGCTGTCTGTTTTGTAGGTAAGCGGCAATTGCTGCGAGGTGTAGCCGAATGGATGTATATGCTAGGTTACACCTTTGTAGATGGAGTAAGTAGTATATGATGTGCTGTATAGATGCGTCTAGAGGATTGATTGTGTTGTTATGGCAATAAACAACAAATCTTTTCCACTTGGCAGTGTAGCAGGCTCTAGTGGTAGGGCATCTAGCTTCTCTGATGACGTTCATAAGGTCAGGGGGAAGGTTAAGGTATCCGAATTCTAGGATCTCAGGAGCCAGATCGCAAGGTTGAGCTGAGCTGGGTCCGGGTGTCTGATCTCTCCATGGTTCTGGGTTAGGAGGGATGGTGAGAGGTGTAGCTTTTGGTGTGGTACTACCGAGAGTTCCAGCAGCGTGGTGTACCACGGTTGTCTGGCCCATGTTGGAGCTACTAGGATCAGCGTGAGGGAATGCTGTTGTAGCTTTCGCACCACTAATGGAATTAGTGGGAGAGGTGGAAAGGCGTACGCAAATTTGCCTGACCAGTTCATCCATATCGCATTGACTTTGGACAATGGGTGTGGGTATCTGGCGGCGAAGCTTGGGCATTTTTTGTTTTCGTGGATGGCAAAGAGGTCTATCTGTGGCTGCCCCCACATCTGAAAGAACGGGTGAAGAACCTGTGGGTGAAGTTCCCACTCGTGGATCTGCTGCGTCTGTCTGCTGAGCAGATCTGCCATGGTGTTTTGGACTCCTGGGACATGTTGGGCTAGGCGAAAGATTTTGTGTGGAATTGCCCATCTCCATATGCTCTGTGCTAGTTGACAGAGCTGTGGAGAGTGCGTGCCGACTTGTTTTTGGCTGTCATGTTGTCTGTGCGAATGAGGACTGCCTTGCCTAAAATCTGTGTTTGAAAGGATTTTAGGGCTAGAAAGATTGCCAGTAACTCCAGATGGTTGATATGGAGTAACTTTTGTTGCGGCGTCCTTGTGCCCCTGCACTGTGAGGTGTAATAGATGAGCTCCCCAGCCGATGAGCGATGCGTCTGTTGTTAGTATTATTTGTGGAACCGGGTCCAGGAACGGTCGACCTCTGGAAAGATTTGTGGTGTTCCACCACTGCAGAGAGCGATGGGTGCGACCGTCCACCAACACCAGATCTGTCAGTTGCCCCTGGGCCTGGTTCCATTGGCACGATAAGCACTCTTGGAGTGGACGCATCTGGAGTCTTGCGTGAGGCACTATGAAAATGCAAGAGGCCATCATCCCTATCAGTTGCATAAACACTCTTGCTGGAAGAGAGTGTTGAGGTATGAATCTTTGACGCAAAGCCTGAATGCTTGCAATGCTGGCAGGATTGGGGTAGGCTATGGCTTTTGAGGTGTCTATGGTGGCACCGAGGTATTGTTTTATGTGGGATGGTGTTAGCTTGGACTTTTGGTTGTTCACCGTGAAGCCTAGCTGGTGAAGTAGTTGGATTGTAGTGGCGGTGTGGTGTACACATTGGTTGTAGGATGTGGCTTTTATCAGCCAGTCGTCTAAATATGGGAAGACGTGAATGTGCTGTCTTCTGGAGGTGTGCCGCCACTACCGCTAGGCACTTGGTGAATACCCTTGGTGCTGTTGTGACCCCGAATGGGAGCACCTTGAACTGGTAGGGTTGCCCGTCCACTACAAATCTGAGGTACTTTCTGCGAGCATGGTGTACCGGAATGTGAAAGTATGTGTCTTTCAAGTCCAGTGTGTTGAGAAAGTCGTTCTGGGAGAGGAACGGAAGTACCTGCTGAAGTGTTACCATGTGAAAATGGTCTGAATGTATGTATGTGTTTAGAGGCCGGAGATCTAGAATAGGTCGTAGAGTCTCGTCTCTTTTTGGTATTAGGAAATATAGGGAGTAGACCCCTAAATTTTGCTGATTGGCGGGAACTTGTTCTATTGCCTGTTTTTGTAGGAGGGAGATTACCTCCTGTTTTAATAATGTGGAATGTTCTTGTGACATTGGGCGGTGCCTGGGTGCAATGTTTGGGGGGTAGATGTCAATTCTAGGCAGTACCCTGAGCGAATAATTTGGGTCACCCATTTGTCTGAGGCGATGGTCTCCCAGACCTGAAGGAAATTTTGTAGCCTGCCCCCGACCAGAGTGGGATGGTCTGGAGGGAGCGGGGGGATGTCATTGGGTAGGCGGTGTGGCAGAGCGGGCGGTATTTGTTTTGCCTCTGCCTTTATTGTTATTGCCCCTATAGCCGCCTCTTTCATAACCCCTTGTGAAGGTGGACTGAGCAGGGGATTTGTAGTAAGTGGACGCGCTATCTGAGGAGTAGCCTCTAGCTGTACCCCGAAAGGAAGAGCGGAGAAAGGAGCGCCTAGGAGGGTGTGACTGCAGGGCTCCCATAGATTTCGCCGTATCCGTGTCCTTCTTCATTTTCTCGAGGGCCTCATACACCTTTGGGCCGAATAGGTGTTCTTGGGCAAAGGGATGATTTAGGATGGAGGCCTGTACCTCAGGTTTGAAGCCTGATGCTCTCAGCCAAGCATGGCGACGGAGGAGGACGCTAGTGTTAATGGCCCTGGAGGCTGTGTCTGCTGCGTCTAAGGCACAGCGTATGGAGGTGTTAGTTATAGTCTTACCCTCTTGAATTAATTCATTGGCCCTATTTTTGTATCTTTCTGGGAGGTGGTGCATTATGGTTTCTAATTCATCATAATGCGCTCTATCGTATCTGGCCAATGGCGCTTGAGTGTTGGCGATACGCCATATATTGGCTGCCTGTGACGCAGTGCGCTTTCCTGACGCGTCCAGTAGCTTTGACTCTTTGTCAGGTGGTGGTGCTTCGCCTGACGCCTGGGAGTTTGACCTCTTCCGTGCAGTGGAAACCACTAGGGAATCCAGTGGCGCTGGCCCTTTGATATAGGCAGAAACTGTGGGGGCAGCTTTGTACTTTCTCTATGCGTGCGTTAATGACCCTAGCCTGACTGGGTCCTTAAAAACCTCTGGCGCATGTTTTAGGACCCCCTTGAGCATAGGTAGTATGGAGGTAGACCTATGTGCGTTATCAAAGGTGTCGAGGAGCAAATCCTCCTCTACTGGGTCAGTGTGTAGCTCTACCCCGTGGTAATGTTCCGCCCTCTGAAGTAGGTGGTGGAAACCTAATGAGTCTTCCGGTGGAGATGGCCTAGAAGGGTAAAGGTCATCTTGTGGGACGTCTGGAATGTCTGGATTATTGTAGTTGTCCCATGGGTCTGGGGATCCTGTAGGGGCGGGGTCTTGGGGCACATCCCCTGGATCGTAATATGGGTCCCCCTGATCATCATCGTCTGGAGACGGGGTCGGGGAGCGATGAGGTAGGGGTGGAGAAGGCGGAGGTGGAGAGGGTGGAGGAGGTGGGGGAAGGCATTCTGAAAGGGGCGGTAGCAGAGTCCTTCCTCTTTGGAAGTGGAGGCGGAGCCGGTTTGTCCAAATGTCTCTTTTTAGAAGAGTGCCAAATGTCCAGTTTTTGGATCCTTGGTAAGAGTCTTTTGCAAGGGATCCGGTGTAAACAGTTCCTGTGACAATGATTGTTCCGTCGGCGCCGAAGGTTTCGGGGCCGATGACTTTTTAGGCTTGTCCGTGCCGTGCTTAGCACTGGGCTTCGGAACCTCCGATTTCTTGGTCAGCGCCGAGGTGGGCTTCGGCGTAGAAGTGTCGGTGCCGAGGGCCTTATGGGGTTTGGTCGGTACCGAAAGGCTGGGTTTTGACACCGAGGACTTTGGTGCGGGGATCGGTGTCGAGGTAGAGGCCGATCTCTTTTTCGGTGCCGAAGTATGTTTCTCGGCACCGCTGGAGGGCTGGCTCGAGCCCGAGCCGCCGGAAGGCTTATTTGGCTTCTTTACCGGGCCCGAAGGTGGGGTGATTGAAGCAGTGTATCTTGTCTTGCCTAGGCCCGGAGGCGAAGGCGTGACCGAAGCCTTTTTGGGTGTCGGCGCGGGTGCGGGAGGGGGTATAGTACTCACGACCCTCTGCGCCGGGGTGATGTCCTCCACATCTGAGTCGTCGGCTTCGGAAGCACTGACGAGGTCCTCTTCGGTGTGCTGCTGTCCCGGATCTTCGACGTCGTCCCCGAAGATGTCGACTGGAACGGAGGTCGAGGAGTGCGCCATGTTTCGTCTGGCCGTTCGATCTCGAATAGTCTTTTTCGATCTGAAAGACTTGCAGGCCGGACAGTCTCGAGCCTCGTGTTCAGGGGAGAGGCAGAGGTTGCACACCTCATGAAGATCGGTGTGGGGGAATTTGGACCCACATCGAGGGCACTTCTTGAAAGGAGTCCTTTCCATCAGCCGGGACCGGAGCTTGGGTAGGCCCGAAGGCCGCCGTCGACGACTGGAATCAAAGATGTGTCGATGATTGGGGAGATCTGGATCTGAACAATACCGCCGTGAGCGAGGATTCCGCTTCGATCGTCGAACTGGAAATGTTCGGAACCGGAGCGCGAAGTATTACATCCGAGCCCGATGGTGGAAAAAACAATCTGAGGATGGTGCCGAAGCCCATGCGCAATACGATCCAAAGGAGGAGTCACCGACCTCGTGACTTCCAAAGACTTTCCAAGAGGAAAAACAAACTGCAAACATCCGGGCCCAACACCAGATGGCGATCTATGCAAAAGTGTGTAATCTGCAGCTCATATGCCTCGAACATTATGCTTTATTCACTTATCTATTTTTCACTTAAGCTCCCATTGCATTATTGCGTCATGCTTCACACACCCAGACACACTTAGTCCAGGAACAGGGACTCAGGAATGCAGTAATACGTTAAGGCTTCTCTCTACACTTAATCATAGAAACATACATTTTATGTGAGGGAGGATGCCGTAACTGCAAGATGCTATCAATATCGTCAACAAGTTGAAATGTTTTGTTTTTTTATAACAAAAAATGGGAAAAACAGGAGTAAGAAAATGGGACGGAAGCAACTACATGTGGCTGCTTATGATTAAAAGACCTGTACTTAGGGTCCCCTGACAGGGTCTTCGCACTACTACTGATGTTTTTTGAAACAATGTCTGTGTGGTGATCTCAATTTGCTTACTACCAATAATAAAAAGAATTAAAAAACATTTACAAAATGTAGATGTATAGAAGTGTAAGCAAGGCCAGAGGGCTACAAATGCAGAAGGTAGCAAACAAGGTTTTGTATACTGGCATCAAACTGATTAATTTGTAAGCTGCGACAGTAGAAAACAAATCTTTTCCACTTTGCTGAGTAACATGTCCTAGTTGTAGGTCTACGCAATACTTTAAGAATGGTCATACATTCAAGGGATGGTTAAGGTAACCAAATTCAATGACACCAGGAGCCAAATCGCAAGGTCCAGTTCCTTTTGCTTTTGGGTGCCTTATTTCTCCATGGTAATGAGTGAGAAGGTCCGGGTTTAGTTGAAGCTTCTAGAGGGGAACTGCAGAGAGTTCGAGCAGTGTATTGAACAATGGTGGCGAGCCCAAGTGGGGCCTACTAGAATGAGGGCGAGAGTTGTTTGCCTGAGCCTCCGAACCACTAACGGAAGGAGAGGGAGAGGCAGAAAAGTGTAGTCAAATATACCGGACCAGTTCAATTATAGTGCAGTGCCTTTGGATAGTGGGAACCGGGAGGCAAAATCTGGGCATTTTGCGTTTTCTGTAGTTGCGAACAGGTCTATCTGAGAAAACCCCTATCTGTGAGAGTATGGGAGAAGGACTTGTGGGTAGAGTTCCCACTCGTGGACTTGTTGCTGCATCCTGCGGAGGAGGTCAGCATAGTGGTTGTCTATCCCTGGGTGGTGTTCCGCCAGCAGATGGATGTCATCTTGTTCGTCTGAACTAAGACAACCTTGCCTGTGAGGTAAGTTAGGAATGCTGTTAATGCCAAGTCAACAGCTTGAAGCTTGAGGTAGTTGATGTGGAGATACTGGTGATTGGTATCCCGGAGACCCTGAATTGTGAAATGTTGAAGGTGAGCACCGCATCCCGTAAAGGGATGCATCCGCTGTAAGAATGAGCTGGGGAACAGGGTTGAGAAATGATTGCCCTTTGGATATGTTTTGTGAGTTCCACCACTGCAGGGAGCAATGAGTGTGGCTGTCCACCAACATTTGATCTTGTAGCTGACCCTGTAATTAAGACCATTGGTGCGCCAGACATTCTTGGAGAGGTTGCACAGGCAGTCGAGCATGTGCTACTATTGCAAGATGACATCATGCCTAAGAGTTGCAAAACTGTTTTAACTGTTGTGTGTTGGTTGGGCTGAAACTGCTGTAGCAGTGATTGGTTATTTTGAATCCTGGTTATACTTGAGTATTCTAAACCCCACTGTGTATTCAGCACGGCCCCTAACTAAGGCTGAACCTGTAAAGATTGAAGGTGTGATTTCTGTATGTTGATAGTAAACCCCAGATGATGGAGAAGTAGTGTGAGCATGTTTCTGACACAGAAGATGTGTACTGGCTTTGATGAGCCAGTAGTACAGATATGGAAGACCTATATTTTCTGTCTGCATAGATGTGCTGCTACTACTGCCAGACATTTAGTGAACACCTGTGGCGCAGAAGTGATTCCGAAAGGAAGAACTTTGAACTGAATGCTTTCTAACTTTAACAAATCAAAGGAATTTGCGATGTGCTGGATGGATTGGAATTTGGAAGTAGGCATCCTTTAAGTCTAGTAGCCACAAAAAAGTCACCTTGCTGAAGCAGTGGGATCACAACCTTAAGAGTGACCATATGGAAGTGTTCCAATAGTATCTACTTATACAGAGCCATTTGCAAAAACACGTTTGGACGAAAGCAAAAGTACCATTATATGAAGAATCTGTGGAGACGTGTCGCAAGGCACTTTAGACTCCACAAAAGCAAAATCATGTCCCTCTTATAGGAATCTTTGAACATACGGGATACATTCACTTGTTTAAACAAAACAAGTTATCGCTACATAATACCAATTGGAATGTACCGGACAGTCCCAGGCGTAAGAGATGTGTTTTATTCACCTAGAAGGCAAGTCTAGTTCGCTGGACTTCTAAGATACCCCCTTTTTGATCTACCAGAATAAAGGTGTAACCGTCAGTGGTCCTGAAGAAGGTGGGTTTAAAGTGTCAATTCCACCCAATAGTACGCAGACTGGTCAGAGTAAGATCTCAACCCACAGCACAATGGTTGAAATAGAAGTTGCTTTCCCGGGGTCACTGATCATATGATCAGTGGTTGGGATCTGAGAGCATGAACATTTTTGTGTGAAAAGTGAGAGTGGGTATGTTCGGTTGGGGAATGAAATCAGCATATTAGTGAGGTATGTTTTCTGATAATTTTTTGTATCTTTTAGTCTAAAAGCCTTTGTCAGAATATACCCTGTGTTTTTTTAACAGAATTTATGTAAATTGCTTACTGCAGTAGTATAGTACACTGGAAACATTGTGCATTGTATTGTGTATTACAATTGATTGTGCGCACATCATGCAAAGAGTATACTTCAATTGAAATATGTACAAAAAAAGATTTTAAACAATGAGCATCAAAATAAAGAAATAAGTAAATGATAGTGTTATAATGAGTCTTCTTTGGACTTTAGTATCATTTGTCATGTGGTATGCCTTGTGAGCTCTATGTAGCCCTTTGTGAAGCAATACAGGTCTAGTGGGATCCTGCATCAGTTATAATTGTAATGGTGTAAGGGCCCGAGATCTAATACTGGCCTTAGAGAGCCTTCTTTATTGTGAATTACAAAGTATTGAATATGCTACTTACCAGTATGCATCTGTTCTTGGCATGTAGGGCTGCTGACATTCATATCTGTGCATAGATCGCCGCCTAGTGTTGGGTCCGGATGTTTGCACGTTGTTGTCCTGGAAGAGTCTTCGAAGTATCCTGGGATAGGTGACTCCTCCCCTGGACTACAGTGCGCATGGGCATCCTCTCCATCCTCAGATTGTTTTTCGCCATTGTGGCAGTGATGGAGTAGATATAGAAAGTGATGACCATGCTTACAGTAATTCTGAGAGCTGCAGCTGCTACAGGCGCCGGGGAGGACGATATGAATGTCAGCAGCCCTACATGCCAAGAACAGATGCATACTGGTAAGTAGCATATTCAGTTCGAGGCATGTGGGCTGCTGAATTCATATCTGTGCATAGAATATATAGCAGTGCCCTCTTATTAGCGGCGGCTACCAGTGCCAGCTGGAGCGGTCTGAAAAAGAGTTTTGAGAACAGCCTGTCCTACAGCTGCCTGCTGTTTTGATTGCACATCTACACAATAGTGTTTGGTAAATGTATGTGGAGTGGACCAGGTGGCTGCTCTACATATGTCATGCAAAGGAATGTTTCCTAGGAAAACCATTGAGGCCCCTAACTTACGTGTTGAGTGGGCTCGTGGGGGAATCGTTAAAGTACGTTTAGCCTTTTGATAGCAAATTTGGATACATTTAACGATCCATCTGGCTATTCCTGCTTTGGAGATAGCGTTACCTTTGTGGTGTGGGGCAATGGCAACGAAAAGTTGATTTGTTTTTCTAAAGGGTTTGGTCCTGTCGATATAATACATGAGGGCTCTTTTGACATCTAGTGTGTGGAGTGCCCTTTCTGCGACAGTTTGTGGGTTTTGGAAGAAAACGGGCAGTTCAATGGTTTGATTCATGTGGAACTGCGATACCACCTTTGGCATGAATTTGGGGTTGGTACGTAGTACGACCCTGTTGGCGTGGACCTGTATAAATGGCTCTTGAACGGTTAGTGCCTGGAGTTCACTAACTCTCCTCAAAGAAGTGATCGCTACTAGGAAAGCTACTTTCCAGGTAAGGAATTGAATCTCGCATGAGTGTAGAGGTTCAAAGGGTGGACCCATCAGGCGTGTGAGGACCAAATTAAGGTTCCACATCGGAGCCGGTGGGTGGCTTGGAGGAATGACTCGTTTGAGTCCTTCCAAGAATGCTTTGATGGCAGGCACTCTGAATAGAGAGAGGTGCTGCCTGGTCTGCAGATAGGCTGATATTGCGGTCAAATGGACACGTATAGAGGTGTACGCCAGATTGCATCGGTATAGGTGTAATAGGTAACAAATAATGTTTTGGATGGATGCGTCTAGCGGGTTAATGTCATTATTATTGCAATAAATGACGAACCTCTTCCATTTGGCTGCATAGCAAGCTCTGGTAGTGGGTCGCCTGGCCTCCTTAATGATGTCCATACAGTCAGGTGGCAGGTTGAGGTAGCCAAACTCTAGGACTTCAGGAGCCAGATTGCCAGGTTCAGCTGTTGCGGATCTGGGTGCTGAATCTCTCCATGGTTCTGCGTCAAATGCTCGGGTTTGATCCGTAGCCTTTGATGCGGCACCACGGAAAGTTCGAGAAAGGTGGTGTACCACGGTTGGCGTGCCCACGTTGGAGCAACCAGGACGAGCGTCAGTGAGTGTTGACGCAGTTTGCGTGCCACCAGCGGTATCAGTGGTGCTGGGGGAAAAGCGTACGCAAATCTGCCGGACCAGTTCATCCATATCGCATTGCCCTGCGACTGCGGATGTGGGAACCTGGCGGCAAAGCTTTGGCATTTTGCGTTTTCGCTTGTCGCGAATAGGTCTATCTCTGGATGACCCCACTGCTGGAAGTACGGTTGGAGTACTGATGGGTGTAACTCCCACTCGTGCATGTGGTGGCTGTGTCTGCTGAGCAGATCCGCCATCTGGTTGTCTTTGCCGGGGAGGTGTTCTGCCATGAGGAACATGTTCCTCTGAATGGCCCACTTCCACATGCTCTGAGCCAGATGAGACAACTGTGGAGAGTGTGTTCCTCCCTGCTTCTGTATGTAGTACATGGCAGTCATGTTGTCCGTCCGGATCAACACGACTTTGTTGCACAAGTGTACTTTGAATGCTTTCATAGCGAGGAAGATTGCCATCAGCTCTAGGAGGTTGATGTGCATCTTCTTTTGTTGTTGTGTCCATAGTCCCTGCACTGTGTAATGGAGTACATGAGCTCCCCATCCCTGGAGAGACGCGTCCGCCGTCAGTATTATCTGTGGGACAGGCTCTTGGAACGGTCGGCCCTTGCAAAGGTTTTGTGGATTCCACCAATGCAGAGAGTTGTATGCCCGACCGCTCACCAACACTAGGTCTTTCAACTGTCCTTGAGCCTGATTCCACTGACGTGCTAAGCACTCCTGAAGCGGGCGCATATGTAGTCTCGCGTGTGGGACTATGAAGATGCAGGAGGCCATCATGCCTATCAACTGCATGAACACTCGCGCAGGCAGGGAGTGTTGTGGTTTGAACTTGGAAATCAGCACTTGCATGCTGTTGATTCTCACTAAATTTGGCTGAGCTGTGGCTGCCAGAGTGTCTATAGTTGCACCAAGGTACTGTTGTACGTGTGCGGGCTGGAGATGGGATTTTGGGTAATTCAGTGAGAACCCTAGACTGTGAAGGAGGTGAATGGTGCGGGACATGTGGCTGGCACATTGCTGGGCTGACTTCGCTTGAACGAGCCAGTCGTCCAGGTAAGGGTAGACGTGTATGTGCTGCCTCCGTAGGTGTGCCGCTACAGTAGCTAGGCACTTTGTAAACACCCTTGGTGCCGTTGTCACGCCGAAGGGAAGGACTCTGAATTGGTAATGCTGTCCTTGAACAGTGAACCTGAGGTATTTTTTTGTGTGATGGGTGAATGGGTATGTGGAAATACGCATCCTTGAGGTCCAGTGTGGCTAGAAAGTCTCCCTGCTTGAGCAGCGGGAGGACTTGCTGGAGAGTGAGCATGTGAAAATGCTCGGAAAGAATGTATCTGTTTAGGGGTCTCAGGTCTAATATAGGTCTGAGTGACCCGTCCTTCTTCGGTATTAAAAAGTACAGGGAGTACACCCCCGTACCTTGCTCGTGGACGGGTACGACCTCTATTGCGCCTTTTAGAAGCATACTTTGCACCTCCTGCTGTAAGAGCGTTAAGTGCTCTGAGGACATAGGACGGTTTTTTGGAGGTATTGTGGGTGGAGTGGAGGTTAGTTCTAGACAGTAACCGTATTGGACAATATCTTTGACCCACCTGTCCGTGGTGATGGAGTTCCACGTGGACAGGAACCTTTGTAGCCTTCCCCCGACAGGTGTTATGTGGTCGGGAGGAAGGGAGAGGGCGTCACTGCTTGTTCTTGGGGGAGGACCTGGTGTTGCCGTAGCCGCGTCCTCTGCCCTTTGTACTGGAGCCACGATATCCACCCCGGGTGTTTTTATCGTAGGTGGTTTGTGTATTGCTCTTGTTGTATGTTTGCTGTGACCCCTGTCCTCTACCTGCTCCTCTATTTCCGGGGCGACGAAAGGAGCCGCTCCGAAAGGACTGAGTTTGGAGAGCCCCCATGGACTTTGCAGCGTCCGTGTCCTTCTTTATTTTCTCTAGGGTGGTGTCAACCTCCGGGCCGAATAAATAGTCGGGGTTGACAGGCTGGTTGAGTATGTTGTTTTGCACCTCAGGTTTGAATCCGGAGATTCGTAACCAGGCATGTCGTCGCAGCATGACGCTAGTGTTTATGGCCCTGGCAGCTGTGTCTGCGGCATCCAGCGCGCACTTGATGGATGCGTTTGTGAGGAGCTGTCCCTCCCTGATGAGGATCTCTGCACCTTCTCTGAATTGGTCAGGGAGATGTTGGATTAGTTGCTCTAATGTGTCATAGTGCGCTCTATCGTAGCGAGCGAGGAGTGCTTGAGTATTGGCAATGCGCCATATGTTGGCTGCCTGGGCGGCAATCCGTTTGCCAGAGGTCTCTAACACCTTGGACTCTTTGTCCGGGGGAGGAGCGTCACCTGTTGTTTGTGAGTGTGCCCTCTTGCGAGCATTCGCAACGACAATGGAATCCAGAGGTAATTGGCCTCTGATGTAAGTAGGGTCCCCAGGCGCTGATCTGTATTTTTTGTCGATCCTGGGGTTTATCACTCTTGCCCTGGTGGGTTCCTTGAAGATGTCCTTTGCTGGTTTGAGGACACCCTTCAACATGGGTAGAGTTTTTATATTTCTTTCTGAGGAAGCAAAAGTATCCATAAGAAAGTCGTCCTCGACGGTGTCCGAGTGAAGTTGCACCCCATGATTGGCCGCGGCACGTTCAATTAGAGCGTTGAATGCTGCCGTGTCCTCTGTGGGAGATGTTTTTGCTCCATAGAGTTGCGGGTCTTGTGCATCCATAGGTGCACCTGGGTCCACAGGGTCATCCCAAGTTTGATCAGGGTCTTGCTGGCCGTCAGGGTCCATGTCTCCGGGGTAGGGGACCTGGTCACCCATGTAGTCCCCCAACGCATCCGTGTCGGAGTGTGTGGGAGAGAAGGATTGTGGATCCTGGTAGGGTGAGTGGAAAGGTTCGTAAAGAACTGGTTCTGAAGCCACAGGCAGCTTTCTTTTTAGTGGAATCCTGAAGGAGTCCAAAGCCGGCTCCGAAGTTATTTTCCGTTTGTGGATAATCATCCTGCCGGTGTCGGCGTCGATTATATGCGATGGAGACGTCTCCGCAGAGTGTTCGGCAGGCGTGATTGTGGTATGGGTCACCCGTGTCCTGATTTGGAACATTTTCGGGGCCGTGGATGGTGGCAGGCCAAAAGTAATGTTGGCTGGTGTCGAAGAGGCGGCTGGAGCTTTAATTGGCTCGGAGCCCGACGTGTCCTGGAGGACCATTTTCTTTTTGGTGCATTGCGCAGCAATGGGTCGAGTCTGGAGCGCCCTCGAGTCTTTCGCACCGACCGGTTCAGTTGAGGCGGTCGTGGATTTTTTCGGCGCCGGTGGGTCCTCGAGTCGAGGGGCGGGAGTGGCCGTCGACTTCTTCGATGATTGTGGCTTAGATGTCGCCGTGGAAGCGGCGTGAGACGCAGCAGGCTGTTTGACCTTTGGGGTCGGAGTCGATTGCGTCGGTGCCGGGAGCCGAGCAGGTTTGGTGGTACCGACGGTCTTCTTCCTTGTGTCGACTCCGACGTCGGCCGCTTCGAGTTCGGCACCGAAGTCTCGTTTGGTGCGCTCGGTGCCGATGTGTTTTGCTGGCGTCGAAGGTGTGGAGGGCCTCGATCCGACCAGCGCCACTTTCGGTTTCGGTTTCAAGTGAACCAATACTGCTTTCGGTTTCGGTTTTAGAGAAGGGAAACCAGCCATTTTTGGCATTAATGGCTGCCGCTGAATGTCCGAGGCCGGGCCCGAGGGCGGGGCCGAAGAACTGCGGGATAAGTCTTGGGTAAGGCCCGAAGGCGATCCCTCGACCGGAGCCATAGACTGTTGCACTGGGCTTCCTTCAGTCTGAACGGGTAGGCCTTGCTCGTCACCGGAGCTACTCTCTTCGGCCCCTAAGGCCTCATCGTAGTCTCCTACCTCGGTGTCGTCTTCATCTCTGCGAAAGAGTGTTTTGTCGACATCCCCCGATCCGGAGTCATGTTCGGAAACGGGACTGGAGGGTAGGTTCTCCACTTCTTCGACATCTTCGGTCTCGGCGTTGAAGATGTCGGCCGGGGCCGGTGCCGCTTGCTGCGCCTCGAGTCTCGCCGCTCGTCGATTCCGTAGAGTCTTCTTGGATCGAAATCTGGCACAGGCCATGCATGTAGATTCGTCGTGATCCGGTGAGAGGCATTTGTTGCACACCGGATGGACGTCGACGTGGGGGTATTTCGCATTGCATACCGGACACCTCTTGAATGGTGTTCTCGATTCCATCGCTGATGTCGAATCGACGGACGGGTAAGATGCGAAAGTTTGTTCTAGAAGTTAGTAAACTAACAGGGATACTATCGATACCGATCGATAACAGTACCGACGCGAGCTAAAGGCCTTTTGGCCTGAAAACAGGTTTTCCTAACTTGAGTCAAGATAACACATCCGAACCCAATGGCGGAAAAAAACAATCTGAGGATGGAGAGGATGCCCATGCGCACTGTAGTCCAGGGGAGGAGTCACCTATCCCAGGATACTTCGAAGACTCTTCCAGGACAACAACGTGCAAACATCCGGACCCAACACTAGGCGGCGATCTATGCACAGATATGAATTCAGCAGCCCACATGCCTCGAACAGGGAGTATACTCCTGTACCTGGACGTTGAAAAGGGACGGACTGTCTGGCTCCTTTGAATAAGAAAGCTTGTACTTCATGTTTGAGCAGAGTTTGATATTCTATAGAGAGGTTGTGTCTGCGAGGTGGAATGTTTGGAGAAGTAGTTATGAGCTCAAGACAATAACCATTTTGGATAATGTCCCACACCCACTGATATGTGGTTATGCTTTTTCCAGTTGGGGAAGAAATTTTGTAGTCGTCCCCCGAAAGGCGGTAAGTGGTCGGGGGAATAAAGAGAGAGTCACTGCTTGGAGGTGGAGGGAGTAGATCGTGCCGAGGCACCCCTAACTCTACCTTTTGAATTATTTCCTCTGTATGTGCCCCTGTAGTATCACCTGGAGGGGGAGGTTTGTTGTTGCCTATAGGAGGAAGTAAAGGCATCAGGTATTGTTTTGCTGCCCACTAGAAGGGACGCTGAAAGGAGCCAAGCAAAGCAGGGGTTCGTAGCGCCTCCATTGATGTAGCTACTTCGGGGACCTTTTTCATTTTTTTCAATGCTTGGTCCACCTAGAGACCAAATAGATGCTCTCTGTCAAATGGTAAATGTAAGAGTGTTTGTTGCACTTTTGGTTTGAAACCAGATATACGTACCCACGCGTGGCAGCTGTGTCCACTGAGTCTAGGGCACATCAAATGGAATTATTGTAAGGAATATGCTACTTACCAGTATGCATCTGTTCTTGGCATGTAGAGCTGCAGAGTTGTACACTTAGCATAGATCGCCATCTGGTGTTGGGCCCGGATGTTTGCAGTTTGTTTTTGTTCTTTGGACAGTCTTTGGAAGTCACGAGTTCGGTGACTCCTCCTTCGGTCCGTACTGCGCATGGGCTTCGGCTCCATCCTCAGATTGTTTTTCGCCAACAGGGAAATGATGGAGCGTAGTAATAACAGTGAGAAACCCATGTGTGTTGTATCTAAATAAGATGTACTGGAACGGATACAGGTAGCCGGGGAGGCGGGTGGGCGTGTACAACTCTGCAGCTCTACATGCCAAGAACAGATGCATACTGGTAAGTAGCATATTCCGTTCGAGGCATATGAGCTGCAGATTGTACACTTAGCATAGATTATATAGCAGTACCCAACCTTAGCGGCGACCACCGGTATCTGTTGCAGTAGTTTGAAAAAGTGTTTTTAGTACAGCCTGGCCCACACTAGCTTGCTGCTTGGAATGCACATCTACACAGTAATGTTTTGTGAAGGTGTGCGGTGTTGACCATGTGGCTGCTTTGCAGATGTCATCTAAGGGTATGTTCCCTAGAAAAGCCATAGAAGCCCCTAACTTTCTAGAAGAGTGGGCTTTAGGTGGAACAGATAATGTTCTTTTTGCCTTTTGATAGCAAATTTGTATGCACTTTACAATCCACCTAGCTATCCCTGATTTAGAGATGGGGATGCCTTTATGTGGTGGAGAGAAGGAGACGAACAATTGTTTAGTCTTCCTGAAAGGTTGCGTTCTCTGTATGTAGTACAGCAAAGCCCTTTTAACATCAAGTGTGTGTAAAGCCCTTTCTGCAACAGATTGAGGTTGCGAGAAGAAGACAGGTAATTCCACCGATTGATTGAGATGGAAGGGGGAAATGACCTTGGGCAGAAACTTCGGATTTGTACGAAGTATGACCTTGCTGTGATGTATTTGTAGGAAGGGTTCCTGTATAGTGAACGCTTGTATTTCACCAACCCTTCTAAGGGAAGTGATAGCTACGAGAAAAGCTGTTTTCCAGGTGAGAAACTGTAGCTCACATTTATGCATTGGTTCGAAGGGCGGACCCATTAGCCGTGTAAGAACTACATTTAGATTCCATACAGGGGAAGGTGGTGCCCTGGGAGGAATTACTCGTTTAAGGCCATCCATAAAGGCTTTAATAGCGGGCACTCTGAACAGTGATAAATGCTGTCTGTTTTGTAGATAAGCAGCGATCGCTGCTAGGTGTAGGTGTATGGATGAATATGCCAGGTTACACCTGTGAAGATGGGGCAGATAGCATATAATGTGCTGTATGGATGCATCTAAAGGGTTGATTGTATTGTTACGGCAGTAAATTACAAATCTTTTCCACTTTGCGGCATAGCATGCTCTAGTGGTAGGACGTCTGGCTTCCATGATGATGTTCATGCAATCAGGGGGAAGGTTAAGGTATCCAAATTCTAAGATTTCAGGAGCCAGATCGCAAGGTTGAGCTGAGCTGGGTCCGGGTGCCTGATTTCTCCATGGTTCTGGGTTAGGAGGCATGGGGACAGGTGCAGTTTTTGATGTGGTACCACTGATAGTTGTAGTAGTGTGGTGTACCACGGCTGCCTGGCCCACGTTGGAGCTACTAGAATGAGTGTGAGGGAGTGCTGTTGTAGCTTCCTTACCACTAATGGAATTAGTGGGAGAGGTGGAAAGGCGTATGCAAATCTGCCTGACCAGTTCATCCATATCGCATTGCCCTTGGACAATGGGTGTGGGTATCTGGCGGTGAAGCTTGGGCATTTTTTGTTTTCGTGGGTGGCGAAGAGGTCTATCTGTGGATGCCCCCACTTGTGGAAGAATGGGTGAAGAACTTGTGGATGCAGTTCCCATTCGTGTAGTTGTTGCGTTTGTCTGCTGAGCAGATCTGCCATGGTGTTTTGTACGCCTGGAACGTGCTGTGCCAGGAGAAAGATGTTTTGGGGAATTGCCCATCTCCATATGCTCTGGGCTAAGCGGGAGAGCTGGGGAGAGTGTGTCCCCCCCTGTTTTTGGATATAATACATTGCAGTCATGTTGTCTGTGCGAATGAGGACTGCTTTGCCCGAAATCTGTTTTTGGAAAGATTTTAGGGCTAGAAAGATCGCCAAGAGCTCCAGATGGTTGTTGTGGAGCGATTTTTGCTGTGGCGTCCATAGACCTTGCATTGTGAGGTGTAGGAGGTGCGCTCCCCAGCCGGAGAGCGATGCGTCCGCTGTTAGAATCACCTGAGAAACTGGGTCCAGGAACGGCCGCCCTTTGGAAAGGTTTGTGGTGTTCCACCACTGCAGAGAGTGATGGTGCGGCCGTCCACCAACACCAGATCCGTTAGCTGACCCTGGGCCTGGTTCCACTGTTGCGCTAGGCACTCTTGAAGTGGACGCATGTGGAGTCTTGCATGGGGCACTATGAAAATGCAAGACGCCATCATTCCTATGAGCTTCATGAACACTCTTCCTGGAAGAGAGTGTTGAGGAAGGAATGTTTTGCGCAAAGCTTGTATGCTTGCGATCCTGGCTGAGTTTGGATAGGCAATACCTTTGGAGGTGTCTATAGTGGCCCCGAGATATTGCTTTGTGTGAGATGGTACAAGGTGGGACTTTTGGTAGTTCACCGTGAAGCCTAGTTGGTGGAGCAGCTGGATGGTGCTGTTTGTATGTTGCACACATTGGTGGTAGGACGCGGCTTTTATGAGCCAGTCGTCTAAGTAAGGGAAGACGTGAACGTGTTGACGCCTGAGGTGTGCTGCTACTACCGCTAGGCATTTGGTAAATACTCGTGGTGCGGTGGTGACCCCGAAGGGGAGAACCGTGAATTGGTAATGCTGACCGTCCACCACGAACCTGAGGTACTTCCTGTGAGAAGGGTGTATTGGAATGTGAAAGTATGCGTCTTTCAGATCCAAGGTAGTGAGAAAGTCTCCCTGACAGAGGAGCGGGAGGACCTGTTGTAGGGTGACCATGTGGAAATGGTCTGAATGTATGTATGCATTTAGAGGCCGGAGGTCCAGAATGGGCCTCAGGGTCCCGTCTTTCTTCGGTATTAGAAAATACAGAGAGTAGACCCCTAGATTTTGCTGATTGACGGGGACCTGCTCTATAGCATGTTTTTGCAGGAGTGAAAGTACCTCTTGTTTGAGCACTGTGGAATGTTCTTGAGACATTGGACGGTGCCTTGGTGGGATATTGGGTGGGGTAGATGTTAACTCGAGACAGTACCCTGACCGAATAATTTGGGTCACCCATTTGTCCGATGTTATGGATTCCCATGCGTGGATAAAGTTTTGTAGTCTGCCCCCGACCGGAGTGGGATGGTCTGGGGGGAGCGGAGGGAAGTCATTGTGCGGGCGGGGTGGCAGAACGGGTGGTGTTAGTTTTGCCCCTGCCCTTATTGTTGTTGCCTCTGTAACCACCCCTTTGGTTGCCCTTAGAAAAGGTATTTTGAGGAGGGGACTTGTAGGAGGTAGAGGCGCCATCGGTGGAGAAGCCTCTGCCTGTGCCACGAAAGGATGAGCGTCGAAAGGAACGTTTAGGGGCCTGTGTTTGGAGTGCCCCCATAGACTTTGCTGTGTCTGTGTCCTTTTTCATCTTTTCCAACGCTTCGTCCACCTTTGGCCCAAAGAGAGTTTGTTGGTCAAAAGGGTGATTTAGTATGGACGCCTGGACTTCAGGCTTGAACCCTGAGATCCTGAGCCAGGCATGACGACGAAGCAGGACACTGGTATTTATGGCTCTAGAAGCAGTGTCGGCTGCATCGAGGGCACACTTAATGGAGGTGTTTGTGATTAGTTTACCCTCCTGTATCAGGTCATGAGCCTTGCGCTTGTGTTTTTCGGGGAGGTGCTGCATAAGAGCCTTAAGTTCGTCGTAGTGTGCTCTGTCATAGCGCGCAAGTAGCGCTTGTGTATTCGCAATGCGCCACATGTTTGCAGCTTGGGAGGCGGTGCGTTTACCAGACGCGTCTAAAAGTTTGGATTCCTTGTCTGGCGGCGGGGCTTCTCCTGAGGACTGGGAGTTAGCCCGCTTTCTAGCTGTGGAGACAACTAGGGAATCTAAGGGAGCAGGGCCCTTAATGTATGCAGGGTCTGTGGGTGCCGCCTTGTACTTTTTTTCTATTCTAGGGTTCAGTACCCTGGCCCTGACAGGGTCTCTGAATACCTCTGCAGCATGCTTGGTGACACCTTTAAGCATGGGCAAGATAGACGTGGATTTGTCCTGAATGTCAAACGTGTCCAGTAGGAAGTCGTCTTCCACTGGTTCGCTGTGCATGTCCACCCCATGGTAGTGTGCTGCTCTCTGCACTAAGTGATGAAACCCTAAGGAGTCCTCTGGAGGGGACGGCCTGGATGGGTATAGGTCGTCCTGAGGCATATCAGGTATGTCAGGGTTGTAGTAGTCTTCCCATGGGTCTGGGGTCCCCGGTGGAGTGGGGTCCATTGGGGCGTCCGCCGGGTCATAATCCGGATCCCCGTCATCAGGATCTGGGGACGGGGTCGGGGAGTGAGGAGGTAAAGGTGGCGGAGACCTGGGAGGGGAAGGGGGTGGAGGAGGTGGAGGAGGCAGAGGAGGAGGTAGTGGGGAGGGCACTCTGAGGGGAGAAGTAGCAGAGTCCTTCCGTTTGGGTGGTGGAGGAGGAGCCGGTGTGTCAAGGCGTCTTTTCTTGATAATTAAAGTCAATAGCCCAGTCTTTGGATCTTTAGATAGAGTCTTTTGCAAAGGGTCTGGTGTGAACAGAGCCAGTGGCGCCGAATCGTCCGCTGGCGCCGATGGTTTCGGAGCCGAGGGCTTCGATGGTTTCTGTGCGCCATGCTTTTTTGGAGCCTCCGGTTTTTTCGGCGTCGAAGGAGTTTTCGGCGCCGGAGCGTCGGTGCCGACAGATTTGTGTTTGTGTTTGGTCGGCACCGAGAGTCCAGGTTTCGGCACCGGTGGCTTCGGAGTCGAGCTGGGTATCCCTTTCTTCGGTGCCGAATGGTGTTTTTCGGCACCAGGCGTCGGCTGGCTCGAGCCCGAGCTGCCGTGAGACTTCTGAGGCTTCGACACCGGGCCCGAAGGTGGGGTGATAGAAGCTGTGTGCTTGGTTTTGCCCAGGCCTGCAGGCGAGGGTGTAACCTGAGTCTCTTTGGTTTTGGGCGCGGGGGTGGGAGGGGGTACAGTACTCACGACCCGCTGCGCCGGTGTGATGTCCTCCACGTCGGAGTCGTCGGCCTCGGAAGCGCTGACGACGTCGTCCGCCTGCTGGGTGTGTAGTTGCCCCGAAGCTTCGGCGCCGTCTCCACAGATGTCCGGTGGAGCCGCGGTCGAGGAGTGCGCCATGGTGTGTCGAGCCCTTCGATCCCGGATGGTCTTTTTTGATCGAAAAGACTTACAGGCGGGGCAGTCTCTGGCCTCGTGTTCTGGAGAGAGGCAAAGGTTACACACCTGATAGAGGTCGGTGTGGGGAAATTTAGACCCACATTTTGGGCACTTTTTGAAAGGAGTCCTTTCCATCGGCCGGGACCGGAGTCGAGGAGGGCCCGAAGGCCGGTGCCGATGTACGGGATGGAGAAAAGTGCCGCTTCGAGAGATGAAGATATGATGAAGAAACTCGAAGAACGAGGATTTTCCGTCGAGGCTGGAACCGTAGAAGTTCGAAGCCGGAGCACGAAGTATCACATCCGAGCCCGGTGGCGGAAAAAAACAATCTGAGGATGGAGCCGAAGCCCATGCGCAGTACGGACCGAAGGAGGAGTCACCGAACTCGTGACTTCCAAAGACTGTCCAAAGAACAAAAACAAACTGCAAACATCCGGGTCCAACACCAGATGGCGATCTATGCTAAGTGTACAATCTGCAGCTCATATGCCTCGAACATTAACTTTTCCACATTGACAATCTCATGTACCCTTTTTAGGTCTCGCCTGAGCCAGCGCATGAGCTGCACGGAGAGACATTTTGTAAGTGGGTTTTCACAGTGCTACCACAGGCTTTAGGTGGCCTCAAGCTTGCGTGCACGCGCGCAGCCCCCATTTGTCTTTCCTCCTGTCACGGGTTATTAAGTGCATCACGATCACTTTCACTTTCGCATACAACTCCCGGGCTTGTTTTCACGCATGCACCACTCGCGTGCTTGTTGTTGGCTACATCAAAAGCATCGCAATTGATATTCCCCCCTCAAGATGGGTAAATATGGACTGGCCGGCATGTGGAGAAAACTAAGGGGTTGGTGAAAAAACTCTATTCGGTTTATGACAAAATTAATTACTTTGAGACAAAAAAACAACATTATGCCTCGTAATAACAAAATTGATCAGTGTAAAATGCTGCTATAGTTATTATGAAAACTTTTACAGTTGCAAAAAGAAAATGAATTTACATTTTAAATTGAGTGGGACGCTCCCCTGCAATATAGGATATCGACAAGTTGCAATTTCAAGCTAAATGACGTTGACATGATGAAAACTCCTAGTTTATCTCTGGGTCGTTCTATCTTCTCGGAAGGCGTTACTCTCCATACAAGGCCCTTCCAGGTACGGTTTCTGCTCTTAGGTTGCTGCTGGTTGCAGGACCGAGTCGCACGTTCTCTGTTTGCTTGTTCCTCACCCCTTTCCTCTGCTGACACAGAGCTTGTCAACCTGAGACCACTTGCACCAACTTTCCTGGGCCACAGGGGGTTCTCCTCCCTTTAAAGGGTGACTTGCATTCCTAACAAAGTGCCCTGCAGATTCCAGGGACTGTCACTGTCAGTCATCCCAGAAATATCAAAGGATAGAGTGTGCCTGGGTGGGGCAGGCGGGGAGGATCCCCCACTCAGAGCTCCACCCTATGCCTGCCGAAACCCCCCCCCTCATCTGCATGACAGAACCAGACAGCAGCGCCGCACATCTGTAAACATCTGCAGCAGAGGACCCCTGGCGGTGACAGCGCTCGGGACTGGACAGCACTTTTGCAACAGGGGCACTTTAAGAGAGGCTCTCGACAGGGTGAAGACAGCAAGGGAGGCAGTTTCGGGCTCCGACATGCACGTATCCGAGACAGGTAAGGGATCGCGCTCTCATGACTGCTTGAATAAAAAATACATTTACACAAATAAACCAGGCTGCTATGGAGCAGATTTGTTTTGGGTGCATGGACAAGCCACCCTTGTAGAT
The DNA here is from genome assembly GCF_964204655.1 of Triturus cristatus. NCBI lineage: Eukaryota > Metazoa > Chordata > Amphibia > Caudata > Salamandridae > Triturus > Triturus cristatus. Next base: position 270,050,456 of record NC_140592.1, on the reverse strand, counting down.
GTCCGCTACGAATGAGCATCCATGTTTAACAGTGTATTTCGCAGCACATTTCACAGTTGTAACCCATGTGTGCAGCACCAGTACTATGAGCCTCTGGTGCTCTGTGCCACAAAGGCTGCATGCAGCACAATAACTTGCTACAGTACAGAAAGCCAAGCTTGTGAGCACGATGCTGCCATCCAGTCCTAGATATTCTTACCAGCCTGCCAGTCCTCTTCAGACTGCAGCTCCTTTCCTCCCCCACTGCCGCTGCTCGCTCCCGCAAGGTAAAGGCTGTCTGTTGACTTCCGTCGAGCTTGCCTTCACCCTTGCCCTCTCGCCCCCCTGGCAAACCTGTTAATTACCCTTTACACATACAAATCTCACCCCTGGTCAACCAAACGCCTCTTTGTGCTCAGTAATTCATCGCACCAGCCCACTGCTTGGAATTTGCGCCCCTCCCTGCGCACGCACATTTAAATGCTTATTGTCTGTGGAGCTCGCGGCCGTGACTGAACTCCTCACTAAAGTAAAACACTCCCTCAAGCTTCAGAGGTCTCCAGGGTCGGTGCACCATCTCCCTGGTGAAAAATTGTAGTCCGAAATCACATCCTAATATTGACAAGAGTACACAATGAAAGTGAGTTTTAACATTGACAACACTGCCCATTGTTATAGCACTCACCGCCCTCTTGGCGCTTGAATAATGCACGTCATTCGTGCCCGCTGGTATGTGCCTAGCAGTGATCTCAGAAGGATGCTTGTACCCATTTAAATAGTTGTTCGTGCTCCATTGACCCCCCCACTTAATTTCCCCCTCCCCATTAGGCACCCTTTCCACCTCCTCCGCTCTCTCCTTTCCTGCTTTACCACCCAGATTGTTTGCCCCGACCCCCTCCTCCTGCTGCCCTGCTCCACCGTCATAATGCCTCCTAAATACTGCTCTCCTCTCCGCTCTCTTCTCCTTTTCCCCTTCCTCCCCCTCCCCTTTCTCCTCTATCATCTTCTTCTTCTCTTCTACCCCACTGCTACCATGCCCTCTCCACTCCTGCCCTTCACTGTCCTGTCCCCTGGTAAACTGCCCCTAAGATCTCTCCCCATCTTCCCCGATGTTGCTATATCCTCAGATCCCCATTTTCCTGACTTGCTCCCCTGCTCTCCCCCCCTGTCCTGCTCCACTGATGCACTGCTCCCTCCTCTCCTTCTGCCTGATTATTTGCTCTGACTCTCTCTCACTAGCTCACTCTCTCACTAACTAACTTACTCTTTCACTAACTATCTCCATCCCTCTCACTAACTCTCTCATTATCTAACTCTCTTTAAAAACACTAATTCAAACTCTCTCTCTCGCACACAGACTCTCTCCAAACTCTCTCTCTCTCTCTCTCTCTCAATAACTAACTCTCTAACTATCTCTTTCCCACTCACTAACACTCTCTCTCCTCTCACTATCTCACTCACTCTCCCACTCACTAACTTTCTCACTCACTCACTCACTAACTAAATATCTCATTAACAAACTAACTAGCACACTAACTGTTACACAGGTACTATTTCCCAAGCTTCAGCCTCCTGTTATTTATGCCCCCCAATAGCAAAACAAGCATTGGCATAGCAAATAGGCATCACCTTTGGGACCTTATAAGTGTTTAGTTATCCCACACAATATCCTTGGTGCAACAACATCAACTGTATCATGGCTAAACACTTATAATGTCCCAAAGGCGAGACCTATTGGCTATGCCAATGGTTGTGTTTATCTTTAAGGTGGAGCTATAGAGGGATAATTTAATTGTCTCATATGGTCATGTACCATGTCTCCCGCACACGTGTGATCTCATCGACGCATGATATTATTGCACACACATTTACAGAGCGCACACTCCAGATGAATTGTCTCTTGGCGCTGGAAATAACGTGCGCAGTTAATATCACCCATCTGTAGGGTGCACATTTCGTCGACCTAAAAGAATGAAAGGCTGAGAAGCCCTTCAGTCTCACCGTAAAACTCACAAGTCATACGCAGAGCCCGACCTTAACATGATGGAAGGCTGAGAAGCCTTTCAGTTTCGTATAGCTCACAAGTTAACGCAGAGTCCTGTGGAAATGTGGTCAGCTCAGTGAGATGAGACTACCTGTTAGTTCACTTACGTCAGAGTGCTGTTCACACACGCTGTAATGGGCTAGTCTAGCATATAATCATGTTCACTCCGATATTCACTTCAAACTATTGGTACTCTCCTCTTTAGTGGTGTAATTATGCACTATCCTTGATATTGTTTTGAAACATCAGAGTTTTTATTATTAGCTCTGTAACAACCATGGATTATAAACATCAACTTAAAACAAGCATTGGCATAGCCAATAGGTCTCGCCTTTGGGACCTTATAAGTGTTTAGCCATGCAACAGTTGATGTTGTTGCACCAAGGATATTGTGCTGGATAACTAAACACTTATAAGGTTCCAAAGGCGAGACCTATTGGCTATGCCAATGCTTGTTTTATATTCCTCTAGGAGATGTTGGAGGAGTTCCTCAATCTCATCTCAATGTGCCCAGTCATATCTTGCTAAAAGGGCTGAAGTGTTAGCAAAGCACCAACGATTGGAGGATTGAGCTGCTACACGCTTGCTTGAAGCATCAGTTAGTTTGGATTCTTTATCAGGTGGGGGAGCATCTGCTGAGGATTGAGCATTGTCTCTCTTCCGGGCATTAGATAATATTAATGAGTCTGGGAAGAGCTGACCTTTGATGAAATAGGGTCTGAGAGTGCAGGCTTACACTTTTAGTCAACCCTGAGTGTGGTTATGTGCGCGCGCACTAGGTTCTTAAAAATGTCATCAGCGTTTCTAAGCATACCTTTAAGCAATTGGCAGGCTTTGACATGCTCTATGGGTATTCAGGGGGTGATGGTGTGGCTGAGTAGAGACCTGGGTCAGTATCGCCAGGGGAATTAACATCATAATTATCCCAAGGATCTGTGGACAAAAATCCTCTCCTCCCCCATAATCATGTTTAGGAGACTGTGGAGAGCCTATTGGCATGAAGTATTGTGGTTCACCTAGTGAATGAGGTGGTGAAGGTGGTATTTGCGGAGAAGAGGTTGGGATGGTGGTAGAGGAGGAAGATACAAAGGGCTGGTTGCAATGTCCTCCTTTTTAGCAGGCACCAGTCCATCCATGGCTTCCGCAAAGGGAAGTTAGCGTTTAGACGATCTGGACACCGAGTGCACATGCTCAGCTTAAGTACGACCAGTTTGAGGCTGCATGCGTAACTTTTTCTATTTCGGATCGAGCAGCTCCTGCATGATTTGTAGGATGGATTCTGGAGGCAACTTCGATGTGGAAGTCGAATGTGTAGGTGCTGAAACCGCTTTCTTTTTTGGATCCGAGGTGGTCAAAGACTGTGGAAGCAGGGCACTCTGAGCTCAAGAGGAAGATCATCGACATGGTACAGAGTCCACTTGGCGAGGGAGCCGCCTGTTTCAGCTTGGCGTTCGGTGCTGAGCCGAAGGGAGAGGCTTCCATAGCAGAGGATCAGTGCCTACCATGATCTGCTGACAGTGGTGACCAGTAGTCAAAGAATAGGTGGAAACAGGGGCAGGGGTGCTGGATTTGGCGTCACGAATCAAGGTTGGACTCGGAGGTGGAGCCCGATTCAGAGTCATGGATGGAAAAGCCTGTGCCTCCGCTACAGAGGCCTTTTGAAGCTCTTCCTCTTCGACATCTTGACCGAAGATGTCCTGTGTCTATTAGATCTCTTTGCGTTGCATTTCTCTGTGACGCGCCTAACAGTCCCGTAATGTTTTTTTTATTGGAAAGATCGACACACTTCACAGTCTGCTTCTCGATGGTCTGGAGACAGATATAAGTTGCAAACCTGATGGAGATAGGTTCTATGGTATTCCGTGTGGCAGCTGGGGCATAATTGAAATGGAGTTTGTTCCATCAGGAATGCACTCTCGGTCTAAAAGTTAGCTGAAACAGTAAGTCGGAACGAGCGAGGCCCGAAGACCGATATGGAACATGTTGAATCGACAGGTGATAGTTCTCAGATTTTTCAGACGCAAGGATGGAAAACAAGACCGAAAAAATACAGACGAGGGTGGAAATGAACAGCGACCCAAAATTGACCGGAGACAGTCTCGAACCAGAGCATCACAAAACAGATCCGAACCCGAATGCAGAAATAACAATGTAACATGGAGTCGATGCCCATGCACAATGTAACCAAGAGGAGACAGTTTGTCTTGTGACTCGAAAGACTTCTTCTCAGAAAACTAACTTGCACACATCTGGACCAAACACTAGATGGCTGAAGTATGCAGAGCATGTGTATCTACAGTCACACATGCTATCGAACATAGGTCTACCCTCAAAGGCTACTTCTCATGTGGATGGACTCACTTTTCCAAAAGCACAGAGTACTCTGGCTGCCCTGTCTACGTCAGAGCAATGAGAATGAAGACCATGGACATTTGTCTCACCCTGTTCACTTCAGAAGGTCAGAGGTAGTGGGGGAAATGCATAGGCAAATATCCCTGACCAGTTCATCCATAGCACATTGCTCATGTGCTGTGGGGTGTGAGTATGTGGAGTCAAAGCTTGGGCATTTGGGGTTTTCTGTAGTGGTGAACAGATCGATTGTGGGCATTTCCGGAAATACCGATGAAGTACTTGGGAGTTCTGCTCCAATGCATGCACTCATTAATGCGTCTGCCTTAACACGTCAGCAAAGTTTAAGTTACTGTTCTCTGCCGGCAGATGGTTCAATAGTAGTATTATATGATGACAATTTACCCAAAGCCATACTAATTGTGCAGTGCTGACAGATTAAGTGAGTGCCTTCTTATTTTTGGATGTAATACATCAGTCATGTTCTCTGTTGCCAATAGTAGGGTCTTGTTGCAGATCAGCATGTAAAACTTTGAGTGCTAACTGTACTGTCAGCTTTCAAGAAATTGATATGCATTTTCTGATGTTGCTGTGTCTAGGTGCCCTGAACAGCAAGTTGTCTAGATGTGCTCCTCACCCTGGGAGTGAGGCACATGTGGTAGTGGTCACCCGCACTTGAGGGTCAACAAACAATCTGCTCAGTTTCTTGTAGTTCCACAATTTTAGAGTGTGGACGCGCCTAGAGACCGGAGACCTGAGCAAATACATGCATCAACTCCTCTTACCTGCCGTGAGGTGAACGGCCCTTCATATGGGGGAATTCTGCTTCCTGTTCTTTCTGCTATCGCCCGTGAGGGGAACGGCTGCATCGAACAACATTACCCAGCATCCCTCGCCTCCGGCGCAGCGCCTGTCGTCATCGGGGAGCGCCGGAGCTCCACAAAAGCAGCCGGGTGCCTCCGCAGCGCGGGACGCGCCTAGAGACCTGAGACCTGAGCAAATACATGCATCAACTCCTCTTACCTGCCGTGAAGTGAACGGCCCTTCATACGGGGGAATTCTGCTTCCTGTTCTTTCTACTATCGCCGTGAGGGGAACGGCTGCATCGAACAACATTACCCAGCATCCCTCGCCTCCGGCGCAGCGCCTGTCGTCATCGGGGAGCGCCGGAGCTCCACAAAAGCAGCGCAGCGCGGGACGCGCCTAGAGACCTGAGCAAATACATGCATCAACTCCTCTTACCTGCCGTGAGGTGAACAGCCCTTCATACGGGGGAATTCTGCTTCCTGTTCTTTCTGCTATCGCCGTGAAGGGAACGGCTGCATCGAACAACATTACCCAGCATCCCTCGCCTCCGGCGCAGTGCCTGTCATCATCGGGGAGTGCCGGAGCTCCACAAAAGCAGACGGGTGCCTCCGCAGCGTGGGACGCGCACGGGCAGCGCCCGGGCGAGGCCCGGGCCAAGGGCGGGCCCGTCTCACGCCCGTCATCGCCAGGAAGAGGCAGGGCTGGGCCCCCCCTCTTAGTTTTGGTTTTCATCTGCAAAGGTACTGTGACCAACACGGGGCTTGTTATCCCTACTTGCTTTGACTCTGGGGCTGTGATTTGCTTGTGTATAAAACCTGTAGAGGGCGCAAACTTGTTCTCTCTTTTTATGTTAAATTGCTTTTACAGAGTCATATTTCGAGAATCTTGTGGGTTTTACATTTGTATACACGGATGTAATTTTATGCCTATTATTACGGCTATATAATTGTTTTATATTATATTTTTCAGTTTAATCTAGTTTTACTCTGTTTTTTTCCATCATAGTCTAACATTTTAAAGTAGCTCCTTGATCCCTACTCTAACTACAGACTGGGTAATGGCGGGGAAGGGCAAACGTACGGGGGGGGGGGTGGGACTGTTACTGGCACCTTAGACCAGTTTATAACGCGGGCCGTCTCAGTCTTAGAGCATGAAATTGCTGTAACTGAGCGGCGGCTTTCCACTGAACCATTAATGACAAGACGTTCATCTATGGGACCTTTAGCGTTAGTTAAATCTCCTATTAGACCCGATGGACCTGTGGTGGATAACTCCTCTCAGCTCGGGGACCTTGAGGAAAGTCCCATTATGATCCAAAATAGCATAGGGACTTTCGAGGCCTCTGGTGAGGTCGTGTCTGTAGAAGAAAATTCTATAAGACCTGAAGTAATTTATCCTCAGACACGGGCTAGTAAGAAAACTAAAGGCATGGCTAATCCTAAAAGGAAAAGGACCGGGGATACCCAAGGTGGGAGGCAGCCGAAACTTTCTAAAAAAATTGATATTCCAAATAATGTTTCTCGCACTTCATCTCTGAGGGACTGTGAAACTAATGGGGTGGGCAAGAAGAAATCCCCTGATCAGCTACAATCTGATGGGATGATTAGCCAAATTGAACAGACGGTGCGTTCACTATTACTCCCCCTGATTGAGAGGGTTAAATTGATTAACACAAAAGTTGAACGCCTTGAGCAGACGATGCTTGATAATTTTTGTTCCCTGAAAACTGTCATTAAAGTTGCAACACGAGAGAGAGCCAATTCTAATTCTAACCAAACAGATATGGCAGTACCCACAACAATTACTACATCTATTCCTGTTGTTGACCCTGTTGCAACCATTAGAGACAGACCAGGAACTGACCCACCTATTGTTCCGGCTAATGCTAGCCACACTAATCCACGGACAGGTCCTACTAGAAGAAAATCTGGGGGTAATGATATCAGGGAGAACCTTAATAGGGCAAACAAGGGTACGAAGGACGGTCCAAGCAGTTCTATTTATACTAATCCTGCGAAATCTCCAAATGCCCATATCTATCTTCCACCAGCTTCTCTTCCTTACGTAGCAGTACTAACTGGCGTCCCGGAATTAAAAGATGGCAAGACTGAATCTTACCTTGAACTTAAAAATAAAGTAACCTTCTGGTTAAATAAAAACAGACCCATTCCTGCTGAGTTGAATGGGAAAATCTTGTTTGCCAGAAGGGTCTGCTGGGTCGGAACAAGACCAAAAGATGTTGAGGGCGATTCTATAGTCGTTAACTTCCAAGATAGACGCATAGTGCGTTTTATCTGTGATGACTCACTTTCCGGGGATCAACCGGGGATAGGGGTGCATGACCTGGGTTATTTTTTATAACTCGGCCATTTACCAGGCTGATAAATTTACCCATCATTGGGGAGAGTCGAGAATGTTGCCAGAAATCATTATTCACCATCCCGATTATCACTATCCCAACTGCAATTTAGATTATTTTGATTGACCAGAATCCCAGACCTTAAGGGATGTCACAGCAGTTGGAGCTGTGCCCATGGCCAGAAGGGATGAAGTTGATTTCTCCCTCCCTACGTATTTAGAGTACTCCAACCATCAAGATGGAACCTCTAGCATTACCCATCAGATTAACCCGTCAGGAGCAGGAGTGGGCTCAATGATTTCATGGAATGTTGCCGGCCTGAAGACAAAAATGGACTCCCCAGAGTGGGTTCAATTCATTGGCAACTTTGATGTCTGCCTCTTTCAGGAGACTTGGTCCTGTGAGCCTCAGCTTCTCCCGGGTTTCTTGAACTTTCATGTCCCCGCATCTAAGGGACCCAAAGGGCGTCCTATGGGCGGCTTAACAATGTGGGTTCGCCAAGAATTATTTTCGGTGGCAAAAGAGATCCATAATGGGTCCCCCGATATCCAATTAGTCAGATTATCCCTGGGTTCAGTGGGTGATGTGGATATCTATAATCTGTATCTGAGAGGGACCAACGGGACAAGGTCCCGGACTTTGGTTACATTGGATTCCCTTATTGCTCAGAACTCATGTGAGAGGGGAGTGCTGGCCGCGGGGGATCTGAATGTAACTTTTGAACCACTTTTAAAATCAGATTCTTGTTGGGGATTTGACCCCGAGGAAGATCAGCTATGGGGCATCCCTGGACTTGACATGGACCTAATCAAACGCTGGTCAGAGGTTGCAGTGCAGGTTAATGCCCTCTGCTATGAAAAAGGCCTGAGGGCATTGAATGGACGAACTTTGGGGGACAAGGAAGGGGCCAACACCTTCGACAATGGCCGTCATAGGAGTAGAATTGACTACGTCCTTTGTAGTACGAGGTTATGGCAATTCGTAAAAGATATGGTAGTTGAACTTAGACCAGAAAGTGACCATAACCCTCTATGTGTAACGCATCATTGGTGGAAGAATGGTAGCACCAATGCAGTGGAGATGAATTCCACGCTACCTGAAGTATTCCCCTCTAATGACATGCGTAGGCTTAAGTGGAGCGCGGTTAAGACTAATGAAAAGGCAATTGATAGCATTGATAATCTGCTGTCCAAAGTTATACTGGAGATCGAGAGCCGTGGGATCACTGACCCAGGTATCTCGCCAATCACTGATCTCCACGAAACATTCTTCGAGGGATTACGCTGGTTTTTTCTCAAACCAATTAGGAAAGGTAAAAGACCCCCCCCAAAGCGTTTACGATGGTATAATAGCGATTGCAAGAAAGCTAGAACTAATCTAGTCTCAGCTCTTTCCAGTGGTAGTACTAATTACGTAAGGGAAGCCCGTCATTTATATAAAAAATGCATAGGCTTAGCTAAAAAGAACTGGGACAAGCTCTATTGGTCTGACCTAAAGGATGCTAGTGATGCTAGGGACACGCGACTATTTTGAATATCATTAAGTGGGGCAGGGGTGGGTTACCTGACAGACCCTTAAACCATGTTTCGCAAGAAGAATGGGTAAACTATTTTAGACCCCTACATGGGAGAAATCCCTTGTTTTTTTCTCTAATGGTCCTTTCAGTACTAAAGATGCACTAATGGCTTTGGGATCCGTAGCAGCTGGACGAGCTCCAGGACTTGATGGGATTCCAGCTGATCTCTTCCTTCATAACAAAAAGTCCTGGAGTAAATATATTGCCTTATTGGCAAATGCTATTGCTGTAGGTGCCCCAGTTCCTAAATCCTGGAGGGGGGGGGCTGTCATAATCCCCGTGTTTAAGAAGGGTGACAGAACCCTCCCTGGGAACTACAGACCAATCAGCCTGATCGATACAATTCAGAAGATCATAGGGAGGATGATACTGAACCAGCTTTTGGTGTGGGCTGAAGATAATATGATTCTGTCTCCCTTTCAAGCTGGTTTTCGCAAGTCAACCAGCACATTGGACCAGGTTTTCCGTTTCGTGCAACTCCACTGGAAAGTAGTTACTTTGGGGAAAGGCAGCCTCTATGTAGCCTTTGTGGACTTGAGAGCTGCCTTTGACCTTGTGCCTTGCCATCGGTTGTGGGCAGTCCTTGACAAATTAGGGCTCCCCGTACAAATTTTGACCTTGATAAAGAGGCTCCACAAGGCTAGTTTTGCTAAAATCCAGTGGGGAGGAGCGGGTGAGGTCACTACAGAGTTCCCGGTTGAACGGGGAGTGCGGCAAGGCTGCACCATGGCTCATACGTTGTTTTCCCTATACATTAATGGGATAGTCCAATCTATGCTTAGTGTTACCACTGATGCTCCGAAGCTTGCTGGAGTTATTACTCCGATATTAATGTTTGCGGATGATACGTTAATCGTATCAAAAACCCCAAGTGGCTTACAAAGAGCTCTATTAGTCTTTGAGGATTTTTGCCTTGGTCATGGCTTGGAGGTAAACGTGGCCAAGACGAAACTCATGGCTTTTAATCCGCACTCAAGCTTTGGAGGGAGAAAGTTCTTTTTGGATGGGCAACCAATTGAAATGGTCTCCAACTTTGTTTATTTGGCATACACATTACAACTAGTAACAAATGGGACAAGCATATAGAGGTAGCCGCCCTGAAGCTTAGGCAAATCTCGGGAACACTAATTAGAGAGCACAAAACATCTTTTACTAGGCCCATAAAACCTGTGCTCCAAGTCTACGATGCAAAGGCCTTAGGTTCAGTTTTATACGGGGCAGAACTATGGGGGTTCAACCGGCTGGTTTCTTTAACCCTAGCCGAAAATTCATTCCTCCGTAGTATAACAGGACTCCCCCAGAGCTCCCCTATGGTTCCTGTAAGGTATGAGCTTGGTAGGAAGGCCATCGTGGACATTGCCAGACTTCGTCCGGTTTTATACTGGCGAAGGCTATGGACTACTCCCGAGCTCTCCTTGTATGCCAAAGGGCTTATGGATGTCATAGATCTAGACGTTTTCCACAAGATTGACTGGCTGAGGCAGCTACGCCAGACCTTGACAGTTTTGGGCATGGCGGGGTTATGGAGCGACCCTGCAACTGCACAGTTTCCCTCTAAGAAAATTATAAAAGCCATTTATTGGGAACGAGTTGACCACCAGATATGGAACGGAGCAAACTCCAACGGGATGGCTGGTCGCTACCTAGAGGGGAAGACCACGCCCATCCTTGAGTTATATTGGGACCTGATTACGAAACCCAGAGACAGGAAGCTCTACTTCCAGCTGAGAGCAGGCTCCCTACCACTCAAATCTCTTACAGGCAGGTGGTCTAGTCCTCGAGAGGAAATCTGCCCTGCTTGTGGGTTACAGACAGAATCTATCGCCCATTTCCTGTTTGTTTGCCCAGTACTAGCCACTCCCAGACGAGTGTGGCTGACACCTTTGTGTAGAAACTTGGGCACAAGGAGCAGTACTGTTGCTTTAAGAATTTTACGCACTAGCACTTCGCCAACTATTTCTATACCTATAGCTAAATTTTTGGGTTGGGCATGGACCCTAAGGGCGCAAGCCTGTGGTAAACACCAGAAACATCCCCTCCATCCAGCCCAAATTGTTGCAACACAGTCTGAAATTACGTCAACTGATTCTTCATAATCCTGTAGTTGATGGGGGTTTATTAATCATGTATTAGTAACTTTGTTGTTATCTTGACTTGTTTAATGCTTTTTAAAAAAAAAAAAAAAAATTTTTTTAACATATTTATTGATGGTTTCTAAAGTTTTAATGGATTTTATATGTCATGTCTGGATTTATGTATGTGTCTTTTATGAATTTTTTTTAAATCGAATAAAGACTAATGATGATGGTAAGAGTGTGCTGAACCCTGGACTCTACAAACACTACACCTTCCTAATGACCATTGTTTGAGGCAATAATCCAGACAGACACTCCTGTAGTGCACACACAAGCAGTCAAGCATGTGGAACTATAACAATTCAAAACACCATCATCCCCGACAATTTCATGATTGTTCTCACTTTCAGAGGACATGACAGCTGATGAAGAGAAAGCAGCCTCTGAAATGAGATCACGCTCTCCTGCTTGAGGAACGCTTTGCATGTTACCCAGTTCCCCTAAAAATAGATGTATAAGCTGCGGGTAAAGATGTGACCTTTTGGCAAAGACTGTGAAAACTACCCTGTGAAGAAGAGAAACAGCAGTCTGACTGTTTGGTGGGCATCTTTTCAGCCAATTGCCTAGTACAGACAAATATGCATGGCTTTTTGGTGCAGATGTACTGCAACTATAATACCCTTGTTGCTGTAATGACCTCCAAGGAGCAATACTTTGAACTGGTAAAATTGTACACTTATCATAAATCTGCGGTAACAGTTTTGCGGTAGATGAACGGGTTTGTGAATATGCGCATCTTTGGGATCCATCATCACCATATGATCTCCAAAGCAGTAAATGGCATCCTACAAGGAGGTCAACTTGGGGTTTAACAGCACATTAAAGTCCCCTCCTAAAATTAAAGGAGGTTCCTCCAGCATCAGGATTGATTGAAGTTTAAATAAATAAGAGGGATCGTCCACATTTGGACCGTAGAAGGAGACACAAATTGTCTCTACATTATTGAGAAATACTTTAGCAACAATCCTCCTGCCCGAGGAGTCGGATTGAATTCTCCCCATTGTACATAATGTACCTTGTTTTATTAGAATTGCAACTCCTCTTATGTGAGACGACTGATGGGAAGCGCCAAAGCACTTTATCCAACTAATCTTTGAAAATATAGAATTACTTTCCTCGAGGGACAGATGAGTCTCCTGTAATAGGAAGACCTGGGCTCGGGATAATTCCAAATACTTAAAAATCAATCTCTGTCTCCTGGGGCAGCGCATACCGTTTACGTTCCAAGATAAAAACACGGTCCCTCCTCTCTCTAACCCTGTGTCCCCCACCATCTCAACCGCCCACTTATACCACTAATACCACTAACAGACACTAAGAAATTCTCGACTAAGACAGCACCTTTATCAAATATCGGTGAGAAGAGGATTTTTTTTAATTTTTGCCCATATGCTCCCCACCCCAGTGCCCCAATGATCCTCCCACCCTTAAAACCCAATGCCCAAAAAACAACAATAAAAAAGAAAATACCTAACCCATGAGAAACCCTCCTTACCAATTTTTTTTTTTTTCATCCTTCATCTCACCTTGTTTTTTTTACTCAAAAAAAAAAAAAGAAAAAGAAACTACTCTTACTCCTACCTCTTCTAGAATAGAAGTTACTACTACCGTTTATCTCTCTGGTCTCCCTTTATCTTAACTACCAAGGAATCTGCCTCTTCTACTGACTTGATCTGATACATGTGGTTATTCCACATAACCCGGAGCTGTGCAGGGAACTTAAACTTTGCAGTTGCCCCTAGAGCATTAAGCACCTCCAACCTCTTTCCCAGTTCCCATTGCCTGACTGCCGTAATATGGGAAACGTCTGATCTAATTTGGAAAGAAAACGAGTTGAGGGTTTTGGATGTTATCGATTTCTCTTTCAGGGCTTGTGTCAAGATCCTTTCCTTAACGGTAAATGATAAAAAATTGATCAGGATTTTCCTCGGCTTTTGATGCGCAGGGTTCCTCCGGAAGGGGTCCCGATGAACCCTTTGTATCTCTATGTTCAAGTCAATTTCATCCGCGCCTTGCAACACCGTATCCCTCAGGAGCCTGATCACAAACCCTTTTAGGTCTGCGCCCTCTTGTGCTTCCGGTACATTCAACAGTCTTAAATTATTTCGTCTTGAGTGGTTCTCAAGCCGTTCAATGTCCTCCCTCATCTCCATATTCTCTTTGGACAATCTCACTATATCACTTTCCACCATGGAAATTGAGCTCTTCACCCCAAAATAGATAGATCTAATTTAAGCCACTATGTAGGAGCCCCTAAGGTTCGTCGGGCACTTCTGAATTTAATCCACGACCTCCAACTAGTTGATTCGTGGAGGGTTAGGGAGGGTCAACACAGGGGGTACACGTTTCAGAATAAGAAACTGGGTCATTCCTCGAGGATAGACTATCTATTTGTAGATAGTCTGTCGCAAAGGGATATCGAGCAGATTACTATCTTACCTAGCCACATATCAGATCACGCCCCTCTAGTTTTAAAACTCTCTAGTGGTAAAGAACGAGGGCAGACAAGGTGGACACTAAAGAGGGCAATGCTCAACAACCTTGATGTAATACTAGCTATTAAGACCCTTTCCATCGACTTTTCCCCCAGAAACATCGGTAGTGCCTCGCTTAATTTGGTGTGGGATGCATATAAGGCCACTCTAAGAGGGACCCTGCACGGATTAATTTCAGGAATTAATAGAGAGGAGACCAAAGCCTTAAAAGATCTAGAAGGGAGAATCGGCCAGCTAGATTCTGCCTGGTTATCCCTCTCCTATGATCCTGAGCAAGCCCGACTGATTTCATTAGACCTTGATAATGCGAGACAGGATTATAGGGTGAAGCTGGACAATAAACGTAGGGCACAGTGGGAAGCATCTCGTATGGAGAATTTTGAATATGGGGAGAAAGCTGGGGCTTTGTTGGCCTGGAAGGCTAGACTTGATCGATCTAAAAATAATATTAAAGAACTGGTAGTAAATAATGAAGGAGAGATCTCAAATAGAGTTGAGGACATGCAAACTTGTCTGCTATCTCTGTTTTCTGATTTATATAGGGAGGGGTCTGCTCCAACCCTTGAAGCAATAAGAGCTTGGCTAGGGGATAAACAGCTCCCAGCGTTATCTTCGGAGGATAAATTATGGTTAGATGCTCCCATTTCCGAAGAAGAAATTCAGGAACAAATTAGGAGATCAAAGAATAAAAAAGCGGCTGGTTCCGATGCAATACCAAGTGAGATTTATAAACTCTTAGCGGACAAACTAGTTCCAACCTTAAAGATAATCTTTAACTCTATTTTTTCGATAGGAGGCAAGATCCCTGCATCATGGAAGGAAGCCATTCTGGTTCTGATTTTGAAGCCAGGTAAAGACCCCACTAAGGCAGATTCATATCGACCGATCTTCCTGCTGAATGCCGATTATAAGATCTTTGTCGGCATTCTAGCGGGGAGATTGGCAAAACTGGCTCCCAAGTTGATCCATCAGGACCAGAAGGGTTTTATGGCCGGAAGACACTTAGATGATCTGACTCATATATTGCTAGGAAATATAGATCTTGCGGTACAAAGACAAGTTCCCATGGCCTTGGTCGCGCTGGACGCGGCCAAGGCCTTTGATAAAGTTTGTTGGATCTACTTGTGGGTTGTCCTTGAGGCGATGGCATTTGGCCCGATCTTTATTGAGACCCTTCAGAGATGTTATCAGGGGGCCTCGGCCCGGATACTCCTGAATGGTGTGCTTACCTCTGTTTTTTACATCCAACGAGGGACTAGGCAGGGCTGTCCGCTTTCCCCATTGTTGTTTAATATTTATATTGAACCGTTGGCCCAAGCGATTAGGCTAAATAATCTAATAGTTCCCTTTCAATCTGGCCCTTACAGCTCGAAATTAGCCCTCTATGCGGACGACCGAGTAGTATATACTGGCAATCCGGAAATCACGATCCCGGTTATAGAGAATCTAGTGGCCTCATTTGGTGCTGTGTCCGGGTATGAAGTAAATAGCTCCAAAACGGAGGTCATGTGCTGGAACATAGACAACTGGAGTGGGAAGGTCTCTGAGCTTAGATACTTGGGAATTACAGTGGTCGCAGATATGGATAGAATCCCGCAAATCAATCTAGATAGAGTTTCCAAGGAAATAGTCCGTCTGTTACAAATGGGGCAATCTTCCTTTGATGATCTTTGGCAAAGTTAACCTTGTAAAGATGGTCATTCTTCCTAAACTCTCTTTTCTATTCTCCACCATTCCGTTGTCATTTTCATTGAAGGGTATTAATAAAATACAGGGTAGGATTGGGAGTTTTATATGGGGCGATAAGGGAGTAAGGCTTTCTTGGAAAAAGCTCAGGCGTAGACTTCTTAAAGGCGGATTGGCTCTCCCAGACTTAAGCCTTTATGCAGCAGCCTTTCATTTTAGGAGCATACGAATGTTGTTGGGGAAGTTGGATGAGTCAAGCTGGGGCAAACTTTTAGCTGAAATGGTGAGAACTGAGGGAGGGGATGTAGGAGAGAATTTTCTCTACAAATTTGGTTCCCCTAGATTTTTCAAGCGGGTTAGACTAAAGATATTGAGGGCTGCTCTAGAGTTATGGTATAAGGTGAGATCGAGTTGGGGGATTGGTTATTTCTCAGACCTGACTCCTATTTGGGATTCTCCTGGCTCACCTCTCTGGCTTAAGGATGCCCTAGCCATCCCAATAAAATGTGCTGGTATCTCTGTCTGGTCAGATCTGCTGGATGGTGAAGGTGTTTTACCCTGGGAATACCTAAGAATCAAGATAGGTCCAGGTTTGTCTAGATTCAAATACCTAAAGATAACTTCTTGGTTTGGGGTGGAAAAGGAGAAGGACGAGATAAAAGGAAATGGGGAAATCGAGAGATTGTGTCAGCAAGGGCCCCTAAAGAAGGAGATTTCGGTCTGGTACAATCTTCTTCAAGCGGCAGATGACATTAAAATACCCAAGGCGATTGAGGTATGGTATTCCTCCAACATGGGCCCCCAAGTCGACGCCCTCTTTGAGCCTTCTTTAAAAACTCTTTATAAATTTATAAAGCCAGCCTGCTTAAAGAAAAATCATTTTTTTGTTATAAATCGACTCTACTACACTCCCTATAAGATCGCTAAGTTTGCCCCCCTCCTAAATGTCCAAGGTGTCATAACCCGTTAGCCAATGATGAGCATATTTTTTTCCAATGTCACAATCTGGAGGCATTCTGGAATGAAGTGGGGTTATCCCTCCGGGACATTTTTAAATCCAAGGTGGAAGTAAATCTCTCTTTGGTGTTTTTTGGAGCCGATGGGCATTTCACTAGCTCCGCCACCGAGCAGGATGAAGGGTTACTAATGTACTTGATATTATTGGCACGGAGAGAGATCTGCAAGAGATGGAAGGATCCACTCCCCCGAAAAGAGAGGATTGGCTGAATGCGGCATTTAGTATGGCTAGGCTGGAGTATGAGCGCTCTGTGGACAAGGTCTTAAGTATCTGGCACCCTTTAATGTGTTGGGGTCGCTCGTTGAGCTTGTTACCATCAGGCCTATGATTACACCATATCCCTGAGAAACATCAGAAGGGATGGGTCTGGTGATCCCAAGGAAGCGCGGTAAGCCACTGGGCCTCCCCTCGTTCCATCCTTATTTGTTGGCTATTAAATCCGCTGCCACTTGATCAGGTGAGATGAGGACAAAAAAAAATGTAAAAAAGAAAGAAAAAAAAAAAGGAGGTCAACTTGAAATGCTCTACCAGTATGCAATGGCTTAGTGGTCTCAGGTGGAGGAAAGGCCAGCTTTCTTTGAGATGTGAGAAAGGCAGCTGCACAGCTTGTATAGCAGCCTTGCTGAGAAGTGCTTACACCACCTCTTCCATCAGCCTTTAATGTTCCTGACTGATGATATGATGGTGAGGCGCATTGTTTGGTGGTGTGGTGCAAAATTTGGATTTGACTCAACTCTTCTTAAGAACAGTGCAATGAGTGAACTGGCAATTTAATCAATGTAATTATGTAATTCAAAATAAATATTTTTTATGCAAAACAGTAAATCTTTGTCGCTAGTAAACTAGAACTTAAGGCTGCATACATAAGGGAAAGCAGAGTTTATAAATAATTACTATCATAGAGTGTCCATAAGTTTAAAAAAAACTTACTATAGTATCAAGGAACTGCATAGAATAACATCAATTGGCAAAGCTAGTAGTTCACTCCTTCAGGACCTAGTAACTTTGCCAATGGTTTTTAGCTATGCTGCACAGTCTGGCTAAAGAATTACAAAAAAAAAAAAAAACTTGATGCATCCAGATGCACCACTTTGTAGGCTTTGACCTAAAAAATAATGAAAAGAGACTTGGTTTACTCACAGATGTGCCAGAAAATTAATGTAGTCTAATTATATTTATGATTTCGTACAGCTTTAGCTTGAAGCACAGATGAGGTGAATGGATAGGATTAATGACATGACTTTTACACGGCTTGTTATTAAAGTTCAACTTGATACCTTTGTGCCAACCAATGACATTTGTGTCTGTGTGTGTGACACAGAGAGAGAGAGAGAGAGAGAGAGAGAGAGAGAGAGAGAGAGAGATAAATGTTTGTGCATTAGAGCTCTGTTGTGAGGGGAAAGTGCACATTCTGGTGACAGTAAGCAGTTCTTCCTGTGATTCGCCGCATTGTAAGTCTCTGACTGGAAATCTGTGTGACTCTCTCAAGGAGCAACACGTCTTGAGGCTGTAAATGTCAGCACACAAGAACCATGTTAGGAGGCAGTGAGTCCCGAGCCCCCAGTGCAGATTTTAGGAGAAGCTTTAGACTCTGGCCCACACACACACCCTGGAGGTCTGCAGTGAGCAGCACAGCACAGCATCACTGTTCCTGTCTTTAACATATTAACAATTGTATGGAGTGCTGTGCATTTACAAGGCTGCTGTGTGTGTATCAGCAAGAATACTGGGCAATGAATAGTGGTGAAGCAATACATTATTAACAGGGTAACTAGAAGTCACTGTGGTTATGGTGGAAGCAACCAGGGGAGGGGGAGCAGAAGAAACGTGGAGTGCATGGATGAAGTGTGGAGAAGCAACTGGAGAGAGAGCAACGTGGAGAGTGTAAGAGATAAGTACATGGACGAGGCAGAGGAATATATAGAGCAGCCTTGGCCACAAAGCACACGACCAAGAGAGAGCAATATGGGCATAGGTGGGGAGACAGAAGCACAGGGACGAGCTAGTGACATGGAATGCGGGGTGGACAGAAAGAGCAACTCACAGCGCTGGGGGAAAGGAGGATACAAGGGAGACGACTGGAAAACAAGTGCACTCGCATGGAGTGCTTATAAAAAAAAAAAAAAGAAATTACAAAAATAGGAGTTCCTGAAAAGCAAGTACTTGTGACAGAATAGAGGGAGCCAATCAGAGAGATGGTAAACAGGCTATGCTCCATGCGAAGGCTGGATGGGTTAAAACCAATAAAGCCAGAGAGCACCGAAAGCAACCAAACCTGAGTGACAAAACCACAATGGTAAGCAATAGGCATTCCTAGGTAAGCATGCAGCATGTCCCCAATATATCTTTAAAACAAGACAGCTGTGCTGTCTGGTAGGCTTCGACCTAAAAATCACAGAGACCTAAGTTTGACCAGCTAGAAAAGGAGGAGTCAATCTCAGCCTTCATAACAAATATTACATATTTTCAAACTGTCATTCAACAAGTCCTGATAGCAATAATCCAATTTCCTTATTCAACATGGACTTGAGCCACCTGTAAACATGTTGATAACTATTGCTGGTTTCAGTAAGCGTTCCTCCGTGGCCTCAATTAAATCAATGCCTGTCAGCAAAACCATCCATTTAATTTTTCAGATTGTCAAGAAACTGGCTTATAGAGACCTGAATACTAATTAGAGTGGGCATTTTACTAGCAGATGGTCTGTGTACAAAATGAATTTTACCGGAAAAGGGCCCGATTCAAAAACTACATATTGCAGTAATTCAAAATGCAATTCACAAACATACAAGTGCAAATATGCACCTCTGCCTCTCCCATCTTTTCTAAGAGGAGATTACACATATAAGTTTACTAGCAAGTGGTAAATGTGGGAGGGACCAGAGGTGTGGGTGGAAAAGAGGGCATACTTACTACTAAATAGGTGAGGTTAAAGGAGGTGCAGGGAGAGACTTACAGGAGAATAAGAAGGGGTTTAGGGAGGTTAAGAGAGGGGTGGGACATGCCCCCACTCGCAAAAGAGTAAGCCAATTCCGAATCACAAACTGCACTTCAAAGTTAATACAGCTAAAAAGGAGCCAAAACAAAAGTTAACAAAACAGAAGTTTAAACTTCAGAAAAATTATTTTAATTTAAAATATTCAAAATAATTAAATGATAAATTTAAATTAAGTTACTAGTGTACCATTTTTTTTGCCTTTAAAAAGAATTATAGGAGGTCGCCCTGTTGTAAAGTATAAGAAAAACGAAAAAGTTTATTCAGCGTTTAAAAAATATTTTAAAGTAAATATTAATGTAAATTAATTTTAGGT
Organism: Triturus cristatus; assembly: GCF_964204655.1. NCBI lineage: Eukaryota > Metazoa > Chordata > Amphibia > Caudata > Salamandridae > Triturus > Triturus cristatus. The sequence continues at coordinate 270,030,697 of NC_140592.1, read as the reverse complement.
GTTTAATTTAAATCTAGAACAAAACCAAAGTGCTACAACACTATTAACTTAAATGTAATATTTAATTCATTCAAATATATTAAATTATCATCATGGTTTTGAAGATTATAAAAATTCCAAAATAAAACATTTAATATGTATTGTAACTTTAATTGCACTTATATAGCTCTTACTGCCCCTGACGAGGCATTGAAACACTTTACGCCTGACAGTATGCGGATACGGAACCAAAGGTCAGTGCTTACTACAGTGTTACTGGTTACTGTTAGTGAATATTAGCTATTTAATGAGATAAGTCTTGGATGATCACAGTAACCATTCCATGCATTCATTTCAGGTTTTTTTGGGTAGATTAAAACAGGAGTCCTGTGTAATCATTAGTGGGGGATGTGAAGTCAGGTGGATGGTTAATGGGGAGAGTAGACGAGCTAGAAAATATTAGGTTTTAATAGAATGCAGGGGTATGGCTTTCGAAGACGGAGTGACTGTAAAAATTACAAGATGGTATATATAGAATAAATTTAAATCAATTAAAAAAATACAATTATATTATTAAATGGTTATAAAAAAATTGTATCAGAATTTATTCTGTTTTTAAATTCTTTTTAGTTATTATATATATATATATATATATATATATATATATATATATATATATATATATATACACATACACATATACATACCTACCTATACACAGACACACACACGCATTTTAAAAGTTGAAATACATTTACTTAATTTAACATTACAAATGGATTCTAATTTAAGTCCCTGCTGCCATTATTTTCTATGGAAGGGTGTTGCGGTATCAGTGGTTGCAGATGTGTGGTGCTGGCCTTCCTACTGCTCCTTTTCATATTAACTTACACTTGTAAATTTGGCTCTACCCCCTGTTTCAGAGGATGGAGACAGGCAGGTCCACACTTTTGAGTAACTTTATATTTGTAAAGAGTGAATAGGTAAAAGTAGTAAAGTTACTCAAAAGTGTAAGAGTAAACTTCCACGTTTAACTTACTCACAGGTGCACTTTATCTTTGTGAATATCCTCGAAAGAGTTGAACAAAGAAGGAAAGGATGAAATCATATCTAAGGCATCTATCAAGTGTGAAACATACAGAATAAACATGAACAGAGCACAGGTTGACAATAATATCAGAGTGTCTGTGTTCTTTGTTTAAACAAGCCATTACCAACATATCAGTATGCAACAGCATAACAGCCAACAAACTTTGGTATATCCCAAAGTTCCTATTGTGATTTATACCAAGAAAGGATGAAGTGCAATCACTAAACTAATAACACAAATTAGAAAATCATTGTTTGGGTGCCTCCCATACTAAAATGTGGAGTACCTAGACAATTCTTTCTAGGGCTTTTAAAATGCTTTGCCATTATAAGTGAGGTAAACAAACTTCATTGGGGGCTTGTATAAAATTTTGCACTTTCGTAAACATTTACAAAACATTCATTAGCACAGCATGTTGTCAAACCAAGAGTCGAGTCTCAAGGATACATTATAATAAAATACTGACAAATACAAGAGAACAGCAATAAAATAAACAATTCAAAGCTAAGTCAATCCCAGCCAGAACACAACTTACAGGAAAAGGGTGGTCAGAGATCTGAAACACATCTTAACACTGGTCAGACAGGTGGCAGTCTGCAGAAGTGCTAAATAAGTTTCAAAAGTTCTGACTAATGAGTTGAAGATGAGCGATCTGGAACGACATAGAAGAGTAGCAAAAAAGACTGATACAAAAGTAGCATGACATTAATTTTGTATATAATGCAAAGCAAATTAAGTGGATTAAGTGCATGTATATTGTGTGAATGAGTTTGAAGCAGGTGAATCAACATAGTCATGTTTCCTACTCTGATTCTGGGGATATATTTTGGAGCAATGTAAAGGTTTCTGAGCTGGATCTATATATGAAAAACTTAACTAGATTATTCCATAAATTACTCACTAAATTGGTCTATAGTTCGTGAACGTAAGATGGTTACAGTAATATGCTACCGTGTGTCACACACCACTATACAGGACATTAATAAAGCTCAGCACTGATTGGTGCGCAGGTCAAAGAGGGGCATGAAAACTTCACAATGTAATTAAGTAATTCTGATTTAGTGTATTGGAGAAGTGATCAGTAAGGGGGTAACATCAGAAATAAAACATGGCAATGGACAGGAGAAAACATCGGACAGTAGTATAAAATCATTAATTTGCAGTCAATTCCTGAACTTCTTAATGGAAATGGCAAGTACTGTGTAAACTCTGAAGTGCAGTAATTCCTTTTATCGTGACTGGCACCAGATTACATACGATTTGGCTTTACCAGGAGTCTGGCAAAGTTTGTCTTCTTGCGTGTCTCTTGAAATTACGACAAGGAAGAGATTGGTCATAAAGAACATTAGACATTTACGTTTCAAGTGTAGGTACTAAGATTAACCTGTGAACTATCAGAACTTTCACTACCACTTCAAAAGAGAAACATACATTAATAGCAGATTTAAAAATAAAGTTAGGTTGGGAATTACCTCTTCTTCTAACAAAAGCCACAGCTTCTCAGATGCCAGTTTGTCCGGACGTAAAGTGATGTATGTATACAGTGCAAGCAGGACACAGGTTTCTATAAAGAAAACAAAGACAAAATGATTTACTGTGTATTAACAGAAAAGCTAAATTATTGAAAAAATGCAAACACCGTAACCCTTGCACAAATACATTGCTTAAACAAGCATTTGCAATGCAATAGGTCTCGCATTTACACGAGTTTAAGCTATTGGCATTGTAAATGAAATGCCTTTTAGTTGTGTTTTAAAAACGAAAGCAAAAATAAAAGGCATTGTCATTTGCAATGTCAATAGCTCTAACACGCGTAAATGCGAGACCTATTGCATTGCATAGCCAATAGGTCTCGCCTTTGGGACCTTAAAAGTGTTTAGCCATGCAACAGTTAATGTTGTTGCACCAAGGATATTGTGCTGGATAACAAAACACTTATAAAGTCCCAAAGGCGAGTCCTATTTGCTATGCCAATGCTTGTTTAGCTATGTTGTAATGTAGCAGAGCATGGCTGAAAATAAGTTAAAAACAAAAACGCATGTTGTCATTTTCTTTTTTTATGGAATAAACATGCTTTCATTCCAGGCAGATGCACTTTCAGTTGGGTAAAGTATATTTGCTTCGTAAAAACTGTGTATTGCTGGAGTAATCCATTCTTTATTTGTAGTAATCAATTAAGACCCTCCGTAGATCAGACAGCAAGAGTAGCAGAGAGCCTCCTTGTAACATGGAGCTGCTGGAGTCCCTGATTTGGACATACTAGCAGAGCAGTGTGTACCAAAAAGAGGCGCAGGCATCACTTGATCTCTTGCCTACTCTTTATCTTCGGAGTCTTGGTCTGGCTTTAAATAGTAACATGGCCTCGCACAGTGCTCTCCGACTCCAGGGCGCTAGAACTGACATTTGAGAAGATGTGGCTGTGATCATTAGGCCCACGTGGAGATGTGGACGAGATGTGTGTGCAAGTGACTGTGATGCCAGCAAGCAGGCACGGCTCTAGAATATTTTCTTTGGGAGGGCCATAAAGAAGCATGGGTGGGACTTGAAGGTGAGTGGGTACTGCCCAAAAAACAACAAAGTATTTAATCGATCTGATATTTTGGGTATTGTCATCTGTCCGCGTTTTTAACACAATAATCACCACACAAAGAGCTACATACTTCGCTTTCTCTGATGTGCTTCCGGCTCTGGGGGAGGGGAGGGATGCTGCTTTTCAAATCTTTAAGATGCAGAACTTGGCCCACACTCTAGAAGCGGGCCTGTCAGCAAGGGTGATCCCGGTGTCATTTATGATTAATATGATGCTAGTGTGAATGACTGTGACGTTATTGAGTGTTAAGAAGACTGCAAGTGTGATTGTGATGTCATGGTGTTAGTATGATGTCAGCAAGGGGGGAGTCGATGATATAATTGAGGGTTTCGTTGATGCTGCAAGGGAAGATGCCTATGATCTGTGTGTGTGTGTGTGTGTGTGTGTGTGTGTGTGTGTGGGGGGGGGGGGGGGGGGGGTTATTATTCCATTGAGTGTGGTTATGATCACAGCAGGGGTGATGGCTATACCAGCATTAATTATGATGCCACCAAGGGTGGCCATTGTGTCAATGAGTACTGTGATTCTAGCAAGGTGGCTATGATGGCACTGCGGGTTATTATTGTCTCAGTAAAGGTCAGTATAATGTCCCTGAGGGGCGTTATGATGTCATTGGGGCTGTTATGCTGTCAGCTAGGGTGATTTTATGATGCTAGAATGGGTGAATGCGACTTCATGAATGGTTTTATGCTGTCACTAAGGGTCATTATAATATGAACGAGAGGGTTATAATGGCAGTCATCGCGACAATGGCGTCAATGAGGGTGACAAATATTTTTTAAAGGGCGGATGTGATGTCAGTGAACATGGCTATGATGTTAGTGAGGGAGTATATGAAACCAGCGAGGGTCCATTAGGGTGATGCCTACGAGAGTGAGCGCCTTCATGAAGTAGGGATAAAAGGTGTCAGTGAGGTCGAAAGGTGTCTAGTCTCTGCTGGTGGGTCGATGTTCGACACTGCAAACCATTGTTCCACAGGCTGACAGGTGCGATGAGGCTGAAAGCTATAGGACTGAGGCTGCCTTACGTCAGACGAGAGAGCCGTGTAACGCCTTGGTGCTGATGGGCGAGGTGGATGGTAAGATTTGGGAGTGAGAGGCACGGTGAGTTGTAAGATGTGGGAGTGAGGTTAGAGGCCTGGTGAGAGGGGAGATCTGAGTGAGGCCTTAAGTGTCCTCCGCACCTGGACGCACCTCTGGAAATGAAGCCGGGGGCCTGGCTCTGCCGGCGTTGGGGAAGAGGAGCAGGTGGCACAGGAGACAGAAGACAGGGTCTCCGCCTCGAGCTGAAATAACAATGTCTAATTGGGGTCCTCGGCGCACACCATCTGAGGAGTGTCAGCGCCATCACAGTTGTGGGCAGAAGAAACAGGGCAGCAGGCAGGGCAGGAGGTGTGTGAGGGCAGAGAAGCGGAGAGAGACGGAGTCTGAGGGGTGGAGAAAAGAAGGGAAGAGCGAGATCCGCAGGGAGACGGAGCCGGAGACTATTGAACAAGCACAGCGCATGTGCTGTGAACGGACCAAAAATGTGGTTTTTCATTTCTTCTCAAAAGAAATAAGATATTAATGGATGCAGACAAGAAACTGTGGTGATATATTTTTTACACATTTACTCTCACACAGTGCCAAATCCCACTTCTGACGATCTGCTAGCTGGGAGCCCGTGGTTTACGATTAGAGCATGTTTTGGATTAACACACCAGAACAAGGAGCAGAGAAGCATGCGCTCTGGAAGAGCAGCTCAGCGGGGGCAAGAAGCGCTAGATGGCAATAAAAAACAAGAGGAATTAAAGGAAAGGAAAGCGGGAGAGTGGACAAAAAGAAAACAAGCACGCGAGTGGTGCCTGCGCGCGCCTCGCGCTAAAAGTAAAAAAAAAAAAAAAAAACTGAGGCGGCACATGTGGCGAGTGGCGAGCGATGCCCTTAATGAGCCATGACGAGAGAGGAAAGCTAGATGGCGGCTCTGCGCGTAACTGTGCTTGTAACCGCAAGCTTTAGGCCACAAGCAAAAGAGTGTGGTGAGCTTTTTAAAGCCTACTTACTAAAAGTGTCGCCAGAACAGCGCATGCGCTGGGTCAGGCGAAACCTAAAAAGACCTGATCATACATTTTCCCAGTTAGAACTATATAGTCAGGTTAAATTTATGTAATATCACAGTTCAAAAGTAACTCTGCATGCCACCCCTCAGCTTCCAAAAGCAACTTGTGCTGGGGTGGCGATGCGCCTAAAACCCCTCATTGTCCCCTTCTGGCATGCAGCAGCATCCCCCCATTGGTGAGTTTGAAACATCACTTGGCCACCGATTGGCCAGGTATTTTTCACACCACCCTTTGCACACGCTCTTGTCAGGGAAAGGGGAGTGGGGGAGACTCCCCCCCCCCCCCCCCTTTGTTGTTTGGCGTGCTAGAGCGGCCCAAACCGGCTTTTTTCAGGTCCCTGTTGGCTGTATGGCGGCGGCCCGTGATGCCCGCTTTGGGGACGGCCTTTGTTAATCACAGTTCAAACAACAACTGACACAGTTTTACTTCATACATTGTAATCATGGCTAATGCTCATCACAATTCACATACAGTGGGCTAAGTGTGCTTATTCTCTTATTAAAACTATTTTAGTGTTAAAATCACTTTTCTCTTTGGGTTACAGCACTTCACCAGTTGTTCTGTGTGAATTTCCAATGTAAATACTGGACTTTATTTCAGCTTAAAAAAGTCAAATGCACAAACACACATCAGCAAATGATGAACATTTAAGTATATCTGTAACACTGTGCTTAAAAGAACCCCTTCACTTTTATTACATTTTCACAAACCAACACTGATAACTGCATCATCAAACCATGAAAAGTAACAAACCCCTTTTCCTCATAGAAAAAGAAGGTCAAAAATATGGACAAAGAATAAAACATTTAACCTGCCTCTAAAGCAATCCACTAGTTTTAAATAAAAGAACAGAATTACTTTACATCCGTACAACAGTTATGGTCTAAAGTAAGAAACTCCAAGCAGCACACCCTTAATAACAAGAATTAAAAGAATGGGAGTATCCATCAAAGAACACTGAATACTGGTCTCACTTTAATGGGATTAATTAAGAGTAACCAAGCAACCTATCAAAATATATCTCCATTAGTAAGGGTATTAAAGGAAGAAATACTGAAGATAATACCAAACACACATTTCCAAAAACCACACACCCACGAGAACCCAGAAATCCTGTTGTTGGGACGGAAAAGTCATCTGCATGGTAAAGATGTGTACCCCTGCCCCAAGAGCCCAATTGTATCATTGTCTGGATCCCTAAGGCTGATTTTGTTTTCTGCCATAGAAGAACATGGGTCATGTGTGTGTGCTGTGGCATAGGCATGTCTCATGGATTGCATTCTTGTTGGACTATGAGGGGTGCACACAGCACTACACTTATAGTGGTGGAAGGCTACTGCCTTCACAAGGAGTTAAACAGTACACGTGCGGCGGTGGCAGCATACAGTGTGATGATTAGTAGTGACCAGGTCCTTTTTACCCTATGTCACTGGATGAGGCCTACAGGATCGCTCACCTTTTTAAAGGTTCCGCTGCTGTGTGTTCAACTCACCCTTGGCCAACATCAGATCGACGTAGAAGTGCCTTGTGGTGAAAATGTGCTCAGCACATGTAACCGTGCAAGACAAACTACACAGAGGGTGCAGAGTGGAACAGTGTGCACATGGTAAATGTGTGTGCATTGACAGAGGGTGCTTAAGGTAACATATGCTGGTGCAGTACAGAGACTGTAGTATTGAACTGTGTGCTCAGACGGAGTGCGAGTGCTGCATGTGGAAATGCTGGTGACAGCAAGGTACATGGGCACAACAGAACTAGACAGTGGAGTGTGCTGTGAATGTATGCTGATTGCAGAAATGCCAGCACTGATAGATTACAAGGATACCTTAAGTGCCATTTTGGGAAGTTCAGGTCTGCCTGGTGAAAACATGAAGAGTAGAGGAATCTCCTCTGACAGAATTGAATATTGGTGCATTCCTGTAAGCTGGATGGGGCAAGCACAGAGTGAGGGTGAGCTAAGTTCTCCCTGTGCAATTTCAAAGGGCTCTTTGATTCAGTGACATCACAAGGAAAGGGCCTGGACACATCTCAGAAAGAGGGGGATGGGGCTGATAAGGGAATCATAAAGGGTAGGGCTGAGGGCCCAGGATTAAACTTTGATGCGCAGATGTCTGTGGCAGAGTTCCAGGCATGAACTCTGGCCATTCCCCTGAATCATGTCGTTGGTTAATCACCTTCAGAGTCCTGCCTGCTGTGACAGACATCTTTTCCAAGGAAGCACGAGGGGGGAGATGTCCATATCAAAGAAGCAAAACCCCAAAATAAAACTTCAAAGATTTGGACCCTAAATCACATTTTATGCCTGGAAAAGAACTATTAGTAGGGGAGGTTTATAATTCTCGGATGTAAGTAATTGAGATTGAAAGTTAATTGATAGAATGACCTCTGTCAATGTTGAACCAAATGTCAATAAAGAAACATGTTAAAAGAAAGGTAGACCCCATACCATGTCATCTGCCGAGTAGCTAGTAAGGCTGCATACGGAGAGAAAGCTCTGCAAGACTTCTGCCTGTGACCTGGACTATGTGCCTAGCCTGCTAGTCTCCCTGCTGGGTGAGGGAACATCAACCAAGGAAAGCAAGGTCACCTGCCCTGAAGTCTGGAGCACCAGTACCTGCCTGCTCACCAAGACTGGTGTGCATGTGAGGGAGAGGAGCGTGTTGGAGGAAGCAAGATCCAGAGTGGAGTCAAGACGTGTGGGGCTCCTGAACAAGGTGTTAGGAGCTGTGCCGCACCGATCGGGCCACTGCCTGTGTGCCCCGCTGCGAAGTTTGGCGACCCCTTATGCCAGGAGGGGCAGCTGTGCACCAAGGACAGTGCCACACTGATTGGGCCATGCCAGTGTGCAGAGCTGTGGAAGCTGGCGACTCCGTATGCCAGGAGGGGCCAATGTGTGCCAGAAGCTGTTCCGCATCGATCAGGCCAACGCCTGTGTGAGGGAAGTTGCCTTGACCCTGTGTGCCAGGGTAAGCAGCGGAGGAGGCAACCGGAGGCCAGCGTGATTGGACAATGAAGTTCATTAGAGTGACCCCTGTAAGCCGGGTGAAGCCACTCGAAGTGCTGAGGCCGGAGGTCCAGGTCGTTGCTCGTGACCCAAATTGCTGCTACAACCAAGACAAGGGAGGGTTTGTATCCAAAGAAGCCTGAGGACAGAGGAGTGTCTGTCGGAGCCAGGAGACTGCCCCATGCCAGAGAGAGAACAAGACTTACTAAGTATGCCTGGAGTTGGAGCAACTCGGATCACCAGAACGCTGGTAAGCGTGGTACAGGGAAGAGAGACAGCGACTACCAGAGCTACACATGTGAGCGCTTGCTGCCAAACTTCGCCGATCCGGGCCAGGACTGCACTTCATCGCATCCAGGATTCATACCACAAGAGCGGGTACGCTGAGAACTGGGCCTACCAGGGTCCGGGGGATATACCGCCTTTGGTTTTTGCAACCCTGCTTGAACTCCAAGTGACTACACCTTATTTACCAAGAGGGGGAAACCCTAGATGTTTCTGCATGTGAGTGGGGAAATACCAGTACACCCGTTAGATGGGAACGTGGTAGCCCGGTGACGGCCTAACAACTACTCGTGTGCCTACCTCAAGCGAGGGACTGCGTTATTGTTTACTGAATGTGGTTTACCGTTGCAAATGTAGAATTAGAATTAAAATACCTTTTTTTATACAAAATAAGTATATGACTGGACATTGATTTATTGTGTGAGCTTTGTGCCTGTTGAGTAACGAGTCGTGTTCACTGACCTGTATCTACACTTCCCACTGAGGAAGCCTTGACTGCTCGCACTACGTTACCTAACAGAGTTAAATGAAGCAGGGGGTGCTTGGCCCAGTTGATGGTGATTCATATGGGGTGGGCACCGGGACATAAGGAGTAAACGGCCTCAACCACCTCGGTTGTGCCCAGTAACCCCTGCTGACCCCTTGGCCCTCTGAATGGGGTTCTGACACCTCTGTATTAACCAGTTCTCTTCTTTTTGTTAAAAAAATAAGATATGATTTGTACACAGCATTCTACCTTTTTTTTAAATGAATAAATAAGCCTGCTCAATGACAATCAACTTACAAGCCTTTGTCAAACCTAGCCAAAAAACAGAGTACTACTTATTAGTGGTATTCCTTCCTGCATTCGTATTCCAATATTATCGATTCTCAAAAAGAAGGTTAAAAGTTTATTTTTAATTTATAAACAGCAACAAATGTTAAATCCAGTGTACCATACACAAAAATGTTTTAGAGTAAGGTCTGATAATGGAAATTCTCGACAATACATTTTCACTTGTTAAAAATATGCTAACTTTTCTACAGAGAAGATGAATGGTCTAAATCTTTTCATGTTCAGACAGACAAGTGCAGTGGGGCTTCCTTCTTATTCTGGACACTGAGGACTGGTTCAGATGTTCTGCCTGAATTTACTGAGGAGCCCCTGTTTGCCATATTGCTTTCCAACTACCAGGACATGAGCTTTGACATTTCAGTGTGCTACAATTGGTTTCTTAATTTTCTTTGTCCGGGGGTTTAAAAAACTCACGCTCTTATTTAATTTAATTTTCCAGTTGAGTCTAGTGTTTATTTCTGCTATGGACCTAATTGTGGTCTATAACAGCTTGTTAGTATGCCTTACCCCCCCCTCAAACTACTTTGTACATTTCTGAATGATATTAATTTATAAATGTGACATATGCAGACTGTACCCATTTCATAGGACTTTGTAAAGGGATGACATGTAATGTGCACTAGACCTTCCCAAAAATGAACAGATTCCATGCATGATGTTTTTCTAGGGCTGTGGAGATGTCCTCACGTATTGTTTCGGAATAAGGCATTCTGTCTTTAGAGTTTTGATCAATCATATGTTTTATTCCAAGGTACCGACTTTTGTTTTTCGAAGTCACAAGCTCTCATTTTTGCTCAATTGCAAAAAAAGTACTTTGTGCGGAACATTACCTTCCTTGGATTTTTCATGGGCATGTGTTCATGGATTCTTTATGGATTCCATGGCTAATCAAATACAATCTGCCACACAAAACCAGATAAATTAAATCCCTCACCTGATTCAACCTGGCTCCAAGATAGCATCTGCATATTTAGGTTCCAATTGCAGTTGGGGGTCTGGTCAGGACTATATGAGGTACTTCTCTTTTGGAAATTGGGGATGCCCCCTTTTCAGTTTTACCACTCACGTCTGGATTTCTTCTTGAGCATCTATAACTAGTTATTTTACCAAATGTAAGATGGAAATTTGCTTTCTTTCACGTGGGTTAATTGTTATACTTCTCCATTGATACATATGATGACGTAGACAGATTATGTGAAAATGGTCTGGGACTTATGAGTAATTTCATTAATCCGAGTTAAAGTCTTCCCCATCACATTTTTGGGATTCCCGCTTTACCAACCACTACGGGCTTGGGTATAATATATTACAGTTTCATAATGGTTCTGCTGGGGTGCACTCACAACATAATACCTTATGGTGTTACGTTGTCCTATTCAAATGTAGTCCTACAATGATCATTTATTTGTTTAGCAGACTGTGGACTACTGGAAAAAAATGCCTACCACAACACATCTGACCAGTGTGGCAACTACTTTGCTAATGCTGTGTTTTCATTCCCTGCTCAGTTATGGCAATTTATATAAGAAACAGTTATTTTTTTTAAAATCAAAATGAACATAGCTCACTATAAGGAACATTTATACCTGAAGAAGAACAAAGCTGCGAAGCGAACGGTTGATGTTCTGCAAAAACAGCCAGCAGTCGTACAGTCAAATGGGCAGCAGACAGCGGTGCCTCAGGACACAAACACCTTAGCAGCATTGGACTAGTGAGAAAACTCTGGAAACTAAACAAAGAAGATACAAATGTCACTTTAAACTTTGTTAACTGCATAGGTGTTAATACAACCAATTGTTTTCAAAGGATTTGTATTTGCACAATTCCAAACACCGTCTTTAGTGCTTGGGGGAGGGTGCAGAGCAATATAAGAGCTCTTATTTTCCAAAAGATATTTTCAGCATTTGCTGTCAAGCGTCTGCTGACAAAGCCAGACACATTCAACATTTCCCTTTCTTAGCTCTACTAGACTGACACCAAAGCTGTTCCTAGACACTGCGCATGCTAGAACTATTTTGGATGACGTGCAAAGAAGTAAAACTGCTGCCCCTAGAGTGTTGGGAAGGAGAGATATTAATTTTAGAAAGGCTGTTTTATTAGACAATAAGCAAGTCACACCTATGGGTCAATAAAGCAGGGCCTCCGATAGGAGGGGACAGTACCAGAAAGAGAAGATGGAGGGCAAGTCAAATTGGACTCAGGTAGGATAGAGGGGAGTTGCGGAGAATACCACAGCAAAGAGGGCATCAATGGAGACAGGCCAAGGGACATGGCAAGAGAGAAGGGACAAAGAAGCAGCTTGCTCTCAGCAAGCATAAGCTCTATCCAACCACATGGGTACTATTATCTGGCACACACATAGTAACACTCAAGTCCTAGCACCTGCGTTCAGGTTATTTCTCCGCTCAACGCTTATTGTAGATGGTGACATGTAAACAATGGGTAGTGGAATGGGGGGGGGGGGGGGAGGTAAATGAAATGAAGACAGGTAAATGAGACACACTGAGGGGAGAGAGGGCCAGGGAAAGAGGAGCAGGGAGCAGAATGAGATGCAGGCAATTGGGCAGGGAGAGAAAAGGGCCACAGGAGCAAACAATTTCATCCTTGCAAGCACTATGCAGCAGCTGCTCGGAGCATCACTTACGCATGCATACTCCAGTTCAGAAAAAAAGCAGCATGGCCTGTGTTCAACAGGAGAGATGGCATTCTAAAACAGCAGAAAATCCTTTCCATGAGGAGGTTCACCTCTGCTGCACCAAATGAACGCTTCGCCATGCACTGCACTGAAAGCTCATTTGGCAACATAAAGATACTTTTTGAACCCAGCTATATTGTGCCGAGTAGTTAATTTCCTGAAAAGGTATACTTCAATAGTTCCCTCCCCTTGTCACTAACACTCTACAAGGCCAATACATAAAACTAAACAATACTGTGAAGTGCTCAGCAGGGTAATCATAAAATAGTAATGTATAGAATTAGTCAAGTTAGGCTGTAATTAGTTAAGGAGAATCTGCAGCAGATGGTACATACTGTATAACACTAATATCTTTACTAGCCAAAATATTCTATTTCTTGCACTTTACTGTTTAAAGTTATGTCTAATGATGCTAGTGTCAACTTGTTTTGGCTTGATCTTAAATTTCAGATTTGCAGTAAGATTTCAAAATCTTTACATGGCATGTCTACCACATCACGCTAGCACAACTCCTTTATGTGATCCGGCCTTTGTCTGATTTTACCACGAATACTTTAAATAAGATTGTCTTGGCATTATGCTGTTGCCCGCACATCTCACTAGCATTCCACCTACTGACAGAAGTCTACATACCCAGATCTGAACAAATCCAAACCAGCACAACATTTCCTTTCCTTAAACATATAGGTATTCTGCTGCACAAACGTTTTCTGGTTCTCTTGCCTGTGGCTGGATACTCCATAAATTTGGAGGAAGGAGGACAGGAGGTACAGTACTTCCTGATCCCAACACTGCCAGAAAGAAATATTTGATGGATAAACAAAAGTGATCACATTTTGAATACTTAGAGAAACCAACGTTTCAATAATAAATTAACTTATGCTGTTTTTTTTCAGGTCATCACATGTAAGTAAGTGTTAGCATGTCACTTGTGAAATATAGATCAATTTTTTTTTATAAAAGTGACAACTGATCTGACCATCTTTTGATCTACTTTATTTAAACAGGGGAGATGTGGCATGACGGCTAGAGCGGTCGGCCTCGAAGCTGGGGAACCGGGTTCGAGTCTCAGCACCGACGCTAAATATCCTGTGATTCTGGGCAAGTCACTTAATCTCCTTGTGTTGAACAAAAATTAATGTGTCCATCTGTAACAGAACTGGTGCTCATGTAAAGAGCTCGGATACCTGATAACTGCGGGTCGAGTTCACGCTACATAAATCTCTAAAAAAATAAAAATGTTGATGTATTTCCAATTTAAACACAATAGAAGATCCAAATGGCTTTACTATAACTAGGTAATTCTTTTACTATTCTCAAGTGATTGGTATCATGCCACCTAGTGCCTGGTCAAGACACTGCTTACAAAACATATAAACTAGAGATGCGTGCAAAGGGTCACTATGAACACATGCTTAATGTGGCTACTTCCCTTTCCATGGCCTGTTTGCATCCTCATCAGTTGCTCAAGGCAAAAGCCAATGAACGTTGCTTCTTTACTAATGTGAAAAGGTTGGCAGGAGAGCACTGGGGATAAAGGGGACCTTGGATTAGTGATTGTAGAAAGTTCCCCATTTTGATAGGGTCACACTCAATTTCTGCCTAGTATCTGATGCAATTTTGACAGAAGTGCACTGGGTTGCTGCTATCCAGGTTACCCAGCGCCAGATCTCTTTCCATGGAACTGTACAATTGTTCCTCAATTGGTAAGACCTTTATCACTCCTCTAGGTACCTAGTAAATGGTACCCCTGGTACCCAGGGAATAGGTGCTGAACAGAGTCCCTAATGGGTACAACATGCACTGTGTTACCCTAAGGGACCCCTCACCACACATATGCAGACTGCCATGACAGACTGCGTGAAATGATGCAGACAAAAGTAAAGACACAACATGGCACCTACAGACACTTTCTTTTTAAATGATATTTATCAAATCTACATTTGTTATTTGAAAGGCAGTCTTTGAGCATGCTCAGGATTTAGCTCACTGTAATAAATACAGTAACTTTAGACCTAAAGTGTGCAACAGCCAATATACATTTTATCAAGGATTTATTCCAAAACTTAAGGTAAACAGTAGATTGATTACTGTATCAAACATGGATGGGAATGGGGGGAGAGAGAGGTTGCTCCAATAGAACGTGCGAAAAGAGAAAGTGCTCTGGTGTGAAAGCGGTGAAAAAGAATTTCAAAAAGTGTGACAGGGGATATTTAAGAACATTTTTATGTTGGACTGATAAACAATTCTCAGTCTTCTCTAGACTGACCACATTGAGACAATCAGGATTCCTTTATGTTCATTTACAAATACATAAAATGTATCCTTGTGTGGCATGATAGATTTGGGGCTTGTGATCCAGGCTAATTATGTGGGTGTCGATGTTTCGACCCGACTTGGGCTCCGAGGGTAATTTAGGGCCTCTGCCTGCGGGTCTTCCTCAGGACTGTGGGGAGCAACCTGATTAGGTATGATGTTCATGTCGCACACCCGCGGAGTCTTGCGGGGCGTGGGAGATCCCTCACTGTTTAGTTAAACACGGACACCCCCACGTGTCATTAATTTATGGTTTTCCTGTGCGAACTGCTCAGTTCACGGGTCGCAGGATGCTCTTATCTTATTTTGTTTATTCAAACAGTGCGAGCTTCGACATTTCTGTGTTTTGTTTCATTTTATTTTAATTTTTACTTTTAAACAGAGCACAGTATACTTATAACAATTGTGGTTCAATTGTCCAATTTAGTTAATCGTTGTGACCACATGTAGCGCCATATGTCCAGATATTTTATCTGCTTTCATGCTATTTGGTCATTGGGACGATGTTGGGGACAGTTCTTTTATATGTATTTACACCATTACAAGATGTCTGCTGCACCCAGCACATTAGTCCATCTTTCTATTACTGTTGTTTTCTACATAGCTGCATTGCCATCCGGTAGCCTACATTCACGTGATCAAGCTCGAGGGCGAGCGAAACGCGTTGTGAATAAACGGCGATTTCACCTTGGTACGGAGTTTTGTGTTTCTGAGAGTGCACTTATCTTAAAATTGGTTTTGATGAGATTACGAACCGGATGTCCCTGCCGGTGTGTGCACCACTCTACGTGGGTCCCAAGCTGTCCGGAAGGGGAGAAGCGCTTTTGGATATATATATGGATATATATATATATATATATGGATATATATATATATATATATATGGATATATATATATATATATGGATATATATATATATATATATGGATATATATATATATATATATGGATATATATATATATATATATATATATATATATATATATATATATATATATCCTCTACAGCAAGCCTTACAGCCCTAAGGCAGGGTGCATTATATTACCTGTGTGGATATTTCTGCATTAGCAGATACGCCCCTGTGATGTCTAAGTCGATTCTTGGACATTGCAAGAGAGCAGGGAAGCCACCTTAAGTATATGTACTAAGCACTGGTGATTACAAGTTCCCCAGCCACATTATGGCTTCACTGAAACTAAGAAGCACCCCTAAGCGAGCTGCTGGATGTGCCCTCACTCTAGGAAAGTTCTGCCATCTTGGTGATGGCAGGATTAGGAACACTGGGACAGGGTTATGCCCACTTCCCACAGCAAGTGATCATATAGGGGGCATAGTGACCCCAAGGATAAGTAGCTCATTGGCTCCTACTCTACACTCCCCTAAAATTAGTATTTAGGTGGGTCCCTGACTGTAGAACTTTAGATGCACCTGACTACAGATGAAGAGGACACTGACCAACCGATCAATTCGAGAATTGAAGATTGCTGTGGTGTTCTGTTGCCAAACCCTGCCAGCCTCCTCCAGACTCGACAATTGCAAAGACCCGGCTCATCTAGCAGCTAAGCCTCCTCCAAAAGCCTCGGAGGGTTGCTAGTACTTTGAAAACCGGGAAGCATCTCCCATGGAGTGGAGGACCCACTTCCCTGCATTCCCAAGGCACCGACCGCAACGACCGGTTATATAAAGCTGCTGATCACCGGGTCCACCAAATGTAGTAGCGGACCAGAAGGAGGTCAGCGTACTCAAAGAGGCCGGATCAATCTCCCTGCCAAATTTGGAGATACCAGGCCCCCTACAAGCCTCCCTGCACCCATACCTGGGCTACCGAACCGCTTCTGATTTGCCACCATGAATTTCTGGTCCAGACCAAGAACTGGGACTGCCTATGATGCACAAGAGCCCGTCAACCAACACCCTCTGCACCGGAGCTCCACGGCCGAGGCCCAGGAAACACAGACTGCTCCCCCTTGCTCCCACAGACTGAGCCCCCCATTGAGAGCTTCTGGACTTCTCCCTAAGTCCCCCTTTGCAGCCTATTTCTAGGTGGCCCCCCTCTTTGCCAGTGGTGTAGCGCACAATGCTACCAACCCGTCAAAAACCTCTGCACCCGGAGACACCAGGGCAGGTAAAATCAAATTGCAGGTGGGACTTGGGACCTTGGCCCCCTAACACCTCACGGCCTAAAGGACACCCTTGAAATCCTATTGCAAATACCTGAATGCAGTAAAAACAATTCTCCATAGGAAAAGCATTACCGCGTAAAAACACACTGTTTGCTAACACAGCTAAAAACTGTATAAGCAAAAACTTGAAATGTACTTACCCAATAAAGAAGGTCTTGGTGCTAAAATATATATAAAATAAGTGTTATTTTTCTAAATAGGTTTGGGGTTTCTTTTTCAGTGTGTGTCTCATTTATTGACTGCGTGTGTTCAACAAATGTATTAACACTACCCTCTGATAAGCCTAAACTGCTCGCCCACACTACCACAAAAGAGAGCATTTGGGATTATTAATTTAAACCCTGTACGCCAATAAGGGTCATCTGGACTTTCAGCACAGTTTACCTATTTTTAGTACGCTACATAAAAAGCCAGCTTCCTACAGTGATGAGTTATCAAAAGGGTAAACATAATTCATCTCCTGCCAGCTTTTCAATTCCCAACAAATGACTGATTTACCCAATAACAGGCAGTCACAAAAGGAAGGATAATAAAAAATAATTGCATGAGGTTGTTAATGAGCTTAAACCTCCTTCGCTGTGAAACCGTTGTGAACAAATAGTCAAGAGTCTGGTGCAGACTGTCACACTAGTGATATTTCTGAACTGATACAAGTTCATTCATGCTCACATTGGTTTGATAACCCACACATACAGACTTCAGGGACTCCCCATGGGAGGAAGGGGATGATACATTACAATTGAGATGTAATGAACTGACTATTGTAAACCAGTCCGGTCTGCCTCGGTTTCCTGAATTAAATAAGCACCAAGAACACTTTGCATAATGATTGGCATATGCGGATTGGGAGGACCCAGCATTCCATCAGGATAGGATAGGAAAGGGAGAGAGGAGCTACCTGCATGAGCTGTATGGTGGCAGACTGCTACCAAGAGCAAGCCCAGCAGCAGGGACGGTAGTAGATACCTGGAAGAGATTAAACAGGAAAATGGAATGGAGTAGCTGGCTGACCACAGGACACCGTTGATGGAGGGGTCCAGATTGTGCCCAGTGGTGACCTTGCACGGTTTCAGGGTTGGGACAGCATCGGCCTCTCCACGCTGACGATGTGTGGGATGCCAACCTGGTGGTTCCCTTTGCCTTCTCGAGGAAGCAATATCAGACCAGAGACACAGTGGCTGTGTTATGGTCAGTTAAGACATGCTCTCAGGGAATGTGTGTCACTAGAGGAGGAGACACAAGAAGACTCCCCACTGGAACGAAGCCAGCTAGCTGTGCGGGTTGAAGGAAACTGATCTCAAAGACATATGGTACGGTAATGAGAAATACTAAACCCTCTCTAATGAGATTGCAAGACAGATGGGAGCAGGACCTGGGGAACTAGAGGAGGATGACTGGCAGTAGGCTTTTGGATGTCCAGCGGAGGTGGCCATAAAAGCAAGTTTTTGCCTGAACCCACTCAAAATCATAGACACATACATTGCTCTGTAGAATAGGCAAGGCAAGGGATGCGGACTGCCTGAGAGGTTGTGAGTTGGAAACAAAATACTTTTACACACACTCTGGAGCTGTCCCAGTATACAAGTCGTCTGGGAGGCGGTTAAGGGCTCTCTGGAAGAGGCAACCGAGCTACCCCTGGAGTTACAGCCTTGGATGGCACTGCTGGGCATATGGGGTCCGCAAATCACTCCTATATCAGAATCTTCTTGTGAATCTGGGATACATGGTGGCGATGAGTGACATTTTTCAGAGATAGGTTTCTGGACTTTCATCCCTCTCGGCACCAAGACTGGGAGATGGGAATGGAACCCTGCAAACTTCTGGAAACATAAGTCTATAAAAGGGCAAGGGGGCCAGACTAAATTCTATAAAATCTGGGGAGGATGGGATGCAGGAGTCGTTTGAGAAGGTGACAGAGATGGGTACACGCTTTTGGTACAGGCAAGGAGGGTTGGGGCCAGATGGTCAAACAGTTCTTACAAGCAAGGAAGTTGGGGACTATGGGAAGGATGGTGAGGCAATAAAATTGGGAGATGATGAGGTGAATATTAATTCTGCAATTGTACAGTGCCCTGACTTCAGGGCGACTGAAGTGGTCAAGGGATGTTATGACAAGTTTGTTAATGTGTATGTTGGTATGTATAGAAAAATAAACAAATATTACATTTAAAAAATAAATCTTTAATACTTTTGTGTCTAAACTTTGCAGTGACAACCATGGTCAGTGCCTCTTCCGGGCAATTCGACCACCGGACAACTAACCACCAACACGACATGGAGAACACCGAGGCCACTAAGATGATTGTTCAACTCAACACCCAATACTCTCCCAGCAGACACTGTGCGTAGCTACAGGCTCCAAAAAGTTGGACTCTGCTCGGGGGCATAGGTCTGTCGTGGTATTAAAAGAAATATATTCCCTAAAAATAGTGAGCCTATTGCTTTACGGTTCTGAAATAATGGTGGAAGCAGGTATATCACACCTGCAAACAGTAGAAATGGCTCTTCGGAAAAACTGGTGAACCCCTTCAAAAAGCTCAATTAGCAGTGTGTATAGACTTGAATTGACCCTTGTTAACATTGAACAAAGATACTGGCAGAGACTTTTAAACCATAAAGCTAAATTATGATCATCACCTATGGCTCATTTAGGTATTTGCCAAAATACCAGTTCCAATTGAGGGGCGTAATCCGTTAGATTATGAACCTATGTAATATATTGCAGGCCATAAATTTGACCTCAGCTATTACTCATAATGAACTGCAATTGAGTGTTAGTAAAAGAATGTTAAAATATCATTCTCTACAATCAGATATTAAAGATTGCAGGTAGAGACCACAGGTTGTCCACTTACTACACAGAGATCATAAAGGCAAGCTACAACAGGATATAAAAGACATAAAAGCAAAAAATACTCGACGTTGGATGCTTAAGTTGAGAATAGGTCCAGTGCTGTTATTTATAAAGTGGAACTACAGCACTGTGATCTCGAACAAGGATCACCAAATTGAGGATCTCTACCCGTGCTGCGCACTGTGCACTTTAACCCTATGTCATATTTTAATTTTATAAAGTCGTTTGAAATGTGAAATAAATAAATTTATATTACCAGTTGTTAGAGAGCTTAATCTACGACAAACACAAGATTTACGATTTTTAATAATAGGAAGTATCAATATCAATCTATGCTATAGGTTTGGCACTTTTTTAGAAAAGGAAAACAGTAGGCTAAGTAAAGAAGGTGAATTTTACCTATATTAATGGTTAGTGCCAGTGGTGATAAAAAATAGAATATGTGATATAAATCCGGTTGTATTTTTTTAAAAAAAATTATATTGGTGTTATTATGCTTAGTGATGTTATCACGATAACTATGAAGTTAAATAATATTTTATTAATTAATTTATTCCATCTATTCTATAATGTACACTCAAGGTCAATATATACTAAATAAAGCAAGGTGCACTTTCTTGGAGTAGAGCAATGCGAATGTCAGTTTGACAATGTGGGTATGGTTCTGTTATATTTTATGTGAAAGCAATAGTAATGTTTGTGCGCTTCGTTTGGCTCAAATCAAACAAAAAATAAATAAACGAATAACAATAAATAAATAAAATACAGACCCAGTTGTAGTACTGCACCCCTGCTTTCGTGCACACATATCAAAAACCACTGCTTAACACTACTGTGTTACTGAGTTATTCCCTAGATATGCAGAAACACTGCAAACACCATAAAACCTATTAAAGTTTCTGAGTAAATTACCTCAAAATAATGTCTTATCTTTCTATAAAATAACATTGTTTAAATATTGTATTTATTGTGTGTGATGTATGTACTACCTGAACTAGTTGATCTATACAACATCACCTTCCGAGAGTAAACCTTGACTGTTCAGCTTCCCAATCCCCTGAAAGTCAAACCCTAATGAGAAAAAACATTTAACAGTTCAACAAACTCCAAACAGTATCTGGTCCCTGTGTTTTCAAGGAAAGGAGTAGTACGAGCAAAAAAATTGCCTACTACCACAGGTCCTTGCAACTGGCAGGACAGTTATTAATTGGCCACTGCCAGAAGGTTCATGATCATCAACTGTAGAAAAGTGCCCCTTTTTGACAAAGTCAACCTCAAATTTTGCCTGGTAAATGATGCAATTTTGACAGAAGCACAGGGTTCCTGCTATACAGGTCTCCAGTGACCGATCGCTTTCCTTAAACTGTACAATTGTTCCCCCAATTGGCAATACCGTTAGCGCCCCTATAAGTCCTTTGTAAAAGGTACACCTGGTACCTAGGGCATAGATGCTAAAGAGAGTACCTAAGTGCTGCAGCATGTATTGTGCAACTCTAAGGGACCATTCATCACTCATGCAAACTGCCATATCAGGCTGTGTGACATGATGCAGACACAAGTGAAGACACAATACGGAAAACCTCCTGTGTGCCTGCAGACTCTGCATGTACTATATGTAAGTCACCCCTAGTAGGCCTTACAACCCAAAGGCAGGGTGCATTATATTACATGTGAGGACATATCTGCATGAGCAGATATGCCCCTGTGAAGTTCAAGTTGATTTCTGGACATCACCAGTGAACAAGGAAGCCATCTTGAGTATGCGTACTGGGCATTGGTGATCAAGAGTTCCCCAGCTACATGAAAGTTTCACTGAAGCCAAAGCTATTTGGTATCACACATCTTGTATGGAATAATAAACCCACACTAATTCCAGTGATGGAATTATTAATACATGTACTCAGAGGGTACCTTAGAGGTACCCCCTGAAAGCCTACCAACCTCTAGTGTGCTGGCTGACTGGTGTAGACCAGCCTGCCACCACAGACTGGTTTCTGAATCCCTTCTCTTTCCCCAGCAGGTAAGTGCCCACGCTCTCCGAGGGTGGAAATAATGCCGTCTCTGGCCGTAGGTGTTGTCACCTCCTCCAAGCAGGATGGCTAATAATTAGCATTTCAAGACCGGAGGCTTCAATGGCCTCCACCACTTTTGATATGCGACCCCTGCTTACCCCAGACCTGGGAAGATGCCCTGAGGCCCATTTAGAACCAGGATAGGCAGGAAATTAGCTAGTCAGGAGGCATGTTCACTATCAGGACAGTTCCAGCCCAAGTGGGCTCCCTGATGTGAACATGAAAACTAGAATTCCACCATCTTGGTTTTTGGTGGAATTAGGCTCATTGGGGCAGGATTATGCCCGCTTTCCACAGGAAGTGGTCATAAAGGAAGTATACTAACTCTAAAGGTAAGCAGCCTATTGGCTACTACCCGTCACTCCCCTTAACACTCCTAAATTAAGTATTTAGGTGGCACCCCTGATGCCAGGAACTCATATGATGTCCCTTTTTCGTCATGGTGAGACCCCATGTCCTGTAGTGAGTCAAAAAATTGTCATCAAACAAACTGTAAAATTCATCATTTGAATGGAAGGGTCGTTTTAAAACTTTTATGTAAACCAGATTGAGGTTGTCAATCTGGTTTTGTCATTGGTGTTGGAAACCCTTGTTCCTTTGTTTACAGTTGTATACATTTATATGGTTGTTTCTCTGTATATGCTTTTTTGGCTGTTTTATGTGGGACATGTTATATTGTCTGTATGTATACATGTTTTTGGATAATACAAATATCATCACAACTGTTTCTCTGTTTTGAATCATTACTTGTGCAAGTTCCCCGTGTTAAGTCTTCCCCGAATGCACCCTACCATATTTTGACCTTTCCCATTGCGCTTTTGTTTACTGAAGTATACAAATGATTGTCCAAAAGGAACCACATTTTATGTAAAAGAAGGACCAACCACAGCTGCACAGCACCAATACCCGGGGCACCGGACCCCTTGCAGCAACCAAAGACACTGAGCAGCCGTTGAGAGGCGTGAGCACAGCATAGACCCACTTTCAGAGTAGCCCAGCTGTCCTGATCTGTGCACCCTCAACTGGTGAGCCCAACAACCTCAAGGACCTGCGACGCACTGCCCAGCCGACCCAACCACTCTGCACCTGAGCACCACAGCCTGGGTTCCCAAGCACCTACTGTGCTTTCTGCTAGCAGGCCCCTTGTGAACAGAGCTCTTCATTGAGAGCTCCCCGACTTGCCCCAAGTCCCCCTCTGCAGCAATCTTTTTGATGGCCTTCCTCTCTCGTTCTGTGTAGCATGTAAGGCCTAGTAAATCAAAAGGGAGTGGATCACTAGTCCCAAAGAACCAGGGTGTGCAAGGACAGTAAAGGTACTGTTTTAAAAACCCTCCATAAAGAGTCTCTTCAACAACACCTTTTTCTTTTTTAATCCCCTTGTGCACATTTCTAAATAATTTGCATCAATGTCATCAATTCCGCTGTTCTACCTACATAGAATCGGTAATCACCACTCCTTACCGCTCAGTTTCCTAAATTCTACATGGCCCATCTCGGAGTAGTCTTTCGACTATTTCTACGCGGTCCATATCAGATATAACGCGAGCTCTGAGGTCCTACCGGCAGTACCGGGTCGACTAGGGCAGAGCCAGCACAGAAGCCGCGTCCAGCGCTGAAGAGGTTAGCGAGATGATGGACTGAACTTCACTACAGAACCGTAATGTATTTCTTGGTCCAAGTTTGACAGTTCAAACCCTGCGTTTCTTCTTTATTATCCTTGTAGAGCGCGAGCGACCGCCCTACTCCACACCCGCTGTTACCCACAGTAACGGGAAACAGGTACGGAAGCCCATTCAAATCACACGCGCCGCCTCCGTTTTTGAGCACCAGTTACTAATAATTCCATCAATATATCCCGGTTATATTTATATTTATATTTACTCGCACTATGCAACATCAGGCAGCGCTAATGCTGAATCTAATTTACAAGCTGCTGTAAGCTTCTAAAATTCATACGTAAGCTTCAACTACTCTGCGTAAAATATAAAAGCTGCCATGAGTACGTAAATTAACCGCTTCTGAGCTAATCGAAAAAACATGAGCGCTACTAAGACATCTGTGAATACCTAAGCACAGTCTTTAATGAACACAGATCTACTGTCATGATTACGCGCCTTTGCACTTCCCCAAGTAGACTCCTTTTTTAACACGCGCTTGCGAGTTTTGGACAACAAAGGCTGTCAGTACTGTCATCCTGATCTAATAATGAGTCTCTTTATACATTCAGCTGTACTATTGATACAATCACATATGAGCGCTCTGTACACCTTATATGACAAGATGGAATGTGGAATCTCTTACGAGTTGCTGAAGGAGGGACGAATTTTGCCATACGAAATATGGGACACATTTAGTGTCTTGACTCTAAAAATTGCCATTTTCCAGTTGCTGCAGACAACCTTATAGACTTATAGACTTAAAGGAACTGTTTGTGTATAGTTGGCTGTCTGTTTTTGACAAATGTGTTATGACAATCTGTTTTTATCTCCACAACTGATTATTTTAACAAGGTCTGTTTTTCTTTCCTTCCCCACCTTACTTCTTGAAACTACTTTTACAGGCTCAAATTGCATAGTTACCTTTGGGAATAATTAACCCATAAATCAATTCACCCTAAAGATCCTGTTAATATTCAGGTCTTTGTTTCACCTCCTAGGTCCTGAAGAAAGCCCACGTGACCCTTCGGGGCACAACAAGGGCTGAAACATGTCGACCTTTTTAATGGCACCTTAGAATGCACAGGGTCTTAACTCACCCTGAGTGCACACTGACTAAACGCACTAACATCTAGTACAATTAAAGATTTTTTACTAGCTCTGTTGGTTTTTAATTATCTCCATTTTTTTCACCACTGAACACTTCACCAAACTCACTCTCATTTTTTATTTTACGATCACTACCAAAACAACCAGTGGCACGATCTCCAGGTGGAGAAAGCATAACAGCAAACCCAATGATGATGCTGTCACGTTACTAATAACGAAGCGGAGAATGAAAATATACCGCTAACATCCGAAACGTTTATAACGTGATTGAGGGTTTTTAAAACAGTACCTTTACTGTCCTTGCACACCCTGGTTCTTTGGGACTAGTGATCCACTCCCTTTTGATTTACTAGATACTTATGACAAGGAAGCTGAGTGGATCAGCAGATCTTCCTTCTCCCTCCAGTTTGATTACTATAATATTTAGCAGCGTGCAGCTGTGGGAGTTTCCCCTCCCCCCCCCATTTTTTACGTCCTTCACCCAAGACACTGCCTGTGGTAAGTCATCATGTCCGAGAATCTAGGCTTGAGCTACTCCACGGAAGAAATTAATGCGATTCTGTCCCTTCCTTCGCTACTACATGACAGAGATATCACACAGACCCTAGCCCAGACTACAGACTGGGATGAGCTATCAGAAACAAAGAAAGAACAAGTGCGCACAGCCATCCATGGCGTAATTATGACAGAGTACCTACGCGCCAACGCAGCACCAAGAGGACTTTGGGTAAACAATGCCCCACGCATTTTCCTTCAAGACCTAGTCTTTCGAAAAGATTGGTCTTCCATCTCTTGGAAGTGCACCCGAGATTACCTAGTTCTCATAATAAAAACCGCCACACGCCTTACAGAAGAATTGACGATCAAAATACAAATACTAGAAACGAAAATCAAGAGCACGGTACAGCTAACTGTATATAAAAAAAGGTTAGAAGAAATCAATAAAGAGATGAACGAAACAAAGGACTACATCACACAGAACAAGATCCAAAAATTAGGGAAGGATCTGAAAAAATTCTCAATGGAAAAAATGCACCCTTACAGTGCAGATGATTACAAGATCCCGGATGACACTTTTGACAACTCAAGTATTTCAAGCACAGGTTCAACGAATAATGGCTCTGACTGGAGTGGAGAAGAATCCTATACACCGAGGAGGAACAGAGGTCAATACAGACGCCAAAACAGAAGAAGACCAAACACCTGGTTCAATCCCTACTTTGGCACACAGACACCTCAAATGCCCTTTACACCTTTCAATCCCAACCTTCCAGCCTGGGCAAACCCTTTCTATCCAGGTCCTCCACCTATGGGCCCTCCAGTAATGCCTGACATGGGATCCAACTACACGCATAGACCGCCTTTTTTAGGGAGAGGCCAGACAACCCACAGGACAAGACGCAAAGGGGTCACCTGGTCAGACCAACAACACCAAGTCCACACGAGGAGCATGACGGGCGCAAAAGCGGGAACAAGCACAACAACCTGATTTTCAACCTCACCAACGTAAGACTTACCAAAGAACAAGAGGATGTTCTTAACAAAGGTCTTAGTTACGTACCCACACCACCCGTAGACATCTTTAGACTCCAGTGTGAAATGGCTGAATTCTGCAGGAAGATCAAGCTGAAAGCTTTCTTCAATGGAAAAGAAGAAACAACGAAGGACGGCGATACGACACTCCGCCGTAAATCCAACTTCTGCCCACTTAACCACCAAGTTCCAGTAGAAGTACTAGCCTTCGAACAGGCCATAATGAAAGAAGTGGGTGATCTGAAAGACCAAACCAGAAGACCTTTCAAGAATATAACTAATGCTGAACAAAGAGCACTAGATACATTACGACAAGACCAAGAGCTAGTAATTAAACCAGCGGACAAGGGAGGTGGCATTGTGCTTCTCAGTAAAGAAGGCTATCATCAACAGTGCATCGAATTACTCTCTGACGAAAAATTCTACGAAGTCATCAGGACAGACCCGACCCAACGCTTACAGAACACCATTGCCATCATGGTCGATGAAGCAGAAACCAACAACTGGGTCTCCAAGACTGAAGCGGAGTTTCTGATAACCAAGACACCAAGAATGCCTTACTTTTATTCTTTACCTAAAATCCACAAAGAACGACGCCCACCACCCGGACGTCCGATTGTCTCTGGAATCGGTTCTAGTTTAGAACCATTGTCACAATTTGCTGACCACTACTTGCGACCATTAGTACAAAAAACTCCCACCTATTTGAAAGACACAAAAGATCTACTTAACCACTTACAGAGCCTACAATACTCACAGGACAGAATGTTACTAGTGGGACTTGACATCGAAAGTCTGTACACGAGCCTTCCGCAACAGAAAACCCTGGAGACCTTAGAGACCCTTCTCTTCAGCCAACAATGGGAACACAAGACACCGAGACATTTCGTACTTGAGTGCTGTAGGTTAGCACTTACAGAAAACCATTTTGAATACAACAAAATCATGTATAAACAGCGCCATGGTACTTCAATGGGCAGTACCTTTGCGCCGAGTGTAGCGGGGCTCTATGTCAGCAATTTTGAAACCACATACATCCATGACCCCTCCAATCCCTTCCTGAGCCAAATCGTGTTCTGGAAGCGATATATAGATGACGTGCTTCTGATATGGGAAGGAAATAATGAAGATCTGAGCGAATTCCACCAATGGCTCAATACCAGGGATGACTGCTTGAAATTTACATACACAGCGGATCCCAACAAACTTGACTTCCTAGATGTCACTATCTTCAACGATGGGGACAATCTACAAACTAAGACCTACTTCAAACCCACAGCTAAGAACAGCCTGTTATCATTCAACAGCTTTCACCCACGTCCATTGAGGGAAAACCTCCCGTATGGACAGTTCCTACGACTCAGAAGAAACTGCAGCAACATCAGAGACTACAAAAGCCAGGCAATGGAACTAAGTGAAAAACTACAAACCAGAGACTACCCCATACACATTATCAATAAATGCCAGAAAAGGGCAAGGAATCAGCCAAGAGAGATCCTCCTAGACACCACAGTAAAGGAATCCACCTTGGATCAGCTGACATGTGTTAGCACTTATAGTACTGTGACAAACGAGATCAAGAAAATCGTCAACAAGAACTGGCGAACTCTGACTTCGGGAAACTTGAAATGGCCAAAACCCAGATTCTCAAATAAAAGAACAAGGAACCTTAAAGACATACTCGTACACACAAGACCTTTGGAAAAACCAGCCACGAAGATACAACAAGGCCTCTGGCACAACACACCGGTCACAGGACACTTCCCGTGCGGGTCATGCTCAGTTTGCCACCTGACAACAGCAACCAGAAATTTACAGCTATCACCCAACCTAAACTGGACCATAAGAGCGCACACTAACTGCAATACCACCCACGCTATCTACATGATCACGTGCCCATGCGGCTTGCGCTACATTGGAATGACCTGCAGGAAAGTTAAACAACGACTCTGCGAACATCGCAGCAACGTCAAGTGCAAGAGAAGCACTACGAAGATGAGCAATCACTTCCTGGAACAAGGACATACTGTCAACGACCTACGTTGGGTAATCCTAGAAACCCTTGCTAACAAGAACAACCAAGCAGAGAAAGTTTTGTTCGAAAAAGAACAAAGATGGGTCCACAGACTTTCAACGAATACCCATGGTTTGAATGACAATATACCATGGTTGAGTATATTGAGAAAATAATGTTCTGACCCCCTGTCTTTCAAGACTTCATTGCCAATACTTGAGAATCTGGCTAAATATATATCACCCTCTAAAAAGCTTAAGGGTTGATGTATATGATCGAGCATATGTAGTCCCTTATGAGGACACACGCTGCTGACAATGATTTAAAGGTGACCATCAGGCATGTTCATAGCGCCTTCTCCATAAAGAGTCTCTTCAACAACACCTTTTTCTTTTTTAATCCCCTTGTGCACATTTCTAAATAATTTGCATCAATGTCATCAATTCCGCTGTTCTACCTACATAGAATCGGTAATCACCACTCCTTACCGCTCAGTTTCCTAAATTCTACATGGCCCATCTCTGAGTAGTCTTTCGACTATTTCTACGCGGTCCATATCAGATATAACGCGAGCTCTGAGGTCCTACCGGCAGTACCGGGTCGACTAGGGCAGAGCCAGCACAGAAGCCGCGTCCAGCGCTGAAGAGGTTAGCGAGATGATGGACTGAACTTCACTACAGAACCGTAATGTATTTCTTGGTCCAAGTTTGACAGTTCAAACCCTGCGTTTCTTCTTTATTATCCTTGTAGAGCGCGAGCGACCGCCCTACTCCACACCCGCTGTTACCCACAGTAACGGGAAACAGGTACGGAAGCCCATTCAAATCACACGCGCCGCCTCCGTTTTTGAGCACCAGTTACTAATAATTCCATCAATATATCCCGGTTATATTTATATTTATATTTACTCGCACTATGCAACATCAGGCAGCGCTAATGCTGAATCTAATTTACAAGCTGCTGTAAGCTTCTAAAATTCATACGTAAGCTTCAACTACTCTGCGTAAAATATAAAAGCTGCCATGAGTACGTAAATTAACCGCTTCTGAGCTAATCGAAAAAACATGAGCGCTACTAAGACATCTGTGAATACCTAAGCACAGTCTTTAATGAACACAGATCTACTGTCATGATTACGCGCCTTTGCACTTCCCCAAGTAGACTCCTTTTTTAACACGCGGTTGCGAGTTTTGGACAACAAAGGCTGTCAGTACTGTCATCCTGATCTAATAATGAGTCTCTTTATACATTCAGCTGTACTATTGATACAATCACATATGAGCGCTCTGTACACCTTATATGACAAGATGGAATGTGGAATCTCTTACGAGTTGCTGAAGGAGGGACGAATTTTGCCATACGAAATATGGGACACATTTAGTGTCTTGACTCTAAAAATTGCCATTTTCCAGTTGCTGCAGACAACCTTATAGACTTATAGACTTAAAGGAACTGTTTGTGTATAGTTGGCTGTCTGTTTTTGACAAATGTGTTATGACAATCTGTTTTTATCTCCACAACTGATTATTTTAACAAGGTCTGTTTTTCTTTCCTTCCCCACCTTACTTCTTGAAACTACTTTTACAGGCTCAAATTGCATAGTTACCTTTGGGAATAATTAACCCATAAATCAATTCACCCTAAAGATCCTGTTAATATTCAGGTCTTGGTTTCACCTCCTAGGTCCTGAAGAAAGCCCACGTGACCCTTCGGGGCACAACAAGGGCTGAAACATGTCGACCTTTTTAATGGCACCTTAGAATGCACAGGGTCTTAACTCACCCTGAGTGCACACTGACTAAACGCACTAACATCTAGTACAATTAAAGATTTTTTACTAGCTCTGTTGGTTTTTAATTATCTCCATTTTTTTCACCACTGAACACTTCACCAAACTCACTCTCATTTTTTATTTTACGATCACTACCAAAACAACCAGTGGCACGATCTCCAGGTGGAGAAAGCATAACAGCAAACCCAATGATGATGCTGTCACGTTACTAATAACGAAGCGGAGAATGAAAATATACCGCTAACATCCGAAACGTTTATAACGTGATTGAGGGTTTTTAAAACAGTACCTTTACTGTCCTTGCACACCCTGGTTCTTTGGGACTAGTGATCCACTCCCTTTTGATTTACTAGATACTTATGACAAGGAAGCTGAGTGGATCAGCAGATCTTCCTTCTCCCTCCAGTTTGATTACTATAATAGCATGTAAGGCCACCAACTCGACCAGCACCTCTGCACCCGGGTGCCCCAGAGAAGGTAAACTGTAACTGCTGGTGGTACTTTGGACCTTACTAAGCTACCACATTAAGTCCTGAAGCGGACCCCCGGAAACCTACTTCAAGTACCTGAACGCCGTATATGTCTTTTTCACCCATAGGAAAACACTGCGAGTAAGCCGTGTTGCCAGCTAAGTGGAGTGTGGCCATGCACTGGCGTTCCCCCACAGGTCCCCCGCTCGCGGCATGGGTGGGAGCAATACACAAATGGGCTGCAGCAGAGGAAGAAGCGTTGCGGTAGGTGAGGGGGGTACGCAAGCATCCCATCTCCATGGAGTGTGCCCTATTACTACACCGCTTCAAGCAATCGAATCCTGGTGAGGACCCAGGCGCTGGCGTGCATACGCCAACGGACCCACAACCACAGGTTCAGACCACAAACGAACATACCAGACCTTCCCCGGTAGCGTGATCATACCGCTGTCAGTAGTACCACACACTACATCACACTAGACGGCCGAATATTGGAGCTAGACCGACACAGCTATATTGACTAACGAGACACGTAACACCCAGGCGCCTAATCCGACATCTGACATCAGTACCCGAAAAATTCCATGAACCATTGCCCAGTTTTTATACCCCTGTTCTATGCGGCATGCACACAACCTGAGACCCCAAGGTTTACAAAATGTCTATCGACCATCCCCCTTTTTCTGAATAGTGCTATATTGTGATATGAGATGTAAACATGCAATCCAACTGAATGTATTCTATCCTTACTATTTGTCATGGTAAACTATAAATGCCAATAAAAATACGTTATAAAAAAAAATGATAAAAAAAGGAACAAGCTTTGGCATAGCCAATCGGTCTCGCCTTTGGGACCTTATAAGTGTTTAGCAATGCAACAGTTGCATAACTAAATACTTATAAGGTCCCCAAAGCGAGACCTATTGGCTATGCAAAGCGGCCGCGAAAGTGAAAGTAATCGCGGTAAAGCGCGGCGCGCACGTGCACTGTGGCTCTAGGCTGGCCTGGTAGCACTTTTTGGAGCCCTCTCAATAAGTCTCGCCAGACCAGCGCATGCGCTGGGTCAGGCGAGACCTAAAAAAGGAAGACACTGCGAGTAAAGACGCATTTAAGTGAAAATTTTACCTACCTGTGAAATTCGACATTTCAAAAATTACTTACTTTCTTACGATATTCTTGGTAGCAAAATTTACATAAGAATAGGAGTTATTTTTTCTAAATTGGTCTTGGATTTATTCTTTGTGTGTGTGTCTCATTTATTGCCTCAGAATACAACAAATGCTGAGCACTACCCTCTCATAAGCCCAAACTGTTTGCCAACACTACCATAAAGAGAGTATTTAGTGTTATAATTTTTGCCTCTGTAAACCAATAAGGGTTGCCATGATTCTCTGCACAGTGTTCCTCATTTTTGGTGCACTATTTAGATAGCCAGCTTCCTACATCAACCAGTCCAGTTTTTTAATTTAGTCTACAGCACTCTACATGATAATAAAGGGACATCTTGCAGCAAAGAACGGGAGACTCCCATTCAATCAAACTGGATTCACAAGGAGCCAGGGCACACTAACTAACTTCATAGCTGTGGGCTTGATACTCAGCAGAGCAGAGCAAAGGCACCAGGTACACCTATGCGTTTTGTCACCTTCAGGGCAACCTTCGACTGTGTTCCACGTAACAGGCTGTGCGCCAAGCTTAAGCAATGGGGAATTCCACCCAAAATCCTGCAAGCAATCAGGCTGCTATACACAGATATGTGGGTTAAACTCAAGATCGGAGATGGTACTCAGCTGTCAAGGAAAGTCAAAACATCTTCCTGTTTAAAACAACATTGTGTTTTATTTGGAACCACTTTTATTCAATTTAAGTATTGCAGACCCTTCCACAGAACTGGACCTGCAGATATCCCACGTCCAGTGTCTGGGTGGCCAGCAAGTGTCAAACATCCTGTATGCCGATGATCTACTACTTCTCAGCAACACAAAAAAAGTCCTACAGAGGCTACTTAATTGCCTCGGCACATATGCAGATAAAAACGAGCTGGAAGTAAACCGTAAAAAAACAGAAGTGATTGCATTCAACTGCTGCATTTAAAAAAAGCGCAATTGGCATCTCAGTGGAAAAACAATCGACAAAGCAATGATCTATGTGTATCTAGGAGTCAAAAAAGATGCAAGAGGCACATTTGCACCCCATAGAGGCAATTAAAGGGAAAGCACAGGCACTTAATCTTACTTTTTCTACAATGGCAAGATCCATCCGAGGCCATAACCTGAAACCACTGGCGGCAGTATTGAAGAATAATTTGTTACCAACTCTTGCGTATAGATCACAAGTAATGTTAGGTGCCGAGGCCAAACTTTTAGATAAAATACTGATAAGATCATATAAACAAACCTTTCAATTACCCAGATCTGCATCGCCCGCTCAAATTCGATTGAAGTTTTCATTAACAAAACAGACACTCGCCAGGCCCACGGCATATGTTAAATGCTACCACAAACTACAATCCTCCACAGATGACACCCTGGCTCATCAAGTCTGGTCTGAAATAAATCTTCGAAAGGGGAATGGCGAATACAAAAAATATCTTGAGAGTAGCATAGAGAAGCTCGAAATGGGCGACCTATAGAACACAAGTACATCAGGGCAAGCTTTCAGGAGATCAGTAAAGAAATCAATAAAATTACAAAGGAAAACTGTCCAAGTGGTCTCAAGGGTGGCTGGCCTTGAAATCTTATGCTACCCTAAGAGAATCCCTCCTTCTGGAAGCAACCTAAGATTGGAAGATAAAACAGAGCTTATTAGCACGAAGACTTGGTGATATCCCCATGTTAGATTATCTTCCAAAATGGAGGGAAGAGGAGCAAGCAGAGGTTAAGAACTGCTGTCTGTGCCATCAGGCAGAAGAAACTTTGCAGCATGTTAAATGTATTTGTCCTGCCCTGGCCACGCAGCGAAAAGTCTGCGGACAAAAAGAGTTTAACAACCTGAGTGTCAGGACCTGTAGATTTGCTCTGATGGAGTCATTGGATCCAAAGAATACAATGGTGAACATTAGACTGGTACAAATGTAAAAGCCTTGTCAAAACACATGAACAGACATAGGTGGGGTAGAGGGAGAGGTGAAGAAGGCCTCCGCTAAGATCTTCTGGGTGTACTACGTACTGGCGGGCTGCTAGGGAAACTGAACATCAGTTGCTTTCTATCCCGTTAGACTAAGTATAAATTGAACATCATCTCGTCTGTCCCTGGATTATCTGCACTTTATGCATAAATTGGCACGATTGTAATAATATTTTAGCGGGCTGCTAGGGGCCACAAGCTCTGCTGTCTTTATGTCCAGAAAGTCAAACAGCACCTTCAAACCTCCTCCTTTCTGGTAGCTAAATATCAGTAACTTCTACGTAAATTTGCACACCACACTGGCTTCGCTAGCTTTTTGAGCATTATGCACATTTTGCACCTTATGTGAAACCGACGAGTGTATATGCAGCAAATTCTGTATTAATGACTGCTCCCAAAATGGGAATTAATGTGTTTTTAGATTCTGTATTTACTTGTTTTACTGTGTATGCTCTTCTGTAGAAGTTTATTGTTTTAATTGACTAATAAACACATTATACTACTACTACCACTCTGCAAGACCCAACTTATGCAGAAAGGTGAAACTATTAAGCCCAGAATATGAAGAACCTTTGATTAAAAACTCAAAACTAACTCAAGGTGACACATATAAATGGAGCTAATTATCAGCTCATGCTCAAAAGAGGTTTGAAGAGATCATTCGCCTAAGGAACTGCTAGTAACAATACAGAGCACTGTACAATAGGCAACTTGTGCTTTTCTATCTGAAATCAGGACTGAATGAATTTAATGGTTTCTCATTTAATCAAAACGGATAGAAAAATAGCAATAATATGTGGTTGGTTAAAAAAATAATATCCATTTTACCGACTTCTCAAAAAAATTGAAAGGATAAAGAAGGGTTATGACAATACCCAAAGGAAAATGCCTTTTGCCCCTAGCCAAAGAAGCCACAAATAGCCATGAACTCATCACCAAGTCTGAATACAAAAAATACGGGTTGTAGTACCATACCAAATTTAAGGTAAGGTGAGATGCTATTCATTTTCCAAACCCTTCACTGGAACCGGTATGTACGGTGCACCTAGACTATCCAGTTTTGGGTTTACTGATATTAACTGATCACAACCCACCGAAAAGGAGACATCCCTCATCTGTGTAAACATGTAAACACTTGCACAACCACAAACTTAGATGCCATATAAAGAAAGGTAAGTGAGAGCGAATTAGTTCTTATTTATTCTTGAAGGGGCCAACTTAATGTAACTGTTATACAAGGTAGCAGCAATAAAGACAGATCTAAGATTATTCTGCATTCGTTTTGTTGTTTAGGGAGGTCACTGAAATATTGTTTCTTCTTCCCTTTGTTTCCTCCAGTTTGTGTGCAGGGATTAAATGTACAGGACTTAGAAGTATGTTTTAGGTATGGTATAATTATTTTACACACTGTAGATAATCTCAGAATATTGAAATCATATTAGATATTTAGCTAGTGTTCAATTATGAATATGCTACTTACCAGTATGCATCTGTTCTTGGCATGTAGGGCTGCTGACATTCATATCTGTGCATAGATCGCCGCCTAGTGTTGGGTCTGGATGTTTGCACGTTGTTGTCCTGGAAGAGTCTTCGAAGTATACTGAGATAGGTGACTCCTCCCCTGGACCACAGTGCGCATGGGCATCCTCTCCATCCTCAGATTGTTTTTCGCCATTGTGGCAGTGATGGAGTAGATATAGAAAGTGATGACCATGCTATGCAGTAATTCTGAGAGCTGCAGCTGCTACAGGCGCCGGGGAGGAGGGCGGGCGATATGAATGTCAGCAGCCCTACATGCCAAGAACAGATGCATACTGGTAAGTAGCATATTCAGTTCGAGGCATGTGAGCTGCTGAATTCATATCTGTGCATAGAATATATAGCAGTACCTCCCATTAGCGGCGGCCACCAGTGCCAGCTGCAGCGGTCTGAAAAAGAGTTTTGAGAACAGCCTGTCCTACAGCTGCCTGCTGTTTTGAGTGTACATCTACACAATAGTGTTTGGTAAATGTATGTATAGTGGACCATGTGGCTGCTCTACATATATCATGTAAAGGAATGTTTCCCAGGAAAGCCATGGAGGCCCCTAACTTACGTGTTGAGTGGGCCCGTGGGGGAATCGTTAATGTGCGTTTAGCCTTTTGATAGCAAATTTGAATACATTTAACGATCCATCTGGCTATACCTGCCTTGGAGATTGCGTTGCCTTTGTGTTGTGGGGAAAAGGCGACGAAAAGTTGTTTCGTTTTCCTAAAGTTTTTAGTTCTGTCTATGTAGAACATGAGGGCTCTTTTGACGTCTAGTGTATGGAGCATTCTTTCAGCGACATTTTGTGGATTCTGAAAGAAAACAGGCAGTTCAATGGTTTGATTCATGTGGAACTGCGATATTACTTTAGGCATGAATTTGGGGTTGGTACGTAGTACGACCCTGTTTGCGTGAACCTGTATGAATGGCTCTTGAATGGTTAGTGCCTGGAGTTCACTAACTCTTCTCAACGAAGTGATTGCTACTAGGAAAGCCACCTTCCAGGTGAGGAATTGAATCTCACATGAGTGGAGAGGTTCGAAGGGTGGACCCATCAGTCGGGTGAGGACCAAGTTGAGGTTCCACACTGGTGCTGGTGGGTGTCTTGGGGGAATCACTCGTTTAAGTCCCTCCAAGAAGGCTTTGATGGCAGGCACTCTGAATAAAGAGAGGTGCTGCCTGTTTTGGAGATAGGCTGCTATTGCGGTTAAATGGATACGTATTGAGGTGTATGCCAGATTGCATCGGTATAGGTGTAAGAGGTAACAGATTATGTTTTGAGTGGATGAGTCTAGCGGGTTAATGTCATTGTTATTACAATAAATGACAAACCTCTTCCATTTGGCTGCATAGCAAGCTCTGGTAGTGGGTCTCCTAGCTTCCTTAATGATGTCCATACAGTCAGGTGGCAGGTTTAGGTGGCCAAACTCTAGGACCTCAGGAGCCAGATTGCCAGGTTCAGCTGTTGCGGATCTGGGTGCTGAATTTCTCCATGGTTCTGTGTCAAAAGCGCGGGTTTGATCCGCAGCCTTTGATGCGGCACCACGGAAAGCTCCAGAAAGGTGGTGTACCATGGCTGGCGTGCCCATGTTGGAGCAACCAGGATGTGTGTCAGTGAGTGCTGTCGCAGTTTGCATGCCACTAGCGGTATCAACGGCGCTGGGGGAAAAGCGTACGCAAATCTGCCGGACCAGTTCATCCATATCGCATTGCCCTGCGACTGTGGATGTGGGAACCTGGCG
The DNA here is from genome assembly GCF_964204655.1 of Triturus cristatus. Classification (NCBI taxonomy): domain Eukaryota; kingdom Metazoa; phylum Chordata; class Amphibia; order Caudata; family Salamandridae; genus Triturus; species Triturus cristatus. The sequence goes on along the minus strand of NC_140592.1, from coordinate 269,993,725 downwards.
GCAAAGCTTTGGCATTTTGCGTTTTCCCTTGTGGCGAATAGGTCTATCTCTGGATGACCCCACTGCTGGAAGTACGGTTGGAGTACTGATGGGTGTAACTCCCACTCGTGCATTTGGTGGCTGTGTCTGCTGAGCAGATCCGCCATCTGGTTGTCCTTGCCGGGGAGGTGTTCCGCCATGAGGAATATGTTCCTCTGAATGGCCCACTTCCACATGCTCTGAGCCAGATGAGACAACTGTGGAGAGTGTGTTCCTCCCTGCTTTTGTATGTAGTACATGGCAGTCATGTTGTCCGTCCGGATCAACACGACCTTGTTGCACAGGTGTACTTTGAATGCTTTAATAGCCAGGAAGATTGCCATCAGTTCCAGAAGGTTGATGTGCATCTTCTTTTGTTGTGTAGTCCATAGTCCCTGCACTGTGTAATTGAGTACATGGGCTCCCCATCCCTGGAGAGACGCGTCCGCTGTCAGTATTATTTGTGGAACAGGCTCTTGGAACGGTCGGCCCTTGCAAAGGTTTTGTGGATTCCACCAATGCAGAGAGTTGTATGCCCGACCGCTCACCAACACTAGGTCTTTTAATTGCCCGTGAGCCTGATTCCATTGACGTGCTAAGCACTCCTGAAGCGGGCGCATATGTAGTCTCGCGTGTGGGACTATGAAAATGCAGGAGGCCATCATGCCTATCAACTGCATGAACACTCGCGCAGGAAGGGAGTGTTGGCGTTTGAACTTGGAAATCAGCATTTGCATGCTGTTGATCCTCACTAAATTTGGCTGAGCTGTGGCTGCCAGAGTGTCTATGGTCGCACCTAGGTACGGTTGTACGTGTGCGGGTTGGAGATGTGATTTCGGGTAATTTAGTGAGAATCCCAGACGGTGAAGAAGGTGAATGGTGCGGGACATGTGGCTGGCACATTGCTGGGCTGACTTTGCCTGAACAAGCCAGTCGTCCAGGTAAGGGTAGATGTGAATGTGTTGCCTTCGTAGATGTGCAGCCACGGTAGCTAGGCACTTTGTGAAAACTCTGGGTGCTGTTGTCACTCCGAAGGGGAGGACTTTGAATTGATAGTGCTGCCCCTGAATGGTGAACCGGAGATATTTTCTGTGTGACGGGTGTATGGGTATGTGGAAATACGCATCTTTGAGGACTAGCGTGGCTAGGAAGTCTCCCTGTTTGAGCAGCGGGAGGACTTGTTGTAGGGTGAGCATGTGGAAATGCTCTGAGAGAATGTAGCGGTTGAGGGGTCTCAGGTCTAGTATAGGTCTGAGTGACCCGTCCTTTTTTGGTATTAAGAAGTACAGGGAGTACACCCCCGTACCTTGCTCGTGGACGGGTACGACCTCTATTGCGCCTTTTTTCAGCATACTTAGCACTTCCTGCTGTAATAGCGCTAAGTGCTCTGAGGACATAGGACGGTGTTTTGGCGGTATTGTGGGTGGAGTGGAGGTTAATTCTAGGCAGTAACTGTGTTTGATAATATCTTTGACCCACCTGTCCGTGGTGATGGAGTTCCACGTGGACAGGAACCTTTGTAGCCTCCCCCCGACAGGTGTTATGTGGTCGGGAGGAAGGGAGAGGGCGTCACTGTTTGTTCTTGGGGGAGGACCTGGTATTGCCGTATCCGCGTCCTCTGCCCTTTGTGCTGGAGCCACGATATCCACCCCTGGTGTTTTTATCGTAGGTACTTTGTGTGTTGCCCTTGTTGTAGGTTTGCTGTGACCCCTGTCCTCTACCTGCTCCTCTATTTCCGGGGCGACGAAAGGAGCCACTCCGAAAGGTCTGCGTTTGGAGAGCCCCCATGGACTTTGCAGTGTCCGTGTTTTTATTTTTTCTAGGGTGGTGTCAACCTCTGGTCCGAATAAGTAGTCGGGGTTGACCGGTTGATTGAGAATGTTATTTTGAACCTCAGGTTTGAATCCGGAGATTCGTAACCAGGCGTGTCGTCCTAACATGACGCTGGTGTTTATTGCTCTGGCAGCTGTATCTGCGGCATCCAGTGCACACTTAATGGATGCGTTTGTGAGGAGTTGTCCCTCCCTGATGAGGATCTCTGCTCCCTCTTTGTATTGGTCAGGGAGATGTTGGAGTAGGGTTTCTAATGTGTCATAGTGTGCGCGATCGTAGCGAGCTAGGAGCGCCTGGGTATTGGCAATACGCCATATGTTAGCTGCCTGGGCTGCAACCCGTTTGCCGGAGGTCTCTAGCACCTTGGACTCTTTGTCCGGGGGAGGAGCATCCCCAGTTGTCTGCGAGTGCGCCCGTTTGCGAGCATTAGCGACTACGATGGAGTCCAGAGGCAACTGGCCTCTAATGTAAGTAGGGTCCCCAGGCGCCGACCTATATTTCTTGTCGATCCTGGGTTTTATTACTCTTGCCCTGGTGGGTTCTTTGAAAATGTCCTTTGCTGGTGTGAGGACACCTTTCAGCATGGGTAGAGTTTTGATATTCCTTTCTGAGGATGCGAAAGTATCCATTAGAAAATCGTCCTCGATTGTGTCAGAGTGGAGTTGCACACCATGATTGGCCGCAGCACGTTCAATTAGGGCGTTGAATGCGGCAGTGTCCTCTGTGGGAGACGTTTTTGCGCCATATAGCTGCGTGTCCTGTGTATCCATAGGTGCACCCGTGTCCACAGGGTCATCCCAAGCCTGGTCAGGGTCCTGTTGGCCTTCAGGGTCCATCTCTCTGGGGTAGGGGACGTCGTCACCCATATAGTCCTCCAAAACGTCGGTTTCGGAGTGTGTCGGAGAGAAGGACTGTGGATCTGGGTAAGAGGTATGGAGACGTTCGTAAAGAACTGGTTCCGCATCCGCTGGCAGCTTTTTCTTTAGCGGGATCCGGTAGGAGTCCAAAGCGTGTTCGGAAGATATTCTCCGCTTGTGGAGCATAATTCTGCCGTTGTAGGCATCGATGATGTGGGACGGTGACGTCTCCGTAGGAGAGCGTTCGGCAGGTGTGATCCTAGTTTGGGTGACACGTGTTCTTATTTCAAACAATTTGGGCGCCGTGGATGGCGGCAGGCCAAAAGTGATATGGGGTGGTGCTGGAGAAGCTTTCTGAGCTTTTTTCGGCTCGGAGCCTGACGTGTCCTGGAGGGCAGCCTTTTCTTTGATGCGTTGCAAGGACGCTGCAACTTGTCGCACCTGGAACGCCGACGGTTCTTTGGAGCCGAGCGGTTCTGTAGAGGCAGGCGTGGACTTCTTCGGGGCCACGGGGTTATCGAGTCGAGGAGAGGTAGTAGCCGTCGAAGGCGTCGATGATTGGGCCTTAGGTGCTGCTTTCGAAGCGGTGTGCGACGCAGCGGCCATTTTGACCTTCGTGGCTGGAGCCGATGGTTTCGGTGCCGGGTGCCGAGGCGGTTTGGCGGTACCGATGGCCTTTTTCCGTGTGTCGGCGCCGACGTCGGCTGCTGCGAGTTCGGCACCAAAGTCCCGTTTGGTGCGGTCGGTGCCGACGGGTTTGGCTGGCGTCGAAGGTGTAGTGGGCTTCGATCCGACCAGTGTCACTTTCAGTTTCGGTTTCTGTGGAACCGACACGACTTTTGGTTTCGGTTTCGAGGAAGGGAAACCAGTCATTTTGGGTACTAATGGCTGTCGCTGAATGTCCGAGGGCGGGCCCGAGGGCGGGGCCGAAGAACTGCGGGACAGGTCTTGGGTAAGGCCCGAAGGCGATCCCTCGACCGGAGCCATAGACTGACGCACTGGGATATCCTCCGTCTGTACGGGTAGGCCTTGCTCGTCACCGGAGCTAATTTCTTCGGCCCCTAAGGCCTCATCGTAGTCTCCTACCTCGGTGTCGGCTTCATCTCTGTGAAAGAGTTGTTCTTCGATGTCTTCCGATCCGGAATCGTGTTCGGAAGCGGGGCTGGAGGGTAGGTTCTCCACGCCTTCCACATCTTCGTCCTCGGCGCTGAAGATGTTGGTTGGGGCCGGTGCCGCTTGCTGCGCTTCAAGTCTCGCTGCTCGTCGATTCCGGAGAGTCTTTTTGGATCGGAATCGGGCACAGGCCATACATGTGGATTCGTCGTGATCCGGTGAAAGGCATTTGTTGCACACCGGGTGGACGTCGACATGGGGATATTTCGCATTGCAAACAGGACACCGCTTGAATGGTGTCCTCGATTCCATCGTCGATGTGGGGTCGATGGTCGGATAAGATGCGAAAAAGTTGGTTTTGTTAAGTCAGTAAACTAACAAGTAACTGTCGATACCGATCGGGAACAGTACAGACGCGAACTAAAGGCCTTTTGGCCTGAAAAAAAGTTTTCCCTAACTTGAGTCAAGATAAGCACATCCGAACCCAATGGCAGAAAAAAACAATCTGAGGATGGAGAGGATGCCCATGCGCACTGTGGTCCAGGGGAGGAGTCACCTATCTCAGGATACTTCGAAGACTCTTCCAGGACAACAACGTGCAAACATCCGGACCCAACACTAGGCGGCGATCTATGCACAGATATGAATTCAGCAGCCCACATGCCTCGAACTTTCACTAATTAGTCATAAGAGTTATAAGACTCTTGGCCAGTATGTACTATCACATTTATCTACAGACAATGAATGGGTAAGAGTGTCTGTGAAAAGAGTGGTGTTGCAATGCACATGGTATAGTGATGAAAACATGACAAGACTATCCACATACCAACAAAATTAATAGCTGCATTATTAGATGTGATACCTCCAGGAAATCCGGGTTTTTTGTCCAACTGCGCTTTAGTTCTAGAGGTTTTGAGCTCATAGTTACAAAGTTTAAAGCAAAATTTCAAGTCCAAGCATATAATGTGATGTAATGGGGGCCACTTTGCAGTTATGTATGTCAATACAACAACAGCACCATCTTAATGTAGTCAGGCAAAGAATGCAGAAAGGCAGTGGTGAGCATGCATAAAGCTTCAAGTACAGGTGCCTTAGAAAGCAGGGCTACAAAGTATTCAGGTGTAATTAATAGTTTTAAGTGTTAACAAGGTGCTATATTGTTGGTGCGGTTGACTACCTCAACAATGCCATAATATTCAGAAAGAGTTGGTGAATGACCCCTTACTGTGTCCACACATTTTAAATAAAATATCTGAATAAAGCATTCTTAGATTTTAATCCATTAATAGTCCTGTAAACCAGACCGCGCCCTGACAGAGTTAGTGTGAGCAGTAATAAGATGTGAGAGAAGGTAATGAGATGCGATCACAAATTCAAGTGCAATACAGTCTTTCTATGCTTAAAATAACTTAACGTAAGCCCATCGTACATACACCCGATGGGAAGACATACTCTGCATCACTTCTACTTTAAATTAAATGTGTTTTATAACAATAACTGCAAAAACACTTGCTATATAAACACTGGAAAACACACAGTTTGTCCAAGCCAGTAAGTGCCAATTGATAATAGTACACACAAAACTGTTGTAGAACATTGACCCTGTGTAATAAACTACCAGAAAACTGTCAAGTAACAAAATATGACAATTCAAGTTTGTAAATCTGTATGGAAATGAGTAAGAGGTATTTAAATGGATGGGGGTGGAGGGGGCAAAAGTAACCTTTTCCATTAAAACTCCAATAGGAAATTCTTGGATAGCGGACTAGTGAGTACTGTTGGTGAGGGGGGGTCGGGGGGATAGTATAGCAAACACAAAGCATAGCTGAGACCACGTCCTCTGCATAGTACCCAATGCACAAAGATACTAGTTGTACTGGGATTGGATACACAGCCTACACTCAGGCTTTGTAGTCAGGGCCTAGAGATTGGGAGCTGTGAAACCTGGCACATATTTGATCCTACTAAGTAGTAAAGGCAACCATAATCTCCCTTTAGCAATGATGAGATCAGACAGCTACTTGTCTGTATTTTTGAACAAGTGATATTATTTTGGCAACGAGATTGGGGAGGCAATGAGTGGTTCCATCACCACTGGCTTGAGTACGTTCTAAAGACATGTCCTTTAGCTTGACCCCTAACCCTTCCAAAGTATACTGTAGGCATAAATAAGAAAGAAAGAAAAAAACATGTTTCAATCAGTTTCATAGACGTGCTGCAAATATGCAGATTCAGTGACAGAGCAAAGGCTGGTCATATTTCTAAATCCGAAACTATTGTCCTGTTTTATGTTTCATAAGGAGGGTGTAAATAAATCAGATATTGTTGTTCTTGTCCCATATGATTGCAATAGTTGTCAAAAATTACCAACAGGAAAGTACAATTGGTGGTGAACGTTAACTCATCTCATTATCGAGATTGCTTACCAGCACCAACAAAAAATGGTAACAGCATTCACGACTGCCAGATTTCAATGATTGCTGATGCTTCTTTGCAAATATGGACTTACAGATACCAGATTGAAACAAGCGGATACAAAAACATAAATCAGATTAAGTTTACCTGGTTAGAAGTTCTGGAGTAGAATTTTCAGCTAGTTTTACCAAAACGTTGAGACACTGATTCACAATATGTGCCCTCTGACAGCCTTGAATGGTCGTAGAAAGTCGCAAAAGTTGGAGTGTTTTTTTAAATAGCGGATGCTGTGGCTGATTGTCACTGTGACCTTCCGGATGCCCAGGAGTTCTTGGTTCATTATCGCAAGTGGTTGCTGGGTTATTACCCACCTTTAATGTTCCAACTACAACAGCAGTAGATCCTACTTTTCCACTGCACAATAATGTGCAAACAACTTCTTGGCTATAAAACACTAAATAATACAGGACACCTAGTGATGCAACTGTGCAATCCTCCAAACTGGACAAAAATTCTTCAGTGCTGGAGCCAATACTTTTTGTTGTGCTAGTGGATGACAAAGACTGCTTGTCAGATGGACCAATTCCTAATTTCTCCATGCCTTGTAGTGCCTGGCAGTACATTGTGACATGGTGCTCAACCAATGGCAAAATATGTACAGCACCTGAAAGCTTACATGGCTTTGGGAGGCTGAATAAGAACTTTTGGGTATGTGCTAAATCGTTTTTTGTCTGCCCATCATCCATCGCAATTAAATGCAATCCTGTAATCGCGAGCTTTTGTGCTTCTCTCAAAGAAGAAGGGGGAGCAAGTGGACCATCCTTGGAACCAGTAGTCTTGATCGTCGACAACCCTGTGGATTCACTGTTAACAGAAACACTGACAGTCAGAGGCTGGCATAGGAATACGTTTAGATGGTTAAACAACAAACAATTAAAATGTTTCCCCTAGTTCCATCTGAATACCTAAAGATAGTGGGCATGAACCTATCTTCACAACCGCACATGCTGAGGAGATTTATCAATTCTATTCATAGCTTACCCTTTTAGTTTTTTAACAGACTTCTTATAACTTAAAAACAAACCAGTCAAACCTTGAAACCAATGTGATGGATTTCACCCTTTAACTTCAGAGCAGAAGTTTTGGGAATAGAGTTGGGGTTGATTACATTACTTTTTAAAGGGGAAACGGACTCTCTACCTGCTGCATGGCTCGGCCACATGGATGATATATCTCAAAAAGGTAGAGCTCTCATATATATTCGCACACTTTTGTTAATGACACTAGGCGAGCTAATCAAAGAATAACATTCATCACCCACCATGACACCACATCACTCAGGAAATACTACAAGAGGGGGCAAATCTAATGAAGCCATTGGGTTCTTAACACCATCAATCATTTGAAGGAAGCTAATGAGTAATGGGATAAAGCTATAACAAATAACTAAATATGGAGACAGCATTCTAGCTGTAAATAAAACATGAAGTCGATTATGCAACTCCATCAATTTTTTTTAAAAGATATAGATGGAGAATTTTGGGTTAATGCTGAGCTACTTTTAAATTTTAACCAGATTTATGTTTGGCCAAGAAAATGTTAGGATTGTGAAACTAAAAATCGAACCCTCAGTTAAAACAACTGGCTCCGACCCCAAAAGGAGGAATCTCCGTCCAAAAATGGGAGTGCTACTCAAATGGGTGTAAACATGTATTTTGGACAAAGGAAAACAGTACCGTGGATGTAACAGGTCAGGAGGCCATTCTAATTTACCATGATTACACAGGAATATACGAATTATTGAATAGGTAAACACTGAAGTTCTCTTTAAAAGGCTACTGAAAAGATGAAGATGCAGGCTCACTGACTAGAAGAATGCTCTGACTGGATATCTGATACTTCTACAAAAACCAATGCGGACTAGAACTCTGTGCCACAACCTAGTTATGGAATTCCTATTACGAAAACCAGATGAGAGTAAACACCTATAGCCAGAAGTGGAAAGCGCATATTAGTTCACAGTCATTCAAGGTTCCATTATTATTTTACTAAATTATTTTTATTCCTACTGCCTAATTTCAGAAATGCCTGCCGAGTGCATTGTCCCATGTTATCACAGTAGGGATTAGCCACAGCATGATAAACGAATTAAAGTACAAATGGCACTTCATTGGGTCTGCCATGTGTACCTTTAGCCAAGTGGTCACAACAAACGGATTCTTTACAATTGGGCATGTTTTCTTCATCCATTTCCCATACTGGAGACAACATGTACTTTCACTGGAGAGATGTATCAAAGGATTTCAAGGTAAAACCACTCACTAAACATTCTTCCTTGGTCAACCTTGGAAGAGCTTCTGTGAGATGTGTCCAACAATTCTACGAAAGCAATACCACCCATAAAGGAACTCTAGAACATACCACTGAAATGTGATTTGGATTGAAGTAATTTTTCATAAAGAAATTGCTACATACCTACTACTGGCAGTTCTAAAAAATGACAAGCATTAAATGATCCACATTGTAACAAAAATCCTTTATCTCCCCTTTTAAATACACAAATTGCCTGGTAAGGCTACGGTTCAAAAACAGACATTCACTACAATGCAATTCAATAGAAACATGGCAAGCCTGATTACCAAAACGAATCTAATAGGTACACTTCTTGTATCCTTCCACCCAAACAGTACAATGAAAACAAGCCATCTATCAATCAATCAGTCTGAATTACAATAATAATACTATTCAAGAGGAGGTAGTTATTGATTGTGTTGGAGTAAGCCCCCCCCCCCCTAATCCACCTTGATCAAAAACTACCCAGGAGTGCCCTCCCCCTTGGATAACATTGCTTAAATAACACACGTGAGAAAGAAGGGAGCTAATGGGGAAGACTTACATTCTTCTTGAACATACTCACCTATTAAAAATGTTATTCTGCAACATAACTTCTGGAAGAGGTTCTGGACTACTGATGAGTAGGTGATAGAGACCTAATGACCCTGGAGCCATAGACTGTTTCATCAGTGCATTCAGCAAAATGGAACCTATAATAACAAGAGAAAGGGGTCATAAAACTCATGATCAAGAAATCAAATTATCTGTTCAGAGTGAATTATGAGCAGGTAACATTTTTGACTAAACACATGAGGCTTTGTCCTGAAATGTTGTCTCACTTAGATTTATTAGCCTTGGACTAAGTCTTATGAATGACAGCCCAGATTCTGCACATCAACGCTTTTAATTAGTTAGAGCATTAACAAAGTTATTAGCTATTTTGCTTATGTCAAGAAACTTCCACAGTATACTTGGAAACTTGGGAAATCATGTATGTTAGCAAAGGATGGGTTCCTTCTGGTTTATTGAGTTGGAGTTGACAGGAGTAAGTGACTACGTAAACTTTCATCCTGCATTATTTAGAATTAGCAGAAAAATCTCTTAATGTCGAATACAAGGTTTAGCCACCAAATAAGTAGATGTAATTGAATGGATTTACTTCTTGCACCTTTCAAATGATTATTCAATTACAATAGCAACAACATATAGAAGGGTGCTACAATCTCTAAACTGATAGCACAGTGCTCCTGTGGAGGAGGTGTGCAAAAATTAGTAAAAATGATTTGGCTACGTGAACTCGGTCAGGAGAAAACTTTTTTTTCTTTACCTGAGAGCCAGGTAAATTGGCCTACTGAGTCCATAATCATTACTGTTAATGTTTAGACCTTTGGTCTGTCTTCAGGAAGATGGTGGTCTATATCAAGACCAGTGTCAGTGACAACGATAGCAGGAGCTCTATTAGAGAAGGAACATAATTTGTGTTTAGGAGAAATTGCATCTCTAATTTAGGAGGACAGTTCTGAGTAGTATTTACCTCCCCGTTAGTCGTGAGGAAGTCTAAAGGAGGTCTTTTTAGGGAGGAAAAAGGTCAGGATCGGCAATACTTATGTGCTGCCCAAGTGGCAAGGTCTACTCTAACTCAATGTCAGAGCCAGAAATTTCCTTGACAGAGAAAGCTTCCTCAGCAGCATGATCTTCCTTGGCATGCTCTTCTCTGAAAATGTCGGAAGTGTCGTCTTCAGTACGACAGGATATTTCCTGCCGACACACCCTTCGATCCTAGAGTCTTTTTTGATCGGAAAGACTTGTAGGCATCACAACCAGCCTCACGATGATTGGGAAAAAGTAAATATTGCAGATGAGATGGTGGTCAGTGTGCGGGTATCTGACATGACACTGTGGGTAAAATCAAAAAGGTGTCTGTTCCATGAGCAACACATCTACACATCTTCAGCACTGATAGTGCACGTGAAACATAGGTGCAAGACGCACAGTGCACCGAGGGGTGATAGGTCAGTTACCGAACCAATGAATTTGAAGCCGTACTGTAATGGAAAAGTGCGATTTAAATAACTATTCCTTCGAAGACAGGATAGGACCGAGAAGTCGTACTGAACAGTAGTCGAACACTGAGGAGAGGTACATACGTCTGAACCTGACGGCAGAGAGAAAACAATCTAACAAAGGAGTCAATGCCCACGCGCTGTATTACCTACAGGATGAGTCGCTCTACCTTAGGACTCAAAAGAATTCTTCAAAGAAAAAAAACTTGTACAACTCCAGTTCCAACACTAGACGGCAAGAGTATGAAGAGCATGTGTATCTATGTGTATCTACAGCCATATATATCATCTAACCTAGGGTTACTCAAGATAGATGAGGTTAACCAGATTGTTCAGCCATGGTACTGCAGTGTAAGACAGACACCCATATAATGACCCTGTAGATCAGCATAGGCCTTTTTATGGAAAGTCACATCTGGCACACCGGGTTCCAGTTTTTTACAGCTGTACTGGTGAACAAAAGATATTTTGTAGGGGGTTTGTAGTTGAAGAAACACTCTTAATTTGACAGTGACCACAATAAAAATAGAAAGTTACATGAAAGACACACAAAAAGCATCAGTCAGTATATGCACTCTGGTTGACTTATCATTGAACAAGAGCTAAATAAGGTATGCTGGGATTTGCTGTAAAAAATGAAAAGGTGCATCAACAAACTCACCAAAATAAACTTATCAGCTTGAAATGTGGCAAGTATCACAAATGTAAATACTCCAGGGCAAAAAAAGTGACCAGGCATTAGAAAAAAACCCTCTAATAACTTTAATGAAGACTGCACAAAGACTCCATGTGTTAGGGAGTATTTCCACATGATCCATTCTATGTCTGAGGAGGAGGAAGAATATGAAGGATGTTTATAAAGAACAGCCCTAAGAGACAGACTAGCAGTGGGTATGCAGACTGGGAAATACAGTACAGGTGGGTCTAGAAAATGAACCTGGTTTATGGCAGAGAAAGTATGACAAGGCAATTGTAAAAAGAGGAAAATAACTGGCGAGAAAAGGCGAGTGAGTGTATGGGAATACATGGGCAAGTTGATATTGTCTTTCTAGATAACTGAAAGCAGCCTTTCCAGATTCATTAAGCAGCAGGCGCAATACAAAGATACAAAAACATTTGTAACTAAAAAGCAAAATAAATAAATAGTCGTGTAGTTTTATAAGATGGTCAAGCCATGCGCTAAGAGTTTAAATAGAAGATGAAACACTCCCTACCCCCAGCGTCTCTCCCCACCTTACATATTTTGATGTTCCTTAACAATTTCATGGAAACGGTTTGGTTCTCTTTAAAGCGCTTTGATACTGCTTCTGTGACAAAGTGCTATATAAGAATTTGAAATAGATAAGATGTAATAATTGAGGAAGGATTTGGCACAAGAAAACAGTTCTTGCCTTTCCCTTTTTTAAAACACATCTAAAAAACCCACTGCAGTGTGCTGAACAAATTCTCGATTTTCCATCTTAATTCCCAATTGTCCTCTCAACAATAAGGCCTCTTCATGTAAGAGAAATCCTGAGCTTTACAAGCACATCAGTTAAGCATCATTCTACAAGGACTAAAAACACGACTTGCTTAAATTGCGAGCAATATTTGATAACCAAAAAAGAAGGGCAGATTGGTGCTGAACAGAACATTTTGGAAGGTGGAATACTGCAGTATTTTTTTCATTTTAAAATCACGAGCGTTTCTCCTACAGCTGGCTTCCTTGCATGGAAGGTAGAGGGTGTTAAAAGAAATTGTAAAGTAGGAATAGTTGATTGTAGTGATGGAGTAATACCCCATTCATTAGCTACTGCAGCGGTCTGGGTAGTAAAATTGTTCATATGCTTAACAAACAATCTGCAATACATTTGTATGCATACTTTGCCATTCTGGTTTACCTTGAGTATTTTGTCTCTGAACACAAGCGTATGAAATGGGTTCATGAGTCTTCTCCGGATTGATTTCGGGGAGTAGGACTTTGGGGTCTGCGAAAGAAAGAATATTCTGTTGGTAAGATTTAATATCCTGCAACATTTTGGTAACCTTCGTACAATGACGCTTTAGAGGAGAAAAAAATGCCAGTAAGCGATAAACTGATACAGTTGCACGTACAAGCTCACAATATGACTTCACCCCGAAGACCTAATTGCTGCACTTGCTGAACCTAAATAGAGTGTTATGGAACCCATGTTCAACTAGTGACATTTATGACGTCCACAGTGTCCTCTGTATCTGGGAATCAGTTATAAAGTGGTTTCAAATGGTAAACTATGAAAGTATTAACCGTGAATTGTACTGTAATTTAAATAAATAAAAAGGTGTAGGGTTCCTTTATCACGTGATTTTTAAGGAGACCACCCAAACAAACAATGGAATAACCATAAAGGAATAAGTTACTTACATTTCACAAATCTCTCTTTCCTAGATACTCTAACAGCAGATTTCTCACTATTAGAATAAATGCAGGTGCCAGACTAGATCGGGAGCTCCTAATGCAAATTACACAGCACCCCAACAGATCTCCGGCTCAGAGCAAAATGCTCTTGAACACTCGAGCCGAGCTTTCACATGGTGTCTGCATGCCAACCATGCTCTAATCCCATGCAATGAGAATCAAAGATAAACATTAAAGTCCAAGAGCTTTCAGGAGTCTCAATAGAAATTGTTTTTTATTTTATTTATAACAACAACCTTGAGCATACACGCTAATCCCTACTCCTCAGGGCATAATGAACACTGCTTGTGAACCTCTTCCTCTCCAAGACAATACTTGCGGATTGGAAAGCTACATCTCCAAGAAGGCAAACCACCATTACTCTGCCATGAAGACTACCCCGCCACATCGGAGATTAACTGGGGTGTATTTTGACTTGTTGCCCACATCTGGATAAAACCTCCAGCAAATATTGCAAGCCCGGCCCAGTGTAGCCAATCTCCCTCCTTCCTCCGCTCTCCGTCTCTTTCTCCGGTCTTTCCTTCAAACCGCCTTAGTGCTTCCCTCCTTGTTCTTCATCCCCACACTCTCTTCTCCCATGAGCCACAAAAGTTTACCTCTATACACCCCTGTTGGACCAGATTACCTGGCACACCGACGCAGTACCTCTCAAGTACCCCCAAGACCAGACTTTGCTGTATTTCGCTATGTCTACCAACATGTACGTCTGAAACAGGAAAGATTTCACCTGCATCTGTTGTGCTATTCAGCTGATGCTACTACCTCTCCTATATGTATTGTAACAGGTGTGTACTGCATACCATTGTTATTGCTCTTGGATGAAAATATAAATTATATGAACAAAAAACAAAATCTGATGTAAAACAGGGGAAAGCAATACCATCTAGTGGTGGGTGTGCACAATGTGAAGCCAGAAAAAACAGATTTCCCTGCTTGACCAAACTGTAATCTCAGGCAAATATTTTATTTCACAAAGTCTCTTCTCTATTCATAAGAGCAACTTGACATACATGTGATCAGTATGTGCGATGCATAAAAACCTCTATTGTGTTTGATTTATTAGACTACAATGTTACCCCATAGAGCAGTAACAACAGAGGCCACATATAGGGTGAATTATTACTGCCTAAACTCTACCTATACTAAATGGCCATCCCTTGAATACATTCACTGAACTACTAACTACTAATAAAACACCCCATCAACCATCTAAGCTTTTCAGCAACTAAAACAGCCACACCAACAACACACAAGTTATCACAAACAATATATCAATTAAAAAACCACAATCCAAAGAACTTATAAACACAATGTAACTTTCCAGAAGGAAACTAAAAATCAAGGGAAGGCGCGAACATCTGATGACAAGGTTTTCTAATCGTACCTTCCCACTACCTAAACTCCACTCAAATCACCAGACTCATCAGTGCAAAACCATTACCCACCACAAAAGTCCACACACACACACACACACACAAACATATCTCAAACTTATCATTTCTACAACCTAACAACCTCCCTTCCACCTCCACCAAAACCGCTACAACAATACCCAGCCACATCAAAATACCCTATGCCCCTGCTCCTCCCGCATACTACACAGCATTTCCCACTCAACGCACCATGACAAGAAGAAAAACACAAAAACTAAAATACCTACTCTTCAATGCAAGATCCAAGAACAAAATATACTTCATAATCTTTGCCCTACTCTCATGATACCTCACCTTCATTACAGAAGTATGGGTCGGGAAAGATTTTGCACCAACATACCACAAAGCCAAACCACTTGATTATCATATTGGTGAAATTGGAGGAGGTCTGGCTATCGTAAAAAAATAAAAAAATAAACTACAAATAACACTAATTGAAAACCTCACCATGGACGGCTGTGGATCCTTGATGATGTCTTCCCACACTAACTAGAACTTATTCCTTCCTCTTAATATATAGACCACCGTGCAGCAATGCCAACTTTAAATATATCATACTAGCTACAGAACCGAACACCCATCTGGGACAACCAAACATACTGTAGTACTAAATGCACTCCTATGTATTAGGACAGTGTGATTACCTTGGACTACCATTGTTTTAATTTACTATGTGTTTTAATTTACTGTATCTTGAATGTACGACATCATTTTTGTGTACTTGCATTTTGACTTGTGATTTCATTTTGTGTCTCCTTATAGCTTCAAAGTAGGAGTGCTTAGTACAGAACAAAACAGCCTTCCCTGGAACAGAACGTGTGGGATGTGAGTTTGAAAGCATGAGAGAGAGATGTGTGTGGAATGTACTTCTCAGAGTGTGCATTATGTTGTACATTGGGAAATGAACTTTTAACTATTAGCTTTAACAAGCCCTAACTCCATCTTAAATTCTGACTCTGTTTGGCTTGAGTTCTGCACACACAAGCAGGCTTCAGGCTACTTACAGTTATTTAGGTTACTCACGTTCAAGATCGTTTTCCTCTTTGAGGGTGTTTTTGTGCTTGTGAGATGCTCATGCTTCACTAAGATAAGGGGCTGGAACATGTAGTGTGAGACCGCGAGGAGAATACATGAGAAATGGTGTGTATTGGAATGCTTGCAGGAGCTTGGCCAGCAGCAGTAAGTTTCCTTGACAAAGAGGGTGTCTATTCCAACCCTCTCGGGCACAGAGAATATTACAAAAACTGGGGTTTCTTGGCTTGAAAACCGATTTCTCTCCTGAGAAGTGGACGCATCTGCTCGGTGCTGCATTTCCTGGCTTGAGGAGTCTCTTGACCCCAGGATTGTAATTTGGCCACTGGTGTCTGGGTATTCTGAACTTCCAGTTTCTCTATAATGTTCATGTTATTGACTTCTTCGGTGCTCATGACGAGCTGGGCTCGTCATGACACACAGTCGCCGTGTGCTCATGACGAGTCCATCTGGTCATGACACCCACCACGGGGAAGCGCTGGCACTCCCCCGTGGGCAGACGATCGGGTTTTTTTTCCTGGGGAAGGCAGGGGAAGACCTTCCCCTGCCTCCCCCCCCGCGTCATCAATGACGTCAGCGCACGAGGCGCGCTAACATCATTGAGGGTTCCCTCGGATCACCGACGCGCAGGAAGCCATTTGCTTCCTGCACGTCGGTGATCTAAGAGGTTAGTTTTGGGGCTGGGGAGGGGGGGGGGGATTTAAACAAAAGAGACATCGAGGGAAAGGAAAGGGTTTTCTTTTCCCTCTATGCCTCTTTTGTGCATTCCTGCTGCACGATCGTGCAGCAGGAATGCCCACTAGCGCCAGGGATTTTTTTTATTTTTTTATTTGGGCAGTGTGTTGGTGGGGGAGCAGCCCCTTGGGCAAGGGTCGCTCCCCCTGTTGGGGCCCATGTATTGGCTTCGTTTGCCCCCCTGGGGGGCGGGCAGAATTTAAATTTCGGCCCAAAAATCGGCCCACTATTCTGGATTTTGAACCTAAATCCACCACTTCTGTAGCATTTGGACAAAACGCAGATCATTCCAACTCTAGATCAAATAATTCGTATTTTTTTGTGATTAGATTGTGCACTCAAGCTTTTTTGTATGATGCATGGCCTTTGTGATTGGACGTGTTCCCACAAAATGACACAAATAAGCATATATCGGATCTGAATACTTATGTTAAATTTTAATTAGTCCTCCTGTATTTCTTTCGTTCATTCTTGTAACATTTCTGCAAAAATATTACACAATCACCCCTTGGGCAAGGGTCGCTCCCCCTGTTGGGGGCATATGTATTGGCTTCATTTGCACCCCTGGAGGAGGGGGGGGGGCAGAATTAAAATATTGGCCCAAAAATCGGCCCATTTTGCCAACATGCAGGGGAGTGGGGAGCAGGGGGGGGGGGGGTTAGATTTCCCCATTTTTAGGTTGAGCATTTGTGACCTCTTGTATGTTCTTTAGTATTTACTTATATGTTTTTATGGTTTGTGTGCTTTGGAGATCAGCCCTAGGACTTGTCTGCTTCCGCTTAGGGACTTTTCTTTCTGATCAACTGACTATTTAACTTTTTTGATAGAAAACGACCAGCAGAGGTCAGTAAAATACCAGAATCACTTCAGCATTCTCTAGTTTTCAGTCCATAGAAATTGTCTTCCACGATCACCCATAGACAATATTTTTTTTAAATCTTGTATTGTCAGTGATATGACCACCGAAGGCCCACATTTTCTATTAAAAATAGAGCATTGGACTATACCATTTCCCGCTGAAAGGCAATATTTCTCCCCGTGTGTTCCAATACTTGGCGTGTCACGCAGTTTGGTGCTTACTTTCCCTCCATGTCAAAGAACAGCAAATGTTTCAGGGCGCAGGCTAATGTGCTGCATAGCTAAGTACATATAAGGTCCCAAAGGCGAGACCGCTTGCATTGCAAATGCTTGTTTAATGTAGGGCCCACTAGGCCACCAGGGAGTTATTTGTGGAGAGTGACCCCTTGGGCAAGGGTCACTCTCCTTTGGGGTCAATCTTTGTGGCTGTATCTGCCCCGCAGGGGGCCAGATGGCTATGTTTTTTTAAAAATTGGGCCCACTAGACCACCAGGGAGTTTTTTGTTGTTGAGCGGCCCCTTGGACAAGGGTCGCTCCCTTTTATGGGAGGATGATTGTGGTCATTTCTGCCCTCTTTGGGTGGCAGAATAGCAGTATGTTTTTAGACCCATCTGCCCTCAAGGGGGGCAGAAGCCACTAGCCACCTGGATTGGTTTTTTTTGTGTTTGGGAGTGGCCTCAAGGGCAAGGGTTGCTCCCCTTTTACGGGGGTGAACATTTTATTTATACTCTTAGGCCCACCTACCCCTTAGCTTGGCTGGTGGATTGTGTGTGGACTGGTGCATTATTTGCATATGTGATTGTAATGTTTTTTTCTTCTTTATATTCTAGTGTAAAGCTTTTGATTCCTGTTCGCGATTTCGACAGTGGTGTTCTGCAGTTTTGCGTAGTTGCATTTATTTGGTAGGAAAAACATTTTTGTTGTATATACTCCTAATTGGTATTTGTGTCATGTATGAATGAATTTTTTTGTAAGTGGGGTCATAATGGCAGCTTATTTAGTTAGTGTTTTGTGCATGGAATTCTTTGCGATGTGTTTTGCATTGTCTTATGTGTAATTTTCTTTTCTCTTTCTTTTTTAGTGGGATATTGTTGATCCATACTGTGTCTGTGCAGAGTAGGTGGTGGTGAATTTATCTGCTTCTGGCAAGTGAGTGGTATCGTTTTGGAGTATATAGGTATTTCTGATAAAGGTGCATTTTGTTTATTACTTATTTTACAAAGTATTTGTTGTTGACTTGTTTGACAAGTTACTTTTATTAGTAAGCAGTATGGCTAGGCGTAGAATTACTGCTCAGCAGGTGGTTGGTATGCTTCTTGAATCTTCCTCTGAGCAGGATTATGAGACTGACCGTGCGTCTGAGGGAGAGGAGGAAGGGGAAGATTCAGGCAGTGAGTTTTCTCTCCACATGGAATCATCGGATGATGAAGGTACTCTCAGTGCAGATGAAGCTAGTCTCAGTTCGGATGAAGTGCCTGTTTTAGAGGAGGATACTGCTGTGCTGATGGTGCAAGAGGCATCTGGATTGCAGCCTGAGGCTGCTAGGCTTCCTACTGGAAGTGCTGGACTCTGGGTTGATCCAAACATGGTGCAGCCAGTGTTGCCTGCCTTTAGTGGTGATGCAGGGTGTAGAGTGGATTGTGAACATTTTTTGCCTATACAGTTTTTTCAGTTGTTTATGGACGATGTATTTTTGGGGGAGATTGTTGAGCAGACTAATTTGTATGCTGAACAGTTTTTGAGAGACAACCGTGACAAACTTAGGCCCCATCTAGAGCTACCCGGTGGACTCCCACAAATTTGGAAGATATGAAGAAGTTTTTGTGTTTGACTTTGATGGGTTTGATAAGGAAGCCGTCCATGGCTTCATATTGGTCTACCAGTCCCTTGATGGCAACGGCCATATTTCCTGCAGTTATGACTCGTGATCGAGATTTGCTTTTGCTACAGATGCTGCATTTTGTTGATAATTCTTTGGCGTTGCCACGAGATCACCCGGACTGTGACCGTCTTTTTAAGATTCGGCCTGTTCTTGATCACTTTGTAGATCGATTTTCAGAGATCTATACTCCAGGAAAAGAAATATCTATCGATGAGTCTTTGGTCTTGTTCAAGGGCCGTTTGGTTTTTAGGCAGTACATCCCTAGCAAGAGGGCAAGCTATGGAATTAAGCTGTATATGTTGTCTGAGAGTAGGACAGGATATGTATTTAATTTCCGTGTTTACACTATTAGGGATTCCACTATTGATCCCCCTGGTTGTCCGTCCACTTTTGGAGTTTCTGAGAAAATTGTGTGAGATCTTGCTAGAGGACTCAATCCATCAATCAATCAATCAATCACAGCACTTGTATAGCGCGCTACTCACCCGGAGGGTCTCAAGGCGCTGGGGGAAGAGGGGTCCGTTACTGCTCGAACAGCCAGGTCTTGAGTTGCCTCCTGAAGGAGAGATGGTCCTTGGTCAGCCGAAGGTGGATGGGGAGGTAGTTCCAGGTCTTGGCTGCCATGTAGGAGAAGGATCTTCCTCCAGTGGTGGCTCTGCGGATGCGTGGTACAGCGGCGAGGGCGAGGCTGGTCGATCGTAGCTGACGGGTGGGCGTGTAGAAGGTCAGGCGGTTGTTGAGGTACTTGGGGCCCAGGTCGTGGAGAGCCTTGTGTGCGTGGGTGAGGAGTCTGAACGTGATCCTCTTGCTGATGGGAGCCAGTGCAGGTCTTTCAGGTGGCCGGAGATGTGGCTGTGTCGGGGGGTGTCCAGGATGAGTCGAGCGGAGGCGTTCTGGATGCGTTGGAGTCTTTTTTGGAGTTTGGCTGTGGTTCCGGCGTAGAGAGTGTTCCCGTAGTCCAGTCGGCTGGTGACGATTGCCTGGGTGACCGTCTTTCTGGTTTCGGTGGGGATCCATCTGAAGATCTTCCGGAGCATGCGTAGGGTGTTGAAGCATGACGATGAGACGGCGTTGACTTGTCTGGTCATCGAGAGGGGGGAGTCCAGGATGAAGACCAGGTTGCCAGGGCAGGGGTCCACCAGGAGTCGTCCCAGGCGGAGGGCGACGATCCCAGGATGAGGACTTCCGTCTTTTCTGAGTTCAGTTTCAGGCGGCTGTTCTTCATCCATTCGGCGACGTCTTTCATCCCTTCCTGGAGGCTTGTTCTGGCGGTGGCGGGGTCGTTGGTGAGGGGGAGAGGATCAGCTGGGTGTCATCGGCGTAGGAGATGATGTTGAGGTTGTGTTGGCGTGCGATGGCTGCGAGGGGGCTCATGTACACGTTGAAGAGGGTTGAGCTGAGTGATGATCCTTGAGGTACGCCGCAGATGACTTCGGTGGCCTCGGATCTGAAAGGGGGGAGGCGGACTCTGAGTTCTTCCGGCGAGGAACGAGATGATCCACTCCAGTGCCTTCTCTTGGATCCCGATGTTGCTGAGGCGCTGTACTAGGGTGCGGTGGCAGACAGTGTCGAACGCTGCGGAGAGGTCCAGGAGGATGAGGGCTGCTGTTTCCCCGTTGTCGAGCAGGGATCTGATGTCGTCGGTGGCTGCGATCAGTGCGGTCTCGGTGCTGTGGTTGGCTCGAAAACCGGACTGCGAGGGGTCGAGGGAGCCGTTTGTCTTGAGGAAGGCGGCGAGCTGTCTGTTGACGGTCTTCTCGATGACTTTGGCAGGGAAGGGGAGGAGCGAGATGGGGCGGAAGTTCTTGAGGTCGGTGGGATCCGCTGTGGGTTTCTTCAGGAGGGCGCTGAGCTCGGCGTGCTTCCAGCTCTCCGGGAAGGTGGCGGTGTGGAAGGAGGTGTTGATGATGTCCCGCAGTTGGGGTGCGACGATGGAGTCGGCCTTGTTGAAGACGTGGTGGGGGCAGGGGTCGGCCGGTGATCCGGAGTGGATGGTGTTCATCGTGCGGGTTGTGTCTTCGGTGCTGACCGGGGTCCAGGCGCAGAGGGTGGTGGTGGGGGGCGTTGGTCCGACGGTTGGGTGCGTGGTTGGTGTGTCGAAGCTGTTGTGTATGTCGGCGATCTTGCGGTGGAAGAACGAGGCGAGTGAGTCGCAGAGGATTTGCGAGGGGGTGATGTCGTGGTTTCCTGCGCTGGGGTTGGAGAGCTCTTTGACGATGCTGAAGAGTTCCTTGCTGTTGTGGGCGTTGTTGTCCAGTCTTTCTTTGTACGCTGTCTTCTTGGTGGTGCGGATCACCTGGTGGTGCCTGCGGGTGGCGTGCTTGAGGGCCGTCATGTTGGCTGTGGTCTGGTCGTGGCGCCAGGCTTTCTCGAGGGTTCGGCAGTTCGTTTAGGACTGTTTAACAGAGGCCACCATTTGTACCTTGATAACTTCTACACTGCTGTGCAATTATTTAAGGAATTGTTCAAAGTGGACACTTTTGCTTGTGGCACAATCCACTCTAACCGTAAAGGTTATCCAAAATAGCTTGTTTGCAGAAAACTTCAGAGGGGACAGTGCAGTTCCTTGCGTAGTGATGAACTACTAGCTGTGAAATTTGTGGACAGGAGGGATTTGTACATGCTGACTACCATCCATGATGAGAGTACTTCACCTGTGGCTGTTTGGGGTCAGATTTCTGAAAAGCGCAAACCTGTGTGCATTTTAGACTACAATAAGCACATGGGTGGTGTTGAGAGTATATCAGAGGTTGGAACCTTACACTGCTATTCGTAAGGCTTACGTTTGGTATAAGAAGTTGGCCATCCATCTCTTTAATTTAGCAACTTTCAATGCTTTTGTTGTGTTCAAGGAGTGTTCTCCTGCATCAAAGTTGACTTTTGTTCAGTTCAGCAATCTGTGATAGGCAGCCTTGTTGTTGTGGAACAGGCAAGTGTTCCTAGAGTTTGAGTGGAGGAGAATGTGGCTCGATTGAAAGATCGCCACTTTCCTGATTTCATTCCTCCCACATCCTCAAAAGACTTTCCCACTAGGAGATGTAGAGTCTGTTGGCGAAGAGGTATGCGGAAGGAGACTCGTATGTACTGCCCCGAGTGTCCTTCTAACCCTGGTCTGTGTCCCCCTGCTTGTTTTAGAGCGTACCACACGCAAACTAATTTTTGGGAGCATCCATGAGTGGTAAAGTGAACTGCCTGGTATGCATTCTTTAAAAAATGTGATTCTGTTTCAAGGTTGGCATTAGTGCAATGTATTTAATTTTGTGTTAGTAGATTAGTATCTATTTTCAATTTGTTTGTGTTTTTATGTTTGTCTAAAAAAAAAATCCTAAATCTGATGGTGGTGTGTGTAGGCTGGCGCTTGGCTGGTGGTGTGCGTGGACTGGCGCTTGGCTGGCGGTGTGCGTGGACTGGCGCTTGGCTGGCGGTGTGCATGGACTGGCGCTTGGCTGGCGGTGTGCATGGACTGGCGCTTGGCTGGTGGTGTGCCTGGACTGGCACTTGACTGGTGGTGTGTGTGGACTGGTGCTTGGCTGGTGGTGTGTGTGGACTGGCGCTTGGCTGGCGGTGTGCGTGGACTGGTGCTTGGCTGGTGGTGTGCCTGGACTGGCACTTGACTGGTGGTGTGTGTGGACTGGTGCTTGGCTGGTGGTGTGCGTGGACTGGCGCTTGGCTGGCGGTGCACGTGGATTGGCGATTGGCAGGCAGGGTGTGCGTGGATTGGCAATTGGCTGGCGGTGTGCGTGACTGGTGTTTGGCTAGCGGTGTGCGTGACTGGTGTTTGGCTAGCGGTGTGCGTGACTGGTGTTTGGCTAGCGGTGTGCGTGGACTGGCGCTCGGCTGGCGGTGTGAGAGTAGTGACTTGCTGCTGGTCACTACACACACTGCTAGCTGAGTGCCACTCCACGCAATCCATCAGCTTTTGTGGTTGCTGTGTCAGGAATGTGGGCATGTGAAAGTGATGGGCCCTTGAATGGCGCTGTCTGCTGGTGTGAGTGTTGTATTGTGATGGGCCCGCGGATGGCGGAGTGAATGGTTTTGTATGTGTCACACGTATGAAAGGTGTATGAATGGCCTGTAAAGAGTTTGGTGCCTTGTCGTGGCTTTACAGCTCACGAGCTGTGACTCAATGGTTCAGTTTCTCGCCCTTTCAATTATTAACAGTCCATTTCATTTTTGTGAAATCACTTGTTTATACAATTGTATATACTGAACCATCACTCACCCTCGTGCCAAATCTAACCAGTACGTGTGTGTGCTTGAGGATTAGATGGCTGTGCAGTAATATTTGTCTTTCTGAAGCAGGGTGTACCTTGTCCCTTTTTGACAAAACTACATAAGAGGGACCCTGAACAATAAAATAAGTGAGCAAGTAATCAGGGAAATGATAAATATCAAAGAAAACACAAAACTCCCTTCACATATATATTTCAATTATAGGCAATATGTCCATAGAATTAGGCACACCCACAGACCAAAAGTATAATAAAAAAGTAATTAATTATATAGATTTGTCAAAATATGTCATTTTCATAATGTAATTATATTCTTTTTCTTAAAAGTTTTTTTATATATAAAGTGCAAAATGAGTAACAATAAAAAGATATATGTAGAACACAATCCTAGCCCAACACACAATACAAATACAAAATCAGTCGGTAAGAGAACATAGAAAAACCAGAGTCTACAAATAAAAAAAGAACACAAACCATTTTACGAAACAGATAAAATGACAAAACACCATACATCAAACAAATAAAATTAAATAATGAACAAGAAAAAGCACCGACGCGCGTTTCGGAGATCCCATGAAACTCAAAAGGCTCCTTCTTCAGGGCGCATAATATAAGTCTATTTTGAAAAGCAGATCATGAGTTAAATTCCAGGATCTTTTGGTAATAGTGCCGGGCTTCATTCGGTATAAACAACTGTTGGTTTGCAACAGGATCTAATGCTTAAAGTTAGAACCTAGGCAGATGCAGCCAAGAGGAAGTTTCAATCGGTCAATCACAGAAGGCTGAAAGTGGCATACAAGATGCAGACTACTGTAAAGATGTTCGTAACAGCGGTGAATCCATATATATAGGGAATGTAGATACAAAACCAATAAATGTGGTGGGAATATAGTGGAGCACAACTTTATAAAGCGTATCTGTGAATGCTTAATCAGCCGTCAATTCCAAGGAATCTAGAGACTAATACGTGGGACCGGGGGGTCAATGCTTAGTCCAATTGATTTGCCGTCATCCA
The DNA here is from genome assembly GCF_964204655.1 of Triturus cristatus. Taxonomy (NCBI): domain Eukaryota; kingdom Metazoa; phylum Chordata; class Amphibia; order Caudata; family Salamandridae; genus Triturus; species Triturus cristatus. Next base: position 269,969,468 of record NC_140592.1, on the reverse strand, counting down.
CCGGTTGGAAATTCAGGAACTAGCGGCGTAAATACCCGCTATGGAGATTCAGGTTCTAGCGGCGTCAATACCCGCTATGTCCCTTTTTGTGAATGTTGTAATGTGTTGTTTTTGTGCCTGGTGGTGTGAATGGTCTTGTGTGTATCACGTATGAAAGGTGTGTGAATGGCCTGTAAAGCGGTTGGTGCCTTGCGTGGATTTACAGCTCACGAGCTGCGAGTCATTGGTTCAGTTTTTTGTCCATTTAATTATTGACAGTGCATTTAATTTTTGTGAAATTTCTTGTTAATAAAATTTAATATACTGAACCATCACTCGCCCTCGTGCCAAATCCAACCAGTATGTGTGTGTGTTTGAGGAATAGATGGCTGTGCAGGAATCTTTGCCTTTTTTTGTTTCTCTGCCAAGGTGTACGTTCCATGTAAGAATAACCCACCAACTGTAGATATTGTCGTAAACCCATGGGAGTTCATGGTGATGTCTCTCTTGTGAATTCCAAAAAGTTATTTTATCCACAATGTCCTGCAAACCTCAAAATGTCGGTCACATTTTCCTTGCAACATTGTGCCGAAATTCTCATGCTGTAGAAACAAACAACTAATTATGTCAAAACGATCTGGTTTTGCAAGGGGGGTCAACTGTGTTTTTGGCCCCGTGCTCGGCGGCCATCTAGGGAAACCTACCAAACCCACACATTTCTGAAAACTAGACACCCGGGGGCTTCCAGGGAGGTATGGCTTGCGTGGATCCCCCAACGTTTCCTTACCCAGAATCCCCTGCAAACCTCAATTTTAGCTGGAAAAAAAATCACATTTTTTACACATTTATGTGTGGGAAAGTTGTGGCATCCCCGGGCTCACACAAATTTCCCACTACCCAGCGTTCCACCATGTCTCCCGGTAAAAATGGTGCCTCACTTGTGTGGGAGGCTCAAGTACACGCAACAGGCAACGGCCCAAAACGTAGTGAGGCGACATCAACATTGCCTATCAAAAAATGTTTTGGGCCCTTGCCTGTCGTGGGTACATGGGCCTCCCACACAGGTCTGAGGTCTGGGTAAGGAAACGTTGGGGGATCCACGCAAGCCATACCTCCCAGGAAGCACCCGGGTGCCTAGTTTTCAGAAATGTATAAGTTTGCTAGGTTGTCCAAGGTGCCCGCAGAGCTAGGGTTCAAAAACTGCAGCTACGCACTTTGCCAAAAAAGGGTCATTTTTCACTGCCAAATTGAGGTGACCACGTTGCGTTTTGCGCCGTTTCCTGTCGCGGGCACTAGGCCGACCCACACAAGTGAGGTACCATTTTTCTCGAAAGACTTTGGGGGACGCGGGGTAGGTGGAAATTTGTGGGTCCACGCAGATTCCAGAACTTTCCACCACAGAAAAGTGGGAAAATGTGGTTTTTGGGAAAAAAATTTAGGTTTGCAAGGGATTTTGGGTAACAGAACCTGGTGGGAAGCAGTCAAGTCACCCCATCCTGGATTCCCCTGGGTGTCAAGTTTTCAAAAATGTATAGGTTTGCAACATTTCACTAGGTGCCGGTAGAGCTAGTGTTCAAAAACTACAGCTAGACACTTCACAAAAAAAGGGTAAATTTTCATTGTGAAAATGTGGTGTGTTCACGTTAGGTTTTGAGCCATTTCCTGTTGTGGGCACTATGCCTATCCACACAAGTGAGGTACCATTTTTATTGGGAAACTTGGGGTAATTCAGATTTGTAAATCAACTGTTATTACCTATTGATTTTTGATGCATTTCTACCTTCCAAATGAAATACTTTGTATAAAAAAGAAGTCATTTTGAAAAATGACCGATAATTCTCATGCTAGTATGAGTATTCCCAATTTCGAAAATGTGCAAATGAACAAGTTACTTACCTTCGGTAACGATGTATCTGTAAGAAACATTAGTTAGTTAGATTCCTCACCTTAGAATATCCCCAGGCGTCAGACTGGATCCAGAAGATTTTTGTAGCAATACCCCTTGCGCGTCGCTAGGCGTCGTCTGCGGCTCCGCGTCCGTCGTTGGCGTCGTGCGCCGGAATGACGTCGTCGGAGTACTTAGATGCCGCCCTCGCGCGCTGACGTCAGTTCTTGTACATAGCTTTCCGCGCCAGGAACGCAGAGCCATGCAAGAGACCGACACTGGTGCCAAAAAATCTAGGGCCCTGAAAGGGATAGCCTTAACCCTAGATGTCAGTTCGCAGAACGGGGAGGATGGGTGGGTCGGTGAGGAATCTAACTAACTAATGTTTCTTACAGATACATCGTTACCGAAGGTAAGTAACTTGTTCATCTGAAAGAAACACGTTAGTTAGATTCCTCACCTTAGAATAGATACCCAAGCAATACCAACCCCGGTTGTGTCAGCGAACCAAGATCACACCAGAAAGTCCTGGAGGACAGAACGGCCAAAGAAGCCATCCCTCCGGACTTGGCTGTCTAGGCAATAATGCCTGGCAAACGTGTGCAGCGAAGCCCACGTCGCCGCCTGACAGATTTCCTGCAAAGGGACTCCCCGTCCCAAAGCAGTAGTAGTCGCCGTGGCCAGAGTAGAATGGGCTCGCAGCCCAACAGGAGGGTCCTTTTTTGCCAAGGAATAACAGATTTTTATACACAAAACGACCCACCGGGAGATGGTCCGTTTGTGCACAGCTTTTCCCGTCTTTGCACCCACGTAGCCAACGAAAAGCTGGTCGTCCACTCGGAACTGTTTGGTGCTGTCCAAATAAAAGGAGAGCGCACGTTTTGGGTCCAGACGGTGGAGCCGCTCTTCCTCTTTGGAAGGATGCGGAAAGAAGGTGGGCAAGGTGACAGATTGCCCAAGATGAAAGGGGGTCACCACTTTCGGTAGAAAGGACGGACGAGGCCGAAGTACAACCTTGTCCGGATGAACAGATAGAAAAGGAGGCTTGGACGATAGAGCCTGGAGCTCACTCACCCGTCTAGCCGAGGTGATGGCTACCAGGAAAGCAGTCTTAAGAGTTAGAAGACGAAGAGGACAATTGTGAAGAGGCTCAAAGGGAGCGCACATCAGGAATGTTAAGACAAGATTCAAGTCCCACTGAGGCATTACGAAAGGGACAGGAGGGAACGTGTGAGTAATGCCTTTAAGAAAGCGTGACACTACAGGGGACTTGAAAAGAGAGGGCTGATCAGGAAGCCGTAAGAAGGCAGAGATGGCAGCAAGATAACCTTTCAAGGTGCCCAGGGCAGAGCCCTGCCGGGCCAAAGAAAGAAGAAAGAGGAGAACCTCAGAAAGAGGGGCGGAAAGGGGATCCACAACCTTTGCTGTGCACCATGCCGCAAACTTGTTCCACCGGCAGGCGTATACCGTCTTTGTGGAGGGACGCCTGGCTGCCAGAATGACATCACAGACTTCAGGAGGCAAGTCAAATGGCATCAACTGCCGCCGCTCAATCTCCACGCATGGAGGTGGAGGCTGGACAGGTTCGGGTGGAGGACTGTCCCCTGCTGCTGCGACAGAAGATCCTCCCGAAGGGGCAGACGTATCGGAGGATCGGTCAACATACTCAGTAGCACGGGATACCAGTACCTTCGTGCCCAATCCGGAGCCACCAAGATGACTTGGGCCCGGTCGCGCCTGATCTTCTTCAGCACTCTGGGCAGAAGTGGTATAGGCGGAAAGGCGTACAACAGACCGCAACTCCACTCGCGACGAAAAGCGTCGCCGAGCGAGTGCCGCCTCGGAAATTCCAACGCGCAGAACTGCTGACATTGTGCGTTCTCGTCGGTGGCGAATAGATCTAACCAAGGCTCTCCCCACTGCTGAAAGAGACCTTGCGCCACCTCGGAGTTCAGACGCCATTCGTGATCCATCATGCACCGGTGGCTGAGTTCGTCTGCTCTGGTGTTCAGAGAGCCCGCCAGATGTTGAACCACCAGGGTGACGCCCTGGTGTTCCAGCCATGTCCAGAGGCGCAGAGCCTCCTGACAAAGGGTCCACGACCCCACCCCGCCCTGTTTGTTGCAATACCACATGGCGGTGGTGTTGTCCGTGAACACCTGCACGACACTTCCCCGGACAAAGGGAAGGAAGGCTTTCAGTGCAAGTCGGATCGCTCTCAGCTCCAACAAGTTGATGTGGAGGCGAGACTCCGCCGGAGACCAGAGGCCTCTGATCTCCGCCTCTCCCATATAGCCACCCCATCCCAGGAGGGACGCATCCGTCACTACGACATGCTCCGGTAGGGGTAGGGAGAGGCTCTTGCCCGTGACCCAATCGCGGTCCGTTAGCCACCACTGCAACTGCTGTGCAGTGCCCTCCGAGATCAAGACATGGTCGGACAGGTTGCCGTGATGCTGGGCCCACTGAAACTTCAGGTCCCACTGCAGAGCCCGCATGTGCCGCCTGGCGTGATGCACTAGTAGGATGCAGGAGGCCATCAGCCCCAGAAGCCGCAACACTAGTCTGACCGAAACCCAGGATAGAGGCCGAAAGATGGGAATCAGGGCCTGTATATCCCGGACCCGCTGTTCCGGTGGATGGACCCGGAACAGTGCCGAATCGAGAACCGCTCCGATGAAGAGGAGCTTCTGATAGGGGCTCAGGTGTGACTTCGGCACGTTAATGGAAAACCCCAGCAAATGCAGGAGATCTGCCGTAGTCTGGAGGTGGGAGACGACTGTCTGGGGCGAGCCCGCCTTCAACAACCAGTCGTCGAGATAGGGGAAGACTGGAACCCCTGATCTGCGCAGATGAGCTGCGACCACCGCCATCCCTATCGTGAACACCCGAGGGGCACTGGTAAGGCCGAAGGGGAGCACGGTGAACTGAAAGTGCTCCTGACCCACCGTGAACCGCAGGTAACGCCGGTGGGCCGGCAGGACGGGGATATGGAAATATGCGTCCTGCAAGGCCAACGCTACCATCCAGTCTCCAGGGTGTAGGGCAGCTAGAACCTGAGCCAAAGTCAACATTTTGAACCGTTCCTTCCGGAGGAAGGCATTGACGTTCCTGAGGTCCAAGATAGGGCGTAGGCCTCCTTTGCCCTTCTTGGGAACCAGAAAGTAGTGGGAATAACAACCACGACCTACTTCTGGGCTCGGAACGTGCTCGACGGCCTCTTTGGCCAAGAGGGCCGAAACTTCCTCTCGCAGAAGATTCAAATGATCCTCCGAGATACGGTGGTGCTGCGGTGGCATGGGTGGAGGGGTCGTCTCGAAGGGGAGGGAGTAGCCCCTTCGGACGATTTGCAGCACCCACCTGTCCGAAGTAATTGTACGCCAGTGGAGCAGGTGATGGCGAACCCGGCCTCCCACTGGCGAGGAATGGGCCTGAAAGCTCGGACTAGGAAGGCTTTGAGGCGGATGCTGCCGGGGTGGATGTGGACTGACCGCGTCGTCCTCCAGTACCGCCTCGGCGGAAACTACGTCCGCGACCACGTGCAGGCTGGTTCTGCGGCCGGTGGCTAGGCGGACGTGAGGAGGTGCCCCTTCCTTGGCCATGAAAGGAGCGAAAAGCGGAAGTTTGTGGCCGCGGGGCCGAAAGGCCCAAGGACGTGGCCGTAGCCCGGGAGTCTTTGAAGCGAGCCAGCACACTGTCCGCTTTCTCACCAAAAAGGCGAGCGCCATCAAAAGGCATGTCCATGAGTGTGCTCTGGACATCCCATGAAAAGGAAGTGGACCGTAGCCAGGCGTGACGTCGAAGCGCCACCGTGGTAGAAATCGCCCTACCCAGCGAGTCCATAGTGTCGAGTCCACATCGGATTGCATGGCGCGCGGCATCTCTCCCATCGGCCAGAGCCGAGGAAAGCCGTGCCCGGGCCGCCTCCGGGCACAGTGGCAGCACGTCCTCCACCGTATCCCACAGAGAGTGGGAATAACGGTCCAAGAGACAGGCGGTGTTTAAAGACCGCAGGCCCAAACTGAGCGAGGAGAACAGCTTCTTACCGAACTGTTCCAGTCTCTTGGAATCCCGGTCCGGAGGAGCGGACGGGAAGGAGGATTGAGAGGTAGAGGCCTGGATAACCAGACTCTCGGGGGTGGGGTGTTGGGACAGAAAACTGGGGTCGCCCGGAGCAGGGCGGTGGCGCCTGGCAACGTTCCTATCCACAGGAGGGACTGTGGAGGGCTTGGACCAGGTGCCCTGCAGAACGTCAGTGAGGGCCTCATTGAATTGCAGCAGAGGCTCAGTGGAGCATGCGGCAGACTGAAGCACCTCAGTGAGGATGTTAGTCCTCACAGCCACGGCAGGCAGCTCAAGCTCGAGGGCCGCGGCCGCCTTGCGCAGCACCACAGAAAAAGCTGCACCCTCCTCCGAAGGCACAGTCGGTGGAGAGATGAATCCAGTGTCCGGTGAGGTATCCAATCCACTGGCCTCCCCCAGTTCATCTGCCCAGTCCTGTGAAAGTTGCCCTTGAAGGGCCATAGGGTCCTCAGACCCCTCCCAGTCGCCCCCGTCATCCGATTCCTGGTAAACAGGAGGAATGATCGGAGCCGGTCGATAGACATAATGTGTCTCAAGCGGCGCCGGATGCGGCGTCTGGCGGCACCGCATCGGCGTCGGGACCGGACAGGGGCTGAACCGGGGATCGACGTCGACCGGAGTCGGCGTCGGAGGTGGCACCGGTGTCGACGCCGGTGGAGGAGGCGTGACGAGGTCGACGGGGGCCCAGGCTCGGGCCCCTCGGGGACCTGCGGCGTCGGGGCCGGAGCCTCCAACGGCGCCGGGGCCCGAGCCGCCGGCACGCAAGGTCGCCCAGTCGGGTCTGCGGGGCCCGAAGGCGCGCCAGCGGGCGTCGACGGCGGGGCCAGGCTCCTCATGGCCGAGAGGAAGGCACTGACCTCCGCCGGCGTCGCGTCCGTCCCAGGGACCGGCGGGTATGGGGACTTGCGGGGCTCCTGCGGAGCCGCGGGGTTGGAACCACCCTGACCCTCGGTCGAGTCGCGCGACCGGCGTCCGAAGAGCGGTGTCGCCTCTTGGACTTCTTGGAGCGCTTCGACTTACCCGAAGACTTCGAGCCAGACGAGCGACGATGTCGAGTGCGGCTCCGCGACCGATCCTTGGACCTCCTCCTGGACCGGGATCGAGAGGGGCGCGGAGCCGAGTGGCGAAGTTCAAAAAGCTTGCGGGACCGCTCCCGCCTAGCTTTCGAGGTCAGGGCCATACAATCGGAGCACGACTCCGCGTCGTGGTCGAGGCCCAAGCAGTACAGGCACCGGCGGTGATGATCGGTCACCGACATCAGTCGGTGACAGTCGTCGCAGGCCTTGAAACCAGGCATCCTACCGGCACCAGAGTCGAGAAAGTGACCAAAAGAGTCAAAAAAGTTAGTCAAAAATTGACTAAACGGGTAGCTCTCCCGGATCGGCGCTTACTGGTGCGGAAAAAAGAAGAACTGACGTCAGCGCGCGAGGGCGGCGTCTAATTACTCCGACAACGTCATTCGGGCGCACTACGCCAACGACGGACGTGGAGCCGCAGACGACGCCTAGCGACGCGCAAGGGGTATTGCTACAAAAATCTTCCGGATCCAGTCTGATGCCTGGGGATATTCTAAGGTGAGGAATCTAACTAACGTGTTTCTTTCAGATATGTACTGTTTCTAAACTCTATAATTTGTTCCCAATTCAGAAATACATAGGTGTCTTTCATACCGATTTTTCCATGTATACATTTTCCCACAATAATTTCTATATACCCGGAACATAATAAAAAACCATTGCAAATTGCTGCTCAGTTTTTGACTCTGGGTTCGTCTGGTTCTTGGTGAACCTACAAGTCCTATATAACCCCACAACCAGGAAGGTCCAGCGGATGTAACGGTATATTGTTTTCAAAGAGCTGTCATAATTAGAAGAAGTTACAGGTAAAAACGTTTACATAAAAGGCTTTTTTTCAACTAATTTTCATTTTTTTTCTATATTTAACTGTTAGTTTCTATAAAGAAACCTTGATGGATCTACACAAATGACCCCTTGCTGAATTAAGAATGTTGTCTACCGTTCAAAAATGTATAGCTTTCCAGGATCCATTATTGCTTTCAGATCCATTTCTGCCATTAACTGGAAGGAGGTTGAAAGCACAAAAAATAGCAAAAATAGGCTATGTCCCAGAAAAATGCCAAAACTGTGTAAAAACAATGTTGGTTTTCAAACAAAAGTCTGTCATTCCCTAAAAGCTGTGAAAATTATGATTTCAGCCCCACAAACCTTTTTTTGATACCATTTGCAGAGAAAAACCCAGATGCTTTCATTTGCAGCCAGTTTTTCCCATTTTTCCAAAAATAAAGAAAGAAATGTTGCTGTATTTTGGCTCATTTCTGGGACCCCTCCAGGGGAATCCACAAACCCTGGGTACCTTTAGAATCCCCATGATGTTGGAAGAAAAGGACGCAAATTTGGCGTGGATACCTTATGTGGTCAAAGAGTTACAGGGGCCTAAGCGCGCACTACCCCAAATAGCCCAAAAAAGGCTTAGCCAGGGGGTAAAGGCCTAGCAGCGAAGGGGTTAACTAGAACATCATTATTTATAACACCAATGTCCAAATTTTAATCATACACTCTCTATACATTTTCAGCTTCGGATAAGTTGACGTTACAACGAATAATAAGTGGGCTGCCCAATGTTAAAACTTTAATGGAATTTTGGATTAATTGGCATCTCCAAGTGGAACAAACACTATTGTTTTGTGGAACTGTACATTTTTAATTACTATTAATGAGTGCTTTGGTATCATTCTGTATTTGATCGTTGTATGGTAAACCTCAGGGCTTAATATCAGTCACACACCATTAACTAGCAGGGTAGTGGATACCAAGAGAGCACCACCACATACAGCATACCTATTTTCCCTTACTAGACCCTACACAAAGATCAGCAAGGAGGTGCAATTAATTACGCCACAGTCTCTCAATCCTTTGTCCAGATGTCCTGTGCTAGTCTGGATAACACTGGAGATATTTACCCTGCTGTTTGATGAGGTAGAACACAGGGGCTGTACTGTCATCTGAACCAGTTTTATATTCCCCATGATCATGAAAGCTAGGGAAACCGTTTTTTCAAACACATTTATGTGTTTTTCTCCATCCACTGAAGGCCTATAGCCCCTAATTTGCGGTTTACCCGTGTGCGCTCCTCACCTTTGCAGGATAGACTGTGGTTATTGTAACTGAGGGAGTTTTGTGCCTGAAAAGTCTGCCTATTGTGCAGTTCCTGGAATCCTACCCGCCCCAACAGCATTTCGCTGTGTACTCGGTCTGTGACAACCACTAGATCTTCCCAACTCCCTTGGCCACCCCTCCAGTGCTCTCATTTGTAGTTTGGCATCTGGTGGTGGTGTACATAGGCCATCATGCCGATCAACTTCCCCATAACCCTCACTGTCAGTTGTTGCCCCTTCATATAAAGGTGAAATTGCTCTGCTAATATTCTATTCTGGCTAGGTAATGCTTTCCCTTCTTTGGAATCCAGTTTCCCTCTATGGATGCCTTTTCCCACTCCGCTGTAGGGGATGCCTGTAGATGTCAATGAGACAAAGGTGGTCCCACCTCAACAGAAACATACAGAGTTCTATACCTCTGTGGCTCACAGTACATGCAAATCGGAGGAGAAGAAAGGGAATACACAATATGTTGAAAGCAAACATCAGAATCCTGCATCTGCCAGCTAAAAACAAGATAAGAAATGGCCTGCAAACCTGAATGTGGGTGACTTAAATAGTCTTTCCAATGAGAGGAGGCAGTTTCCTCAGTTTTCAGTTGAAGGTGCAAGCATAGCCTGCTACAAACACATGGATTCACACCAGGTTGCTTTTTTATGCTCCCCTACACCTCTCTTACATGCAACTGTATGTGGAATAATTTTACTCTCCCTTCATTTATCACACATTTTTACACACAAGTGATGGGAAACACTGAAGCAATAAAACCATGGCAGTAGACTGTACTTTTTCAATTTTTCTGACATCCATGGGAATTATCTTCTGCCAGGATCTCCGAAAACTGAAAAAGACTCCAGAGATGTCATACTTGATAGTGCTGTGGAAATAAATATGTAAGAAAATGTAACATCAAGAACCATTTTTGAATTTGAATTCTGTAATGAGAACATAACTTCTTTAATGATTTAGAGGTCAACATGTGTGCTGCTTGTCATGCATGCGTTCATAATGTTTTTTTCTTTTTTTTTTAAAGTGGCAACTCCTGCTTTTTTTCTTTATTTTTAATTGGTGCATGCCTGTCTATCAAATGCAACATTTAACACATATCAGAAATTGTTTGACAGTGAAAACAAGACCAATGGAAGAAAAATAATAAACAGAGAGAAAAATTAAGTAAGGCTCACAGAACAGTCAATCATTACTTTTGCATTGGCATAACTAGAAACTGGAATTCCTCGACGGGATGCTGCTCAATTCCTTCAACAGATTGTAGCATGCTGAGCTTACTGAACAGCATGCAGTGTAATTTCACACAACGGCTTACCTTCCTTGTTGAAGAGGTTTTGATTGACTTGCTGGGCTAATGGCATCGATGTTTTCGGGGACATTTCCGCACTGAAAGATTCCTTGGTAGGAAATGATTTTTTTCCGATTTGCGACGAAGAACAACTTTCTGGTTTCAAAATTCCTGGTGAACCCTTTTTGGGACTAAAGCAAAATACAATTTTAAACTTTGGCATAGTTACAAATGCTTCAATTAAATATTCAATAAAAACAGGAGGTGACAAAACAGCAATCATAAAAAGTGTCTTTGATTTAAGATGACTAACTCATTTCCTGCCAACATCAAATTATACTCTCCGAATGACCGACAACCCCCCACCCCAAGCTATTTCAAAGGAAGAGGCAGCTTGTGTCCGGGTTTCAAATAACACAGAGTGGAAGCAAACTGCTATTTATTTCTTTGAGAAATATCACACTGATAATGTAGAAGCTTTGCAGATGATAACATGCAATGAAAAGTTTAGGGCAACCTGTCTGAGGTGTAAATGTATGCCAAGTGGCACAACTGAAGGTAGTGGCACAATTGGAGGGCAATCATTTGTACACAAATTACGATCAGGAGTATATCTCATATGTCAATAAAACGTTTCGCAACAGGACCAGGCTCTGCACTGCCTAATTACCTTGTTATATAAACAAAGTGGTTCTACCCTATCTAGATATAAAAGTTAATAATTTTTATTTGTTTTTAAGTGATAAGTGAGGTGAATATGAGTGATCCATGAGGTGTCACGGAAGTCACTATGTGTTTTTAAAATACCCCTCACACACTAGGAGTCTCATAGTGTCATGCTTCATCATGGGGGTCTTCCCGTCCCTCTACGGGGCGGGGCGTGCTACTACCTATGAATACGTGGGAGCACTGTTGTTATGAATGGATAGGCTATGTGTAGTGAGGGGGATGTGAGTGCTAGGGTTAAGTGTAAGATACAAAAATTATTTTAAAAGAACCCTGGCTAGTAGAAAAAACAATTTTATTCAGTTCTCTAGCTGGGAGCATTAAAAATGGGGAAAAGTATAGGAGGTGTCACAAATTTGTGGCTGCCTACTGGGTCAACATGTTTCGTAAGCAGTCCCCACTGCTTTACTCATCAGGACCGACAATTAGTAATCCCTATTGCACTCAATATAGAATTAATTTATTTGTATGCCTATTATTCTAATAAACCAGACCTTTCAAAATTTGTAGATCTGTAAACAAGGGTACATTGACCCCGGTGATGGATACTGTTAAGACTGAAGCTATAAATCAAGCCCTTCAAGAAAGCATCAAAATGCTTCATAATAGAGTTGAACAGCAAGATGAGCTTAAAATGGTTACGGACATACACTTGTCCTTATTTATACAGCTAGCTTCCCATTTTACCTGCCCGAGATCTCATCATAAGAAGACATTAGTCAACTCACAGCACTCCTGGTTTAACCAAAAATGCAAGGAAGCACGTCATATCTGGCAGCTGAGATTAAAGCCAAGAATACTATCAATATAAGATTGGCTAGAAGAGTATATAAGAAAACTCAGAGGGAAACAAAAAAGGAGTGGGTGGAGGATCGTTGATTGCAAATCAATGTCGCTTGTAAACAGAAAGATCAAAAGCAATTTTGGCGACTTGTAACAAAGGGAGAAGCTGAAAGACCTAGATCATCCACTAACAAGATCACAGAGGCTGCCTGAATTTGATATTTTTTTTCCTTTTCAGAGGCCGCCTGGTTTGACCACTTTTTCGGTATTTATTCTGGACCAGGTGCGACAATCACTGGAGGCTCTTCCCTAGAGTTAACTAAATTTGCAGCCCACTGTTGATTTCTTTTCTGTAGCTGATATTACAGAAAGTATTAACTTTATACTTAAAAACAAAGCATCAGGTCTAGATGGAATACTTGGAGAAGTTTTTCTAGCTGATATTCCCAAGTGGTCCAACTATTTGTGGTTACTAGCATATGGTATAGCTGCCGGGCCCCTATACCTCTTTCGTGGCAAGGAGCAGAGATCATCCCAGCTTACAAGAAGGGGGACCGAACGCTGCCTTCAAATTACAGGCCGATAAGCTTAATAGATGGTGCGCAGAGAGTTTACTCCCGTGGCCCTGCTTAACAAAATCACAGATTGGACGGAGGAGAACAACATACTATCCCCCTTCCAAGCAGGGTTCAGGAGAAAAATTAGTACTATCGACCAAGTTTTTCGCTTCACACTATTGGCCTGGAAGTCTGTGATATTAGAGCAGGGAAATCTTTACACTGCTTTTATTGATCTGAAGTCAGTTTTCGATCTTATTCCTAGGGACACACTTTGGCAAGTCCTACAAGATCTGGGTCTCCCTCACAACATTCTGGCACTTCTAATATGACTCCACAAGGGAAATTATGACAAAGTAAGATGGGGAGATCAAATGCAACTGACGGACCCAATAAAGGACGAAAGAGGGGTGAGGCAGGGCTGCGTTCTAGCCCCCACCTTATTTTCACTTAAATGGGGTGGTGAAACACCTAGCGGAAGTCCATACAGATGCTCCCTCATTGGGGAGAGTAAAAAATAACTACCTTGCTGTTTGCGGATGATACGCTACTTGTCTCTAAAACCCCCAGTGGCCTTCAACTGCTACTTGATCGCTGCATGTCTTTTTGTGAAATGAGAAGATTAGAAGTCAACACCTCCAAGACAAAACTCCTGCTAATGAATCCCCACAAATAAAGGGAAATTATCATTGGGAGGGATTCCACTGGAAAGGGTGGATTCCATCGTATATCTCAGTGTTACTCTCACAGAGAAAATCGCATGGAAATAACATATTTCGATGCAAATCCTACAGCAGAGGAAGACTTCTGGGGCCCTAATTCTAGAACATAGGAAATCACAAACCAGACCGATTGCAGCCCCGCTACAGATATACGACCAGAAGGTGGTTGGTTCGGCCCTGCACGGGGCTGAAATCTGGGGGTTTGACAATCTGGAGGGCCTGCTTCTTACTGAAAGTAAAAATGTTAAGATCACTCTGCTCCCTACCCCAGAGTACCCCGTTACCCCCTTTAAGGTTAGACTTGGGTAGAACTACAATAGTGGATAAGGCGAGGCTTCGCCCGCTTCTCTTTTGGCTCCGCTTTAAAAAAAACACCTGAGCTTATCCACTATGCGATTGCTACTGAGGAGGTTCTAAGCTGGATTGTTTAAAAAAATTGGCTGGTTCAGTAACATTAAAACATTGCTCTTCGAATTAGGTCTGGGAAACCTTTGGGAAGAAACGGATACCAGCTTATTGCCCAGTGGAGAATGGGTTAAGTCTTATTACTGGAAATAGGTGGCAGAGAGAACTGTTACACATGCAATAGGAGGTCGCCTCAAGATAGCATTTATGGAGTTTAAGGTGCTTAGTGTTTGAACCTTATCTGAATTTCATCACTGTCCCCCAAGAGAGGAAGTTATTTATCCAATTTAGATATGGCTGTCTCCCCTTGAACTCTTTTACTGCGTCATGGAACAGGGGCTCTTCAGACACACTTTGCCACTGTCCATGCTGCTTTGAGACTGTGGAGACTACCAATCATATTCTTTTTGCATGACCTCTCTATAAAAACTCAAGATCTAAATGGTTAGCCCCTGCCTGTAGACAACTAGGAACCTGTAGTCATTTAGAGGCTCTACGTATCCTTAGAAAAGATACAAGGCCACTAATAGTGTGTGCAGTGGCTACATTCCTGGGAAGAATGTGGTTTATCAGGAGGCAGATGCAAAAAAATGAACTAAGAACACCCTCAAATCAAATATCAATCCTCATTTAGTATTTAGTCCACATCCGATATCTTTTGTACATATTAATACATGACTAATGCCTAAATTACTGAACTTCTGAAATATTGTTTTCTTGCACGTTATGCACTAGCATTTTATGTATATCTATGGCTCCATCTTTTGTTTTTCTTTTTTTCTACCCTGTACAAAAACTGTCCCCTTCAGTGATTTATATGAACTGTTGTTTCAGGAATTCTTTTATGTGTTTTTAGCTTTTTTACCTTTTTGAAGTTGTCATTTTAACCTGCTTCTCAGTGTTTAATGGTTTGGTTTTACTATGTTTTACTTTTGTATAAACAATGTCATCCATCTTGGCCCACAATACCTAACATACAAATCTTTGTCGTATCTAATATACTGTATTGTATGCCTATGCACTTTTAATGACCGAATAAAGTTTGACGATGATGGTGGTATGAAAAAATATAACTGAAAGGGTTGCAGATGTTGAAATTCAGGTGGTTGACGTAGCAGACAGTAGTTTTGCTGCAAAAGAGAGTAGATGACCTAATAAATCATTTTAAGGCTGGAGGGACTGTGGGAGAAAATGGGTTGCGAATGCCTGGAGCTACATCAGAAGACCGGATTACTTATGAGAAAGGGCAGTTGAATTTCTTTTCGAATTAGTGACCCTACATCTCTGTCTGAAGCGTCCCAAAGAAAGATCATATTTTATCTGTTGAAATAGAGACAGATGTCATTTTGTAGACAGCAAGGAGAAGAAAAGAATCTTGAATAGATGGTGCTTCTATAATGTTATTCCCAGACTACACAATACAAGTGCAAAAGCGATTCTATAATTTGAATTAATACAGAGAATTTAGCTTTGAAGTATATTATGTTCTTTCTAGCGCAAATAAAGCTCATCATTGAAACTAGAACACACATCTCCATGACAGCACCACAGGCATGGGATTTGCTGAAAAGCTGGAGACCGGCTCCGGGGGAGAGAAGAGGAAACAGGACTGATGATTGGCTGGCTATGGCAGAGGTGAGGAAGACATGAAAACGTATGGTCAGCAAGGAAATAAATAAAACAGTAGTTTAGGACCTATGGGTGAAGGCACAGTGTGTGGGGTGGGGGGGGGGATTGGGTCATGGAGTTCAATCTAGAAACTGTGACAATTTATAGGGCAGTAAAGGGCGCAGAGGATGTCACCCCACCTCACAGAGTAAAGGATACACCCCAATAGGAGAAAAAGACTGGATATACTATTATAATGATTTAAGAACCCTAAAAGGAGAACTCTATTAGCAGAAGAAAGTCATTTAGCTGGCTTCATATGTCCGCTAAATGTTTGTTACATGTATTCTTAGTTGTAGCTTCAAGTACCTATAATGGCAGATGACAAACAGGACCTATTATGAGCGACCTAGGTGTTCATGCAAATGTAGGCCTACTAGCAAATGACCCAGTGCAGTTCTCTTTGGCTGTACATTGGCTCAAAAGGTAAACGAAGAAAACACTTCACAGATGGTACATAGAACAGGGGAAATGTCTAAAACATTACATGGGAAATTAGACGCGCAAATACAGTTGCAGGACACAATTGTTGTGGTGACCTGGAATGAATAACTTAAGAGGGCACGGTGGGAGCTTATGTTTTTAGGCGAAAGATACAAATTGCCAGCTTGCAGGAAACATACCGACCTCCCAGTTGATGCAGACAAACTTAAGAGAAAATGGAAAAGGCAATTTCTTCATGCATAATATAGAACACATGCCAGGGTTGTGGGAATATGGCCCATTTCCCAAATCTAAAGTGGTAACTGATGCAGAAGGTCGCAATCTGGTTGTTCATGGAAAATGAAACTACATAGAACTCATGGTTTTGGGAATTTAAGCCCTGAAGATGGATGATCATACTTACTTCCCAAACCCAAGTCAACTAATAATCCCCTATATAGAAACTATGAATGTGTTCAAGTTATTTTAATTGTGTGCTAAATGGGACTCAGAGAGGACTCTACCATGTGTGAACTATAACCAAAACATTAATAGGACACTAAAGCAAGTAATGCTGCACTTCGATATGGTGGAAGTATGGAGAGAGCATAACCCAGAAGAGAGGGACTATTCATATCCCGCATGACTAAATGACACATATTCGAGGTTAGACATTGTACTAGTATATAAAGGAAATATGCAGAGGGTAAAGGAGATAGCGTATATGGGAAAGGTGTTGTCGGATCATTTACTGTTGACACATTTACTGTTGACATGGATTCTTGGGCGACAGGCACAGGCCCAGGATACCGGCCTGGAGATTGTCCCACAGTAATGAAGGAACTGGAGTTTTGGTGGGGCAATAAAGGGATAAATTGTCAAGAATTCCGAAATTAATGCCAAACACACCTACCAGAAGGGAAGTGGAATGGAATATTCTAAAGGTTGTAATTCGATGGCTCACCATGCACACATAGTTTCCAGCACTAGACAGTTAGATATAGATATACTAGGTAAGGAAGGAGAACTGTGGGCGTGGCTTGGCTGCGAGGCGGAATGGCTGCCTGAAACCGCAGCTCCGCCGATCGAGCGAATTAATCCGGTGATTATCCGTCGAAATTGTGCCTAGTCTCGGTCCTCTCGCCCCCACTTGAACCCCCTGGTGTGGGGGCCCGGCCGGAGGGGATCCCTGCCGCGGCGTGAGTGGCTGCAGCGACTATCGGCCTGCCGAGCGGAGCGCCGGAGGCGGGGCCTACGACCCTCCTGGAAGCCGGGGACTGGCGTGGGACTGGTGCCCGGAGCGGCGCGGTGCTGCTCGCGGGCGTGAGGCTGCTCTTCCCAGGCCTGATCGCTGACTTTGCCCCCTCGGGGGACGCTGGGATTCGGAGGCGGCTCGCCCTGGACTGGATTCGCAGCTGACGGAGCTGGAGCTGGAGATCGGGGCACTCTGGAAGCCATTACGGAGGTCGTGGCGCGAGAGCCTGGGCTGTTGACCAGAGAGAGGCCCTGTGGGAGACCGCGAGCTGGGCGCGAACTGCTAATCCGCCCGACAGGGTAACCCGTGCTGTGATCGTGGGGCGCTTCTGCTCCCCTTTGAATACTGGGTCCGCGCTGTGCCCTGGGACCGGGGACGGAGATCGACCGCCGCGCCTGGATCAGCGACGACGCGGAGGCCTGCGAGGGAACACCCGGTGGCGTAGGTCTCCCTGCGGCTGTGAGATGGTGAGGAGTGCCTGCTGCTGGGGCCCTGAGAACAAGATATAGTGGGCCGGCGCCCCCCGGAATCCGGAGCCTGTGCCTGTGGTGGTGTTTGGGCCTTGCCGACACTGACTGCGACGCCATTTTGCCGGGCTGGAGCGATGCTGACGCTGTGAGGTGCTGCTGCGAAACCTTGACCTGGGAGCTCCACAGCGCAGTGGCCGCGCTGGGCGCGGCCGGCGGATGGTGATCTGTGCCGCAACTGGTCAGACGAAGCGTGCTGCCCCGTGGCAGGACGTACTCTGCGGCGCGGGTCTGCGGCTGCTGGCGGCCACCGGTTGGATTGCGATTTGGGGACAGCGGCGGCCTCGTACTATAGTTGGCGCTGCGAGACAACAATGGGCAAGCCTGATACCCGCCAACCGCGCCTGACATTTGACAAATCTAAGCAAAAAGCGCCGGATCCGAACACTCGAGACCCCGACGCGGTGCAGGATGACCAGGGCGGCTCTCAAGACGTGGACATTAAGTCAATGTTTCTAGAACTAAAAACAAGCCTGCAGGGTATAGATGGCAAGATGGACGCGCTAGCGGCGCGCATGGATGGCATTACGACGCGAATGGACAAGCAGGAGGGCAGAGTGGAAGGGCTGGAGGCCCGTGTTGCGGAGACAGAGGAGAGCCAGACGGCGCTGGCCACGCAAATGAAGGGCATGGAAAAAGTCCTGGCGCTCATACAGCAAAAGAACGAGGATTTGGAGGCTCGCTCAAGGCGTAACAACATCCGCGTCACAGGGGTGGCAGAGTCGACCGACATCACCAACATGGAGCAGTATGTCGAGCAGATGATGAAAGACTTGTTTGGGTCCGGCCTTTCGCAGATGTTCCTTGTTGAAAGGGCACATAGGACACTGGGACCTAGACCTAAGCCGGGAGCACCATCCAGACCCATTATTGCACGCATCCTGAATTACAGGGATCGGGACACGATACTGCGCATGGCACGCGACATGAAGGACGTACAATACAAGGGAAACAACATCGCGCTGTACCCAGACTTCACGCTACAGGTACAGATGGCCCGCAGGGAATTCATGCCG
This sequence comes from Triturus cristatus, assembly GCF_964204655.1. Lineage (NCBI taxonomy): Eukaryota > Metazoa > Chordata > Amphibia > Caudata > Salamandridae > Triturus > Triturus cristatus. The sequence goes on along the minus strand of NC_140592.1, from coordinate 269,950,967 downwards.
GCGAAGAAAATCTTTCAACAAACGGGCACGAAATACTCATTGATTTACCCTGCCAAGCTCCGGGTGCATGGCCCGGGGAAACCCTCTTTCTTCGTGGATGCGAAGGCAGCCATGCAGTACGCGAAGCAGTTGGCCAGAGACCAAAAGAACCGCCCGCCTGCGGAGGGACCAGAACTTCCGGACAGGCTAAGTGATGTGGAATGATTGTGTCCGATGGGGTTTTCTGGTGTTGCACTGTGACCTGCCTGTATGGGCTCGACCGGACTCTGGTGTCTGCTGTGGGCATTGGGAAGTTCCTCCAGATGGCTGGGCTGCTATTAATCCGACCACTTGATTTTGGGGGTGGGGGTCCTCGAGCTGGCACAACCCACTGGCGCTCGATCGCCCTGTCAAAAGTACAGGGTTAGTAGGTGGCCAACCTGCGCGCCTCAGGGGATGATTCCCATTTACGGGCTGTTATCGATGGCCTTAGTGACTGTTTGTGGGGTGGGGTGGGTAATTGGGGGGGCAGTTGCACAACCTGATTGGGGGGTTGGAGCGGGTGGGGTTTCTGGTTTTGGGAGTTGGGAGGATGTTAAGGTTAGTTGGGGGGGTTGTGGCGACGACCGAGAAGAAGCACATCGCTGTGATTTATCTTTTACTGTACAGTACACACTGCAATGTTTTCCATCATGGTGCACGATGTCCCGCGCTCATTTTTGTGCCAGACTGCTAGCCGTGCGGCAGGTGTTTGACCCTAGTGTCTATAGGTGGGGCGAGAGTGGCGAGCTGAGCGGCCATGGCCTGCGGCTGGCTTCTGATCTTTTTAGGTACCTGTCGCCGTGCAGAGAGTTAGGTGCCTGACTTGGAATGTGCGCGGTATGAATGACGGCCGCAAGGCCCGGCTAGTGCAGGCCTACCTACTTAGGAAAGACATAGACATCTGCCTCCTGCAGGAAACACATCTAACTGCTGCTGCGACACAGCTACTCCGGCGGCATCGTTGGGCAGAGCCAGTGCATGCGGCATACTCCAATTACTCCAGAGGGGTGGCGATCTTAATAAGGAGAGGGCTTCCATGGACCACCCATGAGACGATTAGGGATGCGGATGGCAGATATATCATATTGGTGGGGGCGCTGCATGGTATGAGAGTAGTGCTGGTGAATGTATACGGCCCCAATGACGACAACCCCGACTTTTATGAAGAACTATGGCATAGGGTACAGACCCGGGGGCCGGCGGCAGTGTTGTGGGGGGGGGGACTACAACGTGGTGCTCTCTGACACGATGGATAGGCAGGGCGCGGCCAGGGACCATCATCCTAGAGCAGCGGAGACGCTCGGTGATATTATACAAGATGCGGGGCTTGTGGATTCCTGGAGGGTGCTGCACCCAGGGGATCGTGCGGGTACGTGCATAACTGCGCATAGGGCTGCTTGGTCCCGGCTGGACTACTGGCTGTTGTCCAGGGACCTGCACACCACGGTATTGGAGGTGGAGCACCTACCGAGGTCACTCTCTGATCACGCTCCGGTGTTGTTGTCACTGGCTACCCCCTCCAAATATGCTACGCCCTTTAGCTGGCGGTTCCCCTCCCGGGCACTGCGTGACCAGGTATTCCAGCAAGGTCTCCGCGAAAGGCTCGAGGAGTACTTTGAGCTTAATGAGGGGTCCGTAGAGTCCCCGGGTATACTGTGGGAGGCCTGCAAGGTAGTCACCAGGGGGTACTGCATGTCCCTCAAATCGGGAGTTCTGAGAACCATACGGCGCACGCTTGACTCCTTGGAGGCGGAACTTGCGCGGCTTGAGTCCACGTTACTCGCGGCGCCCTCTGATGGCGCGAGGGCTATGTTCCGTTCGACACTGACTAAATATCAGGAGGAGGCTGACCGTGAGGTCGCGTACTTATCTAAAGACTGTCAAGCCAGACGGTATGGAGAGGGTGACCGCGCGGGCCGCACGCTGGCGAACCTGCTGCGGGCACCGCGTGGGGCGGATCATATCCTGGAATTACGGGGGGGGAGGGCGGCGAGGTGGTGCGGGAGCCGCCGGCTATACTCGCTACTATGACAGACTTTTACGCAGAACTATATACTTCCAAGGTGGATCCGGACGACACTGTTCTCCGAGAGTACTTGGACACTATAGCGCTGGCGTGGTTCAATGATAGAGCCAGGCAATACATGGATCTCCCATTTACGCCGGATGACATAAGGGCAGTGATTGCTGGCTTACCCCTATGCAAGGCACCAGGCCCTGATGGGCTTACGGCGGCCTTCTACAAGGAATATGCTGACATCCTGGTCCCGCGCTTACACAGAGTGTTTGAGGAGGCGGTGGAGACGGGGATCCTTCCCCAGTCAATGCGTGAAGCACTGATCATCACGCTGCTGAAGCCAGGAAAGGACCCCGCTAGCCCGGATTCCTACCGCCCACTCTCCCTGATAAATCTTGACGCTAAAATATATGCAAAACTGCTCTCTGACCGCCTAAAATTCATGCTGCCACAGATAGCGCTGTCTGATCAGTCGGGCTTTGTCATGGGGAGGTCCACCTCTCAGAACTTGAGGGTGCTCTTTGGGCTCCTACACTACCTGGACCCCAGGGCGCAGGCGACGGCGGCGTTGCTGGACGCGACCAAAGCGTTTGACTCCCTGGAGTGGAAATTTTTGCGGACACTGTTTACTCGAATGGGCTTTAGCCTGCCATTTGCTAGGCGTATCGGTGTTCTGTATAATGGCCCGACGGCAAGAGTGCGGGTGAATGGTCAAACGTCTGCGCCCATACGCATAACCAGAGGGACTCGGCAGGGCTGCCCGCTTTCGCCGTTGCTTTTTGCCATCGCCACGGAGCCCCTGGCGGCTCGGCTGAGGCAGCACCACACCCAGCGCAGCATAGGCTTCACGTCCCGTGGCCTATTGATATCGCTGTACGCTGATGATCTTACCATATATATGATGAACCCGGCAGAGAACTTTGATCCGCTGATGAGAGAGGTGATACGCTATAGCGGCCTTACCGGCATAAATATTAACTGGTCGAAGTCAGTGATGTTGCCGCTGACGGACGGCACGTCTGTATGTCACACGGAATTCCCGATTGAGTGGGCCACTGACGAGGTCAAGTATCTGGGCATTCAGATCAGCCGCTCAATTCAGGAAGTGTGGCTGTCTAACTTCGGGGTGGCCATGGAGTGGCTGGAGACCAAGGTGAAGAGATGGAAGGCGCTGCCGCTGTCCATGCTGGGCCGCATCGCCATCGCGAAAATGGTCGTGGTGCCCAAGTTTCTCTACCTATTTGTAAACATCCCTTTACCGCTAACAAAGGCGTTCTTCCGTCGCCTCCGCTCAGCCGTGATCGAATTGGTCTGGGCGGGCAGGCAGCCTCGAGTGGCTTGGAATCTCCTCACACTTCCCTTCCGTCAAGGGGGCCTGGCAGCCCCGGACTTTGAGCTGTATGCGTACAGCGCGCAGGCACAATACTTACACTATTGGCACCACCCGATCCCTTACCAGCCACACGTTGCGATAGAATTGGACGTGGCGGCGCCCTGTCCGATACGGACAGCGGTGTACCAGAAATATAAACGACCCAGGGAAGATATCAACACCGTGGAAATGGTGCGTTGGGCCTGGGCGGGCATTGCCAGACGCGCGGGCGTCTCCGATCTCTACGCCCCGAGCATGCCTCTGGAGGGGAATCCCCTGTTAGGTCCGTTGACGGACGCGGCGGTGGCGCGCCGGGCCGGTGCGTGTGGGTTGACGGTGGCAGGTGACCTGTATCCGGACGATACCTTCATCACACTGCCTGACATGGCCGCGACCTCTGAACCGACGGCATCGGAGCTGCTGCTCTATTATCAATTACGGTCGGCCTGTAGGAAGAGATATCCTACGTTCCCGGAGGCCCCACCATCACTGGCGGCCTTAGAGGACGTGCTGTCCAACTCCTCCTCGCGGAAATTAATAACACGCATATACAGGTCTACACAGCGTGCGACGCCGGTTGCGCATATGGACTCCAGGACATTGTGGGAGGAGGAGGCGGGCGTGCGCATCACGGAACAACAATGGGAATTCTGCTGCGCCCAGCTTGAGCAATTGTCGCCCAATTACCGGCTGCGGCTGGTACACTTCAACTACTTACACAGGACGTACCGTACACCTATGCAACTTTTCAAGATGGGCCTGCAGGCCGATACGAAGTGCTGGAGATGTGGTGTGAGGGACGCTACGTTCTTCCATCTTGTGTGGACATGCGGTCCCATTGACGGCTTCTGGGATGCCATTTTTAAAGTTGTCAGTGAAATTGTGGGCATGCGCATTGTTCCGGACCCTTTGGTGGCCCTCCTGGGCTTTGTTAAGAATATACCCCCGGCGTCGCGTCGTCTTGTGGCCCTTCTCCTACTGCTCGCTAAGCGCCAACTGGCAGTACACTGGAAGAAGCAGGCTCCGCCGGCTGTTGCGGGATGGGTTAGGTCCGCGATATACTGCAAGGACCAACTCACTGCCTATTGGGATCAGTTACCGCAGCGTTCACGACCAGTGGATATATGGCAGCCGTTGGTAGACTGGCTGGCGAGTAGGGATGCGGCTGGCGAGGATTGAGGCCGTGGGAGAGTGGACTGGTGGATTGATATGGGCGCACTTTGGGTCTGCATGTGGAGGCTGACTGGCGTTGAGATTGCGCTGCCCAGGCCGCTGCTGCTCTGGTGGCTGGGCTGTGATACGACTGGATGGGACGACTGGTGTTCCCGAGGCTGCGGCACTGCGTAGGGGACGCGTTAGAGACTGCAGAAGTGCTGATGACTAGAGTGTGCTACTGTTCTTCGACTGTCGCTTTTTGGTTGTATGTTACTATAAATTGTATATATTCTTATTTTGGATGTATCGCTCAGATGTACACGGTGGATAAGCTTTGGCGGTGTGCCGCCACGATACTATGCTGCCTGCCTCCGGGTTGTTGGCTAAATAGCGGTGTACAGTTTGAAGTGACAATAAAGGTTTTAAAAAACAAAAAAAACAAAAAAAAAAAAGGAAGGAGAACTGTCGAATGTACAGAGGCAACAACATTTCCGGAACATCTTAGGACGGAACTCAATCTTCTTAATTTCGGGAAGGACCTGAAGGCACAGCACTGCTCGAAAATCAGATAGAAGTCTGCAGGCTTTTTCTGGACTAGCATGATTTTCAGTTTATGTCTCAAGTAACCCCTGTGGGGGTGATAGTTTTGCTTTACAAAATCAATAAATACTTAGATGAACAGGCACACCACAGAGTAAAGATATTTCACCCAAGCATACGGAATAAAACAATAAAGAAAGTAGTGCTACAAAATGAATCTTTTCATTTGGTATTGTACATGAAAGACGATAAAGCTGGAGGTTTCTAGCCCGACGTTTGAAAAGGAAATAAAAGCCCTAGCTACTGTTGAGGCAATTAAAGATGAATGGGGTCATTCAGCGCACATGCAGGAGCACAATAACCACACTCTTCATAGGTATTAGAAGTAACTGTACACAGAGCCCCCACACCTGGATGGAATAATAGATTGAACTGTATTAGAAACCCAAGGAATATAATGCAAAAGTAGAGAGTGCAATCAGAAGTACCATTAACATATAAGAAATTGCAGTTGCAACAAAAGACCTCAAAACCTCAAACAAGCCAGAAACGTAGCATTAAGCATCCTCAAACCTGATGACCAGAAAATTACTGCAGGTGTGCTAGGAGGCCATGGAGGTGAGTTGCCAAAAACACTGATTGAGTCTCTGATAATAGTGAGGCTAAAAGAAGTGAAAGGCAGATTGTTGGCCTCATTGATCACGGTCTATGTTGAACACGGACAAAATGGGCCTGAGTAAATAATGACTTAGTGCAAAAAGACTGACATGGTTTTATATATCCACCAATACAGAGAGGGTTAAAAAACCCCATGCACAGCCTCCCTAGCCAGACAAATACAACACAAAAGGTGCTGGAGTTGTGGAGACAACAGATTTCTTTGCTCTCCTGGGTCGCCTGCAGATACCATTTAAGAAACGGATAGGTCACTTTACCCACTTGTTGTGGCATGCTTTATCATTGGTGACCTATCCACACCAAGGTAGGTAAATACCACCTTGAAGGCCTCAACCGTAATACAGGAGTTCATATAATGTGAGCTGGACAACTGCAGGAATCCAGGTCCTTTTTTACTACAAATACCTTAGAGTACACCCCGTGAGAAATTCCACTTCACTGGTGCGGTTCCGTAGATATGGTTAAAATCATGTCGCTTGGATGCAAGATTAATTCTAATGACTCATCCATCCACTTTTGCCTAGCCAACATGTTTAGGCCTATTTCTATGACCATGCAGATTTTCAGCCTTCCTCAGGGTTTGAACTGATTTGGTAACCCTGTTTTTATCGTGTACATCCCATGCATCACACGAAGGAGTGCAAAATATGTTCATATGACCTGTTCGGTTTATTCTTGGAACCCTTATTTTGGGTTACTTACGCATCTAAGACAGTAAGAGGGGGATACGGCATGTAGTCACACACTAGTCAAGGGGTTGTAGGCACTGGCAATCTACCAGTCCCTCATTGTCCCATTTGAGACTCAAGAATTATGCTATATCGGAGGAGTGGAGATCAGAAAGAGGAACCAGGCTTGGATGTCGTATGTCACTGCTCTTATTTGTCCTATAGATAGAGCCACTCAATTGTAAACTGAGGGAGAAGCAGAGTGATTGGGCTACAGAGAGAAGCAATCGAAAGCCTGTTGCCACATTGTATGTGGACGACCTGCAGGAATATTTTACAAAACGGACTGGTTTAATAGGAGCATTAATTTGTGCTGCATGTGGTAGAGACATTTGGGGATCAAATTGGATTGTGTGTAAATAAACAAAAAATCTGTGCATTTCCACCAGACGCATTGAAACAAAAGTAAGACAGTCTACTGGCATTGAAAATACTGTAGCAACTGGATTCCTTTCGCTAGTTAGAGATTATGGGGACACATATAGACTATAGATGGCTGAGTAACATCTGATAAATTCAGGTGGACAGAACTAAATTCATGGGCATTTTGGACAACTCTCCTTCTTTTGGCAGCCAGAAGGATTTTAGCAAGAACTAAAATGTTAGTACTTCGCCAGGTGTTTATACTTGCTCCAATGTGATTGTTGGACCTGGCCCTCTCAGCAAGGTAACCCCAAACTTTTGAACTTCACGCCTCTTGTTTTGCTGAATTCATTTTTGTTGGCTTTTAGGACTCCGTGCACTTTACAACTGCTAACCAGTGCTAAAGTGTTTGTGCTCTCTACATGGTAAAATTGGTTTACATCCACTACTTGCAAGTCCCTCCCTAGCAAAGCGATACTACATGTACCCAGGGTTTGTAAAATAAATGCTACTAGTGGGCCTGCAGCACATATTGTGCCATCCACTTAAGTTGCTTTTTTAAACATGTCAGGCCTGGCATTTGAGCGTTTGTGTTCAGTTTTAAACTGCAATTCCAACCTGGCTAAATAAACCTTTTGGAAACAAAGACGAGGGGAAGGAGGGACAAGGGTTTTTGTAATAAGGTCCAGCATATGTACCCAAGCGACTATGTATAAACAATGAGTATGCAGTTCCTAACAACAAGAAAAAAGACAAATACTAACTGTAAAGCAACCACCAGTTGAAAGCAGGAGAGTGATCTCCTTGTTGGAAAAAGACCCTCACACACCCGACAAGAAGGTGTCTTGCTTCATCATCGGGCCTGCTCCTACTCGGGCCGGCGCTGCAATGCCCGATCAGGCACCCGTGATGGGGCCTACTTAACGGAGATCTTTATTCCGAAGCCGACAGGTGAAGTGTAAGTGAGGGTCTTAGTGTAGGTGAATGTGGAAGTGTATAGAGAAGTTAAAATAGGGAAAAATATTCCAATCAAGATAATTTTAATGAATTTGGTTCCTCCCCCAATTAAAAATAAAAAGAATCGCGTATGATCACCCTATGTTGTGCTATTATACGCTGAAATGTGAGGTCAACATGTTTCTTGCCCTATTATCAGTTCGATGGCAATTCCTCAGGACCTAATAGAAATACTACCTACACATTTTTTGGTGGTGGACACCCAACACATGTAGTGAAAAGTGACCACCCTTACAGCACCCTAAAAAATGTGGGGGTACCTCTGGTGTCAATAAAGTTAATCAAGTGTAACCCTTGTTATTTATAGTCCGGGCCGTAACAGTACCGGTCGCCGTCGACACTGAATTCTAGTGCCGGTTCTCTAGTAGAAACAAGGAGTTGATCCTACCCAGGCGGCGCAACCTTTTGCCAGGCCTAAACCTTCCGTTTTAATAAATAGCTTACCCCTCGGGCATGCTCTAAACAACCTATATGGCAGGGTGCGTTGTATTTGAAAAGTTGGACATGTTCTCTTAAGTTTCACATGTCCTGGCAGTGAAAATCTCTTAAATCAGTTTTTCACTCCCATAGAAGAACTTGGGTTGCCTATTTACATTTAATGTGGTTAAAACTTTAGTTTGGAAGCAGGTACGAGTGTTATGTTTGGTTTCTGAGGAATTATAATGTACAACCCTCTTAAATGGTAAAGTCAGATTTTAGATAGTTGACATTTTTTGATCCAGTCATTTGGTGCCCGCAACCTGTTCCTGAGTCACAAGACTAGGTATAGTTGGTCTTCGTGTATTCCGCCTAGACAGCCACACAACCGAAGGTCTGGATGTCAGCAGGAGGGGTTATACTGACTTGAGCGGGCGAAGTGGTTACCTGTCACACTAGCACTTCAGAGACACTGCCTATGCTCACACACAAAGGACTTCATCCTAATCTATTTTCCCTGCAGACATGCTGGGACAATGCCAGGGAGGCAGGAAATCCCATACACGTCTGTAGGAGGGGGGGGTGGGGGGAGGGGGGTCGGGGGAAGACTCCAGAAGTTTGTTCCACTTCAAAGTGGGCACCAGGTAAAAAGAGAACTCTCAGTCCCACTCTTCAGAACACTCCTGGACCTATGAATACTACAGAAGAAGAACTGCCCTATTGCCAAAGGACTATCCTGCTACTTGAGGCCTGGCCTGCTGTCTGAGAAGGAAGACTGGACCTGCACCCTACACAACAAGGTCCAGAGGCCCCCTGCAACTGAACAGCTGACCTGCTGTACTGGACCTGCCCGAGCCCTGCTAGCCTCTGCTGGAGTGAATTCCTGATCCCCAAGAGGTGCCCCTCAGGTCCTGGACCCTTGGTGTGGCGTAAGATGAGCTTCACCTAAAAGAAAAGGAAAAATCCTAGAGCTTCGTGCAGTTCGTGAACGGGCCAGTCTGAGCCAAGATCTTGCAGCGCAGCAACGCAAAGCTCAATTGAACCAGACTCTTCACACTACAGCGACCCCAGCAACGCGAGATCTGCGCTTTGCTCTACAGCATCGACGGCCTGCAGTGACTGCCAATGAGAAGCTCCACCAACAAATGCTGTGCGCCCGACAGGAGCTTTGTGATACAGTGACGACTGACCACAACACCTGGCCTGCTTTTTGCACCACAGTGACGACCATCCCCGATGCCCTCCCTACTTCTCGCAGCCTCCTCCACTGCAAACTGAACTCCTTGCGCTGAACTTTACGAGGTAACTATTTCAGCAGCACTGACCTGGTCCCTCTATCTGCCCTGCACTCCATTGCGGTCCGCCTGATCTTGTGACTTTCGCCTGGTCTCGCACGACCAAATAACCGAGATTGGTGCTTTGTACATTTAGGAGCCATACCTCCATTAAATCTTTAAAACTGAATATCTCCAGTTCTACCGATTGGTTTTTTTTGTCGTTTTGGTGTCAAATCATTAACTACATTTTACTCTATTATTCTATAAATTGATGTAGGATTTGTCTTGTGTTATATTGTCACTTTATTGCTGTTTGTTGCTGCATAAATACTTTACACACTGCCTCGAATGTGAGCCAGGCTGCTTTTGTGCCACGCTACCAAAGAGTAAAGCAAAGGCTGATTTAGTGACTTTTGTGATTCACCCTGACGAGGAATGAGAAGGCTGTTGCTTGACAAGAGCTCACACCCCGCTCAACCGAAAACCCAATTTCTCACAGTGGTATGTTCCCAATTCCAAGACTTACACTTAATAAATATAGTATGGGACAGGAAACAAAGTGAAAATGGAGAACTTGCAATGCGAGTTGTCAAGAGTGTGGCTCGAGAGTGCCGAATCTGGCAGCATACTACCAGGCTGTGTAACAGAAATATGTGGCAGGTTTCTATGATACAAATTATAGTATAGACAAAGAGTTGTTGGTAAATAGTACATAAGGTGGAAAAATGACAGAAAGACTTTATGAAAAGAGCAAGAATAACAGATATCCCACACATAGTTTGCATGGCATTGCATGTCTGAAAAATGTTCCTAACAAGATGGGGTATATGGTTTCTATATACACATCAGATGTCGCGATGGAAAACAGCTGAATTTTCAAGACTATATAATAAAATTATCCATGAGCAAATGGAAAACAGAAGAATGTTTGATAGCAGGTGACTTATACAACACAAGTGCACTGACTCCATTGGGGTAAGCTGAGGAAGGTTCTCAGTTAGGGGCAAGACTATTTTTGCACCATCGTGCAATGCAGAGGGTAGTGGGGAAGATATGAGGTACATTACAGAATGCACCATGAAACTCCAAAATGTCAAAATTAACAGATAGTGGGAGAAGGTTTATAACTATATTATATACCGGCAATCTGCAGACACTAATAATCCCCAAACAAAAATGCAACAAACATGGGAAATGGAACGCGACATCGACTTCACAGACAAAATGTGGCAAAGAGGCCCTTATGCTTATATATACTATGTTAAGCAGCACCAGATTTATATTGCTACAGTTTAACTTTATAACCAGTACATACATAACACCAGCATTGCTGCTTTAATTTGACCCAACCAATAGGGTTGAATGTCCCAAATGTAAGCAATTGGAGGCAACTTGTTATCATGCGACATGGAACTGTGCTTAGATGCATGAATACTGGAGGCAATAAGTTATCATTACAGCCACAAATGTACTAACTGGGAAGCTAGCCGGTCAAAGAACAAGATAACAAGAAAGTTAATTGAGTTTACTCTCCAATTAGATAAAAGGCAGCTGGCAATACACTGGCTTAGCCCAAAATCACCTAGCGCAGAGGGTTGGTTGAGAGACATAAGAGAATGGTCCTTAGGTAAGGAAATAAAAATCCAAGGTAACAAGAGGATATGACAAATTGCAGAAGGACTTGGACACAGGACAATAATTAACTTCAAATTTAAAGCACCCGCCTGATGAACAACCTCCATGAGTCTTTCTAAAATTGTAAGAAATGCAATGAAGGGCAGATATAAGAATGATAATAACAAGAACAGTAGTAGGACTTGAATTGCGCACCCTTATATGTGATGTGGCAGATACTGCGATAGCTACGTTGTTACACAATGTGAAAAAAAAAAAATCTGAAAACTAAATCGAGATCTAGTACAATAAAAGGGAGGACATTAGTCTCTATGCAGCCGATGGAGTTACAACTTACACCTAAGATACTGAGGTCTACTGCTCCCTGTAGCCCTGCGAGTCATGGAAAGTACCTTGTATTTCACTCTTGCAGCACTCATAAACCACTGCAGATGAGTCAGAGCCTGAATACATGGATTATGATTACAAATTGAACACACTGCTGGAGTTCCCACTTCTGCTGCCAGGCACTTGCATATCCTCCATCTGGGCTGCCCAAGATTGATAGTTCAGGACCTGAAGAATATTTATTTTGTGCTCTATTTAGAAATTGCAAGCACTGACTAACTCTCAGATGTGTTGTTCATGTGTGATGTAACTGTCTACACAGTGAGGTGGGCTCCTGAAACACCAAACACATTGGTGCAACGGTACTTGCAAAGATCTTCAGCATCGTTATGCTGTGCTGTATATAAATACAATATTCACTTCCATCACCCCACATACTAATGACTGGGCATCATATGAAGGCTTCTGATATTTTAACTGAGGTTTTCTAAGCAGCCCAGGCAGAAGGTGTGTGTGGATGTTTGGAAAAACAGATGGGGAAATGTAGGATCCCGGAGGGACTCCACAGTTAGGATAGGTTGTCCCTCAGAAGTGCTGGCTGAGACAGCTAATTTGCCACTTATCTGACGGGAAGTAATTCCACAAACTCTTAGTTATTGTAGGAAGCTGGCTCTTTATGCGATTTATCAGTGATCTGATATACCGTGTAAAGAGTCCAGGGGTTCCTTTATAAGTGAACAGGGGCTTGCTCTAGCTATCCCAAGGTGCTCTATTAGGGGTAGTGTGTTCGAGCAGCCTTTGACATAACCGAGAGGAGTGCAAGACATCTGCAAATGCAACGATCAATAAATGACACGCAACTCAAGAAGGAGATCCACACCAATTTATAAAAAGTAGCAAGTATCTTGATATATGTGTAGGCATCAGAGAGAAATCGTTCAGGTAAGTACGTTTTAAAATATAAATTATTTTCAGTTCAAAAGTGGACTCTGCAATTTTTGAGTTCTGCAATGTTATCCTATGAAAGGAAGAACAAGTTTTACAAACGGGTATAATACAGAGACTTACAGAACCAATATTCAGAAGTGAAGGTGAGCGGTGGGCAAGGTCCAAGTCAGCACCAACAGTACACTACCAGCCTTACAAGGGCGGCCGGGTGCAGGGTCCAAAACAGCGTTTGGAGCCCAATGTTATTCTATGTAAATCGGTCACTGCAAAGGAGGCTGCAGTTTCTGGCTGGAAGACCAGTCGGGCTGACCCAGTAGGCCTTGCAGTGATCAGGGACGTACGGACACTTTTGGTCCTCTTCTCCATGGCCTGGGGTCGAAGGATGCAGAGATGACTTTATGCATCAGATTTTCTTGACGGAAGCAGCAGCGGTAGAGGGGACTTGCGTGCAGAGGCTGCCGACAGTCAGTGGGCCCGCAAGGGGTGAAACCACAAAGGACTTGGAATCTGGGGAGCTGGTGGACCTTGATGACATCGTTGGCACACTTCGGCTTGGGCTGGGAGCGTCAGGTGAAGTGGTGGCTTCAGTTGTCAGGTTTTGGCATTTCTGTAGTCCTCAGAGTCTTTTCTATTGGAGTTTCAGCAGGATGCAGGGAACAGTGCCACTGTTCTTTGGGAGGTTTTGGTCTTTATTGAGGCAGTCAGTCGTCCCAGGTTTTGGAGGCACACAGCTGCAGGACATGACATCTTTGGCGCAGTTTAGACGAAGAGAGGCAGACAGGTCAGCTGGGCTGGTGCCAAGTCAGATGCTCTCTTTAGGTTTCTGCTGCCCTTCGTGTCCTCCTCCTTCGTAGGTGTTAAATACTGAATTTAGGGGAGTTTAGTGTAGTAGCCAATGGGCTACTGACCCTTGGGTAACTACGCCCCCTATATGACCATTTCCTGTTAGAAGTAGTTATAACCCTGTCCCAAAAGTATGCTATCACAAAGATGGGTACTTCTGAAACATTGTGTTGACCTCAGTGTAGCCCACCTTAGGGGTGGTACTAGCCTGGAGGTGGTACGCCTACCTGACTACCTAATTTCCCCACTGTCCAGGTGCCAAGGGAGTACTGGACCAAGGGGGGGTGGCTTCCTCTCCTGTGAGGGAAGCCAGACTCGCATTCCAAAGACGGCAGCTCTTTGAAGCTTACCGGCCTGGGGAGGCTAAACAGCAGGTCATTCTGTGGGAGGGGGTGTTACACCCTCTTCCCAGACAGGCTTTTGTTCTGGGCCTCCTTAGAGAAGACACTCTCACCCTAGGAGGTCAGAACAGTGTCTCGGGTGCCAGTGTTGTAAATTAAGGCAGAATGTGATTAAGCATTTACTGAAAACATTAGTGTTTCCCTTTTATCGTGTTTTCCCCATTATGTTGGCCGAAGTCCGGACTCCATTTTGTATTGACATGCTGCCACGTGTTCACCACGAGGAGAGTCCGACCTCTGTGTTAGTTGCTCTTGTAATCTGCCTAGCAACAGTTATAAATAGCTCCCTCTTGTCCATCTGGCGCATGCCCAGACTTGACCGCATCTGTTATAATTAGCTTTGCTTGACCATGTGTTTTCGCGGGCTCAAGGAGTGTGTTAGCTCCGCCCATGTATTGATTTAGAATCGGGAATGACCCTAAATGGTAATGTTCTTCGACTTCATGTACTATCCACCCACTCATGAGCCCCTCTGTTGTGTATAAAAGGGGGCTGTGTACGAATGTTCGGTGTGCTACTCCTTGCAATACTGAAGAGTGTTGTGTGGATTGTAGGACCACCCTTAAGGGTTAATAAACGTTGTTTTTGTACTTTGCAGTTTCCGTGCCAACTTCCTTATAGATCTCGTTACAGAAGAGCGAACCCTTGTCTCTTGCGGGCCTAGCTGGGGCTTGTATTCATCAATTGGCGCCCGGCACGTGGGGCTCATCGGCGACTCGGATGCTCGAAGGACTGGTCGCGACGAAGGTGAGGAGTTTGGCCAGGGACGTGATCACTGCCAGCGGCGTCTTAGCCTTGGCATCCCGAGGTTTTTCTTCCTTCCCTTCCGAGCTGACCATCTGGGTGGCGCCGGTCATCGACTGAGACCTCTTCTGTCGGTCCTGCCGTGAGAGCCGTTTGGGCGATTGTGGAGCTTGGCAGTTGGAACCTGGACTCTTGATTGGTAAGAACCGTTGTACGGTACTTGCTCCGAGTTTTGAATCCTGGTCTGGCTATTTGAGTTTGATCAATGGTGACTAGTCATATTTTGAATTTGTCTTTGTGAACATATATGCGTTGCAACACATATAGGCAGGTAATGTGGAGAAATTTCTCCGGAGCTGTGTAAACTTGGAACGGCGCAACGATTAAGTGCCATTTTTCTTGATAATACTGCATATTTTGCATTATTCCTAACATGCCTGCTTTTAGCGCACTCCGTAAGTGGTGCTGCTGTTTGGGTAACCGGTTGAACCTCGAGGAATCTGCTCCAGCTCCCCCAGAGGGGACTCCTAATAGGGATATGTACGTGAAGCATGGTCTTTCTTCCATAATGTACAGCACATTGTGGAGGAAATATACCAAGAAGGATCCTGAGTTGCGATGGCCTTTGTATGGATCGTTTGATATGCGTAAGATTGAGTATGTGGAACAGTGTATGTGTAAGCGACGTGCTCGTCAGGATATGTTTGAGTGTGTGCGGTTATGGGTGAAGGAAGTGCGTGAGCGAGAGAAACGTGAGAAAGCATTGTTTGATAAAGAGCAACGAAAGAATGATCATGTGCGAGCACAGGAAGCAAAGCGTCGGGAGGACAAAGAACAGACGGATAGACAAGAGAAAGAGCGTAGGCTACAAGTTTCGGGTCAATATGTTGTTCGCCAGCCAATTTATCCTGTCCTTAATAATCCTGATGACGATTTTTATTTACTAGATCGCTCTCCGCCCCCTTATGTTGGCGCATCCGCTCCGCGGCCGCAAGATTCCGACCCGGCTTCGGGTAAGGTAGACACACGGTCCATGTTGCCAGCCGAGCAAATGGCTGAGCTTCGGCAAATCTCCTTCCGTGCGCTGAAAGGCAAGGTATCCCAGGAGGAATTATTTCAAATTTGGGGGCCATGGCAGGAGAGAGATAAAGTGTATTTTCTGGGTCATTTCGCGGATGAAGTGATTAATGCTTTCCGAAAATATTCTCATGTTTTTGAGCCTGACGAAGTGTCTTCGGATGCCAGAGCAATACGTAACGGTGCTTTTTCTCCCTCTAAGGCTCCTGAGGCGGCTCGGCGGCTGTTCGCCTTGCGGGACGAGGTACTGGCCCTTCGAGAGAAAGCACGCCAACGAGCGGAAACGGAGAAGCAGTCGGATTCGGTTGCAGCAGAGGGCCACCCATCCGCCTCCCAGTCAGATAAGGATGACATAGTGCATGCTAAACCAATGCGAGAGGCGGCGCCTTTGTATGTTCCTCCTAAGGGAGCGGGGACTAGCTCCGATATTAACTCCGTCGATGCTAAGGGATATTTCGTGTATAATTGGGTTTATACTCCATGGCATAGAGCCGATGTTATGGCGTTAAAGAATGCATTGCCTGACCCCCGCAAGAATCCAGCGGCTTTCTATGAAGAAGTCGAGGGGGCCTTGAATTCTTGCATTATGACCTTAGCGGATATAGATCTGTTCTTTGGCCTTATTCTACCACCGGACACGTGGCGATCTGTCCGAAAGGTGGATGATATAGTTGCTTTTAAGGCCCGGTGGTCTGACCTTGAGGATGAGGATAGGGAGCGGAAGCCCGCACAGAAACCTCCCCGGAATATTCTAGATCTCCCTGCTGCTATTGTGGCTAAATTAAAAACAATAATCCCCCCCAAGAAGATTGACTGGAATATGTTGGCGGCATGTCAGCAGAAGGTTGATGAGTCAGTGGCAGATTTCTTCACGCGTTTTGAAGAAACGTTCCATGATTTTAGTGGCCAGTCGCTTACCGACGACACAGGCCGCCACCTTTTTGCGGACAAATATGTGGCTAATCTACTGCCGGCAGTTGCGGCCCGGTTAAAAGCAAGTGAGAGTTCTTGGTCCTCCGCGACACCGACGGCCCTTCTGACCATCGCCCAGTATTATGAGCGTCAGGAGCACGAGGCGAAGGGCCAGGAGGAGAAGAAGTCAAAAGATCTCAAAACGAAAGTTATGTTAGCACAAGTATATGGCCCGCCCCGCCGGGGTAATAACAATAGGGGAAGGAGCGGATCTTATGGTCCCCCTTCGGGCCGACCTGCTTTGAATAAGAACCAATGTGCGTACTGTAAGCAGTTGGGCCATTGGGCCAGGGAGTGCCCAGCGTTGCGCGCTTCGCGGCAGGGGCACACTCTGGGTGGCCAGAGGGGGAGAGGGGGCTTCTCGAACTTTAGAGGGACCTCTAATGATAATGTCCGTTTTGATACGGCCGGACAGCACCGAGATAGCTCGAATATTTTTGATCACCAGCATCAGTACCATGTATCGGACATCGATCACTCGGGATATCACGATTCTCAGCATGCATAGGAATGCGTAGGATGGGGGTCCGAATCAGTTGAGGTGCCGGTCGATCAGACGGGTCCTTATGTATCGGCTGAGGTTTTAGGTTCTACTGATCAGTTCCTAGTGGATACAGGAGCGACACGTAGTGCATTGTCTAGGTACTTGGTTCCGGGGGCTCCCCCATCCGGCTCAATAGTTACATCGGTAGGGTTTGACGGTACACTTTCCCGAAGCCCTCTTTCACAGCCCCTTGCATTTAAAGTTGATTGTTTTTCTGCGCCTTGTCCGTTTCTGCTTGCTCCGTACACACCGGATAACATTATGGGCCTTGATATGTTAAAGCACTTTAGGGCTACAATTCGCTGTTCCCCCGAGGGTGTGAGGGTGATTTTAAATGACAACTACCCCCGATCTGGGCGGATGTGTACGATCTCAGAGGATGCGTTGTTGGCTACCCTCCCCCGAGCTTTATGGGCCACGTCGGACACGGATGTGGGACAAATGGTGATTCCTCCGGTCCACATTAGTGTCCAGGAGGGGGCGGTGCTACCACGCCTCCCCCAGTATCGTATTTCCCAGGAGGGCGAGGAAGCTCTCATACAGATTGTGCAAGATTTGATCGCGGTAGGAGTAGTGGAAGAAGTTCCCTATAATATCTGTAACAGTCCGATTCTCCCTATTCTGAAAAAGGACACGGATGCAAAGGTTTATCGGTTCATAATTGATTTGAGGGAGGTGAACAAGATCGTGATACCTCAGTACCCGGTGGTTTCCGATATCACGACGTTGCTCACCCTGGTCCCGCCTACGGCGACCGTGTTCTCAGTGATTGATTTGAAAAATGCCTTCTTTTCTATTCCCATTCACCCTGATAGCCGATTCCTTTTTGGGTTCACATTAAACAATAGATCTTATCGCTTTTGTAGAATTCCCCAGGGCTACACAGAAAGCCCTAGTATTTACAGTCAGGCCTTGAAACGACAGTTGGATTCCTTTGCTTTACTCGAGGGGGTCGCCCTCATTCAATATGTCGATGACATCCTGTTGGCGGCTGACACCCTGGAGTTGTGCGAGGAAAGTACGATAGCCTTACTTTCCTTTTTAGCATCCCACAATCACAAGGTCTCTAGGAAGAAATTGCAATTCTGTAGACCAAAGGTGACTTATTTGGGTCACCTTTTGTCTAAGGAGGGGCGTGCACTCACACCAGATCGTATCCAAGTAATTTTGGACACACCAAGGCCATCCACGCAGAAGGATGTGCGTGCATTTTTGGGTCTTGTTTCTTTTTGTAGACAGTGGATATTGGGGTTTTCACACATAGCTAAGCCATTACTAGCGCTCTTGACAAAAGACACGCCCATCCCGATCCCCTGGTCAGATGAGTGTGACGCTGCTTTTCAGCAATTAAGACAGGCCCTTTGTTCAGCACCAGTGTTAGGGACCCCTGATTATGCAAAACCCTTTTCGTTGTATGTGCATGAGAAAGATGGATGTGCATTATCAGTCTTAGTGCAGATGCACGGCGATAAGCAGCGCCCTTGTGCATACTTTTCGGCTGTGCTTGATCCTGTCGCCCGAGCGTTACCAGGGTGTTTTCGCTCGGTTGCGGCGACAGCTGTGTCAATACGGCAGAGTGAAGGAATTGTATTGTCCCATAAACTGTTGGTGTTAGTTCCCCACGCTGTTGATGCTCTGCTTAATCAAACAAAGACGCAGCATTTGACCAGTGCCCGTTTAACGGGATATGAGTTGACGCTTTTGGCTCCTCATATTACGTTAAAAAGGTGCGTGACATTAAACCCGGCCACATTGTTGCCATACCCCGAGACCCAGCCTGAGGCGCAGAAAGCGCATGATTGTATTCTTGTGACTGAGGAACAAACAAAGGGTCGTATTGATCTCCAGGATACGCCCTTTTTAGATGTAGATGGAGAGTTGTGGGTAGACGGATCATGCCTGAAGCTACCAGATGGTACGACTTCAGCAGCGTATGCAATTACCACGTTACAGACGATAGTGGAAACAGCACGCATACCACAGAAATCAGCTCAAGCAGCGGAACTGATAGCGTTAACACGAGCGTGTGAGCTCAGTACAGGATTGTGTGTGAATGTTTACACAGACAGCCGCTATGCCTTCGGAGTAGCACACGATTTCGGCCTACTCTGGAAGGAGAGAGGGTTTCTAACGTCACATGGGGTACAGATAACGCATGGGGAGTTAGTTCATAACCTTTTAACTGCATTGACATACCCAAAGAAAATCGCCATTGTTAAGTGTAGCGCCCATAGGAAAGTGGTTGATAAGGTTGGAGAAGGGAATGCGTTAGCAGATCGAGTAGCACGGGAGACTGCGATGCAGCCCGGTACTACTGCCATGTATGTAGTGAAGTCACAGGTGGAGAGATGGCATGATGCGAAGGAGCAAGTGCGAGAAATACAAAAGACCGCTTCTGACAAAGAGCGGGAACAATGGGTTAGCGAAGGAGAGCTGGATGACGAGGGTTGCTGGAGAAATAAGCAGATGGATAGATGGAAATTACCCACGGCTTTTGTACAACCTATGGTCCAGATGGCACATGGGCTAGCACATGTTGGAGCTTCCGCAATTGTGAAATTGCTTACTCAAGTCTGGGAGCATCCAGAGATTGCTAGCACAGCAAAGAGGGTGGTGCAGACCTGTATGATTTGTCTGAAGTACAACCCAGGGAAAGGCACGCGAACTCCAGCAGGAGGATTTGCGACACCCACTGCACCCTTTGAGGTTCTGCAGATGGATTATATCCAGCTTGAGCGCTGTAACAATTTGAAGTATGTTCTAGTAGTGGTTTGCGCCTTCAGTAAGTGGGTTGAGGCGTACCCTGCGAAAGACAATACTGCAATGACTACAGCGAAGCTATTGCTGAAAGAGTTTTTCCCCCGATACGGCGTCTGTAGACTTCTGTGGAGTGATAATGGCCCTCACTTTGTAGCGGATGTTATAAAGTATGTCTTGAAGGGCCTAGGCATCACTCAGAAGTTCCATGCCGTGTTCCACCCGCAGTCTGCAGGACTAGTCGAGAAGTATAATGGTACACTGAAGCTTAAGATCGCCAAAATTCAAGCTTCAACATCTTTGACTTGGCCAGACGCCTTGCCACTGGCGTTATTGTCAATTAGGTCGGTGCCACACTCTCGAATCGGCCTTACACCCTATGAGATTGTATTTGGACGCCCAATGAATATCTGGGGTCCACCAAGGCCTAAGGCTGTGTATGATGTACCTTGTGTAATGATGAGCGATTATCTGGCACAGTTAACGGATAACTTGGTTTCTATTCATCAACAGGTCCGAGAGGCGCTCCCTGATCGGTCTACCGGTGAAGGACATGGTCTCCGGCCTGGGGATCATGTCATGCTAAAGGTCTTCGACAGAACGAACAGTTTGGAACCGAGATGGATCGGACCTGAGCAAGTCCTTCTTGCAACAAGGACGGCATTGCGAGTCTCGAACAGGAAGAATTGGATCCATTCCTTGCACTGTCGAAAGGTACCGCCCGGACTGGTGGAGTCTGCCGTGCTGACCGATCAACGAGAAGTCCTAGCAGCAGAGACAGGCCGTGTTGCGAGGCCAAACGACACTGAGGAGCTCTTTTCGGACCACACGACTTCTGGAGGAAGGCGATATCATCTGCGACCAAGGAAGTGAGATCTTCAGTACTGGGACATACTGTCAGAACGGCCCTTGGGTTAGTGAAACGGAGAGCCGCTGAGGCAAGGGGGGGGGATCAGCCCTGCATTAGTGTAGCGACACCCGTCTTGGCCCGTTGGTGAAGAAATCAACCGCTGCCCAAGGGGAAGAGTTCTGACAGACTTTTAGTTTCAGGAAGATATTAGGGTATTGTTTCCTTTGACATGGAGAAAAAGAAGATTTTTTGTGCGTTGGGGTTCATGCTAACAGTAGCTATCGTTGGTATAACCACATGGTTTGTGGAGGAGGCAACTCCAGCTCGAGAGACACTTGTGTTGACGACTCCAGTGCCTGCGGAGCACTACTTTTACACATTGCCATATCAAGAGTTGAAGCATCGACAATCCTATTTGAATAACACTTTCATTCAGATGCTGCATCACACCCACGTTGCTACAAATGCTACGAACTGTTGGATATGTGGGATGATGCCAGCCCATCAGAAGAAAGGAGGTACGCCATTCATACCACTTCCTTTCTCACACAATGGCTCTTGTAGAGCATGGTACACTTTGTTGTTTGCCACTCGGAAACCGACAGTGGGACGACTGCTTTTTAGACTTAATAAAGAATGTCATCAGGACAGAAATGGATATCCACAAGCAAATGGAACAATTTGGGAATGGGAAGAGTACCGACCAGACAATGAATCCATTCCCTATATCTTTACGAACACTAGAGACACTATGGGGAAGGACAAGTTTGTGATCCAAGTGGCACAAGCCCAAGCGGACCTGTGTGTCCAGAGTGTGGGTTTTATCCCTGTTGGTGTCAGTGATTGTTTAACTGTTCTGAATATCGACGGACTGAATAACAGCACCTTCCTAGCATCCCATAATACCTATTTTGTATGTGGAAATAAAGGTTATTACCGTTTGCCGGCTGGGTGGTCTGGGGTATGCTATGTATCATTCCTACTACCCCCTGTATTCCTAGCACCTGCATCGTATCATAAAGACTTGAAATTGTTGAATAATGTGACTGTAAATAGGTATAAACGTACTTTATCGACGGATGATGTGGATCAGACTGATACCAGTTTGCAACAGTATATTGATTTTAACTTAGGATTGTTCTTCTTTGTTGGTGCCGCCTTGAATAGTAGGAAGATCCGAAGATTAACAAGAGTGGTAGAAGCTGTGACAAATCAGACTGCTGCTGCTCTTGGGAATCTTACGGAAGAATTACAGATTACCAGAATTGTTGCATTGCAGAACCGTATGGTATTGGATGTAATGCTAGCTGATCGAGGAGGAGCCTGTAAAATTATTGGAAGTAGCTGCTGTGTGTTCATTCCTGATCATACACCATCCGTTTATAACGCCATTAATAAGCTGCATAAAATAGCAGCTGAAATCCACACGGAAAACGGCACTTGGTCCTTTTCTGGATGGTTTTGGGCATTGGTTACTGCCTGGGGATGGAAGGTCTTAACTGGTCTTTGTATTATCATAGCAATTCTATTCCTTCTCTGTATGTGTATTCAATGTGGACCATTATGTTGTTCTGTATGCATTTCATTCTGCATTCCAGATAAGAAAGCTATTGCCGAAGTTGCCCGTCAGAAGGGTCTAGCTAAAGAGGTTAAAGGAATGATGATAATTGACGTATACGATGATTATTCTTGGAAGCCAGATGTCTTCAGTAAATGCTGAAAGGGTCGTCTGTTGTAAATTAAGGCAGAATGTGATTAAGCATTTACTGAAAACATTAGTGTTTCCCTTTTATCGTGTTTTCCCCATTATGTTGGCCGAAGTCCGGACTCCATTTTGTATTGACATGCTGCCACGTGTTCACCACGAGGAGAGTCCGACCTCTGTGTTAGTTGCTCTTGTAATCTGCCTAGCAACAGTTATAAATAGCTCCCTCTTGTCCATCTGGCGCATGCCCAGACTTGACCGCATCTGTTATAATTAGCTTTGCTTGACCATGTGTTTTCGCGGGCTCAAGGAGTGTGTTAGCTCCGCCCATGTATTGATTTAGAATCGGGAATGACCCTAAATGGTAATGTTCTTCGACTTCATGTACTATCCACCCACTCATGAGCCCCTCTGTTGTGTATAAAAGGGGGCTGTGTACGAATGTTCGGTGTGCTACTCCTTGCAATACTGAAGAGTGTTGTGTGGATTGTAGGACCACCCTTAAGGGTTAATAAACGTTGTTTTTGTACTTTGCAGTTTCCGTGCCAACTTCCTTATAGATCTCGTTACAGAAGAGCGAACCCTTGTCTCTTGCGGGCCTAGCTGGGGCTTGTATTCATCACCAGGCTGGCAGGAACCAGTCCAGGAGCACACCAGAGGCTGGTAGGTTATCAGGGAGCACCTCTAAGGTGCACGTATTGGTAAAGCCATCACTGGAATCAGTGTGGGTTTATCAATAAAAGAGGTTTGGTACCAAACATCCCTTTTTTCAGTGAAGCCATCATGTTGCTGGGGAACTCGTTTTGACCAGTGTCAAGCACGTTTTAAAATGGCTACCCTGTCCACTTGCACTGGCAGTAATAGGACTGCCCAGCACAGGGGCATATCTGCTCATGCAGGTATGCACTCACATGTAATATTCAGCACCCTGCCTTAGAGCGGTCAGGCCTGCTGTAGGAGTGACTTACAAATACCACATGCAGTGTTAGGGGGCAAGGCACACAGGGAGGTGTGACATGTGTTTTCACTTTTGTCTGCACCAAGACACACAGCCTGCAATGCCAGCCTTGCATGTGCTTGGAAGGGGTCCCTTAGGGTGGCACAATTAGGGCTGCATCCCTTTAGGGACCCTCTTTAGTACCTCAGGCCCTAGGTACCAGGGGTATCATTTACTAGAGACCTACAGAGAATGATAAAGGTTTAGCCAATTGGGGAAACAATTGTACAGTTTTGGGAAAGAGCTCTGGCACTGGGGATTTGGTTAGCAGGAAACCAGTGCACTTCCAGTCGAAATCACATCCGTTACCAGGCAAAAGGTGGAGGCTACTATGTAAACTACTTTCCTACAGTGACCCACACAAATCCCCCAAGTTGCTCCATCAACAAGTAACAATCCCCAATAATAAAGGAAAGAGGCAGTTCCAACATATTAATCAGTCTGCCATGCCCGCATCTTGTGTCAGGAGGAGTTGAGAGGATGTCCACAAAGGTAAAGTCAATCCCCTGGGCTCGCAGAAATCCAGCCCAATGACTGCCTAAAAGCTGGTGGAACTCAATATGTTTCTTCAGTTGCTCACAGACAACAGCCTCCATAACTTTAGTGATTAATGAAACATTTGAAATGGGTTTATAAATAGACGGTTACACTAGCATTAGTAATGAAAGAGTGAAATGGATTTACAGCTCATCAGGGGAGAGTTTACCCATAATACTTGTTGCAGTGTGGTGTAATACTTCACAAACCTCTCATCAGAATCCTGTGTCCCATTTCAGACCAACATTTTTACTAGCTAATAATCAGGTAATGAAATAGTGGGCAGACAAAGAACAGGGGCAACAGCCACACTGAATAAACCTTCAGGATTTGGCATATGAATGCTGAAAACTCTTTCAATG
The DNA here is from genome assembly GCF_964204655.1 of Triturus cristatus. Classification (NCBI taxonomy): domain Eukaryota; kingdom Metazoa; phylum Chordata; class Amphibia; order Caudata; family Salamandridae; genus Triturus; species Triturus cristatus. The sequence continues at coordinate 269,926,683 of NC_140592.1, read as the reverse complement.
AGGCCAAACTTAAAAATGCTGCACGTAATACCTCCTTCAGTAACCACTTACAGCCTAAGAGATAGGAGGATTTAACACCAAATAAGTGCTTAGTATCAGGTGCAATTTTATTTATATTTTCAAAGATGTTTTAATCATGTGTTATATCTCAGTTACGATTGTCAGGGAGGAGATGCCCAGCAACAGGCCTTGGCATGTAAAATTATTCCACATCACTCTCTGAAGGATATATATGGCACATGCTGTAAGCTATCCACAAAGAAGGGTACACTAGATAAAAGTCAAGTAACCTGCCCCCAAACTTTACTAGTAGCGTCATACCTAATACAGGGAGTGGAAGCCGCTGCAGACCTGGACAGTCTTTCACAATTCTGTAACCTGGTTCTCATTTCATTCATTTCGGCATCTTTGAACTGTAGCTCAGATTGCAAAGACTGTAACTAGAACACAAAAAAGAGATGCATTAAAATCTTCAATATGGTAGATCAAATGTTGCCACCTAGCCAGAAACTTATTATTAATTGTTTTTTAAACCATAAACAGTCTATCATTGGCAACCTCCACTCATCATTTTTCATTCCAGCCAGGAAAAGCAAAACGTATTAAAATGACCAAGTTAAGGACATTCAAGCTGTACCTTTTTAGCAAACTCCTTATCTTTCTCACTCTGGGCTTGGGCTTTCTCCTTCTCAAGTTGTAAATAAGATCTTCTCTGATGCTCTTGATCATGCTCACTTTGTCGCAACGACTCTCGCAAAACTTTAATTTCCCCATTTTTGACCAAGATTTCATCCTGTACTTCTTTCAGCTGTAAATATCCAGATACAAACAAGATGGTAAACCAAGGCATAAAAGGTTTAAAAAGATAATCATTACAGAAAAATGTAATTAGTCCCTATATTTTGGTACATTATTAACTGCTGGCATTTTTTACAGCTGATGTGAGAAATGGAAAACGCTATTCAACTGTAGGCCCTTTCAGCTAAGTTATTCTTTGGTATAATATCACTTCAAATATTTCTGTTTTGTAGTTTCAACTCAAAGTACTCATTGCTTTATTTTTTCCATCATAGGAATGTTCTTACTTTTATAGGGGAAAACCTCCGGTGAACCAAAGTTCTTCTATCTCATTCATACCACATGAGCATACCACTTCTTTTTTCCTACCATGTATTTTGTTCCTCTGAACCTTTAGTGCAGGATCTTTATTTTCCGGTGGAACACTTGCCTAGTGCCTCCTGCTGCCAGCGCATGTCTGCTGTGGCATTATGATTTGTCTTCTGAAACAAAATACCTTGAATTCAGATTTGATTCCCAACCTACCATGGAAGGGTGCGTGAGCCAATTTACTAAGAATTTGTGAGTACTTTTGGCATGGGGATACCTTTGTCATTTGCTACAAGACTTCTAGTCTATGAATTTTCCAGCATTCCAAAGGAAGCCTTTTATCAAAGGTTTTGTCAATGTTCATCTTATTTCAATCAACGCATTAGTTCCACGTGTTATGTGACATAAAACAAACAACCTTATGTGCACTTTTAGTGTAAATAGACAGCGGTCGCATGTTTGAGAAATACACTTTACTTCCTCATGTTTGACTCATCATGCTTCAAATCCCTGGAATGACAATGTAGCAGGAACCAGCAGCCCACACTTTAGTGATAATCTGCTCCAGCAGGTTCAGGAGAATTATGGTCCTTGACGTCTAATGGACAAAATAATAATAAAATGGATTGTAGCATGAAGACTTAAGCCTTGAGGAAGTGTCAGCTGTTTCCAAATGCAACCTGGGAGACAAATTACTCCCAGTGGTGTAGAAGCGGTTTTGGAATGAGCTTTCATGTGGTATGAAAAATCTGAAGATCTTCCAATACTTTAAGAAAAGACATAAGTACTTAATCTTTGATAGCCTCTTACTCAGCCCCTGTGATGCAAGTATCTGGAAACCAATTAGTTATGCCACAATACAAATGTATGGACTCACCACTCTTTGAGTCTTTTTGGTGCACTGGAAAGGGAGCTGCTCTATACACACTACATACGGGTAAGGCTCTGAACAAACATACTGTACCATTTTAGAATATTAGCTAGGTTTTGGGTTACAGTGGTCTTAATTCTTTGTCTCCCAAGCTGGCCTTGAAAAGATAAAAGTGCATTTTGCCTGCCCTTTGTTAGGCCCGTCACTAGATATAGCAATTGGTTTCAGCAGAGAAACTGGAGAGATCGCTTTAGAGATAGAAAATACCAGTCGTCTTTAGGGGTGGGTTTACCCACCTATCACCTATTCAGGAACTTTTCATTGAAGAATGATGTCCGCACTTTGCTGTAGTCTATAAGAATCAGGCAAGTGACAAAACGGCAGGTGAGACCAATATTATGTACCAGACAGCCAATCACACTTCACATCTATTGGGAAGTCCTTGGATGTCTTCATAATTTAGGTGCTTCCCCAACCAGACAGCTATACATTTACTTTTGAAAACTACAGGAATATTAGTAAGTCAATTTAACAAAAATTGGAAACGAACACAGAAGGATCTGGTCTCTGCACATGCCAAATTTGGAGGCATTCTTTCTTCATTATTTTCCTATCTGATGGCAAATCCTCAATATGGAGTAGAAACAGAAATCGCATTTCACTGCCGATTCTCTGATCTACCCCCCCTCCGATTTAGTTATCTTTTTCTTATAAAAACAGACACTCCTCGCAAGAAACAACATTAAAGTAGGAAAAGGGGAATGGCCCATTACCAATTCCTAGTTAAGGCAAAAATAGGGCTGAAGAGGCTACTGCTTTATAAAAGGTATAAGGTAACCAGCAACTTCACTTCCCCACATTGTCCTGCAGTGCCTGTGTATACCTCGGTTCAGTGTGAGGTGACAGTGGGTTCTGGAACTTATATAAAGAACCATCTTCCTCCATTGGACTGTTGTGTAGGACTTCAGTGAAGATTCTAATGATGGAGAACTCTAGTTACAACGAAGTAAGTTTTCCTTCCCCATCATGGCATTTACAGAGTCCGGCACTGAAAATAACTACAAACATGAAATCCACAAAACAAAACAGCAGAAACAGAAACCGGGTAGTAACATTTGGAAGAATACAAACTCACAGTCAAACAGGTGTTGTAAAGCTGAGAATTTGCCCTAGAACTGAACTACAAACATTATTGTCTGGTAAACGTACGGATGGACCTCCAGAAGGCAACTTTGCAGAACTCATCAATGAACATTGGGCTTCCTAAGAGCGTAGTTGCGAACGTTGTGCAAACCCTTTTGGCCGATAATTCACACACAGCTGAATGGATTTTCTGATCTTTTTTGCTTCAAAGGCTTAGCTTTTCTCACTTCAAACATCTAAGGGAATGTCAATGCAGGAGATATTTAATCATGAAAGAAGTTGAGAAGAGGTTGAGCTGATTTAAATAAAAACTAAACACTACTTTTGGAAGATGTGCACTCGAGATCCCTCGACTTTTGTGAAACAGAATACATGGTTCATGTTAATATGTTACATTAATAATACTTCCTAAAGTATGGTTTCTTGGCGCTAAAAAACTAAGAGAAAAGAAGGATCAAATAAAATCAGACCACCATGTAAAGGCCTGTATAAGAGACAAGGAACTCCCTAAAAGTTGATTTAGTGCATATAAGCGTGTCTAAGAAGCTAGGTTTTAAGCATTTTCCTGAAGTACAGATATCGGTTTTCTAGTCTCAAGTAATCATGTAGGGAGTTCCACAACAAGGGGGCCCGAAATCAGAAACTACGGCCTCCCTTATGTTGCTTAATATATATCAGAACCTGGAGAAGGAAGGCGCTGGAAGATCTTCATTTGCGTGAGGGAATGTATTCAGTAAGGTTCTTGGCTAGAAAATGTGAAGCTGAATCTTGCAGAGCTTTAAATATAGTTCAGTAGAGTTTAAACTGAAACCTTTGCCTAACGGGTAATCAGTTTAATGGTTTTAGGGAAACAGTAAGATGGAATGGACTCTGAATCCTAAATATGAGGCGGACTGCTTCGGTTTGAATAAACTGGAGTCTCTGGATCACATTATTTGGAAGAGCTAAACGTAAAGAGTTGGAATAGTCTAGCTGAGAAAACTGTAGCCATAATGATCATGTTCAAGGCTTGCATGGAGAAAATACAGTGAATTTTCCTAATTAACATCACAGTAAAAATGCATTTAGATGCAACCGCATCAATCTGAGAAACCCTGGTTAGGTCACTAACATGTGAAAACAGGGTTTGAACCTCACTCACTTTACTAGTGGCATGATTTCCAGTAGCAAACTGCTTTCCAAAGAGGATGTTGTATTGGAGAATTATGGATGGCTCGAATTCAAACAAATAGCTTGTTAATGTCCTTGTAGAAAGCCATTATTATATTGAAGCAGAGTTTGGGGGGTCTCTACTGTGATGGAAGAGAACGGGAGGCTAATTTGGTAAAATGAAGAAAATATGACAAGGCATTCTCTTGTAAATGACAGGATTGGCGATTTTATGGCAAGAGAGAAGTGTAGCATTATGCATGATCCTTTATTTATCACTTGTGAGCAGAAAACACTTCAGAGAATCAGAATGGATATGCAACCTTGTGGAGTAATAGGTTAACGGTCTTAGAACTGGCATACATGGTCTGTTTGCAAATCCACCTGTTCATACTGAAGAAATGCAAGAAATAAGTTCAGAGATAGACTTTTGTGACATAGGACCTTGCCTTAGAATCGAGGGACGTGATATGGTATCCATGATACCATCACGCAGCCTCCTTGACATTTGGAGGTGGTCCGGGAGCCACCAATGAAATCAATCACCATCACGTTAGATTGTCTCAGCTTGATTAGGATTGATTTTTTCCAGCAGTAATTTAAGTTTGGTAGGGGAAATTTTCAAGACCATATGATCATAAGGTCATTGCCTCTCATCTCAGGGCTCATGGTGCCTGAATGCAAAGTCTGTTCTTTTTCTATTCAGACCCTCCCCCTAACAACTGCTGCCCTGTGACTCATCTGTCCCTTCTGGGTCTCTTTTGACTGCTTCCCATTATTTCTCCTGCCCTCTGCTTGCAACTCCTCTAGACCAGATTTTAAGACATCTTTATTGCTCAAAAAGTGAAAGAGCAACAAAAATGCCATTAAATTGTGTTATCTTGTCAAATTTGCTGACTTTCAGAGACAGAGGTCAAAAGTCAGCTTATTTTATTACATTTATTTTTCTTTCTGTGACTTAAGTTAGAGGATTTTGTAAAGTGAACTGTGGGATAATTGAACTGTGCAAAACATATTAAATGAAAGGCTGTAAGAGGTCAGGCTTTTTTCTAACAACACTGAAATAGCTAAGTGAACTGTTCAAACATTTCAAATATATTTCACTAGTTATTTAGACCCATTTTTGTAATTCGGTGGTGAAATAAATATTTTTATAGGATTAAAACAAATGTGAACACTTTACATGGTGATGTGCACATGTTTAATATTTTTGCTGAAACCCCCTTTGCAAAAATTGTTTAGGCGCTATTATCAGTAAAACTACGTTAGTAGGAAAGTTTTGTGGCCATTTCAATGGAAAATATGCTATCTGTAAATGTCAATGCACTACCACATCATGCTTTGGTAATATATTTATGAAAAGTGAGTTTTTAAACATGGACTGGGAATTATTACTGCTCCTCCCAGGATGACAATGCTATCAGTGAACTAAGAGGCAAGCCAGGAATCATGTGTACCCTATATATGGGCTTGATTCTGGTTATACATGGAGCAAACATTTAGTCCAGTAAATCTTTGTGCAGCAGAAATAGTGAACTTGCATACTTGAAGGTGCTCTCATGTGATAATAAAGAAAAAGGCTGCTCCATAAGACAATATATTTGCCTAGGATCACACAATTTGGGGCCAGTTCACGGATCAAGTATTTTACAGTTAGGTCGAGTAGATTATTAAAAGGTACTAGACATGCAGGTCTAGTAAACCTTTTTGGATTTTTCAAGCCCTGGTAGTCCTGTTTCCATGTTTGCCACATATTAGACCATGGCCCACTCACTATGCCATAATTTCTTTGGGTATAGAGATTTCGGGGAAACTAGGTGTAAAACTGGACAATTAAAAGACGTACCATGCCGTTTTTAACCATCTTAAGATGGAGTCTCCATGACTAAGGGCTTTTTGGCTGCAGTCCAATATCCAGGTTTACCACATCAGCAACGTACGTTGGGGCAGTGTGAGAACACGCCGGAGGATTTTAAAAATGCTTTTGTCCCAACTGCAGTAGCAAAAGGAGTATGCCTACATATATAGACACTTGCGATTTCAGTACTATGAGGTAAGGTACTCCTAGATCTGGGACGATATATAGTTAAAAACAAAAGAAACTTTGTTTACTTTGCTGTCCAGGTTAAATATAGACATGTTGGATGTTTTAAAGAAGTTTAATATTTTGGTAAAAAGAGACAACTGGCCCCCTAAGGTGAAGACACAAACAACGTTTCAAATGTCCCCGTTATTTTTAACCATGGTCATTGCGAGCGGTGAGGACTACAGTCGAACAAATGCTTCCGCCCTAATGGCATCAGCGTTAGGCTACATACTGATTTTTACATGATGAAGTAAGACGCTCGGAGACCCGAGGCAAAATACATAATTTTCTTTACCTCCTAGTCAGAGTCCAAGATATGCACGTAGGTACAATCCAAGAAAATGAGTACTTTTATAACAAGAGACAGTCGCCCTTCAAAATCTTTACGCAATACTTGTATTTTCTCAATTGCCCGTTGGTTTCTGAACAGAACTACGGTGAGAGACACTGACTAGTGTGTCATGTTTTTTAGATCAAAACATTTTTAGCAAGCTAAAAGTTTGTCATACTAGGCTTTTTTAGCAGACTATAGCAAATGATCTGAAAACAATAGATGACAAAAGCAAAATGTGTGTTTTTTGTTTTTTATTTTCCTGTCTTGAGGGACCTTATACAGGGCCCTAGTGGACCCTTGAAAAAGTAGAGTTGCAGTGTGCATCAAAACAGAGGAATTTTCCACGTAAAATCACTGGCCTTGAAGAAAGAATAGATTCTATAACTCAGGTGAAGTGCTGGTGCATTTCACCCCCCTGTATAAACAGCCAAATTGAAAAAGAAATTTGACAGACAACCTCCATCTAGTCAGTATTTCAACATTAAGATAAAAAAATATTTTTGTGCGCATTTTTTTCAGATCTTTCATAGCTAGCCTACCTACTGAGTCTGGATCTCAATGGGAGGGCCAGTACGAATATTCATAAACCTCCGGGTAAGGTGTAATTTTACACCAGGGAACAGAGGGATAAGACACACTATCTAGGTCTTTACTTATATGTATCAGTACATTGGAGGTTCTATAATCAGTTTCTCAGTGTCCACTAGAATGAGAATGTGGGCAAGAGATGTCTTTGGAGCCTTGGGACTCTTCTGTTTTCCTTATGGGATATAAGGTTTAATACATTCTATTGGGCACTACAAAGGCTTTCTTGGTTTGAATTTTTTTCTGTAAATTCTTTTGGCTTATTGGTGAAGGTGACATTTTTTGCGTCTGTGGCTGGTCTGCATTTAATTATGTTTTTCCAGATACCCCTTTGCTGTTCCACCAGTTCCGAATAGTTACTCTTGGTGGTTCTGAAGAAGGTGGATTTTTAATATACTTTTCACTGAAACGTACGTAGACCGGAACAACAATACCCAACCCTACAACACAGCAACGGCTGGAAAAGCTAGTCCTTTTCAGATAGTGATTGTAATTCTAGGTTAGGTGAGGTATGAGTGATAAGTTATGAGTGTATGAAAGGGCATGTGTGAGGAGAGAATGGAGTTTTATGCTTGGGGTTATGAAAATAAATTGGAAGTATTTATTATACCTATTGTTCAACAACATTAGTTGCCTTGTGGTTTCAGACGTATATTTACTCACAGGATTACTTCCAAATAGGAAATGGCAAATAGCAACTGAATGTTTTAGGATTAAATTGTGTAATTGTATTTATGTATTGCTGTGCATTTATGTTTTGTTTTATTGAATAATCAAAGGAACAAATTGTATAGCACTTTATATAGTATGTGTGTATTTATTGTAGTATGTTCATTTCAATTGTGAAAAATAATATGTAGAAAAAGATTATGAATTAAAGAAATGAATATTTAAACGAAAACAATCAACTAAGAATAGCATAAGATCCCTGCAAGGATGAAGTTTTTCATTAGACCAGCCGTGAGCTCATTTCAGCCTTGGTAGAAGCAATACAGGTCTGATAGGACACCTCTCTTATTTCATTATTTCATGGGGAACCACCCTACTGAACTTTTCATTTTTCATCCTTCTGTTTACCATCCATAGATGTGAGGGGCTCTTCTGTTTTGGATTGATCTTTTATGGTCAACACTAGGGAAAAATAATTATTTTCCATTCTGGGATAATGGTACAGACTCCACATGCTGGGTTCTGCTTTAGAAATTTTAGACTGGTTCTGTTATCGGATAATGGTGGTAATAGCAGTGATTCATGGAGAAGGCAGGTGCAGGGGAATTAAACATCAAGGTATAGCCAAATCACACAATATTCTGCAGAAACTTGTCATTAGTGATCTTATGTCAAGGAAATTTCTCTTTAATTCTCAGTTAAAAGCTGCATGAACCAGAGTAAAAGATTCCACTTTTTTGTACCAAGATTTGTGATTTTAAGAAGGCATAAAATAAGTGTGATCTGAGAGTATAAGAGACAGGTTAATATACTGTCTGAATATCTGCTTTACTGCTTCATTCAGATATTTGAATCGTGCTTTATTGCGGAGAGCAGCTCTGCAGAGTTTCTATTTCTTTTTTCAGCCTGATGACAATTATTGCAGTAACATCTTTTAGACCATGTTGTACAACAGTGACCTTTGCTGTGTGCTCTGTGAAGATAAGTAAGAAATAGTAGCACAATAAACTCCAGTTATTTGTGCTTCACCAGTAAATGAAACTAGCAAATGGAGCAAGAACAGGTAATGTGGCCTCATTGTTGTAAGCACTAAATCATGATGATCCGCAAGCAAGTGATGAGATAGATGGGATTATTGGAAGTGTGTGATGCAAACACAAGGAGATGATGGCCGGAGTGCTGAAACTTTTCAGACACTCACCCCCAGTCACAGATCTGGGTTGAATCCATCATCATTCTTTAGCTCTCTTCGCCACCACAGTTCAGACACAGCTATATGCAAATCAGTCCTGACCCAGTGCCTCATGGGAACAGTCCAGCCCGAACTGTCAAGCCATGTCTTCCATGGACCGGAAACAAGCATTCTGGGACCGGTTTCAGGCTAACGAGGTCCCATCAACAAGTTTATCCCGTCAGAAACGTTATATTCATGGACAGAAATCCTGGGTAGAGCAATATAATTAACTAACCTTTTGCTTCAATTCTTCATGCTGTGTTTGTAGTACTTGAAGCCCAAAGCTATCCCTCTTCTTTACATTTTCGGTGTCGTTCCCTGATTAAAATAAGATGAAAGTTATGTCAAAGTAAGGTATGCTGGCTAACATTTTTTTCACGTAAGAAAAGAAACAAAAAAAAAAAAGAAAAAGAACATCAAGGCCCTGATTATGAGTTAGGTGTACTGTAATTACCGCATGTAGGGGTAAATAAAGCATGACTTTAAATGTGTTATTTGATCAACAAGCACTATTCAATGCATGCGCTATTTACCACAAGCGAAAAATAACATGTGGTACATAACACCCAATTACAAGTATTAGAGGTCATTAAAAACTAGTGGAGAATACCACCTAAAATACAACTAGTCAAAAGTAGGTGGTATAAAATAAAATAAATACGTGAAAGTGTAGGGAATGAAAGAAAAGCTGTATAACAATAGGAAATTCAAAGACAACACAATAATGCAAACAAAACACAGCATTTGCACTGTTTTGGATGAAAATAATAAAATATCACACGCACCTGCACACAAGGCTAGACCTAGATTAACAGCCAGGAACAGATGAAGCTCCCACAAGTCGACTGCAGCAGCTCACACTTCCATTCCACAGTCCACCAAAATGGATGCAGCACTGTGAAGATGAATCTCTCACAGGTCGATTGGAGCAGCTCACACTTCCGTTCCACCAACCACCGAAATGGATGCAGCACTGTGAGGCTACTGTATCATGAATGCCAGATCCATATTCTGCTACACCAAACCATGCAGCATGAGGATGGAAACCAGGCCACCAATCAATGACCTCAAATGGCAGGCACCCATAAACTTGAGTCTGCTTGAGATCCAGAGGATACACAGGCTCTATATAGGCACCATACAAAACATTTTCACCATTATGGAGCCAACATGGGGATCCATTGCAACCCCTCTTTCCTGAAAATGCTAGAAGCACTAACATTATATGCAATAGACACCACACAACAGAGAGTAGGATTGGTGTCTGGCATTTCTCAGTCAACTTTTACCAAAATACTCTGCTAAGTGATGGATGCTTTGCAGAGAGCGAGTGAGCAGTATATACAGTTCCCCTAGGACACCCACACAGTCAATGCCTGCAAAGCAAACATCTGTGCTACAATAAGATTTCTTGATATCTTAGGGTCAATCGGCTGCAGTTGTGTACAACTTGTGAGCTCAGGTAGACAGGAACAAGAGTGCTGAAACCTTAAAATGAAACAGTATTTATTTGCAAATGCTGTGTGATGTGGATCTGTGTATACTGAACTAGTTGTGTGAAACCTGAATCTGCTGGTTTGCCATGTGCACCACCATTTTGTGTTACAGCGTCCCATTTTGCCTCTGTCTCTCAAGACCACGTGCATGTCGAACTGCACCCCAAGCTGTCCTTTTGCCGCACCCACGCTGATATTCCAGGAATGTTGAGACGGTAAATGACCTCGCCCGCGGGTTCCATTCCTCATCAAGCTACGTGACAAGAGGCAGGTGATCTGCCTAAGGCTTAGACAGCTTGGCATCAGTATCTCCATTTCGCAAGCTATACAGACTTTTTCTTTTGTTCCTTCTCCCGCGAGGGGAGTGTCCACGTCCTATAAGGGATGCTGCGTGCCCCTCCTACCTTCCAGTGGGTCACGGACACTTTTCCATCTCTAGAGATTGTCTGTATTCTAATAAACCTGTGTTTCTTTACTCCCAGTGGTGTGGTCTCCCATCTTTGAATATACTTGGAGGAACCCGTAGACTTGGGTGGTCCCTGCACCGCCGAGTGGTCCTTTCCGAAAACCCCCGGTTCTACAATTGGCGCTCCAACGTGGGGCTCCATCAGAGACTCAGTGGCCCCAGCTTGACGACCCGGAGAGGAGGGGGAGATCGGTAACTGAGGAGAGCACCTGCAGAAAGCAGACTTGAGTCTCCATAGCCGTCGCCTGTATCTCCTTCCCTCGACGGTATCTTCGACTACAGCGGCCCCGGTCCTGACTGGAGTCCCTTTCTGGTCCGTCTAGTCTGCATGGAAAATAAGGAGGAGAAACCCCCTGGGAGCAGAGAAACACATTGGGTATTCTTGTAGGGTTGCGTCAAGCGACATAAAATAATTCTTATACTGATTCAGTTATACATGCATATGTCTGTTTTTTCTGTTTTGATTAATTGTCTCCGATTCGATATTTGCAAAGACCGAAGGACAGGTAATGTGTTCCTGATTGCGAACTGTCTGATTTTCAAGAGATATTATTGAAATACAGTAAACATGCCTGTTTTTAGCAAAATCTGAAAAATCTGTTGTTGTTGTTCGAACAGTCAGGGTGTGTTAGAAGAGAGTCAGCCAGCTCCACCAGAGGGGACCCCCAATAAAGAGATGTACATCAAATATGGTATTTCCGGGATAATTTATACCAAGTTATGGTGGAAATACACAAAAAATGATACCGAATTACAATGGCCTGAATTCGGTTCTTTTGAGGTACCTAAACAATTACATAGACGGAAGGTGCGAACAAGTATGTTTGATTCCTTTGGTCTGTGGCGTAAAGAAATGGATGAAAGAAAGAAAAGACCTCAAACTAAAGAGAGCAAAGCGCTCAGGAAATCTGCTCAACAGGAAATGACAGCCCTCAGAGGGCGAGAAATAGAACGAAATATAGAGAGATGCGATAGGGAACATAGGTTAAATATCGCAGGACAGTATCCCTTATTACCCCCCCAAACTTGATGAAGACGATATCATGTTATTGTCTAGACCCCCTGCTTACCACGAGACGCAACAATTGATGCAGTCCTTCCCGGTACTTGTCCCGGGTGCCCCCCTGCTCGACGTTCGACCCCCGCCCGTTTTGGTAGCAATAACAGAGGACGGAACCAAACCCCTCATCCCTGTTGTAGTTCCAAACCCAGTACCAGGAGGGGGAAGGCTAAAGAGTAGGATTGGGAAAGAGGGTAGCGATTCAGACACCAATTATGATTCCGACCAAAGCGAGTATAGGAGGTCACATCCCCCAAGACTCAGTGAAAAAGAGAAAAGAAAAATAGATCGTACGGCTTATCAGTTGATTACTGACTGCGCTGCCCCCTCTGATATCCATGCTGCGGCTAAGGACCAGATACATTCGCCAGCAAAAAGCTACCTTTTAGAGCGATGGCCTACCACTTCATGGTTAAAAAAGAGGGGACAGGTTCAGAAGTACCACGTTTTTCGAAAATTGTATATGTGTGTAAATAAAGGAGAGTCAACACAAGATGATAGGGATAATCTATTATCGATGATCGATGATTAAGACTGAGCTGGTTAACGACAGTCAATCAGAAAGAGGGAAACAGATGCCGGTTAAAGAAGCTGCTCCCATCTATGTCCCTTCAAGGGGTAATGGGTCAGTCCTCAATAACCCAGAGGATCCGAATGCTTGTTCTAGACTGATGTTTAATTTCGTATACACTCCCTGGACAAAGGCTGAAATATTGCAGTTACGAAAAGATTTGGTTTCTACGAGTGTCCAGCAGATACTGAACGCTTATACCTTAACTTTGATGGATGTTACTCAGTTCTTTGGCTTGATAGTACCAGCCGAGCTCTGGAAACCACTCAGGCATGTTGACGATCAGGCAGCCTTCCATGGTACATGGGAAGAACTGGTGGGAAGGGATAGGGACAGGAAACCAGGAGAAAAACCCCACGACGATATCCTAGTACTGCCTCAAACACTGTTAGCTAAACTAAAGACTTTGGCTCCAGAGAGAAAGATAGACTTGACCCTTCTCACTGCTTGCAAACAGAACCCTGAGGAGTCAGTCTCTGATTATTTTACCAGACTAGGAAAAGCATACACAGATTTCAGTGGTCAGGATGTGGCCACCGAGACTGGCCGCCACTTACTCATCCAGACTTTTGTTAAAGGGCTCTTACCAGCAGTGGGGAACAGGCTTATGACCGGTGAAAGTAGCTGGCGGCAAAACCAGCGACAATACTGACTATGGCACAATACTATGAGAGCCAATACAAAAACGCAGAAGAAGAGAAGGAGAAGAAGAAAAAGAAATTGAAGAAGCAAGTATTGTTTAGTCAGTTAGACACCCGCATCCGTTCCCGTGGGCCAAACAATGCCCGTCAGCAAAATGTCAGGTTTACCCAGACACCACAGAGCCCTCCAGCACCAAACCAGCAACTCTATAGGCCTGGTCCCCAACCCTCTGATATTTGCGCTTACTGTAAAAAAACAGGACATTGGAAGAAAGATTGTCCAATATTAGCAGCCAACATTGCACTAACTCCCAACCCCAATATCAGTACAGGGACAACAGGTTTGTTCACAGTTCAGAGTGTCAGGCTACTGTTCAGGATTATGCCGAACACAATATTGAGATGGAACCATTATATTGGTCAGCCTAGGAAGATGGGGGAAGGAACCAGTGGAGGTACCTGTAGATCAACAGGGACCTTATGTTACAGCATCGGTGGCCGGCACTAAAGGATGTTTCCTCGTGGATACAGGAGCATCCCGCAGCACCCTGACCACTCCACTGATTCTGAGGGATCCTCCATCCGGCAAACTAATTACATCAACTGGGTTCGATGGTAAGCCCTCTGTGAACCCCCTTTCCAAACCTACCCATTCTCGATCCACGGTGCGGACACTTCTGCAACGTTCTTGCTAACCCCAGATAGTCCCGAAAATCTCATGAGATTGGATTTGTTAAAACATTACCGTGCCACTATCAGATGTTCCCCAGATAATGTTCGAGTCATGCTGCATGACAAGGTTTCCCCTTACCAACCGTCTGTGCAGCTACTCCAACTTCCCGACATTCAGGATGATTTAGCTACCATTCCGACCACCTTATGGGCCACTTCTGACACGGACGTTGGTACTATCCAGATGCCATGAAACCAACAGAAGGTGCACAGTCCGTTCAGAACAAAATAGCAAACCAATAGTTATTGTGGAGAAGTACATGAGATCCTGCGAATAGTTGAGACACCCCCCCGCAGGAGGTAGGAGTCCATCAGCCCACCCTTATTGGCGGAGCATCGTCATCTCGAACTCCAAGGAATCACTGTCTGAGCCCGGGGTCGCAGATCACCAAGGACTCTGCCTGGTGCGCAGGCTAGTGATACCCAGAAAGAAAATGAACTCCTGCCTGGGTGTGTACCCAAGTAATCGAGGGCTCCAGTGATGTGCAGTGCTAGAGAGTGATGTGAGGTTAAAAATGAATACTTGATCAAAAAATGTGTTTAATGTGGATCAACCAAGTTTCATGTCTAAAAGAACCTATAGTCTGATATGAATTTTCACAGGCTAGTTCTTGGTTCGTGTAAAAAGTGTGGTCAACATGTTTCAGCCGCTGCGGTCACTTGACCCGGCTTTCATCAGGACCGAAAAAACAACGAAAACAGCTACTGCCAAACTAATTATAAAGTGAAAGAGCTAAACCCATGCAAACCAAATGTGAATGTGGGGTACGATCGTGGCACTTGCCACCCTACCAGAAAAGCTCGTACTTGAGCGTAAGGACAATGTCTTCATTCCCAGCTTTATGTGGGAGTAAAGCCTCACCTCACCCGGCTGACTGCTCGGAGAAGGAGGCACCGCTCTGTCCGTCGATACCTCTGACTGACTCACAAGCTGTCTGGCAGGAGTTCATTTTCTTTCTGGGTATCACTAGCCTGCGCACCAGGCAGAGTCCTTGGTGATCTGCGACCCCGGGCTCAGACAGTGATTCCTTGGAGTTCGAGATGACGATGCTCCGCCAATAAGGGTGGGCTGATGGACTCCTACCTCCTGCGGGGGGGTGTCTCAACTATTCGCAGGATCTCATGTACTTCTCCACAATAACTATTGGTTTGCTATTTTGTTCTGAACGGACTGTGCACCTTCTGTTGGTTTCATTGTGTCTATTTGGGATTGGAGGTGTTTCAGTCCTTAAACCAAGTCCCCTCTGTTTTTGACCCTCTTATAAATTTGTTGTTTGGTACTATCCAGATGCCACCAGTTCACATTACGGTCAGGGAAGGTGCACACTTGCATAGATTAATGCAGTATAAAATATCTAAAGAAGGAGAGCTAGCACTACAAAAGATTGTAACCGACCTCATTCAGGCTGGCATGGTAGAAAAGGTTCCTTCCAACGTCTGCAACAGCCCCATTTTGCCGGTATTAAAACGATCGGCTACACACCAAAAGGTGTACCGATTTGTGATTGACTTGCGGGCCATTAATAAGATAGTAGTACCACAATTTCCCGTAGTTTCCGACATAACTACTATCCTCACCATGATTCCACCTACAGCTAAAGCCTTTACAGTCATAGATTTGAAAAATGCATTCTTTTCCATCCCCATTCATGAAGACTCCGGTTTTCTTTTCGGCTTCACCCTAACAGATCCTATAGATTCTGTCGCGCCCCTCAGGGCTATACAGAAAGTCAGGGCATTTACAGCCAAGCATTGAAAAAACAACTTGACCAGATCCAACTCCCAGAGGAAGTGGCGATTATTCAATATGTAGACGACATTTTGTTAGCAGCGGACACTACTCATTTGGCCCGACAGGCATCATTACTGACCCTCAAATTTCTTGCTGGGCATGGCCACAAAGTATCCAAAGGCAAATTGCAGTATTGTAGAAAACAGGTGACTTATTTAGGTCACCTGTTGTCTAAGGAGGGACGCACTTTTACACCAGACAGGATTCAGATTATTTTGAACTTCCCTACTCCAACCACCCAGAGAGACGTGAGAGCACTAATAGGTCTCACCTCCTTCTGTAGACAGTGGGTCCCGAATTTTCCCCTCATTATCAAGCCACTTCTTTCCCGGATGACTAAAGACATTTCCGATCCTATTCCCTGGACATCACAGCATACGGAAGCATTCATGACCTTACGACAGGCTCTGTGTTCAGCCCCAGTATTAGGTACACCCGATTATCAAAAAACATTTTTCCTTTTCGTGCACAAATGATCAGGTTGTGCCCTCTCACTTCTCTGTCAAATGCATGGTACACACAAACGACCGTGCCTATTTTTCTGCTGTTTTGGATCCAGTCGCCCGAGCTTTGCGTACCTGCCTGCGTGCTGTAGCAGCGGCTGCTGTGGCAGTGCGCCAGACAGAAGGTATAGTTTTAGGATCCCCATTAACAGTTCTGGTACCACATGCCGTTGATATTCTGTTGAACAAGACCAAAACCCAACACCTTACTAGTGCCCGACTGCATGGATACGAACTTACTTTGTTAAATGTGCACATAACTATTCAACGCTGTACCACTCTGAATACCGCTACACTTTTACCCCTACCGACACTGACCCCCTCACTCAGCCACCAGATCATGATTGCGTTTTCCGAACAGAAGCAGAGACCAAGGGGAGGGTGGACCTTAAAGACACAGCCTTACCAGATGCAGAAGGCCACCTGTGGGTAGATGGTTCTTGCCTGAAACTCCCGGATGGCACCACATCTGCTGCCTATTCTGTTACAACGGCACTTACGGTAGTTGAGACTGCCAAAACATTCCAGATATCAGCCCAAGCAGCAGAAATAACAGCACTTACACACGCTTGCATCCTCAGAACAGACATGACTGTAAACATCTACACCGACAGCCAGTATGCTTTTGGGGTAGTACACAATTTTGCACTACTGTGGAAAGAAAGAGGTTTTCTCACTTCTCATGGGACGCCTATACAACATGGTGAATTGATTAACGCCCTTTTAGATGCTATCACTCTCCCTGCTAAGTTAGCAGTGATCAAATGCTCAGCACACCAGAAAGATACTGACGAAGTAGGATAAGGGAACGCTCTGGGCGATACCACGGCCAGAAACACAGCATTAGGAACAACACCTGCACCAAAGTACATCCTAAAATCACAAGCTACAAAATGGCATGATGCAAGACAACAGATTATTGACATACAGAAATCCGCTACTATAGAAGAAAAGGAACAGTGGAAAACTGATGGTATGTTAGCCGAGGAGGGATGTTGGAGATCCCAGGACACACTTAGGTGGAAACTACCAACAGCATATGTTATTCCCTTACTCACAATAATACACTTACCCGCACACATTGGGTCCCAAGCCATGCATACTATGCTCAAGGAAGTATGGACCCATCCCAAATTGAGACCCCTGGCCGAGCGATTTGTGAAACACTGTCTGACCTGTTTAAGATACAATGTGGGAAAGGGAACAAAGGTTCCGACAGCATACCCCACCAAGGATAATTCTGCTATTACGACAGCTAAAGTACTCCTGAAGGACTTTTTTCCCCTGGTATGGCCTTTGTAGATTAATGCAAAGTGATCGAGGATCACATTTCATCGGCCAGACAGTCAAACATATCTTAGAGGGATTGGGAGTCAAACAAAAATTCCACACTGCATTTCACCCCCAGGCAGCAGGATTAGTGGAACGCTAGAATGGGATTCTGAAGGAGAAATTAGCTAAGATAACAACTGAGACAGGATTGAATTGCCTTTAGCTCTGCTTACTATACGATCAGTCCCACATTCGAAGTCACACCTTACGCCCTACGAGACAGTTTTCGGTAGACCTATGAATATTTGAAATGCCCCATCTGCGAAATCCTTGTCTGACCTTCCCCAGGAAGTGTTGACTGATTATCTGTATGAACTGAACAGAGACAGTAAAAGACAGACATATACACAGAAACAAAGAAACAGAAGCACGTTTATTATCGTCAAGGGATTACCACGGTCTTTATAACGTAGCCAAAAAGACACTTGGTTGCACCCACTGCGCAAGACAACAGTTCCATACATAAGGGTTCAATAGTGTATATATATATATATATATATATATATATATATATATATATATATATATATATATATTCCGTGGTGCAATTGTCCTTGAATCTGCGATTAATCCTGTTTTTTTTGTCTTTTTTACTCCTACTTGATGACAATTTTGTATTTATGTCCTTCCTTCTATCTTATTGTAAAGCGCTCCGATATCCCTCGAGATCTTGTTCGCGCTATATAAAACTTCATAAATAAAATAAATAAACTCACTAAAACAATGTCTTTACTCCATGAAAATGTCCGAGCCTTCGTCACTGACAAATCTCAGGGCCCTGGCCACCATATCAAACCCGGACACTTCGTTCTACTGAAGAACTTTGCACGCACTCAGTCTCGGCAGCCTCGCTGGAGGAGTCCCTTGCAAGTGCTGTTGGTAACCAGAACGGCCTTGCGAGTGGAAGGAAAGAAATATTGGGTCCACGCTTCCCACTGCCGAAAGGTGGATCCCATGACTGAAGACAACTTGAAAGTACACAAAGAAGTTCTGACCCACGATAAACCAATAGACTGCGACTCAGATTCAGAACCTGAACCTGAACTAGAACTTTGTGACAAAGGAACCGACGGATACTACCTCCGATCCAAGGCTAAGCAGAAGAGCAAGCCCAGCTCCAAGGGCCGTTAGTACTCCATTGTCCATTGCTGCAGGGCGGTAGTAAAGTCTGGCTGAGGGTCCTGGGTACTCCTAGTAGTGGTTTACCGGGACAGACATTAGTCAGTGAAAAAACCAACAACTATCGGCGGCTATTAGGGGCATTGCGGTACTTTTGGGGCACTTATAGAGCTATTATGGCAGGATACGATGATATTGAATCACTTCCCACAAAACCAGAATATGTCACGATTCTCCCAACACATGAGTACCAGAGACTACGTACCTTCTTGGAAAATGACTACCAACCAGTGCCATTATCCAGACCCGTCAGTACTACCCTCAGTGGAGGAGAGGCCACCCAGCGACATTTCAATGGTATGGATCCAAACATTGCTTACACTTATGCCACTGCTACCACGCTGAAGAAAGCTAGAAACAGAGTTTACAGTATCCGGACAAAAGTGCTATTTGTATTAACTATGCTTGCTGTACTGTTCAGTAGAACGTTCTGGGTCATCGAAGAAACAGCTCCAGCCAAACATACTGTTCTGCCTCAAACTCCACAGCCACCCGAGATCCCTGAACATTCTCATGTTCCATGGCCTAATTCACATTTCAACAGACATTCAGAATTCAGTAACAATACTTTCATCCAAATGCTGCACCAGTTCAATCAAGTGTCAAATGCTACGGACTGCTATGTCTGTGGCCTCCTGCTTCATGCAGCCAAACACACCATTCGGTTTCACGTGTTTCCTGCCTCATCTGCTTATACCTGCTCTATAATGTGACAAATTTTATCCCAACACCTATCTAGATAATAGTACTCAATTTAGGGCCTTCATCTGGAATTTTCATGCTGACAATAATACAGTTTGCAATGTTTCTGATTCAGCGCGAATGCTTGCCATCAAGTCTACTCCGATACTGGGTTTAGTGGCTTACACCTTTCTGAATAATGGGGCCAAATCAGTGGCCATTTGTTACATCGCGCCCTGGCCAGCTGTGCATACAAGGTCAGGGGAAAATACCGGTGGGAACTAGCATGTGCAGCACTACCATTATATGTCCTATAAGGAATGCTGCCTCCCCCTCGCAAATCTCCCGTCACCTACCTTCCAGTGGGTCACAGACAATTTTCCATCTCCAGAGATTGTCTGGATTCTAATAAACCTGTGTTTCTTTACTCCCAGTGGTGTGGTCTCCCATCTTTGAATATACTTGGAGGAACCCGTAGACTTGGGTGGCCCCTGCACCGCTGAGTGGTCTTTCCCGAAGACCCCCGGTTCTACAGTTGTGTTAGGTGCTCTGTACGAAACTTTAATGTTAAGATGCTGATGAGAAGCAACATTAGCCCTACTGTGGTAACACATCGCCCTTAAGGTACTGGGCAGACAAATCAACCCTTCATCAAGATTACGGTGCATTATGATTGTTGTAGCCTAATCTCCATTCAAGTCAGCAGTACCACTAGATAGCTGTTAATGCCTATGACAAATAAATGGATCAATGTGAATAGATGTAACAAATGACTTCAGCCGTTCTTTGCAACAATAATTATTCTCAGCCAAGTCACCTTTTTACAATCGCATGTACTTCCATTACAACTCTCATGACTTAATTAAAATTCCCCAAAGCTCGCAACCTTTTGTCATTTTCTTCCACTCCAGACATGTTGAAGATGGTCATAATTGGTTCTTCCCATAACTTAAAGAAAAAAGATACACATTTTTGAACCGCAAGCATCATCAAACACTTGATTTCACTCTGTCGTTTATATGCATGATGACAGAGTAGCAACTAGGTGGGATTGACCAGCTTGCTCAACTTAAACATCCTATAGCAGATATGTATTTTTGTGCAATGAAACATGGTCTATATCCACGGGGGTCTAACTATAGCTGCGGGAAGCTGCTGGCAGACTCACTGAGATTAAGGCGATTTGTTCAGATTTATGGAGGTATCGGTTTTCTTTAAGGTTTGAGATGCTTATCGTTGGTTGGAATTGTTATGTTGTAGAACAGTATTTATGCGCCTGAAGAACTACTACTGAGTCCGAAATGCATTGGGCATGAATGGAATGATATGAGAAATACTGTGCACTTAACAAATTTGAAAAATAAACATGTGAAGTAAGAGAGTGAATAAATAGGTTTGAAAAAAGAATGATTTAATTAAACATTGGCTAAAAAGCCCAAAAAATTGGATTACTATCTTTGAAGGCATCACCCCGCATCCATCACCGTGCGTTCAAGGGTGACTTTTTGCCATAAAACTCATTGTATAAAGTGATGAACGAGTCATATGAGGAGCTGAGCAAAAGATTTAATGGGATAAAAGGTTGACCAAGTTCAAGAGGATGTTAATAAGTTCAGGAGGATAAGCTAATACACAGGTGGGGAGGAGGAGTGATGCTTCCAGTAATGGAATTATTCATATTACCTCCATATTACGGTTTCGATTTTGGAAGGAGTGAATGCCAATCCTTAAGAAGGAAAATTATTATTTATTAGGTACAATGTTCCAATGTGACTAGGTATGGGTGGGAAACGGGGAGACGAAAACTACAAGGAAATTGAAATATGGCACCAGATGGATGCAACTGCTAGGCTACACCCTAAACCTTAATATCAAACTTGGTTGCCTATTGAAATAACATGTGGAAACTAATGAGAGAGGATGAGCAGAAACGATGTACCTGCACGAGAATTTGACCCAACTCCCCGAAAAAATAAGGTTCAGAAGAGATTTCAGCACACACATAATCAGCATAGTAGGTCTCAGACAAAACAAAGACAAGAATAGAAGCAGTTGCACTGAATTGTGATGTTTGGTTCTCATGCCTAGTGTCCATGAGGAAGAGGAACAAAAGGTAATGCTTAAATATATAGTTGGTTGATCAACAGTGATAATGTTCTTCGAGTCCCAAGTACTAAAATAGTGAAATGTACTCTGTAAGGGAATCCATCTTCACAGTGTTCGCCGATTCCAAAGCCCTAACATCTTGCACCCTTTAACCTCTTTAGGAGGCAAGTCTTGCTGATTAGGGAGTTGGACGCCCTCTGTTTAAAATGACAAATTCGAAATCAGCAGTACACAACTGGGCAAATCATATCTCTGTGTGTAAAGGGTTTGGGCCAAATACTGGTAGAATGTGTTAAAAAATAGTTTCCCAACATGCACCTTAACAAGCAATGTGTTATCAGGAGTGCCTTTTTCTGCAGCCAAGTGTCAGAGAATATTCCCAAAGCATACAATGATTTCAAACCAATAGGAAAATACCAGTTTAAGAGTTTTGCCCGCTCAGGTTATCCAGTAAGAGAAAAAGTCAATGGTGTGGTCAGATTTTTATCATCTATAGTGCTTATTCCAGTTTGGAAATGTTAAACATAGGTGGCCTATGCCAATGTGAGTGATTAACAAAAAGCATTCACTTTTCTGACTGAACCCCGGTCTTTTAAGCCTACTTGAGGTTTTTTACAGAAAAAGCCAGCAGTTGCTATATCTCAGGAAAGCCTCACAGTGGACAGGATGGAGAGGGAATATTGGACTCCAAATGATCCAGGACCCTTTTGCCTCTTAAAACGTAATGTGCTTGATGAACAGAAACTGAAATCTGGAGTTCTCCTCGGACACTTAGCAGGAGTAACTAGCTGACCTCAGGAGAGAGATTGGGAGAACTCAAAACAAAGAATCAAGGATGTTCCAGGTTTGTATCTGTGGTGTGACATATTTTCAACAAAGCATATTCTTAGAGTAGGTAATGGATCGCACTGTTGCAAACTTTGGAAGGGGAAAAGTCTAGTTAGTTCTATTCCCTTGTTTGAGACGTGCCTGGAACAAATAAAGGAAAAAACAGATCTTCATGCTTGTTACGCTTAAGGATTCCTGCCTGCTTGAAATTGGACTATGCTCCGAATATCTTAATCCATAAAGTCAGCTCAAACACTAGTATTACTAGGCACTTGCTGACTCTAAAGGATACAGATGTGTAGATCGTGCCAGTAAAGCCTGCATGCTCCTGTAGACCTTTGCTGAAGTTAGAGAGTGCAAAATATGCAGGAGCAAAGGAAGCAGTTGCCTGCATGAAAGTAAGCCACTGAACATATTACAATAGGACGTGTCCTGTATGCCTCCTGTGAAACTTCTCTTCTGTGACTACTGAGGGCAGAAGGAAGTTGCTGCAGGACAGAAGTCCCAGACACCACTTGGAGTAGCCCCCTCTCAAGTGGAACCACAGACTGAAGGAGAAGAATCAAACAGGAAGATCAAGAAACAAGTTATTAGATGTTTTACAACAACTTGTGGTTTAGAAATGCTTTTTAGGATAGACTGGAATAAGGTGTCTATCCTGTTTAAAATAAATGAGAAATCTGATTCTTCATCTTATGTTTCCCTGATCTCAACTCTTTGAGGCAAATGTCAAACGAACAGCTCAACAGGTGTATTCAACCAAAAGGAGCCCTTCTTGGTTCCAGTTTCCAACATTACCCGCTGAAGATCTTTGGCATCCAGAAAGATTTCTAAATCTGAAGGTAAAACTTTTGACCTAGACAAACCAACTTTTACCAGCTGATACGGGTACATTTTCACATGAGCAAATATCCACATGCATAGTCGCTCATGCATAAATTTACTGAGTGATATCAAATTCACTTCTAAAAGGGATTATTAATTCAAATGGATTTATCATTTAGTGTTTGGGCCTTGTCCTAACTCATCACAGGACAGATCAAAACTGTGGACTCTCTCACCCATAGTTCAGTAATGTGATTTCCTACATATGTTTAATTTCCTTGGCAGTCCTGAGACATTTTCAGAAGATTCATTTATTTAGCAAATTATTTTAATTTGATACGAGACAGAACAATTCGTAGATCAATGGCATTGAAACATTCCTGCATAAAATTGAGCAACAGAATGAAGGATATGGAATTAACAGATGTATGAAGGGCACCGATTAAGGCCAAAGACAAACATTCTACTCTCATGTTCATCCACACTGACATGCAGAGCAACACTTTTTTGGGTAAGGTAACTCATCACGAAAGTATTTACAGGACCAGACACGTACTTCCTTCATAACTGGGGAGTGACCCAAAACTGTAATGAAGTGTTAATGATGGTTTAGTTGGGATGAAAGACACGGGGGACTGACAGGTAATCATTCTCTGTGCTGCAGGCAAAATGAGTCCAGGGAGGATATGAAGGTTTCTAGAGGGTATATAGTGAGCAGAGATGACAGACGGGCCTTATTCACAAGACAATATCATGGACAGTAGCCCAGAAGATATACTGTTATGAATCTTGGAAAGAAAGTAATAAAATAACTTTTATACCCTTATGGAAGGGAACATCTTTTTGGCAGGAAGAATACTTATGAAGCTATTGACAACTGCTAGCCTGGTTGTAGGTTACACATGAATAGACAAACAAAATATATACATAGGTTCAATTATATAAAGTTATACAATTTTGAGATGGGTTCACATTAAAATCCATGCTCACCATTTTGTCATTTCTAAATACACTCTTCGATGCCACCCCAACATTAACCAAGCTTTGAGGACAAAGGCAAAAGAGTATGCTCTTTGGCAAACTGGAGGTCCACCCACCTGATTTACAGTTGGGGGGTCCTTAAGTAGGTCAGTGATAGAGACCACTTATTCTCTGTCGCTGACATACTCCTCGGACAGCCTGACGTAGTAAGGGCCTTTGGAGGTGCAGTTAATAAAAGACTTGGACAATTTTGGGATAGGTTTGTATTAAAATTCAAGCTCATCATTTTGTGATCTCTAAATACACTCTTAGATGTCAACCTGACATTATTCCAGCATTGAGGGTAACAGGATTCCCAATTCAAAGGAAGCTGCTTGATGTTATAGGACATGTTTCACCAGAACTTAATTAAGGCATTTAAAAAAGGTGAAAGTGAAAGAAACCGGGAAATACTACACTAATATAAAATCATACACTTGGCTATGCACCCTAAAATAAAAAGAAAGAAGCCAGATTTTGAAAACAAAATTACCACAACCCACGCAGTAGCCAATATATTATTTACAAAGCTATATAAAATAGCAAGTGATGCTGAAATTAACATATGCAAAGTAGATTGCTGATATGACTAATGAAGGTAACATAGGGCCTGATTTAGACTTTGACAGAGAGGGAACACTATTACAACGGCGATAGAGTACCCTCTCTAATAAACTTGAGGTCGATCCACCCAATTTACAGTCAGCAACAGACTACTCCTTCACTGACTTTCTACTCCGTTGAACTGTTGCAGGCTCGGTCCTTCAACAGCCCACCCAATTTAGAGTGGGCGGTCAAATTACCCGTTTTTTTACTCTTACCTCTATGAAAAACATGGTGGCAAGAGACAGTAAAACCATTTAAACGATATCCACAACATCGGATAAAATTCCCATGGTATAGGGGTTATTTGTTTTGTCAAAAACAAAAGTCTGCTTTATTTTTTGTTTTTGAAGAAATAAAAACTTGTTAAAAGTTTGATGAGTAGCCGTCATGTTTGATGGGACATGGGTTTCTCGTAATGACTAGAGTTGTCTGCCGAGCCAGTGGACAATTCTAAATTCAGAGGACAGGTACTCAGTCGCGGAGACAAAGTATTTTACTCTGTTTCCCTGAAGGAGTACATTCTATAATGCAATTTCTAATTCAGGCCCATTATCCTCAACGACAGAAATGTTAAGGGAATATAAGATTTCCAAACTTCTATATAACAAAATGAGAAGATGCAAACACGGGGCCCGATTTAGATTTGGGCGAATGAGTACTCTGGCACAAATGTGACAGATAACCCATCCAATAATTGTAAGTAAGGGTCCCAGTTTTCCGTTTTTACTGATTTTTTAGAGAAATACAGACAGAAAAAATGTTTCCTGCCTGTATTTGTTTTTTAAGTGGAAAAATAAGGAAAACTGTGCTTCTTGTGGATAATCTCCATGCCGTCTTTCATGGTTTTCAGGACAACAGCTGAGCAGATAGACAGCATGGGAAGTTAAAAAAAACAGGTTGAGATTTCCCTAAATACAGGCACATGTTAACATATAAAGAGGGTG
This sequence comes from Triturus cristatus, assembly GCF_964204655.1. NCBI lineage: Eukaryota > Metazoa > Chordata > Amphibia > Caudata > Salamandridae > Triturus > Triturus cristatus. Next base: position 269,900,723 of record NC_140592.1, on the reverse strand, counting down.
GGAGCACACTACCTCACATCCCAGCAGTCCATTCGCCCCAATGCATCATGGTAAATGCAGTTCCTGATAGCACTTAAATAAATGTGGAAATATACCATTTTATGAACATTTATTCTCAAAACAAAAAATATGGATAAACACAAATAAGATGGACAAAAAAAATGAATATGGATAAATACAGACGGAAATGTTTAATAAAAACATAAAAGTGGGAGCCCTAATTATAAGTGGATTAGGATATAATGTACGTGTAATAAGGTGGACGGGATATCCATCACATTTGAGACAGAGTACCTATCAACCAAACTCTAAATCAGGAACATAATATATAAAGGGAACATAATATATAAAGGAATCATAATTTAGGCTCCCGATTTTGTTATTTATTTTTTTGACATTTACATCTGTATTTATTCTTTGATTGGGTTACCTGTTTTCTACATATTTATTTTGGGCTTAGTGTAAAAAAAAAAACATGAATATTCAATGGGTATATTTCCACATTTATTTAACCGACAAAGGTTTACTAATGTTTGAGTGGCCAATGGGTTTTAAACATTTACATGACAATACAGTCATGTGAAACCATTTGTATTGTAGAACAGCTTAAACAGCTGTACTGCTGAAGTAATTTAAGCTTCATTAGGAAAGCTTTTTAAAAAATTAACTTTTTAGCGGTCAATCTGCACAGCTACGACCTAGCACTAATGGTTGACAGAGCAAATTGTCTAAGAGAAAATGTATTGTCCGTATTTATACACATTTAAAAACAAATACAGACAGGAAAATATATGTTTTTCTGTCTGTATTTATCTGTAAAAAACATTAATAACGGAAAACTGTGAGCCTTAATCATAGTTAAGTGAAGTTTCTGATAATTCAGAAAGGTTATTAAAATATGGGTATGCCTTAATGTGGTTCGTCTTACTCTGCTTTGAAAAATAAAAAACATGTTTATAAACATTGCGGTGAGACCAGGACAGCTGTTTTTCAGATTAGTTTCATAGTTTCCTGCATACCCAATTCAAATGATTTTTCCATACCAATAGGATCTTTCAGCACGCTCCCGGCATTATAAAGAGTATCCCAGGAATTGCTGCTCCTAGACGACTTCAGCCCTGTGCTGCTTGGGCTGGCTCTTGTTTTCAGAACTTGTTCAGTCTGTTTTGTTCTTTTGAGAGGAGCAATGTCTTGAACTTCTTCTGTTAAAGCTTGTGTAGCAAGAATGTCAATTTCTTCCAAGTCATCAACTGTAAAATCTTCATTCTCGCCAAACGGATCGTCTAGCCCGGTCGCCTCAGTGGATTCATCACTTTTGTAACGTTTACTGGGTGGAAAGACAGCTTTATGATTTCCACCTCTACTTGAAGAAATTTGAAACACGGAGGAGGAAGTGGCTAATGGTGCCTTACCATATAACATCGAACTGTTTCTCTTCTTATTACCAAAGAGGGGGTTAACCGACATCCTCATCACCTGTGGCAAAGCAACAAGAAAATTATTTATTTAAGGAGCAAGATTATATCTTTGTATTATACATATGGTAAACATCCCTTCTCTATGAAACACCCACCTTGCAATTTTTAAGTAAATATGGGACCAAGCAACAAAGTGCAAGGTCCATACATAGAACAACATCAGACATCTCAATCTGATTTATGCCATGTCAGCTGTGGGTAGCCCAATCATTTCTTTCTGAGATGTAATTTATTATCTATGGTTAAGATCTTTTCATTGTAAACACAAAAACTACATATATCACTAAATTCAAACAAAAAATAGGACTGTTATCTCAGTATACTTTCCTGCTAACTATAAAGTGTTCATCATGGCCCATATTAACATCACACAAAGGCGCACTGAAAACAGGGAATGCCACATGTATGAACCCCAAACACTTCGCATTTGTGTCCGCGCCCCCATGATTCCATCACCTCCTGCTTCATGTGCCCCATACTTGCGCCCTCTGCACCACTTTGCAGATGTACTCACCGTGCCTGCTTACCAGCTGCAAGAAGCCAAGTTCTTACCAACCACACAAGCTAAAACCAATCCACAGTTTAGCCATTTTCCATGAGTAAACCTTGCATTGCTTCAATCTATACTGCACTACAACGCGGCGTTCGTGATGGTAGATACTATATCAATCTACAAAAATCAGCCTTGCCAAGTGTCATGCATAGTGGGTTAATCTAGCAAATTTTAGTATTGGTGTCTGCATCACCGCACTAAAATGCTATGTCATGCATAGTGACTTAAGCGCTTCGACGCCGCACCGATGAGCTCCACCAGAAAAGTATTATTATCGCACTCTTGGTTTGCTACAAGCAGTGAGTTGAGTGTGTACTGCTGGGTCTAGTCTGAGGGAGGTGGCTGCTTTGAACAGAACCTGGGTCTAGGCTTCTTATATAAAGTCACAAGGAGGGCCGTAGTGCACTGTGCTACACAGAAACCATGAAGCGAGGAGGCTGCATCGGTCCTTCGTCTCCGGCTCAAGCAAGGCAAGTGGCATCCGTCTATCAGGCCAGGCAGTATGCTCCACTTAGGCCACGCAGTGTCCGCCGGGACGTTTTGAACATTCTCTTCCTGCTGCCCTCCAGCCCCGGCCAAGATTGACAAAGACAATGACTTCTAGTGCTGCAGACAGTGCAAGGACAGGCGGAGGAACACAGACTGGGCGACAGTGGGGTTGACAGACTCCTTCCCCCTTCTCAGACCACCAGTGTGCATGGGCGCTGGAAACAGGGGTGGGGAAAGCTGCAGTTCAGATGGTGAATGAGCAATAAAGATGCCCTTTTCTTGGTACATTTTCTGAGCTTCACAGCCAGACGTTTAATGCCAGGCTCTGCCTTTTGACAAATTACTGCTTATTCCTTTAAAAAAGAGATTGGCGTTTACTTATCTTTCTCTGACTACAATTTGAGAGGATTTTACAAAGTAAACTATGTGATCACCGTGCAGGTGTGAAATGAAAGGTGTAGGATACAAAATAGAACAGCAGTTCAGAAAGCACAAGTGTAGCGCTGTTTTGTAACTCTGAAGGGTGATCAAAGCTAAGATTTTAACATGGAGCAAAACAAATCAAGACACTTTACTTAGTGATGTGCAAATAATAATTAGTGCACTATATAGTTTTATCAGTAAAACAGCATATCCCATCTACACAAAATACTTTTACCACTCTCCTGCTGGATCGACATGGCCCATTTGGTACACTTGCTCTTTGTGTATCGCTTGGATTGTTGACATCCCTATGACTTTGGTGATGTAGACCTGATGGCTGAACCCCCGCTCTGAAAATTGTTCCAGCACCACTGCAAGTGTGAACTGTCCACCAAGGTGCGGGCTTCCGCAGACGTAAATTCAGCCGCCGCGAGGCTGAACACTTAGGGTGACTACCTGTCTGTAAATTTAATAAACAGTCTGTTAATCGTATCTCAACAACGCTTTCTATCATCCTCCCTTTTACGGATGCCTTTCACCTGTAAATCTGAGAATGACAATGACAGGCCAGGGATAAGTCGGATAGTTCAACAGACATTCAGCGCCGGGATCTGGGGGAAACAGTATCTGCTTCCTGCATCTGCCCACCCAACGGGGTGGGGGGGGGCGGGCACAGACAGGCTGGTGGGGTTGTGGTCCATACTCCAGACTCTAACTCATCAAACATTTGTATTTTATGAGATGGGCTCAAAAAGGTCCTTTGAGATTGCCATCCACTCAACCAACCTATGCTCAATATTACACGTCTGTATGTTAATGTGTTTTGATGAACCACTAAATGTTTCACTGATCATATTGCTTTTTACTTTCACTGTATACCACAAATGTTTCAATAAAGAGCATGGGGAAAGAGCAGCCACTCAGTGCCCACTACTTATAGGAGAAAAGGAACAGTGCCAAGCCCATCAGCAAGCATTCCATTTTAAGATTCTCAGAGTTCTGCAGTATTAAGCACATCTTTTCTACTGCAAGGGCTGTTATCCTGAGTGCTATGTGGCTGTGGGTCTAATAAGATAAAAAAATGGATTCACCCACAGTAAGAGACAACAGAATGCGCCTCGAGGTCCTACTGGTATTGCCAAAGCATATTGGCAATGCTCTATAGTGTTGAGCTTTTTTTCCTAACACTGTGTAGCACTTTCAAAATAAATGAACAAAAAATGGCATGATGACTCTACCATTTTTGGAAGTCGCATCAGCTCACTGGCATATGCATTCATGGTGATGTATGCACATGCATGCACCAGAATTAATGCGTGCAGCGGAATACCATGGGCGCCATTTGCTATAATTTTTTATTTACTGATACAAGATGGAACATGCCACTTTGATCACTAAATAAATAACTAAACCTTTTGTCTTAACAGCAAAGTTGAAAAGTGGGAAGCATTGCATGAGGGACAAAGGAAAACTGGGCAGAAACAGACATGGAACAAAGAACACAGAGTTCGGGGGGGACGGGCTTAGAAGAACATGGAGTGTGGGGGGAGGGGTATAGGGGAGAAGTACTCAAAGCACCCAGAAGTGACAGCATCACCGGGAGCAGGAAAGAAACACTCAAGGGTGATATCACTAAGTCAAAGGTGGACAGGGAAGAAGTATACAAGAGCTAAACACAGACAGCAAGGTAAGCATTTGAATAGAGCAGACAGGGGCGAAAGATGTAAAACACATGCACTCTCATGGAGTGCTTAACCAAAAAGAAAAGAAAACAAATCTCCAGGAGTGAGCAGTGGAAGTATAGAAGCCAGCCTTTGAGACAGATGGCAAAGCGGCTATGCTTCAGGGGAATGGACAGTCTGTGGAAAGGAAAGCAGGCTAAATAAATACAAGCGAGAATAAAGCTAATCAATGTTAGGGCTGTAAGCTCCTGTATGTTCTCAAGCTATCTGCTAAGCTTGACCTGAAAATGTATTGCACAAAGCTTCAGATAGGGTTCCCAGCTGCTTTTAGATTTGCTGATTAGCAAATTGCATGCATTTATATTTATTCCAGGTAACAGACACCCTGAAGAGAAGTCTTATTTCTTCTTTTGCGGTCTGTCCCTCCTCTCTCTTCAAAAACGTATAGAACGGTTTTGGTAAAATTAAGAGAAATTGGGAACATTGTTCCCAGTAGATCCGGTCCAGTTCGACTACAGAGTAGGATCCTCAAGAAGGGTGCATCAAAGATATCAGAAACGTTTGTACGATCTCTCACCTCCCTTAGCAAATTATACTTCTTAATGCAGGATTTGAAAAGTCATTTATTTATTTGTATTTATTTATAATGTTTTATATAGCGCGAACAAGATCCCGAGGAATATCAGAGCGCTTTACAATAAGATGGAAGGAAGGACATAAATACAAAATTGTTATCAAGTAGGAGTAAAAAAAGACAAAAAAAAACAGGATTAAATCGCAGATTCAAGGACAATAGCACCACGGAATTTATATATATATATATATTTATATTATATTGAACCCTTATGTATGAAACTGTTGTCTTGCGCAGCGGTTGCCCCCAAGTGTCTTTTTGGCTACATTATAAAGACAGTGGTAATCCTGTGACAATAATCAACGTGCCTCTGTTTCTTTGTTCCTGTGTATATGTCCGCCTTTTACTGTCTCTGTTCAGTTATCTGTATATAGCCTTTCTCATTGCCCTACTAGTAGGCCGGCAGCACTGATTGTGCCACCCACAAAAGTAGCCTTTCAAACCTGTCTCAGGCCTGCCATTGCAGGGCAAGTGTATGCAGTTTACTACCACTTTGACTTGGCATTTAAAACCCCTTGCCAAGCCTTAAACCAGGGCTAGAAAAATCCAAAAAATTGTACTAGTCCTGCAGGTCTAGTACCTTCAAAAATGTCCTCGACCTAACTTCACCCTACTTGACCTCCGTCTCTGCAAGCGGAGCAAATGTGACAAGTTAACAAGATTTAAAGGCATCTTTATTGCTCATTAGCTTTGTGAGTAATAAAAATGCCTTTAAATCTTGTTAACTTGTCACATTTGCTCCGTTTTTAAAGACAGAGGATAAAAGTTAGTTTGTTTTCCTACTCGCCAGAAAGAGCGAGTAGGACCTAAAAATAGCTCGTCCTCATTAATTCTACCTCGCATATGCGAGCGGGCAAGTGGATTTGTGGAGCCCTGCTTAAACTCCGCTTTTATTACACATAGGTCACCCCTATGTAGCCTTAAGGACAGGGTGCTGTGTAAGTAAAAGGTAGGACATGTGCTTTTAATTTTTACATCTCCCGTTAGTGACAAACAGGTAAATTAGTTTGTCACTACTATGAGGGCTACTCCTATCAAAGGCTAGCACTGTGAATTCCCTAAAACACTTTAAAGCTGTAATTCCTCATTAGAAAGGAGTAGCTAAATAAGCTTTAACATCTTTGGAATCCTAATAATAAATCCTCTTTAGTGGTAAAGTTGGATTTGACGTTACTATTTTAGGAATGCCACTTTTAGGAAGTGGACATTTCTCTGCTCTTAACTTTGCGCTGTGTGCCTGCAGCCTGTCTCCAATATACATCTGGGCTGGGTGACAGCTACACTTTGTGCATTTCCTCTAGACAGCCACAAACACAGGACGAGTGGGTGTGACAGAGGCCTCATCTGCATTTGGATAGCCTACCTGGGCAGGAAATGGGGTGGGGTGAGGCTCACACCCGCATCTGAAAAGGCTGTGCCTGTCCCCACACAAATGACTGATTACCCCTCCACAGATAGCCTGGCAGACAGGGCTGGGATGAAAGGGGACCTGTGTGCTTCACGGAGCTGCTTTGAAATCACCCCCACTTCAAAGGCACATTTGGATACAAGTACTGGGGTTCTGATCTTACCAAATCACTACAGTACTGGACCGGGGAAGAACTCTGTAAATGTAAAGACTGTTGTACTGGTAGGATTGCCACTTTGCCTTGACGGACTGTTCTGAGGAGCCACTTCTCTGCTTTGCCGAGCTGCACTCCTGAGGACATGGACTGGACCCATCTTACTTAAACCTAGAGTGACTCCAAGGGCTTGCTGGCTTCGCTCCTGTTTTCTGAAGCCTCAGTGACTCAAAAGACTTCCTGCAATTCTTCTGCTGTGCTCTGCCATTTGTGAGTCCCACTTTGCCTGAGGTGCATCCTTTAGTCCTGGGCCTCAAAAGTGAGTTCTGCAGCTGACTTTCTACAAAACCGATACATCGTCACCACTGCGCCAATTGGAACCGATGCAGTACCCTTCGACGCCGAGCCGTTCCGAAGACATGCCTGCGTGGCTCGATGATGGACACAGGGCGGATCCGAGGCCCCCACAGCGAGGCTCAACATTAACGCATCGACCCGACTGCATGAACAGCAACCAACTCATCAAACTCTCGATGACTACGTTTTGATCCATCCAAGGTACTTTTACAGCGAACACTGCGTGGGTCCTGTAGCCAACCTGCCCTCCATCGCAGTAGGCCTAAACTTTGGATTTACCCCGGTCCCTCGTGACCTCAAGTAGCCTTTTAATGCTATTGATTTCAAGGCACTGTTTTTGCAATTATTCTTTAAAAATTCATCTCTCTACTCTACTGATTAGATTTTTTTAATTTTAGTCTCGTTTTACTCAGATAAATATCCTCTATTTTTTTTAACCTGGGTGGAATCTTTTTGTGGTGTTTGATTGTGTTACTGTGTGTGTGTGTGTGTGTGTGTGTGTGTGTTGCAAATACTTTAAACATTGCCTTTTAATTTAAGCCTGACTGCTCTACGACAAGCTCCCAGGGGGTGAGCACAGGTTAATTTTAAGTCTCTTTCAAGCTTACCCTGATTAGGACTGTGGTCCCTACTTGGACAGGGTGCAAACCTCTGTCAACCAGAATCCCAATTTCTAACATTGGTGATCAGCGGTGAGGATAGGGCTTGTGTTTGTGAAATACCATATGGTAATTCAGTGTTCACTACAACTCTGCACTTAAGACGAATATGAATCTTATTCAATTCTCCCTGATTGACACATTTGATTTTTCCTTACGTCTTTTTGCCCCATACCCATTTTCTCTAAAATGTCTGTGGGCCTACTTTGCAATATCAAAAATTTGAGCTGGCCAACCTGGAGGCCTAGCTTAAGAGGCTCTGCCAGAAGTAAAGGGTGTTCCATAGAGGAAGTGTGAAGAAGGCAGAGCATCAGAAAGCCTTAAGAGCATGAGCAGCAGCCCATCCAGAAAGAGAAGCGGCTGAGGTGGAGGGATCAGATTCTGAGAAAGAGGAATTAGAGCACAACCAAGATGGAGGTCTTGTTATGCAGCCTACTGATGTGGGGGGGTAAACTCCTAATAGGACTGGAAGTCCACAGCAGAGTAGGCAGCAATGTGTCGTCAAGGAACATGTCCCCAGAGGAGCTGGAGCATAAAAAGGGAGGAGCGAAAGTTGAAGCTAGAGCTTGCAAAATTGAAGTTGGAGAAAGAGCAGGCCATTGCCAAACAAGAGAAGGAACAGGATTTTGCTAAAAATTGAGAAAGAGCAAGCTCTAGAGGATATAAGGCTGACCATGGAAGACAGAAAAATGTCCCATGAGCTCAGCATGAGAGAGTTGGACTTCAAAGCCCTTAGAGAGGGGTCCAGCAACGGAGGCAGTGTCTACTGGTAAGTCCAGAGTCAGAATTCCAAGGACTTGTTATAAGGGGTTTGTTATGTTATAAGGGGTTTTGTTAAGCGCTCAGCTACTCAAGCAGAGTGTCCCGGCGCTGTCAGACCCGAAACCACAGAACTCTAACAGGGGGGGTGAAACTTATTGGCAAAATAGCCATGTTTTGAGCTCTTTTCTAAAGGACATCAAGCTCTCACTCTTTCTTAAAGATAATGGGAGGGCATTCCAAGCCCGGGGCGCGAGATATTTGAAGGAACGTCCACCTATACGGGCGCGCCTGATTGCTGGAACCGTGGTGAGGGATAGGGACGCGGAACGCAAGGCTCTGGCTGGCATATGGAAAGTGATCCTCTTCCTAAGATAGCGAGGGCCCGTGCCTTGAAGGGTCTTAAAAGCCAGTGTGAGCGTCTTGAATTCAATGCGCCTCTGGATAGGGAGCCAGTGAAGAGTTTGCAGCAGACCGGTCGCATGGGCGCGGTGACCAAGACCAAAGATCGCCCGAGCAGCCGAGTTCTGTACAATCTGCATGCGCGAGAGGAGAAACTTCGGAAGGCCCAGATACAAGACATTGGCGTAATCAAGCCTGGATCCTATCAGGGCCTGCACTTGGTGCCGTTATATGGTGGGGGTGCCATAAACAAATGATTTGAAGACTGTGAAGTAGCTCTGAGAGTGCGCAAGGACCCAGAGGAGTTCTGAGGCGGTAGTTTGTGGCGGTATATGTCCACGATGGGGAGGTTCACACTTCTTACACAATAGGTAGAGGACCAGACATGCTACACTGCAATGCAGGCCGTCCTAGTCAGCAAGTTTAGACTGACCCCTGAGAGGTATAGGCTCAGATTCAGGAGCAGCTGCAAGATCTCATCACAAACATGGGTGGATTTCTAGGATTATTCCAGCAAGGCACTAAAGGGCTGGGTGAGAGGTAGCAAAGTCAATGATAATTCAGGGATGTTCAACTTGCTTTTAGAGGAGCACATGCTTGATATATGTTTTCCAGAACTATGCCAACACCTAGTTGACAGCAAGTTCACAAAGCCCAGAAAAGTGTCTGAGGATGCAGACATCTGGGTCAGCACCAGAGTGTCCAAGAAGGCAGCAAGGGTGGGGGTGGCTCCCAAACAGGTGGTCAGGTTTCCCCACCAGAAGGAGGGGCGAGATAAAGAGTTTTCTAAAGGCCCCCATAACAACTCACAGGGAAAAGGGTATAACTCTCATTCCCAGTCTGGCCACCAGAAGAAAAGCTACCCTGTCAAAAGTAAGCAGCCCAGGGGCGTGGCTAAGCGAGCTGCAATGGCGGACGCGAGTTAGCTGAGCTCCATCCAGCCCGCGGCAATATCCTCACATATCCTGGTCCCCCCAGCCACACATTGGGTCGGAAGGGGGTGTAGGGGCATCTCCCCCCCGCACAGCTGACTGACGGAGCTCTGGGTGCCTGGGTGCGCTACCGGCGGTGGAGTCGCGCCGCGCGCGGCCCGGGCCTACAGACGCTGCTGCAGCACTGGACTCGAGTGCTGCCTCCGGACGGCCCCTGGCGGCGGCGGATCGCGGTGTGCCCGGCCCTGATTGGCGGCGAGTGACGCTGGTGGCCTGAGATCCGCAGTGGAGGAGGTGACGGGGCCGATCGCACCACTGTGGGTCGGGTGTTCAGCTGATTGGGATCGGCCTGACGACAAGAGAGTGGTGGCGGTAGCGGAGGGCCCGATGGCGGGGACTGGCCCCGGCGCCGCGCACTGAGGCGCAGCGGACTAGCGGAGAAGCAGCGCTACGAGTCATCACGGCCACCAACGTGGGTCCCATTGGCTGAGAGTTGGAGTAGTGGAGAAACGGCCTGGAGTAACGGTGCTGAGGGCCCCCTAGACATGGTGGGCCACGGAGACGCTGCCTGACTGGGTTCTGATCCTCACCCGCGTGCAGGAGGCTAACCACGCGTGGACAGATACTCGCGGCAGACTAGAGGCGAGGGCCTACCTCTGGAGGCGAGTGCCGGCCTAGGCGGAGCAGTGATCGCTTTTGCAGCGGCCAGATCGGGCCGCGGAGGTAAGCAGGGAGGAGGAGTGACGCTTGCGATGGATCGGAGGGCTGCCCCTAGATGGAGGAGCAGAGTGTGATGGTATCGGGGCGCCCGACACGTACGGGGCATCGCCTGGGACCCTGCGGACTGCCATAGCGGCGCGCCATTGCTGGTGAGATCGGCCGAGTTGCGGTGGCGCATTGTGGCCCTGGGCCTGGGGGATGGCTTTGTTGAAGGTGACCGGTCTGGAGGCTCCTGGTCGATCGTTGTCTGGGGAGCTCGGGGAGGTCGCCCAACATCTGGCAGGACTGTACTGAGTCTGTGAACCTACCTCGGCGTGGGTCCGTGGAACTTGGCCCCCTGGAGGGAACTTCTTGAGCCTGTGGTGGCTGTTCCGGCGTTAGGCCCCACTGGGACTGATTTGGTTGGAGATCCCCAGAGAAAGGCATGCCGAGGGATAAAGGTGGTGGCTCCGCGCGCCATGGCCCAATTGATAAAGTCACTGGTCCCGGGGCGGTGGCTGGCGCGACCGGGGGTCCATCGGAGACTATCCCGGATAACGCGGCCCTGATGGCGGCCATAACTCAATCCAGAGATATGTTGGATGCCAAGATCGGGCGGTTGGGTCGGATGTTACACTGCTGCGCCAAGATCTACGCAATGCAGTGTCTCGCATCACAGAGGCGGAGACCCGGATCTCAGGGGTTGAGGATGAGGTTACCACGCTGAAGCAAAAAATGGCATCCATGGAAAAGATGCAGCGCTTCGGGTGGAAGACGCAGAAGGACGGGCCCGGCGGAACAACCTGAGATTTGTGGGCTTTCTGGAGGGATGTGAGGCAGGTAATATGGAACGCTTCCTTACACACTGGTTGGAGGGTTGGCTCCCGCCGGACGCGCTGTCACGTTGCTTCGTGGTGGAGCGGGCCCACCGGCCGTTAGTGCAGAAGCAGCCACCGGGGGCGCGATCGAGACCTGTGATAGCGAGATTCCTGAACTATATGGACCGGGATGCCATTCTGAAACAGGCCCGGGCTAAAGAGCCACTGCACTATGAAAATGCATGCATCTCGATATTCCCTGACTATACCCGTCTGGTGCAGCAGCAGCGGCAGTCCTTCATGGCCGCGAAGGCCCGCCTGCGAGACCTTAAACTACCATATGCTCTGCTGTTTCTGGCTCGCCTGCGGGTAGTGTATCTGTCCCATACTCACTTCTTCGATACTCCGGAGGAGGTCTTCAGGTGGGCTGACGAGACTGTGCGGAAACTAGTGCATACGCCTCCTGGCAGGGAGTCGGACTCCTCTTCTGGAGAGGCGGCCCGGAAGGATTCGAAGAGACGGCAGCGGTTGGGGGACAGACGGTCGCGCTCCAGGCGGCGCTCGGGGTCGGGTGGGGCCGTGGCAGGAGATGACCCGGGGCATGGACATTGACGTCTGTAACTCTGTTGCTTGGGGCTGGGGTTTGGAGGGGGCTTTCTTGGGCCCCTAATGTGTTTATCATAGTCCTTGAGATGTGATGGTCGGGGGAACAAAGGGGTGGGCTGGTGTTCGGCCGGGCTAGTCCGGGTCGGGAGCTGGCCTGAAGAACATGGGCTGGGAGTTTGGGATCCATTGGATGGGGTGGTGCCACTTCCCCGGTTGGGAGGTGGGTGCTTGCCCCGCCGCGACAGATGCTTCAGTGTTATTGAGGTATGGGGTGGGGGGTTTGTTTGGGGGGGGGATAGTTATTGGTTCCGCGTCGCACTTTCATGGTGGGTTTCCGACATTGGTCCTACATCTAGCTGGAGTTTTCTATGGGGGAGGGAGATGAGGTTCATTCCCAATGGCTAGCGAACAGATTGGGGTCACAAGAGTCCCAGGTACCCTCCGAATAATAAGCTGGAATGTGAGGGGGGCACTTGATAAAATTAAGCAAGGGGCAATACTACATCAGGCTAAGAGGGCGCGGGCAGATATCCTTATGCTGCAGGAGACGCACCTCTTGGGGACGAAGACCCCATGTTTGCAAAGATATGGCTATCACCAGATATTTCATGCAGGGTTTGCGAGGGGGTCTAGAGGGGTAGCGATACTGGTTCATCGTAGGGTCCCATATGTGCACACGCAGCAGTGGATTGACCCACAGGGCCGCTATATATTCCTCAGGGGTACGATTGGGGGAAGTCCCCGTGATCTTGGGTAGTGTGTACGCCCCCTTGCAGTGGTCCTTTGTGGAGAGGGTATTGGCCCTCTGGGCGGATATGCCAGATGTGCTCTCTATCGTGGGAGGGGACTGGAATGATGTTATGGATCTGGCCAGAGACCGGAGCGGAGGGGACGGCAGTGAGCGGAGAGGTGGCCCCACGAAACTCAGTTCCCTAGTGACTAGTCTTGACTGGGTTGATGTTTGGCGGTGGACCCTCGGAGATAGGCGGGAATATACGTATCTTTCAGCGGTCCATGCTACCTTCACGAGGCTGGATTATATATTTCTTCCCCGGGCGCGAGCAGGTGGAGTGGTACTCGCGGAGATTCTTCCCCGCGGCCTATCAGATCATTCTCCAGTGTCCCTTGAGCTGGCCATAGGCAGAGGGCGGCAGCCATTTAGATGGCGTTTGTCACCATGGCACCTACAGAATACAGCCTATAGTACTCTCATGAGGGAAGCTATTGCCCATTACTTTGATTCTAATGAGGGATCGGTGTCAAGGGTGGGATCCCTGTGGGAGGCCTTGAAGCCAACTTTACGTGGGGTGGACATTTCCTGGTGCTCGGCGGCTCGCCACAAGCGCAGGGACGAACTGATGCGAGCGGAGGCCTCCGTTGAGGCACTCGAGCGACAAGCTAGGGAGGAAGACGGTGGGTGAGGCACCTGCTCCAAGCGCAACGGTCATGTGCAGCCCTTCTTATGGATGAAGCCTGACAGCTTTGGCTGGCGACGCGTAGCAGGATTTATCAGTGGGGGGACAAGTCCGGGACGATGCTTTACAGGCTATGCCAGGGCGCCTTTCACGCTCAGACCCTTCCCGGCTTACTAGATGATACAGGAGCTCCGATCACGGATCCACCCCTCATAGCCAACAGCTTTGCTGCCTATTACGCGGAGCTCTATGCTCCCCGGGAGTGCCTGCCGGCGGCCACCATAGAGCAATTCCTAGCTGACCTACCCCCTGTACAGATATCGGATGAGACGCGGGACCGTTTGGACCTTCCACTGACGGAGGAAGAGCTCAGCACGGCCTTGGGGGAACTTAATTCAGGGAAAGCGCCTAGGCCCAATGGTTTTCCGAGTGAATTCTTCAAACGCTATAACACACAACTGGCCCCTTACTACCGAGCTGTAGTGGAGGAGGCCAGGGAGAGGGGCGTGCTTCCCCCAGACTGGAGACATGCAGAGGTGGTGGTATTTCTTAAACCTGGCCGGCCCCCAGATCAACGGGCCTCGTATCGGCCTATCTCCCTCCTCAACGTAGAGGCAAAGATCCTGGCCAAAGCACTAGCTAATCGTCTTTTGCCCCATATATCGACTCTTATACATCCAAATCAGGTGGGATTCATGCCTAGGAGGGCCACTAGACACAATATAAGGAGGGCGCACGTGGCGGTGGCGGCGGTTCGGCAGACTGGGGAGGGGGCGGCATTACTGCTGGCGGACATGGATAGGGCCTTTGATTCCTTGAGCTGGGTTTATCTGTTTGCCTTATTGCGCCGACTCAATCTGGGTCCGAGATTTCTGTCTTATCTCCAGCCCCTCTATACAGACTTGACGGCGGCGGTTCGGGTGGCGGGGGCGACATCTCCTGTCTTTCCCATACAACGGGGCACGCGACAGGGATGCCCCCTGTCCCCGTACCTGTTTGCGTTGGCCATGGAGCCATTGGCGGCGTGGGTGCGTATCGATACGCAGATCCGGGGTTTTGAGTGGTCTCCGGAGGTGTCGGACAGAATCGCATTATATGCTGACGACGTCCTGTTCTTCTTCACGGAGTTAAGACACATCGGGGCCGCGACTCTTACGAATCATGCAGATCTTTGGAGAGATATCGGGATTATATATGAATCCCTCCAAATCCACGCTGTGGATGCTGGTGGACTGCCCGGTGCGTGGGCACGGGATATTCCGCTGGCGGTGGGAGGATTGAAATACTTGGGGGTGTTCCTTTCAGAGACTCTGGAGCTCTCTTGGGCCCGCAATGTAGCGCCAGTATGGGAAAGGATTCGCACGGATCTCAAGACCTGGTCTCGGATGCCTTTGACGCTGTATGGCAGGTCGGCAATATTTAAGATGATGGCACTACCCAAGTTGCTGTATCAACTGCAAAACTATCCATACCCGATCCCGCCTCGATGGTTCTGACAGGTGAACTCAGTGTTGGGGCAGTTTCTGTGGGAGGGGGGCAAAGTGCGAGTGGCTCTTAGAACGTGTTTTCTATCTTCGTATTGCGGAGGACTTGCGTCTTCCGATGTCCTATCCTACTATCAGGCCTCGCACCTCCTTGTTCTTAATGAGTGGTGGTATGGAGATAGAGGAGACCCGGCGTATGCGCTGAAGAGGATGCTTATGGGAACCAATACAATACATGCTATCCTGTACTCGGCGTCAGTGCGCAATAGCCTACCGTCGGCCACACGTGTGGTTTTCCTGATTTGGCGGCAGGCGTTGCGTCGGATGGGCTGGTGGAATGTCTTAACTGAAGAGACCCCCCTCTGGAGTAATGGGCGCTTCCCAGAATTGATGGCGCGGAGAGGCTTCCGTGGATGGGACGATATAGGCATCTCGACATTGGGAAATGTCATGAGTGGTACGACACTTAAATCATTTCAGGATTTGCAGAGGGAATTTTCTATGCCCCAATCACAGTTCTATAGATATCTGCAACTGCGGCATGCATTGTCCCCCAGCCTAGAGGGTCTGACGTCACTCCCAGAGTTTAGCCCGTTGGACGCGCAGCTTTTTATGGGAGATCTGGAGACCAAAAAAATCTCCATGATCTATCAGGTCCTGGTGATTCATTGCTCCACGAAGCTTCAGAAATTGCGGGGAGATTGGGAAATAGACGTGGGTGCCTTAGATGAGGATGACTGGAGGGAGGCCCTGTTAGCCCCAAGGGAGGCAGCTATAGCGATGAAACTGCGCCTCATACAATTTAAATACCTACACAGGGTGTACTTTACCCGGGTCAGACTGTACCGAGAGGACTTGATTACTGCTCCGGACTGTCTTTGGTGTGGTCAGGAGGAGGGGACATTTATACACACAACGTGGAACTGCCCAGCGCTGGACCGATTCTGGAGGGGGGTACTTGCCTGTCTGGCCGAGGTGCTGGAGTGGGAGATCCCGCGCACGCCATGATTTGCATTGCTGCATGTTATGGAGGCCATTGGGGGCAACATATATAAGCGGCACTTGCTACGGCTGGGCCTTACGCTGGCAAAGCGGGATATCGCCAGGGCATGGAAGGCGCCTAGGGCTCCATCGATCACAGTATGGAAAAACGGCCTAGATTTTTGTATGGGGCTGGAACAACCCATATATGTAGCCCGAGGATGTCCACGCAAACACTATAAAATATGGAAACGGTGGGCGGATTACCGGGGGCTGTGGTTGGAGCCGCCAGTGGAAGAAGAGGATTAATTATGGAGAAGTGTAGAAAGCCTGGCCGTGAAGGTGGGACGCTGGGCAAGACGGGAGGTCCGGGGGACTTAGCTTACCACAATGGGATGCGGCTGTGGGATTTTGGGGCTGTGGTGGGGAATCCATGGATGTGGTGCGATGCTGGGGGTCGGGTGGGGGGAGCTAGGGGGGGGGTTGTTCTTATTCAAGATATTTGCATGACACATGTACAAATAGATTGCTATAGAGATATGCTACAATGTGAATCTTTCTACAAAACCGATGCACATCGATTGGAACCTGCGCAGTGCTCTTCAACACTGTGCCGATCTGAAGACAACCCTGTGCAGCTCGGAATCGACCTGACTGCATGAATTGTAACCTACACATTAGACTCTCGACAATGACACTTTGTTCCATCTAAGGTACATTTTCAGCTGACTCTGTGTGGGTCCTGCAGCCGGCCTGCCCTCAATGACGGTCGGCCTGAACTTTGAATTTACCCTGGTCCCTCGTGACCTCAAGTAGCCTTTCAGTGCAATTACCTTCAAAGCACTATTTTTGCAATTATTCTTTACAATTCATATCTCGACTTCTACTGCCAAGCTACCAGAGGGTGAGCAAGGGTTAATTGAAAGTGTGTATCTAGCTTACGCAGAGTAGGATTGTGGTCCCTACTTGGATAAGGTGCAAACCTCTGCCAACTAGAGACCCAATTTTTAATACAAGCGATTTGAATGTTGCGTTATAAAACAAGTGACTTCCAAACACACCTGCTTGCAGGTACGGATCTAACCCAGATTGAAGCAGACCGCCTTTGCAGGCGATGGCAAGTATATAGTACAAATGACTCATCCCAGGCACGGGCTGGCGATAATATGGATTAACGCAGGTGTTCCACACACAGCAGAAGAGTTGGTCACAGATCCTGAAGGGAGATATGTCTTTGTGAGAGGCAAGCTAAACGGACAGGAGATGCTAATTGGCACCATATATGCGCCAAATGTGGACCAAGCCGCATTTCTTAGAAAACTCACGGGGGTACTTGCCAAATGGAGTGGACTACCCTGGTTGTTGGGAGGGGACTTCAATGCTGTACTAAACGTAGAACAAGACAGATCGTACCCACCCCTAATGCGCCCAACAGCAACCTCCAATGCGCAGGCCTTGTCGGACTGGCTTGCGAATTGGGCACTGATAGACCTCTGGTGCACCCTTAACCCGACACTACACGTCTTCTCATTTCACTCTCCCGTACACTACTTGCATGTTAGGTTGGCTCCCTTCGTAGGGTCAGAGGCTCTTCTCCCATTCATCAAACAAACAGAATACTTAGGTCGCACACACTCAGACCACAACCCCCAACTATTACAGCTCACATGGGATACAAGACTCCCCCAGATCCCTACATGGCGCCTGCAGCCAAAAGCGCTAGAAGGTACACCATTCCGTGCCTCGCCAGTAACAGCAATACTCGAGCACTTCGAGATTAATAAGCGTTCCACTAATGTCAGTATCCTTGAATGGGACGCCTTCAAATTAACCCTGTGAGGGCATTTCCTAGGGGCTGCCAGGAGTATACGCAAACAACTAAACACGGCACTCAGCAGTGTTGAAAGGCAGCTATTGCACCTAGAGATTATACAGGCAGAAGGGAGTGGAAGGAAACTAGGTAAACTACGGGCAGAGCACGCTGACCTATTAGAGCAGCTCTGATGCCACAACTATGCAGCTCAATCAGCGCGCACACAAGCTACTGCAGATTGCGCTGGCGAAATGCTAGCATGGCTAATACGGCAGGAGCAGGCAGGCCACCCGATAGCTGCCTTGAGAACTGACGCAAGGCTGACTGTACACACACAAGACGAGATACATGAGGCACTGACGAATCACTACACTGCACTATACCAATCCAGGAGACCGCAGAAAGTTCACCGTATCGCCCTGTTCTTAGCATCGATACAACTACCAGAGGCCACATCGGAACAGAGGGAACACCTGAATGAGCCTATCATGACTGAGGAAATCCACAGCGCAATAATGGCACTGGGAAGCGGCAAAACCCCGGGCCCAGATGGATTCCCTGCGAAATTCTACAAGGCCTATTCTACTGCACTTACTTCTTATCTGCATGAGTTATAGAAGATGGCCATAAGTGAACGTCGTCTCCCTCCTTCAATGAATGAAGCCAATTTGGTATCTTTACCAAAACCTGATAAATGACCCCACTGATCTAGGCTCGTATAGGCCACTGGCTCTTCTCAATGTCGATTACAAAGTGCTAGCAAACCTACTGGCAGACCGGCTTGCACAAGCGGTCCCTACTCTGGTTCACCCAGACCAGAATATGTTTTTACCCTCGAGAAGCACATCTCTAAATCTCAGGAGATTTTTCAGGATCACCACCTCTTCGACCACCCAATGGCCAAGAGAGGGCTACCTCGTATTGGACTGCGAAAAAGCATTCGACTCCTTAGAGAGGGGGTTCCTATTTGCCGCGTTAGACAAATACAAACTAGGAGACTCTTTCTTAGGTATGGTTAAGCTACTATACAGCACTCCCACTGTGAGAGTCAAAACAGACCCCTACATATCAAACCTGCTGAACATCAGGAGGGGGACGAGACAGGGATGTCCCCTTTCCCCGCTACTCTTCTCGCTGGCTATTGAGCCACTAGCAGAGGCAATACGGTCTGGGGTAAACAACGGCATCCTACTGAAAGACAGTCTGCATATAATTTCATTGTATGCTGATGACCTCTTGGTATACATAAGAGACATACATCACATTCCGCGAAACCGGGCATAGATTTTAGACAACTGTGCTTCTATATCAGAGCTGTGCGTCAACGCCTCTAAATCCAGCCTATATCCCTTAAGCGGACAATGCGAGGACCCCAGCTACGTACCAAACGGGACGCGAGTCCGATGCTGAGCGGACACATTCCGATACCTCTGACTCTGTATATATTGGAATCCAACGGACTTACAGGACGGAAACCTAGGCAGGGTCTGGACTGTAATCCAATCGTAATCGACATTCTGGAACACCCTACCATCGTCAATGACAGGGAAAGTAGCTTTACCAAAGATGGTGACAATGCCACGACTATTATATTATTTCACTAATCTCCCGCACTACATCCCACCATCCTTTTCCCGCCCCCTGGAAATGCTAATGAAAGATTTCATATGGGATAACTCCAGGCACCGGGTGGCAATCCACAAACTTTGCTTGCCTATAGATCAGGGAGGCTTAGCAGTCCCACACTTAGAGCAGTACTATCTAGCGGCTCAGCTACAATGGATATCCAGGTGGTTGGCAAAACGCCACAACGGTAACATAGCAACAATGCAGCCACCCCTACCTACCACAGAAGTAACAGCACGATTGCCCCCTGCTCAAAAACCAAGCCGCCAGACTCACTGCTACTGACAGTAGCACATAGATGCTACCGCAGAGCACTCTACATCACCTGCAAATAAACTCCATATGCACCAGCCTTACCACTGGAGGGCACGCCCGGAGGCACTAAAATCACCACGGCAACAGTGCTAAAAGACTGGCATGAGGCTGGGGTGCAAGACATAGGAGACCTATTCTGCGAAGGCAAATTAATTCCATACATGACACTGGTGGCGGAGGCAGACTTGCCCCCCGGACGGTTCTTACTCTATCACTCCCTGATGGAGGCACTCACAGCAAAATGAGGATACTTAACCGAGCCAATGACACACCTCACAATACAAAATCTACACCTCATAGGACGGGGAGACACCTCACTAAATGGTTTACTGCATCACTCAGACACCATACAGGAGCCAACTTATCGTCCCTCCTCAAGCACTGGGAAACAGATATGGGCTGTCAGCTCACAGACCCGGAGTGGACCTCAGACACAAGTCCCTAGGAATGCACGCCTGTACCAAATCTAATTTTACATTACACACAGGGCATTTCTCACACCCACAAAAATTAATCAATACTTTAAATGTGAGGACTTTACATGCCCCAGATGTGCACGTGAAGAAGCAGACCTACTACACATGCTAAGGGGATGCCCCATCCTAGCTGGATATTGGACAGTGGTGGCAGACACACTGACACAATGCAATAGCCGCACCCTTCTTTTTGAGTGGCATACTTATCTTTTACACTTATACCGTAGGAACCGCAATAATAGTCACCTCCAGGTTTCTTGACCTCGGAATGGCAGTGGCAAAACGCTTGATTACCAAACGTTTGAAGCACCCTGACCTCCCCAAACATAGGAATGTGGAGAAACTCAATGCTTTCCTGGGCTAGGGCGGAAAGTGTTGCACTCTGTTGTAAGGACACATTAGGACTCCGAAAGGTCTCCCTCGCCACTAACTGGGACACAATCCTGGCCGTTCTAACACCCCCCCCCCCCCACAAAGTGCTGATACCCCACCCCAAACCACAGAGGAGGCTGAGCCTCAACCCGTACAGGTCCTTGCAGGAGAATAGAGAGGAAAATCACACCCATACATGCATCCCACACCACAACAGCAATCACCACTAGAACGCAAACCACACACACCAACATTGGGGAAGTGAGGTCCGGGGTGCACAGGAGCAAGCATCATGTTTCATACCTATTCCCGATTATGTATTATTTTGTCCCTGTTCAGTTACAGCCCGCCTCCACAGTTCAACAGCACAATAGTTCGAACATAAGTAGTAATATAGACATGCATGGCAAACCCCAACAGCGGACAGCTGCCATCATGACACGCGTTCGCAACCTAACGTGAAATAAAAAATAATAGACCAAGCGCATTGATGATACATAAAGCAGTTAACAGAGGCAAAATGAAAATGAATCACAGTACAAGAGATACTATGTTTGATAAGACGTATAGTAATGCCTATGTAACCAGTCGATATGCAGTGTAATGTTTGATCGGTTGTACAAACCAAATATGCTTGTTAAACTGCAAAACAAACTAATAAACAAGGTTACAAAATAAAAACAAAATAAACACACCTGACATCGAACAACCTTTCTTTTCATACTTACTATACTCCAGCAGGACTACCACAGTTCACTTTACAAAATTATTTAACTTTACAGTCAGAGAAAGAAAACACCAATCTCTCCAGAATAAAATAATCAGCAGTTTGTAAAAAGACAAACTGACATTTGACCTCTGTCTGAACGCACAGCAAACATGATACAGTAAAAACAAGACATAAAGGCATCTTTAGTGCTCATTCACTTTCTGAATTAACAGAACACCTGTTCTTTGCCAGCTCCGCGATAAATTCTGGCACGTCAGTGCAGGCGGGCGAATACATTTTTCGAGGCCTGTAAAAGAAGAACTGAACGCCCTGAAATGCAAGCTATAAACTGACCTGAACATTATCTCTCTGTTCACACCCTTTTCAAACTCCTCCTCTCTCAGCTCGCCTTTTCTCTATCTGTTCCCTCCTTTCTCCTACATTTGCCAATCATCTCTGCCTCTCTCATTCTGTTTCCTCTACCACACTTTTTGTATTCCCCTCTACCTTTTTTCTCTTTTCTTCCTTCTCTCTGCCATCCTCAGCATCTTTCTGTATCCCGTTTATTTCTCGGTCTCATCTTCCTCTTTGATCCTCTTCTTTTTCTTAATAAATGTTTTTCCCCCTCATCTGCCTGACCCTCGCTTGCTTTCCTCTTCTCTCATTGTTCACTCTCACAATTCCAAAATGTCTGTTTTCACCCACACTGTATATAGCCCTCTCTCTTCCTTATGATCATAATTCACACAAAACAGTGGTATATCCTTCCCTTAAGTTCACACAAAACAGTGGTATATCCTTCCCTTAAGCTAATCTATTTAAGTAATGCAGTCCCTCTTTACATGTTTTTTCTTCATACAACCTTCCCTAATACCATATGCTTTTCCCCATACTGCGCAAACTACTTACTAAGTCACCTCTAGGAGGCTTGGTGATTTCAGGTTGTGGTGGGTTTTCATGTTGGGAAACGAATGAAAGCTCTGGAGTAGAGTCTTAAGTCAGTGAGAGTTTTTTATTGTGCCTGTCGAGTCACCAAGTTGTTTCGACTACATGATCATCCAATCTGTAGCCTCATTGCAGTGCGCACAGCAATTGTGACACTTTTGACAAAGCCCAATTGCAAAGATCATTTTAGGTGAAAGAATGTAAAGCTGGTACATAACTGTCGAAATACGGACAGCACAAAATTAAAGAAAATACAATTCTACATTTACAGGGGAGGAGAGTGGATGTGTGAGTGTGCAAGCATGGTGAAGGGACGATACAAGTATATGCAAAAAGAATCAAAAGACAATGGGAAGATTTTTAAAGAAAATGGCGCAAGTGGCTAACAGTGAGAAACTGAAGTGGTGTGAAGGAGATGAAGGGGAGAACTGGAGTGACTTAGATACTCCAAAGGCCACTATCCTTTCCACAGATCTAGTAACGGAAAATTCACAGAGGGGCAATCAGAAACCGATCAGTGCTTAGATTTATTTGTGAGAAAGTGGGATACACTTGACAGTAGAAAGGCACTCTAACCAGATACAAACAAAGGAAATGCCACCTGTTTTACTATACAAAAAAATACAACGATTGGCGTTGGTTATATTTCCTTTAGCGCTCCTACAGCCTCCTCTCAATCCAATGCACTACCATAATACACCAATCTTACCCCATTATAGCATGTTAACTAACAAATTAGTGCAGCGTGCCACACAATAAATGTGCTCGACTCAGCCACCTGATAACTCAAAAACTTACCTCCAGACGGAGGATCTTAAAAATCCTGTCATTCAGATTTTGCTAGCGACTCTACTTCACTTCTAGAACTGAAAACATTGAAAGCCAATCGGAAACCTTGTATGTGCCGGAGTGCATGGCGGCAACCGAAGGGAGCAGCCAGCCGTAGCTCATTCTGAGCATAAAGCCTACAATTGGTTACTAAAAGAAAGGGCTACACCCCGGAAATGGTAGCTCGAAATATTATTGAAACGCACCGTCCTATTACCCCGGAAGCAAACGCCCCAGAACGTCCTGAACTATTTCCGTAAATTGCAGAATCGCTCTTCTTTGAGAAAGCGGAATTACGACGGAATCGTACATCTGGCGTTATATGGATAGGAAACAAATAGTATAGCAGCACCGGTCTGCAGCCAGGATACTGCACTGTGATGGTGCCAACTACAGCGGTATCATGTGTCTTCCATAGCTTTATTTATTTATTTAATGGCGTTTTATATAGCGCGAACCTTACCTAAAGGTGTCAGAGCGCTTAACAATAGAGCCAAGTAAGTTACATAAGGAGATTTAGACGCTAAGTTACATATCAGAATTATTTTAAAAAATTCAAGGTAGCAAAATTAGGTTAATACAGGTATAGAATACATATTTACAAAGTTGAGCTCAAGTGAATGCCAAGAGGCCGTGAGGGTCATGAAATGGCTTGAATTATTCCTGGAAGTGTCTTTGGAAGAGAAGATTTCTAAGATCTGTTTGAAAAGTCCAGATAGAGGCCGTGGTTCGGAGGATTGGAAGAAGCTAGTTACAAAATCTAGCCGCATTGTTGAGCAAGATTGAGCCATACATTTTTCCCTTTTGAAAGTAGGAGGTTCGAGCAGTAAGTTTTCAGTATTGCATGAAGGTCTAGAGCCGCCTTAGATTTTGAATTTATTCGCCAGATAGCGGCTTTGTTAGTGATAATTGGCAGTCTTGTAAATTGACCTAGCTTCAAGAGAAACAAGCATTGGCATAGCCAAGAGGTCTCGCTTTTGGGACCTTATAAGTATTTAGTTATGCAGCACAATATCCTTGGTGCAACAAAATCAACTGTTGCATGGCTTAACACTTATAAGGTCCCAAAGGTGAGACCTATTGGCTATGCCAATGCTTGTTGTTTATGTGGTAAATGTGGCTTTTCCCAGCCGTCTTGAGTCCATTTACTACACCAGCGCTGCCCTTTTGCTGTTCCTGCAGGTGCATTATTCACCCCCAGAGCTCGACCTGCTGTTGATTAAATAATATTTGTGTACAGCACTTCTAAATGTGCATCTCTCGTTGATTACTTGGTAATATCACCTCTTGGAGGCATTGAAACACTTGAGGCATCATAACAGAGTCCGCTTAATACCACATAACTAAAAGGAGGTGGGTGGTAGTCCATTGAACAATTCAAGTAGAGAGTGAACAGCAGTGAGCCTGGAGAGGGACGCAGGATTCATGTGGCCAGTTGGAGGCCGAAGAGCTCCGATAGTAGATTTTAGTTGAGAATGTGCTTTTTGGAGAGGCGAGTCCATGCTGAATCGTACATGCCCACGGTGCAGGCCTGATGCATGGGAGGTGTGTTATTCTGCATCCTCGTTGTGTTGAGAAAGATTGACTTGCTGTGCTTTTGCATATTTTGGTTTCCAGCCATCTATTATGCACAGTTGTGACTTAACGAAACAGCATCCTCGCCGGGGGCTTAAGGCTTCTGTGCTAAGTTGAGCCGCATACATTCCCAAATAAACAGCAAGTAAAAGAAGTATCTGGTTCGGTTTGCAGGCAGCGTAGGCTCGGGTGAAATCTAAAGAAGTCAAATGTGAAGTTTACACTATTGAAAATATTAATACTGGGGCTCTTGGACTGGAAGCTGCACGGGGTTGAACTCGGCGTGATCCCCCATGCCCGGCTGCCTGCCCAGGGGAGCCAGGTGACCCGAGGCGGCGGCGGCCACCGCAGCGGCTGCATACCTCCACTGCACCAGCTCCTTGCTGTCGTGCAGGAGGAAAGAGTCCACATAGTAATTGCAAAGAGTCCCCGAGGTCGACATCGCCATTCACACGACAAAGCGGGACCTACAGGAAAAAAATATGAAACTACAGATTTCATATAACAACTTGGAGCCAGCGAGAAGTACAGTCACCTAATAAGTTGGAGCCAGCGTGCGCGCCCATTGGCCGCCCGCCGTCACGTGACTGCGCAGCAGAACAATAACCTATAAATCAGTCCACAGTCTATTAATGGGTCAGTGTTTCCCAGCCATAATTTGTTATAGCAGCAACCCATATTTTTTTTATATGCAAAAGGGGGATAGCTGAGTTATACGGCAACGTTTGTTTTAATTGTGGCCAGCCGAGATTAAAAGATCACATCTAGAGACGGCTACCCTTTTCCGAGCGGACTCTTTTATACCATAATTAATCACAGCATCACACGGCCCCTGTTCCAAGAGGGAAGCCCACGATCGGAGACCCAGACATAAAATTATGCAATAATTGAGGCTGTAAAAAAAAGGGGAAAATAGCAGCCGAGCTATAGTGTATTAAATATATATTTATGACATTTTGCCAGGAGTTATTGTTCCGGTGACTAGGGGTTTTCCCACACACCCTAGCCAGCGAGCACATTTACAGCGTTTACCTTGCAGAAGCGAGCGCGATAATTGTAAACAGATGGCGCTCCCGCAAGGTAAACGCCGTACATGCACGAGTGCTCATTGGAAACAGTGCAGAACATGCACGTGTTTCCCAAAAAGTCCGGAGTGATTGCAAGAGGTCACTCCAAAGCAGCGCATGCGCGCTGCGTAGGCAAGGCCTAAAAAATATGGGTGTGATGTGATAATTTCTTTTGGCTCCATATATGAAACGTGCTGCTGAATGGAGAATGGATTTTAGAGCGGAAAGGTGGGTTTTGGGGAAGTCAGCAGGAGAGAGTTGCAGTAGTCCAATCTGGAGAGAACCAGTGATTGGACCAAGGTTTTTAGGTCTTGCTCAGGAAAGAAACGCCGAACCCCCAGAGAAGGCACAGTTGGTAACATGCATTCTTGGCGGTGATATTGATATGGGAATGTAGGTTGAGCCTTATGTCTAGTATGACGCCTAGGTATTTGGTGCTGTCGACAACAATAGGTTTGTTGTTAAGTATGTTCAGATTGTCCATCCATGATTGAACAGAAGGAGCAGAAAGTGAGGTAGAAAGAAGAAGGAATCCAGTTTTCGGGAGGATTCAGAATTAGTTGATGAGTTGACATTTTTTTTGATGGAGCTGAGTGGTGTTGAGGATTGAGGTGTTGTTTGCAGAAGACACCTTAAGGTAGGTTTGGGTATCATCAGCATAGAGGTGATAATGGATCCCACAGTTTTTTAGACTATTTCCCAACGGTTCCCTGTAAAGATTGAACAGAGTGGGTGCGAGGATCGAGCCTTGAGTGATGCCATGTCTTACTGCCATTGATGTAGAGAGACAGTTTGCTATTTTGATCATCTGAGATCTACCCGAGAGGAATGATTCAAACCATTTGAACACTGTGCCTTCAAAATGTATTCTTTGATTTAAAGTTTTCAGAAGAGTGTTGTGATTAACAGTGTCAAAGGCTGCAGATAAGTCAAGAAGGATCAGGAGACAAGTCTCACCACGGTCAAGTACTCGCAGGGCAACGTTGATCACTTGTAGCAGGGCTGTTTCAGTGCTGCAGCCTTGCATGAAACAAGAGTGGAATTTGTCAGGAAGGTTGTTATCTATGATATGTTGGGAAAGTTGCTTCGCTACACAGCTTTCAGTAATTTTTGCAAGAAAAGGGAAGTTGGTGATAGGGCGGAAGTTGTTGAGATCATTCACATCAGAGGAGGGTTTATTAACGAATTGGGTATAGTGGTCTCTCTCTAGTTTCTCCTTTGCTCTGGTTGTATGTCTCTCTGATGTCACTGCCATGGTGATGGAATGTGCATGTTTGAATACCAGGGACAGTATTGTTCCCTGGAAGCTGTGGAGATGAACAGACATTAAACATAGTGTTACCTGCCTCAGTGTGATCACTACAGTGGGGTAACCTGTCCTGTTTTAAGGGCAACAGGAAGGGAGCCTTGGTTGAGGAAGAGGGTTACCAGACTGGTCCAGTAGGAAAGTGTGTAGGTGTAGAAGTCAATGGCGATGTCAATAGGGATGGGTTCGAAAGAATAGTTAGAAGGTTTTGTTTCTAGAATGCTTTTGATGAGGGCATCTTCGGTAATGATGTCAAAGTTCTGCCACAAGGCTAAGGATTTGCGGTTCTCAAGGAGGATAGGGTGAGTGAGCTGATCCACAAGCAATTTCTCTTTTTAATCAAAGAGTAGAGCAAATTCTGCTGCTTTCTTGGGAGGGTCGTCAAATTTGATGGTTGAGTGAGAGATGTTGGTACTTTTTTGATAAGGTCAAATAGCTTTTTAGGTCTGTTCTTGGCTGAGTCGAGGAGGGTTCTGAAGTGCATGGCTATTTCACGGAAGATGTGTTTGTGGTAGCGTGATCTTACGTAACGGAGATTAGAGAGATTAATGGTGGAAGGAGATTGTTTTTTCCAGTTACCTCAAGTTCTTTCTTTTTTCATAGAGGAATTTATCGAATCATGTTGTAGGAGTGGGCTTTTCCTTTTTACTTTGTAGTGGAGCAACATTTTCAATTTCGACTGAAAGACTGGAGAAACATTGGGTGGTAAGATCGTTGACATCAGAGTTTAGTCTAAGATTGGAAGTGATATCATAGCTGAGTTGCACAGAACGTTGAGGTCGATGTTTTTGGTGTTACGGAACCAGGAAGTAGTCCCTTTAGGTTGACCAAGGGTTACAGAGTGAGATGGGTGCAGAAAGAAGGGGATGAGGAAGTGGTCAGACCAGTCTACTGGTATAGGATCAACAGTAGTTAGCATAACTTCTTTGGATATAACAAGGTCAAGAATGGAACCCTTAAAGTGTGTCGTTTTGGACAAGATCATTTACTAAGAGAAATGTGGCAAGCCTGTTGGCAGCTGGGTCCCAACAGAGTGCCCCAGTGAAGATTAAAGTCTCCAAGAAAAATCTGTTTATCGCTTTGTGAGTATCAGTCGCTAGGTAAGTCAGTGAATTCCTCTGTGAAAGCGGAGCAGTCACCAGGCGGGTAATAAATGGCATGAAACCTGAAAGGGGAGCAGTGTTGTACCTGAAACTCCAGAGAAAGGCATTTGAAGGTGCGTTAAGAGCTGTTGGGAAAAACTTTGAATTGAAGGGAGTTTCTGAAGATAACCGCCACGTTTCTGAAGATAACTGCCACGCCCCCTCCAATGTTATCTCCTCTATCTTTTCTGGTAATGGAATAGTCAGTGGGGAGCAGAAGATCGAAAGTAGTATGAGAGGTGTCATTGAACTAGCTTGTGTTTGTTTGCAAAACTGCAGTTGTCAAGCAAACAGCACAACCCTGAAATTACTGTTTTGGTGAAGGAGCTGTCGGGGCTTTTAGGGGCAATAGGGATAATGTTCAAGACTGTTGGTGCCTGGGTAGAAGAATGCTGATGTTTGGTTCGGGCGAGGGAGATGGTTGGAATAGTGCAATGGTTAGAGTTAGCTGGAGAGGAAAAGGTGTGGGGGATAGAGTTGGAAGTATTGTTGCTAGCCAATAAATTGGAAATGTCTATTGGGGACAGATTTTGTGTGGCTTTCTTGGGGCGTGGGAGCAGGGTACTCCTCTGGAATTTAGGAAAGTGAGTGCTCGCAAGGGGGATTAGGGTTTTGGGTAAAGTATACATTTTAGCACTAAGGTGAGAGATAGTAGCTTCAGCTTGGAGTTAGAGGAGATGAGATATCCTAGTTTATCTTCCAAGGAGAGTAGGGCTGGGCATAGAATGCTAAGTGGCTCGATGGGTTCAGGAGGGAGTTCAACTTGAGAGGGAGAGCAAGGAGAGGGGGGAAGGAATGTGTGCTGGGGTGTAGGAATATAGAGTGGAGACTCAGTGATGTTGATTGGTAGTGATTGTCTGTGCAGCTGTGGTGGAGAGAAAGTTATCTGGGCATACATTGAACAAAAAAGAAGTATTGAGTTATAACTGAGGAAAAGAAGGGTGTGGGCTGTGGTGGAAGGACAGAATGAGGGGAAGGGATAGAAGGGAGTCACAAAAGGGCAGGAGGTGGGGGAGGAGAATAGAGGAAGGGGTGGAGAGCACACATGGGCTGGGAGAAGTGAGTGTATGGGGGCAGGAAACAAGCACATTGGGAAAGATTGACCTGGAGGGTAGTTGTAGAATTTATATGGTTCTAGGCTAGGTGGAGGGTAAAGGTAGAGGTTGCCATAAGGGGATAGTGGGCCGAGCAGCATTTCTGGAGAGATGAGGGGCGGTGAAGAGAGATGTAATGGGTTTGTGCAGGATTCAGATTAAAGAAAGAAGGAGTGAGGTAGAAAGGGTGGGGTGGGGTGGAAGAAAAGGGAGAGCATAAGGTTTAAAAGTAACTGTGTGAGCTGGGAAGTCAGGCTGTTGGAAACATTGATTGGATAAGGGGGTGATTAGCCTGGTGGGGGGGGGGTTTCTTCAGAATTCCAGAAAGGTGCGGGGGGGGTAAATGAGAGTGATGGCCATTGGCTGGGCAGGTGTGTTGAGGGTAACATCCCAGTTGGAGAGGGGGAGATTGAGAGGAGGGGAAGCAGGGGTGAAGGAAGGGAACAGGTCTGCTAGGGGGAGGCCGCTTCTTCGGAGAGCTGCCTTCTGGTGTCAAGGTGGGTCGGGAGAGGCGAGAGAGAATTGAGGGAGGAGTTAGTTGAAGAATCTGGAGGGATCGAACTGCCAGGGATGGAGAGCAGGGATGGAAATAGGTAGTTTAAGAGAGACAAGTGTCTTTAGTTTGAGTCAAGACCTTGCCGTTGTTATAGATTGAGATAGTGAGTGAGCCATTGAAACAATTAGAAGGGGAGATTTTTAGTTGGTGCCCGTAAGGGATTGAGGAGAGGAAATAATGTTGAAGAAGTTACTGAGTCCAGGATGCGAAGTTGTAGTTGAAGAAAATGAGGTCAGTTTTAAGCCTCCTGTATCGACCGCAATGGTATTGGTCAATAAAAAGCAAATCAGGAAATTGTTTAAGGGTGTTATGTTTGAGCTTTTTACTCATGTTTTGGACAAATTGGAGGGGGCAAATGATCTTGAAGCAGTTGACTCCAGTCTTCACTTGTTTAGTGACATAGTTATGAAATGGAGAGGGTGAGGTGCGGATGATGGATTGGAAGAGGAGAGCGGTGGATGGGAAGAGGAGAACGCCGCGGGTGTAGTGACAGCATGTAGAAGCAGAGGGAGGAGATGGTACATAGATAGGGGGAGTCTTAAGTAAGAAAGGTGAAAGGAGAGAACAGGGTGCAGGGTAGTAAACCAGTTAAAGGTAAAGGCACGTTGACGCAGCTTAGCCTCCAGGGCAGGATGTGTACCAGTTGCGGGTAGAGGCACGTTGACCAGCAGACCTCTGCAGTGTAGGAAGAGGGGCCACAGGGAGATTCTTTAGGGAAAACCATTAGCACTTGAGGAGCCAAGAGAAGAAGTTGCAATGCAGTTGCGCTGAAAGAGACGGCAACAGTCTGGGTGGGGGGGGACTCTAGACCCCCAGGGGCGCTTACCTCAGTGCTGAGTCAGCAATCCTAGGAGGGAGAAGGGTACGTTCCGTTTTGTAAGGTGAACCCAGAGATCACAGACCAACTTCTAGAGTAGCGCATCAGTGCACAGTGTGCAGGGAGAAAGGAAACGTCTTTGGAGATCCAGAACTGCTGGGAGGCGCCAGTACTCGCCACCATCCCATACAGCACACAGAACAGCAGTGTAGCCCAAAGCATAGCTGCCAAGTTTGCAGCTCGCTTATGTTTTTTGTTGTTGCAGTTTTGTAGCGCAAACTCGACCTGAAGGTATTTGAGCGCTTTACATGAGCACCAGTTACATTACACAAGGACACATCAAATGTTGGTTTGGCAGATTACGTTATTTGCCCAGAATCACAGGTTGTTGAGCCAATGTCAGACTCAAAACTAGTTCTGCAGCACCAAAGTCAGCAGTTCTGGCCATTGGGGCACATTTCTATGGTTTCAATCCACCCAGGAGGGACATTCTATTGTCAAATGGATGACACTTCGAGTGACTCTTTCTCGTGAGTAAATAAAAGCAATACCCAGTATTTGAGATTCTCTCTGTGAGTTTTCAGTCAGTGTATTCAGATATCATACAGCACAACTTTCCAAACTCTTCATGTTGGTGATGCATAATTTTGGGACACAGTAAGGCAGTGTAGCGAGTGTCGCAAGCGAGCCCAAACCACTTAAGGGGGTTCGGGGGGGGGGGGGGTTCTCCCCAGGAAGAAAATTTTGAAATAAAAGTGGGCAAATGGTGCATTTTCAAGCAAATTTAAGACCATGAGGTTGAACACAGGCCCCTGCAGTGGATGCCGTCGTCCACTGAGCCACCAGACCTGGCATACACACATCTCTCTCTCTCCCTCGCTCCCTCTCTGGGAGAACTGGGGACGCTTTTGCTAAGAGCCACAGGGAAGGACTTCATCACTTGTTACCTCTAATGTCCCATCTGTTCCCAGACCCAAGCCTCTGCCGAAAAGTAGTTTATGCATCTCGAATAGATTTGCCCCTCTGAGTACTTTGCATGATCCATCTACCTCGAATACTAGGCCCCTGCCTGACTGTAGCTTATCCATCTCCAATAGATGCATCCCTTTGAATGACCATTGAATACTTACTTCCCATGATGAAAGCTCTTCCTCTAGCATAGGGGGCAATTCACATCTCTCTCTCTCTCTCTCTCTCTCTCTCTCTCTCTCTCTCTCTCTCTCTCTCTCTCTCTCTCTCTCTCTCTCTCTCTCTCTCTCTCTCTCTCTCTCTCTCTCTCTCTCTCTCTCTCTCTCTCTCTCTCTCTCTCTCTCTCTCTCTCTCTCTCTCTCTCTCTCTCTCTCTCTCTCTCTCTCTCTCTCTCTGTCTGTCTGTCTGTCTGTGTCTCTCTCTCTCTCTCTCTGTCTGTCTCCCTCCCTCTGTCTCTATCCCTCTGTCGCCCTCCTCCCTCTGGCTGTCTCCCTCTGTCTCCATCCCTCTGTCGCCCTCCTCCCTCTGTCTCCATCCCTCTGTCGCCCTCCTCCCTCTGGCTGTCTCCCTCCCTCTGTCTGTCGTCCTCTGTCTCCCTCTCTCTGTCTCCGTCCCTCGCTCTCTCTCCCTCTGTCTCCGTCCCTCGCTCTCTCTCTGTCTCCATCCCTCTCTTTCCCTCTGTCTGTCACCCTCTTGTCTGTCTCCCTCTCTCTGTCTCTGTCTCCATCCCTCTCTTTCCCTCTGTCTGTCACCCTCTTGTCTGTCTCCCTCTCTCTGTCTCTGTCTCCATCCCTCTCTTTCCCTCTGTCTGTCACCCTCTTGTCTGTCTCCCTCTCTCTGTCTCTGTCTCCATCCCTCTCTTTCCCTCTGTCTGTCACCCTCTTGTCTGTCTCCCTCTCTCTGTCTCTGTCTCCATCCCTCTCTTTCCCTCTGTCTGTCACCCTCTTGTCTGTCTCCCTCTCTCTGTCTCTGTCTCCATCCCTCTCTTTCCCTCTGTCTGTCACCCTCTTGTCTGTCTCCCTCTCTCTGTCTCTGTCTCCATCCCTCTCTTTCCCTCTGTCTGTCACCCTCTTGTCTGTCTCCCTCTCTCTGTCTCCGTCCTTCTCTCTCTCTCCCGCTCTCTCTGTCTCCCATACTCTGTCTGTCTCCCTCTCTCTCTGTCTCCCTCCCTCTCTCTCTCTCTGTCTCCCTGTCTCCCTCCCTCTCTTTCCCTCTTGTCTGTCTCTGTCAAGATTCCGTTCCCCAGATCAACTCTCCTCAGGATTCTGGCGATGCAATAAGGTTCCACCTCTCGACACCCCCAACTCCTGCACTGATGGCACGGAAGGTTAGGGTGATCAAGCGAGGGAAGGGAAGGAAGGGGACAGCAGGGAGTAGAACCTGTAAAGGAATAACCACATATACATACAAAACAATAGCAAAACAATGTCAGAATAGACTACTCTCGTATATTCTCACTAATCGCACTACTCTTGCATTTTCTCACTAATAAGACTACTCTCTTGATTTCTCACTACAAAAACAACTCCCTTCATGGAATAAACCTCATTCCCATAACCTTAATAAAGTAATAACACTCACAAGTATTCTTTTCCGATATATATATATATACACCACACCGCACACACCCCACTTCCTCACACTCATTCATTCGTGGCATGACTACTTTGAAGGGAAAGACCAGAGCCCCTTTTTATATGTGTACAGGTATAGACAGAGCTGCCTGAAAGAACTTTAAGAGAAATAGGTTGCTGTGTTCATTGGCCTCACACAGCGTATCCTACAATGGTTCAGAGAACCCCTTTCCCCTAGAATTAGGGTTTCCACGCTATACGTCTTCTAAACACGGTTACGTCACCGCGTGAGGAAAGCGATTCCAAAAGATACTAAATAAACATAGCCCACACTCTTCCTTGATTAATGTCTCTGACCAGGCGTGACAGTATGTACCGTTCAACCACACACCATGGACCAACGGGCAACCGGGATCCTCCAGAAATGAAAGGAAATAAACGAGACGCTCCCCGCCTCATGCGAGGACCACACTTATCTGATGTTTCCCCTCGGAAGTCTCCTGGAACTCTAGAGACCTGACTTCGTCCGAAAACAGGAACGTGGACCGACACCAGGACGGGCACCTGAAAAGCGGCAGAGACTGGAACCAGCGTAGTCTCTCCCCGCCTTGAAGAAACGCAGACGAACTCTCCTCTCCACCGGAATCCGGAACGAACTCTCAAGCCGGAATTACGCACAAAGTCCTGTGCGAACGTCGCTCCTTATGACTGCGCGACTCCTCCCCTTTTCAGTCCCTGAGCATTCTGGGGCTTGTAGGCCATGCAGGCGCGCACGACCCGATCCTTACAGTAGGTCCCCCGCCCACGCGCCTCCTAGAACCAGGCTTGTCCGGGTGTCTACGATAAAAGGCCCGAATTCGGGCCGGTGATGCACGTTGTCGCTGGGTTCCCAGGAATCCTCTTCTGATGTGTACCCCTTCCAGGAGATTAGGTACCACAACCTTCCCCTCCGATACTTGGAGTCCACAATGCGACGCACTTCATACTCCTGTCCCATCTCCTTATCCATCTCCGGTGGCCGCCTCTTCTGTCCACCCACAGCTGGTTTCAAAAGACTACAATGAAAGACCGGGTGGATCCGAAGAGAGACCGGAAGTTGTAATTTGTACGCCACTGGATTGATCTTCTTTACCACCTGATAAGGGCCAATAAATCTGGGATGGAACACGCTACGCAGTTTGAAGCGTATATTCTTGGTGGACAACCACACCTTGTCCCCTTCTCGATACTGTGGGCCCTCTGCGCGGTGCCTGTCTGCCCATTGCTTGTATGTCAACTTGGTCTTGAGCAGATGATTCCTTACTGCAGCGTGACCCTTACGGAGCGCTTGCATGTGTGCCTGGACCGACGGTTGAGTGCTCGATACTTGTGGCATAGCTATTGGCAAGATCCTTGCACTGAAACCAAAATTGGCCAAAAAAGGAGAAACGCCTATGGAACTGTGCGTCGCGTTGTTATAGGCCAATTCGGCCATCCATAACAAGGCAACCCAAGAGTCTCGTGCCTCCTCTGCGTAACATCTCAAATATTTCTTCAACGTTTGGTTCAAACGCTCTGTTTGTCCATCCGTCTGGGGATGGAAGCTGGTGGACAAAGCAGATTTAATGTGGAGAGCTCGACACCACCCTTTCCAAAAGCTGGCTATGAATTGGGGGCCTCTGTCTGACACTATGACTTTTGGCACTCCATGTAACCGCACCACATGTTGCAACAATAATTGCGCTGTTTGGCTTGCT
Source organism: Triturus cristatus (assembly GCF_964204655.1). Lineage (NCBI taxonomy): Eukaryota > Metazoa > Chordata > Amphibia > Caudata > Salamandridae > Triturus > Triturus cristatus. Next base: position 269,865,870 of record NC_140592.1, on the reverse strand, counting down.
GTAGGCAGATTTTTACATGGAATGAAATGTCCCATCTTGGTCAGACTGTCCACCACCACCAGAATGGCTGCATACCCCTGATCCACCGGAAGTCCGGTAATGAAATCCAGACTGATGGTCTGCCATGGTGCCTGAGGTGTGGGCACGGGAACTAACTTGCCCCTGGGTTTAGATGTATCTGATTTGCCTCGGGCACAGTTCTCACAAGACATCACCCATTTCCTAACGTCAGGTACCAGCGATGCCCACCAAAAATAACGTTGTACCAAAAGGGTGGTTTTGTGTATGCCGGGATGACCGGCTAATGGAGACTCATGACACCAAGCAAAAGCCTTTTTCCTCAAAGCCTTTGTAGGTAGATACAGTCGTTGATCCAAAAAAAGAAGCCCCTGTCGTATAGACCGCTCAGTAACACGATCAGCCCACCTATTCCAATTTTCCATACTCTTGTGATCTCTTATGGTATCCAGATATTTCTCAGCCTGTATCCCACAGACCACCTTGGAGGACGGAATGATCGCCGTCTCTGATGCTTCGACTTCCTCTCCTGTGATTAACATCCTGGACAGTGAATCCGCCTTCCTATTGTCCACTCCAGGTCTGAAGGTAATGATGAAATGATACTCTTCGAAGAAAAGCATCCATCTCATTTGTCTGGGGGATAGATGTCTGGCTGTTCTTAGGTACTGCAAATTTCGATGATCGGAGTACACAGTGATCGGAAACCTAGCCCCCCATAAGTAAGGACGCCACTCCTGGAAAGCCTTCTTTATGGATAGTAACTCCTTTTCAGCTATGTTGTAATTTCTTTCTGCTGGGAGAAGTTTCCTGGAGAGATAGGCCACAGGATGCAGCTGTCCTGTGTCCTTGTCCCTTTGTGACAATATTGCCCCAACTGCTTCGTCTGAGGCATCAGCCTCCACTATGAAAGGAGTATCCAACTTCGGATGGCGTAACACTGGGGCTGAAGTAAATGCCGTTTTTAGGACCTCAAAAGCCTTTCCTGCTGCTGGAGTCCATTCAAATGGCACACCCTTTCTGAGGAGCCGGGTGATCGGAAGGGCCTGTTGCGAGAACCCATGTATGAAGCGTCTGTAATAGTTAGCAAAACCAAGAAAGCACTGCGTTTCCCTAACGTTGCTTGGAACCGGCCACTCTTGCACCGCTTGGATCTTTCGTTCTGACATACTCAGACCCTCCGGACGAAGTATCACCCCCAAGAATTCCACTTCTGTCACACCAAACTCACACTTACTCAGTTTGCAGAATAAGCGCTGTTCTCTCAAAACTCGTAATACTTGACTCACATGTTCTGTGTGACTTCTCACCGAATCTGAATATATCAATATATCGTCTATGTAGACAACAACTGTCTTATCTACATATTCCTTTAGCACATCATTTAAGAAGTACTGGAATGCCGCCGGGGCATTGCATAACCCAAACGGCATTACCAGATACTCAAAAAGACCATAGCGGGTCTTGAAAGCAGTCTTCCACTCATCCCCTTCGCGTACGCGCACCAAGTGATATGCGCCTCTAAGGTCTAACCTTGTGTATATCTTGGCCTCGCGCACTTGATCCAATAAAACTGGAATGAGAGGCAGTGGATACCTATTGCGAACGGTGTTCTTGTTCAACATGCGGTAGTCACAACACGCTCTCAACTCCCCGTTGGCCTTAGATATAAAAAACAAAGGAGATGCTGCAGGAGATCTGGAAGGACGAATAAACCCTATCTCCAAGAAGTGATCCAGATAAGCCCTGAGGTATTTGGTCTCAGGCTCAGAGAGAGCATAGACTCTACACACCGGAATGGTGGCTCCTTCCACTAAGTCTATTTGACAATCATATGGCCTGTGGGGTGGTAGCGACTCTGCCTGCGTCTTGCTGAACACCTCGGCAAAACCAGAATATTCCGGAGGAAGGCATACCTCTTTCTCCGCGGCAGTGGCTGCGACGAACGGGCAGGCCAAGACGGACGCACCCAACCCCCATCCCGGAACCAAATGCTCCTGACACTCCTCCGATAAGAACAGGACCTGTCTCTTTCTCCAATCTATGGTCGGGTTGTGTAAACGAAACCAGGGCATTCCTAGAATCACCTCATACTGAGGCGCTTCTATGATGTTCAATGCCACTGATTCTATGTGTCTTCCGTCTCCTACTCTGGTAATCAACCTGAGTTGTTCTGTTTGTTCGATGAGGAGACCGGAGGTGAGTGGTTTTCCATCTACCGCCAGCACTTCCTCTGGGATGTTGCGAGAAACCTTCCTTAGGTCCAGTTGTGCTACCAACCCACTGTGTATAAAGTTTCCTGTAGCTCCAGAATCCAACATGGCCTTAATCTGATGAGACTGGTGGTCGTTCTCTAACCACATAACCATCTGTCACCCTGATGGGTAGTGGCAAGAGAAGGGATCCTCCAAAGCGGCTCTCCTGTCGCCTCTGTTTTTTCTTGCGATCCTTCATGCAGATCCGGACTCTGGACTGTGGCTATTGTCTTTCGATTCCGGTTATTCCCCCCCGGTCGCTTGGGTCGAGAGGGGCATTCCCGGACATAATGTCCCTTCTTTCCGCAATACATGCAAAGCCCCTGCGTCCTTCTACTCTCCCTTTCCACTCTAGATAATGGAGCCCGAATGGCTCCCACCTCCATGGGCTCTGATACCACCGTGTTTGCTGGTGGCTTCATTTCTGGCTCTATCTGCTTGGCGTCCATCCAACCTTAAGGCTAAACTGACCAAATCGTTGCACGTCTGAGGATCTATTCTGGCTATGACATCTTTAAGCTCGTCACATAACCCTTGATAGAAAAGTGACATCCTCTTTTCTTCGGGCCATGCTGCTTCCGCCACCAATCTATTGAAGGTGGTCAGATATGTCACTAATTCAGTCTTTCCTTGCTTTAAAGTCAAAAGCTCTTTGTCTGCACTGAATGTAGTAGTGCGTCTGTCAAAAACCCCCTCCAGGGCTGCTCTAAACTCGTCCCAATCAGACAACACACGGTCATTATGTCGTACTAGCGGAACCGCCCAATTTGCTGCGTCGCCCGCTAAATAAGAAATGGCAAACGCCACTCTGGAGTGGTTAGTCGGGAACGAGGACGGCCTACAAGAAAAATGCATCAGGATTTGAGTCAAAAATACCTGTATCTTTTAGGGGTCCCCAGTGTACCTTTCGGGATTTGCTAACGGAATGGGTGGGGGCACAGTGACCTGAATGGGAGTAGGGCCAGCACCAGCATCAAAAGGGTTCCTTGACAACCGTTCTACTTTCTCCCTTAAGGCCGCTGTTTCTGTCCTAGACGCCACCAATTCCTGTTGAACTGCAGCAAGTGCTTGTAAAACCTCATCCATACTAGTTCCCTATTGTACCCCAAACCAGAACCGGGAGGAGATTTAATACTTGGGTGCGTAATTCGGTCAAGATTCCGTTCCCCCGATCAACTCTCCTCAGGATTCTGGCGATGCAATAAGGTTCCACCTCTCGACACCCCCAACTCCTGCACTGATGGCACGGAAGGTTAGGGTGATCAAGCGAGGGAAGGGAAGGAAGGGGACAGCAGGGAGTAGAACCTGTAAAGGAATAACCACATATACATACAAAACAATAGCAAAACAATGTCAGAATAGACTACTCTCGTATATTCTCACTAATCGCACTACTCTTGCATTTTCTCACTAATAAGACTACTCTCTTGATTTCTCACTACAAAAACAACTCCCTTCATGGAATAAACCTCATTCCCATAACCTTAATAAAGTAATAACACTCACAAGTATTCTTTTCCGATATATATATATATACACCACACCGCACACACCCCACTTCCTCACACTCCTTCATTCATGGCATGACTACTTTGAAGGGAAAGACCAGAGGCCCTTTTTATATGTGTACAGGTATAGACAGAGCTGCCTGAAAGAACTTTAAGAGAAATAGGTTGCTGTGTTCATTGGCCTCACACAGCGTATCCTACAACGGTTCAGAGAACCCCTTTCCCCTAGAATTAGGGTTTCCACACTATACGTCTTCTAAACACGGTTACGTCACCGCGTGAGGAAAGCGATTCCAAAAGATACGAAATAAACGTAGCCCACACTCTTCCTTGATTAATGTCTCTGACCAGGCGTGACAGTATGTACCATTCAACCACACACCATGGGACCAACGGGCAACCGGGATCCTCCAGAAATGAAAGGAAATAAAC